>NC_088284.1:40304539-45104539 GCF_036013445.1 Caloenas nicobarica | reverse complement strand
TAAACATTGTGATTCATTCTTAAACCTGCCTACCTCTCCCTAATTAAGCTGGTTTCCTCCCTGACTTTTCTTGGATCCTAGCACAAACCAGACAGGCTGGAATAAGGACCAACAAACCATCTGTCCAGGTCAACTTCACCTCTGGAAACACCAGCAGACACTAACTCTGTCAGGGCAGCACTCTTGCCATTGCACAGATGCACATAAATACACAATTGGATTCTCTGATACTGTACTCCATAGTGATGAGCAGATCCTTGCCTTTCCTTTAGGCTGGGGAAAATGTTGCCAAAAACACTGCCCTGTGGTATTTTTCCAGAGATCTTGGCTCACAGGGTGGATGGGAAGGCAGCTTTACCATAGCGTTTTCAGTAGGAATTAATTTTGTATTAGCCCTCAGCAGAACTCATCAGGGTTCCTGGCTGCTGCTGCTTCCCAGCCCAAAGCATCCAGCCAGGAAGGGGAGCCAGGACTGTGTGGGAACCGGTGTCATTTCTGCTGGTGTTGGATGCAGCACATAGGAGTCGAGCAAGTGGAAAAAACAGCCAATACTGGGTACTTGGGTTACACAGAGGGTTTTGTAGTTTGCCGTGTTGATCAGGCAATTAAAGAGATTTAGATACACATGGCAGTTTTCGCACTTTTGCCTTTTTCTTTAAATCACTGGGTCACTGAGCAGGCACAGACTTGAGTGGGGTTTTTTGTTTGGTTGTTTTTTTGTGGTTTTTGTGTTGTTTTTTGTTTTTGTAGGGTATTTTGTTAAGTGAAGGGAAGTTGTGCAGGCAACAGCAGATCTTCTAGAGAAACCTCTCCAAAACATTATTGGAAAGCCACTTCTAATTCCCTTACTACGGTTAGTGGACAAAGTCCTTGCGCGAATCCAATGGATCTGTTATTTTTTCTGTCCTAAGCTGAAACTGGGGTGCTGACAGTTAAGAGACCTGCAAAGGCAGGGAAGACTTCTTATGGCAGTGTGGGTCCCATGTTGTGTGTTGGGCAGTTAGCTGTGCCGCTCTTATTAGTGAGGTGGCATGATATTTGCTGAATTACACATTTGCACAGTTGCCACTTTCAGTAGTCTGCTTCTGCCTTCCTTAATACTTTGAAGCCAAAGATGAGATTAAAGTAATAAAATGATATTGATAGAGATTTAGGCTCCAAGGTCTTCTGTGGCATTAAATTTATTACCAGGAGATTCATACCTTTTCCTCATGAACTTTCAGAGGTTTCGTTGTCTAAAACAGCATTCTTATTACATGGCTTTGCTTAGAGGTTGAGATGGCTATAAGCAGGTACAGCATAATGCACATTGCTGACTTCTGATTCTGCAGAACTGGGATCTGGTGCCTGATTTGGGTCTGAACTTCCTTCTGCTGAGATGCTTTTGAAGTGGGAGGTTTAGAATTATGCCAACTTGGATTACAGATAGGTGTGTATGGATGTGGATTTGTATGGATGTTGAAGACCTTTGAAAGTAGGATTGAAAAAAACTTATGCAGTGTTACATTAAATCTGGCCTTGCTGTAGTGTCTGCACTATACCAGGTGACAGGAGGTTGAGAAAATAATTTCTGAGAATCCTATCACAGAAGACTGTGAACACTGTTAAAAAACACGCAAGGAAAATAACAAGCATATCAGCATTGGTTTGTAGTGTCAATTTGGTTCTTTTAAGACCAGCTAACCTGATGGTGCCAGCTAATTGTTTCACTGCACATGGGGAAGCCAACAGTGCCCATATCTACAATTAGCAATACAGCTATTGCAACAGATACCAAATTACTCTACCTTAAATGCACCATCTTTATCTTGCTGTTAACTTGTCTAGATAAAGACACAATGATAAAGAAAACAAGAATTGCTTAGTGTGCTTGTCACAGTGTAAGTAATACCGGCGTGTGCTGCAGAAGCAGGACAGTGTTAAAAAGTTCTGGGTGCTTGCTCAAGTCTCCTAAAACTTTTCAGCCTCGTCTGTCAACACTGTCTTTTATTTTGAGCCAGCAAATAAAACTGAGTGTGTGAAGTAAACAATTAAACCTTTCACACTCTCCTATTGTCTCCCTCTTTTTGTATGCAACCTTATCAGTATAGCTTGCTAATACCAGCGTTATGTTGCCAAAAACTTACACTCAGCATTAACTTCAATTTGCATTTATTTTCTATGTTTTCTACTCTTGACACAATTTGTTGATATGTTCTAAGTGACGTTGATCTTAGGATCTCAATAAATTGCCTGATTTGTGGAAGACTGCATTTGGTTTATTTAAGCTACAGGCTGAGCTTAGTTGAGAGAGTGAGACAGACTTTTCATATTGAGCTTGATGTTAGTAGTCCCCTAGGAAATTTGTACCACTGTCATCTTGTGAAAAGTTCAGCTTTCTCGGGGGATTTCCATGGGGCTGAGCTCTCACAAGAGTGGTGGTTATGAAATTAGCACAGTTGGAAAAAGCCCTGTCCAGTTCTATATCTGACCTGGTACTGAGGCCAGAGTGTCTATTTTGGATCTGACCTGCTGCATCTCTCAAGGTAATATTCAGCTTTGGAGCCTTCTGTAGTAATAATACATTGTATCTTCATTCACTTATTACTTAATTTTTACAGTGTTCCTGTGAGCTAAATAAGCAGCTGCAAAGGAACTGGAGCCCTCATTCTGAAACATAGTAGGATGTGGCAGTTTTCAGTGTAGTGAAGATGTAATAAAAGGTGATGGCTTTGAAATATTGTTCATGTTGAATCAAAGTTCATTTTTACCCAGGCAAGAGAAGAGAGCACCACTTGACTGAGCTTTTTGAAAATCCATGAAAGTTCAATTTTTGTAGGCAGCCTTTTTCATGGGAAACAGATGCTGTTCTATTTAAGGATTTTTGGTTGTAAAGTAAGTGAGTGTTAATGCTAGGATTCTGGCTAAAATCAAACAATGTGTTCTACCACTTGTTGCTATATTTCTTTGCAACTTCAACAAACTGCAGTATTCTTCACTTCCAACCCTAGGCTTGGTTTTGGTGTTGCTGTGTTTTATCAGTGGTGTGATTGCTCCTTGTGTGGTTGTGTCTTGTTTGAAATGCAGTTTTAGTTCAGGTTACAGGTTTTCTGATTGCATCATTCTTTGCATATGTTTTGTTTCTGGAAAATTCTGGAAAAATCCTTTGAAATTAAATGCAAAAGCTGTAGCATTAAAAAAAATACACGTATTTTTATGTATTAACTAAGTGTTAATTATTAACTGAGTTTGTTAAAACTACATATTGCTTATGCCTGTGTGGTGTGAAATCCTCAGCTGATAAAAAATCGGTGTAGCACTGAAAATTTAGTGGAATGTAGCTAATCTATTAGCTGAAGATCATGCCCTAGCTTTTTTTTATGCTGACCTGGCAGCACTAGGCTGTATGTGGAGGAGATTCAGGCTGATTTGCAACACACATCCTCTGTAAGTAGCCAAAGTCTTCTTCCCCTTCTAATTCAATTTTAGTTTTAAGTATGGTGCAACAAAAGATTAATAATCTTTAATAAAATAATTAAAAAGAGATTTTAAATAAAGACCCTTTCCTGTGGGTTTTGGTTTGGTGTTTTGGTTATGTGTTGGGTTTTGGGTGTGTAGGTTTTTTTGTGCATGTTTTTTTTGATGGTAGGTTGAGAGGATGGGTTTGTGTGGTTTTGTTGTGTGTGTGTGAGGGGATGTTTGTTGTAGTTGTTTTTGTTTTGTGTTGCATCCCTGAACCTTTCTGTTCTTCTAAACATATATCTTTAGAGGCAAATCCTACTGGAGTTAGTCCTTTGCATTTTTGGTTGACACTGGCAGAAGATTTGCATGATTACAGCCAGCCAGAACTTAAGCATAAACTGTTACATCTCAGGAGGTCCTTTCCTTGTAGTTCTCCATCTGTTTTAGCAAGTGCAGCTGAAACATAACTGGACCATATCTGAGGCTGACTGATCATACATACATGCCAGAAGGGGATTTACTGATGGAACAAAGACGGCTTACTGCAAAAAGAGCAATATCTCAAGTCTCAGTGCTTGTTCCGACTTAATGCCAACCAGCTGCTTAGGAAAGCAGCAACTGTTGTCCACCCAACAAAATGCTGCTTCAGAACAGTTGAAAAAAGTGCTTTTTCACTTGAGACAAGATGCAGACATGAAAGTGCATTGTCCCAACAACTTTCCTCATAGCAAAGGCACAGCTATGTGATCACATGGTCAGCAGCTATCAGATACTCGGCTTTGTTCACATACTTGCCCGCTGCCCAACAGGTGGGGAAAAGTGTGCTGTAAAGCCAGAGAAGTCCAGACAGTGGAGCAGCCCTTCAAGACCACAAGTGTCTTCACCTACCTGGTCCCTTTCCTTCCATGTAATCCCTTGCTACCGCCTGAAGAGAATGCAAAGAATTTTACCGGTGCATCCGTATAAATAATGCAGTAGACCTCCCCAGCACTACCGACTCAATTTTCTTCAGGTTAACTGCACTGCTTTGGGACTCTGGTACACAGGACCAGGTTCCAAAAGCAACAAGAGGTACTGCTCTTTTTTGTGTCTACTAGTAATGTTCCTGTCCTCCATGTAAAACACAGTGGACACTGATATTGGTGCAGGTACTTGAAGGTGTATTTTCAGCCAGCGAGTTATGTCAGTACTGAAAAGGAGGAATGGTTAGTATATTGACAGTCCAAAAGAACACCGACCTGAAGGATGAGCTCCTCACACTATCAAGGCAGGGTCGGGTCTGCTGGGAGCATCCCAATGTGAACAGTAAAGTGTCGCACTTAGGATGCAAGAGGCATGATCTCTAGCCAAGACTTTATGTGAATTTGGGCAGTCCATATCTACTAAGTGTCTGCTTTTCAGTCCTTCCCAAAGATTGATAAAATTCTTTAACTATTTTGGAGTGCTGTTGCTCAACAGCCTGATCTGGACTAGTGAAGGGGCTGAGTGGTTGCAGAGGTTTCCCTAAAGTAGGCAGAGAAAACTTAATTTCTTGTTTTAGTGCTGAAGCTTGATTTCCCTTTGGACTTGAGTCTCAAAAGCAAAACTAAATTAATGTCCATAAGGATAACTTTCCAATGACTGACTAAATTGAAACATAGGGAGCAATCACAGGAGGCTGAAATAATTTAGGTGTAGATATGTTTCAGTGTAAGTATGTGGTGTTTCTGTTTAAACTAATTGGACTATAATGATTGGCTTGTCCTCGTTCATCTTTAGCAGTATTTACTATCTCTTGGATTGGTTTGACCCTTAGTTCTGGAGATGTCTTCTGCTGTTGTTTGCTAGATGAGAGGCATTAGGACTTGGCACTAAATCCAGAAGTGACAGATCTTCATGAACATAGGGTAAGCGAGAGCCACTATGATCTGCTGACTGCAGACTTGATATCATGTTAAATTTTAAAAGAAGTCAGGTGTGAGTCAAGTTCCCTGAATCTGTGATGAGTGAGAGGAAGGGAGCCACGGCAGGGTGAGGCTACACACCCAAGGGAGGGTGGCTTTTTCTCTTCTCATCAGCATTTCTGTGCAAGGCAAAACAGGACAGTCAGGGTGCTTTGATCCTGGACAGCTCTACCTGCCATTTTTCTTGAGCTTCATCACTACATGCCAGTTTCATGGGCGAAGCCTTTCAGACTGGACAGCTAGTGCTGTGATAAGTTTCAAGTAGCATGATTCTGCTGGGTGGTTCTGCCTGCTTGTTTTGGGACTTAGAAATGGTTCTGATATGGGTGTCTTCTGTTTGCATTTGAACAGCAGTCTCCCAGACACATACTCATGTACGCAACTAATGAAAACCCTTCTCTTGTTAGTTAAGTCATTTTATTGAAATATTGAGTCCTGCTTTTTTCTGTGACTTGAATTTCCCCTGAATTTAAGGTCACTTGCTCAAGTACAAGGAGTTCTGTTTGGGGTCCTCCTTGGTCACAGCTCGTACTTCCAACTTCTGTTTGGCTCCATGCTTTTTAATGGTATAATGTCATTCCTTGTATGCTAACACCAGTGTTTGGCAGTAGAATAGTGGTATGTGGCTGGATGTGACCATGGTTTGTTTCCAGTCTCTATATTGATTTTTTTAAAATGTATTTTACTGTGTTTGAGATGATGTTTTGAAATATCTAAAATCTGCTGGTTCACCAGGGCATAATGTTCCTAGTGCAGTCAAAACCCAATCTTAACAGCAAACCCTTACCTGGATTTGACCTTTAGAGATTTTCTCCATAGTCTGTACCAGCTCCGAAAGTGTTCTATGTACCACTCCTGAAAATAATTTTGTTGCAATAATGAAGTACTGTATGTGGTCAGATCTGAGGTCTAGCTCTGCGGCTGACAAAACAATTCGAGGCTAAGACATTTGTCATTTGGATTTTGTGAAAATTAGCAGAATTTCCAACCAGCTATAACTGCCATGTGATTTGGACCTCTGCTTGGGATTTGCTTCTTAAAGCAGTATAGTGAAGATACTTAGGATATTTCCTTGAAGCCTACTTCATTTTTCGCACTGTTAGAAGCCTGAATAAATTTTTATATGTTTTTCATAGGCAAGCTGTATTTCAGAGTGGGCTGTGCCGATAGCAGATTTGGCCTTTCAGCAGGAGAAGACAGGAGAATATCTCTTCTGCATTGTTACACAGGGCCTATGGAGATGGTTTGGTGCATCTCTTCCTAGACAGAAGCTCTGCAGGCTGTATTTACTCACAGGTTTGCTGATGACCAGCCTGTGGCTTTTGCTTCTGTGCCTTGTGTCTTTGTTTTCTCATATAGACTTTTTCTGTTGTTGCGTGTGTCATACAGGAGGGGGGACTGATGGCATTTGAGACTTAAAGTACTACCCAAAAAGGGGTATGAGCCTTGTGTTTGCTGCTGAGTTCCCATGCAGTTTGGAGGTGGGATCTCAGCTGTCTTAAATGGGCTCTGAATCCTTGAAGCCAACATACCCTCAGTGAAGGCTGACCAAGAACTGGTTGGTCTCTTGTGTATATACCAGTACATGGTGTCAGCTGTGCTTTCTGCTGGAGGGATTGTGCTGGCTGCTATTTTTAAAGCTCTTTTAAGCAAAAATTGTGACTTGTAGAGGAATAGAGATGGTCCCAATGTCTGCATCCCAAGATGAGAGGGGAGGCATGGGCCTGTTGCACAACATTTTTGTTTCTCTCAGGAGAGATCCTAGCTGCTGGAGATGGGTGGCAGGCAGCCTCCTCCTACTCATATCACCATTTAACGTGGCAAATACATGAAAACGATGGATTCTGGTTAAGTGGGTGTTCACTCACTTGGTATTATCTAAGGCCTGCAGCAGCAGCACTGTTACACGTCTGATGGACACAAAGCAGAGAGCTGTAGCCTACCATAAAAACAGTCAAGCCATGGCTGCAAAAGGAACATAATTTTGATTGCAAGCAAATCAGGCAAATTGTATTTTCACACTAGCCAGTCCTGCAAACAGGCCTGCAGAGCTGCTTGATTTCTTGTCAGCAAATCAGGGTATGTCTGTCCAGCGTGTTTGGAGGACAGTTTTAGCTGCTGCCAGTATCTGTAGGGATGCAGGCAGCTCTGAGAGCTATTTCCAACACACAGGGGGAAAAGTGCCTTATAGAAAAAGGAAAAATAAAACAGTGATTGCTTTAAAAAAAAACAACCTCAAAAAATGTTGGTTTGCTTTCTGGATGTGTTGTCCAAAGTTACGAATATAATGAAGGCAGATGAAAATTTGCCGTCTTGCCAAGCCCAGCACTGGCCCATCTAAAAGGTTTGGTTTTCACATTGTAGATTGGGGTCACTGGCTCAGTAGGGTACAATGCTGTAACAGGCTTCAGCATCAACAGCATCAGGAGATTGCTGTTTCCCCAAATGATGGTCAATTCACAAACTGTTCAGTCTTCGATTCCCCTGTTGAACTTGTTTGAAAGCACATTTTCACTTTTATGGGGAGTAGCTTCAGACACCTTTTGTCTATAAATCACAATGATGGGTAGTGACTGTGAAAATCAGTTGAAATGTTCAAGTGCACCTATCATGCATTCCTGAGGAATACTTCCGAGATACTTCATTGAAAAATTAATACAAGATTCCAATGTATGAGTTAATTCTGCAGCAGCACTTAGTTTGCCTGTCCTGGTCCTCTCACCGTGTGTTTGCTGAAAGCTAAGGCAAGTTTCTAGCCAGTGCGCTTGTAGTGATGATCTGTGCTACCAGTAAATGCTTTCAGCTGCTGGAGCTGAATCTCTAGCACTTGGTCTCAGCCGCAGCACCTTACTTGTGTCTTGCAAGAACTCCTCCTGTTGCTGGGAGAATGAGTGGTAACCAGGCGATGCCCAGGGTGAAGCACGTTTGTGTGACTGGGGAGCCTCACAACCTTGTCTTCTCGTTGTGCCGGGGTGGTGTGGGGCAGTGTGGCACAGGGTTGGCAGGCAGCTGTGCAGTTGGGCTGCTGCGGGTGTTTGAGGTACAGCCCTCGTGTGAGAGCTCTGCGGAAGAGCCTCGCACATGCCTCCCAGACTGTAGAAGTGGAGTATTACCCTCGGAGCCATGAGTCTGAAAAAATCTGTGCAGGGAGAAGAAAATGTCTTTTATGCTCACTTGCCACTGCTCCTTGCTTTTCTCCTTCTGTTAACTGGTGTAGACAGGTGCCTCTGACTGTACTGTGCTGGGAAACCACTCTTCTTTCTTGTCTCATTCAGGCACTTGTGGAAATCTGCTGACTCTGAAGACTGTGCTTGAAATACCACTTGCATGCCTTTTATTTTTAGAAGGCAGTGTTCAGGATATGAAAACTGGAGCTACAATCTCCATGAAGTTTTGTTTTTCTACCCTATTGTTTAATTTTAAGACACCGCACCATTAAGTTTCTGGAGGAAGGTATGAGCCCTCTGTGCTTCCAAGCAAAGCAAGAAGGAATGGGGGAGAATTTTGAGAAGAATAGTCTTGCTCTGTAACCTGTCCTCAGAGGCTTTTTTGTCCCATTTGTTCATAGATCTTTCCAGTATTGCTGGAAATGGTCACTCCTTACTGTGGGACCTGTCATGGTAATACTTGCAGTAAGACCAGCAAGTCAAAACTGTTTCTTGGCTGTGGTTTCGCTTGTTCTTTGCTTTATTGAGCCACCTTTTGACCTTATGAAGGTAACTAGGGATATGTTTCTAGAATGAGGACACTAAAAACCCCTGGCTGTAGAGAATGTTTGAACCATGGACACTCTTCATCACACAGTGCTTCTGTTCTAACCTGCATGGAATGGGGACCTCACATAGCACCAGCTTGCTATTTTTCATAATGAGCATTTTTTTGTTTGCTGTTCAATTTAACCAATAATGTAGAAAGTGCCGATGTTCTGGTTTTCTTTGCTAATTGATGTAGATGTGTTGAGCTACTTGAGTAATTGTTGGGTTTTTTTCAATTGTCACGATGGTTTGATTCTCAAGCAAGGAATCACTGGCCTAGCTCTGTGCTCAGGCATGAAGGTGCTGGAGAAGGTTGAGCTGTCTGAAAAATTTAAATTTTACAAAGATTTAAGGCAGTGTGTCAGTCCTCTAGGAGATGCTCTGCAATCTGAAAATCATGAGCTTCTGGTTTCCATGCCTAGAATTCAGCCTCCAAGGTCAGTTTGAACTGTGTGGAAATGAAGGACAGCTTTGCCTTTCGTGAAGTTGGTATCTGTGAAATGCCACCATGTGCATCCTGACCTGTGACTTCAGAGAGGAAGGATGTTTTTGTGGTTAAGGCACAAGACCTCCAGCTCTGGGGGTTCTTGATTCTGCTGGAGGCTTCCTTAAGTGACTGTAGGGAGGACCTTTCTCCCTGCCCCAGGTGGGAAATAGACTTCTCCTGTTTGTTTCATGTGGATGGGGACTGATTCCTGCTTTGTTGCCATACAGTGCCTGAGCTGGAGCCGAGCAGAATAAAAGCACTTCAGCCCCACTGGGCCTGCTATCATTGGGGGCTATTTGCACGGTTTCTAAGGAAAGTCTCTGTTTTCTGCTGTTGTTCCCTCAGGTTCAGGACTGAAACTGTAGAAGTAGTCTACCATGAGGACAAGCTACCTCAGAATTTCTTCTGCAGGTGTTCATCCTACCACTGAGTCAGTGAGATGGTTCACAACAGATCTGGCTGTCATTGACTGTAGCTGCTCTGTGTGACCTTAGGTTCATCTCCACATTTGTGCTTGGGGCTTGTCTTGATTGCTGGGACCTGAGGTTTCACTCAGAAGGCAGTAGCCTGTGGTGGTGAGGGGAGCCAGTGGGACTATGGGTCCTCTGGTTTTCTGTTGAAGGTGGAGAGAGGGAAGGAGAGGCTGTGCACCCACATCAGCGAAATATGTGGAGAGACTTCTCTCTGTGTTGTCTGGGCACTGCAGCTGCATTGCTCTGTGCCAGCCTGCTTGCAATAGCTGACTGTATCAATGCTCTTGGTCAGTCTCAAGTGTGAGAGAAGATGCATGAGTTAAATCTTGTTTGAGCTGACATATTTTGCCTCATGTTTTTTGAGTAACTTGATAGCATGTCTGAGCTTTTATGGCAAGAAAATACTGCAGTAGTAGGCCTCTGGTTGTAAAATGTGTTCTTCTACTCTAAGTATTTGCATTATTAGGTAAGCTTGGTATTAACCTTCAAAAGACTAGCCTGTTTCTTTTGTTTTCTATTTTTGGAGGAGCTCTTTTGACTAATGCTGTTGTATTTCCTTAGACCCTAGTGGGCAGTCAGTCTTGGAGGAAAATGGCTATTTTCAGGAGGAAACCTATAACTCTTGTCTTTTTGAAGTATCCATAGCAGGAATTTAGACTGATTGCAGTGTTCAGTGCTTTTCTGTGGTTTCATGTGCAAGTCATTATGTATGCCTCCATGATTGAGGGAGATTGCATAAGACACTGAGCTACAAGTGCTAGAAGTAGGACCAGATGGGGTGGGGGAGAAAATGCATGGTAAGAAAGGCTGGCTGTTTGCTTAGGGCGCTGCAGCAGGACCATGGTGTTGGGATTCAGTCCCTTGGTCTCACAGAGCTTCCGTGTGTGGTCTTAGTCAGACGAGGGTTAGGAGCAGTGAGCACGGGCTCATGACTACCTGGCTGGAAGCCAAGCATTGTCCTGCAAACAGTTTTGGTAACTTTACATTCTGTTCCCTTTGTGTTTTCCTCCAAATGATGATGAAAACTCCTTCAGACATTTGTAGGAGTTGCCTTGGAAGGCAGTTTTGATTTTCAGCAAATTCTACTGCTGAGCAAGCCTGCAAATGCTCAGTGTGACAAAAAGGCTGGGGAGAAATGCCCTGTTAATGCTGGGCTGGTTAATTACAGCTGTGGAAGATGTCAGGCTCTTTGTTACTCCCCATCATGATTATGGTCAGGCCAGCAGGAGTCCCAGTGTAGTTCAGGTTGCTTTCCTGTGATTATCTATAAAATATGTCCCCAACCAAGAAAATCCTGCTTCTATATGACCAAAAAACCCCAAACCAAACCCATAAACAAAAAAAGCCTAAGGAAACCCAAAAGCAAAACAACAATGAGGAAACAGAAAAGTAGAATTATTGCTTGGTTACTTTTTCTTAAAAGGTGTGTGGCCCTTTAAGAGGAGCTTGAAAAATATTTTAAGTAGGGACAGATTAAATGCAAAAGCTTGCAAACATCTAACCTTTGCATGCCATTGTGCCTTCAGCTAACTACCCTTGTCCATCTGAGTTTCCAAACTGTTGATGATCTCATAAAAAAATATACAAACTGCAGAAGTGTTTAGAGACTTCAGCACATTTAGGAAGTAACCAAGGAATCAGGGTGGGGGGAATTTTTCCTTCAGTTGCAGTGAAGCAGGGTGCCTCTACTGAAAGGAAAAGGACTCTTTAATGTTATTGCAGGAGCCAGCTGTTTTTGCAGCCTTTTTCTGGGCTGAGAAAGCGGATGGATGGTGGTTGATTTTGGCGATGGGGTGCAGTGGGTCATTTGCACCATGTGATCGGAACCAGTATATTGCTGAGTGGTCCTGCTAGGGAGGGAGAGAGGAGGGCAAGGGAGAAACCTTCATCCCAAAGTAACCTCTGCGTCGCCTCAGCAGAGGCGGATGATGTACTTTTTTTTTGTGTGGAACAAAAAGGCAGCAGGGAATTTGTAACTGGATATGTAGCTGAGGGAGCAATGACCGTCAGTAACCTCGTGCGCTCGGTGCGGCAGGAGCAGAGCGCGTGGCTTCCTCCCCTCCCGCCACGCTACCCAGTGCAGCCGTGGCAAGCAGAAGTGGCACTGGGACCACCAGCAAGCCCAGCATGCTTTTTCCTGACAGTGTCACCTGCCGAGTTAAGTAAAAAAACGTGGAAGAGGAGGAAAAAAAAAGTGTTCTGTTACAGCTGTTCCTGTAGGAGGAGGAAGGTACAAACTCTTGAGGCTCCTGTGTGTTACTTTCACCTTAGAGCTTGTTCTTTTCCTCCGCTTGCCATTGGCTGCAGCATCTTCTCTTCCCAGAGTAGAAAAAGCAGTGTGACACCTAGCTGGTTGATTTGGCTTAGCCTGGAAATCTTCGCTCTGGTAAATCCCATGAGACTTGCTCTCTCAGCTCTTCCTGCCATAGCTGGTTTCCTCATCACTGCTTATTTAAGCATAGTAAAGGCAGATTTGTTCTCTGTCTTAACCAAAAAAAAAAAGTGGGGGTCAGTTGCTTAAGCTCCAAGTTTGTGAAGTTTAATGGTGTGCGTGAGATTATAATTTCCAGATGGTTCTCCTCTGCTGTGACGGAGATAAAATTTTGTTTTAAAGCCGAAAGCTGAAACACCAACGACTTCAGAAGGTGAAGCTTTTTGGAAAGAAAACTGAGTTAAAAAGCATTTGCAGAAGTTTTGCAGAGTGTTAAAATTGCTTCCTATGGTAGATCTGCATGCGATTCTGTATTACATCTGTGTGTCTGCATATGTCATGTTTCAAAATTTATGGTAGAATACATTTACTATGAACTTCATTAAATACAGCCTAGTAAATCCCTCAGTGGTCCATGCACCAGCTCCGTCCTGTGTTCGGTAACAGCACAGGGATTAAATGAAGCTGAATCTTTGTGCAAGGCTAATGCTGGAGTAGGTTCCAGCCCAGATCAGGGGAGCAGCTTGGTTTGCCTTGCTGCTTCTGTGTATATATGTGCAAATTGAGCTGAAGTAATGATGTTAATGGGAGTTGTTTTTTAAAAGTTATTTATTTTTGAGATCAAGACATCACAGATTGCTATCTATGAAAGTTGCCAAGTCTCAGAGCACTTTGCCAGCAGCTCCTCTTTTCCCTTTGTGTCACGATTTGTGTGATTCCCTCTCCTTTGTCAGCTTTGTTTTTCCTGTTCAGAGCTCTCACATGAGTTTCCCTTTGGCTTAGCCCTGACCATAATGTTGCTTGTTTTGTCACTTTCTAGACTTGAAACTTCGGGATTTCCTGGTTGACAATGAGACGTTCTCAGACTTCCTCCATCATAATGTGTCCATGCCATCATCTGCAGTAGAGGAGCTACTGGCTGCAGAAGTCAATTTCCAGCAGGTAAAGAGCACTTTCAGCCACTAACATAATGCTTGTCTATTGTTTGTTAACCATACTGCCAAGAGCCACAGTGCAGGACCCTTCTGTGCTAGGTGTTATACAAACACAGAAGAAAACTTAATCTCTGCTTCTCTCTTCCCTCTTGCCCTCAATTTAATGTTTCATTTGGTTGTAAGCTGTAAAAAGATGCTGAGGCCCACAGGCAAATGTGTTGATCTGCATAAGAAAATAGCCTAGTACCCCTCAGGCTACATTGAATTTCTTTC
Source organism: Caloenas nicobarica (assembly GCF_036013445.1). Taxonomy (NCBI): domain Eukaryota; kingdom Metazoa; phylum Chordata; class Aves; order Columbiformes; family Columbidae; genus Caloenas; species Caloenas nicobarica. The sequence goes on along the minus strand of NC_088284.1, from coordinate 45,090,801 downwards.
CCGTTGTTTGGTGCATTATTTGTTTGCTTGTTTTTTTCTTGTTCCCACGCAAAACATTAGCTAAGTTGCTAGTACCGCTTGAACTATTTTACTTTGATTAGTAGAAAAAAATCGTTGGTTGGTTGATCACTCAGCATGGACTCGAGCAGGATTTCTGTCTGTTGCTCTGCCTTAGATCCCTGTGCCACAGAAAGAGGCATGCTTTTTGTTTTGTGGCCAATTCCTCAAGACAGTGAACTTGTATATTACATAGTTCCAGAGAATCCTGATCTCACATGAAACTCCTGAGTGCTCCCATGATTGCTTTCATAAACACAGGCAGTGGTGACAGTGGGCTGGAGCCCCTGTCTTAGGATTGCTGTCTTCCATAGTCAAGCTCAGAACATGTTTTTGCACAAGTTCATGTAGGTGACTTCAGTTGTTCTTCCCTTACCCACCAACACTGTAACCCCACTGTAGAAGGCCACCAAACTTGTCAGATACAATTTGCCCTTAGTGAAGCCATCCTGGCTGTCACAAATCACCTCCTTATTTTCCATGTGCCTTAGCATAATTTCCAGGAGGATATGCTCCATGATCTTGCTAGGCACAGGAATGAGACTGACTGGCCTTGTAGTTCCCTGGCTCTTCCTTTTTCTCCATTTAAAAAATGAGGGTTATGTTTCGCCTTTTCCAGTTACTGGGAACTTTACCGAACTGCCACGACTTATCAAATATGATGGATAGCGGCTTAGCAACTTGTTCCACCAGTTCCTGCAGAACCTATGGATGCATCTCATCAGGTCCCATGGACTTGTGCACCTTCAGGTTTCTTAGGTGGTCTTGAACCTGATCTTCTCCTACAGTGGTTGGTTCTTCGTTCTCTTAGTCTTACAAGTTAAGGATATGTTCTATTAAAAGAAGGAAAGTGGAAAAAAATTCTTACCCATTTTAGACCATAGGTTTTGCTTTACTTGAAACTAATTTGCCTGAAATTCATGCTAGTTTGAAAAAGAATTGTGCTACAGATGGTTCTGTGAGGATAACCAGAAGGCTTCAGCAACAACAAAATCAATCCTCCTAAGCTGATGGAAAGGTAGAAAGATTTTCAAAGAGGCAAAAAAGCTAGTTCTGGCCTTGCATTATGTGAGTGCTATGTTATATAGGTTGTATATGGCAAAGCTAATGGAAGGAGAAGAGCTTAGCTTTTATCTACATAATGTATCTGAAGGGTGATGGAGGGGTTATCAGTTGGCTGGTTCTTGCTTGAATGCTTTAAGCTCTATTCTTGTTTATGGAATTCTTATGCTGATTCTGCCAGGACACTGGGAGTGATGTTGTTTACTCTTAACAGTGGTTTGTGCTTTTTGAGATGGCAGGAAGAGCTAAGCAACATGGCAGTAAGCTGCAGAGGAGGGCCAGTGGCCCACCACATCTTTCTTTGAGCACTTTTCTGATACGGATAGTAACTGAGAGGCAGAGGTCTCTCTTCCTGCAGGATGACTTTATCTGACTCACAAAATGAACCTCTTTGATTTTGCTGGAGATTTGGGGTGGAGATCTGACCTTGATACTGGCTGCATAGTGGCTGCAGTGTTAATAGTCAATAGCTGTGTAGTCTCTGTATGAGTGGGTCACAGCTTCATTCACAAGGTCGTACAGAAGGGCCTGTTCAGAGTATGCAAACCTCTCACAGCACATACAGCCTTCTCCTGCAGTCTGTTAGTGTCCTGTGGTTGTTCAACAAGCCCAGAAGTTAAAATTTGCAAGCTAGGAACTGAAATCACCAAGGACATGGAAATGTTCATTGCTGTTGGTGTGGTGACAGTACTGCAACATGCTGAGCAGAGTTGTGTATCCAGCACACAGAATACAGCCCAAATACATACAAATGGCCAAAGCCTTGCTTTGATGGGCTTGTTGCTTCCTGGGGCAGATTGTCTCAATCTTGTGTTTCTCTTATAGTGGCAGGTGTGCCCCGAAGTGTGTGGGGTTTGGGAGGAGCCTGGATCAGCAGTGGCAAGCAGCCCACTCTCTAGTATGCTGTTGTTGTCCAGGTGTGGGCAAACAGCTGTAATGTGGCTTGTAGGGCAAGAGTGGGTCCCATCCCCGTGAAGAGCTGAGGTCCTGGGCCAGGGCTGCAGCGTGATTTGTTGAGTGGCAGCAATGAGTAAATAGTAATGGCCAGGGTGTATGCTGCCTGGAACACATTTCCATGTTTCATACAGCAGGCAAGTCCCAGAAGAGAATAATGTGACCTGTGAGCACAAAACAGTTACCTGTGACTGCTTTCAGACATGAGCCTGGCATTTTGAAAATCCCACCACCCAAACTTTTTCAAAAGGCCTGCCTTTTTGATGCAAGAGCTATCTGATTTATTCAGCTGAGTGTACAGCGTGGAAACATCCTATTTTTGGCATAAGGATGTAGACTAAAGTTAAAGGTTTGCACAAGTGTTGCATTATAAATCTCTCTCCTGTCCTGCCAGTTCTAGCTACTTGTTTTCTGAACAGAATGCACTTTCCCCTGAGATTTTTGATGCCCTTTTGGTTTTGAAAGATGAGAAAACTTTCAGACTTACTAGCATGATTCAGGAACTGTTAGCTCTTCTGGGGTGTAGATCAATCCTCTTTAGTTGTTACTGGAAGTTGGGCAATGCACACTGGGTATTACAAAATAACAGAAAAAATAAATGTGTAAAGCTGTTGTTACTTTGCATTGTTTCCGCTGTCTAGCCCCAAAGTTCTTTTGGTGGACTCTGGATTTTCCTTGTGTTTAACACCTTCATGAAGCGTGCACCTATTTGACATGTACCTGTTTGTTCAGCAAACCTAAATCCTATAACTGACCTTGTTAAGAGAAACTAGGCTATCAGGTGGTAATTTAGATGGATTTTATGCATTTCTTCAATAAGGCAGTTATTTGTGGATTAGGAAGCATTATTGACAAGCAAACCATCACCTAAAGTAAAATATGCCTGTTAAAGAAGACTCTAGGATCTTCTAATTTGTTGCAGCCAGTGAGAATTTTTTTCACTGATACATTATCTGCCTCAAAACACTGCAAAATGTTTCTCTCAGCAGTTAATAAAGAGATGCTTCAGAGCCAAGGGAGAAGGTGGAGCTGATCCAGGACAGAAAATGTGGCTGACTGTTGTATCTAAGGAGTTTGGGACATAGGTCTTTTGCCCTTCACATACATTTGCAAGACTTGTGTCTGGTCACAAACCTTGTTTTGTCTCTGTGGCTCAGTTCCCAGAAGACCAAAGATTGGGCAATGTGTGCGCCCTTGCTTGGAAGAAAAGGCTGCCATAGAGGACAGCATGACTGCTGGTATGTGCATGTTTGCGGAGAAGTGGAGAGGGACCTGCCTCCTCCAGGACTTTTTGCCCCATGTACTCAGCAGGGAAACATGTTCTTCTTGGAATTGAGTTGTGCATGGGTGAGGGCTGTGCAACCTGTAGAGAAGAATGCCTTCTTATCTCTACCTGGAAATGTTATGAATAGTTAGTGTTGTCTAGGTGATAGCCAGTTTTGTGCTATGAATCTTACATGAAGACTTACATGCTTTCTCCACTTTTCCAGGTCATTGTGTCTGGTTACCGAATGCGACTGCGAGATCTCTGCAATAGCTCAAAACTGTCTGAATTTCTCACAATCCAAAATCAGACGGTGGCTGTAGACTCTGAAGCCTTCATTTGCACTTTGCCAAAGGAAAAGCTCCATGCAGTGGAACAAGCCTTCCATGCTAACCTGAATCCTTTGAAGCCTCTCCAGGTGAGTCCACTGGTCCCACCTATGAGAAGCTAGTGTTGACACAGTGACATTTTCTTGGGTTTTCAGACTAGGAACTTATTCCTGCATTTCAGCAGTGAACTGCTTGCTGGCAGGAAGAAAGACAGTCTTTATCACTGGAGCATGAACAACATTACTTCTTCCTGTCACTCTTCCTGTTGCAGTGTGGTACTTGCAAAGCAAAACATGTGTGGTCTGCAGTTCAGTTTGTCAAGAGCAAAATATTTATGCTGAGTTGTAACAAACAGGCTCTTGGTTGCCCCTGTGGTTTGGTCAGATGTTGTGTCTTGGCTGGAATGATCCCAGAATACAATTTACTTATCTTAGAGTCTGTGCCCTAAGGGTTATGAGAAACAGGGAGTGCAGCAGGGAAATGAGGTGTTGATTTTGTTCAGGAACTTAAAAGTGTGCATTTAATCCTATGAATATGAGCAAGCAGTATACCCAGGTGGCCAAGAAGGCCAACAGCATCTTGGCTTGTATCAGAAGTAGTGTGGCCAGCAGGATGAGGGAAGTGATCGTGCCACTGTACTGGGCACTGGTGAGGCAGCACCTCAAATCTTGTGTTAGGTTTGGGCCCCTCGCTAGAAGAAAGACATTGAGGTGCTGGAGTGAGTTCAGAAAAGGGCAACAACTCTGGTGAAGGTTCTGGAGCACAAGTCTTATGAGGAACAGGTGAACGAGCTGGGGCTATTTAGCCTGGAGAAAAGGAGGCTGAGGAGAGACTTCATTGCTCTCTGCAACTACTTGAAAGGAGGTTGTAGCATGGAGAGTGTTGGTCTCTTCTCCCAGGTAATAAGCAATAGGACTAGAGGAAACGGCCTCAAGTAGCACCAGGGGAGGTTCAGATTGGATATTAGGAAAAATTTCTTCACGGAAAGGGTTGTCAGACATTGGAACAGGCTGCCCAGGGTAGTGGTTGAGTCACCATCCCTGGAGGTAATAAAAATGCCTGTAGATGTGGCACTTAGGGACATGGTTTAGTGGTGGATTTGGCAGTGTTAGGTTAACGATTGGATTAAATGATCTTAAGGGTCTTTCTGAACCCTAAACAGTTCTATGATTCTATGTTAGATAAACCTGTGCTGAGTACTGTAACCATCATCCTCTGCCTTTAGCATGGGACCACCAGGTGCTGAAGTTTCTAGCCAATGGCAAGCCACAACCTTTGGGCAAAGATCAGTCAAATTTTAAAGCCCTGTTTCAAAGAATGGCCAACTGAATTGGTTTTGGAGCAAGAATTCATTGAACTTGAGGAAAATACAGTATTTAGGAAGCAACTGGAGACTAGAGCAAACTTAGCTGTTTATCTAGGAAACCCCAGTGATGCTTTGTTACAGGTCCCAAATATCTGGTAAAATACGAAAGTTTGAGGAAGTTAGTGCTGGGAATAACAGTACAAAGAAGAGACCACAGGACCTACTCTGTTCCCCACTGAAACAAACACTCTATTGTCTGCTGTGGAAGAAATAAACACTTTGACTGTGTGAGTTTCCAGATTCGATGAGCCTTTCAGGACTGAAATTCATGTACCGCTTGCTTGGCTTTGTCTCCAGTCAAAGAAGGTCATTATCAAGCACGGGAATCATATTACTTTTCTGTGCAGTACATAGTGGTCAGTTACTTCTCTCCATGGCTCATCTTCTGTTTTCCATGTGTCTTCCATCTGCTTTTTTTCCTTTCTGCTGGAAGAGCAAAATAATCATAAGTGTGAAGAGTTGAGGTAACAGGACTAAAATTGTCCTCGTAACAAAGATGGGCTCTTTGAAAAGGAATGACTATAAAAAATTTCTTGTGTTCAGTTAGATTTCTATGCATGCATTTACTTTAAATTGTTTAGAGATGCTAGAATTTTGGGGACCGAGCAGGATGAAAATAGCCAGATAGAGCACAGCTCAGTATTGCTTTTTCTCAGCCCTCTGGAGAGTCAGTCTTGCTTTTCTCATTTATGGGAGTCCCTGCAATTTCCACTCAGTACCTACTTCTGTCAGCTGTGTTGACACGTCTGTATTGTTGATGAAATAAAGCAATCCTAAGTTACTCTGTGCCGCTTGGCACCAGCAAAGTAGGTTCAGACATAATGTGTAATTTTGGGGAACTTCTCAGAAGCTGGCTCATGGTCTTAGCTTCAAAAGAAAAAATCTCAAGTCCAGAAGCCAGCAGTTCTAAACCTGCTCTGTGTTGTACACTGTCTTGTAAAGGTCTACAGTTTTCCTCAAAAAAATGTCACTGGCTATCCTGTAGTAAAGCTGGTATAATGTGCCAGTGAGTGAAATAAAAACCGACTGGCTTCAATGCAGCCAGGCAGAATAAATAAATTAGGATCAAGACCAACACATTTGAAACTTAGTGTCTTTAAAGGCTAAAGAAGGGCCTTGACCTGCAGTAACATCTTGGAACAAAGAAGGAACTTTCTGTTCATGAACAAAGAAGGCTCTTGACGTAGCTTATCATTAAAGGCACTGTGGGTCAAATCTTGAACATGCGCACTAAAGACAGCATGCACTGTATCTACTACAGAGCCTGTAAACCAATGCCAAAAGTTTGCTCAGAGACTTATTTTTACTTTTTTTTGCTTAATTCCCATAAGGTACTTTACAGCATGGCATTTCAGTAAGTAAAAGTAAGGGCCAAATGAAATGCAGGTACTACAGAAATTCAGAGGCTGGTTTTTGACTCATGTAATAGGAACTGGGCTCTACTGGTTGCACCATTCTGTGCTTTTTGGAGAGACAGCACCTTAATATGATTAGGTCAATACAACTGTGGTGAAAGGTACTTGCAACTGTGTGCAAGGACTGTGTAAATTCAACACCAAGAGCTTGAAAAGTAAAACAAGAGTTTTTGCTACTTGGTTGTCTGGGCAATACAGTTACTATAGTTTCTTGAACTATTTTAATCCAGAAGACTCAGGCCAGCATCTACCTGCTTGTTCCTGCCCCTGTGCATTCCTGCTTATTGTTCCCTCTGCAAGACGATGCAGTAAATTACATCACAGAATTGATCTGGATTAAAAGTGACTGGCCTGATTGTATGCTTACACAAACAGTTGTGCTGAAACATAAAGGAGAGGGTGCAAGATTGAGAACCCAGTTATCAGGGTGTGTATGTGTGTGGGCTGAGACCCTGACATCAACATCTGTTTCTGCCGGCTTAAAGTGTGTATGCATTTGCCGCATGAGGGAAACTATAAATGTTCTAGGTAGCTCACAACAAAACAGTAATTATTAGAAAAATATGGACAGAGCACAGTTTTAAAAAGGAAATTAAATTGTGTGCATGGTGAAATGCATAAGCTCTAAATGTCACAGCACTGTTAAGGAAGGTTTTTTTAAAAAGAAAGGCAAAAAATAAATGCTTTTCTTTACATACCCACTCATCAGTTCTGTCCAGAATAGCATTACGCAAGGTGCAGTAGTACAGTTAAGATGAAGGATTTCTAATTAAAATTTACCACTGGGATTTCTAGCTTGGACACTTAGCCTTTGTATGAGTTCAATTTAGCCTACTCTGTAGGATGAGAAAACAGAGCCAAGCACACAGAGGTATGGTAGGGAGGTTAAACTATGTCTTCTTATTCTTTCTAATGTAAGAACCTGTTGAGGGCCAGCTGTTCAGATCAGCAGAATATCTGGGAATGATCACAGGGTGCCAAGGCAGAGGGTCAGTTTTCCTTCTTGACTGTACTCACTCCACTAGAAGCAAGAAATGTTTCAGAAAGTGAAATTCCCTTTTGCAGTACCCCCATCTTAATCTTCATCTGTACTCTGAAGCCTTTTGGCCAACAATAAGTACTATGGGGCATAGCATATCTTGTACAAGCCCTTTGTGGATGCATCCTTTCTTCTTGAGCTTTGCCTTGCACTGGGTGTAGTCACTGAGGTTGCAAGGCAGGAGAAGCTGGTTTTGAAACAACAGCAAAACAATGCCTCTAACTGCATGCACGTATTTCCGTTTTGGCTTTCTGCCAGTGCTAGGCCAGCAGTTGTCCCATGGAAGAACTAGACAGTTGAGAAAAGTTACAGGTACCCCTGGTTAGCAAACGTAATGGCAGTAAGTCAAGTCAGATTTCCCACTGGACTGGTGGTGTGATGAGTGGGTACTGTCTTTAATCATAAAAATACCTGTCTGTGTGACAGCTCCCCAGGTTTGAAAATGATTTGGAGGGAAGGTTAAATGACAAAGACAATTTGAATCGGTCCAGTGGACTTTAATCTCTGCAGCACTGTCTAGGAAGGGCTTTGCCACACCCACTTCCAATGGCGTGGGTCTGTAATAAGCCATAAAGATGTTATGACTTGTGTATTGTAGTGGTCCTTAAAGGACTGTGAGTGAACACATGAAAATCTGTGTTTTCTCCCTTTGTAATATGGGTGGTGTTTTGTCATATGATTAGCATGAACTAAGCATTGAATAATAAATGCATTCCGGTTGAAAAATGGCTTTAGAAAAGGTCTCTTAATGTAAATACATGCTGCAACTGATGTTTCGGCTTTCCTTGCTCTTTTGAGTGTTTTCAGTTGAGCAAAATGATACCATGCTTTTAAGCAGTTGTGCTTTGGGACTTCCAGGAAACAAAAGCAGAAGCTTAAAGCACATGATTTTTCTGCAAAGTTCAGTGTAAAGTTTCTGCTAAGATCAGTATAAAGTTGCAATGACTAGTTCAAAGCAAACATGGCAGAGTAGTCTCATTAAGCAGAAACACCTGCATGCTGCAGACAATGGCTGAATTTTGTTCTGAGCTCCCAACACTTCAAAACACATGCATTCTCCTGCACTTTAAAGAAACAGAGTTGTCCATCCCTTCTAGCAGGGGCTGACAGGTGGACTTACTCAAGGGTTGGCTTGACTACACTGAACTTCAGTCATCTCAAGTATTTGTCTCTATTTTGAGTCTTGTAGCATGGACATACAAGCACACAGCATCCACTCAGTGCAGTCTGTACCTCAAGAGTATTACGATGTTGGCTGCTCCAAAAGACGAGTCTAGATGAAGGCACAGTAATTGTACAGGGCAGCGCTGTTCAAAACCTGCTAGAACTTTGTCTTTCCACAGTGTTCCTAGAAAGGACAGGTGATGTTTTGTAGCATTTTTTTTGGTAGCATTTCACTGGAAAATCTGTCATTGCCCCCTACCAACAAGATGTAGTGCAGACAGTGACTAGAGACACTCTTGCAGTGGGACCAATCTTACTGGAGCTGCCCTGAATCTAGAGGACTCTTAGGAATGTAATTAACTACTTAATGAGCCACTGCAATGAGTTATTTTCCAGGGAAATTCATGACATGCCCATCTGTACAAAGAAGACTGGCCACTTGCGACTGTTTTTTGGGGTTTGGGTTTTTGTTTTTTTGTTTTGTCATTGTCTCTGGAGATATGACTTGAGAGAGGCTCCCTGAGTGGGATTTAGGGTGTAAAGAAAGCAAAACTCCCTCCATAGCAGTGGCATTATTACAAATTCTTGTGAGAAATAGAGTGCTGTGAATTTGATAGGGAAGAATGGTCAGGGTGGCGGGCTGTGAAAGGGTAGGTGGGTTCTCCTCATATTTCAGGGTGAGGTTTGCAAGCTCCTTGAATCACTTAAGACTGGCATACTGGGTCAGACCAAAGTTCTATTCAGCTCAGTGTCCTGAGTGCTAGGACAAACACATGGTAACATTTCCTCAATGTAATGTTCTGTTCTTCGGTAGCTTGCAACTCAGTCTTTCTCAGCTGCTGCTGGGATCTTGGTGTTTAATAGCACTTGCTAAGCCTTTTCCCTTTAATGAATTATTTTAAGCCCACATTAACTTCCAGTACCTTCAGCATTGCATAGTATCTACTGAATTTGTGCGTTTTGACAAAGTCGTGTGTGCAGTAGCTCCTTTGGTTTGTTTTAAGCTGATCTTTTCACTGGAAGCCCTCTATTCCTGTATGGTGGGGTGCAGTGTGCAATCATCCTGTGTTCCCATTCTCCTTCCCACTTTTCATTCTACAGACCTCTGTCATAGCCTCTGTCATTATAGGTCGCATTGGAAGAACTGTAGTCTATTGTTCTTCCTTCAGAAGCCATTCTTGTCTTGAATCACACTTCTGGCCTTTTTCTGTACTTGTGTTCCTTCAGAGATGAAAGACCCACATAGTACTTGAGAATGGGGATTGCACTGTGAATTTATATTGATGTTGGTCTGTCTTATCACTGTAATAATATCTCCCTTTCTGAGTAGCAGTTGGTAGTTCAGAGCCACGAAAGGGTATATTAAGGTAGAACTGTCTTCTCCCTATGTCCTTTGCACTGAATTTTGGCTGGCACTTTATAACAGTGTGTCAGCATGGGGGCGTTTGACTAATCCTTTTTAAGTGGCTTTTGACTCTTCACTGTTCTGAACCAATTAGCATCATCAGAAAACTGTTCCTCATCCACCCTGTTGATGCATCACTTCTGAGTACAGTGAACAACGCAGATCTGTTTAGAGCTCAAAGTATATGGAGCTGAACAAGCGCATGTACTGTTATGCATGAACCAAGGACTTTCTACCTCATCTTGTTGCTAAAGTTGTAGTGCAGATGTGTACCTTTGGTATGCTGACTGCATTTCTTTAAATATGTCTTGAAGGTCTTTGTGGGGAGCTTGAATTGCATTATTTTTAGCCCTAATGAAATGTTTTGATTTATCTGAACCTTAAGGGCTGTGCCTATTAGAAATCCATAGAGGTTAGAGAGATTCTCCCTGAATTTGCAACTGGCTTTGGAGCAGGCACTACTTGTGTGCTCAGAAAAACATAGCTGGGTCTTAAATGCCCCAGCAGATCAGTGGAACAATGCCCATTTACACCAGCTGGCACTGACCAGATCTTATCACCCTCTAGCAAATCAACTAGAACAAGTGAAAGCCTCCAGACTTTGCTTCTAGAAATTACCCTGGGAATGATGTGAAAACAAAAAGCCTCAGCCCAGAAAATGTGTTCCAAAATCAAGGGACTTGGCTGTTCCCTTGTGTGTCACAATGCTGTAACTTTAGCATGCTTTCAAATGCTGCAACGTGTAGCTGCTAATGTGAAATCTTAGGAAATTATTTTAATCTTCATTCTCGTGAAAGAGGGGTTGTGTCCAAATGTTTCCCATGCAAGATAATCCAGATATATCAACAGAAGGGAAAAAGAATGCCACAAACCAAAACCCAGGTCCACCAGTTACATGTAGAGCAACTGGAAACAAAAAATTGTCTTCAGTGTGACTCTGTGCTAGAGCAAAGAGTTTCCTGAAAGCTGTGCCTTCCGCTTCTGGAAACCTGTCAGTCTTTCTCTTGTGGTGATAGTGAGTGTCAGCTGTTTCATGGAAGCCGGTTGTTTTAAAATATGCCCTAGGTTTAGATTAAAAAAAAATCAGTGTCATGGGATGTACACTACAGCAGGAGTTCTCTGTATCTAAGCTGGTATCTGTGGAGTCCCACTGAAAGCTTGGGTCTACCAACTGGTCTTTTCCTCCCTTGTAGACTTTACGTCCCCTTCTTGGCACTGGCTTGCAGGATTTCAGGTCTGTCCACATGCTGTCCTGTAGGCTGAGCTTGTTTTGTGACCTGGAATGCAAGCCATCCTTTGTACTGTAAGTGTATGTGCATGTATTTAGCATTTCATTGGGATGGTTCTTGTTATGGCATTTGTATAACTAACCTGTGAGGAAGGAAAGGGATGTCCCTGTTGGATTGTGGGGCACTGAACCCCCAGGATATTTTAAGTTTAAGGTTGCACAGAAAGCCAGCTCTGTCTTCCCCATCAAGCACTTTACTGTGTAAACAGTCCTTACTATGTTTTTTTAATAAGAATATTTACAAGAGTTATATTTTTGTTTGTGCCTTGCAGTGACTTGAAGTTTCCTTTTCTCTCTTCCTGTAGAGACAACTTTCTTTCAATTCCTCCTTGTGGGATCTGTCAGAAACTGTGGAAGTTTTGAGAGAGAGCCTTGGGAACCTTATTAAAGAGGTAAGGAGCACCTTTGTGTCAGGAGAACACATCGCTGTGGTTGCTGTCTTAGCCTGCAGTTGAGTACAAGAAGCATGAGTCTGCATGGTGCAATTCAAAGTCAAATCCCCGGCTTGTTTTCAAACTTCCCCCCATCCTACAGCTGTTCTCCCTGTGTCAGTAGAGGCAGCACACACTTTGCAACCCCTTGACACTTGCAGTTACAAACACTATAGGAGTTTATCAGATGTGTGGCTGAAGTTTGGGTCCTCATGGCAGAGTTAAGATGTTTTCTGTGCGGTTTGCCCTCTCAGCAGTAGCACAACTACTGAGCTTGCGATACATCTGCTGCCTAGCAGTGCCTTGCAAACAATGTGGAGGTTTGCCTCCTAGTCTTTTCACTCAGTTGCCAACCATGTCAGGATTGCTACTTGGTTGTATCTGCGGGTCTCTGGGTGCAGTGAGGGTATGGCAGGTGGAAGAGAAGTTGTGGGTCTTCTGATCTAAGTTAGTTGCTATAGGCTACCATTTGCTCTTTGACTAACTTTTTGGGTCAGAGCTAGTTTTCCGGTCCTTGTGGGGCACTTAGTGCAATGGCATCACAGCAATGGCTAGGAAAGGCTCTGGCAGAACATAAATAGTGATTTACAGATGCAAAGTGACATTATAGAGACTGCAAGTATTTGTTTTTGCAGGTGAAATGATGGATTAAGAAAAAATCCCTGAGAGTCAAAAGTTCAAAACTATTGTGTTTGGAGGGTTTTTTTGAGCCAGAAACTTATCTCACTTGCTTTTTGGCTGGCTCTGACTTTAAAGTGCTGCTACTAGGCAAAAATGTTCTCTCCCTGAAGCAGAAATTGCAGCCATCTAAACTAAACAATGCTGCTGCCTCCTCTGGCCTTTGCTGGGCTTCTGTCTTTGCATCGGAGTGGGAGCTCAGTGCTGTGAACGGCAGTAACCTCTGCGGGCAGCAGCAGTGTGGGTCACTCCAGGTTAGCGTGTGCTCCACTCCCACGAGGGGCGGCTGCTGGGAGCCTGCACCATGCTAGCCAACAATTCCTGGCACGCATCCCTCCCCGAGTCCCACAGCCTGCTGCCGGGTCCCATTTACAGTAAAATTAAGGTGATTCCAGGATCAGCTTCAGTTAAGACGATGGCAGAGCTCTTGCTTCTAGCAGAGAGGCTGCCATTCAGAGTTTGATTACAGCTGTTTCCTGTTACGTCACTTAAGCTTGCCTTTTTTTCATGTCTGGGATAAAAATAATTGAAACCATGTGATACTCAGTTTGCTGATGTGGCTGAAAACGTCCCAGGGTAATGTGCCTTTTGCTTGGCAGCTGTTTTGGGTAGGACTACCTTTTATTCTGCCCTATTGCTGTGCAAACAAAGGCAGCTTTTTCCTCTGCATACAGCATGAGCTGCTCCAGATGGCTTGACCGAAAGTTACTTCTTATTGTCTGGCAGGCTGATTTCTATGTAAAAAGGAGGGACTTGCTCCCTTGTTTTGAAGGGCAGCAGCTTGAGGGGGTGGAGAGAACTATTGTTTGTGCTATGTCTAGGAGCCTTTCTAGTAAGGAATTTTAATTAGAGAATGGTCTGAACAAAATATTTGTCTCTGAATATGGAGATTGATTTGATCTGTATCCCTGGGCTCTTTAAATCAACCTGGGATGGCAGATTACTAACACCAAGAGCAAGGGCAACTGTTAAACACTTAGAGAGCCAAGTCTGATGTCTGGGAGAAGAAATAGCTCAGTAACCCTTCACACATGAAATACTTGCTTCTGGTATTGTGAACAGAGCAGCTCTGTATGTCAATGTAAGTTGCTGTTGCCAAAGAGGAAACAAAGCTAGCTCAAACTGTTTTAAAACCATGTGTAAAAAAAAAAAAAAGTGTTTGCTAATGCAGTCTCTCTGCAGGATGGTTAACAACTCATACATTCATGGGAATTAGCTGCACTTCCCACTTGTGTACCTTTGCTAGTGTTAGGAAGTTTATAATACTTTAGCTACAGCATTTGACTTTTTGCTGAGAAAAAAAATCAGTTATTTTACCTAAGGTACCAGAAACTCCCCAAGGGGTGCCTTTGAATTGGACACTCAAACTGTCACACCAGAAATGCAGCCTTGGCCTTTTAGGTGAAGAATCATAAAATCCAAAAATCCACATGGGCATATGTAACCAACAAAAGCTGTTGTGTGGCATTTTTTTTCATTCATGTCCCATCATGCCGGTGTCTGGTCAGTCACCCTAAACCTCTGGAGCCAGATGGAGTGGCACCAGGGTGCAGACAAAGACAGTAGTGAGGAAATGAAAGTGCACTTGAAGCTGTCACTCTGGACACATGTACTGAATCTCCAGGCTTTAGTTGTTCTCACAGCTGTCTTCCATCATATCAGTGTGTCATGTGTTTTCAGGCAGCTAAAAATAGAGGCTCCTTGTGTATGTGACACATAGGAGCTGTTGTGTAGCATCAAGAATTTTCGTCCAGATGTTGGCACATCTAAAGCGTACACAATGCTACCGATGAACACAAAAGGGTCACGTTTGTCTCCCAGTGTGAGGCCATAGACTCTGGGCGTGCTTTTCTTGGTTGAATTTGGATTGAGTTGTTCCAGCACACCATCACTTTGTGGTTTTTTGTTGGCTGACTTTGCCAGCTGTCCTAGACTTTGATTATCTGAGTTGTATTTAAACAAAGGTGACAAAACCAATACACAGTGGGCCAGACTGGCAGATGGTCTTTGACTGGCTGTTATTGTCTCTGAAAACAGGGCAGTTAGGCCACAGCATCTAAAGTTGCTTCTGAGATTCAGCTGATGAGCACAACAGGAACATCCAAGTTAATTTCACCTGGTATTTCAGTAGCAGTTAATCAATGAGATGAAATGCTAGAAAAAAATTTTAAAAGGGATAGAGAACCATCTATAAGATAGATGTTACCATGACACAATATAAAACAGTGGATTGTCCCCCTTTTCAATATGGAATACAGATCTAGGCCCTTCCTCTCTGAAAAGGGGTAGCAGAACTGGAAAAAGTTCAGAGAAGGGCAGTTAGGATATTTAGAAGTGGAATGGCTTTCACACAAGGAATATAGGAGGCTGGGACTTGTCAGCTTGGAAAAGAGGTAAGTTGGTGATATGACAGGGGTCTATAGAGTTGAATGGCCCAGGAAAAAAGACTGGAATTGAATGTTCATTGTGTCTTCCAGTGCGAAAAACATGGCACCAAATGCAGCTAACCATAGCAAAGTTGAGGAGAAGGGGAGAGAAGGTTCTTTCCAGTGATGTGTCAGTTGGTAAATACTTGTGGATTTCCAAAACTCTAGCTTACAATGGAAGAAATTCATTGGGGATTAGGAAGTAGAAGTTCCCTGAGCTGAAAATACATGGAAGCTGGAAAGTTACTTGGAAGTAGCCTACATTCTTGCCCTTTACTTATTTTTTCCTAACATCCACTTATTTTCCCAATCACAGAGGTTACTGAGATAAACAGACTTAGTCTGTATGGACACATCTCTGCTGATGTTCCTATATCTCCAGACAGGGAGTCTGAGAGCAATGCTCAAGTGTAGCATGAAACCAATGCTCATGGAGGTGCATTGCTTTTTCTGTTACAGTGAGTTTGGCTGTGCCTCTGAGTACTTGCAACATTGTAGTGTCTCAGGCTGAGCACCAGTGTTTTTGTTCATGATGTTCAGGTAGATGTTCATGCCAGACAAATGAGTCTGGAGGTACCAATCATCCCAGACAGTTGTGTGTAATCACCTCAAGCCTCGTGTCAGGCTGTCTGGGCAGCAGAAGGCTCCTTGCTGTGGCTGGCTGCGTGTACAGCACATGCTGTGATCAGGTTCCAGGCTGTAACTGGGCTTGTTTTCAAGGGTTTTCTGGGAATGCTGTTTACAATGGGTCAGGGAGGTGATGGGGCAGGGACAAGCAGTACCAGTCTAGGAGGTCAAACTGGCTGCATGGTGTAAATCTGTGAGGGCTTGTTGACCTTGGTGGTACTGTGCCAGGTGACACTGCTGGGATCTGCAGCTCATCCAGCCTGTGTCCCATGAGCTGCACTCAGTTTGTATTGTTCCTTACTCCCTGTTCTGACTCAATTCACCCCACCTAGCATGAGGGGGCTCCGCTAGAATTTGGGCAGTGTGCAACCAGGGGAAGTGGCTTCCATGTGAGAGAGCAGGAACCACCCACAGCACTGGAGGAGAAAACTTAAAGAGTAAAGGGCTTGGCGAGGGCACATTCCTTGTGCGTGCACAGAAGAGATTTCCCACTCTGTTCCACTGTGGCAGGGGGAAATGTGCTTTCCCTGGTCTTTACCGTTGATGTTGTATTCAATGGGATTCTCATATCTTTAAAAACAAATGTGTGATTTGAAGGAGAGTGGCAAGATCTTCTCCTTTGGCTAATCCTGTTCCTATCGCTGCTTCCACTCTCCCACCTCCTCCTCCAGTTGCTGAGCATGAAGAGCTGGAGCGACATGAGGCAAGAAGTGATGTTCCTGACCAACGTGAATGGCTCAAATTCCTCTACGCAGATCTACCAGGCTGTGTCACGCATCGTGTGCGGCCATCCTGAAGGTGGAGGGCTCAAAATTAAATCCCTCAACTGGTATGAGGATAACAATTACAAAGCACTGTTTGGAGGCAACAGCACTGAAGACGATGTAACTAACTTCTATGATAACTCCACAAGTAAGTGTAACTCTGGTATGGCCTAAGGTCCCATGGTTGTCATCGCTAGTGTTTCCCAAACTTCCATGGATGAAAGCAGATGGTCCTGAGGGACTGCATACTTTCTGCTCTTTCAGAAAGGCATGCACGTGCTGCCTCCTGCATATCCAGTGAGGATATCAACATGCAAAGGATTCTCAAGGGCCTTGTGTAGAGTCCATGGAAGGCTGTGGACTGGATCTTCGTCAGGGGAGAGGGAGAACAGTCACGTGCAGCCTTTGGAAATCTGGCCTCTTCTGGACAAATTTTGCTCTTGCCATGCAGTGAGATTGTGGGAGTGGTGCAGAACTAGTAGTGTGACTCTTAATGCTGGAGGCTACCTGGGTGTTACACATTTGGGCAGATCACAGAGACTTGATCTAAAAGGGACTTCTTGCGGAGCTTTGCAGTAGAGGAGGGGTTTTGTTGTCTGACAAATGCTGTCCTTTCAGCTGTGACTGTCCTTAAAGCCCACACAAGTGGGCATATGCCTTTGCCTTCTGCAGTTGTTACCATGCTGTTCAGCCCCTTACCCTTGTCCTTTCCTCCACAGCACCCTACTGCAATGAACTGATGAAGAACCTGGAATCCAGCCCACTTTCCAGGATTATCTGGAGGGCCTTGAAACCCTTGCTGATTGGGAAGATCTTGTACACTCCAGACACACCAGCCATAAGGAAGGTCATGACTGAGGTAACTCTAGTCCTGTCCTCTGTTATTTAGAATGATCTATGTCCTCTGGCTATGCAGCTTAGCTGCTCTGTGTTAAGTTGGATCCAAACAGAAGCCTAGGAAGGATTGCCTGCAAAGCACAGCCTACCTAGTCTCTTGCATCCCATGTACTTGCTGTTGAAGGCTCAAGGAAAAAAGGCCAGGCTGAACAATTTTTCTAGACTTGGCTGGAAGCTTTCCTGGTGGTGCCTTTTGATTATCCATAGGCTTTGCGTTTCTGATGTGGGAGTGGGGAGGACATTGATCAACCTTGAGGTGTCCTTCCTCTACTTCACTGCAGGCTGGTCAGCAGTTCCTTAATAATTTCCGATTGTGGTCTACCTAGTGTAATCTCTAATTCTCCAGGCTCCCTCAGCAAGACTCTTCCAGCACATGGGGAGTGGCTGCCTCTGTGTGCCCTTCATCTCCAAGGCAGGGTCATTCTCCACCAAGCCTTGAAAGGCAGTGCTCAGCCACAGGCATCCACACTCTCTGTTGTTGTTTTCCTTCCAAGTGCACTTTATTTTCCCTACTCTGGTCCTTACAGAAGCTGAGCTGCTGTTTGAATATAAGCAACACTCAGTACTTTGCTTGACAGGTCGATGCACCCACTCAGCCTGCAGTGGATCTCTGCCAGCTTTTGGAAATAACCTTCCTCTCTGCTTCACCGACAGGTGAACAGGACATTCCAGGAGCTGGGTGTGTTTCGTGACCTCGGGGGGATGTGGGAGGAGATAAGCCCGAAGATTTGGACGTTGATGGAAAGTAGTCAGGAAGTGGAGCTCATTCGGGTCAGTATGCTGTCCTTGCCAGAACCACCACTGTCATCTTCTGCAATAAGTGATGAAACGTTTATTTTAGATGATGTCAGTACTGAGCTGGGCAGATAAATAGTATGGATGGGACACCTTCTTGAAACGTGATTGTACCAGTCTTGCAATACGCTTAATATTCCATCCTTCTTGTAACAACCTGTTGCAAACAGGAGCAGTGCATGTTTAACATGTGTTTCTAATCTATCTCTGGAGGGAAATGGGCTGTTTTCTCCAGTGTTGCACTAATGTGATATGAATAGCTGGCTTGTGCTATTTTTGTAGACTGAGGACCTGTGAGGTTGGTGATATGTTCAGCTCCTTGTGCTGTGCATTTCTCCTCAACAGTGCTCTCAAGATAGCAGCAAAGCAGGTGGTCCTGCTGGAAAGCTGCACTGCAGAGAAGGACCTGGGAGTTCTGGTCAACAACAGGTTGACCATGAGTCAACAATGTGCCTTTTTGGCCAAGAAGGCCAACGGTATCCTGGAGTGCATTAGGAAAAGTGTGACCAGCAGACCGAGGGAGGTTATCCTCCCCCTCTACTCTGCCCCGGTGAGGCCGCATCTGGAGTACCGCGTCCAGTTCTGGGCTCCCCAGTTTAAGAAGGACAAGGAATTACTGGAGGGAGTCCAGTGGTGGGCTACAAAGATGATTAGGGGCCTAGAGCACCTTTATTATGAGAGACTGAGAGAGCTGGGTCTGTTCAGCCTGGAGAAGAGAAGGCTGGGAGGGGATCTTAAAAATGTTTATAAATATCTGAAGGGTGGATGTCAAGAGGATGGGACTGGACTCTCTCCAGTGGTGCCCAATGATAGGATGAGGGGAAACGGGCACCGACTGAAGCACAGTAGGTTCCATCTAAACATGAGGAGAAACTTCTTTACTTTGATTGTACCAGAGCACTGGAACAGGCTGCCCAGAGAGGTTGTGGAGTCTCCTTCTGTGGAGACATTCAAAACCTGCCTGGATGCATTTCTGTGTGATCTACTTTAGGTGAACCTGCTTTAGCAGATGGGTTGGACTAGATGATCTCCAGAGGTCCCTTCCAACCCTAACCAGTGATTGTGTGATTCTTATGGCCTAGATAAAATCGTGGAAGGTGCCAGGTGGCTTCAGGCCCCATTGAGAGCAGTAGGAATTGAATGGTTATCATGCTAGAGCTGAACTTTGATGCCTGGCAGCAGTCTAGCACAAATGTTGTGAAAATTTGATTTGGAGTTGCATGGTGTACTTAATTTAGAAATACCTGGGTGTTCATGGGAGAAAAGCAAACATCACCCTGTGGCTGATCACTTTATAGCATGCCGCGCATACTAGATCATGAAGGAGGGGCTGGGAGTCTTGCTTAGATTTGACATGCTTTCTACCAGCCTCTTGGCTCCCTGGAGCATTGTGCTTGGTGTTAGACCTGGATGACTGTGGCATTATCTGCTTAAGTGGCACATTTCACTGTCTCTTCCTTCAGGTGCATCTCTGAGGGGTGGATCTTTGCACTCCATGCTGATATCTTCAGAAGCACAGTGATACAAAACTGGGATCATACAACAGAAACAGTTGTAGAGTAGCTCTTCCTGCTGTTTCTGCAAGGCAGCTGGTTGGGTATCATAGTGCAACTGTTATACAGAGGTCTCCTCAGATCTTTTAAGCCTTTAAGTTCATTCCTTGTTTACCCCAATGTAATGCTGTGCTGACTAGCTTCTGACCTGCACTGTTGCACTTCCCCATCAACATGACATACTAGAGGGTCAGAGACATAATTTTCATCATTCCTGTGCCTCTGTTAGCTTTATGAAAGTTAATTCTGTATATGTTGGAATCAGGGAGATGAGGATCAGGGCCAGCAACTGAAAATGGAACTGTTTGCTGCAGAGAGTGCAGACAGAAAGTCAGGGTTTGGATATTGGTTTGCAGTCATGTCATTTGAAAAGTGAATGTTGCTGCATTTTTATTTTTCTTTTAAATGACCCACAGGTGCTTCTGGTTTTGTATTTTGTGCTGCTGCTTAACACTGCTGGCTCTGGTAGTTAATTCTTGATCATCCCAGCAGTCTGGTCTCCTGTATTGATGCAGTAGCAGGGGTTCATTTGCTGCAGTTCACACAAGCAAGTACCTCACTGTCAATGCCTGGGCAGCTCCCAGGCAGTATCCCATTCAATTTAGAGGTGCAGCGTAGATCACTTGCACATGAATAGGCTGAAACTTAGAGTTAGTTGCCTGTTTGTGGCTGACTTCATGGGAGAGGTCAGTCCTTTGCTGTTTGTTAGCCACTGAGGCTGCCATGCTGCTAGGTGACTGGTCATCAGCTCCCAGCTTCCTGGGTTGTGCAATCTGTTTGACTTATCGCTTCCCACTCAAGGAGAGGCAAATACATTGGTTGGCCCTCTTGATGGTAATGTGGCTGCTAACTTCAGGGAGGACAACATGTGTCCTTGGAGTTAAAGAGTGTTAATGTTGCCACTGAACATTGGGGCTGTGAGCCCCTTCCCTGGAGGCATGGTGCTCTTTCTGCTGGGGATGGTTGATGGAGCTAACCTTGGGAAAACACATGTGAAGAGAGCACCACACAGCCAATGCCTGTTTGTTTGGATTTCCCTTTTGCATGTTCTACTTTGCCAGCTTGGCCTGTTCTGTTTTCCTAGTTTGTGATGCTGTTTTTGTAACTGTGTGACCCATTACCTTCTAGTTTGCTGGTAACAGCAGAGCATGGGGAAGCTCCTCATCTCTTGGCTTCATTCTTTGTTCTGGCAGAAAATCCATTTCCTGTTTTTATTGGTTAGATTTTTACAGTTTTCTCTCTTGTGCAGCCTTTTTATATTTTTTTTTCTCTCCCCTACCTAAGTTCAGCTGTGTCCTTTACAGTTAATCCTCCCTTTCTGTTTGCCCAGACATTGTGTGCCCAGAGGACTGGTTTCTGCGTCAATGCCAGGTGCCTCTACCTAGGCTGCACTTGTGTGGGGTGTTGTGCACACACATAGTGGGGCAATAGCCCACCCTCAGAAGGCTAGCAGTTAAACCAGGTGAATAAAGCACTGTCCCAAATAGAAGAACGGGGAGGTAGGACATCATGGCTATACAGGGCTGCTTGAGCTGGCTCTGATGGCACAATGGCAAAATATGTAAGAATAGTCAGTCAGGCTCTAGTGTTGGTATTTCCGTTACATACTGTGACAGTTCAGCCTCCAGCCAGGCCACAGCTCCTCTACGTCCCATGTGCAAGATCTGGATTGCAGAGTGTGTGTGGATCTCTGCTGCCCTCTCCTTGGAAGAGGGGTGACAGGACATGGAGACAGCCAGCCAAGCTGCAAAGCACATCCAATGGTGTAGCTCTGCAGAGGAGAGGCCCATCCTTTGCAATGGGGGCATAAGAGCCAGCACCCCATTATGATTATCTCCTTGGTATGGCAGAGAGCCACTCCCTGCACCTTTTAAAAAGGCATTTTCCTCAGTAGTACTTCTTTTTCATTATGAAAGAGGAGGTCTAACATTAATTCTCAGCAACTATTTCTCCTTTGAAAACAAAATATCTGCAGACGCTGCTGAAAAGCAAAGCTCTCTGGGACCTGCACTTGCCAGCTTCCAACTGGACAGTGGAGGACATTGCCCGTTTCCTTTCAAACCATCCTGAGGACTTCGAGACAGCAAATGGCTCAGTGTATACCTGGGTGGACGCCTTCAATGAGACAGACCGGGCTATCCAGACCATCTCCCGCTTCATGGAGGTGAGATCTTGCTAGTGTGGGCAAGGAGTTAGGGGAGGCCAGCAGCTTTGTCTTCACTTGTGCAATGGGGCGTTCCTCGAAAGGGAAGATAGATGTTCCTCGGTCTGTTTTCTGTAAACAACCAGGTTCTAGCAGGGCGGAGTGCACAGCGTGTTAGAAAATTTTGTTTATGACTAAATATAGGTGTAGGAACCTAACTGTAGGCCTTGTTCTTGAAGCTCTTGCTTTGGCCATTGCGTGTGGTTTCCCACACTGCTGCTACTGGGCAACTGAAAGCTGCTGCTTGCTTCAGCAGTGTAACAGCTTGTATTTCGATCTGGATCTTTAGCTGAGGACTGCTGCTTTAAGCTGAGGGACACATAGCAAAATAATTAAATTTGTTTTGCTTGTTACTTGGTAATCTTGGTAGATGAATGCAAACAGAAACAGGCCTTGGCTTGCTAGGTGCCTGGTCCAAAGCCTTCAGGTCTCTCCACTAATTTTTAGAGGCTTTGAATCAGACCTAGTTTATTGGTAACAGAGAAAATAAGACTGTCTATGGAAATCAATGCTTGGATGGAGTTCTGTAGCTAGTACTGCAATGCTATCTAACCTCTTGTCCAGAAAATACCTTTGCTGGGATATTCCTCAGTGACCTAAGTTTGACTGGCAGACTTACTTATCCCATAAACACTTCCAAATCTGTCCCTGTCTAGTGTGTCAACCTGGACAAACTGGAGCCTGTAGCTACAGAAGTCCGGCTTATAAACAAGTCCTTGGAGCTTTTGGATGAAAGGAGGTTCTGGGCAGGCATAGTCTTCACTGAAATAGCTCCTAACAGCATAGAGCTCCCTCAACATGTGAAATACAAGATACGCATGGACATCGATAATGTGGAAAGGACCAACAAGATCAAGGATGGGTGAGTTGTGACATCCTGTCTTATGAACAGTTTCCTATGGGGGATTTGGTGATGAGGATTTTTAACGGAAAGGTCTTGTTCCTTTGGTGCAGGTACTGGGATCCTGGTCCCCGTGCTGACCCCTTTGAGGACATGCGCTATGTTTGGGGAGGCTTTGCCTACCTGCAGGATGTGGTAGAACAGGCCATCATCAGAGTGCAGACAGGCACAGAGAAGACGACAGGAGTTTATGTGCAGCAGATGCCATACCCATGTTATGTGGATGACATGTATGTATGCAGCCTGCTTCGAAAGCTCCTTGGAGGATTGTGGCTTGGGAGGCATAGACTTTTGTCACTTCTCAGACATAGTATCTGTCCCTAGTATCAGTAGTGGGGACAATCCCCTTAGTGTTCCTAATCCCTGGAATTAGGGCACTTGTATGGAGGATTTAGAGTATGTAATGACTTGCAGAGTCCTTCCCAGAAGGACTGTCTGTACAGGACTTTCACATACAGAGTAGGTTGCTGAGATGTGACCATTATCTGCAGACCCAACACAGGAAAAGTAGGACTGGGAAGAAAGCAGAGATGTAGGCATGGGAGAGCGGAAAGAGGACAGTTGAGAGTAGTCCCTGGGAAAGACAGGTCATTGCACTTGCTCTTCCCCTGAGCGACATTTGTAACTCCAGCTCCCACTCCAGGCTGAAGAGTGGCTCTAGACCCATCAGCCTCACCTCATGCTGAGACATTGATTCTGTGTTGTACTCTATGCATCAGCTAGTTTGTGCAGTGAAGCCTTAGCTGTCACCATGCTCTGGTGGCCCTTGAGTGGTACTTGAAGTCTCAGTGATGTTTCTCACTGTGTCCTCCTGGTCCCTTTCCTTCCTTCTTTCAGATTTCTGCGTGTCATGAGCCGCTCCATGCCTCTATTCATGACTCTAGCCTGGATCTACTCGGTGGCTGTGATAATTAAGGGCATTGTGTATGAGAAGGAAGCCCGGCTGAAGGAGACGATGAGGATTATGGGACTTGACAATGGCATCCTTTGGCTAAGCTGGTTCATTAGCAGCCTCATCCCTCTCTTGATGAGTGCAGGCCTGCTGGTGCTGATCCTTAAGGTGAGTCATCTGATTTGGTCTGTGTCAGCATAATCTAGAGCCCTGAGAGCCTGCTAAGCAGCGGTCTGCACTGGCACGCTGGGGAGGAGTGAGTGAGGGTGTATTGAACATAAACTTTTTGGAAATAGGGTTTTGGAACAAAACAGACTTAAGTGGCTGAAAACAGCAGGAGGGGCTGTAGCAGATTCAGTGCTCTTGAAAAGATGCCTCTGATACTGTCCTAGATCTGGGAAGGCTGTTGTGCCAATTACAGCAAGCCCAGCCTCCCCTGAGCAGCCAGCTCTGCAGACCTGTTTGTACTAGAGCCACCTTGGAGAGCCCTTTCAAAGCCTGATGCACCTGTTGTTCTCCTGGCAGGTGGGGAATCTGCTGCCTTACAGTGACCCTAGTGTGGTGTTTGTTTTCCTCTCAATCTTCGCTGTTGTGACCATCCCCCAGTGCTTCCTCATCAGCACTGTGTTCTCCAGGGCCAACCTGGCAGCTGCCTGCGGGGGCATTGTCTACTTCACGCTGTACCTGCCTTATGTGCTTTGTGTTGCCTGGCAGGACTATATCAGCTTCTCACTTAAGATCTTTGCGGTAAGTCTTTAACTGCCTTCGTTACTGGGCCTCCACCAGTATGGCACTTGGCAGCTCTGTAGCTGGATACTGATAACAAGGGAGGTGGTGGCAATAGGAGGATAATTTTCCAATGTAGGAGGCTATCAGGGCTGGGCTTGGTGAAGAGGTTGACTGAACCTGCAAGGAGCTACTGGCAGGGTTTTGGTGGCTTTGGTAGTGGAGGTAATTCAGCTAGACTGAGTTGCCTTGATCTCTGTATACTCTGCTGTACCACCAGATATGCAGGCTGAAGGAACCAGCTGCCTTTGCACAAGACTTCTGATGAGGGTGGCTGTTAGTGGTCTCTTCCCTTGCATAAAAGTCCAAAAAGCAAGGGAAAGAAAGCAGGGAAACAAACAATTCTGGGTGGTGGTCCAGCAGAGACTTCAGGCCTTGCTTGCTTGATAGAACTGTGACCACAGAGTCTGCCACTCTCTTTCTGCAAATAAGGTCATGCTTCTGGGACCTTTGACTTTTTCTATAAGGCTTCTGGACTGTGTCCCTTAGCCTTGTGCTAGAGCTGAGCTGCCCAGTTGGTGAGTAGTTGTCAAAAACTTAATGCATATTCATGCCTCTCATTTGCAGAGCCTGCTGTCCCCAGTGGCCTTCGGCTTTGGTTGTGAGTACTTTGCACTATTTGAGGAGCAGGGAGTTGGTGTTCAGTGGGACAACTTCTTTGAGAGCCCATTGGAAGAAGATGGCTTTAGCATCACCACATCTGCTGTCATGATGCTGTTTGACACCTTCCTATATGGGGTCATGACCTGGTACATTGAGTCTGTCTTCCCAGGTGAGGTCTGCTTCTGAGGGAGTATTAGGTCTTCACACTTTTAAATAGATCCTTTCACTCATTTACCAAGGTGCAAATCTGGCCAATTTTTAAGCGAAGCTGCAGAAAGGTCATGGAGGAGAACCACAGACCAGCATCACAGCAAGGTTGTTGCTATGGATAGCAGTGACTGTCACCCAGCACAGAGGCTGTGCCTCATTATGGTGGTGGCTGAGCTAGTGCCAGATGCTTTGCTGCATTTCAGTTTTTCCCTTCTCTGAACTGCTAAGGCCACAGAGCCTGTTGCAGGGGAGGAGTTGAGAATATTAGCACCACATGTGGCTGCTTAGCACCTTCCAGCGCAGGACTTGTAACCCTGAAGTTGAACCTGGGGAAAGAGATGTCTCTTACCCCTAAAGTCTGGCAATGTCTTGGTCAAGAAAGATCTGAGTCCTGCCTAATCTAGAGGCTTAGTGAGGGTGGAATACTTCCCTTCTTGTCTTGAAAGCTAATACAAGAAAAAGCACAGATGCAATCAGGCTCATGTAATGCTTTTCTCTTTAGGCCAGTATGGTATTCCAAGACCCTGGTACTTTCCTTTCACAAAGTCCTATTGGTTTGGCGAGGAACCACAGGAGAGGCAGCACCTTCATCCTGATCAGAAGGGGCCTTCAGAAGGTGAGTAGTGGAGATGGAGCGTTTTTGTGGTGAAGTGTTGCAGTCTGTATTTTTTGAAAGTGGAGTCCAAGGACAGCAGGACTGGCATGGCTAAGGTGAAATTAGTCATCCCTTTCTTTTGAGAGTTTGCGTATGCTGATCAGATGGGTGTATCCGGATAAACCTGAGGTACTTTGCCCACTTATGTGCAGGTGGGTACTCCAGCCCCATGGGGTTGAGAATTCCTCTCGTTTTTGCCAACCCTTGTTCACACTGAAGATCTCCAACTTCCAAATGAGCCCAGTAGAGAGAAAAGAGCTAAAGGACAACTTTCATGGAGGTTCCTGTCCCTGAGGAAGGAATTTGGTCAGTTCTTCATATGGCTCATTTCTCCCTGGATATCCATAGACTTGGGGAATGTGATGTTTGTTATAACTCCCACACCGCTGCTCTTAAAACCTATCATGTATCTCTCTCTTTTGCTCTGTTTCCTTCTAGTCTGCAAGGAGGAAGAGCCTATGCATCTGAGCCTTGGTGTTTCCATCCAGAAGCTAGTCAAGGTTTATCGTGATGGCAAGAAAGTTGCTGTAGATGGTCTCACACTGAACTTCTATGAAGGACAAATCACCTCCTTTCTGGGACATAATGGAGCAGGGAAAACCACTACCATGTAAGAGCAAAGTAATGCTTTTAAGACAATCAGGGAAGCGACTGAATACTGCAGTTCTTATCAATATGATAGAGGTAGTGGTACAACTTCAGTGTGCAAGCTGCTGCAGACCAGGGTGCTCCACTGATTTCAGTGAAGCTCTGCTGATTTAGCCTAGTTGTGCAGCTGCCTCAGAAGAGGCACAGGTACAGCGGACTGAAACTGGAGGTAGTTTGGGTTGAGGCTGTGCCGAATGAATCTGCTTTTTAGTAATGCCACTTGTGATTCTGACTTGGCAGTGTAAGGAAATGAATTGGGACTGAAAGGACTTTTAGAGGAAAAAGTATTTCCTTCAAGCAGAATCATGTGAGTGTGCTTTGATCACTGTTAAATCCATTGGAGCTGATTTTTTAAAATCTGTTAGGGAGATACCTCTCAGACTACTTTCCTGATGTGGGAGTTCTGTGGAGCTTCTACCCAGTCTTCATTCATCCATCCCAGCATGTGAAGCAGCCAACTTCCTAGTAGTGAAACCTGCTTATCTGTTGCATTTGTTTTTCAGGTCGATCTTGACTGGCTTATTTCCCCCAACCTCGGGTACAGCCTTCATCCTGGGCAAAGATATCCGCTCGGAGCTCAGCACCATCAGGCAGAACCTGGGTGTCTGTCCACAACACAATGTGCTGTTTGACTTGTGAGTAGCATCTCTGAGATGCATGGCTGGCGTTATCCAACAGATGTTTGGGTTCTTTAGGAGACAGTAGTGTGCTTTCAGCTACAACAGTCCTATTTTTATCTGCGTGCGTGGTGTGAGACAGCAGGATGGTCTGAGATTGGTACAAGGACATTCTGTTTATTCACAGGCACATATAAACGTGCTAATTATCAGCAAGAGCCTACGCTTTCATCTTTGTCATGTCTTTGAAGAAATCTGCTCCATTAAATTTAATTAGGCCAAATGTTTCTTCAGTGCCTAGTGATGTGGGATGTTTGGGGTACTCTGTCAAGCACCCTTTAAAGGGGATTATTTATATTGATGCTGAATGGTGACACCTTGAAATCAGGCCCAGGCTGAGTACACCTGGTCTGTTGCTCCTTCCTGAAACCTCAGCCTTAAAATATATTTTCCTGAGCAAACAAACATGCCTGCTGAA
This sequence comes from Caloenas nicobarica, assembly GCF_036013445.1. NCBI lineage: Eukaryota > Metazoa > Chordata > Aves > Columbiformes > Columbidae > Caloenas > Caloenas nicobarica. The sequence continues at coordinate 45,063,294 of NC_088284.1, read as the reverse complement.
ATGCTAATGCAAGGGATGAATTCTAGGATGGTGCTCTCAGCTGTTGCCTAAGCCTGCTCCTGTTCCCTAGGCTGACTGTAGAGGAGCACATCTGGTTCTACGCTCGGCTCAAAGGGCTGTCAGAAAAGAAGGTGAAAGAGGAGATGGAGCAGATGGCAATGGATGTTGGTTTGCCCCACAAACTGAAAGCCAGGACAAACAAACTCTCTGGTAGGTTCACCTGCTTTTACAATATTCAGCTGCTTCCTCAGCCCCAGAAAAACTCTACTGGTTTTCACAGAGCCTGTATCATGGACCTTGGTTGGGCTTCCAATTAAGTGTAGACTACCACATGATTAAGCACTTAAGGAAATCAGTTAAGTACCTAATCAGTATGTCTTACAAAATTTAACAATCTTACACAATCTTATGCTATCTAATGGCCATGACAAGTCACTCACATTCTGAGTATTTTGTACTTGTTTCAATCATGACATGGTTCAGCTACATGTGGTATATTCTCCAAATACTTACTAATATGTTTGGGTTTTATGGGTTTAGGTGAGAGTGGCTCAAACCATAATCTCCAAGTACCTCACTGTTTGTGAACCATATGTGTGTTTCTTATGCTGACTTCTGTTTCTTCAGTCAGTGTCCTGGAGTGTTCCAGTCAGTTTTTCAGGAGTGGCAGGATTCCTGTATTAGTCCATACCAGATGGTTGGGGGACTGAGACTTCTTTGTCTCTGACTCAACTGTCAGGACAGCCTGTGCATTTGATCTTGGGAAGGGAGACCAGTTGGCCATAGGTTGGCTTCAGTATTGAAGAGTGTGATATAATTCCTTGCTGCTGTATCTGGCACACCTCCACAGGAGTAGTGTCTCTTGGGGACCTGTTTCTGCAGGTCAGGCTCTGGAGACCTGTGCCTCAGATCCTCAGATATGGTTAGGCCTCTAATCTGGCGACCTACCACTGTTGAGATAGTATGATTCCCTTATTGAGGGACTTGCAAGGCATGATTTTTCTGCAGTAGGAGGAGAGTTGGACTCCACTGGGAGAAAACCATCCAGACGAATTATCCCTTATCCTGAAGGCGATGGGACCCTGAAAACCTGAAACAGTAGAAGTGCTTGGTCTTCTCAGTATGCAATTCTGCTTTCTCTTAGAGCTCATTACCCACTGTGCTGCGGCTATTGCTTTTCCTCTTATCTCTGCATCAGCCTGAACACCTCTTTTTTTTTTTTTTTTTCTTGTGCCTGTCAGGTGGCATGCAGAGGAAACTCTCAGTTGCCTTAGCCTTTGTTGGTGGTTCCAAGGTTGTCATTCTGGATGAGCCTACAGCTGGAGTGGATCCTTATTCTCGTAGAGGGATATGGGAACTGCTCCTGAAGTATCGGCAAGGTATGTGGTCTCTTTCTCTGCTCCTAATGACTGTTATGGAAAACAAAAGACAAGCAACCTGATTTGTGACTGTTCTCAAAGTAGCAATGTGTCTTTGCGAATCTATTGTTGCCTGCGCTGAGGAAGGAACAAAGACTATGCAGAACAAGGGTGTTCTGATCTCTCATCTGTGCACCTTTTTCATCCTGTTCATGTCAGAGCTCGTGAACAGAGTTCCTCATGGGGTTACAAGGGCAGTTTAAGTCAGAAATTCACCCTTGGTATGCAGCAGTGTCCTGTTTTGCTCTGTGCAGCCAGCTTTTCTGATGTGAAATTAACCTGCCTTTCCTTAGCATGACAAGGACCTGTAGAGAGTGGGGAGAATAAACCCATAGCAGCAGTTGTGAACCTTTTCCACACTGCTACTCTTGTTCAAAGGAGCCTGGACTTTTGTCATCAATCTCCCATACAACTTCATGGCAAGATCCAGATGCTTGTGGCTTTGGATTGGGAACATGGGAATGGTTGACTTACCAGCAGTATCTTCCCTTGCTTTCTTCCAGGCCGCACTATCATTCTCTCCACGCACCACATGGATGAGGCAGACATTCTGGGGGACCGGATTGCCATCATTTCTCATGGCAAGCTCTGCTGTGTTGGCTCTTCCCTCTTCCTGAAGAACCAGCTGGGAACAGGCTATTATTTGACCCTGGTCAAGAAGGATGTGGACTCCTCTCTGAGCTCCTGCCGAAACAGCAGCAGCACAGTGTCCTATCTGAAGAAGGTACAGCTGACCCTTCCTGCTCATATTCATTGTTCCTTCATGAAATCTTAGGCTTATGGGAAGCAGCAGGTAAGATTTTACACTGTAGAATGTCTCAAAGAGAAATCTCCTATTCTCTACAAGAAGCATTACCTGCTTGTATAGGTACCATGCCAGATCATGTCTGGTTAAACTGTTGCATGGGACTTACACCTCCATTATAGTTTCTTTCAATGCTGGTGCTCCAAAGTTGACTTGAGAAATACAGAATAGGTGAAACGCACACTTGTGTAACATTCACTTCTGTAACTGCGACCTCTTGTATTTCAGCCCTTTGCAGTGATATGTCACCATTACTTTCTGACTCCTCTGTGGAGTATCCAGCATGTTGCAGTATCTGGTGGGAGTTGCCTAGAGTGTAGCATATGGTGGGCCCCTTTTTGATGAAACAGCAGGAAACAATGGTTGTCTTTTCTTTTGTGCCCAGGATGACAGTGTCTCCCAGAGCAGCTCTGATGCTGGCCTTGGCAGTGACCATGAAAGTGATACACTGACAATAGGTGAGGCTTGGAAAAGAACTTAAGATTCAGTTCCAGTGCTGACATGGCTCTGTCTTTTACCTTGGACAACTGCCTTAACGTCGTGCCCCTGTGTAGTGACAATCTTGGGACAAGTATTAAATTCACAGGGATGGTATTTTAAAATCTGTAGATATTGAAACCTTTTTCTTTGAGTCATTTTGGGTTTGAGCTGTCTTGAGATTTAATATCCAATGATTATATATAATAATTGCTAGGCCTGTTAGCAGTATGTGATGTTTGCAAGTGAATTGTACATCAGTGACTTGCAGCATTGCCAGAAGCATGTGAAAGCTCTCCCAAATCTTGCAAATAGAAAGAACAGCCAGTCTTGGGTCCAGGCTTTCATCCAAGCTTGTATTAAATGTAAAAAGAAAACAGGCTTTCCATGGAAATAGGCTGCTTCCCAGAGATGTCCCATTTTCCCTCTGTTTTTTTTTTTCTAGTAAGGTTTTTCAGACTTAGCTCTTCTTTCCACATAATGAATAAGAAGATGAACAGCATGTTTTACTTTTGGTTCTCCTAGATGTCTCTGCAATTTCAAATCTCATTACGAAGCATGTTTCTGAGGCCAGGCTGGTGGAGGACATTGGTCATGAATTAACCTATGTCTTGCCATACAAGGCTGCTAAAGAGGGAGCTTTTGTAGAGCTGTTCCATGAAATTGATGACCGTCTCTCTGATCTTGGCATTTCCAGTTATGGCATCTCTGAAACCACCCTGGAGGAGGTAAGTGTGCTGAAGATTGTCTTTTGACTTAAAATTAGGCAAAATGAATCATGGCAGAAATGAGAACAAGGTGGAGTCTTGTCTCTTCCTGTTAACATCTATTGTGGAAGAGGCAGCTTTGTGTTCCTCTCTAAAATGTATTGTCTTCTTACCTGTTTAAGTGTGTGCTCATAGAAGTGTGCATTAAAAACTGAAATGTAGTATGGGCAAGTGTAGATAGGACCTTCGTACTCAGTTGCACTTCACTGAGATGTCACGTGGAGACTGGCCCCCAATTTGCTTCTAAGGTAAACAACTTTGAGGCATTTTTAGGGATGCTTTGTGCTGCACTTAACTGAAAACACATATTTCAGTACTGGAGACCATACTTCACAGAAACCACTTAGATGCATACCCCTGCCAGGGATGTTTTTAGGGTTTGTTCCTTGTTGGCTGTGTTCCAACTGACAAGTCTCCCTTTCTTTTATCACAGAAGTGCCATGCACTTTGTCCCCTGTTTATGTGAAATATGTATTTTTTTGTTTTAAATAACAACAAGGGAAACTGAGAAGGTGGTGATGTCACTCATCAAGATTGCTCTCTAGGTCCTCCCACAGCTGTGAAGGCCTTGGCTGCTGTCTGCAATTTTTTTTTTCTTTATTCTTCTTTTTTTTCCTGGTTTAGGAGAGTCTGTGGGACAAACTCCACAGAAGTGTGTATTCCAGCATGAACAGGAGCATGAGCACCGTCAGACTAGGAACAAGATGTTTCCCCAAATTTAGTAACTAGGTCTTTATCTGACACATGGGAAAAAGCTTGTATGTGAGAACTGACATTGGAAGTGAGGAATGGCTGGTATATGTGGTTACAGCCTGGCTTCTGGAAGCTGGAGAGAAGCCACAAAGTCCATGTCTCCATCATGCAGGGGATAAACCCTGTGTCCTCTGTTTTCATGCTGCATCCGTTGGTCTTGTGCGCTCTCATGGCATCTCCTGAAGCAGTCTCTGTGATATTGCTCCTCTTGTAATTTTCACTGACACTTATCATTGCTTTTCAGATCTTCCTGAAAGTGGCTGATGACAGCGGTGTGGATGCGGAAACCTCAGGTGGGTATAGCTGTCTCCTGCAATGTTGAAGGGGACTTCAGGAGGAGGTACCCTTTCGTATGGTATTTGTGCTGTTTATCACAAGGCAGACCAAGCCTAGATACTTCAGGAGTAAAATCTTAGTGCAGGGCATAGCTCCCAGGGGAATAAAGGGTCTAGTGGGTATCTCAAATGAGGAGGATTCCTGATCTCCCCAGCCTTGGGCAGGTGGCTGACCTTTGTGTATGGCAGCATGCCCAGCTAGACGGTGACACATGCCAAGGTGTGACAGGCCCTGTTTCAGACTGAACTGGAACTCTGCAGTGCTGATATTTTCAATGACCTAAAATAACTGTTCTTAATATACTTAATGTGTCCTTTTATATACTGTAACTATTGTTGACTCAGTGGTAGCATGTTTATTTTGTAACAGTGGAGAGTTTCTAGTGTTTGAATGTATTGTGAATTCCTTGACTGATGTTATTGTTTACTCTGAGAAATAAGAAACTCTTGACAGCGTCAGACCACAGTAGGGATCAAATGACTTTCTCTTCCTGAGAGCAGCTTGCTGCACTAAGTGCTTATGCCAGCATTTCCTGATAAACTAGTGCTAGCAAATGGCACCTGGAGTCATATGCATAGTAAGAAAGAATTGTCTTTCAGTGAGAGCAGCCTGCCCCTTCCATGGATAAATGAAAAACGAGTGTCCACTGCTCTGGAAGAAGCTTCTCAGACAGCACACAGAAAAATAGTGCATAAAACACGTGACCCTTGCAGAGTGACATTCTTTGTTTTTACCTGTGCTGGAGTCACTTCAGATCAACTCCTCAGTTTTAAAATGGAAGACTTGGAGAAGGAAAATTATATCGTTTTGGTTTTTCTAGGGCTAATTGTAGATTAACTGAAGCAGTTCAGGTAATCATAACTGCCTTATTTTCAGATGGGACACTGCCAGCCAGAAGGAACAGGCGTGTATTTGGAGACAGACAGAGCTGCCTTCGTCCATTTACAGAAGATGATGCATTTGATCCTAATGATTCAGACATAGATCCAGGTATTGCTGGGCCTCAGGCCTGTTTTCTTCTTGCGGACACTCTTTCATATTATAAATACTGCAAATTGTAAGGCTGAGAATGCCAAAGGAGTGGTAGTTTATTTGCCTTTAAGAACAGTGGGCAGTGCAGTATCCACAGCGTGCTCAATCCTCCCATCCACGGCTCAGAGAGATGAGGGCGAAAATGCGTTTATGTGGATTTCTGTTGCTATCTTTGCTTCCCGTACTCTTATTTTTGATGAGTGAGAGTAGCTGCTCCAGTCGTGACCCTGTGTCTCCAGCACAGAAGTGCCCAGAGAACATCTCCGAGCTTTCTAATGAGGGTCATTTCTTCTTGCTAGCAGAATCCAGAGAGACAGACCTTCTCAGTGGCATGGATGGAAAAGGCTCCTACCAGATGAAGGGCTGGAAGCTCACCCAGCAGCAGTTCATGGCTCTGTTGTGGAAGAGGCTGCTTATTGCCAAGAGAAGCCGGAAGGGATTCTTTGCTCAGGTGAGAGCACCCAGCATGTGCAGGTCCACCAGCAGGGTCAGCTCTGGACCATGCACTGTACTCAGTTTCAGGTGGGCAGAAAACATCAAGGGAATACAGATAACCAAAACTGGTCTTCACTGTACACCTGAGTAAAAGGGGGCCTGTGCAAGTGAAAGGAGTTACATGATGACCAAATGGTTACAGTGTTCTTGCACAGCAAGGATGCAGCTGAGGTTCAAATCCAAATTTGGCCCTGAGCAGCATTTACAGGCTGAATCCTCTGCATCCCATTTCAGTGCCCTGATTGAATGCTAGGATAGGTCTTGTATTGATGTCTAGTAATGCTTTGGTGTGAATAGAAAAGATCTTCCTTGGGAGACTTTCAAAAACTTTTGATCCATTAGGTGACTCACAAATAGTTCCTGGTGCCTCTGGGAACATCCACTTTTAAAAGGACTTGCTGTTTCATTGCAATTTCAGATTGTGCTGCCCGCTGTCTTTGTGTGTATTGCTCTCATGTTCAGCCTGATTGTTCCTCCCTTCGGGAAGTATCCTAGCCTGGAATTACAGCCCTGGATGTATGATGAACAGTACACTTTTATTAGGTATGTTTCTTGTGGCCTAGAAGTGGTGCTAAATCCTACAATTCTGTTCTTCTCTGCAAACATGAGTTACCTGGGTTCCTTACCAGGTTGTTTAAATTTGTTTTTGGTGCTTAGCTCAGAGGCACATTTTAAGAGTCCTGATATTTTCTTTTTGGACCTCTAAATGCCAACTGTAACTATTGGTAAGGCCATAACCATTTCTGAATAGTGCTGTGACTCCATTAATACTATACACGAAGACCTAGGCCAAGCATTCTTCAAAGGGAAATTTCCACCCACATCATTTTCCTGAGCTCTTTCACTGTGCTCTCAGCCTTGCTCTGCTGCTGCTTTTGCTGTGTGCCTGTTATCCCACTGACCTGATAGTGTTTCTCTGCTCTACCCATAGCAATGATGCTCCAGAAGATGCAGGTACTCAGAGGCTTTTGGATGCACTTCTCAATAAGCCAGGTTTTGGGACACGGTGTATGCAGGGACACTCCATCCTGTAAGTAGAACTCTGGGCTGGGAAGAAGCAGCCCAGTCCTGGCCTTCTGGTCACCCAGTAGATTAGCCACCTCTAGGGAATGATAGTCATGTATGGCTAGAGCAAAGTTTAAGCCGAAAGAGTTGCAATTACATTCAGTTTTTCTGCTCAGAACCTTTTAGAAAATTACCAGCCCTCAGCATGGTGAGGCAGTGAGGTTTGAATGCAAGTCCTTACTGACAAAGATAGAAAGGAGACATTAGTTTCTTCCTCAAATTACTGTTTGTTCCTGAATATGGAAAAGGATGTAGTCATGTTGCTGTATGTTGTTGACTGTAGCTATTCCTATTCCGCAATCCTTTGTTTCTAGCTGTACTAGAAACCTGGGTTAGCACCCCCACAAACGAGTAGAAAGAGTGAAGAGCCAGACAGCATTGGTGTTGTTTCCTAGCTCTTCTGCTGACTTGCCACATGGCCTTGGGCAAATCACTGAAGATGTAGGCTGTAAGTGGAGAAAGGGCATATGGAGTCCAGAACGGTGTATCTCTAGCCTGGAAGAACTGCAGCTCCTGTTCACAGGATGATGGGAATGGGGGCAAGGAGCCTTGTGTTCTGGCCAGTGGTGGAAAGTAAGCTGTATCCTGCAAAACAGACCCAGGAGCTGGGTTATTCCACCATGGGACTTCCCACTGATGCTGCCTTTGGTAAATGCAGTATTCCGGTGCCCCAAAGGCAGAAATATCATCCAAGAAATTACTGTCTACCATGATCTTCAAATCAGAGAATATCTTTAGTTGGAAGAGATGCATAAGGATCATTGAGTCCAACTCACTGCTCCTCACAGGACTACTTAAAACCATATGACTAAAAGCATCATCCAGATGCTGCTTGAACTCTGGATGGTTTGTGTGCTGGGACTGACTGAAATAAAGCACTCACATGCTATGGAGCAAATGAGAAGAGGGGAGTGTCCAGCACTTCTCAGTGTTGGCTGACCTTGGTCTCTTTGGCACTGGGATGTGTTAGAAACTGCAGGTCCTGGTCTGTTGCTCTGAGCTGTTTGTTTCAGTGAGGTCAGGCTCTTTGAAAAACAGCCTGACTCTTCTGGAGACTGTGGTGTCTGTTATTTAAATGGCTTGTAAGCAAAGCCCATCATATTTGTTTTGAAAACTGCATTTGCCTTCTTTCCTGACACAGAGACACTCCTTGCACTGTGGGGCAGAGGGAATGGACCACCACTTCAGTCCCAGACTCAGTGCTGGACATCTTCTTGAAAGGCAACTGGAGCATGGAGAACCCTTCCCCATCTTGTGAGTGCAGCAATGAGAAGATCAAGAAGATGCTGCCAGTGTGCCCCCCTGGTGCAGGTGGGCTGCCACCCCCACAGGTAGGAGGGAGCTCAGTGGTACTGCAATAAGGGATGTTCCTGGAGAGCAGCAGGGCGGTTGGGTGTGATTCTTGTGTGCAGCACTACACCTTATTTAACTCCACATCTGCATTTTCTGATGGGTGTTTATCTGTGTTTTCTCTGGTGACACCAGCGTGAGCAAGACACTGCTGACATCCTCCAGAATCTGACAGGCCGCAATATATCGGATTATCTAGTGAAGACTTATGCGCAAATCATTGGGAAAAGGTAGCTGTTGAATACACCCCCTTCCTTCTTGCCCCCACCAAGTGCTGCTTGCTGTATGAGGGATGCTGCACAGATCAGGCAAATAAGCCTGGGCAACCCAAACTCTTCAGCAGTGAGCCAGACTCACTCAGCCCCTCAGACTGCTGTGATCCACAGCTCAGTTGATGTTTCTGCTCTATTAGTGATGCTGTGGCAGCTCTGATGGGGTGTCCTGAGCCTTGTTGGCAGAGTACAGGGAAAGTCTAGGAATTACACCAAAGAGAAGTGGTGGGATAGATGCCAGATATGAGAGGCCATTACACTCTTGTCCTTGGCCATGTGCCTGCAGCACTAGTAGATCTGTTTCTCCTCTTGCTCCATGTATTATACATCAGCTTTTTTTATTGTTTCTACAGCTTAAAGAATAAGATCTGGGTGAATGAGTTCAGGTGAGTTACTGCCTTTTCTCTAGTTTGTATGTGTCCAATAACCCTTGAGCACTGTATTAAGCAGGACAGACCCACCCTGCTTTGCAGTTTTTGTCTGATTCTTAACTGACAAATGTTGAGGAAGCATGTTTAAGGATAAACTGGGACAACTCAGACTACATCACTGCAAAGTGTGTCTGCCTTTTGCAGAGAGCAGTATTGACTTGAAACGATTTGCAGGACCGGCCTACTGATACTCCACCCTGGGAGATACTGTTCTTCCAAGCAAGGAAAGCAGGGAGATGTCCTGCTTTGCCTGCACTGGCAGCAGGGGATAGCTGCATTCATTAAATGGAACAGCACACTGAGCAGTCATAAGATGGATATTTAGCCCCAGAAAGAAGGAGTAGCAGGCATCATGGCTAAGCAGCAGTGTAAGAAGATCAAAATCATCCCTACACGTAAGGGTGTAGACACTTGCCTTGGATATAGTACAGGAAGAAGAGACATCTGGGAGGGAGGAGGAATGGCATTTTCTGGAGGTCAGTGAGTATTTAAGTCTTTGCATCACTTTGTATCTGAACTTTCAGGTATGGTGGCTTTTCCTTGGGAGCCAGCAGTTCCCTCATGCTTCCTCCAAGCCATGAAGTCTCTGATGCCATTAAACAGGTGAAGAAAATCTTGGAGCTAGCACAGGTGAGCAGCTGTCCCCCAGAAGCCCAGAATGCACTAATGTCAGAGTCTTGTTACTTGAAAGATGATTTGGAAGTCATAAAATCAGGAGCATGTGTATATTAGCTATGTTCAGTGGCTTCTCCCCATTGCCTCTGAGCTCGGGTCTCCCAGGCTGGTGTCTGGGAGCAGCAGAAGGCTTTGGTACATGGGTGCATTGCTGATGTGACTTCTTACCAACATCAGGTGCAATCCAGTGGGGATGACAGACATGTCTGGGTGCTTTGTGGCAGGACAGGGTGGGCCGTCTTCAGGAATTAATAAGTGGTTGCCATCTCATTCAAAACCTCATTTGAGGCCTGCTGTGCTGAATCTGCCCTGGCTCACATGATAATTTGGGCCACTGCTTTATTCAGAGACTGCCTGTGGGCTGCAATGTCTCTGAAGGTTGCCTGCAACCCTTGTTAGTACTTATTGCTGGGAAGAAAGCAGGCCTAAGGCTGACCTCTCTTACCAGTGAGACTGCAGAAACGAAAGAGGGGAGGAAGGCTGCAGTTTCTCAGCCTTCTTACCACCTCCATCTTGGTGGATGCAGGCTGCAGAATGGAAAGAAAACTGTCAGAGCTGTGAAAAAGTGTGACCCTCTCTAGATTCCAGGACATGAATAAAGGTACTCTTAAAGGGGAAGTAATGGTCTATTTGCTGTTTGCAGGGGAGTTCTGGAGATCGGTTTCTCAACAGCTTGTCAAGTTTCATGAAAGGCCTGGATACAAAAAACAACGTGAAGGTAAATTAACCAATCCTTACTGCTGTGCCTGCTTTTTGAAGCTCTGGTAACCAGGAGTTATTTTCAGTTGGCAAAGTCCCAGCAGTTTGACTTGGACAACAGTGCAGATCAGAGCTCTTTGTGTTTGCTAGGGGAGCAAATGCAGCTTGTATTCTTGCGTGTGTTTCCCCAAGATCTGTTTCTCCCCTGGAGTCTAGGCCTAAAGCCCAGAAGTTCAGTGCTAGCTTCCAGCAGCCTCCTGTGGTTATTGATCAAACTGTATATTCTGTCCCTGAGCAAACTAGCTGTAAAGATGTGGAAAGAAATTATATGCCCTCCATAGAGGAAAGGATGTTCTGCAGGAGTCGGGAGTGCCTGTTGGGTAGCTTATGTACCTGGTGCCTTTCTGATGCTGATGTCATCTCTTGCAGGTGTGGTTCAACAACAAGGGCTGGCATGCCATTGCCTCCTTCCTGAATGTGATTAACAATGCCATCCTTCGGGCCAACCTGCAGCAGGACAAAAACCCTAGTGCTTACGGGATCACTGCCTTCAATCACCCGCTCAACCTCACCAAGCAGCAACTCTCTGAAGTGGCCCTGTAAGTCCTGACGTGAACGCAAATGGGTTTAGACTCACCAGCTGCTGATTACTGGAAACAGGCAACATGTGAGGTTTTAGCCTCACTGGTGGACACTCAGTGGTTTGTGCTATTTCGGCTCTAATGTGCTGGCCTTCTTTTCTGTGGCCTGGGCAGGTGGCAACGTGCTGTTGAGCACTTGCTGTTGAACAGCACTTGCTGTGCAAGCTTTCTGTGTCTGAGTCCCCAGAAGATGCAGTTCCTAAGAACTGGCGTAACCTTCAGACCTTCTACTGCTTGGGAAATTCCTCTCAGACATAGCCAGAAAGGTGGCTCACTGTGAATATGGTCATTCTTTTGTTCCAAGGTGCCACTGTTTGACTAGGACCCACTGATGGATCCCATTTAGTTTTGCCTACTGTCTGAACCTGGAAGGCACACCATAATGCACAGGGCTTACTGTATGTAGGCATTGACTAAGCCACTACTACCACAACCAGCATCAGGACTCACAAGCTGTGTCTGCAGATACATTCTTCAAATCTTAGAGCAGTAGTAGAGACAGTGAGAGACCTCTGAACTTTAAAACACACACAAAAAAAGACAAACCCCCAACAAACCCAAAGATTGTATTAAGTGGTTGATGAAGTGGTGGTGATAAAGGCAGAAATTACGATGAATTTACCAACCAGTCTCCAGGCTGTGGTGCCGTCCTTGAAATGCCAACAGGCTGTGTATGTTGCCTATGTTATATGTCTGGAGAAAAACTGTGCTGTTAAGACAGCCTGATGTGGTCATCCTTTATTCTGCAAAACAAGGACAGCAGAAGGAGAAATAGTTGCTGCACTGCCCTCCATGAGCTGCCTCATTTCATCTCAAAGGAGTCAGCACCAGCATACAAACGCTTTGCTTTCTTCTTCTTTTTTTTGTCCAGGATGACCACCTCCGTGGATGTCCTAGTCTCCATTTGTGTGATCTTTGCCATGTCCTTTGTTCCTGCCAGCTTTGTGGTCTTCCTTATCCAGGAACGGGTCAGCAAGGCTAAACACTTGCAGTTCATCAGTGGTGTGAAGCCTGTGATCTACTGGCTGGCCAACTTTGTCTGGGATATGGTAAGGGCTTAGCAACTGTGCTAAACTGTCCTCCGTTCCATATTTGCAGGATGTCTGTTGCATTGAAGCACAAAGTGCAGCTGGGCCCAGTGGGTACCATGTTAATTTAGTAAATAACAGCTGTGCCTATGACTTAGGTGTTTACTCTCTTGGGTCAATGGTTCACCTCAGTGGGACAAGGAACACTTAACAGAAGATGGGAGGGAAACCATAACCTCAGTCATCAGCATTTATTATGTCACTTTAAAATACCTGCCCCAAAATGTTTGCTTGTGTAGCCCCTTGTTTTGCTCTGTTCAAAGCAGGTTATTTCAACCTGTGCTGTCCAGAGCCTCTGAGAGTCTATAGACTTCTTCCAGAGGGACCAAGAAATGTAAATTTATGTGTACTACACTGTAGTTCACACATGTAACATTCCTAAGAGTCTCCCATGGGCAACAGCTTTGGGAACACTGAAGAAGCATTGGTTCAGAGCAGAAAGACACCTTTCATTTTTTTTTTTGTCATCTGGAAAGAAATCTGAAGCCATATTTCTCACCTTCCAGTGCAACTACATTGTTCCAGCCACACTAGTCATCATCATCTTCATCTGCTTCCAGCAGAAGTCCTATGTGTCTTCCTCCAACTTGCCCGTGCTGGCTCTCCTTCTATTTCTTTATGGGTAAGGGATTTCTCATCAGAAATATGACTGGGAAGGCTCTCAGCCTTGGAAGGTGCTTACGTGATGTTGCTGCTTTTCCTCTTGCCAGGTGGTCCATCACCCCTCTCATGTATCCAGCCTCCTTCGTGTTCAAAATCCCCAGCACAGCATATGTTGTGCTAACCAGTGTGAACCTCTTCATTGGCATCAATGGCAGTGTGGCCACCTTTGTCCTGGAGCTCTTCACCAACAATGTATGTTTCACCAGAAGCTCCTCACTGTCTTGTGCTGCTGTGATCTAGGTCCATGTTCACGCCATGTTGCCTTTAGCAGCCAGTTCTGCAGAAAGGCTCCCCCTGGCCTGTACCCATTAGCTACTGCAGTGGTTCAAACACAGGTTCTGATGGAAATGGGTTAAAGCCTACTTTAGCAATGTTCACAGAATAGTTGAGGTGGAATGGGACCTCCTGAAATTGTCTAGTCCAGCCTCTAAGCAGGGTCAGCTAGAGCAGGTTGCACAGGGCAATCAGGTTTTGAACGTTTCCAGGGATGGATACTCCACAGCCTCTCTCGGCAACCTCTTCCACTTTTCAGTCACCTTTAGGGTGTAAAAAAATTTAAAAATCCTGTGTTCAAATGGAATTTCCTATGTGTTATTCATAAGGGACAGTTTCTGTGTACTACAGGCCATGTTAAGCACTTAAGCGTTTAATGCCCTTAGTTTTGCTTCCTGTGATAGATACCTCTCTAACCGTATTGGGAACTTAGGCACCTTGCTTCAGTTTTTTCAAAACCAGATGCCTACTGGGGAAGGTTCAAGTTCCTCTCATGCCTATATGCAACCCAAGATGTAGTAGCAGGCCCTGCTTGACCCACACTGGTGTGAAGTGTTCCCTATGGGAAGAGGTTGAGGAGACCCTAGGGGAGTTACCTGTTGATGGTACCCCTGCCTGTGGACATAAGGAGGCAGTCCTTGATGATGGTCTCCTTTGTTACAAGGTGTGTTTTAGCTGAGTAAAAATACGTAAGTGCTTGAAGCTAAGTGCCTGGCACAACAAGAACCTCTTGTCAGGCTGCTGTCAGTCCAACCTGTAGCCTAAGCCAACTGGAAGACAACAAAGGAAAAGGATTAGAGACTCCATTAAGGGATAGGGACAGGCTACCCAGAGCCACTGAGACAACCAGTCTGTGCAAGCACAACTTTCCTGTCTCTTCAACCTGTAGCCTTTTTGCACCTTATCATTTGCAGACATTGCATTTTAGACTGTGTTCAGAGGAACCTCTCCTCTGGTGTGGTTTGCTTGTATTATTAGCATCTTGAGCAATGCAACAACACGGACTGTCCAGAGAAGCCATGGCACTGGCTCTTGGGAGAGTGTTTCTAATCCTTGAATTTTTGTGAGGTTGCAGTGTTGGGAGAGGTAGGGGTCAGTCACAACATGGGTCACACTTGGAAGGTGGTGGCTGTTTTCTGCTCATATGGTTCATTGGCACTTGATTTTGTTTTAACAGAAGCTGAACAATATCAATGACATCCTGAAGTCTGTTTTCCTCATTTTCCCCCATTTCTGCCTGGGACGGGGGCTCATTGACATGGTGAAAAACCAGGCCATGGCTGATGCTCTGGAGAGGTTTGGTAAGTGAAATTGTGTATCACAGAAATGGTGGCCTGAACTGAAGGAAGAAAGCTTGAGTCTGCCTGGATGAGCACCTTTGCTCCTCTGCCTTTTCAGGAACTGAAAGTACACAACTATGCATAAAGTCAACTGAATGGTGAGGATCATTAGGCTAAGAGTAAGGAGCGGCTGAGATTCTGGAAGGGTGGATTTTTTTTTTTTCTGGGATGAAGATACCAGGGCTGAGTCGCAGTCTTTCTGTGCTTCGCTAAACTTTTGGGAAGGTGGCCTAGCTCTTCTTTGGCAAACTGAATTTTCTGGGCCCAAGTCCCAACTTTGCCACAGTAAAAATGTGCATACAGCCACAACTGCCCCCTTGTGTGGCCTGTTTCCTCACCATACTGGCTGCTCTCCAGTTGCTGTGGTGCCCAACTTGGTGAGGTCTGTGGGAAGAAATGCTAACCTGCTCCTGTTGCTTTGGAAAGGTGACTCTGCTCTTTATCTCATTTTGGCAGGAGAAAATAGTTTTGTCTCTCCTCTGTCATGGGACCTGGTGGGAAGGAACCTCTTTGCCATGGCAATAGAGGGTGTTGTCTTCTTCCTCATCACAGTGCTCATCCAGTACAGGTTCTTCATCAAACCCAGGTAGGTTGTCTGCTCCACTTCACCACTGCAGATAGATGAATTTTTCATTTGTGTTCCTCATGAGGTGGGGAGAATATTAACTATGGAGGCCTTGTCATCTTCTGCTAAGGCTTTATCATGTTGCTCTCTCCAGGCCTGTCTATGTCAAGCTGCCTCCTGTGAATGATGAAGATGAGGATGTAAACAGAGAGAGACAGAGGATAATTAGCGGAGGAGGACAGAGTGACATTTTGGAAATCAAGGAGCTAACCAAGGTGACAGGACAGTTCTGCATTCTTAAGATCTGTTGGCACAAAACCATGCGGTTCACCAGAAGCCTCATTCAGAGGAATTTAGCAGGGTTGAAACTGGAGCATGTTTGAAGTGTTGAACATGTATGGCTCTATTTATAGTTCTCTTTGACATTGTCGTTCTCATTCTTTTTCTTCTGGTTTCAGATTTACAGAATGAAGCGAAAGCCAGCAGTTGATAGGATCTGTGTGGGAATTCCCCCTGGAGAGGTAAGATTATCTGTTAAATTCATTGCTTTGCTATTACTGTAGTATTTAACAGCAACAGACAACAAAGGGTAGGGTAAGATCAAGAACAGGTTATGTTTGCATTACATCAAAGGAAATTGCCTGGAAGTTGAAAGAGTTTCTCATTCTGTGTCTGTTTGCCTTTGAAGAAGGTACTGAACTCTCTATCTGAGACCAAAGGCCAAACTCTGCTACCCTCCAATGTTTGGTACAGATATGCTGGGGTGGCACTGCACCAAGGTGACACCACAGTTCTTTGTTTTTCCCTATCTAAAGATTTCTAATTAAAATGAAAGTCTGGAAGTTTTTTTTCTGTAAATACACTGAAGACTCTCTCCAGCTGTCTTGAGGAGCAAGTTTGCTCCTTCCCATCTTGTCAGTGCTGAAAATTATGCAGCTGAATCTGTTCTCAGACACACTGTGCTCACCTGTTCTTTTGTATCTCCAGTGCTTTGGACTCCTGGGAGTAAATGGTGCTGGCAAGTCATCCACTTTTAAGATGCTAACTGGTGATACAGATGTCACAGGAGGAGAAGCTTTCCTCAAAGGAAACAGGTGAAAGACTGTGCATCTTTCCTCTGCTTTGTGTCAAAGCAGGTCCTTTGCTGCTTTCTCGTCCAGCTTTCAGAGCCTTTGTTGCACTTCCAGCAAGTCTAAACTCTCAAACTTTTCCCTTTTTCAACTCCTGGAGTCTATTTCAGCCCTTTGCTAAGTCTCAAAGTTTTTCAGTCGCTTAGGAAAATTTGGTTTATTCTGACAGTCACTTCTGAATACCTGTACTCCCATGTTCAAATGTCATATTTTAAAAAAAAAAAAAGGGCAGGGATGGGAAGAGGAAAAAAAATAATTTAGCCAGGACAGACTTCTAGGATCTTGTATTTTTGTTAGTTCAGTGATTCTCTTCTATGAGGACAGCCTGAGAAAGATGGGTTTGTTCAGCCTGCAGAAGAGAAGGCTTTGGGCAGACCTTACAGCAGCTTTGCAATACCTAAAGGGGGCCTACAAGAAAGCTGGAGACGGACTTTTTAAAAGGGCATTTAGGGATAGGACAAGAGGTAATGACTTCAAACTGGAAGAGAGTAGATTTAGATTAGATATTAGGAAGAAATTCTTCACCATGAGGATGGTGAAGCACTGGAACATGTTTCCCAGAGAAGCTGTGGATGCCCCATCCCTGGAAGTGTTCAAGGCCAAGCTGGATGGGGCTTTAAGGAACCTGGTCTAGTGTGCCTGCCCGCAGCAGAGGGGTTGGAACTAGATGATCTTTAAGGTCCCTTCAAACCCAAACCATTCTATGATTCTAAACCCACTGTTTTACCTTTCCTCCTTTTAACGCCTAAAATAGCAGTGTGTACTTGTGAAATCCTAACCAAGGGTTTTTTCTTTTACAGTATCTTGTCCAACATCCAAGAAGTCCATCAGAACATGGGCTACTGCCCACAGTTTGATGCCATTAATGAACTGCTGACAGGGCGAGAGCACTTGGAGTTCTTTGCACTCCTGAGGGGTGTTCCAGAGAAAGAAGTATGCAAGGTAAATGCAACACCATAGGACCCACCCCAGTGATGAACTATTCCTGCTTGCATGCACTCTCCCTGCAACACATGTAATGCCATGATGTGAAGCTGCTAAAGATCCTGTATTAATGAAATCTGCCCTCTTTCCTTCCAGGGCAAACCAAAGTTGATGTGTTTGTTCAGTGCTGCCTAGAGAAGTGTACTAAATGGAAGGGCAAATACATTGTGTCCTACATAGTGGAGGCATTTCTCCACTGAATTACTTCTTTCCTTTAAGGATTTAAGGGCTGTGGAGCTGCATGTCATGCAGGACCTCACCTGCTGCTGAGTGTTTGTTCTTAAAAGACCCAGGGAGCAAGCACTCTGCAGCTTAACAGAAGCCTTATGCTGGCTGTTACGGCTTTCTAGTTGATTGTACTGCATCATTAAAGTTCTGCTGTTTCAGCATTCAGACATAGGATTACACCAACAGTCTTTAGGCAATTAATTACAGCTGTCAGTACTGTACAGCACCCTAATTGCTGTAGATATGACATTTGTACCCAGTGCTTTGGATAGGGCCAGATCCAGTGCCTAGGGTATGTCCAGGTAGCTTGAATTCTTCTTTCGGAGTAGTGATGATAGGTGAAAACTGCAAGCTCCTTCAAAGGTTGCTGGCAAGTTCCTCTGTGTGATGTTCCCACCAGCCCCACATAAAAAAATCATACCCAGTTCTGGGTATGATCTGAGTAGTAGCTGAATCTCCTCCCCTTAACACTTTTTAGTCCCCAGGGCAACAATGTTTGCCTATTGGCACCAGCAGTAATACTCCTAAATAACAAACGAGATTGTCCCCAGCTGTCTGAAGGGCTGAGATGCACCACAGTGGGTTTGCTGTGTGTCACTAGTGACTGTGTCCCTGTTGCAAGCCCACAGCAACTGGAAGGGTAGCTAAAGCCAGTGATGCTAACAGCACTACACCAGTGGTTAACATGGCTCAGCTGATGTTGAACTCATGCTCACTGGCCAGTAAGCTGCAGCCATTTAATTTTCAGCAGCAGGAGTGCATATATCCTGATTTAGCATGGACCCATGTCCATGCTACATTAGATCCCCAGATGTGTGGCCCTTCAGAAAAATGTTTTTAAAGCCAAAGCTCATAAGGAAAATATCACTGTGTAGATGTGTGTTTGATTCAAGATGGTGTTGTGCTGTCTCTTGTAGGTTGGCGAGTGGGCAATTCGGAAACTGGGTCTTGTGAAATATGGAGAAAAATATGCTGGGAACTACAGTGGAGGGAACAGGCGCAAACTTTCCACAGCCATTGCCCTCATTGGAGCACCACCTGTGGTGTTCCTGGTGAGTCTGAATGTTTAAATACATAATTTTTTACTTAAATGTGAGCAAAGAGCACATGGCAAGAAAGATTCCCTATTTAAAAGTAGGTACAAGCTACAGGTTTCTTTTTTTGAAAAATGACTAGAGACGTGGAGGTCTTGAACATGATGCCAAACTGCCAGCTGTGTAACACCTTCACCACCTTAGTACTGCTGCAAAGATTTTTATACCTACAAAAAAATAACAGCCTTCCTGCTGGACACAAGTAAATCTTACTGTGCAGGAGAATCAGTCCTGTGTTTTTAATAATTAAATGAAAATTGGAAATAAATATTTCAGGATTATTTAGATTAAAATCAAGGACAAACTTTAGTATTACTAAAGTTCATAGTGCAAGAGAAAGTAGTCTAGTGCTCTATTTAAACACACCAATTGTCTTTAACTTGTTTCATAACTGGATATTTCAACATGTTATAGTTGCAGAATAAGCAGTACTTCTCAGTTCTGAAAGAGATGTTTGCTAATTTAAAATTTGGAGCATAAATTATTTTCTCTTTTTGGAAAATGAGTCAAACTTGCTTATTTTCAACATTTCCAGTATGCATAATCAGAATGGATGGGTCATTTCAGAGATAAGGTAATTGTTGGTAGAATGTAACAGCATAACCTATTTTTTGTATCTGTTTTCAGGATGAGCCAACAACAGGGATGGATCCCAAAGCACGTCGTTTCTTGTGGAACTGCGCTTTGAGTGTAATCAAAGAGGGGAGATCAGTGGTGCTCACATCTCACAGGCAAGTAGCAGGTCAATTGTGTCATACCCTGGCTTTTGCATCTGTCAGAGATGGATGCTAAACTCTGCATGGCTGCTCTGCCCTTCACTGCTGCTTGCATCGCTAATGAAGTTACTTGTGCTTACAGCATGGAAGAATGTGAAGCCTTGTGCACTCGAATGGCGATAATGGTCAATGGCAGATTCAGGTGTCTAGGCAGCGTCCAGCATCTAAAGAACAGGTAGCTATTTTTTTTTCACTTAAACCCCAGAACTGTCTGCGTGTTTAGGGAGATACAGTCAGACTTAGTTCCTCCTGCAGCATTCCTGTTGCTATTCTGGCTATGGTAAATGCTGCTGGATTTTAAGCTGCACTCCTGTTTCAAAGGCACTTAACTCCTGTGCTCGCTGTCTTGTTTACAGATTTGGAGATGGTT
Source organism: Caloenas nicobarica (assembly GCF_036013445.1). NCBI lineage: Eukaryota > Metazoa > Chordata > Aves > Columbiformes > Columbidae > Caloenas > Caloenas nicobarica. The sequence continues at coordinate 45,043,567 of NC_088284.1, read as the reverse complement.
ACACCATAGTGGTGAGAATTGCAGGGGCAAACCCAGACCTGAAGCCTGTTGAGGAGTTCTTTGGGCATGCCTTCCCTGGAAGTGTCCTGAAGGAAAAGCATCGGAATATGCTGCAGTACCAGCTTCCCTCTTCGCTATCTTCCCTGGCCAGAATATTCAGTATTCTCTCCCAAAACAAAAAGAGACTCCATATAGAAGACTACTCCGTTTCTCAGACCACACTTGACCAAGTAAGTTTTTAGTAGCCTGTATGCCAAAAGCTGCTTCTTGCAGAGATAGGAATAAATCCTCCAATTTACTGGAACTATCTTTAAGGGCATTTTGGCAAAGTAGAGTACTGAATCCCACGACTAGTTCAGGAAGCCAAATGTATAAAATGCCCTGAATTAATGAAATCCAAGGTGATGCGTGACATGGCCCTTTTTCTTGTAGGTATTTGTAAATTTTGCTAAGGACCAAAGCGACGACGACCACACTAAGGACCTGTCATTGCACAAAAATCAGACTGTGGTAGACATTGCAATCCTTAATTCCTTCCTGCAAGATGAGAAGGTAAAAGAAAGTTGTGTGTGAGCCAATTTCAGCAAAGAAATGATGAGCAGAATGCAAACTTCCTTTTCCTGGGATATGATACTCCCACAGAGAAGCTAAAGGAAGAGAAAAACTGGACATTCTACTGATAACCATTCAATGCAATGCAATTCAATGCAATGAAAACAAAATTCCTTTACAGGGGCAGTGCCTCATGGAGTCGTCTTGTACTGTGCTCAAGTGAGAGACTTGAACTTCGCTCATTGCAGTGTAACTCTGAAGCTGTGGTAAAGTACCTACCAGATGCTGTGGGCTTTCAACCATACTGTATCTTGTCCTGTGCAGTATGTTTTTACTAGGTTTGCAAAAACAGTTCATTGAGGAATCATGGCCAGTGGTATTTTATAGGTATTTTAGACATGCATGTTTTAGTCTTTAAAACATTCATGTCAGGAATGGGAATTTCCTGGTGCTACATCCATTGCCGGCAATGAATGCACCAAGACAGTCAGTGGCAAGAAAGGTCACCACCAGTGTTGTAGCCTTAGCTTGTGAAAACTTACCTGATGAGCTGCTTTTCCTAAACTGGTGTAGGTCAGTTAGTGACAAATCTGGGCCCACAAAGCCATACTGTGCAGATGGGATGGCAAGAGACAGGCCATCATATCCATACATCTCCATCATGTAAGTGGTGATATGCAGAACTGTGATCCCTGCAAATGCACAGGATTGTCCCACCAGCATCACAACTTCACAAAAACCTAGTCATATTAGGTTATTGGTTAAGTACTCTCCTGTTCCTTTGAGGTACTGCATCAGCTGTATGAACACCTAGTAGTAGGAGGTGGGTGACAAGCAGACCTAGGGTTTAGACCACAACAGCAAACTCAGTAGTTGTACAAGCTGCTAAAGCCAAGAGCAAATTCTAAATCATGAGATGTCAGACATGTAATACTGCTCTTTAACCCCTGCTTTGCACCAGAAAGGTACCCATCATCTGAAGTTACTGCTTAACACAAGCATGTTGCCATTTCTGGCTTTGCCAGATAAAACTAGAAAGGAGATATAGTTTTCTTTTTTTAAAAACAGTATTATTTATGACTTAAATAGGTAGGTAGCCTAATTAGGGATTGAAAGTGCTTTCAGTTGATCTTTGTAGCCACAGTATTTCTTTACATTATGTCTGTAATGCTATGCTCTCATTTTGTCCATTCAGCATTAGCTACATTGATCTGACCAAGTTCCAGACTCTAGCAATCAGCCGCTATATGCAATTACTGCAAGTTGTTCACCTAAAATTTTTGTGTTTGGAAACTGGTATAACATTAGATTTATACGTAAGTTTTTGCTTCTGTTGTGCAGTGTAGTTTCAGTCATTAGGTGATCCCTAACTGGAGAATATCCCCTTATTATACATGTGACAAACTGCTTCAGTAAAAATCCCCTTGAAGAACAAGACAGTTCAAAATAGTAGTGCTACAATTACATCAGTTGATAACACTTAGTTTTACTAAACCACAATAGTATCAGAGGGGATATTATGTAGTAAGAACAACCAACAGTCATGGGGAGAGTATCACTTATGGGCCGCTCTGTCTTGCTTTTACATTCAGAAATAGGTTCAGTAATGTGGTTTGAACCCAAGTGCAGTTCCTGGGCTATTCCTGTATGTCATGCCTCTGCCTTAAATACCCATACAGGTTCTGCACTAGTTCTTGATGCTACTCTGCCATGAATCAATCATGGACCATTTTCGTCTATGAATGCCTGTAGCAGCCCAACAAATAGTGAAGAGGCTGGCATGAGCCTGACAAAGGTTGATTACATATTTCCAGGTATACTTGGTAACACTGACCAATTCAGCATTTTTAAAAAACAAACAGTTAAATATTTAGCACAAGTTCCCAGTCCCTGCTGTGTCCTGCCTTGGGATTAAGAGCTTACTACATGCTCTGCTGAAGTGCCTTTTTCATGCTATTTTTTTTATCTGTATAATACATTGCTAAGGGGATTTGAGAAAGGAGTTTAATGGGGATTGGTATACCTCACTTAAAACATGCTTTGTTATTACCTTTATGGAATCGTCACCCTCTGGGGGTGACTTAACAGGATGATAAATACACCAGACTTCCAGGTGCAGAAAAATTATTAAACAGCTGAGCTACAGCCATGACTTCTCTATAACAGGCTGCAGGTATGTTATGGTATTATTAAAACAAGAAGCAGGTTTACCACTGCTAAAAATCACTATTACAAATCAGCATTAAGTCACTGAAGTGAAGGGCTCGGGTTTTGCACTGCACCAAACCAGTGCGTGTAGAAATAGAATGAGTTCTAGGAGGATTCAGATTGCGTCCTGAAAGGGCTGTGGTTTGCTCTTTGCTACTGCTCATGTAAATTATTAGCATGAAACAACAGTTAAATCATGATCTTCTTTCCTTAGCCCAGCAAAAAGAGATTATCGATTCCTATTGCCCTGTGATTGTCATGCTCATACAGAGTCTTGCTGTCTATGACAAAACGTTACAGTAAATGTGGATATTAACTGAACTATTTCAGTTTTGATCTGGCTTGTTTATACTGAACAGGCAACAAAATGCAACTCTCACATGAAGATTTGTCATGGAAAAAGAGAGCCACTAATTTACTCTTTCAAGTGTGTGTTGGGGAAATATCACTCTACAGTCACAGTATATGAACCACTCTTGATAATGAAACTGCACTGAGGTGTTAATTTATTTTAAACTTTATTACCATTGACATGTTGCATCCCTCTTCATGTAGTACATTTGTATTTCAGTAAGGAGTTGTTATATTTTCCCCATGGATAAACCACCACTTTGTGCTTATCCTTCCCTCCTGAATTATAGTTGGTCCTTCATTCCAAGCACTTTATGCTATCTGTAATGGGATCTATTTTTGCACTGGAATATCTGTTGACTTTGCAAAAATCTAGAGAGATTTCACGACTGAAATTTCTAAGTTAAATCCTTAAATGAACATTTTCATTAAAGCAAAAAAGTATATATATTTGTATTTGCTAATAACTGTTATGTGAAGTATTAAAAGGCACTCTAATTGCCTTGTATTAAGTAAAAAATAAAGCTGTTATGGCACCAATGGTCTTCAACATGTCACTTTTGTATATGTTCTTTTGAGGAGTGCTTGTTAGAAGCTCTTATTTTGCCTGTTTTTTTGTTGTCAACTTTGATGCATAATGTGCAAACATGTTCCAGTATCTCTACGGATTAGCATGGAGCAGGTATGATTTTCAGGTAAGTGGGGTGGTACAAGAATGGAAAGGCGAGTGCTACTTTAAGCTTCTAAAGTTAGTAAATAAAAAGGTCTCCAGCAAGTCCTGAAAAAGTGATCAGTGTAACTGTCAAATCCAGCTGCAGAGCATAACAAACTTATCTGCATATTTAAATCCCCAGTCAGGTACCTGCCTCTGAATATTTCCATTATAGGGATGCATCGTGTTGCAACTATTGATAATTGTTCCTCCTCTTTGCTAAAAATATGCTACACGTTTTCATTGACAAAGCAAGAAGTTATATTTGAGTATAAAGATGCTGAAATACCATAAACTTAGCTAATCCTTAGCTAATATCAAATTAAAAGAAGATCAGTCAAGACTAAGTTGATTTTTGAACAGCACTTTACAAATGAAAGCAGAGAAATAGTCCAATTGCTTAAAGGAAAACTGATGTTAAAATTTTGTCTGCTATTGCCTGTAGTCCCCCATCAAGCAATTAAATTCCAGAATCCAACCAATTCTTGAAGTCACACTTATCTGGAAAATCCATCCTGAGACAGGAAATTTTAATTGTTGCTGTGGGTTTTAATTTAGTGTTCAGCTGGTGTTGTTTGATTTATCAAGCTCATGTCAGAGAACAACAAACTTTGGAATAAAGCACACCTCTATTTTTTACTCTCAATACTGGTGACAGAGGAAATAGTTTTACTTATACTAAAAACAGTGGTGGTTTTTTTATGTCACTATTTTTTATTCCAGTAACCAATAAAACAGTTTTGGCATTCACATATGGTTTTGTCATTAAAATAAAAAAGTCATCCTTTGAGCTGCCATAAGGCAACATTGTGAATCAGTGTGGTAGTGATGGATTATCAGCTGTTTACACCTTTAAAAGTTGATTTGTGGAAGAGAACGCAGTGGTATCTGAAGTAGTGCTTGTTCCACCCTGAGAATGCTAAAGATGACTGTTTTGGATGGAGTATCAAGACTTGGATATAGGAGCTGGGACACATTATATTCCCTTAACTACAGCAGCTGAATCCTGTCCACCTACCTTTGATGTAAGCATAATTGCCCACAGCTGGGTTTTAGTGCGTTCCACAAGATCTTAATGTACTTTACAGAAGCAATAATCATAATTAGGCAGACTGCACAAAGATACTTCAATTGTTCATTGCAGGTCAGTGATTAATCTGTGGAAAAGCCAGTTAGTGACCTTGCAGAAGAGGGTGCTCTGTACCATGGTATGTGAAGTTTGACTTTTCAGCCTGTGTGCCCTCTGCCCTGCTCCTGTTACATTTACTCTAGCTTACTGTCTCTAAAGCAACACTTATCAAGACTGTTGTTGACTGAAATAGAGGGCCTGTAAAATCCTGTACTTTGAGAACAGGGTTTGTCATTTCACAGTTTAAAAAGAGTAAGAGCTTGAGCTGTAAACACTAAAAAAATCATGCTTTGTATAAATTTATTAGGCTTTTAACAATCTGGCAAGAAGTATTTCAAAGAATGTAAGCACATGCAGATCAGCTGAGTTTGCACAGTTAAACAAGTGCTAATCAACTTCAGCATCCTAAACAAATACTAAAATACCTAAGGCAAAGCATTACATGTATAACCAACAGTTTTGAGGAAGTGATTACTGAACAAAAAAGGGCTGAAGTATACAAGATCGTGAATAAATGCTCATACCATGGCAGATTTCATCAGGACACGGTCCCTGACCAGCTTCACTGCAGCACCTTCTAGGTGAAATTCCAGCCGCACTAATATTTTACATTACTTAGAATTAATACAAAGCATTCCAATGAGAAGTCTGATTAAAACATAACTGGGTGACAGATGTGGGGGCATTCCTTTTTAAACCAGTATGCAATAGTCAAGATGTAGGTTATGAAAATTATACCAGCCCTGTGCTCTAATGTTGGAAGAAAGCAGTTAACTTACTAGGTTTGGTGAGTGATCTAGCTATGCAGAAAATTCTTAAGAACTGAGCATTTAAAAGACAGATGAAGTGTGGTTCATGGCAGAAGTGATATGTCTTGAGTTCTTTTTCCTGGGGATGTAGGAACATCACCATAAAGTTCTGTTTAGCAATTGCTATCAGGGTACAAAATTTTACTGATTTACAGTGCTAGTGATTGGTATTTTACATTCATTTATTGTAAACTGAAAAACAACGTGGTTCATGAGGATATGACAATCCATGTGATGGCACTTGACAGTACTTCCATTTTGTCCTTTCTGCTGTCAGTGACATCCTTTAGAAGAAGTTTACTTCAGTGGTGAGCACTGAAATGGAATCAGGAGCATATTTTGCTGGGACTCCAAGAATCTGATGCTGTTCTGCACTGAAATTAAATGCAGATTTTATTAACACAGTAATCCAATGAGAAATAATACTTTTGTCAGCATGCATGCAGGTACCACTAGTGAGTTCTCTGGAACCATCATCTCTTACCAGCTGCTACCACTCTGGCATCTTCATAGGCACTGCGCCTTCCCACTGCCCAGTGATCTGGGCTCTCGTTCCACCAGATCACATGGACTGAGAAAATACAAATACAGTCAGTTGAATATTTTTATGCTGCAATACAATATCTACTTAAGTCCTAGCAGTATGTCTTCACCTGCTAGATGCCTTGCAGTTAGCAGAAACAATTATCAAGGCAAGTACATGGTGGCATGATCCTTTGCTGAGCCTTTAGAAGGATTTAATCTTTAACATAAGATCTGAGAGTCATTTAGTAAAGCAGCACCTGGCTTAAGCCTACAACTCAATACACAAAGCTGGGTTCAAGGACTGTTTACAGGACTTGGGTGATCCATACCAACATTTTCATTAAGCTGGCCAATCCTGATCCAGGATAAGGGCTTGCTCCTCTCCCTCCACCCCTTCCCATTCCAAAGTCTGTATTAGAAATTGAGTAGTACCTGTGTTAAGTAATCCACATTCTGTATGGAAAACACCAATCAGCTTGGCGTGGCCTGTGTTGACCTGAGCATTGATTGCAGCTTGAAATTCTTCACCCCACAATGCTGGCCCACCAGGCTTCACCTGGAACGTAACCCATTCATATATTCCTGGAAGAAAATGCAAAGACAACCTCAAGGAACAGCAAACTAATATGCTGGTTCTCAAACACTGCATCATGACAATGATGTTTTTATGGTGAAATCAGTAGTGCAATTCCTTGCCATTTGGGAGCAGCAGGACACAAAACCGCCCCTTCATCCCAGCATGCACAACATCTCTCAGCTTCCAGGGGCTCACAAGAGCATAGGCAAGCAGCTTGCTAACTGGAGCTAGTTTGAGTGTGAATATAAGTATCTGCACCCTGGTGAACAGGGAGCTCCACAAAAGGCCCAACTTAGCAATTTCCAGTGTTGCCTGGAAATCTGGGGAGATTCAGACTGTTGCAGAAATCACAAATACTCATACATGTCTGCAGGATTTAGATGGTTGATTGAACAATGCAAGGTGGTCTTTTTGAAGACTGGTTCCTGGCATTGAAGTGGTTTATGAGATTATAAACCGCTTTGACTCCTGGCAATTGGTCATAGCAAGATCTGAAGGCATAACCGACAGACTAACATCTCTGCTCTGCCAAACAATCTCCCTTGCTTGTAGACAAATGGCATGATTTGCTGAGAAATTTCAGTCCTGCTACAAGACATGTAATCTGTCTCCTTTGCATTCAGGTAGTTACTCCAGATCACAACTGTTGACACTTTAATAGAAGGTTTGCCACTTGCTGTATGACAATGTATGTCTGGGACATGATAAACTAAAAAGAGAACAAAGTGTTTGAAAAGTCAGCTCTCCAGTTTTAAGAGAAAACGGGACTGCTTTCAAATTCAATTGTAACAGCATAAAGTTTAGAATCATAGGGAAATAAAGAACAAAGATTACTGTATATATGCACACAGTGAGGGCTAAAGCAAGGCTTGTTTGATGTCGGTCCATGCAACCATGTGTGCAAATCTTCATAAAACAAGTGACAGTCAATACTATTAATAACACATTTGCTACAAAGAGAATTAAACTATGTAAGGACAGGGCTTCCACATCTAATCTGTGATTGTTATAAAGTGTGCTTGACTTGCATGTATCTTTAAAAAGCAGGGGTTTTTTCTTTTTTGCTTTTCTTAAAGCTGTTATGTGAAAGAAGCACTAACATCAAAGCAAATTGATAAAACAGAAAAAACCTCTGTAAAAGAGAACAATCATTGTCTTTAGTGTCTCCAGGAAATGCTCTCACACTGATGGATGGACAAAGTGAGTCTGGGGTGATTGCTCTGGCCACTGCTACAGCATTGCCATTTCACGTGTTCATTTAGGCAATTCACACACCTTTTTACAACCTTAATGATCAGGGCTGTAGTCAGCTATCTGTGTAAGTTAGTGTAAAATCCTTAAAAACTTTGTCCCTCATCTGTGTTATGTTACCTTTTTCACATGAGTGTAGGTACATGAACTTGGTACATAAAGGGTTATAAACCCATATAATACCTGGTTTAAACTTTAAGCCATTTTTTTGTTAGTCTGTCAGCATCGATACCTTTAATCAGCAAAAGAGAAGATAAGCTCACCCCCTTCTTTTGGAGGTTTCCCCAGTTGACACCAGGGTACCAGATAAGCAACCTCATTGTGCTGCTTTTCTACCAAGGGAAGAAATCGGGAGAGTAATGTTTCCTGCCAGGCTTTGTCATTGGCTAGTGCACGCCGGACTGCAGCTCTGTGGGCAAAATTATCTGCAAGAAAGGAAAAAAAAGAAAAAAAAAATACACTTAATGTCACACTAGTCATTCAAAATGTATAATTACAAGGAGGCAAGCTGCATTTAAGTAAGTCTGACATTGATATTTTTAAACAGTGTATTAGCTCAAAGCAGATGTGCTAAGTTTCCTTTAAATTCTGCAAAAATCTTTGTTTTAGCTCTGAGATTTAAATGGCTTCAAGCCAAACTAAATTTTCCAATACATTTTATAAAAACGTTAAAATATATTAAGCAATGTTACCATTAAGAAAGATCCATATATGGCATCTGCAGGGACTACTGGGTGTAGCAAAGATAGGGATAAGGAGATTTGGAGAAAGCACAGCAGATAAGGGAGTGCAGTAGAACAGAAAATTCAGAAAGAATATTATCCTACCAAGAAAAAAAATAAGAAAAATATGATTTTAGGCTTGTATAAAATGGCATTAAAATTACAAGTGTGGAAGTAATGTTTGTTTCTTCAGCTACACAAAAAAATATGAAATGCTCCAAATCTAAACCTTTTCTTCTTTTTTTTTTTTAATTAAAAATAAATTCACTGAATCGAGCGTGTTTGAATTTCAATCTGTTAGGCTGCAGCGGCATCTTAAACAGTATCTTTATGCAGACAGCTTTCAATAATATAAGAGAAAAATCCATCATTTGGGAATGGGAAGAACCTTGAGAAATACCACTGCCTTGGAACTAAGAGAAAAATACACTAAGTTTTAACTACTGAAAAGATATAAGCGGAGGGCTGATGAATCAAAGAGAAAGGATGTTGAACATTATACATGTAAACACCATTAGGAAATGAAAATTACTGTTTTTTCCTTAGTTTTGCATTTTATAAGTTTCTCAGAGATTACTAAATCTTTTGTTTCATTGTTTTTTTTAGAGAAAGAAACAATAGACAAAGCCTAAAAGGTCTGAGAAACAGGTCAGTTCATTAACCATAGATACATGCGAACTCATTCCTGTCTACAGATGGCTGGTCCCTTCACCCTGCTGCAACAAGAGGGGTGACTCTTCATTCTAAGCAGATACTGTGAACATGCTGGATTTCAATGAGCAGGCTGAGGACTTCAGAAACAAAATTCTCTGTCTCAGCATACAGATATGCCCAAGACTGCAGCAGGTATACAAAGAAATGACACTGGTGTGCCTTCCCACCTCTCCATAACCCAAGAATCAAAGTTCCCTTGGGCTTCGCAAAGAGCGGAGGCATCACACCTAGTTTCTCGCATAGTTGTAGCTTTTCTTGCTCACCACCACCTTCCAGGTCATCAGTGACTCCAACGACATAAAAAGCTGATTATACTGCAAGAAGCCTGTTGCTACGAAGTCTGAAGTGGCAATGAAACACCTTGCACGCTTGGGTAGCTGGAGCTGGTGGATCAGCTCCCACCTCAGCACAGCCCAGCTGCAGAAGGAGTTCAAGCACACAAACTGCATGCTCCATGTTTTAGGGTAGTGACTGTTTTACTGAACTAAAATTTGACAATGATTATACATCCATACAAACATGTACAGACTGCATATAGACTGTCTGCACTTATATGCATTATTAAGGACAGCTCGAAAGTTTTTCCATCCACTTTGAAATTCTGAAGACATTTGTGGTTCAGGAGTTTAAAAAGTTAAAAATATTTACCATGAACAAAGCATTCTGTGGCAGTTCCTCTATTATACCCATTTTTGAGCAGAGATCGCCATTTAAGAACAGATCTAACCCTCTTAACCCGGCATGTCAAAATTGTCCTGGCAGGCTCTGCAATGTTCTTTTCAGTAATCAGTATAGGAACACATGTTCTGGGGACATGTTCTTACAGTAAGAGCAGCAAATAAAAGCTGGGTAAACATTCTTCTTGCCTACTTGCCTAGGAGACACAGAGCACAGACGGGGCAAAGCAGCACCAAGGGATGCTGAGCATACCGTACTTCCAAACGTGGACCACCTTATTCATCGCACCCAGCTCCGCAGACCAGAATCCCACCAGCTCTGAGTGCGCTGTGCGAAGGTGAAGGTACTTGTTGAAAACTTCCACGCACTCCTTCATTTTCGATGGCTTAATATCATAGGTGCGGATTTCGTAGAAAATGCTATTATTTGGCCTAGCCCCTGTAGCAAGGGATGCGAGTACCTGAGAGAAAATACTAAGAAAAATAACTAAAACTAATTCTCAAGCAAGAAAATTATCTTACATCAGTATTAGCAAATTACATATTGTTGGCAAGAGAAAGAAAAAGATACAAACGCTTGGGAAAAGACTGGTTCCTTCCAGCACAAGATTGGAAAGTCTGCATTCTTACCCTTCACTGGCTGCTGGTCAAGAAGAGTTTTTCTATTCATATAATATAAAACTCTTCAGAAGTCCCAGAATACGCTTACTTTTGCAACTGCCTCAATAACCTGGAACAAACAAAACTAGAAAAATTAGGGCTAAACCAAATCATTGGCCTCAGCCCATATTTGCACAGAGGTGGCTGCGGGATGGAGTTTGGACAGGTCTTATTTTAGCAAGCATGTGCACCATACAGGTCAAGACACAAAATACCGATGCCCAAGACCTAAGGTCTTGTTTCCTAATGATCCCCTTGGAGTATTACACACCTAGCGCTGGCTGCCATGTGTCACAGCTCCTTTTAGGATTTACAGATCCCCACAGGGTCCTGAAGAAACAGTAATCTTGCACCAGTGACCCACCTAACAGCAAATTTCTGCAGGAGAAGCCTGGGTGCTTTCTGCTGCTCAAGTAAACACTGGACTCCTGCTGGATCATTTCTCCTTTCCAAGCAACCTGTCACACTGTTCCGGAGAGATCAGGGGCCCAGCTCAGCACGAGGCGCGCCCGTGCTTGAACACAGTCCCGCTACAGGCGACGCCGCGACAACGACAGACCCCGCCCGGCCGGGCAATGCCCGCCCCGCCCCCATCGAACGACACCACGCTGCCACGTCACCCGGCACCCACCCCCTCTCACGCAAACCAGAGCCCCCGCACCCCCTGTCGCCGCGGCTCGCAGCGCCGGCCCCGCTCTCAGCCCTCACCGGCGGGCAGGCCCAAGCCCGGGCGAGGCGGGCGGCGGCGGCGACGGGCCGGCGGAGCGCTCCTGGGGGCAGCATGGCGAGCATCGGGCCGCGCAGAAGGAAAACGCAGCAGTCCGCCGGCGGTTGCGCAGAAATGCGGGGGCCGGCCGGCCCTGGGGCGGGGCGGCGGAGCCTCCCTCGGCGGGACGGCCTACGGGTGGCCGCTGCTGCCGACCGCGCTGCGTCGGTGCGCAGGGAACTGGGCCGCGGCGGAGGGTGTTTAAATCCTGGTTTTTATTGCGCTGCAGGGGGATGGATGGATGGATGGATGGATGGATGGATGGGTGGGTGGGTGGGTGGGTGCGGGGATGTGCAGAAATCTTGTTCAGGTTACCAGGCTTCAGTGCCTGCAATGTGGTACCTCTGTCTCTGCCTGAGCGCCTGAACACAATAAAAAACTAGCCGGATAGCTTGGGGAGACCTGCAGCTCTTTGTCCCCCACAGGTTGCCTTGGGGCAAATCAAATCACTCAGTAAGTCACCGGGCCTCCAGCATTTGTAGGATCAAACTTCAAAATGCATGGACACAAATCTGCCACCCACAGTCCTCCTCCAGAAGAAAGCCCTGTGGCTTTTTTTCTGTAGCATTCTTTTGGGTAAATCCAAGCTTTATGCCAGGAGTGCTCAGTGCCAAGCACTGGCGCCCTATTAGAGCTGTATGCCCAACCGCATCGTTCTTACTACCACATGGTTACCTAGAGGTGGGATTTTGTCATGGCTGAGACTGTATACCTTTGCTGAATTAAATATTGGCTATAAGAAATGTAAAGGTAACAATTCTATTGGTGTCAGTGCATCTTGTGTTTTACCTGTGGGAGACAAATCAGCTCCTAGCAAAGGGTGGTCTTTGAAAGACTGCCTGAATTAATAAGACAGTATCTTTCATGATAGGGGTAGGGCATTCCTTCCTCCGCCCCAAGTAATTGATTTTGAGGGCCTTAAGGTGAAAACAGAAATGATGGATGTGTGCCTATGGAACTTCCATGCTTTTTCTCACAGTTATGGACACTTTTTGTTAAAGACAAGCCTAGGAAGAAAGATTGTCTAAATTAAAATGAGATAGAAAAAGTAGTTCTAACAAACACATTAAAAGAGTGGTGTGGAAAGAATAAAGCATCTATATATATGTTTATTTGTAAGTGGTATTCTTGGTTACATTTTTTATATCAGAAGAACTGAACATGATACATGCTAAAGTGTTTTTGCAAATGGCATGTGCAAATTTGCATACTTTCTGCAGCAGAAGAACACGTGAAGTGTGATTACTGATGCAGTTATTGCCCGTTTAAGATTGGTTGAACATATGGGGTTTTTTCACATATGAACAAAATGTGTTTCAGCTGAAGGCAGGGAATGAGGTGGCAAACTCCAAAATATTTAAGGTTCTCCTTTGTTTATCTTATTATAGAGATGAAGTAATGTTGTTCATAGCCACGTTGTGTTGGAATGTTTCTTCCCATTTCATAAAGTTTTTATTTTTATTGTTTGAACCTTTCCTGTGTTTGCTTTCTCACCAGAAATGATCACACAAGTCAGGATTTGATTTGAGTAGTCATAAAAAACAGATTTTGTTCTTGCTAACCTGAATAGTCAAGAAGAAGCTTTGATTTTATATTTCTTTTGAGTAGTCAGGGAATAGAAAGGTGAATGTGATATTTGTATTTAAGCAAAACAGTTCAACACAGTGCAGAGCAAAAATGCATAACGAACTGCACTGGAACTCAGTGAAGGCCTGAAAGGATTCCCTGAAATGATTCAGCAAATTATTTTATCAGTGAGTAAATTTGAGAAAACTGCTTCGAAGTGCAGCTAAGGAAGAGGCTAAGACAAAATTCATTGAGAAGGCTTTTCTTTCAGATCTCCATTTTTGCCTGGAACTGGAATTCACCTTACCCCCGGTATTTTCTCTCTCATGTCCTTCAAGAATTCCGGGCATATATCTTTCTTTCAATGTGGATGTGGCAGAGCCAGTGGTGAAGTGAGAAGATTGTACCTCCGACTCTTGCCTGCCACTTGCAGATCTGTCTGCCAGTCCCCAGAATGGTAAACAGGAGCTGTGCTTCATAGACATGCATTTCACAACTCACAGATGGTATTGGACAGCTGGGAATGACAACATTAATCTTGTAGAAGTAATAGTGGATAGTACCTATTACAAGTGCTTTTTGATGGGAAGTTTAAATTTTGGTACTGAATTGGTGAATCAAATGAAATTTTCAGTCTACATAGCTGTGACTGCCAGAGCTGCCTGAGTTGCAATGGTTTATTAAAAACTTTTGTTGCTGATGGAAGCCAAAGCTCCATGGAGGCAAAATGCAAGGTGATTTGTGTGCATTAGTGCATTTATTTGTACTCCCTGCGTGCAACATTTTCATCCATTTTCATTTTCTCACAGAACAGGAAACACTTTGATCTATATGTGACTTGTGAATGTGGGCAGGCACGGAATAGGTTTTTTTAATTTCCTTTTTATTGTTAGTGGAGATGGTTACAATGAAAGAAAGGTAACCATCTATACCAAAAGACTTAATGCTTTCAAGAGCAGCTTAAACTTCATTGGTGATGTTTCCCTGAACACGGAGAAGGTAACTCAGAGTTTTGAAAAATGAGAAAGCACAGTACTTGCTCTTTTGCTAGGGGATATGTCCCCATTTGTGAATCACAGCTTTCTGTTTCCTATTGCATGGACGATAAAACAAAGACATTTCCTTCTATTTTTCCATAAATCCTTCACCTTAAATTCCTTTGTCAGAAAGGCAATTTTCAAAAGCACAGGAGGGTATAACTGACCACTCATTTTCAATGGCAGTAGGGTTTCTATTACTTAATGCAGTGCCACTGGTAGGCTTGAGAGAGGTGTGCATGAGCTTGTTAGTAGTCTAAGTGCAATACACTGGGTTTCCACGGCTATGTTTTCATGAATCTCTTATGATTAGTGCTACCCTTCCTCTCTCTAGTTCTGCTGCTGGGTGAGCAAGCAGCAAGTGATTTCCTGGTTTGCATACAACATTCCTGAATGTAATGCATCCTCTTGGTATGTTCCCAGTAGGCCAGAACACGTAACTATCCTCTGGTTTTCATTCTCTGAGCAGTTCCATGTGAAAATCTGAATAACAGCTTATCAAACTTGGTATTTCTTCCCTGGTTTTCCTAACCAGTCTGCATTCCTCATCTCATGAAAACAATCTCCATTGTATATAAATATTTATTGTGTGGCACCCATGAGAATACTTAGAAGAATCAGTGTAATCTCTTTGTTTACCAGTGGTAAGAGTCACGTTAGTGTTCCTTTTCCCAGGGCCTGAGGACATGCTTGAAGCAGAGTCATGTTCAGATGCCCTGCCAGGCAGTGAATGAGCATCGAGAAAGTTGGTTTCATGTTTTCATTTTGCTGGAGGAGGCAGTGTGAGAGCATTGTAGTACTTTATTGCCCTGGGAAGCAGGTCTGTGCTCTCCACGCTGGACTCATCCACTCCACATTCAAATACGTGCTGGCATTTGACACAGCCCCGACCACACCAGGGTGACATCCATCAGTTGTCCTGGCCTGGCAAAGAGGCTGCAGCCTTTCAGAGCTGTGCAGCAACAACATCAGGGACACGCCAGGTGCTTATGGCTGTCTGGAAGGGAATTTAAGAGCTGCTTCATACTCCTTGATCCACTCATCTTGCAAGTAGCTGTAGCACAAACCAGGTAACAGGCCACTACATCTGTTTGAATGAAGTTCAAAAGAAAATATTCAGATTTGTTCCCAGTTCTCTTTTTAGAAGACATGTTTCTTAGAAGCTTGGTAAATGGACTTTTCCTTTTTTTTATTTTCTTTATTTTCTCCCCCTCCCCCCCACCTTGGAAGTCTGCAATGGTTTAATGAGCCCAAAAGAAGGGACATGTTAAAGATAACACACATACTGAAATCCTCCATTCATTTTTTATAGTAAAATGGTTTTATTCCAAATCTCTGATTTTAAAAAATAAAAAATCTTTCCTATCAACAGGCCATAAATATTATATTTAAAGTATTTAAATACTGTATTAGTTGCTTGTGCTTATTACTTGGCTGCTGTAATTGCAGTTTTTCCTCTCAGAACATCTACTTGGCCTTTGTGAATGATATTTTTAAAATTTGAGAGTGAAATATTCCATTTAGTCAATCTCTTTTTAGTTAATTAGGCAAAAAACAAATGCTCTGCTTGCCTGTTTTCACAGATGGGATGACATAAGGTAGCTTCTGCCACTGTGGGTATTTAAAGCACAATTCTGAGAACTGGGAGGTCTGAGCTACAAAGAGCACGGAAAGGAGACAACATGAGCACACAGGTGAAGGTTTACATGAGGAAGACCCAAATGGGTTGATGTGTCACTTTGCAGGTACTAACTAGCTCAGTTAACATTTTCCCCAATAAAATTAAGACCTGAAAGGATGCTGATAAAATACCTAGATCCTCCTTCATAAGATAAAATTCTCTATAGCTTTCTCCTATTTGCTTTTCTGTATACAATAAGCTCTCTTCTGGAGATGCAGAGTGAGATTTTCTCTAGGATTTAGCCAAGGTTGCACTTGTGTTCTGAACCCAGGTTTGCTTGCAGAAAAGTGAGTATGAGATGGGAGCTAAGTACTGCTTTAAGGTAGGCTCTAAGCTCTCTGGTATGAAAGCAGGTAAAGCCAGGTGGCACAGATTAATCTTTCAGGGCCACCACACTGTTCCTTGGGCAGGTATTTTCTGGGTCGTCTACTTGATTTTCTACCCAAAGACCTGAACATGTTTAACTTGGAAATCCAGGATAATTTCGGCTGAGGATGGAACAATACTGTTCCTCCTAACCTGAGGTCTTATGTGGTGGAGGAGACAAGCAAAAGTACCCATTGCATCAGTTATGTATGAAGAAAGTTGGAGTCCTACGCAAGACAGCTACCTAGGGAAAGCACCTTCTTGCCTTGCAGTCGCATGTCAGGCCCAGCCCAGAGATGGAGAAAAGATACAGTCCTGAGCAGGCATAAGAGATGGGGGGGAGGCTGATTAGGGGCCACTTTCCTGTCTTGGGTGATGTCTTTTACCCTCTTCCACCTTAGATCCAAGATGAATATAAGAAGGCCACTCACAGATGAGGGCATCCCCTCAGGTGTGCCTGTGCCAGTGGGAAGCCCTGACTGACCAGCTTGCCCCTTCTCACCATGCTGCACCTGACCCCCACCATGTCCAACGTGGAAGGAGAACATCACTGATTTACTGTGGGCCTTGTTAACCTGGGTGGAAAACCATCAATGGCAGCACATAGTAAGCATATAATTTCTAGGTATTTTGTTCTTTATCTCTTTATCTGTGACCCACTGAAATACCAGTAATACTACTTATGACATTGCGCCACATAGCCTGCAGTGAAAGTCCCAATGGCTGTGTCAATGAAAGGAACTCTGTGATGCTGTGCTTGGCCTCCTTGGGGTTAGAGACAGCAAGTCTCGTTGCTCTTTTGTTGTGAGCAAGCTCCTCTGCCCTAATTCAACTCCCAAGTTTTGGATTAAGTCCTCGACAATTTTTCATCAACGAAAAGCCCAAAATAATGAGTGAGATTTTTAAGCAAGACTGAGTTATCAACTCCAGTAACTCACCTCTCCTAATTATTGATGCATTTCTTAGATAAACACCCCTTTCCTGTAGAAAAACAGTCTTGTCCCACTTGCCTGGAAAACTCGTTCCTTCTTTCAGACTCCATAAATGACCTCTTTCAAGGCTTCCTTTGCCTGGAGTTGCACTGAAATTAGTACTGATAATAGGCGTCTGTTTCTGCCTTAGCTGCTCTTCCCTCAAGCCCTAGAAAACTGGCTTTTCTTGGTACTGCAAGATGAGAAATTCACCCATTACACATCTCTTGCTAAAATTCAGGAGGCACTGCTGCTCCTTGGGGTAATGGGTTGCAGGTCTGTGCTAATCACACAAGGGAAATTTGCAGCAGTACTTGTCAGATACCTCTGCATCTCTCCTGCATGGTGTTATCACCATCTCTGTGCTTCCAATCTGAATTTCAGTGCAATGAGCACAGCTGAAAGCTGGACTACTTCTACCTGTGAGTGAGCTATGGCTAACACAGGTTGAATGTGCTGAGCAGGGTATACCTCAATTAAATAAACTTATGAGTGAAGAAGATGGAGGCTGGAAGCAGAACAGAAAAGTTCCGCCACTGTGCTCCTCAAAGCAATCCGTAGAGTAGCACTAGGCAGCAAGAGCTGTGAGATACACCTCAACACTCCTGCTACCATGCAGAAGTGACTGTAGTGCCTGAATAAACTGCAGGTACATGGACGTTGATTGAGTGGACATGCAATGTGAAGAATGTTTGTAAGTGGGCTTGGCTTACCTGGAGATTGTAACTTATATCAGTGCCCACTCCCTTTTACAAAAAAAAAATACAGGGTTCTTTTGGCTTGCTTACATCTACCTGTGTGGGACTCACTCTTTCAATAAAGAGTAAAAACAACTGATGTTGGTGTATTTTACTATGCCCACACTATCTCAGAAAATGCTTTGAAATGGTGCTGCCTCTGATTGTGATTGCAGAGAGATCTCTCTTATAATATAATGTATTAAAAACAGAACAAACAAATTCCTTCATTTTTAAGTTAGGAAGCCTATAAAACTCTGTACAAAGGCCTGATACAGACTTTCTTGGTCAGTACAACTAAAGGAAGGTGATGGTGTAGGAAGCTCCAGTCTGGAGGAAAAGTCATATCAGTAACCATCTGAGTGATTCCCCGTGGATCTTTCCTGCAGTGATACAAAAATAAAAAGACCAGCCTGAACTAGAAAGCATTCTGATACTCATAATAATCTTCTAAGGAGAACAAATACACCTACGGTAGAGACAATCCTTCCAGCAGGCTCAGACAGCTTGGTACTAGGAAACCCATGAGTCACAGCAATGTTAGGCAAATTGGTTTAATCATTCACTTGGAAGGCTTAAAATATCAATACTTACCCATGAGATTCCTGGTATTCTGAAGTCCTGCACTTCCCCACATTTACCTGGAAGCTACTGATATCCCAGTGGTTTGATGTAGTCACAGTGGAAGAACTTTGATTTTTTAAAGACACCTGTAGTATTTCAGAACAGTATTTTTAAAACAGCTTCTAAGAGAAAACATCTATCCACATGGAAGTCTGTCAGAACAGGGAGCTCTTCCACCAGACTTTACAACATCTGCACAATCTCCTGCTTTACATTACCTTGGTCTTGCTATGCTAAGTTAATCAAATTGTTATTTCTAGACCTCTCTGTCAAGTGAAGGAGCTGTGAACTGGGATTCAGTTTTCCTAGGACCAGACAGACTGGCAGCAGCAGAATGTGGGTTTGAATCTAGGTATTTTTAGCTCCAGGTCCCCAAAATGCATGGTCTATAAGCCCAGAACACTTTCTTCATGCTTGGTGACAGGTAGCTGCAGTAATCACTGCTCAGGTCTAATGAGAAGGTAGACTGTTGCATTTTTGCTTTATCCAGCAGCTGTGCCTGTCTTAATACAAACAAGTTACACAGGCAGCAGGACTTACACGAAAGGCTGAACAGAAGCCGGGATTGTTTTTATTTGGAGAAGAGGCAACTCAGGGTTCATATGATCCTTTTGCATGTAATTACAAGAGTGCTTCAGGAGAGAAAGGCATAATCTGTTCTCTCTGTCCATGGTGGATAAGATAAAAACAGCAGGCTGAAATTACAGAAAGGGAAATTTAGATTAGATCTTTTCCGCTTGTTAAGATAGTGAAACACTCAAAAAGATTGCTTGGGAGAAAGTAGGATATCCAAGCCTGGAAATAATGGGGATGGTGAAAATAGCGCTCATGCATTCACGCAACTGGTATGGGCTAGATTAGCATTTTTAACCTATGG
This sequence comes from Caloenas nicobarica, assembly GCF_036013445.1. Lineage (NCBI taxonomy): Eukaryota > Metazoa > Chordata > Aves > Columbiformes > Columbidae > Caloenas > Caloenas nicobarica. The sequence continues at coordinate 45,024,055 of NC_088284.1, read as the reverse complement.
AATATGGACCACAGAGTAACAGCCCAAGAGACAGGCAGGGCCCACGCAGCATGAAAGGACAATGGGAAAAGTGTCTAAAAAAACCCTCAGTCTGCAGCCAGCAAGGATGTGGCAGATCTCTGCCCTCTGCTCTGAGGGGTTATTCAACATGTTGGGGGCAAAAACAGTAAAAATACCATTTTATAAAATGATAACACTTTGACGAAATGCTGAGTAATGTTCTCATGCATTGCAATCCCTCCTAATCACCATCAAGTTCTTAAATGCTAGGATAGCTTGTAGCCTTTATTTGCTGATTAAGGAAGGTTGAGACATTTTTGACTACCTGACTTTGTGGGTTCCCCCCAGACATCTTGTCTAAGATAACATCAATTTCTGAGATAAAGTAACTTGTATTTATAGCTGGAGATTTTTATAGTGTGTTGATAGCAAGCAGCTACTGCCAAAAGCCAGTCCTTTTGTCACTGAAAACCCATAAGAGCCTTCTACTTTTTGAGTGAATACTGAAACAACCAGGGATGCCTCAGGATTAAACATTGCGATGCAGTTCAGCTCTCTATATACCATGAATTCATTGTTGCTGGGATTGATGCAGACTCAGGAAAGGGCAGACAACAGTGAATGCCATGCCATAACTTGGTTCAGCTGTTTTCTTTATAATTCCTTCTCCATTTGTGACAGTGAGGCAGCAACCTGGGTGTTTACCAAAGAATTGCCCTTTAGTAACCAGGAGCTCTTCCTTCTGCCAGGAAAGAAAATGAAGGAGTCCTATAGTTAGAGCTGACAGAATTTCAAAGGGACCAGCTGTGCTGTTGGTGTTAAATCTATGGCTATGTTGGCCTGCTAGCAGGGCACATAAATCACAAGGAACTTGTACCAATGGTAACAAAAAGTGCAATGTTTTGTGAAGTCTCTGTTCCTACAGATTTGGTCTTTTGGACCTACCTCCTGCACTCCTGTCAGTATTTCCCAACTCTCATTTGTGTCATGGTGAATACCTCTCTCTGGCAGGCCAAAAAAAGTGCCTAGATGAGTGGACCACTTGCCAATGCTGATCGCTGCCCAAAGGCATGTGCTTTTCTTGTCTTTCCCTTGGAACAAGCATTAATAAAGTGCTGATTTTCATTAACCTAGTTTTCCCTGAGACCTCTGTCTTACTTTTGTTTGAAATTAGGTAACCAGCTCAAAAGATATTATGGGAAGCAGACAGATGAACAAACAGATAACAGCAGCATAGCCTTGTAAGCGTCTGTTTTCTTAGAAAACCAGGCTAAACCAAGCATTTTTTAGTAAGATTTTTGCTGCCTGTGACCTGATGAAGTCAGGCATTCAAGAGAGAGCCTGCACCTCAAAAAACAGGGAGTCCAACCTAGCAGACAAAGGATGACCAAGTGAATCTTCATTGACCAAGTGTTCAGAGCTGCTTCTGCAGACTGCAGGCACAGGAGATGAAGATGTCTTTGTTGCTGACGGATGGGACTGAGTTCAGAAGGACTGGGGCTGGTCCGCATCTGTGTTGATGCCTGCTTTAGGGACTGGAGGGAGAAGCTAAGGCAATGGGTTGAAAGATACGGCAAGGGGGAAAGCACAGAATCTCAGTGCAAAGTATTGCCTTCCAGGACACCTTTACTAGCCTCCTTGTTGCGTGATTCATAGCAAAACACTCGCTTTTAAAAAAGCACCACTTAGATGTAACTGGGAACTTTTGGGGTAAGGAGCAATGCTTAGAAAGCAGTCTGCATATATTGGTCTCTCCCACACGGTAAACAGTAATTATATTAATATTTTTGAGTGGTCTGTACTGTACCTTATTTACTACAATATGGTCTGTTCTTTAAAAGCATTCCACTGTGTTCATCTCCAGGATGGCTTTCATTCTCCAGTCCACTCCAAGGATATAAGTTTTCCCCATAGTTGTCCAGTCTGTCACTGCAATATCCTTTGAATTACATAGTGACATCCCCTAAGGATGATTCCAGTCCATGCAGGGAGTTTTTGACTGGTGGCTTGTCTTACCATCTTCAGAGAAGATCTTGGTGGTTTGAGATACGTTAGTCGTAGACAACAGGCTGCATGGTATGAATACCACCATCTCCCAGACTTTCTGTGGGCTCCGATCTGTAGGAAAACACATGGTTGTGGTGGCCATTAGGACAGATGATGTCGATGACTTCATTTCTACTACCTTCCCCTACTAGATCTCCAGCCACACACATTGGCCAAAGTAAATTGCTGGAGTCTGTGCCCAACCCCTGGCAATTCTTATGAAGTATCCCCTTGATCCCAGAGATCTTTATTAAATTCAAACATGGCTTTCTAAGGAGAAAAAATTAAGGCTTTTTTGCAATCTCTTTTTTTTGCCAGGTTACCTCAGTGCACATAGCACAATGCGTCTTTCCATGTGTTTGGATGTTTTATAGCCAGAAGAGATACTTAGTGAGGTACCTGCAAATCGTCAGGCTGTACCCAGTGCAGCTGTATGGCTTGAGACCTACAGCCTTAATACAAAGATTGCCTTTGCAATGTTCATGTCATTGCAAAAATGCATTCCCTGCAGGAAATGCAGGGAGGATGCAGGAAATGCAAATAAGATTCCTGTCATGCCACCAGATGATATGATAGTTTTGTGTCATCCTAAGCCTGAAATATTTGTTTTCTTTGGAGATCAAAGCCATTATTTAAGCCAGTCCATTTTTTAAGCAAGTTATTTTAGCAATAATCACATTCCTCTTATAGAAAGTAGAAGGGTTTTCCATTGTTCTCTTGGTTGTTGCTAACCTTCAGTGCGAAGCCGTCTGTCTCCCACAGGCGTGTCTAAAGAACTGCTGCATGAGGAGTTCTTTGGAAAAGCTGAACCTCTGTATTTTACCTACAGAAAACAGCGATCTTCTGTTGCTGTCAAGGGAACTGCTAACACTTTGACAAATACTGACTTGCAAAAAGAGGTAAAAATCTCCTGTCCAACTCAGATAATCCCCTCAAACTCAAATACAAGATGTGAGTCAGGTTCATTAATCTGAGGTCAGTGACTGAAAGGTGTTCGCCCTTCAAGCAGGAGGAAACAGGGACAAACCTGAGTGCCTCAGAATATCATTCTCTTCTTTTTCTACCCAGTTACAACAGCTCACACTGAGGCAACCTGGGGAAATTCAGGTCCTCCTTTAGAGCTGAGTTCAACAAAGCTCACTCCGGAGGCAGCTGGGCTGGCTGGCTATTTTGTGGCTACTTCAGATGTGGTAAACACACTGGAATTCATGCTTTAGCACTGTGCTTGACCAGTGTCTAAAAATGTGAACGTAAATCTGAGATATTTGGGTCTCTGTTTTATAAAGCAATTATGTGCCTGCCTAACTTGATGTATGTGACTATCTTCAGTGGGAATGAACCATGTGTTTAGTAAGGACTGAGAGGCACCAAGATGAAAGACATCTGGTTTAGTGCCATGCAAAGAGCAGCCCTTTTCATATTGACCATAACACTCACTTGATCATGTCATTTAACTTCCCTACCTTGGCTGTTTAATCTGAGAAGTCAGATAGCTAGGGCTTGCCTTTTTGACAGGCGATGCAGGAGGGTTAATTAATGAGTGTGTGCCCTGGACTTCAGCAAAGTCTGCCAGTATGAGAAACTATAATTAAGAGTTATTTGTCCTGCACTTGAAAACACTTGTACAACAGCCTTATCCTGAGCAAAGCTGACTGTTTATCACTGCTGCTCAAAGCAGTAAATGCTGAATGTGCTCAGCAGGATCAGAATCAGACCAAAAGTTTACTTTCAAGACAGCCATTGGAAATCCAAAGTTTGGTAAGAACTTAAAGCTTTTAGAAACAAGGGAGACTCTAAAGGTCAAAGCAGTCAGTGACAGCTTTCCACGAACTCCAGCCAGGTTTGAACCAAGCTTGTATCTCCCACAACTGTCTCAGTTGTCACTTCATCACTGTACATACCTTTTCATCCTCTGCTTCTCTCAGAAAAGAGGAATCCAGCAAGCTCTTCAAGTCAGGAGACTAGTCTTTCTTACATCAGGGAGAGGGAAGAAAGCAGCATGTTGCTTCTGCATCAGCTGTCAAAAATCTAGCATCCTAATTTAAAAATAAAAATGGAAAAGAATTGTGAAGGTTCAGAACACAGACCTGTGGGAGTGAATGGCTTTTTCCCTTGGGCTGGATTTCAACTTGGATTTGATCTTGAGATAGCTCTGGAGTTGTAAAAAAGTCAGTATGATGCTGGAGGAAAAAAAAATCAAGCTTTCAGAAATAGAATAAAGAAGAATTTTTGGATTTGAGGGAATCAGGAGCAGCACATCCGTTTCACCTGTAGATGCTGGATCCACAGAGAGACGGTGAGTGATAGGGAGTGGGAAATGACAGGCAATGACCACCAACACCCTCAGTTGTGCAGATAGAGCCTGTTTTGCAGGAGATTGGATCTCCATGCTAGAATATTGTATTGTCCGTTTCATGCCTTCTGCATTGCTGGTGAGGATTTCCTGGAAGTAAGGGGAAGAAAAGAGATAGATGCTAGATAGCCTGCCAGCCTGGCTTTCAGTACAGCTATCTAGGGTGCAGAGGAAGATGTGTGGAAATGGTGAAAACTAGTGCTGAGGGCTATAGCACAGGAGCAGGCTGGAGCTATTTTATCCAGTTGCCGCTGAAAAAGTAAATCTGAAGTAAAAGGTGAAGGGAGCAAAAGTGATAGCAGGAATTCATTTGGGTTAAAAAATGTCGTAAAATGCTCAAATGGAAAATGATGCCTCTTGGCATTCTGTCTGCACAGGGTAGGCCTGGCTAGATGAGGTGTTTGGCTCAACTTCCAGATGGTGGGCAGGAACAAGAGTGGGGTGAGTTTCAACTTCCTACACCTTTCCTGCTGCTTCAGGTAGTGTTGAATGTTGAGTCAGCGTGCCCATCTCACTGACGGAGGGTTGGTCCCTGGCCAGGGGCAGGGTGGGAATGAACAATTAGCTGAGCGAACAGCAATAATAATAAGATAAATGGTTGCTGGGGAGGTAGGAAGCACGAGACTGGGGATGTATCGTGGTGGGGCTGGGGCCCTTCCCTGATGAGGAGGGCAGCAGCAGTATGTAGCAGAGGTCAGGGGGATTGAGAGCTCCTGCGTTTGAGTCTGGGTTTGGGTGTTGTAGGAGCAAGAGTGGCGGGGCTGGTTGTGAGGAAATGGAGTGGTACGTGACCATGTGGAAATTTAGAGGATGCACGCTGAGATTCACATTTGGGGAGGGAAGAGAGAGAGGCGAAGGATTTGAAAGGAGGTCTGGGGTCCTGCTTTTGAGAGGAACAGGAAGCTGTAGGAGATTTACATAAGGGGACAGGAGTCTTCCCCTAGTAGCCTGTTTTCTACCTGCAGCTTCAGTGGCTAATGCCAGGCATACACTCTCTGTCACCTGATGCAAAGCTTTGCCTCCCTTCTCACTCTGTCCTCCCAGGCCCCTCAAGGCTCTTGTTTCCCTAGGGCTTTCCATGTCTTCAGGTGATCCTTCAGAGCTCGTGTTGGTGCAGGAGTCTGTGCAGCCACCTTGTGCGGCGGGCTGCCCCAGGAAACCAGCTACAGAAGGAGAAAATGCCATATCCCCCCATGCCTGGTGATACAGGCCTCCGTGCTGCAAACCATGGCTGTTACCATGGTGCTGCAGAGGGAGAGTGGCTGTCTCTGGTGTCACAGTCTGGCCGGACACACAATACCTTGAGCTTGAGTCTTTTTCAGCTTTGGCGCCGGTTCTCTACTGTGGAAGCAAATGGTGTCCTCCTTTATTTAGAAAATCTGCCAAGACACTTACCTGCAGAGACCTTCCACTTCCAACCAAAGCTGGTATTGATCTGTTCACGTTGGCTGGGCTACTCTGCCCCAGTGAAATGTGCTTAATATACAGAAGCACCCGGCCACCTCCAGCTGTTTGTCGTCAACACTCGTTGCAGTTCTGTTTAAGCAGAGGAAGCAGATCTTGTTAATACTTTTCTTCTCAGCAGTGTTAATTCTCTTTTTGGATGCAGCATTTCAGGCAGTGGGTGCTATATGAATGTGCCAGGGTTGTGGGCTATAATGATCTCATTTTGGGGAGGACAGTGGAGTAATGTGCCTTACATTTGCCTGACTCTGAAGGCTGCTTGTCGCATGTCAACCCAGCCAGAGTTGTAGCTACAGCAGTCTTCCTCTTACTCAAGTTTTCCAGACACTGGTAGTGCTGTAAAAACCTGCTATTTACCCTACCAAAAAAAAAGGCCATTGAATAAATGTTCCCCTTACCTCTCCCAGGATTGATATCTGGTGTGTAGTCTCAGTCCAGTCTGAACCATCTGTAGCAGAACGATGACACACATATAAAGGGGGAAACGACACACAGGGACTTTACAGTGTCTAATGAAGCCAAAAACACAAAGCCATAATATGTTGGCTTGAAATGTATGCTTTCCTTTATCTTACCATACCATACAGTTGCAGTATTTGGCATCTCATTTTGGAGGTCAAGACTAGAATGATCTGTGTGAGACTTGCTAAGATTTCCCTAGAAAGGCTACCATTCTGTAGAATCACATATGTTATTCAGGATAAAGACCACCCGGATCATTTCTGTTCTGCTCACATACAATGTGCTGTGACTGTTCTGCTCAATTACAACTGTGGCTATTTGCTAGGGGGAGAATGGTCCTCTTGGCTGTGACTGGTGGCCTGCTCAGAAGGTACAGACCCACTGGAGACAGGCAGATTGCAGGACCCTGCAGCTCTTTGCTAAAGAGAAGGCCAAAAAGAGAGAGTTGCTAGAGATGGGGAAGGGCCAAGGTTAAGACTGGAGAGAAGGTGACAGCAGAGACCCGGGAACCATGTACCTGCCAAAGCAAGGTCATTCAGCAGGGTTTTCTGTGTCCTTTAGTTTGGTTTGGGCTAATTAGGAGATTTCTGAAGACTTGCCCAGCAGGAAAGGTACCAGTGCTGTGAAGTCCCTGTTTTTTGGAGTCAGATGTCAAATCAGAGATCCCCAAAGTCTGAAGGCTGGAATTACAAACCCCTGCGATTTCCCATCAAATGCTCTAATTTTGACCAGTTACAGGGCTCCCCCGGCAGAGAATGTTCATCATGTTGGTATGCCAGATGGAGGATGGAGGGAAGTGAAATCTCTGGAGACAAGAGACAGAGGGTCTGGAAAAGTTATGTTTCCTGGACCTCTGGGCATGGCAAGACTCTAGAGAATTGTCAGTGGGGGAAAGAGCAAGACAAGCATCAGTTAACCCCTAAAAGGGAAGTTTCCAGGAACTTTGCGTGTGAGGCTAACCCAGCCTGACAACTTGCAAGGAAAGTGCCATGTGGAGAATGATGATACTGGCATGGCTTGCAGTATACCCCTTCTCACAGCAATGACAGCTAGCTAGCCTGTGCGTGCGCTAACCCACTCCCTGCTGTGGCTGTCACCCTGGGCATTGGTATAATGATTTATTAGTGCTGACTTCTTAAGAAGTAATAGGAAGGTTACCCTCTTTACACATGCCTACTTGTTTCCTAGCCTGCACCTTACCTCCAAATCTGCTGTGACCCTTGTGCTGTTGCAGCTACTTTTTGACCCTTAATTCAGAAAGAAAGGGTTGTGATAGTGACACTGTTTTTCTGAGTAAAATGAGAAAAAAAAATGTTTTCCCAGCTGTGTCCTCAAAAATCCAGACACACAGAGGAAAATCCAATAAATTATTAACTCAGTCTTTCCATGTGCAGATAATGGTGTTTCTGGCCGTTCAGGCTATTTATTTATTTATTTATTTATTTAATTGCTAGCCTTCTTCATCCTCATGGAAAGAGCAAATCTTTATTTGACTTGAAATGCAAGCTCCTGAGCTGTTTTCTGGTGAGCACCTGGATGATGGCTTACATGTGGTTTTCTGCCCTTTGAATGAGGAGAAATAACTTGGAAGTGAGTTTCCTGTACTCCTCTCATCTCCCTGTGAGAGAAGAATAATGAGCAAGAGAGAACCTTTATAGGCAAGAGATTAGAGAGTTTATGCATGGGTTATTCTTTACAGACTGCTGATCGCAATACACTCCCTTTTTTTTCTTGTCTGAGGGAGTGGGGTGCTGAAAGAAGGTATTTTCAACTGTGATTTTTTTACTCAGAAGATTAATGTTTGTCTTAGAAAGTGATAGGACGAGTGTGGTGCCAGCTGCCTGGCACTGACACATCAATGCCCTGATGCTCAATCCATGCATCCAGCCAGGTGCTGCCATGCTCATGAGGGGAAGCACCCTGTGGCTCCATGTTGTGACCAAAGGCAGGTTTGATCCATGTGGTATGGTCAGAAAAATAGTTTTGGTTTGCTGCCCCGCTCCCACTCTGGTGATCAAGTATGGGACCGCTTCATGGGCACAACTCAGCAGCCCCTTGACACTGCATAAATTACCCATTTTCCTGTTTCTTGACCTCCTGTTTTCCATCCCAGACTCCTTGAAAACAATCAATCCACCATAATTACTTTTTTGCCTTAGGTCCCAGTTTTGCTACAAAGCATACCCAAACTTGATATTTTCAATACTGTTAACCTAGGCAATCTCAGCTGATAGGATTACCAGAGCACCACTGGCCTTGCAATGCTCCGCTCCCCAAAATATCCCCAGCAACTGCCAGGGTAGTTTGGCCACTTCTCACACAATTCACCTTTAACCAAGGTGTGAGATCCAGTTGTCACTCGTAGTGCTTTCACACTGCTCTTTGCTGTGGTCAGCAGTTTCTGACATCACCTCTAGTTTCCCTTGCCCTGTTCACCCAGCCAAACTTCAGCCCAGCAACCTGGACACAGCCAGGTTGCCAGCCTGGTGCTGGCTCCCTGCTCCCCATCACTGCCCTGGGCTGGGGGCTTTGCAGCAGTTTAGCCAAGGAACCAAGATGGACATTCCTGCAGAGCTGAATGTTTGCCATCTTCACAGAGGCTGACTGCTGCCTGCCTCTGTCCTTTTTTTTTCTTCTGTGTTGGGCTGTGTCAAAATACATGTTGTATGCTTGAACTTAAATTCTTAAGCAATTCAGAATGCTCTGTAGCTGTGACAAGCCCTCATAACTACTTATCAAGACACCAGTTTTGTGTCAGCATTTGTATCAGCATTTTTTTGATATATCTAACTGGAAAGTTAAATCAAGCCTTTGGACAAAAAATACAGATTTCCTTTATAAATGCACTAAAACCTACCCCATTTCTTTGCTGTTTGCCTGCTGACAGTAAAGTTTTGGGAATTAATATGGCCCTCATACAGAAAAAATGATTGATGGTGGAAGACATACTGCCTTCCCTTGTGTAAATCTCAGGACGGGTGGTGCCAAACCCCATCGTCCTCTTTCGCAGTGATGCAAACTAACAGCTAGATGCCAGCGTGGCAGGGGCTTGTAGTATCATCCTCCCCGAGCTTAGCAAATGCTCTCCTGTTCCAGTCCTACAGCACAGAGCATATTCCCAGCAGCCCAAATGTCTGAGTGACTCAGGCCAGATGCCTGGATCAGAGAGAAAAGGTCAAATACTTCTCAACACAAATACGGGGACAAAATACCCACAAAAAACCAACTAATTGGAGTGCAGTGGCTGCAGCTGCCACCTAGGTGCCCAGAGCCAGGTGACAGGCAGCTGCATTGCAAGAGTCAGCACCAGCCCTCCCCACAAACCTGGCTTTTGCTCCCAGCTGCCTCCTAGCCTGTGTGACATTACCTCAGCCCTGCTGGGGAGGAGGGAGGAAGAGAACATCACCTCCTCAGAGACCCAGGCACTGGGTGATTTCTTTTTCTGCTGCTTTAGCCAGCTCAGATGTGGCACAGATGGAGAATCTGCAGTCTGTGCCCCCACACTGGCTCCTGGGGCCTCAAGAGGCGCCTGAAACAGATGGGACAAAATCCTACTGGGGCCAAAACGTGCTTGGCATTGCAGCCCTGGCTGGGAGAGAGGGCTGAGACCCTCCAGCACATCACCCTGCCCTACCGAGGCACTGTGGTCCATGGCACGTGTCAGCCACAGGCAGATGAGCACAGGGCTGCATCACAGGGACACGCTGCTCCCGTGGGTGTAGGGCTCAGTGCTGGCACATGCGGCAGAAGTGGACGAGGTGGTGCCTGTGGGCTTGTGCAAGGGGCCTCTTTGGGACCTGTGCCAGCCATTTCACAGGATGGAAAGCCAGGTTTTCATCTGGCTATTCCCAGAGGACAGAAATGACTGGATTGGAGGGCTGCTGAGCAGGGCAGGAGGCAGACCCTTGCTGTTCCTGGGATGTGTGGGTGAAGACAGCTTGTGGTGCTGGGGAGCTGGAGGGAGGTTTGGGGTGAGGAGAGGAGTTGCAGGGCAAGAGCAGGATGCCTTCTGAGATACAGGGTACACCAGGCCTGAGGCACCCAGACAATGGAGGCAATGCAGTCTCCTGCAGGGTGGCATGGGTGGAAAGCAGGAGCAGCACTGCTCAGGTAAGTACGGAGCTGGAGGTGGTGAGAAAGAGAAGGTTCAGGTTAGGAGGAGCAGTGTGAGCTCTGCATGCTGCAGCCCTATTAGGAGGAGCACAGGGAGATGCTGCTGGATGGAGCCTCCAGGCAAGCTTGAAGAACCCAGGGATGGTGCTGCCACCCCTGCCTCACTGCCAAAGAGGGAAAGCTCTGTGCCAGGGTGCATCTTGCTTTCCTGCCAGAAATTGATTTGGTTTGTTTTGTTCGGTGCTGGAGAACTGAAAGGCTGAGGTTGCCCTGTGCTGGCAAGGGAACATGGCTCCAGTGGTGAGCCAGGAGGCTGATGGGGAACAAGGCAGGCCTATGCTTTCTCCTTGGCCGCAGAGATGCTGTTGTGTCCAGATGTGGTACATTTACGTCAGTGACTTAATGGTGATGCACTTCTACCACCCGGACTGTCCAAAGCCTTTCATAGAAGCAAAGCATCTGGAACAACCTTGCCTTCCACCTAACATGCAGCTACGTTTTCCAGTGCAGGGGAAGGAGCAAACATAAAGTGTTGAGAGAGTCTTGGTCCTTGCTCCAGATTGCTACAGAAAGTCTACCCTCAATTTTGGTGTATTAAAAAAAAACCAACCAGCTTTCAATGGCTACTGAAAAAAACCACAAATATGCTGATACTACAGAAACAAACATCTTTCTCCAGTCTGGCAGCTACTTGTGTAGCTTACTCCTATAACTGGACCCATGAGATTTGGAGGTATTTTCTAAAGCTAGCTTCCGATGGGGAAACCCTGCTTTCATTAAAAAGGACAAGTTGCAGAGTTCCTGGTTAGCGAAATCCTAACAATGTGACTATGTGCTCAGAAACCTGGCGATGCAAGAGAACTCCCAGTGAACTGTGAAAAAAATAAAAATGGAAAATCAGTTTTGAATGTTCAGATGGGGTTACTCCAAAGTTATCTGTGCTCTTTTGCTTTTTGAACTCGGGCTGTGAAGGAAAGCCCCAGGGCTTGAAAAGGCTTTTGGTGGGGGTTTTTTGTTTGTTTGGGATTTTTTGTTTTATTTTTGTTTTTCAGCAACTGCGAACGGCACTGAAGTGACTTAGGAGCAGAGCACAGTATGGCACGTCCGGGACCCCGCGGGCTTTGGACGTGTCCGTCCCCAGAGCCGTTGCTGTGGGCACGCGGTCTGGGCTGCGTTCTTCACTCTGTTCCTTTGCTAATCCTGAATTTTATTTATTTATTTATTTTTAAAAAATCTTTTGGAGGAGCACGTGGTGCGCTCCGCCCCCCTTCCCTTCCACGCGCCCCTCACCCCCTCTCCCCTTTCCCGGCCCCCCCGGCCAGCCCCCCCCGCCCCCGGGCCGAGCCCCGTCCCGCCCCGCCGGGCCCGGCGCGCGCAGCTCGCGCGCTCCAGCCCGCGCCCGCCGCGCCCAGCGTGCTGGGGCGCCCGCCGCGGGCCGTGCTGCCCGGCTGCGCCGCCGGGGCTGCGGGCCGGCAGGGCGCCGCGGGCCGGCAGGGCGCCACGGGCCGGCCCGGCCCCGCACGGCACGGCTCGGCACGGCTCGGCACGGCTCGGCTCGGCTCGGCACGGCACGGCACGGCTCGGCTCGGCTCGGCTCGGCTCGGCTCGGCACGGCTCGGCTCGGCACGGCTCGGCTCGGCACGGCACGGCTCGGCTCGGCACGGCTCGGCACGGCACGGCACGGCTCGGCACAGCACGGCTCGGCTCGGCACGGCACGGCTCGGCTCGGCACGGCCTCGCGGGAGGGCGGCTGCGATCCGCCGCGGCCGGCGATGGGAGATGGAAGGAGCCGGCGGTGCGGTAAGGGGCGGCGTGTGTCCGTGGGGGTGCGGAGTGCGCTGAGCCGGCGGCACTTTTCTCCTTTTATTTACTTTTACCTTCTTTTTCGCCTTCCCTTCGCTTCCCTCGTCTCTTTTTCTTCTTGACCTTTATTTTCCCTTTTTTTCTTCTTCCTTATTACCATTTCCTTTTCCATTTTCCTTAATTTCTTTTCCCTTTTCCTTTTGCCCTCTTGGTCTTTTATTTCTTCCTTTTCCTTTTTTCTTTTTCTTTCTTTTTTTCTCCCCCCCCCTTTTTTTTTTTCCTCCTTGTTTTCACACTTCCCTAAGGGAAGAAAGCTCAGAGCCCACTTCTGCACTCATTACTGCTGGATCCCCACAGACACTAACTACACCTGGGAGGCTGCACTGAGACCCCCACCTCAGGGCTGGGACCCCTAACCTGCATCCTGTGCGGTTGGTTTTGCTTCTGTGTAACTTGTCTGTGTAACAAATCAGCACTGTTGCTGTACAGACATGCTCTCTTAATCGTACTAAATTCTCAAATTACATGAGAAGTGAAAAAGACAGTGTCTTTGGCTGAGTAGTAGCATTGTGCTTTCTGGGGAGGAGTGGGTTTGACATGAATTCACCAAAAGTGTAAAGTTTTAGAGCAGTAAGCGTACACAGGGATGCTCCTTTGCAGTTGTGGTGTTATCTTCATCCTTGCTACCAGGGACCTGAGTTACACTTCTCAATGAGAACATAAACATAAAGTTGTAATGAGCTTGAACTTCACACCAACTCACTGGAGATGCCGACCTCCCATGCAGACACATTATTTCCATGCCATAAGCAACAATTACCTGGCTCCCACAGGGTGCCAGTTAGTACATTGTCAGGCAGAGCACATCTATGTGTTATTGAAGTGATTTGGGTGTGTAGTAGACAACTGCAATCACTACTACTTTTGCAGCCTCAGTCCCACTTTAGTTCTGTCTGCATGTAGGGCCATTAAAAGAAAGTCAAATGCAATATTTCTAATGAAACTGGTGGTTGCACGCCCAGTGTTTGAGGCAATTGTAATAGGCTGCTGAGAATCATCCAAGTCTGTCTGGTTTAGCTAGTAGAAAGAAACCTCTTTCTACTCCAAATGCTTTTTCATCAGTCATATCCTTATTTGAGGTATGTCAGCAGATGTTACCAGTTTAACGCTGACCATGAATCTGACCTAGCTCTGTTGATTTACAGTGACTGAGAATTTGGCTGTAGAGACGTTGGGTTTAGGGTATGCCTTCAGTGGGAGAGAAAGTGAGGTTAAACCATGCAGGAGTCCCTGTGCAAATGCTCCCTTTCAATTACAGCCATGGTTCATTGCAGAAAAGAGTATAAGAAAAGCCTTTGTGGTAGTAGTGGTGATGTTAAAAAAAGTCCAAGAAACTTACATGCTGCTCTTCTCAAAACTTGATACAACAAAAAACTAGGACTTTTTGATACACAAAGAGAATGCTTGCTTAGCTTACCTGTGTGATGGAGGAACTCTTGTGCTATTTGTGCTAGTGCAAATTATCTGATTTACTATTGCCATTTCCATACCATCAAATTAAGAAGAAAAAGAGCAGTGAGGATCCTAATGAACATGCTGGTGGTTTTTTTTCAGCAAGAATTTATTTTGTGTTGTCAAGCTGGATAGCTGAAAAGATGTGTATGTTGTTCAGAGTATTTCCCCTCCCTGCCTGCCCCTCAAAATGGTCCTTTCTGTTCTTTCCCGTCTTACCAGGAAAGTTTGGCATTTGGTTTTGCAGCTTTGATTTAAAAGATGGTTTGAGTTTGATTCCTGTAGGATGAAAAGGCAGTCTGTTTGCAGGACTACTGTGGACCAGTGCCATGAAGCATCTTTGCAGACAAGCGTTTGTCTCCATGGACATGCTGTGAGCCTAGTGCTGGGAGCTTCAGCGTTGGGGCTGGTGGTTGAGGTGGCAAAAGTGACACCCCACACGTGGCCATCGATGCAGAAGAAGGATGCTTTGCCTGTGGCTGATAAACTGTCCTTGAGCGTGCAGGAGAGTTGATTGCTTGAAGTGATCCTGGCTCCACAGAGAGATGGGCTGTCAGACCCAGAGCTGTGGTGATTTTTTCTGAGGTGTTGCTTGTGTTTCTTTTTGGAGTTCCTCTGCTTTAGTTCCAAGGGTCCTGAGAGAGAGCAAGAGCCTGGGGTACTGCTGGGTGCTGGTTTAAAGGTAACTTAAAGGTAGCACAATGTAGTGGCTTAGGGAAGGGAGGGAGGGGTTAGCATCTGGAAAGTAAGATTTGGCAAGTCCCCAGGGTACCAGAGAGCCATCTGCCAAGCTGCTGTGCTCCAGCTGAGGCTGGGCAGACCTGTGAACTGCTGCTGCCAAAACTCAAAGGTTGGGGCAGTCAGCCACCAGCCCCAGTATCCCACTCCACGTCAGCTCTACGACACGAGTGCTGGGGATCCCTGAGGTGTGGCAGCTGGTGGAGTTGGTTGGTGCGAGGTTTGCAGGGTCGGCCAGAAATGGTGGGAGCAGTGTCCCTGGCCTCAGTGACACCTGCCACCCCTTCTTGAAAGGACCTTTCCTTGCAGCTGGTTCCTAATGGAAAGCTGGCTTCTGGTGGAGCAGGGGCTTCACAGACTGGCTTTCCCATGCAGGCTCACTCTGTGGCTTGGGGGGTTTGTTGCATTCTGGTGGGTTGTAAAACTCTGTGATGGTCCTTCCCTTTGGAAATTTGGCTCAGAAGGGCTATGTGTGATAGAAAGCTCCTCTGGATCATCACCATGCAGAGAAGAGGGGCAACAGGTGAACGAATTTAGGACTTGAGCAATTTCTGTTTTAAGCAACTGAATCTCATTCTGAAGGGATTCCTGTCCTCTGGCACCGCTGGTAACAGAGGCTGTTTCCAGTCCTTTTTTCCTGTTTGCACTGAGTTGAGGTTGGTGGGGGGGGATAGAAATTCTGTGTTTCTGCGGGGTGAAAAAGCTGTTTGAGGCCAGCTCTAAGCGTCTGCCTGGCACTTTCAATCTGGCCGTGTCCTGTTCCTCTCAGGAATGGCATTGTTTGAAGTATGCTTTTGCAGTATGCTTCCAGGTGCTTTTTCTGAGCACAGCCTCTCCTTGCGCTGAGATGCCTCTTGCTGTTGTACTAGCTCCTGTCAGAAACCACAGGCTCCTGGGATGCTAATGCATCTGAGCATTTATTTTCTGCTTTACTGAGAAGCAAGGCGGGTTGTGGAGGGGGCTTAAAAACAGGGTGGGGTGAGGGCTAGCCCTCTGGGTGTGGGCTAGGTTGCTATAGGGTTGAATTAAGAGTCAGAGGAGCTCAGATATTATCCAGCCCTTGAAGCCTGAATGGCACCTGAATTGACTGTACTTCCTGAATGCTGTGAGCAAACAAACCTGCCAGGGCACCTGATCTGTCTGTCAGGGAATAGGCTGTCTGTCAGAGTGGGAGCTCTTCATTTCCAACTCCACTGAGCGCCTCAGCCACCAGCTCTGGCTGTGGGAAATGTATGGTGTTTGCTGTGGCTTGCTTTGCTAACTGTATAAAAAGATTTTCAGTGCTGTGACCGCTGGGCTAAACCTAGACAGACCATGCTTTTGAGGATGGGCTACCAAGGCAAAAGCCCACTGATCACTGTCATACTTGCTGAGGGCTTCCTGTTGCAGCCACAGCAATTTTTTTGACACCTGTTGAAAGAACTGAACAAGAGGACATCGTCTTGAGTCTGAGATACAGTAGTTTGGGAACAGTAAGAAAAAAACCTCAATAGCACAGATTACACAGCGTAAGCCTCCCTCTTTGCAGAAGTGATGAATGGGGCTTGCTTTCTCTTCTTAGCATGAAATCACACAGTGGAAGAGGTGGTTTATCTCCAAAATGTACTCATTTTTTTTTTTACAAGTTTGCAAACAGGAAGTGTCATTGGCGTAATTGCATCTTCTAGGCTGAACAAATGCCAAGTGTGATGGCAAGATGCACTTAAGCCTGGGATATGGCTGCATTTCAGTGTTAACAGAAGAACCCTTCTCAGGAAAGTAATTTTCTTAAAAGAAACCAAATTCTAGTACCAGCGAGTTCTGGTTTTCATCAGCTTTCTTGTCTGTGGACTTGCTGTGGCCTAATGAGGGAAAAAGAAATATTAACTTCTTCAGTGGGACACTAGCACCAGCTGGTCTGTGTTGTGCTTCCTGTAAGGGATGTAGCACTTTTGATGTCTTCTGCTGTCCTGCCACGGCTAAAACTGGCTGGTGGCTTCTGACCGTTCGCAGGGCCACAGCTGCCTGAGGACGCTGGTTCTGTCACCCCTTAACTCGCACTTTTTTAGCAAGCAAACAGTCTGGTCTTGCAGCAACATCTTTTCAGCCCTCCAGTGCTTGCACAGCAGGAGGCTCACGGGAAATTCGTTGGTGTGACTTCTACCTGCTGCTTCAGTTTTGCTAGGGAGAAGATGGTTCAGATCAAACTTCAGTCAAGTTTCTGATCTGAAAAACATGGTTTAAATACGTGGTATGAAATAATCATGCAGGGTCAATGAGCTATGTCTAAGTTAGAGGGAGATATATATATCCCTTTTTACATGTTCTGTTGCTGTGTTGTAGCTGTACAGTTTGCCCTTGCTGCAGAGAGAATGCAGTTCTTTACACTTTTGCGAATGTAAATTTTTCCAGTTACTCTACTGTACAGTGGTTTGGGTTTTGGGTGTGGAGGTTTCGTTTGGTTGTTTTTTTACTGGAAAGAACATTTTAATCACTTTGGGATACTCTCTTAAACCATGTTTGTAATATTGACTTGAAAAAGGAAGATAATCTCTCCTGATATCCCATCCTTCTTCCATTCATAAAGACAGTGTGTATTTAGGCGGACGTAGAGAATGTACAGCACATGGGAAAAGATGTGCCCTGCACGTTCTCAGTACTCAGCAGATGTTGGCTTGAGTGTTGGAAATAATTTAGTTGCTTAAAGAGACAGAGGTAACTTCCAGTGGGCTCAAGAAGCGCTTAGGGATATCTAAATTTTAGCTTCCATGGAGCTGAAATCCATGTGGGGCAGACCTGTAGCCTGTCTAAACACTGTTTTGCCATCTAAGATACCTAAAGAGAATGGAAGCGCACTACCTGCGAAAAGAAGCAGCCTGTCGGTTTGCTAAATATACTCGGAAAAGACTGAACAAAATAAGTAAATGCAAGATGCCTAGCACATGTGCCACTGAATTATCTGAATAAAAGGTGCTGTCTTTGTGCAATTTTTCTTAGATCATGCCCCCATACCAATGCTGTTTGACATAGCTCAGAAAAAAATACCAGCCTGTGGCTTTATGAACAGTTTTGGACCTTTTTCACTATCTTTATGTTTTACACAGAAGAATGTGGTGGTTCATGCAGTGAGCTGAAGCCTACCTCTCAATGGGCTTCCTTTGATTCTTGCACATACCTTAGAAATAGTGCATGGACATCCAGAGGTCCATACAGCATACATCGAAAATCACTGACTTAGCAAATAGAAAATGCTGAGTGACCTTTAATGGTAAAGTGTAATCATACAGACTTTGAATTAATATTCTGTTCACATTCACACAGTTACAGCTCAGACAGTGTCAGCCTTTGCATAATAAAAAGCATTTAATTCAGTGTAACAGCTGACTGCTTCATAACAACCTTAACCAAACAATGAAGCAAACATTTCTTTAAGGGGAGAAAACGTCAAGTGCAGGTGTGAAACAAGATGACCAGACTGAAAACAAATTTTACCTGCAACTGCTTGATACTACTGCTAAGGCATCCCTTTTTTTGGTCACTGTTCCCATGCCTTTTTCTAAGCAGCAACTCTTGCTTCGTTTCTTAATTGAGCCTCTCATCAGACACTGAACTTCTGTGAAGTCTGCTGTTGAGTGGGGAAAGCAGCTCTGATTGTATCTGCACTCTTTCAGTTTTGCTCTCTCACCTGATGCCTTCCTGGGAGGCTGCTCCTGCCAAACACATCCCATGGCACTGGGAGTGACATGGGACACCTGTGGTGCTCCAGTGCTTCTTGGTGAATCCCTGGGGCAAAGGTGTGGCATGCTCTGTGGTGAAGACTGAGGAGTGTAGATGACTGGACAGTACTGAGCTCAAGGTCTGTGCATCCAGGGCCACGCCAAAGCCCAGTGAGCAGGCAAGAGTATCTGGTTGCACCAGTTTGGACCCAAGGTCAGATTAGCCCAGAAGCATGTACGTGGTCATGGATGTCAGCAGATGCCTGGGAAGTTCAGCTTGGAGCTTCATGAGAAGGATGTGATTTCTACGTATGTTGTGCATTTGTATCCCTTGAGCTTGTTCACCCTCCTTTTCAGCTCCTGTAGGATTTTGGTTTCCATGACATTGCTTTGCAGAGAGGTCTGTGGTTTTGACTACAAACAGTGCAAGGCACCATCTCCTGTTCGGTGTGATGCCGATTCCCAGTACCTTCTTTTGATGTCCTCTGGCTGTTGTAGTAAAAGAGGTGGTGAATCACCGATTGCTCTTTGCCTTTTTCAGACCCCTTACGACTACATGTATCTCTGCCATGTGTCTCTCAACTGCGTCTTTCCTGCAACTGAGAAGTCTTAGCTGACTTGGTTATCCCTTTCTGTAATCCAGACTTCTTCTCTGCTGGACAACGGCTATAAGCAACACCCTCACACAAGCCCTTTCCTTCCTCCCCACCTTCTGGCTCTCTACCCATCTCCCTGCAACTCCTGATAGTTAGAAATTACTTTAAAACCCAAGCTGAGATTGCTTCTCTTCCAAAGCCTTTGCTAGCATTAACTTCTAGCAGCTCCAGCTGAGATTTAGCCATGCAAATCTCCTGTTCTTTTGTGTCTTTATCTATTTTACTTATGCTTTAAGGATTGCAAACACGTATATTACCATGTGGAGGGGTGTGTGTGTAAGGAAAACACACACATGGTGTATGAGGTCACATAGAAGTAAAAACTACAGACGTTGCTAGCCATCTTTTTGTGAGCACCAGCACTGTCTCTGCTCTCTCTGTGCTGTCAGTGCACTAGCTTTTACCATCTAGCAAGTTCAACTCCAGCTTTCTGCATTTCATCCTGTTACTTAGGAAAGTGACTTAAGAAAAGCTAACAGAAATAGTCTTTTCAGAACAATTAGTACAACCTGTCAAAAGCAGTGAGGCTTGCTAAGCTCACACCCAGACAAGAATGATAACAGTGCTTAAAAACAAGGGATAGCCATTACTTGTGCCAGGGTGTTGGGGGGATTGTCTCTCTGTGGCAGCAGAAGCAGACTCCATGAAGACTCGATCATGGCTTTGCAGCCTAACTCATGTGGTCCTTTTGCTCTGCTGGAAACTTACTGGAGAAGGTTGTACGTCTGTGGAAACCTTCTATCCATCATTCCTGCCTTTCCTTTATTTGCTTACCAGTTACTGTGTTTCTGTCAGTCTCTGGGGAAACTCCTGCTGTCTAGCATTTTGACTGACTCTTTCTCCCTGAAGGCTCAAGCTTGGGCACCCATCCCATTCTGCTTTTTCCCAAGCACCATGTTCCCAGGTCTCTTGCGAGGAGTCAGTCTGTCTAACAGCATCTGTCCTCTCAGTGGCTCTGAGAAACTCCAGGCTGACATTTTCCAGTTAACTATCTGCTCCTTTGAACACTTCCTCCTTATTAGATGCTTTCAAAGAAAACATATGACATTGAGTGTGAAAGCTTCAGGAGGCATGGGTTCACGCGTGCTCTTTGTGCTCAGACTGTCTCATTCCTTGTCCTGGCAGCCGTAGACAGTGTCATCTCCTTCCACTGAGACCCTCAGTGATGGAGGCCATCTCTCCTGTCGATTCAGCTGCAAATGGTGATGAGAGAGCAAGACAGCAAGATGCTGATATTCCTCAATTAATGCTCGCTGGATGTAGGTATTAAAAAAAAAAAAGCCTCAAGAAGAAAACAGTCTATCCAAAAAAAGGCCCCAAGCAGAACCTCAGTTAAATTTAAGAGAGGATGCTTCGTTGCCTTCCTTCCATGGAGAAAGGAGAAGCATTTTCTTCAGGCTTGGATGACTCACCATGCTTATCTAAAAAGCACTGGGATTTTTGGGGAACAGTTTGAGGAGAGCTCATGGCTGGAGTCTAAGTCAAATTCATCCAGAGACACATTGTGCCGCAGGAGAGGCAGCAGCCAACTTTTACCAGGGTCCTGCCTAAAGCCACCTCTCAGTGGTGAATTGTTTGCAGTGGTTTCTCCTTGAAGCTGCTGGCCCTCTGCTCCAGTTTGCATGTTCAGACAGCAGAGCGGAGCAGAGGCAGCGTGTGTGCTTTATGCTGGGCTGACTTACCTGCCTTTGGCAGCTCCTGCTGGAGGAGCAGGATCCCTGAGGTCTTAGCATCCTACTGCTGTTCAGTTCAGTGCTGAGACATAGATTCAGCAGGTTCGCTTCCTGTGCTAACCTGAGACCTCCATGTGTGCTGTGGGTACATCCTAAACAATCTCTGATTCCTTGGCAAGGGACAGAAGCCCAGTGAGGTGGGGCCTCTGTTGACCCATGCCAGTGCCTTGGGCAAGGTCAAGAGAAACTGGTCCAGTGTGTTGGCAGGAGGTCCGAGGGGTGAAGACTGCTACGCCCAACCTAACGCAGCCTCGCAAAAGTTACACAAAATGCACCCAAGAGGCAAAAGCAGCTTCCCCAGCTCCCAACCAAGAACTGTGACCCAGAGAAGTAGTCTTGATCAAACATGTCCAAACAGGCAGAAAGCGCTGCAAGAATGGTGAATGAATGGGCAGGAACTTGTTGCTGCTCTGCCCAGAGTGTAATCAGACTGAAAAACAGTGTTTCTGTGCCTCATGAGAAATGTATGTACAGCTGGGCTGATTTAAGCGGATTGATGCTCTGAGCGAGCATCACCCTCTCTGGCAGTGACAAACACCAGATGCAGCAAAGGTGGTAGTTAAAGTCCTCTGAGGGCAGCAATTATGAAATGAGCTGACCTGGATGCTCATTTCTTCGCCCTTGAGATGTGGGAGAAGGCTTAACCAGGAGTTTTTTATCCCTTCCAATCTTTCTTGTATTTAATCCTTGCTAATGCATCTTGGAAAGTACCGTGAATGTTTGTCCAGTCCTTCTCTGGGCTCCCGGTTTTGGGGTTTGGGGCATGATGACTTCTACAAGGTTTGTGTGAGTGGCAGATTGAAAGAATAAAAGGAAAGCACATATTCTCTTTTGGTTTTATGTTTTGTTGTTGTTGTGGTTTGTTTGTTGTTTTTTTTTTCTTCTGTCTCTAAGGAAGGACAACAGGAAAGCAATAGTCTTAAGAGCCAGCTCTGACCTCATAGCATCCTCATTCTCTCCCCCTCTTGCTTTCTCTTTTTAATCTCTCTTGTTTGGATGAAATACCGTACTTATCCTTAAGCCTGGATCTGGATTCTCTGAACTGCTTTACCTTTACACATCCTTATAGTGCTCTGACAACCTAAATAGATGTTAGGTTTGGCTGCTCCCATGCAGAAGCCAGTATCTGTAATTCTCATCAGCAGTGCTGAGCCCTTCTGAAAATCAAGTTATCCCTTTCAAGACGCCAAGACAACGGTCTTGTAGTCTGTGCTTAGGCACCTAACTCTGATAAATGCTGGCCTGTACACTAAAAAAACATTAATTTAACCATCAATTTCTGCCTGTTACTGGATGATGGAGAGGGTGCTGTGAACTGCACTCTTCTTCATTGCTTTATGGTAACATACAGGCAAATAGAGACCCTTGGGTAATGTGAAGCTCAGTGCAGCAGATGTCTGTGAAGCCTTGAAGAGCAGGGCTGAGGGATGGATATGCTGTGTCCCATAGGCGTGTAGATCAGAAATTCCTGACTTTTCAGGAACTGGACTACTCCATCCATTTTATTTTCCGTTTCATTAGTCAGTGAGTGGGATTTGGCACCAGCTAGTTGTTTAGCCATCCCATCCCTTTGCATCCATCTGAGTAGGCTGAATTTTCTTCTGGCTGCATAAGCTACTCCTGTACAGGCTGTTGCAGACAGAGCCTTCTCTTGTGTGCTCTGAGTCCAGCTGTTCCTTTTCTAGGCCTTCCTGCCCCGCTTCTTGTGAATGAATGCAGCCCTGTGAAAGCAGGGGAGATATGGTGGCTTTTTCTGAACTCGTTTCATTGTGCTTGTGATAGTCATCTTTGTGCTAGAAAGCCTTTCATCTGGTTCATCACATTTTTCCTGAAGTATCTGGTAGGCTAGTGTTAGCAGGTTCATCAAAGTACCCCTTGGAGCCCTAGTGATGAATAATTGGACCTGGGAACGGTAAATACATATATCCAAGATGCCTGCGTAAGATCTACTTCCCACCTGCCACAGAGGTGTGTTGGGCTAAATCCTGCAGAACTGGTGCAGTGCAGAAAGGCAGGAGATGAAATGGGGGTAAAAGGCCATGAAAACCTGGAGCAAAACAGTTCTAGGGCATGGGGCAAATAGTTATTTGTCAATATGCACTTAGAAAAAAAATTTAATTGTTGGAGAGCTGGCCTTGGAGGAATGTATGCATTTGTGATTCCGTCCATGTCTGATTAAAGAGCCTTGACCAAGAGTTCCTCTGAATTATGTGTCTCCTGTACTTTGAATTTCTGTTTGTAGCTGTTGTTGCTTACCCTCAGGTATTTGGTGGAAGTGCATAAAAGTTATTATTGTCCTGGAGGGCAGAATGTTCTATCTGGCTTTTTTTTTTTAAAGAGTATTTTTGTAAGCTAAGGCCTTTGCCAGTGTGAACCATGCAATGACTTGCTATGCCATAACAATTGGCTGCCTCAAACATAGGGTATGAATGTAAAGGTCACTGAAGAATTTATAGAGTTAATGATTTATTTCATCTGTCACTTCAGACAGAAGAATTATGGGCTCCATCTTGCCCAGCTAGGAAGAAACTTAATGCTGACTGCAGACAGTTTTTGCACTACAGCTTATTGCTGCTATGTGCTTTACCTTGGAGATTTGGTTTGTCCTCACCTGTTCACAAAATTAATTTTAATCTTAGTCCTGCAGCCTTTCTCTCCTCTGAGAAACTGGACCTTTACTGTATCAAACTGCTTCTAACAAGTAGGAAGCAGTAGGAAGGTGCTGGTGGCACCAGGCCTGGGTGGCACCAGGACGCTTGATCTGTCCATCTCTTCCCCCAGGTGCTCCCTGCTAGCTGGAGAGACCAGTCTGTGCCCTCTCCCTGCCTCCTGGCCATGGAAGCAGGTTTGACTTGTGTGGTATGGTCACAAAACCAGGTTGGGCTATTGTCCTGATTTAGATGGCGGTGGCTGGACATGTGCTGCCCAACAGGGACCCTCAGACAGCACTCTTCACATGTTTGCATACCTTATTATCCTTTTTCCATGTTAATCATCCTTGTTGTAGCCCTTGCTCCTGCCTTTGTCCACTCCAGTCTCCTCCCAAAGAAAGAGCCTGCCCCATTTATGGTTTTTGCAGAGGTCCTGGTTTTGTGACATCCATACTCAAATTTGCTATTTCTGTTACTATTTCCTAGGCATTTTTAACCCTAACTGGTATGACTGAGATGGCTGCCCCGTGCTGCTGGCCTTGCAGTGGCTAAGCCAACTAAAGATGTGAGGGGTTGGGTGCTCTGACATCACTGATTAATACTGAAATGCTTGGGTTTGAAGACAGAGAGGTGAGCTCTTCACAAGCACGCTGAGTTGTCCCGTGTCTGCTCTGGTTGATCTTGGTGGTGACAGAGTTAAATGAACACTTTGAAAATCCCACCTAAAGGGATTTCATGTTCCTACTGCTGTTTATTCACTAAAAGGTAGATAAGCTTTGTTAATTTTGACTTTACAGGCAGGAGCACTTGTGTGGGATAACAATGTATCGGCTCATGCCCAGACTGTTGCCAAGGCCAAATATGAATTTTTATTTGGTTTGGCAGAAGAGAAGCCTTCAGAAATGGGTAAGTGGTATTTATTACTATTGTTTACAAAAAAAAAAAAAAAAAGAAAAGAATCTCTTAAGCCACTGAGGAAAGTTTTGCAGAAGCTGCTCCCCAACGACCCCACAAGGGCTCACTCATTGTGCTATGCTGCCCTTCGCTGGACCACAGTGCAGGTACCAGACCAAAGGAGCCTGCTGGTTTGGTTCCACAAAATGACAGGAGTTCCCTGTCTTATGGCCCCACCTTTCTCTTGGGCTCACCTGAGCCACCTTGATGTGACAGTGGCAACTTGTGTACTGGAGACACATTGGCGGAGGAGTCTCAGCATTTCTTTGCAGCGGAGTTGGTTCAGCCAGGTGTTCTGCAATTGCAC
The DNA here is from genome assembly GCF_036013445.1 of Caloenas nicobarica. Lineage (NCBI taxonomy): Eukaryota > Metazoa > Chordata > Aves > Columbiformes > Columbidae > Caloenas > Caloenas nicobarica. The sequence goes on along the minus strand of NC_088284.1, from coordinate 44,999,568 downwards.
ATGGCAAAACACGGCTACTTCTGCCTAAAGGTCCTTCCAGGAACGCTCTTCATGGTCTGCCTGCTGCTTTTCCTAAAGCTAAAAATAGATAAGGTTTTAATTTGGGTGCTTGAGGTCGTACCTGAACTGCTCCGTCCTCTCGTTAGTAATTCAAGAAATCCAGGTGCAGTATCTAATGTTATGCATATGGATCATTCTTGTTTCTGTTCTTTTCTTGTAAATGCAAGGTGTTTTCTACCTTTTCACAGCCCAAGCTTAGAAGAAAAGAAATGTAGTTACTATACCTGTTTCTCTTGCCTTGTTGTAATTATCAACTATCCCTCCTGTCTTTGCAAAAGTATTTTACTCAGGCTGTTCTCTTTACACCCTGATCCTTTCTAATGGCAAACTTTCTGGAATGTCACTTTCAATTAAAGAAGACTCCCTTCTTGCCAGTGAAGGGCAGCACTTTGTACAGAAACAACCAAACAAGCTGTGTAGGCTTCTCCAGTTCAGTAAGGAAAGGAAAAAAAAAAAAAGGCAGAACTGAAAGAACTGAAGTCTGGAAAGTAAGTTTCTCCCTGGATTTTCTGAAGTTTGGTCTTCCACTTGGGGAATCCTAATTGCAAAGTGAAGGGGAATAAAACCAAAACAACCAAAATGTCCTCATTTAGGAATTTTAAAAACTTTAACAAGTTGCCACAAAATGTGTATCATATTATTACATGAATCACGATGACCTCATTACTTGTTTAGAGAGACATAGTATGAGAGCACTGTCAGCAAGCATTAGTACATTTCTGGAGATTGGTCTTAAATAAAGTATTCTGTGTGTAAAATCCAAGTGAATCTATTGTTATTACTAACCAAAACAATTATCAAATATGACGGGTATTCTGACCTGACTGAGTACTGAGCCCTAAAATAAAGGGCAGCAAAGAATAAGCCAGATTTATTGGCTTATGTGTGTACTTTTCTGTATTTTTCCTGTGCTACTTCTTGCTTTGTTTTTGAATCTGTTACTTTATTAACCGGAAACTACCATTAGGGGCTAACAAGTAGTAAAATGGGAGTGACTTCAAGGGAGAGTTTGCAAATATTTAATGGTGGTTAACATATAGCATTTGTGAATTGTACCTGAAAACTAGGTGACATTGTGACTACCCAGACTGGCTTCGTGCTGTCACAGACAAATGCATCCTCCTCTTCCTCCAGGAAGATATTTGAGTGATATAGATAAATAAGAGTGGTATTGCCCCATATATTTTTCTTCTTCAAATGAGCAGGTTTTAACTGCTTATTAACTGGAGATGAATGAGGACGGGGTGACTGAGGGCACAGTAGTACAAACCCAGGGCTCTGTGCACCAAATGCTAGCATCCTTTGATTTGACATATGTCGAATATGCCATGACATAAGTTTTGGGAAGTGGCTGTGCCTCCAAGTCTCTCTGTCCTTCTCTGTGTTAGATGACGAAGGAAAAAACCACCACCAAAAATTGTAAACAAACCTGCTGCTTTCTTAAGTTGCCTTTAAAAGAAAGAAGACATGTTTTTTGTAGGTCAAATGTGGATTATTTCAAGCAAATGAGTGATGGGGTGAGGGCCAGGAGAAGTGCTGGTGTTTAACCTTGATCAAGAGAACAACTTGTCACCACAGGCAGTAAAGCTGAACTTTAATTAATCTATCCCAGAGCAGTTACAGAATCACAGAGTGGTTGGGGTCATAAGGGACCTCTGGAGATCATCTAATCCAACCCACCTGCTAAAGCAGGTTCACCTAGAGTAGATCGCACTGGAATGTGTCCAGGCAGGTTTTGAATGTCTCCAGAGAGGGAGACTCCACAACCTCTCTGGGCAGCCTGTTCCAGTGCTCTGGTACCCTCAAAGTAAAGAAGTTTCTCCTGATGTTTAGATGGAACGTCCTGTGCTTCAGTCTGTGCCCGTTTCCCCTCATCCTATTGTTGGGCACCACTGAAAAGAATCTGGTCCCATCCTATTGACACCCACCCTTAAGATATTTCTGAACTTTGATAAGATCCCCTTCAGCCTTCTCTTCTCCAGGCTGAACAGACCCAGCTCTCTCAGTCTCTCCTCATAATAAAGGTGCTCTAGGCCCCTAATCATCTCTGTAGCTCTCCACTAGACTCCCTCCAGTAATTCCTTGTCCTTCTTAAACTGGGGAGCCCAGAACTGGACACAGTACTCCAGATGCGGCCTCACCGGGGCAGAGTAGAAGGGGAGGATAACCTCCCTTGGCCTGCTGGTCACACTTTTCCTAATGCACCCCAGGATACCGTTGGCCTTTTTGGCCGCAAGGGCACATTGTTGACACGTGGTCAACCTGTTGTCGACCAGAACTCCCAAGTCCTTCTCTGCAGTGCTGCTTTCCAGCAGGTCAACCCCTAACCTGTACTGGTGCATGGGTTATTCCTCCCCAGGTACAGGACCCTACACTTGCCCTTGTTGAACTTCATTATGTTCTTCTCTGCCGAGTCCTCCAGCCTGTCCAGGTCTTGCTGAATGGCAGCTCACCCATGACTTGGCTGGCCTCAGAAACTGAGAATGTAACATGTAAGCTGCTGAATGGCTTAATTACTTCTGCCTCCCAGTCTATCCTTTTCCTTTTGGCCACAACCATACTATTGAAGCCCTGCTGGATGCTGTTGAGGGTACGAATTTTTTAATTGAGTAGTAAAATACTTGCATCGGATAAGCCAGTTCACAAAGAAAGAAGAATAATAAACTGTAGCAAATGCTTCTGTCTGCCTAGATGGGAGATGGCTGCTGTGCTGATTTTTACCTTCCAGGTTGAAGCTTGTGGTCATTTTCACAAGTGTGGGGAGAGGAAAAAAAAGTTAGATGGCTGTAGAAGAGGTGTTAGATCAATTATATTCAAATGGTAATAAAGCTGCCAAATTAGAAACAATTCTTCCTCATTTCTTTGCCGCCCTCAGTCTGGTTTTATCCAGCATATTTGTGATCCTTGATGTACACGTGCTCTCATCTTTACTGTGTGATGCCTCTTGTCTGGCTCCTCTCCTCCCTCCTCTGTTGCCCATCCTCCTGCCTTGGATGCATCAGTTGGAGCAGAAGCAGGTCCAGGCCCACAGGACTCTCATAGCATCATGCAAGGCCTGGGACACACACATCTCCCCACAGACTCCTGCTCATGGGGCTGCTCCTCACTGCTGTGGAAGTGGAGAGGATGCGCGGCGTGCGGTCATGGGCCCCTGTGCCACCTGGCTGACTTCCTCGGTGAAATCACAGCCTTCTGCCTTCCAGCAAAAGAAAATGTTTTTTAAAAACTAAATTTGGTTGGGTTGGACGAGACATCTTCTCAGCCTCATTGACATAAAGGGCGCTTGTTGTATATGGAAATGTACCCTCCTCTGGAACTTGCCGTGGAAACAGTGATCTCTATTCAGCAGCCTTATCTTTAGGGTTGGGCATGCTACACAGTGCTGATTTTTTTGACTTTGTGGTTAATACATTTAAGCACCAAAAAAAAAAGTCCTGACTATGTGACTTAGTCCTGTAAAAGTGCTTCCTTAGGGAAAAAAGAGGACAAGTCTACAAAATAATTGCTTAAGTACACATGAAAGCCAAGTACCTCATAATTCCTGCTATATGTGAAAATAAATCCAAGACAGTTGTAAGGAAGAAAAGAGCTTCTTAAGACTCATAAACAGTCTTGTCTCTGATGCTTCTAGTAGGAGAAAGCTTTCACCGCTCCTGTGTAACAAGGGTTTAATCTCATCCTTCACAAAAAAGCCCTGTACAAACAGTTCCTGGGTTTATATGCAAATCTGGACTTTCCCAACAGCTGCTGGAAGAAGCTTGTTTTTGAATTCCTGGTGAAATAAATAGCTTTTTGGAAAGCCTGTCACTTGCTGGTTTGTGTACAGTGAGGTGTCATGAGGCAGCTGAGCTCATTTAACAGCTTGGTGCTGCCAAAAGAGATGGTCCCAGCCACAAACTGCTGCCGATTGTCTCAGGCTAGTTCTTGTGCTTATCTGTTTTCTTAGCAAGCTCAAGCTATCAAAAACTGAGTAGTATAAAAAAACCCAAAACAATGCCAAAGAAACAATTCTAAAAAGAAGGTTTATTTTCGTGTGGCAACTTGTGATGAATCACCTGTGCAAGGGGTCAAACAGTGCCAGAGCTGACACATGAAAGAAAAATAAAAGCATACCCATGCAACGTAACCATTCCTGAATCTGAATCATGGAAAGGGTTGCTTTTGCTGCAGAATTACTTTAACTTGTTTCAGGACTAAAGAAAGAACAAAATGGCTGCTTTTTTTTGTACAAGCAAAGCCTTTTTGTGGTCCTACAATGCTGATTTAAACAGCCTTAAGAAAATTACCTGAGTAACTTTCTGTAAAGTGAGCATCACTAACTAAGTTGGCCTTTGCTCTTCCTCCTCAATTGCTTTCTCTGTGTCACTTCAAGACACGTGTGTCCAGCTCTGCTGCATCCTCCTCGCATTGCATGGATGTGGCATCTTCCTGATTCTCCCTCTGAAAAGTAGCCTTGGACAACAGTCACTCACATGTTGCATCGTTCTCATGCTAGCCCAGATTGCTGACTGTAGTCTTGTCCAGTGCTTCAACCACATCGCTTTCCATTTCTATGCACCACCCTTTTTCATATTTTCATGTCTTACTCTTTCCATCTCCAGGCAATCCTGAAAGTCTGGGCTCCCTGGCCTGGTATCTTCCTCTGCAGCTCTGTTTTCCTGAAAAGGTGCAAAACTGCATTTGCTGAGGGTTAAATGACTGCCTGGTTTCCACATTCATGTTGCTTAATTATGGTGGACAGAGATTGTGAGGATAGGTACATCAGATGTGCATTTAAGAGTATATCCTGCAACATTTACCAGGGACATGTGCAGGGCCAGGATCCGGAAAGCTCAGACCTGTGGTGCCCCCACACACTTAATTGAATTCCATCATCCTGTACATGACTCTATCAGCTTTTTGTTGTTGTTTCTAGTGTCCCACTGCATTTTCTGACACATTGAAGACCCACAGGAGTTTTTAAATAGTAGCGTGTAATCAAGACATTTTCTGATAGATATCCCTGATGTTTGGTGTTGCTGGTTGGCAATGATGCAAAGAGAAGGTTAACTTTTATAATTTAAGTCTCCAGAGGTACTGTATTAAAAGGTACTTTTCTTGTTAAGTTTGTGCACTCTAAGAAGTGATTACCTCTCTCTTGCAGCACGTTGACTGACTGTGCTGAATGCTCCTCTTTCACTCCAACACAGAGTAAACCAGATGATACTGAACTACTGCTTGGATGCTCTGAGGAGCAGCAAGATCTTAGAGTGGTGTCAGGAGAGTTCTTCTAACTTTGCATATGGAAAAATTAATGCCAGTGAAGGAGGACGGGTTGCATTGTGGTGTGGATCTTGGCTGCGTGAGGTGGAGCTGTCTTGCTGTTTCTCCCTTTGAATTTCTGAGTCCCGGGGGGACTCAGGGCTGGGCAAAGCTGGGGCATGCTCCGGAGCCGTCAGGTGTGGTGTGACCAATGTCTGGGTTTCTAGTCCCAAGGAAAAGAAAACTAAAGGGGCAACGAGGCATTATGCTAAGTCCCTTGCTTCACAGGAGGAAATTGGATGTCTTGTGACCTGCATTTGAAAGCTGGATAGTTCAAGTTTTCATAACCTGCAGCTGCAGGGAGGAGATTACCACATCCTCGACTTGGTAAACAACAGAGTTGTTGGAAGGCCAAGGGTTTAGTACAAATAATCGTTAAAACATGGACTGTTTGTTTATTGTTTTTTAAAGGTGCAGAATTAAGCTCTCAGAAGTTAGGAAATGCCAGAGTTAATGCAGTAAATACCTCCCTCTCTGTGGGCTGTTGGTCAAAGCCAAGAGCCGTGCTGACGGGAGTGCACAAATATTTGGGGGCCTGGTGATGCTGGGAGCCCATCAGTGGTCTCTGACCATCTCTGATGCTCTGAGCAGACATGGCGCAGGCTGAGCTCACCTGAAGCTGGCAGGGCTCAGAAACACTTTCCCAGAAGCGGTCAGGCCCTTCCCTTCCGTCGGGCAAAGAGAAAATGATGCATCCAGGTCAGTGGGCACAACAGGAGAGGCTCAGCCAGCTGAGTGGGCTGGCTGTAGGTGGTTATGGTGGGGCACAGCTGCATTTTTGCTTGTTGTCACTGTGGGCTTTGCTCCTCTCCTCTCCTTGGCATCAGCCCCATCACCTACTGGGACGGGCAGCACAAGCCCTCCATCATGCTGTAGCCTTGATTCATCTCTGAAGCTTTCTGAAGGAAAAGATGTGTGTTATCCTGCTGCTGGAGATGGCTCGATAACATGGAGAATGTGTTTAATTAAAGTTATGTGGGTAGATGCAGTTCTGGCCTGGTATGGCACTGTAAAATGTGTAACACAGGGTACGGCAAGTATTTTTCCTGTTCGCAGTTCACGTAACAAGTGTGTACTGCTCTAGACCTCCGCGTTGTTTATTTAACTCTGTCCAGCTTCCTGAGGAAGGGGATCTCATTCACTGTGCGAGCTTGCTGAAAAGCTACCATGCAATGTCCTGCCGTGCCTTTAGCAGCAAATACCTGGACCCTAGGAGACGCACGTGTCCCTCTGTGCCCTATTTTTGTTTTAGCTGGATGTGTAACAATATCCAGCTCCTGGGGTCCTTTGAGGACTGCCTAGCAAGCTTTCTTTTAGCCTGGCAAATTGGTCCTGAACCCTGAAATACAGTAAAGGACATTCTTTTCTGTGGGTGTGCCTAGTTTCCTCAGAGGCTACTGCTAAGATCCAGAGTTTCTGAGATCTGTGAATAGTAGTGTGGGGTTTTTTTAAGCCATTGTTGCTTGCTCAAAGTCTGGTGATATATTTTTTTTCTGAAGAGATAGTTCTATTTGAAGGACTTTTGAGGTTTTAAAAAAGATTCTTTATAAAATATGTAACATTAAGTACAAGTGGATTCTGAGTGGCTGGACAGTCTTTGTAGGCACTGCGAGTGTCAAAGCAGCTGTGGGCTGTCACTGCTCCACAAGTTCGCTCTTTCAGCTGACAACTCCTAGAGAACTTTTAAAAGTCATTCTTGCTATCACTGTGTATATCTATGCTTAGAAAATCACCTGTTAGCTGCTTCCTTTCTAAATCACAGCAATGGAAAAATAGAAAATGTCAGGTTCTTTTTGGATCTGTCTTTTGAATTTTGTGTTGAAGTCTTTTCCAAACGTAAGTCTTAAACCAAAACTTGAGATTCTCACAGCCACGCCACTCCAAGGGGTGACGCTTTAAAGAAGAAAATTGCATTAACTATGGTAAGACTCACCCACACTTTTACATCAGGATAAGGAGCCCAGATACTCCCTTTGTATTCCCTCCTGTTCCTGCTCATGCTAGCAGCTGTTTTGCTCTACCCTTTCACTTTTCAGGGAATGACTCTTGGGACCGAGCTATCTCACAGACCATCTGTGGCCCATACAGCAATTTGTAGTGGATTATCCCCCACACTAAACCCTCCCAGCACATGCTGCATGTTATTTTTGCACTCTGTCCTGTTCTGAGCTCACTGTAGGCCTGTGAGCTCCTGCGGCAAGGTGCCATCCTTCCCGCAGCCAGGGGAAAGGATGAGGGAATTGATGAGGGAATAGAGTGTACTATCAGCAAGTTTGCTGATGACACCAAGTTGTGAGGAGTGGCTGACATGCCAGAAGGCTGTGCTGCCATCCAGTGAGATCTGGACAGGCTGGAGAGTTGGGCAGGGAAAAATTTAATGAAATATAACAAGGGAAAGTGCAGAGTCTTACATCTGGGCAGGAACAACCCCAGGTTCCAGTATAGGTTGGGTAATGACCTATTAGAGAGCAGTGTAGGGGAAAGGGACCTGGGGGTCCTGGTGGTCAGCAGGATGACCATGAGCCAGCACTGTGCCCTTGTGGCCAAGAAGGCCAATGGCATCCTGGGGTGTATTAGAAGGGGGGTGGTTAGTAGGTCAAGAGAGGTTCTCCTTCCCCTCTACTCTGCCCTGGTGAGACCTCATCTGGAATATTGTGTCCAGTTCTGGGCCCCTCAGTTCAAGAAGGACAGGGAACTGCTGGAGAGAGTCCAGCGCAGGGCCACAAAGATGATGGAGTGGAGCATCTCCCTCCTGAGGAAAGGCTGAGGGAGCTGGGTCTCTTTAGCTTGGGGAAGAGGAGACTGAGGGGTGACTTCATTAATGTTTATAAATATGTAGAGGGTGGGCATCACGAGGATGGAGCCAGGCTCTTCTCGGTGACAACCAACAGTAAGACAAGGGGTAATGGGTTCAAGCTGGAACACAGGAGGTTCCACTTAAATTTGAGAAGAAACTTCTTCTCAGTGAGGGTGACGGAACACTGGAACAGGCTGCCCAGGGAGGTTGTGGAGTCTTCTCTGGAGATACTCAAAACTCGCCTGGACACCTTCCTGTGTAACCTCATCTAGGTGTTCCTGCTCTAGCAGGGGCATTGGACTAGATGATCTTTTGAGGTCCCTTCCAATCCCTAACATTCTGTGATTCTCTGAAAGGTGTGGGTCTCCCCGGAGGACTCTTAGTTCAGTGTGGCTGGCGTTACACAAGTGCTCCCAAGTTCTGGTTACCACTGGGAAATAGTTAAAATCTGTGGGGAAAAAACTTAGGCAACCGAGTCACAGCATGGCTTACCAAAGGCTTTCCATCAGGGACAGGGTTAGAAGCTTTGCAATTGTAAAACGCCCACTCCCCCCCAACAGACGCACAGTGACCCGGATATTTGACATGTTATTTTGGTCATTGCTGTCTTAATGCTCAGGATTTACATTCTTAACCTAGCAGCTTTTATCACTCTCTGTTTTAAAAGCCATGAAAACTCAGTCATCATGTCACCACGTGACTCCAGGTACTGGGACTTGACTAGCAGAGATTCATGACAAATTTACCCAGTATGTGCATGACTGTCTGGTGGCAGACTGAAAGTTCACCTAACACAGCCTCTGGTTGCCCAAAAAACCCAGAATTTACGGAACTATGCAAGAATAGTGGCGAGCAGTACTTCTCTCATAACCTCTTCCAGTGTGCAACAAGCCACGGGTGTGGGATTTCCTGAGCAACACTCTGCCCCCTGGGTGCTTGCAGGGGGATTATTTTCTTCCCTGATCCAGTCAGTTTAATTTCAGGGTAATTCTGAGTTGCTGGCTGCCACACCATGCCAGGCTGTTCACGTGTTCAGGCACAGTGCGAGGCGCACGCTGCCCGTGCATGCTGCTGGGTCTGTGTTAAACCTCCCACTGAGCAGCAGGGACCCACTCCAGTTGTCTCTTTTTGGTGTGAGGGATCTCAGCCAACACAGTCACTTTTTCTCTGTAGGCTCTGCCATATCTCTGGCCCCCTTCACTTTCCTTGCATGTTTGCCAAGGCAGCAGAGGCATTTAACCAGGGCTTATTTTCTAGGCAAGTCTCCCCTACCTCTTCCCTCTGGTACCCTGGCCTTCAGTCAGCTTCCCTGTTTCCACCAACTTGTTTTTTTTTACACAATGCCAGTATAACTTTGCAGGGGTGAAGGCCTGGCTCCACTTTGCCAGGCAAACAAACTGCGCAGAAGCCTGCAGTGGCTGCAAGCTGCAGAAAACCCTGCGCCCAGTCCAGTGCGGATGTTTGCAATCCAGTTACAAAAGCGTGGTGCTTGCATTATGCTAATCCCCTGGCTTTGGCTAACGAAGGACGTCTGCCGCCCAGACAGGACCTATTGTGGCATGGACAATTACATCATTTGGAAAAAGGGCTGCTGCACAAGGCTGCCAGTAACTGTGCAGCATCCCTCCCCTCCTATTGGGGGAGGCCACTCTGCCTCGGTGTTTGCAGGCACCGCTTTATAAATTGGAGTAGTTTTAGGTACCACAGAAGTTGTATCTTGAGGGAGTGCATGACAAGGAGACACGTATGACCCCCCTCTTTGACAGGCTGAAATATTGATATAATGCCATAAATCCTGCGATTTGTTCGTTAAGCTCTGTCACTTAGAGATTCGCTTCCTCTTAACGCGTGCTTTTTTTTTTTTTTACTTGCCCTAATTTGCCTTTTACAATTAAAGGCAAGAAATGCTGGTACCAAGAAAGCGTAACTGGTGTGACGCTGCATGCAGGCTCACCCACGTGCTGCAGAGAAATACAACGCAAGACTGGGCTGCTTTGTGAAACCTTCCCGTTCAGTAATGCTGAAAAGCCATCAGGTGCTCCACGCTCTGAAACCAGCACACGACTCTCAGCATTGCCATTTTGCCTGTTTCTTCTCTCATGGATGCGGTTATAATAAACGGCAGCTAAGCACAGACGTCTCCCTGGCATACTGTCAGGCAGCCTTGCTGGAGGAAATTTTTCTTCCCCCCTGCAAGCTGCCGAGGTGGACTCCTTAGCTCCTGCGATAGACTGAACGAGACTGCAGTTCCCCCATCAGTTTCATAATACTCAGAAAGCATCCATTTACATCATTGTGTGCAGTGCAGGGCAGCAGCTGCCAGGAAATTTGAAACTATTTTGATTCCAGTTGACTAGAACAGCAGCAATTGAATTAGCTGGTATCGCTATAGATAAACTGATTATCTGTGCATTTTATTTCTTTGACCAATGGGTAACTGCTGGAGCTACAGTAACCTCTGTGAGTAAGGAGACTGTTCAAGCAAATATATCTAATTTCTTGAGCTAGCTAATATATATATATATATACTGTATTGAGAGAGACACTCACACCATTCTTTTGTAAAATGTACCTGTAAACAAAATGTCTGTCTATGCTTGTAACTTGTGTTTTGCTTCCTAGAATTTCCTTTTATTATACTGTAGACAAGCTTGCTTGACATGGAATGGTTATTTATCTATGAAATATATCTATGCCTGATTTAAGTCATGAATTCTTTCAACATCTAGTCATCAGAAAGGCTGCCAAATGCTGTTAGGTTATATTTGCCCGGTCTCAGTTTTCTAGCCACTCACCCCCTTTCTATTTTAGCTTTTTCTGTCTCCATTTTCCGTTTAATTTTTTTTTTCTTTGTTGAAAGAAGCCACCTTCAACGCAAAGTAGAAATTGGTGTTACCTGAGAGTGTGTGTCCTTTGTTTGTTTGGTGATGAGTATTTTTTTTCCCTGCTCATCTTCAGTGCGGTCCTTAAATTTTGTTGTTGCCTTTCTAGCCTTGTTTGTAATGCAGTCATGTTGGGGGATGGGGTTGGACAGGATATGCCAGTAACTGCAGCAAGACATGATGCTGTGGTGGTGGATGGGAATAAGGGAGGAGTTTCCCTTAAAGAGCTAAAGCTCCTCTAAGCTCTGCTACCTGAAATAGCTCTCTGAGCAAAGGGAAAGGCTTTGCACCTTCTAGGAGCAGGAGGCAGTTGCTGATGGTTTACTCCAAGGAGTGGAGACCTCGGCAGTCATGTGCATGGTGGTACCTAATGTAATGGGGACAGACTGCTGCTTTGGTGCTGTATGTGAATCTTTTTTAATCAGGCAGCGAATTAGGCAATGTTCCTGCAGGATACTGTGAAAGCAGGAATCCTGCTGACTTGTGCTTGCACATGGAGCAGCAGCAGTCCTTCCGGACCAGAGCACTGTAGAAAGGGCTTTAAATTTATACTGTGAAAGTGCTCCTCTCTTGCCCAGGTGAAACACGGCTTGCAAGTGTGGCAGAGATGAGTACCTGTGCACGTGCTCCCTCCTCGTGCACATCTCTCTGTGCCCATGTATATGTGTATGTGCTCTGTATGTGTACCTTTTCTGGAGTCTGCTGGGCTTGCCTTTGGGTAAAGTTTGCTTGGGATGAAGTTCAGGAGGAGAAGTAAATCAGAAATGTGCTTACCAGTGTCAGCAGCAGCCGTTGGAGGCAGATGGGGATGCGCAGCAATGTAGTGTATTTAGCATTCACCACCAGAAATAAGGCCAGCTCTGTTTCCCTCATGTGGGTTCAGAAGCTAAGACAGCAATTTGCAGAGACGAGCCTGGCCTCTTGGCAGAGTCTGTGTGCAGTGCCTTGTCAGCGCTTGGCCTCCAGTGCATGTTGGCTGCATCCCAGCCCCACAGGGGGCCGGGCTGGCGATGCTCCGAGCCTCCTTCCAACAAGGAGGGGTGTGTGGGTTGGAGGGAGGCACAGGAGGTCCCAGCTCCTGGGGCACTGTGCATTGCCTTCCTTCGGGATGCAGCCAGAGCGTGTGGCCCAGGCAGTGGCATGGCCAAGTGCTGCCCTGCCGTGCTAGGGGAATCGGGCAATCCCAGCTGGGGCACCTCCCACTTGTAGATCTGCAAGTGAGAGTTGCTATAGGTGGAGCTGTGTCCACCAAGAAGGGTTTATGTTGGCATCTGTAGTGACAGGCTCCCTATTGGCAGTTCTCTCTTAAAAAGTCCCATCTCCGAACTCATGCTGAGAGAGCAGCGAGCACTAATGCTACTGCACTAAGAGCAGACCAGGGCTGCAGGGTGGCGAGCTGGGGCCTTTTGCTGGCTTGGACTGGTCCTGGGACAGGTGTAGGGACGTTGCACGCACATAGCATAATTCTCATACATGAGCCTGTCCTGGTTTGAAGTGTCTCCCAATGGCAACCTGGCACCGATGCCATGCAGTGGGTGGAATTGGGATACACCCAAGCACTGCATGGCTGAATTGTGTGCACAAGAGGCTATTTGTCTGGGGCTTCGGACACTTCGAAAAAGCACCGTAGCTGGAAATGTGGGGAGAGGGACCTCACTCTTTTTCAGACTCTCCTTGTGCACCCACACCTGTGTCTTGGAAACCCTACCATGAAGGCAGGCTGGTGATGCAGAACAGGGCAGGGCATCCATGTTTCTCACTGCTGCCTGGGACCTTGCAGCAGAGAAAAGGTCCCTGCTCTGTCAAGTCCCTGTCCTCAACAGCAACCAGGTAGTCTACGTGAAACCTGACCCACTGAAGTTTTATCATGGAGTGATTAAGTCGACAGCATGGAGATGTCTAGATAACCTGCTGGGGAAGAGACTGTGGTTTGGCATGACCTGAGTCTGTTACTTTGATCCTGCACCACACACAGTGTGTGGTATTTGCCCTGTGGCTAGATATACTGGATGGTGAGCTGGCAGGTGTGAGCTGCTGCTCATCTTTACAAACCACTGGCAGATAGATGGCCGCATTAGTGCAGTGCTGAGCTTGCGTTAAATTATTCTCCCTGTCACCTTGAACTCAGCCTGTCATTAACCACAGCTACATGGCTGCCTCCTCAGAAATGGCTTGTGGCCAGCCTGCTTGGAGCAGAGATCAGGGTTGGTTTGCAAGACAGCACCTCGAGATATACCTTGAGCGGGGCAAAGCATCCAAATGCAAGTTGGTGTCTGGTTTCAGAGCTGTTGCCCCTGACGTTTTTCAGAGTAGGTGTTCGGATCTGTCCCCCTTGTTGTTTGTTTCAAAGCACTTTTATACTCCAGGCCATTTTTTTTTTTGCAGAAGGGTACAGCGAATGGAGCTGTTGCTGTTTTGATTTGGTTTTGGTTTGTTTTTTGTTTTTTTCCAAAAGCTCAGTTCCTCCTTGGAGTGTAATATAAGGTGGCCAAGTATCTGTCATTGTGTCATCTGTGAGGTCCCTCTGAGGACAGCTGGTTCTCTGTTACCCCACAACAATGGGAGCCACTGGGTGCTCGGTGCTTAGAAAATGAGGCCATCTGTTTTCACCCCTGCTCTGTTTACATCAGTTGGAAAAGCAGCACGAGGGGAGGGGTAGCGAGCTTTTTGTGCAGTGGTGAATTTGCTGCAACAGAAAATGTGAACTGCTCAGTATGTGTACACCACTGCAACTCAACCTTCAGTTACCCGAGTTGCTAAAGGAAGAGGGTAGTGCTGGCAGAAAGTTGAATTGCTCATTAATTGCTTTGTAATTTAACTAATAGGTTTTGTCAAGGCTGTGGAATATACAGGGTGTGGCTCGTTATCTTCCCAATGTTTCGTCTTTACAAGTGAAAATGACCTAAAACCATTTTTTAAAAATAAACTCAAGATGTATGGTGCATGCTGTGGATGGATGTCAGACCTCTGAATATCTGCTTTCTTCAGCCTTTGTGCCTTGCCTGTGGCCTCAAACTGTTCATGGGCCACTGGGACCCTTTCAGAAGTGTAGCAGACATTTCTGGCATTCCTTCTTTGGCAGTGCACACTCCCAAAGTAGGGCTGCCTAAAAACTCCTATGTAAAAGGACCAGCTCTGGATAACTGCAGTGTGAGAGCATGCAAAAGTGAGTTAAACCAAACAGTATCTTCCCTGGAGGGGAGAGGATAGTTACTATGTTAGGAGAGGGCTAGGAAGGGAGACCAAGCTTTTTGCTTATGCACATGATAGATAAACCCACGCTCTCTTTTTTTCTTTGCAGGTAGTGGCCATGGAAGCAGCACTTTGCTCCCTCATACCATCATCAATGAATTTCCAGAGTATGGCACTGTAGAGCCAAGTGGGGACGTGCCGAGGGCTTCATTGCCACACCAGGCAGAGCCTGTGACGTGCAGCCCCGAAAGACGGGACAGTCACTCCTGCATACCCAACAGGCCCCTTCCTCAGCGTGCAGCTCCTGCAGACGATTCGAGACTGGACACTGAGGCAGCAGAGCTGCACATCCCCAGAGAAGGTTTGCAGCCTGTGGGTAACCTGCCAGAGATTATGAAAATCTCCCAACGACTGGAAGCAACAAAGGCGCAAGAGGGAGCAAATACTTCTCTTGATTCAGAGACGCAAATGGAAAAAAAGGTCGTTACTGGCAGCCAAAATGTGCAGGCAGCCAGAGAACCAGTTCCAGCAGGCCAAGAAAAACCCTCAGACATGCCTCTTCCACCTGAACGAACAGCTGAGGAAAAAATGCATTTGATCGTGGAGAAAGATCTGGCTGCAATATGGACTGGAGAAAAGCAGTCTGAGTCCTTGCAAGCCGTCAGTAATAAAGCCGAGGAGGACCACGCAGTACAGGAGACAAGCTGTCATAGACCATCTGTGACAAACCTGGAATCAGCCAGCAGAGTGGAAGGGTGGGTGCATTTTGAGGAGTTTTCAGCATACAGTCAAGGCAAAATGCAAATGGGTCCTGAGAGGAGGCTCTCTAAAGAGGCAGCTGTGAGCAAACATGTAGAATTTCAAGGGGTGGAGATTTTATGGCTGCAAAAAGCTGAGGAGCAGAGAAGAAAGAAGCACTCGCTGCTGGAGTCTGTGTCTGTGGAGAGGAAGGTATTCCCCAAAACGTCCAGGCACCCCGTGCCACCAATGATCTCCCCAGGCTTGGTCTTCTTGCCAGACAGCGCTTGGAGCAAGGTCTGTGAGGACCTGAGAGTGGGACCCACTGCCTCTGGAGCTACTCCTCTGGAGCTGCTTGGTGAAAGTGGGGAGGGTGAAGTTTTTGTGAAGGACAAGAAGAACTGCGGCGAGGAGGAGATGGCTGTACTAGCCAGAGACCAGGGCAGGTGAGGTGGTGCTGAGGGTTGGGGGGGCACCAGGGGCAGGTGGGGTTTCTCTCATCCCAACCACATGGCATGTGTGCCTACCCTTTAGGACCTAATGACAAACGATGAATGTTTTTCTGCTGCCTGTGGTGTGGTGGCAATGGTAGCAGTTCATGCCTGGTGGTGACTACTGCGTGAAGTTGGGAGTGAAGCCCATCCACACGACCTTGCTGAAGTTTGAAGTCCGTCTGAGTTTTGGAAATGTAAAGATGTCTCTTGCTGCTTGCAGAGTAATGGCTGTGTGGTGAAGCATGTGTAGTTGGAATCCCGACATGGCGTGTAATTAAACACAGTCAGCATGCAGGCCTGGCCGTATGCGCCTGGCCAGGTTTTCTGGTTTCAGGCAGAGTTTGTGCAAGAATGGTGCAGGCACCTCTCAGAGGTCAGATAATAAAGATGTTTTACCCAAGGCTTTGTATGTTATAAGAGGGTAAATGCTGTGATGTGCTTTCTATAGTATCTATATATCTGTGTTTATATAATTTTACCTATATACATTGCGAAAATTGTGCACTGCTTTTCAGAAGAGCATCCGAATTTGCAGAATTTTCTTTCCTGATGCACATCTGTAACAAAGCAAAGGGTCCCACCACTGTGCTCTGAGCAAACCATGTCTGCTCTGACCTGGCAGGGTGTTTGCTGCTGAAACAACAGGATCTCAGCAAGGGAGCTTCTGCACCTCAGGATCCACAGAGTTTTCCTTTGGCTAACGTATGGGATCGCTCGTGTGGGCAGTCCTGATACCTGGTACATGCCGTGAGAAGCCCTGTAATATTTGGGGCAGCAGAGAAGAAAACTTGTTGCAGTCAGATGCTATGCCTTCCCCTGTGCATCCACAAGCAGGCCTAGTCTTCCTCCTTCAAATCTGGTTCACCTGGCTCCAGGTTTTCAGTTGTGTTTATTTCCCCTTGTGTTCTGGAAGGATTTCCTCCAGCCTTTCACTGAAGAACCCAGCCCTAGGACTGCAGAGCCAGCAAACTGTCCTCTGGGGGCAGAGGCCTCGTCTGGGTGCACACCTCCGACCTGTACAGCCTCTGTCATGGCACTAGCAGAGACCTTATGCACTTGTGAGTGCTCCTCTCCTTTGCACATAAGCACATCTCTTAGGCAATATTAGGTTTTCCCCCGTCCCCCTTCTTTTATCCACAAGATGATTTCTTTTTATGTCCCCAGAGAGGGATACGGTGCCAGTCATGAACTCCAGTGGTGCAAGAAGAAACTAGCATTTTACCCACAGTGTCCTCTTCTGCACAAAGCCACATTAACTTTTCTGTTCGCAAATGTGGAAGGCGAGGAGGTTCACCCACAGGTCTAAACCTTGCCCCCCAGCTGAAACAAGCTGTTTCTGATTAATTTCCAGGATTATGGAGGAGGGGGAAGCAGCCATGGGAGGATATGAAGATGTCCTTGGACAGAGGCACTCCGATGTCTCCACTGATCTGTACAGCTCACAGTTTGAAAACATCCTGGACAATGCATCTTTATACTACAGCGCGGAGTCACTGGAGACGTTGTACTCAGAGCCCGATAGCTACTTCAGTTTTGAGATGCCTCTCACTCCCATGATCCAGCAGCGCATGAAGGAGGGTGGCCAGTTCTTAGATCAGACGTCAGCCTCGGGGCAGCGAGATGTCCTGCAGCTTCCCCCTGATGGGGAGGTAAGGGGCTGTGGTGAAGGCATCACCAATGGCTTAAGGGATGTCAGCGAAACACTCTTCAGAGGAGATGTCACGGAAGTCCCTCATTTGGAAAGGTAAAAGCAGTGGGTGAGCTTTCTGTGTGCCTGCTGATATTTCCCAGTGTGTGTTTACTTCAGCAGACTGTTGGAGAGTGTAGTTTTGCCTCTTTCAACACTGCATATTTTCTATACAGAATAATTTCCGGTGTAACAGAGTGAGCTGCAGGAGAGAAGTGAGCCATCCAAACTTGCCGTTCATTAGAAAAGTGCAAATTTACTTTATGAAGGTTTTGTAGGTGATAACTTGTGTTGATAAAGGGCGAACTGGTATTGTCGCATTTCTGGGACCTCTTGCTCGAGGAATTAGTTACTCGTTACAGGTGAACCTTTTTCAACTTCAGTTATACTTGAATTTGGTGGCAGCAATTTGAAGAACAAGAACACCCTGTGTACATGGCCGAGTTGTCCAAATGCAGTTCATGATTTGGATGTTAAAGGTATGTCTCTGGGCATAGCTTTTCCTCTCTCCAGGTCAATTGGAGTTTTACTGGTTACTTCAGCCAGGACAAGGTTCCACCACATTCACAGTATTAGAGACTGCTAGCTCCTTCTTTCGTTTTTGCACTAGTTACTGACTGAGAGAGGACAGAGTGTTGCAAAAATGTTAATAATTTCCGTTTAGGTAGAGATAAGAAAACCTATTAAGAAAAAGGTCATGTGAGAAGCAAAAACTAGTCTAAGTGGTCAGAAAATACCGTGTAATTGTGGAAATCATGAGCAAACTTTCCTCATTGTGTGGTGTTAGAGAAGGTGAGGAGAGGGAAAGGCAACAACAGGCTAAGTGAGGGGTCGAGACAAAAGCAGTAATCTGTGGAGGGGCGAGGGACCTAGTGAGTGACAAAGATGCATCGGGTATCCATCCTCCAGGGACAGGACATTATAGTCCTTGGACTATTCCCTTTGATGGGAGTAGTTTAGTCTGAGTTTTCCTGGGAGGCAGTGGTGGGAGGTCTTTTATCTATTTTATTACTTATGCACTAGTGTGAAATAAGTCCTTTGAGCAGAAGTACTTTTCCTAACTTCATGAATTAAGCAAGTGTTCCCTTAAACGAACAGAGAGAAAGACTTGGCAGTTTAGAATGTTTTTTCTGTCAATCCTGCTGGAAAAAAAGGTGTTTAAATTATGTATGACCCAGAGCTGCTTGGTGCCAGTAGTCAATAAGTGACTGCTAATCTGCTACAACCAGCACAAAGCCAGAAACTGAGGTCAGTCCTGACACTTGCAGCTCCTTACTTGTATTGAAACCAGAGATTGCCTTAAGACCGGGCACTGAAGGACAGGCAGTACATACAGACCCAGATGCGGTCACCCTGTAGTTGCAGCTTCTAGTATCTAGAAACTACTGTCAAGTAAGGCCCACGTCAGCTCATCCAGACAGAAGTTATCAGGAAGACAAGGTGTGCTTAGATAATGCTCAAAGACACATTAGGTGCCTGCCTAGTATGAATTTAATTAAGAATTGAATTAGTTTTAATTTGCAGCTATAGTGATAAACCAACAGATGATTTTAAAATTCTTTTTTCCCCCTTAATTAAAAAAAAAAAGAAAAAAGAAGAAAAAAGTGTCCCCAACATTGGGTTTGTTAGGAAGCTCTGGTGTTGTAGTCTGCAGGGCCTTGTTAGGAATGGGCCCGAAGGGCTCACTCTGTTAAGGTATGAGCTGATAAAGAGTGTCGCTGCAGCAGCACAGGCAGCCACGAATGTGCCCAACAGGGTAGTCCTCTGGACAATAAGCTTATTAACCGCTCCCCACCATGATATTCTAATATCATGTTGTATTACACCAGGGTACAGGTGACAGACAGATCATGTGTGCTATATTTTTGGAGCCAGTGTTGAATCACAGTGTTACAGTGTGTGGGTGAGGAGCTCTGTGTGCATGCTGTGGGCTGCATGGGATTTATTTGCAGAGGGGTCAAGACGATGTGCCACTGTGATGCTCAGGTGAACCAGAAATAGCCTCCTGGGCTGTGGGTACTATTTCCGAGAGTTTGCATGCATGGTTGTGTTGCTGGAAGCAATCCCAGACTTATTTTTTTCAACTGAAATTCCACATATACAATACATGTGTGGTAGCCTCTGTGGCATCTTTGCGCCTTCTGCTCCAAGTCTCTGTTTTCTGTGGTGCTGCAGCCCCGTGGTTGCGTTGGTGCTGTAGTTTCCCACGTACAGCTCCTGCCTGGCGCTGCAGAGTGTCAAGGGGCACCCGCTGAAGTTGTCAAGCTCTCCTGGAGAACGAGGTGGGGAAGGCAAGCGCACTGCCCTGCCAGATGCAGGCAGGGCTGCCCAGCCCCCGTCCCGCGGGGCAGCAGCTCTCTGCCGTTCCCACGGGCTGCCTCAGCTCCCGCAGCCCACCCCGTGAAGTCCCCGAAGGGTGGGTGCAGGCAGGAGAGCAGCTAGAGGACGCCAGTCCTTTAGGGATGGAGGCAGGTGTGAGTTCTCGCATGTGAATAGTAGCAAGTGCAAAGAGAAGCAGGGGGATTTGGGATGCAGAGGGCTTGGGAGCAAAGCAGTGCAATGTTGCAATGCGGCATGAGAAGAAACATAACACCCATTTTCCAGAAACTGCACTGCCTGCCCAAGCAAACAAAAACTGAAACTAAGACTTAGTGCCATGGTATTTTGGTGACATGAAAAATGCGTGGGAAAGTGTGTGTGGAGAGAGTATACTTCCAAGAACCAGCTCTAATTTATGGGGGAAAAGAGTGTGAAATACTGGCGGTTCTTCATGGTCCAGTACAAAAGGGGAGATGGATGTGAGAGCAAGGAGTTAATGGTTTACACCTGTAAGTTGTAAGCTGTGTGCCAGTTAGGAAAGGAAGAGAAGGTGCTCCCCATGGCCGTGCTCTCCTGCTAGGAGGTAGCTGAGCACCACTGCACCTTTTGCATCCCTCTGGAGGGATCCTGATCATAACTGACATGCAGACCCTAGATGGCGTGAGGCTTTAACACATAATGGCTAGGAAACCTAATCGTGTAATGAATAAGCGGGAGGGTAACATCCTTTTCCACTCTTAGGAAATCACTGGTTCTGGGAGGGGTCAGTTCTGGTATGTGAAGGCAAGTCACATGCCTTCAGAATTGAAAAAAAAAAAAAGGAGGAAAAAAAACCAAACCCAAAATGATTAGAGGCTTCTGGGCTGCAAGTTCCTATGGGCTCCTGCTTGTCTGGATGTTTCGTCCCTGCTGTCCTCCCTGTCAGCTGCTGGCTATGATTAAATGCCGTAAGTTCTGGCAAGAGCTGTGCGACATGCCTGCTCTGACAGCCGCCCACCGCGCTTCCTTAGGACAGGGGGACAATCAGCTGGCCCCTGGCTTTTCCTGCAGGACAGGTTGGCTTGCTTTTGCAAGTAATCCTTTCCTAACACAGCTTAGGTGGCTTTTGTGTCTGGCCAGTGGGGGAGAAAGACACAGAGCTTGTGTTCCTTTGGGAATGGTTCCAGCTCTTGGTGTCTTTTGCAGGGCTTATTCTCCTTCCTGGGTATGTAATGGTCATCCTCCCCGCTTCTGGGGGAAAAACAAATTTCTGCAGCTGAAGTAACCTTAAGTTTCCCCACGTGGGGGTGGGAGAACTGGGGGAGGAGGGGGAATGAGTGAGTGAGGTTTCAGAGCTGAGAGGCAGCCTCGCTGTGTATCTGTGTTATCAGGGCACCATGGGGTCTCCGTGAAATGTGCTGACCCACAGGTTGCTGGCATAATGAAGCTTTGCAGTGGCAATGAAGGTATTGCATTTGGGCTATGTTTGGTCTCCCTGCCTCCTTGTGATCCCTGCAGAGGAGTGCAGTCCCCACCACTGTACCTGCACCCCAGGTACCGCAGTCCTCACTTCTTGTGCCGGTGGCTTGTGTGGAGACGGTACAGGGGAGTTCAATCTTACCCACAGAAGCAATCAGGAAGACTGCAGGGTGCTACCCAGACGTCAAGCCTGAGTTGCATCGCCTGAACAGGCTGTAATCGTTTGTACCAAATCGGAGTGGGAGGAAGGGAACATATTTCCAAAACAGTAAGATGTACTTGAGGGAAAACTGAATTATCTTTGCTGTGTATACAGTGAATGACAGAGCATCAGTGTGTCTAAAAGTGAAGTATTAAGTTCTCTTGGTGATGATCTCCACCTTTCTTTTCTACTTTCAGGCTTTAAAGACAGAATTTCTTTTAATTTTTTTTTCCCTGCATTCTTTATAGCAGAGTTACCATTCCCTCTTCTCTTGTGTGCTACAGTCAGAACAAGAAATTAAACAAAACCAAAAATCTTCTGGCATTTCTTTTCCTGAATTGTCTTCAAAGGTGTGGTTGCTGTTGGTGGGACATCTCCCAAGATTTTTCTAAATCCAGAGAGAGAGGAAAAAAAATCTGTGTTGCAGCTCCTAATCCTCAGAAATGCTAAATATTTGCCACTTGCCATCATCTTCAAAGGATTGCTTGTGCTCAGCAAATTCTGCAAGTCCTGTTGTTTTATATTTTTTTTCCTAGAGATGCAAACACAAATTTAGTTCACATATGTATTGTTTTATAATTCAAGGAGGGAAGAAAACAAACTCCCTAAAGCAATCTGGTGGTTCTCAGGATAAATGCACAAGAATGTAGACTGCACTTCCCAATGGCTGCCAGGTTACTCTTAATAGTTTGGGCCTCTCATAGTAGTTCCTGTAGTTGTTCTCTTCTGCATATGGGTAATTTCCAGCAGTTTCTTAGTTGGCACTCTGTTTATTCCTTCTTTGAGACAAAACTTTGTTGACAGATAAACCCAGTTTTGATCCCTTTCTCCACGTTGATTCTCTAAGTATCCTCTCAGTTTATCAGTATCCTGCATGCCAATTATACTTCTGGTTTTTAGTTTTTACTGTGGTATTTTTGTCCAAGATAGCTTGTATTTGATTTTCAATATAGATACGGGTCTCAGTACTTAAGTATCTAACATGTAACCTTTATTCATTTACTTTATTTGCTTGTCCAACAGCAGTCTAGTAGAACTTTTTTCCCTTTCAAAGACTCAACTTGTGACCTCGTTGAATTTTTTCATTTAGCATGAAATCTACCAAGCTCCCTATGTTCCTAAGCAGATGATTTGGGGCCTTCAGACATGACTCAGCTCATGGCAAACTCTGGGACCTGGGATTGCAAGGGCTGTCAGAAAGCGGTACTTCATATTTGTTGCCACCCATATGCCCAGAGTAAGGAAAGTTATTCAGGGCAACTGGTTTTTGTCTTACAAGCGTGAATGCGTCAAATGCATCCGCAGCAGATGAGCAAGCAAACGTGCTGGAGCCTATTTGCCAGCACATGGGCTACTGCATCTGTCAGTTGTTGAGACACTAGTAAGCACAGTGTGCTGGCACAGCTATGTTAAATCCAGGTAGTGATGGAGTGGAACAATCCAGAGGGGAAATTTCTGAAACTGGTGGCGTGTTGGCAGCTGTTTGCCCCTTTAATAACTTCACAAATGTTAAGCCACAGTGATCACCTTGGTATTCCCTGTAGGAAGGTGGCATCATTTCACCAAGGCTCTGGAAATAAAGCATATGAGTTTGTCTTTGCTCTGCCTAACGAGTTGCTTGCAACACCAGTTTAGGGAGAATTTGTAAAACTGCTTCCAATTCCTGAATAAACTGTTGTTTTAAGGAAGAAAGAGCTGCTGACTTTTTGCCTCTTCTCTTCCCAACCTCCTCTGAAAAGAAAACAAACAAAACAAAAATCCAGGAGCTGACAGAGACAGAAAACAAGAACAACAAAAAGAAGTGGAGCAGCTGATCAGTTTGCTGCACAAAGCACCTCAGTATAAAGCTGTCAGCAGCTCACTTTCTAAGCTGGCATCTGTTGGCACATCTCCATGAAAGTCAAAGCCTTTTAGGTCAGGAAGCCTTCATTCACTGAGGTGTCTCTGCCAGCTCCTGAAGTGCATCCTGCCGTCTCATCCATTGACCACGACTTGCTGCCAGTCAAGCCCTCCTCGACATTATTGCTGGTTAACTCTCTTCTTTCTCCATTTGTCTGTCTGTTGGGATAGAGAGAGGCAGAGCCTGGCAGCTGGTGGGGTGGTGTAGCGGCATGTATAGCTTTGGATGTGATGCAGGAGCACCGGTAGAGTAGAGGGTATGTAGCG
This sequence comes from Caloenas nicobarica, assembly GCF_036013445.1. Lineage (NCBI taxonomy): Eukaryota > Metazoa > Chordata > Aves > Columbiformes > Columbidae > Caloenas > Caloenas nicobarica. The sequence goes on along the minus strand of NC_088284.1, from coordinate 44,976,272 downwards.
TGCAGACTTCTTACTAGCACAGCTGGGTGAGCCGTGGGTTGGTTGGTGGTTGTTTTTCCTTTATTGCAGAAATCTATCTTTTATTATTATTAACTATTCCTTTTGAGGACAGGTGGTTCATTTTGCTGCATGGCTCCAATATAAAGCTCCTGTGCAGTACTACTGCCAGCACTGGCATGCTCCATCTGCACATCTGCAAAGAAGCCTCAACCAAAAGGCATAGAAACTCATACTTTTATGCATCTGTTTTGCTCCCTGCCACGGAGGATCAGCTGCCCTGTTGATACGCACTCCCTGGGTCAGACTTCAAACAGTTAAACTGAGCCCAAGACAGGGGGGAAGTACTCCGCTGGCTTCCCAGTTTTGCTTCTCTGCTGGAGGACCTGCAGGAGCCTAGTGGGGAAATGCCATGGTAGTGCTGAGTGCAGCAATGGCTTTTGGCACCTGCAGGGTGCGGGGGATGGGTGGGCTCAGGGAAGAGAGCCCAACAGCTCCCGAAACGCTTATTTTCTGAGCAAGGTCATGGATGCATAGTGCATTCTTTATGTCTCATTTTTGCTCATGTCTGGGGGCAGGTGGGCCAGATCCTGAGCTTAGGACTATCCTGTTGTATCCAAGAGACTAGTCTACACATCAGTGCATCTGTTAGAAACACCTATTGCAGGAGCAGCCCTTGGATACCCTCTGTGGCGAGGGTCACGTTTTCACTTTCTAGGCGTGGAGGCAATAATGTGGTGAGAGACCCTTTGCAATTGCTAACCCCCGCCACAGCAATGTAGGGAGCTTGATGTCAAAAGGAAATCCAACCTGAAGTAATTTTAGCAAAACATTTGTACTTTAGGTAGCAACGGGCCAGTTTGCCTGTGTAATAAAGGACACACTGTCTCTCGGAAGGGCTGTAATCCTGTCCATGCATGCAGTGAGACTTCCTGTCCTAATGCTGTGATCCTGTAACGATATAGCATTTGTATTTGCTGTCATGCAAGCCTACTAGAAATGGCATTTTCTGAGCACTTTAGCTGTTAGCTCCCTACTTTCAATTGGTGTGAATTCTTTTAATCAAAGAAAAAGGCAGATGATTACAGGGAGCAAGAGGTTATTTTTTAGCAGCAACATGCATTTCAGCCCCTGGAATTGACTTTGTATATGCATTTTAGTGATAACCAATAGGAGATTACTGGGCTTGTTTGTTATTTTTTACTTTGCTCCTCTCTGTGTGAGGTGACAAGGCTGAGGTACTTTTTAATGGATCCTTGGTGAGCATTCAGGGTTGTAGAAACTGTGTGTACTGGCTGATGCTGTGCTCATAAGACACCCACTGAATTGAGTTGCAGCGAAGTGCAGCTCTGTCAGTCCTCAAAGAGGGATCAACTTCAAAGTGTGTCTTTGAAGAGAACCCATACGTAGGACTTCAAAGCTGATGAAACCATTTGGAGTAAAATAGCACAGTGACTCATCTGCTAGGAAAGGGCATTATTTTTATTTTTATTATTTTTCTCCCCTTCCTACAGTTGTATCTTGGAAGAGCCCTGGAGCTGGAGGTAACTGGCAAGGTAAATCATTGCTTGATGTGGTTTTGTGCTTCCTCCTGGCCCTGCAGAAGCTGGTTCAGAGCTGTAGCAAAGCTGCAACAGAGCTATTCCCAGCCTGTCTTTGTGGTTGATCATTTGTAGCAGGAACTGACTCATCACATCCCACTGCTGCTGGGATTTTTTCCCGTTCTCTGGTGGGGCTACTCCTTTCAGAGCCAGGTAGTTCAAGCACAGCTTTTTAGCTCCCTTGAAACAAAATTCTGCCTGTGCAACCGATCATTTCTGGTCAGCTGTGAAATGTGGAAGGATATTGCTGGCTGAGCATCCACGTCTCTCGAAATAGGGCAGGGGTTGGTTCCCTCAGGGAAGGACTTTTTGCAGCAGGCAATCTGCCCCTCCTGCAGTCCAGGCTGGTGTCAGGGGCACCTGAGTGCTTCTGCCTTTTTGATGTCCCTGCCACACTTTGACGTGACAGCCGCTGCTGGGGGGCTGTTGAGTTGGAAGTAGAAGGTGCTTTTCACAGCCAGAGGGTATGGCAACATAGAAGCATAGAATAGTTTGGGTTCGAAGGCACCTTCAAAGGTCATCTAGTCCAACCGTGTTCTTTTTGACCCCTGATTCTGCAGTTTGGCTGCTGGCTGTTTACCACGACACAAAGCTTGTATTTTCTTTTGAACACACAATTTAAGGTTTGTCCCCTCAGGAGCAGAGCAGATATGGCATTGTGGGTCCAGGTGCCTCTGTTTTGGAACCAGGAGGAGAGGAAGGCTTGGAGTGAACACATGTAAAACGACAGGGCCTGCACAGTGCTGAAGAGGGTGGTTATCAGCCCCAACATGGCTCTTTGATGGATGCTGTACCCCTGCTGAAAACAACATTTGTTCTAGCCCTAGCTTCAGCGCACTAGAACGCCCCTCTCCACCCTTCCTTATTTTTAGTCATTGCTGTGTTTTGCTCTGATGAACTTTACTGGCAAATGCCTGACTTAGCCTGCCTTGAAGTAAAGCCAATCTTAAAGACGTGCGGATTCATTTGAGAGAAAAAGTTGGTTTTCCTCCTATTTCCTTCTCTTCTCTTTCCAAAAAGGCTTGGGAAGGTCCCAGTGCTGTCTCCTTCAAGCTCCCCCTACAATGGCTGCATCCAGTGCAGTCCCTCTGGACGTGCATGCTGGGTGGTTCAGCGTTCCTTGGGCAAGTTGCTCCATGTGCATCTAGCGGAGACCATATGCCACAGAGCACATGCTGTGCTTTGGTCTGGCAAGAGCTGCAGGCAGTGTCCAGCTGGGATTGCTGAAGTCGCTGGGCTGAGGACAGCACTTGGGCTGAGTTATCACACCCTGCCACTCAGTGTCAACTCTGAACATCTTCTCACTGCTAGCAGCTGGGGTAGTTACTCTGTGCTGGATCTGAGCTTTTATCTCATAAAGCAAAATGCTATCATGCTTTTCTTCCTTGGGACAAAACATATTTTTTTTTTACCCATGGATTTACTAAAAAATGAAGAGCATCCCAGGGTTTAAGGCACCTGAAACTGCATGTACTCATGCTGAGGTTTCCGCTTGCAGCCTAGTAAGACTGGGAGAGTGGATCACTGAGATACGAGGTGCCTGTATCCTTATTATTATGTTATCAGCCTTGCTCTGTTTTTGTCTGGAAGTTGCAGCCATTCCCCAACCATACATTGTTGTGAAGGGTTTCAGTATTGGTGAAACCCAGGATGGGGGTCAGGGGCAACAAGTGAATCTGGAATATCGTTAAACAGATCAAATGCGCTAAGTGATGAGTGTGACATGATTGAGATACCTTAGCACAGGGAGCTAAATCACTGTATACCTGCTTGGTAATGGAAAAAGTGAAGAAAACTATAACATGCCTAGCTGTTACGGTGTGTTACTGGAAACCAGCTTTATAGATGTTACATTCTACCCATGTTTCGTGTGTGATCATGGAGGGGGAGCTGCTGCTGGTAGAAGCCATTGAATTTATCGTAGCAACTGTCTATTGAATTGCTGTAATTTCTGCTGGATAAGGTGGTCACAACCTCTGTGCATTCACCATGAACCTGAGGATGCTTTAGCAGATGACGGAGGATGTGTCAGGAGCGAATTGCTGGGGACAGAAATAAGAAGGTTTAAGTACCTGGTTTCTGGCTGCAACTCATGCACTGTGAAACCAAAGAGATCTGGTTTTTTTTGTAGCTTCTGTTTTCTGTGTTTTCTGATAGCAGAGGTTAACGTAGGAGTCTCTGGATGAAAATCAGGAACCATTCCTGTACAGGCAGTTACCATTAGTATTGTTACAGTCCCTTTTGACCCTGAATCCAGGATTAGGGTGAATATAGTCTTATTACATTTTCAGCCTGCTTTTGTCAGTGGAGGTTTCTCATTTTTATGTGATAAAGAGTAAAGCTGCATGAAAAATCTTTGTCCGGTCTTGCTCTGGATCATAAAGCACTTTCTTGGCTCCTTTTAGCTTGTAGTGCTGCTGTGGACTCTTTAGGTGTAGAAACTGGAGACTGCAGAAGACAGACCTATTTGCGGCCTTAGTCACTCCTAGCCCTTGATTAAAGTCCTTTATAAGCATTTTACAGAGGAGGTAAGTATTACTATCTGTGTTCAGCAGCTGGGGAAACTGAGGCATGGATGGAAAATGGTGTGCCTGGAGAGACCTGAAGGTGAGATGTCAGCCTTTCCCCTGTGTAACACCCTCTGGACCCTGCTAAAATGACCTGTCCAGAAGGCAGCTTGCAGTAGTCATGCACAGGGTGTCTGTATTTCTTAAACCTTCGGTGACGTGGTCACAGAAGTCTCACTTAAATGCTAACAATCTGGCATTTTCCCTGAACAAGAGGGTTATGTTACAAGCAACGTATATTGTTGATTTGATTGCCTTCTTTAACTTATTAAGGAATAAGCTAATTAACTGTCAGAATTACTGAAGGAAGTATCCCGTATTCTTTGACCTGATATATGTACAAGGACCCCAGGTGAGGATGAAGTTTGGAATCAGGAAGGTTGGAAGATGAGATTTCTTGCGCAGCCCCGTCAGCTCATTTTGGCAAGCTGGGGGAAGAGCACACTCTCCTTTTTGCTGGTGTCGTGGTTTAACCTGAGCTAGCAATACAACCACAATAGCCACTCACTCACCCCCCCCCATCCCCCAAATAGGGGAGCGAATTGAAAGGGAAGGGAGAAACTTGGATTGAGGTAAGCACAATTTAATAAAATAACAAAATACTAATATACTACTAGTAAATATATATGTATAATAGAAATAGGATATAATATAAAATAAATGATACTCAATGCAATTCCTCACAAACTCCATCCACACTGAGCAGCCAGTCCCAGGAAACAGCAGGTGGTTCCAAACAGCTCATCCTGAAGAGAGAAGAGGATAAAAGGCAGGAAGGCTCAGAGGCAAAACGACAAAAGGCCTAATTAAACATCCCGAACAGAACTCCCCCAGTTCTGACAAAAAGACTGAGGAAGGTGAAGAAGTGAGAGAGAGAGACTGGAAGATCCCAACTCTCCTTAAATATGAAGCATGATGCTAATGGGATGGAATGCTCTTATTGATCAGTCTGCATGTCAGTCAAGCTCTGCCCCATCCATGCCCGCCTTCCTCGCTGCCTCACACCTGTGGGCAGAGCGCTCAGAGTGTCCTTGGCTCTCAGACCAGAGCAATTAAAAACATTAACTCTGTGCTGGGGTGTTATCTCTTGTTCTCAAACTAAGTCCAAATAATGACCATGCTAGCTATGAAAAAGAAAGGTTTCTACCTGCATGAAGAAAATGAACTCATTTTCAGTCAAACCAGCACAGCTGGGTGTTCTTCCCTCACATCCCAGCCGCTGCTCCAAGAGGCAAAACAGAAGCTGGGAGCTTCCATACTGTTTGTTTCACTAAGTGGCAGATGCTGACACTTTCTTTCTTTCTAAACTTATGGTGGTTTGCAGTAACGTTGACTCTTCGTAGTGCACTGGTTCCTAGCAGAGTGCAGATATTTCTTGTCAGCTTTGGCCATCTTTCAAGGCTATAAATATTGCCTTTAATAAAGAGCAGTGGTGAAACAGGGCTGTGATTTATGAGCGAGGCTCTGCAAGTTGGCATGGCTCTTGAAGCAGCATTGTATGTGGAAGGCTCTGTAGAGCCTTCTGCATGTAGGAAGGCTCTGTTAGCTCACCTGGTTATTCTTTGTTCTTTTCAATTGTTAGAACTGGGAGTTTGAAACCAGGCGTGCCTGATTGGAATGGACAAGGAGTTGCTTGGTGTGTATGTCAGAGGACTGTGGAATTTACTTTCTACACAAATTTGGAGTAGACCCAATTTAGAGAATTTCAGACATTGGTTAGTGCTTTTGGAAAGGGCTGAGGAGGCACTTTCCACAGCAACAGTATCAGGAGGGGCATTTTTTTGTTTTCTAGGGTAGCTGGTGGTCAGTGATAGGAATGCGGTTGGAATTGTATTTACAGTATTAATTCCCCACTAGAGTACTGAGACTGAGCCTCTTTTGTTATAGCACCTTATGATTTACACTGAAATAAATCCCCAGTAGTTACAAGAACAGGTTAGACGTCTGTTTTCCTTATAAACTTGTTAAAAAGTTGTACCCACAGCATGGATGTTTGATACTTTTGATATTCTAACAGTACTAGGAGGCTGGAAAAAAGAGGTGAAATGGGTAAGTCCCTTTCCTGTAGGAGCACTACGCACGTCCTTCTCTTAAACCATGCATGGGAAGTTAGGTAGGGCACAGGTAATGATTTGTGTGGAAGGAGGCATGCAGAATAGCAGAAGATTTGTATTTTAAGCTCACATTGTATGGAAAGGGTGAATAATTGGCTAGCAGACATTTCAGTAAATGGTTAGATAATAGTTACTGGAGTGCAGTGATCGGTTGTTCTAACTGTGGCTTGTCAAGCCTGAAGATTACAGTGGCATGTGAAACTGTGGTATGTTGAAGTGTTGTGTTCCAAGTAATCTTTAACTCATTCCACTTGTATCTGCCCTGCACATGACCCCTGCTGATAGTTCATTACTCCTGTGTAAATGAAGATTTAGTGGAAAGAATTTCTCTACAGTATTTTTTTTAAATAGAAATGCTGTCATGAACACACACACACACACACAGAGCTGAGATTTTGAAAGACTTTTCATGCCAGTGTATGAGAAAAGCTTTCCAAAAGTTAAAAGCCTGCCAGTGTGCAGGGTTGTGTATGTGGGGATGCACTTTCTGGTGTGGAGGGCTCTTGCCTCTTTACAGGGAGAAAGCAAAGTAGGCACACAGCTCAGCCAGAACTTTCCTTCTGTAATAGAGGGGGGAGCAATCCATAAATGCATGATTTATGTAAAGTGCCCTGGGACTGACTTTGAGCAGCCAGTGAGGGAAATCATTGCCACCACAAGGGAGCAGGAGGAAAACAAGCAGTTCTCCAGGCAGGCCTGGGTGGCTTGTGTCTCTCTCCCATTCCCCAAACTGGATTCCTTGCTCCAAGTCCTGCTTTTTCTAGCGGTTCTTCCCTATGGGATGGCTGCTGCTTGTGGGCGGCATGGAAGCCTCTGAGACTTCTGCAGATGTTATTTTAGATTTGGAGAGTTGTAATGTTTCCGGGACAACTGGGGAAGAATGAGGAAGGGACTTGTGCCGAGTCAGCTTGGACTACTGAACACCCTAGCTTGCTTGTGGCATTTTTGCCTATACAATGGCTAATGGCCTACTTTTACAGGGACCCCTTCAAGCCAAGTAAGCAACTGGCTTAAAAAATACTAGTGCAAGAAGCAAATGAGGAGCCAGTGTTGTCAGATGCAGTTGTAGGCTGATAATAGCCAACAGCTCTCTGAAGTGAGCACAACTTGTGGACACTCAGGACACTTGGAAAGTGAGTGCAGAGCGGAAAGTATTTCTGGGCTGGAAAGCCCATATTTGGGTCTCCATGCTAAACTCTCTTAACCTCTGATGACTGCTAAATAAATGTCCCTGTCCTACACAGCTCCTTCAATTAAGTGGAATTTGCTGTGTTGTTTAATCTTGCCTCTGTACCATTAATTGCCTTGTATTCTAAGAGGAATCAAATCCTTCTTGAAACTGTAACGTCATCTTATTTTCCTCCTTTCCATATTCTTTCTGTCTCATAGCAATGCTGAACTGCAGAATGTGGTGTTAAATTCTAGTGCTGCCATGGAGAGCAATGAACTCCAGGAGAAAGATGCCACCAGAACCCTCAGCCATGATCTCAGCAATGGCAGCAGCAGCAATTTGGAAGCAGCCAGGCGCCTGGCTAAGCGCCTCTACCATCTGGACAGATTCAAACGCTCTGATGTGGCAAAGCATTTGGGTAAAAAGTATGTGCTGATACAAGGCCTTTGGCCATGTTTTTCTTGCTGCTTCTGGAGGGGTTCTGTCTTGAATGATAACCTTTACTTATTTATTTGTTTGTTTAAAGCAACGAATTCAGCAAGCTTGTGGCTGAAGAATACCTTAAGTTTTTTGACTTCACAGGCATGACGCTGGACTACTCGCTCAGGTACATGCCCATTTGCAGACCTTATGTTCTTGTTTCAGTAATGGTGCTATTTGCTATATTGTCCTGATTGAAGTGGTTGTTCTGTTGGGGCTAGAGAGGGTGAAGAGAGGGTTGTGATGTGTTTTTGGGATGGAGCTTTTCTCTTCTGTTTGGCTTGGCGTGCTGCCATACTCTGGAGTGCTGTTGGAGCGGTGGCGTTTCCTGGAGAGGGAAATCTTTAGGTGGACCTGCTTAGGGGTGGTCCTTGGTGCAGAGGAGGTGGAGAAAAATGACCAGTCACTCGGTTAACAGGGGACTTGTAGTCTGCCAGGTGCTGCTGAGGAACGAAGTTCTTGCTCACAGCTGAGCTGCACAGACTTCTTGGCCGATGCCTTTTGGAGCTTGCTTTGCCTGGCTGCAGTGCTCAAAGCCAGGGCCAGGGTTTGATGTAGCTCAGCAGCCCGTCTCTCCATGTCCCTCTGAGGCACCCAAAAATGTGCAGAACAGTAAAAGCTTCCACATGGAGAATGCTGTTGAGAGTTTGGTAGCTGCCAGTGTGGGTGTTTGAAAACCCAGCCCTTCAATTTTCCTTCCTTTTTACACTCGAATTAGGCCTCAACAATGGTTTGGTTTGGGTTGGGTTTTTTTCTTAGGAGGCAAAACACCAAGTTTGTGTAGCAGTGGCTACACAATTTAATGGGATTTAAAGTGAGTTTAAATCATCTGACTGAGGTTACTCAAGTGAGTTATTTTTATTTTTTTTTCTAATGAAACAAAACCAGCAGGTCTGCAGGCACTTGCTAGTCCCCTTGCAAATGCATTTCCAGGTTGCTGACTCCAGGAGGCCATGGCAGACCCCAAGGAAAGCCTGGAGTCCTGCCTGCCAAAGGTGGCTGGAAGGAAACGTGCCTGCAGAAGAGTGAACTGGCTGCTCCCATGGTGGGGAATGGAGCTGGAGCCCTCACTCAGCACAGGGCAGGAGCAGCTGGAGTGGTGGAAGGTCTGTGGCTCCTTCCAGGTTTTAGCAGCCCTGAAGCGCGATGCTAAATATAGATGTCTTTTAAATGGTGAAATCCAACACCTAATTGCTTTGTGACACATATTTAGGAGGTCTCTGCTCCCAGTAGATTTCCAGTTATTATTAGTAGTCATGACCTTCTCTGAAATATGCTCTGGCTCGTGTGGGACTAGGACATGCCAGGGGTTTGCTGAGGTTTCGGGAGTGGCCACAGTCACAGCTGGCTGTACACCCTGAGCAGGCAGCAAAAACTAGGGACAGAGCATCATCCCGAAGCCTGGGGCAGCTGAGGCGTGCCGCCTCCTATTTGCAGGGAGCAAGGGTTAACCATCCTTTTGCTGCTGGACGGTTCTTCTGAATGCATCTTTCGCATCCTCTGCAGGTCCACAGGAGGTGGAGAGGTGGAACCACTGTTTCAGCCCCTCTCAAAGTCCATCCTGGTCCTCCCAGTGGTTACAAACTTGCCCTGGTGGCCCTTGGCCGCAGCTCTGAGAGCAAGGAACCTGCCTTGTTTCTGTAGCAAATGCTGTTTCATCAGTTGCCTTTCCAAGGCAGCTTCCAGAGCTGGGTAAAGGTGCTGAAGAGCAGTAGAGGGTGCAGGTCAATGGTGCATCGTGTGGGCAGGGGCTGTTGCTGGAAAAAGCCAGAGCTGGAGGAGGAGTAAAAATGGCTGGTTGTCAAAATGTCCCATAGGGGCATGAGGAAGGGAAGAGAAGGGAAGAGAAAGAGAGGAGAGAAGAGAAAAGAGAAGAGAAAAGAGAAGAGAAAAGAAGGAGAAACCCTGTGAAGACTCAGTTATACTTACTTGTGAATTGAGTTATTTGCAATACATTACATGTGAAATTAAGTTATTACCAAGCAAATCACGCTCTGTGTGGTTGTGAGATCATTGCAAGTACAGCTCATCTCTGACCTTACATCAAAGAGAAAAAATTAATGTTTGTTCATCCAGGCTAGATAGACATAAATGTTCCAGCAACATATTCCACACCTTTCAGATCTAGTGTTAGTTTCAGTCTCATGGAGTATTTAAAAATTGTCTATTATGCACTCATTTTGTATGCTGTCTTGCTTCGGACCCAGAAAGTTTGTGTTTTCAGGCTTTTCTTGGAAGCATCCTGACAATGAGCATAGGCTGATACTGCTGAAGTCATCTCTTGGCTCCAGGATGTGGGAATTTTGCAGAAGTTCTTTGGCTGCCAGGCGAGATTTTCTAGCAGGAAGAATAGTAACATGGTTAAGGGGAGAGGTGATTAAGTGTTGGATGAAGAGTGGAAGATGTGTGTGTGTCCCGCCTCTTTGCACAGGCTCACTGGCTGCATCAGCCTGCGCCCTGGACTGTCAGGAACCCAGGAGGGCCAGGTTGCTCCTCCCACTGTTGAAGTGCAGTGCGAGATGTTGAAACTCCTCTGCCATCTTCCCCAGATGTTTTCTGCAGGTCGAGTAGTCACGCTGCCCTCTGCAAGGTGACTGGTGTGGTCATGGCCATTCTGGTAGGTGACCCTCTAGAAGGAGGACCACACATTTGGTATGGGCTCTGAGTCTGCAGTGCACCGGCCTGACTTCACTGTCTGGAGTAGCTCCTCTGATTTGGATGGGCATACTAATGAGTGTAAAGTTGAAAGATGCAGGGTGACAGACAATTAGAAAAAGACAGAGAACACCCTGGATGTCTGTCATGCATATACGACACCAGCTCTAGTTCCTTCCCCAAAGAAAAGAAAAATATTAAAAATAAGAACAGCTCCTTGAAGTGCTATGATTGCTTATTAGTTTGTATGTTCTGTGGGTGAGACCAGTGGTAATTTAACTCCTGCTTCATTTACTATAATGGTGGAATTAACTGCACATGGCATAATAGCCCATTTTCCTAGAAAGGCTTCTTGGAAGCAAATGTCTGGCATGTACTTATGTACTTCCTACTGTGAAGTGTGCTTTGCTCTGTGCACCGTGTGAGGAAAAAGGAGATTTATCACTTTAATTTCACCATTTCCTGCTCTTCTAATAGGAGTTTCTTTAAAGCCTTTTCACTTATCGGAGAAACTCAGGAACGAGAGAGAGTTTTAATCCACTTCTCCAGCAGATACTACGAGTGCAACCCCAACACCATTTCTTCTCAAGGTAACTTTGTTTCTGCTATGAAGGTCTTTGGTTCTCTCCCTCTTCCTTCATGCTTGCCTTCAGTAGCATGTGCGGTGCATGCCTGAGAACTGAAGGTGTTTAATTGAAGTGCCACACTTTAGAGACTGCCAGTGATGAGCATTGAAACCCTCCACGTACTCCAAACGTAATTGTGGTAAGGCAGTGAAAAATCTGTATTTATCCCCAGTCAGGAAAGGTGTTTAAGCGTCCTCAGTGTAAAGCCTCAGTTGTAGCATCTCCAGATTTGAACGTCCTCAGTTGTGGTTTCTGGTCTTGCTGACTTCCATCGTGTGGGTACCTGTACTCTAGCTACATGCATGTGGATGCGAATAGGTCCCATCTCAGGTGGAAAAGAAGCTGTTTGCTTTCCATGCTCCATTCAGCGCTTGCATCTCTGCGTGCACAGGCAGCAGTCATGCCAGTTCTTGCCAGTTGTGGGGGTGAATTTTGGGTGCTGTATCCAGACCCTGGCATGGTTTCATCTCACCTAGGTAACATCAATCAGAGTGCTGCCTCCTTGCAAATGTTTCCAGTAATTTTTGAAATTTGTGGGGGAAACAAACAAACACATGGATCAAACCTGAGAAGGCTGGCATTGGAGAAGAGGATGAACTGTCCACTGGCAGAGCTGATGCCTTCAGCCGGCCACGCCAGCAGAGACATGCAGCCCCATGATGGCAGGGCCGGCTGATCACATGCTGAGAAAGGGAGGAGGGCAAGAAAGAAAGTAAGCACAGTCTCAGCTGTGCCTTTAGTCTCAAGTGTAAGTGAGAAGGAGCTGCCACACTTGGAGGTACTGTCACACTTCATTACCCCTTGCTTCGTGACCTGCCTCTGTTGCAGCGAAGTGATGTTAGTTCACTTTGCGTTTTACTGGCTGGCATGCAGGAGAGAGGAATAGGTAGTGGTAAGACAGGATCTGCTGCCATGCTGTTCCTGTCCTCTTCCCAACGTATTTCTTGTTTCAAGACTCCTCAGGCAGTTGTGTAGAATAGGTGTGTCATGTCCAGACTGAAACAATGACGGGCATGTTGATGTGGCAGCCTTAGTCTAGTCAGGGTGCAGAAGGGACATTGCCACTTCTGAGCCTTAGTAAGCATTTAGAATAATGTGAGCCCTTCAGATTTTGCCCAGGATTTCACGTATTTTAGATGCTGTATTTCTGCTGTCAGTAGTCGAATGCTACACTGCAGAAATACAGTGGTGGTTTCTTTTGATGGAAATCCAGGGTTGCATTTGGCTTTCTCTTTTCCCTTTTCCCTTTTCCATCTTCTGGATGCATTTGTACTTTGGAAATGAGAGGATGTGCTACTCTAGAGAAATGCATAGACCTAAACTGGAGTACCACAGCCCCAGAAGCAAGCTACTTCAAACTTACTACTGCTAGTAATAATAGATCTCTCATTTCATGGTCTGCTACAGTTCAGACACATTGCTTGGGTGCTAGGGCCTGTACAAACATCATAAGAAGGCATCCTTATGTTGGGGAACATATTTTTGTAATGGCTTCATCTTACACTAATTTAAGCCTGCTATAGTCACACTGGGTGTGAAATATATCTATCCTTATCCTCCATTCCTCTTCCTTCACTGCACAGATGGACCTGTGCATAGTCATTATCTGGACTCATCTGTGAAGGTTTTTATGCACATGTCCCTTTAGTGTGTGAAAGTCTCAAAAATTATTCTGTGTCTTTATGACACCCCGGTGAGAGAAGGGAAGGTGGCACCATGTGTTTATCAACAAGAGAATGGAGAAAATATTTTTCCTAATGTGTTCCTAATGTTTGGAAACTGGCTAGAGGCATTTGAATTTTCAGAGGTGATAAATGGCACCATGGGCACTATCACCTTTGCCTGGATTTGTGCACAGCCAATACACTTCAGATTTTAAGAGAGCTGCCTGGAAAATGAGGATTGTGAAATTGGCGTACACTTTTGCAAATGACAGTCTACGCTGACTTTGCCAAGTCTGCCACAGTTACTCTGGGGATGGAGCTAGCGATACAATCTGCCTCTACTGGCTCATTGTTGAGGGCCTTTGCTACAGGACCACCTTAGAAATCGCTGGAGCACTCTCTACCCAATATGGAGCCAAGGTAATGTAAACCACTGATTGAAGTTCTCCAAAATTCAGTCTAATTGAGCCCTCAATGAGGGGGCCAAAGGAGGAGGAAGACAGTGTTGTATCTGCTCTGCACACAAGAATGGCTGTATTTTACCCTTCCCTTTCTGCCCTGAAATAAATGAAAAACAGGGAGTTGATTCAGGCTGTGGTATTGATATTAGCAAGCAAAGGGTGACAGTGTGGCTTCCTGTCTGGTTTGCCTCATCCATGGGTGCTGGAAGATAGTTTTGACAGTCATTAAAAGATGAAAGAAAGGCTGTTCTGGCTTGGCAGCTGTGGGATGACTTCACTGTTCATATGTTTAATTATGTGTATTTCTTGATAAAACAGATTCTTGTTAAGGGAACAAACTCAGTTAGGGTATGAAGCTCAGTTTCAGCTGTTCTTAGAAGTCCAGACATGGGTTTGCACGTGACTCTGCTTATGTCTCTTTCTGCAGATGGAGTTCACTGTCTCACATGTGCCATGATGCTGCTGAACACAGACTTGCATGGCCACGTGAGTATGCACAGCTTTGTGTAGACTGCTCCTGTCAACACTGTGCTTGGAGGTGGTGATCTTGTGACAGCAGAGTCCCCTTGCTGGTGGCCTGCTACTAAAGCACCCCTGCAGATGGCAAACAGTGAGAAGACTGCACTGCCAGCCTGATGTCTTGGGCAGGGCTTTCCAGCAGGTCCAGATCAGTAATGCGTAAGCCGGCATTGTGCCTGGCTTTGCCATAATGTCTCAGGATGCTCCTTGTCCTCAGGCCCCTGTCTTTCTGGTGTGCTCTCCATCCTTCCCTGGTTACAGCAGCTGGCCCTGCCCAGGAAGCTGTGGTTGGTATTGGGTTCCCCTTTCCATTATGTAAAAACATTTGGGAAGGCAGAAGAAAGAAGGGAGGTGATGAGTTGCTGAGAAGGTTGCAAGGGGAAGATGATGTTTGCAGGCATCCAGTTGCAAGGTGGAGATCTGGTGGAAGCAGTATTCTGCTCAGCCAGAGTAATGACAGATGTGCCCAGAGCCAAAGGAGTGGAAGGGGCCATGGGCATTCTGAGTGGGAGCCCTGTGTTCCCCCACTGCACACCCACTACCTGCCCAGGGGAGATATTATTGCAGTTTGAGTCTTAGTCACACTGGAATAGGGTGCCAGCAGCCCTCGGATCTGTATTTCAGCACCCGTAATGCAATATGCCTGCTATGCATGGTGTTCCCATGCTGATGGGAGGCTTCCCCCATCCTGGAGTCAGGATAGAGGGGAAAACACGGGGAGCATGCCATGGTACCATGCAGGAGCAGTGGCTTCAGCCAAGTGGCTTTGGGGCTTCTCTCTGGCTGAGATCCTCCACTGCAGTGTCAAGGGCTCTTCCAGGAGGGCCTCAGTTGGGAGCTCTTACACAGCAAGGGTGGTAGGTTGGGCAACAGGAGATGGAGGCACCCTGGGTCTGTCTCCAAGGGCTGCTCAGCCTCTGTGGGTGCAACTCTTCAGTGGGTACAGGTAATGAAGTCAAGGCTTGTGCGTACTTCCCCAGGGGTTTTGACGCCCACGTCCCCTTAATTGTCTGAAAATTGTAGAAATAGGAGGGTAAGGGAACTGGGAAGAATTTTTTTCTTTGAATGTGGAGCCTTCCCTAACTGAGAAGTGTGTCAGTCACGCGGGAGGGTGAGCAGAGGTACAGGAACATACCCCGGCGTGCCTCTTAGCATCTACCACTTCTGTTGAGCATACCTGGGACTGCCCGTGCAGGTATCCCACTCCCCAGAGCGATGAGCAGCCTAGGGCACCCACTTTGGCCTTGCAGTCCAGGGAGGAAGACTAAATGGTTGGATGTTAGCCCAACAGCGTTTCCTGTTGCTCCCTGCAATCCTTTAGTGAGCCCTACTGTCTTCATTAGGCATTGGAGTAGACTATCTGGCTCCGACCCATTGTTGCTGTTGCTGATTTGCAGCTGAAGCTAGGATGACTCTTGCTGTTGCAGTCTGTAACTTTGGAGGCTTGTCCTACTGGCAGTCATTAGTGTGTTGTTACTTGTATGCAGCCGTAATGTTTGCCAGATTCCTGCATGTGTGTCTTCTCTCTCTCTCTCTGATTTCCTGCAATTTTGGTCTTCCACTTATTGCTTTGCATTTTTCCACATAGGTGGTAAGTTGGGCATTTTTGACTTAGAATGCAGCCTCTTGCAGGTACATACTAATTGCCTGTTTCCCAACAAAGATAATGCTCAGATCCATTCTTACCATGATTCTACTAAAACAGGAAGCAAATGAGTAACAGGGCTTGTCTACACTGAGCTCTATTTGTTGCTGACATACTGATCCTAAGTGCGGACACTTTAATTTCACAATAAGCTCAACTGCTTGTACAGCCGTATTGCAGCTGCCCTACCTTCAGTTCACACTTCCCCTAACTCTTGTAGACAAACTCTTGCTTATCTATTTATTCATCCCTGTCTTGCCACATTTCATTCTCTTTGTAACTAAATTATGTTTGCTAGCTGTGTCTTGGAGATGAATGCTTGCATCTCTGCAGGGAGGTCATCACCCAGACTGTGATGCTAGGGACTTCTAAGGTATCTCTAGACTGCCAGGCACATCTTCCAGAACCTGTGCGGCACTGTGTGGAGATGCTAGCTTTGGTCCTGGGGCAAACCAGCCGTTTTTCTGCAATGCCAATTATCTCCATGGGTGACATGAGCCACACTGCTGTTGGTTTTGGTCAGCGTGGGGAAGCTGCAAACTGCTGTGTGGAGGAAACAAACAAGCAGGCTAAAGTCTGCCACAGGGAAGAAGGAAAGCATTTGCAAGTCTACTAGAACAGCTCCAGCCTGCACCCAAGACTGCAGTTGCGAGTTGTGTTCTGCAAGCTTAGCAACTAGAGAGCCAGGGTTACAGCCAGACTATGTTGTCAGGAGCCTTCCTGATGCAGGAAGCAGTGCATCTTTCTAGCGTTCCTGCCTACCTCTTTCTTCTGGTCTGCGCCGGCTGTTGGCTATGGTATCTTCCTTTGTGGCTAGATGAGGCTAACAGTCAAGGTTTGCTGGTTTTCTTTCTCTCCCTGATCATACATTACAGAAGGGAAATAGAGGATGGTGCAGTCCAAGCTGTAATATAACTATAAAATTGAATGACCTGTATTACTAACTGGTGCACTTCTTTGGGCTCCACTCCTATTTTAATTTGGGATCTTGCTTCTGACCCAAGTCACTGTTGGTGCACTAAGCTCTTCTGCTGTATTTCTGCAGCCAAGGCATACCCTTACCATGGAGAAGTCATCTTCACCCCCTTCTCCCGACTGGCAGCAGTGGCATCCCCAAAGATACGGTGGTCATCACAGGGCCTTGTCTTCCCTCTGTTTTTAACATGTTTCACAGCTCATCCCAGACTGCTTCCCTTCCTTCAGATCTCTCTGGACTCCTTTTTCACCAGCTCAGTGTTGTCATTACTGCCCTCTCACAAGGTTCCCTGCATGTCAAGCATGGGACTTTAGCACCTGAAGGCAACAGGTGACTGAGTACAGACACATTCTCTGAGGGGTGATGAAGACTGGGATCTAAGAGCAGTTTAGGGCACCTTCAAGACTCCAAATGGAGCAGTTTGGGTCCTACATGAACATGGCCATTCCTTTCCTGCTTGTGGCTCAGTTGAGCAATTTTTAGTCTGAGAATTAGACAGAAAGAGAGAAAAGAGAGCAATCCTATGAAAAAGTCCAGGCAGCCTGAGCCTGTGAATCAGAAAAGGTAATGGCTGCTTCTGGGCATCTTACTCCAATTCAGAGTAGTTGCTACTGGAGGGGAGCATTAGAAATCGTAAGAGCAAGGTCTGGAAAGGGCCTCAGTTGGCTATTTCCTTATGCCCCACAGCAGGATCTAGTAGAGCTTTTCCATCAAAGGCTGGTAGAGACTCTGGAGACATGGAGGTATAAGGCACCATGAAGATACCTGGCAACTTTATCGTCACCCTTTTCATTGCCCTCCTATATTTAGCTGGTTTTGGATGGCTGTGTGGGACTTGGGGTCCAAATGCACCTTCCCTTTTCTAACTATATTCACACAAGGATACTTGTCTCTGAAAAATCTTGGGAATGTTGTCTTAGTGCTGCCTGTGATGGGATTAAATGGGAGCAGGGAGTTGCAGTTATTTACATGCAGTTATTTATATGTTGCTTATTTACATCATTTTGGAAAGCAGCATGAATATGATGCTGTGTTTCTCTGCCATCCCTTGCAGAATATTGGGAAAAAGATGACCTGCCAAGAGTTCATTGCTAACCTCCAGGGGATGAATGATGGCAAAGACTTCCCAAAAGGGCTGTTGAAGGTAAGGAATGATCTGCAGAACACGGGTTTCACTTTTAATGAGAGATGGTTCAAAACAGAACACCCTGCTTGCATTTTCTGAATCTTAACTGTCAAACAGGACAAACGATGGGCACGTTTCGTCTCCCAGAATATATATAATATAAACAGTGTTCATTCTGCTGTTTTCCCAATTGCCTTCACTTGATTGTGATAGAGACTGAACACCAGTAGGGCCAGCTCCAGAGCTGTGTGTCTTGTAAGCTCAGACAGTCATGCCATCCCAGGGTACTGTCTCCTGATTAAAGCAGACAGAAGCAGCCAGTTGGTTCTAACTATTGAATATGTAAGGACTAATCCTGAGCTCTGCCTGTCTGGAAAGTGTGTGTATTTTTTCATCAAAGATGCTTTGGGGTTTTCACATTAGAGCAGGAGATGTAATTTGAGATTAGGATGTGTTGTCTGGCACAGGCTGCTTTGCTTCTGGTTTTGTTCATTAAGTTTGTGCCAGGAGTTAAATCTGAAGAATAGGCAAAGAGGCTGAGCAGGATGAATCTCGTTTCATTGTCAATAATAATAAGAATGTTTCGTTTCTCTTTTACCTGATTGCTGGCATGAAACCACAGTCTATCTGAATGAAGAGAGGAGCGCATACACTAGAGGGTTTTTTTGGTTTTTTTTTTTGGTAGTGGAAGTAAAAATGAGAGGTTGCTTCATCTGAGAGCTGGAGTAAATAAAAATAACTGCAGTCTCTTGTGGGTTTCGTTTCAGGCCCATTGTGCAATGTGGATGTACCTGCATAGTTACAAGTGGCAGACTTTGTTTTCCAGTATTGGTAGTTTCTTCAGTTTCTCCAGACTCCTTGGGGAGCTTTTTGTTGTGTCCTCCTGCCTCAGTTCAGAGTTAGGAATATAAACTTAACCCCCTTGTTTTTAGATTTAATGTCTTTATTTTTGAAATCTGGATACAGATTATTCATCTGTCAGCAGCAATGCTTAATTTTTTTTTTTCCCAAAGACTCTTATTTCTCAGTCTGCCACAGGGAGATGTGTTGAGATTAATTTGCAGGCTAATTACAGCTCTTATTGAAGAAACAGGTCTCCAAACTGTGTTTAAATAACTTTCTGAGTGCACTGATGAGAGAATTCCACTGGTGCTCACCTGCTCTTTGTTTTCCTGCTGACAAAATTACACGGTTGGGGCTGTATCTTGCTGTTTAGCACTGACCTGCTAATGCTGAGGCTGCCAGGCTGTTCGCCACCCCACTCAGAGTAAGGACTGGGGCTCGGGATTGTTTGGATGTAGCAGGATGGAAGAAACTTGATGTTAGTGTCCTGCCTCATTTGAGGCTTTTTGCCCCTTTTCTGCATGCTGCCCTGATGTCTGCAGACAGACGTGTGGCTCCCAGCCTCAGTCTTTTATCTGGCTTATCTGAAGATTTGCTGATGTTCTGTCCCTTGTTTTAATTTATCAGTGGAGAGGAGCGGAGTGAGTAGTAGTAATTGTTCATTTTAGTAGCTACATCACTTTGTCTGCAGCAGCCACCCTGCCACTAGATATGTGATTACAGAGACTTAGCAGAAATTAAATTTGCATTAGTCTCAATAAATCAAATTCACAGAGCCCTGCTTCAGCACCGTGCCAAAGTGCATATGGCTTGCTGGTGCATTAGCAGTGTATCTAATGAGCATTGATGAGGCTGGGAGCCATCTCCTCATGCCCTTCCCCAGCCCCTGGAGAGGAAAGACTTTCCACAGGGTGGCAGTGTCCCCCCGTGGGAGCGAAGTCCTGAGCACCCACTGGTGGGTAATGCGGAGCCGTGGGGAAGGGAGCACGCTTTTCTGCCTCTCTGGGTTCCCTGTGTTCCCCTCCTGGCTTTGCTCCACCCTGTATGAAGCTCTGCAACTCTGCTGAGCCCTGGGGCTGAGCTGTGTGGTGCTGGCGGGGAAAGAAGAGAGGAGACATCTGACCAAGCGCTTACATCTTTGCATGTAGCGTTCATCCAGGGCTTGGGAAGCTCTCTGCAGCGCTTTCCATGGACCCTCTTCACAGAGTCAAGGGTGCAAATACTGCTGGGGCTATCCATGACAGTCAGCTGACAGGCAGAAATAAAATGTTGCCTTCAGTTAGTCCCATCACCCATAGTGCTACTGAGCGCAGAGTGTGGCCCTGAGAATTTGTTTTGTCTGGATAGGAAAACAGCCTCTCAAGGAGTAGACATCAACATGTCAGGAGGGACACCTCTGTCTTCCCTGTGATCAGCCTCAGAAAACTTCCGACGTGAGATCTGATTGCCCTTTTCCCTCCGCTCCCATGAGGGAGCCATCTCTCTGTTTTATTGAATTTTTTCTCAACAATAAGGACACTTTAGTAAACACCATAAAGCCTTCATGACATGATTCTCAGTGTGTCACTGATAGAGCTTTGAGAACAGAGATTTTACTCTGACTAGAGATAGAAGTGAGAAATGCTAATATGATCTTGCTCACCTTGTGTCTTTCTGTCTTTTCATTAACACTGAAAAGAGTTTTGCTTTTTTACACTCATTTGCACAAAGATTAATCTCTTTTTCTTCTTCCTCATTCCTTTTGTCAGATCTGAGGTTGCTTTTAAAGTTGGGACCCATAAAAGCAAATATGCCAAACTGTGATTAGAAGCGTGGTGCTCTCCGTGAGATACGCTTGTAATATTCATATATTCAGTACTTTGCCAAGCAGGCAGGTATATTTACCTTCCTTTTTATTCCATAGTAGCTCCAATTTGACCATCTGTCACGCATCCCATTAATCTGCGATTGACTGCTAGTAAAGACTAGAGGTGGAGACAGTAGCCTGATTTCCAGTTATGTGCTGTCAGTGCATGCTGACCTGAGCATGGTAGTTTATACTTACTGCAGGGTTGCTGTAGTCCTTCAAACTGGGGCAAATTCCTTGTAAAGGAGGGCCAGCATTCCAAGCTATGATTCTCTTCTCTGCTGTAAATAAGGAGCATCTATCTCTGTGGGTCTGGCTGGTGTAGAAGGTGAGTCAGGTCTGTTAAATCCAGGCAGATTAACATTATTGAAAGTGAAATTTGTCAAAAGTAAGAAATCGTTTTGTAATGTCTGTCTTTTGACGCTGAGCTTTCACACTCCAAGCACAAAAATTTTATATGGTATCAAGCTGTGATCAGGCATGGTGATCCTGACTTCCAGCCTTGATCTTACACTTTCCTGTGGCAAAGGTCCCTTTGTCCTGGTAAGCTGAAGCCCTGGAAGGAGTGCTAAATACTAAGAGTTGTGACTGCCTCTGTTCTAGTTATTGCAGCAGTACTCTGCTATGGATGGGCTCAGTGCTCACTCCTAAGGCTGATGATGAATCACACAGTTACCAGCATTTACAGGTGGTGATGAGTGACAGGTTTGCTGGGACTGAGAGAGACAAAGGGACCCAGCTGCAGCACCCATGTCCTCTGAGCTGATGTACATGACACCCTGGATTAGCTGCCGCAGATGCTGCTGCGGATAGTGAGGGAAGCTGGAGGAGAGATGCGGCACCACTGTGAGTGGGAGAGAGCTGAACACATCAGAAACAGTTAAAACAACTAAGTCCAACCCGTGAGTTGTTAGCCTAAGAGAATCATGACCAGACCATTGTTCATTTATTCCTGTAGAAAGGGAGGCTAGGCCTAGGGTCTGCCTACTTGGATGGGAAACAAAATCAGTCTGGGGCAATGTCAGGAGCCTCATGACTACAGCATAGCAGCAGTTTATCTGCAGGCTAGTTCCTTCCTCCTGGGCTCACACCAGCTTTAATCTGGTACAGTGATACCATTTTCACTGATGATACTCTGCGTTACATTATGTGACCACAGCTGCCTTCAAAGCTGGGCTTCGCAAGGTTGCTCTGGAATGAGAAGAGGAGGAAATTGGCTTGGAAAGAGCCTAACTTTGGCCACGTATGCTTGCTTCATTTCCTGCAGGCAGTGCGGTCCCCATGAATGAAGTGCTGGTACAGTGCTGGCCACTGTGTCTTCCTCTTGTCACCTTGTGGCAAGGTGTGTGAGACTGCTCCAGCATGGTGGCAGTGATGAGGCCTTTCTTATGCAGGAAGAGAAAATACCTGCCCTGGCCCACAGGGAGCCTGAGTAAATGGATCCCTGCTTTTGTTAGGCGGCAGCCTGGGCATGGTACTCTGTCGTTAGAGTGTGTGCTAAGTACCACCTGCCCATATTGTGTTGCACAAGTAAAATGTCCTCTGCATCTGCAGTGTCTAAGATACCACATTTGTGGACTCAAGGACATCACCCAACCTCTGACATGGAGTCACTCTGGTAGCTGTGCTGCCCTATGACACAAGCATGGGATGAAGGGGGTCGTACCTGGCTGCATGTCTTCTGATAGGAGGTAGCAGCTCTTCGCTGACCCATCGTGCTGTCAGAGAGCCTCTCCATTACGTTAAAGGACCTGGGATGCTCTATGGGGACTTGGCTAGCGCCATTCTGGCAGGGGCTGCTGATGGAGGTAAGATGCCAGTCCTGCATAAAAGATCTGCATTTTCTCGAAGGCTGGTTTTTGGCTAGGCCTTATCTCCTGGAGAAGCACTGTAATGAAGTGACCAAATTAAGTGAGAGTTGCTGGTGCTGAACTCTTCTGAAGAAGTAGTCCTCCTTAATTTCCTAAATGATCTGAATTCTTTTTCAGGATTGCTGGAATATGCAATTTCCTGTAGAAGCTGCAAGGTAGAGTTTATCTCATTTTGCTGTCAGTTCCCTGCCCTTTAATTAACGATTTTTTTTTACACTGTCTTGCTGCTGCCTCTTTTTTTCATTTTTTTTCCATTAAATGCCCTCCAAAGCAAACACTAAATTTAAAGAGAATTACTGGTATCTTGCTCCATCCATTCCATCCATTTCAGGTATTTAGCAGAGAGAAGAGAGTGAGCATCAGGCGGCTAATTCCCCCCTCATTTACGCAGAGGAAATCACACTAATCAGACTGATGTGTACACCCTAATTGCTATCATCTGCAGTCTCTTCGCTTCTTCCATTTCATGGCTGAGGCTCCTTGGCAAGGAATTCCCACCTTCCTGCTGCTGCTGAGTGGTGAGGAGAGCTTGCGGCATCACAGCAGAAAAGCCCCAGCAAGACAGCAGGACAGCACTGGCTGCAGCAGCACCTGCAGCTGCCGGCAGAGAAGGCGGTGGAGGGGACCGAGTGTCTCTGGTCCACTAAAGAAGCCAGAGCTCTGCTCAGTTACAGAGGCTGCCTCCTTTTTTCTCCCCCAAAATGAAGTTCTTCCTGTGAAAAATATTTCTGTTGGGACGATGTTTTCTGGGGTAGCCATTTCTTATCTGTTTGAAATGAAAGATCTGTTACCGAAGCCCCTTTCAGCTGCTAGGAGACAACAGAGTGTAATCTGGCAGTTAGAATTTAGGGAACACAGGATAAAACCGTTAATCCTTGTCTGAAACAGTTGTTTGCGGAAGCATGCTTTCCTTTCACACTGCCAAGTGTCTCAGAGCCACAATGACTGAAGGGAACACCCAGCTTGTCTTCGCGCCCCTCCATACTCAGCGAGGACCTTCCTGCTGCAATAACTTATGTCTCCTTTGGCTTGCAATTTTTTGGGTGTTGTCATTTGTCCTGTCTAAGAGCAACAACCAATTAAAGCATGCCTGTGCAAAACTGCGACTTAAACCAGATTATGGTGGTGCATGTATTGCTTTGGGTCCCACGAATAATGGAGATCCCGGCAACCCCGTGTCCCATTGAAATGCAAATGTATTTTCCTTCTGCATTCCAGGAACTTGCTTCAATGCACATAAAGAGAAAAACCTGAAATCTGTGCTTCTCGCAACTCAAATAAGACCAGGTATTATGCTGAGGAAAGCAACATAAGATAATAACAAAAGCCTGATGCTCTCCACCAGCTCTGTCCCTAAGCAGGGAAAGCAGAACTTTAGAAAAGGCTTAAAATATAAAATTTTGTAATGGTGATCCAGGAATATGAATTCCTCTGGACAGTCTAGGGGTGGTACTAGCAATTGCTTATCTCACTAGGAAGCAGGCATTTCAGGATGGGGCTGTTGCTGCCCTCATGATCTGCATTTCTCCCCAACCTTTCATCTCTTTGCTTTCTGACTGTTACTCAAAAGATCTTACCTAACCCACCAGGCTTTTGTGTCAGTAAGGAGTGAAACCCAAGAAGAGTCAGCTAAGAATTTCCATTCCTATTAGCTGCAATTACATGGCTCAATACCAGGCTCCTAATGAACGTTTGGGGAGTTAATTTTCATCTCTGGGGGCAAAGTCTCCATAGTGTCTTGTCCAGGTTGATCAGGCAAGTGAATCATTTGATGTTTAGCTTCTGCAGCCTGTCAGATAGCCAAGCCTGTCAGTTGTCTCTCAGTTTAACTGAAATGCTTAGCAGCTCCTGAAGATGAACGTCACCAAACTTCCCATTTCTTGTGCTGTCACTGTGGAGGATACAGACTGGTAGTCTCCCGAAATTATGAGCTTTGCCACTTTAAAGGAGGAATTTTGGGCTCTTTTCAAGCTGGGAAATCTCTAATACAATGTCACACATGCATTTTGGTCCCTATGACATATTACACCCACCTCCATGTAGGTAGAAAACAAATTCTGAAAAACATTCTTTGATCTTCCACCCACTGATCTGCTTGAAATTTAAGTTCTGTGCTGCAACTTGAAGGAAGGAGGAGTAGGAATATAATTTATACCATACTAAAAAAATAGAGGAGAAAACATTACTTCCACTAGTTCTAGAATTATTGCTGTATATGTCTTTGTATTCCTTCCTTTTGTTTGTCACTACACTTTTCAAATGACATTGGACTATTCTTTCTCATCCAGTTACACTGTTTTCTTTCAAGTAAGAGTGCTACCTTGCTCCTGAAGTTGGATTTTTGTTTCGTTTTTTGTTTTGTTTTTTGTTTCGTTTTTTGTTTGGTTGGTTGGTTTGGTTTTTTGGGTTTTTGTTTTGCCCCCTCCTTTCCTGTCATGTTAAATGGAACATCTGGTTTCCTTCTGAGGTCATGCTTCCATGGAGGATGAAGTATTTGTAAGATGCTGGTACAAACTTGGGGCAAATCCAAGCCACTTATTTTCTGCTCTGCTGACAGTTGGGTTCTAGCAGAAGTCATGAAGATTAGAAAGGATTTCTCCTTCTTTTGCGGCAAGACAGCTGGACGTCACGCCATAGGTACATGCATTTGTGGAGGAAGGGGATGTCAAAGATTATGCCTACTTTCCCTCCATGGTGCAACACTCAGGTGACACCCGTGTAAAACCTGTGTGGTTCTCAGAGTAGCCTTGATTCCCTTTCCCCTCTCCCCCTTTCCACCTGAATTTTACATGCCCTTTTGGCCCCTCCTTCCTCCCTTTCCCCTCACTTTTCACAGAATCACAGAATCACAGAATGTTAGGGATTGGAAGTGACCTCAAAAGATCATCTAGTCCAATCCCCCTGCCGGAGCAGGAACACCCAGATGAGGTTACACAGGAAGGTGTCCAGGTGGGTTTTGAATGTCTCCAGAGAAGGAGACTCCACAACCCCCCTGGGCAGCCTGTTCCAGTGTTCTGTTACCCTCACTGAGAAGAAGTTTCTCCTCAAAATTAAGAGGAACCTCCTGTGTTCCAGTTTGTACCCATTGCCCCTTGTCTTGTCATTGGTTGTCACCGAGAAGAGCCTGGTTCTATCCTCGTGACACTCACCCTTTATATATTTATAAACATTAATGAAGTCACCCCTCAGTCTCCTCCAAGCTAAAGAGCCCCAGCTCCCTCAGCCTTCCCTCAGGAGGGAGATGCTCCACTCCATCATCTTTGTGGCCCTGCGCTGGACTCTCTCCAGCAGTTCCCTGTCCTTCTTGAACTGAGGGGCCCAGAACAATATTCCAGATGAGGTCTCACCAGGGCAGAGTAGAGGGGGAGGAGAACCTCTCTGGACCACCCCCCTTCTAATACACCCCAGGATGCCATTGGCCTTCTTGGCCACAAGGGCACAGTGCTGGCTCATGGTCATCCTGCTGACCACCAGGACCCCTGGGTCCCTTTCCCCTACACTACTCTCTAATAGGTCATTCCCCAACCTATACTGGAACCTGGGGTTGTTGCTGCCCAGATGTAAGACTCTACACTTGCCCTTGTTACCTTTCATGAAATTTTTCCCTGCCCAACTCCCCAGCCTGTCCAGGTCTCACTGGATGGCAGCACAGCCTTCTGGTGTGTCAGCCACTCCTCCCAGTTTGGTGTCCCTCCCCTCTTCCCCCTCTTTTCCCTTCTCCCCTTTTTCTTTTCCCCCCTTTTCCTTCCCCCTCCTTTTACTTTCCCCGCCTTTTCCTTTTTGTTGTTATTGTGTTTGCTGTCTGAATCAGAGGGAAACATTGACGGGTGGTTCTTTTTCTTTTTTTATGCACATCTCTGGGGGAGTGCTGGGTGACGAGGGGTTTATTTCAGTATTGTCTCTAAGCATACTCGCTGCAGGGACAGAGGCAGCGGTTCTTTGCAGCTGACTTTGAGAATAGAGTTTGTAGGCTTTGCACAAGTGTTTGGTTCAACTCCATGTGGGTTTCTGTCACAGTCATGCCAAATTTTAGGGGTTTGGTGCTTTTATAGATTTGTTCAAGATGCTGCTGTTTTCTGTAGCTACATTTGGCAGCTTTAACTTAAGGAACTGTGTTAAGGTCTGTGTTAGTTAGTGCCTAATGTATGGCTGACTTAATTCTGTCAGCTCTGTTGACAATAGGCAATAGTTCCTAAAAGGAGGAATGCTAGAGGAGAAACTTCTTTCCCTGGAGACTGTGGTGCTTTGCCAGGAAAGGCGACAGCTAGCGTGTGATACAGAGCTGTTTTCAGAGATGCTGCGGGGAAGATGAAGGTGGGTAGTGGCAGCTCTTCACTTGCAATTCTACAGGAGAACAGGGCATGCTTTCTCAGCATCCCTGTTATTATCAAAGAGCTTGTTTTCATTAACCATGTTCTCCCACCATTCTCAGCAGGACACTTACCTTAGGAGTGGTTTCTTTTGGCTCAAGATACAGCATGGATCCGAGAGATACAGTGATGCAAGGATTGGTTTGGTTTTCCACCAGCCTTGTCACACTGCTCACCAGTTTTGTCACACTGCGCATTTTTAGGGGTTTACTGATGTAAAAAAGTCAGAAGTAAAGACTTGTGTCAGTGACCACAAGCCAGCTGGTTGTGGACATGCTTTTACCCTGCTTCTCATGTAAAGTAAAAAATACTGACTTCAGTTGCCCTCATGGGGTGTTAAGGAAGTTTCTGTTCCCTAACATGGGGTCATAGGAGCAATGCTTATGTTTTCCTGGTACTATGAGTTGATGTACTTTGCTTCATGGTCGAGATCATCGAAAAGCACATGTTTATGCAGCTACAGTATCTAGTTGACATGGGACAGCTTTCCATGGTAAGGATTGCTTTCCACGTTGTAAGAGAAATCAGTCATCCCCAGGGATTCCTTCAGAGCCTATAGCACAAGTGTATGTACTACAATATAAACCATAAGAAAAGGAAAGATTCTTTTTCAAGGACATCAACAGGTGTTTTTTGTTGGCAAATTCAGATTGGAATAAACCCCAGCATCTCTGTAAATGTCTGGTAACAATGTACTGTAGTTGGTGGAGAACAGGAGTCTTTCATGGGGAAAACTAGGTGGATAATTTTGGTTGATAATTTTGGTTAATAATTTTGAAATTTTCTGTCAATATCTGACATTCTCCCTCCACGCTTGCTGTTACCCTGTTAGGGTTCCTGTTGACCTGTTTGTTTATGCATGTAGAAGTGAAGTGGTTGCTCTAGTTTTTCTGCTGTTCACAGTGATGGCAGTTGGAGGCATTTAAATTTAGTCTTGATTGCCTGGAGACCTCAGAAATCATTATCTTAATATCATGGGAATGTCGGTTCAATAATGTTACTGTTGATCAGTTGTTGAGCTCTAGTTCTGTAGCCATTGTGTATGTGTAGCTTATCCAGCAGGATTAACTTTCCTGTGCATGTCCATCTTAGGGAGAATTAAAAAACAAGGATGAAGGAAGAAGGAAAGCAATTATATGAAATATTTAATGTTGTTTATTTAACAAACAGTATTTAATAGCAGCATTAAATAGTGACACTTTCCTGTGCTACTCAATGTGTTACTGGATCTTGAGAGTATATTTTAGGTAGTTTGTGTGTGTGTTTATGTATTCTGTTGGCTTTTGTTGGTGGTATTTTTGTCACTGGGATCAGGCTTAAATGATGCTAATGGATTCTTGAGGCTTTGTGTGAGGACATCAGATTCCTCAGATACAATAATGTGGTGTTTGGGTTTGATGCCTAAAAGCCAGTAATGAATTTCACTTTGAATTCCACAGTTTTTCTTGTTGTGTTGTTGATTTGCTGAAATGATGTTAGGAGAACCAGGCAAGGACTGAGTATATTTGGCTTCCCAGGGAAATTTGACTGGTGGGAGGAAGAGATGGGAAGGAGGTCATTGCACAGTAGGTTGGAATGGCAGCCTGATTCCTCTATGGGCGATATAGTCTGCTGTAGTGCCTGTGACAGATGGAAAGCTTTTAGGTGGCTTTAAAAGGATGAGATGAAGGAATAGTAGGGACTCTGGTTTTCCCCTCCTGTATCTGTTTTGGCCCAAAGTTTCAAATTCTCTTTCTGGTTCATGGTTTGCTCCTTAGAGGTGCTGATGGGGAAGGTCCATTAATATGGTGACCATCCTTTTGGTCATGCCAGTGGTGTCACTGGGCTGTTCAGACCAAATACTTACTGAATATCTGCATTCTGCCCCTTCCCACCACCTCTTTGCTGACCTCTCTCATCAAGGGAAAGGTCGTGTCTTCTCAACACACCTAGAGGGTTCCCTTGGTGTGGACAACTTTTTTTTTCTGGTTTTGCACAGCCATTTCAGCTGCTGTTTAAAAAAATCCCTTCTGTCCCTCTATTTATGTTCACAACTCACTTCTCCTTTAGAAATCCCCGTTGCTCAGTTACAGACAGAAATCAATCCTGCGCGCATGCTAGTTTCTGAAATGGTGGGACTTCTCTAATGTTGAAGAGTAGTCTTTCCCCAGAAGAAAACAGTCACCGTGTACGAAAGGCTACTGGCTCAGTCAGGACTACAAGATTGTATTATCACTTGCAGATGAAAATCAGGGGCACTGATGAAATTTGAGCTGAAGATGTATAAGGCTTCAAAAACATGATCTCATGAGGCTCTCTCTGAGAGTGTGAGCTAAGAAGTACTTTCCATACTCCACTGGAAAAAAAAAAATGAACAAGATGCAGCTCGGCATTTTGAACTGCTGGTTGGTTAGAGCTGAACCAGACCTGTTCCCTTGTGAATAAAGGTTCCTGTCCTGTCTGAGGATCTGCTAACCTCAGTTTAGAGGGTGCTAGGTGGAGAACTGCTGCACTTAGGCAGCAGTGATGGTGCTGTGCTGTGGGCAACAGAAGAGAAATGCTTCAGTGATTCAGTCTAGCTTGTGTTTAATAATAAAAATTGCTCTGTGTAATTCACTTTGGCCTAGGTTTGCATGTGATATTTAGGGAATATATTTTTTTCAGATGTGTTGAGCGTGCTTGGGGAGGCGGCCTTATAAATCTGAGAGCAAGAATAATCTGCTAGGCGGGGGGCTGCTAGGATAGCGGGTGATTTGTGGCCATTTACGTAGCACGTCGACCTGCTGCTTAGCTCATCTGGAGCTGTTTGATTGCAGCGAAAATTTCCTCTAAGAAGAGATTTTCTTTGAAAAGTTTTTCCAGTAGCATTGAATAATTTCAGATGGGTTAAGTAACATAAAACCTTTCCTGGGAAGTGGCACAAGTAACTTAGAGTGTGCAATTGCTTGTTGCTAGGGAAAAGGGGGATCCTCTGTACCTTCAGGTACCCCCTAGAAATAACAGGTTTGTGTAAGGCTGGACCACATCTGGGATTTGATCTTAATGCGTGAGGCAGGGGTGCACTTGCTAGACCTGACTGCTGTGGAAATGAATATGCATTTTGCTTGTTTGCCGGGCGGAAAGAAGTCTGTACCTCAAGGACAGACAAGAGGCAGGATATGTGGGGAATCAGAAGTTTCTCACCCCAGGGACAGTGTTTACATTTATATTTAGGTTCCCTTTTCCCTGTTTCACTGACCATTGTCCTTTAGCATGGTCTGTACCTGTTGTAATCTGTGGGAAGGATTTGCACCTGTAGCATCCTTGGAGATGACACAAGCGAAGGGTGACTGCTGACCGAGGGGCTGGTACAGAATAGAGAGGCAGCAGTGTCTTTTATGAGCAGAAAAGCACCTAGGACCCTCATGTAGCTGTCTAGCCATTTGTTTGCTAAGGATGTAAATCCTTGATTGCAAGAGACTGGAAAGGTGTAACCAGGGGAAGAACCTACTAAATTCATCTGCTTCTTATCTACTCCTGGATGCAGTCGCACCTGTGACATAGGGTGAACAAGCTCTTGCTCTGCCTCCACATGGCTCGGCTGACACTGAACAGGACTCAGGTGTGAGTGAGGGCTGGAGCCCCTTCACCCAGCTTTCAGCTGCCTTATGTGTTTCAGCTGCACTGGATGTTCACTTTGGCGTGCCACAGCAGCGAGCCCTCATCCCTGCCTTTTCCATAGACTTGCAGCTCCCTGTGTGTCATTTTGGGCGTGGGAGAAGAGGGTCTCATGTCCTCCCAGACTGCAACCCCGCTGCTGCTGGCCTTGTCCTGCCTGGCGGGCTTGCAGCATAGGGCAGGTTGCCGAACATGGTGTTAGCCCATGGCGAGGTCCCCATACCACACAGTCTTCCACCTCCTTGTGGTCCCTTAGCACAAGCTGTTTTCCTCCTCTGAGTTGGGGACGATGTCCCCTTCATCCACTTCTGCCTTGGCACTTGCACAAGCTGCTCCACCTGCCCCAGTGTGTGCCCACAGCTGCCATGACCCCATGCTGAGCAGAGCTGAGCGCTCTCTCTCTCTCATCGGAGCAGGTTGCCATGGCAATGCACAGTCTGCTGCGCTCTGGGTCTCCAGGAGCCAGAAATGATGGTGCTTTTGCAACATTGAGGTAAACAGCTCCCTTTTCCCTCATATAGCATATCCACCCCTGGTAAGAGCCCAGCTGCCCTTGGCACCGGCCGCCCCTCACCCCCTGCATGGGGGAGGGCGGCTCCAGGCACCAGGAGTGTGCCTGACCCACGAGGCCAGGCTCGCATGAGTTGCAGCAGTGCCTCCCGCCTGCGTGGGCACGTCAGTGGCCCTCCTGTCGCTGGGTGATGTGGGTTTCACTTCAGGGGAGGAACAAGGTGCTGCTGGCGGGGCCGGCTGCCAGGCCATGCGGCTTGCGCGCGGAGGGCCTGACTACAGCCCTCCTGGGTGCCGAAGCTGCAGATGGGTCCCCAGCTGTGTGCTCACAGCTCTTCCACTGGTTTACACTGGTCATCTTGGGAAAGTAATCTCTCTTCCCGTAAGCCCCTTTTTGAGTGTGAAGGTGTGAAAGTCTTGCTCTCCTTTGCCCCTGGAAAGGCACCCCAAGGACTCTGGCTAATGAGTGCAAATGCTTAGAGTTGTGGAAATTTGCTGGGGCATCTCTCTGGGGCTTGCTATGACTTTGTTCTGGTGCTGCAGGCTTTCACTCGTTTCTCCAGTGCTTTGGGAATCCATCGGTATTTCTCACATCCAGAAGCCTGTAGCTGGCAGGTGATTGAAGACTCTTTCTACAGTGTCCTTTGTTATTGCAGTCAGTAATGAGCATGGCAGACTGTTGCAGGCAGGGAAGTGTGGCTGTGTGAACTGAAAATGGATCTCTTGCTTGATCTGCTGGCATTTGTTCCAGCATCTTTCTCTCCACCTCTCTCTCTCTCTCGCTGTTGATGTGTGTATGAAGGGGGAGTTGATGCTGGAGAGGGGAGTGGAGCAGGGGAGGAGTTTCTATCAGCCTGTTCTTTTTTTTTTTTTTTCTTTTTTTTTCTTTTTTTTCACCCTGTCCAGTGACGTGAGCAATGCCTGGAACAATCAGGCTGGCTTGAAACAGTGTGCCTGAAGATGCTGGAGAAAACAGCCTAGTGCGCTTTAAGCAAACACTGATTGCTTGAGCCTGGGCTCTCCAGACATAACCTTTTCCAATTCCTCTGCAGGGGATTGGGAAGTGCCCTTAGCTTTCTTCTTCCCCATCCCGTACACTCATTTTTGGAAATGATTGGAGTTAACAGTGTTCAGAGCACCAGCAAAGTCCGGGTGAGAGCCACAGGTTCGGTGAAGTACTCCCGAGAAGAATCTCTCTGGCGGCAGTCCCATCGGTCAAAATCTATGAAAATCTCCAATTCCTCTGAGTTTTCTACTAAAGAAAGCAAGGTAAATAACCAAATATTCATTGTGTTTCTCTTGGATAGGAGTGAAGGTGGTGGTGTTGAAAAGGTTACGCTCTGCAGGAATTAAGGGCTCTGGATGGTCTGCAGTGATCCCACAATTGTTGTCAGGTCAGAAAAAAATCTCTAGGTTTGAGGAGAGACTTGAAGGAAAAAGGCCTGGTGTATAATAGTGATTGAGTCTTGTCACTAAGCTTGGCGCAATAGGAAACAGTGAAAACTTGCTAGTGAGAATGCTAATTGGAGCTCTGCTCTTGGGAAAGGTGCTGGAGTTGGCAAGTGATGTCCTTGGGATTATCTGTTTAATGGGAATGATTTTCTGTAGAATTTTTTTTTTCTTCTCCTCTACAGTTCTGTCGTTTAGTAGGTGTGGATGCTAGGTAAACATTGTTTTGCATGCATAATTAAATATTGCTGTCGGGTATTTATTAGGAAGGCATGAATTGTGTGTTTATAGGAATACTTTAGTGTATTGTAGCGGTTGATAGTGCAGGCTATGGCCAGCTGCTACAGTGGCTGTGTGCAGCATCTTTTCTTCCAGCCCAGCCCAGTTGATCGGTTCCTAGGCAAACAACCCCCCCTCCATGCAGTATCTCTTCTTTCCTCATTCCTCCCTCCTGCTCAATAACTGAGAGGCACCTGGGAACCCATGGCAAGACCTTTAATAGCTGTCTCCCTCGCAAAGGTACTCTGTGTCTCCAAGGGTTGGATGAACTTTACGCAGTGACCAAATATGCCTGGAATTTCATTCCTGCTGCAAATTGATTCTGCCTTGGGATTAGAAGATGTAACCATTTGCAAAGGTGTGTTGAATGAGGCTAAAATATTTCAGAGCATCAGCCACAGGCATTTAACCTTGTCTTGTGGCTATGTGAATGCAAACAAGCAGACACATGCATGGATGTTCCTATACTGTCCCCTCCCTGAATCTCATTTATCCTGAGGGATCTGCTGTGGTGAAAAGATCCTAATGCTGCACAGTAGTTCCTAGTAGTTTCTGTCTCCCGGATTACAGGTCGTATGTTATTTCAGGGCCTCAGCTGCAGAGCTTTAATCACAGAGTAATACAAATAGAAATAAATACATTATTTTATTCTTGCCTTATTGACCATAACTAAGAAATAGCATACTGCTAAGGTTATTGCAAGGCAATAGCATGACCACTGTTCTCGAGCTGTTGCTGATGCAGTATCTGCTACTCCAGCAAATGCCAAAGTAAAAGCTGTGTCTTGCAGGTGCTCTGGGATCCTGCTCTTGTGATCACTTTCACCCTAGGCATGGGAATAATTGCATGGTATTCAGTGGGAGGATTTATGTGGAAAGACTCTGAAGATGGTGGAAAGTTGGGTCTTTTGACATTGGGTGCATTGCTTAATCTCTCTACCTCTGTCCTCTCTCCAGGCTTTGTGTCCACGGTGTAATGTCCTCAGTGCAGGGACTTTCTCCCAGGGATGGTGTCTGACACAATTAGTTAGCTACTGCAGTAATGAATGCACTGTGTTCATCCCTCTGTGGGATTCACATTTCTGCCTCCTGAGTGCTGTAGGTTGTTATGTGAGAGATAGGTACCCACTTCTTCTCCTGCCTAGCTCAGTGAGTTGGCCCTACTCTTTCCATATGCCTCTTCCCCCTTCTGCTTTTTGTCTGCCTGTCCTATTTTGCTAAGATGTCAATGATTTAGAGAACTGACTTATATTTGAGCTTTATGTCTTCCGTACTGTTGTGTTGGTGGAAGGGACCTGGAAGTAGTTGCCGATGTGTAGTGTAGCAAAAGAGGTCTTTTTATGAGTGTAAGTCTGTGTGTGTGCTTACACATCACCTCTCATGAAATGTCTTCAGTTCTAGTCTGGGCGTTCTGAACAGTGGTGTTGTGTAGATCCCCTCAGTCTCAAGCAGGACTTGATTTATAGACTTGGCCTCTTCCATATTTCTGTGGGTGTGTTTCCACCTTTGTGTTTGGACTACCTTGTATATTGTCTGCTCCCCATACAAAATAATTGCAATGCTCAAGACCTGTTTCTGTGACCGCTTCAGCTGACTTAGGGCAGGAGACAGATTTAACCTATTTGTGCCTCAGAAATGTACTTTGCACTTAGTGTGACTTGGCCGATTTTGCTGAGCTAGACAGTATTATATACCCTCATGCTCTAGAGAGTATGAACAAAGCACCAACATGGTGCCTGCATATGAGGTCTGCCTGCTGCCAGCATCAAACAAGCTAGGTTGCCCAAGGACCTGTCTTCTTGAAAAACATCAGATAGTGCTTCTGTGCAGACATATACACACATGCACCTGTACGTACACGGGCTCCACCATGTGATGCATCTTGGGTGTGTATTACAGGCAGGTATCACAGCCTCAGGCCAGCAGGAGAACCTGTGAAAAGGATACTGTGAATTGTTGTACCGTTGTTCCCTGTAGAATAGGCTCAAACTCAGGCTGCATGCAAGGTGAGTCAGAGGACCTTAGGGTTGTCTGTGTGACCCAGCCTGGTCAGCAGTCTCTCCTCTTGACAAACTGTTTTCCTGCAGCTGTGGAGTGAACTGCACAGTGCCCATGCCTGTCCTGCCTGCAGATGCACAGGGCCAATAAAACAATTCCTGAAATAGGCTGTGTAGGTGCTCCACTGTCAAGAAACACTTCTCTAGCCTTTTCTCTCTTCACCTGTAATAATTCAGTATGCTGCACTGAATGCAGCTATCACCAATAGCACTGATGCAACACCCCAGCAAGTACAGAACAAATCTTACCTAGCAAACTGCATGTATCAGTTTTACAGAGGATGCATTTCTTGTGTGGCATTAATTTGTTGGCTCTCAGGAGCCCCAGCTAACCATTGTTTTCTGTTTCATGATGATATATCTGGCACAATCTTTTTTCTTTCTCCCCCTCCCCCCTTCTCCATACAAACCAGATTTTTAACAGAGGAGTTTCTCTTAGAAATGTTCTCCTCCAGTTGGTGACGCACTTGAAATTCCCTGGGTGAAATGATCTCCTTTCCTTCCCCCTAAAACATTCCTATCAACCCTATCTCCACCCACACCAAAACAACATTCATCGGATCCATATGCTGCTGAACAGCTCTGTGCTGTTTTATGAATAATGTATGCTGGCTTGTTAGAATAACATTTGTTGTACAAACCAGTGGAATTTGAAATTGAGAGTGATATTAGCAGATATGCCATGCCACTAACCCATGAGCTTCTTGGGGTGCTACCCTGGCATCCTTGCTGCATCCTTGTCAGAAGGAGCAAAATGTGTGAGACGTGAGGGGCATGCCTATTTTGAGCCTGTCAAAGAGCTACAAGCACCCAGTGATCAGAGCCCCTATCCTGGCCTCAGCAGGTGTTACAGATCCTGTGCGTAAGGACCGGAGAAAATTTCAAGATCTGGATTTTGGGGGAGGGTGGCAAATAGGAGATGGTGAAATAGTGTGTATGTGCATGCAAGCAAGAGTTCTTGGGGAGGGTCAGCCTTCACGTAATCACCTAAAAAGCAAAGCAGCAGTGGTGTGTCACACCCCGTCTAAAGCTGGCAGAAGGCGAAGACACAGAGACACACCCTGCTCCAAAGAATGCATTAACACCTGTTGGAACTGCATGCCGATACCTGCGATGTCTGGTATCTGTTGCGTCCGTAACCTGTTTTATTTTATTTTTGTAAGATTCTGCTCTTTTTGTTGTTTTTCCTACTAATAAAACCCATATGGTGGGAGCTGGGGCTGGTGCCTGGCTGACTGCCGTGGTCCCAAAGGCAGAGCTAGTGGACCAGTGCTGAATGACTGGGAGAGATGCTGAACTTCTGATCGAATACTTCTGACTGCAATGACTGAGCATGTCTTTGCCCAGAGATGTGACTGGGGCTTCCTTGGCTGCCTGGGATTGACTGTTCTGCTACCAGCTGGAGGTGAAGAAGAAATGTCCTTAGGCAGGGCTTATTCTGACAGTAGCTGCAGGGATGTGGGTCAGAGAGAACAAGTGCATCCCTGTCCTGGGGCCTGCAGAAGCCACCCAGGGTGTCTCCTATGATGGTCAGATGGTCCTTCCCCTAATGATGACTTCAGAAATGAGGCTGGAACTGGGTGTGAGCAGAGAACCAGGGAAACAAAAACTGGAAAAGTCTGGGTCAACCCTGCTAGCTCTCTGAGTTTGGTTTTGATTTTCCCTGTTTACCTGTTCAGGGCAGGCATTTCTGGCTCCTTCTCTTTTGTGCATAGGGCAGATGTAAGAAATACCTGTGGTAGATTTCTTTCCCTCCTGGCAGGCTTTTATGTTGCCTTTCGAGGGAGAGGTTTGCACAGTGTCCCGGGACCTCTTCAGCATCTTGCATCCTGCTGGCCAGGCTTTGGGACCCTGTGTCCCCTTGTTACCTAGAGGATTTACAGAGATGAGTATCGAGGTAGTTCATTATGTCTTTGTCCCTGTGTGCACACCTGGTTGTGCCTTTTGTTCGCCGCTTCTGCATGCAGCGGCTTACTCACAGCATAGTCGTCAGGTGCCTAGGGCAGCCCATTTAAATGGGTCCAATGGTTCATGCATGTGACAAGGTTTTGAGGGAGGTGAGGATAGTGAGTGAC
Source organism: Caloenas nicobarica (assembly GCF_036013445.1). Taxonomy (NCBI): domain Eukaryota; kingdom Metazoa; phylum Chordata; class Aves; order Columbiformes; family Columbidae; genus Caloenas; species Caloenas nicobarica. Next base: position 44,939,735 of record NC_088284.1, on the reverse strand, counting down.
CTTTATTTCTCGGCAGCTTTGTAAAATAAACAGAAGTTTTCAGAAGCACTCCCTGCATAGTTTTGATTCTCTTCTCAATTGGAATAAAAGTACCAGCTGGTGAGACTTTATGAAATCTGGATTTTTAGTTGACCTGTCTGCTTACCAAAGGGAAAATGGGGATGGAGTTCAGCAGCTTCTAACAGAGTTACAGGCTTCCACTTAAAAATCGAAGAGTAAGTTTCTTGCCTAGTTTGTGAACAAAGACAAACAAATCCCACCAACACATAACAAATTGCATTGTTTTTTTTTACGCTGCAGTCTGCTAAGGGTCAGGTCAGAGCTGTAGGAAAGAGCATTGGAGTTAAAAAAAAGAAGGTGTCTAGGATGTAACCTTCTGTTTTATGCAGCAGTTTATTTCTTTTATTCTCCCTTCAAAACTGCATTTGTTTCTCCAGGGAGCTTAGAGCAGTGCTGGGCCTCAGGCGTGGTGGACCCAGAGATCAGCAATTCTCAGAAAGGGGAAAGCTGTAGGGAGTAGGTTTTTGTAGTCTGGGTAATACGGCTTAAGAGTTGAAGCAGTGAAGTCGGACACTGCTGAGTAGTCTGTATCTGGGACTTTGGATCCTGTCTACAATAGCCTTGGGTGCCAAGAGAGATAGAAAGTCTCCCCCCTTTTCAAGTGGTATTGGTCCAGTTTGGAAGATGAGACCCGTTCAGTATCATTCTGGCATTCCCTGCTGTTGTCCAGCCTCCAGTTTTCTGGCTTAGATAGCAAGTTTGCCAAGCACTTCCAAGGCTAGCAGGTAAGAAGCCGTGACTGTTGTCAGACTGTAAGAGCACTTTAAATCAGAGCTTTTTTTTTTTTTTTTTCGCAGAGAGAAAGCATGAGTTAGTAAAACCTGTACTTGCAGCTAGTTAAGTACAGTGAAAGTCATGTCCCCACTGTAATCTCTGATCAGCCTTGTTGCATTTTAGTGAAGCATTTAAGTGCTTGTCTACAAGTTTGTTTGATTTAATCATACTCTGGAGAAATGTCTGCTGAAAAGAGCTGCTATCTGAATCAGGGCCTTGGGAAACAGCCATGAAATAAATGATAGAGCAGGTGCTGGGCTGTACATGTCTGCTACTGATTGCAAAACATGGGAGTATGAAATTTTTTTTCTCCAGATCATGCAAGAGCCCAGTAGACATCAGGAAAAGTTAAAGCGTAAATTGCTTTGGAGGAGGAACATAAAGCAGCTCTAACAGGCTGGTGAGTCCGGCGGTGAGTGCGCAGCTGTCTCTGCCAGAGAGGTGGGTCGGGGGGCAGGCAGGAGAACTCGTGTATTTCAGTCCCTTGAGAAGTCTGCTCGCTGAGGTCTCACTGAACATGCTTGGCAGACACACTGAACATGCCCTGTGTACAGCTGTCCGGGCTGTGGATCCTCTCTATGGTTTTGTTTCATTTTTGTAAATAGCAGAGATGTTCTGAGAGGCTGTATTTGATGCTCCATGGGGGACACTGTGTCCTTCCTCTGATGTGTGCCATATGACTGTTAACTCCCGAAAGAAGAAAGATGGAGTCTTGCTCATTAGTAAAGATCAGGACAAAAACGTCACTTTCCACAAGGCAAAAGCCTGGGGCATTTGTTGTTCCCACACCAATCTGGAGTGCTGCTTTTGTGTGTTCTGCTCTTTGGCTGTAGTGATCTCATGAATCTTCCTTAGCAGCACAATCCTGTAAAAAACAGTACTGCACAGGCCAGGTATTCATTTTTCAGAGGTTGTGACCCAATTTTGTAGTCATTTGGGCCAGAGAACAGCAAAGGCATTTCTCATGCCCCAGGCCAGGTTTTTGCTGCATTTCAAAAGCTCATCCAACCAGCTAGGGAAAAAAAAAATACTGCTTCTGAAAAAATGGGGAGGCAACTGGTGAAAAAAGTGCAGCCTCTTTGTCTTATATTTGGAAGTAGTTGCCTGGCTCAACATGTAAGTGAATATTTTAACAACAGAAAGAAAAGGACAAGTCAAAGAATAAGAGGGGGACTTAGGTCAAATAGTTAGAAACATAGTGTCTTCTAATGGAAAATATTGGTTGTTCCCAGGGAATCAGTGTCAGCATCAGCTTGTGCAGAAAAATGGAGATGCATATGATTCTGCTGGACTGCTGGCTGCATGGTAGAAGAAATGTTAGCCCTTTTGCTACTTTCTTCCTGCAGGGTGGTCTTAAAAGCTCTTGATAGGTCTCACCTGAAAGTTAAGTGAAATGCCTGCAAACTGACAGTAATACACTTTCCTTCACCATTGCTGCCTTGCCTGTGGATCAGAGCTCCTTGTATGGATTTGGAGAAGATGAGATATAGTGAAATAGACAGTGAAAACTCCAGAGTTGGAAATATTTAATCATATTGCTGTGAGTAGCACAGCAAAGCTCTGTTACTGGTCGGGACCTCTGTCTCGTAGCTTAGTATAAGTAGAGTGTAAGATGGTTCCTCCTGATGGTCCTATGTTTTCTGTTGCTCTGAGAAACCTACTTTCACAGTGCAGCGTGACTAAAAGTTGCTGCATGTGTAATGTCAGCGTGAGGCAAGTTGTACCAGTATGTTTGACCTGCTTGTGCATGGTTCAGTTGAGCCAGAATTTCACAGAGCTGAGTATTAACCATCTTCAAATAGACCATGCAAGATTCAGAAAGGAGCCAGTGGATCACAGGATGAGCAGTGGGATGTGCTCATGGGATTCTCATTGCAAGTTTGGCTGTGGCATATGCACAAGACTAGCCTTAACTCTTCAGTTTTCAGAATTATTTTTGGTTTTGGGTCAGAGCTAGGGCTATTTAAATGCTAATATTTCTGTTAAGCATGTCATAGTTATTATAGTATGTGATTTTCAGGCTTGTTCATACTTGACGTGCTACTTTTTGGTAATCATGTGCATCAACAGTTCTACACGTTAACATATTTTGAAGCTGTGTAGGAGTTATGTGCCAGAGGGAGTAAATCTAGCTATGTATATAAGGTAAATTACAAATATGGATTATAAGTGTGAGAATCAGGGACATTCCATACCAAAATACTTCACTTGAGTCAAGTGGCCTATTTGAAGAACACCATTAGCTTGTAGTAATAGCAGGCAATTATCCATTGTATGCATCAGCTACTGGAGGGCTGAAATCAGACATGCTTATCCAAGTGATGTACCTACTCCCTCTCATAACAAATCCATCCTAGCTGTCTGATATACACCCAGGCTTAAGTCAACCTCCAGACCCTTTTCTTTGCAGGCTGATATCAACAACAGAATTGTGATCTTTGGTGTCAAACCTACTGGCGTCTTTCCTATGAATTGAAAGAAGTCATGATATTAGGAAGCAGCAGTTGAATACATTGATCCTCAAGCAGAAAACTGCTTATCATTTGTTTTCTGTTTTGCACTTGGAATGGAATGTATTTATGTTTGGATCTGTGAGTGGGAATACATTCAGGTGTCTATGAGGCTCAGGGGCTTTGGATAGCTATTCTGGTGTAGTTTTACAGGTAAGCTCATATGGCCCCATTAAAGTCAGTGACAAAAAAAATCTCACTGACTGTCAGGAATTAAATTGGACCTTGAATTTCAAGGCTGTAATCTTGTGTCTATTGCAGACTTACCAGTGTTATTTAAAATAAATAAAATAAAAACAAACCACAAAACCCAAAAACCTGCTTGCGAAAATGACTGTAATCTCAACCACTGCATTCTGATGTTTTTTTCTTAGATGAGATTTCTGCTCAAGGCTTTCCTGTTACCATGAGCAGATATGGTACTTCCTTGATCAGAAACAGCTCACTTGCTAGTATTGGTTACGTGGTTTTCCTCAGCATATATACGTATGTGTAGCAGAGGTCAAACAATAAACCCATCTCATTTCTCTTCCTTTGCAGGCCCTCTACAATTCAATCAAGAATGAGAAGCTGGAATGGGCAGTGTAAGTATACTGTGTAGAAATTAGGAGTTTAGAAATTGTACCTGTGTAGTAATCTGTTTATAGGTCCTATGTCACCGTCTGAGCAGGCTCCAAAGCCTGTAGAAGACAGCCAGTGTACGTAATGCGTTTACTTTTCTCTTAGTGAATGACCTGGCAATACTGCCTCATCTGTTTCTCCAGCAAGGAGAGTTGTTAATGATAGGAGCCAACTGCATTTGTAAGGAAAGAGGACGTTTCATTTAGTAGGAAACTTCAGTCTGAAAAGAGAGAAATTAAATCCTCCGTTGTTCTATGACTGCATAAATAAAACAAAAGTTGACTTCTCCCTGTATCTTTCAGTACATTGTGTCAGCAGCACTGAATAGAAACACAGGTCTTGGATTGAGTTTCCTGCTGTTGGTTTATTGTCTTGGTTTGTCCCCTGACAAACTGTGGATAACTTGACAACAACCTAATATGAAAGATGATAAATTGGACAAAGTCTGATATTCCCCCATCCTTAGCTACTTTCAACAGGCTAACACTTGTTAACTGCAGAAATACTGCAGACAAGAAGGAGCTTCAGTTTCTGATCATATTAAATTGACAGTTCTCTGTGCTTAGGTTTCATGTTGCCTAGGTATGCCAGCAAAGAGTAGAAGGGTCTGAATTATATTTTGACACTTGTAAAACAGTGGATTTTGGTGTAAAATAAGAGAGTGATGCCTTTTGTCTGTTTTGGCTGTACAAGATATTTACCTGCCTGGATTTACATATCCAGAACTTCACCTTCTTGAGAACAATGCATATCTAGGATGCATGCTCCTGCACCTTTTGTGCTAGAAGTCCTAACAACTGCCATAGGTCTTGCAGGCCCATTGGCTTCTGATCTCCCTTGTTTTAAGTTCATCATCTGCAAATTAATTTCTTGTCAGGGTGTGCAACCTTGCAAGGGCTGCTGGTCCCAACTGAGATTGCAGCCTCTGTCCAGAAGTGTGTTAGATAATGTCAGGGTAGTGAGGAAGGGCTGCTGCTAAAGGGCATGACCAAGAAGTGCCATCTCTGATGACCGTCATAAAAAGCACGGTGGGAGACATTTCCCTAGACTGTGTCTTGGACCTGGACTATGCTGTGTGAGTTGTACCTTGTCCTGTCCCACCAGGTGGGATTAGAGATGAGTTAACTCTGAAGGTGACATGTGCCCTGTCTCACCAGGTGAGATCAGGTGTGAGTTAACTCTGAGTATTTCTGCATGATAATGCAAAGTGAATGACAGACAATCACTCCAAAGGTCCAATTCAGTTATGAATTTACTACAAGCACTTGGTGGAATACAAATTGCAGCGTTTAGTGACTTGGCAAAAGTATGTTATTATATCACAAAACTTAACGACTTTAGCAGCAGAACTTATGACGATATTACCTTTATATGGTCAAGAAGAAGGAAAAGAGGGAGGGAGAAGGAAAATTAAGATATCAGAGAGAGAGTGAGGTGTCACTGCTCCACAGATCAATCAGTCCTGTGACATCCTCTGAAGGGGGGTGGACTTGTTGAAGATTTCGGTACACGCCACCACTTCATGTCATGCGTGACATTGTTTTATAACCCAGTGCACTTACATGCGAGATAGGAGAGGGTGGTTAGTCTCCTCCCTCTGTTTGCTCTTCATGCTAATTAGGAAGACTCTTCTGGAAATGGGTCTGGGGTCTTCAAACTAGGGAAAAGTTCACAGTACTGACCAGAAGTGAGTTGTTTTGCCCGTAAGGGGTAGCTGTTGGTTTGTGTTTCTTCTGGTTGTTGGTTGTCCGACAGATGGTTCATCTCTGTCGTGCCAATTAGGCCTTGAGGCCTTCACAGCAGCACTGTTAATTGCACAAAAACTCGGGAAAGAAAAGACAAAGTGCCTCCACTGCCATCTATCTGTTCCACCCAAAGTATCAAAAACTAGATGTTTAAGGCATAACATTATTCTTTGTTTTAATTGGGATGGGGGAAGTGCTTCAAGGTTGTCATATAAGTACCACAACACCAGAGCTGTTTGCAAGGCACTCTCTCACAGGTTCTTTAGAAATAGCAGAATCAATTTTGTAACTTTCTCAATGTCGGAATTTTCTTCCAGCTCTTGCCAAGGGACCACACCATATCTAATACACTTGGGCAGCATCCAGGTGGGAGCTGGCTCATGCCCAGCTCTGCTGCTGTGAGCTTTAGTCAAGGTGATTTATGAGTTAGCTTGTTCCTGTATAGGTAGTAGCTGTTTTGGCATTTCCACAGTCCAGTCCATGTCCCTTGGTAATAAATTGTTTGGGGGAAAATTGCAAGCAGGCTGGGAGAGGGAGAAATCGGAATCCCCTTAAATAAGATTTTGGTATGTGGGTGTAAAGCTACCTTCTCCCAGCAGAATTCTCAAAGTGGCCAATTGTCCATTTCAATCTGAAACTCAGACAGATTGCTGAGACCGATGTGACAATTACTTTCCATGCTAAGAAGCAGAGCTCATTCTAGACATAGTCAAAGAAGTTGTGCCTTTACCTATAGGGCTGAGAGTGCTGTCATAAAGAGGAAGTGTGGAGACGTCTCTCCTCACTTTTACAGAGATGTGTGGTTCCTGTAAACTAATTGCCCTGAGGAGCCCCAGGACTGCCTGAGCTAGAGCAAGGAGGCACATCACTTTCTTGCTCTGCTGTTGTGATCTGCAGAGAAAGGTGGATAGGAAGGAGACATGGTTGATTTTGTGGTGATGGGACTGAGGAAGATCCTCTCTCCTTTCCAAGGAGCATCCCTTTGCTTCCCTGATGCAGTCAGGAGGGGAAGAAGTGGGATGTAAGGCAAAGGTGGAAATAGGGCTGCAAAACCCAGCATAAGCTCCCTCACGATGCTGGCATGTTGAAGGAATGCCTTTCCTCCAGCCAGAATCCCTTTGAGGATCTAAGACTCTCTCTTATGAGCTAAGCAACAGTTCAAGAGCTGCTCTGGCAGTACATTGTTTGGTTATTAATGGCTGGCAATAAGTCCATAGACAGGAGAGGATAACAGCAAAGCGTAAGATGGGGAAGACTGCTACATGATCTTTATCTTACTAGTTGTGAGTTAGGTGTGTCATCATCCTAAAAGGTTTGCTCTCCTTTTCCAGTGGAACTACAGGCTGATCCAAAGCCCACAGAAAGAAAACACTACCATTAACTCAAAATTTGTAGTCAAGAGAAGTGGCGCCTTGATCAGCCGATGTGCTCCAGAGACTTTCAGCAGGAATATTCATTTATCATTTGTTGAACAGGGAAGCATGAGTACAGCTCTGGAAGAGAGAATTGCATTGAAGTTGTTTTTCTGCAGTAGTTCCAGATACAAGTTCTCCAAAAGGTTAAAAGTGAATCACATACTATGATCTGTAAAATAAACAGATCTGACCTGGAATTTACCCTGAACTGGTGAATGTGGGATCCTGAATGCATACTCCTACTCTGCACTGTACACACCGAATTTTTTCGTTACTTTTCACAATAGAACTGCCAGAAAACATTATGCCATTTACTTGGCTTGCCATTTCCTCTTGCGCGCCTTCTTATTCAATGTCCTGGAAGAAAGGAGAAGAGTAGTACGGGAAAACTAACCACCAGAAATATTATTATTATATCTTTTGTCCCATTCCATATTTCCTCTCTACTGCTTACAGTTCTAGATCTCTCTGTTTGATGGACTGTGGTTCATTTCTTTGAGCAGCAAGTGAAGCATTAAGCAGTGACCAAACCTCGCTGAAGTCTTTGGCAGAAGTTCCTACTGACTGCACTGAAGCCACATACTGTTTCATCCAGTTAGTCCAATGCATCCTGTTTTCAGTGTGCTGAGGTCACAGGAACCACCCCAGGAGTGCACATAGTCCTAATAATTGTGTAATAATTTTTCATGCTGCTTAAATTTCCCTGAGAGACTTGATATTTCCATGAGATTTTTTCATACTCAAATGATAAACTCTTGTTCTGAAACCTTTACATCACCTGTAAGATGAATTGAATTAAAGATCCTGTGAAAATGAGTGGTGGGATTAAAAGAGTTGGGTTTATTTAGTGGGAAAAGGTAGCACTGAGGACAGGGACCTGAGTGTATTTTTTAGGGTGTGTAAAGGCTGTCACAGAGGACACGAATGTGAGTTATTCTTCACACCCAATGTGGATTGTGTTTGAAACAAGGCAAGTTTGGTTTCAACATTTAAAAAAGCTTTCTGGCCATAAGCCTTTTAAACCAGGTCGTATGTTTGCCTGCATGAGCTATGGAAGTGCTTTCACTGGAAATTTTTGTGACCTGGTTGTTCTGTCCAGAATGAGTTAAGGAGGGTGAATCCAGCCTTACAGGTAAAGAGATGGATTAGCTGAACCCTTAACATCCCTTCAGTCCCATTGTCTATAATATTATGGCCCAGGTTTTGTAGCTGTTTGTCATACTTGGGCTTTTTCACCGATCATCATCAGCTTTAAGCTGAAGAGGAAAAATTAATTTGATTTCAAAGGCACCAGAGCTAAATATATTTTGTTTGCATGATGTCTACATGGAAACGTGGTGAATGTTGTTATTCTCCATTGTTTGTAGTATTTTGTCTATTGCCTGTTCAAGGTGACAATAATAATAAAATCATCATCTTAAAATAGGTTGAATGGTGATCTAAAATTAGCATGTGAAATCCCAAAGCGCTGCTTAAAAAATTGCAAAAAAACAATGGCTGCATTAGAGCCAGTTGTATCCTTGAAGCTTTGTCTCAGCAGGACAGTGTGGTTTTCAGGAGAATCACTTGGATTTTTGACTAGCCGATGATAGTTTTAATTCCAGAGAAGTTTAGGCATAGACATGGTGTGTTCTTTGTTGTTTTTCTGCACTGCACTGAAAAATCATCTTGCAGCCAAACCAAAATAGGTCTTTGAGACAGTGATGGTGAGAAAGGGCCACTGCCAAATCCTTTCTGTGTTTCCTGCGGCAAACTGTGACGCGGAGGCCACGGTGGTTATAAAGACATCTGCGCTGAAGCTCACCTTTTTCTAGGTCAAACTGAGAAATCTCTCCCTCTTGTAATTAACTCTTTGTCTCCCAAGTTCCAGGATATTTCCTGTTTGCAACTTCATGATTGGTTTTAGAGAGGAGTCAGGCAGTAATCACCTGGCTTTCCTCTCTTCTCTCCTACATTGGGAAAGATGCTAAAACTTTTCTCCACTGGTTTCTCAAGTCAATTTTCTAATACAGATGCTATCAGTTCCACAGATTCATATAGTTGTATGTTATGAATCTGAATATTTTTTTTATTCCAGTCCCAACTGATATTGCCATGTCATGTAAATTTTCTGGTTGAACAAATGCAGAGATGAAGCAGACTTTTTAAAATGAAGGCCTGACCCTGTCTTTCCAGCTTAGTGACTTCAAAGTTTTTCAAGGCAGAGCCTCAAATCAGACCACAGAACATACAGAAATGTTTTTGTTACTGAGGGAACCGGATGGTGGTGGGTTTTTTGTTGTGGCTTTTTTGTTTGGTTGGTTTTTGTTTGTTTGTTTTTTTCCAGAAGACAAAAATAGAATTTGCTTGTATAGGGTCTTTTTGGGGAGAGGCAAAAATGTATTTCTTCACCAAAATGGCAACATCTACATTTTTGCATGTTTTTCAAATCTGCATGTTTAAGAATAAGAGACAAACTCTTTTTCGTAGTCAGCAATCACGCATTTGGGAAGGAAAACGTTGCTGTTTCAATGCTGAGTCTTCAAATGATAGAACAAGCAGGTCCTGGCTTGGTGTGCTAGTTCCCATGGGCAGCTGGTGCCCTGGTTACTGCTCTGCCTGCAGGTCCTTTTCCAAAAAGGTAAGCTAAGGGAGGTGGAATGGAATCTCCTTGCTTTGGGAAGCCTTGCAAATATGATGTGCCATAAGCAGAGTCTTGGAGAAGCTCTACAGATGGTAGCCTTTTCCAGTCACCAGTACCCTGCAGTGCAGACATTAGTAGGTCCTAGTTTCTGTGGATGCCAAGTGGGACCTACAAGAGGTTTCACAGCTGTGAGGCCCTTACAGTCATCAGGTGTCAACAGAGGAATCACTTGCAGACCCAGGGCCAGGAATGATCTTCCTCTGCTGATCAAAGGCTTCAGAAGATCTCTTAAGACTTCTGCAAACCATGATGATGTTTTGCTGCTGAAAGGTGTGTTGGAATCAGCGTGGGTTTTTTTTCCCTAAAGGCACAAGGATTGTACTATTTTGTGTACCAAAGGGCAGGGAGAGGCTCTGAGCCTGCCTGTGGCAAGGACCTGAGCTCTGCCTGTGTGACACTAGATCATGACTGAACATACCTGTGCAGGGACACCACCTTGTGACTCTTACTGTCTCATGACTGGAGGCCTTGATGCTGGGAATGTTACAGGACTTGAATCATCTGTGAAAGCCATCTGAGGATGGGGGAGTAGTTGCTCCTGGCACAGGCTAGGCTTTCAAACAAAGGTCACTTTTCAGGTCTGTGTATCCAGAGACTAGCTGAATTTTCTGCAGTTCTTCTTTCTTGCAATGTACCCTAAAGGCTGGTGAGGAGTAAGCTCATACTGTTAGATCTTTGATAAAGTTTATCCAGGGCCTATCTATTCAGCCAAGTTTGGAGGGTATGTCAGCAGAGGCTAGTATCTGAACTGTTTTGCTACTTTGAAATTCCTCTCAATTGTCCTGCTTTCATCTTATGCTTCACCACCGAAGCAACATGGAGTATTTAATAGAATCATAGAATCATTTCAGTTGGAAGAGACCCTCAAGGATCATCGAGTCCAACCATAACCTAATTCTAACAGTAAACCATGTCCCTAAGAAACTTGTCTAAACACCTTTTAAACACCTCCAGGGATGGTGACTCCACCACTTCCCTGGGCAACCTGTTCCAATGCCTGACAACCCTTTCAGTGAAGAATTTTTTCCTAATATCCAATCTAAACCTCCCCTGGCACAACTTGAGGCCATTTCCTCTTGTCCTATCACTTGCTGCTTGGGAAAGAGACCAACACCCTCCATGCTACAACCTCCTTTCAGGCAGATGGATGTAGACAGCAGTAAAGTCTCCTCTCAGCCTCCTTTTCTCCAGGCTAAACAGCCCCAGTTCCCTCAGCCACTCCTCGTAAGACTTGTGCTCCAGCCCCATCACCAGCTTCGTTGCCCTCCTCTGCACTCTCTCTAGTATTTCAATGTCATTCTTATGATGAAAGGCCCCAAACTGAACACAGGATTCAAGGTAGGGCCTCACCAACATAAGTACAGTGGCACAGTCACTTCTCTAGTCCTGCTGGCCACACTATTCTTGATACAAACCAGGATGCTGTTGGCCTTTTTGGCCACCTGGGCACACTGCTGGCTCATATCCAGCTGGCTATCAATCAACACCTCCAGATCCCTTTCTGCCAGGCAGCTTTCCAGCCACTCTTCTCCAAGCCTGTAGCGCTGCCTGGGATTGTTGTGACCCAAGTGCAGGACCCAGCACTTGGCCTTGTTGAACCTCATGCAATTGTTGAACCTCATGCAATTGGCCTCTGCCCAACAATCCAGCCAGTCCAGATTCATCTGTATGGCCTTCTTACCCTTCAGCAGACCAACACTCCCATCCAGTTTGGTGTCATCTGCAGACTTACTAAGGGTGCGCTCAATCCCCTCATCCAGATCATTGATAAAGAAATCAAACAGAACTGGCCCCAGTACTGAGCCCTGGGGAACACCACTCGTTACTGGCCGCCAAATGGATCTGACTCCATTCACAACTCTTTGCGCCCGGCCCTCCATCCAGTTCTTTATGCCTTGAAGAGTACACCCACCCATTTGAAGAAGTAAGTCCCAGATGTCTTGGTTTTATTTCCACTGGTGTTTCATATTCAAGATCAGAAGGTCATAGAGGCTCATTTTAGTTCTGTTTTCTCAGCTGTTCATCCATTTCTCATTCCCTGTAATGAGTCCCCCTTGCCTCTCTGGTTCCCTTAATTGCATCTTACAGACCGGGTCATGCATCTTGACCTAATGCATGTTGTCAGAGCACTCAGTTGTCACAAGTGCCTGAGGCTTCTGAGTCTCAAGGATGTCCATTTGCAATGACAGATTAAAGTATCAATTAAAGGTTTGTTCAGTGTTACCAGCAGCCTTGACAGCAGGTGCCATTTTGTCCACGTCTGCCCTGCCTGCATTTGTCTTTTGAAGAATTCCTGTTTAATAGCTGCCCCAGAGATGCAGAGTTTGAGAGCATTGCCGCCAGCACTAGTGGTGTCCAGGATCCCCAGGACTGCTCACCACACTGCTTGCGGCTGGTTGGATAAGGGCACTGGTACATTCCCACAGGACAGTTGATCAGTATAAGATTCATTCCCCTAGCTCCAAAGGAGATAGCTTATTCCGAGAAAAAAAGTGCTAAGCCATTTACTGCAGTAAGTCTCTGCTGACAGGGAGGAATCCACTGTGTCCTTGGCTGAAATCCCAGAATTCACAAGGCACTTCTGTGTGACAAATTAGCCCCAGTGCTTGTGCCCCATGAGAGATTTTGGTCTGGATTAGGTACCACAGACTTTGGTTGAGAGCACGGGGGTTGGACTAGATGACCCCTGAAGGTCCCTTCCAACCCAGACTATTCTATGATTCTATGAATTTGTTCCTGGAATGGACATGCATCTAAGAAACAAGCATCACACAATGATCCAGGCTTGCCAGCAGCTCATAAATGTGGTAGACACAGGAAGGATGGGGACAATCAAAATTGACAGAAATTCCTGCATGTTTTCAATTGGGAGCATATATGAAGAAATCCTTATTGCTTTGACCAACAAAAAGTTTTTTGTGGATCTCTCTGTTCTGGAGTGGCTGAAAGATGCAAAGACTGCTCTCTCTTGAAGGAATTAGGTCTTCAGGTAAAAGTTTGCTTCCTCTTAGTGAGGAGACTGCAAGACAACACCAGGAAGGTATGGTGCACCACCCTGACTGTATCTCTACAACTAAATCAAATCATTGACACCTTTGCGTGACTCTCAGGCCAAATGTCGATGTGTTACATCCATATCCATGCTGTTGAAAAGTCTTATCCTCCAAAGGAAGATGCCTCCTGTCTGTCGGGGAGGTCCTTGACTGCTGATTCCTAAACAGTGTCTGGAAGTTGGGAGTGTGCTGGGCTGAGACCATGCCAAGCACAAAGTAATATGAGGTGATCAAAGTCAATTCCTGGGAGCATTCCCTGGCACTGCTGAGTTCACTAATATAGCCTCCGTGTCTCTGGATTTGGTTTCCTTGTTGTCAAAGCAGTCTATTACCCTTGTATCTCCTCAGACTAAGTCACTCCTCAAAAGACCATTTCAGCAGGGATCAGAATAACAGATTGTCACTCTTGCCTGCAGTTCTGGAGGACATTTCTTTGGATGGTCATTCCCGTAAGCAGACATGCTTGTACTGTGCCCCAAAAGGATATTTTGGACCGATACGTCTTGCTAACCCTTGTCTGAAATGCCTTTGAATGTATGCTTGTGATTGGAAGGTCTGCCTGAGCTTGCTCTCTCTGCTGATCATCTGGGTCCAGTGAGATGCAGCAGCTTGAACTCCACCCGTGGTATTAGCCATCGTTACTCAAGTAATAATGATTTTTTTTTAATCGAGTGCTGGTTTTAGGAGAAGCATTACTACTATGACTTTCCAATGACAGCCTTCATCCTCCATGACACACTTTTCCTGGAGGGGTGGGAACTTAAAGGACACAGGGCTGCTCTGTAATCTGACAATAACTGTGGTTCCTCGAGATACATCATCCACGCAGATTCCGTGGCTTATTGTACTCTTGTGATGGATGCCTTTTGTTTTCTAGGTTTCCTTGTCCTTTTTGCCTTTGGCTGTGATGAGCAAAAAGGCATTTATTAGTCAGGCAATGCTTGTGACTTGCTGAAATGGGTTGCATTGTTGTCCCCAAGCACTGTTGAATACATTGCCCTAATAAGAAATATTTAGAGCAGCATTTTGTTTCTAAAATACAGATAACACAGTACACCTCGTGTAGTTTTGTATTTTTAAATTATTACTTTTGTGCTAGTCTGTGGAGGAAAATAGAGAAAAGGAGGTAGGGTCTGTTTCATATGCTAAGTTAAGGAGTAAGCCACAGTGATCTGCGGTAATCTAATTCTTTTCATCTACATGTGAACTCATGAAGAAATTAGAGATTTTTCAGGAGAGCCCAGCAGGCAAATATTTCCTATTTTAGCACTCAAATAACTGGAATTAAAAATGGGTGAAGTTGGAGGACACAGAACACTCTTGAAATCATGTCTTTTGAGACCGTAAAAGGAAAACTCAAGCTTTTTTGAAAATCCATCTCCTATGTCCTGTGCTGGTGAAGGAGGTGAACTGAAGCTTTGCTATAATCTGACTGTGGTTTGGTATATGTATAGGTTTCTCTCTAAGTAGGGCCTCCTTTAAAGAGAGAGGTATGTTTTGATAAGGAGTGTGCAAGGATTACTGAAATGAAACTTTGCTGGTCAATCCCTTGTTCATGCTTGGTTTTCACTGCTTCTTAAGGGATGAAGAAGAGAAAAAAAAGTCTCACTCAGATGGTATGGATGAAAAGGATAATGGGAGCCAGACAAAGGCTGTCAGTCGAATTGGCAACTCAAATAACCCATTCCTGGACATTCCACATGACCCTAATGCTGCTGTGTATAAAACTGGATTTCTGGCTCGGAAAATCCATGCGGATATGGATGGAAAGAAAAGTGAGTATCTTTCACCCTTAACGTCTCGTTTTCTTCTTATTTCTGTATAATGCCACTTACAATGAGCCCATGTGCATCTTAAGGCAAGTAGTGCTGCTTCATTAGGGGAAATTGCTGCAATAACAAACAATGCAGCAATTGGATTATCACATTCTCACTATTAGGCGGAGATTTACAATGTTCAGTCCCATTTGCAGCAGCTCTAATGCTTAAGCATAATAAGTAATATGGTACAGCAAAGCAATGTGAGTTTTTTGTGCTAAAATAAAATGAATCTCATGGTTTACAGAAGAGAAAACAGTTCGAAGTGAGTTATAGTAGCCGTTCTGTAGTAGTTTCGTAATTCTCCTTTTCCTTATGTGACACCAGCTTGTTTCAAATCTCCCCTTCCTTCTGGGTCTGTCTTTAAAGAAAGGCTGTTCTTCATCCCTGCTTGGAAGATGCTGTCACCATTTGCTTCCCTTCTTTCCTAGACTTGGGTCACATACTCAATGAAGTTCAGCAGCTTTTGGTTACAGCCAGATTGATGCCATGCAGCTCTTCCCTGCCCCTTTTTTGTAATAATCCTGCTGTGTTTGTTACTTACAGTAATTATCCCCTTTCCTTCTTGTCCTACTTCCATTTGTGGTAAACTAATTATTGATGGCCTCTGATTCACCTGTGTGTGTTTCGTTGTTTGGATATCTTCAATTACTTGTTTTCTATTGATCTTGGAAACAGCAGAGGCTACTCAGAGCATCTGTATTTTCGCTGATCATTGTTGATCACCTACTCAGGGTTCACACTGTTGGGCTGAATCCTGAAGGCAAAGTCTGACTTTGTGATGGGTTTCCAGTAACTGCAACTGTCTTCCTAGGTGGGCTAAGCTCTTTGGTATTTGCATGTTTTGCTAGTATATTTTAGAAGGTACAACCGGAGGTTGGTGTTTTCAAGCTAAAAGCTGACAGCTGGACAACTGAATGCAAACAGAGATGTTGAAATCAAGCAGACCTTGTTCTTTGTGATGACTAGATGCTCTGAATAGGCTCCTCTTTATTAAACTTCTGTTTATTTAACCTTAATAAGTAATTGTGTCTAGTTGCTTTTATTAAATTATTTCTTTAATTATAAGTAATCAGAATTGCTCATTATTCAGCACACTAGATGCTGGCATTTTTGGGATAATCCTTTTATGAGTAATGTAATTACGGCTGTGTTTTCAGAAGTTCCTGTACATCTTAGAGGTCCGTCTCTCATTGTCATGCAGCTCTTGAAAAAGTTACATTCTGACTTTCCAGTTGCAAATAAAATGAAACTCATTTTTTTGAAGTTAGTTAGACCTTTTCATATTTCATTTCCTAATGGAGTTGTTGCAGGTCAGAGATCAGCTTGTGTGGGATGGCTAATGAAGTGATGTGCTAGCATGCTGTATGTATTTTCTCAGGAAAGGAGTACTGAGGGCTAAAGCACTTAGGTTGTCTAGAGGAGAAGGATGTAACAAGAGCCAATGCCTGGAAGCTGAACCAAACAAATCAGAAAAAACGCCCATCATGTGAGATGAGAATGATTAACCTCTGGAGCAAAGGACTAACAACCTCTTCACCATTGCTTACTGTCTTCAGATCAGAATACAATGCCTTTCTGAGGGTGATGCTTTAGTCGTGCTCGGGTTATTAATTTCAGTATAGAGGCAAGTGGAGTGAGCTTAAATGCAGGCTTCTAGTCTCTAGCACTGTGACCGTATAGCCTGTGCCTTCTCTCCCTCTGTTGCAACTGAATTTCAAACAGCGGCCTTCATGCTAAATCCACTTTTTTTTTTCCCACTGATCGTTTCTAGGAATTAGTAGGCTGGATATGTTGTCTCTGTTATGTTCTTCAACCTCTAACTGACTTCAGGTTTCTTGAGGGGCAATTTTTTTTTCTTACAATTTTGCTTGGCTGCCATTTCCTTCCTCTTCTTTGGCTTCCCCTGCAGCTACAGGAAGAGGGGAAAGGACCAAGAAGCCATCTGCCTGCTCAGTGCCAACTTGGGTGTACAGCAGCGACAGGAAGGAAGGGTGCTCTTGACAGGCACTGCTTTCTGAGCAGTGCCCGCCAGCCTGCTGTGGCATGTTTCCTTCTGAAACTGCCACAGTGCAGAGCTCAGACCTAGCTGTGTAGGGGCAGTATCTGCTTACCTGCAAGAACACAAAGGCTGAATGTCTCTGGCCTGCTTTCTGCATTGCTGCTGTTCCCTTCTGATCCAGTCCAGGGCTGTCGTCAGCGCTGTTTTATTACTCTCTCACACAGCAGGTATGTGCAGGTGGTGTGCTGAGTTGCATTGTCCTTTGAAAATGAGAGTAACAAAGGAGGTTTAACACAGGACTAATGTAGATCTCCTGTTGCCTAGACAAAGTGTAAAAATGGATCTGAGTTAAGTGGGTTTTCATTTGTTTTCTTTGCAGCTCCCCGGGGAAAACGAGGCTGGAAAACCTTTTATGCTGTGCTGAAGGGAACAGTCCTGTACTTGCAGAAGGTAGGGGAAATCACTGTCTTTTGGAAACTAATTAAAGAGGGATGAAGCAGCAGGCATCCTCTCTGCTTTCACAACCCACCTCTAGGCTCCTTTCCCTCTGACACACAGTTTAGCTGCTCTCCCTGCCCCGCCACCCTGTTTACACACACATTCAGACATGAATCCTTCCATTGGCACCCTCTCTCTTTCCACACTTTCAAGTTCAGATCCATTGTCCCCATCGACATGTGCACCTTATCAATTCCAGCCTGTACCATTGCTGTCACTCATGTCTGAAAAAATAGCCAGCTTCACCAGCGAAGGCAGCATCATCTCTCTGTGTCTTTCATGCATTTTTCTAGGCTCCTTTTAACATTGCATTTCATATGTATGACTTCCTCTCCTGTAAGGCTGTCCTCCTTTCCCATCTTTTCATAGCAGACTTTTCTGCAGTGCCCACAAGACCAGCTGCAAAACAATTGAATGGCAGCTTGGCCTTGGTAGCATCTGCAGCTTCTGCTCCACAGTAAAATTGAAGGATAAAAAGATTTTTTTTTTCCCTCATGCAAGATGATACATTGGTTTCTAATAAACTTTGCTCTCTGACAGCAAGAAGTCTAAAAAAAAAATGTCAGCTGAAACCCTTCAAGTCTTTTGGTACAAGCTTAAGTATATTGTGGTACAGTTACAACTATACTCTTGGAAATGCAACATATGAGTCAGAACCGTCAAAATCAAATAAATTGTAGCAGCTAAGTGGATTGGTGAAACATTCATGAAAGGTGGTGTTTGTCCAGACTACCCTGTATTGTAGAAGTATGCTCCTTTGAAAGTCTTTTTACATTTTCACTGTTTTCCAATTATCAGGAGCACAGGTTCAAATATACACTGTTGTTTCCTCCTTCCCTGCTGTTGGCTTTCTGAAGTTGTTGCTTACACTGGAGCCAACCTGGGTAGTCTCTGAGAAGAGAGTGGCTTGGATCAAATTCTTACAGCATGAGGTTTACAAGGCGGATGCTCTGAGTGCAGTAGCTTTTTGAAAGGACTTGAAATCCTGAAACAGGCAAAACAATTTGCAGTCAAGATGGAACATTTGGGATGAAAGTTGAATGCGATGTTCTCAAAGCCAGTGCAAGAGACTAGAACCAAATCCACTGAATTGCAGCTGAGCCTTCCCTCTGGTCCTCTTACCGGCAGCAGTTCAGACTTTAGTACAGTGGCCTTCATGGCAGCTTTGTACTTGCCTTTTCCTGGGTGAAATGGAAGCACCTGCTTTGATTTCTGAAACAAGTCATCTTTGTTGTTCACCTGAAAAGACTGCCTGGTTCCCTAAGAAGTAAGAAGGCTCCTTCTCCAGAACACATTAATTAATTTCTTATTTGATCTTTGAGGGGAGATTAATAAGCTTTCAAGGGGAAAAAATGGAGATGCTATCTATTTTTGTCTTAATTAAATACTTTTATGAGTATCACAGGCATATTAGTTTAAAACACTTTCTGTTTGAAAAAAATGTAGAAATGCTGATGCAGCATGCAAATTTTCTATAGAATGGTGCTCTCCCCACTCTCACCCTCCATCGTTTGGAGAGCAAGAGAGTAATTTCACATCTGACTGCATCTTTGCAGAATGAAATGCATTGCTGGAGTTCTTGTTCTTATTTGTCTGTTACTTGTGTGTCTTGCACTTGTCACAGCGCTTTAATTCATGATTACAGGGTGGTTACTTCGCAAAGCTGCGCTCTTCCACTTGGACCTGAAGACTCTTGCACTGAAGCCACCTTGCTGTAGCACAGTGACTAGCGAGGCTTTTACTTTAGTGCCATAAAAGGTTGACAGAGGGGCCTGATGGGACGTGATTAATTCCCAGAGAGATGGGGCATCCTCCCCAGGGTGCCTCCAGTCCCTGCTCAGCCACAGTGCCTCATGCTGCAGCTATGAAGCATCCTCTGCTTTCTCTTCAGCTCCAGCAGGTCTAGCAGGGCTTTGCTTCAGCCCTGAAATAAACCTTGCTCTGTTAGGGACATGGTATCGCAGAAGTTGAAGGCGCCATTGTTTTAAAATACACAGGTACACCAGTTAAAGTTGCTGAGCTGTTGTTTCCTTTTGCGACATATTGGGAGATTGAAATTATCCTCATTTCAGAAAGTTCAGGCACATTTTTGAACTGCTTGATTTCTTTGTAGAAATGCATTGCTCTAGCAGTAGTCGGCAAAGGATTTCCTTGCCGCTGTTTGCTTTCTCTCCTGATTATGGGGTGCGGTAGGGCAGGGTGCATTCACAGATGTGCACACACATTTTTGCTCTTTCTCTCATTATCTGCATGTTATGTTTGTGTCTGCGGAGGCAACATCTATGAGGATGGTTTCATTGCACTAAGTGCTGTTCAAGCAGGGAAGAGAGAAATCTCACTGTTCTGGGTGCTGTATACACACAAACACACATACCTCTGCAGTGTTGCTTTCTGTGTTTATCTGTAACTCAGATTTGTTCCCTCAAGACACTACTGTAATATAAGTATTAATTGTTGGCAGCAGCTGTGATTCCCCCAGTAGGTAGTATGATTCCAGTTCTGCTGTCATTCTGTTTGCCTACCAGTCCAGTTCTCGTTGTTTTGCTGTCAAAGTCCATGTATGAGAGTGGTTTGTAAGTGGTGGTGACTACTGGGGAGTTTATCTGGACAGTCTTGTCTCCGTGCCCAGATTTTTTAACTTTTTTTCCCCCTTGGAGGTTTTCCAGTGCTAATTCCTGTGCTGCATATTGTTTTATTTTAAAATTAATTATTTAAGAGAGATGGTTTCTGAGTTAGTGAGCACAGAGGCCACGAGAGGGGCTTAGTGGAAGTGTTCACAATTAGCCAACTGGACATGCCTGCACAGCATTATATAAAATGAGAGGTTTGACATGTTTGGCATGTTGGCCCTGTGTCTGGGCATCCTCAGGCCAAGGTTAATTTCCTGCCCTCTGTTCATAGCAAGAGGAAAGTAGGAGCTTGACAGAATGTCTGTTCACTAGACTGACAGAGAATGTGATGTGCATACAGAAGAGAGGTTTATAAGGAGAAGACACAAGGCTGACCTTGCTGCTTTGCTAGAAATTGCTTCTGGGCAAGCTGTGCAAGACATGGACCTTCATGTTTTGTTTGGACTCTCCTGTGAGGTTTGCAACATCTTCACTCTTTGATGTGACACTTCATAATCTTGTGAGCTTTCAAGTATTTTTATATAACTTTTCTCAAATGTGTTTCCTCTATTAAAATATATATTAAAAAAAGAGAAAAAGGCCAGAGTGATGGGTTCAGTGATGAGACTCTCTGAAAGAGAATTTTGCAGCTGTCACATGCAACTTAGCGGAGATATCCACTCACAATACATTGACTGATAAAAAACCAAATGCCATTCTCTGGTCTATCAAAAATGGATTTAGAAACATGCTGACTTTGGGTCAGCAGAATGTGGGAAAGTCATTCTCCAGGAGTCTGATAAAGATGAATTCAGCATGTCGTTGCGGTGTGTGCAGCACTCACATCAGCCTTCCATTGATAGAGAGGCAGCAGTTCCTTTCTGACTGCTCATATATTTCTTGCCACCGTCTCAGTCTAACTTTAGTGAGCTGCCTTCCATTTCAGCTCAACCTCCACGCTGACACCTAGTCCATCAGAGCACGGGATGTCCTTGGTGACATAGGAGATATGGATGTTCCCACTCTGCTAGCATTCCCTGCCAGTTAAAAGAGTTGCAGGCCTTAGAGGAGGAATTTTGACAGCACAGTCACATTCTTCTAGCTTTCTCTGAGGCTGGCCAACTATGTGGAGACATTTCCGGTATGCCGATTGGTGCCTTTAGAGAAGCTGGCAGAGCCTCAGCTGTCAAGGTAGATTGCAGCCAGCTGATCCAGTGGGATTAGCAAGGATTGTCGTGAATGCTTGGTGTCAGAAATGAGGGGTTCTCTGCCAGTACTGCTCCTGGGATTGGCCATATGTGGAGTTCTTCTTGGAGCAGGTTCGTATACCAGAGCAGTTTGTGGATGTCGGATGCATCTCACGGAAGAAGCTAGGAGGCAACAGGCAAGATGATAGCTGACACTGTTGTTAGAGAAGTTTTATTCCCAAACGCTGTCTCTAGGCAGCAACCTGAGGAAGGCCAGAATATAATGTTTCTGAGGCCTGTCTAAGTTCATTTCCTGGGCTTGAAGTTTTCCCAGTCTCCCTAGACAGTAGAGCCACTCATTTCCCCCCAAATTACCACCAGATAAGTCAGCTTTTGAAGGAAGGGCTTTCATCTGGGGGCTTGCTTCCTCCCTCTTCAAGATGAGGCTGGGCCAGACATTAGACAGCCTCCCCCAGTTCTTGTCCTTCAGCTAGGGACTCTCCCAAATATTCCTTGAAGAAGATTTAGAGAGTGCCCTAAGTGGGAGTAGGCAAAGTCCATCATGATATGGAGATCCCTCCAAAGCTTGCTGGGACTCCAGCCAACCGTGTCCTGGGGTGCACCAAGCACAGCATTGCCATCCGGGCAGGGAGGTGATTGTCCCGCTCTGCTCTGCACTGGTGCGGCCTCACCTGGAGCACTGTGTGCAGTTCTGGGCAACACAGGATAAAAAAGATATTAAGGTACTGGAGAGTGTCCAGAAGAGGGCCACAGGGTTGATTAAGGGTTTGTAGAGGCAGCCATATAAGGAACAGCTAAAGTCACTTGGTTTGTTCAGCCTGGAGAAGAGGAGACTGAGGGGAGACCTCATGGTGGCTCCAGCTTCCTCACAAGGGGAGGAGGAGGAGCAGGCACTGATCTCTTCTCTCTGGTGACCAATGACAAAACCCAAGGGAATGTCAGGAAGATGTGCCAGGAGAGGTTTAGGTTGGACATTAGGAAAAGGTTCTTCCTGCAGAGGATGGTGGAGCAATGGAACAAGCTCCCCAGGGAGGTGTCACAGCCCCAAGCCTGACAGTGTTCAAGAAGTGATTAGACAACACCCTCAGACATGTGGTGTGAATTTTGGGGTTGTGCTGTGCAGGGACAGGAGTTGGACTTGATGATCCTTTTGGGTCCCTTCCAACTCAGGACATTCCATGATTCCATGATTCCATGATTCCATGACCATGAGCCAGCACTGTGCCCTTGTGGCCAAGAAGGCCAATGGCATCCTGGGGTGTATTAGAAGGGGGGTGGTTAGTAGGTCCAGAGAGGTTCTCCTTCCCCTCTACTCCGCCCTGGTGAGACCTCATCTGGAATATTGTGTCCAGTTCTGGGCCCCTCAGTTCAAGAAGGACAGGGAACTGCTGGAGAGAGTCCAGCGCAGGGCCACAAAGATGATTAAGGGAGTGGAGCATCTCCCTTATGAGGAAAGGCTGAGGGAGCTGGGTCTCTTTAGCTTGGAGAAGAGGAGACTGAGGGGTGACCTCATTAATGTTTATAAATATATAAAGGGTGGGTGTCACGAGGATGGAGCCAGGCTCTTCTCGGTGACAACCAACAGTAAGACAAGGGGTAATGGGTTCAAGCTGGAACACAAGAGGTTCCACTTAAATGTGAGAAGAAACTTCTTCTCAGTGAGGGTGACAGAACACTGGAACAGGCTGCCCAGGGGGGTTGTGGATTCTCCTTCTCTGGAGACATTCAAAACCCGCCTGGACGCCTTCTTGTGTAACCTCACCTAGGGGTTCCTGCTCTGGCAGGGGGATTGGACTAGATGATCTTTCGAGGTCCCTTCCAATCCCTAACATTCTGTGATTCTGTGATTCTGTGATTCTATGGAGAGAGGAAGGACATTTGGCTTCACTCACTACCAGACCTTGAAGACCCCTAATGTCACGGATGTTTAGGTGGAAAGCTACCTGTTGGTCATCGGTGCATCAGTGCTCTGCCCTTCTGCTAGGCCTGCCAGATGTGTGGTGGGTTGTGCCCTTGTCTGACCCCAAGTGGAGATGGTACTGCAACAGTGTAGCTGGTTAGCTGCATTTCCTCTGGTGAAGTATCTGAGCAGCAGTGTAGCTCCCTCTGGCTGCAACCTTGGTCTGTATGCTGCCAGATAAGCCATGTAAACCGATTCTTGTATGTTAACAAGCTCTTCTCCGGAGTGGATGCCTCTCTGGATGGCTAGTGCTGTCCCTGCACATGGTCTGCAACCTGCACTCTCCTGCTAAACCCCATCTCCTAACTCTTGTGTTCAAGTGGAGGGATCAGTAATTATCACACCTGCAGGGAATTATTCCTCTGTTTTGCCTCGTCACACCCTGTCCCTTGGTGGGTGTTTCAGAAGAAATTGATTTTTATGAGGTATTATACTAAGGCAGACAAATGGAGTCAGTTGCAGACAGCTTTGGCCTCTCCTTCAGAAACTTTGCATATGTAGCATTGCTGGCAAGTGACTTTTCCTTAAAAAAGCTCTTGGCTCTCCCAAGCCACTTATGGTCAGGTGGGCTTTAAATTGAACTTGTGTCTATGCCCTGATCGTGCCCTTATCTAGCTTCTGTCACTCAGGAGGCCAAAGACTGTTCCCAGGCTGATGCTTGCAATCCAGAGGAGTTTGACTCGCTGGTTTTGTCATTTGCTTTTAGGAGTGATACTCTTCTGTCAGAAACCTGGATGGTGCTGTGCTTGCCATTTGTAGGTCCTGAGCAGACAGATTTGAAGAACATTGCCATATTTGCTTTGCAGAGGCTGATAAGGAGGCTTCTCCAGTGTGTGAGGGCCTGCCTAGGAGGACATACAAACATAGTTGTTTGAGAAAAATAAAAATTGAGCTGTGAAGACTGAGAACCCCAGCAGGAGCCATCAGCTGAGCAGTGGAGGTGGGGAACTGGCCATGAAGGACTCTTGAAATGAAGACAAATAGCCCACAGCTGTTGTGACAGTCTAATAATCCCTGTTTGTCCCTCTTCCTGTCAAGCAGGTAGTGGAACTACTTTGCTGCCATGCAAAGAGATGGAAATAAGTGAGAGAAAGAAAAAGAAAGGTTAAGGAAAAAGGAGTAGCACATGGAGAAATAAGATGCCATGTTTCCTCTTAACTCCTGCAGGATGAATATAAGCCAGAAAAGGCTTTGTCGGAGGAAGATCTGAAGAATGCAGTCAGTGTGCACCATGCACTGGCATCCAAAGCAACAGACTATGAGAAGAAACCCAATGTCCTCAAGCTTAAAACAGCAGATTGGAGGGTCCTGCTTTTCCAAGCCCAGTAAGTGCTCTCTTCTGATTTGTGCCAATTGTTGAAGAAAGAAAGCAGTGCTGAAGGAGGGGTAAATTAATGCATGGGCAGGTTAGAGCAGAGGCTTAAGAGGTTCAATCTGTTTATTGGATCAGAAATAAGATTAAATAGTGATTTGATTAGGGTGCACAAGTAGTTCATGAGAAAGAAACATGAAGTTTTAAGAGGCTTTTTAATCTAGCTGAGAAAGGCATAACAAGATGCAGCAGCTGGAAGTTGAAGCCACAGGAAATTCAATTTGGAAACATGGCACAAACTTTTAACAGTCAGGGTGATTAATCATTGAAAGAAATGACCAAAGGCAGTCTTGGATTGTCTGTCTCCTGATGTCTTTCTAGCCATCTAGCCAGATGTCTTTCTAGAAGATACACTTGGGTCAGAAACAAAGTTACTACTTAATACAAGAACAATTTGATTAAGCTCTTCAGGCTCTGATATCCAGACAGAACAGATGACCTGCCTTTTGCTTCTGACATTAAAAACACATCAGTCTTGTGCATGAGCCTGTTTCTACAGAGATCCATGTGAAACCTCCTAGAGATCTGTGATGTCCATCGCAGCTGAGACCTTAGGACATGCGTCTGAATCAGGGCATTGGTTGGCTCTGTCACTTGTGTCATTTGGATTAGCAAAAGATGCATGCTAAGGTTATGGCACAAGCCAGCCTGTAACTGAGACACCTGACACTAACCGCTTGTGAAGACCAGAAGACTGAGCAGATTCTGAGACTTGTCCAGTTCTGGTTATTCTTGCTTTTAAAATGCCATTGAAGGGGTCGGAAAGAAGTAGGGGAGGCTGAGTCAACAGATGCTTAATATGTGTTTCTTCCCCAGGAGCCAAGAAGAAATGCAGACCTGGATCAACAAGATTAACTGTGTGGCTGCCGTCTTCTCTGCACCGCCATTTCCAGCGGCAATTGGCTCTCAGAAAAAGTTCAGTCGCCCGCTCCTGCCAGCCACCACAACAAAACTGTCTCAGGTGAGCTGGTTTTATATAGAGGGCAGATGATGGTGATTTCTCTGGCTGACTGGAGACTGGATGGTGGTCCATGGTGTTGTTTTGTGGCACTCACCACTAGCATTCCTAGAAGAAAGAGGCTTGCATGGGACATTTCTGCTCATTTCCTGATGCAAGATTTGAAGTGGGGGGAGGAAAGGAGCAGGCTTGAATATAATTGTTTTGTATTTTTGAAGAAAAGAAACGGTCACCAGTGTTCCTGTAGTACCAGCTAATAGAATTTTCATCCTGCAATTATGGCTCTGCAGAGGACATTTCAAATACTGACTGGTGTTCTTATGAATTTGAGTGTTGATTGTGACTCATTTCAGAAGACATGGACATACTCTTGGTCTTTGGCTTATTGGGGTCATAAAAGGTGAAAGCTGATGCATCAAGCAAGCATCAATTATATTTCTCCTACAATACTTTTCCAGACTCCAACCCTTATCAACTCAGGGGTTTCCTGTGTAATGTGTATTTATAAAGCATCTCTTACATGAATGTCTTTGGTCTCTCCTTGTTATCATATAAGCTTTTAGCTTCCACAACATCCTGTGGGAGGGAGTTTCACAGTTCTACTACTTCCTGCACAAAAAAACCCACCTACTTCTGCTTGTTTCAGGCTGGTTGTGTCTGGTGCTTGTGCCCATAGGTCTGTGTACTTTGGGAGCTGTGATGCATGGCTGCAATTCCTCCTGCACCAGCAGGGACACAATCACAGAATCACACAATCACACAGTGGTTGGGGTTGGAAGGACCTCTGGAGATCATCTAGTCCAACCCACCTGCTAAAGCAGATTCACCTAGAGCAGATCACACAGGAATGTGTCCAAGCGGGCTTTGAAAGTCTCCAGAGAAGGAGACTTCACAACCTCTCCGGGCAGCCTGTTCCAGTGCTCCAGCACCGTCGAAGTAAAGAAGTTTTTCCTCATACTCAGATGGAATGTCGTATGCTTCAGTCTGTGCCTATTGCCCCTTATCGTATTGTTGGGTACCACTGAAAAGAGTCTGGTCCCATCCTCTTGACCCCCACCCTTGAGATATTTATAAACGTTGATAAGATTCCCCTTCAGCCTTCTCTTCTCCAGGCAGAACTGACCCAGCTCTCTCAGTCTCTCCTCATAAGAAACACACTCCAGACCCTTAATCATCTTTGTAGCCCACCGCTGAACTCTCTCCAGTAATTCCTTGTTCTTCTTAAACTGGAGAGCCCAGAACTGGACACAGTACTCCAGATGCAGCCTCCCCAGGGCAGAGTAGAGGGGGAGGATAACCTCCCTATTGATTGCATTGATCAGGTTGACAGAGTGGCAGGGGTAATAAATCTCAGTCCTAGGTGTCTACTTTATGAGTAACCTCCTGTAGCTTTTAAAGTCATCTGCCCGTGCTGGTTTGCTTCTTAAAAGCTTTTTTTTGCCATGTTTATAACTTAACAACACTCATTAGAAACAGCTGTCTCATAATCTGCATTTCTCTAAGGGGGTAGTTTTTTTATGTCACCCCTGCTTTTTCCCTCTGCATGGCAGTAGCCCTTCTTCTTACAATGTGGTGACCAACTTTCCAGCTTCTATTCTGGGTTAAAGTTTAAAACATGTCTCATACAGAATAATACTAACTTGTCCCATCTTTGTGGTTTTACCTTTTGCTCATGCATACCTTTTATAAAATAGTATATGAGGCTTCAATAATTTACCCCCAGTCACCCAAAAAATCTTTTTTACTCATTGTTGTCCTGTGTGATTGTCCCATTTAGCAAATTGTTTCCTAGTCTCATTGTTTCCTTTTAATTTAGAAAGGAAAAAAATAGAAGACAGCCCTGTGGTTTGTGTCTTGAAGGGCAGACACAAAAAGTGGAATAAGATAAGGTGCATTAGCTAAAGGCAGAAGAATGTTAAGTGTTCAAAGCAGATAAAATCAAAGACAAGCAGAAACATGTCTGCTTTTATCTGTCAGTGTGGAAAAGCTGCCAGCAGGCTGCTTCTCATTTGGCAGACAAAAAAATATGAAATGTTAAATCCCTATGGTTGGTGTTTCGGATTTTGTGGGCTGAATTGTGATGGACTTCTTCAAAGGACCCGTTCCTGGTCAAGCAGAAGCTGAGATGCAGTGAGAATGTAACATGGGCAAGGGAGAGAGGCTGGACATGACAGGTCGTGCAAGAGATCATCATACCAAGTTTGCTTTCAAAAGCAGCTCGGTGTCTGATGTTAGTCAAACTGAAGAGAGATGTGACAAAGCTATATATAAAGGAACAGCCAATCTAGAAAAGATCTACTAGGGTTGTTTTTTGGTTTTTGGGTTTTTTTCCTTATTTCTGAGACTGCACATTCACACACACAAGCTCCAAAAGGCTGCTGCCCTGGAAATTACAAGTGCTCAATTAATAGCTGCTCAAAGACCTCCTATCATCAGGCTGTAGAACTCACTGCAACAGGATGTCACTGAGACCAGGGATTCAGCACAATGTAAAGATTGCTTGGGCACTAATAGAGAGAGGAAGCAGATCCAGGGTAGTTACTAACAGCAACGAGAATTTTTGGCAGCCAGTAGCAAGTGGCTTGATTCCTACCACTTACAGGCAGGGGCAAATTATCCCACATCTCTCTTTCTTCAGTTCTCTTGCAAAAGAATTGAAACACAAGATTAGCTGGGGCTTGACTATCATCCTCTGTAGAAGTTTTCCCCCTTTCTGCTCTTTTCCGCAGCTCCAGCTCAGTGAGCTGAGAGGCTCAGTCCTCGGTGTGACTCACAGTGCAGTGCAGGCACATCCAAGCTCGGCTTGAAGCTGTGCAGCCACACCATGGGTGTACAGCTACTGGCAGCGCTCCCCTCCTCTGAGGCTTGGTGCACCCACGGGAGCTGAGCTGGGTACTGCCTGCTGTTAATGACTCTAAGTTGCTGAGATCTGCATCATCATGTCAATATTTTGGACTTACCTAATTCAAACATAATTTCAGATCCAAGCCTAGAAGTGGCCAGAAGGCCATGCTGCAGGAGCTGGAAGTCTTTTGAGCTGAGGGAAGGTTGGCTGACAGATGGATTGGAGGAAGTGAGTAGGCCTGGGATTATGATAAAGGAAATTGCCTAGCATGGGGGGGTAGTAACTCCTCACTTTCTCCAACTGCACAGCACAATAAAAGCTGGTAGCAGCCTAGCAAAACAAGATACCTTTTGGGGACTGGACAGCCTTTTTCTTCTGGATGTGTTGTATTCTTCTGAACAAATGGAAACCGCAGACCAGAGAGCATTTGGTAGCCCAGAAATGGAAGGGTCAGCTCTGACTCCATGCCCTTTCCGTCCTGGAAGGAATTACTTTTACATTGCAAAGACCTGAGGCAGGGTCTCATTCTGCACTTGATCTGACTGCATACACAACAGCCTTCATGAATTTGCCAGAAAAATGTATTAGAGCAGAAGTGTCATGTTTTCAGTAGTGTTCTGCAGCAAGGTGCTTCTATTGCTCTCAGCAAGGCAAGGGATGACAGGTTTGCTATCCTTCCCAGTGGCATCTGATAGGTGCTGAGTTTTTCTGTAAACTTGGCCACTTTGATTGGGTGCCTTTGAGAGAGCTGTTGGGGACAGAGCTCTGGGATAACAAACCTTATCAATCTGATTAAAATGAGTTAAAGGAAAGAAGGAGAGAAAGAAAGAAAGAGAGAAAGAAAAAGAAACTACTTGGTATTATTGTACAGGTATCTCTCTGTGTTCCTTTGCTTATCTGTCACTTAAGTGCCTAACGTGTTTCTGAAGGATGAACAGCTGAAATCCCATGAAGCTAAGCTGAAGCAGATCTCCACTGAGCTTGCTGAACATCGCTCCTATCCTCCTGACAAGAAGCTTAAAGGCAAGGAAGTAGATGATTACAAACTGAAGGACCACTATCTGGAGTTTGAGGTATGTTTGGGAACCATTACGACTTTTATCTTTTGGGTGTGGACGGGGCAGCTGGTCTTACACTTAGGGTACAGTCTTAAAGTTCTGCATTTTTCACCTTACCTTACCAAGGAGTATGTTCTTGTTAGACAGATAAGTCGCAGCAGTCCCAGAAGCTGCGATGTGTGTCCTCTTTCGGATAAGGACTTCCTGTGACTTTATCCATGAATTTAGCTTCTCATCTGTAAAGTGGAGGAAGAATATGTGACCATCTGCCCTTGCCTCATATAGCTATTTGAAGAGGTGATAGGGTTTTCAGGCAGGAACTGTCTTGTGTTTTAAGATTATGTGTTGCCTAGTGTGTTGGCACCTCAGTCTTTACAGAATGACTGCATTCTGGAGTAATGCAGATCATGATAGTTGTCTTCCACTGTTATGTTCTGAAGGAACTGCTCTTCTAAAGTTATTGTCACAGGTATGCCACATCAGAGCCATTTATGTTGTGTACCAGTGAACTGGTTGTCAGGATGAGCAGGAAAGGATAGCATTAGAGATCACAGGATTGAGTGATGCAACTTAAGTGGCTGCATTAGGAGATTTTTCTGAGTATCCGGCAGCAGCTTTTATCTGTCATGGTGTCTGCCACACTGTGGAGCTGTGTGGGATGGCATCGGCAACCCAGCAGATGCCTTGTGTTTTTCATGGCTGCACCTTTGATCTTTATCCCCCAGAAGAGCAAGTCGATATTGCCTGGGTCTGAAGGGATCGTACTTTAGACAGGCGCTGCCTGGCAAGGAAAATCCATAGTCTGGAGAAGAGAAGGAGCAGATAAGTCAAAAGTCAGAAATACCACCAGAGGAGATCCTGGAGGCAACACAAGCCTCCAGAACTGAAGTAAGCCTCCTGCCATGTGTTATATGAGTTTCTTTTGGAGAAGCTCTTTTTACTCCTGGGCTTGACGGTGGTTGTGTACTTTTGCAAAAGGTTTTGACTGCTCCATTGTGTTTGACTTTGCTGTAGCTCTGGACTGCATTACATGAAGTGTTTTGCATAGATATTTTGCTTCTCTTTTGTATAGGAAACAGAGTTGGTGAGTTTCTTCTTCCATGTCCTATATACCTGAAGTTATGTGACCAACAATCAAATAAGGAGGTGGTGGACAGGGCTGGCAAGCAAAGGGTACACAATTACGTGAACAGGACAGACTACATAATCAATAAAACAGGGCTGAAGTGAGGTGATGGGATAGCTCACATCACTGACGTGCTGCCATGAATGGATACAGGTTTTTTGGAAAGGACAGACAGGGATGACGAGAAGGGGGTCTCCCGTTTATGTGAGTAGCAGGCACAGATGAAACCCTAAGGAAGGGTGATAAGCCATCTGAGAGGTTGTGAGTCAGGACCTGTGGGCACACCAAGATGGGTGTCGTTGTGGTGGATGTCTGCTAGGCCCTTTTAAAAAAAATGGAAGGAACCTTGTGTTTTCAGGCCCTGGTCCTCACGGGGAACTTCAAGCACCCCTGTATCAGCTGGAGTGATAACACAGCAGGGCACAAGCAATTCACGATGTTTCTGGAGTGCATTGACGAGAACTTTCTAAAATAGGTGACCAAGGAGCTGACAAGGAGAGAAACTTTGCTAATAAACTAGGAAGAACTAGTTTGGGATATGAACGTCAGGGGCAACCATGGCAGCAGTGACCACAAGATGTTGGACTTCATGATCCGGAAAGGAGGGGTCAAACTAAAAAGCAGGATCATAACCCTGAACTTCAAGAGAGCTGACTTTGGCCTGTTCAGGGAACTGCTTGGAAGAATCCCAGGCCTTGGGGGAAGAGGGCTTTGGGAGAGCTTGTCACTTCTCAAGAATCACCTCCTTTAAGCTCAGGAATGGTTCATATTGACAAGGAAGAAACTAAGCAAAGATGGATGAACGCCTTCATGGGTGAACAAGTTGCTCCTGGTAAAACTCCACCATAAAAAGGAAGTGAGCAGGAGGTGGAAGCAGTGGCAGGTGACACAGGAAGAATAGAGATACTGTCCAAGCATGTAGGACTGTATGTAAGATTGCGTTTAGGAAAGCCAGAGCCCATGTGGAGTTAAATCTGGCAAAAGGTGTGATGGGCAAGAAGAAAGAGTTGGGCAGGGAAAAATTTAATGAAATATAACAAGGGGAAATGTAGAGTCTTGCATCTGGGCAGGAACAACCCCAGGTTCCAGTACAGGTTGGGGAATGACCTATTAGAGAGCAGTGTAGGGGAAAGGGACCTGGGGGTCCTGGTGGACAGCAGGATGACCATGAGCCAGCACTGTGCCCTTGTGGCCAAGAAGGCCAATGGCATCCTGGGGTGTATTAGAAGGGGAGTGGTTAGTAGGTCAAGAGAGGTTCTCCTTCCCCTCTACTCTGCCCTGGTGAGACCTCATCTGGAATATTGTGTCCAGTTCTGGGCCCCTCAGTTCAAGAAGGACAGGGAACTGCTGGAGAGAGTCCAGCGCAGGGCCACAAAGATGATGAAGGGAGTGGAGCATCTCCCTTATGAGGAAAGGCTGAGGGAGCTGGGTCTCTTTAGCTTGGAGAAGAGGAGACTGAGGGGTGACCTCATCAATGTTTATAAATACATAAAGGGTGGGTGTCACGAGGATGGAGCCAGGCTCTTCTCGGTGACAACCAACAGTAAGACAAGGGGTAATGGGTTCAAGCTGGAACACAAGAGGTTCCACTTAAATGTGAGAAGAAACTTCTTCTCAGTGAGGGTGACGGAACACTGGAACAGGCTGCCCAGGGGGATTGTGGATTCTCCTTCTCTGGAGACATTCAAAACCCACCTGGACGCCTTCCTGTGTAACCTCACCTAGGTGTTCCTGCTCTGGCAGGGGGATTGGACTAGATGATCTTTCGAGGTCCCTTCCAATCCCTAACATTCTGTGATTCTGTGAAAGGTTTCTACAGGTATGTTAACAGCAGGACAGCTAGGGAAAACATTTGACCTAGTAGGGGCCCATAATGGGGCAGGGGACCTGGTCACAAAGAACAGGGAAAAGCCAGGGTACTCAATGTCTTCTTTGGCTCTCTGCTGATAAGATGAACCTTCAGCAGTCATAAACCTATGAGCCCAGTCGGAAGATCTGGAGCAAGAAAAACTTACCGTTGTCAAAGGATAATAAAGTTAGGGAGTATTTAAACTGGACATATGCAAATCCATGGGATCCGATGGGATGCACCCATGAGTGGTGAGGGACCTGGATTGATTGAATACCTTTGAAAAGTCTGTGATCACCATGTGATCAGGAAAGGTCCTTGAGGACTGGAAGACAGCAAATGTCATTCCTGACTTCAAGAAAGGCAAGGAGGAAGGTCCAGGGAACTACAGGCTGGTCAGCTGCTTCTCCTTCCATGGGAAGGTGATGGAGCAAATTCTGTTAGAAATCACTTCCGAACACATTAAAGACAAGAGGTGATGATGAGTAATCAGCATGGCTTTATAAAGGGGAAATCATGCCTGACCAACACAATAGCCTTTTACAAAGAGATGTCTGGTGTGATGGATGAGGGGAAAGCTGTGGATGTTGTTTGTTCTTGACTTTAAGAAGGATTTTGACTGTCTCCTCTAATGCCCTTGTAGACAGACTGATAAAGTGTGGACTAGGAAATCAACAATAAGGTGTTCTGGAAACTGGCTGAACAATCGAGATCAAAGGGTTGTGATCAGTGGCACAATGTCAGTTTTGAACACAGAACTTGAATGTGCAGAGCAAGCCACACACTTCGACTCTGCAGGGTGTCTTGTGCAACTTGGGAGAGCAAAGAGTTTCTTGGCTTTAGGTCCTTGACAAAAAGTTTATTTTCTATCACTTC
Organism: Caloenas nicobarica; assembly: GCF_036013445.1. NCBI lineage: Eukaryota > Metazoa > Chordata > Aves > Columbiformes > Columbidae > Caloenas > Caloenas nicobarica. The sequence goes on along the minus strand of NC_088284.1, from coordinate 44,906,696 downwards.
TAGAAGCATGATTAGTTAATATGAAATGTAGGCTGGAGTGGTAGAAGATTTAAGAAAGACTGATGGGGAAGGAGATTGCTATGGGTTTTTTTCTGTTTTTTGTCAAATTTATCATAATGGTCTTTAGAAAAATATTCATCAGGTACCTCAGTACAAAGCAGAACCAGTACAGCCCAGGAAACAAAACGTGTCTTCTTCCCTAGTGAGAGCCTTGAATAGCAATCGAGCTATGCAGTTCAGATTTGTGATCAGCTCTGCAGGAATGCCTCTCTAGGCAGGCAAATGGTGGCACCAGCTTCAGTCGTGTGCAAGAGATGGCGACTCAAAGTGCTGTTGTGCAATGTCATGTTACCTTCACACTTGGCACACATTTTGCAGGGTGTGTTGAACTATCAATAGGCACTTAAAGAAAAGAATAAAAGGTGAGCTATATGAAAATCTTGAATGGAAACTTTCCCCCGGTTTGGGGATTTCCTCACCTTCCTTTCAGAACAAAGTCCTGTCAGGGCCAGGCAGGAGTTGGTGACAGACCTTGCTGCATGGGGTCAAGGCAAAAGGGCAAGAGGCAGGTGAGTCAGTATTTTGTACTGGGCTCTTTCAGGCTGACACTGCAGACCAGACCTTGCATCTGTGTACAAATGGCCATCTCCAGAAGCATACCACAAGGGCCTGTGAGTCCTAAAGGAAGCAGCATAGTTCCATTAGGAAGAAAGAAGTCAGGCTGCTTTTCTGTAGGCCCTTGTCATTTCTTTTTGTTCACCCACCCATGTTCTCTTCACTTTTTTTCCTGATGAGAGACAAGTGAGATGGTGTTTTCTTCTGAGGGGAGGTGAACCAGCATGTTACTGTTCCTTGTTCAGGGATGCAGCCAGGAGCATTTCTTCTTGCTAGTGTCTTGGCTTGTGGACACCAAGGAAGGAACATTTCCCTTTGCTTGCTGTCTGAGGAAGTACTGCTCCAGAGATGGTTGCTCATTGCAGCAAATTTATGATTTGAGAGAGATCTTTTGAGTGCTGTCACATGAGAGATGAAGCCAAAAATGTGATGAGTGGCTACTTCATGTCATCTTTATTATGTGCATTCAGTCTTCAGAGGTAACATTACAGAAGCTTTTGAATGGTTATAACTTTTGTGTTTTTACTTTCTTGACAGAGTTTTCCAGATTAATTTCTTTTAAAGAAAAATTTCCACCAGCTTTAATACCTAGCTTCAAATCACCAAAAGAGAAGTTTGTTGCAGTTAAAATGGAAATAGAGACTTCCAAATGCATTGCTTAATTGCAATAGAAATCATAGGCCCAGAAGCTCTGGGGCAAAATGGCCATTGGCAGACCTGCAGGAACTCGTTATGGATTTCCATTATTTCTATTCTGATTGTCAGGTCTTGTGACCGTGATGGTGGTTACTGGACCAATGAAATGCAGAAGTCCATATGGCAGTAAAATCCCTCTCTCCCTTGGTGAATATTATGCTGATGCCAGGCTTAGAGCACTGGATTGCCTTCTCTTTTGCAGAGCTGTCCCATTCGTTGTGTGATGAATGATTCATCAGCATCATTGTTAGGGTTCTGCTTGCTGTTTCTCCATTTCCTTTTTTATTGAATGATACATCTTACCTGCTTCATGTGTTTGGCTCTTACGTTGTGGAGCTGAAGTTTTAGGTATGGAATTGATAAGAATGCTATTTATTTAATTCTTAGCTGGTTTCTTTTATGGTCCTCTATGAGGTTTTGTTTATACAAAGGACTCTTTGGAAACCCAGTCACATTCTCTCAGAGTTTTTTTCCCGTTTTATTCCACACTTCAAAGCAGTTACTCAGCCTTTTAACTTCCTGCCCTCAAACAAATGTTATTACCAGAATTTTATTATTTTATTATAAATGGAAAGATTTTTTCTGAAACACTTTTTCCTCTGTCAGGAACATAATAGTTTGGCAGCTGTTTTGCCATTTTTAAATATAAATTAACAGTCAGTACAGGTGTTTACATACTCCTTCCCAGCCCACTAAGATCACCTTACTTACAATGCCTGCACCCCGTCTTTAGTGGATATGTCAGGGGCAGGTTATTAAACAAATCCTGGGAGGTGGGTTGCTCTGTTTTCATGCCCTTCTACCCCAGCTTCCATTTTGAGGTCCTGCAGGGATCTTCTGGTAATGTACCCTCATTTTCTTCATTACCTGTGTGTAAACATGTTACTGTGGCACACAGAGCAAAATTTTGCTGTTTGAGAGGGAAAGCTCCTCTCCAGGAAAGGAACAGAACAAGTGGGTGCAGTAAAGTGAACTTTTTCCACTTGAAAAGTACAAGAGTCTGGACAGAGAGCAACCTTCCTCATTCGCCATGAGTGTCCCTGTCAGGGGAATGTGCCGTGCTGCTGTCGTAGCTCTGCTCCTTTTTTTTAAGGTCTGGCCTTGCAGAGCATCCTCTCACGGGCTCAGTGGTGGCCAAGCTAGTACAATCAGAGCTTAATAAAACCCTGCTTTGGTTTCTCCTTCGTGGGATGAAGCAAGGAAAGCAGGACCTGCTGGGAAGAGTGGAGGGTCGCAGGGGAGAGCTTGTCACCAACCAGAACAGGATTTTTTTTGTCCCTTAGTTTGCTGTGCTTTATCTCTGTGCATGCATGGGGCACATAACACCTCAATATGTCTGAGCACAGAATATGACTGACTCAGTGTGACCAAGGGCAGAAAGCTCTCGCTTGGTGTTCTTGGTTGGAGATCTCCATGCCCTCTAACTAGCTGGGAGCTGCTGTTCAGCAGAGCACCAGGATTTGTGTGCTGCAGAACTGAATATCTCTAATTGCACAGCACCCTGGAGCTCAGCCTGCCTGAAATCCTTTTTGTACAGTGTAATTTACATTAGCCACCATTGTTCGCATCCATATTAGGCTCCTAGCTTTCAAAGCCAGCAGAAACCATTAAATTACCCAGAGAGTCTCTCAAGTGCTGCTGCAGAATTTCTTCTAGACTGATTCAGGCCTTTCTTTTCATTTCCCAGAAAAATCGCTATGAGATTTATGTTGGCCTTCTGAAAGAAGGGGTGAAGGAGCTGCTGAGCGAAGGAGAGAACGACACGCCAGGACTGAAGAAATCCCACTCGAGTCCCTCATTGAATCAGGAGTCTCCAGTTAGTGCCAAGGTGAAACGCAATGTCTCAGAGAGGAAGGACTACAGGCCAGAGACACCCAGCATTAAGCAGAAGGTCACTTAGGGTGGATATGACAACTAGGGGAACAGCCATGCAGCAAAGTACCGGTGGTCGGAATTTTTTCATTTAATAACCTGTCATTCACAGAAAATAAGTGCATCTGCCTGACTGGGGTGTTAGTGACATTTTCTGTTGTATATTTTGCTGTTTCTGTGCAGATTGTGGGAGATGTCTTTGCTCCTGCTTTGCTTTACTTTGTTAATTTATCATTTAGCAATTGAAGCATTGGGACTTTTTGTGTTGTTCTGTTTCTAAAGGAGGTGGGGGAGGGCTAGAGTGCCGTGATGTATATTCTCTCTCTTCCCCATTTATCTCCTCCCATCAGCACGTGGCTTTCATCTCTCGAGTCACTTGTCACTTTATTTACGTGGTGGGTGGGAAAAGTAACTGGACAAATGCTGCAGTGCTGTGAATGCAAGTGGTAGCTGTGAGAAAAGCTATGTGCAAACAGGCAGCTGCAGAAGGCTGGCTAGAGTCTAGGGTGCCAGGAACACTGGTTTCCTTACGATGCAGAGCATGTTGCCACTGGTACTTAGCAGCGGGTGCTACAGTAAATAGTCACTGTTGCTTTATTGTTATTGCATTTACCCTGGACCCACAAGCGTGAAGGCATGAAACCTGGAAACCTCTGGCAATGCTGGGATGACAGCATTGGAATAATTTGTTTGTTTCCTTCAAAGCAAAGAGTCTTCTCCTGAGTTAGCAGGCTGGGGAGTATCCGAACTGTTGCCGTCTCTGCAGTCAGGGAGATTAGGGATTACCCAGTTGGAATGCCTGCCTGGGCTTTAGATTTATTTGCAGAGGAGGCTACTGTAGATGTCAGCCATTAGCACTGTATTTTAAAGACAAAGGGCCTCTGTGTAATTTTTAACTATATGTTCTCACTTAGCTGCTATATAGAGCCTTATGATATATTGTGCCCTGATGTTCCCCCTTCCAGGAGTTTCCTTGTTGGTATGCGCAAATAGGTGTTCGCAGCTTCTCTGATAGTGACAAAGCATTTTGCCTTTTCTCTTCAGAAAGGGATTTTCTACAGCTCTCCATTTTCCTGCTTTAGCTCACATATAGGTGGAAGAGGCTGGTGCAGATCAGAGAAGGGGACAAACAAGTCCTCACTGTGGGCCAGGGTTTGATGCAGTCCTGGCTACTCTGTGCCTGGAGGCCCTCACAAGGCGGCCTCAGCTTTGGCAGATCCTACCCTTGCCTCACAGGGAACCAGCCCGCCTTGCAGCTCCTGCGTGCCCTACCAGGCTTTCAGAGGGGGAGTGCAGGACAGGGAGACCATTGTGGGTAGTGCTTTCCACACCTGAAATCCCCCTGTTTGTGTCACAGACCCTCATGAAGGTAAACAGTCTTCAGGCACAGGGAGTAGAGACATGATATAGAAATCATTTTCCTGCTTCCCAGACCCTCTCACCTGGGCAGAATCGAGGCTCTGCAGAGAGCACTGCCTCATCTGTTAACTCGACACCCTGGGTTTTAATCTCAGGTTTGATGCTGGTCCGTTGGGTGAGCTTGGACAGGTCTCTCCCATTTTGCCTTGCCCTTCACCTGTGTTCAGTAGTACAACCAAACTGGCCTTTTCCGCAGAGCACTTTGGGAGGTAATGTTGATGGCCAATTGAAAATCGTTTGTCGCTGTTATTTTTGTTGTGCCTGGCACAGGGCAGCCTTCCTGGTGGATGTAATTCTTAATGCATAAAGAAACTTCAAGATCAATGCAAGGACTGTTTAGAAATGTGCTGGTGTTTCCAGCCCAAGTAGTCGAAGGGCCACAAAAAAAATTACCACCTGAGTAGCTTTGTGCTCTACCAGACTTCCTGAAGGGACCACATCAATTAATCTATCTTATTGAGCTGCCAGTTCAGTGGGCAGGACAGGGAGCAATCAAAGAGAGAAGAACCTTAACAGGCACTTCATGACTTGACACCCTCACTGAGGACCACCGTGTGACAGCTTTGCTAGTGTTGTGCTCACCCTTGGCTTTAACAAAGATGTTACCCTCCCAGATGCTGAGAGGTGTTGGAGCAAATAGACCCTTGCAGTTGCAGTAAAGCAGCAACACCAGATGGGACTTTTTCCATGTGTGATGTTGTGATGCTCACACATCTGGCATCTGCCACTGAGAGTGGGCACGCTGTGCTATATGTCAGGAGGTTGGCCCCTAACCCTGACAATGTTGCTGAAAGCTGCAGAGTCCTGAATAGACATCGGCAGCGCTTCCAAGCGCTGGGGCTTTAGAAGCTGTGCACTCTTACTACAGTGGAGCAAATGTTCAGCCCTCTTGCTGAAGAAGAGAGATGCCTTCTGCTGCTGGAGCCAAAGTGATGTGGTGCAGCATGCTGTGTTAGGAGGCTCAGTGTAGGCAGGTGCATGATAGTGCTCATTGAGAGGGATTGTTTGAATTCATCAGGTGTGGTAAATCAACAACTCATGGAGGAGAAACAAAGCCGGGAGATCCCTGCAGCTGTTCATCATGTTCTGGTGGTTTAAAACAAACAAGCAGAAGAGAAAGACTCATAAATTCTTTTGTGGAATGCTAAATGCACATCTGAGAAGAAAAGCTGGCTTGTCTTCGATAACAGCGTTAGGAAGCATGCAGCAGAAACAAGAAAAAATGTGCAGATTTGTAAATGGGCCCTACTTGGCTGTGAGGGTGGGGTTGTCTAGATGAGGTTTTTTAAAGCACACTGGAACATGCCCAGCAAACCTCTTGTGACTATGGAGTGCAGTGCTTCAAAAGGCAAAGAAGTGACATTTAACTTTCTTTTCCCCAGCTTTTAAAATATTCTGGTTGCTGTAGACTGCAGTTAAATTGCTGAGCTCAGAAATAAATTATTCCTGTAAAATGCGTTTCCCAGCTTTGACACAGAAACTGGATAATTCCTTCTCAAAGTCATTGCAAAGGAGATGATTTGAAGCAACAGGGAAAGTCAAAAAGTCAACTGCAACAGTGAGACTTTTTTCATTTTTCATTATTTGTTTTCTATTTCCATGTATACTTCTAAATGGATTCGGGTATATTTTTTAAGTCTCATCTGGGCTTAGTAAGTGCAGTTCTTCACTGCATTTTTTAGTCATTAAACGTGTGTTGAGCTTGGAGCACTTTTGGTGAGACTGCTGAGGCGTGCAGCTTAGGTTACTGAGATTTTGTCAGGTTCTGCTCAATTTTTAATTAATGCCATTTTGCTCTGTTGCTTTACAAATTCTAGGCATCCCAGGCATCCAAGTGAACATGCACATTTTGGAGGATGAGAGAAAAAGGTGGTCCTGTTGTGAATGACTAAGGCTCCTGGACTTCCTTTGGAATAGGATATCTGCTAAGCATTACTGTAATTTGCCCTTTTTTTTTTTCCGATGATGCTATTGTAAAGGGTGGAGGCATGTTCTCAGGAGGTCTCAGTGGTGTATCTTCCTGGGTGGCACCACTGAGAGTCTGGCCGGATAGCTTTGCATGGTACCTGGTACCCTGCCTTTCTTTGCTGAAATATTTGCCTTTAGCAGAGATCAGTGCTTGCCCTCAGCAACTCAGGAGCTCCTGTTGCAATATGTAAGGATAAGCTGCTGGTTTCCAGCCCTCCTCTGGGGCCCACCATGCACCTGAACAAGTATCAGTGTAGCAGCCTGCCGCTTTCTGGGGGTGCTCAGTGCAGACAGAAATTACTGGCAGACCACCACAAGCGTGTGTGTGTGTGCAAGCCAGCCTTTGCATCAGTGATGCAGGGAGGTCTCATCCTTCCTTTTAATCCTCCCTGCTGCAGTGTGCAGCTGGTGCTCAGGCAAAGCCTCTGCCCGCCTGTTGAGAGGGGCGATGCATGGAAGGGAGCAGAATGGGGCCAGTGCCTCCTCACATCCCCTCTCTCAAGATTCAGACAGAGGTCCTAGAGGGACCCATCCTGCTTTGAGGCATTGATAGTTGTTCACTGTGCAGGGTCTGGACCAGCTCCTCTCTGGCTGAGGGAGAGGGCAGGAGAGGACCTCACTGGGTCTGCACCTGACATCAGAGAGGCAAGGCAGAAGGACAAAATTGCCTTCCCCTGTACGCACTCGGCAACTAAAGGAGGTGAGATACTCTCCCAAAGCCAAAACCACACTCTGCTTCGTGAGTCAGCAGGATGCAGGGGTCTGGTTGAGATGGTTTTTGTTTGGCAACGGCTGCGAAAAAGACTCTCTGGGCCGGCTGTGTGTTTGTGTGCATCTTGCAGATAGATCACGCATGGACCAGTGAACATGACTACAGCTTTTAAATCCAGTATTTATGTTGTGTCTTTAATGGATGTAGAGAGATAAGTCAGCCAGCAGAGTGATTAATGCAGTGGAGCTGGGGAGGAATGCTCTTCAGCTGCAATGTCGACTCAGACAGTTTCTCATCCGTAGCCAGCCACTTGTAAATGGGCCTGTAACAGCTCATCCTTTAAGTGCTTTCCCTCTGATCCTGCCTGCTCCCATGGTGTGGTCTGTCCATGTCTGGAGGCTCCCCTGGAGAGTGGTGCTCAGCACAGCCCTGCTTTGAGCAGGAGTTTGGACTAGCAGAACTTTAGAGACCAGAATTGTTTGGTGACTTTTCACATCTCCAGTGCCTTCCAATAACAAGGCTCGTTGTTATTCTGGCTTGAAACAGCCAATATTTTTGCTTTTCTCTTGTGAGGGAGTGAGGTTCCTGCTTGATTAGAGCAGCCCCTTCAGTGAGGTGGATGTGTCAGTGCAGAAAGTCAAAGGTGGCAGGGTTATCACTAGGTTTCTGGACACATTGCATGCCAATGTTCTTCTTGAAAGTGGTGAAGGCTTTTCTCTGCAGATGGTGTGCCACTTACTGTGTCTGCATTCTCCATCACTAAATCAATTTTGGCCTTATCGCAGTTAGTCTGACAGCTCCTCTTCCTTTTCTGTCAAGCTGCTCCTGTCTGTCGTCTTAGCACCTTGGCTGCTTCTGTATAACAGGTCTCTTTCCTTCCATGCTTGCAGAAATCCAGAGAATTTGACTGTCCCATCTTGCATTGAGAAAACTTGCTCTGGAGCTGTGAACAGCTTTTTCATTCTGCTTGTTGGTAGCCTGTATTTCCAGCCACAATTATAGCTGGGAGGTGTGAGATGGAATTTCAGACTACTGTGATCATCTAGTGTTATGCTGCAGGGATGCAAGGTCCCCTCTTCCCACACTCGGACCAGACACTTGTGACATTCCTAGTCTCCTTTCCAAAAGTCACAGAGGCAACCCATGCTGTGGGGAAACTTTGAAATGCTGTTTTGCAAGGAATTGGGTACTTTCCAAATCAGGCCATACATTTTGCAGCCCTTTAGGGAGCTGTGTTAAAAAAAAAAAAAAAAAAGAAAAACATCCATTTTCAACCAGTGTCCTTCAAGCACCGAGAGATGCTATCCAGGTTGTCAGAGACACTGTCTGCTTTTGCAGAGGCAAAGGCAGTATGCACACCTCATCTCAAGCAATCTCAGCTTGCTGCTTGTTTAAACTTTCCCCAGTATTGCTCTCTCCCCAGGCTCTAGGATGTAACATCTGCTCTGAGAGAGCAGTTATGAAGTCTCCACTTCTCCCCAGAGCACAACCAGAGCTCCCTAGCGTGTGTTCCCAGCATCCTATATGTAGGCTGCCCAGAGAGGAAAACCAAAGAAGCTGTCTCAGAAACTTTGAAAGAGCTGGTCTCCAGCTTGTGCTTTTTAGAGGATATTTTTAGTGCATATAGAAGCAGTATGCCTGGCCTCTCCTCCCTCCCAGAATTCTCCCAGCAGCATAGGTGTAGTATAGTGAGCTGCTTCACTTGGAGCTTCACTGTGTGGGACCTGAACATTTGTTCCAGCAAGAAGAGGCTTTGTCAGCCTCCAGAGAAATGGTGTCACCTAAGCTGAGCACCAGTGCACAGGATAACAGTATTGTACAAAGATAGTCAGAAAGCCAGTGCCACACTCCATGGCTGGTCACCTGCTGGGGACTGTGTGCTCAAGCATTGCCCTCAGTGCTGGGGTTAATTAGAATTGTTGGCTTCCTTTTCCACCTACACTGTGCTGCTTGAAGAACTGTCCCTATCACCTGCTGCTTTTCTCCATTGTGACAGCAGCACCAAAGTCCCATTGTCAGGGCCCTGGTTTAAATAAGAGCAAGGAGGACAGGTCCCAGGGAAACGTGTCTACATGCCATCTGGGAATATCTGCTTTCCAGCCGGCAACATCCAATTGAACAGTGAAGGGAGACAAGCTCAGCCCTGCCTGAGAGAAGGGCTTGTCCATTTTGTTAGCTGCGTCAAGGCTGTATTTTAATTATTTATTAGAGCACTTGCCTTAGCAAAAGCAAAGCAACTGCTTTCCCAAAGGCCACACTATTTGCCTGACTTTGCTCTGGTGGTCAGAAGGAGCAAATTTAGGCCAGTCCAAAGCATTCTCTGTCCTCCCCTTTGAACAATGAACTACTCTGTAAAAATTATAAATTTTTAAACAATGAGGCATCTCTTGTGGCATCTGCTGTTAAATCTGTGCCAGGAATCAGCTGGAGTACAGGCCAGAGGTATATTTGGACCAAGAAAAAGTACATCATTTAGCAATGCGAGGATTGAAAGTACTACAAACTGCAATGGCATGATTTTTCTCTGACATAATCCATTGTAATTAGTGGCCACTCTATAGCAGTGGTCCTGTATGTAACTCACCTAGATGAGAACAGCACAAGAAGATACTTTTTGTCCAAGCGGGCAAGGTTTCTGCTTTACCTTGGGCCAAATGAATATCCTGGTGTAACCACAGATCAGCTAGTCAAGTTGCCATGGAGACTTGTTTGATGTAAAATCCTCTGACTTCCCTGAGCCTCTTGCTGGGAGAAGCAAGATCAGTGACATCCAGTCTGTGTCACTGCACAGGGCAAACTCTATTGGTCACACCCTTATGAAAACCTCATGCTCAGTGCTGTAAAATTCTGAATGACTGTAGGATGAGAACAGGGCTGGGTTGTGTGGGGATTTTTAGTTTGTGCATATTCATGACAACTGGAGGCTGGGATTATAACTTTGCTAAAAGAACAGAGTTTTTTGGCAGTTTGAAAACTTTTAAATCACTATTCTTTGTGTGAGGTACAATCTGAGGCTTACATTACTTGGTGAACATGTTTAAGTGGTGCCTATAGATATATGTATGTATTTCATAGGTATAGTATGACTTCTGTTGTCAGCACTCCAAAACCTGCTGTTCTTTTCTGAGGCTTATTTTGGTTAAAGCACATCAGCAGCTGCAAACTTTGTTGCGGTGCTTGTTATTTTAGTTGTTCTCAAATTAGGTTAAACAGTCATCAGAGCTTTTACAGATTTAGGCTATCCCTTGAGCTGCCTTGATCTCCATGTGTTATCCACCAGGGGCTGCCTGTTGTTCTGCATGTCATAAGCAGGAGCAGATATTTGGAAGTTTAAGCAAGAATTACTCAATGGGATTTTCTGATAGCCTAACACTGGGCTAACTCTCCCCCTGTTGATGTCAGACGATGCCTACACTAGGAGCATCCAGGCTGACTTCTGAAAAATCACACTCTGGGGATCTAATATACAGCTTCACTTCTGAAAATGTTGACCTCCCTCTGTGAAAATTCAGCAAAGGGACATCATGTCCAGAAGTGTCCAAGCAGGACAGGTACCTGTGATGTCTCCTGCAGTACAGTTGTATGGCAGTAGTGAGGGTTTCTTTCTGTAACTGTACAGATTTGCAGAAGAATGTCTGGCTCTTAGGCAGGGAAGAGAAGAGCAGCAGGGCTGAAATATCTCTGGGGCATCTCGAATGCCTCCCAGAGGTTTCCCTTGGGAGGTTTAAACAACCTTTTGACAAGTTGCTGGTCTAAGTAGAAATTCATAAGGAAACCCACTGGGTTTTCCTATTGTGCTTCAGTCAGTGCAACATTAGCATTATCGGCATTATCCCTGGGAAGGGAGAGCAAAACCTGAGGGTGGGATTCTTACCTGGAATCATAAAACTCTTATCATGGAGTTACCTTGAAGCACTTGAGCAACCTCTGTGAAGCCATGCCTTTCTACTTCACTGGACTGTGGCCAGAGTGATTGTGTCTTGCAGGACTGAGACACGAGTGGACTGCAGCTCAAGAAGAAATGAAGAGGGACATCCCCATCACCTTGCTTTGGGTGATCTGTAATCCTGCAATCCTTTTTCAGGTGCTGATCTTCTCCCTTCAGTTACCTGCATCCCATGATGATGCAGTGCAAAGATGTGGGTAAGCACCATCACACTTGGGGTCACAGTCAGGGAGTGTCATTGGCCCTCCACCTGAGTTGTTGCAGTGTTTTTTCCCCTTAGGCCAAGAAAGGGGACTGAATTTTCAGTTGTTATTGTGTGGTACCCACATAGGAAGAGTAACCCTTGGTAGTGGTAGAGCAGAAAAACATTTTGCATGTGTGTGTACACATACCCTTTGCATCTCTTGTGTGCAGACCTAACCTTACAGGGCCTGACAGCAGTCCTTGCAAGAACTTTCCTCTGGATGGCCTCTTATCCCCTTTGCCAAGTAGAGAAACCTTCTTTCTGATAATGTTGAACCCAGTTTACTCTCATCATTGAATCACTGGAGTGCTTTTCATGCAACACACTAGAGACAGTCCCAGTCTCAGTACTTTGTGGTAACTTCTTGGTCTGCTGTGAAGCAGCATTGAGGTAATCACTACATCTTTTCCAGCAGCGTGAAACCTGCTGCTCTGACTCTAGAGGCAGTCATCGTCTCAAGTTTGGGGCTGTCCTGCCACCGGGGCACCCCGTTTTGTCCCTGGGAACATGCATGGCCAGAAAAGCATACTCTTCAGTGGTCAGAGTCAGAGCTGTGCAGATATAAGTCGAACCCTGGTTCATGGGAGGTGTTTCCATGTGCTGCTGAGGTCCATAACGACTCGGACATATACTTGCTTATACAGAGATGCTTTCCTGAAGCAGAATTGTCACTCTTTTCTACAGGTACCAGAGGATGCCCTCCCTTATTCTGCCTCATATAACTGGTACTAGAATGATAATTTCCTGACAAATGAAGGCACTTAATCAGTCCTCTTCCCCTTGGAAGAAGGACTTTTGGGGATATTGTTATATCATTTGAAATAATATTTTGGAATTTAAGTTTACATTGCTTTATTTTTCACTTGAGGTGACTGTATATAAATATTTTCCTCTATTTTATCATTGCTGATAAAGTAAGCCTACGGTATACAGACAAATAATTTGCCTTGGATGTATTGAAACTGTGAGATATAAAGTAGACTTCTCTCTCGTGTCCATGTTCCTGACTATAACTCCGTTCCTCTGTGTTTTTATAAGTTGGAATAAATGTTGCTTACGGGCAACGGAGAGCCTGCAAGCTTCCCAAGAATTTTTATGTAACTGAAATCAAGCAACCCTAGTGAAGGATCTCACATATGTATAATGATATATGTATATGTACAAACTTTAGAAAGAAATAAACCAAATCTATTTCATCTTCTGCAGTTGCATGTTTTTTACTGGAGCCCTTACCAATGCTTCCTACGAGTCAGAACATGAAGGGGGCTTTACCAGCTCATAGAGCAGCCACTGGCTGTCCTGCTCAGGGAAGATACAGGCCAATTAGCTGGTGCAGCCTTTCCCTCCGTGTGCCCTTCTGGCAGTCAGCAGTTTCAAGGTTTCTGGATCTGGAGGGTGCGTGTGCTGTCTGCCTTGCGGACACACAGTGTGGACCTGAATACCCCTGCCAGGGCAGAGGCCAGTGCAGCCCCACACAAACATACAGCAAACACTCCTTACCGAAGAGAGCACATGGAGGTGTGTGGTTGAGGTAACTGATGGAGCCAGTGCTATTGCATGTACACTACTCCTGCGTGAGAGCAGCTGGGGCATGTCTCCTTCCTTTTGCACCTCTGCAAGAGGTGGCTTCCCTTCAGGGCTGTGACAAGGTATGTAGCCTGCAGAGTTACCGCTACTTAGCTGTGAAGAGACACCAAGAAGGGAGTTAATGGATTAAAAATGGTTTTACCAGCACCTGCGTTGCAAGAGGGAGGCTGCAGCAAACAGCTGTTCAGAACTGATTGGAAGTTGACCTGAAGATTTTTATGAGGTAGTTTGTTCTGAGGGTACTGTCAAGGTTAAGACTTGCTGTTGGCCTGGTGGATGAGAAGCAAGGACCCATGAGAGGCAGAAAAGTCATACACTAAAGAAAAGGGAGGAGTGCAGAAAGACAGAAGCAGGAGTGGATAAGAAACAATGGCTGTTGAAAGTGAGAGGAAACAGGCTCTACAACACACAGAAAGCGAACAGCTTTGTGCTTGCAGTTCTTGGGTTGGACATGGCTCAACATAGGAAGATAGGATACTGTGTGGGGTGTGTATAACAGGGCAAATGAAGAGGACGTGTTCCAGGTGGGGCATGGAGAAGCTTTACAACAGGGCTGGGAGCTTGTATTTTAAGACCGTAGTAAGGAAGACATGTTTTTTCGTACCAAGATCTCTGACCATCTTGAGATGATTGTTTCTTTGCTTTTTTTCCTCCTGGAGACTCAACATGTTGCCTTTAGATGAATGGCAAGACTTGCAGCATTTGAGATAGTTATATGCTTTTTTTTTTTCACACTATGCCATGGTATGTCAGGTGTTTTAATTGTTTTTCCATACTGGTTACTTCAAAGCACTCAGGATTATGGTTCCAGTGTATGCTCCTGGATCAGTATATCTTTTATGAAAAGACTAAACAAAGTGATGGTGAAGATCGGTGGGAGTGTTTTACAAAGATATATTAAATGCCTCTTCTAAGCCTGAATGAATGTTTTAACTATGTCTGAACATTAACGTCAGTGCTGCTCACTACATATTTTCCTATTTTGTCTTCCTAGCTGACAAAGTCAACGCTGAGCATTTTCTGATGATTTTCTGCCTGGAATCACTAGTCGAGTCACGTTGCTCACAATGCATTAAACTAGAACAAAATGACAGAACAGGTGCAAAGTGAAAGACAGATGCATTTGTATTCTTTTCATTGTTCATTTTCAGTTCAAGTTCCAAGTACAGAATATAATTATCAAGGGAGACTGAAGGGGCTAGCTTGTGTATGCAGGTGAAACCTCCGCAGTCCACAGAACCTACGTATCTTTTTGGCTATTTCTAAATAATGTAGCATGAGAGAGTGACTTCGCCCAAAAGTAAAGCAAAACCTGGTCTGAAATTGTCATGGGTATCTCTGGATTAGAAATAGGAAGTTCTTACCCAGCAGAGCAATGAGGTACTGCAGCTGCCTCCTGAACAGCTAGGAAAGGGCAAAAATACCCAGTAACCTTTAAGGCAGAGCTTGAAGGGGAACAATATCCTGATACACCAGGTTTTCATCTGTCAGGCCATCGGATGTTCCAGGTCTTTCTTTCAGTGTTTGTGACGAAATTGATGTTTCTCAAAAGAAATTATGCCAGCCACACTAGCCATTTCTCCCAGAAAAAAAAGGCTATCCTAGAAAACAAGAACTACTGCACAACAGCTAGCCACCGTGCTGGGCTTGCTGTCACGGTTGTTTTCATTTTCAGGCATTTCTTCTGGTCCCGTTCCACAGCTAGTTTTTGAATGGATCAGATGCATAGATGATGTGGGTCTTTATTTTGCTGATCTGCTCTTGACGACAGGATGCAAAGACAAGGAGCATAACTGGGATGAGGTGGAGGAATCCAGGCTAAGTAGACAGATTTGCCTCAGAGAACGTGTAAGGTAATGTGTTGCTATTATGAAATGGAAATTTTTGGAGAGGTCTTTGCCTTCTGTACCCAGATTGGGTGTATCAGTAATACTGTTAAAGGCTGAGATTGCCCCAGTAACAACTTTGGAAACACCAGACTTCGCTACAGATGCTGCTGAATTGGGCCAGTGAGGCAAAAGTAATGAGGGACATGTGTCTTAGGGAGGACCTTGGGCAGAGAAAGGATGGTACAACGGTTGTTCCAGAAATAAAAATTATGAATAAGGTAGAAAATCAGGTAAAGAACAAAGCACAAGGAATCTTCTGAAAGGAGTGCAGGTACCTACAGATGACAGTGACGCTGACTTGCAAAACTGAGCCGGCAGGACTCCCTGTTGGGCTTCCCATCAGGTCTGTGTCTGAAAAACTCAGTGTGAGAGGGTGGGCAGCAGAAGGATAGATTTCTACCCTGGCGATAGGTCATGTAGGGAGGGAGAGATGGTGGATTTGTAAGTGAATAGTAGATGTGTGTGATTCATCAGATTTTTAAGAGTGTTAGATTAATAGCTTTATAATTGTGTGTAATAGGGTGGAAAATAGTATAATTGCAGATTAGTAATAGTGGTGTGTTTATTTGACAATCAGTATATTGATTACTTAATAAATTGACCAGTTTGTTAATAACGTTTTGACTAATCACTGAACACTGTATTTTCCTAAGGCAGTTACATCTTGACCTTGCAATCTAAATGGCGGAGTTGCTTCCTGGGAGAAGAGTTACATGGGGAGAAAGGCTCCAGGACAGTTCCTGCCTAGACTTAAGTTGCTTCAGCCACAATTTTAATGACTTAGGCAACTGCAAGGATGTTTGTAGGGATATTTGAAAATATTTGAATTATGCAGGAGCTCTCCCAGTGACCACAAGCTGCAAGCTAAAAAGGATGAGTCCTGAGAATGCAAAAATAACAGTAGAAAGGACATAGTGTGAAAGGCAAGGTCTGTGAATTAAAATCTCAGGGACAGACTTTTATAGTACACAAGCATCGTGTTTTCTCAAAGAACAAAAACTGCTTTTCTGCGTATGTAACGGCACTGGTGGGGCTTTATCTCTGTGCAGTCTTGGAATGCAGGTGAAATGTACTGTGCAGATGGTTGGAAGACTGCAGAAGAAGGCAGAATATAGCACCAGGAACTGAAAACTCTGCCCAAGGGGTGAGCAGCCAGTTTGAAAGGTGGAGGTAATGAGAAAACTGAACAAGGCTGTAAAGAAAAAGCATGGGAGGCAACTGAACAGCATACAGATTCAGTTATCACTTGGAAAAGGCAATCCATCAATAAGAAAGGAACAGCCATCTGTGAAGGTTGTGTAATATCTCCCTTTGTCCAAGTGCTCTTTTGAGGAAAAGTTCTCATTCCCCCATTGTTTGCAGATGCACTTTGAACACTGTCAGGGCTCCCATGGGGTCAGGAGAGCGTGCTGTGTGCTGGCCTTCAGGGAAGACTGCTCAGAGTTAGCCAAGATACATATTCCTTCCTGTGCTTTGTAGCTTGGAAGACAGCAGCATCCCTGGGTTTGTGCACTGTCTGCTGGATAGGGAGTGGCTTTGCTGTAAACGGCAGAAGAAAAAAAAAAACAAACCAAAAATAAATACACAACCAATGAGCTGAAGCCCATTTCCCCCTCACCACTATACAGTGATTGTTCAAAATATGTGAGGGTGGGTGGGTGGTTGATTTCGTCCTCCCCAAGAAAATGTCTCTGTCCAACCAGAAACCATCTTTCCAATCTGCCTCACCTTTTGACGCTGAGCTCAGAAGCACACAGTAGAGGTGCTCTGTCACCTCTTTGGGAAGGTGAATGTTTTTAGTCAGCTTGAGCTACCTACTCCTCTCTTCCCACGTGTCCAGTGTAAAAAAGCACACTTTCTCTTTTCAGGGTAACGCCAAACAGGACTTGTCCACTGAGATGTATGTCTCTGGATACTTGTTGTGGGTACAGTCTTCAGCACAGACACATGCCCTGTCATTTGAGAAGTGGTTTTGATCAGGAGGATGATGAGGATGCTGCTGTGAGGCGGGGTGTGGAGAATGCTCCTGTCAAGCCAGAAGTGCATGTGATACCCAGCTCTTGGTGCACACTGCTTCCTCTCATCCCATTCCATCCCATGCTGGGCTGAACTGTGCTGGGCACCTCATAGGTATGAGTACTGAGGCTAGTGTGGATGGAGCCAGGGCGATTACCAGCATAATTTCCAGGGTAATAAGGACACCAATTACTGCACCCTTGGATTCTTCCAAAGAGATGCCCACTGTGGCAGGAACTTGCAGTGGGCTGTGCCTGGGTTGGGAATACTCTCCATGCCTGGGCTAAAACATCCTGGTGGGACAGTTCTGTGGGGGCCTTGCAGCCAGCCAATGATAGCAAGCCTGGTGTAAAACCTGAGTCCTGATTACCACAGCCATACCCACGCTTTGTTTCTCAGGCAACCGAGGTGTGGGCGGCAGTTAGAGATTGTAATCGTTTTGGGGGGAAAAAATGCACCCCCCCCGCCAAAGGAAAAGAAAAAAAGTGCTCTTTCTGTTTAGCTGCAATTTCTGACTGCGCTTTAGACAAATTGTCAGAATTCGCATTCCCATTGGCAGGGAGCCAGGCTCCCCGACACACTGATTAAACTGCGTGTGGGCAAAATGTAGGCAGATGATGGAGACACAGTACAGTGAAACCTTGGAGAGCTTTGTCTTCCTTTGCTGCTGCTTTCTTTTTCCTCTCCAAACTCCTTGCAGGCTAGTCTTCTGACCATGCCTCATTGGATCTGTTTTGGAGCCTGAACCTCCAACTTCGTGAGCTGAGAAGAACCATGAAGCCACAGAGGCAGCTACTTATAGCACATAACCCCTGCTGGCCCACTGACTTGGTGATGAGCAGGTAACCCTCTGAGTGCAGTGAAAGTACTGGAGAGACTAAAAATGTTGGACTACAGCGCTTGTAAAGGGAATTTATATGTGAAGGGCCAGCCACTAAAGCACGTGTTCCTGGTGCAGCTTCAGCCTCCCGGGGAGCTCCATCTGCGATGTCTTCTCCGAGGAGCGTGACTTTGCTTCAGTGAGCTGCGTTGCCCTTCTGCAACGTGGGACGCTGGGCTCCCTGCAGCTCACACCACAGGCAGCTGGCCAGGCAGCACTGGAGCTGAGGAGCTTGAGGCGTCGGCTTTCTTGTCAATCTGCTGCTTACATCTCTCAGCCATAGCATTTCGACTGCCTTGTGTGTGAAGACTGGGGACCATTGCATCATTCCCAGGATATGTGTCTGCCTGTCATGGTGGGCACACTTGGTTTATACTTACTTGCCTGTTTACTTACTTTTCATTTGGTCTCTCATCATTTCTTCATTTCTCATAGGGCTCATCAGCACACAGTCACGAAGGTGAGTTGACCAACCCTTGGACCCACAGCACACATTAGGTGGAGACACATTTCAGGAGTGTAATGGTGGAGCACCATGGTGACTCAAGGTTGCTCCGCTTCCATGTGGGAGCTGATGCCACCACAAAGGGCTTGGACTGGATAGCTACACCTCAAGTGAGGTAACTTTGCTTTAAAATGGGTGAGCTGCACTCTACTGAACACCTGTGTGACCATCCCGATGCAGAGGCAGGGTGGCCTCCATGCAGCCTGGCTTCCGGATCGAGGCAAGCTGAATCCCTTTTTTAAATCCCACAAGCAATTTTATTCACATCTTTAGCTAATTCCTCTTGAACTTTCTAAGAGAACTGGCACAAAAAAGTCCTTAGAGGTATTTTGCAGCCTTCTGGGCTCTTGCTGCACTTGTGATTCGTCAGATGTGTCTTGCTGTTTTGCTGAGTGTGCAGTCTGACTGACAGAGCCTCCTTGCCAAGCATTAGAAGCTGCAGAAATCCTGCAAGGCCTGTATGTGCCGACTGTGCAGCCTGGGGCTCAGCCTCTCATGATTACAGAGAAGGGTTCAGTTCTCTAGGTAGTAGCTACGTGGAGGCTGAGGTGCCATCTCCAGCACACCACCACCGTAATCTGCCTCGGTGTCCAAGAGTCAGGGAAATTTCCCCCTCAGTTTCTCCAGGAGCCGACTAAGGCCAGAGCTGCATGTGTGCACACCAGTTCTGCCTGTAATATTTAAATTGCAAACTCTCCAGGGCAGGGGCTTCAGCCATGTACATTCAATAGTAATAAATATTAATCCTTATGATTTGCAAACTGCTTGGCTTTCAGAGACTGGTGTGAATTTAATGCAAAACACAAAAGGCCTGGCACAGTATTTTACGAGCCCTGGGGACATTTTAACTTGTTCCAATGTGTACTTGGCTTTAAGTCACAGACGTGATCCATCAAAGGAGCAGCCTCTGACTCACCAAGGCCAATTCCTTGAATTCAAGAGGTTTAAATATCCACTTGATTCAAGCATTAAGGAGTTTGACTGGGAAAAAATCTCGATGCTGAAACCACGGTGGAGGCAACTGATCCCATCTCTGGCAAGGTCGAAGAAAGATCACTCAAGTACTAAAGGCAGAGGGCATCTACTGGCTTTCATCAGCTAAGAACTGAGCTTTGAGGGTAATTAACTGTAGATTTACTGGGGTGTCAAACCTAGAAAACTTTCCCTGTAAATTTGCTCTGATTCTTCTCTCATCTAAATGGCTTTAGAGAAATGAAAAAAAACCCAAATAAATCCACCCCCATGTAATGGGATTTTCAGGTTTGCCACTCTGCTCCTGGGAACCCTGGTTTTGCCAACGTACATTAAAATGAGAAGGTAGAAAAAAACCCATGCCCTCGGTTGCCCATTCAGGCACCTTCTGTTGAAGCACAATTCGTATTCCACATTTCCTCATCAGGCATGCCTTAAGGCCTGGTGAGTTTCTGCAGTCCTTGCACTGTCTCACCTTGAATGGTGAAATGGTACTACAGTTATTGCTGTTCCCCTTTTGGCTGTGACAGATGTGAGAGAACACGAAATCCGTGTGGCTGCTGGTATGACTTGTAACATTGTCTCACTGGCGTATGCTATCCCTTGCTTATCTGTGCCCCTCCGTGCTTTTATTGATGTGCTGACAACATTGTATTGTATCCTCTCCCTGTGTTGCTGTCCTCTACATGGAAAATGGAGCACAAAAAGCCTAACTAACTTTGTCACCCAGGAATTTGTGAGCACATATGGAAGGTGAGTTCCGCTTCCCCAGAAAAGGCATGTATCACTTTGTGTCACACTTCTATTTCGGCAGCTTCCAGTACTTTGACAGCCTCATCTCCTTTGAGAAGATCATCCCTTCTTGGTCTTATCCTTCATTCTTGCTCTCAGCTTTTATTTAGTTCTGAATTGCCATTCGAGGAAACTTCGCAACTGGCTGAAACTCTGCAGTTGTAACTAACACCTCTAGCATATGTGCTGCTCTTTTAGCTCAGTGCAGAACCTCAGCTTCAGATCAAGCAATAGAACTGGACAGATGAGTTTGTGGTCATTTGTGCTACTGTCATCACCTGAGTTCAGAGTACCACTATGGTAAGCAGTGTGTAAGCCTCTCATGCCTCCAGACTGTCTTTGAGCCAAAAGTTTATGCCCAAGCTGAAACACAGAGGTAAGAGGTTTATTGGACTTTTTGCCATTAAACGCTAATAGGGTCAGGATGCACTGTTTGGCTGCAAAGCAAGAAGAGTAGCAGACAAAACAGTTAGCAAAGGCAGATAAAGACACAGAAACAGGCACTCTGTGGCCGTTTGCCCACGGTCAGAACACTGTTACTGTTAACTGTCCTTTAATCTGTTGTTATGCACAATAAACAAAAACAGGAGCTGCTTGGATTGAGGTTGGAGGTTAGCTCTGCCCTGGCTGTGGCTTCCATCCTACCAGGTGAGAAAAGGAAAGCACAACTTCAAACAAATCTAAGCACTAGCCTGTTTTTCAGCTTAAGCACAGCATAAATTATACAGCATTGGCCAAGTCTTCTTATTAATTTCACTCTGTAAGCTATCATAAAACATTTAGTTTTAGTATGAAATATTCAAGTTCTTCTGTGGTTGTTTTTGAATTCTTTATATACAATTTAAAGAATTCACTACCACAGAAATTATTGAACATGGATATGTCAGATTACACCATGAGCTAAAGAGGAGGGACAAGGATACTGAAAACCAAAGGATTTACTCAAAATATAACAAAGGATTTTGAGTGCCATATTTTTACTTCGGTAATGACAAGAAGACATGGTCCTGGATTTTAAGGCTAGAAATGGCCTTGTTAATATGCTGGACCTAGCTCTACTCAGTCTGAAAAGCTCAATAACATGGAGTTATTATTACTGGTGCTAAGCTGTCGTCACACTAGATGAGTTGCCTGACTTCGCTGTGTGCTTTAGTGCAATGAGTCCCAGCTTTTGCAAAGGGTGCTCCAGAAAATGTCACCTGGCGGTTCCCACAGATGTAAGCTAGGAAAGCCTTGATGGAAAGATTTCAAGGGATCTGCCTTGTGCCTAGGTAAACTGCTTTTCACATGAAAAAAATGTGCCATGCTTACTGTGATGTTGCATCCCTGACATGTGCCATGTAGTTGTAAGATACTTGTGCCATTGTCAAAGACAACATAAGAACTCCAACAGGATGAAAGTGCCTTGTTCTGATCTCTCCTGGTGCTGTATACTTATTGGCTTTCTACGTGCATCCCCAGGCTGCCTCCTTTGAAAGTGGAGGATGGCAAGGTGGGGGAGTAGAGGGAGAGCTTCCAAGCTGAAAGCCCCCTTTGCTTCTTCATGGAGCTGAGCTATCAGTCCCCAAGTTGCTCCCTGTTAGCTCTCCTGCTGGCAGCACCATTACAGCTGCCCTGAGCTGCATAGGGCTGTAGAGAAGTGTCCCCCAAACTCAGCGAGTGGGCAGAGAGGGGGTGCATGACCAGTGCCATGCACGGAGCACAAGTCCCCTGCCAGGCACCTGCCTGTGCTGCTCTGTCAGTGCCACTGGAGGAGTCAGAGAGGTCACAGCAGCAGTGAGCAATGCTTCCCAGAGGCAGAGGACGAGATCACATCCCATCTGGGTGGCCTTATGGGCCTGTCTGCTGCAGTACAGATAAGGGATCGGTGTCTGCAGCCATGGATGCCCTTGAGGAGGGAGCGGAAAAGGCAGGAACCCCACAAACATGGCAGAGCAGAGCTCAAAATGTGCTGCCACCATGCAAACACCCCTGTCACAGCCCAAGGGATGGTACTGCTCTGGGAGAAAGGCAAAGGGAGGGCTCACAAGGAGTGTGGGGGCAAGGGCAACAAGGAGATGCACGGGAGACACACCAGCACCTCCATCTCTTGTCCCAAGCCTTGGTCTCGAGGTCTTTTGCTGGTGTCAGTGTCAGCAAATAATGAATCATCACTCGGAGCCCAGAAATGGATCTCACATTGCTTCAAGTTCCCTGCCGGATTGTCTGAGTTGTGCTGCAGGGTAGTGATGGGGTTGGCAAGATAAGAGAGGGGGCAGAACTTGCTAAATGAAGCTCGTTGTTCTGCTTTGGCCAAAAAAAAAGTTACTGTTACGATTATTCACCCTTTCCAAGGCTATTAGTAGGCTGTAGGTGTATAGGGTTTGAAGACAAATATTATTAATTTAAAAGCCAGATGAAAAAAGTCAGTGACCAGCTATTCTTCTGAATAGAAATAAGAACTTCTGGCAACCCAAACACCTATTTATTATTACTGAAAAGCCACGTGCTCTTTGTTGCTTTGTGTAGTTTCAAATCTGATGCAGTTGCAGGAGGGGACATGGATTAGTAGCACAATAGGTGCAGGACCAGAGGGAACAGTTTGAGCATTGCATCACAGCAGCTAAGAAAGGCATATGTGAAATATCACCCTCCCATCAGCCACGCAGGCATATATCTCAATTCTTTCTTCCCCAGCTGGCGCCCACTTCGGGAGGCAAAGAGGAATGGAGCACTGTGTTGGCAATGTAATCACTGATTGCAGAGGAAAGGGCAGTCTTTGGTGAAATGATTATCATTCAATCCGTGTGCCTGTTCCAGAAGAGCTAGGACTTAAAGTTCTTCCTGAGCAAAGAGAAAGCAAGGATGGAGAGGGGCAAACCACTGTGCATTTTAAACAGCTTTGATTCTGAGCTGGAGTTTTATGTTAAATGCCATGATTCATCTCTATTTATTTTGTTAAGCAGTGAGCAAGCAGAAAGTCTAGCAACTGAAATGGTGTGCCTGAAAGACTCCTGACAGGCAGTCAATCAAACAAGTATTGATTAGTCCTGCTACAGGAGCCATTTTGCACAGTAAGACCTTTATTCTTTACTCTGACAAATGCTCACTTAGATGTAAATTAGCTGAAGGTGTCCTTCTCTCACACTGTAGGACTGAATTCAGAATGAAGGTTTGGTCTCCTAAAAGCAGACATGCAGAAAGGATAGCAACAGCCATCAAGAAAAAAAAAAAATATAGCTAAGATTCCAGTGCTCCAGGAGATGTTTTTTTCCCTTTAAAAAAGCAAGAGAGAAGACAAAACCAAAAACTCCCAAGTCCTCTAGTGGCCTGAAATGGCCCAAGGAAGGCTTGCTTTCAATGCTGCTACAGAACAGCCTAGCCTTACTCATCTCCCATGCAGCATAATGTGGAGGAAATCAAAGGTGAGAAAGCTATAGTGGAGGTGCTACTAAAAAATTTAGCCTTGCATTACAGGTGGAAACTTGCCTGCATTGCCCCAGTAGTGTCCATGTCAGTACAATGGACGAGCCAAGCTTTGCTCTCCCAGAAGGAATCTAAACATGCTGCCCTTGATACCTCCCACCAAATGGTTAATTCTTCCTTAATTTTACAAATATTTCTAAACTCGGTGTAAATGTCTGACTTCAATTTCTAGATATTGGTTCCCGTTGTACCTTTCTCTGCTTAGTTAAACAGCCTTTCAGGATCCAGATTTTTTTCTTCTGCAGAGGAGCTTTTGCACTGCAATCATGGCCTATTTAGTTATTTCTTGAAGAGCTAAACGGATCGAACTCTCCACTTCTCTCAGTACTGGGCATCTGCTCTGATCCTACCCTCAAATGCCCATTCTAGTTTCTCAATGCCCCTGCTCATCTGCAGTTCAAGTACCGTTTACAGGACAATGTGCTCAGATGCAGTATTACACCTTTGGTTTCCTTCACATGGGGTGCAGAAACACAATCACATCTCTTGTCCTGCCCCTTGCACCTCTAGAGAAGCTTTGCAGAGGTACTGCTCGTAACACCTGGTGCTGATAGCCAGAACAGACCATTGCATTTTTCTGGGCTCTTGGGTGGTCTCTGGATGAATTTCATCAAAATGGATGACCTACTAGGCTTTAAGCTCCCTGAGCTTCTTTTTGTCCTCAGCTATGAAAACAGGTGGTGATGTTACTTTTACTGGTGCCATGTTGCACTAATTTTTCTCTGGTTTCCCCAAAGAACTGAGGTATGCAGACCTCCTTCTTGTGTCATAGCTGAAACCTTCTTCCAAATTCATGAAAAATACATGGTGGTGAAGTAATCAGTCCAAGCCCATGCTTCGCTATTTGTAAAGACTGGATGAGAGACACCTTGCTGGTTGTGCCTGGCGAGACCTCTACATGCCTGATTTTCAGTCTCTCTGTAGGCGATGTACCCTTGATACTTGCAGTTAATGCCTTTTTCTTCCTGGAATTAATTAGGCGTTGCCAGATCAACAGGGAATTCCTGAACTGGGTAGGACTGCAGACAGTTGCAGAAGGTGCTGTGCTCAGTCAGAAGCTCAGCACACCCATAAACATCAACCCAACAATTGGAAAGCCTCACAGGTGAACATGAGTTAGTAGCCTGTTGAGTACAACAGCTGGGCAGAGGTAACATCTGGGGAATGTCCTGGGTTTTCAACCCCATTATGCTACAATGAAGCAGACAGTGCTTAAATGTATGCAGCTGGTGGCTAAATGCTGACAAGAGTCACTGCCTGCCCTGGGGATGGATACAGGGCAGGTAAATTGCCCCAGGTGACTCTGGAGGGCTCTGCTGCAGCACAGATGAGTGACGGCCTTGCTAAGTTGCCATGTAGGCTTTCCCCTGCATCTAGGGAGAGCTTTCGGCTCTTTGTCAGATGTAATGCTGTCTCCGTTGCCCATGGAGGTCTTCATCTGAGGCTCTTCCTGTACTTTAGTCCTCATTCTGGCAATATGCAAACACCTTGCTATCCCACAATCTCTGTGTGATATAGATTTAGGTTAGGTTGTGGTGGCTTAAGACATTACTGTAGTCAGCTGCCCAATCTGTCTCTTGGAAAGGTATTACTGGACCTGAAATGAAGAAGTACATCCATGTTTTGTCTGAAATGGTTCAGCTTGCACCACCAATGCACCTGAAGTTTCACTAAAACAACTAGGCTATGAGGTATGCATCCTATAATGTCCCAGTGTGTTAGGTCATGCAGGAAATAATGTAGCAGAAAAGGAAAATGAACCAGTCTCTTCCAAACCACTGCAGAAATTCACTTTCTATCTTGAAGAAAATATTTGATTACAATGCTTTGGCTGCACTGATTTGGAATAACTTCAGTTCCTTTGGCTTTGATGCTATTTTAGTCCTGGCCAAAGCTAAAACTGTATAGAGCCTATGGCCTATGCCTGAAGTGTTTTGAACCATGGCTGGTGTGAAATATAACAATCTTACCAAAGCTGTGACTTGTATGCTTTCAGATTTCATGGGGTTTTATTGTTGTGCTTTTTTTTTTTTCTTTTTCTTTGCAACTAATTATTGCAGGAACAGGTGGCAGGGGAGAGGGTGAATGTGTCTATAGAGATGTATTCAGTCTCAGCCATTTAAACAGCAATTAGTGGTAATCTCTTCTAATTTATTAACTTGTGCATGGTCTGGTATCACAAAATATTAATGAGAGCTGGAGAGGGAATTCAACAGCAACGAACTATCTGTATGCATTTGAGTGTGCAGCTTACTAAACTGTTGTGATAGTACAATTTGAAGACACTCTACTGTGTAAACTGATGTGGCCTCACCTACTCTAGTCTGTGTTTATAGTCACTGGCAACTCTCAGTACTTCGCTGTTGCTCTGGGGGACCATAGTTACTTCACAGCTCAGGTATTGATTTGTCCTACCAGGGGCAGGCAGAAAAATATTGGAGAAGCATAGGGCAGGATCCAACCAGGGCACTGGAAGAGTAAGACCTGTAACTATGAAGCATGAGTGTCTAACTCCATCATTAAGTTTGCAGGAAAGGGGTCAGGATGGACACCTGCCATCAGATATACACACCAGCTGCAAGGACCAACAGCAACTGATCAGGTCTCATGCACCACATGCTGCTCTGCTTTGCCTCCATGGTCCTATAATACCTCTTCACCACTACTGCTCAGTGCCTTTCTTAGCAATATGCATTTCTAGGCTCCCTCCTTGAAACACCTCAAGAGGATTTTTGTGCTCAATGAGGATGCCAGCAACCATTAGCAAGATGCTGTAAGGCTGGTACTTCTATATGGCAGTCTGAAACACAACAGGAAGGATTTTCCAAGGACCTGGAAGCACTTTTAGTGATTTTTCTAGCTGTACAATTGGCCAGCTTACAAAAATGGGGCAAGAAAGGGTGCCAAAGGGAGCCAACACGAAAGATGGAGCAGCACTTAAAGATATATATGATCAGGTGATTCGCCTGCAGTGCCATTCAGGCTGTGAGCTCTCAGTGCTCACCATATGGAAAGCTTTCAGAAAGCCAGACCCCACACCTGTAGTACATTACCCTTTGCTGCTGCTTTAGTCCAGCCATTTTAGAAATCTCTGATAATGTCGCTCTGCTGGTGACAGAGACACAAGGCAATGGGACCTTGAGGCACTGGAAGGATGGTGGCCACCTGAAGGACTTGTTGGAGGTCAGGAGCTCCAGTGTGCTGCGGTCAGTGCTGATGAGTCTCTGACTGAGAGGGGCAAATGCAGGCCAGTCCTCTTGGGAGCTGGCAGGCACTGCTGTGCTCTGTGTTCACCTCTGCAGCAGCCTGATCACAGCCCTGGGGTCACTGCAGCCCCCTTCCCTGTCTGTCTCAGCTGTCTCGGGTGTTTGCAAGCTGCATGGTGCTGCTTGCCTCTGTTTCAGCCTGGGGCAGAGACAGAGGGTATGGCCGGGCAGCACCAGTATCCCCTGTTTTAATGCACCCGCTGAAAGTCCTGCTCTGTGATGACACTGAACGAAGGAGGCAGAGAGCAGCGTCTCCTGGGAGGTGGGAAATAGACAAGGAAGAAGCCACCTTTCTAGACTTGACACTCACTTTCTTGCATTAAAAATTGGCCAGATTTCTGTATGCTTTCACCCAGCCACATTGCCAGAAGAGAAAGGTGGGAATGCAGGAGCTGGCCAAGACCTATGGCACATGGAGCCTTATGTCTGACACGAGCTGTGATGAGCAGTGGGTGATGCAGGGGAAGGTGTGAGAATCCTCCAGTGGTTTCTGCCTTGGTCAGAGATTCCTGGAGTCTGCAAGGCTGTCCCTGGGCTGTGCTACACTTCAGCTGCCACCCTGCTCCTTCTCTCTTGCAGCACTTATCCAGAGAAACCCAGGAGCACAGCAGAGGCAGTAAACTTTGTCTCATTTAGCTTGTGCAGCAAGTGTGACTGCCAGCACCTTCAGCAGGACACATCCTGGTCCTAAGCCCATGTACTGACTTGGTGTATATATCCCCGCTACAATCTGACTATCGCTGCCCTGAGGCATGAAGGACAGGAAAGGAAACCTTGGCAAACCGCAGGGAAACTCTTTCTCTGGTGCAGCCAAGGACACAGGGCTGGCTCTGGGGTGGGTGCCTGAGGCTATATCAGTGCTTGCAAGAACAGAGGCTGAAAAAATGGCCACAGCTACCCTTTACAGGGTCAGGGAAGCGCAAGCCAGCGTCTGCTGAAGAAAAAGCAGGGCATCTGCCCTCCCAGGGCTTTTGGTGTACTACCAGCTCTGGCATCCTCCTTTGCCCTGTCAGGGGACAGAGCTGACCTTCTCTGGCTTGGGTCCTGGCAGTGGACTCTCAGGGTTTTGCTTCTCCTGCCCCTTGGAGGCCAGCGTACTCTCTGAAGCAGAAAGAGGATTTGCAGACTCACACTGCGGCACCCTACATCCCTCTCATGACTTCAGAAGGAGCAGGGCTGGAAACAATCAACACCCTGGAAATGCTCTCCACTGATGCACTAACTCTTGTGTAAGTGCTACCTCAGTATGCTTGACCTCTGGAGATGGGGTGAGGGAGCCCAAACAAACAGTGGTAGTGGCCTCAAGAATATCCTGTACTAGGGACTTTCTTAGTTTAGTTACAGACTTTGTTATTTTTCTTTGTGGTATATTTAAGCCTATTATTTGCAAACGTTTCCGCATCCACGTGTTATTATGAGAGTGGAATTACCCAGCTCCCCATCCACCAAGCCATTTGGTGTGTGAGGCACAGCATTAAATTTCCTTTTATGAGTACTTCTCTGAAATGAAATCCAGATCGTTCTGTCCCTGAAGCTGCATGACATTCTTGGCTTCCTCAGAGGCTTTTGTACACCCAGTTTGGACTCACCCACAAACATTGCTAGGCAAGAGTGTAATTTTACCTAATCACTGCATGTTCACCTTCTGGGGAAGTTCAGGTGCTGCCCTGGCATTCAGGCTGCACATCAACACCAGGTCTAGTAGCTGCTTTCCCCACTACTCTTTCTCAAAACACAGTGAAAGCGAGTCAGCTGCTGGATGTTTCCTACAGAGCTTAACCGAGTAACACTTGTGAAGAGAAAAGCTCCTGTTTGCCTCCACCTCGCTTTCAGCTGCAAAAGACCATCTGAAGAACAGCGACAGCCTTCTACTTTATGATCTTTCCATAACACCAACCCACTAGAGTAGTTAAATCTTCCATTTTGATGCCAGTAGGTGGCATTGCTTACTCTTTTAAATGCCTGAAAGCTAGACAAAGCATTCGGCCTTGACTTCAGAGGTACTCTTAGAAATTCTCACAACCTTTCCCAACACTGCAATGACATCCAAATCCTGTGTCTAAATTTAGGCTGGAAACAAATCTGGTTTCTAACTACCAGAGGAATGAAGTTTTGTAAGCACTTCCCTGCTGGAATTACCAAGGCAGAAAAACTAGGTAGTTTTACGCTGTAACATGATGAATTTCTGAACAGGGTGGCGTGCTGTGGTTACCTGTGATATCAAACTGCACCTCATGACCTTGTCATTTACACAGTGATGTGCTAATACAGTCTGCTCAATGGAGCTGGGCCACTGGCAACTACAGCACCCTCTTGCACTAGGTTGCAACCATAGTTGCAACCATGTTGTGTCACTCCATGGCACAAACTGCCAAAGATGTGGCTGTGCCATCTCCCTTCCTAGTAGACAGCCATTTCCTGTCCTGGAAATAAAGCACATGAGACACCATCTCTCTATCATAAAATGGCTGGGGGAATTTTCCAAGTGGATGTTGAAAGTTCCTGGGTTTGGCACTGCAAACGCAACTTTGCTGAGAATCAGCACTCCAGGAAAGGGAACTTGGCAGGCTAGGGACAGCCATGGTGCCATCACAGGAGAAGACTGTCTACAGGCTACTGGGAGAGGAGGGGCATATGAGGAGAAAGGCAAGCAGCACAAAGGCAATTGGAAGCCTAAGTGGTGAACCCTCCCCAATGTTGTCCAGCATCCAGGAAAAAATACACAGACACATATGTAACTCTAGGGAAAACCTTAGGGTCTTTTGCCCTTGCCCACAAAGAATCTCCTGGAGGACTCTCCCAGGACTCTAATCCACCCCTGGATTGGATTTATGAGCAGAAGACATATCCACTCACGAGAGGCCTACTGAAACAGACAGGATATATTAAGTGACATGCCCAAGACCACCCTGGACACATGTCTCTGAAGCAAGGGGCCAACTGTCATGCTGCTTATTCTGACTCAAGGAAGTGGTGATCCAAACAGAACATTTTATCCAACCATCTCTGTGTTGCCACATCCCACATCAATAGCACAAGGTATCCCACTGCAACAGCCGATGTGGTATGCCTTGAACATGATGATGGACTGTGTGATTCACCTGCTTCCTCTGAGGGGATACTCTGGGCAGAGGACAGCCTGTACAAAAAGGCTGAGCAGCTCTCTGAAGGAGAACAAGGCCCAAGTCCACCCTGGACCACTGCACATTACAATCTTGGAGTATGGGGAAAGTTTTATGAGCTGGTCAAAGCCCATTGTTTTGCCTTCCATCAGGCCAGTCTGTTTCTTGCTGTCAGGATAGTGCACTACTGCACACTCCAGTGCTCTAGCTCCTGTACCCATGATGACACTACCTTTCTTTGCACAGAAGGCAGACTGCTATTTTCTCAGCTATGCATGTCATCTGACACAAATATGGGATGCATGTGAGGCACCATGCAAGCTGCCTATGGCAAAAGCAAACACACTGCTCTTGGCTCTACAGTGATCTTCTTTTACCATGTCCTGTCACCATCTTCTGATTAGGAAAGGCTTCTTGGAGCGCACCTCTGTTCTTTCAGGAGATGAAATAGCCCTAATGGACCAGAGCCTACATGGTCTCTCCTGTGCAGCTGGGATTCTTGATCTACACCACTGAGATGCCATCCTAGGCCTTGATGGAGTAAGACTGAGGCTCATCTGGCACAGGAACTTGAGCCATATGGAACACACCCCATCAGCAAGACCTCAGGACACAGACAGTGACCTTAGGCCCTTTGTCTTTTCACCCATACCTGAAAGGTCCCACATTCTACCTCACACCTCAAACTGATGACCAG
Organism: Caloenas nicobarica; assembly: GCF_036013445.1. Taxonomy (NCBI): domain Eukaryota; kingdom Metazoa; phylum Chordata; class Aves; order Columbiformes; family Columbidae; genus Caloenas; species Caloenas nicobarica. Next base: position 44,876,033 of record NC_088284.1, on the reverse strand, counting down.
AGCTGATGATTTTGGCCCCTGAACACCAGCTGAGCAAGAGCAAGGCCTGTAGAATAGATTTCCTTATCAAATGACCATTATTAAATACCTTTCAGTTTGTATCACAATATTCCTTTGTCTGAGATTGAAGAGTCCTGAATGAAGAATATAATTAGTATCAGAAAGTGTTCACTGTGAATTAAAAGACTTTCGATTCCATTGTATATTAATTCTATGAAGCCTACTTAGATTACACTTTGATGATCTATTTTTAAATTGCAGCAATTAGAGTCTATTCTTCTTGGAAAGTGACGTATGACAAGCTGTGGAATGTTCTCCTCCGTAAAGTCAGATTGTTTTCTCACATAGTGACTTTACCATTTTTGGTTGCAGACTCTTATAAAAAATTTGAGGGTGGTTCAGTTTCCTAAACACAGGTACCCAGCACCACTTCAAACATCCCTGGGATATCCAAACCCTCCACCTAGAATAAGCAGATCTGGTATAGCACCTATGGGTGCACAGGGTCCACAGACTATTGAATGCAAGATACAGCTTGGGTAGCTTGTCCCTTTGTCATGCAATATAGATTGCTTCTTTCATATTCACATGTCAATGGAAAAAGAGTGTTGTTCTCTGACACTGGAGGAGTTATGGGGGAATTAGCCTCTTGGGCTAACAGTCAGCTCATCACCTGTCATGCCCAGAGCATCTCAGCCAGAATGGACCAGGATAAGCAGAACAGGAAGGGCTTCTATGGTGGGAAATAGTGGGTTAAAATAAAGCAGTGAATGTACAGCTTGCCCACTTTGACAGTAAGAAATTACATATGCCTCTTTCACTTGTGCAATCAAGGAGCTGAGAGCCAAGTATAGTAGAAGGCAGTCCATGATCCAGCAGAGCTTTTTTTGTTTTTTTAATAAAAGATGTCTCTGCTTTCTTTTGTTCTACAATTAGGAAATCACACTCCCCCACCTGTGGCCATAATGGCCTTGGCTGCAAAATTCATAGGTCGGGCCGACCCAGATTGTCCTGTTCCTTCAATTGAGAGAGTCCTCCAGGGAGCAGCAGCAGCACAAAACACATGGTGTCTCCTCCTCAGACTTGGCTGTGACCCTGCTCTCCTGCTAGCAGCCCTTCCTCAACTCTGCTTTTCATCTTGCAGGGTATATCTTCACTTCCATGATATCCACTCACTGGGACCAAATTAGCCCTGAAGTAGCCTGCTTGAGTACTTATTGTGGCATTGCTTTGGTAGCCAGGAGCTGAGAACAGTTCAGCTGCCTGAGAGTAGGTGGCAGGTTAACACAGAGGTCCTAGTCCTCGCAGCAGGCCACTCACCCCCAGGTCTGCCTGTGCCACAGGAGTGTTTCAGACTCTGTTACAATAGCCACATGGTGGTGTTGACTGTGATATGGGAAAGAGGACAACAACAAAGGGAGAAAATACAACTTCTTACTTGCTGGCACTGCACATACCTGTGTGTCTTGACTTCAGAGAAGAAGGATCCTTCCTGAATAATATAAAAATAACGTTTTGTTTTGTTTTGTTTTTTAAGAAAATGATACCGTGTTGTCTTCCCTGCTACTCAGGACAAAAAAGGACTAGGATTTAGTGCCAAAATGGATCACCTGTCCAGAAGCCTTTGAGAAATTTTGGATGCTGTCACTGACATGGGTGCAGCATGCTACTCTGGAAAAGGAGGGCCATGATGGAGGAAATGGCAGTGCAAAGCTGAAGGCTGACAGTACTGGAGAGGCATGTTAGCACTTCCCTGTGGCACAGGCATCCAGAGACAATGAAAAGGCATGTAAGCAAGTCTTTATTTGTTTCTAAGTGTCTGTAGGGCTTGCAAAGCACCATCAGGATATATCACTGCTAAGAACTACACCTGGGGCTTGAAAGCTAAACAAACTACCCAGGAGCACAAGAGGGTGTAAAATGACAAATTGTCCTAACATTGCATGTGTCCCTGAAAGGGATCCAGTGTCGTGACTGGATCGGCAGCCAACGGATATCTCTTCATTAACAAGGAGACAGAGCAATAAGATGGTTGGAACATACCACAGACAGAGTGGCCCCGTGTTTCCTTGCAGATCTAGTCAATGAATCCCAGAGCTCTTTTCTTCTATTTATACCCCATTAGCAAGCACCGGCGTCAGCCTGAGGTGTGCCGGATGCTGCTAGTTGTGCTAGGCTGGAACTTGAAGGCACTGCCTAAGACCAGGATCCTGCTTTCCAGGACTTTCACATGTCCCAGGCACGTAGTGAAAGAGTTTTTCAACCTTCATGAGGTCCGGTGTTAATTGAGCACTAAAACAACTACCAGATACCCCGTTTCTTATCAAATTGCTCCATGAGTAGATCTGAACTTTGTTTCAGGGGTTTTCTCATGCAGTTCAGAAACAAGAGCTTCCAAGGCCATATCAGTTCTTAGTAAAGAGTTGCCATGGCTGTTTGGCAAGGAGCTCTGTGGTTTTGAGGCTGTGCAAGTGTGCACATTGAATATCCCTGTAATTGCTCTTCTCCTAGAAATACCAATTGGCCAAGATCCTGAGCTGTGTAGTACTGTGGACCTCAATGTGTCTCCTGCAGAGTTTGGCCCAGATGCAGAGATGAAAGACCAAAGGGAGGAAACTAAGGCATAGCAAAGTGTTCAGGCTCTTTTAAAGATGTTTGATGTCCCAAAGTGGGAGAAACCATTACAAGATCTTTTGCCCATAAGAAACATTAGCTGACCTTAATCTGCCAGGTTTTTGAGAGACCAGTGTCTTTTGGATGAAGTTTGAATTTTGGATTTGCCCTATGCCTTCCTGTCTTTTTCCAGGGACTGTGTCATGGGTGTTTCAGCACCTCTTAAGGACTGCAGAATTGTGTTTCAGTTTTTGGGGGGTCACAATTTCTTTAACAGCTCACCATGAAAAGGTCACACCTGTTCCTGCCTGCAAACCTGAAATGCCCATGCCTGAGGCCTGCAGAGGGATACACCTGAGAAAAGGTATGAGACAAAATTATTCCAGATAGTCTTACAATCTCAGTATTAAACATGATACCTGAACCAAAGGTAGGAATGGGGATTATGTTCTTTAGGAGAAGGATTGCTTGCTTCAATTATCTTTAGGACGTAAACTGTGTTTAACCTGCAGCATAATGAGATGTCTACAGTTAATTTGCTGATGGTGAGAACCTGATGGCTGAAAGAGAGCTACAGGTTAAAGGTATTGATCATCCCCACTGGAAGAGATTCTTCTGAAGCAAGTGACCTTTCCTAAGGCAAAAGCTTATTAAGAAATATTTCTGAACTTCTTAGCTTGCATTTGAGTAAACAATGAAGAAAATTTAAAATAGCTCACAACCAGCAATATGTTTCATAACATCCATAATACTGTCTTTTTCCTAACTGTACACTAGGGATGAATGATAGGAGTTTATGTCCTATTGCATAATTAACCAATTCATGCTGTTCTTTCTTGATTTTTCACAACAGTTTGGATACTTCTGCAGCACAATGATGATCTTCTCTCTGGAGAGTTTTGTTCTTTCTTTTGCATTTTACTGTTCGTGCTACAGGTTTATGGGAATACCCCCACTCCCCTTATCTTTAACTTCCTCTGTCTTACTAGTAGCCCCCAAGAGGTTTCCTCATTTTTCTTTTGTATCCAATGAGATGCGTGTTGCGCCTGCAAATTCTTTTCCTTTTTCGGTATTTCCCCTGCCCTCATCTGATGTACCAGAGATGTCCTTGCTGAGGTATGAGGGTACAGAAAACCAGTAATGGATCTTCCAGAACTGTGTGTATTTTTAGCTCTCATGTCTGAAGACCCAATCTGGAACACAGAGGAACTCCCCCGCTTTTCCTGCAGACAGTTCCTTCTGTACTGCCTTCTTGTCTGCTTTTGATACTGTCTACTAATACAGAGTTCTTCCAGAATATTTAATGGATTTGGGTGCCCAGTTTAGAAATAAATGGCTGTCAAGTGTTCCTCTAAGAAACTTTGAAATCTCTTGGCCACAGCATGAGATCTGTGTCTTGACATCCCTTTTCAGGCAGCATACAGTGGGAGCACTCTCTGAGCTGGATCAGGCTAAAACTATTTTTTTCTCTTGTTCATCAATTCCTGCATGTCATCCAAGAAAAACATCTGGAACTTTCCCCTGTCTGAATTAGCTGAACAGATCTTAGTGCTTGTGTTTGAATCTCTGGGGGCTGAATTGTATTCTTGAGGGATAAGGAGCAAGGGAAAAATGTAGAAAGTGACTGCCAAAATTTGGTGGTAGTGACTTGAGTAGGTGGAAGGATAGACACAGCTTCATCTTTGTCCCAGAAAGTTGTTCCAGCTGACTCTTTCGGGGTTTACAGGGCTGAACATGTGAGTCGGAAGGGCTGTGATCCCTACTATTTGCAATTTGCCATGGCACTCTGGCACGTGGAGAGGCCTAAATTGGTAAGTGCTGCCCCTTTACCAGGGAAGAAGGGGCAAAATATGTGAGACATGATACTTAGACTCTCTTTTTCTGTTTATTTCTCAGCAGACCTCACTGTGTGCTGGGTCTTCAATCACCTGAAGTCTTATGAAGGTGATGTGTTTCCAATTAGGATGCACTTAAATGCTTCAGTGTGCTAACTCTTTGCTGGATCAGGGCATTTCTGTGTAAGGCCTTAATCCACCTTGGATGCCCTGCTTGAAATCCATGACAAGGTTTCATGGGGAAGGTATCGGATAATCAAGTTAGTTTCCAGTATAACCCCTTATTTCTCTTGTATTTTCACATGTGGAGACAGGTAAAAACACTTGATACAACCAAAATGCACAAAACCAAGTAAAGAATGAGAAGTCTCAGAAGGTAGTGAGGACATGTGGGAGTTCTATTCAAGGAGCAGTTTTACAATGAAGTGTTTTCTGTTCTTGGTGTGCACATCAACGTTGCATCAAATACCTGTCCCAAAAGCTGCACTAACTCCCAGATTCACCACAGAGAGATGTATTTGCAGGTTGTGGATAAGCATCTGCTGTGGATGTTGAGTTGCATTTAGCAATCATTTGGCTGGGCTGGTTGCAAGGCAAGCTCAGTTCATGCAATTTCAGCTATGTACTCCCTTCAGGGCATTGTGTCAGACAGGAAAGGCCTCTAACTTTTAAAAAGGTCATGGCTGGACTCCTAAGGGACTTAGATTGCCCTTCTCTATCCTTGGGGAAGAGGTTAATTTTCCAATGGGTTCATGTGGGTATTGAGAGAGAAAGGATTGTGTAAGGTCTTGGAACAAAACATCAGACTGAGGTTTAAGCAAGTTTGAGGCTAGAGGGGAACAGGCCTGATTCTCCTCTTGGCTTCTTAGGCAGTGATTTATTGAGACGGTTTACCCAAATCCAAGGAACTTTAAGCTCAAGTTTGATTTCAGTGGGCTGAAAAAGAAAGCCATGTTCTCGAGTGAGAACAAGACAGAAAAGAGATCAACACAAGAAAAAGATTTAGAAAAGGTGTCTATTCATGCAATATAGACCTGTATGAGGACAGCCTAAAGAAGGGGCTTGTTACATGAGACGCTATCAGTAGAGCACTAGAAGCTTCTACTTCAGCTCTACGGTTTGCCAATTTGTTTGGTAGGTTGGGCAGCAGTGTGAGAATGAATAGCCACCAATAAAAAAGACTCATAAGAAAAAAGAAATTAATAACTGAATTTACAATTTATGCACTTTTATTCTCAGCAGAATTTTTAATTTTAGCAAGAAATAGTTTTTTTCCATTAAAACACTATCTTCTGGTTGACCACATATCCTGTATGTTTTAAAAGGCCAGAAGTCTTCCCAGCTTGTGTCATCATAACACATAAGGCTCGTGAACTGATCCTACTTGAATTCATGTTGAGTAGATGGGAAGTCTCCTTTGTGCTATTCAGAAGTTGCAAGAATTATTTGGCATAGAAAGTAGCAAAGTTCTGCATGAAACTGCTGTATTTTTTGCAGAGATGGTGGGGCCCTAGAGTTAATGGAACTTCAAAATCTCTTTTCACAACACTTCTCACAGGGGCTGGTTGTATAGGCCTTGGTACTTGGAATTTTGGGTTGGGTGTTACAGGAGTGCTACAAGCAACATAGACTGATGGGTGGACTAGGCTACACCACTGCCTGGCCAGCCCAAAATTTTGCCTCGAGAACAGGTGCTTAAGGCAAGGCTGACAGATAATTGTGGACCACACATGACTAACGCTAGTTAGCTGGCTGTTACAAAGGAATACGTGCCTTCAGGCACGGCATAGGGGATTCATCAGCTGTTACACACTTCACATGTTCCTGGAGGCTATGCCTTCCAAGGGGTTTGTCCACATGAATGTCACATGTAGTTTTGAGATGCGAGAGTCCTTTTCCTCCAAGCTGTTTCCTTTCTGCAATGCCTGCAGCAACAAGCCTATAGAGGTTTTGGAAATTTAGCTTTTGCAATGCATGCTGTGATCATCGGATGACAGGTGGTAAGGTAATATATCATTGCTGTAAGTCTCTCACTCTCTCTGCCAGCATCCAACCATGGTAAAAGTTTAGGGAAGGAGATTTCTCGCTGAGCATCAAAGAGCACAGCAGAAGGAGTAACCAAGCACAGATACACACCCTGACATATTTCAGCAGGCCTCCAGTAGGAAACTAATACTGTTCCCTGCTCAAGTCAATCAATGCTCCCAGCACTGTGCCTCAACAGGACCAGGATCTCCTGACAGGTTGGGCTGGGAGGAATCAGGCAGTTCCTTCAGAAACTCTATTTGGATTAGGATAAGCAGTCATTTTACTCTTTGAGGAGGTACAAAATTTTGTTTCCACTTTTATAAACCTTTGGTTGCAGAAGGAGGGTCATCTGGCCAGGAAAAAGGGCATCTAGTAGAAAGTCTTGTTTTACTATAAGGAAAGCTTAGGCTTCACTGCTGGCTATTGCACAGTTACTAGTAGCTGATTACAGATTATTTACGGTATCTAAGGTGTTATGCCAGAAGAAAATACTGTTCCAGGCGTAGCAAATCCAACAATTATGCAGATGCCAAATTATGAAAAATCATTTGTGTTTTTAATATATTTGCATTTTCGTATTCAGTTTCTAGATTTTTGAATTTATGCTGTTATTATAAAACTCTGGAAATTACTTTTGGGGGATAGGAGTGTTTAATTTTTGATAAAAAATATCATTGAAAAATGCTGTAATTTTTTTTTCTTTTTCTTCAGAAAAATGAAAATCAGAAAGGGAAAGGAAGTTGGAAGGTCAGAGGCAGAAATTTAAAATGTCTGGGTAAATTTAACACTAAATATATCATACATACAGACCTGTTCTTGTCTCTCTCTATGGGAAACTGGACAACTGACCACATTTTGTTCTAAAGCACTGCAAGGCAAATTGGAAGGCCTGGTCCTACAGTCTTCATTCAGAGCATGAATCATGCAGCTATATGCATAGATCTGTATGCAGAGACCTGCCAGTGCAAAAACAACAGCCCCAATGTGTCCTGTCTGCAGCAAGTCCCAGATATCTCAGAGCATGTCTGATTAATTATGTTTTTGATACTCTGCACAAGCACAAATCATCTTTTGAAGACATCCCCAAAACACAGACCGAGTGTGGAGTGGGTTACCATTAACAATGATATTTTTCTGCCAGGATCAGGGAAGCTGGCATGTTTGTAGTGTACTTCTCCAGCTAGTATTGTTCCAGCAAAAGGAAAAGAGGTATGTGTCCTACCTTGCCAGCTGGGCTGAGTTCATAGCTGCTTATCACCTCTGAGACAGACCACTTGCACAAGGCACAGAGCTGAGTTGGTCTTTCTGGATTTACATGGGATATTCAAAGGGAAAGCACTCATATGCAGGAGGAGATTCAGCGAAACAAAAAAACTTAGGGTTGAAATACCTGAGGGCAAGCACAACCACTCATTAAAACTACCAGTGATCAATAAACTATTCATTAAATAAAAAAATATTCAATATTCAAATTCAATTCAAAAGCTGGATGGTCATTTACTTTTCTACTTTTTAAAAACAAATTTGAAAGGAGGTTCAAAACAGGAAGTTTTAAAAAGCGGTGTTTTTCTTTAAGAAGTGTCAAACCAAGATGTTTGGATGGCATAATTTTTTAATCTTTTGCGATTTAGTTAATTCAGCACAAAACTGCAAAATACTGTGATTGATTTGTAATGTACATTTCCAAGAACTATTTAGGTTGAAAATACTTTGCTGAGCTCTACTTCTGCCTCAAAGAGAAGCCTGCAGCTGTGTCATCCTGAGTTATCCACGGAGGACTGACTCCTTCCTTTACCATGCCTAATGGGCTCCGAATTTGCCTTAATCCATTAGCTTTGTTTGCTCTGTTGTCTGTCTCTGCTTTATCTTGGGAAGGAATAAAGGTGACAGCCCAGCACCAAACAGGGCAGGACTGTTCTCTTCAATCACCTGCAAAGCAACTCAGAGGGTGGTTCTCCCTCAGGGTCCTGTGATGTCCCTTAAACACATGGAAATAATATTTTTAGATCTCCTTTGTGAAAGGAAAACTCTTATAAGGGAACTGGTTTTTTCAATGTCCTCAGGTGGAAGCCAGTTTGAGGCTAATTCTTTATTTCACAAAGCGTTCTTCTCTCTGGATTGTTAAGGAAAAGAAATACACAAGCCTAAATAAATAAGTAGATAGATAGATAGATAGATAGATAGATAGATAGATAGATAGATAGACAGACAGACAGATAGATAGATAGATAGACAGATAGATAGATAGATAGATAGATAGATAGATAGATAGTAATACTAAAAACAAACCAACAAACCAAACAAACAAATTCCTGCTTGGCTGAGATGACAAACTACAATATCCAGATACGAACCACTGAAGGAGTCAGAGAGTGGCTTTTGACCAGTTTGGTGGCAAACATAAACAAATGATAAAAGACTTATTCAGTAAATCTGATAGGAGATTAACAAGCAAGAGAAAACCAGAGGTGGCTTGTGAACTGTTCACTAACCCTAAAAGGGGTTGAAGCTCTTAGGAAAGAGGGCAAGTCTGGTGGAACAGGTACTTCATGTAAAACTCCCCCTCCAGTCCTGCAATTACCTACGACTCACAGCTTGCATTATGGAAGAGTAAATGTTTAGCCTGCATGGTCACTGAGAAGAGTTTGACGATGAGAATGTTAAGCCTTGAAGATCAGAAGGCAAATAAAATATACCCCAGCATTTGTCTTTTGAAACAAAACAAAGAAAACCCAGCAGTTTTTAAGAGAGACTGAGCAGTGTTCATTCTTTCTGCAGTGTATATTTTCTACAGCTTCTTCTCAGGCCTGTCAGTTCAACTCTGTACATCAATCCACAAAAACTGTGGAAAACCAGAGTTAAAATGTAGGCATGCAATGGGATGCACTCTTGCTTTTCCATGTGATGGAACACATATGCATGAGCTCGCTTCATGCACAACATGCCACTCCTATGGAGAAGGGCAGTGTCACCCCATTTCCGATACCTCCTCACATTTTTTGCAGTGGCACTGATGACAGATTTAGGTGACATTTCTAAGACTTGAATTCAAGATCACACATAAGTCAGGACTGCTGCTGAGGACAGTCCTGCATTTTGTCCTCCTGGGTGCCTATGCATCTCCAGAGGTAGCCCATAACTGGTAAATGCAGATGTCCTCAGAAAATGTCATCTCTCTTAGCAGTCTGAGCATGTGAAAAAGATAGAAACTGCCTTTGCGTAACAACCTGTGCTACAGGTGCTGGACGGGAAAGTGCTGCTTGGTCCTGGGCTGGAGGCAAGCTGAGGCATCCAGTAGGATCTGAGGGGCAAGGCTGAGCACCAAGAAGACTGAGGCCCTTTGGTGTTCTGTGGGAAATTTTGTGCAAAACAAAATTTTGTCAGTTTTACATCAAAATGGTCTCAGGAAAGCCTCAGTGCTTGGAGGAAAACATAAAGCGGCAGTGGAGGTCAATAATTTCTTTTTCCTGGAGAGGAAAAACCTAGTTCCAGCAACCAGGGCCTTGGAGCAGCATGGATGTGCTGTTGGAGGTGGCACCCAGGCCGTGGTGTGCTCCCCTGCCCAGAGAAAGTTCAGCCCATCCCGTGGTCCAGGGGGCTGGCGGGTGGCTGGTGTGGTGCCACCAGCAAAGTAGATGTGTTCCCAAGACCTTCCTGCTTGTTAGAGGGAGTTTTCACTGCATCTGCATCCCCACCTCAGCTGTGTGAGTCCACAATGCTGTATCCAATAGGAACTTCTCTGGCTGATTTTATCTTCCCAAGATGTTTAGGGCAAAAAAACTTTTTATGTTTGTCTTCGGTCAGAAAAACTTTTGTTATTTTCCTACATGTGAAGGCCTGGAAGCCTTAGTTCTTGCTCCAATATAAAATAATACCCAAGGATGTGAATGACTTTAAACACCATGACCCTAGAAAATCTATTGAAGAAGTTCACTCAACAACAAAGGAACCAATATTCCTTAGAAAAGCTGCGTTCCCAGAGTTTTCATGGCACCAGACCGACTGGAAATCAAATTCATGTGTCCCTAATTATTTAAAAGGAATTCTTAAAATTCCTGCAGGATAAGTAATTTGAAACAATCCAAAGAGCTATTTTGCCTGTTTCCTGGGGCAAATCTACGTCATAGTTTGGTCAATTACAATGTTATCAGTTGCCTTGGAAAAACAGGCTATGCTAATACTACCATTACCTAATTCATGCCTGGAGTCTGATCCTCAGTGATTTCTAAGCCTTTTAGTGGTCCCTTGAATAGCCTTTTTATAACATTAAACACAGGGACATTTACTGAGGTAGCTGCCATAGTAAGTAAACAGGAAGGTTTATAAGAATAGCCATTTCTGTTTGGCGTCCTACCATCTATACAACTGCAGACGTGTATAAACACACAACTATTTTTTCACCACTAGACATGAAAATACATATTCCCCAATGAACTTCAAGGATGTGCTGGGAGATGTGAATGTGGAGAAGGTCAAGGCACTGGTGGAGCCTGATGTCATTGGCACCCAGAGGAGACAGAGGCAGCAAATACTTTTCCTGCTTTTCATAGTTATTCTGGTTTTATGCCCCTTAGGAAGGCCAGTGGGTGGGGAGCCTGGCCTGCCAAAGGTGGTCTGGAGTCTGGGTCTCTTTCTGCTCCTGACTTTCTAGACAGTCTCAAGGCAGGTAATTTCAATCTCTGGTGCCTCCGCTTCGTACTCTTTCTGCAAAGTGCTTACTCATGGCCTTTAGAGCTGCAGAGGACAAGAGCTGCTGCTGCCAGTGGTTTCTTCTTGAGCAGCAATGGGGTCTCACTGATGTCTGCTGTGGCCCCATGGAAGCACTGGGGCACAGTAGGAGTGAGTCAGGAGGAGGATGGTGTCAGAGACCATCAAACCGGTCACGTTTCCACCTGCTTTGTGCATGCTCTGGCTGATGGAGAGCATGGACTTGCCCAATATGGACTGGCAGTATTTTCTGCTTCAGGGGCTGCCCTCAACACCCATGACAGGTTCCCCTGGACTCCAGCAGGAGCTGGAACATGCCCCTTCTCTCTGGTGCACCAATGTGGCAATGCCTCCAGTGACAGGCATGTGCCTTTCACATTAAAAGTGGGACTTTAAAAACAGAAAAATGCTTCCCCCAATTTGTGGCTGCCATGTGCAGATAACGATGATGGCATCATTTGGTGCCCTGAAGGCCAAGTTGATGTACTTCTCTCATAGGCTCTCTCTGAATGAAAGGCCCCCAGGGAAAATGTAATTTTGCAACTTGGAGAATCCTGTCTACAGGATATGAAGTCCTCTATGACCAAGGAATCAGGTCTGCCATTTTTCAAGCTTCTCTTGTAGTTTGTTTGGTGATTTGGGTTGACTGATGAATGGTGTGCTCTTGTTGCTGCAGCTCCCGTCTTCTCTCTCCCCTTCCCTCTTGTTTCTATCTCCTCTGCTGCCATGTCTTATTTTGGCAGGAAGATCTCTGGGACAGGGACTGCAGCTATATATATTCCTACAATTTGTCAGCATACTTGTGAAGATTGTGAAGTAATGCAAATAAAGAAGTGGTGGAAAAAAACCCATCTTTTTATTCGTTATTTACATGTGGCAAATAGAATAGACCAGACAAGGAAATTTTACTGTGCATTTGCAAACTTGGCCTATTTCCTGTTCATAGTTTGAAGACAGCTCACTGAGTTCCAGATTTGCTCTAAATCTTTTAAATCTCTGTGAGACCTAAAAACTGATGCACACAGCACTTAAGATCGCAAAATCACTGCAAGATCCCTCTGTAGTCCCTGAAGGCACTGCATGAGTGTGGTTTGACCACACGTAGGCTGAACTGTAATTTCGGAGCACACCCCTCGCTCCCTGAGCTCTTGAGTTGGATGTCCACAGCAGGACTGTTGGGCCAGGAGGCAGATTTTACTTACCAGTTGCAAAATCCCAGAGAAGCAATGCTAACTCAGCCTAAACTTTAAATGAAAATTAAAACAAATCCCTTTGGGATGAGATGGAAATGTCAGGCCAAGGAAGAATGTGTCCTCAGTAAGTTGTGAGCGACCAAAAGAGATACAAGTTGGAATCCAGCCTTGGCTGTACCACACACCATCTGTCAGCCTTACAGAGCAAAATAAGGAAAAGCAGAAAGCATGTGATTATCCTCTCCCTCACTGGAGAGCCCTCTTCCCTGATACTTTCTCAACATGGAAATGACACATACATTTTCCCACATTGGTGACGTCCTGCATTGCTCTCTTGTCCTACTTGCTCTCCCCTTGGCAAGCAGGGATGCAGGCTGCCAGGTGGGGACCTAAGTGAGAAAGCAGGAGAATAAGAAGGGAAAGCAGGGGATGCTGAAGTCTCTCCACCAGGCACCCAGCTGGCAGGATGCAGGGCTTTGCTTCTGCCTCCGTGGACGCCTGAGCACCGCTGGGTCTGCGCACCTTCAGTCAGGCAAGAGCTCTTCTCTCTCCTTCTCCCCCCTGCCCTTGCACATTTTCGTAACCTTGCAAAAGTTTCAGACGTCATCTTTAACCTACTGCAGGCGGGGCTTCAGAGCCACATGAGGGACAGTGAAGGGGAACCATGCTTGGTCAGCACCCCAGCCCCATGGCCAATGAGTGGGGAGCTGCACTACACTCCCCTACCCGCCACCCCAAAAGGGGTGCAGGAATGTCTCTCCCCAGCATTGCATTTTGAAAGATGTGTCTGGCCAGACAGCTAGCTGACTTTGGCAGGCGCATTGGCAGCGTGATTAATTAATTAAAGCACAGTTGAGAAAACTGTAGCGCAAGCTTACTCCACAGCCAGATCCAGAGCTCACTAGCAGAGCAGGGCATCTTGCTCCAGACCCCATCTCTTTATTTGAAGGCGTAGGCAGCTTGCATTTTGCACTGAAAATAAGCGAGCAGGATGAAGAAGAATGAAGCCTTGTGCTAATCAGTGAGAGAGGACCTTGTCTGCAAGATAAGGCAACCTGGGAACAGAACAGCAAATCGTATCATAGCAATAGAAAGGATAAGCAAGGCAAGATGGCTAAAGGCTACTTTACACAAGGAAGATTCCCTCCTCCTGTTGCCTGTGTGGCACTGAAGAGAGAAGGAGCTTCTCTGGAAAACAGAAAAGTGGGCAGGAGGAACAGGTGCCATGTTAATTGCAGTCAGAGCTACAGCTGCTGCACCATATTTCTGTACCTTCAGATGCGATCTTCCAGGTACCAACAAGAAGAAAGTTGCATGGATTGTGTTGTTAAACAGACATCCAGGGGTTTCCTGCTGTCACCTTTCCCACTGCTGCACATTTAGGGAGATTCGAGATAACTATGACATGCAAACTTTCCTGCAGCTGTAGCATTCACCTGCCTGCATGTCTGCCTGTCACTGGGCTGCCCCTGTCCCTGCTGACAGGTACCTGCACTCACTGCCAGTGTGGAAAGGTAGGCACTACCGTGCCACAAAAAAGTGTTGGTGGGACAGACTTGCCACAGGCCACCCTCAAGCCCCTGGATGGCTTGATGACATGTTGCTCCTTACTCAGAGCACATCAAAGAGGTTCAGCCCAGGATGAAAAGACCTCCACTGCATGTGAAGCTGTTGCTGTAGCACAATTAGACACTATGGACATGGAAAGGGAAGAGTAATTTTTTATCCCCAAACTGTTGTTTCATTAAAAATGGTTGCTTTTCACAAAAAGAGGTTAAAAATATATATTTCATTGGTATCTTTGAACAAACTTAAAGTGGAGAAAAAGATTAATTTTTTTGTTTGAACACAGAAATCACCTGGAAGCTCCCTGCAAGTTTTTGGATTTAATTTCACTTTTTCTCTTCTAGTGGGGAAGAGAAAATTTAAAGATTTATAGGGAGAAAAAAATACTTCTTTCTTGCATGTCCACGTTAGAAGGAGAGCAGAACACGTTTTTTGCTTGTTTCTAAGCAGACAGTTTTTTTGGAAAACCTCTCATCCTGGAAGACCTCTCATCCTCAGCTATCAAATCTTTTATATGAATAGAATAAAAGCAGCACATGAATTTTCAAAGTTAGTGTTAGTCTCTCTCTGTCTTTTCCCCCCCATCTTACCTTTTGACCTGTGTTTCAAGCTCTCTTTAGAGCATTGCTGTGGAAACGAAATTTTGGGGTTGATTCTCCTGTTGCTTGCTGTCATGTGAGTCGAGTGAATTTGCTTGGGTTTAGCACATCTGCACCACACAAACCAATGCTGCCCACGTTGTGTTTGAAACACTTGTGGGCTTGTTTTGACTTGAACCTTCCACATGGTCTGTGGGTGCAAGTATCAGCCTAGTTACACAACTCCTGTCTCCATTCCTCAAGACTTTCCCTCGACTCCTTGTTAGAAATAACGTATTTTAGCTCTTACTCTGTTATCTCCACCCACTTTGGAATCCCCGAGTGCTATAAATCAGGCTCTGTTTTAGAGATGGAGCTTTGCTTTCCCCTACAGGATTATATATTTTACAGAGGAAACAAAACTCAAATCCAGTTAATGATTGCACTGAAGCACATTGAGTTGATGCCGCAAAGCTGCTTCTCCATCTGATCATGATTATCTGCAAGGGAAAGTTTTCCAATGCTAGAAAATGTGCCATGTCAGACTGGTGCAACTGCACATTGTTTAGTGTTCAGGGTCACATTCCGTCTTCATGAAGTCCTATCTATTTCAGATTCTTTTGCAGCTGGGTTTACAATAGACCTAAGCAACTTGTTCAAGATCTAATAAATCAGAATTATTCCTCTCCCTTTCCCGCCCTCTTTCATCACTTTAAAATTTTCTTTTACTGTTTTGATTTTAGTTCTCCTTCTTTGTTTTAGGTGGAGACTTTGCATAACTCTTTCAGATTATATCTTAAAATGAGGCATGAGCACAAGAAGCAACAAAGAATTATGCAAATGAGTACTTTCAGTGTAAAAAATTAGATTTTATTCTCAGTAGTTTGTAAATCTGCTGCCTGCCCTTGCTATTGATGAGTTTCATGATCTGTATTGGGGATGAACTCAAAGTCTGATTATAACCTGTGGATTAACAGAGGTCAGCGGGGGCCAGCAGTCCACCCAAGGCTGGCCTGCCAAGCACTGCCACTGCTCTTTCCTACCCACTTAATCTGATCCTATCAGCAGTTAAAACTTGAGTTGTCTTTGCTGCAGTAGCCATGGATGTACCTGTGCAAAACAGGAGCCTTCATACTCTGTTTTGCTCTGACTGTGTTGGTAGGATCACCTGTGATTAAGGTGGCCTGACACTCTCTGTTACAGCAGCTTGCTTTAAATTGTTTGTTCTTTTAGTTTTCAAAATGTTGCCTGCAGGGACTAGAATTTTCTAGGAAGGATGTCTGAACCTAGATACAGTCTGGGTGATTTCTAGGGGGGAAATTACACTATAGAGATTCAACTAAATTAGATCAAGAGAAAATGCATTGTTTAGTCCACACTTGGGAAAAAAAAAAAAGGGCACAAAAAAAAGACAAGAAAATTCTTGCTATTGTTTAGATGAGAGGGTCTCAAACACTGGTCAGAGGATATGCTCGATACTTGAGAAGCTGCAGCGCAAAATGTATGTTTCCCTGCTCACACCACCACCACCTCTGGTGAGGAAGGCTGGTTTCCTTACCTCTGGCCTCCTCACCTTCTACCCCCTGCCTCTGACTCCCACCCTCCCTCACTGTCTCACTCACTGCTTTAGCCCCCCTCCCTGATCCTGCTGCCCCGGTTGTCTGGGTTGGAAAGAAACTCTCAACAAAATCGATTTGCACCCTGATTAAATTCCTCCAATGCCTTTTGGATTTAAATAGGGGCTGGCAGTGGAGAAACTTCAAGGTGTGTCCTGGGGAAGGTGTATTCTCACTTATAGATCTTATTGGTCTTTTAATGAAATCTAATGTTGCAAAAGTGACCCAATTCTGCTACACTTGAGCAAACTTTTATTGAATAGCCTTGCTAATACAC
Organism: Caloenas nicobarica; assembly: GCF_036013445.1. NCBI lineage: Eukaryota > Metazoa > Chordata > Aves > Columbiformes > Columbidae > Caloenas > Caloenas nicobarica. Next base: position 44,859,620 of record NC_088284.1, on the reverse strand, counting down.
ACCAGGTATATCTTAGTATTCTAAGGTACCTAGTCTGAGAAGAATCAGTTACCCCCCTCAAAGTGAATTCAATTCATTTCACTTTGCAAAACCAAGGGAGTCCTCGCTCTCTGTGTCATAAGCTCCTTTATGAAGCTGAGCCTTTGACAACACACTGCACAGTGAAATAAAAACTGGCCTTGTTATTAATTTTTCTCTATTACATGTCCTTACATAACTGGTCTTTCACCCAGTGGCTGCCAATGCAAAGCTGCTTGCAAACCATACTGCTGAGAGGGCAGACCTGAAAAGCTCAAAGAGGCAACTTTGCATTTCTCCAGAGTACAGATGCAATCTCCAGTGAATAAATTTATGCTCCAAACTTGTACCCCCTTGAGCACTGGCAAAACAAGGTTTTGGCAAAGGTTTTCCAAGGAACAGCAGAAGGTCCCTTGCCAGCACTGAACTGAAAATAGTTATCTGTTGGCTTCTGGTGTAAAACCACGGATGAGAAAGAACACCTTATCCGAGGCACAGTGGAGCTAGGTCGCCAAGGGCAGGGAGGACCAAGGGGAGAGCGGCGGGGGAACCCTGGCTGTGCGGGCAGGGCTGGCGAGACACAGCGCGCTGGGGAGCGGGCAGAGCTGGGGCAGGCAGGGGCGGGCAGAGGGAGCCAGGCCCGAGGGTTCTATGGGCACTGAGGGACGCTGCCTGAGCTCCTGGGTCTCGGATGTGCCGAGCCCAACCGTGCCGCTCCGGACGCGCCGTGCCGAACCGTACCACGCCGTGCTGAGCCCGGGGCCGCGCCGTGCCGGGGCCGCGCCGTGCCGGAGCCGCGCTGTGCCGCGGTGCCCGCCACCCAAACGGAGCGGCCCGGCCCAGGCCCCCCCCGCCCCGCCCTCGGCAGCGCCGGCCCCACCCCGCGGAGCGCGCCCAATGGGTGTGGGGTCGTTTGCATATTTGCATAGTGGCGGGCACATAAGAGCTCGGGGAGGGAGCCCTGGTGGTGGCCTTGCTCGTTTGTAGTGGGGTGCTGCGCGGCTGCATCTCAGAGTGATTCATTGCATTACTTTTGTTCTGCAGCTGTATTTTTTTTAACCCCAAACTTATTTATTTTGTATTTCATTTTTGCACCGAAACTTTTCTGTCGCGGCAAAGCGCAGGGAGAGAGGAGGAGAGATGGGGAGGAGAGCGTTCCTGGTCGCCCTCTGCCTCTGTCTGCGCTGGGTGGCTATTCTCGGTGGCGGCGGTAAGTCCCCGGCCCGGGGAAGGGGCGAGTAGCCCCAGCACGCACGGGCAGGGGGTGCAGGGAAGCTGCTGGGCATGCCTGTTGCATTGCGGGGGGGGAGGGTGCAGGGGAGATGTCGCCGACATTGCGGGAAAGGGGAGTTTGCAGCTTCGCTTTGTAAGGCTCTCCCGGGGTGCTGGGGATGCTGCGGGACCTGAGAGGCAGGGGTGACCTCGGAAGGCGCTGAAGAGCGACCGTTTGGGGACCTGCATCCTGTTTAGGACAGACCCGGAGCCGGTCCCCTGCCCGGGCACAACATGCCCCGCTGGTGACATGGGCTGTGGGGGTTTGGGTTGTGTTTTTTTCCTCAGGAGCAAGGTAGTTTCCAAGAGTCCCTTGCTGGAAGTGGACTGGCACAGCGGTAACACCCTCGGCTCCCAGCAGGGCTAGGACCTTCTGTTGGGCATGGGACTCGCCCTGCATCTCAACTTTCCTACGGTTCTTGGTCTGAGTTGTCTAAGGCAAGACCGAGTTTCATCAGTGTAACGACAAAGTGTTTGTTTTGTAGTTAACACCTCTAATGCAGCAGAATCCAGTAGTGCAAAAGTGATCACAGGGGTATACTCTCACAGTATCTGTATATACATGATTGTGCTTTAAGTACACCTATTGTGCCTGCGTTTGTGTGTAGGCGCCCTACAGGCTAGAGGAGGTAGAATATGTGCAAGTGTTTACTACTAGATGTTCACTAATGGTCTTTCGGGCAATCATGACATGATTGTAGCTTTAATAAGCAAAGAGACAAGTTTTAGGAGGTGACTGCTCCTCAAACTTATGTTATCAGTGCCCTGTCACAGTCTTAACTTACTTAACTTAACTTACTGATCTCACACGCATAATGTGTATACTTTAAAGTCCACAGCCATAGAACAAAATATGGCTGTAGCTCTTAAAGCTACTGTGTCACTAAAATGGAATATGGAAACTGCTGCTCTTTTCACTGCAGATGTCTTTGTTATTTCTTTTGTGTACAAGAAAGCTGAAGGGAAGTCTTCAAAAGTAAGACGATGGGGTGCTAGGGCACAGCTAAAGGAATGTATTTGCACTTTAAATCCAATTTTGTGCCATCAGAGGCAATCAAAAGCAGTTTTCATCACCGTATCCAAGTTCTGTACAGTAAAATAACCATCCTCTCAGAGCAAGCTTGCATCCCTGTGGGAACTGATTTGCAACAGACTTACTAATGATCAAATTATTTCTCTTTAGGAACAGGTTATATGAAAACAGATTGTGTGATCATCCTAAAGTGATCCAAGCCTTCAGTTCTGCACTATTTCTTGCACACCACAGTAAAAATGTTTTGAAACCATGGAAAATACATGATCCAGCCCTTCAGGAATCCAGAGTATTTAATAAACAACATAGAAAAAAATATTCTAGGTGAAGATAATATTGCTGTTCCAAGAAAAGATAAAAACATTACTAGGAACACATTCTGATCTCTATTTTTACCAGTGTAAATCCAGAGTCAGGGTTTACAGCAGATTTATGCTGTTGTATGATGTGAGTTGCTGACTTTTGCTATGGCTGTGTTTGCGACAGACCTACCAGGGCAGCTGTGGCATGGCCTTTCCAGAAACAATGCATTTCTGAGAAGGCACAGAGTTGAAGCTGTCAGGCATCGAAAGTGTACTGTAGAATAACATGAGTACTAGCACTCCTAACTAAAGGCTTGCTGGAATCTCCTCTGTGCAGGAACTACTTGCATGGTATGGGTTTCTCATGCATCCTTTCCTCCATATTACATACTGCAAAGTCTGATAGTGATCGCATTTTATTGTCTTGGGTTAATTCCAGATATCCCAGAGGGACTGATGGATGGCAAGAGCTGTGCTGGATTGAGTTACAAGCCCCCAGCTGCAGCTGAGTAAGAATCTATTTGACAGGGAGCGCTGTGGAGAGGGGTGAGCACCCACATGCACAGTGTGAGAACTGCAGTTTGCCCTTGTTTTGCCAACTGCAGGGCTTGAGCTGGAAGGCTCCTGCTCAGCATCTGAACTTTGGCTTAGCTGCTGTTCAGAGGTGTTGCTCTTTCCACTGACTCTGCCTGGGAAGTTAAGGAGAACATACGGGCTTGGCCATTAAGGAAGACATAAATAAACCCAAAGTCCTAATTTCTGTACAGCAAAGTTCAACAATACCCTGACTTGTGCGGTAGGTTTCATGGGATTGCAACACACAGTAGTCTGCTTTTAGTTTATAGTGCAGATCAAATTAAATGATAACAATTTCTGTGATACAGCCTGTTTATTGTAGCTGACCATGAGTTTGCTTCAGAACTCATTTAGTAATTCAGTGACGGATGAATGATCCTAATGTTGCTATCAGCTGAGGGAAGAGTTATTCCAGTTAACTCCAGCTTGTTATGTAAATGTCTGTTATGTGCTTATGTTTACTGCTGTGCCTGTGCGTCTGTGTAGGCTTGAGTTTACACAGTCTAGCAGTGTAATTTCTAATGATCTTTGCACCTAGCTATTAGTATTTTCATTTCTGTGTACATGGTACTAGGAAATTGTTATCAAAGATTCCCTTTTTACAGCCATAGTTCAGGTGCACTGATTCTGGAAATGCATTGTTATAATATTTGGCATCCTGTGTCTGATGCAGGCAGTTTAACTTTTGATTAGTATTCCAGATGCTGGTACTTCCTCATCACTGGTCAGCTTGCTAAAGAATGTGAGTTTTGAAGTTTTCTTCATGAAAATCAGTTGCCAGGTCATCTTGGCCTTCCCATAAAGGAAACTTGAAGCTGATTTCTCTTGATTAGTGTGTAAACTTGTATATGTACTGTGTCAGAATGCTTAAAATCTGTAGGGTGCTTTCAAAATTGATAGGAGTCCCTAAATGAATGGAATTTTACAAATCGCAAGTCCAAAGCATCCTGAGGTATAAACATGAAAATGGAACTGCTGACTTTTCCCAGTTTAAGCTTTTTTTTTCCCCCACTTTCTTCTGAGTTCTACAATATTGTCTATACCTTGACGTACAGGACAACTTTTTTAAAATATGAAAATTGAGGTAAATGGAGGTGTAAGAAAAGCATCAGAAAGTTTGCAGAGCATGATAAAATGATAAAATTTGGCAATGCAGCCTATGGACTGTTAGAAAAGCCAGCTGGGATCTGAAATTGGTGGTTTAACTCTTAATTCCACTCCCTTTTCAGTTCCCTAAATAGTCCCTTTGTAGGTTACCTTGTTAACTGTTAGCCCACAGCGCTGGCCAGAAAACTTTGTTTTATACAATAACAGGGACTTGTATTTGCAACTGTGTGCCTGGAAGGTTTTGCAGTATGAAACACATGCCTTTATACCTCTGTTGAACTAAACTTGGGAAAACACGATTTTTAGCAAAAGCATGGGATTGTTTTTGTCTACGTATTTTTACCTCCAGGTCTGCTTTTCCTCAAGACATTATTTAGAAATAGACTTGGATTCTTGTCATGAAGAACTACTCCAGTGTCTCAATATGGGTACACAGAAATTTCTGTTTAACTTCTATATCTCCATTATGTAAAACCTGATGCAAATTCAGGTAAATTTCTATCCACCTTTCAGAAACATGCTGAAGGCTTCCCACTTCTGTGTTTTCCCAGATTTAATTAATTTGGGTTAAAACACATCATTAACTAACCAGGGGTGGGTGTATACATGGACTGCCTCTGCATTTCTTTGGCTTTGTGTAAGGCTGTAAGAGTGAGACCTAATTTGAACTAGCTCAGTTAGGACATGATTTGAGACTTTTAATTTTAAATCTATAAGGCAAATGTCTGTGACAAAAGTCTATGTATGACAAAGTTTGGTTCTGAATAATTTTTTAATAAACCAAGATACTTTGAGGTACAGAAGTACAAGTGGGAAATGCTAGTTTTCTGAAGTTGTAGCTTCTCTGCTGCAGCTTTTAAGAATGGTATATGTAGCTGTAAGTAGGTATAGTGAGTGTGTACACACTGTGATGTACCTCTGCTGTATTTCTAAAATTTAATCTGGAGAAAGTGGGAGGTAAAGTGTGCAGCACAACATGAGGTGCAGACAAGTTATGCTCTGAGCCATACAGAACTTGTAAAGCCATACTCAGGTGAATTTTGAGGATACCTTCTCAATGAGCCAATCTTTAAGAATTCTGTAACAAATCCCACCATACACACTTCCCTCACCTGGCGGGTATCTTGTTGCAGGCAACTGAGCATATGTGGACATTAGACAAAATGTCACTTGTGAGCATAAAAAATGCAAACAAAAATTTCTTCTGGCTTTCCAATTCCTTGTAAAACATAGCTAAACGAGCAGAGTGGCCTTCTGCCGTTTCCATAACTCATGAGCTGTTGCTTCGCAGCTGCTATTTTCCTGTTCATCACTGCATCTCAGAGCTCCTCTGTCTTTAAATCCCACCCAAAGATTTTTGGGCTGAAACAATAAATATTTGGGAAGCACTCTGTACATCTTCAGTAGTAGGGGACACCGGACTGCAGTCTTTCTAAGTTTGTTGCACATTTCTAAGTGCACCTTTAAAAATGGTGCACTTGTAATAAACCAAATTTACAATTCTAAGCTTATTTCTAGAAGAGGTGTGGTCTGAACTGATATGTGAATTCTAGTGTGTGATTGTAATTGAAAACACACTATAAGACAGGATATCAATTTAATTTAGATTTTGGGTGATTATCAGGTTTAATTCAGAAGGGAAATGATATCTAAGTATGAAAGGAAGTACTATTAACTAGTGAGCAAGTGGACTACTCTTGTTAGCCTTCCTGTGCTGGGCAGGAATATACACAATGGAAAGTCCTTGCATCATATGCCTTACAATTGAAAGCTGTTCTGGGTCATGTCAAGGTTCTACTGATTCACTGCTAGAGTGAAAAGTTGTAGTTTCATATTTAACCAATCAGCCTTTGGGACTTTTCTGGCTAAAAAGTAGATAGTGTAAGTCTAAAGATTTGTTTCAGAAGGAGGTTTTGTACTCTTTCAGTGAGAAAATGAAATTTTGAATATGTAAAAATATAAGGGGCAACTTCTGAGAAAGACTGGAATTTGGTTAGTTTGGTAAATTTTGGTTTTGGTGACTGGTTCTACTGGTTGGGAGAGAGGTGCTTCTCAAACTTTATCCCCTCTTGAGGGGCAGGGTGGCAGGAAGCGGGCTCTCAGTGTGGTTTTCCTGGATTAGCTAGCTAGCCTAGTGCAGTCAAGGTCAAAACCTAAAGCAGAGTGCTGGCTCTGTTCAATGAAAGCTGCTTCTTGCTTCCTTGCATGTGCCTTGCTTTTAACAGATGAGAAGTTTTGGTGAACTCAGGCAATGTTAAGCCACCTATTGTGGATGATGGCAGTCTCTCCAAGGCTTGTCCATGTGCATTTGTTGCCAGCCTGTGTGCTGGTTTTACACATTGTGTGAGCGGTTAGACCTGATTTCTCTGGCTCTCCAAGCACAGCAGGAGCCTTCCAGACTTTATACAGCTACCTGAGGTCTGAGTGAGGTTGGGTGTACGTCAGTGCCCTGCTGAATATGGTAGCTTGAATGAGAAGACAAGAAAAACTGAGTTTTAGAAAAAAAAAAAACCTGAGTAGTTTGTTATTCATTACCTCTGAGTGATGAAGCACAACTTTATGGAGAAATACAGTTATCATAGAAAACGTCTTCTGCAATGGGGAAAAAGGAGGAGAGTGGAAATCGGGTTTTGTGTGTCTGGCATGAGGTCCTTGCTTGTGTCCCTTTGCATTCCCTGTGGTGGCTTGGAGCTGTTCATTAGTGTGTGTTTAGAAGTTTGTGAAAGATTGGTGGTCGTGATGCCAGGCAACACAACACTGAGAAGGACAGAGTTGGTCTGAGTTCAGCTGCACTTGGAAAACAGGCAATCAATATTTGCTAAATGCAAGTTGACAAAGTAGGGCCTGGTTTAAGTCCGCAGTTAATTGCAGGGTCTGCTGCATACAGAGGTACTTAAGTGTTGAATCAGATATAAAAAGAGGAGGCATTTTAAGTTTCTTCCCAGACAGAGGAAGCAGTGAGCATGAAGGCTAGAGTCACTTCTCTGCTTTGGCAGAACAGATGGAAAAATTATGTTTTGAAGCTAGAGGGAGTTTTCTAAGAAGTGATCTTTAAAAGCCATCACATGCTTTGTCACCACCAGTACATGATCACATGATCTTCACCTCCTCCTACCCCCCCCCCCCCCAATTCAAAATAGCTTCAGGCAGAGGAAGAAGAGGAAGATTTTTTTTTTCCTGCGGTGTTGCTTATCAGAAAAAATACTGCCTTCAAAATGAGTGTCTGATCTTCTCACCTGCTGTTTTCCTCCTTTGATAAAAAGTTAAAACTAGCATTTTTGCAAGAACAGTGGTGACTTTGCAGCTCTTAATACACTGCAATTACTGGGTGCTATAAAGAGCCTTGTTAGGTAGTGGTTATTGATGCGGAATCAGTGATTACTGATGTGGAAGATGCACCACCAAAATATGTAATAGTATGGTAGGAACTTGCTGCTTTCCTGCATGTATTCTCTATGACTGTCCTGTGCAGTTCTCTACTCCTAAAACACTACTGTATGTTTCCTGTGCTCTTGCATAGCAGAAGGTGAGACCAGTTTCGAAGGAATCGAGAGCAAGTTTTCCTTACGGACGCCTGCAGAACCAGATGAGGATGTCTGCTACCTGATTCCTGGACAGGTCGACAGCCTGGCACAGTGCAACTTCAATCATACCAGTAAAACATTTGTGGTGATCCATGGGTGGACGGTAAGAAGAAAGAGGAAGAATCTTGCTTTTAACCACATTCATGATAAATTGTGTTAGATAAAACAGCTGAGGTGTCTATACACCACAGATAATATTAAGATATGTCTTTTTTTAATTAAAAACCCAACAGGTGACAGGAATGTATGAAAGTTGGGTCCCAAAGCTGGTGGATGCTCTATACAAGAGGGAACCTGATTCAAATGTCATTGTGGTGGACTGGCTAGTTCGAGCTCAGCAGCACTACCCAGTGTCTGCTGCATACACCAAGCTGGTGGGAAAGGATGTTGCTACGTTTATTGACTGGATGGAGGTAAGACATTTAGTTACATGTCTCACGTTGTACATAATGTCCTAGGAGACAAAACAGCAATAATGTTGTTGTGTTAATCATCTCCTGTTGGATAGGTTGAGTTAAGCTGTTCCAGACAGTACTTTTGCTGGACTGGTAAAGTCCCAGCTTTAATAATTATCACTTACACAAGAAGGCCTTTTATAGTGTGGTCCGGAAGCTTCACCTTGTGGTCTGTGGAGCCCTGTAAGTCTACAGTATTTCTGAAGGCTCTGTGAGAAGTAGCTATGAAAGACAGGTTGTTATACAGCAGCCAGCCCTTGGGAAATGGAAGTCTGTGCTGCCTTTGGGAAATACTTAAGAGATCCAGAAACTGGTGGGAAGGGGGTGGCTGAAAATTGTGTTAGTTGTATTTAGTGTTTATTCTGTTATTCATGGCTCAAAGAGAAATCCCAGTGTTTAGAAAACATTTTCCCTTATGCTTTCAGATGTTTTCCCATTTGACTTCAATCTTTAAACAAATTCTTCTCTTCTGCAGGAGCAATTCAATTATCCTCTCAACAATGTCCACTTGCTGGGGTACAGTCTTGGTGCTCATGCTGCTGGGATTGCTGGGAGCCTGACCAAGAAGAAGGTGAACAGAATTACTGGTAAGAAGACCTGTGGTTGTTTCCATGCTGAAATATTGTGTTCCTCTGGAAAATCATCAGAATAGTTGTTGCTTCTTGGCTGTACTGAGGTTGTGTTCATGCTTTATTGAATCAGCAGGGCTGATATTTCTGTAGTAGAACTGGAAAAGGTTCAGAAAAGAACAACAAAAGTGATGGGTGAGAAGACTTGATCTGTTTCTGCACAAAAAATGAGTGAGTAGGCAGGGATTAATCAGCCATGAGAAGAGACTAGTTGGGGGGGGTGTGATAGAGAGTGGCCAAATCCTAGCTTGGAGAAGGTCACAGTATCTCCTGTAGCATGAGAACTTCAGCTGATTGTCTTCATCTAGGTGGTCATACCTTGCAGCTGGTGGGAGCCATTAAAAAAAGAACAGGAAGTAGATCCCCTTGCAGTGAGGGTTGTACCTACAGAGCTCTTTTCCATGGCATGCAATGCAATGCAAGCAGCTCCCTCTCTCAGAGGGAGACTGGACAGATAATCAGAAGAGATGCACTGTGGGTTACTAAAAAAACTTAATCCTGACAGGCTCAAGTAATATTCTAGGCTGAAAACCATACTGGAAGTATTTTGGGAGGGGAAGTATACATATGCTTACTTTGTTCCTGTGCATGCTTAGATGACTGCTTAGGGTGATTTTTTTTTTTTTTTTTTTGGAGGCTGAGAAGTGTGCTAGACAGAGTGCACAGCCACTCTGGACTTAGTTTACAGCCCGGCACCTGGAGATCTGATCCTCTAGTACTGATCTCTGTGATGAAGGAAATGCCAGCACCAGCAGAGGCTGAGAAAATCGCCTATCTGTGGTGTCTTCATTGCTGAGAGAGCTTGGGACTGGCATTCAGATGGGAGTCTAGCTCCTCCTGTCCTCTTGGCACCCTTTGCCCCTTCATGTGAGCCTGGCTGTGATCCTGGGTCTACAGGCACATGGTTTGACTAGGGGTGGTTGCATCGTGAAAGGCTGGCTTCTAAGAGGTGGCAGATTAAAATCACTAGCCCCTCTACCCTTCCTTTCTTTCAGCTGCAGCTTTGGTACTTTCACTGACGTTGCCAAATCATGCAAATACCAGTAGCCCTCTGTTATGACCCCATGGTCGCTCTTAATGCCCAGGATGAATGTTTCCGCAGGAAAGTGGCATCACCTTTGAGCACAGTGAGTGAGGGGATGTGGTCCCCAAAGTCCTCACAGGAGAGAGGGAGGCAGCTCAGACCAGGTGAGGCTAATCAGGGGTGGGCAACCCAGGTGCCTGTCCCTGATGAAGGCTACAGAAAAGATATGTCCCTTCAGCTCTGCCTCCAGCTGTCTGTCAAGTAGTGGTCTAATCAAGAGATAGTACCTCTTCACTTGCAGAATAGTTCTGGGTGTTTTTGATGTCAGTGTTGCTGCAGCTTGACAGTTTACCATAATAATCCCCTTCCTCTTAGGCATGTAGACAGTGAAGCTCTCGTTTGTATTTCCCACTCGTTCCCCTAGCAGGGAGTTAGCAGCAAGACATTTTCCACACTTCAGACACTTCAGATAGAAACTTTACAATTCTTCACAGGACAGGAAGTCATTGAGAAAATATTTGCTGGCTTCTTTCTTCCATTCACTGGAAATGGAACAGCTGTGAGGAAGTTATCTGGGCTTCTTTACGTGTGTTTACATACATCTTATTTTCTTTAAAGAGTGACAGCATGTCAGGGTAGTGTATTTGATTCTCCTGTATACATGAATGCTACTTAAGTGATCACACTGTAATATGTAATAATCCAGCCCAATGTGGTAGCTGCATATAGTATTTATCACTGTTGGTGTCTCTAGCAGAGAATATCATTTTTCTTTGTGGTTTGCCCCATAAAGGGCTGGATCCAGCTGGTCCTACCTTTGAGTATGCCGATGCCGTCACCCGCCTCTCCCCGGATGATGCTGACTTTGTGGATGTCCTACACACCTACACTCGAGGCTCTCCAGACCGCAGCATTGGGATCCAGAAACCTGTTGGACACATTGATATTTATCCTAATGGTGGAGGTTTCCAGCCAGGTTGCAACTTGGGAGAAGCACTCCGTCTGATTGCTGAAAAAGGCTTTGCAGGTGAGGCTGCTCTGAAACAAACATCTGTAACATCCAAAGGGACATCTTCAATAGCCTGCAGGTTTTTTGCAAGCAAAGATCTCTTTGAGAGGCACAGGAACTTGTTGTTTTAAGTGCTTTTAAAAGTCAGCCTATAAAGCCCAGCTTTGGCATAGTGGATTGTGGCTGTTGAAAGCATTGCTTAAGAGTTTACATCATTATATGCATGTGTGTATACATATTACACATTTTTGTTCTTTCAAGATGTGGATCAGCTGGTGAAATGCTCCCATGAACGATCCATCCACCTCTTCATTGACTCACTCCTCTATGAAGAAAAGCCCAGCATGGCCTACCGCTGTAACACAAAGGAAGCCTTTGAGAAGGGTCTCTGCCTGAGCTGCCGGAAGAACCGCTGCAACAATTTGGGTTACAAGGTCAACAGAGTGAGAACAAAGAGAAACACCAAAATGTACTTGAAGACCCGTGCTCAGATGCCATATAAAGGTGGGTCCTGCTTGTTTTCTGGCAAGCAAGACTGGTACTTCTCTTCAGCTGTGTGTGAGGGTGGGTGCATGCTGCAGATAACAATATTGCCGCTTCGGTGCCTGTGGTGAGCAGTGGTGAAGCTTGCCTGCAGTTTGCCATTAAGCCCAAGCTAAGGTGCAGTCTCACAAAAACCAATATATCTTACTCAAGGTGTGCAGCTGGGGGTAGGATGCAAAGATATTTGTAACAAGTTTCTAAGTAGCAAAATTAAGAAGGCTTACTCTGCAGACCAGTCACTTGGAACAACTGAGTCTTTCAAATTTTTCAGTACTCTTCATCCAAATGAATTTTTCCTGCTGCTGGGAAAATAATCAGTAGAGCCCAGCATGATGAGCAACATCTTTGAAGATGTATAACCATCAGGCTGGTACCTTTTGTAGCACCTTTGCCAGAGGAGCACCAGCCCTCATTAAAATATCACAGCTCTTCTTGATTCCCATCGCCACAGTGGTGCATCTGAGAAGGACACTGCCAGAAAGAACTGGAAGGCTTTCAGCTAGGGAAGTAGCTTCTAAGTTGGATTTTACTCAGTTTTTTTTTTCTCCTTAGTTTTGACTGTAGCACAGGGAATGCTCATTGTGTGCATTGTGTGGTGGACCAGCAATCAGATGGCACATTCCTGCAGTGTTACAACAGCTGCAAGACTAGCGTTTTGTTGGCATTTGGTGTTTAATCTGCAGCATCAGTGGGTGGAATTTTTTATGAGGGGCACACAGCTCACTTGTTTCAAGTCAAGGATGGCAATTCTTACACATTTATAAAGGGCTTGAAGGTCATGCTGCAGACTCTGGGTTTATTATAGTAGCAGTCAACTTAAATGTAGAGTATAGTTGCAAGAACTGCAAAGGTGTTTTTTAATCATGATTCTCATACATCCTAATCTTTACCTCCTCACAAAAATATTTCTCTGGATACCTGCAAGGAGCTAAACCTCAGTTTACTGATGTTGGCATATTCCAGTGTAGGATTATGCATGAGAGGTTTTGGGTGGGTTTGTCACCAGCGGTTTCTTTGGAGATTGCTTTTTTTCCAAATGGCCCTTTCTTTTGTGTTCTTCCAGTCTTTCATTACCAGGTCAAGATTCATTTCTTTGGAAAGACTAATATGACCAAGACAAACCAGCCATTCCTGATCTCTCTCTATGGCACTCTAGATGAGAGTGAGAACATTGCTTTCACACTGTGAGTACCTACAGAAACATCTGTACTGTTGAGTCTCTCTAAATCTGCTCAAGCCCCAGCTGAAAAACTTGTTCTAGCTCCAGCTACAGAATTCTTACAGGGTTCCAGAATTTGCCCTTGTCTTTGATCAAGGGGATGCATCCACTGCTGAAGCTAAAGGTCTAAACTCTATAAAAGCTGATTTTGGTAAGAGGTCTGAAATATAGAAATGTGAATTCTGATCTGTGAGTCAGCCTAACAAGAATTTTTGTGGTGTGGCAGCTTTCTTGATTTCTTCTCTTTTCAGTAGCTTTATGCCATATCCCAGCTGTGTTAAAGCTCCTTAAAAGCAGACTGCAACCTGAAGTTGAGTGTTTGATGGGCCTGAAGGCCTCAGGACAGAAGCTGAGAGAGGCATGGGATATGCTTCCACAGCTCTGCAAATAAGCAGAAGGCTGTGCTATTATCCCTGCACGTGGGCTGGCAGGGAACAGGGCTGGAAAGCAGTCTGTCTGTTCCAGGAAACCTAAACTCTTCCTGGCTGGTGTTTGTCTGGCTTCTCTGAGAGCCATCAGTACTGGAGAAGACACCCCTTGCCCGGCAGTCTGTTCCAGGATTTTACCAGCCTTGCTGAAGAAAGCTTTTCCTTCTGCCTCTACAAAAGCTTTTTTTTTTATTCCATCCATCAGAACTGGGGACAAGGTTGCTTTCTTCTTTTCTGAAGTACATAAAGTCCTGGTTGTGTTTCCCCTTAATTTTCTTTATCTGTCCAACAGTTCCATTTTTTTCTTCTTTTCCTCCCCACAGGCCTGAAGTATCTTCAAACAAGACCTTCTCCTTCCTAATTTACACAGAAGTGGACATTGGTGACCTGCTTATGCTGAAGCTGCAGTGGGAGAAAGACACCTTCTTCAGCTGGTCAGACTGGTGGACTCCTTTTACTTTCGACATCCAGAGAGTCAGAGTGAAGTCTGGAGAAACTCAGAAGAAGTAACTTGTTTTGATTGTTATAAGCCATATTAGTTTTAATTGACAGTGTTTCCTGATTTTTTTTTTTTTTTTTCCTGATGTTTGGCAGGGTGGAACAAAACATGGAAAGCTGTTACGAGTGCAGCACTGATAATCAGGGCTCCAGTGGCACCAAGCTGGCATTTTTGTCAGCCAGGTTTAGTTGTTTGCTTCCACTGGGTTCTGCAATCTGTAGTTTTACTCCCGTGTAATTCATTTGCATACCACTGTCATGTGCCTTAGGCTAGTTACAATATCCAGGAGAGGACCTCCATGAACCAGCATCTCTGATTATATTTGCAGTTCCTCTCCTTCTTTCTCTTGCTGGACATTTGCATAGGTTTTCTTGCAAAGAACATGCTTAGAAAGAGATTTTTAGACACCCTTCCAAAAGTGTTTGCACGAGAAATCATTGCTTTGTTAAACTGGATTTTCTTAGCAGTTGAATACCTGAATGATGGATGAAGATTGAAACACATGACTGTTGCAGGACTCTGCTAATGCATAAATTTTAGAACAGTGGAGTCTGAACAGAGCTGCTTTGATCTGAATCTTTTGAAATACTGATATTAATAGACATGAGATCTGTTAGCAGAAAATGAACCCATAGCAGAGTATGCATGTCCTATGTATGGTATTGTGAATAATGTTTCTCGTTTGGATAAACAAGGCAAACTTGATCAAAGAGCAGTTATCAGAGCTGAACAAATGTAGGGGTGGGGAAAGTACCGATAAGTAGAAAAGCAACTGCTCTGGTTTGCTGGAACTGGCAACCTACTTTATTTGCAAAAATATGCGGTAGTAAGGCTTTCTTCAAAGATCATTCACCTCACAAAAAGTCCCACAAGGACTGGTGTAAATAAAGATCCAGGAGACTGAGAACAGAGCTTCTGCTCTCTTAGCTACAGGAAGATTTTATGCATAGGACCAATGAAAGTTATGGCTACATTTGAGGTCCATGCCTAGTGCATTTACCAGTTTATCTTGCACAGTGTTTCTTTTGTCACAGAATTCTCTTTTAAAAATTTTCTCACAGGCTTGTAAAGTAGTAGTGCCCTACATGACAAAGTATGAAGGCTGCTTCCAAGCACCAGTCTTGTTTCTATGGTTAAAAAGAGACATCTGGCTCAGTTATATGATTGTCCAATATTTATTCCACAGGGTGGTGTTCTGTTCTCGAGATGGCACCTCGCGTCTCAGTAAGGGAGAAGAGGCAGCAATATTTGTGAAATGTTTGGAGCAACCTGTCAACAGGAAGAGAGGAGGGTATGAGTGATCACTGTTTTTTGGCTTTGGGAGAAACTCGAGTGGTAGCAGGAGGATCTAATGAAACTTCCCGATTTAGTTGACTGGTGTAGTAGTCTTCTCAAGGCTTCAGAAGCATCACAGCCCAGACTAACCTGAGGTTTGCTTATGGCAGCTTTTGCAGCTTAAAAATCCCTAATTTGTTTATCTGCTAACCATGTCCTTGTGTGGTTGATAGCATGTCTGAAAAGCAAGTACAAGTCACTGCCCCTCGTGTTCACATGGTGGCCAAGTATAAATGACTGTTAGAGAGTTTACAGACAAGGCACTAATGCATGGAGAAAAGAATGCCTCTATCTGAAGATACCTTACATTTACCCTTAGTTGAAGACCATCCAAACAGTCAGTCCAGAGCCCTTCCTCCTCAGTCACCAGCAGCAGATTCAGAGGCTGGTGCAGAAACTGAGTAGGCATATGCCTGTGCTTTCCCTGGCACACAGCTTTCTGGTGGCAACTGTCAGGTGAGTGACTTCTGGAGGTTTGCATCTCTGATTTGGATCAGAGATTGAATCTGTGTTGCCCTTGGTGCACTTTAGTTTTTTGATCAATTATTTTTCTGACCCAGAATAAACTTTCATATGTGGGGCCAACTTTATTTGGACTTTATCCACTGAAGTTTGAGCTGGAGGAGTGGTCATATTTATTTTAGTGCAATTCCTTTGCGTGAAAGGTCTCATGGGGACACTTACAGACTGAGATCTAGTTCTTCATAAAAAGGCACGTGTGCTGAACCTCACTTCAGGACAATGACCTGGGGAGGCCTTGAGAGATCTGTGTTTGTATCTGACATGTGTAGAATCAAGCAGCAGCCAGGAAAGCCCAAGCACATAATTTATTTTCCTGCTAAGTAGTATTTTTTTTAATCTTAAGTCTCAAAAATAATACAAAAAGAAACAAGTATCTTACATCTTCCTCATCTGTTTTATTTTTTCCCACAGTGCCAAGAAAACCTCTAAAGAAAATTCTGCCTATGAATCTGCTTAAGTGACAAGAATGAAGATTTTCCCCACTGGGGAGGAGGGGGGTCTGTTCATCCCAGTGGACTTGGATATTCAGAACCAAATATATAGAAATATTTATCCGCTGCTGGCTTTTTGCCTGCTATTCCTAGCTATCTTAGGAGACTTCTTGTAAGGAAGTCTCAGCATACAAAGTACTAACCATAAAGATACATTATCCAAATAATTAAAAAAACAAAAAGAAATCTGCAAAACAACTTGCCAAAGGCTTGAGTGCTGGGAAGGAATAAGTAATTTTGCTTAATCGTCGTGCCTTGTGACAAGGTTTCTTGACACCAAATACTCTGTAGCAACTTTCTAGTATTTATTGAGAAGAAACAAAGCCCTATACCTGGCTTTTTTCTTTTCAGGAGTCTTCTGAAACTGGTCAGCTTTTTTTTCTGGCTTGGCTGGCTGAATTTTCAGACAGTTCAGTGGCTGGAGTTCATTGTCTTCAAGTGTGTGTTTTACAATGAGTAGGTTTCTTCTAAAAAAACCCCACCTTTGTATTACTAAAAGGTGTCAGGGGCTGACTTCATATGGGGATGAATTTTCTAGTTTGTGGTTATGAATGTGTTTTATTGGGGGGTAGATGCCAGTGCCACTTAGCAATGGGCATGATCTGTTAAGCTATATGCTTTTATGCAGCTTAACCTGGAATAAATAGCAGCTGTAGGGGAAGACAGCAGTACTGATGTCCTGTGCAGACATTCAACTTTACGTCTGTGCTTTCATTCCTTGAAAATGAAACCATCTACTCTCCAACACTGTGAATAATGAACTGTTACCAGGTTGTTTTGTGGTTTGGTGTGTGTGTTGTGGTTTTTTTTTTTTTTCCCCACCACCACTTGCTTGCATCCTGTATACCAAAACTGTGACAGTTTCTCTGCTCCTTGATGCCAGATGTCAGTCATGCAGCTGAGTGGCTGCTGCATGCAGTCTTCAGTGCAGGTGAATCCACTTGACAGATGACAAACATGCTTATGCTTCCCTGTACTGGGATTGTGACTGCGAGTGACCCACCTTGGTTTGTTTCTTGGCTGTGATGCAGTGCTAGATCCTAGGAGCTGCTTTGTTCTCTGACATGAGGTGGAATTCAGCAAGAAGCAGGAGCTGTGACAGTTAAAAGGAGCCTGATTGTGCGATGCACAAGAATGACTGCTCTGAAAAACACTTGAAATAGATGTGCTGCGAGTAGCCAAAAATGGATATATCGACATATTTTACTTCCCCTTTATGTATGTAATTTTTCTAGTGGTCTGAAAGGTTCAATAGCCCTCTTTTAGCTTTCTAGAAGATAAACAAAATACTGGGCAGGCAGAAGTGCTTGAAGGTGGACACTTAAAGTGTAATGTGAGCTATTGATGCTGGTTTTTGTAGTCTTGTTCTGCATGTGCAAGACTGTGGAGGTGGTGATTTCTGCAATATCATCCCATCTTGAAAGCAAAACTGATATGTATTAGTTTATATGCACAGTTTTTCTTTTTTTTTTCAGCTGTGGCTGCTAGTATATTTGGGGATAAAAGTCTTAAACAGTGCAATATGTTGGAATATTAATAACTCTAAAATTGCTCACATTTGATTTCCTAACCCCTAAACTACAGCAGAGCTGTGATGAGTCACTGAGGGTGGGGTTGGGTATTGAGTCACTGCATTTGAGACCTCTAAAAATAAATATTATGATTTATTCCCTGTAGAATTAATGTTGTATTGCAATTTTCTCTTAAGAGTTCTTTGAAAATAAAGTGTCTGAACAGTTGTGCTCTTAATACAGGATCAAATACAAACACATACAGAACTTGGATACAAAATAGTGAAGGTTCTTGTACAGGAGGATGCAAGATTTAGCTTTGGATGTTATTTATTAGCTGTAAATAAGGTATTTATGTGTGTAAAGGTAGTTTGTATATATTGCTAAAGTTGCTGACAGTCTCTACATTAATACAGTTGTGTGGTATTAATCCTGTATATAGCTTTCAAACAGATTTTTATCAACAAACTACTTATACTGTGTTGTTTCCTATGTGGTTAAAACTTTTTTTAAAAAAGGAAGCTCCTCAGTTTTGTACAGAATGGAAACCTATGGTTTTAATAAAATTATCAAACTGATGCCAAAGTCACTAGTTTCCTTTTGATGAAGCCATGTGCTATCTGTCTTTTATGTGAAGGCCATAGCCTCTTACTTGGATTCTGGCATGAAAAGATAGGGTAAGATAGAGATTTATTTATTTTAAGCAACGTGATTTTTTTTTTTTTTTTTTTCCCCCGGCCATTTCCTTTGGAGAAACACAAATCATGTCTCCAGACTACAAGGAATCACAATGTGTGAGAAAGTAGTATCCCTGTCACTAGAGAAGTAGCTGATGGCTTGCAGTTTGGTTTTCAAGTCTTATGCCCTTTTAACAAGAGCCCTTACTTCAAAAGGCTTACTTATTGCTTTTTTTTTTTTTCCTTCCCCCACAGGTGTCAGAGCTATGCTTCTGCTCCTTGCTGTACCAAAATAGAGATATTCTGACCTTGTGGGTATAGCAAGGAAGCACCACTCCCTTATCACCACTACCCCTTAAGGGAGTAACAGTGAAAAAAATCACTTTGGCCCACATCTGGTGGTTGTCATCAGAAGAGTTTGCTCTGTGCAATACACAGCAAGGTTCTGCCAAGGTCTTTAGGAGGAGTGTGCCAGAATTTACAAGAGATGTAGTAACATGCACATGGGGGACAATATTAGGAGTATTTGGAGCAGCTCTGAGCTGACTTGAGGGACTCTGCTTCCCACACTTACCTGGCCAGAGACAGCTCTTTGACAGGAGCTGAGCTTCACGCTATGTGAAAGCAGAAGGGAGGTATGAAATGA
This sequence comes from Caloenas nicobarica, assembly GCF_036013445.1. NCBI lineage: Eukaryota > Metazoa > Chordata > Aves > Columbiformes > Columbidae > Caloenas > Caloenas nicobarica. The sequence continues at coordinate 44,840,740 of NC_088284.1, read as the reverse complement.
AAAACGTCTGGGCACAAAGGCAAAGGATGAATAGAGGGAAAGGGATGAAAGAAAGAAGGAGAGGAAATGGAGGGGGAAGTGGAAGTGGAGTATGGAGTACCCTGGAGGAATGAATGGAAAAGGGAAGATTGAGTTCCTTCCCTATCTGCAGAGACAGAATGTATGAAAATGCTGGCAGCAGGTGTTCTAAGGATACTCTGCTCCTTTCTTGGTGTCACTGGGTTGAGAGTCAGGAAAGACCCCTACAGTTGTATGAGACAAAGCCTGTGACCACATCTCCTAAAAGCACCATGATATAGCTATTCTTTTAAAGCCACAGCAATCTCACTGTACTAAACACATTATTAGGTAAAGCAGAGAAATATTTTTTGCTGCAGGGACAAGAACCCAGGTCTCCCCTGTGAGCTTTCAGAGACATCCCTGTCCCCTTTACTCTTACATCTTGCTCTGCAATGCCCTACTACACCAGGAAAGATGGTGACTCCTGCTCACCCTGCCAGCTGTCTCTGATGAGGACTATGTGCAGTGATCGACTGTCCTATGGCTAACCAATGACTTGAACAGGCAGAAAGAGACATTCTTGGCTGGAAAGAAAGGGTGAAGAAAGAATTTCAGCCGATGTACCTGCAAGGCAAGGAAGTCCTGACTGAAGTACCTACTTCCTAGATTTTTATTCCTACACATTTCATTATGAGGAATTTTTGGAACCACCAATAAATGTGCTGCCCATAGGTGTCTCCATACTCAATTAGCAGTTTGGTAGTTAGCTGATTTGGCTCCCCTGCTGAGGCACCATGTTCTTCATAGGTAACTGAAATGTGGCACGTGGTTTCACAAGTTTTAAACAGATTGCAGGGAGCAAGAATAATAGCTTATTATCTGAAGTCCAAGATTAGTTCCTCCATAAAAGCTGAGAAAGCACTCAGTTGATTCAGCATTGAAAAAACTATTCCTCTTTCCATGTCTGTAAAGTGGGTGGTTGATTTCTGTGAACCTTGAAATCATGAAGGCCTGTGTATATCCCACATCTTTGTATACCAACGCTTTTTTTTCCTTCCCACTGTGATGACTAGCTATGGAAAAATTATTTTCTCCCTTCAGATATAGTTATGTGTCTGCTTTTCTCTCTGTGTTGTGAACAAAATGTCAGAAGCTTACTGCTTTGAATGAGCAAGATGTTGCAAATGCGTTCTTTCTAAAGCTGCTCAAAAACAGATATTGAAAACAAATTTTCAATAAAAGGGGAGAATTAAGGTAGCTGTAGTATTTTCCTTTTTGTTTAAAGTTGTCAATGTGGGGCTGTCCATATTATGACTCTGTCAATCCAAACATAGCAATATGAAAATCCTGATGTCCAAGGGGACCAATACAACTGTCACCAAGTCATCAATCAGGAAAAAAATTTCCATCTTCTTTTGCTGCCTTTTTCCAGAAAAGTCTTCTAGTCAAATGTCTTTTGTAGCAGGTCTGGGAAGCCACCAGTTTACACATAAACAAATAAAGGGATTAGCATTCTCCAGTGACTGAAGGAGAACAAGGAAATGAGAAGAGGAAGGGAAGGGAACCATTTGGCAGAACATCCCATATAGAGCCTGTCTCAACAATGCCTTTATATCCGTGTGTGGTCCTATCTCTGCTAAGCAATGCTCAGAATGCTTCCCTAAATCATTTCAAGTTAGCTCAGCCAGAACAATGCATCCACATCAGAAAAGCAGATGCTAAACAGGGACCACTGTGGGTGTAGCAGGTGTTAGCGTGTGGGTGCAGTGTATGTCCAATGATGTAATCTCTCAGCCATTCATGTCAGATAAACACTGTGTTCTGCATTGTAGGCCCTTCCTGTGGGAAGTAACCTGATATCATTAGTCTCGCCACTCACCAATGACTTCTGGAGAGTCTCTGTTACTGTTCATCACCCCACCACATCGAACCAGTGGTTGAGCAGTGAGACAGCCTGGCTGGCCATGTGTCTGTCCCCAAAAGTGCCAGGAAGTGAGGACAGGTCTCACATTGCTCCACCTACCAAAGGGTTTTTTACCCACAATTAGCTGTAAACCTGGAACCTTCTAAGTAGTGAAACAAGGACACTCCCAAACAGAGAGAACTGCCAGTGCCAGCTTCGCTTCTTTGTATGCACAGATGCTCCACGAAAGTTAGGAGCCGTAGGAACAGATTCCCATGCTAGAATAGGTTGAAAATATGCTAAGCATAGGCATATTTTTTCAAAAGAAGCATTAAAAAAAAAACCAACTTGAAAAGGTTTCCTTTCCAGGTCCTCATGTATTTGTGAGGCCTCTTGATTTGTTCTTGTGGCATGCTGCATTCAGGAACTTTTGGGGGTTCCTCTGCAGCCTGGACAGTTGCTGATGCACAAGGCTCCTTTAACCCTTGGGATTAGAAACCTGTCCAATGGCCGACTCTTTATGTGAGGAGAGGGCTACCAGGCTTGTGCTCTTGGTGAAAAGGCCAACCCTGCCCTCACAGTATGAGGCTAATCCAAACCCCACTGAGGCTGGGAAAAGTCTTTTTGTGGGCTTTCCTAACACCTGGCCTGATATCGCATTTTTAAAATGAAATCACAGCTCAAGCTTTTTTGGCTTTGCTTCTCTTATGCATTGTTAAACAAAGTGCACACAATGTCAGGTCATGATCTGCTCAGGCACTATGTTAAATACCACCTCTGGGTGACTTCTCACAAATATTCCCAGCATCTTTTTGCCACTTGCTTATCTAAGGGATGCCAGAGAAAATATCCTAGTTGCAGTGATGTAAAGAGCACACAATTAAAATTAAAAGAAAAAAAAAAAGGGACAGAAAGACATTGTACATAATACCTCATTTAACACTTAAGGACTTCTGTACAATGGTACAAGACTGAGACAGTCCCAAGTTAAGCCCACTGTTTGCCTTGGCCTTCTTGCTGGCAGGCCAGATGTTCCCATGGGCAATGGGAGCCATCTCAGGGATGCTCCCCTGTAACTCCAGCTCACTGCTCTGAGTGGCATGCTACCCCCATGTCTCAGGTGACGCACCTCTTCCAGACCCTTGCTGGATCTTTCCCTGAAGCCAGGAATGGTCACGCCGATTCTCAAATTCCTCACTGCTGCCAAGCTGCAAAATGTGAAATGGCATAGCTAAAGCAGGAGGTTTCTTTATCTGTAGCAGGGAGGTTCAACAGCCAGGAGGCTTGACAGAAGTAAAAACTTTGGGGCACTGTTACTTGTCAGTGTCCATTTTGAAAGAAATCAAAGCAAAAGCAAAACAAATAAAAAGCAAAAAGAAAGAGCAGAAATATCTAAGAAGCAGCAAGAGAGAAGAGGGGGTCTTTGGTGTTGCAGCAGGTTGTACAGAACTGTACTATAATGAAGTGAAATCAGGCATAACAAGACTAGCACAGTAAAGCTGTTAAGCATCCCCTTGATTTTAAATACACATTCTCCTGACATCAAGAAAATGGAAGCGTGCAGCTGAGGCTAGGTGTACATTTAAGTACTTGGCACTATGTTTATTTAAAATGTTTAGTCCATAACAAACTAAAGGAGATTGTATGAAGACCCATTATAGAAAGAGCACTCAGATTACACAATGAAGAGCGAGATATAAATAAAGGTTACAAAGTGGAAGCACGTGTTCAGCAAGAAGAATAGATTAAGAGGAAGAGGAACAGCAAGGAAGAAGAGCTTTGACTTAGCAAATTATTCCACCCAGAACACTCACCTACATATTCTTGATTGTAATCAACTTGTTCTTTATATATGATTAATATTTCCCCCACTTTAATGTATTTATAACCCAGACACAAAATTAAGCCAAAATTTTGTGTTTGTCTTGGCAGAACTTTGCCCTTCGCTTGCAAGTCTTTTCAGTACAAGGGTAAAAAGCAGATCTTTATCTCTCCGATTTTATTTCTCAGGCCTTAGACAGAAGGTGCAGACCAGGCTCAGTGCAACAGAAAGACTGTTTCCAATATCAGTCTTCTCTTAATGTCCTAAGAACAATACAAGGATGGATGCCTACACAATGGCAAATTCAAGAAATGGAAGCTGCTTGCTTTTTTTTCCTTCCTTTTTTCTCTCCCTTTCCCTTCTATTTTTAAAAATTAATTTTTATTTTTTGTTTATAGAGCTGTGTTAATGTGAATTGTTGTAGTTCTTTGTTTTTCTTTCAACATCAGTGAATTTAAAGACCCTGGGGAGAAATCAGGGAAGTACTGGGGAATGTTCTTTTGCCAGTAACTTTACTCCCTTCAACAATGCATGTAGGTTTGAATTTGGAGCATAAAAATAATGACATTTTTGTGGCTGGCTGTTATTTAATGGAAGGCTTAGGCACCAGTCACACTAAAAACTAGGTGTCATTTTTCTTCCTCTGCATTTGAAGTGATCATTTTGAATTTGCATGGGAGGCATCAGAAGAGGGCAAGAGGGCAAACCTTCTATACAAGGTTTATTTGGGGATTTTTGTCAGTTCTCAAGCAGCCCTCCCTGAGACATTTCAGTTGCTCAGTGGTATGTCTTCTGAATGACTGGTTCTTGACCACTTGTTCATATGCTTTTGGCCATTCTCTGACAGGATCCCCATGATGGCACCTTGTTAGCTTTCAAGGTATTAGTCCCATTGCCTTCAAGACTTCTTTGGGCATCTTAGGGGTAGCAATAACTGCATTTACATGGGAGCTTTTTCTTCCAGACAAATCTGTAATTGAGCTCACAAAGAGCTCTGAAAAGTAGCTTTTAGATAACCAGAGAGGAGAACTTGTATTTCCTTGATAATCTTGGACCAGATGCTTGAACATCTTTGTGTAGGTATGACTAAGCCTCTATGACCTTCTCCCCAAACTTATACTAACTGGCAGCTGAATCCTCTTTTCCATTTCTCATTTCATTTCTCTTTTGACCAAGTTTGCAGATTTTATCGCCCTTCCCCTTAACAATGTCCCTATGCTCTCTGTCCCATGGCCTCAAAGGATCCTGATGAATTTGTGTGTTACCCTCTGCAAGAGTGTCCCCCCTCCAGCCAACTAGGAGATAAGCCTGAATAAGCTATTTCTCTAAAGACTCTGTAACATTTTTTTCCCCTTCCTGTTAGGTTCCTTTTAACCCCAGATTTTAGCCCAAAATCCACCACAGATGGGGAGAGAATAGCATCATATTGAGATAACAAGATAAGTGTTTCCAAGCCCCCATCAGCTGATCACCTAACATATCAGAACAAGAGGACCTACCTGTGAAACCGTCTTCTGTTGATTGCACTGCATGTTCATTTAAAGAAACAGCAGTAGTCTTCTATTTGGACTTTCCTCTGTGCAATTTAATGACATCTTGGGAGGACTCTGGATCCATGTCCTGTAGAGAATACCCTCTTCACTCTGTGTCCTGTTTTCTATAGTATTCATTGCTGATGTACATACAGTGTTGTTAAGCAGGAACATGTTTCTCCCTACAAGATCTTGTATGTTTGTTGCTGGGAGGATTAACTTTTACATGCTTGCCTTGCATTAGTCAAAAAACCCCTCAAAACCCAAATGCATGTTTTAAATAATTGAGTTTGAGTCCTGTTTAATGTTTCTAGAGGTGAGACAAAGAATATTAAATACTTGAAGAGATACACTTTAGTAATTGAATTAAGTAGCATGCTCTATATGGGACTGAAGGAAAGGCTGTCCACAGACTAAACATTTCTTTAAGTTCAGGTGTCTCCTACCACTGTGCCAGACTAGACAAGCTTACATTATGTAAAGCGATGGTAAGTGGAAAGAAATTCAGCTGTTTGTGGAAGACATGCTGGAAGATTTGGAACAGGGATTTGATGGATTCCCATAGCTATATTAAAACCAGTTTAACTGCAGGAGAAGAGGATTAATTTTCTGCTCCCTACAGGTCAAGCTTTTGAGCCTAAAAAATCTCCAGTAATGTATGTCCTTCTTAAATTGATACATTTTAACTTTGAAAGAATCAATACAACCAAGTAGTGAAGGATCATCACATTACAGCAGAGACAGCAGAGACTCCTATCTCTTGATAAATGTATGATGTGAGCAAGGGAAACATCTTGACCTGTGGGAAAACCTAAATCACCCATTGTGATCAAGATGGGGATTTCAGGTGCTGTTACTTTGGAGGAAGCATCACTCAGCTCTCTGCATTAAGGAAAGCTATCTCCAATGTGACAGTAGCTATGTCAGAAAATAGTCTTGATCCAGGACGAAGAGTAAATGCATCTTTTGGTTAAGAACTGACACAGGAAAACACATCATAAGGCAACTTCTGTCAACAATATATCTGTTGCTTTTACCAAAGCACTTTCACTGATTTGGTAACTTTGATTGTGTGTCATCTTCTTGTGTAAGAGAAAATCTCTCAATATTGCTGTCACCATGCATAGACATACGAAGTGCTATAAAGGAGAGTAGACAGGCACACAGCTCTTTAGTACAAGCAGGCTGACAAGAAACATGGCTGTGTTCCTTCTACCTCTGCTGAATTAACAACAGAGTACAAACCTGGTAATAACTTTTCCAGAATGAAAAAAATGTCCAATTTAACACCCTAAACAGATGGAAGCAGCAAGGTTTGATGCTGAGGAGGAGAAGACACTGGTCAATATTTGGGCTTCAGCCGTTGCTGTGTCAAAGAACAATATAATGTAAGAAAGATCTTTGCTCTGTAACTCTGCTGAGACAAATTCACAAATAAGGGGGAGCATGAGTGAGTAAATAGTGTATCATTTACTTGCAGCATTTATCAGCACCTTTCACACTCGTTGAAGTTAAAAACCAGTGAGGGAAAGGGGGCGGGGTGGTTGAAGCTTTCCTAGTAACTGAGTACTCTGAAGACTGAAAGCTGAAGATAAGCTAGTGACTGCTTTGCAGTGCTGTGATACCATGCATACTCACCCTCCCAGCACCACGAAGTTGTAGCAATGAGCCAGCTGGGTCCTTTTTTCTCAGTCACAGCACAGCTATGTCTGAGTTCCTCAACTTCTTACAGCATCCCTTACCAGACACATTGTCTTGGGTTGTTACTGACCCCAGATCTTCCTTTTCTCTTCCAGGCAGCAAGAGGACAAGTCATTTTCATTAAAGGGATAGATGACATAACTGTAAATTCAGGAATCTCATCCTTTCCTCTCTTTTGTGTTCACGAAGTACAATTGACAGGCAGTGTTTCTAGGCTCAGAAGTTTTTCTTCTTTGACTGAAAACCACCTCAGAATAAAGCTGGAGGTGAAAATGACCTTTTACAGCACTACAAAGTATTCTCCCAAAGATATGCATACAAGGGCAGCCTTGCAGGAGGGCCAGTGGTCTGGTATTGTACCCTCCCTCTGGATCAACCCTTGACTACTACTACATAAAAGACATCTCCTTTGTACACTTTTCACAGGAAGAAAAGAGGCCTTGAGCCTGGGGTATTTTCTTAGAGCTGTGGACAGGCTTCACGTCTCCCCTTCACCACATGTTAAGAGTGGCTTTTACACATTATCAGCTCCTGGGAGACTTGTTTGTCTCCCTCTGGGGCCCCATGGTGAGAAGATAAACTGGCAAGAGGAGGAGAGGGCTCAGTTAGAAGGGTGTTGAATCTTGAAGGAAAGACCTAGAGCTATCTGGGAGCCATAAGAGGAGCTGGAGTGCCAGTTATTCTGTTTAACAGCAGTAGTGATAAGCTAGACCCCAACACCGTCTATGAAAACCACAGCCTCTGCAGATGTGCCCTTCCACTTCTGTTGTGAGTAGCCATAGAGCAGATAGCACCAGCAGGAACTTGTTTTGGAAGAGGAAGCAATCTGAAAATAATATAGGCTAGGAAGAAATGGCATGTAAATGGCATAAGTGGGCAGAGAAGAGTTACTCACTGCATCCTTGTCATGTTATCCACCTTCCCAAATATATTTTGTCCCCCACCCCCAGCCTACAGATGAATGCTCAGGGGCACAGCATTTTCCATTGCCTTCCCAACCTCCTTTGTGATCACAATCTTACCCTCTTACATCTTCAGGCTGGCTGTTCCTTTTCTGCAGAGCTTTCCCAGAATGCGGCACTTGGGGGAAACCAGAGAGGAATGAAGAGGAAAATATAAAAATATATGTCAAAGAGCCCATGCCAGTCACTTCCACCATGGAAATGAAACCTTCTTTTGCTTCCAGGGGAAAGCAAGGCTTGAACTATCTGAGATCAGCAGCCTCCAGTACCACTCCTCTCTAAAATCACGGTATATGTGCACGTATATGTATATATTTGTACATGGATTAGGTACATATTTGCATACTGACTCCTCTAAACTCCTTTTCCTGCTTAGCTTTTCACTTGGATAGCTGCTGCCTGACTGCCACTGCACAACATGGGAAGGGAATTAAACAGTGCCACTGTGTTAGGGGGAAAAGGTTACTTTCAGACAAATTCCTGCTGAAGCAGCAGGATAGCTATTTGCATGTGACTGCTTCTTGTGCAGGAGTGAACATAAGGTTTGGTGCTAAGGGAAGATAGGCTGTTGTGAGCGCTTGACTTCAGGAGCAACATGTCAGAAATGATTGCTTTGGCTATACACAGGCAGTCTAAAGAACAATCTCAAAGAGATTAAAGAGGGGTTTGTTGTTGTTGTTTTGTTTGTTTGTGTGTTTTTAAGATGCTGCTGCTGAGTATAGGTTTGAACAGAAATATTATTTCCTTTTTATTTTTTTTCCCACTTTGTTATCTAGTTATTTGTGAGCCCACACCTTCCCATAGCTTGCCTATCCAACAATCATTAATGAATTGTTTTCTCACTAGAGTCTATTTAAGAAATGCAGAACAGAGATAGTAGGGTAGATTAAATGCCTCACCTACAGAGACCATGGATGTTTCAGCAATTGAAAGCAGGTTTCCCCGTGCTCATAAAAATTCTTTCATCAGCCTCTTTCCTGTCAGGCATTTTGAATGTAATTAAGTGTAGAAAAGAATTTTCCAGTCATCTCAGATACAAGTGTGTTAAAAATTGGGATAACTGTACAAAGGTACGATGGCAAAAAACAGTTCAAGATCACTTTCAAGAGAAAGTTGAGTCCTAGGAAAGAAAAGGGAACAAAGCAACATCCTCATTTGACCACCCCTTCTTTCCCATTTTTGATCCACTGTCACTCCACCATTTCAGGGAGCTGTCAGTGTAGCATTCCTTGGGTCTCAAAGGCTGAAACCTGCTGTGCTGAGGAGCACAGCAGAGCATTTCCATAGCGTTTTGAGGTAATTTCCACATGAAACTTAGACTTAACCCCATGGTATGTGCTTTGGCTTTCTCACTGTTAGACAGTGGGGCTTCTTCCCTTTTCTTCCCACTCCTTATTCCACTGTTGCAGGTCAATAACTCTTCAGTGAGACCTTGGATCTCAAGGCTAAGTGACCACGGGCATCCTTTGGGACAGGATGGACCCCATTTTCCTCAGACTGCCACAGCAGCCCTGTGAGTGAGAGAAAGGGCTCTGCAAGTCCTTTATATGAGCCTTTACACAGACTGGCATCCCCAGCCATGCTGCTGCTAGGTCAGGTGCTCCTGTTGTCTGGAAAATCTTTCAGAGCATTCTCAATATAGGCAGATTTATTATTCTGATCCTACTTGATGTCTAACAATACACAAAATCCATGCCATGTAGGCAACAAACCTAACTGGTTCACCCAGGCAGCAGCCTGGGATGTACTTTGGTGTGCTGAGGAGACATATGGTAAGTTTCTCCCCTCCTCACACTTCCAGTCTAGATGGTGACAGCAATGTATCCATAATATACCCAAAATGTCAAGATAAATTAAAGGATGTATGTCACAGAACATGAAGTTTAAAGATGGGACACCTTGACACAAGAATTTTACATGCCAAGAGATTATGTGATTCACATGTGATCAGATGTTCATGGAAGAAAAGTCCATCTAGGCTTGCACAGCAGTACTGCATGTAGTACTGGAGATCATTTGGCATCAGGTGGCTGGAGGCTGGGAAAACATCTGGGAGAAACTTGGCTATGTTCACTCTGTTCTGCTGCTATTTGCTGTTAGCTGCTGTCAGAGAAGGATTCCCAGCTGGGTAACTGTAACCTGGTCCAACTGTTCTCATATATTCTAGTTGATAGTCCCATTTACTGGTTAATCACCTTCCAAATTAGACAAGTTCAAGTACACTTAAACAAGGTTTATTTAAATGTCTTGTTTCTTAGAGTTACTTTAAAGAGTTGGTTAAAAACACTTGTAAATGTGTAAGGTTTGCTCTGCTTTATGGACTTACAAAAGGGCTGCAGGTGAGTCCTTTCCTTTATTCTTTTGTCTGTAGAAAACCCTAAAATGTGAAACTTCCTAAACAGTAGATACAAAACCAGTATATTTGTTTTTCTGTTCTAACAAGTTTAACGATCTTTGCTTCAACAGAAATTCAAACTATTCAGTAGTGGCAATGAACATTTCAGTTTATATAGTCAAGGCCTCTGGATAAATGGAGAAGTCTAGAACAGAAGTAAAATTTTTGTATCTAACTGTACACCAACTGTATGTAGGTGCACAGTGTGTTAAATGATATCAACTATTGCTAAAGTGTTTACACCGAAGCCCAAGGTACACAGTCCTTGATTGTTCATTTGTTAACATGTTGAATGAGTTAGACTTTAAGCTGAGGCTTTGGAATCGGTTTTTGCCAGTTTTCTTTATTTTCCTCCTACACTGTGGCTCAGTGCACCTAGACCCCCTGCGAGACCCACTTTGTGTCCAGTGCAGACACAGCCCAAGTGTCTCACTGAGTAAATGAGCATTAAAAGGATCCCAGATCCCAGGATAGTGAGGTGGCTGATGAAGACTAATTGACAGTTTAGGAATGTCTTCCACTCAATGAGTTTAATGGTTTCTCATGATAAAACATTTCTCAATTGTTACACACTGAGGGAAGATTGCTCCTGAGGCAAAGATAACTTATTTCTGGAAGCCTAAAATGATTATGTTCCAAAAGCTGTACAAATATACTTCTCCCCAGTGCCAAGTGTTATGGTAAAAATGTCCTCTTCTCTCTTGTCCCAGCAGGCAGAGGTGCTGGACACTGTGAATGTGTAGGAAAACGGGTGCTGTAGCCCAGTAACAGGCCACGTGATAACGTAGGATTCAGGAGTTAGCATTTTCCTATTTCCTTTTGTTTCCACAGATTATTCTGTGTTTCGGGTTTCTTCCTCCTCTGTGCCAGAGATGGAAGATGCTCTGATGATGGATGTGATGTGGTGTCAGAGGAGTAGAAGTTGTGAGAACATTGATTTCCCTCACTCTGTGAATTATGCCATGGGGTTGCCCACACAGCAGAATGATTGGACTTTCCACCCTTTGTTTCTCTGAGTAGGCAAGGAGCACAGCTAGCCATGTTTATGATTAGCAGCCCTCACTAAAAGACTATGGAGAGAGGTGGACTGTGAACTTCAAGTTAGCACATCAGTGCAAGAACATGCAGAACTGGGAAGTTTGCACGAAATCAAGAGTGGCATGTATGACTGCTGTGTACGCTGCTGCAAAACATGTATTTTACCATGCCTCCTGCTCCTGCAAGGCTTTCTAGAGAAACTGCAATTGCAAAAAGCAGAGCCAGCTGACATAGAAAAGCAAGCGCATGCTACCGCCTGTTTAGCGGTGTGTGTATTAAACTGCTCAGCTGGCTCAGTCCCCATTTCATTCCTGGGCTGAAGCCCTCTCATTAAGCGTGTTGCACACGTGTGATGTAGCTCCTGGGTTTCCCTCTGAAAAGGTAGCTGTTGTGAGCACAGTTTGGTCTAAGCTGGCTGACTGTCTTGACTGAGTTGTACTGTGGTGCACATACATGAGAGTTCTTCAGCTTTATCTCAACAGGACTTGCAGGTTCAAATCTCGCTTGCTCCCTTTAAGACACATAAATCAATGTACATACCTAGCAGCATGTCATTGTCATGGTGGTCTGCAAAAAGGGCCTTCTTGCTGGAATAAAGGAATGACTGCAGCAGAGCAAAATAACAAAGCAATTACTTGTTAAGTCCTGGGAGCAGGGGTCAAAATGTGCAGTGTGGATGAAACAGGAATTGATTTTGGGTCCATGTCCTATCCTCATTTCTAGAGGTGATATGAACAGATCCAGTTTAAGGCAGAAAAAGAGAAGTAGTCAAACCAGCTTTTTCCCTAAACCAGTAAGTTTCTAATACACTTCTGCACTGTTAGTCCATTCTTGTTCTTTGAGAAGAGTATACTCCTCTGGTATGTATCTGTCACAACTTCTCTCAGAGCAATGGAGCAGACCAGAGAAGTGCTGGGTTCAGCACTAAGAGAGAACAAAGTACCCTGTTCTTCAAGGGAGCCATATAGCAGAAACAAATGAGAAGCTGGGAATCAGAGGGTGGAAGTATTGAGTTTTCAGTTGTGGGATGAGTGCCACTTAGTATAGCCTAAACCCACTCCTTGATCACTCACTTTTTTCAGTTTAAGTGTTTGTGAAATCAGATTAGCTCCTGTGATTACTTTTGTTGTTACAATTGAAGCTATCACATACCTAGGATGCTTGGCAGCACTAACACAAGGCAGTCCTCACATGCAGCTGCCTAGAAACAAGCAACATGGGTAATTTCTCTTTGATCTCTCATATTTTTCTTGGCTGGTGACTATTTGTTTTGATGCCTTTCCCTCACAGAGCATAGCTGGTAAATTAGAAATCCCTGCCTATAGCAAATCTTCGTTCATCTAGAAAACCAGAAAAGAACAAAAAGCTGTGGTTTTATTGTTGCTTTTCTTTCTGTTTCCAGCACATACAGACCTTCTGCACCACCTGACCTATCCAGCCAAGTGGAGGGAATTTAGACTGCTCATAACCTCAGTTATTAGCAGTATCACGCTTCATTTCTTGGAGGATTTTGGAAACAGTTCATACCAGAGGGCCAAGTTGGTGGACTGGAGAATTCTGCAAAATGCAGACATGGTATGCAAGGCCAACAGACTCAGCTATCCACTTTTCTCCCTCTTCTTAATTATAATTTCCAGCTTGTTCCTGAAAAGGATGCTGATGCAGACCAAAGTTCTCCTGTATTCATGGCTGTTCCTTTTTCCAGTAGTAAGGCAGTCAAAGGTTGCAGCACTGGATTTGCATTCGTACTCAGTCATGACTTGTTCCCTATAAAGACGTCTGCGGAGTGTAGGAAGGCTGGCACTGCATCAAAGCAATATGAACAGAAGTGATATTTATTACTTTTCCATATAAGGGTAATTAGAGAAGCTGGAAGACTGATACTGGTCTTCAGAAAATGCACAGAACTGGGGAGGGTAATGGCAAGGAGTCTGCCCTATTGCCCAGTGATTCCCCTGAGGTCCTGTGACAGAGCTGCAGTCATCTACTATGACCAGCTCCATCCAAAACGGACACCCCATGATATCCGCAAAGACTGCTCTCCACACTCCTCTGCATGCAGCTGTTGTCCCTCCCACAGAGAAGTCCTCTTCCCTCTATTTGCCACCCACAGACCTAGAAACTTAGGCCTGAAAGTACTGAGTTAACTAAGGGTTCCTGCCACAGATGGGCTTATGGGAACTAGTGGAGCATCCTGAGGAAAAACAGGCCTCAGCCTTTGCAGCTAACAAGGTAGCTTCATAGAGGGATGGTGTGGGTTAGGACTGTTTGCAGTATAGTTGCTGTTCTCTGCACTTCTCCCCAGTCTTCCCTCCACCTCCCCAGGCAACCTCTTGCATTAAACCCTCAGGACAAGTTTTCTGCTGTCTGATGCCAATACACAAACACTTCACCTATCAGCCTGGAGACCTGATGTAGCACACACAGCAGCAGGACTGGAGAAGATTTAAATCCAGCTGTCTGGGGGATACTTAGGACTGTGTCCTGCATGTTTCTTAGGGATGATGATGCCAGGCCGAGCTAAGAAAGGAGCTCTGGCAAAACTGGAAACCATTGTGATCTGAAGGCAGCTACTGCTGGTTTTCAGCGAGTGGAATTCTGCCAGGTCTAATTCTGGCAAAAAGGTTGTAGCTCTTCCGTAATCTTGGCCAGCCTGCAAGATTTACCAAGAAATGTGTAGAGAGACTTAGAACATGGTAAGAGTTCCCTCTAGAGGAGGGAATCTATAGTGTGCAGGTATTTTAATGCTTTGCTGGAGCCAGGGATCTGTTTTCTTTACAGGTATAGGCTGACAGTGGGATAAACCCACTTATGAATTCCACTGCCCATGCACAACTAATCAAAACAGAACAGTGTCAGCTACACAGCAAAAAGCCAGCAGGGTCTTCCAATGGCCAAAGAGAAAAAAATGGCCAAAGAGAAAAAAAAAAGGATCTTCTATCTTAATCTTAGCACAGTTTAGCACAATTCTGCCACTAACCAGGAAGGAATCACTATTATTGCAAAAACTGTGAGAATACCTCAGAGTAATCATGATGCCCCAGTGCTAGACATTGTGCATCCCTATCCTGGATAGCTCAGCAGTTAAAAAGGTGAGAGAAAAGGAAATCAAGATGGAGCAAGGGGATTAGGCGGTGGTCAAGGTCGTCCGGAAAGCACACTTGCATGAACTGAACTTATTTGTATGGAGTCACTGTGTCCACAAATCTTGTTACTTACTGTTTTTTCATTAATATTGCTCTAGAGGAACTCAGTTTTGGAAATGCTTTTGTTCCCTGTTCTCTGAATATTGCAAGGGGTTTGTTTGTTTGTTTGTTTGGTTTTTTAAGAAGTATGCAAGCATTATTGACAGGCTGCACAACTGTATAAAAAAGATTTAACTTCGTTTACTTGCTTCCTTGGGACTGTGATCAAAGTAGGAACACTGAAGACACATAGCCTAATGTACTAGCTCTGAAGATTTAATGTTTCTTGTCCTAGCAATAACTGTCCAGAAATCTCAATGGGAAAAGCCATGGGATTAAGTTGTCTAATTTCCAAACCAAACACATATGAAGGTGGAAGGGACCAGCTCACTTGCCTTGGGAAAGATGACAGCAAATGCCTAGCTGGGAAGAGAAGAGATATTCTCAGAACGATTTTGTATTACAACAGGCTGATTTACGCAGAACTCTTTAGGCTGCACTCTTCAAAAGAGACCAGAGGAGACACACATATAGCTCCCACTTACAGTCATCTGAAACTTTCAGCTGCAATAAAAACATGTTACGCTTTGGCCTTCTCCATAGATGGGATGCCATCTTGCATTCACCTGATGTTTTTCATCCCAAAGGAATGGGATTCCTTCAAAAACGTGAGTGAAGAATTGTTGATGTCATTTTACATGAGAAGAGAGAGAAAAAAAGAAAATGCCTGCACTAGTAAGGGCAAACAGCTCTCTGTGTTCAGGTTAAATCCCATGGAAGAATGGCACAGAGACACCCACAGCTAGAGATTGTGGGCAAACTCTGGCTTGGATGCAACCCAAGTACATAAACCCACTCAGTATAAAGGTATAAAGTCAAAGAACTTGAGTGCAGCAAGATGCAGATCATTTTCTACTTCTTTGTAACACATGTCCAGAAAGTAGTGAATAAGGGAAAAATAGGAGACTTTACAAGAAAATTGATAATTTTGGGGGGAACTATTTTATATATTATGGTATATCTATCCGTTATGCATACACACACATAGACATGTATCTTTAAACCGCCTTCTACCCATATTTTTTTATATATGCAATGATTCACGGAGGAAAGTGGCCTGAGGAAGTTAGAAGACAGCTAGTGAACAGAAAATGCAGAGGTTTGCATGATCTAAATGACCTTTCCTAGTACATGTGAAAGAACATTTAGGTACTATTTCAAGGGAAATAAACCAATAATAAATATGAAAGCCACAACAGTCTGTCTGCATGCTAGCTGCTTTGTTAAACACAAAGGCCTCAGAAGGTCAGTGTAGACTCGATGTCTTTTATTTGTTGTGGCTTTGAGAGCTCTGATAAATAATCTGCAAGTTAAGACAAGATGTTAGAGTAGTGCCAGATACATCTAGACTGGTTTTGTTGTGACACAGCTTCATGAAACAATTCACCACAAGGAAGTGGAATATGAGGCAAGTGGTAAAAAAAGCGTTCAGAAAGCAGCCTAAGGACCATCCCAATGTTCCAGGAGACTTAGCATCGGTTTCCTAGGTTGCCTCTGTGACCTTCACAGATTCAACTGTGTGATAAAGTTTCTAACACTCATCCAACTAGACTGCTTTGTGTGCCTCTCACATACAAAGCTGAGGCAGTGTAAATTCAAAACACATAAAAACCTCCAGACATAATAAGTTTTATGAAAAGTGCATTGTAAATGGTAACATTGAGCAGGCTCCTACAGTTGATGTGTTCTATGCAATGGCACAGTTTTGCTTATAATTACCCAAGAAACAGGATTGTTGTGATTTTTATCTGCTGCTCCATACAATACTGCCACTCCTGTGTAAGATATTTGGAACCCTGTGTCATGGTTTGAGTCAGAACAGACTAAGCGTACACATTAATTGCTACACAGTAACTGGATCAGTGTAAAGGATTTGGGGTGTTTATTGCCCAGGTGAAGAAGTAAATAATAATGCAAAGAACAGTACAAAGTCAGATAAAATCCATTATCTGTATTTCACCTTTCCCTGTGGACAGGAGGGAAGCTCTCAGCAATTGAGAGGAGCAAAGTGCTCAATGTGGTTTGGTCTCAGGCATCCCTGGAGGTCCTTCGTGGCCAGGTGCCCCCCAAGATAGAGTCATACCATCCTCCCTCTTGGGTGGAGGTGGGATGAGATTGGTGAGGAGGAAAGCACCTTCCAGGGTGTTGGATATGTCCTGGTCCATGGACCTTTCTGACCTATTGCTTGATAACAGGTGTACTGAGTCATGAAGCAAATATTCTCGTAACATTTTAGTTGTGTTATTTTTGCCAATAGCTTTGTGTTTGTTTTGTTTTTTTTTAATCACCTAACTAATTGTGCTTTATCTAAGCAATGTTACATCCCTAACAACTCCATAGCAACACACTGAAGGTCAAACTATGAGCCTCTGATATTTGTCTAACCACTCCGTAGGCTCTGTAACTCTGTAGAGCAAGACCATAGGCCAAGGTAATGTAAAATAAAGATGTAAATGTAAAGAGCTTTGTAAAAGGGTATTTGGTAAAAAAACCAACAACCTCTTTCTCAGTCATTTTACTAATGCTGAATATATCATTATGTCATTTTATGCATCAAAGAAATCACTCTATTCTGATAATGAAAACCTGCTCTGTATTTACAACATCAGAATATTGCTAAGAAGCGCTCCACTACTGCAGCACTGTACTGACAGTGTTAAGAAAAATCTGTTTGATTATGAGAAGTAAACAATACAAATGAGGCCAGATAGTAACTGTTGCTTGATTAGTAAGGCAAATATGGAAAAATCCAGAATACTTACTTATCTCTACTGCAAGGAATAGTTTGGTGTCTTTCATGAAACTCCTCAGTTGTTTGTAAACAACTTCAAAAAACTATTGATAAATTTGTATCTTTGATCTTTTAAATATAGGCTTGCCATAGCCATCAGTTTTTTCAGGAACTGAATCTCTGTCTCCTTTTGCCCATTTTTTGTATACTTGATAATAAAATCTTGACTGTTCTTTATCTGCAGCAGGAACTGTGATTTTGCTGGTACAACTCCACTTCATTAATTGCACCCTCAGCTATGACCCTTTGTGTCAAAATTAAGAAAGACAAAACAGGAGGTCTCCCCTTAACTGCATATTTGCTCACATGTTAAAAAAGCCAGCTTGACTCTCTGTGCTAATTCAAGCACTTCCATTCATTACTGGTCATTATTACAGTTCTTATACTTTTTGATATTGAAGAATGTCTGTGTGAGAACTTCAGAAGTCTTAATAATCAGGAAGGAGAGCTTAATCACACTTCTGGAGAAAAGTCAGAAACTACCATCAAAAATATAGCCACACTAGTTTGAAAGTGCTTTTCAGAAGACAACAGT
The DNA here is from genome assembly GCF_036013445.1 of Caloenas nicobarica. Lineage (NCBI taxonomy): Eukaryota > Metazoa > Chordata > Aves > Columbiformes > Columbidae > Caloenas > Caloenas nicobarica. Next base: position 44,822,816 of record NC_088284.1, on the reverse strand, counting down.
CTGTACGTTTTAGCCTGCACACAAGAAAGGCTCACTAGATGGCTATGGGCAATCCTTACCATAGATGCAAGACAGTGTCTGACTCAGCAGAGCAGGCAGGGCACACCGCACTCTGAATGCACGCAGCAAACAAAATCAGCTACAGAAAAAGAGGCAAACAACTGCAAGTCTACCCACAAACCAAACCAATTCTGAGCACTTATTAACTAGCTCCAGCTTTCCCCCGGATTTCAGAGAGCTTGATTTCTCTTCACAGACTGTCAAAACCCAATGTTAGAATCATAGAATCATTTTGGTTGGAAGACACTCTCAGGATCGTAGAGTCCAATGGTCCAGTGATGAGTTAGGTTGTTGAGTGTTTTGTCCAAATTAAAAAAATCTAATCAGTCTGTCTCAGTTTCTTCCCAAAGAATTGTTTAAATTATCCTGTTGTGTTTCATCTGATTTAGCCTTTTTCTTGCCCTTTTGTCTCCAGAAGTAGAAAGCACAGTTAAAAGGACATTTTAAAAGAATCCACTGGGGTTGTGAGCCTGGGTGAAGTCTGCCATCTGACTCACGAGAACAGAGAGGCTTGCTCTCCATGAGGGGCTTGGTTTCTCCCACAGACCCCCTCATCCATGTTATCAAACACTTCCAGCTTACAGCTCTGACCTCCTTATTCTTGATCACATGAACTTTCCACAGCGTGCCTGATCCGTAAGATTTGTGCTACTTGCCTACAGCACTCCCTGACTTGCTGGCCATGCTCCAGCCATTTCTGAATCTGTGGGGAGACTTAAGGAGTTGTTTCTCCTTTGGTGGCTATTTGCTTCTCAGAGTAAGTGTAACAACAGCAAAACAGCTCTTCTGTATTGCCATGGATCCCTGCCCAGAGCTCATCACAAATGGAACTTCAAAAACAAAGACCGTAGCCTGCAGAATATCCTCCGCTCTGCCCAGTTTCTGATGCACAGGAATAGACCACAGGATGCTTCTTCACCTGCTGCCATGTCTCTAGTTGCAAAGAGCTGGACACATGCACTGCTGTTAGTCGAGGGAAAAGAAAGCAGGGAATGATGCCACTGGTGAGCCATGCCTACTGGCTGCACTTTGGCTGCAAGTAAACGTGTACTCTGGCAGCATCTGGGCAGAGTGGTTGAGAATACTAGCCAAGCTTGGAGGAAAGGATGGAGAGTGGAAGAGTGGAAGAGCTGGATTAGAAACATGCATCCAGAACCTTGCAGGGATATGCTGGATTATGGAAGGCCGAGGCAGGAAACAGATCTACTGCACATTTAGGTCCTTCTAGCATGCGATCAGTATGTGTGCATTTTTGAGACCCCTTGCTGCACATTTCCAGATCCCATCTGATACAAAGGTTGTCAGGATTAAGGGGAATCAGACACAACACCAATTGCATTAGAAATTAGAGTTGTTATTATAAAGTTGCTCGATATATTTAAGAAGCTCACCCATGTTGCCGCTGTGTGTTTTTCTATTAAAGCATAAAGGTTGTCTCCCTCTCCAGAAGACATCCAGTTTGACTGCTAGGCACAAAGGCAGACAGGGCCAGAAGACCACACACAACCGGGAAACAACATTGATTAGCATGGCAAATGTGTTATCCCTGCAGCTTAGCTTGGGAGACAGCAAAAGAGAGTGGTAGGGAGGGCTGCAAGAACAATGTTACAGTTATGCAGATGTTAATTGTTGCGCAAAGGACAAATGTTCTCATCTGACTAGATTGTTTTAGCAATCCTTAGGAAACCCACTGCAGTGAAGCTTGCAGAGGTCCTGAGAGGATGCTATGGTTCCCGAGGTACTCCATGATGTGAACGTTAGGGCATGAGCAGGCTTTCAGAGGTCTTCAAAAGGGAAGCCAGACAATTTATATTTATCTTTAGAAAGAGAGGGGAGTCCACAGAGGAAGGTGAAAAGAAGGGTAGACTGTTCTTAGTGACGTAATTGTTAGTGAAGGCTACCAAACAAACTCCCTTTTTCACAAGCCTCCGTGCTGTCCATGGTCAGGTTTCCCATAGCACTTGCAAAAAAGGCATTGCAGCAGAATACCCTCAGCCTTCTCCAGTATCAGCAGCAAAGCAGGATAACGGAAGGCAGTCGTCATAAAAATGCTGGCCCGTTACCACAGAAAGAACAGCTTCAGGTGAGAAAAACAAGAACCAAAAAGTTAGAGAAGAAAAACCCCCTGATGTTGAACTGGGACAATCCATCTGTCCATGGCTACAATTTACTCATGTGGTGTGTCTATGTTCCAGTTTCATCATGTCACAGCCAAGGCCCTCATGAATAATTTTTCTCCAGGTAAACTGTTTCATCAAAGACTGAGGGACTGGACTTCCCAGCTCTGTCTCATTCTGTCATTCAAGTCATGTTTATACTTGGCTGCAAAATACACTTCCAGTAAGGAAATTGAAAAATATCTTTTCAGTTAGGAAATGGATTTATTTGGCCATACGCAATCCTAAATTTCAAGACTTTCAGAAAAGGGAGAAATTATTCTTCTTTTAATTATATAGATAGCAATGCCATCTCAGGAGTTTCTTCAGTATTCAAGTTTGACAGTCTTGGCTTCCAAAGGGAGCCTAAGGGAATTGGATGTTCTGACTCCTACCTTCTTACCATATCACAAATTTTCCAGAATGAAATAAATATTATATGGTTACAGACCTAGTTTATATAGTGTCTGATCCACTGCAGACACTGTTCAGATATGAGGAAGCACAATCACAGATTTAATTTCTTAGTATCTTTTTGCCTATTTTCTAGGACGGCACACCAATAATATTTATTGCTTAAAAACTGAGGAATTTCTCCTGTTTTTAGATCCAGTAGCTTTCCTTGGTGCTAAACTACAAGTGTCACTTATCTCTCTGTGTGCTTTGTTTCAAAGCCGAACAAATTATTGCAATCTTAACCATGTTTTCTCTAATTATCTGAGTTTACAAGATGTGCTGTGGATTTAAGCCACTGTTTTGCAAGGTGCTTGAGACAAGTCATAAAGTGGAGCAGACTGAGATAACATGATGCTGCCTGTCCTGCCACTATCTTCTGTTAGATTGCTTTAACCACCCTGCTTGGCCGATTAACTGCATTCATTGCCGGCTGGTCTGGAGTCCTCCCTGGAAACAACGTCTCTTGCACAGTGCAATGTAGCTCTGTCTTGCTTTGATTTTAATTAAATTCACTTTAATTGTTGTCAGAAATATTTTCTTTAGTACAACAACAACACAATAAATATTGTATTATATATTATATGACATATGATATGTCATACATGATAATATATAATGATAACAAAAATAATATTAATAAATAATTGTTGATTGGTGAATTAAAACTGCTCTGCCTGTTCTTATCTTGCCCCAAAGAGATCTGTAGTTGTCAGGAGAGTCTGCACTATTAATGGACGATTCTGGCAGTTTGCTCTTAGGCTATGTTGTAACTGCAGCATTTTGACCTTCAGATTATAGCAGGGAATCAGCATAACTATGCAAGAGATTTGCTGTCTTCCTCGTTATTACTGGAGCAAAGCATTCATGCATGGACTGACACTGAAACTCTGTTCTTCCCATAGTTATTCCCATGTGACTTGGCTGTTTCCTTGGCACAGGCAGCACAGACCATGATGATTGCATCCGGGCCTTCTTTCATACTTTCAGAGCTAGAGGTGGCACCAAAGGGCCAGATTGCATCTCAGGCTCCAAGTTACTCTTGGCACACAGGGAAGAGAAGAGCGGGATAAGAGGGCGCATGCTCCATTCCATGACAATGCATGTAGATTCAAAAAGCAGGAAAGAGATGACTGGCAAACTCAGTGAATTTAGAACTTGTAACACTTCTTTATTTTCTGGGAAGTGGAATGGAGCTATTTTGTATTCCCCGCCAATTTTTAAATCTCTTTTAGTAACCACCATCAAGATTTTTCCTTTAGCGCCATTAAGAGAACAATAGATTTTACTAACAGAAGAACAGGTGAGATTCTTTTTGTGATTTTTTTTTCACCAAAAGACACATTACTGCCCTGAAAAAGCAGGTGCAGTGCCCAGCACTGTCCACAGGGAGGGGAACAAATCCTAGCTCCTGGCATGGTCGGGGAGTTTTCCAGAGAAGGCAGCTCATCCACACAAGAACAGAGGAAAAAATGGATCTAATTACATTTTGTCAAACAGACCAAATGTCATAGCCAAGACTGCGAAGTGAGTTCACATTTGTTGAGAGGCAATTGTAACAACCTTTTGGAACCTGGAGTCAAAGGAAGAATCTCCTATGAAGAGTATCGAGGGCAAAAGCATGGTCACTTAACCTGTTCTGGTACTTCTTGTCATAAGAGGTTATCTCTTGGCAGAATTAAACTTTCTGAGCACATCCTTCATTCTGTTTCTCCATCATGTAGTTTCTTCATGACAAATAGACGTTGTGCATGACTCACAACTGCCTTACTTGTCCAAACAGCTGAGCCATGTGAGCATGGGACCATGCTGAAACTCACGCGGCTACACCTCTACCTGGGGTACCTTCGTATTGTGGTCGATTCGTGGAATAAAGACCCCCAGCATAGGCCTACCCCTGCTTAAAGGGCTCAGAGCAAAAGCATGAGAGAAAGTTGGCCCAGTAATCATGTCACTTAGCAAGGAAGTTCAGGTCAAAGGCAGTGAACCTGCATGTCCATTCTCAATGACATCATTCAGTCTGTTTACAGTGAATTTTTACAAAGACTGGTGTGATCACACCTCCCGGCCGCTTTTTTGATAGTCCGAAACCTGATAATCTATTTTGACTGTTTTAATTTCAGACCAATCTGTCCTTCAAAATGGCAACACTTCCATGCATGTTATGAAAGCCTGTAGCACAAGGTAATAGTTAGGCACCAGGTGGATGAGATATGACTCTCCTGTATCTCATCCTGGTTGCCACAGAGGCAGGCAAGACATTCTACATTTGCAGAGTGTTTGTTTGCTCCTGCTGTCTTCCTTGGTCCTGTGTACTTACAGGCACACCAGCTACCAGCTTCCCTCTCCTCCTAATAGTGCCTGGAGCTCTTTGCAAATAAACATGTGTGATTCAGGCATAATCTCGTATTGCTGGAGACTGGAGTGGAGAAATCACTTGCTGCAAGGATAGATGGGGTTGAAAATAGTAAAAGGCTGTACTCTTCCAAAAGCACACATAAGAGAGAGAAATTTTTTTTTTTTTAAATGCAGGTAGCAATTCAGAGAATGAAGACTGTAATTCTGTTTCTTTGCAACCTGAGGACCTTTTCTCTGCCAGTAAGTATGTTCAGTCCCACTTCTTGTTTGGCAGGGTTTATGTGCTAACTTAGCTGAACTGTCAAATAAAAATTTGACATTAACTGTATTTTCATTTCTGCCTTTTAAACGTCCCCAAGACTGGGCTGCAACGATCCTGGAATATTGTCCCAGAGGCAGTGGTTGGATCCTCAGTAGTGTGCAGATTTAAAAATGGTACCCAAGTGATCTAGACATTGGGACAGATCTCCTGCATTGGATAGAAAGTAATTTTGTGATTTCATACCATGTTGGAGAAATAATAAATGGGAATGGTGTGCTGAAATGAACATAGCTGAGGGCTGTGCTGTATATATGTATTCTTCACTCTCTCATCCACAAAAGGCATGGCTAGGCAGCTATGCTGCCCAGTGTTCCCTGCTGTCTTGTGACTAAGACTCATTTACTACAATTTCATAGTAAATAGCACAGGTAAGACTTTAGCAATCATCTAAATGCTGTCTCAGCAAGAAAACCATGAGCAAGATGATACTTTTGAGGGTGATCTTGAACAGATGATCATAGAGCTGTACTTCTACAGTAAGCCAAGTCTTGCTCTTAAATGACAACAAATACTTAGCTAACCTACTTGTTGGAAGACAGAACCACTCAGCTGCAGGTTAGTAGAGTTAAATCAAGCCATATTCTGTTACACAGAGATTTGTTTCTATCCATGGGTAAGCCACACTGGAGGAGTCTTTCCTGTAAATAACAACAAAAGTTCTGCCAGATGATATAAAACACATTTTCTTCTTAAACAAAACCTATAATTCATGAGACAAATTTTTCTGTCATATTCTTTCTATAAGCTGTGTTACAGTGAGGTGCAATCAATCAGTATTAGTTTTCATTTCCAGGACAAAAAATCTTGCATGATGTTATGTATACTCTTGCAAATGTTTGAAAAGTAACTTGTGAAGATTCCAGTTTGGCTAATTTCCTATGCAGCTCATTTAATTGAAAAAAGAGGAAAAAAGTGTAGAAGTGCAACTTAGAACTCCTGATAGGCCTGTCCTAGGTTTCAAAATAGTCTTGTGTTGCTACAACTTCTGTAGGTAAATAAAAACCAACCAAACAAAACCAACCAAAAACCCACCCCAAACTTAAACGATTTGAAATTCCATTTTTCCCCTCAAACACTGCAAACCGAAAGACCACTTCTGAGTGAGAATCAGAAAGTTTGCAATATTTTATTTGCTGCACAATGATGCTCAAGGACTCATCTAAAATACCTGCACTTGCTGAAGATAAGATCGCCATGTTTCCATCCTGCAAATGTTTGTGTGCAGCTTAGATTTAGACCCATGGTATGTTTTACAGGCTTCAGCACTAAAGAGAGATCTAAGTTCTTGCGTGTCTTCTGACAGGATTGTGAGGAAACAGGGCTGTTTGCAGTCTGGCTACAGTGTTTGTGTCTCCAGCAGGACTATGAAATACTACAGCAGTCTCAATTTAAATACTTTGATTCATTGCCTTACTGTGTGGAGAAAATGTCCATAACTCAGAAGCCAAAATTACAGCCAGATAATATCTGTATTTTGATTTAACAGAAATGTCATTAAAAAGCTGCTGTAATGGTACACAGGACGATAATGGCAATTAAACCCTGAAAGGAAAACTTGATTTTGTAGAATACTAAGCTCTTTAAAATGGTATGTGTTGTTTTTTTTCTTTTCCATTTATGAGGAACATATAAAGCAATAGGGTTTGAAGCTGCCCGGAGTTGTTGTAGGCATGTGGTGCTTTGCATAACATTGCCCAACAGACATAGGTATCATGTGCAGGCTTTTTTTACTCTGGGATGTAATTTGGGATTGGGGGAGCCCTTGATCAACTGTAGTTTGGGAGCAGGAACCAACAATTCCCCATGCACAAGAGACAATAATAAAGTCCACTAATTCATTCTGCTCTCCTGAGGTTTTAGTTACCCTCATGTGAGCAGGCTCTGTATTACTCTCACAAGTGTAGCACATGCTTCTAACCCTGTAAATTCCAGTTCAACTCCTCACTTTTCAGACAAGAATTTTCCACCTTGCAAATGGTGGTTTATTGTGCTAATGTCTAGAGTCATTCTAATGTCTATTCTTTATCAAAAGAAGATTCAGGAAATAACTGTTTCTCTGTACTTTTCCTAAATCTGAATCCACATTTCCATGCTTTGGAGTCCTTAATCTTTTTCTTGCAGCCCTACCTCAGTCTAGCAGTTAGGGGTAAAACTTTTGTTAACTGAAGTGACACATTTTTCTCACATATCTCTTTTTTCAGCAAGAAAAGACTGCTGAATACTCTCCACATCCTGGTACCTTCAGGTCTTCCCACAGGATTCTAATATTCTGCTTAAAAAGTGTATACATGTGGCAACATCTTCTACAGTCACAGAACTATATTGCTGCAATCTGAAGCAGCACTTTTTCACTTCTTAAGCTTGGAAAGGGAATTTACTTTATTCCAGCTCAGTAGCTTCTGCAGACTGAAAGAATATAACCAATGAAGATAGAGTTCAATTCATTTCACTACATGTAGAAGATAACTTCGGATGAGAAGTGTGTGGTTCAAAGGAGTCACAGGAAATAAGCTCCCATATCAATGATTGCTTTAGAGACAGCTAGGCTGTCATGCCTTTCCCACTTATATCACAGATGTTTTGGCTTCACTGGAGTGCTATCTGCAAGCACAAAGACCGTACTAATAGAAGAAACAGCATTGGCACAGACACTTGTTTGTACAGAAATGGGCTAGGAAGTGGTGAGTCACATCAAACAGTAAAAGTCATCCAACTGCAACTCCTACAATTGCACTTCAACTCATTCTAGCAGCTCCTACGTATGGTGCAAAACAGCTAGCACACAGCTTGATTTCCCCTTCAGAAACCTATTTTTGTGCAGGAGCAATAAGAGAAGCAGCTGCATTTGGCCAACAAATATACCACATAGAATTGCTACAGTTCATGAAAATTGAGCAAGTGCTTTTGTGCACAACTAAAGACTCCTGACTTGCGGGTGAAATGGAATGAGAGTGATTAATGGATACAACCAGAGGTTCAAAGAGACATTCCTCTGCGAGTGACCAAAATGTCTCCATTTCATTTCTAGGTTTTCTTCACCAAGGAGGACTTGCCGACCCTGCCATAAGAAGGATGTGTTCAAATGGGGGAAGCAGGTGACCAAAGAGTAATACAGAAATACTATCCTATTATACAGTGATGAGGTTAGGAAAGCGAAAAGCAACCTTGATTTTAATCTGGCAAAGGTCGTAAAGGTCAGTTAGACAGAATTTTATGTGTACATCAGCAGTGAAAGGAAGACCAGGCAAAACATGGACCCACTGCACCAACGCTGAATACAATGGGATAATCACCTCTCCTGATTGGCTGGTTATGCTGGTTTAGATGCACTCAGAATGTGGTTTGCCCTCTTGGATGCATGGGCACACACTGCTGACCCATGCTGAGCCTTCTGTCAACCAGAATCCCCAGATCCCTGGCTCTACAGGTACTCCTCTCCCAATTTATGATTGTGTCTCGTGTTCCTCCATCTCAGCTGCAGAATCTGGCATTTGGACTTGTTAAATTTAATCCCATTCACCATTGCCTAATGCTCTCTACACGTAAAAGGATGTGCCTCTATTTACCTTCCATTAGAAATATGTCTTAGTCATGAGGCCCAAGGGCAAAATAAATGTCTGAGACATTGAAACACTCTGTTTCAAAGGATGGGTTTCAGATCTCTGCTTATTCTAATGCAATCCAAGGATGTAAACAACCCTACGATGCCTCTGAGAGGACTGGGCTCTGACCAGCTGAAGGCAGTAGACAATGGTCTCTCATTTTTCCCTGAAAGATCTTCAAATGACATTGCAATGTGGGAGCTGTTGGATGTTGCATATTTTAAAAATTAAGAGTAGTCAAACAGAATGCAACTGCCACAATCTACCTGAAGAGCTAAGCAGACAGTAGCCAACCAGTGTGTGATCGACTACAAAATGTTGCCTTTTAGGCAAGGAATTTTTAGGCCAATTTGTTCTTGCATGTAGCAACTGAGCTTTTCTGGGAACACATTTCCATTCTCAATCCATCTTGGAAGTGGAAGCTTTCCTGACTTAATGACTGACTTGCTCAGATTCACCTGAGTAGCATGAATTGAGTGAGGAGGGCAAGAACCATCTAGATTAGTTAGTCCCATAATTTTACCTTTTTTCTGCTTTACCTCTTGAACCTACTTGGGCAGTAATGCGTATAAAAATCATACATGGCTTCAATTTTAGTTCACACAAAAGGGTAATAAACACCCCCACTGAACTGATGTAAAGAAGGCTGAGCAGCCCTCACGTGTCTGAAAGTTAGACTGGGATGTTACTGCTGATTTGGGGGAATGTCTGAAAGATTTGATGCAAACCGAAGAGCCCTTTCTTCAAAATGCATTCAGTTCCTATGCTCTAAGAATCAGACTCTGTAAAATTCACATGGGAGCTACATAACTTGATGCCAAACAAGATTACTGAACCATAAGTAGATGTGAAAAATTGAAGGAAGCAGCACTTACAGGAGTTCTGGGGAGCAAGCTGTGTACCTCTGCCAGCCTCAAGTCCTGTCCATGGTGTCCGACCAGAAGAAGCCAGATGGAGCTCGGCTGGCTCATTGATGCATATGCATAAACCAAGACAATGCAAAAACTTTTCCATGTGCCAGGAGCGCTAGCCAGGTTGCTTATGGATGAGGAAGAGAAGGGATAATGCCTCCAGTCTAACGTGGAATTTAAGAGAGTGCTATCTTCTTCACCAAAGAATTAAGGGATTACCAGATGCCAGAGTGTAAGCAGCCAACGTGATAATTTTCCTTATTCATCTTTTAATGCATCTTTCTGTTTGTTGGACAAAACAGAAACTACTGAATTTAGTACCCAGTTCATCAAATATTTTCATTAACACAAAAAAATTGCTTCTCCTTTGGGAAACCAGTGTTACACTCTTGCAGGATACCGCCTGCTCATCCCTGCATTTCCCATAGGACTGCCCTCATTATTTTAGACAAGTGGTATTTGTTTAATGTTAGCTGTGTGGTATGACAGATGGCTTGCTGCTGTTTTACCGGGGATTTGTGAGACAGAAATCCTCCATTATCAGCAGATCACAGAAATAGTTAAATGTAAAAAACATCAAGAACTACACTGAAGAAATTATCTGGTTAGAGTAATTTGTTTTCTTAACACAAAAAGGATACACTCTGAAATTCAGCACAACACATTGCTAAAACTGAGTTTCTTGAAAAGCTACCACCTTACAGGTTCAATCAAGTTACAGCCAGATCCATTAAAAATTCCACAAGCAGTCAGTTCTTGCAGCTTTCTGTGTGTTATGCTAAGAGCAGATTTGTAGGAAATGTTCTATATTTCCTTATACAGGCTGCATCGCTGCAGTCAGCTCTATTCACTGCACTAGTCCTGGCTCTGCTTCCCCCTGTGCCCATACAGCTGGAGCCCTAACAAATGAGGCTGTTTCTGCAGCATACCTCTTTGGTTGTTTCAAGAGCCTACAAAGGTGTCATAGAAAATAGGTGACCCTCAACTCTGTCTGCTTGTAAGGACTACTACCTCATCATCTTTTCCAAAATGTTTGGGAAGACAGGGTCCAACAAGCAAGTTGTTCCTAGAAAACCGTGCATCTCTTCCAGAAACCCTTTGGCACATCTTACTTTTCAGAAATAAATTCCACTCACTCTTCATTGAACAAGGTAACTACACACTAACTGATCATTTAGGAAGGAATATTTCTGTATATTATTCAGCTGTGTTATCTCCTGGTGACTGCATTGTGAGAGTTGTTCTTGTCCCACTGGAAGCTGAGTTCCTCTTTACGGCTACACTTTGAGAGTTATCAGCTATGCCTTCATTCCTTTAGTAGCTGGCATGCCAGGTTAATTCTAGCTTGGATGGAGAACGCTGTCCAGTGCCGTGTTAAAACACACACCAGACTTCCACAGCATCCATTAACCTTCAGCTCCCTTTAAAAAGTCTTTTATGTGCTAAACGAACATTAAAATAATTGAAAAAAAAACATCTTCAAGGTCTGGTCTGAAGTTACAGCCAGAATAGTTTGGTTTAAGATGTTATTTCTTCAGGCAGCAGTTTTCTGGTGGAGGCATGAAAAGGAGAATGAAGATGCAGCATAGCTCAATGCAGAGCATACTTTCCCACACGACACGATGGAGAAGAGCTTGGCGGGGGGGAGTTGGTGGTGGAAGGGGGATGCTATTTAGACCAATGCTAAATAATGATGGCAGCAGAATCCTTGTTCATCCTCATGTTGAGCATGGCACAGGCACTTGAGGAAAAACTGCTGCCAGAGCACATCCAGAAAGAGCTGGTAGCAGAGCAATTTAAAAACAGTCCTTGCTTTTACCTGGCTCTTTTGATGACAGCTCTGCTACCCTGTGAGAAAGTTGGTCATCATTCAGTCTTATGCTGTCCCTAGGCCGAATAACTCTACTCTCTAAGAAAATAGACTGCAAAAGAGAGAAAAACTGCTCATTGAACTGTGGTGGTTTGTTATAAAGATAAACATACTACAGCACATGCATGACTTCATGCAGAAATCCATTGCCCAAAGACAAAGTTTGGAACACATCTTGAATTAAAAATACTTGAGGGTTTGGGTTTTTGACACTGCAGAGAGGTAGAAATACTTACTTTCAAAAGGGCCTTTGAGATCCAAGCCTCACACTTGCCTAGGACAAGTAGTGTTTACTAAACAAGGTCCTCAAAAGGCCACAAAGAGGTAGGCAGATAAAAAAAGTGAGCGGAGTGCAGAGTAACCAGGGCTGAGCGCTGCCTAGTCAGCTCAGGCAGAGTACCACAAGGACTTCACAGAACCACAGAATGGTTGGGGTTGGAAGGGACCTCTGGAGATCATTTATTCCAACCCTCCTGCTAAAGAAGCTTAATCTAGAGCAGATCACACAGGAATGCATCCAGGCACGTTTTGAATGTCTCCAGAGAAGGAGACTCCACAACCTCTCTGGGCAGCCTGTTCCAGTGCTCTGACACCCCCAAAGTAAAGAAGTTTCTCCTCATGTTTAGACAGAACCTCCTGTGCTTCAGTCGGTGCCCATTGCCCCTCACTCTATCGTTGGGCACCACTGAAAAGAGTCTGGTCCCATCCTCTTGACAGCCACCCTTGAGATATTTCTAAGCATTGATGAGATCCCCTCTCAGCCTTCTCCAAGCGGAACTGACCCAGCTCTCTTGGTCTTTCCTCATAACAAAGGCGCCATAGGCCCCTAATGATCTTCGTAGCCGCCACTGGACTCCATCCAGTAATTTCTTGTCCTTCTTAAACTGGGGAGCCCAGAACTGGACACAGTACTCCAGATGAGGCCTCACCGGGGCAGAGTAGAGGGGGAGGATAACCTCCCTCGACCTGCTGGTCACACTTTTCCTAATGCACCCCAGAATACCATTGGCCTTTTTTGCCGCAAGGGCACATTGTTGACACGTGGTCAACCTGTTGTCGACCAGAACTCCCAAGTCCTTCTCTGCAGTGCTGCTTTCCAGCAGGTCAGTCCCTAAGCTGTACTGGTGCCTGGGGTTATTCCTCCCCAGATGAAGGACCCTACACTTGCCCTTGTTGAATTTCATCAGGTTCTTCTCTGCCCAGTCCTCCAGCCTGTCCACGTCCTGCTGAATGGCAGCACAGCCATCTACGCTTCCTCCCAGTTTGGTACCATTAGCAAACTTTTTGAGGGTGCACTCAGCCTCTTCATTCCAGGTCATTGATGAACAGGTTGAACAGGACTGGACCTAACACTGACCCCTGAGGAACCCCACTAACTACAGGCCTCCAACCAGATTCAGCATCATTGATCACAACCCTCTGTGCTCTGCGATCCAGCCAGTTCATGATCCATCTTGCCGCACACTCATCCAGCCTGCAATTCCTGAGCTTGCCTATGAGGATGTTGTGAGAGTTGGTATGAAAAGCCTTGCTGAAGTCCAGGTAGACAACATCCACTGCTCTCCCCTCGTCTACCCAGGCAGTCATAGCATCTTATAGAAGGCTACCAGGTTGGTCAAACATGATTTCCCTTTGGTGAATCCATGCTGACTGCTCCTGATAACCTTCTTTTCCTCCACATGCGTGGAGATGACATCCAGAATAAGTTGTTCCCTCACCTTTCCAGGAATGGAGGTGAGGCTGACCAGCCTGTAGTTTCCTGGGTTGTCCTTTTTGCCCTTTTTGAAGACCGGAGTGATGCTGTCTTTCTTCCAGTACTCAGGCACCGCTCCTGTTCTCCAAGACCTTTCAAGGATGATGGAGAGTGGCTTTGCAATAACATCTGACAGCTCTCTCACCACTTGGTGCATCTCATAAGGGCCCACGGATTTGTGGATGTCCAGTTTGCTTAAAAGATCTCTAACCTGATCCTCCTCAACCAAGGGAAAGTCTTCCTTTTGGCAGACTTCCTCTCCTATCTCTGGGGTCTGGGATTCCTGAGGGCTGGTCCTAACGGTAAATAGCAAATAACAAATAAATAACAAATTAAATAACAAATGAGGGGAAAAGCCTTTTGGTTTTCACTAGCAATAATAACAGCAATATAGGTTTCTTCCTTGCTGAAAATGCCTTTGATGGTGTACAAAACTTTTATTAAGTGAACAGTAACCAATAGAGTACAACAGTTCTTGTGCTTGCCACAGGCATGGGGAGCAATTCCTGCTCTCTGGTACTTCAGTGTTTACATTGTAACATACCACTCTGTATCTTTTTTTTTATTATTATCTATTTCTGTGTCTCCTTCTCCAGAGCTAAAAGCCAAAACTGATGTGTATGTTTCTAATAAAAACAAACAAACAAAACATTTTGGAACCTTTTTGCATTCTTCTTGGCTACTGTGTATTTTTAGGACTGGGAGGCTTTTCAAATCTACTCACACCAGGAGAACATAGCTTTGGCTCCTCATTTTCTTATGTCAATTGGTGCAATTGGTGTTACTCGGGTAAGTGCAACTGCAACTCAGGTTGCAGAAGAGCCTGAAGCTATACAGCAAAATGGCTGGACACCAGCATCATCTAAACCAGGCTGCAGGTGAAAAGGGCTACACAGCTCTATGATTGCTGAGGCTGGCAGTTTAAGCTACACTTGCCAGCAGTGCTGGATTTACTCATTAGGTTAAGGAAGTACTATGGTACAAAACTGTAAGCAAAGTTTTTGTACGTCCTCTTTGATTGTTGCTTGATACATATCTTTTCCAGTTGCAAATCAACCGTAATCTTAGGAAATGCAAAATTTTGACACTACCTGCAAAGGAAACAATAGCAAATCAAGATTAAACACAATCTGGGCCACAGTTCACTCTATTTTGATTCAATAGGTCATGTTAAATAACTTCAAATGCCATAACTGAAACAATAGCTAAAGCACACTCCTTAAAAATAAGCATTATTAATGCAGCCTTCTGGACCAGAAGAGTCAGCAAGCCGTATACATGTACGTAATATCTGTACATAATACAACACAGTGCTTAAAATTTTATTCAAGTGCCCCCTCCTGTGGATGTAGAACTACATGCAGTAAAATACAATTTGAGAGTTAATGAGTATTACTCGAAGTTAATCTAACAAGGAAGAAGTATCAGAAATATTTTTAGCAGAGGAAGTCGAACTTGTTCCTTTGGATAACTAAAATTAAACTGGTTTACACCACGACTTTGGCTTTAAAAATACCTTTCATTGTAAGACCTTTATTAGTGTCTGCTCTTGTATGTATTCCATACAGCTAGACCTCTTTTGAAAATCACAGTTTGTAGAACTGCTTCTGCAAATTCAGTCCAACTCTTCACAATAATGTCAATGGTAAGAGGATCAGTGACAGGAAGTGATAAATCTGAACATGATCAAACAGCCAAAGATGCTGTGGGGGAAGAATAACCAGATATGAGCTACTACTTCTTATGCAGAGTTATCTAGAGACAGACATCCTGTCATGATACTATATAGTTAGATCAGAGGAGACCTTAACAGGCGGATATTAGTGTTTTTTCACCACATGTGTAGTGACTAGTCAGCAAGAGATACTGAGGAACTCTTCTAGAAATGACCTGGGCCTCAAAAACCAGTAGCTTACTGGTTTCCCCAAAGCTGGACAGGATCTGCTCTTGCCCAGGCATGAAAATTAGTTTACAGTCTGCTGCCATAAACAAGACAGAGGTGACAGAGCTAGGCAATCCGTGGCCACCATGACTCATAGAAACACCCCCACTCATGTCTTGTGGAGTTGCTGCTGATTAGAAGCAGCATGTTTATTCCTTAAAACAATTTAGACTCTGTGTACTTTAGTTCTAGAATTGGTTTCAAACTTCTGCAGGTATGAGAGCCTTAAAATATGCCTTATTGCTTATTTTATATGCATTACTGCCCAAGTAGGTTCAAGAGGTAAAGCAGAAAAAGGTAAAATTATGGGACTAACTGTGGGAGATTGGAGGGATTTTCTTGAAAAGAATGGACATTATATGGAACTGAACTGAACAGGCCTGTGAGGCCTATGTGAACAAGAGCAAAACAGCCTATGTGCCTTACGTGATTTCGAGCAGCCTTGAGTGAGAAGAAGAGGAAGAAAAAATCAAGAGTCAGCAAGTCTGCAATTTTGTAGTGAGGTAAAGCTGAATGTTAGAGCTCGTGCTAACTGTAAAGATCCAGTCCCTTGTTATTCTGCGGCGTGTGAACAGTAGCCATTACCCAAACACATGCAGCCTGTAAGCCCATGGACAAAGCAAAAAGATACTTAAGGACAACTGTAACAAGTAATAAACGGCTTCAGCTGGATTCACATTGGATCTTGTGGAGTCCGTGGTTTTTGCCCTCGCAACTAACTAATCTTGATGGTTCTTGCCCTCCTCACTCAATTCATGCTACTCAGGTGAATCTGAGCAAGTCAGTCATTAAGTCAGGAAAGCTTCCACTTCCAAGATGGATTGAGAATGGAAATGTGTTCCCAGAAAAGCTCAGTTGCTACGTGCAAGAACAAATTGGCCTAAAAATTCCTTGCCTAAAAGGCAACATTTTGCAGTCAATAACACACTGGTTGGCTGCTCTCTGCTTAGCTCTTCAGGTAGATTGTGGCAGTTGCGTTGAGCCACGGAAATGGAAATGATAAGGCTGTAGCTAGTACAGGCCAGCCGCAGCCTACAGCTTCACAGAGAAAGACCTTCTGTTTCTCTAATTATGGCAGTGAGTAGTTGTGTAATGCAGAGCTTGGATTTTTTTCCATGGACAGATCAATGGGGCTATGCATGGTATCTGGCAAACCGCAGTCTTTTTCAAATAAAAGCAGTAACTTAATACATTAACTGTGCTTCAACAAACAAAACGAAAGGCAAGATAATGGATCAGGAAATACTCTTCAAAATGCCTTTGTGAGGCTGGTGAGCTACTGATGCTCTATTAATAGAGAAATCTGCTTACCAAGAACATGGAGAAAATAGAAGTGTACCAGTTCTGCATTTCATCTCTGCAAAGTTAACATTCAAATCCAGTGAGGTATCCTGTAGCCTGTCAAGCTGTGTCTTCTGCCACCACTGGCTGATTTATATAGCTCCCTTTGTCTGAAATCTTCGTAGTCTGCACCTGTGATATATTAGCTCTGCTTTCTATTTTATAAGAGGAGATGGAATGTCAGACTGATGCTAGCAGAACATGAGCTTTGAAACAAAAGCAAGAGTGCAGTGCCTCACCTGCAGCTTGTCATGGCCTGGTATTTTTCTGAGCAGGAATGTACAGGACTGTTAGTAAAGCGAGACCACGGGCCTATTTGTATATTCATTTCACCCATATTAGCATCCATAAATCAAATTGTGGCAGCATCTGGAACGTATTTTTTAGATGTAAAGACAGATCTTCGTGTTAACACCAGTAATAACTAACATGGCAGTTACTTAAAGTTGTCAATGGCAAATATTCACAGGATTGCATTATTTGACATCAGAGTGACCCAGCACAGCTTAATTTTAAGGTGTATGCATTAATATAAGCAAAGAAAATTCTGCTTAAGATAGGTGTCATATTTGACTTCAAGTATCACCTAATATGAAAAGGATAACTATATAGCTTCAGCCTGTACCTGTATGGAATGCTCCCCCACCTTTTGAATTCTCAGCCTCTTGAGATGTATCTTTTACTAGCCAGCACTCAGGTGATAAAAACGCATCCTGGTAGGCAAATTCCTTGTCTGTGTCATCTTTATCATTATTTCTGTGCACCTCAGAGCTGTGAACACCTCTCAAATGAGGATTTCAGCTGCTTATTATGAGGATCTGGGCCTTGCATCCTTCACTCTTGGAACACGTGGAGCTGCATCCCTAGAGACTGCCTTGGGACTCTTCCCTTTCTTACCTGGGCAGGGTATGCTTTGCAAAACATTAAGCATTGGAACATGTCCTTTTAAATCCTTGGTACCAAGAAAGCATTTAATGTATGTGGCAGCCTGTACTCAACACATCTTCCTGCTTCAGCCTTTGTCTAGTAGGCTTATTAGGTTAAGTATTGGGAAGTTGTTTCTGTCATCTGGCAAATCTCTCTTCTCAGCCTCCATATTTATACAGTATCTTTCTCATTCCCGAAAACTCTCATTTGTCTGGTCATTTGACTTCAGCTGTATCTGTCCTGGAATGCAGGTAAACATGAACTGGACTGGGAGCTAAATGAGCAGGGAGCTCTCTGGGTGGGCTAATGTGTCTGCACAGGTGTCAGAGTGGAATCCTTTGGACGAGCCTCGTTGGACAGAAAGAGTTGGCCAGAGTAACGACAGCGTCCCAATATGGGTTAAATCGTTCTCCATTTTATTTTTTTAATGTGCACAACAACAGAGTGTATATATATGAAACTTTATCTTAAACATGCCCTAAACATACAATAATGATTGGTTGCAATGCACTGATCACGCACCCCACCCCCAACTGCGATTGGCGATCAGCCGCTGTCCATGCGCCGTGGCATTCCATGCCCCCTTCTTGTGCCTCCATTTAACTTCTGCTTTTCTGCCAGTAGAGGACAACAGGCAGCAGGTCCAGGCCTAAACTGTGGTTATGTCAAGCCCTGGATTGTTCACCGCATATACATTATACCCTCTCTCTTCTAAAAAGCCATCCGCACGCAGGGCTATGCCCTTGAGACGTTTCAGGGTCAGCAGAGCCCCTGGGCTGAAACTGTGATGTTTTCTGTTGCATTTATGCACTAGCAAATCAGCCAGATCCTCCAGGAAGACCGTTTGAAGCTAAAATGTTTACTAAAGCTTGCCTTTCACCTTATTTCCCCCAGCCTGTGCTAGTTATGAGGTAATTATTTGGAAACATCAAGACACTTCAGTTTCTAATTCTCTGGTTTTGCAGGTGGAGAAGAAGTCCAACCCTCTTCCAGTTCAAATGAATGCTGTCGCTGTCAGCTTCACAGCCCTCATAATGTCAAAGCCCTTTGCACAGAACATTGGAAGAGCCACCATTGCACCCTACACAGCATCCCTTACTCCTGCACACTCACCTTCCTGCATGTGTGTGAGCAAGACTTGTGGTACAGCTACTCAGCATGCTAAGGGCTACTTTGGGCTATCCCACAATACTGTGGAAGTCCCTGAGAAAAGGAATAAAATCCATAGCACACAATGAAGTGGGGTTTTCTGGGTGAAACATTGTCATCTTTGTTACCAGGAAAGTCACACAAGGATGTGATAGTCTGAAGCTGGAAATGAAGCAGTGACACTGACACTGTACAAAAAGCAAGCATGGCTTTGTAATTTCAAGCTGCCTCTACTACCATATCAGCTTATTTCAAAATTTGGGAAGACACTAGGGCTACTGCTGAGCCTTATGTGGATCAGTATTCAAAGATGGATGCACCTAGCCCTTTCTCTAGTGACGCGTCCAGAAAGACTGAGAGATTTTAAACTCAAAAGCAAAATTTTGCCTCTATAAGAAGAAACCTAAACTCTAAAATAGGAATCTTGAACCTACTGTGAGAGAGAAAACTGGAATGGACAGGCTAGGTAAAATTGTTCCTGCCCCAGGATTGTCCAGGCAAACATTTGCTTCCATTCATCTGTGCCTAGGGCTCTCACTGGTGGATGTTTGTCCCTTAAGGCCTTTCTGTCACCTCTGAATCCTCATGGTTGCTTCCCAAAATTGCACAATTCAAGTGAAGACTCATATTTTGTGGTGCTAAAGCCACACCTACAGACTCATGGATGTATGATTCTCAAATGTAATGGAGCAAAATGTTTCAGGCAAGAGCATATCACAAAGCGGAAGAGTCCTAAAAACTAGAGCTTGATCACTGCCTCTGACACACCCGCAGGGGACCCAAACCCATCAGTCATGTGAAAATTGAGTGAGCTAAAGCTATAAATGCAATGCTGTTTACCTAGATGACTGTCAGAGCTTGCTCATCTATCCTAGTCAAGATGAATTGCAACCTCCATCTGTTTTTCAGGGTCTATCACTTTCTGATTTTCTTCCTATTTTCCACATCACTGTGGCTTATTCCAGACTTAAGACACTTGGACAAGCACTAGTCACTCTATGTCTGATTCTAAACATGGAAAAAATGGACTGTAAATGCCACTGCTTAAGGCTCTGAAAAGAAGGTGTTGAGCAGCTCCAAAATCGGGTGTTCCAGGCTATTTCTGGTGATGACACAGTGCCAGCTGGTGTGCAAGCTAGGTCATTTCACTCAGAGATGAGTAAAACTTAGCAAACCAGTAATGACTGTGTAGGAGGCTGCAAAGAAACAGAGGCAGAAAAAATGCTATAGTAGAATACCGATTTGTTCCACTGTTTCGTGTTCAAGAAGCACCCCCACAGTAACTCCTGGCTCCAGAAATTAATCACGGAAAAGTCCAAAGGACATCAGTGTGGAAGACCCCCAGTGGCCAAGCTGCACTGAGGCAGAAATGAGACAAAATTTCTGGTAAGTTCAGGGATGAGTTACCTGCACCCCACAACAATGCTCAGCCATGCTGTCCTCACACTCAGATCCCTTAAATACTATTTAAAAACTGTCCGGTGTTGAGTGGGTTTAAAGTACTCATCTCATGCGTTGAGCTCTGTGAGTTGTACGAGAAGAAAAAGGCTGTTAAAAGATTTCAACTCTTCCTTCCATGGAGTCCTTTAAGTTCTGTGGATCAGACTTATTTATTGACATTACGAAGTCCAGGTTCTGCCTGGTATTCAAACTATTCATTGCCTGGGGAAAAGTCTGGTTTAGGGTTCTGCACAACTCCTACCTTCTGGGGGGAAAAAAAAAAAAAAAGCGAAAAAGTGAGCTGGCAGAAAACAAAGCCTGTCTATAATCAGAAAGACTACAGGGACCTACAGACTGAGCTGGACCCATTCTTCCCATAAATTATATTTCAGGAAGGAAATAATTCCTTTTAAGCTGGAAGAGTTGGAGGAAGTGTTAGATGACTGGAAGAATTCAGGAAGGCTAGACTGGAAAGAACCTTTGATCTTCCAAATATTGTCTGAATTTTGGTTCTCTGCATTGTATACTTTGATGGAAATTAGTGGACCATCACTTACATCAAGTGAGTTCTTGCTTGCATTAAGATGGCTAAAAGTCTGACTAAACATGCTTCCAAGTCAAATCAGTCTGCCTTAGCTTTTTGCCTCTTAACAGGGAAACTCAGCGCTTTAGGCATCAATTTCCAAGGAGCAGTCTGTTTCCAGTGTGAAATCAGAGCTACAGAACCTATTAATCATGTTTGAGAGCCATGTGCATTTGGTGTAACTAGGATTTTAAATTCCAAGTCTTCCAGAGCAATGTATCCTTGTACTCAAGACAGTGGCTCACATGCCACAGTGACTCTGAGTTGTCTGTAATTAACCTGATAATTCTGGCTCCTGGAGCAGAGAATCTAATTACTTGGTGCAGATATGCGGCCTCGTTCAAATGTGATTAACTGGCTTTGCTAAGGCATTCAATAGGGAGCTAAACCAAACCAACGGTAGTTAATAATATTATTTCACTGTGACAATATTAGTGATATTTCTAAGATGCAAAGAGCGAACAGTGCTTTGGAATGACTAAGGTGCCTGCACGGCATCGCTTAAGGTGGCAACAAGTGGCTAGGAAATATCTCAGAAGGTGGTTGTTGGCTAAGACTCACTCAATGAGTCACTCAGTGTGCGGTCTCTGCCAGGTCGGAGAGCTCTGCTATGGCAGTGAGAGTCATGTACCTGCTGCTGTATCAGGCAGGGCATCACAAATAGGAGCTTGTAAGAACTTTATATAGGTTAAGGCACACTATAAATAGATGAGTGCAACTGAGACGTGCATGTGGATAACTTGTTGCAAACATCTACAAGGTGAGTAAATTTTCACAGGAGTCTGGTGCTGGAGCGAAACTTTTCGGGCCAAACAAAGGGAAAGCAGCAAAACAACTTGTAATTGTTGGCTGGCAATTTAATTTTGTAAGACCATCTAGTGAAGAACCTTGTCATGGAATCAAATGAGGTCTCTCTACCATTTCCAAGTGTTTAGGACTCTGCATAACAAATTCAAGTATGGGATTTGGAACAGAGAGATTTTGGGCTTGGCTGAATTCAGAAATCATATGGGCTTTCTGCAGGGATCCTTGCAGCAGTAAGAAACCCTGATTAGGAAACACTCCCAGGCAAAACAGTAGTTTTCCCTCTGTTGCTAGAGTACAGAACTGTACTGTGGTACTCCAGTGAGCAGAAATGGAGTGCAGACTGAAATTACTAAATTAATTATATCAGATCAGCAATGAAAGAAAATTATCTCCTGTACACTTAGCTAGCACCACTGTTTCTTCCCCAATTTTGTCTGTTGTAGTCCCTGCACTGTTCATTAAGGACTATATCTTATCATGTCTTTTCACTGTACACTCCATTGTTTGATCAGAAAACTTCACTGTCACTGGAGAATCTTAGTGGTCACTCCTAAAGCCAAAGGAGAAAAGACCTGCCATCCCTCTAAACTGTCTTCTATAGTCATGGACTTCTGCAAGGCTTGTGGCCACTCTAGAGCTCAAGCCTTCTGCGGGAAAGCACAAAATATCTAAAAATGACAGAGCAAGGAGATGCTTTCTAAAAGACTCCTGCTCTAATATGCCCCATAAGTAAAGGAACATGGAAAGCATATCTGGCTAAAACTGTCTGCCCTCTAGTAGGAGGCCAGCCTCACATGCCAGGAGGGAGCCTTCTGTCACAAAATAAGCTGACCTGCAAGGGAAAACTGTTCCCAGCTCTGGAAAGTCAAGTAGTACATATGGGGCATGGGGGAATATGGTGGCAGTCTCACAGCTGTGCAAAAGAAAATGCTTCAGCTGGAAGCAAGCAGCATGGTGGCAATGTTCTTACTGTATGTTTTCCAAACTCAGAGGCAGGAGGTGTTTTTATCCACTCTTCCATATGAACAGCAACTCATAACCTCCCCTTCACCTCCCAGTTTGTAGCGAGAGGTATGAAAACTATAGTTCATTCAGATCTACTGTGGACAGTGTTTGTTTTGGTTCCTTTTACTCTTTTTACACTTCACAAATAGCTGAGGGAAAGCACTACCAAGCATCTCCTACATGCCCTGCTAGAGTTGTAGCCTTCTGGGGCAGAGACCTTGTATAGACCTACATGAATCATAGGACCTGCTTCCTCTTCTGCAGCGAGTGTATTTTCTCCTTAGGATTGTCGCTTCATAGGAAATCGACTGGTGTAATACCTGATTTTCTTAGAAATAAAGGCATTAGAAGTAGGATAGTTGGAGAGAACCCTGTGCCTCTTTTCTGCAGGGAGACCATCAAATCTGGGAAGGTCTTGCCTTCCCTTCTGACTTCAGTGGGCCTCAGCTGTCGTTTTTTGAAGCAAACTTCTGTGAACATCAGTGGTATGCTGTAGGGTAGGTAAAGACATTGGTTACTCCTCTGAAACACATAGTTTCAGGGCCAGAAATTTTAGGTTCATTTGCAGGTGCCTCACCTTGCCTCACCTTCCATCAGCAAGCACAGAACATATTACCTCAAACCATATTTACAATTACATGAAAATGCTGGTAGATGTTTTTTTCTCCATTTTCTTCCCTCCGGAGCATTACTCTGCCTCGTTTCTCTGAATACTGCCTCATCCACATCTGTGGTACTTCTGTGATCTTGACATGGTGAATGGAGTGCAGTGACCATTGGGCAGTCTTGTCCAGACAGTCAAACTCTCTTCCTAGCCCAGGACATACAACACTTTCAAGGGCTGTTCATTCATTTGTGTCATTCAATATGGAGCAGGGTCAAGGGGTGCCAATCTTGGGGCAAAGCTAGAAAGAGGACTTAAGGTCTCACTTCCTGGCAATAATACTTTCCATGAACTGTTTCTACACAGGAGTTCAGTGCACAGCAAGTTTGGATGACCAAGATATCATGGCCATGGAAAGCCTCATAACGATAGCTTTAAGTTACGGAGCACTGCAAGAGCCATAAAACAAGGGGGAGTGCTTCAAGGATAGGGAATATGCCTGGATCCTGTAAATCTACAAATGTAGGATTTACTTTGGTTAAATATTCTGGATGATCAACTGACTGTACAGACTCTGTCAGTTTCTTCTAGAGCTCCTATGCCCACACAGCTCTGCAGCTGATCTGGTCATACAGCTGTCAGAAGAGTTTCTCTTGGTACCAAGCTGAAGGGTGTGCTAAGGCAGTTGGCCTGCCCCATTTTGGTGTCCAAAATGTATGCTCTGCTTCTCTCACTTTTACCTCATTCAGCTGAGACTACTAGGACCGGCTTATTTGCAGAATCCAGAGGGAGCTACCAAAAGAGATCTCTGTAGTGAGAAAGAAAAGGCTTGTAGGTAATGCTGACATTTAAGTTCTCTGTTCAGTGCAACAAAAAGCACTTGTCAGAGATTATTCCCCTTCTCCAGTTATTAATGCTTAGAGATCTGGATTGCTACATGCTTGCTTTGTGTTTATCTTGTGGCTGTTAAAATGCATCCATGTTTGAATTAATGATTGTGTGTGAGCATGAGACAGAAATGGAAAGGACTAACTGGGCCACGTATCAACAGTTAGCTAGTCTAAGCCAACATGCAAATAGAAAAAAACAATTACTGCAGACCAAATGGCAACATTCAGGACTCCTTATGGCACTGTGAGACCTTTCCTCACCCTTACTAATACAAACCAAAGTCCTAGTGAAGTTAGTGTGTACCTTTGTGGGGATTTCCTAGCAGCTTGAGACTACAACCTTGTCTATTATTATTTGGAAAAGTATTGAGAACAATGTGCTTGCTACTCTCGCACCTCATCTCTGTGTAATAGTAGGGATTTTAGTTTTATAGCTCTGTGATTACTTCTATGGTACAAAGTGACTCTGGAATCTTCAGTAAAATCATATGTAGAAATTTGTAATGCTGCATGGAGTTCCCTTCTGAGCTTCAGCCCCACTGTACTAAGCCATTCTGGTGCCAAGAAGCCTTGACACAATGAAGCTGTAATCTCAAGGTCAAACTTACAGTGATGGCTGAGACAGTAACAAAATTTTGGCTATTCAGCATACTGGCTTGTGCCCAGTCTTCCTCAGTTTACAATCTTACACAGAAAGTGCTGAATTTATAGTGACTAAAAAGACCATTCTGTTATAAAATTGTGCATCAGTTTAATTTTGGCCTCATATGGATGTCCAAGGAAATAAAACCCTCAAACACTGGAATTTGTGCTCCGTGAATAAAAGCAAAGCAGACGAGGCTATGATACAATATAATTCCTTTTAGTAGTTCAGATGCATGTAAATGCTTGTGAGCAAAATAGTTGAGATTTTTCTCAGCAGCTGAGACACAGGCAAAGTACTTCGCACAGGTACACTGCACTTTTTTAGGTCATAGGTCTGTTTTGCTGAAAAGAGGAAGTCATTGAAACGTAGCTAAAAGGTCAGCTAAAAGGTCACAAATAATTGCTCTATACCCAAGGTAGCTTTCAATCCATGTTTGTTCTTGTCAGCAAAAAACACATGTTAAAAAAATGTAAAAATCTATGTTAAAATCTATCCTGCTTCCCCACGGTATTTCGTGTGGATTTTCTTAAGAAGATTGGGACTGTTATGCTGCAGAGAAGCATTAGTCTTCACTATTGCTGGTACCCTTTTACACCTCACAGTCCCTCTCTGCCGGAAAGAGATTTCCTGTTGTAGGAGCTCATGGGGCTCATAGAATCATAGAATGTCCTGAGTTGGAAGGGACCCACAAGGATCATTGAGTCCAACTCCTGTCCCTGCACAGGACAATCCCACAGTTCACACCATGTGTCTGAGGGCGTTGTCCAGTCTCTTGAACACTGTCAGGCTTGGGGCCGTGACACCTCCCTGGGGAGCCTGTTCCAGTGCTCCAGTGCTCCTGGGGGAAGAACCTTTTCTAATATCCAGCCTGAACCTTCCCTGACACATCTTCCTGCCATTCCCTCGGGTTCTGTCATTGGTCGCCAGAGAGAAGAGACCAGCACCTGCCCCTCCTCCCCGCCTTGTGAGGAAGCTGGAGCTGCTGTGGGGTCTCTCTTCAGTCTTCTCTTCTCCAGGCTGAACAGACCTACTGAATTCAGCCGCTCCTTGTATGGCTTCCCTTCCAAACCCTTCATCAACCTTGTAGCCCTCTTCCGAACACTCTCCAGTAGCTTTATACCCTTTTTATCCTGTGACGCCCAGAACTGCACACAGGGCTCCAGGTGAGGCCGCACCAGTGCAGAGCAGAGCGGGACAATCACCTCCCTGCCCGGCTGGCAATGCTGTGCTGGATGCGCCCAGGACACGGGTGGCCCTCTTGGCTGTCAGGGACACTGCTGGCTCATGTTCAACTTGCCATCAACCAGAACCCCCTGATCTCTCTGTGCAGAGCTGTTCTCCAGCATCTCATCCCTCAGTCTGTATGTACAGCCAGGGTTGCTGTGTCCCAGGTGCAAACTCTGGCACTTGCTCTTGTTGAACTTCATGTGGTTGAGGATTGCCCAGTTCTCCAATTTGTCCAGCTCCCTCTGCAGGTCCTCTCTGCCCTCACAAGTGTCAACAGCTCCTCCCAATTTTGTGTCATCAGTGAACTTAGTATTCCCTGAAGTCCTGTGTCTAAGTCATTTATAAAGACATTGAAGAGCGCTGGCCCTGAGATGGATCACTGTGGAAACCCGCTGGTGACTAGTTGCCAGTCTGACATAACCCCATTTACTAGAACCCTTTGAGCCCGACCTGTCAGCCAGTTGCTCACCCACTGCATTGTGTGTTTATCCAGCTGTGTGCTGGGCATCTTGTCCAGGAGGATACTGTGAGAGACAGTATCAAAGGCTTTACTGAAATCCAAAAAGATCACATTGACAGGCTTCCCTTAGTCAACTAGGTGGGTAACCTTGTCTTAGAAAAAAATTAAGTTCGTTAAGCAGGACTTTCCCCTCATGAACCAGTGCTGCCTGGGACTGTGTTGTCATTCAGATGTTTTTCAATAACTTCCAGAACAACCTTCTCTGTGATTTTGCCAGGCACAGAAGTGAGACTGTAGTTGCCAGGGTCATCCCTGTTGCCCTTCTTGTGGATTGGGACAACGTTTTCCAGCTTCCAGTCATCTGGGACCTCTCCAGATTCCCAGAAGTGTTGAAAAATCACAGAGAGAGGTCTTGCTATGACACCAGCCAGCTCTTTAAGTACCCTTGGATGAATCCCATCAAGCTTCATCGACTTTTAGGGATCTAGCTAGAGTAGCAAATCCCTTACCAGCCATGCTTTTCTAAGTAAGGGTATGGGGGCCCCCAAGACCATCATCAGTGTTGAAGACTGATAAGAAAGCATTAAACGTCTCAGCTTTGTCTGTGTCTCTGTTAATAAGGTGACCACGCTCATCAAGAAATGGGCCAATGATATGATATATGAGTGGTTCATGATCCGCTTAGCCTCACCCTCTTTAAAGGTAAAGAGTTGGAAAATACCCTACCTTGCTGAGGCCGCTGGAGTTCTGCTGCTCATTTCCCAGACTTGTTTGAAATAAACATGAGAAACACGGGTGAAAATCCCATACTCCAATAAAAGTTCAGCACTAGCATGTGAAAAGTCCTGCTAGACCAAGAGGATCTTTATACATTCAAAAATGCATACAAAAATCCCATTTCTCATAATGTGATAGTAAATGCTGAAGACCATGCCTTAGAGGATTAGATGAAGAAGGCAGTGCTAGTGTAAACTTATACTTTGATACGAGTCCTTCCTAGACCAGATTTCTGTTATAAGAATAAAATATTTTAGTAATTCCAATCCAGCACAAAATTTGCATCAGTAAATTGTTCATGTTGTATTATACTTTTCCTTCAATCTTTTTATACCAGTCTTAACAACCAGAAGAGAATAACAGATAACAATGGAGTCTTAATATTCTAGAGGCCAAATTACTGGCTTGAAGATAAGGGTGATTGGAAGTGGTCAGCACGGATTCACCAGGGGAAGTCATGCTTGACCAACTTGATGAGCTTCCATAAAGACGTGACTTCAGCAAAGTTTTTGAGTCTGTCTGCCATAACATCTTCATAGAGAAGGTGATGAGTTATGCGCTGGATGAGTAATGCTCTTCCAGTTTGAGGTGGGTGGAAAACTGGCCGAATGGCCAGGCCTAGAGGCTAGTCATCAGTGGTACAAAGTCCAGTTGGAGGCCAGTAACTAGCAGTGCAATTCCTCATGAATCCTGTCTGCACTGAGCAGCCAGTCCCAGGAAGCAGCACTTCGGTCCTGAACAAGATCCTGGACAAGAGGAGAAAGGCAGAAAGCCCCGGACGCCTCTGCAAAATGGCAGGATGGCAACAGGCTGAACTAGAGAAACTCGCAAACAGAACTCTCCCGAACATATCTCCATCCCTCCTGGGGAGATCCTGATTGGACACAAGGGGGAAATTTTTCTTTATGACAAAAATAGGCCACTGGACAAAGTACCCAAGGACGTGGTGGATTTCCCAACATGGGACAATTTTCAGATTCAGCTGGACAGGGTGCTGGGCCATCTTGTCTAGACTGTGTTTTTGCCAAGAAAGATTGGGCCAGACGATCCTTGAGGTCCTTTCCAACCTTGTTTTCTGTGATTCTCTGATTCTCATTAATCTTCAGTTTCAGAGAATTGAATGCATAGTGACTAAAGCCACATGTCCTCTTCGGTATTTCAAGTCCAAGAACAGGTGTATTCATGCAACAATGAAACAATAACACATGCCCAAATTTATTCATTTAGAGTGCAATACTTAAGTCTTCTTTTACCACTCAAGGAATGCAAAGGAAAATAGATCTTTATCAGCCAAAGATGGGGGGAGTAAAATGGAGCAATTTTTTTTGAGTAGCTCAGGTTCGGTAGTCATCATTTGCACACATTCAAATACGGTTCCAAGGGGAAAAGACCCAGCCTTCCACCATGCCATAGGTATGCCCAAGTCATGTTTTTGGAGGACTGTTTGCAAACTGAGCCACTGTGCTCAAGATGTAAGGTGCCTGTGGTTCTCACTGAGCCTCTACCTACAATAATCATTAATCTGGAGCAGCTTTAGAAGAAACTGTAAGCAGGCACACTCCTTATTATGTGTAAACATAATGCACTTAGTCAAGGCTTGGCTTCAGGGAAATTCATTCAGAATAGTGCAGCTTGGAAGAAAACATATGAGTGTGCGGATCTGTAACAAGTGCAAAATGTTTGCTTTCTGCCTGTATTCAGCAAGCAGCTGCAGATTCCTTACAGCACAAAAAATGCTCTATTTATACCCATAAACAATACTAACAAATTCTGGAATTTGCTGGAGCATTCTAGCAATATGAAAACAAAGGGGTTTTTTTCAGTGGCAGAAGGAAGATGTGAAAATGGGAGCTTTCACTGACCCGTCACAATCAGAGGGATAATTACAAAACTAAATTTTTCTTCCAAACTACTATTTCCGCATAAACAACTCATTTGCAATTGTGAAGATGGGTGTCTTTGCAGAAATAGACCTATTATTAAAAAGTTGCCTTCTTCTCTTTCTGCAGATTTCATTTTAACAAAATGGATATGAATAAACGCTTCTACCTCTTCATCTCATTTTAAAAGAACTGCTATTATATTAGCTTTTCAAAGATTGCTTGTATTTTATATTAGTACCAAACAGCTGTAATCGAGGACCTGTTCTGCTGCCTTCACATCTTTTGTCTTTTAGTCAGTGAAACTTTTCTGTTTGGGATGAGTAACATTTTGGGTCATTCCTCCTGTGATATCTTACACCAAATCTGCATACTCTCAACACTTCCATGGAATGCCAATTTTCTGCTATAGAAATGCATACAGAGCAGATGCTGTGCAGCAGGCCAGCAGTCAGGGTTTGTTTACAGCTGCTCTCTGATCTCAGTGATCCCTGTTTCCTGTTAATCTATTTTTCTTAACTCTACCCTTCACCTGCATAACCCACTTTTGTCCTCCTTTGTGAACAGATGCAGCCCATAATGTTTGTCTTGAAATGTCTGGGAGGAAGGACCTCTTTGTCAATAATACTTCTTCATGGGCAGGAGCATCCATAAAATTTTTCCTTCTAAGAAAGTGTTTGAAGAACTGCATGCTTTCAGTGGTGGGTCTCTGACCCTGTGGGTCAGCTTGGGTCTGTGCTGCAGAACCCCCTTTGTGAGCTGCTATGGAATTTTTTGCTCCTAGAGAGAAGCTCAGCTGTGCCCAAGGAAGACAAATGCCTCACTGCAGACAGGCAGAGGGGCACTGCAGAAAGAGTCCTAGTCTGAAGGTTAATTGTACTCCTTGCCCATGTTCTTTTATTGACTTATGAATGAAAGATGCCAAGCATTTTGAGAGCATGGTTATTCATGAAGTTAGCAGGACATTTTGCACCTGTTTCTGCAATAAAGGAATCTTTCAGTTAGGAACATACAGAAACGAGCGTAATTCTTCAGCAGTAGCCTATGAACAAACTTGAGTGAATTTAAATATGTGGGAAGAGTCTGAGTTATTTCACTACTGAGCTAAGTGGGGGCAAAAACTTTGCATGGGGTGAAAAGACTCAATTTTTAAATTAGGTTTCATAAATAAAATTCTGGGTTTATTTGTAAACCAGCTTAAAGATCATTTTCTAACTAAAGAAGTAGCAATACAATTTAGGGGAGAATATTTTTTTGCCACACATAACAGTTCGTGTGCACCTCAAAGCAATGATTCAGACTTAGTTTGGCCTTAACTATTATGTCCTAACTTCTTGTGATGCAAACCATATCTGAGTATACCATATGTTTTGCCATGTTGAGGGCTGGCTGTTCATTCTCATGGCTTCTTCTGACCAATTTTATCTGTCACAGAACTTCCCCTTTCCATTCCATGCCTATGTGTTTTCCTCATTTTCCTTTGGAAGGCCCTCACAAGCACTTCAAAATCCAGATAGATTATATCCATCCAATCTGTCTAACATGTTTCCATTATGTGTCACAAGTTTCCTACATGGAAATGGTGCTGGCTTTTGTTTCAGGCCGTTTAGCACTAAATTATATGACGTAATCCTGCATGGTTGTATAACACTTGAGCTTCAACAACCTGAAGGCAGATAGCTCACCATTTTTCTTTAGAAAGGAAAAAAGGAGAGTTTTCTGGGAGCATGGAAACATTTCCAGCAAGGTTTTTTATGTTAACTGATATATTTAATCAATTTCATGCCTTCTGGAAGTTTACAGGAGCAGTACGAATTAAGAGCTCTTCTGAAATTATTTTCTTCCGAGATTGTCTTACAAAAACGGAATGTTAAAAACGTAATATTGATTTACAAATCATCTTGACTTCTACATCTGGCAACCATTGTGTTTAGACCTACAGATATAGGTGGAGAATCAAAGTTGAAAGACAAGTGTAAGTTTTGGCTAACTCAGTAGTTAAAATAGGTGCTGTCTTTTGTGCAAAAGTAATATTACCTACAAAACCTAGGAGGAAAAACTGTGGCTATTGGAGATGAGGATATTATGGCTGTGAAAACAGATAGTATCTCTCTTGGAGTCTCTTTTACTTTTCTGAAAGATAAATATGGAGAAACAAATTATGGAACTCCTTGTCATTGGTCATCATGTTAGCCAAATGTGTAAAAGAGTTCAAAAAAGAAGAGGCTGCATTGTTGAAGCTGATAGATCTACTGAAAAAAAAAGGGGAATAGGTGTTAGGGTTAGTCTTAGCTCATAAATCGCTGACAGCTGGAATTTGAGAGTGGTTACTGAGGGGAATATCAGTCTATAACTGGTTTTCATTTTATCCAAAGAATCTGTTACTGGATGCTGGAAAGAAAATACTAGATGGGTCATTGTCTGTCCAGTAAATAATGTATTGTATTATTTGATACAACTGATAATGACTTATTTGCAAGGGACAAAGTAGGAAAGGAAAAAAATCTCCTTTACATCTTTCAAATGCTTGAAGAATAGGCCTAAGAATAGTTTAGGTTGGAAGGGATTGCAATAAGGAGGGACATCTTCAGCCAGATCAGGTTGCTCAGAGCCCCATCCAACCTAAACCTAACCCTAACCTGACTGTGAATGTTTCCAGGGATGGGGCATCTACCATGTCTTTGGATAACCTGTTTCAGTGTTTCACTACCCTCATTGTAAAAAAATTTTTCCATATATCTAGTCTTAAACTAGCCTCTTTCAGTTTAAAACCATTACCCCTTGTCCTATCACAACAGTCTCTGCTAAAAAGTCTGTCCCTGTCTTTCTTATAAGCCCCCTTTAAGTGTTAAAAGGCTGCTATAAGGTCTCTCCGGAGACTTCTCCTCTCCAGGCTGAACAACTGCAACTCTCTCAAGCTTTCTTCATAGGAGAGGTGTTCCAGCCCTCTGATCATTTTTGTGGCCTTAAGAGATCCCCATGAAGCTCCTCATTCGTAAAGCTAGATGTGTTTCTGTTCATTATATGTATATATCAAGGATAAGTGCCAGGTCACACACATGGGTCTTAACAATCCCATGAAATGCTAAAGGCTCAGGCAAGAGTGGCTGGAAAGCTGTCTGACAGAAAAGGACTTGGGGTTGTTGGTCAACAGACAGCTAATATGAGCCAGCAGTGTGTCCAGGTGGCCAGGAAGGCCAATGCCATGCTGGCTTCTATCAGGAAAAGTGTGGCCAACAGGACTAAGAAAGTGATTGTGCCACTGTAGTCAGCACTGGTGAGGCCCCACCTTGAACCCTGTGTTCAGTTTTGGACCCTTCACTACAGGAAAGACATTGAGGTGCTGGAGAGAGTCCAAAGAACAGCAACTAATTTGGTAGAGGATCTATAGAGCAAGTTTTATGAGAAGCGGCTGAGGGAAATGGGGTTGTTTAGTCTAGAAAAAAGAAGACTGAAGGGAGACCTTGTCTCTCTCTGCAACTACCTGAAAGGAGGTTTTAGCAACGTGGGTGTTGGTCTCTTCTCCCAAGTAAAAAGTGACAGGATGAAAGGAAATGACCTCAAGTTGTGCCACCTTCCAGATATTCCTAAGCTATCATGGACCATCTCTTGCTTGGGTAACCAAAGCGATAGCTTTTGTGGCTTTACCCTTACCTGAGATTAAGCAAAGTGTCCTAGTGGAAGGAAACAAGAGCCCTTCTGCTTTCTTTAGGAGTTTCTCTGTCACTTGAGGAAGCCTGGGTGAGCAGCTTAGTCAAGGGCTTGGTCTCATTTGCTGTTGAATGTCTTCTTTTAGAATCATAGAATCATTTAATTTGGAAAAGACCTTTAAGATCATCGAGTCCAACCATAAACCTAATGCTGCCAAGTCTGTCACTAAACCATGTCCCTAAGTGCCACATCTACACATCTCTTCTTACTTTGCATGCACTGAGATCCTCTTTAGGTTTCTAAAACTGTCCTGTATTATTGGGGTATTAAAGTGTTCCTTCTGCTGTTTGCAGGACTTTCATATGTCTCAGAGGTGGAGGTGTACACATTGCAACCTCCTCCTGCCATTGACTGCTATGATGACAATTTCTGTTTGTATCTCTCAAAGAAAGGTTTTTGATACAGCTCCCCAGCTAAAGTGTAGTGGGACAGAAGCGTTGTGTTGATATCTTGCTTCTCTTCCCCCAGAGCACTGTGTTTGCATGCTAATTAGCAATGAGCAACACCTTGTAGAAAGAGAACAAATAACCTATGGGAACATTCTTGTTTCCCAAATCACCAGCAAGTGGATGGATCTCCAGAGTACTTGATGGAGGCACTTTAAAATTAGCTGCAGTCAGACATCTCCCCCATAACTCATCGCCTCAGGGACATGGATAGATTTGCAGAAACTGGTGGCACTCTTCACTGCCTGTGATGCACAGGATCAGAGTATGTACTCCTGGTCCTGGCTCTCACCTACACAGAAAGGCAATCCTGTCAATTCACTTCCACCAATAAATCTGCTGGCTGAACACCAATCTTTTGTGTCAGGTGAGAAAATCAAAGCAGACAAAATGGGATGGGAGAAGGCAGACACAACAAATCTTGGTCAGAAAAGATACTTTCAAAGCAATTGCTTTTCTGGTAAATTGTTTCTTAACAGGGAAGTGCTTTATTTGTTCATGGTATTAAAGGGCAAAACAAACCAGTGCACAGGAGATAAGTTGAAGTATACTTGAACACAGCATGATGATGTATGATTAATGTTAGAGATATTTATCTAAATGCAGCATTTCATTACGTACAGCATTCTCACTATTGTTTCCATGGGAAAATAAGAGATTTCCAGCTGAAGTAGATATACTTATACTTAGTACCTCATCAATTAGGTTTTCCAAACCAAGCAGAACCAGTTCTGCAGACCAGTTCTGTGGCATCTGTAATTAATTTATTTCTGAATGTCAGCTTGGCTTAATAAGGATGCTATGAAAACCTATTTTTCCCTTTAAAACCTCTATACATCTCAGTCAAGTGCTGGAACTGAAGAAAGCAGGTGGGTTGTTCCACTGAGTGTTCTTGATTTTATCTTCATGGATGTCTTGTGGCTGGATTTACCTGCCAAGGAGAAGTGTTTCTGAGCCTGGGTGACACTTGCAGGCTGGTCCTTGAACAGCTACAATGTGTATGCTGTGATGACAAGTGTGCCAGCACTGGGACAGCTTTTTGAAAGTTTCTTTGAAAGGAACAAGAAAATTCCTACGAGGAAGGGATCTGGTGGAAGTTAGGTTACAGCAGGGGAGATGAGGAAGCTCTTTATGACCTGACCAAAGATGAGTCCCATCAGCTGGAACAGTAGACATAGCTGTAACATACTCTTTAATGCAAGAAAAAAAAAGAAAAATATATATGAATATAATGCAATTTCTCTCTGAGTGCCCACCCGGACCAACAAAAAGCCTGCTGAGATTCACTGAACCAATACTTATCCTTATCCTGCCTTCGTGGTGTGGTGGGTTGATCCCAGCCATCAGCTAAGCTCTCTCCCAGTCACTCACTCCAACCTCCCAGTGGGATAGGGGAGAGGATAAGGAGAGAAAATGTATGTCGGGGGCGTGGTGGAGGTAAGTGGGTGGGAAGTAATTCTTGATCAAGGAA
This sequence comes from Caloenas nicobarica, assembly GCF_036013445.1. Taxonomy (NCBI): domain Eukaryota; kingdom Metazoa; phylum Chordata; class Aves; order Columbiformes; family Columbidae; genus Caloenas; species Caloenas nicobarica. The sequence goes on along the minus strand of NC_088284.1, from coordinate 44,788,025 downwards.
AAGACTGTTTAATAAGTAAAGGAAAGAAAAGGAAAAAAGCTAGTGATGCAAAGGAAACTGCTCACGACCTCCCACCAGCAGACTGATGCCCAGCCCATTTCTGAGTAACAGCTGTTTAGGACAAAACGCCCTTCCCCCTGTTTTATTGCTCAACATGATGTTATCTGGTACAGAATGCCAGATGACATCTCTTTGGTCAATTCAGGTCAGCTGTCCCATCTCTCCCCTTCCAACTTCTTGCCCATCCCTGTGCTCCCTAGGGGACTGCAGAGTGAGAAATACAGACGATGAGCAAGCACTATGTAGCAATAACTAAAACGTTGTTGTGGAAGGAAGGAAGGAAGGAAGGAAGGAAGGAAGGAAGGAAGGAAGGAAGGAAGGAAGGAAGGAATATGAAGGAAAAGCAGTATTCACCTGCTCATCTGATGTCCTGTCTTTGCCTCTTTTCTTGCTTCATCAGTAGCATGACCTATCTTGTTTCAGGAGTGCCTGGATTTGAACCCTTGGTTCAGTGCTGTTCCCCACTATTGCCCACTGAAATTCCTGTCACCACCATGGGAACACAGGGGAGGATACAAGGAAGGATGTACCCCACCTCAGTTCTGGGTGGGCTCTACGCACCCAGGATGTCTCAAGGACTAAAAAGAGGGTTGTCCATGGCAGCTGTCACCTTTGTCCCTTTCAGGCTCAGCAAAGCAGTTAATGCATTTAACTTTGTACCTTTTTGACTTTGGTAGGGCTGTGTTTGTCCTTAAGTGCACCACCATATACCATACTAGACTGGGATCTGCTAAAGCAACTGATTTCTTATTCATGTGGACTTCTATTAACCTGACGCTAAGTTTTTTTAATGTCTACCCCTTTGGTTAGTAAATCTATTTTTAAAAAGGGTATATAAATTTATGTGTAATGTCATGATAAACTACAAACACAGTCAAGTTTTGATCATGTGCCACTTTTGCACACTGGTAGGCTGATCAGCCTGTATTACTGTTTTTTGTCCTTAAACATGCATTCTTGTCCTGTTTGAGAAGGACACTTAGACAATAAAATAAGCACATACATATAAGAATCCTTTGTACTTTTTATGGCTAAAAGTGCTTTTCAGATATTAAGTAGGTGATTCATGTAGCAGGCTGATGAAGTTACGGTTCTCTTACCATTGTTAATAACCCATCTTCCAACAGAAGACAAGCACAAGGATCAGAAGCAGCACTTGGAAGTTCACACCTCTAGGCCTGTGCTCAAAAAAAGGTCACTCAGTCTGGGAAAAAAAACCCCATTGTGCCGCTTCCCTTACAATTCTGTTTGTGTAAGTCAAGCAATGGAATGAGCTGAGACTAAACATTTTTTAGTTGAGACTCTAAGGAAGCAGAAAAACAGAAAGACAGAGCCATGTGCTCTGTGAACATAGGCAACTGATGCAGAAACGGGACTTGACATGTACGACAATCACAAATAGCACAGATCTTTGACTAGTGTAGAATACATTTTTTTTCAAGAACATAACTCAGTTTTCTCCATAACCATATGCGATTCAGAGCTCTGCATAGAACCATGCAAGTGCACAACTCTAACCAGTCCCACTTAAGTATTTAGGGACCTCCTGCACATCTTTGCTGATGCATGAAAGCACCTTGGCCAGCTGTGAATTTTACTCTTCTTGTATAAAGCAGCCTCAGCCCCATTATACACCAATGTTTCACATTCAAAGTATGTGCCTGATTCTCATTTACACAGGAATGGTTCTACATCTCACCTGCATCAAGGGATTTTAATGTAATTGTTTCTCAGGTACTTTCACTTTTACTTAAATTTGGACTCTTTATGCATGAAAAAAGAGAGTGATACTCCGACAACATAAATGTTAGCTTCATGGGTGCATTTCTCTGCTTGAAAGCAGTCAGAGTAAGCCACATGGAGTTTAACTGCCAAGAGGTTTTAGGAAAAAAAACCCTACACCACTAACAAGGTTTTAAAAATTACCTTGTATAAATGGGTGTAATCACAAGTAAGCAGGACAGATTTTCTCCAAATGTAACCAATTAAGTACCATATTCAGGCAAAAAGATCCAATTTTTGGTTCCTGTAGCTGTTTTATAGCCAACAGAGCAGCAAGCATGACAGGTTGCCTTTTCCAGTTGCTTCCTCAGTTCCTTAGTAATGCAGGTTAAGTGTGTTTCTTTTTTCCTTTCTCTGTTGCCTAGTCAGAGGAAACTTGTCTGCTGTTGCTGAAACTGGTAGAAAAGGCCTCTTTTTCTTATGAGAGTCTTCTTTCTGCCTCTCCTCTTGCTGAAGCTGCTCAATGAGAAATCACAGTAGTAAGCTTGGCAGCCTCCAAATTTTTTTTTTTTTTAAGCAGTCAATTCAGCAGTAACAACATTTAATATATAAGCAGCTCCTGGAAATGGGTTAAAGGTGTGAAACCACTCTTTTTCCTCTTTCCATAGGGAAACAAACAGTGGAATCAGCTCTATCTGAAATGAGTTGAACCAGGGGAAGAAACATTTACTGTTGTCACAATTTGAGAAGGAGGGTCTTTTTGCAGTCTCTTGTGTTCCTTGTTTGGTGAAGTGCGTGGATTTCTATCTCTAGCAAAAGGAATGAGAAAAACTTTTTTTTTTTTTTTTTTAAAATAGTGCTATTATGATATATGCTGAATCCTGAAGTCCACCTTTGGAAGACTGGGCTCTACCCCAGTATCACATTCTCTACAACACAATATTCTTACAGAGATAGTACACAGGAAGGTGGAGATAAGTTTAGATCCTCACCACAGAGCATGTGTTTTGCAGCAGCTATCAACGTGGAGCATATGTCTGATTCTCTGTTGCAAAAATAAAAATACTATCAGGTTGTTCGTGTCAGTAGCAAAGAATATTATACTCGAAAAGCAGTTTTCTCTGTGTGATATGGGAAAGGAAATGCAACTAATATGCTAAGGAGAAATGGTTCTTGGTGTTATATTTTCTTCTGTAATCTTCTGTAACAGCCCTTGCATCTTGGACAAAGCAAATAAGGCATCTTTGCCAAGACAAGGAATAATCTTTGTGCTGAGGCTCCACAAATGGATAACTTTTGAGCCAGGAACTCCTGTGATTTCTGTCCCATGGTGAGCTTCTAGACAGGACATGGAAATACACAGGGTGAGAATGCTGGGTGCTCTGGAAAAGACCTCACTGGAGATATGCAGCTCCAAGCAGTCATAACCGTCAAATGCCAACACCTTCGAGATGCGCGAAACAAAAGTTACCATTGGAGTTAAACCCTTAGTGTCTGTGGGCGCAAGGAGCGGGGCTGCCCAAAGGGACAGGCTGTCCCTGCTAGTCGACTGCTGGTTTGCCATCGGGCCACCAGAGGGAGATCAAAGGCCACTTGCTTCTCCACAAGGTCCCCTCACGCCTTCGAATGCCGCATTCGTAAACGTCTACACTGCCATCATAAAGCTCATACTAAGTCAGATTAACTGTCGTGGCAAACATAGCATCATTTCGCCACCATCGCATGCCACCAGTTAACACTATCGTTTTAACTTTGCCTCTGGCAAAGCTAATGCATGTAAGCCCTGGGGGAAAAAAAAAAAAATCCCTAAACCAAAATGCTTTTTGGTGTTTTCAGAACAGGTGTGTGCAGCCTGTTGAAGAAGTTTATAACTGCATTTCTGTGGTGTGCATACATTATTTTTTTATACCTGTTACTGCTTTACTGCATTTCACAATGAGGTACAGACAAACTAAGTTTCTGCAAACATCTTTGTTACATGGTGCTTTTGGAAATAGTTCTAATGAAGCTCAGCCTACTGGGTGTTGTCCTCAGAAGATATTGCAGGAAATTAATGGTTTGAAAAACTAGAGTTTCAAACTAATTCTTTGCTTGAAATAACCTTTCAAAAGCAAGAATACAGACGGCAATCACACTTTGTGAGCTGCTGATAAGAACATTATTGTTGTCTGAGCAGGGATCCCTTCATAAAGAAGGGATATTCTTTACCTTCTTTGTCTCCGTATCTTCCTGGTTTATGTCATTCCTAGTCCAGATGATGTAATGAAAAATGAAGTGGTCTAGTTACTCCTTGTAATAAAGTAACAGGAGCTGTTTGGAAAACTCAAGCTACAGTCATGGGTAAAAATGTAGATTTCTGTTCTGGCTCAGGATAGGAGAAAAAAAAAAGGCAAAATTCTGACAAGGTATATGTGTGCATGTATAAATGTTGAACTATTTTGATAATTTTCATGGAAATAGCTTGTGTCCATAATCCCAAATGCAAGTCTTTTCAGGTTGGATCAGCAGTAACCTGCACTTCTGAGGCCTTTCCTGTGCTTGCCTTTCTAATCCTGCTGTCCAGCTGGGGAACATCTCCCATGATACTTCAATTTCTCCCTAGTTTTAATGATCTTACCAGTGTTAGAGACTAAGAAAGAGGGAGGCACAAGGTCTTGGAAGGATGTAAGAGGTCTAGAGTTAGACCTATGAAATGATTACATGGTCAAACACCTTGTCAGATGGGACAGTAAGGAGAGAGGGAAGCCATGAACAAGACATGCAGAGACACAAATATGACAGAGAAATATTTGTCAAAGGTGAAAAACAAACCTGGCCAATCACAGTAATTGATGGGCTATCAAGAAACTGCTGGTAAACTGGCACTTAGCAACTGAAAAGGATGCAAATCTGAAGGTGCAGGATGCAGGAGAGGTTGGTGGGACTGTGCCAGATGCTGAGGGAACATGCATAGGACAGGATTCAGGGAGGGAGAAAGTGGGGGGCAGACAGAAAAGGGTGTAAAAGGAGCCACTTGTGTGTAAGCAGAGACTGGTCAGCACGTTGGTCTGACTGAGCCTGATGCCTGATCACTGCAATCTGTCTCACCTTCTTATTAAATCCTTCCTCAACTACCTGCATAATTGCACTCTTTATCTTGTGTGCATGGGTGCTGTAAGCACTACGTGCCAGCTACTGGGGGCACAGTGTGATGGATTTGGTGCCAGTAACTGGAGTCAGACCAGGGGACTGGGTGTCCCAGGCCTGTGGTGCCAGCTACCAAAGTGAATGGGGTCTCAATGCCAGCAGCCAGGGCAGGGATGGCTCTTGGCCACCAGCCACTGTGGTTGGAATGGTGTGTGTCCCAAAAACCATCAGACTGATGCTGGATGAAGGTGGGGAAAGCTGGTAGAGCAATTATCAGAAAGGAAGAATGGTCCTTGTTAGAAGAGGAAGCTGAAATATCTTTTTTCTTTTTTCTTTTTTCTTTTTTTCCATGAAGATGATGACTTAGAGGCAATACGGATTGATCATAAGCACTGAGGAGAGGGGAGAGAGAAAATGGAATTACTTCAAATAAAGAATGGCATCAGCCAGGTTATAATTGTTTTTTCTTGTGCCAAGTATGCATTTAGGCTGGAAGTCAAAAGAATCCCTTACTGGCAGGGAAATAAGATTGTGAGATAGCTTTCCAAAGGAAATATTTTGGCCAATACCCCCAAAGCTTCTGTTAAAATGAAGTTTAGAATGATCATTTAAAAAGATTGTCTTGACATGGCTGCCTGAGATCACAAGGGACCACTCCTTATCACTTCTGTGTTTGTACAGAACACTTGGTTCATAATGCCTTTTTAGAAAATGTGTTGAAAAAATGAACAAAAGCAATGCAACATCCCTCCATGCGAGGCTGGTCTTCAGCCTTCCTCCAGATATTCCTTGCTGTAGTGTGGCCATCTCTGCTACTGTCATTCTACTGCAGGAAAAGAGTTCAACAAGCAAAATTCATGACTTCTTGCTTCATCACTCTGTAGCACCAGGGTTCGGTGTGACATTGTGTGAATATTCATTTTTCTTTAGGGAAAACTGGATGTTTCTTGTTTTTTCACTTGGCCTTTTTTACCCCTCCCCTCTCCAACACTCCCTCCCACTCTGTCCCCAACACCACCCCACTTTTTCTTACATTCATTAACTACTATGTTGACTTTTGTGTTCTCACCTAAAACAGTGAAAACATGGCATATGTGTGCTGCAGAGGGACCCTGGCCACTTTCTTCTACAACCTGAAGTAGTCCCTGCCTTTGTGCTGCTTTTAATCTGTGTTGTAACTGATAACTCATGTGTCTGCTTCACTGAAATGAAAACAACAGAAAAAGAACCCAGAATTTTGTGCCAGAGATATTTCAGTTCCCAGTGCTGCCTGTCATTAATCATACATTGTTGAAACTAACCCTCAGCTTTCTTTTTTAATAAGTGTGAAGTATTCCCGCTTCTCAATGCAATCAAATTAAAACATCACAGAGAGCTAAATAAGCTGATGAAGATGGAAGTGAGTACACAGTAGTTAAGAAAAGGGGAAAATAACTCAATTTTTAGGGACTTAGGTCTTTTTTAGGTCTGCTAATTGGGGCACAGAAAAGTTTCAGCCTGAAGGATGCTGAATGGGGTGGTTGCTCAGCTATTCCAGACACTGAACACCTGTAAGAATCAGCATATTTTCCTCTTATACTCAAAGCAGCCATGCACAAGGGCTAGGCTGCTTTTCTGAGTCAGCATGGTGAAAACTCCCACTGCTGCTGCTGCTGCTGCGGCCCATCAGGAGCTACTGCCACCAAGCACAGGTTCACAGAGAGAGTCAGAACCTGTTCAACTTCTGCTCTTCTGTGTTGGTGCTATGCACGTTGTTCACAGATCCTACAAAAGGGCGAAAAGAATAAAAGTCCTGCAATCTCCCTGTGTTGACACAGCTTGTTGCGAGGGGGACTGGGCACCCTTTGGTGATGGATGGCATGAATTACAAAGAGCCACTTGTAAAATACAGACCTTACTCTCTGCAGTGGGCCTGATATTTAGAGACAGAAGTATGACAGTAGCTTGTGTTTGTCTGGAGTTTGTCTGATGCATTTTGTCAGCACAAACTTCCATGAGCTACAAGCGGCTTTGAGGTTTCAGACTTTTCCGAACATATGAGCGTAGATCTTCTTAATGATACAGAAGTCTAGACAACTGTTTATAAAACACTTGAGATGCAAGAGGCTTTGTCAGGACCTGTTTCTTGTTATCTGCTCACCATTGCTAAGCACACAAATGGCTTGCTAAGCTATATCACTAGAGCTGACACAAAAGTTGTGTCTTCTTTGTCAACCAGAGAGTGAAAGATACAGGGACTGAAGCCTTGGAAGTTGTACTGAGCATTTGCTTTGATTTTGTCATCTGCATGAAGCTATGTGGGGATTTCATAAAAGTCACAGGAATATCCACTTATGTGATCCATACTTCTTACTACACAGATGTGCTGGAGGCATTCAGTAAGTAGCTTTTTAATCATGTTACAAATAGAAGTTTTTTTGTTGTTATTCTTTCTGGGTGCTTCTGTTAACTATGCCTGCAAGATCAAATGTTAGTTTGCTTTTTTTTTCTCCAGACTAAAGTCCTGAGTCAACAAAATGTCTAAGACAATGCTCAAGTAAAGGCTACAGTGCTTTGTTGAACAGCTGTAGGTTTAAACACGTTTAGCCATAAACATACTGAAACACTTTCCCAAATTGAGGCTTTTCCCCAGAATAGTAATTACTTAGATGGTAACTGTAACACAAGCTTAGTGATGGTCTGGATTGAATTAGTGAACCCATGCTGGCATTAAGGAGATAATTTTTTTTTCATTTTATTATAAAAATGTAGATATATGTGAAAAGGAAAAAAAAATATCTAGAATCATGGAATCATAGAATACCAGGTTGGAAGGGACCACAAGGATCTGGTCTAACATTTATTGGCAAAAGCACAGTCTAGACAAGATGGCCCAGCATCCTGTACAGCTGAATGTGAAAAGTGTCCTATATTGGAGAATCTACCACTTCTCTGGGAAGTTTGTTCCAATGCATGATTATTCTCATTTTGAAAAATTTCCCTCTTGTGTCCAGTCAGTCTCCTCAGGAGGAACTTGCACCCATTGCACCTCCTCTTTTTCACGTAACTCCTTGTAAAAAGGGAATCTCCATCTTCTTTGTAGTTACTCTTTAAATACTGGAACATGGTGATAAGGTGTATAGGAGCATTTTCTTATACAAAGGGGCCACTTCCTGTTAGGTCATTCAATATTTAAAGAATAAACACTAGTTCCATTACTAAAATGGGAGAGTGAGACATGGGAACCTCGAGCAGACTGGCTATTAAAATCATGGAGTCAGATCACATGCCAAAGGCAGACTAGGTCATTGGCCCGTGATCAGTTAGGGTGCCCTGCTTGCTAGGGGAAAGACTATATGACACAAAGGGAAGTTTTCAAGGCACCACTTTTCAGAAAGTCAAAAATTATCATCAAGCTGTCCTGTCTAGAAATATCTGAGCACCAATCACAGATTTCAGTGCAAATCAGACCTCTTTGTTAGGCACTGCTGAAATTAGGGATACATTGAAGTTATCAGTGTTCTCTGTGAAAAATTTTGTAAATTATTCTTTGTTTATTTCCTATCTTATTCACTGCTTACGGCTCATTAAGGAGCCTAATGCTGAAGTGCACATACTGGGGAAGAGGCAGGAGGTTACTTGTACTCTGAGTGCAGATACCCGTATACCTGATTATAGGGTGCCACTGGTCAAAGCTGTTTAGATGCACTGTAGATTTGAGATTTGTTTTCAGATACAGTAAAAACTGGCAAGTGGGTAGGGATAAGGGAAAGATATGCAATAGATAAATGGTCTAGAAGATGCATGGAAAACTGGCCAGAACTTGGGGTTCAAAGTGTTTCATTCAGCAATGCAAAGTCTAGCTTGTGCCTGTTTACTACTGGTGTCCCTCTGAAACAGTGATACTGAGGCCCAGACTATGTAATGTTTTTACTAATTGACCTGGATTATGGGACAGAGTGTGTTCTCAGCAAGTTTGCAGATGCTATCAGACTGAGCAGCATGGCAGATATGCTGGAGAAGAGGGCTAATATTCAGAGGGAACCTTGACAAGCCAGAGAAATGGACTGATAGGAATGTCCTGGAGTTTAGCATTGCCAAATACCAGGTTTAGTCTGTGATTCCCAGGTCATGTTAAGACAGACACTGACCCCATGGAGCAAGTCCAGTGGAGGCCACTGAGATGTAAAAGGGACTGGAGCATGGCACATGGCAGGAAAGGCAGCAAGAAGTGCTTTTGTTCAGCTTGGGAACAAGCAGGTGAAAGGGAGCTCTTCTGTCTGTCATCGGCTCCTTCAAAACAGGGCAGTGAGATGACACAGACAGACTCTTCTCAGAGGTGCACCAAAGGCAGAAGACACTCATTGCAATATAGGGCACTCAGAGGAGACTAGAAGATAGCTTTGTTCCCTGGGAGAGTGCTCAGTTCCTAGGCAGGGGGCCCAGCAAGGCTGCAAGTCCTTCACTCTTAGGCATCTTCCCAAATTGACTGGACGTGACCTGGAGAAATCAGGTAAAGTGTCAGGCTGGCCCACCTGTGAGGTAGGGAGGAGTCTATGAACCAGTACATGAGGGGTTTCATTTAAAAGAAATCTGGATTCTTCAGCAATCTCTTCCAATACTGAATCTTGCTGTCTGTGCTTTCACTGCAGTTTGCGTACAGCACACCCTTACACTAAAAGCTATTCAGAAACTAGCGTTCTTGCCCTGTGGGTGCTTCATGCAGAAATAATTTGGGGTCTGAGACACTTGCTCAAGCCTTACGCCCCAGTCAAGCACAGAACAGACTCAGCCGTGGGTTTTCTCGGTGAAGAACTTGTTAGGAAGCATGTGGACGACCTCCGATAATTGCAGACCACACATGAACAAGACTATTCACTTTGATTTACAAAAGGAGCATGTGACGTGCATGGCAGGCAACGGACGAGGGAGAACTCGGGGGAACGAAACAGAATCGCTGATGAAGGGAAGAGATTCCCATTTACCGCCCCGGTGGTAAATTCCCGCTGGACGCCCGCGGAGCCCCCCCCGCCGGCCGACAGAGGCCCGGCTGCCGCGGCTCCACCGCCGGACGGCCCGGGCGCGGGAGCGCGGGGGGCGGGGCCGTGCGCAGGGGGCAGGCGGCAGGCGGGGCGGCGGGCAGCACCATGCGGCCGCGGCTCCCCGCCCTCTGGCTCCGGCTCTGCGCGGCGGCAGCGGCGGCGGCGGCGGCTTCCGCGGGGCGGCCGAGGGGAGGCGAGCCGCCGCCGCTGCCCTCCGCATGGAGCCGCGGCCGCCCGGCGCCACCGCCGCCGCGCTGCGGGGGGCGTCCGCGGCGCCGGCGGCGGTGGGCGGCGGCGGCGGCGGGGCGCCCTGCGGGGGATGTGGTGAGTGACGGCGGCGCCGCGGTGTGTACGCGTGTGTGCGCGCATGTGTGCGCGTGTGTGCGCGCCCCGGTGGGGCAGCGCGCCGGCAGGCCGCCTCTCCCGCGCCCGCGGTGGCGGGTCCCGGCCCCGGGCGGCCCCGCCGGGCTCCCCGAGGAAGCCGCCGCCCGCCCGGCTTCCCGCGGGGCGCTGTCCGCGGTGCTGAGCGCGGCGGCCAGCGCAGCCGCTTCGCGGTGGGTCTGACGGCACGCCGGGAGGCGCGAAGGGGCGCGCGGGGAAGAAGGGTGCTCTTCCATGGCTTCTGCCTTGCAGTGTGGTACCAATGCTGTCTCGAAGGGAGCAGGGTGGTTGCAAGCGTCGGAGTGAAAATATCTGGCCCACAAGGTTGGCGATCCAGTCATCGCAGAAAGCAGATGAGACCTTGAGTAATTGTCTAGAACACAGGGTGACACAAACACAACTTAAGGTAGCCAGCCAGAATGGGCTAGGGTTTTCAGTTTGCATTTCTAGACAATATCTGCTCAACATCTGCTTGCAACAAACAAAATAAAGTAGCTCCATGACACCATGCAGCTTTGCAAACGGAAACATAGGGTCTGGTTTTGCTGTGCTAATGCTTAAATGAATTTGAGGTCACCTGAAGCTTAGCTACATTATTCTGACATTTTATTAGTCTTAAGTCATCTTGTGACTGACACTGATTCTTGGGGAACAATAGGTCCTTACTCCAAGGAGTAAATCCATTTCTTATAGTGGAGACCTCTCTGAATGTAAAAGATGTAGTAACAATACACTTCTTTTCAAGCCTTTCCTTCTTGCAATGTTCAGCTTCTTTTTCCTGCAGCAGCTAAACATTCTCCTCCTTTGTTATTTTGGAGCATTTTTTACAACAAATTTTGTTATAAACTGCACTGTTTTTGTTAATGAGCTACACTGTTGCATTTTTGGTATTGTGCTTATCTTTGAATCTCAAAAAAAAAATTCTTTCTCTGTCCTGCTGTGTGTGTATGTAGGTGTGAGGAAGCTGTGCTTTTGTATTAGGTTATCCACAGGTCTTAGCTCCTAGATACTCAATTGGACTTCATAGGAACTGAACTCTGCAAGCATTTTGCTGTAAATGCGTGGCACTTGGAAGAATATTTTTTTCTGAAGTTGAAAGAAATTTGCTGGTTTAAAAGGTAATCAGTGCTATTTACCGTAGGCACTACCAGACAAAGGCTGAGGGGTCAAACTGTGTGATTATGAGGCTCTTGTATAATCAGACAGGTTAGCCATGGGCAAGGATAATTCCTCAGCTACACAGAGGATGGCAATGTGTATTTCTAAAGGTGAAGGTTCTGTGTACAGAATAAAAGCTGCCTAAATGGGACCCTGTGAAAATCTTGGGTTTGGGGGAGTCACAGCTAGTAAAATCTAGACTCACTTCAATGCCTACCCAAACTCCTTTGTGAGTCACTGAGATCTGTATTTCACTTGCTGGTGTGTCTCAACTTCGAAGTCAAATGTCATGCTTGTTGACTTTTTTTTTTTTTTTGAGATGAGAACAGGTCAACTTACTTAAGTTTATTTTGAAGAAAATGTTGCCCACTGAGGTCTTAGTTGCTTCTCTTGAGACTGGAACAGAAAAAAAGAGCAATTCAAGAAGGTCATGAGCTGCCTTACATTCATAACTTTTATTCCCTGTTTTCTCTGTTAGTGTAAGTGCTTCTGCTGGCTTTAAACAGACCTCACTGTCAACACAAATTTTCTCCACTGTTTTGAAGGCAGAGCTGTCATTCATGAAGGCTTAGGTTTGTAGGTGTTCTACTGGCATGATTAATCATGTGAATAATCCTAGGGGCTTCCATGCTGGACTGCTCATATGACTAATGAGAAGAAATATACAATATCTATGTAGAAACCCACAGAAGCGGATCAGCTGGGAGACAAAGCCTCAGCAGAGATCATCTTTTGGCATTCAGCTGTCTTTCCTTACGTCTGTGTAGAAGACAAACTGGGGCACTCAACCTAAGGCTACCCATTGCTCATGTTGGACCCTCGTGTCCTCCTATAAAATCTGCAGGGCTATAAAATGCTTCCCACACTGCAGCTGCAGAAAGGCCAGGAGAGCACTGGCCCACAGCTGGCAGGAGTGGGCTCTGATATAAATAGCTGTGTACTTGTTTAGTTATGATTGTTGTGCAGACCAGATGTTCTTATTTCAAGTACCCTGTCCCCTCTTGCAAAGTGTTTTGCTGTCTTCAGATGGCTGTTACAACAGGCAGAAGTTGAGTATCCATTGTATTTGAACGGGCCAGCTTTGAAGTAATGGATACTAGTTTCTTAGATGGCTGTTTCCTTACACAGTTGAAGATAAGACCAGTTGGCAAGCCAGGGTATGTGTGTGTTGTGTGTGCTGACTACAGGCAGGCACTTTAACTGGTTATTAATTTCTTGAGATTGCCACAAAGCAATATGAGACTAGTAACAGCTTAATTGTGTTTATGTAGGCACAAATGCATTTTGCAAAAACATGTTTGTACTAATGAAAATTTGTTTAAATGTACTCACCAGGGTGCCTGAAATCCGTTTAATCTAATAAGAAATTAAATTTTATATTTAAACATTATACTTATGATATGCAGAACATGCGAAAAGTATTTTTCATGCCTATTCCTCAAGTCAAACTGCCTGTGGATGCTTAGAGGATAAATGTAAGCAACATAAGAATGCATTTGAAGATCTGAGTTAAAAATAGTTGACTTGCTGTTTGCCTGCACTAACAAGTCTAGCTTTGTGTTTATGCAGTAGCTTGCATGCAGACAATGCTGGGGGATGTTACAGGCCTCCTCTGCAGTAATCCACCCCTTGGATTTGTGTGATAGATCATTTTGGTTTGGTTAGCAGCCCTGTTTAAAGAATCATGTTTCTCCCTGGCGTACAGATGTTTCTAATCAAGTGGATAGGGAAGAATTAGGAAAGTTTATTCCAAACTTTAAACATGTTGTCAGCTCACTCTTTGAGTAGCGACATGATTTCCCTGTCACTTTCAGAACTGTACTGAAATTCAGGGGAAGGAATAAACTTCAAACCTCTTAAATACATGACTCCTTCGTACTTATGGTTTGTAGCTTTTCCCAGCACTACTGAAAATAAGCTCCATTGATAGCTCATTTTAAATTATTTTATCTATAAACATCAGTTTGAGGTTAGCTAAGATTGATTAATGTATCTCTTGAAAAGAAAAAATGTGCCACTATCTGGAAATACTTGTTTAGAGTTCATGTGCTCTGCATACTTTGTTAAATTGAAGCTGTATAGGCTGAATGTATTTCTCTTTCTCATAAATACAGATTTAAAGCTGTATAAATCCTATGTTTAGAGCATGATATAAGGAGGAACGGATTTTTATATATTTGTATGTGTTCAATATATATATTTATATGAAATCTGTCCAGGTAAGGCTGGCATATGCAGTGTGGAGGCATGACTGATACGTCTTCAGAATACTCTGTTATTTTCCATGTTTACAAGAGGATTCTGATTTTGTAATCTGAAAGCAATCCACCTAAATTAGGAATGTATGAAATTATTTCTTTGTGTTTCTTGCATAGTACTTCTTGTCGAGATAAGCGCACTGCTGAAGGTCTGGACATTGATCCTGATTGAGCACCCTGCCTGAATGACCCTTTTGGGATTTCATCTGTGTCGCTGTCTCAACAGCTGCTTGAACTGTGGGGATTTTCTCTTTTTTCCTTTCGCTTGCAGGGATTTAGCTGCATGTCACTAGCTCTATCTGCCAAGTCAGAGGATAATGTTCCTACCTGGCTTCTGCAGGCTGGATTTTGCAGCCTTCCTAGTCTGCTCATCAGTCATTCTTTTTTTAAGACAGAGAGACTCATCCTAACAGGCAAATTTTTGAGGTGCTAAAGGGCCCCTTCAAAGCACAATGTTCGCCTTTCCTGTTTGCCTGGGGTCCAATCCTGTGCCCTTGAAGCAGATGGGAGTTTTGGTATTGCCTCTGGTGCCTGTAGAGTCTATGCTGTGACAGGGACCTTACCTCAACAGGAGGGTGCAACTTCCCCCCACCTCACACACACTCCCCCTAATTTACTAGTGTTTCAATTTACATGCTAGAAATAACCGAGTTGCATGACCTTCCCTTCTCCATGCACACACACACTTCTATTATGTATGTTTTGACTGGGATGACTCATGTGAGGAAGGTGAGCAGAACTTGACTCTGTTATTCTCATATGCCAGTCTCACTGGTCAGGTGCTTCCATGTGCGTTGCCAGCAGCTGTAACTATTGCAAGTATGGATAGCTTTCTTCCACAGTAGTATTGGCGATTAATCACATCAGAATATCTGCTGTGCAAGATGCAGTTTGTAATACAACTAAATTATGAAATGGGATGGTTTAAGTCTTTGTAGGGGAAAAAAAATCAAGAAACATGGATTAAATAATTATTTTCAGACAATATGGACACCATTCCCCTCATCTATGTATGTAGGCATGTGTGTATCTATAATTTGCATAGAGGTAGCATTCTAGTGCTTATTAGTAATGTATTTTGATTGCATTCTGGTAGCAGTTGTAATTATTTATTTGATTGCGAGCATTTCTTTGTCCAAAAAGATATCTCTCTTCTATGATTGTGTAATGGTCTGGAATAGCATAGGAATAGCTTTCATGCCAAGATCATCTTCAGCAACAGGATGCATATCTAAATAGAATGCATCATGGTCATTACCTTAATAAAATGTGAGTCATGCACACCAGCTCTTTCATTCTTAAAATAGTTCAGTAAATTGGTATATCAGTTTATCAATAGGTAGAGCACACTGTGGAAGACAGATCTGTTGCTGTATAGACAAATAGTCTCCAGCATCTTCTCTGAAGCTCTGTGCTTAATTTAGCACTTTATGCATGAGCTCACTAATGAACATTTTAAGCACACTTGCACAATCTATATCTTCACCAAGTTTTAACTAAAGCTGTAAGTGTTCAACTATCTTAAAGTCAATTCTGACTTAACAAAGTTTTAGATTTGAAATGAGAGTGTTAACTAAATATACCATTTTGTTCTGGAGGGCAGACAGAAGACCTGACTGCTTTATAGCTAACTCTGTGTTTAATGATCCTGTAGCTATTGAGAAAAGATAGTGACTGATACCACAAATTGCTCCAAACCCAGCATCCAGGCTAAGGTCTCTGAGTAGCAATCTGTGACTCAGAAAAACTTTCATGTGCTATCTTGAAAAAAGTACGCATGCTCTGGGGAAATAAAACGGAATGTTGAAACTGTACAAGCTATCAGCCCCACATCATGCGTATCTATGCACGAGATCATCAGCAGGTGAGTGAAAAGGAATTTGGGATGTATTACATCTGTGGGATGCTATGGTACCTCTGTGTTTCAAAGGGATTTTCTCACTTGCAGGGAAGCAGCAGTCACTTCAGGGATGCATAAGGAACATATGAAAATGTCAAACTCTGACAAAGACATGGCTGCTTTTTTGCATACACTGGGCCTCTCAGACATTTAGGCAAGCTAAATTCATGACAAAATAAAAACCTGAAAACTTCAGTGTAAATTACTCTGTATATTTTCTAGAACATATTTTCTATATTCTAAAAATATTTCCCTAATACTGAAGTCCAAATCTCTACATAGTACTGCACCTCTTTTTTTGTCATGCTGTCAAGTCTTTCGTGGCAACAGTCAAAATTTGTTTATAATCCACCTGCTTTCTGACAAGAACAGTTGTCAGTTTTTTAGTGGTTATCTGTATATATGTTTTGCACTTTCTTTGTGTGAAAGCGCATTTGGTAGCTGATCGGAGAGAGGAATCTGATTCATAACAGATGAATAGGAATTCAATTAGGTTTTGGTACAGCTGTCCAAAACATTCCATCTTTCATGTGAGGGCAGGCTACACACATGGTGACTTCATTCTTCTTTCTTCTCAGCTTCCATGTTTGCCAGTTCATTGTACAAAGCTGATGGAGAACAGTTAATTCTACTGTACTCCTCCTCTATTGGAAGATGTATAACAATGGGAAACATATCAGCCCCAGACAGCAAATACATTTTGATTCCTTCCATTGGTGAACATAATCTGCTGTCAAACACATTCTCACAGAATTAGCTGGCAGTTAGAATTTTTCAGGACTGTTTTTTAAAAACAGTGTTTATGTTTATAGTGATTTCTTTTTTTTGGTTAGTTATTTTGAAGTGCAGAGTTTTATGACCAGCTGCTGTCAAGCATTGGTGCTTAAGAAGCCAATACTGCATATTCTGGGAACAAACGATAGATATAAAATAAACCTCGTGGTTTCCACAAGGTATCTTACTGGCACATGTTGCTTCCTTCATCCTAGAGGCCGGTGGCTTCTTCCACTTCATGCATGAAAGTGAAGCATCTGCAGTTTCTGCTGGCCCGTGTAGGCCTCTTTCTGCATTACTACCACCTTTTGCCAATGTTTTTGAGTTGGATGAGAGTAGGTTGTGTGGAGAAGGATTGTGCTGTTGAATTGGCATTGTTTCACAGAGAGTTTTATTTCTGCTGGTGGTGGGAAAATGATACCGCTATCACATTATTGCTAGTTTTCAGCAAATGCTTTTCTGGCGACTGCGGAGATTAGTGCTTCAGTGGCTGTTGTTTGATCTGCAGTGCTGAAATCAAAAGCTTTGGCACAGCTGCTTCAGCCAGCAGTGAGGCGGGGCCCTTGGGGACCTTCAGCAGGATCTGGTCTCCCTGCATCACTGGCCAGGAGCAGAAGTGTATGAGCACTAGTCTTTTGTTTATTAATGACAGCTGTTTGTTGCCAGTGGTCCCCTACAGGTCACATATGTTTAAACTTAATCAGATGGAAGTCATGCCCTTTCTTTTGCTTCTTACTTAAGTGTTGTGTTGAACCCTATATGTGGTTACAGAAGTCTTGGGTGCCATAGTAGCTGATTATGGGATGTTGCCTCCAGCTGGGTACTTTGTTCCCTTGTATGACAGTTAAAGTGATAAAAGAGACTGGATTTCCAGTGGTTCCATGGTAATAATGTATAGCTCTCTTGTCTCCTAGTACGAGGATGCTTATAACATAATAATATAAAACTTTTGAGTGTTCTGATAAGAATGCAAAATGACATCCGGCTTACCTGAATCTTGTGGTTTGTTTTGGGGGTTTTTTTAGGTTTTTTTCCCCTTTTCACATCATACTTGCTTCTGATGACACACTGATTTTCTGGAGGGGGGAGATGTTTTTGTCAGATTCTTATCTTTCACTGCAATCTGCTGTATGCTTACCTGGGTAAATGGTTGAGTCACCATCACTGAAAGTATTTAAAAGACGTATAGATGTGGTGCTTAGGGACATGGTTTAGTGGTGGACATGGCAGTGTTAGGTTTATGGTTGGACTTTATAATCTGAAAGGTCTTTTCCAGCCTAAATGATTCTATGATTCTAAGTCGTAACTGGTGTTTTCTACTAGATGCATTGATCATGCTGTGTCAGAAACCTGAAGCACCATGAGCAAGTTGATACTACACATTTTGAACAAAATCGTTTTTGGAAGTATCCCAAATTCTGATTTATATTAGAGTGTGTTTCTGTCCTGAAGTCAGTGGCAAAAATTGCATTGACTTTCACCAACACAAGAGCAGCCCCTGAAGCTATTGTTGTAGTCCAGCCTAAATTGCATTGGAAAGTGCTTTGACACTTTGAGATATTTCAGTGAATATCCTGAAATAATATTTCTCTCTTGACATCTAGTAAATTGCATACCTGAAAGTTTCAGTATGTGTGTGTGCTCTAATAGGCAACACTTTTGCATTCACTTTAAACCAGATTTTTTGGCCCTCTTCATGCACATTTCAGCATGCGTCCTTCTAAAGAGTAGTAGTGCTCTAATAGAGTAATCAAGATGGAATATTAATGAAATGCAGATTTTCTTTAGTAGAGATCTGATACCTTCCTATTAACAGTGAGCTAAAGATTATAGTGGAAATTAGTACATGGTGAAATTACTGTAATTGATGATCAAACCTTTCTGAGATTCCTTTTATTATACAGTTTGAAACAAAGAAGCAAAGAAAAAAAAACACAATAAAGTTTATTTAGGGAGTATTTTCTAGGTGGAGAGAAGAATTTTGACATGGCTAAAGTTGTAAACTCTCAGGTGATTCATATTTTTTTCAAAAAACGCAATTAGATAAGAAAAGTAATGCCTTTCCAAGAGGTGGTTGGATCTTTTGCTGAAGATTAAGGCACAGGTATCAAGCTGGTAAATATGTATTTCAAAAGATTCTGTGGCCAAATTTAAGTAGGCATCAATCTTAGCAAAAGTATCAATGTTTGAGAACAAAGAGACATCTTAAACACACAATGTAGAAGAAAACAGTAGCTTTTCCAAGTATCTTTTCCAAACATTTTTGCTGGGAACTTCAAAACTTCTGAATGGGTATGGATATCTGGACATTTGAATCTTTTCAGTTTGTCCCGTTTCCTGCTAAGAAGTT
The DNA here is from genome assembly GCF_036013445.1 of Caloenas nicobarica. NCBI lineage: Eukaryota > Metazoa > Chordata > Aves > Columbiformes > Columbidae > Caloenas > Caloenas nicobarica. The sequence goes on along the minus strand of NC_088284.1, from coordinate 44,769,275 downwards.
GTAGGAGAAATAAAGTAAGTGACTCCTAGGTGTCTTTGAAAATCTGTGCATTTTTTGCTTAAGGAATGAAAACCAGTAACTGTTTTCAGGTCCACTGGTTGGGCAGCATGAAGTTATTATGAGCATCTTGACTTTCAGGTAATTTATTGCTACAACACATTGTATGATCGAGGTAGGTTTCTGGTGAGTAGCTGGTATTGGATTTGTGACACTCTTTCTTCTTCAGCAAGACTCGCTGTGTCACGGAGGACCTCACAGGAGACAGAAACCACTTCTTACCCACCCTTCAGTGATTGTGGATATACCTGCAGTAGCACCAGAAACCACATAAAACCTAAAAAGGTGTCTTAGCACGTCTTTCTTCCTGATATGGAGAAAAAGCACGCAGTGGCTTGATTGATGCTGTGGAGTTGAGTATCTCTGTTCAGCTGGAGTGAGTTTTTGTCCAATTGTGGTAAATGAGGGTTTTGTCACTGGCTTGGAGCCAGATTTTCAATCCTTTAATTTACTTGCATTTTTCTTTTGGCAGGGCGGGTTGTTCTGCTATGTCTGTGAAAATGTCTTGCTTTATTGACAAGTTATGAACGTCAAGAGAAACATTCAGTTAGGTTTGCATTCAGAGATGTCTTCAGAAGATGAATAGCAATGGAGCCAAGGGAATAGAAGTAGTCAATTTACAAATGCAAATTTAATTTAAACCTTCAGATTTTTAACCATAACTGACCGTGCTTTTCATTTTCAATTCTGACCTCTTTTCATATATAATTTCTATTCTAGGAGGCTAATTTTGTACTTGCTTCTGAAAATGTTGTCCAATGAGTATGATGAATAATCTCAATGCAGGTGCAGGCAGGATCGATAGTTTTGCTCCTGCTGGTGATTTGCCATGGTGATTTTGAACACTAATGTTTCTAATGAGATCCACCACCTTCAAGATTTAAATACATATAGAAAGCTATATCGATGGTCTAATGCTGTCTTAATTGCACATTCTTCCCTAACTCTGGATCCCAGGAGACCTCTCAGATAAAAAAATCTGGTGTCATCTTTTAATCTCATGGTTACTGGTAGCTAAGAAGTTTCTTCCATACCTCAGAGTTTCCATTGATTCTTAAATTGACATCATATGATACTCACTCATAGTAAACATTTATAAAAGAAAAAAAGAGACTGATAAAAAAACCCTTTAAAAAAACTTTTATTGTTCAGAGGCATTTCTGTTTCCGTATCTCTCAAGAAGTTCAATATTTGTGTTAAAAATGCAGAATAACTATTGCCTGCTGTATTGTGATATTGATTTCACAAAACCATTTGAAATTAATCTGTCTAACTTGTTGACATTACTCTGGGTCTATGAAGGCTCTCCTGACCATGGTCCAATGTGTTACCACTTTCTGTCTCTCTTAATTAAAGCTTTCTGTCTTTACAGTTTCTCTCAACAAATTAGCCTGCCATAGTGGCTTGATGGCAGATGAATTTTAAAATGACGATGGATCTCCACTACGTTTCATTTTCACTTTTTTTTTTCTCCTCATCATGGTTCTGACAGAAAGGATCATGTTCCCATATTTAGGGGCACATTTCTTTTCAGATTTTTTGTCATGTTTTTTCAATGGCAAAACATTGAAACTTTAACCAACTTTTTACTTCAAATATTTATTGCGAAGTTTGTAGCATTTTATTTTTTCTGAATGCCGTATAATGTTAAGTAACCTGGCTAGCAAATAATTACAACAATTCATACAGAGAACTAAGCAAAAGATTGCACAGAAAATGGTTCAGCTGTCTGGTGTTATTTAACACAGGCAAGATCTAGGCAAAACAATGCCAGTTTTATTAAATATGATGCATTGCATGACATACTGACATGTGGGTAGAAGAAACAGATGTAGAGATTATCTGTAGAGTTTATCTGTAACTCCAGGTCAATATTGCAAATTTTTATTTGCTTGTTTCTTTCAGGTTGCAATTTTCAAGTTGAATTTAGGTCAATTTTCCTGAAATGTGTTCTAGTTTCCTTTCTTATGTTTTGTGACAGGCTGTTCTCTTATGAATCTATTATTTCGGTATTTTACTTAAGAAGAATAAAACATACTATTTTTTTCTTTTTTCTTTGCAGATAGTCCTTTTTTAGTGTAGGATATTGCATTTCTTTCCTCAAGTGTAGGTCAGAAAGGCCTTTTGCTTTAGTAAAGCTGAAGCCTTCATTGTCCCTTAAAGTGGACAGACTGTGGTCTGTTGGTCTTTGTCCTCTCCAACAGGGACTCTATCTTTTTTTGAAGTTGCTTTGGTGATGGAGATTTGTGTGTTTACTTGTCATTTGCATTTCATTCACTGTTCACTGTAAGGTCGTGCTGGTGGATGAATTAGGGGTGAGGAGCATTTACACAATGCTATCATTGTTATAATGAAATTTGAATCATGGCCCTTTGCAATTTGCCACTGTCATCTTTGTCATCTTAAGTTACAGCTGCATGTACAGGTACACCGGTCTGCTTACTTTTAAAAATCTTTCACAGTTCAGTTTCAAATTGAGAGAAAAATGTCTGTCAAGGTTTGATTGCAGGGTGACAATAAACCGTGGCAGATGCTTTGGTAACCTCCTCTCCCCCCACTTTTCCCCCCTTTAGCACCTCCCCCCCCCGCCCCCGCTTTTTCCCACTAAGTAAAGGCGATAGGAAGGCAAAGAAGGAGCACAGAGAGAGAGAGTTGGAAAAAATTTAAAAAATGTTTTACTAATGCTACTAATAAAGTAGAGAAAATAATACAAAATATACAACACCAATCTTGAAAGCAAAGATCAGCGCTACTCCAGCAGCAGCAGCGCAGGCACCCGGAAGTCCAGGGCTGGACTCTGCAGCCAACCGGAACTGGATTCAGTCTGTCACTAGGCCTCAGTTCGCAGGGACAACTCGCAAGGTCCCCTCCCAATGTCGGCCATAGGGAAAAGGGACGAGATCCTCGTGGTCTCCCACTTTTATACGAAGTATCATGTGGATGGGATGGAACACTTAGTCTGTCAGTTTTAGTCACCTCCTGCTTGCCCCTCTCACTTACGGGACGTGCATCCTTACCAGCGACCTTGCATTCTGTTGCTATGTCTACCCAAACATGTATCCCACTTTAGAAAACCGCAGTTAGTAAGAAGACTTTAGCTGAAAGGAAGATTCACTAAAAGAGAAACTTGTTTTTAACAAAACCGGGACAATGGCCAAAGTGCATCCAGGCAATTCACACAGAGATTATACTGGAGATGTTGACGAGAAATCGGTGTGGTTTGAAGGTGAATGGTATTAGTTTTACTTTCCTACCCATGCAGTCTCTATTACCTACATGCTGTGAAACAGAAGGTTTGAAATCAAAGTATTTTAGAAATCAACATGAAGTAGGATGCCAGGCATTGCAGAATAAGACAGTAGGTGTTTATTGTCTTGGCATTCTGAAATAGTAATCTGGAAGAATCCATTAAAACATTGCAGACTGATAAGGGCAGGATGAGATTATTGGCACAGCAGAGCCTTGGTAGGTTGGATGCAACAAAACTAGACGCATTTTCACACAGTCAGATTCAAGTCATAGCTTTTGAAACAAGTACTATACCCTTTGACAGGAGAGCAGGATTTGGAGTAGTCCAGAAAGTGGAAAGAAATCACAGGTCATGAACACTGACAGAATAATAGAACCTGGTCTGGTGCAGGAACTAAAAGGACATTATTTTGAAAATCTGCTGGTATCTTGGGCTCCTTATCTATAGACATCATGGAGTTTCTTCTTTCACATGTCTAGTTTTTGTATGAATACTAGAAGATTAGGCAATAGAAGAGATTTCAGAAAAGAGCATCAAACCCTGTTGAAGGGCTGGAAACAAGAGTTGCAAGGTGTTCGGTCTACTACCTCTACAACAAGCTAAACATGGTATAATTACTTTCTGTTAGAGGAAGATATCACTTGAAGATTTAACAGCAAGACTTTTTACACTGTCTGATTCTCCCACAATGATTAGACAACCTGAGATATCTGGGACAAGGCCTAGAGGCTGACTGTGCACATCTTCAGAGTAGATGCTGTTTGCTAGTGTAGGCACAGAATTCATGTGGCCAAAGCTAGATTAGAGTACAAGCTGGCCAGCATTGTGAAGGACAATAAAAAGGGCTTTTAAAAATATGTTAGGAGGATCAGAAATAACATTGGTCCACTGCTTGATGTGGTTGGTCACCTCACAGATAAGGAGATAGATAAAGCAGAGACATTTAGTACCTTTGTCTCCTATCTTCAACATAGATGATGGGCCCTGAGACCCCTGGAGCCCTGTGTTGAAAGACTGTGACTGGGGGGATGACAAACTCCCAGCCAACTCTGAACTTGTTTGAGACTTGCTGCTGCAGCTGGATGCACATAAACTGATGGGGCCTGTTGGGATTCATCCCAGGGTACTTGAAAAACTGGCTGATGTCATTGTGGAACATCTCTCTATTATTTTTGAACACTTTTGGGAGTCTGGAGAGGTTGCAGTCAACTGGAAGCTGGCAAAGGTTGTCTCAATTCCCAAGATGGGAAAGAAGGAATACCCTGGTAATTACAGGCCTGTCAGTCTCACTTCAGTGCTTGGTAAAATTATGGAGAAGATTATTCTGGGAGTTATTGAAAAACACTTGAAAGACATTGCAGTCATTGGTCATAGCCAGCACAGGCTCATGAAGGGGAAGTCCTGCTTAATTGAATTTCCTTTCATGACAAGGTCACCCATCTACTTGACCAACAGAAGCTGGTAGATGTAGAGTTTTTTTGATTTTAGCAAAGCTGCCTGTCACAGTATCCTTCTGGACAAAATGTCCAGCATACAACTAGAGATGTCCGTAATATTTGTTGGATGAACAACTGGCTGGCAGGCGAGACCCAAAGAGTTACAGTAAATGGGGTTACATCAGGCTGGTGGCCAGTCACCAGTGGGGTTCTTCAGGGCTCTGTTTTAGGGCCAGTGCTCTTTAATGTTTTTGTAAATGATCTGGATACAGGAATCAAATGTATATTAAGGAAATTTGCCGATTATACCAAACTAGGAGGAGCTTTGGACTCCCTTGAGGGTAGAGTGGCCTTATAGGGAGATCTGGGTAGACTAAAGAGCTGGGCAATCACCAACTCTATGAATTGTAAGAAGAGAAAGTGCCAGATTCTTCATCCACAACAGGGTAATCCTGGTTACATGTACAAATTGGAGGACGAGATGCTGCAGAAAGAAATCTGGGGGTTTGGATTGATGGCAAGTTGAACACAAGTCAACAGTGTGCTGTAGCAGCTAAAAGGGCCAACTATGTCCTGGGGTGCATGAAGCACAGCATAGCTGGCTAGTTTACGTAGGTGACTGTACCAATCTACGCTGCACTGGTGTGGCCCCACCTCGAGCACTGTGTGCAGTTCTGGATGCCTCAGTATAAGAAGGACTTTGGACTGTTAGAGTGGGTCCAGAGAATGGCAACCAAGATGGTGAAAGGTCTCAAGAGCAAGAATTAAGAGGAGCAGCTAATTTGGTTTGTTCAGCTTGGAGAAGAGAAGGCTCAGGGGTGACCTCATCACTGTAGCTTCCTCAAGGGGGGCAGTGGAGAGGGAGGTGCTGAACTCTCTCTGGTGACCAGCTGATAGGGCATGAGGAAATGGAATGAAGATGCATCAGAGGAAGTTCAGATTGGACATTAGGAGAAGGTGCTTCACTGAGAGGGTAGTTGGTCACTGGAAGAGAGTCCTCAGGGAAATGGTCACAGCACCAAGCCTGTCAGAGTTCAAGGAGGATCTGGAGGATGCTTTTGGTTGTATGGTTTAGTTTTAGGTAGTCCTATGAGGACCAGGGAGCTGGATGCAATGATCTGTATGGGTCACTTCCACCTTGAGATGTTCTATGATTCTATGATTCATTCAGCTATGATCTCAAGAAAGGAGATAGACAGACACCTCTGAAGTGTTCATACCATTTATTGTCTGAGATGAGACACCTGATTTTCTTTTAGCATTTTAAATTTGTCAAGGTGTGTATTTTTTGTTCACTTCTCTGTGTGTGACCTACAGGCTGTCATAGACCCTTCATGAATGGCTCTACAGAGACTAGATTGTCTTCTTATTTCACCGTGTCCACAGCTGAAAAGGCTGGTTGTATTTGTTTCCTGCCATTGTTGTGGTTTTGCTGTCATTAGTTTTTTCCTTCTTTCTGAAACCAAATGGGACATGGAGGGCTTAGGGGGATGATGTTGGTGTGGATACCAGAGTATTAATAAGCAAAGAGAAGCTGTTATTACACTTTGAAGTTACAGCTTTTGTAAGGACATTTCCCCAGGTGCAAGCTGGCCCTTAAAATTAATTTGGTCTTTTCTCTTGAACTTTCAAGGTGTTTGGTGGTTTGTTTGGTGATTTATGGACCCCTTGAAATTATGCCTGGTCAAGTAGAGTGGTACTTTGTCTTGAGTCACGTGAAGAGTCATAAGGAAGAACTAATAAAAGAATAATGTATTTTTTCAAGATGTGTAACAAGAAACTCAAATTCTTAAAAACCCTGGAGAACCCAAGCAGATAACTTATGACAAAAAATGTCCATGAAATACTTGAAGTGTTAGTGTTCAAGACACAGGATAACAGACATGAAGTGCCTAGGAAAAGAAAACAACCCACTGAGCAGCAGTGTGGCCCAGCTGTTAGACCCAGCTAGGTGGGGACCCAACATTGAGTAACCATCCCTGGACATGTTGAAAAGATGCGTAGATGAGGTTCTTAGGGGCACCATTTAGTGGACTTGGCAGTGTTAGGTTAATGTTTGGACTTAATGATCTTAAAGGTCTTTTCCAACCAAAATGATTCTATGATTCTGTATGCTATTGCATTTCTCAGCACTGCAACTTCCTTCTCTTTTCCTGGGCAGGTCAGTTGTTACTATTTAGAAGACAGGAACTAACAGTATTGTATTTATTTGTCTTTCTGAAGTGCTTGGCTATAATGGTAAGGACCATATACTGACACAAATCTTTGTAGCAGGAAAAAACTTCTGAACTAGCCTCTGGCTACATTAGCTGTGAACTTACTCTGAGCTTCAAGGGTGACTTCTACCTTCACATTGGACAAAACATTGTAGTGCTGTCAGGATGCCTAAAGTAGTAAGATGAAACATCCATCCATAATTGTGAGCATCACTAAGTCCAGGAATTAATGTGTCCTTGTGGTACTGAAATGGCTTCTTGATCTGCAGTGGTGTTGTCTAGTCGTTCCAAACATCTCTTCCCTCACCTCTCCAGTGCAGCTCTCTTGGTTTGCTACACCTCAGCCAGTTGCCCTTTGTTATACTGGGGACCATGTCGGGAATAGTATCACTTGTATATGAGGATAAGAAACTGAACTACTATTATAATGCTGGCAGTTCTCTTCACTGAGAAACTCGATTTTTTTAGTGAAACTTGCTGGGGCATCCAAAGATGAGCACCTTTGGCAATGTCATATGAGCACCAGCTTCATATGGCTGACTGTCAGATAAGGGAGTCGAATTACTTTTGGCAGAGGCTTGTAAATCAGAAAAGCTTGTGTTCCCACTGAAAATACAAGTGTGAGGATTTGTGGTAAAAAGACAAAACAAGAAACACTCCTGATTTCTAGATGTGCAAACCTGGTATTTTGGAATTCTACAGCTAAAGGAAAAAAACCTATCCAGTGTCATTGTTTTGGGAAGACGTCTTATCTTTAGTTGTCTTGATGATTAGTCCTGCTCAGGGGAATGAGTTAAAAACATCCTACTGAGTGGAAAAATAATGAAGAAAACAGACATACAGAAAAGAGATTTCATGCAAGTTCTTTTCCTTTGCATTGGTTTATTAATAGTCAGCACGACCATTGCAGCATTAAAATACAAGCCTTTAGCATCAATATGGAGAAGTCTTTTGAGTTTTTCTTCTAACAGTGTTACTTTTCTCCTGATAATTTTTCAGCTGCATGAATCTGAATTCTTTAGCATTGTCTGTCCAAGAAACGTGTCATATAGGCCTTAATAACAAAGAGGTGCTAGATCAGGCCTGCCCAGTCCTGATGTATCTTTTGATGATCAATCACTCTAACAGAGATACACCCACACTGTCAGACTCTCACTTCCTCAGTTTTTAAATACCATCAACATCTTCCATGGCAACTCAATTTTTCTGCTGCAAATGCCTACAGATGACTAACACATTGTTAGTTTATGTAATTCCACTGCTGTAACTATCTTAATATGGTGTTTTAATATAACCTATTGTTCTCTTTTTTAAATTCTATTCATTTATTTTATTTTGAAATTGCTTACAGTGCAGTGGAATATGATGAACAGCAATAGCTAAATCTTTTTTTTCAGCAGCTGCTACATCCCTGCAGGCATTTTTCTTAGCATTTTTGTTTGGTTTGGAGCCACTTCTATTCAGGTTATAATTCATAACCTGATGTTTAAGGTACAGCTCAGAGATGTTCAGTTAATGAAAGACACAATTCTGGCAAGCAAATGCTCCTCTGTTTTCCAGAGAAGCCTTTGAAAGATACAAAAGGTAGGAAGCAAAGTATTTTTTTTAACCAGTCACATGTTGTGAGACTGCCCCAAAAATGAGAAATGGCTACATAGAGAAAACAAGTTATTATATTACAGTTATAGTCAACAGCACTGCTGATAACAGGATATTATTGCTTTTATTAGGACCAAAGAAGATTTCTTGTGAACTCAAGAGTAATAAACTGCTCTTTCAGCACTGCTCTTAACAACATACATCTTAATTGTAAAACAAACTGTGAATAACACTGATCTGCAGAGTGTGGAGTAGTTTTTTGTCACATCAGAGTTCGATTACTGTAAGATATTTGACTAGCCTTTGGACAGCCATATTATATTGTTAAGATGCTGCACAGGGGAGGAATTTCAGAGACAGCTGTATGAATAACTCTTTTTCACTAGTCTTAAACTCTAACATGCTGGGACCAGGACACATATTTTTTGCTAATCCTTGTAAAACAGAAGATGCAAGCATAATGATGGTAGTATTTTAAGTCACTGCATTAAAATCTGAGCACCTACCTAAGCCCTGAAAGCACATGAGAAGCAGGGAGACACGAGGTGAGCTCAACCTAGCTCTCTTTTCAAGAAAAGCTACATGAACAGACCAGGGCTTTTGCCGCCTTTCTTGAAGACATGCTTCCTACTGTCCCTACCATCTGTGATGGTGGCCAGAAAGCCCACCAAAATGACATGCCGTGTGTTGGGTTTCATGTTAAAGGTGCTACTCATAAGCTTCTGTGGTAAAATGCAGTTCTTCTGTTTGACCTATGTCTCAACACCAGATGTTGAAAGGTTGTGAGTTAGTTCTCAGGAAGTAAAAATCAATTTTCTGATTCAGTATAAAAATATTTATTTGTAACTGCTTTCTACTTTTGAACTTTCCTAGACTGTGTTTTCATTGTTGTTTTAAAGATGTTTTAATTGAAATAAAAGCTGAGATTCTAGTGTAATCCCATAAACACAAGATCTGATGTGTTAAAGCATATATACTAAAATTTATGGCATTTATAGTAAGACAAAGAGATGTCAAAACTGATTCCTTGTTTAAGAGACTCTAAAAAGACAAGCAGAAGGGAAAGGTAAAATTTCTGCTAAGATTAGAGCAGTGTTTCTGCTGAGGAAGTCTGCTGCCTGTCTACACTTAAAAGGAATAAACACCTGCAAAATACAACCCTATTTCGCTCTAGATACTTGACCCATCATTTCAGGACTAAAGGATCTAAAGAAAATATTAAACAGGATGACTTAGGGTACTTGGGTAAGTTGACCAAAACTTTTCTCATGTAAACAATGCTGTGGAATCAGAGCCCAGCTGTGGATTCTATCCATCCATCTCTAATTTCCATATGTTTGCTTTCAAGACTCTGGTTTTAGCTTTTTGATATTTCATCTTCAAATCAAAGGGAAAAATAGAGCTTCTTACTAAGCTGATCTGACAACATAATGCTTCATCTGTCGATATGGACTGTGGTTATAAGAAATGCTTTTAAAATTTAGAATAATCATGACAATAATGACTACAGCAACAACGATGTCTACCTTTCTTAATTCTTTTTATACTAATTGGATTATATTAACGTCAGTCTGGCAGACTAGGATGTGAGAGTAATTTCTGAAGAGAAGACCGAATAGCACGCTTGATTCCTGTTTTCTGCTTTAAAAACCAAAACAATGAAAACCATTATATTTGTTTGTCCTAAGATACTTCACAGCTTTGCTCTAGTTGTTTCAAAATTACCACAAACCTGTTGCTCCGACAGTTAAAATATATGTTGTGTCAGAGCTTATCTTACAAGGCAGTGGGCTCTTCACTGCAGTCCAGCTAAACAGTTAAATACCTGCTCCATCTTGGCAACTTGGATGCACAAATGTAAGTACACATTTAAATCCTCTATGGAATCATAGCACAGTGCTCTGCAGGATCAGACTCAAGTACACGAGTATGTTTTGCAGAGAGTATTAATGTCACACAGAGGCTACATATGCACAGCACTGTTAAGCTGTCAGTTCTGGCTTTGAAAAGGCATGTATAAAAACTGACATGTTTGCCTGCAATGTCTGAATGCCAATTGTTTATTAGACAGCTATGATCACTGTTGAGCTGCAGGGGAAACAACAGCTCTGAAGTTGATGGCAAAACTTGCTTAAGTCAGCATTTCACCTGAAATGCCTAAGCAGTCTGCTCAGGCTCTGCTTTATAGCCTTTCTTTACAAGCCCTGTCTTCACTGAGAAATTAGTGAGTAGTTTTTGTGGAATGACTTTCAAATTTCTCCTTGTGCAGCAAAAACTGTGGCTATTTTTTGAGCCAAAGAAATAATTCACAGGGAATAATTCATTAGCTGAGTTCATCCTCTTATTTTTTATTGTATGCATTCCTCACACTTCCAGTAATTACTAGCTGTGAATTGAAAGTGAGCTCCTCCAAGTTTCATGTTTTCACTAGGTAACACTTTGACTTTATAGCTGGAGAGAGAGGCACTACTTTCACTTTGTCTTCATCTATTTTGTACTCTTTCATGTAGCAGACTAATGTTCTTTCTCATTAGACTGGTCCATAAGCACAGCATCTGTCCCATGATGGCTATGTGTATTAGCGTTTCCAGTGTGAAAGTCTGGGTCAGCTATGTCACACTTATATCGCAGTGAAGCCCTCACCTCCTAGCCCCTGGTTAATACCAACTATTCAAGTCCTGCTGATAATCCCTTTCAATCAATGTGCAAAGTTAAATATATCTGTGTAAATATATTTGCACTGTACTTCCATCGCCATGAAATATTCACTGTTTGTAAGTATTAGCAGCAATAAAACCAATCATTCCTGTATTCAGGGAAAGCAACTGCAAAACGGGAACAAGCAGTTTTTGAAGTAACTCCATTTCAGTTGCATGGAAGACTCAAGACAAAAAGGGTCTCTTTAATCTGGTCCCACTCCATCTGTGGGTATGGCAGAGTGTTTCCTACAGGTGGTTTGAGAGCTAGAACACACTCCAGCTAAACTCACAGGTTCATCACCTGCTAGGGCTGCTTTTTCTGCATCTCCTCTAGTCTCAGCATATGTCTGCCACAGAATTATTCAGCTGGCAAGAGAAATTAAAATGACAATAAACAAAGAGTGGAACTAATTGCTGCCTGCTGCTTCCAAAGTGCACAGTGGAAGAGAAGTTGACATACAAGCACGCCTGTGCTAGAAAAGACTGTTGTTTCCCTAGTTTGGTAGGAGCATAAACAGGAAGGAGCCTCACTTCCTACCAAAAAATCACAGGAGAAGTAGGTGATCATTGACTTGAAATGTATTTTAACTCTGAGTCCTCTTTGGATACTAATATGGATGCTGCACATCGATACACTGTTCCTGCCATAAGGTAAAATTTGGATCAATAGCTTTCCTACAGTTGAAGCATCACTATCCAGGTGTTTTCCTGGAAGCATCAAAGTTGAGTCCTGAGAGATTGCTATCCTGACCTGTTTCCCATCTTTAAACGGGCATTAGTCCAATTGTGCCTCATAAGACTGGGAAGGGATTTTCATAGCTCCAGTACTTGGCACTGGTGAGGCTGCACCTCCAACACTGTGTTCAGTTTTGGGCCACTCACTAAAAGAAAGACATTGAGGTGCTGGAGAAAGTTCAGAGAAGGGTGACAAAGCTGATGAGTGGCCTGGAGCACAAGGCTGATGAGGAGTGGTTGAGGGAACTGGGGTTGTTTAGCCTGGAAAAAAGGAGGCTGACGGGAGACCTTATCACTCTCCACAACTACTTGAAAGGAGGTTGTAGTGAGGTGGATGTTGCTCTCTTCTACCAAGCAGCAAGTGATAGGATCAGATTAAATAGCCTAAAGTTGCTCCAGGGGAGGTTTAGATTGGATATTAGGAAAAATTTAGTCACGGAAAGGGTTATCATGCATTGGAACAGGCTGCCCAGGGAAGTGGTTGAGTCACCATCCTCAGACATGTTTAAAAGACATGTAGATGAGGTTCTCGGGCACATGGTTTAGATGTGGACTTGGCAGTGTTAGGTTAACAGCTGGACTCAATGATCTTAAAGTTGTTTTCCAACCAAAATTATTCTATGATTCTATAGCAGCTCCAACAACTAGCTCCAAAGACAGGCGTAGTATTTATTCTGCTGCAGGCTGTGAATCAGACAGACCCAGGTACCTGAAAACAGTTAGTCTCTGTTGTTCTTGGTTATACATAATGAACCTTCTCTAACGAGTGGGTCTCACCCTACAAGGTTGTGGGAAGCAGCTTTTTAAGAAAAAAAACCGCAAATTTTGCTTACACCAGGGCCTAGTTCTTTAGAAAGGGGAAAAAAGCAATGTGTCATGCCTTCCAATAAGATGAGTGATAGGAAACTACCACGTGTATAAGAAGCTCCTGCTGTTGCACAGCCTGAGCATTGCTTCTTTAACATTCACTGGCAAGTACAGTGTTATTCCCTCCAGTCATCCCTCTCTTGTTCTTTTCCTGACAGCAGATGGGAAGCAGGACATAGCCTCTCACCTGGCCACCTTTTAGCACAAAAATGGTGAAATTTCTCATGCATGCCTTGGCCAGATGTTCTTGACCTGGACTGCAAGAGTATTTGAAACTGGAGTAATTTTTCCACTAGCATGAAACTTAAGTTAATGTCAGTTTTGTATAAGGACTCAAAACACCGCTGATCTTGAATGTTTTCATTAAATAGAGGCTGACTTTCATTTTTGTCAAGTATTAATAGCAGAAGCACCATTTACTTTTTCAAACTAATGAGCCCTGCTATACAATTTGCCCTAGATTTTAAGCATTTTAGAATCTGGGAAGGCTCAGATCTCCATTTTTTTTCAAGGCTAGCACTGACTATAGTGATTCATTTCAGAAGGCACCAGAAGCAAAATATTGATAAACAGCTGTCCTAGAGAAAAGAGTAATATAAGAGGATGTCACTTTTTTTTTTTTTTTCAGATCTGCCTGGAAAAATAGCATACCATATAATAGCATAACTTGATAACCTAAATTACTTGTTTTTTAATCAACCAGAGACTTGTTTCATGGAAGAAAAAACAAATTACTTCCCTTTGCTGAGGAACGTCTTCTTATGCATAGAGCGTATTAGAATAAGTTTAATGTGCAGCTGAGCTGGCTTTTTGTTAGTGTGGACTGTATGCCAAAATACTTTTGATTGGATCATGGGAATGTAAAGATGCCTGCAAGAGCATATTTTTGGTATTGCTATAAACACAAAAGCTCCTTCTTATCTGAACCAGGATTCTGGGAATGGGGGCCCTCTCTGTGTCAGTAAACCATGTATTTTTCTCCATTCTTCTGCGGAAGGACATATGGGAAATCAATGTTGTAATGACAAAGTGGCCATCCAGGCTTCTCTTTTCAGTGTTGGCAGCAGCTTTAGCTGTTATTGCCTTTCTGAAACACAAGATTTGGTATAGCAGCAGCCAATTACACTGAGAACTTGTTGTAAGAAATTGGTTTGCTTAGCTGGGCAAAGGCAGAAATTGGTTAAAAGGAAGCAAATGAGAAGGATATGGTTCCTCATTTGCTTGTGCTACGTATTTTGTATAAAGAGACAGATAATAGCGCTGACTGACATTTATACCACTTGTAGCAAGTATACAAATGAGTGGGCCAGTCAGTACCCTGCAGGACAAGCATCATACCTCTTATGCATCATACCTGGGCAGCGACCAAAGCTGTGAGTATAAACTGCTTCCTCACAAACGATATGTTATTTCTCAGTCATACCATTTGGCAGCCTTGCTGGGATTTCTTCTGTGTGCAGTGAAGGCTAATAAGGGAAGAAGCAGCTCTGCCTCTCAGAACAACAGGAAGTAAGCTTGTGTAGCCTCGCAACTGTCCCCCCATCACCTGTGGAGACAGTGATGCCCCTGACACTATCTCACAGCTGTGCCTGACACACTGGCATTTTCATGCTGAAATGTAAAGAAGGTGCTGTGTTGTTGTGAAGAAGGCACCGATGTTGCAGTGATAACTGGTGTTTCATGCTTGGAGTCCTTTAGCTGTGTAAGGGGGCTTGAACACACAATAAGGGAAAAAAAGTACTTTGGGTGAATGTGATAATGCAAGGCCCTTTCTTGTGATCTATGCCACATAATAATTTTTCCATTTCAACATCTCCCAGTCATAAATCTGTGATGCTACTGCAAAATAAGAAATGGTCAGGATAGGTATAGGGGTTTTTTGAGTTCACTTCCTTCTGAATCCTGTAAAACTGAGCTGCTTTCTCTAATCTCTCTCTTAGTGTGACGGCCTCCTGAAATGGTGTTAGGAAAGAATGTGGGCTTTTTGTGTGTTTGCTTGTTTTAATAGTGACAGTTCATTCAGATGCCTCAGTTACACGTGTTTTCTGTAACATGGTAATCAAACAGTTCCTGGTCAAAATCTAGAAATTCAAATGAAGGTAACACAGAACATCCCACTGATAGCACTATTTTTGTTTGGAGTTTTCATCCACATTCACCATACTGCCTCTGCACCTCCCAAACAAGACTTGGATCTTGTTGGATTAGGTCTTTAGAGATACACAGTATCTGCCAGTACACAGTTTGTGGTTTGAGTAACAAGGAAAAACTGATGTAAATGAGGGAAAACTGATTTAACTATCTGTAAAGACAGGACTAGGAGCAGAAGATACTGTCATGTCTCCTGAATTTTATGTGATGTCCTTAATTGCTGGAGCACCCTTAGTGTATGTGAACTGCTCGCGTGCCTGCATATTAAGGTGATATGTTCCCTCTCTTGAAGAGCCTGACATGTCTTGCTTCAAATGAAATGTTATTACTTGAAGGATAAGAAAGTGGGTTGAGAGAGCAAAGCTTAGCTTCTTTTGCCCTTTTCTTCATCTCAGAGTGGGTGAGCTGTGTACAGTATTGAAGACAGCTTTGGCAACACAACTTCTACCCAAGATGGTTTGGAATATGATGCCAAAAAAGTGCTTTTTTGGCTGTATACCTTTGTAAAGAGCCATATTATAATGATCCTATCCTCCCATGTTTTGGAGCTCACCTGGGAGGTACATATTACTTAACAGCTGAATTAATTTCTATTCTCACTTTTATCAATATCAATACTTTGCTTTTTATACTCCCTCTCAAAAGCAGCATTCCAGCAAAACTTCTCAAAGAAGAAAGCACAATGAATATGGGCTTTTAAATAGTTATCTTTGAAAGCAACAGCTTATCATAATTTATTGAAACTGTCAAACCTTTCCACAAGGCACGTGTTTTTTGCTCTGACTGCTTTATTGCTGCTGCTGTCATCCAGCATTTATAAGGAGACTAGTTTCTCAGAATTGCAGTACTTGCCTGAACTTTCTGAACCCGAGCCTGTTACATCATGGTACTCTCTGCACTGCTGAATACAAATCACAGCCTTTCCAGAAATATCTTGGTATCTATTTAAGGATTCTCTAACCTGCAGTATGAAGGGAAAACAGTTTTATCATAAGTAGAAAATGAAGAACGAAACCGTATTTTTTCTAACTGCTTTTTCATGATGCTGTATAGATTGAAAGGCTTCTGATTTCCTTTTGAATTTGTCTGAAATTTTTGTTATCTGTCTTGAAAATAAAGCCACTTGACTAGGACTGAGCATTATTCATATGTGTGAGGGGGCTGAATTAAAGCTAATAGGCATATTATATTCCTTTGTTAATCTGCCTCTGAGTGCTTGACTTTGCAGATTTAATGCTCTTTAAATGTAGGAGATTGGTGGGTGAAACTTAGTGTGCATACATCCATACACATGCAAAACGAGCAGTCTGGTTTTTAAATCAGTGTCCTGTTCCCGAGGTGTTGTATATAGTTCAGTTGACATTTTTCTTGATCATTTGTCAAAAAGTAGTATTTCAATTACAGCATTTCTTCTATATTTCCGTTGATGAAACAGCAATTTGCATTGGCGAACTGCTCATGAAGGCAAGTGGATGGAGATGCTAGGACAGAATTTGTTCTGAGGAGTAATTCTGGGAACTATTTTGGCTACACTGCAAATGGCTGGCCTTCTCTACCACTTGCCCGCTAAACTGTGGTCCTGATACCTCTGAGTAAGCAGAAGATTGACTTCAAGGTGACTACTAATGTAATGGGAATGTAGACTTCTAAGCTTCCTCCTCTGGACTTGTGGTGCAGGCATCATTCTCTTGTACTAGAGCAAATCATGTGTTGACCACCACCCTTGTTGCCTCATTTGTAAAAAACCCCAACAATCTAGCTGTTGCAGCATGGAGGTGAATCTTTGCCTTTTGCAAACTTATGGTCATTTATGATCATAAAATTGTAGAATAGTTTAGGTTGGAAGAGACCTTCAAAGGTCAGCTAGTCCAACCACCCTGCCTTGAGCAGGGACATCTTCACCTAGACCAGGTGGCTCAGAGCCTGGCCAGAGTCCAGCCTGGCCTTGAATGTCTCCAGGAACTGGGCATCTACCTCCTCTCTGGGCAACCTGTACCAGTGTTTCTCCAACCTCAGTGTAAAAAATTTCTCCTTTGTATCTAGTGTGAATCTATCATCTTTTGGTTTAAAAACATTACCCCTTGTCCTATTGCAACAGGGCCTGCTAAAATGTCTGTCCCCATCTTTCTTACAGGCCACTTTGAAGTACTGAAAGGCCACAATTAAGGTCTCCCTGGAACCTTCTCTTCTCCAGGCTCAACAACCCCAACTCTCTCAGCCTGTCCTCACAGCACAGGTGTTCCAGCCCTCTGATCATCTTGTTGGCCTCCTCTGGCCCCTCCCCAACAGCTCTATGTCTTTCCTGTACTGAGGGCTTCAGAGCTGGACACAGGACTCCAGGTGGGGTCTCACCAGAGCAGAGTAGAGGGGCAGAATCACCTCCCTCGACCTGCTGGCCACACTTCTGGTGCAGCCCAAGATATGGTCAGCTTTCTGGGCTGGAAGCGCACATTGCTGGCTCATGTCCAATCTTTCATCCACCAGGACCCCCCAGTCCTACTCTGCAGGGCTGCTCTTCATCCCTTTGTCTCTCTACCTGTATTGATACCAGGGGTTGTCCCCACCCAGGTGCAGGACCTTGTACTCGGCCTAGTTAAATCTCATGCGGTTCACATGGGCCAGTTTGTCCATGTCCCTCTGGATGGCATCTCATCCTTCAGGCATGTCAACTACACCACTGAGCTTGGTGGACTTGGTGAGCACAACTGCAGACTTGCTGAGGATGCGCTATTTCTGTGGCAACTGGCTGACAAACACTAATTTTTGTGTCACCACTCTTTCACTTCCCTTTCTTCTTCCAGTTCTTTTCACTGTAGAGCGAGGGTTCCCTGTACTGAGCTCTGTCCATGGAAATTTATAGAGTGGGTGTGAGAAACACCCTGAGACTAGCTGGTTGAAACTGAACCGCTGTTGCATCCTGATTGTATATTGATCTCATCCCATGACAGAAGATTACCTTGTGGGTGCAAAAATAAAACCAGTTTTCAGTCTGACTGGCAGAACCAGAACAACCCTCTCTGGACTGGTGTTTGAGCATGTGTTAGGTGCCTGCCAATTTCTAGGCAGTATTGCTGCTATAGTTTTAAAGCAGAGCAATGTTTTTTTCCTGCCTTCAAGAATAATCTGAGTGTTGCTAAGACAAAGTACATTCTTCTCCATGCCCTCATTTATTCAGGAAGGGCCACACTGATTCCAGCTGAAAGCCTGTTAAAAGCAACACAGAGATCTTCAGTCTGACCTGATCTGTGCATGCTGTCATCAGTACAGAAAAACATAGAAAGGAATGCTGTAGCCTGCATGTCCTAGGTTTGATCTTGACTCGCTGGCCTGGGCAATGGGATATTCATTTGCAGCACCATTAGCCACCTTCAGCACAGTTCTGAGCCCACCTTATGGGCTGTTGGTGAAACACATTGCTTGTTCCTGCACTTGGTTCCCAGACTGGATCCAATGGTTGGCATGCTGGTGCAAGGTTTTTCAGATGCAGGCAGAGTCAGAATTAAGACTCGGTGCCAAAGCTAGCAATAAAATTAAATATTAAGAAGTCATCAAATGTGAATTTTAATTCTGCTGTTAGTATAATGGTACCACCAAACTGGCTAATCTGTTGGACAGTTTTGTAAATGATGGCTAAATTACTGAGCAAGGCTGGAAGATAGTTCTACAGTTTGAGAGTATGAGGTTAATGTAAAATTGAGCTATACGTTTGGTCTATATATAATCACATTTGATACCGCCTCCTCAAGTTAGCTTTGTAAAATTTAGATTAAAGCTTTAAAGCAGATCTCATAAGTTTCTCTTTCATATGCACATTTCTGGTTATTTTGCTTACAATCAATATTTAATACCCAAACTGGCAGCGAGACTTGTTTTTTTCCTGTTTTTCCTAGCTGCATATTTCTGGATGTCTGTGATACCTAGATATTTATGAAGCTGTTGACAAAGAGTTGGTAGTACAGGAATAATACAGGCCTTGAGAGGGATTAGGTGTAATGCTTGGAAAGAAACAAAACAAAACACAAAAGCACTGAATGCTGAGGAGGTCTTATTCTGAGGAGAGTAAGTCACTTAGTATTTCGCATGCAGGTGCATCCCAGATGTGTGTCAATGGCATTGCTGTGCCAGGGAGAGATTTCTTTTCATCGCTGTTGCATTCCGCAAGAGCTGAAAGAAGCAGTGGGAGGTGGCGTGGTGGAAGAAAGCAGAGCAAGAGCAGGAGCAGGAATAGACATATTGCCTCTACCTGATTGCTGACAGTTGACTGGTTGATGTAGGTGTCATAGGGAGTTAAGTGACAAAGAGAGGTAAGAAGCTGGAAAAAGTGATGCCTTTGATTTTGGCATGATTTTATGTCAAGCATGAGTAGCTGCAGATGAGGTCACACAAAACTACAAGTGCAAGAGGAGGGAACAAAGGCTGGGCTCCTTGTCCAATGGAAGAGTAGGGCCTGAGGCTGTGCTTGGGAAATGGGAGATCCTGCTGTAGCAGGTCTGAGCAGAGGAGAGACATAGAGGAGGGACAAGTGCCTAAGGGGAGCCAGGAGGACATCTATGAGGGCTAGGTCAGGGGGCTGGAGGATGAGCTGCAGGAAGGGTTTTGGGATCAGAGAAAGAGTGAGACTGCAAGGGAGTAGTGTCCAGAAGGAAAGAGGTGGCATTTCTTGCAAAGAGGAATTAAAATCATATGCCAGGCATCTGGCAGTGTGGAAACAGAGAAGACCACCTGCTTTTGAAAATGTTTTGTAGGAAGAAAGGACCAAGTGTGGATGTGTGGTTCACCCTGTGATAATGAGCCTTTCTCTGCTCTTTGTGAAAACATTTTCCCCCTGGTTTTACAATATTTCCAAGATTGCTGATTAATGATGTTTTAGGTGTTGAGATACAGGAAGTTTTGAGTTTTGCATATTCTCAAACTTCAGAACTGCTTACAATCTTAAATTCATGACATACACGGGAGGGGGGATTTCTGTAGCCTCACAAATGTACCTAGCTTCAGGGCAGACTTTTGCCTCTTATTTGACTTTCAGAGATATTTTTTGATTTTCAGATGAATGACGTGTCCCAGTGAAATGGCAGTCTATCAGTTTTCCTCGATAAGTTCATGACCAAAAACATTTAAAAACCTTTGACTTGATTAGTGTTAAGAAGACAGGTTATTGACATATTGGAGTAATTTGCACTCCTTAGGCTAGCGGCATTGAGCTAGGAGGGATCTCTGTGTTTTGCCAACATCTCTCACCCAGGGAGAACTCAGCCACTGGTATATTAGTATAGATGAGCCTGTTTATGGCAGAGGTCTTAATTGCCATAAAAAAAGAAAAAAAAAAGCTCTAAACCAGTTTCGTGAGTGTGGTTTTACAGCATGACTCTCTATTATGTCATATGGGTTAAGGCTGGTTAAAGTTTTGGCATATTAGAAACGTACTCTTTACTCTCCAGAGTTTCCTTTCTGTTTTTCACTTATTTTTCCTTTTTAATATAATTTCAGTTTGTTTTGTTTTTCCTCAAAAAAGGCATTTAAAACTTACTCATTTCAGCCTGTTGGGGTTTCTTTCCCAGTGTGAAGATTCTTCTTTCGATTTAATTTTTTTTCTGTTCCTAGGAAAGAAGACAGTGAAAATCCTCTGATTTTGTTTTCCATTCATGTCTTCCCATATCCTTCCCCACCTGCCCTCCCCCACCTGCCCAGGACTAACCCTCGCAAGGAAACTTTTGCAGTCCACCCAAGAACTCAGTCATTGGCACTAAAAAAATAAAAATAAATTTAAAAAAAAGCATTGCTAAGGATAAGCAAGAACAAAAAATTGTACATCACCCTCTCAGTACTGTAGTTCAGAAACTCAAACTAAGGAAAGCTTCCAGTAAGAGGTATAACAACGTAGCAATGCTACGTTATCAGTGCTTCCCCAGACTCTGGGACTTTGTGTGTTTCTGGCTCATACAAGGGCAAAAAACACCATTCATGTCAACCATTTCCAGCCAGCCTGCTATCTAGGTGACAGAGGTCCTCAAGCATTTGGTGTATGTTGTCTTCTGCAACTATGATTCATGTGAGATGTGAGGAAGCCCATGTTTCCCCAGGAGAGTTTTCAGTGCATGCTGCAGATCTCAGCTGTCCTGTTGCTGTGCTGTGGATAGGACAAATGGGTTTTGGCACACAGAAGAAGGAAAGAGTTTCAGATTGCAGGATGCAGTCACTGCACCTGGTTTCAGCTGATGCTCTCCTCTAGGGCAATCAGGTTTCACAGGAGGTGTTTCTCTGCACGGTTAATTCACCCTTGCTATTGTATTCCATCGGGAACGGTCGTTGATAAGAACATACTGCGGATGGTCTCCTTTCTTCTGCATGTCCTCCCAAGCAATTGTGGGCTTGAAGTTGAGTCAAACACACGAATCATCCAGAGTGGAACATAATGTCTGCTGCTCTTGAGGGTCTCAGTAGTTCTGACACGTTTCATAGCTAGATCCTTTGTTCCATGCATGTTGAGGGGCTAAAACTTTCAAGTGTTTATTGGGAAAGAACACTGAAGAGCTACTGCTAAGCTCTTCTGCCTGTCAAAAATGCTTTTGTTGTAATATACCATTTGACATTTGCAACTCACCTAGCTCATTGCAAAGCTATTTAAAAACAAGAAAACTGTGAGATCTCTCTATCTGGTGTTGTGTAAATGTTAGTGACTGGAGGTTCTTTTCGAGTATTTGCTGTAATTAAAAAAGAAACTTTAAGACACATTTCCTTTCTGTAGCTCATAACTGATTATTTAATCTTCTCTTCCACTTTTTTTAGCAACAGTTCCAAGCCTCATCTTTTTTCATAAGATCACAAGCTCAAATATTTGTACACTGATTTCATTAGGACTTCAACATACCTACCTGCCTACTGAAATTATGATTTGTACTTTTAGAGCATGCCTGCAATTGTAACAGAGTAGCTGAGTACTGGTAAAAGGAGTCAAAAAATGAAATGTGCTACCTAAAAGAGGAAAATGCACAATCAGCCTTGTGGATGGATAACGGTAAAACATGAAAATCAGAACATTTACAAAATTAGTGTGTATACTCTTGTTCACTGGCCCCTTTCTGACTTAAACATACATGTATATGAGTAAGTATAGAGTATTCAGGTGAGAAAGCTGTTTTCTTAATGTTCCTGGCAGCTGTTGTATATGGATGATGAGAAAAATGTGTGTGTCTGATCTTTCAGGAGCCCAAGTCTGTATCAAAACTACTGTTTCCATCACACTGGCTTCTGCTTATTGCATTTGCACATCTGCATGCATTAAGTATCAATAAACAGGCAGGAACTTTGGCAAACTGTACAGTCTGACCACTCAATGCTGGATGCAAGTGTGATATTTCCTTGTTTCACACTGAGATTAGTCACTCCTCAGAGAGACAGGGAAAAGGGACGTATGCTCAGCTCTAGGGACCTAAGACAGCAGCCAGGGCTCCTCAGAGTCAAGGGGACAGACCTGCTCAGCCTTTGGTGCTCTGGATGAGCTGAGTGTCCTTCCTTTGTGAGGGAGGGGAGAACATAAGTCGGCCCTGAGCCTAGCCTGCTGTGTCCATTATTATATTCTTGCTTGGGCATGGAAATAAAGAGCCTGAAAGCTGTTGAGAGTTGCAACATTGCATTAGTTTCTCCAACTTCTTATTTGTCTGTCATTACTCAGGAGCCTGGCCAAAAATAAGAGTGCCAGAGCAGTAGGTTTTCTTTCTACACTACCATATCTTCTTTTGTACTCAGTCCAAAGGGAAGTCAGGCTGTAGTGAATTGTTTCAGGGTTAGGTCTTCCAGCATTTTTCTTTGCCTCTGTTAGGGGCTACTGTAAATTCAACTGTGGGTCTTGCTTGGGAATACTCCTGAGGTGTGAAATGTCTTCAGTGGGTTTTGTGTGCACCAGGCAGAGTCCTGATTCCTGAACTTCCCCACACCCAGACCTCCTCTGTTGTCAGAAGCAGGTTAGTGTTGTTGGGACCAAGCTCCATATGATGAGTGCCAGTCTTTGAATCTACCTCTTACTAAATATCCTCTCTCAACAGCTGGAATGAAATGTAATTGTAGTAAGGCATACAGCAACGATCGGGTGTTTAAGCCAAGTTTTAAAAGAGGTTTGCTTCAGTTTCAAAGAGTGGGTGCAAATAACGTGCTTAATACTCGTTGTGTACGAATAATAACATGAAGATGTGACTGAACACAGAGGTGAAGCTCTCACAAACGAACCAAAAACTCTTGAAGCCTTGTGAGAATTCCAGTATTCAGTGTAGCTGGCAGACACAGCTGTCTCCCAGGAGACAAAATTCAAAGCCCTATTCAGAAACAATGACCAAGTGATTACAGAATATGTCCTTGGATGAGACCACTATATATGCATAGAGAACATCTGTGACTGCCAATGTATGCCTGATGATTGAAACATAGTTGAAACTGTACTGGTACTGAGGGTGTTATAAGGCTTTGAAGTTATAGATAGTATTGCCATTCAGGATGGAGAGACAGTTTTGAGAATCTCACACCTATTTTAGAGATCTAATTGACAGTTTCCTGTCATAAAATTACTTTGCTCTGAATCCCACCAGAGATTTTTCAAAGAAAACTTCTAAAAACGGTTGCTGTTAAGTCCTAACCAAAAAAAAAAAAAAAATCCTGATTAAGTGCACTCCAACAGTATCCTGAACAGTGCACTCCGATAGCTTTCACGACACTTTGGCTCTTCACATAAAAACAGTGATTAGTTTAAGTAGGAAGTATCGCGTTTCACTGAGATCATGACATTAGTGTGAAGACAAGAGGAAAATAAGAGCAGAGGTCTCATGTGTTATAGTATAGACCCGTACAGTTTTACAAAATATGTAAGAACAGCTGTAGTTTGTCCAAACCAATGTTTGAGCTGGCCTGCTGACCTGTTTAATAGTATCCAGCTGCAGATGCCCAGGAAGGACTATGAAAACAGGACAAACATGCAATTATCCTGCTTTTGCTACAGTTTCCAGATTTCCACAAATCAGTGGAGCTTTAGTGATTCACACTAGCCAAACACGTGACCCTCTTTATATTTTTTCATTCAAAAAAGAAAAATTAGTTCAGCAATAAGGAAATGCAAATTAAAACAAACAAAATGACCTTCCTAAAGTACCTTTTCTGTTGCCTTGTAACAGCCAGAATTATTTTTTTTAGTTGCTGCTACTATTTTTAAGACTTGCAGTTGCAGAATGTATCGTTTTCCACCAAAAGGATGAGAATACTGGTGATCTTTATATAACTTTAATGCAGAAGTAATGCTATACATCTCTGATATATAGAAATATTTTATATTAACAATACTGCTGCTTAGATTATGTGGCCTTTAACCAATCTGCTTAATATCTCTTCTGCCATTGTGATACCTTAATAGCTTGCTGATAAAATAATACCATTAGTACAGTATGCTACACGTCACCATTGCCAGAGCTCCCATGACAATGCAGCAAATGATGAAACTGAAAACCAAAGTAATCTAACAGATACTGGTTTTGTTTACATGCTGTCAGCTTGCACTGTTGATTGCCATGAGGCTCTGGTTGCTTCTTTAGCCGGCTGTTTTTCCTATTTTCACATTCACAAAATTACACTCTGACCTTTTTTATGCTCCTGCCCAGTATGCGTTAATTGTGAGGTTAATGAGATTGTGGTGATTGGGGATATGTGCCAGATGGCATAGTCTGCCTCACATAGCTTAATTTACACTTGGATTTTCTATGAATTAAATGGCCTTAAACTGTCACCAGCTTTTAAATTGTAAAATAAATCAGACTCCCTGGGTGTAGAGTTCCTGGGTGGTAACACACACTTTAGTAAAGACATTTCAGATTAAGTCATTAAACAACCGTCAAATGGCTTCAAATGGAGAAAAGTCACTCAGACTGTGCTGTTTGTACCAGCCAAGAGTCTTAACATTTACACATCTGTGGACCCAGTCCTGCCTATGGATGTGCTTAAGTACTTTACATTGAGGTTGCTCCCAGCACTTTAATTTATACAGTGCATGACTGTCCGCCAAGTTTGTCATGGACTTCAAAGACTTATGAGGGTCAGATGTCCACTCTGTGTATTTATATTTTTAAACTTATTCTTCTCTCATTTTTGATCAAGTTTTTTAAGCTAGTGGGACTCTACTTTTGATTTTTTGAAATACATTGTGATTCAATGCTGAGGATAGATAGTATAACATCCAAAAATTGTCAATGGGGAAAATGATGGGAATGTCCAGGATTTTAGTATGGCTAATGAGTCTATTAGGAAACAATTCAAAAGAGGAGAGGGGGAGGGAAAAAAGAGATTAGCTCAGTTTAGTTCTACCAGATTCTCCCTTACGCAAGCTAGAAATGATTCACAGCAGCTGTTCCAGCTTGTTCTCATGGTCACACAGCCAGAGAGAAAAGCTCAGGTGTCCATCGCACTCTGTGGGCCCTTGGGGCTTTTTGGAGGGTGAGTGCTAAGGTGGACCTCAAGAAGCCCAGCAGAATCCACTCTGAGAAAATGATATCTGCAGAATGAGCAAGCACATCTCATCTCGGGCCTGGTCCCTGGCAAGTTTCAGGTGTTGCTGAGATCCATTTGATGCATGGCTCCTGCAGTTGATGTGTGCGCAGCTGGGGACTGCTGGAGTTCTCCCAGGCAAATTTCTGAGCTGAGGGAGAGGGTAATTTGAAGCCAGACTATCTGAATCACTGCTGGGCATTCACTGCTGCACGATATGGCATATTATAAGCTCACCAGTAGCACTACACATGTGTAAGCAGTTTGATGTGCCATTAGATGTTTCTGGGGCAAAATATATTTGCAGTGAAAATACCACCTTTTCAAGTTCTTTTCCCCAGCAACTCTATAAGGCTCTGGTTCAGAATGATTTTGGACACTCAAGCTTTCCTTCACAACCACCAAGTATGTTTGGTTGCTCAGGGCAGGAAGGAGGATTTAATCAGATCTATCTCCATTTTTCTTCATTATCAAAAGTACCTTTGCAAGAGTTTGAAGTGCTAAAATTATTGAAGTGTATTTTGGGGAAAAGGCTCACATTTTCCACTAAAATGCTTTGGTTGGAGTGTGTGATACCTTTGTGCTGTTTAATTAAGAAAAACGCTGCTAGGATACAAATATGCAGACTATGTGGATTGCATTACCACAGATTGTGGCTCATACATGGGATTCCCAGCCACAGGAAGCCAGTTGTCGCAAATCTGGCAGCTAAACAGGCAGACACTGTCTCCTGCATTTTCACATGGTCTGCAGAAAATACAGAGCTGAGGCAGCTCTTTCGGTAGTGGCATCCAGACTCAAACAGAAGTGGCCACTCCTGTGCACTGCTTACAGACTGGATTGATCTTATTTTCAGAGTCCATAAACATTAGCTGAAAAATTTAGCCAGTGGATAAGATCTCTGCAACATATAATCACTCATCTGCCTCAGATTCAGTAGGGAAAAAAAAAAAATAACCAAACAAAAGAAAACCAATAAATTTCTCCTGGCCTTCTGAACGGGTAGAAGTGTCTGAAAATTTCACTGAAACTCTAGCATGGTGGGGCCAGCCAACAAAGCTAGTGAGACAGAGAGTTGTCTTTTGTTATCATTTGGAGATCTTGCAGTCTGCGGAGGAGGCCTGTGAATTGCATTCTGCAGGGTTGAAGGAGCCATTTTTCTGCTGCTTAAGTATTAATGTGGCTGTAGATGTGGAAAAGTGCCTTCCAGCAGGAGAGACACAACACTGTTTTAAGTGGTCTGATGTGAAAAGAGAAGGTTGACTGTTTCAGGACCCTGGGGCAAGATGGCAGTCTAATGTGTTTCAGTCATGCAGGTTCAGCATAGGGAACATCGGAGAAGAGCAGTGAATTTCTCCAGCTGTGAACCTACAGTCTGCCCCTTGCATGTGCCTCCCTTGGGCTTCACAAAGGCAGTGATAAGGTGAAGTGTCCCTGCATGGTTAAAATTGTAGGGTAGATGAAATCCTTCCTCAGCTTTAAGATGTTGCTTGAATTACAGTAGTATTAAAGTAATAAATTCATAGAAAGGGAGGATGGTCTTCTCTTACAGAGTGCAGGCTCTGACCTGGCCCGCAGACCAAGCACAGAAGAGGAGATGTGTGAGGACAGTGCCTACTGTGCTGGGCCTCCCTGTTTTCCTACAGTTAGCACAAACCCACCTGCCTCACCCTCCAGGGAATGCAACCTTAAATAGACTTGCCCTTATTTATAAAGTAAAAGCTTGTCTGGAAAGACAGAACCATGCTCAATCAATATTCTGGATGGTTTGACAAACAATATTTACTTTCCCTTTACTTAAAACACATACAAAGTACTTCTGCATGGACTTGTTTTGATTTTTTGTTTATTTTTTGCATATTTATGCATTTCTGCTTTTTTTTTCTTGGGAGAGCAAGCCGCTGGCCTTTTTTCCTTTTTTTTTTCTTTTTCTTCTCCTTTTTTTCCTCTTGCATGTGTGCACTCATATTTACCAACATTTATGTTATGACAGCAGCTACAGACTCAGGTGTGCCTTGGATCTCTGCAGGGATTGTTTGTGGTACTGTGAACCCAGAGACACAGCAGACATGATTTGTTGGGGAGGAGGATGAGGACATCACACAGGGTTATGGTGAACCACCAGGAGTCACATGGAGCCACAGTAGCACAGGGAAAGGTTGGCACAGAGATCCCCATGACCTGCTGGATGCCCTGGCCCAGTGATAGCCCTGCTTCAGCTTGCCTTTCCTGCTTTTCCTGTAGTTGGAGGAGAATGTTTCACATATTTGAAGGAAGAAGTCATTATCCTGATGATGTGCACCAAATCCTGGTAGAGAACTTCCTGCCAGTTTGCCTTTTGGTTCAGCAGAACAGATTCAGTCCTACACCACTGTACTTGGAATGTATGTGTTGTTACAGACTCAAAAAGGGAGTATGCTCATCCAGTCCACACTTCAATAATGTCCCTACAAGGATCTGAGGCTTGCTGGTCTGTAATTCCCTGGGTTCTCCTTCTTGCCCTCTTTGACGATTGGAGTTCTGTTTATTTTCCCCCAGTCCCCTGGCACTTCTCCCAGTTGCCATGATCTATCAAAGATTGTCAAGCGTGGCTTCACAATGACATCAAAGTAGCTCCTCCAGCCCTTGTGGGCACATCACATTGGGGCCCATCTTCTTATGTATGTCCAGTTTGCTTAAGTATTCTCTAACCTGATACTTTTCTATCAGAGGTGTCTTTCTTGCTCCAGACTTTCTCGCTCCAGACTTTCTCACTGGTCTCTGGGTCCCCAGTTTCTGAAGGCCATTCCTAGTAGTAAAGATACCTCTTCAAATATTTATTTAGTCATGCATTTTAAAGGAAGTTGCAGATGAAAGTACTTTTTTGAAGTGACACTTCCATGTGCTGAGGAGCACGTGTGCGAAGTTAGAAGAAAATCTTGGTCTCATGGGCTCAGCTGTGCCCTGCCAGACTTGTGCTTATAGGATCCTTTTTTTGTGCACTTTGTTTCTTGTGAAGAGAGCTGAATGCATCTGTCCCAAGGATTCCCCCTGTCCTAAGTATTGCATTACTGGCTGCAATGAAGATCTACCTCCCTATTTGTATACCACCACCAATGCTAAGTGGGTAGTCCTGGCAAAGCGTAACACAAACAGCCTTACATTCCCCAAACACTGTGCTCTGGGGAAGGGACAGTCCCTCTTCTCTCCACTTTCTGTAGCTGGCACTCTGGGGACATACCTGCCTGCTGCTGTCCTGGGTGGCTGTGTAAGCAGGCAGGGCTACTGCCCAAGAGGAGCTCTCTGTGCTGATGCCAGCCCTCTGGGTGCACCCAGCTGCCAGTTCCCTTTTGCAGAAGGGGCTGCGGGTGAGGGCACTTGCCAAAGTAAGCCTGGTGCCTCTGCCTTCCCTTTAAAAATCTCTTATCCCATTGGTATATGGCTTGATCTGTTGCTGTATCTCAGCCGCAGTGGCTGTGTGTTTCCCTGCTGTATTTGTCTCAGTGGTAGTGACTGTAATTCAGTGATTACAGCCCCTATTTAATCCGCTTAGGGCAGGGTTGTCAAACCTTGTCGTTTTCACCAGGGGCCACATCAGTCTCCGGGTTGCCTTCAAAAGGCCAAATGTAATTTTAGGACTGTATAAATGTAACTACTTCTATGTTCATACAGTCCTGAAATTACATTAGGCCCTTTGAAGGCAACCGCGAGGCTGTTGTGGCCCCTGGTGAAAAATGAGTTTGACACACCTGGCTTAGGGAATAGAGAAGGGAAGTTGAAAGGTGAAAATACTTCTTTCCAGAAGATTTCTAAATGTGTTGGGTGTTTTGTTGTTGTTATTGTTTTGTTCGTTTGTTTGGTTCGTTTTTTTGGTTTGTTGGTTTTTTTTGTTTTTAAATGTGTGTTTTTCCACTGTATGAAGAAATAAGGAAGGAGAAGACAGTCTAGCTCAGGCTGTGATAAAGAGGTATTTGTTTCCTCACACAACAACACTGATTAAGCTGGAGGCAGGACAGTGTATTAATTTCCACACTGATGTTCCGAATCAGTGCCACCTGCCAGTGGAATCGAACTTATTAGATTCCTTTAACACCATGACATGCCAGTGTTACATTGACTCTGTCGCCTCTTCTGTTGGAACAACATCACCATGGTGAATATTTTTCTTTCCAAAATTGTTTTCGCGGCAGTGAAAATAGGCAGAGATTCTCCTGTGTTGCGAGGCCAGAAAGGCACAAGTAGAAATTGCCAGATCTAGTGTAATGAGGATGCAGTCACTTGGAGCAAAATGCCGTAGCTGTGTAATGCAGGTTACAGTGTGCTGAGTGCTGGACAGTGATGTCTTGGCCTTGACTGAGCACTCTGGGTAGCTGCTTATCTTCAAACTGTGTGTGAAACTACTGGCAAGCAAAGTAAAAGTTTGTTTTGACCTTTGTTAGGTTTGGTCTGTTCGGTTCACTGTAGTAGGGGACAGTAGGAGCGGATCTTTCAAAACTCATTATACCTAAATCCTTAACATTGATACAAAAGATTTTTTTTTCTTGTTCCTCTGCCTGCAAGAAATGGACTTGGATGACTGACATAACTCTATAGCTGTGCTGACAATCCTCAGTAAAAATTATATTGATCATCAAGCTAGATTATATTTTTCTTTTTTTTTTTTCTGATTAATGCATTTATTAGAAAGTGATTTTTCACCTGGGAATGGAGAGATCAAATGAAAATACTTGCAAAGACATGAGCCAAACCTTCCTTAAAAGGAAAAACTGAGCGAAGAAAATATTTTCCTGAAAGTATGCAAGAGCAAAACTTTTAAAAGAGGTTTTGCAGGTGACTTATGTTAAAACAAATAGATTAAATTAGAGTATTCAGGAAATAATCAGCTTTCAGCAAAATAACACTTACCTTACATTTTCTTGTCCTTTTTGTTTCCACAATCTAGGAAAGCTAAATAGAAATGAAATACCCTATGGAAACATATAAAGCATGGCAGAGGAGGATCTGAAAAACACCTTTACTGTAAAAATCTACATTATAATGTTGAAAAAGCAAAGGAAGTATTGCAGTAAGCTATGGAACAAATACAGAGCTTATGGAGAGCTTTCAAAAAGCATGAAGCTACTGGAGATTAAGTTTCTAGAAAACCAAGCTCCTACTAAAACCTTTTCAGGAGCTAACAGAGTTGAGCATTGCTGGAAAACCACTGCTTGTTGCTCTCCTTGGATAGTCTCCAGATCAAGGCACATTTGCTGCTCTTAGGAAGTCTGTGTCCTGCACCCTGACCCCCAGGAATGCAGCGTCTCCATCTCCTGTACTGTTGTCTGACCCAGATTCAAAGCACCCATGATGATAACACAGCAGCACCTGGGACTTCAGGGCCTTTAGGTGCCAGGGTCTGTTTTCCCTCTTTTGCTGTCATCTTAGAAAATGTTCAAGCAGAAAAAAAAAGCTCCTGAAGTCTTGGGGCTGTTTGGAAATGCAAGTGCTGGTGTTCCTGGAGCAGTTTTTCCTCTAACACCTGCAGATTACAAGAAATTTCAAAAACTTGTATTGTTCAGAACAAAATCAGAATCCAAGCTTCAAATTTCCTCAGAAACACCTGGTTGCGAACGAATCTGCTTAACATCCTGTGCCTTGGAAAGGAAAGTGAGACTCTTTTCCCTGTGAACAGTTTTGCTTATTACTCTGTGCCCCAAAACTATTTCTGCCATTGCAAAACAGTCACAGAAACATTATAACATTTCTCCTAATCTTGCACAGAATTGAATTACCAAGAAAAGTTCAGAGCAAGGAAGAGTTCAACGCTGTGTCAGTAAATCCAGGCTCCTTTAACCTCCTCCCTCCTATCTCCCTTTAGTCTGGAGTACAATTGACCCAATACTTCATCTTGGGTCTTAAGTCTAAGTAAGTATTTTTTAAAAACAAGAACAAGCTCCCATTTATCCTTGAGTATACTTCTGTGCAGTTTAGATACTTTGTAATCTTTTGGTTCCTGCTGCAAAGCTGCTGCAGGGAGCAAGGTTTCCATTCCGCAGATGGAATAGTCTCCTTTGTCTTTTGCTAGACGTTTGCTAAATACTGCCCACATTTCTGCTACCACATACTATTCTTTGTATCATTGTTCTGGGCTGACACCCAGAAAAACTTTATTTGAATAAAGAGAAGAGTCCACTGGGCATATCCCTGTGGGGTGTCTTCAAAACCATGGGAGGACGCAGCCCCCTTTTTTATCCTCGTCCCCCAACTGCAAGTGATCCCTCCTGCCCTCCCCAATGGCTGAGGTACTCGGAGGATACAACCTTTCTGATATACCTATTTCATATTCCCCCACCAAGACCCCCTGTTACCTGATTGATTAAACCTAACTTCTCTCCTTTTATCATATCTGTTGCACCCCATTTTTGTAAAGACATGGGACAGCTGTTCCTACCAACACTAGTCCTCTCCAGAGTGGGGATGAGCACTGCCGATGGCAGCAAGCAGCTCTTCTCTTCCTTGGGATCACGGAATACGTGTTTTGCCCAGGGCTCAGTGTCTGTAGCTGATAACCTGCATTGTCAGGAGGGATAACCAGTGTGCAGAGAAATGAAGTCAGGATGGCCTTGTATGTTTACATTGGCACATTTCGCCAAATCAACAAATTGCAGTCAGACAGCCTGGCTGTACAAGAGGTGTCTGCAACACTTTTGGTCTATTTTTCATTCCTATACAGGAGCTAGTAACCTCACAGTCCTTGCATCTGTGGCACTCGCTGGGAGAGGCAGGATCTAATGCACGAGATAGCTCTCTCACAGCCATGGGTTATACATAGAGGAAATAGTAGAATGCAGTTGCCCACCAGCTGGAAAGCAGTAGAAAAAGGTTATCTGCTGAGAGAGGGCTGCAGACAGAAGTTCAGTGTGAAAATAAGGATGGCGACCAAAGGAATTGCAATTGTTTGCTCCAAAGAGGACACTGCAGCCCTGCTAGCAAAAGCTAGAAGGAGGTCTGTAACAGAAAAAGGATTAGGCTGATGATGAAGAGCTAATATACACACCTACACATCGGTGAATGTGGATAATAAAAAAACTGATTTTGTGCATAAGTGTGGTGTTGAACTGATTTGAATCTGGCCCTGCTATTTTTTCCTAATTTTGTAAAATTTCAAAGCTTCAAATATAGATCAAATTGCCAAAACATCATGAAAGCAGTTTTAAGCCACTGGGAGATTAAGGGGGGAAAAAAAAAAAAAAAAAGAAAAAAAGGAAAGAAGTTTAGTAATGCCAAGATTTTAATAGTCTTTTAAAGTCTGTAGAGTGTAGCCTAGTTGAGTTTTCCACCTACTTCATGATAACCATAAGGACTGGAATTGTTTTTTTTCCTTACTTTCACAAAACAGCGAATGAAGGGGAGCCTGATTTATAAAGACCTATTCATACATGTTCAAAAAGAGTTAAAGGCTGAAGTAGTGCTACTTGGAAGGGTGCAATTGTAAGAAGACATTTTGTGGGAAGAATAAGAACAATACGTTGAAGAAACAACAAAAATGGATTTTCTTCATCTCTTCTAAACCCTTTAGAAAGTTGTGCATAGGAGTTTTTGCTCATAATGTCTTCTGTGGTTATGAAAATAGTAAATTGTCAGAAATCTTTGACCAGTGACCAAAATCAGCTTGCCCCTTTGTTCAGATTTAGCAAACTTTCATCAGCTCTATTATACACTGGAACCACACCAGTTTTATTTCTTGTGATCTCACCTTGCTGCAACTTTCCCACAGTGTCATGAGGCTTCATGTGTTCTTTCACCTGTTTATTTGTCACTCGTATTGAAACATCTAACTTGCATTATCAGAAGAAAAATTACTGAATGTTAAACAGCATTAAAAATTTAGTGTTCAGTATTTTGGATTGCTGAAATATCTTGGCTACAAAAAACGACTGAGATGGGCGTCAAGCATCTTCATTATTCTACAAGAGAAGAAATTCATTAAGTGAAGAGAAACCAAACAAAAGCCCAAAGAATAAGTAGAAAACCCCTACTTTTCTCCTAACATATGCTAAACAGAGCTTTTGAATGTTCACAAATGGTTTAGAAAACTGAATTTCCCATTCAGAATGGGGAGCTGAGGTCAGGGACACATTGATAAAGAGGTCAAATCATAATTTTTATGTAGGTGACACTTTCATATGAACAAAGAGCATGTGAGAAAGCGTGTGCTGACTATACCATGAGCAAATAACTTCTGTAAGATTGCATCTCTTATAAACTGGCTCAGCAGTGCTTGCCACAGGTGAAACCACCTATGTGTCTGTTTAGCAAATCTCAAACCAGAGTTACCCAAATGTGAAATAGACCCAATGAGAGCTTATGTCCTTGTCATACTTCCTGGAAGCCTCACTACCTAAAAAAACACAATGGAGGAAATAAATAAGCAGCGCATCTTTTCCAAGTATTATATTGTGTTTGGGTTGGGTTTTATTTTATTTTGATTTTACTTATTTCTATTTTATTTTATATATTTTATTTTAGTTTTCCACCTCCTATCAGAGATCTAATTCTAATGCAGATTAGTGGTAGTGACTGTAATGTGTAAAGAGCTTAAATAAATCTTCTTGTTTATCCACCCAATCCCTGGCCGTTGTATTGATTTAATTATGTGCTATCCACCTAATTTTGTCCTACTTGTTTTTCATAGCCACAAGGTCAGCCCTTGCTATGTTACTTCAGGGAGTTCATCAGGATGCACCAGCAATTTTGCTTCTTAGAGGCATGGTGTTACACCCACACAAGACCTGTTAATTCACAAAGCCAAGCTGGACTAGGTCTCAAAACACATCATCAGAGTCAACCACTACAAAGTCCTGGTGTGCCTCCTGCTTTCCACCTGGCAGGTTTCACATCTGAATTTTCAGTTTACAGGTTTGCCATTTCACGTGGCCTGGTTGTTTGAGCTCTAATTCTGAGTTTCTTGGGTTGACCTGAGTTTAGGAAGTAGCATTATAAATAAATGGAGCCTTTAGTCATCAAAATACATGCCTGGACATTCATTTTGCAATATTTCTAAAGAGTCCATTGTGTTCACTGCTGTCCTAGTCAACCTGTGAGGCACAGATGAAATGGAAAGGCAGGCAGGACACACCTTTAAAAATGTGATAGTTTTTTGAAAATAGCTTCCTTGGCAGAGAAAACCCTTTTGATAACCAGGATGTCTGATAAAGACCAACATCCTCACAGGCAGAGACAGGCAGCTCATACCTGCACAGTCAGGGCACACTCATGAGCTACTGGCCACACATGGAAACCTCTGGGCTCCTGTGGCTGTCCTGCATATACAAAACACAAAGGCACATGTTTTTTCTCATGATGACTGTGTACTGTAATTACAAATGTGTTTTCATTTTAGGGATGAGTAGAATTTTTAGGAGCTCCATGTGGATGTGAAAACCCAAGTTATACTCTAAAAAAGTGAGTTGGAAATTTCTGAGTAATTTTCTTCACTGAAAGTGTTTTGCATCCATACAGTAGGATTAAGGTTCTCTTAAAATTCAGAAGGAATTTTTATCTGATTGTCAATTGGTTGGAGCCCTTCCCAGGGAGCAAAACCCTTGAACTTCTTTTAGTACAAAGAAAAAACTAAACCACTATAAAAGCCTCGGTGAGAGAAACGATGAAAAAGACTTCTGGGTCACCTCAGGGGAGAATGCTTTTTTATCAGATTTCGATCATTTCACACACAGAAGTGAAGATAACCTGACATCATGCTTTTGTAAAGGAAATTGCTCTGGAGTGTTTTGTAGCCATCAACACTGACAACGGCATCTCCTCGGAGAACAGGCTTTTACCAACTGTGAGATAAGAGAGCACAGCTGGCTTCCAAGAAGGCATGTGTAGTGTGAGCTGTGTGGCAATGATTTTTTAAAGTACATTCCTTCCGTGTGCATCAAAACACTTTGTTTCCTTTAAATTAATATATGCAAATAAGCTTTGCATTTCTGTTGGCTAATTCATTCTTCAACATGTTCTATGGATACCAGTCACACACACATCCTACAGAAATAGGCTCTAGTCCTGCTACTAGTCATGTAGGACTCTGTATGGGCCTGTGAGATAATGCATGATACACTGATACATGCAGGTAAATGTGATTGTGTGCCAGAGTCTGCTAATGACAGGAAACAGTGTACATTACGGGGCCTTCAGATTTTGATGCAACTGGATTCAGGTACTCAGTTCTGGCAATGAAATGAAAGAAAAGCAGTTGTGAAGTAACAGTGTTTGAATAACTGCTCTGTCAGAGGCTTTGAAAACAGGAATCAGAACTGGAGAGGTATATGCCCTTGAAATAACTTATTTTATTTTTTCTCGACAGATACAGAAAATTACTGCATTTTTTTTCTGGTTTAGGAGAAGAGTTTTTTCCAACAAGGAAGTCTCAGTATGACCTGACTGCAAGACTAAGTTTTCCTCTAGTATTTTCACTGTTCTGTATCTATCAAGTTTGGCAAAACCTCATGTGGCTGCCCAGTACTTAAGACTCAGAATCATGGAATCACAGAATCATAGAATCATTTTGCTTGGAAAAGACCTTTAAGATCATCAAGACCAACCATTAACCTAACACTGCCAATGTCCCTGAGAACCTCATCTATGTGTCTTTTAAACACCTCCAGGGATGGTGATTCCACCACTTCCCTGGGCAGCCTGTTCCAATGCACAATAACCTCCTGTTCCGTGAGGAAATCTTTCCAAATATCCAATCTAAGCCTCCCTTGGCACAACTTCAGGCCATTTCCTCTTGTCCTATCACTTGTTACTTGGGAGAAGAGACCAACACCCTCCATGCTACAATGTCCTTTCAGGTAGTTGTAGAGAGCGATAGTGTCTCCTGTCAGCCTCCTTTTCTCCAGGCTAAACAGCCTTATCTCCCTCAGCCGCTCCTTATCAGACTTGTGGTTCGGGCCCCTCATCAGCTTCATCACCCTTCTCTGCACTCTCTCCAGCACCTCAATGTCTTTCTTGTAGTGAGTGGTCCAAAAGTGAACACAGTATTCAAGGTGGGGTCTTACCAGCGCCAAGTACAGGGGAATGATCACTTTCCTTAGTCCTGCTGGCTACAGCATTTCTGATACAAGCCATGATGCTCTTGGCCTTTTTGGCCACCAGGACACACTGCTGGCTCATATTCAGCTGGCTGTTGACCAACACCCCCAAGGTCCTTTTCCGCCAGGCAGCTTTCCAGCTGCTCTTCCCCAAGCCTGTAGTGCTGCCTGGGGTTGTTGTGACCCAAGTGCAGGACCCAGCACTTGGCCTTGTTGAACCTCATACATTGGCCTCAGCCCATTGACCCAGCTGGCCCAGATTGCTTGCTCAGTTCTGAAACCTGGTGACTGCTTTGACCCTTCCTCTGTTCCCAGCACGAGGAGCTTGTGCATTGCCTGTGCATCCTTTCCACCCCCTGCCCTCCTGCAGGTGGGAAAACAGAAATGCTTTCTCAACTGCTGCTTGTTACAGAAGGAGGGCTGTTAGGAAAGATCTTTTCAGTAATCTTTCAGGTACTTGACTGAAGGTTTTCCTCACATCAAATTTAATAATAGCTGAAGTTCATGGCAACATGAATGCAAACCAACTTCTGTATAATCAAGGAATGTAAAAGCAAACTTGTGCCCATGTGAAATCCTGTGCAGTGGTCACACTGAGTGTCCAGATACATTTTTTGGTTTTGTTAATTTTCTGTACATTTTCTAAACAATCACCAGACAGGTCTCAGGTTCATGATGTCATGCTGTGTGCAAGCTCCCACAGTTCAGGCTTCTTGAGGATATTTGAAATTTCACTTCCACCTGCCCCTTGTAAGATTGGTTGTTGAGCATGTTGTCACTTGAAACAGGAAAGACAAAAGTAGGAATAAGGAGGTTAATATGGGAAGAAGGACACTGGTTTGGTACTGCTCAAAGGAGAGAAATAGTGGTGTAAGGCCTGGAGAGAGCTGTTGGTGCAGAGCTGAATCAGCAGACAGAGAGCAAATGAGTTAGTACTCCACATATATTAATTTGAAGTGTGTGATAAATGGCTCTTTTATGTAACTCAAGATTCGTATTTAGTTTTGGAGAGAGGCTTTCCTTAAAACAATAATGGACAATAACAAACATCCTGATTTTATTGCTGCATTTTGTTGATGAGGTTACAAGGCTGGTATCTCTCTGATCGTTATTGCTGCTGACTCACAAACAACAGAACTGCTGAAGTGAATGTGAGTAAATGATTATGTATAAGAAACAATCTTTGTTTCTCACTACTTCATTCACTTTACACACAATAGCTGGGTTTCAAGTGTATTGCCTTTGATTACTTTGTATCTGGTTAAGTTTAGCTGTATAGTTAGTCTTAACTTCTTTTAGGTTATTGAAAATCAAGTGCAAAAATAA
This sequence comes from Caloenas nicobarica, assembly GCF_036013445.1. Classification (NCBI taxonomy): domain Eukaryota; kingdom Metazoa; phylum Chordata; class Aves; order Columbiformes; family Columbidae; genus Caloenas; species Caloenas nicobarica. The sequence continues at coordinate 44,731,364 of NC_088284.1, read as the reverse complement.
AAGAAAAAAAGGGAAAGAGAAAGAGCCTGGATGAGAGGAGGCTGAGTGAGAGGGGATCTTATCAATGCTTAGAAATATCTTAAGGGTGGATGCCAAGAGGATGAGACCAGACTCTTTTCAGTGGAGCTTAATGACAGGATGAGGGGCAATGGGCACAGACTGAATCACGGGAGGTTCCATCTAAATATGAGGAGAAACTTTTTTACTTTGAGGATGACAGAGCATTGGAACAGGCTGCCCAGAGAGGTTGTGGAGTCTCCTTCTCTGGAGACATTCAAAACCTGCCTGGACATGTTCCTGTGTGATCTGCTCTGGGTGAACCTGCTTTAGCAGGTGGGTTGGACTAGATGATCTCCAGAGGTCCCTTCCAACCCCAACCATTTTGTGATGCTGTGAAAAGTAAGTTGATCATTCAGGTCTTGAATGTATGTTGCAGCACTTATTAGTCCACAATAACTAACTGATGTTCTGCATCTGGTTTCAAATTTTCTTGTGAAGGAAATGTGATGCTGCCTCCTCACAGAATCACAGAATCACAGAATGTTAGGGATTGAAAGGAACCGCGAAAGATCATCTAGTCCAATCACCCCACCGGAGCAGGAACACCTAGGTGACGTTACACAGGAATGTGTCCAGGCAGGTTTTGAATGTCTCCAGAGAAGGAGACTCCACAACCTCCCTGGGCAGCCTGTTCCAGTGTTCCGTCACTCTCACTGTGAAGAAATTTCTTCTCATATTTAAGTTAATCTCTTTCTCTGTAGTAGATTTGAGTACGAACTTGATTCCAGATTACTTACCGAATACACTTGCTTTGTATTCGTGATGTAGCCAAATCCCTAGAATCTTCTGAAATACCTAAATATGTCTATCTGAAATAGGCAACCCACAGATTCATGCCTGTTTTCCTTGTTTATTGAAGAATAAAAGGATGATTGTCTTAAACTAGATTTTCTGATTTCCTGTGAATTACTAGGGAGGACTTAACCTTGCTGGTGTTTACAGTTCACAACTTAGTTGCCAAGATACACATAAGAAATATTTTCTTTACAGAAATTGTCATATTACTATATTTGTGTAATAGGACCATCTCTTATTAGGTGATATTTTCTGGATAATCCTATGCATGGGACATGACTATATGGTAAAGTCTGCTTTGACTTTAAGATCCCACACACTTATTGTGTTGGTGGCAGTGTAGTATGAACATGGATTTTAGTTGACCAGTTTTAGGAAAAACAAGTGATGTCCAACACCTTTTATATAATTTGCAGCTGCTTTTCTCTTCCATTTGGCTTGTTGAAATATGTTGCGGAGAGGTTTTGTGTCAGTATTGCTAACCTCTCTAGTGAAGACAAAACAGTGGATGTTAGTTCTTGGAGGAGTGCAAGGGCTGGACCAACCTGTCTGGCAGGCAGGGAGGCATGCAGGAGGGCTTCTTGATGGGTGCATGGGAGACAGGTGACCTTTGTGTGGCTTGCATTTGATGTTAATTGTTACTAGGTAAATGGTTGTGGAAGAGATCACCACGTGTATGGCAAAGAGGGGTGAAGTCACAGTGCCTCCCTCTTCCTGCAGCTCCTGGCTGCCTCCTGCTCACCATGCCCAGTGCTGCTGGCCTGAGCTCTTCCCAACACTGGATTTCCCCCTCATCAGGACCTCTAAACCTGACCTAGATCAAGGAACATGGCTTAAGGGCGGCTTATTCCTCCAAGCTCCTATTACTTGTTCTCTTTCAATGAGAAAGTTGTCAGAGGCCCTTGCCACACCAGCTGACCTTTAGGCATCTCCTCCAGGGAAATCTTGATGGGTTTTAAGAATATCTTTGGAATTAAGTTGTGAATCACTTGTCTGAATAAGAACAAGCCTCTGGAATGGTGCGGATACTCAGTGGCAATTATTTCCCTGAGTGTTTGGTGAACACTTGGCCTGAATCCCCTTTGTGTGCTCCATGAATGCAACTCAGGTCAGCTGACAGGTGTCCTGAAGATAAAGGTCATGTTAGAAAGAGTGTGGTAAAGTTCTGCAAATAGACAGAATCATTGTAAAGTTGAAGCTTTTAGTTTTATTTACCTGTTCTCCAGAAGCCCCATGCTATCCACTTCCTCCTCCGTGATTATACTGACCCATAACATAGCCTTTTCTTGGTAGTTTCATTGCTTCTACCATTTACTAAGAAATAAAAAATTTATTTGCACATAGGAATTTAGAGATTTCTATTTATAAATAGAAATTCATCAAATCAGGGGAATATTTCCTTCGGTAAAGAGCAATCAAACTAACAGCCTACACTGTTAAATATCCCACAGCACTAAACCACTTTTCCATTATCATATTTGTGTACCAATAAATTAAGCATTACAAAGAGATTGTTTCTGTTGGTGCTGCTTTTATATTGAGCCCAGTAATGAAAGAATTGGTCAGAATGACAAATGGTAATATTCCCAGCTAATTAGATTGTCAAACTTCTGGAGTGATTTTTTTTTTTTTCATTAGTCTGAACAATGCAAAATATCATAAAGTGTTTAAGGAGACTATAATAAATGAAATTTGTGATTAATTCCTTTTTAAAAAATAAATAGCATTGAAGACATGAAACAAAACAAATTGGTGATATAAAGGAAATGAAGAAAAAAGATTGCTTAGAGAGTTTTAGTGGTTCATGTCTCCTTCTGGAAGATATGTTATAGCTTCTTATATGGAAATACTGTATAGTAGCTCTTACCTGTGAATACAGAATATAGAATCTGGGCCACCACAAAGAAAGGATGGTTTTGTGATTATTGTCCCTGGGACCCAAGAGTCTTTGGTCTGACCTTCAAATCTGCTAAATGCTTCTTGTGTTGCTTTGGGCAAAGCAATCAAGCTCACATCTGTCAAGAACTTATGCACATACCTGATTTTCATTTGTTAGCACATGACTTATCCCATCAAATGCAATTTCTGTTTTTAGAAAACATTCTTAAGGAATACTTGTGTAAATTTTGACAATAATATTTTCCACAGTTTAGGCATAAATTTGTCAAAAAAGGAGAATGTGAAAGCTATGTTTTCAGGTTTCCTATTAAAGAAAAATAGTTTTCTCTCTTTTTTCCCCTAGGAAAATAAATTTTTTTAATTGTCAAAATCTGTCAATATTTTTTGTGTCATTCACTAGAAGTCAAGTAAACATTTTTTGTCCTTCTGACCCAAATCTTGTATTTCTTTATGCAAACTGTTTTTTGTGAAACTTTCAGTAGGTCTAGGAAGGCTAATTCTACCAAAAATGCCTTTGTTAAATGTAGTCAGATGAAGACGTAATTTTAAAGAAGATAAAAGCTAGGGACAAGATACTCTGAAATGCATGAAATTCAAAGAATTCTTGAGATAAAGGAGTCTGACAACAAGCACTGCTGCAATTACACAGAAGTAGCAGCTGCAGGAGAACCTGCTGGAAGTGGCTACCTCACACAGTTCTCCATGGGAAAGTTCTCTGTGACGTTTTTGAGCAGGGGAGCACTGTTAGCTCTAATTTTATTTCTGCTTTTAAATGGGTTTTAATTCATGTGTTGAGAAAAGGACAACTAAAAATCTTTTTTGAAAAGTGAAATAGTAAAAAATAGTATTTGCCTTTTGAAAGTCCATGTCAACTACAAAATCTCATAATGGTTTCCTGATTTCTTTTTATTTCACTCCCTTTTCTTCATGTACACATTGCACCTCTCTGCATGCCATCTTCCACTGAAAGACTTGTGTTGCTTGTATATTTTATTTGATTCAACTTGTGGTTCTAAAAGCTCTCGATCATGTGGGGCACCTTGTTGGAAGTTGTAGAGTTTAATCAGCAAATAGATGGAGGTGGGACCCGTCCTAGTCTCCTCCCTCTAGGAATATGCTTTTCTTCTCTTACTTTGGACACATGTAGACAATGACCCTTTCCATCTAGCTGCTGTGGTCTTCTACCATCGCTCCATCAGATGAGGACAAGTGCTAGGCACTTATCTCTGAATTCTCCTCTGTGTCTAGATCTTTCTCAAGTTTTCTGTTTATACCATCTTGTGTCAGAAACAGATGGGATTGTGCCAGTCACCATACCAGCAAATACTGAAAAAATCTCCCTGCTCCAGTAACGTACTGTTTAAGAAAACAACAGGAGGAAGAAAAAGAGTTTTAAAATCTGAAAAGGAAACGAAGCAGAACTGTTCGCAAAGATAGTCATTTGAAACAAATGGTGACTGCACTCATAGAAGGTAGAAATAAAGCCATACTTTGATCCGAACTGAAATGTATCTTCTCATTTGACATTGCCTCAGGGCAAACTATGGTAATTCAGATATTTTGAAAGACTTGACTGTATTTCCTGTGTAACCTAATGCTGCCCCATGCTCTAAATACTCTTAGCTACCTTTTCTCTCTATAGTTCCTGCTTGTATTATCACCCTGTGTTTTGCCATCTGTCACAGATATATTTGGCAGTGTTAGTATGGTTTTCCCCAGGTTATCTTAATAACAGCACTTCTAAAGTGTTAAAAGCTATACAGCCAGGCTCCATCTACCACTGGGTATCTCTAAGGCATTCGGAAAGAAAGCCTGTGAAACTACTTGTGAAGCCTCATGAAACAAAAACTGAGGCATATATGTTTCTGAGCATGCATGTCAGCAAACAAAGGGAAAATGGGATGAAATTTAGAATTCAATATTCAGAGTATAGTCTAATTTCTAGTGAGTTGTAGATTAAAGCTATTGTAGCAATACTGTGCAATATGGTTTATTCCATACCCCCCACCCTTTACTCCCAGGCACAAGGAAGGGTAGTTCTTCAATTGTGGAAGTCTGGGAAATGATGAAATGATAAATAGGGAAAGGCTTAACTTTCCTTTTTGCAGTCTGAGCACACAAAACTGAAACCTTTGCACACAGAAATAGTGTTGTGTTGATTCATTCTAGCCAGCCAATAATTGGTGGTTTCTAGACATAATCTGATCACAATAAATGTGAATATTTGGATTGTAAATACACACCACAAGAAAAAGACATTAGGAAGCAATTAGAAGGGCTGTGGTAGTATATTAGCATCTACTATACTGCTAGTCTATAAAGCTCTTGAAAAGAGTCAAGAGAGACAATAATTTATAACAGTAGGAAAGACAGGCTTGCATTCAGCCTCTGAGTCATCTGTTTGAAACCAGCTAAGAGGTAACTGGTAACCTTGAGGAAATACCATTTACTTGTAATGGCCAATCTGAGAATGCATTTGAGCAACTGTCTTTTTGGTAATGTTTCATTCTAACTAGTTCTCTGACTTTTGCCTGGACGGAGGTTGGAGACAGAGGGCTAAAAGAAGAGACTTACTACTTCCAAGTAAGTGTCCCATAGACACTCACTGTGCTGTAATATGTGGGAATTGGCTCAAAGTGCAGTAGGGCCTCCAGAGATTTCAGATCTTCTGTGACTACAGAAAATGTAAGGGGATTCAAATGGGAACTCAACAACTTTTAATTAATTTAATTTATAATCTTTTTTCCATTATGCCATCTCCAGTGTTGAAAGATTAAGGCACAGAGAAGAGACTCATGTTGTACACGAGGTGATGCAGAAAGCTCTGTTCCTTCTCATCTTCTGAGTCAAGGAGTGTGTGTAGACAATGCTATGTCTCCTTCTCCTGAAGTCCAGGGGATGTCTAAGAGCATCAAAAGACTGGGTGAGGAAAGCTGAAGGGAACTGAGACTCACTGTAAAAGCTGATAAACCCTGTGAGCAAGATTTTCCAGCACTTCACAGGATGGGTACTCCAGGCAGGGGGATGTGGGCAATCTTATTGCCAGAGGGCAACCAGCTCCTTGGCTTGTGTTTCTTCCAGCAGCCTCTTCTTTGAGAGGGTAGCCAGGCATACTCTTTTGCAGGCTGTGGGATCAGCAGATGAAAGCTTGTATGAGCATCTAATCCTTTAAGAGTCTGGGACTTGTACTCCCTCTAACACAGGTCTGGTTTCTCTTGGTGGCACCCTGACTGCTGCAATAATAGTGGGTTGTAGGATCCAGACCTGATGATACCTGGTGCTGACTCTTGAGTTATTTCTTGAGAACTGCTGCTGGCACCTTTCACTACCCTGTGGTTCAAGTGGGGAGGAATGGAACAAACTACCAGCTGCAGGGGAAAATAGCAAGAAATTACTCATCTCCATGAAGATGCTTTGCTTTAATTCAAGGAAGTTGAGCAAGGTTCTCTCTGGTAGTTTGATTCTGTGTACCCAGTAATCCTTTAGCAGGTGATGGGAGAGTATTTTCAGTGTAGAGAAAACAAGTGAGTCAAGGAGTTTGGGTGAGATCAAGTGTGCAGTTAGGCATTTTTCCACCCTGGGCACATGTAACCATTAACATTCAATGCACATTTGCCACTACAGCTTATTTGAGCTATCATTTTTAAAAAATTGTGGCACATTCATCAAAAGTGCTTTCGCGTTCCTGCTTACCAGAGTACTGAGCACTCAACATGCCCCTGTGACCACTGCCTCTTTGCTCTTGGTCAGGTGAGGACTATAGTGTGAAGCTCTTGTTTTCCATCGTGGATGATCTTTGTTTAGTCTCTTTAGAAGACAGAATTGCCCAGCTTTTGCAAAGAAAAATATCTGAATTGAGGCTTACTGAAAACGTTGATGCTTCTATGCTCATGGGGCAGAAAGAGAACAAGTTGGTGTAAGAGCTCTTTAGAATCATGAGATGTTTTTTTAAGTGATGGGATGTGCAGCATCACTTTTAAGTGATGCTGGGGAGTTAAGCAAAGTTCAGAGGTTTTTATTGTTACCTTTGTGCAGACAAACTATTCTGCTTGTGCAGCGTGCTTCATGCTGCTTTCAGTGAGGGTTAAAGAAGAGTGCCAAAAGCAGTTATCTTAGGTACAGGCAGAAAAAAAAAGGGAAAAAAACCCCCAACAAACAAACCAAAAAGGGCGATTATTTATACTTAGTGACAATGTTAGTTACAATGAGTCAAAAAGGAAGCCCCAGACAAAGCCACAGCTCTACTGACGGAAGACGGAAGACGCTGGGACAGAATTCTTTGCTTTTGGAGTCCTTGTTACTTGTTACCATAGGTGAGACAAAAAGTGAGAACAGAAACCTAGGCATGCAGAGCCATTGTCTTATGCAAATACATAGGTGTGTCTAGGAGTAAAATGCAGGTTCTCTGGTCCTCCTTCAGGAGGCATTGAACAGCCAGAGAGCTCTGTAGCAGTAAATACTACGTTGGATAAAATGTATTTCTCCAGGACAGAATGGAAGTAGCTTCTGGGTCCTCCTTAGCCCCCATTTTTACCAATTCTGTGCATTTGAGCAACTTGGGAGGCAAAATAAATAAGGACGTGGGAGCAGATAGTTGGGCAGTACTGTGGTCACTGTGAGCTAGGGTGTTTGGGACTGCCCATAGCTGCAATGAGCCATAAATTATATAGGTCTGTATAATATAGGGATGAGCAATTCTTTTTATGGGACCCTTAGTTTTCTCAGAGCTCCTTGGCTGCGGAGGTGGGAGGAACTGATGAGCAACAGCAGAACCAGTTTTAGGTTATCTGGCACAAGCAGGCACTACGTGTTGTCACATTGCTCTATAAAAACGAGGGGTAATGTGATGAAGATTTACAGGGTGTTTCAAAAAGATGGACCGAATTTCAAAGCAGCACAGACAGACACGGACTGCCGAAAACTGTTTCCACACAGTCTAGGGAGTACTCCAGCACAAGTGATGAAAGCTCTGCTTTCCTATGGGACTTCCTACCAGGCAGGAAATCTTGAAGTCTCTGCACTCAGACCAGCAGCTCGTTCCCTGGTTGTGCCTTCTCCCTGACCTCCTAGGAGAATTAAACCCCCAGTCTTGCAAGGCTTTGGAGCTGTTGCTAGGGGAGATAAGGGTCCCCAAGAGTTGGGTGACATACTGTGAAGACACACCAAAAAAAACATTTTCAGCATTTCCACTGCATTGACAGCTGGTGAGTGTTTGCTTAATATGACTGAATCATCATGTATGGCACCAATCAACGGGCACATAGCAATTTTTAGGCTAGGCTGTCCAGCAGTAGTATGTGGCCGTTCTATGAGACAGAGCTGAATCTCCATTGCCTCCAAGGCTTGTTTATGATGCAGTGGACACACCACCAGCAGTCACCTGGTGAAAACCATTCAAGCCACCTGGAGCTCTTGGTTGAATGAACCTGCTAGAGGATTTAAAGTTTTAGCAAGGTGCCTGGATTGCTTGTCAAGCTTTTGAGCTCAGATGCCAGGTCTGAATACTGCCCAGCAAGATTAAGGTCCTCAGTTGTTCAGTTCACTCTATCTCATGGGTAACCGTGAGGTTAAACTCCTAGGAGGTACCCAAGACACTATCTGGTGGCCTGGACCAAGCAGCATGAACTTAAACCAGGAATTATTAACAAACTAAATTAATTTGTGATCTAACAAGAAAAAAGAACAGAAAGGATAAATATTATTTGACAAATAGTAAATGGCTGTCTTGAATCACCGTATTTTTTTATTATAACTAAAATTCTTGTATCATAATTGTAATACCCAAAATCAATAATAAGAAATTGGATTAGAAAGAAACATTGCTATGATGTTAAATGCATTATTGGCATACTGGAATCATTTACAATCCAATAATCATACCTCTAGCACTAGTTATTGCAAACTGTAATTTGAGAAAGTTAAATTGTGAATAATAATTCAATACAGGGCTTGATGTTTATTCTATTATGCATAAAGATAATAGACATAAACAAATATTCGTTTACCTGTGGCAGAAAGCCTACTGATTTTAATTTGGAATATTTCATTTTGCTGTCTTTTGTAGAACAGTTAGAGGATAATTTTGCTCTTGCTTACCCTTAAACAAATAAGGGTAACTCCACAAAAGATACGGGCTCATTTGCATTTTTGTGCCATAGATCTGAATAGTGTCTATTGAACTTCCCTCTTCATATGACTATCTTCTGCTCAGCAAGCTTTATATAAGTTAGGAAGAAGCTTTCAACTTAATCATAGATTAATTTTGGCTCTAAGCTGTGGAGCACTCGTGTAGAAAGGCTGCAGTTTTTTCAGCTGTTGGCATGATCTCACCCCTTTGGAATTAACAGAGAGTTATCAGTTGACTGAGTTTTAATCAATTGCATTTCTGCAGTTTGTCTGATATTTTAAGCTGGCAGAGATCTAGAATCTCAAATATCACAGTCAATGGTTTTTAATGCCTCAGATGCTGAAATAAACTAGTGTGTGACCTTCAGAATGACGTCTTTTTAAAGTTTACCATACTTTTATTGTTAGCAGGATTATTGTTTGCTCTCTTTCTAATTTAATTACTCTTTTTGCATTGTTTTGAAAGCTGAAGAACTGTCAGACTTGTCATAGCTAGAACCTTAGATACCTTTATCTGATTAAACATTTTTCTATTTTTCATGTATCCCAGCCTATCTCTGACATAAGTTTGTTGGGAGAGTTTAAGAAGAATTAATATATATTCTTTTTCTCTTGATAAATAAATTTCCCAGAAAATAACCCTGCAAGAAAACTGATATTCTATTTATTTTAATTTATCCTCTAAAGCATTGTATAATCCAATTGTTTTTCAACAGCAGTCATCAGAAATTCACTTCTGTAATGATAAAGAGGGAACATTTTTTATATGCAAAACAACCTTCTGCATAGTGCTTCTAAAATTAATTTAATACTGCACATGTACAATGTTCTTATTTTTATGACTATTCAGATTAGGTGAAATAAAGATGTCTGTTCTGTTTAATACAAATACTTATTTGTAACTCCTGTATAGAACATAGTCTCAGAAGAGTGCTTTTACCTCTGTTAAATGGTTTATGAACTTTTTTCTTCCGTTTCTCTTATTAAATAGGAAGTGTCAGAAAAATGTCTTGAGTTTTTCTCCCAAAGAATGAAAATGGAATTGTCTTTTCCCATTAAAGTGTAAAAGTAATTTCCACAGACAGGGGCAATGACTTTGAAAATTGAGGTACCTCAATTTTTGAAGTAGCTTTTCTAAGTCATCCTACTAGCACATAAGCTTTCTATCCTTCTTAAAAAAACCCAGTCTTTAGAGTTGTCTGGAGGTGCTTTCAATGAGGACGGCATTAAGGCTTGTTGGGACCAGGGAACACCTGAAAGTCTGGTTAGCTGTGCAACTATTAATGTGCCCTTAAACAGAGAACAATATTAAAGCAGTGTGCTAGTCTGTTATTTTAGAAATGTTTATTCATATTTACAAAAATCTTACTAAAGGTTAAAAGAAACGTTGGTGGGATCTTAGATTACTGGGTTCATTAACAAGGAAGGGAACCCAGGTTCCTTTCAGCCCTCTAAGCTCTAGCTGACTGAAGAGTAATTTACCTTTTAAGCCAGTAATGGTAAATGCCTTGAAGTCTGCCTAGTGAAAGGGCAGAATGTTTTTCTATGCCTGCTGATCCTTGCAATCCCTACAGCTGAGACAGGAGATAAACCTGATTTGCTTTACCAACACCTGAGTGCATTACCTGGAGCCTATAGCCTAGTAGATTCTTGAATTCTTTGTGCTGGAAGGACAGTCCATGGTCTGAAAAGTCCTGACCCTGATGCATGCTGTTTTCCAGGACAGTCCCTTCCACCATGTGCAAAGAGAAAACTTGGAGTTATTACCCGAAAGCATTCAGAATCTTCACCAATACCTTGATCTGTGCAAAATCAATCTGTCCTCACACATACACACAAAATAAACAAACAAACAAACAAAAAGCCAGTAGGCTATTTGGCACCTGAGAAAGCTGACACTCCTTAATGTTTGCATTTTTCTCACCACCTTAAGTTGTTTCTGTCCGTTGAGTGTCCACAGGCTTATGTTTAGACTGTAGCATTCCCAGGAACATACACTGCCATTTTTATTCCCTCTTTATTCCACAAATAAAGGCATTTTGATATGATTTATTTTATTAAAATGGTTACATCCAAGCAATTTCCTTCTGAGAAGGAAAGCAAATGTTGGTATGGGCAAAACAAAGACAAAACACAGTGTTAAATAAATGGCAGATATTGTACCTCTCTGCAGTGAATCTGGAAGTGGTTGCAACTTGGTGCAAAGCAAAATGGCTCAGCTCAGTTCTCACAGGAACAAGTACAGTGCATCTAGAGTATAACAGCTCATCTATACAAAATTTGCAAAGCAAAAGTCAGTCACTGATAGATTTGTGATATTGGAAGGGACTAAAGGGTGAATCTCAAAGCAGAACTTGGCAAGGTATCTAACAAGACTAGAGCAATTAAATGTATTTTTCATTTGTGCTTGGATTGTGTTTCATTTAACTTTACAACTTGCCTACAGAACCAACAGTAAAAATCCTGATGTTAAATCCCATTTCACCTGTTAAACAAGAAAAGAGGTGAACTCGACTGGAGGGAGTAATGATCTACTCAGGGAATGTGGACATGCACTGACAGCAAGGTTTTCATGAAAATGTTAAATGTGTAGACTCCATAGGCTGTGAGAGATTCCATTAAGTTCAAGTATTGCTCCAAGAAATCATTTTTTTCTGGAGTCAATGACAGGCTAGTGACACATTGCATTATGTAGAGAGCTTTGATAGGTAGAGGGGATTAAGTTCAAACAGAAAATCTTCCCTTTTCATAAACTGTGGCTGCATACCTGATGATGTTGTCAAGAGTGACCTCAAAAGGCCTTTGCTGTCTACTGAGCTGCCAGTTAATAATCCTTATATTTGCAAACGTGCTTTTAATAATTATGCTATGGGTGGGGAAGAATAGGCAAAAGAACCTGAAGTTCAGGGACATTGAGGCAAACTCTTAACATTGACCCCATGAAATCCAAGTGAGGTGTTGGCTAGCTGGCCAAGAAGTAGTAAAGTTCTTGAATTGTACCTCAGCTTCTAGCAAGCTAGCTGATAGCTCTCAAAAGGTCACAGTCTTCATCTGTCAGAAGGCTTGAAACCTGACATGGTTAGACTCATGCATCACAGTCCCTGAGAAACAGCAAACAGTGTGGGGAACTGAAGGTAGTCAGGCCTGTAGGAACAGCGGTAATGCTGGTTGGAACCATAGAATATGTAGAAGAGAACCATTTGAAAAACAGACCTGTTCAGTGGTTTCCTTCTGGCCTCGGAGACTTACTTTAGTCTCCTATTTAGAACAACTGAATGAATTCAAACTGTTTATTCATAAAAGACAGATATCAGACATTGGATGAGGGCAAGGTACACAGGACTTGTAGATAAAACAAGAGGAGCAGCTTCAGGGCAGGACACCAAGACTGCAGCTGTTGGATATCCAGCAGTTTGTCTGCATGGATGCTGATCTTGCACCAACCTTGTTCCCCAGACATTGCTGAGAATGGCAGCCCCTGTCTTTAGGCAAATGGGAACGATATTGCAGGAAAACGTTGCCACAGACACAGAAACCTTTATAAAAAATAAGGTACAGTTTTTACAGTGTGTTAAAAAAGGTGCTTTCTAAAATAACTTGAAGATTCTGAGCTCAGATATGTAATTGAAGGTGCAACTTTAAGTCAGGAAGGATGCTTCTGATGGAGGAAATGTCAAGGTTCTGGGAAACCTCACTGTGCTTGCCTGAAACAGGCTATACTTCCACCTGCAAATGTATGAAAGAGTGAACTGATTTTTTTTTTAGCCAGGTTATCAGTTTCTCAGAGTGTATGTTTTCAGGTCTTCAGTGCAATATTGTCAGCAGAAGTCCACATCTTGTAGGCATTTGACATCAAGCCGTCTTTCACAGCAGTGTAATGTTAGACCTCTTTGTGATGTGTTAGGTCACCCTTACGAGTTGTGGCTCTATCTACCTACATATGTGGCCCTCACAGCATTAATAAGTTTTGCTGGGATTCCAGGGGAATAGAAAATGACTCACTTTCTGACGAGTCTGTTGGTCAGATGCATTAAAAAGCTGACATGGCCCTGGTGTCTACACTTCTCTGATGGCTCCAATGTCATCACAGATGGCTCCAATGTCAGGATGTCTGGTCGTGGTCTTGAATCCAGACTGTTGGCATCCTAGTAGAAGTACTGCTGTATTATCTGCTGTATTATATGACATGATTCTTTCCTTGTTAGAGAGCTGGTAACAATATATACCTTTGTACCATGAATTTTATGTCATTGTAACTAGACTCAAACACATCTTTATTAAACAAATTAGGAACTATTACCAGCAACACATTTTTGCCGATGAGAAATAAGTTTGTTTATTCATGTAGCGTAAAAATCTGTTTTGGGATTCATCGAACTCTTGGAAAGTGTTTTCTGCATCCTGCTGGTGGTGGAAGCATTTGCCCTGCAAAAAGCTGTTGAGATGCTTGAAGAAGTGGGAGTTACTTGGTGAGAGGTCAGTTGAATATGGTGGATGATGCAAAACTTCTTAGCTCAATTGGTTCAACTTTTGAAGCGTTGGTTGTGCAATGTGCGATCGGGCATTGTCGTGGAGAAGAACTGGGTCCTTTCTGTTGACCAATGCTGGCTGCAGGCGTTGCAGTTTTCAGTGCATCTCATCGATTTGCTGAGCTTACTTCTCAGATGTAATGGTTTCGCCGGGATTGAGAAAGCTGTAGTAGATCAGACCAGCAGCAGACCACCAAGCAGTGACCATGACCTTTTTTTGGTTTAAGTTCGGCTTTGGAAAGTGCTTTGGAAGTTCTTCTTGGTCCAACCGCTGAGCTGGTTGTCGCTGGTTGTTATATAAAATCCACTTTTTGTCACACATCACAATCTGATCAAGAAATGGTTCGTTTTTGCGTAGAATAAGAGAAGACGACACTTCACTTTTTTGGTTTTTGGTCAGCTCATGAGGCACCCACTTACCAAGCTTTTTCACCTTTCCAATTTGCTTCAAATGCCAAATGACCGTAGAATGGTTGATGTTGAGTTCTTTGGCAACTTCTCGTGTAGTTGTAAAAAGGTCAGCTTTGATGATTGCTCTCAATTGGTCATTGTCAACTTCCACCGGCCAGCCACTACACTCCTCATCTTTACATCTCTCATCTCCTTTGCAAAACTTCTGGACCCACCACTACACTGTGTGTTCATTAGCAGTTCCTGGGCCAAATGCATTGTTGATGTTGTGAGTTGTCTCCGCTACTTTACAACCCATTTCAAACTCAAATAAGAAAATCGCTCAAATTTGCTTTTTTCTAACATAATTTCCATAGTCTAAAATAAACATAAAATAAACAGCAAGTATCAAGTCAGTAGAAAAAACATAAAGCAAGAGCATTAAAATTATGTATAACATAACCACATTTATTTAAGAATGTATTCTAATATCTAATGGCAAATTTCAACAATGCAAAAACCGCAATTACTTTTGCACCAACCTAATAGATAAGATGCAGTAAGAAGTTAAGCTGTATGTTTAATGTCCATGCTGATAGGTAGTTTGGATGAAGTGGATTACACACATCTTTATAATCTATTTGTGCAGTCCAACTTCTTTGTTTTGTCTTTACTGCCAATATGTTTGCCATAATACACAATAATACTATTTGTAAGCCATCAGACTGTGATTACATAGCTTTAGTCTGGTCCTTCCAGACAAACCAGCTGCATTTAGCTCTTAGCAGGCTAGATTAAAGTTACTGTGACTAGACAAGAAATCTATTTACAAATGCTTACCTATACATACTGTTTCAATTGTACAAGGACAACCAAAATTTACTTCATAAAATGCACACGGGACCAGGTGAACTTATCATGTTTACTAACATTTTCACAGCTATGCAGGCTCCAAGATGGATGAATATATGTATTGGCAGAACAAGAGTGAGTGTACAAACAAATAGGACACTTGCTTCTACTGTAGGTGACTCCTTAAATACTACTGAGACAACTTTTGTGGAGATCTGTTCCACTAAAGTTTGCTGATAAAAAGGGCTGCAAGGGCAATATAGTTAAATACATGTGACAGCAAGAGAAATTAAGAAGAAAATGCCATAAACCAAGAAATTAGTGGAAAAATAGTAGGAAATCCCTTTTAACTAACCCACCATTCTTATTGTGGCATCTACATGCCATACGAGCACAGCAAGTACACTGGATTCCACTTCCATTTCCACCTCTCATTAGTTCTGTTTCAATCTGATAATCCTTCATAAATATTTAGGGATGTTCTGTGGGGACGATTTGCAAAATGAAGAGGACAATTACAGGCCTGCTTTTCATTTGTTTTGGGGAAATTGTTGCAGATCCTGAAAATCTCAGCCTGGTATGTATTAATTTCATTTAAGTACTTAAAAATAGCCCTGCAGTTCTTTCCCCAGTAGGTAAAATTATTAGGTGAATTTAGAATACATTCCTCCTCTCTGAGCACTTTGCAGTGATTTAATGGGAATAACTCAAATAGAACAAATAGCAAAACCCTGTCCAAATGCAAACAATTCTTCCTTGTTTTCTTAGCAACAATTTGTTAAAGGAAAACTTTTTGTGATTTCCAGTGTTTGACAATGGAGTTGTTCCCCTTCCTGAACCATTCTGAGAT
The DNA here is from genome assembly GCF_036013445.1 of Caloenas nicobarica. Classification (NCBI taxonomy): domain Eukaryota; kingdom Metazoa; phylum Chordata; class Aves; order Columbiformes; family Columbidae; genus Caloenas; species Caloenas nicobarica. The sequence continues at coordinate 44,715,863 of NC_088284.1, read as the reverse complement.
GATGTTTAAACTACCAAGAGGTTTGAAACTTAATGCAAAAGTAGCTGTAACTTATCATGAACTTTGTTTTACTCCATGCTTGCAAAGATTTGTGCAATGCTTAATTTTGAAATCTTTGTAGAATGAGATGCTTGGCTTTGGAAACAAAGCTGTTAACATGTAGCCTCATTGCCTTTTTTGTTTGTTTTTGTTTTTAGCACACAGCTAGGGTCATGGCAGAACCAAGTAGCTGGCCGCACAAATCTTCCTTTCATGCTCTGCCGGGTTCAGTAATCCCTGGAGGTGGTGGACTCTGATTTTATTTCCAGATGGTCTACTCTGGTAGAAATGCTAACTGTGCTCTGCCCACTAGCATCAGATGTGTTGGCAAAGAGCAAAGCTGTAGATCACAGTTGCTCTGGGATTACATGGCAGATGCCACCTGCCATGGTGGGCCACCATGCACAGGGCCCTGGTAATTTCTGCCTTCCTGAGGATGCCACGTAGCTTTGTGAGTTGAATGACAAGGTCAAGATGTTGGAGGTGAGAACAAAGAGTACACGTGTTGCCCCACTTGGCTTTATGCATTACTTGGGGTGCATGAGATGGAGACAGTTAAATATCAGTCCTGTGTCACTTACACTGGGCTTGACCCTGTGCCCTGCAGATCTCCGAATTGGGCAGCCTTCACCTAACAGAAGGCTAGACCCTTTGCTAAAGTGCGTACATCGGGAGTGCAGCTGCTCTAGGCAGAGAAAGGAAAGAGAGGACCTCTCCAGAGGATTCTTCACCTCCTCTGGGTCTGAATTTCCCTCTGGAAATGCTAGTCTCTCTCTTTGGACTATATTTAGACAACTTAGGACAGCTAGGCTCTTAAAACAAGCTTTTCATCTAACAGTGTAAGAATAGGTATGATGAAACTGTCTCTTTTACCATACAGAATAAAAATCTCACGCATGTTGCACTGTACTTCATTTGTGCATGCTTCTCTTTCTCACACACCACCAGTTCAGTCACCATCAGATCTGACAGAAATAGATACTTCTACCTGTTCTCAGAAGGATGTTTACTTGTACAGGCCACTGCAGCAATGAAGTTCTGCTTTGCTTCCATCTTCCATCATATCTGCCAGCTTGTTGTGGTTTAACCTGGGAAAGCAGTTTAACCACGATACCCACTCACTCACTCCCCACCTCTCTTCCCCGCCAAGTAGGGGAAAGAATCAAAAGGGAAGGGAGAAACTTGGATTGAGATAAATACTGTTTAATAAAATAACAAAATACTAATACACTACTAGTGAATATATATATATATACATAATAGAACATAAAATAAAATATACTCAATGCAATTCCACATGAACTCAGTCCACACTGAGCAGCCAGTCCCAGGAAACAGCACATGGTCCTGAACAGCTGATCCTGGCGAGAGAGAAAAGAGGAAAAAGGCAGAAAGGCCCAGAGGCCTCTGGAAAATGACAGGATGGCTAAAGGCCGAACTAACGAAAGACCTGAACAGAACTCCCTCAAACAGGTCTCCAAGAGCGAAGAGAAGAGAACATGAGAAAGACTGGAAGATCCCCACTCTCCTTAAATACGAAGCATGACGCTAATGGAATGGAATGCTCTTATTGATCAGTCTGGATGTCAGTCAAGCTCTGCCCCATCCATGCCCCCCTTCCTCGATGCCTCACACCTGTGGGCAGAGCACTCAAAACGTCCTTGGCTCTCAGACCAGAGCATTTAAAAACATTAACTCTGTCCAAGGGTTTTATCTTCTTGTTCTCAAACTAAGTCCAAATAATGACCGTGCTAGCTATGAAAAAGAAAGGTTTCTAACTACATGAAGAAAATAAACTCATTTTCAGTCAAACCAGCACACAGCTACTGGGCTTCATTTTTTTTTTAAGATCTGTCTCTGCTTTTTCACTCACTTGTGCTAAGAAAATAAAAGTACATCATCTGTTCATTTGACATACCTTTCTGTAAGCTTTGATTAGCCTGTGGAAGAGTATGACTAGGTATTCTACTATCTCACAGTACCTTGTGGACAGCAAAGGGACTCAAGGCAGTCTAGTCTGTGGCTGACAAAAATCCCTAAGGTGTCTCCATCAAAAAAACCTCATGGCTAGTCCATGGAAAGGTCTCACTTTCTTACTTGAACCAGCAACTTATGTAGGAGAGGCCAGCTTAAGATCTCTGGGATAATGCACGGAGAAAACAATCTCCATATCACACTTACTTGGCTGAAGCCAGCTTGAAGAAGAGCAGACCAGGATCTCCTCATAAGGAAGGCACACATGTAACGAGGAATGCAAAAAGTATAAGGAATACACAAAACTACATGAAGTGAGGAAAGCACAAAAGTAATTCATGTAGGAAGCAGAAGGGGAAATGTCATCTATTCCTTCAGGATAAATATATTTTGTGGAGAAAGAACTCTTTCTCTAGTCTACTCAAAAGACTTCTGGAGTGGGAAAGTCATAAGACTCATGTGAAAAATAGTTCAGTTGGGACCAACAGCTGTGTAATTTTTCAAAATTAAGTGTGCTTTGGGGGATGGATGCTAGCCTCATGTAACTCACATGAGCCTTCTACTTCCTGCCTGGAGGACCAGTTGCCCCAGTCTATGTAGTGGGGGAAGAGGCCACCCACATATAGCTCCATTGATGCGGGGTTCTCACTGCCATTGCTTGTCTGCCTGCTCGGGGTGGGGAGGAAGGAGCAGGTTGCAAGAGAAAGAATCCCTGTTCTAAGGTAATGAAAAGGTGACAGGAAAAATGATGGCAGTGGCCAGGTGCATGTTTAAAACATCTGATCAAAGGAAAAAAATATTAGCAAAACATTTAGTTCATTTAGCTTGGATGATGCTAGGCAAACAGAGTAATTGTTGCAAGTAGTAGAACATGTAATGCCGCTCTCTGTCTCACAGAATCACCAAAATGGTTAATAAGATCACCCCTGCAACTGAAAAAACAAAAGGTACAATTCTCTTTAATTTGTTTTACTTCTACCGGAGGGCTCCAAAAATACATACTCCTGAAGTATGACAACAATGAATATAAACACACTTTCGGCTTAATTATGACCGTATAGAGCAATACTACACAAACCAGCAACAAAGCTATTATACCAACTTTATCCCCACTTCCAGAGATGATGTTCTGCATATAAACACTAAGAAGCAGCATCGACCCCCAAAGAAGGCATCATTGAATACAACCAAGTGAGCAAATAATACAAATAATACCAGATTTGCAACAACATCCTTTAAATCAAGATAATATGTGCAATCTGCTTTAACATCAAATGAGCCATGAAGCACACAGATCTATTGTTTTCTCACCCCTCTGAAACTTCCAATGAAAAAGCTGATACTCTTGCAAGGAAGTTTTCTGAGGTCTCCTCCCACCAGAGGATTAGAACTCGGACTGCTTACATTGAAAGTCTGATGTTCTCTCACTTGCACTACGCAGGAAGCTGTTTCGGCAAATTGTCAGAGACCACTCTTAGCCTTTCTCACTTGCCCCGTGCTATTTGAGTGCAGATAAATCTGTCATTGTTTGCTGCAGGATAACAATAAACCATGGCAGACGCTCTCTGTTAAGCCCCTGCCCTCCTCACTAGGAAAGGTAATAGGAAGAAAAGGGAGAGAGACTTACAAGTTGGAAAAGTTAAAAATGCTTTACTAATGCTACTAATGAATAGAGAAAATAATACAAAATACACAAAGCCAATCTTGAATTTCCCGGAGTAGCGCAGTGCTGCCCAGCAGACTTGGGGCTGCTCCAGAGGCTGCAGGGCGGGCACCCGGAAATCCTGGGCTGGATCCCGAGGTAAACCAGAACTGGATTCAGGGATGTGGAGTCTGGAACCAGGCCTCAGATCACAGGCAGAATGGGCTACCGTTATCAGCTGCAGAGTCAACAGTGTCTGAAAAAATATGCAGCCAAATTCAGGAAAGAGCAGTTACTTAGAAAAACTTTGCTGAAAGGAAAATTCACTAAAAGAGAACTGGTCTTGTTTTAAACAAAACCAGGACAGCTGGGTTTTTTTAAAAGTATTCCTTAATGCTCTGTGTTCAAGGGCAGAAATTGATAAAAAAGAAAAAGTGGAGATTGGAAGTGAAGATACACAGTGTCCTGAAACTCCAGTATCGAATGCCCATATGAATTATATTTTTTTAAAAGTTTGGAAAAAGCCCCAAACAAACAAAAAATAAAGCCAAACAAAGAAAACCCACAAACCTGAACAAACAAACAAAAATCCAAACCAAAACAAAACCCCCAACCTACCATTGAGCAATTCCCACAGAAAAGTCACTCCTTTTTTTTTTTTTTTCTGCCATCTGCAGCAGAACATCATCACCTTGTGCCAGGGTGGATTCAAGGAAAGGAATGCTTCCTGTTTACCATCACAAAGTGTGGACTCTTGGAACTGAATATTTTAGCTGTAGCTGGAGTATCATGGCTTGCTGCAATACCTGTACTGTTATTTGCCATGGAGTAAATAAAATCAGGAGAAACACAGAATCATAGAATCATAGAATGTCCTGAGTTGGAAGGGACCCACAAGGATCATCGAGTCCAACTCTTGTCCGTGCATAGGACAACTCCAAAATTCACACCACGTTTCTGAGGGCATTGTCCAATGCCCTCTTGAACACTGTCAGGCTTGGGGCCATGACTGCCCCCCTGGGGAGCCTGTTCCAGTGCTCCACCACCCTCTGGGTGAAGAAACTTTTTCTAATGTCCAATCTAAACCTCCCCTGGCACATCTTCCTGCCATTCCCTCGGGTTGTATCATTGCTCAGCAGAGAGAAGAGATCAGTGCCTGCCCCTCTTCCTCCCGTTGTGAGGAAGCTGGAGCTGCCATGAGGTCTCCCCTCAGTCTCCTCTTCTCCAGGCTGAACAGACCTACTGAATTCAGCCGCTCCTTGTATGGCTTCCCTTCCAAACCCTTCATCAACCTTATGGCCCTCTTCTGAACACTCTCCAGTAGGTTTATATCCTTTTTATACTGTGGCACCCAGAACTGCACACAGGGCTCCAGGTGAGGCCGCACCAGTGCAGAGCAGAGCGGGACAATCACCTCCCTCCCCCGGCTGGCAATGCTGTGCTTGATGCACCCAGGACACGGGTGGCCCTCTTGGCTGACAGGGACACTGTTGGCTCATGTTCAACTTGCTGTCGACCAGAACTCCCAGATTCCTGTCCACAGAATAGGTTGAAGAGAAAAATTCTTGTCTAATACAACTAATTAAAACCCTTTTCTGTGTCAAAACATCATTTCCTAAAATCTCATTCCAGAAGAAAACATTTCCAAGCAGTTCCCCTGTTAAAAATACATTTAATGAACATTATCACCATTTTGGTGATCCTGTGAGACAGAGAGCATGTTCTACTACTTGCAACAATTACTTTGTTTGCCTAGCATCATGCAAGCTAAGCAAACCTCAAGCTTTACTTTGAAACTCCTGTCTCTTGAGGTTACTTCCCTCCCTATAATTGAAGTGTAACATACATGGAAAAGCAAGACTAGAACTTTTCTGAGTACTTTAGAGCTGTTGTCAAAAGCATCTTCAGAGACAACTTAATGCTTCCTTCAGAATCAGGACAATGCATAAGTTCTTGTTCGGTTTGCTTACACATGCCCATCTACTTACCCTCCCATTTCAGACACGTGTTTTGTGCTGCATCACCATTCATTTTGCCAAGCATTCCCAAGACGCAGCTATTTTAAATGATTTATTAGAGCACAAATACTTAAGTGAAAGATTAAACTGTGAATTCATTCTACAATTGGTTGACAGTAGTTTGGCTGAACTGTGAATTAAACAAATTGCTTGAGTATGTTTCCAAATATCTTAAGTCTCCAGCAAATGAAGTAAAAAACACTCTGAAGGCCAGAGCTGGCCCACTGGGAGAGTGGAAAAAAAAACCTTTACCTTTTCTAAGGTAAAAACTTCATACAAATTAGTAACTGTCTATTTGTCTGTTGATTATTTTCCCATTCTGCCTGTGCATCAGCAGCTAGAACTACCCCTAGAAGATCTTTGCATAGAATAGACTAACGTTTTCCATTTCTACAGTACTTCATTCACGACTGCATTTCAAAGCCTTTTGCAGATGAGTCAGTTATGTGCTGTCAAGGGAACATCACATGAGCTCAGAGCAAGAACATTGTTTAAGACAGCCAGTTTTATTTCTTGTAGTTGTCACTCACGTTACAGGAAAACCTTAAAGGTTCTCTTGAAAGAGCAGAAACAGATGTAGAGATTTTCAGTTCCTCATTCCACTTTCATCATGTGTTGTGTTGCTGGCTAGAATTTTCCTAAGTCAAAATGACCAGGAGGGAAAAGAGCAAGTAAGACAATAGGATCATTGAGTCCAACCATAACCTATCTCTAGCACTAAACCATGTCCCTAAGAACCTTGTCTAAATGCCTTTTCCTCCACCACTTCCCTGGGCAACCTGTTCCAATGCCTGACAACCCTTTCCGTGAAGAATTTTTTCCTAATATCAGCCAGGCCACTGATTCCACCACCTTTTTGTGGTGTAAAGCCCTAGTTCCTTTGCGGCCATCATCAAGTGCTTCCACGGTTTCTAACACACCAATAACCCTTGTGTTTCTCTTACCGCAAAACTCTCCATTCCAACTCTCCACTGGGACAGCAGACCAAAAGGCCTTGCCAGCAATACCCTCAAATGCTGGCATGTTGCTCTTGGGTGTGCCTCTGCTGCAGCTGGTTTCCTCCCCTTCCCCCCTCAAATCTAGTTTAAAGCCCTCTCAATAAGTCCTGCTAACTCCTGCCCCAGGATCCTTTTCCCATTTTGAGACAGGCATGTCGTATTTGTTGCTAGTAGGCCAGGTGCCATGTAAGCCGACCCATGATCAAAAACCCCCAAATTCTGCTTGTGACACCAGTCTCTCAGTCAGGTATTGATCTGGTGGGTCTTCCTGCATCTTTCCTTGTCGTACCCTGTGGGATACTGTGGGGACAGAGGAGAACACTACTTGTGATCCTGATCCCTTGAACGTGCATCCCAAGGCCCTGAAGTTGCTCTTGATTGTCTTTAGTTTTCCCTTTTCAGTTTCATCACTGCCTACCTGAAAAATTCCTAGGGGATAACAGTCTGAGGGCCTAACCAGGGCAGGAAGTTTCCTTTTTACATCTTTAACCTTGGCCCCAGGGAGGCAGCAGACTTCCCTAAGAAGTGGGTCTGGCCGATATACAGGGCCTTGTGTTCCCTTTAGAAGGGAGTCTCCTATGACCACAACCCACCTTTTTTCTTTGTGGGAGCTGTTTTGATGGAGGGTGCAGGGTGAGTTACCCTCTGCAGCATCTCCAACTTAGTGGGACCGCCTCTCTCAGTGTTGTTGTTTGGTCCCACTTGCAAGACCTCATACCTGTTTTTCAAGGGAACCTAGGAGGGTGGGTTGCTCACAGTAGGAACCCTCCTCCTTCTGCACCAGATGAGAGCTCGCTGCCATGTCCCCCCATTCCTCAAGTTGCTGCATTCCACATCCAGAGCCTCATGTCTGTTGGACCGAGGCACCTGGGAAGGTGGGGTGGGCAAGGGGGTGTTTGTCCTGCCACTTCAAGCGTGGGCTTTCTTCCATTCATCCCTTTCCCTTGACCTGCCTTCTTCAGTCAGGCAAGGGGAGGATACAGGAATCCCTTAATCTTCGTTTCTTGCTGGTGGTCTTACCTGCCTCCAGGAGGCCAGAGCTTGATCCCACCAGCTGATTTCTTTTTCCAGCTCCCTGATACTTCTCAACCTTTCCACCTCCTCTCTCAGCTCTACTACCAGGCCGAGCAGGTCATCCACCTGCTCACACCTCACACAACTATTTTCTCTATTGCCACTCCTTACCAGTGAAAAGCTCTGGCATTCTCTGCAGCCTGAGGTTTGGGTGGCTGCATGTTCTCATGGCAGCTGTGTCTGAGTTGCAGCCTCCTTCCTGTTGAGTGCAGAGGACTTGCCTTTGCTCCGAGCAGATACCATAGTCGGCTCCTTCTGCGAAGGCGACACCAACTAAATGAGGTGAATCACATGAGCTTGCCAAGTTTCTTTGCCCTGCCTGCCTGCGCAAACTGTTGCACTAACTGCTTCATCCCTGTTTGCTGCCCCTGTCCGCTGCACTCCTGGTCCCCTGCGCTCCCTAGGAGGATGTGCTTATTGCTCATGGCTGACTGAGAAAGCTGCTTTTGAAAGCAGCTTCTTTGCAAAATTTCTTGTGAAATTGGCTGAAGGTTGGAAGTAAACAACAAAAACAACGACAAAAAAAGCTCAATTTCCAAACGATTCAGAAACTTAGGCTTGAAGTTAAGCTCTTTAAAATGCACAAAGCTTTTGGCAGGGAAGCAGGACTCACTTATTTTAGCTAATGGGCTTGTTGTGCTTCCTGATACCAAAAGTAATGTATGCATTTGAAGAGCTGCATATCAAGCAACTAGGATCATCTTTGCAGTGGTCACTGCTGCAGTACAGGCAGAGCTTTCAGAACCACTGACTGGTGACTTCTGAAAGTTTGTGGATGTACATGAAAAAGGGCAAATTTCTGTCCTCTGTTCCCTACAGAGGAACTCCACCTCAGCCTTCCTATGCCCAGGGATGCCAGCAATGTCATGAAATATCCTGCCAACAGGAGTTAAGTGTGGGGCTGAAACTGAGATGCTGTTTCTCCATTTGATATAAGGGTTCCATTAGATCAGTAAACATCATTTACAGCATATGGATGTGTAATAGAAAGGAAGGTTTTGTGTTTGGAAAAATAGTTTACTACTTTCATAGGACTGCCATGTACTATTGAATAACCCATGTTTTCAGTTGTGGTGATGAGTGCTCAGAATGGACCCAGCCATTCTACACACTAGAGCTTTCAGTCAATGTGATGCACAGGGTAGTGACTGCTACCAAGTAGCAGCTAGTATGGCATATAAACAAGTCAGAAGTTAATCCCTGAAAATAAACCTCCCAAACTATTAGTAATACAACAAGATGTTGCATTTCAGTTACGTGAGGAGATGTTTGAACATCTATTTTAAGGAATGAAAGCATATATAACTGATCAGACTTTATTCCAAACATTTGCACAGCGTTTTTAATTGACACCTTGGGTAAGATTTGCAGAAGGACTTGACAGGGCTCTATTTTTTTTCACTTGAAAAATCAATGGAGATTTTACCATCTACTTTAGTCAAAAGGCTTTTCAAACAGCTTTTTTTCAGTTGTTTTGTTATCTCTAAATCAGCTAAATTTCTTGCCTCACATATCTGTGTTGAAAGCAGCTGTGGTGCCATACCAGAGCATCTTAAATTCCAATTATTTTAAAAACTGTTCAACTTCCACTTACTTTACTGGAGTTTGAAAACAGAAACTGTCAAAATTGGCTGGGGTACTGAAGCCATTTTGACACCACATTAGCTCATGGTTTAAGATCTAGTAGCAGGCTTTGAAGATGATTCCTGTCTCAACACAGTTGTGCCAAGACCCTAGCCTCCATCCCATTTTTCAAAACCTTCAAAAGGGGAGGTGATCAAGTATATCAGAACTGAATACTAAAGATACACAAACTACTTTGTATGTGCCTGCCAAACAATTGTGCTTTTGCAAATGCACAGAATCTTTAGAATCTTATCTTTAGAAACCACCAATATTTCTTCTGAGTCTTTGATACATTTGAATAGAATTCCCTTTAACAAGATCTGATTATGTTGCTTTGCAAGTCCTAGGAGAGTAACTGCAAGATAATTCTGTGCTGTTCAAATATGTTGAAGACTTTCCTGTCTTTTTTTTTTTTTAAGGAAGACTATTGTATACTAAGAGAATAGGGAAATCATAGGACCGGGCGGGGAAGGAATAAGAAATCAATTCAGTAAAAAATCTTTGTTTCGATCTCTCTGAGAGATTCATTTAGCCCTAAGTTGCACCCTGTTTTCTGCCTGTTTTCTGTGTTCTTAAGTAACTCTACTCTTTTCTTCAGAAATGAATTTTCTTGATTTGGAGAGTGTTGTGTTATTGCTTTCCACATGGAGTTAAATGTTATCATGCCAACTGTTTGTCTCCTTTAATGTGGCTCTGAAATATGCATTATTATCATTATTATGATTGCAAGAGGCTCTTTACAATACCACTACAGTATTGGGTACTCTGAGTTGGAGTCATAATTAAGAAGAAATGTATTCGTTATTTTGACAATACATAAAAGCTTAAGTACATATTTACCCATGTGACTGATTGTTAGCATCAAAACCAAAATACACTCTTTCTGTATGATTATGTTTAGCTCTTAACATGTGTTACTATAGAAATGGTATCCACACTTGTCTGTTCCTCTTGGGCAATCTCAAATCCCTTCAACTCATGGACTTTCATAAACTTAAAGGGAAATTAGCCCCTCTAATCTCTAGACAATTGAAAATTCCAAGACAGCTGGACTGTTTTGTACTTACTGCTACAGGAACTGTGGTGTCTGACACTGACTTTTTGGTTGATTTGCCTCTAAATTGTTTTGGGCAAACGTAACAATCTATAATTTGATTAACTTTATTAGATATTTCTTTGGCATCTGGCAGTGGATTACTACTTTTCGTTCTTGGAAGGATGGTGATAAACTACTTGGACACCTATAGAATTTTGTACCTGTTTTCCAGAAAAAGAATCATCTCATACGGTTGTCTTAGGAACCGTGGATCAGCTCTTCCTGTGTACCTGTAATGCATAATGCTATAGCTTACAAACCAGCTCTCTCAACTGTACGGAGCTAAAAACTTCCTTGCAATATACATTTCTCTTTGATAGCCATTTAAGTTTACCAAAAGAAACAGTAAAATATGGGGTAGGGAAGAATAGCATCAAACCAAGTGGAAATATCTTTTATCTAAGCAAAAATAATGGAAAAAATATTTTGAGTTTGTAGACTGCTCATTACCTAGCATCTTCACATGAAACAGCACTGCCTTATTTGCTAACTCTTAAGAAATTTCTATTCATTTCCAGGCGTAAAAATCTCATTAAGCTCAAGTTATCATCAATAGCAGAGCTCAGTCATTTAAAGGTGGAAGGGAGTATTATGGGGATATGGTAATTGTCTTAGAAAGAATTCCTAAATCTGGGTGTTAATAACTTAGACTGATAAAAAAGGCAAAAAGAAGAAGGCATGTCAGAGATGGAGTTCAACTCCAGGTGACTCTCTGATTAGACTTGGATTTAAAGGTACCCAGTAGAGTTTCTAACGTTCAGGTTGCCCTCTATTTCCAGTGACACGGTTTGGAGCCCAAACCCAATTATTTTATTTCCTCATTCTGTTACTTCATCATTTATTTTCTACCCAGGATGATATGCCTCATATTCCTTTATGAACTCAACAGGAGCTCTGAGGGTAGATCTTCAGATGATGTAAATTTATCTGCATCGTCTTGTTACACCTCATTAAAGAGCAGGCCTGTCTGACCTCACACTTTTTCCAGACAGAGACTACTTGATGTGACCTAACTTAGTTTCATTTTAGTTGATGTGTTTTTCAAGGTGGGCAGTTACTGTAACTTAACAATGTTTTTTAGGAGACACTGTCTCTGGTGAAAACCACATTTGATCCCAGAAGGACATTCATACCAAATCAGATGAACCTCTAATGCTATTATTAGTTGCTAAAGAAGCTTGGCATTTTTGGTTCCTGAGGAAAGGTGAAATACACCAACTAATTTCCCATCAAAATGGCAAAAACATTTCCATGTAAGTCACGATCTCCCTCAAGCATTTCTGAACTGCAAAGTAAGCATTTGGGCATTGTTATTAGCATAATCAACAAAATTACATTGCCTTCTAAAATTAGATTCTTCCAAAGCATACCCCTTCCCTAGGGTAGGTTACTACAGTCTTCAGCTTGGTGATCCTTTTCTGTCCCAAGGCAGCATAGATGAAATTAAGAGGTATGACTTATTAATCTGGTGACCTAAACACAGAGCAATAAATCAGACATGCCTTGACTCTCTGTTTTCTACTTTTTGTTATGTTCATTTCTCAACTATATGAGGTTCAACAAGGCCAAGTGCTGGGTCCTGCACTTGGGTCACAACAGCCCCAGGCAGCGCTACAGGTTCGGGGAAGAGTGACTGGAAAGCTGCCTGGCAGACAGGGATCTAGGGGTGTTGATTGACAGTCGGCTGAACGTGAGCCAGCAGTGTGCCCAGGTGGCCAAAAAGGCCAACAGCATCCTGGCTTGTATCAGGAATAGTGTGGCCTGCAGGACTAGGGAAGTGATTGTGCCACTGTACTCAGCACTGGTGAGGCTCCACCTTGAACCCTGTGTTTAGTTTTGGGCCTCTCATCATACGACGGACATTGAGGTACTAGAGAGAGTGCAGAGGAGGGCAACAAAACTGGTGAGGGGATCTGGAGCACGAGTCTGATGAGGAGCCATTAAGGGAGCTGGGGCTGTTTAGCCTGGAGAAAAGGAGGCTGAGGGGAGACACTATCACTTCCTACAGCTACCTGGAAGGAGGTTGTGGCATGGAGGTTGTTGGTCTCTTCTCCCAAGTAGCAAGTCATAGGATGAGAGGAAATGGCTTCACATTGCACCAGGGAATGTTTAGATTGGATATTAGGAAAAAATTCTTCATGGAAAAGGTTGTCAGGCATTGGAACAGGCTGCCCAGGGAAGCGGTGGAGCCACCATCTCTGGAGGTGTTTAAAAGGCGTTTAGACGAGGTTCTTAGGGACATTGTTTAGTGCTAGAGTTGGTTATGGCTGGACTTGGTGATCCTGAGGGTGTCTTCCAACCAAAATGATTCTATGATTCTAGGATATTGAGGTAGCATAAATCTGTATCTGTAATTATTTGCATTCAGTTGGAGCAACAGTCAATCCAGTGCTTCAGCTCTGATGTATAAATGTGCAGGTGTTTCCAGATAAATTGCAGGCAAGGTCCTGTATGTTTTCTCCTCAGTTTCATACTGTTTATATAAAAACAGAGAAAGAAGGAAGAACTGAAGTTCAGCAGATGCTGCAGGGAAGTGAAAAGATATGAACAAAGAGAGATTCAGCAACAGCAGCCACAGTTGTATCACTGCTGCTAGGCTTGATACAAGGCTCCCCATATAAGCTGTTTGCGTCCAGGATTTATATCTCAGCTGTAAATTATACTAGAGCAGGAACGATACCTCAGGGTTATAGTGGGTTTAAGTCCTCAATGCCCTGCCTTTTTTTTTGAGAGAGAAGTATATGGATAATAATACAGGCTTTGAAAAAATGCATTTGTTAAAATGCAGATGCTGCATTTGTATGCAAATGTATAGCCTTTTATTTTAAGAACCAGTTGACAGTTGGTTGTGATGTGAGTGAGAGTCACCTGGGGTGTAAGCTGTGAGGAGCAGCAGACTGTGGCACAGAGCTGGCCTGAGCCACGGAGTTGCTGAGGTTGGAAGGGACCTCTTGAGATTGACCAGTCCAACACCCCTGCTGGAACTGGTCTTCTTCAGTTTAGGTACAAGGCATTATGCATTCCACAGCGTTCTGCAACAAAATACTCTATAGCAGCTTCTGGAATATATTTGCTAAAGAACTGGAAGAGAAACAAGCAGATAACAAAGCAAGTTTAAGTAAACCATTTACACTCCTCCCAGTCCTGTGAAAATAACACCTTGTAGCTTGAAGGTAACACTATGTAGCAAGTAGGCCAGGAGGTGTTTTTAGCCACCATTTGGAGAATGAGTGTTATTTTCATGGATGTTTTTAGAGATGCAGTAGTGGGATAGGAAATCATATTCTCAGATGCTATTTTAAACTCTGCAAGGAGAGAACACTCAGGACTTGACAAGAGTCATGAGAAGAATTAGTAATTTACGTTGAAAACTGAAGCAAAAACTGCATTGATTTTCAGTTCTCTGACATGTGACAGTCGTGTTACAACCTTTCACAAAGTCTAGCACGTGGAACATTTCGTCACTGATTCTGCTACACTTAGTCTATAGCACAGGTAAATCTCTGAACTCCTATGCCCCAAGCTGTGCCCTGCCTTCTGGGTGAGGTTATTTACAGAAGGTTTTTTCATCACAGTGAGCTTCTAGAAGTCCTGAAACCTCGAGCCAAAGGGCTTTGGGAGGTAGTAATTGCATCTCAATTGTATGTGGAGCTAGTGCAGAGCAGAGACAAGCCTCAGTGCCATATTTTGGTTTGCCAGCTGTATTAAAACCAAGGCCTTTTCTTACTGAGCCACCCAAATGAATATTAGCAAGGTCAACAGTATACATATGTATTCAATAGTCCGAAGTTTTAAGATTAAAATTGCATTCGTGGACTTGTATGATCTATGTTTAAGTCAGAAAGAAGGCTTGAGACTGCATTCACCCATAGTTTGACTTAAATCCTCTCTAGGCAGAAATGAAAACTGATGGTGTTCATGTGCTGGTTGCTGAGAAATTGTTGTCTTACTGCTTCCTATTTGTGAAGCCATGTGCTAAGTATGTTTGAAGCCTTACCAAAGAATCAAAGTACATTGAAATGCTTTTATTTAAAAATTACATTAGGAACATGATGGATTGATTTCCTGTCTGAGTTAAGGAACAAGAATGACTTGTTCTATCCCTTTTTCTCATCTGCACTTCTATTTAACAAGTCCAGCTCCTGGAGTCTGTTACTACATGTCCCTGCTTTTATGTCCTTCTATTTCAAAAAAGTTCTGTCCATATGTTTTGGGAGAAAATCTTGACAGTGCGCATCTTAAGCTTAACAATATGCACCTTAAACTCTGTGTGTTCAGGAAAGCAAAATGAATACATCCCACTATGTACTCCAGTGCCTTCAGATATTATTCTGATTACTGTTCATGTTAGCTTGCCTTGACAGCCCTGAACCATGGAAGATGAAACTGTGCCTGTGCATGGCTAAGGAGAGGGAAGTCTGACTGCAGCATGCAGTGACTTCTCAGAACATGGGCAGGTTTGAAAAACACAGAAGGGACATTTGCTATAGCTAAACAAATCTGCCTGAATTATATTTTAATTTAACAAACTGAGCGGTGTTTTAAGCAAACTACTTGATGCAAGACAGAACCTCCCTATGCTCTCCTTCCCCAAGGATTTAAAGGGAGCCTGCTGCTGTTTTTCGTCTTGGGTTTCCACCTCCTTGTGCTGTTTCTAACATTTTCGCTGTTAATCTCTTTTCCATGCTCTTCTCTGCTTTCTCAAATCCCATCAGTGAAATGCTGGCTTTCAGTCATGTCTTCCCATGGAGATCCTGCTATGCAGATGTCTTCTTCTCAAGCTCTCTTGCTTATATATCACATTTCAGGCCCTATCATGTGTCCAATTCCACCAAGGGGCTTAAAACAGATCAGTCTGAGAAACCAAGTTTACCTGTTGGCAGCAGTGACACTTTGAAATGGACAACAAACTTCTCATTATTTATTAACTGGTACTAAACCTTGGTAAACTTCCTGGGTCATGCCACTTAACAGAAGAGGTGAGAAATTAATTTCACTGCTTAGTATTGGGAAATACAGTGTGACTCTGCAAGGCTGCTGTCTGCAGAAGCTCAGGATTTGGTCTGAACTGGTGTGTGAACTTCTGTTCGCACCTTGCCATTTGCAAATTAAAGTAGTGAAGTGCCTGCATGTGAGGTACAGGTGGCACAGATGAACTAGAGAGCTATCTTTACAAAGCAGTCCCTGACCTCTTCTACATCACTCTTGTACAGTCAATCCCAAAACTTTTCATATGGCTTCTCTCTTTACAGTATTCCTCAAACGTGGTCTGAGTGAAAACAAAACAAAACCAACCAACCAAAAAACCAAACAAACAAAAACAAAAATCCAAACCAAAAAAGCTGGACATTGGTGTTCATTTTCTGGAGACTAAGAAACCAAAACCAAACCAAACCAAACAAAACAAAATGTACCAAAATATTCCAATAGCAACCAAGCGGTGGTATTGCCTGTTACTGTGAGAACCTCACACAAATAGATACAGTAAACCATTTAAAAATTGATGCATTTATCAGAACAAACAGTGAATGAGAAGGTTTTTTAAAATAAATATAATCAGAAATCACATTTAGAAAACAAAAGGAAAAACAAAAGGGGAAACTTCATCTTGAAAACCTCAGAATCTGGTTTTGGAAAGTGTCTGTGTAATTTGCTCTTACTTTTTGTACTAAAACAATATTCTGTGAGGGTCAATACTATATTTCCTGGACTTGTAATGATAATAAAAATAATAATAGTAATAATAATAATAACATCATCATTATCATCATCTTACAAACAGCTTAGCAGAGCTTCTCTCCATTATCTTTGGGGTTCTCACATGATGGGTTTTTAGGGCAAATCCAAATAACTCGAACTAGCAGAGGTTGTTTGTAAAAATGTTGTTTACTAATACAGATTGGTTTTGACCAGTATAAATAGATTTTTACTTTATCATTGCCAAACTCTAACCATAAGAAAATTTACATGATATGCTTCTATTAAAAAAACCAAAAGATTATTTGACTCATCTGCTGAAAGCAACAGGCAGGGAGGTACTCTCAGATATATCCCAAATATATCGCAAACTGTGGTTGCTGGGAAGGTTGATGAATCAACTGCAGAAAGTGCATGCTGATAAAGTCTCTCCAAGCAGTCTTTACATTTACTAGCACTGAAGACAAAATATAGGACTACACAGTTGCTTTGATTTAGAATGTATTTTCTGTGTTACATATTTACTTTGTTAATACTGTAAGACTAAATTTGCATGGACACTTTGAGATCCTCTGACGAAATCCTTGTTGTTCTTCGTGCAATAGTCACCAGACAGTAGTGTTAGTTTTATTTGGTATGAAAATATTTCATAGTCTTTCCAAGAATATTGTGTTTATTTTTGTGCTTTACAGGATTCTTTTGCTTTGTTCAGGTGTAAAGGACTGAAAATAGCAAAAGACTTTTTTAAATGGTGGATTATTAGTTAACAAACCTATGTAGCTGGTAGAGGTTCATTGCAGAGGCACTCACCTGTATCCACTCAGTTCCCCAATTGGGATGTATACTACAGATAAATACATCTTGTCGAAAACCATCCTTTCTCCATATTTCTGATTTGCTGTCCTGTACAGTAGGCAGAACTGCTAACAGGGTAGCAAAAGAAGGTTGAATATTTTCCCCCATGTGCTTCTTTATGTTGTTTTCAGATTGTATTTTGTGATCTCATGTGTGCAGCACCTGGGTTATTGGAGAAACTCCCCGCAGAACACCTACTGCAGTTGTGTTTCCCCTTCTGCAGTGTGAGCACGTCTCTGGGGAAAGAGCGTGAAATCAATTTCAGCTTGCTGATTAGCTGAAGTGAGAGCCTTGCTCCTTCAGAAGATAAGGGGTCAGCCCTCTGCTGCTGTGGGCTCCTCAGTTATATGCTGGTATGTACTGGTCTTCTCCTACAGCCTGGATTCCAGTAAGTTCTTTATCACATGTTTAGGTATTTTAGCCATGCACTTAAAACACAGGGATTTCCTTAGTGTGCATTCTTTGGACTACAGGTCCTGAATGTCGTAACAGTGCTATTTGGTATCTACTTCTCTCCAATGGACAGAGGATGCTGGAGAAGAGTAGGGATTGTGTGAGCCTGCTGTGAAATGTTCTAATAAATGCAATCAGTTTTTTCAAGTTCATTTTTTGCTAAAACTTTTTGTTCTGTACCAATTGTGACCCATTCATTGGTTGATAGGCTTTGAGGAAAGCCATTAAACACTCATGAATTAGTGACATTAGTGATTTTATACACATTAATGGACAAGTTACATCAAGGTGTTTCAGCTTGCAGTAACCTTTTTTCCTGACAACATGGCAGTGCTAGCTGTGGAGGAGAATCATGAAGATGCTTTGATCCAGGGAGGAGAACGTCATGAAACCTTGTTGACTTGAAGGAGTTGCCATGGTAGTGCTGCAGTCCCAGCTGTCTAGCTAGATCTGTAAAGGCTGTTTCTCAGTCCTGCATGCTCTCAAGTTTTAGAAGCACACACACTAGCCCTGATTTCCCTAACAAGGTTGTGAAGTGAAGGCATCTTTCTAGTGATAGCTGAGTTATCGCAAAGATACGCTCTTTTTAGTTCTCAAGTCATTTATACTTACACCAAAGGCTCAACAAACCTTTGTATACCATCAGTGAAAACATTTACTCTGGACACACTTCTGGGCTGTAAGTCTGCTGAGCTATTAAAAAACAAACAAACAAATGAACAGATTTAGGCAGATAGCATCTGGACCTTCAGACACTTTATATTTCAGACTTTCACACAAGACCAATGCACAGAGGTTGACCAAAATCCTCTTTGTTCCACTGAACACATAGTTACTGTAAAGTTGTTTTCTTTTACATGTACACTGGATCTGCAACACAGCTATAAAAACATATATATAAGCTGAAAAACACAGAGGAGAGAGAAGAAGGCAGGGAGGGTATGAATATGTGAGGCAGCTTTACAATCTCTGCTTTTTATATCTTGAAAATCGTCATGAATGTTTTATGTTCCACACGAGGAGACACATTTTGCCCAGGCTTACATATGCACTTTTACTGGACTTACTTGGGATGTAAGCTGGCTGAATCTGATCTTGCATTGCAAAATCATTTTTGCCACAGTACAGTTAGCAGGTGCCCTTTCCCTTTACTTAACCATCCTGATGAGTGCTCAGGATTACTAAGGACAGCTTAGTTTAAGAAGCATTCCACTTATTTTTTAATATAGTAAGAATGCATTTCTCTAGATAAGTATCAAAACTTCTTTTATGGTCCTTTTAGAAAGAAATCAGAAGAACATCAGAAAGTATACACTACTGTAATTCGGTCAGGAATGCTTCTCTGCAGGGGCTTTGGAGTCAGGTGTTCACACTGATTTTAGGGGTGGATACTTTTCCATGATAATCGTAAAGTCATTCCATGGCAGTTTTGAAGTCTATGCATGAGTAGATTCTGGATTTGCTATAAGGGTTTGCAAATACGAGTGGAATAAGACAAAGTGACCTACTCCATCCTGCTCTTTGTGAGCTGACTATAGCTCCCACAGCACCTGGGCCATTTTTACTAGAGCTGTGAATGGCTGGTCTGTAAATGAAAGGGTCAATAATTATCTCTTAAAATAAAGCATATTTGTTCTTCTGTCTCTCCTCTATCTCAGATCTGGCCACAGTACATGTTTCACACTCAGCCTGCCTGATGTCATCAACCCCAGCTCCCATGTCCTTCTGCTGTGATGATGTCCATGCAAATATGTTCCCAACAGTCCATAGCAGGAAAGCATGTGTTCATGTCCATGTTACCTGGTGAGCTGTAGACATGTGTGAGGAAACTTTTTGCCACTTGAAACTTGCTGGCTTACAACTAGCAAGTCTTGTTCCAGATTTCTCAAAATTAGTGTAAAATAATAGGACTTAATCTGGAATTTTTTCCCACCTTTGTATTTTGAGATACTCTTTTAAAATCTCCACAGATTCAGTCAAAATTCAAATTTAGAAACTCACTATGCTCTTTATTATCCTCATAAGGAAGGGTTCTTTGGATTTTAGTGTAAAACTCCAACACAATAGACTTAGATGCTGCCAACAAAACACAAGATAGTCATTCCTAACTTACGGTAATTTCAAGGAAAGTGGCTGACTATACAGAAGATCACCAAGATTTCAAAAAATATAGGAAGAAAAAAAAAGAAAGCTGTTAGATTCCTCACTCGCCCATATCAGGGGGAAGAGCAGTTCACATTGGAAATAATGTAGAGAGAAAACCACATCCATGGCTCTGCCAAATGATATGTGCACACCACAATGAAAGGTGTGACTCCAACTAGTTTATTTACTGATGGTCTGGGGTGGGACTTAATGTCAATGAGGCTTTCCAGGTCCTGAACAGGTTTTATAGGAGGTACACAGTTTACACTGCTGGAGCTAGTTCAAATTTTGCTCAGCATCTGTGATAACATCTTCCTCTGATGTCGACCTATTCTTACCCAGTGTAGAGCAAAAACTAACAAGAGCACATGACTGGAGAGTGTAGTAGAACTAGTGCAGATCCTGCCCATTATTTCCTAGAAAGGAGCTTAGAGCCTGGAAGAAGCTGCATATATCAAAAACATTTACTGTTTTTGCAAGAAATGCATTGCACTTTAACTAGTAATGATATGAATGTGATGCACTGTGATTGTATAATAGTATGGTATAAAATTCTGGCATGATAAAATCTGCCTTGTCTCTTTAGCTGACATAAGAGGGAGAGAAGAGGGAGGAGATCCAGATCTCATGGGAAAAATGTTGCTATGACAATTTACACCAGCTAAAAATATACTCATGAATGCTTAAAAGCTAAGCTAGTAAAAGCAATATTCCCATTCCAGGATAAAACTGAACAGTTCATTGCAAGTTCAGAAATGGGTAATTCTTTGGAAGGTACTTTGGCCTTGAGTCATGTCTCCACATTCAAAGAATTTAGTCTCTGCAGTGAACAATGAACAATTAAAAATTAAAGTTGTATAGAAAATACACAGGTTTCGCGTACGTTTTCTATGGTGAATTGCATGTTACTGCATTTACAAAATTTTTTGAGCATGTGAAATGCTGTGTGCTGATAACTCCCCGAGACAAGAAATCGAATGATGCTGCTCAGAGAAGATAATCTTCCAGAGTGTTGAAAGACATGATGTGACTTTGTCAAATGGACAAGCAAGGATACAACTGCACAAATCATTATGTCATGTCCAAGCAAGAAGTGTGTGGGAATAGTTTTCAAAATGTCTATGTCGTTATTTCTACAGTACCTTTGTCTGCAAGGTGAGCTGGAATTCTGGTTCCTAAATCATTTTTTCAGTTGAAAACACAAATAAGGATGTCGCAACATTTCTTGTGCTTAGGTACTATGTGCTGATGGAGAAGGCAGAGTCATTACTTTGTCTCTCTGATGTAGGAAAAACCAAGTATTTTGAAAGGCTAAGAGCAGCATTTACATGGCCCAAATTCTAGTTCAAACCCTGTGCCCTAGTGTTTGCTTGTGGCTGGACATAGGTTTTCAGTCCTCAGATTGATGAAGCACTTGAAGGTATCTGGCTATCTCTGCTGAATGCCAGGAGCCAGCAGTACCATGCCAAGAAGTGTTATTCTGATTTGGAATCCCCACCAGTGTTTATTTACATCATGAAACCCTGGAATTCACTGTGGGCTCTAACTTTTCAAAGCCTTGTTGAGGGCATGTGGGATTTCCCACCACCTTTTTCAAAAGGCAGCTCAAATCCCTAAGGCTGCTTCATTGACATTCATTCCCCTTATACCTTATATACCTTATATCTTCTACTTTTATTAGCCAAACCAAAGCCATTTGAACCAGACGAGCATTCAGGTCCCAGAGGTCATAGGAAAAAGGCCTCGGGTCCCAGACACTAGCATATGGCCTGATGAAGACGCTTCTGATCAAGACAGAGAAATCATGTAAGTATGCCCAGGAAATTTTACTGGAGCTATCTATCATTTTTTGCACATTCTCTGAAATTCGAGTGAGAGGATGCAGTAATTGGAAGAAATTAAACTTTTCATTTTTGTGGTGTTTGGGAGAAAGCATATTCTAAAAAAATGGAGAAATACAGGTGAGAATTGAAAAGAAGTGTGTCGAACTCAAAAGGCCCAACTGTTCTACTTGCTGGTTGAACTGCTAGGCAAAATTCCCCAGACTTCATCTATAGGAGGACAGACTAGATGTTTCTAATAGTAATAAAGTTGGAAAAATCCATGAAGCACTGTAACCAGAGTAGTCTCTTTATTTTTATCCAGGTCAACACTCAGATGTTTGATTTTGACTTAATTTTCTTCTGTCTCTTTCAGATTAGTGTGCATAAAACTCAGCTTGTGGAAACTTGCTTTTACTTAGTTCACCTAGACTTTCAAATTACTTCATGTGTGTAAAAATTTGGAAGAAGCAAAATTATTTTTCTTGAAATATTTGGTATTTATCAGCAAACAATTTGAAAATAAGTTCACAATCCTTGCACTTATGTTTCTTTTAATGCAGCCAAAGAAAGAAATCTGATTTTATGTAATTTTTCTGATCTTCTTGGTTTTATTTAAAAATCAACAAATCGCCTCAGTGCTTTGCTTACTTTCTTTTTTAAGAGGTATGTTATCAGTTCTATAAAAGTTGATAACTTACCTTCTTCATTTTCTTTCAGCTTAATTTTCCTGTGCATTTATTACTGGGAGGAGTGCTATCCTTAACGACATGTTCAAACCCACCCTGGTACACTATTTTGTTCTTACATATTATTTTTCTTCATGTGTTGTAAGGTCTACAGGCACTTGTCATGGCTCGCTGTCCCATTGGAGTAAAGCTCTGATTATACATATGTTTATGCTTGTTGCCAAGGTCAAGTATGGTGCTGCCAAGGTCAAGTATGGTTTTGCCGAGGTAGCACTGTTGTTCTGAGTCCCCAGGTATTGTGTACTGTTGGCTTAACCTGAACATTTCACAGAGCCTTCCTGCACACTGCAAAGTTCCTGATGTGTTTTATGTAGCTCACCATCCTGTCTATAGATGCTTCCTTTACGCTCACTCACTTGGCAGGGTTTATCATTCCCTAAGGATAAATTGCAAAAGGTCGCTTAATGCTGTCAGCATGTGGATCATCTGCCGGCCAAGCTGAAGGATGGTTGGTCTAGCACAGTTTACTAACCCAGTAGTTTCTGCATAGTAGGATCAAAGAAATACATATATTCTTCCAGGTCTGCAAAAAACCCAAGGAAGACTGGAGGAGAGGAAAATGAGAAAATAATTCATGAGGCTGGACACTTTTAGTAGAAATACATGGCAAAGCAGTGGTTAACTCTCATAAAAGCTTGTCATCATGACAAAAAAATTATCCTTACCATCTATTGGAGTGGCTGGTTGGGGATCTATCAGTGTAGGCACAATATGACCTTCTCTCATTGCAATGCATTTAGTATCCACCTCTGATCACTACCCCCTATGTCCACTACCACATTAAGAGGGTAATAATATACTATCAGTCTAAATGCCTACATACAAATCTTTGTGAACAAGATGAAAACATTTTAATGAAATGCAACTGGAGCTGGAATTTTCATTCCAAGACAGAAAAGGCTGTTACAGAGGCAATCAAATCCCTATTACAAGGAATGCTTAAACTGTTCATTCACTTATGATAATGTTTTTGATGTGGAAAACCAAAATGTCAAAGGATTGGAGTGTATATGTTTGTGTCTGTATTTTTTATGATTTTGTGTGTGTGTTGTCTATGGGTGCAGCAAGCAAAGTTTGTAAAGTAATAAGGCCAAATCTTACAAAATAGAGGAGAGAACATTGAGTTACTTATAGCACTCTGAGGCTGTCACATGCTGGTGCTTCAGAATTCTGTATTGAGATTTGTCACTAGCATCCTTGAATACTTGAATTACAAACATTTTCTTTTATATTTGGGTTCCTAATAGTGAGGGTTGCATATCAGTCAGCTTGGAAAATAGGCTAAATATAAACATACCCTTTCAATGCCTGAATTGGAGCTATCATCTAGGGAAGCCAAGTATGTGGTCTTTGCCGTGCCAAAGCTAATGTGTGGTGCTGCTATAAAGACACTGTTAGAACCAGCAACTGTCAAAATGGGAAACCTTGGAACTCTATTTGAGGCTTGCTGTCTTTAGCACAGTATTTTCTGTGACTTTATATTGCGTTTTAGTGTAGCAGAAAGGAATAACTGTAAATTGTTTCAAAAATAATACTTAGAGTATTGTATAGTATCGTATTGTTTTGCTTTTTTTCCTATTTTATACTGATGTTCTGAGGTAAGCAGCTGGCTACAAGCACCACAGGAACCCATGTCATACCTCAAAGTGGGGGCTGCTGTTTGAGAAAATGGACTCAACAAAAGTATAAGTAAGATGTGGTGCAGTCTCATTAAAACTGGACTCTGTCAGCATCAGGCTATGAAAACAAAATATTAAAAATGATAATCTCAAAAGTTAAGCACCAGCATAAGCACCAGCATAAGCAGCTCCCAGTATGGGGAGGCAGGGTAGAGACCTGAGTCCCCAGAGTATTTTGCTTGCAGGCTGGATTTCTTTTTCACTCCAAGCTTTTTAAACTTACCCTTATTTCTAAACAGGCTAAGATGTCAGAGCTCAGGTAGGCCCTTTCTGGTGGGCATACCTGTCTTGTCTTGGGGTCTTTACTTTGACATGTATTTTTGCATCGCTTTGCATTGGTTACCTGTCCTGTTGAGTCTGATGGTGGAAGCCATGCCTGGAACTACTGCTGCTGATGCAGAGTTCAAGAAAGGCCTTCACTTCATTGTGTGCAGCAGTATATTTGCAATTCCAACTTATCTGGATCCCTGGGAAAAACCTGCAGGTAGGACAATGGTACTGCAGCATTGAGAAAGTTGGGGTGAGTTTTGTTGTATTTGCTTTTCAGGTGAAGTATGGAATTGCATCTTTCTATACCAGGAAAAGGTAATGAGGCAAAGAGCAAAATGAGAAATGTTGCAACTGCAGGACAAGAGTCTCAACAGTAGTTAGGGAGTGGAGGAGTGGGAAGAAGTAATAACCCTTTTGACTTAAGCTTTTAAGAAATTAGCAGCTTGAGAACACCAACTGTTGCCTTCCCCAGAAGAAAAAGGAGATACAGTTTTGCATTGCTTTGAAGTATGCCAGGCAGGACACCAAGGTTAGTGATGGCTGACTTAATGATTGGGGATGTACGGGGGAAGTCCCACGTCTAGACGTGCACGGTCTAGACAAGATGCCCCAGCACCCCATCCAGCTGAATCCTAAAAGTGTCCAATGTTGGGAAATCTGCCACTTCCCTGGGGAGATTATTGCAATGGCTGGTTGTTCTCACCATGAACAACTTTCCTCCTGCATCAAACCAGGATTTCTCCAGGAGTAACTTGGACCCATTACCCCTTGTCTTTTCCATGTGGCTCATTCTAAGAAGGGGTTCTCCATCTTCTTTGTAGCCACCTTTTAAATACTGGAACATGGTCATAAAGCCTTCCCTAAGCCTTCTTTTCTCAAGGCTGAGCAAACTCGCTTCTCTCAGCTTTTCCTCACATGGTGCCTTCCCAGGCATTTGATCATCTGTGTGGCCCTTCTCTGGACCCTCTCCAATCTGTCTGCATATTTTTTGCCTAGTGGGGACCAAAACTGAACACATTATTCCAGGTGTGGCCTGACAAGCACTGAGCAGAGTGGGACAATGACTTCTGTATCTCTACTGATGATGCCCTTGTTGATACAGCCCAGCATCCTGTTGGCCTTCTTTGCTGCAGCAGCGCCATGTTCACTCATGTTGAGCTTGTCCACCAGGACTCCCAGGTCCCTTTCACAGAGCTGCTCCTCAGCTGGGTAGATCCCAGCCTGTGCTGCACTCCTGGGTTATGTTTTCCCAGGTGCAAGACCTTACATTTGTCTTTTTTGAACTTAAATCATGAACTGTTTTCTGCTTCTCCATGTAGATTTCTAAATGGGCACATCTCCATATTTTTGTTCAGTTTCTAGAGCTGCTATAATCTGCCACCTGGTGTAGATCATGAAAAATCAACTTTTAAGCATTTCCGGTTCAGAAAGTGCTGTTGATTTATAAAGTCAGAAAGCAAATTTTGGCTTTGTTACATACTTTAAAATTTGGATCTGTGGCTTTAGTTTGCTTCTGACACATGCTGAGAATCACTTTGACTTCTTATTTCAGTGTTTAACAGAGATATAAACATTGGTTGCTGCCTCTCAATTATTAATGTTTTCTTTTACAGTAAAATAGATTTAATAATGCAACTGACTAAACCAGATAGCCCTTACCACAGTTTGGTCCATGTTTCTGAAATAACCCAAAGGATTTAAAGGTAATCCTCTTGCCTTCTAGTATTGTCCTGCAGCAGTTCTTGCATCTCTCACTGACATTTGGCAGCATTGCTGTAAACACAATGTATCTTTTACTTTTAGAATTGTCAAGAAAGGTCTCCATTTTCTAAGTTAAAATTTCCTTTTTCTTCTTCCTCCACTCACACTAATATGAGCAGAAGATGCTCTGATCCAGAAAATGCATGGGCACATGTAGCTTCTTTCAGGTAGAACTGATGGCCTCGGGGGGACCAGGGTTTTCAGTACAGCTGTTTGGGAAGGAAGGCTTATGCAGGGGTTAGTGCTGACCTACGACTCAGCTCCCTTAACGTATACCCTCCCTTCCTAAGTGGGTAACATTTCACAAATCCTTTTCTAGTGCTGCAAGTGACTAAAGAGGAAAAACAGCCTGAGACAAACACAGTCATTCAGGAAACTGAATCAAGGCTAGGTCCTGTAGCTCACAAGGCTTGAGTAAGTGCATTCCAATACCTACTAGTTAGGGTTCAGGAATGATTCACAATTTTTACTCTATCTTGTGTAGGTCTTCAGGAGTCAAGGGGAGGGGGAGCACGGGCCGAGAACTTGACAGTTCTTAAACTGAAAAAATTAGGAACCCATTTTTTCAGCATTATAATATTTTCTAACTATGCAACCAGCTGCTGCAGTGACTTAAGGTCAAGTTTTCATTTTTTTCTTCAGAAAATGAGAAAGGATATAGAAAAATATATGAGCTTTTTTAGTGAGATGTTTTTCATTTTTTATCTAGTGTGTAGATTTTTAGCTCAAGTATAATTTCAGTTGTGTATGGCCTTATTTAATATGTGAATTCTCCCTGCCTGCTCTTCTCTCTCTTTTTTAGGTATTCCTTCATAGGATCATTTTCTTATCTCAGACAGTATCATTACTTCATATACTCTGCATCCTTGACACTCGTCCCAGGAGCATGCAAGCTGTACTTTTGTTTTATTAATTAACCTAGTGAATGCTTTGAAGATCATAAGCATCCTCAAAGTGCTAATATAATTATCACCTTTTCTACCACGTATGTTCCCAGGTGAAAATGTGCTATAGGTTTGATTAATCCAGGATGATAACAGGCAGGAGTCTCATAACATGGTAATGGCTTGGAAATCATAAATTACAAAAACATAATTAGTTTACAGTTTAAAAGATAGCTTGTAGACCAAAGTGCACTGATAAAAATGAAAACATGAAAGTATGCCAATGAAGTTATGGAAATTGTCTGTATACATATGCACATATAATAGCATAGTTCCCAATAGAGCAAAAAGGATTAAATGTTTTTGGGTACACGGGGTTACATTGCAATCTTCTTGCAACAGGGTTTTTTAATGGATTCCCCATACCCAAGAGCACTGCTTCCAGCTCTCCCTCTTGCCTTTAGTTGCTTCCTTCCCATGTGTTTTCATCTGTGCAGTGCTCCATGTGGAAACACTGCTGAAAAGCTGGCCTTATTTATACTGCAAAGTTATATCTTCACACCTTTACAGGCAGCCCTGATAGGCCCTGCAGCAAGGCGAGAATTCCCGAACATGACTGCTGACAAGGTGAATTTACTGACCAGGACAAAGTGGCTAGGCACATCCGGAAACGTACTGGACAGCTGGGATTTCAAATAGGTGTCTGGTGTCTTTGAGTCTAAGCTAAGAACAGTTACGAATTTACTAATATATATGAGTTTCTCTGAGAAGTCAATAAATAGAATTGTACTTTACCATGGGTTTGTTGGCTGTGAGCCAAATCAAGGGAGGGGAGACAGCCAGCAAGATATATATAGTCACACCCTCTTGCACTCACCTTGGATTTTACCCCCACTGCACATAATTTCTGCTTCATGCAGCACACTATTTTTCATACTATTATGGTATGTCACTCCTGAACTCCAATCCCACAAATAGTTAATTATATGAAAAGGCCTATTAACTTCAGTAAGAGGACTACTCATGCACAGAAAACTGTGCAGTGCTGGGCCAGGTGCTAATAAAGGAAAGCTGATCATGCTGTTTCAAAGGACCAAGACTATCTAAGGTCTTCGTATAGGTTTAAATTAGTTCTCCCAGGAAAGCTAACTAGGAGTTTCAATTTCTGTGTTAGTGATAAGTCTCCCATCTTTATTCTCCATCATTTACATTCATTGGCTGCAACACACTGGAGTCTCTGTGGGTTTGCTTCTATACAGAGTGGGTTTTTATTTTCTCAGTGTACAAGGATTCTTGTTTTCAGTGAAATTCTCTATCATTTCCCCTTTTCTCCAGCATGCTTTTGCCTATTCACAAGGGTTGTATGTTTTAATGAACATTATTTTTCCTTCTGTCTCAGCCTGTCAGAAAAGTTTAGTCAACCTTGTGCCTTCTGACAAAGGCACTTAGCAGGTGGATGGAGCATATGAGCAGCGTGCTGTCTTTGAAGTTGCTGTCTCTGTAAATTACTGAGGTGCAGGCCAGAAACCTCTAGCATTCCCATAAAGGGAAATGTGAGCATAGATTGCTTAATACTGTCCAATCCCAGCAGGGCTCAATGTTTGGCTTCATCAGAAAATGTAGTTAGGTAATAACAGCATGAAGCATGTCTGCACCATGTGTGCAGAGATATATGAACCAGACTTACCTCAGGGCAAGGAGGCAACAGTCCCCTCCTCAATCCCATTCAACACTTCCCCTGCCTGGATACACCACTGTGCTCCTTGTGGCATGGCATCATTCCAGGTTTGCGAGCTGCTCGCATGGTAGCCAAACACATTGTCTTCCTGGGAAGAGAGAAAGGAGCTCCCATTGCAGAGTGATGTGCTATTTGATGACCCTCACAACACTGCCACAACGGCCAGCCAGTGAAGGAAAACGCTGTAAGCCAGGGAAAAGGCTCTGGTAGTAATAAATTATAGACCATGTGAAATACATAAAAATGTACAAAATCCGTTGCATTGAGATTTCCCCTGTAATCAGTCTGCTGTGTAAAGCTAATGGCAAAGATCAATAGACAAAAAAATAGTTACTGTTAAGAGCACACAGGTTTCTAAGCTACTGAGTTTCTTTAACTTGTCTGGTCTTCCATAATGATTTACACACAGAATCATAGAATAATTTTGGCTGGGCATGTAATAGGTCTAAAGAATTTAATCTAGTGTGCTTATTTCTAATAAGTTATTGCATTTTTAAGTGAATAACTTTGCTTGGCCTTTGCCTTTGTTTCTTACAATATTGTCTGATGGATGCTGGAAGTAGAGGAATTAGAGTGCTCCCAGCTTACTGCTCTATTTTAAAGAGGATGGCATGGCCTAGTGGGCTGAAACACAAGAAATGGATCCTCCACCAGATAACCCTGAGTGTCTGATTTCACACCTATGAGCTTCAGCTTGCTGCGTAGCTGAAAAAGGAAAGAGGAAGGGGAGCTGATGGCACCTCCTTTTTGCAACTGTTTGAGATGAGAGCAAAGAGCTCTGTGTAAGAAGCAAGAATGACCTGCATCTGCACCTCCTGAAGCAGGCTAGTTTTGCTACGATTCAGTTCTCCTGTCTCACTGTCAGTCTGGAACTGACAACACGTCTTTAGCCTGGACACATTAATTCTGATCTGTCTGTTCAACCCATTTTTCAAGGTCATTGGTTGAATGGCTAAAAGTATAAATGAGGGTATACACAGGGTTTGGCTGAACAATGGTGTAAAATTTTACTTCCTCTGTAATGCCGCCTGTTCTTCATCCATCATAGTCTTTAACTGCAAAGGATTCCTCCTCCTGTGAATTGCAGTTGTTGCAGTAGAAAAGTACTGAACACTGTCAGCCTAACCTTTCACTACATCTCTTTGAAGACAGAAGCAGAAAGTCTCAATTATAGCTCAGCTGCAAACACAAAAGGCAGTGAAGCCATATTAGTAGTGAAAGTCCATTTCAGTATAAATGTAAAATATTAAAAGAATCTATGCTTCAATATCTTTGGGAGGCTGAAAGGAACATGAAATCCATTTAGTATTTGTAGATGAACCACAAATATTTGGATGCTATTGAAAGGCTGTTTTAGAGCCTTCAGAAACAATCAGGCTACAAGCCCCCTTTTTTGTTCTCTATTAAAGGAAAAACATTTAGATGCTTCCAGAGCTGATGTCATTGTTTTCTGTTAGAGCAACACCTAAGAGTCCTCAGCAGGGACTCGGAAACTGAGTTAGTTCCCTTGTATTTCTGTCCAGTTGTCTGCATGCTGTCCAGATGTATGAGAGGCAGTATCTGTCCTGAAGTACTTGAAGTCTTACTGGACAGGTAAACGAGATTTGGAAGTACAGACAAGGACGAGTGAAATGAGTAGCCAATACCACGTAACACCTGGGAGCAGATATTCTGAGTCCTAGAGAAACGTCCTAGCCATTAAAACATGGTCTGCCTTTTAAGACACAGAATCTGTTTGAACAGTTGAAGCTATTCAGAACTGCAATGCAAAGGAATCAGAAAATGGATAAAATGTTGTGCCTTAGGGTAATTATGGTGTTGCTAATCATGCCTTAATATATTATTTGATTTTTAGACAACACATTTTAAAAAAATTGTTAAATCTCATATTAAAACCTAGAAGTACAACCTGATATAACGTGGATGTTCTATTAATAATCATAATAAACAGAATCAATGGCATCAAATGCTCATCAGTTCTCCAAATTTAGGGCATTGTAGTCTGTGTGTGGGCATGTGTTTTTCTCTCATCTAAATTATGGCGCAATGTAGAAGAATAAGGCAGCATCCTTTAAATGAGTGTTCATATTTTCTGATGCTGAAGTTTTCAGAAGCCACCAGAAACCAGCCAGAGCAACTGGATGCGTGAATGTCAGATGGCTTGAAATAGTATGATTCTATGTTGTAAAAACAGGTTGTTACACCTGCCAGCATCCATGGGGTTTTTCAATATTTTTCTTTCCCTATGGCACTGAAGGTGTTGTGAGAAAGACCCTGAATGAAGGAATGGCCATGAAATATTTCTGCAGCATTTTTTTCTGTATAATATGGAGGCTGGGTGAAACAATTTTGTGAACTATTATGAACTGGTGCTTAGACTGGCAGTTAGGAGATGGAGCTATCCTGGGCGCGTCCTGTACTTTCATAATGCATGGTTATATGTCCTTTCTTCCTCTCAGTGATGGATAATTCTATGGAAATTATACAGACTTCTAAAATAAATCTCCCCAAACTATCTACTTCCTTTCAAATATTTCAAGTTTACTTGGGGATCTAGGCAAGACAGAATATATTTCCTGCAATGGTGCCTGAAGTTTTGGGAACTTTGGTCCAAATTTAAAGCATCACATTAGTAATGAATATTGCTCAATTTACATTACAGACATCCATAAATCAGGTCATCATAAATACCATATTCCCAAAGATGGACATCATTTCACCTGGAGGTTTTTGTTTATGTCCTCTGCTTATTTTTTTGAGATTTCACAAATGAGGAACTAAGCGTTGTTTTTCCTATGGTGGGATCAATTGTCAAGCTTCTGTCCCACATTGAGTCTCTGATAATCTGGTTGGATTAATTTTGCACTCATTCATTTCATGCAGCAATGGCAGTAGACTTTCCCTCCACCAATGGATAAGTATCTTCAAAATGTGCTGTCTTTTGCAATTCCTGCCCCTTTTCTTGTGTTTGAAGAGCTGTTGGCAGGACAAGCAGAAAAAAGATTGATCCTCTTGGTGTTTATGGTCTCTGGCCACATCAGCAAATAATTTGGCAAAGAAAAGCCATCCAGCAGGTTGAAACATTTAGTGCTGTGATCATTACCATGACACTGCATGCAGTTCAGGTTTTATTTCAAGCTGTGTTTACTCTAGCCCCCTGAATGCATCTAGACTCTTGTGAATAAAAGCAGTCACAAGCAAAAATCATTGGTGCAAACCTTATGTCCTCGTTAAGGTCTGAAGTGCATTTGCTACAAATCAGAACAGATATTTTGAACAGTTTTCTTCTGAAAGGAATCCATATATCCCCAAACCGTTCTGCATACTGAACCAACGCTCAGAAAGAGGGAATTACTGTGGATTTATCTTTGTAACTACACTGCTGTTTCAAACAAAAAATGTTAATATATCTGTGGCCTTACATGGGGATAGTATAGGAAATATTACAGTTATTTGCTGCAATGACGCCATGGTCAGTGCTGTAATGCACTGACAGCAGTCCTACTGGTGACAATGGATCATTCCTACCTGTAGGTACTGCACCTTACAGCAAGCATTCACAAACCTGCATTTTTAAACAGTAGCCCCCTACATTTCATGGAGGCTAATATGATAGGAGAATGTATATGTTCTTTCTGTTTGAAATGCTTCTTGCTAGAAGCAGCGCTCTTCAGCTGGCTTTGGTCTTCCTGTCTTAGAGATTTGATTGTGGAAAACAAGTCCAGATTTGGAAATCTGGCCTATCGAATTAGTCATTGGTTCATTTTACTATACTGTGAAAAGTACATACAGAGCCACTAACAGCTGGTCTCCTGAAGTGTTCTGTACTAAAAGATGATTGGTGTGCATTCAACATTTTGAGTCTTGGCATCATATGCAATTACAGAAACAGTGATGGAAAAGTTTCAAACCCAGCAATGATGTAGAGCAAGAGTTCTGGTCCCTAATTAGTCTGTCCTGTCTAGTTTTGGGTTTGTATATTTTTGAAAAGTACCTTTTATTAATCTGATAAAAATAAGTATAATGATAAATATGGAATAGTAGCAATAAAAAGAACAAAACCAGTCTTGCTGTAAGTATGACTGTAATTCTGATAGCACAGCTTCTGAAACTTTGGGGCAGGCTGTCTGAAAGAGAGATACAGTTTGCATAGAAAATTGAAGAAAAGCAGAGCTGATACTGATCAGTGTCAACTGTAGAGCTTTGTAAATGAAAAGACTGATCACATGTCAGACCTGACCTGACATCTGCTTAAGAAGAAATAGGATAGCAAGCAGTGAAACTCAGGAGGCGTTGTGGACAGTGCTGGGACTCTGCTTCAAAAATGCAATCTGCTCTTATGAATCTGAATATTTTAGTGAACATGACTGCTGAAAAACTGTAGCAACATCCTTCAAATGCATGCATTTCAGATTTTGCTGTCATTGAATAATAAACTTGTGATTAAACCACAACTGGAGGCAGTGGAAATCAGCAATTACACCTAAAGAAACAAACGCTTACACTGGAAGTGAGGGCAGCTGTCTTAGATTACCCCAGTGTTCACAGGTGTTTGTGAACCCCACAAATAAACATGTTTATATTTTTTCACGGATGCAGATGGAGAAGGTTTTTATGTGACATGAACTTAGCAGAACATCATAGTGAATAATGCTTTGGACATAAAATTAGATAAATTAAGGGTTGCCTGCCTTGCAGTTGTTGAGTATACATATTCCTCTCCTGATACTCTCAGCTGTCTATTCCAGGTTAGGAGTGTGGTCAGTTGAAATGGGCCTGGTCCTGAGTGAACCAGGTGTCAGTTACACAGTTTGGAGTAAGGAGTGGAGCATTAGAGAGTTAATCTTGTATAGGTATTTCTCTTTCGATTCAAACCATTAAATAATCCAGACTGACCTCCCCTATGTACAGTCCTCCAGAAAGTGAGACTGGCACATTGTATTCGGTAGGTCATATGGTCCATCTCTTTACTTCAGACCTGGGATTAGGTGAGTGTCTTTCCAGACTGCACATGCTAAGTAATGGTCAGGCTTAAGGTAAGAGTGCAAAAGCTGTTTAGCACCAGCCAGTTATGTAAACATTGCTGTTACAATACTTTATTTGCACTCCTCCAAAGTGGATTAAGTAGAACAACTCAAAGGCATTTTTTCTGTAGAATGAAATAACTCCCACAAAGAGTTATAGAAGAATAATGATGGCACATTAAATTCACACCTGAGCTTATTTGACAATAAATTCCCAGTGTTGCTGGATCCTGAGAGCACAGAGCTCATAAATGGTTTGTACATGTAAACTGTGGTGTGGTTGCAGCAGACAGGCAGCCGAACAGCCTAGAATGCTCAGCAGAAGCACGAAGGGTTATGATAGACAGCAGCAGAGCTTTTGTTGGCTAATTAAGCAATCATGCTGTTATAGAGCAAAACAAATGAAGGAAAGGAAATATAAGATGAGGCAGTGTTAAAATAGCATTGTCAGTTGGAAAGCTGTGGTACAGAACATTGACTGATTTTGTGGTAGGGATGAAAAGATCTGGACTCAGAGACTTAAAGATCACAGAGTCTTGCAGTGTCTAATCTGTTTACATCTTTTAAAAAACAAATGGCCAGATCTCTGTGGTATTTTCCTTAGCCATGCTGCAGTGACAACTACCAAAGTCCTTTTCTCTCCCAGCTACAGCTGTAGGCATAATCCTCAAGCTCAATGTGACTTGCCGTGCACACCCTGGAGAGTGGTGTTCTGGGTTGTCTATGCATGTGGAGATGGTGGCCTTGGCATGGTGTGTGAGCTGTCTTGCAAAACACTGCTGCAGGACAGGTCACTCTGCAACATCTCTCAGACTCCTAGGCTTTTGCTGTGTTCTATCAGTAACACTGATGTGGTATCTGTGAATTCAGGTTAGTTTTTAATGGACATCCTATGCTTGGATTTTCGGTTCCTCTCTTTGTCTTTACTTGGGGTTTAAAGCCATTTTAGTACCTCAGTCACAGACTGCGTGTAAGTCTTAGAAGCAACGATGCTTGTTATGAAGACAATCCCCTGTATGGCACTGCTGTGGATGGTTTCTTATTGGAGATTTTGTTTCCTGGAAGTACCGTGGTGCTTCAAGTGCTTGTTTCATAGGCACAGGTCTGTAATGGCCCGGAAGTCAAGCACCAGACTGACCAAGAAGAGATTATGTGGGAAGTGGGTGAGTGCGCTGCCCCTCACAGCATCTGGGAGGACAGAGCTCATATGCCCAGAGATTTGTGGTAATCAGACATTTAGCTGTACCTGAAGGAACAAATGTTTCCTACTGTTGAAGAGGGGTAGAAGGGCTATAAATTACTTTCTTTGACAGCATTCTGTCATTGCTTATCACAACTGGGGCCAGAGGGCTTTGCTGAGTTCAGAAAGTAGCTCATGTTTAGATGGGCAAATGGGACGTGGATGGAAGAAAGTAACCTCAGAATAATATGCCCTCAACGCAATGTTCTGCATCCAGACAACATTGCAGTACACGGGCATCCTTACTCAGGAGAGCAGCTCCATTTGTTTAGTTTCTCCCCTGCAATTTTGGGCAGTGCTTCCTATATACTTTATCAGTCTTGATGGGTTTGTACTGTAAATGTTTTATGCGGAAAGCTACCACACTACCGTGAGTGCTGGGAGAACAGGGACGTGCTTACCAGAGCTGTCATGCTAAACAGTCTAGGTGAGTCCAGAGCAGAAACTCACAGGCTGGGCTCTGGAGCTGTTGCTGAAGTCCACTGCTTGTTAAATCACAGTACACTGTGTTGTAAGGGGGAGGGAATTCCATGCATGTCATGTAGGTATCACCCATGAACGAAGCACCTGGGATGTGCCAGCACAGAGATATATTTGCAAAGACTGTTCGTATTCCTGAGGCTACACTGACCACACGAGATACTGCAGGAAACAGGCAGAAAATTTCCCTGAGACATCAACCTCCTCAGTGGAGTTTTTCAGATTTTCAGGTCTCCTCTTCTGTAATTTGTTTTCATTTTCTAGTGAAATCTATGTGATGAAATGAGGCAATTGTCCCATGTGGCACTTGAATAAGCCAGCTCATGCTTGCCATTAATTAGCTGGGTTTCAGTTCTTGATTTCAAACTATTAAAATAATTAAGTTTGTGTGAGGGCTTAATCACAGAAAGTAACCTGAATCTTACAGTTAGTAATGTCAGTAAGAATCCCACCAGGCAACACATTTCCACTTAGCTGCTTCTAAGCATTGCTTCTGATGACCTGCTCATGCTGTCTAACTGGTCTGCAAAGAAAGCAGAGTGATGATTGCAACAAACAAATGAGGAAGTTTTTTCTCATTACAGTATGTTAGAGAAACTTTCATTACAGTTCCCGCTGGCCAGCTGTTGAAGAACCGTTTACTCTTCCTTGACTGGAGCTGAAATTCAAGAAAGAAAAAGAGAATCAGAATATTAAAGCAAGAAAAAAACAGAATGAAATGTAAAACTATGCTGAAATAATGATAATGCAATTATATCAAACAAAGGGAAAATCTTGGCCTGAGCTTGAATCTGTTTGAAATGGAGGGCATTTGGAAACAGGCAGCAACAATAATCAAAGCTGGGCAGATATTTTTAAATAGAGGCTGAATACACCCTGTTCTGAGTTAGGCAAGAGGTGGAGAGTAGTGGCAGGATAACCCTCGGTGAAGTAGAGCATCATAAGATATTTCAGGGTTTCTGCTCAATCTTGCTCACCTTGTGAGACCAGGAGGGGACACAGAGTGAAACCAAAAGGAAATCTTTCTTACCCAGCAGATAATGAGCCTTTGGCACTCACTGCCACGAAATGACATTGCGCTCACCCATGTAAAAGTAAGTTTGAAATCTTTCCTGGCTATGGACGATCAAATGAGTGGAACAAGAGAGTCTCCTAACTAACGATGCAGTTTTAGGTGAACTGCACACCTTACATCCAAAGACTGGGTGGGTTAAAAGATGTACCTTATTATTAGTTCCTTACACTGCCAACATGATACTGATGGTGCAACACTTTCAATTTCATTGCCATATATGCCCCATCTGAGAAGATTCTATAGCTTTATTTTTTTCCTATGTGAATTTATGTATGTCAATATAGTTAAAATCTTTGCTGCAAGAGCAGAACTGATTCAAACCTTGTCAGAAATTAACAGGACAGCAATTCTTCTGTGACCATCAAAACCATAGTGGTGCTGTTTGCATGTTATTCTGAAGCAAGTGCTGAAGGGAGATAAGGTGTGTACTATGTCACCTTTAGTGTGGCTACAATTCTTGTTTTATTTAGGGGCTGCTGTAATTGTGTTGTATTCCTTCAAAGTGGCCTCCATATGCTCTAATGCTGTACATTCATAGAAGCAGGCTTAAGCAGGTTTCAAAGTGCTATTATCTCAGTTTGCCAGCATCTGGATGGATCTTTCTTGATTTTCTGTCTCTTTGTATTTCTCATACCATTCTAAAAACTTTATAACTATGCACACACACACTCTCACACACACATATATATACATATATAACACACATGCTTACAGCAAGATCAAATTTACATAGATGTGTGTGGAAAGGTCTGTGTGTGTGTGTTTAATATTTCTTTATTTGAGGTTAAAAAGAAAAATCGGTTTTCTGTTAAAGTTTCCGTTGAGTTTCAGACAGTCTCTTCTGATTATTCTTGTAAATGGCCTTTATTGACATATAGACATATGGCTTTCCAGATCTCCTTCTCTGCCCCCACAATTTCTTCTGCTATAAAGAAAAGACCACTGAACACAATTGGTACTGGAGTGGACACAGAAGTACACAGCTCCAAAGAAAGAGCTCCTCCTGTTCAGCATGCAGACGTAGAAACTCACCTGTGCTGACAGTCTTGGACACTTTCAGCTTCCCATGCTGGCCAAAACCATTTGCCGTTGCCATGGAGTAAAGTCTAATTTGCAATGCTATATGCTAGCTGGTGTTGCACTGGGATGAATTAACGGTCAGAGTTTTTTAGGACATATCACAGGGTGGCTGTGATATGAACCTCACCAACTTGAAGAAAATTATCTTCACTGTTTTCACTACAGGCTGTCATGCAGGCAACCAAGTTTAGAGACAACAGTGTTTCTACCAAGCTGCTTGGTCAGGTGAATACTTGAAAAACTGCTATTGCGTCTTTCCTGCTAGTGGAGCTGTACCTCTCCTAGTTGCTGGGGTGTCCGGGCATAAAATAATATACCATGCCTTACCTCCAGGAAAAAAAAAATAAAGGAAACAGAGAGGTGGAAGTTGTCTCTGATAAGTGTTGTAAGGGTCTTTGGCAGAGCTAGAAATAAAACACACCTTATCTGCATCCTTTGCATCAAAGTAGTGAAGTTCCCACAGGAGCACTGACACACGCTGTAGATCATCCAGTCCTCAGTCTTAGGGAAGCTGCATCAACCATGCAAAAACTACAACCTGTAAATATTTGGCAGAGTTGACTTGCAAGACTCTCACAGCTTCCCACAAATGCTCTGGGGCTGACTGTAAAAAATTCAAAATGGGAAGGGTACAACCCAGGAAATACACTTGTGGAGGCAAGCAGTGCTAGTTTAACCCAAAGTCTGAACTTGAATAAATAAAATTTTCTCAGTTAGTTACAGATATAAGGCCTTAGAAACTTTCAGGTTAGCTTTTCTCTGTTATTGAAATATAAAGATTTGGTTTTCCAAGACTCCCAATGCTTTTGCCAGGCAGAAGACCTATGTTGCAGTGAAAAAGCCTGGTGCACTCTTTCCTGGTAGACCTCAGGAAAAGAGGGATTAGCAGTGAGATCACCAAAAGGCATAATGAATGCAGAGCTACTTTCTGAGGGTGCAGGGAAGAGAGGGACTTTTCAAATTATTTATTTGCACGTGTGTTTGTGTGTGTAAATCCCATCTGATGGAACGATCTGAGTCTTTATGAATGGCTTTGCCAATAGCAACCAGCATGGTAGTTTCAGAATATGCCTCTAAAGTTTCAATTTTGCAGATGCCAAGTACTAAAATCAATTGAAGTCCTTGCTTGTCTGAAATGGCACTACTCTGTGTTGAATAAGAAAGTCAGTAAGCGGCCCTCAGATTGAAAACACAGCATTTCCAGAGGGCTGGTGTGACCAGTTTGAAGGAGCCCACTGTGAACATGTTGCAGTCTCCTTCCTCAAAATATTTTTTGGCATATCCTTCTCTCCACTGTATAAGAAGAAAGATCCTTTTTGTATTTATAGATATGTTAAACCTCTGCCTTCTGCCAAGCTATTCCTTGAGGAATGCCTTGCAATGCCCTGTATTGTGCCCAGTCCTATGACGCAGTTTTCTTGCCAACCCATCCCTGCTGAATGACATACTGCCTTTGTTGACCAGCCTCCCCTTTCTCTAAATGAAGAAGAAATGGATACAAGTGATATGTATTCACAATGACAACTTGCCACCCAGAAATCTGGGCAGATACTCTGTTTGGAAGGCATCAGCCCTTAGCGGACTACATTTCTCTTGCTTTGGCTTGCAGGACCTGCCACAGCTGCTTAGTGACTTGGCAGGCAACACACACCACTTCCAAGTGTTGCATTTGCTGAGCAAAATCAGATGTCAGCAGCACTGACTGGAGATGTTGAGCTATAAAGTGATGCAGTCTTGGTTTGATAAAAGTCTTAAGAGTAATAGGCAGGGAGGATAACAGGAAAAAATCTTTCTAGCCCAGTACCTGCGGGACCTGAGATATCCTTGCTGGATGCTTTGACACTGTGTAATTAACAAGTGGCAGACATTAATTCCCCGTGGGCTGGCCAAGCAGGGTCAAAAGCATTAAGCTGTGAGAACTCATGAGAGGCAGGAGGAGTGCCTTTTTCCTCTCTAAAAGACACTGATGGCTCTGAATACTCAAAAGAGGGAAAAGCAGATTTCCTAGTTCAGAGCTGGGACTTCCTATCAGTTGTCCCAGGACTGAATCCAGCTGAGCTCTCACGGTTTTACAGCCACATGTTACTGGTTGGCTGTTGGCCTGCTGGCCTGCTGCCTGTTGGCCACAGCATGTAGCTTGCCCACCTTCTTGTACTTAGACTTGATTGGATCTACTTGCAAAAGACCAACCTGCCTAATTTGCCGAATAAATCCTGTTTCAAAAGAACATCTTGGAGTAAAGTTTTCTGCAGAAATGGGTCTGATCTGAGTCTGTTTCCTAGTGTTGCCGGTGGTGGGATCTGAGCTGGAGTCATGCCTGATATTTCAGAACACTTCATGCAGTGTGCACATAATGCACACAGGAATATCAGCTCACAGACTGATGAGCTGATAATCAAATCCAGGTTCCCCAGGTGGCTGGCAAGGCATTCAAGTGAAACCCTTACATATGCTGCTTAACTTGCTTCTCTTCATGCCTGGAATGGTATGGTATGATTCTATGATTCTGATCCCACGCTGTTCTGGCAGCATTGCTTTTGCTTTATTCCTGGGAAGTTGGAGTAAAAATGTCACTCTTTAGGCCTTTAATCCATGAAATAACTTGACTGATTGAATGAAACAGTTCCCATTACTCTCTGTGGACTCTAAACGAAATCCTCACTTTCCTGGCATTAAGAACAGGTGAAAGGCACCTTGACTTCAGTTGCTAATAGGTATTTTAACCATCTGGTTCCTGGAGCTGGACCTGCTGTCAGCCCTGGGCTGAGAGACCCAGGTGGACTGCAGAGGTGCGGTGGATGGGGAGCCGAATAGGAAATACTGTGAGAAAGCTGCCTGCTGTGACTTCAACAGGGATGAGGTCAGGCCTTCTTCATATTGAAAAGTCTGCAGTGGGAGACGCTTTGTATACACGGTTCTCTAGTGGCCCCTAGATCTCCTGCTAAGAACCCTGCCTTTGCAAATCTTCAAGGAACATAAATGGAGTTTATT
Organism: Caloenas nicobarica; assembly: GCF_036013445.1. NCBI lineage: Eukaryota > Metazoa > Chordata > Aves > Columbiformes > Columbidae > Caloenas > Caloenas nicobarica. Next base: position 44,675,455 of record NC_088284.1, on the reverse strand, counting down.
ATTACATTATTCTTGTTTCTCCAAGAAGATGCAGGGGAACAATTAAGGAAGGATTGTCCTGGAAGCTGACACTTATTAACTTCTTGTGAGTGTTTTGAAGTCCCGATCATGTGTTTATATTTTCAGGCCATATTACTCTTCCCGTGTTTTTTGAGGCCTCCACATCTTTTCTCAGAAGTGCTTCCTCTTAATCTAAGCCCTTATCAGTCATAAAAAAAAAATAGCACGACACTGCAGCAGTGTAGCTCATTGCATATCTAAGGCAGGCACCAAAAAGTTTTGCCCATGGACTAGCAAAGCTGATTTTTTTTTTTTTTTCAGAAGAGATACTGCAGCTACAAGTGTTCTGTTTCTCTAGTGGGGCTGACTCATGTAGCAGCTTGGATAGCTCATCACAAGAGTGCTGTTCTCCTTATAACTTCAGTGAAAGAAATTAAAATGCATTATAATAATAGCAGTATCTGAGACATCTGCTGCAGACAGGTGGAGTTGCAGGGTTTAGCAGAGCAAATAGGTTGGCTTCAAAGAACTATTACTATGAGGAAAATTATAGCTCTGGGAGGATATATTCTATGCACAAAATCTGTGTGTAACAGAAAATGCCCTCCTCACACATGCTGTGCAGCCTCTGGGAGAACAAGGATGTGTTTTGCTTTGTCTCTGGAGTGGCTAGAATTGAAGAAGTACACTGACCTCCTAGCCACTGCCCAGCAGCCCATTGCTGAGGGCAGGGGCAGGCTGTGCAGGCACTACACAATTTATGCACTCCATCAGCGCCTGCCAGTAGGAGCCATGATTAAAAAAAAGGGTTCAGAGCATATGTGTTACTCAGTGCTGTTTTCTGACACACTCTGTGTCAAGAGAGAAAGTCACACTGAACCCTCCTTGCTGGTGCCCTTTCTTGCAGGTGTTAATGGGAGCACAGATGTGTAGCTGGAAGGCGAAGCCCTGCACAGCCAAGCACAAAACAACAAAAACAAAGCCACAGGCAACAACCAAGATGTGTCTGTCAGATGCAAACATTGGGATCTGGCTGGGGCCAGTTTTCAATCACTTTGGTCCTCCTCATGCTCTGATCAGAGAGCAGGCTGGCCACTTTACCTCCTTCTGGGAACAGCTATGAAATGAAGCCTCTTGCAGGAGGTGAAATACCACCAGCATTTCACAGGAATAGTTTTGGCATGTGACAGATGATGGCTGAGTCCCACAGGTTTTCTATGCATATCTTCCACAAGCAAACTGTGGCATGGTGGGAGGTAGTGAATGCATGATGCTGGAGGCTGCCACATCTTGTTTGTGTCCTGTTTGGTAGAAATGTTGCCCACGTTGCTAAGATAGATAGTCCAGTCTGCAGCACTGCCAGCAGGAGGCACTCAACAATTCTTCTCATAAACCTGGACTGATCAAAGATATTTTTCACCCAGTAAGCCTGTGCATGTAATCTGAACAAAAAATCTATTTGTACTTAGTGCCTTTTGCACAGAAATTATATCTAGCTCATTACAGTCATGGCTAATAATCACTGACATGTCTGAATGAAACCAGGAAACAGGAACATAGCAGAGGAGTGGGTGATGCATGTGCTGCCTTCAGTGACCATGTTCTGTGTGTCTCTTCAGTGGAGGAGACTGAGCCTATATTGCTACTATAAATTGCACATCTCTGCTTTTTTTTTTGAAGTATCTCCATATGGGAGTGAAGAGATACTGAAAACTACCGTAGATTCTCCAGTCTGTCGCTGGCATTGCTCCCAGAATGCAGCATGCTAAAACTTTGTATTTACCATTACAGGCATACTGAAGGAATTGCTTATCAAAGAAAGAAAAGTCTGGCTTTCCTACTAAAATGAAAAATACATATAATGTTTCTAATAACTAGAACTGAGTATAATGAAGAGACAAAACTGCAAGAATAGAAAATATTTTTTATGTGTTGATGTGTGTAGCCTTAGTCATCTGCCCTCAATTTTTTTACACTAAACTTTGAGAGTCAAAGATATAATGGAAAATGTCAGAAATTGAAATGTTGAAATAAAAAAAAACGGATTCAGCTGTGCAGGTAATCTCCCATGCCTTTTTTTTTTTTTCTTTCCTCTGCCAGTGTCTCTATATTCTAGCTATAATGACATAAGCTAGTTGGAAAAAAAGAGGTCTGTGAGCTTGACGATTCGTGAAAATCTGATTTCAGAGTACCTCCCTTTATTCTAAAAATTCCGTTTCTTTAGTTAGCTGGTGACATAAATCATCCCATCACCGTTAGAGAAAATAAGCCATGTGACTCATGAAATTTCCCACATTTCAAATTGCATATCTGATTGCTATATTTATAATCTGTGTAGATAACCTAATTCACTGTTTAAAGAGGACAAGCAACGTAAGAGAATAATTCACCATGTGCATTCATACACCTTGAAAATCAGTGTGGACAATTTCAAAGCAATTAATGAACAAAGGTTCTTAACTTTAGCCAGCTTTAATGAGGTCCATTTTCTCTCAGGCACTGATTAGACCCTCTCTAATAGATATAACTAATAGATAAGAGATAACTAGGAAAAGGCAGCTAAACTCAGAAGCATGAAAGGCTTTGGAAAATCACATAGGAGGTTAGACCCAGGAAAAAAAAATGGCTGGTTTGAATCCTAACAGATCAATTATCATCAGTGGTCTAGTAAGAATGTTGTCTGCTTGGCACTACAAATACTTTGCAGAACCCATTGGAGAGTGCTGACAGGTGTGCACACGGCAATCATGCACACTTGTTTGTCATTTGCTGGAGGAATGGCTTTGAACAGACACTAGCGAATCGTACTGCCTGGTGATGCACGCAGCACATTTTAATTAGCTTTGTCAACTAACTCCCAGCCTTCTGGGTGACTCGTGCTTGCTGTACAAGCTGTCGGAGAAGCTACCACCTTTCCCACAAATTAGTTTGGGCCAGCTTTGTTAGATGACTGTCAGTCCATAATGACAATGTGTTTCTTGAAGGTCTTTGTGTCAGTCTGCTGGACTACAGAAACAGCAGGATTCTGTTAACGAGGTAGCAAAGTGAGAAGTGTGTTTATTTTGATATGTGGTCTCTCAGTATGTTTTGTAAGCAGCTAGGACAAAGAAAGATGATAATGAGTTCTAGAAATACCAGTCCAGTGGGACAGATGTGAAGACTCTCACTGAAAAGTTAAGCATTTTTCAGTGTTACTGTGTTTTCTAAGGCTTGTGAAGGTCCGGCTCTGAGGACCTAAGTGAAATGTAAATGGTGTAAACAAAAAACAAAAAAAGCAAACCAAAAAACTAGACAACCCCCCCTCAAACAACAACAACAAAAGAAAGAGTGTAGATAAGAAAGTTTTGTCATCCTCCCCCTTTCTGTGCAATTCTTTTCCTATTTGCATTACCTGTAGGGTAACTAGGCCATCTAAACCTGACATGACTTATGCTTCTGGACATAAGTTCCAGCTGTTTGGTACTTGAGTGAGATGCTAAACATCTGAGATAGTTGAACACAGTTGCCTTTTTTTACCTAAGTTGTTGCAAGGTTAATGGTTACCTGTGAGTTGTCAGAGGTTGTTAGGGACTTTTAAGGCTGAATTCTGGCCCATATAATGCAAAAGAAAGGGATGATCTAGCCAGAAAAGTTGTGGTGAGTAGCATGTGGCCTGTAGTTGTTAATGATTTTTGTTTCAGTACTCAGTCTGGCATTGGACACACCATAGTATTTCTAGGTCTCACAATTTTTGCAAGTTCTATGCCCTGCCCAACCTCTAGGTTTTCCTCCCATTATGCCAAATCGTGTATATGTCTGTATTTTCCTCCATGCACTTGCTATCTGTGAGTCTCATACAGTAACAGAAACAGAAATGTGTGCAGAAAAACAGAGTGATTTATGTGTAGATTATGGTTTTTTTTCTGTATAGTTGGGTCTGAAAAGTTCTCCGATGTATCTGGATTTAAGGAGGAATTAACTGACAACAGAAACTTTCTCTGTTAATTTCAGCTCAGTCTCAACCTTTTGATTTGTTTCAATACACCTGCAGCTGAAAGAAGTACCACTGTATGTATTATGAAAGCTGTGTGTCAGTACCCATCTCTGGTACGGAGAGAAAATGTGCTTGTTGAATCTCTGGCAATATTTAGTTTCTTGCACAAAAACTGAATCCCCACATCTGAATCCCCACATGTTAAATCAATGCAACTGAATTCCTGTTTCCACCCCTTGCTGTTTCCCTTCCACCTCAAAAGTTACGAGGTTGTGTAAAGACTTGATTTCTCTCTCTCCAGTAAATTTTTTTTTAAACAATCTGGTTAGATCAACTGCAATCCTAATTCTCTATCCAGGCCATGTATTGAGACTACAAGTTTGCATGAAAAGTGATCAATACTTAATTTACTTAAGTAACTTAGGAGCTCTGCAGCACCTGTTTTCTCTGTTTTTACAGATTTCTGGAAAAGCGCCATGTCATCCATTCTTGTTTCTGACACAGAAAAAGGACGAGCAGATCTGATTGTACTAAAAATGAAAACACACTTAACTGGGAGGCACCAGCTGTATTCTGAGATCATAAAAATGGTGTCTACTTTTTAAAAAAGGCATCTACAGAAAGTGGCTGGGTGGCAATTTACAAAACCAGATCCACAGATGTGTTGAGGGACTGGACTCCCATTTCATCCAATGGGATATATACATACCACAAAAAGCTTGGGAACCTGAGCTAGGATCAAGATGAGCTAGTGGAAATCAGTCCTGGCAAGCTCAGCACTCCCATAGTGTGGTGGTTAAACACCAGCCAAAGAACTTAAATACTGTTAGGCTTGGTTTTTTTGTTGTTGTTTTTTTGTGTTTTGTTTATTTGTGTGTGGTTTTTTGTTTTTTTTTTCCTCTGACCAGCTCCAGACTTCATATATGTCCTGAACAAGTTGTGTGGGCTCTGTCTCAGATCCTCAGGGTTACTCAAGTTTTGAACCAGCATTGGCCTTATCTCTAGTCTAATCTGTATGTGAGAAGCAGCATCTAAATACCTTCAGTGATCTCAGCTTTTGTATCTCAGAGAAATGTGAAGACAGAGGTAACAATTCTTTGGATATCATAGATTGATGAGAGAGAAAATTATGAGGCACTCAGGTGCTGCAGTGATGGGGAACATATGACTGCCTGGAGATGACTAGAGGGGTGATTATAGGAACCAGCACTCCCACAATTTCCTGCTCAGCTAGATGACTTTTTATCAGCTTTGCTATACTTCCAATCACCTGCCCATGTGTTCCTTTAAAAACACAAGCGGAGGTGTGATTTGGCAGCAAGATGGGTTTTACATGTGCACAGGCAGTTCCAAGCTATCTATCTAGGGAGTAACCCCCCTGTTTCTGTCCTCACCTTACTTCACTCCTTTTTCCCAGCACTGCCCTCCTCCTGTGTCTAATTGTGTGCAAGCTATCAGTGGGGAGAGCGGGTGTCAGCTCCTTTTGAGATATTTTAAGAGATGTGCAAATTCTGCATGTGAAAACACAGTGACTGCAGACTGTCTGTGGCCCGCATCTCTGCACTTTCCATTACTGGCATTTTCTGACTTGCTTTGTGTACCTCCAAACCGATAGACTTGTGTTTCCGTCATTTATATCCGATTAACTGTACTGCAGTGAGGACTTCTAGCGTAAACTCCAGGAGTGTGCTGTGATCCTAAATCATATATAGGACTAACAGGTAAATAATTTCAGATGGTTACCTTGTTATTGTCTGTTATCAGGTCAAAACCCCTGAAACTGGCAGACAGCTATGATCTTGCCCATAACTTCTCTGCTTTTCAAAAGCCTTAGATGCTGAAAGATATTAAGGACCTTGGTTTGGTCCACTGACCAGCTTAGGTTGCAGGCTTTTTGACTGTGAAATGTGAAATATTATATGCATTTAGGAGATTCTGCATTTCTCTGTTTGCTCCCACTAATTAAGGGAATATAATAGCTGAATTATGGCAGAAGGTTTTTTCTTGTTTAGGCTTTTTAAAGAAATCTTTGCCAATTCAGCTGCACTAGCCATTAAAAGCTGGCTAGTTGTAATGCAACATGAAGTTGAACAGTGAGTCTTGAGTGCTTTTTCACACTTTACCAGTGATGATCTGAGAAAGACTAAAAGCTGACAGCTTATTTTCCTGGGTAAAGGTTTAAACATTCATTAACAAAGAAGTAGTGACTATTTTTGGTGTATGTTTTCTAGATGATCTTTAGAAGGCAACTGTCTATTTGAATGGTGTCAACAGAAAGAGTGGGTCATGAGTCTACAGACATTGCTAATCAGATTGCATCATAGAATCACAAAATCATAGAATGTCTTGAGTTGGAAGGGACCCACAAGGATCATCGTGTCCATCTCCTGTCCTTACATATGACAACCCCACAGTTCACACCATGTGTCTGAGGGCCTTGTCTCTTTTTGAACACTGTCAGGCTTGGGGCTGTGACACCTCCCTGGGGAGCCTGTTCCAGTGCTCCACCACCCTCTGGGTGAAGAACCTTTTCCTAATGTCCAAACTAAACCTCTCCTGGCACATCTTCCTGCCATTCCCTCAGGTTCTGTCAATGGTCACTAAAGAGAAGAAATCAGTGCCTTCCCCTCCTTCTCCCCTTGTGAGGAAGCTGTAGACCACAATGAGGCCTCCCCTCAGTCTCCTCTTCTCCAGGCTGAACAAATCAAGTGACTTTAGCTGCTCCTCCTACAGCTTCCTCTCCAAACCCTTCACCAACTTTGTAGCCCTCTTCTGGACACTCTCCAGTAGCTTTATATCCTTTTTATCCTGTGGCGCCCAGAACTGCACACAGGGCTCCAGGTGAGGCCGCACCAGTGCAGAGCAGAGCAGGACAATCCCCTCCCTGCCCGGCTGGCCATGCTGTGCTGGATGCGCCCAGGACACGGGTGGCCCTCTTGGCTGACAGGGCACTGTTGGCTCATGTTCAACTTGCCGTCGACCAGAACCCCCAGATCTCACTCTGCAGAGCTGCTCTCCAGCATCTCGTCCCCCAGTCTGTATGTACAGCCAGAGTTGCTGTGTCCCAGGTGAAAAATCCGGCACTTGTTCTTGTTGAACTTCATGTGTTTGGTGATTTCACAGTTCTACAATTTGTCCAGATCCCTCTGCAGGGCCTGTCTGCCCTCCAGAGTGCCAACAGTTCCTCCCAATTTTGTGTCATCGGTGAAATTACTTGGTATTCCCTCAAGTCCTGTGTCTAAGTCATTTATAAAGACATTGAAGAGTGTTGGCCCTAAGATGGATCCCTGTGGAACCCCACTAGTGACTGGTTCTCAGACCAACATTATCCCATTTACTAGAAAACTTTGAGCCTGGCCCATCAGCCAATTGCTCACTCACTGTATTGTGTGTTTATCCAGCTGTATGCTGGACATCTTGTGATACTGCGAGAGACAGTATCAAAGGCTTACTGAAATCCAAAAAGATGACATTGACAGGCTTCCCTTGGATGTGGTATTCCTGGATTTGTTTCAAAAACTGGAAAATATCGTGCAATACATGTTTGGTTAGGTGCTTTTTTTTAAAAAAAAAAAAAGAGAGAGAGAGAAGCATCATCTCAGGAAATTCTTCTTCCCTAAAGGCAGCTGCTTTGTGCACATTTATGCACCCATTTCATCCTTTCTGCAGCAGTCCTTCTCATATGACTTCTTTGTGGTGGTTGTGGATGCTTCCAGGACAATGTGTCTCCATCCCTTTATCCGACCCTAGGAACTCCCCTTTTCACCTTCTCTGTAGAGCCCTTTCCTGCTGCTCCGTGCTTCATAAGCACCACAACATGTAGAGCTGCTGCTTTGGGAAGTGGTATCCCAAAGCCATTGGTCTGCAGAGATCTGTGTCTAACCCAGTTGATGAACAGTCCTTAGATGACCCAGAAAAGAAGCCCACAGTAGATCTGGAAAGGAGGAAAGTCACTGTATACACTCCTAGAACTTGCAGACACTGAACTGTTTGGAGCTTTCTCTGATATCTATAGTTAGGTGGAATTATAATTTATCTTTTGACTTCAGTCTCTTGCAGCATTTTATCTGTCATAAGTTTCAAGTATGCATCTCACACTGTAATGAGATTCACATTTCTCCTCCTTTCTTTCCCAGTCTTAGGTTTCTGCAGTTTTATGTAGACTTGCAACAGCTGCTGTCCCATACTTGGAAATAGTTTCACACAGATAATTTATAGGTGCCAAATAGTTGCTGTTTCAGTCAGCATATAACCCTTAATGGTGCTGCCAAGTAAGAGCACATGAGTTATCCCATTAATCTCAACAAAGCATCACTTCAATTATACTAATTTTAGCAGTGACAGAGGGAAAAATTTATCTTTTGTATTTAGAGAACAGTGCCTCAAATTTTCATCTTGTTTTTGTCACTTTCTTCTGGAAGGTAAAGTAGTTCTAAAGGATACATATTTCAAAGAAAAGACACACAAGTGGATGAGATCATTGTGTCATGCTTCAGGTCTGCTTCAGGAAATCACTGAGTCACAATGGTATTTTTTCCTCCAATACCTAATTGGTCCTTTATAGGACCATTAAAAATCAGAACTTGTATTAAAAATAGCTTTTGTATTCAGGTTTTGGAGAAGTCTTTTAACTCAAAATCTTCCACTGATGTTTTTCATCCAAATGGAGCCCTTATTCAAGTTCACTTAAAGCAAAACAAAATATTCTCCCCTTACATTTTACCTATTCCCACTTCTTCCCCTTGCAATGAACTGTATTTCCTTATACAAAACCAATTTTCTGTTGTGAAAGTACCAATAGTACTTGTAAAGCTGCTTGTTACACCACCATCTAGTGATTAATAAACATTGCAAACCCTACCTGAAGAGAGTTTGTCCAACGGCCAAATCCAAGTCACTTTACTGAAGACATTTACTTGACAGTGCAGTTGCTAGTGCTGATATGTGGAATACATGATTGAACATGAATGACTTCTTAGTATTTGAACAAGTAATCTTTTCTCTGCTGTCGGTATATTTTTATATGAAGGGATGCAAATGGAGGAAGAAATAGGCCAGAAAGCCTTGAGTATACACCTGAAAAAAGTACCGATATATCCTTTTAAACAAAGATTGATTTGGTGTACTGAGGCATAGTAGCATTAACTGAAAATTGCCTGTGCATCACCAAGTAAGAGGTCTCTTCCATTCTGTTTGATTTTTAACATAATCTCTATCATCTGTTTTTGTCTTGTGTATTCCTGTGTTGGGTGTTCATAATTAAAGTACAGTCAAGATGATATGGAAAACAAATGTATGGTATGATTTTAAAACATAGCAGAATTGCCTGTCCAGTACTAAGTTGCTTTTACATTTGACAATTACAAAGTGAGCAGCCGTGGGATGACCATGTATTTGTGGTCTTCAAATTTGTAGAGGAAGGTGAAATATCACAGAAGGCTAAGTGCTGCTTTTGATTTGGACATGCAGTAGCATGGGCAAATAGGATGTTTTGGGAGCTTTTCTTCACTGAATGCTTCAAAGCAAGGCCAAGCAACAGATGTTAGGCAGGATCTGGTTCTCTAATATTATCATTCACAGCTGTGCTGAATGTACAAGGGTGTAATTTCTAATCTGAGAGACCAACAGCCCTTTCACTGCTTGCAACAAGATCATTTCTCTACTGTCCATATCTCTCAGTGTCTCTTTAAAACTTTTGCTCAGGTAATGTCCCAAAGTTCTGCAAACTTCATGTCTGAAAGTGATGAACTGGATGTGCCAGCCCTACGTTGTTTCTCAAATATTCCTTTTGTATTGACAGGCTCTGTCACATATAAATGTGTGTAAGGTATCAGTGACTGAAATAACCTTCCTCATGAGTGCTAAACAAATGTGCACCTATCTAAAATACCTTTTCTTTGGAGTCAGCAGAGGGGAGTTAAGCTGCACTTTCTGGCAGTATTGTACACTGCTTTTGAGCTCCCAAGAGCCATGGGTAGGAGTTTAAATGTAGGTCCCTCTGTTTTCAGACTAGATGCTTTGCTCTGGCAGCTAATTGACTGCCCCCCTACCCTATCTCTTACTCTTAGCCTGGCCTTTGGTCTGTAGTCTTATTTACTCATTTCTGAACTGATTTTTGCGAGCCAGTTTGGTTTTAACAGAGAGAAGTTTCCTCATCACACAGTTATAGCTCCTCTCTGGACAGAAGACAGGAAGTGGTGCCTTGAGTTGTAGTCTGCCTCAGAGCTAAGGTAGTGTTTTGTGGGTGAGTAATTTTTAAAATTTCATAACGTCATTTGGGTTTCCCAATAAAGGACTATGGATCAGTATTTGGATGCTCAGCTCTAGGAAATTGCCTGCTGTCTTACTGGTAGACAAAGAGTGTGTCTACTAGGAAAGTATTTCCTAAAGTCTGGACCATATGTCTCCCAGAAAAATGTTGCAGAACGGGAGTATGGCCTTTCAGCATCAAATGAAATCAAGCAGAGATCAGTTTAGTAGTTGGCTGTGTAGATCTCAAGGATTTTGCAGTGTGTAAAGGCTCTCCAGAGCCTTCTGGAGAGGTGAATACTTGGGGAAGAAGCAATAAGCAGAGACAAGGAGGATCATACATGACTTGGTTAGCAGATACACCTTCAAAACACTGGATGTTGCTGCTTGCCACAATATGCCCATGTAAAATGTCAGAGAGAACATCACCCTGCCCACTGCAGTGACCCTGCCTACTGCAGTGACCCAGACAGCTCTTAGCACTGTGCTGCTGCTTCTCCCTGCACAAACAGGAGTCAGATGGGTTGGAGGGTGGTAAGGTGTGATTGATGGAGAACCTGGACAGCCCCAAACCTGGGGCCACAAATCACAACTTCTCTCAAGCCATTAAGACTTGTTGGAATAATCGAAGTGTCAGCTAAGCCATATCCTCCATAAATGGAAAAGCTTGTGAGTGGCATTTGTTGAAATTTCACTAATGAGTCCTGCCAAACTAAAAATCTGCTGCCCATGTAAGTCATTTATTTACCACCTTCCAGGACTGCCAGCCAACTATCTTTGGCAAGAGAGTTAGATAGGTATTTTGGGGCTGAAACCCCCTTGTTACAATTTGAGGAGAAACTTTTACATTTCGGTTGCTTGCCCTGAGTTATTTACTTTCACAAACTTTCACTTTGGAGATGCTTTAGATAAACTATGCTTAATTGCTATTTTTAATCCAAAAGCTCTATGGCAATGGTGAAGGAGGAACAGAAGATAAAGATGGTAAGGCAGGCTGCTTGCAGTGCTAGAAGGTAAGACTTCTGTGTAGTTGACTGCATTTCAAACTTAACTCATGCTTTGTTGGAGCCAGAACTGCTACTGAAAGTTCGTTTTACAAAAACCTATTCCTCAGCTGAAAGATGCTCATTAGATATATTTTGCTACACTGGATTTATACTCTGTCTGTTGATATAGATGTGTAATTTGATTTTCGAGCTGCAGTACTGCTATCTATATCTGTGGCTTGTATTAGTGATGGGAAAAACCTAGCATATCTGAAAGAATTTTCCAAAAGAAGTCAGTGGGAAAAATGAGCTAATGGCAGTTTACTAAAGCAACTTATACAAGGTTCCCTTGCAAGCCACCAAAAGAGCCAGGAAGTAAGAAATTATCAAATACCGTGGTGTTATCCCCAGAGAAGATATAAAAGGAGCTTCATAGGCCATCTGGAAACTTAAAGCTAGGGGTTCTCAAACAGTTAATCAGCTGTTGCTATGACCATTCAGTGGAGTATAAGCAGAGTCTCAACTCCCTTGAACACTAAGATGGCTCTGTAAGTCACACATGTCCTCACATGCTATATTGCAAAATGATGCTACAGGCATTTTGTACCCGAGAAAGCATGACAGAAGCTTAAAACTCAGAAATTAATTTTCTTTTTGCTTTATGTCTGTGCAAGGCTAATTACTGACAAGCTGACTGCACTGGTGACTTGTGTTACTGTGTGGGAGTCATCAATTTACATCAATAAAACACTGAGTAGAGAACAGCTACAGGTTTTTATTCATTTGGCTCTATTATGAATTTAGAACTATACTATGTGTCTGTTTTCCATTGTCTTCAGGAATAAATGTCACCATAAATTGGGCTGTGTATATATAAATTTAGTTCATCCTCAGATGACAGAATAGAAACTGATCCTGACTATAAATGCCACATACGGTAGAAAGGTAGTTTGTGTTGGTGGAGTTCTGTTCATAGCATGGTGAAGGTCACAGACAGTAGAAGTCAGCAGTAATGGCCTGCAGCCTCTTAAGAGGTGATTTGATTTTTGCTATGAGAGTGTAAGCTCCCATATGAAGGCCAGCGCGACTGGGGGATAATTTTCTGCCCTGGAAAATTTCATGTCCTTCCTGTTGAGAGCCAGAACTGAGGATGGCTCCTCTCTTCATGGTAATCTTCAATAAAGCTCATGAATCTTTTGTCGATAATTGCTGTTTTGCCTCAGCTGTGTATTTTATATTCTTTCTTTAACATTGCCCTGTGAAATCAATAGGTCTCTGTACCTACTGTCAGTGAATTATAGGGCAAGGACTCATGGATTTGTTCACAACTTCCTCAAAACCAGCAGCCCGGTTTCACTGAATCATAGAATCATTTTGATCGGAAGAGACCTTTAAGATCATTGAGTTCAACCATTAATGTAAGACTACTGAGTCCACCACTAAACAATGTTCCTAAGTACCTCATCTACACATCTTTTAAACACCTCCGGGGATGGTGACTCAGCCACTTTCTTGGGCAGCCTGTGCTTGGCAACCCTTTCCATGAGGGAATTTTTCCTAATATCCAATCTAAACATCCTCTGGCAGAACTTGAGGCCATTTCCTCTGATCCTGTCACTTGCTACTTGAGAGAAGAGACCAACACTCACCTCGCTGTAACCTACTTTCAGGTAGTTGTAGACAGCAATAAGGTCTCCCCTCAGCCTCCTTTTCTCCAGGCTAAACAGCCCCTGTTCCCTCAGCTGCTCCTCATAAGACTTGTGCTCCAGACCCCTCACCAGCTTCTTTGTTCTTTGGACATGCTCCAGCAGGTCTTTGCATTTCTGACTGCATTATTAATGTATAAGAATACAGAGGACCTGAGCCTTTTCCTGTCATGGCAATCTTAAAGCCCTTCTCCTGTTAAAGGCTTGCCCATCATTTTTTTAGAGGAGTAGCTTACTGTCTGGCTGCTCTATTTTGCCATTTCTTTTTCACAAATCTTTTAGAACTAAGCATGACTGAGAGCTTACCCTGCTGTCAAATTTAGATGAAATTAGCCAGTGTATTTTTAAAAGATGCTACAAAGCAGGGACGGAATAAATCTCATTTTCTTTGGAATCCCAATGAAAGCCAAGGCATACCTATAGTCCTGTGCTGTTTTACAAAAGCAAACCTGTATCGTCATTTTTCTTTTTCCAGCACAGAAATGTTTTAGCAGATCTTTGTACTTCTAAGCAACATCACATTGTCTCTTTAAATATCTAAGATCCTGTCTGGGAAAGAAATGGGGCATTTCCTTATGTATTCAAACCACACCTTTGAACTTATTATCCTTTTCAGATATGTTATATTAGCTGGAAGAGGACATGACTCTGTAAATATCTCAAGATCAAATGAATGAAGAAATACACAGCAATGTCTTCTTTTCCCAAAAAGGGGAAGGAACATCTTCATTAAGTGGCTTTTTGAGCAGCAACTAAAACCTAATTGCTTTATGGTCTCTAACTGGGCCTCACTCCACTGCAGTAGCAGTGCCTTTAGAGTACTTGACGTTCTTTGCTTTGCTGTTAATTTCACCCGAGACTGTAAGCAAAATTTTTAAAAGGGCCATCTCTGATGTATAGTTCTGTCTTGAGTAGTTCCACTCAGTGGTCTAGCAACCATCAGACATTTTGCCTTTGTGCATGTCAGATCACAAGGCATGAAGGTGATTATTGAAACCTTCCAATGTAAGCACCCAATATATTAATTTGTAGAGGTGTAGATTCTTTCTGCTCCATTGATTATTCTGTGAAATTAGCTGTTAAAAGTACACTGGCAGGGCAGGTCACTTTGTGTCAGAAGAGAATGTTCTCATTGGCCATTTATAAAAGTCAACATTTGTTGGAGAGACATGGAAAGTCACTAGGCATGATCAAATAAAATACAATTGCAAGAATGTTGAGTTATTTCTTGTGGCAAAGTGGCTTATTACCATTGTTTTTGTTTCATATTAATTGGCCATCATGTCTCACACACTGAAATTATTGGAAGTTGGGTGAAACTTCAGTTTATCTATTTACAACTAGCTGTTGGCAATGTTTGGAGTCCTTATTACTCAGAAAGAAACATGCTAACATTGGCATTCAGTGATGGACTGCTTGATGCACCATCTTATCACAAAAAGTTGTAGTGCAAATAATTGCATGGTTTGCCTGATACAGAAACTCAAGTACCAGGGCTCCTGTCAGGCAGAATTCCATTGGATATGGTAATCTACAAATGTTTTGTAAGAGGTGATCCAGTTCTAATGTGTTTATGTTAGGTATGATGACTGTAAAGGGGAGTAGTACTCCTGAGGTCACGATGGAAGTCTGTCCCAGAACCAGCTCTGCTCCCTCCTTCTATCTTTGCTCCTTTTTGTTCCCACTGCATCTTGATTTTCTCTCCATGTGGACAAATCCTTCAGCCAAAGTCCGTGGACTACAGTGGACGTGGAGGTTGTGGGAAGAAAAATGACTGAAGAAAAATAACATGCAACAACTTGGCATCTCAGGAATTATTAAAATACACTGAAGTGTATAATGAATACATTATTCGTTAATGACCATGATTTTGCTAGTATTTCTTTAATCAAGGCATTTTTAGATGAAGTCTAGCAGATGGTACGTCTTGTAGTTCACAGTAAGAGACTGGCCATTACTTTGAACCATCAGGTCTGAAGACATTTGAAGCTAATAGATGTGACTAGTTTGATTTTCATATGGGTAGGTTGTAGGGCCCAGGCAAGGCAGCACCAGTGCTACCGATCAGGCTGGGTTTCTAAAAGGGGATTGTAGGGGAGGTAGGGGGAGGTAATATTGGTTTTGGCACACATGGTTGTACTAGCCAAGGCACCACAGCTGTGACACCCCTTCTGCAACACCGTAGAAAGATTATTTGTCTCAGATATCAGATTACCTGTCTGCAAAAGTGATTACACAGCATGAAGAGGGTCAGGGATCACCTGCTTAGATCAGTGCATCTAACAGAAGATACGATCCCTTTTTGTAAATTCCTAGAGCAGCACATCAGCACTGCTACTGCACCAATATGGAATTGCGCCCTCCACTCAGCCTGCTGTGGGATCACTAGAGGACTAAGCACACACAGCTGTACATGCTGTGTCACCTCCAGTGTTCACCAGAGGGCACCTCCAGAGCTGCAAGCTGCCCCTGCAGCAATACCAGGTGCCATAAACAGATTCATTTTGCGGGAGCAGCACTGTTTGCCATCATGGGATAGCTTCACTTCTGGTGACTTGCATCCCATGTGTGGGTCTATGCTGAATTTGTAAAGAAGGAACATTCAAAGGCCCTTTGAGACGGGGGAAAAAAACCCCTTCAAAACTTCATTTCCCAGCGCTTTTACTAGGGCAGATAGAGGAGGGTTGGGAAAGAATTCTGTACATGCATACTTTGGTCTTTTCCTGGTTGTTCCTTATGATCAGCTCTCCCATAGTTTCCAAGCCTGTCTGCTTTCCAACAGCAAGAAGGAGATAAGGTGTGCACCTACTTCTCCGCAAGCTCTTCCCATTAGCCATGGCTAGGTAAATGATTTAGCCAGTAGATGGCATCAGCAGTATAGACAGGCTCCAGAAAACCTGGCACAACCTCTACAGACTTTGTTCTGCTGAAAGCTTGAAACCCCAGGAGAGTTGACTGAGTTAACTCCGGACTCCATTCAGGCTGGACTGTCTCCACACCCTGTGGACAAGTTTCTGGTAGCTCCTTTGTCTGCATGTTGTGCAGAGGGGTTTTCTGATCCAAGCTCGACATACTGCTTGGTTGTGCTGTGTTCAAACTGACCACATCTGTATCGCTCCAGGCCTTTTAGAGTGGTCACAACATTTGAAAGCATTGGCATGTAAATTTGACAGGGCTGTGGGCAGCTATGCCATGGACTTGAGGAATAACTAAATGAAGAAGAGCAATGCTGGTGAGCTGTCTGTCACAACCTGGTACAGTTTTTTGAGGTCCAGGAAGCATTTCTGAGACTGGTCTCACTCAGAACAATGTCTAGTACATTTAGCTCATACTAATTCTGGTTGCCACACTCCTGCCATGGGAGAAGTTACCTGGTTGTCTTCTGTCAGCAGCCTCCTTATTCTGTGGTGGACATGAGGGCTCCTGCTGCTCACATTGGCAGAACTGGCAAAGTTAGTGTTGATTTGCTCACCTTTAACTTCCAGTGTTTTTACATGTACTCAAACAAGCAAAGAGATGCATAAATACCTAAATCTTTCTTATCCACTAATTTTTTTAAATAATAATTTCCTATCTCCTGGTCACCTTTGTGGGTTGTTGTTTAGCTTTCAGTCTTATATTTTGCACCCAGAAGCTTGCATTGCACTCCAGCTCCTCACTGCCCTATACATAAAGAGTAAAACTGCCTCTGCACAAGAGGATTTTCAGGATGTACTTAAGAAGCAGGATATGCAAACAAGAGCATAGGGAAGCAATGATGCTGATTATGCTTCCAGAACCTGCTGGAGAATATAGGGTTTCAGGAACTCATGGGCTGACCATGCCAGCTATGTTCAAGAGTATCCACACTTTTGCACTGAAATAGTCTACTAAATCTACTCATCTACCAAACTACATGGCTTCCCAAGCACCCACTGTTATCAACAAGTGTAGAAGTTGGTGCACTGGATTGCCTTCTACAGGAGCCTGCCTCAGTGGTTCCCAGGTGGGCAGAGGCACAGACTAGGCATGTCAGGTACTTAATGCAGGAATCATTTATATATGAAAGAGTTATATTAGGTCATATTACAAGTTTAGTAACCATTAGAAGGAAAGTATAATCTTCCCACATGCTCCTCCACGATGGGTTTTGTCCCATATTAGTAAACTTGCACTACGGACAAATTTGATCCATGACTTGTACAATAGGAGGTGGGTGGATAAAAGAGGATACTTTAATGTACACTAGAAAAAGACCAAGCCAAGTTCTTTGTGAAGCAGGCTGTGCTTTGGCAAAAGTCTTGACTGTGATCAGAGTTAATTAAAACAATAAATTAAAATTTCCTGAATGTATGGAGGTTGTCTAGACTAGAGAACTTTGCAATAGCACTAAGTGCACTGATGCATTTATGTGTAATTTTGTGTCCTTTTGTAATTGATTTCTGGTTTGAGTCTTTTGGGTATACTCCATGTTTAAAGCTACACCTACAGGGCCAAGAAACTTCTTAAAGTGAAACTTGAAATTCTTACTTTCTCTCAGTCTACCAAAGTAAATTAGAGTGATGCAAGTCCCATCTTAGAGCAGTAAATTTACCTTGAGGGGTCATACTGGGGCATACATGATAGAGTAAGTAAGTGCATTGTGTTCTCCACCCCAGAATGAAGGCTTCACCCATCTCACTTCTCTGTCATTTGGATTTCTTTCCCTGTGAGGGAACTCTGGATCTCCTCTTACAGCTTTGATTACTGTCCAAAAAACAGGTGTTCGTTGACCAAAAATGGGGACTGAGGCAGGTATGAGGAATGACAGGGAAGCCAGTGGCTGAGAAGCTTTGTTTTAAACAGTTGGCTGAATGACAGAAAAAAATCAGTGGTAAGCCAAGGCACAGTAGCCTGGAGACAGGCTCAAGAAGGAGAAGACAATCTGGAGTGTTGTGGGTAACCTAGATGTGCATTGACACAACCACAAGCAGCATTCACATTGATCTCAGCTCGGACAATCCTGTTTTTCAAATCTGTATATTTCTGAGCGGATATTTTATAAGACAAGACAGACAGTCCACACTTGAGTTTTATTGGAATTACGATGTTGTCACTTCCTTAAATCGGATTTTTTTAATCTGTGACTTTTCTTTTGATTGGAAAGTAAACAAGTTAAGCTAATACCCAGCAGCATTTGGGACCACAAGCCTCGTGGTTTTAGGTTCCAGCAAGAGCACATTATTATAGCTTTTTACTGTAACTTTTTCCTCTCCAGAAGTATGCTAGACTGCATACCACCTGATTTTGTCTGTGGTTTTTATGTCTCCAGGAGACTTTCAGATGTCTGAGGACCTAAGACACCTTGTGGATTTCTTCTTTGTTGGTTCTTAACTCACACACTCTCACATTCAAAGTCCCCTTTCACTGTCAGTCTTGCCAAAATGTATCAGAGTCCCCCAAATTACCAAATACATTAAAATGCCCAGCACATTTTATCAGTTTTCTCTCTGCTTTCAGAGCTTTTGGGTTGCAGCTCTTCTGTGTTTTTCATCCTTCCTATGCAACTAGGAAGTCTAGAAACTTGCTTTATTTCTTCTTCATGAAAGCTGATCTTATCTACTTACATATCTTCAGAGCCTGTAGAGGACATGATCCAATTCTCAGTAAAATCGCAGGCATTAGTAATATTGCTTTCCTGCTGCTTTCAATGTCACAAGTTTAAGTATTTTCTGTTGTCTGAAAGTCTGTTAGTATGACTGTCAACAGAGATTCATAGCAATGACCTAGTTGAAAAATACTTCTGCGAGAGATATGAAGCTCATATTCACATTGTTTCATATTCATTCACACTTTAAATTGTTTCATAGTGCAAATGACATCAGAAGTTGTATTGCACCATGGAAATAAATTTCAGATTCTTCCTCAAGTGACAGTTCCCTTGTTTCTAAGACAAACTCTGGTTTTGCATCTTGCAGTTTCTAGATTTGCTTTAGTTTCATGTACAACCTCCATGTCGTTGTTTGACAATAGAGAATTACTATTCCATATTACTTCTCCTAAACCACATTGTATCTAAGATGCTTTGAGGTTGTATCCCTGTAGGGTCCTTGCATAGTAGATCTGAAGTCACAAGAGGTTTTTGTGTGTGGCTGAAACTTCCTCCATGTGGGGCATATGTGGAGCATGATGTCAGGTTCATTCAACCACTATTCAAGAAGAGCATAGAACAGTGCATGGTACTACCTTTCTGTGTAACTCATAAAAATCCACTGAAATCAAGGACAGTCTCTCAATTGTTGTATGACTGAGACTGCTGCAATGCTGGAGAAATGTGGGTGTTATCTGTACTATTATTACACTTTTGCAGATGACCTAGAAGTGAAACAACTTGCCCAGAGCCATCCAGTGAATGATGCATTGGTGCTAATCAAGGAAACAACACTCTTTCCAGCTCTTTATTTTTAACCATAAGTGATAAATAACCCTTATATCCAGGAAAGCATTTGACACTTAGGGAAATGCAACACAGAGAACTATAGCACCTGCTATTGCCCAAGAGTGTCTTTCATCTCACCGTGCTGTTAATCTGCAGCATTTAATGACCAACTTGACGCTATCAAAAAAATTAATCTCTAGCTTCTATGCATTTTTAAAGAAACAATTCCTTTGAGCAATAGTGTATTTGTGTTGCTTTTAAACAGTTGGTCTGTAAAAGACTAAGTGGCAGGTATTTTTTTTGCTAATAAACTTGTTAGCAGTTTTGCTACAAATTTGATTTTGCATAAACTTCTTTCCCCTGTGAAATAACTCCCCTCCCCTTTACTTAGGATCCTCAATAATGAAAGCATGCCTACTTTAAGAAAAACATCTTTAATGTGCATGGAGAAGGCAAATGATTTTCTGATATGGTAGCATGACAGAGTAAATACTCATTTGTCTCCAATATGATGATCTGTGATACATAACAATTGTCCTGTCTACACTAGGATTTTACCAGGTGCAAGTTAAAATGTGTTTCATAATGAAGACACAGAAAGATTAGACAAAATCATAAAATGCCTCCCTGAAGAAGCTTCTGTGCAGAAGGAGATACTGTGCAGGGGGTGGTGGTGGTGGGTAAGTTGACTTTCTGCTGGAAAAGAAATGTCAGGTGAAGCCTGTGGGCATTTTGAATTGTATAGCTTGTTCATTCATGCTCTGTGCACTTGTCCCTGGACAGAAGCAATCACAGAAAAAACCTTTCCTCCATAATCTCAGCCTAAACCTCTATATGCCTTTTCAAGAAAGCACCTCTTCCCTGGGAATTTGTCTTACCTCAGAAAGATTTTAAGGGGTCATGCAATTCTTTATTGCTTGCCACAGCACTTTTGCTCCTCCCTGCCCCCGTCAGCCACCCAGACTCCACAATCGCAAAAAACTCTGTATCCTACTGCCTAATTTACAAAGGACTAAGGAAAGGAGCCTCAAAAACCTGTATTACTGCATCAGCTACTGACCACTCATCAAAAGATAAATCTCAAAAAACAGTGAAAAATGTCGAAGACAGTTATATTCCTTGTCTGCAATGAAGCAAGTTGTGGTAATCAGGATGGAAGATGCCTTGGCCATAGTTGTAATACAAAATGAATTAATTGGATAAACTCCAGAAACAGAGGGGTAAAGGAGGGTGAGAGATTTTCAAGTAAGGCTGAAAAGAAACTCCACAGAATTTGAAATGTTTTATACTGCAATAACAGTGTATAATCCTTTTGACATCAAGTCAGACTTTCTGCCCAGCTACTTGATGTGAAATTCCAGAATGGGTAAATTAGGAAGAATTCTATTAACTGTTTCATCTAAAATAATGAACACTTGATTTAAGATGGGGCTTTTGCGTAATTGGATTTTACCCTATCTTGGTGCTCAGGTGGAACACGGATTTTAATTTTCTGAGTGCTACTTTAAATTCTCATGTATAAATTGCTGTGAATGATACGAGTATTCTCAGTAAACTACACTCATTGAGAGCAGCAGAGTGATACTCTCTGCCAGGCCGGAATGCTTCAGGCAATGAATTGTTAAGACTGACCATGTTTTTACATGGAGTTTTTGACCTGACAAGACCAACTAGGCTGATATTTTTCACTTCAAAACATGAACTCTGTAAAATGCTGCAAGGTATGGGTGGCTGTGGGATACAATACTGGAAAAAAAAGCAGTATTACATCTATCATCCTGTGATCTGTTTCACAGCAGTAATCCAGTGTTATTTCCATGCTATGTAAATTAGTGTCTGTACTTCAACAGTGTGGAGTGAATGGAATTGGATTCCTCCATTGTTCCAGGTCAAAATATAGGTCTGAAGAGATTTTGTTGTTGTTATTGTAAAGGCTAGAAATGTAAACCAGCATCATCTAACTTGCAGGTGTGGGGACAAATTTGGAATGTGATGCCCTGAAGGGGTCACAGACTAGGCACAGGCTAAGACACAATAGCTGACTGAAGACTTACCACCCAAAAGAAATGGCAGATTGTACTGGGCAAAAAACAAACAAACAAGCAAAACAAAACAAACAAACAAAACTGAAATAATTTGTAAAGTTTTCCACTTTTTTTTTTTTACTTGTTATCTGGGTCATGAAGAGTAACTTGTAATTTTATTTTAAATAGTTTTGCAAATTTCAGTTTCATTGTTAGTTCGTGATATTATTTATTATAATAATGCCACGACCAAAAATACAGGGGCATGTTGTTGATTTTCTCTAATAATTTCTTTTTGAACTTTCACTAAACTACTTCTTTCCTATCTCTGGAGGAAATATCTGTGAATTATTATGATGGCTTGGCAAGTACTGCCTTCAGAATCATGTAACTGTCAAAATATGTCATGAAGTTAAATAGCCTCAGGGGATGAAAATGTCATTTGTTTGTCATCATGACAAGTGATACACCTCTGTGAAATAGTCTAACAGATTGAGGTTTATCACAAGAATCAAGAAACTTTAATGATTGAAGTTCATCACTTCACAGTCTACCAGCTGTGTCCTTCTTACTCTCTTTCTTCCTCATTCAGCATGTCCTCCAAAACAGTTTTACTGGTTCTATCAAAGTGAGATTTCCATCTGAGATCCAGTCAGACAGCAAAACACCCTGCTATTTCCTTGTATTAAAAAAGGGGCAAATGATTAGAGTCAGGCAATGATTAGAGTCAGGCAGGATACCTCTATCATGTACCATATGCCATGTCACCCAGCGGGTGCTGATCTAAGAGCTGATTGTGTCTGGAGAAGGGAATTAAGTTAGGCTCCTCTGGAAGTTGCTCCTAGTGCCTCTCTTCTTGGATTCAACAGCTCTGTGGCAGGAACAATGAAAAATCTTCTGTGAAGTTGTTGCCAGTATAAAACCACAGTGCTACTGCAGTGTTGCTTGTTTGTTGAGATTCACTAAGATCCTGAGTAAAAGCTGGTTTAAGTTGCTGGGTACAGTGTTCAAAACCATCTGTGTACCTCAGAATACCTGGAGCTTTCAGTAAGGAAAACGAGAAAGATATGAAAATTTTAGCTTGAAGGAGGGTGACTGAATCCATCTTTCCCCTTAGAGCAGGACTACCTCCACCACTACACTAGGGCAGCCTTGCCTTTGTTTGACCAAGTCTTGAAAACCTCTCTGGTGAGTCCATCCAGGGCTGCATCATCCTCTGCACCTTCCAACAGCTTTTATTTTTGTCTAGCCTGAATCACCCAAGGTGAAATCCATGGTTATTGCCCCTTGTTATACCACTTGCAACTGATGGCAAGGGTTCTTTGTAATTCATTTCAAATATTTGTAAGCTGCTACTAGAGCACCTTGGCCTTGTCTTTGCCTGACAAACTAGCCCAGCTCCATTACCTTGTTTTCTGGGACATATTCTAGGCCCCTGATCACCTCGATAACATTAAACTCTTCAGGACTGAGATCTCTGAAACAGAACTAGAAGTCTAGGCAGTTTTGAGAATTTTATCCATAGCTGTATACTGTTTTGTGTATGTTGATTAGTTTTGTTTTCCCAAGCAGAAGACAGAAAATAAAAGGTGTTAAGTCTGAGATGCTGATAAAGAAAATGTGTATTTCTACAATACAGGGACAAATTATGATTGCCTGAAAACTGGTGAAGAAGAGGTGTGCTCCCTAGTGAAATGTTTGTTGTGTATGCTGTGCTAACGTTTAAGCTAAAGGGAAATGTTGGTTTTGCTTGAAACTCCTCACTGTCTGCCGTTGCTACCCAGTTGGGCTGTATCTCAGTTCAGAGGTGTTGCAGGAATTTTAAAGGTTTGTTAAGAGCAGCTGTGATGTACAGGGATGCTCTGTTTCTGTGCTGCATGTGGTATTCCCGGCTGATGTGCTTTAATCTAGATCTCACCTTCTTAGACACTGAAGTTGTAGGTTGGAAAGGAAATAAAGTTTAAAAAATTCCCTTTGAGATCTTTCTCTGCGTTCTGGCAAACTGAGTGGATGATAGTAATAAATAGCAGCATCCTTGTCGTGTCCAGAAGGTCACCATCATGCTTGCTTGTGTACCAAAGGAGGGACAGAAGTTCATCATCCCTGTGCTCTACTCCTCCAAGCAACCAGGCTGTGTGCCTCAGCTGATCAAGCAGGAGCATCCTGATACCTCTGCTGAGATGACAGAGACTGAGTTCAGACTCCAGAGATACTGTAGTGTAAAATAAAATATATAACAGCAAACAAACAGAAGAGGTACAAGGATGGGCCTGCAAGCATACAGCTTGTTCATAGTAGAGCTAACCTTAGAAATTACATTCCCAGTACTTTTACTTTTCCACACTGTCTTCTTGATTAAGTTCTTTTAGATAAATTCAAGGTTATATTTGTTGCTTACATAACCACACAGACCTCAGCAGGATTACAGCAGCAGAAAGTTTTGCTTGGAGAAGGGAGTAATTGACAAAAAACATATTCACGCAACTTAACAGATTACTGCCTGCAAAAGGTTTACTGCCTGCAAAAGGTTTACTGCCTTGAGGTCTTCCAGTGGTGTCTGTATCAGTGCAATGTATTATCATTAACTACACTCTGATGAACACTGTAGATCAGAAGAAAGCTGAGCACTAACTGCCAGTGTATCATAGCTTACAGCATCAGCTTGTTTGTTCCATTCTCAAGCAGCACTTGCATGGTCACTTCTATGTTCAGTTTTTCTCTTATCTACCACTTGGCAGCAGAGCAACAAAGCTGCAGTAAACTAGAAGTGCTGGGTCTTTTCTCCACAGTTACTTGGTAGGTGTCAAGTCCTGCAGTAGCATGGGTTCAGCAATCTGTTCAAGACCACCTGAGTCTTGAAGTATTTCTGAGATTACAAGTGCCTAAGCCACCAGAACTTTTTGCTACAGGTAAGCATGAGCGTAAGCATTTGCTTGAAGGAAAGGAAGGGTGTAAATTTGCAATTTGCCACATAGCAACATAAATTTCCTTTTGCAGCACTTTGTATTGCCACATCCTCAATTTGATATAATGCATGATTGGATCATTGAAGCATTAGAAAACTACTTGGATAGGGATCTTGCTGACTGGGTACAAGGACCCAGGCTAAGTGCAAACCTTAGCCTTCTGGCGAGGCAGATGCAGCTTGATCCATATTCATTTTTCTTATATAAAAGCCTGGCAACAGGTATTTGAACAAGTGTGGGCACCTGCAAAGCACTGGGTGACTTGCTAGTAGCCTCACTCCTCTTGAGTGATGGCTACCACTGCTGGCTGCATGTGGATCATAGAATCATCATAGAATCAATTCAGTTGGAAGAGACTCTCAGGATCATCGAGTCCAGTCACAACCTAACCTAACTCTAGCACTAAACCATGTCCCTAAGAACCTCGTCTAAACACCTTTTGAACACCTCCAGGGATGGTGACTCCACCACTTCCCTGGGCAGCCTGTTCCAATGCCTGACAACCCTTTCCGTTAAGAAATTCATCCTCATATCCAATGTAAACATCCCCTGGCACAACTTGAAGCCATTTCCTCTTGTTCTATCACTTGCTACTTGGGAGAAGAGACCAACACCCTCCAAGCTACAATCTCCTTTCAGGTAGCTGTAGGCAGCAATAAGATCTCCCCTCAGCTTCTTTTTCTCCAGGCTAAACAGCCCGAGTTCCCTCAAATGCTCCGCATAAGACTCGTGCTCCAGATCCCCTCACCAGATTCATTGCCCTCCTCTGCACTCTCTCTAGTATTTCAATGTCCTTCGTATGATGAGGGGCCAAAAACTAAACACAGTATTCAAGGCAGGGCCTCACCAGTGCTGAGTACAGTGGCACGATCACTTCTCTCGTCCTGCTGACCACACTATTCCTGACACAAGCCAGGATGCTGTTGGCCTTTTTGGCCACCTGGGCACACTGCTGGCTCATGTTCAGCCGACTGTCAATCAACACCCCTAGATCCCTGTCTGCCAGGCAGCTTTCCAGCCACTCTTCCCCGAACCTGTAGCGCTGCCTGGAGCTGTTGTGATTCAAGTGCAGGACGCGGCACTTGGCCTTGTTGAACCTCATACAAATGGTCTCAGCCCAACAACCCAGCCAGGCCAGATTCCTCTGTGTGGCCTTCCTACCCTCCAGCAGATAAACACTCCCGCCCAATTTCATGTCGTCTGCAAACTTACTAAGGGTGCACTCAATCCCTTCATCCAGATCATTGATAAAGAGATTAAACAGAACTGGCCCCAATACTGAGCCCTGGGGAACACCACTTGTGACCGGACACCCACTGGGTTTAGCTCCGTTCACCACAACTCTTTGGCCCCGGCCCTCCAGCCGGGTCTTTACCCATTGAAGAGTACAACCATCCAGGCCATGAGCTGCAGCTTCTCCAGGAGAATGCTCTGGGATACAGTGTCAAAGGCTTTACTGAAGTCTAAGTACACAACATCCACAGCCTTTCCCTTATCTACTAGGTGGGTCACCTGATTATAGAAGGAGATCAGGTTGGTAAAAGAGGACCTGCCTTTCATAAACCCATATTGACTGGGCCTGATCGTGTGGTTCTCTTGTATGTGCCATGTCATGTCCCTTAGGATGATTTGCTCCATGACCTTCCTTTGCACCGAGGTCAGGCTGACAGGTCTGTAGTTCCCTGGATCCTCCTTCCGGCCCTTCTTGTAGATGGGCATCACGTTAGCCAGCTTCCAGTCAACTGGGACCTCCCCAGTTAGCCAGGATTGCTGATAGATAATGGAAAGTGGCGTAGTGATCACGTCCACCAGCTCCTTCAGCACCCTTGGACGTATTCCACCTGGCCCCTTAGACTTGTGGTCATCCAAGTGGTGTTGCAGGTCGCTAACCATTTCCCCTTGGATTATTGGGGCTTCATTCTGCTCCCTGTTCCTGTCTTCTGGCTCAGGGGGCTGTGTACCTTGAGCACAACTGTTCTGACTATTGAAGACAGAGGCAAAGAAGGCATTTAGTACTTCAACTTTTTCCTCATCTTCCATCACTATGTTTCCACCTGCATCCATCAGGGGACGGAGATTCTCCTTAGCCCTCCTTTTGTTGCTGATCTGTTTATAGAAACATTTCTTGTTGCCTTTTACAGCAGTAGATGGGCTCAGCTCTAGTTGGGCTTTGGCCCTTCTGATTTTCTCCCTTCATAACCTCACAGAATTCTTACAATCCTCTTGAGTATCCCACCCTTCCTTCCAAAGGTTATAAATTCTCCTTTTATTCCTAAGTTCCAGCCACAGCTCTCTATTCAGCCAGGCCGACCTTCTTCCCCACTGGCTCACTTTCCTGCACACAGGTATAGTCTGCTCCTGCATCTCTAAGATTTCCTTCTTGAAGAGAGACCAGCCTTCCTTGACTCCTTTGTCCTTCAGGACTGCCTCGCAAGGGACTCTGCCAACCAGCCTTATGAACAGGTCAAAGTCTCCCCTTCAGAAGTCCAAAGTAGCAGTTCTGCTGACCACCCTTCTTACTTCTCCGAGGATAGTAAACCTAGTCATTTCATGACCCCTATGTCCAAAGCAACCTCCAACATGTTGCCCGCAAGCCTTTCTCTATTTACAAACAACAGATCCAGTGGGGCTCCTTCCCTAGTAGGCTCACTAACCAGCTGTGTCAGGAAGTTGTCTTCCATGCACTGTAGGAGCCTCTTAGACTGCTTCCTCTCTGCTGTGTCGTACTTCCAGCAGACATCTGTTAGGTTGAAGTTCCCCCATAAGAACAAGGGTTAGTGATTGGGAGACTTCTCCCAGCTGCCTGCAAAATATTTCATCTGCCTCTTCGTCCTGGTTGGGTTGTCTGTAATAGACCCCCACCAGGATGTCTGCCTTGTTACCCTTCCCCTTGATTCTCACCCATTGATACTCAACCCTATCATCACTCTCATCAAGCTCCAGACAGTCAAAACCCTCCCTAACATACATGGCTACCCCACCTCCTCTCCTTCCTCACCTATCTCTTCTGAAGAGTTTATAGCCATCTAATGCAGCACTTCAGTTATGAGAGTCATCCCACCACATTTCTGAGATGGCAATTAAATAATAGTTTTTCTGCCTCACAAGGGCTTCCAGCTCCTCCTGTTTGTTACCCATGCTGCCTGCATTCATATAGATGCACTTCAACTGAGCCATTGATTCCACCGGGATAGCAGACCAAAGGGCTTTGCCAGCACTACCCTCAAATGCTGGGTGTGCCTCTGCTGCAGCTGGTTTCCTCCCCTTCCCTCTTCAAATCTAATTTAAATCCCTCTAAATAAGTCCCACTAACTCCTTCACCAGGATCCTTTTCCCCTTTTGAGACAGGTGCATCCCATTTGTTGCTAGCAGGCCAGATGGCATGTAATCCGACACATGATCACAAAACCCCCAAATTCTGCCTGTGACACCAGTCTCTCAGTCAGGTATTGATCTCGTGGGTCTTCCTGCATCTTTCCTTGTCGTACCCTGTGGGATACTGTGGGGACAGAGGAGAACACTACTTGTGATCCTGATCCCTTGAACATGCATCCCAAGGCCCTGAAGTTGCTCTTGATTGTCTTTAGTTTTCCCTTTTCAGTTTCATCACTGCCTACCTGAAAAATTCCTAGGGGATAACAGTCTGAGGGCCTAACCAGGGCAGGAAGTTTCCTTTTTACATCTTTAACCTTGGCCCCAGGGAGGCAGCAGACTTCCCTAAGAAGTGGGTCTGGCCGATATACAGGGCCTTGTGTTCCCTTTAGAAGGGAGTCTCCTATGACCACAACCCACCTTTTTTCTTTGTGGGAGGTGTTTTGATGGAGGGTGCAGGGTGAGTTACCCTCTGCAGCATCTCCAACTTACTGGGACCGCCTCTCTCAGTGTTGTTGTTTGGTCCCACTTGCAAGACCTCATACCTGTTTTTCAAGGGAACCTGGGAGGGTGGGTTGCTCACAGTAGGAACCCTCCTCCTTCTGCACCAGATGAGAGCTCGCTGCCATGTCCCCCCATTCCTCAAGTTGCTGCATTCCACATCCAGAGCCTCATGTCTGTTGGACCGAGGCACCTGGGAAGGTGGGGTGGGCAAGGGGGTGTTTGTCCTGCCACTTCAAGCGTGGGCTTTCTTCCATTCATCCCTTTCCCTTGACCTGCCTTCTTCAGTCAGGCAAGGGGAGGATACAGGAATCCCTTAATCTTCGTTTCTTGCTGGTGGTCTTACCTGCCTCCAGGAGGCCAGAGCTTGATCCCACCAGCTGATTTCTTTTTCCAGCTCCCTGATACTTCTCAACCTTTCCACCTCCTCTCTCAGCTCTACTACCAGGCCGAGCAGGTCATCCACCTGCTCACACCTCACACAACTATTTTCTCTATTGCCACTCCTTACCAGTGAAAAGCTCTGGCATTCTCTGCAGCCTGAGGTTTGGGTGGCTGCATGTTCTCATGGCAGCTGTGTCTGAGTTGCAGCCTCCTTCCTGTTGAGTGCAGAGGACTTGCCTTTGCTCCGAGCAGATACCATAGTCGGCTCCTTCTGCGAAGGCGACACCAACTAAATGAGGTGAATCACTCAAGCTTGCCAAGTTTCTTTGCCCTGCCTGCCTGTGCAAACCGTTGCACTAACTGCTTCATCCCTGTTTGCTGCCCCTGTTCACTGGACTTTGTTGCCTGTACTCCTGGTCCCCGGCACTACCTGGTAGAGTGCTCATCCATGTGAGAAGCCTTGTGTTGCAATGAAAACACTACAAAGCAGTGCTTGTGGCCAGTGGGGGATGGAGGACATCAGAGGCAGAGCCTTGATCTGCTGTGCTTGTAGGCTATGGTGGGCAGTGGCTGTGGTCAGAGGAACAGTGATGGCTGTGAGAAGGGGCGTAGGTGGGAGAGTCGGCACTAGCCGAGGTGTGAAACATGGCATGGATGAGAATCAGCTTAGAAAATCAAAGGAATCCTCTGCCATGAAAACAGAGAAGGTGACTGTCATGGGGTGCTCTGCCTGCACATTCAGTGCCACAGCATAGGGGTGTAAAAGCCACCTTTTGGATCTTTCTTACAGAAAGGTATTCAGAATAGGGGCTGCCTGTGGAAATGGACTTAACAGAGCAGGTATATAAGTTTAGGGTTTGACTTAGCTGACAAGCCTCTACCTTAAATATGCAAGATAAAATTCTTCAGAAGGAAGATCTGTAAACTGCAGGAAGTAGGTGGCTAGTCTGAGGGGTGAATGATAAAGACAAAAGAAACATAATGGGGAAAGCATGTGGAGTTGTTAACATATTTGAGGCCTGTGGTACATCCTAACTTTTAATAGCCTGGCAGAGGCACTAAATCAGGCTTCTCCAAGCAGGGGTGCCTTGGAGTGCAGAGCGCATGCAAGGGTGGGAGGAGGCTCTATGAAGGGCTTGCTGCAGTCTGTTGAGTCCCACAGGGTGCTATTCCATCTGTAGGAAATTTACTGCTGACATAGGTTATGGAAAAAATAATGAGTGTTCGCAAAGTCTAAGAGGTGGCCTGGGTCACTGCCTGGTACCCAAAACTGTCTTTGCTCTACCCTCTCCACCCCATCACAATGGGACTTATTTCAAGATTGCTGTTGTCCTTTTAAGCTTTAACAGATTAGTAAAATTTTGTACAAAGAGACAAAACAAAGCTTGGGAAAAAGATGTATTGAGTGATCCATGTCCGAGTATTACACCTATAAAGCTCAAGGAGATTTCACAGGTTTATTCCGAAGATTTATATTTCTAGAATTTTACTGGCTTTCACTTTCAGAAATGGCAAAAAACTCTCTGTGTTTCTGCACAAACCTATAAGGACTGTGCAAAGTGAGATATTCAGGTGTGGCTGCTGAAAGCAGTGTCTCAGCTTCTGGATGTCAGCATTCATCCTTGCCACCTCCACACAAAAATAGATACAAGAACCCCCTATCTGAGCACCACAAATCGTCCTGGTAACAATTACAGTTCATAGGCACTGGGAAACATGCATGCACAGCTTCTCATTTTTCAGCTTACTGAGTGGCTCTGTGGGCCTGACGGGACATCCCAGATTGATGGCTTGGCGAGGGCTGCGCGGCTTGCTGTGCACAGAGGCAGGGCATGCGCATGCTTCTGCTGGTGAGGTGACCTCGGCCATGGAGGCCTGGGTTTGCTTCAGTCTGCAGCTCAGAGTCGTAGCCCTCCTACCACTGCAGCAAGTGGCTCGGCACGGGCTGCTTACCCTGCTGCTCAGCCAGCAACAAGAGGTAGTTTATAGCAAGCTCTCATCAGGTCTGTGCTATTTCACAACACAAAGAATCCTCCAGGTTGCCCTCAGAGCACTGTTTTGAGTAGTAGAAAAGCAATGTCTGGAGAAACAAATGGCCTGAATATGTTCCCAGGATACTTGGAGGAGTTGGCTTGGTATTTTATCCACATAACAGGTTAAGTGCCTATTTTCTGGATTTGCTTTTTAATTGAAACAAGTGAGGCAGAGGGAAAAGGCAGAAAATGGAAGCCAGCAGGTTGTCTTCCTTTTGGGATGCCCAGTTTTGCCAAGCAGAACTGCCCAATGCAGACCGCTTGCTGCTGCCAGGTGGCATTGCTCTTGGTATTGCTGTGTTGTCATGTTGTTCCTTTTCAAGGTCATTCTTGATGCTTTTTTTCCCCCTAGTGTACCCATTTCTCCATCTCCGCTTTTGTCAGACTTCCTGGTATTTTTCAGACACTCCACTCCCCATCTTCGTTATCTTCTTTTCCACAGCAAGCTTACAGTTTCACTGACTGACTTTTCTAGGCTGTCAAGAAAAGTATAAGCTACCCCTACCCACATCCTCAAGTGAATTAGGGGAGGGTAGCGAAGGTGCCTCTTTTCTTGGCAGTCACTAGAGGAAAGAGTCACATTTGAAAGAGCTTTTGATCTCTAAACTGGTTTGGACCTGTCCTTCATGAATGTTAAACTTCAGCTACACAGCAATATCTGCTTTCAGGTGTTGCTGTATGCTAAAGATTACCAAAAATTAATTTGCTGGAGATAAATGTTTTACAGCAACAATTAAGTCTGCTATTCTTCTTGAATTTCTCAATCAAAAAGCCTATAATGGCAAATAGATGGTGTAATTGCCAACTTACAGTACTGACATGGCCCAGAGCAAATTCAGTCATGGCACTGAGTGTTCAGACCCTTTTCAGCAAGAGAAGACCTTCTGTTTTCGTTTCTTCCAACACCCCACAATAAATTCCTTCTGTTAACTGATATTTTGGACAATTGAGTGACAGTAAAAGATTTTATGTTGAACCACAGCCCAGATAAGTATGGACTGCATCTAAATTGTCAAATTATGACTACTTGTCAAAGGAAAAGTCTTGAAATGCTTACATCTCTGCTGTACTTAGTAACAATGCATGCAAAATAATTCCTATTAGATAGACTGACATTCATACTTTCCAAATCAGTCGGTAATTAGAACTGTATTTCCAATGTGCCTATTAATGATGACAGCCATCCAAATGTGTCACTTCCGGACATTGGCAGATTCATTTGCTAGCAGCACAAATAAGGGCTTTTGATTTGTGAGTGTGTATTCATGTGGCTATCTCTTCCCTCTTTTACCTACAGAGTTGCTTGTAATAATTAAAGACCCAAATCCTCATTGAAATAAGGGAAAACTGGGGAGTTTTCTCCATTGGGTGCAGTATTCAAAGTGCATAGGCTTGCAAACTGCAGTGCTTTGTAGGGTATCTCAGATGCTGTCTCCCTCCATCCACCATTTCATGTCAGGTGTTGTCTGCAGCTTGGGATGGTGCTGTTCCCTATTTCACTTGTCCTCCCACTGAAGATGACACAGGGACAACACTGTTTGTGGCCTTCAGTTCTATAAGCAACCAGAACACAAAAGGAGTGCTGTGAGGAAATGGGAACAGCCAGAGGTGAGGTGATCTCCCTGTCCTTTGGCATCATTAAGTCACAGCTGAGTGTCTTGGGGAGAGAAGGTCCTGAATTTGGCTGCACCTAGGTATGACATCAGTGATACTGATGACCTTTGTATGCAGAAGACCAGCCAGTTATTTGTACAGGTCCCTTCGTACCTTAGTTTCTGACCTGATGATGTTCCCAGTTTGAAACTCAAGGCTTGATGAGGGATTTAGGTCCAGCAAAGCTTCCTTATCATTCACAATACAGTGAAGTTCTGCAATTCTTTCTCCCATGAGGATCAAAGCCTATTTCTTAATAAAAGCAATTTTTCTCAAGTGTAAGAGGTGGAAAATCTCTGACAAAGTGATTGTCTAGAGAAATAACTGCAAAAATAAGTCCAGTGTAGTAAAAAATTCTCTCGCTTTTCTCAAGATGATTTGAAATTGCTGAGAAGAGCACGGTATACTGAGCAGACAGCACTAGGAAAGTGTCAAGGAGCAAAGCTAGCTGTGTGCTACAAATGAAGCTGTAATTAAAAGCACATTCTCTGCACTCTTTGGCCTTCTCACCTTTCATGATTTTCACCATCTATTGTTGCATTCACCAGCCTTAAATTTCATAAGTTACTTCTGTCAGAGCCAAACCCGGCTGCTGAAGAAATTCAAAACAGAGTAAGTTGTGAAAGGGGATAAAATCTTCAAAAGCAGCTGCAGCTCATAGTGATTCTGAGCTAGAAATACAGCAAGGATCAGAATATTTGCTTGTGGATGGCCAGTTGGGGCTAATTTGCTTAATCTTATGGGTGGTCAAAGTAATGTATTATGTGTCTCATCATTCAAAACTTTTGAAATCCATGGCACAAATATCATGTGGTGCTTCCCCTTCTCTGTTTCAAACTTTTTTTTCAGTGCGTATGAAAAATAACATCATCATTATCATATTAAGAAAAATGAACTGAGATTGGAAAATTTTACATCTTTACCTGCAAGTATAGACCTGATTTCATGCACACCTGTTGGATATTTACTAACCACAGGAGTCCTTCTGAAGATGTCAGTGTTTTCTGAAAGCTTTACATTTCTCTGAGGTACAATCTAAACACTTTCTTCACAACTTGCCAAGAATGAGCCTCTCCTAGGGGTTTCAGCATCTTGGTATGTTTAGTGTCCATCATTGACCGGGTTCTAAGAGCATTCTCATGGCCTTGCCAGTCCAGGGATGAAACACTTTCCTTCGTCATCAGACAATGCAAAAATTGAGAGTTTTTAGCATGCTACACTGACCTGGAGAATCACTGTGATTTGGATGCAGAATAAGCTTGGAGAATGGATGGTTTGCACTTAGTTTCTCTTTCTCTTACTGTTTTCTAGGCTCTGAGCCATACAGAGTCCCCAAGCTGAGTTTCAGGAGGGACACCTGTATGCAGCACCAGTGTTGTGCTAAAGTCCCAGGCTAAGAGAGTGTTGCAATGCTGGGATGCAACTCTTCACATGGCCATAGATGAAGGTGTTCCTGTAGCTATCAGGCCTCAAATGTGAGAGTTATGGCCCTCTTCCCCTTTAGACATGGAAAGAAGGATCTGGATTTTCAAATTTCCTAGCACAATTTTAAAGACCTTCTGTGAATGTCATAAAGAAAAGTGGTGAGTACTCTGGGTAAGTTGCTCTCAGATGCAACAATGTGAAGGATCATCCCACACGGGGGCATGTTAGAGCAATGAATTGGTGATGGTGTGTTCTGCAAGGCAGCATCCTGAGTCTTGCAATGCAAGCTGACAGCAAGTTAATTCTTTGTGTCACTTTTGTTTTTTCTTTTCTTCTTGTAAGTGCATCATTTATTCGGGGCTAGAAGATTTTTCTATTTTGGGTTACAAGAATGTGTCTGAGGTTTTGGGACCACTTGGTACCATCTGCTACAAATGTATTTTTATTGGCTGAAGCACTCAGTCAGTAAGTGTACAGTGCTATATTCAGACTTAAGAAGCTTGCACAAGTAACTTGCCACACAGAAAATTTGCACAGGAGAGTCCACCACTGGGCAAGAATTAGTTTTACTATGCGTTTCTAGCCAGTACCCCCTTCTGAAAATACCCAGTTTATCATGATGTCTTTACCATAAAACTGTGCACAGCACTTAACAGGATTGCCTCTGAAATGTCATATTCCAGACTTCCCACAGAAGCAAAACCGTCCTTAAACTCATTGCAAGAACAAATGCAAATTGAGGGTTCTGAATTTGGGAAGTGGAGGTGGCTTTGCAAGCTGCTTAAGAATATTCTTAATTTCAATCATGTTCTTCCTTGGGACCTTTGCATCTTACGAACACCTGCCACAGAGAGAGGGAGGTTCAGCTGAGTGAGAGCCAGAAGCAGGCTAGCCCAAGGCCTGAGAAGCACCCTGAAGAAGACTTCGCGGAGTGGAAAGTGAAAGGGCAGTACTAAGGGGAGGAGATCTGGAAGTGTGCTGGACCTTCAGCAGCTCTGCAAAAGGCTCCTGCCTGGGAGCAAAGACCTTAGCAAGGATGGCACCTTAGTCCAGCAAGCAAGGAAGATCAGGACTCAAGAGAGCTGCTGCTTTCCCAGAGAGGGAGGATGTGAAAGGGAACTGGGACAAAATGAATGCAGAGATTGAGGAGGGCTGGCCTCTGGCACTCTTGGGGCATGCTTTTCTGTACATGCAGCACCAGGGTCGAAGGAAGCAAAGAGTACAGCTGCTAAATTCAAACTGCAAGAGCATAGGCCATGCTGCTTCCCAGCTCAAACTGACTCCCAGGCAGTTTGAGTGGAGATGTCTGCACAGTATTCCAGCACTAGTGCCTCTGGAGAAGCAGGCATTTGAGCACAGACATCTCTGTACCACTAAAATAGTTACGTCCATGTTCAGGGATCCTTGTGTCCTGGGCAGGGTCTAAGTTCCAGCCCAAGAATAGAGAGCAGCTTGGGTGCATGGCAAAAACAAGGTTGTGCCTTGCTTTCACAGTGCATTCCTTTGGTTACCTGGATTGCCCTTGCCAGCCAACAGTAAGTTAAAAGTGCCCAAAACAAGAAAAGATGAAGAGTAACCAGGAGAACTTCTGAAACCGATGCCAGTGTGTTTTATCCTTACCTCCTTGGAGATATTGTTCACCTAGGAGCCTGAATCGGGGTCCTAGAGTAAAATGAGGAGACGGCTTCTTACTCTGAAGTCTAATAATTATATTTTTCTGGGCCACTATCCTTTTACTTCACCCTGGTCACAGTGCAACTGTTTTATTTATGACTTTTGCCAACTGGAGGCATCCAGTTTTAGAGGTAAGGAAGGCAATGAGAAAAACATTACCCTGCTTTCAAACTTCAGATTAACTCTTAGTCTTAACTCCGTGTTTTTCAGGGTTTAGTCTGGGGTGTTTTCTTTTGGTTGGTTTGTTTGTCTATTTTTAATCTAGTTGCTGCATGTTCTAAATACTACAGTGAGGTGTTTGTAGTGTAGGAGGTAGTTTTCTGTTACCAGAAACTTCAGGAATAATCCCTCTGAGGCCAGTATTGTTCCAAATTCAGGAGAGTCAGCAAACAGGAATGTCATCCACCTAGTCATTGTCAAATGCTGAAAAATTCGTATCCTCTTATCATTGCAATGTATCTGGCCCTCTGTATCTTTTCTGAGACCTGGCAGACAGAATACATGTTATTTAAGTATTTATTTTATTTTTACAATGCATGCTTTTACCAACACGCTTTCCAAATTAGGGCTTCTGTATGTCATCTGATCAACAAAATGAAATACTTCTCATTATGGCCTCTTGGAGGCTGACTCTATCCAGCTGCGTTAGACTCATATTGATATGAACTTCAGAAAAAAAATTGTTAGATTTACAGGGCCCAGGTGAGATTGTGTATATGTTGTGCCAGACACTGTACAAAGTGAGAAGCCATTGCTTGTATGAGGACTATAAGGAGGGAAGGGAGAGTCATGGTTACACATGATAGACAGAGATGCGATGGAGATCTTTTGTTTCTGAATGTGTGCTCTGACTGCTTCCCCCTGGCTACTGTCCCATGGTGTTCAGCTTGGTAGCCAGAAGGATGTATGGGACTGCTGGAAGCCATTAGATGCCTTAGGTCAATGTGAAGGAGCAAGTGAAGTTCCCCAGTTTACTTACATCCACTGCTCCACAGTCTCCAAGAGGAAGGGAGAAATATTACAACTTAAAAATCAGCATGATCAATCATTAAAGAGACTGGTTACATACAGGGAAAGAGAAATCATCTAATGGCTCAAGTGGAAACTAGTGTGCACAATGGACCTCTCAGGAACAACAAGGTAGCCAAGCATTTTAATTCTCAAAGAACTCATTAAGCTTATTAAGGCTTTTTACTGCAGTACTTTGTGGCACAGCTCTTCAATGAACACGGAAGAAAGAAATCGGAAGTGTTTTTTTCATGGGCAATTCAATAGAATTTTAATATTGAGTATGTTATCATCTCATAAGCTGTCTCTGTAGGCTAGACAGGACCTGTGTTCAGAGCTTCTAGAGAGAAATCTTCCCCTCCCTTTGCTTGTTCAAATTCTCGTTCCTGTGTAAGGTGGGGCATACCAATATGTACCTCTTGTTTCCGAATCAAGGGGCCCCGTGATAGTCTTCCTTAGGTAGTGAGGTACGCAGTCTTGTGTTTATAAAGGATGTTGCATCTGAATACATCTGCAAGTACTTGTGCTTGCAAAAGACGTAGATACAATATATGAATCCAAATCCAAATATTAATGCAGCAATAGATTTGACAAGATGGAGAAAATGTGTTCCCGTTCCAACATTACTCCAGTGTAGTTAAATTGCATGCATTTTAAACCATAGTACAGTAGAGATACTGCTTCCATCCTCTTGCTTTGGAGAAGGGATTTTCAAAGGACTCATCACTTCTGCGGTTATATTGAGAAAGAGGTGCTGGCAGAATGAGAACTGTCTTACCTCATAATTAATAAAGAAACTGCGTCTATTTCCCTTTTGCTAGCAGGACTTCTGCAGTTTTAAAGGAGCAGAAACTACCACCACATTCCCTCTTCAAAAATCCAAGAAAATTGTTAAAGTAATAGTTTTTAAGTCATCTTCTGGTCCCTGCTAGCTCTCACATTTGCTTTTCAACATGTCTTTTTCCATGGCTCTGGGAATATTTACTAGTCTTCTTACGTAAAAGGTAATCATGGCTATCACTGTTACCACAAGTACAAGAGTTTCCTGAATTTGCTGTTCAATGTTTAATATCAGCTCACATGTGGAAAAAAATAATATTTCGTCATTATTATTATTATTATGTTACATTGATGTTTGGAATTATATTTTCTTTTGTCGAATGAGTTTAAAATGTTTGTTTGCTTTTTCTATTTTTAGTACATTGAATATGGTACATCAAATAATAGATTGTTGACTGTGCAGAGATTTACAGAGCAAGGCAAATGCTTAGCGATAGTAAATAGCACAGCAAGCTTTTCTTTATAGACAGAAGCAGCAGCATTCAGCACTGAGCTGATACAGAGCTAATGTCAATCAATATCTGGTCATGACAACAATATAGCAAGAGTGTTGTGGGCTGTCCTGGCATAATTCATCTTATGATGCCTGAATTCACTGCTGGTCTTGCTGCAGCTATCACAGCTTCACATTGTTTATCCCATTGTCTTTGGAGGAGTCCTCAGCTCTTTTGAGATACATGGTCAAGGAGGACTTCTCTCCAGATATCAAGGAATAAATTGGAAGCAGAAAACCCATTTTCAGCATCTTGACATATTCGTTCTGCATTTCCCACATGAGATCAAAACACTGCAAGGCAATAATTACATTTCTTAAGGGCCTGCTTTCTTTCTTAGAAGTGTAGGAAAGAGTTGTTATAGAGGAAAGTTATTGATATAGGATTTTTTTGTGCAATTTTGCCTTCTGTCATAGCTTCCAAAAAGCAGAGATGCAGAGGGTGTAATGTGATATTCTTCACTTCTGTGGCAGCGCCAAGAAATCCTTTATGACTTCTCTTCCATGGGACATTTTAACAAGAGAAAGGCAGTAAAAACACTGGCAGAAAAGCAGGATCACTATAAGATATAGCTGTTGCTGCCTGGTGATCTCCTGTTTGCCTCACAGCAGCTTCCCAAGCAATGCTGAGGGTTGTTGTATTGCACAAAACATGTATTCTACTCTCCTTAACAGATGCCACTTCTGCAAGAAGAGATTGGTGGAACTAGAAGAAAAAGCAGTGATGATGCGCAGCTTAGTGACCTTCTGCCATCATGGGCTATTCCAGCATACGATGCCACACTCGCTGGCACAGGCAGGGAGAGGAGACAACTGGAATGTGTCATGGACTGCAGCTCGTGTGCGGCAGCTGGAGGAGAAAGCAACGGGAAAAAATGAATTACTTAACTGGCTAGAGACACTGAATCTGTAGCTGATCCCATTTGGCATGACTCAGATGCTGAAACCTGGTGTTCTTATTTTGTGCCCAGCCAGAAATGCTCCAGTGCTGTTGTGGAGGGTGCAGACAAATGAAGTGTAGCAAACTCATCTACTGATAGTGGAATAATTTAGGGAAGCATAAAGCACTATGTAAGTACCACAGCCTCTTCAGGAGGGACCCCAAAGCCCTGCTCTTCTGTGCCTGCGAGCTAGTTTTGCTTCTGGTGGTTGATTGCACCCCAGTGTAGTGTTAGCAGTACCAGGCCAGGGACCACAGCCAGGTGATACCTGGCATTGCTGCCATTGCTTATAGTATCCAGCAAAAAGGCAAGCAGAAACTCCCCTGAAGCTGTAACAGGATGCCCATGTCAACCCAAGTAATATTAGGTTGGTGCAAAAGTAATTGTAGTTTTGGACTGTGAATTTTAAATCCTTACAACTAGGCTCAAACACATCTTTATTAAACAAATTAGGAACCATTAAAATCAACACATTTTTGCCAATGAAAAATAAGTTTTTTTATTCCTGTAGCATAAAATTCCAGGCTTTGGGATTTACCAAACTCTTGGAAAGTGTTTTCTGCATCCTGCTGGTTGTGGAAGTGTTTTCCCTGCAAAAAGTTTTTGAGATGCTTGAAGAGGTGGTAGTCCGTTGGTGAGAGGTCAGTTGAGTATGGCAGATGAGACAAAACTTCATAGTTCAACTTTTGAAGTGCTGGTTGTGTGATGTGCAGTCAGGTATTGTCATGGAGAAGAATTGGGCCCTTCTGTTGACCAATGCCAGCTGCAGGCGTTGCAGTTTTCGGTGCATCTCATTGATTTCTGAGCGTACTTCTCACATGTAATGGTTTCACCAGGATCAAGAAAGCTGTAGTAGATCAGACCAGCAGCAGACCACCAAACAGTAATCATGACCTTTTTTTGGTGCAAGTTTGGCTTTGAGAAGTGCTTTTCGGTCCAACAACTGAGCTGGTTGTCACTGGTTGTCATATAAAATCCAGGTTTTTGTCACATGCGACAATCTGATCAAGAAATGGTTCATTGTTGTTGTGCTGAATAAAAGAAGATGACACTTCGAAAAATGATTTTTTTTATTTTTGGTCAGCTCATGAGGCACCCACTTATGAAGTTTTTTCACTTTTCCAATTTACTTCAAACGCCAAATGACCATAGAATGGTTGACGTTGAGTTCTTTGGCAGCTACTCATGTAGTTGTAAGAGGATCAGATTCAATGATTGCTCTCAGTTGGTCTTTGTCAACTTCTGATGACTGGCCACTACACTGCTCATCAAGTCTCTCATCTCTTTTGCGAAACTTCTGGAACCACCACTGCACTGTGTGTCCATTAGCAGGTCCTGGGCCAAATGCATTGTTGATGGTGCAAGTTGTCTCCGCTGCCTTACAACCCATTTCAAACTCAAATAAGAAAATCTCTCGAATTTGCTTTTTGTCTAACATAATTTCCATAGTCTAAAATAAACATAAAATAAACAGCAAGTAATAAGTCAGTAGCAAAAAAAAAAGAGAAAAGCACATTAAAATTATGTATAACATAACCACATTTATTCAAGAATGTATTCCAATATCAAATGGCAAATTTCAACAATGCATAAACCGCAGTTCCTTTTGCACCAACCTAATAACAGCTGAGGAAAAGCAAGGGGTCTTGTGTTACTCTCAATACTGCCAGTTTCTTCCGGGTAACTTGTGGCTGTGTTTTGGCAAAGCAGCATTAACATCATTTCCAGAGGAGTGAATAAATAGTGAAGAAAGGCCATCTGTTACTTCCACTGAGTGGGGCTGGAGTTGAAAAAATCAGTAAGCAGCTGAAAACCTGTTGCAGATAACTGCGCACTAGAAACCTTTTATTTTTTTTTTTCTACCTGAAGGTTTTCAAGGTGGTGCCTTATTTTCTTCCTCCCCGTGACTCTTGTGACTCTTACTCTGAGAGGAGTAATTCTTGTGTGAAAAGAAACAGACAATGTGGCAATGAGTGAGATGTTTGTAGTATCTTCCTTAGCAAAACAGTGAGGAAGCGGCAAAGCTCGCTTAGTGGTTCCTCTATTTCTAGCATCACCCAGAAGCCAGCAGTAAAGATGGAAAAGAGTGTTGAAGTGTGCTGTGCTGAAGTCAAAGCTCTCTCAGCTAGAGAATCTCAGCTTGACTTTTTCCCCTTGCTTTTCTTGCATTTTGGGAACTGCTTTTCTTTCAACAGCTGAGTCAGTGTCTTGAGGCAAAATGCAGCAGTCTCAGGGTCTGATGTAAAAGAATTAAAGTTTTAGAGTAGGCTCCAGGAGTCTGAAAACATATGTTTTCTCTTGATTTGTTCTTCTCTTATACTTCATTTTCTTTATGTTCATGTGTGTTTTTAATCTGAACATGTTGGGAAAGACAAAGAATGGGGGAAGTTATCTCTGGAGTTTAGCCTTGCCTCATACCTTGTCTCTCCTTGCAAAGACCGTAACACCTAAACTGGTCAGAAAACAAGAGTTCCCAGAAGCAACTCATGTCATCTTTGTCAGATCTTACTTGCCTTCAGATGTCCTTAAATTTACTGCATTTTCTGGAGTAGGCATATGGGCCTGGGCAGCTAGGACAGTGCCCAACACGTGGTGGGAATGAGCACATTTATAATGTGCTTGTGTGTATATATGTGTGGATATATGCATAAAACTTTAACCTTACCTCATGAGTATTCCATTAGATTAGTAATACCTGAGTATTGCAGAGCAGCAGTCCCCATCACCCTTTCTTGTAAGCCATTGCTGTCACTTGTTTTTATATTTTAATGAGAATATTGTAGAAGTTATGGGAACAGCTGCTGAGAATCCCTCCTATAAGGATCTGTGTGTCTGCCTGTAAATATAATGCATACATCTCACTTTATGCTGTTTTCTTCATGTTAATTGCCCTGGAATCTGCCAAGATATTTGCTTTGTAGTGCCTGTTTTTCTTACATCTTTTGGTTAAGCTGAGGGAATCGGGTAGGCTGCAGGACATCCCTCTTGGATGTCTCATCTGTGGGACTTTTGTCTATGTCTGTGTGCCCAGCTCTGTTTGCTGCTTCTTTGTACTGTATAAAACTGTTTTGCCTCTCCATTGCACTGCACTGGTATCTGTCCCACAGAAATCGGCTACGGTAACTTCTTACCGCATTCATGGTAATTGACTTATTTAGTGCCATTTATAACCAGCGACTTCAATGCCAAATATAGCTATTCCAAATTTTTATAGCATTGGTGAAGTGCTGACCTAGAGAGACAAAATGAAACCAAGTTTGAAAAGCTTAAGGATGATTTAAATATGTTGCTTGCATGGAGAAAAATCACAGATTGCATTTTTGTCCTTTCTGTCTGGAGATTAACCAGGAGCTGAAGGTGGTAGAGGCACAACATATGGGGAAATAGCTTAACCGTACTCAGTGATGTAAAATCTACTGGCTGCAAGAAGCATCCTGCAACCCCCATCTGATGATCATGAACCTCCCAATAGTGCATGAGGAGAATGACATCTATGTGTGTTCCATCTTGAGAAAATTTATTTGCTTCTGCTTCTTGGCAGCATTCTAGCTGGGGTCTACAATGAGCGCTTTATAGAGTAACGCAGTTGTTAACTGAGCAGAAATCTCAGTGTACTGACCTCAGAGAATTATCAGAGGTAGGTGTAATTATTTGTAAAGTAATTCAGGCCTGGATTATGAAATATTTGTTCGTGTCATTGTCTTGAAAAGAGAGGGCGTGCAGTTAGATTTGCATTGACCTTTTCTAGGCAGCCCTTTGGCATTCCAAGTGGGAGGAGGGAAGTTGGAGGTGCTGATGTTATCAACATGAGGATGGAAGGGTAATGCTGCTGGCAGCTGAGGATTACAGGAGAGAGGGGGCACCTATGCACTGTACAGCAGAGTGGTTAGTGGTTGGCAGGAAGCAGACACCACATCCATCTCACTTCTTTGGTTGTGGAATTGTGTGACACTCCTGTGCAATAAAAGACAAGCAGTTGGTCTCTGATTGCATTTTCTATCTCACTAGCTGGGTAATGCAGGGGGAATGTCTCTGGGAAAAGTACACATAGTCACCAAACAAGGATGGAAAAGCTCCCATGAATATAGGCAGGGCAACAGGAACTACTAGATATATTGAGCCCTCATGGCAGAAAGCTGGGCATAGGTCTTTCTGGGAGGCTGTGCCATAGCACAATTTGTGTTTCTTGCACTCCCTGGCTCTGCATCAAATCCTGTCTCTACAAGCGTTAAGGGAAAGCTTTAAAGTAGATTTGAAGGGGATGGGTTGTAGCTGGGCTTGCACCAGTGGGGCAACACTCTAGAATTTATGAAGAATGGGAGGCCCCCCATACCCCTAGGGCGAAATCAGTGTGCTCAGCTCACTCTCTGAAATGCCTGTACACCAATGCGTGCAGCATGGGGAATGAGGAGGAGGAGTTAGAAACCTGCGTTCGGTCAGGAGATTATGATCTGGTGGCAATTACAGAGACATGGTGGGACAGCTCACATGATTGGAATGTGGTCATGGATGACTATGTTCTTTTCAGGAAAGACAGGCCAACCAGGCGTGGTGGTGGAGTTGCTCTTTACGTGGGAGAGCAACTACAATGTATAGAGTACTGTCCAGGAGCAGATGAGGAGCGAGTTGAGAGTCTGTGGGTGAGAATTAAGGGGCAGGCTGGCAGGGGTGATACTGTTGTGGGAGTCTATTACAGGCCACCAGACCAGAGTTGAGGAAGTTGATGACGCCTTCTACGGGCAGCTGAGAGCGGCCTCACAGTCACAGGCCCTGGTTGTCATGGGGGATTTTAACTACCCCGATATCTGCTGGAAGGACTATTCAGCCAGCCAGCCACAGTCCAGGCATTCCTCCAGTGCATCAATGATAACTTCCTGATGCAAATGGTGGATGAGCCAACTAGGAGAGGTGCACTGCTGGATTTCATCCTCACTAACAAGGAGGTTCTGGTTGAAGCAATAAAGGTTGAGGGCTGCCTTGGCTGCAGCAACCATGACATGGTGGAGTTCAGGATCTCATGTGGCATGAACAGAATACCAAGCAGAATCGCAACCTCGGACTTCAATAGGGCCAACTTTGGCCTTTTCAAACAATTGCTAGGGGAAATCCCATGGGTAAGGCTCCTTGAAAGTAAAGAGGTCCAAGATAGTTGGTTAGCATTCAGGGACTGCTTCTACCAAGCTCAAGATCAGAGCATCCCGACAGATAGGAAGTTAAGGAAGGGAGCCAGGAGACCTGCATGGTTAAACAAGGAACTGCTGGGCAAGGTCAAGTGGAAGAGGATAGTTTACAGATCATGGAAGGAGGGGCTGGCCACTTGGGGAGAATATAAGGCTGTTGTCAGAGGATGTAGGGAGGCAACTAGGAAAGCTAAGGCCTCCTTAGAATTAAACCTGGCGAGAGGGGTCAAGGACAACAGAAAGAGCTTTTTCAAATACATGGCAGATAAAACTAACACCAGAGGCAATGTAGGCCCACTGATGAATGAGGTGGGTGCCCTGGTGACAGAAGATACAGAGAAGGCAGAGTTACTGAATGCCTTCTTTGTCTCTGTCTACTCTGCCGGAGGCTGTCCTGAGGAGCCCCGTACCCCTGAGGCCCCAGAGGAAGTCAGGACAATGGAGGAGTTTGCCTTGGTTGATGAGGATTGGGTTAGGGAGCAATTAAGCAATCTGGACATCCATAAATCCATGGGTCCAGATGAGATACACCCGCGGGTGCTGAGGGAGCTCCCTGAAGTTATTGCTAGGCCACTCTCCATCATCTTTGCTAAGTCGTGGGAAATGGGAGAGGTGCCTGAGGACT
This sequence comes from Caloenas nicobarica, assembly GCF_036013445.1. Classification (NCBI taxonomy): domain Eukaryota; kingdom Metazoa; phylum Chordata; class Aves; order Columbiformes; family Columbidae; genus Caloenas; species Caloenas nicobarica. Next base: position 44,631,025 of record NC_088284.1, on the reverse strand, counting down.
GGAGGAAAGCAAATGTCACTCCAGTCTTCAAAAAGGGCAAGAAGGAGGACCCGGGCAGCTATAGACCGGTCAGCCTCACCTGCATCCCTGGAAAGGTGATGGAACAACTTATCCTTGGTGCCATCTCAAGGCATATCAAGGATAAGAGGGTCATAAGGGGCAGTCAACATGGCTTCTCCAAGGGGAAGTCATGCTTAACCAACCTCATAGCCTTTTATGAGGACATAACAAGGTGGATAGATGATGGCAAAGCAGTGGATGTGGTCTACCTTGACTTCAGTAAAGCATTTGACACAGTCTCCCACAGCATCCTTGCTGCTAAATTGAGGAAGTATGATCTGGACAATCAGGTAGTGAGGTGGACTGCAAACTGGCTGAAGGAAAGAAGCCAGAGAGTTGTGGTCAATGGGGCAGAGTCTAGTTGGAGGCCCGTATCTAGTGGAGTGCCTCAAGGGTCAGTACTGGGACCAGTATTATTCAATATTTTCATCAATGACTTGGATGAGGGAATAGAGTGCACTGCCAGCAAGTTTGCTGATGACACCAAACTGAGAAGAGTGGCTGACACACCAGAAGGCAAGACCTAGACAGACTGGAGAGTTGGGCGGGGAAAAATTTAATGAAATATAACAAGAGCAAGTGTAGAGTCCTGCATTTGGGTAGGAACAACCCCAGGTTCCAGTATAGATTGGGGAATGACCTATTAGAGAACAGTGTAGGGGAAAGGGATCTGGGGGTCCTGGTGGACAGCAGGATGACCATGAGCCAGCACTGTGCCCTTGTGGCCAAGAAGGCCAATGGCATCCTGGGGTGTATTAGAAGGGGGGTGGTTAGCAGATCACGAGAGGTTCTCCTTCCCCTCTACTCTGCCCTGGTGAGACTGCGTCTGGAATATTGTGTCCAGTTCTGGGCCCCTCAGTTGCAGAAGGACAGGGAACTCCTTGAGACAGTCCAGCGCAGAGCAACAAAGATAATTAAGGGAGTGGAGCATCTTCCTTATGAAGAAAGGCTGAGGCAGCTGGGTCTCTTTAGTTTGGAGGAGACTGAGGGGTGACCTCATTAATGTTTATAAATATATACAGGGTGAGTGTCACGAGGATGGAGCCAGGCTCTTCTCGGTGACAACCAAGGATAGGACAAGAGGCAATGGGTACAAACTGGAACACAGGAGGTTCCAATTAGATATGAGAAGAAACTTCTCAGTGAGGGTGCCAGAACACTGGAACAGGCTGCCCAGGGAGGTTGTGGAGTCTCTTTCTCTAGAGACATTCAAAACCCGCCTGGACGCACTTCTGTGTAACCTCATCCAGGTGTTCTTGCTCCAGTGAGGGGATTGGACTAGATGATCTTTTGAGGTTCCTTCCAATCCCTAACATTCTGTGATTCTGTGATTCTGTAAAGAGAGAATGGATCCTCAGAACCCCACATCATCAAACTTCACCAGTTTGCTATATTTTGGCAGCAGCTTACTCTTTTTTTTTTTTTTTTTGTCATTTGAGGTAGTACAGAGAATCTGCAGCAAAATTGAGTGGTTTGGTGTAGCCAGTTAATGAGCAAGAGTTCTGCCGTTGCTTGGCCATAGCACATGTCAAATACACCCATATACGGTGTTGAAAGTTTGTGTCATTCATCTTTTTATCCAAAGGTCACTTCATAACAAGTTCTTCTAACTCATTTGGAAGACCTCTATTGGTGGGCCTGGCTTCACACAGTGCCCCAGGAAACCGTTCCATTGCTGCAAAACTTTTGCTGTTGCCAAACCTCCCTGACACTTAGGGCCATAACTGCTTTCCCCATCTGCTACAGACACAGAGAACAGAGTGCTCTTTGCATCAAGATTTTTTAAGCTGAAGTATCTTTTCATGTCTTTTCTCTTCTAAAGAATGTCACTTCATCCCCTCTTCCACCAAATCGGTTATATTTTCCTGACCTGTTACTTGCCTCTGGACTTCTTCCACTTGGGCCACCAGGTCTTCCAAATGCAGGCCCCAAAATGCCTGCTCAAGTCTGCAAACAGTGGATAACAGTTGACACTGAACTCTAATAGTGCGAGGTTATTAAACCATGGTTAAAGCACTCCACTGTAGATTGTTTTAAAAGAACATAAACTACATTTTATCTGAAAATTAATTTTAAAATATTCTCCACCCATTTGGAAATTAATTTTAAAATATTTTCCACTCTGGTGTATGTACTAAAGGGGCAACTTCTTGCTTCAACTATTGCTACACTTTGAGACTGCTTTCTGGCTGCTTTTCTAGAATACTGTATACAGCCCAGAAGCATACTGAGCTTGAAGTCTTGTTACACAGTATAACACACTGTATTACACACTTAACTGAGCATCACCTTCAATAACTCGAGTGACATCATACAGATTGTACTGTACAATTTAGCATGTATTTCTGTGAAACTATCTCCTACTCACTTGTGATGGTTTTGTTTGTTTGTGTTTGTATTTGGTTTGGTTTGTGGTTTTTTGTTGTTGCTTTGTTTGTTTGATGTGGGTTTTTTTGTTGTTGTTTTCATTTGGGGGTTTTTTTGGTTTGGTTTGGTTTTGTGTTTGTTTTGTTGGTTTGTTGGTTGGGTATTCTGGTTTTTTAGCTGAGTAAATCTGCTGCAGCTGCCAGTGCTGCAGTGTTTTTTAGGTTTTTCTTTTTCCCAAGGAAAAGCTTGGAAAGCATGGGACTGCAGCTATGCTTTTCATTTATGAGACTCAATTTGCTTGGTGGAGTGGGGAGGATAGATTAAGTAGGATTAAAATATGGTGTGTATTTAAAACATCATAGTTCCTTGCAACTAAGAAGTAGTTGATTCTTTATTCAGGCTTATCTTAGTCTGGTTAATTCAGAATAAAATTCTTTGATTCTGATACATCAGTACTTAGCAGAGCTGTGCAGAATAGCTATGCTGGAAAAGGTCCCCAAACAGACAAGCCCTAGAGCGAATGATCCATCCTGTCCTCTGCAAGCTAATATCACTGACACCTCTGTTCTGCAAAATCCCACCTTGTCCTCTGAAAAGGCATGTACCACCAGGTCCTTGGTCAGGTTTGACAGGCATTTTTTTGTTTAGGCCTGGCTACAAGTTTGCATGTTCTGGTATAAGAGAGGAGCAATTCCCTCTGCATTCCTCCATTTTGCAACATTCCAGTATTTACAATTTGTGATATGAAATCATGGGACTATTTATCTGATTTGCTAACGGGCTTTAAAAATACCAATAACATCTTTAAAGAAATTGATAAGCCCTCAGATTGTAGTCCAGGTCCTTTTGTGTTTACTACTTGGCTTTTAAGCTTCCGTGGGATCTTGTTTGCAAAACTTCTCCACAGTTGCCAGAGGTAAACATTTACTGCTAAATTAAAAAAGAAAAAAAAAAAAAAAAAAAAAAGTGGTGTTGGCATTCCCATGGAGTGCTGATTCCAGCCTTTAAGTTGTACAAGATCATGGACATTTAAGTTCCCCATCAAGTTACTAAGTTTAACAAAATCTCATTTGCTTTCAACAGTAGGCCACCATCTATGGCAGTCAAGAGCAGACTCCAATGCAATTTTTTAACATATATATGATCTTTCATACAAAGAAATGGGATTTGGGTCATATGAACTGCTTCTGCAAATTCAGATAGCTGATGTCAGCAACTATGTTGTACTGCATTTCCTCTTTGTTATTACAAAAATTGTTAATTCTTGTCAGTTATCTGTGTTTTGCAGACCCACAGCTGTGCAGCATCTACACTATAGAGAATCATTTGCTGTTTATCATACAGCTGTTGTAATAGCAGTTATTTCCTGATGATACTTATCTTCAATGACATCAATTCTTTCTTTTCTCGCGCAGTACATATTCTAGCAGTATTTCCAAAAGGCCAACTGCTTATTATTTATAAATACTCCAAGACAGTAATTACTAGCCAGCATTTGGTGGTTTTTCAAGCTGTATTTCAGGTTGTTTTTTCCATGGCTAAAACGATGTTGACAGAAGATTAAACTTGCTTCTCACCAAAGGACTCTGCCCAAGGCCCACAGTTTTGACAGGATTTGAGATATAATCATAAAATCATAAGTGTTGCAATTTTAGGTTGATTTCTTTGGCAGCCAGTAGCTTTCAGATGGCCACAGGCAACTCAGTAGTTTTGGATCATCCCTAAATTGATAGTATTGTTTGTGTCTATTTTGAAGCTGCATTGAGCTCTCAGTTGGCTGCACTGCACCGCACAAATGCTTCTGTACATTTGGAAAAACCTCCTCCAGAATATGCAGGCTCTCAGCTTTTGTTAGAGCTGCATGAATCCACATATAATAGGAATGTTAATTTGGACTACAACAAGTTGTGAATTAAAAGCGGAGTAGCTATTTTCAATTAACACCTTAGACTGGCAGCACTCTATGTCTATAGTGTAACGGAAGGCAGACTGTCATTCTTCTGCTCACACTGAATAATGCTTGATTCGTGATTTCCCAAGATGTACCTGCGTGGAGCTGCTTGATCTGAATTTTTTTTCTCTGCCACTTCCATGGCAAGTCTAACCTGTGGCTCTTTGGCTTAAAGTTTTTTGTATTATCTTCAGCTGTTGGAGACCATATGTATATCTGTAGCCTCACTGAAGTGCTGAGTGCACACAGGCAAACAGTATTATTTTCATTGGAAAGCAGGAAATACAGAGCAGAGCTGTTCATTCATGGTCCCTTTTGTCCAGCCTGTCAGGACCTCTACCTCTGCCATTTAACTGTGATTTACTCTGTTCTGCAGGCCTCCAGAGAAAATCCAGTGAGAGGAGTGCACAAAGATCATCCAGATCTCTGGAGCACTTCTTGTCCTGTCTCCCACATGGAACCTCCACCTGCTTGGGCCATCAGTGTGGTATTACAATAAGAAGATAGAGTCTCAGTTGTATACCTGTGTTGATGTCCAGTCTTGCTGATGCACAGAGATTTGCAGACTGGAGCCTTTTTAAATGTTAAGTCTGCATGTCTACAGAGATTCACTTAAAAGAGAACAGCAACCATCCACACAGTGATGAGCTCCTGATAGTGACTAGCCTGGGAGATTCAGCCCACTGAAGTAAAAACTTTCTCCCAACAGATTTACAGCTGTCTGAAATGTTCTTCTTCTAAATTTTCGTTTTATCTGTATTTACTTCATACACGTATGCACACAAGCTGTAAAATTTCAAGATTTTTATTAGGATTGGGATTTTGTTGGTCTTTTGTTTGCACCAACTTCAAGGCATTTTATATTAGGAGATCCTGTCTGAATTTGGTGTGATTCTAGTCTTTGTAGAAGGGACGATAAGTATTGTATTACAAATTATGATAGAAATAGCATAGTACAAGTGCTTTTTTCACATTACAGTGCTCTCTGTTGCTCTTCCGGGAGCACATGATTTTAATAAATTGCAATTTGAGAAGACTGTCTTGCAGCATGACTGTTGTGTGCCTTGTCATCACTGTGGCTTATTGATGTTGTCCAAATATATTCAACCCATGTGAGAGAGCATAACCATAGTCTTACATCAGGTGGTTAAGACCTAAGCAGTATTTATACTCTAACTGGTGCTGCTCAGCCTTTTAGCTGTCAAACCCCCTTACACAGTCTTACACCTTTTGCTGAAAGTTTTTCAGTGGTTAAACTGACTTGCTCCTGAAATGAAGACAAACGCAGTGAACACATAATGCCCTCATAAAGCGTCTTTTAGTGCAAATTATCCTATGATCCTATGTTTCTGTGTGGCTTCACTGCAGTGTTAATTGTATGGGCAGGCATGCTGCATAATCTGAGGGTAATTGTGTCCGTACTGCTGACGCCCATGTCCATTACTAGACACTTGAGATATCTCCCATGACTGTTAGCAGTGAATTATGGCATTATTACTGAATTCATGGAGACCGTATATTTCTTCTGGGTCTGCAGAGGACTTGTGGGAGTGCATCAGAGAAACATTATACTTCAGTGGTGCAGCCAGTTTCCATATCTGACATATGTAAGCACAGAGCTGATTAATCTGCAAAATGCACTTGCTGTTAATACATTTGTTTTAGCCTAGACACCAGAAACAGGCCACCTCCAATTATGAAGAACTCCTCATCAGACAAATTATCTCCTACAAAGCAGCATCCTACCTGAGCCTCTTGGACTGTTTCCAGTACCTAACGTGTCTATATATCACTGCAATGCTATATATGGGCATGTAATTTCTGTTAGTCCCAGATAAGTATTGAGCTAGAAACCATGACAGATCTTTGGGCTTTAGGTAGTGGTTGCATTAAACATACATGAAAAGTTTTTGTTTTAGAGGTGGAGGACAGGGACAGTCTGCTTGTACTTCACTTAGTGACATTTTAGAAGAGAAATTAAGGGCTTTGGGATTGCTTCCATCCTAATTAAGTGTTTGGAGTGGGAGTGGAACTATGGCATACATAGTATACATGTAGTTGCTCAAGATTTTTTAGGCAGAAAGCCTGCTTTAACTCTAAGTGGAAAGATATTACTCTGGGGTTCATTTTCACAAACATTTTCATTAGTTTGGGCACTTATTGATTTGCATTGCATGTTTTGGAAAAACATGGGTAGAGGGCACACAAAAGTAAGGAGTCTAGGCCTTGCCACAGAATTCCTTTGGGATCCCAGGAAAAGTGTGCCTGTTGTTCTATGCCTGTCATGTCTGTGTCCACCTGTGTTACCCTTGCCTCTGTCTGTTAAGTATCTGCTGCAGCACTGACTTACGGAATATACACACAGGGAATTTCCTGTTTTCCATTACCTGGGTAAATCCTGTCATATGGCCGTGTGGAGTAGATACTTTAGATCACAGAAGATGGATGTACCACACCCTTGTCAACCACATGTCTTTGGTAAGGGTTATTTTTTTCTGTTTTAAAAAGTGTGCGTGGTATAAGTGTACTTAGTTCCACAGGTTGGGAACTAAAATTATGGCTGACTAGCCCTACCTTTAATGTGACAGAATCCCATCTGCCATAATTAAGGGCAAATGTCTTCTGGATCTCTGCCATTTTGCCTGAGTGAATTGTCTGGTCCATTGACTCTCTTTTCTTGAGGGAAACCTCATGCCTGTGGCATGTCATGTCACCGTAGAAAAGCGCTCCTTGTTTCTGAGAATCTGCCTTCTCCATCACTGGCACCGTCAGCCCGCTGGGACATCTATGGCCCTTCCCATGATGCAGCTGTTTCCTAGAATACATCTTTTTGCTTTGAGTAACATGAGTGAAATCAAGGCCTCTAAATTATATTAGCTTATAAACCAGGTTGTTCTTGTCTTCCGGTATTCGAAACTTTTAACACTGTGTTATGTTTACATAGGACCTTACTTAACTAGATTACACTCTTTAATTGAGTTGAAATTGTATTTTGCCAATGCCTGACCATATCTTTCCTGAGTCTGTGGATGTCAGGAAAAATTTTACTTCAAAACTCAAATCTTTAGCTCAATATGACTTTTTTAGAAACAATTTATAGTTTGCCATTTAAATAGAATCAGGCACTCTTCCATGAAAGATTTAAAGAGAATCTGGTTTATTTCATCTCTTAAGTTTTAAATTTGTTGTTAGTTTTCCACTACAGAGCAGTAGGACTCCCTCTTGTTGTCATCCAGGGAAGGGGAAGGAAGAAGAAAATCCATTATAGATATGAGTTCAGCTTTTTTCCTTTATAAATGTGTTAATTCAAAAGTGAATCTTGAAAATTCAGGGCAAAGTGTGTAGGAAGCTTTAGCTTAGTGCATTTTACTGAAAGTAAGATGAAAATAATATGGCTTTGGGACTTGTCTTTGGGACTCTGGGGAGCTGCAGAGGAAGGAACATTAAGTTTTTAGCTGAATCAGATTGAATTCAAACTTAGTGGCACTACAGATCACTATATGTGTTGAAATTCTGTCTATAAATGATTAACAATTTTTTAAATGGTTAATTGTTACGGGTCAGTTAATTGTGTGTAACTGTGTGTAAAGTCACTTAGAAATGTGCTTGCATTCGTAAATAATATACCTTTTAGAGCTGCATTTTGCTTCTTTTTGCTTAGAGTATATTAGCCTCTATACAGGTATTTTATAATGTGACAAAAACTTACGATATGAGTAGACTCTTCTTCTACTCTTTACGGAGAAAACTACAATCAATCAGTAAGACATAGCCCTTGAGGTCCCCGAACATTTCAGACCATCCTTATCCAAATGGTACATTCCCTGTGGGCTGAGGGTGGATGGTGAGGTTGGTGTAAAGCCTGAGCATGAGTTTGTGCTATTCTGCCTTCCCCTGAAGATATCCAGAATTTTAAAGAGAATAAGAAGAGCTGAAGTGGAAGATGAACTCAAAAATGTGTTGGGTTTTTACGGCCTTCGCCTTTACAATTATTCAGTAGTGACTGCAAGCCTCACACAGATGTGAAACTGGAAGAATGTTGCAGATGTGCAGTATAAGACACCCTGCTCCCAAGGGCTTAACACCCTAAGAGCGATGGCCTCCTGCTCTGGTGCTTGGGTTGGGACTGCTGAGCTCTGAATGTAGACTGAAAGTAAACAATAGAGGACAAACTTCTGAAAAATAGCAGTGTTTCTCAAATGCTGTTGAAATGCCTAATAGCAGATGAGTAAGATATCATTTGGCTTGCTTGGCCCCGTTTAGGGAGTGTGTGAAAGAAGGACATGCACCTATTGGAAAAAGCAACTAAAACACCATTGGATTTCTTCCTTCTTTTGTCAGTAACTGTTGCTTTGCCCTCAGTGAAACTGTATTGAACTTTTGTCAAAACCAATATTCTGCAGATGAGACAATGTTTAAAGTGGGGCAGTAGCCACTTGGACCCAAAATTAATTATGTCCTTGGAAATAAAGCACGTTTCTTTTCAATAAAATTCTCATCGACGACAGGATCTTTTAGGTTGGAAAGTCACCCTACACTGAGCCTAAACAAGTCCTGTCATAATCTCTACAGCAAAATGGGTTTTGGTCCATATTACTGAGTGAGGTAAATAAGAAAACATTTATGGTACATTTTGGTCTTTACATTTTTGTATCATAGTTACCAGCAGATATTCCAGTGAAAGTCACTCAGTACTCCTACTGTCATTTCTTGCTTTCACACAATTATATATCTACAAGGCATGTATTTTTACCCTGCTTTGTCTTTGCTTCAGAGCAATTTTTTTTTTTTCCAAGAACTACTCCCTCAAGGTTGCTAAGTGGCTTAGAGCCAAAAAGATTTTATCCAGTAGTGCTCACACCTTGGTAAAATATGCAACAAACGAACTTCATTTAAAAAGCAAAAGAGGAAATAATTTATTGAATTCTGATAGTTCTTCTCGTACTTCAACCTGTGAATTGATAGTTTTAGGACTATCATCTCATCATCAAGTGTGGCAAAAACAAACTAGAGTTTTCTTGAAAAAGAGCTGTGAGAGTTCATACAGATCTTTGGTAGGGAATTAGGCACTAGGTATTGTGTATCCCTCCGAGAATTTCTTCTCTTATCACAGTAGGATGTATTCAAAGTCATCTGCAACAGAAGAGATTCAAGGCGTAAATTATTTAGATCTATTAAGTATCAAACTAAGAACTGTCAATACCAGCAATCTGTGTAAATTTCAAAATAGTCCTGCCAGAGGTATAACATTTTTCATTAATTCCACAGCATTTTATTTTGAAAGAAATGTTCTGCACAATGAAGTAATTCAATCAGTTCACTGGCAGCTGGTATTTTTGTTGACACGGTAGCATAGCACCTAACTTTTGTTCAGTCATGAGCTAGAACATTGGGAGATGGTACTTCAAAGAAAAATCATTCAGTGCTAGAGATGTACCTTATTTCTTGGCTCTCGTTTAGTGGTGAAACTGAGTCACTCTTTTTGTGTCATTTGTTAAATTTGCTTTCATTCTTTTTATGTCTTTCTCTGAACTGATGGAAAATTCATCTGTGAGAGACTCCTGCTTTAAAATTTCTCCTTCCCACCTGATAGATGGCCTCAGTATTGTAAAAGGATGTCAGAAGCCTCGTGTTCACCGAGGTGCTTTTCCAAGGTGATTTTGTCCTTATAGCCAGACCCTAACTCAAACAGAGTTAGCAGATTACAAGTCAACATAATTAGGCAGTGAGTAATAGAGTGTTGAGAAGCATTTACAGTTATTTTGTCATGTATTGACTTACATTTTATGCCTCAGTTCTAATGAATCATAAAGCTTTCTGAACTGTTTTTCTCAGACTCTGAAGATCATCAAGTGGTCACAGTAGTTAGTGCGACACTGTTAAAAATATTCAATTTACTAAGACTATCTGTAGTTGAAGGTTGCTTGGTGCCATATTTCTTTGTCTTGCTATGGGAGAGACTTTTTTTTTTTGTGATAATGATGCTGGTCTTGATTCCTTCCCAGAGAAAGGGAAATCTCACCTCTGCCCTCACGAAGGCTTCCAGAAACTGATAGGGGAAAACCTGGAGAGTCCCAATCCCACAGGCTGACCACCTGCAAATGAAAGCAGAGTGTACAATTTGGATGAGATATTCCTCCTCCAAGGCTTTGTAAGGGAGCCCAGAAGCAGCAGGTTTAGAAAGACAGACAGAACTTTTCATGTATTCCATCCTATTTTCTATGAGTTAAATGTTATTTCTGTGGAAAAGTTCAAACACGTTGGAATGTAGTATGTAGGAAAAGTTCACATGTGGTGCAAGGGGGCAAGACAGTAGGATATGAGATCTTAAGGTTGCAGCTGTATTCTAGATTTGAACTACATGTAAGATCAGGTGGGTCCCCTTTGGCTTTGCAGCTGTACAGATGGCATTTGAGAAGCTTTAAGCTTTGATTACAAGCTTACAGCTAAATACCTGACTCAAACAAAGTTTGTGGGAACGTGACCACATGGATGAAGAGGGAGAATGAACTGAAGATCACAAAGGGTTTCAGTGGCAAAATAAGGGCTAAAAGGTACTTTTTCAAAGTCTCCATCTTTAGTCTGATTTTTCTGGAATTTGTTATTATCCCTCAGCTCTGCAAGCTGTGTGTGTCCTGCTCCATGAGCCAGGACATCACTATAGCAAGTAGTCTGATCTTGATGATAATGATTGTGGGTTCCTGGAAATGATGATTCACATGCAGCATGGAAGAACTGATCTTTGGAAACTTGCCTGAGTACTTAGGCCAGTACAATAACTGTTTCCTTTTTTGGATTTTATTCAATTAAAAAGCAAGAAGATCCCTTTGCTAGCCAAAGACTGTGTAAAATAATAGTAATGACATGGGCTTTGTGATTTGATTTGTAGTTAGCAGAGGATAAAAAGCCATACATGAGTGATGATTTGCAAAATGAGAAGGAAATCCTGTTGGTACATTTCTAATAACTTATTTGTTATTTCTGCCAATCTTACCTATTATAGCCCCTCTTCAATATCTTCAAGAGGACAAATAGCCTCCTGAGGTTCCTCTTGGTTTTTTCCAGGCATAGATCCACCAGAGTTTCCTCTTCTTTTAGAAGGGAGCACGCACATAGAAAATTTGTATTCATTGGATGAATGAAAAGACACTTGGTATCTAAATTAACCATCCCTGGAACCTATATAATTGCAGATTCCAAAAGTTATGAGTGAAATTTGGAGAAACCACATTCCAGATTTAAGTGTTTCCTTATTTATTTTTAAGGTTCACTTTAAGTTTTCACCACAATGTCCTACTAACATCTCACAGAGAACCATATGAAATGTCTAGTAGTTATACCCAGCTTGTGAGCTAGCTCTTCAGCACTCTGTTTTGGTAAGGACAAACTTATGCTTTGCAAAATACATCCTGGGAGAGACTCTAGTGAATGCATAGTAATTCATAAAGCAAAATGACTGCCATGTGGCCATGAAATGTGAATATTCACCCCAGAGTAACGGGTGCCTATTGAGAAATGGAATCCCTGAAGAATTTCAACCTATTCCACAGTCCCCAAATGGGATCAACCTTTTATTGATATTATCTACACTGTTCTTTTAGACTTTGTAGTCTTTGAGGATGTCCCACAAACTGGGTGGTTTTTAGTGTGCAAAACCAGAAGATGTAAATGTATGGAAAGAACAAGTTTTGCTTTTGGTCAGGATTTCCTTTTTGCTTTTTTCCTCTGCCTGACTGCACTAGTGTGGAGTTCCTTCTCCACAGCCCTCCCTGACACACCCAAGGGGAAGGTCTTGGCACAGACCTGTGACTGCTTTTCCCAGACACACGGCATCTGCTTTTACAGGTAGGAAAGAGAAATGAAATGGAGGCAAGGCAGCTGTTGACATAACATCAGTCCTTTTAATTAGGTGGAGAAAAAAGAGAGCTAGCAGATATTTTTAGAAAGCAGGATGCTGGGGAATATTACCTCATGCTTGAGGTCTCTGGGTTTTATCATTCTAAGCTTTATAGTGAAAATAAATGAAGTTATATCTTTTTAATTCTTTTCTCTTCCTTGTTTATTCCCAGCACTTTTCCCACCTTGTCTCAACAAATGGATTATTCAGGGGCTTTAATCAGAAGTTAGTTCCGTAAACTTTTTATTGCTTACGTGTCTCCTGCAGATCAGTTGCATGTAATTTTAGACCCTCAAAGGCTAATTAATAGAAATCAGAGTCAAGAAGAAGGATTAAGACGAGGAAGTGACATTTAATGTTAAATGTGCTCAAGGTCTGTCTCTCCCTGCTGTCACTGAAGCCCAAGGTAACTCTTTCAAATTTCAGTATTGCTCTGTTATCACTCATCCCCATGCTAGAACAGCTGGAGACTTCAAGATGAACACAGGTGGGCCAAAGCTCAGTTCTCATGAGTATGTTCAAGTGAGTCTGACCTGCAGCTCATTGCAATCAATGCAAAGTCACTTTTTGACTTCACTTGGGCTTGGATCAGCCAAAAGAGTGCACCAGTATTGGTTTTCCGGTTCTTTAAGGGTCTCTGCCTCTAACTCTGTCCTGCCTTTATTTCTCCTGTGGCAAAGCCCAAGAAGCCTGCCCAGAACCCACCTGGTACCCTGGCTGGAAGAAGCTACCAGGTTTCCTCTAAAAAGGAGAGCTTCACAGGTGGAGCTTTTGTACTGCTGATATTGCTGGGTTTTCCCACAGCTTTAAAGCTTCAATATTGTTTGGTTGACATGGGTGTGTTAGACAACACCTGCATGCTCACAGCCCCTGTACCTGGCAACCTGCAGTGCAAGAGGGATGCAATATTACTATCACAGTGAAGTGAGTCAATGACATACCACCTGGGCTAGAGTTACAGGCTTTTAGCCCATTGGAGAGGTTGACACACAAAAAATACTAGCAGAGGGAGATAAAATGAAATACATTTAAAAAACTAAAAATATATAAAGTGCCAGACTAAGCATAATGTTTACCATCTAGTTCTTCTTGGTTTTCTATTGAGTGCTCCACCATTTATCAGCCAGTGTTATTCAGGAGGTAAAAGAGTTCAGGAAAGGGTACATCCTCAGCTGAGGTTGTCTGCAGATTCACAGAGATTATGCTAAGTTGGGAAAACGTTATGTACATTTTGAAAATCTCTCTTTGGTAATCACGACTATTACAAGCATGGTTTTGTAGTCTGGTTTCCCAAGGAAATTAAGATTACAAGGTTATGCATAGGTGGGTACCTCAGTCAGTAAGTGTTCCTGCTTTCCCTTTGTCTCCCAAATAACATCTAAGCCTGCTGATGAAGTTCAGCTAAATTCGGCAGCAGGGTTGTGGTCTCCAAGCTTTCGAGTTTCTCCAAGTTTTGTGAAAATGGGTAGCTGAGTAGCGGAAACAGTGTTTCTAGGTATGGAAGTACTACAGTATACCTTAGACTTTATCAAACTTTGTAGAATTCAAGTAGGACACACTATGAACACTAACTTCAGAGACTGCACATTTGGCACATGACGTACCATAATCATAATGCTGAAATCTATACAGAATGAAGTCTGTAATTTCTGCACTTCAATAAAATATGTTGGGTTTGGGGTTCTTTTGTGTGTGTTTTGTTTGGTTTGGTTTTGTTTGTTTGGGTTTTTTGTTTGGGTTTTTTTTGGGGGGGGGGGGGCGCGCGGCACAGGTATAGAAGGGGGGATGTTGTTTTTTTTTTTTCCACGGGAGAAACTGTGGACCTGGGACTTGCAGATCCTGGATGGACTGTATACACCAAGCGGCTGGATTTTTCCCTTGGTCTGGCTGTCTGATAGCTGCATGGCCTTATGCAGAATGCAGCACATAACACTGGCATTACAAAGGATTTAGAGCTGTAATCCAGCTAGAAGTGCTTTCACATGTAGTATAAACTATCTGGAAAGATGATGTGAATTACCCTGTAACCTACAGTTTGAGCCCAGCATTTGTGAAGCAAGAAAATTATTTATCATTATATACCAGTGTTTACCATTATGTATCATTGGAGTTCAGATGTATCTATTGGGCACTTGGATAGATTTCTATTGCAGTTAATTATTTATTTTTACCCAGGCACATACTTTGAAAGGAATATTAGTTGTATTAGTGCTTTGCAGATGAATGGAGGTTGTTTACCCTGGTGTCTGGCTGGCCATATACTGTCCTTCATTGATTGCAATGTCTACAGTGCAAAACAACTTTGTGGTAAAACCATCACACATATACTGATGGTCAGAGAGCCAAATTCTGCCTTTGTTTTGCAAATGCAACTCTCTTACAGCTGGAAAGCTGTAAGTTTTGGCCCTCCGGTGTGCAATGTCCTTCAGTTTTGACTATGAGATCAGAAAGTCTTGGAATGTTAACTGGAACACATAATTATTTTGATTACTGTGTTGACTTAAGTAATTACATGCTTAAGTATTTTGTTGAATGATGGTCTAAACTATAAGCCTGAATATTTTATCTAGTCACTGTTCTCACTGAGCTCAAAGAACTACTTTTATTTAAGATTGAAATATCTAGCCAGTCAGACTGAGTGTATGGTACTATGTGCAAAGACATACTAGAAATAAGGTTGCTCAATAAAAGAGGAAAACTACTTTCTGGGCACATTGGCAAAGGGAAAAAGAGAAATAGGTGACACCTTCTAAAGAATGTTGCTCTCCCTGGCAGGATGATTTCTTAAAGCTTCCTAACTTGCTTTCTATATGTAGAGTTTCTATAGAAACTTGGAGTTTTAAGATGGAAATCCAGTGCAGCTTTATCTCTTCAAGGACTTTGTATGCAGCAAGAGTGGGTTACTGCATTGATACAGAACAAGTGAAACCAACCAGTCTTTCCAGTGTAGGATGACTACTTTCAGTAAACAAAGTATCAGAGTGTACACCTCCCGCAGGATGTCCTGTGTGTCAGCTGGCTGTGACATGAAAGTGGCCTTCCTCCCATACAGAGAAATCTTTGTGGATTTACAGGTATCTTTTGCATATATCAGTTGATGCATTTGGAGGACCTGAAATAAGGATTTGTGTTACACTACATAGCTTATGGACCTGGCTGGAGGAGTGGTTCAGCTTCAACTCACCAATACATTGTGTGAGCACTGTTATGAGGAGTGTTTAAGGCTGAATCTAAGCAGTGCTGGTTTATCTAGCTAGGAAACACCTGTGTGGTGTAACTCTCATTCCTGCAGTCAAATATCTCAGTCTATATCCATCTGGCTGGTCATTTTGTCTTCCCCGTCAAAGATGGCTGTATCCCTTTAGAAATCATCCTATTAAACTCTAGGAACACACTTAAGTCTTGTTGGGGAATAAATGGAATGTCCTTGCTCATGCAAGAGAGGAGCAGAGCAGTTATCTTATTTCTTCACTTTTTCTGCTTATTTTACATGTCCTGGTATCACAGGGGTTGTTCATACAACACAACTGGAAGCACAACTTCAGCCTCGGATGTTCCCCAAAAGGTTAACTGTTGATGAACGTTTGCCTGTGCAGAGATTGGAAATGAATGCAGTTACCTATGTCACACATCCTGTTCCTAAAACCTTTTGATCTTTTATGTATAGGGCAAAGATGCTGAAACCCAAGCCTGTAATGCAAATACCAGTGTTTAGACTTTTCTGTGTGGTCTTCATTAGCTGAGTGGGTTACCAAGAAGTCAAAGTATTGACTGTATTTTGAAGGCTATTTAAAGCTTGGACATGTCTCTAGATTTGTTAGCTTTTTATTGAGGCAAAATGAAAAGTTGTGAGATGATATAGAGGTTACTAAATACTAATATCAGAGTTAGAGAAGTTACTGAAATGGCCATCTCTACTAACTCTGTGAGTCAAAGGCTATTCAGATAATGCATTTACCTACATGACACTGGTTGCCTGCTGCTTGCAATGAAACCAGATTCTGACCAAGAAAAAGCCAAAGCTTTCATGCCTTGCAGCAGCCACATGCTGTCAGACTCAGGGTGTGTATGAGTTCACTGTTGGGGACAAAAAATGTAGGAAGAGACCTTTCTTTGCTTCCTTCATCCAGAGAAGAGATATGTAGAGTTATGGGGAAAGGAGTATTACAGAGATAAAGGAGTCAGGTCAGCCCGGATCTGCCTTTGTCCTGGAATGATAAAGTGTTTGGGCAGTGAAGAAACCCTGTGTTAGCCTAGGACAAAAAAACAAGCAGTGAAGCTGCAGCACTGCCTTGCTTTCTGTACATGCAAGGATTTGAACATTGTGATCAGGAGGAGGTATTTCAGACCAGACTGTATGACTGAAGCTCTGAGACAATCCAGACAGTTAGATATTTCAGACTTTACAGTAAAGTGCTTCTTTGTGCCTAGCAAACAGTGACTAGATATAATAAGCATGCTTACAATTTAATTCACGTACCTGCCTGCCCTTCGGAACCGAGTGTCTTAAATGCATCAATCCTACAGCTAGAAGGGAGATTTGTGATTATCCTATTCAGACCCTGCAGTGATGCACCCTGCTTGCTTCATTCAGCAAATCCAGCACTACAGGAATTATTGCTCTGTCCTTATTCAGGCCAGCAACTGATGGTGCACATGGAGCAAGACTGCTGGGAAGATATCCAGGCTTCACTTTGACTCCAAGTGACAATGAATTTGCTACACACCCCACCCTATTCCCACTAATCATAGCTAATTACTGTCACTGTGAAGAAGCCCTTCTCCATCTGCCCACTTGGCTTCTCTTTTGCCACTGCAGATGCTTGGTGTGACTGAACCCCTGACCTACTGCCATGCGGGGATGTTCATGCAGCTCTCAATTAACTTCTTAAAGTACACTTTCCGTCAACTAAAAAACTTCTGCTGTTGCCTGGGAGAGGACCTTGGCTCTGATGAAGGGAGGCTTTAGAGGTTGGAGTTCTCCCAGGAAACTGGCCTTTTCCATCCATGTTTTGGCAAATGTGGAAGAGGCAGCAAATTGAGTGTCAGTGTAAGGGAATGAGAAGATGAGCTCCTGGGCTATGTTCTCTCATTCCATGAATCAGTTGGTTTAAAGCTTTTGATCTTTGAGATAATGAGTATACCAATACCTTATTATATTTCAGAGAGTTGTGGAACTTAATTAATCAATATTTGTGAACTGCGAACACTTCCTGTGATAGGAGTTATTGAGTATCAGAGCAAAATATGAATAATCTTGGCATGCTCAAATTAGCACAACTTTGGTATAGGTGAAAAGAGAGTGACACTTGCTACATCGCAGAGAGTATTTTGGGTTATTTCATATGCTGTAATCCTCCTTTTGTGGATTTCTGGGCTATTTTTATAATACTAATTCTGATTTAAAATATTAAGTCTGACTGCCAGCTCTAATCCATGCTTCATCCTTGCATATCTAGCAATATTAAAAGCTCTGACTAGTCTCAAGGCATTTAAAAACATTCCTATGCTGTAGGAACGTCTGAGGAAAAAACCCAAACTACACGTTCCTTTGCTTCTGCTGTAGGAAGAGTTTACGGACCTGCACAAGGCAGGATGTCTGTTCTACTTAGTATATTGACTTTGATTATGTCCCATTTTGAAAGCAGCTGATTTAGTTTTTAGTTGTCTGTTGTTCTGAGGTAAGTTGACCTTAGCTGTGATTGTCCACTGATATAAAAAATGGTTTGTCTGTTTCCAGTTGTTGTAGTTTTAGTTTTTTCTCATCATGGTAGCTGCTCAGCTCCACTCTTAGTAAGTTAACCAGCTGTTTAAAACTGGGCTGGAAATGCCTCCACCAAGATGAGTGAGGTTGAGAGGCTACTGCTGTATCCTGTTTCCTGTGCAGGGTACAGCTGCTTTGAGACCAATCCAAATTACAGCCAGCTGCTACTCAGCAGCATGTAACTCATTATAGCAATGAAGAAAAAGGCACAACTTTGGGTTGGATTTTGCGCCGTCTATACTGCAGATAGAAATGTACTTTCCAGTATTGAATTCTATATTTTGATACTTTAAAAGCTCAGCTAACCTCACCAAGCTGCAGAGCTGCTCTGAAAGGGCTTTCAGACATGAAGTGTGGATTCTTTAGCACTGCTTTGCAATTAAAATGAGAAAAATTCACCCCAAAGAGGGTTTTTAAAAATATGTAGGTTGGCGTTGGTTTTCCAATATACTGTGTGTAAAAGATGGGTTTTTTCTCAGTTGTCTAATGAAACCTGATTTGACCATGCAAGAAACAAGCTAGAATATGTTGTTCTGTTTCATCTGATCTTTAAATAATTTAGAGGCTGGAATTAGGGTGGGGTTTTTTTGTTAATTATACTGAACAATAAACACTTCGCTGATCTTAAGTGCAAGCAAACACAGCAGACAAATTATGTGAGGCATATAAAAGCGAGAAAGGGCCAAGAAAGAAAGCACGTGAGGAAGAACATACTTGGTCCTGTAGAGTCTGGCAGCCATATGTAGTGTGATTTTCTGATAGGGACAGATGGAAAAATAGTAATGTAAAAATGTTACACTAGAAATCATCCAGTTCAAGTCTCCATCTCCACGTTGTCTTATAACTTCAAATTCTGTATTTCCATCTGATACATTGCTATAACAGGCACAACTTCCTTAATACTGGAAAACAGAATTTAGTTGCGATAGGGATGGGTGTAGGAAGATCCAGAGAGTATACTGCATTTCAGTTTTGTAGTTAAAGCTTAAAGAGTGGTTTGAAAGCAATGCTTTTAATTTAAGAAACCTCCACTGTAGGAAAGGTGTTTGCATGCTAAGCAGAGGAGAAGGGCACAGATCACTTTCTGTAATGGTAACACTGTCCCTTGGGCCAGGCTGACACACAGTTTTGTCACACTTGGGCCGTTCAGCTGTAACTCAATCATTACTCACCTTCGCAAAGGCTTTTCTCTGTTTTCAGAGTGGGGCACTTATGCTTCAACTCAGTTCATTCACTGCAGATAGGCTCCTTTGTAGTAAGGATGTACATGGGTTGGTTGGCTGTACAGCCAGAGGAGAAGGGAAATGAATAGAAGTAACCACAATCACTTCAGTGCAATGTAAAAGTAGGCATGGAGAGAAGAGCAGGGGGATTATGAGAGCACAGATGGTGGGTTTTTTGAGGACACAGACAGCAGCTCTTCCGAAAGCACAGATGGTGGCTGGGATGTAGGAATCTGTAGGAAGCAAGACTTGAAAGATGCCTAAGCCACTTTCTCAAGTGGGCTGTGAGTTCAGGTTTCTCTGTTTTCAAGCACACTTATAGCTAAATTTTCAAAGAGCCTGGGTCTCTCTTCAGAAAATGTGGCCTTAACACTTCGTGCAAACCAAGCTCCAAATAGCCCTGGCTGTCCCCCTCCCACCACTGGGAGGAGTCATTTGCTACTTTGAAAACCTGTGTCCATCTACCCTAGGATTATAATAAATGTTACGGCAAATACATTCAAAGAAATGCATTTTATCACATACAATGGTGACTATGTAAGTGTTCTTTGCCATTATGTGATTATTTTTCCTGAGACTGACCCTTTTGACATTAAACAGAGCCACAAAATGACTGTGGCCTGCTGATCTTTTTTTCATTACACAATGGGTCAATCTTGTCTTTCCATCACACAACCATGAAGCAACCGAGGCTATGTCAATAATCTGAGTTTATTTTTATCTTCCTGCAAGCTGCCTACTGCTTCTTGGCTCCTGTCTCTCCAGGCAGCTGGGAGATGCTGTCTTCCTCTCTCACAACCCCTGGTGATTACACACCATCTGTTCTGGAGCTCATGTCCATTCCCCAAGTAAGAACAAAGATATGATTATCAGCTGTGGATACCTTGAAACCTCAGGCTCCCCAGATGAGTATTCATGCCAAAACAGGTCACTGTCTGTTAATTTTTTATACACTTCTTTCTTCTCTGGAATGACTAAGTGTAGTTGCCCTGATCCTAAAAGCCATGACATCAAGGAGTATTATGGAGTACATGTCATGTAAAAATAGTCGTAACAGGTGTCCACTAACCCAAAGAACCTGTCTCCAAACAGGCACTCCTGTACAATACAATAAATTACAAGGACATGGCAAGGATATAGTGTTGCTTCATTGAGCATTGCCCAAATTTTTGGAAAGTAGTGACCGTGGAACTCCTGAGCTAGGGGTGAGGTGTTTGTGCTTAGAAGCCCATCAATGACTTTATTCTTTGGATTCATTTAGTTGCTTCTGGAGCTTGCTCTTTTTTTTTTTTTTTTTTAAATTTACAGTGCTTTGCAGCTAGGATTTCCAAAGCTGACCTACAGGTTGTGTGAATAAACACCACCCTTTTGTTTTGAAACTGCCGTATTTGTTGCCTCTTAGTTCTTGGATAAGAAGAGATGGTGAAAAAGTGATCCCTGATCATCTTCTCTGTGACACTTCTATTTTCATAGACATACATCATATAATTCTTCAGCTGCTTTATTTAGCCTGGAGAGGTAGCATTTTTTAAGGTGCACACTGTAAAGATGGCTCACAAAAATGTCACAGCCAAGAGGGTTTCTGCCTGCTTTGAGTTAATACCAGGAAGAAAACTCTTGCAGAGAATTCTTCCCTTCAGGTCTATCCAGAAGTCTTTTACAGCTGGGCTGTGAAAGGGCTACTAGACTGCACACATTCCCTCCAAATTAAATTAATGTAAAAAGTACACTTGCTGGTGTCACCAAGTAATTCTTTTTGAGCAGTGGCTGACAAATTCCAGGAACCATATATCTCCATGATTCCTAAATGTGAACTAAGAAGCTGACCCTATCCCCAGTACTTTGACATTTCGCTTTTATTTCTGGCTTTCAAGATGCTCCATCCAGTTCAACTTCAAAGAACAAAAAGCATGAAAATTCAGGTCTACTGTGGAGAGTTTTCACAAAGAAAAGCCAGGACATTGGCATTCTCTGTCTTAATGTATTGTTTTCTGTCTTCCTTGAAGCCATTAGACACTGGAGTCAATCATTATTGATTTTTTTATTGTCAGTCAGTTCCTGTATTGATAATGCTGGATACTATCAATACTACTCACAGCATGTATCAATACTACTCACAGCACAATTATAGCTCTGCTCCCTGCCGCTTGCAAGGTCATACTGGAGAGCTCTGTGATGATTTAGAAGTATTGATGTAGTGTTAGGGAATTATTTATTATACACACAAACTGTGTTAAAAGAAGATTATTAGGGTTGCAAAATTGAGTACTCCAGTTTTAGGAAACACAAGAATTGGGCTTGTCTGTTTGGTCTTTGGCTGATAGCCTTAAGTGTGTGCTGAGCCACTCTGATTCACTGCCTTTCAAATGGAGTTTTTTCAGACATTAAAAGAGCATCTAAAGGGAGGGTGCTACAGTGGGTAAACTTCCTTCTCACAAGAAATTCATGCTCTATAATTAGAACTCCCATTAGACTATGAAGGATTTTGTTGACAAGGAGAGACTGAAAAGGGAATGTAGAGCTCCTCAGGGAGTTCTCAGTGCCCTACTGCGAGGTCCCTCTACTAAGTCCTTTCACTAAAGCAGGTTGCAAGCATTATCCTCCACTCCAACCTTTCTTTATAATCCCTTGTCTAGATGATGGCCCAAGCACTTAACAGTTCATCCTGCATAAAGCCACTGGGATATGGACTGAATATAGGCTGATTGGAGGTGGAGTAGGAAGTCCACACAGCTTAGTTGGACCAGCAGAAAAAGTTGTAGTACTTGGACTAAGCCCTTTTAACAGGCAGTGCGAATTTTAGAAATTTTGATTTCTGATAATACTTTGAGACGTCCTCAAAATTTACTTTGACACAAATTTCCAGTTTTGGTATTTTCTGCATCAAAAGTGGTGTAATTGTTAGTATTTTTAAAAAACCTGATGTAGTGATAATGACTTCAGAAACACGTAAATGACTTCAGAATTTTTGAAAGCTCAATGCCAAGAGGAGCAATTTGGGCTGTTACAGATCCTTTCAGAAAGCTTTCAGATGCTGTGGAGTTATGAAGTAGAGCACATCAGAATCAGTTCTTCCTCTCTACATATATGGTTAGCTCCTCAGATGAGATTTGCGGAAGTCTGTCAACATCAAGCTGTCATCATGACTGGTGTTCTCTTGCAGTGTTAATGGGAGGCATGGGTAGTGTCTGCCACCGTGATCGACAGGGAGGCACAAAGGCTCATCGGGAAGAGACTTGCAATCCACGGTAGTGCAGAGCTGGTGTGTATGCTGGAATTTCATTTAATACAGAACAAAACCATTTCAGACCTTTAACTCTTGGAGCTGGTTGTGGCTGGATGAAGCAGAAGTTTGCTTTACATGTTGTCTGTCTTGATCTATTCACGAAAATAGACAACCTGTATTGGTACCAAAATATTCACCGAAACAGGGTACTAAACTTTTAAAACTCATCCTGCAGACAAATGCTAAGTCCTTAGGCAATTTTTTCTTCCCCTCTGTGAACATCTTCACACACTGGAATTTTATTATTTTTATACGGCTTTTTACTAACAGCTTCAGGTTAAAAAGCCGAAATTACATTTTGTTAGGCACTGCATTAAACAGGAAAAACAAGACAATCTTTTGTGAACTTGCTTTCTGATACCATGATAAAACTCACAGTGGAGTCATCGTATCTGGGGCTTCTAGATGCTATTGGATGACAAATGATAATTATTTCAAAAGAACCGGACGAGGTTATGGAAATTAATAACATCTGCCAAGACAAAATGTGGTTTGTCCTCTGAATGAAAGTGACAGCTCAGTCAATGGAAGAGTGGGCATAAATGAGTCCTTGTGTTGCAAGAGGAAAACTGCTGTTTGTCAGTTCAGGTTAAAACCTGAAGCAAGCTGGAAAACAAGAATCCTGTTTCCTGGGAAAATCTGAGACTTTTTCTTCCTGGAGGAGGAACAGCCCTTTCAAGATTTGAGAAATTTGTCCCACAGCTGAAGGGAAGTCAATGATTAGGATTGCTGTGGCTCAGCATTGGGCAGACCATGGGCTGAAATCTGGGTTTGTTGTGTCCTATGTAAATTAATTGAATACGGTCCACACCAAAATATCCATCAGTCTCTAATTAGCCAGCTAAAATGTCAAAACTCCAGGTTAAAGTTCATATTTTTTACATCAGGTTAATCAAGGTCTTTCTTTTCAGTCTCGGTGCAGCTGCTTTCTTTGACTACAGAGGTGTTTGCTCTTTTAGGCTATCTCTAGTTCTCTCTGTCTCTTGCCAGGTAATTCATATCTTGAATCTGTCTTCCTCAAACCTCTTCTAAAACTGTGAGACCTGCAAGAAATTGCTGTGGATACATATGAAGGAATGGATATGATTTTCTTAAATGAATGACAGCAGCCTGAGTGACAATGAAGTTGTGTGGAGTTTGCTAGGAAATTAATCTGCCTGATTTTTGCAAATCTTAGATAAATTAGAGTCTGGTTAGATCTTAGTGAGATAATGTAATGATTCTGTTTTCCTGAAACATCAGGGCTGTGCTTTATGATTTGAGAGCATATTCTGGCCCCTTCAGAGGAATATCAGATATTTTAAAAACCCACAACCAACGAACATTAGGAGGGCTCTTATCCCTGTTGCTTACCACAACTGCAGAGAAAGAGCTGAGGTTGCAGGAGCAGTCCTTGTGGCTGGAGATAACTGGGATGGTTAAGGCTCAAGGCTTCTTGCTGGTGAGGCTGTAGTGCTGCGAGGGGCTTTGCTCCTCCAGACCGCAGTGAAACTTCCCCTCACTATGGGACTTAAGTGTTGGGGGTCACTACCTCTCCTCAGACACAGGTGCGTTACTGCATTGGGAGGAATGCTGGGACAATTGTTGTGAATCGTTAGCTTTCATTTGGTGTGTGGAAAACAAACAAATCAGTTTTAAGAAAAAATCAGCTGGTGTGTATGTTCCTGTGGGGGCCCTGCTTCTGCTCTGCAGAGAACTCCTTGCTGCTTGCAACAGGTTATTTCCCTGTCTGCTCTCTCTTGGCCATGGTGCAAGTTTGGAAGTCTGAAGGTGAAGCACCAGATTCTGGCTCATTGTTAAACAGGGTTGAGGAAGCTTGCATGTGCTGGATGTACATTTCCGGTGTACCCAACAATTTGCTAGCTTTCAGAGACGAGATTTATACCCATCTAGAGCTGTGCAAACTGTGCTTCCATCTTTTAAAAATTGAAGAACTATGTAGGTAGACTCCTGCTTCTTTGTTTCTTCAGCAGAAAGCTACTACCTGAAAGATATTTTAGGGGCTACGATACCTGTATATGTCCTGTTTCTTGGCATTTATATCAGCCAACACAGCATCTTTTTGGCTGTTTTTATTAACCCTAAGTTTCTGTCTTGCATTTTGTTCATACTGTTCACTCTGGCTATCTCTGGTTGAACTATACAGGGCACTTGATTTGAAACCAGACAGAAAATGTAATGGGTGACTTCTTCTTTTTTTTTTAATTTGAGGTGGAAGTATCTCTCTTGAAGGTGCCAGAGCACTTGTCAGCAATTATTCTCTCAAATGTATGGGGTGTAAATACTGAAATTTACAATTATTAAATGCCTGTGTCACAAATCATAAAATGATGCAGGTTGGAAGGACCTCTGGAGGTTGCTTCTGCTTCCCTCTCCTCAACACGAGTCCGGCTAGATCAGATTGTTCCATATCATGACCAGCTATGTTTTGAACAGCTCGAAGAATGGAGAACCTGTGATGTCCCTGAGACCTTGCTGTAATGGGGACCTTCCTCTTTGGGGAAAGAAATTGTTCCTAAGATCTCATGGGAGTTCCCTGTGCTGCATTCTGTGCCTGATGACTCTCATGCTTTCTCTGTGCATTTCTGGGAAGAGTTTGTCTGCATCTTTGCTCTCCCCTCCCATGAGGCTGATAAAGACAGCAGTAAGGTCCCTTTAAACCTTCTCTTCTTAACCCTGTCTTGCAAATCATTACATATCATCGAGAAATATAAGTTTAAGGGCTTTAGTATTTTGTGTTTTGAGCAGGAGGGGATCAAGTTTTCTGGCTTTTATGCGCAACCAAAAAGGCTACTATTCTTTTCTGTCTGAACTTTTTGTTGTTTGTATTGAGCTGTGATTCTCTGATTTTCATTTATTTCAAGGATCTGAAGCTTTAAATAGGACATGTGTTAAAAGAAAGGCAAGAAAATAGTGACAATTACCAAAAGCATAAATGCATTTTTAATTGGAAGTGGTCGTAGGCACATAAAAATGCTTTACTGTGTAGTATTGCTTCAGCACTTGTGAAATAGTTTGCAGTTTCCCCCAAAGAAAAAGAGATTCACAAACTCAAAAGAGTAGTGTTGACAATTGACTAGAAATAGGCATTTTCCAGCAGCACTGAAAAGATAGGGTATGTGTTTATACCTTAAAAAACACTTTTGGTTTCTTATTTCTGGCTTTGAAGATGTGATCCTTCAAGACTCTCACAGGAAGATAGGGTAGGAAAATGTATTAAACCAGCATTTGGGCAGAGAGGCTTCTACAAGCCTTGCATTTGAGAAGTTTTTGTTTTGACATGTAGAGAAATTTTCCAAGAAATAAAGACATAATAAAAGCAGTAGTGACTTAATCAAAAATGTTGGACGGTAAAACACATTAGTAAGGAAACAAATACAACGCAGGCAAAGGAGAGGGAAAAAAACCTGTGATGGATGAGTACTAAACCAACATGGAATTAGAGAAAGCAAATCTATTTTGCAAATAAAAGTGAAGAACAGCACAAATAGAGGCTGGAGATCAAAAGGTCTTGGAACAGAGGAAGGTAAGTTCTGGGAAAATCTTTATGAATAAGAACACCTTAGAAGTGGTTTCTTTGATAAACAGGAAACAAGTGAAAGCCTAGGTAGTAGCATGGTGCTTTTTAGTAGATTTGAGAAGGCTGTTTTGGAAAGTCAATGAAAATAGCACTTAATAAAAAGTAGTTCTGATTATAATGTGATCTTTAAGAAAACAACAATAGGCCAATGCATCTCTCATTTCGCTTCCCTCTCAGCAAGAGAATCAGCGTCCTCCTGTTACACATGAAACAGCAGAGAACAAGAGCTCATGACCAAATTACCTTTTCTTGCTGACTCTCTTAGGCGATTCTGAAGAGTCTGAAAGTGTTGGGGCTATTGCTGATTTTCAGTGAAAAGTTGTTGCAAGCAGATGTAAGTACAAATAAACATACAAAAGCCCCTAAGAGACTGGAGTCTTCAGTCAGAGTTACTCAAGAGTAGTATCTTAAAGGTTTGTACTCTGACAGGGTTTGGAGGGATGGTCCTATATCTTGCTTTAGCTGATTCTGCTGCAAGATAGAGACTATAAAAGTGAAATTCCTCCTCAGTCGTTGCACTTACAAGATAAAAATTATTTCAGTGGTATTCTTCTGCATTCATGTGAATGGGTGAAAGCATCTGTCAGCAATAACTCAGCATTAACTGCTCTTCAGTTAGGATAATGAGCATTTCTCGATGGTGTAATGTTCGTGTGTGTGTTCCAGTGCCTTCTCAAACACAGAATTAATTCTGCATGTCTTCTCTGAAAAATCCCGTAACTAATGTAGATTATGTTTTATCATCCATCTTCATTATTAAGTAGTTCACAGAATCACAGAATCACAGAATCACAGAATGTTAGGGATTGGAAGGGACCTCAAAAGATCATCTAGTCCAATCCCCCTGCCGGAGCAGGAACACCTAGGTGAGGTTACACAGGAAGGCGTCCAGGCGGGTTTTGAATGTCTCCAGAGAAGGAGAATCCACAACCTCCCTGGGCAGCCTGTTCCAGTGTTCCGTCACCCTCACTGAGAAGAAGTTTCTTCTCAAATTTAAGTGGAACCTCTTGTGTTCCAGCTTGAACCCATTACCCCTTGTCTTACTGTTGGTCGTCAGGAGTAAGTATGGCCATTTCAAATTCTGTGAGAATAAGTCAGGAAGGGAGATCATTTAAAAAGAAATAAGAACTCAAGAAAGACAATGCTTATTTATAGAACAGTATTTAGACTCCCTTACTGTTGCCTTAGTAGTCAGGCTGAGACTTTGGAGTGAAGGGCAGATGCCAAGCTGTTTTCCTCCTCACTGGTAAAATCTCCTGCTGTTTACACGGTCATTTACCTCATGGATTCATTGTTTTCTCTGCAGCAGCAGCACAGAAATTATTTTTATTAAAAGCTCCATGAATCTTTCAGTTCCTTTGGGTTGCTCACTGTATAGCAGACACCTGAGGGTCTTCCATGAACACTGCAGGTAAACGGAGGTCATATGAGCTAACTCTGATACCCAGGCCTTGTGCAATGAGAAGGCAGTAAGACCAAAAAGAGGAGAACTAGATTGGAAATGTAGTGAGCAGGACCTTGAATGTTAAAATATATGGATTCAAGTGCTTTTAGGCTGAGATACTGTCAGTCCACCTGGGGAGCCTCATTTAGAGGGCAGCATGTATGGAACAAAGAACATTAGAACAGTATGATGCATGTACCTCTACACCTTCTGCAGCTGGGGCTATTCCCTCCATGGCAAATTCACAAATGCAGTTTGCTAAGGAGACACATGTCAGGTTAAAAACACAGCTTTTGCTGACCTGAGTTGAATATACCGTTAATGCCAGAGAGGATTTGGATCACACTTTTCTGAGGGAAAAGTTATTCGTAATGAGAAATGCTGCCAGGCTATTTTTTTCTGCTGCATCCTATGTCTCTTAATGAACAAGACAGCAGGGCTAACGTGCTAATGTTTAGCATTCAGGTCCTAGCATATGCATCTGTCGTTAAAGAAATGCTGAAAGATTAACTCAGGCTTGACATCCTGATCTGCAAGGATCTTATCTGCCATACCTGTTGCAATGGCATCACCAGTTCTGAAGCTTGCATGCCCTCCACCCTCTTTAATGATCCCAGTACAAGACATTTCCAGTGGGCTGACACTCAGACAAAGCAAATGTGACTTCTTGGCAGGACTTGAAGCAACCAGCTTCTCCACATTTCTGCTGGGAAATGTGTTTCTGTTCATGTGACTCTGTGCATGTGTGTGTGTTTGAGGGGAGGGATTTGCAGTAAGAAGTTGTGTTAAAAAATAGTGAAGGGTGTCTGCAGATCTGTTCCCTGAGTTTATCTAAATATTCCCTTTTCTTTCCTTTCTTTTCCCCTTCTCTTCCTCTCTTCTCCCATTTACTGTCAGGAAGGGCCACCTCTGAAGGGTCAATTCAGTACAGCCTGGCGCCGATACAGGTGGATATCAACAGCAGTTCCAACAGTGAGTCAATTTGCAATCAGGAGACTCCTTAAAATGGTATTGTTTTATGTGCATGTGGAATGTGCAAGACCTCTGCAGAGGGCTTCCAGAAGAGGGAGAGGGTAGGTTTGCCACCCCTAGCTCCCTCTGGCTGAGGCAGCCTGCAAGCTCTTGATGCCTCACTAAAATAGATAAAGGTAGCTTTTCTTGAAAGATGCAAGGGTCTTGATGTGTGAGGATCAGTGCCAGAGCGTTTTACCAACAGAATAGGCTTTCAGAGGTATATGCTGTTCAGAGAAAACCGGCCACCAAGAAAGCTTAGGACACTTCAGCTGACTGGAAGAAGCTGGAAGCCAAGCACAGGCAAGTCCCTTCATTGAACTGTTACTTTCCCAGCTGGAAATAAGAGCTTCCGATCTCAGATTTGTGCAGGAACACTGATCTATTTGAGTATAGGTGAAGAGGCCTTGCTTTGAGTTTTCAGGTGGTTTAGCTGCTGTCACTTACTTAGGCTCTCTGGTGCTTCCTGGAGCACCTGGAGAGGGAAGATGAACCCTTGCATGGTATAATACAGTCCTTCTCTAATTATGTATGCACACGGTGTTATCCAACACTTGTGATCCCAGTTCACAGTGGCCCCTTCTCCCAATGTGTGTGTTGGGGGAAGAGACTCTTCATGAGGTTGTAGGAGAGGAAAGAAAAATTCATTATGCAGAGCAAATGAAAAACGACACCTGCTCCTCATTGTTCCTAAAAGGTATTCCTCTCCCATATTTTCCTCTTGGTGACTCTCCTGGTACCGACAATCTTTGGTCCAGCATCACAGAAAAGGTAGCTGGGCAACAAGATATTGTGGTAAAGAATTGGACAAGTGGATGAGCTGGAGGGAATCAGAAGAG
Source organism: Caloenas nicobarica (assembly GCF_036013445.1). Taxonomy (NCBI): domain Eukaryota; kingdom Metazoa; phylum Chordata; class Aves; order Columbiformes; family Columbidae; genus Caloenas; species Caloenas nicobarica. The sequence goes on along the minus strand of NC_088284.1, from coordinate 44,601,603 downwards.
AAGACAGCAAATGGAGAAGACACCAGAAAGGAAAAGATATAGCAGTGAGAAGATCTAGAGAAAGCAGTTCTGGGTCTCTGTGTTGTCCCAAACCCAGGGTTCTTTAAGTTCAAGCTGTACAGCACAGGCCTTTTTTTTTTTTTTTTTTTTCTTTTTTTTCATTCCTGCTATTATACACTTTATATGCAATTCCAATTAATTGAGCAATAGTCATTCCTTCAGCCTCATCTACTTTTTGCAATTTCTTACGGATGTCAATAAACAACATATTAAACATCAATCTATTATTTTCATTTTCTGGATCCATATCAGTCCATATTCTAGTAGCTTTTAAATACAACGTCTCCCAATTTCACATCCATGACAACATTTAGTTTTCTTTTTTGTATCTCCAGCTAGTGCATAAATTCCATGCGAATCAGAATTTAACAACTTACTTTCTTTTCTGATCTCAAAATTATTGTGTAAGAACAAACAGTACTGTATTTCATCTCATTTTTCCAAACTTCTGCAGAACAACATTAATTGCAATATAGTACTGTAACTTAGAATCCCATATTCGGGCCATTTTCATCATTATCCAATTTATACAAAGACCACAATTGAGTATGATATCGTTTCAAAGTTTCTTTTATCAGAGGAGAATCCCCTCACAAATTCACTCTGATAAGTAAGGATGCATCCTAAGGGGGAACAAGATGGTATTTCAGTAGAGGAACCAGTTCCCATTCCCCAAATGAATTTCTTTTGGTACCAAATACAAATATGCAAACAAATACCAAGCCCGCATACACTCAGCTCGAGTTCATCCACTCCTTCGTGTCTATGTGTAGCAGGTCTCTTTGAACGCGGTCCTCAATGGAGCTGACTTACATGGAGACTTATTGCAAATACTAAGTGCATGCAACCAAATGCAAATATGCAGACCAAATACCGAGCTCAGGTATGCAAACCAAATACCAAGTTCAAATATGGCCAAATACCAAGTTCAAATATGCAAACTGATCACAATTACACTTGTTCAAGACAAGTGGAGAAAAACTGCTGGAGTCCCTAGTCAATAGGTTGGTGCTAGGTGGGGTCCAGTCAGCTCTGCTCCTGGCTGGCTCAGTAAGCTGGCCTGGGCAAAGCTCTTATTAGCGTCCCATCTGGCTTTCCACAACTGTTGTCCCAAAACCAGAGTTCTTTACCTGGTGTGCATACAAATAAGCCAAATTAGCATACAGAGATGAGATATTTATTTACAGAGTTGCACAAGTCTGGATGCTGGAATAAAGCCAGCATACCAGAAAGAAAAGTAGAAGGCATTATATACAAAACCTTATCACTATCTTCAAACCCTAAAGTACCAAGTGGTTGCACATTTGCGTAGTGCATTACATAATCCTTTTTGTGTATAGTGAGCAACATTCAGCTAAAGGACACTTTATCCAACACTCTTGAGATATGTGTTAAAGCAAGACCTAACTAAGTGTGTGGGCTTCAAAATGTCTAAAGCTGCAAGGTCAGTAGTGTCTGTACTTTGTGATTAGGTGTTTTGCAAGTCCCTCTTACCTTTGTTATATGAGCAGAGTGACCTAAAACTGAAATGATTTATCTATCTTTAGGTTAGCAATTGCAGACAGGATTCATTCTTTCAAGTGATGACATCATCTGGAACAGCAGTCTGAGGGCTGAAAATGTCACAGTGAGCTGTTTTTTTAACTAAACTCTCTGGCCTGAGATCTGGAAAAATCCTCCATTCACCCCTCCACTCCAAAGACAGTAGGACAAATGGCACCATCTGTTAGGGACTGAGTGTGCAGACCCTGTCTGTCACTGGTTAAAGACTGACCACCAGAGCTATATAGTGTGTAGCATCTAATTCATGGAAAGGTAGTGAAAAGCAGTTGCAAACTCCTGCACAGTGATGGGATTAACCCTGTTTTTTCTAGCTGCATTGTCCTCAGCATAGTTCTAACATTTTCCACGTGCTCACTAAACACTGCATCTTTGGTATATATGTAAATATACAGCTTTTTATTAATATATTTGAATTTATTTGTTAAAATCTTGCTCACAAACTGCAAATGTAACTGTAACGATGTTATCATAAATGATTCTGTAGTCTGATTTTATGCTGCACAGTGAATGATGGAAAATTTACAGCACAGAACCATGTCTCACTGATCTGTGACTCCTACACAAAGAATTGGTTGTTTCTTCTTACCATACTTCTTTGTCTCAAATGCTTGAGTGAGTCATACTGTGTTTGTTCCCCTTTTTAGCTTTTTGGTGGTTTGTTTAAGTGCCACAGTTCATGCAGTCTGATGGTCTTTTCTGTAAACTATTGCTTGGAAGTGTTGATATCCTGGGCAGTGTATCAAACCAGATGTTTAGGCAGCTGTATTAATCCTGTGAGCAGTTCTGTGTGTCAGTAAAACTGTGTACATGGGCTTGACATCAACAGGAAGGCTCATTGTGGAATTGCAGCATGCAGTTGAGGGACCTGGGTCTGCATTTATGCTAGGTGGAAGTGATTTTAAAAGATTTTAAGATCTTCCAAAGATAGGAGGCTGAGCAGCAGGGGAATTCAGGCTGATACTTGGCTCATAAGAAGATGATTTTATCAGTCAACAAGTGGATTTGAACTACAATACAGGGATTACATTTCACCAGGTCCTAGATGAAGAAAACAGCAAAAGAAAAAAGCAACAGTCTGAGACATGTACAGCCCTGTGGTCTGGGAGAGGATGAGCTGCAAAGCACTCTTTGGGGACTTAAAGTGTCTGTGAAATACAATGCACTATCCTATCTTGCTTTTAGGTCACCTAGTCATCAATCCTGTATTCGTCTAGAGCAGCACTCTTTTTTTGTGCGTTTTTTTTTCTTCCTCAAAGTCATTAGAGCACTTAATCAAACTCCAAGAAAGATTTTTATTAGATCTCAAGCCCTGCTTTGAAGAATGATTGATTTTGTTGATGTCCACTGTGCTTACTCTCTAGGAAAAACAGTTTAAGCCTACATTAAATGAATTTTCAGGGTAAAATTCAGACAAGAAAAAAACCAGCATAGTTATACCAAGCAGGTGAGCTATTGGGCAAGGATATTCACCATGCTTGGCCAATATATATTTTTTTTCATTCATTTGGATATCACCCATTCCATTTTCATGGTCAGAAAGTGGACCTGCATGACTAAGTGTTGAAATTATTGTAGCCATGCAATCCTTGGAGATTCCCAAAAGCATCTCAAAATGTTGTTAGGACTTTGTTATTATTATTATTAAGGATGGACTCATTTGAATGACAAAGCCTTGTACAAAAAGAGATAGTCTATCTAGGTGGACACCCTAAAGTGCAAGAAAAAGGAAGGGGTCTAAACCCTGTAACAATGTAGAAGTCTCCCTCTGGGAGTGCAGCAGTACTGGAGTAGGGGCTGAGAGAGGATGTACCATCCCCATTCTTGGAGATACTCAAAACTTCACTGAACAAGACTTGGAGCAAGCTGACTGAGCCTGGAAGTCATGTTTTGAGGAGGGCTTGGCCTCAATGTCCTCCAGAGGGCCCTTCCAAACAGCATCATATTCTAATTCTGTTATCTATGGTAAATTCAGTGGCAAAATCCAGTGTACGTATAGCCTGACACATAGTCTAGCACCTAAGCTGCAGAAAATCTCCTCCCTCTTTGGAAGTAAGCTGTCTTCTCCAAAAGCACCAGATGAATGTTGTCTTCTGGTAGTCTGCAGTGGACAGAAGAAGAATGTGATGGAATTTGCATCAAGTTATAGTTACTTTTTTTTTTTTTTAAGGTCTGCTGTATACACAGAGTAGCTAGAACTTTAGGGAACAGGGGCTGGAAGGTGAGCTGGCAATCTTAAAGAGGCAAAGAAATCTTGCTCCCCATAAGGCTGAGACTGGCTGAACTCTCTCAAGGGCAGAAGGACAAAACTTTCACAGATGTCCTGGAGATCAGAGCTAGAGGCATCTCACTCTGACAGCATTGTTCCTGTTGTGTAGCTAAATTGAACAGGTCGGGTCCTGGGGCTGTCAATCTAACTGAGTTCATGCCAGCTTTTAGAAAGGAAGCAGATATTCTCCAAGAGCTAAATGCCATTGACTCTGATGTGACATTGTGATAAAGTCTTGGGCTCTTTCAGTGGCAAGAAAGTATTGCTGCATTACTGTAATGACTTGTGATATCACATCCATTGCTCTTTTATTGTGTGTTTTCACACCCTGGGCTCCCATTTCATTTTGATGGACATCACATTTTTTCTTCTGAATGTTTTTTTTAACCTTCCTTTTTTTGTAGTGATTGGAATCTAAACTGAGAGCTCATTATAAATTCCTGTTGTGCATACTGAGCTCCTATCACCTGAGGCAGGGTTTGTAGGAAAAGGTAATAGCAGATATTCTTTTATACCAACTGACATAGATGTGAAAAACACACTAATTTTCTGACACACTAGTCACTGTTCATATCTGAAAGACGGGCAAGAAATTTCAAGCTATTCTACTGCATTCTGGGTTTCTTGGCTATTGTATTTCATTTCTTAAAATTCCTTTTCAGACTCCACTAAGGCTGCTTGGGTGGTTGCTACTCATTTTAGTGGGTTTGGGGATAAGTATCATATCAGCAAGATTAATTATTATAATTGAATTTCTAATGTTTTCTGTTTTGTTTTTTGGGGGGTTGGGGTTTTGGTTTTCATTGTTTGTTGGGGTTTTTTTGTGTGTGTCTGTATGTGTGTGTGTGGCTGGAGTTTTTTTGTGGTTGGTTTGTTTGTTTGGTTTGGTTTGTTTTTTTCTTGCTATATATAACATTACTAGCTTTTAAAATGGCCATTCATTAAAAAGCAAACTAGCTGACTCCCTGAGACATGCCAAATTATTTCTGCAGTCTGCTAATGACCACCAGTTCTGCTGGCAGAGTTCACAGGAAAAATTTAGAAAACAAATCTATATCACTAACAGCACCGCTGCCAGCTGACTTTGTTATTACAAGAGTTAAACGCTTAGCCTTTCTGGGCTCTGACTTATACACTGTGATGCCTTGATTTTGTTGGCATCCTAATGATGTGTATCACAATACAAATCAGACAGAAAGTCTTCCACAGGAGCATCCTGCCCACAATTTCAGCATTAGCAAGAAATAATTTTGCAGTGCCTTCTATGGAAACATTTCATCTCAGCTTCCAATTTCAAATGATTGCTTTTCTCCAGTTAATGGGAGCTGCTACAGAATTGTCACTCTGGCACAAATTTTGGTGCCAAGATCTGCAAACACTAGAAAACCAGCAGCTACACTGGAAGAGGGTTGATGGCTCTCATCATGTGGAGCAACTTTTAAGGACAGCAGGATGGCTGGACAACACTTGGTTGCAGTGCACATAGGGTTTTATGAATCTGGACAACTTTGGAGTGAATTTGTGACAGGACAGGTGCATAACTTCACTGGTGTCCTCTTGAGGTGATGATGCATGTCAGTGCTGGATTAGGGCCCCCATGTTCCTTATCTACAATACTAAACAAACACAGCAAAAAGTCCACTTTTCCAGGTGTGGGGCACAGGCAGAGGTGATGGCAGCAGTCAGACAAAAGCACATGCCAACACTCAGTGGGAGACTGGCAAATCAGAAAAGTCTCAGCAGCATCAGTATCACTGCAGGGTGAGACTCAGCAAAAAGTTTTGTGTCTATTGCTCAAGATGTGGGGACAGATGAGGGGCATTCGCGGGGTTCCAAAAGATTAGAACTTGATCTTTAAATGTTTCAAGGTATCAAAACTATGAAATGTTCAAGGTTGTGGGATTTGTTTTAAATTACTGCCTCCAGGTGATGGATTTAAAGATAAAAACATCTAGTAATTGCCTTTTCTTCTTGTGGTTTTTGTTTGTTTGTTTTGTTTATATTATATCTTGTATTTCACAGATGTATTTCATATATATTCTGGAACCTGTTTACATGGGGACACTTGGGCAATAGGATCTGAATTAATTTTTGAATTGCATTTATTACACAGAATTCAATCCTGGTGTGGGCACTCTCAGAATTAAGCTAAACTAAAATAAAGGGTTAAATTCAAGAGCAGGGTATGAAAGGCAATGAAAACAGAAGGAAAATGTGCCTTCATCTGAATTTTGTGAAAAGCTCATGGAAGTAAAATGCTATAAACCAAGTTCTCAGCCAGTATAAGTAAGCATTATCCAGCGATTTAATTCAAGTGTTCAGTAGAGGAGAAATTGGTCCTTAGGAGGCATTTAACCACACAGAGTGTTAATGCTCCAGAATTGGCTGTGATTTAGAAAAAGGGCACAAACTGCAGAGCTTTACAGAATCACCTGTTGTTTATATAAAGCAGCCTTTAGCTTTTCCTGTTTCATGCAGAAAACAAATTATTGTATTTTTTAAGTCAGTACTTTTGCATCTGTTTCTTTTGTGAAACAGACAGACAAGAGGTGATAGAAAATATAAAACAGAGTGATCTAAACATGGAGGAATAAACACTCCTGTCTCAAAATATAAGAATTCAGAAACAGTGGTAGAAATTAGATATGACAGTTTCACAACATGTAATCAGACTGTGGAATCCACTGCCAGGGGAAGATTTTGAAGCCAAGATTTCAGTTAAATTCAAAGAAGCATTAGCAACTTACATGAATTACAAGAATACCTAGACAGGTAATAATTATGATGGAAATTCTGGAAAGGATATTAGATGCTGTGCCTCAGGTATTATGCTAGTCTCTATCAAGATGAGATAATCTAGCAGACATGCAACCTGTAGTAGGCAGAAAATAACCTGATAAATACCTGTAATTGATCACTATGAAACATAAGATTTAGAAGACCTTGGGTCATATCCGGGCTATCACTTGATCTAGCTTCCTTTTTTGAAATGCTTCATCCTCATTTTGTCTCAGTTAAGCCTTTCAGGTGTCTAGCTGCTGATGAGTAATGTATTCTGGTCATATTGATTCACAGTGAGTCAGGAAACCTGACTTTTTAATGCAACTTGCAGAAGAATCATGTTGAGCTAGGTGTGCTTGGAGCCTGAATATTGCCATAAATAACAGTGCTGAAGAAACAGGTAAGTAGGTTTAACTCTCGGCCTAGCATGAAGTCAGTGACTGAGATGTAGAGTTGGAACTGTTCAGCATTGTCATAACAGCAGTGTTAAAGTTTATTAGCAACGTGCTCTGAGAAAAGCAAGCTGTGGGAACCAACAGGTAGGTTTGCTCGAAGGATCCTCAAGGTTGCAAATAAAGCATCCATGTCCAGGTCTGCTGGGGCACATTATGCACTACTCTTTCTCCTTAGTGAAGAAATCAGTGGACATCAGGGAATGGAACAGGAGAAAATGTTGCTCTTTCTCCTTCCATGACTCATAGGGGAAGAAATATGAAGAGATTTGTATAAGAAGGAGAAAGACCCAGGAGTTATGGTGCAGGTAATTTCACATGTACCCTTCACACAGCAGCCCAGACAGTCCCTATTCACAGACTTCTTCATTGTGAACAGCAAAAGTGAGGATGCAAGATGAGGTTAGTAGGCACATAGGGGAGTAAGAGACGTGTCTTACAAACTAACAGGCATGTCACACTGAGTGCCTGTGTAAACATGTAATATCCACTAACTGCAAAGGAACTGAAAAGGGAGGATGCCTCATGCGAAAGCACCAAAAGTTTGAGCCATGTTTTGCTGCCTGTATTTCTGCATAGGCCCTTGTATACTTCTGGCCAGCTCTAGGATCTCCCATTCCATTGCCTTCAACAGTACCATGAACTGCTGTTACAGGTATTCAGTTCCTTTCTGGACTCAGTGTGCAGGAGAAATTTAACCCTCGAAGAGTTCCTCCCAGCAGCCAGGATGGAAAACTCATATGCAGTAATTGCATGTCTGAATTCCTCAGCACTCTAACTTCCCTTTATCTGGAATATACAAGGGAATCATTGCAATATAGTGAGTTAAGAAGTACATTTCAGGTACTTCTTATTTATGTATTTTGTTTATGTTACTATTACAGCTCAGCATGTAATAACCATTCTAATTCCACAGTAATTACGGTCAGATGAAGTACTTTACTGGTTAAACTGTGAAAGTTTAACTGGTTATACGTTCTTTATGCGATTAAATAATCACAACTTGTGTTGTGTCCTCTGTGTGATGTGCGCATCCTGTGAGATTCCAACATCATCAGTAAGCGTCTGGTGAAATCTCTACAGCAGTGCTTCTCCTGGGAGCACTACAGCAGGAATTTTAAATTGCTCTTAGTATAGCTGATAAAGATAGTTCAAAACTACGTTTCTTGTTCAGAATGGCCAATCCACATGCACGTTTAAAATGCAATGCTTTTACAACATCATTGTCCTGAATTATAAAATCAGCTTCCATCCTTTCTTTTTTTGTATAAGACAAACATAATTTCTCCACAGTAGACTTCAGCTCTGAAATAATTAAGCATTATAATTGTCACTTCAGACCAAAGTATCTGCCACAACATTTAACAGTCTTGTAGAGGAAGAATTCAAGAAAGGAAGATTTTTGCTTGCCTTGTAGTGTTTTCATATGAAGTTTGTACTTACACGAGGAAGATGAACTTTTTAAGGTCAGAAGAAACCATAGTTTAGAAGCCCTTTCTGTTCTGGCTGCTGCAGCTCTCTTCCTGCTCTTGCACTAGGCAGGCAGGCAGGGTCCACTTAAAGATAACTTGGATGTGACAGTTTCCAAAGAACAGAGGAGGAAGTATGTTTGGGAAAAGCCAGGAGAATGTTGTGGCTGGGATGGCCAGCTAACTGCTTGCAAGCCAGCAGCTGATTTCCTGCTTAGATTCAGTAGTGTCCTTACAAAAGCTTACTCAGCTGAAAGGTGCAACACACCTTTAGTAATCATACCTGAATCCTTAACTGGAAAAATGCACAAAACCTCACAAAAATTGTGAGATGTATGCTAATAACATCCAGAAGTTGTCCAAATCCAAGTAACCGATAGTCAGGGTGCAGTAGGCAATGTGAGCATGGCAGAAAAGAAAGCGAATTATTGAATTTAATGGTTAATAAAGAAGCAAGTTGCATTTGGTGAAATAAAATGTGTGCGACTTTTTACAGAGGCATGGACTGTAGCTCAGGGAGGGAAACAGCTCTCCCTCCCTCTTCCCTGGCTCCCTTTATTCATACACTCTCAAGGGTTGTAGGCTGTTGTCTTCATGTAGGAGTGAGTTCTCACTTGTATAAAGCCCAATTGTGCTGATAGGGCAGTTAGTGTGAACTGCACAGGGATTTTTGCTACCGGTGTAGATAAGATTTTGAAGGATAAAACTGCTTCAGGAGCAAACGGGCTGGTTTCTGGTTTCTGGTTTGCTTGCAGAGAGATACCTCACTTCTCTTCTTGCTAATCCTATTTGTATCGGGTTTCATTTCCCACTCTGATACAGAAGGTTACCTGCATCTTCATGCCCAGTAGGCATCAGTTTCCATCTGTTCTTAAATTTGGTGCACATAGCTGTGCCCTCAATTTCTATTCTTGGGAAACCTGAATGTGCCATGATTCAAACAGACTGCAAACAGATGCTTGATGATAAAGAGGTCCCATTTTCTTATACTAGTTGCAATTTGAGCTGTGAGGATTTTGTTACTGTCTAATGGCTAATCTTTGCAAGAGTTCAATGAATCTACTGGATTTGTGGCTTTGGCATAGCCATAACAGGCCTGTGGTTTTGATTTATGGAAGTTTTGTATTCAAAGCTTGCTGAGCAGCCCAGAACTGCACAGCCACAGGAACTGACAGCAAAATAAACATTCTGTCACTCCCGCTGCAAATTTGACAAGTAGGGACATCCCTTTTTCAGAGTGTATGAGAAGAACAGTAGAGTCAGTTGTGTCCACCCTGCACTGCTTATGCACTGGAAAATTGGTCATTGGGCTTCTACATGTGGAAAACCTTCCTAAGTTCAGAGTTTAGAAAGGATCCTTCAGTTTTGTTTCTTTTGTACCAATTGAACTTCAATAAGCAAAGGCCCGAAAGTGGTCTTCCCAAAGAAGTCATTTAAAATCTCTTCTTATAGCAGACAAGAGCAGGCCACAGTATATAAAGGGAAAAGGGAAAGATGACCCTGATTCACTCTGGAAGCATGTGTCTGAAGCAGCTTTTTGATTATGATGTTGTTGATATTATCAGCTGCTCACATGCCTCCAAGGTAAGTTTTGTGCCCCTGACGCAAGAGAATGAAGGGAATAGGTTCTCACTTCCCATAGACCCAAGGCCTGCCCTTATGCCAGTCCTCACTGTGAAGTTCTGAGGACAAACTAAACCAGCCCCATTGTCTACTCACTCTTACAGCACTGTACATCAGGAGTGACTCTTTCCACAGCAGTCTGAGGCTGATGCTGAGAGAACCTGGACTTTAGGAAAAACAGAGCTCTATATTCCTCTAGATAGTGCCTTTCCAAGTTTCAAGATGCATAAGCAGATGTGCAGGTGTCCTGCCAACACCCTGACTCTCGGAGAGAGCCAGCACTGCTGCACACACCGCACATCTCCTTGCTCCAGTGGTAAAGGCACCCAAGGCTGCAGAGGAAGACACTTTTTGTTTGTTTTCCTGACTATTCTGTTAAACCTTGAATCCTATATCAAAAGTAAAAGTGAGCTGCAGGCAAAGTAGAAACTGACCGGCCATGTGTTTATAACAAATACATCTGTTTTTTTCAATACAGTAGTTCTAGATGGAGTTGGATTTTCAGCCCGTGTTTATAATCACTGTTAGATTTTGGTTTTGTAAAGCCGGTATTTCTCTGAAAATGAACAGAAATGACAACCTGATAGAGGAAAGAAGGGAAAAATTGCTAAGCAGCATGGTAAACACAGTGGTATCTGGGACTTTATTTCAGGCATTTGCACATTAATGAAAATATAAAGGGTGGGAGACAGGGAAGATGCAAGGAGCAAGGATATTTGGTATAATGATTTTAACTCTTAGGTGTCTTGAACTTCGTATGTTTGGGTCAGAAGTGAGTGATTTCAGGGCATGTAGGGCTATGTTCAAACTGTTTTCATTATGTTACTGGTAGCAGGCATCCTCTGCCTGGTGAAAGCATTTGAATGCTGTGCTGACACAGTCCATCTGTCTTTCTTCACAGGGTGAGTTTGTAGTGAATACCTCTATGCTACATGAAGCAGCATGCGCATGTGGTACTTGCCTCTTAGCAAGTAATTTTCAACTACTCCTAAATCATTGCAGGTATGGTATTCCTTGTCTATGCTTTCTAGCTGGAAGTAAAAAGCATCCAACTCTTTTCTTCTGCAAGATAAAGCCGTGAACCTTTTTAAAAGCAATTTCAACCTTGCAGAAGGCTCATTTAAGAGACATTTAGTTTCAAAAATAACTTGAATAATTAAGTTTATTTAGCTGAATAACTTGGCTGAATTTGGTTAGTTACAGCTACTAACACAGTATCCACAGTCAGCCTTGACAATCATCATAGAATCATGGAATCGTAGAATAGTTTGGGTTGGAAAGGACCTTCAAAGGTCATCTAGTCCAACCACCCTGCAATGAGCAGGGACATCTTCAACTAGATCAGGTTGCTCAGACCCCTGTCCAGCCTGGTCTTCAATGTTTCCTGGGATGGGGCATCTACCACCTCTCTGGGGAACCTGTTCCAGTACTTTACCACCCTCATTGTAAACAATTTCTTACTCATGTCTAGCCTGAATCTCCCCTCCTTTAGTTTAAAACAGGGGCCTGCTAAAAAGTCTGTCCCACTCTTTCTTATAGGCCACTTTGGAGTACTGAAAGGCTTCAATAAGGTCTTCCTGGAGCCTTCTGCAGGCTGAACAACCCCAACTCTTTCAGCCTGTCTTCATAAGAGATGTGTTCCATCCCTCCCATCATCTTGGTGGCCTCCTCCAACAGGTCCATGTCTCTCCTGTACTGAGGGCTCCAGAGCTGGATGCAGGACTCCAAGTGGGGTCTCACCAGAGCAGAGCAGAGGGGCAGAATCACTTCCCTCAACCTGCTGGCCACACTCTTTCTAATGCAGCCCAAAGTATAATTGTCCTTCTGGGCTCATAGTGCACATTGCTGGCTCACGTCCAATCTTTCATCCACTAGCACCCCCAAGTCTTTTGCTGCAGGGCTACTCTCTATCCCTTCATCCCCTAGCCTGTATTGATATTGGGGTTTGCCCCAATACAGGTGCAGGGCCTTACAATTGGCCTTGTTGAACTTCATGAGGTTCGCATGGGCCCACTTATCAAGCTTGCCCAGGTCCCTCTGGATGGCATCCTGTCCTTCAGGCATGTCAGCTGCACCACTCAGCTTGTTGTCATCTGCAGGTTGCTGAGGATACACTCAGTCTCACTTGTCTGTGTCACTGATGACGATGTTAAACTGTGCTGGTCCCAGTATGGACCCCTGAGGGACACCACTTGTCACAGGTGTCAATACAGACATTGTGCCAGTGGCCATCACTCTCCGGGTGCAACCATCCAGCCAACTCCTCATCCATGGAACAGTCCACCCATCAAATCATAGAATCATAGAATAGTTTTGACTGGAAGAGGATCATCAACTCCAACCATAACCTATCTCTAGCACTACACCATGTCCCTAAGATCCTCGTCTAAACGCCTTCTGAACACCTCCAGGCATGGTGACACCACCACTTCCCTGGGCAGGTTGTTCCAATGCCTGACAACCCTTTCCATGAAGAATTTTTTCCTAATATTCAATCTAAACCTCCCCTGGTGCAACTTGAGGCCATTTCCTCTTGTCCTATCACTTGCTACTTGGGAGAAGAGATCAACACCCTCCATGCTACAGCCTCCTTCCAGGTAGCTGTAGACAGCAATAAGGTCTCCCCTCAGCTTCCTTTTCTCCAGGCTAAACAGCCCCAGCTCCCTCATCAGACTTGTGCTCCAGACCCTCACCAGCTTTGTCACCCTCCTCTGCACTCTCTCTAGTATTTCAATGTCATTCTTATGATGAGGGGCCCAAAACTAAACACAGGATTCAAGGTAGGGCCTCACCAGTGCTGAGTACAGTGGCATGATCACTCCTCTCATCCTGCTGGCCAGACTATTTCTATATACAAGCCAGGATGCTCTTTGCCTTTTTGGCTACCTGGGCACACTGCTGGGTCATATTCAGCCCGCTGTTGATCAACACCCCCAGATCCTTTTCCACCAGGCAGCTTTCCAGCCACTCTTCCCCAAGCCTGTAGCGCTGCCTGGGGCTGTTGTGATCCAAGTGCGAGACCCAGCACTTGGCCTTGCTAAACCTCATACAACTGGCCTCAGACCAACGATCCATCTGGTGCAGATCCCTCCGTATAGCCTTCCTACCCTTCAGCAGATCAACATTCCCACCCAATTTGGTGTCATCTGCAAACTTACTATGTTGGCTCCTTCTGCAAGGGTGGCTACAACTAAGTGAAGTAAACCACTTGAGCTTACCGAGCCTCCTTGCCCTGCCTGCTTGCACAAACTGCTGCACTAACTGCTTCACCCCTGTTTGTTGGCCATGTTCACTGTGCTCCTGGTCACCTGCGCTCCATAGGAGGGTGTTTAAATCTCCCCTGCTTGCTCCTGGTAACGTCCCTGCCATGTCAGCCCCTCTCACGAGATCAGCTGCTATCATGGCGATTCTCATGGCTCCAGGATCTCCTCCTTGTTTCCTCAATCTGCACCCAGCCTCAGCTCTTACCATAGCCGCTGCTGTGCATGTTGGTTGACTGCATTTAAATCTCCCGCAGATGCTCTGTAGCTGCTGCTGTGTGTGTCACTCACCACTGACCATTGCTTTCCAATTTAGAGAGAAGGATGTTGTGGGGACCATGTCAAAGGCTTTACAGAAGTCCAGATAGAGGACATCTGTAGCTCTTCCTTTGTCCACTGATGTAGTTACTCCACTATAGAAGGCCATTAGGTTGGCCAGGCAGGACTTTGTTCTTGGTGAAGCCATGCTGGCTGTCTTGAATCACCTCCCTGTCCTCTGTGTGCCTCAGCATAGCTTCTAGGAGGATCTGTTCCATTAGCTTCTCAGGCACAGAGGTGAGGCTGACAGGTCAGTAGTTCCCAGGGTTCTCCTTTCTACCTTTTTAAAAAATGGGTGCAAAGTTTCACTTTTTCCAGTCACCAGGACTTCACCTGAGTGCCATGACTTCTCAAATATCATGGAGAGTGGCTTGGCAACTACATCAGCCAGTTCCCTCAGAACTCTGGGATGCATCTCATCAGGCCACATTGATTTATATTAGTTATTATTTTAGTTATTATTTATATTAGTTCAGGTTCTGAAAGTGGTCATGAACCTGGTTCTCATTTACAGTGGGAGGGACTTTGCTCCCCCAGTCCCTATCTTGCAGTTCATGCACTCAAGAAGTGTGGGAAGAGAAGGTTCCCATGAAGACTGAAGCAAAAAAGCTGTTGAGTACATCAGCCTTCTCCTCATCTGCTGTTACCAGTTTACCAGTCTCGCTCTTCAGGCGGGGTACACTTCCTTGGACCTTCCTTTTCTGTCTGACATACCTGTATGTCTTGTTATTCTTTGTGTCTCTTGCCAAGTTCAGCTCCAGCTGTGCCTTGGCCTTCCTGACCCCATCTCTGCACAACCGGGCAGTGTCCTTATACTCTTCTCAGGATCCCTGTCCCTTCTTCCACTGCTTGTGCATTTCCTTCTTGCCCTTTAGTTTGACAAGCAGGTCTCGACTCAGCCATGCTGGCCTCTTGCCTTCCTTATCCAATTTCTTACACCTGGGGATCAAGAGCTCTTGTGCTCTATGGAAAGCATCCTTAAAGATCTGCCAGCCTTGTTCTGCTCCCTTGTGCCTGAGGGCAGTTAACCGGGGGTTCCTGTTGACTAACTCCCTGAAGAGCTGGAAATTATCTTTCTTAAAATGCAGGGTCCTGACCTTACTCTTCGCCTGCCCCACATCCCTTAGGAATGTGAACTCCATGAGTGTGCGATCACTGTAAGTCCCTTCCAACTAAAATCTATTCTATTCTATTCTATTCTATTCTATTCTATTCTATTCTATTCTATTCTATTCTATTCTATTCCATTCCATTCCATTCCATTCCATTCCATTCTATACTTGTATTATGCTTCAGATAGCTATATCTGTGAATGTATCAGTGTAAACCCCTTTTTAAAAGTCTAAATTGAAATTGGAACAATCTGGTATTTCAAAATTGTTTTGCAAAAATTGAGAATGATATGCTACAAATAATCAAATTTTTTTAAATCTCTGGTCTTTTTTTTAAATTTAAAATTATTATTTCTCAGCATCTTCACAGACCCTATATATTACCATGTTTGTTTTGATCAGGAGGGAGTTAGGGGGTGAGTTTCATAGTCAAATGGACTTTGAGAGTCCCAAAAGGAAAGGAGGATTCTTGGCATAAAGCAATTGCTGTCAGACAGGAAATCCTGTCCTGAAGTTGTATTTTCCATGGTGATTTTCTGAATTTTTTTGCACAACTTTATGCATAGAAAGTGATTTAGAAACAAAGAACTTGCATGAAATTCTTTCTTATCCTCCTCTAGCTTCAGCTCGGAGGCCTCAAGTGAGTAAACCTCTTGAACACAACTCTGGAAGCTTAACTGAAATAAGGCTGGAATGACCAATGAAAACAAAGTATCATTCCTTCAAACTGAACATTGAGGAGAACCATTCCTTGACTAAGCAAATGCAGTCATCAGCTCCACCAGTATGATCCAGAGTATGGTACAGATTGGCCCTTCAGGGAATTAGATTGATAGTGGTCAAGATTTAACAGGCTCAACAAGGCTGAAAACTACACCTGTTCTCTTTAGCATGCAAAGAGAGGAATATAATTGGGACTGAGAGTGTCTGTAGCATGACTGATGATGAAGACAGCACTCCCACGGGAGTTGTGTTCCCTCACTTTCTCTGGAAGGTGTTGTGAGTGGTTAGAGAGGATGAAGAGTTTCTCAAAGGAGCAGTGCTGGCACCAAACTGTGCCATGCTCTCAGATCCTCTCACTTCTTCCATCATGTCGAAGGTCATCTCATGGAACACCCATTTCCTTTCAGAGGGAGAATTTGGGCAAAAAAAAGAAATCCTATAGTTTAAGGAATTGTATTTTTTTTTCTAATTTTTTTATTTCCTACTATTCTGGTCTCAAATTCATAAGGAGAATTTTGTTGGGGATTTTTCAGGTTCCCTCCAAGGGATAAAGGAGCAAATATTTTTACAGAAAAACCCCAGGAAGAGCCTTATTGGTTTTCTTGGTTGCCATGGATAGAAGCATTTTGTCACAGTCTTCACAACAACAACAACAATAACAAAAAGAGACAGCAGACACTTGAGTTATCTTAAGTGTAATTCTAGAAAGAATTTCTCCAGAGTTTTAGGTTTCTCTGCTCAAGGGTCTATGTTAGAAAGGTGGTGAGGAATCTATTGCTGTAATGTGTTCCTCTCAGAGTTGTTGATTCCCTACATAAGTTTGTCATCACATCCCTACTTTGCAACATAACATTGAAATAAGAAGGAAACTCCGCTGAGAGTTTGTGCCACGGTATATTCCAAGTTATAAAGATTTGCTGTCCAGCTAGACAGTTGCAGAATTAAGAGCACCTCTGAAAATTTTAGCCTGTGAGGCTAGTGATATTTGGAGGTCTCATAGGACTTACAGGAAATTCCAGAGACACAGCAGTGCATAAGGTGTACAGTTTTGTCATGCAGAGTGGGTGTTTGCCTCTGGTCTGGCAGGATGCAACACTCTCAACTATGGTTTCATCTGATAACTGCTGAATCAAACCTGTAAGTATGGCTAATTTGCTCTGTCAAAAATCAGTGACAAAAGCTTTTTACCTCCCAGTCTGTTCTACTTTGGTAGGGAGTTTTCCTTTTGACTTCCTTAGACCTGCTGTGCAATTTAAAACTAGCCATTCCACTCTCTTTTCTTTCTCAGAACACCAGATTCCCATCCCCTGATTAGTCTGGAGGTTTTTAGCCTTTTTACTACATCTGAGTTTTCTGATTTTCATTTTGCTGCGTAAGCCTAAGGCAACGTGCTGGCCTAAGGCAACGTGCTGCAGGAATGAGAGAGCAGCTAAGCCAGATCAATAGTAACAGCCAGCGAAAGCCTGCACATTGCTACCATTGGCCATCCAGCAAAGTCTCCTGAGCATTTGATTTAACATTAATGCTCTTCCTCTTTGTGACACAGGAAACTCACCCAATACCAGCATCTTGGGAACTACACCCTACCTGCCTTCATTATCAGCATTTTGGTATAGCTGTCGTACTGCTTTGAGGCAATTTCCAGTCATTGATAAGAGCCAGTTGATTGCCCTTAGCCTCAATAGGGTAGAAGCTCATGCCCATAAATGCCTTGTGTGATTACAACTAAGCCTTTATTGTTTATGTAGGTAATAAACTCCTCTGCGAGGAAGGAGTGCTGTAAATTGATAGCATCATGGAGAAAAGAGGAAGGAGATTTTTCACAGTGAGCCCTGGGAAGAGGCAACAGTCACCTTTGGTAAGGGTCCCACTGGCAGTTTTTCTAGAAAACATATCAAAATCTTCACAGGATCTCCTTCTGATGGGGGCAAGCCATTACAAGAGCAGGACTAGCCATCATTGAGAGGTGCTGCTTTCCCTCTGAAGACCTTCTCTTGTTTGCAGTATTCCCACTGCTTTATCCTGAGTTAGACTGGTCTCCACCTGCATAACCCAGGAATTCGTGCAGCTGTTTCCCACTTGTCTAAATGAGGCAGAAAATTGAAATATAATATTGCCTACACACACTCATAAGTACCTATTTAGAAATACTCCTGGAATTATTTTTTTGGTGCCATAAAGCTTTGCATTCAGACTTGCAATTTAGGACTAGACAGGTCAACCCACAGGAAAATAGCTGAAATGTGTAAACAACTAAAAATAAAATACTGCTGTGTTGTCCAGGATGCTTATCTCTTGCAGGGCATAATTGTACATTAAATGGGGTGTCAAACAGTGGGACTTGGGTAGGAGTTGTGGCTGCCAGACACATCAGGGGAAAGATTTTTCAAAACTCTATACACTGTTTTGTGCATTAATTGTTGTGTTGGAAGCTGCTTGACTCTGCTTTTGAAAGGCTCAGTTCCATTTGCTAAAGCCCTCACCTCTGCACATTTCTGTGCTTATCACATACTGTATGACAAGAGTGGAGGAATCCAGCTACAGAGAGACAGGTTACAGAGACATGAGTTTATACTTAAATCTCTAAAGTTAGGCTTGTGAGTCTAATTTTAGGTATCCAGGTTTGAATATTTTATTCAGATTTTGGCAGGAACAAATAAATTAATTTGCTAAACTTTGGACAATGAGAGGCTCTCTTCTCCCTCTCCCTTTCCCTCTCCCTCTCCCTCTCCCTCCTCTACCCTCCCTTCCCCTCCCCTCCCTTCCCTTCTTCTCTCCCCTCTTCTCTCCCCATTTTCTCTGGGGAAGGGAAAAGGAAGGGAAATGATTTGAATATGAATTTCATTTAAGGAGTTTCCCCTCAGTGTTGTTTTCATTTCAACTCATTAGCATGTAGCTGTTTCCACAGTTTGCTGTTCCAACCGCCTTGCTTGCTGCCTTCCTCCACATGCTTATGCCAGTTATCTACCAGCTAAAACGGAGCTCGAAGATCTTGTGAGACCTTTTGCTGCAGCAAATTCTCTTTACTCTGTCAAAGATCTCGTGTCCTTTTGATTGATTAACCAGAGTTTAGCTGAGAGCCATTGTTCCGTGGATTTATCCTGTTACTAACTTCCATTATTAGTTTGCAGATTGTGTCTGAAAGTGAGTTATTAACACTATAATGATGCTGTATCATCACTGGCTGTTAGTCTGAAAAGCTGCTGCCAATGGGGGGAAGTGCTAAGAGATTTCATAAACCACAATCTATAAAATATTTATTAGGTACATCATCATTTATAATTTTAACCCATCTTCTGTCATACAAAGACAGACCTCCAATAATCTGTGGTTTTTTGTAGTTCTCTCAGGCATCCTGAATGTTTCTGCTACAACTGTTAGGAACAAATGCTGGTATTTTACCTTGTAATCCATGAAGAAAGCAAATGAAATTAAAAGGCAGGGGCTTCAAAAGGCTTTTTGTCATTTCAGAGGATCATTTTCTCTGGCCTTCAGAGCACTTAGTTGCAATTTGTCACTATATATTATGGCATGGTCATGAAAAATACTAAAGAATCTTCTAACGATTCTCTTAATAATTAAAGGGATTCCTAAAGTATCAGTGACTGTTCTCAGGTCTGTAAGCCAATCTGTGGTCGCAGAATAATTTAACTTCAGAAATCCCTCCATTACCCAATGACAAAGATAAACACACATATCTCCCGCCTCCCAGAAAACATTAGAAGACACCAGTTTTGATAGAAACCCTAAAAGTAAGGTCCTTCTTATGTGGTAGTTACTGAGGCTGGCTCCCTGTTGATTATAGTCCCCCAGTTGACATCAGCCCCATATCTGACTGGCTGGACTATCCAGTATGTGATAGTCTGAGATTGCTATGGGCTGTTAAATTATGCAGATTTAGTTCGGAGCTCACTCCTTTAGTCCTGCTCTCACACTTGCCTGGCAACATACACCATTTGCCATGGAGATCCTTTTCCCAGTCCAGGATACTACTAGCTGTGAATTGCTGCAAAGCCTTACCTGCACAGCACCCAGTTGCTGATGCATGGTTGTGACTTTTATTGTCAAATGTCCCACTGAGGTGTTTTGTTATTTAGATGAAAAGTCCCCTGAACTTCAAAGTAAGACCTGCAATGCAGACCTCTTAGCATTAGGCATAGTTGCACAGTTGGAACCATCTTGTGCTGATGCCTTACAGTTATTCCTGTGAAAACGAGCATCTGTTCAAGAACAAATTACCTAGCACCAAAAAGACATTGCCCAGGTCTGCTTATCCTCATCCTAGTGTCAACCTATCCTCTCAGCCTCATGCAAAGGCAGCCCAAAGTTTTTCGAAGGCTGTTTTCCCAGACGTGTAGGGTCCAGTAAACATGCAATGAAGGTGCAATCTTACAACAAGGGCATGTTATGACTGCATGCTAAATGGCCCTAGTTCTATAGGTTAGGCATGGCGTATAATTCACCTTAATGGCAAGAGGTGTTTCATAGCATTGGTGATGAACAACTGTTCTGAACTTTGTTGCTACATCATATTAGTTTTGATTTGTAAAAATGTGCTTATGAATGTGGTATTTTGTTACCCTGGACCTTGTACTTAATAGAAAGAGTAACAAATTGTTATTCCATGTTGGATTCTCACAAGAGGAGAATTTTTGTGTCAAATCTTTGATTTTGAATTCAGTTTATTCAAATCTATACCGTGTTTTCATCTAAGCATTAAGTGTGTGCATTTTGACACTTCATATCTTTCTATTAGCAGGTACTGCAAGATGTTCAGAGTATTGCAAAATTTGCTGCTAAGAGCATTCCCAAGAGCATGATCAGGTGATTGCTTGTGGTATGAATACAATGCTGCCACTGAATATGGTTGCTGGTCACTTGCTGCTAGCTCACTACGAACTGCCAGTGTAACGGCAAACAACCTCTTAAAGTGTGCTGATCAGATTCCTGGTGCTAGCCTGGTCATGCTCAGATGAACCGCTCTGCTTGTTTTTGTTCATAAACTTAGATTTTGCACCTGTAAGGAAGTATGTCACAAATCTTATGCTGTAGACTATGTGAAGCTGGAGGAAATTCTTGCCACAAGGGCAGTGGAAAGTTTCAGCAACTCCCTTCCTGTGAACACCCAAATTTGTTGCTTTGGGAAGGCATCCCCAGAAAGAAGGACATACTGATCAAAGAAAGGCTGAGAGAAGTCTGCAATGAAAATAAAACCTGCCACAATGGAGACCAAAGATCTACTACAGCTAACTAGCCCATGCTCAGGAGAATAAATTACAATGGTTACAATAATTCTAAGATGTTTGCAGTGCCTTGTTGTGGAAGTTGCCATAGGACCAACAGAAATGGATGTTGCACCCCGTGCTCTCAGGTGGAAGAAATCTTCTGTATTAATGAGCTGATTCTAATCGGCGCAGGTACCCATGTGTGGTTCACCAGAGACTATGATTCCTGCTGACTCCAGTGTCTTTGAAATCACAGACTGGATGGTACTGCTGGTGGTCCTCTGTGACAGGGAGCCTGTGATCTGACAAGAGCTCCAAGTGGGGAAGGGAGCCTACAGGAAACCCAGTTCTCCCAAAGGTCTTTGAAGTGGAGTCCACTGTGGGCTTCTTTGCCAGAATAGGAACCATTTGGAAATTTTGAGTATACATTAATTTCTGTGTGTATAGTATACCATATTGCATCTCCTTAGCAATTGTGTGCATGTTTATACTTAAGCATTTGTTTTTCACTCTTCAAAAAACATGAAGTTCACAAAAATACCATCAGAACAAGCCAATGTCTCTGAAAGTGAAGAAAATATTTCCCACCTCCTGAGATTCAGCTGCCCAAACGTTCCTACTGATACTCTGGCAGAAATGTTGTAAAGTCCTGATGTGTATCACACACATGCACAGATGTGTTGTGTTTGTGAGTGAGAGTGTATAGAGTGTATATATGCAAATACCGAGGGAGATTCAGTAACTGGGACCTGTGGAGAGACCCAGGGTGTGAATCCCAAGTTCTTAAGCCAAACAAGGTTCTTCTCACAAAGCTGCATTTACATTATACAAAAATCTAACCTCTTTTCTTCATCTCTTTTCCCTGTCCCCATCATGCATGCAGTAGCATTCTCTAAAATGGATCTTTAAAGATCTACCTCTGACTCTAGTGGTTCTTATAAAAGCATCACTAGTTCAGGCATGCGTAGCTAATGCATCATTATATGGTAGAAAACACTGCAGCCTGACATGAAGAAAGATATATTTGTAGACATAGGTCTTTATTTTTTTTTTAAAAAAAAAGTATTAACATTGTACTATCATACCCAGTTGGATGTGTGTTTGAAAACATAGATTTTGCTTTCTTTAGTCTAGTTTACCTTCCAGATTAGGAGGAATGTGAACAACTAAACTTACAACCCCTCACATGCTCTGGGCATGTTAGAGTGGCCAACTGCAACAGATTCGTCTGTTAAAGCCAGAATTTTCCACTCGCAGAAGGCTCTGCTGATTCTATTCAGGCTTGAAATAGAGAATTAAAGAAGGCATTTGCCTTTGGGCAGAGACCTGAATCTAACAGGCATTTGCTAGACAACTTTGTCCCAGGTGTGCAAAGCCCATAGGTAATCCCATTGCAGGTATAAATGTGTAACTAAGGGCAGCAGTATAACATGGATGTTGGGGTTGGCTTCTGCAGTGATTTTTCAGTTGAGGGCCATGCTGAGCTCAGAGAAAATTTAGCATGTAGATAAGAGTTTTGCAAACCAAGGCTGAGGAAGGAACACGTTTAGATCCCAGCAAAAAGCACAATCTCTTCCCACTCAGACTGGTCACTTTTTGGGCACAATGTTACATGGATGGAGAGTTTATACTATACACACATGGCATACAGAGACTAAAAAAAAATGGTTTGATGGAAACAGGGAAGCACAGAAAGAGAGGAAGTTAATTCAGTTAGTAATTATTGCAGGCACTACCTATTATATAAATGCTGTAATTCTTAAAAAATGTCATAATTCCTGTGCAAATCAAACAGATCAGGCCCATGCATGTGACAGTGCAGTCAGCAAAACCTTGGGCCTGTGTCACTAGGACGGAAGGGATTGGGATTTTGCTGAACCAGCTCCTGGCAGATTTCACGGTTAATTATTTTATATCTGTGATTTAAAATTTATAAAAGTCATTGCTCATGTAATTTAATGTAAGAGTTACCCAATGTCAACCAAGATTGGCTTATGATAGCATGAAATATTTTGAAAGTCAATAGGAAAAAAATATCTGCATTGTACCAAATCTGCAAGAGTAAAGAAGATTTGGACTTTTGATGAGCGAGAAAATGATCTATGGAGCTTGCAAAAAGGGTATTAGCAGCAGCTGAACCAGAGGTTATCGTGCCTTCTTTTGGAAAATTAAGGAAGGGGTTACTAGTTTTGAAAGAAAACGCATCTCCCTGCAATACACATAGAAGTCTACTCAATTAAAAATGCAGGTTATTTATGTCAGTAAGTCTCTAGTAACAGTTTTGTATGTGATGGACATTATTTAATAAAAGCCAGGATAAACATGCAAGGCAAGTGATGTATGCTTTGCATATTGTTGGAGGTTAGCATTACTGGCTGTACTGAGTAAAATATTTTCTAAAAATGATCCTGCAGGTCAGTATTACATTTTGTGTCAATGACATTTATTAAAATGGTGGAGGAGGCTCTTTCATGTGACAAACTTGGTTTTTTGTGGCATGTTAAATGTTAGGCATTCAAATATTATAATAAGTTGTTAAACATGAAACTGAGATACATACCATCTGAAAAGAAAGTAAATAAGTCGTACTCCTGCCAGTTAAAGTATCTAGGGTATTACATTTCAGATTTGCATGCTTTTCTTTAAGATTGTTACACCTTTAAATGGATCCAAGTAGCTCTCAGGGCATCAAAGGATTTTACAGTTATAAATTCTGCAGTTATAAAGCTCAGCTTAGATGGCTGCACATTTATTAAAACTAGGCTGTTATTGAAGCGAAACAAACAAACAAAATCTTAAAACTGCCACTGTTGTAGTAGAGCTGAGTGAACTATCCACAGCATTTCATGGTTTACTCTCAAGTGGCTTTTTGCTTTAGTGAATACCGAGGAATAAGAAAAGTACCAGTCTAAGACAGAGCTTTTCATGGAGCACAAGTCCCTTTCCACAGTCAGCTGTCAGTAGACGGTGTTCCAGAAGTGCCAGAAAGGACTGTAATGATTAGTTAATTTCCTTATCACAAGCACAGTGTTGTGTTCATCCAGTGTGTCCTTTGTCAAGTTTATACACTCTGAGAGAACTGTAGGTTAGCAGTTATCCATATGCAGCTGAAATACCTTGAACCAAATAGGATCAGACACAGCTTTAGCTCGAGTATTCCTTTGGCTCGTTAGCCACTCCAATTAATGAAGTATCTTGGACCTTATGTCAAGCTAATTTATTGCTAGGCTTAGATTCCAGGCTCTTGGTCCTGTTAGAGACTGATAGCTCCCCCTGGAAGGGAGAGTGGGAGGTGTCTCATCCAACATCCTGTTCAGAGGTGGTCACCACTCAATGTGACTCAGCCTTCTGAAGAATGCAGTCACTGTTTTGAAGCATACAAATTTCAAATACTGGGGGATATTGCAGTGATGCACCCCACAAAGTGTAGACGAGTGTGGGAAAAGGTAAATTGAGCGGTGACAAGGGAAGCTGGGAGTTGTGGAACAGCTTTGATGTGCTCAACAACTAAATGAACAAGCACCCCTCAGCCAGCACATACCCCAAGCCATTACAGCATGACACCTGACACACTGTCGAGGTTCCTTTATCATGTATTTGCAATAGTAGGTGTTAGTATCCAGTGCTCCAAAGTCACTTCATGCAAACTTTGAACTGATTAACAACCACTTGCCATGCAGAGCTTGGATACAATCAGCAGAAGACAAAAAACATCCCCTTTTCAGTAGGATAATACTTTTCACAAAGCAGTCACTCTATCTGTAAACTTTCAATTTGGGTCCTCAAATGAGAGCTCATTAAACACCTTCAAAGGACAAGCCAAGAAATTAAAGTCCTTAACTGTCAAACAATTAAAGTAATAAACTCTGAACAGGTATTTTTTGTATTGCACATTAGTAGTTTTCTTAATCATGAGACATAATCATCTGTTCACCTCTCCTGCTGCTAAAATTCTTCCTCTGCTCCATGAGAACAAAGCACTTTTTTTGGTCTTAGATGGTCTTACTAATTAGTGTGTCTAGCAAAAATCAAAATAATTATCCTCAACTTTGAAGAATGCTGTTTCTGTTTTATACTTGAAAATAAAAAGGCTTGTGTGACAAAAATTATATCTCTTTTTTCCAGCAATATTATTTGGACCACTAGAATACTTAATCCTGTTCCAGAAACCTCTCTATAATTACATCATGAGCTTCATTCCTTCAAGAGTGCATCCTTAGTAAGTTTGCAGATGACACCAAATTGGGTGGGAATATTGATCTGCTGGAGGGTAGGAAGGCCATACAGAGTGATCTGAACCAGCTGGATTGTTGGGCTGAGGCCAACTGTATGAGGTTTAACAAGGCCAAGTGCTGGGTCTCGCACTTGGGTCACAACAGCCCCAGGCAGCGCTACAGGCTTGGGGAAGAGTGGCTGGAAAGCTGCCTGGTGGAAAAGGATCTGGGGGTGTTGATTGACAGCTGGCTGGATATGAGCCAGCAGTGTGCCCAGGTGGCCAAAAAGGCAAAGAGCATCCTGACTTGTATCAGGTATAGTGTGCTCAGCAGGACTAGGGAAGTGGTTGTGCCACTGTACTCAAAACTGGTGAGGCCCCACCTTGAATCTTGTGTTTAGTTTTGGGCCCCTGATCGTAAGAATTACATTAAGGTACCAGAGAGGGTGCAGAGGAGGGCGACGAAGCTGTTGAGGGGTCTGGAGCACAAGTCTGATGAGGAGCGGCTGAGGGAACTGGGGCTGTTTAGCCTGGAGAAAAGGAGACTGAGGGGAGACCTTATTGCTGTCTACAACTACCTGAAAGGAGGTTGTAGCATGGAGGGTGTTGGTCTTTTCTCCCAGGTAGTAGGCACAAGAGAAAATGGCCTCAAGTTGCACCAGGGGAGATTCAGATTGGATATTAGAAAAAAATTCTTCATGGAAAGGGTTGTCAGGCATTGGAACAAGCTGCCCAGGGAAGTGGTGGAGTCACCATCCCCAGAGGTGTTTAAAAGGCATTTAGATGAGGTTCTTAGGGACATGGTTTAGTGCTAGAGTTAGCTTAGGTTATGGTTGGACTCAATGATCCTGAGGGTCTCTTCCAACTGAAATGATTCTATGATTCTAAGATATTCAGAAAAACATGAATGTGTAGAGGACAGGACTATTACTGACTGTTTAAAATGTCACCTGGAGGACACAACAGGAAAGAATGACTCTATTTTTTAAAAACAATATACCTTCTTAAATTAGCTGTTAGTGATAGAATACTAGGCTAGATGGATCTTTGGGGTGAGTGAGGGCAGCTCATATTGCTTGCTTACAAATCACCTACTGCCAAATATCTATCCCTTGGGTAAGTTTTTCATCAAGTCACTGTTTAATTATATCTTCATTACTCAAAAAAAAAACCAAACAAAAAAAACAGAGTTATGTCTGGAAAAAGGAAATCTATGGGATTTTAAGGTTAGCATCTGAAAATGGAGAGCACAAGTCTCTGTGTAAACCTGCATTTGCCACAGACTTTCTTTTAGAGTAAAAATAAATCAACAGTCTGAAGATAAATAACTGTACTCCAGCCTGGTCATAGGAGGTGTCGAAATGAATCTTCCACTAGTACTGCTTGGAAGCATAAGCCAATTTTTAATTAGGTATTATTTTATTTGTTTAACATGTCTAAAACGCAAGATATATAATGCCTGAGTATTGCATTATCTTCCTATTATTCATATCATCCTTATCATTCACTGTTCTACATTTGACTGCTAAAAGCAGTGTTTTCTATTCATATTCAGCTTTCTGCAAAGCCACAGGGCAGGAATAAAGCAGATCTTAGAATCTTTGACTAAAAAGAGAAAAATGTGTTTGCTTCTCTTCATCCTAATTAAAGTATTTTGCTTCTGCTTCTGCGTTACCTTGCATTTGATGTCGTCATTTACAACAGTACAAAGTTTGGATTTAACTATTTTTTAAAGTTTTTGTTTGCTTGTTTCAATGGGTATATGCTGTGCAGATTAGTGGACGACTGGGCTCTTTCTGTTAACCTAGAAGCAGGCACACTAATTAGCTATTTCCCGCTTTTTGTCACCCTGATGACTCCTTTGCCAGATGCCAACTGGGACTGAGTGAGAGTTACAAGACAGCTCTTTGTGCTCTGACTGCAAGATCCAGAGGTTATAAGATCTTTTCTCCAAAGCTGTTTTCAGGGAGCAGATAGTCACTTTTTTCAATCACATACTCAGATATTACCATCACAAATTAAAAGATACATGGGGGACTTTTGGTGGAATAACTAAAAGGATTTGCATGTTGTACTGAATTCTTTTTTCAGTCAGCTCAGTGCAACCACAGTTTTGTAAACTGAAGGACAATTTAGCTTTACATGTATTATAAAGATTAACTTGTTTTGGCTGCAATTACACTAAGTATTATTTGGGGGGTAATATAACTAGCAAAATCATAACTGACTTTTTCTCTAGTCTGGGGCTCTGAGCAACCTATCTAGTTGAAGGTGTCCCTGCTCCATGCAGGGAGGTAGGGCTAGATGACCTTTGACGGTCCCTTCCAACCCAATTTATCCTATGATTCTTTGATTCTTTTTTTAATTATGTCATCTTTCTTTTCACATTGCTGAATTTTACTGGTGTGTCACTTCCAAAAAAATGTATTTTCACACTTGTAGTGTGATATTTGATGTGCAATTTCTTCATTTCACACTTCAATTTTTAGAGCACTTTTAAAAGTCAAGATAAGCTTTACTGGAAATACAATAGAAACTGTTTTACCTATTTATTTTTTGGAAGGTGCAGCTGGGCATATGCAGTAAATAGGCTCCTTCACCTATGAAATAATTAGTTTTCCCCTACAGCAGTTCAAGGTGTTTTTCCAACTGCAAATGAA
This sequence comes from Caloenas nicobarica, assembly GCF_036013445.1. Taxonomy (NCBI): domain Eukaryota; kingdom Metazoa; phylum Chordata; class Aves; order Columbiformes; family Columbidae; genus Caloenas; species Caloenas nicobarica. Next base: position 44,573,878 of record NC_088284.1, on the reverse strand, counting down.
CAATATCTTGCGAATGCTGGGATTCCTTGCCAGCCTTTGGCTGTTAGTCATTGTGGTGATATGTCTCAATCATTTAAAAAAATGACTATCACTGCTAATCAGAGACCAAAAACCAAACAGAATAATTGAGCTACAATGTCAATATTGATAAATATGTAAGCACACCAAAATTTTGGCATGTGCTTTGCTTGGTACATAGAAAACCTCAGAGCTGCTTGCAGTTTTCTCATCTCAAAATTACTACCCAGAAAAACACATTTTAATTGAAATCCAGTTCTTTGTAGGAAAATATCTTCCTTCTTTTTTTTTTTTCTTTTTTTTTTTTCTTTTTATTTCTTTTCAATCTTTTAAAAGCAGTTTTTCCAGATGAGATGTTTGTGCTGATTTTTTTATAAATGATTTTTCTTTAATTCAAGTGTTTGAATGTAGATGACTTAATTCCTGTTAGAAGAACGTTGCAGACATTTAAATGTTGAATTGGCATTAGAATTCACATGGCAAAGAGTGAAATATTCATTTTAATATTTATAAATTGCTAATGTTGTATAACTTAAAAGTACTTTTACCTTAAATTCAAATGCAAAATGAAGTGCAAGTATTTCTTCCTACGGGTAGAAAATCAGAATATCACCATCTTTGTCCATGTATTTAAGCACCTTCATAAAAGAGTACCAAAAAATTGAAAAGTGTTGAGTGTATGCATTTGGAAAACATAACTCATTATACACTTGCTATCTGAGACTAGCATTCACTACCATGCCACTGGTATGAATAGCTGTGCTTACTGGGAGAACATACATAATACCGTATGTGTGTGAGTTTGTGTGCACATGCATGTCTGCATGTGTACACATGTCTGCACGTGTGTGTGTGTACAGGTGGGACTGTCCAGGTGCAAAGCACAGAAAACCAGAGGACTCCCCCTTGGCAGCTGATGTGGATGTAGCTGATGGCTCAGGTGACAGCATTAGGCTGTCTCCAAACTGTCTGCGACTACGCTTCTGTACTCCTGCCTACAGGGAAGTTTCAGCTAAAGGCTGCCCTCAGACTGGGCAAGGTTTGCTTCAAATCCGTGTGGCTGGTGGGAGGGATTTGAGTGGTAAGATGGAGGAAACCGTCCTCTGAAGGGGAATTCCTATTCAGAGGCAGATCAGCTAGGCAACTCTGGCAGAAGACTGATCTTTTGGTATCCAGAGCAGTATCCAGCCATGGAGATAGTCAGACTGATGTCTGCTGTTCTGCTTAAGAACAGCAGCCACCCACCTGGTTTCTTGCGTAGCCAAACCCATTGCATCAACATGTTGTGCAGTGCTGTGTGCATACCCATGAGTGCAACCCTCCATTTCTGAGATGACACACTGTTTCATGTCTCTGCATACTACTTGGTCTTAGTTGAGGACAGTGAACTTTTAATGTAAAATTTATTTTGATAGTGCTCCCTGAAATGCTGTAGGGTGCTTGGGGAGCACTTTTGCAGATTTCCAGACCAGGGAAAAAAGTCAGATTGTCCTGGTTTTGGCTGAGATAGAATTAACTTTCTTTCTAGTAGCTGTGTTTTGGATTTAGTATGAGAAGAATGTTGATAATACACTGATGTTTTGCTTGTCGCTGGGTAGTCAAAGGCTTTTTTGGCTTCCCATGCTCTGCCAAGTGCACAAGAAGCTGGGAGGGAGCAAAGCCAGGACCACTGACTCAACCTGGCCAAAGAAGTATTCCTAACCATAGGATAGTTAGGAATATAAAATGGAGTTGCCTGGGAGGCAAATACTGCTGCATGGGAACAGGCAGATTTTCAGTGCTGATGGCAGTGAGCAATTACGTTGTCCATTACTTGTTTCATACAGTCTATTATATTTTTTTTTCCTTCTTCTTTTCTGTCCTATTACATTGTTCTTTTTGCAACCCACAAGGTTTCCAATTCTCTCCCTGATTTCATGGAGGGGAGGGGGGCGAGCCAGCAGCTCTTTGTCGTAGTTACCAGCTAGGGTTAAACCATGACACAGATCTTTTAGGCTGGCCTCCTGCATAGTATGAGCACTAAAGCTTTGCTCTTGTATTTCTACTGCTAAATTAACTACCCTGTAGATGCTCTAGGGCAGCTTATGTTGACTGAGAATGACTTAAGGTGGCTCGGGTTCCTGCTCAGTAATGTGGATGCATCTTAGAAGGCCTGAACTTTAGAAAACCACAGGTGACCTTCTTCTTTCCTCTGTGTGTGATCATTTCCATCTATTATTTTGATAAATGAACAGTCATACAGACCTTTGTTATTGATTGGTGTAAAAACTCTCGCTTCCATTTTTAAGGTAAAAGCTTAGCAGAGCATGCTCAAGAGTGAAAAGGGAAAGTGCGGGAGGCGGGTATCCCTTGGGATGGAGGTGTGTTTTGGTATTATAATGAGATTGTAATGAGCAAAGTTCCTCCACAGGAGAAATTTCTGGCTCAGTAACTAGCATTTTGGACAGAATTGAACATTTATATTTTTTAATTGAGAGGAGATATATCTTATCTTTTCTAATTGACAGCAGCTATACCATCTGGTTCCTGTACCTGCCTTTACACAGGGCCTGGCTGTACTTCTTAGCGCCAGAACACTGGGCTCCCACATGCACTACCATCCAAGAATGCAGGCCAGGTTGCAGCGGAGTGTGGAAAACATGCAGAGCAGATTTCTTACCCACTGCACAGCTTCCTTATGTGCTGAAGATGTGGATATAACTTTACTCTCAATAAGTGTATCCTTGATAATTAGTTTCAATAATTTGCCCCCTCAGTAATTTTTCCGCAGTAAGTCACCTACTTACTGAAAAGCCTAGGAAAACTCAAAGTGGTTCTTGTCACAATCACTTAGTTTACTTTTCACCAGGCTTCAATGAAAAAGCATAGTATGGTGTACATTGACTACTTCTTGAGATATTTCATCTGAATCAGTTTCAGAGTAAATCACAACAGTATGAGACAGAGAATATACTGTAATTTCTTCCTCTTCTATCTTTCTTTGTTTCTTCTTCCTTTTTCCCTTTCAATGTCATTGACTAACACATCACCTAGACACTTGAGGCCACCAAAACATGAGGGCTGGGGAACAGTGGACACTAGAAAGCTAATTATTTTGAGGAACTAATCAGTTCTTCTGACTTGGTGGCTTGTAAGAGCATGGGAGCAAACCTCCTGTTCTATATCTCATGTGATCATATATTTTTTATTTAAATTTTATACGCTCTGGTTGGTATCCGCATGTGAGAGAGATACGTTATTTACATCTTTAAGGATGTATTTTAACAAGAACATGAACTACTGCCATATAGACTGGTAGAAGTAGAAGTCTTTTAGTGATCTTAGCTAAGCAGATACCATGGATGGATATATTATCTGAAAACAAAGCGCTTGAGACTGCTCAGGGTGCCTACATGGGCTCAGGAGTTGATTGGAGTTGTACCATGCTTTACCACAGGGGTTTTGGCAGTGGTGGCATGCAGCTGTGTTACTCTCACTCTGGAGGGACTTTGAGAGCATGGTCCTTCTCTGTGTCTCAGGTACCTGTTTGTGAAAGTGACTGCTTATTCCCTGGGCATAATGTAAAAAAAACCCCAAACAAACAAGGTGTCAAGGGGCAGATGGTCAGATTCTTGCTCCTGCCATCTCTGCTCTCCTGCTGAGATGGGCAGGAGGTACCTTTGCTGTCTCAGAGCCAGGTGGTCCATGGGGTGAGTGAGAGTGCTTTCCAGTCCTTTGTGTCCCCCAGTACACTCAGGACACAGGGAATTACATGGCACCTCAGCACTGGCTGTTCCTCCCACTCCCTGAGTGGTTTTATGTACAACTGATTGCCTGAAAAATTAGCAAGCCTGTTGGCCAGACTTTAATTTGCTTTGATGAAGTGCAGCCATGCTGGGAATTTGTCTCTTTACAAGAAAGGAATAACTGAATCTTATCAGATACATCATGTTTGAAGGGTGCAAAGCTGATCTCTTGACTTAAAAAGTATCCGCAGGAGAAAAGGACTGCTTTTCCTCCTTGTTCCCTTGGCAACGCTTGCTCTGGTATTCAGCACCAGTCCAGCAGCCTAGAGAGCATAATTGGAGAGAGAGATGGTGGTGGTGGGGAAGGGTAGGGAACAGAGCATCATGTAATTAATTCTGAGCATGACTTGCTAGGAATGGCACACTTTCAGTCTCTGGTGTAAAAAACCTCTATCCCCAGCCAAGGGAGCGTGTAAAAAGAGAAGGGGCTTGTGGGGGTGGGATGCGGGGGAGGGATGGGAGGGTGGGGATTAGCTAGGTTTCCAACAGGAGAGCTGTGATTTCCAGAAGTAACCCTCCCTACTGATTGAGCTACAGATGTGTCACTACTTATCAGCAGACCAGGCCATCTGCTAGAGTGTTTCCCTGGAAACTTCTCGTCTTCTCCCCGCCCCCTCCATCCCTCTGCCTTCTCAGTCCTTTGCTATCCGAGTGGGCGAGTGCCCTCCCACGCACAAACCATGAAAATAAAATGAAAGTTGTTCCCTGTGACATCATTGGCACTTTCTCACCTGGGGAATCCCTAAGCAGAAATAAATTCTCTTGACCACCAGACAAGTAGGAAATCTAGATCCATAAAAAATTCCAGGAAGAAAAGGAACTGCCACCATCCACAAAACCAGTTGTTCATCATTATTTTGTTTGACAGATTTCTTTCCTTCTGCATATTTCTCTTGGGGAAAAAAACTAAAAATAGAACTGATGTATGTAAATGCTTGCTGAGTGGCAGTCCCTGCTCTATAGCTGACTGTTTTCATTTTTCATTAGTTGCTTCAGAAATGTGGAATAAATGAAGCAAAAAACGCAGTGATTTTTTTAGGTCCTCCAGACTCCAGATAAGCTAATGAGGGCCAAAACCCCATCACGCAAGTGATCTTAATGCAGAAGTTTGCTCCAAGATTAAATTTTCTTTCCAACCAAAAGAATCAACAGAAGCACATTGACATGTCTTTATTTGCCTTTCACTTATATGTGTATTTTTGTAATAAAAGTACCTCCAAGCTGTAGCCCCATGGTACTATATGAAAAGGTAAAGTGCAAAAAGGATACTTGTTCTCTTCAAGATCCTGTTTGAACATGGGAGACTCTAATTTTGTATTTATTGATTTGCCTTTTAAGAAAAAACAAAACAAAAAACACTAAAGGCAACAAATATTCTGAGAATGGCCTCTCATTTTTCTGGATCCAATACAATGATGGGGAGAAATCCCATGATATTGCTAGCCACCAGCTGGCTCTGCTGAAACTGCACCTCACTCACTGAATACAGAAGAAGAAACAGGTTAGATGTCGTCTTGTATATGGGCCCTTTCCTCTCTTTCAAGATAATCAGAAGTTATCTTTTCAGACTGATGCAGAAAGTTTCAAATTGCCTGTCTTCCTCCCATATTAACTCAAAGAAACAGAAGAATCAATCTTAAAGCACGTACTAATATTTACTATAACATAAATTTGAAGGCTGGATTACGTTTAATTCAGAATTTTAAAGGACAACTGAATGTTACTCTAATCTATGGATATATTTTTAAATTAATGCCTTAATTTCATCTTAATTGTATCTTTGATTTTAATGATTGGAGATTTTTTTTTTTTTTTTTAACCCATGAAAACCTTTTTTTCTAGCCATTGCTTCAGCTTCTGGATTTTCTTCAACATGCACCTCAAACTATTGTTCCCATTTCATAAAACCAAAATATAGCACCTGCAGAGATAAATATGAATTCTTACTATCCAAAATAGATCTTAACAGAATTTTTGCTCTTACTCAAAATATAATCCAGAAGTAGATTTCCTCCTGTTAGATTAATCTGGAATTCTTACAGTCTTTTCCTTTGCATTTTGAGTCCTCAAAACCAATACATTTATTTACCAATGTAGTTTATTTGTTCATTTTTGATTTTAGGGAACTAACTGTAGAAATGCAGATAAGCAATTTCTTCAGTTTTATTATTTTATAAATGTCCAACAATGCAATCTTACCCTTGGTATTAAAAAAAAAAACCAAAACACTGTATGATGACTTACTTACAATGCTTAAAAAAATAATATTTCACTTGCGGCATCGAAAAGTATGTCCTAAATAAATCAGGATTTTTCTTTTTTGAATTCATCATCAGACAGCTGATGTGTTGTTGGTTAGCCAGATTATTACAATATGCATACCTGGGAAGATCGAAACTGACTATACATTGGTAAAATTCTGCATAATTTATGTTCTTCAAAGAATGCCAGCATCTTTTTGTGGCTTAGTGTTTTTAATTTTGTTATTTACGTGTTTGTTTCTTAATTAAGAAAATTCTACAACTGAACACACAAGAGAGGACAAATAGAATTAATGACTCAACAGTTGCTAGGTATGTGCCAGAAATGTTGCTCACAAGCGAACTTCCCTACAGCTGTGAACTTAAGTCATGTTCTTTCTTTGAAGAAGGCTACAAGTCCTGTTTAATTTTGTTCCCAAAAGTAGTAATTTAGCTTTGCATTTATATATCACATCTGATACTGGGGTTTTTTATATATTCCTTAACAGTGTTGTATTGCAATCACTGGGGAAACCACAATCATGGTTTGTAATGATTGTGCATGTAATGCATAATGGCCAGTGTACTGGTGCTCATAAAAAGCACAGACGAAGAATGAATGTTTGAATGTTAGCCACTAGCAAACTTCAGACTATTCAGTAGGTGGTATAAACTGTGGTATTGTACCATGGGTCCTTCAGGAATTATCACCCTACATCTGATTTCTTACCAGTAAGCAATGGGAGGTATATGCACAACACAAAGTGAATTTTGGCAATGTAAGGCTCACTGGTGACCTGCAGAGTTGGAGTCACCCACTGAATTGAACGCTGGGTTATTTGAATGAACAGATCTGCCTCTGAAAGGAAATATGGGACAATTAGCTAAATAACTTGGCAAGGCAGGTGGTACAGGCAATACCACTTCTTTGACCAGTGTTCACATTAAAAAAAAAAAAAAAAAAGGTCTGGCCTTCAGGACATCTCCATTCAGTTTAACAGGATGTGGTGAAATCCAAACTAAGAGTAAGACATTATTGCTGTTAAGGTGAGTTAATTTTGTTAATCTCTACATTTGGACTGTTTGCAATTAACAATGTTTGCTGCACAAATTGGAGCTTGTCTGATGCTCAGATTTTTACTAAGTGGAAGAGCGGTTTATTTTGGTATCCAGGCTTATATATTGCACATAATTTGTAAACCTTCCTTTAGGGCTGGGACTGAGAGATGGGCAAGTTTTTGTGAGATGTCTTCATTTTCGTAAGAGGCTATGTCTCTCCTTTGTGACCTGCTGTGTTTGTTTGCAGTGAACATCAGTGACAGAGCAGTTGGGCTGCAGGCTACTCAGGAGGGCTTGCATCAGGCTGGTCTCCTGCTGCACCAGGCACAGAACTAGGACTTGTTCAGTTGTGGAAAGGACACAGAACCCATCACATGACTTTGCAAAAGCAAACTTCTTATATCGTAAAAGAGTCCTGGCAGATCATTGTCTGAAAACTGAGCAAGTCCACTCTCAGTACTGAGATGCTGCCTCCTGCTTCAGGAGTTTGTTATAGAAATTAATTATACAAAATGGAAATAAACTTATAACAGATTGCCTTCTCACAAAGAAAGAACATTTCTGAAATGCTGGGTGGCCAAACTTCAATTTTCTACTGTGCATGGGAAGAATGGCAGTGTTTCCCCCTCACATCAAACCAGGTTCAACGATTGTGTCACTCAAACCTACAGTCAGTCCACAGCTGTTTAGCTATTGTCATGTTGCTTTTTTAGGGAATAATAACGAAAAATAATTTTCCTTTGGACTACTTTTGTGAAATAACATTGTTCTTTTCGTATTTAATGCTCAGACATTCTGTATGTGGATCAGGAACCTGCCCTGCTAGTTTGCATCGCACCACTGATCCTAAGTCCACAGCCTTTTACAGCCAGGCTTGTGTTTAGGCCATGCTTTCCCGTTTGGTGGAGAGTTTAGTTTTCTATTTAGTTATGTGAAGGCTCCCTCTAGCCATGCCTTAACATGTCAGTATCAAAAATTCAGGCTGCAGCAGGGAGTCTTTAGTAAAAGTTTGAAAAGCTGTTATCCTACTTAGCTATTGAGTTTATAAATGAGATCAAGAACTCCTGTGAGTTTGAATCTGAGTGAAACTGCCAAGAGAAACATAGATAAGATGGCAAGCAAACCTATAGGAACTCATAAGGAGCAAGACCCAGCTGTGAGAGTACTGTAAGTGTTCCAGCAGGATTTTGTTGGAATGAGCAGAAAAAAAATACCCTGTAGGGGGTGATATTTCCTTTATTTCTATTTATCTCTTTCTAGGTTTTGTATCTGTTCATTAACCTGGCATTCTTAGTAAAAATATATTCATCCTTTACTTCCACCTTAACATTTGCATAAAGCATGATTTGGAGTTGGCTGGCTAACCACAGGTGTTTCACTCCTGAGAACAGTAGTTCACAACTTCAGCAGCTGCAACTGCACTTGCAACACTCTGCAGGAGACCACAAATACTCAAGAGCTTCTCAGCTAAAGTACCAGGTTTTGGGTGGGACCTGGAAACACAGGCTGCAAATTTGGGAAAGATATTTTGCAGTCGTAGTTCTTCTAAACAAGAACCTCCTGGGATACAGCAGGACAGGCAGAAGAGCGCCTGCAGTTCCAAGATCTCCTCTAATATGTACTGTAACACAAAAATTTCTCTTACCTCCTTAGACCATCCCAACAACAACACTGTTGATGCAATGTGAATAAGTCATTTCCAAGGAGTTACATGGCTGTATATTTGAATATTTTCCCAGCTCCCTTATGGTGGATTTAGTTTCACATTCTGTTTGCTCTCCATAGAATCCTACACATGGAGGTTATACAAGGCTTTCCTTGAATGCTGAACACCTTGTCTGTGCCACTCAAAAATGTCAATTGGTTTTCAACACACACATTATGCATATAGTCATGATGTTCTATGTAGCCTTCACATTTCAAAAGAGTGGTGCTACTATATGCAGTTCAGTGCAGTAATTTTTACTTTGCTGTTGAATATACCAGCATTCTTTCCTATGTGCTTCATCATTCAAACACAGAAACTAGTGTCAGCATGATTTTCCCCTGTTGTGAGCATGGCAAAGTATGTTGTTAATAACAGTACAAAGTTTGGATTTGCATGGTTACACAACACCACATTGCCCAGGAACCTTACAGGAACAATTTAAAGATTGCCTAGTTATTATCTGTCCCTACAAGGAAATTGCTTTTATCTCTGTGTCTGTGAAGCAAAAGACAAGTTTCAATTTTTAAGCACTTGTTTAGCTTTAAAACCAAAATAACAGGTTTTAGTGCCTAAAGCAGCTGTAAGAGATTGATCTCTCTGACACATTTATGTGAAGATTCAGAGACTGCTGCACAGACTTGAAAACCTCCTCGTCTGGTCTTTCACAGTTGAGTTTACAGGGAGAGTTTGACATTGCCAGAAAACTGGTTTTTTGTTGCTAGCTGTCCAGGGGCATATACCGTTTGAATTGTAATTGTCTGTGCACAGGATCAAAGATGAGAATAGCTTAGCAGAGAGCAGCTGAAATGCAAACACATGCAGAACGAACTTTCCTATAAAAAACCCCCTGCGATATCACTGGCCACAAATAAGAACCTACCCCACTTCCTCCTCCCCTTCCCTCCCTCCCCCCAGCCGGCTGTGTTAAGGCGCAGGGCCAGTGACATCCTTATATTATTGGTGCACAAACAGACATAATCTAGTAGAGTCCCCTAACCATCTCCTTGTACAAAAAAGTCTCCCTTTACACTCAGTCTCCCAGGAACAGGCTTCCCACATGGAGCACTTGCTGGAGTGAAATAAACACCAACTTCGATCAGGTTTGACTCAGCTCTTCAAACTGTGGGCACTTCGGGTAGCAGTGGAAGTGCTCTTCTTTATAGCCTGTCTTGTGTAGCGCAAAGATTTGGAGCACACCAGTGCTGCGGATGTGATGAGGGAAGAGATTTCATTTTGGTCAATGACAGTAGTGTGAGCTACATCATGTCTCTGAAAACTTCTGCACTGGAAGCTCTGAGACATTTCTGAAATAAATCTATGCTTGCTTTCTGAAAGACACTTTGCAAAAGTGCCTACAAATTATAGTGCCCTAGTGCCACACTAACAGCTGCTTTGGAAACTTATTTGGAGGAAGCTTTCCTCAGTGTCTGAGTCAGTTGCATAGGTAGACGTAGGGCCAGGACCTTCAAGGTACTGGATGCCCTTCTTCTAACAGATTGACAGGACTGAAGTGCCCATTGCACATTAGTGTAATGCATTGCCTGAGACTTCTGAGACTGCTCTACAAAGTCCTTAGTACCATATTCAGAGGAGCAAAAAGACTAAGGATTGTTTTGTTTTATTCCCACATCCAGCACAGCCAACTGCAAAAAACAGGACATGATTCTGACCTACTGCTCCCTAAATTACTTGTTTCATCACCTCAGTAGGCAGTTTCCATATATGCCTAGGCCGGCAAGGCTCAGCCAGGGAGGTGAAGTGACTCATCTCCTGACATATTCACTCTTTGCAGAATAAAAACTAGCATCATCTGGCAGCAGTCAGCCGAGGTGAGCACGCACTGTATCATGGGACAGAAGGAAAGGCTAGTGGTGAAGGACATTTTTCATGTCTCTCACAAATAATTTTGCAGTCATTAAGCTTGTATTGGAAAAATGGACTAGCAAATTTGGGTCTCCTTAGAGCAGCTCCACAGAGTCAAGACCTGATGATCCAAAGTCTGTGAAATATCATTTCTCACCTGGACAAAGAGAGGTACAAAACAGCCTGATTCTGTTGATATCAGGGCTTTTTTTTCTCATATTCTCTTTTTTTCTTGAGGCTGCGCCTTCCTTAACTTTTATGTTAACAGCTCTTTTGACCAGGAAAATTCTTCCTGTAACATTAATGATTCTCATCTCTAGACGTGACTCATACTGAGTGCTGGAGCTGCCCGCATGCCAGAATCTTCCTCCTCATGAAGTTTCCAGGCAGTGTGTTGTTTAGAACTGTACTGCAAACCCACAGCATCCTGGATGGATGACTCTTCATCAAGGGCTTTAGCAAATTGCTTTGTAGTGTAATAGCATAGGTTATAGATAACAAATAAGGGCTGACTCACAAATTCATCACAGGAATGTGCTTCCAGAATTATACTACTACCTACAGAACAAGGGGAAAGGTCACTGTGTCACTGTCAGCAAAAGTATCATAGGTTGCTGGAGACACCTCACACTTTTCATTAGAAATCTTGCCATCCAGGCATATATGGTATAAGTGAGGAGGTAGATTTTCCAAGGGGAAACAAATTCCTAAGCTAAAAAAATAAATTTAAGCATTAGAACTAGTAAGATAGTTGTAGTATGTATCTGGTCAGGTCACAAAAAGATGTTAATCCTAGCCCTGAAGGGAGTGAGGTATGCCTTTCATTTCAGCCAAAGCAAGATTATACATGAATCATGATGTACAGATGTAAAGGGATGGATCAATAGGATGATAAATAGATTATATCTTTATACACTTAGATTTTATTTGATGCAGTAAACTTGCCAAGTAAAACCAATCAACTAAATAACTCCAATATATCAGCTAAATATTATGGGCTGGATCTCTGTCTAGATAAAATTGTTATGGTTCCACTGACAATGGTCAACTTGATGGAATTACTAACTACAAACTCCACTTTTTCAGGTTTTGATCAGGAAGGAGCACTGGATCCTCTAGCCTAACCTGCATAGCAAATACCATCACATTCCACTTCACAATCTGACCTCCTGTTCTAATTGAGCTGGATGGTATCTTTAGAGGTATCCTACTTTGAGTAATGATTCGAAGCACTGAGAACCCACAAATTCATTTGAGTTATTTGTCTTTAGTATTAAAATGGAAATAATTACAATTTAAAAAATGAAGCTTCTTTCTAGTTTGAATCTGCCTTCAGTATCCAAGCACTGCCTGGCTTCAGACCTTACTATGTGGCTTGTGTACATTTTCCTTTGCAGCAATACTGGCTTATGGAGATTTTTGTGCTCAGTCTGCTCACAGAACCTTTTCTGCATCTCTGTTCTCTTTCAATTAACTGACAGCTGTTTAGGGCTAGACACTATATCAGTTCAGGTTTTCCTTTGCAGAACTGTTCTTGACCTAGATCTATTTGTTGATCTAACTTTCAGCCCCATACACAGTTGGGTCACACAACTGAAGGGGTGATGTGGGGGAAAGAACGAGGACTTTGGATGGATGAAAAGGAAAGTATCCATATCTTTCCAAAAAGAAGGTAGGTGGTCCCACAGCCTTGCCTGCTAAAAGGAGTTATCAATCATCCTCTTTCCAGGGACATACTTAAAATTAATTTGCCTTTTGCCTTTCTGTTTGTTAAGTTAAAAAAAACTCAGTTTCAGTCCTTCCTGAGAAGCAGATTTTCCATATCTTAGATGTTATTTTAGATTCCCTTCCTTTTATTCCCCAGTGTCCTTTTTGAAAATGCATCTGGAAACAGACACTGCATTGCAACAGTGGCAGAAAGAACTTACCCTCCTTGTCTCAGACTTTGCCGTATTTCATACAGACATGGGCAGTATGGACCATACAAGACAACATGCTCATCTCAGAAAATTGCCTACAGGTCTGGTGTTTTGTGGCCAGTGTTTTGTTATGCTAATAGTGATTTGCTTTTTCACTCTATTTTGGGAATAGCTTATTTTATTTCCTTCCACTTTCAGTCTTTCTGAAGCCTCTGTTGGTCACTAGGCCTGAAATGGAAGGTTCAGTGTTTTATTTCCATGCCTTTTCCTCATTTTGGCTCTGAACCATGGATAAGCTCATGAACTTTGGAATTAAAACATCTAGCAGCAGCCAAGCATGTCATAAGAGCCAGGCCAGAGCCACTCATGGTTCTCTGCCCAGACTTGCAGGAATGAAGGAGACTGAGACCTCATTGTCATGCTTTGAGACTTTCTAGCAGGGCGTGTCTCTTCTCTTCGCCTGAACTTGCAAAAGTGAAGGTTGCACTGCAGCACATTCAGTATACATGTAGCCTGCTGTTTTGTTTTAAAGGGGATGTCAGAGCAGGAATGGAGAAATGTGCCAGTGAAACAAGAAAAAGTGAAGATTTCTCAAATGCTGTTCGCCACTCACCAAGACTTAATATAGTTCTCTGTATCAGGTCTCTGGATGCATCTGTTTCTTAGAAAACTGAGAGGCAGGTAAGGATGCAATACCGAGGAACCTGTTAAAATATCAGGTTTTGCCAGGCATTACCACATAGCTACCATAGACAAAGAGAAAGGTAATTGCATAATTTGCGTAGTGCCAACAATGTGACAAGAGATTTATGGATACTTCTGTGTGCTGTGAGACTCACCCAGTTTTTCTCTAGCTTAGGCTTCCAATACTGGGGCACTGCAGACTCCGCTGGATGTACCATGCAGTGTTTAAGATCAGTCTCCTCCAAGAAGCACATGGGAAAGCCACTGCAAACAGAAAGACATTGCACAGTCTACATAGTGGTTTTTCTGATGTTCATTAATTTCAGCATACATAATAACAAAATGGCTGCAGTACCATTTCCGAATACTGGGTATGAAAAGAGATGAGGAGTTGCTCTTGTATCTGTAGAAAGCTGTAACTTAAATAGGTTAACCCAACCTGAACTTGCCTGTGAATCTCAGGAGACTTTAAAAACCAATAATATCTTTAGATTAGTTTATGAGCTGACCTCATTGTGTCTGTGATTTGCTTTACCTGTAAGCAGCCATTGTGGGTACTGTAAGGTGATTATTTGTGTGCAGGCAGGAGGTATCCACATGCAGAACCAGTCTGCTGGGCATCCAGGACAATTAGTCTGTTACCTTTTATAACTAAGTAGCTAAGTGTGAGCAGTCTGTCTGCAAATTACCTGGTACAAAAATGTCCTGAAATGAAACAATATTATGTGTTTGTAAGTTCATTACACCTAACCCTCTTGTGAGTTAAACAAGATGCTGTTTGAACCTCCTGTGGTCTGTGTCTACTACCACCACATTTATGGAATTTGTTCCTAGCATGCAGAAGAGGATGGGTAAGACTAATGGTAGCAAGTCATGACAGCTCCAAAGAGTCCCTGGGAAAACAGAAAAGATAGAAGTACAGAGAATACAGAGAATAGAAGGAAAGCTAGTAGACGAGTGTGCTTAAGAGTTTTGCACAAGGAAACCCATCCAGCCATCCTGTATATTTCTGAGGAAGAAACATATCTATATCTATATATATACATATATATATAGCTATATCTACTTGTCCAGCAATTACTTCAGAAATAATACATTTCCTACCTGCCTAGGTTGTTACTTAGCTTCTGCCCTGGAAAATGGGGTTATAATCACTTTGATTTTGTATATCTCTAAGCATTAGAGTGAGCTCCACTACTGTTACCCCATTACACAGGTAACTTTTGGCAATACTCTTGTTACAGGGACGACATGAGCAATGATGCAATGTATTTCATTGTGCTGTTGAAGCACACTTCATACGTTATTATTAAGCATGTTTAAGTGAAGACTGTATCTTGTCACTTACTGGTTGCTGAATCTTTGCATTCTTGACAGTATCACCTTTATTTTTGAAAAACTGCGAGTAAAATACCCAGCCTAATGCTAAGGAATTGTGTGTGTTCTGTGCTCCAGAGTACATGGCAGTACCTGTAATGACTCTGTAATGATATGCAAATGGAAAAGCAGATGTTGCCTCCCACAGAGTGTGATTGTGGAATACATGCAGCCAAGGACTTTGCATCCAGTAGTCACATACAACAGAATCCAACGTAAGTGCTGATGCACTGCTGCCTGATAGAAGTTAGTTTTGGGCTGCTTCTTATCACATATTTTTGTAACTCAGTGGTCCCATTTTGCAAGGAGCTGTACAAACACAAACTGAGAGATACCGAAGATACGCATGTCAGGCAGTAGACAGGAGCCTGCTGAAGCTGAGGTAAACCTCAGAGTTGTATCTACAGACTGGTGAATAGATTCACACACCTCTGCATGCATCCAGTTGCTGAGAGTAGGTGCTTTGTCTGAGGCATGTGCAGAGAACGACTAGCTTGTCTACCTATAGCAACTTTGTCCATTCAGCTGTTCCCTTTAGATAATGCTTATAAAGCCAGAAAAAGCTGATGTACATAGCTGTGTTTATAGAAACTGTCTGCACCATTACCTTTCCACTCCTTGAACTCCCACATCAGTCATATGCCTGTACTAAATCTCACAGCAGAACCAAAGCACTCTGCAAAGATTGAGTCATACAACGTTTCTAACCCCTCTTGGACTAGTGCTTGTGCATCTGCATGCGATAAAATTAGAGAATCTTATATACTGTAGGAGCTGAAGTTGTAATGCTGCATGCAACAGGCAGTCCTTTGATCTTGCCTTTGAATTGGTGCCTGAACATTAATCTTATTAGTACCTAGTACCAAATCAAATGCAAAGACTAATGCCGGGTGATATGACTTCTGTTTTACAATCAGCCTTTACCTGTGATAAATGAATGGTTTAATAAGTAAGCTTCCTTCATTTTGTTTTCCATCGTATTTAAGAAACATGTGCATGTTGTCTTAACACAGCTGGTGGCCTGGCAGTTTTGAGCGTAGTTAGTGGGCCTTGGAGAATAACATTTCATGTGGAAAATGCTGTGGAAAGCCACTTTGGGGCTATATTCTGCACTCTAAGTGTCCCTGGAGAGACTAAAGAAAAAATGTAGTGGCTAAGAGCTAAGTAGTACTGGAGAACCTGGAAGCCGTTCCTGTCCCATTCCCCACTGAATATCTGGTTAGTGAAACAACACATTATAATCCTCTCACTGAGGGCATGACTTAATATCTTTACGATTTGGTGGACAGCACCAAATACAGTGTCTGCCCCAGAGGACCCCTGCTGCCTCTCAGTCTGTGTGTCACTCTCCAGCCTTCACCCTGCTAGAGACCTGCAGAGGTGATTCAGACCTGTGCCGGCACTGCTCAGGGGCAAAATGTTTCCTAAATAATTCACTTAACCAGAAAATAAAGTGAGGGACATAGACTACTGCTGAAACAAAAGAAAAGGCTGGCTGGTAAAATCAGAGTGAGAGAAAACGGGTGTGTGAGCAAGGTCCACATCCATCCACAGGAGTGAAGGATGTGTTGGTGTAACCAAGCATCTGTCTCTCAGAGCCAAATTCCAACTGGCTGAGTCCACGGGCTTAAAGTTGCAGAAGGGCCTTTGAGAGATCTCAGCCCAAGGTTTTAGAAGCTAAAAGTGGTTTTGACCTCAAGAAGTGATACCCAGGGAAATGTGCATGCGGGAAGATAGATGCTCTTTGAAGAGCTCTCTCCTGCACTCCCTACACCCAACCATGCACTCTATAAAAACAGAGATAATGAAGAACCAGCTCCCATTAACATTTAAACAAGCAGTTTCATCGAGAAATGTGTTAGAATAAGGTTTCTTGACCTGTACCTCAGTGATTGTAAATGGAGAGGTCTTGATTCCTTGGTAGTTTGCCTCATTTGAATGCTCATTTGAATGTGGTGTTTTATTCAGCAAAATGACAAGCCAGATATCGCGGATGAGAGGTACCTAAGCTGTACTAGCAAAATGGACATTTGTATGCTATAATGCAACACAAAAGTGCTAATGAATCATGGCAGAGGTCTAATTGAGCTAGGACCTCCAAAGCAGTGCCATAAGACAATGAGGCATCATACGGAATAGGGGAATGAACTAGCAGCGAGGAGATTGTTGTGGCTGTATGCAGCATTAGGCATAAAAATGTTAGAAATTTGGGAAAGGATTCAGAAAACAACAGCAAAAATCGCTTTACCATGAGGTTATTTGAGAAGCATGGTCCATTTCATATGTTCAAGGGAACTGACTTGATGTCATTCTTTAGAGAGTTACCTGGAGAATGGATCACATACCTTTCTTTTGTGTAGCAAAACAAGCTGAATGAAGGAAGCAATGGCTAGGAGCCAGAGCTAGAGTAATTCAGCTCAGAAATACAAGTGGAAAGGTTTATAGAGAGCGAGTCCCAATTCACTGAGCAACATAGCAGATCCTCCCATATTTGCAGACTTAAAAAAAAAAAAAAAAGGAAGTAAGAAATACTATCATTCAGTTCAAAATTGCTGAAATTCAGTGTCTACACATGAGAACAGAGTAGATGATCTCTGTGATCTGCTTAGGTCCTTTGGAATAACTTCTGCTGGGATATGATGGTCAGCATTACACCTTTTCAACTATTTGCTAGGTAACCATTTATTCATTTGTGTAGAAATGATGTTCATGGTTTGAGCACAAGGAGAGATACGATATCTACTATATTCTGTTCAGTTATTGTAGTAAAAGCCTGTCTTCTGAAAGGAATAAACAGCAAGGGAAGGCAAGTTGCAGAGCTGAAAAGACATGATGAAGAAAAGCAAGAAGCAGAAATGATTGCCAGACATCTGGATACAGTTCTGAATGTACAGAAAAATCATTCTAATTTCTGATAAAATAACCAAAGTAGTACTGTTAGGAAATCTAGGGAATGAACTGGAAAACAAAATGGTTTCTCTTTTTATTCCCAATGCAGTACTTGACAGTGTTAAATTACATCACTGAAAATATACACGAAAGGTTCCAACAGTAATAATGCAAGGAAAAAAAAAGTTACTACACAGTGAGCTAGGTGGCAGGAGTCCAACAGGTTTCCTTTTTTGCATCTCACAGTAACATCGTACATCTGAAAGCAATGTACTATCACTCTGTCAGAGTGTATGTGAGCCTGAAGACCAGTTCTGGGGAAAGCAAACGTTCAGAGCAGTTTGGAGTTTTGTTCTGAAGGTTCTCATACCAAGGATGGGTCTTGAAACCAAAGTTTCCCATCTCTCTCAAATAAAAGCCTCATTTTGCTTCACTGAGTGTAAGAAAGACCATTTGTTTGTCCTTCTTCCAACGTTCACTCAAAGCTTCTGCTGGTTTTGGATGACCAGTGTTGGCCATGTAACCCCAAAACCAGCCAACATCACAGCTTTTGGAAAGAGGAGAAGGCAGAGAAGCCATTCTGTAACTAGCTCCCAGAGGGGAAACTCAGACCTCTCCCCACAGTCCTGCTCTCTGTTGGCGGGCCCTGGCTTACACTTGCCAGCATGGCAGCAGAGAGTGTCAGAGACTCAGAAATTGCTCTGGACCCTCTTCCAGCATGCATACATATATATATATTTTAAAATTATTATTTTTTATTGCAGCTGGCTTTTCCTGTATGCAACATCTGCCATCGCTAGTAGAGAAAAGAAATGGGCCAGTAAGCAAGGAAGGCAGGGCTCAGCCTGTCATGCCTCTAGGTCCAGAGACTACCCTCCAGAGCAGTAGCTAGCAGCAAGGTATTCATTTCCAGCTAGCAGATGAAAAGCAGGAGGTCAGGAACAAATTAAGGTCAGCAGGTCAGGCTGAAAGAATCAGCGGAAGTTTTAAAAGTTTATTTCCATAGCTGGCCTTATGGAATAACTTGTAAGCTGGAACTTACAGGAGAACTAGCTCTGTATGATCTTCATCCCAGGTGCTCACCGTAGCAGACATTTTGGCCTTTACCTTACAGTAAGCTAAACCCCACAACCTGAGACAATGTGCAAAACAGATCCCTCTCTGCACAAAAATGAAAAAATGGCTAAGCTATGACACTTAGAAGTGTGACAGTTCTCCTGCAGGTAGACAATAGCTCAAGGAAAAAGCCATCTTCTCCCCTGTTTCCAGAAGGGACTAATGAGTGTATGGTTTTCATTACAGCTGGAGTGATACACAGAGATTGCAAATTGGCAGGGGACTGATACCCCCTGAGAGCCTGAAGTTGTGCCATGCCTTTAGCATTTATCAGTGAGGGGTGAGGAGAGCCCTGCTCCAGGTTTTTTAGCTGTGGTGGCTTCTGATACAGCACCACCACTATGAAACAAGAGTGTCATTGCTAGCTGGTCTTAACCAGAACATCCTTTGGTAAGTTATGTTTTAGTCCAAGTCTGTTACAGGATCACCAGTCCTCAAATAGCTAGGAGACTTTTGCTCTCCTGTTTGATGAAAATTACTTCTGATAATAGAGCCATCATTTCTCCATGTTATTCACCAAGAGAGTGTGGTTATGAATAATCTCTCTCTGAGCAGCACGATGTGCATGTGCCACAAACTTATCAGAGGCAGCAGATATTTAGAGGATGTGTATTATACCTTCCCATCAAGCTGTTGCACATTGCCCTTAGAGAGGGAACAGCTCCTTCATCCGGCACAGCAATGAGTTGGTCGGGCTGCTAAGGCAGAGCTTGCATCTACCCTCCTCTGAAAAGCCTTTCTGCCCTGCTCCCTTGTCCTGTGCTTCTGGCTTCTGTGCAAGTATTGCTGAGTCCTCCTTCAACATGAGTTAGTCAGCTCAAGAAGGCAAAGGTTAGGCACCGCTTCATTCCAAGGCAAACCCTCAGTCCATGCCACAAGCTGTACTACGATGGTGCAAAGCATGAAACACATCCTCTGTTCATATAAGAGTGTCCAGAAAGAAGTAGCTGAATTAGGGCTGCCTTGAAAAGGCCATTTATTTCTGCAGTGTGTACACATTAGGACGCAGCTTTTCATTGTGAGACCCTCACCTCCTATGTCTTCCTGTTTCCCAGGATGTCCCCTCTGCAGCCTGGAGCATTGTTAAACTGGCTTCTTGCTTTTCTCTGCCTGCTCCTCTAGTTGTTTTCCAGGCCTAGCCCAGAGAAAGAGAGCTCCCAAGGCACATTTACATAACTGCTTTACCAAATCAGGGTCCTAATGTGGGTATCAGTGGTAAAAAGGCTTTTCACATCCATGAAACCTAGGATCAGGTACCACACACTGCTCAAGGGCAAGTTCATTATTTAAATGCATTAACTTCTCTGAATTAATTTAAGTGTATTTAAATATCTCTCAACGGAACTGGTGAGAACTGGTGTATCCAATGTGGAACTTTTTTTTTTGCATGTTTTTGCAGATATAGGCATTTCAATACTCTGAAAATAATGGCTTCTGGTATTTGCTTGATGTGTTCCAGTGGCTTACCTGTGTGCTATGATAGGGAGAGACTACATTATCATTACACTACTCTCAATTAAGCTGACTGCAAAATATCATCTCCTAGGAAGCTTGAAGGCCTGGTCCCAGAAAGTTAAAGAACCACCTATTTTTTCTGTTTGCATAAGCTCAAACTTACAGAAAACTTTACCCCTACTAACTTGGACACTTTTAAAGTCTAGGGGAAACAACAAGATTGCTAGTCATGTAAATTCCTTTCCCAGCTGTTTACAGAAGAAGGGATTCCCATGGAAAGAAAGGCACAGTGGAATACAACACACAACCATGCTCGTTAAGCAAATTAGACACATAGCTGTTGGCTATAATTCAAAAGTAATAAATAATTTCAAGTTAGCATGGCCGTTGAGTTTTGCTAAAATGTTTGTGTCCCTGGTATGGTAACATCTTAAGTGCTACAATGCAATGGGGTTACTAGTAACTCTTGTAATATTTTACAAGGATATTCCTTTCAAAATTTGTTCCACACTTTGATGTCCTTGGTTTTTTTTGAGAAGTACTTGACAAGGTTTCAATTTCACTGTGCTTACTTTGCATGCTCTTGAGCACTGCTGTGTTACTAAAGAGCCATTTCAAGCAAGTCAGAGCTCATTATAAGGGCATTTCCCTCAGCATTTTGTACCTAAATATTGATGGACATTCTCTGTTTACAGTATTACTAAGGACTAAGCCGTTGTTGTTAGTCTAGGGCATAATCAACTTCTATTGTGCTTTTTATCAAAGAGAGCTGTCAGTGTCTTCTAGCTTGCAAATCTCCTTCATTTGCAAAATTACATTAAGAAAAGTCTGCAGTTCCAAGCAAACTCTTTTCTGACCAGAAGGAAAAAAAAATGATGACTGTGCTGTGGCTTTGTCCAGACAAGTTAAAGCAGAGGTGTATTGACTTTCCTGGTGTTCTTTGCCCCCAAGTTCTGCTCCACAAACATGTTTGCTTTAAATTGACAATATTGTCACACGAGGAGAAGCAGTACCAGAGAAGTGGGCTGTCAGTGCTGTTTCCACACAACAGATACGATTTCCTCATTAATCACCCATCTCATGAACAAAAGTACCCATCCCCAACTCAGAAGGTGGGAAGGCAGAAAGAAAGACAAGGAGCTCTTTGCTACTGACTCTTGCAGTGGAAACATTTTGTGAATGGTTTTAACTACTTGGTGACCATAGGAAAGGGAATTCTCTTTGATCATAGGGGGTTTAAGTGCTATTCTGTTCACATTGTTCATTTGTCATGGGCATTATCATGGAGGCAAGCTACACATTGAAGACTTTAGAGAAGACTCCCCTGAAGATATTACTGTCTTCCATGAACACATTTTTATTTAAATTATTTAGTAAGGATATGCCTTAGAAAGGTCGTTTCCTGCTTATGTCTCTTATGGTTGTGGTCCTGGGACAGAAGGAGAAGAGCAGAAGCAGAGCACAGTGCTTGGTGGATCTTTGATCTCACTTTAGTTTCCCCTTCCTGTGTGCCACCTGCAGTTCTCTGCTCCCTGGTGCCCTGGGATCGAAGCAATGCTGAACTCAAGAGGCTGTTTTATCCGTGTTTCGCCCTAGTGTAAGTAATGGAATAAATCCTGGAGAAGCAGAGAATTGATCTTGCAGACAGCATCTCATCTCAAAGTCTTCAACTCATCATTATGCTTTGGTGTAAGGCAGGAAAGGAGGGAATATCGTCCAGAAGCTGAAGAGTAGTTTTGGATACTTTTACAGTCCCATTCTGCAGCACAGGCTCTCTGTGGCAACTATCACTTCAGCAGCAGCAGAAAGGGGTTGAGGGATAAGAGAATGCATTCATTCACTACAGACTGTCAGCTGAGAGCCAGCATTGCCTGCACATAGCACCAGGATTTGGGTTGAGTACCAAACTGCTCCTCGCCAGTGCCAGTGTCGAGTATTTCCGGACTGCCACAAACCCTTTCTGCACAAATGCATGCAGGAAATAGATTTGAAAGTTTTCTTTGAACAGTGCATGAAGATTCACTGAATTAAGAAAAATTTATTTATTATTACAGATGTATTTTTGATACAAAAAATTTATCACTTACAAAAACTATTTTCCTTTTTCCCAAAAGTGAGAAACCATTTTAAAAAAGCTTTAATAAAAGTAGAAGAAAACTGAATTAAATTAGCAAGGAAGTATTCATTTTAAAGTGCTGGTAAAACACATTATTCTACAGTTTATGTTGCTAAGGCCCTTGTTCAGTAAAAGGCTTAAGACTGAGCTTAGACTTAAGACTGTGCTTTAGGCACAGGAACATCAAAATAACAAAAATAACTTAAAACAAAATAGAAAAGAAAAATATTCCTGCCAACAGTGGTGAACATGGAATTTTGTTGCAAGAAGATGTGGCCAGAAGTTTGGACTGACCAAAGAGAGTGAAAGAAAAAGGGTAATAAATAAATGTAAGGAGAACAATACATAAGATATTCTTGTGGATATCTCACAGTGTTCAGGGTGGCAGTAATGTTTGAAAAACAGTATAGAAGCAAACTACTCTGTAGTCTAAGGTAAACATGAAGCAAGAGTTTTGCTGTTTTCCTTAGGACAATTATTGAAATGTTTCTTATGTAGGAATTGAACTATCGGGAAGGAAATTAAAAAGCCCAGAAATATGCCAGGAGACTGTTTCTGGATTTCTTGTATATTTGCTGAAGTATTCCTGTGTTGCATAGTTGAATTAAAATCTTTGGTTCACTGGGTTGAGCTTAGGTGTTCCTTTTTAAAAACTGCCATTGAGAAATGTCTTAAGAGCACTTGCTTTCTTCTGTAACAATGTTTAGTAGCTTGAAACTGAAAATTTTTTAATTTTCATCCACCCATGTAAGGTTGTTTGTCAGGTTCAAAGGAATAGCTGACGGGATTTTGTAGAAACCTGGTTTGATTTTGTATTTGCAAAAGACGATTGAAACATTTGTTCTAAAGTCAGATTTGGCATATAAACTTTGCATATGCAAACAGACAGGAGAAGCAGGAAACTCTTAGCTGGATTTCCTAAATCCAAAACGCTACAGATAAAAATGTGCCAATGAAATTTTCTTTTGCAAACTATTTGGTATGAGTTCTGTTGCAATACACTGATAGTGAAGCGTTTGGCTACAAAAAAAAATCCTTTTGTTCTGAAGCAGCAGAGGGAGCTATGCAGACATAGTTAGCTGTATTCCCGGTCTTCTGAAGCTGCGAATGGTTGTTGCTTACCTGTTCTTGACATCTGTAGAGATTAATATCTCAGAAATACACTGAACTGTGATACCAGCCTCAGGGAAGGGGTAGAACATGGTGTCTGAGAAGTAACCAACAAGATGAAAAAGCAAACCAAGATACTAAAAAGCCTAAAAGACCTTTTGGGTTGGTGGAATGCGTGCTTTTCAGGCACTATGACATTTTTGAAAATTTCTTTTTTCATTTCAAGCATGTGGGGAATTCCAGTCACTACTTTGGGAGCCCAGAATGGCTTTTTTCCCCCCATTATCTGCATCTTCTTACACCTTCATCCTGACAATGGCACCAACTCATGAAGATTTTTGCCATGTCCTAAAAACATATGCCTATAGTCCACTGACCTCTCTGAGGTGTAAGCATGCATTGACAGTAAGGCCCATGCTTAAGCACATGGTTGAATAAAAGAAGAGCTTAACTGCTTATACTTTAGCATATGTCCTAGCCTTTTATAATTCTCCTTGAAGAGATTCACTTGTAGGCATGTTAATGTCAAGCGGTAAAATCTTTGGGAGCTAAATATCTGGAAAATCTTGTAATTTTTACACATAGCCACATGACAAAAATATAATTACTTTTTCTGCACTGTTCACATATATAGGTATGTTGGATGACTCTATATGTGTGTACGCTTTTCTGTGTGTATGCATTTCTGTGTGTATGGGTATGAACCCATACACATACTAGTTTCTAGTGCCCAGTACCTGACTCTTTAGGTGAGTGGTGTGTTTAATAGCAGCTCTTTCCTTGACTCAGTCAAACTGCTTTTGTTTAGATGACTGCTTAGATGGGACACTGCTTCAGTCTGTTTATCCAGGACTCTGCTAAACACCTTTAGAGCTTCTGCTTTGCTTTTTTTCAAAAGTAGGGATCAGATAAGATAAATTAGGTATTAATCCTCAGTACACATGTATTTAGCAGTCAAATACTGCAGCATTTACTGTGTCAGAGAAAAGATCAAGTTTTAATGTGATGTTTGTTGAGAAAGCTTTTACCATAAAAATGTGTATCTGTACTAAAAAGTATAAGACAAGCTTAAATATATGGAAATTATCTGACGAGTTGAAATTCAAGTACGTGCTGCAAAGATGTAAAGGAGAGGCCAGATAAACTGATTGTTGTCTTCGTACAGAATTACACAAACGTTTGTTTGGAGTTTTATTCAGTCAGAGCATTTTAATACTAAATGATTTGCTCCTTTTACTCAATACACAAAGAAGTCAGATAATAACAGAAAGGTCAGCAGTAAAGGACCCTTCTCAAGCTGTCTATAAACTAGATGTTTTCTGAAGCCTGACTTATCTGCATGTTTGGGGACTGGATGGGGAATCAAAGCACTGCAGGCAGGGAGAGCAGCAGTTAGCACATGGGGGCCCAGGTAACCGTAAGTGTGGGGTATTTTGATCCCCCTGGAGAAAATGGGTTTCAGCACCTGGAAATATCTGGGCCTGTGCAGCGTTAAAGCTCCTTTCTTCTCCAACATTCCCCTTGATCACTGTTCATACAGGTACTGGAATGAAAGGAGTGAACAGCTGCCTTGTTATTGGCATGAGAGCTGATCTGAAGCCTAGTAAATGGTTAATGTATGCTCTTCCAGTATCGTAATGAGCCTCAGGGCAAGATGGGTAAAGGATCAGCTGCTTTATTAGATTGGTAAATTTATGCTTGCGCTCCCGGTTTCCCTCATCACCACTTTCTTTCTCTGAATTCATGTTTTTGTTAACTAAAGGTGAAACTTTGTAAAATCATAAAGTCTACAGCTCCATGCAGATTCCCAGCAATGAAAATTGTGTCCCCAAACTCACCTCTCAGATGCATCACTCATTAGTGGAAACCTTCTCAGGCTGTGAGAGGCAATGGCTGCAGTCCATAATGAAGGCTCAGATACTTCCTGTTCAGCGTAATAGAAGGTAAAGGCAAGAGTCTTTCATTATTAGAAAAACATGGCTTTGGAATATTTTGTACACTCTCTTCCTCCTCTTTAAGTCTGTCTTTATTTCTGCTGGCTCTGTTTATTATGATTGAATGCAACAGAATAAACACTGTCTAGCTCATTGATTTTTTTAATGATTTCATTTGTAAAAAAATTATTGATACTTTACGGCATCAGGAATAACAGAAAGGGAATTCTGAACAAATCCATTCTAAAAGACTGCAGCCTAAAGTCAACAATAATACAATATTACATAGAGAAGCTTTCTGGGAGAACAACACAAAGGTGTATGACAAGAAGACTATGAGAAAGGAAGAGTCCGGGAAACAAAGTCTGAGGGAACTGAAAACTAACTTCATTTACTATTTCTATGCAGACTGGGGTTTTGTTATAAAGACTATGCAAGCACCAGTGATTTCACTGTTCTTCCCCAGATTATTATTTTTTTTTTAATATGGTCCTT
Organism: Caloenas nicobarica; assembly: GCF_036013445.1. Taxonomy (NCBI): domain Eukaryota; kingdom Metazoa; phylum Chordata; class Aves; order Columbiformes; family Columbidae; genus Caloenas; species Caloenas nicobarica. The sequence goes on along the minus strand of NC_088284.1, from coordinate 44,548,110 downwards.
GGTTGCTCCTGACCACAGCAAGAAGTTTGTACCAGCCTTGACCTGTTGCAGAAACTGTCTGCCTCTCTTCTGCCCCAGCTCCTTTGTCTATTGCTCTAGCATAAGTAGTTTAAAGCTGTGTTCTTTCTCTACCTACCATATCCTGAGAAGGATGAGAAGTTTGAACAGTCTTACAGTAAAGGGTTATTTCCTGTGGTGGAAAACGGAGATGTAGTAGCCTGACATTTGCATAAATATGAGTACATTTTGAAGCTGGGTAAAAAACTTTGGATGAGATCAGAGGTACCCATGAAAGTATCCGTGCTGGTGGGACTGGCAGTGGCCCTTTACATTTCTAGCTACTCATATGTTTTTTACATACTTAATAAGCATCAATTCATTTTTATGAGGCAAATACCTGTGAAACTTGCACTTTATGCTGTATTGCAACAAGGTTTTTGTTCATGGATTTCCTGGTATTTTGAGAAAATAGAAATGGTCTATACAACAGAAGGACTGAGCAGTGCTGTTCATTTGAGGCATTCCGTTCAGTTGTCCCAAACTGTTACCACTGCGGAAAATGTCTGAAGCACTGACGCAACTCACTACAGCTGGGACTGAGTCCTCCTCAAAATCTTTACTGTCCAGTCAATAAACAAGAGATAAAATCAACAACAAATGTCAACAGTGTATTTCTATTGCAGAAATAGGCGTCTACTATAGGTCACTCAGCCAGGAAGATAACACTGATGAGTTATTCTTTTAAGAAGCAAAGGGAAGACTCTAGGTCATCTGCCCTTGTCCTTATGGGGGACTTCAGCTTGCCAGATGTCAACTGGGAATGTCATACACATGGCAGCAACAGGTCCAGAAGATTCCTGAACCATCTCGATGATAACCACTTGGTACAGGTACTAGGGGAACTGACTAGGAAAGGTGCCCTACTAGATCTGCTCCTCAGTAAAAGAGATGGTCTTGTGTGTAAAGTGGCAATTGCAGGCTGCCTTGGCCACAGTGACCACAAAGCAGTCAAGTTTAAAATCTATGCTAACAGGAGGAAAACTGCCAGCAAGACCTCAACTCTGGGACAGGAGTTGGACTTGATGATCCTTGTGAGTCTCTTCCAACTCAGGACATTCTATGATTCTAAATAGAGAAAGAAGCAAAATTAAGGTTGACATAGCTATGTAAACATTGTTTGGTATTCACGGGTGATAAAGGCTTATGGGACTTTGGGAAGTGTCTATGTTTCTTAACCATCCATGTATAGACAGACTTCCTAGTTCTGGGCATGGAATGGAGGTGAGAAGAAAGGGTTCCTTCCTCCACTGTGAAAAAATGTCAGCAAAACTCATTTTGATGGATACCCATTTTTATACACAAAACATCATCCATGCTTTCCATCCTGGGGCAAGACAAGCATTGGAGCTTGGAGCCCTTCCATTCTACAGATCTGGTCGATAGCTCTCAAATCTGGAAAGCTTCTCTCTCAGTAAAATGAAAGATGAAATTTTCAAGTGGTAACTGAAACTAGTAGAAGGAGCTTTAGCAGAAGCAATGCATGTTCTTGATCTTGTCCTGACATTGCCAGCACTGGAAATACTGGTTATATCAAAATAGCAGAAGATAAATCGGGACTTTCTTCCTTCTGGATCCTTCCTTCTTTCCTTTGATCTTTGCTAGGGCAGAGGTTAGTTATGCTAGGCAAAGATCTCAGCCTGTCTTTCGGCGGGTGGAAACACTAGTGTACAAATATGAATCACTTTTGATGTCAAACATTAGTATACTTAGCACAATAGGAGAAAACAAAAAAATGACCTGATTCTTCATAGTATACACACAGCTGGTGTGATGCAAATGGCAGCACGAAGATGAGTGTTTGCCTTAACAAACTTCAAGGACACTCTTTGCCATATTTATGGGATGGAGATTGAGGTGGTATGATTTGAGACTGCTTGGAAACTTGTTGGCACAAATTTGTTCTTATTCCTAAATTCTTAGTCACTATGAATCACTAACTTCTTTTGACAAGCCTTCAGCCTCACCTATAAAGAGATTTATTTGTATGTTCTTATAACAATATGTGGATGAAGAAAGAGTTGCTTTTTTTTGGTTAACTACCAGACAGTTAGACTGCACTCACAATGCATAAGTAAGTAAAATGTTCGGTTATAAAGTTTGGCTACATTCTAATATAAACATCATCTATACTCCAAGGCTGCATTTTCAGGAGAAATTGGTACCATACCACACAACATTGCCAATTATCCTCTTCTCTTTATCTAGGCTTCTCAGTTAAGAATAAATCATTTTCACTAAATCACAGATTTGCCGTTTTTATTATAAAAACAATGAACTACTGCTCTGTGCCTTACGACACGCCATGGTTTCCTAGCTCTGAATGTGAAATAAAAGCATTCTTCTTTGAATGGGTTATAAAAGGGTTATAAAATGTTGGCATTGGTGAAAGCAGTTAGGTGTGGGGATGTTTTCCTGATTTTTGAGAATTTAGCCATTTTTATCCTCTATACCTCCCAAGGACTATAAAGCCAGCTAACCAGAAGCTAATAGTTCTCCAACCACAGAAACACAGTGTAATACAGACAGACCTGACAAAACAGATAGATACTGCTGCTTGCAGTGCAGGGTGCTATGGCCAGGTTGAGTATCTTCATACCACTGTAATGTGTTCAGGATACATCTATATCTGTGCTTTTCAGTCAAGGCATCAAGTTTTGAAAGAAGAACGAGGATACTCCTATTTAATGAATGTAGTCAGGGCTGCTGGGAAAAGTGCTTCCTAGGTTACCCCTGGTCCCATTGAATTTACCTCTCCTAAAGCTATCTTGCAGGAATTTCCATGCTGGGACAGATTTTGGGTGATACATTGATGCAGACTATGTCATGCTTACTATGAGGCTGAGGCAGTGGGGAAAGTATGAGAAAATTTTGAAAGTAATTATAAAATTTCCCAGTGTTGCAAATACTTGGGAACACAATGAGGACATGTCATTGCATGGTTTGTTTCTCTTATCCATAAGTATTTGGTATGCAAGTAATTCCAATCTCATAAGCCTTCCTTCAGAAATCTTTCTTTTGCTTATAATTGAACTTAACTACTGATATATGGTGTCAGATCAAAGGTCCATTAAACCAAGTAGCTTTACTTTGTGTAACTGTGTGTGTTTTAATGCAATACATATGCCATATGCCACTTCCAGAATTAAATCCAAAGCAGTATCCCAAAGCATGTCAGGTGATGTCTACAAAACAGAATTATGTCTACTGATCCTGGACACATCCTCAAAAGATACAGTTATAGGCTAAACTACTCCTTTTAATGTTTTGGAAGGCCTGCTCTTTTTTCTTCCCATGTTCCTTTTGCATGTTATTTAAGCAAATCAGCAGGGTTTAGAGGTTTTATCTTCTTTACATGTCTTGAAGTTTTCATCGTGACATCACGCCAATGGCTGGGAATTGTCTCTTAACACCCTTGCCCCATCTAATGAATTAATCAATGTCAAGGCATTGGCACTGCTGTTTCACATGATGAGCTTCCCTACCTTCCCAGGTCCCTTTCAGTCACAAGAAGTCCCTCATCTACTCCAGGAAGCAACATAGACATATCAAGTGACACTGAGAGTGAAGGAAGAACACTTTCAGGAGTGTTGACCAAGACTGAGTCAGCTATTGGAGCAGAGATTCCCATTTTTTCTCCCTGATGGATGAAAAGACAAACTCAGAAAGGGTCCATGGTCACCTGGTTTAGAGGAGCAGTTGGGGTGAAGGGAGAGGAGTTGCCCTCTCCTCTCCTCTCCTCTCCTCTCCTCCCCTCTCCTCTCCTCTCCTCTCCTGTCCTCTCCTCTCTCCTCCTCTCCCCTCCCCTCCCCTCCCCTCCCCTCCTCTCCTCTCCCCTCCCCTCCCCTCCTCTCCCCTCCCCTCCTCTCCTCTCCTCTCCTCCCCTCTCCTCTCCTCTCCTGTCCTCTCCTCTCTCCTCCCCTCCCCTCCCCTCCCCTCCCCTCCCCTCCCCTCCCCTCCCCTCCTCTCCTCTCCTCTCCTCTCCTCTCCTCTCCTCTCCCCTCCCCTCCCCTCCCCTCCCCTCCCCTCCCCTCCCCTCCCCTCCTCTCCTCTCCTCTCCTCTCCTCTCCTCTCCTCTCCTCTCCCCTCCTCTCCCCTCCCCTCCCCTCCCCTCCCCTCCCCTCCTCTCCTCTCCTCTCCTCTCCTCTCCCCTCCCCTCCCCACCCCTCCCCTCCCCTCCTCTCCCCTCCTCTCCTCTCCTCTCCTCCCCTCCCCTCTCCTCTCCTCTCCTCTCCTCTCCTCTCCTCTCCCCTCCTCTCCTCTCCTCTCCCCTCCCCTCCCCTCCCCTGCTCTCCCCTCCCCTCCCCTCCTCTCCTCTCCTCTCCTCTCCTCTCCTCTCCCCTCCCCTCCTCTCCTCTCCTCTCCTCTCCTCCCCTCCCCTTCCCTCCCCTCCCCTCCCCTCCCCTCCCCTCTCCTCCTCTCCCCTCCTCCCCTCTCCTCCCGCCTCCTCTCCTCCCCGCACCTTCCCATTAATTTTGATAGACAGTAGTCTGCTTTGTCAATGTGCTGAGCACTTGGGGAATAACACTGAACTAGGCCTGGATCACATAGCTCTGTGTAACACTAACTTCTGTGATAAATCAGGTCCTACCTGTCTTAAACAGCACACCTGAAATGTATTATTATTTCTGTGCTTTTCATCCTCCACTGTGAGAACAGAGTAATAGCCTCTTGTGTCATCATAGTGATAATTTCATGTTTCTGAAGGTTTCAGACAATATAGTAATGAAAGCCATAGTAATTGAGGAAAATAGTAGCAATTCATTTTCATCAGATTTTAAATACTGAGTAACTACTGGAGAATGAAGGAAAACTGGAGAAAGGGAACTGCATAAATATAGGAACACGAGACAATTCCATACTTTGGAACAAGAGAGGGAAATAATGATATATTCTTACTGCAAAAATCACATTACTTCTCTCTTGAGCACTAAGTAAATTCGAGGTCAGACCATTGAAGCCTGAATGATGATCCATGCACGAAAAACCAGCCAAACTGGGGACTCAGGTATTATCTAACTTTAGAGTGCTTAATATTGCAAATTTAATGTTCTTCTTGTGTAAGTGTCAGTGCAAAATATACACTGAGGCTAAGAGTTTAATCTTGCTCCCCTTGGCTTTTAAGATGTAGATCTTGATAATCTCATATTTGTAACTAATACGAGCTGTAATTCTGTCAGAAAGCTCTACTGGTAACAGAAACCCCAAGATGAAAATTCCAGATGCCCTATCACTAAGATGCATATGCATAGAAAAACCTTGCAAGAACTGAATGTGGAAAGTTTGTTGAAGTGAATGTGAGTTCTCATTTAATAGTAGTTTTACTGCTGTAGTCTCTTTACAGACTTTAGCTGCTGAAGCTGGGAGATGTCCTCGAAGGGTGTGTGGTGCGTGGGGCAGGGATAAGAGTTCATGGCTATCTGTGTGTGCTGTTTTGAATTCTGCTAGAATGACAGAAGCCATCCTTCACTAATCTGAGCTGGATCCTGCCCTTCTGCTCAGCAATGCTAGCAGTCCATGCAGGGAAGATGGCAGCAAGCTAGGGGAGGTAGCCGTACCATCCCATCTATGCGTCAGGAGACTGCCTTCCTGTTTATAACATGGGGTGAGTTTGTTTCTTGCTATGTTTATCTCCACAGCATATACAAACAAGCAGGTCTCCTTCTTGCGCTAACATTCACATTTGCCTTCTGCCTGTGACCTGAATCATCATCTCTGCTAAAAGCACTGAGATGTCTCACAGGCAGTGGAGAGGGATATCATGCCTGACCTGCAACATGCTGTAAGGAGCTTGTAGGGAAGCTGAATGCTTCCTACTCCCTGCCAGGCTAGTGATCTTCCCTGTGACTAACGCCATTTAGAGCCAGCTAAACCCAAGGGCTGAAAAAGGAGACACTTTTCTGCTTCATTGTGGCATGCCAGATGTTCCCCTGCAGAGCTGTCCCCATGCACCCTGGAACTGGTCACCTCTGCCTATCTGCTCCCCTGCTGCTTTCACCTTGGCAAGAGCTTCCCAGGTCCTGTCTTTCTGGGTGAATGCTGTCCTTGGGGAAGAGATTTCAGGGGAATGTATACATGTGACATTTCACTGGAGTTCCTAAACCTGATTGAGCAAAATCACTGTTTCTCAGGTACTTCACTGCTGCTCATAGTTATAGCAAGGGTGTTCCCCGACTTCTCCTTTTAAACCTGTGCCAGATGAATAAATCTGAGTGAAATGAGAATAGAACAGGTTGTCTTTTTCACTAGACCAGACCCTAAAATCCTTTCACAGAGCCATACGTGTTCGCAATACTTTTGTTTTACATTTGTTCTTTTATTTCCTCTGGTAGAAAACAAAAATATGCAGTGAATAATAGCCTTTGTGGTATTTCTAGCCTGTCAGAAGAAATATTTCTGCAGAGTTTTAGAAAATTAGGTCTTTGGTTATTGCCTTAAGTACAGTTTCAGACTCTATAGGCGCTACATGAATATAGGAAGGAGCACTCTTGCTGTTCCAAAGTGTTTAGGACACACATTATAGCTATACCAGAAGTATTCTACTGGCATTAAAGTATGGGGATTCTCTCTCTTCTTTCCATTGCTACAAATGGCACAGAATAGGTGGCTGTATGATAGATTTTCCAGTCTAATTACATCTGTATGGAGATGATCTGTGCCATTTTGTCAGTGGGGATTGCCCCCCTTCACACCCCTGGCTGAAACTGTGGCCAGTAAAACCTGAAGAGCACAGTTGGTCCTGGTTGAGCATTATGCACTTCCCATAGCTGCCTCAAGGGCTACATGGAGTCCCAGCATTTCTACACATCACTGACTGAGCTGTTTGCAGGGCTTGTTTCTCTTCTATGTTACAGTTTTCATGCAAGAGGTCAAGAAAGTGGGCAATACTTTTTGACTGAGATTTCCCAGTCTTAGTTTTGCAACAGGATGGGAGGGTGTCAGGGAAAGGATCGGATCTAAATTGAAATTCTGCGCTCTTTGAGATTCCCCTGTCCTTGTTCCATGTATATGCTTAGCACAGCTTAGAGATATAAGATACGGGATATCCTAGATTGCCATGACCTCATATTGTACCTATTACGGACTGTTTCACTGCATCCAAAGGCTGCTTCATAAAAAGCATCTTGCCTAAAAGAAGTCCTGGCTGCCAGATGTGACGGTTTACTCACTAGTATCCATGGAAGATTTGACAGCCTTTAGGGATTTTACAGGCTGAGTCATTGCATAGTGACTAAGAATGGTTATTCATCGGTAGCTGACAACTAAACAATCTTTCAGTCTTGTCAGACAGCATCCTTCAAGCTTTGCAGAAAGTTGACTTTAAGCCTGTCAGGTTTTAGGTTACACATTATGAATAATATTGTGATTCAGATGTCTCAGAGATTTTCAGAGACCTCTTACCATAAGAGCTCCTTGTTGTAATTATTAATCATAACATTCCCAGAAGAGGGTTCTCTCATGCACCATGACTGTCAAACGCAGGTGCTGCAGAGAAGCCTTCCCTATCCACTTCCCACATAGGCAACAGAGACAAAAATAAGAAATCGCTTCCTGTGAACACAAGTAAGGGTAGTTACTCGAGACTACTGATTGTGCCATGCAGCAAGGATAAAATTTTTCATAGCCGTGATCCTTGTCAAGGCCAAACAAAGGTCAGATTCAAGACTTAGAGCTATTTCCATCGAGTTTAGTTCAGAGAGCTGAATTAGACTGACCTAATATCTGCCTCCATTTATGGTTTTCTGCCAGGTGGGGTTTACGAGGATACTGAGCGAACATCAGGGTCTCAAGAAATTGCAGAATTTTATGGGGTTTTTTTTGCATAAAGTGGGAATTAAATCTGTTTTACTCTAGCTCAGCTTCATTAGATCAAGCTGGAAAGACACCCAGGCAATCAGCTTATTTTCTTTTTTCACCCCTGAAAAATTTTATGAGAATATAAAAAACTGAAATCATAATAAAGCATCTGTGTCTGACTTCCGTAGTGCCATGGATGGTCTCATGTATATTATATTCTCGTCTCTGTTAAAAAGATTTCTATGCTAACAGAAGGAAAACTACCAGCAAGACCTCAAATCTGGATATGAAGAGAGCAGCCTTCAGGTTGCTCAGAGAAATACTTAGTAAGGTCCCCTTGGATGACACTTTTGAAGGTGCTTAGGTCCATCAGTGTGGGTCACTTTCTAAGTACCACCTATGAAAAGCGCAAGAGCAGGCAATTCCAAAATGTCGAAAGTCAAGTGAGTGAGGCAAAAAGCTGGCTTGGCTGAGCAAGGATCTTCTTCTTGAACTACAGCCTACAAAGAAAGCGGTCAGTGGAAGCAAGGACAGGTGTCGTGGGAAGACTACAGAGATGCTGCTCACTACTGCAGGGGGGAAATTTGTGTGGCCAAAGCTCAGTTAGAGTTGAATCTGGCTGGTATTGTGAGGGACAATTAAAAGGCCCTTTTAAAAGATGTTAATGGCAAAAGACAGGCCAGAAATAACATTGGCCTGTTACTTGATGAGCATAGTCACCTCATAAACAAGGACACAGACAAAGCAGAGATGTTTAATGTTTTCTTCGCCTCAGTCTTCAACACTGAAGATGGGCTCTGGAGCCCCCAGAGTCCTGGGCTAGAGAACCATGGCTGAGAGAATGATGAGCTACCAATTAATCCGGAACTTGTGCGGGATTTGCTACTCCAGCTAGATCCCTACAAGTCGATGGTGCCTGATGGGATTCATCCAAGGGTACTTAAAGAGCTGGCTGATGTCATAGTGAGACCTCTCTCTGTCTTTTTTCAACACTCTTGGGAATCTTGAGAGGTCCCAGATGACAGGAAGCTGGCAAACATTGTCCTAGTCTTCAAGAAGGGCCACAGGGATGATGCTGGCAACTACAGACCTGTAGGTCTCACTTCTGTGCCCGGCAAAATTATAGAGAAGATTGTTGCATTCACTGGTCCCAGCTAGCACGGGCTCATGAAGGGAAAGTCATGCTTGACCAACTTAATTTCTTTCTACTAAAAGGTTACCCACCTAATTCACCAAGGGAAGCCTTTCAATGTGATCTTTTTGGATTTCAGTAAAGCCTTTGATGCTGTCTCTCATAGTATCATCCTGCACCAGCAGACAGTCACTACTGGGTTTCCACAGGGATCTATCTCAGGGCCAGCACTCTTGAATATCTTTATAAATTACTGTGATGCAAAACTTTATGGAACACTAAGTAAGTTTGCCGATGACAAAATTTCGCTGGTGCTGTTGACACTCTGGAGGGCAGAGAGGCCAATTGAAGAACTAGGCAGTCACCAACCCCAGGAAGTTCAACAAGAGCAAGTGCTGGATTTTGCATGTGGAACACGGCAAACGTGGCTGTACATACAGACTGGGGGATGAGATGCTGGAAGGCAACTCTGCGGAGAGGGATCTGGGGGTTCTGGTTGATGGCAATTTGAACATGAGCCAACAGTGTCCCTGGCAGCCAAGAGGGCCACCCGTGTCCTGGGTGCATCCAGCACAGCATTGCCAGCCGGGCAGGGAGGTGATTGTCCCGCTCTGCTCTGCACTGGTGCGGCCTCACCTGGAGCACTGTGTGCAGTTCTGGGCGCCACAGGATAAAAAGGATATAAAGCTACTGGAGAGTGTCCAGAAGAGGGCTACAAAGTTGGTGAAGGGTTTGGAGAGGAAGCTGTATGAGGAGTGGATAAAGTCACTGGGTTTGTTCAGCCTGGAGAAGAGGAGACTGAGGGGAGACCTTGTTGTGGTCTACAGCTTCCTCACAAGGGGAGGAGGAGGGGCAGGCGCTGATTTCTTCTCTCTGGCAACGAATAATAGAACCCGAGGGTATGGCAGGAAGATGTGCCAGGGGAGGTTTAGGTTGGACATTAGGAAAAGTTTCTTCCCCCAGAGGGTGGTGGAGCACTGGAACAGGCTCCCCAGGGAGGTGGTCACAGCCCCAAGCCTGACAGTATTCAAGAAGTGATTGGACAACACCCTCAGACACATGGTGTGAATTTTGGGGTTGTCCTATACAGGGACAAGAGTTGGACTCTATGATGCTTGTGGGTGTCTTCCAACTCAGGACATTCTATGACTCTATGTATCGTCCTTAATCAGAGTAACACTGTGTTTCCAGAACAGAAGGGACATGACCCTTAGAAAACAAAAAGTGTGGGCTTTTCCTTGTCCATTTTTTTGCTCATTTTTTCACTGTTATGCGGATTTTTATGCTTGTTTTTCTCTTGTTCCACATATTCCCATCTTCTCTAGAGCTTTGTTGTTCAGTCATTTTTAAGACATTAGGGAGGTTGGTTTCTGTCCTGTTTCTTTTCTTCATAGTTTAATCTTGTCTCCAACTACCTTTCCCTCAGTTGATCGTGGAATTTGAAGGGGTGAATTTTGAAAGTAAAAACTGACAACTTCCTGTGCAGAAACTGAGTAGCTTTAAATGGCAAAGATGCATATGTTGTAGGTTGACTGACCTAGATCCTATGGATATGTAGTGATTCCTGTAGTGGGTTTCTTATGTGTACCTTATATTCATATACAACCCAGGTATTCTCAACCAAAGAAAGTAGGTAATATATACAAGAAGAAATGGATATTCTTGCTATGGAACAGGTGGTCTGTGTGACAAGGTTTAGGTCTGCTTTTTTGGCATTAACAGCACAGTGTGATAGCAGTGCCTGCTGTGGTTTTTTTCCAGGGCTTTTCCTAAGAATCCTTGCATTTGGTTTAACTTTTTGACTGTATCTGAGTATTAAATGACATTTTCATAAGACTGTCATGACCCTGAGAACTTTCCATCAAGTGGCAATAGCTAGTGTTTTGACCTCTTGTTGGATCTATAAAGTCAGGACTGTTATTTCCTGCCTGTAGTGGCGTTTAGCACCCACCCACTTGGGATAAACCTTTGCTTTTGCTGCCCTTTATCACCAGCACAGTACTTCAGAGACATCAGTTTCTTCATTTCCACATCCTTTTCTTGATCACTGATAATATATTGAACATCACAGGTGCTAGCACAGAGCTTCACAGAACTTCACAAATAATTTCTGTTGCGAAAGTTAAGCATCCGTTTGTACCCTTTTGTTCTTTGTCTTTCAGCCAGTTCCTGGTTCTTGGCAGCATCTCTGGAAATACATTAGTTTTTTTCAAACTTTCAGTGAGGATTTGTCAAAAGCTTTCTGGGAATCAAACTGTTCCTTCTATCACTCTTATCCATGTGTGTGCAGGTTTGACTGAAAATGGGTTAATTTTCTTCATGCAGTTAGAAACATTTCTTTTTCATAGCTAGCATGCTCATTATTTGGACTTAGTTTGAGAACAAGCAGACAACACCCCAGCACAGCGCTAATGTTTTTGATTGCTCTCGTCTGAGAGTCAACGACATTCTGAGCACTCTGCCCACAGGTGTGAGGCAGTGAGGAAGAGGAGCAGAGGTGGGGCAGAGCTTGACTGACGTCCAGACAGATCAATAAGAGTATTCCACCCCAGTGACGTCATGCTCCATATTTAAGGAGTTGGTCTCTTCTGCTTTGTCTCTCTACCTTCTCAGGCGCTTTCTCTTGTGTGTGTGTTATTTTTCTTCTCTTCACTCTTTTTGTTGGAGGTGGGAGAGTCTTTGGTGCAGGACATTTAGTCCAGCTTCTGCCGTTTTGCAGAGGCCTCTGAGCCTTTCTGCCTTTTTCCTCTTTTTTTCACTGTTGGGGACCGGGTGCTGCTTGCTGGGACTGGCTGCTCAGTTGTGGATGGAATTTGGGAGGAATTGCCTTGAGTATCTATTATTTCTATTATATGTATATTTACTAGTAGTGTATTAGTATTTTGTTATTTTATTAAACTGTGTTTATCTCAATCCAGGTTTCTCCCTTCCCTTTTGATTCTCTCTCCTGTTGCTGGGGGGCGGGCGTGGAGGAGGCAATGAGCGAGCAGCTATCGTGATTGTATTGCTAGCTCAGGTTAAACCACTACAATGTGTTTTGTAACTCCTTAGGCAAACTCCCATTTGTAAAAGTTACATTAACTCTTCTCAAGTGTCAAGCCACAGGAAGGTTGTTGGACTTGCAAGTATAAAATTCTATAAAACACGTACCATTATGCAGACTGTATGTGCAAATTATTTTGTGTCCCACAGTGGACACGTATGACTTACTGTTCCAGTTGGACACACCATTGGCATAAAAATCTGCTGACATAAAACAGACAAAACATTTAGTATTAGTTCCAATTTCTCTCACAGCCTTACACTTGTAAGTTCATCCTGAACTGTAGAGCTTGCCTAGCTCTAGAGAATAATTGTCCAGTTCTGTGTATTTGCCTGCAGCTTGGCATGAAAACATGCCTCTTGTTCAGACTTACTTGCAACATATCACAGACTGAAAATGGACAGCCTGTCATTATAGAGCCTAGTGCACAATATATAAGCTATGCTTCTAGGAAGTCTCTGGGAAGGTAGCAAATCCATAACACATAGAAGAGACTAACCTGTCCTGAGGCTAACCCATCCTGAGGCTAACCCTATGGCCAGAGCTGCCATAAACAACATTCCTGTGTCCCGGCCATAACGAGCCTCTGCTAGTGCCAGACGTCCTTGGCACAAGTGTGAAGGTAAAGTTTTGGGTAGAAAGACTGGTTTTGCAATGGCCGAATACTAACCACTCCATCAGCAGAGATGATGTCTCGGGCCTTCTTGAGTAAAGGAGAACCATGTCACTGATTTCCAAGAGCCAAGTGGTGTTGATCGATGGTGAGAGTGGCACTGGTTTCCAACTATCTCAAGACTTCGTGGTAGTGCTCTTCCTAACACTTGAAAGATGTTACAGCTTTTCTTCTGTTATCTTGACAACAGTCCTACAGCTGAAGTAGACTGCACAGACATTTAACACTGAGGCCAACCATGAAAAACATCTCTCTAGGAAGCTATATTGACTAGAAACTAAATATCACAGAAATGGGGTATTTGGAATGCAGACAACATCTCAGCCTGAACAGTGACATTGCCAGAGCAGAGCTTCTGCTGGAGAAGGCAGCTTTCATTTTTTTTCCATCTTCAAATTAAGGTGATCTCCTTTTGCTGTCTCTGGAGTTTGTCTTGCTGGTGGAAGACCTGTCTCCATATCCCTGAGGTGAGACACTAGATCCAAATGTGCAGATCCTTGCCTTTCTGCATGCCTGAGGGATTTCAGGGGAGCTGGTCAGAGGTGGTTCTGCTATGCAGAGCAGCAGGCACATGAGTATAGGCAAAGTCCCTCCCTTGCACCCACCTGCTCTGCATGAACCAGCCCTGCCTAGCAGACTTTGAGGAACAAGGATAAAGATCCTGCAGGAATGTCACTGGGACATGAAGGCATCTTCATGAATGAGTACCACTGCTGTAGTCTAGAAGGCATGTTTTTTCAGCCATATGCATCTGTTGCACCAGCACCCCAAGTGTGCTTAGTCTGAGTGGGAAGCAGTCAGTGGATGGTTAGCCCAAACAGCACTTAGGCCAGATCTTTATCAAGTACTTATTTTCAGGGACAGTAAGTAAGGAAGAAAAATCACCAATTATTCTAATTCCATGTACAAAAAGTACACTGTAAAATTTAAACTTAATCTCTTCTGAACTCCATTGAAGATTTTTTTAAAAAACATGGTTTGAAATTAGAAACTCAAGCCTATATTTAAACCAAAGCCCATATTATTGTGCATTTTTTGAACATCATCATACTTGAAATCTGCGAATCTCCTAAAATTACTGTCACATTCACATGAGAAATACCTAAAATCCCAAATACTGGTGGGATAATTGTTGTATACTCGACATTAGTTCCTGCCCTGAATTTCAGTGGACATACGCTTGCACAGTTCAACGATTAAGCTTAACATCAGCTACTTTGCAAAGCTAAATAATTCAGCTATTTGCATTTGCCTACTAATTGCTGAGAGCAGCCATCCACACAAAGAATCAAGTAACTGAAAAATTGAACTATTATTCTGCAGGAGGAAGTCTAAAAAATGTTATTTGGTGCTTTCATATATGTTGTCTGTAGGAATAAGTTACTGGAGTTCAGCAAGTTAAAAATGTGTTCAGGCCTGTATATCAAATTCCATGCTGATGTGGTTTTAGCTTTAGAAAAACATTTTGGAATGGAAGTAGGAATTGGCTCTTAACTGCCATCTACTGCTAGTGAACTCCTGTGTTACCACTAGAATGAAACAGTTCGTTTAAAAAAAAGAAAAAAAAGCCATTAAGTCCAAAAACATCTGAAAGCTTGCAGTAGGCATTAATGAAGACAGCAGACTCTTCTGTAATTAGAGTGGTGAAAACAACACAACAATATATAATCAAACGAATACTTTATGAATCATTGTAAATCTGTCTTGTGATAGTGCCTAGAAACTAAAATTATGTTCTTCTCCTGAACACTTTTAACTTAGTGGAGCTTTTTGCAGAATTTTTTACAAGCAACTGTGACTTTTGAAAGAGTTCCTTCCCTTTGCATTGATAACTCCTTTGTAGAGTTCATCAGTAAGAAATCAAGAGATACATCTTAAGGCAGTAATTTTCAGAGTGTTCTGTTCAGTTTGACTAATCTGCTATGTATACATCTCAAGGGTTCTTTCCCTGGTTAAATAAATACAGAAGTTTTCACTAACTCTTGCACTTGCTGCTCTGCAAGTAGCAATGACACTCTAATTTAGCAAAGGAAAAATAGTTGCACTTGATTTAGCTATAATAGATGGTATTTCTGCATCAATAAAAGCAATGTTATTTCCTTTGTAGCTTTCACAAAAGGGATGGTGTCTAAGGTTGTGGTTCTTGGTGCATCTTAGTGACATCCATGATGCCTCCCTAGGCAAGGAGCTGTGTCTGCACAGCAAGGTGTGGCACTGTGCAGAGATACCAGTGTGGATAGTAGGAGACACAGCTGAAGAAGCATAGTGCCGTAGCTCTGCAGGAGCCACCAGCCCTCCCACAGGGCAAGCCCATGCACAGCAGCTGCCCTCCTGACTCAGAACTGGCTCCAGGACAGTCATGTGGTGACTCTCACTGTTCTCAGTCACACTTTCAGAAATACATCTGCTTCTAAAGCTGCATCTCACAAACTTTTTCCAGTATATGCATCCCCAGGCATGCTTTCCAGAGAGGTACAGAGCTCAATTTATGGCTGAAGTGTGCATACATCATGACCTCTGACCCTGTTGCCTATGCCAACACCTTTGATGACAGATGACACTGGCTAGGGCTACTGGAGGAAGGATGGATTCAGACAGATGGCTCAGGCATATAGCAACTCCCAGAAGCAGCCATCTCTGCCTGTACTGGTAGGAACAGCAGTCTCCAGTTCAGTTTTGCAATTTCAGCAGTTGCTTTGCTTCCTATGGCAGCAGCATTGCCTTGGTGTAGCACCTGCCACTCACCTTCAGGCAAAATTCAGTGTTACCCCAATGCCTGACAAGACCCTTGATAAATGTCATAGGCTTATATTGTTCTGCAGTACTCATGGACCTGGGTTTCCAAGTTAGTCCCCTCTGCACATCTCTCAGAAATACTTCATAGACTCACATGGCTTGGAATGTCTACTGCAGGGGGTACATGCTCTTGTCGAAATTACCGCAGTCTGGGGAATGCTGGAAAAAGCCCCACATACATGAAGCTCTCAAACTTTACTCTTGTTTTGCTCTCATCTGTAAAATCTACTGAACTTCCGTTCTTCCAAAGAACATTTCTCAGGTCACACGATTGTTTGTCTTTATCCCTGCGTCATCTGCAAAACTTGCCATGTGCCGTTCTGGTAACAAAGCTGGTGGGGGCAATGTATGGCTTGTGATCAGTACTGGTAGATTTGAAAAGGTATTGAAAACCATTTCAATCCAGGCACTGCTTCTGTTTTAGCACTGTGTTGTGTAGGATTCAACTTCTGACTTCTGGGGCATCTTTGCTTGCAGAACTAAATGGGGGAAGAACTGCCCAGGCTGTATTTTAAGGTTACATTCCTACAAGAGCAGTATGTGATTAATGAAGGCTTTGAGCTTGTTATAGGCATGGGCAGTTTGTGCTGTAAATGGCTATAAACACAGCAGGAGAAGGCAATGTAGCTAATTCTAAGCCAATGTTTATAAACAACTTGTCAAACTTTATCACTGTTGGTTAATGTCTATTAATAATGTATTCATGCTTTATAAACTATTTATAAATGGAACCTTAATATAGGAGGAAACTTATGCAACTCAGTTCTATGCCTGTGATTAAGTACAGAGTCTTCTTCAGCTCCATGCTGCACAGGTATTTCTTCTGAAGTCCAAAGAAATACTGTACCAACACTGAATGTTGTTGGCCTTGATAAATGCAAAGCTGCAATACTGACAGATAAAACCACATGACTGAGTAGGTTCTGATTTGGCACCCACTTATTACTAATTGGATTCCCCCTAACACTCTGCTCTGATCCCTCTCCAAGTGATAGAACACTGAATGTTTGTTGGTCCCAAGTCTCATGTTGGATAAATGCACAAAGGACAACTTTACTGTGTGATTATAAGTGACCAAATCACACTACATTTGATTTCCTAATCTATGGAGAAAGTGAAGTGCTGCTGAAGAGGAAGAAATTGACTGACGTTAAGTAAAGAAATACACAGACAGCTCCCCAGAGCTGCACCAGGAAATGTACTTCAGTTGGACTCAGTCCAAATGAATATACCTCCTTGCTCCCTCCTTTCCACAGAATACCTGCAGGGACAAAATAGAAACTAAATGGTTGATGTCACTTCTTCCTGGAATTCAACACCTCTTTGTGCACAGTCAAGACTACTGAATATGTCATAGGAATGTGACTTTTTGTAAAACCATATTCACTCCAAAGCTGATTTTAAAAAATAAAAATACTGCTGTGATAAATACTTCAGGACAATAGGAAGGAATAACTCTGTTTCACAATATTATCTAAACAAATTTTTCATATTACTTCTTTACAGCCAAATCTCCATTATTCATGAGTGGATTACACACTTTGCAAATTAACTAAATCATGCTAAAAAATAAAACAAACTCAAGTATTTTTTTTCTCTTTACTTCTATGAGTCATTCTACATCTTCTTTTTCAAAGATAAGCATGGCGTGTTATGCTAGCCTAATTTATATACAATGTAGACTGTTTGTTGAGTCTTTTGGGTTTTGAGTTTCTGGGTTTTGTTTGGGGTCTTTTTTCACCTTTATCTGGGCTATCCATCATTTGCTATGCATATCGACAATTGACAGTGCATCTACCCTACTCCAGCACCCCATGGTCCTAAGGACTGACTGTAATGACGCAGAACAAAAAGCAAATGTCTGTACAGTGACCTAGCATTTGTGACCTAGCAATGAAGCTTTCTTGTCACATGAGGGTCTACAGCAGGAGTGTCAAGCTCATTTTCACTGGGTCCACATCAGCCTTGTGGTTGCTTTCAAAGGGCCAAACATAATTTTAGGACTGTAGTTACATTTATACAGTCCTAAAATTACATTCAGCCCTTTGAAGGCAACCGTGAGGCTGATGTGGCCCCCTGTGAAAATGAGTTTGACAATCCTGGTCCACAGGCTTCGGCCAACAATACTCTGAGTCCCAGCTTCCTAGACTCTCTCTCCACACAGTATCCCATAATCTGGGAAGGAAAAGCCAAGACAAAAGTGAATGCATTCCCTGAGACTTGTGTTTTTCATCTTCTTGGTTTTTTTCCAGTTTGATGTGAGGTGTATTTTGTGGAGGCTGACAAACAAGGCAGCATTGCTGTGCATTAATGAGGCAGTGCAAGCTCTCAACACGTGTTCAGGGTTAGTTTGAAATTAACAGATGGATTGTATGACCCATTGAGTTGTTTCTGATGATGCAGTGTCGCTAAAAGGAATGACTTGTGCTGTTTGTCTCCATCTGACAAACACAGTCATTAACATGAGGACAAGACATAGTGGCTCTTCTTCTAGACTGTAATGCAGTTTCTTCAAAAGTGATCTGAGCATGGTGTTTTACTAAGCTGCACCTGAGTGAGGGACGGAACAAATAGGAACAAGCAATATTTTAGTGCTTTTGAAGCTAAAGAAAAAAAAAAACAGATATCTTCCAAAAGCATATTGTAGTAAAAAGCCCAAACTCATGTCTAATTTATTTTAACTAAAGGTCTGTCAGATGAACTTGCAAATTCACTGGGTATACTGAAAGAGCAAGCAATATGAAAGAGGTACTGCATGAACCACACAAAGCAGGCAAATCAAAGGAAATTTTTTTAAACCACCTCCGTGATTTAAGAGCTATTGCCAATGTTTGGAAAGTGATCGGCTTATGACACTATAAATCTTTTTGCCTCTCAGTGAAACAGAGGCTCCTAAGCGCCTACATGCCTCTGTCTTCAAAAGACATCAAAATGGATTTAGCAGCAAATGCCTGCTGATGGGACAGAGCACAGGACACTGGGATGCTGGCAGGCCACAAGCCTGGACTCAGCTGCCTTCCACTTGCTGTACATCACCCTGCACTGGATGCATCAAAGGCAGATTTCAACTAGCTGTGCAAAAATCACTAGAGTTTGCCCAAAGAGGCTGCAAAATGTAGTGTGCTTGGCAGGTCAACTCTGGACTTTTCTTAAAGATCTCCTTAGGCCTAAGCAGATAATGTTTGTGAAGTATGGAGCTCTCCTCATAGCCATCCTATATTACCTCATGGTCTGTCCGGCCTCTCGGGATAAAGTGTCATATATGTGAGTTTTGGCAGATTTTTAGTAATTCCCTGTAAAGGGAAATGTGAATAATTTAAATACTAACAGAGATAGCCACTTCTGACACATTCATTTGCTGCCTCTTTAATGTCTCTGTTAGTTGTGCTTCCCATTAACAAATCATGCTGTTTGGCGATTGAGACAGCCCTGTTTCATAATGCCTTGCTTTGATTTTATGGGAGATGTGCAGTGCAGCTGACACCTGAAAACAACCTGTCAGACAATTACATTCACTTCAGAATCAATAAAAGCCCTCCTTCACAAAGAGTGATGGCAAATTATCCATCCCTCTACACTGCTTCTTTCATTTTTTCCACTGACCTACACTTCAGAGTCTGACCAGCAGCCTCTGCTCATCAGCTCATGTTCTCCTGTGGCAAAGTTTTTGGCAGGGTCCATTTGATGTGAGAATGAGACTTACAGGTTATGTCCTTGATGAGTTTTATATTAGGCATGCTATTTTTATGAAAATGCAGAACTCCACTGAGCCATTTGGGTCTTCTCTTTGCACTGCGCTCCCATGTTGGCCCAAGTGGTAAACTTTGGGATGCATCTTTGTAGCAGTGCTGTGACTGGGGTTGAGTGTACTTTCCTTTCAAACAGGCAGTCTCTGGACAGCTGTAAAATTTGACCCTTGTGCTCTCAGTGTAGTGAATTGGTTTGAAAACTGTTGTTTCAGAGATGTAAAAGAGACTTTTTGACACCTCACCATTAACAAAGGCAAAGTTATCCACTCCTAGTATCATCCCGGCAGTCAGTGAGGAGATGAGAGACATTATATTAATTATTCTTCACAGGCAGACTGCAGCAGCATCTCTCTGTCATGGCACTAGAGACCCTAGGTTTATAATGAAGCAGAGGAGAAGCTTGTGTTGGAGATCAAGTACTGCTTTCCACACACAGTTAAGGAAGAGGCAGGATTAGCAAATGATGCACTGAGGCACGTGTAGAGCACTCTGACACCTAGCTATCACAGTTGTTAAGAAAGCTCAGAATGGGTTTCAATGCAAAGAGAAATGAGTGAAGTCAAATTAACGTACCTCTGGAATTTAAAGTACATTTAATCTTGTCAGGCCCAAAGGTCTGAATGCCTGGAAATTTCTCCATTTCTCAGCTTGGTAAAAAGAACTTATTGTTTTCTCTCTTTATTTTGTTAAATGCAAAAAGGAACTAACAGAAAAGCTCTTTACCTAGGTATATTTCTGTTCTGAATCTGAATACGAGTATATCTTGCAAGGGCTGTTTCTCTTGTCCCAGGCTAATTTATTCTAAACCAGCAATCTACTGAAACTTTAGTATGAACAGAAAGCTACACGATCAGCATTCTTGTGACTTTCTGATGAAAACCAAAGGACATGACATATCTGTGCACTTAGGCAATGTTGTGTATATTTAAGTAAAAAGTCAAAAATTCCCATACCAAACACTGACAGGTTTCAGTCACAGTATTACTGGAAGAAATGCTTGTTCTCGTAGTTCTTGAGATCTCAGATGTCAGGTGCTGATGCTCCCTCCACATCTGCTGCAAAGGCCAAAGCCGTAGTGGGTGGGATTCCTGTCTGTTTAGGAGAGTGTGGTACCATAAGAGCAGCAGGGAGGATACAGGAGCTATATAAACCATGTAACTGCCTCCCAGTTGATGGGCAATGCAATGTAAAGAAGAGTTGTCTTTGCTTTTTACCTTCACCTTCATCTTCCTGTGATAAGCAGTCAACACAATCCAGAGACCTGCCATGAGCTGTGCATCATAGGTATAAATCAGAAGTCTCACAAAATGGTACAAAGACAAGGACTTGATCCTTTGCTCCATTGCAGGAAGAGTCACCTACCTGTCCTGAGTCTGATGGCACAGCCTGAGAAACAGACCTCTGAACCAGAACTTTTCAATGAACTTAGAGGTGTCCACCCAAAATTGCCTTCCTTCTTCTGTAAGTCAGTGGTAGTTTACATATAAACCAGTAGGAAATGAATTTTGAAGGGAAAGAGATCCCCAGCTTCCTTATGCAGCACTTGGCTAATTCATTGAGAAAGCTCTCACTCTGTCACACAATGAAATAATGGGATGTTGGCTTAATCCATACTTCACTTCAGCATGTTGTGAAATTCTCAGTCTTATTTATCTGAGACAGCTCGTGCAAGGGAATGACACTGGTGCTTCTTGAGGGATTAATGTTACTAAGCAGATGAAATGAGGCGATGTGGCCATTCACTGCATCCTGCATTTCAGTTTGGTAAATTCAGCCAAAGGGGATTCAACTATATTCTGTCTAGTTTTTCCAATTTCATTCAGGCCAGATGCCTAGTTTGTAACTTTTACACTTATGTGTTTTTCTTCCTCTCCTCTCCTCGCCTCGCCTCGCCTCGCCTCGACTCGCCTCGCCTCGCCTCGCCTCTCCTCTCCTCTCCTCTCCTCTCCTTGCCATGCCTCACCTCGCCTCCTCTCTCTTCTCTTCTCTTCTCTTCTCTTCTCTTCTCTTCTCTTCTCTTCTCTTCTCTTCTCTTCTCTTCTCTTCTCTTCTCTTCTCTTCTCTTCTCTTCTCTTCTCTTCTCTTCTCTTCTCTTCTCTTCTCTTCTCTTCTCTTCTCTCCTCTCTTCCCTTCCCTTCCTTTCCCTTGCCTTGCCTTCCCTTTCCTCAACTTCCCTTCCCTTCCCTTCCCTTCTCCCTTCCCTTCCCTTCCCTCCCTTCCCTTCCCTTCTCCCTTCCCTTCCCTTCCCTTCTCCCTTCCCTTCCCTTCCCTTCCCTTCCCTTCCCTTCCCTTCCCTTCCCTTCCCTTCCCTTCCCTTCCCTTCCCTTCCCTTCCCTTCCCTTCCCTTCCCTCCCCTTCCCTCCCCTTCCCTTCCCTCCCCTTCCCTTCCCTTCCCTCCCCTCCCCTCCCCTTCCCTTCCCTTCCCTTCCCTTCCCTTCCCTTCCCTTCCCTTCCCTTCCCTTCCCTTCCCTTCCCTTCCCTTCCCTTCCCTTCCCTTCCCTCCCCTCCCCTCCCCTTCCCTTCCCTTCCCTTCCCTTCCCTTCCCTTCCCTTCCCTTCCCTTCCCTTCCCTTCCCTTCCCTTCCCTTCCCTTCCCTTCCCTTCCCCTCCCTTCCCTTCCCTTCCCTTCCCTTCCCTTCCCTTCCCTTCCCTTCCCTTCCCTTCCCTTCCCTTCCCTCCCCTCCCCTCCCCTCCCCTTCCCTTCCCTTCCCTCCCCTCCCCTCCCCTTCCCTTCCCTTCCCTTCCCTTCCCTTCCCTTCCCTTCCCTTCCCTTCCCTTCCCTTCCCTTCCCTTCCCTTCCCTTCCCTTCCCTTCCCTTCCCTTCCCTTCCCTTCCCTTCCCTCCCCTCCCCTCCCTTCCCCTCCCCTCCTCTCTCCTCTCCTCTCCCCACTCCGCTCCTCTCTTCCTATCTATCACTTTTTCTCCTTCTCCTCCCCAAATAATGGAGAAAATGAGGCTAAAAGTAGAGAAGAATGTCAAGTAAAGACTTGATTGGAGGAGGTTCAATGGAGACTATCAAGATGGTGGGGCTAGAGCATTCACCCTGCAAGGAAAGGCTGTTGGGACTTGTCCAGCTCATCCTGGAAGACGATCAACTTTGGGGCACCTAATAGCACCCTAGAGCCTATGGGGAGGAGATCAGCAGTGCTTGCAGGATGGGGAGAGACAATGGTCATGATTTGAAATGGAAGGATTTCTAACTGGATATACAGGACGGGGAAATAACATTATGAGGATAACTAGGCAACAGAACAGGGGTCCACAGCAGCTGTGGGATCTCTGTTGGTGGTGGTTTTCAAAACACTGGCTTGACAAAGCTCTGAGCAACCTGGCCTGAACTAATAGGTGACCCTGCTCTGAGCAGGCGGCTGGACTAGAGTGCCTCCCAACCTGAATCACTGTGTCACTCTAAGAATAAGCATCAGAATTAAGAAAATATTTTTTTCTCAGATAAGGACAGGAATAAAATACGCTGGACAGGTTCCTGTTATGCCTCAGCCTTGACTACATGTGATTGAAACATAGTTAATTTCTCATTATCACTTACTCTCAAACTCAGTTGTAAAAATCACAAAAGAGCAGACAAAGGCTCCTCATAAACATGACATGCAGTTATTAAACCTCACATATGGACTCTGCTGGCATGGCTTCTAGGGTTGAACTCTGCCTTTGTGTAAATCTCCACAGTACTAACTTAAAATTTGCAAGTCTACTGTCAATCCACTTGTCCCAAAACCTCAATGCTGTCTGAATCTTTGTTCCTGAGCTAGCAAAACACTTAGGCTCCTTGTTTCAATTTAAGTCCTTAGCTAATATTTACCTGAAGAAGAATGCGTGCAGTTGGTTTGCTGATCTCAGGGTATGGTTAAGGAGTGGCTTCTAAAATTATAGCTGGTTCGTGTATTGTCTTGTTCAGTGGGAGCAGAACATACAGCTCCAATACATCAGCAAGCAGCTGCCCCAAAGCTCTGTGAAATGCCTCTGCTGGGCTTGATTAGGGTGGTATAGCATTAGAGCTAGTCACCCACTGCAGAATCCACCTTCAAGCTTGTGATGTGTGGTTATGGCTTACACTGCACTGATGTCTTCCAGAGAGATATTGTTATTTTTCCATTCTTGTCTGGAAGTGGGAAGGTCGCTAGCTTCAACCAGAAAGACTCATATACAAGAAAACTCTGCAGAGCCTGTAGGAGTTGTGAACCGTAAGGAGCGCACTCTATAAAAATGATAGTAATTTGTCTTTGTTAATAGTCCTAAGGATGTTGCACAAACTTGCAGGAAATTCCCATCCAGGGCAAGGAACAGCACTCCTCCCCCACCTCGCGTATTTATGGTAGCTCTTACAGGACATGAACTATTACAAAATGACCCAGAGATGCATCACATCGTGGCAGCTGGAGCACAGCCAATGCACACGATGCCTCCTAACTCCAGCTCCCGTGGCCCTCTTACTAAGTGAGGGTCCTAACTTCAATGCAAAGAAAGAATTAGCACATACCTGTGATTTAGGAGAAAAAAATTCAAGTGCAATCGGTTAAAAAGGAAAAAAAACCCACACTAAAACAATCTCAACAGTATTTTCTAGTTTCTTTGATTTTGCAAACTGATTTCAGAACAGAAGAGCATAAAGGACACGGACAAAGGAGGAGCTGACTAATTTTTTATTATTATTTTTGATCTCTCACTAACAGCAGTATTGGGGGGGGAAAAAAAGAAAGAAACAAAGAAAGAAAGAAACAAAAAAAAGAAAAAGAAGAAAGAAATTGTTGATGGTATGTTGGTATATTTTCCAAGGAGTTCAACCCCTACTCCATCACTAAAATAAAACCCCCATTCTTGAAACTGCTCCATCCCCACTCTGAGGCATGTTCTTTGGAAAGGAAGAAAATATGATATTTTCTACTTGTTTTTCTGGTTACAGGGAGTGCATCTGGACACTTTGGTTTTAAGCAGCCAAATGGGAACTCAGCACTGTGGAATATATGAAGAAATGTATTTGTTATCATTTCTGTGCTTCCCATTACCTAGTGATACAAAAAATCATACAAGAAACAGACTTTCTGCCTGTGGAAGGCAGAATCCTTACTGATAAAAATTCCTGTTGGTGGATTTTTGCTGTCCTTACAGCAGCTCTTTTTCTTGGTATGACTATAAGGCCATGCGTCACTATGGCTGGTACAATCAACTGATGGGGGGTGTTTTCCACTCCAACAACAACTCATTTATCTATGAGCTGTTTGTGTTTATTTTTCTGGAAATTTGCAAATATGTATAACTCAGGAAACTAGTACATACTGTTATTCAAAGAATTCTCATTTGAAAACAGCTCCTCCACTTTAAAGTGACATCCACTTCACATCTTAGCAGATCTCCACACTGTTGGACCTGTCTTTTCCGCATCAAAATTCTACCTTGTCCCAGCAGGGATTCTTTAGTGTCCCATGCAGATAGTTGAAATGATTTTGTTGGTGACAACAGTGCGACAGTATTAACCTTCTCGTAATTCAGCTTTTTTTTCAAAAAAGTTGAATCAACTTGCCAAAGAAATCCTGTTAGACACACAGGCAAGTTTGAAACCTGCTCTGTTCAATCAAGGGTGAAAAAGGAGGGTTCTGTGCAGCACTTGTAGAATGACATCAATACAGTGCTGCTTATATGCGGACAAAGACAATACCTGCACTTTCTGGATCCACTTTATCCTTATGGGAAAGGCTACCACCACCACCACCAGGGACAGCATTACTTTCAGTACCAGGCAGAGGTGAGATGGGCAAGCAGTGCCCATCCTTTGCGTTGCATCTGGCCCCAGGGGACCAAGAAGATCCCATTTCTAATAATATGCAGGTAATAGAACTCTGAAGGCTAAGTTTCACTAGATCCTCCTGAATGAAGTAGATATCTGCTTTACTGAACTGATACCCAAGGAACAGGTCACAGGGATCATCTGTTGACTCTGTTGTATAGAAAATGGCTTCTTTCCTTGGACTGTGATTCCCAGTCCCACACGTTGACTTGTGTCTTCCACCTGCTGCCTGTACGTTGTCCTCCCATCCACTTTTTCTCAAACAGCATGAGTTTCTTGGAGATATCTGGTGTCTCTAGAAAGGGTAAGATTGTTTTACTCCTGCTGGCCTGGCTGATGGTTGAGAGGAACTGATGGGGGATCTGTACTGGAGTAGTACAGCAAGTCTGTTTTCTCTGTTTCATTGTGCTGTAGGATTCCTTAAGGGCACCCAAAGGGGGATTGCCCTGACTAATGCATGGTCCTCGCAAACTGGGAAGTAAAATGGCTTATTACCCCTTATGTTGAAGGGCTTCAGTGCTGGGGGAAGAGCTGCACTGGTACAATGCAAGCCTGAGAAAAACTGCTCCCAGAGAACCATGTTCTTCCTTTACATCTTGCTGAATAAATTTAATATTAAAGTACTGGTCTCATATGGTGTAAGACTGGGTTAAATCCTGTGTCTCTGCTATTTTACTCTGGTAGCTGTAATCAAGTATTTCAAAAGAAATGTATAAAGCAATACGGATCTCCCCACTACTGTCTTCCATCTGAAAACTGAGCTAATTTTTCATCCCTTCTAGTAATTTTTTGTCAGCATTTCAGAGCACAGATTGATGCTTGCTTTGGTTTTAAACAGCTCCCAGGATTACTGGAACCTAAGTTTTGGCAGGGCCTCACATTCATAGTAGTACAAAGAAATGAGTCATTGACCTCAAGTTTCAATAAAGGTCTGTACGGAAAATAAAAGGGTGGTCTTGTGCCCCTCACCCTTATCTCCCCATTTCCACCTGTACATAGGTATCTTATACCAGCTCTAGTGCCTATGTACATATGACCAGTCAGATCAGGGAGCTGATCTGCCTTAGAAGTAACAACTTAATGTCTGCTGGCATAACTTTTCAGGGTTAATTTTCTGTCATATAATTTCCCTTGCCCCTTATTGCCAACACAAGAAAGAGAATGAAAACAAGAGCAGAAGGGCAAGACAACCTCTTTAGGGAATAGATTGCTGTATATCAGTCATAAGCTTCACAGGTAGAATAACATCAAATTCCTCTGTGCCAAGGAACACAATTCCTGATATAGCAAATCCATTTACATTCCTTAGGTATTTTCGTACAGAAACCCCATATGTGTGAATTTGTTGCTGTTGTTTTGGTTTTAGGCCCTCCTGAGCAATGGGAGTGGGTTCTTATTGCTGTAGTTATTGCAATCCTTGGGTTATCCAAAGCCGTATGTCTGTCATCTCAAACCCATATAATTTTTCAGTATGTGCTTGGAAAAGATAGTAGCATTGTCATACTCCTAAACACAGCACCATAATCTGCCCCACAGCTCCAAAGTAGAAGCAAAGTGGAAGATTCTACTGGCTGATAAAGATTGTCTGCTGTTTCCTGTTCCAGGGAAGAAAAATGAGCAAAAATAAAGGTCATCTGTGTTTGTATTAACTATACAACAGTTCCGCTATGTTTCGTAACAAAATTGGGTCATTATTTATCCACTTGTCCTTTATATCATTGCTTTGAACTCTCTGGGTTTGCTTATCATGATATTTCTAAAATCTGTAAACAGTTAGGGAGAAGCATTTCTAGTTTTCTAAATAGAACGTTAGGTCATTTTATTATCAGAGAAATATAATGCTGCCCATCTGTTGTTGTTCCACATGTGGAACAGCAGGCAGCCTCCTCCTAATCGTTAGTTATTTCAAGGAAGTCACCGCAGCAACTTTGGCATATGGACCTAGTTTCTTTTCTGCTTTTCAGGATAGCCTTCCTCACACCTATCTGTGAAGTACAGGTAGTGCTGTGCTAAGAAAACACACCTATGCATACAAATGCCCAGCTAACAACTCACTCTGGATACAATTTGCCACAAGTGTTTTAGATTTTGTTAGTAGAGCAAAGGTAAACTTTCAGTTTCACTTTAGATCATTAATTCAGCTCTACATTCAAAATCAAGTTTGCATCTCCCTTGAAAGCTCTAGAAAAGGTGAGATTTTCTGTTCCCTAACCCTGGGGTTTCATTGGCTGTTAGTTCATTGTACTGTTTCATGCAGCAACATGTCTCTCTTGTTGCTCCCATATACCATATAACAAGAGAGCAGTAAATAGGATGAGAGGAATAATGGCTAACTAGATCTGAAAATCCTAGATCCCTTTTCGGTTCACTGAGAGCTTATTCTTCCATGTCAGAAGATGATGGAATAGTAAAAGGGTTCAGTCTCAGAGTAAACAGAAAGCCACAGTGCTTAGAAGCTCCTCTAGGCACATATTGTATTTCTGCAAAGTATCTGTGCAGTGCTTAGGAAACTTTGCTAGTCCTTGCATGTGCTACAGTACTACAGAAACACAATACATTATTTCATATGTATAAATAAAACTAAGGAGTTATCACGGTGGTGTGATCCCCTTCTGAGTTTAGAGAATATAGCAAATTCTATATTAACTTGGTGCAATCTCTCAACCTTCCCATATACCACTGTTCCCCCTTCCCATCACCTCCCTTCTGCAGTACCATGCCATTCAGGCACATCCTTTTCCCTGGGGAGTTATCACTTCCACCTCATTGACAAGTACATGGTGCATCAGGATGTAGTGCTTGTGCCTCTGTCTAAGCCTCATAGAGATTTACATTGAAAATGACTGGCAAAATTCAATTATTAGCTTACTCCTAATGAAAGTGTAAGTTAAGAAATGTCTTCGGGCAACAAGTTGAGTCTCTGTAGGCTTTGTTTGCTGCTCAGGGTGGCTCAAAGCATAGTATGCTCTGCAACACATTGGAGCTAGCCTGGGCCATGTGGTCTCTCTTTCCTGGGAAGATTATGTTGGGTGGGGGCTGCTTGCTTCGCTTTGCTTTAAAGATGGATTGTTTCTGCTTCGTTTTTCAGAAAGTTATTTTTTCCTGGTTGGCATTATGCAACACAATGCATATGCCCTGTGGGCATGGTGCATTGCCACGTAGAGAAAGCCCGGGCCAGAGATGTCTCCTTCACAGAGATCACATCTCAGCAGCAGCTTCTACACCTGTTCACAACTTCTCCTCCAGCTTCTCTCCTTCACAAAGATCACTGTATCCACCTTTCCTTCACTGAACATTGCATAACATTCTCCCTGGCAAAACTGTGACCTTCTAGGGAAGTGTGACATTCAAGAATTCCCAAACCTGTTTCAGGTGTCTTCCAAAAAAATTGTCAACAGAAAGTAGTTAGCATAGGAAAGACTAGAAACATTTGATTGGCCAGCAGCATTCCCCAGACCGGATTATGAGAAAGCTGCAGTAGGCTGCTTGTGTAGATACTACATGGACTTTAGAAAGGAGTGTGGACCCACGTGGACCAGCTAGATGGCAAGATGAGGAATATTCCCAGTTTATCTCAAAAAATCTGAGAGATATATATAAGTGATACACCTACATCAAGATACAACTTTGTGTATTTTCATGCAGCAGAGATAACTTTCTTTGGTTTTTTATGCACATAGATCACATGCATGAGGTGTATGAGAAATTAGGTACATGAAAAATGCATGAGAAGGAGCTTAGAAG
Source organism: Caloenas nicobarica (assembly GCF_036013445.1). Taxonomy (NCBI): domain Eukaryota; kingdom Metazoa; phylum Chordata; class Aves; order Columbiformes; family Columbidae; genus Caloenas; species Caloenas nicobarica. The sequence continues at coordinate 44,519,317 of NC_088284.1, read as the reverse complement.
ACAGCACTCATTGGGAAATTACTCGAATCCTCTACTAAGGAAATGAAGTGGACAGAAATGTGAGGACAGGTGGCTTTGAAATTGTTCCAGTGTGAGGAGTCTCTCCTGGGAAAGGGATGTACCATCTTCCCCTTTCTGCAAAAGTAGGAGTATGCTCCTGGCTTGAGGAAAGGCAGTGGGAAAGTACAAACTACAGTGAGACTCAGCCCTATCCAAGTACCAGCTTGTCCCTCAGACAGATTAGTCTGGGGAAGCTCCCTGGTCATACTGTCTGGCGCCTTAACTGCCATGGGCGAAATCCAAACTAGATGCTGGTTTGCTCCGTGTGGATCCCCCCATGACTCCACTAAGGTACATGCTTTCAGGACCCTGACCTAGTTGCTGAGAATTTTATCACTGGGGACCTGATCAAAGAGGAATTTTTACTGAGAAAACTATTGTCTTCTTTGAAGTTTGTCTTACTGCAGGTAACTATTAGGTCTTTGTGACATGACATAGTTTTCAATGTGAAGACTACTTGGGCTTTTTTATGTCCTGAAGAAAAGGCATTCTGTCTTTTAAAACTTTATTTAATTCCCAAAAGGCAAGGCAAGGGTTTTCCAGCACTTTTACAGTTCTGACTTCCAGTCTTCTAAGGGGACTTTATGAAACACATTGTAAGTATATACTAAAAAAATAAAAAATAATAGAACAGCAATAAAGTACATTATCATAAGGGTGAGTTGGGCTCTATGAGGTAAGCAAAGAAACCAGAAGCAGGGGGAAAGAATGAAGGTCACCTGTTTTCTATCAGAAATCTAGTTTAAAGCTAGAAATCCATTACCACAAGGACAAAAATATGTGTGTGATATGTGAGGAAATGAACGCTCTGGGATGTGCCTTGTGAGTGCTCTAAGACAGAGGCATTTTGGAAAGAGGTGATAATGACCTTAAATAGTAGTGATGAGATTGTAGAATGGCTGTGTGTGGGTTCTGAAAAAAAAAAAAAAAAAGAGATATATTAGAAAAACCTCAAAAAACAAAAGCTCCAGGAAAATATGAGGATCTGGGCTAATTGTAGACACTTGGAAAATGGAAAGACATTTCTTCTTCTTCTTTTTTTTTTAAATGAAAAATTAAACAAGAGCTTTTGGAATCTGGCTTCTGTTCAAGATGTAAGGAAAAATATCTTCATTTATGTCTTGATTTCTGTCTCTGTTATATGCAATCTTTGCAGTAACAGCCTCCAACATAAAATAAAAGAAGTGACTAGAGGCTAAACTCAAAACTTTCCACCACACTGCTTATCAGTCATTAAGAAGTAGCCTGTTTTCATGGATGGGTCCATAGTGCTAGTTTCATTTTTATTCACCTATCAAATAAGAGCTTAGGAAATAGATGTGTATCTTATGGACAGATACATCAGCCAGTAAACTTAACTTGCTATTTCTGATTCTAGTAATCCAAGTTATATAAATGATGCAAAAATTGTAAAAAGATAGCTCTAGAGCTCATTAGCAACTCCAGTGGACCCATGGTGTGGTAGGCATCTCTGTTTTTGCAGCTGACATCTATACATTGCTTGGTGTCATCTTAGCTGAGATTATAACATTTGTCTTACTGGAAGCACAGCCAGATCTTTGTCAGGCTGTGTACCTGACCAGATTCCCTTTGAAATCTGTGTTTCTTACCCTAATTACACTCATCCACTTGCAGTAGCAACTCTGTGAAAATGGTGTTGAATGTTAGGTTTTCAGAGATACTTTTTAATCTGAATTAACTGCAGGAATCCCTTTTTTGTTTCATGTTCTGTTTTAAGGACTCCAAGAAAAACCTTGAAGGCTGTGATCCTGCTGTGAAGTGTTTCTAGACTGTTCATCACTAGGGTCTGCAGCAAGGCCCATCTTTTTGCCAAGGCTGCTGAAAAACTAGGCAGAGAGTGTTTAAATCAAAATCAGAAACTCGTGTGCTTCTGCTCAGAAGTTGGGGGTTTTTTTGCAGTGCTCAGAGATTTCCTATTATCTTTGTTGCAGGATTGCCCTGCTGTTGACAAGCATGCTGGTTTTGTCTAAAGCATTGATCTGGTTATCTGTTGTTCTTGCTATTTGGTGAATCCTAATGCTATCCTAAGCTGAGTCTTGCTTTGTACTCCATTTGCTACTTAGTGCTGAAAAGCAGGATTTTCTTAGTCTTCTTAGGTTGGTATAGTAGCTTTCCATACTCTCCAGCCCATTATGTCCTTGTTGTGAGCTGTTCTGATGCATAATGGACTTCCTTAGTCCCAGAAGCATAGTAAAAATCCACAAGGAGAGGGCTCTAGGAGGTACCACAGTGCTGTTACTGAAATCTGCTGCCCAGCTTTACCTATCCAGAAGCAGCTATCATACACAAAGGAATTGATTCTTCCACTAACTATGTCTTTTCTGGACTTCAGTACTTCTTGAAAGGCTTTGTAAAAGCACTGCAAATTACTGAAAAATCCTGGAGAGATCTATGCCACTGAGTCTTGAGTTGATTTTTTGAATCACACTGAAAAACTGAAGTTCAGTCAGCAAAAAGATCTGAGCTGGTGTGCAAGCTGTATCCTTTTCTCTCTTTTCCTTGGTTTAAGCCAATGATTAATCATGGCACAGGAGGTAAATGAGTGGTGGATTTCAGTGTAAACTGTGCTGGTGGATTGGTAAACATTTCTGGTATTGTTGCAAATAACCAACACAAGTGTAAGGAATGGAAGTTTAGCTTTATGCCTGTATGTTTACCGTTATGACTTCAAACTGTTTATAAGAAGAAGAGTACTTTAAATGTTCCTGAGGAGATGGCAAAAGTACATGGCTACTAAGGGTTTAACTGAGATAAAGTGTTTGCCTTAAAATTCAGAGAAATATGGTCACTTCGCAGCCGTGGTTTGTCATTTAAAACATTGCTGTTTAATATTGTGCTGTGACGCCAGTCTAAAACATTTACGGTAAGTCCAGAAATTAGGTGTATTAAAAGCTGGGAGGCAACATCTGGACTCTTTCTTATCACTGTGTCCTCAGATGGAGCTAATTCAGAATTGTCCATGTAAAATAACAATGCAAACCCTCCTTGTTCCTACTGTTTTTATTGAAGTAGTTAAGATGTGAACTTAAATGTCTTCCAATAAAGTCCTAGGTCCAGGATGCATGGCGGTAGGTGAAGGTGTCAGTTTTCATGGTGACCAGTAAAACATTGATTTGTGTTTTTCACTAGCTAAGACACTGGCTAAAAGCTTGGGAGAGATGGATACCATTGTCTTGGGGTTGTGAACTCCGCATCCCACCTTCCATATGTCTGCCAGAAGGCCTGGTCTAGCAGCTGTCCTCCATGTCAGGGAGCTTGGAGTCTGTGGCTCAAATTCTTTTTCTACAGGAAAGGGGTCAAACAACACTTTCCCACAATCAAAAGGTTCTTTGAGAGACCAGGAAAGTGTTCCGGTTTTAAGTTATTTTCTATACTATTAAAGCTGTTTTACCCTGTAGGTGAAACTAGAAATTAAGTGAAAGAGAGCATAGCTGTCTAAGTGGGTCATACAGTGCTGGGGTAGGACAGCAAGCCCTCCATTCCAGCCACTGTTCCAAGCTCTTTTTAAATATGCAGTGAGTTTTGGCACCCTGACTCAGGATTTGTAAACACGTGGCATTGGCAAGTAAGAAATCTAGTTATTGCTGCCAGTACAGGTGGGGAAGGATGTCAGACGCAAGAGGTCCCTCACCTTGGTGAAAGGGGTCTCCACAGCTCTGGCCAAACACCATTCAACAGCAGTTCACCGTAGCCCAGTGTTACCTGAGGAGGAGTTTTGATCTTGGGATAGTCCAGAAGAAAAGGACAAATATGTAGCCCACCATATGTGTGACCACGATAGCCTGGAGTTAAAAACAACAGGAAAGATTTTTGCTACTTTGTCAAACTGAGTGCTCAGAGAGTGGATTTCAGGATGACATCAGTACTCAATAGCATTGATACACAAGGACACATGTAAACAACATTGCTGTACTCACCTGAGAGCTCTCCCTTTCCCTTATTAACATCCTTAGCTGATTGCTTTTTTGTTAAGGTGGTACCAAGAAGGCTGCCTGACCATGGTGGACTCTGTAGACCAGGGGTGTCAAACTCATTTTCACCGGGGGCCACATCAGCGTCACCGTTGACTTCAAAGGGCCAAATGTAGTTTTAAGACTGTATAAACGTAACTACTCCTACACTTATACAGTTCTAAAATTACGTTCGGCCCTTTGAAGGCAACCACGAGGCTGATGTGGCCCCTGGTGAAAATGAGTTTGACACCCCTGCTCTAGAGCATGGAGCTGGTAACAAATGGCATGCCTCCTTAAGGAATCTTTAATTTAAATAGAAAAGAACAAATATGAAGGAAAACACAAGCCACCTTATCCTGTCATTTGTTTTGCCCTTTAACCTGGTCTTCTCCATGCACTTGGATGTGATGACAACAAACTAAGCTATCTTTTTCTGCATATGCCAACCAAAAGAGACTATGTCATTTTGTGTTACTTCTGCTTTGCAGGTGGGTGTAGCCTCTTTCATGCTGCCCTGAAGTCAGCCCTTACCAGTTAGTGATTTATTGTGCTATTGCTGTATTTGTGACCTTTGTCAGCTAAGGTCTTTCTGGGTTGCACTACTGAAGAGTCTGCAGCCTTCACTGGATTTGTCCTCCCTTTGTCCTTGTGCCTCATACACATCTTAGGGAGATATCTCCCAAACTTTTGACCAGGACTCAAGCCATTGAACCTCCTCAGTATAACAAGTGCTCTGTTACTGAAGCAATATGTATGAAAACCTGCTCCATGTCATGGAGCATCTCCCGTGGAAAGTGGAAGGAGGAAAATGTTGCTGGTGAGCTAAAGGGAGGAAGATGCCTTCAATGCAAAGGATTCGAGGCAGATACAACCTCTGCCAAGTTTCTGGAGGAATTCCTTCCACATTTAGAGGGCCTGCCAAATAAGGATCTTCTGGATAACCCAGGGCATGCTACATGGAGATTATCTTGGATGGAAAATAAGGTTTAGTCCTGTTACACGGAAGGACTTTTCCAGTCCTTCCTCCTTCAGTGCTTTTCCAGTCTTTCTAAACTACTTTGATACACAAGTAACTCTTCAAAACCCTGCTATCTGGGCTGGTATTTAGCTTGAGCTGTCAGATTTTACTTTTCAAGTCTCTGTCTCTAGCCTAGCCAAGAGGCTGTAGTGGCAGAGTGTTTTCAAGCTTCTCTAAATATGTGGGGATATTTAGGTTGCCATACTTGGTTTAGCTGACAAGCTGATGAGGAAGAACTATCAGTGTAACTGGTTATGAATGTATAGCTGACATCTACCTAGAATACAGATGGCTTCTGCTGGCCCGTAGACATCACTAAGATCGTAGTCAGGCCCACAGCAATATGTTTGCAAGGAAAAGACAATTCATTATAGACTGACAGGCTCAATTAGCAGATTGCAACATGCCTTTTTATACAGCAAAAGGCCAAGTTAATTATTGCTGGTATACAGGATAGCTGCATGTGTCTAATGGCCTTTGCACCTTCCTGGAGAGAGAGTTTATTATTTGCTAATTCCAGATCTGAAAGTGCTAAGAAATTTGTTTCATATTTTAATCCGTGGAAATCACCTGGAATTATTAATCCTGCTATTATTTCCCATGCCTTCTCGGAAAGATCAGAATACAAAAAAAAAAAAAAAAAAAAAAGACCAGGCATTTATATAGTCAGTTATGTTGATGAAAAATATATTCTACTTTATACATTCATAATTTTATACAGATATTTGTCAATTTATGTGTGTATTTATATGTATATACAAATATGTATGTGTGTACACACATACATATACAAAGACTTATATATACATATATATAAATATATATGCTTTATATATATTTACACACACATACACACGAGTGTACATCTGCACTGCCACCCTGATATCCATAGTAGCCACCCACTCAGAGAAATCACATGATGGATTTCCTTACTGACAATCATTTTGCAATAGTGGTCTCTTTATCATGGTACAGCAGAAGGTTAGTGGAAGGATGGACAAGCAGACTTTTTTGTTTTGTGGATGAGCCATTGCAGTGGTCTCATGCTCTTCATGAGGAAATTTCACCTGTGAGCTCTCTCCATTGTCTTGCCAATAAAGTCTGTAAAAAGAAAGTTGCATCAGCAGCCCATCACTGAAGAGGTAGGTGAGCCTGTGCCAAGGATGGGGAAGAGGAAAGAGGCCTTTGAGTGTGTTTCAGACTATGGGTCACAGCAAGAAAACAGAAGAACACTTGGAACATTTCTAAAGGAATGATCATGGAAAATATTTTGGAATAGAGTCAGAGGCTGAGGCTACGGAGGATGTATGAGGTTCTGGTGGATTTCCACATGAAGAATGACTTAGCACAGCTTTTCTTCAAGCATATATTGCATATGGGAATCCTAATAATATGGTCTTCAGTTTCTTAGTATTTAGCATGCATCACGGACAAGCACTAAAACCTAGTGGGACATGTTTGAAAATATGAGTCCATACTTGGACACCTGGATGCTGATTCAGGAAGACATTTAACACTTCCTTACTCTTCTTGATTCCTAAGGAACTAATGCAAGTGCTTGGAGCTAAGCATGTGTGTCTATTAGTGCTTTGCTGAATCCATTAGTAACAGCTTATATTCTCGTTGCAGCCTCTCAGCTTCTGTTCATGCTAATCATATTTATGAAGTTCATCAGAAATATAGAACTGGTCATGGGTCAAACAGCCATGAATAATCAAATATATTAAAATATAAAGTGTAATTGTGGAAATCATGTTGTACTAGCAGGAAGTCTGTTCAGAGTGGTTAAAACTCATGGAATAAGTTACTCATTGTAAATTATTCACTCATTTGTAATAAACAAGTAGTTGTAACCAGAAAAGTTGTATTGTTCTGCTAAATAAAGCAGAGATATAAACTGAGAATGGAAACGAGTCTGGTAAATGTTTTTTGTTCGGGCACTGTTTTCTATGTCATTCAGAATTGTAACTGAACATTTTTTAAAGGTTTTGTTAGATGTTAAAAGCCAACAACAAAGGACTGGATTACCTCTGGAGACCAAATCTCTGATTTGGACCTAGCAGTATTCTTGCTTGGCTGCTTTTTCAGAAGAGGGAGTAAACAGCACATAAGTGAATCTGAGAACAGAAAGAGTTTGGAAAGATTTGGGCAAATGGATAAGGAACAGTACCTATACAGCTAAGTCATAAGACAGATGAAAAAGCACTAAATCAAGGTTCATTTAGGAAAAATGGGAGCCTGTGTCAACCCAATATTCAAGGGCAGAATTTATTCAAAAGGCTGTTCAGGCAAAAGTCTGGAGAGGACAGAGGAAATCAAATTAAAGGGAAATGTGTTATATGAATAAGACTGAAAAAATACTGGTTAATTTAAGTCCTATAAACATCAAAGCATCTGCTTCCTAAAGCTAGGCTGTAATGGATCCTTTTTATATGCTGTCTGGGTCCCCATATGCAATTTTTAGAAGGTTCCAGTGTTTCTCAGGTGTGATGATAACCTGAAAGGGACACCAAAAAGAGAGACAAAGATTTATTATCTGAAAGAATCAACATAGGAGGTGGTAAATGGTACAGAAGGGTCTTACTGCAGGTGTGTGGCATTGGTCACACTCTGCTCTATAGGCAGACCTGACAGCCTGGTTGGCTTACATCTCTTGAAATACTGGTCCATTAGTGGGGTAAAGCCATAAGAAATAAATTTGAATGAGTCAGTGATCTGTCTTGGTAGGATAAGCCTTGTCAAAATTAGTCCCTTCTTCTGCCTTCTTTCTGCACTGTTTCTCTGAAAAATCTGTGCAACCTAAAGGGAATGATAGGAAAACACAAAGCAAACCTGGGAAGGGAATGGAACAAAATGAAGACAATCCAATCCCATCTTTCAGAGCATGAGGATGAGCCTAAACGTTAAGTTTCAAGACATACAAAATATCTGTAGACTATAAAGATCTGTGAACTGTTATCTGTGGAGTATGAAGATCTGGGAACACAACCTAGGCACAGGGCAAGGTCTTGGGATGGTTGTCCTCAGAGAAATCTGCATCTCAACATCCAATACTTTTGGCTATCTCTGTGTGAGTATATACAAAAAGTTTTTTTTTTTTCCCTTCAATTTAAGAATGGAACTAAATAGCACCCTACTCTGCAAGATACTTTAGGCTTAGATCCTCAGAGATATTTGTCATCGTGAATTAAGCGCCTGAATGGCGGATCTAGATTTTACACATGTCTGCTGGAGGACTAGTTAGAGGAAAAGAGTATGCATCAGGATCCACCCTCAGCCTGCACAAAGCTGCACCTGCAGTTTTAGGCCAGTGCCTGGACTGAGGTGGCGGTTTTGATTTTCATCTCCACCGACCTCCAATATTTGTATTTGATCTCTTAGTGATTTTTAATGTTTAATTAAGCTGAAGTTGAAAGAGAAGAGTGCCTATTTTGGTGTAATTCCAAGAGTTGAGGGCTGGGAAATTCAAAACTGCCAAAATACAACAAACACAGAGGTTTCACTGGCACCAGGCAAAATATCTGTTTTGGTGAAAGTGTGACCCATTCGCTAATTTCTAGTAATGTAACATGAAAGCGAAATACAGCTAGAAAACAAAAGAGTGGAAGATCCAGAAGCAATTTGGATACAGTGATCTTTCATACCCTAAAATTTACTAAATTGTAGCTTCAGACTAGCATTTATGTTTTTTTCTGAATAGCTTTTTTCCCAAGGTCCATATATAGCCACCTCTGTGGACTATGGATGGCACAAATATCTTATCTCATAGATCAAAAAGTCATGAAAAAAGTTCTCTCTCCATTGTCAACAGGATTCAAACAGGACACGTTTTCTGCATTCATGGTTTAAAAGAAACTGATGTTTCCCCAACAGCTAGCCTTCCATCGTCAGCTCTGTTACTCCAAGTGCCCATGTATACCAGTCTTGATGTCAAAGGCAGCCCAGTTTCTGTATGGATTGAGAGATCATTTTTTTCCCAGGCAAGGGGCAGACCCACACACCACTGCACTAGCCACCTCTGCCAGACTTCTCCTGCAGGTGCAGATACAGTCACCCAAAATCTGCCCACAGCTCTTTTGCAGAACGACACTCCCAAGACTCCTGGCCTGCTGGTTTCCCACAGACTGCAAAGGGCTGATGGGTCCTTGGGTCGCAAACCCATTGATCCTGCCCTATGAGAAGCTAAGAGACTGCTTTATTGCTATCTATTCAGCTTCAGTACACAACTGTCTTTAGACAGTGTGACTCATTAGTAGTCTGCTCTGACTTCTGCCCAAATTCTGTTTGGCATCCTTTTATTTAAGAAAACAACTTCTCTAACCTTGAGGACTGATTTGATGTCTTTAAAACGTTATATTTTTTTTTTTTGCTGGCATAATGGACCTGCAATGTAAAAGTGGTAGCTTAGAACAAGTACTGATCTACAATGCAGCAGAATACAACTGGCTCCATAGCACCTTTCAGCCTTTCTCATATTTACAAATTTAACTGAGTAGCATCTCTGTTAATTGCTCATTGATTTTTATCAGTCAGTCTGTATGGCTCTTAGCCCTCAAATAGCATGGTGTAAAAGCATCAGGCACAAAACCTGAAGCTGAATGATGAGGACTGATTCTAACTTACACTTTGTACTCCAGGTCATGAGCTCCGACATATTTATCTGCAGCAGATCAAACTATTACTGCTCCCAGCTCTTCACCCTGCTTCTATGCCAGAAGATGCTAATTCTGTGGTGGAGTGAGAGAAGCACATGTCCCTACACCACAGTCCAGTGTATTACCTCAGGGTGCTAGTCAGGGGTGGTTACACCTTAACTTATAGCAGGTGAAACCACCAAGGCTCATGATTCAAAGCCCTCATATCCCAGTTGTGCCACATGGGTAGTGTGAAATAGCCTTCAAGGCTTTATATAATTACAAGGGCAGTGCTACCATGCCTCAGTGCAAAGGATATTCCAGGTCCTTTTATAAATATGCTCAGCTTTATAGATTCACAAGGAAAACCAGTCACACAGTGACTGAAGCTGCTCCAGTTGTGCAGGGAATTCATACCCACCTTGCATGAGGCTGTTGAAAGAATCTGGAGGAAAACTGAGACTGTTTTGAGCATTACTAAGTTACAAGACACAACCGAATTGGATATATTTTCTTTAAACTTTGTGAAATCTCTAGTGCATTTCCTCCCTCCACTTTTTGAACAAAAACATAAAATCAGTTCTCCATAGATTTGCTGTGCTTTCAAGGTTCATTTGGAAAGGCTGCATGGTTTTCCCTGGAGTCTCTTGAAGCTTTTACAAGCATCTACTAGCTTGATGTCAGAAGGTCCTCTTTCTACAAAAGTGGTCGATCACTTCAACTGGATAATCAATTGGACAGCTCACTTAGCAGTCAACTGACCACTCCAATATCCAGTCTGATTGATGATTTTCTCTTTCTTTTCTGATGAAGTGAAGCATACAAGTATCTGTTTTGTTGTTGTGGAAACACTGAGGTCTGTTGTCACCTTTTAGTTGGGTGATTTCACCTTTGAGGCAGGAAAAAAGGGCCTTTTGCAGTCAATGGTTGCAGGTCAAAGCAAACTGGAGACAAAGAGTTCATACAGTAGGAAATTTAATAAAGGCTGGAGGATAGCTGAGGAATTGGGCTGAGCTCTCATTTTGGAAGGCAGGCCTTTTGTGTTCCTACAGCTTCCCACTCACATAATTTTTGAGAGGACAGGAGTATAATCCATCTTCTGTGGAGCTCGGGAAATCAGTTACCAGTGCTTCCCAGGAGGGGAAATGTCTTCCATTGTGCTTAGAGTGCCATATTCATAAGCGACCTTGTAGTCACAAGTTTCCCTGGATACATCTTGGTTGTTTTCTGGGGAGCTGATACCAAGACTGGTTGTCCATACAGATATCAGATTGGAAATGGAGGTCCAAGCTGCAGCCAGGCACCGATCTCCAAAGCTCAGAGGATCCTCTGTGTCTGAACACGGTCAGTGGCTGAGTGCACTGATAGCATGGCATTTGGCACCTACGGAAGAGGAAGGCACACCTATGACAATCTTCTGAATGGTGGAAAGATACACAACCACCTTTTAAGGACAGTGTAATTGTATTTTCCTTTACACCACAATCACTTTTAAAAATGTGGCTGAGGTTAATGGATCCCTTGGATGCTTTTACAACCTGTATCCAGAAGCAAATTGGCTTTCTAGGTGGTTAATGTTGAGCTGGAGTAGAAGTTTGTAATTAATATTATGTTCCCACAGTATGCAGAACATGCAGGTTCTCATTTCTGTAAGTTCTCTTCACAATGTTGCAGGAGTACTTAGTGGGTATAAATATAATGTGCAGCCAATATAAAGCTATAATATGCTGCCAGAGTGATGTGAAAGGGTCTCTTAGCAGAATAAATGGCTACCTTGGGAGTTCATTACTGTCCATGCAATAGCAAAACACCCAAAGGATTATAAAGTATCCTGAGCTGCATTTCTTTTTGGCTGAAAGGTGACTTAGCATTCAGAAATAAGCTCGGTGGAAATCCAGATAGCATGTTACAAGTCCCGCAACAGACCTTATTTCTGTCCCACGCATTTCCAAGCATGTTTCCTCACTGAATGGCTCCAACATGTTCCTAGTTCCATGGTTTCTTAGGTAAGATTCATATGGCAAGAAGCTTCCATTCCATTGCAATGGCAAAAACCATGTGCAAGGTCTAACCACTGAGGTGCAGCTTTTCTGGGGACACTGACATGAAAAAAATGGTGCGTTCAAACTGAAGATAGCCTCTTAGCTACTGTTTCAAAATTTAGCCTGCTGACTCTTTTCTCTGCATTCACTTTGATATTGTGGTTTCAGGCCCACAACAGCCTGACAGCTCTACATTTCACATGAAGCTCTCCTTAATTATTTGGCCTAATTTTCAACTCAGGGAATGTGGCATGGTGGAAGAGCCCTTTACCTGTCTCACAGACACATGGGGAAGACAACCTGTAACAAGCTTTGAGATCTACAGTAGGAAAACTAAAACAATGCTACTTGCAGAGTATTTTGTTCATAACCACTTGTAAATGTTTAAATGTAGGACTGCTTCAGCCTTATTCCCCATTAAAGCTGATGACAATTCTTCCATTAAGGTAGATCAGTAGGAGCTTTACCTAATACTTCTGGTGGAGCTGGTTCCAGAAAAGAGCTGGGAAGGGGAAGCCCTTTGAATCTTTGGGACACCACACCATAAATCTCAGTTGCAGCACACATCTCTCCCTCCTGGGTAGTAGCCATTTGCCTGTTAATCCCTGAGGAACAAGGACACTGCCCTTGTCAAGCAAAACAGAGTGACAGTTGGAGACTCTGATGACGGGAAGCAGGAATTTTTTTTAATGTACTTTTTTTCCCCTTCTTGTTTTAAGAGAGTAGGAGGAAGTGATTGAAAATGAAGCCTGGAAACAGCTGGCTTATCTTTTGGGTCACAGAATTATCCAAACTGTTTGCAAACTCATGTCTGTAAAGCTAACAAATTGAAAGTCACTAAATCCACCGTATACTCTAGGTTTCACTTGACGCCCACATGTTGAAACTACCTGGCTTGCATCTGCTAATACAGAGATCCTTGCTGGAGTGAAGTACCACCCCTGCGCTGCTAGTCTGAACATGGTGGTTTTCAGTTCCGGGAAAGTTTCCTTCAGCTTTGGACAGTGTGAGCACAGTGACATCTGTAGCTCCTTTTCCCACTTGCTTGAGCATAAGTGAAGTCACCTGCAAGTTCTCTCTACATGTTTCTGTAACAAAGGTGTTATCTTTGTAAGAGGCAGTCTAAGCAATATGAGGTGTGTGTCAGAGAAAGCAGACAGTATGGCTACATGTTTCCATAACCTCTAGTGCTGTGTTTGCAGTCAATATCATCTTTGCCTTAGAGGAAAGGAAATCCAGGAGGAGCAAAAGTATGTGTCATGCTAGGAAAAATCAGAGGGGTGTGTACGTGATTGTCTCACTCGTCGATCTGCTTTTTTTCCCCTGTGCATTGTAGTACACAGTGCATGTTAAAATTAAATACATGTAAGGTTATAGTAGGTGTTGGAGGCTTCCACGATAATGCCAGATAGGTTAGGCAGGCTAACTGCTTTCAATTATATTAACTTTTTCAATGCAACTTCCTCAACATTATTATTTTATGTATATTACTTATACATCTGTAGTATGACAGTTCTCAAAGCCTATCAACACCTGTGCTGTTATGCTCTAGGCTTTAAAAAGTGTACAGGAGAACGTTGCAGAAACACATCCTCCAGCTTCATTGACTTTAGGGTGTACTACTGATCTCAATGTTGAAGCTTGTGAGGAACAAAACTCTCCAGTCCAGCACCTGAACCTGCAGCCTGGAAGACAAGACATAGCAGATGGATTTTAACAGTTGCGTGGGCAGACAAAAAGGGTAACACAAATAACATGAGCTTTAGGATGGCCTGGCCCATGTGCACTGCTTGCTTAATCTTTGTGACGTCTTTGGTAACACTTATTGTAAAATGGAGCATCAACATGGAAAAGCTGTTCCTTGTCCCCAGCAGTCAAGGAGCTTCTCAATTCTCTTCTTCTTAGATTTCATTTGTTATGCTGTAAGCCCCCATTCAGCAACAATGGGTGGAGGAAAACCACAACCAGTTTCAATGAGGACAGTGTTAAAAGAGCTCCTCTCTCCAAATCAGTTCTTTCTGATGGAACCAATGTTAGGATGTGGTCTCAGAAGAGCTGTCAGATCTCTCATACTAACATAAACCTAGCTAGAAGAAACTGATACTTCTCCATTTGATTTTCTTTCAACATCATCTTTAAGTCAGCCAAGATTTGCTTATATATCCATTGCTTTTCATGTACTTGGCAGGTTTGATTTTTTTGTTTGGGGGTTTTTTTGTTTGTTTGTTTGCTTGCTTGCTTGTCTGGTTTTTTGGTTTTGGTTTGGTTTGGGTTTTTTGTTGTGGGTTTTTTTGGTCGGTTCGCTGATTTTATGTTTGTTTGTTTGTGTTGTTTTGTTTGGGGTTTTTGTTTCGTTTGGGTTTTTTGTGTGTGTGATTTGGTTTTTGTGTGTGTGTTTCTTAATATATTCACTTAGCTCAACAGCACCACTTGTACTTATATGCCACCAAAAGGACCAAGACCTAAACACAAAAACTTTTTTGTGAGATTGACTTTAGGTAGAAACAACCAGGCAGTAACCTAGTTTCACTGGCTAGTGGTAGAAGGTGGCTCCGCTGAGGCCACCTGTTTTTCCTTTCTTTTAGGGAAAGGGAGATATATCTGATTGAACAGCACATACTACTCAAAAAGGTGATCTCCACCTCTTGCATGCAGAGATGTGCACAGAGCTGGCCTTGCAGGTGGCACTAAAAGCTGAGGAAGGGTGTGAGGAACATGGGACACTGCTCCTTCCCTTCTCCATCTCCCTCCTAGTGAGAAATCTCACCATTCCTGCAAAAAGGAGGAGAACCAAGCTTCAGTGCTACTCTTGTCTTCTTCTGTATCACCCTGTCTCCAAGCTGCTCACACACCTGCAACCAGGAAGAACCAGCCTGCCCAGCTGTGAGGACACAGACAAGGTCCTACACAACCATTTGGTCGGCTGATAAGGAGGTGCATGGTACTGATCAGGCAAGAAACAGAGGCACCTGTGGCATTGTACAGAATTGCCTGAAACCTCTTCACCATCTTCAAGTCCCATTCATTTTCCTCCTTCCCTCTCCCTTCCTTTAGATTCCCCCCAGTCACATCCATCCCTGCTAACTTCAGGTCTTCTCTTTCTCTAAAGCCCTATTTCTTCCTGCCAGCACACATCTCTACTCCCAGCCTCTCAACATCTCACTGGCCCCTTTGGGCTCCCCATACACCTTACTGATACATTTTTAAATACAGTTTATAAGCAACCACTCTTGGTCTATTTTTACGTTCTTCATTATCCAGCTGGCTAGATAATTGTAGGGGTTTTAAAAGTCACATACACTATCAATGAGGCTTTTCCTTCTCACGCTTGGAGGCACTCAAAAATTTTCACACCGCTCATAAACAGCATGTAACGGTTGCAGCTGCAAGTATTTGTGCATTTGATCTCATCTAACTCATCCCATAACCAAAGAAATAGGGATTTTTTTTTTAATTAGGTGATACTAAAACTTCATATAGTGCTATTTAGCAAAACTTATGTAGGAAAATAATCTTTCCTTATCCTGCAACAAAAACATGCATCTTTTGATTCAAAAAAAAAAAAAAAAAAAAGAAAGGAATGACACGATGCAAGCAAAACTAACTTAATCCTGAATAGACACAAAAAGTGAAATTCCTGGAATGTTTAACAAAATGAAACATAGTTTTGACTTCCGTTGTTTCAGCCTGGTATTATTTACAAAAGTCTAAGCAAGATGGTAAAAAATGAGTTATTAAATACCTTTCTTGAAATGAAATCTTTGACTTTGTTATCATTAAATATTTTTACTACGTATTTTAAGTGTTGGTGAAAATACTTAGCTTTGCTATCACTAAGCATTGATTATCGTTGGAAGCTTCCAAATTTTTCTTCTCCCTGTAAATGATTTACAACAGTTTCATCCAGAAATGGCTGCTGCTAGACACTGTCAGATCTTTCAGTATCTTGAGAGGCAGAGTTGCTGACAAGCAATTTAGTTCATCAAGGAATCTAAGGAGTCTACGGAAAAGTTCTGTAAGCTGAAGTCATGGACAACAGGTTGAACAGTATTTACAAGATTGGTGTGATGGAAACATGCAGGAAATCAACAGTTTTATTGACACACATTAACAGAAGAGCTGAGCAAATACACATTCATGCTTTGTTTCACCCCACATTTCTACCCATTGCAGCTGAGAAGAGTCAAATAAACAGTTATTGGTATGTGGCCCCTTCTCTTGCACTTTCACTCAGTGTCTGGTTGGGACAGGGCAGAGGACATGCCCGTGCCATTGAAAGCTCTCTGGACAGATTAATCTCTGCATATGTTATTACCAAAGTGCAGTCCTGCCCACAAGAAAGGGAAAGTTTATTTCAATGTTGTCATTCAGCTCTGCAGCTGCATTGCATGCTTAGTATGAGGGACTTTGCTCTGTTGCCCAGTGTTGTGGTTTAACACAAGCTAGCAACTAAGACCATGATAGCTGCTCGCTCACTCCCCCCACTCCCTGTGTGGGATAAGGGAGAGAACAGAAAGAGAAGGCAGAAACTCATGGGCTGAGATAAAAACAGTTTAATAAAATGTCAAATTAATAATAATAATAATGACTTAATAATTAAATAAGTAAATAAAGTGTGCATTCCCTCACAAAATTCCAGTTGCCCCAAATAGCCAGTCCCAGAGAGGAGAGCACCCTGGTCCCAAACAGCTGATCACAGAGAGACAGAGAGAGCAAGAAGGCAAAAAAACAGACAAGTCCAAAGGCCAACTGCAAATCAGCAGAATGACAAAAGGCCAAACTAGCACCAAACTCCCAATGGAATGGAACTTTCAAACGGAAGTAATTGAACTAACAAACTGGAAAATCTGAAGCGAACTAACGAACCAGAAAACCCAAACTGAAATAACTAACTGGAAAACTGCCTCCTGCTGTGTACCTATCATGACGCTAATGATAGGGAATATTTCATTGATCAACCCAGATGCCAGTTCGGGTGCTATCTCATTGTTCTCCTGCTGTCTTGCACCTGCAGCTGGACAGTTGCAAAAGTCTTTTGTCCCCTTGACAACAGACAAGGTATCAGTGAGTTCTTAGATTCTTTTCATACCGAATCCCAAACACTGGAAAGCTACTGGAAGAAAACGTTAAATCTATCCCAGGGTGCTCTCACATTATTCTTACACTAAATCTAAAACAAGACTGTGCCAGCCACTAAAAAGTAAATATTTTAACTGCATGAAGAAAAATTACCTTGATTTCAGTTAAAGCAGAACACCCACGTTGGACTTTTTGAAAAGAAGGAAATAAATAAGTGATGCTGCTTCTGAAAAGCCTCCAAACTGAGATGTCACTGTGACCAATGCAGGCTTCTGATCTCCATGAGTTTTCAATTAATGATAAAGCAGTCATGAAACAAAGAGCCTTGATAATGGGCCCCACAGTTTAGCATGGCAGTCCAAGACAAATTTCAAAATCAGTCTAGAAAGCAATTCTTCAGTCCATTTTATTGACATACAGTTTGTGTGGAGAAGTCAAATATTTAATTAGAGTAACTGATATATGACAAAATAACAAACTTTAAGCATACAATGACTTCTCCAGATCATCAGTTTTTTCCAACTGTATCAGTTGTTTCAAGTAAGAGACAGTACCTCACCCTTCAAGCCTTAACCCACCTCTATCCCTAAATCATCACAGTTACAACATAATCCTACCCATTTGTCCATCTGGAGCTGAGAAGTATTTCCTGACATGATCTACACTGTCTCGTTGTGATGTGAACTGGCTTTTTTACTATTATTATTTTATCAGCTTACATTTTTAAAATGTGTTGAAGGAACTTCAAGATTATAAAGTAAAAAACTGGAAGTATAGCTTGACTGTACAGACCAAGTTCAGCTTCCTAGAGTGTGGCCTTCGTGGTACAACCAAAAATTATACTTTTTCACTTGTGATTTCTTCATTCAGTATAGTTCTTGACTTCCAGGCTGCTTAGGTTGGATCAAATATTTACCTTTAGACATCTACACCTTAAGAATTTGCTAATGCTTTCCTTGCAAATAATATCACAGCTTCATCCTAAGTGCAAGTCTTAGAGTCTCCTCACGAGTCTGAATCTGATCTCTGCTGGGAGGAAATTAAACTTCACTTGTAAGAGACTTTGAGTATCCAAAAGTGGCCAGGGAGACATCTCTAGCCAGTCTCTTTCACACAGTCAGGGAGAAAAAGCAGGTACGAAAAGCAGAGTTTCATAGAACTTGAATACAATCTCAGCAGCAGCATTAACATTTTTTTCTAAGGGACTGCAGTTTAAAATCCTTGGTCATCCTTTCTATGTTATAAGGAAAAAAAAATCAGAAGGAAGGTTTCTCTGTGATTTATAAAGGAGGATGGTAAAGGAGAAGGAAGGTGTGTAACTTATGCTAGATTCAAGCCTGATCAGCTTAGTATCTGCAAAGAGAGAAGATTAGGGCCTCGGCATGTGGCACTACTTGAAGTGGGTCTATGCAAGAAAAGCCTCTGTTGTAGAAAAGTGGCCAAAATGTCACTTTTTCTCTTCAAAACACACATCTGCCTGGGAAAATAAAAATTTCTTCTTCCTAGCCATGCATCAGGCAAATATTTCCCATGATTCAGTTAGTCTGATGCTTTCTGTTCAGGTTGCATGAGGTAATGCTACCAAGCACTGTGAAGGTTTCCTCAGCAGAGCTGGCAGATAGCAGCAGGATCCCATGCCACTGAAAGGAAGTCTTCCAAGGGCAACTGAAAAATTAGTGAGATTTTTGGTAAATTCTCTCAGCTGGCCCAGAGCTCTACTCCTCCCCCATGAGGTGAAGGAAAGACTTGGGTTCTGGAGATCATGTCTCAGAAGCCTTCCTAACCTGGCATTTGGGCCCAGAACCCATTTGTGGCTGGTCTCTACTTTTCAGTTTCCTTGTCCAGCTGGTCCAGGGAGGAAAGTGCCCCTGAGCTGAATCAGTGGATTTGCACACATGCCACAAAGTAACCTGGATGGAGGCAATAGAAGAAGCTGCTCCCAATGGAGGGGAGATGTTCTTTGCTCTCCACAACATGGTATTTAAAACTGCCTGACCAAGGAGTCTCTTGGAAAGTGGTGTGATCCAGGTAACTCCTGTGCCTGATGAGACATCGCTGCAAGGTGCCAGCTGGCCGCAGCACATCCTGTGGTGTGCTGTACAGGAAGGGTGTGTGCTTGTTCGGGGTGAAAGGAGTTCCACCAGGAAATGCCTGTGCTTCCAAGAAATGACTGGGGAAATTTATTGCCTATGGAGCGAATGCCAGGCTTCAATGAAGAGCAACCCATATGACCAAGCCAAAGTGAAGACCCTCCTTCCTTTTTGGCGATGGGAGCTAAGTCACCCCTGCTGAAACCTGAAACACCTTTCGACAGTTTGCATATCTCTTTGATGCTTGAACAGTGATCATATACTGCTGTCACTATCCCCTGGAAGATACCTAGCCGGACTATGTAACAGGAATAAGGTATATAATATAATATAATACAAAGATAATGAAGACAGTAACCATTAGTGTAATATTTTACAAGTCTCTTCATGTGTCACTACATAAGATCTATAATCTAGATGATTCAAAAGAAAAGCATTGGTGACACCCAGCCTCTGTCTAAGAGCTTTGTTGTTCAAATCAGAGAATTAAAACCACCTCTTCTCCCCTGTTGCCTGTACTCCAGTATAATTAAAATAGAGGTATATTTCCCATTTAGTAACAATTTTACATGTATGGCAGGTGAGGCACACAGGGCATGGAGTGACCTAACATAATTTTCTGCACATTTTGAAGCAGTCCATTAAGTAAAAAAATTGGAGTTTTCCCTGTAGTAGTGATGGACCAGCTCAAAAAACTCCCATGAATTGCACTTGCGTTTTTTTTATTCTCCTGCTTTTTTCTTCCTTCTTTGCAATTATTGTTTACTCCTTGTTTTCCTGACCTAAATGCTTTTCCCTTACAACACCAAGTCAATCCTGCATTCCTCTGACTTTCCAAATGCTTGTGGCTGTTAAAGGGCTCCTGTGAAGGCGTTTAAATGATGCCTGGAGCAGGCATGCACAAAGTTAAGCATGATCAGGTATTTATGGCCTGCCTGGAGAATCCTTTCTCCTGATGAGTAGCACTTTAATGAGTAGTGCCACTGACCTAAATGGGATGACTCAAGTAAGCAATGTGCATTGCAGTTAGGAGGTTGAACACAGGTGGAAAACCAAAAAAGCGTACACAAATTCTTCTCTGATGAGTGTGTGCAGCCAGTTCCTGAACAGCATGAGCCGCCAGTGCATGTGTTCACAGGTCTCTCTGCGGCAATGCATCCTGCCTGGTTTGCATCTGTGCCCGGAATGAGTAAAAATGTCTCTCATTACCTTGCTGTGCCTATTGGTCAATATCTGCATTTTCAAATGGGATTTTTGGAAGGGCGGGATGGCAAAACTACATCACAAAGCTAGACAGAGAAACAGGGTCCCTAAGAAATCACACTCCATGACATTGCTTTGCTGGGTGGCAGTGATGTCTTACAGCTTGGAACTTCTTTCTTCTGGGACGAATTTGACTTGAAAACTGAAGAGCCTCTTCACCATTGTGACCACTTTGATGGCAAGTAGACTCCAGCTCTTCATCTGAGAACAGTTGTTGCTGCCAGCCAGGACATTGCCCCCTTTCTACTCAGACTAGAAAACACAAATGAAATGTTCCATCACCTACATTGTGTCCTTACTTTGTTTTGGGAAAATATGGCAAGAAAAAAAAGTGTCAGAGGATGCTTGATTTTGGATATGGATAGCCAGCAGAGTTCACAAGCAAAGTGATGCTGATAAGGTCTAAAGTAAGCACAAGCATCTTTTAGACCCACAAGGGAGACCAAAGCCAGTTTAATGCCCGATCAGCTGCTAGGGTTTTTGCTATTACCATGTAACAGATGAGTTTGCCTTTACACTGCCCCAGTGGCAATGGAGGCATTAATCCATCTAGTTACCCTTGGCCGTTCCAGTACAAAGCAGGATGGATATTTGGAGTTAGCAAATCCCAGGCAAGGGCCATTCCTCTTTAAAAAGCATGTTTCTGTGGACAGAAAGTGCCCTAGGAAAGGGAGGCTCTGCAGCAACGCCAGTGCCCCATTGTCAGCTCAAAGATAGCTCTGCAGTGCGCTGTTTAGAATCCCACAGCATGGCCACTAATAGAGCCGTGCCTGAACCCTGCTGCCCATGCAGCAGCACTGTCAAAAGGTAAAGTAGCCTTGTCAGTTCTGCAACAGGAAGAGGAAGCAGCCCTCTCTTCCTCCTTTTCCTGCCCTGTGTGCGGGTGTGAGAGGTGTGGCTAATCTAGAGATGGGGCAACCTGTGCATCCTCTCCTCTCGGTGGGAGCACAAGCACATCCTTGTGCATGGTTCCTGACCACCATCTATTACAAGCAGCCTGCTGATGTGTCACACACAAGTGGCCACCCTGACCATGTAGCAAAGCTGATATAAGCAGCAGGGAAGGTGAAGGACTGGTGTTCAAAGTGCATAGGGGCAGATTTTCAGAGGGTGCAACTCAGTGCAGCCTGTTGCCTTTGGCAACACTGCACTGACTTAACCAGCTGAAAATCTGTTCTCTGCTTTTGCCAGAGCTAATATACTTGCCTTCCTTAGAACAGGGACAGAGCAGTCTAATGGTAATTATCATTATACAGGAAGTTGAAGTTGATCTCTCTTTTTGCATGAGCGTAGAGGCCACGGCCTGCATACATACATTTAAGAAGCAAAGACAAATTACACACTGAACTAATGGCATTTCATTAGCATTTACATTATCTGTAATGTGCCCAGATGGCTCAGAAAAAATGTAGAGTCTTATGCATAAGAAACTTTATCCAGAGCTTTACAAAGTTGTTTGCTTTTTTTTTTTTTAATTGGGTCTTGAAAACCTCCAAGAATGAAGAAGGCTCAGCCTCTTTGGGCATCCTGTTGCTCTGCCTGGCTGTCATCATGGGGAAGAAGTCTGTCTTTATCTCCAGCCCGAAACTCTCTAGCTTCAGCTTATACCTGTTGTCACTCCCCTTCCCACCAGGCACTGCCAGGGTGCTGTCGTGTGCCCTGAAGCTGTGTCTGCTCCAGGATAAACCAGCTCCTCCTCAAAGGACAGTGCTCCAATCCAATCAACTCAGTGGCTTCCTGGGCCTCTCTGGTTTGTTGTTGTCTCTCCTCTCTGGGGCCCCAAACAGGACATAGTGCCTGGATGAGGCTCAATGGGCCCAAGCTGAGGGGATCACTCCTCCACTCTGCCATCTGCCCTGTAGAAATTACAAATTAAAAAAAAAATTAAAAAGACAAGCTGGATCACAGACAAAAAAAAAAACACGATGTGGAAAACATGGTTTGCCTAAGCTTAGCTTGCTTAGCTAAGACCAGAAGACCATCTAGCCCACCATCCTGCCTGCCCTTGAGACTAGCCAACAGCCTGAAGTAGTTGAAAAGTGTAAGGACATGGGAGGTATGCAGAGGGGGATTTTTGGAATTGGTTTCCCAGCTTCCAAGAACTTGAGTCTCATGGGTGATGAGTTGAGATTTAATAGCTCCTGAATCACTTTTTGTCCATGAGTTTACTTGATTGTTTTTGAACTCCACGTAAACCTTTACTCTCCACAATGTCCTGTGATAAAGGCCTCCACAATATCATAAGCTAAAAGTTGTATGAAAAAGTACTCTTTTTCCTGTTTGAAAATAATAAGGGTTGTGTGTAAAACCACTGCTTTCTGCTTTTACTGATGCTTCTTACTTCAATTATTCCCTAATCACCTTCTTTGTTCCCTTTATGTGGAGTGCATGGGACTCCACCACATCTGCAAACCTGCATGCCTTCAACAATCTGTCTTGCTCTTCGCTGTACTTTACCCAGAGCAGACACAGGGGTAAAGACTGCACAGGCTTTTAAAAATGTGCTTGCAAACCAAATTTGGCAGAAAGATGTTCTCTGTTTTCTTCTCTTTTCTATTCCCAAAGTTCCTAGCATGGAGTTTGCTGTTTCGGTGGAGCACTAGCCCTGCTGTGTGCAGGGCTGTCTATTTGAAATTCAAGATCTCATCCTCAGTGGAGATAACCCATTGAAACCCTATCCCTGTACTGGTAAATGTCAGGGAGAGTTTTTCCTCTGTAATCTTCCAAACCCTTTACCTCCAGTCAGTTGTCCTGTCTGCTAAGCTAAGCTGGCCTCCAAGAATACTCCATTGAAGTAGTTCATTGCTGCTCTCATGACCTTTCAGTCTTGCCTAATGCACCTCAAACTTTGCCCCTCTTTGTCTGTGACACAGTGGACAAGGACTATGCCCCAATAAAATACTTATTTTTTCTACTGGACTGAGAGTTTAATGGCATCCCTGTATGCCTTTCTTTCTGCAGCCCTACTGATTGCTTTGGGCCTCATATTTACCCCAAACACCCAAACTTCAGCTTTTGGAGTAACTTCCTTCAGCACGTCCAGCCTCAAGAAAGGCAAGAGGCATTGAAGGGCTATGGGAGAGACACTGCACATGAAGAAAAGGAAAGAGGGGGTGAGCCATCTCTGCTTTGCATACAGTCATCCACAGCCTGCATTATGGTGGTGGTCAACCTCCACAGGCACTGTTTCAGATACAGTAAAATGGCTACAGCATGACCTATGAGTCCCTACATTGGCATTGGTGTTACTCTGGGGGTCACCTGGTGCCATCCCAGAGCAGAATCTGGCCCTCTGGGCACTACTGGGAGTTTAGTACCAGTGGAGTCAAATTGGTGCTGTTTTGAACCAAAGTCCAGGAAAAGGGAACTGTTTTCACTGTTCTACCTATACCAGAGAGAACTAACTTTTCTGAAAGTGATATGTAGTTAGCCCAGCACAGGATAAAGCACCGTCTCCAGCTTTTTTTCTTCCTATCAATGACTTTTTCTGTGGCTGGTAATATTCTCTCACTGATATCTATAGACCTGGACCTTTAGGGTTAAATTGGTGTGGCCAGCCTTCCTTATAAAGATTGTGGCCTGTGTTATTTTATGTGTTGGGCCACTTGGTGGGGGACTCTGTCTGCCTTGCCTAGCAAAAAGGCCATAGTGTGTCCTGTATCCTATCTCAGACTGGGACTACCTGATGTCACCAGCAACACTTCGTGAAAGAAATAGACAACATCTTGTGTCCTGAGTAAAGATCTCAGATAAGATGGTGCTCTTCAGATTGCTGGAACAACATTTTGAAGATCTGGCATCTTTATGGTTCTGCCACAGCTTTTATGTGCTTTCCTGAACAAACTGCTTCACTAAATCATGCTTGAGTTTCCACCTCTGTTCAATAGAGAGTCTTAGGGACCCCCTAGAGGCTAGGAGTTATTCCAATTAAACCAAGGGAATAGTGCTGCTGACAATATTTTCAAGAATCTATGACATTTCCTGGAGGTGAACACTGTCATTTTCTTGGTGGTTACCAGAAGGCATTCATGGGTGTTAGAGATAACAGCAATTAATTGATCATGTAAAATGACTGATGACTGAAGAAGCTGATTCAGATACCACCTCTTTGTTTAAACTTGTCTGTAAATTCTTTGCATTTTCATTTGGTAAGAACAAAGGTAAACTGCTTTAAATGTAACCACAACCCGTAAACATAACATGCAATGTCCGAAGGATGGGTCATATTTTCTGTTGGATGACTGGGTGCAACTTCCAGACTGAGGTTGAAAGGTTGGCTCAGCAGTTTCCAAGCTGTGAGCATTTCCTCTTTGAAAGAGAAATGGGGGTTTATGCAGAATGAGGAAGAACAAAACAGCTGTCTTAAGGCCAAGGGCACAAGCTGGCAAACTGGAAGAAATGGGCATGCAAGGATGGGCATTTGCTGGAGGAATATTCAGACTCTTAGGGGAAGTGAGGCAAAAGAGAGGTTTCACCATGGCCTTCAGTCAAAAATGCAGACAATAAAAGATTTTGGAAATACCACCCTAAACACATGAATGAAGGACAATGAACATAAGAGACAAGGACAGTTTTCCCCCTCTTGAGCAAATTTAGCATTTGTGCAGAGGTACACTGGATCCACAGGAGACTGAACCCTCCTCCCCAAACATTTCAGATTCCAAGAGCTGCTGAATGTTGGTACTTTTATCCTCAGTCAGTCTCCTCATTGCATCTACCCCTTTCAGATCCTCAGACATATCGGGCACTCACTTTGCTGCCCCACAGAAAGTCACAGCACAGAGTTTCTTTCTATCATCACATTTCAGTCTGCCAAAGCCATTAGCTTACCTGAGAAACTATGATAAATTCGGAAAAACGCCATTTCAAAAATTGGCCCACCTTTCCCTGTTGTTCACAGGTAACAGAATTTGCATTTGATTTCTTTGCTGATCCTTAACTGTTTTAATTTTACTATAGCCACTATTGCTAGCTAATTATTCTCTACAAACTAGCTCGGCTTATCCTTTAGCTCTCAGCACTTTACTCGGGACAGTCACTCATTTTTGCCAGAACACTGGGATCCATATCAAAATGACTTATTAATTTCTTGAGGTGTCCCTGACCATCAAACACTTCATCAGATTCCTTAATATCTTTTGCATCCTGTTGCTGTAGACAAATCATGCACCTGCTGGACCATCTGCCATTGCAGACTGCAATTCAACCACCCCACACAAGAGATTTTTTTATCCATTACTTTGCACTTGGTTAAATGCTATCTATCTATACAGAGAGGCTGCAGTAAGGTTTCAGAGCAGGGCCAGCCCAAGGTGTTTCAGAAGCACAGGCGAAACCTGATTTTTTTTTCCTGCCATTAACTTCAAAGAACATTAGTTCTACTTCCAGAAGTTGAAAGGAGCACATGGGGAGACTTGCAGAGCAGCGTGGCATGATGAGTGTTGTTCACCCTGCACCCAGGGAAGTGAGAGGTCTGAGACAGAGCAGTGCCACCAGCCAGCCGAGCTTTTCGGGACTCTAGCACAGAGTGAGGAAGTGCTGGGGCTTTTATTCCTTATTTTCTTGCCTGTTCTCTCCCTTTGTCTCATGTTCCATTCCTTGCTCGTATTTATAGAACATCACTAGAAAGCCTTGCTGTAATCGCTGGACATCTGCATGAATTTTTGTTATGCCATTTGGTTTTTTCTTTCTTTCTTTTTGCCTGTCACAAGTCAGTCTTTTGAGGAGTTGTTCTGTAGGTTTATTAGGCAATTCAACAAAATATCCAGCTTTCCATCACACTCTCAGAGCTTTGTATTCACAGCAATATTTTCCAGTTTCCTTGCAGTATGGGCTGAGAGTAGAATGCCTCTGGTTTGTTCTGTTGTATACATGACCCTACATCACTGAAAACCATACAGCTGACTTTAGTGTTTGCAAGTAAGTCAAGTGTTTTCTTGAATTTCTTTACCCTGTGTTCGGTCTCTGTGACATGGCATTAATTTCATTCTGGATATATGTTGTTTCACTGCCTGCTAATAGGATATTGAAAATATTTCCAATAGCAGCATATTGGCAATATTGAAAGAGAAGGCTTCTGTTACTTGCTGTAGCTTGCGAGAAGTCAACCACAGATGTTGTTTTGGTAAGTCTTAATGTACTGCATTCAAAGTGTGCGTTCTCCGTGGATACTTTTCTTGGATGACTTACTTGTTCGGTGTCACAAGGCCCTTCGGATTTGGTTTTTCTTTTGGTCAGTGTCCCTGGGCAACTGATGCCTTATGAAGAAACTTGAAAAAAATATCTTTGCTTTCTTTGTGCAATACGTTGCTACCACTAGCGCTGTTGTACAACCACTCAGTCTGAACACATCAGCTACTGGTGCACCCCAGAATATGTCATGCCACTTTTGACCCCTCCCAGGTTTCACTGACAGGATTTGGTTAACTGTATTCTCTTTGCTTTTGCTGTAGAGTCTTTTTCTCTCGTGATACCAGTCAATGAAAGTGACAGACATAAGGAATGCTAATAGGAGGCTGACCATCACTTACCTGATGCAGAATGAACCCCAGCAAAAGAAGGAATAGTTAATATACTTTGACAGAGAGTGGTGGTGGGCATGCACCTTAAACAGTGGCCACTGTCAGTCCCATTATTAGGTTCAGACCCTGGTTTTGGTTATAAATGTTACCTTCCCACCTCAGAACATAAACTTTGTGATTTAGGTGACTAGCCACATAGCTGAGATGGTGGCTCTAGATCACCAAGTTCTCTGCAGCAACTATGGTGAATAGTTCAGGAGCAAACTATAGGACTAAATGGGTTTGCATACTGGGCCAGCATAGAGCTACACAGAGCAATCAAATTATCAAATTGTTCTTTCATATTTTCCCTTATAACTGACATATCTGCAGACTTTCTGTGGGCTAATCATGAACAAAGATCTGAGTTCACAGAATAGCACATTCATTGTCAATTTTAACTCATGAATAAACCTGCAGGAGGAATTGCCATTAAAACACTTTATTTCTTTCCTCAATGGGGTGATCCTACAACTTTCAGTGCTTTACTAGCAGGCTGTATAGCTGAATTCACTACATTGAGGGTAATAGGATTCCTGTGTTGGCTCAATTTTCAATGTTTTATGAGTCAGTTAAAACCACTTGAAAGAATTCAGGCACCACACATTTTATTCCCTGGCAACTGAGTTCTGCATTGTTTTCACAGGGATAGGATTAATGAAGGTTTTGGAAAAACTTTGCCCCAAAAGCAAGTACACAGATCCCAGTTATTTGTATTTTCAAGCACTGAAACTTGGCAGTCAGGGCACAGCTTGTAGGAGTTTTTCAGTGATACAAAATAACCCTAGATATACATGTATTTAGGTCTTCAAATGTGATGTAGTACTGTGTTTACTGGGATCTGTGTGGCCCCACAGCATCTCCTGAGCTGTATTTTGTGCATGTGTCTGTGTGCACGTGTGTGTGTGTGACCTGGAGAGAGTTCCGTCTAAAGAGTATTTCGCAAATGTTTTATCCACAGAGGAAGTCACACCAGTCTGATTACATCAGAGCACTTATAGTGCTGAGGGTCTCCAGCTTGACTCCCTCTTCAGACTTCCTTTAAAAAGGGAGGAATTACTCAGCAAACAGAATTACTCAGCAAACAACAAAGCTATTTGCTATCTATATGTTTTAAGTTAGGGCTTATCTGGAAATAATCACAATGTATTAGGGCCAAATTTTCAGGCATGCAAATCACTATTTCCATGGACTTCGAAGGATCCGTGCTAATTTTCCACCCTCAGGGATCTGACCTCTGGAATTTTCTTCAACTTTCACACTACATTCACTACCTTCCTTACCAGAGCTTTTGCCAAACAAAGCTATATTTAGCCCTTTGTCTGATATTTTATGCTGAATTCAGTTTTACCACCACCACTAAGCAATGCATAATACTTTCACTCATCATTTTTAGAAGTCATGAAAAGAAAAATTATTTTTAAATGCAGTTTTAACTTCCTCTTGGAAATCTTTTACTAGGTGTATAGCTTGGTAATTTCTGATGCCCCAAAATGAGGACCATAGGGATCCTGTCACTGTAACTGTGGCAGAAGGATAGGGCAACAGGACTTCACACCATGTGTCTATGCCGGTGGAAAAAATGGAAAGCAATTAGTCTGGGAAGAAGGAACAAGTTCCTATAAACAGCTCTGAAACAGTGCTCACTTACAGATCACTGAAGTCACCACTTACTTTTAGAAATATGATGAAGCCTCATGCTGACCTGAAACCTCAGGCACTTGTTAAATTGCATGCAAAGCAAAAGAACACATAACTGGTCATACTGGGTCAAACTAAAGTTCCATCCAGCTTAATATGCATTTTCTGACAATGGCCAGGAGCAACCTCCTAAAGGAGATTACAAGAACTGGGCATGCAGAGAGCAATTTTCCAGATTTACACTCCCAGCTCTTGTCTGTCAGCCAGGTACCCTCTTCTTAGGATAACTATAGAGTGCTCAGGTATACTTGGGGTGCATTTCCACCACCACCCCCTCCTGTCCCACAGTGGCTGGCAGGGCTCAAAATAAACAAATTTGCAGTTTTTGCTCTGGCCTGTCTGCAGGTAACACCCCACCTCCAACCCATCTACCAGTGCACTGCGTTTAATGCAGTTTCAAAACATTATTTTTGAGGCTTGAAATAACTGGATTTCCCTGGGCTTTAATTTACCACTTGACTAGTTTCCTATTTAACCTTTCACTTCAATCCTTATTTCACAGCATGAAATGATACCCCTGCACAACATATTTCTCTTTTTGAGGCAAGCCTACCAAAATTATCTTCTGCTTGGACGTGATGGGAAGTGCATGCAACTTTCTTAAACAACTCAGTGAAAACAAAGTATTACTCATAGAAAATTCTCAGTGAAGGTTGCAGCTGAGAACCTTCTATAGGAGGAATGGCATATCAGACACATTTTACCCAAAGTTCCACTTATTTAGAAAGGAAAGGGCATGAAAACTTTCTGAAAGAACAATCTTTCCCAAACCTCATTTCTGAAATGCACCTAAGTCTGTCCCCAGCTTTAAGCAAAGGAGTTGCAGTAGAAATACTCCTGTGCTTAATATGATGCCTGCTAAATCAGGGATTTAACCAAGGACACTGTAATTAATCACACAATTTTTTACAGCCTGAGATAAACAGTCAAGACTTGCTAGCTATATATACATATTTCTTACACAGATAAGGCACAGCAGGGAATCATGTCACTGGTTCAGGCTTTAATCAGAAACATCTTAATTATTTTCCTGGATGAAAGACCTTAAAACAAAAATGGAGTGACTGTGCATTCTCTTTCTAACACTGTATTTATTCATTTTTGCTCAGGATTTAAATAAGAAGAGCTATGGAGAAGACAAAGCCCACACAGAGACTCCTCTCCTCACATACGATATATTTTTTACTGCTGCTCATCTAACTGATTTTCATGGGCTCCAGTTGAATCACAGCAGTTCTGAATTAGCTGTGAACATGTGTGTGTGTGTGTGTGTACATATGGGGAGGTATGTACACGGAGGAAGTCACATTCTTCATTTTGTATATTAATGACGAAATGGATCCAAATATTTTCTGCATTTAACAGCAGGCCATTTAGCTAAGCTCTTAGTGAAATCCATACAAAAATGTTCATGTGCATGTCTGGTCTATGGGACTGGATCTGTTGGTATGCTCAGATAAGAGAGAATACCCTCAGTTGGTCCAGTCAGAGTTGTCCCAACACATACTGGGCCAGAGACAAAGAAAGAAGTAAGAAAGTAGTGATCAGAGTGCTTATGTGAAGGAATTCTAGTTCCTGCTATACTAAGTATTTCACCAGTCCCGAAATTTTGGCGACAGTGCCTAAGAGCGTGGCTAACTCCTGAGAGATGAGGGATGTGCACATGCACCTGTTCAAACAGAAGAAGGAACTGAGCTCAGGTTTCTCCCTCCTGGGGAGAAGATGTTTTACATCACTGGGCTGTTAGCACAGGCAGAAGGCTGGCAGTCTGTCCTTGTTGGAATAATTTTCAAATACCATCTCCTTTTTTTCTGATGTTTTTGTTTCACTTAGGGGACATGAATGCACCTCCCTGCAGCATGGAGTTGAAAGCCCTCTAAGTTTCAATCTTGTTTTATTGTTAACACTTGGATAGTTTCTTGCTTACCAGGCATGGCAGTAGTGAATCTCGCTGTCAGGCACTGAACACTCCTCAGATTGAATATGGAGGCTGTGTGCCTCATTCAGGATGGTTCGGAGCCACAAATCTGAGAGCTGCTGTATCCAAATCTCCTCTCAGTTCTATCTCCTTTTTCTCTTCTGTAAAGAAAGAAGCTAGTAGCTTTGGCACATAGCCACAGTGTTGTTTTGAAGACAATATATCTTGGAGATTGCATGCCATTCAGATAATCTCATGAAGAAGGCTGGTAACAACCTTGGGTAGCAGTGCAGGCAAAACACATTCCAGAGTGCTTGTGCTGTACTGGTTGACTCCAAAGGGGAGCTGTTTTCTTCACAGAGCTTGTGGAGTAAAGGCAGCATGAAGTGGAGCCCTTGGGGACCCGTCAGACTAGCCAAGTGATTTAGTCAGGGACGCTGAGACAATAACACACTTTGCTTAATTCCGCACCATAAGAAGTGTCATTTTTGCTCCTGCAATATGGCAGGGATGCAGGCTGGTGCCTGTGTTCTCTGTCAGTTGGCTTTCTGAAGGACAGGCCAGCTTATTGTTGCAGAGGAAGGGGATAACAGGGAAGCAGAGAGGCCACAACTCTACCACTCTTATGGTGGTGAAGACCATACAAGATCGAGACATAACTATGCAGTTTGATGGCTCAGAGACAGGAATAGCTTTACCAAACCCATGGGGCAGAGTGCACTTTGAGACTGCTGACCATGTGGGTGCATGCTTGGAAGGAGTCAGGACCAACATTTCTTCTGAAATGGGTCATCACAGAAGGAAAGAATGTGTGCTGGCTGTGATGGGACACAGGTTAACCATGGATGTACACCCAGAGTGTGCCAGTCTAATTTGGAAGGCCTATAGGTCCCTTGCGCGTGCACCACGGTGATGGGAATTGTCATGCTTGGCCACTAAAATCTTGGCCACAGTGAGGAAAATCAGTCTGTATCCAAAAAAGCTATGCATTTAATGTGAATTTGTTAAGCCATATTGAATCTCTGTTTTGTCATTTTTAATCAAAGGTGCTTTTAATGTGATTAGACTTCATTACCTTACCAAGTGAATTAGTCTGAGCTTGATTACACATTTTTTTAGTCTTTAATTAGAACATCCACCCAGAAATTGAATGAAGTTTCAATATGCACTTAAAAAATCAATTTGGGTTTCTTTCCATGAGAACACAATGTATGGACTGAACACTGATCAGCGGAGTCACACTGCTGAAGTGAGACCTCATAGAATCATAGAATCACAGAATGTCCTGAGTTGGAAAGGACCCACAAGGATCACTGAATCCAACTCTTGTCCCTGCATAGGAAAACTCCACAGTTCACACCGTGTGTCTGAGGGTGTTGTCCAGTTGCTTCTTCAATACTGTCAGGCTTGGGACTGTGCCTGCCTCCCTGGGGAGCCTGTCCCAGTGCTCCACCACCCTCTGCGTGAAGAACCTTTTCCTAATGTCCAATCTAAACCTCCCCTGGCACAACTTCCTGCCATTCCCTCAGGTTCTGCCATTGGTCACCAAAGAGAAGAGATCAGCGCCTGCCCCTCCTCCTCCCCTTGTGAGGAAGCTGGAGCCCCATGAGGTCTCCCCTCAGTCTCCTCTTCTCCAGGCTGAACAAACCAAGTGACTTTAGCTGTTCCTTATATGGCTTCCTCTCCAAACCCTTCATCAACCCTGTGGCCCTCTTCTGGACACTCTCCAGTAGCTTTATATCCCTTTTATCCTGTGGCGCCCAGAACTGCACACAGGGCTCCAGGTGAGGCCGCACCAGTGCAGAGCAGAGCGGGACAATCACCTCCCTGCCCGGCTGGCAATGCTGTGCTGGATGCACCCAGGACACGGGTGGCCCTCTTGGCTGACAGGGACACTGTTGGCTCATGTTCAACTTGCTGTCGACCAAAACTCCCAGATTCCTCTCCATGGAGCTGCTTTCCAGCATCTTGTCCCCCAGTCTATATGTACAGCCTGGGTTGTCATGTCCCAGGTGCAAAATCCAGAACTTGTCCTTATTGAACTTCATGTGTTTGGTGATTTCACAGTTCTACAATTTGTCCAGATCCCTCTGCAGGGCTTCTCTACCCTCGAGAGTGTCAACAGCACCTCCCAGTTTTGTGTCAACATTGTGTCAGTATTTTGTGTCAGTATTGCTGGTGCTGAAGGAGTCTGGATTCAAACAGGGGCTGTCAAAATTATTCCTCCTAATAGATTTTCACCTTCCACACCTTTTCACTTAGTTTATTTTCAGAGCCCATATCCTCGTTTATAACTAGTGATGTTTTTCAGGAGCATAGTATCCTGTAGAAACATTGGCCTGATATGTTTTTAGGAAGATAAAGCTTATGCCCATTGACTACATATTTTTTTTCATCATTCCACACCAAGTAGCATCAATGTCTTGCTCATTAATGAGGCTAGCGGTTGTGACTAGGTGTTCTAAAAAGTTCTGAAACAGTAAATGTTAAAGTATCCATTTCTCTTATTGTGAGTGTTTCCGGAATTTTCACAAATGGAGTCCATAAAAATAGTTGGTCAATTAGAGGCTATCATGTCTTGTTTGTAGCAACATATATACAGACACATATACAAACAACTCTGACTTGTGCCATTTCCTGAAAAAAAAAAGTTGCTAGGACGTCATCACCTGTCACGATTGCTGCTGTTGCCAAGGAGGGTGGTCTGTCAGCTTGACCTTTAAACCACTGTTAGGATACTTTTGTGTAATCAAGATTTGCATCTTCAAAATGTCAGTAGAACAAAAGCTACTGTTGTTCTGACTCAGCTAAGCAGATGTCTAAGATGTAGTGCTTAGCTGCTGACAAAATTTGAAGTCCAATTTAAGAATGTGCTTTATTCAGACATGTTTAGGATACATCTTTGCCATTTAATTCTGTTTATGCTGGTGTTTCTTACTCTTTTCTTGCCACCAATGGAATGGCAATAAACAGTTTTGATGTTTATGCAGATTGTCTTCCCACTTGCCTTCATGTGTTTTAAAGGAACACCAAATGCAGAAAAAGACAAATTGGCAGTCCTCAGTTTAAGAGAAGACTGAGAATACGGTTAAACCATGAACTTCACTAATTCAGGAACCAATTTTGTTAAATGAGTACATTTTCTGAAAACAAAATAAAAAAACCCAGCAGAAATAAATGAGGTCTTAAAACACTATACTCTCTTGGAAAGGCATTGAAGTCTCAAAGCAGTTGTAACTAAGCCCCTTTTGTTTGAACAGTGTATTTGTAAAAATGAACATAGAAGCAAAACAAAATCAGGTTGTTGAAGTTCTATTCAACTGTTTGTTACTCTGGAGCACTTTTAATGTATTTTTGTTTACTGATCTGTCTTCTTTGCCCTGCATTTTATTTTGCTGAGATGTTTGTGAGAGTGAAAAACTAGACTTAGCAGCATTCTTCATTCACTTCATGTGATGTAAATAATTGCACAAAGTGCAGAGGTCCGGAGTAGCCAGACTACCAACAGATAGAGGAGCTTGGGCATAGGCACAGCTGGACAAGGAGAGAGTAAGAACATGAATAAGTAGAAGTTCCATACACAGTCTCTACCTATGTGTTGGTGACAAGCAGGCAGCTCTCCTCTACCTGTCCTATGATGAACTGATGCAGAAGAAAGTTTGACTTCTGTTCTCCATGTAACTGTGGAATTTTTATGAGGTCGTGCAACATGTCTGAGCTATGGTTCCCACTCCACTGAAGTGATGTAAATGGTTGCATTCCTCCATTTCAAGAAGTCCAAAGTGGTCTTTGGATGTGGGCACTGATAAAGTGCTTTGAGATCAGTAGATTGTACTGTTCCATAGCAGCTCAAAATATTGTACGTTGTGCATTTTCTGACTGGTTTCTGACAAGCCCACTCTCTACCACATTGATGCAACTGGGGGGTGGGAAACAGCTGTTTTAACGTGGTGTTAAATCAGCTGCTACCAACTCTGTCAAAGTACCTCACAGCTGATGAGAGCACAGGAGAAGAAACTGTCTTACGTGCTATAAGTGATACCTCCTTCTTTCTCAGTGGTCTATATAGAATTAAATCTCACCATTCTGCTGCAGATCTATGACACATTATCTAAAATGAATTATAGTCTTCCTTCTGGGAATAATAGGCTTATTTCTTGGGCAGATTTCTGGTATGTTCTCCCAAGAAATTTCCCATTTCTGACAGAGAAGGTGCCAGGGAGTCAGTAATCTGGCACTTCATTTTTAGGCTTTCATTTTGAATGCATCCTCGGGCTCCTGGGGTCTTCCTACAATATTGCACCCTCAAAAAGAAAGTCTTTGGTGGGGGTCTGTCCTGTATCCTGCTCACAGTGCCTCAATGCTGATAACTCCTTGGAATTATGGTCTAATACTGATAAACACGGCATGAAGGTAATGTTTACCTCGAGCATTTAGATTTTGCAGAGTACAGAAAACCAGGTCATATCGAGATTATTTTAAAATACTCTTTGTTACCCAACGCAGTCCCTTGCATTTTGCCGGAGGAGGCTCCCTCCTTGCTGAGTAGTGACCCCTTAAGGAAAAACCGTGGTATTGCTGCCAGTAGTATCTTGCCATTGCCAGCTGTTCATCCATGAGATTTGCTTTCTCTCCTCGCCCTGCCTGGGGCTTATTCCTTTATTTTCTGTTCAGCACATTTTAAAAAGGATGTCACATCGCCTTGTATCAAGAAAACCAAAATGTTGCTCAAATGTAAGTGCAGCAGGCATCTTGTGTAACTTTTTGTGTCAAGACTTGTACCCGTGTTTTTTGATATTTTTCTCCATGGTTTGATTTATTCACTGATGTTATATTGCCAGGCCACTTAGGAAGTCTGTTATTTTGCCTTATTGTTTTGCAGTCGATGTTGTTCGCTCCTCTTATTTTACCATTGAGACAGAACTTACATGAGCATTGGATTTTTTTCTGTTTGTTTCTAAGTCCAAATGTTGAAAACCCAGTATCACTGGTTAGCCACTGATTTCTTCAAACACTTCTTGCTCCAGGAGAGTATTTCAAAAAACGGAACCCTAAAACTTTCAGCCACAGAAGATAAAGAACTCAGTATATATTGGTTTGTTTTGTCTTCTGGGGCCTGACAGGAAGGGGTTTTTTTAATGCTTTCTATCAAACAATAGTGACAATTTTATAGTATCTTTTGTGTATGGTGATCTTTGTAAATGTTTTTCCAACCTAAGGAGCATGGAGAATAGTCTCCTCAAGAGAAGGAGGAATCTCTAAGAACTGCAAAGTAGCAATCCTAGTTATAGGCTCTGGTCATATCTGGTGTTTCACGTTGTGTGACAAGCATACAGGAGGTAAAATCTTCCACTGTTAGATTTTAAGTAGTTTGCACAGATCTTTTCTGTACCTTCTGAGTATTGCTTTTGCTATCTAATGGTGTTTGTGAGTTTCCTACAGGTAATGGCTATCTGCACCAGCAGGGAATATGGCTCAGGTTAGCAGAGCAACTATATACACAGATTCTTGAAGTTTTCTGGATGACAGTGGAGTTCAGATTGGGGTATTTACACCACTACCAATTAGTTTAAAGCTGTCTAGGGTGCGGCTGTATCTGGTACTGTTTCATCTACAAACTGCAGCAAGGCTCTACCTGACCCCCCTTCAATTGTGAAAACTGGTGGTTCTGGGATCGGCCCCATGGGAGGATACAAAAATATGAACTGACCCACAATGAGAAAATGGACTGTGTCAGCTCCCCGGGGGCAAGATCCCCTTGCACAGCACTAGGTGTGGGAATGCCCGCTACCCTTGCAAATCCCCCTTCCCTTGAGCATCCGTCACCGCCGCGGGGGGCGGCACCGCCAGTAACCGTGCAGGAAGCAGCAGCTTAAGCAGGTGCGTAAATGGGAACACGCAAGCACCTAAAGGAGTCACCGCGGCCGCCTCTCGCTTTCTCTCACCCCCGACCCGCGCCGGGGCCACCCGCGGACTCCGGGAGAGGCCTCTCGCCGCTCCCCCGCGGCGTGCCCGCAGGTCGTGAGCGCCGGAGCCACCCCAGTTCGCGACAAGCCGCGGGCTTTGCCGATCGGCGGGGCGACATCAGGCTACAACACCCTCCCCGTCCTGCTCTGCCTCGCCCCGCCCCGCCTCGCCGGGCCCGCGGTGGCTGTACCCTCCCCGGGGCTGGGGCCGGGGCCGGGGCCGCCGCACACTCTGGGGCCGTGCAGGCTCCTCCCGAGAGCAAGCGTGCGGTGCCCGGGGCGGGCATTAGTAAGGCGTGTGCCGAGGGGGTGTGTATGTGGGCTGGAATTTGTTATTATCATTAGGAAAGAAAGGGGAAAAAAAAAAAAAAGGGTGGAGGAGGAGGGAGGGGGTGAAGGAAACAAAAAAAAAAAAGAGGCCCGGAGAGGAGTTCCCAAAAACTTCTAAAGAACTCGCTGCTCCAAGTCCCAGGCGGCGGCGGGCAAGAGCGATGCTGGAGCCTCGGGTGCTCCGGGAGCCGACAGCGGCAGCGGCGGCCGAGGGGAGGGCCGCGGGGATGGTGACGGCGGGGAGCGCGGTGCCAGCCGGAGCCGGGATCGCCGAGAAGAAAAAAGACGGCAACGGCAGGAAGGGGAGGAAAAGCAAAGGGCCGGGCAAGAAGCCCGCTCCGTCGGAGGAGGGTGAGGCGCGCGGGTCCTCCACAGGTAAGCCCTTCGGCAGGTGCGAGGGCCGCCGTGTGCGGACTCACCGTGCTCCTCCCGCACCCGCGGGGCCGCACGCACCGGGCGCATCCTCGCCGCCCGCCGCCGCCCGCCCGGCGGGGCTGTGCGCCCCGCGGCGGCGGCTGCCCGGAGCGGCGGAGGCGGCGGCGCTGACGGGAGCCCCTCGGCCGTGCGACCGCGGGCCGGTCTGCCGCCCTCCCTCCTACCGGCCCCGAAACCCTGAACGTCTCTCGGCCAGCTGTTGCTTTTTGTTGTTCCTCTTCGTTTTTTGAGAGCGTGTTACAAAACACGTTTTCTGCTCCTTCCTTTCCCCAGAAATCACTTCGCTGAGTTGGACAGATGGCAAACTTTGGTGTGACTTTGGTGTGGGGTATTTTGTCTAAACTTGCAGCAATTTACTCAGGGGTGATCAGAGAGCACCGTTCATTCGCTTAGCAGCACATGCTCTTTTTCTTATGCCTCCCCATTATTAAGCACAAGGATTCATCCTAGTGATGCTCTCATCCTTGGTAGGTGTCCACAGAGGCAGGACCCTGTCGGTCGGCTCAAAGGTAGGGTTGCAGCTGAGCATGCCACCCCACTCACCATACTTACTTATTTCTATCAGCCAAATGCCCCAGTCAAGATCAAGATGCCTGGTACTGTACAAATACATATAAGCACACAATACTTTTCCCAGAGAGCTTGTGTTATGTCACTTAGTTTCTCAGAAAGCCTAGCGGTACATACAGATAGATGTACTTAGCATTTTGCAACAGCAGTGTCTAACTGGAGTTATTGGTTAGTTTATATATTTTTTTGAATTGTTTATTGTTTGTGGGAAATTATTTTAAAAGAAGAATACGAAAGGCAGTCAGTTGTCTAATTTGCACTTCTTTTTTCATTGGGATTTTTTCCTTCTAAACAGAAAGGCCAAAAGGATGAAACTTTCTAAACATACCTGTGATAATTTTACTGAGTGCATCATGGCCAACATGATGCTGCTCTAGACTTTAATCGTCAGCCCTCAGGGAGGATTTGTGTGATTCAGCAGCAGCAGGTATCCCTTTGGGCTAATAATCTTTACAAACTAGCACTGCCCAATGTGTCCTTTTCTTCTCTATGTGTCTTGGAGATACAGTTCACCCAGCTTCTTCTCAGCAGTGTGTTTAAATGAGTTTCAGGTACAGCAAGGGACGTTTCCCTTGTTCTGCCAAGCTAGAGAGAAACTCTGCTTCTGCCCTTCTTTATTTCTCTCACTGAGCTTTTATAGTGCTGCTTGCTGCTATACTATGGAAGCATTGTGCACATATCCTGCTGAAACTAACTGCCTGTTGGAACATTAAAACCTCTGGCAAACTTATCCATGACAGCTGGGCTGTTTGAAGCATTTGGGGGTTTTTTGTTTGTTTTTGTGGTTGACATAGAAAACAGAAGGTCAGTGACATGTGGAAGGATTTGTGACAGCAAAGCTCTGTCGAGGAAGCATAAAGGACAAACATGTTTTCTGACTGTACACCTCAGACTCCTTGAAGCATCCTGTTCGATTCTTGTAGGATAGCTTTCTTTTTCCTGCTCTGTGGACAGTTTTACATCTCCAGTGGAGCTGGGTTGCTGCACTGGAGGAGCTGAAACAGTCTCAGGAAGCTGGAGCCAGCTCTGCGAAGGGCATGAGAAACTACACACGCCTTGGGACAGGCATGTGCTGAGTACTAGTGCTGAGGGAGCAGAGAGTGAAGCTGTGAACCAGAGGTGGTATTTTTTGAGTAATCTAGGCAGAGAATTTGGGGAAGATAGTCTTCTTTCTCTAGCGGAGGGAGCCAGCATAACAGTCTGGAGGATCCACACAAGCATATATCACCTAAAGTTTAGGTATCCATGTGTATTTAATTCCCACTTGTGGTGCTGTGGTCTGACCATGTCTGCCATGGTGAGAGTTTTATCTGAAAATCTGAAAGGTGGCAAGTGTAGATTGAGATTCACCAAGGCAGGGTTCAGATCATGCCTAACCCATAAGGCTTTGCCAAAACTCCAGAGGGCTCATGTCCCTACTACCTGAAGATGTGTCAGTGTTTGAATCAGAAAAAGTCCGTTTTTCTGGCAAGTGCCTACCTCAGTTCTCAAAATTGCCAGTAAGTTTTTGTCTGCATGAAGGAGTATCTCTTTCATCCATACCTAACATTACTAGTCAAGAGTTTCCTGTGTGGGCAAGAACCGATCATTCTTCTATCTTATGTAATTAAAATCCCACTCCTTCCAAATGAGTGTATGTAGCAGGGTTATTCACATATGTAGCTAATCCATGTAGTGTTTGCAGGTATGATATCTAATAGGAGAACGAAATACATTATCACTCTACACCTGACTCACAATCAAACAATATCACACTGGTGATATTACATTTATAAATTTTACCTAATCTATTACTAAAGGATATTTTCTGTTTTGGGGGGCTCCTAGGATAAGAACTGATATTTTAGAAGAGCAAGTGCAGAAACATTTATTAATGTAAAATGTAGCATGAGAACAGTTTTACATTCCATGAAATGGGCTTCTATTCTGTCTCTTCAAGCATATTAGAGCTTGAATTAAAGACTAGGCCATACATGTTGATTAACAGTACTTCCTAGGGATGATATAAAGGCCTTATGACTTTTGTGGGACCATGATTTCTCCTTTTCACTAATACAGTTTTGTAGTCATACATTCTTAAATTGAATTATGTCAGGAATTGTGATCTTCTCTGCTGTGTTCTTCTCTGTCAGTAGTTTGCATCTGCTCATGGTATTCCTTCCATATGAAAAAGAGAGGCTTGCAGCCAGTCATCAGCTTTAAGATCTGCACACTAGTCCTGAAGTCATTTGTGGATCTTGAGTTTTTTGTTTAGTGCTAGTTTTTTTCTGATCATAGCTTCTCTCAGTTTAGTTTGCTTTTGGCTTTCAAAGCCTATCACATATCCCTTCAGTCTTGGGTCTGGAAGCATTGTCTTATTGGTAACTTGTCAGCAGGTTAAGAATTTGGAAAAAAAGTGCATGAGAAAATGTTTTCTTTGCTATTTTCTGTCATAACTTCTCTGGGAACTCCAGAACTATTGTTGGAGAAGACAGAGAGTTATTGAAAAAACCCCGAACAGGTTTGGCCTCCTCAGCTGCACAGTGGTAATACTGACAAAGCAAAACCAAACAAACCACAAAAACAAAACAAAAAAACCCCCACCACACCACAAAACAACAATCTAACAATCTTCATGTTTTCCATTGCTCAGGTGAAATCTGGGCTCTGCTACAAAAGTTTGGGGAGGTCCAGGTTGCTATGATTTCTTTGTCACTAAAATTACGTAGAAGAAAATATTCCCTCCTCACTTCAAGTGGTCTTGAACAAGTCAATTCTGTCTGGTTTCTGTCAAGTCCAGAGTGATTGTATCTTCCTTCAGCAGGGCGCTCTGGCCTGTGATAAATACAGGAGGTGGAAAACTGAGGAAAGAATATTACAAATGGACAGAAGCTTACAGCTTTTCTCCGAGTGATTTCACTGAACTGGTGTGCCACCTGGGCATGCAGACAGCCTCAACATATCTACCAGCAGAACTTCCTAGGGCATTGCCCATGCACTGAGAATACTTCCACCCTGGGCAGAGAAACCTAATGCAGGGAAGCTGAGGTTGTGAAAGCAAGGTCTCCAGACTTTCCCTCACAGAGGCACTGCTCCTGACTCAGGGTACTGCTATAGCAGGAGCAGGGAGGCTGGGACTGGGCCCACTGTGTCAGCTCTTGAACTTTCTGTGAGCCCAGTGTTAGTGTTGGACCTTGTAAGGTGGTGCTAGAGAAGTGAGAGAAAGGAATGAGCCCAGTAATATCCTTCTGTGAAAGAGCTGTGTTTTGGTATATAAGGTAGTGCATGAGTACACAGCTGCCCAGCCCTTTGTCAAGTGTTTCCAGACACCTTGCAGAATGTGAGTTTTCAGGTGGTTTCTGCTTAGTAGAGAAGATGAGGGAGAGGCTGCTGGGCTTGAAAAACATGAGAAGGCATGAAGTATTTCTGAGAAAAACACCTCGATATGTGCAAAGACTGACTGCGCTGTCAGAGCAGTGAACTCTGTGGCTATGGGCTATGTCAGCCATTCTCTAGTTCCACAGCAGTGGTAGGAAGAGGAGGCTCTGCAGGAATCTGGTGCAGGAGGACAAAGTTGGTGGGGGAAGAGAGAAGAGCAACAAAGGCGGGTCTCAGTCATTATTTCAGATAGGTGGCCTCAGCAGCGTTGTTCTGAATGCATCTGCACTTACAGAGCCCAGAGGAGGGAGGCTGCAGTCATTGACGTAGAAAATAAGTACCTCCTGGTAGGGAATTCATTTTAGACTTAGATAAAATGCCGGAGATTTGAGACTACATGACAAAATAAATAGCACAAAGTTCAGATGAGATGAGTGTGACTGATCATCACCTTTGACTGCATCCTGGTAGCAGTCTTGGTTGATGGAGAAAGAAATGGTTTTCATCATTTTAAAGACCAAGTTGCAGGTCAGGGCTTGGTTGGGAGGATTTGAGCTCAGTCTGAGGCTTGCTAAGTTTAAATTGATAATATTCATAAAGAGAGGTCAGAAGGCAGGTCAGTATTTTAGCATTAATTGAAGACAAGAGCCTTGGAGATGGAAAGAGAGCTGTGATTTCTGGTAAAACGTCTTCAATTCTAGAGGAAAACCATTGCTTAGAAGGAGTGAAAAGTTCTGTTGTTTCCAGGCCAAAATATTTATGCACTGCTGTTATGCCCGTACATTTTTCTGGGAGGAAAGCCTCTCCACCTGCGTGCAATACCTGAATGCTCCAAACATTCCACACAATCTTCAGAGCAATTTTGAGAATGAATCCTTTAAGAAGCATGTGACTGCGTTTATGTTTTCTGAATAAATGAGATTAGTCACCATTCAACCTTTTTTGACTTAATAGTGCAAGTACTACTTGACTGTAGCCATGGGAATGCAAATAAAATTGTGAGAGCATACCAGTACAGTTGTCCAGTAAATACTACATGTATATTGAAAGACATTCCCCCTGTGAAATAAACCCAGAAACTGTTCTGAACTTTGTGCAAATATTGATAGCTGGGGAAGGCTGAACTAAGTTTTTATCTTGGGTATAGAAATGCCAAGATCTGCTAAGTTATGCAAGGATTTTAAGACATTGATCCCTGGCAAAGCTTGTAAACTGACACTCAAATCTGAGTTTGTCTATTTGCAATTGTGAGCTTCTCTTAGATTTCTGGAAAGGGACTAACTAGAAGAGAGAAGAAAAAAAGCTGAGTGATTTTTCGGAAGACTTCAGCACTCACTATTGGGGCAGCTCACTTTTCATTTCATCTACTGGATCAAAGTCACTGGGTTTTCAAGAACCAGTTCATGAAACGGTAGCCACAGTTCATGAACATGTAGGCACAAAAATCATGGAGGAGCTACTGAGCATCTTTGACAACAGATTCTAGTTTAGGCACCTAAGCGACATCTTGTTATTTTGAAAGTAAGGGAAGATAAGTGCTGGACTATGGAAAACTTTCTTCCAAGCATCTCCCTTCTCTCACCTCCCCCTTTTAAGCTATCTGTGAGCATCTGGTTGTCCTTTGAGGCAGGTACTTATAACCAAGAGCAAAACAGTGAATAACAATAATGTTGCAGGCTGTCAGAAGCTCTGGAAATGCTATGAATTCTTACCAAATCAGTGTTTTGTTAACATTCCAAAAGTAACAAGAGTGAATGTGCCTTTAACAGTACTGATAGTTTATCATGTTCCGTTATGATACAAGAAAATAAACTGAGTGTCAATATTTTGTGTGAGTCATTCTAGCTGTACAAAGAATTGCTTGAATGTGCTTGAGGTGTTTCAGTTAACCCTCAGTTGCTCCCTCAAATACCCAGAATCCTGACGTCGGCAGGGGACGGGGAGAGGTCTTGTTCCAGCCCGAGAAAAATTACAGTGAAAGGCTTGCATTTGAAGAGTTAACGGTATCAGTGTCAGGGCTACAGGTGGTGAGCAGCAGAGACACAGCTAAGAGGAAACATGTCAGGACTGTAGTGCTGGCATGTGGTACTCACAAAGGCGTCTGTGGAAATTCTGCCTTAAAAATAATGAAAAGGAGACAATTTCCTTGGTGACCTGAGGGGAAAGGAGGAAAGGCTTGGGCGGGGGGGTGCCGCTGGCGCTGCCTGCAGCGGCCGCGAGAGGGTGCGGCGGGAGTGCGCTGCTGCCCGCGGCCCCGCCTCAGGTACGGGAGACGGAGCTCTGGCCCCCCGCACATTTCCCTCCTCGGGCCCAGCACGAAGGCGGGGAGGTGGCAATTGCCCGTTGCCCCAGAGCTGCAGGGCTTTGGGCTGAGCCGTGTGGGAGACTTATGAGGATGGTTTTTAGCCCTTTGGCTCTGTGGGTACTTCAGCAGTAACACAGCACGATGCAAGGGGGGCAAATTGGAAAGCAGTTTCCTGAAAATGAAGGTGGGGGCAAGGGGGCAGCTGTTGTGCTGAAGGTCAGTGGATGTGCAGGGAAACTGATAGAGAAGCTGTGAGGGAGACTTAGGTCTTGATAAACATTGTGCTCTGCTCTTATGTGATACGAGTATGAAATTGTCCAGTGTGAGGTCATAGGGATGTTCATGAGCATGTTTTTCTACTCTTTTCCTTCATTCTTTCCTTTATTGCTTCCCCCACATGC
This sequence comes from Caloenas nicobarica, assembly GCF_036013445.1. Taxonomy (NCBI): domain Eukaryota; kingdom Metazoa; phylum Chordata; class Aves; order Columbiformes; family Columbidae; genus Caloenas; species Caloenas nicobarica. The sequence continues at coordinate 44,475,614 of NC_088284.1, read as the reverse complement.
TCTGTCCTTCTCTTTATTCTCCCCTTCCTTCCTCCTTCCTTTCCCTTCTTCACCTCCCTTCCTTCTCCCTTTCCATCCATCCGTCCTGCATCCTTCTTTTATGCCTCCCTCTGTCCTTTTCTTCCTCCACCCTTCCTCCCTTTCTTCTTTTCTCCATCCTTGCATCTTTCTCTCCCTTTCTCCCTTCTTCCTTTTACTCCTTTTTTTCTTTTCCTCTTTTCCATCCATCTATCCTTCTCCTTGTCCTTCTCATCTGCTCTCTTTCTGTTAATGGAGAAAAAGCAATAAAAGGAAAATAAAGCAAGGTATTTCGTATAGGACAGATAGGGATCTTTCACATAAGCCCCTGTCTGGAGTAACTGCTAGTGTCGTATTTGTGCACAGAATACTGCTTAGCTCTGTGTTGTTGGGGTTTTTTTGCATTTCTGGTTGTGTAATTTTCTGTGGGAGCATTAGATTTGGGAGAAATCAACCATGTTATGTAGTTTGTTCACTGTAGGCCATTTATCTCCTCTCAGTTCTGATGAGGAGTCCACGGGCTTCACAGGTCAGGGAGGAAGAGACATATGTTAGTACATTTATGACAGTTCACTCGGGAGCCTTTCCTCATTCCCTCTGTGCATCTCTTTCTCAGGTTTTATAAGTTGATTGTCCTTCTACCTCTGTAAGCTGGGGGAATCCAGGTCAGGCAGTCTGGGCGTGGCGTTCAGACTTGGACTCAGGCTGAGCCTTGCTCCATGCCTTTCTCCTGCATTAACAGCTTTCATTTCACTCCTGAGTCAACCATATGCCATGTCCTATGGCTAATGGTTAATCCCTTTGAAGGCAGTTACAGGAGCATGAATGCACACATGAGATGACTTAACAGAGTCCCTTGTAACATTCACTTGCAGAGGTCATCGATAGAGGTTGTTCCCACTGCCGCTACTGCCAGAAAAGTTAAATTTTAAATCCAATATTGGGAAGCTCTGTGTTTGTGTGTATGTGTTTGTGAACGTGTATGTTTTAGCAGGATTGTTGGCTTCTACAGTGACAGAATTTTCAGTTTTCCTTTGGGTAAGTCCATGAGACTTTGGAGAAAAAAGGGGCTGTTCTTTCAATGATACATTGCACTTGTATATGAAACAGCTCTGAAAACTGCTCTGAGTTATTGTGTTATATTTGGAACGTGTATCAGTAGATGAAACGGGGCCTGTAATTCTGTGAATACATTTTTGCGTGTAGCCTTGAATTGTGGCAAATAAACCAGTTTTGTTTGTATCATCATAGCCCTTTGAGGTCTAGCTGAAATCTGTATCCTTCAAATTCCCCAGTGTGAAATAAACTTAACCTGAGAGCAAGCTTGTAATGCCTAGGAGCCTATAGTGTAGGCATGTCCAATGTCATACCAGATCAGAGTCTGATCCCAGCACAGAAACCAAGTCTCCAGACTCTCAGTCTAACCTCTTTCTTCAAACCACCCTTTTTCCTGTCAAGCCATTCTAGAGGTATGAATAAGATATAGGTGACATAAGGCTGTCTCTTGCCCTGGTTTTTGGTGTGCAAAAAGATTCCTTTCCCTCTGTGAAAAAGGGTTTCCCGGAGGGCACTGTGCATTGTTGATGTCTATTGTGGAGGGGACAGAAAGATGGAAGGTCTTTTTAGCTAGCATGCACATTACTGTCCCACTGGTCCTTTGCAACCACCTCTGTTGCAGGAACCATTTCTGCAGGCAGGATATGGGGATGAAGTGCATCAGGGAAGATGTCAATTGTGGCTCTGTGCCAGACCTGCATGTTTAGAGAGTGTCACTGGTATGATGTGAGAGACCCTCAGAGAGAAGGTGGTATTCGAAAAAATTTTCCAGTAGGCTGATTCCAAGGGCAGTATGTCCCACTGCAAGAAGAGAAGCTTCCCATGGCAGACCTTTCCCTCTCCAGTGGCAAGAATATGACCTGTAAAAACTGGTCTCCCAGGACAGCCAATGCCTCCTTCTTGTTTCTGCCCTCTGCTGTACTTCCGCAGCGGACCATACCAGCTTTACAGCAGTGTCCTGATTATCTCAAGAGAAGTTACTTTTAGAGAAGTTAGGTAAGCTTTTGAAAAGTGAACCTGCAAACATGAAAGCTGCTAGTTGGACCTGTTCTTGGAAAGGGAGGACTGCAAATGCAGAGCTGTAAAGCACATTGTAGAGAGTGTATCCTCTGTGGGAGCTCTGGAGGATGAATGGAGCGGCTGGTGCACTGGTGAGGTTAGTTAAAAGGCGCTGATCTTAAAAGTGAAGGTAATTATGCAGAGGAAGTGCTTGCCTGGGTATGTGAAGGATTTCTGTCACTCACACTATCAGAGGTGATGATTTGTGTCTTTTTTGAAAGATATGCTATACTTCAACAAAAAGCTATGGGATGAATGCAGAAATTACTGGGCGAGGGCTTTTCTGTGTGTCAGGCTTCTAGCCTGACCTTCTGAGCAAGTTATTGCCAGACTTAACATTGTAGATTCCAGCAGTCCTGGCCTCATCTTTTTTTCCAGTTAATACATTTTTTTTTAAATGTGATTTTTTTCTCAAGCATGTTGTGAATGGAATATGAGAGGGTGCTGGAAAGATGCAAAAGGCTAAGTACAAATGCTGGATGACAAAATGAACTGTAGGGAAAAGGAACTGATTGTCAAAAAAAGTGAAACTGAGCTTAAGCACAGGTTTTTCTATATATGTGAAGTGCCAGCAAAGTCAGAAATTGGAAAAGTATTTCAGAGCAATAATCCAGGGAGAAGGAGATTTTAAAATAAGGTCAGAGAGGGGGATTTAAAATAGATAACTATCCTTTTAACTCAGACCCACTCCTATGTTATTTGGCATTGCTAAGCCTTGATAATTTCTCCCATCTGTGAGTGAGGGTGTATCTCACCCTATTTTGCCCCTACTTTTATAGTGAGGACCAACTGAGTGAGAAGCCTCTTTGTAGGGTTAGGACCCATCTTATCACAGAATGGCCAGCACTCATCCTTGCTACCAGGTCTCTCTTGAGGCTCATGTCCATTCCACAAATGCCAGAATCCACTGGTCTCAGCTGCTGGTGTCCTTGCTCCCATCCCAAAAATGTGGTCTGCCCTCACCCGTTCACCTGCTCACACATGACTGGTAGAAGCTGTTGGCAGTAACCAGGCTGCTTCCACTTTCCAGGCAGGGTGCATAAGGGGAACCAGTTCTTTGGCTGCAGTGTGAGCTGTACATAACAGCAGGACAAAGGCAGAGCTTGTTGTTAAAGGGATGTCATCCTCACTGCTGTCAGCAGGAAAAGCAGGGGAGGAAATATAATTTCTAAAAGAAATAATCCCTGTTGAGAGAGCAGTAACTTCATCTAAGCATTTTATTTTAAAGGTATGGAAATAATTGCACAGGTGCTGCCAATGATGTTGCTTCCTCTCGAGGGGAGGTGCTGTAGAGAGATTCCTAGAGCACCAAAAATGGCTGAGGATGGTTCAGTCCCAGGGTGGATTTTTAAATGCTTCTCATGGTTCACTTTAGGCTTCTATCACTTTCCCTTAAGTTGACTTTGTATGTAGATGCCATCAAAGCTGAAGTAAGCTGCCATGTCTAGATAGCTCTTTTTTCTGTCCAGAGTCTGTAGTTTGAGTCTTCAGTGGCTGTTTCCCTTTTGTGTCCCAAAAGGCCAGACTCTGCTTCTGTGATGAGCTGTGCTGAGTGCTGGCTGCAACAGTGAACTTGCCTGAAGGTGGCAAGCAATGGCACTGACAAGAGGGAAACAGCATGTCAATGAGACGAAATGGCAGGAGGACATGTGAAAAGCCTTCATTTTGCAAGCTTTTCAAATACTTGCATAAACAAAAAGTGTTTGGAGCCTTGTCTTCTGTCATACAGTGTATGGCCTCTGCATGCTTATCCAAGATGCTTAGACCTGGGAATGCCAAACCATACATTTTCACCAGACTCTCTCCAGCACCAAAGACTACTCAGTGCTTTGGCAGGAAGGCTGCTAGTGCTCTGCAATTGACACCATGAAATGAGGTAACCCAGAAATTGCCCTGATTTATACCATGACTTAGTTTGAAGTCCCGCTTTTCTTCCCACAGTGTCAGGCATTTTAGACACTTTGTGCTGTCCAGGGTCATCAGAAGAAGAACCTTTAGGAAGCCCACTGTCAGTGTTTCCATGTATTTCTGAGCTGCAGAAAAATAAGCCTACTTTAGAGGGCCCCTATACTGTGTGTGTAAGTGGCAAAGAATGGACTGTGGTGCTAACTTGCTTCAGTGTAGGCAGTTTTCCCTAAATGTGTCCCTGCGGGCACAGGACAGGGAAGAATAAAGGTTTCTTCTGGTGATTTTGAGCCAAATCCCTGGAGGAAGAAAAGCTTTCATCACAGACTTGGGAAAAAAAAAAAGCCATGAGGAAGACCAGGTACCAGCTGTAGCAGAATCACCTGTGCTGTTGAGAGGGGATCTTAGTTCATAGACAGAACAGTGGATCCAATCCCTCCTATTCATTACAGACAGTTCTGGTGTCACTATGTCTGTGTATCTCCCTGTCCTGTGCACAGTTAGGCCTTGAAAGGAACCTGATCTTCCACCTTACTTATGAGCAAGCTGGCCTGGCAGGAATGCATGAAACTCCTTGAATATCACTGGGACTATTTGCAGACTTAAACTTGAGCACTTGCCTAAACACTCTGGTAAATGGAACTAGCTGGGACTGTGCAAGGTGAAGATACCATGCCTACTGTTAGATTTCCTCTTCTCTCAGACTACAGGGGTACCCACATATTTTAAATTGTGAGCAGGCCATCTTCGGTCCCTTTGGCGAGTCCCAAAACTGACAATGCAGTTAATGACACTGTAAGTTATTTAAAATGAGAATAACAATGGACTTCTGTCCTGCAAAAACAGTATTGAGAAAATTTAAATGATGCACTGTATCACATCTGCTGGCCTAGAGATGTCAGGGAGAGAAGGATAATTAAATTAAATATCTAATGTTTGCTGCTGAGTTTAATGGTTAACTCAGCTGACCTATGAAATCAGATGCTTGTACATTTGCAAGTGTTTTGGCATCTTTTTATCTTATCCTCTTTACATCAGCAAAGTGATAGGTGATAGCTGTTCCTCATTCTACCCTCATCTGCTTAGCTTATGCAAAGAGAATGCAAACTCTTTTTTTTTTTTCCCCAGAGTAATGCTAGAGCAATATTAGTGCAAACATATGTGCAGACTTGTGCACATGTATACACCATGGTCCATCACAACTGCAGCAAGAGAGGAGTTGATTTTTAAGTGTTTGAGACCTCCTAGAATTATATTACATCAGATGATTTCTCCACTGGGGAAGTGTCAAGAAAAGGCTTTTTTTCTCAGCCATTTTTAACTTGTGGTTCCATAAAAATGCTGGAACTCCCGGAGAGACCCCCTCAGGGAGTGGTCTGGTGAAATGCGCCAACAGCTGGATGGCACAGATTTGGAAAACACTACTGTCCTTAAAGTAAAGAACTGCAAGCCCCTGTGAGAAAGCAGTGCATTTTCCCAAATAACCCTTTAAATTCTGTATTAATGTTTTAGAGAGGAACAAATGCATATTCTTTTGATAATTTTGGGAAGCAAGCTCTTCATGGAAAAGCAGAAATCTCCCCACCATGTCTCACAGCAGGGAAGTGTTGAAATGTCCAGAACAGTGAGTTCCCTTTGATTTTTTTTAAAGCTGCAGTTGGCTAACAACTCCCTTGACAAATTAAATAAATACAAAGCAGCTTCAGGATCGCCTTGTTTCATGGTATGTCGTGAAGTTTCTTGCTATTGCTTTCATAGCGAAACACAGTCAATTTCAGATCAACCTCAACTGCCCAGGCACAAATAAGAGCTAAAAATTGCTTTGAATTTGAGAGGTGATCAACAACTTGGGGTATTTAGAACTGGAGTTTGTTTGTGAGGCTGTTTCCATTCACAAAACCATGGTGACTGCTAGCTCTGTAACCAGGGATCAGATAAGATAAAAAACACAAGACAGGATTACCATTACTGTGTTTCCATATCCTTCTCTTGACCATCAGCAGGGTACGTGTGGATTCACTAACACTACCTGAGAGTTGCCATCTCTGCTGCATTGCAAAGTCCCACCTCACTGGAGCTAGGTCCCTCCATGAAACCAGCCAAGGGTGCCTTCCACTTCCAAGCCCCAGTAGAGGCGTGAGAGGCAGCTTGTGCATCTGCTTCTCACCACAAAGGCTCCCAAGCATCTCATTTGACCCAGTAGTACCTCTTCCCTCTGCAGCTCTCTGACCTGGAAGACTTTGCCATGGCCAAAGGCATCACAGACAATGATTTATGCTTGCTTTTTTTCTTGTCGCTTTTTCCTGTCACCCACCATGAACCATGGCTTGAGATGGGATACTAGGCTAGACCAACTCTTAGTCTGACAGGGACGGTTATTTTTATGGGTGCTGAAACATGGTTGAGGATGGAGTGAAGGATGGGCTTGTGGGCCTGTTTGATAAGGTAAAATATTGCATGTGGAGAATTTTTCAAGCGGGAGTGAAGGACATTCACTTGACCAGTAATGAATGTATCAGCATCTCAGGGACTCGTCCCTTAAACAGCTACCCATTTCTGATGTTCTCAGTGCTCTGCTGCTGTCCTGGTGCCTGCTACATCTCTTTCCCTAGCATCACCATCCACATTTCTGACAAATAATCATGCCTGGAGCATGCTGTATATAACATTTCTAGGGAGGAATGTGGGGGTGTAAAGACCACATGAGGTCATAAAGTTTTTGTGGAGTTGCAATTTGATCCAAAAAGTGAATTACCAGGTGCTTCTTCAGAGAAGGATTGGGGGGTTATATTTAAATACCTCATTTAGTAAGTCCTTTTACTCCAGAAAAGAATCAATTCCATTTATTTGCTAAATGTGCATTTGTTTTACCATAGCATAATTCAAGGATGATGTTTAAATTGATCAGTAGATTGAACTTAACAAATTAAAAAATAAAAAAAAAATACAATGCTGCATATTATTTTTCCTAACACAGAGGATTTTACCAGGCTACTAAGTAATAAAACTTTAAAAAGGCAATACATTTCAGATGTTTATTTTCAGAAATTTCCCTTTACTTTGCAGGGAAGTGAGGGGGTATGGGTACTGCCCCAGTACTGTAATCAGCACTTGAGCCCTGTCTTCCAGGGCCGGAGTGGATATAGCATCAATCAATAGGCTTTAATCAAGGAGTGCTGGCAGAGGAGCTTAGCACTCTGCAAAGGGATGTGCTGCTGCTGGCACAGTTGTTACCTCTTGAGGAGGCTTCCTGTAAGACAGGGTTCACAGGAAAGACATTACACTCCTCTCAGCTGTAAACAGAGATGCAGCTGGTTGTGACTTGTCTGGGAGGCTGCTGGGTCTGCTCCTGGTTCTCAGGTGGACAGAGCTGCTGAAGGCACAGGTGGTATTTTCTTCCTGATGTGTTTCTGAACAGCAGTGTTGAGCACTGGTCTCTTTCTTAACCACTTATTAGGCGTTCAGCAGGAAGGATCAGTGAAGGCACTAACAGCACTGCTTATGCATACTTGGAAGGCAAGAGCCTGTGGTCAGCGGCCTGTTTATGCGGCAACACCTGGATAGCTTATCCAAATGAGCTTTTAAAGTACATATATTAAGCCATAGTGGATGACCACTTGGATTTTTTTTAACCTAGCTCAAAACCAGCCAGAAATAAAATCACTTTATTTCTAAAGGTGTGTCCCCACCACAGTGTAACTGAAGTACTTTGGATTCAGACTTTGAGTTAGTTCAGATAAAGTTTTACAGTCTTTGTGCCAACAGCCCTAAAATGCCTCCCTCTTGCTGCTTAGCCTGAACTAGGTCTCTAGCCCCAGCTGAGTCTCCAGGGGAAACAAGAGAGGCACACCCCACAATGCTGCTGTGGTGTTACACGAGGTGTTACACAAAGGCAGGGAGAAGTAAGCCTGGGGCCATGTTTAAAAGGAGGGGAAAGGTGGTGGAAAAGGTGGACCAGGGCTAAGACTGGGTTTTGTGGGCTGGACATCAAGCAGTGGGAAATGAGTGAGTGAAGAGAGGCTCTTGGTGGAGAGCAAGAAAAGGAGGGAGGAAGGCTGGAGCAGAGAGCTTGGGAAGCTAGATATGGCTGGGAGATGAGGGTGCAGGAGGAGTGGGGGAGAGGGACAGGGTCACTTTTGGCTCTGTAGGAGATTGGAGATTGGGAAAGCGGGGAAACTGAGATGTGACAAACCCACGATGAGCTTGGGATGAGCGGGACAGAGAAGGAAGGTGGCCTTGTTGGGGGAGCCAAAAGGCTGCCAATGCAGAGGGTGTTGTGCAGCCCTACATTTCCTGGGGTCAGCAGGCAAAATTACTTTTCTGGCCATTCTCACCATCTTGTCCCTGCCTGCACAGCCAAGCTGTTTCCATGCAGTGACCATGGCAACCTAAGTTTTTGACTGGCTGCTCTAGGATGGTAGCCATAATGATAGCGGTAATGAGTATTGACGGAGGGGAGGGGAGGGGAAGGCGAGCAGCTGTGAAGCAAGGGAAGTTGCCTGAGTACAGTAATCGTGTTTGGCAGGTCAAGGGTGAACTGTGGCCTGTGGGAGTTGTACAATGCCCAAGGCTAGCAAAGTGGTGTTATAATAAACCCCAGATGTTTCCGCTATTTACAATGTATACGTTATGTTTAAACCTGAAAATGCATCCTAGGATCTGGTGGGTAGAGAAACAGTTATTAGCTGCTTGGAAATGACTTGCTGGTAATGTATCTGTTCCCCCTTGATATTAGCTGTTGCCTGTTTAAAAAATAAATCTTCTAAGCAGAGACTCTCAAGAGCAGCATCTTTGCCAAACCAGTGATTCCATTTGGCTTCATGAGAAACAGCACTATCCCCTGTGATAGCTTTTCAGGAGAGTGCAGCCTGGGCACTGCAGCCCCTGGGTGCGTTGGTGTGGGAGAGGCACTGCTGTCAGGCACAGGTGCACAGAAAGCACCGTTTAATTTTCCCAAACTAATTGTTTTAGAGCTGGGAGCCAGAACCCTTGTGGTATGTTATGGGCCAAAGCAGAACCACAGCAACGTTGAATAGGCATTTAAGAGGGGGAGGATTTAGTTGATTAGGCTTTTGTGTCAAAACAATGGCTTGTCTGCAAGAGTAAATTAGTCAGCTAAACTGTGAATTTAAAGCCCAATGGTTACTCCGCACAAACCCTCCAGGTGATCAATCCTAAAGCTGGTCCAGACAAGACACTAAAAATATTAACATTTAAAGTGAGTGAGTTCAGCTGTGGGAAGCCTTATTCAGAGTTGAACCGTTATGAGTAAATTGGAGTTGAATCTGCTTTGGTAGTGAATTAAAACAAAGCCACCCAAATTTGGAAGAGATATGTCTGTTTTGGCGTTTTATTACTAACACAGTAAAAATGCATGCCTTCAGTGAATCTGATTAACTCTTCACACGTGTCCCTGCCTGCCCATGTCCCCTGTGCATCAGTCTGCACTGTGCCACACTCATCCGTTGTGTGGGCACTTGAGGCACAAAGAGGCTTGTCTAGACCCCTCGCCACGGGGTCACACAGAGACTAGCACTTTCTGTCAGAAGTAGAAGAGGAGTCCTTTAAGCTAGGCATTGTGAAAATGTTTTTGAAGGTGAAGTAACAGTTTGCAAGGAAAATGGTCGAAAATTGAGTCCTCATCTGGATATACCAGTTTAATTTACTTCTGCTGAGAACCCTTGTGCCCATGAACCCTGGAGTAGGTGGGAGAGTGGAGTAGTCACAGCACTCACTTATCATGTCTTGGTATGGTTTTTGTGTCTCCATAGAAGGGAATCTTGGGGGCCAGGGAACAAGCTATGCTGACTTTGACAGTTCCTGTTGCATTTTTCTTCCTTGTTCTCCATTTCTAGCCCAAACACTCCCTGTGCAGCTATCCCATCACAAGTCTACTGTGGCTTCTATTAAGGCTGATGTCTTTTTTTTTCTGAGCTTTATTGTCCTCCCACATCCCATGTGCCCATCTTAGAGTGATTTTCTTGAATTCTAGCCCCGATGGACAACTCTCTACCTAGCCATCCAGTTTTAAAATATTTCACAACACACCTCATAAGAAGGGATTCAGTACAAGTATTCTGCTAGGCAGACTGCCTGCATGATGTCAATGACTCTCTGTACCTTTCTGATTTGCTTGGACTCATCATGGGTGAAGGACCATTCATCTTTGTGGTTTCTAACATGATACTCTGGTTCAACATGCAGTAAGCCCCTCCAGTCAATATGAATTTAATGCCTGGGGTGACTGAGCGTAAAATAACCAAAGCTCTGTAAATTCACATCCCATCTCATGAACTAGCTTCCCCACATGGAAAGTCCAAAGTGTAGAAAAGTCACTTGTCTGAGATATTTTTCGAAGTCTAGGCTTGTCTGCTTTGCCAATTGAGAAAGTTTTTTTTTAAAAAAATGTTTTTTCATCTATTACAATGTGATGACATTTTTTTTTTTCAAAGTGCACTTGCTGATCAAGAGTTAAAAGAGAAAAAACCTGCATTTTTCTCTCCCAATCTATGTCTAGAACTGGGGCTCCTCTCCTCTTCTAAGGACATGATGACCATACACAAATGTGACTCATAAAGTCACTTTTAGTACTTCTTTGTTTAATGAGCCCATTGATTGTGAATTCAAAACATGTTTTAATAAAATTTCTGCTTCTCTCTTCTCCCATGTGTCTAGCAGATTCAACTAATGCAAGTCCTGTCAAAATTATCTTTTTCTGTATTTTAATCTCTCTCTGCAGAATAATCTCAGATAACAGCCACATCAGGTAATACATTCTTTTCCAGTATTATAAAAAAATCTAAGAATTTATAGGGTGGTTATATGTATGTTCAGTTATACAATTGTCTAAATAGGTGGAGGGCAGAGACAGCATATCCTGACAGCTTAGAAACCTGAGTTATCAAATTGAGAATATGGGCTACACTTAATAACAAATAAGAGTGGCAGTTAGTAACCGGTGCAAATCTTTCTCTATTTTTTTTTCTTTTTGAGAAAGAATGGGGTATAGAAAGGGAAGAGATGATTTAAACCTACTGTTGAGGCCAGTTCTTCCTCTGATTATTTAATTTGTGTTTAAGTTGTGGGGGCTAATAGCTGTTAAACCTCTCACTACTATCAAAACGATTCCATCTCATGAGCATTGAAAAATACTGAGAAACAAAAAACTTCACATTTTTTTTCTCTGCTCAGAAATATTTGGATGAATAGACCATGAGGAAGAGGGCACCTGGCCCTAGAGCTTTTTGCCTTTCTTGGTATGGAAATCTGGACTTCCATGATTAGACGCTGTGTTTAATGTGTGTTCAGTCAACCCTGGATAGGTCTGTGAAGGCTGCAGATGGAGATGCCATGCAGTGCCAGCAGAGATGATCACTTTGTTGTTGTATTGCTGGATTTTGACCCTCCTCAATGCACTCCCAATTCATGTCAAAGCCATTAATGAGAATGGCCTTTGGTGCCTTTCACACCTCCTTGAACACACTGTATGTGCTCTCTTCCTCTCCCTCCATCACAAATAGCTAGATTGTTCTGGGGGCTCCAGGAAAATGCTAATTTAATACTCTTTATTCCTTAATCCTTGTACTAGTGGAAATTTATGAAGCTCACGTGATAGAACACTGCAAAAAGAAGATCACACTTGGAAATAATGACTTCCAAAGTCCAAAGCGCATCTAAAATTCTTTCCAGAAGCAGTGATTAAAAGGCAAAAATACAGTAGACATTCAGTATAATGGTGCTGTTGGGTTTTATTATAGCTTTTTTCGGCCATGTTGGGTTTTATGACATCTCTCAGTAGACAGAGATTCAGAATGAGGTCATATTGTGAAAACAGTATACTTATCATCTATAGAGCACTTTTCTGGCTTGATTGTCTCCATTTGTTTTATCAATAATGGTGTTCTACTTGGTTGCTTCCTACATAAATTTCCCTTTGCAGCCAGAAGGGGGACTCAGGATATTAAATTTCAGCAGATGTGGTGAAATCATCCCTTATATTCTTTCTTCTGATCATCCCTTTCTTATACTGTTGTGGTTTTTTCTTGGCTTTCATTTGCACAGCTTTCATTATTTTCTACTTACCAACGTAGGACAAATTTTGCAGAAGGAATTACTGAAATGTTAGGACACCTGGCTGGAATCAGGTTCTAGTCCACCAGGAAGAGGTTTTGGTATATCTTTTTCTTTGTCTATTTATCACAGGGTTTTTCAGCCCCTGTATTACTAGGTCTCCCCACAGTTATATTTTCTCCCCAGCGTGTAGGTAGAATCCCAGACTGTAATTAATAGGGCAATATTTTGACATCTGTGATACTCACAGGGGAGTGTTGTGAGACCCAAGAGGGGGTCCATGGTCTGCTGGATGGACTTCAGACCATTGCCCAACACATGCCAAAAGAGAATAAATGGACATTCCTAAACAGAGATATGGTGGATGTTTCTTCATGCATGATGGTAGCAGTAGTGAAATAATCTGTGAGACAAACGCCAGAGGTAAAAAAAAAAAATAAAAGGTAGAAAAGCCAGGTGGTACAGATACATCCTTTAGGTAAACAGGAGACTCATCTTTCTGTCCATTACCAGGAAATAAATTCTGCCTGCCACTAGGCTTCTTGTGAGACAGTTCTGTTCTCTGTACTCATGCCACCCATTGTGCACGGCTGAGTCTTAAAGCATCCTGATACACCTGCCAGTTCTGCTGCTGGGATTGCACAACAGTTTCCATTGTAAACCCCTGTTTTCCCAAACTTCTTTAGGATCAGGCTTTTATGTTTGATTTATTCATATAATATGAGGCTTTTTTCTCATGCCTTCCAGAAAATCTGGACAAAAGAGATGACTGACAATCCCCTAGGGTTCAGCACAATTGGAGAGAAAGTTATGTATTCTGCCTGTTACATGCTATTTTCAATGAAACTCCAAATTGGAACTTGACATGATACCATCTTTTTAGGATAATGTGGTTTTGTTTGTTTCATGAAAGACTGTGTTTTGTTTGGTTGGTTGGTTTTGGTTGGTTTGGGTTTTTTTTGGTTTTGTTGTTTGTTTTTTTAAGATTGCTAAAAGAAAGAAAAAAGTGACAACACATAAGAATTTGAGCACTATGCAGACACTCTCTAAAGAGAGATTTGGCTCTGGTTTGCTACTTCAATCTTATCGCTTGGGGAAACATCCCTCTTGTGTCTGTCAAGGAGCAGCAGCCTCCTCTAACAGATTTGTAGTTGTTCACTTCAGACAGCTTCAGAGAGGTACAGTGGCCACTCAAGATGAGGCTGGAGCCTTTCTTTTCATTCTGACTCTGCAAGAAATAGAAAAGCAATCTACTGGGCTGCCGCAGCATGACACCAACACCAGTGTGTGGGAACCTTCTTGCTTTTCCTCACCTGGGCTTTTTTCTCAGGAGTTGTCTCAGGGTACTCCAGCATGAGATTTTCACTCTGTTGACACAGTAAGGAGTGTGTAGATGGCTGCTTTCCTTGCAGCTTAGCTGTCCAAACCTGAACAGAGCTGGTTTGAGGTCTAGTGGGACTCTGAGGTTGAAACAGCTTTGCTGCAAATTGGCTTGCAGTTTTTCTACTAATGCCATTCAGTAATTTATCATCAGCAGAAAAGTACATTTTATGCTAGATGCTATGTGTATACAGTCCAGGTGATTTCATGACTGAAGTTGGTGTCCTGGCTAGGAATTAAAAGCAAAGGAAGAATTTCCTGTTGCAGAAGTAACAACAAAATGAAATTTTTACTAGAAATTATGTGGAACAGATTGATCACAGGAGATGATATGCAAAAATCTCCAGCTCAGTAGTAGCAAATGAAATTGTTGCCCACAAGGCTGTTATCCTCGTGAATGAAAAAAAAAAAAGGGACTAGGAGAAAGACGGGAAACTGGTCTCTTTTGTGCAGAGGTTTATAACCACATTGATGTCTTTCTACCCTGAATGATGAATGCATTTTAAGATATATAAGTGTTAACACACAAAGTCACTGTTATCAAAGTCAGGTTTCTTAAATCAACTGAAGCAGAGAGAGCATTGCCTCTAGAAAGACCTATTAGGACTAATTTAATCCAGAAGTTTATTGATTCAACTTAATTTGTTAAGGAATTTATTTTATTGTGAGTTTAATAATAAAGCAACTTTAAATCATTTTAAGTGTGTTCACACTGAGGCTTTGCATTGGTTTAAATAAAATCAATTTATGCTTTACTTAAAAATCTGCAAATTTGGATATAGACAAAGTCTACAGTTTATTTTTTCCCCTTAGAAATACTGTAGCACATCTCTCTGTCTTCTAGGGTGAAAGTTTAGTTGTATCGAATGAAGGACAAAACACTTTATTTTCACGGGGCCTGAATTTTACTTTAGCATTGTGCTGGGCCTTCTGTTCTTATTGTATAGCAAATAAAGCCCTGGATAATTGCACACTTGGTATAATCAATTTTCAGGCTGCGACTTTGTCTAAAACTGTGATACACGAAAACCATTTGTATGTTTAAAAGAAGAAGTGGGGGAAAGGAGGTTTACTTGTTTTACCATGTCTTTATTCTTTTTACTGTCAGCCTGTTCAGAATTTATATGGAGTTTATTCTCCATTTTTAGCTAAACTTTGCAATATAGTGTCTGTTCTGTTAATGGAGAGTATAGATTGGGGCATAAGATTTGGTAAATTATGCAGATTGCTTACTACACTTTATATATTTGAGTGGCTCTAGAAGGTCTGCCTGTGGCTTCTACACAAAGAATTTGTGTAGAATTCCTTCCTACAACAAAAGCCATAATTCCTCCCCAACAATAGATGCTGGTGGCCACGATGGCAAGGGTCAGCTATATAGGATGTTAAATAATTACTAACTGGTTAATGCACATTATAGTTGTTTTCACATAGTCATAGATTTTAAGGCCATTGAGGGATTTTGACAAAAGTTTACATAAACACATGGAAGGATGATCTTCATCATCACGGACTAGAAGCTCCAGGCTGCACTTGATGACCAGGAGATCTATTTCACTTTGAGATCTATTTCACAGTTTCCTGTATTTGTGTGATGATTCCACTCCTGTGTAGCCCACTACTTAGCATTCACACAGGTTTCCTGGTATGCAATTACACCACTTACAGTTGATCCAGAATATTTTTTTTAAAGCCTTGTGATTTTTCCTACATAATTTTTGAACTTTTGCCTACAGTCCAAAAACCATTTCAATGTTGCATAAAGTGTTCCCATTCCTCCTCCAGTGATTGCTGGACCATGGTAGGTCTCTGCACACTTTACTAGTCATATGGTTATGGATTTTTTGGAGGTTGACCTTTAAAAGGATGTCTAATCTTGTATAATAATTTAACCACGGGAGATGCTTCTAATTAGGTCTTTTTGTGAGCTGTTCCTGGTTGCAGGTGTTTGGTAGTATTTATTCTTAAGAACTTCGTTTAATTTTTCGTTTGTTTGAAGACAGCCTGTGCACATTTTCAAACAGGTGTGACATAAACGTTTCTTTTTCACTGCAATTTCCTTTTTCTGTTTTGCATTGCCGCAGAGGCGTTCAGCATATGTTGGAAGTAAACAATACTGAAGGGTATACGATGAGATCCTCTCTGTGTACTGTGCAAGCCTATAATGTTAAGTGCCATTTTTAGATTTTTGCTGAGCTGGGTTCGAGCTGACAATTTGTGTGCAATGCTTAGGTGTATCCAGATCCTCAGTTCCTGAAATGAGTCAAGTGCCTTTTGGTCTCATTGGCTAAACTGTTTGCATACCTTCTGGGTGGGGATAGATTCCACTTTGGGGTCACAGTGGAATGGCTTGCCTTTGCCTTCCACAGATTTCCTCCATGCAGTCTTGGAGCAGACATGTTTTTGTAGGCCTGTGTCCTTCCACAGCCTGTGCTGAACACACACACAGAAACCGCAGCAAAAGACTATTGCTAGGAGAGTTGAAAGGAGGGGAAGGAAAGTGGTAAATGAGGAGCCAATACCCATAGTGTTATTTGAATTGTGCATTAGCAAATCAATGTCTTGAAAGTTTCAAAGTTCTTCACACTGCTGTGAATATTTTATGCAACCTGTAATGCAACAACAACTTCTTTCTTTTGATCACAGAATCACAGAATGTTAGGGATTGGAAGGGACCTCAAAAGATCATCTAGTCCAATCCCCCTGCCAGAGCAGGAACACCTAGATGAGGTTACACAGGAAGGTGTCCGGGTGGGTTTTGAATGTCTCCAGAGAAGGAGACTCCACAACCTCCCTGGGCAGCCTGTTCCAGTGTTCTGGCACCCTCACTGAGAAGAAGTTTCTTCTCATATTTAAGTGGAACCTCTTGTGTTCCAGCTTGAACCCGTTACCCCTTGTCTTACCATTGGTTGTCACCAAGAAGAGCCTGGCTCCATCCTTGTGACACTCACCCTTTATATATTTATAAACATTAATGAGGTCACCCCTCAGTCTCCTCTTCTCCAAGCTAAAGAGACCCAGCTCCCTCAGCCTTCCCTCATAAGGGAGATGCTCCACTCCCTTCATCATCTTCATGGCTTTGCGCTGGACTCTCTCCAGCAGTTCCCTGTCCTTCTGGAACTGAGGGGCCCAGAACTGGACACAATATTCCAGATGAGGTCTCACCAGGGCAGAGTAGAGGGGAAGGAGAACCTCTCTCAACCTACTAACCACCCCCCTTCTAATACACCCCAGGATGCCATTGGCCTTCCTGGCCACAAGGGCACAGTGCTGGCTCATGGTCATCCTGCTGACCACCAGGACCCCCAGGTCCCTTTCCCCTACACTGCTCAATTTGATGCTCCAATTAATCTTGTTTTCTCCAAATTCATTTCTACATTTCAATTTTGTTTCTGTTCTTGTCAAACAAGCCATCAGACAGGTTTCAGTTCAGGTTTTCCACCTTCCCACCCCAAAATTTCTACATGGATGAGTGGTTCTTTGTGGGGAGGAACATTAGTGGACAAATGAACCCTCTAAACTGTCAATTCTTCCTGGGGATGCTTAGAAATTTTATCATCTACTTTGTAAGAAGGAGAGGATGTGACTGCAGCACTTTTGAGCCCTCAGACTGAAAGGCTAAACTTCTTAGGAAGCTATTGAAAACAAAAAAGTTCTACCAACAACAGAAAAAAAAACAAAAAAAGGAGTTACCCAATAACTGGATTTTTATCCATAATCCAGGGAAATAACCTCTGAAATTATACCTGTTTGGTGACTCCCTGCATGTCTTTTTTCAAGCAAAGATAGAGATTAGTGATGAAAATATGCTGGAGACCACAGCAGAGAAAGACACACATGTATGATGCAAAAAGCCATGCTTCCTCCCTTCATCTGACTTCAAGGCATACAGCTTGAGACAAACTTTTAAAATGTGCATTCCTGAAATTCAGCTTCTAAATCATGAGTGGCTTCATGTATAAAAAATCACTGAGTACTTGCAAGTCCCCTTGAAGCCCATGGCACTTATGCCTGCGTAGCATTTCCGTGCATTGAATTGCTTTCATTTTAGTGATCAAATAAAGATTCTAGAGTCTACCTTTATGCACTTAGGTATGTAAAATATGGACCTGCAGATTTTTATGTCGATTTTATGAGCAGTTTTCCCTGAATCACTTTTTGGTTATCAAGTGTATTTATTTTATGCTGTCCCCACATTTTCAGTCTATATGATCAGGGTTTTTTATTGACAGTGTCTAACAGGATCATCATAGTTTATCAGAGATGCAGCCAACTGGACTCATTTGAAGCACCGTGAACCAGAGGAAAGAGTATTTAATGCAATCAGGCGTGTTCCTACAGATACAATCATCAGTAAATAAATTAAGTGTTGACCTTTAAATTGTAATCTGTAGTTTAGACGCTTGCTCACACCCGGCTTCTCTTGTGAAACCTGTGTTTTGCTATCTTTGAACACAGTTCCCAGTCTCTGAGGAGGTCTAAGCTCAGAAACTGATATCTTGAGTGACTGCCGGAGGCTGGGCAGCCTGGCATTATCTTGTTACACTGAACAAATTGGTGCTCTCAGGCTTTACCTCATAGACATGATAATTCTAGACATGCCAGTTTGTCACTATCATCCTTTTTTCTGGCTCCACTGGAGATGCTTTTTATTTGTGGAGCAACGAGCAGAGTAGTGAGACCTTATCCATTTGCACAATACTTCTTCCATATGTCCTTTTTCAGTGTCCTGTTGAAAATCCTGCCTTCCTAAGGTTATGTTAGGAGCTGGTGATACTCTTATTGAAAGGCTTTACTGAGCTTCTGACAGGGAGAACAAAAAGATTAATGCAAGCTCAGAGAGCAGCTCCATGGCAGGCGAGAATATCCATGAACACTGGGATGACATGCTATGTACTTGAAAGCATCTCACGCTGAATAAACAAATACTTTAGATGGAGATCTTTGAGCTTGTTAGGTGCATCATTACTTTGAAACAAGCAGGTGAGACTTCAGCACCGTGACGCCTACATCTGACAGGCTCACTGAATTTAGACTGAAACGCTCCACACAATGAGATGAGTTGTTCCTGGGAAGGGTAATCAGAGTTGTAGCTGGCATTGTGTTTAGTTTTTGGAAGTAGTTACTCTGATTTATAGTGGCATTTGCTGGTTCCTCCCTGATCCAGTATCTAAGGTACATGGCTGTAGTGCTGTATCCCTCCCTGTTGCTCTGTTTGTTGGCTCCTGACCATGTTGCTAGCCATTCCTGTGGCAGTCCTCTTCTTTTGGCCCTTTACAACATCTAAAATTTCTGCAGAAATTTCCTTTTAACATCAGTAGGAAGAACAGAGATTGTTCAGATCTTGGTTTTACACAGAGTGCTCCAGAAGAATGTTAGGCTTGCATTTTTCCTTATGCTCTTCTATACAGACATAATTCTTATAATAAAATCATACCAAGACTCAGAAGATGAAATGTATCTGGTAATATTTTCAAAAGAGTTCAGAACTGAGAAATTCCCATTTAAGTAGTTAAATGATTTGTTTGGTTTTCCAGTCTCTCATGTTCAGTTACTTGGGCATTTTGGAGAGCTGGTTGTGTGGGATTATCTCCTACCATTACACGCAGTATTTTATTTTGTAATCTGCACGGAAACTCAGCATGCTGGAAGGAAATAGCCAGATTTTGACAAGTGTTCAGAATCCAAATGTTGCCTGGGAGAATAATAGCAGGATTAAGACCAACAGAAAACACTTTTGGGTTTTTTTTTTGTTATCTTAGCAGGAGCAGTGTGTCTTATATGGTTTATACCAAAGGCTTTAGAAAATCTGGCTTGCTGGTGATAAACCTGAGCTTGATTGCAATCTCATATGCGAAGTGAGAAGGCTTTTTGGAAATAATATAATTTGACTTGCATTACTGCCCTACCCTGAGCATTATGCTGCAAAAAAAGCAAGTCTGAGGCCAACACAATGGCTGTTGTTCTTGTGGCAGCTATTACCACTCACCAAGCTGTTGGTCACAATCTTGCACAGTAAACTGTCTACTGGCAAGCATGCCTAATACATTCCTGTGCTCAGACTCTTAAAAGGCTTTGTGCCTTCCTAGGAAAAGAAAATAAAGGAGGAAAAACCAAACCAAACAAAAAAAACCCCACAACCAACCACTCATGGAATTTTCACTGAAAGTGTGTTGTTGTGTGATAATATTTTGCAGGTTTCCTGTTTAATTTGTTCAATGTGTTTAGCTGCTATGCAGATCAACTATGCAATCAAACACTGAGAGTGAAGAGATTGCTGTGCTTTGCAAAACTCACCAAAGTCCAGAGAGAAGAAATTATATCCAGTCATACATTATTAGTGAGTCTTTTGCAGAGAGAATATGGAAATGTGTGTTCCTTATCTGCAATGATATTATGCAGGCCAGCAGACATACATTCCTGAAAATTGCTGACAAAATAACAGATATTCAAGCCATCTTAATAAGCAGAGATCTAACACCTTGCATACTTTTGCTTGTTAAACCCTTAAAACAGTGCAGGACTTTTGCTGACACAGTGGTCCACTGCTTTGTGAGGGCTTGTTACAGCGTGACAGCCCTCTCTTGCTGTTATCGCCCCTGTTGCTTAGAAAGTCTGTCATATCAGGAGAAGTCCATGGGTCACAGAGAGACGTCCTGACTGGGGAGTGTGAAAAGCCTGGGGTTAAATGTTAGTATCTTTCTGTGTGTCTAGTTGTCTCCTAAAATGTGAGGCCCTCTTGGGTTTCAGCATAACGAGTACACATAAAGTGGATACATAAAGTGGATTCCACCCCACCTTTCATTCAACTACTGCCACTTTCAGGATGCTTCCACACTTCGTTTCTGCTGTTTCTCTTTGGGATTATCTGTTTTCTTTGCTACCTGGCCCTTGTCATTCTGTGATGGATGGCATATGTAAGGGCTACCTGCCACCATAGCAGAGCTGCTCGCAACGGTCCTTCCCAAAAGGCAACCCGCAGGAAATGCTTCCGTCTTCACAATGCATTTTGACTGAGTCATCCTGTCTCATTTGGCACCTTAACCTCCATCCACGTGTAGGAGATGCAGAGGGTGTTTTCCTTGCCCTTTCCCCCATTTCTGCCCCAGCAGCAAGCCTCTCCTGGAGCAGCGGGCAGAAGCGCTGCCGGCTGCAGAGGTGGTGCTGCATGACAAGCACAGCAAGTAGCGGTGGAAGGGCGCCAGGCTGGCAGGAGATGCCGTGGGGAGAAAGGGGGAGGGAGTAGAGAGGTGACGGGGGTTGGGGAGGAGGGTGGGCTGGCAATGTCTAGTTATCATTACAAGCATTTTTGCCTCATTTAAAAGAATTTTTACCCCTCAGATGAGGTCCTCTTTTACTGACGCTGGAGAAATTGGCACAGGCTGTGATGAAAGTCAATTGCTCCTTGCACTAGTGGAAGCTGTAGCTGATCTCACTCCACACACACAATGCTGTGGTTTTATCAGCACAAGATTTCTCATATGCCTGGCAGGTGTAATTAGCTTTTGCAAAACCCCAGCTGAAAGGGAAAAAACATAGTGTAAATAGAAAGGAGAAAAGGAAAAAAAGAAGAAACAATCTCTTTTCTGTCCTGTCTGAACAGCTTTTACTGCTTTCCCTGGAGAGCATGCATGCTTGGACAGCGAGTTACTGTGAATTAGTGAGGGTCACTGCCATTGATTAAATCCTCTTTTATGTTTCCTGGTAACTCCTGAATTATGGCAAGAGTTGGGCATATTAATTTAACACTCTTTTTTTTTTTCACTGACAGTTCTGATGAAGGAAAAAATCTGTAAGTAATTTTGAGCAGATAATACTGAATTAAAATAAAATTCAGGAACAAAATGGCATTTCCCTTTTATTCCCAGTTTCTCAGTGCTAGGCTGACAGGAAAATCAATAACCAGTTGAAATCTTAAGCACAAAAATTTTGATCCTTGCAATTGTGGTTATTCTCTTAATTTATGCAAGATATGGACTAGGACTATAATAAGTGAAACATGTTAATATAAGGAATATTGCCTTTTTATTTTACACTTCTGCAGCTCCTTTTCTTACATAGTGACTATAACCTTACCTCTTTAATGGCAGAATGAAACCATCAGCACAAACCTCAGTAGTAAGACTGTTAATTAGTGCTACTTATTTCTGCTGGAAAATTTGAAGATTGGTATCTTTCAAAAATTCTTTCTCTCTTTTGGTTAAATACCTGAATATTTACACATATGTGCTTATGTAAGTGTATGCATATATATACAAATACACACATACACATAAAGGTACCTATATTTAAACATATTGGTTTCAGAATGATGTGTGGGCATTTGTTTTTCAGAAAGCAAAAATTGTTTTGGTAGCATTTTGGAACACACTGGAATTTCCAAAATTATCCAGTGGGGGCTGGAAAATGGAAACCAACATGTGATAAGACATTTTGTGGGAGATTTGTTTCTTGTCATGAAATCCCGGGCCTTACTTCATCTGTTCCGGTGCCACCCTGATGCAAGTGGCTACTCTATGCATAAAACCTCCATGGACACCCTTCCAGGAGAAGGTCTCTTCCTCAGATGTTTTGCTGATGTCTAGCCTAAGAGTTCCTGCCAGGGACTTCTTTTTCACACCAGCAGAAATGCATGGAAGAAGTTGTCACCTTCTTCTGAATCAGAAGTTTTTCGCTTATCAAAGGCTGCTCTGTCCCTGTCCTGCCTTCTGTGGTGGCCCAGCAGGCGCCACCTGATATGCTCATTCACTGCAGACCACGTTTTCCCAGCCACCATTGTTTATGCTGCTCTACTCTGGGCCCAGTTTCCAGTGAAATCAGACTTTCCCTGGTCTCTCTGGGCTTTCCTGGGATCAGGAGTGTTGCCTCATGTATGGGACAGGGCATGATGCTGCGTGCAACAGGCAAATGCTTATCGGGCATGTGTGTATCCAGTTCTTTGTATACACCTCTCAAAATTACCACCGTGATGGTGCTGCTTGTTTTTTGTTTGACTGAAATAATAATTAAGGGCAATTGATGTTAGCAAGTCTCCACAAACACACAAGAAACAGATATCAAAACTTAATCAAGTGTGTTCCAGTCTCTTAAAACTTCTTCTTGTACAGGACTGAATTGCAGACCTGCTGGTGTCACGATGAACACTTCTAATCTGCATGTTATGGTGAACCATTTGGCAATGCTGGCCATTTGATTCCTTCAACACTATTACAGCTGTTCAAGAAACAAAACATGCTGCAGCTAGAGGTGCTGCAAGGGAATACTGGCTCCCCAGAGGTACAGACCAATAGTGGGGCTCAGCTGAGCAAGGATGGACTCACAAGCTATCACCCATAAGCTGACCATCTGTAGTCTCCATATTAGCCCTTTCCATTTGTGTGGTAAAGGTGTTATCTCAAGCTCCAGTGGAAGTAAAATTGAACTAAGTCTTTTACCTCAATAATGGAGCACCATAAAGGCTCATTTATGGCTAATCCACAGAGTCAAATGAAGGGTAGTGTCTCACACAGGGACTGCATCTTCTTGTGAAGCCTGTGCTCAAAGATCAGTACTGATTCTAGAATATTAGAGGTTTTTAACTTAGAAAGCCCTAAATATTTTGAGATTTACCCACACAGGAAGTACTATTGCTACAACACAGTAGAAACTGAGATGCATCAGATGGAGCCCTTCAGTGTGCAGGAGTCATTGGCTGAGCTTTTTCAATGCAGTGTCCCCTTCTGGGTCCAAAATACCCTTAATTGATATTGATTCTCTTGATGGGCTTCCAAGCCCATTGTCTTTTGCCTCAGGGAAAGGATATGGCTAAGCTGAGGTTTGAGGTAGGCATATTATGTGGGTTATAATGTTTGGCTGGAGCAAAAGCTGTTCTGTCAGGTTAGCGAAGCTGTTGAGCTTATATCTATGCTTTTAGCTCCCTGTCACATCAGTTGCACCTGAAGCCTTTGGAAAGGCCCTGATTCATAGCAGTCAAAACAAGTAACACAGCAAGAAAGACACCCTCCCTTTCCTTGTCTGTATTATCTACCAGGGCTGCCTGCCTCAGCATACTGTTTTGTGCCTAGGTACAATCAATTAAGTGTTGTTAGTGTTTCATACTTTATTCAGAAGCAAGACTTTAGTTCTTGCTAAGGCTGCATATGGCTTGCAGGTTGTAAGATGTACATTGGAAGACTCCAAAGGACCAAACTAGAATGTCATTAAATATGCCCTTATGCTTTAAGGATGATACAAGTAACACACGAATGATTGTTATTTTTCAGGTTTTAGTGTAGAAGTGTTGCTGGTCTGGCTGGGGTTTTGGTGTCCATGGATTGCTTAGCTCAACTTGAGTTAGCACTGTTTTCCCTTCTGATGATGGCCTAATCACAAGCATGTCCTTTTATTTCTTTAGCTGTGCCTCCCAAATTGAAGGAAATGAAAAACCAAGAGGCTGCTGTGGGTCAGAAGCTAGTGCTAAGGTGTGAAACCACTTCAGAGTACCCTGCACTCAGATTCAAATGGTTAAAGAATGGAAAGGAAATAACAAAAAAAAACAGACCGGAAAATATCAAGATCCCCAAAAAACAAAAGTAAGTACAGAGACATATCTCGCAAGGGGGGCTGGGAGGAGTGGGACAGCTGTACACCGGAACACAAGCATTGAGGCTGTTAATTGCAGTATGACAAAGCTAAAAGCCGTGAGTTATGGAGCAAGAAACAGACACTGAGGTTATTTTTCTTGAACGTATGGATGAAGTGGTAGTATGGCATAAGTATTTCGTAATAATTTTCCCTTTTCAATTTATATTTATTTTCTGATAGCCAAAGGCTATCATGTTAACCAGTAAATCTTGGAGAAAGGCCATTTTTAAACTACTGACAAGAACAGAGGTACCTTATGTTTATTGTCTAAAATCCAAGAATATTTAAAATCATCAAAGCAATGTAGATTTGGAAACGTTTTTGAGATTTGCTTTGCAAGCAATCTAGTCCTTAAGAAGGGCTGAATGCTGTCTGCATTATCTTCAAATGCTTTATGCAAGCTGGCAGCTGTTCTTTACCAAATGCATTCCAGCATATGCAGAGCAAGCCACAGGTCTAGAAGATGTCAGATGAGTAGCAAAGCCTGCAAGTCTCATCCTCCTCGCTGACGGAACATGTGACTGATGACCAGTGCCAAAAGATGGCCTGGTGCCTTGTCTCTGCAGGGAAGGAGAATAAGCTATACAATGCATTTTCTGCATTGAGACAGGAGAAGGCTTTTGCTGTTTGGTCTCTACCATGTTGTTTAGGCTAACAAGTTTTGATTGTAGCTACTTGTCCATCAAAGGAAGGTATGAAAATCCATTTGAACAGAGCCCTTCAATTCTCACTTCTAGTCTCAGTAGGCAGGGTGCTATCTGCTGCACTCCACCATGCCTTCCCTTAGTACCAGACACAGATGATTTGGTGTGGGCTCTGCAAGAGATCTTTCCATCCAGGATGTCAAGTGCCCCCATACATTTTGTCAAATTTTCTTTCTTTAGGCAAAACCAGCAGCCAAAATCAAACAGGAGCTTGGCTTTTCAGAGTTATTCAGGTTGAAAACCAGACATCCTGCTCTCTCTTGCAGTTTTTTCTACCCAAGCCTGGGGCACAAAGTGAGATGAGAAGCGGGACAGAGCAGCATCACTGCATCCCGTATGCCACCTTCACACAGATGGCAAGAAGGAACCTGTGATGTCTCCTTCCAGCATGTGCAAAATGGAACTGTTCCAAGTGGCAGATAGCCCGGCAAATTGTCTGGACTCATTTGCAGGGCCATATGTCTCCATCAGAGTTGTATTTTCAGTCTGTTCTGTAAAAAAATGATTCAGGTCAGAGCCTGGCCCTCAGCTTCCTTAGCAACACAGTGCCACCTGTGAGGGGTAAGCAGTATTTTCTCTGGCTGATACTGATTGACCCAACTTACTGGAGCCAGGATTTCACCTTTTGGGGCTGGGCTTTATCAGTTAAGCATTGAATCAGTAACTGCCTTCTGCAAGCTCCCTTTCTCTTTTTTCTTCCTCACAAAACTTTGAGGAGCTGAACATGCATGTGGAACATAAGAGACTACTTTGCAGGTCAGTGTGTCAAAACATGTTAAAATTCCCCAAAAGACACACATGAAAAAAATTAAAATTGGGACTTTTTCTGGAAAATGGAAATCTAGAGTCTGTTCCTCCACCAGAAGTGGGCACAGTGCAGGCATTGACCGGGATTCCACACTTCCGTTTGCTACCTCAGCCACAAGGGTATCACTCATAGTTGGAATTTCTCTCTTCTATTTTCTATTTTAAAACAGAAATGTCAGTGTGGAACAGAGAAACTCTTCCAGTTAGATGTGAAAGTCATTAGATGTAGAGTACAAAAAAGGGAAAGACCAGGAATGTCTGTTGACACCTGAATGATTTTCCTTGCCTTTCTACTTTGAGATTTTAGTTTAGGAACACATCAGTGCTTTGCCATTCTTCTTTTGCTGTCTATGTGTGCATCTCATCCAGGACTGAGTAAATGCGAACAGTTTAAGAGAAGATAGATTTTATTTTGATAAAAAGTGAGACAGGCACGTGTTCTAAAGCTAAAGGAAAATGAGGAAAATATACTTCAAATGAATGCCTAGAGGCACATGCAGATTACGGTTAAAAAAGCCACATTAAAAAGATCCAATGCAAAAGGAAAGAAATAAAAATGATCAAAGAGCTTTTCCCCTGCTTATTTTCTGTGTTTTTTTTTTCATGACAGAACACTGATAAATGTTTGTCATGTTCATATGCTGCCATATTGTTACAAAAAGCATTTTAGCATGAACTTTTCACTATTACAAAGTGTGGGAAAGATCAACTAGGAAGGCTGGAGTAGTTTTTGAGCTGTCTGGGATTAATGTCTATTTTAAAGGTCAAATGGCTACATGAAAAGTAGGCTATATTTCTGAAGAATCATTAGCTTACAGGATACCACAGTCTTATTGACTCCTTCAATCCAAACACTTGAGAATAACACTTCCTACATATTTATAAAAACCTTGCAAAGTTTGTAAGTAGGGCCCAATGTCCAGAAGTCACTTCTGGTAATGTCATATTTTGCAAGAAATCATCTTTCTCACGGTGTGATGGCAGAATAAAACCTGTTCATTGTCTGGAGAAAAAAAAATGCTTCAAGGTTCTGGCTATTTAGCTTTATTTTTTCTAACAAATTTCAAAAAATATTTGGCAGAAGGATGAAGTGTCTAGCTCAGAAATTGAACATGAATACCTTAGCTTGTCACCTGGAGTAGGCATGGAAAAGATAATACTGCAGCTTGGTGTTTATTGAGTGCATTTGGTGTGTGAATTTGGTAGTGTGAATACTACCATTTCAAAGGATTTGCAGAAGTGGGGCAGATGCCGACTGTGTTCTCCTAGTTTTTTAAGAGTTTAGAAGAGTCTGTGGCAATGCAGGCTTCCTCAAAGCATAGCCTTCTGAAGACTGCCTTGCATGTAAAATGAACTCAGGGGATCACTCCTCTAAGCTTGCTAGGATGATTCCAGGGTGGTTGATTCAGAGGTCGCAGAGCCCTGGCATGCGATGATCTGACAGTACAGCAGGTGAATCACACTAAATGAGTGTGCCCCTTCTCATTACACTGGGAAGTCAAGAGAAACTGAATGAGTTTAAGTTTTAATGAAAGGCATTTAAAGCACTCACTTTTTAGATCAGATTTGTCATGGAGTAAAAGCATGCAGTCAGTGAGTTTCTGCTGCTCTTAGGATTGCTGATAATTCATGATGCCATGATTGGTTGTTCTGTATGTCCAAGCTCTAAGTTATTCCTTTGTGTCAATGGAGATACAGAAAAAATCAGGGACCAGACAAGGGCTTTTCACCTGCTAGCTAACTTTCCCATGCCTGTCCATTTGTACTAGTAACATTTAGTTTTCCTTCTCTGATTTCAAACCCAGGTGAAGCCTACACATTTTTGTTTTGGGTAGTGTGCTGTACAGATTCAGACTCCTTTATCAAGGTTGAGGTTTTTTCGGCAGAGGGAAGGTATTTGCCACTTCACCTGGCTGATGGCTTCAAATACAACACTGCATAAGAAAACTTTACGTGCAAATGCCCTGTATCTTGAGCTTCATCCAAGCTTAGCCTGGATATTTGCCCACAGACAGGCAATTCTGGATGACAGATGGAGACTGGAAGCAAAATTAATTCAAGTAGTCAGATAAAGTGGGCTGGGACTGCCTTCTGCAGATGTATTTCTTTCTCTTTCATGTATGAATACAAGTTCAGTAGTGTCATAGTGACAATGACCTAAAGATATAGCAGAAGCAGATCTCATAGGGAGAGGCATTTTTTGGTGTAGCATGGTATAGATTGAGAAAAGGATGAGCATTTCTATACTGAATCCCTTATTAGGGGCTTTAGCCCCTAATACAGTACTGGTGGTGTACTGTATTGCTAGGAAGCTGCTTCATTTACAGCCACTAATGAGTCATCTGCTCTGACTGTTTTGAATTCTGTTCTGATATGTCTCAATAATATTCTTAAGGCTATAAATATTCACATTATTTCTCCTGGTCTCAGAGGAAAAACTCTTTACAGAGTTTTTATAAAAACAGTAATAAATTTGGCTTGTTAGAATTAGGTTTGTAAGAAAAATGATTGCTTCACCTATTTTAATATAATCTTAAAATCATTAAGGGAAGACACAATTCCTCACCTTTTCCTGGAGATATCATGTAAAACAAAGACAGTAAACTAAATATGCAGGGCAAAGAGTTTCTTCCAAAAGCCAAGAGTGCCACAAAGGTGATTTGCATCAATATTACTTAATATCACACAGAGCAGAAAAGATACCACAGCAGACATACAGTGGGAGCCCAAATAAAAATGATACAGCTGCAGCTGTGCTTCTTACCTGTCATTGGGTTAAAGTGAGTTCCTCAAAAAACCGAGCCTGTTTACATTGCTTTTTGAAGCATGCTGAGTTTACAGCCTGCTCTCCATCTATACAAATGTCTGCAAGCATGGCTGAAAGATAAGCTGTGTGATACAGGAAATATCGCGTATCTACACAAGTTGTTACATGGTGTAGACTGCTGCCAGACATTCCTGGACAGGTCCTCAACCGGTTGTTGCAAAGGCAGATGTGTAGATGGCTGGCAGGGAGATTAAAGAGCAGGCCATTTTTCCTGTGTTATAAGACAAAGAGACAGTAGCTTTCACCTTCTGGACACTTTTGTCAGTATGTCAACAACATTTTTTCTCATGTATTCATCATTACCACCAGCTACAGTCTGTTCTTGTATGCCATCTGAAATGCAGCCCAGTTAATTAATTCATCATTAGGAACTGGGCTTCTAACATTGCTTGAGAAGGGAGCACAAATAGTCAGCTATTCAATTGTTTACCATTCGAGCAAACCCGAGCAAATTGTTAATCCTAGCTTGGCTGCTTTTCCTTCTTTCAATCCCAGAGGCCTCAAGAAAACAGCCCTCTTTTATGACATGAGGGAAAACCCTCTAATGTGGGTTTCTGTCAGAGCTGAGGTCCACCTAGCACACTGCTCTCATCCCATGAGGGTCACAGTGCTGACTCTTCAGCAGCAGGACCTTCACATAGAGGCAGGGAAGGCTGAGCTGCTGGTAAGCAGATGGGATAGTTTACTGTGCTAGAGGAGGGATGGCTCAGGAGGATGAGTTGGAAAGTGGCATTGAACATTTCAGTCGCTCCAGAAGCCCCCTCCTACAACAGACTTGTTTCTGGTCTGAACCCAACCCTGCTCAGTGGTTCCCAGAATGGGTAACCAGTTGTGATTTCTGCAAGGAGTGTTAGGAGACATGGCTGTGCTGAAGCAAAAGAAGCTCCCCAGACATTGCTTAGACCAGCACTCGTTGCTAGACATGCTCGTGAGTGAAGAACCCCTACCTCCTGGAGCTCAGTCCTTCATGGTGGGGTAGGCCAACTTAGGGAAGCCAATGCTCATGCACTCTATCAAGCGACTATTCTAGACAAATGAGCAGGCTTTGCTACAGGCAAAACTTCACCAAAGCACTTCTTTTAAACAGAAACTGAGAAAAACAATGAAGTGTGTATATTCCCCAAACCAGTAATTCTCTGCAGTCTAGGTAATTGCCATCACAAGAGCTGGGGACCCTTTGGGTGATAACAGAACATGTTCCTACCAAATTAATGTTCTGCATTTTAAAATCTAATCTTAAAACCTTGGAAACTCATTAAATTATGTCTCTGAGCCAGGAACACAATGTAGCTTCATGCAAATTGTGCTCCTGCCCATAATAATGATTTACTATTGGGGTTTCAGAGGCTTTTAAAGAGAGTGGCATGTCCTAATTTCATAATTATTTAGTCAGATGTTGGAAACTACAGTACTTACCCAGAACTCCTCTACTGGCAGTATGAACTGCCATCTCCATGGCATCTGGATAGCCAACAATTCAGCTGAGAGAGGAAGTTTTTCAGGTTTCCTCTAAGAATAAAGACTTCTCTCAAGCAGAAAAGAATAAACAAGTATCTTCATTTGAGTTAATTAATATGCCTGTTTTCCAGCAGCCTGTAAGAGAGAGATTTTTTTATTCTACTCCTTTCTTTCCAACCTGGATAGTATCAACCTGTCAGTAAGAATGGAAGACAGGACTCTTTGTTGAGAGATAAAAAAGAATGCATTAGTTGATGCAGTGACTGTTACGCCAGTACAGGATGTTTACATGTTTTTTCTTATTTCACAGGAAGTACTCTGAGCTTCACATTTATAGAGCCACGTTGGCTGATGCTGGGGAATATGCATGCAGAGTGAGCAGCAAACTAGGGAATGACAGTACTAAAGCCAGTGTTTTCATCATGGACACCAATGGTAAGGTTTGACTCTTTATTTTACTGTCACATTAAGAAAGACCATTTATTAAATTTGCCACCATGACAAAAGGGTTTGGAGGAGGGGAAAGCCTTGCAGATGAAGTGGAAGTGGAACCACTGAAATCTATTAGGTGTACTAAGAAAATTAATCAGGCCTGACTTGTCTGCTATGCAGCTGAGATGTTCATTTTTCCTTACCTAGACAAATGGGATGCCTCCTACGCATCTCAGGAGAGATCAGCATTTTCTCTGAGACACTTTCCAACATCAAGTCTAAATAGTCAAGACAAGAAGAGGATGAAGGGAAAGGAATATTATTCTAATTTCCATAGTACACGAGTAGTAGAGGCACTATAGGCCTGTGGGGAAGCTTTCATTTAACCTAAAACATGTCCAAGTTGAAGTTCTGAAACAGCACTCCTCTCTTTGTCTTTAAGTGATATTTGTATGGCTCTGATTGCCACCACTTTTACTTTCACAGATGTTGATAAGTTTTTCTTTTGATTTCTAAAGTAATGAAGACAAAGTCACAAATGTATTTGAAGGCATGTTATTCAAAGGTACAAATGTAATTCATGTACTTTAATTCAGGCATTGTGATTTAAACTTGTCATGAGCTTGTCATGACGCAGACAGCATTCATACTTACCCAAATGATTTAAAATTATTATAGATAACTATTTTTGCAGGGCTCCTTTCCTTTTTATTTACAGGAAGTCCCAATTGCTTCTGATGGAATTTTGTGAGTGTTTCCATTGTACACAAATGCAGTACTGTTTCTCTTTGCAAGTGTATTGGAGACTACAGTTCAGCTGAAAACTTGTTTCTTAAGTATGACATTGACTAATTCAGCTCTGATAATTCAAACTACAGTGTCTAGCCAGTTGTGAAATATCAAACGAATGTGCACACATTATCAAACCAAGCAGGAGTTCTGTTCATATGTGAAATGGGTTTAAAGATGTTGCAATGGGAATTTAGCAGGGATGCTTTCCTGTTCCACATTGTGCTGTAAAACAGGAGACAGGCATTTAAATAAATAGAAAAACGAATGTAAATCTTTGTCAGTGGGCTTTATCTTTGGCTATCTGCTGTTTTGTGGTCACACAATGATTACTTGTCTGTATTGACTTTGTGTATTTGCTATTCTATTTCATCAACTAAAAAATCTCAAGTGCTAAGATTTTGTACAAGTTATATGGTATTATAACCATGATCAGGAGATTGATATAAAAGATCAAGCATTATTTACCAGAATGTTATGAGGACCAAAAATGGGTAGGTGTTCCAGTGTAACTTTGTAAATGCTCTTAGGTTCCATGAATACAAATTTTGGTTGCTCATTAGCTGCTTACATGGAGAGCTCCTATACTGTTTCCATGACACTGAAGTCTCCAAAACCCAGTCGCAGGCCCTGTGCCTGGGAAACAATACAAAACCAATACAAAACCAATACAAAAAATACAAAACCAATACAAAAAATGCAAAAAAACCACCCAAAACAAAACAAAACAAAAGCTTGGCTGTCCTCTATTACTTTCCCAGATGAGGAAAGGAGTTGTGGCTGGGGAGCACATGTGGGACCTCGTTCCTATGCTTCATGACATGGATTTTTCAACTTCCTTTTGGGCTGTGCTGAATGACAGCAAAACACTCCTACTTCAGGGAGATGAGAGCTTGATTTTGAAAGAAAACTTTTGCAGGCAAGGCCTGTTATGTGCGTTTATAACTGATATGTTAGAATCTGTCTAATGTGAAACGTAAGTTGCTTAAAACACAGTTGTGCATGAAGACTCCCTTGAATATAGGACAAAATCAGATCCAATCTAGACCTAGCATCTGGCCCTTTTCTGTAAAGATCTGAACTGGAAACTCAGTGATATATGAACTGGAACATCTTGGTAATATTTCATAATATTGAATCAGGCATGATGGCATTCATTGGTTGAATAAATCGATCGTGCATATTTGGTTGCTACACATACATCTGAGCCTCCTTTACTTATTGTTGCTTATAAATTACTGGTAAAATTATTCCTGTTTTTTCTTCTAATGATGGAATTTCCCACCTAGATTTTAGGAACAGCATGGGCAACATCTGGTGACTTAAGAGCAATGGATCCCTAAGCCTCAGAGGGCAACATCTGCTTTGCAAACAGGGACAGACCCCCTGCACGGCGACCTCCTCACCCCTCCTTCCCCCACATTCCCTGACCTCTTCCCCTTGCTAGCTTAATGACAGATTTGGGATCCAAACTCACTAATGAGCCTTGAAGGGCAGTGTTTACTCAAATCTCATAGTGTGTGAAGTCCTGCACTATTCATAAGAAAGAGGGAGGTTTGTTTGTTAGTGGTTATGTTTGGTTGGTTGGTTTGCTTGTTGTTGTTGGGGGTTTTTAAAGAATGAAAAAAACTCAGTGTATTTATCTCTTATGTGTTATTTCCCGCCAACCGGCTTTTGGAGAAGACTTTGGGGTCCAGTGCTTCCCAGAAGACCCAGTAGGAAACTTATGTGTGGATATCTGAGAAGGCTGAACCTCTCAGGGTAGGCAGAGAGGTTGCTTCCTTCCACCTCCAGCAGATAGGACGACAGTAAAGAAAGATGCCTCAGAGGGCCTAACTTTCTTATGGTTGTACTGACCTGCTCTGCTATGGGAACCGTAACTTTAATTATGACAGTTAATTTAATGACTTCACCTGGTCATGTTTATTATGTGTGCTCTGCTGTCTGCAAAATAGATCCTCCTTTCCCTTTATGTTGAGTGCATTAAGACTGAGGGTAGATATGGATGGCTTTTCTGGGCATGGGGTTATTTTTTGTTCCACTAAAAGATGATTTTCAGTACAAAAATCTTGGTTTTAATTCCCTAGATTTTTGTCAAACTTTAACTATTTTAGTTGAAATTTTCTTTGCTGGTGTATGCCACAAAAGAGAACTCTAAGGCCCGACCAAAGGTCTATCTAGCATGATGCCTTGTCTCTAACTAGCATTGGGGATTAGGAAAAAACATGTGAAGAATAAGGTAAATGTGTTGTTTTGTTTTGTTTTCCCAAGAAAAGGAAAAGCTTTTCCCAAAAAAAGGAAAAGGTGCACCTTTACCACTAAGGTCACATGTCTGAAAATTTCTAATATCAATTCCGTGCTCCAAAGTATAGAAAAAAATAGTATTTCTCAATAGAACAATTGTAAAAATGTCTTTGTTGTTTTCATTGAGCAACGAGCTTTATTATTCCCTGATCTCTTTCTCAAAAATGGTAAAATTTTCTGTCTTAAACGGTAATCATCAATGCGATAGTAACTCCTTGTTGCTGTTATCATTAACATTGCTGTTACTTGAAACTGCTGAATTTGCTCTTCCACAAATTTTTGCTACACATGCAAAACACACACAAACGGTATTAACCTACATAGACTTCTAAATTTTCTAATTTTTACTCAAAGAAACGTAAATCCTTGTCTATACAGCCATCTGTGTGGATTTAAAATGCAACAAATACAAAAATAGGTAGATAAAAGCTTTTTTAACCAGTCTTAATAGCAAATGGGAGCTATTCTCATACAATCATAGAATGTCCTGAGTTGGAAGGGACCCACAGGATGATCGAGTCCAGCTCCTGTCCCTGCACAGGACAACCCCACAGTTCACACCATGTGTCTGAGGGTGTTGTCCAATCACTTCTTGAACACTGTCAGGCTTGAAGCTGTGACACCTCTCTGGGGAGCCTGTTCCAGTGCTCTACCACCTTCTGGGTGAGGAACTTTTTCCTAATGTCTAGCCTAAACCTCCTCTGGTAGGGAGGTTTTAAATTTATAATGAGTATAACTTCTCCACGGGATATGAGGTGCTTTCTTATTTTCATTCACTCTTATTCATGCTCACTCCCCTAAGAAAGAATAGAGGTATGAAGTTCTCCTGAGTTGTATAAATAGTGCACAGCTTTGCTAATGCAATAGTAACTGCTTTTTGCATCCTAATTTGTCACTTTAGCCAGGCAAAATTCCTGTAGTGAGTTTTTTCATGGACTTTCTAATGAATGTAAGACCACACTATGCTAAATAAATAACACACCCAAAGCTTTCCATTTCATGTTTGAAAACTTGTTCAGAAAATCCCTTATTTAGACAACTAGGTAAGTGACCTTGCTTTCTAAAGTGTTGAGCACGCCACAGCTACATCTCAATGTGGTGTGTTTTCCATTAAAATCTGTTGACCTAAACCTTTTGCCTCTCTGAGTCTTTGCTGTGCCCAGCATGACTCATGGTGTGAAACGGTGAATTCCTGCGGAGATATTGCAGAAGTTAGAAGTCTATGGTGCTGGATGACTACTGGGTTGTGTGCAGGGCATTGTGTAAGTGCTCATCCTGCACATCTGTGCAAAGTGAGTTGATGTAGTTTGAGTCATCAGTGGGGCTGGCTGGGACAACTTTGCCTGAACTGCAGGAAAAAAGAAGCATTCACATGATCTGTTCATGTAACTCAACCGTAGGCAGAGATTAGCCTTGGTAAATTCATTAGCTACACAGTCAGTGGCATGTGCAAGCTTCTGGTTTTGCATGCATAGAACTTGCAGTGGTACTAACAACTCCAAGTTATACAGTAATCAACAAGGATCTGATATCCATCATCCAATAAATTTTAGTTTGCGGTTCCTCTTCTGAAGGTAGCCAGCAGCTTATCTGCAAGAAGATGGCAGAGAAATAAGTAAATAAAAATGACATCTTTCATCTTGTACCTACAGAGCATGTGGCCAACTACGAAATACTTCAAATACAAGAGAAGTCTCTACATCAGTCTGTCTGAGACTTGATTAAAGCAGATCAGTGTATTTTTTCTCTCTCTGGTATAGTTATAGGTGACCTGGGGCCATAGTTTGTTTCTAATTGGCTGATGTAATGGGTCAGATTCTCGACTGGTGCAAATCAGCATGCCTGGACCAAAATCACTGATTTAGGTCTCCACATAAAAAGAAATGGGTCCATCACTCAGTTTGGCACAGCAATTCCCCTTAGAGTAGCTTTGAAGCTTTACTTGCAATTGGACGTATTTGAATTGAGGGCAGTGTTCTTTTAATTTGATTCAGGGTAATAGTTTCTTGGAGGACCAGGGAAAAGGTGAAAATCACAGTAGTTTTAAGAAACAAAAAGTCAGTTTATACATTGGATGTCCCAGTGTCCCTGACTACATTTGTCTGCATGCCTCTGAGGTCTTAGACTATGGCCTTACTCACCTTCTACACACCTACTCCCTACTCTGCCAGCTGTAGACCAAGTAACAGAGGTCTCAGAAATTCCCTTTTTCTAAAGGAGTGTGGTAGCTTATTCTTCATGTAATTCAGAATATGTTACCTGAATGACGCAACCAATGCAAAAGGTTTAAGTCTTAAATCACTGCCAGAAGGTAAACCTCAGGATGACATAAAGCTTGTTTGCAGCTCTAACTACCTATGATGTTCGTGGTGTTTGCATCGTCTTCAGGGCCCAAGTTGTTGTTCCTGTCAGGGTCCTCAGAACTACCTTCAAGGCCTGAACCAAAATCCATGAGATCAACCAAATCCCTTCAGTTTGCTCAAGCAGGCTTTTTTGTGTTAGGCCTTTGGCAAACTAACTGAGGGGGGAAAAAAGGGTTGTGGGGGCATACAGAGGGCTCTGTAGAGCTGTTAGATGTTTGGTTATCCCTGGAGAAAAGTCTTGCCTGAGGAGGACCTCCTGCCACCCTCAGAGGCATTACAGCAGAGCTTGTTGCCCAGGCACTGAGTTGTCTCCTCTCAGCAGCCCAGACAAAGCTCCCTGCCTGGAAGAATGGATCAAGATAGAAAGCCCAGCAAGGTGGTGGGTTGCTGTGAGTCCTGTGGGGGTTGAAGGGTCTCTTCTGCATCTTGGCAGAGGAGACAGCAGGAGATGGAGCTGACCGGAGTACCAAGGACTGAGAGGCTGCAGGGACCTGCTCCCAAACAAGGATCTCTTGCCCATCCTTAAATATTTTTACATAAGAAAGCCCCAGCACAAACATATACAGTTTCAGGAAACAGCACTTCACCAAAACTTAAATGCTCCTAGAAGTGCCAGGGGACAGAAGTGGAGGAGCATCTGAGGTAGCTGCTCTTGTGGGGACTTAAACATGACGATGAAGATAGGGCTGTGGGCTGCCATCTCCATAGCTTAGCAGACTGCAGCAGCAACTGTAAGTATCATGACTGAAAAATACTTCCGGCTCTTCCAACTTCGGCAAGTATTGATGGTCCCCTACAAGCAGCCTCTTTTCTGTCTCCTTATGTTCAAATGGCTTATTGTGTGGACCTGTGCTGGCCTTCTCAGGTGAAGTAAAATGCCTCTCTTACCATTGTGCTGTACTGTTCTCAGTAAGCAATGCACACAAATTTTGCATCTTCCAAATGTTGGCATCCACTGTTAATGTTGCCAACACAAATGTATCTAGCAGGGCTTGCTAATGTGTGACTTTGCCACGTTTTCCAAGCATGTTTCTCAGCTTCAGTTTCAGATGTGAGAGGCTCTTGTGTATTTTCCACTGGCAGGGAAGCTTCCTTCAGCATTCGTCCCGACACAGCTGCACTGGGGAGGTGGCAGTAAGAAATGCTCCATCAAGGTCAGCACAGGCACTAAATGGAACATAGTTTCTTTAACAGTGAAAAAAAATTGCTCCAGTTGTGCCAGATGCTCAGCTATACAGCTGTCAGACCTGTTCTGTCTCCCGTTGTGACTAAGAAAGTTTAATTGCTCAGACAGCCCAACTGCACAACAGCAAACTTCCTCCATACCCAAAAAATGGTCCTGAAAGCTGCCTGACTACAGGCCAGTGGTCTTAATGCAAAGGTTTTGACCTTAAAAATTGTACTTGTCATACTCTTTCCCATGCCACACATCACTGGCTATCAGGGAACTGCTGCATAACATGTTGTCACACATTAGTGGAATGAAACTGAGACATATTGCCCAGGCAAACAAGATATTTGCCAAAGAAAACTGGACCAAAAAGGAAAAAATACAGAAGAAGAGCTAGGAAGCAAGATGTTAAAATACAGGCTCAACATTGAGGCTTAATGACAGTTGGACTGAGTTTTGTCTCTGGTCAAGTTCCTGTGGACTCTGAAGACAGTGAGCAGAGGGCTACCTGATCCAGAATTACACTGATCCAGAATTACCCTGATCCAGAATTACAGAACAGAGTAAAAACTTTCTTAATTTGCCTTTTCCTAAATAACTCATGGGGCTTTTTAAAAATTCTTTTTGTTTGGCCT
This sequence comes from Caloenas nicobarica, assembly GCF_036013445.1. NCBI lineage: Eukaryota > Metazoa > Chordata > Aves > Columbiformes > Columbidae > Caloenas > Caloenas nicobarica. The sequence goes on along the minus strand of NC_088284.1, from coordinate 44,438,013 downwards.
ACCAGAGAATTCTTGGTGTGCCTTGAGGATTCAGGGCAAGACTTCTTCCCTGACATTGGTGGCCTTTCCCATCTGTGAATTTGAAACTTCTGCAGCTGTATTGAATTGTGCCACTAAGAGGCTGAAAAATGTTTAGAGAACTTGGAGAAGACTAAGATTGTTGATGCATACAACTGAGGGGTGATTTGTTCACACCTAGGAAATTGTGCGCAGCTGTGGCTTGCAGAGTCAGCAGCACATGGACAGATGGATGATGTCATTGGAACAAGGTCTCTATACAAGCCATGTGAAGCCTAAAAAAAGTCTTTCTACTTTCTGCTTTCTCCCATCTGCATTCTGCAAGGCATTAGTAGGGACCTAAGCATGGCAGCATTATATCCCATTGCCATCAACCAGTCGAACAAGTGGGTGCAAGAAGTCCATGGCAGTATATCACTAGCAATAGAGCATCTCTGTCAGACCAGTATGGAAGAGCAACTTTTCTCATCTCTTCAGCAAAACAACTGTTTGATTTTCATCACAGGACCCCCAGCAGTCATCCCACAGGAAGACTGGGTTTGCATGTGTGACTTAGAAGATTTTCCTGAAGTGGAAAGTGACATTATTGCATGTACTTACTAGCAATTTGAGTGATATGAAGATGAACATGTCTTCACAAAATTTAACTGCCTAGAAGCATAAGGCATGAATACTTACACTGATGCCTTCCAGAAGCAAAGCCATCTGCATGATTTCTTCTGTTGCCACTGATCAGTTATTCCCAGAGGAGAATGAGACATTGAACAACTGGCTTCTTTCAGAAGAAACAGGCTTTTTTAGTTCTACTAGTAGACACAGTATTTTTTTTTTCCCTGAAAGGAAACTTTTGCAAGTTGGTGTCTGATTGCAGCCTCTGCCCACTAAAGCAGAATTTAAGCTTGCGTCTTTGAGCACCTTTTTCCCCCTTACCTTGTCCATTCTTGGAGCAGAATGCTGTCGGAAGATCATCTGACTCCACATTATAACTTCCTGCCTCTTGTGTTTTCCAGAGAGCACCAGCAAGATACCAGTATCAACAGAAGGGACAAAAACTTCACGTAAGTTCAGTTAACAGAGTCTTTCTATCTCTTTGTCTTTATTTCTTCTCAAAGCTGCTTCTGCAGTTCTGAAATTGGTCTCTCTTAGCAGAGAACAATTCACCCACATCCAGTGCCTCAATACCTGCATATTACCTTGAATAATGGAGCTACTTCAGGGATTGAGAAATTCATGAAGAAGGGTTAAGCATACTTTTTAATATCCTGGAGTTGTATTGAGGATGCTAACTTGGCCTGCAGTTTTCAGCCTGCAGCAGCCCCAGTGAAAAAGTATTTGAGTTGTTAGGAACTGTGTTTTGAAAAAGCACTTGTTTCCCCTATTCCTGTAAATCATAGCAGCTGCATATGAATTTGCAGATTCTATAGACATATAGAAAACATTGCCTAGATTGCTTTGTTTCTCAGGGCTCTACATGCAATTCCTTACAGCTCTGCAGGATCTGTGAGACAGGTAACTTTCTGTCAGTAGTTTAACCACTTTTGAAGCTGCCTTGGCATACTAAGTGCCTTTTCCAGATGGTTTCCTTTCAGGCTGGTGGAATTTTGCATTCAGCATCCCACCTGCAGTTATGGATCACATGGCTCCAGAGTTACTCCTGGAAATGACCCCAGTGAGAAGTCACTTTCATGATTTAAATATTAGAGTTACTTTCTATGTGGCTACAATACAAACAGTTGTCTTTACTGCTGTTTGGCTGAGGGAGCTGTGAATAGGCATGTGTAAGCTGAACATCCCAAGGTTTTACAATATGCACATATCCTGCTTGGCAAAGAGGTTGGGGTCCTGCTAGCTTTTTTGAGAAAGTTCTGTCTGGCAGAGACAGGTTTTAGTGTGAGATGATAGTGTTTGTAGGCTAGATAAAGGAAAACAGTGTGATTGCCAGATTTTGCATTTAGCATGCCTGCAGCCTTTCCTTTGATGCATCTGCGTGTGTGGCGACCTACTTCTGAAATCTTGGCACTGCTGCCTGACAGAAGAGCTACTGGATGTGCCCATATTCTTTCATGTTCTCAGTGGGGCCTGTCGCTGGTGCTTCACTGGATATGTATGAGACTACATAGCTAATAGCAGTGTCCTGTAACCGTTGGAACCGTTCTTGTTCAAAGGACGTGACATGCTGGTCACCAATTCCACTGGGCTTGCCTTGCCTTCTCCCTAGTGCAGCAAGAATGCAGTCCCTGTACTTTGCTCACTTCTTTCCCACGAACTAAATTTCTTCTTCTTGAGTGGTCTCTTTCCCTGCTTATGTCCCTTCCAGTGCGTGCTGTTACAGTCCTGTTCTCTTCTTTACTGCTACTGTACCACTGGAGAGGAGGAGGCCGGGATCTTCAAAAGGCTGGCTGCATTCCTGATGAACGCCTGCACTGGCATATATTATGCCAAGCGGCACATCATGGTGTTGTCCTGAAGGAGAGCAGAAAGCAATACATCCAGTGGCTGCTCGTTGAAATCTTCTCATGAAACTCTGAGTAGGCTTTTGCTATGTGGTTGGAGCAGAGATGTGCTCAGTTCCAAACCCACCAGGTACTGCTATTCTCACTGTGCGCACCCAGCCCTGGGTCCAGACAATGTCAGTTTTCTCTCCCAGTACCAGAGTCTCCTGCTGACTAATAGTGTCTAGGGTTTGGGGCACTGCTAGTGTTTTCCAGTCCTTGCAAATGCCAATAAGTCATTAGTGTGTTCACCCTTTTGTTGGACATAGGCTATTGTGAGATGCTGGTGTTTAAATCACCGGGAGCTAAGTCTCTTGAAGTATCGCTACAGTTACTTTTTGGTGATAGGAGGACTTACAGAGCAGTGTTACGTTTTAAGTATGGTTTTACTCTGCCTAAAAATTGATGGTAGGCAACAGATTCATCTTTTCTGCCTGACGTGATATGTTGTTAAATCATTCACTACAGAGCATGCAATATGTCTGACCTGCTCCCTAGGATTCACAGGCTGGTTGTTGGCCACCCTGACTTCCTTCCTCCCTTTATGCAGTGACACATCACATTGCAGCCTTAGGAGAAGTGCAAACTCTTCCTTCTGGCTGACGGTACTCTTCAAGCACACTGTTGAATTCTTTACTCATGCATGACACCATATGTTTTCCTGGACTCTAAGACAGTGAAAGCCCATACAGCCACCCAAATTCATGGCTCTAGTTTGCTGTGTGGTTGAGGTTCCTGCAACTCAAGAGGTTCAGTCCTTCCTTGAAGCTAGCTTGCTTCTTCCATTAACTTTTTTGAGTGCTTCCCTTGTGTGATTTGTGTTGAGATCTATTTCCTTCCGCTGTCCTACAAGATTATTTGCCATCTTGAGAACGCTGCTTCTTTTCCCTTTCTTCGTAACCACTTTAGGGCTGGTGCTATGTCCCTGTTTTGTTTGGAACATGTCCTGCACTCCCTTCCAACTACAGCGCTCTGCAGAGGTGGCGGCATTCATGGACCCTACTCTTTTTCAAGTCACTGAGATCCTTTAGCAATAGTTGTGATAGACCTGGAGCCCTGACTGTCCATTTGGAATAATGTGAGAAGAAGATAAGAAGCTATTATTTTCTGGGTCAACATGTAGCTTCAAGAAGCACTACTTTGCACTTTCCTCTGATGCTGTAACAAACAGCTGAAAACTTTGCTCTCTTTGCCAGCTTTCTCCTGGCTTTCGCTCTCAGGACTATGGAGCATTTTTGCTGCAATTGATTATTCACAGTGTGCGCAGAACATGCTGTATCGACTTTGAAGTTCTTTGCTTTCTCGAGCTATCTCATTTTTTCTCTTCTTGGGTTTCTGATTACTGGGAAAAAAAAAAATAAAAGAAAAGAAAGTTCCACTAGGGGAAGGTGTTCAGGCTTCTCCAGTATAACAATGTAGCTATGGCTGTGTTCTTACAACTTTGTTGTTACTTCTGTGTGTTGCAGAACCCATGTTTACGATACAAGCTTCAACAGAAGGAACAAACACTTCCTCCTGTAAGTATATACAAGTTGTTCAAATTATTGCTGGCAAGACCTTCAGTTAAATTTCTCATTCCCTACCTCAGAAAGAAATATGCTTCTGTCTGAACCTACAACATGGGATTGGGAGTGACTGAGTAGGATTCTTGTACTACAGATGCAGTTGTTATTTGTTATATATTATGATTACAACTCTCAGAGCCATGTCCTTTGTGTATTGAGGGCTAAACACCTTCCTTCAGAAAGGTCAAAGCATAGTTTCTGTGGGGCAAAGTGGAGGAAACTGCTCCAGGGTTTCCTACCTGGAATTTCCTTCCCTGGCCTCCCCAGGCAATGTATGGCTTCAAACACTGTCTCCTCCCCCTCTGCCTCTGCAGCCCCTGTCCCTAGGGTAGCTGGAACATCCTCAGGTTCAGCCATCCCCAACTGCAGTGCATTTCCCTTCATTCCCATGCCAGCTGGTGCATGTTAGAGCTCCTTGGGCTCTTTCTCCTGTACCCTGTTGCCCTTGGGAAGAGGAGGCAGAAGGCGAGGACCAGAAATGGTTCCCCTTCCTGGGGAAGAGAGGTTGTCTCTCTGCTCATCTTGGGAGCACACTGGGAGCTGTGGGGGTGCCAGTGAGGAAGGCAACTCTTCCTTTGTAGTGATGCTTCCCAGGGAAGCATTCTTTACAGCCATAATCCTGTGCACACTCACACTCCCACCCTCGAGAACCATCAGGTAGAGCCTTCCAACTTTTTACTGGACCCAGATCCACCATCTAACCAGCTTGGTTTTGAGCCATCTGGAAGGACACTTCACAGGTCAAAGTCAGCAGAGTTGTGGGAGGTAGGGTACTGACCTTCTTCTAAAGCAGTAAGCTTTGCTGGCTGCCAGGGATGGGATGGCAGGTGAGATAGACCAGTGGTCCAACCCACTTTGACAGTTCCAGTGTGGCTATAAAATATGGTCCATGCTCTATAGCACCCATCTATACATAGATGCCTAAGGGCATCACATCTAATAGCTCCTGAAGCAGCACAAAGGGGAATGGCCAAAACTAAATCTCTGGACACAATATTCTGAATATTTTTTATAATTTATGAGATGCAAAAGATTTATTTTTGTAGATTTTCTTCTCAGCTATTAGATTGATTAGTGTTTTAAGGCTGTGTTGAAGGAACTTTAGAAACATGACACGTTGTTTTAAAAGACCAAAAAGATTTCTGCCAGCAAGGTGAGAAGAGTTAATGGTTTTGGCCTTCTTTTGTCTCTGGTGCATAGCAGCAGGGTAGGCAGGAGTAATTCCTAGAGCAATTTAAAGCAGCCATTTCTTTCTATTCTGTTCTCAGTCGCATTGATGTAAGTTGGGAGTAGTACTATTCAAGTCACTAAAATAAGTAAAGGAGAAGAGAGAACAGTATTGGATATAGCTGCCTATGCTGGATAGGAAAAGGATTACAAATCAGGAGGGAGCCAGTGTTCATTGCTAACAGATGTGGATGTCTACTCACAATACAGAGCAATGAGGGAATTGAGTCCACATAGTTATTCTAAAGTTGGTCAGGGCTTTTCTGAATTTCAGTTGGACATGTCCACTTCACACTTGTCACTGTCAATCTTGTAACAGCTACAGGAGATAAAATAAACTGTTTCCTTCCACTTCTCAGACAATAGCTGATGTTTCAGAGAGCATGCCAACGCTGTCACTGTTGGCCCAGCGCTGGGAAAGACCTGAGAACAGCAGAGTGACTCAGTAGGGTCTGTCCCCCAGGCTTTCACAAGTGAACAGACATGTGTCGTACTTTGATTTTTTGGAGTTCCCATGACAGATAGATATTCAGAGAGCTAAAAGTTTTAAAAAATTCCATCTCAGTAAGACACTTCACAACGGACATCCCAAAACTCAAGGTGCACGTGTAGCTACACTCCTCGAAATCCAGCCCATTTTGAGAGTGTGGGCCTCCATTCTTCAGTAAATGAGAAGGGAAAGACTGTGATGTATTCTTAGTTTCACATAAAGGGCTGGTGATTGGGTTGTGGGTTCTGTAATTCAAGGACGAGGCATAAATTCATGCTTTTGTATCCTGTTTCATAGTGTGAGACTTTGTGGCAGTGATTGCTAATGACACCCCAGCAGGTAGAAATGCTTCCCACCTTGTCTTCCATCTCAGCCCTAGATTTATTCCATATATTTTTATGTTGTACTGTGTAATATTGAAACCTACGTTACAACATTCATTTTACTTGACAATGGAGCTCTCTGTGATACAGTTTTTCCCACTGCATGAACAAAGCAACAGCATTTGGAGCCTTGTGTGCTCTCACTACCAAGGAATTTAGAGGCCATTCTTAAGTACGTCAGAACAACTTGGGGATGGAAGACATTTTTCCTACCCTTATTTTCAAGACAGCAGTGTTCCGAAACAAGCACCTTACGACTGTTACTTTCTTCTGCTCAGGAGCTGAAGTGAAAGAGTAAATCTGAGACTTCATCTTAGTGCCTTGGTTTTATGGGTTCAGTCAACTATGTATTCAAGACTAGAGAATAAAAATGTGGTGGTCTTTTTACTCTTGTGGGACTCGTTAAAGGAATCTTGGCTTCTCACCCCAATAGACAAAAATAGTGTACATATGGCAGTCTTCCTTTTCTTTAGAAAAGTCGCGCAAAAGCTTGCATCTTTGTTTGTAAGATACAGCATACCTGGAAAGAAATTCAAAAGCAGTCAGGTTTCCTAGATTAAAAACATCAGTACTGCACACAGCCTCCTGGTAGAGGTATTCTGCAAGAACATTTGTGTGGTGCGAGAGGGGAGAAGGGAAGTGGTGGGATACAGGCTGTTTACAATGACCACATCTCCTGTTGCCTGTTAACCATCTATAGAAACCCATGCTCTGAAGGCTAAATTGGATCAAATGCTGATAATTTGTAGCAGTAGGAAATGAATAAGTTGGACAGAGCCAGATCCTGTGGGAGTGTATTTCAAACTCTTCATCACAGACAGAAACATTTGCTTAGTTGAACCTTGCAGCATTACCTTCATGCCCTTGTTTCTGCTGCCCAAGAAGGACTGCTCCCCAAAATGTCTATGGAGGCACTTCCTCCAGCAAAGAGACAGGGCATACTGTCTTCTCTGTTTCAGACCTGATTGTCTCACATGTGGATTTTCAGTTCAGATTTGTCTGAGTGTGCTAGATGGTGAGCCAGCAACCATGGCTCTGGATGTGCTGGGAGCAAGTTCTCTCCTACATGCATCCTCCTGTTCACTATCTAGCAGGTTGATATGATGCCCGGCTGGAGGCAGGAGTATGGATGAACAGCAGGTATGAGGCTGATCCCACCTTGCTTCTGGCTTCTTTTTCAGAAGACTATAGAGTAAGTTTGTTTAGCTTTTGGCTGAAGGGAAAGATCCAGTGTTGGTCATCTGTCTCATAGGTGACTTTTAATCTCATTTTCTCACAGACTTTCATGATGGCCTCTAAAACCTGTGCAGGAATTTTAAAAAGAAAGATTAGTTGGAGAAGAAATGTGTCAGTTTGGACTGGTAATCTCTTCTCTCTGGAATTATTAACTTGCAAGCTCCAAGCCTGGCACAGCAAAGCACCTTTTTAACACTGTGTCTTCTCATGGTGCAGTAACAGATTGCCACCTGCATACTAAATGGAGAGCACATAGAGCACATAGAAAGGAGGCATACAAAGACTTTTTGCCTGTCACATTTTCTCAAGTACAATACTGAGCTGCTTTGATAAAAAAGCTGCATGCTGAACAGTAAAACCTTCTATGACATGGTCATTAATTTATAGAGTATTTTCAACAGGAACATTTTTGCATATATGTGGAAAGCAGCCTGGCCAGTAAATCATCATCTATGTCCTAAAATCTTAACAAGCAAGTTAAGTTTCTGCTGGTTTCTGCTTTCCTTCATCTCCTGAAGTGAAACCAGTCCTCTTCTCCTGTATTTATTTATGTAATACCTGACAGGAGTCCACTTTCAAAACCCATGAATTTTGTCTAAGAATCACACAAACCTGAATCAGTGCTTCTAGAAGACAGGAAGCTTGGGCCCTCAATGATATAGGTTTTATGTGGCTGTTTCTTCTGCCTTCAGGATACTTATCCAAACCTCTAAAGATCTTCTGATTTTGTTGCTATTTCAAACAATTGTTTAAAGGACCATCTTGACTTGTAACAAGTCCTTAGACCACTCAGATTGCCCTGCTTTCTGATGTTTGGAGTTTTGGTTAGATTTCTTATTTTATTTTGTTAGTAGTGCTCATGCACAGGTACTCACAAGAGTGTGTTTGTCTTCAATGCATGACCAAAATTTGTGGAATCAAAAAAAGACAGATGAAAAGTGAAACTCTGAGGTCTTTCCTACTTTCTGAGGCCCATGTGAATTGCAGTTCTTTTCAGATACAATGTGACTTGGTGACCAGATATCTTACAGTATGGCAGATTATAGTGCATGTGGAGTTTCTGCATTAATCCGTTTATTTTGTTTGGCTTCATTTTATTCTGAGTTTGACAGACGTTAATTTCTAATATTCCCTCTACAACCAAGAGACAAAGATGATGGTAGTATGGTGGACAGTGCTGCAGCACAGTGTAAAGATCAGAAAAAAAATCAGAGGACACTGCCTAACTGTTGAACATGTGTTTGACTTCTTTCATCCCCAAAAGGTTCCTAAATACATTGTTAGCAGCTCAGTGACTGCTGAAATGTGGCTTCCTTTGGGTGAAAGAGCAGAATTGTTTTAGGAGAGTCTCACAGCAGGGCAGGGTCACTTGGGACAGGATGGGAAGAGGAGAATACTGTAACCAATTAGGAAAGCTGAAGGAATTCAGATGGTGAAGGCAATTACTCAGGTTGCGGTTATGCTAGTACAGCAGGAATCCAAACTCCTGCTCTTGAAATAAGTTAGTCCCACATCTTTAACTGTCAGCATTTAACTCATCCATTCGACGAATGGAAGGGCTACTTCTCCAGGAAAGCTATATACCTGATGCCTTGGTGAGACAGTGAGCCAGAGGAAAACACGATACCACCTCATGCATTTTTCTTTATTATTTCAGTGTTTTTATTTCTCTCCATAATCATCTCTGGAGAATACGCTTTGTTTTGTTCTGAAGATACAGTGAGTGAGCAAGGGCAAGGGCAGATAACTAGTTCTTGTCTAATGTGAAACGACTTTAAGCCTCCTGGTTAGTGAAATCCTACTGAAAGAGCAGGGATGAAGATGTGTCAATCCTCTGTTAAAACCCATCACAGTGTGCAGTATTTTCCAGTTTCTTTTTCCACAGTATACACTAATTACAGTAGGTAATGTAGTTGTAATTTCAGTACCCTTATGATTTGACCTGGTGTGACAAATGCTGTTTCCTGTGCTTAAATTTCACAGACAGGGCAAACTCATGTGAATGGGTAACATTTTCCAGAGACATAGCTTTCAACTTTTTGCGTGGTTCCCAGTCTAAGGCTGGTGTGACATTAAATGTCTGCTTACAAACTACTTAATCTTGCAGTGTTTTCTGTAGTTGCACTCTTAGTCCCCCCATCTTGATCTGAAGGTTAGCTTGGGCTGGCACTGAGAACCTGAGCTGGGTGAATCAGCACCACTGGGAAATCTGTACATGTCAGACTTCTAAGATAATACCACTAGTATAGAGTCAAGTCTCTTCTGTGCTGGGGCATCTTGTTCGTTTGTTTGTTTCTTCCTTCAAGGAAGTCAGAGAGGTAGAAGACAATGATGGGTATAAGCAGTACTAAAATTGGAAGAAACCGACATAACATGATGGATGATCATAAAGGGTAAACCTAGGGTGCTAAGTGGAGTAAAGCTGAGGAGTGAGCTGGAGCACTAGAGCAGTGTTTGCCCATTTCATCATTATCATGCTTTCTTGTGCCATTCTGGCTCATATCAACTACTGCTTTTCAAAACACCTGAGCTCAGTATGAAGGATTAAGTGCACTGAGACCTTTCCCAGGAGATAGTATGGGTACCACCCTACCAGATTTGCTCCCTTCACTCTAAGCAGTTCTCCCACATCATCCCAACAGACATTGCAACCCCCAAACACTCTCAGGTGCCTTTATACCATACGAGAAAGTAATTAGTCATAAATCCATATTCATGCCATAAAAACACCACCTGGGTGGGCTAAGACAGTCTTCCCACGATTTAGACACTAGGAACTGGAAAAAGCAATCATGTAAATTATTTTTAAAGAAGGGCAGAGCCATGGTGAAGTGGTGTGTGATGTAGATGTAGCCCAACCACAACGCTTGTCCTTGGACTGAGAGTATGATCTGTCCTCTTTGCTACTGAGCAGAGTAGACACATCTGGGTGGTCAGGCTGCCTAACCCATCCCAGCCTTCCTGACCACAGTGTACTTGTAGGGCACAGAGCAGCTGATGTTACACCACAGACTTTCCAAGTTCAGCAGCCATGGCTACTACCCTTAAACAGAGAGATGAGACAGCACCTACTACACTCCAGTCCCAAGCCAACAGAGGAGACAACTTTTTCCAGCACAGAGCATTTGACTTTTTTGTTTGTTCATTTGTTTCTGTTCTGTTTATTCAGCACAGAAAAGCTCATAGAATCACTGAATGGTTGGAGTTGGACAGGACCTCTGGAGATCATCTGGTCTGACCCACCTGCTAAAGCAGGTTCACCTAAGAGTAGATCACACAGAAATGTGGGTTTTGAATGTCTCCAGAGAAGGAGACTCCACAACCTCTCTGGGCAGCCTGTTCCAGTGCTCTGGCACCTTCAAAGTAAAAAAGTTTCTCCTCATGTTTAGAAGGAACCTCCTGTGCTTCAGTCTGTGCCCATTGCCCCTCATCCTATCATTGGGCACCACTGAAAAGAGTCTGGTCCCATCCTCTTGACACCCACCCTTCAGATATTTCTAAGCATTTATAAGATCCTCTCTCAGCCTTCTCTTCTCCAGGCTGGACTGACCCAGCTCTCTCAACCTTTCCTCACAAGAAAGATGCTCCAGAGCACTAATCATCTTCATAGCCCACCTCTGGAGTCCCTCCAGTAGTTCCTTGTCCTTCGTAAACTGGGGAACCCAGAACGGGACGCAGTACTCCAGATGTGGCCTCCCTAGGGCAGAGTAGAGGGGGAGGATAACCTCCCTTGACCTGCTGGTCACACTTTTCCTAATGCACTCCAGGATAGCGTTCGCTTTCTTGGCCGCAAGAGCACATTGCTGACTCATGGTCAACCTGTTGTCACCCAGAACTCCCAGGTCCTTCTCTGCAAAGCTGCTTTCCAGCAGGTCAGCCCCTAAACCGTACTGGTGCCTGGGGTTAGTCTTCCCCAGGTGCAGGACCCTATGCTTGCCTTTGCTGAATTTCATCAGATTCTTCTCAGCCCAGTCCCTCCACCTGTCCAGGTCTTGCTGAAGGGCAGCACAGCCTTCTGGTGTATCCACCCTTCCTCCCAGTTTGGTATCATCAGCAAACTTGCTGAGGGTGCACTCAGTCTCTTCATCCAGGTCACTGATGAACAGGTTCAACAGGACTGGACCTAATACTGAACCCTGAGGAACCCCACTAACTACAGGCCTCCAACCAGACTCTGCACCATTGATCACAACCCTCTGAGCTCTGCCATCCAGCCAGTTCATGATCAATCTCGTGGTGCATTCATCCAACCTGCACTTCCTGAGCTTGCCTATGAGGATATTGTGAGAGACAGTGCCTTGCTGAAGTCAAAGTAGACAATGTCCACTGCTCTTCCCTCATCTACTCAGCCAGTCATATCATCATAGAAGGCTATCAGGTTGGTCAAGCACGATTTCCCCTTGGTGAACCCATGCTGACTATCCCTGATAAGCTTCTTTTGCTCCACATGCTGGAGGTGATGTCCAGAATAAGTTGTTCCAAAACCTCCTTGCTCCAGAGCTATAAATGTTCAGAACCGATGTTGAATCAGGAAGGATTTAACTGGACACAGTTCTGCAGCCTGAAGCTTTTACAAACACCATGTACCACTGAGCTTATGTTAAATTTTGGCATTTATACATGGTGTGGTAATAGCTCTTCAGAAGTTAATAAACTCATTATTTTTCTGAGGTTTGTAAAGTAGAATCTGAACTTTATTACTGATATTTTTCTGGTAATATTCACAATTATCCAATACATGATTCTTAATAAAACACTCAAGTGTCTGACAGGTATTTAGATGAGCTTTCCAAAATGTCAGCAGGTTCGCTAATGAGGATTACTGCAATGGTTGATTTTTAAAATAAAAAGACAAACTATGCTCCAGGGAAGAAATATGAGGCATTTTTTCAATAACATCTATTTTGCAGGCAGATATCTAGCTGTGAAAGCCACAGCTACCTACATTGTAGAAAGCTACCCATTAGATCTACTGCTGTAAATTGTGGAACAAATTGTCAGTGGGAGAAAGTTTTTTCTAGTCTTCTCAAATTAGAAGTAAGCTAACCACATGTGATGCTTTTATTTGTTTGAAATATCTGTGGTTTTATATATAGTAACAGAGGAAGTTCTTTCAGTTGTAGCTAAAATTCTGTTCCATGCTTTTAAGCAGTGGCTTCCAATGCCATGGGGCATTAGCTCAACAGTTTAGTTATTGTTCTGAGAGAACAGTAGGTTTAAATGTCTGGTACTTTTGCCTGACTAAATGCCACCCCCCTAACACCACTGCTTTTTTTCCATTCTAAGAAAGTAAAAAAAATAGCACTGATTGTTTGAATTCTGTAGTATTTTATGTTATTTAAAGCAATGCAAACATGGAGTAATTCCTCTGAATCCACAGGGCACACAGTGAAACAGGAGTCTAATCTTGCACTATACTTTTTACACTGTTACTATGACTTTTATTATTTCCCTGGAATGGCTCTTTCCTTCCCTTTCCCACTGGGGAAATCTTTGGCTTAAAACAAGCTGCAGGCTATGCATAGTTCTTGAATATTTTAATAATCTACACAAAATCCATTAGCTGCCACAATGATAACTAATACTTGACAGACAGTAGGATAACAGTTGTCTCAGAGTCTGCAAGAGGGCAGAAGAATTTTAAACACTAATTTTGCAGGAAGGATAAAGAATTGCTTTGAACAGCAATGCAGCACATTCAAATGTGTGCTTGTCATGGTGCAGAACTGGTGTTTCAATTCTCTGGTGTAATGAGCTCTGAATCAGATGCTGTCCCTGGTTACTAGGCAAGCTACATCTACAGAGTAGATGTTTGTAACTCCTTTATGTATTTGTCATTTTGGAGGAAGGGAGGAGACTAAGATAGGTCCTGGGAAGGAATGTTGTGAATAAGAATTCCATGTCTTTCTTGGTAGACTAGTAGTTGAGCCAACGTAGCTGTGATCCCTAAGAGCAGCAGATCAATCCCAAGCTTTGTGAGGCGTAATACAAGCCTGAAATCTTCTCCACATGTATTCAGACAGCACATTTGGGCTATGCGTTGGTGAAATACCTTCTTGAGGGAAGGGAAGAGGAAATTAGGCATGGCGTAGGGACTGTTGACCTTAGCCTGTCCCAGTTGCATGTTTCTGACAGATGCAGAGGATCCTTGGTGTCTTCCCTGCAGTGTCTGTATCGTGCACCAAGTGTGTAAGTGACCTCTCATGTTGGCAGCAATGCTATGAGTTAATTACACTTTAGAGGACAGGAGCTTAATGCCAGCACCTTACTAATTCTTCCAGCTAAATGGTCACCTGGAGAGGTAATGTATTGTTGCACTTACTGCTTGACTTATGTGTAGAAAATATGCATTAAAACTCCACATAATTGGATGTGGATTGCATTTGCAATTATATATTCACTGGATGGATGAATCAGAGACCTAATATTCACCCCAGCAAGAGCACACAGTTATAGGTAAGCTGAGCAAATGGAGCGTTTCAATTTAAACATGCAAATGAATTTTATATACACACAAGGGGCCCTATTAGCAGATGGCTAGTAAAGAAGGCTGGTTACAGGGAAGGGATTCTTTCCTTTTGATAATGATGTTTCAACCTGAGGAATAGTTTTTATTATCTGTAAATATCTTGTAAAAATATGAAATTGGCATTCACGACAACCCAAAAGTGGCATGAATGAAGTACTGGATGGAGAATTTTCCCTGGATGGAGAAAAAAATAATCAAAAAGAGTGAGCCAAATATACTGACTATTATAAATCTGCAGAACAAGATGTGGAGAGGGTAACTCTCACAGAAACACATTAGCTATAGTTGGTGAACTGGCACAATATTGCTGAAAATTTTGAAACTTCCTTAAGGAAAAAAAAAAGTCTTTAAAAAGCTGTTTAAGAAGAAACAGCATCAGCTAGCTCTTTAGAATGGGAGGCAAGCAGAGAATTGGTTATCACTTGTTTAGGCTTGATGCTCTCAAGTTCATCTGCTGTATCCTAGTATTAAAGGAGCGGCAGAGCACAGGGAAGGTTAATCTAAGCAGAAAGGAGAGGAGAGCATGTGTATATGAGATGACATTTCTGCTGAGCCTTTGTCTGAACCAGATCTCACCACTAATTTCTTAAACACTGCCATATTCTTGACATCTCCCCTTTTGTTGTTGTAGGAAATTGTCAGCACGACAAAGTACATTTCAGTATTTATAAAAAACACTGGCTAATAAGAGTCCAATGAGTCAGAGACGCACAACAGCAGGCAGTGTGGCCAGCCCCAGCACCCCTGAGCCCTGTGTCCTGTCTCAGGCAGCAGGCAGCAGTTGGTCCTTCAGGGACTGGTGGGGGAAAGACACAAAAGAAGATGCCTCTGCATTTCCTCCTAAGCCACGACCATGAAGAGTTAGCTCAACCCTTCTGACTCCTGTTTTGTCTCTCATTGTGTCTGTGGAGAGTCTTGTCTCTTCTGTAATCTTGTTTGGTTGTTGATTGCAGCTCCATTCCGCTCTCCCATAGCAACCACCACCATATAATGCCTTGAATCAGGTTCCACACTGTGAGGCCACCAACACTCCGTAACTTCAGGAGGGGGCTTCTCCTACCTTACAGAGCCAGAGTGGACAGGGGTGATGTATGATTAAACTCTAAGCCACTAAGTGGAATGTAATCCTTTCTTGGTCTGCTGCCTCTCCTCATCCCTTACCTAACAACTAGAAACAATTGCAGAAGCAAACTACATAATCCCATATTGTGGCTGGAGTCACATGCCATTTCAGACACCTAGTGTCGCACATGATTGATGTGGGAATGCAGAGCCCCAGAATATGTCAGTGCTTTACTGGTTACTGTCTCTGACTGTGGACAAGGCCAAAAAGGGAGATGAAGGTGCAAGAATAGTCTTCATGGAAAACTGTGGACTTGTTTTATTACCTAGAAAATTTCATTCTTGCCCTCTTGTGATTAACACACTAAAGCATGAGGCTTACTAGCCCTTGCATAAGAAGCATGTTTTTGTTAATGCAGCAAGGAATGCATGTTCCTATTTTCCATGCAACTAGCAAATCTTTTCTCAAAATTTCCTTAAGAACTTGATCTGAAGGGGGTCTAAGCAAATAAGTGTTTCTCAGTGACAGATAAGATTTTTTTTTTACCCTGTTCCCATGTGGAAAAAAGAAATGTGTCTCCTCCCCATACAGGAAAATCTAACCAGAGAGGGCTATAAACCACCTGTCAGGCTGGAAAGGCATAACTTGTTCTATTCCTCACAAACCACAGAGGTCCCTCTCTTAGCTCAAGAGATAGAAGGGAGCATCCTGACTGGCAGAAGGCACTGCCTTCACTACAGTGGTGATAGATGATAAACTGGAAGACCTTGTGGGTCTCATTTTGCAGCCCATGTGAAGTGCTGATAAGGATGTGTGTGTTAGTTTTTTCAAGACTTCTAACATTAAGACTGGCCACAGTCTGACCTTAGTATGGCTTACTTGTCCCAGAATAGATACAGTTAATAGGTATCACCCACAATTATTATAATATGTGGGTGAGCATACAAGGAAAACAGTGTCTTCAGCAGGGAGACAGCACAAGGCTTCTGTCACTGATATATGCATTCGCCCTGTTGTTTCACCCACTGTGATTAGAAATTCATCAAATATGTCTGGAGAATTTGCATGCTTAGCCTGCTTTGGAAAGAAGGAATTGTCTAGCTGTGAAAGGAGATTATGCAGCAATTTCCTCCTCAGCACAGCAAGGCAATGAATCTGACTCTTCATTATAGAGGAAGGATGAGTAAGAACAGTTGCATTTCCTGTGCAGCAAGAGCAACATGAGCCATGCTTCAGGTTCCTTTGGGAATTTCCATGGTCGTGTCGATTTCAGACATGATGCGTAATGTTAGTATGAGAAAATGTAGATGTTTAAATAGGAATGTGTGTGGCGAAAGGGAATCGATACATTAAATTACGTGTTTGATCTCAGCTAGAAAGACAGCTGTACAAAATGAGACAGGCTCAAAGTTAGTTGCTTGAGTTTTATAACTCATGTGTTAATTACTGATAGTAGGAATGTATTTCTGAGATGACCATAGGCTTTAATAGATATTCTCACATTCTCTCACAACTTATGAAAATATTTCCCCCGACTCATGAACATATTTTACTATATTTTCATCACGTGAGAGGCTGTAAAGATGTCTTGCAGTTACTGGCATTTGCTAAATAAATGAAGGAGAGAGGTCCCACAAAGCATCTGCATCTCTCTCCTGTGTTTTCACACTGCTGCTCAGGGTCAACACAACTTAGTGCTGCTGGTTAGGCATCAAACACTCTCATTCTGCTTCCCAGTCTCTTACAGATATGCAATCCTGCTTATGTTTTTCTATATCTTTTATTTGAGGGAGGTTGTACATCTGCAAATGCACAAATGTATCATAGGGACAACAATCACAAGGACATATTATTGAATGCTCAAGAAAGACAGCCAGTCAAACAATTGGATGTTTGCAAGACACTGATCAAAGGAAAGATTTCCCGAGCGACCTTGAGCACATCCCTTAGAACTAGCATGAACATAGGTTGCAGGCTAGGAATCCCAGACCAACACTTCGCTCCCAAGGGAACATCCGTGAACCCTGAACTGCATGTGCAAGCATCCCAGTGAATGCTCAAAGAGACTTTAGATGCCTCAAAACTAAAAATATTCCCTACAAGGATTAGTCCAAAGAATTACCAAAGGTTGTTCCACACTCATGTGCTGAGTTGGGAGCCAGGCAGACAGCCAGTGTGTTGGAGAAGACGGAGCAGGGGAAGTTGTCTCCAGTTCTGCCCATCTCCTAGATCCTCAAAACTTCCTCAGAGGCATAAGGAGGGCCCACTCCCTTCCCACCACCACAAAGAAAAAAAAAAAGAAAACAAAAGAAAAAAAAAAAAAGGAGGGGGAGAGCATTAAACCACCATTGAATAAATGCACCTACTGTTTGCCTGTGAAGAGATAGCATTCATTATGTCTTTCATCTGTCCACGAAGTCTTCAAAAATAGCTCCAGTGACATTCGTTTCTCTAGTGTAGAAAATGCTTTGTCATTTTCTGCAAAGCTGGAGACTTACTACAGCAAGAAGAACTTGAAAGTTATCCCTAAAACAGCCTGCAGTGCCAGTGTTGAAAATGTGCTCTCAGGAGAGAAGGAAAAGCCCCAAGGGGGAGAAAAGGGGCAGCCATGTCAGGTTATTTTAAAATAAACCCAAAAGCCTCTATTAATGTCTTGGGTGGTGTCTACCACAGTAAAAAGATTTGAAGAGCAGTCTTGGTTCATCCAGCACCTCTGGGGTAAGGATAACCTTGAGTCATGAGCAGATGTAGGTTTGAGAAGGGAACTAAGGCGCCTAAGACCACATGGTTGGCTGTGCCTATGTACCATTAGGTGCCTAGGCACATTTTTTTAACTGGAACTTTTTTCTTTTTATTTTCTCGTAAAGGAAATGCAGTATCTGCACATGCCATATTGAAACATTACTTGTTCGGCTGGTAGCCATAGAGGAATAATTCCTCTTATTTCTCAATAAATCAAGTTACTATCATTTTAAACACTCTAGCTGAGTTTCTGATCAGCACATGAAAGAGTTAACTCTACTACTGTCATGTTACCACAGTATTAAAATAACATCAAATTTGAGGAACATAAATTTTATCCTTCTTGTAGCATAAATTTGGGCATAGGCAAAATCTTTATAAAACTGTGCACGTTCTGTAAAAATATGTCTCCTACTTGGAAAATACACAAGTAGAACCATGGACTAGTAAAGCACAAACAAAATATGTGCAGGAAAGCAGAGTGATGTGTTTTGAATTTGTAGGCATTTCAAATATTTTTTTATAAAATTTTAAAATAAAACTTCTTAAAATATTAAACAGGGGTTTTATTTCAGTTAACATATCTTATGTACGGTAATAATCAGGTTATCCTGGGCTGGAAGGGGGCATTGATTTAATTTGAAGTGGTGGGTTCCTTCTCTGAAAGGTTTTTTTGTTGCTTTAGCAATTGAAAGCCTTTCTTTCTTAATAGGATTAGCCTGAATAATTACCAAAGGATTTCTCTGTGTCATCTGAGTACAGTTCCCCACAGCAGTATTAAAAAGCCTGTGTGCAGTAGAGCCAATGGCCGTGGTTAGTTGAAAAGGTTATAGTTAACTGTTGCCACTCAAACCAGAGAAAATCATCTTCAAAGGCAGGACCGCAGTGGTTTTTATCCTAATCCCCATCATGCCCAACTGGCAAGAAGAAGAAACAGTAGATCCTTGTTGGCAAGAATCATAGAATCATTTTGGTTGGAAAAGACTTTTAAGATCATTGAGTCCAACCATTAACCTAGCTACTATAGAGGGCTCATGGTCAGCAGGGTAAAGTGAGGGGCCACAACCTGAATGGTAGGTATTGTGACAACCTTCTTGTAGCTCTTGTTCAGTAATGTACAGGTGATCTGGGACAACAAAGCTTTAACACTGTGTGTGCCAAATTTCATAATAGCCTTTTGGTTCTGGCTGCAGACCATGGTCCTTCCTTCTGGCCTATTTAGAAGGACATCTATTTGCACTTCTTTGATGGATCCCTGAAATCTGTGAGACATGTTGAGAGTATGTGGGAGAAGCTTATGACTCTTCAGCTTTATGACAGCTCCTTGCTGCTTTTTAGGATTTTTACCTTTTAGGCACTATATTGAGGGAACCGTTGAGGAGGGGAAAAAACAAAATATGACCCGGGTTGAGACTGCACAGAGGCATCTTGCTGGGCGAGCAGGTCTGAATTAGTTTCTGTGACTTTAATCCATGTATCTGTGTATCTAACCCATAACTTTATTATTTGTTCTGCTGTTCTAAGCCTTCATTGCAGGGCTCTGGCTATGTATCTATATTTGTATGCAGCATAATATGTTGTCCAGGATAACTGGAAAATGAAATCTGAAAGGCATTTCTTCAGCATGTGTGTGCAGATACCAGCTTGACAGATACATGTCTGTAATGATAAATCATTGTTAGGTGTGCCAGGAAATGAGCACTTCTTTCCTGACTTGTCCGATATTCCTTGAAATCACAGAACATGTGTGGGGATTTTTTCCAGCTCACTGTGAACACTGTGTTGTTTCGATGGGAAAAGGGATTGGTTAAGACCTTTATTTGGGGTGCTTTGTCTCAGGCTGCTATCTGTACCTGTTTCCTCTCTGTCCCTCCTCTGGAGACTTCTGGCTTGCGTAATTGTGTTTGAACATAATCACATTCGTGCATCAAAGAAAATGCACAACCTTACTGTTGCAAGTTAATTGTTCCTGGAATAATTCCTACAGGTTGTCCACAGATGCCTGTCTCTGTGGTAGATTCAGACCCATCATTCCTCCCAGCTTCTGTGCTTTTCCAAATATCTGGTATTATTTAGCCACTTCAGTTGACACTCTTGGAAACTCTCATTACCTAATGTACCAGTGAGCTGACTATTGCCAGTAGGTACAACTTTCCTCTACACTGGTAAGCAGTAAACCTGAACTTTCTGTCTGCTGTGGCCACATTAATAATGTATTATGATTCCCGTAATTACATACATGCACAGAGTTGTTTGGGGGTTTTTTTGTAAGAGGAAGAAGGGAGATGGAGGGTGGAAGGTGGTGGAAGCAGCTACAGCTAATTATTAATGCTCACTAGACCCCAGCTGCATAGGTTTTTAATTAGCCCATGTCTAACTGTAATAGTCACTGTTGGGATAATACTAGTATTTCTTAAGTGGGCTAATTTAGAAGGGGAAGTATGTTGTCTGCTCACACCTGCACTGTGTAGTATTACTAGCACACACTCAATAACGTAGACCAAAACTTAATCCTTTTTTATTTTTCAGTTCACTTAGTTAAATTTTAGTCATTTTGCGTCCTTCAAAACAGTGTCAAAGAGTGATTTATGTGCAGCTGAGCAGGGCTGCTTTCCTGATGAAACCATGAACTGATGCCTAATGAAGGAAAGGAATGTAATATACAGAATTTCACATGTTTTTCAGGTGTTATTAACAAGGCCTCCAGGAAATCATTTCAAATTGATCACTGAGGCAGGAGCAACTTCTTTGCTTTTTGGGGCAAAAGGAGTGCAAAATGCAGGACACACTGCCTTTTCATTCCTGAGCTGAGCTTCAGGCTTCTGGAATAAGTAGAAAAAACGTTATGCCCATGAATATGTGTGGCAACCTGGTACACCGCAGGGACCTCAGACTTTGCCCTGTGGTATTTGTGCCTTTAGAGATAGATCTATTTTGGACACATTCTTGTTTTCTCCTCTAGCATCTGCGAAATTGTTAAAATACAGTTCCTTTATTGAAAACCCGGAAGGAAAGACACAGGGTTTAGTGTGAAATTAGAAACACAGAGAGGATTTGTTGCCTTTTGGCCACTTTAGTTTGAGTTAAGCAACTGTTAAGCAGTATGCAGGGATTTTTTGAGCAAGAGCAAGGCATCCCTCAAGTGAAAGCAGATATTAGACCTTCACTATTGCTGTGGCTGAGCAGGCTGAAATCTTGCCCATACCGGCAAGAAGTTTGGCCTCATCTTTGCCGCAGTCGATGTCTGAAAGAATGGCAGAGTTTTATAGGATCTGGCTTCAAACTATGGCCCTGATCAGAAAGGGACTTAGGGACGCAATTCACCTCATCCATGTATATACAAGCCAAGGTCACTAAGTGCCCCTCTCCTTCTTGTAGCCTGTAGGTGCTTGCTTTCCTTCACACCATCATGGCGAACCTTCCCACCACAGGCATAGCATGCCTACAATGGAGTGCATGAAGACAGCTCTATTTTATTTGACTTTTTCTCAGGACAGTAATTTGGATGAGCATGGCTGGGAACAGGGAATAGAAGGTGACCACATCCCTGCCTGTCTGGCCCACCCTTCCTATACTTTTTCAGAGTAAATGCATTAATTCCTTAGACAACCTCAAGAAGACAGAAAAAGACAGTCTGCCCTCTCTCCTCCCTTTCTGTAGTTCTGTTGCCACTCCACAGCCTCTATCACTGCCTCCTATGCTGAATTTCTAGGTTTTCCGATGTCTTGCAGAAGGGGGTGCTTCCAAATCTGCACTACTGTTCTTACACCATCCAGCAGCAATGGCCCACGTTGCCCTTCACTGTGCATGCCTGTACGTTAAATGCAAACAAGTTATAATGAACCCATTTTACCCTGGCGTAAGGGTCTGCTCAGTGTCTGGAGCAGCACAGAGTTTGCTCTGTAGCTTTGAACTGCATCAATGAAACAAAAATACAACGGATAGATTTCTTTAAGGTTTTGGAGTTTCCTCTTTGGTGATCTCCTCTCTTGCTCTTGACAAGAACCAACCCAGAAAAATTGAAGTCCTGTGTTTGAGAAGAGTTAATTCAACTCAAATTTTATTTCTAAAAGGTGAGAATTTTGGTTCTGTGCCACATCATATATAGCACAAAGAGAGCCTGGGTGCAGGGGCAAGAAAAATGTGACATTTTAAAGGGGAGGGTGGGGTTTGCATTCAAAACATAGCTATGTAATAAAACCATATTTGACTAAACTACTGAAAAGTCATGACTAGACATAAAATCTTCTTTGTCATACTTATTTGAATTCTGCTTAATTATTTGCTGGAAATTGACAAAGTTTTCCAGACAATGCCAAAGGAGTGATTCATGTCTTCTATGGCTTTCTGAATGCACTAAGAAAGAATATTAAATATTAAATGTCCTTGATGATACTAGGATTCTGAGGCATGATAAGAACCGTCACTTTCGTTATTGTTGGAACGTTTTCAGTTACAAATACTGTGTTGCTTATCTGTTTTAAACAGCAAACATCTCAATTCTGCTAACTTGAGCATAATCAGGCAACATATAGACATGACCATAGATGAACCAATCAGTGTAATTGAATTAATGTCTTGATTTAGGATAAGGTATATTAACTTCATTATTTGGAGGTATTTGCAGAAAGCTGCTAAGCAAACCAGCTCTTGAGCTGAAATCATAACATTTCCTGCAAGCAAAATTCTAAGGCCTGCAGATTCTGAATGTGTAACTGTACTGTAAGACATACTTTGCAAATTTAAACCAGTAGTATGTCAGTGTCCTATCATTAATACTCAGTTATTTAAAAATACAGAAATTCTTCTATGTAGTAGGCAGGCTTCATGACTTTGACTTCTTTCTTTTTGTTTTTCTAATAGCAAAAGTGTTGAATATACACATGGTAGAAAGTTACTCTGTGAAAAAGTCCATGTGTAGTTGAAATCTTGAAAATGACACTTGAAAGTGAAGTAAAGTTTGATACCTTATGTTTTAAACAGCAGCAGTTGGGAATATGTGCGAGTACAAAAATAATTCTATATTTACAAATAAAAGAAAGGTGTAGTAAGTAGAGTCAAGATATTTCAGAATAACAGGTATTTTGTTGACATCTCCTAGGACCTTCTGCCTAAGTTAAGCCTAGATTCAGGAAGGGCCTTGGGTCATGGTTTGACTATGCAAAGTCTTTGATGAGAAGACAAGGTCAAGGAACTTCTGTCCTTTGGAGCATGATCATGTCGCCATTCTTCCAGCTTACATGTGTTTATGGGACCAGACTGGGAATTAGTTGGTTAGCTTACCCACTAAAAAAAACCTTGAAATATATTCTTTTTAAGTCAAAACTTAATTCTCTGAGGAGTTGAGAACATGAACAATGTTACTGAATTAGTGTAGGTGTCAGAACAGAGGCAGCAAAAAGAAAGGAGAGGCAGTGACAAGGATTATATTGCTGCCAAACTGTTTATCAGGAAAGCACAGCACTATGCTCCAAAATACCTTTTCAGTTCTTGAATTAGGCTCTGATTCAAAAAGGCACTTAGATATATGATGTAGCCCATCTCTAATAAGGAAGGCATTTTACCACTTGTTTAATTCCATGCACATTTAAGTATTTTATTAACCAGAGGTCAATAAGGGTGGGATAATTCCTTGATTCAGGGATTTTGAGACCTTTACTCAAATTATCAATGTCCAGTGACGCCCCCTGCAGCAGCAGCACTGCAGATATGAAGGCACAGCCAGGAGAAAATCCTGCATAGCCATACAAGTGCAAAGTAGCAGTATTGCCACTGTCCCATGAACACCCACAAGGAATTTCTTCTGTCTGAATAAAGTGGCTCAAATGCAGGCATACAGATGCATTTGAGCACTAAGCTGTGTGGGAGTTAATTAACGAGCCTGGTACCTCTGGCTACAGTGCTGCCCCAGCTCACTGCTGTACTGTGAAAATAAATAACCGCAACTGCCCCAGCAGGTCTGTTGGAGAATCCAGTGGTGGGGTAAAAGTCTAAATGCAGATCAAAAAACGAACAAACAAACATAACCCTAAAACAAAAAAAAAAAAATCCCAAACACCACACACACACAAATACCACCAAAAAACCAAAGCCCAAAGCCAGAAAACTCTAAAACTCTACTGCTTCTGTCCTCCAGCAGAAAAGCCTAGCTGAGTGCATTGCATGTCTTTGCATCTCTTACATGCTTCTTTACCAC
This sequence comes from Caloenas nicobarica, assembly GCF_036013445.1. NCBI lineage: Eukaryota > Metazoa > Chordata > Aves > Columbiformes > Columbidae > Caloenas > Caloenas nicobarica. The sequence goes on along the minus strand of NC_088284.1, from coordinate 44,414,072 downwards.
ATGGTAGAGCCAATTATCATTAGCCTGCTGAACAGTGACAAGGCTGATCCTGGTATTGTGACTGGGCAGAGACTGGGGGAACAAGTTAGTGCCATTAATTAAAACACCTGACATTCATGGTTTTATGTTGGATTTCTGTGTCTTCCGTGGTGCCACTAACTCTGCTTTTGATTAGGATGAAAGAAACTCTGCCTCACATTTCACTTGAAGATGAAAAGACTCAGAAAACCTTTTGGTTCCCCTGAAATAGCTCTCCTTTTTATGGCAGTTTTCAGTTTCAATTACTGACTGTAGCTATTTAGAGCATAAACATCTCTTGAAACAGCCATTGTAGTTGTGTTGTTTTTTCAAATCACTGTTTTTGCAAGACACAGCTATTGGACTTACAGAAGCATGTTCCTGGTGTTAATGCTTGGTGGAAATGTGCACATGTGACATCAATACAAAAAACACTGCCAGAGAGGCAACATGAGCTCTCCCAAATGTTTTAAGCACTGAAATTTGTATTCTGTGCTCCAGACATTTCCAAGAAACGTACTAGTGTGAGGACCTGCTTCTGACAACCTATGTGGACAGTGCTTGAGAGTATGGAGATGCTTTGGATACAGTCTTTTTATGTCCGTGTCTCCTACGTTGTGTGAGGGTAGGCTGTCTTCCTGCAGCAGCCACCTTACACCAAATGAATTAAGCACACTAATGATTCTGTTGACATTGACATATTTACCCCCATGTCTAAGGCTGAATTTGTGCTTCAGAGTTAATATTTTTATCGGTCATGGTTTTCTGCATTTTCTTATGGGCTCAATGTTTCTTCTCCTCAGTCACACATGGATGCAAATAGTCAGAAGGCTTAAAAAAAAATAAAGGGGAAAAAGGTGGTGTGAATGCGCAGAGGCATACAAACAGGACTAGCACACGTATCCTGTTTTGCTTTCCATCAGGTGAAAAATGGGATGCGTGTGTGCACGAGTGCAAGTACCATTTAAACGTTTGCAGTTCTGGCAAGAGGACCAGTATAGAAGCAAAATGAAGTTTCCTCCATTTGAGCTGAGAGATGAGATTTTTCATGAAGGCTTTTGGAAAGACTCAAAGGGAGAGAGTGCTGGCATCAATCCAAGGGAGATGGATTAAGGAGGGGAGGTTGGTGAAGCACTGAAAGGAGGAATAAATTATTCGTTTGCACCATGTGTGATAGCCCACTCTTCCCACACCATGATTGCTGGTAGTGATTCTTCTTATTGGGCCTGCTCACTTGCTTTGGGTCACCTCCCCATCAATAAATAGCACACTTATTTAATTTGAAGAAAGTGCCTGCAATCAATAAAAAGAGATCCTTTTATCTTCCTCATCAATCTCTTCTTAATGAACACGCTTTTTTTTTTTTTGAGCTTCTTGGTTACAATGCTTTTAATTTCTCTATGTATGGAAAAAAAGAGAGTGCAATCAAACACATGATGTTGATGCCACATATTGCTGTTTGCTTCTTGCTGAAGTATTGGCATGTTCCTAAAGGAAAGCAGTGGTCTGAGGGGAGATCACTTGCCCTGCACTGATGTGTGGTCCTCTGAGCATCCTTTCTTAAGCTGTGATCTGGCAGAGCCATGAGTAACCACTTATGAAGATGTATTTTACTTTCCTTATGTCCCAGTAGTTGCAAGGAAGTAGATAATCCTTAGAGAACCTTTTGTAGAGTACTGGGACTTTATTTAAAGCAGATGGATATTTGAAATCAAATGGATTCCATGAGAATGACTCACCAAGACTAATTTCCAAATCCTTCAGCAGATTTGTGTCTGATTATGGCATGACTGAAGGGTCAGCTGAGTTAAATGGTACTTGCTGCTCTGATTTTCAGGATGTTGCCAGTTGTGATTACTTATCTATTTTAACTTCATTCACATCTTTGTGGTTGGCCAGGGGGAATGGTCCTCTGCAGTTTGGTAATACAAAATGAAGTTCCTTTTAGAACCCATAAAACTGGAGGAACAGATAGAGCTTGTTCATTCTCATCACAGGTTGGTGATTAATGCTGATTTTCTCTCTGTCTCTCTCCTTGAGCATTTTGGGAGTGAAACTTAGCAAAATAACACTTGATTCTTTACAAAAACATTCCACAAAATAAAATTACAGTTTTGTAAGCCTCTGAGTTTCAACCTGTCATGTACAGTAGGAGTCCAAATCTCAGTCACAGATTAGCTTCATTAGTATATGATCACACTACTTTTTCCTCTAAGCCAAAGAGACCCAAGACACATAGTAGTTCAAAATAAATCTTTGCGCAAGGACCCAACCTAATTACAAACAGGCAGGTAATTTCCTTCCTTGTCCTTCTACATGGCCCACCAATGGGCTACCCCAGTAAAACTGTTAGCTCCAAGGTCATGCTTCCTCCAGTTTTCTTCTGGGGACTCCCTTTCTATTAACCAATTGCTAGCTCATTTCCAAGTCACTATCTCCTCCAGCCTGGGCCTGAACCAACAGGCCGGTGCTAGCGTGTCTCTACAGAAATGTAAAAGGCTCAAAACTGCAGCTGCAGGAAAGTATTTCTGCCTTGCTTTGTGGAGGGGAAGGGAAGCAGAAAGGACCCCCAAAATCAGTGAACCGTACCTTCGGTTTATAGTCATACCCTCAGACGCAAAGTAAGAGACCATCAGCCTTTATCGCAGCCACAGAGGCATGAAAGGCAGTGCACTCCCTTACCAGCCCAGGCGCAGTAAAGAGCATGGGGTTGCATTTTTATCCAAAAGGTCCCAAGAGAAGTCAGCCCTGTGTGGTATCAGGTTGCAGCATCATGGGCAGGCTGTGTCCTGGACCTGGCTTTGGCCACCTGTGGAGCAGAGCCAGAGAAACTTCCTGGCCAATGATTTAGCATTGTCTTTCTCCCTTGTTGGCCAGCGAATAATAGGAGCCGCCAGGTATCTCCAAAGGCAGGGTGCCACCCTGCTCTTCTCACCGCAAGCCCCAGCACCTCACAGCTCCAGCAGGCCTGGCAGGGCGAAGCAGCTCTGCAGGCTTCCCTGGAGAGGGGGATGTGAGCAGGAGGAGGTCTGAGCAGAGCTGGCTGTGTGATGCTCAAGCAGGCAGCCTGTGCGCCAGGTCTGGAGGTGCCGCAGGGGAAGGGACCTGCAGCAGAGGAGGATACTGCAGCCTGGATGGGAGCCAGGCCTCGTGGAGATGCTACGGCCGCAGAGGCGGGAGGGGCTGTATGTGGCTGCCTGCCGGGAGGAGATGGTGCAGGCAGGCTGGGCCGTGGCCAGTGCAGAAGAGCATGAAAAAGCAAGGGAGGTAGCAGGAGCTATCATGGCTCCGTTTAGCTAGGAGGTCTCCTAGGGGCAGGCAAGACCCCTTTGGCAGAACCCTTCCCCGGTTCCTGGGAGCTCGCGGCCCCTCTGGCAGCAGGGTGAGGAGGGGGGCAATGCATTCACATGCAGGGGAGTCCCTGGAAGACTCTCCAATGGGCTCCTGGGACAAGAAGCTCTGATGTTTCATGAGGCACTGTGTATGCCAAGGTGGCAGCTCATGGTCTGAATCAGTAATAATCCATCTCTCATTCCAGCTATGTAGCATTGTGCATGATTATTTTAACTTCATGGCAACGCTTGTAAGGAAGGTGCAAGATCTCCACGTGCATTTCTGTTCACGTCAGCACTAGAAAGAAGTGAGCAAAGCAGAAATATAATTTGGAGTAGAACAGTTAAAGGTGGATAGACTGGAGAGTAGTGAAGATTACAGGAGAAGATTGAACACAGGTAGTTTGTCTGGAAAGCCAGTGCAGGGAAGATGTGGACAGGGCAGTGAATTAAACACAAGCTGAGGGCAGCATCAGCAGGGAAAATTGTCTTACTGAAAACAAGAAGGTTGGAAAACTATATGTGGATAAAGAAGGCAAGACATTTTTAAACATTTGTGCCAAGCACTCAGATGCCATTGTAGCTCATCTGTGCAATGAAGAGAATATTCCCAGCTGGTTCTCAACTTGCACTCTGCTTTGAAGAGTGACGCTTCAGCTTCACACCTGAGAAGCTACTTGTGTTTGTGAAAGTATGTCTAGTTTTCCTGGATTTATCAGTTAATCTAATAAAAGATACATTCTTTCCTAGAAGCCTTGCCTGCTCATATCCACAGACAACCACAGATGTCATGGCAACACTGCGCTGATGTTACCCTTTCCACAGTGGCTGTGTTGTTACTGCTGTTTGAAATAGATTTTGAGATACTTGAAAGAGGTTGTACTCACACAGAATATTACCAGCTAAGGAGCACATGTGCTTTGTAATAAGAAGTGCTATGTAGGTAAATAAGCAATGCAAGCTGTTCATTCTGTCTGAGGTTACTGATCACATCATTAACCTGAGGACCAGACACTTCAGTGGTAATGTAGACTAGATTGTATGATGATTTATCCTTTTACATTCTTCCACAGAGTGTTATTACCGGCTGTGCTTTAAGGTAAATTCTCCAGACACTTGAATGCAGTAGCATCCTGATTACTTCAGTTGGCTACTACAGCCTCACAGAAAGCTTTGTGATCAGACATCCATCAATTAGTCCTTGACATAAGAGTCTGTGAAAACAGTATGGAATTCATTGAGATTTTGATAAACGTTTTTAAGTGAATATTACCAATGTTCCCATGAAATTCAGGGCAGGAGGAGAAAGTTAGAGGCAGAGAGAGGATATGGATAGAGACAGACATCTTTTTTGTCAGTACCAAAACTATATAACTACAAATTACCTTTCAAATGCTTGACTAAGATACCGGCAAAAAAGAGCTCAGGGCAGTTTGTAGCACTTGACTCTTTGTTTCCTTATGCACCTGCAGCCATTTATACTGACGCAGATTCATGCTGCCAAATCTTCAGTTCAAATATTTTCACAAAGTCCAAGGAACTGAAAATTGTGTTTAAAGACCTTCTCCTTTTATACAGATGTCCGTATTGTTACACAGGTGTACTTTTCTGTGGGAGACAAAAGAGACTGCGAATAGAGCTGATTTTAATCTTACTTTCATTATACTAACTGGACTATTGACTTACCCCTGTATTACACTGCGTTGGTGGAAATGGGAGTTAGTGCTAGGTATTAGTAGAGGTCAAGGAAGACAGGCAAATATAAGAACGAAGTGGAAGCTTTGATGGTAATATTTTTTTGTTCTTTAGGGAGGATGTTTAGTCTAAGGGGGAGTGAAAATACGTGGTAGCAGCACGTGAGCTCTTTAAAAGTATGTTCAGGACCTGGCTTTATTGTGAAGTCTTTACATTTTTTGGTTTTGAAGGGTTTGGAAAGGAAGTTGGAAAATGGAATATTAAAAAAATATGCAAACTTCTTTGTATTAACTTATATCCAAATTTATCAGAGGTAAGAGTGTTTGGGGGTTGTGTTTGTTGGTTTTTTGTTTCATTTTTTTTTTCTCAGTTTGACCTAAGATGCATCCCAGCACTATTCCTAGTGAATGAAACTTATTCAGGGGCTTGGAAAGAAAAGCTGTCTCAAGGTGTCAGGCAGGGAGAAACTGCTGCTGGGAAGCTCTATTCCCCCTGGGAAAGACTGGATATCAGACTGAGTCCAGCCCAGCCCAAAGAGCTCCCCCTAACACCCGGTCCTCGCTGGAGGACTGTGTCATCGATGGCTGCCGCCTTTGCCCACGCTTTGGCTGGAAAGAGGGAGTGGGTGGACGCACAACTCCTGCCCACTCCCTCCCGTTGATTTGATGGCCTTTATTCCTCCTAATTGGATAAAATAGGAAGTCACTGACAGTCCTGCGTTGCTGGGTGTGCTGATTTCCCTCAGACCAGCCCTGCAGAGGGCGGGGGATGGGGTAGGGAAGGAAGGAGTGAGTCTGTACATCAGGGAAAAAGGCTGCGAGGGGGCTGGGGAAGCGGGGCGGGGGGAGAAGGAGGAAAGTGAATGAGCGCTCAAGAAGGACAAAGAGGGAGGGGAGAGAAAGGGAGTTACCACCGTCTTGGCATCGCTCTTCCTTTCAAACCTCTGTGTAATGATATTGTTTGCAGTGATGCTCAGACAGCGAGCACCTGCTGCTCTGTAATGATTCAGCCTCTTTCAGCCGCTGCTGTAACACGACAGGATGCTGCTGCTACTGTCACTTCTGCCGCTGCCGCTGTTGTTACAGATCTTGCTTTTGCTCCTTCTACCGCATGACAGTTGTTTTCCTCGTCTAAGCAGATACCAGCCTCAGATGCTCAAGGTGAGAGTCTTGCCTTTCGCTCTGGGCTATTGGTTCACTTAATCCGGTCAATTTGTTTGGTGTTTGTGGTTTTCTTTCTTTCATCACCCTTCTTCTCCCTGTTTTGTTTTGTTGCGCTTTCTTTTGAGGGCATGTGTCTTCCCTCCTGCAGAAGAGCTAGAATTGCTTGAGAGGCATTCAAGGAATTATAAAAGTGGTCAGCAAACAGGAGTTCAGTAATTGCGAAGCTATTCTTGCTTCAGAGGGGCAGAGAGAGTAACAGAGGGCTCACAGGCAGGGGGGACAAGGCGGGGGGTCTCATTTCTCCTCTGCGTTACTCCTCTCCCATTTTGGATGATGTTGCTGAGCTCGGACCTTTTGTTGACTCCCACTCTGTGATTTTTGCAGAGCACTGTGACTATTACTACCATCTCTTTTTGTCTGTGTCTCACACTAATGGACTGTGATAGAGTTAAGGCCTTTTGGAAGTGAACTGTCTGAGACCTGATGCTTAAACATGTCTGAAGTAGCTGCTGACACTTTCCCCAGTCCCTCAGCTCAGCTGAGCCCTGATGTGTCCCTCAACGGGCTCCCAGCTGAGGAGAACATGCTGGGGACCCAAAGAGAGGACAGGAGGGCCCAGGGGATAGCAGGCCTTGCCGCAACCTGCTGTGTATGCCTGGAGGCAGAGCGACTGAAGGGCTGCCTCAACTCTGAAAAGATCTGCATCGCCCCTATCCTGGCTTGCCTGCTCAGCCTTTGCCTCTGCATTGCTGGCCTCAAGTGGGTCTTTGTGGACAAGATTTTTGAGTATGACTCTCCTACCCACCTTGATCCTGGGAGGATAGGACAAGACCCAAAGAGCGCTGTGGAACCTACAGCCCTGTCTGCCTGGGTGCCTTCGGAGGTGTATGCCTCACCCTTCCCCGTACCTAGCCCCAACAGCAAGGCTGAAGTGACAATGCAAAGTGACAGCTCGCTCGTGCCCTCCAAACCGTTCCTCCAGCCTTCTCTGTATAACCGCATCCCAGATGCTGGGTTGTTGTCCTCTGCCACACCTTCGTTGTCACCATCTGCCGTGGAGCCTACCACAGCGTCTCAGACACAAGCAACAGAAAACAATCTCCAAACTGCTCCAAAACTTTGTAAGTAGTTATGTGTTTCTTTGTTCTTCTTTACACACACACACACAAAAACCAAAACCAAAAACAAAAAAAAGGAAAAGGACTTACCTGTTCTGCAGCTGTCCTCAAGGAGGACATGTGATTGGTATGCAAAGCTTAAATGTGCTGAAATTGGTATAGCATGGGTTACTTTCTGAGAAGAGCACCTAGAGGCTCTGAACTTATGTTCTAAGGTGTGCGTGGCAATGAAGAGATCTTCATTTGTGACTTTTATAAAGCACCAGTACCACCCTTTTCTCTGCATGTACCTGTAGGAATGTGTGTGATTTACTTCAAGGGTTTATCTGACAGCTATTCCACATGGTCTAACAGCATGTTTTTCTTAGATATTTGATTTGTGTCCTGTGCTGGATCATCCATGTGTGTTCATTTTCTTTGCGTTGCCTGCAGAGCACTTCTGCTACCTCCTTCCTGAAGTCTGTTGCTGGCAAACATCCCTGTCATCCTCCTGAAACATTCAGGGAGAACAGTGGGAAAGAGTGACAGCATATTTGAAGCAGTTAGAGACTGGGAATTATTAATTTAGTAGTTAGCTTATTATCTTTCCCTTTCTCTTAGGAGCATAGTGCACATTTCTCTGTGTCTTTCCCTTCCTCTAGGAGCTGATTCTTATTGAACCTGTTTCTCAGACATTGCCTCATTTACTTTTGTGGGGCATTTCAGGAAAGCATTCTTGCCAATGCTGGAGGGTTCATTTTCCAAATTAGTCCTTTGCTCATCCTTAAAGCAAAAACTATCCAGGGTTACCTGGATTATTTTCCCAGTAGAGATCGTAAAGCATCAAAATACCGCATTGCTGAGGTGTAATTTCTTTGACATTCATCATTTTAACCCATCAATTCCGGAGCAGATCAAGTCAGCAATTCCTGAGCTGTGTAAAATTATGCAACTTTAGTAAAAGAGAAGGTAGCGTGCTGTTGTGCCAAAACCACAGGGCTGAGGTTTCCTTTGGAAAGCTGCAGTGATCAGAATGAGCAACAATGTTCCTTGCAAATTGCCTTTCAGGACCCCATCTCATTTATTCTCTGTCACGCATTCCCTGTAATGCTGCAGGATGGCCACTTTTTAGGTGGTACATACTAGATTTCACCCTGGAGCCCTGAAGTCACCAGAAGCTCACTACTGAGTTCAGCCCCACCAGAACTAGACGCAGAATAGATATGTCACAATTGGTTTAGATATAGCACTTGGAGCCAACCATCTTGCTGGTGAAAATGAACATAACTACAGTGATTTCAGTGGAGGTCCTTTCAGCTGAGAGTCAGTCTTGAACAGCAATTCCAGAATCACTGAAAGAAAATTTTAAGTATTCCTGTAGAAGCCCTGCTTGCCTTTTGCTTAGATAATGGGTGACAACCAGCTCTTGGATTAAAACAATCTGTCTGATGGAAGCAGCCTAATAGGGAAATATTGCTGTGCGGTTAAATGACAGGGAGTTTTGTCTGTGGTAGGTAAGACATTACTTGAATTATTGGGACAATTAACCACCTTTGTAGTTATACGGAACTATACTAAGTGATATTTTTTTAATAGCTGATGCAGAAAATCTTTTTTTGTAGTGCAAATATTGTGACATTGAAGATACGACAGGACTTTTTACTTCCTAAAGTGACCAGAGACCACCATCCTGACAAAATGGCCTCTGTCATGCAAGAGGGACAAGAAACCAAAAGCTAGTTATGGTCAGGACAACCTTCCTCCCTTTGAATTTCCACATGTGAGGCAAGACTTTATCAATGACATGCTAACTTCATCTCTGAAGTAAATTAAGAGGGAGGGAGGAAAGAGATTATTTAGAGCAGTCACTGACAAAAAGCCATTATCTGCACACAGATCTGCTCACATCTGGGGAAAAAAATGGTTCTCCAGAAATTAGTTGATTAGGTTGAGGTTTTTTGCTTGTTTGTTTGTTTTGTTTTGGTTGTGTTTGTTTGTGTTTGGTTTTGGTTTTTTACTGATGCCTTAATTTTCTTAAGAGAAATGTATTTCAGGCATCATAGACTTCTAGACTGAAAGGAGAGGGAGAACTGGCAACAGGTCAAGTTTGGATTGCTCTGAGGGACAAGGTTGTGTGGACACTACTTACTCAACTGTGGCATGTAATTCTGACTATGGGAAGGGGGCTGCAATTCCCAGCGAAGAGAAATAAGAAAATACAGCTGGAAAAGTCCACTGCAGAATATCTACTGAAAAATTCAAAGAGGCACGAAAACAACTTTTTGGACAGCTCTAAAAGCACTGTCTTGAGGTTTTTGAAACAGCTACATTTCAAACACATCATTGTGTTTTATGTAGAGCAAGATTTGTTGGAGAGGTTGACAGATTGCATCAGCGATTACTTTTTTTATGAATGCCTTTGACAGCTATAAAATTCTCAGAGAGATGGCTTAGAAAGTAGCATCTGCAGATTGGATTGTCCCTTCTTTTGCCTCTCAACGTCTTTTTTTCCATTTCAGGCAAAGTGAGGTAACTTGTTCCCAGAAAGCCCCTTTTGTGCTGATTTTTTTTTCCAATGTAGAAATAAAAAAGAACTTACATATCTCATATTCTGTGGTTGATGTATTGTTTCTGAATCAAGCCCTTCCATGAGTTTCTAAATCGTTTTCTCTTCTTCTCATCTCTTTTCTGTCTTACTCAGCATATTCCCCTTAAAGCTGTATGCTTCAAGGTCATAGTCTGCAGAGAGCTAATTGATTCTTCTTTCTCCTGGAGCCTGGGAGAGAAAGCAGAAGAGAGACAATCCTTGTAATTGTGTCTGGTGCATTAGATTCAAGACTGATCTTGCTCCTATTATTATACTTTGCCCTGTATCAGCACAGAAATAATATCTTCCTTTCTGCTTGGTTTATGTTTTATATTGTATTATCATTTCTGTTCTGCTGAAACAGAAAGGAAAGGTGAATGTTTTAAAGCATTCCCATATTTAGGGAGCATGTCAATCTTAGCATAATTATGCCAAGGAAGATTTCATTACAAGAAGGATATATTACACACTAACCTACAATCTCCCTCCCTCTGAGAAGGCATGCAGATTCTAAAAGTGCAGTTGGGGAGCAAAATTTTACTTCTTTCTGCACCATCATCTTTAAATACAATTCCATTTTTTCCCAGGCTAGTAATAGACATGGCTCTGTAGTACTGTCAAAACTGTGTTTCTGTTATAACTGCATCAATGTATCTGCAAACCAACCACTCCCCTCTTTACAGGTCTTCCTACTGCCTTCTCTTTCAGTTAAAGCAGATTTCCCCCACAACCACCTGCCAAGGTCTGTGTGGCATTGCCTTTCTGGGGTGACAGCTCTGCCAAAGGATGCAGTACTCCTGTGTTCTGGCTCTGCCTGGAAGTGGAGGTGCCCAACTGAGCCCTTGATTTTGGAATCACAGCTCTCCTGACTTGGTGAGGTGCCATAGGGCACAGAAGAGGCAGGGCAGGAGATAGACCACAGCACAAGGAATTTGCTGGAATGGGTTTCCCTGTGAGCAGCGCAAAAGGCCCAGCAGAGAGCAAGATCCAGAGGATGCAACCTGTGCATGCCCCTCAGGGACAGGTAGGGCTCCCTCCTACCTCACCGGTGCTGACCCTTGCCTGGAAAATATGGCAAAGCAGAGAAGGGCCATGCACTGCTGTCAGCCATCCTGACTGGAACTGCTCCCTTCTTGTGTCTCTGATTTCTCCTGCCACTTCAGGTGTGCTGGGCCAACATCAGCAAAGGCTGCTGCTTTCTCATCCTTGGTGGAAAAAGCATTCAAAGAGGGCCTCTAAGGGATGGTAGGGGGTGTTTACTTAGGATATGGTCTCAGCTCCTCTCCAAAGTTATCCAGGCATAGTGGCTCAATTCCTTGCATCGTCAGAGCTAAGGATGGGAAAAAAATGAAAAAAAGCTAGCCAGCCCCTTGTTTTGGTATCATACTGTCAATATTCCTTGTAATTTTTCTCTGCCTCTTTCACCTCTGCTTGTTCTTTTCCAGCTCTGTATTTGATGTCCTTTCTCCTACACACGATGATTTGTGAACTCTGGCAAGTTGGAGGGAGACTTTCCCCCTAGTTATAGGTGCTGCAGCCCAGCTGAAGGCTTTGATTTATGGACAGTAAGGGTTCACAGCAGCTTCACACTGTGTTTGTTCATTTTCTTGAAACAGTCTAATTCTGACCCTTGCTCTGCAGTTCAAATCTCTATCAGAACACCACAGGGCTGAGTCCATGCCTGGCAGCCTTTGGAAGTGCCAAGGTCAGGGATGTCTTGGAGAACCGCAGGGGACTATACTGACAAGAGGGGAGAGCAAATGATACAGCACAAGCTATATAAAAGCCTTTTCTATGTTCACTGTTACTATGCAGGGCAGCACCACAAGGGAGATTGCTTTTTCCCCAAATGAAAATGCAGGAGGAGAGCACCTTAAAGCAGATGTTGCTCCATTTCTGATACAGTATTGATGTTGATTAGCTTGAGACACCTGACTTAGGTGCCTACATTAGGAAGCTAGGTGGCCTTCAGCTTCCTCTTCAGGGTAGAGGGAAAGACCTTCAGCAGGCAATTCACAGCGTGAGTCTGGCAGGAGTAACTCTCTTTCTCCAATGAGTGTATAGGGAGACTAATCTTGCAATTCAGTTTCTGAGTTAAATGTCTGCTACACAATCCGAAGACTCATCTTGAAAGCCATGACTTTTCTTTGACATGTTGTGTGAATTAACAATGTCTTCTCACAGAGAAGTTATAATTAATCACAGTTAAGATACTAAAGAAGTTCTGAGCCAAACTCAAGAGCATAATAAAGAGATGCTGACCTCATTAAGCCCTTGAGACACATGGGCCTCCATTAGCAAGCAGCAGTAAAGCAAATGCCACTGTACTGAGCGAGTCAGTCTGTATTTCCCTGAAACACTTCTTTCTCTGCATTCCCGTACTTCATGGTGGCTTACAGATGTATATACTTGTAGCAGGAACACTCAGAGTAAATTGGGATTGGGACTGATGGGGTGAGATGCACAATAAACTGCAGTTTTTAGGGAGATCATGTCCATTAAGCCTTCTAAAGGGGTAACTGAGACTTCCTCTCGCAGCCCTGTTAGTCACACTGTCTTTAAAATGCTCTCAATAAGCACACAGTTTGTTCAGACAAAGGTATTGTTTTGTTTCTTTTTGTATCTCTACCATCCTCCTTTTTAACACCCATTGCTTGCATAGAAGCAGTTCTTCTATTTAACATGCAGAGGACTGAACTGATCAATCTTGCATTTCTCTGTCTTGGACAAGGACCATCAATTCATGGTTTTCAAAACTACCTCATGGGTGTGTTTTTTTCTTTCTGTGCACCATGCATCACGCGCAGAACATGATGGAGAAAAAACAGTATTTCCTGGAGTATTTTCTCTTAATAACACTCTGAATTTTTCAGTATTTCTTTTTAAAAGCTTCATTTTATTTTGCAAACTTCGCTGAGAGTAAGTTAGGTATCCATACTACATGGAATTTCTGCATGGTCTTCCCCTCTTCACTTATATACTTATGCATATATGAATATAGAAAATACAATAGGTATGTGGAATATATGAATATTGTTTCTTCATTAAAAATGACATGTACTGCAACATAAGTTTCTAAGCAAAACTGATAAAAAATTAGTGTCATAACAAAACACAGGGTTTGGATTTCTACTGCAGCAGACAGAAATTATCATTCTCCAGTATCTATTATACTTTCAAGTGAAATGGTTTATTTCCTGTTCATGCACTGCAAGTAAACACACACAGCAGCCTACCTCAGATTTGCAGTGCCTAACTTTTGGGTGCAGAGAAACCTTAGAGAACTTTCTCAGCATTGAACAACAAGGCAGAATTTGGCTTGCAGGAGGCTAAGTAGCAGGCTAATTGTGATGCAGAACTGGAATGATGTAAATGAGTGTTTTCATCATTTGCAGGCTTGCTAATGGAAATGCAATAGATTTGCTGCAGAAATCCAACTCAGAATCAATAACAATGCAATGAGGCAGTTGGTTCAGGGAGAGCATATGCGATGCCAATCTAATGCAGACAGTACCTGGGCAGAGACTGCTCTGGCTCTCTGTCAGGGAAGGGGAGACAACCCTAGAAGATGCCACGGCAGGTGCTGAAAGACTTCTGAAAAGAAAAAACCTGCTTCACCTAGGATGGACCAGTGTTAGGCTTTCTCTGACTGAAGGAAGATAATTGCTTTCTTCAAGGAATTCAGATCTGTTTGGACCCAAAGATGTCTTTTTTTGATACAAGGTGCTAAGCTAAGCAAAGTCTTTGTGCTCCAGGTCGTGTTCAGGCCACATGAAATCAAGGAAGGACTCAGTCATGGTAGGTAACTTTGGAGATGACTACGTGTTTTCAGAGTATCTCCTGCTAAAGGCTTCTGCCCTCTTGCTCCCCAGGCAGACCACAGAGAGGAGCAGGCACTGCCTTTTTGTGGATTGCTTTACAGTAGGCACACTAGTTGCCTCTCCTGTTTATACTGCAGTTTCCTGGAGAGTGAGCACCGTGAATCACATCTTTATCTTTCACGTTAAAATGTTATATGAATTACCAGACTCAGTAGGAGGTACACATTAAACTTAAGAACCCAAACATGACCGTTACTTGTCAATTAGAGAGCTCTTGAAAGCTGCAAGGGAGAAGTACCTATGCATTATTTTGGGGCAACGTAATGTCTGCTTATTTACAGCCTGTCCTGTCCCATCCTGTCTCACCCTGCCTCTCATCCTTGCCCTGCCATGCTCAGTATAGTCTTAGTCACTGAGAAAAAAGGAAAGGTTTTAGCCAGGGAAAATGGGGAGGAACAAATCCAGTGAGATATGTCTGGCCACCACTCAGGGCTGCTCTAAGCTAAACCAGTGGCAAGGTCCATCCAGCTATGGACAAGATTAGTAATATTGTGACATTCATCTTCTACCTTTGCTTCTGTATTTTTTTAAATGAAAGCCTTATTTTAATATATGTTTTCTCACAGAGTATACTCAGCTTTTTCACATATACTTTCACTACCCCTTCCTCCACTTTTTCTTTTTTGTATCTATGCTTCATCCTGGAACTTGCTGGCAGTGCATTCTCATAAGTGAGACATCTTTTTATTTTGGCACTGAGTATCGCTTCAGTCTTTGAGATGAAAGGAAATCAGTACTGGGTTGGTAGCCACATGGCACTTGGGGAAGTATATGAAGCTATGATCTTAAGCATGATTTGTGACATAGTTCAGTATTTCTATGAAACACCTGAAAGAGATTTGAATTTTACAATTTTTAACAGTCAATTAATTCATGTGATTAGACAGATCAAAGGATTAAAAAAAAGACTATCATGCTCATTCAAAAGTCTTATGAAGAACAAGAAAAGACTCTGAACTTATAAAAGATAACTTTAGTCTTCTAATATGAAAGTCAGTGGAAAGCTGCTGGAACTGGGTCTTGAGAAGAGAAACTTATGTTTTTCACTATACTGAATTAATCTAGATAATTAATTTAGTTTTCAGCTTGAACAAAATCACCTTAATTTTCACTGGCATAAAGGTTCTCAGGTCTGTAGCCCTTTAAGTCCTAGCAGAGCATTGGGATGCTTTGGTCCATGACCTACATGACAGAGTATCTTCTTGACGAAGGTTTCTTCCAGACCCCCACCAGTTGTGCTGTGAAGACTGACAGTGAGAAAAATACCTGTCTTTTCCCTATTCTAGCTATGCTTTTAAACAGAAAAACCTACTTTGACTTTGAAAATATGTGTTTATATTCTGGTCATTCATTCATTTACACCATTCTCTTCTAGATTAAAAAGCTCTTCCGTGCCATATACCACAAAGGTGCATATACACTGTAATCATCTCAGCTTTGGATAAGCCTTTTAGACAGGACAGCCAGGCTAAGCTCCATAATTCTCCCCATGGAGGGAATTGTTTTCAGTCCTTGAATTATTTCATCCCCTTTCATGCTTGCTTAGTTTTCAGATAAATAGAGATATAATTTTAGCATGATACTTAAACATGGGCTAGTCTAAAATCCCAATGAATGACAACAAAATCTGTTCAGTGTCTTGGTCACTGTTCAGAAGCACCCAAAATGCATGAGGTAGCACCAGTGTCTGTTTAATATTTCAAGCAGCAAATCATTAATAATGTCCAGTCAGAGCAGAAGACCCATGTCTCACACATGCAAGGGCCCTCATTGTCCTGCTTCTTGACCCACAAGATTGCATGCTCTTTGTTACTAGGGTGGAACTACAATCCTAAGAGTCAGTCAAGGGAAGAAAAGACATATATTGCCCATCCTTGGCAGTCCTGTGTGCATTTTAAAAGGAGTTTCAGCTACCTCATTTCCTAGCTGGTTCTGTCCTGCTCTGAAGGATGACCTCAGCAAAACTTCTTGGGGGAACAGGTGGCTGGCTCAATGGTTTTAACTGTGCAGGCTCCCCTATTCGCTTAATTTCTGCTCACACTTTCAAAGATTTCCCCCTCTGTGCCCTGCTGACACTTCTCCCATTGTTGGCCAAAGGACCACTGCATTGGTTTGCCCTTCCTTCAGTTCATTGTCTCAGCTCCTCCAACATTTGATTCTTTCTTCAGAAAATGGAAACAGCCCCAAAGCACGGATTTGTGGGAGGGAAGGATTTTGATGTTTGTGCATCGCTCTGTCTACCAGGCTTAAAGACGCTTTGCTTATGTTATGAATTCTCTTGCATTTGTGTCCTACAGTGGGTCTGCTGCATGGACTCAACCTGGTAGGGTTGCATGATGCCTAAACATCCTTTATCATTACGGAACATGCAGATTAAGAAACAGTATCATATCAAGAAAGTTGCAATAGCTAATAATTTCAAGATAGCTGGGATTTTGAAGACATTTTTATATTTTCAAGATAGCTTTTCTTGGGTTGTTGGTGTGCTCAGCAGGACGAGTTAGCAGTGTGAAGGTAATACCGCCTTAGCAAGGGAAATGAAGTGTATCAGGGTGACAGAGACAACTGCAGAGGAATGGAAGAACCATCATCTCTGTATCTAGTCTGAGCTGGTCAGGGAACAAACTAGTGAGTGTGTTGTTAGAGTGTTAGGAATTAAGGAGCACAGGATAAGAGGGATGACAAAAAGCTTCCTGCTGTGTAGATATAGGGGCTTGGAGAAGCTTGAGCTCAAACTTGCAAGAGAGGAACATCATTAAGTAGACAGGAAAGCACCAGGAAGCTGGGAAGAAGTGGTTGTATCTGCCAAGCGTAGGAGAGCAGGGGAAGTCTGATCCTTTCTTGACTGGAAGAAAGCAGGAAGAATCTGTTGCCAGTACCATGGGTACCTGCACTCTGCCTAGGACTTGCAGGAGAGCCTGAAGCAGCTTTTCTCCCTGCTGAGGGGCTGGACTATGAACACAATCATCCATTATTTGGCCATGCTGCATTTCTAAGGGAACCTCTGCAGGACAGAGCCTCTTGCCATTTAGCTGTGCTGCGTATGGGCTCTTCACTGATGCTGAGATCCAAGGAAGTGCCCTTCACACCCTGCTTTCCCCAGCCTCCTTGAGGGCTGGAACCACTATGCTTTGCCTGTGCAGTGAATGCTGCAAACTGGCTGTCATTGAATTACCTCCCATCACCTTGTTCAAAAGCCCTCTCTGCACTCCTCATGGAGGTTAATCAGCCCACCCTGCTTTTTGAATGATTTGATTTAGTGAAAGCATTAAAAGATTTTGAAGGTTATCAGCAACAGTTTTTGCAAATTCCTTCAGCTATGTAATATTTGGGACATACAGTTGTGTATGTATGCTCTTTGTGCACAAAGAAAGGCTGTGTTTCAGGATCAAAAAGCCAATAAATACATTAGCACGCAGAGTCTTTTCTTCAAAGTCAGTTAACAGAAAGATACCTCGAAATTCTCCTTTTGCCTTGTAAAATGGTATCTGGCCAGTAAAGCCAACAAATACACTAGTTTTTAAACATGTGAAGGTTCAAGAACATGGCTTGCCAGCCTCTCTGTTGCTTGCTGACTTCAAGCATTTGACATTACCATGCTGTAGAGATTAATGGAGATCTCTCACATAAGTATCTTTTCAAGCAAGCCTGTAATTTTTCTAATTGTTGCTAATTGAATGTTTAGTGTGTGCAGTTTTTCCTTTTCCAAATTTGGAGAAAGGATTAAAAAGACAGGTCCTGTAAGTATATTCAGATAACTGCTACAAGCCCAGGAAGCAGATTTACTAGCTGTGAATCAGAGGAAGTATCAGTTCCCTCAAGCCACTTAGCTGGGCAGAAGCTGGCAGGGGATGGGGCTGAAGACAAAGAAAACAGAAAAATATTCTGATGCTTCCTGAACGGGACTGAGACCCAGTGAGCATGGCATGTCAGTGTGCCAGTATCTAAGGAAGAATTCGGTATCTAAACTGACTTGCCCCTAACAGATAGCTAGCAGGTTCCCAAGTTGCAATGTAATATGTGGTTGTGCTCTGCTTTTGCAGATTATCAGTAATGTCTTCTCAGGGCTGCTAGTGACACTTTCAGGATGCTAATACACATTGATTTTAACAAATGGGTATACCAGCTCTACTGCCTGATGTTAACTTACATTTCACTCTTATATTAATTTCCATATGTTAACTTCTGTTTTACAAATAGTGATGGCATAATGATAAAATATTCCTGATAATCAATCCAAAATTATGGCTTAGCAGAAATACTGACAAAGTTTTTAAAACATACAGCTTGCAAATTTGTTCATGTCATGTAAAACTGCCCCTGCAGAGGAAGACTGAAAGATGTCAGTCAATACAGAAAGATCAGACAAATGTCTTGACCATTACTTTTGTGTAATCACAGGTCATATAAGAGAAAAATTGGGGTGTTCAGATCTTGCAAGAAAACAGTGCATCACATGAGAGTGAGCTGCAAACATATTATTCAAGCTAGAAATTAATGACAGATTTTTAAGAATAAGCCTGTTTAACTGCTGGAATTTTTGCTTTGGGTGTTAACTGACCTCCACCAACTTCTCAGGAAGAATGTGTGTCCCAGCCAGTAATGTCACCAATTGCAGCATGGTAACTTGCTACCCCAAGGTAACTGATTCATATTGCAATCTCATCAAGAGAGAAGCTTTAGCAAATTCAAATCCCACCTTCCGTTGACTTTGGGTGGATGCAGATTTCTTCATGTTTACAATAATTACTTGGAACAACTCTACCTACTCACTGACTCTAGTTTTCACTGAAAACTAATGGGTGGTTCAGCTACACCGACCTTTGTTTCACCTTGTGTTAAATTGCTGAAATGTTGTCTACCATTCCAGCTGCAGCTCTACCTCTCTGGGCTTGTGTGTAAAAACAGAAGAAACCTTGGAACAACCATTTGAAATCTAACACTAATTCTGCCTTAAATTCTGCTAATTTAAGGAGCATTATGTTCCATTCTTTTGGGGACCCCCACACAGGGAATATTTGTAAAGCATAAGAAGACTGTGTAGCAGAAGGGCCACAAATGTCAAGATATCTGTAAAAGTATGAGAGCTTTTGGGGATGTTCACTTGCTAACAGAGCTTTTAAAGTTGTCAGTTTGTGGCTTCCCTTGTGTGATTTCAACCTCAGTCTTTCCTGTGCTTCATTTTCTTGCACTTTTAGTGATCTGCCCTTTTCATTGCTCGTGAAGCCTGCAAGCTTGTGCCGCTTGGCAGACTCGGACCCAGAGATCCACTCCTGAAGGCAGCTCGTGTTTTGAATTATGCATAGGTCCATCATGGCGGGGCTGCACTTCATGGCTCCTTTATGGGGGTGGTGATACAAGGGAGTCAGAGTAATACAGTGACACTTTTCATTTTTCATATCCTAGCTCAGTTAAGAGCAACCCTTGAACTGTGTCATTTTTCTCTCATGTAACTGTTTAATCACCTGAGAGAGTACCATCCAGAATTTTGTGGTGAGATTGATTATACTCCCAACAAAGTGCTTCCTTCAGCTGAGCGCCAGGAAGCAGCTTAGTTTAGCGGCTAATGGGCTTCCGTCTGGAGGAGAAATGGCGACCGTGATTGAAATGTCACTGTGCATGCCAGCCCTTTGGGTTGCATGCTGAACAGTACTGAGATCCTGGGGAGGCTGTTCGGGTTTCAAGATGGGGGTAGATATTGCTGAGCTGAACCACACAAAGCTGTGCTGTGGGAAGTACCTTCTCATTTGAAAGTGTCAGGGGCATGCGTGTGGGACTATCCGGACCTGCAAGCACAGAAGGATGTTGCTGCAGAGGTAATGACGATTTCGTTTGCACTGTTAGCCTGCACTGCCATAGGGCTAGTGCTACAAGGGTTGCAATATTGCTGCCGGCGTTGGCAAAGCATGCTGCAGGACCACCTAGGACCCCAGTTTACATGGCATGAAATGCAAATACCCCTCAACACTCATTTTGACAGCAGCCTTCACTCATATCCATTGCAAGCCTGGGAGACAACTAAGAGACAACTTACCAGCTCCATTTTACAGAGTGTGGGTCAATGATAACATCATGCCATTTTGCCTTGCTTGGGTGAATTCACAATCTGAGTGCCAGAGGCCTCTGTGTTTTACGCAGTATCACAGAGGTGGAAGCACCAAGAATAAAGTCCCATAACCTGAGGGGTACCTGTCCTCTCTGTAAAGGGTAGCACATACTAATGAAAAGCAAAAGTCATTCCAGAATCCTTCAATTCCAGAGGGGTTTTTTTCAGCTTGTGATAAGAAATATTGTTTAAAATACATAGGAAGACAATATGCTTTCACTGTTTAAAGACATTCCTTTCTCTTATTTGCTAAAAATGGATGAAAAAAATGTAAACAAAATCAGATCCTGACATTTCAAGTTAGGCTGTTTTTTTCTGCCATTCCTTCATTGAATGTAATAGACTGTTAACTAATGGCTTCCTTCAGATTAAAAAAAGAAAAAGGCAATGTTTCACATAATTGACATTTCAAAATTTAGGTAAAGTCTAGGGGTCACATTTCCCAAAGTTGAGAGGCTGAGAGTTTTGAATATCAAAGACTTGTCATTCACCCTTTGGCTGAACCTCAGCCAGCTGCATAGCCTGTTTGGTTTTTTCTGGTTTCTGTTTTTGTTTTGTTTGGACATCTTACTGTTTCTTTTTAATAGAAGTTGATTACTTCTTTCCATATTTTTGCTAGCTTTAGGTTTTGTGCATAAATGAGCAATATCAGCTGGCTGTTTTGAACACTGTCTGCCTCCATGGCTGTTTTTTCCCAGTAACGTGTATAGCATGGGTCCAGACCTTGGTTCCTCACCACTCATGGAGCCCCACTAAATTTAGCAGCCCTGACTTGCACAAAGCCAGATTGCAGGGATGACCTTCACACCGTCACCTCCTATGTCTCTGGTCAGGGGATTTCTCCCCGTGTGGCAGCCACCGCATGGCTCTCCTGCTTGGGCTGAGGGGGGAAGGAGCCCACACTCCGCCAGATGGAGTAGGGCAGCGATAGGGAGAAAGAGGAGCTGTGAAGGGTCTGATGCTCCATCACTGTGGTAGTGACGGGGTATGAGCCTTGTGGCCAGGAGGGAGAGCAGTCCCCATAGTGCTGCTTGGGGAGGGTGCAGGCATCTAACAGGTACGCAGTTCAGGGATTGCATTAGCTCACCAGGCAAAAAGGCAGACCCTTGAGGTAGGAGAATAAGGGATATAAGCACTCCCTGAATACCCATCGGGGACTCATAGGTCTGAGTGCAATCCCTTTGGCAGAAATGCCCCTCCTTGCTGGTCAGCCCTGTCCAGAAAGACTTTTTAGCTTTGTCCTTCACTGTTGTCATTACTGTAACAAACTGAGGATAATTGCTTGGCTTGAAACAGCTCTGCCTTCTGCTGTGTAGGTGGGGAAATGATGCCAGGAACAATCCTTTCTTCTCCTGCCAGTTTGCATTTCTGTGCAGCAGGCATACTATACATATACACAGTTCTGTATAGCTGCTACTGTTAGCAAAAAGCAACCTAAGTACTACCTTAGCTAGAAATGCAAGATTTATTAGATTAGATTTGCTTTATTCCCAGTGTCTTGCATGAAATAAGCTCCTGATTAGGTCGATGGCATTGCTTCAGAGTGGAAAATGCCAATGTTAATACCGGGTTTGTTATGGATAGGTGGCTTGATGCAGAGCACAAATGCATGGGATTGGGTCACTGCCAGACTTGTATCTGAGGAAGGAGGTCAAATGAAGGTTTCCATGTCATATCTCCTGCACCAAATTCAGCATGTGACTAGCTGCTGGGCACCCCAGGGAGCCGTATCCTCTTTACATCTGAGTTCAGCTCAGCCATAATGCCTTTTACAGAAGATTCAAACATGTTTCAGCCATGCTGAGGGCACCATGAGAACACTTTAAATCTTACTTTAAAATGAAACAAGTCTTCTGGAAGGTGTCTACTTTGAAACTACAAGGAAATTACTGAAAGCAAAGCCGAGCACGTGATGCCTACTGCAGGAGCATTGTCCTTGTGCGCTGCAAGAGGAAAGGATCCTACCTCTTTTTCTGGGACAACACACAATATTCAGAAGGCACCATCCCTCTGCGGCCTGGTAGTCCAGGGCCTCTCCTTCACTGGCCCAGCATCTGTGATGATGGAGAGGTTAAGGGATTTTGGCATGGCTCTAGAGCTGGGAGATCAAATTCTGCTTTGCCCTTGCTCTGTGATGCTCTTCTCCAGTGGTCCACTGGGCAGAGAGGAAAGTGACCTTACCAGCTGTATGAAGCCAGCATGTTGCCCAGATGAGACTGTGATTCTTGGCTCTTGAAGGATGGATGTGCAAATAAAAGGAACGGTGTCTTTTCCATCTGTCTTATCTCGAAGACCCTTAGAGATAAGACTCCTATTTATAAACACCATGGCTGGCAAAGGGCTACTCACAGCCAGAATGGAGATTGACACAGAGTTAAAGTGAAATGCATGGTTCAGAGGGGTGTCCCAAGAGGGAGAGAGCGTTGCTGGTCCATGACCTGTGCCTAGAGAGTGCTGCACAGAGCCTTGCATCATGCTCCCTTGTCCCCAGCCTCCACATGCTGCACAACGTCTCATTCATGGCACCCCTTTGATGTTAACCCATTTTCCAGGGTGGACATTGCTGGAGAGGGAGGAATGGTGGATTCACATGGTAACTCGGTGATGCTTGAACAGCAAACGCCATACCCGGTTACATTATCTGGGTCAGGATGTGCTCGTTCTGTATACTTTTTACATATTTTCCTGGCCTTTGTACCTTCTCAGATCACAACCTATATCCATCCCACACCCCAAGTACTTCTAGGTAAATGCAAGAGTAGTAGTTAACTGTAAGGTGGGGAAACAGCAGCTCTGAGACTTCTCAATACCTTCTGTTACTGGGCAAGGTTGCATATCTTGTGGAGTGCCATGGTCTGCAAGGCTGAGGCAAAATGCCGCACACTTCTTAGACACCAAACAATGAAGAATCATTTGGCTTGCAAACTACCAGTAGCACAAATGATGCTCTGCCATGCAACACATCTGTTTTGCATTCAGATCAGGCAGAAAGGAAACACACTGTAGGCAAATTTTAACATTTAAGATTAATTGGTGGGTATGGCAGAGGGCTGATCTGTCATAACAGTCAAAATTAGGAAGGAGAAACATATATATTTTTTTCATGCTACCTCTATAGTAGCGTGCATGTGTAAGTCAGTGTCTGTTCAACGAAGCTGTAGATTTAGGCCTGACTGCTAAGCTTTTACCATATACTCTGGAACATGCAAGTGCCTGTTTTCATTTACTTTGTTGGGATGATCTCTGGGGCCAGTGTGGACTTTCACAGGTATTAAATCTTAATATCTGGAAGATAATTTAAAAACATGGATTCAGGATGTTGTAGGTGGCAGCCTTATATGGTACAGCCCTGTCCTTTCACCCTTCCTTAGAGATTTAACAACCCAAAACCAAAAACATCTGTAGTAAACAAGGTTTATTGTCCTATCACTGTCAGTGATATTCATGATTAACTGTCTGTCTCTGAACTACCTTCAGCTACTTAGTATTTCCAAGGCATTTTTTTAAGAGGTCCCTTGCATCCTGAAACATTTCAGTGGTATATTGTTTCATAATTGCAATGCCTTATATCATGTCCTGGTTATCTGACACTTCTAGACAATGACAGGGAAGCTAAAGGCTCTTTATCTATTGCCTTGGGACATGGCTAAGACCTCATTTCACTTCAGATTCAAGGTCTTTATGGGGAAAAAGGGGAAGTTGCCATTGCTTCTCACTAGGCTAACATTACTATATCGTTATGGAGATTAAATAGAATAATCTTGAACGCTCTTAGTGTATTAGCATTTCCTGTTTCCAACTAAGAGCTGGTGGAACAGTATTTCCAGGGGACCATCTATTATTCATCTCTTTTTCTTCCGCTAAATGAAAGACCATAGGCATGGAGCGTAACCAGTTTTACTTTTGCTTCAAAATAAATGCCATGCTGTTTCATCTTTTGTGGTGCATTTCAGGCAGGTCCTTTTGGAGAACTACATAATAATCTGTTCTTGCCATGGCGGGGGAGGCCATCATTTATTCTAACTGAAAAGGGCTTTTCAGGAGTATAAGACATTAGCAGAGAACAAGCTACAAGGTTTCATAAATCTCCAGAGACAGACAGAGAGCTCTCTAGTAAATGAGGATTCTCATACAGCCTCCTGCTCCCCTTCCCAATGTATTGCCAGTTTTAAGGAAAACTAAACAATTCAGCAGGGGGCAAAGCCATACCGTTTCTCTCAAAAAGACAGTTACAGCAGACCTTTTCTAGTAATGTTTTACTCAGTTCCTCTCACAGAGATTTGTCAGCTCTGTAATTGCTTTTCATAAAATGCATTTGTGCACGTAATTCCTCCTTTGCCATTCCTGCAGCACAGGACCTTGCTGCCACTAAGAAAGGGAGCTCTTGCAAGCTCAGGAGCACGCAGCAACAGGGAATGGTGCTGAAATCCCATCAGGGCCTGGACCGTCACAAAAGGGTGTTGCATTGTGCAACAGCTGCCTAGGCCAGGACTCTTGCAAGCAAAGTTTCACCATGCTACTTAGGTACCACAAATCGTATACCTTCTCCCACAGGGACTGAACTTGACCTGAATGGGGCAGAACTAATTAGCCCACTTCACAAGCACCACAGTGCTATTTTGAGGGACTCACCTGTGTGACATGGGCAACAGGGTCTGTTTTCTCAGGGTTGGCATGGCAGCATCTCTTAATGTTCACCCTTTTGGCATTGTGGATGTGGCCAACTAATTGCAGCATGTTTTCCAGACCTTTCCAATGTGTGCCAAGTCATACTGCTCTGCCTGGATGACCTGGAGAAAATGCTCAGATCCCATCACTGCCTACTGGATGAGCTAGAATAGATGTAGCAGCCTCTGCTGTAACTCATGACCAGCAAGGATCAGCAGAAAATAAGAAGGTTAAATTGCACCTACCTCTTGCTGCAGGATAATCTCCTTCCCAGTCTTGTGATAGGTGAATGCAGGCTCTCCTAAAGTGCTGAAGGTAAGATTCAGCCCTGGGAGACTTGGACATTGCACCTTCTTTTTCCCCTAGCTATACTTGTTTTGAAAACTGCAAAAAGACGGAACTCCCCAGGACCAGAACTGGAAATGGTGCACATAGATGTGGCTCCTTTGGGCTTCTGTTGTAGGTCAGCATAACATTTCAGATCCTGTTAATAGCTTGCTAATGTGTATTCATTATTACTAGCGTTATAAGGTATGTCTTGAGGTCTTTTATGCCAACAAATTGAGATGAGAGGCAGAGCCCTTCCTTTAAGGTGTCTTACCATGCAGAGCTAAGGCAGACAAAGGGCTGAAGGGGAAAGCGGTGTAACCGAACTTATGCTCCAAGTCAAAAGAAGAACAAGGGGCTGAATCTAAGGCTTTTGGGTCAGGTTTTCTTTGCTGACCCTACCTTTTCCCAGCTCCTGCTGCTGGAGAGGCAGCAATTTACCAAAGCTATTGCTTACACAGCCAAAGCTGATAACCTCCCATACATGTTCAAACACCTCCGTGCTTTTGAATAGCACCTTAGGAGGCTGTGATTTGACAGACAACAAGCTTTGGGAGGATCTAATATTGAGACAAACATACTTCATCCAGACACTGCCAAATACTGTGGTCTGAAATCAGATCTGCTGGTTCAAATTTATTCAAAAAGTGATTGCTTATGCAGGCTTTTTTGCTATCCAGGTACCACCTGTCCCTCTATGGCTAGCAGAATATCACTAAACAACAAGTAATGAGTAAAACAGGTATTTGCACATCTTGTCGTGGTGCTGGAAATTAAGAAATTCAGTGCAAACTCTTAAGGGGAAGCATAAGGAGAAGTAGTCACGTAGAAGCTCTGAAGGGGCTTGGCGTTGCTTTTGACCACAGGCCAATGAGGGACTCAGAGGTGTACGGGAGAGAGCCACAGGTTTGAGCCTCAGCAGAAGCAGTGTGCACTGACCGCAGTGCCTGGCTGACAACAAACCACTTCCCAAGCAGGATGGACGTCCCTTACACAGCCCAGCTAAGGGCTGAGTTTGTGATTTACCCCTTATGGACACATGCAAAGAGAAAGCAGAAGGCTGTCCCATGGCCACAGCAGCCTGGCTCAATCTGCAGCACCTGCTGGTTTGGGCTCTAATTGTAAGCAAAATCCCAACAAAAACAAAGGCACAGCTGCTGGCCCATTTTGTGTGGCAGCCTTTAATTAACGCTGTGTAATGTGAGAACTGCTTCATGCCAAGACCCCTGTGTCCCTCCTCCCTCCTGCCTCCCCCTCCACCACTAGATGCATCTCCAAGCTCAAAACCTGCCCCACCCCACATAAGAAATGCATCAGGGCAGATTTTGTGCAAGTGGAGAGGAACAAAATTCCTCACGGCACAGGCTTTGGTCTGCTTTGTATTACCCACCCGGAAATGGTCAGGATTATGGCTATCTCCTTTTTTGGTTATACAAATTCACATATTGCACATTCTGCAGACCTGCTGTTACACCAGCAGAGGAGTATAGCAAATTAACCTCTCTGTACTGAATTGTGAAATCCCCTCCCCCAAGACAAATTCACATCCGAACCTCCTACATACACACACACAGAGCAGTGAAAGGCATGGAGGGAATGGCACCGAGGCTGACATTAAAAGCCATGGAAGATATATGCTCACATCTTGCTCCTTCTGTGGCAAATTGATGGGACCCGCTGGTAGCAGATGAAGTTGTAGAAATGATCCTATGCAGAAGGACTCACGTGTTGTGTGTGGCCAACACAAGACAAATGTGTTATCCTTTCTCTTACTCTGCCTAAAAGCTGTACAAGATGGAGGCAGGAAAGGAAGAATGGATGTATTGTGCTCCAGGGGAGAATAAGACAGTTTTAGCAAATCTCTTTAGGTATCAACCACCTTACTTAGGTATTTAAATTCCTCTGAAAATCTGCAAGTGCATTAGAGAAAGGTTGCACTGCTCCTGAAAAACAAACTCTGCAGATTCAGCCTTGGTCCATTGCTTCTCAATTAAACTTCTCCCTGTTCATGGAGAATAACAAGCAAGTCAAAAACGAAATCCAGCATTGCTTTCTACTGCTCTCCTGCCTGCAAAAGGGAGGTGAAAAGGCCATGGCGCTTGCTGCAGTAGCACACTTTCCCCACAGCATCTGCTCAGCCATTATTTACCTAGGCTGGCAATGAAAACCCCTGCTTTTCCGAATTCAACCAGTGTAGATGTCAGTTGGATTGTGGCCCTGATTTGGTCAGTTTTTGTCAAAAAATACTAATGACTGTTGACTAAAGATCTGCAAACATTAATTAAAATAGCTGTTCTTTGGTGATACCTGTTTTGTAATAAAAAGCACCTCAGAACATAGATGGTCAGACCAGTTGTCTTAAAAGTCGTTTGTATCTAAGTGATATATTCCACCAATGCAGCACTTGAAAGATAAGCAACAGAGAGTGGCTTGTAAAATCCATCCAGATACAGACACTGGCTGTTCTGCACGGGCCAACACTTAGGCCATTACCATGAGGCACTTCATACTCAAAGATTTCTTGACAAAGTATCAGCACATTCAGTCCTGATACTAGCAAATCTATACTTCTTTCCTCTGCAGTTTTATATTTTCATTAATTTCTGTGATGATTGCAAAAATAAGCTTGAAAATCTGTGCAGCTGAAGTTAAAAGATCCAGAGGCCAAAACCTAATACATTGTTTTACAAGATATTTTCATTTTAATGCCAATTTCATGATTTTTGAACACTTAGGATTTGCAAGACAGACTGTATAACCTTTTATTGAGAACCCAGACTTCAAATCTTGGCATCTTCTCAAATCTGGAATTTAACAGGACTTTTTGTTTCAGTCACAAAAAGACATATTTTAATTCATTTTATTTTATGGCAAGCTCTTCAGACCAGATTTCTGGGATGACTTTTTCTTTAAATAACTCTCCTTGATCTACAGAGTCTCCAGTTTGGCTGAATAAAATGTAAACAGGCCCATACATGTTATTGATGGAAGACCTGGATGATTTTACAAATGTCTAAAAACCTCTAGAATGTTTCAGAAACATGTAGGGTAGTTTTTGAAACTTTCTGGAATTACTCCACTAATAGTCTTTTCCCACAGGAAATGACTACTATATCTCCAGCAATAAACATCCGGCATCCTCCAAATGACATTAAGCTGACGAATTGTGAATATTGCTTTCCCTTTATCCCCACAGAAAATGTCACAGGCTCATATTCACATGTACATGCACACACAGATACCATGATCCAAACACAGAACATTTTGCCAAACACAGCATCAGGATCTTTTTCTCTCCTCACTAATTCTTCTACCATCTCAAGAGCTGCATGTCGTGTGTTGCACAGAAATTCATATTCACAAAATGTAACAGCACTCCCTCTGCTAAGTCTGTAAAGTAGATCTGAGCCAACCAAATGGTTTTATCAGGTGCCCCAAGCAGACTGGTAATTTTTGCTAAAAACTGAGCCACACTTTCCTTATACGTACACTCTCAAAATGAAATTCCTTTTGATCTGTTTTCTAGTGCTAGTGCCCTTAACGTGAGAGTGTTAAAGGTTAAAGAGGTCAATTGACTCAAGGTTCATTTAATTAAATCCTTCTATCAGAAGCAGCATAAAGCAGGTTGTCTTTCTGCAGAACCGTCCTTGAAAATTAAATGGGATGGCCTACTGGAAGGCCAACTTCTTCCATGCACTGAGCTGCATTTGTGTTTGAACTGTGAAAGGGTAAATCGAAAAGGCATGAGTCTGACATCCAATAGGGAAACTCCATGCCCTGGCAAAATCAGAGTTTGATACAGAGTTTGATCTGTTGCAGCAGTGGCATTACATTATCACAGTGCTAATGCCAGGGTAGTGACCTAAAGTTTAAATGCATGTAATTTCTATTCCCCTGTGTAAGCATTTCTGATCTTTAAATTACTCACTCCTTTTTAATAGTTCATGTTTAGGGTGATTGTTGCTTTCCTCTCGACTCTCCCTGGTTTGTCCACATCTTCCTTCTTCAAAGAGCAGTCTCAAGTCTTGCAGGGGAGGCTTACTGATGCAGCACAGCATGGGATGTGCCTTTTCTGTGGCTTCGTTTTTTCCCACCATTTATGATCCATAATGACTCAGATGTCCTTTCCTAGAGTCATTCATCCCCACCTGTGTCTATATAGTTGATTCATTCTGCTTATTTGTTCCCACTGAGCAGCATTTTTCTCCTTTTTTTTCATAATCCCTTTTCATTAAGAGATTGCCTGCTATGCATTCATACTCTCAAAACCATAACCAAACTTCTCAGCCTTTACAGATCTGCGAGTGTGTGACACAGGCCATAGTAATGTGTGACAAATGACAGAAATGTGGAACACTTGTGCCCCATTGCATAGTGTGCTGTAATTGACACATAATAATTGGTTTTAACCATAAAAACTGTTTACAAAGTGCTTTTTCAGAGAGCATGAGTCACATAAACTAGTTTATGTCACTCACTTGTTTATATGTGATTTGAAACATCGGTTCTGTGGCCAAGTTATCTGATGGCTGTGGCCAAATTATCTGATAGCTGAGGGAGAAGATCTCAGCTGGGAATCCCCATTAGTACCTGTAAAAGTGAGATGGTGGCCAAAAGAGGAGAGAGCATCTCACTGACTTAGCTCCTATGTGCATCCTCTTCTGTAACTCTGCAGGTGCTCCTGCCACTCCTCACGGAATTTGGACCAGGTGTAACCATTTGTAAATGTGCTACCATCTTCTACAGCCTCTTCCTCATGCACTGGGGGCTTGAGCATTGAGAGTTCTCTCTTCCCCATTCAGTCCCTACAGGCACTATATCAGAAAGCATAGTGTTTTGGAAAGATCAGGCCCCAGCTGTCAGAGAAATGAGCAAAACAAGATAAGCAGCAATGTCTGAGAATGTCCTTGCTTGCTTATGCTGCACTGGAAGCATGCGGCAGAGCCAAGGATAAAGCTCGAGTGCCCTTCTGGCACAGCAGGAAACCTTAACTGTATAACTGCTTCCTCCATCTGTACTGCTTCTTTGGCAGTGGTTACGGAGCTACCTGGTAGAAAGCAGAACAGTGCCAGAAAGCAAGGCATGCATCCTATGGCAGGGATAGAGTCAGCAAGGCATCTTTGACCCAGAGGGATGAGAGACCACTGGCATTGCTGGCCTGGGAGCTGTGCAATTGTAAATGGTGCTGGTGGACTCTGGGACACCTATAAAAAGGAGTCATTCACCCTCCCCTGCCACACAACACAAATCTAGTGAAAGTGTTGGGAGGATAATAGTACTGATTTTATAGCAGCTTTACCCCAGATCACATTTAAATGTGCAATCTCACACCCATTCTGAAAACTTGCCACATTTAAGATTTGCAATTAAAATAAGAGAGCCTTGGTGAACATTGCTCTTCGTGGGATGCTGCAGAAACGCAATGGGTTTTTTGTGTAGTTTTTAGAAAGCTGTTACCACAGTGCCCTCATTCCATAAATGTATTGATTATGAGAATAAACTAGCAGTGAGAACTAACTCAGTGTCATCAGAAAGGGAACTGTAAAAAGCTTTTGAAAAAGTGAAAAGATGTCTGTTTGGTTACCTGGAAATCCTGTGCCATACTTGCTCTTAAAATTCTCACTTGCATCAGCCTGAAGAATCAAACATTATAATGGGGGAGAATAGATAGCTTAGACTGACTCATCAAAATGTGATATCTGCCTTCCCAAGTTTATCATAGGAGTTGTTATTTGTCATGGTTAGACAATGCAGGGGTTGTCCAGGAGGTGTTCTGAATTAGGTTTCACCTGGAGCAGTCTGGACCCAGAAAGACATAGCTGAAAGTCTGTCTCTGCTCTACCTCACCACCAATTTAAAAAAAAAAAAAAAAAAAGGAGGAAAAGCATATTTTAGCCCTTCAGAAGCCAAATAAATTTGCACAAAGACATCTCAAGTGTGGAGAGCTGCAGCTGCTCCTACATAATCTTTACAGCAAAAAGTTAAAAATGCTAATAAAAAATCAGGTTCTGAAAAAGTCGTGCCCTTCTGCAGTTACCACTAGACCTGCACAGCAATAGCCACTACAGACTGCTTGGCATTCATTAGTTATTATAGTTACTTTAATGAAGTGCTTAAAGATGTAGGAAAGCATGAAGTGCCATGACCATGCTGCTCAAAAATTTTTATAAGCATTGGCAATTAATGATTAGCACTAAATTATAAAGCTTTTCCAGTTTGTTGGCAAAGTTATCTGCAAACATATTGCATAATAACTGTTCTCAGGACAATGCTCTGTCATGAAAATTCTGTCATTCAGGCAAATATTTGATAACTTTTCAGAGCCAGACAATTTTCAGGACATAGTTACTTATTTCAGAGTGAGTGGACAAGAAACAAAAAAAATACATTCTCATTACTGTTCAGTGTTGTAATATCATCAAGACAATTTCTTATTTCAGGGGCAAAGCTTTCCTAATTCAGCTACAGTCATTGATTTTTTGCTCTTGCTTTCACAAGATTTGTTTGTGATATGCTCATATGAAAGTGGAAGTAATAGAGTCCTACAAGATTAGCTGATGCTTTGTAGCATAAGTATGCCTAGAAATGAGCTGGTCTAACTCCTATAATTAGCTGCCACTTTTGGAAAGCAGCATGTGTTCCCTCCTCTGCACACTGAGAGGACTTACTCTTGCAGTCAGAGTCTACTCAGAGCTGGACCCACACTAACTGCAGTGGAGTAGAGGAGCTGGAGAGGCCCCTTCCACCAGCTCACATTGTCCATGTGCATGTGGTTGGTAAAGCAGCTCTCCCAATGTGGTCTTGCCAGGAGGATCTCCATCATAGCTTTGTCATTTTGCAGGTAACAGTAACAACTGCAGACACCCAGGGGCTGGAAATTCCCAAATTCGTAGCCAAACCTTCTCACAGGATTGCTTCCAAGTCCTCTTGACAGAATAGTTTTAGCAAGACCCAAGCTTTTGTGGGACATGGTGACTACTGTTGCAAAGAAAAAGTCTGTCTGAGCTGCATTTCTGGACATGCAAGTGAGGGTCACACCAGCTTCCCAGGAACGGGGCCCACACCTACAGTAGTTACTGGGAGTAACAGCATCCACAGCAACGGAACTTGGACCTAAGCCTGACAAAATGATGGTGGAAACTGTGCTGTGTCCTTTTTACTGCCAAATGTATTGTCAATGTTTCACATTTTGCCTTCTCTGCCAGCTTAACAAGATCTAACTGGATGAAGGCACTGGGTGTAGATGGTGGCCTACTTGCGCTGATGAAACAGTTTTCTGTTTGCTGGAAAGAAGGAGAGCGTATAGCTCGGAGGTGCTTAGGCCCCTCAAGGAAAACTATTATCTTATTCTTTTCAACACAAATGAGATACACTGTGCGCTGCTAAGCATCTTTTGGTCCTTGAGGACATCAACACCTACTATTAAAGACCAGCTGCAGGCAGTTCAACTCACAGCAGAGAAATTTTCTAATTACTCGGGAAACTCTGCCTTCCTCCCTGTGTCCCGTTATGTTCCCCACATCAGTACTGCCTGATATGTGAGTCATCTGCCTGGGGCTTAATGAAGTTAGTCTGCAGTGTCGGAAGAAATTAAAGTGCTTTTGCAGAGCAGCTCCACACAGTTACCTTTAGCTTGTCCTCTGACAAGTCATGTGCTGCATCTGCAAAGGCTCTCCTGCAATTGTTGGGGAACAGTTGTGCTAGTCTTACGTATGAGAGTTGTGCTAGTTTTACATGTTTACATGTGTTTTTGTCATCAGTGCAGCATCACTCAGCAGGCTGGCCTGCACCAGGTTCAAGAGTATGGATCCTGGAGTCATGTGGTGGGGAATGAAACTTGGAGGAGGATTGAGAAAGGAGGTTGTTAGTGCCCAGATCCCCTGGCCATGGGTTAGAAGTGGGCTTTCTGTGTTCCTGCAGCTCCCACAAACTCATTCTCTAGGGGGTGCAGTCTTCACACCTCGGCTCTCTGAGAGTACCCGCAGTCCCTGTGAATATAAGCCGTAAGAAGATGCAGATGTGCTATTGGTTTGCTTGGGATTCTGGCTGAGATGTTTCCATTGGGGACCAGCAGGGAACGCTGTCCTTTCCAGTCGACCACCAACAGCTCAGCAGTGAACAGCACACCAGCCTTCCCTTGCTCCAAAAGCTGCTACCCCAAGCCATATTGCCACTGAAAGCTTTGTATAAATGCGGACATTTCTGCAACTCCAGTTGCCACAAGTTGGTGCTTCCTGAAAGACTTCTCACTGCAAATAATACCACATCTCAGCTCTCACTCACGCTGATCTGCCCCCTCTGAGATTTTCCCACTGAGCAGATGACATTGACAGCCAGCTAGATGTACACAGTTGCATCTCACTCTCCCTCAGGCTTGTGGCTTGTTGGTGTCTTGCTCTTCCTGATGCTGAGGCTGATCCTCCTTCCCCACACAGGGCCTTCAAGCCAAAACTGAAGCTCAGGTGCAGCACACTCTACACACAGTCAGAGGATGCGATCGAGAGATGAACAAAGCCGAGCTGCAAATGCATGCAAGACGCAGGGACTGATTTCCCAAGTCATGGCAGAAGGCATGCAGAAGAGAGTGCAAGAAACAAAGGTGCTCCAGAGATATGCAGGGAGAAATAAGGGTAGCTGCAGATACAGAGAAAATGATATGTGAAGCAGTAGTGGGATTTGTGAGGAAGGCATAACAAGTACAGTAGTTCTTAACAGCTCTTATTCTGAAAAAAGGGAAGTGTGGCAGAAAGGCGGGAGCAGCTTGCTTTGTAGCTGTGGCAGCAACAGAGATGTCGCACCCTGTCTTTCTGCTTATGCCTCCCCAGCACATCTCCCTGACCTCACACTGGAATGGTTAGGATCCCAGTTTCCCTGTTCTCCATGATATGAGTTTTGTTACTTTTAGTTTTTAAGGTTCATTCCTGGTCATGTCATTCAAGTAAAGCAATACAGATATCTATTTTTCATCTTCCTTTACACCTTATCTCAAGGCTTGTGGTTTTATGCAGACAACTCTGTGTTATGTTTCCTGACAGTGGATGGAAACAGGACCCACAAGCAAGGATGTGTGTGTGTGGTCTCAGGAGGTGATGTGAATACTTGGGAAATGTTGTGGACCAAAACCATGTAGCAAAGGAGATCATTTCAGAAATAAGCAGCCTGCTCCGCCTGTGGTAAGCAGTCTGGCAGGAACTGCTCTTGGACTGTTCTGCAATGTGTTTCTTTCCATTACAAAGCTAGGACAATGCTGTGAGTAAGCTAACCAAGCATCAGTCATTCAGAAGGAATTGGGTCCTGTTTAGTTGCTTCAGCACAGTTCTGAGATTGTGGTTTCCTCCTCTCTGAGTTTGTTCAAGCTGC
The DNA here is from genome assembly GCF_036013445.1 of Caloenas nicobarica. Taxonomy (NCBI): domain Eukaryota; kingdom Metazoa; phylum Chordata; class Aves; order Columbiformes; family Columbidae; genus Caloenas; species Caloenas nicobarica. Next base: position 44,379,838 of record NC_088284.1, on the reverse strand, counting down.
TACCCCTTGGTGTTAGTGCTGGTAGTGAGTATCACCACTAGTAAGATCATCACTCAGCTCTGTGCTGGACACATCTGCCTTGAAACTGACCTGGATACCAGTGTACGAACCCTTGTACAGCAAATTGTTCCTCACCATCTCTCTCCACCCCTCCTTTCTCCTTCCACAATTATGTGCCTGTTTCTGTGAGGATGGAGGCAGCAGGAACGGAGTGGGCAGTGGAGCAGGAGCATTAGGGGGTGCCACAGTGGGTGGCTACACATTCCTAAAGAAACGTAGCTGTGACAGGGCTAAGCACCAAAACAGAGGTGCAATGTCATCCCACCCTGCCTCTGTCAGTTTAGGAGTGCAGAGTGGAGCCAGAGCAGTGTGTTGCAAGGCTTTAGGCTGCTCTGCCAGTAGCTGCTTCCAATCCCTGCTGCCCAACAGATCTGTCATGGAGAACCTCAGAGGCTGTACTGCAAAGTGTCTGTTTTAGGAAGGGGTTAGTATTCTGCATCCCAGCTGACACAGGCACCTTTCCTAGAAACCAAGGAGGAAAGGCAAGCAGCAAAGCTGTTGTTAAATAAGCAAACAAACAGACTGTAATGCCATACAAACAAACCCAGATTTTCTTGTACTTCCCTCCCTTGGGCAGAGTCTGTGGCATTATGCTTTGAAAAACAGTGATTTACTGCACAATGTAAAGAACTGTTGCTAGAATATTAAAAGACCCAGCAAGTCAAAAACAGTTTAGTCATGAGTGAAATAGCCTTTGTAACACCCCATCAGCTGTCTGGTGTCCTCTTCCTGGTGTACAGACCTGCTGCTTCTACAGCACTGCTATTGGGGTTATCATTGGTTTTAGGGTGTTGGGTCTTTGGGTGAAAACTGATGCATGGCAGAAATACTTATCCTAGATGTGAGGAATGCCAGGTAGAAATTTCCCATTACAGCTGTCTGAAGCAGGGAGTAGGGTGACAGGTGGCGGTGCCCTCTGGGTGCACACAACTCCTATTGGGAGATCTGCAAATAAGGTGAGAGAAAATATCTGTTTCTGCACAACCTACAACAGCAAGCAAATAGGCAGGCAGTACACTGGCATCATGGCCAGCTTACTTTTAGCCAGTAGCATCTCCAGGCTATAATTTGTGAGATGTCTCCCAGTTACGTCAATTTCTGATAGCTAACCATGCAGCAGAAGTGGAGAAGCTGGCTTCTCATGAGGTAGTGTAGTGTGGCAATCTTGCTTGAAATGTTTTGAGCATTGCGGTATAATCTTCCTCTGCCCATGGGCTACAGAGACTGTTTTAACACTCTCGTTTTCCATTCCCCTTCAGCCATTAGGTACCTCTGATCACTTACTGAGTGCAAGACACTGCTGCATGTGGTCCCTGAAAGACTGCTCCATCACTTGCATGTTTCTTGCAAGCCAAGAATAGGACAATTATTAGCAGTTTTATAGGTGACACGACATGTGAATTAGCCTTGGAAAACTGCTACCCTGTCCACAAGTTTTCAGACCGTTAGTGCAAAGACAAAAAGAGGTTGTAAATTAGCTTGAGAAGAGCATGATTTAGTGATAAAATATTCATTGAAATTCAATTATAAATGACTTGGGAGACTCCCAACTGTTGTATACTTTCAGTTCTCCATCAGTATACCAAGAACAACTTTTGCCTGCTGGAGTCTGCATATTCCTAAGTCACAAGGAGGGTGCAGTCTTGTATATTTTGAGGACAGAACTGGAGCAGGTGACAAAGTTACTGCTCCTTGCTGTTTTTTACTGCCAGTCTTCTGGAGTCACTGTTGGGATAACACTTTTTGAGGGTACAGCACTAATTCAGAGTAATTCTATATAGATCAGTGAGAAAATACCTTTTTTCCAATGGAGTCATGTTAGAAATAGTCCTGCTGACACCATCCTGATAAAAGAGGGAATAAAGGAATTCTTAATTGAGGGGAAATAAGGAAATTCTCTTAGATATTAGTTTAAGAGAGTATGGAATGAAAAAATAGAATCGGGTCTATGTATAAGGCTGTTAAAATAATAACTCTGTGTAGCTGAATGTTTCTGGGCAGTAGTCACATAGAGTCTGGTTTTCTGCAGTTGTTCGGAGTACTCATTTTGTTTGGAAGTGCAACACTATCCATTTTTGCATTAGTTTCCCAATCTTTTCATTGTTTTTTGGTACCTCATACCATTTGAGGTATGTCTTTGGATATGGCATGCCATAACACAAAGCAGAATAAAAATTTATTGTGCCTGTGCCTGTATGTCAACACTTTGAGCACTGAGTGCTACCAAGGCCTTTAGCAGAGCACCTTCAGTTAGCAGATTGCATGCTTCTATCATCCCTGGCTCTAGCAAAGCAGGTGAGGGCTACGTCACTCTTTTTAGCCCTTCTTGTTCCATGATCTCATTTTGACTTAGGATACCACGTGGCTCATGCACTTGCAAAGTCATTATGTTAATAAAATAGTATTAGCATTTCAGGATTTCATATTGAAATATCACACGACACATAGCATAGAAGGTCAGGTTATGCTTTCAACCCTGCTCATCTCAATATACAGGCCAGCAATGCAAGCTAGCTTCTTCTCTGGCTTTAAGAACAACAACAAACAAACAAACAAAAAACCCCAACAAACAGAAAAACCCCACCTAGTATCACTTTTAGCAGCACCCCCAGAATGATAAGACATCAGTGTTGCTGTTACATGATCATAAAATCATCAGTGGATTTGCTTGTTGCAAAAATTCATGGATGAAGGAGGGAAAAACTCCTTGGAGAGTTCTGTGGAGATGGAATCTTGTTACCAACTTCATGAAATGTCTCCCAGTTTCTATAAGAAGGGGAAAGTTAGGGGGAGAATGGTGAAGACATGAAGAGAGGGGGAAGGAAAATGACAGGCACAGGATGAGGTCTGAACACTGTGCTAACTATCATTGCCTAGTGGCTAAAAATAGGCTCCTGCTGGTGTATATATATTGGATATTCAGTCTGCCTCCAAACTAGTTGTGTGCAGCCTTTACAAATGCCTGTTTTCTTCCCAGGAGGACAGAAACAGGCTGCAGCCCTAACACCTGCCCTACACACAGACACACAAGCTCCTTACTCTCATTTACACTCATTCAGACTTTTGTTTAGACTGGGGATGAAGCATACCCTGCACACTCAGTCTGAATAAGTGGCCCTGGCTCCCACTTCCACCAACCACTTTATTCTTCAGAAGGAGTGGAAATGGGCTCAGGAACCAGGAAGAATGAGACCCTTGTGCAGGGCTAGTTTGAGGCACTGCTGCTCAGGCAGCTCATCCCATCAGATTTACAGGGGCAGGTTTCCAGCTGGTGTTGCTCTGAAGAGCTCTTGTAGCCAGTCAAGCTGCAGGGATTTACAGTTGATGCTCAGATTCCCAAGCCTGCCAGCATCTGGTGCTGACTCACTGCTGTGTGCAGCAGCTGAGTGCAGATACCGAGTGAGAAGGCACTGACATCTCACGCTTTCTGCAGCAAATGCAATGGTAAAATAAGAGCACGTCAGGACCTGCTTCTCAGTCTAAAGGAAAAGCTTGCCCTGCTAGCGGCCTGGTGCAGAAGCCATGGAGGATTGTACATAAGCTGTGAGGCTGTGGATATGTTTTAAATTTTGGTTTTTGTTCTTTGCTTAAAAAATATTTCTTCTTCCAAATCCCCTTCTTCTCACTGCCTGCCCGAGGGCCACAAGCAAATACATGTAAAAAGCAGCTTTAGTCTCAGAGTATTGGTTCTGTCGTGTTACTGGCAATAGCACGTAGCTCTGTACAAACTGCTATGTGCACTGCCAAACCCCTGCCTACATGAGCCCTCCTCACTGTCAGATGTCTCAGCTTCCACATGTGCTCAGCAAGAAGCAAGATTTATTGCAGTGATAAGTGATCTCTGAAGTGCAGTCCTGCTGCTCAGTAATTGAAGCCAAGAGCCAGGCAGTACCCAGGCTTCTTGTGACTCTCAGCACAGCCAGTACTGCCTATTCACTGTAGTGGCACCAGCTGTACTTCTTGCCCATGCCTCGTGGCAATACCTCCCTGAGAGCTCTGCCCTCTTCTGTCTCCAGTCCTGTGGCTCAGCTCCATACAGGCAAGGGTAAGCGGTTTGTGTATGAAGCATGTGCATGCTTTCCTCTTCCTACCAGTGTTAAGTCCTAGTTAAAGAAAAGGAAAACCTTTGTCTCAATTCTGTTGTTGGCAGCAGACATTAGTCATGTGCATCTTCCTCAGAGATGAAATGTTACAAAGAGAATGTGCTTGGTGTGGGCAGCTGCTTTTGGCACCATGACCAGGCAAAGCTGCCTCTCCTAGGCAGACCTTTTGCTTGGGGCTTTCAGAAGAGCTGCCCAGAAAAAATCGCATTAGGATGGGAGTGTGGTCACTGCTGGAAGGATAAGAGGCAGCCCAGGCTGGATGCTGTGGTTGATTTTGTTCTTATTTGCTTGCTTTGTTTGTCATTCAAGGACTTTCTCTGACACCTCCTTTATGAGCACTGCCTCGCTGCTTGGGCCCCAGCAGGCAGATACACAGAGACTTCTGCAGGGATCCCAGTGGGGCTGAGAGCTGTTTCTGCATGGAAGTGTTTAGGGGAAGCATCAGGAAATGAGAAGAGGTCAAGTTGCAAGAACTGGAGAATATGGCCTGAGTTACTTCACAGCTGAAACATGCTGACTAAGGGCAATTATGTATTTTCCTAAGTGCTCTGCCTGTCACGACTTCCAGCCCAAAATAAGCTGTATAAAACATGGAGGGGTGAGGTAGCAGGCACTGCACAGGAAAATGAGGAACTGTACCACAGAAGCTGGTGTGACCCAGCAGATCCCCACTGCCCAGGTCAGCCAGGGAGAAATACCAGTGATATATATTCACATTGGTTAGCCTGGATGGGATCTAGCCCTGAGGGCCTCTGCTAGATTTTAAGGCTTGTTATGTTGGGCTCACTGGAAAGCCATTCATGTGGATGAGGCTCCTGACTTCCGACTGCCCCAGGGCGGATTTCTAGGCCATGATACACGCAAAAGGCCACCCAGGACAGTGCCTGAAGACACTGTGGGTGTAGTTCCTCTCATTCCAACACACAGAGGGCAGAAAGTGAAAACAGGGCATGGCTTCCCAGGGTGTTTTGTTTCTACCAACTGCTGTGACTCTTGGCAGTAGTGGAGGGAAAGAAGAGAGACAGTGTACAAAGAGTTCAAAGAATGAAGCAGATCTGTTAGCATTACTGAACTGAGATCTTTCATACCAACACACATGTTGGAAGCTATTAATTAGCACTCATGTTGCAGGGAGTAGGCTGATCCTAATTCTGTATAAATGCCTCTGAATAAAGAAGATGATTGAGTTTTCTGTGTGCTGGAGGGAAACAAAGTGCATATGAGACAGACCAGTAATTCACAAACCTCTGAGTGTACTCAGCATTGTTGAGCATTCATGATAGAGTTGCTTGATTTATGAATAATGATATATGGGATGTAAGGCCTTCAGAAATATTCTTGGTTCAGTTGCAACACAGATAAATTAGGCCAGATGGTAAGTGGTCCAGATGATGTTGGAGACACGAGCAAATTCTACAGGTTTAGCAAGCTTAGAAACTTACATGATATTGTGTTCAAGCAGACTATCTGTAACTACTGACCTAGCAGCCATGGGGTTGAGGTTGGGACCACAGCTAAGCCAGTGCTATGTTAGTCAGTTCAGTTGGTCTCAATAAGAGATGTTCACTAATATATTCAGTGTGTGCATACATGAAGCCAAATCAGCCATAGATGTAGGGAGCCACATTAGCCTCAGTGAAGTTAAGCCCCCTAGAACAGCAGCAGAAAGTGGTGCTTATGGAGTATAAGAGTATTGTGGGATTACATGAATTTGTTGAAGCTGTAGAACCCTGAAGAGACATCAATGGGCTCAAAAGCTCACCTATCTTTTTACAACTCAATCTATCAGTCTACCAAAATATACTGCCTCCTAATACAGACCTTACCTCATTTAAAAGTTAAGGTATACCAGCATGTATGAGTTATGAAGAGTGTTCTGCTGCCTTCTTACCTATGTTACTGGAAAAAAATGCAGTTAAATCTTCAGTGGACTGACATAGAAATCTCCTGCCATCAGCAGAAGCATTGTAAGCAGTCATTATATTTAACAGGGCCTGCTTAAAACAGATCATCAAAAAGGTTTAATGTCCATCAATATGTTAAAAAAATCCTCCTCTGTTTTAAAATGCTAAAGTAAAGCATCAAAGCTTTCCTCTAATGGAAGACATGGCTGCCAACAATACAGTCCTCCCAGTATACCTGCTGTCTTGTCATTAGTGACCCCTGTGGAACAATGTCTATAGTACACTGTTTTCATGAGACATGATCTCAATAACAATGCAAACCAGAAAGAACAGAGAAAGAACATACAGAATCAGGACAGGTGAGGAACCAGATACACAGTTCTGTTACTAACTCTTTTTGAAAGAATCTGGATACCTTATGTTCAGGCAAAGACAAATTTCATCAAAATTAGACCGGTGTAGAAAAAAAGCAGATTCAACATTTTCTCCTTTGTTAAGCACCCTGGTGAGCCAGCATAGGTATCCAACTCCATGAGAAAGCACAAAGATGATAATCCACACTTCTGAGTGTGATGGTAGCACATGATCATGGTGACAATGTCAGAACAGAAAATCTTGTGAGACAAAAAACAGAGGTAGAGGAAATCCTTTCCAGCAGTCACTGATAGTTTACAAGCAGTCAGTGAGGGAAAAGAGTTCAAAATATCACAAAGCCTATTGAAGGAGGAACCCTGTCTACACCTGGCCCATATTTAGCAAAGGCCATTTAACGACGGAGAGTCATTAAAAATGCGAGGAAAGGAGAACAGTAACCCTTCCCTAGTCAGGAAAGTGGCTAGTGGAGATATGTGGGTTTGTCTGCCAGGGAAGAGCAGCCATATGGGCAGAACCTCTCCTTCTTCAGGTGTGAGACAGCCCCAGGGCATTCTCCCACCCCAGGATGAAGGACAGTCTCAGCAATCCCACAGGTATGCTGAGTCACCTGTGTGCAATGCAACATGGATGATTAAAAGCTGTTGAACTTGATTGTCACCATGTGCATGGTGAGTGTTTTGCTAACACTGAAGTCACAAGGTAGGTTGACACTCTCTGGGGACTGGGAATACGTGGCTGAATATACCCGTGAAGTACCAGACAGCCTCAGCTCCCATTTAGGAGGTGGCATGAGAGGGCAAAGGTGATTTGGAAGACACTGACAAACTGGAAAGGAGAAAAAGGGCCAACTGGAAGGACCTGCTGTAGCTGATATGATGACAGCTGGTCTTTGGGCCATCTCCTTAGACAAGAAAAGGGACAAGCACCAGTGAGAAGAAGGAAGAGAGCATGAACTTCAGCTGGAAAGCAGAAGAAAATTCCTATGGATCAGAGCAGCTGTGCTCTGCAGCAGGTCTCCAGGGAGTGTGGCAGAGAGGAAATGGAAGGCAAAGGATCCTGCAGCTCCAGTGCTGCCATGTGTTTTCCTTTCTGTGGATTTACCACCCCCATCAGTCCCTCATTGTCCTGTTTCTCCTGAGACTAGCCTGCTGCAGCAGTGAGTAGCCTCTGCATGCTCCAGCCATGGAAACAATGGGCAGGGTCCAGCTGTGTGCTGGGCAACCTGTTGCCAAGGAACCTTCATTTTCTACTAACCCAAACAACCACAGCTCAGGGCTGTAGAGAAACACCAGGAAGTGAAGGTAGGTTAAAGAGCAGACTGTGAGGAAATTTCCAGAGTGACTTAAGTTATAGGCACCTGGGGCATTACCCTGGATATTCTGTAACAAGATGCCGTGCTGAGTGACCGATTTGATGTTACGTTTAATTTCAGGTCCCTAAAAATGACTGTTATCCTCCTGTGCTCCAAAGGTTCTTTCCCTCATTGCAAACTAACCTGCGGTGCATATAATCCTTACAGGCTGTTTATCAGCTGAGCATCTCCAAAGGAAAACTCAGTTACTTTTTATTTCACTTAAAGTTTATTGCCTTCAGGTTGCAGTCAGCATCCCTGAGTTATAACACGCCAGTCTGAAACACATGTGCTTTGTGGCCCTGATGTGTTCCAAGAAAGAATTTTGCAGCCAAAAAAAAAAAAAAAGCGTCTTGTATATGCTGAGACCTGATATTACTGAAAACATCTGCACAGGCAGCCTTACAATAGAACAGAAAAGTTCAACATACTATTTCTAAAGTGATGGGTTTGTGTTTTGCACTAAACCACTTTGTTCTAAATATATTTCTCTAAGTGACAAGATCTTCTTAATTCTCCAACTTGTCCCCAGCTACGTCTCCCTTTCTCAAGCAGGTACTGTGTCAGTTTTTGAATGGAAAACTTTTTATAGGAACAAAAAAGGATGAACCTGTTCATCTTTTGCCTTAATCACCTCAGTTCAAAGAGATGCACATTGCATTTATCTGTACGTAAAGTGAGTAGTTAAAATGACCATGGCTTTGTGGCACTGGAAGTAGAATGAATGTTTTTTATTGTCTGTGATACAAAGAAGCATCTTTTTGTAATCAATTAGTACTGTTCCGCCCTATGCTGACCGTGTTTCGTACTCCTGAAGACAACTTATTGTATTTGCTAGAAAGTGGACAAATCTGATACCCCAGTGAGGCGAGACTGCAGCAGCTCCGTGCCCCAGGTCCAGGCAGCAGCAAGGCTGGGCATGCATTCCCAGCAGGCATGTACACAGACACATGTGCATACACATGTGATCTGTACACACATGCACACCCCTCACCCAGGAAAAGAGCTAGAAATTGAGTTTAATTACAAGACTGGGCAGACTGCACTGATCAGACACAAGGTAAGGCCACACAAGCAGACTGATCAGCAACTTATTTACACATGACTGACACCCGTTCGTCCCCCAATCCCCATTTTCCTATGCCTGTTCCCCCACAAGCCACCTAGATCCCTCCCTTTCCCTGGCTGTTTTTTCTCCCTAAACATCTCATAATGAGTCTTTTAGGATACCAAAATGTGCTTCCCTTGCATTCTGTAAGGAGTCCCAGATGCCCATAGGCAGCAGCACCCCTCTGTTTGTAAGCTGCTTCAGAAAGCCTTTCCAGTTCAATCACAGTGGTGGGTTTTAGCCCTCGATATGTGACTGATGGCTCCTGCGACGGGCCTGAGAGGGGACAGCCAGGGTATGATTTGGGTTGCCCCATCTGCCATTGTTTCTGTCCACACCCTCACAGGTTGGCAGGTGAGCTTTCATCACATAACCTAACAATGTTAGATCATAAAATAAAGCTGAACTGTGATCACAGTGAGATGCACTCTTTCAACTGTGTCATTCTCCAAATTTAAGATTAATTCTATTATGGGGTTTTGTTAGCTATATCACTTACCAGGAAAAAAAGAAACAGCCCTAAACAAGAAATCAGGGTTTCCTTCTGCTTTGTTCTTGCCTTTAGCTGTGCTAAAGGCATGCAAATTACTTCTGCATGTTGTGGTTTCTGAATTGCCTCCAGAGATGTCTTTTACATGAGCATTTTTCACGTAAGCTTAGTGCTGTCACTGTCTCAGATGTGAAGTAACACAGCCATAGCCACACACCCATGAGGTGATATTCTAGTTTCACATGTCAGGCATCTTAGGGCCATTCACACAGACCACCTTGGCTTTTTCCTTTTGCTTTAGTAAGCCTTATACTACAGCTGTCACCTTCAGCTCTGTCACCAGCTTTGCCTGTTACAAATTAGGGTTTCCCAAATTTTCCAAAGGAAAGAGTGTTTTGGGGCACCACCAGAGGAGCTGAGAGTCAGAGGAGGGTGCTGATCAGGAGTGGCCTGAGTGCGCAGCAGGTTGGAGTCCTTTAAGAAACCTCTAAATAAATATCATACAAAAACTGAGGAGCCACTGCTGCAGAGGTGTTCACATCTTGTGATGTGCTCTGGGAAAGCTACAGGTGCTGTGGAAGAGGTGAGGGTGTCAGGGAGAGAGGTTTGGTTCCTAAACTGGTTATGAAAGCACCAGGGTGCTGTCAGTCCCTCTGGTCTGCCTTGACTTTTCATCTGTCCGGACTGGGTGCCTGGGGAGAGTTTACCAGCCTCCTGTCAGACCCTAACTAGAATTCAAGCAAAGAAACCGTATTTAAACACTTGTTTAGAGATTAAGTGCAAAACTGTTTTTTTCCTGCCAAGATCTAAGCTCGGAGCTTTTTATTTCCTCTGCAGCATTGAATGACATAATTGCCACTCTCTGACACTGTTAAGCAAGCGTAAAGGAGGCCGTCCAGTGCTGAGCAGAAACAGAAAACAACTGTCTAGAAATCTTGCATAACAAATATTTATGTTACTTTAAACATTTAATATTTCAATTGTAGTAGCCAGTGCCTTGTAGCTAAGGTTGTATGGCATTTTCCATTATAAACCCATGCTGTCAGTCATTTATAGCTTTGACAGACTATTCAAAATATAAATCTTCCCTGCCTCCTGCTGTAGGTCAAACATAGTTTGGCAAGTTTCAGTGAAAAATAATTTTCGCTTTTTCTGAGAGCAAGATTAGGAAAGTTTTTGGAGGGCAGATTCACCCATGCTGAAGAATAGCTTGTGAGTACCTGATGGATACGTTCACACAGTCACACATGCAGGTAACTTTAGATATGGAGTCATGTGGCTGCAGGGACACCACTATAAAGCACACACATTCACCATAATGTTTCATTTACATTGTTGGTGAGCTTATCGGAAAGGTAAAACAGTCTCGCTAATGTTTGTGAGGGGCAGAGTATGTTGGTGGCTCACAGTAGTACTCAGTGTCCTGCATTTTGTATAGCCATGTACAAACTGCTCCTTCCCAGACTTCAGTGTGAGTATTAACTCATGTCTGCCTCTGTTTTCTACTTTTTTGCCCATTGGTTTTATAACTTGTCTGAATTGGGTAGGATCTAGTTGTGGTGCAAAACTGCCACCCCATTCTGTATTACAGGCTTCGTCTCTGGCAATAGTCCTGAGAGTTTGCCCTGGGCAGCAATTTACTGGCCCACTGGACTCCTGGCAGCTCCCTAATGGCTCATCAGCTTCATTCAGCCTCTTCATACAGCCATTTTTTTTTTCCAGTGGCACCCAGTTTGCATCCATGTGCAATGATAACCCATTGCTGTTGTGACCAAGATGTCTAAAATATCTGCCTCTGTGGATCACAAATGCCATAAAGGGAAGACGACGAGGAATTAATGGGAGGATAGAGATGTCAGTAGCAAATGTATTTGATGTAGTGAGTTCCTGCTAGGAGAAGATAGATATGCTCACGATGGTAACTTTGTTCTCCCAAAAAGAGGTGCGGAGAGAGGAAAAGAGGACATTTCAAAGAGAAAGTATATACCCACTAGTTGGAGGATTCATAAGAATAGAGGAGAAGCTCTTGCTTCACTTTTGGCACAGCTGCGCAATTCACCATTAAGAAAAAACAAAGGTGATCTGCCTTCTGGAGTGAGTCAGCATTGTATGCTATGTTGAGAGAGGTTTGCAGCATGCTACTTATCTTCTGGAAGAATAACTATCTGGGATTTTGACTGAAGGCCACATTGCCCTGAAGCATGATTTTTTTATTGCTGTTTATGTCCTTACTTTTTTTTCTATCACTTTATGAATGATCTGTTCTATGTTTAGTTGAAAGATACAGACTAGCTGGTTCACTTGCTGCAGTCTTAAACTGCAAATAGAGAGCCAATTAAATATTAATAATAGAAAAAAAAAAAAGGTCAAGGATAAGAGCTGGCATGATCTGTGATCCTTCCAATAGCGCTGAGAGGATGTAGCGCAGCCCACATTTCTGTTTTCCCCTTTGATTTGCTATGAGAGGCTGTGTGTAATGTTAAATAACTTATGCTGCTATGCTTCTCCCATTCATTTCCATAATTTCTTGGTCATATAAGATAATGCCCCAACAGACAGAAAGAACGAACATTGGCTTAGAAACAGTGACTGCTTGTCAAACTAATTCTGGCTGCTTAGGAGAAAAGTCTCTACTATATGTCTAAATCCCTTTCAGTCTCTTCACTTCCCTCCTCTATTCATTGGCAGCTTTTGTTCTGAAAGCCTCATCTCAAACTCAGCCATCATTTAAAATCCTGGGATAGTAATCATAAAGCAGTCTGGCCAGTATTTTAACGAGCATACAATATTTCCGGCATTGGATGAGACTCTGTTGTTTCACCTTTTGCATCCAAGAGTGAGCGTGTGTGCATGGGCGTGCATGTGTGGTTTTGGTCATTGGTTGGATAATTTTCTTTGTTACTCTTTTTACCTGCCATACAAGGAAGACTCCTGTTGAGTTGTGATTAACAGCTTGAATTTGCATTTCATCTGAACTGGGATGTGTTTGATTCATTAGTTGGATCCTGACTGTTGCGTAAGTTGCATTCAAAATGACAAGAAGAGCGTGGCATGTAAGGGTACCTGAAAAGGATAATGCACCATTTGCTAGTCTCTCTGCAGCTGCTCTTAGGGAGCTCCTAGGTCTTTGTTCAGTACTTGCCCAGTTTGTGGTGTCCATCACAGGCTGCCTGTGTATCCTGTATTCTTCTGCCATGTCAGTTCCCAGCAGCTTGGAGCCTGAGAGGTCCCTGTGTAGATTCATCAGTGGGAAAGGGCTTTTACTGCTTCTCACAACCTCTGTGGAGCTGCAACAGTAACCTTTCCACTGCTGCCCTGAGAAACTCAACTCCTTTGGTCAAATAGTGCCTCTAAACCTGCAAATGTATAGGCACTTTAGCAGAGCAGCTCTGCAAACCCCGCGCTGTCCACAAAGCAACATCCCTGTGTGGTCAGGAAGTGTCTGCAAGGTCACGGTACACGACTATTAGCCTGAAAGTGGCAGAGAAGGGACTGCTGGGGCGTTGTGCACTGGGAAGCTACAGAGGCTGCCTGAGCTGCCGATGGCTGGAGGCTCAGTGCAAGCAGGCATTAGCAGCAGGCTCATGCCTGGGACTTTGTGTATGTTCTTCAGCTGAGAACAGATTTTCCACAGGCAGGAACGGGAAATGAAGTGTCCCATTTGCAGTCAATGGGTGAGGGCAGCATCCCCGTCTACCAAGGTGCTGAGATGTCCCAACATTTCCTGATAGGAAACAGGATGCTCTTGTGGTGCTGGACCTTGGCCCTGGTTAGCTCTTTGGAACTCCTGTGAAGATTATCTAAACTTGTGATTGTTCCTGCTGTTTCTGGGTTTTTGCACATAACAAAGAGAGCTCAGAAAGATGCTCTAAGATAGTGGTTAGGTATTGGTAACTCCGCAGAATTTCAGGAAGAACATTGTGTGTGTAGGTCTCAGGTTCCCACATCGTATTTTTACTTTAAGTGCATTTTCTTTGATAGTGAAAAACAGTTATCTTTTAAGTACAGTTTAGAACTCGCAGAGTAGGCATGGTGATTTTTATTGTACCCTGTCCTATCAGAGACACCTCATCAAGTCACGCTGCAATAATTTATTGTAATGCTTTCAAATTTTGCCTTTTGATAAAAAATCAGTAGGGTTCTTCTCCTAAAAAGCTCTCATTTTCTGCATTTTTCCTCTCCACATCCACACACCTCTCAGATTCCTTTACAATGTAATGCATCATGACAGCATAGCCCTTCCATGTACTGTTACCCTGCCTTGGTACAGAACAAGTGTCCAAGCACTTAAAGAAGCAGTGTTTCAGAAATGCCAGTGGTATCAAAAACCACACTCATGCAACCAATTCTTTGTCCCACCACCATGGTTTCAAAATCTGTGAGCTGTAGACACTGTTACTGTAAAAAGCAGGCTTTACTACTTCAAAACAAAGAAGAGCTTGTTGTCAACAGCTGTTGATTGGCTTTCCTTGTTAAGCCTGGAATTAAACTTCTCTTTTACTGCAGTCAAAAGAAATTGGTTCATCTGTGATGTACATGTAGTTCTTTCTAGAGACTAATAGTTTCAGAAAGTCAAGGATAACTGAGTGGGAGAGAGGAGGAAGGTCATCAAACCTAAAACCTCAATATTACCATTTTTGCATGTCTCTGGTGGCTACTGGATGGGATAGAGGGGGAAGATGACATACAGAAACAACTGCAGCAAGAAATGTAGATTTATGTTTTTCTGTTGTCTTAACAGAAAGCCAATGCACTGGTCTGTGTAATGAGTGAAGCATAGTAGCCCTAGAGGAATGGATAAACTGAATAAACTCCTCAAAATTTCTGGCTTGGGTTTTGTAGTTACATGAAAACAGATCTTTTCTAAGTTAGGAGAATGAAAACTTGCAGCAATCTTGCTATATATTAATAGAGGTTGATTTACAGTTTTATAATTGTCTTAACATTCCTTCTTTTTTTGGCATTCTCTGTTGTGTCACTAGCAAAATGTGGCTACTTCCAGCTTCAGACTTCTTAATTTGTTAGTAGTCCAGGCAGTGTTGGAATGAGAGTGATTCATCCTGTTTTACCTTTGTAAGCACGTAAGCACGAGAAGGCATCAATCCGTATCAAAGCACCTCCTCTTTTGTTTAGGCAGCAGCATGTCATCTGTTAATCCAGAAGGCCAGACGTCCTCTTTCTCTCTGTGCTCAATATGCAAAAAATGTTGGGCAGCATGAGGACTTGGCAAGGTAGATCCGGCACTTTGCATGAGCCTGCCTTAATAGCTGATAGGGACATTTGCTAAGATAATTGCTAAGTCTTCCCAGTTTGGAGTGAGACATCGGTTCATTTTCAGTCCAAGCGGCTTGGCTGCACCTACAGTACTGCTGCATTGTGTTACTTCTTCCTGCCCAAATCAGCTGGCACTAGCTTTTCTCTCCAGATCATTGCTGTGGTTCATTATCACACACTAAGTACGATATAGGCAAGATCACTCTGTATCTAGTTGTGTCCCCAGGGTGTCTGTGACACTGTGCATAGAATCATAGAATCATTTTGGTTGAAAGAGACCCTTAAGATCATCGAGTCCAACCATAACCTTAATCTAGCACCAAAACATATCCCTAAGAACCTCATCTATATGTCTTTTAAACACTTCCAGGAACGGTGACTCAACCACTTCCGTGGACAGCCTATTCCAGTACTCAACAACCCTTTCCATGAAGAATTTTTTCCTAATAACCAATGTGAACCTCCCCTGGCACAACCAGAGGCCATTTCCTCTCATTCTATCACTTGCTATATGGGAGAAGAGACCAACACCTTCCATGCTACACCCTCCTTTCAGGTAGTTGTAAGGAGTGATAAGGTCTCCCCTCAGCCTCCTTTTCTCCAGGCTAAACAGCCTCAATTGCCTCAGCTGCTCCTCATCAGACTTGTTCTCCAGACCCTTCACCAGCTTCGTTGCCCTTCTCTGAACTTGCTCTAGCACCTCAAAGCCTTTCCTGTAGTGAGGGGTCCAAAACTGAACACAGGATTCAAGGTGCGGCCTCACCAGCACTAAGTACGGTGGGACGATCACTCCCGTAGTCCTGCTGGCTACACTATTCTTGCTGCATGCCAGGATGCTCTTGGCCTTTTTGGCCACCTGGGCACACTACTGGTTCATGTTCAGCCAGCTGTCAATCTACACCCCCAGATCCTTTTCCACCAGGCAGCTTTCCAGCCACTCTTCCCCAAGCTGTAGCACTGCATGGGCTTGTTGTAACCGAAGCACAGTACCTGTCACTTGGCCTTATTGAAACCTCATACAACTGGTCTCATCCCAATGATCCAGCCTGTCCAGATCCCTCTGTAGAGCCTTCCTACGCTAAAGCAGATCAACACTCCCACCCAGCTTGGTGTCATCTGCATGCACTCAGGAAATTACAAGTTCTTCCAAAAGCTTTTCCAAATGTAAATCTTTCTAGTGGCAATAAAATGAGTCTCAAGTGTCTTACTTGGTGCATATTTCCTATGGAAGTTTTGGTATGTCTTGGATCTTTCAATGCAGCAGTATATGGAAACCCATCATATTTACTATATATGTGTGTCAGCTAAAAGCTTGAGTGTTAAAAGCTGAAATGAATGTTTGGCTGTGAATAAAAGGGGTTCAGGAACTGCTTGTCCTGTATTTTGCCATACACATCTGCAGCCTTTCATTGTCCTTTGGGAGCCAGCAGCTGAAGGTTACTCAGACGAAACTAAAGCAATGTTCAGAAGGGTCATTTCAGAGGAACAGGCAGTGGGGTGAAGTTTCTCCCCTCCTGCCAAACTGGCATGCCTGTCACCATGACTCATCAGGACACTGCTGCCAGCAGACAGGAGTTTGTTTACCTGTATTTGATTGCAATCATGTAACCTTTAGTGTCCTTTGCAGATTTTGCTGCCATCATTCATGTTGTTGTCACTTGGAGATGGGCGGTTGCGTGTTGCCTTCTCTTACTGCCACCTCCCATCCACTCCATGCCTATGCCCCATCCTGGAGGTACTTGGATGAATGGAAAAGCAGGACAGGCATAAAGTGCTTGAAGAGTTTGGAGCTAACCTTTCACGCAGTTTAACAGATGATAACACAGAGAGGGAGACAGCATCACACAAGCAGGCAGATCGCTAGCTGTGGCTAGGTGCTGTACTCTTCCTCCCAGATATTGCAAATGTCTAGGTCAGATGACTTCTACAGCATGTTCTTTGCAGTCGTTGGCCAGCTTATGAGACCCGCCATGGTCTGTCTCCAAGGCTAAAAATAAGTCCCTGGGTAGTTCTTGAAAAGAGCTGGAAACCAGAGGAAGTGTCCTACCCTTTCTCACCTTCTTGAATAAGTAAAGCTTGATTGGTGCATGTCAAGCAAGGGGCCATTACTGAGGACCAATGTCCTCTTGCATGCCAGTACTAAAGTAAAAATAAGATTGCAAGAAAGCATTACAGCTGTACAGGATCCGAAATGCAGGCAGTTCTACAGGCTTTTTAAGGAGAGCTCTTTATTTCTCACACACACCATTTGAGAAAGGACAGTTGTGTGGAAGGCATGCTTTTTTTACTACAATTTATGGCTGCCCTTAGCTATGAATAAGGACCTGTACAAGACCTGTCTTGTTCACTGCCTTTCCTTTTACTTATGTTTGTGTTGTTTTTCATTTTTACTACTTAGTAACACCCACTACTGGAAAAATATCTGCCGCTTTTTCACCCAGTCTCCCAGTGAGGTCATATACCTGTTTATGCTCTCACAGCCTGTTGTCATGGCACCATGACTCCAGACATCTTGAGCAAAGACTTTATTGTGAGAGCAATTAAGGCTGTGAGGCATTGGTTCTTTGACACAAGACAACGCCTAAGTATGCAGGGCAACTGCAAAGCAAAAGTGCAGTGTGGTGAGCTCACAGTTATCCTGTATGTACTGTTTACATGCAGTCTTTAACTGAGTTGTTTCAGTAGTAATTTGCTGAGCATCTTTTTCTTTGAGGTACTGTCGTAATCTTGAGATCAGCACAGTACCTTGCCTGTACCTCAGCTTGAGTGACCTACCAGACCTTCCAAGATCACATTCATGAGTTAGAATGCCTCACCCAGCAATTGCATCCACTTTCTGTTCAGCTGGCTTGCTCAGATTCCCTGAGCAGTGGCCATCCATGAATGAAACTGCCATGCCACTTTTACTGTGCCTTTAAATAAGAAGTTACTGAAAATGAAGCAGTTTCACTTCCTCCTCTTCAGTAGGTGACAGTGATGGAGTGGCCCAATATGCCCACAATGGCACCAAAATTGGTTCATTAAAATGAATCAGTTGTAAGACCTAGATTTTGATTAGTTAAACAGCTTGCTTTGTTAGTGATTAATGTGGTTGCAAGACTGAAATCTATTTTTTCTAGAATCTTCTAAAAAAGAAGATAACCCCTATGAAGTATAGGCTGTGACACATCCAATTATGAGAACGGAGACCAAAGCATATTTTAAGTGTACTGCAACACTGACTGTTTTAAGTCAAAAGATGGAGTGAATGCTACAAAGAGCATGAGGAGCAATCTTCTATGGCTGCAGCGTCAACCATGACACATGCATCCTTGGAGTAAATGTAAACTCATGTCTTTGGGTCATGGATCTTTATAGCTCAACTGAGGCAGTGGAACCCATTCAGCCTCCAACCATCTCAGTGGCTGGCTGCCTCTGATAACCTGGCAGTGTTGCTCCTTCAGCAGAGAACCTTCATGGTGACAAGCAATGTTGCCAAGTAATAAATTTTCACTTATCATATACTAAGAGATGTGAAGAACCTTGCAAGAACAAGTCGTAAGTCACTTATGCAGACTTTTCTATTTGGCTTCTCAGAAAGCTCAGCTTTTAATTTAAGGAAGTTTCCTGATTGGAAAATCTCCAAGGAAGTATGTCACTGGTACTGCCATCTGTCTCCTTTCCGGGTAAGTATCTCTAGTGAATAAGGAGGAATGCAGGCTGGCAACTAATAGCAAATTTTACCCTTGCATTTGCCAATTCTGGCCCTAAAGGCAAATTCTGGCCCTGATCTGCAACAAAGGACTTCATATATGGTATAAATAAATAGATAGATAAATAAATAAATAATTTTTTTAAATTGATTAACTAAAATATCTTAAATTAGAACTTGATAAAATAAACAGTTTAAAAAAACCCCACAACCTTGATTTTTTTGTTGCACATCTACAACTCTAAAAGCTATTTACAGAAGTTCTACTTTTATGGGGCTGGCACATCACAGTGCAGAGTGCTTGGGTTTGGCTAGGTAGTGCCTTCCAACCCATTCACCTGTCTTTGGGTTGTTTTCACAACCTACATCAATAGTATATGTCTCTTCCTTCTGCCCCAGCTCTGGGCTGGATATCTATTTGTGAGGAAAACACGAAAAGGGGAGGGAGGGATAAAATAGCAAAATTTTTTTTCTTAAGACAAAAAAAGTGAAAACTGATAGAAGGAAATTCTTTTTCAAACAATACACAACTACCTATAAGCCTATGCCAAAGAATATATCTGAAGCCAAAGACTGCTTGTCTGCTCAAAAGAGGATTAGGCATAATATGAAGAGCAAAATTAGCCAGAGTCATACTGGTTAATACTTAAAAATAAACAAGAGATTTTGGAAGGAATACGAGTCATTGGGCATCAGGACAGAAGCCAAGCTCTAGCTAACAGGGCTTAGGAAGAAATTTTCCCTTAGGCCTCCTTATTCCATAACTGAGCATTAGCAGAGTATATTGCACCTTCCTCTGAAGCATGTGGTGCTGGCCACTGTCAGAGAGGGGGCACTGGGTGACTGAGACCTGAGCCAGACTCAGTCTGGCAAAATAAATTTTCTTTACTTAAATACAAATTCAGAATTAAAATAGAAACAAAGCAAAAGTTTCGAGAAAGCAGAACAAGTCTTCTCATTTCAAATCCTGTGAGCAAAAACCCAGAGGTTAGCCCATCCCCACTGAAAAGCAGGAAACCTAATATCTAGCCTCACATATTGATGCAATCTACTGAGTTCAGCAAGACTTAACCACACACATCTTTATGTCTGAACATCAATATGAATCTGAGAGGCCACATCATCTTCCTCTGTAACACTGGGGCCAGTCAAAAACCTTTTCTATTTTTAATGCTACTTTTTAATTTTTAAAGTAATCTCAATGGAACTTGCTGTGCAGTACAGGAGGTGTGTCAGTTCTGCTAACACAGCAGGGGTTTTGCCAAGACTAGATTTCTCCGAGGACCTTCCAGAAAAATGTCAACAGAGCTGCAGCCCCTGTGAAAGAAGTGTGTTTGTACCAGGGCACTTGTCAGCATTTGCTCCCAGTGGAGAGGAATGGAAGGGTTTCCCATGTTTTGGATGTACAGGGAGGCTAAAACTGCAGCAATGGGATGGGGAGGACAGGGAGAGGGGAAAAGAAGAATTGGGAGAAATTATGGAGACAGGCAAAAAGGAGACTGGCCCAAAAGAAAAGGTAGAGTTCAACCAATTGTTCAGACACATATTTTTCTAATGAATAGGCATGCATTAAAAAAAAAAAAAAAAAAAAGTTCTTAACAGAACAACTCCTGTCACCCAAAACTTGGGTTCAATTCTATATTTCTGGGGCAGAAAAAAGCCCTCAGAGAGTAGCATAACTGCCTTCTCTCTGTCCATCTGTCCTGCCTCTCTGCCTTCTCCTCTTTTCTGCATCTTGTCCAACCCAAACTAGCATGTTTCTTTCCTGTGAGACAGCCTTTTTTCCCAGCATTACAAGCAGCAATGTGGCAGCAGACCTAGGCAGCCTCAAAACTTCCCTATTTGCATCAAAGGTCAGTTTCTTGGATGTGCCCAGCACCCATGATGCAATCTCAGCTCTTGGTTGAACCTCTTAGCAGAGAGCTTGCTCTAAGGAGCCAGCAAAAGAGGCACTAATCAGTTTGGAAAACTTCACTGTGGGCAGTGCTCAGCACCACCTCTGACAGAATAGAAAGCTCCAGTAGGAGATGGACTGGTTACTCGAAAATTGTCACTTCAATGAGAAAGCTCATTAAAGCATATGCAATAGTTCCCTGTATAGTGGCCGTTCTTGGACCCGATGTGCCAATAAGAAAATGACAAACAGACAAGAAATAAAAAGCAAGAGATATAGCTATTTATAAATCAGACCAGCTGTAAGGCTCAAACAACCCCTGAGACCAGTGGAATGAGGAATGTGAATTAAGAGCTCCCTGTTTCCTCCTTCCCCTCTAACCTGAAAAATATACTGTGGATAACTGACTGACTTTTATCTTTGATTTTGTCCTGTTTTCCTCCTTGAAACCTTTGGATCAAAGGCATCGCGTATTTCCTTCTTGAAAGTTAAACTTTGGCTACAACTAGGTCAGTCAAATTTCATTCTCTTGGGTGACCCTATCTGTGCAGATCTGTTAGAGCAGAGCTCGTGGAGTTATTTCTCATGATTCATATTAAACAGAACTGGCAAATAATACATGAAACGGGGGGAAAAAAGGAAGAAATGAGCCTCTTAGGGGACAGTGGGAAAGGTAGGCCCCTGAATGCAGGAAAACAGAGTATAGGAAACAGACCTGTTCCTAAAGTTTTTTGTGACGTTTCCCTTCCCACTTTGCTAGATCATTTGAGATGACATAGGACATAGGTGTAAATAGCCCAACTGTCCGTTTCACAGAGGGAAAGCCAGAACAAAGCTGCTCACTGACAGTCCTGGCCTTTGCCCAAGACAACCAAGCATTTTCCCTGCCTCTGCTACTGATCCTCTGTCTATCCTCAGATATATCACCGTTTTCTTTTATCTGTCCAGTCACTTTTGGTTGTAAGGACCTTAGGGGTAGGTTGTCACGTGCATTCCAGATATTTCTGAAACAGAGAAAGCTTATTCCACCATTACCTTAGCACAGCTGTAGGTCAGTAATTTAGGGAGTTTAAAATTCAAATGAATAGCTCTTCTGCATACACTATTGTGCTCGAGCACCCGATAGTAGATGTCTAGAGTACTGCCTGCTGCTTCATTTCAGACAGAATAGCAGAGTAGAAAGGGATACAGCAAAGTGTCAAAGGAATAGCAGACAGCCTGAAAAAACTCTCAGGGTTTTTCTTGTGTGAGGTGACTGGACCTAAAAGATTTGGGGGACTTAATGGAGAGGCTGGATGATTTTAAAAATGACTGTGAGAGGGTAGAGAGGAGGTTCTGCTCTCTTTGCCCACTGGTACAAAAACAAGGATGTGCTTAGTCCCACTGCTTGATGAGCTAAAGAGCTGATTAAAAAAGCTGATCAAAGGCAATCTCACTTCATATTGCATTTAGTTAAACTGTGGAGCTTGTTGCCACAGGAAATCATTAGGCCGAAACAGGAAAGATGTTTCATTGGGTTAGATTTCTGTGCATGGGATTGTCAGGAATGCACTAGAACTTCTCAGTGGAAAGCATCAGAGACCCTGATTTTCTTCTTGGAACTGTTTGTGTGGTACTGGTACAAGTGGCAGTATCTGGCCAACTTCAAATCTGGCACCAAAACAGGAATACAGGCCAAGACGATGGTCTGGTGAAGAAGGTGATTGCCCTGACTCAATCTAGGAAACAATGCAGATGAGAGTGGTCAGCAGAAGGAAATGCTTCAGCTGAGGAGTGGGTGAAGTCTCTGGCTAATCTATCTGGTTATCAGAAACTGAGTTTGCTGGGGTCCTTCAGGGCACTCAACAGCATCATCAGGCAAAAATGGCAGCTTTTCAATGGCAGCCACGCAGCCACTTCAAGACAGAGAGGAATGCAATACAATAGTGCAGATCTCTTTTGCCTTTGGTCCCATAACACACAGGCAGGAGGACCTTCTAGCTCCAATTGGTTCTGTGTTTGTCTTCTGAAACTTGCAGGGCGACCCACTGAACAAGAGAGGGATGCTGCAGAGGTGAGTAACGACAGCAGATGTAGCACCAGTCCTTCATACAGGCCTTTCTCCTAGGTCCATCTTTTACTGCCAAGTGATGCTTGAGCCTCATGGACCTGCCTTCCTCCATTTCCAGCTCTCCACCTTGTGACTGCATAACCAAAGTATAGGGGCAGGAACAATGTGGCTAGGGGTGAGCAGCAAGACTCAGCTAGCACATGGGCTGAGCTGGTAACTCGGTCCAGGTTGTGGCAGATGTATCTCTGCATCACTGCTGAAGAACATCCCTTGGCTTCCAGAGAGCGGACTGGAGTTTGCTTTCAATTACTCCACTCTCCTCTTACCATGCAGACAATATTATTCACAATATCTCAGCCTTCCACACTTACACCATGTGTTAAGAACCACCATCTCTCACACACACTCACTATGCTAAGAGCCAATGCCTCTTACAGAGGCGAAAGGGCAGAAGGGCTTGTGTTTATTCAACCTTAAATCCCAGCACGCTAATGAAGAAGACAGTTGGTTTCAGCATTCCTTGTAGCGGGTGGCGATGTACCTGGAATGTGATTTTAGGGGTGTGTGGAGAGATGCTAGAGTGCCACTAGTCCTTCATTGTATAGACCTTATCTATCGGAGCCATCTGTTGCTGCTCTGCCTGTTGGCCCATGTTCAAAGAAGTAGTTTCAGGTGCAGGTGCATAGGTGTTTCTGTGGCAGCATCCTTGCACAAAGGTCTATCATGGAGCATGCAGGAACGGGCTGTCCTTTCTCTCTTGCTCCTGATGAGGGGCCTTAGCCATTTATGCAAATGAGCCCATGGTCAGAGAGGGTATCTCCTGTGTGAGTCTTCTTCTGAGGTCTTTGTCAGTTGGGTTGAGATGTCTGGCAAGGCTGGAGAAACAGATCAGTAAGAGGAGAAGAAGGAGGAGGAAGAAGGCTCCAGAGCTTTGTCAAAAGCCTGATTTCCTCCCAGCAGGGCCTGGGGCCAGCAGTGGATGTGTGTGAAGGAATAGGGTTTTGCTCTATTTGAATTTCCTTTCCACCAAAACCTTGTCCATATTTGTTCAGTGCCTCAAGGCATATAAAATAAGAAGGCAGGTGGAAGAAAGATGAAGTTTCATCTGCTTGTCTCCTCCCTGTCACTTTTTCCTCTGGCTTTGGCAGTATCACATCTGTTGCATATGGCAGGAAAAATTCCTCCTTTCCTTCAAACTGCAGTACCTTCAAAGACAGCACACGCCCATGTGCTTTCTGCAGCAGAGGACATCAAGCCTAGATTTGATCTAATCTGAAACATGTGCATGCAGTTACAAGGAGGGATTTTTGTGGGCACATTAACATGTTGGAGGAAGAAATCCTCATAGCAATCTCAGCATAAGCCGTTGGATCCTCATAGGAACCTTAGAAAAGGCTCCTTTTTCCAGTGTTTCAGAGAGTCTGGATGTGCTGTATCTATAAAGTATTCCCAGTCTCTATACATCCATACACCTTTAGTGTTACCACAGTGAGCTGAAGCTGCATGGAAGTCAGAAGAATAAGAGAAAGAAAACAGAAGAGCTGTTAAGATGCTTCTCATTGCAACTTCTAATGCAGCCTGATTTTTATTATAATATAAAGGGCTGATAGAGGCAGTCTCAGCTCGTCCAGTTGGGTATTCAAATGCTCAGTTGTCCAAATTAATTATCAGCTCATATACCCAAAACCAATGCTTGACATCAAGGGCCTGTAAGCCTTTGACAATGTGCCATCCATCTCATAAATCACTAGTCTTTCACTGAAAACTGCCACCTACTCCTACAACTGCAAGAGATCTCTGTTGTGCATGAATCTCTCAAAAAAATGTAGCAGAAGTAATAAACACCTGCCAGTCCCTTCGGTTTCAGTGAAGGCTGCTCATACTCAGCACCTATGAAATATGTACTGTATGACATCATGGTTTAATAGAAGAAATATTTAAGTACAGCCAGAGTCAAGGGCAACACTGAATTCTGGAAGATTTACATCAGCTATGAAATCTTGCCATACTGGTTTTTTTGTGGTAGTGTAGTGATATTGAGGAATGATGGGATTGATCCAGACTCATGAGCAGGTAATTGGGAATTGCATGTGACATGTGATTTCATATGGTTAAATGCCCACTTGGAAATGCAATCTTTCATTTTAATAAAAGTTTTGCAGTTGTTATATTTAGTAGGCAGGAGACCAAGCATTTTGGTTTAAGCTTTCCATGGTACAAAAGTAACAGTCATATGCGAAGGATCTAAAGATCAGTAAGTCCTGGGATCCATAAGCACTTTTTTGTTTCCTATACATGTTTTTTTCTTTTCAGGGTTTGCTGACCCTTCAGAACATAAGTATGTAGAGCACTGCAGTATATTTTACATACTGGTTGTAAGATTAATGACTGAACATGCTCCTCAGAATAATGGACATGCTGTAAATGGCCAGGGATATATCTTCTACTTATTCCTTCTTTGTTACGTGAATAAGTATCTTTTATTTAACTTTATGAGTGAACAATCTCTTGGAGTATTTAATTTACCTTGAACTCTCTTCCTTGTGCAACACACCATTGCCAGAAGACATACCACCAACTCCAGAATTTCCCTTGATTCTTTTGACTTGAGTCTTTGAAATCCCACCTCCTCTGAGGTCACTATAATATGTTCATGGCTGACAATCATGATCTGCATCGATGCTGTTTGCCCTAAGTATTACTTTTACTGTATGTTGGAAAGATTTTTGGAAAAGAAAAAATACAATCTTCTCAAAAAAAAAAGTATCATAAAGGAAGAGACTGAAGCAGTATTACTAGGCTTCAACATGTAGGCTGCCTGTGTTAAAGCACAGGCTGAACCAGCACATAATTTGATTGGGCAGTTAAGTCAGTTCCACAGGTAGCTGTAGCATTGCTGGAGCAAAGCATGAAATAGAGCATTGACCTGGGTGGGCTTTTGCAGGAGAGACAGGAAGGATTGGCGTGTCCAGAAAGTTTCTGTCCTAGGTGAGCAGGGCTGGTATTACTGCAGTCAGAGGATGCTCCCATAGCTCTGCTGACTGAATACAGCAGGACTGGGAGATCTGAGCTCCTCCAGAGCTATTCGCCAATGTGTGACTCCAGGCAGGGCTTTTCAAGGCATTTGAGAGCCTGTGAGATTGAGACCCAAGCCCACTGTCTCAGTGGACTTGCCTCGTACACCTTGGGAGTGGTATATGTGCACATTGCATCAAGGTATTGCTTTAAGCAGGCTGTCTGGGCTAGCTTTTGCATAAAGTTGAAGCCCAAAGGTTAATTAACTTTATTATTTAACAGACTAAGAAAGAGGGGTTCTTTCTTCAGCTATCTTACCTCATTGGCTGGAATCAGCTCAGATAATTGCCTCTCTTTTCATCCCCTGTATTGCTTGGTAATTTCCTCTCTTAATGTGCCAGTCACTTGCTCCTAATTTACTCTCTACTGAACATGCAGAAAGGCCTAGTTAAGGGCTAGGGGAAAGAAACCCACAGGAAAGCTGAATCTCCAATTTCAAATCCAAAGCAATAAGCTCTGTATAATAAATAGGCTGCTGAAGTCCTAGGAAAACAGACCACTTCAAAAACACTTTAAAAGCTCTTTTTTGTCAGACTAAGTAGCTGAGCTGAGGCTTTTCTTTCTGACCCTCTACTTAACATCAAGGGCATATTCTGTATCAAGATATAACCAGATGTGTCTCCAGACAGTAGTCAGTCTAGGAGAGGAGCCAGGCACACCAGAATATGCAGAGGATGCAATTACTGATGGGTCTGGTTACTGTGTTGAGCCTGCTCCCACACAAGAACCACCCCCAGCCTCTCTTAGTCTACAAGATTACACACTTCTCCTGCCCTCCAGACAAACTCATACCTGGAGGTAAGGAAAGAGGACAGCCCTGTTCAAGTTGGCTGCAGGCAAGTTGCGTCTTTGCTAGCCCAGCATGTCATCTGCTGCCATATGCCTTACTAGCCTTCAGGAGAGCAGGGCATCGTTTGTCAAGGTCTGGTGCTTCTGGAGCCCCAAAATATTGCTGTTGTCCTTTCCTCTTGCAGGGAGAGTTCTGTAAAGGCATGTAAGTAAGGTAGTCAGAAGAAACTGAAATGGCTTCAACTGATGAAGCAGGAGGGCTGTGGGGAGCATTAGAGTGAAGATGTAACAAGAAACAAAGACTCAGACAGACAGCCTGGACTGCTGGTCTGGCACTGCCTGAAATAAACTGTCAGAAGGAGGGTGAAAGGATCTGAAAACAGAAAGGGGCAAATAGTGTGCTCTGTAGGTCCACTGTTACAACTGTGAGAGCCAGGCTAGAACTTCAGCACTGCACCAAGTCAGGGGAAGTATCATTTTAGGCAGCCGTAATTCTTTTTCAGCCTCTGGAAAGACTCTAGTTGGCAAACTTCAGGTCAGAGATTAAATCCCTGAAACTCGCTTTTTCCCATTTTAATTCAAAGATTTTTCCCATTTTAATTCAAAAAAATACCTCTCCCATTTATTTTTCCAATGGGATACACGTCATCAGATCACACAGAATATGTGTGAAATATGAGAGGCAATGAATGGCATTCTTTTCTCACTATTTTGTAAAATGCGTCTAACATTGACTTTGGGCCACTGATCTCAGCTACAAGAATACAGACCCAGAGTAATTCCACTAGGAGTTCATACCATGCCATTTAAACTCTGATTTTAGAAAGACGGTGCTAATTTTTGGGTCCATTTTTGGACTCCATAATTCAAGGCAGCTTCAAGGCAGGGTGAGTCTAGTCTGTCTGAAAAGTAGAAAGGAAGAACTTGTAGTAGAATTTCTTGAAAAATTAGTATCATTACTTTTCAGACATAGGTAGTTTTCTACTCCCCTAATGGATGTCCATGGCACAAACAGCATATACCGCACCAGTCTGATAGATATGCAGCAGATATGCAGCAGATATGCACCAGACAAGATATGTATGTGTTGACTATATACGTGAAAGATTTTGATAATTATTTAGTTCAAAGCTTTACTTTTTTCTTTTTTACCAATTTTCATGTAATGTATTTCATCACAATTTAGAGCAAAATGATAAATTAAATTAAGACAGTGACTGTTGGACTTGATGATTTTAAAGGCCTTTTCCAACCAAAATGATTCTCTGATTGTTTCCTTGCAGGAAAACTATGACTGTCAGACTTCCCATTCTTTTCCAAGGATGTAGGGAAATATATTCTAAATGTCGATGCACTTTTTCTTTCAATTTGTTTACTTTTAAATCCTTCTAAACATATTAAACATTCTTCTTAACTGCTTTTGATTACTAGTTAAGAAATAAAACTTAGGTAGTGAAAAATTTTCCTCATGCTTTTGGAAGCATAAAATTGTTTAATATGTTCATCAGGCTTCTTGAACTTGTTTCTAGCTTTGCAAAATGCATGAAAGAATTTTTCATTTTATTTTTTCTAGCTCCATATGTTAATGGGTATCCCTTTGATACCAATTTTTTTTCTGCTCAGCATGAGTAATGAAGAGAAGATCCTATTCCACAGCAAATTTCTGAAAGACTACCCAAAAATAACAGACCAAAACAATAAGAAAAGACTTACTGCTAGAAGTTAAGTACGTATATTTTGTGTTAGTTTGATTTTATTATCTGTTAAGTCATTTTCCATTGGTAAACTCTTTAATCAAAGCTACCATCCACTGATTTGGACTTTTATTTTTCCCCACATGTGAAGATTTTAAGCTAATCTTTGTTTTCATCCCTGGCTAAAAAAGAAAATTTTTATCTAAATTCTCAAATTCACTCATTTTCATGCAAGCAGTGTCCCAAACTATTTAATCCGAACAGCTGCTCTTAGCCTTAGAAGCATTAAAGAAAACTGTTCTCAAAGGACCACTCTTCATTGGTGCATATAAATAAAAGCAGATAAATTGTGCAAAAATGTCAGAGAGGAGAAGGACCCACTCGCACTCCGTCAGTGGGATCAGTTTCTCATTTCAGGCAAGTGACTCTGGCAGACAAATCCTCCTGGCCTGTTTGCCCTTTTGTCTTAAAGCAGACTCTTTTGCACAGTGAAATGCAATTTCATCTCACTCTGTGAGCTCCATAAAGGCCACAGAAGTTAATGGCACCCAGGGGTCATCTCTATAGTACTGGGACAGTAAAACATTGCACAGGCACTGTAGCTTAGCTTACCACTGGCATACTACCAACACAGGGCTTTCATTGCTGTCATGATAGTGCTGCTGCTGGTAACAAAATATGTGGCTTTGGTGGAACAAAACAAGCCATGTTAGGTAAATGGAGGAAGACAACAGTGTCTGCCACAGCACTGTCATTTAGGTATTGTGTCCTGCTGACCAAGGTTAAATAAGGCAGAGAGCTGACATTGGCCTCTGATTCAACAGGAAATTTGAAAAAGACATGAAGTCAGCTTTGCTCAACTGTAAGAGAATACCCTGAAGAAAGAAAAAATCGTTCTCTTTTTTCCTGAGATACTCAGACTTTGTCTCGTCTTCATTGACCTTAAGTATTTTCCAGTGAGGAAATGCATCCTGTGAAAGGCAGGATGAATTTAGGCTGAAATTCCTGTTCTTACTTTATATTCACCAGGGTATTTGCACCAGAACCTTCTGGAGTTTCTGGAGGTGCAAATTGGTAAGGGAGGCTGCAATGGAGGCTAGACAGCGGAAAGCACAGAGGCACCTATTTTGCCCCCAAGCAGCCCGCGCAGTTTTCAGTGGATCCTCATGCCAACAGAAGCAGTTCTGGCAGCACAGAGATGCAATGCTAACCTGGTCACAGCCACGATGCCATTATGTGTACCAGGCTGGCATCCAAGTCCTTTCCCCCACGAACACCTCAGCACTGGCAAAAATCAGCCAGCGACTACTTTCGTCCTGTGAAAAAGCTCAACCTTGTCTCAATATTCCTAAGAGTCAAAAAAATGGGTTGTTACTAAATCCCTCATCACCTCCCAGGCTGATAATTTGCTCTTTGCAGTTCACTTTCGGTATAGCAGCCAACGATTGTTTGAAACCAGTATTTACATGCAGTTTTGCAGTGGATTGCCTTGTTCCTCAGGCTATGGTAAAATGTTGTTGCAGTGCTACCAGCACACATAGTAGGCAGGATCCTTGCAACATTTAGTTTCTTTCTTCAAGCTACATTTTTGCTTTCACTTGAAAGGGAAAAGGGAAAGCCTAACTTTTTGGGTTGCAATACAAGATAGGCTCAAAGGCTGAAAAGCAACAAAACAATTAAAAAAATGAGTGAATTTTTTCTATATCCTGCTGTTCTCTTAAACTGATCTCAGGATTTTGAAGGCTTGACTCGGCGTTTTTAAATGTCTTAGACTTTCAATCTTCTTGTTCATACTTCAAGGCAGTATTTTTAAATAAATAAATGCTAAGCCTACATCTTCAGGACAGCTCCACAACTGCCCCTGTCAAGTATTCATCTAAAATGTAGGTCCTGTGCACTTGGTAGCCATCCCTTTCACCAGTTTGTGCTAAGTTGCTGCCCTGTCCTGGGGAACTTCAGGAATTTCTTTGTTCCTAATCCTGGAACAATCATGGAAAAGATTGATACATCTGCCCAAGAACTGTGGCATATGGAGCACATTCTGGTTTGGGTGGAAACCACACCTAGCTTCACTGGGCTGGTGTGTACAACTCTCTTCTGACTGCTGGGTTGTCTTTTGGACTTTGTTAAATTACTGACTGAAACCCAGAAAATAGGGCTATCAGATGAGCAGTACGATGAGGACAATCCCTAGGGTCTCTGCTGTGGGGTGGTGGATGGCACTTGGCTTGGTCACCTGCAGGAGGCAATGGCATATTTGACACTCAAGGTTCTCATTAGCACAGATTTTTGCTTGAATGTACCCCCTACGGAACCATAAAATGGATGTAGCAGTTGAGAAACCATAACAATTCAGTTTGTAGACTGAAAAAAGATGGAAAAACAAACCCTCTAAAAGATTGATTAATGAAAATGCGCTTTCATTTTGATACAAAGGAACTCAAAAGTATTTGGAGCAAATGGAATACTTATAAGGTTATTGGTAGGATACCACATGCACTAGCAGTTTTCTGCAATGAACCCAAAAGTTTAGGCCCAGTCTACAGGAGAAAGGTGATCCTTTCACCCCATGTGGTGCTTTGAAATGAAGAGGTTAAAAAGGTGTAGGCTCGGTGGATGCCCACCTTGGCTTTCTGTGTCTGGAGGGCTCCTTGTGCCTAACACAACTAGAGCGCAGCTTTCTGCTCTTACCCACACACCTAGGACCTCCACCTCATCAGGCTTTTCCAGTGGTTTCCTTCTGCCTCCCTTCAGCGGTTTCTCATCTCATTGCACACCAACCCCCCTTACAGGTTATCCCCCTTCCCTCCCGTTCACCAGATAAGCGCAGGTTCCCACCTCCAGGCAGCAATTGGGTGCTGCTTACCATAAAATGGTTGTTCAAACAGCCACTTCAGATGTTGCCTCCTGCTCGGAGGGGCTCTCTGTAAGCCATACATCTTTATTTACTTAGAATATTCTCTTTTGTGGAAGAACTACAGAAAAATCTTGGCTGTCACCATGAAGAGTTTCTTGATGTTTTCTTGTGTCCTCATCTCTGTGTACCTCTGTTTCTTGCCCTTGACATACCCTGTGAATTCTTCTCATTTCTGGCTCGTGTTCTCCTTGATCTTGGTACATAACAGCATCCTAGCTCTGTTTTCTGTGCTAGAAATAATAAATACCAGCAAAGAGTCCCTTCTAAGCTGAAGAGCAAGGACCAAGCATAGCACTGCCTTCACAAAAATGGCTTAAATTAGAAGAACAGCTGCCACGTGTAGACAGGGCTCTTTCTTTTGGTCCAAAGTGTTCCCTCATGTGACTGTGCATTCACTGTTGCCAAATCTCCTCCCTTAGCTGGACAAAAATCTTGGCTTTCTGTTTAAAGTATGATGTTCGTTTCAACTGCATGTTCTCCACTCTGAGACTGCCTCTAGCAAAGATGCACATTCTTTTCAGGCTTTTGAACCCTTTTCTTATTCCTATGGATCCATCCCTGTTGCAGTTCTCTTTCTGCACAAACACACGGGTACGACAGTGACTCCATTAACACAGCAATTGCTTGGAATCTGTTAGCATTTCATTATAAATCTCATTTGTGGCAGATTTATAACCAGACTGTGGAAATTAACTGCCAGAGGAAATGTGCCATTTAGTCTCAACATGAACACATTTTATTTTTCTACATGGTTGTCTTTTTTCTTACCAGACTTTTTCTAGAGGCTAGAAAAACAACCTAATATACTTCTTTTAAAGTGAAAAAACTCCAACCTTTTCATAAACATTTAAAAACTGTCTAGCACAGTGACATGTTTATTGCATAATCCTCTCTGATGTTTCTCAAGAAGAAGTACTGATTAAATGACAGTTACTGTATCAGCACACTAAAATATAACTTCACGGAAGAAATAACAGCTGAATAGATTAGCAGGTAAATAAAATAAAGTGCCAGAACAAACACTGCCATTGATAGATGGAAGGTAGTCCTTCCTATTGCAACAAATACACTACCATTCATTTTTACAAAACTGAGTTGATAGCAGATATTAGTTAAGGACAATATCCTATTCCCTTTGCAGTAAACTGATGTTTTGCCACAGAGCTTTGCCAGTGAGCCCAAGGTGAAGTACTGCACATTTTTAAATGCAGATGGTGGCAGAAGTCGCAGGAGTGAAGGCAGAGGAAGGAGAGCAGGGGCACAGGACTGGTTCTGGGTGTACATACTTGCTCCACTGCACTTGCAGCTGCCATCCGCAGCAGTTCACAGCAGTCCTGGGCAGGCAGCGGTCATCACAGGCAGGTTTCACTGGGGACACACTGAGCTGGTGCCTGCTGATGCAGCTGCTCCTGACATGTCACACCATCCTTTGAAGCCTGTTGGAGTCAGTTTCAGCAGGACTACAGCCCACAGTTCAAAAGAGACTTACTTCAGGCTAGGAAACCTGAAATCTTTCTGGTTTGCCCCACTAGTCTTTTCTAGGCCATTCTTGTTTGCCTTTTTACTGACACAAGTGTTTCCCCTAAGTATCTTTTCATACACACTTATTTTCAAACAGCACTATAAACAGTGACTGTTTCATATGTCCAGGCTGAAAATCAGGGAGGGAAATGAGAAAAGGCTCCCTTATGGCAGAATGACTTTCTTTGATAGGAATTTCAAGTGCTTTGACAGTTTTCTATGAAAGGACACAGCTTACAGAGTCCAAAGGATCTTGCTGTAAACAAAACACCTGATAATGTCTCTCTCCACCACTCTCCGCTGGAGAGATAAATTCCAAGCAGGGAAGTGGTAACCCTGTGTTTTTTCAAAAGGTGGCTCCCATGGCTGTGCTGGTGGAGAGCAGACTGAAAATTTCCCTGTGCACCTTCTCAGAGAAGATTTTTCTCTGTGGTCTCACTGAGCATTTTCAAAACAGGCCAGGAGGCTGGATCCTCTTGCAGGGCCTGCATAAGAGACCCATCAGCTCAGTATTACATTTTCTCATACCTTTTTCCAAGGGGAATGGTCCATTTCAAATGTAAGGAATAAGTTTTAACAGTGAGACAATGTCTTTCTTCTTTTCTGCTGGTTGTATTTCAAAACTTGTTTTCAATTGTAAAGCAACTTTAAAAAATAAAAATCCTCTGCCTCGGAAGTCTCTTCTGGAATACAAATACCAAACTAAACTGACAAACAGATTCGAGCTTTGGTGCATTAGGAAGGAACCTGTCTTCAATAAGGATTCTTATTCTTTACTTAACTCTCATACCTGCCAGTCTTATTGGGGGTCCTTTCTTGGAACACTTTCTTATCATAGAGATACTTGGCAACCTGGGAGCAATCCTTTGTGTTTTCTGAGAGAAATTGCCATATCTTTGATTCAGAAATGGAGGTACATTTTTGTACTAGTCTTTCAAAGGATGTCACAAGAGCTACTGTTACATGGGAAGAGCCAATCTCTGCTACTCTGCTTTACTTCACCACCCAGGGACCTCAGGCTCATCAAAGAGATTGAGCTGTAATTGCCTCAGGGCCAGCATATCCCTTTCGTGCCTCAAGTTTCCAATGGCTTCTTCTCATGGCTACCCCATGAAGCAGAAGACCACTGGGAAAGCAACAGATAAGTCTTCTGTGCTTTGGGGATGGGGCCAGGGGGAAGGGACATGCCCTTAATGACTTTGGAGATGTGCTTCAAAATCAATGAAAGCTTCTTTCATTCTGGAATTAATAAACTCATGAATGTTTTTCACTGCTGACTATGCAAAAGGAGACAGAGTAATGCATGCCTAGGAATTCAGAACTGGACATTTAGAATAATTCAAGGAAAGGTCACAGACACAGCTTCATTTTGCAAACCTACTTACCATGGGATATTTCAGTGGGCAAGCTTTGCTTTCAACAAGGCTGAACACTTATGGCACTGTGATGAAATCCATTCTGTTTCAGAAGAACTTTTATAAGACAAAATAAAAAAAGACATGAATGTGACTATAAATTAAGCAGGTACTTGAGTGCTATTTTGAATTTGTATGTGCTTATATGCTCAGTTTTCAGTATGTTCTTGCTGAAATTTCCTGAAGTAGGGTTCCTGACAAGGATTATCATGTTGATTTTATATGAAACATCATGTGTAATGGAAAGCTTGCGTGCTTCCTTTCATAAGCTGCTGAATAGTCTTTATTATCCCCACATCTCTGCAAGCAGACAATGATAAAGAAGGGAAGAGATTTTGCACTTATCCACAGAAGTATAATTGTATCCTTGGAACTAATAACAAAAATCCTTCAGAGGAAAGAGGATCAAGAACAGATTTTGACTGACTGTGTTTTAATGGGATGGAAGCATTTCAATACTCAATGTGATAAGGAAATATATATGTCAGTATCATTACACACCCCTCAAGGCAAACTCTATGGTACCAGGTGGAACTTGTAATAAAATCCTCTGCCTCAGTAACTTTCCGGAGCAGTAAGACAGCCCTGCTACCTGATCTGAAAGTAGCTGCAGTTAATGAGAGTTAGATTTTTCATTATAATTTATTTTAGTAATTGAATATGGGTTACAGCACTGGTAAACCACATGAACAACCTTCACAGAAAGCATCAGGCATGGACTGGGGAAGGGAAATAATCCAGATTTTGCATCCCAAGGCAGGGAAGGTACTGTAAGCACAGCTGTACTTGCTGCCTCAGAGAGCTTACTGCCAAGCCAAACCTGCAGCTGGATTTGGGCAGCTGGCAGGGCCTTAGGATAGCATGAAGATTTGTCTCTGAACAGTTCCTTGAAGGACAGTGACCTGCCTTCGTAATCTTCATAGTCTTTATGTGTTTGTCCGTTCAGTTCCGTCAACATTCTATTTTTCCCTTTTTAAAAATCAAAAGCCTTTTGTAAGTTAAAACTGTTGAGTACAGTTGTTTACTCTATGCAGAAATTATGCTGTTTACATTAGTTCTCCACTTTACTAGCTTAATTCCCGTCCTCCAGTGAAGAGGGAGGTTGGCAGCTAGGTCCCATGAGTCACCTCTCCAGACTATAATGCAACTGCAGCCAGTGCAATAGCCCCTTTCTCATTGATTAGACAGTGTCATGACACCCACAGGAAAACCTGACCTGCTCAGTGGTTTGGTGCAATCAGTTCTCCTAGAGTTGGTATCTATGCCCTGACATGCAGAAGATGGCTTCTCACCTGTCCAACAGCTGATTTCCCTTGTTTATGCAATGGCTCCCCTAGCTGGTGGAGGAACTGTACTCTCTGGGCAGCTCTTGCTTCATGAAGCTTCACCTCCACTTTTAAGTCCCCTTTATAGTTTTGAGGGCCTGCTCTGCACCCTCACTGATCGTCCTTCCCCAGCAGCCTGAAGTGACCTTTTGGAGCTCTGTGGAGACACACAGGAGTAAGGTCCACCGTGATGGAGTGCATCTTACTGGGTGTTATTACAGGTTGCTTTGCATGGGCTCTACCCCTGTTACAAACGTCCAGCCCAATGAGTTATTTACCTTACCTTGCTGCACAGCAAGTATGGGAAAGAGCAGGGTGCAGCCTCTGAAGCAAGGTGAGCCAGGAATGCTTTCCTACAGTTTATTTGGCCAGCCAGGCTTCTCCACATGGTGGGATGTTCTCCACTGCACCAAAGGACTCCAC
The DNA here is from genome assembly GCF_036013445.1 of Caloenas nicobarica. Lineage (NCBI taxonomy): Eukaryota > Metazoa > Chordata > Aves > Columbiformes > Columbidae > Caloenas > Caloenas nicobarica. The sequence goes on along the minus strand of NC_088284.1, from coordinate 44,344,379 downwards.
ATTGGATAAAGTTCACTGTGTCATGGCAGTTGCATTCAACTCATCTGCTGCCTGCTTTAATCTAAAACCTGTAAGTTTTCAGACCCTCTCACCCATTCCTGGTACTTTTAAAGTTGTTTGAGAGTCCCTCAATCATAAAGACACTTCCTTATCCGGCTGTCAGTTTAGCATTCCTGGGCTTAGACCTGTTTTTCTTGCACTGACTCAGTCTATGCAGATTTCCTCTGCACCTCCTTTCTTTTCTTTTTTACTGCCCCTTGCCACCACAGACACAATTTTCCTCTTGGGACCCTTCAGCCTGTCTCTGCCTTGTGTTTTGTCATTCATGTCTCCCCTCACCAGGTGGGGAATGCTTTCTGAAGTCCTTTGCAGGCCTTTTGCGGAAGCTTATCACATCACCTTGAAGTGAAAGATAACATCTTTCATGGCAATGGGGAAGGATGTCTTGTCCCAAAGCCCTGTTTCAGCCAGGTCTCTCCATGCACCCTTGCAGACTTCCACAACCCATGTTGCCCTCCTTCTTCTGAAAACTCTTGTGCTTGCAAGCAGTAATTGCATTTCCTCTCTAGCAACCCATGAGATGTGTGTGTTTCTGCCCATCTTTTCTCCCATCTCAAAGTTAAATGAAGCAAACAAAAATTGTTGCTGGTCAAGCTGTCTTTAGTATGTGTCACCTCTTGACCCTCTGTGGTGAGCCAGATGCTGTACAGGTCTCGCAGTCGCGCCTGCCAAGTGGGTCAGTCAGTTGGCCTATCAGGGAGGAAGTGATCGGGTGGTGCAGTGAGCTGAAGCGTCTGTCCTTTGTTTTTCTTTTTTTTTTTTTCTTTCCTTTGCTTTGCTAAGGTTGGATTCATGAGGGGAAACCGCCACTGCATCTGTGTTATAGGGGGAAGAGAGACACGCTGCCTTGGTTCAGCAAGAGTTTATGTGCTCTTAATCTTTTCTGAAGTTTCTATCTTGCTGACCCAGTGACTTCCTGTTTCCTTCTTGCTGGCCCTGATCTTCATAGAGATAGTTCCAAACTGAGAAAGCACTGTCTTAGGGCCAGAGAGTAATTCCACTAACTTGTTAGCACTTAATTCCAGTTACTGGCAAAACAGCAGGCTCCTTAAATGATCTCCTGTGATGGTCCTAGGAATCTGCTATACTGCATATTAATTCTGAAGACAAAGGCTGAAAAACCTTTTAACTAGATCGAACAGCCTGTTTAGCATATCACATCACCAAAGCAACGTCAAAAATTCTGAGGAGCCCCATGAGATAGGTTGTAAATGCCTCCTATAGAGATCTGGGATTTTTTTTTCTCTGGGGTTTATTTGTTGGTGTTGGCAGGTTTTTTTAAACCTTTGGTATGTTCAAAGCTACAGGGGTGCAGTTTCAGTTCTGGAACCACTAAGTATGAAGGACATGAAACACATCCTTCTACATACCTGCTAAACTGGAAATTCTTGTCTGTTTAGAAAGGGATAGTTTTGATTTGGTCTCAGGTTTTGGCTTCTGTTCTCCTTGAAGGTACCCTTATAGCTTTTGCTGCCCACAGTTATGCTGGAACCAGTAGTTTTCCTCATTAGTGCAGTGCAGAAACGCCAAGGTTTTCTGCAGTCACAAGTACTTTGCAAGTCAGGCTCATCAGGGAAGTCAGAGTTGAAGAGGCTCAGTATTCAGTGGGAAGAAAATGTAGATGGTTTAATAGAGACATAGAGGGATTAAGTGCTACAGCCAGGGTTATGTGAGAAATCAATCTACCCTGCAGATAAGGGCTGGACATCTTTAAACTGCCCATTAGCAAGTCAAGAGGAAATTGGATTGTACTTTTAAATAAATTGACGAGCTTCAAGTAAGGGAATGTGAGATAGCAAAGCTGACTTTCTTCTGGGGGCACACAGTCAAAGCTCACTTGTGTGCTCGTGTCTCCCCTTCCTTCTGCCTCTCTGTCCCTCCCTCCCACACTTCATCCAGGTCCCTTTCTCTTCCATTGGCGTGAGCTGCAAGTCAGCTTTGCTCAAGCCTTAGTGTCAGAAAACAGTGATAAGCAGAATTATTTGTTCTGTTCCTACCCAGTAATTTACTCTTTTTGTTTACAAAAGGAGACGGGAAAGGTGTCCACCTGCAGTTCAATAAGGCAGCATATTTACATCCCCCAAGTGGCCTTCCAGTGAGAATGGCAAACCTTTCTTTGTGCTGCAGCTGCCACTTGACTTTGTCTCCATTGAGTCATAAGCCACCTAGTCACCTTGCACAACTTTGAGCGTGTCCTCTGATTTTACACCAGCTTTGCAGAAACTCAATTCAAAGAGTCATGGATACTATTCTGTTTAGGTTGCAAAGCCCTTCCCTCTCAGTCTGTACTCAGAGATCACTTAGGGCTTGTCTCAGCAGTCTGCCTCACCTGCACAGGACCTGCTCTAGCCACTGAACTCCAGAGGGGTTTTTGAAAGCAAGAGAGAAAAACAAAATGCATTTTTCTGTGTCAGGAGAAAAAAGGGTCAGAAATTCCCCAGGTAAGCTCCAAATTACATGAATCTGTATCTGCTTGACATGAAATGATCCTAAGTTAGTTTTACAGCAGTAATTCACATTTTAGAGAGTAGTTTTCGTAAGATGCAATAGCTCTTATTTTTCTTCTTGTTAATGGCTTTAGGCAGTTCCTGTAGATGTGAGCATATCTCATTGTTTTTCAGTGCAATGTGAATATTTGCATTAGTGAGGACTTCATTCATACTATCCATACTTGCTTTTTTAAGTGTGGTGTTCCTGCATTCAGGGGGAAAAGAACTTTAGCTCACCACTACCAGTCGCTCCCACTATACATCCTCCAAGCCCATGTCTGCTAGAGATGTATGGAAAGGCAGTATTTTGGGGCTAGTTACAGGCTGTGTGAAATGAGCATTGATGAACACCTGCTCCCAGACACCACATTTCTTCCATTACGTGGCTTTAAGTGAAATCCAAAACCATAGTTAGTGTTTCTTGTATTTAATTTGCAAAATAGACTTACAGTGCATAAACTGAATACTGGTCATATGCCACAAAAACTATGCATCCTTTGGAAAGAAAAATTGATATCACAGCTCACTTGAGACACCTGATGGAGTTACAAAGCTCAGGCAGATTGGGACTACAGTGCCAGTGGATCAGTAATGCAGAGAAAATTCTCACGCAAGATTTATACAACAGTTTTGAACATGTGATGCCAAAAACATGGGTATAGGCACTCCTCACAAATATGTGTAAAGCGCTTGTATAATGAGGTTTGTCTGAGAGCCACAGATTATTCCCATCTCTGGTAACCAGTTCAGAGCAATTGCTGCTATCCAACACTCTCTCACGTCAGCTAAGAACTGTTACTTTGAAACTCCAGAGTGATCTGCTTTTGTTTGAGCTGCTTCCTAAAGAAAAAACAGTAAGCAAGATGATGAAAACAATTATAGATAGCTACAAGCCCACTTGCTACTGTATCTACCTTCATAATTCTATTTAAAACATTCCTTTGGCCAGCAGAATAGCAAAATTACTTTTTTGCAAGAAACACTGCAGAGAACACTGCCTTTTTCCCTTCCAAATAAATGCATTCGCTTTCTGAGCTCGAGGACATCCTCAGAGTGTTTGTCTCACTTGCAGGTTGAAATCTTTTAATAAGGTGAAAGGACACAATGGTGGATGGGCTATGAGCAGGGATAAGCTTAATAGAGAGTTTACCAGTTAAGACTCACAAAGGCTTAAAAATGTGCGTAACTGTATAGATGTGATTCCCTCACCCACATTTGTCACATCTTAGGTTTTGGTATACTGCATCTTGTCATGTCAGGCATCTCATGTGGCTAATAATCCAGGATCCTTTCAAGCCCGTTAAGAAGAAAAGGCTCTTCCACAAGGCGGATCTCCCCATCCTAAGATTCATGGCAAGGATGGTGGTCAGCCCACTGACATCAAGCATAGGTGACCCTTCACCACTGAGCTGATGGCAATCTGTTGGCCAGCCTTTTGTCAACATTGGGTGCAAAGTCCTGTTTGAACTGGTGCTAGCTGAAGGAGTGTCAGACTACTCTTAAAACATGACCCCTTTTCCTGCCTCTAGACAGGACATTAATTTATCCTGGTCTGAGAGGTTATAAATCATGCTTTGAGGGGCCAAGAGAAAGGCATGTGTTATTACGAGGAAGTAGTACTCCATGTTTGCATTTCATTAGCACTTAGAGGCCCCAGTAAAGATCAGAATCTTGGGAGATTTGACACAATGCCAACAATGAGAAGCAGGAGGCAGCTTGAGTTTTGGAAGAGGTCACAGGAAGGCTTTTCGTGGCCTGCTGAAGAAGGGCACTCCATGCAAACAAGGCATTATGGAAGAAAGAGAAAGAAGCCATCATGCTGATGATTAATGGCAAAGGAAGGAACGGGTATGACACATGTTAACTGGACAAGCAGATGGGATTTTGATGGAGTAAAAGGTGGAACTTAAATATCCCAGTCATTATCTCATATCTCATTGAAAAAAGATAGCTAAAGCCACTCTGAAAATGATGCCAGCCAAGGTGTCCCTTTCTCCCAAGTGGTGAGTGCTAAAAAAGCAGTTTTGCTTGGAAAATGATGGGAAACACATGAAAATCAAATGTGACAGAGACTGTTTCATCCTTATTCTCTGAAAGAAGAACTCAAAATTTGTAACTGGTATCTGTTGGTAGCCAATCTGCTAAAAGCACTTTTTCTTTGGCTTCAATGTGTGCAGCAAATGGTGGAACATCACGCATCACCTACTGTAAACATGCCCCTTGGGTGCCTTCATGTTAGAAAAGCCTTTGAATATCAGACAACTTTTTTGTAGGTGCTTGCAGCTTTCTAGTCAACTTCAGTGAAATCAGTCAGTGGATAAAGGCATTGTTCCACCTCAGGGTAGAAGCCGTCTTTCAGAAACAAAAATATTGGGATTTGTTCAGCACTATAACAAAATTTCTTACTTCTGTATGCCTGGAGATGGCTAAACAAAATCCTCACATTTACAGATGACAGTCAACTCAGCTAGTTTTAGCCATTTAAAAATTAGATCCATATTCTCAAGAGTTTAAGCTTACTCTGCAGCCAGTGTAGGGAGACAGATACCATCAGAGGGGATGTTTATGCCACCCATTGTGGGGATAAGTTGAGCTGCTTTCTGTGAGCAGTGGAGAGTGCCTTACAACTAAACAATTCAGCTTTAGGCAGACAAAATCAAGTTAAATGAATAACCTGAGTTACTTGCCAGAGGTCACAAAGTCCATCAGCGGCATGGTTCCTGAGCTGGGTACTGACTGCTGTCCAGACTTCAAGCATGCATACCTCATTTTGACAGAATTTAGAGCAAAACTTATCCAAACTAGGGGGCAACCAGGGATCGTATTTTGGGTCTGCAGCTGTAGCCTAGCAGGTACATGCCTGACCTGGGCTTAACTCATCTCACAGCGGGGGTTTGCAGGCACAGAGCACCGTGAGAAGCTGAGGATGTAATATGGCCTCCTCATCATTCCTGTTGCTGTTAGGTAGCTTGGGGCAACCTTGGGTAGATTCACCTCACACTAGTAGTTACCAGAAATTACTGCAGTGGGGACTTCTTGAGCATGGTCTCTCCTACAGTACTGCTCCCTTTGGTCAGGGCACTATAATTTGCTTGACAGACACTGCATGGGCAAATCCTAAATCTGGGATTTCTCATCCTACCCTGGCAGCCTCCCTAAAAGTTGCTAACCAAACCATGATCCTGCTTTCCCCCAGTATTCCCTAAACATAGCAGGGAGTAAGCCACGAAACACTGCAGGCACGGTGGTGCTTCCATTTAATAGCAACTTAGATACTTAATGGTGTCTAGTGGCATTGTTGGCCCAAAACTGTTAATACTTCATGCAGATGAGCCCATCTTCAGGTGGGCCTCTGGATCGATGACTCCTGTGGACACAAGAATGGCAATTGTATGTGCACAGGAAGGCATGATGCCTCCAGTCCCCTGTCCTCTCTCTCCCCACATAGTCAAACCAGAGCAACAACAGCTCTTGTTTATGAGCAGGGGAAGAACCATTCAGCATTCAATCAGTCACTCTCTCCTCTGGGAAGAAGGCAGTGGCTGGACTGAGGGGTTCAGTCCCAAGGGATGGAATCAGCACAGGACCTCAGGTTAAGCTCCTCTGAAAAACACCTGCTTCAGGGCAATGCCAGGAAGAAACCTCATCCAAGGTATCATTTTGTTGGGCGCTATATCAGCGGTCTGTAATGACTCTCACACGCCAAAATTACTTGAATGCAATTAATGCAATATAAATAACTGAACATAAATTACACATTTTTAAATTAAATATACATGACTGTTGCAGAAATGTAATGTCACTCGATGGACAGAGCTAGTGAAATCCTCCCTTCCTCCCAGGCTTAGTGTGTGGCAGCATATCTCTGAGGTTCACATTTAAACTCCATTCCCTGTGTCAATGAACAAAATACAGAGCCAGGTAATTATTTCTTGTGATAGCAACAGAGCTCAGAGGACTTGCCAGGTCTTCCGTGCCCTTACTTCTTCCATCTCAAACAGGTACACTTGCCAGTCAGGAAGAAAAACTAAGCCATTCTGATCGATATTTTCACTCTTGTCTTTTCCAGCCACTTCCACATCTACAACTGGGACAAGTCATCTCACGAAATGTGACATAAAACAGAAAGCCTTCTGTGTAAATGGGGGAGAGTGTTACATGGTTAAAGACCTCCCAAACCCACCAAGATACCTGTGCAGGTAAGAAATGCAATTAGCTTACTTTGGTGGAGCCACCAGGTTCCAGAAATTCTTTTTCTTTAAAAGAGCACATGAACACAATTTCTTCTTCTGTACTTCAGGCGTTAGATATTTATTCATTTTTAAGGAAGTGAAAATAACCTACCAAGAATGACCTCTGTGCTCTATATATGAGCCATAGCAGAGGCTAACTGGGAAATCTTCCCTTGTGATACTGGCACAGCAAGGCCCATTGATGTTTACATGGCATGAAGGAACAGAACTTGATCCTTCTGTTAAAAATAATGAAACAGATACTAAAAACTAAACACACGTCAAATAGCATAAAAAAAGGTGCATGGATAACTGCGTTGGATAAGTACCCTTTATACAGGAAAAACTTGTTATTTTTATTGTCTGCTGCAGTAACTGAACCCTTTCTGATGAGACCGGATTCACAACTGCAGTTTTTGCTGTTCTGTTTAATTGCATAAAAAACAATGAATGTCATGGTGATTGGTGAAGGTTACTATTTTGTGTGAGGATCTTTATTCAGGAGTCATGTAAGTATGAAGTTAGCTTCAGAGTGTGCTTGTGCACCTTTCGCAAGTCCTGGCCTGTCCTGTATCCAGCTTTTGCAATAGTCCATTGTGTTGGAGAACATCCATGAGTAGCTACAGCACTGGAGTTCACCTCCTGCCTGATAGTGCATCAGGTAGCATTTGCCTCTGGAGCTGAACTGGTCACAGTAAATGCTTCTCTCTGGCTTGAGAAGGAACTCAGCATTTAAACCTTGGGAAACATCCTTGGGACTTAGCAGGACTGAGAGGAAAGAGGGCACTTTTGAGGTTATATTGCTGGTTTTCAGAGAGAGAAGAGACAGAGGTCAGTAAAAAGTGTAGTCTGCTGTTAGCTGCATAGATTTTCAGTATTCTAGGATGAAAAATGAAATTACGCTAATTGTAAACATGGCTCTGGTGGGTGAGTTAGATGAAGGTCTGTGATGCCTTTATTAGGCCAGGAAGGCATTGACTGGTGTCTCTGTTGTTAACTTAAAAACAAAACAAAACAAACAAACGAACAAAACCCAAAACAAACAAACAAACAAAACCCCACAATGTTCTGTTTTACTTGTGAGTTTTCTTTTTTAGTAGAAGGATGTTACCTGCATTTTATGAGCTTTGTTTTTCTTTGGCTTTTCACAGATTGCTCTGTTGCCGAAAGTGATTAATATTTCATTGACTTTAGAATCATTTTTAGCTAAAGTGAGTACGGAAAAGTTACGGGCTCTGGTGTATTGGATTATTTTTCAAGAGAGAGAGAAAGATTTCTTTTACATTTACGTGATCATTATACACCAACAGTACAAAATGAGCAGTTTGCTATGACTCTCCAGGACATGTATGAGAGCCTACTTGCCTGCGTCAACTTCGTATCCAAACACTGCTCAGAAAACTCCAGGGCATCAGAGCTGAGCATCTAGCAGACTTGCTAATAATTAACATTGTCTTAACAGTTTCAGAGTATCCCATTTTCACTGATATGGGGTCTTTTTTAAAAAAACTCAGAGATCTGATTGTGATTGTTCTTCGATGTTACAAATTAGCTGGTATTTTAATTAAATGTCTTGGAGACACTTGAATGAAGTGGGGATCTTTTTCCCTTTTGTAGACAAGAAATAACCTTTAGTTCTAGGACTAGAGGTGAAAGAAAAGGCAATTCCCAAATTTGGCAGATGTGCCTCTCTCTGGGTGGCCCAAGACCTTTTTGGAAAGAGCATCAGATCTGTAAAATCAGAGAGGGTGAGTCTCATTTACAGTAAGACAGTGGAAAAGTATTCTTACCTGAGGATAGTCGGGGCCACCACTGTTTTGCAGGGCCTTTTACTGTGCCCTCTAATACTTGCCAGAACTGAAACTTTATGTTGTGTAGCAAAACAGGACGCAATACAGCCACACAAGAAATAAAAGTGTGAGTACTTGAAAGTGGGTGTACCGGGAAACTGAAGAGACAAAATACAGTTCTCTTCTTACTTCATTAAAAATATAGATGTCTACTTTTAATTCTAGTATTCCAGTGTTAATTAAAATAAGTATCTAAGCAGTACACATTGCCTTCATTGTTCTGAGAAAATAAATCTTCCCCCAGAACATGCCTTTGGAAGTAGAATGCTTGAAATATGGTACTTGCTCTTCATATTTCTGCCTCAGTAGCAAGTTCACATTTTTCCATATGGTCCATCTGTTAAGAGCGAAAACAAAATTTCTAAAGCATGAACCATATCATTCTAAATCGGTTTCATCCCCAACCAAAAAAATATTACTCAGATTCACAACAACCATGGAATTTTCCAAGTGATATCTCTGGTTTTGTAACCTCCCTATTTTTTTAATAGAAAGAAAAAAAAAAAAAGTGTTTTGTAAAATACATAGTGTATGATCCAGATTGGATCCAATCTTGCTCTCACAGATACTGGCGTGAAGTTCGAGCAAATTTCCTGCTTTCAAGAGGGAATGTGAAATAACCATGTGGAATACTCAAGAAATCTGTGAAGACTTAGTAATGCATTGTACAGCTACATATATGGTAGTATGCATGTTACGTGTATTTTAATTACGGCCCCAGACTCAAAGTCTCAAAGTGTCTTTCATACAAAAAGTACGAAAGATGAAAAAGGAAGCATTGAGAGTACTTAAGTAAACTAGTGTTTAACATTTTCAGAAGTTCCGTAGGAACATGAGTCACATTTTGAAAAACATCTTAGATTTTGAAAGTCTGGACATTACTGTCTTCTTATGAGGCTGAGGTTCCTAAGTCATTTCTGTTCATTTGGAAATGTGTTTCCGGGTTCACTGAGGACAAAAAAATCTGATCGTTTCTTCCATAAATAAAAAATTAAGGCCAGAATTCCTAGCGTTTGCTTCTTGCTTGAAGAAAAATCTATATGAATATAATATCTGTTACGCTTTTAGAGTGTTCTTTTGAAGTATCCTACCATGACGACGTTGCTGGTGTGACTAATTGATTCCTTACTCACAGAGATCGTCTTCTCTAGTGCTTTTGTTGTTACTGAAGAAATGAATTTACATCTGAATTTCACTGAATGAAAATAATCCTTCTCTAATGGGAGGATGCTGCTTATTTTCTTAACAGCAAAAGAATGAATGACGTACTTTTTAATGATATAGCCATTTTCTATGTCCATCTTCATATAAGGGCCTTGGTGCAATAAAAATTGACAAAGGGTTCTTGAAAATAGCAAAAAGATAAAATTTGTTTTCCATGATGCTACCAAAAGTTCCAGAGATACACATTCAACGGGTAGGATGGAAGTACTAGTTCTGACTTAGGCTATGAAATGAACTACTAAATATGGAAGTGTACTGCACTTCCCATTAAACAAACAAACAAACAGACAAACAACCCCCACCACCAACAACAAAAACACCAAAACAAAAAACAATCCAAAACAAAAAAAACCACCACATTCTCCCTCAGTTCTTCTCCTGCCAAAAAGCAGTTTGATGATATGCATTCAGTGTTCTGAGAAGTGCCTTCTGAATGTGTGCAAATACTGCTCTTTGCAGCTACTGTGTGGAGAGAAAAAAAACCCTAATCATTTGAGTATATGTAGTTTAGTATCGTGGTTTCATGTGGTTAATACAGTAAATAAATAGTCCTAGAAGCTTTTTTTAGGCAGAAAGGGAATTATAAGGCACTCACAGTACAAATGTCTACTTCTTGCCCCAAGTTGCCTGATGCCAACTTTTTCTAGTGTCCTAAAAAAAAATGGTACATGGGTAATGAACTACAAAGAACAAACAAACAAAAAAAAGCAGAGTCTACAGTAAGCAACCTGCACTGCATATCTGAGCAGTAAAATGCCTTTAGCATGTACACATAATCATAAGTGGACAGGTTCATCTTGGCTCTCATCTCAGCTGGCCCACCCTCGGACCTCTTCTCAGTGCCAGGCGCTGCATTCCATTCCGTGACAATGGTTTCAGAGCGAGTATAAACACACCTGAACTGTTTTCAGTGTCATCTCGACAGGGCTGGCCATGCTTGGACTGGAAGCATTGTCTACACCAGTGCTCAAGTTGTTTTTGTCACCGCCACAGCTGCACCACCATCTGGAAACAGGCACAGCTGGAGTAAGCAACCACCAGCAGTCAGTCACAGGAGCAAAGCTTGAGGCTTTTAATGAGCAGCATATTCATTTGGGTTGTGTAGTGCTGAGCCTGATGAGCAAGATGTAGAGGTCCCTGTGAAGTGAAAGCCAATGCAGGTGTGAATGGCAGCTTTCCAGGGATGGGTGTTTAACAAGATCACTGTAGTGCAACGTAAAACTGAAACCGGGGCAGGGGGAAACATTTTTACTCTCACTCAGTAACACAGATCAAAATGCCTTCTTATCAAAGGTATTTTACCTTCTATCAAAAATGCAAAAAGTCTTCTGTCATACCCAGCAATATCACCTTTTCATTACAGTTATTGTTGTTGAATTTTTCTCAGCTGAGTATATCTGTTGAGACTGGGATATCTCCACACTGGGTACTTATCAAAAGATGTGAACTTAACTCTGAAGAACATAAACTCTCTTCCTTAATATGCAAATATATCATTACAGCAAATAAGCTCCAGAGAATCCTTAAAATATACCTTTATTATACAAAAATAATTCCTGTGTGGTTTATTTGAACAAGATACTGGTGTTTCTGCCTGCCACTGCTTCTCTGCCAAAGCCATTTTCTGGAAGTCACACTTGTACAAGGGCAGCATCTCCAATGACCCTTAGGACTAGAGCCAATTGTGGAAGAGTGGAATTTAAAAAAATCAGGACAGCTTTCAACGTACATGACACTTGGATCAATAGAAGAGCTGGAGGATTGTTCTGAACAATGTGCATTTGCAAATAAGAAGTCTCTTTGACCCCTGACGAGGAACCGATGAAGCAGTTTTTAAGGAGGCTAGTGCCAGATTGGCAGCAAGAGCAAAATAGGGGGAGGTTCTTGCACCATGGCAAACTCATGGAAAGCATCAGAAAGACAGGCAACACAAGTGAGATGCATTCAAGGAAGCAGATATCAGGTAATTTCAGGTTACACACTGAGTAAGAGTGGATTGAAAGAGGAGGAAACGATTAAAATCTAAAGATGTTAGTGTGGTGGACAGTCACACCTGAGCTCTGCCCCAAAATGAGGAATAAAGGTGAAAGAAGAATTGACAGTCAGCAGCAGAAGACAGGCAAAGCACAGAAGAGAAATTCCTTCACTATGACCAAGGCGAAAGTTGCACTGAAGCCTTCCACAGAAGAGCTTATGAACTGAAAGGCCAGACAGCTGTGGGGCTTCAAATTTTGAGAGCATCTCTGCCCTCTCATCTTACTTATTGGCGGGACTGACTATTTTTCCATTTGTCAGCCTGTTGAATATACTTTCTGACTTTGAGTTTGAGTTTGTCTTCATACTTTTTGGAAATGTTTTTGGCTTTTCTGTGATTGCTGTTTTAACTATTCCCCTTCAAAGGAAATTACTAGAAGACACAACATGCCATTACAGAAGTAGGGAAATCATGGTGTTTTCATAGATTTTATGTGACTGGTGAAAGCAACAGTATAAATTGCTGTTGTACACTGCATTGCAAATTTTTAAAAATCTGGTCTTTTCATGAGGTGGAACAAGCAATGAGCCAATATACATTTTTCTAGCCCCAATTCTTCTTTCCTTTTCAAAACAGACAAGCAAAAAGATTCCCTAGATTTTTTTTCTCTGATGGATTTTTGGTGTAAATTTTGCAAAGTGTTATCTTCTGGAAAGGTTACACTTTCTTGCCTCTTTTCTGATTGTTTTTCGCTAACACCTAACCAGGAGGTCACTTAATGCACTCCCATCTCCATAGGCCAGCAGATGTCAGTCTGTTAGTGCAGTGGTTTTGGTGTACTATTGCTCATCACATTTTTGCCCTTTAGGTGCCAACCTGGATTCACTGGAGCAAGATGTACTGAAACTCTGCCCATGAAAATCCAAAACCAAGAAAGTATGTTAAAATAATCTGAATTTTGCTTTCTTCCCCAACTACAGCAACAAAATCAATAGTACTTGGTGTTTTCACAGTTCAGCTGGAACCGGCCTCTTTATGCACTAATTTATGACCTAATTCTGTAAAGTAAAATCTGTACACCATGGCATTATTAACCTACAAAATGTTTCTCATTTGTATGATTTTTGATCTTTCCATCCATTTGCAGATGCATTTGTATTGCACACACAGGCAGCTTTCTTATTTGGGAGACTCCTGTAAAGTGCAAACCTAAAAGAGCAAACTCATGGAGATGAGTGATATACAGATCTTGTGACCTCACTGCCTTGTGGAAAGGGCATCCTAAAAGCAGTTTGGGATTTTGAATGGTGAATTTCCGTCTCACATCTTGAAATACACTTTGATCTGGACTGGTCTGGTTTTGGCTGGTTTTTCAGGGAGGGATTTCTTTTCATTGCCACAGAGCAAATGAGTTGCTCTCAACATCTTGAGCCATTTTGACACACTAAACCGAGATTCAGTTTCTGAAAGTGAACTCACCAAGTCATATCAGTTCACACTGAAGGAGCTTCTTTCATATATTCACCTCTTCTCTTTTCTCTGTTTTTTCTCTACCATTTTTTTTGTTTGTTTTTCCTCTCAGGTGCCCAAATGAATTTACTGGTGATCGCTGCCAAAACTACGTAATGGCCAGCTTCTACAGTACGTCCACTACCTTTCTGTCTGTGCCGCAGTAGAAGCATGCTCAGTCGGTGCTGCTTTCTTGTCGCTACATCTTTCCTCTGATTTTTTTTTTTTAATCTGTAACTAGATTTGTTGCCTAAGGCCAAATACTGATTGTCTCTGCCTGTTGCATGAAAATGATAACAAAAAGCAATTGTAATACGCTCCTGGATTGTTTGGCATTGAGGTTATGGGGAAATGCAAGACTTAGGAACACTGTGAAATTAACACTGAATGGTGTGATATGGACACCCCACTCATATCAAGCAGTAAAAGTGCAAAAATGACATTTTGAAAGTCTCATGTTTTATTTGCCAGAGAAAGCTTATTAGCCTCTATACAGGGTAGTATCCACCAAACAAAGGGACAGGTAACTAATCCTCTTTACATGTGAGATTTCTATTCAGACCTACAAGTTAAAGGTAATAGACATGCTTACATGGTTTTTAATGAGCTCATGCAAAACACAGTAAAAGTGTTCTTCTTCCTCGTAGTCCAAGTTTCAGGGGAAAGAGCACAGGAAGAAAACGAACAGTGGGAGAGACAGCATAAACAATGGGGTCTGACATGTTTATTTGTGGGTAACAGGTGCAAGAGATCAGTATTTCACAGCAGGATTAATTGGCCAAAGAAATGTACCCGACACACACACACACACAAACACAGAGGACTCTGTGTCAGATTGCTGGTAGAATCAGCACTGCAGTCACATATCTTATGAGCTTTCCCATGGAAGAACAGGTTAATTATTATTACTTGTCAGGGATGAAACAGAAAGTACAGTGAATATTTATTATCTCGCATTGACTATAGCAAAGGTAACATACAAGAAAATTGCTTAGATGTTACATTTTGAAGAATGTGTACTGTTCATCATTAATTGTTGTTGGCATCAGAATGTACTGTGATCTAAGAGCAGTATTATAGGAACTATTTTTTGATGGCTTATTTGCCAGCACAGGAAGATTTCAGAGACTATAGGCTAGCTTAATTTGATTTCCAGTAGTATATAGGATAAAAAACTGTTAGTATGTGCTGGTCATTTTGGAGCCTGAAGAGATGCATAGGTTTTCTCTTATACTGATGGATGAAACATGTCCATACATAATTCATACTGCCCATCATGGAAGCAATCCTTGTAAATCCCAAGGGTGCTAACTGGAGACGAGACCTTCCAGCATTCAAGTGTATATTTTATGCCCTGTTTTAAAAGCTGTATTAGTGTGAGTTATTTTTAAATGCATCTGGTAACTACGGATTTGAAAAATTTTATACTGTTACAGTGTTTAAGTTTACCAAATGTTACCAAATGGCCTTTTCTGTGTATCGTGGTGAAAAGTGCAGTTGAGGTTTTCTGGTCTTAGAAGAATCATTTAAAAGGAGGTGGTGTAAAAATACAGGATCCATTGTTTGCTGCTGAATTTACCCTGCAAACTATGGAAGAACTGTATCTTGGTCATAAATCCATTTTCCTACCTAGGAAGAAAAAAAGGTTTCGTTGGATTTTCTTAGTTTTCCAGTTTCCTAACTCTGGTTGAGATTTTTAAATGAACCTTTGGGCAGTAGACACCAAGCTGAGATTTTCTGAAGTTGCCTCTGTGGAAATGGCAGAGATGCCCTTGCCTCACTGCAAGAGTTATGCTCAGCTGTAAGTACTTCAGCTGGTCCAGCCCTCCTCTCCTTGAAATGCACTGGCAGGAGAGCACACCACTCCCTACCTCAGGCTACTCTGAAAGCCCTAGGCAATGTCTATGAGACTCTGGCACTTCTGCCTACTCTGCATCTGCAGTATAATGTCAGGTTTCTTAAACTGCCACCAATCTTAAAATGACACCTTTGGAAAAGGACCAACCAGGGTACATTTATATTTAACCAAAAAAATCAGTGAAGAAGCACTTACATGACTTTTTATTATTACATCCAATGCAGATCAGAGCATATCATTAAAAAGGAGACTTAGAATGACTTCAGGAAAACATGGCTTTCGGGGCTTAACGCCAAAATCATATTTTGCACCAAGTGTTGCAGGTGATTAACTTATCTCTGCAGATGCAATTTTTGCAAAGTACGGAGCAAATTGAGATGTTAAACAGCATAAGTGACAGTAGGAAACAAAAGCGTACATGTGAACTACACAGTGCTATCTAATTTTACTTGCTTTCAGAAGGGTCTTTCTTCATTTGGAAAGAAACGATCAATGGGTCCCACACCAAGTGTGCCTCCTGATGAGCTGGTACTATCTTAAGGCTCTGCAGTTGGCTGTTGACAAAAAGTTAGAGTCGTGAATCTGAGTTGGCATTCATAAGACTACTGAAGCTACGTGCTTTGCCGAGAGCCTTTTGCATGAATAAAATTAGGCAAATGCTCAGCGTTCTGAAGATCTCTTGTCCCAACAGAGTACAAGGCTAACTGGCTTATCTTGACAGTGGTTTGGTTAGCCTTGGGGGATTCAGTGATCATGGTACACTACCAATAAAATTAAAAGGAACACACGAAATTAAGTAGATCTCCATTTTAAGAAAAGTTATTCCATAGAAATGTCTTTCCTTTTTGTCAGTGGAAACATGAGCAGCATAACTGGGAATGGATGTGAGGGAGACTGCTGGAAAACACATGTTTAGGATGACTGTCCCTTGGCTTCAAGCTTTGCAAACACACCAAACCATAGGACAGCATGTTGTGGCTGAGAGGTAATGGCTGTTAGATTCCCCACTGCCACAGTTCTCTCCAGCACTGCAGCTATGTGATTTTTCCCCTTCAAAGGGTGCTTACCACCACTGCAGACCAAGGGAAAATAAAGAACAAATTGTGCTAGTTTTTTTTCATCTCTGGAGACTGACTGGCAGACCCTGTAATGTCCTTTCCTTGAGCACGCCAGTCACAGCTGCTACCAGGTGTTTTCCCCAATACCCTGGCTTTTTGTTGCAGTGGTTTTGACTTTGAAGTTCAGGGTCCACTGTTAATCCATAAGACACCAGCAGATGGTCCACAAAAGTATTGCAAAAATACATCTGTTTCATGCAGGTACATTTGCTGTATTTGGATGTCCATACATCCACTCCCTCAAAGGCAAGGAAGCAAGGCAAATGGAGGAAAGTAAAAGTTATGAATTAACATTAAAAGTTTTGGGTAATTTTTTATGTAGCTATGTATGACAACTCTTACAGCAACACTGTGCAGAATGTTCCATCCTTGGGACAAAAAAAACTCTGATGGAGCCTTGGATTAGGAGAAGGTTGAGGAAACTTCTCTAGGGCATAATCACAGATAAACTCTTTTTCTTACCAAAAGCCCCAGATTGGCCAAGGACCTTACCCAAAGGGCCAGCTGACTTGCTTACTTCACTAGTTAGCAGTTACATACATATTGTGAACATAGAACAATTTGTGGGGCATGCTGTGAGCTGTCTCAGGCATGAATTGAATGTAGTCCTTGCCTTCCTGAAGGCAATTGTTTCGGCATGGGACAGCAGTTTAAACCGTGTCCGTTTCGGCTCTGCCATCCTTGGTGACCAAGAGAGACAGTATCAAGAGAGACAGTATCAAGAGAGGCAGAGGGAAATTTCGGTTTGGATGACAGCCTCTGCCTCATATTGGCAAAATGAGCCTGGCTGAGAAATTAAAGGGTGCAAGAGTTGAATAAAGCTATGATATTTTAGAGGGATGACCAAAACTGCTGTCAGTCTGTAATGACCTTGATTTTTCATTCTTTCCATATATACTACAAATCTTCAAAAGTCAATTTTTCAGGGATTCTACTAGATCAGTATTTCTCAGTTTCTATTTATTTCTCAAGTGGTCACATCTGTATGAGGGAACTAGGCAATCTTCCCTGAAATTTTCGTTTTCTAAAGCCTTTCAGC
Source organism: Caloenas nicobarica (assembly GCF_036013445.1). NCBI lineage: Eukaryota > Metazoa > Chordata > Aves > Columbiformes > Columbidae > Caloenas > Caloenas nicobarica. The sequence goes on along the minus strand of NC_088284.1, from coordinate 44,327,025 downwards.
ACCCTGAATTGTACTCTTTATGTGCTGAGACCAAGACTCCTTAATGATACAAACAGATTTTTAAAACTTCGTTGTCCATCTCCTGCTCAAGGTTAAAAAAGACAGTTTTTCACTATAAACTGCTCATTTAATGCCCATTAAATGCTAAGATTGCTATGATAGAATACTCTATATTAAGTAAGGACATTTTCTATACCTCCGAGACTCAAATCAGTTGTAGGATAATACTTTTACAGAAGCCGTAAGAATTAGCATCCCGAGTTCAAGGTCGATATAGCAGCCTGAGTACCACTGAAATAAACAAAGATTTAGGATCCAAAGTGGATCCAAATCCTCATAAAGAGACACAGCATTCCAGCGCCTCAAGCAGAACTGGCCAACATGTAGACATTCTGCTCTGTGAGAGTTTGGTGGGTTTTAGTTTGTTTTCAATTCAAATTACATGAAAAATAAACTTTTTTAGAATTTCTCATTATCCACATAACACATTTAATAAGAAAACTAAACAATGACTTAAGAAACCTTGATGCTCCCTGGAACTCTTTGCTGCTGCATGCAGTTGATCCAAATGGGTCCTTCCCTTGCAAGTTCTCCACATACACTTGCAACTGTGCTCACACCTCACTAGGCAGCACCATGTTCCAGGGCTCCCACCCACATAACTCTATAGAGTAGCCACCCCAAAATCTTGGGTGCCCAGCTGCTGTGGCACATCACTTATGAACAGAGCATGTGGTCCTGGAGGATCTGTTCCAGCATTTCCTGGCATCATACTCTTGTTCTGTAGACCCTGGACCCCAGCATGCTACAATATATCCAATGAGTTGTAAGTCACTTTTTGGGAAAAAAATCTGCTTCCCACTAATTTTTTCTTTCAATACTGCCCCCACAAAAATCACATCCAGAATGAAAACTGAGTTGTTATAAATAATTAAATGTATTTCTGCTTAGAGCATCTGGACAAATATTCAATAGAAACCACATTGAATGTAAAACGTATGCAATAATATTAGGTTAAATAGAAGATCAAAAATAATAACCTGTTTATAAAATGAGAAGTGTTGGGATGTTCTGCTTTCTTTTATTTGGGTCTAGGGAATGTAGCTGGGAATACCAAAGATAAATAAGAGCTACATGACATATAGGTTTGAATAAGCCATGCATGTTTCTTCAGCATGTTTTCTTGTTAGGGCTTTCAGCCCTAACAAGAGTCCCATTTAAAGTACCAACTTCCCATTGCATTATTTGAAATAGAAACTGCATTATATGAATGACTTCTCCTAAAATTAAATTACACCCAGGCTAGGGGTCTCACTTATAATCAAGCATAAATACACCGATATATATGCATGGTCATGTCATTCATTTTATTGAAGACTTAACCAAGCTTGCTATGCAACTAATGTATATTGTTAGCAGTGTTCAGGAGGCATGTAATACTGGCTCTTTAGGAAGAGACCTAGATAGATTCCAACTTACTTAACCCTTAAAATGTTACTGATGGGCAGGAATGAATTGGCATTCCCCATATGTGCAAACTACATAAAAAATCCATTTGGTCAGAATATTAGGATTGGATTTAAATTTCACAACACACAAGGACAGGGAAAGTGAGAGGTACCACCTTATGGTGTTTGCCCCATGGGAGGGGCCTCCTAGGACACCTGCCAAGGGAAGACCTGTGTTCCTCCTCACCCCTGGCTGCTGGGACCTAGGGGTGCTAATTTAGGCATGTGATCCATGTAAACAGCATCAGCTCCTGCACCCAAGATTACATCCAGCCAGCGAGTGGTTTTGCCAAGGCCATGCAGCCCACAAGCAGGGGAAAAGGGGCTGGCTCCTTGTTTTCCCAAAACAAGAGGCCTGCTGCAGTCAGTTTGCAAAGCTGAGAAGGGCTCACACTGCTGAGCAAACAGTCCCAGCCACCACCAGCCCACAAAGGCAAGGAGCTGCATATCAAGACTGGAGCAGGGCCAGAAGGGAGGGCAACACATGACCTATTTGCACAGGAATGCTGCCCCTTGTAAAACATCCCTGTGCTTTCATGGTCTCATCTGAAAACAATCACGCATTTCACATGGTGCCCTCAGGACATAGCCCCCCTTCATCTCAGTAAGATCTTTAAGGGTTAATGTTTCCTGCTGTGTTCCCTGCACCGTGGTTGTTGAGATTCCTCCATACATATTTTCGTGTGTAACACTTGCAGAAGGTCTGGTCATGTAGCTTACAGAGGTGCACTTGAGCACTGCCCACGTAACCACATGCCCCTTTGTCCTGTTTCATGTGCAGACACAGAATAGCCATAATTCTCATATGTGATTTAATTTTGACTACAGTATATTGTTCTTTTCTGAAACTTTCTCCTTTTTCTTTCTTTTTTTTTGTCAACTTTCTGCATTGGCAGAGCATCTTGGGATTGAATTTATGGGTATGGACCAATCAATCATTCCTTTTAGCCTGCAGATTTTAGAGCCTGAGAGATAAACCTCTTCCTATTTTTTTTCTCCACCTCCCCTTTTCAACTCCTAATCAATTTCTTTATGCTTTAGAAGGGATCATACAGCTATAACAACCCATGTCAAAATGTTAGCAGAGATCGGCTCACTAAAATCATAATTGTGATAAGACATTCCAGACCTAAGGAGTTATAGGAATTACTGAAGTAATCATAACATACTGTACATTCGTTTTTCTGCTGTGTAATTTTGACTAGTTTTGACATTTGCTTTTGCTAAGTTCTTCTAGCCTTGCCGGATTTTGGAAACACTGTAAGCATTAAGCAAAATTACTAACTAGACAATTAAAAAAAAAAAAACTGTTATAGCCACCTAAAATTCTGCGCATTTACAGTTTTGAGCTCTGGTTTCCAAATAAAGTTTTATGTCTAAACCCACACCTAGGTATGTAGATCAGATACATGTATATATATAAATGATATGCATCTATATTCATTTCTAGGTCTGTAAATTAGAAGTGAACTGAAAGTTATTTGGGAGCTTAACTAGGGATTTACAGCTAGACTCCAGATCCTCAAGTCAGCAAATATATTCAGTATTTCTAATACAAAACTTACATTGCACCCAAGCAAGAACATTGGCAGCGAGTGCTATTTTTACATTTCAGCTTAAATATAATAGAAATAGGTAAATCCTCTACATAAGTAGACTGTATTTATCTGACTAACATTTAGTAATCAGGGGTTCAAATAATGCCTCTCTTGAACAGGCTAACTTGTAATTCAGGTCAGGTTTAGTTTGGAATCTCCTAAAATTGTCAGCAAACAAGTAGGACCAGCCAGTGACCCTTTCCACACACATTCATGTTCTTATTAAAAATGCCCCACAAAATGCTGTTAGCTTAAGCTGTGAACTGTGTAAAACCTATTTTTACAAGTCCAAATTTTAAAAAATCTCTCACAACCCAGCTTCTTGTTATTAGTATTATCACAAGAAAATATTAATTCTCACTCATAAGTACCAGATTGTAGTAGAAGATATATGGCTACATGGACATATGAGGAATTCAACTAAAATCCTTTAAAAAACTGACTTGCAAATTTTGCTTTATATATGAAATTACACCAGCAGAACCACCTCTTGGAATGAAATTAAAAATCCCCAGGGACCTGTAAGAAGAAAAACTTTAAAACAGAGCAAATTCAAGACCATATATTTCATCAATTATATATAAATTAGGGTGATATGAAATCAATTGCATAATGTGCATGTTCAAAAGACTGCACATAGAGGGATTTAATATCTTGACTTAAGTCTCAGGTTGTTTTGATTTTCCTACGTTCTGCAGGGAGAGGGGAATGTATTCAAATGATTTTTGATACTTAATAGGCTAAAACCTTTTCTAAATTCTCACTGCACATACGCTTGTCCATGGGCTTTTCCCCAAGGTTGCTGTTAATTTTTTTCAAGGTATTTTGATGAGCACGGCAAACAGCACATGTTATTTGGCTGGGTGTCATTAACTGACTCTGTAAATGTTAACACTGGTCAGAGGGAGAAGGCAGTTTTGGGTTGAGAGTTGGTATAACCTCAAGTGCCTCACGGGAGTTTGGTCCCTGCTACACAAAACTCTTCTGGCCATAAATAGAGAAGCTGAGGCTCGTCCTTGAGGCACCGCGCTGCTTGCAGAACTGTGGCTAGGATCCCTGTCCCATCGCAGCCACCAGCATCCCCTGCCACCTGCAATGGCCCCTATGGGACACCCAAGCTGTCCCAGGCCTGAGACCCTGTCAGCCAGGAGCACTGCCAGGTTTACATGGGAGCTTGCTGAATTACTGGGCAAGACCTGCCCAGACCCATGTGCCTTCCGAGGCAGCCATTCCCCACATGGCTTGAGGGAGGGCATGGCTGCACTGGCATTCATGCACACCACGTCAAGCTGGATCATCCTAAGGGCGCAAGAAAGAATTAAGGCAATGAAAGCAGACCCAAGGTTTACCTCTCCATGCCCTTCAAGACCTACAGTCCCAGCAGATGTGGCAGTATGAGGAGCATTGCTCAGGACCACATCCACAGCCCTGCTCCCTCACTGCATCTCTCTCCCCTGCAGTGGGTGAGAGCCCAGGACTATCCAACATACAAGCAAAGAGCCTCAACCCACTGACAGCCTTAGCAAGGCCATCAGCCTGGCTCATTCGCAACAGCCTCAGCCTGGAGTAAAGTTCTTGGAGTGAGTGCAACATTTCCCTGAGAATGAACAACCAAGCAGAGTTTCCACTCTTAATCAATCTTATTCCACCTCTCCCTTCCCCTCCAAGAAAAGTGGCTTGATATGTCCTTTTCATTTTGCTTTCACAAGCCAACAGCTGACAGCATGACCACAAAAAAAAAAAAAAAAAAATATTTCAAAGCATTTCAAATTTGCCCTTAAATTGTTTAGTGCAAGTCTCCTGTTTCCTGTGACATCCTCATAATACACCATTTCCATGGCTAACTAATAAGCGCTTTCAGAAGGGGCAGAAAAAGGAAGGGGATCAAGTGCCACTAACTAGCCTAGGTGAGGAGTTATGCTGTATGACAAATCCCTTCACACTCTGCTTCAGCCTTCTTTTTTGTCCCCAAGCATTTCTCCACTCTGTTTTTTCCAGTATCAAGCATGCTATGCAAGGCCTACAGTTGACTTCTTAACCCTTTAACCTTGTCTTTCCCTATATTTCACCTTCCTCTTTTTCTCTTTGTCCTGATTTGGTTTGAACTTTCAGCCCTTTCTTCCTTCTGTCTTTGGACTTTCTGTTCTTTGAGTTATATTTTGGTTTTCTTTAATACATTTTTGCAGCATTCTAGTTTTACCAAACTCACTTCTTCCCCCACCTCTCCCCCCTTGTTAATAATTAGTGCTATTAATTTTGTCTGACAGTGCTCATGACCTGTTTGCTGGTGTTTTGGTTTACAGTGGTTTGGCTTGTAGAACAAATTCGTTCCATGATCAGGTGCATTGTATCAGAGAAATTAAGATTTCTTTTTGCTTTGTGGTTTGTTGCACGGAATATTTGGCATTTGCCCACAGCAACTTTAAAACTAGACTAGATAAGCCTGGGAAACACACTGAAGGAATGACTGCTCCCTCTTCCCTATAGAGCATTTTCTCTTGAAGTGGCATGGCATTTATGACACTACATAATTTAAGTGCCTGAGCTTGGACAGGTGCTCATGGCACATATGAGGGGCCATTGTGCATCTCTGTACCTCCTGGTGAACTGTCCCACAGACCTTTTATGTTCATATAAGTCCCTTCCAACAGGAATAATACTGGCATTTATCCCAAAGATAGTGCAGAGCTGTGCAGCTTTAATTCATCCATTTATTTTTAATCACCTGCTGGTATTCCAACTGTGGTCAATACTGCAGTCTGACCTAAGGCCACCTTCTGGTCTGGATCCTCCATGGCAAGTTTTCTGGACTGTCTGCTTAATCAAAAATAAGACCTGAGAAAACCTAGATAACCATTTTGTCCTAAAAGCAGGAATACAAATCCACGTCTGTAAAGCATCAACAGAGAAGACAGACGCCTCCGTTTCAGCACTTGTTATATGATGTTTCCCAGCACAGCATGCAGCGATGCTCTCTGCCAAGCATGAGCAAGGCTGGAATGCATGGGTAGATCCAACCCAAATGTCACCAGTGCTGCTAATATCTTTATAATAGTGAAATATCTCTGATGAATGAGATCAATAATAAACTGTCATCACTGACCAAGCTGCCACTCTAGATAGAGCAGTTCCTTTGTTGGACATAAAGATACAACTAGAAACCCACCATTTCTCTGACACAAGGCACTGATGGTTGTTGATATTGCTGTGTTTTTGGAGGAGCACTGAGGAAAGAGCCTGAACTTTATGATCAGAGCTCAAAACCTGTCTTAATTTCCATTGGATATATAATTACAAGCCAAGCTCATGTCTCAAATGTAGAATGGTATTTTGAAATCTACCCTGTAAAGACAACTGAGATATAAATTGACATGGGGCAGAGGAACATTGGATATGAAAACAAACAAAAAAAAATAATAATAAAATAGGTTTCTCTCAAGTACCATAAAATTGGCCTTCACTCAAGCTGTCTTTGCAGAGTACAACTTCCAAAGAATTTGCAAATTCATTTTATTATCTTAGTGCATTGCATTTTTATTTCCAGAAAATGCTGAGTGTTTGTCCATTGTGAAGTTGTTTCTTACATATATTATCCTTGTTGACTTAAACAAAAACAAACAAACAAACAAACAAACAACAAACACCAGATTTCTTTTGACTGTAATTGTACAGATGACCACTCATCCCCAGTACTATGTTAAGAGCTTATGGTGTAGTCCTGTTCTCCTTGCAGTCAATAATGAGTCTGCCTGAAGTGTGGTGACTGTGTTTTGGTTTGGCTGTGTGAATCTGTGCAGTGGTTTGTAGCATGCCAGCTGTTGACTCTGTGCTCCTTGCCTAGCCATCTTCCATGTTGTGACCTTCTCTGTTTTTATCCCTTTTTAGAAGCTGAGGAACTGTACCAGAAACGGGTGCTGACCATAACTGGCATTTGCATTGCTCTTCTAGTAGTTGGCATCATGTGTGTGGTGGCCTACTGCAAAACCAAGTAAACTTTACTTTTTTTTTTCTATCTGTGGTTGTTGGTCAGGGCCTTCCCAGTTGACTTTAGCTTCTACTCCTCTGAGCATAAGGTTGTATCTGGGTTTCTCCAAAGCTGAGCTGAAGAGACAAACCTGTGGCCAGGGTGCTCTAGTCCAAGCCAGATGGGTGCAGGTCTCCATGTCCATCAGCAGTGCAAAAATAAGACCAGTATCTGAAAGGTTTCTCACCCTTCAAATGTGACTTGAGTGAATTTCCCTGACTTGCAATTGTTTGTCTATCACCCAATCCAGCTGGTTTCCCCAGCTGGAAAGGAACAAATCCCTACACTGGAATCATGTTGCTCTCCAGCAATAAATTTTACACATCAGCCTAGTTTGTTTGTACTTGAGGCAAGATTAACAGCGCTAGAAGTTACTAAACACCAAAGGCCAAAGAACTGAATATGAAAGTGCTCCCAATGCAAAGCTAGGCACTTAAATGCATTCTGTGAGCCTGTAACTTGCTGGGGGTGACTCTCAAACACACATGAGGCACTCTGGACCATGAATTACACTGAACATCAGAAGGATTTGTGCTGCCAAAACTTCTGACTGCTTTTACAAATCTCTCCATGAAAACATAGAAAACACTTATCATAGATCTTCCACATTTGTATAAACCTGATTTACTGTTACAGGGCCTGATTGGCAGTTGGGTTGTTGTTTTTTCTTATAAGTCCCACCAATAATGGATGTGTTAAAAAGGCGGGGAGGAGGGGAATCCTTTGCCTCCCTCAGTGAGAGTCCAGCCACATGCATGTGCTGCTCCTACCCACAACCTTGTGCCAGTGGTCAGTGGGGAACAACTGAAACAGTAATAAAGAATCAGATCAATTACTGCTTTTAGAAATGGTAACTAGCAAGCCAGGGCAGATAAATAACTTTCATCGTCCAAAGTTCATTGAAATAAGCCAAGACACCCCCGTTAATTTCAATAAATTTTTAATCAGGGTCCTGAAGTTTAGTTTCCTATATAAAGAGTCCCAAAATCCATCAGGGATGCTTTGTCACAGTTTGTCCCAGACATCAGCAGTCACTGCCAGCCAAAAGTGAAATGTTTTCAAACACAGCTGATTAGAGCAAAATTGAGCTGCCAGTTCATGGCCCTCCAAATGCTGCAGCAGTGATGCCAGACTGCTATCTCTGAGATGTTCCCCGTATGCTTTTTCTTCCTAACAGGGGAAAACCTGGAAACCAGGGGAAATCCTGGAATGGCATTAGGAGAACAACCTAAATAAAATGCATTGGCTTAGATCTTGTTGGTCTCCTTGCAAGAGATACTGCTGGTCAGATGCTAAGGCATTTTGTAACACTGAGTCTTAATTCAGAGGTGCTTATTTGCAAATCTTTTACATTAATGGAAAGACTTCTCAGAATAGGCGAAGTACACATTAGCTTTCCCATTATTCTCTTTCTCAATTTTCTAGAGTAATTTCTTTTTTTAGTTGGTGTCCTTTTACTAGAGGACAAATGGCACAAATGGAAGCATGAAAAATACAAATACATTGATGACCAAAGGTGGGAAGTAACGTGGTTTCCTAGGAACAGATTCCTGAGCAGTATGTGGAAGGATCTCAGACCCACAGATGATGAACCAAAACTCCCTCTAGAACCCACTTTCTCTACCATGTCAGGGGCCTCAGGTTGCCCTCATCTTCAAAGGTCTCCAAGGTCTCATGAAGAGGTGCTGTGAAATCAAGTAAAACCCTTGTCTGTATTGATTCTCAGACCAGGCAGGTCTTTGGGTAGCTGCTCGCACTGCAATCTCCATCCACCTTTGCTACTTGTGTGTCTTAAGATGATGCCTGGTTATCCTCCAAACACCAAGCCATGTCTGCTTATACCATTCATGTGGAGTGACATAAATTAAACATCTTCCACTACACACACAGAGAAAATATCTAAAATGCAGTGTGTCATATTTTCTTTGTCTTTAAGCTTTCCTAGTTAGCAAACTCCAACATATTTATTGTTTTCCCTCCCCTTTCCTTTTTGGAAAGCTTGGAACAGTCCCCTTGAGTTCAAAACAGGATTGAAAATTATTATATCTTACACTGTCCTACCCTGCCAAAACTATCCACACTTTTGCATAAGGCCTAGGGAATTGTGTGTATTTTAGCTCTTGCTGCAGCCAAGGTCATGTGCACTCAGCAGTGCATTGCAACCTGTATCCTCCCTTAATCTCTCAGGATTCAGTGGCAGGATGGTGGAAGTTCTCCAGTATAATCAGACAAAACTGGGGAATATTGATTAATCAAGTCTGAAATTGAATAGCTCTTCCCAGTTTTTTATTTTGGTGTTCAATATAGTGCATTTTGCATGGCCTTCACAGTGCCAGGTTTTACTATGCTGCAAGTTTTGTTATGGACAGCTTGTAATGATCTCCTGAAAAGTTAATCTTGTGGAGACCTGAAAGGATTAGCAACGGGGGAATGAGCAGCTGAGAACAGGGCACAGCAGAAGCATCCAAGTCAACTAAAGACCATGCCATTATTACATGTCATTGATGGATGGTTCTAATGAATGCATTAGCAGCCCTGGCATCCACCTGGTTATCATTAGGTTCCAGAGTTAATCTTATGTTACTGTAACAAAACCTTCCAGAGCTGCCAGGATGGCTGCAGGCTCAGGCATACCTCACACACTCACTCACTTCTTCTGCACCCTTCACTTCTTTAACACATTGATGTATTTGGAGTGCACTGTTGAGGTACGGGACAAATCCCATTAAAAAGAAGTGCAGCTGCCATATCACAGTGGTGGCAAACAAGCCCTGAGGCAAAGCCACCCGGGCTCCCTGTGGGGAACGGAGAAGTGTAAGCTGGTGGGCTGTCAGAAACATGGCTGTGGCCATGGTGAGGATGGCAAGGTGTCTGAGTTAAAATCTCCTCCCTTCTGAGTGCAGAAAAGATCTCCTTCTGAGACAGCCCATGGCTTAGAAAAGACTCTTCCTCACCCTTTTTCCGGTCCCTCTGTGGCCTGCTGACTCCTGGCAGAGTTCCCACACATCCTTCCCCTTCTGCAGGTCCCCACAGCTCCAGCTGCAATTAGACCTGCAGTCTTCAGAGTTACTCTGAGATCTTGCAGTGGCGGGGAAAGTGCTGGCAAAAAAAGTGATGTTATACTATTATCATCATCAACATGCTGAAAGGTGCAGCTGCTTTCCCTTTGTCTTTTGAAATTGTTTCTATGTTTCACGCACAGGAAGCAGAGGAAAAAGTTGCACGATCGCCTTCGGCAGAGCCTGCGCTCGGAAAGGAACAATGTGATGAACATGGCCAATGGGCCGCACCAGCATAACCCGCCGCCAGATAATGTCCAGCTGGTGAATGTAGGTTTTACTGCCCGCATTTCAGCCTAGGCTGACAGTGACACAGCAAAGTTCACCCAAGGCTTTTAAACTCCTACCTGCTGCAGGCTAGTGACTGAATTCTTTTGGCTTTCTCCACCCAGAAACAATTAGCGACTTCACAAAAAATATGCAGTAAAATGAGATACGTTTCTGCAGATGATCAGTTTACTGAGGCATGCCTCAATGCTGCAGCTGTGCCTGTGCATCTAGGACACCAAAAGCAAGAAAAACACCTAAGAAAAAGATACTAACAGCTCTACAGCAGGGTTAAGTGCCGTAGGGATCAATTTCTTCAGACATTGTCTTGCTCTTCCTACTGCCCTTGGCCTGACGATTGGTGAGTAGGGACAACACCCTCAAATTGGGAATGTGACATCATGAACTCAGGTTTAAAAGTCTGAATGAAGATCTCACCTAGACAGTAGGAGTTGCTGAGGAGATGGGACTGTGGCCAATACTCCACCAGCATCCTCCAGCCATTTTTCAGACCAGAGCAGAGCAGAGACTTACTCTTCAACTAACCCCTTGGCCAAGGCCCTTGGTCTTAGAGGCCAGTACTCATGCTGCCTGTAGCCGCTTCCTCCTCTCCTCCCTTTCCTGGGGAAGCCTGATCTCCAGAGCAAACATCAGCTTCCCACCACCTTGAGCCATCCCCACTCTCCTGCACCACCATCACTATACATATTCATGACAGCTCCTTGCAGGAGTGAGCCGTGGCTCTGCTAAGTCAATGGCAGCACTCCCACTGACCTTGGTTTTATGGCCATGACACCTTTCCACAAGAGCTCAGCTTTCAAAATTTCCCCTCAAAAGACCTAAATCCCCTTTAAGGGAGGGGAAACCAAGATTCCCCACTGAGGAAAACAGAGACTTCTACCAGCAACAGCACTAGAGAGGCTCCAGATGAAAGCAGTGTGGGAGACTGGGCACTGCACACCTCCAGCCCCATCTCAGGAGGCTTTGGGCAATTCTGCAGATCATTCCCTGCCTTGGTGCTACATCCATGGGCACTGAAAATAGCCCTTTCCTGCCCAGATTCTTATCCTGCGATGAAAAGCTGCAACTGCTAACTACTGCTGTCTTCTCCATCAGAGAATAGTGGGTTTGGTATATCCAGTAGTAAAGGAGGGGTTGACTTTCCAGATCTCTATCCACAAAGACTCATTCCTTTGTTAAATGTATATGTTGTTTATAGCCTGATTGGGATGCAGATCTTTACTAAACTCCTCATTTGTTTCCTCCTACTTTGAGTTTAGATAGGATATCTATGTGGAGGTGTACATAAAGGTGCTCAAGTGTGTCAGTGTGGTTTCTGCCTGTATTTAACTGACAAAGTTTGTGCTTGGGCACATGTAAAAAAACTGCAACTATTGGAGGAAGGGGGAGGGATTAGAAATTATGTCTGCAAGTGTGTTGTGAATTACAGTTTGTAAACCTGAGGTTTGTGTGGTTTTTTCCAGCAGTACATTTCAAAAAATGTAATCTCCAGCGAGCATGTCATTGAGCGAGAAACTGAGACATCATTTTCTACAAGCCACTACACCTCAACAACACATCACTCTGTGACAGTCACCCGGACACCCAGCCACAGGTACTGGAGGGAGAAGAGAAACAGTACCTGTAATATCTGATATGTTGCTCTTGCAAAACTGAAAAGAAGTGTAAAAAAAACCCACCCAAACAAACAAACCCAGAAAAATCTATGCTTCCTTCGTATTGTTTTCATTTTAAGACTGACAACATTTGATGTCATGTCACCTAACTAATTATTTTTACAGGGAGTTACAAAGAGCTTTATTGACTGAATGACATTCCAATATCGTTACAGTGAATTTTAGTATACAGAAATTGCTCAATCAGTGACAGTCGTGGTGACTGGAAAGCCCTTCTTCCCTCTCCTTTTATCCACATATGCAAAATTGTCGTGATGCATGTGGATTCATGTAATTCACAAAATTCTGCAGCCCCATTTACCAACCTGAAGGTTATGCTGCATGTCCTGAGCAACAAGAGAGCCCTTTGTTTCCCTGGCTAAACTTCTGCTCACCTGCATTTGCACCTGAAGCACTCTCTCACATTCCTTCTCTTCTTGTCCTTTCCTGATTGCTGCTCTCCAGCTGGAGTAATGGCCACACTGAAAGCATCCTCTCCGAAAGCCATTCAGTACTTGTCAGCTCCTCCATGGAGAACAGCAGGCACACCAGCCCAGCGGGGCCCCGGGGCCGCCTCAATGGCATCAGCGGGCCACGGGAAGGCAACAGCTTCCTCCAGCATGCAAGAGAGACACCTGACTCCTACCGAGACTCTCCTCACAGTGAAAGGTAGGACACACCACCTCATTGCTTTCAGCTGGCAAGTCCTGGTGTTCCCAGATGGTTTCAAAGCTTGGCAGCACAGGAGAAGACCCAACAGTGCAGCTGTTCATCTAGGCCATGCATTTCCTCATTTGTAAAGGTGGAGAGCTTGGTTGTAGTTCAAAGTCTACCAAAAGTGTTTCTTCCCTTCTTGCCTGTGCTGGATTTATTCCTAACAGCCAGCAGTTCACATTTAGACAACCTCCACGGAAGTCATTTGTCAGAAATTTCCATTTAAAATAAAAGCAGTTCTTTGCCTAATTATCAGTTTCGTAGAAGAAGCAGTGAGAAAACTGAGGGATTTTGTGAGACACAAAAGATGAGGAGAAAGCAATGTACTGATCCATAGGAGGAGGACTTTAAGGACTCCTAAGCAGTATAGGAATTCTGCCAGCACTTACTTTCTGGGAGATTCCAGCTTCTAAACCCATTATCTTCTTCAAAAATTCCCCTTGACCCTTTGTTAAGTAAAAGCAAGGAACACAAAGTTCAAACCAGAAGAGCCCAGGTCATTATTAAATCAAGCGTAGTTAGAAATAAAGCTGGCCAGGAGATTTCCAACAAAATCCTTTTTCCCCTGGGCCATCAGTACCTGAGGTCTGCCTTGAAGTGCATCAGTTGCAAGAAAACTTTTACTGAAAAAGTATTTTCAGCTTTAGGCTAGTATTTTGTCTCAAGAGCATGGGTTGTCCCCAGAGTAACAAAATAAAAACTGAGAAGAAACAAGATGTTTAAACAGAGCTTTGCTCCCAACAATCAGAGGCAGAAGAAACGGGAAACAAAGGATTACCACAACAATTCTATGAGCATTGTGAAATCAGGAGGGATTTGATCCCATAGGATGTCTGTGATGTCAAAAATGCAGCCAGGCAATCCCCAAGGAGACTGAGTTGTGTAGGAGACAAATTGCAGTTTCCAGAAAAATGAATGTGCAAGTCCAGCAAAAGCCATTTCTGTGGTACTCCCTCTGCTACACAAAGAACAACTGCTTAGCAGTGGGATAAGGCACCACAGCTGAAGGGTGTCTAAATGAGGCCTGTAGGACCATTAAAGACAGTGAACTGGCTCTCGCCTTACAACAAAGTTAACTGCTATTTACCATGGAATTTAATTTCAAGATGTGTGGCACACATGACATAAACAGCCATGGCCCCAATCCAGCAGAGCATTTCAGCAAGATTAACTTTTAATTGTGCAAGTAGCCCCATTGAAGTCAGCAAGATTACTTACACGGGTAGAGCTCAGTGTGTGCTTAAGTGCTTTGCTGGACCAGAACCTATAGCAGTAAATACCACATCATCTCTTGCCTGGGAACCATACAGGACGCAGGGCCACATGCCTGCCAGTGGTGAGTATTACAGCTTAGTATATTTGAGCATCTGCATGTGAAAAGCTAAGATCATTCTTGCTGTCTTCCTGCATTGCCTGGGACACACCCAGAGCATTATTCTGATACGAGCTGTTTAGATTTTAGGGCAGAGAGGAAAGGAGCACATGCCTTTCTGTTTCAATGGGAAGAAAGAAGGCATTATAGCAATTTTTGTGGTTTTGGAAGATTATGCCACAGATGAAAAGCAGCATCATTTCTGTGATAATTCACCAGGCATTGATGGTCTAGTCTGTGCCTGAAAGAACCATGACTTTTGAATGCAGAATTTAGTTCCCTGGGAATTAAATTAAGCCTCATCTGTTTTTAGCAAGTAGGAAATACATGACAGATTATTTCTGAGATGAATTGTGTGTGTATGTGAATATAAGGGGGAAGATGGGAGTTATTTGCAACTAGAAATTACTCTGAAACATAAAGCAATGTACAAGCTTACAAATTACTTCCTGAAGCCATCAAATGTTGCTGTGCTGTGAATTGGTTGATCGAGGCTGTATTCCCTCCGCCCTCCAGGCCCCAACTATTTTACAATTTTGAAATGAAATAGAATAGACATCATCAGTTCTTTTGCGTTACCCCATCCTTTTGTTGGACCTCATACCCTGACACCTGTGTACACAAGCAGAGGACCCTAGCACCTATATTTAAGAAAGCCCTTATCTGTCTTACAGGAGAGAAAATAAAAAACCACCATCTCTGTATGAAAGGCCGGACTATATGATGAAGTTGGCAGCATATAACTAGTTAATGCTTGTTGGCTGGCCATGTATAGACTCTGATCCCCTTTCACTGAGCCAGCATGGCTTAACTCTTGTTGGCCATGAAGATAAATCTATCACCTTTTAGCCTTCCTTTCAGGATGGGCTAGAGCTGCATTGTGGACAGCAGCTTGTTAGCAGTCCCATTATGGTGTGGGAGAATTACACCAGAAATATGTGAATGCACAATCCCCAGTATGAGTAACTTGACACTGATGGAAACGTGCACAATATGCTGAACACATTTAACTAACATAGTCCATTAACAGAACCAGTTTAGCTAAAATTCAGTGTGTCGAGAAGATGTATGTCCAGCACTGTACCAGCTAGGGAAGTAGAAAAGCTTCAGTTTTTCAGACAATGCCTACTTAAAAATCTGAAAGGGATTAAAAGCTCACTCATGGAAGGAAAAATAAAGAATTACTTCATTCGTCCAATCCACAAACTTACTAATTGCCCTCTGCTCTTACTAGCAACTAGCTTGATTAATTCCCATGCATAACTCCAGCTTTATTTTTGTTTTGACTCTTCCTCTGTTGATGTAAATCAATGTGCCCTTACTGAAACCAGTCTACTCTACTACACGTCAGTTCAGGATCTGTCCCACTTTCTCTTTTATCAATAACTCTGTTTTAATCAAGTGTAATACATGCAACTGAGTCATAGATTGGATGAGAAAATTAGATTCAGATTTATTTTGGTAATTTCAGACTCAGATAAATAAATCACTAGTGAAAAATTAAATAACTTCATCAATCATAGCCATATAACTTTTCTCAATGGGTCTGTGTAAGAGATGGAGCTTAGAAAGATTTAAACTTTGTACATAGATGAAATTCAGGCAGGTGAACTTAGGATGAGAACAAAAGCAAAGCCAAACTATGCAAATTGTCATGCTGGGCACTATGCCCTTGATCAGGAGGTTTCAGTCAGATCCTCACCTGGCATGAATCTGCACGACCTCATGGAGCATCTTGTGAAGCTCCACTGATTCAAACCAGCTGAGACTTTCATAATTTTTGCCCTCTTCCTTTGCGACAAGCTCTATACTGTCACCTGAACTTTGTTTTCAGAAATCACCTTTGGCCACTACCCTTCCTACAGAAACAAATTTTAATTAATTTAATTAATTACAGGGACAAATTTTGCAGAGCCATTAGGAACAACAGGCCAGACAGTCTTCTCTGTCAGCATTTGTTCCTACGCAAGGACAAATAATGCTCCATGTTTCTTTGCAGATAAACCTACCAGCCAGTGTAACTAGCACCCAAGGAGTGGAGCAGCACAAAGCTGCTGGGTTGGTGCTGCAAATCCTCCTGTGACTACCCCCAGTGATTAAAGTTAGAAGAATCTGGCTCCAGATTTTGTCCAAACTTTGCTTTCCTCCTTAGCCTGAGACACTCTGGTTGCCAGAAGAGGGTGAATCCGCAAGAGGTCCGTCCCTCAGTTCCCTTCCTTTCTCTCCTCCTGTCTGTTTCCATGCACCTCAGGTTCTGGTCAAATCCTGCAGAAGTGCAGCAGCCATTTTCCTTTTAAGAAAATAGTTCCAAATGCATTTAGTTTCTGGCAGTCTCAGAATCTCATTCTGGGATTCATTCCAGGAAGTTATTCTGGCAAATAACTTAGAGCATCTCCATGGCTCTTCTAAGGCAAAACAGACCTGCAAGCTTTGCATATTCTTCCTGCTCTCAAACGCTTTTGCCCAAAGTCCCAGAAGTTAGAGATTTTATAGGATAAATAGCAACAGGGAAGTGTGAAAAAGTGGAAAGTCTTC
The DNA here is from genome assembly GCF_036013445.1 of Caloenas nicobarica. NCBI lineage: Eukaryota > Metazoa > Chordata > Aves > Columbiformes > Columbidae > Caloenas > Caloenas nicobarica. Next base: position 44,310,272 of record NC_088284.1, on the reverse strand, counting down.
CCTGTGTGAAGATGCTGGAGATCTTAAAGGATTCATGCCTTTTACCTCCCAGCCCACATGAGCAGCTGTGTGCACATGTCAACGCTGCTTCTATGCTTGCAACTTTTTTACATCTCTTTTCTTCAGGTATGTCTCAGCTATGACCACACCAGCTCGCATGTCACCTGTTGATTTCCACACTCCAACTTCTCCCAATTCCCCCCCCTCCAAAATGTCACCACTGGCTTCCAGCTTAACCATCTCCATCCCTTCGGTGGCGGTGAGTCCCTTCATAGAAGAGGAGCGACCACTGCTCCTGGTGACTCCACCACAGCTACGTGAGAAGTACGACCACCACATTCAGCAGCTCAATTCTTTCCACCACAATGCTGCCCATGAGAGCAACAGCCTGCCACCTAGTCCTCTGCGGATAGTGGAAGACGAGGAGTACGAGACCACACAGGAGTATGAACCAGCACAGGAGCCTCTAAAGAAACTCACCAACAGCCGGAGGGTCAAAAGAACAAAGCCCAATGGCCACATTTCCAGCAGGGTGGATGTGGACTCCGACACAAGTTCTGAGAGCAGCAGCTCTGAGACCGAAACTGAAGACGAAAGAATAGGCGAAGATACACCGTTCCTGAGCATACTGAACCCCATAGTGACCAGTCTGGAGACAGCCACTGCCTACCGGCTGGCTGAAAGCAGGACTAACTCGGCGAATCGCTTCTCCACACCGGAAGAGTTGCAAGCAAGGTTGTCCAGTGTGATAGCTAACCAAGACCCTATTGCTGTATAAAACATAAAACACATAGATTCACATGTAAAACTTTATTTTATATAATGAAGTATTCCACCTTTAAATTAAACAATTTATTTTATTTTAGCAATTCCACTGATAGAAAAAAGGAGAAGGAAAAAAAAACTTTTATAGATTAAATATACGTATGTACAAATGTGTTATGTGCCATATGTAGCAATTTTTTACAGTATTTCAAAAATGGGGAAAGATATCAATGGTGCCTTTATGTTATGTTACGTTGAGAGCAAGTTTTGTACAGTTACAATGATTGCTGTCCCACTGTATTTTGCAAAACCTCCTAGCCCACAGTTGTCCTGGCTTTTCTGTGCACTGCATTATAATGATTGGATGTATAATTTGCAAGAATTGCAGAATTCCCCCTGGTCGCTTGTTGTAGAATCCCCAGATCAATAAGCCCTGTAATGGCACTCCCATCTTACCCACCCCACCAAAAAAAACAGGGAAAAAAAAGAAAAAAAAAAAAAGATAAAAAAATAACCTAGGGAAAAAAATATTCTATGAGAAGTTTTATTTGCTTTCTGTATATGAAATGGGTTTTGTCTGCTCTCTGCCAGCCAAAATGTTTGCTTCATTGAGCACTGGGATAATAGTAGATCCAACAGCATGCTACTATTTATTACAGCAGGATAACAACAGCAACAACAAAAAGCCATCCTGCATTAAATAATGTTAGAAAAGAAAGTAATACTGTGATTTTAAACCAAATATATTATTAATTAGAAGTAAGCTTGTAATCACTAGGAACTGCCATTTCATTATTTTTCAGATATTAATTATTGTAATTATCCCTTGAAAATGGGTTTAAGTTAGCCAAGGCTTTGAACCCACCACTCTACTAAAAAAGAAAAAAAAAAAAAAAAAAAGAAAAGAAAAAGAGAAAAAAGGAAAAAAAAGAAAAAAAGAAAAAAAAACTTATATTAGTTGAAGTTAATGGGGCAAATATAATAGCAGATATCTGTAACCAAGCAAGGAAGAGATCTAGCTGGAAAGCAAATGCCACTAATAAAAGTGCAATCACTTTTCACCTCTATTTTTTAATGTTGATTTCTAATAGATTATTTATCTTTTTGTTTTCCTCAGCTTTTCCCCCTTTCTTCTCCTCCTCAGAAAGAACCCTGACAAGCTTCTAGCAACACCTTGTTAGAAATGCTATTGGAGTAAGGGTTAGTTTTGGACACAGAAACTACTTTCAAGGAAGAAATTATTTACTGAATCATTGAAAAGTACAGGCAATTAGGAAGGACATAGTGGAAATATAGAGTTCAATTCTACTCAGTCTTTATTGACTCCATTATTTGGGGTGAGAGAGGCAAGGCTGATACAAAGGCCATTTTTGAAGGCAAGTACACCATGTGGGTTACAGCTGTAGTATGCATGGCTATTTGATATCAGTGTTTATATAACTGGTGATAGCTATACTATACCAGTAATGAACAAGGATGCTGTCAGTGCTGGAGCGTCTGCACCCATTCAAGCAGAAGCAAATCGCCTCTTTTGCACTGAATTCCTATCAGTTTAGTCAGGGTCACTCTGCCTCTTCTTTTGATTTTTGTTGTGTGTTCAGTTAGCACAGCATAGACTCAGGATTGATGTGGAAAACAAATGTTTTTCCTAGACTCTGGGGATTCTGAAAATGAGAACATATGTTCTACAGGTATTACTGGACTCTAAATAAGATCCATGTCAAGAGAAAAAGAATTTCAGCCAAACTATACTCAACCGTCGGGCCACATCCTGGTCCCAGTTAAATGAAGAGAAAAAAGTCAAGGAAATTTTGCGAGATATAAACCTAAGAAACTCAAGTCCTGACTCAATAAATTGTTCAAGCACATGCTTATGTTAATCGCAGCAAAAGTTATCTTCAGCATGTGCTAGACTCCCATTGACACATTCAACAAATGCATAAAGTATGCACTTAAGAGTTTTGCTGAACAAGGTCCTATTGATTTGAGACCTGAAGCAAAGTCTAGTAAATGAAGCTGTTTATCAGGATGATGAAAATCAGTGAGTTGTTCATTGTATATATCAACCACATCACATTAGTAAGAACATGAGTAAGTCTACCTGATGACCAGATTCAGCAGAAAAAGTTCTTAGTACAGGAAGAAGGCTATGACAGAGTTGTACACTAGGATGTTGGTGGTGGAAGCCAAGGGACAGGAAACTAGCATAGCTTTGGGCTATGTGGTGGCTGAAATAGCACTGCTTATTTGAGAAGTCCATGGGAGAGATGGCAAAGTTTGTCAAACACATACTGTCTGGATTTAAGTCCCCTTTGCTGTTTTTTCTCTAGCTGGCATGTACTTGAACACACTTTGCCTTTCCAGACTAAATCAAAAGCTCTCTACAAATTCTAGATACCACGCACTCATTTTCATCCCCTTAATCCCACCTGTTAATCTGCAATCATGTGCAGCAGAACATCCACCTTTGCAGTAACCCTGCAACTCAGTACTACAGAGCCAGGTGGGCTTTCCTGATGCAGAGCACCAGTTTCCAAAGGATTTTCACTGTTGAATTTCCAGAGGCACTTGAAAATCTGCCCTTTCAGTAAGATCTCTGATACTGCAAAGATCTTACAGGACAGATAAGACAGAAAAAGGATGACAGAGGAACAAGAGGTTTGCCCCAAAATCACGTATCTTAGTGGCAGAATAGAGATTATAACACAAGTCTTCTTTAATCTCTTCCAGTACAGATCACCTACAAGGCCAGATCTCGTTAGAGCATCTGTTATAGCCCAGGCAGATAGAACAGGATGGAAAGGGAACTTGCTTTGAAGTGGAGTAAATTGTTTGACTACTAACACTGTTGTTTTAGAGAGCCAGTATAAAATGAAGGAGCAGTTGCACGCTTGGGAGCTGTACTTGTGAGATTTATTCTCTGTAGGCCTAGGGGAAAATGTCACACCTCTTGTGCTACAGCGCTTCAAAGTGGTGTGCAGTCCCTGCTCCTCCTCTCCACCTAGTACATACAACAGTGTGTTATACGGTAAGTATGAAATTAGGCTGGGGACTTCACATGGACCTAAGAACAAGAATATACAATTGGGGATATGGCTGCCTAAGCCCTTAGGTCTTTGGGGAGAACCCAGCCTTACAGCACAATTCATGCAACAGCGAGTTATGGGAGTTGCCCTGGCTTAGCACTCACAGAAGTGGGAGCAGGATGCAGCCCCTCACCTCTGGATGGGCTTTTAGCATACTGTGAGGGTGCTCCACGACAGTCAAGTCCATGTCCTGAAGTTAGCAAGTCTACATGACCACAGGTTCTGCTGGCAGACTGTAACCAGCTCCTGCTGGCCAAGGGACTGGAGAATGCAGCAGCATGGAGCAACGTCAGCAAGTGCCTACGGGAAAGGCCGGCTCCCCTGTTGGGGATACTCACTTCATTACACGGACCTGTGAGCTAGGCAGTCCCAACACACTTGAGCCATCACTGTGTAACCCTTGCCAACTTTTGGCTGAAAGTCACAGCAAGGAGAGACATACCTTGAAGAGAGGGGAAATATCCCAGTGGGGGCAGAGTTGTTCAGATTGCCCTGCTTTCTTTACGTGTCATTTAACTTGAGCCATGAGTTTTCCCTGTGAATGCAGGAATTATTCCAGGATAAAAGGCTTCCTTCAGGGGTGTATAGCTGCAATATGTTGTGCGCAGGCTGGTACAGCCTGCCTGTTAAGGTGGTGTGAACCATTATAGCTCCACAGAGGTTCCCATGTAACAGAGAAAAACCTACCCTCTCCTCTTGGCCCAGCTATTCCCTTCCTCACTTGAGCCACCTCAACACCCCCAGGTTTAAGAGATCAATCACTGCCTTTATCAAGGAAACAGGAAAGCTCCTTCTCTTTCCAGTCCTCTAAAACAACAATGCTGCATCTCCCCGCTTCTCTCACACACATTGCAAGCAGTTTCCTGAGCATCCAGGATAGCAAACTTGTGTCCCCTCAAAGGACACACTTTTCAGCCTGTTGAACACTTCTTGGCCCTGCAGCATGGCTACTTACCATCAGCTGGGACTTACTTCTAGTAAGAAACAAAAAAAGCACCTATGAAATGCTGCAGAGAAGTGCAGACAAAGAACATGGTCAATTATCGTAATTTGTAATTCTCTATTCTATTGTAAATACATCTTGTACATACATGGATGTTTTCATCCTTTAATGTCTTTATAGATCATGTGTTAAATGAGACTCTCTTAGTTTATTGTGTAACACTGTAAATAACACAATGTCCTTTATTATTTATGCATAGGCATCTAACACGCAGAGAAAGTTATCCTCATACTATGTTAAGATATATGTCAAAAGTATGTTGCATTTCTCTTTTTGCTTTAAAAACTGTAATATATCCTCTTTTTCCCCTCTGTTCCTTAAAAAAAAAATGAATGCTAATTTATTGTTCAGGAGAGAAAGGGGATGTAACTGAAAGGCAAACTGTTCAAAGAACATGCTATGGAAGCCACAAGCTACTGATAAACTAAAGAATTTATTATCCCAAATACAGCAATAAGTAATTGTTGATTTATTAAGGTTTTGTTATTCATTTTCAGTAAAAGAGGTGCTGGATTAAATTGTTTATGTGTTGTACTGGCCCAGCTGCTCAGCAGACTGTGTCAGGTCACTAGTCACCATCTTTCTGGATCCAAATGTTGTTGTAAAGGTCTTGTTCTGTCTTCGTAGGCCACTGTCCCCTGAGTTTTCTGACTGATCCCTATGGAGGTCACTAGCAGACACTGTTGTTCCTAGGTACAATATTTTTAGTTTTGTAAATTAAATTTATTAGCTTTACCCTGACCATTACTACTCAAGATGGAGGGGGGAGCGAGGGTGGGCAGAAAGAACACAGTCTTGGGGCTGCAAGAGCCTGCTCTACAAAACTGGCACCTCACTGCTCAGTGTCAGTCAAAAAAGCAAATCAGATACTAGGAATTATTAGATGACTTCACCATGCCACTATATGAATTCATTATTTGTGCAGATCTTAAATACTATGAGTGGTCACAGAATCACAGAATGTTAGGGATTGGAAGGGACCTCGAAAGATCATTTAGTCCAATCCCCCTGCCGGAGCAGGAACACCTAGATGAGGTTACAGAGGAAGGCGTCCAGGCAGGTTTTGAATGTCTCCAGAGAAGGAGAATCCACAACCTCCCTGGGCAGCCTGTTCCAGTGTTCCGTCACCCTCACTGAGAAGAAGTTTCTTCTCAAATTTAAGTGGAACCTCTCGTGTTCCAGCTTGAACCCATTACCCCTTGTCTTACTGTTGGTTGTCACCGAGAAGAGCCTGGCTCCATCCTCGTGACACCCACCCTTTATATATTTATAAACATTGATGAGGTCACCCCTCAGTCTCCTCTTCTCCAAGCTAAAGAGACCCAGCTCCCTCAGCCTTTCCTCGTAAGGGAGATGCTCCACTCCCTTAATCATCTTCATGGCCCTGCGCTGGACTCTCTCCAGCAGTTCCCTGTCCTTCTTGAGCTGAGGGGCCCAGAACTGGACACAATATTCCAGAGGAGGTCTCACCAGGGCAGAGTAGAGGGGAAGGAGAACCTCTCTCGACCTACTAACCACCCCCCTTCTAATCCACCCCAGGATGCCATTGGCCTTCTTGGCCACAAGGGCACAGTGCTGGCTCATGGTCATCCTGCTGTCCACCAGGACCCCCAGGTCCCTTTCCCCTACACTGCTCTCTAATAGGTCATTCCCCAACCTGTACTGGAACCTGGGGTTTTTCCTGCCCAGATGCAAGACTCTACATTTTCCCTTGTTATATTTCATTAAATTTTTCCCCGCCCAACTCTCTAGCCTGTCCAGATCTCGCTGGATGGCAGCACAGCCCTCTGGCGTGTCAGCCACTCCTCCCAGCTTGGTGTCATCAGCAAACTTGCTGATAGTACACTCAATTCCCTCATCCTAGGTCTAATCTCATCCTGGGTCTCCCTCATCCTGGTCCTAGTCTTTTTGTCTCAGAATAGAAAAAGTATAATGGGGAAAGATTTGGAGGGCAACGTAGGTGAACAAATATCTGGAGCTGGTGAGGTGCGGGGTGCACTGAGTGAGCTGGGACTCATTAGTCTGAAAGAAAGGACAGACGAGAGGAGATATCACAAAGGTCTATGGAAACATAATTATATTGCAGAGGGTAGGAAAGGACTCACTATTCAGTTCCTCTTCCAATACAAATTGTTGTCAATCAAAACTTCTGGGCAACATGTTCAGAAAGATGTGGCTCCTGATGTGAGGTGTAGGGAACTTGGAAAACTCCTTGCTGCAGGAGGTTGTGGATCATAAGTTTCCATGGTTTCAACGGGAGTCCAGATCTTAGACAGTAATCTAATGAGAATTACTAAATCCATGGAAACTACATCGATGTGGGAAATGTCTGGAATTAAAACATGTGGAGCTTGTATAAGGTAGAAATATTGTGTATTCATGCCCTACTCTTACCCTTTTCCACCTATCTGCCACTCTTGGAGAGGAAGCAGGGCATGTATCTGATCTGGCTGTCCTTACCTGACATTAGTATGTGAAGTTATTTGCTATTGACAAGCATTAAAAAAGAGGAGGAAAGCTAGGAGTGGGCAAAGGAGAGAGGAATGGAGCAAAGACATTGTGGATGTGTTTCACATCCATTTGTTCCCAGGGCTGGTGGAAACATGTAGGTCAGATTCTTTCCACCTGCCTATAGGTACTGAATGAGATACCAAACTGAGGAGGGCTGGATGTTATCCACTGTCCACGCAAGATGTTTATTTTGTCTACAGCTCAGAACTGCATTCATCCAAATGTAAACTGTCCCAGAGCAAGCTGGGATCCCTCTAAAATAAGAGGATATCCCCTTTGCTACTGATAGCAAAGTGGCAGTGACAGCAGAGACCCTAGCCTGCACTGGCCACATGGCTACTTAGCCAGGCTTCTGTAAAGATTTTGAAGTGCAGATCCAGCTCTCCACATTGATCTCCCAGCTTGGCTATGCCTATGTGAACAGTGGGAAAGTGTTCTAACAGTTCACACTTCCAGGAATTGCTGAGATATCTCTATAGCTAAACGTGGTGGTCCTAACTTCCACTCTTGTACTCAGACTAGTAAATTACCCACCATCCCTCTCCCCAAGATATCTGCCTCATGCAGTCCAAATACAAAATGACAAAAGTCATGTCGTGTATGCTGAATCCTGTCTCTCTGCAACAGCCTTTTCCACTATCACATTAACAGGAGAAATGCCTGAGGTCAGATTCTATAGGAGGGGCTTGGGGAAGTACAAAAAGCTCTAAAGTAGTTGGGCAAAGAGAATCCTGCTTGTGAATCGTTAATGCTTTTGTGCCTCCTCACAGAATGAGTTGCTCACTTTTAGCATAGCAGTGAAGACAAATGAGTTAAAGGCACAGAGTCTTCGCTCCTGTCCTTCCTAGAAGAAACTTCGCTGCTTTTCTTGGTCTTTGAAGAGTAACTATTTGCCCTGAAGGGCAAAACCTTCCACAATGATTGTAGCCCTCATTTATATGTGCTGATTAGCCTCAATATCACTGTTGTTTGGTTGTGCAGATGAGCACTCTGCAGCTTCTCATGAGATAACAGATGCTCCTGCCTTCATTCACAAAGCTGCAAAGGTTTGGCAATGGCATTAATAACTGCTTTGCTAATAGCAATCACTAATGCAATGACTGGGATAAAAAAATGATTGCTAATGCTATTAATGTAAATGACAGTGCTGATGTCACAGTGTTGTATAGTACATAATCTCGTTATAGCTGAAGTTTGTTCCCACTAACATACTTTTGGGTTCTCTCTCAGCTAATTTGTGTGACGTTTCAGCTGCAAATGGCATATGTTTGAAGTATGAAATACCAAACCCATGCAATGCCTCAGTTCTTGGAAGGACCTTGGAACCAAATTGCATTTCAGCCTGGTGCTGTTAATAGAAAAGGAGAGGAAAATTTCTCAAGGCCCCTGCTAGCAGCTGAAACACAACAAAGCTGTTTGGAGTGCTTGTAATACTGTTTCGTCTTGTTCCATGATGGCTGGTGCTCAGAAGATTACTTTCAGGGTACACATGAAATAGATCACGACTAGCTTCAAAGATGGGAAGCAAATAGCATCTCTCTGCTGCCCCCATTTCCTATGTCTGCCTAGTAAATCTGCTTGGACATCTCCATGTGGAATAGGCCAAGAAGTTGACCAGCAGTGAGTATTCAAGACCTTTGGGGAAGGCAGGAACAGTTCAGAGGGCATAACTGGAAACTGGCATAAGCTTCTTGCTAATGAGGGGGAGTAAGAATTCAGGATAGCTATAACACTTTGGAATGCCTCACACCTGTTAGGGACAGTACCACAGCCTCTTGGGCTGCACAGTTGGGATATGCAGCTCTGCTTTGAGCCCATGTGTGGTCCCCATTCCCCAAACACCTACATGCTGTAGCCAGAGGACAAGCGCTTTGACTGGCTCACAGAAAGCTTATTCTAGAGAGGCTGTGCACAGCAGCCATCTTCTTTGTGTCTCCTAAGTTGACAACAACACCTGCCTAGTCATCAGGAGCACGTACTAAGAGGAAGAGGAAAACCAATGCAACTGCTGAATTATCCAGCTCCATAAGGTCATAGACTGTCATTGAAGAAGCAGACAGTACTTGCTTCTCCATTGCAAACAACTGTGCACATTGGCTAGAAACAGCACACTAGAAGTTACCCCTGTGCAAGCAGAACTGGAGGAAAATAAACATGAAATTAATAGTGCTGTTCAGTCAGCAAGGGAGTCTGCCGCACAGCGAGGAGAGGCCTGCTTGCCTCCTGGCAAGCTGAGACCTTCCCTGGCAGAAAAAAAATGGCGATGAATTTCTGCAATTATTAGCAGTATGCTTCCAGAAAGTGAAGCCTTTCCTCATTTACTCTAAGGATAGAGGAAGAGTGACTTAACTGATTGGCTGGGGCATGTTTATGTGGTCATCCACTAACAAATCCCAGGCACTGTGCCAATTAGCAGGCCTGTGTGATGTCTAAATTACGCTCATTAGGGCATTCTTGCATCCTTGCTGCTCTGACCTTTCCACACGTCTGAGTGGAAACACACCTATCTTCCAAAACAGCACATAAGTGCTGAACCTAATCCTAAATCTGAGGTTAGTCTTGGTTACTGTGTGTCTAACTCTACCCTAGCCTCAGAGAAAAGAAAGACAAACTGCTAGAAAACAAAACTCTGTTTCTGCTTTGCCTTTCAGTCTTTTGCCCATCTAATTCCTTTTCTCCTAGATCACAGCTTAACTCCTCGGTGGCTGCAGCCAGGGTACCTTCCCATAACAACATTTTTCTGGTCTTGCCATGCTTCATTCAGCTGATGAAGCTTTTTGCTTGCAGAGGACTGAGAATTTTCTTTCTGCAGAGGAGTTTGTGACAGATCCGGTAACATTTTCTCACTGCACTGCAGGACCATGGAGTTTGGTAAGCTGGGCTTCTCTGAAGTGTGCTGTGAGCTTCTTGCAAAATTTGCCAGTTATTAGGTTGAACTTAGACATTGCCAGTTTTGTGACTTCATCAGTTGCCACAGCCTGTGGGATCTGCCATGCCTCAGCCCAGAGGCTCAGCGAGGCTCTCACGGACCATCGTCTCACTAAAGATATTCATAGGTGGAAACAAATTTATGTATACTGCCAGAGAAGACCTCTTATTCTAGCCACAGGCAAAGGAGCACTCCACCTGTTTCAGGGACATGTGCTGTGAAAGGTAGAAGGTGGACCAAGGTAGACAGGTTCTTCAGTGGCCCACCTTGCCCCTTGGCCATCTCTGTTGTTTTCACAGTTAGCAGTCTACATTTCCTCTATCCTGCCAGATACCGTGCTAGTCACTCCTGACAAGAAGGTGTCCAGCAGCATTTGTGTCTAATACTACTTGTTGTAGCTGTAATTACTAAAAACTGTATGTCTGTTAACAAGCTGACCCACCTATGGGCACAAGCTGGGGGAGGCTAACCTACAACATTGGCACTCAATTGCCTTCCTACCTTACTCTGCATCAAATGGAGCCAAAGGTCCCTTGTGCCCTGACTGTTATAACTTTTTGATTAAAATTTCTACATACCTACAATTCTAAGAGTTTGTTACTTGAAACTGCACTTAGAAAAAGAAAACATAAAGGTCTTAATCATGCTGAAGTGCATCACTTGGCTTCTTTTTTAGTTTATGGTGCTGAGTTACACTCTATGCCCTTTCTATGCAATTGAAAGAGAAATGAAAGATACTTGTGGGAGGGGGAGATAGCCTAAGCAAGGTAAAAGTCATGAAGATTTTTTTTTTTTTGAGTCAACTTGCATGTTGAAGTGCAGCCGCTCAGAAAATAATTTTCTGGTTGTGTAGACTATGTTGCTGTAGGCAACAGGAGTAACTCAGAAATTTGATCAGACTTCTGGTCTCACTCTAATGTTGATCTATCCTATCCAGTGCCATTCATGCATTAAAAAAGCCCTGGTAGGGGGCAGGCAAAGTTAATTTCAGATTAAAAGCACTGAAGGCTTAAGGAATGAATTAAGAAAGAGTTTCCAGAAGATACAGACAAAATAAAAAGGAAACCAGGGTGTAGTCTCAGTTACCCATAGGGCAACTAGGTCTCTATGGCCCCTTTTTTCTGTCTTATGTGGGGAGGTACCCAGTCTTTGAACAGTGTCAGGTGATTAATTTTGAAATTAAAGGGATCTGGGAAAAGAATCTGTGACATCTCCAGTGTTTTACCCAGTTACCAGGTATAATAGATGTTTTCTTGTGTATATTCTTGAAGTGGCATGGTCTTGACTGGATAAATGCAGGCAGCACATACATCAAAGACATGGGCTTTGCAAATGATTCCATGTTCAAGCTAGATATGCTCAGACCATTATTATAGCTCTGCTTTCTGCAAGATCTCATAAAAAACAACATGTTAAAAGGAGGCAGAGGGACTGTGACAATAGCTGCTAGTCATTTAGGTCACAGCAGCTTTATTAGACTGTTCTATGGTTTAAGGACACTGACTTAGCTTCAGCCAAGGCATCTACTGGAAGGGTTGAATTCAATGATCTTCTTCAAATACGCAATTACCTGTTAGACACCCCTCCTGTCACCAGTATAAGGAGGGATGGGTCTGCTCTATACAGCTGCAGGCACTGTGCTGTTTTGCATCTGCCCACACTTGCTCTCTCTGAGGGACTTCAGAATTAGGCATTTCAAGTAGATGGGAATAAGCCCTTCCAGCCTTGAACCGACCTAGGTCTGTTCAAGACAGACTGACTATGCCAGCTACATTTTTCTTTCCTTCTAGGACTCAGCCACCAGTTTATAGATGACAATGCTATGTCATCTGGCTCCCAGGCTGCCATATATTATGCAGGAAATTCAGCAGAGTGATTCCTTTTAACCTCAGAGGGCTGAATTCAAGTTCACCCTTTGGATCTATCACACTGGTGTCCTGAGCTGGGGCCTGGGACACAAATAGAGCAGGCAAGCTGGTGACATCACCCAAATGGGGCTCTGGGATGGAGACCGAACAGTAAAGAAGTGAAAGGCAGGTGTACCAGCCAGATAGAAAATGCAAACCCATAAATAAAGACCAAAAAGTCTCATGATGTTGACAAACCAGAAGGGCAAAGAAACAGGAAAGATGCAGACATCTTATCCACCTCAAAGTCAGGCTCAGTGGGAACGGAGTCTGACTGAGCCACAAACTCCAGCCAATTTTACCCTGCCTTTGGGATTAGCTGTGAATACACTGTACAGTGAAGGACCATGCTTGTATGCAAGGCATCAACCAAACATTGGCCATTTTGTGCAGCCCAGATTATCAGAGAGAGTACCTGATCCAGTAGGCAAGGGAGACAAATTTGAACTAGAGTTACAAAGGGAATTTTTGGCTGTTCTTATTCTTCAATAGAACTATTTTTAATTCCTTATTTCAGGATGAGATCTTTCCCAAAACTGGGCATGATCTTTGGTTTCAGGGGTGCAAAAGCATCTATCTGCTTGTGTGACTAGCATTTTTATGGGTGTCTAAGAGTGTTAACAGAAGCACGGCGTATCTGTTAAAACTATTTCAGCAGCTAAGAGAATTACATAGAGTGTCAGATATTTTTCAGATTAGTCCTTTTAGCAGCTGATAACATATGGGTCTAGGCTGAAATGCTATGATGTAAGCCATGCAAGAGGCCTGCAAGGCAAATTAAGCAATAACATGCTTGATGCTCTGGCATCATAACAAACCATGCTTCTTTCTAAGCAGTGCACAGTGGGGAGAGGTATTCCCTCCTTTCGCTCTCCTCACATTCACCCTCAGGCATAAGATGACAGACTCTGTGCTCAGTATCTCGGGCTGCTTTTTATGGCTGGGGGTATCAGCTGTCCTCCTGGCAGCCCCAAACAGTGGGACAGAAAGGCAGCACTTGGAGGAGCTGGCAGGCTCCTTGCCTCTCCCTGTGGGCTCCTCCAGCCTGCCCCAGAGCCACTTAGGTGAGGAAAGCATGGGCAGGGCATCCTAGAGACACTAACTTGGAGAAAGCAGGGGAGCAGAGAGAGAAAAATGCAGCGAGGAGAAGGATGTAGAGTCAGGCTGCTTTACCTTTAGACCAGTTGCACGCTTCCTGGCCACCACCACATGTGGATAGATAGAAGCAGAGATGGCACCTGCAGCTGGACAGGACAGGGCAGCATGGAAACCAGCCAGCAACATGGGGCAGCCCTTTTGCCCATGCACCATCTGTCCACAACCAGAAAGCTGCGCTGGGCTGTGCTCAGCTCTGCCTGCTGCCCCAGCTCTGAGTGCTGCCACACATGTCACTTGCTGCAGCCCAGCCAGTTTGTGAAGGGGCAGAAAAAAGGCTAGGAAGGGTGAAACAGCAAGCAGGACACAGCTGGCTATTATGCTCTGGGACAAACAGCCACCATCGAAAGGGTAACCAGGTAGGAGGGGGACAGGGACTGCTCCTGGAGAGGGCTGCAGGACTCCCTCAGGCAGCATGCAGGGACCAAACCTGAGCCCTGCAGGAGCATTAACAGTGCTACCTGTCCTGCTCAGCACAGGAGCAACATCTCTAAGATCCCAAACCATGTGGTGTCTGACCCGTGATTTCATGGTTTTCTGCCTGAGAGGTGGTGGCTGGCAGTGCTGCAATGGGTCCAACATTACCACACAATAGCCAGGGAAGCATGACAGCCTGCCTGCTGCCTAGCATAGGGGGCTGGCAAGGGATGCTCAGTGGCAGGTTTCAGGATGCCCTGGTCCTGAGCCATGCTTCAGGTGGCATCTACCACTCTATCAAGGAGAGGCATGGTCACCCAGCAGTAACTCTGAAATGGCCTCTGCATGACACTGCTGCCTGGGCCATTTGTAGGGAGGGGAATAGAAGGTCCCCCTGTAATGGATCACAGACTTGCCATGCTGCTAGAGAGAGGTGTGGTATAGAAGAAAGGGGCAGGACTAGGGCTGTCAGGAAAAGCCATAGTTGCACACGTTGCATTGAACTCTGAGACTTCCTGAAGTCCCGCTTTATGTCCCAGTGGCAGTACCTGCATAACTAGACTCCTGCAGCTAGCCTGGTGCTTTTCTGGAACCCTGGAAATCCAGCCAGGCCTCAGTAACAAAGTGCAGATATACACTGAAACACACAGGGACATATCCTGTGCTGTAATGCTGTGATGGGGAAAACTCCTTTTTTTGAAATTGTACTCACTAGCTGAACTGCAGGGAGTTCAAATAACCCTTGCTGGCTGTAGTCTAGCCAGGAAACTTCGACCTCAGAGGTGAGGTCATTAAAGCTGAACTTCTGGAAACTCAGAGGTGTTTAGAGAGCCTGTTAATTACTGTACTAATTCTTTAGACAATGCTGGCTCCTGGGATTTCTGAAGCATTAGCACTTTAGTAGCACTTGGGTCCAAATCGCTCCACTCCCTCGTCACAGGAGTAACTGCTGGTGCATATACTGTCAGTGACTTCTCTAGGGCCATACATGTAAAGGTAAGACAGTCAAAAGAGTCAGAGTGTCAAAAGGTAGCCCTGAGTGTTTTGTAGCAGATGTAAGTCCTTTTTGTCTCTTTACCACGGAGCTGACATAATCTGTTTGCTATGTTTATCTGACACCTATAAAGTGTCAGATGTCTCCTGCTCACTGAGGAATGAGCTGCCTGTTTTTTCCAAAATCAAGTCCCTTCAAGTACCTTAACCCTGTAGGCTCAGCAAGCCAATGAGTCAATAGAGGGACAGAGTGCCTTGGAGCCAGAGAATGGTTTTAATGGCAGCATGGAAACCAAATGCCTAATCCGTGAAAAATGCCTATGACAAAATATGAACAACTGAATTCAACAACTCCCATAATAACACTGGGAATAGAGCTCAGCAAAACAGTTGTATTCTTTCAATCAGGCAAAGTAGCTGTTGCTCAGCAGCTCTCACTCTTTCCAGCTGGACACACATTCCCAAACACATCCCATTAAAAGCATGCCTTCTTTACAGGGGAGGAACGGATACCCGTACACAGAAGAGGGATCTGCAGTGTTTTGTGAATCCCCTATAGTTAATGAACTTTGTCAGGCTGATCAATGATATTCTTGCAAATTGTGCCAGAGATGTTCGAAAAGCAATCACAACTGATTTGTGTTACTGCATTTACACTAGAAAGCCATACCAGCTACCACTACATCATTGGCATGAGGATGCTGCTCAGCACTTTTGGCTATCAGCCTGCTTACCTGGTACTCCTTCAGCTGGGCCAGGGACCTAGCCCACTCAACTAGGGTTGCTAAACATATGCAATTTCTTAAGGTCATTCATGCACCCAAATCTAACTGATCTAGGCACTGAAGTTTCCAGCAGTGACTGTTCACAAAGTGGGAGCCCCACCGGCCTCCCAACTGCCCCCAGACCACACTTGCTTCCCTGCAGACAGCACAGAGGAATCCAGGAGCTGAAACTGAACCCATTCGTACGCTTATCGATAGGTGCAAGGACTATAATTTCTCCGGCTTTGTCATTCATGCAGCATGGAACATGCTACACAAATCATGTTGAGACAGATGCACAACTATTTATTAGCAGGGTTTGTAGCTGATGGCATGTATTGACTGTAATGGTGGAAGTTACTTTTGGTGTAAAATAAAAATTAAATGAAAAAAAGAGCAAAAGGAAAGGAAAAATACTCTATGGCAGCAAGCAGGGAAAGAAGCAATGGAGGTTTCCAGACAAGCGTCCTCTTCCTGATTTCATCTCCAGGGCAGCAGATGATCTCCCTGCAATACTTCTTCATAACCATCATAAAGATTTTCATTAGGCACACAGACTCCCTGCTGGTTCTCCCTGCTTATGGGATACTGTACACACTAATGCACCCTTTTCTAAGGTGTAAGTGCTGCACACTGACTTGTTAAGTTTTGTGCATACATGTAATGGGTTCCCAAATATAAACCAAAGCAACCAAAGGCAGGGGAAAAGGGGGAAAGCAGGCAGAGTTCTCGTGTTGGTTGTAGTTGCTTCCCATGGGAGCCCATCACAGTAACACTGGCGGTCACAGACCATGAGAACAGCCGCAAAACAACAAAGGGTGAATGCTCCAGCAGACAGTCCAGAAAACATACCTATAGCATCTCAGGTGAAAAAGTACTGAGCTGCGAGTAGAAGGCAGGCTGCAGAGCTGCAACTTTCTACTTTTGCAAGCATATTTGCAAAGGCCTTTGACACTCCAAAAGCTAAGGCACCTAGAGTACCTTTCAACAAGCAGCTGCAGCAGGGAAGAGTGTGTGACCCCTGCATTGGGGTAGTTAGTAAGCTAATGCATGAAGTACTGTTTTTCATTTTGATAAAGGAAGGCTGATGTTCCTGTCCCATACCTACACGGACCCATCAGTGCAAGGATCTTGGCTGCTCTCTCCCTCATCCCAGTCAGGCAATCACTACCATGAGGCTGTGGCTACTCTGTGCAAGGCTGTGCTCTCATGCACAAAGTCAGGAGCACTCTGTTTAGGAGCTGGAGAAATGTTTATGCTACAGAGCCTGAGAGAGATTACCTTCTCCTGCTCTGGTCTAGTTTTCTGCAGATTGCTTCTGTCAGGCTTAGACAGGTGTAGGCTTGTCCTCTTTGCTCAGGCACTAAAATCTCTCTATGTATTGCTTTGAAAAATCTTTGCAGGTAGTCTGAAGACAAGGTCAGAGGCACATTCCTCAGCTGTTTCTGCAGAGCTGAGCAATCACTCCACCACAGAGAGATGTCCTTAGCCAGATGATAACACTTAAGCCATAGTTCAACAAAAATTGGGAGCTTCAGGAACGAGTAGTCAATTAATGGATATTGCAGACTAAAATGTTGATTCAACCTGTGGTTTTCTTCTCCCCTTGGAGAACATAGTCTGTGAAAGTATCGTTTCTTTATAAAAGAAACCAAATGGCAGTTTGCTCTGGCTCACTGAGACCTCATGTACCTAAGTAAGGAAGACTGCTGAAAAAAACTGGGTTTGTCCTGGTCTGGAACTGAGAAGCATAAAGTGGTTTATCCCCATTCTGGAAGAAGTCTTTCTTCTGCCTCTGTGCATGAGGTTTAGTTAAATGAGTAGTGGCTAGCTCAATTTAACTAACAGCCTGCTCATGGTCTCAAAATTTGGTCTAGACCATGTAGGTATCAATCAGGTCACCTGAATACCATTAGGTCTGGGATCATAAGAGTTATGCTTCTTTAGTGTTCCAATAATTATTAGACAGCACTGCACCTTGTATCCATTTCTCAGCTTTCTCTGAAAACCATAGTGGCCAAATACATGGCTCTGAACAAATCCAACAGTTCTTGCTGTTTGGGCATTATTCACCCCTCAGGTTCAGGACCATATGCAAGTCATGGGCATAAGCCATATTCTGCAACCTACCATGCTAGATACTGATATTCCTAAGTGCATTAACCTTAAGTTAAAGGGGCTTCAACAAATCCTTTATGTCTATTATGAGCAGCAGTTCTGTGGGAGAGTCTTGACAGAGTCTTGTTACCACGTTAGTAGTAGTTTTGATACTTACATCTGGGTATTCTCTTATGTCCTGAAAATAACAGGATACAGGAGGGAGAAGTGGGGAGAAAGAGCCAAGTCTTTCACTTCTGGTCATTGATGTGCCATAGGTGAGTTTCCAGTTGGAGAAGTATAGCAAACTATAGTGGCTGAGGAGGACAAGCAGTGCAGTGCCTCCCTAATAAAATGGCAGTCTCTTAACAGGGCTTGGCAATGCTGTCAGACCCTTGGCCCCTGAGCAGAACAAGCAGCTGTTCTGCCCCAGCTTGTTCTGCCTCTCTTTCTACAGATGGGGATGAGAAGAAGACTCTTAGGTTTCCTCTAGCTGCAAAGCAATGAAGAATCAGACACCATTTTATTTTCGAGAAGATGAAATAGGGTGAAGTTTTCTTTCTCCTTGTGCATTGCTGCAAAACATTTCAGATACAAACAAGATCTGTCACTCTGAGGGGGCAGAGGGAGATCTTGTCCATGCTGTTATGTATGTCAGGAACAGCTTAATCACCAGTAGGGTTGCTTACTTGCCTAAGACCATGGCTGTATCTTTCAGGAATCATCAATGTTTCACTTAGGAAATATTTTGCCTCTAGTGATTTGTATGTGTGTGTTAGCTATCCAGCAAAAGATGGCATGACTAAATAATCCAACAAGTGTTTTATCAGCTTGTGTTTGCTCCTGATTCAAAGACAATGCCCCCCAAACAGTCATTCCCCAGGAATGCAGATCTTAGAGCTTTGGCATTAAATTTCACTTAATGGAATTTGCTGCACAGATAAAACACAAAAAACAGCAAGTCCTGACTCTGAGGACATTTCCTCTGATAACAAACAGTTGACATAGGAAAAAATGTAATTTATCCACTGGTTTGTCCGAGGTCAATGATTTAAAAAAACAAAGCTTCTAAGAAAAAATCCAGACAAGCACCCCAGAAGAATAGAATTCAAATTGATGAGGTATTTTATCCTGATTTTTAAGTCTTATGAGCTCACTCGTTGCTGGACGTGCTTTAGAGGACTAGCACCAGGAGCTGCAGAGTACTTATGTTGCCATTTCAGGAGCCAGAGAAAACCATGCTTCATATCTGGTGCCCTAAGAGCCCTGTGAACAGTCAAGAGCGACAGAGATCTGGGCCTAGCCAGGAAAGTGGCAATATGTGTTACATGTACTTCAGATGTCTTTGGAACAAGACCAGAATCCACAGACATGTTGGTCCTGATGGCCCCCTGTGTCTGATGCTCTGCCAGGGCAGTCATGGGGAATCTTCCTTTGGTACACCACAGTACTCTTCCAAACTGGAGACTGAACATGCTGGTAGAAACTCAGGGAAATCCAGAAAAGGCTTCTGCCTTTCCAGGGAACTGCTACCTGCTACAGATGTTGCTGTCTTTATAAGTTTTGCTATCTTGTCTTCTTTGCATCCTATAGCAGGGGTCGCTGACCCCTTCTTCATTGATTTGGCAGGTTGCAATGAGGACTGTAGGGAACTGAGAGGGGTTGTAATATCTTTTAAAACCTTGGCACATGAAGAATTTGTGTGACAGTAAATTGCATCTATTAGTTACTGCTCGGGCATATCGGTCAGATGCCAAATTTAATGGAGACTGGTACTCTGCGGACTTGTCAAGGTCCCAGAAAAACTTACTAAAGCATCAGGTGGGGATCATATAATGGGAGAGATATCCTGTCCAGCTGCCTTTCTGTTAGAGGGTACAAGTCCTACTATTGCCTTCCTCATACCCCATCTTCCTCTCATGGCTTTCCAGTCTGAACTTGTGAATTTTGCCTGTGTTGCACCATGAGGTAATTGATTTCCTTGTGCCAAAGCGAAGACGTTAGCTGTTCCACAGTACCTGGTCAAGCCTGCAGCATGAATGAGCTGGCAGTGCTCCTTTACCAGGCAGAGAAGCATGCTGCGCAGATGACTCTGCCCATTGGGAATACGAAAGGGGAGCTTTCTTTTCAGTTCCTGTCTACTGCTGGTCTCTCTGAATGACAGTCCCAAAATTAAGATGTGCAATGGGTTTGCCATCTCTGTAAAAACAAACAAACAAACAAAAACCCCAAACAAACAAAACCACAAAACAAACAAAAAAAACCCCAAAACACAACAAACCAACAGCAACAACAAAAAACTTCCATCCTAGAGGATATGAAAAAAAAAAAACACTGGGGGGTTTGACATTTGCTATCAGCAATGACAGTGAACATGCCATTTCAGTCCCCAGGTGAGATATTATTAAAAGCAGCATATCTGGATAGATACAGGCCTAAGACTTTCTCAGGGAGAAAAGAAGAAAGCAATAACTTAGAGGGCCTTGGGCAGGCAGACTTCCTTGCCCTGCTCTAAGAGCATGTGAGCTACAAGGGTGTGTGGGATAGATCTGTTTGCAAAGCAAAAGAAGTTGTGCTATGGGCTTGCAGGTTGTTAACACCTTGGAGTCATCTAAGGAGCCTGGGTGGTGATAGAGAAACCATTTCTTCTGGAAAGCAACTCTGTTGTCTGTAATTGCCAGTGGTTCTCTGGTACCTTGGTCTGCCCATCCAGTAACAGCTCTCCCAAAATACCAGTGAAGATGTGGTAAGGGATCCATCACCCATGAAGAATGACCTCTCGACTGGACTGTGACGGCATTCAGGAGCCTGTTCTAATCAGAAGCCGGGTGACTGTCCTCTTTCCAATGCTCTGCACCTGTAATAAGCTGACAATGACAAATGTTACCTGGAGCAGAGCTCTTTCTATTCAGCTCACCTTTGCAATAATCAAGTATTAAGAAGCATTCTTGCTGCTGGGAACTCTGCAGACTTCCAGCTAGTTCTGTAGTTTGGAGGGCAAAAAAAGATGACAGCAGGTAGGAGAGACTATTTGTAGAATGGGTCAGAAAATTGATTTGTTCCAACCATAAAGTAGTGTGGGCGAGAATAAAAATAGAAACCCTTAGTCGGAAATTTCTTCATTCACTATCCATACTTACAGCATTTGTTGGAATGTGGATGTAAGCCCTTTGAGGGCACTGAAATTTACTTTTGCTTGTTTCCTTCCTTTTCTTAAGTATTTTCACTTGTCAAAATCCCTAAATATCAGAAAATTTATCTTTCAAGAAAGAACTTCCTTCGCAATGAAAAACCCTGGTCTGATTTGTAAATGAATATGTAAATATACTCTCTGCTTCCCATCAGTCACTCTGTCCAGTTAATACTCATTGAAGGTATTCACCAATACCTCAGAATATTAAAGAAGATCAAATTCAGCTTTGTGGAAGCTGAAACTTGGGTTTCCTCCAAAATGAGGAACTCTAGTGGACAAATTGCCTTTTCCTCTAACTCTTTACGGCTCTGAGTTAATAAATACAGAAATCTAACTGTTCCATTGCATTTGTGGTCCCAAGAACAAGGAGGCATCTGCAGCTTTCTTGGCAGTCAGTAGAGGTTTGACTTTGAAATATGCATTTGAGACAAGAGCCAAAAAACATACTCCAACCCAGAAAGGAATTATGCAGTCCTACCAATACCACAGCCCGCGCTTCATTTTCCTCTTGAGAACTCAAGGGGTAACATGCTAAAGACACAAATCTTCAAGGTAGACAACCTTTTTTGCTCTGATCATTATCAGAGTGTGATAGGAGAGCAATTAAGTCACATAGATCTCTGTAAGGATCAAACTATGTGAAATTGGAGTCTTGCCCTGCATTAAAGCTGAAATTGGACCCCAGTTGATCCAGCTGTGTGTGTAACAGAATGAAAGAAACACCTTGGTTTGCGTATAAGTCCTGATATTTTTTTGGTTGGTTCTTTGACCTTTTCTATTTGCAGCCATCAGGCTAATTTAACTAAAATGGGCCTTTTTTGCAAGGCCTGCTGTAAAAAGACTTTCAGTGATATAACTAATTGCTGTGGTTTGCACACCTAAACGTATCAATGAAAGTCAACTGAGAATAAGCCATCTCCTCTGAGGGAGGTTTTAAACACACTTTTAGGACTCTGGCGGGTGAATTACAGGGAGTCAGCTCCAGCAATTTAAGGATTTGTAAGACCTTATTTAATCTTGGTCTTTGCCTCTGCCACAACAGCAGTAACCACCTCAATGTGCAGGTGAGATGGGTTGTAAGCAGCTTCAGCTGAGCTGCAGACAGCCCGTTCCCTCAGCAGACTCTAGCTGTTAATAGTCTGGAGTTACCATGAAGTTCAGAACCCTGCATGTTGACACAAGCCCAGGAACAGTCCCTGCCCAAAATTTTGCTTTCAGATTTGCTATCTGAAGGGCTTTTAAGGCTTGGCACAACTGGGCCTTTGAAGAGTCACTTGGACTTTCATTCCAGGTGGCCACCTGGATTTGCGGATGTATATCTTGGGCAACAGCACTGGTCTTTCTGCAGAGGTGAGATCCACTGGGCTGGGCCATGTGCAAAAGGAAAGGAGGTGGTAACATTCATATTTATCTGGTGTGTCTGTTGCTAGACAATAGTTTACTCTGCTTAACCCAAACATAGTGGATTTCTCATTCTTCCTTTCCAAATTCCATTCTGAGACTGGTATGTGAACTGCCTCTCATTCAAATAATTTGCAGTGTGTGGTCATAGTCTAAATGAATGAGAAGTTTTGCATAGAGGAACTATAGAGACTTCAACCCATGGATTTTTGTGCTATACTTGCACTTCAAGATTACCTGTAGAGGAATTCTTCATCCTCGTGATGTGGACAACACGGCCAGGTCACTGGAGTATTACCGGTTTTACATGTCAGTCTTCCTTTTCTTGCTTCATGAATTTGTTTTGTTTTTCTCAGTCATTCGGCACCTTTTCTCTATGACTGTCCCATCCTATCAGTCTGCATGGGAAAACTGAGATTCACACTTCCTGAATGTAGTGGCAACTATTAAATAAAACAGCTGAAAATCATTTATGAAACCAGAGGTTTCACAGCAGCTTGAACTTTGACTTAGTACATTTTGTTTACAAGGTACCTGGCCAATCCCACATGCCCAATGGCTGAGAAAGACACAGCAAGAGAACTGCCTCCATCCCATGCCTTCCCCTACTTTTCTCCTCTCTAGAGCATCACATACTTGACCTCATGCTTTTGCTTTATTTCTTCTTCCTTGGAGACCTCTGTCTCCTAGTTCCCCACCCCATGGCAAGGAAGATCACAGGCTGCATGGGTACTGTCCGTAAAAAGAGGGCTGTGAGGAGACTGAAGATGTTGCGAATTGTGGTCTCAAGAGAGGAGTTATGATTTTGGTTTCCAAGGGAGGGAAGGTGAGGTCCTATATTTGCAGGAGTCACAGCCCAGAAGAGGTCTAAAGGTAAGAGAAAAACACGCACACTGTATGGCTAGTTTTACATAGTCTGATGGAAATAACTAGAGTCCAGGGAAAATAGCTCTTATCTCTCCAGGTTTCCTCTGATACCTTCTTTATTTCAGTCTGTTTATGGATGAAGAGAAGGCATTTGGGAAACAGTATTAATTCCAACTTAGTCCTTAGTCACTATCCCACTTTCTGTATATAAACACTCAGAAAATAAAAGTTCAAGGCTCTGAATGAGGATTTTTTTCCAGACGTTTTTACCCTGAGCCTCAACAGTTATGATGATGCTCTAAGAATTTGTGTTATCAGTAAGTCTAGCCCCTGAGAGCCCATGGTCATGCAGTAGGCCCCCCAGCAAGGTCACCAGATATCCCAGAGCAAGTGCAGCTGTAGCCTTGTGTACCCTGTCAGGAGCCAATCTGAGCAGCTTTTTAAGACCTCCAGTCTTGAAGACTCCTTTTAAAAGTGAATTAGTGTTTATTAGGATATCAGTCTGCAACACAACCTGCATTTAGCTACAGATCCCTTCTGCAGAGCTGATCTTGAGGCAGGATTCACTCATCCTCTCCTTGTGCAGCTGAATATTGTGCTTCCTCATACAGTACCTTGGACTTGTCCGCACCAAACAGCACCTCCAGTTTGATGAGATTGTCTTGAAGGTTAAATCTTCCCTGCCACAATTTGTTTGCTGCCTCACTCCATTTTGCAGACTGAACAAAGTACAAGACTTGGCTATTTAGAGGCAGACCAAGGTACTATTGAAGTGATAACAGTCTATCTACTGAAAATTATCACCAGTTATAAATTCAGACCAGATCCAGCCTAGCAATGACAGGCTTACAGGGTTATATGAGACTCAGGAAGTCCCTCCTAATAGCCTTTTCTATGCCCAGCAATGAAACCAGCCCTACAAACATCACTAGCCCCAACCCACCCTAGCACAAAGCTCTTTTGAGCAAGTTGGTGGGTTTCAAGTTTAGGAGTTTTATTCTAGAATTTCATTTTTTAAAATAATATTCTACCTTCCTACAACTTTTTCCTGCCTTGACCTTTGCAATTTTGCTTTTTGATCACACCACAAGAGAGAAGCGCCTTCCTATTTCATGTTACGGATTTTTCACACACACAGTAAATCACAGAAAGAAACACTGCTCCTACTTTCAAAAGCCAATCTGATTCCTAAGATCATTGTGGTGATTTTGTGATGGGAAAGGAGTGCAAAGGTGAAGACACCTGGTTAAAGAAATGTGAAACTGAGGAGAGTTTAGATGAAAGATCCAGAGCTAATAGTTAAGTCATGAATTGCAGGCACCACTGAATAGAGTGGCTTTCAGCTAGGGTACCTGGCAATCCAGAATACTTAGTAGCATAAGCATCACGGAAGAGAGAGGTGGATGATGTAGAAGACAGGTGATATGGAAGAATTAGGATGTTATGAATGAGGATCACCCTGCTGCAAACAGAAATGAACGTTCAGTTGTCCTGGACCACTCAAAAAGAATAGGATAGGGAGTGGCAAAGAAAATTTTAAAAAAAGAAAAAAAAAAAAGTGGGCTAGTGGGCTGTATTAGTATCTTTCTTTTATTGTTAAATATTTCCTAAACTTAAAAAACTGAGTCCCCGTGATTTTCATACAGTACATGGCTTCCTTCACTGTCCACTGTTCCCTTCCTTAATGTCAGCCTCATGCTTAGCACCTTGGCCTCCTGTTGGCCTGCTTAATACTCACAGGAAGGAAAAGCTATTATAATGGGAGACGGCCTTTCTTTTCCATGTTTGTACAGTATCTGGCACAGTGAGGGGGCATTTCCAGATGCTGCTGCACAGATATTAATGAGAGTGTGAGTTCTACCAGTCAACACGCCCCGTTCAAGGTATTTATATGCCAGTCCCGGTACTTGTTTAGAAGTAAGGAAAATTTATAAGAAAACTCTGCTAAAGAACATGTCAGTCTCAGAAGTGTGTCTCCTGAGAAATGAATGTGTCCCTAAAACAGTGCATGTTAGCCTTCAGGGAACAGTGTGTTCTCAGCAGCTGGCGAAGAGTCCCCTAGAAACATCTTTCACTCATCTTTCTTTGCCCTCATCCCTGTTATCCACATAGAGGCAAATAACATAAACTTCTGCAGCAACAAGAATACACAAAGGTCAAATTCAAAGTGAGTTTTGGCAGCTTAGAAATCCCAAATGCGTTTCTCTCTTATTGGATCCATTCCCACTACCACAGCACTACAAACCCAGGCTCCCTGGGGTTTGGACATCATACTTCATTGTTAGCATGTACTCTAGCATATTTCTCCTCAGCTACCTCTTCTCAGGAAAAAGTGTCCTGCTTATATTTAATCACTCTTCATGCTGCAGCCTCTCCACACACCAGTCATCCCCATGGTGACCCTCTGGCTGCACAAAATTGTTCTGTGACAACTGATTTGGAGCTGGTATTCAAGATGTGGATATCCTAGGCATGTATGCATTAACATAGTAATGTAGTCTGTTCTGTTGTCTTCCCATCTACTGATTTTTAACATTAGTTGCTTTTTGTATTTTTACTGCTCACTGAACCAATGCTTTTGCAGACCAACCCACAGTAATAGAAAAATCTGTTTTTTACTGAAACAGTGGAATTCACAATTCAACACTTCATATGCAGTGTTGACACTGCTGTTTCCACATGGTAACTGGTTTGTATTAAACAGCACAGAGTTTCATCCACAATGTTTTCTTACATTATTTTGCATCTTGAGGGTTTTGTGCAACCCTTCTCAGCACCTGTCATTTTACTACCCCCAGTCTGTGTGCTTGCCAAGCTGGTTCCCTCATTAGACAACTACCCTTTCTACCAATCATTTGTAAACAGGCTGTGCAACACGCACTTCTCTATAGATCCACTTCATTAGAAACCTGTCTTCATTGTAAGAGCTGGCTTTTTAGTTACTACTTCCTCTATTTTAACCTGTTCCTTACCTATACAATACCTCTCTCTTTTAGCCCATTGGAGCTTGGCTTCTGCAAAAACCTGTAGGGAATCATCTTGTCAAAAGCTTTTTTAGAAACCGACATAGTACCTAACAACTGGAACTTCCTTGCAAACGTATTCAATAGCTCCTCAACATTATCCTCATAGACTAGAGAAACATGACTTCCTTCTGTAAAACCTGAGGACTCTTCTTGATCGTATTTGTTGTAGACATAAATTCTATTTCTTAGCATGGATATCAGAATTACTAACCTGCACTGTCCACAACACTCCTTTCCACAGGTCTTTTAAAACCGATACATTAACAGCCACCTGCTGTTCCTACAGGGGGATGGGTCAAAGTGATAACTTGCACGCCGCAGTAGCTGATGTGCAAATTTCATACTTGGGCTCCTTTTGAAGTTTTAGATTAATGTTCATGGTGACTTTTTCACTCTCTGTTTTGTAAAGATGTTCTATAGGTTTATTCAGACACAGATCCTCCAGCATATCCCAAGAGAAAGTGAATTGCAGACCTTAGGGAGCTCCTGACAAGTGAACAGACATGGGAATAATGTATGTGGTTTTCTGCTATGGTCTTATCTTTTCACCTTGACCTCTGTGACTGTACACACCTTTTACACAACCTGTGAATGGCATTATTCTCCTGGTGAGTGGGGAAGAAAGATATGCCCATGGCAAATTGCCTCTCCAAGGTTTTGCCCTGCTATTCATAATTCTAACTAAACTCAAGGATTCCTACTGTCCTCATCTAGTCTCACTTGGAACTTGTTTTCCTCCACTTAGTAGCATCTTTTACCCTGTTGTTTAATCATGTCAACCTTTCTCTTTTGAACCCGGCCTTGCACGTTGCTCGGGGCCAAGTAGTCACCTGGTGTAACATTTCAGTGCTCTATTAATTATCGCTCTTCCACCAAGATTCTGCTACACCCAGTTTATTAGAATTTTCATTTGAAACTATGTTGTCAGTTCCCACACATTATTTCTAAGACCTCCAAAATATGCTGAGAAGTATATATATATGTGTATGTATATATTATGATTTGATTTCCTATTGTCTGTGTTCTGCTTAAATGAGAATGTTATCTCTTCAAACTGCCTTTTTCCTTTTCTTTTCCATGAGTCTACTCCGCACATTTTTTGAGGGTGCAGTTTCTCTCACTTCACCTCTAGAGATGCATCATTCCAAACAATGTGGTTTGCTCTACTTCATAGTTTTTCCTTATTTTTTCTTTACTGATTTGGTCTTTAACTGTTTTGCTGCAGCCTACTTCCACGCTAGATTAACTGAAGCCATTGCACTCCAGAAATCAGTCCCTTGAGAGTTCTTGATGAAACTGAACTGCTCCCCGACACAACTTCCCTATATCATTTACTCAGCTATACATTAAGGCTTTGGTTTTCCACATCTCTGACTGGCCCTGAACAAGCTCCTGGAAAGACTTCCAAATATGATATTGTATAACACCATAAATTTTTTATACAGAATCTTCCTTCTTACCCATCATCTGATAACTGACAACCATAACTGATTGTCCATCGCTATTACCTTCTTTCCAGCGCTCCCTAAGTGCCTGTCTAGATACACTGAGGGATTTACTACCTTTACATCACCTCTCAAGCAAGTCTCCCTGTAGTCTTCTCCAACAGCCTAAGCAGATACTTATATGCTTAGTATTTATATGTAGGCACTGTAAGAGTCTGCATCATCCTCTCTGTTGGGATACCTATTATTCTTCAGGCAAGGCAATATATGTGGCCACTGTGGGGCTCATTTCTCACTTTTTTTGTTAGATGCATTAATTTATTCCTCAGTTTAGAGAGGCTACATGACTGCCATGTGGAGCTGGTTTCTCTGTGGGAGTCAGGACAAACTCTCTGTTATACCGTTGGCTCAATGTTAGGGTTTGTCTTGCTTATACACACTACAAAAACATACACACGTCAGATCTGTGTGACTGGAGTCTTAAAAGTAGTGCTTCTTCAGACAATGTTTTTTCAGAACTGTTTAGTTGAATTCTTGACTGAAAGCCTTCCATGGGTGCTCACCACATTTGAAAGAGTCAGTTTCAATAGCCATGTATCTGAAAATGACTTTTCCAGAGCACAACAAAGCAAATTCTGCCTGCATGAACAGCATACACATAGTTAGGTGAAATTAAAGACAAATAATTTGTAAGCTAAAGACATATAATTCGTCTGCCATTTCCATAATGTCAAAGTGCAAGTGATTCTTTTCTTTCATATTTGGCATTCATCATGATTCTGCCAGTGAAGAAAGCCTGGATGATTTCAAAAGCATTAAACTGAAGAGTAACACATTTTCCTCCTTGCATCTTTTTAAAACGAAGTGTTGTTTGGGACTAGTCCTGAAACTTCCAGTCAGTAACTATGGACACCATGTATAAAAGGATGGCCCCTAGTGGTAATTAACACCTACTACCACTAAGAAGGCAAGTCCTTTTGTAAAAAAATGGTGGTGAAGAAGGGCATGAAACCCAGCATCTCTGAAATAACGGTAGTGTTTTTTATACTTCTTATTGCTTGTACAGCAACCAAACATTGCAGAAAATAGTAGAAAAACACAAATAAATATATTGTGAGGACCGAAGTAAAAATTAATTCCCTGGGCTGCCAGGACCAGAATGAATGCACTTTCCCAAATAAATGAGCTTTCCATTGTGTTCTAAAGTATGCCTTCCTTAAAATAAGCATGGTCTAGGAATCAATAAGGCCTGTTAAATGGATTAAAAATGGACGAAAAAATAGATCTCAAAAGGTAATTGTTGAAGTGGGCCAGTCTGAGAATGTAGATGATTTTAGGTGTATCCCTGAGGACGGATTTCAGCCCAAGGGCTGTTCAATATTTTAATCAATATTCTGGAAGGAAACATGAAAATCATTGCTGACAAAATTTGCAGATGAAACAGGAATGCATAGAATAATTAATGGTTAAAGAAGGGTTCCTTGGGGAAATCCACATTGCTAAAGTGTCTACTGCCCAGTGTGTATGCCTTTGCATTTGGCTGATACTAAAAATTAGTAAGAAGCAGTCTGTGATGGTGGAAGAAAACGTTCTGGGAAACAGTGCCTCTTGCAGGGTAACTTAATGCACGTTTTGAGTGTGAGGCTGCAGCTGAAAGTGTTAGTACAGTCTTTCTGTACAGGGGCTGTGAATAAGGAGCAAGGACCAGGAGTTAGAGACTCCTGGCTCTATCTGTTGTGACACCATCCCTGGCCTGCTGTGTCAAGCTTGGTGCCACTGGTATGGAGAGGATGCTGGTGGAGTTAAAGGGAGGTAGCATAAAATGGGAAAGTGGAGGGCTCAGAAAACAGCTGTTTAAGTGATGCAAGATCTGAAAATGCTGCCTTGAAGTAACAGGCTTCAAGCACCTTTTTTTTATTTAGAGAAAAGAATGGGATATTGCTCACTCTAAAAGCACTGGTTTTCATCCTGTGGTTACTGATGCACTAACAAGGGACCAGGCAGAAGAGCTAAGCACAATTGGAAGTTTGAAATTTGCTGGAGTGGAAGCAGCTTTTGCGTGGAAAAATGCTCAGGAATATGTAAATTCTTATAAAGATTGGTTGGTGAATAACAAATCAATAGGAAGGTAAGATACTAGAGAGTGAAAATTGAAAAAAAAAATCCTTCTAAATTCAGGAGCTGCAAAGACAAAAGAGGATGGAAATGTTTAGCAGATAGAGTAACTGCTGGAATCTAAGTGGTGGACTGTCTTTTCATTGAAAACTATGCATCTTCCTGCAGAGCAATGTATGCTATAGCTTGCCAGCCACACATGGCTTACAGTAGATCAGATGAGGATGTAGGCATACCAGGCACATGCACAGCATCTTGCCAACTGAGAATTAAGATGCTTCAGGGTCCTGGGCTCTGTGGTGCGTGTCCTGCAGAAGGGTCACATTGGGGAAATTTATTTCAGGTGCTACTTTCATTGACTTTAGCAGCCAGCACAGATGAGGTACCTTCAGTGGCAAAACGTCATTTTGGAGAGGTGGCTGCAGGAACAGCATGCAAAGGCATTTCTGACTCTCTGAGCATCTCTGATGTGGGAAAGGGCATGCATGAGAGGTTTAGAACATACGGCTCACAGTGATTTTTAAAGTGTAAAGTCTGTTCCTAGTCTCAGTAAAAGTCTGAACTGAAGAGCTTCTAGCTCCCAAAGCTCTTTGACTTGATTTTGTTGCCTGACAAGTGTCCTGATCACAATGTACCAGATGGCATAGTCTCCTAGAGGGACAGAGCTGTGCGGATGTGATGAGGATAGATGCAGGTTTCCATTTCAGCCCCAGCTGACTACTAATATTCTTTAGTCACTGATGCAAAATATTGATTTCAACACAGATTTAAAAGTGTTACTAATCCACAGGGGAATAGCAGTATATATTTGAATTCCATATGTTGATTTAAGTTGTAAAATGTCTTATATGTAATTACCTATGTATTTTTGAATGCATTTAGTTCTTAGTTCTGTAAGGCACAATCTTCAAGATTGGGAAAAGAAGAAAAGAAATAAGATAGCAAGAACACAGTAATAGAGCAGGATTGTAAGAAATGCCATGAACTGTCCCAGCTGCATGGTCTCAGGTTTGAGTGGTAGGTTCCTTGGTCATTTTGCTTGGTGACTTCTGGGTCCGTTGTACAGAGGATGTCAGTTTAGAAGGAGATTACTTGATATTACAGGCCTTTGGCAAAGCTTTGGCAGCTGGGTGTGGTTTTGTCATTCCAACACCTTTTAGGAAACTTCCCTGGCCTACTAAGCTCAGTGTGGTGAGACTTTCTCAGGCACCCATGATCCTTCTTTGATGCTCTGTTCTCTACTGAGTCTCATTTTCTTCCTTTGTGCCCTCACAGAAACATGGCTATATCTCTTTGTTACAGCAGCCAGCTCTGCTTCAGACAGAGTTCAACACCAGCTTTGGTCCTTGATGGTATTTCAGATTCTTTCTCTCAATTTATGCATTACTTTTTGCTTCTTTTTGTCACCTCTTGGTCTTAGTGAATGTTAAGTGGACGAAGCGTGACAACACAAACTAGCACCAAGTGGTTTAGAAGCAAGAAACTCCTCAGCGTTGCACTGGGCCTTTGGTGCCTAAGTCTCTTGGGTGCATTTGGAAACTACTAGCTAAATGTCTGATTGGAGCTGGTTGAAAAAGTTCTGACTGAACAGATGACTGACAGAAAATGCCCTTTCAATTAAGACTGAAACATTCTGCAGGCACTGCCAGTTTTGATGAAAATTATCAAAGTGTTTTATTTCTGCCAAGCTGGAGCTTTTGTTATGATTAATTTGGCACATTTGCATGGCTTTATGATGGGCAAAATGGCAATGCTGAAGAATTTCAGCCTTTACTGAAATGTTGCATTTTGATAAAATTGGTTTTATTATATTTTCAAAACTGAATTTAAAAGAGAGGAGGGCACAGGGGACAGCTTTGCAGGGAGATGTCGAAAGCAAGGCCCATCAAAAAACACTTTATGCTTTCACGCTGCCTATCTTTTAAAAAATTCCAGATTCTGGGCAGCTTACTCTTCACACACAGACTGTCACCCACTCTTCCCACACCAGCAGTCCAGTTCAGCCATGCTCCCCACCTGTCCCACTGAGCAACTTCCCTTCCTTCCAGCAAGAAACCTCTCCTTGAGACTTATTGCGTGGCAGGTGTCATCTCAGTTTCCGTGAAGGCCTATTCCACAGAATCACAGAATAGTTAGGGATTGGAAGGGACCTCGAAAGATCATCTAGTCCAATCCCCCTGCCGGAGCAGGAACACTGAGATGAGGTTACAAAGGAAGGCGTCCAGGCAGGTTTTGAATGTCTCCAGAGAAGGAGACTCCACAACCTCCATGGGCAGCCTGTTCCAGTATTCTGTTACCCTCACTGAGAAGAAGTTTCTTCTCATATTTAAGCGGAATCTCCTGTGTTCCAGTTTGTACCCATTGCCCCTTGTCTTACCATTGGTTGTCACTGAGAAGAGCCTGGCTCCATCCTCGTGACGCTCACCCTTTACATATTTATAAACATTAATGAGGTCACCCCTCAGTCTCCTCTTCTCCAAGCTAAAGAGACCCAGCTCCCTCAGCCTTTCCTCATACGGGAGATGCTCCACTCCCTTCATCATCTTCGTGGCTCTGCACTGGACTGTCTCAAGCAATTCCCTGTCCTTCTTGAGCTGAGGGGCCCAGAACTGGACACAATATTCCAGATGAGGTCTCACCAGGGCAGAGTAGATAGGGAGCAGAACCTCTCTCGACCTACTAACCACCCCCCTTCTAATACACCCCAGGATGCCATTGGCCTTCCTGGCCACAAGGGCACAGTGCTGGCTTACAGTCATCCTGCTGACCACCAGCACCTCCAGGTACCTTTCCGCTACACTGCTCTCCAACATGCCTTCCCCAACTTATACTGGAACCTGGGGTTGTTCCTGCCCAGATGCAAGACTCTACGCTTGCCCTTGTTATATTTCATTAAATTTTTCCCTGCCCAACTCTCCAGCCTGTCAAGGTCTTGCTGGATGGCAGCACAGCCTTCTGGCATGTCAGCCACTCCTCCAGGTTTGCTTTTCTCGGGGCGGGGGGTTTCAGGGAAAGACCTCAATGACAAACAGATGCCCAGGAAGAGTCGTCCCTGGGGAGAGGAGAAGGCATGCAATCCCTGAACGGTCCCTTGTCTGCTGAAACTGTTGAAAGGCACAGCAGAGAGTTTGAAAGGGGTGCTGCAGAGCATGCCAGGACACAGGTACTTCAGGGAACAGGCACTGAGTGTGCAGCCCCCAGCATGAAACCCTTGAGGCTCATCTTACAAGGGAAAAAGCAAGCTATGCACCCTTGGGTATTTATCTGTGCACTCTGGGAGAAGAGGGCAGGTAGTAGAATTAAAAGACAGGCAGACATAGGCTGACGGGGAATTCCCCTTGCACAAAGCCTAATTAAATTTGGCCTGCCATGCAGAGAAGCAGACCTGTCAGTAAGACTTCCAAGAAGGAATTAGATGCCTTAAATGGAGACAATCTGCACTTGTAATTACACTGCTTAGAATAACATTTCTGTGGGGTGCTTAGCCTTGTTGTTTGGGGAATAAACTGATCTGCAGCTGGATTTGGGACAGGAGTTCACTGTGCTGAAGACTCTTGCAATGAAAGGAATGTTATGCATGTTTTATTGCTTCCTCCTAAATATTTGGTTGCCAGCCACTGCTGTAGGCAGTCCCTGGACTAGGCTGACCATCAGTTTGTATCTCTGGAGAATTTCTAATGTCCTTGAGTTTTATTACATTAGTGTGATAATGCAGGCGATTCTGCTCTCAAAGAGCAAAGTCAGAGCATTATGAAGCACGGCAGTACTAATGGAGTTTTCTGTTACCCAATCTGTTGTTGGGAAGAAATACAAGGAAATATAACTAAGCTTGTGATATTACAAAAATATTAAAATACAAGGGAAAAAACTTCATTACAGAGAACACTAGGCATGCACTGGGCTGGGTGCTCTGCTGCTGGAAATCTGGTCAGAGTCAAAGAAAACGCACAAGTTAGAAACACAGCCGCTGTGTTCTTGCATGAGCCACAAACATGAGACACGGAGATGACCATTTGGGGAACATAAGACTCCTGGGTACCAGTTTATTGCTGCTTGTGCTGAGCAGTGTACCTTTCTGGTGTGGTGGTGGAGGCTCAAATGTTGTAAAGTGACAGCTGTTTCTCTCTTTCAACTGTGGGAGAAAATAACAATTTCAAATAGAAAATAAAGCCTTCAAACACCGTGAAGAGAGAAATAGCCTTTATGGACTACCCACTTTAGAAAGCATGACTGAAGGGAAAGGTAGAGGGAAATGTTTCATCCCAGAAGAGTGACAGAAAAAACATTTGGGACTGAAATGCAAACTTTTCAGAAGCATGGACTCATTCACAGGGGAAATCCAGGAGAACATCAAGAGGGTTCAGACAGCCTTCTATATTGCCTGAACTTAGTTCTGCATAAGGAAATGCAAGATTTCCTTGCCTGAGTGAACAATGACACTTAGGTTTGTATATCTGGGATGAGGAAGACAGATGCACAGATTTACAGGATATGTGTATTGTACTTCTGGTGATTGTGCAGTTCATGGTACAGATCCTTCAAAGTTATATACATTTCTAAGCAGAAACCTGTGAACAGTCCCATTAATCTCGGTGCAATTATTCCTGATTATAGTATTAAACACAGGTGTAAGTCTTTTGGGAACATTTCATCACTAATTCCCAAATAAGTAAATGGCCAGGATTAAGGAAATGGCCTTTTGTAGTCTATATTCTTAATTTCTTTTATTTGGTTCAAGTCCCAGTCAGACCAAAGCTCCATCCCAAAAGTCAGATATGGACTATCTGATCGCCACCAAACTGTGCAGCTGCCCAGAGAAAGGAACAGGTCTTGGGTGCTCACACAGTGCCAACTGGGAGGGTGGAAGACCTTGGCTTGCGGCACACCTGCAGCATGATTAAAGGCTACCAGTTTTGTATTCAGAGATATTAGAAAACCTCCAACCTGCTCCAGGCAGATCATAGGACATTTTCCTGGGTTACTGAAACCCAAACATTCAGAGAGAGGTTTTGTTAAGCTTGCTGCCTTTGCAGGATCCTGGTATAATTATAGTTATCTAAATGGCTTACATTTCAGGATAGGAGAATTTTTTCCCACCTGAGCAGTTTAAGAGGGACATAAAATAGAAAGCATGTGTAAGCAATAGGTATCACAGATGTTTAAACCACCATGGCTTATTCTTTGAAAGACTACCACTGACATTGACATGGTACTTTTCCTTTCAGAGAGTTTGGGACTTTTGGTTTCTTTCTCAGAGTGTCTGGACCTAGTGACGTCTTTGGCTAGGTTCTTTGTTTGTTCTGTGAGAAATTCAGCAAGTCAAGCTGTGCACAAAGGGCACTGGAGATGGCCCAGCAGGCTGAGATATTTGGAAAGGGATATGCACATGTAATGCAAAGCTCACGTTTGGTGAGTGTGTCCAACTGCTCACAACTGGGATAGTCATTGTTCTGGTCTCTGCTCAGCTCTCGAGTTGGTTTTGCCAGCAAAATGTTCAAATACATAAAACGGCCACAGAGACAGCTGAAGATGGAGGATATCTGTGTAAGATATGGGAAGGCGTCAAATACTGTGTCAAATGAGTGGTGCAGAAGATTTTGTGGTAGGGGGATCTGTGCTTTAGATATGGGACATGAACCCATGGGAACACAGTCCATGAACAGCCTGTCTATAATGGCAATAATTCTCCTCACAGTGTTCACTGTTTATCCCTGACAGAGCACATGTCCCACCCTGGAGAAGACATTCAGGGGTTGGAGTCTCTGGCATGTTTCATGTACTGCAGTACACACACACTCTCATCAGACAAGGCACTCTAATGTCTTGTTTCATGCCCTGGAGCAGCAGCAAAGCAGACAGAGCTTATTGGTGAACCTGGCCAATGATCTCTGAAATCAGTATAAGCAGGTTTTGTAAGAAAACCTGTGAATAAAGATGCTTCTCATCTCACAGAGTAGCTGGTCCAGAGCTTGATCCCTCTGCCTCTTGTGATGGCCCTGACTTGTGAAAACTCCAATACACCATCAACAGGAGCATCCACTGTTTCACATGCTGGTCTCCAAGTAGGCCAGATCATGCTGTTTTACTCGCTCTTTGCCCCTTCTTCCTTTCTTCTTCTCTGCAATGACAGTGCTGCTTCTTCCAGCTGTTAAAACCTTTCCTCCAGCATGATCTTCTTGCCAGGAATTTCCCTTCTGAGATGTGGCTGAGTCATCCAGGGGTCAACTGTTCTGACATATTACTGGAAATCTGACAAGATAGGGGAGCTCACGGCAGCTCCTCCCCTTGCTTTTCAGGCCAGCCAAGCTCACCAGAGACCAATCGCTGGCTGCCTGTAGGACAGAACAGGAGGATTGTGTTGGCAATTTGGCACCCAGCACCGAACATATTGGTTTCCCAGTCACAGGCTGTTTCCTGGAAACCAAATAATTTCTGTGGCCAGCACCATCTCCTATTATTCTTTATTAAGAATTTAGCTTGATGTATCAAACTGGACACAAATGCAATTCAATTAATTGGCCTCCTCAGTAATTTGCTACTTTGATGTAAACAAGGAGGCTGACTTGGGAGAGTGGAGCTTAGCAAGGCCAGACTTGCCTTCCAAGAGGAAAACACAGAGAGGATGTATGTGTCGAATGACTGTAGGAGCTAAACTTAGTGCTGAAGCCTAGCAGGCATGAGTGGTGTGAGCCCATCCAACTCACCACTCCCATAAGCAAAGAGCCACAGAAGACCTCCAGCCCCTGGAAAACAATTGAGAGAAAATAGGATTGCATTGGAAAAGGGCTGCTCCAGCTCATGTTGCTGGAGGGAGGCACCAAACTGATTACTGGGAAATGTGAATGCTTCAGTAAGCAGAAGCCCCTTTTGTTACTCATGGGATATTGTTTACAAGGTTTTCCTTGCAGCACTGTCCTCAGCCTAGGGTGGGAGACCAGGCTATACCTGCCTCACTTTCCATCGGTTTGGGCACAGCTGCCTATCCAGCTGTTTAAAGCTGCTTTTCACCCCTTTCCTCTACTAGTCACTTCTCCACTCCTTTCTGCAGTCTGAAGCTCAACTCTGAGTGACAGCCTCCCTCTAAACTCATTACTGCATACTCATCTGTTTCATCTTCTTTTCCTCATTTTTTTTTCTGATCTTGCCACTACAGCTGGTAAAGAGCCTGGCACCTTCCCTGAGGAGTGTTAGCATGCAGCAGCTGGTGATTTCTTCGCCACAAAACACTTCAGAAAAGCCAGACCTCAGACCAGGAGGGGCCAAATTCCTGCAACAGAAAGTCCTTAGCAGCAGAGTGGCATGTTGAAGACAAGACTGGGCTTAGGCAGGTTTTACGTAGGTACAGCTAGAGATGAGTAGCTATGCTCAGGCATGTTAACAGTGAGTTTGTAGGCAGGGATCAAGACATGTACTCAAACCTTTAATTTGGGTATGCACTTTGTTTGATTTTTCCTTAGTGTGATCCCTGGACCAATTGCAGGTTTTTTTAGAGTTGTATATGAATGCCTGCATAATACACTCAGTCCTACTTCCTCAACCCAGATGAGATGGGATATTCAGCATATTCCTGATTTCTGCTGATTCTTTTATGCAGAGCATTTTTTATTGTTAATGTTACCTGAGGGATTACTGACTTGTATTTCAATAGAAGCAAAACAGACTTCTTTGCATATAGAAAAGTATTCATCAATTCTTCTATTCATTCTTCTTTAAAAGAAAAGATTCCAACAATATATATAGGAAATTAAAGCACCACCCCACTTAGAAAGAGTTAACCACTAATAACAATGTATCGTTAAAGAGTAATTTTCTTGTGAAATAAAATTTTGTTCTTGACTACCTGTCAAAGGACAAAATTTGCAACAAATTCTGTCCATTCCTGTTTCAAAAGATTTTTTAAACATATAACGATTTCTTAGTTGAGTTTCCGGATTTACAATAGCCCTTTAAATTGGAAAGGACAACTACCTTTTCCTAAACATGGAAATATTGGAAGAAACCTTTCTAGGCAAAAGAGATAATTGGGAGTAGCGCATCCTTCATTTAGAAACATGTTTACTGTCTGATATGTACTTTTTGTCAAACACAGAGAAAGAAATGAGACTTGTCAAAGATCTGAAAATCACACTATAAAGGCAAAATTACCACTTATGATGAGTTACTCAGATGTTGTCTTCCTGGAGAAGCAACTGTGTGCCCAAGTGAGCCTCATCCCAATGTCGTCTGTGAAAAACACTGTCGCCTCCTACTTGTGACTGTTCCCTGTTCCCTCAGGCCTCACTATTCTGTGGATCCAGAGTTGCGTGATTTGCACATCCCTCTTTAATGCTGCAGTCTCAGACATGGCATGACCAGCTGTGAACTGATGCATTTCCGGCATTTATGCATCCAAATGGCTAGGAAAGTACATGTTTTTTGTTGTGAAAGTGGCTGACCAGAGGAACTCACTTCTTCAAAGTAAGATTAGCTACAGGCATATAAATCTGTATGCTTGATGCAGGGGGAATTGGATGAAGTCGTACAGCCTGTGTGCTTTACTGGATGTCAGCCTAAATGAGCTAATGGTCCCTGCTGACCTCTAAATCTATGAAATGCTGACTGTTGAACTGCTTGATTGTGGACTTTTCTGACAGAAATCTCTCCCGTTTGGTTTTAGACTGGTCCACAACATAAGATCCATGCATTTTCACAGAGAAGTAATTGCAATAGAGTCATCCTTAAATAAGTTCATAGAACATCTCTGGACTTCTCCTCCAACATCCTGTTCCTTTTTTTAGGGCTAAAATCTCCTTTTGGTGTTTTTTTTGATTTGTCTTCAGAAGTAACTTTCATATCCTTTTGACGTTTCTGAATGTTGGGTGTCTTCTGTGATTTCTAGTGATGGAACCCCTTATCCTTGGTGCCATCTTAAGACATATCAAGGATAAGAGGGTCATCAGGGACAGTCAACATGGCTTCACCAAGGGGAAGTCATGTTTGACCAACCTCATAGCCTTTTATGAAGATGTAACAAGGTGGATTGACAATGGCAGAGCAGTGGATGTGGTCTACCTTGACTTCAGCAAAGCATTTGACACCGTCTCCCACAGCATCCTCACGACAAAACTGAGGATGTGTGGACTGGATGATCGGGTAGTGAGGTGGACTGCAAACTGGCTGAAGGAGAGAAGCCAGAGAGTCGTGGTCAATGGGGCAGAGTCTGGTTGGAGGCCTGTATCTAGTGGAGTGCCTCAAGGGTCAGTTCTGGGACCAATACTATTCAATATATTCATCAATGACTTGGATGAGGGAATTGAGTGCACTATCAGCAAGTTTGCTGATGACACCAAGCTGGGAGGAGTGGCTGACACGCCAGAGGGCTGTGCTGCCATCCAGCGAGATCTGGACAGGCTAGAGAGTTGGGCGGGGAAAAATTTAATGAAATATAACAAGGGGAAATGTAGAGTCTTGCATCTGGGCAGGAACAACCCCAGGTTCCAGTACAGGTTGGGGAATGACCTATTAGAGAGCAGTGTAGGGGAAAGGGACCTGGGGGTCCTGGTGGACAGCAGGATGACCATGAGCCAGCACTGTGCCCTTGTGGCCAAGAAGGCCAATGGCATCCTGGGGTGTATTAGAAGGGGGGTGGTTAGTAGGTCGAGAGAGGTTCTCCTTCCCCTCTACTCTGCCCTGGTGAGACCTCCTCTGGAATATTGTGTCCAGTTCTGGGCCCCTCAGTTCAAGAAGGACAGGGAACTGCTAGAGAGAGTCCAGCGCAGGGCCACGAAGATGATTAAGGGAGTGGAGCATCTCCCTTATGAGGAAAGGCTGAGGGAGCTGGGTCTCTTTAGCTTGGAGAAGAGGAGACTGAGGGGTGACCTCATCAATGTTTATAAATATATAAAGGGTGGGTGTCACGAGGATGGAGCCAGGCTCTTCTCGGTGACGACCAACAGTAAGACAAGGGGTAATGGGTTCAAGCTGGAACACAAGAGGTTCCACTTAAATTTGAGAAGAAACTTCTTCTCAGTGAGGGTGACAGAACACTGGAACAGGCTGCCCAGGGAGGTTGTGGATTCTCCTTCTCTGGAGACATTCAAAACCCACCTGGACGCCTTCCTGTGTAACCTCACCTAGGTGTTCCTGCCCTGGCAGGAGGATTGGACTAGATGATCTTTCGAGGTCCCTTCCAATCCCTAACACTCTGTGATTCTGTGATTCTGTGATTTTTGCAAAGGGTTGGCAGGAAAACTTATGCCAGAGAAGATGTCAGTGCTGTGAGAGCAAAGAGACCTCTCTGTAAAATGGTAGGGCTTAGACACATGGCTAGCACACACCAGCTGATCCACAGCAAGTCTTGCTGCTTGCACTTTTCCCCACCTGATCTTTTGCTGTCATCAAAGCCACCCCCTGACCTTGCCAGAGGGTTGTGCAGGTGGTGCAGTGTTCAGCCCTGCTTGCCAAAGTGAGAATGAGGCAACTGCTGGATAGGAAAGGTCTGGACAAGCTATAACCAGCCGTGTCCAGTATAACCCAGAACTGCCATCACACAGGAAACTTCAAAGGAGACAGCAGAAATCATAATCAAATTAGAAAAGTAAAGTACACTGAAACATGCAGGAGTTGTTTTACCAGGGATGTTGGTTTTGGAAAACCAAAACTGAAATAAAAAAAAAAACCTTCAGCTTCGCTCTCTTGCTTGTTTAGTCAAAATCAATATTATCACCACAAAAGATGTTATTTTAACAGATCAGCATTTTGGCTCCAAAGTGATCCTGGCAGGTCTAGTAACTGCAAAGAGTCAAATCATGAAATTAAGTAAGGCAAACTGTTGAACCATGGCTGCACTAAGATTAGAAATGTACAGTATAGGAAATAATGTCCTATCAGTCCCCTGAGGAAGGGACAACTAGCCATCCAATAACAAGTTGCTTTTAACTCTAATTTTTATAGGATTCTATAAAGTAAGTTACTTAATGTGAATGTATTTTTTATGAACACAGAATGTGCGATATCTGCCTTTTATAAGTAACCTGGATCCTCAAAAACATTCTTCCTTCATAATAGTACCCATGGGTGTTCAGACAAGGTTTCCCTTAGACCCGCTCAGTCTGGGACTGAGAATGGCACCAGCACAGAGCATAGAGCATGAATGTGTGGATAGAGATATACTGTCCCCTCTTGAACATTTTGTGTTTCACACTGGTTATTCCAAATTCATTACAAGGCTGGACCAACATGCACAGATTATGTAGGTTCCCTGAAATGCTGACATACCTAGCAGCCTAAAGCACTCTCCTCTGGGGAGACCTCGGGGCTTGCAGTATCTTCTGTGGGAGTGTACAAGGCTTGCATGTCACTGAGATATTCTCCATCTCTATCTAGCAGTTGTACAGGAAGATAGGAAGGAAACAAGGCCACACCAAGGTGTCCTTTCTCCTCACTTGCATTGCCCAAATCAGTGCTAAGCCTTCTCAGAGGCAAGGGAAATGACTTGATAGCTTTCCTGTACAATGATAGTAAGAACCAAAGATAATTGCCTAGCAAATGCCTTAGAACACATAACTATTGTCATACTCCAGGAGGCTCCTGGAGTGTATGGAAAACAACTTCCTGACACAGCTGATCATTGAGCCAACTAGGGAAGGTGCCCCACTGTACCTGTTGTTTGTGAATAGAGAATAGCTCATGGGTAATGGGTTGAAGGTTGCCTTGGGCATAGCAATCATGAAGTGATTGAGTTTTCTATTCTTGGAGAACTAAGGAGGGCGGCTGGCAGAACTGCTGCCTTGATTTCTGACCTGTTTAGGAGTCTAGCTGGCAGAGTCCCTTGGGAGGCAGTCCTGAAGGGCAAAGGAGACCAGCAAGGCTGGTTGCTC
Source organism: Caloenas nicobarica (assembly GCF_036013445.1). NCBI lineage: Eukaryota > Metazoa > Chordata > Aves > Columbiformes > Columbidae > Caloenas > Caloenas nicobarica. Next base: position 44,268,740 of record NC_088284.1, on the reverse strand, counting down.
TTCAAGAAGGAAATCTTAGAGGTGCAGGAGGAGGCTGTCCCTGTGTGCTGAAAGGCAAGATGGTGAGGAAGATGACTGGCCTGGCTGAATAGAGAGCTTTGGCTGGAACACAGGAATAAAAGGAGAATTTATAACCTTTGGAAGAAGGGGCAGGATACTCAAGAGGACTGCAAGGATGCTGTGAAGTTATGCAGGGAGAAAATCAGAAGGGACAAAGCCCAACTAGGGCTGAGCCTATCTACTGTTGTAAAAGGAAGCAAAAAATGCTTCTATACATCAGCAACAAAAGGAAGGCTAAGGAGAATCTCCACCCTCTGGTGGATGCAGGGGGAAACACAGTGACAGAGGATGAGGCTGAAGTACTAAATGCCTTCTTTGCCTCAGTCTTTAATAGTGAGACTAGTTGTGCTCCAGGTACACAGCCCCCTGAGCCAGAAGACAAGGACAGGGTGCAAAATGAAGCCCCAATAATCCAAGGGGAAACAGTTAGTGACGTGCTACACCACTTTGACATGCACAAGTTTATGGGATCCACGCAAGGGTGATAAGGGAGCTGGCGGAGGTGCTTACCAAGCCACTTTCCATTACTTATGAGCAGTCCTGGCTAACTGAGGAGGTCTCAGTTGACTGAAAGTTTGCAAATGTATCACCCATCTACAAGGAGGGCCAGAAGGAGAGTACAGAGAATTACATGGCTGTCAGTCTGACCTCAGTGCCAGGGAAAGTCATGGAACAGCTCATCCTGAGTGCCATAACACAGTACATACAAGACAAGCACATCAACAGGCCCGGTCAGCATGGGTTTATGAAAGGCAAGTCCTACTTGTACCAACTTGATCTCCTTCTATGACAAGGTGACCTGCTCAGTGGATGAGGGAAAGGCTGTGGATGTTGTGTATGTGGACTTCAGCAAAGCCTTTGACACCGTTTTCCTCAGCATCCTTGTGGAGAAATTGGCAGATCATGGCTTGGATGAGCATACTCTTCGCTGGGTAAAGAACTGGCTGGATATCTGGACCCAAAGAGTAGGGGTGAGCGGAGTCAAACCCAGTTGGTGGCCAGTTGTGAGTGGCATTCCCCAGGACTCAGTTTTGGGGCCAGTTCTATTTAATATCTTTATCAATGATCTGGAAGAGGGGATTGAGTGTACCCTCAGTAAGCTTGCAGATGACACCAAGTTGGGTGAGAGTGTTGATCTTCTTGTGGGTAGGAAGGCCATGCAGAGGGATCTGGACTGACCGGATCCATCGGTTGAGGCCAGTTGCATGAGGTTCAACAAAGTCAAGTGCCAGGTCCTGCACTTGGGTCACGACAAGCCCATGCAATGCTACAGTCTTAGGAAAGAGTGGCTGGAAAGCTGCCGGGTGGTAAAGGAATGTTGGTCGATGGCTGGCTGAACATGAGCCAGCAGTGTGCCCAGGTGGCCGAAAAGGCCAAGACCATCCTGGCATGCAGCAAGAATAGTGTAGCCAGCAGGACTAGGCAAATGATTGTTCCACTGTACTTGGAGCTGGTGAGGCCCCACATCAAATACTGTGTTCGGTTTTGGGGTTGTAACTACAGGAGAAACATTGAGGTGCTGTAGTGAGTTCAGAGAAGGGCAACAAAGTCATTGAAGGATCTGGAAAACAGTCTTATGAGGAGTATCTGAGGGAACTGGGGCTGTTTAGCCTGCAGAAAAGTAGGCTGATGGGAGACCTCATCACCCTCTACAGCTACCTGAAAGGAGGTTGTAGCATGGAGATAGTTGGCCTCTTCTCCAATGTAGCAAGTGATAGGATGAGAGGAAATGGCCTCAGGTTGTGCCAGGGGAGATTCAGATTAGATATTAGGAAAAATTTCTTCACAGGAATGGTTGTTGGGCACTAGAACCGGCTGCCCAGGGAAATGGTTAAGTCACCATTCCTGGAGGTGTTTAAAAGATGTATAGATGAGGTTCTTAGGGACATGGTTTAGTGCTAGAGTTAGGTTAATATGCTGAACTTGATGATCTTAAGGGTCTCTTCCAACCAAAATGAGTCTATGACACTATGACTGTCCATCTTCTTTGATATTCTCTCCCTTTACCACAGCACTTAACTACACTACCTCAAAGGTCTTTCGTTTTTCCATAATCTCTTTTCTAGTTACAATGAGACCTTTGCTGTATGCAGCAGTTATTCCCTAGACTGACCCCTTGAACTCAGCCTCATTATTATTATTTTTGACGATGTATTTGCCTTCTGCTGACTCCAAGTGTCAATATAATCCAAATCCCTTGGAATCTCGTTACACTATTCCTTGTTATTTGTTCGTCCTCCAGTTTCTGCATCATCTGTAAAGCTGAAGCTCTCCAGACAGATTCTGCTTTCCATTTTTTAACCAGTGTAAATCTGGACCTTCTCCACTGAAGTCTATAGAATTACTCCAGAGTGAACAAATGGAAACCAGAGCTGGATACTGCCTAGGGTTTTGACACCCTCATCTGAGTAATTTTATATTTATATATAGAAACATGTTATGAGCAGCAAATGTCCTAAAGCTGACCTTGAAGACACTTTTCTTCTATTATGTTCCTATGCCATTTTTCTAGTTGACACCTATCTTATCTTTACCCTCAGTGTTTGAAGTTAATTCAGTATTAATAAACATGTTGTTATGAATAAAGTTTTGGCAAAGTTAAGATACTTTCAGGCTACATTTGCACTTTTTTCCCCTTTCCTTTTCTTCATTTTTTTCTTCTTTTTTTGTATGAAGATTTTTTCTTCACCATAAAAACAAAGCGTAACTACATAGCAGACCACCACACACACCTGAGGACAATAGCTTTTACTGTGCTTCCCGGAATAAACAATAAAAAACTTGCAAAATGCCTGAATGCATGGCACCAATGCCTAAATGCATGGCACCAATGTGGAGGAGAAGCCTAGTATAACTGCTGATTTGTCACACACCTCTGCAAATCAGTATTACAAAATCCCTTCCTCTCCCACACCTCTGGAACACTAGTGTGAAACAGAAAGCAAAACATGTTTTGTCTCTACAATTTGTTCCCCTTCTATTTCTCCCATGCTGGTGAATCTTATTGCCCATCATAATTACAATTTTCAGCATAAAGTCCTCAGGGTAGACTAGAAGCAGGAATACAGAATGGAGCAGGCAGACCCAACTAATCAACACGTGACTCCATGACTGGTGTCATAGACGGAACTTCAGATTTTTTGACCATGAGCTGGTCAGTCCTTCACCAGGTATTCTGATATGCGATGGGATGCACCTCCCTCAGAAGGGAAAAAGGGTGTTTGCTCAGGGGATAACAAGGCTGATTTATAGGGCTTTAAATTGGATTGGAAGGGGACAGTATCAGGCCAGTCAGTGATGAGCAGCAGGATGGCACACCAAAGCTTGAGGAGATACATGGCAGTGAGATTCCTCAGTCTGCATCACAAGGTGAAGGGGACAATCAATCACACTTGAACAGGCTGCCCAGAGTGGTTGTGGAGTCTCCTTCTCTGGAGACATTCAAAACCCACCTGGACATGTTCCTGTGCAATCTACTCTAGGTGGGCTGGACTAGACGATCTGCAGAGGTCCCTTCCAACCCCAACCATTCTGTGATTCTGTGAGATCTGATGTTCCAACCAGTGCTAATAGCATCACAAGCAGAAACAAACAGCAGGAAGTACGCAATATTAGGGGAGAAGCACGGCAAAAAATGTCACCATCATCATCAGCACCACCTACTGAACTGGAGAAACCTGCTCCTTCCCTGGAGGTTGACATTTTGGGACTAATGCACACAGCATGAGGAAAAAGCAAGATGAACTAGGAGCCTTGGCACAGTCCTGGGGGTATGATATAATCGGCATTAGTGAAAGCTGGTGGATTGAGTCCTGTGACTGGTGTGCCATGATGGGTGGCTACAGGCTATTCAGAAGGGACAGGCAAGGCAGGAGAGGTGGGGGAGTGGCACTGTATGTAGCAGAGGGGCCAAAGTGCATGGAGCTGGCAGTTAGTGATGGCAAAGCTGAGAGCATCTGGGTAAGGATTAAGGGATAAATAAAGACAAATAAAGTGAGTGTCATTGTGGGTGTCTACTATAGGCCACCCAGCCAGGATGACGACAGTGATGAGTTATTCTTTAAGGAACTAAGCAAAGCCTCCAAGTTATCTGCCCTTGTCCTTATGGGGGACTTCAGCTCACCAGGTGTCAACTGGAAATATCGTACAGCTGGCACCAACAGGTCCAGAAGATTCCTAAAGCATCTGGATGATAACTTCTTGGTACAGGTACTAAGTGAACCAACCAGGAAATGTGCCTGTGTGCACAAGCACAGGCACATCGCAAGAAGAGCCAGAGGCCATGAATGCATTTGCAAAGAGCAAGTTTTATTTTAGTTACCTCTCTACTGGAGGATCTCCAAAGTAGCACCTAAGCACTCATGCAGAGGTAACACAAGCGGGGACGCAGGTGCTGGTAAGTTCAGCCCCGCTGGAAGATCACTGGGCTTGCTGACCTCGCCTGTATTTCAAGGCTTCAGGCAGGCGCAGCCTCCCACTCTTTCTCACAACAAAGCAAGAAACTCAGACATAGTGATAAGGTGTTCTAGAGTTTCTCACAGGCCTATGTTATCTAACACAGAGGTTCTACTCATCAAGCATATAAGATCAGTAAAACAATAAGTGTAATGTACGTGATTTTTCTACAGACAGCTGCAAATCACTTGAGCGTATTTACATTTAACGAACCTCCTCGCCATTCTTCCGCTATATTCTCATACAGTGCCTTCCTAGATTTGATACTCACCAACAGAGAGGGTCTCATGGAAGAAGTAGCAACCAGTGCCTCCCTTGTCTACGGCGACCACATAACAGTCAGGTTCAAAATCTATGCTAATGGGAGGAAAGCTGCCAGCAAGACCTTAACTCTAGGTATGAGGAGAGCAGACTTCATGTTGCTCAGAGAACTACTTAGTAAGATTCCCTGGGAAGAAGCTTTTGAATGTATTGGGGTCCATCAGTGTTGGTTGCTCTTTAAGTACCACCTACTGAAAGCACAGGACCAGGAAATTCCAAAATGATGAAAATCTAGCAGGTGAGACAAAAAGCCAGCTTAGTTCAGCAGGGATCTTCTTCTTGAAGTAAGGCTAAAGAAGAAATTATATGGTCTGTGGAAGCAAAGTCAGGCACCATGGGAGGACTACAGGCATGCTGCTCACCATTTTAGGGAGGAAAATAGTGCTGCCAAAGCTCAATTAGAATTGAAGCTGGCCAATACTGTGAAGGACAATAAAAAAGGCTTTTTAAAATGTATTAATGGTAAAAGGCAAACTAGAAATAACATTGGCCCATTACTTGATGAGCATGGTCACCTTATTAACAGGGACATAGACAAAACCGAGACATTTAATGCTTTCTTCACCTCAGCCTTCAACACCAAAGGTGGACTTGGGGGCACACACAGCCCTGGGGTTAGAGAACCATGGCTACATGAACAATAAACTCCCAATCAATCTGGAATTTGTACGGGATTTGACACTCCAGCTAGATCCCTACAAGTCGATGGATCCTGCTGGGATTCATCCAAAGGTGCTTAAAGAGCTGGGTGACATCATAGCAAGACCTCTCTCTGTGATTTTTCCATGCTCTTGGGAATCTGGAGAGGTCCCTGATGGCTAGGAAGATGGCAAATGTTGTCCCAATCTGCAAGAAGGGCAACAGGGATGACCCTGGCAACTACAGGCCTGTCAGCCTCACTTGTGTGCCTGGCAAAATCAAGGAGGAGGTTGTTCTGGGAGTTATCAAAAAACATGAGAATGACAATGCAGTCATTGGTCCCAGCCAACATGGTTTCATGAGGGGAAAGTCCTGCTTAACAAACTTAATTTTTTTCTACAACAAGGTTACCCACTTAGTTGACCAAGGGAAGCCTGTTGATGTGATCTTTTTGGATTTCAGTAAAGCCTTTGATACTGTCTCACACAGTATCCTCTTGGACACAATGTCCAGCATACAGCTGGATAAACACACAATGCAGTGGATGAGCAATTGGCTGACGGGCGGGCTCAGAGGGTTCTAGTAAATGGGGTTATGTCAGGCTGGTGACCAGTCACTAGCAGGTTTCCACAGGAATCCATCTTAGGGCCAGCGCTCTTCAATGTCTTCATAAATGACTTGGACACAGGACTTGAGGGAATACTAAGTAAGTTCACCAATAACGCAAAATTGAGAGACACTGTTGACACTCTGGAGAGCAGAGAGGCCCTGCAGAGAGATCTGGACAAACTGGAGAACTAGGAAATCACCAAGCGCATCAAGTTCAACAGGGACAAGTGTCAGATTTTGCACCTGGGACACGGCAACCCTGGCTGTACATACAGACTGGGGCACAAGACGCTGGAAAGCAGCTTTGCAGAGAAGGATCTGGGGGTTGTGATCGACAGCAAGTTGAACATGAGCCAACAGTACCCTGACAGCCAAGAGGGCCACCCGTGTCCTGGGTGCACCAAGCACAGCATTGCCAGCCGGGCGAGAGACGTGATTGTCCCGCTCTGCTCTGCACTGGTGTGGCCTCACCTGGAGCACTGTGTGCAGTTCTGGGCACCACAGGATAAAAAGGATATAAAGCTACCGGAGAGTGTCAAGAGGGCTATGAAGTTGATGAAGAGTTTGGAGGGGAAGCCATAGGAGGAGCAGCTAAAGTCACTTGGTTCGTTCAGCCTGGAGAAGAGGAGACTGAGGGGAGACCTCATGGCGGCTACAGATTCCTCACAAGGAGAGGAAGAGGAGCAGGCACTGATCTCTTCTCTCTGGTGACCAATGACAGAACCCAAGGGAATGGCAGGAAGATGTGCCTGGGGAGATTTAGGTTGGACATTAGAAAAGGTTCTTCACCCAGAGGGTGGTGGAGCACTGGAACAGGCCCCCCAGGGAGGCAGGCACAACCCCAAGCCTGACAGTGTTCAAGAAGAGACCAGACAACGACCTCAGACACATGGTGTGAATTTTGGGGTTGTCCTATGCAGGGACAGGAGTTGGACCCAATGATCCTTGTGGGTCCCTTCCAACACAGGACATTCTATGGTTTTAGAGGACACAGGACTAGTGTGAAGGCAGATGCAAACTTCTATCAGGACATTTATGCCAAACACTGCTGCACACTTTGAAGATGTTGCATCTTAACCAGCTGATTTTCCTGCTTACACCTGTTTCCAAAACCTATCCTTTTCCTTACAGTTTGCTGCTTTGCATTTTAGCCCCTAATCTCTGTCATAGTAGCAAGAGAGACATGGAATCAAGTTTTTCTCCAGCATACAGCACCTGGTATGGTCTGTCGTATGGAAACAAGGAGTAATATGATCCTTTAACTCAAGAGCGTCTCGTAATGTGCATGCACAAGGGAGTTCAAGTGTTTTTGGCATTACCTAACTCCCAAGTACCCAACTTTTTGCTCTAGTGTTCTCTTGGCAACATGTGGTGCAATTTATATATACATTTCTATGCAGTTTCCTAGGTTTTTAACACAAGAAAATATAAATAGTGCCATGTGCAAATAAAAGAGCCCACCCACGTGGTCCACCAGGTTTTGAAATACAAGCATCACCAGACATTGCTGTTCCCTAGGTTAAATGTCTAATGTCACCAGTTAGCTGCTCTGTTGTGTGGCCATGCTCTGGAGAGAAGCCTTAGAGAAGACAGGCACCACACTGCATGGTAATTCAAACAATGTGGGAGAGGAAGCGTGCATTTTATGCATGCTTAAATGCACAGCTTTAGAAGATCTAGTTTGAAGGTGGTCCTGAGAAAGCACAAGTGAGACGTCACCCTGCATCATGCTCTCCCCAGACCACAAGCAAGCCTATTCCTCCACCATGGTAAGAGATGTGAGCAGTCTCTTATCTTCTAGTTGAGATATTGATTCTTAACTCCCTACAAGCAATGTAGTAAGGAATACAGGAAAACCACATCCCACATGGAGAGCTAATGTGGGATGGTACAGTACCAGTTAGAGCATCTTGTCTGAAGACAGAAGTTAATTAGGGTCAAAAGGAAGAAAAAGCCCTCCTCTTCCTGTGTCCCAGAGGAAAAGAGAGGAAACTTGAAGCAGGATGAAAATCAGGTGAGTTGAAGAGCCAGAAAGGAACAAGAAAATTTCCTTGACCTCAGGATGAATTTCCCGCTGACTTTCAGACAAAAGTTACTGGGCATCTTCAAAGAAATTGCAACTGTTTAATCGTGATTAAAGGTTCCTCAGAATGAAACAGAAAGTGTTTCCTTGGGGCTTTTTGTGCTCTGCCTGGCCTTCCCATGTCCAAAGATAGATTTTCAATAAGGTTAAAGGAAGCAACAAGGCTGTGACTCTGTCCGCTGCACCTCACTTCAAGGAGAGTGGAAATATACAGCCATCTTCTCACCACTTCACTGCCAGATACCAGTTGGTTGGACTGCCAGCAGGCTGGATCTCAGGCTAGCGTAGCCCTCAGGCATCACCTTGCAAGTGCCAGTGGAAAGCAAAGAAGCATTGCCCCTGACTGCCCTGGTGCGGAGCAATTCTCCCAGGACCTGAACATCCCATTCTCACAAGGCTCACGACGTACAGAGTTGCCCAGCTGTCAGTGAAAGCAATGAAATGTCAGTATTACCTTCTTCTGTCCAATGACGATCCTTTGAATGTAAATCATGACCAACAGTTTGAGTGCCTGAGTTTCCAACAGTAGCTTTACAATATCCTCTGACATCAGTGAAATATACATCCCATGAACTGGAGGGGAAGGAGCAGGTGGCACAGTGATAAATGGGTTTCCAACTCATTTTATGCAGCTGGAACATAAGTATACACCATGTTTTGTCCCTAGGTGTCTTTACGTGTACTCTATAGGACGAAGTATCTCTCCAATGTGTGAAGATGCTGAAATGGTAGAGGCACCACAGAGCCCTGACCATACATGCTCTGCTTGCCAAACCAAATGGTGCCCACAGAGCAGGCCTCAGAAACAGGTCACTGTGAACTGCCTTGCTCAGCTCATCCTTACAGGGAGAGTACCTTGCCCACCTTCCCCAGGCTGCTCTGCTGGAGCCCTTATTATCCTTGCACTCTGAGCCATGACATGTGTAGAGTGCACCAGTGGAAAAAGCATCTAGAATATGTTTTGTGAAGTGACTGGTTCTGAGCAGGAATTCAGGAGGTTAGGGGATTGTCATGGTCCATTGAACAGTCACCTGGAGTAACACATCAAGCAGGCAAAGTCAGAGAACAAATGCAGATGACACTTTGTTCATGCACCTGGAATTATCTCTCCTGTCCATACAGCCTGCTCTGAATTTCAGGAGAATTTACCAGTGTTTCTGATGAATCTATCCCCTCTGACTTTAATAAGTTTGCTTACTGCTTCCATCCAAACATGAAACCGATTGCTTTTACGGCAGCCCTAAAACACCAGAAGCAGGTAGAGGGTAGAAATTTTGACATAGCAAAATGTGCCATGGAGCAGGTGGAGCGGGACTCCTCCTGAAGTCAGGGAGCATGGAAACCAGAGGTGCCACATGGTTTTGAAGTCATAGAGAGGTGGGAATTCAACATAGAAACTGGGCAAGCTCCAAAATGGGTGCAGTCAAGTGCAGCACTGGCTGGCTGCTGGTGGAGAGAGGTATTTCATTGGCAAGTCTCTTCCCTCCAATTCTAGCAGTTGTCTCATAAGGGAAGCTGGGAGACACTTGTTTCGGTGTTAGCCAATGCATGCCATACTTTTCAGCCATATTGCCTTTTCAGGTTCACACGTAACAAGATCTGCTGTCATGTAGTCATTTTAAAAGGACATATACCAGACTACAAAGGAAGTAGGAGCTTAACTGAGCTATTGACAGCCTTCCTTTTCATCTCAGTCATAAATTTTTCACCAGAGTAATCCAGTATTCCCACAAACTTCATGAAAGAGGTTATGCAAATTGCATTCCTGAACATAGACTTTCAGAGAATATTCCTGCACACGGTATGGATCTAAAATCAGAGAGAAGACATGGTTTGATGAGACCGGCTCAAAATTGTGCATTTCTCAGATCTGCATGCAGGTAATGTCTCAATTCTCACAAGTACCTGCAGTCTAATATCTAAAAATATAATAGATACATTAATTTGGCTGAAGCTACATAGGGTAATTGTAGTACAGAGGAGAGCTCAGGAAAAAAAAAGTGAAATCATCTATGTCCATTTTAATTACACATGTATTCTCTCACTGGTGTTTGATTTAGGACCTGTTGAGCTGTCCATTGAGAAAATCATCCTTTCACTCCTTCTATAATAGCTGTTCTGGCCTCTTACATTCCCAACAGCAAAATTCATTTCCTACTCTCAGGCCAAACAAATCATTCTAAATTATGTAGCTGAGACATGCTGATGTTCACACTCTCTTTATGTGTACATATGCACATCTGTGCACACATACGTATTTCTTGTTAAAGACAGAAGCTCACATCTCTGGTAGTATGACACCAATGCTATAATCTTAAATTAATACCACTGTAAACCAGAACAATATGTCTCTGGATTAATTCCCCTGTAAGAAGGAGCAGAATCTCACCCAATCTCTTGTTATTCCTTCTTATGTCACAGCTAGCTTTATGCTCACAGGCCCTGAGCCACACAAATTCATCCCACATCCTTGTCAGATTAAGAGGTTTTTATTAATTTAATCAAAGTTAATTTTCATAAATTTACTGGAAAATGAAGGTAGGGAGTGAAAAATCTATATGCATACTTCTGAAAGATATTTAAAAGTCAGTTAGACTGTTTCTGGTAAATTTGAGTTTGACAAAGCAATCAATCATATCTGTATATTCAATCATAACACTTTGATTGTCAGCATTTTGATTGGAACTATTTTTAAAAAACACTTAAAAGTATGTTCTGTTAAAATTATGTATTTTTGTTGTAATTTTTTATTTGCTTTATTAAAAAAAGAGCTTCTCTTAATGTATAGTTATGTATGTATACACTCTTTCCTGAAAAAATGCACTTACGAATGCATTGATAGAAAAAAGAGGTTCTTTGCTCCTTATGATCTTAATTCTCCAAAACAAAATTGTATGCCGACATGCAGTTACCCAAGAACAGCATCTATTCTTTAGACTCTCACTGTCAAGCATAAAGAAGACTTACCTGAGCTCAGCACTTGCTTAAATAATGAAATATGGGAAATTACTTTAGAAAAGCAGTGCAACACCCTCTAGCATGGACACATTTAGATTAGGAAATTATATGGCTTTATAAATACCTGATTAACTTGGTGGTGACCCACCAGTTAGCCCAATATCTGATTTAGGCTCTGTCACTACACTTCTGATGGACCTTGGGCAATTTTGTTCACTTTGTCTCAGTTTCCTCACCTGTATAAATCAGAAAATAGTTACCCTTTTTAAAACACCTTAGACTGTCCTAATGTCAAGCTCCTCCTGTATAAAAGGTGGGCTGGTATCCTAATCATAACCACATCATGGAGGCTAGAGTGACAAGTCTGCCTCCTGAAGATGTACTGTGCAATGGTGTGGTGAGGTAAGCTCTCTTGTGTGGTGTGTCAGCTCATCTATCAACCAAGCTCTTTAATTTTTCCCCCAGTATGATCTGCACCAGCAAAGCAGTACCTTATGGACTGGGATCATAAGCTGTACTGTCAGGTTTTCAAAACTGGTCAATAATGGTTTTGTACTTCTACCTCTTGGAGAGTCTGCCATCCATTGACTTATGTAAACCAGGATACTCCTCTCTCACGTTAATAAAGTCCATTGTCTTGCAGTTTATTTCGGGACTTAGTAAAATGACAGGACTTGCTTCTGGAAGTTGATGGGAATGAGGACAGAGATTTACTCCTCAAGGGATCTTCTGATAAGGTAAAGAGATTTTCAAAGTGCCCAAGCTTTTACTATTTTCAGAGACAATGCGTAGCTAGAAAAGAGACCTTCTGAGGAGCTGGTCTTTCTACTTTGCATTGCACTTTATCATTCTCCAGAGCATTCCTGTTGGTGATCACTGAGCACAGCTATTGCTTAAAGGTAGAGATTGTCAGATGTGCCAAAGGAGGCAGTTTGTACCAGCTAGACTACCCTGGAAAGGATGAAGAAAAGGAAGATTAGTGTTCAAAAACCTTTACTTAGAGTGATCTCCTGCCTGGAGTTTGTCTGGGACTGCAGTCATCGTGCATGTATACATGATATACATGTATATGTGTATACATCCTTTTCAAGATATATAGCCATTCCAGTGCATGGCCAGCTATATAAATCCCAGGTGGAGTTAGATGGGGTATCTACTTGTTGACACAATATTAAGCGGACAATATTGCAGGACAGGATCTGTAATGTGGTAACCAAGAACTTCTTTGACAGAATTTGTTGGGTACAAACCCCTTAATCTTGAATGTCTCTGACTCAAACATGAAGTGACAAAATAATTAAGGTAATCAAGGACCTCTCTAGGCTGGACAGATATGGATCAGACAAAGAAATAAGTGCCAACACACTCAAAGAGGTGAGATGCACTAGTACCATCTCTACAGCAGTTTTCCACATGCCATGGCCTGCCTATTGCTCAAGCACATGCAAACTCTGCTCAAGAAGACCAGCTTTGGGCCAGTCTTTTCCTAGCTAATCACAGCTCTTACCGTTTTGGAGAGTGCCTTTTCTTCCTGCCTGCCAGCCAGGTTCTCCTCCACTTTCATCCAGCAGTCACGTCAGTCACAAGTCACTGTCCTTCTTCAGTTCTCTTTAGCTCCTATGAGGAAAAAAAAAAAAAAAAGGTGTCTATCAAAAATAGACCTGAGGGGAGCAGCCTTTTATTTCTCCCTCTGTAGTAAGGTTCAAGGCATAAAGTCAGGATAAAGGAGTCTCTTTATGTGTGAGAGACAGGAACTGGGACATACAAAATCTTCAGGGTTTTCTTAGCACTATCTCCTGCTTTTGCATCCACAATGATGGTACTTCAATTTAGAAACCTGTGATTTCAAGAAGAAAAGGGAAAAAATGTTTCCTCTTTCTTGCAATCAGCAGTCTTCAAAGCCAAGATTCAGATATTCAGCAGGAATAAGTTAACATATGCTGCTCTCCACAGGCAGGGAGGAGAGACAAAATTGTGGAAAGTAGTAATGTTAGAAATGTGTAGGAAGGAGACAGAAACTTCCTGACGATCCTGAACAATATATTACTGAATTTTATACCAGTTTTGGTATCTTCTTTTATTTTAAATCATGCATTTGGAACGTCAATTAATACTGGGATCAAGTCTTTCACTGATCACACCAGGGTTTTGAACATCACTGGACTACTGGCAGGAGGACTTCGCACAGCTTCATTATAAACACTCATGTAAACCAGAAACATGAAAGTGACAACAAGAGATTAGAAACAACCCTGGACTTAGCCATCCTAACTCTGTATTATCTTTTACTTCTTTTGTCCTGGTACAAGCAGGATCGAAGGATCCTGATCCTGCAAGAATGTAAATATCCAGTTATCCTTAACCCCATTTTGCATCAGTTTGCAGAACCAGAGCAGGCTTCTGTGTGCAGAAAAATGGCCAAGGCATGTGGCATAAGTGGACATTTTTCTGAGCATATTGCAAGATTTGCCTTTATAAATGTTTAGATATTATTACCTCTGTCTTTCAGTACCACGCTGTCAGTACTGCTGCTGTTAAACTGCCTGTAGGCCAGGCCTGCTGCTTGGTGGTGTGTCCACAGCAAATTTGCTTTATATTCTCCCCAGCTACCATAAAGCTGGATATTATAATTGTTCTGCCCGCATCCACCAGCTGAGATCAAGCCCTTTCTGAGCAACGTGCAGCTAAGGCCACATTTGGTCTAGGATTTCTACATGTGATTTTAACTTGTTCAAGCTAATTAACAGATTCCAAGATGCTAGATAAAGCAAACTGCTTGGACCTGAGCTTGTGCTGAATTCAGCTTCAGCAGACCACCTTGGGAAGTCCAAGTGATTCTTAGCTAGCATTGTAGGAGGCTTTAATTCACCTAAACTATGTTTAAACATTTTAAAGCCAAGGCCATTCATCCAACAGGATAGGAAACAGTTTTTCTTTCTAATGTAATGGTGAGGAGAACACAGCAACAGTTAAATGCTGCTCTGCACACATCTGACAGCAGCACTGGGAAAAACTGAAAAGCTGCAGAGAATCTGAAATGAAACCAACAAAGCACACATTGGATAGCTGGTGATTCACATGGATGCTTTTCTCATTTGCAGCAAAGTGAATTATTTCCTTGTTGGCTCTGTGATATGCCTAACACAGAGACAAAAGTACTTGTCAGGGATATTCCAGTGCTTCTCTTGCCTTATTGCACAGAACTGGGCCATATAGAAGTCCAAATGAATCAAATCTTGCCGGCGTTGGTTCTCTTGCTGATGCAAGGGTGATGTCCTGTTGCAAGGATGATGTGCTGTTGCCTTGGTATGTCTGTACTTGGATGTTGCTTGGGAGAGTTTTCTCCCAGTCTGTGCTCATTGGTTTCTCATACAACTGAGCCCACATCAGGCCCCCAGCCAGCTGTGGTCCGAGGCAAAGAACCTGTGGACGTCACTCACATCTGGGAGCTGTGCAGCAGCATCCCAAAGGAGGATTGGGCATGGAAACCCTGGCACAGTGTTGGGCAGCACTCCCCTGAAGGGAAGGAATATGTCCTCTGATGGAAGGCAAGCAGGGAAACTGCAAAACTTTCATTGTCTGTGCTCGCGGGACTTTTATTTGTCTTTCTAAGACTGAACCGCATTTTGAGGAGGACACTGGAGGCTGGTCGGATGGCACTGAGGATAGGAAACACTCACAGGCAGGTGCTTTCAACAGCCCTGATCTATTATTTCTCTAAGCACATCTCAAGGCAGTCCTGTGTACTGTTGTTACTCAGAGCAAGTCCTGGATTGTAATGTACCAGCTGCACTTCTTTTCTGGGTATTCTCCACATTTGGACTTTTCCATTGCATGAGCCAGATTCATAAGGAGATTTCACAGTGTCATGGTAGCTATGTGCTCACTGACCAGCACTGTAGTCTTCAAAAAAAAAAAAAGGCATGTCATTTGTGATTGTGAGAAACTGGAAAACTTCTCAGAAACATTTCTTTTAGAACACTATCAAATCATTTCTGTATCAAAGTTTATCAAATCACCCAGAATGGCAGAGGCATGCATATCATAGTGCTCCCTCACTGAGACAGGATGTTATATCTGCATTTGTGCGAGCTATCTTTCACCACTTTCCACAGTCTGAGCAAACAGCAAATGCAGAATGATCAGCTACAATTGCCATTACTGCCTTTAAAATGCTTGCAGTGGCAAATCAGGATGAGGAGTGGTGAATATGATACACCCACAGAGGAAATTAAATGGAATGTCAGGAACAAACTTCATTCACAGAAACATCCCCACAATGCCAATTATGCAGAACTGATATGGAAGACTAAGAACATACTACCATTGAACCACTAACTGAAACATTAACTCACAGTGAAACCATGAAGCTAGAGGGCTAGTGTGACCTGTTTGCAGCAATACAGGTACATCAAGATATTACTGCAAAGCTTTTCCGTTGTGATAAACTTGTTTTTTGTGTAGGCAAGCCCCATGTCATGGATTGGTAAACTAGTGGAGAATTCTCTTCTATCTTTCACATGCCTAAAATGTCTCCTCCTTAAACAGAAAGTTTAAAAAAGGGCAGAACAGAATAATATTGTATGATGCTCAGCTCTGACGTGCTGTGCTCACTCTAGATTTGCTCATCTACAATTTCTTGAATATAATATATTAGTACTCTGCAGGTAACAATTAACTTTTACCAAGCAAGCTCATTTATCACATGAAGTTTCCCAAAAAGCAGCCCAGGCCCAGAGGAGTACATTCTAATGCCCACTATTTCCTTTCCTAAGCAAGGCTAAGACTTTAAAAAGATTTAGAGAATTTGCTTCTATTTCACTAACATCAAAGAGAAAGTTCCGTTACTCCATAAACATGCACCATCAGCAGGAAATAACCCAACACTGGCAACAAGAGTTTCACTGACTGAATTGTTTCTTTCTAATCAGAGCTGCATTTTGTCAGTTTCATCTCTATATGTCTACTAGTTGCCTTTCATTTCTCTGAACTCATAACTAGTTTGTTGCATAGGCAGGAGTCCCCGTGTCTCACTTCTGTAGCCTTATGTCTAGTCCAGCCAAGACATCTGATTCTTGTCTATTTGGTAGGGCAACTCCAGCCTGCAATTCATCCAACTGCACTACAGTAATGCTATGGGGTCTCTACTGGAACTGGGGTCCCAATGTTGCACACACTCTGCAAACAGACGGATCTGGACCTTTCCTACAGAGACAAATGGCCTAATTGGACAAGATAGAAAAGCACAGCGAGCCAAAGTGCCTCCCTGAGCTCCCACAGCAGGTAAGTGGCAAAGGGAGGAGAAAAGAAAGCCACGTGTTTTTCTCAAGTGATTACCACCCCCATCAAATTGCACACTGCTTCACATTAAACTACTTGTGTTTATCCATCCTTCCAGTCAGAAAGGTCAGTCTGGCTCTCTCCAGTGGGGATGTTAACCAAGCAAAAAAAGGCAGGTTTGGCAAATAGGACAAAAACATAAATCTGTCTTCTTGGAAGAAAAATGGTGTATGGACTACATTCTTGCCAAAGGTGTGGCTAATTCAGGGATAGATCTGAAGGCTGGTCAGTTAGCATGGAATATGTTTATCTGGACTGACTTATAATAAAAGATTAGTGAAAAAAATATCAAGGAGGCGTGAAAGAGAGTGGCAAGAGTGTATATTTTATTAAATCGTTCTAGTGGTGTCCTGGCCAAGTGAATGATTTCTTCTTCAGAGTTAAGGACTGGAGAGAGGACTTCTTTGGGCAGGTTATTCTTTTTGTTCGTTCTCATGTTGGATGTTTTGGACTGGAAATACTTTAGATTAACTTCTTTTTTCCTCTCTGTTTCTCACCTGCAGAGATGTGGAGATTTTCTCTTTTTTTTGCTGTTCCAGTAATACTTTAAACTTGCTGAATGATGTTGCTCAGTATGAAAATCATTGAAGGAAGCCAAGGAAACATAGTTGTGCATTAAATGCCAGCCTTTGTCCTGCTCAAAGGGGGCTGAGTAATGCACTGTCACACAAAACCTTTATCCTAGTGATGTCAGCTGTGAAAATTCACTGCCTACATGCAAAAGCACTTCCTTTCCATGGGGCTATATGAGTTCAAACAGCAGCACTTCTGCACTGATGTGTGATCATCTCACTGAAAGACAAGACAGTTGCTAGCCAAAGAGCCAGACCTCCCTGCACAACAAGATATCCAGGCATGGTCTTCCTCCATGTCCAGGAGATGGGGACTTGGGATCCTGCACCCGTGCAGCCCATGCCTCCTGCACACTAAGACATCTTTGTGCTCTGCCCTGGCTTGCATGCAGGATAACCTACAGAAAGCTCCCTGAAGCTGCCAGAATAGTTGGCACAATGGCTGTTATCCCAGCTCTTGTCCACTGTCCAGCTTGGTAGAGGGGAGAAAGAGCAGGTCTGGATCTCATATTCTGAGTTACTGCTCTAGTTCCGCGCATTGCTGTGGTGTTCCAGTGGCACAATCACCTCTGCATACAGTGACTACTAGCTGGCCCATTAGCCCCTGGCATACCTCAGCTCAGTTTGGGAGCATAAACTGTGGCAGAACAAAGCAGTCTAGATGAAGTACTACACTAAAAGAGAAAGGTATAAAGCAGGAAATGCTTGAGCCAAGAAGATTAAAAACCTGCCAGCCACCTAAGCAGAGCTGATGCCAAGCACCCCAACCTTCTCACCACCTTCCTGCTGAATTCTTCACAGCCACCAGCTCATATCTGGATTTGGAGGGCATGGTGCAGTCATTCACTGTAGCAGTGAAAAGCTGCCTGTGTGTGCAGAGTTGTCTGACTGCTGAGAACTCAGATCCAGTGTACCTGCCTGTTCCCTGCCTAGCCCTGGCAACCTGACTTACCACAGTGCACACAGAAGGAAATGCAAGGTAATATTCTGAACAGGAGCAACCTACTGCCTTATCACAGACCTCTGATCTCAACATGTATTTCATTCATCTCAAAGCTATTTCTGGACAAGATGT
Organism: Caloenas nicobarica; assembly: GCF_036013445.1. Classification (NCBI taxonomy): domain Eukaryota; kingdom Metazoa; phylum Chordata; class Aves; order Columbiformes; family Columbidae; genus Caloenas; species Caloenas nicobarica. Next base: position 44,250,628 of record NC_088284.1, on the reverse strand, counting down.
GGGCACTGAAGCCTTACTTTTAAAATAAAACATTCTTCTTCCTCACTTTTGGAGGAGTAGAGAGACATTTAATCTCTTATATTAATTTCTCCAATAAAGTACACAGCACTTCTCAGCTGATTAAGTGCCATGACATTCTTTGGCAGGCAGCACTGTTGTGTAATTCCAACTTATTCACATTTTCCCGCTCTCCTTCTGAAATGCCCAGTTTTCCCTTCCTTACCAAATGATGAAAATGATCTGACAGCTGAGAAGTACTTTTAAAATAATTGCAAGTATTAAAACGGCAAGTATAAAAGAATTTCTTGGTCAGAAAACCCACCTGTGACCAGTGCAGGACCATATTCCCCAGAAGAGCCTTTGCTGGTTAAGGGCCTGTTTTGGGTAATTCGCCTGGTGACTTCTAATGTTAATCCGTGAAACAATGACATTACTATACTGTTTCATCTCTAAGAGCTGCACAAAACATAGAATTTTTGTAAGGCTACTTGGATAAGAGAAGGGCAATAGTGTTCTGGATGGTGCATGCTGAAGATCCATCCTGTAAGGCTCCACATTAGTGCAGCATCCTTCAAGGGAACTAACAGATGGCAAAGTAAAGGCAGCAGTAGTGTCAAGTCAAGGAGTGACAGAGGTTTCCTGTGGCATGCAAAGTTTTGAATCCATGGCTGAAGGAAGGAAAAGCATGTCATTCATCTTACCCCCATCTCCATGAGCTCAGTACTAGCTTTGTCTACATATAATTAAACTTATTGCTTCACAGAATCACAGAATCACAGAATGTTAGGGATTGGAAGGGACCTCGAAAGATCATCTAGTCCAATCCCCCTGCCAGAGCAGGAACACCTAGGTGAGGTTACACAGGAAGGCGTCCAGGCGGGTTTTGAATGTCTCCAGAGAAGGAGAATCCACAACCTCCCTGGGCAGCCTGTTCCAGTGTTCTGTCACCCTCACTGAGAAGAAGTTTCTTCTCAAATTTAAGTGGAACCTCTCGTGTTCCAGCTTGAACCCATTACCCCTTGTCTTACTGTTGGTTGTCACCGAGAAGAGCCTGGCTCCATCCTCGTGACACCCACCCTTTATATATTTATAAACATTGATGAGGTCACCCCTCAGTCTCCTCTTCTCCAAGCTAAAGAGACCCAGCTCCCTCAGCCTTTCCTCATAAGGGAGATGCTCCACTCCCTTAATCATCTTCGTGGCCCTGCGCTGGACTCTCTCCAGCAGTTCCCTGTCCTTCTTGAACTGAGGGGCCCAGAACTGGACACAATATTCCAGATGAGGTCTCACCAGGGCAGAGTAGAGGGGAAGGAGAACCTCTCTTGACCTACTAACCACCCCCCTTCTAATACACCCCAGGATGCCACTGGCCTTCCTGGCCACAAGGCCACAGTGCTGGCTCATGCTCATCCTGCTGACCACCAGGACCCCCAGGTCCCTTTCCCCTACACTGCTCTCTAATAGGTCATTCCCTAACCTGTACTGGAACCTGGGGTTGTTCCTGCCCAGATGCAAGACTCTACATTTCCCCTTGTTATATTTCATTAAATTTTTCCCCGCCCAACTCTCTAGCCTGTCCGGATCTCGCTGGATGGCAGGCCACTCCTCCCAGCTTGGTGTCATCAGCAAACTTGCTGATAGTGCACTCAATTCCCTCATCCAAGTCATTGATGAATATATTGAATAGTATTGGTCCCAGAACTGACCCTTGAGGCACTCCACTAGATACAGGCCTCCAACCAGACTCCGCCCCATCGACCACGACTCTCTGGCTTCTCTCCTTCAGCCAGTTTGCAGTCCACCTCACTACCCGATCATCCAGTCCACACATCCTCAGTTTTGTCGTGAGGATGCTGTGGGAGACGGTGTCAAATGCTTTGCTGAAGTCAAGGTAGACCACATCCACTGCTCTGCCATCGTCAATCCGCCTTGTTACGTCTTCATAAAAGGCTATGAGGTTGGTCAAACACAACTTCCCCTTGGTGAAGCCATGTTGACTGTCCCTGATGACCCTCTTATCCTTGATATGTCTTAAGATGGCACCAAGGATAAGGTGTTCCATCACTTTCCCAGGGATGGAGGTGAGGCTGACCGGTCTATAGTTGCCCGGGTCCTCCTTCTTGCCCTTTTTGAAGACCGGAGTGACATTTGCTATCCTCCAGTCCTCAGGCACCTCTCCCGTTTCCCAAGACTTGGCAAAGATGATGGAGAGTGGTCCAGCAATGACTTCAGCCATCTCCCTCAGCACCCTCGGGTGCATCCCATCTGGACCCATGGATTTATGGATGTCCAGATTGCTTAACTGGTCCCTAACCCAGTCCTCATCAACTGAGGCAAACTCCTCCATTGCCCTGCCTTCCTCTGGGGCCTCAGGGGTACGGGGCTCCTCAGGACAGCCTCCGGCAGAGTAGACAGAGACAAAGAAGGCATTCAGTAATTCTGCCTTCTCTGTATCTTCTGTCACCAGGGCACCCACCCCATTCATCAGTGGGCCTACATTGCCTCTGGTGTTAGTTTTCTCTGCCATGTATTTGAAGAACCTCTTCCTGTTGTCCTTGACCCCTCTCGCCAGGTTTGACTCTAAGGAGGCCTTAGCTTTCCTAGTTGCCTCCCTACATCCTCTGACAACAGCCTTATATTCTTCCCAAGTGGCCAGCCCCTCCTTCCATGATTTGTAAACCCTCCTCTTCCACTTGAGTTTGCCCAGCAGTTCCCTGTTTAACCACGCAGGTCTCCTGGCTCCCCTCCTTGACTTCCTGCGCGTCGGGATGCACTGATCTTGAGCTTGGTAGAAGCAGTCCCTGAATGTTAACCAACTATCTTGGGCCCCTTTACCTTCAAGCAGCCTCGCCCACAGGATTTCCTCCAGCAATTGTTTGAAAAGGCCAAAGTCGGCCCTGCTGAAGTCCAGGGTTGCAATTCTGCTCGGTATTCTGCTCCCACCACAGGAGATTCTGAACTCCACCATCTCATGGTCACTGCAACCAAGGCAGCCCCCCCCACCTTTACTGCTTCAACCAGACCCTCCTTGTTAGCGAGGACGAGATCCAGCAGCGCACCTCTCCTAGTCGGCTCCTCCACCATTTGCATCAGAAAGTTATCGTCAATGCACTGGAGGAACCTCCTAGACTGAGGCTGGCTGGCTGAGTAGTCCTTCCAGCAAACATCAGGGTAGTTAAAATCCCCCATGACAACCAGAGCCTGTGACTGTGAGGCCACGCTCAGCTGCCCGTAGAAGGCCTCGTCAACATCCTCACTCTGATCTGGTGGCCTGTAATAGACTCCCACAACAGTGTCACCCCTGCCAGCCTGCCCCTTAATTCTCACCCACAGACTCTCAACTTGCTCCTGAACCGCACCTGGATAGTACTCTATACATTGTAGTTGCTCTCTCACGTAAAGAGCAACTCCACCACCACGCTTGGCTGGCCTGTCTTTCCTGAAAAGGACATAGCCATCCATGACCACATTCCAGTCATGTGAGCTGTCCCACCATGTCTCTGTTAATGCCACCAGATCATAATCTCCTGACCGAACACAGGTTTCTAACTCCTCCTGCTTATTCCCCATGCTGCGCGCATTGGTGTACAGGCATTTCAGGGAGCGAGCCGAGTACACCGATTTCACCCTAGGGGCCTGAGGGGCCTCCCGGTCTTTATGGATTCCAGCATGCTGCCCCACTGATGCAAGCCCAACTACAACCCCATCCCCCTTCAAATCTAGTTTAAAGCTTCATTATTCCCAAAGCTACAAGGTTTTCTGATAACCTTCCTGAGTTGAAGATTTTCCTCTGTAATCACAGTGTGTTGCTGTGATAGCATCAGAACCAGGTACGAAGGGCTATCTGTTAAAAAGACTTCACTGTGGCATGAGATGAACATGAAGGGATATGTCTGATGCAGACAAAAAAGAAAGGGTTGCTGTACGAAAGCCAGCTGGGACCTCTCACTCAGCACTATCAGAACATGAGGACTTCCCACTGAAAGGTGACAATGAGAGACTGGACAGTGGAAGAAGCCCACAGACCAGAACTTCATGCCGGTGGAGACTGAATACAGTGGCTCCACGGAACACACCATGTGTGGTAGGTACCTGGACATCCGTGTCCGCAGCATCCGGCCCAAATCCCTTCTCCAGCTCCAGTTTTCTAAAGGGAGGCAGAAAACAGGGAAACCTCATCTCTCCACAGTGGAGAAATGGGCTTTCTCCTCCAGAACAACAGTGACGGGGTGCTCAGAGGAGAAAAAATAGTTTCCCAAAAAAAATCTAAATTAGGGGTCATTACATTTCACATCTCCTTAAGAGACCCAATTGCTTTTGACTCTCATAGCAGGGGAAGCAGAGAAGGAAACCTGATCTTACCCATGAGTAAGAACATGGCTTAACACTCATAGTAACAATCCTGCGCCTGATTTATCAGCACTACAGTGCATCCAGAATGACACCCATCTGCATGAGGACATTGTAAATAAGGGCATCTTGCAGTCCAAAGCTGCCTTTTACTTTCAAAGATACCTTACCTTTCTATCAGGCATCAGTTTCTCAGATAGTCAATAATATAATACTTTTTTCTAATAAGCTGTTTTATTTTAATCTTTTATGATTTCACACTCCATTATTATTCTTATGTACTTCAATAATATTTAACTTCAAGGACAGTCTCAGTCATCTGCTCCATATCATACAATCATGGAATCATTCTGGTTGGAAGAGACCCTCCAGATCATCAAGTCCAACAATCAACCTAACTCTGGCATTAATCCATGTCCCTAAGAACCTCATCTATACATCTTTTAAACACCTCCAGAAATGGTGACTTAACCACTTCCCTGGGCAGCCTGTTCCAGTGCCCAACAATCATTCCTGTGAATAAATTTTTCCTAATAACTAATCTGAACCTCCCCTGGCACAACCTGAGGCCATTTCCTCTCGTGCTATCACTTGCTACATTGGAGAAGAGGCCAACTATCTCCATACTACAACCTCCTTTCAGGTAGTTGTAGAGGGTGATGAGGTCTCCCGTCAGCCTACTTTTCTCCAGGCTAAATAGCCCCAGTTCCCTCAAATGCTCCTCATAAGACTTGTTCTCTATTTACATGCAAGTAAACTTCAAGCAACAGTGCCACTGTCAGCCAAAAAAGGGGAATATCCCTTTAGTCTGACAGTTGTGGTTTTCTATAGGAGAAAGAATGAGATAATAAGAAAAAGAGGAAAATATTTGCAAGCTTGGAATGAGAGTCCAGAATGAATGTCAAGAAACTCCCAGCAGTCCTAACAAAAAGATCCTAAGTGTTTTCTTTTTCTTTTTTTTTTCCCAAAGGCTACATTAAAATAGACATTTTTTTATCAAAGCTTTTGGGGTTTTCCAGCACACTGGAATCAATACTTCCTCTCCAAATACTTGGGCAATGAGTCACTGATCAAATGTCAGCAACAATTTATTCATTGTGCAATGTTCTGATCTCAATGCAAGGCCTGCACTGTGAATATTCCTAGGCTTACTAAGAGCCTATTCTGGTATTTCTCTCTCTCTAAATTGCTTTTGTTTTTGAATGTCACCAGAGCATCTTAGTGGACACATGCAGTCAAAGCAGTTTTCTTAAGACAGTCTGTTGCTTACTAAATAGTTCATCAGCTGTGCAAAAGCCAAAAAGAGGCAGAAAGACTCCAGAATGAAACAACAATTCTATGTAAATTGGTCTTGCTTATACCCTTCAGTCTCTGGAGGCAACCGGTGCTTTGCACTGAGCTTGCAAGGCATGCAGTATGCTCAGCAGCTTGCTCTGGGGATACACAGGGGGCCAGAGGGGGAGGTTGATGTCTGTAGCTAAGTGAGTGACCTAGCTGAGAGTGGGCAAGCTACAGATGTCCTTGCCATGGGATATTGGTTGTTAAATGTTGATGTGCCTTCCACACCCCTGCATCTTGCCACAGCATCCCTTCCCCTCAGCACGCGGCTGTAGATCTCCCACTCCACTGTCCCACACCAAGCTCTTGCCACCACACCACCGCATTTTGAGGCTCCAAGGACAGGGAAATAATTTTCTCCCCTGGGGACAGTAAAATGCAGGTTTTCTGCAGCTGCCCGGTGCCTTGGTTCCTCATCCCTGGCCAGTCCCTTTTCTGCCAGGGTGGAAGAAGCAGTGAGCTCTCCCAGGAGAAGAGCTGATGTCTTTCCTGGTGGAGAAGGGGAGACTGACTGGAAACCCTCACTGACAGACAATACTTTTATGGTCTCACACGACCTGGACAAATCTGGTAGTGTCTGGTTGTCTGCTCCTGGAATACCAAGCCATTCCTTGAGTAATGGAAATAAGACAGTGCATTTTCCAGTGTGTCTCCTGTGTGGGTTCAGTTACACCTAGCAGAAGCCTTCTCCTCAGCAAGAGAGTGACTGGAGACTTCTCCATCCCCTTCCTAGGACGGGGAATGCAATTATCACTGAGATTTCTCCTACTCTGTCAAACTAGATTGAAACTGGCCAACAGATTCAAAACATGTTGGGACTGCTGGGACACACACACCATTACTGTATATCCTCCATTTTCTCAGGAAATCAGTCTGAAAATGTCTCTCTGCTTCCAAGCAAGCAGAATGGGTCTCTCTTCACCTTCATGGTCATGTCTGGCTATGCAATTTCTCATTGAGTTTGTTTAGTTTACTACTGTGGATTTAATTAAAGAATTAGTGTTACTAGAATCATACACACAGCGTTATTTGCAGCCGTAGCTGCATGAAAAGGAAGGTGCATTTTTATGTCACAAGGGATAGGGGATAGGAGTGGAGAGAAAGAACAAGACCACTCCAGAGATTAATAGCAATAGAAGTAAACCTGGCTTTGATTTAGCCAGCATCAGCCTGATGTATTTATAGATTTTCAATTGCATATATCACAGTCAGCCTGATATACATTCCTAATGCTGCTTTGGAATTTAAATCACTGCCTTACTTTTTTTCTTACCTGTTTCAAGTCTGAATACTTTAAAAAAAAAAAAAAATAGGAGGTAATGGTGTTAAAGTAGCGAGAAGAAGCAGACATCATTTTTCCGTGCTATTGAGTTGTAAAGGTAACAAAGGACTGCCCTTTAAAAAATTAAGAAATTAAAATTGGACTGGCAGTTTGGAACATTTTTATGCAGCAGTCAGCACTTTTCTACACAAAGATTTGTTCTGGAACAGCTATTCCTGATGGTCCACTCCATGACAATTCTTGCTCCAGAGCAGATTAGATTAAATTGGTATACTTAGGCCTGCATGAGAATGGCTTATGCAGAGGAAGTGAACCACAAATCACTCTTTTGCTTTATGTTAATCCCATAATATTAACCAGATTAATGTCCCTTTGCTGACAAACATTTGTTCTTTGTCAGCACAGGAGCATTTGAAGAAATTAATTCAGAATAACTTCAAAAAGGGTTTTGTTGAATTCCACTAAAGCCCTATGACCTCAGTTTAGTTTAATTGGGCATTAATTCCTTTAACTCAATTCTTGTCCTAAATCAATTAAACTCAGCAGAATTATGACCCTTTCAACTCTGAAATAGAATGCCCACACAGTGCTCTCAGCAGATCAAATACTGCAAGGGAAATGTACACCTTTTTTTTTAATTCTGGATCTTCTTCTTCAGTGTCCTGTGATGACAAGTCCTCTGTGGTGGCGCAACAAGACCAAAGTCCCACTGACTTGCAAAGGTCATAAGGATCTGACACCAGACCTATAGCTCCCATCTTTGGTACATGCTACCCAGTGCTCCAGCCTTCCTCCCAATACTGTGCCTAATACCATGGACACCACTCAGGGATGGAGCCAGTGGTCCCTTCTGTTTGCATAGACATTAAACCACTCTGACCTCAGATAGTACTATTTAGAATAACTGAGTAGAGTAATTTGTGACCTAGATACATGGCATAATTCATATTATCAGCAGACTTTTTCTCATGCATCTTTTTCCACTGTTCAACAGGTAATTGGATACTTAGCACAAGGAAGGTCTTGGTGACTTCTTGATGCATCCTTCTCCATGATAGCTGCAGACTTGTACTAGCAAACCTGTCCTAAGAAACGCCATGCTGAAAGCCACAGTGTTTATGCCATCTGTAAACTGGAGACACTTCCCACATGTGGCAGGTGGCAGAAGTACAATCATGACTTAGAGAGCCTATTTCTTCGTGGTCTGGCTGGGAATGCTCTCACACAGCTGAGTGCTTTTAATTAAAATGTTCTTTCCTTCAGCATAGTGTCCTTAGCTCAAACAAAGAGACGGTAGTCTTTGGAGAGGCAGCAGGAGTTTCTTCCTGTTTTCTGGCCAAAACGACTCTCTTTCACCTTGTCTGCTCTTTCCTTTGCAAGTCTGGGATCACTTTGTGCCAAAAGCAAGGGAGAAACCAGCCATGGGTTTGTGACTTAAGTCAAGAAAATACGTAAGTGAATGTGTGAAACTAAAGGACTTGTGTGATGTGTAATAGCTGCACATGCTATCACTGAATCCTGATAGTTAAAAGGTCTGAATTCTTGATCATTCAATCAGTAAACATGATGAATTCAGCTCTCTGTTGCCTGTAGGAATATGAGTGGAAATGGCGTTGAGGAGATGGCTGAAGAACAGCTTCAACAGAGGAGAAAGGATCCACAAAACTACATTGAGACCTGCAGGATGCATAAGATGCTCGAGAAGCTTAACACCTTTAACCTGTCAGAGAGAAGTTAAGAGGCAATCTCAGCCCATGCAATACAAGAGAATATATATGAGATCAGGTTACACCAGTATAGCAGATAAGAGTGTTGTAGAGGCCTAAGAGACAGGAATAGTCTAAAATAGGCTAAATGGCATGACAAAAGAGAGGTTAACTAGCCATTGCTGTGGGTGAAGTCTCTCTCAGGTACATTTCCACTAATCAAAATGCCTGGGAAGCAAGGACTCTAAAGAGATAGGTGTTACAGCCTCACTATATTTTGCCTTTGAGTCTTTTTTGGTGTTCAGAAAGGCACATGCTCACCAGACAAACTGTACCCTATTGCAAAAACCAGTCCCACAGAGGTGGAGATCCTACAAAGCACACAAGCTGCACAGAACAGCTAAGCCATACAAGAGTTGAAAAAAATAAAATAACCTATTTTCTCTCTGTTCCCAATATAGTTTTTTCTCCAGCACCTTGTGGAGGTTTGGGAGCTCTGGAGTAGAACTAGGAAAAATAGAAGATAAAAGCCAGAACAGGCATTTTGCTAAAAGCTTCTTATAAAATTCTCATTAATCATCCAGGACATCTACATTCAAAACCCATGCAGCAAAATGTCTGCAATTTTTTTTGTCTCAAGAGGAAAGGCATTTCTTCTTTCCAGAAAGAGAATGGGAGGAGAGTTGGCATAGATGTGTATAAGAGAACAGTGGCTGGTGGAACATGTCCCAGTGTCCTCTGCAAGCGTACTATCGAGTGAATGTAGAAAAGGGCTGTTTTCCTGCTGGCTGTCAGAGACCAACTAGACCAGCAGCTATATTGGTGACCACAGCTCAAAAGAGGGCAAGGTCTTGCATTGACTGATGACACTCTGTTTTGTTTACATTGCAGTTTCAAGGTTTGTTAATTTAAAGGAGAAAAAAAATATATTCTAATGAATATACAACAGTTGTAACAGCATCCAGACTGTGCAAGGCACTTTCTACCCAGACAAGACGGAGTTCTGCATAACCAGCTCCTACTTCAGGCCGTCCTATAGGCATGTCCCTGCCCCTCGTGTTTGCAGCTATGCACCATCACCTTTCTCCATCAGCTTGTCCTTATATGGCTTTTCAACCTGAACAACATGTACACAGTTACTGTGTGTGGCTTGTGGATTCGCAGGGCTGTGGAGAGGTAGCTGAATTAGATGGATGGAAAACAATGGAGAACACCACCAGGAAAAGCCTGGGTATAAATCAGTCTGACGGCCATGGATTTGAAGGAGTTTAAAGGACTAAAATCTGGGGTTCCTCTTAGGTACTTGAGAAGAGGCAACAGTGAGATCTACAGACCCTTGACAGACATGAAATATCCCAACTAAAGGTTAGTTGAGACCTGCTCATGTCTTTGGAAAGTTTACCTCTGCCTGCTTGTGATACCACATGGTGTGAAGTGAGCTGGTAATGTCTGAGGCAGCACCCTGGGACAAGTTGGTCATTTGTTATAGAGATCGCTTGTTACATGTAGTGACATTTTCAAGATAACCACTTCCGCACTGCCTCCTCACCTTCACTGGTTCTCTAGGATCTTGCGTGTTATTTGCTTTCCCTCTTACAATTTGTGGCACTCATGCAAGCATTTCTCCCACCATCGAAGGCTCTACCAGTTGCATCACTGGGAATGTCTGAGAAAGGGAACGAGACAATAAATAGAGTGCAAAGGTGCCCTTTGCTTGAACTGACAGCTCAGAAATTTGAGCTGAAGTGTGTTTCTGCCAAGTTTACAGTCAGGGGCATCAGCCCAAGAACAGTAATTGTTTTAGATATGTATCTCCAAAGAAAAACATCCTGAAGGCAGAATTATCCCTCTCACAGAATGTAAGAGCTCTTATGTTCTCATACTCCACTGCACCAAGTCCATTGAGATTCAAGTTGTATTAAACCTAGTTTCTCTGGTTTACCTTTCTTCCAGCATTTTGCTACTGCAGAAAAATTGCTTCTTCTCAATCAATGATGACTTTTCCAAGAGCACACCTAAGGCCCCATGTGCCAGAAGCACCCTTTGAAAACCTAGCCCTGTATCAGGCTCATCCTACTAAGATCTGCTCCCACAGCTGCCTCTGGTGAGGAGTCAAGCTTCTGGTGCTAATATTGAAGATTCAGGGTTTATATTCATCAATGTCCTTCCTTCTCTCTCACTACTCCAGCTTCTGGCACGAGGTAGGCAAGATTATTGGACAGTTGAAGTCCTGGATGTGCCCAAATTTCTGAGCCCGGTCCTTGCAACATTTGGGCTTGAGGGAGCACAGTCACACAGGTCTACATGCCGTAGGGCATGCCCAAGGCTGTCTCATCTTGCTGTAGATGTTCTTGACTCTGGATGTGTACAAGCCTATACCAGTAAGGGTGCTCCTTAGTTGTTAGCACATCACACAAGGAGCTGAAGAGTTGTGTTCAAATGCCCTGTTTGCATGGAGACACCTAAATCTGCAACCTGCTTTGCTCAAGGAGCATATTTTACCATCATGTTTCAGAGCCATCTTGCAACCTTAGCTCTGCTGGCTGCTTAGCTTCATGTGCTAGACTTGAACAATGAGTGATATAAGAAGTAGAAGGGAGTGTCCTAACCAGTGAGAAAGTGAATAGAAAAGGATGTATCCTGCCTAGTCTCCCTCCTTCTTACTATCCCATGTCCTCCTTTCCCTCTCCTTTCCCTTCTTTCTGAAGGAAATGGCTGACCTTGTTGCGGGGTGTTGCATAAGGACAACGTTTATGACTCCTTGGAAGCACTGTGCCTTCTTTGCAGACTTCATGGCATCTCTTACCAATCGGTTTCAGCACTCTGTACTCAAGTGTGCTGGATTTCATGGGTATTAATTTTAATTAGTTAGCTTTCCTTATGCATAGGAGGCAGCTTGACTGCAGGACACCTGATGGTGAGCTGAGTTCCCCCCATTTTCCGCTCTCTCCTACCACTGTACAGTAGCTGCTATAATGGTTGTTCTTTTGCTCTGTGTAAATGGCAAATTTTCAGTCTCATCAGCCCGAAGGAATTCTTGTGGCTAGAGGATTTCCCAGTCTTACCACATGTGCTTCAAAAAGGGCTGCCCTGTGTCCATTTTGAACATTCACCTCATTTATTCACAATGGAAAAATACATTGCAAATAAAATGTATAATATATGTCTTACATAATAGCCTTATCTATAGATAGATAGCTGGGTATGTATATTTATATGATATGGAATTCTACAGATAAATGTATATTTTTCAATATCTTCTTGCCTTTGCACTGAAAGTCAACAGTTATTTTCTGGTAAACCTCTGATTATGTTTTTTGTCATCTAAATTTTGTCTTCATATTTGAAATCTGCACCAATCTCTGAAGATTCATACAACAAAGAGGAACTACTGGGGGCTGCTGGAGGACATTTTTCTTTTAACTTCTGATAATCTTAAGTGCTGCTCATTAATTTTTGTGTCCCAGAGGAGTGCCTGGAGCCTGCAGAATAATTTCCTTCCAACAACTTGCATAAAATTTTACACTGCACTTTGGATCCAAGCCAGGTTGTCAGGGTTGTTATTTATTGCAATGAGTGAAAATGATTCTCAGCTGTTTTAAGTCAGAGACATTCAAATGACTTTGGTGGAGCTGTGCTCATTTGCCTTGGCAGCCCAGTGAATACCCTGTAACAAGAACTAACGATGTTGACATACCAGATACTGTCGCAGCAGTTAGTGGATTTTGGATTACCCAGGGAAGGAAAGGCAAAAAGGAGAAAGAAGCCTTCTAACAAAGACACTGTGAGCTAACTGCCTAGCTCAAGACTCCAATATTATAAGCCTCCACTTTCATGTACCTTCATGCTCACACACTTCCTTTTTTAAAGTTTTTCACATAATCCATTAAGTAACCTGTGGCCACCATTACTGACTAAAGCCATCTTCTGTCACTGTAGGGAGCTAAGGCCGCTTGTTGGAGTCTTCACAAACAAGAACTAAAGCAAAACCAAGAGGCAGCTACCCATGAGAGAAGCTGCAAACAATGAAGGGGAGAGAGACATGGTGAGGCAGTGATGCTAACAAGCCCCATGAAAGAGTGACCACTACTAGGAATTGTCAGTCGCTTGAGGCAAAGAAGAAACTTAAAGAGGCAAGCTATTATGTCCTGCTGAGCAAATGCCTCAGACTACCTTAGAGGTGACTGTTTTCTGACTTGTTAATTCATGAAAATTCGGTCTCTTCAGTAGAAGTTATCTGCTCTACTATATACTCTGCCAAAGAGAAGCAGAAACTTCTGAAAAAGGTTGAAATTGTGGCCAGGTTCTTCCCAAACCAACTGGCTCTTCGTTTCAGCTGATGTCTGCTTGTAGAAGGAACACATAATATTCACACTGTGCCTGGAGAAACATGAGTTAAGGGGTGAGCTAAGCTGTGACCTTCAGCTCCTCACTGCCTGGAGTGTTTGCCTGTGGGATGTCAGCTGGATGGCAGATCTTGAGCCCTATCGGTCACCCTACACCTGAGCTGCACAAGCCTGGGTGACCAAACTTGTCTTCTCCCCATGCGTGCTTAACTCCTGGTCTAAGCAAAGACAAGCTGACAGTGTGTCTTTCTGTTGTGGGGTAGGTGGCCAGCTCCATGCTTTTGCTATAATGACCTCTCTTCACATAAAACCTTTCTTACTGACATAGCTAGACAATGATGTAATTCTTCCCCTCAAATAAGCAGAGTTCCCAGCTCTTAAAATCAAAGGCAATCTCTTCTCATATTCCCCTGGGCTAGATCTCAATGTCTTCTCAGGCTGCATATTTGTGCCTGTTATTGTTTCTGATTGATTTTTAAGGTTTTGTATTTGATTTTATGTTTCCACACTCATCCTGGTCACCTGATCAATGTGTTAAATAAAAGAAAAATTGAGGTGACCCACGCCAGCAGCAAGTCAGGCCTGTTAATATGACACAAACATTTTTGTGCTCTACATTTTATGACCCCAAGGCTCTTCACAGTGGCTGTAAAGTTTTGGCGATCTATCAGGCCATTTATTGCTTTTTGAGTTGTCTGCAGTCTTTACAGACCCAAGCTTAACTGGTGTAGTTCAGTGTGGCTCCATTGACTTCAGTTAAGCAAAACAGGCTTCCACCTACTGAAAATCTGGTCCAGCATCTTTTTCTCTCTTTCTCTTCTGACTTCTCCTCAGAATCTCTGTAAGGATTAAGGAGACCAGGATTTTCAAGCCTGCTGAAGGACAATGGGTGATGAGCCCATGCCAAAGTCAATGGGAGCAAGATAGCAAAATGTTTTCTCTGTTTTGCAGATTTCACCTTTGATATTTAGCAAGTGAAGTGGATTAGCTCCTTCACTGCAGCAACAGGGACTGATCCAAAACCACCTCAAGTCAAGACAGTTTTGCATTGATTGGGCAAGTTTCATAACCATCGTGGTGGGCTCCTCACAGTTCAATGACTTCTGCAGGTCTTTATGCAGCACCCACAGAACTGCCTGGCTTCTCATGTACTAGCTCTTTAGTATGAATCTGACATGCTGGGTGTCGTAAACCCAACTCAGTAGCTATCAAACACTTTATTCTCTTTCCCTTTTTAATGTTAAAAAAAATCAATTTATTTAGCTCATGTTTCCACCTTTTATATCACTCCTTGAGGTTAATACCACTCTTATTGGAAAAGCATATTGCAGACTCTGCTTCTCTCTTCTGGTGTTATTTTTGTATATCCTTTTTTATCTCAGAAAACATTTTTATCCTTGCTCCACCAGTATTTAGTAACATTTTAACTAAGGCTTCAGTGCATGTGATGCCAGTATAGCCTTAGGCACATGCTGTTCATGCAGAAAGAGGGGAGTTAAGTAAGTGATGGTGGAGAGGTCATAGTTCATGACAGAGATCAGGATTTGAGGTGGATGTCGTGTGTGTAATGGCAAGAGGGAAATAAAGCAACAGACCCAGCTGTGACAAAGGGCTTCAGAAATACCTACTGTCCCTCTGGAACCTTTCTGTCAGTTAAAAATATCTGTTCCTCAAGAGGCTCGAGAGCACTCAGACCTCTCCTCTCTACTGGGCAATGGTGAGATTAACTGTACAGTGAGAGAAATATTCCTTTAAAGGACCTTGGTCAGATTTACTAAAGCCAGCACAAACAAGGCAGAATAGATGACATTGCTGTTGGGCTCTGAAGGCTTCCTGGGGCAACCTGGAGCAGCATAACTGCCAGCAAGGTAGGCCTGCCAAACACAGGCATAAAATGTGCCACCTGTGGCTGGAATCCCGGGTGCAGTGTGGCTGGATGTGCCCCAGCGAGAGGGACAAAGGACCCTCTCTATCTCCACTCCAGCAGCCTCAGGGTTGAGAAGCGATTCTTTGTACCTGGTGCTGCACGGGGGGACGTAAAACACTGTGGTGACATGAGGCAGACAGCTGGCTCGCTGAGGGGATATTCATCATTCAAGCTTGGCTCAGCCTTGAGCAGTAGGAAGAAACAGTGACACCATTTCCCAGAATTTTAACTGGCAATAGTGGTGATTGCAAATGCTTAGCAAAGTGCCTTTTGTCACAATTTGCTGACAAAGCAGGAGTCAGGTCACTTCTGCCTGTTGGGATATAAATATCTTAATTAGATCTTTGAAAAAGAGAAAAAAAAAATCTGGAACCGTGGGATATATTTTATTATTTCTTCTTTATTTTTAGTATTAAAAGTATAACTCAAGTAGTGTTGGCACCAGCACGCGTAATCCACTTACAAGGGCAGAGAAGGCTCTGGAGCTGCACCACAAATTCATCATTTGGTAACAGTAATGAAAAAGACAAACAATCTGTACCTGCAAATAGCATTAGAGAAGACTTGGTTTGGGGACCAAGGAAGCTGATGCTGAATTTATAAGGCAGACATCTTAAACATTTGAAACCAGGGCTTGCTCTCCTCCTCTGTTTTGTTTCACGCTCCCTTAGTTTTTTTCTTTTTTAATAATATGACCTTTTGTTTGGGTCAGCTCTTAGCCCCATAATCAAAGCAATCTAGTCAAGAAAAGTGACAGAGTGAAGTGGGTCTGCCTTGCCTCATGAGCTGAGAGGGACTGGCCAGCTCCTGCTCATTTACCCTGCCCTGCAGGCCTTGCTGTGTTGCTGTGTCTCCTCATGGTGCACGTGCCTTGGGATGCATGTGCCACTTGGATCCATGCCTGCAGTGGCTGCCGCTGAACTGGGGATGGAAGAACTACAGGGCGAGATGGTAGAGACCCCATCCAGCTGAGCACCAGACAGGATTTTCTCCAATAGAGATGACTCACATCATCTTCCTCCATCCCATCTCACACTGTCTATCACATGGCTCCTAAAAGGAGCCTCCTAAAGGAGGAGCAAGGATGTTGGAGGAAATATGAGGGATCTGGGTGGAACAGACAAGGATAAGCATAAGAAATACTCTACTATTGATACACAGCAATCATCTTGACCAGTATTCTGTCCCTAGCTGTGGCAGTAGGAAATGCTGCTTAGGGAGAAGACACAAGCCTATCCACTTACATGAGTTTCTCCAATTCCTTTGTGAGACAGCATGCTGTCATAACCTCCTATGCCAGCAAGTTCCAAAAATTCCCTTGCCCTCTGTATAGAAGTGGTTTCTTTCATTTCTTTTCTAAACCAGTCGCCTTGGCTCCAGTGTTGCAGGAGTTCCACTTTAAGTTTGTCTTCCACTTTACTGATTTTGCATATGGCTGCCTCATACCTTTCAGCCTAGCCCCAGACTAAAAATTCTCAGCTTCTTTAGTGTCCTTAAAAGTAGCTTCTCCATCTCCACAGTCATGCTAATTCTCTTTTCTTTCCATTCTCTGCATCCAGTATGCCTTTCTTGGAGATGAGAGGGACAAGACCTGCATTCTCTGCTCAAAATGCAGGTGCATCAAGTTTCTTCTATTCATACCCTTTTCTAGCTCTTTGATGGACATGCTGTTTAAAACTGGTGCCAGCATTTATCTCTGGCGGATCTTCCATTAAGCCCCATCAGGCAAATGGGGCAGTATGCAGCTTTACAAAACCCTACTGGTTATTTTTCAATGCGCTGTGTTTAGCCGTGTGCTCTGTAACCTTAGTCTTGAGTGTAGAGTTTTGTCATTTTCTCAGAAGTGAAAGTCACCCATTGCCTAGTAGTTTCAGGAGCCATCTGACACCCTTGCTGTTTGCAATGACAGGTTATGCAACTCAGGCACCAGATCTACAGGTTCACACCTAAGTTCCCACTCAACCATTCAGTGAATCCCATCTGGTCACAGGAACTTGTTAACGTCTTATTAACCACAGAGCCGGACGCTGCTCAGGCTTTCAGGCTCCTGGCATTGGTGCAGACTGACATTTGTAAATTTTGCCATTGATCTGTCTCCTGGCACATGCCAAGCAGACAGATTTGCAGGTAACCTACTTCTCTGTGTAACTGTGATCTCTGTTTCTCTGTGAATCCTTTCTTAAGCACCTCAAATGTTAATCAAATCAACCTTGTAGACAATGCCAGTCTGAACAAAGTGCTTTTTCCAAGCTCAGAGCTGACATGCTTCTCTACAATCTTTCTCCTTCTCTGTGCCAGTAAACAAGCTCCACTATGAAGAGGGATAGCCAGTCCTTTCTGCATGGGTTCTTCTTCTCCTGAAAGGCTTTCCAGATCCTTACCACCTACCTCATCACACCGTTACATACCTCATTCACAATTCGAGGCTCTGAATTTATCCCCTGGCTCCTCAGCTTCACACAAGACAGGGGATCTCAGAAAGTTTTACCATGGAGATCACAGCCTCAGGCCTCTGGTTTCAGCACTAAGACAGTAAAGATCACCTCCCATGCTGAGAGTGGCTTTGAGAAACAACAGTTCACAGACAAGGCCCGTTGCAGTGCTGCAGAGGGATCTGCCTCATGATGAATGGGTGTTAGTGATGGCCCAGGTACTCAGGGACCTCCAGATAATTGTGGATCTGACCCTGCTGATGGAGGTCTGGCCTCACATATACTCTCCCCATTTCATGCTTTGCATCTCCAATGAGATTTCCTTGATTTCTTCAAGCATGCCCCTGAGCCATGCTGTCTGAGATACTCGTGACAGCAGCTGGAAGGGCACCTTGAGCTTTTTACAGTGTGTGAAGGCTCCCAGAAGAACAGATTCTGGCCTCTTCAGTTCTATAGCCCTTAACATCATGGATCACTTTTACAGGATTGCTAGCAAACCTTAGTTGTGATCTGAATGGGCTCAGACAGTGGAGCAGGGCTTAGGTCAATCTCTCTTCTAAAGAATACAGGGTGCTGGCAGGACACTCAAGGCTCCTGAAAAGTATAGGGATCGGGAGGAGGTAATTAAAAACAAACAAACAAACAAACAAAACAAAAACAAACAAAAACACAAAAACCCCAAAACAAAACAAACAAAAAATCCACAACAAAAAACCACACCAAACTAAATGCTGAGCCTGTCACTTGCATTTACTTCTGTGAGTTCTTCCTTAACACTCTCACAATAAGGTGTGGGAGAAAATTGCATTTCTGGGAAGTTGTCTGAACTGTGCATGCTGCACAGTGCAGCTAAGGAAGCTGGGTGTTACAGAGAACAAATTTCTTCAGCAGGGTAATGACATGGGGACACAGGAGAGCTTGCAGGGACAGAAGAAGGGACAGTCCTGGAGAAACAGGGAAAAAGACTGCCCCCAGGACAGCAAGGCAACTGCAGCAGAAGAATTAGCTGATGACCCTTACCCTCCCACCTTGCCAAGGTACTGGCACAGGAAAGGAGTACAGGTTTGTGTGCTTAATATAATCTAAAGCATTTTTTAAAATATATATTTCTGGTCTGTTTTATTTTTTCTGGTTTCTTGGTGAAAAGCTTACTTGGTTCTTTTCTTTTGGTAAACTGAAACCAGGTTTTCCTGATAAGCAGCTGCAGAGTCTCTTGCATGCAGGAGGGCTGCCTGTGGTTCTACATGGTCTTGCAGAAGGCAAAATCTGACCCAATGCTGACTGTGGAGCTACAGAGCTACAAGCTAGAAGCCATCAGAGAGGAAGAGTTGAGCTGCAGGACCTACAAGGAGCATCTAGACAAGTGCAAATCAGCCAGAGCAAGCAGCAGTATTTACTTGCCCAGGAAAATAACAAGCAAGTCCTAAGGTGTTACTGATCAGAAAGAAGAAATCTGTTGGTTTATTTGCTATGCTAAAATGTATATATCCATACACACTGGAAAATGAGTGATTGGTCTCTATGCTACCTGGTTTTCTCTGTGCTTTCTTTTTCTTTTCTCCCTTTGATAAACTCATATTTGTTAATCCATGCTTTTAAAGGGGAAAAGTTAGGTCATTGAGCACCAGACAGTTCAACTTGAACCCTTTTTATGTTTCAGTCTCACATGCTTTTACTATGACCATGAAAATTTAAAATCAGCCATTGCTGCTGCAGTGAAGTCCCAGCAAAAAGCTCCCATATGCTCTGTACAAGATCCTTGGCTGAAGCAAAGCTATGTGTTTCTGTTAAAGGAAGTGGAGAATTTTTTCATCCGCAGCTACTGAAAATAACTCATTGCATTTTTCAAAATGCAGTGTATGTGATCTCTCTCTGGCTGGGAGAAGGAAAGGCTGTACCACAGGGAAGGTCAGGTTTTCTCTCAAACTTGATGCACTTGAAACCTGTGCTTGAAAAAAAATAGTCAAACAAAAAAGAAAACCTGGTCTTCTCTCATCATCCTGTGACTTCACAAGCTGGAACACTGGCTGACATTTCGTGTCAGTACTGAGCTAGAACTCCTCACCTACCAGCTCAGAAATAGGCCATAGTAGGCAGTAATTACAGCCTCACATTTCAGTCAGGTTTGAGCCAGGAAGGCATGACCTCTGTCAGAAAAGCATAGGAAGGCATGTTACTTGTGCTCAGCACATAAAATGCCCAGGCTTTACAGGAATATTGCTACTGTCCTCGCCATGCTACTGCTACACCTTCCCTAGGAATCAGCCTCCCTGCACTATTTCTCACAAATGCAGGGGACACAGCCATAGGATTTGATGACGTGGAGCATATCTTTACCTTTGCCATTTATTGGCCTTGCTTCACCCAAAGCATCTCCAGTCTCCAGAGCTGTCAGGGGCAATGGCACAGAGGGCTCCTCCTGGCTGGGCTGGCTCAATGCCACATACCACCATCACTGTCTCAGGCAACTTCACTTGCTGCCATGAGGGCATCAGGGCTGCCTGTGGACATCTGCTGCTTTCATTGCTCAGGTCTCTCAGCACGGCTTAAAAGAAAAAACTTATCTGCCTTCCTGGCAGAGGTCAGTTAGAGGGAAACTAGTTTTTCCTTCTTTTTACCAGCAGGTAGAAAATAAATTGACTGCTTACCTTTTTTTCAATTACGTACCTGAAAAAAAAGTCATTTTTCTTTACAAAACTAAATGCATTCAAAATTGCATAAAATCAAATTGAGTCTAGTTTAAAAAGCTAGAGTTGCTGTTTGAAGGGAAAAGGAAATACTGAACCAGTAGAAATCCTTACTCGAGCCCTAGAGAAGAGGGTATTTTGAAAATGTGATGTCAGCTTGGGAGGGCAGTCATTTCTAAATGTGTAGAAAGAATTTTTCTCATTCTGGAACACTTATTTGGCTGTTCAAAGCTGAGAACTGGAAGGTAAAAGGAAGGGCAGAAAAGTTTAATTTTCCTCTTCTAGTTTATGAATATAAACAAGATGTAAAATGAGATTTATTACTGTTAAAATCTTGAAGGTCATTATGACCAGGAGCTAAATTCAAATCACTGGCTAAGGCTCATATGACTTTGTTTAATAAATCACTTTGTTTTAAATGTTAGACATGTTTTGATAAACCTTCTCTTCTGCAGTATGCATATAGTACTTCTTTGCAACTACAAAAGAAAAAAGAAGAAATGAGATACGTCTCTCCACACATACAAACCCAAGATGAAATGCTGTTTAAAGGCTAAATGAATCCCAGTTTTCTTTCAGAGGCTGTTTAACCGAAATCACAAGGAAGAACCATTAAATAGGAAAAGCAAATGGGTCTTCATTGCCAGCATCATAAAGAAAGTAAAAATTATTAATGTGACTAAATATATTAAACCTTGTAACTCAGTGAGGAATAGCTATGGGTCCCGAGTGTATCACCAGCTCAGCCAAAAGATATGTTGGATTTTATCAGAAAATGAAATCAGACTTTCTTTCAGGAGAAAAAAAACAAAACAACAAAAAACAAAACAAAAAAAACCCCCACAAAACTGAAAGCCCACACATAGCAAAATGTAAGCAATAATTTAAATTGAAGCTCCCTGCTTTTTTATTTAAATAATGATTAAACATGATGTTTTCAATCTTTGTGATAAATGAATTTCCCCTCTTGTTAGGACTCTCTTTATTAAACTGACACATCTAAATTCTCAGTCAGAAAGGTTCAGCCATTAGTCAACATGTCTCCTGGAGGAGGAAAAAAACCAGTTTAATCCTATTCCCCTAGCTCCCTTTTTTCATCTAATTCAATTTTCCTCTATTGATTCTGTTTTTAACACAGATACCCAGCTTCTTTGTCATAAAGAGTGTCACCTGCAGTTAAAATCATGGCAAGCAGAACAGAGATTGCCTGGAGCACATGATAAAGAAAATGCAGATGATGGTGATGCTCTGCTTAGTTTTTTTGAGATGTGTGTCCGTGTAAAGTCTCTGTCACGCTCAGCCTTACTTTTCTGTTTGCTGTCTTGTCGTGCTCAGATCAAACAAGACCCAATATATCTGCTCCATGAGGCTTGTGGCAGAAGGTTCCCGCTTGCAGCCTCTTTCCTCACAGTATGACCCAGCAGGTCCCTGGTGTGGCAGGAGAGGACAACTGCTTCTCAACTCATGTCATCACTGCTTTGCACACCTATATCTTTGAGCAGATGCTCTGCCAGGTCCTTGCATGTCAGGGGACAAGCAGATTTTTTTTTCTCCAGCAGTCACTTCAGCAGTCAAGTTGGTCTCAACTCTCTCTGCCTGATTTTGGGCACCACAATGCCCAGGCACAGAGTGCCAGCTTACAGCACGACACAACCAGGATCCAGGATTCAGGTCCAGCTGCACAGCACCAACAAAACCTGACTTTCCGTGGAGGAGGGGACACCGACAGAGGTGTTCCCATGCCCACATGCTGTTGACATCTCCAGGTGAGTTGCAAATTAAACTTCAGAAATATGTGAGAAGGATCGATCACATTTCAGTTTGATCCTGAGTGCGATACCAATATCAATATTGTTACATTAATAATGACCTGTGGATTCTTCTTATAAATAGGGAAGAAAAGTCACGTAACATTAAATGCTTGCAAAACAGTAGTTACCCTTTTTTTAAATTTGTGTAAATAAGCTGTAGTATTAATACATTTATTAACATTAATTTAGTACTATAGTATTGCTAATGAAAAACTACCGATGTAGCATTATTAAACTGATAACAAACTGCATATAACTGTTGCTTGGGAGTAAGCCTTTATGTTTGTAACTACAGTTTATCACAATGGGGTGTGTTAATAGTGTTGTATGGATTTGACATTTTCCATTTCCTCCTTTTGTGCTTTCCTGCTGTCACTGACATTCTCATTTTGCCATTATCTTACTGTGCAGGCACCCCAAAGTACCTGCAGTGGATAGAAAGTGAATAGTACCATTAGTTGCTATTTTGTGGAGCATAGTGCTTTTTAAGATGTTAAGGGGAGGCCACATTCATAGGATCTTGGGTGCCACCAGTGCTGTTGAACCCCATCCCCTGTTGTGTCAGGCAATGCAGAGCAGCTGTTGAACCCCATCCCCTGTTGTGTCAGGCAATGCAGAGCAGATGTATAGCACAGACAGGACAGCAAGCTGCCTATGCTATGTACACTCCACGTGTCCCAAAAAGCTTCCTAGCACAGCCTGAAGGACATGCAGGCTGGTTATAGAGTCACGAGCCAGTGCCCTGTATCCAAAAAAACCAATAGCTTCATGTGATCCTAAAAGCAGATCATGCTCCATTGCGCAGAGCAGAGCAGAGCAGAAAGAACATCAGTATCTCTCCACAAATCTGTCCTGAAAATAAAACTCTCCTCTGAACCCAGCCTAAAGATTGATGTTACGTCTGGCTGTTTTGCAAGGATGCACCAGAGGCATGCACAGCAACGTAAGGCCTTATAAGCCATATTTTGACTATGGTCAGCTCCAGGACTAGTGGTGGGGAATGGTAACATTCTTCACATCTTTCTTCTATAATAATATTAAAGTAACACACAGTTGGTGTGAATTTGTAAATTAAACCATGACATGATTCATGTGCTAAAAAGTCAAGGTTTCTTGGATCTGATATAATGGCAGTTTTCTCCCTTGCTGTACAAACTGGATCCTGAAGACAGAGCAGTCCTTAAATGCAACATACTAAAGCCACTCATGCCCACATCTGCCAGGCATCTGTACTCCTGAAGGTCAGTGCCTTCAGTGCAGAAGTCTGAACACTTAATTCACTTCTCATTGCTCATAAATATTTGGGCACAACATTCCCATGACTACGTGTCCAGGGAAACTAAAGAGAGTGTTGAGTACCTCCTTCAGAACACACTCGAGAATACTTGCGCTTCATGCAAGGAAGCATGAAGGACTCCCCTGGCTGGCAGGGCAGGAACCATGTCATAAGCCATTTCTTGTATGAAGTACCATGTATTTTAATTTTCCAGTCCAAGTACTCAGCTGAGAGTCTACCCAAGCGAGGGTTAGTTCCTTGCTCTTGACAGGTGAACGAGATGCAGAGCTCACACCCTGCTTCAGGGGAGGTTCTCACGTTTCGAGAGTGACCGCGCGGTGCCCTGCCCTGCACCGCCACCTGGCGGCTTCGAGGGAGATTGCACCCGCCCTGTGCGCGCTCCCGCTCCCTGCCCAGACACTCGCAGCAGTGACTGACTAGTGGGCTGACCGGTGGGGTTTTGCCGGAATGGTTTTTGCTGCTCGGAGAGGTGGGTGGGACACTGGTGTTAAATATTGATATGTTTCTGGGGATATGGTTGGCTGAGGCGTCATGGAGGTGAATTCAGGCTAATCGACACAGGATGTATTGACTATGAAATGCATCCTCAGGAGTGAGTCAGTCACATGTCTCAAGGTTGTGTTGTCTCATCTGTTAACAAGTATCTGGGACA
Source organism: Caloenas nicobarica (assembly GCF_036013445.1). NCBI lineage: Eukaryota > Metazoa > Chordata > Aves > Columbiformes > Columbidae > Caloenas > Caloenas nicobarica. Next base: position 44,226,800 of record NC_088284.1, on the reverse strand, counting down.
ACGTCACAGCCAGTCTTGCTGCTCTTTGGTGTATAGGGATGCTCATGCACAGAACACTATTTTTGGTACCCACACTCACCCCAGCTACCTGTGGCAGAAAAAATGACAGAGCCCGTATCTACCAAAATTAGGCTACCTCCACCCATCCACTCTGGACACCTTTCATGTACTACAGCATATGTCAAGGCAGATCTCAGGGCCTTCTCTGAGGACAGCGAGTCTGTCACATAGCAGGGGACACACCTCTCCCCCTCTGCAGTAGGGATGGAAGCCAGCTAAAGGTGTGTAACCTTGCTCCATCATATTCCCATTGACTGTAGCATGGTGTCTGAGCCTCTTGAACACTCAAAAGCTGGAGTGCCAACGAGCAAATCAAAGTTTTCACCAAGCAGTGTTCCCACCTAGAGCAAGAAAGAGGACAAGTGGGCTGCCATTTTGTGAGGCATGTTTGAGGTGGGAGCTAAATGGGTCAGGTCTCCCAATCCCAGTCCCCCAGTAGCAAGTGGTACCTAAGAAGAGAGGGAGCATTGCCCCTGATCCTGGGCTCAGCATTCAGTGGCTTTTTGGGAAGACAGATTCCTACTTCTCCATGTCACAGTCCTTTCGGTGATGGACTCATAATTGTTCGTTTACCTTGATCTCAAAGAACAAAATTAGGGCAACCAAAATGCCAGGGGGTTATAATTCAATCAAATAGTATAACTTTATTATTTTGCCCATAAAGTGACACGTGATAGAGAAAGAAGAGAAAAAAAGAAAAAAAAAAAAGGGGGTGGGAGAAAGAGGGTTAGCTACCACCACAGGTCCAAAGGCGTCCCTATGGTCCCAGGTTCCAAAACAGTGCTCTGCCAGTCCTCTGTTGTCATCCATGATCCTTTGGTGGGGAGATGTCTCGATGTTCAGTCGGAAACCATCTTTTATGCTTCTTCAATAGCGCTTCACCCCTCCTCTCTCCCATGGATTGAGGCCAATCTCCGCCTTTTTGTCGCAATCCATACTTAACTGCACAGGCCCAAAGAATCCCCGCTTCGCTTGCCAGAACCTGTCTGTGCCTGCGCTGCCTCGCATTCAGGGGTCTCTTACTTGTCCGCTGGGTGACCTCAAGACTCTCTGCGAGCCTCTGCCATGCTCTTCTTCATTGGCCTTAGTAACAGGGAGGAGGTGGGGGCAAGTTTGGCTGAGGCAGCAGGTGAAATCTGTCTTCCGGACAGTAGCTATTTTTACCTGTAGTCCCAGGTCAGAGAGTGTACAACACAGTTCTTTTTCTCCAAGCCTCTGAACAGTTCTTTCTCTCAAGGCATTCTCCAAGTCCCTGATGGCAATGCTGAGGCAAATACTGTTCTTCAGACCGATTCTTACACTCCATTAGCAGCCTGGCACTTGCTCCTGATTCCTCTGTTGCACTTCGACTGTCTAAGTCGCTTCTGTGCAGAACCATAGGTGACAGAGATAAAGGAGAAGTCATTGTCAGAGGGCTAAGATTCGACCCCACACTGCCAACAGCTCCCTCTGAGGAAACAGTGTAACACCTTTGACCCTGTGAAGCATGGGCATATTTGGACCATTAAAAAAAAAATCACAGGCAAAACCAGACTTTCAAAGTGGCAGACTATTAAGATGTTTCCTTTTCAGGTATTGCCTTAGCCTGTTTTCCAAAGAAGTTGTTGCTAGCAAGGGATACTCCAAAAGGACATCCACTTGAGTCTGCAAAGAGCCTGGAAAGAAGTGCTGGCAAGGATTTTCTTGTCTGGCACCTTAGCAGTATATTTGTTCGTGGACAGGGGAAATGCCCTCAGGAAGCTGACCCCCTCCATGCAAATGAGGAACATCTTTCTAGTGGCTTTTCACATGAGTACAGGTATGAGTACCTTTATGTAGCAGTTTGTGAAAAGGTACAGGACAGGTGCAGTACAGCCTCTGGCTCATCTCCACTGATGCTAGAGTGGACTTCAAAGGCAAAATACTGCCTACAAGAGTGAAGACGCAAGGAGTCATCCACATGCTTTAGGCTGACTTCACAGCAGCTGTTTCTGCTTCTCCATAAGTGTAAAGATTTCTATATCCTTGCAGCTATCCATAGCACCCAAATCACTGTTGCTGTTCCTATAGAACAAACTTGGGATATCTCCCTACTGTCCTTGCCAGCACCCCCAGAGCTGGTTTCCTCTCCAGCAAACTAATTTTTCGCTCTAGAGCAGAGCCCTAGTGTAAGGTAGCAGGCATGATTTTGGGGCAGATGGGAGAGAGGATGCAGGAACAGCTACAGACACATCACAGTAACCCTGCCCAACAGAAGTGGTTGGCTCTGCAGTCACCACCATCCTCCCAGAATGCCATCCAGCATTTGAATTATCTACAGTCTTCTGTGTCCTGGTACACTCACCAGCTCCCACACTGTGAGCCAGTGTTTCAAGTGTTAAAGAGCCTTTGAGCTGAATTTACATTTATACTATTCTGATGACATACAGCATATTCTGAGTAGGATTAAATTATGTTACACTTACTATAAGCCCCTTTGCAATGCTCTAGAGTATGCACAGGGATGTAGAATCCAGTGACTCATGGTTCCTTCATACTTGGCTCTCTGTTACCAGGTTACTGGACAAATTTCCCTTTGCTGTTGGAGGTAGCTTTAATTAGTTTTGATCAGCAATCCTGCCACAGATGGCACAACCTGGGTCACAGCTGCACAACTGAGTTGGGTGGTTGTGTGAACAAAGTAACATCATTTACACACAAGGATGGGGACAGTGTGTATGCAGTCTCCCACTCAGTGTGAGGGTGGTGTGCCAGAAATTTCCACCCCACCTGGTGAGTTTTGACAGTTCTTCATTAAAAAAGGATTCTTAAAAATCCAGTAAGGATAGCAAATTGTGTGGATATCACCTTCCATCTTCGCTGAGCTGGGCAGGCCCCAAAAAGGCAAGTTCTTGTTCAAGACTGTTTCCTTCACACTCTAAACCTAGGTTTAGGTGAGTTTAGGTGATGTACTTAACAGTATTTCCTACCTTAATAACTATCACTGCCCTCCTTGTGCAGGAGGCAAGAGGTCCATTTTTCCGCATGCCAGCCACAACTCATATGATGAAGTGCCAGCAGACAGACTGTGCAAGCCTGTAACGGGGGTAACCCTGACAGCAGTTAACCTGCACTCTATTCACAGCCTCTCATTGCCTTCATCTGAGTGTCTCCAGTTCTGTGGAAATCTCAGTTTCAGGACCCTACAGTAGTGGGATATCTCTCATAACAGGACTTGCCCTACCTTAAGAACAACTCAAAGTTGTCTTCTAGGGGTTTTCAAGTGTGTTATCATCAAGCTTAGCTCAACCTTCATACCTCCTGGCCACTATCTTCTCTGCATCTACCAAACAAACCCCAAAAAGCAACACCCATTTCCTTCCAAAGCACTGTTGACAGTCACAGCAGCAAGGCTGTCCCTGGGGAGCATGCTTGCCTGGTAGGAGCCACCACACAAAGCTGCTCTGCCTGTCTTAGGTGACTCCTTCCCTTCTGGGGCAGGCTGATCCTGCCAAAACAAGAGCAAGTCTTAATGCTGCATGCCGTGGGGCATCTTAGAAACAGTTCTGTGGTGACAACCACTGTCTCTTAGGGCATGGGGCTAGCTCCTCTGCCCATACAGGCTATATGACTCCCATATCACCTTAAATCCTCCTTTCATCTTCTTGCCCACTCTTTCCACTGAGTTACCATTCCATCCTACCAGAAGCACCTGGTTGGATGGGCTGGCCTGCAGGAGTCTGAGGAGGGGCAGAGAGGGGGGGTATGCATCAACGGGAGGGTGCCACAGCAAAGGGGCAGAGCTTCACTTTCCTTCAGACCTGTTCCAGCTGCCCCAGTTGATATTTCAAGCCTTTGCTTCCTATTTGAAGAGGGGAGCCCAGCAAGCAAGAAGCACTGCTGAGGATGGAGAGGAGCCCTCCCCCAGTGACAATCACTGAATCATAGAATTTCACAGAATCACAGAATGGTTAGGATTGGAAGGGACCTCTGGAGATCACCTAGTCTAACCCACCTGCTAAAGCAGGTTCAGCTAGAACAGATTGCACAGGAATGTGTCCAGGCAGGTTTTGAAAGTCTCCAGAGAAGGACACTCCACAACCTTTCCAGAAAGCCCATTCCAGTGTTCTATCACCCTCAAAGTAAAGAAGTTTCTCCTCATGTTTAGGTGAAACCTCGTATGCTTCACTCTGTGGCTGCTGTCCCTCTTCCTATCTTTGCGCACCACTGAAAAGAGTCTGGTCTCATCCTCTTGACAGCCACCCTTGAGATATTTCTAAACACTGATGACATCCCCCCTCAGCCTTCTCTTCTCTAGGCTGAAGAGACCCAGCTGTCTCAGTCTCCCCTCATAAGAAAGATGCTCCAGACCCCTAATCATCTTTGTAGCCCACCACTGGACTCCACTCAGTAATTCCTTGTCCTTCTTAAACTGGAGAGCCCAGAACTGGACACAGTACTCCAGATGCAGCCTCCCCAGGGCAGAGTAGAGGGGGAGGATAACCCCCTTCGACCTGCTGGTCACTCTTTTCCTAATGCACCGAAGGATACCGTTGGCCTTCTTGGCCACAAGGGCACATTGTTGACTCATGGTCAACCTGTTACCAACCAGAGCTCCCAGGTCCTTCTCTGCAAAGCTGCTTTCCAGCAGGTTCACCCCTAACCTGTACTGGTGCCTGGGGTTATTCCTCCCCACGTGTAGGACCCTACACTTGCCTTTGTTGAATTTCATCAGGTTCTTCTCTGACCAGTCCTCCAGCCTGTCCAGGTCTCACTGAATGGCAGCACAGCCTTCTGGTGTATCAACCCTTCCTCCCAGTTTGATATCATCAGCAAACTTGCTGAAGGTGGACTCAGTCTCTTCATCCAGGTCATTGATTAACAAGTTGAACAGGACTGGACCTAATACTGACCCCACCAACTACAGGCCTCCAACCAGACTCTGCACCATGGATCACAACCCCCTGAGCTCTGCCATCTCCATCCAGCTCATGATCCATCTCACTGTGCATTCATCCAACCCGCACTTCCTGAGCTTGCCTGTGAGGATATTGTGAGAGATGGTGTCAAAAGTCTTGCTGAAGCCAAGGCAGACAACATCCATTACTCTTGCCTCATCTACCCAGCCAGTCATACCATCATAGAAGGCTATCAGGTTGGTCAAACATGATTTCTCCTTGGTGAATCCATGCTGACTACTCCTGCTAACTTTCTTTTCCTCCACATGCTTGGAGGTGATGTCCAGAATAAGTTGTTCCACCACCCTTCCAGAGATGGAGGTGAGGCTGACTGGCCTGTAGTTTCCTGGGCCATCCTTTTTGCCTTTTTTGAAGACCGAAGTGATGTTCGCTTTCTTCCAGTCCTCAGACACCTCTTCTGTTCTCCAAGACCTTTCAAAGATGATGGAGAGTGGCTTTGCAAAAACATCTGACAACTCTCTCAGCACTCATGGGTGCATCCCATTGGGGCCCATGGATTTCGGATGTCCAGTTTGCCTAAATGGTTTCTAACCTGATCCTCCTCAATCAAGAGAAAGTCTTCATTTTGACAGACTTTCTCTCCTAGGGTCTGGGATTCCTGAGGGCTGGTCTTAGCAGTAAAGATGGAAGCAAAGAAGTAACTCTGCCTTGTCTGTTTCGTCCGTCACCAGGGCATCCTCCTCATTCAGCAGCGGACCTACATTTTCCCTAACCTTCCTTTTGCTTCTGATGTACTTGAAGAAGCCCTTCTTGTTGTCCTTGACATCCCCAGCCAGATTTACTTCCAAGTGGAGCTTGACCTTCCTCACTACATCCCTGCATACTCTAACAGCCTCCTTATTTTCCTCTCAGGTGGTCTGTTCCTTTTTCCACATTACATAAACATTTTGACTGGAGCTCCTTACTCATCCATGCTGGCCTCTTACTCTGTTTACCTTATTTCTTCCTTATAGGGATGCATCGGTCTTGAGACTGGAGGAAGTGATGTTTGAATATTAGCCAGCTCTCTTGGACCCCACTACCTTCTAGGTCCCTAACCCATGTGATTCTTCCAAGCAGGACCTTGAAGAGGCCAAAGTTTGCTCTGCTGAAGTCCATGGTTTTATTCCTACTTAGTATCCCTCTTCCTCCACACAGGATCCTAAACTCCACCATCTCGTGGTCTCCGCAGCCAAAGCTGTTCCCAACCATGACATCTCCAACCAGTTCTTCTTGGTTTGCTAGGACAAGGTCCAGCAGCACACCCCTCCTTGTTGGCTCCTCCACCATCTGTGTCAAAAAGTTGTCATCAATGATTTGTAGGAGCATCCTGGACTGTGCATGCTTAGCTGTGTTTCCCACCCAGCAGATGTCAGGATGATTGAAGTCTCCCATGACAACCAGGGCATGTGATTGTGAGGCTACTTCCAGCTGTCTGTAGAAAGCCTCATCAACTTCCTCTTGCTGATCAGGTGGCTTGTAGTAAACACCCACAACAGTACCCTTTGTTAGCTTGTCCCTTAATTTTTACCCATAAGTACTCGACTTGTTCATCATCCCCTGCTAGGCAGAGTTCAAGACATTCAAGTTGCTCTCTCACATAAAGCACATAGCCCTTCATGACAACATTCCAGTCATACGAGCTGTCCCACCACGTCTCCATAATAGCAAGGAGATCATTGCCCTATAAACACGCATAGATCTCTAATTCTTCACCTTTATTCCCCATGCTATGTGCATTAGTGTATAGACACTTCAGAGAAATACTCAAGCATGTGGGTTTCTCATGAGGGGTGCAGAAAGATCCCCCACAGCCATGTGTACCCTTGAAGTGGTTGCCTTTCTGGTTCTCATCTTGACAGAGAGCTAAGGAATATTTGTCGCTGCTCTGGTTGGTCTGGCATATTCCCCGGCTGGACATGCTGGAGGAAATCCCGTGGGCAAGGCTGCTTGAAGGTAAAGGGGCCCAAGATAGTTGGTTAACTTTCAGGGACTGCTTCTACCAAGCTCAAGATCAGTGCATCCCAACGCGCAGGAAGTCAAGGAGGGGAGCCAGGAGACCTGCGTGGTTAAACAGGGAACTGCTGGGCAAACTCAAGTGGAAGAGGAGGGTTTACAAATCATGGAAGGAGGGGCTGGCCACTTGGGAAGAATATAAGGCTGTTGTCAGAGGATGTAGGGAGGCAACTAGGAAAGCTAAGGCCTCCTTAGAGTTAAACCTGGCGAGAGGGGTCAAGGACAACAGGAAGAGGTTCTTCAAATACATGGCAGAGAAAACTAACACCAGAGGCAATGTAGGCCCACTGATGAATGGGGTGGGTGCCCTGGTGACAGAAGATACAGAGAAGGCAGAATTACTGAATGCCTTCTTTGTCTCTGTCTACTCTGCCGGAGGCTGTCCTGAGGAGCCCCGTACCCCTGAGGCCCCAGAGGAAGGCAGGGCAATGGAGGAGTTTGCCTCAGTTGATGAGGACTGGGTTAGGGACCAGTTAAGCAATATGGACATCCATAAATCCATGGGTCCAGATGGGATGCACCCGCGGGTGCTGAGGGAGCTGGCTGAAGTCATTGCTGGACCGCTCTCCATCATCTTTGCCAAGTCTTGGGAAACGGGAGAGGTGCCTGAGGACTGGAGGAAAGCAAATGTCACTCCGGTCTTCAAAAAGGGCAAGAAGGAGGACCCGGGCAACTATAGACCGGTCAGCCTCACCTCCATCCCTGGGAAAGTGATGGAACACCTTATCCTTGGTGCCATCTTAAGACATATCAAGGATAAGAGGGTCATCAGGGACAGTCAACATGGCTTCACCAAGGGGAAGTCGTGTTTGACCAACCTCATAGCCTTTTATGAAGACATAACAAGGCGGATTGACGATGGCAGAGCAGTGGATGTGGTCTACCTTGACTTCAGCAAAGCATTTGACACCGTCTCCCACAGCATCCTCACGGCAAAACTGAGGAAGTGTGGACTGGATGATCGGGTAGTGAGGTGGACTGCAAACTGGCTGAAGGAGAGAAGCCAGAGAGTTTTGATCAATGGGGCAGAGTCTGGTTGGAGGCCTGTATCTAGTGGAGTGCCTCAAGGGTCAGTTCTGGGACCAATACTGTTCAATATATTCATCAATGACTTGGATGAGGGAATTGAGTGTACTATCAGCAAGTTTGCTGATGACACCAAGCTGGGAGGAGTGGCTGACACGCCAGAGGGCTGTGCTGCCATCCAGCGAGATCTGGACAGGCTAGAGAGTTGGGCGGGGAAAAATTTAATGAAATATAACAAGGGGAAATGTAGAGTCTTGCATCTGGGCAGGAACAACCCCAGGTTCCAGTACAGGTTGGGGAATGACCTATTAGAGAGCAGTGTAGGGGAAAGGGACCTGGGGGTCCTGGTGGACAGCAGGAAGACCATGAGCCAGCACTGTGCCCTTGTGGCCAAGAAGGCCAATGGCATCCTGGGGTGTATTAGAAGGGGGGTGGTTAGTAGGTCGAGAGAGGTTCTCCTTCCCTTCTACTCTGCCCTGGTGAGACCTCATCTGGAATATTGTGTCCAGTTCTGGGCCCCTCAGTTCAAGAAGGACAGGGAACTGCTGGAGAGAGTCCAGCGCAGGGCCACAAAGATGATTAAGGGAGTGGAGCATCTCCCTTATGAGGAAAGGCTGAGGGAGCTGGGTCTCTTTAGCTTGGAGAAGAGGAGACTGAGGGGTGACCTCATCAATGTTTATAAATATATAAAGGGTGGGTGTCACGAGGATGGAGCCAGGCTCTTCTCGGTGACAACCAACAGTAAGACAAGGGGTAATGGGTTCAAGCTGGAACACAAGAGGTTCCACTTAAATGTGAGAAGAAACTTCTTCTCAGTGAGGGTGACAGAACACTGGAACAGGCTGCCCAAGGAGGTTGTGGAGTCTCCTTCTCTGGAGACATTCAAAACCCGCCTGGACGCCTTCCTGTGTAACCTCACCTAGGTGTTCCTGCTCTGGCAGGGGGATTGGACTAGATGATCTTTCGAGGTCCCTTCCAATCCCTAACATTCTGTGATTCTGTGATTCTGTGATGATGGCATGAGCATCACCACTTCAGACCTTGCCCCCCAAGCTCATCAGTTTAGATCCTGCTTCACCTCGCCTCTCTATGCTTGCTGTCTCATCTCACAGCATGTCACAGGTGAGTCTGATTACATCAGCCTCTCCCATCGTATCTAGTTTGAAGCCCTGCCAATGAACCCTGCCAGCTTGTGTGCAAAAACCCTCTTCCACCTATGTGATAGGTGAACTCCATCCGACACCAGCAAACCCGGTGCCGTGTATGCCATCCCATTATCAAAAAAGCTAAAATTGTGGTGGTGACACCAACCGTGAAGCCATGTATTAATATAGTGCACCCATCTGCTTCTTCTAATTTCACTGCCCCCAAATGGAAGAAGAGAGGAGAAAATAACCTGTGCTCCTGATTCCCTCACCAACTGTCCCGACACACGGAAGTCTCTTTTAATTGCCCTTGGACTCTGGGTTGCAACTTCATCGCCACCAGCATGAAAAACCAGTAATGGGTAGTAGTCCAAGGGCCATACCAGGCTGGGAAGTTTCCTGATGATGTCCTTAACCCAGGCCCCACGAAGGCAGCAGACCTCCCTAAGAGGAGGGTCCACTACAAGAGCATTTCCTCATCCATATAAGGAAAAAAGGTATTCTGAGGCCTACTGATGCTAAAGAAATAAGCAAAACTGCAAAGTATGCACACCAAAACATTCAGAAAGGTTGCCAGCAAAGGAGAAAAAAATACAATTATCTTCCAAACCCCATGACCCTGGAAGACTTGCTGGATTATTACTGATGCATTGTCACTTCCACCTCCAGGCTGCAGCTCCTGAACCTCAAGCTGTCTCAGAACCTGCCCTGCCCCTGACCCAGTGGCCTGAGGACATCCCACCAACTGGAAGACCCATGCTCATGGGCCAGAAGTAGCTGGCTTCTCTGCAGGCAACACACAACATTGAAAGAGAGATTGACAAAGCTGCCAAGGTGCCCTGGAGCCTGCAGCAAAGCCCATCAAATGGACATGGCTTTGCTTAGGCTTCCACAGACCTTCTCTGTGCAGCATGTTTCAGACCTCTGAGACTACTGCCCCACTTATTCCTCCCAATCTGGGCAGTCATAGAACCACAGACCTGCATACCCAGGGGACTCAGACCCCAGGAAGGTTGCTTTTTGTTGGAAGCCATCAGAAAGGAACATGCAGCCTCTTGCCATTTAAAGTGTCTTTTTGTGTATCTAAGACTACCAGACTGGCAAGTCAAACACCCACAAGTTAGAGATGCCAGGCATTTTCCCTGCACTTGGGCAAAAGGATACAGCCTCTGGCTATGTCTCTTTCAATGATGTTTTTCCCAGACACCCACCTCCTGCCAGGATGGACAGCAAATGAAAGGAAGCAGGAGGACAAGGTAACTAATTTGTGTATCTGTGTTGTTTTGGGCTGGGACTGGGAATGCATTATGGATTGAGCTTCATGGGCTTGGTGATGCCCCAACTTCCCATAATACTTCAGGGCAAAACCCCTGTTTTCAAAAAGACTAGTTACACAAGTGTTCTTCATTCTGCCTTAATTTACCACTTTAGCAATCTTCAGGTAAGTTTTTCCATGCAGAATATATGTACATATGTTAAAAAAGATTGTTTTCGAGACATTTGATTGATCAGATGCAAAACAGGTGTCTCTATGCCCTATCTATTTCCAAGGTCAGCGAATTAAGAAATCAGCAAATGGCTGTAGGTTTATAATAATTAATTCACTAACCCTGAGTTTAGGAAGCGCACTGAAAAGATCTGCATTTGAGGATTCAATAACAATGGTTTAAAAACACTTAAGTGGGAATTTCAGCCAGCGGGACACAGTAGCATATGTCCACACCACCTCAAGCAACCTAGCCTTCCATCCTTCTTGCTGCTGAAAAAAGTGCTCCTGTGAAGGATAGTTCAGATAAGCTCTCCCTTTCCATTAATTACACAGAGAGAGCCCAGCTTTAACCTCAGTCTGTTTTTGGACAGTCTCCACACGGCTGTGCAGTATGTGGCTCTACTATGTCAGCTATATGAAACCTCCCCACCATTCACCTCATGCATATGCAGTAGTGACACAATTTTCTACAGAAGCACACAGCCACCCTCATTGTATTTCACATTAAGCTAACATCATGCTTCTGACAAAACAGAGCATCACTTCTTTTCAAATGTGTGCTACCAGTGTCAAGATCTTTGGCTTTCTTTAATGCTTGCCAAAAGTGTTTGGTTTTATTTCTCTCTAAAATGCTGAATAAGTCAAGAGAGCTAGGATTTGACCTCTAAAGCCCACAATGCACAGTTGTGTGCCCACAGCACAGGACTGAGGTTTGTCTTGCATGAAATGAACATAGCCAAAGTCCTTCTTATATTCATTTTTCTCTAAACAGTTTCTCAGTCATTGGCTTGCTGTTAATTTTCCGAGTTTAATACTCCATTGTTCCTCTAATGTACGCCTAGCACAGAAATTTCATATGATCTGATCCCACCAGTGCTAACACTCCCACTCTGCAAGGCCCTTCTAAACGAAATGATACAAAGCAAGTGTGTTGGCTAGTTAAGAAGATATTTGAAGAGCAAATAAATATGCAAAAAAATGAACCAACCTGAGAAAAACAGGTCAAGTGACCAGAGATAAGAAGAGGAAAGAAATTTTCATAGAAACATAGAATCGTTTTGATTGGAAGAGATCCTTAAGATCATTGAGTCCAACCCTTCACCTAACTCTAGCACTAGACCACGTCCCTAAGAACCTCATCTATACATCTTTTAAACACCTCCAGGGACAGTGAGTCAACCACTTCGCTGGGCAGCCTGTTCCAGTGCCAGACAACCCCTTCTCTGAAGAAACGTTTCCCAATATGCAATCTGAACCTTCCCTGGCGCAACTTCAGGTCAATTCCTCTTGTCCTATCATTTGCTACTTGGAAGAAGAGACCAACACCCTCCATGCTACAACCTGCTTTCAGGTAGTTGTAGAGAGAGACAAACTCTCCCCTCAGCCTCCGTTTCTCCAGGCTAAACAGCCCCAGTTCCCTCAGATGCTCCTCATAAGACTGTCCTCCAGTCCCTTCACCAGCTTTGTTGCCTTTGTCTGAACTCACTCCAGTACCTCAGCATCTTTCCGGTAGTGAGGGCTCCAAAATTGAACACAGTACCTGAGGTGCAGCCTCACTAGCTCCAAGTGCAGTGAAACAATCACTTCCCTAGTCCTGCTGGCAACACTGTTTCTGACACACGCCAGGATGTTCTTGGCCTTTTCGGCCACCTGGGCACACTGCTGGCTCATATTCAGCTGGCTGTCAACCAACACCCCCAGATCCTTTTCAGCCAGGCAGCTTTCCAGCCACTCTTCCTCAACACCGTAGCATTGCATGGGCTTGTGGTGACCCAAGTGCAGCACCTGGAACTTGGCCTTGTCGAACCTGACACAGTTGGCTGGAGCCCAACGATCCAGACAGTCCAGATCCCTATGTACGGCCTTCCTACCCACGAGCAGATCAACGCTCCCACCCAACTTGGTGTCATCTGCAAACTTACTGAGGGTACTGAGGGTGCACTCAATCCCCTTCTCCAAGTCATTGATAAAGAAATTAAACAGAACTGGCCCCAAAACTGAGTCCTGGGGAACAACACTCACAACCGGCCTCCCACTGGATTTGACTTCATTCACCCCTACTCTTTGGGTCCAGATATCCAGCCAGTTCTTTACCCAGCGAAGAGTATGCTCATCCAAGCCATGACCTGCCAATTTCTCCACAAGGATTCTGTGGAAAACAATGTCAAAGTCTTTGCTGAAGTCCACATACACAACATCCACAGCCTTTCCCTCATCCACTGAGCAGGTCACCTTGTCATAGAAGGAGATCAAGTTGGTCAAGCAGGACCTGCCTTTCATAAACCCATGCTGACCGGGCCTGATGACATGGTTGTCTTGTATGCACTGTGTCATGGCACTCAGGATGAGCTGTTCCATGTCCTCCTCTGGCACTGAGGTCAGACCAACAGGCCTGTAATTCCCTGGATTCTCGTTCCAGTCCTTCTTGTAGATGGGTGATACATTTGTCAACTTCCAGTCAACTGGGATCTCCCCAGTTATCCAGAACTGCTGGTAAATAATGGAAATCGGCCTGGTGAGCATCTCCGCCAGCTCCCATCTGGCGTCCTAGACTTGTGTGTGTCTAAGTGGTGTAGCAGGTCGCTGTTTCCCCTTGGATTAAAGGGGCTTCAGTTTGCACCCTGTCCTTGTCTTCTGGCTCAGGGGGTTGTGTACCTGGAGCACAACTGGTCTCACTATTAAAGACTGAGGCAAAGAAGGCATTTACTACTTCAGCCTCATCTTCTGTCACTGTGTTTTCCCCTGCATCCACCAGAGGGTGGAGATTCTCCTTAGCCCTGCTGATACAGGGGACCAACTAGCTAACACTTAGAGAGCTAACACTTTAAGAGCTAACCCTTAACCCACATAGAATTGCCTAGCCTAACTTAGCTTTGTGTAACTTATTGTATGAGAAACAGGAGTTCGCTGATGACTTCACAGGCCTTGCAAAGATAAAAAAACCCTTGCTGCATCCTTGGGTGGACTAGATAACAGAATCTTGGGCACAGGACAGGAGATATGTCAGTTCTAACCAACTCGTCAGTTTGAGTCCCAGCCAACTCAGCACACCAGGCCAAAGGTAAAGGTGTACAGTGAAGAGGGCCCTCGCCCGCGATCACTGTGCAAACGCAACCAAGAGGGGCTGGAGGTGGAGACTATGGAAATGATTTCCCGGAACTCATTGTAATAAGAATTGCCTTCTCGGGGACAGGTTATGAATATGTATAGACATTCCTAGAACTTTCATGAATATGTAATACTTTACAGCATTTAACCAAGCTTGCACCTGCTGGAAATTTGCACACTTCCTAGGTGGAGTTATCCCCTGTGTGTCCAGCGATGAAAGAAACACACCTTCTTTACAATCTCACAGGTTGTAAAATAATTTCTGCTCCTCATTTTGGTGAGCCAGCCAGGAGGGGGTTCTGCTCGGCCACATGATCAGCTGAGAACAGACAACTTGAGGCGCGCCCCAAAACTCTTTTTTGGAAGACCTCCGCTCCCAGCTGGTCATTGTGGGGTAGGCAAAAGACCTCCGGCGTTAACAGCGGATAAGGCATGTTGTATTGTAACGCGGGAAGCCAGTAAGTCATAGGGGACGCCCGCACGTGGCCAGGGTTACCACAGTGGTATTTGGTGTAAACGGGTACCTGGAAAGTGGGGGTTGTTGACCGAATGAGAATCGGCCGCTAGTGATCTTGGGAGTGGATCAAGCAACCCTGAGATTTCTGCGTCCCGGTTTCAGGAGCCAGGACAGACCTACTAATGATTTTAGCAGGAGAAGAGTAAAGCAGAATCTCTCAAGTTCCTTTTCACAGCTTCTGAAGGAGTAATAGTTGGTCTGTAACTGTGTGTTATCTTTTGTAAGTGCCCGGGCATTCCATGCATTCCATTCTAAGCACTATCTGTCATAAAAACCAGCCGGCCAGTAAAAGTGTCTCTGTGTGTGTGTCTGTGTGTGTGTGAGACACAGTCTGAGTCTGACTCATTGTTATTGTTTAATTAGTAATTACTGTTTAAATGTATGGTGGTATTACGCTTTAGCCTGTGATCTGTATAAAGCAGAAGATGAGCTTAAAACACCTTGATTTAAATCACGGGGCATGAGTTAAACTACAATGCATGCAGTGTAAGAAAGTATATGCAGATTTATTTTTTCACCCTGTGAAACCAGGGACATAATAACAAAATGAGAACCAGTTCCTCTACTAAAATATCACCTTGCTCCCCTTAGGATGCATCCTTACACATTAGAGTAACTTAGTGGGGAATTGTGATAAAAGAAAGTTTGAAACTATATTGTATTCACTTGTGGCTTGAATGTGGGATTATAGCAATTAGTGGCAATTAATGTTCTGCAGAACTTGGGAAAAATAAGATGAAGTACAGTACTGTAAGTTAATTTGCTCTTATTGTTATCTAATAATTTTGAGACCAAAAAAGAATTTAAGTTGTTAAACCCTGATTTGTATTGAATTTATGTGCTAGTCGGAGATATGGAAAAAAAAAACCAAACTAAATGTTATGGTGGATGTGAGCTTGGGAGAGGTTGTATTTAAAAGTTGCTAGAATATGAACTGAATTGGATCTAGGAAAATGGAAATAATGGACTTATGTTTAATATGCTGTTTTTCTGACATCTGTAAGAAATTGCAAAAGGTAAATGAGGCTGAGGAATGTAACTATTGCTGAGCTAATCAGAATTGCATATAAAGTGTATTATGACTGGAATTAAATGGAAAAACAACAACAAAAAAGAGCGAAATATCCCAGGCCTGTGCTGTACAGCTTGAACATAAATTTCAAGCCTGTGTCAAGCTGCAAGATAAACTCAACCTCCCCTGTCCATGTGGCCTTGCCTGTGTCTAGACTGCAGCAAGAAGAGAAAGAGAAAAAAAAAATAGAAAAACCACTGCTAAAGCAGTGAAGTGGGGGCGGAGCCAGATACCTCTCAGGGTAGCCTCTCGCACCCGAAATAGTGCAAGCTCCCCTTAGAGAAGTTACAGAAACTATGAGCAACAGAAAGTAGGAATTTGGAAACGTCGTTAGACGAAGCCTGGAGAGTATTTAGTAACAGGGAAGAGGAAGATTGTCGAAAGGATAGGCATAGCAGCACTGCAAGAAAGTAGGGAACTAAAGAGATTGAAAGGCTTTGAAAGCCTTTAGAAAGAGATGAATGTACACTGGGAAAATGAATGTCAGGAAAGGTGCAGAGGAAGTAGGTGGAGAGAGAATTGGACAGTAGCAAGTTTTGAAAAAGACTGACGGGAACCTGGAATGAACAAAAGCAAGTGGAATTTTTGGTAGATTGCCAATAAGCAACAATTACATAGTAGTAAAGGGAGCCACTGGCCAAAGTGAAAGGGCATGTTTTTGTGAACTTTTGAAATACAAATTGGGTAAACAAGTAGGCATTCAAAAATTTGTATTTTTGCCCAACTCCCCAAAACCTCTTTTGGGGAGAGATCTGTTGGAACAAATGGGAGCGGTAATCAGATTTGAAAAAGGAGAAATTACTCTGGAGGTAAATGATCAACAATATATGCGAATAATGGGCTTGCTTTTAGCAACTGTTCACACAGAAGGCAAGATTAATGAAGAAGTCATAAACCAAGTGCATCCCGGGGTATAGGCTACTAATGTGCCTGGAAGGGCCAAAAATGCCCCACCTGTCGAGGTAAGGATAAAGGGAGGACAGGGAAGAAATTCAGCCGGTAACAGAGAAATTCCTGCAAATCGGGTTATAAACAAAATAACCAAGGACCTCTACCCAGTGGTAGCAAACCCATACGCCCTTCTGACTGTATTAACCCTGATTTGACTTGGTTTCCTGTTTTAGATTTAAAGGATGCCTTTTTGCCTCCCTCTCCGTGAAGCCAGACAGACAATATTTACGTAAAACCCAGCTCACATGGACAGTGTTGCCACAAGGATTTAAGACCAGCTTGGCAAGCTAAAGATCTTGAACCTTGGAAAGCCCCCTTTGATGAGGGACAGATGCTACAATATGTGGATGACATTTTGAAGAAGGGAGACATGCATAACCTGGACCTCCGGGGTGTGCACTCACAGTCACAGACCAGAAGGACCTACGATGGACTAAAGAAGCTACACAAGCCTTTGAAGAACTTGGTAAGGCTTTGATGTCAGTCCCTGCTTTAGGACTCCCAGATGTGAGTAAACTGTTTCTTTCTGTTTACAGTTCCAGGAGCAAAAGGGGGACATTGGCTTTCCCCACGAAGTTTTCTCAAATATCAGGCTATACAGGATGATGTAGAAATCATCGTCACCAACACTGTCAGCCCAGCTTCTTTCCTTAGCAGAAACGTTGGACAATCAGTTCACCATGATTGCCTGGAGACCATCGAAGCAACATACTCCATTCGACCAGATCTAATTGGCAGTCCTATGGAAAACGCTGATAACTGGTTTACAGATGGAAGCAGCTGTATCCTGAATGGTGAAAGGCATGCTGGTTATGCTATAGCCATGAAGTGATGGAATCTGGACCTCCACCTAGAAGTACTTCTGCACAAAAGGCAGAAATAATCACCCTTACTTGTGCTCTGGAACTAGCTCAAGGTAAAACTGTGAACAATTATACGGACTCTAAGTATGCTTCAGGGTCATGCATGCACACAGAGCAATTTGGAAAGAAAGAGGACTCTTGAACTCTCAAGGCAAACATCAAACATGCAAACGAGATATTGAAATTATTGGAAGCAGTTCAACTTCCTAAGAAGATGGCAATCATGCATATCAAGGCACACCAGAAAGTGAGCTCGGAATTGGAAAAAGGGAATGAACTGGCAGACAGAGAGGCAAAACTTGTGGCTAAGCAAAAGGTAAAAATGGAAAGTGCCCTAGTCCCTGACGGGCAAGTCTCTTTAAAGGTAAGCCAGAATATACTAAGAAAGATTGGAAATTTATTATAGATTTAGAGGGATCATATAATTAGGAAGGGTTGGGTCACACACTACAGGGAAAACTTACTGTTACCTCCTATTTAGTTTGGCCTTTAGTAAGGGAAGATAACAGAAAGAGGCATTGGGGAGCAGAAGCACTATATAAACATTTGATCAGAAAAATAGTAGCTAGAAATTTGTATACTACTGTAAGGCAGGTGACACAACAATGCGATCTTTGCCTCCAGACTAATCCTAAGAATACATCCAAGCCAGAAATGGGTCAAATTGGGGAAGGAAATGGACCTGGGCAACAATGGCAAATTGATTTTTCGGAAGTCCCAAGAAAAGGTGGGTACTGATATTTGTTGATACTAACTGATACCTTTTCAGGTTGGCCAGAAGCATTGCCTACAAGAACAGCAAAAGCTCGGAAGATGGCTAGGACATTAGTACAAGAAATAATACCAAGGTTTGGGATTCCAGTTGTTACATCCTCTGATAGAGGGCCACATTTTATTTCAAAAGTTGTACAGCAAGTCAGTCAGCACTTGGGAATAGACTGGCAACTATATACCCCGTAGGGGACTTCTTATATGAGGTAAACAAATTAACAAAATTGGGAAACATGTTTGGGACTCGGAGTAGGGGTTTAGATGAGCCAGTACATAACATCCAACCAGGAGATTGTGTGTATGCGAAATCTCTTGCAGAAAAGACTTTGGAACCACAATAGGAAGGTCCATTTCAAGTCCTCCTGACATCCTTCACTGCTATCAAGATTAAAGAACAGAATGCCGGGATCCATCATTCTGGAGTGAAGAAAGCCTGCAAAGCACCATGAAGGGTAACCCAGGTGCAACCTGGAAAATTGTATTTCTTATGGTCATAGCCTTAGGATATGGGTGGGATGAAAATTGGCATGGGAAGATGAAGAACAATTTGAATCTTTCAGACTGTTGGACCTGCGTGGTCCTCCCAAGAGAAATGGAACCAACACTGTTTGGTGTACCCCATCCAGACTGGTATAGAAAAGGGGGTGAATGGGGAAAGTGGGATGCAAACCGAAGGCAAACTTGTCTCTGTGGGCAAGATCTGAATAAAACCATGGGGGGAAACTTTAAATTGGTTCTTTGGAATTAAACGAATCAGAGTATACGTGTTACATTGCCCACTTCTGCAGGAGAGAGTTTTAAGTTTGTGGTAATTAACCTAAACCTTTCTGAAATTCTATCAAAGAAATTAGACTATGTCCACCATGACATGTTTTGGTCTTTCTGGACCTTCTGGGTGACCTTTTGGTCCTTTTGGTCCTTCTGGGTGACCGGCCCAGGTGGCACTTACTACATCGGCAAGAAGAAACCCAAAAGAAAAAACGAATGCTACAACTGCAGTGAGCAGGGTCACCACGCCAAAGAATGCAAGCTCCCGCTGCAGCCCAAAAGACCCCATTTCTGACAGAGCACCAGCCATATGGTCGCCAGCTACCGCAAAAGAGCTCAGTAGCGCAGCAGACAAACACCAAGAGCCTGACTTTTGCATTATACATTTGTTTGTTGTGATAGTAACTCAAATGTTTCGTTGAACATTAAAAATCTGTTTGTTCTTTGAAGGATAGAGATGGGTTTTCTCAGGTACAAGTAGCCTCCTTACCTGTGGTCAGAGAAAACATAGATAAAGAATCATCATATTAGTAAAAGAATTTACTAACCTCTTAGAAAAGGGGGGTTGATACAGGGAACTAGCTAGCTAACGCTTAAAGAGTTAACACTTAAGGAGCTAACCCTTAACCCACGTA
Organism: Caloenas nicobarica; assembly: GCF_036013445.1. Lineage (NCBI taxonomy): Eukaryota > Metazoa > Chordata > Aves > Columbiformes > Columbidae > Caloenas > Caloenas nicobarica. Next base: position 44,207,463 of record NC_088284.1, on the reverse strand, counting down.
GAATTGCCTAAGCCTAACTTAGCTTTGTGTAACTTATTGTATGAGAAACAGGAGTTTGCTGATGACTTCACAGGCCTTGCAAAGATAAAAAAACCCTTGCTGCATCCTTGGGTGGACTAGATAACAGAATCTTGGGCACAGGACAGGAGATACGTCAGTTCTAACCAACTCATCAGTTTGAGTCCCAGCCAACTCAGCACACCAGGCCAAAGGTAAAGGTGTACAGCGAAGAAGACCCCAGTTCACTATCACTGTGCAGGCGCAACCAGGAGGGGCCAGAGGTGGAGACTATGGAAATGATTTCCTGGAACTCGTTGTAATAAGAATTGCCTTCTCGGCGACAGGTTATGAATATGTATAGGCATTCCTAGAACTTTCATGAATATGTAATACTTTACAGCATTTAACCAAGCTTGCACCTGCTGGAAATTTGCACACTTCTTAGGTAGAGTTATCCCCCGTATGTCCAGCAACAAAATAAACATACCTTCTTTACGATCTCACAGGTTGTAAAGTAATTTGCGCGCCTCACTCCTTTTGTTGCTGATGTATTTATAGAAGCATTTTTTGCTCCCTTTTACAACAGTAGATAGGCTCAGCCCTAGTTGGGCTTTGGCCCTACTAATTTTCTCCCTGCATAACTTCACAGCATCCTTGCAGTCCTCTTGAGTAGCCTGCCCCTTCTTCCAAAGGTTATAAATTCTCCTTTTATTCCTGAGTTCCAGCCAAACCTCTCTATTCAGCCATGCCGGTCTTCTTCCTCGACAGCTTGTCTTTCGGCACATGAGGACAGCCTGTTCTTGTGCCTCTAAGGTTTCCTTCTTGAAGAGAGACCAGCCTTCAAGATCTCCTTTGTCCTTCAGGACTACCTCCCAAGGGACTCTGCCAAACAGCCTCCTAAACAGGTCAAAGTCTGCCCTTCAGAAGTCCAAAGTAGCAGCTCTGCTGACCACCCTCCTTACTTCCACAAAACAGAAAACTCGATCATTTCATGATTGCTATGCCCAAGGTGACCTCCAACCGACACATTATCCATGGTCCTTCTCTGTTTGCAAACAACAGTTCCAATGGGGCACCTTCTCCAGTTGGCTCACTGACCAGCTGTGTCAGGAAGTTGTCTTCCATACACTCCAGGAGCCTCCTAGACTGTTTCCCCTCTGCTGTGTTGCATTTCCAACAAACATCTGGTATGTTGAAATCCCCCACGAGAACAGGGGCCAGCAATCGTGAGACTTCTCCCAGCTGCCTGCAAAACATTTCGTCTGCCTCTTCATCCTGGTTGGGTTGTCTCTAACAGACTCCAACCAGGATATCTGCCTTGTTGGCCTCCCCATTGATTCTTACCCATAAACACTCAAGCCTATTGTCACCCTCATTAAGCTCCAGACAGAACACTCCATAATATACAGGGCTACCGCACCTCCCCTCCTTCCTTGTCTAACCCTTCTGAAGAGGTTATAGCCATCCAATGCAGCACTTCCATTGTGTGAGTCATCTCACAATGTTTCTGTGACAGCAACTATATCATAGTTTTTCTGCTGCACAATGGCTTCCAGCTCCTCCTGTTCGTTGCCCATGCAGAATGCATTCGTATAGATACACCTCAACTGGTCCGTTGATCCCACCACCTTTTTGCAGTAAGAAGCACTAATTCCTTCGTGGCCATTCTCAGGCGCTTCCATGGTTTCTAACGCATCTATAACCCTTGTGTCGGTTTTGAACCTGAAGTCTCTTTACATGTGGGATGATGAAAGTGATGGGGCAGGAAAGCCCCTGCCACTGGCATGCTGCAGGAAGGCAAAGACAAGGCAAAGCATGGTAGGCAAAGGACAGGACCAACTGTAGAGCACTGTGCCCTGGGACAGGGGATGCAGCTGTTGAGGGCTTGTGGGTAATGATCACGAGATGAACCAACACCAGGGGTGATGTGGGGGCATCTGCTCACCAAGAGTTGAAGCAACTCTTAGACAGTTAGACAAAGCCTCATGATGGTAGGACCAGGTACTCACAGGGAACTTTTCCCGCTAGCAACAGCTTCTGGAAGGGCCCCCAGCTGGGGCACAAAATTCCTCTGGGAGTGAAGCCAATTGGGCAGCATCCTCAGAAGGGTGAAGGGTATGCTGCACCACAGGCACAGGTGCACAGGGCAGGATGGTGATGGAGGGCAGTGTCAGGCACAGCCCGACAATCACCTAGCAGGTCCACAGAGATGAAGCAGGCCAAGACTGACACAGAAGTGCAAAACGTTGGTCATGGTCAGCAGCATAGCCAGGGACAGGCATGGCACAGGACAGCCCAGACAGTGTAGGAGGGACCTGGGATCTCAAAAGCAGCTATGGTGTGACAGGGAAGGCCCCAGGAGAGGCTCCTCCCAGCTCCTTCTCACGGTCACCTTAGCTGCTTCCCTGCAGCCTGGTAAGAGGAATGAAAGTCTTTTAGAAACCCGGCTAGGCCTAATGTAACAAGACTAGGCATAATGTAGCTAAAGGATGGGTAATTACCCTCACTGGGCAAGTTGTAGTTCCTGATCCCATCCTACACAAAATAATGTAAGAGAACATGAAGCCACTCATTGGAGTACAGAAAAGCTGTTAAAACATTTACGAAAGTCTGGCATAGGACCTAAAATGGCACACATTGTACAAACAGTAGCACAACATGTAGTTTTTGGAAAATAAATAACCCAAACACTGCTAATAAAGTAGTAATGGGAGCTATAAAATCTGGAAATGTACCCAGAGAGCATTGGCAAATTGATTTCACAGAGTTGCCTAAAAAAGGGAAGTATAAATATCTACTTGTACTAGTTGATAGTTTTTCTGAATGGCCAGAAGCCTTCCCCTGCCACAACAATCAGACAAAAAAAGCAACTAGAACTTTGTTAAATCAAATTATTCCTAGGTTTGGGGTATGTCTAGGCGCGTCCTCAGATTTGTGGCTCGCATTTTGTTGCAGATGTGGTAAAACAAATAAGTAGAGCCCCAGGGATACAATGGGAATTGCACACTCCATACTGGCTACAGGCAAATGGCAAGATAGAATGAATGAATTATACTATCAAGCTACAGGTAAGTAAAATATGTCAAGAAACTTCCCTGACCAGAGTGCAAGCCCTCCCAATAGCCCTGCGTAGAATAAGAACCCAACCCAGAGGCAACCTTCAGGTCAGCCCCTATGAACTGCTCTATGGGAAACCTTACCAAAAACCACATGTCCCCGGAGATGTGCCTTTAAAGGGGGGACTTGATCTCAGTCTCTATCTTACATCTTTGAGTAAAACTCCACAGTACCTGAGACAGCTTATCATGATCTCAAGGCCAAGAGGCCTCACCGGCTCGTGACTTCAAATCAGGAGACTGGGTATATTTCAGAGACTGGGACTGCAAACCTTTGCAGCCTTAAATGGAAAGGACCATATCAAGTGCTCCTGACATTTTTCACAGCATTGAAGCTACATGGTGTAAAATCTTTGGTTCATTATTCAAGAGTAAAAAGATCAGAGGCACCTTGGGTCTCAGAGAACATATTTCCCTCAAGGCTTCGATTGACCAAGAGAGTCTTCCTACAAAAATGAAAGGCGGATGTTATCTTATTATTAGGATTATTTTGCTAGAGCTAGGGTTTTTTGGCAGGGCTTTGGGATACGAACAGACATTTAAAGTTGGTTCAAAATATCTCCCAAGCAATAGATGTGACTGCTGGATCTGCATGCATATGCTGGAGTATGCTTTTAAAGAGATAGGGATGAATATAATTGGAATCCCTTTCTCAAATGTAAGTGAAGCAGGAGATTGGATAGAAAACATAACTTACTTGAGAAATAATCTAGAGAAAGATGGCATACCAATCAGTGTGCAAGTACCTGTGGAATTACTCTGTAACTATTCCTGCATACAGAGGTGTATGAACAGAGATACCACAGGCCTAAACTGCTCAGCAGAAGTTGGTAATACAACAAATTGTGCATAAAATTTTACTGTCAGATCCATAAGTCAAAATTTTAGATGGCCCTAATAGCACAAGAGGGTGGTATTTGATCTGTGGGCAAACTGCCCAGAAGATACTATCTTACAGATGGAGGGGCTCTTGTACCATGGGAGCCTTAGTACCGAACATCACACTAACTGGCAAAAATCAAAACTCATCAGGCTCATGGTTAAGAATCTATGTGACATTTGCGAAATGAGTCATAAATGCCATAGATGAGCAACCCACCAGATTTCGTAGTTTTATAAGATGGTTTTTACCTTGGCTTGGAGTAAGTGAATCAGACAAAACATTAATCAAGATCTCAGCTAGCAGAGGAAGCACAGAGAATCAAACTATAGATGCTCTACTAGCCATACAAGAAGTTACCAGCTTATCACAAGTAGTGACATAAAATAGGATGGTTCTGGATCTACTTTCAGCCTCATAAGGAGGAATATGCACAGTTATTAATACTAGCTGTTGTGCATACATAGACCAGAGTGCAAGAGTTTCTACTGATGTACACCAAATATGGCAGCAAACACAGATTTTGCACAAAGGTAACCTAGATAGCATCGTCTGATGTAACAAGACTAGACATAATGTAACAGGAACTCAATAGAGAAACAACAGCTACATAGAGACTGGACCTGAAGAAAAGTGGGATGTCCTTGGTTTGCAAGCTGGGCAAGTAGAATGTTCCACTAGATAAAGAGCTACGTGACTTTTGCTGCATATTAGCACAAAACGACAACACGCATGCTCAAGAAACCAGGTCAAGGAGCAGACACTTGTAATCCAAGGGGTACCAGGCTGCAACGACCACCGGGGGCCACTAGAGACCCCAGGTGAACACCCTCGAATCCCAAAACAGGACTTCTGACAAAGGGTGTGATTATGTAAATAATCTATGTTTAATGCATGAACTAAGCGGTAGAAACAAAGGAATATGTAACTGGTATGTGTAATGAAGTGTGAGTCATGCATGTGCTCGATTAGAGGAAAGGTCCTCCTAGCGTCTGGTGTGCTGCAATAAAAGTGCCTGCTTTTTAACATTTTCAAAACAGTGTTAAGGAGTCTTTTTGCAGACTTTTTGGTATCAAGCCTGATCCCAGGTATCACAGCATGAGGTCAGAGACAGCCCTGAGCACAGGCAGCCAGACCCAAAGATGGACAGGGAGGATGCTCAGGCTCATGACACAGCAAAAGCCAAGCGGAAAAATGTGGACAAATGTTAGCAGTGAAAAAAAAAGCCCTTGTGTTTTGTTTCCCTACATGAGCACAGAGGATGGAAGGCACAGGGCCACAGGAGGTGATGGATACAAGGTCAGGAGGAAATGGTGGAAGGTGGAGGCTGGAAGTAGAGAAGGCAGGGGAGTGTAGCTGGAAGAGTAGAAGCAATCCCTGCCCTAATTTGTCCATGCCCTAGTCCTGATTTTCCTTGAGGAGAGGGAGAAGGAGGACCATGTCGAAGGCTGACATCCAGAGTTGCCTCTTTCCCAACACTCTCCCGGCTCTGCCAGTACTGCTGCATATTCCCAAGCTGAACACAGGCATCTTCCTAAAGGGCAGCCTGGTCTTGAGGTTTTGTATTTCAGATGCAAAAGCCACTGCAGGCTCAGAGGCCACTAATACACATGACTCCCAGGAGAGCTGATAGATACGGGTTCAGTGGAATAAATGCAAGCCCAGTAGACAATGTCTTTTTGTCTTATGTCCTGCAACAATGGAAATCTGGGCAGCTTGTTACCACTGTGCAAGATGTTGGGAAGCAAACACTCATTCATGCAGAATCAGCTCTTGTTGGACATACAGAGTTTTTCTTAACTGTTTTGCTCTTGCCTTTCTAAGGCAAAAATAAACTCAAAAAGAAAGGGCTGTCCAATCCAGAATATGCATAAGCCTCCCGAACAAATTGGATGTCTCTGCTGCCTAAAATTGCAAACCTGTACATGGCAGGAAGGCTAGCAAATAAGGTTAAAAAAAAAAAAAAAAAGGAGAGAGACTGTCAGTTGTGTCTGCCTATTCCTTCTCAGAGCAGCAGGGGGAGAAAAGATACCAACTTAAAATTCATGACGGTCAGTCTTTCTTACACTTCATTAGCCTGCACAAATCCTTGCCACTGTAAGTCTCCCAGGGTGACATTCACTAAGATTTCCCTCCACCCAGCACAGGAAAAAAGGCCGTAGAGTGTGAATAAAGACCAAGAGGACAAATTAGGTTGCTCTGAACTAGCCTGTGGGAGACGAGCTTAATGCTTATCCTCTAGAAAAGATGCATTGCGAGAGGATATTGTAAGGCTGAGTAAAAACTATCTTGTACCACAGCAAACCTGCAGCCAACTGCTCTGTGTATAGTAGTAGATGAAGATGTTACCTCTTCTGAAACACCTACTGCTGGCCACTTGAAATTTCGCAATGTGGATTGTAAATCAGTTACATCAGTCTTTCTTTCCCTCCCACTCCACAAAAGTAAAATGAGGGATAACAGGGCAAAACTGAGATAAATATGCTTCCTACTTTTGAATAGTATCTACCAGATTGCTTGGGAAGCTCAGGATCTGAGAGATTCCATAACAGAAACAAAGAAAAAATCTTCAGTTTTGCAACTCCTGGGGTCTTTAAACAACATGGCTTGAAATTTTTGGCAAAGGAGACAGCAGAACAACCCCCTCCCAAAAATAATTTATTAGTCCTTCATGCTGCATGTATTCTGTGCCATCCTGGGAGAAGAAACAGAGGTTCACAGCAATGGGTGGTGATTCAGCAGTTCCCTCTGTGAATGCTGTGTGGTTTATACCCGACTCTTGGTCCTGATTTAGTAAAGCCTGTTAAGTCTCTTGTTAATGCTGCTTTCCTGAAGGGCTTAATTTGTGGACCTGAGTTAGGACTTGCACTGTAGATCACTGGCAAAAGGTTTTAAGACATGTTCAACAGATGCTGTGTGCCACACTGGCAAAACACTAATTGTGAGAAATTTCATTGAAACTTAGTATGTGCTCATAGAAACAATGACCAATGCTATATGCCTCGTGGTCACAAAACTGCTCTTTCTCTTGCTAGATTTAAAAGTAACAAAAAATTAATCAGCTATTAGGCAAGGAACTTTCTGGTGAGAAAACTTTCCCAAGGTAAGTAAATCTTGCAGCTGAATTTTTGATGTAAATACTATTCACATCCTTCTCCATGGATACCCATTCATAAAACAGCCAGATGCTTGACAGCAATCTTAAAATTGCCTGCTACAAGGAAAAATTGTATGGAAACTATCACAGGTGAAAATCTGCCTTCCCAGCCATGTGAAGAACTCTATATTAGTAATTACATTTGCCTGTATCATCATACATGGGCATGTGTATGACTGACTGTCCCTCATCCGAATGGCTTCACCCAGATAATGCCATTTTGCAGATCGTGCAGAAGCTGACTCCTCCATTGGCTGAAGTTGAAAGAATTTGGGATAAAAACTGCAACAGTCTGTATACCAGGCAAAGGTGTGATGACCAAGATCACCAAGTTAGGGTTTTTTTGTCAGATGAAGTAATTTGAGTTTTTCAGTGTTGATACAGGAAGGCTGCTTGCCTACCTCTCCTTGTGCCTACTCAAGACTTTTCAGCATCAATGGACTCTCAGTTTTTTCCCTGCCCTTTAAAGTACACAATTCCATGTTTATACATGATGCAAATACTAGTCCATCATCAGAATGGCAAGAAGGTAAGTCAGACTGAGGCCAGCCCTGTTTCTGGGGAGTAAAGATATTCATGTGCTCTGCTTATTTTTAGCAGAAGGTAGTGGATAAATGTGAGCCACCATATTTTTCACTCAGTCTGTCCCTGGACACTAACAGATGCTGCTTCCTTGTGCCAACCACTAATGCAGTTTACATTGGCATTTGGTGTCAGGACACAAAGCCCACCAAGTCCCTGCTAGGACACAAAGCCCGCCAAGTCCCTGCTAAATCTGCTGATGCCAGGAAAATTGATAATAAACAGCTAGTCAGGGACACAGTCCCAAGTTTTTCCTCTACCTCCAAAGCAGCACAGAAGCTGCACAGGTGCAATGGTGTCAGCTGCTCTCCAGCTTGTGGCTATAAATGCAGTGAAGGAAGGTCATGGACTGGGCAAAAAGGGGTCCTGAGACCATGAACACAGGTATGCATTTAAAGATGGAAGAAGATCCATCTGCTTCATGGGAATAGCTGTACGCTTAAAACTGGGCTTTGAGAACTTTGACACACTGCACCTTAATGCTCAAAAATCTGAAATAATGACAACTAATACAAATATAAATCATTCTATATACAAATATATTGATACACACATCTCACCTGGAAGGGTGATTCTCCTGTTTAGCACTCCTTACTACCTTTTGAGCACTGAACATACTAAGTTCAGTCTTACAGGTCTACTTCCTATGGCTACCAATCCTACGTATGATAAGGTCACCTACAAAAGAAAATCCCACAGACTCCTCTGAGGAACTCATTCTGGTTTACAGGTCATTATGTTTATTCTTTGAATACAAGCATCCAAAATTCTTGAGCTGTAAAATTCCTGTTCCTTTCCACCAGGTGCCTCAGAGCCCAGGCTTCTTTCTTGGATTGCTTGAAGCTTGGTATCCACATCTCTCAGAGAGAAGTCCAGCCAGGGTTTGAAGACAAGAACCAGAATGCCTCTGGTTTGGGGCAGCTTAGATGGTCAACCTGAACCTTCCACCTCTGGGGCAGCCATCCCTGGCAATGGAGACAAATAAAAGGCATTATTCAGGCACCCTGACAGAGAGGGAAGGTGCTATGCCATTAATAAACTATCAAAGCATGTCAGTGATATTTTTCTTCCCACTACAGGCTCTAACCATGTCTATGTGGATGTCAGAGGGGAGGGTTTCCTCAAAGTGTCTGGGACAAGACCAGCCATACTGACAAGAGCCTGAGTCTCAGATCAGGTCTGGCTGCAAATAAGCAGTACCTGCCCACTAAAAGCGAAATTCTAAGGCAAGGAGTTCTACTTTCATCATTATATTCTGTTTTCATCTTAAATATTCAGACACTTAATGAGATTTTTTTAAGGAGAAAAACCAATCCATTAATCTGACCAGGAGAGCAAACTGGTCTTTGTAATCTTCTTAACTAGAGAATGACAAAAGCATGGGGAAGGAATATCTGTATCTAACATATCCAATATCTTTACGTGGTTGTATTCGCAACTCAAAGAGAGGACACCTACCCAGATTTGCACCAGATTCAAACAGGAAAGCCTGGTTAAATGCATTGCTTACCAGTTTGCATTCCCCATCACTTCAGCTCACCTTCATAACTTCAAATGTTTTCTTCATCTTCCTTCTACTGTCTGACTACACAGTGTACTGCTCAGACTGTGACCAGCTAAAATATGGCCTAATGGATACAGGACAGCTGTAGGACACTAGAGACATTGACTAGTTCCATTACTTGACACAAAAAGGGGTTTTTTTTTATTCATGCTGATAACTAAGCTCAGGGAGAGTTTAAAAAATTGCTACTGACGTCCAGTTCCTCCCACAAACACATAACTTGGCTTAAACACCAATGTTTCAATGTTTAGTCACCAAATGTGGCCACAGACAATGGCATGTTGTCACTACAGGTCTGAATGTACCCACACATACGCAGACTCAGACAGTCATAGAGTATTCGAGTCAGGAGGGACCTCCAGCGATCATCTAGTCCAGTTACATCTTCCAAACAGGTCTAATCGTATCTAATTACCTAAGGCAGCATTGAGTTGAGTCTTAAAACACCTCCAAGGACAGAGATCCCACAACCTGTCTGGGCAATCTGTTTCCAAATGCTCCAGGTCATCTAAAGAAAGTCAGCAAGTTAGGCTACTTTCTGTAGCCTGATAAAAAACTCCTCCCTGAAGAATTCAGGCTTTCTGCTGAAAGCACCACGAGCACACAGGTCAATGTGTACGAGCTCAAGGACTATTCCAGTATGAGGAACACAGACTCTGGCTGTGCATCCACATCTTCTGCCAACACCTTGTGACATGAGGATGCACAACCCAACAGCATTGCAATATCAGTGGTGTAAGCTGGCCAGAAATCTGGTAACCAAACTTCCTGGGACAAATCTGAGCCTAATGCCATTTTAAACCGTCTCTGAGACACACAGATGAAGTCACACACACCTTTTCTTTCCTTCTGATGTTTTCCCATACTCTGTTACACACCATGCACTCGAAGATGTCAATGTAATTGTCCTGGGTGATATCTTGCATTCCCCACTTGCATTCCTTCATCACTGTAAGCAGCCTTGGGCTGGAAATGTCCCCTTTCAGTTTCCATTGCAGATAGGACTCATATTCTCAATTGTTTGTATCCAGTGCTTTGATACAGTGGGCCAACTCCCAAGGGTGAGAAAAACTGGATACCAGGATTGCACTTTTGTTACCAGGAAGCCAGTCTACAATGCTGGGAGACCCAAAGTACACTGGTACCACTCCCAGCTTCAGTGGCTGCCAGAGTTTTTCAGTGATGTAATCTTCACAGACAGCGTTTTCAAAAGCAAGAATGCACTTGTACTGTGCCAGTATTTTACAGAAGTTCCCATCATCCATGGCGGTTGGATTTCTGAGACACTGAGGAAGGTCTCTGTTATGCAGACATTCCCCATAAGAGTCTACTTCAATGTGGCACATCAGTTCAAGCACATAGCCGTCCTGATGAGAAGGAGGGTTGCAGTCAGACTGCACATACACAAGTGGTGCAAGCCTCTTCCTCAGGATGTTCTTCATCTGCACTGAGACTATGTACCTCAACGACTTCAGGACCCCTACACCCTCAAGGTACTGAGTGGTCAGTGGCAGGTGAGAATGGCAGCTAAAGGTTACAGTGTGGTTGAATAAGGTGATGGCCGGATCGTGGCAGAGTTTGTAGTTGTTTTTTGGTGACTCTTCATGGAAAAGGGCCCAATCATGATAGTCTTTACAAGGGAGGGGCAGGCTGTCTATACTGAAGTCAGTACCTAGACAAAAGTAAACAGTGTTTAGTCTATCCCTATCTATAATGCAACACTAAATACAAGCCTAGTTTTAATTTAATATCATACCTACAACCATCACATTTATGACATTAGAAGGCAGTACTGTAAAGAGCAATTCATGCAAAGACAGAAGAGTGTTATGATAGATAAAACTGAATTTGGCAGCAGAAGTATCTAGAGAATGGGGATCAGTAGTTAATCTCAGAAATGGTTTCCTTTCAGGTCATTTTAGTTTAAAGACCTTTCATTTCAAAGGCTCACGAGGAATTTTATATTTGAATGCATTGAAATGAGACTAATAAGATGCTTAATAATCCCCTGGTATTGTAAATAGGGGAACAGATGGTATTGACTCTATCTATGATCTGAGGGAAATGGTTACTGCAGGGCTCAATTTCATTCTAGTAACAAAACAACAAAGAGGGTGCTAAAATGTTGGACAGGATAAGGGCAAAAATTGCAAGAATCACCTCAAGTCTTGGAAAGATATACTATAGAGAGATTGGAAGCCAATCTATTTATTTCATCAAAGAGAGAATTAAGAGGTGATGTATCACAGTTGCCTACTAGATACACAAAGAAGTAGCTTCTGGCAGAAGATGGCTCCTCAAATTAATCAGAGAATCATTTTGGTTGGAAGAGAGCCTTACTATCACTGAATCCAACCCTTCACCTAACTCTGGCACAAAACCATGTCCCTAAAAACCTCATCTATACATCTTTTAAACACCTCCAGGGATGGTGACTCCACCACTTCCCTGGGCAGCCTGTTCCAGTGCCAGACAACCCCTTCTGTGAAGAAATGTTTCCTAATATCGAACCTGAACCTCCCCTGGCGCAACTTCAGGTCAATTCCTCTTGTCCTATCATTTGCTACTTGGAAGAAGAGACCAACACCCTCCATGCTACAACCTGCTTTCAGGTAGTTATAGAGAGAGACAAACTCTCCCCTCAGCCTCCGTTTCTCCAGGCTGAACAGCCCCAGTTCCCTCAGATGCTCCTCATAAGACTGTTCTCCAGTCCCTTCACCAGCCTTGTTGCCTTTGTCTGAACTCACTCCAGTACCTCAGCATCTTTCCAGTAGTGAGGGCTCCAAAATTGAACACAGTACCTGAGGTGCAGCCTCACTAGTTCCAAGTGCAGTGGAACGATCACTTCCCTAGTCCTGCTGGCAACACTGTTTCTGACACACGCCAGGATGTTCTTGGCCTTTTCGGCCACCTGGGCACACTGCTGGCTCATATTCAGCTGGCTGTCAACCAACACCCCCAGATCCTTTTTGGCCAGGCAGCTTTCCAGCCACTCTCCCCCAACCCTGTAGCATTGCATGGGCTTGTGGTGACCCAAGTACAGGACCTGGAACTTGGCCTTGTTGAACCTCATACAATTGGCCTCAACTGATTGATCTAGCCATTGCAGATCCCTGTGTACGGCCTTCCTACCCACAAGCAGATCAACACTCCCACCCAACTTGGTGTCATCTGCAAACTTACTGAGGGTGCACTCAGTCCCCTCCTTCAAGCCATTGATAAAGAAATTAAACAGAACTGGCCCCAAAACTGAGTCCTGGGGAACAACACTCACAACCAGTCCCCAACTGGATTTGACTCCATTCACTCCTACTCTTTGGGTCCAGATATCCAGCCAGCTGTTTACCTAGCAGAGAGTATGCTCATCCAAGTCATGACCTGCCAATTTCTCCACAAGGATTCTGTGGAAAACGGTGTCAAAGGCTTTGCTGAAGTCCACATATACAACATCCACAGCCTTTCCCTCATTCACTAAGCGGGTCACCTTGTCATAGAAAGAAATCACTCAAGCAGAACCTGCCTTTCATAAACTCATGCTCAGAAGGCCTGATGACCTGGTTGTCTTGTATGCGCTCTGTCATGGCACTCAGGATGAGTTCTTCCATGACCTTTCCTGGCACTGAGGTCAGACCAACAGGCCTGTAATTCCCTGGATCGTCCTTTCTGTCCTTCTTGTAGATGGGTGATACATTTGCCAACTTCCAGTCAACTGGGATCTCCCCAGTTACCCAGAACTGCTGATAAATAATGGAAATCAGCTTGGTGAGCACCTCTGCCAGTTCACTCAGCAACCATCTGGTCCCCTAGACTTGTGCGTGTCTAAGTGGTGTAGCAGGTCGCTGTTTCCCTTTGAATTATCGGGGCTTCATTTTGCACCCTGTCCCTGTTACTGGCTCAGGGGGCTGTGTACCTGGAGCACAGCTGGTCTCACTATTAAAGACTGAGGCAAAGAAAGCATTTAGTACTTCAGCCTCATCTTCTGTCACTGTGTTTCCCCCTGCATCCACCAGAGGGTGGAGATTCTCCTTACCCCTTCTTTTGTTGCTGATGTATCTATAGAAGCATTTTTTGCTCCCTTTTACAACAGTAGATAGGCTCAGCCCTAGTTGGGCTTTGGCCCTTCTAATTTTCTCCCTGCATAACTTCACAGCATCCTTGCAGTCCTCTTGAGTAGCCTGCCCCTTCTTCCAAAGGTTATAAATTCTCCTTTTATTCCTGAGTTCCAGCCAAACCTCTCTATTCAGCCATGCCGGTCTTCTTCCTCGACAGCTTGTCTTTCGGCACATGAGGACAGCCTGTTCTTGTGCCTCTAAGGTTTCCTTCTTGAAGAGAGACCAGCCTTCAAGATCTCCTTTGTCCTTCAGGACTACCTCCCAAGGGACTCTGCCAAACAGCCTCCTAAACAGGTCAAAGTCTGCCCTTCAGAAGTCCAAAGTAGCAGCTCTGCTGACCACCCTCCTTACTTCCGCAAAACAGAAAACTCGATCATTTCATGATTGCTATGCCCAAGGTGACCTCCAACCGACACATTATCCATGGTCCTTCTCTGTTTGCAAACAACAGTTCCAATGGGGCACCTTCTCCAGTTGGCTCACTGACCAGCTGTTGTCTTCCATACCAACCAGGAAGTTGTCTTCCATACACTCCAGGAGCCTCCTAGACTGTTTCCCCTCTGCTGTGTTGCATTTCCAACAAACATCTGGTATGTTGAAATCCCCCACGAGAACAGGGGCCAGCAATCGTGAGACTTCTCCCAGCTGCCTGCAAAACATTTCGTCTGCCTCTTCATCCTGGTTGGGTTGTCTCTAACAGACTCCAACCAGGATATCTGCCTTGTTGGCCTCCCCATTGATTCTTACCCATAAACACTCAAGCCTATTGTCACCCTCATTAAGCTCCAGACAGAACACTCCATAATATACAGGGCTACCGCACCTCCCCTCCTTCCTTGTCTAACCCTTCTGAAGAGGTTATAGCCATCCAATGCAGCACTTCCATTGTGTGAGTCATCTCACAATGTTTCTGTGACAGCAACTATATCATAGTTTTTCTGCTGCACAATGGCTTCCAGCTCCTCCTGTTCGTTGCCCATGCAGAATGCATTCGTATAGATACACCTCAACTGGTCCGTTGATCCCACCACCTTTTTGCAGTAAGAAGCACTAATTCCTTCGTGGCCATTCTCAGGCGCTTCCATGGTTTCTAACGCATCTATAACCTGTGTCTTTGTTACCGCATGCCTCTCCACTCCCTACCTCCACTGAGACCCCAGACCGAAGGGCCTCGCTAGCACCCCATCCCTCAAACGCTGGCATGCCACCGTTGGGTTTGTCTCTGCTGTGCCTGGTTTTCTCCCCTTCTCCTTTCGAATCCAGTTTAAAGCTCTTTCAGCGAGCTCTGGTAACCTCAGCCACAGGATCCTTTTCCACCTTTGAGACTGGTGCATTCCTTTCGTCACCAGCAGCCCAAAGGTCATGTAATCTGACCCATGAGCAAAAAACTCAAAATTCCACTGGTGACACCAGTCCCGCAGCCTGGTATTGATCTGCTGGGTCTTCTTGTATCTTTCCTCATCATACCCTGCACCTGGGGGGACAGATGAGAACACTACTGGTGCTCCTGGTCCCTTGACCCACCTTCCCTAGGCCCTGAAGTCCCTCTTGATTGCCTTTGGATTTCCCATTGCAGTCTCACCACAGCCCACCTGAAAAATTAGCAGCAGATAATAATTTGAGAGCCTTACCAGGGCAGGAAGTTTTCTCTTCACAGCTTTAACTTCAGTCCCAGAGAGACAGCAGACTTCCAAGACCCACATCTAAACTCTACAAACAGACAACTGCAGCTGCTTGCACCTCCCTGAGAGGACAAGGAGCCTCCAGAACAACTCAGGAAAGCTGTGGTGGAAGCTTTAGGACAAACCTAGAAGCTTTTTCTCAAAGGTTGGTCTGCACAAAACTGAATTCAAAATACCAGCTTGTTAATCTGACCCTTGGTCTCCATTCAATACTGCTTTACTACACTCATATGACTAGCCGTATAGCAGAATAAATGCAAAGCTGATGAATCTCTGTCAAGATACCTCCTCACTGTCTTATAACTGTATCTGTTTTTACATTAAGTACAAGCACTGAATATACAAAACTTTTAACTGGTATTGTCAAGCAAGGGAGGTTCATAAACTGAAACAAACAGTGAACACCTTGTTTAGAAAAAAACACAAATCCCTTCTCTTTGGACAAGCTATTCTACCATCTCAGTCACACTCAACTTTTCACTCTCTTCTACCCTTGACCTCAAACCACTGATGGAAAAGAAGAGGCAAATGTCTAACAGAGAATTTTGATCTGAAACCTAATACATAAAGAGAAAAAAATGCCCAGTTGCAGATTCACTTTACAGTACATGTAGTGGGAAGCTTCTGAGACAGCAGAGCCAGAGCAGCTCAGAAGTCTGCACTAGCTGCTGCTTCCTGTGCAGAATCAGTAGGTTTCTTTCACTACTTTCCATCTACAGTCTGGCAATCTCTTGGCACATGAAGCAGGGGAGTTGCACAGGGGAGTTGCACAGTTACCAGTGAGGGCATTATTTTAAGACAAAAGACTTGCACAAGTGCAACAAAGGCCTCTGCTAGGAGTGACAAGCCAGAAGACTGGAAAAAGCTGGCTTGATCTCATACTGTCTTTTCATTACTTGGCTACTATGGGAAATGATCTTTTCTCCCATACAAAGGGGGTACATGTGACTGGAAAGCGGCATGAGACAAGGCAACAGTCATCCCACAGATGTGCACAGTGACTTTTCAGAGTACTTTTACAGAGAACGTGCACCCCTGGATCTCTGCTGGTGGTCTTCAGCACTGGGCAAAGTTCAGCACAAGGAGTTGCATGTTTCCTGCTTCCAGCGATTGCCACCTAGAGTATTTAATCTCTAAAGGAAAATAACTGGGCAGGAGGGAAAGCTACTTCTTTAAAAAGAAACAGATCCTTACCATAAAACAGAAATGCTCTCATCATCACATTGTGCTAGTAGGTCTTGCTGACAGTAAGGAAGCAAACATCCTCTCCGCACTGACCCAATCTCCCTGTCTCTCCAGTCAGGGGAGACCACCACAGCAGGATCAGATAGTGATTTACATCAGACTCCGTCTTGAAGCTGCTGTGAAATTCTTGCTTCTCAAACTGAAAAGTGTATCTCTCCACAGGCTTTAATGGGCCGCTGCGTAAAATTGAGATTACTGCCACCTTACTCTCTGAATTGCTCAGTTCAGTGATAACCTTCAGGGAAACAAATATAAATATCATGATGCATCACTGTCATTAGCCAGGACATCTGCTTGACAAATCAGGATTTAAGCATCAAGCACTAAGTCTGCATGTGAAGTTTCTGTCAATCAAAGTGGATGCACTTCCCTGACTGCAGCCACTGTCCAGGTGATCCTATGTAATTTGAATTTCTAAGGAGGAGGCAGGAAATACAATTTTTACTGAGATATGGCCACATCGCATGTGATTTAACAACACAAATTCTGCTTTCTCCCTGGAAAAAGCACAAAACAGAGAAAAGCACTTCAGTAGTAAGGTTTCTTCCGAAAATTAACTGTAAAAAAACCCCAAAAGTTTTGTTGTCTCTGTGTGAGCATCTGTACTGATCCCTACTAATTTTTAACCACCGACAGAATAAATCAGGTGAAGACAATGTAACTACAACTTCATGGCTAGGTAAAGCAGAAAAATCCCATGTGTATGCAAAGAAAGGTCTACCAGTATGAGCCACCATTTACAGATCTGGAACCCTAAAAGGAAATTTATAAACTCTCCACCTACAGGAGAAGCTTCCAACACTGCTTACCATCAGCCATGAGACAGAAATCCACAGAAAATACGGGGGATTTCTGGTGCCCAGGAAGCTACCACTCTTTTCTAGAGGTAGCACATGCCATAAAAGTTTTCTGGGGCAGAGAAGTCTGTTGAGCAAAGTGACAGAATTGGTGCCAGCAGGTATTGCCACAGGATACATTGCTCCTGCTCTTGGCTTTAGTGGGGCAAAGACCTTTCTGCTCCCATGCAAACAGCTTTTTGTACATGCACCTTCATAGGCAGTGCATAATGCCAGCCCAGGAACAGCTTCAAGAATGATAGGGAACACAAACCCACCAGACAGCTTTGGGACAGCACACACAGGAGGCTGTGCAAAGTGCAGCTGTACAGAAAAATACAGAAAACACTCCCTCATTGGCGAGTAGACAGGATACTAGCTGGGGAAAAGATTAATATACCTAATAGTATGACAATATCTTCATCAATGACATAGACACTGGGATCAAGTGCATTCTCAGCAAGTTCATGGATGGCAACAAGCTGAGTGGTGCAGTTGACACACCTGAGGGATCAGATGCCATCCAGAGGGACCTGGACAAGCTTGAGAAGTGGGCCCATGCAAACCTCATGAGGTTCAACAAGGCCAGGTACAAGGTCCTGCACTTGGATCAAGACAACCCGGTATCGATAAAGGCAAGGGGATGAAGAGATTGAGAGCAGCCCTGCCAAGAAGGACTTGGGGGTACCGGTTGATGAAAGACTGGACATGAGCCGGCTATGTGCGCTTGCAGCCCAGAAGGCTAAGTGTATCTTGGGCTGCATCAAAAGGAACGTGGCCAGCACGTTGACGGAGGTGATTCCGCCTGTCTACGCCGCTCTGGTGAGACCCCACCTGAAGTCCTGCGTCCAGCTCTGAAGCCCTCAGCACAGGAAAGACACGGACCTGTTGGAGAGGGTCCAAAGGAGGGCCACAAAAATGATCAGAGGGCTGGGATTTCTATAGCTGTTAGCATAATTGCACTTCTTGCAGTTGTTTTAGTTGGTTGGTTTTACAACAGTGCTGTTATTTTAGCTGCTGCTATCTTGACAAGGACTTAGA
This sequence comes from Caloenas nicobarica, assembly GCF_036013445.1. Lineage (NCBI taxonomy): Eukaryota > Metazoa > Chordata > Aves > Columbiformes > Columbidae > Caloenas > Caloenas nicobarica. Next base: position 44,189,248 of record NC_088284.1, on the reverse strand, counting down.
CTGATTGCATCAAGCCAGAGGGCTTCCAGAGAAAGAAATGAGTCACAGAAGTTGGGAAGCCCCTAGGCACAGAGCCACCGCAGGCATCCCTCTGAGACCGTGCACTGCTGCCAGCCTCACCGAGGCGTCCGCACAGGGCCTGCGTAGCAACTAGGACACAGTCCTGCCTGCCAGTTCAGTGCTTCCAGAGGCTGGACCATTTTGGCATTTGCTACTTGTAGTGAAAGACATTAGCTCTGAAGCCAGGTTCTGCAGGCCCAAGGCAGAGCCCATATTTACCCACCCAATGCACATGAACCCTACATGCTTGTAACACTTCTATAATATCTCATACATACACATTTGTACTAACACAGAGATATCTGATACCTACACGCTTCTTCATATGTACATGTATTTATACACAAACACTGGAAAGTGCCTAACCTGCTGCTTCTAACCCAGACACGGCAAGTGGGGGAGGTGCAAGAGGTGGGGGGAGCAGAGGGATGAAGAATCCCAGAGGAGGCACAGGGAACACCTGATGCGCCTCGATTGAAACGCAACAGTGATATAAATTGTGCAAATATTATGCACAAAGCTCATCTTACTTTATGGTGAGTCATACCTGAAGCCTTCCTGAGAGGCTCACAGAGGTAACCAGCGGAGAACCTGAATCTAGCCTCCTGCAGCAGTTTAAGTGACCACCACCATGCTGGCCCTACGCCCTTTCCTCCATAGCTCTGCTTCCCTGCAGCCCATTTGGAGTAGTACCCACTTCTTGCTGCACATATTGCACCACGGAGCTCTGATTTCTCTCCTGAGGTACCAGGCTCCTCCTAAGATGAAACTAGTAACTGACACCGCAGTGTTGGGACATGACAGATTTATTTATCCTCTACTCTTTGTTGAGAGCTTCATCACAGCTTTCATCCTATTCGTTGCTTCTTCCCAAAGGTCCTGGCTGCTGGAGTCATATTTTTAAGTAGAAGCTTCAGGTGGGGTTTTAACATTCTCTGTGAAATGCGGTTACAGATGTTAGACCTGTAACATGAAGAACTTCCACTGACTGTGATCCAGGAGGCATGCAGCAAACACCTCCAAGTATTATTTTGTAAAGCAGATCCATGCTAAGGCAGACTCCTGCTTTTGCCAGCCTGACTAAGGCTTTCAGAGTGCCCAAGGATGAGAGGACTGAAGCTAGCATGCTGCAAGAAGCATACAGTTCAGTAAATTAAATTGAGTGGTTGGAGATGGATCAGAAGCCTGGTACAGTTTATGGAAGGATTTGCTGTTATCCCACTGGGTTTCAGCCCAGTCTGTCATTTCAAAACTCAGTTATACTCCTGGCTTTCAGGCTTCCTCAGTTGCCAGACTCCTAGGTTGCTCTCATGAGGACACAACTTGTTTGTAACATGCTTCAGCTTCCTGCAATGGGCTTGCTTTTCTCAGTTACCATCCCTCAGGTCTTTAGAAGCAGTCCACAGACCCCAACAACCCACAGGTGCAGACTTAAACCACCAAAGCTAGTCCTGAAGGCAGTGGGATAGCTACCCTGTCTGCTGTCCACCCCATGCCATCATCAATATGTTCTTGGGCCAGCTCCATTCAGTGGCCAGCATCAGAGCAGTTCACTTTTGTTTCTTGTCCTGCTATGCCACTCTGAGAAAATAAGCTCTTATTGCAGGATCTGGCCTGACTAATCCATATGAATTAGCTGGTAAAGATGATACCAGCATAAGCAATGGCAATGGCAGTCATTATGTATTAGTTCTGGAGGAAGCACGACCAAAAAAACCAAATTGCTGCTCAAACAGCAGAGCTAATACACTAGATTTCTTAAAGATTGTGTCTCAAGTGCTGCCTTCCCATGGAGAGTTGTTGGTACCTGATGAACTCAAAATGCAACCTCTCCCTCTGCAGGTCAGGAACAGCAACTTTCTGCTCTGTCTTGCAAAACAGGATTGGCTGCCTTTGAGATTCCTCTCATTTATATGTGCACATTTCCTCTGATCTATTTATAATACCCCTTGTTTCTTTTTAGGCCTGTCTTGGTTCCTTCTCTTTTTTCTAGAATGTTCTGTGATTTATAACTTTTTTTTTCACTTAGGTGCTGCCTCTCTGTCTCTAGGTACATATTACTCCATTTGCTCTTTGTTCTATTCATAGTCCTATAGTCCAAAGCAACCTTTTAGTAGATTGCTCTGATTTTTTCCTCCATCATGATATTACTATTGTCTTTACCACTGTAACACCAGCGGCACCAACCGAACTATGCACTCCAAACAGTCACTGTACAAACATCCTAACAGAAACAAATTAAGTCCCCAAGTGCACCATTAAAATACACAGGGAAGAAGAAAGGCAAAGAGGCAAGGAAAGTGCAGAGGCAAAGAAAGCGCAGAGGTCAAGTGACTTCCCAAAGGAGACAAAGTTACTCTGTGACAGAACAACCACCTGTGGGCCCAATTCTTCCTTGTCCTGGATCTTGTGTTTCAACTTGCAGCCCTGCATTTATACTCCCTCGTTGTTGCTCTGGCACTATTATTCTTTCCCTACAGCCCTTTCAACTTGAGCACCCCAGAATTAAAGACTTTAACCCTTTCCACCACACATGCAATGATTTCGCACCTCCCTGAATATACAGCACAGATGCAAAAGTACACATTGGTCTTACTACACGTGCTCTGCCTGTCTTTAACCCGCTCCTCTCTAAAGCATCTCAGCATGTCCTAGATGATGAATCTGTAACACTGGGTCAGCTGCTTTTCCTAGTGACTGTCTTCAGCTCAGCTACTTTGTCCTACTGACCAACATCACTTTAGCCTTCCCCAATATCACCCACTGGTTACAAATGGCTGTTTCAAAACCTTCTCTAATTCCACCTTTTGCAGAGACCAGATTCCTGAGCCTTTTCTTGTCAGAAAGTTCAGCTCTATAATGATGCTGTTTTGGGAGTTTCCATAGGGGAGGAAACACAGCTCACTGTGCCTGCAGCACCTTAGTGCCCGAGCATCAGTAACGCCAAGACGAGCTATTTGCAGCTCTGTAACTTCCACCTCAGCTGCTATAGTGGCATCTCCCAGAGCGTCTGTTTCCCTGTGTGTTCCCATAGTGTCAGTCCGGTACTGTTGGTCTCATGGCCTTGCACCTGCCAAGCTGATATTAGCGCTAGAGTGGGTTCTCAGGAGAAACGCACTACTGCTGGCATGAGAAATGCCTCCCTTCACTTCTTGTTTCTCGATTTCAGTTTATAGTAAGTGCAAACCAAACTCCCCTGTCTGCTGTCCACCCCATGCCATCATCAATATGTTCTTGGACCAGCTCCATCCAGTGGCCGACATCAGAACAGCTCACTTTTGTGAGCTGCAGGTAGCAGCCACTCAAATAACCAAGAAGTGCTGCCCCATAACGCATGGGCAGGGACGCGACTACTGCTCAGGGAACAACGCCAACAGGCCGTGCTGGGCCTACAGGTTTTCACCAGAGCATGGTGAAACGGGATGAGTGAAGCATAGAAGTACGCAGGCCTGACCCAACCTCCTGCTGCCTCCCCTGACACGTTTCTGACGGTTAATAGACCCGTGGATTAAAGCACTCCGGGGCACAGCGCGGCCCCTGGGCGCTGCCGGTACCGGTCAGGAGTCCGGGGGCGGACAGCAAGCCACCGTGCCCAACCGCCTGCCCAGCTCCCCTGGGCGCCGCGTTACAGCCTCGCCTCGGCGGCTAGAAGGCTCCTCGCTCGGCCCCGGCCACACAACCCCCGCCCTCCGCTCCAGGGGGGGCGATAGTGAGCCACGCGACCACTTTGCCCCACCGCCCAGCCGCCCGCTCAGCCTCTATGGTTCCGCCAGTCCCCGGAAGCGGCAGCGGGGCGATGGCAGCTGAGAGGACAGCGGCGGAGGAGCTGCAGCCAGAGGGGCAGGGCGGTGGAGAGCTGGCGGGCGGCTTCAGGCAGCTGTTGGAAGAGGCGGAGGAAGAGGGGGCGGAGGACGCCGGCTACGTGCTCTACAGGTACGGCTGCGGTGGCGCAGGCCCAGTCCCCGAGCGGCCAGGACTGGGCTCCCTCCGCCGCGGGCGCGAGGGCGGTGGCGGAGCCGAGCCTCACGTCAGGTGACGTCATGTGAGGGCGCGTTGTGCGTGCGGCCCCGGAAGCGGCTCCCTGGGGTGAGGAGCGCGGGATGGCCGGGCAGTGGCAGCCGCCCCTGCTGCTGGGACGGGAGGAGGAGGAAGAGAAGAAGAAGAAGGGAGTTGGCTACGTGCTGTACAGGTACTGCGGGGCAGGCAGAGGAGGAGAGACCGGGCGGGACGGCCTGGGAGGTGGGGTGTCAGCGACGCTCCCGCCAGCCGCCCCCGTCGCAAGACGACAGGGTCGCCAGCTGGAGCAGGAAGCCTCGGCTGAAAAACGGGGCTGCCCGCTTAGACTCGAAGCCGCCAGTGCCACGTACCGCTCGAACCCCCATCACGGCGTTGCGGCTGTGGCAGTGTGAGGGTGGGTGAGTCGTTACTTTGCACTCCCAAGTTATCTTACAACTGATTTTGATACGGTTACATATGTCAGTACTTCCTTATTTATACATTGGTCTTTGCTATAGACAATAATATAGTAACAATAATAGTGACCGTTGGGAACAAGGATGTGTCATTGGACATAGATTTGTGCATGTAGTGGTTTGAGTAGCATTTTGTGCTTTGAAAAATATGTATTTACAGAGACAGGAAAGAATGGGCAGATATTGAACCTGTGCCTCAAAATGATGGGCCAAATCCTGTTGTTCAGATCATCTACAGTGAAAAATGTAAGTTTTAGATATGGTCTGCACTGAAAACTTGAGGTGGTTAAATTAGTATTTGTTCTTAGTATTGTTAAAGCAAAGCTTCACATTTTGGATAACATTTTCTATAGTAGTACTGTGAAGAAATTAATTAAATACTTATTGTGTTATGGTGGGTGTGTATGATGTTTTCACCAAACATCTCTGAAGTTGAATCTTCACCAAAATTGTTAATAGCTAAGGTTTTATTTTAAAATCATATGGCCTAAGAGGTAGTACAACAGACAGTCAGGTTCCCATAATAAGGCATTACTAGGTCACAAGTAGAAGAGAGACATATGAAGCTACTGCATGTGGGGAAATGATGTAAGCACCAATGAAGTTTTCTGATTGTTTTGGATAATATTCAGATGATGCATTTTTAAGATATTTTTGTAGCTTTTTTTTAGTATACTAATATCGTTTAGAGGTTTCAGTCAACAGTACTGTTGGAGCAATATGTAGCTATCATTTTAAAGAGGTGTACTTAAAGTACACAAAACAAGAAGTAACAGGAAGTCAAAGGATTATTAACCTTACCCCCTAGTCAGGCCATTGCCTCACAGCCTTGGATAAAATGCTGTTATCTATTTAGTTCAAGATGTCTATGATTACTTCCGGGCTGTTCTGCAGCGGGATGAGAGAAGTGAAAGAGCTTTCAAGCTAACAGCAGATGCCATTGAGTTAAATGCTGCAAACTATACTGTGTGGTAAGTGACAGTCTTAGGATTATTTCTATTGTCATTTGATTGCCGACCTCTTATATCTTCAATAATTTAGTTAGTCTAATCAGGGCATGGCTAGTTGAGTTTACACAGGGGAGTAGTGTAGACTTCTGGTGAACTTCTGAAGACAGTCTTTGTTTAGTATTTTCCTTTCTTCATTTTAATTCGATTATTTTCACTCATTTGGCTTTCAGGATATTACTATATCAATCAAGGTCAGGATAAGCCACAGAAAGAGCTTTGCTGTTTAAAATTAGATCACTTACCTGATAACATGGCTGTGGCAAAATGCTGAAGACACCCTCAGCTGACTTGAAGAAGAGGCATAAAAGCAGGATAGCTGCTATTTCCTGCTAAATAATTGTATACTTACTAAATAGTGCATTTTAGAAGATCTGTGAAGTTAATATTCAGTTAGGTAATGAAAAAACAGTGAATTTCTGATATTTGGAGTAGGACTTTTTAACTTGTGAATGCTAACAAGTACCTCTTTTACATCTTTATTTCACTAACTTGCGTAAAATCAGGAAGTTTACATTCTTTTAAGCACATAAGTAATAGTTTCTGTGATGATCAGACTAGTGTGGGTCAACAGAGGTTAATTTGAAACAGGATCACTGTGATCTTAGATAACATACTGTTGTAACCAGTTGTAGTCCAGTTCTCCACTGTTTGGTCATTGAATGGCCTTTAACAGAACTGGTTATGTGGTTTAATTTTTTGTGCTCTTTTTAACTCAATGCCTATTAGAAGAACTGTGAACAGAGGTTCTTCTATGTTCTCCTCTGTGAATTTTAGGAAAGCCCTGTAGCAGTGTTCAAATGCTTGACTTCTATACAGGAATTTCCGGAGGGTCCTCCTGCAGTCTTTGGGAAAGGATCTCCGTGAGGAGCTTAAGTATATTACAGCTATCATTGAAGATCAGCCAAAGAACTACCAAGTCTGGTAAAATCATGTTTTCTTTTCAGTTCCTAATGTTTTTGCAGGTAATTTTTGCTTTGTAAATTGTCTAGAATAAGTTGTGATCATTGATCCTAAAAGTTGTTAGGAATTACCTCCTACATCTGCTTCAGTGGCAGTAGTGGAAGACTTAAATGTATTACTTCCAAAGTCCCTCTTTAGCAGTTTGTTCTAAACATATGATTGTGGTATGCTAAAAAGGTCTTGTTTTCTTTTAATTTTGATTTTTAACCAGACAAAATAAGTCTGACGGAAAGACAAACAAAGAGACAAATGGAAATTAGTATTTTTTCTTCCATTGGCTCTTGGTGTTTGCTTAACTGTTGTTGGGCTCTTCCCAAGTGAATGGGAATAAGTAAAACAGCAGCGTTGTTATTGCTAGAGAAATTATCTAGTACTAGAAGATTTTATTCTGCTGAAGACTTTGGCCATGAGTGTTAAAAGTGGAAACGTAACTTGTCTAAAAGAAGGTGATTGGCCAATGTGTGTGTATAGTTAGAATTTGTTACAGTATAAGTATGTGTCATTTATTTCTGAGAGCCAAGTGAAGTGTTTTGTTATATTTAATTTGAAGTATTTAACTAGTGGGGTTCTTTTCTAAGTAGTACAGCTGATATATACTGGTTTAATACACACCACATGTTCACAAAATTTTTTTAGACTATTCTAAAGATAGTTTCCTCCTGTTGTCATTAGGCATCACAGACGGGTGTTAGTGGAGTGGCTTCAGGATCCATCCCAAGAGCTTGAGTTCATAGCCGACATTCTTAACCAAGATGCCAAAAATTACCATGCATGGCAACACAGACAATGGGTTATTCAGGTATTATATCCACAGAACTCTTGAATTACTAAATAACTTGCTCAGGTTGTAGAGTTTGGCATCATAAATACAATCTGGATTGCATTTGGCACTTTGTTTCTTAAGGCTGAAGGTGAGGGGAAACAATTGCATTTTAATGTGTTGGTAGAGGTTAGCTATAAACCTGCCTTTTAGGAATTGAATTCAAAAAAATCTGTTGTTGGCTGCTTACTGTAATGTGTGTGAATTTAACGATGAGCTAATACCATTGTGTGCAACTGAATAGTGTACCGTGTTGCTAGTGCACCCTTCCTTATTTTTCTTTGAGCTTTGTGTTAATTTCTTTTAAAAAGTCTCTGTATCTCATGTTCAGAGAACTCAGGAGCAAGGAGAATATACTTTAAAAATAAAAGCTTTTCACTGTGATATTCTCTCTTACTTCCCTTTCCATAGGAGTTCAAATTATGGGACAATGAACTGGAATACGTAGACCAGCTTTTGAGGGAAGATGTGAGAAACAACTCTGTTTGGAACCAACGACACTTCGTAATTTTCAACACCACTGGTTATGATGATCCAGCAGTCCTAGACAGAGAAGTCCAGTTAGTAACGCTGTTCATGCTCACATTAAGTATTCTCCATTACACGAAAGCAAAGGAATACTTTGCTGGTCCCTGTGGGCTTGTCTTTTCTGGTTTTAATGCAGTTTTGGGGCTTGCTCTCATGGATAGCAGATAAAGTGTTAGTGGATACATAGATGTGTTCACTACCACTGAAGCAAGCTGTGCTTACCCTGCTCAAGCAATTCTCATTAATCTTTCTTCCTGCTCTACTATTTATTGTGCAAACAAAATTTTTGACTTTTTATAGTCAACTAGTTATAGTGGCGCAATCTGCAGAAGGTCTGTGACACTAGAACCACGTAAGTTGTACTGTTCCTTAGTATCTTACATCCTACCCCTAGAAAGCTTGGAAGGAGAAGCACTCGCAGTGTTGTACTAAACTGCTATACAGTAGCCATGATGATTTGAAGATAACCTGGATGTAGATTGTAGGAAGAGGAGTTGTCTTTTATGAGGAGTTTGCTGCAACTGGAAAAATAGAGCTTTCAGGGGTATGTGGTCAGCAGAAGGACCTGTGTGAGTTGCCTAGTTTTGAGGAAAATTAGCTTTGGAAACTGTTCAGAAGTGTTAAGCTTGTAACTGAAGACAAACTTTGCTTCCAGTTGTTTATTTTACTACAAATGGTGGTAAGGGAAGCTTCCTTGTATGGTTTTTCATGTCTCAGACTGCTGATGAGGGTTGATGGTTATGAGAAGATGTTTGTCTAAAGTGGAGAAGCAGTGAAAAAAAGGTGCTGCAATTTTTTGGAGTTACTCTTCAGAAGAAAGACTGAGTCTTTGAACAGCCCCATTGGTACATTGTTCACAGAGGATCCCAGCCCCTACCACCTTTTGTGGTTGTTCTTTGCAAACTGCTATAAGTTGTACTTCTCTTCCAGTTTATAACTTTCCTGCAGATTAATAAATCTGAACCATTTCAATGACTGTTCATACATGGTGCTATGTTCAGGATAATTGAATCCTATCTTAAGAATCAGACTGTCTAAGGTTAAGACTTCCCAGATGTCAGTATAGAACAGTAGTTGAGCTGCTTGTTCTTTGCTAAACTCAGTCTTTGTCATAGTGACTGCAGAAGGTTAACAAAGATTTAGAGTTGGCTTTTTTTTTCTTCAGTACTGCTTATAGAATTTATCAGTATCTGCTGTCTCTAAAAATTGGCTGAATGCCTGGTTATGCTGGGGAAGGGCAGAAGGTAAAGTCTGTTTCGTGAAGATGAAACATGGTTTTGTGACTGTCTGGCAGGTGCTCATGCTTTGCTTTTAGAGGAGTTGCCTACCTGCTGTTTTAAAAGAACTGCTGCAGAAGGCTGTGAGCTGAAAGCTCAAGCTCTGCCTTTCTGTGGGTTTGCTCAAGTGCAGCTGCATGAAAAATGTTCTGCAAACAGGTACAGAACATACCACATGCAGTCACATTAATATAGCTCACCCTGGGCTTCAGTTACTCCAGCCTTTTTCAGCCCCTTGCCATTTCTGAGCATCAAGACACAAATTATTCCTTTAGCACGCTGGGAGAGTATATAATGTTGTTTCTAAGTGTTATTGCTCATAATTTTGAGAACTATTTTATTATCTTATAAATGTAGCAAATGGAACACTTGAAAATTTAGCACAGTTCCTACCCCATCTGCCTCTGAGACTTAACGGTGATTATGTTGCAAGACAATTTTGAACTATGACCCATCTGCGAAAAGACTGACATACAGACTAGAAGGATGTATTTGGGAGTGTCTGGGCATGTTCAGGTAATTCCTAACTGCATTGTTACTGGTTGCATTCACGATCTGTTATCTTTTTCTCACAGATACACTCTTGAGATGATCATAGCAGTGCCACATAATGAGAGTGCTTGGAACTATTTAAAAGGGTAAGGCATCCTCTGTGAGGCAAAGAGAATATCTGTAGAAGGTGTATTATGCCTAGCTCTCAACTGGAAAGAGCTGCTGCTGTTCATTCTAGTCTTATGTGCACAAGCAGGCATGCAAAAACCTCCACAAGGGCTTAATATATTAACCTAATTTCTCTGTAACTTTCCACTAAGTTTCTGGCCCTTAGTTCTTGTGTGAGGATTGCAAGTACTTCTAATGCCTTTAAAAACTTGACCTGTAATGTTACTGGGTTCAAGAGAGTAGAGCATGCTTTCAGTCTACTTTCTGTTCATTTGAGCATAACTATACTAGCTTACTTTCTGCCTTACTTGTATTTGTACCCTCATTTCAAAACTGATCTCCGAATAGAGGAGTCATAATAACAATGTAATTCTTCACACCAGATTTCCCAACATTATGTTTCAAGCCTATTAACCTCTGTTCTAGGATTCTACAGGATCATGGTCTTTCTAAGTATCCAAATCTGTTAGAGCAACTGTTGACTTTACAGCCCAGCCACAGTTCACCCTATCTGATTGCCTTTCTTGTGGACGTATATGAAGATATGCTTGAAAACCAGTGTGATAACAAGGAAGAGACACTAAACAAGGCATTGGAGGTAGGTTTTGAGAGTTTGGTTTTGCTTCTCAGGGGTTGCTTCTCTTCTTTTATATCCTGACAAAGTGGGATTGATTTTTGTCAACAGAACAGGTTACTTGTTAATCACAGGAGCTTTATGAAGAGTTGGACATGAAAGCCAGATAATGACAAGGGTCTCATGAATTTGTCTACAAATAACAACTTGCTATTTACAAAATCACTGTAAGTTTTCTTCACCTGATAGTAAAGGAAGGTTTCTAATACTGCCTGCACAAGAAAGGAGATGTTTGAACAGTCAAGGAACTTTTTTAGCATGAACTCACTTTCTTGTCTGTAGGTTGGTGAATCTTGTTCTCTGAGTATCTGTATCTAAACAGAATCTCAAGCTCGTTCTAAGAAAGCTGGCCGAATTCGCTTAAAGGTCAGCAGACACTGGGGACACAAATAAGGAATGTCAGACACTATTTCCTTCAGAGAATAAATGACTTCTAGTAATGTTGTTTATCTCTCTGTGCTTCGTATTTGGGGAATTCCTTGCTGTCATTGCAGTGTAGTTTTTACAGGAACACTTCATTCACTGTGGGACAGACTGGAACTCAGTGTAATTGGAGCTGCAGTTCTTGCTTTGAGCCTCTGTGTTCTAACATGGTTCTTTCTCAACATTTTTTCTTTGTTGTGTTCCAGGACCAGAGTGTAAATAAATGCAGTTTGTACCTCAGAGATTCATGTCCCTTTACACTATTTCACTGAGTTTGACTTGTTCACCTGTTCAGGCATCAAAGTTCCTATTTCTCAACTCTGCTTCCCTGAGTAAGGCAATGCCATCTGCGTAATAAAAGGAAATTGATTAGAACATTTGTTGACAGTGTTCATACTATATAAATGTTACACAGCATGTTGTGTGAGTAGGGTTGATTTCTGCTGTGCCTCACTGTCAGGTGAGGTCAAAATAAAACAAAAATTGGAACATGTAGAAGTATCTGCATAGCACCATCTCTAACATGTTGTGAGTGAAGGTAAACCATAAACTGTATTTTATCCCCTGTCAGTCCATTGGGAAGATTCAAGAGCAGGATGTGCCTCCACTGTTTTGAATGACATCATTTACAGCCTGCTGGATCACTGAAAGAGAACCAAGTTATCAAGAAGTCAGAAGTATACTGTAGTATACTACAGGCTCAATAGGCTGGGGTGGGTGACAAATGGTAGACATGGAAAGGAATCATGGTGAAGCAGTTACAACTGAAGTAGGACTGGAGAGTTTTTTGTGAAGTGTCAGATTGGTTGACTACCAGTTGGAGTTGACATCAGTTTGGAGTCATTGGACAGTTGAAAATCTGATGAATAAAACAAATGTTGCTAAGACAGGTATTTCTAATACTGGCTGAACAATATAGTGTATGCATTTTATAAAGATAATCAAGGATCCTGTAAGCTTTTGCTGTAACACTCCAATCTCTCAATTTTCTTTCCTAGTTGTGTGAAATTCTGGCTAAAGAAAAAGACACCATCCGAAAGGAATACTGGGCATATATTGGAAGGTCGCTTAAGAGCAAGCACAGCTCAGGAACTTAACAAAGCAGACTGACAGAGAAGCAGCAGTAACGGAACATGGAAGAAAACAGTGTTAAGCTCTCAAGCTGTTCTAAAGCAGTACTAAGTAGGGTCATCAACTAGTTTTAAATCCAGAGTAGTATTCCCCTGATGAAGAGGTATTGCAATGAAAGAGGAGCGTGGAATGCTGTGGAGTCTCGGGTCACTGCTGCTACTGGTGATAGTTCTAGGTGCAGACAAGAAATGTATTAGGGCTTAGTTATTGAAATGTACCAAATAAAGGGTTTATTTCCTAATAACAAATACATAAAGCTATACCTACTATTTATAAGGCACTAAACCAATTTCTCATGTCCTGGCTTATCCACTCTTGATTCCTAACACGGTCACATCAGGTGCTGTGGTAATGACTGCAGGTACCTTAGCTGTAGTGGATCTAAAGTAATTTACTTCTGGTTAGTGCAAGCAAGCGCTGCAGTTGTTGCCTTATGTGAGAGCAGCTACAGAACACTGACAGCACATGCTATTGCATGCAACTAACACCAAGTGTCATTTTGTAATAAAAACAGATAACTTAAAGCATTTGTGTGAAATTTTTTAGTGTGTTTCTTTTGGTCTTTAGATGGACATAGTCTGTTCTTCTCAGATGCTAATATAGATTAAAAATCCTTTTTAGGAATATTGTATTCTATTGCATTGAGATGTCTTTTGCACTGGAGTGTTCTCATCCCAGAAGCTTTCAATATACTTGGCGTATTCAGTGGAGCCTTGAATTATCTGCACAGTCAGGAAGAATGGTTTGAGGACCCTAGAAGGTCTGCTCAGTTTTTTCTTGGAATTCTGTTCAGACATCTGAAAATCTGATTTTTTTTTTTTTCTTCGCCCTTTGTAACCAGACCAAACTGAGGTCATAGGTCAGAAGATATAACTAGCTAGTTATGTTATGTATCTTCACTAAACTAGAAGGGAAGGAGTGGTTTTCTTTGGGACCTATTTGCATTAAAGGTCTTAACCTTGTTGCTTCTGTAGGCTTTTCGTATCTTTTCCATGCATACATTCAGCCAAGAAGTATTTTTCCTCCCCTTTGTGAGAAATAGGAAGCACCTGCAGTACAGAACTTCAAAGGAGATGTATACCTGTACAAGAAACCTGCTGCATCTGCCCTGTTTTAGTAAATGGCTCTTGTAAACTGTCCTGAGTGTAGAGTGCTTGTCTGATATGAAATGTTTTCTTGGAGACTATCATAAAGGGAACAAATAAATACTAGTATTTATTCCATAATAGTAACAGTCTTTCTGATGCTAAACTTTAAAAGTTGCTGCTGTGATTAAACCATAGTGGAGATTGTTTTCAATGTTTGAAATATGTAAATTCAATGCATTCTTTAAAACAACTCAGAGGGAGTGGAATTAATATATGAAAGCTATGTTATTTTTTTGATGTTTTTGCCACTTTCCCAGCAGTAGAGAAAACATTTTCATAGTGACACATGAACATTTAAAATGGATATAAACTTCAGATTTTTGGAGATTTGTTACATGCTCTTTTTTTTTTTTTTTCTTTTTTTACTACAGCTGAAGCGTCAGCATAGAACAAGAAGTGGGGGTTTTACTCCCATGAATTGTTCCTAATTGAAACTATTGCAAACAAATGCAGTCCTTAAAATAAGCATAATTAATTAAGAGGGGACAGGATTTTGCCTCCGCATATGGTGTCACTAAGTTCCCATATCTTTCATAAACACAATTCAGAAGGCACTTGGAATAAGCCAGAGTATTCTTAATACATGCTGGCATGAATTTCAGAGAAAATAATTCATCCCAAGGTAGGATGATGTACAGTGTCCACTGGGACGGTGTATTTTGGGATATGACCTCTTAGTGACTTGTGGTCTGAGGAAAGATCTTGGATTTAGCCCTATTGTGCTGTGTCAAGAACAGTGGAATCCTCTGGCAAGGCATTTAGACTAGGTTAGTAGGGTTTTATACTGGTTATACAAGCATAGTGACACTTGCAAAGATGATGCTGCTTCTGAGATGTTTACCAGATATGTACTCCATCAGAAAAATATCTCGTCTCATGTAAAACAAATGTGTGACCAAACAAATGATGCAAATCCTGAGGAAAAAAGATGCTAGAGACTGGAGTCCGGTTAACAAAATAAAAATAAAATAAGTCACCATGTTTTAACAGGAATGTGTGGGGTTTTTTCTTTCAAATGTTTATGCTTACTGTCATTCAGATTGCAAGGAAGCTCTAAAATCATCTCCAAAAGGCACCTCAGTTCTGTAGTAGTCAGCCACACAGTCAGAAATACTAAGCTGACAGAGCTGGGAAAATGACAGGCTGCCCAGTCAGGTTGCAACTACAGCTACCAAGCCTTTAATTTTAAAAATCCGTCTGAGACAGAATCTCTCATGCAAGTGGGAGCTTGACAAAATGAACAAGCTATAAAGAGAAGGATCTAATAGTAGGAGGTGGCAGATGACTTTAACCTGTAGGCATTGATACTGACTACCTATGATCAGGGGAAACACCAAACTGATTTGTCCTAAGGGCTCATCTGTACAAGAATCCTTCCTGTTGCCAGTGATTGACTGTAGTGACGCGACTCTTGTGTACAATTTTATTACTGAGTAGCTGTCCCTAAATGGAATACTGTATTGGTACAACTGTCCCTTGTAAATCAGTGTAACTGGAACGTTCAGAGGAATATAGAGAATTATTAAAGCATGTGAAAGTATTTCCAATGCCTGCTTTTGTCAGAGGCTGACATCCTTGTCTTGGTCTAGCTCTGTTTGTCTGCCTAAGCTGTAACTGACTTCCACCTGATTGTCTCTGCAACTCAGCTGACGAAACAGTGTGCAAGTCCTTTGTAATCTATTCAGTACAAAACCACCTCAGCTAGCACAAAATGCTTCTATCAGTTGCTGTGCTGCAGCAGATTAGCAGTGTACTGTTCAGAGAGAAAGGAGAGATGGGCTCCTACAAGAGTACAAAATGTTATAAAGCTCTGGTCACTTTTAGAACAAAGGAGTAAGAGAACAATATTAAGTGATGGTGTGGAGTCATCCCTTGCAGGCTCACATAAGGGCTTTGCAAATTCTGCTGCACTTGCATATGTGCAAGTTCAAAACAGGCAGGTGTCGTGGTTTGATTGCGGGGTGACAATAAAACCGTTGCAGATGTATTGTTAACCTCCTCTCCCGCCACTTTCCCCTTCAGCCCCTCCCTCTCCCCCCTTCCCACTAAGGACAGGTGATTGGGAGGGAAAGAAGGACAGAGAGAAGAGAGTTGGAAAAAATTAAAAATGTTTCACTAATGCTACTAATAAAAATAGAGAAAATAATACAAAATATACAAAACCAATCTTGAAAGTCCCGGCAACTGCTCCGGCAGATGTAGGGCCAGCACCTGAAGTCCTGGACTGGACTCTGCAGCCAACCGGAACTGGATTCAGTCTGTCACTAGGCCTCAGTTCGCAGGGACAACTCGCAAGGTCCTCTCCCAATGTCGGCCATAAGGAAAAAGGGACAAGATCCTCGTGATCCCCCACTTTTATATGAAGTATGACGTGAATGGAATGGAATACTTTAGTTGGTCAATTTTCAGTTCACGTCCTGCTTGCACATCTCGCGGGATGCATCATTATCAATGACCTTGCATTCCATCGCTATGTCTACCAAAATATGTACCTAACTATCAGGAAAACTGCAGTTAGTAAGAAGACTTTAGCTGACAGGGAAGATTCACTAAAAAAGAAACTTGTTTTTAACAAAACCAGGACAGCAGGGGAGACACTGCAGCTGTGGTTTTCTTACCCTGTGCACATGACTTGAGAGAGAATACCTTTATTAATGCCTTGAGCTATGCCTCAGATTTTGTCCCAGATATGGGTGGATGCAATAGTATGAAAAATGCTCCTCAGCATAGCTCATGCACTTTTCTGAAGATTGGCGCCTTCTGCTCGTTACTGACATTTGGGATAAGGTGTGTTCCTTGCACTTTCTATTCCAAGTCCCTGTGGCTTTTGAGTTGGCAGCAAGTTTCCCTAGTGTATCTTCTGCCTAAGGCAGATTTGTAAAACTTGGGTAAGATGATGTTTGGCTGAGTTTTGGTGAGCCTATTAATGTGGCAGTACGACATTTTACTTCTAGTCTGCAGCTGTCAAATGTCCTCCAATATTTAGTTTTTCTTGTAAATAACCATCTCTATTAAGTATCTCCAGTTGAAAACATTTTCTCGCCCTTTAAGGCTGTACTGTCAGGCTTTTGGTACAACATATTCTAATAGCAAAGGGTAAAAAAATGCATTTGAATGTAAAAACTACATTATTTTTGTTGTATAACAGGTCCTTTCTAGAATTCCTGGCAGTCTGGACTGATCCGTATACTTCTGGTCATGAATGACTTTGCCATTTTAAAGTACTCTGTGTATGTTTACATGAGTGTACTCTGTATGGGTGCCTACCCAATACAGGCAAACAGTGGATAAAATCTGGCACAGAGAAATCTCTGAAGTAGACTATCCTTTGTTTTTCTCCACAACATGTTATCTAATGCTGAAGTGTCCCAATAGGGATGACCTGTACCTATCAGAAGTCACAGTGTCAAAGTGACATGGTCATTTTCTCTATCCATTCCTTCTCTCCTCTTAGCATTCTTTTATCTTAATGCATCACTTGCCTTAAAAACATACACCCTTCGGACACAAAACTTTTTGAAAATTAGGAGCATATTCCCGGGCCAGAAGTGATGCTGTTGATTCTGCTGAGAGAGGAACATATTTACAAGTTCTGGGCCTCCCTGTGCCCGCTCTGAAAAGAAGACCTTACCTTCTGCTAGAGTGAGCCCTGAATTTGCAGAAAAGGGAAAAGAGAAGAAGAGGAGAAAAGAAGGAGACAGGAGGGGAAAAGAGGAGAGGAGAGAATTAGTATGTAAAGAGGCACACAAGTGTCTGTATGTGAATATTCAGGACAAATATTCTGCCAAAATCAAGAGCACACACACTTTTTTTAGGTTTCTATAAGTACTTGGCATGAAGAGCTAATAGAAGCTTCACCAAATTTAGCTAGGAACCCCACCTCAGGATGTCTAGATGTCCACATCAGCTGTCCTGTGGAAGCTCCTTGAGGCTACGACTGTCCGCTCCATTACGTGTGTCACCCATCACTCTTCCTCAAGAAGTCATGGGCTCTAAGCCTACCTACGAGTTCAGCCTTGAGCAACTAAAGCGTTTGCTGTAGCACTTCGCTGCTGTGCGGGGTAGGGACGGTAATCGCTAGATGGCAGTGTGGAATTCACTCTGCCTTGGCTGCTGCCGGCTATGTGCAGGCTAGCAGAGGTGTAACCAGGACAACTCCTCCATGCAACACCACTAATTTCACACCTGCTAATTAAACACGGAGGAGCAGCTGCTTGGTAAGTCAATACATAGGACCACAGAGGGCTCAAGCACAAGTATTTTAGGAGGTCATCTTCACTAAAAATTGTTGGTGTTACTTGGAGAGCAATTTTTCATTAACTGAAACAATGTCTCCTCTGACACTGGACACCTTGTTCCAGATATGGACTTCATTGAGTCTTGGTGTTCTAAAATAACCACATGATTAACCCCTCTGCTCAGACTGTGGGTTTTGTGGCCAGTCTCCAGTCAAAGTGCACTCATGCACCTTCACAAGCTGGGAAGTTTTGGTTCCTTAAAGCCAGCCTTGCTACTGTAAGTTTCTCTGATTCCTCTGTAACGAAGTACTGGCGACTGCTGGCTCTTTCTGTGAATATGGATTGAAGGACAAGAGGACCTGCTCCTGCTGCTTGGAAGTCAGGGGAGGACTGGGGCCTAATTGAGGAAACTGAGCATGTCCAAAAGTGGTTGCATCACTCACCGGGAAGCAGGACCAACGACTTGGGTGAAGAAGGGCAAAGACAAATCTCTCTACCTTATTCACTGGTTTGTTGAAACTGAGTCTTATGGGTTGTAATCACAATGCAGGGATTTTAAGAGAATTAAGAGATGCCATGTATGACTTTGCCAAGCCAGCTTGAGCACCAAGGGCTGCTCAGGTGCTGCTGCTTCCTACATGTGTATGCATTGAGCTGCCAGGACATAGGACAAGAGGAAAAGGCCTCAAGTTGCACCAGGGAAGGTTCAGATTGGGTATTAGGAAACATTTATTCACAGGAAAGGTTGTGAAGCACTGGAACAGGATGCCTAGGGAAGTGGTGGAGTCACCATCCCTATAGGTTTTTAAAAGACATATAGATGAGGCTCTTAAGGGCATGGTTTAGTGCTAGAGTTAGGTTATGGTTGGACTCGATGATCTTAAGGGTCTCATTCAACCAAAAATGATTCTATGATTCTATGCTACCACTACCCACTCTGGTGGATATAACCGTCGTTCTGGTACCTCTGCCCTCATCTGAAATGGTCAGGTGACAGGTGTCGTCTAACCATTTCAGATGAGGGCAGAGTTAATGCTGCCCTATCAGTACTGCTCATGAGCAGTGATCTTGCCACCGTAGAAGGGGTCTTGCTGTACTTGGGCTTCTGATTCTTTTGGCTTTGGCATGCTTTCTGTAGGTGTATTTGGTTAATTACTTCAGTGGTTTCCTGATGTGTCCTGTCTGTTGTCCAAGTCATCTCTCCAACAGACCCAAGAACAGCTGAATAAATGCTTGTGCTGCTACCAAGAAGCTTTGGAAGGAGGAAGAGGAAAAGGGAGCTATATTTGTATTGTTGATGTACATCCCCTGTCCTTCCCCTTCTGCAAAAGCACCAGGACAATAAGGCAGCAGCTAGATAACCTGCTTCCCTTTTCATAGCCAAGGTTCCTACAAGTATCTGTCCCTGCTCTAGCTTCCAGACACACCACGAATGTGAGTTTTGTTACTGGTTTTAATAGAGGACAGTGAGAACACACTCTACCTGTACATCATAGCACATGGTGCTCACTGGCTCTGCCAGCCGCTTCTTGCAGTGATGGTTTCTCTGCTGTAAAAAGAACCGAAATAACCATTTGCAGGTTCCCACGGCCCAGGTGCACGATCAGTGTGGAGGGCTCCCAAGCTACAACCCTTTGCAGCACTGTGCCAGCACTCTGCTACCAGTTGAGTGGTAGTGCCAGTCACCTTGCTATGTTGTTTTAGAGGTCTAGCTTGAAAAGACCCTGAGCTCAGATAAAGGTTACAATAAAAAGAGTGTTCAGTATTTTAAATGCGCAAATGAAAATCAGAAAAAAACATGTTTTAAAATGCCAATGTTGATAATTCTTTAATTGAAAAACTAAAAACTTGTAAATCGAGAAAAGAAAGCTGCTTGGCTTCTGACTTTCAGAGGGAAAATGTGTGAGAGACTTGTTTTCGGCAAGATCTGATTTTTCATTAGAAGGGGATACGTGGACAAAACCCCGGAAGTTCGCATGAGTTCTGCTTATCATTAGCAGTGTCCCAGGCATAGTTAAGTCCCTCTTGGAGCTGAAATTTTATCTTGTGTCACGGAGGAAGGAAGGGAAGGATGAAGGATGACTAGGTCCAGGGCAATCCAAAATCACTACTCATGCATCACTAACAACAGCTAAAAATATTACAGCAAATGATTTCAGGAGAGGCGCCTGCTGCTGAAACAGACAGAGCCACCTAGCACACCCAGCATTTCTGTGCATTTGTAGTAGGAGCAGTGCCTTCCCTCCAAGTTCATCTGTATTGACTTTCGCATTTCTTTTTATAATTGCTAATACATTGGTGGCTCTGTTCTTGCCTGAGCTATGTAGGCGAAAGTTTATATGGAGAAAAGAGGAAGGGAAAGATAATATACAATCCATTTTACTGCAGGATTGCTACTCAGCAGCCATGGCCAGGACATGACCCTCATCCCCTGGGTTTTACATCCCATGCTGCCAGCTTTCAGTTGTTGCTTTATAACAGGCTTTTTACAACAGAAACCACATCTCCTCATATGTTTGAAAATGCCTGGTGTACACAGATGCCCCCTCACTCCAACAAATGCTAGCAGTCTCTTTGTCACCATAGGAGTTTTACCTGCTTTCTGTTCCTCAGCTTCATGCCTGCATAGCAGATACAAGCAGTGCAGGGCAAAGCTTTCCCATGCTCTGCCGTGCTGCACTTAGCGTGAGTAGTGCTGGAGTCGATGAGATTTTGCAGTGACTTGTAGAGGGTTCCTTTGCTCACAAGGATCCTCATGGAAAAGGATCTAGCCATGAAGGCCCTCTGCAATCCCCTCAAGTCTTTGGCTAGTTGTGGAGACTGGGGTATGTGACTCGATTGCATCACCTCATTACAGCATTCCACTCATCACATGACCCCAGCAGTTGAGTTGAGAGGTCTAGGCATAAGCCAGCAGTCCGCTGAAATTTTACTGAAGTAGAGGTGCATAAATCCAAAGACTAACCACTTCGGTTTGCAAAGAGCAGCTTGTCTCTTGTATCAGATGGCAGCATCCACTGTAAGAGAAGGCACTAAGCAGCACACGCAAAGGTCATATAGGGTCACTAAGTGATGTGAATTTATAGGGAACCTACCTAAGTGCAGGTATTGTTTTGAAAGAGGGTGGCAATAGCAGAGAAGAGGACGGAAAAAAAAAAAGAGGGTAATAAAATCCTAGCTCATAGCCTGAATCACTACTGTGGTATGGCTCTGAGAAATATACGCACAAAATATACCTAAGCAGCAGAGGAAAGAGTGTTTACAGCGATGAGCAGATATTGTTTCATTTGCTTCCTCCTGCTCGCAGAAACAGGGCTTTGTAAGTAAACAGGATACATCCCTGATATCTCCTCCTTGCTGGAACAATGTGTAGGGTGCTGTGTTTCTCATTCATTCACGAGGAATGGAGTAAAACCAGCAACATTTGTGGTTATCAAGTAGAAGAATATCAGTTTGTTCAGTGGTAACCTCTAAAGGAACACTAATAATAATTTCAACAAACGATAAATTATTTTTTCTTTGTCCTCTTCTGATGGAGAGCAGGGCTGAAATTTGGAGAATTTTTAAAAGCTGTTTCTATTTCCTTGTACGCTGTGACTTTAGGCCCTGTAAGAACAGTGTGCCTACTGGAACCATGCCATTACAAGGGCATGTGGTCAGTTTAGAATATTTTTGTAAGAGGACAGAATGGTTTGATGAATTTTCAGTGTTTGTTTGGGCTCAAATTCTTCATAAAGGTTTGGCTGGAAAAGTAGGAGAGAAAGAGGTAGCTGGGACACTTTCAGCTTTAGATCAACATCTGGTATCTTAACCAACATCAAAAACTGACTGCTGGGAAGGATGAAAACTCTCAGCAGGGAAGGATAGTGTCCTGGTTTTGGCTGGGATAGAGTTAATTTTCTTCCTAGTAGCTGGTATAGTGCTGTGTTTTGGATTTAGTATGAGAGAAATGTTGATAACACACTGATGTTCTAGTTGTTGCTAAGGACTTTTCAGCTTCCCATGCCCTTCCAGTGAAGAGGTGCACAAGAAGCTGGGAGGGGGCACAGCCAGGACAGCTGACGCAAACTGGCCGAAGGGGTATTCCACACCATGACATCATGCTGGGGGAGTTGGCCAGGGGGTGGTGATTTCTGCTCAGGGGCAGGCTGGGCATCAGTTGGCGGGTGGTGAGCAATTGCATCACTTTTTCTGTATATTATTTTACTATTATTATTGTTGTTTTCCCTTCCTGCCTACTAAAGTGTCTTTATCTTAACTCACGAGTTTGTTTTTTTTTTTTCTGTGTCCCACCCCACTGAGGGGCTGAGTGAGCAGCTGCAGGGTGGCTGGCTGCCTGCCAGGTAAAACCACAATAGGGAGATCTAGGATAACCTCTGAATGCTGATTCCAAAGTGGAGTGGTCTGGAAAGGTAAGGAGATTAACAAGACAGTTCCTAATTTTGCCAAAGTCCAGATGTATTTGCTGATAGAAGGAAAAGAGCAGCAATATATCAGGATTCTCTGCAGTGCCTGCATGCATATGTCTGACTGTGTACAAGTACTGCTTGGCTTCACCGCTTCACAGCATCTGTCTGGCTTCCAAAAAGATTCTGGGAACATGCAAAACCTGTTACCTGCCTGGGGAGTAGGCAGTAGTTTCAGGGGCACATGCAGGTGAATATGGGGATGCCACTGCTCAGGAAAAACGGCAGATGTGACATCTACATCTGGACTATGTGTCTAAAAAATGGAACAGCTTCTGCCACTCCTTGTTGCCAGTGAAGTATGGGCACGGCAGTGTAGCATTTGTATTGCACATCTTAGCTGAGTCCAACATTGAAAAGGAGGAATTCCAATAAAAGTTTAAACTGATGAGCATTTAACAGCATATTTAGTTATGCTTAGCTCAGTTTAGCTCTGAGGCCAAATACAGTGGCCACAGGAGGCATGTCTGCTAAAAATTCAAGCTTCACTCTCTTCCGGTGGGCTGCTTGTACTCCACTGCAAAAGCTCTATGTGAGACCCACTAAGCAAAGCCATCTGATGTTCGTGATGACTCCAAGTTTGCTTGTGCTGTTCCTCAGTGGTTTGGACACTTCAAGCTTGATTGCAAGACATTGTTGGTAATCCTGGGAAAGTGGAAGGACTGAGTTCACAAGAAGTATTTTTGCAGAAAAACCATTTCCTATCCAGCATCCAGTCACAGGAGTCCCAAAGTCTTTGTGGTTTTTATTCTGTTATTGTGGTAGAATAGGTGTCCTGGGTGCAGACACTGAAACAGAAAAGAAGGTCAGTATTGAAAGTTCTTCCAGATCTTTCCTTATAAATTAGAAAGCAGAAAGACTGTCTTTCTTTAAAAGTGTTCTTTACAGATCACACTGAATACAGCCAGTAAGCAGCTCTATATCACACTGAATGACTCCTGAGCAAGAGGACGCAAAAAAACAGCAGTTAGAAAAGGAAGTGTACTGGGAGGCCCTGGTGTGTATCAATGTACAAATTTAACATTTGACCAGGTATACATTTGCAGTGCCATATTTATCTTATGATGACCGGATTGATTCAAGCAGTTGATTTATGTAAATTTGATACCACTGTGGTGACAGCATATCTTACCACTAAGTGTGAAGCTGAACCATCAAACCAACAGGGAGCTAGTGTTATATGTAGAGGGGTGCCTAACCTTGGTAATGACAAATCCAAGCAAAGTGAAGCAGAGATCACTTCCTCAAATGAATGAAGCCTGGTAGGGATAGCACTGAAACAAGTAAAAATACTGTTTCAGTGGGTTTTCAGTAGCCCACAAAGGGTTGAAAGATTTCAAGGACATTGACGGACTACGTGGCTCCTAATGTAACAGTTTTACCCCTCAGGAGCTCTGCTCTAGGATGTCACTATTCGGTTTAGTGTATGAACTTGTCCTGCTCCACTCTAGACACTGAACCCTTTTACAGTGGCAGGGAAAGGAACTGCATGAGACCACACAAGCATGTCTTCCCTATTTCAGAGGACTTTATTACTTCCGGGCACAAGTTTTATCATATTATGATTTGGGAAAATTCATGAATTTTTCTGTTTCTTACTATGGCTTATACAACAGCCTAGTTAGTTATGAGGTCTGTGTCTCTAATTGCTTGCCTGGCTCTGACCTTGAATAACCTTGGGTAAGTAAATTTTAATTTCTCAGCTTGTGTTTACCCACCAGGAAAACACTAATGTTGAAATCTTTTTCCTCATGGCTTTATAGGAAGTCTCACCTATGGATTATTCCGCTGCACAGGCGAGAAAGAATGAAAAAAACAATTATGGCAGGCTCTTCCCTTAGGGACAGGAAGATTAATCCACACCAGAACTTGATAAAACTCACTAGAATCTTTGTCATTCTGCCTGTGGAATAACAGCATGTGGGTTTGAGAAACAATATAGTTAAAAACAAGGTTATTAATCATCAAGTTAATACCAAGAAGTTAAGAATATTTTGTACTGGTGGTCATGACCTTGTAAAGGACCTTCAAATTCTGTTATGCACTTCTTTCCACACGGAGCCAGGGTTGCCACATGCTCACCTCTGGGAGTCTGAGTGTCTTACATTTGCAGTATTTGCCCTATTTGCAGAGAAGATAATCAGCAAAATTCCCACTTAAGGATATCACACAGATGTGTTTTACATACTACCGCTCATGCTGGCATATTCTAATGTGACTCTAAAAGTACCAAGGCTTATATCTATATTGTCTCATGGGGTATAGACACTGGCCTTAGGGCAAGAAAACAGTATGTAATAACAGGATGACAGTTTTAATTTTGGGCTCAAGCCTACAAAGATGCAGAAGAGCCTGCAGAATTCTCCTTGGCTGCCACAGGCACTAGTGGTGTTTCAGAAAAGTTGTGTGCTGAGGTGCTCACCAGCATGTGCTGGACCATGGGCACTCAATGGATATTCATGTGAACAACACTTAATAGAGGCCAGGAAGGTTATTAAACCATTTTGCAACTGAAGTGCGGAGAGACAAGATGATTAGCCCAAGGTCTTCCATGACCAAAGGCTGAATCTTCTTGGTTTCAGTGAAATGCCTGGGTTTCAGCCTGTATTACAGGAGATACTTGGGGAGAAGCTCCTGTGGGAGGCCACTCTGCCAGAAACAGGATAAAACTGAGTACACACCAACACAGTATCATCTTGCTCAGAGTGAGGCAGAGTTATGTACACATGGAACCCCAGCCTCGCACAGAGACAAGATATTGCTAGCCAGCTGAGTTACCAAATTGCAAGCTAGCTTGCTTTTGTAGGGACTGAAAGGCTGCATCAGCCAAGAGCACCTAATCGTCTGTATTTCACATCTGGGTGCAACAATTGCCATTTGTATTGAAAAATGCCAATGCTAAAATAAAGTAGTACGACACACACAACCCACTGCCCCACTCAGTGCACTGTTGCTGTGAAACGTTGGCAAGATAGGCACTGCTTTGCCTCTGGAACTATCTTGGGAGGTACCACTTGAATAGTTTAGTAGTGAGTTTTATGACAGTTGCAGATTACTCTTCAGTTTCTTGTCATCTGTAGCATGCTTCTTGCAAACTCCTTGCATGACCACCAACTCTTCCATTTTCAGAAGCAGTGAAGCCATTGGCTCCCATCAGTCAAAATAACATCCAGTTTCTTCTACAGCTTATCCAATGCATAGGTATTGCTTGCTTCCAGTGAAAATGCCCACAACCCACTGGATTTTTAGACAGACTGTATCCACGTTACCCTCTCAGTAGGCACTGTGTTTATGAAACTGCATGTGGCCAAGAGAAAGATGGAAGTGAAGCAGGTGACTAGAGTAGAGGGGATAGAAGTGTGCACACAGAGGTAAGGGGGAGAAGCAGAGGCTATATAATATGACTGGCATGGGAAGGAGATGGTGCAAGGAATGAGGTTGTCACTTCCTCCTTTCAATACTTATTGTTCACTCCTGCCTTTCACTGCAGCTTGATGCTTAGGTCACTCTGCCATGTGGGCCCCCAAGGGCTTCAAAACAGACTAACAAGGAGGTACTTAACCAACATGAATATACAAGAATTGCAGGGCTGGGGCAGACATATGGGGCTGTGATGCAAGATGGTGAAGATGGAGATAGAAAAGATGGAGGAATGCCATGAGCAAGGTATGAGATGAAAACTTAAGAGGAAAATGAAGGCAAGTGGGAGTTAGCATAGACAGAAAAGGTGAGAGAGATGCTGCTATTCAGAATGAAATCTGGGGGAAGGCCAGGAAGTCATAGTAAGAAAGGCAGCACAGAATCAAGACACTTGATGTATGTACCCTGTACATCTGAACCAGGGCAGGAACACTGCCATACTGCAGGTTTTTCACTCATCTCAAGACTAGCCTGCTTTCATGACAGGGTAGGAAGCAACCATGACAGGATTTAAAGTTCTCGTGGTGTGGAGAGACTAAGACACTCGCCTGGAGTGTGATGACACACAACACGTGGAGCCTCCTACTTACTGAGCTGGAGCCTGACTGGAGAACACTTCTGGCAAAAGTACTCTGCAGGCCTGACAACGGGGGAAGAGGAAAAAAATAAGAGGGAAGTCAGCCCTGTGCCTGCCCTGGAGTACGCAGCGAGCCGTTCCCCAAAGCTACCAGAACGCCTAACGCTATCAGGAATCGAAAAATCGGTTAGGGGCAGGGGCACAGGTCTCTGCCACTTTTTGCCCCTCCTTTTAAATAAAAAGCTAATCAGCGTCTGTCCCCCGGTTCAGACAGACCCTGGCGTCTGCTTTGCCGCCGCCGGGCCCCGTTACCTTGGCCGCTTCCTCCGCCGGCGCCCACCGCCGGCCCTCCCGGGGCGCCCCGCCGGCAGGGCCCGCCGCCGCCCTCAGCTCTCGGCCCGGCAGCCTGCGCGGGAGGGCCGCCGCCCCGGCGGGATATTTCCTCTTCCTCCCGAAGCGCGGCCGGGGCGGGAGGAGGAGAAAGGGGAAGGGGCCGGGAGCTCTCCAGCGCAGCGGGCAGCCTCACCGCCGTTGTCGCTGCGGCAGCAGGCGGAGCGGGAGGCGGCGCCAGCAGCCTGTGGGGCCCAGAGTCACAGTGTCACGGCGCCCGGGAAGCTGCTGCCGCCGGATCCGCCCCCGCAGGGCAAGCGAGGGAGAAGGAGCAAGAGGAGGAGAAGGAGGAGGAGGAGGAGGGGTAGGAGGGAGGCCGGAGGCCGGCCGGCTCCTCGCCGCCCCTTGTATTTTTGCCCCCTTCTCGGCCCTGCCCCCGGCCCCGCTCCTCTCGCACCGGGGCTCCGTGTGTGCGGCGGTGGCGGGCCAGGCCGCAGCGGCGCCCGAGCAGCCCGCGGGAGCCCCGAGACGGGCCTAGGCCGTCGCCTCTGGACTAGGATGTCCCGACATGAAGGTGAGCGGCGCGGGTCCCCAGGCCGTGGCGGTGAGGGCGTGTTTCGCGGCCCGGCCCGGCGTTAGGGCCTGGCGTGGCACCCTCTCGGGCGGATCATCATGGCGCCGCCGCCACCGGGAGGGGGCCCGTGCAGCCGGCGGCGGAAGGAGGCCGCGGAGGGCGGCGGCCAGGCCTCGCTCTGCAGCGTCATGGGAGGGGAGGCGGCCACGGCGGTTACGGCCCGTTTCTCCCCGCTTTACCCGCGGCCTGTGGCGTACCCGGCCGCATCTCTCGCCGCCCCTCTGGGCGCGAAGCCGGGGCCTGCCGCCGCGCGCGGCCCGGAGCGGGCTTTTCCCTCCCTCTCCTCCCGCTTCTACGCCTGAAGGACGGGCGGGCGTACGAGGTGTCCCTGGCGGGCCCGGCCGAGGTGGGCGGCGGCGCGGGGCGGCCTGCCGACGTGTCAGCTGCCGTGGCGGGTCAGGCCGGGCACGGCGGCCCCCGCGGCCCGGGTGAGCGGTGCGGCTGGGATCCCGGCAGGGAGGCGGCCTGGCACCCCGGAGGAGCGGGGTGGGAGCAAGGCCCCGCTTCGTGCTGGATGCCACGGGTGGGGAGAGGAGCTGAGCTCCGGCGTGGGGCCTGGGGGAAGAGGTGCGGGCAACCTGCGTGGCCCTGCCGAGGGGTGGCCTGTGTGCTGGTAGCCGCAGGAGTTGAGCGTTTTCTCTCTGTTTTGTGGTAGAGGAAACCAGTGCTGATGTAGTGGCGTGTTTTGAGGCACTAAGGCCATCAGAGAAACGCATTTTGCGTGTTTGCCCTGGTCTCACTGGCTTTACTGCCGTGGCTCGGTTCAGTGGATAGTTCAGAATTGGTCAAAAGGAGCAGGATGGAGAGAGCTGGAATCTCTACAGGAAGAAGATGGGATTGTGAAAACAAAAGAGTCGCTTGATTTTTCTGTCCTTTCTTACCAGCGGGTGAGGTGCCTGGACTAGTATTGACATACTCTGTAAACCCGGGAGTTGTCACCTGAAAGTATAACTTTCTGCCGTGTTAGGAACTTAATTCAGCAACTGTCGTCATTTTCTCTCTTATCTAATTTCTAATTTATCTCTTTTATGTAATCTTAAAATGTTTGGACAGAATTGTTATAGGATATTTCAATATTTTTGGCTAATAGTTCTGGTTTTTAGTTGGTAACTTGGTGCTGGACAATGGTACATATGATGGATTCTCAGTGTGCTCTCACAATACTTTGCAAACTTCTTGTTTGTGCAAGTGTGTGTGCTTCTGTACCAAAGAGTTATCTTCCCTGAATCCAGTAGCTTTTTAAAGTTAAAATTTAGTAGGAGTACCAAATTCTTTCTTTCTTTCTCTCTTCCTGCCCCCTCCCCTTAACAAAATACATATTTTTCCCAAGAGGGTGGAAATGCTGGATTTGTTGGTGACAGGAGATGCAGTTTCTAACAACAGTGAATGAAACAAACATTGATCACAAAGTTGTTGGTGGTGATGTTGTGGGACTGTGCAGTCTTTAAGTCTCTGCTGTGATGCATGTATACATGATACTCTCTTTAAAGTACAGTGGTAGGATACAAGATTTTCTAGCTTGAACTAGTCAAAATTACGGAAGTCATATCATGTGTTGTTCTTTAGCGTTTTTCAGTGATAAGTGCATGGACTGTTATAAAAGGTGGTGATGTGTGCTAAAAAGGCATTTCATTCCTGGAGCAGCCTTTTTATTAAGGCGGAGGAAATTTGGAAGTAGGTTTCCTTGTAAGTATATTTCTGACGGAGGCTATATAAATTTCTATTGTGTGTTAGGTTCTGTTTGTAGCAGCAAAAATTACATTCCCTTGCTTGTATACTTGTTGATATTGTTAGAAGGAGTGACTGTTAATGAAGCCAGGCTTAATATTCTCTTTCCGAAGCAGCTTCATCAGTGTTTATTCTTTCTAGACATGCCTAATTAGAAAAAATGGAAACAATTTTCTTTCCTGATAAGTGAGTGTGAGTTTGGTAATTTTGTATTGCAGATGTGGACTCCTTAGTCTGTCACTTTATCCTTGAGATATGTTTTTATTAAAAATCTAAAAGTTTCTTAATTTCTCAGTGATTCTCCTCTTTATACTTCAGCTGTTTTGTTTTATTCATCTTCAATATGAGTTATTCCAACTAATATGAAAGACATGCTTTTCCAGCTTCATGGAAAAGTGGTTTGGAGACCTAATTTTGTTAGAAATCTGGAAATCCTTAGAAATGAAATATTGAATAAAAGTAATTCTTGTTTCAGATCTGTCATTCATAGGTGACAGTTTTTGATCTAATGTGACTAGTTTGGGAAGGACTATCTTGGAAGAATATGCTATAGGGAAAAAGCAAGCTTTAATCATGTTTAGTAAGTGATATATTTTCTGTGTGTTTCCTTTAAAATGGTCCATCCTCAAAGCTGCAAGCAAGGTTTATTGATTGCTCCTGGCAGAATCTGGATGTTGTACCAGTTTTATCATGGGAAAGGATATCTCTGGAAGGGTAAATGCTGGAGAAGTTGGAACTCCAGGGTCTTGGGAATTTAAATAGGCCATGAAGCATCTGATGGAGATTTAAGCTTACTTTCCATCAGATTTTCTTGACTGTTTTCCTTGGTGTAATAATTCCTAAAATAAAATCAGGTATGTGTTTTTGTCTTTTTTTTTTTTTTAAAGATATTTTGTTATCCTCCAGAAGAAGTCTGGCCATAGCCCACCTTTTCACTGTGCTCTCATTTTGCACATGACGTTTGGGCTCAGGTTTCTCCTGAAATCAGGAAGATGGATGCAACTAGTATTTGAAATATTGTTGCTCTTTCTTCAAATGTTCATTCAGTGTTTAAGAGACAGTATTGGTAATACTGTCAGGAGTATCTGTTAGTGTGTATCTGCCTCTTGCTAGTTGCTTCTAATTTTTCAAAACTCATTTTTGTTCTGTGATGTGAAGAGACTAGTTATTCTCTGCCTTGGTTTTCTAGAATGCAACATGAGGTCATCCCCTGGTCTTGGGTTTCATGTTGTTCCCTTTATAGGAGTGACAAGCTGTCTTTCTCTGGGTTAGCCCCTTTGTCGAGGAGTATGTGGTGGTGTAATATTTGGCAGCCTACAAGGAGCAGGTAGGTATTTTTTTTATACCCTAGAAAGCATACCAGAAGGTATTTTGCATATTAAAGATTTTTTTTCTGTGGACGTACATCTGGCAATGATGCTCTTTTATGGCAGCAGACACCACCTCGGAGAGCAGAAAAACAGAGAATCACAACTTCCAGGAATATAACTGTAAAGCCATTTTTTTCAAATTCTTTTGTGAAACTAGGTTGCTCCAGCATTACTGGTCGTACAAGGGCTTGGCTTCAGGTTCCCTACACCCAGCAGCTCCAAAGGGCTCACAGCGCCATACTGCCTGCACCACCTGA
Source organism: Caloenas nicobarica (assembly GCF_036013445.1). Classification (NCBI taxonomy): domain Eukaryota; kingdom Metazoa; phylum Chordata; class Aves; order Columbiformes; family Columbidae; genus Caloenas; species Caloenas nicobarica. Next base: position 44,159,105 of record NC_088284.1, on the reverse strand, counting down.
TTCTCAGTCTTGCACAGACTGCAACACACTCCCAGTCTGAGTTCCATACTTTTTCTTATTTTCACTAAGGCACGTATTCATCAAGCTTCAGAAAGCTAGCAGCAATGCAAGTGGTGGTTCTTTTTGATCGTACCCATTAGTCAGTGTTTCTTACGAATCGGCAAAGCTCTGCAGTTACACCTAGTCCCATGTGAAGCTGCAAACGGATAGTGGTAATAAAGCTAGGAAGTGAGAACAGTGACTGTCAGAACCATGTGAGTTTTCAGATATTCTCACCTGGCTTCAAGCACCTTGTATTTGAGTGAGCTGGAGTCTCAGTGCTCCTCTTTTTTTGTATGTATAAATGTCTTGCATAGAGATCTTTTAAATCAAGTGCTTATTTGTAGTAGAAGGGTAAATAAGTACATCTTAAAGAAATACACAGAACTTGGTCTTTGAAATTCAAGAAATCCTAGAGTTACACTTGAGTATATACCAACCACTTGAAAACAGCTAATGTATGGGTGGTGTAAGCTACTATCTTCTAGCCATTCAATGAACAGATCAGGAGTGTGAGCTGATGACATTTTCTGTATGATCACTCTACAAAACATAAGTAAAACTTTATACGTAACAAACTTCTTGAAAACATTAAAAGCAAGAGTAATTTCTCTCCCTCTAATTATTCAATAGTTGTGTCATACTTGAGCTGCAGAAGTGTACTACAAACTTCTGTCAGGACAACACTTATCGGTTTGTGCCCAACTTTTAATATTTCATGTAGTGTCAGTTATAGAATTGCCACTAAATGCAGAATTAATCTATTTTTTGCATGTAAAACTGTTCATTCAGGTAACAAGACTACATATTTTTCATACAAAGTGCTCAAGATACTGTGTTGGTGAAATACTGCGTTTAATAATGAAACATGCATTTGTGAGGCCTGTTACAACTTGCTACCATCTGATGCATTTTAATATTTTGCTTACGTCTTCTCCAAACATGGAATTTTACTATTCCACAATACAGAATGATGACAGATTTTTTTCATTTGTTGCTGCTACTTAGATCTGTTTTGTAGAAAATAAATCCAGATTAAGTTTTCCATGTAACATAAAACCGTGATTTTTATTTTTTTTTTAATTTGCACTAATATTTGATCATCCGATGAAGCTTTTTCTTACTCTGTATATAAAAGTATTTCATACTATTGTTAGTTTTGTTCTATGGTAGCATACTAATGCATATAATTACAGGTGTAGTACAGTATCTGAAAATGAGTTGGTGTGATAATTTAACTAGTGAGAGCTATGTTTAGAACATAAAAAATTTTAAACATAAACAACTGCAAATGTGATTAGAAATACTGGAACACAGTAATCTACTTTTGTTAAACTGTTGCTTACTTTCAGTGAGAAACTGAATCATCGTTTAATAATAAAAGGAGCTTGGGCACACAGTGGTCTTTTAACTAGCAAGGTACTGGTTTTGAGGAAGCTAGATTTTCATTTAAACAAAGTTTCTGGCTCTGATGCTTTAGGAAACATACTGTCTGTGAACCGTAATGCTTCTGTCCCTGCAAAGTCTCTGAACAAGGTCCTCCAAAAAAATGTGTAAAGAGAGACCATTTTTCTCAGGTTTGTGATAAGAAGTAATGCCATAGTTCAAATATTCTTTGGGAAACAGGAGAAAAAGATCAGATTAAGTGATCAATGTTGAAAGATTGATAGCCAGTATCTTAAGCCGAAAAACTGGACCAGAATTTTGATACTTTTAACATTATTGGGTAGGGTTGAAGAGAGAAGAATGTGGTGAAATAACTCTTACTCCCAAATATTTGCTTGAACTAGTGGTGACCAGAAGGGATTCAGATGAAGCCTAGAGAGCCACACAAGTTGCTTGAGCTGTACTGGACAAATACAGTTCGTACATGTTAAATAAAAAAGCTTTTCAAATACCTTTGCATGTCTACATTACTGATAATATTTGAGGAAGAGTTGGGGGTGTCACTGTTCATAGTTGTCTTTATTGTTGTTACTTCAGTTATTGTTAAGAAATACAAAAATGGAACAGTGACTAATACCAAAAGTGTTAGTACATTCAAGAAGCTGCTGGACATAGCAGCAGATTTGAAGAACAGCACTCAGGAGTTGGGATGTGCCAGAGTTTGGTTACATAGACAGCAGTAATTCAACCTTCTTTGAGTGTCTGCATTGTAATTACACAGCTGCATGCTATCTACTCCATACCACCCCTCTCTCCCTCCCTTAGGATGGGTGGGAGGGTTTTGTATGTTAGACCACTGGTCTGTGTTTGGGAGTGTATAGCAAATGAGCAGGTAGAGGCATTACAGAAAGAAAGGATGGTTGAGGTGTTGACAACAGAGTTTTGTTGTGGAAAGTTGGACCAACCCTCCCTCCTGTCCTCTGCAGCAGAGCTGATGTGAACTGCTAAGCAAATCACTTTGGCAAGAATTCACAGGTGGCTGTTAGCTGTTTGTTCTTCATGTTATGAAGGCTTGATTTGAGATTTTTGGGATCTGAGCATTTGCAACTGCAACTGTAGTAACTGAGCAATGCCCTTTGAAAAATCAAAGATTCTGGAAAATCCATTCTTTGACATTTCAGGTTGGGCAACTGGGTTCAGTGGACTTGCCTTTATTTCCCTCTTCCAAGAGAAAGAAAACACTGCTTAGAAGTGCTGTTAATTTGTTGATATTTGTGCTGCACCAGAATGCTATAGAGAAATACTTGCAGGAAAAGACATAAAAAAATTGCATTAACTATGGATTTTCTCAAAGTGTGTCAAAGACTCAGACTGACCAATGATGATAAAACAAATACTTTTCTGTTTGTTTACTGAACACCATATGCTCTGCTGCACTGAGGTGGTGGCTTTCTAGAAAGGAATATAATTGTGTTAGATTGCATTTCCTATAGATTCTCATAATGGATTGATACTACGATACATATATTTTAATATAAGCAAGATTTGAGTTTTGGAGAGTGTTTAGATTGGTTTTTTTATTGCTCTTGGAATCACTTGGGCTAAATTCTACACATCCAGTGCATTCTTTACAGGATTTGGAGTAGATGAGTGGGTTTGATAGCTGTAGGTTCTGAAAATGGAGTTGTAATGGAGAAGAGATGTACAAACAACTATAGGCAGCAATGCTGCTCACCCGTACAGAAACATTGTTATAAGACACTGAGCAGCTCAGGCACACTGAGTTCAGAGAACTCAAAAAGAGTGCTGTGAGTGACTCAGGACACATATGAGAGGGAATTACTGTGTGGATGGAAATTGAAAAGGTGTTTGCTGCAAAAATGCTGATATGGAGAGGGAAGCTGAAAGAAAGGCATCGTCTGCATAGGAGTCTGTAATCTCCCCTTTTGAATACAAGAAGATATTTCATGAATTCAAGAGGGTGATTAAAACTGAAGTGCTTTTTCGTACAGTAGATAATGAGATTGTGGAGAATTTTTTCACTAAAGATTCTTGAGGCTACCTAGTATCCAGATTAAACAATTAAAGTTTTGGAGTTTATCTCACATTTTATACTCCAGGTCTCTTAACTATTTCAGATTCGAATGTGGCTGTTGAGTATCTCAAATCTTATGTCCCGTTTTGTTCCTGCACCTTCCCCTGAAGCATCACCTGAATATCTGTTTTGAACTTACTTTTACTGGTTTTTGTGCATATGGTCCTTATAGTTATCCACATTTTTATCTTTACATAGCATTATTACAGTTAATTTTGACACAATGAAGACCATTTTGAATTCACTGTGGAGCATAGAGATAAGCTCATTTTGCTATTTTAGAATATACGTTTAAACCCAAGGTTTCAGTTTAGAGCTATTTTAAAAGTTTTATTTGGCTTACTGACACTGTTGTTAAGTGAGGTCTGTATCAAATGAAAATTGTGGGTCATCATCATGGAAGTGTCTTCATCTTTAATATGATTTTTGTCACTCGCATAACTTCTCTTCACCCACAGGATTCAGAATTGTATTTCAATGATGTGTGCAGGTGGTAGCTGGATTTCTGCCACTCAAAGTCATTGGTTCTAGCTTGGAATTCAGTTTCAAGTATGGATACAAGTCACTGGAGCCTCTGACATATTTGGAAAGATTTATTCCCCTCCCCTCAGGTTTGTTCTGAGAATGTAGTTTAAGTGTTAGGGAGAGGATGGATTTGGTTTTCGGAATTTTAATATTTTTTAATGTTAAACTATTTACATTTTTTTTTTTTAGGCTGACTAAGCCTATGATTTGCCTTTGTGCAAGAATTCCTCTTTTTATTGCCCATTTGTAACTCTGCAGTGAATTTCATGTGTGTTAATTCTTTCTATTGTGATTGCTTTATTTGGAGCTTTTAGAAGACTTTCTCTGAAAGTTGCCCCATTTCTAGTTGGAGAACCTGGGTAGAACTTCTTTATTACAATTAAACAAGGAACCAGGAAACCATGATGTTTCTCCCATTTGCATGTGGGTTATCAGGTGCGGATTTTATGTTCTGTTAGAAGGCACTCAGGAAAGTCTCCTGAAGACTCCATTGCACTGAGTTTTAAAGATGCAAGTCCATTCTTACAAATTTTCGACTCACTGGGACAGTTCAGTGACATACATTGTTTGCACCTATCACTGCATATAGCTTCCCGATGGTATTTAAAATTTGTTTTTCGTTTCAGTATTTGCATAGAATTTCACATTTTAATCAAAATACTAGTGATTCTGTTCCACATTTGATCTGGATCATCCCGCTGGCATCAGTGACAAAATCCAGCTGAAAAAAGACACTAACTTAAAATCATTAAAAATATATTGCAAAAGTAAGATGAAGCAACAAAGTTAAAAAAAAAAATCATAACTCCATTTTTTTTTTTCTTACCTCAGGTCAGATTTGGTCTTCCCCCATCACTTCTGCCACTTCCTGGTGCCAGATTCTTTTTGGGAGGCAATGTTTCTTGTCTTGACTGACAAGAGGTGCTGTCTCTGGTAGGATAAATGATCTTTGGTTTCCTTCTTTTTGTCTTTGATCTCTTTTACCCTCTTATTTCCTTGTCTTTGTTCTTCCTTCCCTTTGCTGTGCTCTCCCTCTGCTACTTTGCTCTGTAGCATGCTCTAGGGTGGGATTTTCAAAAACACCTCAGGAAGCGGTAGACCCAGATTGGGTTCAGGTGCAGTAGATGTTCAATGCCTGCCTCTGTAAACCTCTTCAATTGAAAATCCAAGCTCTAGTGTTTCTTGGTAGCACAACTAGCCATTGCTTATTTCAGAAAGTAGCTATTGCTGAATATGTTTTCAGGCAGCAGTTTCTCTGACCTGTTTGTTAGAGAGATCTATTTGTGTTTTATTTCTTAGATGAGATGAAGTGGCTTTAGTAGTGAAAATTTTACTACTAGTCTAGGTTATGACTGGATTCTTTAATTATTTGTTGAGGACAGCCGTTGTTTACATAACTTCAGTAACAGTTGCTTCCTAGTGTAAATTATATTTATGGTCTGACTTCTGTTAGCTTATTGATACTAAAGCAGCCAGTATTCTTGGCCGAAGGTGATTACTAGTGGCCAGTTGTCTTTGACTTATTTACCCTAAAAAACTGAAAGGACGAGGTGAAGTATTATGTATAAACAGTGTAGAAATTAGCATGAATTAATGTGACAGAGGGAATGAAGCTGTTTGAGAATATCAGTATTCATATTAGGATTTTAATTTTAAACAAATTTCTAAACAAATTCTGTACCTCTACAGACCAGCATTGCTGGTCTCCAGATGCTTGATAATATCACAGGAACTTTGTGGCAGCTTCTGGAAGTAAACACCTGGGTGTGTGCCTGGAACAACGTTAGAATTACATGGAGGCATCCTTGAGGTGGTGGCTTGGACAGCAGTGCTGTGAGCTCTTAAACATATGATATTTTCTGGATACTATCTCAAGTGTCCTAGCTCCAGCAGCGATAGATAATACAAGATTTTCAAGGTCAGAAATGCGTTAGGACTTGGATGATGGTCAGTAACTTCCATCTTCCAAATAAATTATTCTGTTAAGAAACAATGTTTGGTCTTCATGGTGATATGTTTTTTGCATAACTTACCATTTCGTGTGTGTATTAGCTGTACATGCTTAGAAATCACTGTTCACCTGGAATGAATTTGAAACTGTTGGGCGTCTGGCTGTAAACCTTTGTTGGTTGGACTTCCTTTTTTGATAGTTAGAAGGAAATTATCTCTGAAGAAATCTATAATTTTGGCACAAAGGCTTGTCTGTGCTCAGGATACCATCACCTGACTTTCACTTCAACAAAGCAAATGTTTGAATTATTGCAAACATATGCATATGCTTTTAATATAGGCAGTAACGATGAGATGTGCCTAACACAAATGGTGTTTAGTGTACGGGTATTATGGTATATCAGTATGCAAGCTGAGGTATGGATTGCCTCTGCAAGTGGAAAATATCTGTAGTGAGAAGCATCTTGTGATTCACTGCTGAAGTCAGGTCTGTGAGAGCAGCTTCACCAAGACTAGTAGTGGTGGACACACAACTGGACAGACACTGTTCTACCACTGCAGTTTCGAAAGTTTTCTTCTAATTTACCTCTCTACTTCCCAAAAGTAAATAAGGCCACTGACTTCAGCACCTGAATTATTATGGGGGATTGGACTAGATGACCTTTCGAGGTCCCTTCCAATCCCTAACATTGTGATTCTGTTGCTGCTGTTATTTTTCACGTGTCCAGAGTAGACTTTCTCCGTAAACTTAGCTGTGGAAAATGAGGTAAGGCTGGGAAAGAGAATTCAGGACACTCTTGAAGAAAAAGACACTGAAGCTTTGCAGAAGTAACCTGCAGAGAGTGCAGAACTTTCTACATCACGACTAAACTTTTTAAAATTTAGGTATGCGTAGATAGCTCAGGTGATCTTAATTCCATACCTGTCTTGTGCTATCATTTGTGCTGTTCTGATAAGATGAAAATGTCAGCCTAGTTTGATCTCTGACTGTATAGATGGAAGTTGGTTACTTCTGCTATAAACCATGACCACTTTTTATTGTTTAGACTTGTATTTGTTAATTATATTAGATACCTTACAGATCTAAGAAGATGGAGTAGAAGCTGGCAGAGTGTCTTGACTCAGGAGGAGGTCAGATACATTTTGCAGCTCTCTTCTCCCTTGTTTAGTTTCAGTTTTGGAAAACTGCAAAGGTGAATAAACCCTCCTGAATACAGAAAGATTGGATGCTATGATCTGCAAGTATCTTCTCCCAAGTTGTTTTGGTATAAGGCCTGTGAATTGCCAGGCAGAATCTGACAGCATGTAGTGTTCCTCATTCAAGAAGACTTTTGTGAGAAGCTGAGAAAACAGCTTCAGATTTTGCTATAGAAGAGTAACTTTACAAGTAAAGATTCCTTAGAATGTAACCTTCACTTTAAAAATGATTCCTTAGAATAATTGACTGTTACTATTCAAATTTGGACTCATAGACGTTGCTATGAATAGCATTCTTGTGTTATTCCAAACTGCTATCTGAAAGTTTATTTAGAAGCAGAGGATCTGCAGAATGCAAATTCTAAGTTTTAACCGATGAAGTCACATAAATAATAAAAATGGAGGATTGTAATAGGTTTGGGGTTGGTTTGTAGTCTGTTGTGATATTATCCAGCACTTAAGTATTGGAACCAGTTACTAGGAGGCGTCACGCTCATTGTATCTCAGAGCTCGGGTAATAGTTTGTTCTTGGAAGTATTCAGAATTAAAGACAAATGACCAGAAAGGTGAAGGAGTGGATTGTTGAGAATTACATGCTACCATAAAGTTATCTAGGCAAGAATAAAGTACTTTGGGGTGATGATTGAGGTACAGCACTTCAGCCTCTAGATATGAGGAATACTGTGATGTGTTTTTTCAGAGGAAGTATTTCCTGTCAGCAGCTGATTAACTCTGTTTGTAGTGATTGCATTAAAATTTGTGTTGAGGTTTTTCCAAACCTATTTTTCATTTCTTCTAATGTCCCTATTCACAAATGAATGCTTTTGAAGTAAGCAGACACTTCCTTAACTTGTGTAATATCGCATTGCATTAAATGTCCCTAATCTGTAAGATGACACTGCCTGCACATGCTTTCATAGTGCTAAGCATAGGCAGATCATTTTAAAACTTATTTCAATCAAGATATATCAGATTTGTTTGTACAGTTGGTTTTGCTCTTATCCTTAAAATACTGTTTTGTGCATTTTGTAACTGCAGCATGGCATCTGCACCCATAGTAGGTTGTGAGACCTAATGGGTATTGATGCGTCCTGTTCTTGTTTCTTAAATTTTGAAGTGAGGTGTATTTTATCTGTTTGGCAAAGTGCTGTATTATTAGGCACCTGCTTTGTTCTTGTAGTTCAGCAAATAAAAACATCCCTCTTATTTTTTCCATTTATTATAGAAAAGGATATTTTTTGTTAAAACTCAATTTCCAAATTTTTAGAAATCTATGGTAAACAAGATTTCCCTTTTTCTTGTAGTTGTTCAATCGTTAAATTAGGTTCCTGTTCTGAGTATTCCTCTGCAACTGTAAGTTTCAGGCTGTTTCCGTCTATGTGATCCTTTGTGGAAATGCAGTTTCCTGAATGTTTTTGATGTTGTTTAATTCTGAATGTTTTGGTCTAGAGCAAGGCTGAGTGACTGTCTCCTATTCACAGTAAGGATGAGGGGCTTTTGAAAAAGCTGAAAGCTTTTGTCTGAAGCAAGATCATGGGAACTGTGGTACCTGTCTGACTCTTGTGGTGTCAGTTAGAGTACTTGGGAATTTGCTTCATTAAAATTTAATGTGAGGATTTGAGAGATCTGAGTCTTGGCAGGATAGAACAAAAATCTATTTTTTTTGGTCTTTATTCTGCCTTTCAGTGTTTCTACCTGTAACAAAACAGCTACACTGAAACCACACTGATTGTTTTGCTCAGAGTTGTTTTTTCTCCCTCCAGTTGAATATAGGTGCTCTAAATACTGACCTCAGTGTATCGTCAGCTTCTGTACAGATAACAATAGAGATTATTTTTTCTCTTTGAAATTGTAGGTGGCAGCTTTCAGTTCCAGGAATAAAAACAAACTCTTCTTCTATCTTACATTTCTTAATATGGTTGGGATTTTATGGTAAAATAATAGTGAAGATGATGAACTTACATGTAATGTTTTCTACAGTAAATTAGTCCCTTGTTATCTTGTTTGACAGACTTGCAATTATTTTTTCATACTTGTCCCAAGTGATGCTTTCCTTTTTAGTGTGTTCAGTTAAAAAATCCCAATTCTGTAGTGTTTTCCCTGTAGTGTTTACCTTGAGAATAGGTTTGAACAGAATTTTTTTACAATGTTTTTTCCTAAATTAAAAAAGTATTTTTTAAGAGATTGAGTTAATTACAGTAAAAAGACTTAAGTACTGAAGATTCATGAACTGTGATTCATAAATCAGTGATGGCTTTTAATGTTTAGTGACAGATTGAAAGCAATTTAGGAAAATGATCTGGCTAATTTTCAAATAGGCTGGTTAGTAAATTATTCTGAAAAGTAAATTGGATATATGTGTAAAGGTTGAATGGGACTGTCAAGGAAGTGTTCAGAAGGTGATATTCTTACAGTCTTTGGTTCTTTATGCATATGTGGTATAAGAGAAGAAAAAAGAAACTATTATTAATAAAGATAAATTAAACTCTTCCTAATGAGAGGAAGAAAGAGAAAGGTAGGCATTTTAGTATGGCTTGTAAATGGCTGGGTTGCCAGGAGAAGAGCGTATGGGCAATTAGCAAAGACGTATGTGCCACAGAGGATTGGAAAGAAAGGGAGAGGGGAATGGAACAAACTCAGAGCCTGACTGAAGTAGGCATGAAACCTTTTTTGCTTTAGGATACTGCATTTCCCACAGCACTTTTCTGGTTTAGCTGTCATGTCATAAGCAAATGTAGTTTCTGCAGGCACGTTACCAGCCTGAGAAGCTGTTCTCTGTAGCAAAGAGTGGCTACTAAGGCTATGTTCATAGTAAGAAAAATTCTTGAGAAAGCCCAGGGTAGAACACTGCTATTACTTAAATTAATACATTGTAGGTTATTAACCTCCTATTTCAATTTTTAAAAATAAGTTTATGTTATAATTCTGTCCTGCGTTCAGAGAAACTCAATTCAAGTTCCTAGGCCTCTTGTGGTGTTAAGGAAAGATAATTTCCTTTTATGACATTTTGGTGTCCTTCAAACTGATGATTTTGAAAACAGGCTGTAAATTTTGAAGTGATGTTGTGCTCCTCTCTGTGAACTTAGCTGAGCGATAGGTAGGAATCTAGGTATGGCTGCCTGCCGTTTATCAGACATCACTGCTTTCTTTAGTGGAGAACCACTTGTTCGTTCCCTCCTTGCAGCTGCTTTCTGGATCTCTTTTCCTGACATGAAAAGTCTGTGTATTTCCAGACCACCTTGTACAAGTTTTTAAGTCTCAGCTATGATGAGACATGTTGTAATTGCTAGTTATTACTGTGAGAGCTGGAACACTTGCTGCATGAAAACTTTCATCTTTCACTTCTAGCTCTGTGGTTGCCCAGCCAGTTCTGCCTGCTTCCTGCATTGCTGTCTGTACTAAATCTTAACCTCTTCTCTGTGCTGCAGGGGAGAGAAGCTTGCCACGTTTGCCTACTTTGGGAGTGTTTAAGTATCCTCAGAGGGTCAGGAGTGAGTCTGGTGGTTCAAAGGAAGTGAAGCTGGGTGTGTATTCCAGGCACCAGAGCTATGAGTAGAGTGTACCCAGATAGGGTATTTAATTTCTGCTAAGCTTTTTGCAAAGGTAAGAATTTACAACGAAAACTGATGAATTTTGTGGCTGCCAGGTGTATTGAGTATTGATATTTTTTTCTTATCTACCTAAAACAGTGACTCATAGAAAAGGAAGTCAAGGCTATTGAGTCTTCAAACACTTTAACTTCTCTGTTCAGTTGAACCATACTACTCAGTTCTCTCCTATGCCTGACTGAACGTGTCTTGTTCTCCTTGTTAGTTTTTCCTTTTTTATTTCTTGGTCACTCTTCTTAAATTACACTCTAAACCAAAATATACAAAGGTTTATTTTCTGAGAAGATCACCTCTTAATTCTGCATGCCTCAACAGAGAAGTACCAGTTCATCTGTTTAATTTCTTTTGGGAGTTTTCTCAGTTTTTCCTGGAGTTTCTTAAACCTATAAAACTCATATATGTATGATGTTCTTTCCTGTTCTCTTTCAGTTGGTGTTTGCCTCAGCTCAGTATTTCTGTTGTCTCTTTAGTCCCGAAATAAACTCAGGAATCTGGTGCCGTCCTATTAAATGAGAAACTTTGCCATTGATTTTTCTAGATACAGGATTTAGGCGATTGGTGTTACTGTTATTTTCTTGCCCTGGCACTGTTTACAGCTTCCTCAGTTTGTGCTTTTCTGTTAATAGAATTCACATGCTGTTTGCCATTTTCCAGATTAACAGAGTTGTTAAAGAAGATCATGTCTGGTGCCAGTTCCCTTTGCTACCACGTTACGAACTTCCTGTGCTCTGATAAATGTGTTGCAATTTGTTTAATTTTAATGTCTTTTACACTACTTTAGCAGGCTTTCATCTTGTGATGGTTTTGATGGTCAAATTAAATTATATTAATTTAGCGACGAGACATGTGAGACAGACCGTCAAATATTAAATTAGAAATCCAGATCTGCTTGGTCAAAAATTCTTTGCAATGTACACAGTTTCTAGTTCTCCTTTAAAACTCTTTAACATGTCTGGCAAAACTTTTCACTGTGAATCACTTCTCATGACTGGTTAAGAATTCTGCTGTTTTCTAAATGTTTAGATATGTTAAATGTAATAATCTGTTCAGAGAAGATACTTGACATTTTTGTTGAAAATATAGAAGTCTGTGATACTGAGTGAAAACATCTTTGTGCCGTAGGAGGCCAGGACTTAAAACTGTAATCTAGCTTTCTCTGTCTGAATTTAAGAAACAATTAGTGAAGAGTGATCAGGATATGAAGCCTAGAAAACACTATTTAGATTGTCAGTAACTACTTGATACACACTTTTGGCTACCATATCTGGAGAAAGTGTTTTGTGGTGTATGCAGTAGCTTGAAAAAGTAATAAAACAAAAAATAGAAGTCATAGCGAATACTATTCTAGGAAGCTTCAAACATAATAGCTCTCCTCCACTGAATGTGGATTCCATATTTATATTTTGCTGAACAAAAAATTCCTTAGATATAAACAGAGTAGGCTAGTTAAAAAATGTGTTTTGAGAATTAGTCTCCTGCATTCTCATCTTATCTGAAGGAGTTTCACAGGACTTCTATGAACTTTTTTCCTTTTTGTCATTCATGCTTGCTTTCTGTATTTTAGCACAGGGATATGCATTATTTTGTCTGTCTTTTCAATGTAGGCAAGTTCTGTTACGGAGGATGGGAAGCTCTTTACCTAGCTTGTCAGGAAAGTAGGTTTTTTTGTATCATGGGCTGTATAGTGATTCATGGTAAAATTATATCTACATATCTAGTGCAGAGTTTTCAGCAGCCTCAAGAGCATTTTCTGGTTTATGTGTGTGATGTGCCAGCAGCGTATTTAGAGAGATGAAAGAATCTGCAGATCTGTATGCAAAATGTTTACAGAGAAAATGATTACTCTTTTTATTGTGTAGAGAGAATATATGTTTAATATTGACAAGAACTGATTGAGGTTATGTGTGTGTGCTTGTACAGAACCTATTTTGGCCAATTTCAGGCAGAATAAATGGGCAATATTTAAACCTCATCTTGCAGAATTATTAGTATAGTATCTCCTTTTTCAGTGATTTGATATGTAGGAAATGAACTTTGCAATGATTTTTGGACAGTGATCAAGAATTGATTGTTGTTGTTACTTGGTTTGAAGCTTTTTGCAAAGGTGATATTTAAAATAAAAAAAAAGTTGCATGGACAGGGCTTACTGTTATGTCATCTAAGAAAAAAAACTTTGCTGTTTCAGCCAAGGTGATAGCGAAACCACAAGTGTTTCTGGGATCTATTTGAAAAAAACTTAAAATGTTCACTTGATGTTTGTGTTCGCACTGATAGTGGCAAAATTGTTCTTGGACCTGCGGTATAAATGTCATTTGTGTCATGGGATGCCATCTACTGGGCAGTGTGATCAGTACATATGAGATAATAGAACCTACCTATGAGAGTAGTAAATCCTTTAGGAGCTACCTATGAGTTATTTGATTAAGATGTTGAAGAACTACAAATATGTTGTTAGCATTTCAGTGGTTTTTTCAAAGGAGTAAAACCAGCCCTAGTTATTACATTTAGATATTGTAGCCTTCCTGTTAAAGTTGGATCTGGAGAAGAGATGTTGAGTGATTTCCCGTGCTGCTGCCCCGCAGTATGAATTTTTGATGGTGTTTTAGGGAAATATAAATGATTGTAATGGTTGTCTTGTTCTTTGACTGATTGTAATTCTACATTATTAAAATAATTTGTATAATCAAATAGAAATGAATAGGCTGACTTAGAAAGGTTACAGATTCAAATTAGGAAGCTCCAAAATGAATCTAACTAGCACAGCTTTATTTCATCCCTTTCACATAGGCCTCTAGATAATAAGCTTAATTACCTGGCCAGATGCTAGTTTGTGTCTGGGATGCTTTTCCCCAACTGCCTTGGTGCACGGGATAGGCTGCTCTCAGGGTGAAACAGAAACATGTATTCTGTTGCACGTGTGAAAAAGAGATTCGAGGCAGTCAGCATTGTGATGTTCTTGTTGTGCTGCCAGAATTGGAAGGCATGATGAATGAATAGGGGAATTCCAGAGAGAAAAGGGCAGTTTCGTGGGAAAGGCAGGTGACCATTGCTGTAGGGACCCATCTCTCTCTTTCCTGCATGATTCCTGTGTGTTGTTGGGCATGTTTTGCAAGTGCTTACTGATTGCTCATTCTGGTGCCCTACATGACTGAAACTATTCTGTGTGTAACTTCCACAACTTGGAATGTGAAAGCAAAAATCGAAAACCTCCCGGTAGCAGGCTGACTGACACTTTGTTAGAACCAAGGCTGCGACTTGCTGGGCCAGCTACAGTGGTTAATTCTCTCTTTTTAAACTAGTTCTAGAAAAGTACCAGACACTGTGTGAGCGGGCTTCATGAAACTTGTTGACAACAGGGAGATGACAAGATGTCTGTTTCCACTCCAGACTCAAGAGGAAGGAGGAGTGCTGTTCAGAAAACAAAAGGCTTTTGCCCTTCTGGTCTCATGGAGGCCTGATTCCCTCCGTTTCCTCCCCGTTTCCTCCCCCTTTCTTTCCAATTCCAAGTCAACATTATCTCTGCCTGCAGCTTTAATCCTACTGGTTTTTTTTTATGCAGTCTGGTTGCTGCTTCTTCACCTCTGCTATAGGAAGATATTGCATGTTCAGCCCTCTTGCACACAGGACATGTAAGGGGATGGAGCTTTTTTAGCTTCTTCAAGGGCGTGGTGTGTGAATTTTCTGTTCAGCACTTGACACTGCAATGATGATGGAGAATACTCTGTGTTGTAGGTCTCCCTGACGTTTATTTTCACAATCTGCTTTAGTAAACATGTGAGAAAAAATAAACAAAACCCAGAGTTTTATGGTTTGGCTGGCTTTCTGATGAAGTTTTCACAGAAACAACAGAAGTTTCTGTTCCTAGAAATTAACCTCTCAAATTAGGCAGTCCTCTGCATTAAGATCCAAAGAAAGAAGCATTTGGCACTTCTTTTTTAATGTTATCAAATGGCATGTATTTTCCTATCTTCAGTCTTGGAAACAGCTGAACCACTAAAGTACAATGTCCTGCTTTATGGCCTGGAGTTGTCACATGGCATGTAGACTACAGATGAGATAGCTGATGTCAAGCAAATTTATTAAAAAAACCCAACCAAACCAGCCCACTGAAGGAGCATCTTACAGTGAAATGTATCAGATGCATATTGAAAGTATTATTATGATCTTCAGAATATAAAATTGATATGCAATATACAGGTTGCAACCTTTTGTTCCACAAAAGAGGCAGCACATCTGTTATAATTTCACTTGAAGGCTTAGGTTGGGGTTTTTAAAAAGTAATTTCAAAAGGCAGAAACCCTTAAGTTTGTCCAGCCCCCTGAAATTCAGTCATATTCTTAGGTGTAATTCTGTCAGTCTTTGAGAAGGCCGAATCCCTCTAGTACTTTAAGTAAAATGGGAAGAAATGCCTAAGTAACTGACATTTTTATTCTGGAGAAGAAATAATTGACAGGCTAATTTTATATCTATGTTGGACATTAAAGAACTTCAGTGGTCATTCTGAACGCTGAATGCGAAACAGTACCTGAATTGCAGGTGGGAAGGTTGGTTTTTGGACATTGAGCTGCTAAAATGAATGTTAAATGAACCTCATGTCTTCATTGCGCTGCTAAAACAAAGGAGTTTAATTCTCAGGGATAGCACAAGGATTAAATACTGCTATCAGGAGCTAAATGTTGCTGGCTTCTCTGTTTGAATACTTCAGATGCAGGCTTCGTATATGTTTTAAATGTTTTCACGTGATTAGCGGATGAAATTTTCTCTGAAATTTCTGAAAATGAAATGATGCATCAAAACTATTGATAAAGTTTAGCAGCTCACATTGTTTGAGGCAGGAACATATTCCAGTATCTCTATATAGCTTGTCTTTGACCAGATGTTCTTCATAAGAAAAACAAAACAAAAAAACCCCAACCAAACCAAAAAAAAAACCAAACAAAAAAAAACCCCAAAAAACAACAAACCTACTGAATTTTGTACATTTTCTCTGGTCATTTTTATCTGGGCCAGATTATTGAGCTTTTAATATTATTCTAATTGCCCATAGTATCTGAGGGGGCCAAGTGGTGAAAAAAACCTTTCCTCTGTTACAAATGGATGTCAACCCAAGGCAGTATGGGCTTTAGAGACTGAGGACGCTTTACTTGATTTTATACCTTACATTTACATGTAATTGTAAAAAATGAATTCTGATGTATGTGGTATTTGAACCACACTTCTGTTGAGCATTATTTTCTCCATTATGAAATCAGACTATGTGCTTCCTTGCTAAACCTGGGAGAAGTGGCTTTCATTTTAGTTAATTCCTAGCAAAAACAATTCTATGTCATAAAAGCAAATAATATTTGGCTATCAGAATCAAAGCAGGAAAGGTGTTGAGGAGGGGTTTGGGGTGTGGTGGTGGTGTTGTTTGGTTGTGGTTTTGTTTTTGGTTTGTTCATGGGGTTTTTTTGTTTGGATGTTGTGTGGTGTTTTGTGTGGTGTGTGTGTGGTTGTTTGTTTGTTTGTTTGGTTTTTTTTAATAGAACATCGCTGTTCAGCATGCTACAGATAAAATGCTTGGTGGTAATATCTTCCCTGAAGTCATTGACCATGATTAGTTGAAGATATGGGATGTCTTGTCATAAAAGTAGTAAGAATTTTTAGTTGAAGGGGGGGAAAACCTTATTTTATTAATGAGACTGTTAGGTATGTCCTGATTAATTTCACTCAAGATGTGAAACTGGAGAGACTGAGACTGTTGATATTGCAAGGGAATACTTCTGAAGAAACTTTCAGAACTTTCAGTTCGATAATTAAATGTAAACTTAACCAAAATTCCTGAGGCTTTTAGCCCAATGCTTCCCTCCAGTGGAACAGTGTTACATTAGAAAAGAAAACCCAACACATTCTTTGTCAGTGAGCACCAAGGTTTTAATTAAACATGACACATGCTGTGCAGTGTATGTGGGTACTTGTACAGCAATAACAAATTGGAAAAAAAATTGATGAAGCCAGCTCTATCACCTGTGATAATGAAAGTGTAATCTGTAATTAAAATGGATATTTCTTACTCCGATCATTCAAAATCGTTGCTTTGCAAAAGGTGAATCAGAAGTTCTCATTGAATACCAGCTCATTTGGGGTTAATAGGGTTTTGTTTAAGGATTCTTTTAGAAGTCAGTAGTGTTTAGTGCAAATTAGAAATGTATGCTAAATATCTAAATCCTTGTCACACATAGTTCAGGCTCTTTTTTTGGTTGCTTGTTCACTTTTGTTCCCCACGTCAGAGCAAACCCCTCCAGAGCATGTTTTCCTCTCAAAACCTGTGATTAATACGAATGCATCCAGTTTAATCTAACATTCTTGGATCTGTAACATACCTGCTGTATTTGCAAATGTAAGGTAAATTGAAGCAAATTTTGGATAGGCATCTGGTGAAAGACAGGCTGTGCTGACTGGAATATGTTGTCTTTGAGTGTCTGGGGTTTGTGCAGGGAAAAGAAATGACAGTTTGGAATTTCAGTTGATATACAGATTAAAGTAGAGAAAAATGAAAAACAACCCCAAAACTATGATAAGGAAATAAAAGTGTGTACTATAGTAGAAAGAATAGGATGAGAGGAGATTACTTCCATGCCTACTTCAGTTTCCAGATCCCAGATTGGACAGATGGATGATGTTTTGGCAACCAAGTAATAATAGGAAAAACTGTAATGGACCTGACTTTGAGACTGTTGTAAAAAGGGAAGAATAAATGATGTAATTTCTGGAAAAGAAGTCCTACTGGATTTGGAGGGGAAGTCTGGGGGTTTAAGCTTGGGTTTAGTGCCCAAACTGAGGCTTTTAATTCAATTCTTGTTTTTATTTTTGTGGTTTTCATTCTCTGATACACAAAAGGATATAAAACTAACATGTTACATCCCCTGCTGTCAGCCTGTTTCTCAAAGGGGAGGATGTGGTAGTTGCAGCAAAATATTAACCTTGAGACAAGTACAAAGCATGCTGTCTCTACAACTTTGTTATTTTCTTGGTCTGACTTCACCAGCCATGGTGTCGTATTATGCTAATATTAGTTTTTCTGTTCATCTCAGGTTGTAGACTTTTTCATAATTGATCATAAGAAGCAAAAGTCATCTTTTTGCAGACCTTGTAGTACATTTCCACTGGAAATGTTAATACAAACATGCTGTGATTTATCTTAATGGCTCAATTTCTTCAAAGTTAATATTGCAAAGTATTGGCATGAAGAAAGCGTGTAAATGAAATCTTGTTAAAACATGCCAGTCTTCAAGTAGGGACAATCTAGATGTTTGAGAGAACATGTGGTTATGAACCTGATCATCACTTGCGGTGGGAGGGACTTTGCTCCCCCAGTCCCTGTCTTGCAGTTCATCTACTCAAGAAATGTGGGAAGAGAGCTTGCTGATGACTGAGGCAAAGAAGTTGTTGGGTACCTCAGCCTTCTCCTTGTTTGTTATTGCCAGTTTGTGGGGGGGGGGTACACTGTCTTTGACCTTCCCTTTCTGGTCGTACTACTTGTAGAAGCCCTTCTTGTTATTCTTTGTGTCCCTTGCCATGTTCAGCTCCAGCTGTGCCTTGGCCTTATCTCTGCACAACCAGGCAGTGTCCCTGTACTCCTCCCAGGATCCCTGTCCCTTCTTCCACTGCCTGTGTATTTCCTTCTTGCCCTTTAGTTTGACCAGCAGGTCTCGACTCAGCCATGCTGGCCTCTTGCCCTCCTTACCCAATTTCTTACACCTGGGGATGGCAAGCTCTTGTGCTCTATGGAAAGTGTCCTTAAAGATCTGCCAGCTCTGTTCTGCTCCCTTGGTCCCTGAGGGCAGTTAACCAGGGGGCCCTGTTGACTGACCCCTTGATGAGCTGGAAATTTGCTTTCCTGAAATTCAGGGTCCTGACTTTACTTTTCACCTGTCCCACATCCCTCAGGACTGCAAATCCCAGGAGTGCGTGATCACTGCAGCCCAGGCTGCCTCCAGTCTTGACTTCACTGATAAGCTCACTTGCATTGCTGATCATCAGGTCCAGTATTGCATGCTCCCTGATAGGACTGTCTGTTACCTGGCTTAGGAAGCTATCCTCGATGCACTCCAGTATTATGTGTGGTAAAGCTTCTGTTCAGATGCTACAGAGTGGAGTAGCACAACAAAAATAATTTTTAAAAATCTGTAATTAACACCAATTCTCTGGCGGTTAGGCTTAAAATATATATAGGAGGTTGGATAATGTGACTGTTTCATTCTGGCAGTTATATTTCTCTAAAGTTGTCTGTGCTTGTACCAACCTGTGAAGAACATGTCTTAGCTGATGCTGAAAGAGGATATTGATAAAAATCCTGCCTTAATTGTATGGACTGGTTTCTTTTGTGGAGGCCCTTAATTTGTACTGCAGTTGAAGGAAGTTTATGTTACACTTGACAGATTACAAGACGATGACACTTCCGGCACTTGATTAAGTAACCAAGAGAGAACTGAAACCACACAGAGAAAAATGAAAACCTTTGGAAGCTATAAAGGCTTTTTCTCTGACGCATGCAGTGTGACTATCTCACAGTACAAAGACTGAGCTTGAGGAAGAAATAGGGTGGAGAGAACTGGTGCAAGCTAATTTCAAAAAACACCTTAATTTTTTTTTTAGTGTTATTTAAAATGGGAAAAGGTCATAATTTCTGCCCCACATAGAATGTCAGGGTTGGTTATGGTGTTCTTCAGGATTAAAAGTATTAGGAACTGTGACAGTAAAGGCTGAAAAACTAGTGGATTTTTGTCAGTGGTTGGTTTGTTATTGTTGTTTTTTCCTCTCAGTCAGCAATTATACCACTCAGCTTTTAAGTGTGTGGCCTAAGGTTCCTAACTGAACAGTCAAAATACTACCCAATACTGCCAGGTAAAGATGCCTATAAGGCGGCGCGTCCAAAGAGATTTTGTAACTTATTAATATTTCAGGTGCTTGAGTTTGCCAGTATTTTACTGCAAGAATTCAGAATTCTAATTGTGAGAGAGCAGTGTCTTTCAAAGACATAAATGTGTTAAAAAATTTGAGTCTTGTGTGAGCTGCACATGTCAGAGATGGCTGGTTCCTTTTAGTTATTGAGAGGCAATAGCAACAAATCTGCTTCATTTAAAAAAGTGCATTTATCACTGTTTTAAAGCAATTCTATTTGTTTACAGGTGTCAGCTGTGATGCATGTTTAAAAGGAAACTTTCGAGGTCGCCGATACAAGTGTTTAATTTGCTACGATTACGATCTGTGTGCAACTTGTTATGAAAGTGGTGCAACGACGACAAGGCATACAACTGACCATCCAATGCAGTGCATACTAACAAGAGTAGATTTTGGTAAGTGATAATTTCAAACTCTAGTAATTTGCTGCTCAGTTGTGTCTGCAAACATATTTTCATGTTTCTACTTATTAATCACTGCCCCCATTAGCACACTGAAAATAAGAGCGAGTTCTTGTCCTCTACAAAACAGGAATGTTTTCTTTGATTTTAGCATGGAACTGCTTTATGTATTTCATTTTAATTGGTGCCTATATATTTTTAATCTTTCTAGTCTGATAATAGCAGGTTATCAGACTAACAAGTACACTTAATACCAATGACTACACCTAGTTAACTTCCAGTTCAGAAGATGTGGCAACCTTCTTGTCCCGATATGCTTTACTTGAGAGCCACAGTGGACATGCAGAAAAATCCTGGTGAGATTTTGTAAAGAAGATTATTCACTGGTGGCTTATGTGAGACTGTAGGTACAGCAGAGGTAGTGATGGACTGTAATGAGTGTAAAAGATTAGCAGCAAGGACTAGCATGTAGTCTTCCTGGAACTCTTTTGAAGATGATGTAATTTAAGAATTATTTCTGACTGTAAAGCCATGTCAATATTTAAAATAAAAAATATTTGTTCTTGTCCCCTATCCTGCTTGTTGTTTCTATGGGGTCATATTTGTGACAGGTTGTAACTCACAAGATACTTGTGTGACAAGCATCTGCTCTAAGATGTTGCTGATGCTTTACATGTATTTCATTTTACGTTACGCCCATGGTGCTAGCATTCTAATAGTTTGTTTGTTTGTTTTAAAGTGATTCCAGCTGTATCGTTCTTTACGTACTGAATTCTTCAAAAATTTTGATTTCTTAAAAGAATTCAGCTTGAGGCTTTTATGATTTTTCAACCACTAGAACAAGATCTGTCTGCTAGGTGCATATCTTGCCAAGTCAGAGCATGTCAGAGTGGTCTATTTAGAATGGGAGTCTGGAGATTATCTGATACAACCTTCTGTTGGAAGCAGGGACATCAGCTGAGCTATCCAGTCAAGCCAAGTCTTGAGTATTTCCATCAAGGGAGTTTTCCTCACTTCTCAGCTACCTATTCCAGCATTCAATTCTTACAGTGAATGTTTTTTTGTTTATTTGCCTTTATCCAAGCCAGATTTCTCTTAAGACACCTTATGCTTGCAGCCTGTCACCGTGCTTCATTTTGAAGAGCATACCTCTACTTCCTCTACATCTCCTTTTTTTGTACAAGAAGTTGGAGATGAGATCCACCTTGAGCCTTCTCTAGCATAGATGAACACCATTCCTTCAACCATTCTTCTGTCAAGTTCTCCAAGCCTCTTACTGTCTTGGTGAACACAAACGTATGCATGCACACACAACAAACACAAAAAACCTCCTAGATTTTATTTCAATATCTGTCTTGAATTGTACATGTCAAAGCTGAACCCTGTGTTGCTGGTGTTGCATAGCAAGTGCCAAGTAACATGGGGTAATGATATCGCTTGAGTTGATGGCCATTCTCTTGCTGATTTAGTCCAGGTCATTGTTTGCCTTGAGTGATGCAGGGGCACACTGCTGGCTTATGTTTGGCTTGCTTTCCACTGGGATCTGCTGGTCCTTTTCAGCAGAGCTGCTCCCCAGCCAGTTGACCCTGCCTTTGAGCAGCAGCTGCTGTCTTGGTGCTGCTCAGTATTGGTAGACAGGTTGCAAATCCTCTTGTCTTCATTAGCATCTGTGCTTGTTCAAGGCTTCAGCATAACCAGGTGGATAGATGATGATAAAGTAATGGATGTGGTCTATCTTGATTTCAGTAAAGTATTTGACACAGTCTCCCACAGCATCCTTGCAGCTAAACTGAGCAAGTGTGGACTGGACGATCGGGTAGTGAAATGGACTGTGAACTGGCTGAAGGAAAGAAGCCAGAGAGTTTTGGTCAATGGGGCAGAGTCTAGTTGGAGGCCTGTATCTAGTGGAGTGCCTCAAGGGTTGGTACTGGGACTAGTACTATTCAATATATTCATTAACGACTTGGATGAGGGAATAGAGTGCACTGCCAGCAAGTTTGCTGATGACACCAAGCTGGGAGGAGTGGCTGACATGCCATCCAGCGAGACCTAGACAGGCTGGAGAGTTGGGCATGGAAAAATTTCATGAAAGATAACAAGGGCAAGTGTAGAGTCTTGCATCTGGGCAGGAACAACCCCAGGTTCCAGTATAAGCTGGGGAACAACCTGTTGGAGAGCAGTGTAGGGGAAAGGTACCTGGAGGTGCTGGTGGTCAGCAGGATGAGCATGAGCCAGCACTGTGCCCTTGTGGCCAGGAAGGCCAATGGCATCTTGGGGTGTATTAGAAGGGGGGTGGTTAGTAGGTCCAGAGAGGTTCTGCTCCCTCTCTACTCTGCCCTGGTGAGACCACATCTGGAATATTGTGTCCAGTTCTGGCCCCCTCTGTTAAAGAAGGAAGGGAACTGCTGGAGAGAGAGTCCAGCACAGGGCCACGAAGATGATGAAGGGAGTGGAGCATCTCCCGTATGAGGAAAGGCTGAGGGAGCTGGGTCTCTTTAGCTTGAAGAAGAGGAGACTGAGGGGTGACCTCATTAATGTTTATAAATATGTAAAGGGTGGGTGTCACGAGGATGGAGCCAGGCTCTTCTCGGTGACAACCAATAATAAGACAAGGGGCAATGGGTACAAACTGGAGCACAGGAGGTTCCACTTAAATTTGAGAAGAAACTTCTTCTCAGTGAGGGTGCCAGAACACTGGAACAGGCTGCCCAAGGAGGTTGTGGAGTCTTCTTCTTTGGAGACATTCAAAACCTGCCTGAACAGACTCCTGTGTGACCTCATCTCGGTGTTCCTGCTCTGGCAGGGGGATTGGACTAGATGATCTTTTGAGGTCCCTTCCAATCCCTAACATTCTGTGATTCTGTGATATGGTTCTTATTGTTGAGGGGCAGCAAGTCCAGGCCTGCTCCAACAGTAATAAGCCAGGAGCTGAAGGTGGCCACAGCACAGGCAGGGACAGAGTTCTTACTGACAGGGTGTGCAGGACAGGGTTGGTAACGGGAGCAGGTCCTGCTGACAGTCTCAGACAAAGCATATATAACAAGTCAGCTCTGGGGTCCATGCAGGAATCCTGTTGAAGGCAGGAAGAGGGCAGGATGCAGCTGCAGCATAGTTCATGGCCAGATGGTCAGACCTAAGATGTAGCCCATGGACAGAGGGTATGTGTGGAAGTCTGCTTTGAGGCTGGTCAAGGCAGCGAAGGCCTGTGGGTCAGCTCAGGGCCATCCCACCTGCTGGGGAAACAAACACCCGGCTGCTGCTGGACAAATAACTGGATACCTCCTATGTAGTCATTGTCAGCCCCAGCAGGGTGTCTCTCACACTGAAGCAGTTAGGCCAGTGCTATCTGGCTGTGAGGTTGAATGCTGTGATTGGCAGCTGATGAAACAGCATGAAAAAAAATAGAGGATGTGCTATTTCTTCCTGCTACACATAACCGTACTGGAAAGTTGCTGAATGAAATAGTGATGTTCTAGCCGGAAGGAATGAGCAGCCGTTTACAGATTCAACTGAGCTGGTATTTTACTCTAGCAAGCGTGGCTCTTGCACTGCCTTTGTAGTGAAAGGGGAGAGTTCCAAGTGAGGTGAGCAGAGATCCCACCTGTTGAGAGTAGATCCCTCCTGTCTGTAAAGCTGGACAACATCGGTGATTATCAGAATGTTAGAGTCTAGATCAGTATTACAACTGTGTCACTGTGTTTCTTTGTTTCATAGGATAAGTCATCAGATAATTCTGGTTGGAAGGGATCTGTGGAGGTCTCTGATCCAACCTTTTGCTCCAAGCTGTTAGGTAAGACTAGGGTAATTAGGGCTTTGCCCACTTGGGTCTTGAAAATCTCCAGGAACGGAAATGACACAGGCCCTTTGGGTATCCTGTTCAGTGCCTGTCTACATAGGGGGAAAAAATGTTTTTCTGTACATTCTGTTGTCCTGTACTGCAGCACTGTGAAGAGCCTGACTATATCTACTTGATCCTGTCTCTGTAGGTATGGGGGCAGCTGTTGGGTGACCCAAAGCTGTCTGTTCCAGGCTGAACCAGTGCTGGCCCTGCAGCCTCTTCTAACACAGTGAGTGCTCCCGCCTTCTGCTGGACTCACTTCCATTTGATGTTGCCCCTGTGCTATGAAGCCCCAAACAAAATGCCATGATGGAATGAGGCTGGTGGGTGCTGAGCCAAGGGGATCACCCCTGCTCCTACTGCTACTCCTCTAGGCACATGACTGTCCCCTGCTCAGCTCACTGCCCCCAGTGCCATCTCCTCAGAGCTGCTCCTCAGCCCTGCCAGCATCGCTGACCAGGTCTGCTCGCTCTGGGGCAGGGCTGGGCTGAATTTCACAGAACCACAGAATGGTTGGGTTTGGAAGGGATGTCTGGAGATCATCTAGTCCAACCCACCTGCTAAAGCAGGTACACCTAGAGCAGATCGCACAGGAATGTGTCCAGGTGAGTCTTGAATGTCTCCAGAGAAGCAGACTATACAACATCTCCAGGCAGCCTGTTTCAGTGCTCTGTCACCTTCAAAGAAGTTTCTCCTCGTGTTTAGATGGAACCTCCTGTGCTTCAGTCTGTGCCCGTTGCCCCTCATGCTATCATTGGGCACCACTGAAAGGAGTCTAGTCCCATCCTCTTGACACCCACCCTTGAGATATTTATAAACATTGGTAAGATCCTCACCCAGCCTTTTCTTCTCCAGGATGAACAGACCCAGCTCTCTCAGTCTCTCTTCATAAGAAAGGTGCTCTAGGCTCCTAATCATCTTCCAAGCCCGCTGCTGAACTCCCTCCAATAATTCCTTGTCCTTCTTAAACTGGGGAGCCCAGAACTGGACACAGTACTCCAGATGCGGCCTCCCCAGGGCATAGTAGAGGGGGAGGATGACCCCCCTCGACCTGCTGGTCACTCTTTTCCTAATGCACCGAAGGATACCGTTGGCCTTCTTGGCCACAAGGGCACATTGTTGACTCATGGTCAACCTGTTGTCAACCAGAACTCCCAAGTTCTTCTCTGCAGTGCTGCTTTCCAGCAGGTCAAGCCCTAACCTGTACTGGTGCCTGGTGGTATTCCTCCCTAGGTGCAGGACCCTACACTTGCCCTTGTTAAATTTCATCAGGTTCTCTCTGCCCAGTCCTCCAAGCCTGCCCAGGTCTTGCTGAATGGCAGCACAGCCTTCTGGTGTGTCAGCCCTTCCTTCCAGTTTGGTATCATCAGCAAACTTGCCGAAGGTGGACTCAGTCTCTTCGTCCCGGTCATTGATGAACAGGTTTAACAGGACGGGACCTAACACAGACCCCTGGGGAACCCCACTAACTACAGACCTCCAACCAGACTCTGTACCATTGATCACAACCCTCTGAGCTCTGCCATCCATCCAGTTCATGATCCATCTCACTGTGCATTCATCCAAACCACACTTCCTGAGCTTGCCTATGAGGATGTTGTGAGGGACAGTGTCAAAAGCCTTTTTGAAGTCAAGGTAGACAATGTCCACTGCTCTTCCCTCGTCTGCCCAGCCAGTCATACCATCATAGTAGGTTATCAGTTTGGTCAAACATGATTTCCCTTTGGTGAACCTGTGCAGACTACTCCTGCTAACTTTCTTTTCCTCCACATGCTTGGAGATGACATCCAGAATGGGCTGTTCATCACCTTTCCAGGGATGGAGGTGAGGCTGACTGGCCTGTAGTGTCCTGGGTTGTCCTTTTTGAAGACTGGAGTGATGTTCGCTTTCTTCCAGTCTTCAGGCACCTCTTCTGTTCTCTAAGACCTTTCAAAGATGATGGAGAGTGGATATAATATCTGCCAACTGTCTCAGCACTCATGGGTGCAGTTTGCCTAAACGATCTCTAACCCGATCCTCCTCAACCAAGGGAAAGTCTTCCTTTTGCCCAACTTTCTCTCCTATCTCTAGGGCGTGGAACTCAACCTTGTCTGTTTCATCCGTCACCAGAGCACCCTCCTCATTCAGCAGCGGACCTACATTTTCTCTAACCTTTTTTTCATAAGATTCCTGTTAACCCATTCCTTTGTGCAAATGTTTATAAACAGAGGGTAGGTAAGCATTTTTTCTTTAATTTTATAGCAGAGCGTCTAGCATGTTTTAGAATGTTTTTTGTTCAGAAAATCTGCATCAAGCCAGAACTAACAGCGGTTTTAAGGCTAATACTGTTTCGTACAGTATGGCTGCTTGATCAGTGGTACAGGAATATGTAAATAAATAAATAAAAAAAATGTGCTGTGTTACCACCATGTTGTTTCTTCAAACATTTAAAAAAAATGAAACAAATATACTATAACTTGTATAATACCAGCATTTTTAGCTATACGTGTATATCAAATTGAAATTACATTACTCATATGAAAAGTGAAACTAAAATTCCTGACTCCTGTGTAGGCTTGTACAGAAATATGTACAGAAAACAAGGACAAGCTGTTAGAAAACGTAGTCCTGGATCACCTCTTTCAAAGATTGATATTTATCTAAGGAATCTTGCTGTACTTCTGTCTCATTACTTACCTCCTGCCAAGTTTAAGAATGGGTTAGTTAGATTAAAATGTTAAATACAAGCAGTCTATATCTATAGATAATAAAGCAAGAGTGCTCATATTTTCACATTAAATTAGGTTATTGGCTCCTTTTTTTTTTTTTCAGGAAAAGCCCTAATGTCTAAACACCATTGAGCTTGAAATCTAACTTCATCAGCTATTGTCAAGTCCCCTTTTTAAACAATTTTCTGATCCTTTTACTCCTTTGTATTCTTCCTCTAATTGATAAGCGGCGTAGGTAATGAATCTTCTAGAGGGTTGTGATTTAGTCTGGTTTTCTTTTTTACTCAGCAACGTTGTCTTCCTAGCTACTTTGAAAAGAGGGCTTTAGGGATGTAGAGGAATTTGAAGAGCTTTGGACTCCTGCTTTTGTGTAGGAAGGTATTTGGAAAGAAATACATGATCTGAAAGATTTCTTTGTGGCCAGAAGGGAGAATTCTTTGGTCATGGGCCAGTTGCGCCATAACAGTAATACAACTGTAAATGAAAACAGTAATAGAATTGTAGGCTGCCTTGCTTCTGCAGCTATGAAGGTGTGGCCTTTTCATTTTTTCCCATACATTCATAATTTTTAGAGTTTTTTATATACTTGTAAAAACTAATTGGAGAAATATCCATTCAGTGACACCAACACTAAAATTAGACACAAAGATGCATGATATCACTTAATTAGCAACCTCTTTTAAAAAAATAATAGTTTGAAAGGGGCAGATTTTGATTGTAAGAGGGGGAGAGAGATTCAGGTTGAGAGGAAAAAAGAGGGGTATAAACTTCCAATGGAAAAATATTTGGATTTGCAATTACTGATTTCACTTCTGATGGGTGCTTTTTTTTTTTCTTTCTTTTTTTTCCACCCCCCAGATGAAGGCATATTTATTTAGCATGGGCATATATGTTTACTGTGTATTAGAAGAAAGATGTGGAAGGAGAGATAAGTAGGAAAACATGCAGGAGTATAATCTGGAGTCTGGAAACAACTCAGTTTTTTTATTTTTTGTTTATTAAATGGCTTATTACATGTCCTCTAAAAGCAAGAACCAGAAACACAGTATTTGACAGTACTCGTCATACCTCTCTCGTCTCTGACACAACAGTGTGTACTGCTGGAATTCTTGACGTCTGGACTGAGCTAACAACGTATCTAAGGAAAAAATATTTTTGCGTGCATGCTCATCTACTTACTGCTCTCTTCAGACTGCTTGTAGCCCTGTGCCCTTTGCTCAGGTGGGAAGGTGGAGTTGGTATTTCTGCCTTACTTAAAAATACTTATATTCATGAAATAGTGAGGTTTATAGGTAGAGGTTTTTAGACCACCTGATAGTTTTGAAGGATTTTTTTTTCTTTGTAGATAGTTGATGCAGAAGTTACTTTTATATACAAATCCCCAGAAGAATAAGATATTTTACCTCTTTTTTTCACTAGCTTGCCTCTTTGAGTCGTCATCTTCTTGTTTTATCCAGATCAGTACATAAGATGCCAGGACTTAGCAAATTCCCAGAAATGAGTCTGCTCAGCCTAAAGAGTCCTCAAAGGGAAATTTGACTTGGTGTTCTTGCACGTGTGTGTATGTTTGCAGTGATGGAGAATTTCACTTTTCCAATCAGTAAATAGGTACTTAATCATCATCATGAGGATCATACCAAATCTTGAGGGAAATCAGAGGATCAACTAAACAGTCTGTCATTATTTTTTGATGTGTTCGTGACTGGCATTTTTGCTATTCCGACAAGCATGGAGAATTTTTTTGCAGCAGTTCTTGTTCAGTTACCGCGTTTCAGAGAACCATATAGTATTTGCATGTGCTGTTTTAGGCAGATTAAATGAAGTTAAATTTTGAATTCTTCTTAACTATTCAGTTCAAAAGTTTGGCCATCTCACTTATTTTGTTCCCATATCCAACTCTGTATCTTTAGGACACTGAAAAAGTGAGAACTGAAGTTTTTATTTCCTCTGTGCAATGATACTATTTGCTGTATACTGTAACAACTTGCTCAATGAGCTGCTTTAGAATTTTTCTTCATATAGTTGCAAGGAGGATTCTTTTGTCCATCATCATCGAAGCATTTTTCATGTATCTGTTCTAGACATCCCTAATTTTGAATCCTTTGCCTTACAGGTATATTTTTCTGAAAGAAAATCTGTTCCAGAGTCTGTGTGGCTGATCCATTTAGAGACTGTTTTAGTGACTACTTAGAACTTTGTCCCATGTAAACCTTGTTTGTGCTTTCCTCACTTGAAACCATGACATGACTCAAATTCTTCATATTTTAGTATGCTGCAGCATATTGGTAATTTGTTTTTACCCACATTCAAGTTTTTGGCTACATCAGAATGGGAGTCTGAATGTGATACTTGGATAAACATTAAAGGAGTACTTAGTGAAATACATACAGATGTGGCATTAGTTAGGAGCTCCAAAATCTTAAAGTTCTGTGAGTTATGTAGATTTTCTGTGTGTTGTATCTGAAACAGTGTCTATAACACCTCGGACTTAGAGCAGGTTAATTTTCATGTAAGTCCTTATTGCATATCATGTAAGTAAGAGGAGAATGGAAGACTTGGAAACAAGAAAATAAGTATGCTGTAATTTTAGAGAAGCTATTCAAGTCAAAAGATAGTTGTACATGTAAGTAAATCTAATTGGTTTATCCTGTAGGATGATGTTGCTTAACACCTGTGCATAGAGACTGTCAGAGTTCTGAACGCTAATGGTGTAATCCTGCCTCAGAGCCAGTTTTTCTGGTCACCTGCCAGAGTAACCGTACTACCAATCTACTCAAACAGAATAAACACAAGCTTACTGTGGGTAGTGGACAAGAACTACAGGTAGTTTTGAAAGCTTTGGCATAGGGGAATTTGCTGTTGTTCCTATTTCTAAGCATTCAGAACATGCTCTAAAGCTGATTGATATTTAGCTTATAAACAAGCGAGCAGATTTAAGCATTCATAAGAAGCTTTCTTCCCATCTGGTAGTATTGTCATCTTCAGCTGAAAAGGGTATATTTAATTGTTGGCCAACAACCTCTCCCACAAATGAGGAAAGGTAGAACTTCGTCTTCCTAGCTTCACTGATTCTTCCCTTGGATTTATAGGGGATCAGTTAAGGACAGATGTTTTGAATTCATATATACCCTATGTCTTGTTGTTAGTATGCCAGCTGAATGCCTGACAACCTGTCAAGAAAACGCCTATCATTTGTGTATTGGGTGACTCAGATGCATTCAGAACTGAGTCCTGGTAAATGGTTTGCGAGGACCTTTGGGATTTCCCTCTAATAAAGATTCTGGGCATCTGTTCGTGTCAGTACTATATAAATTACTTTCAGGTCAGGGGAAGCAGGTGCTGATCTTTTGGGCATGTTTTCCAACTTACATTCATGCTGACTTTCAGTCTTTATAGCTTTCCATTTCAGTCATATCTGATATGCAATTCCATTCTCTAATGAAAAGTTACTTCTGTGCCTTATTGTATAAAACATTAAATGGAACCTCAAATGCTGCTTTGGAGAACTAAGACTTAATTGGCTGGGAACTTCTTACTTTGGATAGTTGGACATAGTGTTTTCCTTGTCTGTATGTGAATAAATGAACATAGATTCAGGATGGTATTCAAGCTTAGTGTGATAGTTAATAATTTGATGAACCAGTTAAAATGCTCAGTGTGTCAGGTAGTGTTTCTTTGGCAAGGCTATCTGTTTCCTTGGGCATTTCTTACCATGCTTCTTAAAGAAGTATCTTTCTCTCATCCTCCATATTTAAATTCTCTGGAAGCAGTTTACAAATAAGGGGAACAGGGACTTACTGAACATAAATTTTATTCTGCAATGTGTTCAGTCTGGTTCTGTATCTTTAATTCTGCATATTAGCATGTTACTGTGAAGTTCATTTTGTGTATGGATCTTGGAGTGTTAGCCCTCAAAACCTAGTTTATATGTAAAATACTGTATGTTAATATAGTGGATTATAGATATGTACTTTTTTAGCTTAAGTATCATCTTTTGTAAGGCTGCAGAAACAAAAATGCTGTTCTGTTCTTCCTAGTCGTGTCTTAAAGAGAGGTCAGTAGTGGAGCTGTCATAAACTGTAGCAAGCTGCGACTTAAGCCATCAGAGGGACATATTCCTAACACATTAAATGGGTATTGCCTTGAAGCATTCTAGTATCTGCTCAGACTTGTCCAACTTTTAATTTATAGCAGAATATTCATAGTTCTATGAACGTATTTTTCAGTCACTTAACAGTGAGTCCTAGAAAAAAATGTAAGTGAAAGTATTTTAAATTATTTGCTGGAAGAAAGCACACTTTTATCTTGATGTGAGTGTGGAGTTTACTCATGTTTCTTGCAGAATACGTAATCCCTGCAGAGGATGAGAGAGAAAAGCATTGTTTTCTTGCATAGTTTGACAAATTTTTGTGTTATGTTTGGGGAACTTATGCACTAGCAATTTAAAAGTGCCTGTTTTTCATCTGCAGTGCAAAAGTGCTTAAATTCAACACACCTGAAGTTTTGCAACCAGTGTATAACAGATAATCAGCTTCCCTTTTAACTATCTTGTATATTATACATTTGAGACGTTTCTAAAACTACTTACTGCAAAGCAATGGTTCAGCTATAGCATAAATATTGACATATGGTATCACCAAGGACTTGTAAATTTTAATCTAAATTTTTGAGGTACTGTTGAGAGTTCCGCTTTTGAAAATTTCAGTTATGATTGAAAAATACCATGGGTGGACCCTGGACATGGGATAATAAGAATGGCAAAAAAGCGAAGGTTTGGCAGTATCATTAGCAGCATCATAGGAGTCTTGGCTCCTGTTGAGTATCAGAAAACTATGGTATGTTTCCTAATGAAAATAAAATGTAGTCTGGCTGTTTTTTATTGTCCATAAGTGAACACATATTGAATATCAGCCTGTGGCCTTTATACAAGATTAAAGTAGCCATTTCAGTTAAATACTAAATTAATTTGGCAGTGATTACAGTGAAGTATATTTATAAAGAGAGGTTTATATGAACAAAATTAATGGTGCTACTGTTTTGAAGTAACCTCTTGTTTCAACACTCTGTGTTCCAGATTTGTACTATGGTGGAGAAGCTTTCTCTGTAGAGCAGCCACAGTCTTTTACTTGTCCTTATTGTGGGAAAATGGGTTATACGGAAACATCTCTTCAAGAACATGTTACTTCTGAGCATGCAGAAACATCAACAGAAGTGGTAAGAAGCTTCAGAATTGGCTTTCAGTTGTGGTGGGAATGTATTAAAGAGAGTCATCTGGAAAATTGGTATCTTCCTGTTCTTTTTATTTCTTGAAGCATGAGTTCATTTAAATGTTTTGTAGGAAGGCATACCCAGATTTGGTGGTGACATCAAAATTACTCTATGTTTAATGAGTATCGTAATATAATGTGCTTGCTTTCTTCTGTTATGGTTGCTGTTCGGTTGTCCTGATGTAAAGGTTGCCCTGTTTAGGAGTCTGTTACCCTGTAAGATGAAATTCAGAATGTTCTCATGGTTATTGGGTATAGCTATGTCTCCCTTTTCATAACCAGTATTTAATTGTCCTGGAGGCTCACAGCTGTGTTAGTGTTTTGTAACTGTGAGAGAGAGGAAGACATGCAGACAGTTTGGTGTGTTTTCAAATAGCTTTTGTAGTGGACCTGGTGTATTTATGTAGCAGTAGTTGTTCTTCTGAAACTATTGCTGTTAAAGCAGGGTTTTTTCCCCCATCGCTAACTACTGGGGCACCTGATGTGGTTAAAAACACACTTCTTAAACAAGTGTCAATAGAAATACTTTAATCTGAGTTGTTAGATCATGCTATCCTAGTTGTCTGTGGGAGCAGGAGGAACTAGTTTAGCAGAACAACAGCCAGGGTGCTCTGGTCTGGTTAACTGTTTTTCCATAGGTTCCTAGAAAAATGTGAATGTTTGAAGTGGACTACTCGTCACCAACACATTGTGAAGAAATTACTTATTAATATGTTATCTATTCTAATCTTCTAGTTTTTTAACTTTCATGGAATTCTGTGGAAGAAAATGAATCTTTCCTATCCAAGCCTATTAAGGGTCTTGTGGAAGGTGATAGTGGAGGTGGTTTGTCCACCTTTTGGAGACTCAAAGGTGTTCTAATCTTTCTTAAAAACTTTTGAAGTGAAAGAGTTTACTTCACTATCAGTTGCAATGTAGGATTGTAACTTAACTTAGACAGACACTGCAATTTTTATCATCTTCTTGAGTTTAACTTTGCAACTTTCCCCGAGGTCAGCTGGTCGGAGCCGGTGCAGCCGGAGCCGCAGCAGCAGATCCTGAGGTACAGGGGGATTTTGGGAGGTTCCTTTGCCAGAGAAACCCCGTGAGAGCGGGCGTGACCCAGCAGCTCTGGCGAGAACAGCTGATGTGGCGTGAGCATTGCCAGGGTAACAGGGTAACGGCAATCACACCCCTGCCCCTCGCCTTGAAAAAGCCTCAGGGAGGTGGTGGGAGGTGGGAGGTGGGACCAGTGTGTGAGCACCACCCACACTGTGCTGCAGCAGTGGGTGTTGTAGCTCGTACAGCAGGGTGCAGAGGTTGTGTCCCTCCTTGCTTGGTAGATCATCTCACCTATTGGCAGTCTCCCAGACTGCAGCTGACGATGGTGTTCTCCAGACAGAGAGCTTGCCCCAGAAAGACTGTGGCGATCCAGATGGAGACCCTGCCCCGAACCATGGCTGTTTAGGTCTCTGGCTGCAGGGAGTGCCAGAGCCTGCTGCTGCTGGGGGAGGGAGGCAGGCATTCCACCTGCATGAGGTGTGAGCAGGTGGAAAATCTGCTCAGCATGGTGGTGAAACTTAAAAAGGAGGTCAAGAGACTGAGGACCATCAGGGAGTGTGAGAAGGAGATTGACTGGTGAAGTAACTCCCTGGCGTGCCAGCCAGAAAGGCGCCAGGGAGATACTCCCCCAAAAGGTGATGGACCCCCCGCCCTGTCGGGCAGAGGGGGAAGACCTGAGACAGTCCCTGCCCTGTTGCTGTCAGGCAGAGGTAGGGGACCAAAAAGCTGAGGAGGGTTGGAAGCAAGTTGCAGTTCGGCATCGCAGGCAAGCCCCCTCCCTACCTGCTTTGCTTCCTCAGGTGCCCCTCCACAATAGGTTTGAGGCCCTGGATCTTGAAGGAGAGGTAGGTAAGGATGTGGTAGAAGGCCTGCCTACAAGGTTAAGTAGGAAGATGAGTTGACTCTGCACCCCAAGACTGCCTTTGATAAGGAAGAAAGAAGGGTAATTGTAGTAGGCAATTCCCTTCTGAGAGGAACAGAGGGCCCAATATGCAGAGTTGACCCTCATCACAGGGAAGTGTAGTCTACCTGGAGCCTGGATCAGGGATATCACCAGGGCACTCCCCAACCTGGTGCACTCGACAGACTACTATCCGCTACTGATCTTCCAGACAGGTGGGGAGGAAGCTGCATCCTGTAGTCTGAGGGGAATGAAGAAAGACTTCAGGGCCTTTGGACAGTTGGTGAAAGAGTCTGGGGTGCAAGTTATTTTCTCTTCCCTCCTTCCATTTTCGGGTGATGACATGGGACGGAATAAAAGGATCCAGTCCATAAATGCTTGGCTACGAGACTGGTGCTACAAGCAGGGCTTTGGGTTCTTTGATAATGGCTGGTTTTATAAGACACTGTAATGTCAGCTTTGCCTGTCCTCTTATTAATCCCAACCCATAAGCTCTCCGTCAGCCCTTCATGTACTCCAGCATTGATCTCACTGAAGCAGCAAGACCCTCTTCCTCTCCTTTCTAAAGAGTCCATATCCTTCTGTTGCAACACTTCAGTCATGGGAGCCATTCCAGCATGTCTTTCATGTGAAGAAGACTATAGTCCTGCAACCGCATGCAGATCTCTAACTCATCATGGTTATTCCCTATGCTGTGTGTGTTAATATACAGGCACTTTGGAAAGGCACTCCAGTGCATTGAGATCCTGGAGGGGAACTCTGGGAGAGTCTGATATTTCCTTGAAGGTGATTGTTTTAATTCCGAAGTACTTTAATTGAAAATTATACTGGTGTCTATGAGAGTAGTCATAAGTTTTGTAATTAAGTCTCTTAAGGTTACACACTAAAAAGAATAAGTCATGTGATTTTGGTGAGTACTAAAACCTCAGTAATTACCAGTATTTCTTCACTAGTGAATGTCCAAGGGCAATGAAAAATGTTATAAGGCAGGTACAGAACAATCTGGCTGTCAGTATGATGGGTTACTGTTGGTATTGGGTTTCAGGTCAGTCAACTATTCCGAAAAAAATGCAGCATTCAACTAGAAGTCCACTAGCATTGTAAATAGAAAAATTTTAGGAAACTTCATCAAATGTCATTTTTGAATCTCAGAACAAAGACGTAATTTTTCTACCATTACATTGCACTGCAGCAACGTTCTCATTTTTAGCAAGGCAGTAACTGGGCTCCTTGTTACTGAACTGTGAGGACTAGGTTGTTGATACGTTGTGGATAAAACCGAGGAGAGCTTTTCTTGTAGTAATGAAATAGACAGCCTGAGACAGTCTGAATGGTTCCTGTTTCATTCTTGACGATTATAGTGTCTCTTGTTGAGGTTACAGAAACACTGCCACTTAAAGTGGTTATCTTATCTGTAAATAGGGAGGCAGTAGTAATATAAGCATACTTCTGGAGACTGGCAGATAATCTGTGAGTGTGACTGACTTAAGACTTTGCAGTCATCTTTCAGACATGTTTCAGGATAACATGATGATTTTTTAATACAAATGATCATAGCTTCAGGAGAAACTTGGGACAATGCTTTCCTTTCATCTGCACCATTTGTTCATGCATGTTCTACTAACAATGATATTTTTAGTTCTGTCGTACTTAATCAGTGATGCTACAGTCTTTGTTGTGATTTTGCCAGAGTTTGTTTAACTAAATTTTTGTTTGTGTGTGACAGTGCTTCAGTAACTTTTCCCAGACAGAGAGTTCTTGAAAGTTTGGTTTGTGTATAGAATTAAGGTTAGAATACTTAAATTCCCTTCTTCTCATTGCCGCTTATGACTTTTTCTTAGTTGATATTTTTCTGAGGACTGTGTCTCTTCAGGTAAATATGTGCAGTTCATATTGCCTTTGTTCTCTTAGCGAAATAGCTTTCTTGCTTTCAGAAGTGTGTTGTCCTTCTTGTGGTGGGGTTCTGCTTCCTCAGAGTAGGATAAATGAAAAAAAGATGGCTTTGAAGATGTTGTCTCCTGTTGATATGAATTAAGCAGCTTATATTAGGTTGGTGCAAAAGTAATTGTGATTTTTGCATTGGTGAAATTTGCCGTTTGATATTGGAATACATTCGTAAATGTGGTTATGTTATACATCATTTTAGTGCACTTTTCTCACTATGTTTTTTTGCTACTGACTTGTTACTTGCCATTTATTTTATATTTATTTTAGACTATGGAAATGATGTTAGACAAAAAGCAAATTTGAGCAATTTTCTTATTTGAGTTCAAAACGGGTTGTAAAGCAGCAGAGACAACTCACAACATCAAGAATGCATTTGGCCCAGGAACTGCTAATGGACGCACAGTGCGGTGGTGGTTCCAGAAGTTTTGCAAAGGAGACGAGAGCCTTGAAGATGAGGAGCGTAGTGGCCGGCCAGCGGAAGTTGACAATGACCAACTGAGAGCAATCATGGAAAATGATCCTCTTACAACTACACAAGGAGTTGCTGAAGAACTCGACATCAACCACTCTATGGTCATTTGGCATTTGAAGGAAACTGAAAAGGTGAAAAAGCTTGATAAGTGGGTGCCTCATGAGCTGACCAAAAATAAAAAAAGTTGTAGTTTTGAAGTGTCATCTTCTTGTGTTCTATGCAACAACAACAGACCATTTCTCGATCGGATTATGATGTGCGACGAAAAGTGGATTTTATATGACAGCCGGTGATGACCAGCTCAGTAGTTGGCCTGAGAAGAATCTCCAAAGCACTTCCCAAAGCCAAACTTGCACCCAAAAAAATGTCACGGTCACTATTTGGTGGTCTGCTGCTGATCCAATCCACTACAGCTTTCCTAATCCTGGTGAACCCATTCCATCTGAGAAGTACGCTCAGCAAATCAATGAGATGCACCAAAAACTGCAACGCCTGCAGCCGGCATTGGTCAACAGAAAGGGCCCGATTCTTCTCCACAACACCACACATTGACCGCACACCGCACAACCAACGCTTCAAAAGTTGAACTATGAAGTTTTGCCTCATCTGCCATGTTCACCTGACCTCTCACCAACCGACCACCAGTTCTTCAAGCATCTTGACAACTTTTTGCAGGGAAAACGCTTCCACAATCAGCAGGATGCAGAAAATACTTTCCGAGGCTTTGTCAAATCCTGAAGTGTGGATTTTTACACTGCAGGAATAAACAAACTTATCTCTCGTGGGTAAAAATGTGTTGATTGTAATGGTTCCTATTTTGATTAATAAAGATGTGTTTGAGCATAGTTATAATGATTTAAAATTCATAGTCCAAAACTGAAATTACTTTTGCACCAACCTAATAAATAAATTTGTGGACTTTAGAACCATCTGTCCCATATATGTCTATGCCTGTGTCCCTACAGGGTAGCTGTATGATATGTTGGCATAGTTGAGTATTTGTTACATGACTCTGTAATAAGATGTCTTTACTCTGTAGTGTGTCTGCTTGTGTGGTTTCTGTAATGGTAAAAAATCTGGAAAGAGGAGTTATT
Organism: Caloenas nicobarica; assembly: GCF_036013445.1. Classification (NCBI taxonomy): domain Eukaryota; kingdom Metazoa; phylum Chordata; class Aves; order Columbiformes; family Columbidae; genus Caloenas; species Caloenas nicobarica. The sequence continues at coordinate 44,121,693 of NC_088284.1, read as the reverse complement.
TGAAGAGAGATGCTGAATGTTGAAAATAAAGGGGGAGGGGTTGTAGCAAAAAGCTTTCAAAATGCTTGGTTTTCTGTTCAGAGCTGACTACTGAAATGAAAGTGGCAGTAAGGAATAGCAGCTGCTGTTGAAAGCAGCTGAGATTTTACACTAAACTTATTTCAATACCTTATCCTCACTTCCATAAGAGTAAAACAGATGTATGTGCTATTATATAGATGTTCCTAATGCCCATGGTCTGTTGAGATCATAGAATCGTTTATGTTGGAAAAGAACTTGAAGATCAAGTCCCACCATTAACCTAACACTGTCAAGTCCACCTCTCAACCATGTCCCTAAGAACCTCATCTACACATCTTTTAAACACCTCCAGGGGTGGTGACTCCACCACTTCCCTGGGCAGCCTGTTCCAGTGCCCGACAACCCCTTCCCTGAAGAAGTTTTTCCTAATGTCCAATCTAAACCTCCTGGCACAACTTGAGGCCATTTCTTCTTGTCCTGTCACTTGCTGCTTGGGAGAAGAGACCAATGCCCACCTCCTTTCAGGTAGTTGTAGACAGTGCTAAGATCTCCCCTCAGCCTCCTTTTCTGCAGGCCCCAGTTCCATCAGTTGCTCCTCATATGGCTTATGCTCCAGACCCTTCACCAGGTTTGTTGCCATCCTCTGAACTCTCCAGCACCTCAATGTTTTTCTTGTATTGAGGGGCCCAAAACTGAACACAGTATTTGAGGTGGGGCCTCACCAGAGCCAAGTACGGGTAGACGATCACTTCCCTAGTCCTGCTGGCCACACTATTTCTGTTATCTACTGTCAACAACTTGAGTATATGTTGCATGAAGAGCACTGGGAACCTGAACTTTATCATGCAGCCAGATTTTCTCCATAAAGATAAGACTATTTGACTGTGAGGAACAGAGAGAGAAATTCATGGACAGCAGTTGCATTTAACTGTCAAAGTGCTGTTAAGCTCTTAACATTTGGGGGAATAATTGGAATGGATATTTTTTGTCTGTGAAACTTCAAAATCAGTCTGCAAAACTACTGTAAATAAAAATGGAAGATGCTTTTCAAGCTGTTTATGGGGTTATTAAAAAAACCAATTCATAATTATGGCAATTTTAATGGCACTGTTTGTCTCCTTAGTTAACGTGTGTTTTGGTTTAAAATAAACCAAAGACAGATGTCATTGCCTTTTCCCCAAATACTTTTGTGTATGGATATGGAGCTGAGCCCTTCTCTGCCAAACCTGTAGTTACATGTTCCCTGGATGGGTAGTCTCAGTTTGATACTTAAGCAAATATATGTGGTTTCATTCTGATTCCTCTGCTGGAATGAGTGTCAAGCAGGCAAACAAACAGTAGTCCTGTGTAATCAGACTACTGTCTTTGGCAGAATTGGCATACAAAGACTAGTTTTCAAGATTTTGCAAATTGAATTTGAAAATTCTAGCTCTGGTTTTCATAGCGTTCTAAAAATCATAAAGTAAAAGATTTCTAATGTCTGCACTTCAGTAGTTTCTGTGGTTTTTGAATATGTATATATCCAGGTGTTCATGCATGCCTAGAATGTGATTTCAAAGCATAAGAATCAATGTCTAATGATTGATTCAGTTATGTGAGTTCTATTTTGTGTAAAATTTATAATGGTGTCTGCTTTTTTTTCCCCCCTTTGCTTTGTCCTTTCAGATTTGTCCAATATGTGCAGCATTACCTGGAGGGGATCCAAATCATGTCACTGATGACTTTGCAGCTCATCTTACACTGGAACACAGAGCTCCTAGAGATTTAATATCCTTTCCAAGTTGAGGCCAAGATGCTAGACTGTTTCTTCTAGTAGCTATGATGACTGATTTTGAATTTTGTAATCAAAGAGTCATACCCCCGGTTTTCCTGGAACTTAAATTGCAAGAGATCTGTATGTCAAAAATAAAAGGTTTCACTTGCTAGTTTAAAAAAGTATGAATACCAGATTGTGAGCAGACTGTAGGTATACTTGACAGTGCATTTTGCTCTAACAGCAAAAACATTTAAAGAACTTTGACAACCAAGAGGTTTTTCTGCCTGCACTGTGGTTTATCCTGCCTGATCATTAGTCTTGCTGATGCTTTATGTATCCAGATTCAGGAGTGTGCTGTAAGTATTTGTGACATGAAGATGATGATCTGAGGATGGTTTCAGCTTAGCTGGTTTTGATGAGTGATTTTTAAGCTTGCTTAATTACTTTTAACACTATGTTTTAATAACATAATTTCATAGTGTTACTGACATTTTTTTAAACATAACTTGGAAAACACTTCAGTTTTCCTGGGAAATAGAATCTTGTCTTTCAGTTCCTTTAGCAGCAGGTTATGCAGATTTATCTACGCTTGATGACTGAAGAGCTGGAACTATTGATTTTTTTTAATCCTTGTTCCTGGAATATTTTTCTTTTTTATTTTATTTATCTTATTCCGCTAGGATTAACTGATGTTTTTGTTTGGGATTTTTTTTTAATGACATGCAGGCTTTGTAGCCTACCTACAGTAAGTGATCTCTCTAAAGTATTCCTTTGTGTCTCATTTAAACAACCAGACAAAAAGAGTACATTATTATTTGGACAGTGGCTTTTTTGTTTAAAGATTTTTAAAAAGGAAAAAAAAAATCTAAGCCCTAACAACTGGAGTAAAAAAAAAAATATTGAAGCTCTAGCAACTGGATTTCATTATGCTAACAGAATGGAGACAGCATTTAAGGGGATGGCTCTTTTTCAGTTATGATTGCATTTGATTGCATTTATTAGTGTTACCATGGCTTAAGGTCAGGATAGAATAAGCATGTATTAATTACTACATAATAATTGGATCAGTGTAAACAAGTTTGGACATTTATTTGCTCTGTGAAGGATAACTAATAATGCAGAGAATACTAGAGAGTCAGATAAAAGCCATTATCTGTATTTCACCTTTCCCTGTGGACAGTAGGGAAGCAACAGGCAGGTCTAAAGTAGGAAAAAGGGAAGGAAAAACGCCCTTTTTCATCCAGGGTCTGGCAGCATAGGGGAGAATAACTGTCAAAGTCAGGGAGCTGTTAGAAAAGCTATTCTCTGATACCATTATATTGCTGTTCTAAACATCTTCATGTGAAGTTAAAGCTACACAGAGTCCGTGTTCTGTAACAACCTTCATGTACAAAAAGGAGATAAGAGAGAAGGCTCTTTGCTTGCGGGTTTTCTAGAATGAAGATTTCTGTTACAGTTTTAGGTAAGCTTTCTTTGTTGGGTTTTGTATTTTTTTTCCTTAAATTGTCCCAGAAGGCTACATGTGTTTCTTGTTATAAACCTTGTGCAAACATTTCAAGGGATGTTCTTTATTCCTGCAGTCTGAGGACAACTTTAAAAGTGCAGTTTCTTACTTTAGCAGGAAAATATTTGAAAACTTATTAAATGTAGCTTTTCAGCATCAATCATAAAAATAGTTCTCTCATGGCTATCTGTTTGTCACAAGTTAAGGTTTACAAAGGTTTTTCTTACTCTAGCATAGCTGGTAAGACCTAGGTGCACGGTTAACTAGTATTTAAAGAAAGATGTTTGTCTCAGAACACTTAAGTAGTTGCAGTTAGGAAAGTTACTCCACAGTCCTAGGTCTGCTTGAAAAAAAACTCAGATACTGGCCTTTTCTACCAGGTCTAGTTATGACAAGGTTGCCAAACTGCATGAGGGCAGTAGTCCATCTAATACAGTATCTCATCTCCACCAGCATCCAGTTTTGGGACACTCAGAGGTGCAAGGCACTCTGCTAGGCAAAGTGTGTTCTGTGCCAGAGGAGGTTTTCCTCTCACACCCTAGGTGTTAAGTGTTTTACACTGTAGTATAACTAATACATTTGAAAAGGGAACCATTCTGTAAAATCCTTTTGTAATAGCCAGAAGTTCTTCCTTGTCACGAGATGTCTAGTCATTTCTTTCAGCCTTTAGTTCTTCCTCTCCATGACGTCCCGAGGTTTTGCACCATAACTGTGTATTATGAAAACTGCATTGGGCACTACTTTTATACAGTAATGGATACCATATGAGTGGTAAGCATACTATTATAAAGAACATGGGAGATAAGAGGTTCTAGGCTAAAAGTCTAGTAACAATAAAATGAAATATTCAAGGCTATGCTATTTCATTTTGCACTAGTGAATTATACTAGTGATTTTTAAAATAAAAGGAAGCCTTATCTAGACTGTTTTGAAGGAATGAATGTTAACTTTCTGACAAAAATAATTTGTTGATTGTCTCTTACTTCATATGAGACACTGAGGTCCATCAGGGAGTGTGAAAGGGAGATCAACTGGTGGAGTAACTCCCTGGCGTGCCAGGCAGAAAGGCCCCGAGGGGGAACCCCCCAAAAGGTGATGGACCCCCTGCCCTGTCGGGCAGAGAGGGAAGATCTGAGAGAGCCCCTGCCCTGTCGCTGTCGGGCAGAAGTAGGGGGTCTAACAGCTGAGGAGGGTTGGAAGCGAGTTCCAGTTAGGCGTCACGGGCAACCCCCCTCCCTACCTGCTTTGCTTCCCCGGGTGCCCCTCCATAATAGGTTTGAGGCCCTAGATATTGAAGAAGATGTAGGTGGGGACGTGGTGCAAGGGCCACCTACGAGGTCACATAGGAAGAGGCGATTGACTCCACGCCTCAAGACTGCCTCCAATAAAAAAGAAAGAAGGGTAATTGTGGTAGGCGATTCCCTTCTGAGAGGGACGGAGGGCCCGATATGCAGAGCTGACCCTCAGCATCGGGAAGTTTGTAGCCTACCTGGAGCTCGGATCAGGGACATCGCCAGGGCGCTCCCCAACCTGGTGCGCCCAACGGACTATTACCCCCTACTGATCTTCCAGACAGATGGGGAGGAAGCGGCATCCCGTAGTCTGAGGGGAATGAAGAAAGACTTCAAGGCCTTGGGACAAATGGTGAAAGAGTCTGGGGCTCAAGTTATCTTCTCTTCCCTCCTTCCATTTTTGGATGATGATGTGGGATGGAATAGAAAAATTGAGTCCGTAAATGATTGGCTTCGGGACTGGTGCTACAGGCAGGGCTTTGGGTTCTTTGATAATGGCTGGTTTTATAAGACACCAGTCCGGTCAGTGATATGTGGGAAAGTTTTATCCCACAGGGGTAAAAAGATGCTGGGACAGGAATTAGCAGGGCTCATTTGGAGGGCTTTAAACTAGATTTGAAGGGGGATGGGGTTGTAGCTGGGCTTGCATCAGTGGGGCAGCATGCTGGAATACGTAAAGACCGGGAGGCCCCTCAGGCCCCTAGGGTGAAATCGGTGTACTCGGCTCGCTCCCTGAAGTGCCTGTACACCAATGCGCGCAGCATGGGGAATAAGCAGGAGGAGTTAGAAACCTGCGTTCGGTCAGGAGATTATGATCTGGTGGCATTAACAGAGACATGGTGGGACAGCTCACATGACTGGAATGTGGTCATGGATGGCTATGCCCTTTTCAGGAAAGACAGGCCGGCCAAGCGTGGTGGTGGAGTTGCTCTTTATGTGAGAGAGCAACTACAATGTATAGAGTACTGTCCAGGTGCGGTTGAGGAGCAAGTTGAGAGTCTGTGGGTGAGAATTAAGGGGCAGGCTGGCAGGGGTGACACTGTTGTGGGAGTCTATTACAGGCCACCAGATCAGAGTGAGGATGTTGATGAGGCCTTCTACGGGCAGCTGAGCGTGGCCTCACAGTCACAGGCTCTGGTTGTTATGGGGGACTTTAACTACCCTGATGTTTGCTGGAAGGACTACTCAGCCAGCCAGCCTCAGTCTAGGAGGTTCCTCCAGTGCATTGACGATAACTTTCTGATGCAAATGGTGGAGGAGCCGACTAGGAGAGGTGCGCTGCTGGATCTCGTCCTCGCTAACAAGGAGGGTCTGGTTGAAGCAGTAAAGGTGGGGGGCTGCCTTGGTTGCAGCGACCATGAGATGGTGGAGTTCAGGATCTCCTGTGGTGGGAGCAGAATACCAAGCAGAATTGCAACCCTGGACTTCAGCAGAGCCGACTTTGGCCTTTTCAAACAATTGCTGGAGGAAATCCCGTGGGCGAGGCTGCTTGAAGGTAAAGGGGCCCAAGATAGTTGGTTAACATTCAGGGACTGCTTCTACCAAGCTCAAGATCAGTGCATCCCGACGCGCAGGAGGTCAAGGAAGGGAGCCAGGAGACCTGCGTGGTTAAACAGGGAACTGCTGGGCAAACTCAAGTGGAAGAGGAGGGTTTACAAATCATGGAAGGAGGGGCTGGCCACTTGGGAAGAATATAATGCTGTTGTCAGAGGATGCAGGGAGGCAACTAGGAAAGCTAAGGCCTCCTTAGAGTTAAACCTGGCGAGAGGGGTCAAGGACAACAGGAAGAGCTTCTTCAAATACATGGCAGAGAAGACTAACACCAGAGGCAATGTAGGCCCCCTGATGAATGGGGTGGGTGCCCTGGTGACAGAAGATACAGAGAAGGCAGAGTTACTGAATGCCTTCTTTGTCTCTGTCTACTCTGCCGGAGGCTGTCCTGAGGAGCCCCGTACCCCTGAGGCCCCAGAGGAAGGCAGGGCAATGGAGGAGTTTGCCTCAGTTGATGAGGACTGGGTTAGGGACCAGTTAAGCAATCTGGACATCCATAAATCCATGGGTCCAGATGGGATGCACCCGCGGGTGCTGAGGGAGCTGGCTGAAGTCATTGCTGGACCACTCTCCATCATCTTTGCCAAGTCTTGGGAAACGGGAGAGGTGCCTGAGGACTGGAGGAAAGCAAATGTCACTCCGGTCTTCAAAAAGGGCAAGAAGGAGGACCCGGGCAACTATAGACCGGTCAGCCTCACCTCCATCCCTGGGAAAGTGATGGAACACCTTATCCTTGGTGCCATCTTAAGACATATCAAGGATAAGAGGGTCATCAGGGACAGTCAACATGGCTTCACCAAGGGGAAGTCATGTTTGACCAACCTCATAGCCTTTTATGAAGATGTAACAAGGTGGATTGACGATGGCAGAGCAGTGGATGTGGTCTACCTTGACTTCAGCAAAGCATTTGACACCATCTCCCACAGCATCCTCACGGCAAAACTGAGGAAGTGTGGACTGGATGATTGGGTAGTGAGGTGGACTGCAAACTGGCTGAAGGAGAGAAGCCAGAGAGTTGTGATCAATGGGGCAGAGTCTGGTTGGAGGCCTGTATCTAGTGGAGTGCCTCAAGGGTCAGTTCTGGGACCAATACTGTTCAATATATTCATCAATGACTTGGATGAGGGAATTGAGTGCACTATCAGCAAGTTTGCTGATGACACCAAGCTGGGAGGAGTGGCTGACACGCCAGAGGGCTGTGCTGCCATCCAGCGAGATCTGGACAGGCTAGAGAGTTGGGCGGGGAAAAATTTAATGAAATATAACAAGGGAAAATGTAGAGTCTTGCATCTGGGCAGGAACAACCCCAGGTTCCAGTACAGGTTGGGGAATGACCTATTAGAGAGCAGTGTAGGGGAAAGGGACCTGGGGGTCCTGGTGGACAGCAGGTTGACCATGAGCCAGCACTGTGCCCTTGTGGCCAAGAAGGCCAATGGCATCCTGGGGTGTATTAGAAGGGGAGTGGTTAGTAGGTCGAGAGAGGTTCTCCTTCCCCTCTACTCTGCCCTGGTGAGACCTCATCTGGAATATTGTGTCCAGTTCTGGGCCCCTCAGTTCAAGAAGGACAGGGAACTGCTGGAGAGAGTCCAGCACAGGGCCACAAAGATGATGAAGGGAGTGGAGCATCTCCCATATGAGGAAAGGCTGAGGGAGCTGGGTCTCTTTAGCTTGGAGAAGAGGAGACTGAGGGGTGACCTCATCAATGTTTATAAATATATAAAGGGTGGGTGTCACGAGGATGGAGCCAGGCTCTTCTCGGTGACAACCAACAGTAAGACAAGGGGTAATGGGTTCGAGCTGGAACACAAGAGGTTCCACTTAAATTTGAGAAGAAACTTCTTCTCAGTGAGGGTGCCAGAACACTGGAACAGGCTGCCCAGGGAGGTTGTGGATTCTCCTTCTCTGGAGACATTCAAAACCCGCCTGGACGCCTTCCTGTGTAACCTCACCTAGGTGTTCCTGCTCCGGCAGGGGGATTGGACTAGATGATCTTTCGAGGTCCCTTCCAATCCCTAACATTCTGTGATTCTGTGATATGAGAAAACTTAAGAAAGTTATACCTTGAAATATAAGCGTGATATGGAGAAGTAGGGGAAAATGGGAAAATGAAAACCATCATTCTCATAAATGGAATTAGTGGTTTTTCTTCGGTTAAAAGAGGGAACATGAAACGAAAGAATGTGATGAAAGTGCTGAATACTCCAGAAACCTAAAATTATCTTAAGGTTTGAAGTGATGAAGTTTCTTGGATAAAAGCATGAAGTACAAAAGTCAAAAGGAATACAGTAATTATTATGTACTTTAATAGGAATGGCAATAAACTTTTTAATTAATTTCCATACTTAAGAATTGGGGAGGGAGAATAAAATCCCTATGTCTCTGTAATAATCTTGGCTGAACATGCAGTTGTCAGAGTACTCAGATTACTGAGCAGAAAACTTTGATCTGAAAAAAACTAAGGAATTAATCCTGATTTCTTAGTTTTCTTAGTTTTCTTAGGTTTCTTAGACACCATAAAAACCTGGAAAATAAAGGGAGTTTGGTGTTCACAGCACTGGCTATCTTGAGTTCAGATCAGTAAGTCTGACTTGCACCATTGCTATAGTGTACCTTGGCTTTGCTTCAGAAGTTGAATCATTATTTTATTAAGAACAGTGTGCACTTCAGTATTTCACCCATCAAATGTCGTTGTCATTTAATACTCAAGGTCAAACAGCTCTGTTTTCTTAACTTCTTGGTTACGATGAATCCAGTGGTGTTCGGCATGTACGTAGGATGTTCCACCCAGGCCGGGGTTTAGGAGGTCCCCGTGCACGTAGATCAAACATGCACTTTACTACCAGTTCCCCTGGTGGGCTTTCATCTTCTCAGAGTTCGTATTCTCCAAGCAATAGAGAAGCCATGGATCCTATAGCTGGTAAGAGCTGTAACCAGAAATTTTACCCCAGTCTCCTCCTTACACAGAAGAAGTAAAATTCAAGATTATAGTAGTTGCCCTGTTTTCTGTTGTTATGGAGCTGCATGTACAGATAAGCTCCACAGTGCAAGTGTGATTGGGGACTGCTTGCAGGTGAGCAGAATGCTCGGCTGGGTTGTCACAGAGCCTGTGCATGAAGATGCTGAACCTGAAACCAGTGCCTGTAGCTTGTGATTTTAATTCTAGACAGTGTAAGGCTTATTCCCAAACCTAATCTATGCACAGGTGCTGTGCATTTTTACAAGTGGTCGCGTCCAATTTCCACCACTTACTTTAGTACATCTCATTTGAATTTGCCATGTGGGTAAAGGTGTTTATGGAGGAGAGCATCTGTCTCCATGAAATTAGCTGAATTTGAGTATTAGTGCACATTTAAAATATGTTCAGTTTGCATTCACACTGCTATTTGAATGCCAGACTTGTTAATATCATAGGGATATTTGATAATATCATGGCGATATTTGATGGTATCATGGGGGGTTTTTTTAAGGTGTACTTGTAAATTATTATAAAATGTATTTGCAGTTTATTTTGGTAAAGTTTAGAAAAACTTTGAGGGGGAAGTGTCTCATTGTCAACACCAGAAAATAAAGATGTGTCTTCAGGATTCCCAGGAATAAATTGTTTGTGTATGTTTAGCTTTGATATGAAAATATCTTTTTTACAGGAAAGAAAAAATAGAGAATGAAGACATCTGAAAACAAGAACAATTTTCCCTAAGCAGAAATCTAAACATTTTTATGTTGTGGTCTTTGACTATGGCAGCATAAGTGTCAGGGAAACCTCAGAGCTTCTGCCATAATCTACCTTTGCTTCAGATGCCAAGAAGGCATAATGCTCTAAACGGAGCTTCCTATTACTGTGTACTGACTTCTCCAGAGCCAGGTAGCCAGCCCGCCAGCTTGATGAGGCATTGCCACTGAAACAGGAGCTGTGGCTCCACTGCCTTCCTTAATCATGGTCCCCTTGGCTGCCTTTCTACTGGTGCTGGTGCTCTGCTGGCCTGCTGTGACCTGATTTAACTCATTAAATGAGCTAGGAAGAAGTATCCCGTCGGGAGAAGAAAGTAATTTAAGTGAGATCACAGGAGGGTCAGAAAAGGACTAGAGTTTGTTCAATGAAGGGGGATGTTTGTGAAGCCTCCAATGCAAGAACTCATATTTTTCTTCCAAGGACAGCTAGTTCAGCTCTGTTAAATGTGGAGTGGTAGCTAAGGTTTGTTTTCAGGCTCACAAGGCCTTACCACTTAGCAGCATTAAATGTGAGATAAAATTGCATTCTTCTAAACCTTTTCTTTTTTTGGTGGAAGCTGTGTTTTTGAATTTAGAGTTCAGTTGCACGCTGAGTTGGGTGTCTTTTATACCAAGGTTCTGTCTCAAGCTTGTATCTGTTTCCAAAACATTGTTTTGCTATACCCTAAGCTTAAAGCTATGCTTTAACTTACAGTGAGAATAAATACATCTAAATCTTGTCTAGAAGTTTGATATGTCTTCCCTTTTTCTGGAGTAATGAATAGGAAAGACAACCAGAATTTTTCTGTTTAAAATAGATTATGTTGATAGCATCAGTTACTTTTTTTTTTACTTTTTTTTTTTTTTTGATCCCTGTGGCATTTTCTAGTAATTACAGTGGCATTAAAAGTTCCTTAATTTTGGTATTGCTAACAGTGCTGGTAAAAATGACTTGACCATCCTGAGTTCCTGACATGGAAAACAACTGTATCTTGCTTTATTCTCTCAAATAAAGACTTATTTGGAAGGATTGTACTTTGTTAATGCAGTGTGAGGAAAATTGTCATGACCTGTGTAGTAGCTTTGTGATTAGAGCTGAGGGGCGGGAACAATATCATCCTCTACCTTCTGCCCTTATATCAAGCATAGCAAGCAGGTGATGTACACAGGGTGTAGAAGAGATTCTGCAGTAATGCACTGAACAGTAAATTGCTGCTAATATTTATTTTTAAAATTCTTTGTGGATAAAACTTGGTATAAGCATTCCATCCCCTGACTTAGGGACAAGTTTTTTTAATTGCTAGGCTTCCTCTGTGCTTTTGGCGGAAATAAAAATTCATAGAGCAAAAATGCTTGACCACTTCAGTGTTGATGTGAGTCAATACTTAAATATGTTTTCTAAAATATTTTTTATTAAATATTTGAAGCAATGGTACTGTATTTCTCTGTGCTGGAGCACAGATTCCCTCTGGGATACTGAGAAGGTGAAGCCTGTGTTTTGATGGAACACTCGTTGAGAGGAAAATAAATCACCAACCAAAGCCAAAGTGAAGTAGTTCCTTAGTCAATTGTTACTTTAAGTTTCAGAGAATTGCTGCAGAGGACATCATTTGCCAGGCATTCCCTCTAGATTGCCTCTCTCATTTTTTTGAAGGCATTAAACTTTGACTTCTTATTTGGAATAAATCTGCATAAGTGAGTCTTAATCTTCCTTACCCTTTGAGACACTGAGTGATAGGACTTTTTTCAAGAGCTTCGTGGGCCCTTTATCTTTCTTTGTTCTTTGATTTTATTGATTGAAAAAAATAATCAATTCACTGGAATTCAGGGCATATTCATTCCCTTGCATAATGCTCATTTAAGATCTTTCATCACAGAAGCTTTCTCTTCTCTGGCAGAGCTTTTATCTCAGCTATCTGGCGTGAGGCGTACTGCAGGAGGACAGCTCAACTCCTCTGGCCCTTCTGCTTCTCAGTTACAGCAGCTGCAGATGCAACTGCAGTTGGAACGACAACATGCACAGGCAGCAAGACAACAACTGGAGACTGCACGCAATGCAACTAGGCGCACCAACACAATCAGTGTCAACACCACTATGTCACAATCTACAACAACAGCCAACACATCCAACACAGAAAACAGTCAGCAGACTATCCAGAATTCCCAGTTTCTTCTTGCAAGGTAACTTGTTCTGTGTGTTTACTTTTAGCATTTCTGTTTGCTGTAGTCCTGATAGAGATAAATAGAGCTCAATGAAACTTAAGTGTTTGGAAGTTGGGCACACACCCTAGTAAAGCAGCATCTGATCAAATATATTCCAGAATTAACAGGCTAGTTAATCACACAGAATATATTCACAGTAGATGTCAACAATAGTCACAGAACATGTAATACATAAAACTTGCTTTGTCCACATTACTAGCATGAAAGTAAAACCAGTAATTTGATATCCAAGAGTAGCAGTTTATAGATGGCCCAAAGGGAATTATTCTGCTTTTTGGAAAGCCATCTCTAAGAGCTGGCTGCTGAAATATCCTGTGGTCGTCTATTGTTTTGCAAAAGGCAGAGGCAATCTCATAAGTGCGGTGTACTTTTTTCAACAAACCTAGGAACATGTTTAAAGGGTTAGACTTGAGTATGGATTTCTGCAAACCTTGAAAAGGAGGCAAGTTTTTGATTTTTGACTGAATAAATTACTTATGACACGAGACAGTCGTCTTCTGCGAGATCCTTCATCAAGTCTGTAGCTGACACACTGCGCTTTTGTTTCCATTTGTAACGTCTTTTCAAACCTGCTGTCTGCTTCTAAGCAATGGCTGAACATTAGTTGTGACATCTCAATTTCAAGAGGAACAAAAGGAGTATTTCGTAACTAAATTGTTTTTGTTTCTCCTACTACTTCCAGAAAAACAAGTGCATTTCCAGTGACACAAGCATATAGACTTGAGCTGTAATGGAGAGGGAGAGAGTCAGAAGACAGTATTGTTCAACAGGAAATTAATCTTTAGTAAAAGCTGAAGGTTGAATAGGGATTTAAATATTAATTATTTCGGAGACTGGATAATGAAGCAAATAAAGGATGCCATTAATTAACAGAATACTTATCTGATTCAGAAATTATACCTAGATCCCAGGGTTATTTTAAAAAGGAGTCACCTGCTATGTCATTCCAGTTCTTTTGGAAGGTTGGCTGTTGACCTGAAATAAAAATGTTTTCCACATCTCCCCTGACACACCACCTTATACATGGTATTGTTTATTTATCTGTTTGGTATTGTGGAAGAGTGTGGGCATTTTAACAGCTCCCGTGTCAAGAAACCTGGATTTGAGTCAAGCTGATTTTTATCTTAAGTGCAAAATAATTCCATGTGACATGTTTCAATCAGAAACTCATTATTATTTGAGAAACTTAATCAAAATACCTGCAAGTATTGGAGATTGTGACTTTCAGAGTTAGAGTGAGCAATTTCCGTGCCTATCAGGGCATGTGGTAAGAAAAGTGGTGGAATGAACGCTGTATTGTGCTTTGGGAAACCCTAGGCTTTGCACATGCAGTAATGTATTTTGTGGCATATGTGAATTTAGCAATTGACCTAGTAGCAAAACAGTCATGTGATGAGTGTCTAGGAAACCACAACAGCGCTCCCTGTAAGACTCCTGAATAGCAGGAAACCTCCCAAATAGCTGTTTGTTTTCCTCTGGCTTTAAGGTCCACTTTGGATGATGATGTAGCAACAGGGGAAGAGTGGTTTGTTGAATGCCTGCCAGTTGTGCTGAGGTGTCGGTGGTGGCCAGAGCTGTACGTGTCGAAGGGCAGGCAGGACTGTGCTGTAGGAATGGTTTTGGAGTGTCTTTTGGTGCCTGTCAGTAGTGTCATCTGTGAAATGGGCCTTTACCAACTGCCTGTCTTCTCTTCCCTTGCTGCTGTGCAGGTTGAATGATCCAAAGATGTCAGAAGCAGAGCGTCAGTCAATGGAAAGCGAACGGGCAGACTGCAGCCTGTTTGTTCAAGAGCTTCTACTGTCCACTTTGATGCGGGAAGAAAGTTCCTCCTCAGATGAGGATGAACGGGGGGAGATTGCAGATTTTGGTGCTATGGGCTGTGTAGATATTATGCCTCTAGATGTTGCTTTAGAAAACCTAAATTTAAAAGAGAGTAATAAAGGAAACGAGCCTCCTCCACCTCCTCTTTGATGACATCCCACTTTGCAGACAATGTCCTCTGTGCTGTATTTGCCAATGAAAGTGGACAACAACTATCTTGGGTTTGTTTTGGTGATTGTAATTTCAGGTCTGTCACTCTTGTTACATTGTGTACATTCAAAGGAAAGAGAGAAAAGATATATATGATAATCATTTCCACTTAACTAATTTTTACTTCTAGCAGGTAAATGTAGGTTGCAGTGCAGAGCAGAAGGCTCTGTGTCCTGTACCTTGACAAAAGGCTCTCCTAATACTCCACATTCAAACTGAAGAGGAAAAAAATGAAAAATCTCTAATGAAGCTGCTGTGTGTATTTATGAATATTAATGAATAAAAACTGCTTGGATGGTTTACCTTAACTACTGCATGACCTTTTTTGCAGCGTGCATGAGTTTTAGTGACCTTGTCATTTAAAAATTTAAATACAAGGAGTAAAACTATAAACCCCAAAACTTCCCATTATTCAAAGGTTACGTGACAAAAAGGTTAGTGCTGACTTAGCAGTTTGTCGCCACAAAGTAGCTTTTGAATAATATGTGACAGAATGACATCTTTATGTACTGTTTCCGCACAGGATGGAAACTGCAATGGGATAGATTGTAGTGACCAGGGTGTGGCATTTTGCTGCATGTGACCACTATGGTGCCCTGTTAGCCATCACCTCAATGTGGAATAGAACTTCCATTTTGTGCATCTGTAGGAGACACAACAGTAAGGCCACTGCTGGCAGCTACTGCAAGGGACTTTTGTGTGCCCTAAAATCAAATGATGTTCACTTTTGTTTAAAGTTTCTCCTTCTTGTGGTTGTTAAATTTTTTTCATTGTTAAATATGTTTTATTCAGGTGTAGACAATTCATATATTCACTGTGTTTTTTTAAAAAAAAAAGTTAACCTGAATCATGTTGTCTTAGTTTAAAGAGCCTTTCACAGCCTCAATCATATTTTGAGTTATTTATGTATTTGCTTCATAGTTTGCAGAGACCTGTCAGTATCAGGAGAGTTTGAGGATTTGGATTCCCAGATTGTCAGTAAATTTCAGTTGAATCCCTAATGCTAACTTTAACACCTATTATTTATTGTTTCTTTTGGTTATTTTTGCTGGTATAAAAAAGTTGAAAAAGCCTTTTAGTTCAATCATGCCACCTACATGCCAACACTGTAAACCCTAGTGGTTTGGAAAAAAGAAGAGTATGGTGTTCTTGCGTGTAGAAGTTTATAATTACCTTGAGACAAGGACAGAAGGAGTATGTTTGGTTTGGGTTTTCTTTCCTTTTTTTGTGGGTTTTTTGAATGTAAAGTTAGATTATAAAAACAAAAGTGCCCACAGCTTCTGATGAAAATTTAAACTAGGCTTTTTATCATAATGGTGTCTTTCCAGATCTCTGTCGCCTCACCCCTCTCTCTTTCTCTGTATCCTTCCATCTCTGCAGCATTGCTAGTGTTCTAGCGTAAATTTACAGACTTGAACACCAGATGGTGTTCTCTGCAGAACTGTGATGTGTACGCTAATCCAAAATAACAGTGGCAAAAGAAGCAACCCCATAGACCGAAGTCTAAGTTCCATTCATTTTTTTTTTTTAAATCCTCAAATCCTGATTGCTTCCACATAGAGCAGTACTAGCTTTGTTCTCTTTTAGTCTCTGCAACAGATGTTTCGAGGGAAACTTCACATGAGGCTGCTGGTTATCCTGAGAGTTACCCCAGTAGGGACTTTTTTAATTGATTGTTGAGGATTTTCAAAAATTTTTCAAGCTGTAGTCTTTTCAAACACATCTCCTGCACATTACAATAAGACACACAGTTCAATAAAGCATTTTCAAGACTGTTGTTCAGTTGATTTTTCTTTGGTTTTTATGTATTATCCAGATAGTTTTGTTGCAGAAATTTCTGCAGTTGTCTTTAATTCCAGCTGTATACAAAACCAATTCATGTAGAAATCCTGGGTGATTTACATAAACACATTTTAAAACCACAAGCTTTGGCAGGTGATGAACACACAGGTAGGTGAGTTCAGGTTTCCATAGAACTAGATGCATTTAAAGTAGGCTCTTCTCAGTGTGTTGTTACTTAGGATTGGTGTATGGCTTGTCTCCAGGGGACACATGCATTGCGTGATGTCCAGACTCTCCTCTGCTTGCTTTGAAGATGATGGAAACCACTGTTTTCCATGTTCATTTAGAAACTGAATTTATGCTGATTTGTATTTAATAGTATTCTTGGTCATCACATTAACTCTTACAAACTTTCAGTTTGGGTCTTTTTAAGTTTAGAAATAATATGAAATGGCTGCTAGGATGGTGTTTATTCTAGTTGTCTGCGAATTCCTATTTGCAGGGAAGTGGTTTTCCTTCACAGAGTAAGCTTTGTCAGGAAAACGGTTTTTGGGGGTATTCGCAAAATATTTGTGTTTATTTTCAAGGTGCTCTGGGCTATGATGAAAATAGCCTTCGCGAACTTTGCAGGAGAATCCTGTAAGGAGTTAACATTTTTTTCCTGTGAGGGGACTGAAAAAACCCAGACCACAACCCAACATGCAGTGACAAAGACTCTTGCACAAGGTGCTGTGATAAATGATGAAAATGCATTTTAACTTCCATCCACCTCAAGTTTTGCTTGTGGTGGTTATGACTGCCTTTATCAATTGCCTGGGCTGTTTAGGAGGTGGGTTTGGATGTGGTTTGGTTTGTGGTGTTTTTTTTCTGCTGCCCTCAAGGTCTGTATGTAAGACCTTCCTTCTTTGTGTAGAGTTGGCCCAGGTAGCTTGTGGATAGTGTAGCTTGGCTCAGAAACCAAGCATCTAAACGTGTGCACATTTTGCTGTTTTGAGATACTTGCCTTTTGGGAAGGTACAAAAGCAATTATTTCTCAACAGCCAGAAGTCCCAGGAGGTAGACATACTCTGCTGCCTCCTGGGGCTCTCAGAAGAACTCAAAGAGGGAAGCAGTGGATACATTTGGTATGTCAGGACTGCCAGTTATATCACTTCAATCTTTGCTTTTCCCTGAGATTCCCTCACCTTAACTTCTGGGTCTGCCTGCTTTCCCAAACAAACGGACACCTTACTGTTTTAGGGCCATTTTATTCTTTTAGCCCCCCCAAGGAAAAGGAACTATGTATTTGTGCCCAGCACTGGTGAAAACTCCTCTGGGTTGAAGGGTACAGTGATGACCTTGCAGCCTCCCTGCCAGTGAATTGCTGGCTCCTGCTTGCAGAGTGGATACTAATGTGCTGGGTGCTGCCTTATTGCACAAAGGCCTTGAGATGGGTCTCTCCAGAGAGATATTTATGTGCACAGCATACTACTCAAAGTTACTTGTGGGCAAAAGGTAAGAAAAGGTAAGGAAAAGGGGAACTATAAATGGGAACTGATGGCTTCTAGCTTATGCTTCTACCATGTCCTTTTAACACAGCAGTGGCCCTTGCCTCCTGCAAGAACATGTAATACAACATGAGGATAAACATGCTTAGAATACAGTGGTACAAGTGGGACCCCTGCAGCTGTGGAGTGTCTGGGAGGGGTACCTCTCAAAGACAGCCTGCTGGTTTGCTCCTCTCTGCTGGGTGAGCAACTGTGGAGTGGTAGGGTATAAGGAAGGGGGTAATGGTGTAGGGAGGTGACCATGGCCCTGTGGGAGCTGATGTGAAAGACTGAGGAACAGGGAAGGGAGGGGGGAGGCAGGAACAAGGGATGCTGATATGGGTCCCAGTGCACTGGGGGAGTGAGGGAGAGGAAAAGAAGTACAGCAAAAGGATGGGGAGGTGAGGGGGGAACCAACAGGACAGCAGATGGGATGATGGTCAGAGGCAGGAGACACCGAAGTAATGACCAAGGTGGAGACTGGGGTGGGACTGGCAGACAGATGACCAGAGTGAGTCACTGTCAGGTGACGTGAGTCTTTGACAGCTCCCTGCCTCCAGCACTTCTGAGACTCTCCTGCCCTCACCAGCCAGCAAACACTTTACCTCTGGCCCCACCAGGGCTCTGCCCATACTGCCACAGCAATGCTGCAGCTCCTGCCAGTGTGCACGCAGTGTGGCCTGGGCTGGCACCACTGAATGCCAGCAGGGGATCCTCCAGTTTTTGCTCACCTATTCCTTCTACTTCGCAGCCCCTGAAAGGCTGCGGCAGGATCCACACATTCTTCTCAACCCCAGCACTGTGCATGACACTTGTGGGCTCAGTATCTCTTGCTGGCTGCTGCTTTCAGAACTAACAATGCTTGCCTGTGTCTGACTCCACCCCTGCCTCCCATCACTGATGGCAAAGCTGCTTCTCAATGCAGAAAGGAAGGACAATTTTTTCCCATCCATATTAGCAGTGCTTTTTCCTCCCACCTTTAGCTACCTCTGTAGCTTAACTTCTATCAGGAAGAGAATATTATATTATTTTGGCTGTTTAGCCTTGGACCTTTGAGAGGCAAACCATGTCAGGCAATTCCTTGCTGTGATGTGGCAGCCAGCTCAGATGCTTTCAGGCAAAAGTCAGAAGTGGGTTCTCGTGTACACCTGCTGCTGCCTACCTGCTATTCACCCTCCTTTGCAGGAAATCCATTCCCAAGATGCCATTTTTATATCTAAAAGGGGTGTCATGGTTTAACCCAAGCTATCATAGCCGCTCGCTCTCCCCGCCCCGCCCGGCATACTCAGCGCAATTCCTCACGAAGGCTGACACCAAAGCAGCCCCCCTGTAGCCATGCTTCGTAAAAAGTCCAATTTTTCTTCCAAGCTGTTCTGTAGTGACAGATTCTAAGTGCATTTGAAGGCAAGGTTTGTACTGCCCATGTTACTCCCACTCCACTGAGGTCTCTGTTAACCACAAACTGGCTGCAAAAGCCCCCACCAGCTACTGTCATCTCATACAGCAGAACTGCACTGCAGACTCAAACCAGTAATTTTAACATGAACTGTGCATTGGCCTCAGTTTATAACCAAGTACCAAATAAAGGAAAAACAAACATTTTTATTTTATATAAGCGTTTATTTACAACTTGTTTAACAACTGTACACTCTTTTGTCATGTTGGAAGCATTAGTGTATTTGACTGGGAAAAATATTAAACCTTCTGATTCCAGTGATCATTACTGTTTTTTTGTCTATATACAAGATATGCATATTAACACTGCTACCAAGATAATCTGGTAGTTACACAACTTGTAGATGACCTGAAACGGGAAATTAATGTTTTGACACTCTAGTAATCATTCTTTTACTGAAAATGTATCACTGGCAACTTCACAAATAGTTAATTTGATATATGGTCAACACTTAATTCAAGACTGTCAAACAAGCTGCTATTAAGAAAGGAAAAGAGTTTTCTATGCAGCACAAATAAAGTTAGTATATCAGAGACATGCTGGAGATCCCCTTTGAGTTGTAAGATCGCGATCACTTTATGACAGTAGCCAGCTCACTTGCTGAAAGGTACTGGCTCCACCTGACATGTTTCTTGTTGCATTAGTGAACTCAAACAATTATTGTTAAGCTAAACACACTTACATACAAATGTCTTCAGACTGAAGAGCAACTGATACTTACTCCCTAATTTGCACAGACCATTTTGAGAAATGAGGTACTGCTCGGCTTTCCTCAGGACATCGGTGCAGGCAGGTGCACAAAAACATCCCCTCCTGCTCTGCACAGAGCCTGATTTCAGGGATCCTGCACCCACCTCAGCTTGGGGCAGGGTGTGGTCCTAGCCAGAGCAGCACTCACAAATAAGAGAAAACCCATGCCTTTAACACCCAATAATGTTTTTCTAAGACTGCCTGCCCTGACACATTACAAGGGATCAATGGCTAGGACCTGGAAAGACACAAATCCTTTGTCCCTCTGCCAGACTCAATCTGATGAAAGTGTTGCTGCCTCTGCTGCAGGAGTGACTTGTCACCATCAAATCCCAGATCCTTCCTGCAAGTTGTGTCAGACTTCACTGTCCCTGTCAGCCAGAGTACCTGGCAGACAGAGGCTCCCCAGTCTGCTACAAGATCCAGAACATGATACACACTTCTCATGGGGATCTTAATGCTTATCCTCCCCTCACCTGCCCTTCTCTTTGCTGGGTGGCACAAATCCCTCTGTGGAAACAGGCGGAGACACAATCTGTCTTTTCTGCAAGTCATTCTGTACAATGTCACTGACACAGGGGTATCAGGATCCCTGAGGACTGAACACACACAGGTGCACAAGATGCAGCTCTGCTCAGAGACCCACCTGCCAGGCCAGGGATGAGGCGCACACTGTGCCATGAAACCAGAGAGACCTGCAGGGGCCAGTGGACAAAACGTTTCTCCAGCATGGGGGTGCTTACATGGAAAACAGGGCAGGTAGTTATGGTACTGCCTGAATAACCAAAACCATTCTTGGAATAAGCAGAGTACACAAGTGTTTATATTTTTGCAGGATTTAGATCCAAATGAGCAAGAATGGGGTTTCTCTAGAACTGAACTTAAACCAAAACACTTACAGTATTCATCATGCAGACTCTTCAGATTTTCTGGCAAGCCCTATGGCTCAAAAGCCCCCTTCCCCGTTTGTTATATACTAACTCCTACACAATAAATCTCTTAACTTACAACACTACAGCACTCCCTTGTCTTCTGAATCTTACCAGTACTGGATGTCCAAGACAAAACATAGGTACAGTAGTATAAATGTGCAGATATTTAAGAATATTAAATAAGCAGCTTTTAAAATTAATATAGGCAGTACAAAGCATTTTGAGTTACACTGTCTACATATGGCAAATATTATAGCTCAACTTCATAACACAGAGAAACAGCCATACTAGTGCAATTGGAAATTAATTAGCTAAAACTGTGATAAGGAGGAAAAAAAAAAAAAAAGAAAAAAATAGTACAGGTAAAAGACAAATTACCCAAGTTATAAACTGGCAAGGACAGTCTGCATAATACTGAAAGTGTGGATGGCTTTCATATTTATCTCCACTCACATTCTCTCCTCAGATTTTTTTAACAATTGTACACAGATTGAAAAAAAAGTTTCTGAAAGAAACCAACAACACAGCTAAAATGTAAAGAGAAAAATACAACAGCCACAGACTACTGTGTATATACATAGTAAGGAAGTAGGCGGTGTCTGTCAACAAAATACCACCCGGTAGTTTGCCTGGCTCGGAGATTATCAGATGAACCTTGCCTGGTTTTCTAAGGAAGGATGGGATGACCAAGCAGCAATTCATTAGTCATTTCTCCTGGTAACACACCTCCTTCGCTTTACTTTAATTATTTAAAGATTCAAAACAGATCCTTTAAGGGTGCAGGTGCTTTGAAATTTTAGCAGTGCCAAAAGGCGATTTAGGACTCCTTAAGACTAGATGTTTATAGTTCAGTATATGAAAATGTTGCAGGAAGTCTGTGTGTTAATACTGTTAATCAGATTTAAATAAAGTGGACAGGTGGAATTAAAATGGAGAGCTGACAGTGCTCTGTCAGTTTGCAGAACGCCTTCTGTTGAGTTCTGAATATCGTATTTCCTCTCTTCTAGCCTCATAGGAGACTTTTTGTGAAGAGAAAGAGTAAATGGAAGCGGGAGATGGGAAAGCCACTCCCCAGGATGGCAAGCTTCTCTGCAAGTAGATCTCCCTTTGAAATCAGATGGCCATGAGTCTTAAGTGTAGAACGGGTTAAGTTTTGGTTATGCAGTCTGGACAGAAAAGCAAGTCATGCACTGAACGGTCCCTGTTATAATAATGCTGCAGATCATGCAACCACATCACTGCAAATAAAAGAATAAAGAAGAAAGTTAAAAAGCAGATAACATATTGCTGTTAAAAAAATACAAAAAGAAAATCAAACTAGAGAACAGAAAAGGTATTTTTCAGAGCAGTTTAGTAAGGCCATCTCTACTTATTTGTGCAAATTCATGGGAGAAACATTTTTGCCAGAGCAACTCTTCAAATTAACAGGAAGGTTACACACCAATAATTCAAAAGAGTAACAAAAAAAAGCATTGAACAATATCTGAATTTAGACATAATTCAGACAAATTCAAACACTTTTGAGTAAAGTCCTTCAGGGCGCCATTCTCAGCTAACACAGCTATGGAAACTAAGTTTACACAGCAATGAAAAAGTCTCAGGCATTCCTGCTGTCTGTGAGTACAACAGTTAAAAACCAAAAGCAATACAAAGTGAAAGGTGCCTGTCCTGTACTGTGTGTGGTTATATACTAAAAGACAATCAGGATCACACTGACTCTCAGCCTTCGAGCTCTTAGCACCACTGAAGACTTCAAGCATTTATGTTTAATGAAAGCTCATCCTGTACGTAAGTCTACAACAGCATCACTGCCACAATACACTGGCAAGTGCTATTCATGGCATGCAAATACAAGTTTGAATCGCAAGAAAACTATACATATTCTTAAAATAAGCTGAGTAGGCACCACTGAGCAGCCCAAAGAGCACATCACACTACTGTGGAAATGAATCTAAGTTTGGAAGAGAATTGGAGAGGCTGGCATACTTTTCAAACCTTGCTGATGCACCCTCTTTCTTGGCCAGTGTTACTGGGTAGGTAGAATGCTTTATTACTACAGGTACAGTGCTTTCAGCTTCCCCAGGTAACAGAAACATCCCTGCACAGCACAGCACTAACATCTCATTCCCATTTTCCCAATTGCACTCAGTGTGACATTACAAAAAGCAAAAAAGCTTCACCAGACTGAAATCAAAGCATGCAAACTGTTTCTCTCCCTACTTCCTTCTCCCTAGTATTGCACTGGTCAAAAATGATTCAAAGAATAGTCCCTGTAAAATCCAGGTTTAAATAGATAAGGAAGAATATTTATAACTAAACTCAAGGACTTGTTGCAAAAAATCTTTCTGCTACAAGTCTTGCAGTTTGTGTATCCCCATTTTCTTCCTTCTCATTTACCACCTCAGAATACTAACTATAGTTGAAAAACAAACAAACATAGAGACATAAATCAAATGGAATAAAAATTTTAAAAATTAACACATTCAAAACAGACCTTGAGTGCATTCTGAATAATCATTGTCTATTAAGATTGCATGGCTTGGGTGCATAAAGTTGCAGAGTTCAGGATTAATAATATGAATATTACTGTCAATAGTATATAAACATTTAGAAATACAAGCTACATAAGCATGTATCCATTCTATTGTGAATAAATGAATATAGTCTACTCCTTTAATCTCACCTGGCTATTACTTAGCTTAGACTTTAATTAGTAGCACTTCAAGTGTCTTGTTGCACATAAACAGAAATGACATTGTAGGTTTTGCTTTGAGTCAACAGTACTTTTGAGAGGTCTTGTAAACTCAAGACAGTATCTTCTATTTCAAGGATGTAACAAATTCATTTGACAGTGCCCTTTCCTGATTAGAAATTCCAATCTTGTTCTAAAAAAATTGTCAATTTCTTCCTCTTGGAGAACTCCTCAAAACTAATCAATATATTCTAAAGCTACCTGTTGAGGCAGCAACACTTCAGAAGACAAAGATGCAAGATGTTAGGGTAAATTCACTCAGCATAACCTGTCATTGCTTCTGCAGCATCTTCAGAAGGAGTTTGTGCAGCAGATGACGTGTCTGTAGAGGAGTAACTTTCTCTTACTTCCTTCCCTTGCCAGTCAAAAATATTCCAGCTCTCAGTGAAGGCTCATTGCTAGCCTGGGGGATTATTTCTTAGCAAGGCATTTCCCTTGAGTATTCAGTACCCCATCTTATTAGCTCTACTTCATTATAAGTGGTTATCTGTCTCTTCAAATCTTAACTTCTCGCTCTCCTCTTCTGTTTTTCCAACCCACAGGAGTGACTGGGACAACTCCAGCACATCGAAGCCACAAAAAGGACGGCAGCCTTTTTCAATAACTTAGCCAGCTCTGGAGGTACTTACCAACACAACAACTTTTAATTCAGAACATTGCTCACACAAATCAAATCTGATTAAAAACAAACTCAAACCCAAACGCAGCCACATGTCCTCTCAGAGCAAATACTTTTTTCCTGTTCAGTCTATGTTTGGTCCTAAGATGGACCAGGCTTTCTGCAGCCAATGTCTGTCTATAAGCAGGACTTTTTAAGACAAGCACCAAAGCTATCAGAGCAACCCACCTACTCACTTCCAAGTCTAACACCCGCCGCCAGGCTTCTGCTTTGAAGTAATTGCCTCCAGACTTCTCTTCCTGCAGACTTCCTAACTTCTTTCTCTACTTTCTAGCTTCTACTGCTAAAATAGGTTTACTCTCCTGCTTACTAATCTTCGCTAGCTGAGAACTATAATCTCTGCTTTACAAAATTTAAAATTACATAATAAATGTTATATTCAAATCCAAATCAAAAGTCTGATGGTCTCACTCTAACTATTTTGTAACTCCATAAATATTACAAGATTTGAGATTTTATCTTAAAATTCTGCTCATTTTCATGATCATGCTAACAACACAAGCATGCTAACAAGCTAACAATTGGCCTTTATGTCGATTCTTTTCTTCTCTTAAAGTTAGGGATAATCATTAAGGACTCAAGTTCCATTTTCAGAACAAGCTATCCTACACCTGTGGAAATACTTGCTTTTGCAGTTATTTCAGATTTGTGCCACGCTACAGTAGTTAAAATGTCTTCAAAGTGCTGACAAATGACCACTTTCGTAACAATTAAAGTAACCTGTTACTGTTTCTGATATGTGATATTCTGACTTCATGCAAAGGACCTCTCTAATCCAAAGCAATGAACAAAGTCACCGCTAGACAGGAAAGGCTTCCCAGCTGTCCTGGTTTTCCCTCTACTAGCAATACTTTTCATGTTGTATGGATCAATCTCTCAGATTGACCTAAAGCGGCATGACAGCAGCAAGAAATTTTTATCTGACAAACGGAATTTGCTTTCAGTCTGGAACCCACACGCAATGCAAAGGAGACTGAAGAACATGCAGTTTTTCAAATGACTTTATACACACAGGAAACAGAAGCAGAGGAAATTCCTGATTTACCACCAAAGCCAACTAACACAGAGATCTACTTTCAGGACAGTGCTGCATTACCTTGGCAAGACCTAAAAGTGAAGGTTAGAACCTGGGCCACAGTAAGGTCAACAGCAAAACCACTCCCTAGCAACTAATAGATGAGGACTTCCATTAGATGAGTTATCACGAGCTCCTACTGATCCACTAACTACAATCTGACACCAGAACAATTTGCTTAGGAAGCCGCCTTGGCCATACTGCCACGTGTTACTTCAGTGTATGATTTGTCAAGTTTTCTAGAGTTCCTCAACAGACATTAATTCATTACCTAATTCAATGAGCTGACATATTTTAAAAATAAACTTTGTGTCCCAATATTTCAATGAATCCAGAAAAGTCAAGTCAAGGAAAAACAAAGCTAGCTAAGTCCTTAACATCTCCAAATGGTGCAATGAAGCTGGCAGCAGAGTCAAAATCTCCAGGGGTTCACTGTTTGAGGTTGCTGTGGCTGATAATGGCAGCTTCTGCCTTATTCACATAGGTAAAGCCCCTAATACTTAATCAACTGCAATTCATAATTAATCTGAGGGAAAAAAAAAAAGCTCCAAAAGCTGGGTTCTGTTTCATTGTTTTTAAATTAACACCAAAAAGCAAAACAGTGAAAGACAAACTGCTTTTCAGGTTTTTGTACTGAATCGTTGCTCCTCCACGTTCAAACTGAAGAAATCACCCCTTATTTTTACTTAAGGCCACAGAGTTACTGACAAGCTTCTGGTCCTTTTCTGACTTTCAGGAGGAAGAAAGAGCACAGGCGCAAGGCAATGCAATCAGTCATGCCAGGACATCTTGATTCCTTGAAAGTGACAAACCGGAGGTATGGCTAGGATCCTACCTAGAATCTGGTATCTGCCGCAAGCCAATAACAAGATTTGGCTTGTGGAGATGTTCTGAGCACAAGTGAGATTCATTACTTGCTCCTACATCAACCTACGAGATAACATGGGGTTTCACTTCTTTCTCCCGATGCAAGGCACAAAGTCAAAACACAGTGCTCCTGCCAATACAGAAGGGAGGTGGACTGCTCAGATTTGGGAGGGAACATGTGTCTGGGCTGTTTGCAGTTTGTAAGATTCAAAACCTCATTCAATGAGTTTCTTGCTTACCTGATCTTTACATTTAAATTGTTAAAACGATTCACCTCTTCATTTTAACAGAATGCTAAGTGTGTCATACTGCCAGTATCAGCTAATACAGTTGTTCTAAAGAAGGGCTTCTGGAAAGTTTTCTTTACAAGTGCTTGATTTCCTGGATCACATTTCAGTCATAATTCAGTTATTGAACTACTCTGTAGGCGACACACCTGAAGTATGACTAAGTGGCTTAGAGGGAAAAAAAAACCTCCAACAGAAAAACCCCCTTGAAATTGTTTCCTGACAGAGTAACCTCTTTTAGCTATTTATTTGCACAATATTGGTGAGGAAAATGCCTGCAAAATTTGCTAAACTTGGTTTGGAGATATTAAAGTTTATCAATACAATATTAATGCAAAACACAGAGTCCGCATTCTACCTAAAATACGTGCAAAACCCATAAGAAGTCAGTATTGCCTAACTGACTTTGAGTGCAAAAATACCTCCCTCATCAATCCTTGAAAAAAGTCGGGCAAGAATAAAAATCTCTATAAAATGAGTAAAATTCAGGTACTCTTTTGCTTCATAGGAGAGGGAAAAATTAGCCACACTCAGGACAATCTTCTTTCAAATCACCAACTAGAAGTAAATCAAGTGGTGGAATTAAAATAGTTTCCAATTACCAAATCTACAGAAAATGTCAACCCATCAAGACAATTAACCCCACTAAAATCATCCAGGAAGCTGCTAAGTGGATAGTCTCATACACTAGAGACTTGAGGAAAAGCAAAAGCTACTTCCACATGTCAAAATACCCAGGACATCAAAATACCAAATCCTCTTAAAATTTTCTTGACAGCTTGCAAATAACACTTACTATTTAAGATCATCATAAAGCAGTAGTAAGAATATTCACTGTTAATTCTTTCACACACAAAGAATATAAAATTGCCAGTGCTCCTTACATGAATAGAAAGCCACAGAAAACTTGTAGAAGCATTACTGCTATCTCAAGTGACATCTCAACAGGACAAAATTACCATTTGCTTATTTCCAAAGAGATAATGAAAAGCATCTTGTAGCCATTACATATTTACTGTATTTTACAATACACAAAGCTGTGTGCTGTAGTAGTTTATTTTTCTTTGCACTGTGGGTGGAACACAGAACCTTTAAATTAGATTACTTCATTTTTCACACCACTTGGAAAATACATGTTATGATCCAAGTGGTTACATGTTGCTATCAAGAAAACAGGGAACTTGAATATTCTTTTCTGTAATGTCTGATCAGATCTGATAACAACTTAATTCTCCACAGAAGTATATGAACGGGACTGCACACACATAGTTTAAGACCAGAAAGTAAGCTTCAGCTCTGAACAGTGAAAATATTCATCCATTTAACTGTTACGTTTTCTTTGCATTAATTAAAATATCTCAGAAAGATGGATCTTGGCAGATCCTTAGCACGGTGCTCAGGAATGTACTCTCATGAACTCTTCACCTGTTTTATCACTGGAGAACCTTTTCTCTTTACCCTCAACCTGGGGGGGTTTTTTTGTAGTGTATCAGGGCAGGAGATAGCATTGGTTTAGTAATTACCACTACAATTTTGATGCAAATAGTTTTTGTTGCCCCAGAAAAAGTGTTCCTAAAAGCTTCTTAGAAGTATCTAATGTACTGAAAATTCCAATTTACAGAGTTTTTTTGCTTATATTCTTTTCTTACTGAATATAAGACAAATAGACAGCATTCATTGGTAGCTCATATATACGTGTGCTTATTCCCTGAAGTCACACTCTGAGCCCCTTCTTTTTTTTAATACCACACTATTTCCAGAGCTACATAACAAGCAAGAAAAATAACAAAGCTGAACCCTTTCATTAAGAAGCTGTTCTTTCGAGAGAGGAGGTTTAATGTGTTCACCACCTGCATTCATCCACACCCAAAGATTAAGAATTGCTGTATGCAGCAAATAATAGAAGCAAAATGCTGAAGAACAAGGAACTAAATTCCTGATTATTACTATTAGAAGACAGGACAAATGTCTTACTGGAACCGGATAGCAACAGAGTATATTTATGTAAGACTGCAGTATATTTTTAGACTTTTATACTCAACATAAGTTCTGGGAAGTACCAGAATTTCTACAAGTTTGAAAATTCTGAAAAGACAAAATCTTGTACAATCTTGTTTAGCAATTACTATAAGCAACAGTAAAGCACAGATTCAATATTAGTCTTGTTTTGCTCTTTGATGCTACTATAATGATGCTATATTTTCTTGAAGGGAACCATAGGAAACACTTTAGTGCCTTATCTTAAGGGAAAAGACTGACCAGAACCACAAAGCAAAAGATAAAAGACAACAACCACAAAGAAGCAAAAAAGCCACAAGAGATAGGAAAGTAAAAGCTAAAAATGAGGCTTCTAATCAGCATTTGTTCATCTCCTAACCAGCAGGGGCATTTGCCTGTCATCAAAACTTTGGAGGCAAAATGGTAAAACAAATGTTAAATTAATAGATTCATCAAACAGTTTCATCCTAGTGTGCAGATAGTGTTCAACTTAATTTAGATCTGCACCTCATTATAGCAACAGGGAATCAAATTACTAGACAAAGTCAATAGATAAAACCTCCCATTAAGGTCCTGGCATTCCTTACTTTCACGAATTCGCTTTAGCAGTTTGGTAAAAGACAAAGCTAGCCAGATTAAAATAAAAATGAAGCTTTAGGTATTCTTAGGTTCTTTGTCTGGGTGGTATAAAATGCTGTAATCTTAAACAAGAATATAAAAGTCCCTCAGAGAATTGATCTTATTTGCTCCTGTTTACACATGGCATGTGGTAAAGAGTTCTTCAAATGACTAAAGGGATTGCATAAGATCAAAGACATCCCACACAAACTGTGGCCATCTTGCTAGATGACAGATACGATCTCTTGTCCCTTTAGTATTCTTGTCTCAGTGAAAGACAGCAAAATGAGTATCACCTGACTTGAGCTACAGAAATTATCCTAAATCTCCTTTACATTGTTACCTTCCTGCACACAAGTAGATGCTTCCACTGTCTTATCTAATCTTGCAAGCATAGCCCAGGCATGTCATATGTGGAATAAGTGAGAATTTTTAGAAAATCATAATTTTGCAAATGTGAGGAATAAAAACCAAACATATAATACAGTTAATAGACTTCAGTATCTGGTTTCATATTACTAGGGGGAAAAAAATTCAAAATGATAGATTTTTTCACATACTGAATGTGTTTCTTAGCCTAGATTAAAACAGATGATGCACTTGGGGAAAAAACAGTACCTAGCAGTGTCATTCACCTGTTCCTTACCCTTTCATCTATGTGTGCTTGTTGTAATTATCCCTTGCTCATTCCACCCAAGTTGTGAATTAATATATAGACCTTCAACCCATTAATGAATGCTAGTATGTCTTTTCTCTAAAGAGATTTATGAAAAAAGTCTTATCTTGGGAAAGCACTAAAATAAGGCAAAAGAATAAATTTATAAACCAGACTGCATGAGCATTAGGGTCCAAACAGTAACTAAATTAAATATGTTTAAAATTGAATCACCACAATATGTACGTATACAAAATGTTCAACCCATATTCGGGTTCTCTATGTCCATCAGTTCTTTGACAAAAATGATAGGGAGAGCATAGAATTAGTCAGGGAAAATGCAGAACTTTGCAGGAACAGAACCTAAATTAATAACAGGAGCCACCATCCACATTACTGATCAAAATGAAGGTTCTACAATGAGTGATGCACAATTAACCAGGTATACCCTAAAAAGGCAGTACAACAAATCGCAGACAGTTTCCAAGAAAGTCAGCAACGAACTCACCTGAAGGCACTGGTACCATTAGTAAGGCAACTGATACAATTATCCCCTGAATGAACATATTAAAACAAAGCAAGTCTTTTAGTAGGGGATGATAACCGGAACACATGAACATCAACATATTTATTGGGGCCTTGCTCCATTATGTACTGCTCATCCATAATTATAAAATTTTCAAACAAACGTCCTTTTTAAATGGATGATGCAGTCGCATATTAGAGCATTCTAAATTTTTCTCAATACTTTTATAATATATATTGAGCATACTCTTGATCAAGAAGAGTGGAACAAACTATTTGAAAAAATTCAGCTCTGCCAGCAAAAGAGGTAACATCAGTACATAAAGAAAAACATTTAAAAAATCATCCTGTTTCCCTAGTAAATGTCAAGAACATGAACAAACTTTGCATGAAGGAGATTTAAAAAAAAAAAGATTCTTTTTGCCATTGGTAAGTTTTTTAGTAGCAAATATATTTCACAATAATGTTATATACTAATTTTGCATTTCTGTAATGAGTTTTCACCTTTTTTTTCAAGCAACAGGTTAGCACATGAAATAAAAAGCCTAATTCCCTTTGAAGAAATATAGTCTTTTAAAGTGTAACTACCCTTACAGGCACAAACATACCAGCTGTGACAGGAAATTCACACTGTTACACAGACCTTATGAGGCTTTTCATGAGAGACCAGGCTTCATACAAATAGACTCTGTTATTACACAGCAGCCCTCAAGATGTTTTCAAAACTTTGGCACATTCAAAAAATGCAGAGGGGGAGAGATAGACTTGAAAAAATATAAGCAAAAGGCATTACAGAACAATGAGAAACCATAATAAAACCCTTTCCTGAACTGTAAAATTATAGCGGTAACAAGGGAGAAAGAGAAAGGATGCTGGTTGATTTTCCTTGAATGTTGTTACTTGCAGTAGAAGTGGCCTGGATCACAGGGCAGTTTTCTTTCTAAGAGCAAGGCTTCTCTACCTTGCTGTTGCTGGCTGGACGTGACCAGGGTAAGATCTCCTTGTGCTTGTGGCTTGCCTTTGTCTAGCCAGGAAGGACTGTCCTGAGCCTGTACTAGCCAGTCTATCTTCTGCTGCCTTTTTATGAAGAGTCATCCCCTATGGACAAAGAGAAACTTCTCAGTGAATACCAACACATAACACTGAACAACTTTACTCATTTACATTTTGTTTATTATCTTCTTCACCAACACTGACTAAGCTTTTTCTTTTCCTTGCTTTTCCCCTCCACACTCCCCACACCCAGTCATTGTCCAAGTTTGGAATAACTGTTGAGAAGCAGGTCACCAGTGTCTCAGATCTGAGCATATGCTTCTCCACAAAAACACATTGTAACTGGACAAGTCTTTTCATAAAGTGCTTCCACTCCTCACCCTGGCATACATCAGCATATTGAGCTAGAAGAGTACTTTTCTTCTGAAAATAAAGTATTGTCATCCTCTGTGAAAATGACAGAAGCTGTGGCGAATTGTGTAGCTGTGTATAAAATCAGAGGCTAATTAGAGGAGGACACAGACAAAGCTATCAGTGCTCATCTTAGTGTTCGTGACAGGCTATTGAACCACAGCTCTTAGCTCAGGCTTGTCTTCTGCTTGTCAGGAGGACTTATGTCACAAAATCGGTTAAGGACACTGGTCACTCGGAAATGCCTTCAACATTTAAAGGATTCAAACACTCTGCTTAAGTATCATTTTTAGCTTACTGTTCATGGACATAACAAGAACACAGAACAGCAAGAAAGAAACTCTTCCAGGGGAAGACAGACAGGAAGAATTAGAACTCTACAATGAAGCAGAGTGAAACATGAATGTTATAGAGGTCAGTGATTCCTTCCATCTGAAGGGCAGTTTCAATGCAGCTACCCTCTGCCAAAGAGAAGTCTTGAACACATTTGACAAAGGTAAAAAATCTCCCAGTATACAGGCCCAGCAAAACCTGTATGGCTGCACAGATCACTTCCTTATGGTTTCAATAATTTAAGTGAGGGTCTTGCCCCTGTGCTCACCCTTTGCATGGGCCTAAACTTGTACCCAAGTTAAAGGGGTCATTTCTCAGAGCACTTACAGCAGTGAGTAAGCTGTATTACTTTTCTTGTGCTCCTTCATTAGAAACTAGAACATCAGAGAGTGGACCATCAAAGATGAAAGTAAATTTGAACACTGTAAGTCAGTGTAACTGAAGGACTGTAATTCCAAAATAGTAGTCTGAGGTATCCTTCTCTCAGAAAGCACCATTTCCAGTTTTAAAACTTGAAAATAACATACATGTTCTTTTCTGAGTGTTTGAAATTGCTTTTCAAACAAAAAACCTGTAGATGAATGGTGTTATGAACAACCCAGAAACAACTTTTTACTTTTTTTTTAATAAAAAGTTTGGGATATTCTTACCATATTGTACCAGGCACTAACAATAAATTTCTCCTCCATTTCTCTTTGACTTTTTGTTTTTTCATATTCTTTCTATAAAGCAAACAAAAAAGTATAATTTAAAACCAAAGTATAATTTAAAACCAAAGTATAATAAAAATATCAGTCTATACCTAAAAATCAATGAGGAAATAAGCATCTACCAGGAAACATGAGGATTACTACCTCCAATGAATGAAACATTCTGTCCCGCTCCTGCAACTGATTTTTCAGAGCCTGAATCTCAGGAGCTGCACCCTGGTTCTGCTTAGGATCTAATGTGCGAATGACCTGTAAGAAAAAAACAGTTTAATTAAATCCTGCAAAAGCAATCTGATTGAAGGGAAGGACATCAAGGAATTACAACCTTTTAATTCAGGATAAGAAATAAAAAAGTGACTTAAAATCTCAGTGGTAAGAAATGACACTCCAGAATAAAACAGAGGGATGTGCAGTTTTAAGAAGCTGACTCCTGTAAAACAATCTTGAAAACAAGCATGACAGAGGCTCTGCCTCAGCCATGATATATCAGACCTGTTTTTCAAGACTGTGAAACAGAACTACTGATAGGAAATAGTGACAACTAAGAGGTTCAGTATCCCAGACTCACATAAGCAGTTCCTAAGCCCTAACTGCCCTACTTTGGGGCCACAGTAGTAGGAACATCTTCTCAAACCTTTTTCTCTTTATAGCTAAGGTTTACCTGCCTGTCAGTTGAGGAAGGATTGCTTTGATCCTTATGGAAAGATGCCCTGATTCACCTACTTGGGATATCAGGTGCTGTCATTTCTACCTAGCTCTGTTAAGCCAAGAAGCATCCTGTGGCATATGCATGATCATTATGTTACTTAATAAGATGAAGGGACACATGGTTATGTTTGTATGTGGCATCCATCATGGTATCAAGAGTGCTAGCAAACACAGAACTAAACCACAAACAAATCCAACAAAATGCCTAGATTCCTAAGCCTTTCATAGAAAATAGCTTAAAACATTTTAACAACCTCTGGATATATAGAAAAAGACTTCACCTCTTCTGTCTTTCTACCCATTTCAGAATTGTGTCTAGATGCTGAAATAAAACAATGATTTAAATTTTAGTAAGTAATTTTTACTAATAGGTACCCATGAAGGAAGATTCATAAAAGTGTTTCAGAGAAAATACAGATTAGACCTGGATACAGTTTCCATAGTAGAACACTATAATGAATGTACTCATCTTCATAAATAAATAAATAAATACTGAAAGTTGATAAGAAGATCACAAAAAGCTAACTTAACTAAAATGATTAATGCCACTGCTGTATAAAACACCCTATAGTAACACAATACATACAAATAAACAAATCTTATTGAAAAAGGAAATTGTGACTCTGGCTTTCATTGGAATACTCTGAGACACAGTCAGCAACATAAGATGTAAAAAAATAGATTAAAAATTATTTGGTTAGACTTCCTGAAGACTTTTGAAATGTCTCCCAAGAAGACATTGAGGAAACTACACAGAAGGAGGGAAACAAAGTTTTGCCAAATTAGGAACCTACTTACAGATTTCAATTTAACAATATGCAGCCATAGCAAAGATTTTTATACTACCATGATTGGTAGAACAATGACACTGCAACGCTTTTAAGAAAGTCCAATAAAACATCAAGTAAGTAGGAAGAGGGGAAATGGGACTGTGATTGAGACCACAATATTGCCATTCAAAGTTGGTAGTATAGCCACAACCTCAACATCATACTTAAATATTAGCCACCTTCTCAACAGAAACATTTATTAAACAGTAAAGGCAATAAGACTGCTGAACATCATCAGAGAAATTTAACAGCTCTCACAGGTGGTTCAGCTAAAAAGATCACTTTACTCAGAAAAAGCAACAATAAAAGAGTCTGTATTAAAACTGTTTCTAAGCCACTTAGCTAAACCAGAACATAAATAGAAATCAGAGGCAAAAGATTAACAGAGAAAGCAAAATCAAATTTAAATTGTTAAAGATGGCTCTGGCACCTGCGTAATTACATCTGCTTGTGAATTCTGAGCCCCTCAAAAAGAATAAGCAATTTATGTAAGTAGCTAGGACCTGACAAAATCTGAAGTAGCTGACTGAGCACCACAAGAAGCCTAAACCATCCAGAAACACAAATAAAAAACCCCCAGCCATCTGTGAAGGAAAGAACCTTTAGCTGTCTTTTCCCTCTCTGCCAAACTGATAAAAGGAGAGTTTGTTGGTCCAACCTGTGCCTGTAGTTGGTTTTACTAAGCTACATTTTTGTGTATGATGAGGTAGAACTCTTCATGACAACTGTGCTTGTCACAGAGTACTTTTCCTCAAGGAGCTTCCTTCCCTTGAGCTGGTTTAGATGGGTGGTTCTCCAGTTCTAAAATACAGGACAGCTATTTCAGTTATTTCTGTACCACCAGTCCTAGTACAGACACAGCTTTAGCTGTTCTATACATTTGTTACTCACAGGCAGAACTCCAGAAGAATTTCTGCAAACAAATAGGTTATCACAGCATTAGAAAGGTTTTAACACCCTCTCCTTGTCATCAGCCAACATCTGGCATGCTTAACAAGGTTTGTGTGGTGACTATCAAAAATCTGTAGCAGTGAGTATACATTTGCACAGAGGCATCAGAGGGGCTCATGAATAGGTAGCAATAGGGGACAGTCATGAACACAAAATCAGGGTAAAATCTTCTGCAGTTAATGAGGTATTAGGTATCATAATGCTAAGATACAAAGACCCCACTGTACCTTCCTTCTGTTTTACTTGCTAGTGCGTATACAGATACATCTTTTATTTTTATTCCTGCAGAGTGGACATGTGGTGCAGTCTGTCAGAGAGGGATGATTAACGTGGAATCATAAACTTACACTTTTGGCTTTTTCCAAATACTTTTTGTATCGCTCTTCCATTTGCTTCATTTCCTCCTCTTTTTTCCGTAAAGCTTCTTGTAATTCTTCAATTTTGAGTGCTTTGTGTCAGAAGATGCATATATTGGAAAATAACATAAATATATGATGTTTATTTTCATGTTCTTCAACAGACTTTTAAGGTACAGCTAGAATTTATTTCAGTTAAGAAAAACTAACATAAGGAGCCTGTATGTTGCAGATACGATAGTTTTAATTACTGAATAGGTCAGAAACACATTAAAAATATGTACTGTATAATCCCATGAGATTGCTGGTTTGTAAACAAATTTTGTGTTTTTCAAAAATCATGAAAAAATAAAGAGAAATGGAATCGTAAATCAATCCCATTACTGAATGTGAGTTTACTAATGAATTATAGATTCTATATCTTGGTATTGTAACTCAAATAAATACAAGGGTTTTTTATTTCATGTAAGAGAATAATTCTTAACAGGCACAACTCTTGATTAAATCTGCTGAACTGTAACACTGGACACAATTTATCTGACTTGAGACACGAATATACTCAATTTTTCCCCCACATTTCCTTAAGCAGAAATGCAAACCAGTACAACACTTTCATTGTACAGCATTTTCCTGTGCTGATATAAGACTATATCAAGATACTATTGCTTACGTATCATCTTAGAAAAAAAAAAAAAAATCAATTGCTTCTTCCTGGATCAAATAGCATATATCATTGATGTCTGTTTCTCAGACAATGTGAGATAATTG
Organism: Caloenas nicobarica; assembly: GCF_036013445.1. Classification (NCBI taxonomy): domain Eukaryota; kingdom Metazoa; phylum Chordata; class Aves; order Columbiformes; family Columbidae; genus Caloenas; species Caloenas nicobarica. Next base: position 44,085,645 of record NC_088284.1, on the reverse strand, counting down.
GCAACTCTCAGTCCATCTCTTTTGCAGCCTCATTTTGAAATGTTCGTCCATGTTTTTCCTAAGATTTTCTCTCTAAGCACTTGGAAAACACTAGGCTGGCAACAGAACCAAGTAAGATTTTTCACTGATCAGTAAGAGGACCAAAGCAGATGTCCTCCAGGATTGCAAGAATCCATTTTTCAAAATGTGCCACAATTCTTGTACAATGCCCAAGCATTTGGGCCATATCCAGGATAGTTAAAAGAATCTAAAAAATAATTCATACACATTTTCTGAGCATGGAAAGAAAGGAAGTACAACTATTTTTATTTTACCAAGACAAAAGTTCAGACACAGATTTTTAAAAGTAACTTGTAACTTCAGTAAACTAAGTACAGAAGTCCCAATATGTCCTAATATTTAGCAGCTAGAGTAAAAATTTTGCTACTACACTCGCATGGAAGATTATCAAGTATGACAGGATTATGCGTTTATTAACTACTCATTACGTCCCTGAACCTCATCTCCAAGTGTTCTAACACTTCCTAAGATGTGGAATTTGTAACATATTCTGCACTTTTACCTAAACACAAATGAAAATTCTTTTTAGATACAGAATGTATGCAGTGAGTAGTGAACTGATATTTCTATCTTCCTGTATGTCTTTATTAATAAAATAGCTTTGGCACAAATCAGAGAAGCTGCCAGTGGTTGCAATGTTTTGCTGCTGCCTTCTATAATAAGTAGCCTTCAAAAAATATATACCTTCTTCAATACTTCTCAGGAAAAATGTAGCATTAATGTGCTAAAAAACAACTGGATGCTGGGTTCTGGATACCATCTGAGCAATGTGATATATATCCCTACGTTCTCTTTGACCAGTGTGTGAAAATTTTCTCCAATTACAACACAGTTCTGAAAATACAGTGAAGGAATATATATCGAGAGTAAAAACACCCAGTGATGGCAGCAAGGATCTCCTATATTAGGGTCTTAGGACTGAGGGTCAATGACAGACATGTCAGTGACTTGGTATTTCTATGGCCATTGTAATTTACTATGGTGGTCTCTAAAATGTGATACCCTTAATTTCAAATGTTAGAAGCATCTTTTTGGTCACCATAGCTTCCAGAGAAATTAACACCATGCATATATCACTGCCATTTAAAATGTACATTTTGTTTATCTTGCACATCCTATAGGTATTATAATTAAAGACCTTGCACATACTTAACTTGCAAATACTTAACAAAGAAAAGATATGGACTGCACATGTAACTCACAACTGTTATTGCATCTTGGTTCCAAATCCTCAATAATAGCTCTTTTCTTCTGTAGCTCATTGTTAGCTTCATGGAGTTTCTCACTGTTACAAACCATAAAAGCACATATTGTTTTCCCAATATTGTTACTGTTCTTGATTGAACATTAAGTGATATTAAAAAAAATCCTCAGATAGTGATATATTTCTGAGAGCATGATTGATTTTTGCTGTGGAGCATGAGGACAAATGACAATGTCAGTGTGGAAATACTTGTTAAAAAGCTGAAAAACATTATGGTATATGGAGAACTGTAATAACGAACAGCTCCATTCTCAGTAATTATAAATTTAATTTAGAACTTACAGTTAATTGCACAATGCATGCCTACAATGAATACTCGTCATTGAGACTGCATTTAGAAAAATGGCTAAACTCAAAGACAACAGAAACTAGTTTTTTATTTGCAAGCCAGTCAAAAAGCAAACAGATCTTTGCATTTTAGGGAATAGTTGCTGAAATAGCAGAACAAAATGATAACACTTCCTAAAATGTTACCTTTTATGCCATAACGTATACTAAAAAGTAAACAAATTAATTTTGTTTACATTAGCATGCTTTCCTCAGAACAAAATTACTTACTCCACCTGAGTAAAGATTTACACAGTGTTCAGCAAAGTTTTCTAACCACCACAAAACAACGGTTCCTTCATCACATATTGCTTTTACAAAGGTTTTCTATGAGATGGAAATAGTATCTGAATAGCAGATTCCCAAGCATTCCTGTGTTATCTAATTTCTTTTAGTTGCATATTTTCCAGATGCATGATTAGTGACTATCTGCCTTCCTTACCATATGGAAAACACACTATTTGAAATAGTAAACAAAATACATAAACAAAATACTTACAGATGTTCTTCAAGTTTCTTTTTCAGAAGAACTGACTGAAATAGAAAGTGAAATGTTTTATTTGAATATAATGTGGAGCTTTAACATAATTTCAAAATTATTTTAAAACATATAGTTTCGACATTCTAACCAAAATCCAACTTTTTACTTCACTCAGTTTTAGATCACAATTGTAAAGCCATCCTCTGTGGTAGCAATCCTTCTCTCCACAGCTGTGTGACTTTCCTGAAATTAGAGTGCTTTATAACTTTACAAATATTTTCCCAGGAACTAGATCAATAAAAGCAAGATCCATAAACAACAAAATTGTATGGCACTTGTTTTAATTTCTTCAGTACTTTTGTAATGAAACTTAATAAATTAACCTGAAATTGTACAGTGCAGCAAAATTTAATTGAAGAGCTGTCTTACTGATATTGCAATGCCATTTGCATGAAGACATGTAGCAAATTAGTTGAAGTAAATTCCTGTCCCCACAGAAACCAGAGGGAGTAGAGTGTTTCTGACTGGAGTATAGCAGAAATTTTACCCTTTTTCTGTTTCTCATCTGTATTGATTCAGACAATTAAAAATTATCATACAACTTACAGAGTTCCACTTTCTGGTTAAATCACATTTAGGCAAGCTCTTTGAATAAAAGCTTCAAAGCAAATTTTATTTTATTTTTAAACTCACTTCATACACAAGGACTGTCTTTCAAAAAAAATAAACCAAATAAATGTCTCTAAACCGAAAGTAGTGTTAAGTAAATAGAAAGCCATACTCACAATAGCCTTGAGCAGAAGCCCATGCCAAGAAACAGAGATGACATTAGTATAAAGCAAAACAGCAGCCAACAGAAGAAACTATTTAGAAAGTCATGAACAGAAAAAGTTAAAGCTATGCATTTTTTCACGCAGGTGCATTTTTCTCCTCTGTTCTCATCAGTTTAATCCTGTAACATTTTCTCAAACATATGACTAAAACCAGAAGTATAAAAATAGTGACAAAGCACATTGGTAAATCATTGTATTTAAACCAGGATTTCAAAAGAGAGCAACTGCTGTTTTGGAAAGTCATTTTAATACAAAAACCATACAAGTAACAAAACAGGAGAAAATATGCAGTCTATTGGGCTACAAACAAAATTAAGAGATGCATATGTATTTGTGGAGTGTTTCTGAATTGTGTTACTGCCACACTGATTGAACACAAGACAAATGTAGAATATTTAAATCAGAAACTGCTTTTTTGGTTTGCATTTATCCAGTACCAATCACTTTGGAGGTCTAGCATGTGGTGCTGGTCCAGGACGCCATCAAAATAGAAGATAAAATCAACAAAATTATTTAATTGCTTTTCCTCCAATTGTCTTTTAAAAAAAGCTCAGACACCTGGGCAACAGCAGCAATTACCATGTGCACATGAGAAGAAGGGTTTGTCTTTGTTGTAGTGTAAAGACTTCAAAATATTGCCTTTGATCACATTCTTGGGTCATGCTTTTTCATTATTTCGAAGTTGCATTTCCTTATCGCACTTCAAGAAATGGGAGAGCATGTAAAAACAAGCCCCTATGACTGCACTGAATTCAGAGTCAGAAATTTGTAGCAGCTAAGGATCTGCAGGTTTTGACCATTTTACTTTTTTTATTTTCCAGTCCTCTAAACAGCTGCAGCAACACAAGCTTTTCTGTAGCAATGAATGTTTATATGCATCTTTCTTGGTCAAAAAGCATTTGAACTCGCACCATCACTTAAGTCTGATCATTTAGGGGACTATTGGTTGGTTTGGACAAGAAAGGGAAAAGTTGTCAGCAGTGCCTGTTTTCCTAAGGTAAGAAAATACAAATTGAATTCGGCTTTTCTTTTGCAACCCTTGTATTGCACTTGCGTTTAGCTTAGACCAGAACTACTTGTCAACATTCCACTGGTATATTTTTATATATGGTATTTGCATAGTACCAGCACTGTCGTGGGAGTAACTGCTTTCCTATCTAGCCAGGACATACGTTCTCACAAGCAAGAAACTAACAATTATAAACAGCACACACAATTAAAATAAGCAGGATTGAGTTTACCCAGAATAATTTACCCAAGACATGAGATTAGAAAAAGGAATAAAAGGTAAAAGGTGCTATTTTAGCCACGCAAAGATCCTGTATATACTTGTAGCAAGGCAGATAAAATCAAATAAATTACTCCCCAAATGGGCAAACATTACTTTTGTGTCAGTCAGCTTCAAAGCCACACATCCATATCCTCTGCTCCTAACAAGTGATTATTATAATTGTTGTTCTCTCATAAGATCAGTCTCTTAAGAAAAAAAGCCAAGAAAAACCACAAACCTTTATCTAATTTTGAGCTAGTTTTAATGTCACTCAGATGTTTTATCTGTTCATAACAGAAGAACATTTCTATAACAAAACTGTAAAAATCAGCAAATGCGCACTTGCTATTTTGCATTTTCTTCACACTGCTAACAAGGTCCTGTTACAGAACACCAGAGAAAAACACTTATTATGGTGTGGTTTTACAAAAGATGTATCCTCCCAAATATTTAATTGCTATCTTTCTTTTACATAAAAACCCTACAGAAATAAAGTCTCTTTGCTGGAAATTTCTTTCATGCTTAAACCGGCCAAATGAACAGGTGAGATGAGACTGATGAGACTGGTAACACTGTGGGAAAATGACAGAAGCTATGAACAGCACTTTGAGGGATGGTCAGATTTCACAGAAGCTAAAACTAATCATAGAACCATAGAATGGTTTGGGTTGGAAGAGACCTTTGAAGGTCATCTAGTCCAACCGCCCTGCAATGAGCAGGGACATCTTCACCTTGATGAGGTTGCTCAGAGCCCCATCCAACCTGACGCTGAATGTTTCTAAGGATAGGGCATCTACCACCCCTCTGGGCAACCTATTCGAGTGTTTCACCAAATGAGCGAAGTGGCTGAACTTCACAGGCAACTGTTTGGTAAACAGGTAACAGAGGGGGGATCTTTTAGGGAGGTACCAAGTCATGAGGACTTAGTAATTGTATCAATAACAGCATATAAGGACAATATTGCATATGTAACAGTATGAGAGACACCAAATCTGGTATGGATTTAGCAAGGCTAGGTCCAGTGGAGCAGAAGTAACTAAAGGCAGGTTGTTTATATAGGAAGGGATTATGGCAGAGAAAGGGAGAAGTATAGCAAAAAAGAGTGATAACAAGACATGCAAATGATATAGTTGAAGCTGTTCAGGGTAGCTGTTGAGCCACCCTACATATGACCACTGCAGTCTGGAGGACAAAAAAATCAAACCTGCTACTCTGACCACACTCAGCACGTCTGAGTTGATTCTGTAGTCTGGAAGACTGGGCTAAGGAGGCCTTTCCCTGGCTAGCAAGGCAACAGCCAGGATGGACTAATCGTGCATCCCAACAGGATGTGTCACTGCCTAATACAGGCCTAATGGCACCAATATCTTCCCAACATCCACTTTCCACTGCACTTCAATACAAAATCAAAACTTCTTCCTCATGTGGATCTTGCAAGCAGCATCTATCATTGCAATGCTACTTGCCTGGGTTAGGACAGTGCTTTTACTACTTTTGCGTAAGCCTAAAAATTACTTCAACTTTGAAAAAAAACCCCCAACTAAATAAATACATAAATATGTAACAAAACAAACCCCAAGCCCTTATCATACATTTCTAAACTGAATGCAAACAGGATCTTCCGTTTTCTAGGTTGAGGATATTTATAGTATAAATACACAAAAACATGGATTTCAGTGCATTGTTGCAGAAAAGTAGTGAAAAACAGAGGAAGCATGGTGAAAATGATGCACCAATTAACTCCACATCATGTCTTTCCTTATCCTTTTTCTCATTCTTCTGAAAAATCACTGTTTATGTAAGGATATCTTAAAATAACTCAGGTGGTCCAAGCACAACTACCATCTACTTGTGTAGCTGGCTTTAACTTCAAGGTTTTCTCTGCTTTGTGTGGAACATTGGATGAGGTGTCCTTATCTTTTGAGGTTTTTGCAGCTGCAAGACTTCTCTGAGTCTACACTCTCTCTTTTGCTTCTTTAAGAGTAAATGAAATCCTGTACACCAAACTCAGCAAAACAGGCCACAGGATTAGTGCCTGTAGATCACCACTGGCAAGGTCAGACAAACACAGAAGCCAGGAATGCAGCAACTGCATCATGAACTTGCAGGCTCTGCATTGACAAGGGCTGCCTGGTACACACACCAGGCTGTACCATCGTGTTGTGATGCTGGTGTTTTGCTGTTAACAGAATCACATCAGATGATACCTACACAGGCTGCAACCAGTCCTGTAACTGAGCTGCAGACATATCCTAAATTACTGTCCAAACAAGAGCCTCAAAAAGAGACACAATTAAAATTGCAGTAAATAAAGCTGAATTCAATTAGACAGGGATCATTTACAATACTCAATACCTGAGAATAAATTTGCCATATTCTTGTTCACCCTGAAAAATCTGATTTTGGCCAATAACCAAGACAACAAGGAATATCTCACAATCACATACTAGTATGAACCTATTTTACGATGCATTTTAAGTTACTTAGGAAAATAATCTTATTTAAACAAAACAGGTGTCCTACTTTATCATACAGTTTGCTCTGAAAATTAAAAGGATAAGCTAAATAAAACACACTCTTAAATGAAAATAAGCAGCTAGTAAAAACAATCACTGTTTTATATATAGTTAGTTAAAACAAACCCACAAAAATAGAAAGCAACACATTACAACTTGTTGCCAATTAGCAACACAATACACTGAGATTGTGAGCATACACTGTGCGTGTACCAGTCCTAAAACAAAAATCACTGTTTTCAGGAAAGTTCTAGACCTTCTTGTTGTGGCAAACACAATTTTTGAGTGGAAGACTGAAAGTTCTTTTCAAGACTAACCCTGCCAAAATATGTATTTTTACATTAAAATTAAGGTAACTCTGTATACAGAAACAGAAAATGCTGCATTACATTGAGGGTCTAATTATTTGACTTTTTATTTTTTTTTTTAGTTTTGGCCTGCCTGGCTTCTTGCATTACAAGATACATTTACATCCACAATTACAGAGCTTCCACTGTAAGGACAGGGCTTAACTTGCATTAACAAAACTAAACAAAAAGTAATTTCAGATACTTTATTAAGACACAGAGAATTAACAATTCCTTAATTTCCTGGTGAACTCTCTGTTCTAATTGAATAATTTTAATGCTAACTTTACTATTGGAACAGACATAATATATCAAATAAAATGTATTTGACACCTTTTCTACATAGGATGGTTTTACATTCTAGACAAATGTCTTACTATGTCTTACATCCTGTTTAGAGGAGCACAATTTAGTGATAAGACCATACGAGCAAATATGGAAAACTATCAGAAATCTCCATTTGTATCCTTCTTTTACATACTGTTTTACAAAAAGTTGAAAGTTTTGAAAATGGTAAGTACTTGAATGTAAGTTTGATGTACATTTCTACTTACATCTTCAGCTTTCGAATCTTGATCCTGCAAAGATTTTTGTAGTTCTTCAACCTGGGACTGCACTTCTAGAAGTCTCTGATTTACCAATCTAGGAAAGAGATTTTTTTTTTCAAGAAAAAAACCAAACAGCTGAAAGAGGAACCTTAAGATTTTTTAGTGTCCAGTGTTTTCAGGTGATCTACATAAGATGTATTTTATTCGCAGGAAATTTACAACAGTAGTTATAGCACACAGCAGCTCCAAAGATTAAAGCCTGTAGTCATCCAGAATATTCTGATACTCTTTAAAGACAACATAACTGCGTGTGTTAAGAAATTATTTCTATATACACAAAACAAGAGTCTCTAACAGTCAGCTTTACTGCGTGAGAGCTACTAGCTCACTACTTTTACAGAGTCACAGAATCCTATAAACTTGTAGGTTGGAAGGGATCTCCAGAGGTTGTCTAAATCCAATCTCCTCCTTAAAGTAGGTGCAATTATAGCAGATTGCTGGGAACCACGTCCAGACGAGGTTTGGACACTCTTACTGGTGGAGGTTCTGAGAAGCTCTTTGGGCCTCTCTTCCGAGAGCTCAGAAATGTCTTCTGGGAATGTTTCTTTCCTTGAATTTAGTCAGATACTGTGTCTGCTAACTCTTGTCCTTCCATTGTCAATATCTGAGAAGAGTCCAGCTTTGTATTCCTGACACCTTCCCATCAGGTAGATGTAGCTCACAGTATTATCTCCTCTATGCCACCTTTTCTTTGACCTGAACAGATGCAGTTCTCAGTCTCACATATCATATGCTCCAGTGTCCCTTACCTTAGCAGTATTCTGCTGCACTCCTATACATCCATGCCTTTCTCATACTGGGGAATCCAAAATTGTATGCTATGTGTGATCTCCTAAGTACTGATGAGAGGAGAATGATCATTTTCCCAGACTGACTGCCTGCACCCTAGTGAGGACAGTCCAGGTCACAGCCAGCTGCAAGGTCCCCAGCTGACACATCCCTCCTTTGCTGTTCACTGGGACCCCATAGCTTTTGCAGCAGAGCTTCTCCTTGGCCTACTGGTCCAGACAGCATTGCCAGGCTCCTCCCAGGCAGGGACAAGGCGCCCATCAGCTCATTTCTCTGGACTGCTGAGCCTCTCTGAAAAACAGCTCTCCCTTTCAGCATATCAATCACTTCTCCCATCCTCAAACTTGCTGAGAGTGTAGTTGCTCCCAGCAGTCATTAAGAAAGGTGATGAACAGCATTGGTCCTGTTATTGATGCCTGAGGAACTGTTTGCCAGTTGGATTTTATACCACTGATGATAACACTTTAGGCCCAGCTGTCCAACCAAATGTCCACTTATCCAGTCTATATCTAACCATTCTGAACATAAGGATACTGTGGAAGACTATGCCAGGACTTAGCTAAAGCTAAGGTAAAAACTGTCCACTGTTTCACCCTTCTTGACATAGGCAGTCATCTCATTGTAGAAGACAAATGCATCAATTAGGTAAGATTTGTCCTGAATAAATCCATGTTGGCCTTCCCAATTACTTTCTTGTCCCTCATGTGGCTGCAAACAGATTCTCGATGGAACTTGCTTTGTGAAATTCCCAGAAAATGAGCTGTGGCTGACCACTCTCTGTAGTCTTGCCCTTCTTTAAGGTGAGCGCAGTATTTACCTTTTCCCAGGCTTCCAGAGCCTTACCCACTCAAAGGGGAAGATCACAGAAGATTAGAGAGGAGATTCAAAGCTTCGATAGAGGGCAGCCTCACAACAATATCAGCTAGCTACCTCAGCATGCTTAGATGCATGATGTCTGGTCTCATGGACATCTGTATGCCAATTGGCTTAATCTAGCAGGGTCAGCTAGAGCAGGTTGCCCAGGAACATATCCTGTTGGGTTTTAAGTACATCTAAGAATGGAGACAACCTCTCTCGGCAATCTACTCCAGCGTTCAGCAACCCTCTCAGTTAAAAAAAAAAAAAAAAAAAAAAGTTCTTACATTTAGATGAAATTTAATGTGTTTAAATTTCTTCCCACTGCTTCTTGCCCAGTTACTGGGGATGACTGAGAAATGTCTAGCTCCAGTCTAGCGCTGCAGGCTTGGGCAAGAGTGGTTGGAAAGCTGCCTGGCAGAAAAGGATCTGGGGGTGTTGACTGACAGCCAGCTGAATATGAACCAGGTGCGTGGCCAAAAAGGCCAAGAGCGTCCTGGCTTGTATCCGAAATAGTGTGGCCAGCAGGACTAGAGAAGTGATTGTGCCACTGAACTCAGCGCTGATGAGGCCTAACCTTGAATACCATGTTCAGTTTTGGGCCCTTCATCGTAAGACAGACATTGAGGTGCTGGAGAGAGTGCAGAGGAGCCCAACGAAGCTGGTGATGGGCCTGGAGTACAAGTCTTATGAAGGACAGTTGAGGGAACTGGGCCTGTTTAGCCTGGAGAAAAGGAGGCTGGGGGGAGATCTTATCACTCTCTACAACTGCCTGAAAGGAGGTTGTAGCATGGAAGGTGTTGGTCTCTTCTCCCAAGTAGCAAGTGATAGGACAAGAGGAAATGGCCTCAAGTTGCGCCAGGGGAAGTTTAGATTGGATATTAGGAAAAAATTCTCCATGGAAAGGGCTGTCAGGTATTGGAACAGGCTTCCCAGGGAGGCAGTAGAGTCACCATCCCTGGAGGTGTTTAAAAGGCATTCAGACAAGGTTCTTAGGGACATGGTTTAGTGCTAGAGTTAGATTATGATCGGACAAGATGATCCTAAGAGTCTCTTCCAACTGACATGATTCTATGATCTCCTTTAGACTCTCCCATCAGATATATATAAACATTGATAAGACCCACTCTGAGCCTTCTTTTCCAGGCTACATAGTTTCTATCCCTCAGACTCAGCTTATATCAAAGATGCTGCAGTCCTGTAATCACATCTTTATAGCCTTTTACTGGACTGACTCCATTAATTCCATGTCTGTCTTGTACCGGGGAGGCCAGTATTGGACACAGTACAGTCAAAAGTATATGGCATTGTTAGAGAATTCAATGGAAACAGAGGACAAAAATTCTTACCTGTTTTCTGTCTCCAATTCATTTTTCCGTAAGTTCGCATCATCAAGAAGGCTCTGCAACAAAGCGATCTTCTCATTGTCAGAACCTTCTTGGTTCAACTTTAACATCTTGTTCTCATGCTGAAGGCGAATGAGTTTCTCCCTAAACACAGAAAATACCATGTTGTAGAAAAAGGTATGCTTATCTCTATAAAGAAGAAAACAGTTCACCACAAGAGGTGTAAATGTAATGTAAAGATATCTTTACCTATTGAGGGAGATGCAGCTGAAACAACAATTATGTCTTCAAACCCCCATATACAAATGTGATTAAAGGAGTTGTAATTGTAGAAAGCACAACACAAAGGAAACTACCTGAGTGCCCCTATTAGATCTCAGAATACAGCTGGATGGATTTATAGGTAGAATGTGGAGACTGCAAAGTTTGGTGCCAAGTGTTAAGGGAGATTGTAATCTCAGCTATCACTGAACTAATGCATGAAACTGGGCACTTCTACCCTGTTGGCCTGTTTTCATAGAATTATAGAATCATTTAGGTTGGAAAATACCCTTAAGATCATTGAGTCCAACAATTAACATGATACTTCCAAGTCCACCAAGGACAGTGACTCAACCACTTCACTGGGAAGCCTGTTTCAATGCCCGACAACCCTTTCAGTGAAGAAATTTTTCCTGATATCCAATCTAAACTTCCCCTGGCACAACGTGAGGCCATTTCCTGTTGTCCTGTCACTCTTAGCAAAAGAAACTGACACCCATTTCAGTACGACTTCCTTTCAGGCAGTTGTAGACAGCAATAAGGTCTCCCTTCAGCCTCCTTTTCTCCAGGCTAAACAGCCCCAGTTCTGTCAGTCGCTCCTCATCAGACTTGTGCTCTAGACCCTTCACCAGCTTCATTGCTCTTCTCTGGATATGCTCCAGCACCTCAATGTATTTCTTCTAGGGAGGGGCCAAAACTGAACACAGGATTCAAGGTGGGGCCTCACCAGTGCCAACTACAGGAGGACCATCACTTCCCTAGTCCTGCTGATCGCACTATTTCTGATACAAGCCAGGATGCTCTTGGCCTTTTTGGCCACGTGGGTATACTGCTGGCTCACATTCAGCCAGCTGTCAGTCAACACCCCCAGATCCTTTTCAGCTAGGCAGTTTTCCAGCCACTCTTCTCCAAGCCTGTAGTGTGCCCAAGTGCAGGACCTGGCACTTGGCCTTGCTGAACCTCATACAATCAGCCACAGCCCAGCGATCCAGCCTGTCCAAATCCTTCTGTAGAACTTTCCTACCCTTGAGCAGATCAACACTCCCACCTAACTTGGTGTCATCTGCAAACTTACTGAGAGTGCACTCAATCCCCTCCTCCAGATCACTGGTGAGCATGTTACGCAGAACTGGCTCCAATACTGAGCCCTGGGGAACACCACTTGTGAACAGCTGCCAAGTGGATCTGACTCAGTTCACCACAACTCTTTGGGCCTGGCCAGCCAGCCAGTTCTTTACCCAGCAAAGAGTACACCTGTCCAAGCCATAGACAGCCAGTTTCTCCAGGAGAATGCTGTGGAAAACATTGTTAAAGGCTTTACTAAACTCTAGGTACACAACATCCACGGCCTTCCTTCATCCACCTTGTCATAGAAGGAGATCAGGTTGGTCAAGCAGGACCTGCCTTTCCTACACCCATGCTGACTGGGCCTGATCTCATGGTTATCCTGTGCAAGCCACATGATGGCACTCAGGATGATCTGCTTCATAACCTTCCTCAAACCTGAGATCAGCCTGACAGTCCTGTATTTCCCTGGATCCTCCTTCTGGCCCTTCTTGTAGATGTGTGTCACATTTGCTAACCTCCAGTCAACTGGGACCTGCCCAGTTAGCTAGGACTGCTGATAAACAATGGAAAGCGGCTTGGCAAACACTTCTACCAGCTCCCTCAGAACCCTTGAGTTCCCATCCAGTCCCATAGACTTGTGTATGTCTAAGCGGTATAGCAGGTCACTAACCATTTCCCCTTGGATTATTTGGGCTTCATTCTGCTCCCTCTCCCTGTCTTCTGGCTCAGGGCACTGGGTATCTGGAGCACAACTGGTCTCACTATTAAAGATTGAGGCAAAGAAGGCATCAAGTACCTCAGCCTTTCCCTCATCATAGAATCATAGAATGTCCTCAGTTGCAAGGGACCCACAAGGATCATCGAGTCCAACTCCTGTCCCTACATAGGACAACCCCACAGTTCACACCATGTGTCTGAGGGCATTGTCTAGTCTCTTCTTGAATCATCTTCCTGCCATTCCCTCGGGTTCTGTCATTGGTCACTAAAGAGAAGAGATCAGCGCCTGCCCCTCCTCCTCCCCTTGTGAAGAAGCTGGAGCCGCCATGAGGTCTCCACTCAGTCTCCTCTTCTCCAGGCTGAACAAAACAATTGACTTTATCCACTCGTCATATGGCTTCCTCTCCAAACCCTTCACCAACTTCATAGCCCCTCTTCTGGACACTCTCAGTAACTTTATATCTTTTTTATCCTGTGATGTCCAGAACCACACACAGTGCTCCAGGTGAGGCCGCACCAGTGCAGAGCAGAGTGGGACAATCACCTCCCTGCCCGGCTGGCAATGCTGTGCTTGATGCACCCCAGGACACAGGTGGCCCTCTTGGCTGCCAGGGAACACTGTTGGCTCTTGTTCAACTTGCTGTCAACCAGAACCCCGAGATGTTTCTCATCCTATGTTCCCCCCACACCCAAAAAAGGATGGAGCGTCTCATTAGCCCTCCTTTTGTTGTTAATGTGTTTATAAAAACATTTTTATTGTCTTTTAATACAATAAGAAAATCAATTTTTCTTGGACCTTGGCCACTGTAATTTTTTCCCTGCATAACCTCCTGAGCAGCCTGCCCCTTCTTCCAAAGGCCATAAACTCTCCTTTTTTTCCTGAGTTCCAGCCAAAGCTCTCTGGTTCAGCGAGGTCAGTCTTCATCCCCACCAGCTTGTCTTTTGTCACATACGGATGGCTTACTCCCACACCATTAAGACTTCCTTCTTGAAGAATGTTCAGTCTTCCTTGACTCCTTTGCCCCTCAGGACTGCCTCCCAAGGGACTGCCAACCAGACTCCTAAACAGGTCAAAGTCTGCCCTCTGGAAGTCCAGGGTAGCAGTTCTGCTAACCCCCTGTCCTTACTTCTCCAAGAATCTAAATCACTATCATTTCATGATCACTATGTCCAAGACTGTCTCCAACCATAACATTGCCCACAAGTCCGTCTCTGTTTGCAAACTACAGGTCCAGTGCACTCCCTGGTTGGCTCATGCAGCAGCTGTGTCAGGAATTTGTCTTCCACAGAATCCAGGAAACATCAAGACTCCTCTTCACTGTATTGTATTTTCAGCAGACATTTGTTAGGTTGAAATACTCCATGAGAACACAGGCTAGCAATCGTGAGATTTCTCTCAACTGATTACAGAATAGTTCTTCTGCCTCTTCATCCTGGTTGGGTGGTATATAACAGACTCCCACCATGAGATCTGCCTTGTTGACCATCCCCCTGACTTTACCCAGGAGCACTCAGCCCTTTCATCACCATCATCAAGCTCTAGATAGGCAAAACACTCCCTAACATACAGAGCTACACCACCGCCTCTCCTTCCTTGCTTATCCATTCTGAAGAGGTTCTAGCCATCCATTGCAGCACCTCAGTTGTGTGAGTTATCCCATCATGTTTCTGTGATTGCAACCGTATCATAGTTTTCCATCTGCACAATAGCTTCCAACTCCTCTTGCTTGTTGCCCAATGCTGTGTGCATTGGTTTAGATGCACTTCAGTTGGGCTATTGATCCTGCCAACTCTTCGGGAGAGAATCCATAATTCCTATGTGCTGTTATCAGGTGCTTCTGTGGTTTCCAACACATCAACAACCCTTCCATTTTTGCTGCCATGTGCATCTCCATCGCCACTGAGAAGGCTAAGATGCTGCATCCATTAGTACAGGGACATTTCAAATGTGTTCACTGTGGAGCAGACTGAAGGACCTCGCTACCACACTGTCCCTCAAACACTAGTGTGCTGCCCCCAGGCTTATCTCTAACGAGCCTGGTTTTATCCATTTCCCTCTTCAAATCTAGTTTAAAGCTCTTTCAATGAGCCCTGCTAACTCCTCACATCACTTAACTTGTTGATTTCCTCAGGTGCAACTGACAGTCCACAGACTGAATCTGCCTCACAAAACTCTTGCGCTTGGTCTGTAGGTCATCTCTATGAGATGGAAAGAGGTGCTTGAGCACAGATCAATGCTCTGTCACCATGGAAGGAACAAGAGAGGAGTAACTACTCCTGTGGGTTGGCTGCCTTATACAGTCTTCCCCCTTCATCAGCAGAAGCAGCAGCCCAGACCTCCAGATCAGGAATTTTGAGTCCTACAGCAGCCACTGCTACTGTTAGTGTGTATCAAGTAGGCAGGGAGGCTGAGTTTAGCAGCTTCAAATAGTCTGCATAAACGTATCCTTGCACAAAATCCAGAATTCATCTTCTGGAGACAAAGATGAAGAGTCAGTGAAACCACATGCTATGGTTGGGTATTTATAGCATTTAGGGTACTGTCTTCTGCCATGAAATCATGTCAAAGGTTTACACAGTAACTCCATACTTTACTAGCACTGCCTCAAAACTTTATTCTTCTCCTGTTGTTTCTGAACAAAACTAAAAAGAATTGCTCTTGTAAGCTGCAATAGCACAGCTGGAAGAAAAACAAATCTTTGCTATTATTAGCTTTCTAGAAAGATATTGTTTTACCACCAAACAGTATGTTTTGAGCCCATATTGAGCTTTCCAAGTGTTAAAATATTGTATCACTATTGGTAGAGATAAAAGATCTCCTGAAGAGCTAACATATTTCTGAGATGTGACTGTCTTAAAAACTTTTAGCAGACTGGCAAGGCTAAACACAGCCTAAAACATTGTAAGCTACAGTGACTTTTAGGTCTGCCACTGCTGTTCTTCCTTTTAATAGATTTTAAACATTTGCCATGATACAGAACGGATTTTATAATATATTCTTCCTTTCACAATTTCAGTGATTTCTTCCTTGTACAAGAACATGTTCTTGTTACAAACATTTTTGTCTGTTAGTGCACATGCAAGCTGCAGTTATATCAACTCTCTGCACAAAGAGACACAATGTGAGGGTAAAGGGGTTTTTGTTTTCCCCTTGTTTCTTGGAGCACAATACAAACTCAAATAGGGGTCAACCGAATGTTGTCTTAAGCATAACAGCTCCTGTTGTGCAGAAATCTAAAAGGAGAGAAAAATACCCAAACATTATTTGTAGAAACTTTCCAACACTGAAAACTAACCATTCATCTATGGGTACATTGTAAAGGTTAGTAAAACAAAGCACACATTAGCTTACTTTATTTCAGGAGTAATGATTTCTGCTGCTAAACTGTCTGAAGGCTCTTGTCTTCCCAGAGGCATCAATCCTGAGTTAGCAAAAGTAAAAAATATGGAAAACACACTAGTAACTTTCTTTAAAAGACTAGAGGTAAACATTGTTCTTGAAGTTTCAGTTCTAGAGTTATGCTAGACAATGGAAAAATCACACAAAATCAGGCTACAGCAAGACAGACAAGCACAATTTCACTTGGAGAATAATCATTATTTCTGTCTTTGTCCGTTCTGATGAAGTAATTTTCTGGTGTATTTTCTGCTCATTAGCTTACCTAAGAACTATAAATCTGTGCAACTTTACACATAGAAATAAATTGCAACACATGAAACATCACATATGCATGAGAACACTGAATATCTCTGCAAAGAAAATTATGTAACTACACAGAAATCAGAAATACATCCTAAAAATATCACACTGGGGAGGAGACTAAAATTTCTGATTGACTGAAATAATGTATGAGTTTTCAAATGCTTACAAAGTTAGGAATAGCTGAAGCAGTTTTTCACTGGTGAACTTGGAGGACCTTAAATTTATTCTGTGCTAAACATTCAATATTCGCCAGAGAAATCCTGTAAACTTTAGAGAATATGTATTTAATCTCCTTATTTGTCCTTTACCTGTAGTGGTGAGTTGACCTTCCTGAGCTTGTACACATCTAAGCTCTTCAATAGTTTCTTTTAAAGAATCTCTTTCTGTTCTTAATCTCTAAATAATTGGAAAGAGAATGAATATCAGTCTTGGCACTACAAATCCATCTTTAATTATACACAAGTCACCAAAAGGCACAGCCTCTAAAACTTTAAAAATAATTGAATGCAACTCTAGAGATTATTTTCAAATTAAAGCATTTCAGTCTATTTCATAACAAAATAAAAGTAAATATTATATATTCCACATGAACAGGTTTTTTTGAGAAGGGTTGTGGCTGTGTATTGCACATTGGAGTAAAAATATCAGGGTATAACCTTACAAAATCAAGATATGAGTGACGCAAAGTTCTAGTACCAGGTAATAAACAGCATCCACTGGGGTCACTCAGCCATTCTCCTTTTCCCCTCATCAGGACTGATTCCAAAGGAAAGGGAAGTGAATTAAGAGACTGATGACTTTTCTCTCACCAAGAAACCAAAGTTTAGCCAGGAGTGAAATAAAAAGAAGGTGAGTACGCAGTCAACGTAACAGACAAACTGCATTAACTTCATTTTGTTTGTCTTACAACAGTGAAAATGTGAGCAGCATTTCCATATTCCCTTCCTCCTTTGTATCAACTGGCCTTGCCATTCACCAGAATCTTAGCTATGGAAGAAAACTAGTTGCTTGAGGCTCAATCCAAAGAGAAGTGAACAACAGGAGTGGACCACCTTGGGATCTAGACAGATGGGCTCTTCAGTAGTGTGTGGGAATGGCAGAAGAATGGTGAGGAGGAGGACTGTAAATACGCTCAAGCGACTGCCGCTGGGGTGTAGAAAAAACACATACATCACACTAATTGTTTTACCGACTTTGTGTGCTTGACAAGTAGAACCTCTGTGTTAGATAACATAGGCCTGTGAGAAACTCTAAGGCACCTTATCACTGTGCCTGAGATTCCTGCTTTGTTGTGAGAAGGAGCAGAGCACAGCGGAAGACTGCACCTGCTTGAAGCCTTGAAATATAGATGAACACAGCAGGCCCAGTGATCTTCTACCAGGGCTGAATTCTGCAGCAGCGGCATCTCCACTTGTGTCACCTCTGCCTGGGAGCTTAGGTGCTGTTTTGGCGATCCCCCGGTGGCGAGGTAACTAATACAAATTTGCTCTTTGCAATTGCATTCATGGCCTCTGGTTGTTCTTGTGACCTGCCTGCGCTGGCTCACACAAGTAGCATCAGGCAAATACTCTTCCTAATTTGGCTAAAAAAATTAGAATTTACAGGTAGCATCAAGTTTTTGTCCAGAAGGCTGTCCAGATTCAAAAATGAAAGGAGAAAATGTCAACTATGTAAAGATCCAAGCTGTAGTTTGCTCCAAAGTCAGACATGTCCAGTATTACTAAAAGGTCCGGGACAGACCTCAGCTCTAAGTAAGTATGGAGTTGTGTCACCTGACAGCTCCTTGCATTTCATCCTATTAAAGTTTGATTCAGATATATTTTATATTTCAGCCTAAAGGGATGCCGGACTTGGAGTCACTTTGGCAAAGAACATTTCGGTGAGGTGTGACAGAGGCTTCTGCTGTATTTCTGAATCCAGCAAGCTGAACTCTAGTGCAACTGTCAAAACAGTCTGAATAAAGTGTACATTCTATTAGCACCTAAAGTCATTTCACAACCCCCACATGTGTCGGGGCGTTGTGTTTTTACCTGTTACTGTTTTTACCATAAATACTAGAGAAGAAGAGCCACACAGAGGAGTGCTCAAACTCCGCTGCTGAAAGCATGGATCCTGCAGTCTGCTACTGTCAGTCAGAAAACATCGAGTTGAATAATCCAATGCCATAATATTTTCATGAATAAGAAAAGCTCTAGGGCTTCATTTGTACACTGCAGACAAAGTCAAGTCATCAAATTATCTTAATACTTATCATACAATACATCACCTTGGTAAAATTCCAAGCTACATAGCTGAAGATATCAAACAAGTTACCATACTTTGCCAGAACATAAAGACAGGACAAAATCAATTTCAGCAACTGTTTCCAAAACATAACTGACAAGATACCACTACATAGCTTGTGACCTGTGGGGAACAACATTACTGATACTTATCTAACAACAGGGAACAGAAAGAGTAGGTAACACAGGTAATGAATCACTAATTCAAATGCTGAGTCTTCAGCTGTATCCTACTTCTCACAGGTGCATACCCATTCAAAAGAATGTATTGAAAACCAACATCTGCCTCACAAAAATGCTATTTGCCAGGGGGTAAACCAGAAAACTATATGACAATGGCCTGTAATTCAGATCCTTTGTGCAAGATGAAATGGTCCACCAAGCAATGGGTAAGCCACAGACACAGCCTTACCATTGTCAGACATAATAAAACTGGAAAAAACAAACCTTAAATAAAGAGCAGGAAAGAAAGCCAAAGCACAGTATAAATACAGTTACTATGGGCATTCCAATCTGAACTGAAGGGCAGATGGATGTGGTATCAAGGACAAGTGTACACAGTAGTTCAAAAATTTAATAAAATATTAAAATCAAAGACCTATGAACAGAAAATAACTGAAAACTTTCAATTCAAATGCTATTCCAGCAGTGGCTAGAAATTTTGGAAATAATTGCACAGGAAATATGACTATTGAGAAAAAAGCCTACAGAAATTCTGACTGACAGATAGTTGGACTTATACTTAAAACAAGCCTAAGAAATCATTATCTCAGAAGTCCTGGCCTCGGTTTGAAGCAGTTTGAGGCACCTTGTGTATACACTCCTAAGATATAAGCCAAAATAAACTGGTAAGAAATAACAGTGTGCAGGAGAAGTCTGAAGGATCAAGTCCTGGCAAGAGAAGACAGAGCAATTAATCGCAGAATCACTTGCAGCAAATGACAGAGAAGGGAATAGATGGGTATCGACTCTGTGTGTTCCACGTTGGCCGTACACGATAGATAACAAGGAGCTGTCATAAATTGCGAGATCGCCACAAAGGACATGCCCCTCTACATGACTCCTAAGCCTCTTGCTGCAATAGTCATGACTCCACAAAGAGAGTTATGCTGCTGGTACCTCAAAGAATGCTTTAGAAAAAATTCAACAGGAGTTTAGTTCTAGGATGATACTGCAGAAATCATACTTCAAATAGTTTTTTAGAATACACTACAATTACCCAGGGTGTTTTTAACCTTCTCACGGTAAACGGTCAAGAAACAACTTCAGATCCCAAAGATGAAGGCTTTTTCTCTTAAAAATGGGTCACATATGTTTTTGTACAGTCACTTTATTCCATGCTGTACAGTTCTTAGGTTTAAAAAGGATCTTGTACACAAATGTTAGAAAATTCTACCCAAAACCAGACGTCCTGATTTTAAAAGCTTGCTGGAAATTGCTAACTATAATTACTGTATCTCTGTGTTAAAAAGGATACAAAGTTGCTATTGCTACTATCAAAAAAAAAACCACCTTGGCACTTACATCTTTTTCTTTTTGGAGGCTGTCTACTTTTTCTTTCAGTCGTTTGCATTCATAATCTAATTTATCAGCCTTCTTGGATTCTTCAGATAACCTGTTTTGTAGTTCAACTGCCTGTGAGAACAAGAATCAGTAATTTGTCTGCAAATATTAAAACAAAATACACAAGACAAAGCAGCCAGTCACCACGCACCATGAGTCATGTTGCAAACAAGTGAAATAGTTGCCTATAGGACATAGTTAAGAACTGCTTTCATCAGTTGTTCCGTGTTTCAGCAAAATCAACAGTATTTAAATATTAATTCTTAGCACAAGCAAAAGAAACAAAAACTTCAATTATTTTCAGTACATCTAAACCCAAGAATTTAAGCCCAAGCATGGTTTAGAGAAACAAGCTGTATCATTCTATGGATAAAAAGCTTAGGAAAAGCAGAAAAATCTTCCTCCTTTCTGAGAAGCCTAGGAATGAAGACTCAGCTAAAGACGTACAGCTGCTTCTGAAGCAATTCATAAGAAGGCTTTTTCATTACTTTCAGATTACAGAGAAAGTGATAAAGTTATGATGCAAAGAAGTAGCCATACCTACATGAAGACTGCCTAGTGTGTCTAATTACTTTTTATTTTCAATGTGTATAGCTCTAGCAAAATAAGTATCAGGCCTAAAAATCTGCATGGTTTTAAATCTTAGAGAAGGACTTCACTGTTGTTGTTCTTAAGTTAAAGGCTGCAAAAAGGCACAGTCCTTACATTTCTGAGATTATCAGATTAAAAACAATCTACCAAAATATTAGATACGAAAATATTCCATTTCTCAGATGTGACAGCTGCCTCTGAGGCTACCAGAATAACTGCAGGTATAAAGAAAAACAAAACAAAACAAAGCAGGCATTCACCTGTGATTGTGCCCCTTCTTGCAAAATACATATATTTTCACTTCAAACGGAAACAAATGCATTAATGTTTGTAATCATTCATGCTATGGTAATGCTACGTAGAAAAACACAGCAGGAAATAAACTGTCTTGAATCAGGACTTGAGAGTGTACAGGAAGATACACAGCAACATGGTGATGCAGAAGATTAAAAAAAAATTAACTGCCATCACAATTACTGAGCATTGTCTGATGCATGGAATGAGTAAAGCAGGAATCTTGCAGCAAAGAAAAGCAAGACATACTGTTAGAAATATACCAGAATGCACATGCACAAAGGGGCTGAATTAAAATTACCAAAAAAAAATCCTGGAATCTTCACATTTCAATTCCTCGTATTACAATAAAATGTGTCTAAGAAAATGTTTGTGCTTGCTTTCAGGAAAGTGAACAAAAGCTCTTAATACATAAATGCTATCACCTCTCTCAGCACAATACATCACCACTAACTTGATTTCACAGAAACTGCTAGGTGGGGTGAAGCTGTGATTTCCCTGCAGATCACTGCTGGAGTTTGAACCAAGCACTTTCATCTGCACAGCAGAGAGCTTCTAAGCCAAAGAAATAGCTCCTCATCATCATGAGTGGAGTTGGATCCTTCAAACACCAGACAAGACACATTCCCCTACAGGGACACACAAGTGCTCAGCAGTGACATAACATCAGAATCCTTACCCCTGGCTTAATTCTTGTAGCACAATTCAGGATTCCCAGAAATTAATTTTGTGACAGCTCATGATTCACAGGCAAGTCATGAAAGGAGCCCAGCCTTACAGACACTGAAGGCATGAGACACCTGAGGTTTGCTTCAGTCTCAGCCAGTGAAACAGTTTTGTACAAAACAACAGCTCCTCAGACATGAAATCCTACCCATAAAACACAGGGAATGATGAAGGAGGAGTACTTTTGCAGCACAAATGATGGGACTGCCCCTTCTAAAATCTTTGCTGTTGGAGAAATAAGAATGATCAGATACAGATGTCAAGGTTACACAACTATATCATACACTCATCTGTCCAAAAGAGTGAAAAATTTGTTGCCAATAAACATGATATTACTCATGTGTGAAAGGTGATTGCTTTCTATGTTTACTTTTCCCCTTGATTGCCTCTTATTTCAACATTTTTCTTGTCGAAGTTCTTTTTTTCTGGTGGAATAATTTTGACAGTATTTACAATTAGCCCACAGAGGCTGAAGCTAATTGTCTTAATAGCTAAGATGGCCAGGTGCAGGGAAAAAGCTATAAAGTCTTAGGGACAAACCTTGCCCCTAGGTTTGCAATGCTGTCAGTGGTTGTTTCTGTATTTTTCTTCTCCTGTAAGCTGACGTACAGAGACCCCTCTGCCATGACCATTAGAGCAGGTAGGCATACAGAGCAGGCACTACTGCTTTAATGAACCAGGCTCTGTCTGGCCCTGTAACAAGAGCCCCAGAACGATGCCCTGTCAATGTAGTGTAGAAGCACAGAGAAGATTAAGTACATCTTCTACCTTTACATAAACAATATCACATGACACTTTGATAACCAGGAGGATTAAGCAGATGCCTTTCACTCCACAGAGTGTGCTGGTGACGCATTTTGTACTCTGCGGGGAGCATATAAACAACAGGGATGATACGCATCCTTCACTCTTCATAACTGGACAAATTCAGATGTCTCAGACAAACTAGAACCTGAAAAAAAAGAGGTTACTTAGTCACAAGAATAACTTACCTCAGCTGTGGTGTGTTTCTCACTGCTGGAAATTTGTAAGGGAAAAGTGCATACTTTCTCTGAAAGAAAAGGCTCTAACTCAAGCCCCCCTACTGAATATGAATTAAGACTAATTTATTTGAGAAAAAAACCCCTTAACATCTGTTTATTTTTTAAAAAGTAAAAAATATGCTTATCGGCAAACTAAAGTAAACTTGGAATACTAAAGATTGCAAGAAAGGAAGACAAAGGTAGTACCCACAAAACATGGAAGCCTTCTAAATAAAAGGAGCTGTTTGCTCAGAATGTCTTTTTCACTTTGAGGTATTAGCCTTGTTATGAAGAGAAAGTATTGAAAAATACAGGGAACTGTTGCACTGATGATGTCTGTTCTCACCTGTCTTTTGTATGTTTCAAGCTGACTGCGTGCTGTGTTGGCCTTCCTTAGTTCTTCTTCCAGGCTCACCGTGTTTTGCATGTACATTGTATTCTTCTCTTCTAAGAGTTTCACTTGTCGTCGCAAATCACCCAGGTCTTCCAATTTCTTTTTGTATGACTCTACTTGGCTTTCTAACTTGGCTACTTTATCGGAAGAATGCCTGGAGGGACAGATTTATATCAAATTTATGCTCTGAAAACTAACAAAATCAAATGTCTTGCAGCTTCCTCAGTATTTTGCCTTAATACAGAAGACATTCTGAGACATTATGGTGAGAAAAAGAATATAATATATCAATCATATCCTCCTATTACTAATGTTTTCACTTTTAAATTGTCTGTTTTCTTCCCATTACTATTTGCCAACACAAAGAGCTGCTGATGGAGGTACTTTTAGACACTATCACTCTTCCTGATGCAGCCTTCTCATCTGCTTCCAATCTTAAAATAGCAGTTAAAGCACCTTCACTCTCATCCATTTCTTTTCAATTCTAAATTGATGCTCAGTCCTGCATTTTACAAGGATAAAGAATAATATTTTCTGCCCTCCAATTTGTTTCAATAGTAGCCAGTCATACAGTCATAAAGATCCGTCTCCTGGGCAGCACTTATAATACTTTGTGAAAGAGCTTCTGACCCTGACTCCTCCTTAAAAAAACCAACAACCAACCAACCAGCAAAACAGAGAAAGAAATGCCAGGCTCTGTTCATAAAGTTTCAGAGTTTGTTTAGTCCACCTGATGCACTGCCAGGGCAGCACCAGCCCTCACCCCCAACCACCCACACCCCTGCTACTATTACTGTCCCCAGTTTCATCTTAGAACCAACCTATTTAAAGACTCAATTTCCTAATAAATCTGGAAAATTCCCCATTGAATTGATGGTCAGTTTGTGGGACAGTGGGGCAAGCCAAATCTCCTTAATCCCCAATGAAATGCAGAGCCTCTCCCTGGGGCAAATAATTACTCTTTGAACCCATGCTGCCCACACAGATAGTTTATGGGATTGTGCAGCCTGATGGGCTCATTCCTTATATTACTGACAGAGTAGGTAAAGACAGATAGCTTTGGTAAAAAGCTGCTGGTGAATTAGAAAAGGTAGTATTAAAACAAGTCCTGCTAGACTTGTGAGAAAGAGTGAGACAGGTGGGTAATGGATAGCTGTTCTGAATAACCCATGGCAACAAGATGTACCACTGAAGGATTATTTTCCATAGTAAAAAGGGCTGCTTCCACCCTATAAATCCCTAGCATCATCAAATCATGACAAATTTGTGTGCTAAAATTCAGTGGCAAAGAGAGCTGTAACAGATGTTGTTCATATTAGTATTATTAATACGATGAATCAAAAGCACCACCCAAAGTCCAAACAACACAAACCCAGGAAAGGGTCTAGTTCCCTGATAAGAACAGATGCCCAAGTCATAACAAGAATGAGTAGAGGATACTCAAAGAGACCAGTGAGTGACTTGCTATGACTATAAGATGGTGTTATGATTGCTAAGTTATTGATTAGGTACATAATAAATAACTAATTTACTTAAGCAGAATTGTGTCTATGTACTCAACTGAAAGATCTACAAGAACCTTGGCATTGAGAAAGTGTTTATATTTAAAGAAAAGCTAATGAAGACTAAGTACCTGAACTATGTGGTTTAAAATTTAATAGACTTTTTATAAAATGGTTAATGGAACAGAGTTTACCTGAGTACGTCTATCTCGTCCTTCAAAGACTGAGCCTCCTCTGCCAATGCAGTAAGCTCTTCCGTTTGTTGTCTCAATTCAGCAATTTCCTTCTCTAGTTCTTCACAGCGTATTCGATAGTCATCTTTGGCCGCTTCCAATCTGTAGAAATGAAGTAAAACAGAAAATAATTACTCATCTTGAGCCACAGACACTTTTCCTCATCATCCTCCTTTCTAAACATGAAACTGCCTTCTGGCACACTGAAGAACAACAGTCCAATGTGCTTCCTTGAAAATGTAGCAGCAGATCGATTTTTTTGAGGCTCTTAATTTGATACCAGTTTTTCTGTTTGGAAGTTCGCAAGGTAATGTATGTTCTCTGAGAGACAAATAATGAATTTTTTTCTGTCACGGTAGTTTTTTCACAATGTAAGCTCAAGCAGAAATTTCCACCTCTGCTCGATCTTGGGGCGCACAGTTTGAACACGACATCTTTATCCTAAGATTTTGTTCATCTGTTTAACTCCTGCACAACTTAATACTGACCTGATTGTCAGATGCTCTAAATGCTGTATAGCTCTCATCAAGGTGGCTTTATTTATTTATTAACTTAATTATAAAGAACCCACACCTGCCCAGTATCTCTGAAGAACCAAGTCATATCTTTAGCTACCTATTAGATTGGTGCAAAAGTTTTGGACCGTGACTTTTAAATCATTATAACTATGCTCAAACACATCTTTATTAATCAAAATAGGAACCACTACAATCAACACATTTTTTGCCAATGAGAAGTTTGTTTATTCCTGCAGTGTAAAAATCCATGCTTTGGGATTTGACAAATCCTTGGAAAGCATTTTCTGCATCCTGCTGGTTGTGGAGACGTTTTCCCTGCAAAAAGTTGTTGAGATGCTTGAAGAACTGGTGGTCGGTTGGTGAGAGGTCAGCTGAATATGGCAGATGTGGCAAAACTTCATAGTTCCCAACTTTTGAAGCGTTGGTTGTGCAATGTGCGGTCAATGTGTGGTGTTGTGCAGAAGAACTGGGCCCTTTCTGTTGACCAATGCCAGCTGCAGGCATTGCAGTTTTCAGTGCATCTCATTGACTTGCTGAGCGTACTTCTCAAATGGTACAGGTTCGCCGCGATTCAGAAAGCTGTAATGGATGAGACCGACAGTAGACCATTAAACAGTGACGATGACATCTTTTTGGGTGCAAGTTTGGCTTTGGGAAGTGCTTTGGAGATTCTTCTAAGTCCAACCACTGAGCTGGTGATTGCCAGTTGTCATATAAAATCCACTTTTTGTCGTACATCACAATCCAATCAAGAAATGGTCTGTTGTTGTTGCACAGAACACAAGAAGACAACACTTCAAAACAATGACTTTTTTGATTTTCAGCCAGCTCATGAGGCACTCACTTATCAAGCTTTTTCACCTTTTCAATTTCCTTCAAATGCCAAATGACCATAGAATGGTTGACGCTGAGTTCTTTGGCAACTCCTCGTGTAATTTTAAGAGGGTCAGCTTCAATGATTGCTCTCAATTGGTTGTTGTCAACTTCCAATGGCCAGACACTGCACTCCTCATCCTCAAGGCTCTGTCTCCTTTGCAAAACTTTTGGAATCACCACTACACTGTACGTTCATTAGCAGTTCCTGGGCCAAACACATTGATGTTGTGAGTTGTCTCCACTGCTTTACAACCCAATTTGAACTCAAAAAAGAAAATCACTTGAATTTGCTTTTTGTCTAACATAATTTCAATAGCTTAAAATAAATATGAAATAAACAGCAAGTAATAAGTCAGTAGCAAAAAAACCTCAAAGCAAGAAAAGCACACTAATATTACCTATTACATAATCACATTTATTGAAGAATGTATTCCACTATCAAACGGCACATTTCAACAATGCAAAAACTGCAATTACTTTTGCACCAACCTAATAGTTAGCACGTAAAGAAAAATTGCCATTGGAAACCACATACTATAAAGACAAGTGAAGGAGATAATGGAGGTTAGGAGATGAGTCTCACAGGTGAAAAGGGTTTAGAAAGACCTTCAGAACCTGAAACTAGAGTAAGAGGCTGTGCAGATACTGCATTTGGGGAGAAAACCTGTTCAAACAGGAACTGATAATAGAAATCATTCCAGAGCATGGAGATGAATAAAAATAGATAAAATGGGACATTAGAGAGACATCACTATATTTTTCCTTTACATGGCAGCTGTAGAGAAAGAAGAAAACCAGGAACTAGCTCCTATGAAAAGGAAACACTGAACATTTTTCAGTGAAACTGAAGGGGGAGGGCATGTCTGAACACAAAGGAAAGAGACTTAGCAAGAGAAAGTGAGGAAATCGCAAAACAGGCAAAAAAGGGAAAGTTACATGGCAGCTGACACACGAGTTAGAAAAGGGCAACCAGAAGAAGACAGAAAAAGAGAAGACAAACTGGCAAGTAAAGAAACACCATAGTTTCACTAACAAGGGATATGGAAAGTACAGCAACAAGAACGAAAATATGATGGTGAAGTGGACCAGCTTTCATCAGCAGAATAGGCCTACACAGCCTGAAAGCAGCAGTTAGAAGCATGACGAAGGATACTTAGAATCATAGAATAGTTCGGGTTGGAAGGGACCTTCAAAGGTCAGCTAGTTCAAGCCCCCTGCTATGAGCAAGGACATCTTCAACTAGACCAGGTGGCTCAGAGCCTGGACAGAGTCCAGCCTGGCCTTGAATGTCTCCAGGGATGATGCATCTACCACCTCTCTGGGCAATCTGTTCCAGTGTTTTATCACCCTCATTGTAAAAAATTTCTTCTTCATGTCTAGCCTGAAACTCCCCTCTTTTAGTTTAAAATCATTACCCCTTGTCCTATCACAATAGGCCCTGCTGAATTGTCTGTCCCTATCTTTCTTACACACCCACTCTTAAGTATTGAGAGGCTGCAATAAGGTCTCCCCAGAGCCTTCTCTTCTCCAGGCTGAACAAGCCCAACTCTCTCAGCCTGTCCTCATCGGGGGGCTATTCCGGCCCTCTGATCATTTTTGTGGCCCTCCTTTGAACCCACTCCAACAGGTCCATGTCTTTCCTGTACTGAGGGCTCCAGAGCTGAACACAGGACTCCAGCTGGGGACTCACCAGAGCAGAGAGGCAGAATCACCTGCCTTGACTTGCTGGCCACATTCCTTTTGATGCGGCCCAAGATATGCTTGACCTTCTGGGATGCAAATGCTCATTGCCAGCTCATGTCCAGCCTTTCATCCACCAGTACCCCCCAGTCCTTCTCTGCAGGGCTGCTCTCAACCCGTTCATCTCCCAG
The DNA here is from genome assembly GCF_036013445.1 of Caloenas nicobarica. NCBI lineage: Eukaryota > Metazoa > Chordata > Aves > Columbiformes > Columbidae > Caloenas > Caloenas nicobarica. The sequence goes on along the minus strand of NC_088284.1, from coordinate 44,057,328 downwards.
CTTGCATTGATACTGAGGCTGCCCCGACTCAGGTGCAGGACCTTGCACTGCACCTTGTCGAACCTCATGAGGTTCACATAGGCCTGCTTCTCAAGCTTGTCCAGGTCCCTCTGGATGGCATCCCGTCCCTCAGGCATGTCAACCACACCACTCAGCTTGGAGTCATCCACAAACTTGCTGAGGATGCACTTGATTCCCATGTCTATGCCATTGATGAAGATATTAAACAGTACTGTTCCAAATATGGACCCCTGAGGGACACTACTTTTCACTAGTGTCCAACTAGACATTAAAGCCATTGACCACTACCCTCTGGATGCAACATTCCAGCCAATTCCTCATCCAACGAACAGTCCACCCACCAAATCCACACCGCTCCAATTTAGAGAGAAGGATATTCTGTGGGACGGTGTCAAAGGCTTTACAGAAGTCCAGACAGATGAAACCCATAGTCCTTCCTTTGCCCACTGATGTAGTTACTCCATCATAGAAGGCTACTAGGTTGTTCAGGCAGGACTTGCCTTTGGTGAAGCCAGTACTTAATGAGGAACTGTGTTTCCACGTGTTGAGGAAATGCAAATGAAGAGCTGAGCTCACTTGTGAATAAACTCCATCTTTCAGATATGAAACAATTTGTTTTCAAACTCAGAGAACGACACACTTTGCTGTATAATGATAACACCTGTAGTACTGTCCATAGCAAACTTTCAGCTAGGAATTCCTACACCTTAAAAATACAATCAGACTAATTTACATATGGGAAAACATGCTACTTTAATTCTCACTGATTTTGAATAACAAATGAAATGATTGCATACAAACCATTCAAAATACCTTCACAGAGACTGACATGTATAAAGCATTTCCACTTTAAGAAATTATGCATTTTTTTATGCTGGAGCTTCTAAAGAGGTAAATCACAACATGTACATCACTGTAAAAAAATGTAAAACTGTGGTTATAGCACTCATCATACTAATTCATAATTGCCAACAGACCAGAAGCACATATCATGTCTTTTGCCAGCTACAAACAACCTAGCCAAGTGCAGCTTTTCTACCTGAATGTTTCTTCTTGGAGTTGTTCTAGTTGTGTCTGCAGCTGCAAGTGCCTACGACCCACAGGGCTGTTGGGATCTTCAATAGAATCAGATTGATTTAAACGTTCCATCAAAATCTGGTTTTCAGCAAGCAAGCTGCTCTTCTCCTCCTGGAGGGCTGCAACCTGTTGTAATAAAAGCATAAACTGGAATAACTGAGATATCCAGCTACAGGGAGCATTTTTTTCATGTGCATAATAAAATGTCAACACAACCCACAAATAGAAACACATAGGCTTCAATAATCACATTTCACAAAAATATACTATATCATTAATAGGTATTCAATTGCTATGTCATGTAACCAACATACTGCAACATTAAAGGCAGATTTACCACACAGAAAACGTGACTAGTCTTAACTGTATTTTGTACAAGCATCTAAAGAAAAAGTCTTAGTTATCACAGAACACAACTTGATTATAATAAACTCTGCATACTTTCCTGGAAAACAAATAAAACTAGCCCTCCACAGTAAAGTTTTTAAAATCAATCAACATAGAATACCCAAGTCTGGATATCCAAGGGATGGCTGTGCCCTTCCCGGATTTTTTTTTAAACCAGTGGCCAATTGCAAGCAGATCTAACACAGGAACTTAGTCCCAAAGATGACTCAGTTTCCTGTAATGTTGTGAAAACAGGAAGTAGTGCAAAGAACCCAAAGTGCTGCAACTCAAGCAACAGCTGGAGCATGAGTTCACGCATTAAACAGCATAGAATTAACAATGCAGGAGGAGGAGCTGAAGAGATTGAATGTGAACATCTCAACAAAAGGAAATTCTTCTACAAGAGCTTGAATCATCAAATATGCCAAAATCAACTATGTCACACAAATCAGCTTCATTACTTCTAAAGGTTACCGAACTGTTAGCAAAAGCCTGAATTATATGCAAAGGCAGGGCTACAATGTCAATGCCTTTCAGGGCTCCCAGTTTACACTCCTCACATCTTCTGGATGAGGTACACTTGACCGACAGCAAGGGCAAGGGTAAATCCATACAGGTGATAGAGTACAGTAACTTCTGATGGGGATTTAAGTGAAACTGTTACAGCAGCATAACTTGTATTAGTTCTCTAATGCAAGAGTTGAATCACACAGATCAATCCCTTCTTACCCAAATAAAAAAAGAAGTTTTGTTAGTATGAATCATCTTAATACTGGCAACATTGCATCGATATAAGAAAACGATGAAATTCTCTCTGCTACACAAGTAAATAATTACCGTGCAATTTTCCATCTCCCTTTTAAAAATTATGTTTCCACACTATACTTCTTGTTTTAAGCTGCCTAAAAATTAACACACCTCTTTCCCACTTCAAAATGAATATGTACAATATAGCAAACCTACCTGCATATCTAACTCATGACATCTCTGGGCAATTTCTTCTTTTGTTGCTAGTGCTTCATTTAATTCTTCTGTAGTTTTCTTCAGCTATCATGAAAAACAAACATTTCTAGTTTCACCACACTCTGTGAAGTGTTTAAAAACATTCTGAACCACCTGACTGTAAAATTACTTTTACATTTAGGCAATAAATTCCCTTTTTGGAAAACAGAGGAAATTCTGCTCTTATAAAGAAACAAAGAAGCAGATATGATTACTATTTATTTTGTGTGACAGTAAAAAGAAAACATACCTAAAAGTAATATTTGGTCTTACAAAAATACATTAGAATTACCACACCTATTCTATGAATTGACTCAAAAAATCCTGAAGGTCTTTGATCCGAAGAACTCATCGACTGTACACTGAAAATATTGTCAATACCACTTTTCTTTAGAGATGCAAAGAGTGCATAATTTCAGTCTTCAATCTACTTTTTAAATACAGAAAGGACTGGAAGGTGAAAAAGAAGGGATGGACAATTAGGGTAAAATCCGTCTAGCCACTGGAAGCCACTCTTACTGCACAACAGGAATACAACTAACATGGTAAGGGAGACTACCCTTCTGAAAAAGGGCACTGAATCTTGTAAGCCGTGGGCAATATTCAGACACATCCCCTCAAAGGCTTTATGTTCAAAGATACGTATCGTTTAATTTTGCATATGAATGCAGTTAACAGAATGTAAAAAACATAGCTATAAAAATTGGCCTGATAAAGCAGGTGCATGCACATTATGTACATAGAGATGTAGATATGTATTATTACATATGATGAATGAATATGATGGGCTTTCTCAAATGACATTATCATATATTATTCTTTTAAGTTTACTTCTCAAGTGTCTGTTGACATACCAAAATTAATTCCACCTGCCAGAATTTACACACTTCTACAGAGAAAGCATGCTGGAGGAACACACGGAACAACACTGTACTGTACTTCTCAATTAGAAAAAAATGGAGGAAGTTGAACAGTGTCAGCATGAGGTCAAGCTAGTAAAAAAACAAATGGTTTTGTGTATTCTTTAAATATAACAGACAAGGAAGGATTCTCTTTGAAAGCTTTGAAAGCTTTTAACAGTTGCCAGAACTTCTTTAAGGATTTTTGAACTACACCTATGGGGTTTTTTTAAACTGACTTTGGAAGCAGTAAATGGCAAGAAAAAGTTTTATTAAAATACTACATATTTTTAATCCTTTCTCTCAACAAAGAAATCTTTTTTTCTCAAAGATCTGCACCAGTCTGAAGTTTTGCTAAACCATGTCATAAAGCTAAAGTTGTTTTCTAAACTGAGTTTTTCTCCCCCAGCACAGAAAATGGGTAATGCAATTTATAAAGCAAAAGGACTTGAAATACTGAAATCTATTTTTCCGCTCCTTATTTGAATTTCCCCTTTCAAAACTCTTTCATGACTAAAGAAAAAAAGACAGACTTTTAATAAAGCAAAATGACTGGCCACCGAAGTGCTATGATCGAAGGAAAAGAAACATCTAGTCTTAGATACCTGTCGATCAAGGTCAACGTAAGCATCATTTCCAACAGAGACTGGAGACTCTTTACTCATCAACTGCAATTAGATTACACTGGATTAGAAAAAGCAAGGGTTTACTTTTACATTAAAAGCTAAGGTTCAATGAAATACCAAGCAGATTTCAACTTTTGGGAGCTTAATCTGACTTCATTTGGACATTTTTTACTTCATTTTTACATATGACATAACCAGAAAAAATTACAGAAAGATTTATTCAGAATTTATAATATTTAAAGCACTGTAAAAGAAATCTTATATAATCTCTTTTTCTTCTGAAAACATATATTCTTTATCTATGATGAAACCTCCAGTACATTCTGCTAAGCATTTTACTGAAGTGCTACTGGAATTACGCCACTATCAACATACCATCAATACCTGCCCTTAACTGTTCTCTGACAGTGGTTTTCATTTTTTGATCACCAGGAAGTTCACAGAAATTTACTTATTTATTTAGCTAAAGTTGACGACATATCTATCTCAGCTAACTCTGCAAAACAAAGATGATAAAAATTCCTGCTCTGGAGTTGTTTGTAATTTGCAAATTAAAAAGAAAGTCTTGAAATTAGTATTAGAATTCCTTGTATGCTAACCTATTTTATTGCAGGAATGGCTGGTAGTGGTTTTAGTCTAGAAAACATCACTTTTAACCATAACTTTAAAAACAAACAAACAAACACACACACACAAAAAAAACCCAACAACAAAAAAAACCCCACCAAACCCTCCAAACTGAGTGATGTAAACTAAGTTTTCCTTCAGCAGCCCACTGATCAGCTGCACAAGTAGTTAAGTTAAATAAAATATAACTTAAAATTATGAAACAAAATGCAACAGTCTTCCACATAACAAATACGTTGTAACTAACTCAAAAGGCAGCATTACAGCATCACACTGATCACTTCTGTCATCCTGTCCAAACAGGAATTTTATGAGTTCTCCAATAACACGATTCATAGAAGTTACAATCAAAAAGGCCCTATCCTAACCAAAATCTGTACAAAATTTCTTTCGTAAGGCCTCCTGTCTGGCCTAGTTACTCCGTTTACAGACAGGGCTTCCTATATTCCTTCCAGGAATCAGTGCTTTTGCATTACTTTTCATTGACAAAGTTCCTCTGACAGACGGCACAGAGCTTTCATTTCTTCTCCATCCTTTCTGTTTATACCACTGTGTACAAGAGAAAAACCTCTGTTTGACATTTACATCATTCAAGTATTTGTACATATACATATTTCTCCCTTTCTCCTTAATTGGAAGCTAGCCATGTACTACATGCTTAAATTCATCTATCCGTCCTCAACAGCCCTTCTCAGACTTTGATGATGTTGGTTGCTAACTGCTGAATTCCTTCCATTTTGTCTACATCTTTACAATGACAAACTACTAGAAAATGAAGCATTCTACAAAGCCCAGATTCTCTGTAACAATAATTAGAAAGAGCCTAGCCTCAGAGCTGTCCCCTGAAAAATGAAGTCACGATTTTTCATTACCATATATACACTGGCATTGGAAACTTGTATTTAATTTAGATCCATGTATTCTGATTATTGTTTTGCTATCCAAACCCAGAATTTCCAATCCCTCTCTGATCAATGATGTTTATAAACATTTCAATTAAACTATTTCACTAGCTACTATTTAAATGCTTTTCCAGACGGCTAACAGGGATATCCATATTAACCAAATACTAAACTCTTTTCCTTGTTCTACATTCCACAACACTGTTCTCAAACACACATAGACACTAACAAGTTCCACCTGTTAAGCCATTCTTTTCCAGCTGTCAGGTCCCAAGGTGCATGCAGCCTGCCAAGAGTGTACGATATTATGTCCCTGACAGCTGCCACCTCTTTCTGGCCTTAGCACAAGTTCCTCTTCAGAAACCCAGCATAAAAGGCCTGCCCAAGACTTACTGCAGGAGGAATACAAGAGGCTGCGCAACCCACTAGAGGCTACTGTGGTGTTGCTGCTTTCTGTGCATTACCGTAAAAGAAGCAGGCTGAGGCCAAGAATATAATCCCTTTATTCTTCAGTGGGTTTTGCCACCTCTCCATAACTTCTCATCCTTGAGAATCATTTGCAGAAATGTCCAGAAAAAAACAGGACATCAGCTGAGGAAGGATTAGGAGGTGGAGTTACGCGGTGAGGTGTAGCATGAACGTTACACATAATTTGTGAAATTAACTCCACAGGTTGCATGAGGAATGTCATGGGAAATGTGCATGAGGTACTGAAGCCAAGAGCCACAAACACATGTGCAGATAACTGACTCAACGCAACAACAAGCATCTTGCAGTCTTACGGTCTGTGATATGGTGGGGATGCTGAACAAGAAATCTAAGGGATTGTGCTGTGTCCAGTAGTATGACCGGTCAAGGAACAGGAATGAGATTGCCAAATTACTCATAAGTAACACAGGAATCCAACTTGTGATCATCAGTTAACAATAAACTGAAGTTAAGAAGTTGGGTGAAAAGGGAGATTTATCAGGGTGAAGGAGTGCCTCCATCTTTTCCCTACACATCTCCCCACACACTGGAGAGGTCAACGGTATATGTAAGCAAATGTGCTGACTGTGCTCGCTTTTGGATTGCCTCAACCCAGCTTCTGCCTGCTTCACAGCAAACACTTTACTGTAACAGCACAGCTAATAGGGTACAACTCCATCTACCTATCCAAAATTCTCTTTAATAAGATTTCCTGAAAAATCCAAGAAAAATTTTACTGAATGCTGTGGTTTAGGAGTCCATGTAGATATGTACATCAACTCAAAAACACATGCTACACCTTCCACTCACTTAAAAACACATAAGGTAATAGGCTTGCCTAGTTTCCCTTGTTCCTCACTTTGTTATTTGTCAATCAGCATTCTCTGATACTACTGAAGTTTGGAACTCCAAAATGCTCATCTCATCAGTTACCTGCTCAATGGCATATTAGCTTTTTCTGCATTATTTATTACCAATCTAATGATACTAGTAGGTTTTCATTAATTTTTAAAGCAAATACCCTTACTGCGTTATGCTACATATCTCCTTTACTTACAAGCTCACATTCAGATAAATTCCTGAAATACTGCTGGAGTTTCAGTGCTTCACACACAACCAGTAAGTATGATATTAGGACACATGGTCTTGGGAGGTGTGGGTCAATGCCAATACTTTTGAGTTTAGAGTGGCAAACTTTCACTTGTATTTCAACTGGCTGACTTAAGAAAATAAAAAGCAGAATGAAGTGACCTTCTCATTCTCCCTCCATGGCTGTAAGTTGTCTTTCCTTCAGGAGTAAACTACAGGTGGGCATAAAGGTCTACCTTCACAATTTTGCAGCACTGGAACTGGCTGTCAGCTCCAAACTCACAATTTACCTTAAGTATAGTATTATCATCTGTTTTTACATGTATTTCTAATGGATGATGATATGCAGAGATTTTACAAGTGAATTGATTATAAAAAGGGAAATCAAAACGTGCGTGTCATATCAAGCAATTGCATTAGGCCTCTACAGCAGGAGGAAAAGTCTGCTTAAGAGCTTCCAACAGTGAAAAAGCAAGCAAATGGCACTTCCTTACTTTTTCTTTTACATTGGTTTGTTTTGCCTATCTATTGAAGTAAGCACAAATACTTCTTCAAATAATCAAAATGTCACTTAAAATAAAAAGAGTATATTCTGTGGTGAAGAGGTCAGTCTGGATTTCAAACAGTAACCTCGACAACATGACAATTTCTATAATTGTTCATCTGGTTTTGTAAGAAGCAGCTGTCATTCCCTGTTTATCCTTTACAGCTAAGCATTTTCATGCTCATAGCTTTGGTATGATGTCTTACAAAATATTTGTAGCCTTGCTAATTTTTTTATTAAAATCCTCACTTTCTAACTGCTTTGCTTGTGAAATGTGAACAAGTTGTATTGTCATGGATACATAAAGATTAGGGAAAGAGTAAAACTATCACAAAATCTGCATAATAATAACCTGAATTATGAATTCTCTTTTTCCCCTACACATGATTCGCATGATTTTGCAAATGCAGCTGCAACACTTACTTGATTATGTTAAAAGTTCGCAACATTTGCTGTATCTGAAATGCTTCCTCTACAGTCTCTCATATTTTACAGACTCATTTAAGTACCTACAAAACAATGTCAAAATCTAGCTTCTGTATTCAGTATTCTGTTTTTCCTTTTTTAAAACATTTTGTTAGTTTGTTTGTTTTGTGTATGGTTTGGTTTGTTGTTTGGGATTTTTGTTTGGTTGGTTGGGTTTTAAGAGTCAAGGCTATGTATGACACAGCATGTATCTTTTAATGTAGCTGGACTTCCTTCTTCCTCCAGTACTGCTGACAGACCCATGGAAATATTTTTTTATCATTTTCTAGCTATTCAAAAGCCATAATTCCTTCAGCCAAGATGAACCTTTAAACAGTTAGAACAAATTACAGAGGAGAAAAAAAAAAATCCAAAGAAAACAGTTTCTACTTTGGGAAGTAACAGAGTTGGTATTAATCCAGACAGGAAGCACCTTCTGCTATGCACCCCAGGCAAGTTTTGACACTACCTCTAACACTTCGCTGTTAAGAGCCTATTCTGACTCTCAAATTGGGAAAGAAAAGGGGAAGAGGGGAAGTGGGGGAGGGGGGAAAGGCGGAAGGAGGGGAGGGGGAGAGGGGGAGAGGAGGGAGGGGAGGAGCCGGGAAGGAAGGAAGGAGAAATACATAATGGCCAAAATACTTTCCACAAGGAAAGACTTTTGGTCTTCAAAAAAAATCCTGCAAATTATGAAATTTAAAACATGTTATATTATACACAGCAATGTATTAATTGCAAGTAATAAAAAATTATAATAACATAGTGAGAATATAGGAGTGTATAATACAGAATATACATAATTTATAATTATATATAATATTTTTGCAATATTTTTGATCACTATATCGTTCTTGCTCTTCCGCTATCATGTGCACAGCTTGCATTTAGAAATGCACATCTGCAGATCAGAATTTAAGAATCTAGGTGGCGGTAACACACCAGACCAATTTGACTGCACTGAAAAAATAAAAGTGTTGTTCAATTTATAAAAACTTTATGGAACATAATGCATATCTTATTATTAATATTTTATTTTAAACATTTAAATAAGTGAAGAAAGGAAATGCTGATGAGCCCCAAGTTTTTAAAAAATTTGAAACAACCAAATAAAATTTAAAACACTACATGCTCCCGCTTTCATTTAAGTCAGTTGTTTCATGCAAAAAACCAGAGAAAACAGGGCAGAGGCTTGTTCTATGGTGCCTCGTGAAGTATTTTCATGAGTGAGATGATTTATGAAAACCAAAGTATCAAAACTATTTATATGTATTTTGCTGAAAGAGAAAAATGGATTACATAATACATCAGTAAAGCTCAGAGTGGCCTTTTTACATACTTAATTTTGAAGAAAGAGTACCTGCAAGCCAAGTGCTTTGAAATGTTTGAATCAGATGACATACCAACTTTTCAAATATGCACATATACTTACTTTCCTAGGCACTTTATTTTGGTGTTTCCTATGTATTGTTTAGTCCAAGTCACTTGGATTCCAAGACCTGCTTAGAGTCCAAGAACTACAAAAACCTTAAATCCAGTGAAATTTCACCCTCCAAAGACACAGACTGCAGGTACACCTCTGAGAAGACTTTCTGGACCTAAACTCTTGTTAGAATCACAGAATATTTCAAGTTGGAAGGGACCCATAAGGATCATTGTGTCCAACTCCCTGCTCCTCACAGGACTACCTAAAATGAAACCATGTCACAGAATCACAGAACAGTTGGGGTTGGAAGGGACCTCTGGCGATCATCTAGTCCAACCCGCCTGCTAAAGCAGGTACACCAAGCAGGTATGACCAAAAGCATCAAGATGCTCCTTGAACTCTGACAGGCTTGGTGCTGTGACCATGCCCCTGGGGAGCCTGTTCCAGTGACCAACTACCCTCCCAGCAAAGAACCTTTTCCTAATGTCCAATCTGAACTTCCCCCTGAGTGAGCTTCATTCCATTTCCTCATGTCCTATCACCAGAAAGAGGATAACAGCACCTCCTACTCTGCTGGACCCCTTGAGGAAGTTGTAGACTGCAATGAGGTCATCCCTGAGCCTTCTCTTCTCCAAGCTGAACAAACCAAGTGACCTCAGCTGCTCCTCTTAAGTCTTGCCCCCAAGACCATTCACCACGTTGGTTGCTCTCCTCTGGACACACTCTAACAGTTGAATGTCCTTCTTATACTGAGGCACCTAAAACTGCACACAGTACTTGTGATGGAGTCATACCACTGCAGAACAGAGTGGGACAATCACCTCCATCAACCAGCCAGTTATGCTGTGCTTCATGCATCCCAGCCCTTTTGGCTGCTAGGGCACACTACTGACTCATATTCAACTTGACATCAACCCAAACCCAAAGATTTCTTTCTGCAGGGCTGCTCTCCAGTCCCTCATCTCCCAATTTGTACATACAACCAGGATTACCCCATCCCTGGTAGAGCATCCAGCATGTGCACTTGTTAAAATTCATCCAGTTGCTGATTGCCCAGGTCTTTATTCTATCCAGATCTCCCTGTAAGGCCACTCTACCCTCGAGAGAGTTCCCAGCTCCTTCTAGTTTAGTATCATCAGCAAACTTCCTTAATGTACACTCGATTTATGTGTCAAGATCATTTGTACAAACATTAAAGAGCACTGGCCATAAAACTGAGCCCTGAGGAACCCCACTGGTGACTGGCCACCAGCCTGATGTAACCCCATTTACTGCTACCCTTTAGGCCTGACCTGCCAGCCAGTTGTTCACTCAACATACATTATTGACTTGTCTAGCTGTATACTGGACATTTTGTCCAGAAGGATACTGTGAGAGACAGTATCAAAAGCTTTGCTGAAGTCCACCCCCAAAAACACATCTACTGGCTTCCCTTGGTCATCCGGATGGGTGACTTCATCATCAAAGGAAATTAAGTTAGTTAAGCAGGACTTTTACCTCATGAACCCACGTTGGCTATGACCGAAGACTGCATTGTCTTTCAGGGTTTTTCAATAACTCCCAGAATAACCTTCTCCATAAGTTTGCCAGGCACTGAAGAATGACAGGCCTGTAATTACCAGGGTGTTCCTTCCCTTCTAGAAAATTAGGACAACCTTTGCCAGCTTTGAGTGGACAGGGACCTCTCCTCTCCCAAGGTAATTGAACAATGATGGAGGTGGGTTTCAGTCTCAAAGTTTTTGAGACACTTTCTGACCAGTTTTTAAGCAGCTGAGATCATCCTCATTTGGTTCTGAAAGCCTTGGATTTCTAGGCAGCTTGGAAGGTAGCACTATAATCACTCAGAACTGTACCAGTATCTGGAATTGTAAGCTCTTTGATTCACTGTGTTTCAAAAACCTGTTCCAGAATAACAGACCCTCATCCTGTGATTTCTCCTCACTTCTACTCCTCATCTCTGAAAGAGGGCACAAACACTAAACAAGTTCAATGCCTACTCAAAAAATGTGAAAAATTGTGGGCTGCTTCAGATCTGGCTATTTTATCAAACAAAGGAAATTTTTACAAAAAAAATCAAGCAGGAGATTTTCAACAGAAGGAGGAAGGATAAGAGAAGGTTTTCTATTTTAAGATAGTGCAGAATAAAGTGATGCTGAAAGTTGGGTTTAATAAAAGAGGATATTAGCAAAAACCATCAAAACATTGTATTACAGTAAAAAAGACTGCTAAAGTAAAATATCCCAAAACTAGTGCTTAGCAGCACTGACTGGGAGATGACTTATCATAAGCATTCTTTTCAGTGCTCATTTCAAAGTCCTCTCTGCAGTGTTGTAAATAGCAGTCCACACACAGACAACAGGATGTCCGTCTGCATGGGTATAGCATTGGCCTAAGTGACAACAGGGGACAGGGTCCCTGTAGACTCACGAACATCTCTTCCTCTATTCAAACATTACAAAAAAGTGAAATTGCTCTACAGCTTAAACTGGTATTTAGTTTATCTTGTTCAGGTTCAGAGAAACAGGATTATCAGTGATTTCCTGCTTTCCTTTGTGGCCTGCCCTGCAGTAAACCTCCATCTATGAAGACTGATAGGGACTTCACCTATGGGCACTTTGGGCTCCTAAGAAGTCACATGGGGGCTTCATGGCTACAGCAGTCACTAACACTGTGGTTTAATTTTCACTGTGGTTTTAATTTACTACTGAGCAGCATTTTTACAAAACACAGTACAGTATACTTGGCTAACTTGTAAAAACACATTAGCACAAATACTTTCATTAGCCTATTCATAACACTACAGCTGACAAAGGAATACTCTGCTCTGAATTTCTCTTTTTCACTTGTCCAGTAAAAAACCAGGAAACAAGACAAACAAAAAACAACAACAAACAAACAACAACAAACAACACAGTTCATGGAGTTTTGCAATTTCAGGGTACAAATTTTGCAGAAATTCTACAGTATTTGGTTACTCATATAAAAGCAATCTATTGCACTTTGGGAGCCACAGGGTGGGAAAGGTAAAGGAAAAGTAACCCAGTATCAAAAATATCCAGAAGTTTCAATCTTCTAGATTTAAAGAAAAGTGGGACATTCAACTAGAGCTCCTGACATAAAGCAAGCTTTACTGATTGGTTTTTCTAAGGAAAAATAACATATTTTTCAATGTAAAATGACAAAATCTATGTCCTTTATTTACTTTCAAGTAAGTTTCAAAGTGAGAAAAAGCACACTTTTGTAAAATACTTAAAGGCTGAACTTATACACACTGTGGGCATCCCAGCATACCTCCTGAATGGCTGTCATGACAACATGTTGAACTGATTCTTCCATCATCATTATGGTCTGGATGTACTCTGAAAATAAGAGCATTCTGAAATGTTACTGTTGAAACTCAAGTCACACAGAACATGAGGTCTGAAGCTGCATCTTTCCTGCAAAATGACTAGGTGCCACAGATGACACTCAAATGTATAATCACCAGTCAAGTCCCATCCCAGCAAACTCAACAAGACTTTATGAGAAGTCTGTACAGACATAAATCAGGGCTCATTGTCATCAATTTTTTTCCTTCTTGCATCTCACACTTTCAAAATAACTACTTGTACTCCTTTTCTCACTTTGTTCCCAAATTATTCTGGCTATATAAGTACATGATTCATGCATAGCTTGTCCTTCTCCACACGTTTCCTGTCTTCCTACAACACCCTCACTTTAAGGCATTTTCATATCTCTTCTTGGTCTCTATTCTTATTTCTATGCTATATCAAAAATAAGTGTCCTCCACTTTTTCATTCCTCACCTATGTGTAGATGTGAGCTACACAACAATTACCTTGCAAGATGAAACAGTGGCTAGAATGACAAATTCTGACACTTAGACTAAGTCAAGGAGTTATGACTTGCCCAATATCATACGGTTTCCAATCAGATATGATCACCTTTAAACGTGACGTGTGTTCTTGTAATGATCTGCCTGAGAGGAAGATGCTGGGCATCAGTCACCTCAAAGTGATTAATTATGTCATGCCAAGTCTCACTCAAAACTAGACTGTTCTAATATTTCAAACATGTACATTTGTAATATTCAGACTGAGAGAGTAAGAGAAATACAGGAACAAGACATACTTCCCACTTGAGGATGCCAAATAGTCACCAAAAGAAAGGAAGATAATTTTACATAAAACAGCGAAGGCAGAAGGCCTAACAAACCACAGTTACTTATATAGTCATGGAAGAAAATTACTTCTATTTTAATTAATAGGATAGCCAGACTGTCTCCTGATTAAGGGAAGAAGAAAAGTAATGTCAGAAGAAGAAATTAAAGTGATTTAGACACCTGAAGAAACTGGAAAGGGGAACCTAGCTATAAAAGCTAAGATGCACCATGCAAGCAGAAGGCAAAAGATCTGAAACCCTGGCTGCCATTTTGTCAGAAATAAACCAAAATGAGTTAAATTAGGAGGAAACAGATATTTGATGCAACTTTAATGTAAATACAATAAACAGTTTTATTTATCCACATGTGTATTTTACAAAGATGTTCCTACATTTCCTTTTTTAAGTGTTAAGAATAAATGTTTGTAGTTGTTTTGTTTCCTTAACCTGGCTTGAATTAAGTGTAATTTAAAGGTAATTGGTAGCAATAAAACACTCTGCACCCAAGGCAAGTTTAGAGCAAGAAATATGGGACACTTCAACAAGCATCTCCATTGTTCATCACATCCTCTGTGGCATCTGCAGGAAAAATGAATGGGTGCCTATTTTACCTGTGCAGGTCAGAGAGACAGTTGTTGCCATGGGAGTCAAGAGAGGCAGAAGTCTCTTTCAGTGACTGCTGAAGTGGGATTGAACTGCCTAACATGCCTCAAGTGACATTTTGGATGCCCTTAAGGTATTACGCTCAGTGTTCAACTGCTGCCCAGAAAGGCATGGTTGCCAACATTGCTTTTTCCTATTTCAAACCTCATGAAAAAGTATTAGAAACTACAGTACCCAAATCACACCACATCACATCTTCAGAGCAACCCGCTGTCATCCTGATGGCTCTCAGCCATGTAGCAAGATGCTGACTGGAATGCATTCCTAAAACCAAGATTCACACACAATAGTGCAATAATCACTTATTTTTATTCCTAACTATCCCAATTTCCCTCATAAATGGCTAAAGGGTAGGGCCAAGAATTTTCCTTAGTAGAGTACCTTCTCAGCTCAGCAAACAAAACCTGAAAATATGTATGTTGGAGGCAAAACCAGTTCCACAGTCTGAGACTCCAAAACTAGTGAGGCTTACAATAAAAGTATAGTTATTATCTGCAGGACAAAATAATGTCATCACTGAAAAAAGATACATTTGTCTCTGATAGCAACCTGAGAAATAAAACTTTTCCCCTAAGAAGTTACACAACAAGCTGGATTTTCATTCATTGCCTGGGAAAAAACGTGCTTTCAAAATTTAATACCTTGCTTCTGTTCACAGTTCACAGCGCATCCCAAAATAAGCTGAAGCATTCTCCCAAGCTCTGCAGCATCAGCATGCTCTCCGATCAGGTTAACATCAGGAAGGGTGAAGTCATTAATCTGCTGCCCTAGAATCTGCATAAATACCCAGTACATATATGTCTGTATCACTACATATATACATACACACACATTTCAAAACACAAAGACGATTCAGAATCAACAAGAGCAATTCACTCCTATTTTCACATAGTTTTCAGTTCACCTTTAAAACAAAGTAAATTGCCTAACATCCAAATAAAAAAACATATTGCTTGACACAACTAATACTTGGGAGAAGACAAACCTGATTGTCTCAACTAATAGAAACCATTAGTTTCAAAGTTAGTAAGACTTTTTTTCTCCAGATAAGAAAGACAACAAAGGCAAGCTTCCATAGTGATCAACAGTGCACAATTTTTTTTAACGCATTCCATTAAAAAAACAGGTAACGCCTAAAACCACCTCATATGACAGAAATATTACCCACAAGTCTCACATTTCTTACCACTAGAAAGGCAGAAACTGAAATATTTCACATATACAATATATGTGTCTAGCACTGATGGATGACAAATATAAGACAGAAAAAAACTCAATCACTTGGTCTCACACTTTTAAAAAATGTAAGGATATTTAGCAAGTCTCAGAGCTAAGAAAGCTAGTTCCATGGAAGAGAATTTGAGGTAGTAGTACAATATGTAATTAAGCATCCCACATGCAGAAATTAAAAAAAAAAACCAAACCACCATATGACTTACAATTAAGGTAATCTGATTTATAATTACGAAGGATTTACATTAATGATTGTCAGTAGAAAGAATTAAACAATTCTGCTAAATTGTTCATAAAAAGCTTTCAAGGGCCTGAAATATGAATATGAAATGCAGAATTAAACACATCTCTGACACAGTAATTGCAGATAAAAAGAAACTGTCACATCTTAAGCAGTGTGCAATAAAGAAACGAGGACTACGGAGAGAATCAGTCATTTGTTTCCTGGATGCCCTTTTTCCTGTTAATACTCAAGAAAAACAGAAAATGAGTTAAAGGTATTTATAAAAAAAAAAACAAAACCAACAAAAAAACCCATTTAACAGGTGTATACAAAGAACACATGGAAATCAAGTCATTCAAAAGTTTTCCAGGGTTGGGTTTTGTGGAGTTGCTGTGGTTGAGTTTGTTCTCGTTTAGTGTGGTGGGTTTTGTATTGTGGTATTATTTTTTTAAGAACAGCTTTCTCAAGGAATGAGCACCAACACTAATGAAAGTCTCTGTATATTTTAAAGGACTCAGGTTCATTCTTGTTGGCAGAGACTTCCTTTACGTCATTCTAGTCAGAAAATAAGAAACCTGTGAATGCATCGAGCACAACAGAAATATTACCATTGTATATAGATTGTAACAACAGAGTAAAACACAATATCATTTTAATTATGCAAATCTGATGTATTCATATATTGATCTGTAGTTCCTGATTTTCTCTCAAATGCAATGCTGGATTTCAGTTAAAAATACTACAACTGCTTAATAGTTACTGATAATATAATTGCTGTTGAAGAAAACTGATGGGAACACACATATCAGCAGGCACTACGAAGGAGCCAAGGATGCGACGGAGTAAATAGAGGATTTTGAAATAAACATGAGAGACAGTTTTAATTTTAAAAAGTACGAAAATGAAGGATAGACTCTGCAATAAATATCTTGAGATGAAAAAGGGCATTTTCCCTCCTTTTAAAAAAATAAATATAAAAGCCCTTAAAAAACCTAAAACTGAAGACAAAAAAAAAGTTTCAATTCCAGAGTGGCATAGTTCTGCAGCAAGATTACTGGTAACTTTGGCTTCTTGTTCTTTATACTATGATGGACAAAGACAGCAATGTAGGATAGTTATTGAAAGACTAACCTCCTGAATGCAATATAAATTTTTGATTTTTTTGAAGATGAATAAAATCACTTTTCAAAGGCTTTTAGCTACATCAGGAAAAATTCATTTGCATTCACATCTATATTTTCGTAGAAGATGACTGCTAGGAGAGGGAATCAGGTTGAGGGAAACATAACCAGGATTCATAGTAGAATCCAGATCATCTCCATTATCATCACAAGCATTGCCTCAGCACATAAAAAAAGAGACCAAACCAAAATCCAGTGAAACTTAAAAATGTGCATTACCTTTGCAGAACTTAATGAGCTGGAAACAGATCAAAACTTGCTTACTAGTAAAGTTTTCACACCAGAAACTTAATTACCATACATACCAACTTGCCAAAAAGAAGCTGGCATCACTTTGTCATATTCCTATTAATTTTCTATATAAGAAACTTGTTTGCTCCTTTCTAGAATTGCCAGTTATGACGAGCTTGCCTAACCATCAATTTCCAAAATTTATTTCAACATGGATACCTGACCATTTGCTGAATATGAGCTTATAAGTCTAACTTTTCCTTTCTGTAAAATCTGATGATTTTTAAAGATTTAAATTTATTAACAAATATCTTCCTCTCCAAAGTATTTATGAGAAACTAATATTGTAAGACAAGCAATGTTCAGAATGTACATATAATGGAGTTTGTGCTGCAGTCTGTGCAAATCAATTTGCCTCAAAACATCACTGAAACGAAAAGCATATTTTAGTTGAGAATTCATGGCTGAAAAAAAACAGTGTATTCTGTCTCCTTTGGAGTGTTTCATTTCCAAGTTTCCTCAATAGTCTAAGAAAGAATGGCAAAGGCAGACTCCAATATCCCAGGATTACAACATTCCATTGAAAATTTTAATGTGGTAAAGGAAAGAGGCAGTCTTTAGCTGGAGCAAAGGAAATAAAAAAAGAAATCAAATACAGGCACTGTTAAAGCCCAGCACCAGAACACAGTCAGCAAAGACATCTACTGTTTGTATGACTGAATTTGCATGCACATAGGACTCCTCTGGAAGCTTTGAGTATTCAATAAAGCAGATGAGAAGTTTTAGAGAAGGCTAACACTGGAGAATAGGCCATGAAACACTGTATGCCAAATAATTTGCAAGAAAAAGTCAGAACTTAATCAGTAGAATATAATTTACATTAAGCAGGTTAACTATAGTACATAACAAAAAAGAATGTAGATGTAGATTACTTAAAACAGTTCTTACCTCATGGTTATAATCCAATATCCCTTTTAAAATTTTCTTCAGGTTGCTTACCTATTTGACAAGAAGGAAATACAGTAAATGCAGGGAATAAATTACAGATAAATGATCAGAAAGCATGCAATCACGGAAGAATCACACACACAAAAAATCATCCCATTACATCTATTTGTACAATGAGATTTTCTGTTTGAGCAGTTTAATTTAGAATCATGAAAGTTATGTAGTAGTCCCTTCCATAGTTCCAGACCTGATAACAAATTTTTATTAGTGGACAGAACCCATTTGAATTTAAAAAAACTATTACATTGTCTTGGAGAGGCCTTAAATCAGATTGCAAAGCATGAATCTTTTTTGGAGTACTTGTTCATTATAGGATTGTTTTTGTATGCAGAAGCTGAAACATTCTTCCTTTCTTTTCTTAAAGTATCCTGGAGATCTACTTTCTGCAGAGATAAACCTTCCAAACCAAATACAGCTACTGGCTCAATATCCTCCTTTATTCCCCACCTATGTAAGCTTAATTTATTAACTTTCTCATTAATTACTCCTCTCAGTTATTTAATTTTACTTCATTCCCTACCCCTTCTTCCCCCCAGCTCTTTACAACTGAATGTCTTACAGTATCAAGGCAAAACTGCAAAATTCACATTGCTCTGTGATGCCTTCAGTGCCATACAATGATAGCTTTTGGTCACTTGCATTACAATGGCACAAGTTAAGTGTTTCCTTATGTATAGAATCCATGCCACTTTTTTCTCATACTGAGTACAGCTCCCATTCCAGCAAAAGCATTTATATCAAGTCTCTGAGATAGAGAGCGCATTTAAAAATTATAGAAATACTCAATGGATCGCATAGGTAATAACTTGGAAAAAAAAAAAAACAACCTTTGCTGAAAGTAACTCTTACAGATTCACACCAATTATGTCCAAGCATTTAAGCAAATAATTTAGATAACAGTAGCAGTGCAGTATCTCATGTGACACAAGAGCAGCTGAGAGAACTGTGGCTGTTTAGCCTGGAGAAAAGGAGGCTGAGGGGAGACCTTGTTCTCTACAACTACCTGAAAGGAGGTTGTAGGATGGAGGGTGTTGGTCTCTTCTCCCAAGTAACAAGATGAGAGGAAACGGCCTCAAGTTGCTCCAGGGGAGGTTTAGGTTGGATATTACGAAAAATTTCTTCACAGAAAGGGTTATCAAGCACTGGAACAGGCTGCCCAGGGATGAGGTGGAGTTGCCATCCCTGGAAGTCTTTAAAAGACATGTGAATGGGTCCCTTAGGGACATGGTTTAGTGGTGGACTTAGCCGTGCCAGGTTAACAGTTGGAGCCAATTATATTAAAGGTCTTTTCCAACCTAAATGATTCTTTGACTCTATGAAATCTATAAACAGGTTTTGCAAAGACTGAACTTGACTGAATTAGGATTCACGAAGTAATGTTGCTGACAACCGTAGCCACACAGGAAAACTGTGGAATTATAATGAAGGGAGAGTGAAAACTCTCAAATCCCAAGTGTCTTTAAAAAAGCCTCAAATAGCTTCTTTATTCTTGATTACATTCTAAGAATATCCAGCTAGGACATTCTGTCCACTGACAGAAGTAATTTATTTTCAGAAAGATCTAAGGAAACACTAGAGAAAATAGTTAAAAAACCTGGTACTGAAATCTGGGGACAAAATCAACACTACAACACAGTCAACAGACAAAATGAGGTGATGAAAGCAAAATCCAGTCTCTTTTCTAAGAGAAACTCAAGAAAGGAACAGGCTACACACACACTAAAAGATCTACCCATGAAATCCAAACTGATAATGATTTGATTACTTTATTCCTACTAATCCACTCCCTTTTGGAAACAAGTGGCAAAAGCTGACCACTGACTAAAATACAAGAACATCCTGACTGTCTTCATAATCACTGAACTTCAAGTCATGAAAAAACCAAAAATCCACTTGGACTTCAAAAGTGACACATAAAATATTCTGGCAACCTAGAAATGGAGATGCTACACGATAGCAAGTATATAAAAACATTACTGTCCCTCCCGTAACAGCATAATAATTAGTTTACTTTCAGGTTTATACCTTCTACTCCCAAACACATACTATTTCTGTCATATTATACGTAATACATGTTTCTGTAAAAACTACAACTATCTTCTAGATGTCTTTCCAAAAGGAATCACCACCACCTTTCAAAGGCTATGCACAATCACAACCAAAGTCTGCAACACATTTAAGAATTTTAAGAAATGTAAATAATTTGATTTTGATACCAAATCACCACAAATACACTGCGCTGATTAAAGTATCATTTTAAAACTTGATTCATTAAAATCTTCTAGTTTGTAATTTACCTGAGTCTGCTGCAGAAAGTGTCACAGAAACACAAAGGTCATGTTGCAGAATTTAACTCCAGCTTACTGATGAGAGCATTGTGAGGAACCTTGAACTTAAACACAATCCCAAAAAATGAGAAACAAAATGGAAAGCACCTGCCTATAAAATACTTCTTTTTCCCTTGCCTTGTAAGCATTGTTTGCATTAAAATCCCTTGAACACAAAGAGTCATCTTTCTCCATATAACTTTCATAGAGCTTAGAGTTGAGATGCTGGAACAAAATAAATATTCATCAAAATCTGTCATCAAAACTAACATACAGAACGGCGCCCTCAGAAAAAGAAAACAGCACACTTAAAAAGACCCCAAACTTGTCTTTGTGGTCCTATTTTATTCCACTGCCCATCAGTAGTACTAGGATAACTTGCTTTAAAGAGTTAACTGTATTATCTTTGTATTTGACATATAATCAGAAAATTATAAGGCTAAAGCAGCTTCTTTATAGACTAGCTTAAACTTAAAGATTATCTTCAGTATTACTCAGAAGACTCTCAATATTTTTTTTAAATTGTCTGCAGTGAATACATTTAGATGGTTCTACTGCCACTGGCACTGGGGGTTGAGGGGGAGGGGAGTGGGAGCAGGGAGGCACAGGGATGGGGGGAAGGAAGGGACATAGAGCATGCATGCGTTGTTCCCACCACATACATTAGGTTTCTGCTTTAAACTGTGTTTTGCAGGAGCCTGTCTCTTCACTGATTACAAATGAAGCCTAGAGGGAGACTATACTATTAGCTTAGGGGGCTATCCTTCTCCAACCTGCTTTCTGCAAAAAGAAATCCCAAAAAGAACAGATACAGACACTTCCTTGAGTTAAATGACAAGTTAAAAAAAAAGGGCTCTGAACACAGAGAACATTCCTACATTAAACTTACGTTTGGAGACATTGTTGACTCAGGAATTAAGGGTATATCGAAATGGAATTAAATATGTCAGTTCCTAATTATCATTTTGACATAAATGAATGCTGGCTTACAGTACACCTATAATCTCTCCTTGCTTGCAGATAAACATTCACATGACAGGCTTCCATCCTTATCAGAAAAAAAAAAACCTTGCTCTAAAAGTCTGCTCATAAATAAATGGTCCCTTCCCTGGCAAAGGAACAAGGAAGCAGCAGAAAAATGACACTGTACACTGAAAAATGGCTTCCATTACTCCACCAGCTTGTATTGTAGAAGAATTCCAAGAAAACATAACTGTACTAGCGCAGGGAGTCAAAATTAAACCTCAAAAATCAGGTTAGTTTACTTAGATTACAACACTAAGTAGTCCGTACTCTAATTTCACTGAGTATTCCATTTTGCAGTACTGTATCAAGCGTAAGGCATTGAAACTGTACTAGTTGCAGAAAGTCTAGTGGCTCCTATTGTTTGAATGTGTTATTCAGTAATGGAACAAACACAGCTTGCTACTAAAAACATCAATAAAATTGTACTTTAAACTGATGCTGTAGTCTGAATATCAAAGGGAAAAGTCCAGACGAAAAAGTTAAAAACCAAGCTGAACAATGTATTTCCTTACTTTCCCAAGCTAGTTATGACCACTCTGAATGAAAGCGGGGAAAAAAAAGGGTGTCAGTTTTATCCCATCCCTCAGTCAACAGCTTATTCTGTAATTGCCAAAATTGACACGTGTGTATCAAATGATTAACTGTTTAAATTTCTGTTCTATTACTGGTATTCCTGTATGAATTGACATTGAACTATTTTTGTTTCTTGATTAGGGAATATCATTCCTGCAAAATTTTGGCAACAAAATTATTTTCTATACTGTTTTCTATTTTCAATAAAGGCCGTTTTATCTTCAAAATGTCATCTTCTTCAGCATGAAATACTAGTGTGCACACAGTTTAAACTCTGACTACATTAAGTGTTCAGTTGTACATCAGGAAAGAAATATGTCTTCATTTATTTTTTTTTCTACTACAACATAAAATTGCAGCTAAGGCAGCAGTAAGAAGCAAGTTTTTTTGTTACCCAACAGAAAACATAATCTTCTATGTACACTGATGTATGCTATGCCCCAGAAATTTTAACCCCCAAAGAGTAACACATTTCTCTACTGAAGACAGTCGACAAATATCTGCTCAGCTGTAAATACACAGAATGCTTGCTGAATGCTTCCTACTTTGCAAGTAGCCTGAGTTCTAACATTTCCCTTTTTCTATCCTGTGCATTGCTCCATCTCTCAAGTTGGACAATTCGCCCTGTAATCACACATATAAAAACAACCCTGTGAATTTATACATTTGTTTTAAACTGGTACAACAACAGGAAAAGTATTTTAATAAGAAGGCATTCCTGCGGTTATCAGAAAGTGAACTGCTGAACGAAAAAAAAAAAAAAAAAGATGAGCCATATATTCTTGTTTATTTTCCATATAGGACAGCATCCAATCCAAAGTTACCAATTGCATGACTTTCTGAGTATCTCTTTCAACAGTGGTTAGGAGGGCTCTATCAGGCCTACACTAACCTCTATCAGGCCCTCCTAACCACTGTTCCAAAGTAGAACAACCTGCACATTACACTTGGGTTTTGTTTGTTTTGTTTGTTTTAAATAATTTCCCCTACTACACTGACTCCTTTATGTGGTTCATAATACCAAGAGCTTGTACAAGTGGAGACTATTATCCCATATGATATGGCAAAGAGCAATCACTGTTAGCAACAAGAATATAATTAATCTCATTATCGTGACTTGTGAGATAGTGATATAACCCAATTATCATTTCTCATAGTGCTTTTTAAAATATGAAGGAAAATCTATACTAATGAGACATGCAGAGGTATGTTGCCTACATTTCAAATCTAGCGAGAAATGAATAGAAGTGCACAGATTGGAAGGGTTCCTACAAGCCAGACTATAAATGACAGATTGACTGATACACAGTTGAACAACTAGATTACTAATAGCGTTTACTTGCATATGAAGAACAACAGTTGGCAAAGTATAGGATTACTTTCCTGGTTACAAAATAAGAGTTAAAAAAGCACATTTTGCCTTTTAGTATTTTTCATGAAAGTGGAAGTGGTATATAAAAAATGTATACAAAAAACTGAAGCAAACATCTCCTAAAAAAAATAATAACCAGTCTTTAGTGCTTATTTACATGGATCTATGAAAAACAAGAAGGAATGACATCAGCAAGAAACTGAAATTTGAGCTTATGTTTTTCCGACCTCAATCACATAAGGAAGTTACTAGATTGCTCAACCTTTTTTTTTTATTCACACCTGCTAAGCCTCAGGATCTGCCCCAAGCTCCATATGAGAGTTACAGAAGCTGCTGCTCCACTTTCAATCAACCGAAATGCTATTATAACAAACAGTTCTCAATTTGTTGTTCTCCAAATTTAACAGTCAAGACTTTCATATTCCTTAGAAAAAAGCCACAGAAATATTTTAGAGAAAAATAAAACCTTGTATACAGCTGTTCACTTGCAATTCAATATGCTTATTTGAAAAGTTCATTTGAATTAACTGCTCTACAAGCAGCAGAACTAAGAAAGCTTGTTTAGGGATCATATCTTTTATTTACCAGCCAGTCAATACATCCTAATCAATGCACCTACATTTTTGCTGGCAGCCCTGGTAGACAAAACCTTCTACAAGAGCCCAGACTTCCACACAGCTGGCCAGGCAGCAGAGACCACGCTGACAGGTCTGCTGGCCAAGCCTAAACATATAATCTCCCCTTGCATGCCTCAAGTGGCACTTATCTATGTGTCCCTTCTCTTCAGCCAGTGATGTTAACAAGCCTGTAACAACTAGAACATTTCACAGTTGCAGCCCTTCCCAAGATGCTAGAAGGGGTTTTGGTGGCCAGAACAAAACAGTTTTATAGGAAACATGAACTAACAGACAAACTGTCAACATTTTGTTTCCCCAAATACTCATGCTGAAAATGGCAATTTAGAAAGGTACATACATCATTCTCTGAACAAAACTGGTCAGAAACTACACTAACATCACATCTGCATGTCAAACTATGTTCTTCAGGTTTTATGAGCCAAAATGCTTCTCAGCTGTAGCACTGTAAATTCTGTTGCCATAAGGTTGGCAGAGAAAGTTCTAGAATATCAAGTGACACAAATGACCCAGCAAATAGACTGTGGTTGAAAAACACAAATTCCTTTCTTAAGACTCAGTAGTTGCACAGAGCTGCCAAAGTAAAAGAAAACAACACTTGTCATTTTTGTTTAAATAAATTGCTTATTATTATGCTATTTTTTACACAGCTGCTTCTCAGAGGTCTGGTTTTTAAAGTTACTTTCATACTTTACATTTAAAAAACCCTTTCATTCAGCATTTGAAAAACAAAGAAAGGTAATGGATGCATAAAACCTATTCTGATGTCTTCCTTTGAAATTACTGAAGTGTATTTACAAATTCAAAATTACTTTTCTTCCTTAAACTGTGGAGGACTACAACAACATAAAAAAGTAAGTGTAATTAAAATGGTATAAAATTCAAAATGTTGTACCATAAAGCACAGGCTTAATCTAGAAACATACTAATATTTGGATACAGTATTGTATTATGAACTGAAATACAGATTAGCAGGTAAGTCAAATACCTTTAGCCTCCAATTATCTCCTACTTCGGTTTTGATCCTGTTCAGCCAATTTTCATCAAAGTAAGCTGGATCTCTGAAAAACAAAAAATGTGGAGTATTCATTAAAAACAGGTTGCAGAAACTGTGAGGATACCTCAGTGATTAAGCTCCTATCTCAGGCTGAGGTTATTTAAATTACTACCTCTGTATCAAACACACAGCCTGTATATAGTAGTTCAGAATCCTGTTACTACTCACTTCTCTAACACTTTAAATCCTATTGACAGCACAGCTTCATTTGTGTACCATCATTAGCTAATACTTTTGAAGAAGCTGTTGTACTTGGAATGCATTTTGTCAGTTTTTCCTTCTGTAAATTCTTCTTCCTCTAATTTATAAGCTGGTGCTGGAGCAATATTCCCTTACATTACTTGCAAATATTATGAAATTATTACTTTTCCACATACAATGGATTCCTACTGCTATGCACTGCTTAGAACTATTCCACTTCTAAATGGGAAGCTTGAGACTGAACAATACATATGTTGTTTTTATGCAGTAAGAAGAGTTAAAATGTATCACTAGCATTAAGTATTTAACACTGAGAACACATTTTACTATTAATTACCCTATCAAACTATCAGTTTTTGCAAATCTCTTTCCATGGTAACCCTAGATAAATCTTTTTGTGAATGCCTTTCCTTAAAGGTTTTTTATCTTCTGCACTTTCGACAAGGCAATCGAGATAAATAACAGAAGAACACCTACTGCTTGCATACTTCTGTTTCTATAATATAAACTTCTTCCCTCTCTTCCTTTTTCTCACAAGCACCTTCCATAAGTTGCTTCTTCAAGACAACTCCCAAGACTCTTGTCCCAAGTTCCAGGATCATTTAAAAGGCTAACATTTTCTACTGTTCACTTTAGTCAAATTTTCTGTATATCACAGAGAATTTTGAAAATACTGTGATCAGAAATAAGGAGAGAGAATGCACTACGAATAAGTGGTTTTAAAAGAGTAGGTGAACATAAGGCTCATATTTTATCCACCATATAAAGTTAATGCAGTCAGAGAGAAAAAACAAACATTCTTTTTTCGTAAGCATAAGTCTCTTAAGAGTCAGTGTGGTACACTTGGTTAGAGTTTCACATACAGTATTCTAATTTCTGGACTTAAACTGCTGCATTTGCCACTGAGTACCATTAGATGTACTGCTATACCCTCTACAGATAGAACGGTTCTGGATTAAGCTCTTTTTTAAGGGCAAGATGCCATGAGCACTTTTGGCAAAACCTTAAGAAAACTGTGAATGTGTCTGGAGATTCAAATGACATCTATATCATATATGCTGTAAACCAGCAACTATATCAGTACTTAAATTAGGGCACAGGCTCTGTAGCTACACTTTGTACATGATGCACAGTATTTCCTGTATTCCATCTTCCCCACGTTTTCCTCATAATGCATCAAGGTCTGCATGCAGCCCATGACAGAATACACAGCAATGCAGAGAGATCACAAAAAACACTGCTTCTCTGCTTACACATTCCAATTGCTATTTTTACACATTCTGTTACAGACTCTGATGAAGATTACGTATTTCCTTTCCTCTGACATGGCATCAAGAAACATATAGCTGGAAGAACAGCTTCAATTACTAGTTAAGCTGATGACTCCAAACTACTGCCATTCAAAACCAGTACAGTCCTAGCACAGATGACAATCTTAAACTATGAAACAGAAGAAGCAATGTCTTACCCAGAGCTTCTGGTTTTGAAATAAATACTTTCAAATAGCTTTGAAATGGCCTCTCTGCCCTCAAAAGACAGGTAAAAAGAATGAAATGGATTCCAATACATACAAGATCCACTAGAGATGAAGAAGGCTTATACTCAGTTTTTACATGAAACAAACGGCTCTCCCTGCAAAAAAGTCTTAATTTGCCTAACTTCCACTCAATCACAACAAAATCACCTGGAAAGTAATGAAAAAGAATGAGAGTTCAAACCTCAAGTAGCCCTACTTGAATCCGTCTGAGGTGTGAAGTTCAAAAAGCAACCCAGTATCCTTCAGATGGGTCTTCTGGGAATTGCCAACAACCAAGTGAGCCTTATTTAAAACAGACTCACAACTACAAAGTGTTTATGCAGCTGAATGAGAAAGTAGGTACACCTCATTACCTGTGTTTCACCAGCAAAAAAGACCAGTTGGACTATCCTAAGGACTGTATCTTACCATTTTAAGGTTTGTGCTTGGTCACTACCATCTTCAGTTGCTTCAAGGCCACAATGCCATGAATATACCAATTACTGACTTACCATTTTCATTGTAAATAATGACTCCACAAAGCAGCATAGGTGAGCATAACCAACTACCCACAAGCAAAATTATATTCAGACTGAAAGGATGCCTAATATTGCATACCTGATTTTCAACAATAAGGCATTAGCTGAGGAAGAGTAAGAAGTTTTCAGGGCCAGCTCCAACTCATTCCACTCTGGAAGCATGTACTTCAATAGCAACTAAGCAGTTTTTCTTACCTACTAGCGCAAAAAAAGTAACACATGAACCAGCAACTGGCTTTCACTGTCTTCATTGAATTCTTGGGCTACCTACACCTTTACATCATCAGACATATATAACGAAGGGCCCTGAGAATTAAAGCTAAACTCAGTGTGGTAGTCCTCTCCCACAGATCCCTTTTTTTTTTTTCTTTATTTTAAGTATACAAACCTCACAGAAGTATCTAAGGGTGCAGCAGCTGATAAGTAATCCACTCTAAATCATCAACATGTAACCGTGGTCAGAATGATACCAACAATTCTCTTCACAGCACCTCCAAACAGATTACACAGTATTAGTCGCATATGGCAAGAACACTTTGCCAGGAATACAAGCAGAAAAACAACAGGTCGGGTATCAACACCAAACAAATCTGAATGATCATCCTTTCCTCATCCATAAATCACCTCGGAACCATTCCTAGTGTGCCATTATAATTTCATTTCTGTCCTCAAAAGTCCAATTAAGGTTCAGAATTAATACCAAAAGCAATGCTTTCTATTTCAAACTAGTGGAAATAAAATCTGAAATTAAAATGTTTCCATCAGAATTTCTAGAAATACTTTTTAAAACGGGCTTCCAGACATTAGGTCATTCACAACCCTTGCTGCAAACAAGTCTCCTTCAGCTGAATCTTTGAGAATCATGATTCAATCATATCCACGGTTCTTTAACTCCCTTAGTCAATGTCATTAAGAAAGATGCTGATGTTTCTTATAGCCTTTAAAAAAGCACCACCTAAGCAAATATGAAAATGTGTGGTTGAGAACTGAGCAGATTAGAAAACCTACCAGCTCATTTTGAAGAAGTACTGCACTAAGCAAGAGCAGCAGAAATCTGACCAGAGCATCATAACCATGAGACGACTTGTTTGAACCAAGCAGTTTGAATTCAGTAGGCTCTTGAGCCTAAATCCAAACTTGGACAATCTCTTGCACTGGATAACTTTCCAGGTTTATAATGGTGTATCAGTTGACGGCTGCCTAGTATCTGAACAGTACTGCAGATAACTGGGACTTTTCTTCAGAGCACAAGATATTTGCGCTGTTGTTAATGCTGTATTGCTTCATGTGATGTTGTTTTCAGTAGTGCTCCTTTATACCATCTCCATCTTATTTTGTATGCAAATTTTCCTTTATTTAAGTGATCATCTCTCCACATCATAGATGCCAAGAGATAGAAATATTCTCCTGAAGAAAATCAACCCACAGAACATGTAGCATAACTCATGATCATTACTCATTTTAACAGTGGTGTACAGTAAGCTGCTTTAAGAAATTACTGTTTACAAAAATTTCCCTCCCCCAGCAATACACAAAAGCATGGCTTTTGTGTTCTGCATGTGTCAAAACATACACAGCATGCTGCAATGTATAATATTACAAATGAATAATTCATTAAGCAAGGCACAATGCATGGATGACAAATGAAAATATATGTCATCTCTCACATTTATGAAAACCAGCATGACAAAGAAAGAATTAAAACAAGAGGGACATCTGGTACAAAACAGTCTCCAGAGTGGGATGAAAGGAAAATTTAAAACTGTAGTATAAAACCGGGAATTATGCTATTCTAGGGATATCAATAGAAAGTGAAAACAAGAGTAACATCAGTGAAGGCAATTAAAAAACCATGAAGAAAAAGAGGATGCAATTCAGAAGCTGTGGCACTTCTGTCTGCTCTGAATAGCATAAGCTACATGATTTTAGGCAGATACTCAACTCATAGACAGTTCAAACATTTTCTTTTGCTTCCAATCTTCACTCTGAAGTATAGTATTCTCTAAAATAATTATCAATACTGATTGTGTACAGGCATCTTATCTTACTGTATTTCATACTAATTCTAGTCAGAAGAACCAGTAACCTTCACAACTGAACACAAATGAACAGTGAATCGTACAGAATAATACAAAAAACCAGTAAGTTAAAGGATAGGCTGAAGTTCTTCCTCCAACGTAATATAGTTAGCACTGGAGAATTCCATTCAAATGGTTATCTGAAATTCAAAGATAAATGCTGTATGATAAAAAGAAAGTGTCCTTCAGGGACTTACCAACACCTGTTTATTAACAACTGAATCCGTAAGCAAAATGCTCATGCTTGGTTCCATGGTGCACATTTCTGACATTTTATATCACACACACTACCATCAGTGAGAAGCTCCTGAAGGTGTAAGTAATTCCCTCTGTATCCTTTATTTCTCACAGCCTCTTTAAGCAGTTTTATTACAGAAAATTCTGCTACATGAATTGTTACTTTGGGCAAATGTCCCCTATTTACAAATGGGTTGCTACCTTGAGTGCAAAAAATATTGAGAACAACATACAAAAAACTGAGAATAATGGAAGGAGCTGCTGACCTTTTCTAAACACTTGACACAAGGCACAGCTGGTTTTTATCAGCTGATGAATAAGTAATATTCTTCTTTTTTTTCTTTTACTGACAATAAATCCTACCATTCTGTATTGTGCAAATCTTCTGTGTATCTAAAACAATTCCCTGAACCAGGTTTCTCTTTGAAACTGTTCCTCATTATTAACTACTGTCTTAATTTCATCTTGTTCCCACTGTCTGCCATTCTCGTAAGTACCAATGGAGTCTTTCTGTGAAGGTGGAGGTTAGAAAAATAGAAAGAATAGCAAGTTCGGACTTTGAAGATTTAAAGTTTTCAAGAAGAAATGCTATCCTTACTCACCTATGAAAATATATCCAGATCACTGGATCACCCAAATATCTTCCAATTTTCATCAATGCTCTACCTCACTTAAAGTTCTTCACTGACTGCATTTTCTTCATTCACAGTGAACTTTTTTTTTTTAATTCTCACTGGATATATCAATCTGCTTTTTCAGCAATTTTTCAAACATTAATTAATTTACTATAGTAAAAGTCACAATGCACCCAAAAGTTGTCAGATTTCTCCCTTCCCACCTTTATGTAACTAACCTATTAATACTATCAGCCTCAAAGTACACACATTGATGAAGAACCCTAAACAGAAGGCATCTACACTGACACCCAAATTTCAAGGAACGTGCATTATAGAAATAGTAGTCTGGCCTTCTCAATGGAGTAAGAGTAACAGTGTTTAAGCTTAGTGTCTCCAGCACAGACAATAAATTTGTCCTTTGAAGATAAAACTCGTTGAGCAATTTTCCTGTCAAAGCCAGTACTGTTCAAGTTTTCACTGCAAATGACATCTGTTTGCAGTTATTTGGTTCCTTCAGGTTGTGCTTGCTCTTTGCTATTGAATGTCACTGTGTGACTTTTCCAAATAACTGCAAGCACCCAGCTGTCTGGCTCTTACACTTTTCTATGTCTGCAAAAACTTTCTTCTACACGGATATCTTTTTTGGGACAGAAAAGGAGACAATGCTGTTAATATAAAAAGGATAGACTTGAAAAGTGTGCTCTAGACTTGTTTGATATCATTGAACATCCCCTGATTAAGTGTTCTTCCTGTGCTATCTGTTTGAAGGTGCAAAAGGAGGATTTCACTGCTAGTGTCAAATCTGGTTTTGTTTTCAAGAACACTTAAAATGGCTTCACCAATACGCTCCTGATCAGTTTTCTAGTCAACTATAAAAACGCTGATCCCTGTATTTGGCCTATGTTCCCAGCCTCTCATGTCCAGGGAAACAGCTATTCTGCAACCCTTGGTATTTGCCTCAAAAACCCCTAAAACTGGAGCCACCTTCTGTTGTTACGAAAGAAGAAAAAAAAGAAGCAATAATATTTTCCCTCAAAACTTGTTCCTATGTTATCATTCCTGTTTTGCAACTCAAGACATGCCTGCTGCTGCACTTCGAAGCTTATATCAACAGGAATGCAGTCAAGATTTAGCAATATTATCGCTACATCTCTGCATAAGAATCAACGTATTAATTGCACAAGAATGCAAAATGGTAAATCTGAAGCACAAGTATCAGAAAGACAGCCAACTATTAATTACTACCTAGGGCACAGAGAAAGAACTTTAAATTGCTTAACTGATCTTTACATATAAACCAGGTAAACTAAAGAACGCATTCAGTGTCAGCATGGCAATTGCTACAGGAAATATTTTTAAATCGTACTATAGAAATGCAATATTTCTATGGTACATCTCCTTTTAAAAGATCAGTTCACCAGCTGAAAACAATATCTCAGAACAGTTTTCCTTTAATAATACCAAGGCAGGGAGAAAGGCAGTATTTCAAGTCATGGTAGTACCAGCCTAAAATAGTAAGGTTATTGAGGGGCCTTTGACACAGAAGCTTCATTTTGGTTTGTATCAAGGTATATTATGTTTTATATCCAAATTCTGATGAGTCTTTGAACTAGTCAATCAATAATATATACAGTTATCAACTGCTGGCCCATCATTATACTAAGAGGAAACTGTACCCTACAGAAGAACTATGGAAATGCAAGACAGATAAATACCCATATTAAATGTGTCACTATGACATTTTTTCTATACGTATGTCACTATTATATTTTTTCTAAATGCTCTGAAAACAGATTCACAGATGATTATGCTGAAATCCTGACTTACTATAAAGTTTACCGAACACACCATCTATATGGTCACCACCTTTTTATACTCCAGCAGGTAAAAAAGGATGGTATCTTTCTAATCCTAAAAAAAAAAAAAAAGGAACGGTATCCCATTCACGTTGTATTTAGCTTCAGACTTGTAAACTTGACGTTCAGACTTCACAAAACTTACAAGCGGGCTGATTCAAATGCTGGGTTGGAAAATCCATGTGTACTGGGCAGGGGGCTGTGGTGTCATCTTTGATGTATCAGCAAAATACACTAAAATAGCAGAAAGACTGCTTCAACTATTCTGAAGCAAGAGGACCACTGACATTACTTGAAAGTAATTTTGTTTGACTCGAAAATGTATAAAGACTGAATAATTCTCATAAGTGATGCCTCGTCTTCCTCACAGAAGAAGAAACTAATTGCAGAAAGAAACTGCAGAATTTACATCTTCTTTGAAGTTTCAGATAGGAAAGACTGTTTTCTACTTCAAGCTTTTACGATTCTACTCTCCACATCTTAACTTTCCACATGCTAAAAAGAGTTCCCTTGAAATATTGGATGACATCGAGATTTCCTCTTTCCCCCTGTGAACTGGCAGCTCTTTCTTTCACTGGGAGGAAGGCTCCTGCTCCACCCAAAGATTTGCAACTGCAGAACAGATTCAGTGAACCTTGTAGCAGTTAAGAGGCTAGGAACTCTGTCAAACATATAATTTGTGTCCAGTAAGCCTGAGCCACGCAGCAGCACAAGAAGTGGCAAGAGCTAGCAAAAGATGGAGGACCCCCATCTTTTAATTGACTCATCATCTAAGAAGGGTTTCTGCTTGATAGGGGTTTGAACTCATGGCATTGTTCAAAGACTGCCAGAGCTTGTCCAGCCCTCAAACTACTACTGTTTCTGCTCTTCCACATAGGCACCAGCTATACAGCTAGGGAGATCTGGAAAGTTCCAAGTGTGATTAAGTGACTCTGGAAGCTATGATCAAGGCCCAAGTGGTGTTCTCCCCAGTTGCACTAGTTAGTGGGAGGAACCTGAGGACCAGACAGATCCTGCAAGTCAACAACCCACTATGAAGTGGAGTTGGCAGCAAGGTTTTGGTTTCTAAGACCACAGAACCCTCTTTGAGGATCAAGGACTGCTTGGAAGAGATGGTGCCCACCTGACTATGGTGCGCAGAAGCATCTTTACCAACAAGCTGGCGAGCCTCGTAAGAACAGTTTTAAACAAGGAACAACAGAGGAGAGAAAATATAACCAAACATCGAGTGACAAAGTAGCGGACTCTGTTGGCAAGCTAAGGGTGTGGGATGATGTGAAGAAGAGATACCTCACAGTCAACAAAACAAGACTTAAGTGGGGTCACCCCAAGCATATGCACATAAATAAGGAAAGGTCTACAGAAAAACTCTACAGGTAAAGCTCTCAGACCCATTCTTGTAAATCAGCAAGACTGGATACACATGTGAAGTGCCTGTGCACTAATACATGCAGAATGGAGAACGAACAGGAGGAAACAGAGGTCTGTGTGTAGTAATAAGGCCACAGTTTCACTGGGATCACGTAGATGTGGTTGGATGGCTCATATGACAAGGTTGCTGCTAGGAATGAGTATAGGCTCTTTAGGAAGAACAAGTGGGGAAGGCAGTGGTGGAAAGATGCTCTTTATGTGAGAGCGCAGTGGGATTGCAAGAGCTCTGCCTTGGAATGGATGATGAGCCAGCTGAGAGATTATGCATCAAGATGACCAGGCAGGCCAACAAAGGTGACTCTGTTACAGATGCCCACTACAGACCGACTGATCAGGATAACATCATCATAGACACACTGATGAAGCATGGCCTTGGTAAGTAGACAGTGACATGAGCTGAAAAATGGCTGAACTGCCAGGCTCAAAGGGTTATGAGCAGCAGCGTGATGTCCAGGTGGAGGCCAATATACTAGCACCATATCCAAGGGGTCAATACCATTAAACATTTTTAACAGTGACCTAGATGATGGAACAGAGTGTAAGTTTTCAGATAATACAAAACTGGAAGGAGTGTTTAATACACCTTACAGTTCTGCTGTCATTTGGAAGTACTTGGACAGGCTGAAGAAATGGGCTGATGAGAACGTTATATATTTCAGCAAAGGTAAGTGCAAACTTCATGCAATGGTATATGCTGACAGCCAACTGGTTGGAAAGCAGTTTTGCACAGCAATGTGTCCTTGTAGCAAAGAAAATTCTGGGCTGCATTAGGAAGACCATTGCCAACAAGCCAAGGGAGATACTACTCAGCTCTGGTGACACCACATCTGAAGTGCTATGTCCTGGCCTCCCCAGTATGAGAGAGACCTGCAACATACAAGGAAGCTCAGCAAAGGGCATTAAATATGATTAACAGACTGCAGCATCTGTGATATGAGGCGAGACTGAGCAAGCTGTATCTGTTCAGCCTCAAGAAGAGAAGGCTCTGTGGGACCTTATCAATCCTATGTATAAATACCTGATGGCTGCTTCTTCTTCTTTATACCCTGATATAATCTTCTCAGTGGTGTCCAGTGAACAGAAAAGAGGCGGTGGGCACAAAATGAAAGATAAGTACTTCCATTTGAACAAAAATTTTAAAATGGCCCTGTGGGTTGTTTGTGGTTGGTTTTATTTTTGAGGGGGAGTGGTTTTGGTTTTCTTTATTTTCTTTTTTTTTTCTTAAACTGTGAGGGCAATTGAATATTGTAAAAGGTAGTCCAGAGTGGCTGCGGAGTCTCCATCCTTCTATATACTCGACACTTGACTAGGCACAATCCTGGGGCAACTTGCTCTAGCAGACTGTGCTTTTGAGAAGGTGAGTTGGATTAAACACTCCAGAGGTGCCTTCCAACATCAACTATTCTACAATTCTTTGATACAAACCAGAAAAACTCCAACAGAAAGCTGTTCATATGTATATTGTACCTGTCCAGTCTACATTTTCCACAAATTACATAAAAAATTTCATTTCATAAAAAATTTCATTCTCCATTTACACTCAAGACAGAATCCTCTTCACGTTTAAAGGAATAAAGCATACCTTTTTTTAAAAAAAAAACAGGTCTGTAGGAACTGGCATGCTCAATTTGCATGGCTGACTGGTAAATTGCTGCTTAAGTTTCTAATGAGTGATAACAAGTTGCGTTTCTGTTAAAATAGGTAATTCTGTGTATAGCTACGTTTCAGATGCATATCTGTAGTCCCCAGAAACATCCTAGATTACACTGAGATGTTGAACTAATGCATTTTATCCTATTTGTTCTTGAAGTTCAAAAGAACAAAAACATTATTTAGTGTAACCGCTATTATTCCTTCACTTACTTTCAAGTAGTATCTTTGCAAACAACTAAACTGACAGCTCCATTCAGTTTATCACAGAAGTTTTATTGCATGAAACTAATTCTAGCATTACTGATACACTTGACTGCAGATTCAAACAATGATCAAGGGCCAATACCTCACCTTGTACTCGTTCCAACTTTTTAAAAACATCTGAAATTGTAAGCTTAGTTTTAATCCAACTTACTTTCCAGTAAGCTCATACTTGAATAAATACCTAAAACAAAAACTTTTTTTTTTGCATTTAAAATAGTTACCCGAAAACTATAGAGAAAAAAAGACATAGTAGTTGTGTTCCAGATTAACATACTGTCTAAGCATAGGAAAAGCCACATCCTTACAGAATACCAGACAAATTTGAACTAAAATACACTTAAATACAGGAAAATGTATAGATAATAAAACTATACGTATTTAATTCATTAAAGAAACAATTTCTCACATTTTTTGAAGAACCTGGGCCATCACAACCCCATTCGTTAAATCTTCCACAGTCTGGCATGGTGCCTCAACATTAAACGTCTGGATCTGTGGGAGAAAACAAAAGGTTGCCTTCTTTTACTTCAATATCAAGAGATTTTCAAAAGTAAAAAAAAAATGGTGCCAAATAGCAAATCGAACACAGTAAACCCCACAAGGGTAGTGTACATGTGTAGGAATTAAGAAATTTTAGGTTTAATAGCAATCAAGGAAATGAACTACTCACAGGGATTAGCATCTTTGTTTTCAAAAACTTGGAAAAACATTACTACAAATAACAACAGTACATTCTCCAAAAGCCAAATTTTCCACAGCATTTTGCAGGTCTTTTTTTTTTGAGAAGGTTCACAAAGAATCAAGAGCAAAATATCCAGATTCTTGTAATACCTATGGAAGCACTTCAGCAACACCACTTAACATTAATTTGGAGAACAAGCACCTGGGTGAATGTTCTTTTCTTTCCTTTTCTCTGGAAGAAAAAAAACTAGCACTCAATTAGGAAAAAACCAGCAATGATGACCATGTAAAGCCAAAGAAATGAGCTCTCAGCATGTTTGCTGAGGAAGTTCAGCAGTGTCCAACAAAGGGTCATGAACGATGTCCGTGTTCCATGAGCACAAGAAAAAATTACTCTGTGGTATACAAAACAGACAGAAGGGACTTCTACATTTCGGATGCAGTACATTTTCCTATATTTTGGTCTGAGCTATGGGGAAAACACAGTCTCACTTCTTCTCCAGAGAATCAAGAAGCCATCACAGATTGCAAGGACAGTAGGTGAAAATAAGAGTGGGTGGATCAGTAAAAAACTCCCACACACGAAAAACAGCACAAAATAGGATATCGCATCAAATTGCTATTTTGCCAGAAAACTAAGTTTACCTACAGTTTCTGAATTGCAGCAAAACTGTTGAAGAACAGAGACAATTCTGAGTTTGAATCCACAAAGTCAGCAATACATACAGGGGAAATAATACTTTCTAGCAAAAAAGATGCAATGACATCATGGATGCTTACACTTGAAGAAATTCCAGATGCTACAAGGATAAAATTCTCAAGCATAGACAATGAAAACTTGTTTCTAACTTTGCAAATAAGCAATACCAACATTAAGGAGGTCTTCAAACAGACTGCAAACTAATCAGATTATTTAAAATTAATTTCGTATCTTGATATATAAAACACTTCCTTGACTTTTAATAAAAGTGTACACAGGAGATACCACTACACTGATGGAGGAAGGAAGGTTGCTAATCCTATTTTCAGGACACTGAAAAACAAGATGCATACTCTGTCATTTTTTAACTAATTTTACTGTCATACTTACCCAATACTTAATACACAAGAAAAAGTCTAAACTGTCATTAAGGCTCAGGTAACCAGTCTGAACTCTTTTTTCTCTATAGTCACATATGCAAGATTACCACCAAGGACAATAACGCTTTTCATAGTTAGATGACAAAGAACAGAAAGAAAGACTAAAATTAGTTATATGACTAATTTCTTCACATGCATTTTAATTTTGTAAAAAAATTCTTTTCTTGCCTAGGAAAGGAATACACAGCATAATATTCCAATTAAGGTGTCAAACCTATGCTACAAAACATATATTCAGCTCTTGAAACAAAGGAACTATATCCTTTTCACATCCTTCAGAGATACGAAAGTAACAAATTTTCTTAAAAAAACCCTACATAAACCAGCTTTACAAATGCATGTCAAAGTTAAACTCCTATGTGATTCTCAGATAGTTCTACAAAATGCTGAACCCTTCTAACGAACAGTAGAGCTCATTTTCCAGAAGGGAGAAGAATTATAAGAACGTGACAATGTAAAAGCAGAGTTCAGCTGTGATGACAAAGAAACAAATACTTTTTGTGTGTGTGCCTCTAAGGACCTATTCGATAACAGCTGTTAAAACACTGTCCTTCCTGTGCATTGTGATGTGTTTCCTCCCGGAAGACTTCTCATCCTGCTGTAACTGCTCCTACCTCTTGAGTATTTGTGATACTGTCCCCATCGTTAGTTCCCCAAAGCTGTAAATTAATTTCCGTTCCCTGTTATGATCCCTTTTTTTCCAGTTTTGTACTACTATATGCAGCCTTAATACCATGCCTGGATGTCATCCCATCCCTCAGAGGGACCTAGACAAACTCTAGAAGCAGGCCTATGTGAACCTCATGAGGTTCAACAAGGCACCGTGCAAGGTCCTGCACCTGGGTCAGGGCAACCTCAGCATCAGTGCAAGCTG
This sequence comes from Caloenas nicobarica, assembly GCF_036013445.1. Classification (NCBI taxonomy): domain Eukaryota; kingdom Metazoa; phylum Chordata; class Aves; order Columbiformes; family Columbidae; genus Caloenas; species Caloenas nicobarica. Next base: position 44,019,022 of record NC_088284.1, on the reverse strand, counting down.
GGGAATGAAGGGATTGAGAGCAGCTCTGCAGAGAAGGACTTCAGGGTGCTGGTGGGTGAAAGACCGGACATGAGCCGGCAATGTGCGCTCACAGTCCAGAAGGTCAAGCGTATCTTGGGCTACATCAAAAAAAGTGTGGACAGCAGGTCAAGGGAGGGGATTCTGCCCCTCTACTCCACCTGACGCCACCTGGAGTCCTGCATCCAGCTCTGGAGTCCTCAGTACAGGAAAGACATTGACCTGTTGGAATGGGTCTAGAGGAGAGCTACAAAAACTTTCAGAGAAATGGAGCACCTCTCCTGTGAGGACAGGCTGAGAGAGTTGGGGTTGTTCAGCCTGGGGAGACCCTGTTACGGCCCTTCAGTACTTAAAAGGGCCTATAAAAAAGATGGGGAGGGACTTTTTAGCAGGGCCTGTTGCGATAGGGCAAGGGGTAATGGTTTTAAGCTAAAAGAGGGGAGATTCAGGCTAGACATAGGGAAGAAATTATTTACAATGAGGGTGGTAAAACACTGGCACAGGTTCCCCAGAGAGGTGGTAGATGCCCCATTCCCAGAAACATGCAAGACCAGGCTGGACAGGGCTCTGAGCAACCTCATCTAGGTGAAGATGTTCCTGCTGATTGCATGGGGGTTGGACAAGATTACTTTTAAAGGCCCACTCCAACCCAAACCATTCTATGATTTCATCAGACAAGAATTTGGGGAAAAAATGGAAAAAAAAACACTAATCACTTGGGTCAATCCCTAGCCCTAGTAGACCTTTGTACCTTCCATCAGCCATCACATAATGAGAGAAAAAGGTTATTTTATTTCATGTTATTAAATATTAATCCAGGCCGCAGATTCACAGAGCCATGAACACGAGCTGTCAATTTTTACAGAAACCTTAAAATAAGGAGTAGCAGGTACTGTTTCAATGTGAAGGGGCCTATCACTGGGGACTAAATAATTGCTTCAGGAATTCAGAACTTTAGAAAATCTCAGTTACTATTTCAGGTTACATATATGAATAGTGAGGATTTGTTAGCAACTAGGGATAGGAGACAAATGTATTTCATTAAAAATACTCTTGATATGAGGGTCAGAGAACTGAACAAACACTCAGTTCTCAAAGACAGTAGCTGAAGACCAGGATAAAAGCTGTGATGGGAAATCTAGCATCCCATGAAGCTGGAGGAAAACAAAAAAAAATGTTTAAAAAAACAAGCCCCTTCCCCTCCAAAGATTAAAAAAAGCTCTCCAGCACCTTTCCCTTCTCAACACTAAGAGTTAAGGAAAGACCTGCTCTTTGCACGATGATTATATACGTAGTTTGGCTTTTATTGCTAGTGCAGTTGCATAATATTTTATGTGTTCTTTTGTAATAATACCTGAAATCTTTATTAGAGGTTCTTAGCAGATAAAACTGTGTGACTGGTTACCTTATGTGCAAACACAACAAAAGGTAATGTCTAGTTTCAAACTAGTTAGTTATCAGAGCAAAGTATTCCCCAGGCTATAAATGATCCTTTAGAATTATTCACTCATATTTCCCTACATTTTTGGAACTGACTATGCAAGCTTACAACTAGCTGCCATGTAGAACCTAAAACAACACTATATCACCACAGAAGAAACAGATCATGTAGCTGGCACAGAGAAGCAGCTAAAAGCAGTAAGAATAAGAAAAGAACTAGCCTCGCTGGATTGGATGTGAATCACTACTCAAGCCATTAGCAAGAACACTTGAAAGAGCAAACTGGCAGGGAAGATTAAGGATGGTTCGATACTTCTGTCCTTGCACATTCACGCAATATTACGTATGAGATCTGCAAGAATCCCACTAAAATTGCCCTCTGCTTCAATACCAGGAGGAAATCAGACCATTTACTTTTTTTTCAGGATCGTAAGCTAATTATGACGTAGAGAAAGCTGTTCTTCCTCAGACGCCAAATTCTTGTATTGAGTCAGACCTGTCATAATTCCAACTGGATATCCTATAATCAGATCCTGTGCTTCTGGACAACTTCACCAATTTTTCTCTTCCCAGTTGTTAGCACTGATATCTTCTGCTTGGATAGTTATACCATAAGCTATTTGTTTATGCTTTCCAAGACAGCAGCAGACTGCATGACACAAAGAGTATTCAGGCTCCCCAACAAGCAACAGTTTTATTCCAGAAGTTGAATTTCCTGAGTGTGCTGGTTTGACTGAAAGTGAGTTAATTTTCTTCAAGCTGTTAGAAACCTTTCTTTTTCGTAGCTAGCATGGTTGTTGTTTGAATTTAGTTTGAGAACAAGAAGATAAAAGCCCAGGACAGAGTTAATGTTTATAACTGCTCTGGTCTGAGAGCCAAGGACATTCTGAGCACTCTGCCCACAGGTGTGAGGCATCAAGGAAGTCAGGGCATAGATGAGGCAGAGCTTCACTGACGTCCAGACTGATCAATAAGAATATTCCATGCCATTAGCATCATGCATCGTTTAAGGAGAGTTGGGATCTTCCAGCTAGTCTTGGAGCAGCTCAGAGTCAGGACAGAGACCTATTTGGGGGAGTTCTGTTCAGGCGGTTATTTACTTTGGCTTTTTGCCATTCTGCCATTTGCACAGACCTCTGGGCCTTTCTGCTTTTTCCTCTCCTCTCTCTCTGGGATTGACTGTTTGGGACGAGGGTGCTGCTTCCTGGGATTGGCTACTCAGTGTGGATAGAGTTCATGAGGTTTCTTTTTATTTTCTTTATTTTACTTATTTATTTATTTATCGAAATATTTTTCTTATTTATGTATTTATTTATTATATATTTTATCATTTATTTATATTGTATTATTTATTTTTTTATTTAAATGTTTGTTTATTTTTATTTTATATTTTATTTATTTTATATTCTATTATATTCTATCTCAATTTTTCTGTATTAGTAATAGTAGTATCTTAGTGTTAGTTTGTTATTTTATTAAACTGTGTTTATCTCAATCCACAAGTTTCTCCCTTTCAGCCTTCCTTCCTGTTGTTGACTTACAAGGAGGAGGAAGGGGAATACAAACAAACAATATCTTATATTTTATTATCATATTCATATATTGTCAGTATTACATCACTTGTTGTACAACACAATCTTTAAAAGAAGTTCTTCTGCCTCTTCTTGACATCTCAGTAACAGGTCAAAAAAATCTCTAAAACCTAATAATGGTGCTAGACACCTCAGCTCCTTCAAACATAGTGAATGATAAATCTCAGAATACCACTCTCTTAGACAACTACCCCTAAAACAATGGGACAACAAATTCTTTACCATCTTAGTGAGAGGTCATCAAAACAAAGTTGCTCAACCTTCTGGTCTGTCACAGCAGGCACAAGAACTGTGATCTGCCAGATACACCAACCCACACTCCATGACTACTGGCAAGCCCAGTGTTTTTTTCCCACAGTCTGAACAACAACATATTCAAACAGAACTATCTTCTTGACCTGCTGTCATCACCAGCACAATCAACCACTCCTGAAATTTGAAGTTTTCTTCAAGAGGTAAGAGATGCTGATGTGATGAAATCATCAAAAGAAAATGAAACCCTACCACTTTGTGGTCAAGGTTTGAAAGAACAAAGAGTTTAAACAGGCTTAGCAAGTCTCCTACAATCTTTGCATCTACAAGAAACCAGAAGAGTACTTAAAACCATAGATGCAAAAGGATTGAGAAGAGCATAGTCTAAAAAGGAGGTAACCCAACAGTAGGAGAAAACACAGCTTTCCTAGTAAATTCCAGCAGATTAGATCCTCTTTGAAAAGGATGACTACAAAGCATTTACAAGCAGTCTTCTTGGACAATCAAAATCTCTGCTTCAGTACTTGTTTACATGGTCTCTATATTTCAAACTAACACAGGCAAACCCTTCTCACTGGGGAGAGGCCACCACACAAAAGACAGAGATACATTGTACTGAGAAGATTTTTCAATCAAAAAGAAGAAAGATCAAAGGATTGATACCACATAAATGGCCGGAGTGCTTTTAAATGGAGGGTGCTGAAACAGGTACCTTGTACATTGTTTACAAAATTCTTGATCATAATAAAAGTTTTAACATGTCTACCAGAGAAACTATATTTGGCCTTGAGGGTTGGAAGAGAAAGAAATCCAGCAAGATGCAGCTTTGTGGAGGCAGCACATGGCAAAATGAGATATTTATCATAATGAAGGGAAAGAAAGTTCATGGTATCTTCACAGCAATCTGCTACTCATAACCAGACAGCAATGACTCTTTGAGGAATCCTCCTGTTTACATACCAATGCTAAGCAATCTTTTCAGTATCATATCTTAGGTCTATGTTAAAAAAGAAAATTTCTTAAATTACATAGCAAAAGCCACTAGCCTTTACGCTGATTTCAGATACAGACATATTAAAGTGTAACTGCCACACACACATTTGACAGCCGTCCATGTTTTAAGAAATGACTCGGTGATGTACCTGAGTTAAAAACACTCCTGACACTTCACACAAAGAAAAAAAAAAACAGTGTGTTCATATGTGGACTAGTCATAAGTTTTAAATAGAAAAGGTATTGTGAATCTGTATTACATATGCTGAAACAATTTTAATATTGCAAGTTTACCTCACAGCCACATTTTTCTAAACTGCTTTGGCTGCAGTGCACTTTGAATAACTATACCACAGCTCATAGAATAGTCTTAGAGGAGGATTCTGGAAGATTTTTTGTAGAGTAATAGTTCTGCAATCACAGTAAGCTACAAAGACTTCTAAAGTATAATATAAACTTCGAGATATCAATAAACTTCAGTCCTTCATTCAGTTTCACTGGAGTTGCCACTACCCTGGCTGCCTCAAAATAACATCATGGTCACCTGGTAAAGTGGTAGGAAGCAAAAGTTGTCACAGCTGTTTAAAATCCTGAACAAAAATTATTCAGGAACCCATTTTGTGATGCTGACAAAAAGTAAAAAAAAAAAAAAAAAAATATATATATATATACACAATTACACCCCAAGCTAGACCGTAACACCAAAAATGGGAATGTTGGTGAAATATTAAAGAACAAAACAAAACATATTAACAGGTAAGCAGTTTGCTCCAGCTTAAAGATACCAGAACAGGAATCACAGGCATGCAAAGTAAAAGCCTTGAGGAATATTCTCATTCATTAAAATCATGAGCTGGCAGACAGAGAAGCAGTTTCATCTCACCTACATCCACCTGCAAAAATATTCAGTTTAGGCTGAATAGGTTATTGGACTCATGGAAAGTTTTATCTACTCTGCTTAAAACACAGAGAAACCAGTTCAAGCACTTCTATATGCATGTGAAATAAGCAATGTGGGAGGTTAAACCAGTTGCTAAGAACAGTCAGCTTCTCTGGCATAATGGAAAAGACTGGCTGTCCCAGCTATGCATAAACTGCAATTAAGACAGCTCTATTCTCCCATCTAAATGAGCGGTTTCCCAAGAATCATTATGGGACTTGACACAAAGCCAGGCAAAAAAAGCATCTTGTTTATACAGCCAGTTTCACTGAGGACTAAAAAACTTCCACAGCCTCTTTTGCAAGTTTCATGTATATATCCTGGAATAAACTGAAACCACCTTTATTCATTTTTTTTTTACTGACTCTGTTTTTATTCACATAAAAATACTGAAACTGTAAAAATAACCCATAACTCCACACATTAATCTAAGAAACGTGTTGACTAGTTCTAATACTGTTTAAGAAGGACTTACGAATATTTCTGCGAACCAAAAAAGATACGGCTATTTTCTTGGTTAGCTCAATATCCGAGGAGGTGCGAGAGTTAGAAATGTAAAGTGACCTGCACAAACCATCACTAAAGACAGGACAAGACTCCACCGGATAGGTACAGTTTCAGGACCGAAGATTATAAATACTAAATATTGCTCATACATGACTATATGACTGAGTAATAATTCCTATAGATTGTCAATGCCACAAGACTTTCCTGTTGCTGTGATTTCTCTCTCTCAGTTTTCTATTTTTATGTCTTCTTTTCCAGGATAGCTTTTTGTGCCAAGGTAATTTTTTTTCAAAAGTTTAGCTTTCCTAAGAAAGTTTCAAGGGTAAAGTTTGCCACTCAATTGCCTCAACTACCAGCCTCAAATGTAGCAATAGAAACCCAACCAGTCAGACAAACAATATCACTAGTTCTTTCTACTCTTTCTTTTAACGCAAGAAAATCAGCGGAGATATTCACTAATGCTGAGTAGACTTCATATAGATATGTTTGTCCTCTTCGTCTCCACAAACAAGAACTGGCGACTCTTATTTTATTTTCTATCAAGACTAATCCAACTTCCACTGCATTTGAACATTTGATAAAAGAATCCTTTTGAACACATATAAACCACTGGTTTGTACTATATTGGGCTGTACAAATAATTATTTTGGGTAACAGGGAAGTAGCCACTGCCTTCTGACTCTGTATTCTGTGATTTCTCTCACTAGTTAGCAAACACCTTAACCTTTTAGCATTTTTAAAACAACTTCATTGAAATATTAACACCTCCGAATCATATTTGAACAGCATACTTAAACAACTGAGTACTGGAATATTTTTAGTTTTGAAATCTTTTCAGATGTGACACAGACTTCTGCACAGATGCTATACTTCAATGAAATATTCTCAAGTCAGTAACAATTTAGTCCAGTCTGTGATTGGATAATGGGTAAAATCAACAGTTCCAATCACTCTTAACAGGCCATTGCCATACAGGATAAAATCCATTCTCTTTCTTACTTCAGCAAGTTACGTGTTTCAAGTACAGTAGTCTCAGAAGCAAAGGAAAGAGCTACTCTGTTGGTTACTTGGAAATCTGCTGAGTTAAGAACACATTGGGACCACGACCACTTGCTAGGTAAGCTTTCAAGTTTATCCTTCTCCTTGTGGCATACAGCCTTACTGACAGAGAGCACAAGAGGTGGATATCTAAACCAGTTAAGATGAAAACACATGGCAACTAGCAGCATATACCAACAGATCTTCCTCCATCACCTCTAACAGTCAGTGGATTTCCCTTGCTCATCCACTTTTGATTTTCACAGAGAACCCTAACCTGTCATTCCTCAGTAACTTACTCATCACCATCACAACTTTAGCCAGCTCTGGCCTTGCACAGACTAAATGTCTAAAAGAGAAAATCTCTGTTTCTGTTCAACCATCAGTTGCACCCCAGAGTTTCATACAGTGGATATCTCCTTGGCAATTTTGCTCACAGAGAGGAATAATAATAATAACAACAACAACAATAATAATAATAAAAACAGCCTCCAAAACAAATCCAGCTGTTCCAAATAGCTAATCAATAAACTAGCTACTACAGAAATACAAGTTTCATGGCTATGTTCCAGTCACTGCTGAAATCATAGATTAGCTGCAAACCCAGGTTCAAGGTCCGCTACATTTCGGCAGCTCTCTGAATGACAGCACAACTTCAAGATGTTTATAGACCACGCTTCAAGCACTGAAATGGAGAAAGGTAATTCTTAGGTTGATACTGTATTATCTTCGATTTCACTGGTGAATTTTGTCTGTAGAAGCTAAAGAACCACTTAAAAATACAGAGAAAGAAACAGAGCAGAAGAAAGTTTCTGATCAGAGAGCCTGCCGAGCGCGGCCAGCAGGTTACAAAAACACGGCACTGACACACCGGAACCGCGCCAGGAAGGGCGTGGGTCGCGGCGCAAGGATCACGGCTTGCGGGCACCACGCTGCCCGGCCAGCCCGAGGGCACGACGGGGGGCGGGTAGCGCACCTGGGCGCGCTTCCTCCGGCCCTCCCCCCCTCGCCGTGCGGGTTCCTTTGTTTCCCCGGCGCGGAAGCAGAGCTAAGGCGGCGGAGGCCCCCCCACCGGGCAGCCTCCAGACCGCCTGCGCCGCTGCGGCTAGACGAGGAGGGGCAGGTCCGGAAGGGCTCTGCCGAGCCCCGCCGAGCTGGAGGCAGCCCGAGCGCCAGGGCGCGGCCCGGGCGGGCGCTGGGGAGGCGGAGCGAGGCGCCCCCCTTCCCCTGGAGCAGGGCCGCGGCGCGGGGGGGGCGCACGGAGCCGTGTCCCTGCCAGGCGGCCCAGCTCCGGGAGGAGGCCTGGCGGCCAGGGCACTCACCCAGGTGAGGAGGCTCTCCCCGAGGTCGGCCCGCTCCAGGCTCTCCACGTTGAACATGGCGGGGCACGGCCGAAGGGGCTAACGGCCGCTGCCGGGTCGGTATCGCCGGCGCCCCGGGCCGGGCCGTGGCGTCGACACGTCAGAGCGACCTGACAGGAACCTCCCGCGCGCGCCTGCGCCGTGGCGTCGGCCAAGCAGGGGCGGACGAGACGGGGCGACGCTGGCGGGGGGCGGGGCCGCGGCCGGTGGCGAGCGTCGCGCGCGCCGGGAGCAGAGGTACCGAGACGCGGAGCTGCGCAGCGCCTTGCGCCGCTGAGGGGAAGGGGCGGGGGCTCCGTCCGGCCCAGCCCAACCCAGCCTGGCGGGGGAGCTCCTCCCCTTCGCCCCGTTGTAACTAGCGGAGGGCGCGAGCGGCGCCGGGGGCGCTCGTTTCACCGCTCGTGTCTCTTCCGGTCTGATCTGGTGTGGTCCGGCCCGGCGTGGTGGTGTTTAGACCTGTTGCCGGAGGTGGCAGCGAGCGGGGGCTGGCGCTGTGGCGAGGTGAGGCGTGATCCGCTGCAGGCCGCGGAGGCCCTAGTGCACCGCTGGGCGCCCGAAGGGCCTGTCCCCCTTCACCTGGCCGTGTGTGCCCTCGGCTGTCGCCGCGCAGGCTGTTGGCGGGTAGGAGCTGAACGCGAGGGTCTCTGGCGGGGCCGGGAGGGACCCGCAGCGATCTGCAGCAGCACCCCAAGCCCCGGCTGGCCCTGGCTTCGGGAGCGTGGGCTTGTGAGGACGCTGCACACACAGGCGTTCTCTTGCTAGCTTATTACATGGCTTGGCTTGTGGAAGGAGAAGCCTCTATACAAGGTTTTCATCGTTTTTGAGTAGAAAATGGCATTAACTTCATCTAAGCAAAATTCAGCTGGAGTAAAAATTAATTAAGGTAAAATAAAAGTTCCTTATTTAGCATTAGATGCAGGTAATTCAGTTAATTTTTCATCTCAAAGATGAGGAGTGTGTTTGATGGCCAGAGTGGTTCTGTGTCCTTACTCCCCTAGCCAGAGTAGCTCTCCATCAGACTGCAAAAGGAATACCTGAAGGGTTTAAGAAACTTCTTGTTAATAGCCAGTTGAATTTTTGCCCCTGCAAAGTTTGCAGTGAGAATGTCGGACATCGTGATAAGCTGTACGGTTCCCTCTCAGGTTAGCAACTGGCCTCACTTGCAACAACATGGAGTAACAAGGGCAGTGCACTGGTAACAACTGAGGATTGGATAAACAACCAAGAAAGGGAGGGTTGCAGATCTGGTGACTATCACTTAGTTCCTGTTTTCTCACAGTTCTTCAATTAAGTAAGTTAGTAGCATGACCAAAGTCTTGAGTGTTCTTTTATGCTAACCTGTTTTGAATTAAAGTGTATTGTAAAAGCTATGAAAATTCTCAGGTTTCCCAGTAAAGTACCTTCTCACTGATCTCATTGTATAGCCCACTGTTTTTATTTTTAAGTTATTAATTCAAGCTATTTTTGTTTAAAGGTAGATTTCCTGTCTAGGAATAAGTTTGTAAGTCTTAAAAAGCTATGTATGCTGTGGAACTATAAATTTCCATTCCAGGTTTTAATGTGTACTTTAAGTTATGTGCTTGGTACTTTTGGCAAACAATGCTTTCACAGGTGAATTTCAGCATTTAAGGTTTGCTGTTACGTCTTCCTTTATGTAACTTTCCTACTCTGCTTTGCGTGTTGCCATGATGTGTAGCTTATGTTTTGTATTTCATTGGTGCAAACAAATACAGTAATGCTTTTTGTCTTGCTGTCTACTTTAGATGTGAAATTGTGTACAGAAGCATTGCTTTCCACAATAAAGAATTCTTGGGCAATTTTATCTTTAAAGCCTTTTCATTCTGAAGTATTACGATATCTGAGTAATCATTATTAAGTGACATGATTTACTTTCTCTTCCTGTCTGATCAGTCAGATATCCCAACTGAAGGCATTGGCAGGCTCTTTCTCACGCTCCTAACTGCATATGAATTTAGTTCTACCCTCTGGGTTTTTTTACAACTCTATACCTTTCAGTATGTTTTAGCCTTACAAAGCAGTGGAAAACGTCATTGCGCATTGTTTTACATAGGTCATGCATCATCTAGAGAGAGATCCAAATAGTAATGGTGTACAGATTCTTGAAGCTGTCTTTTTGCTTCAAGCTGTCAATAGTTTCAGGCTCATGAGTAAAATGATTGGAGGCTTTTTGTTTTCCCAGTAGTGTCTTAACTTGGGATTATTTTCCCTTACAGAATTGCATCTGGAGTTTGCATCTGTAGTACTTTCAATTTGCAAAACACGATTCCACTAGAAGTAAAATACCTACTTTTTTTTTTTTTTTCCCCCTCTTTAGGAAAAAATGTGCCTCAGAGACTACTGATCTTGCAGAGACCTGCTTGGCCAGACAAGTGCCTCAGTTGGTCAGTTCTTAAGGTATATTGAACAAAATTATTTGCCTACTGAAATTGCCCTCTCCTCTATTTTTCCCAGACAATTTGGGCTTTTTCCTTTCTCTTTTGCAAAGACTGTGTGCACATTAATGTAGTCTGCATACTCCTGAAAGCAAAGGTGGTTTATGGTGAAGAGAGAACTGAATATGATACTGCTGAGTTTGGCTATAATTTTGCTGTACCAGCTGAGCTGAGTTGTGACTCCAAAGTTGCTGCTAACTCATTATAATACTGCATTAACAGACTGCATGAAATCCTAGTAAGATATTCCCAAAGTAGTATTGTAACCTTCTCACCGAATGTATATTGTTAATTTGTATAATTTTTATGTTGCTATATATATATATAATTTTATTTTCTCTTCGTAATGCACATTTTAGGTGGTCTCCACTTGATTTTTAAAATGTATGGAGATACTTAATACTAGAAATTATTGTGGGTACTTTATTCAAATAAGGCTATGCTCATGAAAATTAAAAGCCAATTAATCCTGTTTCCTCAAAACCGTTTTCCTGAGTACACCATCGGTCATTTCCCTTATTTCTGTTTTATAATGCTATGTATGTCTACACCACTATTTCCAAGTCCAACTTTAGTACATGAAAGTACCTAGGTAGAATGTATCATCTCAGGATTTAGCGGATTTAGGCTAGAAAACTCATGCCAGAGTCTACAGTGGTATTTATATGTTGACTGTTCATCATGCATGCTTAATGCCTGCTGTTGTTAATGCTTTCTGAATGCAGTCTAGGCATACCTTTGAGGTCTTCATGAAGGAGAGTAAAAATAACTGTAGGATCCAGTTTGCCAGGTCAAATCTGTTCACAGAGTCCCATTCTTGACCACAGACAGTGGCCGTGACCGGCTGCTACCCTGAAGTAAAAAGTAATTGGATAACTTACGGGAGAGGTCTCAATTATTGCCTCACAGCTAAGAATTTGTCCTTATTTTGGGAACTTACGTCTGGTTTCTCTTAAATGAAAGAGAAGCCCTAAATTTACACCTTAGATATTTCAATATAAGCTAATATGCATGCAGAGGGTGGGTTCTAGGGTAAATATGCTCTGTTTAACTATGCTTAAGTTCTTAAAAGTCGATTTATGTTATGCAAAATATGTCAATCCTATTAGAAACCTGTTGATACAAATGAAACCTTGTTGTTCGTTTTGCCATGGAAGAAAATCTCAAGGAGTTAAAGTCATTTTAGTCTTAGGGAAAAAAAAGTTACTATTTTACTAGCTGGAAAGAGTTAGCTTATCCTGGAAAACGCAGCATCTCTACAAAGTACGCAGCATTTTTAAGGAGGAGAGTAATGCTTCTGCTAATAAAAGAAAATAGGCAATATGTTTTACAGGTTCTGATTTGCACCCTGGCCCGCCACTGTCTTCATTTTATAGACTTTTCAAGCATTGAGGGAAATAATTAAAAAAAACCAACCCTGTTGTTCTCATCCAGTGCACTCCCAGCCAACGCCTGAAAAGACACATTGTTATCCAGCATGTCTTTCAGATGTTGAGAAAATTGTACCATGCACTTCAAAGAAAATAAAATGTTGCTCTTGGTTACTAATTTGTATCTCACAGCAGTATTACTTGTGCATAGTCTAATTGTTTACTTCTCAGATGCGAGCAAGAGCCTCTTACTACTTTTTCACTATGCTTGTGTATTCCTTTGGTAGCAGGACCTAAAAATCTATTTTTGAGAGTATATTAGCATATGGTACTTCCCTGATAAACTTAGGAAAGTTTGAATCCTTCAGAAAACTATGAGGATATTCTAACTTTGGATAGCTGGCAACAACTGGCAACAACTGTTCAATTTGTCACAGCAAATGTATCATATTTTTCATTTCTTTATGAATCATGGCATGGGGTATTGTTCTAGCTGTGCTATATGTCAAACATTGAAAGTCTTCATAATACTTTTCAAATCTGAAAAATTAAGAAATAGTACATTCACATTATTGTATGTCCTCATGCCCTTACAGTTCAATGTGATCTGTATGAGTTCCCAAGAAAAAAATACATTGCAATTGCAGTATTGTTCATTATGGTTCTCCTTTTTTTGCATAAACCTGTGTGCATTGTTCGTACTTAACCATAGAGGGTAAAAATTAAATTTTAAGGCCTGCAATTCTGATTTGAAATGTAAGTAAATTAATGTTGCTTTCTGTCAGTAATCACTCTCAGAAAAACTGAGAATAAACAAGGTGATTTTGTGTTCAGATGATTAGTCTGTGATGGTTTTTACAAAAAAACCCAGTGATTTTACAAATGATGAATTCCATTCCCTTACATTTCCAAGCATTTTGTGTACAGCTCAGTCTGAGGTTGTTTACATTCTGTAGCCATCAAGAACCCTAATGCAGATAAACTTGATCCCAGGCTAAGTACTGTGCTGCAAAGTCCATCTGTAACTTAGTCTAAATGGAACAGAGCAGTAACTCCTTGTCTTTTTCTCCTCACTGGATGATCGTATTGTTTATTGTTTGTTAAGCAAGTGACAATAGTTTGAAAATGAGATGGAAGTGGAACTGGAAATTAAGTTTGGGGCTCTTCTGTTGTTGCATTTAATGCAGGAAAAAGGCCCCAAATTTTTGTCAGATTTTTAAGCTTTGCAACTGATATTTTAACATTCTGAAATTGATTGTGTAAATTCCAGTTTTTATGTGGGTATTGTTAGAAGTGGTTTTGTTTTCATCCCCTAATTGAGACACAGGATGGGGTTATGCTATCATTTAAGATGTTAAATGGCTAAAAAAAAGAAAAATCCTAAGTATAACCAAATATCAATTCTCAAAATTTAATCTATTTTCAATTAGTACCTTTTTTTCCTGACATCGTTCTATTAATTTGGTACTTTTCTCAGAGAGCTAGTGTAGACAGGAAGTAATTTATTGCATAAAATAATAGAGGTACAGCATTCAAAAATTTCAAACTTTATTTGTAATTGTAATAGGAAACAAAAAGTAGCATAAATCTGCAGAGAAGAAAGAATTTAGTGTCTGAGAAGCCTGTGGTCTAGAATGTTGATCTGGAAAGAATTATGAAAAGGTTGATGAAATACTGTTATTTTTTGCATAACCAAATGGATCAACATAAAAACATTGAATTTAATACATACCACATCAAGTTGCCATTAAATTACTTCAAATGATTACTGGTTATTATTTTAAGATATATTAGTTGTCTGTGATAAAGCCTGGTTCTAGAAGTCTTCTCTGACATACCCTGAGTCCTTGTCAATGCTGGTTGTCTCTGAAGACTGAAGGGTCTTCATAACCTCATTAAGAATTAAGTCTCCTGTAGCCTGCTTATTAATTGTGTGAACTGAAAGAGCACCGCTGCTAAATACATGCATTGGGTGGCAAGATTCCTGAGCAGCTCTTTGAGGTCCATTAGCTAGTCTGTTACACATTCAGACCACTGCAGGTGAGTTCACTGTCTGTTATGGTTGCACCTACAGGAACACAAACTGCAACTTTGCAGTTCTAGATATTTTACTTGAAAATGTTCAAAACAGACTTGAGATCAGAAAATTCCTTCTTCCTTCAGTCAGAAAATTTTCAAATAGTGTATTTTTGCAGTGTTCTTGTAGCCATTGCTTTTTTTACATGCTAACCCAAAGATGAGTAGGAGGAGGAGATTGTTACTTTTTTTACTGAGGCTTGAATGACTGTTCTGAGAAATTATGTATGAATCTTTTGAAGTGAAACCCTTCTATTTGTAGTTCCTAGTCTGTGCATTTCATGTCAGCCCTCAGAAAAAGCACTAGAGGTAATGAAGGTAATATGCTTAGCACTTTTTGTCTGTCCAGAAGCAGCAAGTAAGTTGAAACATGAGCACCATGAGCCTTAAGCATCGATAGCCCATCTTCCCTATAATTTAGTAACAGAGAGAGACACTGAGAAAGAGATTCTTCTCCCCTCTTTCTACATCTTGGCAGTATTGATGTGTAAGTGAAGAAAACGTGTTTGAGGGAGTGGCATTTTATGCAGCCAGACAGACTGTGCAGGAATTTCTCTCAGACACTAAGTTTGTATGAAAATGGTTAATTTGAAAGTCATATGTGGTAAGTGAAAGAGTGGAGTAGATACAAGTAATTGGTGTTATGTGCAGGAAGGAGGAGAGGATGAGGATCTCTGTATTTGTTATTCATATTCTGCTGCTAACCTTGGCACCACAGTTTAGTATTTCAAGAAGAATACATGAGTGGAAATGCAGGCAAGCAGATGTGGTGAGTGCTGTTAATGACAGATTAAGATTAAAAGTGTTGTTGTAAGGAACATGCAGAGAGGGAGAGAGCTCTACAGTGGATATCTTGAAGGCTGTTCAGGGAAACTGAGTTAACTTTGTGTGATACTGACAATTAGTGTGTTGGTTTCAGAGTGCACCAAGGAAGCAGTGACACAGGAAGCCTGTCAGGTGCCAGTGTGAGAAACATTTGCCTCTCAAAGGTGGAATTAAAGCATCTGTATGTCTCTGCCAGTGTGTATTTCAGGAAAAAAGCATGTAAAATGTGGTGAATGTAGCTGTTGTTACCATGTTGATCTATTCTAACAGCTGATGCAGGACAATGGAGGAATCATCACATAGCAGTTCCTTGCCATTTACTTCTGGTTTTGTATTGAGTGGTCAACCCAGAAATGACAGTGTGTCACAGTAAAAATTAGTGGACTAATGATGGTACATAAGGAGAGAAAACATAAGAGTTGAAGATAAAAGCATGCTGCCCAAGACGCAGTTGTGGAAAATGAGTGTCCTAGAATGATGTATTGTAAGAGAGAGAAGCTTCTTCAGGATTAGATTTGCAAATAAATGAACTATACAGGTTGAGAATGTTGAGCTGGAGTGGCATCACAGCACGCCTACTGGTCCAGATCCTCAGCACCAAGGAACTGCTACTCAGAAAACTTGAACAACACCTTAGCCTCATGGCTTTAACTATAGCAATGTAGTCGTGTAGCTAGCTACACAGAGAAATGCTGTAACTCTTTGTGTAGGCTTTTGTTTCTACCTAAGACCTTTCCACAAAGACCTAGTCTTTTATCCATTAGCATATATGAAACCTGTGTCAATATCAACCTACTCTGAACGTGGCTCTTGATGAATCACTGGTGTTCCACCTTTGGGAAAAGTTACTCTTTCCAAATATTAATTCACATTTCAGTAGCTAGACTATGGCACGGTTGCTTGTGGAAAGCTGTAATTAGCAAAAATTATTACTATAGTTACAGAAATAATAGTCTCAATTCAGGTTGGATGCTTAGGATAAATAAATGTATTGTTTTACTTCACATATGTTTCATTATTTCATTTTGTTATTCACAGTGGAAGCCCAAAAATTCAACAGCAAAGCAATCTACCCCTCATTCTCCGTGAGCTTTCTCTGCTCTCATGGTACTTAATTATACTTCTTACCCTTTTTTACAATAATGTTAGAATATACCAACTTCTCTTGCATTGCTGGTACAGAGAGGGGCTCCCACAAATGTAGGCAAGCTTGGTAAAAGCTCAACAACTTGTACAAGAAAAGATCTGCAGGGTGACAGTAGCTGTCTTATGGAAGAGGTGACACTATTATGTTATGTTGAAATCTTACCAGGGTAGTTATTACAGATATGCACTAAAATCCAGGTGAGATGTATCCCATTTCAGTTTTTCAATTAATTCAAGGCCAGGCAGTGTCTGGTGATATTTGCTAGACAGTAACGTTCAAATTAAAAAGTTACACATGAGCTGTGAAGTAGAGAGAAACGCTGCTGAGAGCTTGCAAGCTTAAGGCACACACACTGGACTAGGAAGTAAAATAAATGATCGCAGTCTTACCTCAAACTGCTGCTGAAATTTTATGTCAGCTCTGTATGAAAAATATTTTGTGTGTGGACACAGCTTCAGCATGACTTTTTTGGTCATTTGTCAGAGTTAGCTTCACTCTCCTGGTTTCAAAATATTTGCAACTGTAGTTCATTTCACTTCTTGATAGCAACAGCAGTGATTTAGCAGTATGTTGGAAACTGGTTTATTTTGCTTGTCTCCAGCTGTAGGTTAATGCTGTAGGGTAATAAATGTTAGCATTGGCCAGCAATTCTGATTATTGCATGTGTGCAATGAGTGTAAAACAAATGAGTCTAACAAGAGAAGCCTGATAGTATTCTTTTTCTTTCAAGTTTTTCTCGTTTTCAGCTGGATGATGATGATGGATGGAAAAGACAAAATACAAAGTGCATTGAGTCATTCATGTGTATCCATATAGGCATTTAACAATCTAAAAAGAGCTAAACTCCAAATGTCCTTGTTTATTTCTTCGTTAAAATGGTGAAAATTAGGTTTCTAAAAATTGTTTTCTCAGGCCAGCAGCAATGATGTGTTCTTGATTCTTGATAATGCAGAGTCATTTAGCTTTTAATGAATGAACTGTCCTTAGAATTTGTCTAATTCAACAATGACCTATTCCTGGGCAAGCTATCTTGGAAAGATTCGCAAGTAAATTATCTGACTGATGTCTCTTAAAAATAGATCGCAACAGTCATGCTGCTATGTAACATGGATGTCTTGCAGTCCTCTGCAGCAAGCTCAGTCCTTCTTAAAAATGCATCTGTTCCCTCTTATTTACCATTTTTTTTCCCCCAGCAATGACCGGTGTGTTGCTTCAGGAATTTATTGTGTGTATGAATAGATGTGTATACATATTACTTGAAACTATGTTTAAAATGTATGTGTGCACATGTGTGTTTTAACATACATATATATATGTATGTGTATATATTTCTTTTTACATTTTAGAGCTATGATGGCCAGTCACCAAGCAGAAGTTCAGAGTTTGAAGCTAGATAATGATTCAGTTATAGAAGGAATAAGTGACCAGGTACTGGTGGCAGTTGTGCTCAGTTTCACTTTCATTGCTGCTCTGGTATATACGCTTTTAAGGTGAGAATATGTTGACAGGAATTAATCTATATATCTGCATCTTTAAAATTCTAACTTCCTCAACAGTTTTTTTCATTGGTATACAGAACAACTGTGCTTTGGTGACATTAAGGAAATTATTGTTTTATCACTTACTCTGTTTAACTAATTGCTTGGCAGAGTTTCATAATTTAATTCACAGTTAGAATGAAATGATGCATTTCTCAAAAGTGAACTTTAACTCTTCCTTATCTTCAGACAATCAAGCTGAATTATGTTCATCATTCCTTAACACTGAAAATGGCTGAATTCACAGTCTATATGGCTGGTGTGTCTTATTTGGTTACAAAGTACAAATTCGTCAATAATGACTCTGCAGTTAAGGCTGGATATAATCTTCAAATGTGTGTTCTAGTTTCAGGCTCCTTCCACTCCTTTAAAAAAAGAACAAACAAACAAAAAAACCAAAACCTACAAACCTGAATATATTGACTGCTTTGTTTAGAAATTAATATGCTGGAAAATAATGGACTTTCTTGTGCTGCTTTCCGTAAAGCAAAATGTTAAGTTCAGAATTCAATAACTCTAATAGTCAAGTAATCAAAGCTTATTTTTCATTTCAGAGTTTTTCATTGCAACCTAACTAATATCTTGGCCTTTGTGTTTTGGGAAAATAAGTCTGAGCTTCAGATTGGCGCTTTTTTTTTTTTTTTTTTTTTACGGATGTCTGTAGGCTGCTGAACACAGACTAGCTTTGACAACTAAGATAACTCAGTTTTAGTGATGCATTGGCATTATGGAATTTACTGAGGAGGATCTGTCCACATGAAAAGTATTAGCAGGATACGACCTATTTGAGAGCAAGCTACAAAAGAAACCAGAAGTGGGAAAGCTTGGCTGGGCTGCAAGGAAGTGCTGCTGTTCAGGACCAGGAGACAACAAAGGAATCTAAGAGAAGTGTATGCACTTCACCTTGCTTTTCTTTCCAAGGCAGTTTCAGTTATTCAGATGGCTTCAAGAGTGCCTCTTTTCCATCTGCTCTCTCATGCTTTCTCTACCCCTTATACTGACATTTTTAGCATTGTGACTTGGATTTTAAATGTTTAGTTTAAAAGTAAACATTTTATTTTTTAATTTTATAAAGGAAAGTAAGTTAGCAACATGAAAAAAGAGTGGAACAAGGGTCAGCAGTGTACAAGAGTAGTGGGAGTTCACTCAGGATTGGAGTTCAGGGCAATGATACATTGATGTTAAAGGGTTACATGAGGAGGGAGAAAAGGGCTAGTTACTAATGACTTCTGCAGTGTCATGAGCTAAGTAAAAAGTTTGTCTGTGGATCCTGTTACAGGCCCTGATGGTTTATTTTCTGGAGGGGCAAACAAACTCAGACACAGAGCTTCCATACTTTGCAAGTCTTGAAGCTTGTTTACCTCTGCATTTCATGACTGACTACTGAAAGTGCAATCAGCATCCTCTCTGCTGTGTCTTCTGGTACCTTCTGAAATTGTCTTTACTCAGCAGCATTTTTCCTCTACTTCCTTTGTACTGTCTCAATCAAAATATGCACAGTATAGTAGAAAATTTGTACAGTACAAAAATTGTAGTAATTTTTATTTATTTAGCACTGAAGGGAGAACAGAGAAGAAAAGAAGTATTTTCTTCTCTAGTTATCTTAGGCAATACAGTGATCTGTGTGTTCCTTATACGGTATCCTTTACCCCGGTCTATTTGTTACCCATACTCTGTATGCAACATCTGAAATACTTAACTTGGGTAGGAACAGGTCCTGGGTAAGAATATATGAAAGAAAACTGAGAGTAATGAATAAGGTTGCAGGAACTGAATAAAAAGGGAAAGTAGGCAGCATGGAGTATCTTTTGCAGTAGATTTCAGGGGGAATATGGAAAGAACTGTTAAGGGATATGGTTGCTTTACCTGTTGCCAGCAGGAAGAACTCAATGAAACATCACATCAAAGTATGAGCTGAAGGTCTCTCTCTGTTTTCGGTGGAGAAACTTACTAGCAGTAATTAACATATATACCAAGTTGCAGATGTCTAGTTCAGTTACTATAAGATACTTCTGCAAAGCCTGTATGTATTTGAGCTATAAATTTTAATAAAATGCAGCCAGATTTTTTCCATAATCTTTTAAAATTGTGAGTAGGTTGTCACATTACAAACAAGACTGTGAACATTTAATTTATCCAACAAATCAAAGGGAACCTGACCCTCCAGTGTTTTGTATCAGAGATTCCCTGCTTGTCCCAGACTACCTACTTGACTTATGTTTATGAGTCTGCAGGTTCAAATCTTTTTCTCTCATTTTTCTATCCCATCATAGGGTTTGATTATAATGTAAAGTGAGTATTTCAGCAGAAGTGAGACCTTAATACTTGGAAATTAACAATGGCTATCATTACACAGTGATGCACTAGTCCCCATGAGTACTGTCACTCACTTTCCCTGAGTGAGGCTGCATACTGAATGAGAAGGCAGCCTTCCTTCTTCTGGTAATGATAGTTTGATGGGGCCCTTTGTGATACATAGTACAATCTTTCCATGTCACGGGATTTTTTTGCCTCAAGTTGTGGAGTACTAACACTCAGAAATGGGGAAATTAAAAGATTCTGCATCTAACTTTATTTCTTTCTGGCTTTTGTTTGATAATGTCTTTGATTACATAGGACCATATTGTTCTTCATTTATTTCCTTTATTTTCTCACATTAATTACATGGCAGAAGCTATGAATTGCATATGTCTTGAGCTCTGCTTGTCCCCTCCTGGACATTGTGCACTGTTCTACTACCTCAGCATCTTATGCATAATGACAGATGTTATACATACTGTACTTCTACAAATGCTCTCATGTATTCAACATAGTATGTGATACCAGAGTACAGTAATAAATGAAGTATTTGTACATGGATGATATGCAAATATTGCCCAAGTAACTTTATCATGTCTACCTTTTAAATTTGAGGACCTAAGATACTTCTTTGCTTAGTATAGCTTTTCACTGGATAAGACTTTAGTAGCAAATTTGCAACTAGTTGTTAGTGAAGGAGTCAGAATAAATTGGCTTATAATTCACTCCTTCCACTTGTTTTTTATTTTAATTGAATTTCAATATATTTCAAAGTTCTGGCAAACTGAAGGTGCAGAATATGCTTATTTGTAGCATCTAAACAGGAAAATTATATGTGTAACATGTATGACAGACGACATCCACAAAATTGACTCATAGAGACCCAGGGTGGGCAAAAAGGTTTTTAATGTAAGATTTCCATCATATAACTTTCATATGTGTCACCCATATTAGTGTTAAATAAATTTACTTTTTACAGATAACCATGTAATTTTTGGTACGAAAAGTAAGGGAGTTGTCTGTTTCTCTTTGAAGAACGAATGAAGGTGACAAAATATTAAAGATAGCAGTAATGCAGTACTATGATTGCCCACATGAAGGAAAATATTGCAGAAGTTCCTAGAGCCATTGAGGAAATTATGTAAATAGAACTGCAACCAGAAAATGTCCTAGAAATTCAGCCAGTCCAGCCCTCAGTGCTGACAGAGGATCAGCTTGCCTAGATCGTCTGTGGAAGCAGTGCAACCTGTTTTTTGATTTAACTTTTGTTCAAAGATAGATCACAGTACCCTGAAGTAACCTTTTGTGATTTTATACACTTAGCAGATAGAAATGCTTTTCCAACAACCTTAGATAACTGTGGGAAATATTTGCTTGTATTTATAGAATGAAAGCCTTACCCCATTCTCTTTTCTCTCCATGAGCAGTCTTGTGTATGAACTGACATTTAGCCCGAAATGAAAAACAGAATGCAGCTGAGACCTCAACAGTGCTGAGCAGAATGTACCACCAGTGAAATCCATATGAATAAATAAAGCTTTAAAATTAACAGGTTTTATTATGATATAATATTTATCATAACTCGACACCTCTTAATTTTGTCAGCATCATTTTTAATTCCAATTCTGTTCCCATTGTGCTTTTGAATTTCAAACTTGTAATATATCCAGCCTGTATTCTTCAATGAGTCCCTTCCCCGTGATTCCCCTTGGCATCTCTAACATGTAATTTTCTTCCTCATAAAGTCTTCCTTTTTTAAAAGTGATTTTTAAATAATGATTTATTTTTATATCCAGTCTACTGATAGTTACATAAATTCATCATTTGAAATCTAAGAGTTTCTCTACTCCTTCTTATGTAAATGTTATGTCTTAATCTTTCATGTAGCAGATAAAGTTGAAATAATTAGGATTTTTCAACTCTATAACTTAAGTATTGAGTGAAGAAAAAATAAGAAATTTATAAATAGAGCAACAACACAAAAACCAGCAGTGGAGACAAAAATTAAAATTATTTCTGCAAGATGAATATAAAAGCTTTCAAGCAACTTGATTTTTTGCAGATTAATGGCTTAATTTTGTTTCAGATTAACATCTAGTTCTAGTATGATTTAATGATTGATTATGGAGCCTCTCTGAAAAATCTTGCTGCTGTACAGCTTTAAATGTCCAGAGTAACTTTAGGATCTAGAATAAAAGTCCTGTTTCCTTAATTATTTTTGTACTTTCTTTAAAATCCTTTATAGCAGGAAAGAATGATTGTTTGCTCTTTGTTCAAATTTATTTTTTTGCAATCAGCTGGTTTTCTGTGTTGGGCCATAGTGTTTGGTTTTTCTTATTGCTTATATTTCTTTTCACAGAAATGAGCATCAGAACATACACCCAGAAAATCAAGAGCTAGTGCGAGCTCTTCGTCAGCAGCTTCAAACTGAACAGGTGCTGTGCCAAGCGTTGGCATCATTCAACTACCCGTTTTGGGGTAGTGTATATTCCTCTGAGGTTCTGGAAGAAGCTGGTCTTCAAAGTTATGGAAGCTTGCTTACTGTACAGAGGCATCCTTGAAATTTATCAAGTAATGAGATAACATAAGCTTTTTTATGGATAAGTTCAGTAATTAAAATTAAATATTAATAGTTGGCGAGTTCTTTTTTTCAAATGAGTTTTTGCCACAAGGTGGAGTATGTTAGATTATGTTGTATGCTTCTTGCAATATTCCTGGAAAGTTAGTGGTAAAGGAAAAGAGATCTGGTGTACAGCCTGTTGGCACAGGATGGGGTTAGATGTTTAGACTGATAAACTGTGTGTAGCAGAACGATAGCACAGCAAGGAGAGCCAGGCAATAACGATTGACAGAGAGAAACTTTTTACCAAAGCCTTTAGAGACAGGACAAAGGGCAACGGTTTTGACTTGGAAGAGGTTAGGTTTAGATGGGACATAAAGAAGAAATTTTTTAAAGTGAGAGTGGCGAGACACTGAACGGGTTGCCCAGAGAAGTTGTGGGTGCCCTATCCCTGGAAGTG
This sequence comes from Caloenas nicobarica, assembly GCF_036013445.1. Taxonomy (NCBI): domain Eukaryota; kingdom Metazoa; phylum Chordata; class Aves; order Columbiformes; family Columbidae; genus Caloenas; species Caloenas nicobarica. The sequence continues at coordinate 43,996,154 of NC_088284.1, read as the reverse complement.
TTCAAGTTCAGGCTGGACAGCACTTTGAACAACCTGATCTAGTGACAGATGTCCCTTGCCTATGGCAGAAGAGTCGAACTACATAACCTTTAAAGGTCATTCCAACCCAAATCATTCTGTGGTTCTATGATTGCATCCAGTTCTGACATGTAGAGCAGAAAGTGGGAGGCTCTAGGCTAGGTTACTGGAAATTGCTGAGTCCCAGCCCTGAGTGAAAAGCCATACTTTTGGAGAGTATCAAGGAGAATCTTTCATTGTAATACTTCCTGAAATATTACAGATTTTTTAACTGCAGTGCATATTTATGTGGAAGACAAATACAGCAAAATGGGGAGAAAAAACATTTCATGGCAGTGACATACACTAGCTGATGTTTATGCTTGGGCTTGAGAACACTAAATACTGCAACTGGTAAGCAATGCAGCTCTGACTGTACACAGAGCTACTTAGGATAATGAAATAACAGTGTAGATCTGAGCTGTTAGTCATACTTAAGCATGTCTAACCTAACTTAATGTGAAGGACCAAGGAGGTTCGTTCTTTGCAGTCTGTGACTGGAATGAAGCACATACTTACGTAACAGATGGAGGGAAAATAATGGGCTTGTCACAAGAAGAACTTATTTAGTGAATCAGTTCTTGCATTTAAGTATCCTTGATTTTTTGAATTTAAATATATTTCTCTTTCATTTCACATAGTTTAGCATCTGACTGTTTGACTTAAAGTAAATGAACACTGGATTTATTATTATTTTTTAATCTCAGTAGACTTATATAATAATAGTATCTCTAATACTTCACATTTGTAATCTGTTCCAGCAGGATGCTTCTGCTGGCGATAGACATCGCTTCTATACAGATATGTCCTGTCCAGTCTGTTTGCAACAGGCTACATTCCCTATAGAAACAAACTGTGGACATCTCTTCTGTGGTAAGCAAGGAAAACCCCAACCCTCAAAGATAAAACCAGAATAGAAATACAAATTTTTAGCACTAGTAGAGTCACCCTTTTGCAAAGCTTTGTTTGATTGTAACTGCTTATCTTCTAGTCTGCATCACAATTTATATAAATCGTTGAGAAAATACATTTGTGAATAAACACTAACTTTGAGAGTGTGCTGTATTTTTTCTGTGTTATCAGGATTGAAACTGCAGTTATTTCAAAAATGTTGAGGGGAGAGAGCATAATTTATTTCCAGTTAATAAAAAAACTGAAGAGGCTGAAAAACACTTGGAAATTTACCATTTAAGAAAACTGGTTTAGAAAGAGTAAAAAAATTTGTCTTGTTATTATCTTTATCTCAGAGTGGTGTGTTTTGTTTTGTTTTCTTGGAAGTCCTGGAGAATTAAGACTAAGTTCACAATGCTTGAAGTATTTTTTTGTTTTAAGGCCCAGCTATTCAAATTTACATATAAATATCTTATGTAGCATTTCACCTCCTCTCCTTCAGGTTTCCAGTAGTATTCTTTCACTGCATTCGTCTAGTTTCATTGAATGTATAGTGCATGCTATATATTATACTTAGTTGTTTAAATGAAAAAATTTATAAATTTGGAAAGGAATTAAAGTATTCAGATTTTTATATATTCCTTCACCTGTTGAAACTCTGATAATAAAGCCAGGTTTTTAGTATAAATTTTACTTCTCAATGTTTTTGTGACTTTTAAATTTTAAACTGGTAAAATTTTTAATTATTTGCTGCTTCAGTTAATGATTAAGACATTTTCTGTCTTTTCCGGAAATAATACTTTAATTATTCAGTTAATAGCATTGAATTTGAACACATTGGTTCTTGGTATCTTCAGTGAATTCTGTATACAAAATTACACCAGAAAATATAGATTTAACCTAGCTGCTTATACCCTTCTGTTGTTTTTCTTGGCGTGTAACATTTTTTCAGTCTGTAACTTACCTTCATCAGGTTCCTGCATTATTGCCTACTGGAGGTATGGCTCATGGCTTGGTGCCATCCGTTGTCCAATCTGCAGACAAACGGTAATATTTCAAGTAATCATGGACCTGATAGTTTGGCTATCTAGTATAGCTTACCAAAAAGGCACGTACATGTGAACTGCAATAGTGAGACTGACAGAAAAGAAAGTCTGAGAAGCTGAAAGAATATGGATATGTGAGGCATAGATGGCAGACATTAAGTTTTTTTGAACTTCCTGCTTTGCCAAGTGGCTCAAAAAATACAGATTGCTCCTGCAACTCAAATTTAAGTGAACAGCACTGGTAATTCAGCCATTTTTCTGTAAAGGAGTATATAAAACCAGAAAATCCTAACATCTTAACAATTATTCTTCCATGCTTGCTGTTCAGGATGTTATCTATTATAACTTCTTTAACAGAACTTGCATCTGAAGGTCCTGGCTCTTGTGGAAGGCTGCCGGTAGGCAGTATACTACTGGTTTCTGAGACGTACTCTCTCCTTTCCTTCTCTCCCTGGCAAAAAACCCTATCTATGTCAATTTCTTTTTTTGTCCCTATTTTTAGTTTGTATGCATGAGCTTTGTAGAGCAAGTATTAACTTACTTCCTACACAACTTACTTACATTGTCAGTTTGAAATATGTCCCTGCAACTCATTAACGCTTAAGATCTCTGAGTCTTATAGTGTGTGTTTGAACAAAAGAACATTTTCATTTTAACAACGCACAAACCACAGAGCTAGTAACTTCTGATGAGTAACGTAACATACTTCATGCTCTGGGCCATACATTATATCCTGCTTTGATTGTGTGTATCAGCAGGACAAAAGACTGTAAGAACACAGATGAAGGAAAGACAAATTGGTATGACTAGAGGAAGAATGAATAGCTTTAGAGAGTAGCCAGTGAGGAGAGAGACTCAAAAAATAAAGATAAGGAAGATGCTTGCATGATTATGCATTTACTCTCATCCTGTAAAGTAAGAAAAGTGAGGTCTGATTTACAAATGGGGGATGGAAGTATGTGTGCATAAACAACTTGAGTTGTACAGAAGGTTCGTGGCAGGGCTGGGAGTTGAATGTAGATATGCTGTCATTTGCTAGACATGACTACTGCACAGATATAAGATATATATTTAGTGCCCAGATATAGAAGGAGCTTTTGAAGATTGTAATAATTTAAAGTGCTATGCATTTTGTATTTCCTATGATAATCTGTCTCTTATTCCTGGATATAGCTTCCAAATAGAAGTCTTAAGTTTTCGGAGACTCCTATACAGAAAAATAACATAAAATATATGTGAATGTGACCTTACTCTGTGTTAGTGTTAGTGTCAGGAGGATGGAGCCAGGCTCTTCTCGGTGACAACCAATGATAGGACAAGGGGCAATGGGTACAAACTGGAACACAGGAGGTTCCACTTAAATATGAGAAGAAACTTCTTCACAGTGAGGGTGACAGAGCACTGGAACAGGCTGCCCAGGGAGGTTGTGGAGTCTCCTTCTCTGGAGACATTCAAAACCTGCCTGGACACCTTCCCGTGTAACCTCATCTAGGTGTTCCTGCTCTGGCAGGGGGATTGAACTAGATGATCTTTTGAGATCCCTTCCATTCCCTAACATTCTGTGATTCTGTGTTTGCATGAAAATTAACGCAATAACGTTGCAGAATTCTCTGTGCTTACAAAAGAGCTCAAGATTAATATATTTTTCTGTTAACTTATTACTCTGTTTTATTTTCCTTGGTTGTGGTATGAATGTCCATATGGAAAAGTGTGAGTTTTGCTGCTTGTTTGCTGAAATGCAAGGCCATTCTAAAGAAGGAAAAAGAATGCGTGTTTAGAAAAAATTTCCTGTAAACTTCTCTTAGAAGGAGGGTTCTTATGCTTGTTTTTAACAATCTTTTTAAAATTAATATTCTGTAAAGAATTGTAAGCCATGAATTTATTAAAACTTAGCAGCAGAATCCATGTTAGTAGTTTTCATTTTATTTCGCTACTATATTTTTAAATAAAAGTTTGCTCTATGTACTTAACTGAAGTTAACTGTTAAACTTTTAATTTATAGTTAACAATGCCTGCATTTAAAAGACACTTGCACATGTAACAAAGACTCCCTGCTGTGCCTAGGTAACATTGTTTTTACCACTCTTTGGTGAAGATCAGCAGGATGCAACACAAGTATTACAAGATGTCAATGATTACAATCGGAGATTCTCAGGACAGCCCAGATCTGTAAGTTTTGGACAAATTTGGATGAAAGTCACAGATTTTAGGGGAGGCTGGTTTTGTTTGTTTCTTTGTTGTGTTGGGTTTTTTTGTTTTTCCCTGGGGTATGGATTTTCTCTTTATGATGCTTAGGGACTTTGCCACTTTTCATTAGGAAATCCATGTTTATATAGTTAGGGCAAACCCACAACCTTGAAAATATTTATTTGTAATTTGTGGAAACATGGAAATCTGCATTTTTGTTGTGAGTGAGAACTGCTAATAAGACTTGAGTTCCCTATTCCTAATTTAAGGTCTTTTAAAATTATGAATCATTAATTTGAAAGGATTAATAATTAGTAAAAATATTTAATTACATACATGACCTCTAAGGAAGAATAGTCACTTGATTAATCTCTTTACATTGATAAGAAGAATGTGAAGTTCTATTCTGTGCCATTTTTCCTCTGATTTCAAGCTATATGCTGTCTCCCTTTTTTTTTTCTCTCCTATATTATATGGCAATCTTTATTCTGCTCTCTGAGTGAAGACGACATGATTGGTTTTATATAAATAGCTAAAGAGAGATGGTTGAAGTTCTATGAACTTTAGAAAGTCAGACTTGTGAGCCTGTCTTCTGTGTGCATGTTCTGATTTGCAAGGTGAAATGCAGGCACATGCATACTAGTAACTTCCCTACTTCATCTGTTCATTGGATTTGGATTTAGTAACAAAACATTAGCAAGAAAAATTTACTGTCCAAATGGACAAAAAAGGTATGAGATGGTGGTGTTGTGGGTTTTTTTTTTTTGTTTCTGTTGTTTTCATGTTCAGTTATGCTTTTGATCCAGAATAAACTGAAACCACCTTTCAGGCTCTCTTTCAAGACCTCTCTGTGGGCTCTGTGTCTAGTCCCTGATGACCTGTCTGAGGTCATGCCAGAATTCTGCATTAAAGCCCTAATAGGACAAGATAAATTGTCTTAGATTTATGCATGGCATATTGCCTTAACCACATACAAAATTCCTTTCTAGAGAACTTTTTCAACCTTGACAATAACTCATTTTAACATCATGGCTCTGTCTAAAAACTGTGTACAGTAGAAAAGGAACCAGTATTAAAAAAAAATGCAAAGTTCACCCTCTCTACACATCACAAGAAAAACATGAGTATTTTCTACTGAGCAGTCCCTCAGTAAGATGACAGAATCATAGTAGAAAAATAGAAGGGAACCAGGGACAGGTTCATTTAAAGGTTCTTTAGTTGAAGCTTGATCCATTCTTTGGAAACTTGTATGAATCACTGGTTTTATGCCAGGGGAGAGGGTGTTGTGTTTCTGAAGAACTGCATCCTCTTCTACTTTGCCTATTTTTTTTTTTTTCCTTGCAGTCCCTAGTTGTCTTCCATTCTGATCCATATTTCAGTCCAGTTAACCTGTTTGCTGTTTCTCACTGTCTCAGTCATTTGTTTTACTGTAGTGATGACTGCTTTTCCTTCTTGATATTAACAGATGCCAATGTATTTTGTTGTGAGTTAAATGTATGTTTTATGGTATAGAATCACAAAGTTTAGCTGCTTCTTGAAAGCATATATACTCTAAATCTGACATTTTACCCAGGAAAACTAAGTCCACGAAGTCTTGTCTTACTGGTTTTTGTTTTAATTCTTATAAACTAATAGATTCCAAAGCTGTAATGTAGTAATAGAAACTTCAGACTAAAAGAAAGACCCATTCGGCTTGGGCCAGTTGGTAAAGCAAAATATTAACTTTTGGTTTCTTTCTTCGTAGATTATGGAAAGAATTATGGATCTGCCCACTTTATTACGTCATGCTTTCAGGGAGATGTTTTCTGTTGGGGGCCTCTTCTGGATGTTTCGCATCAGAATATTCCTCTGCTTGCTTGGAGCCTTGCTCTACCTGGCATCACCTCTGGATTTTCTTCCTGAAGCCCTCTTTGGAATTCTGGGTTTCTTAGATGATTTCTTTGTCATTTTTCTTCTGCTGATATATATCTCTATCATGTACCGAGAAGTAGTGACACAGCGACTGAATAGATGAAATAGACAAAAACAGTCCAAATGCAGAGGTGGCTGTGGAATGTTTAAAAAGAGTACTCTAACATAAGTATGATATAGCAAGGCACCTGTGTACAGTTTCAGTAGTTACAATTTCATAGCTGGTCATCTTATATAAATATGAAGGGTTAGTATGTGGTGATGCTTAACTGGAATCTTTAATTTGTGTATTACATATGCTTCATATAGATGAGGTTATTTTTATAGTGTAATAAACAAACTTCATCTGCTTCCAGCTGGTAAACAACTGATGTGATCAAAACAGAAAACACTTTTTTTGTGCATGGTTTGTGAAAAAGGAATTTTAGTAAAGGACTTCTAGCAAAAAATGCTTTTGGGTAATCTAGACATGTATAATGAAATTCAGAAATTCTTCACAATACAGTTATCACAGCTAAATTGTTTAATGTCTCTGTTGTGTGCTAGAGTTTTTTAAAATAAAAGTAGCATTGTGTGCCTCTGTGGAAGAAAACCAGGGACTGTTACAATTATCACTCTGCAGTTTGCTGTTGTCCACATGCTTCACAAAAAAAAAAGGAGAACACCTCAGTATTGCTTGAACTGCACTTAGTACAGTTGCGTGCAATTTGTACAATTTTATTTTAATATTTGGGAATATACACACAGTATCTGATCTAGATAGAGAAACCAGTATTATGTACACCAGACTGGTTAGTGCTCTATTTTTAAACAGGAGCATGGTTTTCCTCTTCATGCTTGTTTATTTGGTAGGTACATATCTTGGAAGCAGGCGTTTTATGCTGGTTTGGGTCAATGGAATGTGTCTGAAGTGAGAGTTTGCATTCCTTTGGTTGCATTAAGGCATTTAGCTAATGGAGAGAACCCTTGACTTTTAGACAGTGTTTGAAGAAAAGAAGTCAGTACTGGATGTTTGCACTGCAGAACTTTACCTGAATGTACATACTGCAATATAGGCATTAAACAACTTAGATATTGGGATATTTGATTTTCCTTTGGGGTTTTATTGTTGTTTGGTTGGTTGATTTGGATGTGGGTTCTGAATTACCTTGAAAAAAAATTGTTACAGGGGACCACAAAAAATGCTGGAAATGTTTTCGAAAATACCAGGGTATTAATTAACCTTAAAGTTGATTTTTTTTTTTTTATGTTGAGTTCAAAATGGGCTATCATAGCTATAGAAGTAATTTGAAAATATTTTCATTTTAAGAAATTAACCTCATTAGAAAGGTCAAGGGTATGACAGATCTATGTACTTTTTAGCCAGAGGAATTATAATTGCCATTTCGTTTTAACTTCCTGAGTACTTGAATGACAGTGATTAGACAGGTGATTCTTTGCATGTTTACATATATGGGATGAGGCTTACAATGAAAGGGACCTTTCCACAACTTCTATTTGTTTTGCCCCTGCAGGTGTCTTTTCTAAGCTTATGCAGGGAGATGATAAAACTGGCACCTGACATGTCAGTGGTTGCAGTAGGAGATTGTCCTTCAGTGTTTTAAATGACATTCATTTAAAAGTAAATTCACTGATTCTTCATTAGAAAATTTGCTTTTGAAAATCCAAAGATATTTTACAAATGAACTGGAAAGCTAAATTTTTCCTTGTTTTTCCTTGTTTGTTAATGATGGGCAAGAGGAGAAACAAGAAGTGAAACGAGGGGAAGGAGGAGAGCAAGACAGAAAATGACATTTTTTGAAGAAAATGCTATTGGTTCTTGAGCAGCTTAGTTGAGCTTTTTCCTTTGTGTTGGCATCACTAATGTATAGTGATGGTTTAGTGGCTACCTCAGTTAAAAGTTAAGGTATTATGGAGTAAGTGTGGGATATTCATAAACTGTTAGGTAAATTTACAAAGAAAGACAGTAGTTTAGGATGTTAATTAAGACAAGATTTTGCAGTTTTGCTATAAGCATTGTTTTGATTTTGTTTGGATTTTTTTTTCCCAAGAGATCCAGTAGAGAGCAAACTCCAAAAAAAAGTATTTTTAATGAGTAAATTTGTCACCCTCTTTTCTCCTGGAGTTTAGCTTGTGGATCTGCTTAGAGAAGAGTGTGAATTGCTGTTGTAGAACAACTGAAGTCTGTTCATAGAATCTGTTGATCTAGTACCTCCTCCATATGTTTATCCTATGAATGTGCTTATACTTCTTCCCATGACTCTTTAAATCCAGAGTGGATCTAGATGTACATGAAGCTGCTTATTACAGATTTGTTTTCATTGAGCTCCCCAATGCCACATGCTACTGTGAAGTTCATGCCAAAATATCCATCTAAGGGATCTATTCCTAAAGAACAGACCTTCTTGTGTACCTGAAATCATGCACGAGCCACATCTGAGTAGCTATATAAAGTTTGCTTGTGTTCTGTTCCTTCCTTCACTAGCCAGAAAGGGTTCATTCAGAGGCTTCTGCTTACTTTTGAGTATTTAGTAACATTGTAAGCTTAAATTCAACATATTGAATGCTTGACAGAATTAGAACTATCCTTCCTGTTCACTAGTATGTATGCTTGCTCGTAGAGGAGTCTTTTTGGTCCTGCAAGCCTGATGAATAGTATGACTTGCTCAGGCCTTTTTTTAAGCAGCTGCAGCGTTTGGCTGCTGCTCCTTTACACAAATCGAACTAACTGTGAGTTAGCTGTCTTGGGTACTTAGCTTGCACTTAACTTAAATGTTAAAGCTCCCAAGAAGCTGGAGATTAATGCATGAGCATGTAGGATTCCTGAACTGTGTCCTACGAAGTTGTTCTGGTAGCAATATTAAAGGTAAATGCTAGAGCTGACTACCAGCTTCAGGATGTGAAAGAACTATATGATGCTGTGTGGAAAGTGACTGCAAACTTTTCCACGGTTTTGTCTGCTGGAATAGGGCAGCCGTGTCCCTAATTGGGGAAAAGAAAGAAAGGGGAAGCTTTAGCAGCAAATAAGAGATATGGAGAAAAAAACATAGTTCTGAAATTATTCTCATGGCTTCCCCAAAAACTGTGTGAAATATTTGATTGTTCCAGCAATATTACCAAAGAGGAGAACTAAAGTTATATTTAATAGCTCTTACACAATGACTTGCAGCATCTTGAGGCCTAATGATCATCGTTATGACAAGTGCTGTACAGAGCTATCTGTTTGTGTTGTGTCCCACACCATTGATGTCTATGAGGAAGAGGCAGAATGATGTGACTTGGGGATACAGTTTTGCCATAGGTTTCATAGAGCTGTAGCAATGACCTGTGTGTTACACTAGATTTTTAAGACAAAATAATTTAGACCTACTCATTGTTACTTTTAATGATAATAAATTGCTATTAAAGTAAGAGATTCTCTTGATTTATTTCATTGACTTTCTGGGAGGGAAATTGTTTTATTCCCTGTTTTCTCCATTCCCTGGGCTAAAGCTGGTCGTAGCTCTTTTGCAGTCTTGATTGATTCCAGTACAGGTGATTAATTAGCACCTTCAAGTATCAGTCCTCCGTGAGAACAAATGCACAAAGCAGGTGGGTGAGAATCCAGTAAGTGAAGTAAATGGAAGGAAACCGCAAATAGTCTCTGTAGGTTTACAGGAAAGACAAATGTTGGGGTGGGGCAGGGAAGAACTGGATGTGACTGGCCTGTGCTGCAGTCCTGTGCTTTTCCTGATCCATGTTGTGGAAGACCTCTGGGCATCAGGAAAACACAATCCAGGAATGCTAAGGAATGTCCAACAAGTCTCAGCTGGGGAGTCCAGTGCCAAGTTGGGCCAAGTCTTCTAGACTCAGAGGTGAACTTTGTCGCCTGCTTTGGTACATGGTTCCAGTGTTTGTGGAAAAACATGTAAATACATATTTGGTAAGAAGCTATTTAATCAGGTTGAAATTTTGATGGGTACACACATGTCCTTCCATCTGATTCCTCTGTGCTTGCTGTGGGAAGCTCAGTCAAACACTCCAGAGTTCCTCAGCCAAGGCTACCAGAGTAGGTGGCTGTTTCAGAAGGTCTGTTGTATAGTTGCAGTTGTAGTAGATAGGTTTTCTGCTTTCAACTGCCAACCAAACAGGCAACTGCCCATCGGTCACCAATACTGGAAGCCATGTGGGCATTTGTTTCAAAGAGACAGATCAGTAATCTCATTACCCCTGCCCCTTCTAGATGTAGTGTCCTAGTGGGTTGTCTTCTTCCCTGTTATGGGCACTGAGGTTTTGACCTGGGGAAGAAGCTGCCTAATTTCATTCCATCTATGATTCCCTCAGCTCAGGGACCTGCAGCTGTTTAGGGCAGAGATCGGGCTGCAGCTGCTGTTCCTTTGTGAACAGCGCGTCATTACACTCTCTTATAAGTACAGGTGCTTTCTGTAAACCAGATCTTTTGTTAATTCAGGGAGTGAGAAGCCAATCCAAGTTACAAAATAAATAATACCACAAAATGAGGCAAGCAGGAGGTTAGAGTTGAGTTTCCTATGCTACAGCTTGGATTAAGTCTTTTTATATGCCTCTGCTCTGTACCACATTGCCTTATGTAAGATGTTTGTCACTTCAGCAGCCGTGTAAGATACATTTCATCCATCTCTAGGTAATCTCAGATCTTGCCACGGGTACTTCTATTGTACTTTCCTGTCAAGTGTTAGGGCTGCTATGTTGAGTGGATTAAATCAAAGGGTGTGGCAGGGTTGGGGAGAACAAGAAGGGTCCTCTTAAAGAAAATTCCTTGTTGTGTGATCTACTCTTATTGATACTGTATGACCCTGTATGAGGACATCTAAATATCTTGTCTCTCTTTGATTATGCTAATACTAGATAAAAGGCACAAGAATGTTGAAAACTCTAGAAAAATATATCTATGAGGAGATGTTGGAGAGACTGGTATTATAGGGTGGGCTGAGGAAGTCCTGAGTCTTCAAATATGTTAAAAGGGGATGCTTTTCTCTGCATTAGGTATGACTGGAGGAGGTAGCAATGATCTCGAATTGCAACAAATGAGACTTAGATTAGGAGAAACCTGCTCAAGTGAGTTGGCAGAGGATATTGTCTGGGGCTTCTGAAGGCAAGCTAACATCTGTGGGGACTGGTTTCTGCACAGCTAGTCCTGCCTGGGGAATGGGCAGATGAATTAAAAGGTATCTGCTTTCAAGGCAGCTGGTCTGGGCCTTAATAGACATGGGACCAGAGAAGTCCTGATCTGACACAGTCTATCCTTGCTGCTGGTGTTTCTGACAGACGTAACCAGCTGGCAGACCTGACCAGCTTACCTTTCCCCAGGAGTTTTGCTAAATAGTAGTGCTTAAAATCCCTGGTGTAACGATATGGCTCCACCTTATTTCAGGACACTTTAATGATTATTTACAATAATATTCCATTTTATTACAAAGACTAATTGTTTATCCCACATTTTCCAAGAAAAGGATTATTTCTCATGATTAACAGATGCTTAATTGGTGGGAGGGAAGGAGAAGGGAGAGGAACATAATTGATAATATTGAGTCAATTGCTTGTTGCTGACAGGTAGCTGATGGGGAACCATGGCTGTATCAGGTGTTACTAATAGCTTGGCTAGGATATGTTGCATGGAAAGCTGTTCAGCTTCACGCTAGCATATGTTGTGCTTCACAGTCAAGAATCATTTTCTCCCCCCTCCCCCTTTCTGCCTTCACTCTGGAAACTTATTTTTTCTTTAACCAAGATGGGGAGGCAGCAGAACCTGAAAGTAATATGCCATACTTTATACAGGGCTGTGTGAACAGTCCTGTGTAAACCACCTTTTTCAGGGAGAGGCCTCCCATCATCCCATGTGACATGTCCTTACTCTCTGAAGTGGAAGGTCATGCTTTTGTCTTTCTTGACATCTTCACCATCTGGGTGCCAGCAGTTGGTGTTGCCTGATGATGTTGCCTTTGTGCCTGGGCTCTGAGGAGAGTCACAATACTCAATTTAACAGAGATTGTCTCAAAATAACTATTATAATCAGTGAGCTGTTTTATGACAGTCTGTGGTTTATGTTTTCATCCCATCTAGGGTCTTCAGCATCCAGTGAAAAAACCTGACAGTGCTCTAGTCTCACTTCTTTTTCTTGCAGGTTTTTGTTCGTTCCCTTCCCACTTTCTCATTGTGGTGCGTAAGGACCACAGTAAAGGTCACAAAGCAAATTTTGATTAATCACTTGGTTGTGTACCACAACAGTTCACACCTTACCCCTGAATATCCTTTCCAGCCAACGCCTCAACTCTTGCATCTCATAGGCTATGCATCAGGAAGGAGGGAAGGTAGAAACGTGTCTGGTTAAATAGCTAAATTCCTCATGCAGGAGCCTAAAGAAGACAGTTTGGTATAGCCCCGTGGTTCTGCCTCCTCCCCACACAAGGGACTGGGCACCCTGGGTCTGCTGCCTTTCCCCAAGAAGAATGAAGTACCTGAAGCCCAGCAACTTTTTGGCTAAAATTTCCCTCAGCAATTCCTCCTGTTTTGACAACTGCAAGTGGACAACAAAGACCAGAAGAAGCATGGCATCAAAGCAGACCTCCAGTTAGGCAGGGCTGTATTTGCACCTGGGAGGCTGGAGAAGAGCCCATGTACTAAAGAGCTATTGCATAGTTTCAGTCATGTCTGGTTTTCTCTGTCCCTGAGGTTGTCAGGTACAAGCATTTTCTGGATGAAAAACAAGGCACTGCTTTGAAAATAATCTCTGTGGTGTTACACTTTATCTACATACAGGTATTTTGAGTCCCTGAAGTTCTTGTTCTCAGCTACCACAAGCAAGGATTTTCTCAATATGGAAAGATGAACAGAGAACTCAGTAATCATATTGCAACTGCAAAAGCCCTAGGGGAAAAAAAAGGAAAACAAACAAACAAAAACGTATATGACACATGATTAAAACCACAAGGACTGGCAACATAGTGTCAGCAAATCTGCTTCTCTTGAAATCCTGTGAACTTCCCATCCTGGGCTGCTAGGCAAAGCCTTTCCTGGATGCAGATCTTTGGTGTTGATTCACTTCACCTTGCTCAGAAGAAATGAGTGACTGATAGCAGTAATTGTAGATGTTAGATTGGCAGCAGTAGTAGCCATGCTAGCCAGCCCCAGCAGACTTTTCCTGCCCTAACTCTTGCTCCACAGTGGGATGCTGCCCCCACTGAGTGCCTCACTGACTTGGGAGGGCACTGTCGATGCCACAATAGATCCAGGGCAGAGGCAATGATGGAAACACCTCCTTGCAAGCCAGGAGATTGCATCAGAACTGTTTCATTTCCAAGGCATGGGAGAAGGAATTAGGTGAACCCTCACCCTTCTGAGGAGAGATAGGTACAGAGGAAGCCAGGGGACCACCAACCTGCTGGCAGATGCCTAGAACAGCCTCCAGTAACATGTACTGCTTTGCAAAGGGCAGTGAGATCAGATCCTAACGGGGTGCATGTTGATCCCATGAGAAGTGTGAGACAGACAAAAAAGCAAAGCCAGCGTGCAGCTGCAGCCTGTGCAACAAGTCCCAGCATTGGCAAGCTGATGGAGAGGAGCCACAGCAAGGCAAGACCTGCCCTGCTGCAGCCTCAGTGACACAGAGCAGCTTCTCCTCATGTCAGAGGGGCAAGTCCCTCCCTAGGGCCAGGGCTGAGCTGGAGATGGCAGCTGACCTAGCACCCCTGTGAGCCAATGGAGTTGTTAGGAGAGTGGGTCTTCTCATGCTGTGCTCTTTGATGTGGCTGCAGGGCTCTCCAGCTTTTTCAAGGGCCACCTGGCTTTTCCAGGTGTATGCTGTTGCCTTTCTTTGAGTTGCTGCAGACAGAGTGACCTGAGGCCAGTGGGAATGAATTAGTTGCACAGCTCCTCACAAAGGAGCTTGCTCCTGTCCTTCTTGATTCGGCCCAGGGGAATGACTCCTGGATAGTGTTGCTCCTGGTAAAGATGGTGGCTGGTAACCAGTGGCTGCATGGCCCAAGCTCTTCCTGCCATTATGCAAAGTTTCACAAATAGACTCAGTATGGGTGGCGTCCTCGGAGCAGTGCACCCAATCTTTGTGTCTTGCCTGACTCTTTGTAGGCATTTGCCATAGTTTCTTTAGCAATCTGCTCTTTCTGTGCATTTTCCTTAAGTATTTCTGCTTTCTTGGAGGGGCTGTATCCTATAATCTTCACTGTCTTTGCTTTTACCATACACTTGGGATTTGCTCCTACATATAAACAGTATCGGGGTACTGCCTTAGAGCCAGCCACTTGTCCTTATAGCATGTGAAAAATCACAACAGATAGATCCTAAAGGGTTAAACTTTATCAGGTACCAAAATGTAGTGAAAATAAAATAATCCGAATGGGAAAGGGGAATCAACTTGGGGATTAGTCATTACTGAGTAGGATTTACAGAGGAGTAAAACTAGCGTAAAAATGTAAACTGGTTTTGCATCCACCCACCATACCATGTTTGCTTGCTACGAAACACCAAGCAAGAACAAGTAGGCACATCATCTGATTTACTGCAGCAAAGATCCACAGGTCAAAATAATCTAGAAAAAGAATGACATCTCAGACAGCAGATGTACATACCTGAGCTGGGAAAGACCTGCTTACAAATGCAGTGCCCACTTGTCCATTGGCCACCGTGGGGTCCTGGACGCCAGAGATCTGCATGCAGGTCTTGGTATTGCCTATGTGCCCATTCTCCAAGAGATGTTTCACAGGGACTCTTGCAATCAAAAATGTTTTCCTCCCAAAGCTATACTCTACTCCTTCCTGCTGGCACAAGGCAGATCAGATCCTTGCCTGCGGACAGTACTGCAGCATTGATGAGGTTGTGAGCAGATGTGGTACCCCATGGAGAGCTTCTTTTCCTCCAATATGGCCCTTTGCAGTAAGGATGCAGGTCAACCCCCCTGTGTCCCAACACCTTCTCATGTCTCTCTGACAGCCCTCTTCCACCAAGCCCTAGCCACCTCCCAACAGATGGCAGCAGCCTTGCACATTGCCAGTGCACAAGGCTTGGCACTGTGCACAAGAATAATGCTTGCGTCTGGCAGTTTTGGGGACGTTTTTCCTCCCTAATCACCCAAAGACCTTTTGTTTTCCAAGCAAATGTAGTCTCATAAACAGATTTCAGTCTATTCTTTACCTCTTCCCATGGCCTTAATGAACATCTCTTCTTTTCTTCTGACAGCATCAGTACTGCTAAGTCAAACCAAGCTGGCAGCTTGCTCCCCAAAGCTCCCCAGCTTTGGGAGTCTCTTGAGTATGGGAAAGTCCTGGTTTACATTAACCCTCGTCCCCACCCAGACTCGTATTTCCTGAGAAAAAAATGACATCAGGAACCCAGTGCCTACAGCCTTGTATGCCAAAAGAGGAAGAAGAAGAAAACAACTGTTGAACTCCTGTTTGGCTAAGTTTTATATTTCTGAAATATGCTCGTACTTTTCTAGGTCTTGAGTCCAATCAGCTTTCGAAGGTAGTATTTGTCACCACTAATGCTTCTGTACTTCCCTTCCCCTCCTACTACTGCCCGTAAGTCCATTTCCTCTCCCTTTTGTCTTTATGGCTTCAGAGCCAGCTTTTCCTCTCCCCATTGCATGACTGGGAGAGTTTCTGCTTACTTATTGCTCTCTGTCTGCATCTTTGGTGTGACATCTCTTCACAGAAAGCAACAGAACGGTTAGGAAGGTCCTTCTGCTAAAGACCTCAGCATTGGTGTTGTAAAAGTAAGAACCATAGGCTCCAGAATATGTGTGAAGTTTTAGATATATTTCCCCCCTAATTTAAAAGAAATAATTATGCCAAGCCATCTGTTGCTAATGTAAAAAAAGATGTAAATAGATGATACATAGTTTATGGAGTGTCACATGAGTGCTCCATCTGCTGTGGGGAAAATCACCATTCCGTAACAACAACACTGGGTGCTGAAGTGCAATCCAAGAGTTTGGAGGAGCCTTAGGCTTTCCAAAGGCATAGCCAGCTCCGAAGGCTGCCCCAAAAGGAAAACAACTCAAACAAGGGTGGATGGAGTAGATATCTGCATATCAGTTCTTTCTCTCTGTTTTTCTGACAAGTAACAATAATGGCTATGTTGGAAACAGTGTTAAGTTATGCCTTTATGCTCTTGTTTCAGATACTTTGCAAACTCAGGGATTCTGCTCCCTTATTTACATTTTCAAGGTTCACCTGACAGCTGGGAATCTAGTGAGCTGTATCTCTACTTAATGACAGCAGAAGGCTGCCACATGTCAAAGTAATTGGGCAATAAAGTGGCAGATAAAACTCAGCTTTGATGAACATGATGTAATGTACATGGGGGCAACAGCAATCCTTGCCTTGGCTGCCGACTGATGGACTCCATGTCAGCTGTTGCTATTCAGGAAGAGACCCAGGAAGTGCTGTGAATGGTTCAGTGTGCTCAGTAGTGGTCAGAAAAGGAAATAAAAGGTTGAGAATCGTGAGGAATGGAATAAAGGTAATCAGTTAATTCTCTCGTGTGTCTGCACCGTGAACCTTCTGCCTAATTCTGGTCTTCCTGTCTTAAAATGGGTGCAGTGACAGGACACGACAGACTCCAAGGAGCTGGAAGTATGGAGTAGTTCTGTGCCAGGACATGACAAAGGTACTAGGACTCTTAATCTGCAAAATAGAGAAGGTATGGTAGAGGTCTGAGAAACCAGGACTCCAACAGGAAAAGTGAACAAGGAAAACACTATTCACTACTTCTCATGCCACCAGGTCTGGGTGACACCCCATGGAGCTGGCAGAGAACAGGTCCTAAACTCAGCTGCTTCACAACGTGCACAGTTATCTTCTGATACTGAAGCTGTCAATGTCAGGAGCCTGTGCAGTTCCAAAAGTTTTAAACAAACCTGTGGCGTGAGTTCCACGAGAGCTATTAAATGTGGAGGCCCCAGGATCTCTCACTCCTTAAGTTCCCACATGCTCATGGGCAGTAGGTGGAGGAAGATCTTTTATCCTGCCTTATGCTTTTCTGAAGTGCGTGCTGCTGTCAGCCAGGGAGCTGGATCAAGCAGCCCCACAGACTCACCAACCTTGGACCAGCATTTTCCCAGAACCCAGTACCATGTTTTCAGCTTGCAAGAGATTTGGAACAACAAGAGAGAGTGCAAAGCAACACAAATAAAAATCCTTTGCCTTACTCTGTAGGAAGCACAGCTTGGTTGAGAAAATGGTCTTCTTCCCCAGAGTACCAACAGTCCCTCCTCCCCTGGGTGCTCCCTGCAGCACGTAGGGTGGATGCCTGCAAAGGGTAGGCTTTTCTCCCAGGGCAGGGCCCATGTGGCCCTGGACTGCATGCAGCCCAGAGGTGGGAAGAACGGCAACAGCACAGGGAGCAAGGCAGGTCATAGTGGCTGGACTTCACGTGAGCCTCCACACCCCTTGGTCTCCTCCTACCCCCAGCAGTTACTGCAGGGAGGAAACATTATCCAGTCCCAGAACAGAGGATGAACTCATGTTGGGGACACGAGTGAGCGTTTCTCTTGCCTTTCTGGTGTTGGAGCACATTATCCAGACCCTCTCCATTTCCAGACGGGTCAGGAGGCTTCCATCAAGTGGTACAGCTGTGTATTAACAGCTTTTTACCCCTGAACATGAAGATGGTGTCTAACTAAATGTGCATTTTCAAAGTGAAAGGATAATTGGGAGAAAACTGAGGAGAAAAATTCTGAAATCTTTTGGGAGAGGGGCAGTTTGAAACACAAGGATCCCTATGCACTCCCAGCCCGACCCGGAGTTCCACAGGTTCCCAGCACTTGGGGAGTCATGGACACTGTCACATTAAGACATTGGCTTCTGGGGCCAAGACAGCTGTTACCACCAGTAGGAAGCCTCACCTGTGCTACCAAATCTGTCTGAGGAAGCAGGATACACACAAGTTTTGTAAACAGCTAAACCAGATACAAGGAAAGAAGAATGTCACCCCTCACCCCAACCTAAATATTGCTGATTCATCAGACAGCCTGAGTTTTGTTGTTACTCAGAAAAAGCCACCACAAAATACAATTTTCTGCATGTTTTAATCTGATCCCTTGAACATAAAGGAGGTATAATTCTGCCTAGCCCAGTGCTTTTTTGGGGGAGAGGGGACAAGCAGGGTGGTGATGTCTGATCTGTCCTTGCACTTTACTAGGTAGCAGAAATGTTCCCAGCCGGGTAGATAACGCCACAGACCCAGCAGGTGGCAAATGCAGTTTATTTGACCATGCCGTATGCAAACAATAGGTTTGGAGGCTCAAGATGTGGGTAGGAGTTGCCCCCCAACATGCCCAGCTGGAGCTCAGTGATGGCCAGCTCCTGCTGCAGAAGTGGAGGAAGACAGATGGCACAGGAAAGTCTTCTCCCTTCCCCTCCCTGCCCAGAAAGCTGCTTCTCAGAGGTACACGCCAGCAGATCAGAGTCAGGTGAGCCACCTCTGAGATGATGCTCACACTTGTGCTCGGAGGGCTTTTAGGCACGTGTAGACTGGCTGTGACTGGCCCACTCCTGGTCTTTGCATTTTAAGGCTGCCCAAGAGGCCTGGACGGCATTTATGTCCTCTGCCCGGCTGAGAAAACAACTAGTGTGTCGTCTCCAATGGACTTCTCCATCCTTTGCTGGCTGCCTTTTAGTTGTCTGCCAAAGTGTGTTGCAGGCAAATATTTGCTCTGTGGTCTCAGACGCTACCTCACTCCTGTTTGCCCAGGCTCTCACTTAAGTGCCTTAAACATGGTGCTTACTCCACCCACATGCTGGGGTGTTCAAACAGATGCCAAGTCACAAGGGCACAGGTTTTGTGTGCGCTGCTCTCATGCATGTCTTCCTTCCCTGGTGCTGGCAAATGTGGAGGAAGAAGAGACAGCCCAGGCACAGAGATATCCAGACTGTCAAACCCACCTGGAGGCTTTGCAATGAGTGCGTCCTTGCTGGGGAGCACAACAGCCATAACCAGCACAGCAGTAAGTACCAGGAGGCGAAGGGCAAAGGCAGGCACCAGGCCTGCATTCTGTAGACCTTTGTGCAAATGCTAAGACCCCGTGTCTCAGTTTGCTGGGACTCTGGTCTGCTGCAAGCCCAGACAAGTGGAGGCTTGGGGTTGCACTTTTTTTACCCACTTGCAGGTGCCTTGCGTGCAGAGCTGTCACTTGGGAGGGCTTCAACTATGTGTGTAGTTTTGTTCTGTTGGGCTGTGCTCCCATGAGGAGATGCAAGCTGGGTAAAATTAGTAGTTGCAGACCATGAGGAGTGCTGCACCTGAAATAGCCTGGAAAGCCACTTGGGTCTCCTCATCTCAGTAAAATGCTGCTGGTGGGGGTCCCCAAAACTCCTACGGCTTCTCAGGTAGGGACAGAATTGTCATGTTTACCTACAGACTTCACCTCCTTGTGTCCAGCATGCAGCACTTTGGAACAGGAGCCAACCAGTGTGGTCCTTCCCTTCCTCCACAATGGGATACTGTGGGGAGGCAGAGGAGAGGAGTCCCCTGCATATGTGGCCAACCTGTGAGCATGAGTGGGCTCAGAAGCCTTGTGTATGGCCTGTCTGATTAAGGCAGGTGCACGTCCATCCTTCCCAGGTCTCTCTCAGTGCAGTGTTCAGTTTGACTGGGTACCCTGTACTCCTCTCAGAAGAGCCCTGGCATAGCATGCAAGGAGCAAGAGGAAAATAAAGTTCACTGTGCTTTTTTCTTTCTTTTTTTTTCTTCCCTCTCCTGAGCACACAGCCTCAAAAGCTCAGAAGTGCAGCCAGACCCTTCCTGTTACATGACAGGGGGGCAAAGACCCCCAAAGTGCTCCCTATGTGCCCTGATAGCAAAGATGGCCCTGAGGCACCCAGAGAAGTTTAGACAGGACTAACACCAGTGCTAATGCAGGCTGCAAGGATTGTCTGAGTGGAGCAGCAGCTTTGTAGAAGACTGAACATGGTGTTAATCTGGCAGGTACCAAGGGAGAATAGCCCACTGAAAGGTCAGGTTCCAGCTGTTTCACAGAATCCCAGAATGTTAGGGATTGGAATGGACCTCAAAAGATCATCTAGTCCAATCCCCCTGCCAGAGCAGGAACACCAAGATGAGGTTACACAGGAAGGCGTCCAGGTGGGTTTTGAATATCTCTAGAGAAGGAGACTCCACAACCTCCCTGGGCAGCCTGTTCCAGTGTTCCGTCACCCTCACTGAGAAGAAGTTTCTTCTCAAGTTTAAGTGGAACCTCCTGTGTTCCAGCTCGAACCCATTACCCCTTGTCTTACTGTTGGTTGTCACCGAGAAGAGCCTGGCTCCATCCTCGTGACACCCACCCTTTATATATTTATAAACATTAATGTGGTCACCCCTCAGTCTCCTCTTCTTCAAGCTGAAGAGACCCAGCTCCCTCAGCCTTTCCTCATATGGGAGATGCTCCACTCCCTTAATCATCTTTGTGGCTCTGCGCTGGACTCTCTCCAGCAGCTCCCTGTCCTTCTTGAACTGAGGGGCCCAGAACTGGACACAATATTCCAGATGAGGTCTCACTAGGGCAGAGTAGAGGGGAAGGAGAACCTCTCTCGACCTACTAACCACCCCCCTTCTAATACACCCCAGGATGCCATTGGCCTTCCTGGCCACAAGGCCACAGTGCTGGCTCATGCTCATCCTGCTGACCACCAGGGCTCCCAGGTCCCTTTGCCCTGCACTGCTCTCTAATAGGTCATTACCCAACCTATACTGGAACCTGGGGTTGTTCCTGCCCAGATGCAAGACTCTACACTTGCCCTTGTTATATTTCATTAAATTTTTCCCTACCCAACTCTCCAGCCTGCTCAAGTCTCGCAGGATGGCAGCACAGCCTTCTGGCATGTCAGCCACTCCTCCCAGTTTGGTGTTATCAGCAAACTTGCTGATAGTACACTCAATTCCCTCACCCAAGTCGTTGATGAATATATTGAATAATACTGGTCCCAGGACTGACCCTTGAGGGTCACTAGATACAGATCTCCAGTTAGACTCCGCCCCATTGACCATGACTCTCTGGCTTCTTTCCTTCAGCCAGTTCACAGTCCACCTCACTACCCGATCATCCAGTCCACACTTCTCAGTTTTGCCGTGAGGATGCTGTAGGAGACAGTGTCAAATGCTTTACTGAAGTCAAGGTAGACCACATCCACTGCTCTGCCATCATCAATCCACCTTGTTATGTCTTCATAAAAGGCTATGAGGTTGGTCAAGCACGACTTCCACTTGGTGAAGCCATGTTGACTGGCCTTAATGAGCCTCTTATCCTTGATATGTCTTAAGATGGCACAAAGGATAAGGTGTTCCATAACAGTTCCCAGCCAGACGGACAGGCTCTGCTGCAGGATACCTGCAGTGGGGTAGTGGTGTGGCTGCTCCAGTGGCATGAAGCAGTAAGAAGCAGTACAGAGGGGTAAATATGATGCACCAGCTGAGCCATCAGCACCACAGTGCCCACCTGTAACAGCCACAGATCCGTCTGAGAAGGAGTGACTCACCTTCCTGCAGCTTCTTGCAAAGCTGGTGCATATAGTGAGGAATCAAAGTGTGTAGTTTTAATAAAGCAACACCAGCATGCAGTTTGACATGTAACACATTCTTTCCTTCAAGCAATTTCTCTTTCTAGCTCAGCACATTCTGTCACATAAAGGCAATAGAGGACACTAGAAAGTGTTTCCTGGTTTTGTCTGTCGAAAGTAGTGGTGCTAATTTTGAAAGTAGAAGGGAAAGGGAGCAAGGGCAGTACATGGCTGTGCATTGATCCCAGCTGCATGGCACAAGGTGGACGCTCCCCTGGACCACACTTTGTAAATCTGTCATTTCCAGAAAACGACAATGAGTCACATTTGCCCTGTGTTTCATTCAAAGAAACTGAAAGAATTAGCTGGTAAGGCATTGGGAAAGGCTTGTTATGAGTCATGCTGCCACAGTCATAGCTACACAGGCACTGGAAAGCCCAGGCGGCTGTTCCCAAGCAGTGGCCCATGGGCAAGAGTGTCCCTTAAAATCTCCAGAAATGGTGATCAGAGGGACTCCAGAACCTTCAAAAAGGCAGGGCTGATCCAAGGGGGATACTGAGGGTTAAAGATGTTCAATGATTTAATGAGATGGTATAATTTGCACAGCTGGGTTTTGGCTCAGGTCTGACTTCTCCACAAGTGCATGCTCTCAAGCAGTCTGGAAACAGACTTCAGAATAGTCGGTAAGAAAGCATTCTGTCCACGACTCACTAAAAATAGCCACACTGTGAAAGAGAGAAATTATACATGAGGATGGAGATCAGACCAGCTGGCCAGCAGCTGGAGTTAAATCTGCATCTTTCCCCAAAAGACTACAGTGAAGAGCAAAAGAGACTCGAATACATTCCCCCCAGTGAACTCTTTCTTAATCTCCAAATGCAAATGCTGGAGAGCCTTACCCTGTGGAAAGATAGCAGAGGTAATCTGGCACAGTTGTTGTGCTTTCTTAATTACCTTGAAGTTGCCAATTTTTTGAAGTGTGCTTTGGGGAATAGTTACAAGTCTCCCCATGCTGGTGTTTTACCCCAAGGTATTTACATTAGTCTCAGTTTTGTGTAATTTTCTCTCTGGGATTTTCCTTCATTTTCTCCCCCACCTAAGCATGCTAGACATGAACTCCAAATTGAAGTGAGATCCAAGAGCTCCTTGGAGCCGAGGGGCAAATCTGCAAAGGCCACCCAGTTTTTAGGGCCATGTTCTTGCTGTGGTTTTATCTCAATCCTGGCCAACATGGGACAGCAAGGCTGTGCTGAGTCTGCAGGCTCAAGGCACTCACGTGTTAGGCAGTGCCTCTCCTCTACAGATGCAGCAGTTGGTCAGTTCACTAGTTCATTGAACTGAGATGTTCCTCTTTTGTACACCGACTGATGAAACCATGGAGGGGACCACTCCTGCTGGTACGCATTCTATCTGGTCCCTCTTTGGGAGAGTGCATTCAGTGATCTGCAGAGGAGAGGAGTATCCCTGCACACCTGGGCAAGGAAGGCAAGTAGGGAGGGAGGGGAGCTGGCGAGCAAAGGAGGCTGCCATCTGCAGCCAGAAGGACCAGGTGGAGATGAAGCATTAAAGAAAAGTGGTGAGAGGGAGGCACCAAAGCAGAGCTCAGGCACAGAGAAAGGATATGAATGGAGTGGACAGGAAGGCAGAGTTTCTTTTTGCAACTGTGTTTAAGCATCAGGACTTGCAGAGCATCAGGAGGTCCAGCTACTTGCTGAGGAATAGAGTAATGCAGGGACACAGCTATTCCACTAACGAGCTCAGGCCACAGATAGCTGGAAATCTCCTTCAGTGCTAAGATTTGGTTAAGGCCCCTCACTGAGGCTGCTAAGCAGATGCAATGGTTGCAGCTAACAACTCATTTCATATTTGTTTCAGTTGGGCCCACAGCTCAGAGCCACAGATGACTGAATTGTTTCCTGTCCTGCGGGCCAATCACCACGAGCAGCAAGCTCCCTATGGAAGCTGTAGAGAGACTGTTCTACCAGTCTCAAAGGAAAAAACTTGTTTGGTTAAAGTAAAACAAAACAAAACCTACCAAAAAAAATTTTAAAAAAGAACAAAGAATGGACATTTAATCCTAGGTTTATTAATCTTGGGTAGTGTGGTGTGCAGAGCTGCTGTGTTCCAGGTTATGTGACTCTGTGGCTACAGGTGCACAGAAGCTGACAGGTCTGAGCAGAGGAGGAGTCTATCTAACACAACAGGGTGACTCCATTTGTGTCTACAGATTAGTAAAGCTGTAGGGAGATGGTCAGTAATTATGCGATCTAGCTGCCCTGTTTGTCTTCTCCTGAGCCTCCTGGTCCAGGTTACTTTATTCCTGAAGAATGAGCTTTGAGATACCCACCAAAGCTTAGTCATCAGGATGCATTACCAAAAACGGCCAAATCATTGGCCATGAGGTGTATTCAGGGAGCTGTGATTTGCCTTTGCAACTTGGACTGTCAGGAATCAGGCCTCCAGCTGTGCCTGACTTACAGACCACAGGCAGGCAGTAGGAAGCAACCTCCATCCATCCAACTACCTCTCTGAACTGATACACTCAATTATAGTCACCAGCCCCCCACCTCCCCTGTGGCAGGATCTTTCTGGGACTGACATTTGAGATCTGCAGCAAGAATGACAAAAGGCACGAATTTTGGATTTGTCAGGATGGCTCAGATGATGAGACATCAGCCCAAATGTACTGAAATATTGTCATTTACACTTCCTGACCTCATTTACAGTTGGTGGGGGGAAACCCAATGCAACTTGTGTGTCATATCTTGCACATTGCTACATCACGCCAGAGAAAGCGAAAACTTTAAAAAAAATTACTTTAATGCAGCCAGATGCAGGTGAAACAGAAAGTAACCAGCCCACATCAGGATAAATGAGAGAGGTTCCTAGCTTTTATATGTCACCTGCTACTTGACTTCTGGCAACTGATGCAATTTCCAGATCTACCTGAAGGGCATATGTCAGAACCTGAGTCGCCCAGGCTGAAGGAAAAGAAATAATAAGCCACAAGAGCACCATTAGGCCTTTGCCTCCATCTCAAAGACAGATAGTACCCAAGAATAAGTTCTGACCTGTTGAATTACTCCATTAGAACACTAATTTTCAAACCTGTGCAAGGGACATGTCTGTTCCACTTGTGCAAGAACCCAGAGACAGTGTGTGAGGGGAACGGGATCTCAGAGTCAAAAAAAAAAGAACACTATCCTGCATGTTATTCAAGCAATGCAAAACACCCAGCTTTTACTCCACACCCTGTGAATAATAGAGCACAGTCTAAACTATCTCCTTCCTGAGCACTTCTGGAGACACCACTCCAAGACACTCAAGGCCAGAGGAACTGAAAGCTTAAAGAGAACAAGTAAATGCTCCATCTGAAGCTCTATCAAACTGTTAAAGGCTCTCACCATCTTGTTGTCCTGCTTCTCCTCTGTATTTCATTTGGAATGCATCGAGATTATTTCAAGAGTGCTACAGACTCCCCAAGGTAGAAATCTGTATTAGAAAGGAGTGGAAATCTGCAAGGAGTGGTCTGGCTAGAATGTGTGGAACACAGCCTGCAGCCATGCACAACGTGGAGATTAAAAAGCATTAAGTAACTCCCAGAGCACTGAAAGAGGCATGGTTCGCATTTAGAACCACAGTGTGCTCCCAGCTTCCTTTCCCTCACTCCTCTAACTTTTGCATGCTTTTGAAGTCTTAGTATTCATATCTTAAATCAGAAGAAACCAGTCCCTCCACCATTTCTTCGGTGTCAGAGAATGAGCTAGAGTCCAGCCGTGTGCTTGGGGTGTAAGCTGGTGTGTTCAATGCCAGTGGCACTGCTGCGCTTCTCAGCTCTTGCTTCAACCTGGCGGCCTCGAAGCATTCTTGGTAGGTCTTGGCACTCAGTCCTTCCCCTCATCACTGGGTTTGGAAGGATGTATCCAGAAAGCATGGCTGCTTTCCCAGAGCTGGGAAGCTTTCAGCTGGCATTTCAGAAGCGTTTTTAGCACGTGGCGATGTTTACTGAGTAACTCTCCTTGGGGAGTATGTCAAGACATAGCAACGGGCATAAGAACCATCACAGGAAAGAAAGAAAGTTGCCTTATTCAACAGATCTGCTCCAGATGTGACTTCAGAACAGTTTAAATGGCAAAAGTTTTTACCATTGCTGCTTCTGCTGAAACAGAAAAGTCAAGACATAGGCAACTGGAGTCCTGTCCCACAGTGCTGATTACTCCAGTCAGCTTTTCTTAGCAACAGCCTGAAATCTGATGTCACCAGAGCTGGACTTTCTCTTCTCTTTTTTTTTTTTTTTGGTTTTTAAAGTGTACTTTTAAAGTTGCATCTGCACTAGCACATAGAGAAGTTATCCTGAAGAACAGCATTTTTACAGGAAGAAATTCTTCCTTCCTTGCACTTCAAAATGTTCATACAACCAAAACATGCAGCACATTAAGCATGATTAAAAATATATATTTTAAAAAGCCCAGATCAACAAATTCTTCTTTGATTTTCCAACAAAGTGACAACTAAGCTGACTTTTCAATTTCTTGCTGAAATAATGAAGAACACAGCCAAAAATATGAATATAAAGCAATTTTAATTTTCCTCTAGATATATTAAAGAAATAATACTCATGTCCAAGTACTGTACATACAATATCTTCCTTATAAACGCTTTAGTTTAAAACACGTACAAAATTGCACATTGCAGTTTGCAAAAAATCATAAATACCTTTTTGCATGTAAATAATTCCAGCACAAGGATCAATGTTATACATTCCAAAATGTCTAAGTGTCTGTTTAGAAACAAACAAAAACAAACAAACAAATCCACTGTGATCTCCATAAAGGTCCTAATGTTACAAATCAATCATTAACAGATTTCTAACCGATGTACTACACACAGGGATACAAAAATGAGCACAAGGCAAGTCGCCTTTCAGTCATAAGTACTTAAGACAGAGGCTTGGAATACAACTCTGCTGCCATTTAAACCCGTGGTATCCATCCCACAGTATTTAGTGGTAGCAGCATTGAGTTAATTTTTCCAAGATTGCCAATCACAGTATGCCTCACTTTTAATTCTTAAACAAGTTGACTACCACTGAACAGTACGAATTGGAAAACTATTGTAAACACAGTTAGCACTGTTGTATATTCAGTAAGTTAAAGTATTCTCTTAAACACATCACTAAATTAAGAAAATGTTTTACATTTAATCAAGTGCAAGATGCCAACTAATATTGTCCACTTGGTCTCAAAAATAAGTATTTTTAATATAATAGTACATAGTTTGTAAAAGTAACAAAAAATTACAATGGACATAATCCTCAGTTGTATATTAGTAAGCCCTGTAGCTTCATTTTACGTAAAAAAAAAATCACCGCTTCAGAAAAAAAGCTGCCAGATAAACCTCTCCTGACCAAATCCAGCGAATGAGTAGCTACTGAATTTTGTTTCACTATTATTACTTCCTTGACAGCACACCTGTTTGAATAGTTTCCCAAAATAATCAGGTT
The DNA here is from genome assembly GCF_036013445.1 of Caloenas nicobarica. Lineage (NCBI taxonomy): Eukaryota > Metazoa > Chordata > Aves > Columbiformes > Columbidae > Caloenas > Caloenas nicobarica. Next base: position 43,969,032 of record NC_088284.1, on the reverse strand, counting down.
TTTTTAAAAAAGCGGAAGTATTTCTGTATCCATACAAAGTAATTTATTTCTGGTTGGGTTTTGTTTGTTTGTTTGAAACTATTTAAATATTGTCATTTTTAAAAATTCTTCCTTGTGCCGAGATTTTGAAAGGGTTTCTCAGAGGCTTCCTCTGTGCCAGCTAATTTAATAAGGCAGAATAAGAAGGTATACATAAACCCAACTTACAAGAACCCAGGAAAGAAAGTAGGCAGACAACCACCCACCAACTGGTTGCTTGTTAGAACAAAGCTAAATCTCCACTGTTCTGTCTCCACCTTTCGTTTTGAACAGCTATCCTGGATGAGAAAGTTTCAGTGCCATGCCCGAAGGCCGGGAAGAGCTGTAGGATGTGGCAGTTTGCTCATGCATCTCCTTTTGGACAAAAAGAGAGGTTGGGGATGCTGGTGGCTACCCAGCAGGGAGAGGTGGCTTCTCTTTTTCAGAATATCCCTTTGGTCCATTGACCAGCATGTGGCATGACTGCAATGCCAATGAGGACCACAGGACTTGCATGATCCTAGCAACGGCCCCAGCACATGCTATTGCAAGGCTTATGGTATTGCAGGGCATTGAGCGTTTTCCACACCACAGAATTTCAGCAAGAACCAGGCACCAGAAACCACCAGGCACTTTCAAAGCTGGGTCCTATTGCCCAAGAGCTCTCTGCTTTTTAGCTGATGGGAGTTAGTTGCTCTTTTCAACTGATTAAAAGACATATTGCTCAAAGAATAATGGGTTTCATCTTTCACACTTTGCACCTATCTGGAGCTGCTCCTTTTTTAGGGGGATATTTTGACTAATAGAACATTAGCCATCATGAACACCACACAGCAAGGGTATGGGTATGGTCCTCTAAACCTCAGAAAGACTTTCAGTCCAGGCAGAAACTGCAGAAAAAACAAGCCAGCCTTAAATGAGCTGCTCCAGGAAAGAGAAACTTCTGCCCTGGAAGAACGTCCTACAACTCCACAAACTGAAAAAAAAAAAAAAACACAAGAAGCTGCAGAGCTACTGCAACAACAGGACTTATTCAGCAATACGGACCCAGCCACCTGTCCCAGTAAGACCCTGGCTAGGGAGCCTAAGAGTTACTTTCAGATATTATAAAGTAGAGGTAATCCAACAGATAAACTTGAGTTTTAAGGCTCAGTAGGCTCAGGGCCTTTCACAGCAGAACAGCACTGCTACTGCCCTCTCTTAAGATGTCTCCCTTCTTTCCTTTTGACCTTAAGAAGCCAGTAGACCCACTCCTAATTAAGAACTGTGGGAGTGGTAAGAATCAGTGGCCATACTTTGGTGGGTAAGAGGCCTACACAGACTTGCTCGTCATTTTCTATTTGAAAGCCAGGAATTGCACAATACTATATTGCAACTTCTATTCCCTTCCCTTTGTCTCCTACAAAGTAGCTAAGTGCAACCAAAGCAAAATCACTGGTGCAAGAACTGCGCTAAGAGTCTCTGTAATGAATAAATAGCACTTTGCAACAAAGCAAAACAATTCTCCAAGTTTTGCTTGTGTTGGGTCTTTTGTTTCTGGTTTGGTGGGGGTTTTGGGGGGCAGAAAGGAGGACAAATAAACAAAGCCTGAGTATCTAAACTGTTACATATGAAGGAATGCTCAAGGGGCTCACAAAAACTTGTTTTGCCACATGTTGAGCAACATCACATGGGAAAGCCTTGAAATTAGAGCAAATGCTTGAAGACAGGGCGTAGCTGCCTTATGGAGCTTGTCCTTCACAGGCCACATTTTATTAGAGAGCAAACCTTTGCATCATCAGTCAGCATTCAGACCTGGACTTTACTTGATGACATTTCAGTATGCTGGTTGCCATGGCTATAAATAAAAAAGGGTAAGTGTGAAATTAACAGTCATCAGGCAAAACAGGGAGGGGCACAGTTTCCAAAGAAGAGAAGTTTAGAAGACACTTAAGCAGTAATAACAAAACAAAATAAGCTAAAAAGCATTATGAAGAGCAATCTAAATTCTCTGACACTTAAAAATACAATAAATATTACCATTAAATTATGTATCAGGGAAAAAATTTATTTCTTCTTTGGATTTCCTGTTTTTTTGGTTTTTTTTACTGTTGCTGATTCCTCCAGTTGTCATTTCTATTACCATGGAGAAAAGAATAAAAAAGTAGACTTTATTATATGCTTTTGACCTGCTGGGAAAGTGGTATCATGCCACAAAGATATCACAGACATACCAACTTGTGCTGTGATTTCAGTTACAGTGTGCTCAGCAAGACTTTCAAACATCACCACAATTTACTATACCATTTTAGTAACTAGCACAAAATGGTTTGGGCTGGTAATGACACTTGGGATGCATTTTAGAAATCCCTGTTCTGAAGGCGTCATCTTGCAGACTTCAAGTAGAACAGGTGTCCTAGCTACTTACAGCCACAGCTTATGTGACATATTATATATAACAAGATTATTTAACTCTCCAGTAGTTAGTATTTTCCCACTATTTCTGTCGCCCTTCCATGAAGGATATTAGAAGACTGAATGGTAAAAGTAGGAAAAACGAGAATTTGACCTCTGGCTCTATTCATTAAAGGGCAACAAGATTTATACCAGTATCTTCTATTGGTATCTTTCCCTAGCAGTTACTAGGGAAAAAGAGGGAGAGTATCCCAAATACACTCTCTGGAACAGTCCATTAACTTTATTCCATGCCACCACATTGCTTGTGTCCTGCATTACAAAAAAATCCAGAGATTTAAGAAGCAGAGGTGTGAGAAACATTATCAAGCTCAACATATTATCCTTCAAAAGGCTCAGCATGAAACACAAGACTATCTTTATAAGCCTTTTTTTAAAGACCGTTCATTCTTAAAGGTCAATTTTCCACGTCGGGCAGGAGGGTCATGCATCCCTCGGGATGGTGGGAAGCTTTCTGCAAAGGACAAGTTCTACAGTTCGAACAGTTCTACAGAGTTCAAACTACTGGTTATGATTTTTTGATTGTTCAGTCCATGGTCTCAGAAAAAGGACAAGGATGTGGTGAGAAGCCTGACATTTAACCACTTCAGCTTTCACCATCTATGACAGAAGTAATACCACAATGTCACTGATTGTAACTGAACAGTTGCAAGACAAGCTTCAAGGTACTTAGCAGAAAGATTTTCAAATTTATCTAAATAAATTTTAAGGGAAGAGTAAATAGGACTTAAACTAGAAAATTAAACAAAAATGCAAAATCAAAACAAAAACGAAGACTGCAACCAAAGAATTTTTTTTTTTCTGGGAAGGGATGGAGGGTCTTTTACTGATCTCCAGTAACACAGCTCTCTGGACGGTGTGGAGCTTATTTAAGCAGCTTACAACTCCACCCTGAACTAGGTCTTAACCAATAAGTAACAGCAGAAGTAATATTTTCAGCAGTGTGCTAAATACCATAATCTAGCAGTGAATTAATGCACAGTGAACTGGTCATATCTATTATCTCCATGTGTTAGCAAGGCTTCCTAGTCATCCATCACTCCAAAGCATTCCTACAGAAATTATAATTTCCCCAGAAAAGCCATTCAGCCAGCACCTATACTCCTTAAACTATTGCAGACCATGTTTTTTTACGAGCACTAGAAATTCAGAGCAAAGCTCAATTTACAGCTAGCCATGCTATGGATACAGACCTTTTCATAACAGACAAAAAAGCAAATGGCAGGCAGGTAATTATTTAGGGTGACTCCCTTGCAAATATTATTTATGATAGCCTCTCCTTCACTTTGCAGCACATTACTACATATGATCTGGAGCACATCAGATTACATTAAGGCTACACGTGACTTTAAAATTCATTATCTTTTTGTGTTAAAGTAGCATTGCAAGATTTCACAGTCTTCCAGTTTGACTGGAAATCTAAAAAATGAACTTGCAATCACACACAGAATTGCAGCTTAGTTTTCTTCTGGGAGAACTCAACCACAACAAAGAGTATGAATATGCCTCATTGCATACTGCTGCAGCTAAGAAAATCACAGTTCCTCCATTTGGCCATGCCCTTCTCTATGCACAATAGTGTTTGTGCACAACACCTTGACATGTGTTTGCAGGTATCTGTGTTCTTCAGTAGAACTTGCTCATAAAGGTTGGATTTGCTGGCTTTTCCTGTATCAGCACCTGGCACCAAGTTGAGAGGATACCAAAGCAGAACTCCAGCACAAGAACTCATGTGCCATGCGGGCACAAGACCAAGATTCAGTGCTTTCACATCAGTGACATGCTTTTGTCAAGACTACTCAACAGAAAGCTGCATTTCAAAACACAGTGCTGGTGTGAAAATACAGATCCTTCCTTCTTCTTCCCGCCACTGTTTCCTCAGCAGGACCCTGCAAAGACAGCTAGTGTGTGGCATTCTGGTTGACCTACATACAGTGGACTGTTTCAACATCCAAGCAGAGAGTCGGTTTGTGACTATACTGACACAGAAAGTAAACCTTCTGGTATGCAACAGCTTAAGAAAACTGCTTCCAGATCAAAGGAAGCAGCAAGGATCAATACCTGTAGCAAGTCAACAGGATGGTGTCTTGGAAAGCGGCCCTCATTGTAAATTAGGTGTATACATTTATAAACTCTTCTAACAATACATGGACAACAGCAGGTTCTCCACTGTGCACTCACTGTTGCAGTGTTTTTCAGAAACCTACATTTAGTTTGTCACAAAAGACCACTTCGTGTACAAGTTGCTTCTGTCCCGCCTCTGAGTTACTAGCAGCCACTATGAAGAAAGAAGTTTCACAGCACAAACAGCTGCAAGCCACTTCATAGGCAGGATAAAAAGAGAGATCTTTGAAACACAGGACAGGAATAACTGAAAATGAATAAGACCTCTTGTCTCCCGTAACGTACCATAATGGCCTAATATTCCACAAATTTAGATTTAATTCATCAACACCTTCACAGTAAAGTTTCACCATGTGCAGTAAGATTAATAAGTTCATAAGAAACTTTAGATTCTGAAGTTTGTCCCAGGAACATCATACTGCACCGGGTAGAGTAGATGCTGATGCAGCCCCACAGCAAGTAACTGTGGCAGTAGAAAGATCAGTCAACATTTGCAGGATTATTACGCACTGAAAAGGCTTTCTGTTCAAGGCTTTTTCTTGTGATACAGGTCTTGCCAAATATTAAAAAAGATGAATCCCTGACAGATTGCACCATCCACCTCTGCTGGAAAATGCATAGTCACTGCACACAATGCTGATTAAGTGACCAAAGAGTGTCAAAAGAGCCTAGGAACTCTCCAACACCCATTCTCAGTTAAACAGTAAACAAAATACTTGGAACATGGAAGTGGTTTTGTACAAATATGTACACAGATATGTCATACTCCAATTTGTCTACTTGCTAAGCATAGAAACATAGAGAATCAAGTAAGGAAAGAGCAAAATTATCCAGCAGCAGATACAGCTGCACATAGGAATAAAGGAAAATGTAACTCATTGCTTTTTCTTTTTTTTAACTTACACTCCAGAGCAGAAGGACACATAAAATGCATTGAAGAGTGACTTATGTTACAATTTTTTTCTTGCATATTAATTTCAGATATAGAGAAATTTTCTCTAAGAAGCTACTAGATTGAAATAGCCAAGGATCAGGTTGTGGCAGATAATTCAGTATTTTCAGCACAACTAGTAGTTCAGACATAGCTTTCATCTGTACTTCAGACACCACCAAACAACACTATACAACAATTCTGAAAGTATCATTAAGCTATATAACTGCTTAGAAATTAGTTGCCAAATAAAATTTCCACTTTAACAGCTGCAAACTGCAGAATGCCTCAGGACTTAACTTTGGGAGATTGCCCCTTTGTCAAAGGTGAGACAGACACACTCAATCAGATATTTAAACAAACAAACAAAGGATGCCTCATGACTCTTCCTTCAGTAGTGACATAAACATGAACCAAGACGACAGAGAATTGTAGTAGGGCCACTCTGAACAGCACATGATATTCAAGTGATTTATGACATGCAGCTAAGAGTCCAAATCCTTTGAGGTATCTACCTCTTGCAAGACTATTACAGGCTCCCAAGCAAAACGTCACCACCACCACCAGAATCATCCCTCTCTGTAATCAGGACTTATTGCCCCCAAACACCTACAGTTCTCAATATATGCAAAGTACCTGTGTTTTACAAATTGCTCTCTAAGCCTGCCAAATGAGCTCATCGTGGAGTCCCAGTGAAAGTTGTAAGAACCACTCACCAAGCACGAAGACCTGCCTGTACACTTTGTGATACTGAGAAACCTTACTACCCATTCTATGCTGCGGAGCAAACCAATCAGCTTTCCTAGTAATGACATAATTTGAATCAGCACTTTCTCTGCACTCACAGCAAGCAGGGGCAGATCTGATGGGAGCCCCACCCTCTGCCCAAGGAAGGAGTCAACAAGACTTCCCTCACCACAAAGACTCCTCCTCCCACTCCACAAGACAGAAAAAGGCCTCATAACATTCAAAGAAATTAGAGCCATTTATTAATCAAACTATTTTGCTGTAGCACCTAAATAAGAAGGCACTTCACATCTAGATCAAGACATCGGTTCACGCTGCTGATGAGCAGCAAGATGTGCACAGGAACAAGCTTCCACTAACCAAAACAAAGGAAGGGACTGCATAATCTCCAGAGCAGAGATTACACCTACGGCAAAGAAACAAAGAGGGCTGTTTGTTGTCATAGGTTCGGACCTGAATGCAACACCAGATCAGAAAGGCATGAGGGTAGCCTGCAAATCAAGTTACACAGTGAGAATCTTTGTAAGGAGTAGTGAATAGTGTGCACAAGTGTAACAAACATGGTACAGATTTGAAGGAAAAAGAAAAAAAGCTAAAAAGCACTGAGGTTCCAGTGAACATAAACTACCTTGTTTGGGTTTTTTGGTTGATTTTGTGCGGGGAAGGAGGGCGGTGTTGGTTTGGTTTTGGTTTGGTTTGTTTGTTTTTACAGTGACATAGAGCCAACTTGCCTGCAGTTACTGAAAAGGAGCTATGTATGTAAATGTATGTATATATGTAAATCATATAAACAGTCTGGAAAATTTTTACCCAGTATCTATCTTTTAGCATCTCACAGTGACCAAAGTTTTAGGCAGAAAATCAAAGCCTAAAAGAAATAGACATGAAAAATCCTGCAAGGAACTGAAGAAAAAAGGCAGGACAAAATAAAGAGACCATATTTAAAGATTTAGAACACAGCAGACGTAAAAGTCAGAGTGCTGATACATACTAGAAGACAGTAACAACTAAGCCTGATGGCTGCAGCAGGCAAGCTGAGTCTTGTGATACTGGTTCAAACTCTTAGGTGCTTAGGCTATCCACTCATATCTCTGCGACAGCTGCAGCAACCTCTATGGCAGAGTCAATAGGGAAGAAAAAACAAAACAAGAAAACCACCACCTTACACTGTTCTCAGATTTTGGTTACATCAGTGTTAGATCCTGTGTCTTAGACTGAATACCAGGTAAAAGAACACATGATTGATGAAGGTAACCTCTCATTCTACAGAAAACACATTTCTTTTGGACAACTCTACTACCAGAATAGTAGCTTCTGGCAGACAGCTGGAGCCACCAGCCTCACTAGTAACCTGTCATCGGGGTAACAGACCTGGCCTGTCAGCACTTGTACCACCTATCAGCTAGAACATAAAGCAGGCTATCAAAGAAGTTACCACATGAGATCTTTGAGAAGCTGGATGCAGGACTGCTCTTGCAGAAAGCTCAAATAAGAACGAGGTAATGTGTGATGGTTTCCAGTTTTAAAAGTACTATGCTAAAAAGGGTGAGCTCATTATAACCCTGCCAGGTGATAGCCTATTATAGCCCTGCCCTTGGCTGGGAAGGGGAATCGTAGTGATTTCATGTGTCTTATGGATCCGCCACTTCTCCTTGGACATTGCTAACTTATTCTGACAAGAAATGGTAAGGTAAGTAAAGAACAAGTACTGCACAGCTATATTTATCACTGTCCTGTTTCCTACCACAAGACCTTTACTTAGCCCTACACTCATTTGCAAATACAAGAACTGAAACAGCAGTGTCCAAACATGTAATTTTTATGAGGTTTCCAGGACTCTTTAAAAAAACCCACCTCGCTACACATACAGTAAAGCTAAGCATCTCACATCCATGTATCTACCAGGCAGCATTACCTCTCTCACTAGGGAAAGTGTGTTAAGTGTCGAGGGAAAAAAACCCCTTTCAATTTCTTCAATCTTGTAGTATCTTTGCAGATAGGTGATGCCTGTCACCCAGTAAAAACCAGTCATTTTTCACCCAGTTATTACATAACAGCCAGTGCTACAGATTGTATGCTGTTTGGTTCAGAACGCCTGTAAGAAGTCTTTAAACCTGTGTTAAGATCAAAATTTTTTTTATGTGTTCATTAGCATTTCTAACAGCAGAAGGTACTGTTACAGGCAATCATTTCAACTGCTGAAAAAGGTTCTGGTGACATGATTAAACAGTTAAACAATAATTAATATGGCTTCTACATAATTTGCATATGCATTAAGAAAGAAATATCCTCAGAGCATCTCAGCTACAATAATACAATTACTATGCATTGTCCTGTCATTTCACATATGTGCAAGGAATGAGTATGCACTCTAAGAAAAAACTCACACACCTGACTGCTGCAGCTCATCTTTCTGAACAGATAGCACTCACACATCCCCAATAAAAGCAAAAAACCCTGTGAGTCTATCCCATTCTTCTTGAATTTCAAAGCATCAAGCACAGCCTTCAGAAGAAGTAAGAGATGCCTAACAGCTCCTGAGTGGGTTTAACGGATCTGAGCAATGGCTTGTACACATAAAGATGTCTATGCCCCCTTGGCTCCTCACACAATCCTCCATTTTCACCAGCTGGCACAGACACATATCCCCATGTAAGTTTTGCCTCTGAGTTCAAGCAGAGTTTTTAGTGCAGTTTCAAAGACGGGAGCAGGCCCTGCTCTGTAGCTGGATCTGCTCAGGAGAAGCCCTGCCCTCCCCCAGCAGCAGGCCCGACCTGCGGCCCTCACGCTGAGGGGCTTCTGGTGGGGTGACCGTCACAGTCTGACAGACCCTTCCCACGGCACCATGCCACAGGGCTCGGCAGCGCTCCGTTAGCGGCTATGCTCAAAACACACAGGTGAAGCAAAAGCAAGGTAGGCAGTACTACTGAGCAAGGGATCTAAAGCTTTTGAAAACTTATTGAGGATTATGTCTAATCAGAGGAAGTAATTCCTTTGCCACTCTCTTCTACAAGTAAAACCTTGACAAAGTCATAAATCAAATCAATTCTTCCCAACTATTAATAGAAAAACATTTCACATTCTAGTGCTGACTCTGTCTCTAGAGCATTGCAGAAAGTTTCTTTAGAACAAGGTAGACCAAGAAGCAAGATATATAGATTTCTACTGAAAAATAAATCTACTTCTCATTATTTCTGCAATTTATTCAAACATAATACAATGGAATTACCACCTTTATAGCTAGCCCACCCCAAACCTGAGCCCTTTTCTGTATCACACAGAATTGTTACTATAGTCATATAGAGCAAACACTACTGGAATGTATACAGTGAAGGAAAAAAGAAAGTAAACCTTTACTTGTCAAAGTAACCATTTCACTTCTAACCTGTTATCTAGAAAAATAAGGTCTAAGCAACACCCAAAATGTCCAAGTTTCAATAAATAACTATCAATGCCCCAAGTCTGCACTGACACAAGAAATATGGAGCGTACAGTTTAGAAAAGTATTTTCAAATGGCTGAGTCAGGAATGCATTTCATCCTGCTTAAGACTTACAATAAAAACCATTTCCCTCCAGGGTTCGATTTTAAAACTGAAGTCATCTAAGTGCAAGAGCACCCACATAGTTGTCTTAACTCTCAATGGCAAATTAAAGCTCTAGAGAAAGACAGTATTTTTAAAAAAAGTTCTTTATCAATACCAAGAAAATATACATAGCCATATTGTGTTTTAAATATATATATACACGCACATCTTTTCAAAAGGGTACGATTCTGGCTTTTTTTTTTAAGTTTCAAAAGCTTATTGATTGCTATACAGTTCAGTAAGGTGTATTATGAAACAGAGTTTTTATATCCCCCATGAAAATAAAGTTGAATCTTTCTGTAAACAGGAACTTCCTTAATTTCCGAAATCTCTACAGACCTCAAGCACTTCACTGAAAAAAAATAAAAACAACCACCTGCCCCAGAACCTCCCACGGAGACCCTCGCTGCCGAGTACAACATCCACAGACCTCGGGAAACGCTTAACAACACCCGGGTCCTGCAACCGTCTTCTCCGGGCGCAAATAAATACTTATAATTAACAACAATAACAGAAGAGCGACGGCGGGCAAGCACCTCGGCCCCACGTAGCCTCCGCACCGCCCTGGCGGCGAGCGGGGACAGCGCAGGCTGGCGACGGGGCGTCCCTCCTCAGCAGGCGCTGGTCTCCGGTGCTGCGACCGCCTCGGGGGGGCCCTCCCGGGCCTGAGCGGCGGGAGGAGGAGGATGGCCGGCGGCGTTGATGTGGCAGCCGGAGGAGAGGTGGCTGCGGACGCGGCCCTGCAGCTGCGTGACCTGGGCGCGGAGGAGGTTGGCGGTGGCGGCCAGCTCGGCGTTCTGCCCCTTGAGCGCCTTCACCTTCTCCTCCAGCCGGGCGATGCGCTCCAGCTTCCGCCGGCGACACTTGGAGGCTGCGATGCGGTTCCGCAGCCGCTTGCGCTCCGCCTTCAGGCGTTCCTGGCTCTCCGCGTCCAGCGGCGACAGTGACGGCGGCGTCGGCGCGCTGCTGCCGCCCTCGCCGGTCGCCGTCGGTGGCACCTCGGGCACCGTCTGCGGCTCCTCCAGGGACCGCGCCGGGGGCAGCCGGCCGCTCCCCAGACCCGCCGCTCCGAAGGCCAGGCCCGGCGGCGGGGCGGAGGCGCCCGGGTAGGCGCTGCCCGAAGGGCTCAGTGGCCCCGTGGGGTTGAAGCCGCTCAAGTTGGTGTAGACGGCCGGGGGGTCGGCAGCAGCGGGAGCTCCCGGTGGCCCCGGGCGGGCGGTGCAGCAGGGTCCCGGCGTCGAGAGCGGCGGCGCCGCCAGGAGCTGGTTTTGCTTGTGCAGGTCGGCCAGGGCCTTAACGAAACCGTCGGCGAATCCCTCCTGCTCCTGCGTCACCGGTTGCCGGTAGAGAAACGGCCCCGCCGCCGCTGCTCCGCCGCTCCCCGCCCCAGGCGCAGCGGGCCCTGGGCTGCCAGACCCCAGCCCCGCGCCACCCTGGATCAGCAACTGCTCCAGGTCGGCGGCCGGCGGTAGTTTCAGCAGCGGCAGCTCCGCAGCGGAGCCTAGCGCGGCCTCCGGACCGCCGCGGGCCGCCACCGCCGCCTCGCTGCCGCCTGCTGGCTCCGCGGAACCGGCGGGGGGCGGCGGCGGGGCGGCAGCGGCGGCCGACGGCGGTAGCAAGCGCAGAGCCGCCGCGCGGGCGCCAGCGGGCGGCCGAAGGGCGAAGGGTCCTGGGAGCGGCGCGGGGGCGGCGGCCGCCAGGTCTCGCTTTTTCCCGGCGCCCAGAAGCAGCTTCTGCCCCGCCGCCGCCGCATCGGCTCCAGGTCCGCCGGCGGTACCGAAAGCCGGCAGCGGCACGAAGTCGGGTAGCAGCTCCAGTCCTTCCTCGGGGTAAAACGGCGCCTCCATCTTCACGGCGGATCGCCCACTACGCCCGCCGCTCATGCTGCCGCCCTCGCCGGCCGGCAGCGGCGGCTCCGGTGGGCCAGCCGCCCTCGGCTGGCAGCGGAGACTGAACCGCCTCCCGGCGCCGCCGGCCCCACGCTCCGCCCCGGGCCCGTCGACTGCCCGCCCCGCCGCCGTCGGTCCCCCCCCCGCTTCTTCCTCCGCCCGCTGTGCTTGCGCTAAAGGGCTTGACGCCGCAGCCACGGTGTTGCCCCGGTGGGGTGCCCGTGGGGACCCCACGCTGGCTCCCCCCGAAAACTCTCCCCGCGGCTGCACTGCGGGAGAGTAGGCGCTGCCGGGTTTCTTGTGGGCATCACGCGGGGATGCTCCAGCCACGGCACACGTTCTACGAGAGGAAGGCAAGCAAAGCTCACGCGTGACAGGTCCTCATGCGTTGGTTTGTGATGGCTGGGCACAGGGTAGTGCAGGTGTCAAGGGTCAACGCTTCCTGACAGCATGGGCTGGAAAGTCTGCTGGGAAAATGCTTGGCCACAAGAAAACAAGCTGAATTGTCAAAGCAAAAGCCATTTGCAAGAAGGAGATGGATCTGACATAGTTTTTCTTCTGAAAAAAAAAGTTTAGAGAAAGGGTCTGAAACAGCTTAGATGTCTTTTCAATGTTATTGAAACATGAAAAGTACTGTTTTCTGTTTTGGAGGTGGTATTTGCTGTTATCTTCACTTCAGACAATCCCTCCTGCCTCTTTTCAAGTCTCTGAAATTCTTAGAGGATGAGGAAATTGCTTTCGACCCAGTCTTTTAAAAATCTGTTCTACTGAGGATACTAATGTGATACAGAGCTGCTGAAAGCTGTTTTTTAAGTTGGCTTGCTGACTGAGGGCCTCAGTGCCTCATCTATGCATTCACCAGTTCACCCACCCATGGTGGGATCCACCAGCATCCCCTCAGTTAGGCATCACCCTTCTGCAATCTACTCCTGCTTTCTCCCCAGATATTTCCTCCCTGCACATCAAAAGTGCCTCTTCTCCCAGGGCGTAGCAATGCTGCTGAGCTGTGCTGTAGCCCCACTGCGTGCATCAGCATGCTGTGGCTCCACTGTGCCCAGGTTTGATCCAAGACTGGAAATGGGGAAGGAGGCAAAGACACCGGTGTCAAGTCAGGAAGGGCTTTGCCCCAGACATGCCGCTTCAGATCCACAGGGAAAAAAGAGTCTAAGTATACCAATTAAGGCCTTAATGATGCTGACTCGCCTACTTTGGGGCCCCCAACTACATAGCTGGTCTGTGGGACATGAGTTCCATTTCAACTCAGCTCTGGGCCTTCAGTCCCTGCCTAGTTATGTTGCAGGTGTTCTTCTCTCCAGTCCCATCTCCTGAGTGGACCCTGGACCTGTGTTTCCCATTCTGTTCCTGGGGCCATCTCCTGCTGCTCCTGCCTGGACTTCCTGAGTGGATCTCGTACCTGGTTCATCACCTCACCTTGGCTGGGTGTGTCAGTGGGTCAACGACTAGTGCCTGTTCTGCCCACTCCGCTCAGGCTCTGCAGGACTCTGCCCAGGCTGGTGAGGGCCACTACTTTGGCTTCAGCCACCCCCAATTCCTGTGAGGCAGCCCTGCTTTGCTGCTCCCTGAGGCAGTGGCAGAATCACTGCCCAGAAAACTGGCAGCAGCAGGACTCCAGCACGAAGAAAGCCATCTGGCCAAAGCCAGGAAGAGAGGCATTTGCATGGACAGGGGAGAAGTAGGCATGTCTGTCTTGGTGAGGAAGATGGTGCTAGAAAGGGCTTATTCCTTGTTTCTTGGCTGATCTAGCAGCAGAAGGGCAGAGCTAGCAGTACTCAGCCAAAACCGAGTACTGAAAACAGCTAATGTGAGTGGCTTTGTGGAAGTACTGCTGCAGCTGCATGCTGTACAGACTTTTCCTGTTGTATTCCTGGACGAGCAAATGGCAGCAACTGGCACATTCTCTGCAGCCAGGCAAGAGGGCTGTTAGGCAGAGAAGCCACAGCCTCCAAGCGTAAGTCAGTACAGCTTCTCTTCTTTTCTTTATGAAGCAAGTGCAGAGAGGGAAAGTAGTCTGAGAAAAAAATAAGGTCCTGGGTGGGGACAGAGAAAAAGCTGGGGAGGCTCGCTTGGCTCTGAGGTTCTGAGGCTCTGAGGCTCTGAGCCAGAGAAATTATAGCTATGATGTCATACAGGACAGAGGTGACACTAGAAGTAGGTCCTGTTGTCAGTCCTCTGACAAGACCTCTTGGTCAGTTACACAGGATGATACTTGCTGATCTAATGCAGAGTTGGAAAGTGAGCCTACAGCTCATCAAGCCTACAACTTATTTATTTAGATTGCTCTCTAATATTTGCTGATATATTTGCAAGCCAAGTTTTTGTCAGTGAAACAGTTGTTTCACACATCCCTGATGCAACTGTATGTCATGACAAGGTGTGCTTTTTCTCCCCTCCCCAAGCCTCCCTTTTTCTGCTGAAGAGCCTGGAAACGCTTCGGGGCTTCAGAGACAACTTCCGCGCGTGTAATAACCGTGCTCTCCACACCCGCCTGCCGGGTGGGGCGAGCATCCCCGCCAGGGCCCCGGGCATGGTCGGGCGGAAGAGCTCGCTGACTAGTCCCTCTCCCTGCAGGCACGGCGGCAGCCCGGGCACGGCCCCCACCGCCCCCTGCAGCCCTTGGACCGGAGTGGGCTCCGGCCCCCTCCGTCGCCGCCGCCGCTGCCGCCTGCGAGGGCGCGGGTCTCCGCAGACCAGGCCGTCCGTTCCTCGCCTCAGCCCCGCGGGGGCTCCTCGGCGGACATGGGCGGCCCGTGCAGGACTGGGGAAGGCGATGCCTGGGCGCCACTGCCCCCGTTGCCCAGATGCAGCAGAAGGCGGGCGGGGTACGGCCGCTGGCAAGGGGGCGGACTGGGGGGAACATCCCTCGCGCTCGCAGGCTGCGGCCCGATTGGAGGGCTCGCAGGAGAGGCTCCGCCCCCACGCGCAGACCCACCAATGGGCGAGCGCGGTGCGCGCAGCCACCGCGAGACTTGCGCTGAAGCTGGCGCCGCCATCTTGGAATTGGGAGAGGCCGCGTCCCGTTCCTCTCCCTCTCGGAGGGTCACGGGTGGGGGGGAGGGGAAGGAGGCGATGGGCGCCCGGCGCTAAATTAACGGCGCCCGCGAGCTCGTCTCCCCGACGCTGGGCCGCGGCGGGGGCGGGGAGCCAGGATGGTGCAGTCCTGTTCCGCCTACCGCTGCCGGAACCGATACGACAAAGAGAAGCCCATCTCCTTCCACAAGTAAGCGCGGGCGGCGGGGCGGGGCCGGGCCGTGGAGGGGGCGGGGCCAGGCCGCTGGCGCTCGGCGCGCACAGGGTCTGGGGGGAGGTGTAGAGGGACGCGCCCGTGGCGCGTAAGGCGGCGCGGAGCGGTCTCTCGCGGCGGCCGAGGGGTCAGCCGCCGCGGACTCCGAGCGCCTCGCTTTCCGTGTCCCCGAGGGTCTCGCTAGGGAAAGCCGCGGGCCTGTACGCTTTTTGCTGCCTTTTTCAGGGAGAGGGGGGACCCCTCCCGGGTGTCCAAAGGGCTGAGATCCCGCGCACAGTCCGTGTTGACAGGAGGAGTTTGGCTCGGATGAGCCCGTCAGAGGAAAAAACAAGCGGTCGTGCAGTCAGTCGCAGCAGTGCTTAGCCGTAACCCGACCTCACGTTAAAAACCTTTCCAGAAAAGCTGAAAGTACTTCTTATTTACAGGTTTCCTCTTACAAGACCTGATCTTTGCAAGAAATGGGAAGCTGCTGTTAAAAGAAAAAACTTCAAGCCAACTAAGTATAGCAGCATTTGTTCGGAACACTTTACTCCTGATTGCTTTAAGAGGGAATGCAACAACAAGCTTCTGAAAGAAAATGCTGTACCCACAATATTTTGTTATACTGAGCCCAGTGAAAAGGTAAACCCAAAGCTATTGTAGTTTAAGATACTGGAATGCATGTCAGTTGCTCGTATTAGCCTATCAGGGGCTTAAAGTAGCAGAGCAGCGTGGAAGAGGTGCAGGTTGTGAAGGATACCTGCTGGGCTTGTGCATCTGGAGACATGTGGAGGGTTGTGGTGCTTGAAACATGTCCAACAGCTGTTCTCATTTGCTTTGACAAGAGCAGAGATGTAGGCTGTTTGAGGCTCTGGAGCACGTAGAGCATTGTGCGGCATTGCAGTGGCTATAGTCTACTCTTGTGTGCATGCACAGAAGCCTGAGCAGCATAACTTGAGCTTAAAACCTTGTGCTGAATTAAATGGAACAGAGGCAAAGTATGAAAGTATGGCCCTGTTGTTAAGTTATTCAACTGTATTTGTGTCAGATTTGGAGTCTTAGAGAGCCTTCGATAATACTTGAAAATTGCACTGTACTCTCCCATGCTGACTGGTGGCTACTACTAATGTTAAAGAGGTGATGGACCTTAGTTCTGAAACTTAACTATCCTCTCTAAACATCTCTGTTCCTCTGGCTTTGCAGGGTGAAACAGAGGGGCAGAAAAGTAGCTGCACCTGCTACCTATCTGTGCTGAAACTACCTTTCTTTTGCATTAACAGTTACCCTGTAAGTTGCCAGACTGGTCCTTAACTTCTGCCTCTGAACTTCTGATGGTAGTTTCTTGTGAGATGTATTGTTCCCTTTACTGTGCTGCTAAAGCAGCTTACTGTGAGATGCAAGTCAGTTATGAGTTCATTCTTCTTAATGTAATAACTGCAATACAAGAATGGAAAAGATTGATTCTTAGCTTTTATAAAGGATATAAAATGTTACATCTTGCCACTTTGCTCTAGAGGAAGTGGCAAAGGAGAGAATGGATATGATAGGGCTAGGGCGTGAAAGACTGTAGTGGGATGAAGGGCACAGAGGAAAACTGAGACTTTGGCTTGTTTACTTTTTATATACAATATTGGATTTGATGCAGAGACAAAAAGGAAATGTATTTGAAAAATGAAAAGTGGCTAGTGACAGAGAAGAGAATATAAGTAGAAGGTATATAAGGAAAGACAGATAATTTCCAGGTAAATATGGCTGCGTTAAGTTTTCTGTTTGATTATGCTTCCCTGCTCTCTGTAAAACACACATTTTCTTTGTCATGTGTGAAATGGTTGCAAATTTTTTTTACAGTCTTAAAGTTGAGTGGGTGTTTAGGGTTATCTGCAAAAGTGTGATTTGGTGCAGCAGGATTAGTGATGAGCCACATTCTCCATTTCATTATCATGCCTGGATCTGCAAAAACACAAAAGAGTGCCTTTTAATTGTGGAGAAGGATTTAATGCTATTCCTGTTTGACTCACTGCACTTTTTCTTGAAGACATGTGGCAGTTCATTTAATAGCATAATAACAAAGAATAGTAGTGGTTGTTTTGGAATTGAATCCACACTGATTTTGAAATACAGATTTTTATCTTTTGGATTATGTACTCTGAAATACCTTCTTTTTCCTGTGAATTAGGAGAACCATTTATTGGCTGTAATAAGTAGTTAGAATTCACTTAAAGTGTGTCAGTGATACCAGAGATGGCATGTGCTGGATAAGCTGCAAATAGAAGTGTCTGCGTGAATTTAGCTGTCCGACAATGTTCCTCTTTTGGCTTGTGCTTCTGACAAGCGTGAATTTCTCTTTGCTCATTACATCTTTGCCTTGTAGTTTTTCTAGCAGTAAAGTTTGAAAGTGGTAGCTGATAGCATCAAACTCTTTAGAATACTTATGTGTGAGTTAGGTAGGCACACTGTTAGAAGCAATTTCTTATAAATGAGAAATAAGAGTGGTAGTTGGCTGGTTGTGTACTTTAAAGTATTCAGTAATATTTGAGCGCATATGAACCTTCCCTTCAACAGCAGACACAAAACTGCCTTCTCAGTTACTATCTGCCAAGTGTTATAGCTTCTACAAGAGGGATATCTAGACCCCCCAGTATCAAGTATTAGCTTGCTTGCATTTTAAGTCGAGGAAGTTAATGACAGATCTGATGAGCTTGATATTTAGATGATGAGGATTGTCAGCTGCTTTTATAGTCAACATTGTCCCTGTCCTCATGATTTTATGTGTAGTAATAATACAGGGTATTTCAAAAAGATGGACCCAATTTCAAAGCAGTATACACATATTATTGGGTCCATCTTTTTGAAACATGCTGTACTGGCAACAGGTGAGTAGTTAGAAAATTGATT
This sequence comes from Caloenas nicobarica, assembly GCF_036013445.1. Classification (NCBI taxonomy): domain Eukaryota; kingdom Metazoa; phylum Chordata; class Aves; order Columbiformes; family Columbidae; genus Caloenas; species Caloenas nicobarica. The sequence goes on along the minus strand of NC_088284.1, from coordinate 43,951,148 downwards.
CAGTGCCTCTTTCACTGAGAATGTCGTAGGCATTCTTTTTGACAGGCAATGTACATGCTCTTTTGTTTAAACGGTGCATTTTTAATCGTCATGTGGACAGAAGCATTTCTTAAATATACTACATTTGTTTGGGGCACAAAGAATCTGATTTGCTGCCCTGGCCCATACTCAAGTGGTGAGGGATCTGTGTTGTCCTGAACTGTACAAGTGAACCTATTGAGAGCAGTATGATAAAGACTGCAGTTTTGTGTGGAGTTGAGCCAGTCAATACTCTGCAGCTTCCAGAAGGGAGAATCACACTTCTCCCTTCTCCATCCCATCTGCCAGCCATGCAGTCCTGTTTCTCACTCCTTCCACATAGCAGCACAGGTGTAGATCATACCTTGTCTTGCATTGCTTCGACTTGTAATAAAGGGCAGAAGATTTCTGCAGTGATGGAAGGAGAATGAAGAGCTTTCTGTCATCTTAGCATCTTACTATGTTTGAGCAAAGAGTAAATACCAGAGCTGGGAGGACTGCTTTGCTGTTGAAGAGCTGTTTATTTTGGCTCATCATGCCTCTTGAAACCAAACTCTAATGCTGCGGCTCCAAACCAGTGACACAGTCCCTTGCAGTTGTTGAGAGGTGGGCCTTGCTGTGTCTGCTTCTCTGATCTGCCAGCTTGTCAGAACCCTCAGTAGGTGACCCTTATTTTACCTTAGCAGAAGATTATCCTCTTCTGCTATGTTTTTGATTAAGTTAGCTGACATGTTCTAAGTATATAAAGGTAAGATGCAGGAGAAAGAACGACAGACAAAGGGGAATGGGATGGCGGTGATGAGCTATTAGTCAGCTGAACTCCGTTTTATGGAACTGCAGCCTGTGGTCTTGCTTCTTAGCTAATCGTGGATATATATTGGACCTAAGTCTTCAAGTGAGAGTAATTTCTACATTCTTCAGTTTTTTTATTTATTTGAGACATCAAAGCCCTGAAAACGAAGCTGCTTAAAAATACCTCCAGTTGAGAAGCCAGACAAAACAGGCCCAGAATTGTCAATTTTGAAAAAGTAGGTTTTGAAATTTATATTATTAATTTTAGTGCTGGTTGTTTATGTTATTCTGGGGCTGTAGTAAGGAGATTGTGTTGTAAACAATGTTAAAAATGTAGTTTTTTCTTGTTTCTAGTCTGAAGAATTTGCAGAACAGCCAGAAGATCCACTACCACCCCCTCCTCCACCGCCACCGCCGCCACCACCACCACCACCAGCAGCTCCAGTACTACCACCATCTCCATCAACTCCTTCTTTTCATTTGTCTCAAATAGATACCAGATTTGTAGATCCAAGTATTGGATTATTGATGCCTCCTCTCCAGACCCCTAGCAATCTTGCTGTATTTTGTGATCACAACTATACTGTAGAGGATACAGTTCATCAGCGAAAAAGAATTCAACAACTGGAAGAACAAGTTGAAAAACTACGGAAGAAGCTCAAGACAGCGCAGCAGCGATGCCGACGTCAGGAAAGACAAATTGAAAAACTGAGGGAGATCGTTCAGTTTCAGAAAGAAAAGGACATATTGGCAGGAAAAGGCTATGTGATTCTGCCCAATGACTATTTCGAAGTTGTAGAAGTACCTGCCTAGAAGTCATGAACATCCATTTTCACTTTGCTAGGCCAAGAAATTTAGTTTAAAAAACTAAATGCTCTCTAGTTCTGTGTGTAAGACTCTCCAGAATTCTAAACCAGTAAATATGCACTCATACAAATGAGATCACATATTTTCTTCATTGTAATTTCAGTTTGATACACTTCTACTATATTGAAAATGCAAGCATCTCGGAATTAGAATATGCATTTAGTTTATAAAATCTGAATTGCTTTACAGAAGGAAAGGATGCAAGGTTGAATACATTTTAAATCTGTTTGTTTGGAGTTTTTGTTTGGGTTTTTTTTTGTTTGTTTTGGGGTTTTGTTTTTGTTGTTGTTTTGCAAAGACTGTCTTATGCTTACAGGGGATGGGGAATTGAATCTGGCTGAGAGTGAAGTTGAGGTTGTTGTAGACTTAGTGTGAAGCTTTGTCAAGGCACTTAATATTGCCTTTGGTGATCCCTAGGAAGTAGTTTTCACTGATTTCAGAAAGAGCAGAATTAGGCCAGCTGAGTACACCTGAAGTACTGCAGAAAGAGAGAAAGATAAGGTAAACATTTCAGCCTGTGAAAACTTCCAACCATAGTTTGCTGTGCCTTCAAAGCACTGAAAAAAGTCTAATTCCTGGATCTCTTTGAAGTATCTAAACAAACCTGTTCTTTTGGAGTAACCTTTTACCACGTGTGTGTTGTGAGGGAGAGGAGGAGAATTCATCAGCATAGTTGGTGAGAGCTTTTGTTTTGAGGGCAATTAAAAATTCTCCTGAAGTGCTAGTACTGCACTGAACATATATGTTATTGGACTGTTGGTAGAATCAAGAAAGCAGTGTACTGTTTAGGGTGGCTGCTTTTCAAAAGTACCCTGATAATATACAGTCTCCAATATGCTGGAATGTGATATTCTCATAAACACTGTAATGGGTAGAATATTGTCCTTATCTTTGAAATTGTTGGTCTTAACGCACATCTCAACCATGTGTAGGTTCAGGACCTGAAGTTTTTTTACTTTTCCAGAGTATCAGGCATTTGCAGTATACTGTGATTTTTTTTTTATTTTTATTTTTTTTTTCAATCTGCTCCCTAAAAGGCATCTGCCAAAGGGCAGTTACAGAATTAAACTTTGGGAGTTGTTTGGTGCTAGACTGGTTTTTAATATCTCAAATGCTACTGCCTCTCCTTCACCCTTATTAAGACTCTCTCTAAAAATTAATTTAGAATGGCAAAATAGTGTAGCATTTTGCACTTACTTTCAGATAATTCAAAATCAGAGAAAATAGCATCATGCAAATCCTACTGTAGCCTTCACAGCTGAAATTCCTGGATATATTAGACGTGAGGAAAATTACTTTTCTCAGTCCATGTCAAACTTGTGTGTAGCGTGGATTCTAGCTCTGATACTAATCCAGCCCTGTTGGTGATGGCTTTAAAAGCTTCTCTTAATATCCTGTTAGCATGACATTTTGGAGTGCTTCGAACCCGTCTTGGTACTTCTGACCTCACTCATGCCATGAATCTATTTTCCCTACCATTTCGTATACTTAAGGTGAACAAAAATGTTGATGCATCCTTTTGTGTACATTTAGTATACCTGGTTAAAAATAAAAAGCAAATGGTGTGAGATTTTTAACTGCTCTCTCTCTTTTCACAGGACTTTGCCAAAACCAGCTTGACATTTTGTATCTTTTTCTAAAGTAGTTCCCTGGTTTAGATGCTGGATTTTTCTGGCGGTGTTCCTGATTGTTGTTGCTGTTACACTTTGTACTTAAAATGAATTTGCAAAAGCTCGAATTCAAAAAGTGACAAGGAAAAGACATTTAAACAACAGTTCTTATGCTGCTGGCATGTGTGGCCAGATAGCAGATTGTTTCTGTTTTCTCTGCTAAACACCCTCTCTTCTTACTCTCCAGGAATTTAAAGTGTGACTTCAGAGGCATGGTGGGTTGCTGCAATAGCATGCTCCTGTTGCTGGGGTGCTCCTGCATCCCCATCTTTGCCCCACTATTTGGCTGTGTACTCCCATTACCACCCTTCTTATCTGCAGCAGTTCTGGTGCTGGTTGCACCATTCTGTGAGGCAATTCAGCTCACTAAACCAGCAGATTTGGGTCATAGCAGAGAGGCAGAGGAAGACCAACAGTATTAGATCTGAGATGAAAAACAGGCAGGGCCAGGAGCTGGGGTTGGGGAGAAATAAGTCATAGAATCATAGAATGTCTAGAGTTGGAAGAGACCCACAAGGATCATCGAGTCCAACTCCTGTCCCTGCATATGACAACCCCACAGTTTGCACCGTGTGTCCAAGGGTGTTGTGTGGTCTCTTCTTGAATATTGACAGACTCGGAGCTATGACTACCTCCCTGGGGAGTCCTCTCCTCTGGCTGCAATGAGGTGTTGCATTACATCAGCTGCTTCTGAAAATATAAAGGTAACTTCATACTCTGAAGGTTCAGCACTGTTTCCTTCCACCCTGGCCAGCGATTCCTGTCTCCTCCAACCTTATACTCTGGCTGCTGTGCTTGTCAGGCCCTCCCTTGGGGTATATTAGCTTCTTAAAAATCCAGAAAAGCATCCCAGCAAAAGTGAGTCAGCCAGATATCTTTAGGGCACACTGAAAGATGGCTGGTGTGTAGAGTTCTTGTGTGTTTAAGCTTCTCATGTCGGTGAAGTTGGTTTAATGACTGACTCAAGTAAATGTTCTTTCCATTGAGAGGGGGGATTATTGCTCGTCTTGGGGGTTTCTGTAATACCAGGTAGAAAAGGGGACTGCTCCCCAATTGCTGATGCTTCCTTTCCTATCATTAAACATTTTTTCTAAGAGATGCAGTCCATTCTGGCAATGGGCTTGAATTTCTCCTGCAGCAACTCTTTAAAAAACTCCTTGCTATGTCTAGGGCTAGGTGTGGACTCTGGTAGGCCCATGAAGGCTGTCAATGTTGCAGAGGTCTGAAGTGGGGGAAAAAAGGCTGGCATGAAACAACTGGTTGTCTTTCAGCAGTTGACTTTTCCTGCACTGTGCCCTGCCCTACACTATACTGCAGTCTCTGGTTGATAGCAATATAGAAAGAGAAGATGAAGGCGGTCTTGCTACCGACCTGGCTAGGAAAGGAGTTCTAGATTTTCATGTAAAATTAATAAGCCAAATAAGTTCCCCAAGCATTTGTTCAAGTTCCTTCTTTTTGTAAAGTGGGATGGGTTACATTCACACAAGCAGCTGTAAAAAAAGAGCTGCATCACTTACTGTTTGTAATGGCTACAACTGGTACCTGGACATAGTGGCGATTTCATAAGCACCTCTGAAAAAAGTGTTTGGGAATTAAGAATGCAGAAGTGGAAATGCAGAATGGCATGTGTTTGTCTATGCATGAAGTAGCCGAGATTTGTTTAAATGCATGTAACTGCACTTCACTGAACCCTATTTTATAAAGCAAACAATTCAAAGAAGTTAGAAAGTAGCCAAACTGGCAAAAATGTTCCATCCTTAAAATCTGGACAGAGAGATTTGTTTTGAACTGGGCTGGTGCTTCAACAGGCAGAAAATAGAGCCAATTCTCAAAAGAGAAGTGTTGGCTTACTTCCCCCTGTTGCCCCAGTTTCCCTTTCACTGTGGTAGAGTACCCGGCCTGTGTGTAGTGTTTAGTTTTTTTGTCCATACACCTCTGCAAAGTATTAGATTTCCCATCTTGCTCAGATTTCATTTTCCTTCAGCTCTATATAGGGTTTAGGGTACAGGTGACCTGCGTGAATTTTGAAGGAGTTCTCTCACATCTGAAGAAAATGCAAAGCAAATCCCAGTTTGAAAGTAGGAAGAAGGAAAGCAAAGAAGTTGCTTGGGTAAAACTAAAGCCACGACAGTTTCTAAGTCCATTTCAAAAGACTTCTACTACATGCTTCTCTGGAACTAGGCAGTTATTCCTAGTTGCCCTGAGATCTGTTTTAGGTTTTAGTCTATAGGCTTATCTGTTTCCTGTTGGCTTACACCTTTACCAGATGGGTTTGGCAGGGTGGAAAGGGATGTTTTGAGCTGTTGTCTAATTTTAACAACTGAAACGCAACCTGCTGAAGTACATTGATGCTTACAGTCTGTCATGACTGCAAATTCAGGTCTGTAACTCCTGCTGGCTTAAGCATAGCAGGTTATTTGCCATACTTTACCCATGATAATGCTTTATTAATCAATGAGAGAGCAAAACAGGACACATGATTCAAAAATATGATGATGACAGTAATTGCTATTACAGATTTTTCTTTCTGCATGTTCAATGCTTTCAATGGAAATGTTATCTTCTTATAGAGACCTCTTGATGGAACTGCAGCATTTTATTGTGCTAATTGGGCAGAAGGCCTTATGGTCTTATGTAGACTGAAAGAGTTTAAAAGAGTGCAGAAAAAATGTGTTGAAAAGTTGTGGTTTAACCCACTATGAATAACTTGAAACAGTTTCCAAAGGAAAGTCAGCCTAAATACTCTTAAGTCAAAGAAAGCATAAATCAGTTACTCAGAAGGAAATTTTCAAGAACTTCTCTTGAGAGGAATTTACCTCTAAAGCTCCATGACCTTTATAGAAAGTGGTTATCTTCTCATCCTTCTCAAAGTTTTGATTGTGCCTTCTCAATCCAAGGATCAGCCTTGGCAGAGCCTGTCTCCAACTATAGTAAGACAGTGTCATTCGTTATTGCAAACTGATGACCTTCTGAATGTTGCATCAGAGAACTCAAAAGACACACGAATGAAGGACAACTAAATATGCCTTCTGCAGCATTCTTACTACACAAATGCCAGATATGACTGAATACACCCTCATGCTGCCTACATTGTGCCTACAAGTGTGCATAAATATACACACTGACTCCACAGTGTGAATGCTATTGATTATGGCCTTTACACAGAGAAGTCAAAAAATAAAGTCACACACAGAAGGAGCAGGGCAGTACAAATATTTCCAGCACCCACAAAACAGAACCTGACAGAGGCAAACTACACAGCCTGTGTGCTAGAAGCATAAAACTAAGGAAACTTGATCTTAGTCAGACACTTCCCAAAAGTTACATCAGTCCCAAGCATTATGTAAAGTGTTTAAGCTGCCAGTGGCACTGTATCTCTCCTGCTCCCTCTTTGCAGCTGCTCAGCCTGAACTGTGACCTGTAGGGATCAGAGAACAGAGTGCTACTGTGCAGCATCTATTGTAAGTTCTGTTTCTCAAGAGCTTGAACTCCTGAGGTAAAGCCTCTCTTCTCCACTGCTGGGCAGTGTTGCAGGCTCCCCTTCATCACCTGATGCCATTCAGACATGCATACCACACTGCCTGAATGAATGGAGTCTCGCATGCTGGCGAGAGTGGGGAAGATGGGGAAGGGTGGCACCAATTAAATGTCTCCACAGTCCTGCTACTGCTAGTTCATTTAGCACTGAGTATCAAGCCTTTTATTCCCTGTCATGCAAAATGATCTAGTGATCCTATTGTATCTGGTTCCTCCCATTGTACAGGGAAAAGAGACTGTAAGGCCTAGAACCTCTCAAAAAGTGATTGTCTTTGCTTCTTAATTGGTTCTAGTGGTATATTAAAAGGTCTTTTAGTTAGGGAGGAGCGTGGAAAATACCATGAGGCTAGTCAGGCGTGGTTTTTTGTTTTGTTCGTGTTGTATTTTTTGTTTGTGTGTGGTGTTGGTTTGTTTGTTTTAAACTCAGGGAGGGCTTTTGTAAATCAAGCAGTCTTTTAATTTCCTTTCAGATTTCACTGGATGTGACTATTAAAGGTTCAGAGTCTGTGGCTGTATTAATCATCTACAGATGAACCAATCTTCAGTATTTGAGTCTGTGAAAGATGTGTTTTTCTACTGGGAGATCTTCAGTCGAGTGACCTGAGACCATCTGACCATCCAGAAAAAGGAGGAAGTCTTGCCTTCAGTAATGGTTTCTTCTTTCATCTTGGGGTCATTTACCAGCCCCCAGCCAGAGTCCAGTACTCCCTAGCCAGTTAGCTTCTCACAGATGTACCTAGGACTTTGATTTAGCAGGCTGATACAGCGATTTACTGAGATTGCAACACAAGCACAGTATAACAATTGCCATATTCAGGGGAATCACAATACAAACATGCCATGCAAGTTCCCATTACTGGTCTCTAAATGCTTACCATCGTGACACTGTGTCCCCCCAGTTGCGGGGAAGGAATATGTGGGTTAAACCCAGCTCAAGCCCATTTTTCTTTTCCAAGCTGATTTTATGAGTTGTTCATTTTTTATACTCTATGTTGGGCTGAGTCACATACAGACTCTCCTCTTACACTGGTCTGGCTAGCTCAGGAAAAGATTACTTTTGACTAATTATTTCGGGGAAAGCTGTTTGTGCTATCTGATGACTGAGCAACAGAGCTGTATACCTAAAACAAAGGTTACCATCTGGTCCCCCTTGTGTTGAGATAATTTTAGCTTTTTTATGACAATTTGTTGCTATTCCTTACATTCTTCCCTGAGCTCATCATTCTTGCTCATCTCTTCTGGGCCTTCTTCCATTGCAGAGGTCAGTCACACCCCAACACTGTCTCTTTTCACGAGTGTCCTCATGCATGTCTTTTGCAGGAAGAAGTGAACTTTTTTGGCCACAGGTGCTTTACAGTCTGGATCCGTGGCTCAGAAAGGATAGAATTTTCAGGACTAGTACTTTTTTGTGTTCAGAGGAAGGGATCTTGATCTGGGCTTAAGAAATCCCAAGACTTTCACCTGCACTGTGAGGTTTAGGATAACCACAGAAACCTCATCCCCACTTTCACAGCTCCATCCAGAGTTCTCTATTTTTTTGTGGGTTTCTTTTTCTTCTTTTCGCTTATATTGATAGGATAAGAGTCCTCATTTATCAGTTCACTGATGGTGACGCTGTTGGGTCCAGAGGAATGACAACTGCATGCAAAGAAACTCTAAATGGAGAGAGGTTGTCCCCAGGCTGGCTGTGAGACACCAAGGTGGAGTCTTCTGATCTTGCTAGAGCCTATGCCGCATGAGCTCAGGCCACAGAGGCTGGCCTTACTGATAAATTTTTCCATTTCTAATATTTTAAGCTTGAACTACACTTTCAGGCTCAGGTGTCCTGAGCTGATATGATGTCTTATCAAGTGATTTTGTGGTGCCGGTTTCTGAAGGACTCCAGGAGTAACTGCCAGATGAATAAATATTTGTGGTGTTATGTCCAAGAACTCAAAAAGAATCTATTTATCGATAACCTCAAATTCTGTAGTCTATATGTACATTCAGTTCTTATCTTCATTTCTCTCTTTCTGAGTCCAGACAGGAAAATCTTTTTATTAGCTTAATTTTCTTTGACTGACAGGGGACTGAAATTGCTCAGTTCATTTATATGTCCAGCATGGTGAGGAACTGGGCAAGTTCTGCACTGCAGGTACTACAGCATGGAAATCTCCTGGTCATGCATAATAGGAAACGTGTCTGTCCTCTCAGGTAAATGTGCACGTGGCTATTTCAGCTTGAGGAACTCTAGTTATTTTGAAGTAAACTATTAAAAATACACACACACATAAACCATAGTTGTAGTATCAGTGGAGTTATCTTTCTTTGATACTGCCGTCAGCTGACAAAATTGGATTTCCTGATGCTAACTTTTCATATAACTAAAAACATATATATATACAATATCTTTTACACTCAAATGTTCAAGCAAGCTTAAGATGACATAATTAACCTAATAGTATCACTCTGCTGATAACCTTTCTTCCATCAATGTTGACATTTACCTCTTGGCCTCTCTACTAAGGTTGTTATGATTTACATTTTTTGCTCCATGATATACCAGCTTAGTAGCTGTCAAGTAATTGACATGTTGTCATGGTTTAACCCCAAATGGCAACTAATCACCAGACAGCCACTCACTCATTCCCCTCCCATCCCCTCCCTCCCCAGCCCCCATGGGACGGAGGAGAGAATCAGAAGAGTAAAAGTGAGAAAACTCATGGGTTGAGATAAAGACAGTTTAAGAAATAAAGCAAAAGCCGCACACACAAACAAAGCAAAATAAAGAATTCATTCAGTGCTTCCCACTACTTCCCCAGGCAGGTGTTCAGCCATCTCCAGGAAGGCAGTGTTCCATCACGTTTAACAGTTACTTGGGAAGACAAATGCCGTCACTATGAACATTCCCCCACTTCCTTCTTCTTCACTCAGTATTATATACTGTGCATGATGTCCTATGGTATGAAATATCCCTTTGGTCAGTCGGGGTCAGTTGTCTCAGCTGTGTCCCCTCCCAACTTTTTGTGCAACCCCCAGCCTACTTACTGGTGGGGTGGTGTGAGAAGCAGAAAGGGCCTTGACTCTGTGTAAGCACTGCTCAGCAATAACTAAAAGTGTGTTATCAACACTTGCCAGCACAAATCCAAAACATAGCCCCATACTAGCTACTATGAAGAAAATTATCTTTATCCCAGCTGAAACCAACTCTTAGGGAACGGACTGCCTTAGCTTATTGAATTATGTGATATACTGCTTCTTCTAGAACTTGTTTAGAAACTGGTTATATAGAATTCACTTAGCATGAGTAAATTTGCTTAGCATAACTTCTGCAAGCCATGAACCTTTGAACTTTCTGCTTCATTAAGTAAAAAAGGCCAGAGAGTCTTCAAGCTAGAAGATAAGGGGAGCGGCATCCTTGGAGATAAGGAACAGAATGGCATCTAACAGAAGAATGTTTTGACTGTTACCAAGAAATTATTTTCTCCAGCTGCGGGTGCAAAATAGCAACTTAACTTTAATTGACAGCCCACGTGATGAACTGAAGAGCTTCAATGAAGAATGGGGGGACTTCACACTCCAATTTTGCAATTGGCCTGGAGTGATGTGCCTGATAGACTGGAAACCTACACTATCCTACACCAAATAAAAACCTAGCACCCTTCAACACCTTTTATTTCTTCAGTCATAGAAGCTTACACATGCAGTAGATGATATTGGCTTTTCTTATTTTTTCACAATACAATCACCACAAATTCTTGTGAGCATGCTGTCTACTGAAGCCATAAACTCTGTGATGAGATATGACTGTAGAAGTAAGGTTTTACTCTCCACTAGAAATCTTTTCTAATCCTGAATGTTGTCTCATTTTCTCTGACTTTTTCTTGTGTGCCTTGCCTTGCTCATCTACAGCATTACTCTTCTCTTTTACCAGAGATTCATTTGATCTTTTCTATTAATACTTTCAAAATATAAACTTTTGTACTTCTCACCTCATTTGCCTTTTCTGATCTTTTATTTGCAGGAATGAGACATTGACCTGCTCAGTTACAGAGCTTGTCAGCAATTGAGCACTGAGGTATTTGGAATGTAGGGCAGTTACCTTTTATTATGGACTTGTAACTTTCTACTGTTTCATACTACTAAATGTGCCAAAGAGATAAAAATTCAAAACTCTGTTGGAAACTGAAGATTGCTTGGGGTTAAGGGCTGTGTTTGGCCTCAGGAAAGAGGAGGCTTGCTTATTATTTCAATGGGTTTTACTCTCTGTGCTTTCAAGCTGAGTTTTTATTTTCATTCTACTTGTCTCTTTATTCCTATGTGTGAGACAACATATAAGAGATATAAAAGTGAGCTCAGCAGTTCTCAGGGGAACCGAGAGCTTTCTGAGCAATGTCCTCACCACTGGCATAACTTTCTTTCTACAAAAATCAGCAGATTGTGCTGAAATGCTGAAAGCCTATCTCTGAACATTTTTAGCAAGGCCTTGCTGAGTCCCATGAGGCTGGGATTTCTTGTTTGTATTGCTGAAAATGGTATAGTTTTATTGTTGGAAAGTCCACTATGGGTTTTTCTCATGGTGCTGCGTCATTTTCTCAGACAAGACTAAGCAGCATCATTCTTTGTCAACAAAGTCATGAAGCCATATATGGTGTCAGCTGCAAAGTGTTTGCTCATGTCACAATGGGAGATGGGTTCCATGGCAGTGTGACCATCTGCTGTGCTGCTATGAGATCACGGTAAGGTAAAATACAGCTGCAATGATAAAAGGTTATTTACCTGAGTGAATAAGGTGTCTGATAGCGTTCCTAGCCAAATTGTCATCTTCAGTACCTGTAGAGGAATTAAACTCTGAAGTGCTCTTGAAAGTGCTCTGAAGTGCTCTGAAGATCAGAGTGAGGATGTTGATGAGGCCTTCTACAGGCAACTGAGCGTGGCCTCACAGTCACAGGCTCTGGTTGTTATGGGGGATTTTAACTACCCTGATGTTTGCTGGAAGGACTACTCAGCCAGCCAGCCTCAGTCTAGGAGGTTCCTCCAGTGCATTGACGATAACTTTCTGATGCAAATGGTGAAGGAGCCAACTAGGAGAGGTGCGCTGCTGGATCTCGTCCTCGCTAACAAGGAGGGTCTGGTTGAAGCAGTAAAGGTGGGGGGCTGCCTTGGTTGCAGTGACCATGAAATGGTGGAGTTCAGGATCTCATGTGACAGGAACAGAATACCAAGCAGAATTGCAACCCTGGACTTCAGCAGGGCCAACTTTGGCCTTTTCAAACAATTGCTGGAGGAAATCCCGTGGGCAAGGCTGCTTGAAGGTAAAGGGGCCCAAGATAGTTGGTTAACATTCAGGGACTGCTTCTACCAAGCTCAAGATCAGTGCATCCCGATGCGCAGGAAGTCAAGGAAGGGAGCCAGGAGACCTGCGTGGTTAAACAGGGAACTGCTGGGCAAACTCAAGTGGAAGAGGAGGGTTTACAAATCATGGAAGGAGGGGCTGGCCACTTGGGAAGAATATAATGCTGTTGTCAGAGGATGTAGGGAGGCAACTAGGAAAGCTAAGGCCTCCTTAGAGTCAAACCTGGCGAGAGGGGTCAAGGACAACAGGAAGAGGTTCTTCAAATACGTGGCAGAGAAAACTAACACCAGAGGCAATGTAGGCCCACTGATGAATGGGGTGGGTGCCCTGGTGACAGAAGATACAGAGAAGGCAGAATTACTGAATGCCTTCTTTGTCTCTGTCTACTCTGCCGAAGGCTGTCCTGAGGAGCCCCGTACCCCTGAGGCCCCAGAGGAAGGCAGGGCAATGGAGGAGTTTGCCTCAGTTGATGAGGACTGGGTTAGGGACCAGTTAAGCAATCTGGACATCCATAAATCCATGGGTCCAGATGGGATGCACCCGCGAGTGCTGAGGGAGCTGGCTGAAGTCATTGCTGGACCACTCTCCATCATCTTTGCCAAGTCTTGGGAAACGGGAGAGGTGCCTGAGGACTGGAGGAAAGCAAATGTCACTCCGGTCTTCAAAAAGGGCAAGAAGGAGGACCCGGGCAACTATAGACCGGTCAGCCTCACCTCCATCCCTGGGAAAGTGATGGAACACCTTATCCTTGGTGCCATCTTAAGACATATCAAGGATAAGAGGGTCATCAGGGACAGTCAACATGGCTTCACCAAGGGGAAGTCGTGTTTGACCAACCTCATAGCCTTTTATGAAGACGTAACAAGGTGGATTGATGATGGCAGAGCAGTGGATGTGGTCTACCTTGACTTCAGCAAAGCATTTGACACCGTCTCCCACAGCATCTTCACGGCAAAACTGAGGAAGTGTGGACTGGATGATTGGGTAGTGAGGTGGACTGCAAACTGGCTGAAGGAGAGAAGCCAGAGAGTCGTGGTCAATGGGGCAGAGTCTGGTTGGAGGCCTGTATCTAGTGGAGTGCCTCAAGGGTCAGTTCTGGGACCAATACTATTCAATATATTCATCAATGACTTGGATGAGGGAATTGAGTGTACTATCAGCAAGTTTGCTGATGACACCAAGCTGGGAGGAGTGGCTGCCACGCCAGAGGGCTGTGCTGCCATCCAGCGAGATCTGGACAGGCTAGAGAGTTGGGCGGGGAAAAATTTAATGAAATATAACAAGGGAAAATGTAGAGTCTTGCATCTGGGCAGGAACAACCCCAGGTTCCAGTATAGGTTGGGGAATGACCTATTAGAGAGCAGTGTAGGGGAAAGGGACCTGGGGGTCCTGGTGGACAGCAGGATGAGCATGAGCCAGCACTGTGCCCTTGTGGCCAAGAAGGCCAATGGCATCCTGGGGTGTATTAGAAGGGGGGTGGTTAGTAGGTCGAGAGAGGTTCTCCTTCCCCTCTACTCTGCCCTAGTGAGACCTCATCTGGAATATTGTGTCCAGTTCTGGGCCCCTCAGTTCAAGAAGGACAGGGAACTGCTGGAGAGAGTCCAGCGCAGGGCCACAAAGATGATGAAGGGAGTGGAGCATCTCCCTTATGAGGAAAGGCTGAGGGAGCTGGGTCTCTTTAGCTTGGAGAAGAGGAGACTGAGGGGTGACCTCATCAATGTTTATAAATATATAAAGGGTGGGTGTCACGAGGATGGAGCCAGGCTCTTCTCGGTGACAACCAACAGTAAGACAAGGGGTAATGGGTTCGAGCTGGAACACAAGAGGTTCCACTTAAATTTGAGAAGAAACTTCTTCTCAGTGAGGGTGATGGAGCACTGGAACAGGCTGCCCAGGGAGGTTGTGGATTCTCCTTCTCTAGAGACATTCAAAACCCGCCTGGACGCCTTCCTGTGTAACCTCACCTAGGTGTTCCTGCCCTGGCAGGGGGATTGGACTAGATGATCTTTCGAGGTCCCTTCCAATCCCTAACAATCCCTAACATTCTGTGCTCCTGCCGCCTTTTTTTTAAAACTCCTTTTGGTTTTTCTGATTATCTGATGCATCTGGAAGTTGACGTATCATATTCTCTGGGCTTGCTGAGAGCCTCAAAACATTGTAAACCTTATGAAGCCAGTCTGTCGGCTGTCTGAAATATCATTTGCAGCAGGCTTATTGCATAGGCAGTGAATGTGAGGAGTTGCCCCAGGACAGTGATAACATGGAGAACGCTGACAGCAGCCCAGTTTGTTTCATTATGGCCTGAGGCAGTTAAAGGGTCTTTTGGGTCTTTGTGAAGTTAAGTGGGGGTAGTGTTTCTTCTGCAGCCTCTACAAGAGGCATGGCAAGTTGTCTCCTGGCACTGTGCCTCATCATCCAACAACCTGCGGGGGTCTGGCCCTGCACTTATCAGTCTTTGGAGAGCTGGACCTCTTCCCAGCCCCAGTCCCCCTGCACCACAGGAGTAATTTCCAGAGCACTTTGGCTGTGGTCCCACATGTGCCTCCTCCTGTGAAAAACTCTTGGACTGTGCTCCTAGTTCAGGAGTTATTCCAACACAGGCTTTGTTTGCTATTAGATGAAGCTACTCAAATTGCCAGTCATGAGTGGTGTTTCCCAGGGCTCAGTATTGGGGCCAGTTCTGTTTAATATCTTTATCAACAATCTGGATGAGGGGCTCGAGTGCATCCTCAGTAAGTTTGCAGGCGACATCAAGCTGCATGGAAGTGTTGTACTATCCATTCATAAGCCAGTGAAAACTGAAGTCCACAATATGCCACAGACATTCAAAATGATGGTCCTACATATTCTCTCTCTTTGGTTCCTACCTGGGAACATTTCTATCTAATCTTAAGAAAGCTGTAGGAGGAATAAATATTATTCTTTACAGATTATTTGACATTAAGCCAAACCATACAGACGCAGCATAACAAGCAGGCATCTTCATCTAGAAGGCTCACATCCTAGATCAAACCATCAGGAGATAGTCTTCAGGAAAGCAGTGGACTGACTTGCGCCCTGCTGTGACATGGCTAGAGAAGGAGAGAAGTGACTTAGAGAAAGGTACTAAATGAAGAACCTCTTGCAGACTCCCCCAACACTGTTTTCCCATGGAGAAGTTTGCTTTATGGTCCTGGTTAAGATGACCACTGTGAAGAGGTGAGGCCTTGTCTGCTGGCTGGCTGCTGTCAGAGCAGTTTCTGCTTTTTAGCCAGGGATGATCCAAAGTAAAATGCACTCACTTCACAGGAGCTGCCCCATTCAACTGTATGTCCTGACTGCTATGTTAAAATTCTCACTCTGAAAAATTCTTGGCTGTAATGTAGCTGGATGGGGGGGCTTTGCTCTTGGTGTGCCACAGCCTCCAGAATAGGAGTCCGGGCTAGGTCCAGACCTTCTTCTTCAAGGGCAAGAGTTGCAGTCATTTGATATCATGCAAAAGATGAGTGCATCTCAAATGCCAGGGGTCTTGCTCACACAATGACTGAACAGCCTGGATCATGGGTGACTGAAGATGCTTGTCATTGCTGGTGGCTCTTAACTCAAGTAAACCCAGCCACCATTTAGAGGTGGAGCATTTTTAAGTGGAACAGGCTTGGTTTCCCTTTGCAGAACTTCAGCATCTTCTCACTTGGTGGACACCTAGAAAGTCAGGCACATAATATCTCAGCAAAGCACTGCTCAAATGAGATGGCTGTATCACACTCACATTTTTGCATTTCTGGCTCTGGTTTTGAGAGGGAGGTTATGTAAGGGGCGACAAAGCATGCTACTGATGAATGGTTGACAGAGGAGTTTCTGAAGACCCCTTAAGGTGAAGGCAAATGGTCAAAACAAGTCTGAATCAACATGAGAGTGGCAACCTCAGCACCCAAGCAAGGATTTAACACTTTTTTTTTTTCCTCTTGTCTTCTTCCAACTTACTTCTGAAAGCTAAAGATGAAGGCACAGACATCTGTCCTGTAGCTGAGTAGCCCATGTTGAGGAGCTGTATTTCTCAGCTCCTGAGTTTTGTCAGGCTGAATGCATCTGAGACAATTGGTATTGCTGCTCCTGCATTTTCTGTAAAATTAATAGCTTTCAAAAAAATGGTAGAACTCATGACATACAAAAGTTTAAGTATGAGGGTTGTGTTCAAGAAGCACAATCTGATAAGGTTATTGTGTACTTGTAGATTTGAGTATATAATATATAACACTTTTCCACAGAAATGCTACTCCTAATACACATGCTGAAAAAACACATAATGCAGAACTTGTAAACTGTGGAAATAATTGTCTTTCTCTAATCCAAGCAGGTAGCAAGAGGCATAGAGCAGCAGAGAAAAATGCACAACAGCAATTACACTTGATTTTATTGAAATACTACGAGAAAAGCCACAAGCACCGGAACAACTTCCAGTGGTGTAAGGAAGAAAGAGACAAAAGAATATGGACCTCCGGGCATTCCTAGCAAATGTGTTACATTTTCATCTTCTGGACAATAGGGAATTGTTATCTCTGTCAAGGTGCATTTGTAAAGCTAAAAAGAAAACTTCTGAATCACATGTGGATGATGTGAACCCACAAAGCAACCATCTCTGCTAACTCAGGAAAATATTTTGAAGAGAAAATGCCCTCAAACGCAGGCAGGAACAGAACTTGTAGACCTCGTCCAACTTCCAACAAAGCATTTGATTTTGCTGTGGTATCTCCAATGGAGTCCCCCAGCCTCCCACGCAAGATACAGCAGCTCCAAAAAGAAAGTCTGTCAGCTACCACCATTCAGGCTGTGTGGCGGGGCTATTGCATCCGAAGAGAAGTGGACAAAATGAACAAAGCTGCTGCTAGGATTCAGGCAGCTTATCGAGGCCATAGGGTGCGGCAGGAATTGCCCTTGGGGTTTTATGATTGTCTTAGATATAAAAAGGCTGTGCTAAATCAGAAGGAGAAAGCAGAAAAAAGGACAATGCCTCTCCGTCTTGTCATGGAGCGCTGTGTGTTTTGGGATAAGGGCTCTCAGACACCAAATGTTCCCACTGGAAATGAGAAGCTGAGAGGCCATTGCAGAGATAGGTATGAACCAGGCACTTCTGTTGTTCCCAGAGCAGCTGTCTTCAAAACAGAATTTTCTCTCACACCCTGCAAAATCTTGACCCTTACTAATAATTTGCTTACCCCTGAAGTCTTCCAAGCCTTCACATCTGAACAGCAAGTCCATGATGCTGCAGATAAAATTTGGGCTGCAAGGAGTGTTTACCAAAGCAGAGACAGACTTGATAAAATGAAAAGGCAAGCTGAGAAAGCAGCAGAGCTGAGCCAGATCTTTGTTTACAGGTATCAACTCAAACTAAACAGTTGTGAAAATTATCATATTTCAGAACTAGCTAGTGCCACCAAAATGCAGGGATTGACCACAGACCTCCAAGACACAGTGCCACAACCTAAACGAGACCTCATTGTGAAGTTAGAACTGAAAAAGGAAAACAAAGAGCCTAATGCAGAGGGTAATGCAACATCTGTTAGAAATATTAATGTGCATACAGTGGTCAGGAACCTGTGCACCTCAAAAAGGTCCATGTCCCTACTTGTCTCCAGTCCCAATGGAGCAGTGGAAGGTTTTTACAGGGATATGGGCAGTGGGCAGTTGCATGGACTCTATACTGTCAGAAAGCACAGGAACTCAAAGCTATCTCAAGTCTGCATTCATGTAAATGTGGTGGAAATGGGAAGGAGAGCAGGCAGGAATTCATCATGGTAGGAAGGCACTAAGGAAACCCAGGACTGGAACGACCTTTGTTCTGCAAAAATTTGTCCCTGTACTTGCAGAGCCTGATCATCACTGAAACAACTGTCTGAGTGCAGCTTGAACGTGAGTTCAGTTCTGGCAGCTTTTGTCAAGGGTTCCTGTCAGCCCTCTCCCAGCTTGGTGTGCTAAGTGGCTGCTTGTTCCCTAGCTGACACAAAGACTGCTCTTCCCTTACCTGTGGTGTGAAAGAGGTTAAACGTCTTGAGGAAAGATGCAATTGCTGCCACAAACAGGTCCAGGCACAAGTGTAAAATTCTTACATGTTATCTAGCCCCAATTAACATAATGCAGAGTTCCAGCTACAAATGTATCATTCAAAGCATGAATTTTCAAAACTACAGAGGTTATGCCGGACTCCCAAATAAAGCTCACACAGCCTGTAATCTGCAGTCATTGTAGCCCAAACGAGTCGGACGGACCAATAACATACACGGACCTTCACACAGCAGGTCCCTGGGCACTTCCGCGGTGCTGCCTGCATTGCCCGGGTGCTGCCAGAGGGCGGTGCTGAAACAGCACGGGAGAGCGGGGAGGAGCAGTCACAGTACAGACTGAAAAGGAAAAAGGCAAGAAGGTGAAAGGACATTCTCTCGGAAGTAAAAAAAAAAGGAGGAGGAAAGTGGTGGCTCTGCTGGGACATTGCGGGAGAGATAAAGGACAGTGGGATGCCGTGCAGCTGCCCGTGGGGAAAGGGTGCATGGAGGAGGAGGAATGGATGAAGGGCAAACAGAAGGGAGAGAGGGACTGAGTGTGGTTATGCTTGTTGGGGACTGAGCAAGCCAAGAGGAGTGACAGCAGGAAGGTGCCTGGGGGGTACAGGGAGCTGGAGGAGAGAGGAGAGGCTTCAGGGTTACGGGCAGGTGGAAGTGCCTGGTGCTGCAAAAGTTGCTGGCGAGCTGTGCTAAAAATATCACTGGCCCAGAGAAGAAGCATGTTTCAGGAAGCTGCTTTTGGGGGGAGTTGTCTGCTGACAGCAAGGATCGAGAGCAGAGAGGATCAAAGGGGAAGCATCAGGGCAAAGATGAGGCTCCAAGAGTGCTGCCTTTCTGCAGCGATGAGAACGGTTCATACAGATGCAGACAGAGACGCACAGGCACAGAGTTCTTATTAGCAACGAGAGCAGAGCCAGGCAGAGCTGAGCCAGGCTGAGCTTGCTTTTATTAACAGTTCTCAATTTATAGGTTTACAGATATGGGCCTGCACATTTTTTCAAAAAATGTTATCCCAAACACACCACACTCATGTTGTGACTGTTTTCAGTCACATTCCCATGCATATCTTGTGGCAGCATTCCGACCCACTCATTCGCATGCCCAGGCCCAACATTCACACATCATGCATATGGGGGTGGTTTTCTGACTCAAGATATCATTCTCACTGGCCTGGGCTATCACTCCTTACACTCACAAAAACATACTTCTGTATAACCTGTCCAAGGCCCTTTAGCTGGAACTGCACATCCTGCCGTTCCCACATCTCCCCCTTTTTTGTTTTTGAACATCTGCTTCACAGTGAACGCAGCAGGGACCCTGGCTTTATTCTTCTTTGCATTCCGTATCATTCTCCAGATGATTTGGAGGACTACAACAAAAAATTTTACACAAGCGCATCCAATTCCCACAAAAACCCATATATGCAGATTGAGGCCTGAAAACCATGTTTTGGGGTCTAATCACTCTACACTATCAGAAAATGTAATCCATTATGTCTTGCAGTGTTACTTCTTGTAAATCATGCAGTTGTTTTTGCAGGGCACTGGCTAAATCCAGAACCAGGCCTTGCACATTACCTGAGAATGCTCTCTATAAATGTTGTTTCACTTGAGTCCACTCATGCACACTACAATTCCATCACAATGGTGTTACACATAAATTCTTTTGAGTATATTCCCAATCACAACACAGTTTTATTCTGGTAGCCAAAGTGTTCTGTCCATCTCATATCCACAACAAGGCTGCTCCACATTTATTGCAGAGGTGTGAATAGCTGTCAAGTTTTATTCTTCCTCTTAGATGACTGCTCTCCAGTCTCAGCAGAAACTGTCTTTACAGAAAGAAGTTTGACTCCTTCTTTATCTGTGTCACAGAGGCACTCAAAAGTCAGTTTTAGGTGGGCAACAAGTTCCAAAACAGACTTAATTCTAGCTGGAAAAGTGTAGCCAGTAAACTGACTAGAAACAGTGTTTATACAATTATTTAGCACTCCAACAACAGAAGATACAGGTTTGGATATCAGTTGAGGAGATTATTGGGGTACAACAACATAAGAATAATGAGGATCCACAACATGCATGAAGTTCACAAGAAAAAAAGCTAGAGGCCTCTCACTTCAGGGTACTCACAATAAATAATCACTCGCCTAGATTAGGTGAGGGCTCATTCAAGGATATATCTAGTAAATAACCACTCACCCAAATCAGGAGGTGAGGCACTCTTAGTCCAAGGAAGTCTCCTTAGATGGTGTTCCTGTCTAAGGAAAGGGCTCCAGTTCATAGGCCTGCAGCTCTGGGAAGACCACTCAAAGGGTTTCTTTGGCAGGAACCCTGTTTTATAGTCTGGTCAGATGTGGCTGTGGGCATTACAACATAGTCCAGAAGCTTTGCAGCTACTCTGAGCACCTCCTTTGTTGAGGACCCTGTCAATTGACTGAGGGTCCCACCCCTCCTGCCCCACCAGCTGGTAGAGGTGAAGTCACTCTGCCAGAGGTAGGGGAGGATGTGATGACAGCACCTTGGTACCACCCTAGGTGTGTACCTGGGGACAGGTAATAAAGAGCCATCAACGGCCCCATTGAAGGCTCCAGATCTCAGGGGGGTGTGCAACTGCTACACAATCCACCCTGTGACCACAGAGTCATCTGACAGGCTACTTTGGGGTGGTGGTGGTGCAGTCACCTCTTGCCTCCAAAGTCAAAAGGAGGCATTCTGTTGGTGAGTTTGAATGCCCACTGTGGATCATCATACCTTATGTGTCATTTTCCTGTTATACATTATCATTACAAATCAACCTACCATAGAATAGAATAATGCAAATTACAACAATTACAGCTATTACCAAATATTGGAGAAGGCTGGTTAGTCATCCTGATAAGGAAAACAAATGCATTGGAAGTTTTTTCACCAGTTAGTCCCCAGTCCAAATAAGGTAAATCTGTACCCTTCTGATATGCTAGTGCCTCTAATTTACAGAGGCTCAGTAAAAACTCAGAACATCTTCTGTGGTTATTTTAGATACCTTGCACGTTAAGACCCAGAATGGAAACAAAATCCAAATTGCTCTGAACCACCCATTCCGTCCTCCATCACTGATAAAACAAGTGAAACTTCTCTGACAAACAATTGTTAATTGGTTTCTTAGAAATACATACAGGAGGGGTCTCAACAAAATACTGTTTCGTTTTATTAAATTTAATCCAATCCTTGTTTTCCAGCAATTGACCTTCTGGTGGTGTCCATGCACCACTTACCCAGTGTGTGTCATTGTTACTGCACTGTTGCAGGAGATGATAGCCGAATAGGCTAAGGAAGTGTTAATTGGAGGGAGGGGCCTGCTGCTGCCATCATAGTCTTGTGTTTTGTTGTAACTTCTTTAGCTGCCCCCAGGTAACATCACCGGCCTCTTCCTTTGGTCTCTTCTGTTTCTTTGTTGTCCTCAGCTGCAAGGACAGACATTGCATCTCTGGCATTGGATTCTGTGCCGTTTTTCCAACTCATAGTAAGGTTTAACATATTTCGCAGGAAGCCACTTGCGTCCTGTTGGAATAAGAACACACACATATCCCCCTCCCCAGGTGGTTAACTCTACACACCCTTGCTGTTGACTGTTATGCAGAGGATCCTGATACGAAACCTTTATCCTCTGAGACAGTGAATCTGGAGCACAGAAGTGTTTTTCCACTGCCGTGATAGAGGAGGGAGGCATAGCATGATTCAAAAAGTTTAAAGTATATATTGCATTGTCTAATTGTTCCTGAGGCATCGTATTCCTCCTTTTTTGTTTTAAAAACATTTGTTTCAGTATGGAACGCGCTCATTCAATAACAGCCTGTCCAGTGGGAGAATGTGGAATACCTGTGACATGGGAAACACCCTATTGCTGTAAAAAATATTGCGTGGATCTAGCAGTGCATCCAGGACCATTGTCAGTTTTAATCTGTTGTGGCACACCCAGCAGAGCAAAACAGTGGGTCCAGTGGCGCTGAACATCTCTGCTTTTCTCACTCGTATAAGCATATGTACAAAGCATACCTGAAAAAGTATCTATAGAAACATGTATATATTTCAAACGGCCAAAAGATGAGACATACGTAACATCAGACTGCCAAATGGCATTAGCTGAGAGCCCACAAGGGTTAACTCCAAGGGAGGGTGAGCTTGTAATCAGACCTTGACATTCTGGGCAAGAGCGCACTATGTCTCTCACTTGTTCGAGAGTGAGACCAAACATCTTTTTTAAAGCAGCAGCATTCTGATAGAAGAAAGTATGTGAAGCCCTGGCAGACTGGAAGCAGACTGTAGCTACAGTGTAACAGTCCACAATTGCATTGCCTTCTGTTATGGGACCTGGTAAAGTTGTATGAGAGCGTATATGAGTAAAAAACAGTGGGTGTTTGCGAAGCTGTAATGCAGTTTGCCTTGATGCAAACATTTCAAAGAGCTGCTGTTGCGAGATTTCTTTAAGAAAGGTGGAGGGGATGTTCTGTAGGACCTTGGCTACGTACTCAGAATCACAAATCAAATTTAGAGGTTCCTACTTAAAAGCTCTAAGTAATGTAAAGCTGCACCAAGTTCTACTAGTTGGGTTAAACCTTCAATAGTTTTTACGGAATGATGCCAATTGTTATCTTCACACCAGACCACTACAGCTTTATGAGACTTCCCTGAAACGTAAACAAAAACTGTGCGAGCATGTGGGATCAGACCAAATACAAGTATAGTCTGTGGCCTGATGTCAAAGACATGCAGATTCTGCAGCAATTTACATTTAGGCATGCCTAAAGCTATGCTGTTAGGAAAATTGGCTAGTGCAATTTACAAGGACACAGATTGCGAATAAAAAAAATCAAAATCAGGTTTCACAAATGATGCACATGTGACAGATGGGTCATGGCCTGTTAAGACATGAATCTGCTCTCTGCGTTTTTTGATCAGAATAACAATCAGTTCTAGAAGCTAAGTAATAGTTTTATGGAAAGCACTGGGCAAAAAAAATCAATTCCAAGTATATCACTCAGTTAGCTTTCTCATCATATTGTCCTACAATAGCCACAGGTTGTTTTTGTGTTGTAACTATAAACAGACAAATCTGCAAGTCCAATTGAATGCAGTCAGCCTGTAAGGTTGTCATAAATTTGTTAATCGAAGTCTCTAGCTCCATTTTGGCTTTCATGTTTATTGGATATTGATTTTCCTTACCAAATTGAAGTCCTGTTTCAGCTCTATCAGTGCAGTGTTGGCTTTGCTGATACTTTGGCTGCCAATACTAGCAAAAATACTGCATCCAAAATTTTCTTGGAGACTTCTTGCTTGCAGCAAGTAGGTATGCACCTTCCAAGCACCTTCTTGTGGGACATGCAACTAAACAGAATTCTCAGAAAACGTTATTCGAGCTTACAATTTGCTTAACAAATCTTGACCCAAGAGAGGTATAGGGCTTTCTGGAACTACAAGAATTCATCTGTTAAAACTTTGTTCCAAATTTGACATTCCATTGGTTTCAAAAAACAGCCTGTCTTTCTTTCTGTCCCATGACCTCAAAAACTAGCACGGTGAATTTACTAAGAAGTGTCTTACAACCCGGTACCACAGAATAAGTCTATTAAAAGATTTTTTGTTTAATTTCCCAGCTTCATTAGAACTACAGATCCGCTGGGATGCCTTTAATTTCACCCTCAGATTCCTTCATTCAGTATTACAGTTCTCTAGCAGCAACATTGCTGTGGTGGGAATAAAGCCCCCCTTTTGCTGCTTTAGCAGCAGACAGACGGATTTTTCTTTTTCTTTTTCTTTCTCTTCTTGTTGCAGTTTAGATACAGGCAAGGCCATGCAGGTGGCGTAATTGCTGGTACCAAGTGGGAGCTGCCAGGCTCTGGCAGACTCCTTGGTTACAATGAGCTGAGTCTCGCAGCTTGACACAGGTCTGAAATTTATGTTCAAGCTGTACAGCACAGGCCTGGTATATTTAGCTTTTTTATTTTTCCATTTCATTCCAGCCATAATACACTCTATATGCAATTCTATTTAGCTGAGCAATACTTACATTCCTCAGCCCCATTTACCTTTTGCAAATTCTTACAGATGACAATAAACAGCATATTAACCATCAATCCATTATTTTCATTTTCCTAGATCCAAAGCAGTTCACATTCTAGCAACTTTTAAATACAACCTCTTCCAAGTTCACATCCATCATAGCATTTAGTTTTCTTTCCCATACCTCCAATTAGCACATAAATTCAATGCGAATTTTAACAACTGAAATTCTTTCCTGGTCTCAAAATTATTAGATAACAATAAGAGCAAATTAACTTACAGTACTGTACTTCATCCCATTTTTTCCAAAGTTCTGCAGAACATTAATTGCAATACAGCACTATAAACCGGAATCCCACGTTCAAGCCACAATTGAGTACAATATCATTTCAAATTTTCTTTTATCGGAGGATTCCCCCACAAAGTTACTCTAATGTGTAAGGATGCATCCTAAGGGGGAGCAAGGTCGTATTTTAGTAGCGGAACCAGTCCTCATTTTGTAATTATTTCCCCAAACAAAATTCTTTTGGTACCAAATATAAATATGCAAACTAAAATACTGAGCTCAGATATGCAAACCAAACACCAAGTTCAAATATGCTAATGGATCACAATTACACTTAATCAAGACAATATCTTGATTTTAGCATTGCACCTTTGCGTCACTTACTGCTCAGCCAGGTAGAGGTACCACTGGGTCTCCCTGACAAAACAGGTCAGTGCGCACTGGAGCCCAATCGGCAGCTGCCCCCCCGCTGCCCTAGCAAGCTGGACTGGGCAAGGCTTTTATTAGTGTGTCATCTGGTGTGCTACAACTGTTATCCCAAAACCAGGATTCTTTACTTGGTGTGCATACAAAAGAGCCAAATTTAGTACACCGAGATGAGACACAGCCTATCACAGAGTTGCGCAAATCTGGATGCTGGAATAAATCTAGCATACTAGAAAGAAAAGCAACAGCTATTACACACACAATCTTATAATCGCATTCATGTAAGAAAGAGCTAAATTACTCATCTTCTGTATTATCACAAAATGGACATTTTGAGTCAATGGATTCTCATGATTTAGCAGTCTGTGAACTTACTCTACCATATAACAGGCAAAGTCTTATTAAAACTGTAATATGCTTAAACAGATACCTACAAAGAAAACGGGTTAATAAGGAAAGCATCTTGCAGACTTCTGCAACTTTTCTATGACTTGTGTGTTATCAGTTATTTATCTCTCAGCTTGCTGGTGTTCAAACCATTTCACCTGTAAAACTGTCTGAAATGATTTAATGATCTGTTGTAGAGATTTATTTTGTCCTGCTCTTCTCACTTTAAAAACAACATTAATTGCAACAAAGTGTTGTACTTCAAGGTTCTATTCTCGGGCCACTTTTCCCAATCATTTAACTTACACAGCAGCCACCATTGATTACAGTATTTCACAAGATCTTCCTTCCTCATATTTCCAAGTGCTTTCCTATGTTCTAAAACACCTCCCAATACTGATTTCTTAGGAACACAACTGAAAACAGTCGTTCCCGACCCCATCTTGTAAGTAAAAACCACGAGAAGAGGGAGGGAAGAGGGGGAAGCATGGAGTGTCTTGCAAAGCAAGTGGGAGAAAAAGGGAGAAGGCTTACAGTGCACTTACACAAACAATACCACAAAGAAACTGTAACAACAACTACTAAAACAAGTCACATTCCTGACAAGCTGCTTGATTTTCAGAAAGGCAATACACAAGCACGTAATATGTACTGTAAAACTCACAGATATAGCTTAGTATAGGGGAACCAGCTTGTTCTATTACTAATGCAATCCCGCAGATCTCTCATTCAACGAGGAGTGCTTGTCCCTGTTATACGCAGGGATTAGTGTGGCCACAAAAATTTACTCACCCGTCAGATTGCATGGTCGCCGCCACACACACAGCTCAATGAAGAGCCTCATAGGGGTCACACGCTCACATGGGGCACCATTTACAGCGATGAGAATGATTCATACAGATGCAGACAGAGACGCACAGGCACAGAATTCTTATTAGCAATGAGAGCAGAGCCAGGCAGAGCTGAGCCAGGCTGAGCTTGCTTTTATTAACTGTTCTCAATTTATAGGTTTACAGATATGGGCCTGCACATTTTTTCAAAAAATGTTATCCCAAACACACCACACTCATGTTGTGACTGCTTTCAAGCACATTCCCATGCATATCTTGTGGGTGGTGTTCCAACTCACTCATTCGCATGCCCAGGCCCAACATTCACACATCATGCATATGGGGGTGCTTTTCTGACTCAAGATATCATTCTCACCGGCCTGGGCTATCACTACTTGCACTCATAAAAACATATTTCTGTACAACCTGTCCAAGGCCCTTTAGCTGGAACTGCACATCCTGCCGTTCCCACACCTTTCCCCACCCCACTTTTCCTCCAGAAACTGTCCCTCACCCCATCGGGGCTGGTGTTTGCCTGCTGCCTCCCTGTGTGGTATTAGTCAGCACAAAGGTGATTCAGTCCTTCCTTGGGACCTCTGGGGATCCCGGCTCCATCCCAAATACTGGCACCCCAGGTGTGCCTCCCTCAGTTCCTGGCATACCAGCCTCAGAGACCAGGGAGGTTGAAGTGAGGTGAGTTGGGGAGGGAGAAGGTGCATTCACCTGAAAGTAGCCTCCTACCCCATAGATGATGCAACAGCCCCTCCTTTGCAGCCTCTCTTTTCACCTCCCTGCAGCTAACAACCCTGACAGTGCTGCAAACCCCTCTTCATCTCTTGGTTCTTGATACTGGGCCTCTCAATTCTGATTCACAGCATTTCCCACCCACGTCCTTCCACCTCACCACCCTTGTACCCTCAGTCCAAGTTCATGGCCACCAACTGGCACTGCCACCTCTCCCTGGAAAATGCGTTTTCCACACTTGGCTGTGTGATGCCTTTGGGTAACATGATTTGTCACTCTCCATCATAACCTCAAATTTTCAGTTGCTCCTAATATTAACCATGTGTGCTCAAACCAATGGATTTGTGCCTCTAGGTGGATTTCTCCCTCCCTTTTTTTTTTTTTTCCTTTTTTTCCCAAGGGAGTTTTAACTGCCCAGAGACTGAGGCCCAGTTCCAGTGTTGCTTGTGCTCAGGCAGCTTTCTGTGCTTTGCAGCCTGGAATTGCAGCCTCACATCAGTTACAAATCCCCATGAAACCTGTGGAAAAGAAAAGGCAGGCTCTCAAAAGACAAGATTCAAGTTTTATGCAGGAATTCATTTGCTATGTCAGGGTGGATGATTCCCATGTTTCATTGGCCGGCTGGTAAAATGGAGTACTCATGCGTACCTCCCTTCCCAAAATGCTGAAGAGCATGTCTGAATAAAGCCTTGTAAACAGAAAGCATCATCAGCAAGCAAACAGAATTTATTTCTCCAATACATTCAGGTAATGCTGGAACCCAGAGACCGGGCAAGCTAGATGTTATAGTTTAGCCCCAGCCCACCCCAGCCAGCAAATAAAGCCACCTGCTGTACGCTTACTTCTCCCCTACCCCAGGTGGGATGGGGAGGAAAATCAAGAAAGAAAAGGCAAAACTTGTGGTTTGGAATATGAACAGTTCAAGGAAAAAACAAACAAACAAACAATAGCAATAATAATGAAAGAATACACAAAGTGATGGATATACAGCACAATTTTACCATGCAGCAATCCTGATGCTGCAGCTCACTTCCTCTGAAGCAGCAAGTCGATCTGGACCACCTAAAACCTTAAGATCACAAGTTTCTCTCCAGTCTGTGATACAACATTGTCTAACAAAGCAGTGCCTGCATGCAATCTCAGGCAGTAATTACGATCAGAGGTGTCAATGGGCAAAGGCTGGGGCTTGCAGTCATGAGGCTGTGGTTCAGCAAAGATGATGGATGATGGGTGAGGGTGCTGAGCCCTGTACAGGACCAGAAACAGGCTGGAAGGCACAGGTGTCCTGGTTTCGTAAAAACGAAATTTTTATTTTAGTGAATTTCCCTATCGGCTAAAGCCTTCTAAATAACTGCAGTTTTCCTGAAAGCTAGGTACTTGTTTTGGTAGACATAGCAATGGAATGCAAGGTCATTGATAATGATGCATCTCGCGAGATGTGCAAGCAGGAGGTGAACTGAAAATTGACCAACTAAATATTCCATCCCATTCACGTCATACTTCATATAAAAGTGGGAGATCATGAGGATCTTGTGCTTTTTCCTTATGGCCGACATTGGGAGGGGACCTTGCGAGTTGTCCTTGCAAACCGAGGCCTAGTGACAGACTGAATCCTGTTCCGGTTGGCTGCAGAGTCCAGTCCAGGACTTCGGCTGCCAGGCCTACATCTGCCAGAGCAGTTGCTGGGGCTTTTTTAAGATTGGTTTTGTATATTTTGTATTATTTTCTCTATTTTTATTGGTAGCATTAGTAAAACATTTTTAATTTTTCCAACTCTCTTCTCTCTGTCCTTCTTTCCCTCCCAATCACCTGTCTTTAGTGGGAAGTGGGGAGAGGGAGGGGCTGAAGGGGGAAGGCGGGGAGAGGAGGTTAACAATACATCTGCCACGGTCTTATTGTCACCCTGCAATCAAACCACGACAACAGGTTAGTCTGCATAGAACATTTTTAGAGGGTAGCACTGTTGCATAAAAATTTACATCTTGTGTTTAGTCCACATTCACCTTTATGGCATGTTGTGCCACTGTCTGCACCACTCCAGCCAAATGTCTGCTGTTCTCTTGATGTCAGCATAAAACCCAGACTCTTAATTGTGTGCCTCCATAAGGCATGTGCTGATGCCTGGTCTGGATCTAATGGGTAAACTGAGCTGTCTGGTAGTGATAGCAGCTGGTGATAACAAGACACTTCATTCCAGACCATCTCTTTGATAGGGCTCTTGGTTTTGAGCTGCTTTCTGCAGCTGGGATGAGGAAAGGTGCAGAGGAAACCACCTGTTCCTCCAGCCCTGTCAGGTGAACCCTGGCAGAGCTGAGGAGCTGATGAGGGCCCTTGCAGATCTCCTGTGTGTGGTACAGTAGCATAAAAGGCAAATCCATGGAGCTGCTGCCAGTGGCCTAACGGAGAGCTACAGATGAGGCAGGCTGCAAGTCCATAGCAGCACAAATAAGGTGGTAGGACACTATAAGAATGTTATTTGTAGCAACAACCTGACTTTGAACATATTTTTCATTACAGGAAGCTGAACAATCTGATAAGGTTACAGCTGTCAGTTATAGATCTTCTTTGAGGACCTTTGATAAGGCAAATCTGAATCACATATCTTATGACTGTACCAAAATCTAGGCCACTGCAAGAATTGGGCCCAGCTGTTGCCGAAAGAAAAGGCTTCCTATAAAAGTCAGCAAGCACTTACAATCCTCTAGGATACAAATGTATATCAATGGATGAAGACAAACTCTGAGGATATGCAAATAGCCATGAATGGTTTTGTTTGCAACAAATGTGTGGGATTACTGGGCCAGTACAGAGGTAGAAAGAATAGCCAGAAAGAATAAATCAAAGCAGGAAGAGTTTCAGGTCTTGGTGCAAACTAAAATAATTTTGCACCATTCTTCACTGAACTTTAAAAGTTTGGGGAAAACCTCCTCTTTGGATAGAGATGGCAAAGTGACTTTCATTTGGGAAGAAAATTAAGAAGACCCTGAGATCTCATGGCAGAGGAGTGTCAGCGGGACAAGAAAAAATGAGCCCACGTC
Source organism: Caloenas nicobarica (assembly GCF_036013445.1). Classification (NCBI taxonomy): domain Eukaryota; kingdom Metazoa; phylum Chordata; class Aves; order Columbiformes; family Columbidae; genus Caloenas; species Caloenas nicobarica. The sequence continues at coordinate 43,921,142 of NC_088284.1, read as the reverse complement.
CCTTTTGATATCAACAAGCAAACAAGCCCGGTCAGCATGGGTTTATGAAAGGCAGGTCCTGCTTGACCAGCCTGATGTCTTTCTATGACAGTTTGACCCCTTTAGTGGATGAGGGAAATGCTGTGAATGTTGTGTACCTAGACCTCAGCAAAGCCTTTGACACTCTTTCCCACAGCATTCTCCTGGAGAAACTGGCAGCATATGGCTTGTGTGGGTGTACTCTTCACTGAGTAAAGAACTGGCTGGATGGCTGGGCCCAAAGTGTTGTGGCAAATGGAGTCAAATCTGTTGGGCCATGAGCGGTGTTCCCCAGGGTTCAGTATTGGGGCCAGTTCTGTTTAATATCTTTATCAATGATCTGGATGAAGGGATTGAGTGCACGCTCAGCCACTTTGCAGATTACACCCAGCTGGGTGGGAGTGTTGATCTGTTGGCGGGTGAGCAGGCTCTATAGATAGATCTGGACAGGCTGGATCAATGGGCTGATGCAAATTGTATGAGATTCAACAGGTCAAATGCCAGGTCCTGCACATGGATCACAACAACCCCAGGCAGTGCTACAGGCTCAGGGAAGAGTGGCTGGAAAGCTGCCTGGCAGAAAAGGACCCAGGGGTGTTGGTCAACAGCCAGCTGAATATGAGCCAGCAGTGTGCCCAGGTGATCAAGAAGGCCAAAAGAATCCTGACTTGTATCAGAAATAGTGTGGCCAGCAGGACTGGCGAAGTACTTGGCACTGGTGAGGCTGCACCTTGAACCCTGTGTTCAGTTTTGGGCCCCTCTCTAAAAGAAACCCATTGAGGTGCTGGAGAGAGTTCAGAGAAGGGCAACAAAGCTGGTGAAGGGTTTAGAGAAGAAGTCTTATGAGGATCAGCTGAGGGAACTGGGGCTGTTTAACCTGGAAAAAAGGAGGCTGGGGGGAGACCTTATTGATCCTTGCAACTAACTACCTGTAAGGAGGTTGTAGCAGAGAGAGTATTGGTCTCTTCTCCCAAGCAGCAAGTGATAGGATGAAAGGAAATGGCCTCAGGTTGTGCTAGGGGAGGTTTAGATGGGATATTAGGAAAAAGTTGTTCACAGAAAGGATTGTGAAGCATTGGAACAGTCTGCCCAGGGAAGTGGTGGAGTCACCATCCCTGGAGGTGTTTAGAAGATGTACAGATGAGGTTCTTAGGGACATGGTCTAGTGCCAGAGTTAGGTTAATGGTTGGACTCAGTGATCTTGTGGGTCTCTTCCAATCAAAATAATTCTATGACTCCATTTCTGGCAGCTTCTGAAAGGAGCCCTGCCCAAGGTGTCACTGTGGAGGAGTTATATCTACAGAGGAACTGTCTAAATAACCAAAGGCCCCATTGCTTTTGTTGTTAAACACAAGGCCCTGGGGCAACATGCTCTGTTAAGCTGTGCCAATAGTTAGTACTGTGCAAGCATTTCTGTGCTGTTGTCTGTGATGTTTTGAGTACGAATGATGAGATACAAATTTAGAAATCAGCCCTTTTTTCCCCGCTTACATCTTACTGTTTCATTCCTCCCAAAATCTACCGTATAGTGCTAAAACATCAAGTGTAGTGTGAAAACTCATTGAAATTGCCTAGATCTGTAGGGAGGCTGTCTCTTTTATTACAGCAGCAAATACAGCTGGAGCAAACAGATAACCTTTCAGGCATTTGATCTGTCTTTGGGTCTGATCTGCAGCCTGTTTTTTCCCTCCAGCTGTAAGTGTCAGCATAATAAAATACATTTCTCCTCCTTAAAAACCTTGCCTTACCTCTAATCATAGGCTGCAGTGGCTACAGCCACTCAAATACTGCCACAAACAAATCAGTCAGAGTTTAGGACCCAGAGCCGTGTTTCAGGCTTACGGGATGTGACAGCTGACTGAAAATCAATGGAGGGTGATTTGTGGAGCGTCATAATGAGTCAGGATAAGGCTCAAAAGCTGCTGGCTTGCCTTGCAGAATCAACTGCCTGCCTTGATTTTTAACTAGATTGTTTTCAGTCCCCTCCTAGGATAAGAATGATTTGCTTATGAAAACAAAAGATCAGATTTAAAGGAAAAGCCGCAGTGGTGCCCATGCTTTGCCTAGTGCTTTTTGCACTGTGTCTGAGCCACTCAGGTAAGTGTGATTTCTTCTTTTTCCAAGCTGAGCTGCAGATGTTCAAGAGTTTATTTCTGCTGGCCAGTTCACTGCTGCTTGCTTGGACGGGGTGGATGCTGGCTTCCCTTTGTCCTCTTAACACTGTCTGACTAGCAAAAGAGAGCTGGATCAGCTGCTGCCTTTGTATTGCAATCACGGCTAGTTTGGCAATAAGGTTTTAATAACTGGGGTGGGGGGTGGTCGCTGGATAGAAGTTAACTAAAAATCTAAGCTTTAGTCTCACTGCTAAAGGGAGTTACAGGAGAATCACCAGCACCAAGAGGAAAATTGAAATGCCTCAGGTGAGGTGATGAAAGGCTAAGTGTCCTGTATGTATTTCTCGGCATGTTTTGCATGTCTGTTTAGCAGACTCCCTGTTCCAGCAGTTCTGTGCTTGTGGAGAACTAGTCCTGGCACAGACCGCAGAGAGAAACAGGAATCTGGGAGAGAGGGGAGATGTCAAACAGTGCTCAGTTAATTGTATCCGCGGTAGCATGTCAGAGGGCTGCCCAGCTTTTGCCTTCTCTGTTGGCCATCTGGTAAATTCAGGGATACACCTGTCCTATGGCTGCTTCTCTGTTTTTTCAAAGGCAGTAGTACTTTGTTCAGTGTTTTCTCCACGTCTTTGTCTAACTTAATCCTCAGATGGGGCTTTATCAATGGAGCTGTTAAGCTATTTTTTCCACTTCCTTCTCATTAAAAACTTCTGCTTTTAAACTGTTCTGCAAGTACTGAAGCTGTCTTATAAGGGCATTGATCTTGTTCTTTTTGGTTTTCTTCTTTTTGGCACTTCTCAAGCCTTTTCCACTCTTTTCTGTGGCTTCCACAGCAACTGGGAATCAACACATCTAGCCCCAAATCCAGTTTTACCAAGTCTCTGGTATACTCTCTTAGATCATTAGGGCCCTTGGACTTCCTGTGAGGTACAGGCTGTGAAACGGCACTGTTTTCCTATGAGAGTTCGTACACAGCTACAGATGCTGTGCCCATGATGTGTGTGGTTGTGTGGCTGCATATGTGTGTCCAGGGATTTATACTCAAATAAATCCAGAGCAATGCATTCCAGCATTAAGACAAAGTTGGTTTGACCCTGCATGGTTTTGGGTTGTGGATTTTTTCTATTCAATGGCTTTCCCATTAAATTTCCTGTGTTTAACATATTTTCCATAATGGGTGCATGCCCAAACATGCACCCCTATGAACCTCCTAAAGGGAAAGCAAAAGGGTTGGGAGCTGGCATCTCTGCAGAGACTCTTATATGTTAGGGGATTGGACCACTGAGGTTGTGGTAGTGAGTGGGGAGAAATATGTTATTTCTCTTCTTTTATTTGTGGATGCAGTGGCTATCTGGTATGTTTGGGCAGGCAATCTGGTTTCCTAGGACAGACTCTGTCCCCCATTTGCTGTGCTGAAGCTAGGGTTAGCCTTGGCATGACAATAAACCCTGGAGCAAGCAGAAAGGGCATTTGTGATTTCTCAAACTGTTATAGCAGACCTTGCTTTTCACAAAGCAGCAAGAGACAGAGTGGCCACAGAGGCTCCTATAAACTGTATTGACAGCTGCATGAGCCCATTGCTGGCTGTGGTGCAAAGCAGGTAGAAAGGAGTATGAAAGTTCCCTCTAATCAGCTGGCCTCCACGTCCTCATGGTTTGGTAACCTCACCACAACTACATGTCCAACAAGAGAGGAGAAGCACAGCCTGTGCTAGAACATCTGACAGTAAAGTGATAGTTGTTGCCCTGTGAGTGGCAATCATTAGGCTTCAGAGTTTACAGCTTCTCAAAGAGGAATGGGCATTTGCTGTGGCTGGAAGTGGAGGATGACAGTTGCTGGAATATAATGGAAAATTGGTGAGGAGGATCGTAAACATGCTTAAGTGACTTGAGGCTGAGACAGAGAAAACACATATATCATACTAATTGTCATTTAGTCTTGTGTGCTTGACAAGTAGAATCTCTATGTTTAGATAACATAGGCTGGTGATAGACTCAGGGGCACCCTATGCTTGGCATTCCTGTCCTGCTGTGGGAAAGATCAAATGACAGTGAAAAAATACACCTGTGTGAATCCCTGATATACAGGTGAACGTAGCAGGTTTGGTAACTCTCTAGCAAGGACTGAGCTCTGTGGTGCCTGCGTTCCCACTGGCGTGCCTCTGCCCAGGTGTTGCTTCAGGGATCCCCTGGTTCATAAGGTAACAAAAATAAACTTTTTACATTTCATCCATGGTTTTGTGGTTGTTCCTGCATCCTGCCTTTGCTGGCTCACATGACAGTGCTACTTGCACCTTGTGCTACCCTGAGAGAATCCAGACTGGATAAGGGAACGACTTTGTCCAGTGGGAAGCTCTGATGTAGGAGCAGGTTTTTCGTTCTGGTGATCTGTGCCTCCTCCTATGAGGTCTCCCCCTGCCCATGGCCTCACACAGACCCCGTGGAGGGAGGCCTGTCTCCCTCAGGAGATGGGCAGCAGCTGCCAGGGGTGGAGGACATGGACAGGGACGGTGGTCTGCAGACCCCTCCTGCACCGAATGGCTGGCAATCCAGGTACGGGTGTCCTGCTCACACTGGGCTGGCAGAGCAGGGGCGGTAAGGGGACGAGGTGGGCCCCGGGCACAACCCTGTGATGTAGTCTTTGACTGCAATATTTGCTGTGACCCCCATGGCACAGGGCCCATCAGCATGAGCTCCTTTTCCTCCATGGTGCCTTTAAAAACTGGTGAAATCCTTCTCATTCTCGGGTGCTGTGTGTGTGCACAAGGTCATGTCAGGACCTCAGCATCATGGAGAGTGGGTCTGGCATTTGGGAAATGATGGAGAGTGTGAACTGCCTTTCCTCTTTCACGGTAGCAGAGGGAAGAGGGACCATGGTGGCAGGGACCAGAGGAGTCCCAAGCCTTGCAAGTTCACATCATGATGGCTCCATGCTTGATTGCGTGCAGACCTGGCCCTGACTGCATCATCCAGCTTCTCCTGCTGCCAGGCTCCTTTTGCTTTTTGCTCTGCTGATGCTGTTGCCCACTCAACCCATGTCTGGGAGGCAAGAGAATTCAGCTTTCTCAAAGATCCCCTGCTATCCCCAGAAGAAGGATTCATTTCTAAGTGCTGCATGAGGCTCCCTCAGAGCTGTCTCACAGGCTTTGTAGCTTCCAGCAAGGAAACCCCACCACTCCGATCTCTGTGCAGGCCAGCTTTCATCTCAGAAAGGCCATAAAAGCTCACCAAGTGCAAGTGAAATCCCTAGGCTCTGAAATGCCCACAGGGTATTGCTGCTGTTGCTTCTAGCTGCAAGATAGCCAGCAAGCCAGGGAATTCCCCACAGTGACCAGATTTCTCCTGCAGTCCCAGCTCTCTGTACTATGCCACAGGTATCTGGAAAAACAGAAGTCTTTCTTAGGCTGGCATTTATCAGGCTGGATATTCACTACTCAAGAGGGAAAGAGACCACCTGATGCTCTGAGTCCGCAGGTCTTCTAAAGAAAAATAAAGAGTGGGCAAGTATGTTGACTCAAGACAAGAAGGCCACAGAAAACAGAAATCTAGTACAAAGTAATCACTGCTCTGGCCTGATGATTTTTTTCACAAGTGATTTGGGTTTGGGCTGTCTTGTCTTCCCCTCCTCTTGCCATGGCTCTGATGAGAGTCTGTGCATCTGAATTCCTACAGATTTTTCTGATAAGAGTGCCCAGAGGTGAATTTGTCTCACATAATCACTCTGCCTCACTTCTGCAGGCTGTGCCACTCTCTGTGTCTGTTTTCTGGTATGTCCCCACTGTCTGTTGCTCTCTTCCAGATGTGGCTGCTTTCAGTTCAATCGCTGAAAGTGAGGACGTGCTCCTCAAGCACTTATTTCAAGGCTATCAGAAATGGGTCCGCCCAGTGCAAAACTCCAATGACACCATCAAAGTCCTTTTTGGATTAAAGATATCACAGCTTGTGGATGTGGTAAGTGTTGTGTTTGGCTTGGTAAAATATCCCTTCTTTTATAGACAGTCACGCCTCCACCTGGCAGGGCTGGTGATGCTGTTAGCTTTTGCCTCCTGACACATGAAATGCAAAACAGTTATCAGGCAACAAAGCACTGAGTGTGGTGTGGTGTGACCTCCTGCCTCACGCCCAGCATGGGCCATATAACTCATCTGTTTTGCAGCAAACCTGAAGGTCCTTTTCCCCCTGCTGTTCTCAGGGAATAAGGCCTCATTGCGTCAGGTGTTAATCCATCAGTCCATACCGGACAGTCCTTGGTGCCTACATCTGTAATTTAATGACAAGGCAGCTACAGGACAGGGATGAGGAAGGGTAGAGATGGTTGGATATCGTTCACTTTAAGCAAGCCTGTATCCAGGCCAGAGGCAGCTCGTATCTTGACCCAGCTGGCCACTCAGATAAGATACTAGAAGCAAACCAGATAATGCCATGTTTTTGCCCACATGAAAAGTCGCTTTTCCCTTTCCCCTCTGTCACTGCAATGCACAGTGGGATTTGCACAAGACCCAGAGATACCCATGCAACAGTGTGCTTTTGCATCCTCCAGCCCCTGGCAGCATCACCTTGTGCTGTGGAAGTCAGACTTTAGTTTTGTGCTTTATTTACATATTCAGGACAATGTTTCAGCTTGTATCTTCCCAAACTCACTCCAGGCTGAGCTGTGTGGGGAGATGAGACACCCAGTGAGCCCACAACCTTGTGTATCCTGACCCCTCTTGCTGACTTAGACCTGCTATTATTAATACCTCCCTGCTCTTTGCCATCTGATTCCTATGGGCTGCTGTGAAATGCCACACCTCAGTTTTCCAGCCTCGAAAGCTCCCAGTGAGAGCAGAGGCAGCACGTAGAAAGTCAGTTCACTTCCCCCAGCAGTCACTGAAGAGCCCAGGCCCATGGGGAAATAGGACCAAAGGGATCGCCTCTGCTTGGCACAGCGTTGGACTCAGCTGGCACAGGGTCTATTTCTGCTGGGTGTTTTGGTATTGCAATCCTCTGTATCTTGTGTCGTCCTAGGATGAGAAGAATCAGCTGATGACAACCAACGTGTGGCTGAAGCAGGTAAATTAGACCAAATGAGACCTCCCCTTCAGTGCGGGGCTGCTGAGCCAAGTGGCCACCACAGCCTGCAGCCCATCGCACCATCCGTCCCCTTTTGTGATGCCAGGAGGTCAGAAAAAAAGCAGCACCATCTTACCTTGCCTCAAGTTTTTACTTTACTCCTCTCACTTCAGCAAATGCATAAAGGGGCAGAAAGGCAGGCAGGTGGGCCTTTAGGAAACAGAATACCCTCTTCTCCTGGCCTGCAAGCCAGCTGTGCCCTCAAATCACCTGTATTTCAGGGAAGCAACATCTCCTGACACTGCAGTGGGTGTCCCTGAGATGCTGTGTGTGCCCTAAGGGACTATCATGTCTCAGACTTAGAGGTCATGCAAGTACTGTCTCTCTTGCCCAAGATAAGAGCGGTGTCTCAGATAGATTTCATCTTCAGCATAAGTAAAGAGAAAAAAAAGGTGAGCATATTACTCCACAAAAAAATTAAAATCTGTGGCAAATTAATTACATCTCTCTAACATAATTGCTTCTAGAAGTGACAATAATTTATACAAATGGGGGAAAGGTGCAAGTTGAACTGTTAGGTTTCCTTTCTTCTTCACTTCTGAAGAACACCACATTTGGTTTAGATTACACTACATCAGTTTATTGACCCTGTGACAATTATTTTCAGTCTCTCAGCCATGTGAGTATCTATAAATATATCAGCTGGCCCTAGGCAGAGGACATAAAACCCAAGCCATACTTGAAATTATTACCATGGGAAGTAGCTCCGAGGAGTCACTGGGCTGGTGGAGGAGAAACGTGGCTCAGTATTTGTTCTCAGTCTGATACCTGTAGTGCTGCAGTGAGTGTGAGCTTCTGGGTAGAGCAGAAACCCTAAAGACTGTATGAACATTATATGTAAAGCTGGTCTCTCCCTTGAAGATGAAGAAGCTCAGACCTGCCCTCACTGCAGGGAAGACATGAATTTCCCCTTTTGCTGGGGAAATTTGCCACTGATTTGAATCCAACTGCTGAGATATTGCCCTGAAAGAGCTCCGGTGTTATATTTTTTCCACCTTCAGCTGCAATTGCAGAGTCCCTTGTGTGCACAGGGCCAGATCTTGGCTTCCTTATTCTGTCTGAGTAGCCACTTGGGCAGACAGCAGAGCCTTCCTGCAAAGGTAACCCCTTGACCCCTGTCTGTCCTCTCCTTATTCCCACATTCTCTCCTTGGAGGCTGCAGCATCCACCTCGCCTGCAGGTCCTGCAGTCTGCAGGTGTGAAATCAACTCACTTTACCCTCCTCATTCTCTCTGTTCCTGCAAGTGTCCCCAGGAAGATTTTACAGGTCTTACAGCCTTTGACAGAGTATTCCCGTGTCTGACTGTCTCCTTCTTCTTAGGGAAGTCTTGGCTGCTTGCTCCATTAAGGACAGCGAAGTTTCCTATGCCCCCTGGCAGCCTTCATCCCACTGGCTGGGTCACAACTTCACCCAGGTGACAGTGACTGCAGAAAAGACAGATCTGACTCATCCTAGCAGGCTAAATCCAATCCTGGGCTGCCCAAGGACATTAGGCCTGAGATGCTAATGCAGACAGACATCTATCAATCCTCTTTCCATTGCTGCATGAACCTATGTGGGGACATTTTGGGTTAGCCCATCGATGCTGAGCATCCTGTTTGTGTTGCAGCATTGACCTCCGCAGAGTCATAGCCTGAAGCCTGTGTCACCACTCCTGCTGTGGGAAATGAGGTTCTGCTGCAGGTTACTCCAAACATGCTGTAGGAGGTAGGAACATGCCACCATCCACTTATCACATCTTGGGTGTGAGGGAAGATGAGGGGGAAACCACTTTATCTGAATCTTCTGCCTCATGCTGTGGCTAAAAGAAGGACCTACCCAAGAGTCTGTACTGTAGACATGCTGATTTTGCTGGAGGTGCAGGCTCTGATTTTCACACATGCAAATGCCCCAGGAGGTCAGGCTGAGCACCAAATACCTGTAGCCTGACCCACGTGTCCTGCTTGGGGCATCATGCATTCTAGTTGGCTTAGTGTGAACTGGTCCCACATGCAGTCCAGTGCTTGGGGGATTATTAGAGTGCATAAGCACAACACCTAGGAAAAGGTCCATAAAACTAAACATAATTAAAATAATTTTTAATTTTGGGTAGGGAAAAGTGAAAAACACTAAACCAAACCAGAACTTTCTAATGACACAGACCATATCCTTCTTCAGGAGGTAGGGAGGTCAGGGAAGTCTGATCCTCACCCTGGGTGTCTGAGGTTCGGTCATTGTTTCTCTGCAAGAGTCTGGCTTCTCTTAGGTGAGCACAGCTTAAACCCAGTGGGGTTTTTTTGGTTGGTTGGTTGGTTGGTTTGGTTTGGTTGGTTTGTTTCTTTTTGTGGTTTTTTTTGGTTTGGTTTGGGTTTTTTGGTGTGGTTTTTTTGTTGTTGTTTGCTTTGTTTTGTTTTGTTTGTTTGCTTGTTTTTTGTTCGGGTTGGTTGGGGTTTTTTTTACCTCAGATATTCAGATACTGAAGATAATGGGATTTGATGATTTGCATGCAGGCAGACACAACGTGCAAAGTAGCTTTTAATAGCTGATGAGAAAGTATCTGGGTTTGGGCAAGCTAGCAAGTCTGCTAGCAAGAGTTGAGAATCTGGCTTCAGTGTTTTTTGGTCCACTTGCTGTGGGTTAAGCACTTGAGTGACAGCCCAGAGATGGGAACTTGGCAGAACTAGAGGAAGAGGAGAGCAATTGGAGGGTCTGGAGCAGCTTGGAAGGGAGAAGAGAGGAAAGAGCCCTTCCCATTTGCTGCTACCGTTCATGTCAGCATAGCCCGTAGGGAGATTCCTGTTTTAAACTGCTCATCTTCAAAGTCTGCACACAATATATTTTCTGTTCTAGTAAGAAGACACACAAATGTTTGCCTTGCAGACACGAAAGAGCACTTTAGCTAGGAGAGATATTAATGCAGGGCAGGGTGGAGGGAGGAATATTGCAGATGCGGCAAATAACCTAGGCCAAGGGGCTGGTCTAACTCAACTCCAGAGTGATGATTATATTTCTAGGTGGTTCACAGGGTATTTGATTCTGCTGTGTTAGTGCAGGCTATGAGCTGACTATGTTGGCTGCTGCTGTCAGCCCTGACTATCCTCTTGTATAACACATATGTTTCCAGCCTAAGCCCCCTTTCACCTATTACAGGAGATGTCCAGGACATATGTGAGTCTGTGCCCACCTAACAGCTCAGGCTGGTAGAAACAAACCATTCACAGAGAAAAGTTCACACTAAAAGTGGTGTGCTCTGCCCCTGCTGCTGAGGCTAAGAGCAGCAATAACTCCTCTTTTTCCACACCTGAACAGCTCTCATCCCTCCTTTAGCAGCAGGAGCCAGGAGTGGAGGGCTGGGCCTGACAGCTGATGCCAGCCATTTCTGCAGTTCAGGGAGTGGGTTCTTATCTCTTCTGGTGCAGGTAGTGGGGCCATTAATCCTGCCATGGTACCACCCTGGGCAACTGTTTTCTCTGCTTGTGCCTTGGGACAGATTTTAGGAGGGGTCTACCAGCCATCTGCCCATGACCTTGGGCCTCATCCCTTCTCTTCACCTGTAGGAGAAAGGTGCTTGTTCTTACTGTCTGTGTTTATGTCTCTACTGCAGTTCTGGCTTGCTGTCGCACTGTAAAGGACTGCAATGACAAATGTCTGTAGGTATAGCTATGAAAAGCACATGCAATCGAAGAAATAAGAAGGGAGCACCATGGTAGGAGAAGAAGCGGAGAATATAACTTTTTTGTTTGCCCTTAAGTCACGGAGGAAATTGTCCAAGGAACACTGAGGCCCCCACATCCCTGAGGAGCTCTTAGTGCAGCAGTTTAATGGAAAGTGATTCATCTTCTGCTTCTTGGTATTGACCACAGTCTACAGCTCTTGCTTCCTCTCACTGCTACTCTTGTGGGCAAATAAAAAATCCCATCAATAATGGACGGGCATCAGACAGTTGCTTTTCCACTGCATCTCTGTGGAAATATCCAGGTTGCTAGAGCCACTTTGCCACAATCTCCCTATCTGAAAAACAAAAAGAGGAGATAAAAAATATTCTGCAGTCCCACATGATGAAAATGGACAGGACTCCCCCTACTTTTGCTTTTTTCAGGATTATAACCAAATGCTTTACAATAGTGTCATACTGTTCTTCCTGCAATAGTGTGCAGGTCTTTCTGATGAAAGAAAAATATGTTGATTTGCAAGGACAGTGTACAGATATTAGGTGCTGTATTCTGCTCACTGAAAAAAGCCAGGTCTCCACTGAACAGAAATTAAAGGCCACCTCTCTGTCACTTGGGTAGTAGTAGTGAGGCGCGGAAATGACCTTACAACCTTTGAGATTGTAAAGAAGGTATGTATTTACAGCGCTGGACAGACGGGGGAATAATTCCACCTAAGACGTGTGCAAATTTCTAGTAGCTGTGAGCTTGGTTAAGTGCTGTGAAGTGTTACATATTCATGAAAGTTCTAGGAATGCCTATACATATTCATAACCTGTCTCCGAGAAGGCAATTCTTATTACAATGAATTCCAGGAAATCATTTCCATAGTCTCCACCTCCGGCCCCTCTTGGTTGAGCCTGTGCAGTGATCATGGGCCGGGGCCTTCTTCGCTGTACACCTTTACCTTTGGCCTGGTTTGCTGAGTTGGCTGGGACTCAAACTGATGAGTTGGTTAGAACTGGTGTATCTCCTGTACTGTGCCCAAGTTTCTGTTATCTAGTTCACCCGAGGAAGCACCCAAGGTTTTTTATCTTTGCAAGGCCTGTGAAGTCATCAGCAAACTGCTATTTCTCATACAATAAGTTACACAAAGCTAAGCAAGGCTAGGCAATTGTGATGTGGGTTAAGGGTTAGCTCTCTAAGTGTTAGGTCTCTAAGTGTTAGCTCCTTAGTTCTTTAAGTGTTAGTTAGTTAATTCCCTTTATCAGTAGCCATGCCAGCTGGCTATTCTATGGGGTCAGTGCCAGCCAAAACCACTGTAGGCTGGTTCTCAGAGGGAAGAACAGACGCCATACCCAAGGGAAAGCAGCTCCTTCCTTCTGGACTACTCTCAGGTGGGCTGGGCAGGGTGGTGTAAAATGAGAGTCAAGTGTTCCCCAGGAGTGCCTGCCTTGAGGTTGCCTGCGAAAGGATAGATCACTGGGGCACTCCTGTAGCTGGAGGGGCAGTGCTCATGGGGGTTAACATCTCCCAGCCATGACTGTCTGGAATCATCTCTGCAGCTGAGCAGTCCTACACCAAGCTCTGCCCATTGTGCTATGCAACGCAGTCCCTCTGAGGTAGGTGGTGGGAGAAGGAATGAGACTGTTGTGTATGAGCGGTCAGAGGACTCTGCTGGCTTGTTACAGGAATGGATTGACCACAAGCTCTCCTGGAATCCAGATGAATATGGTGGGATCACTGCCATCCGTGTCCCCTCTGAATCCTTGTGGCTTCCTGACATTGTTTTGTTTGAAAAGTGAGTAGCATGTCTCCTTGCTCCAGGCTTAGGCCAGTTCTTGGGTAAGGCATGTCAGCCACCATGAAGCTTGCGTTTGCTGTCAGAAGGCTGCTTCTTTAGGCAATATGAATGTTGACTTCCCTTATGCTCCAGGTGATGTGTAGAAAGCAGACCTGTGAGGGGGTAGGGCTGGGGCAAACATAGTCATGAACTTGGTACCATTTCTTCCTGTCCAACTCCCAGTGCTGATGGACGTTTTGAAGGATCCCTGATGACCAAAGTCATAGTGAAGTACAACGGAGTGGTGACCTGGATGCCACCAGCCAGTTATAAGAGCTCCTGCACAATGGATGTGACGTTCTTCCCTTTTGACAGGCAGAACTGCTCCATGAAATTTGGGTCGTGGACATATGACGGCAGTATGGTGGACTTGATTTTAGTGGATGAAAATGTAGACAGAAAAGACTTCTTTGATAATGGGGAGTGGGAGATCTTAAACGCCAAAGGTATGAAAGGCAATAGGAAGGATGGGCTGTACTCTTACCCATTTGTCACTTACTCATTTGTGTTGAGACGCCTTCCACTCTTTTACACTCTTTTCTTAATAATCCCTTGCCTGGGATTGTCTTTTCTAACTGTCCTGGTGTTTTACCTGCCTTCAGATGAAGGAGAAAAGCTTTCATTGTCAACATCAGTTCTAGTCTCCCTCACTGTCTTCCTTTTAGTGATTGAGGAAATAATCCCTTCTTCTTCCAAAGTCATCCCTCTCATCGGTGAGTATCTGCTGTTCATCATGATTTTTGTGACCCTTTCTATTATCGTGACTGTGTTTGTTATCAACGTCCACCACCGCTCCTCAGCAACTTACCACCCCATGGCTCCCTGGGTTAAAAGACTCTTCCTCCAGAAGTTGCCTCGGCTGCTTTGCATGAAGGGCCATATAGATCGTTACTCCTTCTCAGAGACTGAAGAAAAGAAAACCACCTTGAAATCAAAGGTCCTGGGGAAGCAGAAACGCAAGCAAGCAAAAGAAGGAGAGAAAATTGTTATTGCCTTCCTGGAAAAGGCAGCCGACTCCATTCGATACATTTCCAGGCATGTTAAAAAGGAGCATTTCATGAGACAGGTAGGTGAAAGAAGGGCAAAGAGGGATCACAGGTTCCTCAACAGTAATGACTTCCAAACTCTTAACTTTTCTGCATGCCTTTGCTTTGCTTCTTCCTCCTGCTCTCATCTGAGACATGTCCTAGGAGCTTCCCCTGCTTGATAAATAATATGGTTTCTGAGAAAACGCATTGTTTCAAGGAGAATTATATTGTGCTGTGAGAGTCCATGCTTTTCACAGGTGCAAGAGGCCACAGCAACCTCCCCTGGAGAAATTCCTGATTCGGGATTATTTGAATAACTTTGTCCTGCTTAAGTTGGGAATAGACATGATTCTGGAAAACCTCTGAACTGTCACATGCTCTGAAAGTCTGTCTTTCACAACACTTACAGTGAGGTTCTATGGCAGTTGCTAGGTCTCAGTCCTGGTCTCCCAGCAATTATACACAGTGTAGCTGCCCTGCCTTGGGTGGAGGTTTTCTAGATTTTCACTAACATTTGGATTAGTCCCTAACTACCATCTGTCTCCTCATCCCATCAATCCACGTGGCTATTAAAATGGCAAATTACAGTGTGCATAAACAATGCATCTAATGTGAGGGCAGGATAGCAGAACAATGCACCTATCAGCATATGGAAAAAGAAAAACTTCTATCAGCACCCTCCTAGCAGAAGCCAGGGCTTTGTTCGAACTGTGCTGAGAGAACTTCAGCAGAAAAATGAACAGATCAAACACACAGTAGGTGAGCATGTAAAGTCCATGACTTACGCCTTGCGTTCAAAGCTGAAATATTTTTTAATATAAAAAGTCCCTTTGATTGCTTTTATAAATAGATTTTCGTGTGCGCAGGGTTGTGTCAGTACTTGTAATGCAAAATGCCCCTCCCGAATGCGCAATATCTGAGCCGACAGAGCGCTTAAGCAAACACAAGCCAATGGGACCACTGGTTTTGGAAGCCAATTCCTGGCACTTCAAGGGAAATGTAGTTCTGTGAAAAGAAACCCAGTTTGTTATAAGGCCATCTTCAAGCTTGAGTCTGTAAACTTTCATGTATGTACTTACATAAAAACTTTTGCACAGCCCGAAACTAGTCTGATTACCATTGCATAAAACTACAGAATTGTTTTGAGTGACTCATAGCTATGGGTGCTGAAATGTGATCCTTGTCAGTTTTAGGATACAGCACACTACGAACTTCTAATTGTAAACAGATTTTCTGATCTGAAATATATGTAGCAGTATCAATAAAGTACTGGACTCTTTACTT
The DNA here is from genome assembly GCF_036013445.1 of Caloenas nicobarica. NCBI lineage: Eukaryota > Metazoa > Chordata > Aves > Columbiformes > Columbidae > Caloenas > Caloenas nicobarica. Next base: position 43,906,114 of record NC_088284.1, on the reverse strand, counting down.
TTTCTGTTTGTTTTCCCTTTCTCCTTCCCAGGTCGTCCAAGACTGGAAATTTGTAGCTCAAGTCCTGGATCGGATCTTCCTGTGGTTATTTCTGGTGGTGTCTGTGACGGGTTCAGTTCTCATCTTTACCCCTGCGTTACAGATGTGGCTGAACAGGACTTTGTAGAAAATGCTCCCACAGTAGCACACAAGTAGTACAATGCCAAGGAGTGGTGGTGTCTTTGAGCTTGGTCTCTGTTGTACAGGATGGGAAGCAACAGCAAGAACGAGAGAGGGCATTGACTTTCTATCTTTCTATCTTCACACAACTCTACCACTTAGAGATTTGGTGGAGATCAGAGAGGTGCTTGGTGAACAGCTGAGACCTAAAGTGAATTGGGCTGCACAATTGGCTTATAAGTATTTTGCTAGTAGCTTGGTTATATGCAATAAAAGTCAATATTATTAGTTAAAATTGGAAATAGCACTTCTGGTGCAATGACTATACTTAGAAGGTAGATCTGTTGGTTAAAATGCTACTTTACAAATGAAATTATAGTAAGAACACAAATCAGTACTCGGTTTATCTACATTTCCAGGTAATCATGAAGTCTCTACAGATCACTTTGTGCATGTGTCAGAACAAACAATTGCACAGCACGTGTATCAGAAAAAGTACAAATACCTTTCAGGTGGGGTGTTCAAAACCTTGACTGTGTGGCCTCACCTGACTGCAGGATCAGCTCAACAGTGGCAGAATTTACCAGTTTGCCCACCTACTACTAGCCTTGATGGCATGCACACTTTGTCTCTCCTCTTGGCCATCAGGAAGCCACAAGGTGTTACCCACTTTTCAGTATTATTGCAACTTGCCTGTTGCTCTATAATAAACCAAAAGGCTGGACAAGCAAGGATTTTCCCCATGCTCTGCATTTAGAAACTATGATTCCTGCACCTGCTTGTTCACAAGATAAGTGGAAGGTCACCTGAAGCATATCACATGGAGAAAGGTGACTATGCTACCCGATAAGGCAACAGTGATCTTCCTAAACAGTTCAGTTGGAGGGAAACTGCAGACATCGCTTTTGGGAAAAAAAAACTTGTGGTTGGTGCAGAAGTGGAGTTTCTCCTGAGAGCTGTGGGGTGGGCTGGCTACCAGGGAAGATATATCTTCTGGTGTTGGCCTGTTCATGTTTCCCAGGCAATTCAGAATTTCATTCATTTGATTCCTTTAAATGCGATCCTTCCGCATGATTAGAAACAGCTCATAAAAGTGTAGATGCGACCTGACAGAAAACGCATAAGTGAAACTCTCATCACTTTTGCTGGGCCAGCGTTTTACCAATATGGAGCGCTTTAGAAAATCCCATTCAGAACTTGTAGATGTTTTCAAGGTTAGCAGGGGATTTGGAGATCCAATTTTTGACAATCTGAATGTTAATCTGGTGTTAAAACTTTAGCTAACCTTGAAACTTTCTCCCTAGGGATGAAGGTTAGAAGGTGTTAAAAAGACACAGAGGTATTCTGATGCTCAGATTATGCGTGCACACCAGACCTATGTTAGTATCATCCCATCTTGTTGTGTCACTGCAGAAAGTTCTGTTCACTTGTGCAATCATTATTAATAAAGATGTATTTAGTAAATTATCCCTGAGGTGAGAGTGCTCATATACTGGGCTTTGCTGTTGTTTTGTTGTTAACAAAGTTTAGTTTGTAACCCATTTAAAAAGCCTTGTCTCAAATCTATTTGAACAGAGGGATTGTCACATTCTTGGAAAGTCCTTATCTTTTTGGCTTTATGTGTGAGTTTGAAAAGGGAGCATTTAGATCTGGTTATTATATTGTAGGAACCTAGAATGGCCCAATTCAGTATAGCATTTACAGATAAATGTCTTAACATAAGTCACTGGTATAAAACTCTTCCACATTGACCCTACTACCAACTGGTCCTCTTTTCTTGCATTATGCCAGTTTGTTCCCTTGGCCAGTACTGTGAAATGCCCATATGAAAACAGCCAGGAAGCCTTTCTTTCCAGCATTTACAGAATCTTGAAATCAATTAGTGGTAGGTTTTCCCTCTGAGTACTACTGCCAGGGGCTGCCTGTTAGCTATGACAGATGACAAAATCTTCTCCTGGGCAAGTGCTTCAGGTGTTTAGCTGGCAGATGGTCCTGTCCTCACCTTACAACGTTCTGGTTGCCAACCTGCAGGCAATGCATGGCTTTTCTCACATGGCAGTGTCTGATGCCAAGCTGCTTTTTCTGGCTTTTGCTGGTAAAGGTCAGCAGGGTTCAGGTCCTCAGATTGGTAGATGAATGAACATTGCACAGGCATGGCCTTGACTTCTGGTCTTCCTAGCATTGCATCTGGGACTGCTACATCTGTGGACTCATTACTCATTATTTCCTTGCGCTGTTTCTGAGCTTCCCTAAATCCCTTTGCTGCTGGCCCACAAATGCATTCAACACGTCCCACAGCCTGGCCTGTCACTAAAAAACACAACTAGGGAGACATTTGGGCAGATAGTCCTCCAGTCTCTGCTCCATGTGCTCTGCATGTGGATGACAACATTGCAAATTGCAAATCTTAACAAAAAAGGAACCCTCTGCCTTACTACTGCCTCAACGTGTGCTGCCTTGATTTCTGGGCACTGGCTTGACAGGGCCTTGGCACTGCTTGGTAGGACAATGTGCATAATCCATTCACCAAGAGATAAATATGACAAATTACTCTGGGCCTTTTAGTGGGGGAAAGTGGAAAGATGGTCTGCCTTGTGAAGATAATGTAATGAGTTTGTTGAGCTATTGAATTGCTTCTGTGCTTTTAAAATTAATTCACAGATGTCATCACTCTTAAGAAAAGGAGGTTTCTTGCTGCTACACTGGGACTTATATAATAGTAAGGGGTACTGTTGATGTGGTTTTGGAGTGGATGGGGTGAAAACAGACACACCACTCTGTGTGCCCTGCAATCAACATGGGTGCTTTTCATGTGGATGTGCACAGTGTGTGACACAACTCAGCACCTGGGACGGCATCAACTCTAGCTGAAACTTTTATTGGTATTGCAGTTAGAAGGTCCCCCAGAAGAGTTGAGGAAGCAAAACTGTCACTTTTGTGTGGGTTCTTCAATGTCTGCTCAGCAGTGGGCCCCTACTGAAGACTTCTCTCCAAGGTGAGATCCTTATTGTGTCCTCCACTATCTCTAATCAGCAGCTACTTTCACAAAGCTGACAGGAGTATGCAAGGCTCCAAGTTTTGAGTGTGCCCAACACAGCCGAAAATGGCAAAAGAATCCAAAAGTTACTGCATGGGGGGAAGGAAGGGTAAACAGTACACTCAGAAAGAGACAGAACATGACTTTGTAAATCTTACTTTCTTAGGATACCAGGCTGATCAGCTAAGCTGTCCAAACCCTGTGTTTGTGGCCTAAAGGCAAGAGAGATATGTAGTACTGTAAATGACAAAGACAAGGAGCTGGAGCTGGGGCATGGAGGCCTTCTAACTGGAGATGAGGAGCTGTATAATTGTGAATGGTTTGACAAAAAGCCAGGGATTTTGCTAAAGTCAGCTTACTGGCTCTGAGGTAGTAGCTGTCATGCCTAAAAAGCAAATGCAGTACACCTTCAGCCACAATATTTTCATTTTTTATATGGTCCCAGACTGCGACAATGAATAACTGGCAGTCAGATGTCTTTGCTATAGAAATGAAATTTTTGGGCTCAGAATGCAGCTCTCATCTTCAAATTCCCTTTCCTTCCCCTCCCATTCTTTCTGATTGAAGAGCCAGCATACCAAATGTAATTTAGTAGCATCCCTAAACACATTGTACAGTACAGAGTTTCTTAAAAAACACACATTCTTCAAGAAAGTATATTCCGGCAGTGATATTTAATTGACAGGCTGACAAAGAAAACCATGCATGTTCACACATCATGTCTGTCACTACATAATTATGCAATATTCAGGGGGAATATAGAAAATGCAGTTTTCTTCTAGAAAATAATGACTTTACAGATTTCAGCTACAGGATTAATACAGTTACATTCTTTTCATTCCACTTTTATCTGTGACATATACATTTATTCAGTCCTATTCTCTTTATTATGGAGCATCAAAAAAGAGTAAAATGCCAGTCAGAGACTTCAGAAACAGGGAGTCCTACTTTCCAAGGACTCCTGACGTTCAAAGCAGAGACTGAGACATGGCAGACACTGAAATACTGTACTGACACTGTACAATTAAATTTAGAGCCTGCTATAAGAGAGAAGGGCTTTTTACTCTTGAAGCCATTGGCTTTAGTTGGAATGGTGCCTTTTAGAGAAGAATCCTTCCACACAAACCAACAAGAATGGAAATGGACAAGGTACCTGAGGCTAAACTGGCCATATAGTATAGAAACCGCATCAGGTGCACACCCACAAAATGCCTCAGGATGAAGCACACTAGGATTTGGAACTTGGTTACAGAGCGGCAGCCTCAGCTGCAAAGGAAGTATCCCCCCAGTTACAGGTTTGCACACACAGCACTGACCCATGAAGAGCCAGAAAATGGAAAATTGCTACATAGCTGTTTGGAACAAGGTGCATTAGGATTCATGATAGCTAGCCTTCTCTTGCTGGGATGTGTGCAGTCCAAGTTGGTCTTGAGGTTTGAAAACACCAGAAAACTCAGATCAATCCAATAAAGGAAATCCAATAAAGTCAATCCAATTTTGTGTGTCATGAGTAACTACTCAGGGACAAACCCTCCTCTTTTGGGCTTATGTCTGGGCCTGAGCAAGCAAGAGTTTTCAGAGCAGAATCTGTGGTCTGGTACCACTCTCAACCTGATGAGTGAAACGTGGCTTAGAAATCCTACTGGAGCTCATCAAGGACTTGGTATTCAGTATCAGGAAGTAAAAGGGACCTTGGTCGCATGCAAAGTTCAGTGGAAGATGAACTAGTTTTTAAAGGTCTTAGAAGCATGTAGAATTCAAATGTGGATGCTTTATATGGCAACCACAGATAGCTCAGGTCTTTTCTGGTTTTCCATAGTGCATCCAGGTTATTCCTCTTTGGTGACTCCAGGATGCTTCAAATGATGTCAGGCTACATGAAGTGCAAAACATTAAGTCGATTTGTCTTCAATTAGAATTATGTGCTAAAGACCTGTCTGACTTCAAACATAAATACAAACATGTATTTTGTTGGTCTGGGAACCTCATTTGTGTACATATACTGCAGAAGATGGGGACCTGCTATTTTAGATTATATTGAAAATGTCACAGGGTCAAGGGATTGGTTTGATTGTACTTTTATTTTGATTTTGGCTGCCTGACACAAAATAAAGAGCACTGGTCCAGTCAGTAGGACTGTGATACCTCATCTAAGCGCCACACCAAAGACTAGCTGTTGGAAAGAAATAGAGAGGAAAAGTAAAATAACTGAGGACCTGAGGAAGAGCTATGATCAGGAGAGAAAAATGAAGCCAGGTAGAGCCCTCTTTGGGCAATGCACTCAGAAGTGCCTGAACTGTCCTAATAGCCCCCTGTACTGAAACCAAGGAAAAAGCTCAATAACTTCAACCTGCTCCTGTGATCCTCAGTGTGATTATTACCCTTGATCTCACTGAGGGAAAGACAGATAGGCACTCTAAAAATCCCAGGTGTTCTGCCATAGAAAGACCACATGCTCATCTCTCATTTTCAGTCCTCTTCTCATTCTGTTTTGGGTTGTTGGCTTTCTCAGAGGACCCTTCCCTCTCTTCGTCCTTTCCTCTGTGGCTGGGTGCTGAGGAGGTGATAAGCAGAGGAGTTATGTAAAAGGAGAGAAATACAGGAGACTGTTTGGAATTGAAAATGAAACAAGAACAGAAGTGAATAAAAAGCAGTGGGTCAAGTTATGTATGTGCTATTAGTGGCTGGATAAAGAGCCCCGCAGTCCCAAACACACAAAGGATTATAAACACCCAGAGAAATACTCTGTCTATCACCATAGCTACATATTTCCAATCATCTTCCACCTGCAAGAGAAAAGAAAAAATGAAAAGCATAAACTTCATATAATGTAACATGCAATTGCAAGCTGACATTATGCAGTAGAAATGTCTCTTGTAAGGAAGAATGTACATGCAGTCATGAATAGTGTTGCTTGTGCTTATAGTTGCTGCAGTTTTCAAGTGTCTTTAAAGGGTGCTGATCTTCTAGTAGTATTTACCACTTTTGGCTGAGAACATTCAACACCATCCTAGTCTGCTGAATTTTTTCAAATATTCAAGTCTATTGGCAAGCTATAGCTGTGATGCTGACATTAACAAATAGGACCTGATCATGTGGTGGGTGTAGTAGAATCACCATAGCTGCACATCACTAGACTCTGTCAAGGGACTTATCCTCACAGTCCACACAAGAGACAGTTTGCTATTCTGGCCTGATTTGCCACTCTGTCATTCCAGCCAAGCTCCATTGACTTCAGCAAACTGACCAGCTGGACACATGGACTATAGCAAAGCAAGGGCTCTGACTGAGCAAACCACAGTCGCATGTGCTGAGTAGGCCAGAGTGGATTTCGGATGTCTGAGAGGTATACCTTTGGACCACTTTCAAGGAAGCCAATGTCGTTTAAACTGTACCTACATACAAGGACCACTGCATCAGAACATCATTCACTCATATAAAACTAGTGACTGGTTAAGAGCTCTCTGCTGAGGGATCTACCACTTGTTTTCCCAATTTCTTGAAGTTTTCATCTAAGAGGCTGCTGCTGTATGTCTTGTGAAAGAAAACACAGCAAGAATTCCAGCTGCTGTAAATGTTGCTATATTTTTTAAAGGGCTTTTATTGTACAGGTCTAGTGCATGGTATCACCCATATGGCCTTGTATGTCTGGCTGAAGCAGAAGCAGCTTCCAGAATCATTTCCTCAGTGCTTGCCTGAGAACGGCCTCCTTTTTCTCCCCAAAGAGAGGATTTTGCTCAAACGAAAAATCATGCTTCCTGTTCCTAGTATGTTTTGAAACATAAAATACAGAGCTGCTGATGCACATATCAGACTAAGAATACAATCTAATGTGGCAGGAGAGATTTGCAAAATGCAAATCGGGAAAAATGTGGAAGACTAATCATGGCAGCATTTCAGTCAAACTGCTTCAGCAAAGCCTCTTTTTGGAGTGCATCAGAGAAATCAGCTGAATACAGTACACGGATATGTTTTAAGCAGCTGGTATGGCAGCAAGAGCAGGGCTAAAATACAGGGGTTGAGCAAAATATTAAGGACAAGCAAGGCTCAGCTCAACCCCCATCTTCCTCCATGCTGAGAGATTTCTGTCTTTTGCTTTGGGCTAGCATGTATTACCCACTCATGTTATGAATTCACTGACCAGGCCTTAACTGTAGCCCTTTATTCAGAAAGTTATGGACTTCGTTTTCAGATGAAACTTCTTCTGCAGGACATACAAAAGGGAAAAAAAGTAATTTTGGAGTTGCACGTAAATTTCATGAATTTGCGCTGATTTCAACAAAATATTCTGTTGGAAAGAATACCTCTCAACATTCCCCTCACGAAGTATTCGTATTTTTTAATACAAATACAGCAGTATTTATTTTTGAAATGGATTTTGCCATCATAGAGCATCTAAAAAACTTCAAAATCAAAAGCAAACATTTCATGACAGATCAAAGATAAGTTTCATTAGACTCTAAACACTTTTTAAAAACAACTTGAAGTGTCAGAGCGTTCTTATTCCTTGTGAGGCCTCAGTGTGGGGAGATGTCAGGTAATCTTTCTTGGAGCTTCTTTTAGTTGCTTGTGTTTACACCTGAGGACATGGCCTGAGAATTCTCTAAGCATGAACCATTTTCTATGACAATAATCCCAGTTAGGATGAAAAAATTATAACCTCACGCAAGAAAATCCATTCATTCAAATGCCAAGTCTCATTTTTACCCACATCCCCCTCCTTTTTAAAAATCTGTCTTTCTACATCTGTTGCCTGTTTTTATTCAGGCGTCTTCCCCCAAAACTCAACTTTTATTTCAACATATGTTTGTCATGGCCGAAAATACTGTATTGCTGAAGCCAAAATTCGTCAAATCACTATAAAAAAAATGAGCATACACCAGACTGAAACAAAGTAAAGAAAGCAGCATTCTGAAAGGAATATCTTTACCAGATTTTTCACTGACAATAGTTCTCCAGATCAACTACTGTGCCGCCAGATAAGCCTCTTTCCTTAAAAAGCAGTTCCCAAATTTGCTTGTTTCATTACTACCACAGAAAAATACCTTGCTTGGCAAATAGCACGCTTAGTATTGAGATGTTACTGCTTACCAGGGCTGTGCAGTTGGTGAGCAGTACAAGAGGGTTGCTTCTGAGTATTTACAGTAGGGTTGTTACAGACCTTGAAAGGTCACATCTAGCCTATGCCCTGCCCCATGGCAGGATCAACTCTGCCTGAACCACTGCCGAGCAAAGTTCATTCCTCATGGCTGCAACAGGCTGATGCTCCTTTTCTTTTGAAGAGTGAGCCTCATGTCTAATCTAAAACCATCCTACTGCTTAAATTATCCACTGAGGATAGAGGAAGAGTAGATGAGATCACTTTTCTTGTTTCATCTCCAGTGCATGATTTATCCGTAGGAAAATCTGACCCATCCACAGGTCTCAAAATTTTCTCCTGTAGACTCAACAACTCCAATTCCTCTGGTCTGCCCTCCTGGGTGGTTACCTCCCTTACCTCTTTGTTTTCATTTTGAGACCTCATGTTTTCCGCGATGAACTGAACACTGCTAATGACATCCTTCACTTCTGGGGAGTACTCCATGTGCTCTGCCATCCACTTCAGGGACTGATGGCTCAATTGTCTTCTTTTGGTGGTAGTGAGTTCAGTTGCCTTATCACAGTGATGGCATTGCTGCTCCTTGTGTAGTTTGGTATCATTGTGTTTGTTGTGCTTTGACTTGCCTAATATATTGGCTGATCCTTTCTTGCTTTTTCTGGAGATGTTTTTTTTCTGCTGTTGTACTGGCCTTTGCATCAACAGGACTTTTGGGAGCAGGCTAAGAAAGACGGTTTTTACCCATTTGGGCATTGTGTGTGTGGTTGGAGTTCTGTAATGTATATTCAAGACAAACACTGTGATGACAATTGACAGAGTCACAAATATCATAGTGAAGAGTAAATATTCACCTACAAGGGGAATTACTAAAGAGGTGGATGGGATTGTTTCTGTGATGACCAGTAAAAATACAGTCAAAGAGAGCAGCACGGAGATGCAAAGAGTCACTTTCTCACCACAGTCAGATGGCAGGTAAAAAACTAACACAGTCAGGAATGAGATGAAGAGACAGGGAATGATCAGATTTATGGTGTAAAACATTGGTAATCTTCGAATATAAAAGGAATATGTTATGTCTGTGTAGATCTCTTCACAGCAATTATATTTGATGTCATGTTTGTAACCAGAAGCATCAACTATTTCCCATTCACTATTTTCCCAAAAGTCATTCATATCTACTTTGGATCCAATGATCAGAAGATCAATTTTGGCTTTGTCATAGGTCCATGAGCCAAATTTCAGTGAACAGTTCTGATGATCGAAGGGGAAAAAGGTAATATCCATAGGACAGGAGCTTTTAAAAATAGCTGGTGGAGTCCAGGTGATCATTCCATCATAGCGAAGGAGGGCTTTGGTTTTGCCTTCAACTTGAAAATCTCCCACAGCACTAGAAAGACAAATGAGGGAAAGAAAAGAAAATTACTATGAAAGTAAAATGTCTTTCATGGACACTGCAGAAGGATACTTTTGAGAGAGAGGGTAAAATGGAAACTTGTTCATCATACTTGTTATACAAGACGATATCTGGTTTCCAAATTTTATCTGCTGGTACCCGCACAAATTCAATGCTATCATATTCTCTGGGATCCCATCGCAACTTGTAGTCATTCCAAATCTGAAGGAAGAATGGAAAATTATTTTAAAACCTTGCATTATCGGCAAATATCTGCTTCTCAGATCTTCCTGTAAAATGACAGACTACGATAAAGACTGAAAGTGCAGCACACATAGAGGGGGACAATGGTCCGAAAGACAACAAGGCCATGACCTGGAGAAACACTGGACATATATGAATATTGCTTACATGGATTTACCACTCCCTCCTCTGTGAGGGGATGCAATGCCAATTGGTATCCATTGCTGACATGCTGAGATCTCTCCTTTGTCTTGCTACATCAGTATAGACCCTTCCCTGTGCAAGGTCACATCCCCACTGCAGAGAGTAAATACAGGCGTTGCTGCTGCTGTCATGAGGGTGCACCTTGCAGGTTAAAGGAGGCCAGTGTCAAAGGAGACCAGCATCTTAATGAGAACGGAGGTACATATGCACACTAACAGGTAGTTGCTACCAGGGGACACTATTGGTTCCACAGGGGTAGCAAATTACCAAGTCAGAGGCACCAAGGGATGACCAGCAGATCTCTTGTGTTGCTATCTGGTACCTTATCATGGGGCCATGCTCCTTGCTCACACAGCCTACCCTGAAGATCCTCCTCATAAGTACAGTATATTTTACAGAAAGCTTTGTGTGCACCACAATCAGTGCCTGAAGGAAATTGTGTTTTGGTGGAAGCTGGCTCGTTTTTCTCAGCAGTTTAGGTCCTCTAAAGATCTTTGTCTATGTGTAAGTGCTAAAACCATCAGGAAAAATCGAGGCATGTTTCTTTTGCTAATAAGTGTTGTGGTTGGAATCTTCAATATGGACATGACCTAAGACTGCACAGCTGCATATTTAAGCACTCTTTTATGGGTATGTCCAGACAGAGTTACCAGATAAATAAACGATCATTGGATCATTGGAGAATATACCACACAGAAAATATGAGAGGTGTAACTTCTTGGAAATAAGAATAAATAAATGACTTTTTCAAATGTGGCCATGGTTAATGAAGCTTCTCCTTATTCATATCGTTAAAATCCTTGATATAAACCCATCACTGATTCTATAGATGTAGCTTACAGGGTAACACACATTTCACCATATCAATGCAAATGTTTGAGAAAGGCAATGCAGTGACTTACATGTCTTAGCCACAAATTTGTTTCCATAATCTGATTGACTTCATCCTAGAAAGAGACACAGGCATGCACATCTTTACTCAATAAATTAGTTACAGTATCCTGAGATAGTGACAAAGTTATTTTTATAAAAATGGAAACTAGAATTCCACATTAACTGATACCACGTCTTTTCTGGCTATTTTCAGGGAGCTTATATATTGTGCACAGACATGTGCAGCTCTACTGAAAAATTTTTAAAGCTCAACTGAAAAAATATGCCCCACAAATATCAGACATACAAAGAGCTGTATTGTTTTTCCAGGGGCTTGTGTACCTGGAGAACACAAAACATACGATTGCTCTGACCAGTACCAGAGGAATAAGTTTCTGCCAGTGGCTATGTGTTTTGCTGGATTCAGTGTTTTAAAAGCTCTGTTTACACAGTACAGTATTGGTCAAGATTCAAGGAAAACAGCATCTGTAGCGCTGTGTTCTCACATTTCTATGCAAACCTCTAGAGCAGACACACTCAACCAGTACTTAATTAGGACATTGTTTTACTGAGACCTGCTTTTTACAGTCAATTATTGCAATTGCCAATCAGTGATGAATCAGGAAGGTGCTGCAAGAGACACCATAATAAAAGAGGGGATCCTGTTCTAATAAATAAGCCTTCAGCCCAGAAGTATTCAGAAAGACTCATATTACATATATTTAAGAATGTGGGCTGACATTCACAATTAAAATATCTGCAAGAATATTTCTTTGGGTAGTTCTTAGTTTTTAAGCGCGTGTGCTCAAAAAGTTAACACTGTTCTGAAGATTAAGCACAAAGATAATTTTGTAAGCCCTGTAAGGTTCCTGTCCATGGGTTAAACTATCTAAGTTCTTGTAAAAATCATGACCCTTTATTGAGAAAATCCAGCTTATTTACTTATGATAGTCCTTTTTTTCTCCAAAGACAGCACTGGGAGCCAGGGGCTGCAATGTGAAACAGAACTGCTGAAACCTGCCAAGCCACCTATTTCATGGAAACAAAATACTTTGATAAAGGAACTCCAAAGGATGACAACTGCCTTCACCATGAGGACTTACAATGCCTTTATTTATACTCTCAGACAACTTAGCTCCTTGGCTGCTGCTGAGCATTGCTCCTTACTGTTTGCCTGTCACTTCATTATGGACTCAACTATGTGCATCAGAATCAAAACTCTGCATCTGTTCTGTGGATAATTTGCTTCACAGAGCAGACTTCAGTGAGGGTTAAGGTCATGTTTTGCTTTTTCCACAGTCCCCTGCCCAGCAGGTCTGCCACCTCAGACACACACATCCTTGTATACAGTGCACCCCAGAACACACACCCACACACAACATTCATCCCCAGCTCCATGCTTTAAATCGCCACTTTGCAGGCTGTACATCTCTTATGTTATTTTGAAACAAACAGACCGAAATAGCATGCAAAAATAGAGAAGATTTTTGTCTCTCAGGACCACTGGGAAATGACACCATCCCCACCGGAGAACTAGGCCCAATGCTACACATCATGAACACCCAAGGCATCTCTGGAGCAGGCTGGCCCTGTGGACAGTAAACATCCAGTACTGCTGCTTTGCGTGCCAGAGGCTGCTGCCTGGAGCAGAGGGATTTGACACTACAGAATAAGCAAAGGAAACTGTGTAGCTCAAACTGCTTGTTTGGGCAACCAGTGTGACTCAGCTGACAGAAAGAACCGCAAAAGTCTCAGCATGTACATGCATGCACACATGACAATGTCAGCTATGAGAGTTGTAGGTGTAACTGTTACATCTGCTGCTTTAGCAATTTTCATATGTTTGCAATCATCCCCAAATCTCAGCATTGTTCTGTAATGAGCCTTACCACATTTGTAAGCTGGGTAATGGCCACTTCAAAATACACCGTGACAGGATCAGACACATTTTCCACTGGCCTGATGAACTGGTTGTACTGAGAGAAGAGTTTGTGAAACAACCGTTCCTCTGATTTGCAGGCTGTGGTATCTGTGTTGGTAAAGATAAAGAACAGCTACATCAGAGGTAAGGAAGTGGAAAGGAAGGTGCTGGCTCACATAGTAGTCCATGCTGTATTTCTGGATTCTGGTGCTTGTGACCATGTGTCAAGACACAGGAGCACAGAGAGAAGAGGGCTGCCAGAACGATGTCAGCTGAAAGCTGCTCACTGCTCCCCGTCTCCTCAAAGTGTAAGGCAATGGCTTGAATGGAAATGTCTCCTAAGCTGCATCCAGCCCACCCTGATACCAGACCAAAGTAGAATAAGGTGGTGTGAAGCAGAAAAATTAGAAATACAGTGGATTCAATCTTTGGTAGTTTTTGTGGTAAAACTGAGAGTTTATCAAAAGCATAGCTACTTACTCAGAACTTAAAAATTTGAGGCTGCAACTACTGGATCAAAATCTATGTCAGAGACTCCAATTAGGTGATCGTAATGATGTCTCCTAGTCTTAAAAACTATGACCACATTTTATCCTCATGTGTGCTATTTCAGCTCTTTAGATAGCACAAAATTCGCTCTGAAGGAAGTTCATTTATTAAGTTCTATGAGAAAAAAAAGTGGAATATTATCATTTCTTATAGAATAGCATGCATCTTTGTAATATAGAGCGGTTCTTCGGGAACAAGCAGATCATAGCTGTAACCCTCAGCCTATGCAGTACAGACGGGATTGCTTTGCAAGTGTAAGGTATATGACAGGCACAGAGCCATCTCACCGCAGAGTCAAGAAGAGTGCTCTTAATCTGCTGTATATAGCCAAAACATGAAATAGTTATTTTCACAGTGCTAAAGGCTACAGACTTTGATTTCAAGAGGAAAGATTAAATCATGTGGACTCTGGTGACATCAGCTCAGAACAATACTTTTATTGAATAACTTTGCTACTTCAATATACTACTATATTTCAATATACTACTATAATTCAGCACTGAAATTCAAAATACTTCATAAGGCAAAGATTTAGAAATCGCACCTCATATTGAGCACAGCTGTGTCATCAAAGCTATATGATGATACCAAAGATACTACTGATACAACCGAGGAAAAATTAGTTTTTCAGATACATGGTTATAAGCTTTTGCGTTAGTCCCAGACTGCAATAGAACACAACAGGAAAGCCATCATGATAAGCCTTTATGACTACAAATATTAAACAAAAAAGGTTCTGTGTCAGGCAACATGGTCTCTGGCACAGCATAGGACATAAATTTGTAATTTATATTTCCTTCAGTGAACACAATGGCCTGTGGTTGCACAGATGTCCTACAGGGAGATGCTTAGTCTCGTCTTACTGCACTGTTTTCATGCCCCTGTTTTTGAAAGAAATGACATTTCTGCCTCTAAGGTGATAAGAAGCATGTTCACATTCAGGAGATTATCACAACTAAAAGCTGAAATGTTGGTTACTGGTGACTTACAGGTACAGAAAGAAAATTCTAGTAAAACTTCTATGACTTAATGTTTTGTTTCATCCTTTTAGCGTCATCCAGAGAAGATACATGAATGTCTATAAAGTTTGGATGTTTGTGTACCATGTATTGTGCCATTCAAAAAGGAAACTGCAATTTCCTTTACAGATTTCTTCATCATCATCCATCTCACTGTGACTACAAGTACCCCACTGTGGGACCACGAGTTTCTTAGTAAAGTTTTATGACAAAAGCTGGTGAGTCTAAAATCATGTTTCATTTGAAATTTTCCTCCTGACTTCTTAACATGCTTTGAAATAGAGTAACAGAAATGGACAAGGATTTAGGCCTTTCATTTTTATTCTTCAGTTACAGATTCTCATCTCATTGGTGTTGCTTTAAGACAATGCCTTATAGCTTGCTAACACAAGAACTGTAATTCATATATGTCTTGGCCATCAGTGGAAGTGAGACCTTAAAAAAATGGAGTGTCTTAAAAGCAGAAATCCTGCTGAACCTCAGTGAGACTTGTGCATGGAAATCACTCCATTATATTTAGCCATAGATCACAAACAACAGTGAATAAAAATATATCAAGTTCTCACTTTCGAATGTGTCAGTACCTAAAATGCACATATTTAGCCTGCATTATTTAAGCAATTGCAAAATTTGAGCACCAAACAAAATTACTAGAACTCCTATTTCATTTTCATTATTTGCTAGAAACAGTTCGTCAACTAGTTATCAATTCAAAATGAAGAGGTTTATGTGTGAAAACTTGTATTGCTTTAGCTCTCAAAATACTGTTGTAATGTTACAGATTTAAGGTTAGAAATAGCTGGTAGAAGCTTTACATTGAATTCATTCCAGGAAAACAGAAGCAGAGACAGTGACTAGAAAATATTTTAGAGATTAGTATCAAAGAGAGCCTACCTTTAATCAAAGATGTGAACACGAATACCCACACACAGAAAGCAGGGTTACACCAACATAGCCACCTCTTAGGATGCATTGCTAGTAGCAGAATAGAGCTTCCTTTTGAGAAGATAGGTTTAGGGAAAGAAACAGAAGGCAAGAAGACATACAAGCCCCCCCCCGATGGTAAGTAGGCAGTACAAAGACGGATTTCAGTTTTGCTTTGGCAGCAAACTGCAGTCTGCTGAGCAGAGCAAAGCCTTGCAGAGTTGCTTCCACTATCACCAGAGGGGAGAGCTTATGCTGTGCAGAGTGAAGGGAGTCAGGCAGCATCCTATCAGATGACTTTTTGCATTTCCAGTCACCTGCACCCCTGCCGCTGGGGGAATGTATAAGAGGGCAGGAGACAGGGAAAGCAAGACACAGGGCACCAGCGTGGAGCCAGGGAGGGGAGGAGGAATTCACTCAGCCCTCCACCCACTGGTTAAAGAACACGAATCCAAAAGCAGCTGCTTTTTGCCTAGTGCTCACCTGAGTATGTCCGTCAGAATATACAGAGACAAAACAACTTCAGTTTCTGGGCTGAGGACTAATCCTGCAGCAGAAGAAATGGATGCTATATTGTTCTAACACCTCTACCAGAAACCATTAGAACCTTGAAATAAGTATCGCATCATGTGATAGAATTACTTGAAAGTATTCTGAGTGAAAAAATCTAAGTCAAGTAGATTTATTATTGCCGTCCGACAGGACCAACTAAGAATCCTCTTTCCTGAGAAACAAGTCAGCTCACAGCATCAATTTTTTAACATTTTGTGTGTGTGCGTGCAGTGATTCCTGTGCCAGTATCCTCCTAGGGTGGAAACGGAGCGGTAGAATAAAGGAAAAACATTAGCTGCTGTTAGAAAAGTACCTAACAGGTCAGGTTCACTGTGATGAAGTGTTACTCTTAATGACAGAAGTTAAAAAACTGGAGGTCCTGATACTCTAGAGATGAATGCATGTTCACTCCTGAAGCATTCGGTATGCATGTCCTTGCAACAGGAATGCCTGAAAAGAATCTGTAGGCAAATGGTGTGAGAAACTGAGGGCCCTGTTTAACTGCAGGAAGGTGGAGGGCACCACAGGTTACTTGGTGCCATCCAGCCTCCCAGAAAGCAGCTCAGACAGGAAATCTCCTTCATGTATGCTCAATTCATCCTGAACAAGTCTGTGTGACTGTTACATTGTTGCGTAAGTGCAGAGAGAAGAGACAAGCCATAAACAGAAAAAAAATGCTCTCCATACTGCAGAACACAAAGGCAATGCTGGAGCTCAGGATGAGAAAGCACTTTTTCTTCTACACAAGTTGTTAAAATGTGGGTAGAAGGGAAGAGGTCTGTCTGGAAGAGACTTAGGAATGAGTTTCCTGCACAGACAAGATACCTGAAGTGGACAAAGTTGCCCATGGCAAGTTCCGAGGGATGAAAAAGCAGTCTTGGAGGATTACTAACAGAAGCCTTACTCCAGACCTCACTGGAGTTGCGGAGCCTTGAGCAGAGAGATGAGAAAACAAAAAAATCAAACCACAATGGTGTTTGGGGGCTGGGAGTCAGCTTGCACTCTCGAAAGCAGCAGAAAACTAAATATGGTTTTAAGTAGAGACCACTACAGCTCTGATCCATCTCCAAGCTGAAGTTAGATATAAATTCTCCTTACAAATGATTTTAAGATGAAAATATAGGTTGCAGCATAATGATTTTTCCTGTAAATGTCCATTTTGACATTTTCCAAAGCAAAAAAAGTAAAAACCACAAAAACATTTTGCTTTGTGTCCAGTTTTTGCAAGTTGCAATGTTTGTTAGAATGATGTTAACAGTCCAGCTTTGTAACCTTGCAGTTCCCTCACCTTATCCAATGAAGCTCATACTTCCTCCTTGAACTCATGAAGCCCACAGTGCACTGTGGCTAATAGAATTATGCAGCCATATACCATCACAGGATACCTGTGGCTGGCTGTAGTCATGGTATATGAACTGCTGTGAAAGTTCAGCGCTTGTAGAAAGATGACATATGGTAAGAAAGTCAGACGCAATTTGAAAGCAAACTGACTCTAAAATAAAATGTTTTGAGACTTCCAAACTTTTTGTTCTTCCAAAAAACTGACGGGCCAGGGAATCAAGTATGAAAAGTTAACAAACCTGCAAACATGTATCTGGGTTAAACTGGAAGGTCTTCAGAAGTGAGAGTAATGAGTGCATTTTCCTGTCTGGAAAGGAGAGCAATAGCAGGCCAGCTGGCAAGGTGATTCTTAGTGCCACACTTGAAGTAAAGAGCTGCTTTGTTTTGGGGACGGAGGGACTGGGGAGGCAGGGTGAGTTAGGAGGCAATACAAATTATTCAGTGAGCAGATGGCAGGAGCGATTGTGCCACACCTGCCCTGCTGGTAGGACCCTGCTGGAGTGGATGTTGCCCTTGGGAAAGGCTGAAGAGGAAGGCACAGTTCAAACTGGGCCATGACAACTGGCTGCTGAGGCATCCAGATGGAGAGGCCAGAGGGACCAGCTGAAGTACTGCCTCAGTGAAAAGGAAGCCAGCTAGAAGCAAAGCAAAAAGTCTGTGAATCGTTGCTGCTAGGGAAGGTACCTAATTGAATCTAACATGAACTGGCCAAGGAAGGTATCAACATGCCAGGCTCAAACAGCAAGCACATAGCAACAGGCTTTCGCTCTTCCTTGGCCCTCTATGTGTGGAAGAAGAGGCTGATTTAGTCCCTCCACATGTGCTTTTACTATCGAAAAACATCCTGACTCAGAGCAAAATCTATGGCCTCCCTTCTTTAGGTGAGGTGGCTCAGGCAAAAGAAGACAAGCAGCTTGCAGGGATACACAAAATCCGCCCACTATAAAGGTTTCTAGCACATAAATGCACTTCACCACTGGAGCTTGACATTGTAATAGCTGCATGGTGTTGACTGTGTAAAATGCATCAGGGCCAATTTAGAGGATTGCCTGTGTGCCCTGTAACTCTGGCTGGAGGCACATGCTCCAGTGCTATTTGCAATGCTAATAACAGATCTTGACTTTTGGAGTCAAGCCTCGGTTTGAATGGCTGATTTTTCCCTCTAGAGCTAAGTAGTTCACTGCTGGAGAGCCACATCTGAATTGTTTGTAGGCATTGACAATGCCATGGGTTCATCTGCAGTGAGGCTGTGACAAACACCTTTACAATGGTGAGCCACTCATACCCTGACCACCCGTTAAATAGCCACTGAACCCAGTGTGGGACTTCACTTCCCAGCCCTCTTGACTGCTAACTACTACTAGGCAAGTGAATTTGCACCCAGGGACACATGTTCCCCTTTCCATCGCTGGTCTAGAAGCACTGTGGAGGAAAAGAGCCGCTTCTCACTGTTTGCTTGCTCAGGGCTACCTGTACATTTCCCTGTTATGGCTGTGCTGAAATAGCTGTGAAGATGACTCAGATCTCAGCAGCGTTGTATGTTATTTCTATCCCACTACCAAACCACTTTTGCAAGCAGCCAGCCATTAAGGAAACAATCAACTCAGCTACAGCTCACTCCTATCTGGATATTCACACACAGTACATGCCTGGGTGTGGGACACCTACTGCTAATAAAAATGATGCCAGAGGAAGGAAACTGTAATGGGACAGTGAAAGTGTCAGTCAAATCCCACTGTCTTACTGACAGTTTGTAGTCCACCTTCGGTAGCTTATGCATTAGCTAAGTTAAGGTAAAAAAGGAACTTGGGAAAGCTCACAGATGGAGAGGAGATTTCTGAGAGTGTGAGTTGCTTTAATTGAGTAGGCAAGTGAAGCACATGCTCTAAAAGCTGGGATGTGAAGCTGCATTGCAGGTTCTGAGGGGTGAAGGAATAGCTTAGCTTGCACGGGTTGTTGGGAATAGTGTTTTTTCCATGCCTGTGCTGCCTGGACAACTGACCTTCTTGTGAACACTGACATTTTACCTTAAAATGCTCTGTTCTGATTCATGGCAGTTGGAAACTGTCACCTTTCAGATCTTTCAAGCTAAACTGCCACCCCTTGTCAGGCATAACTCTAGCTGATAGTAGAAACAAAGCAGGCTTTTTAACAATTCAAGGCACTGTAGACTGTCAGAAAGGGCCAAAAGTCAATTTAGGCAGGCAACAAGCTCCAAACAGACTTTATTCTAGCCAGAACAGTTTAGCCAAGAAACAAAAAAGAAACAGGGTTTATCCAAATTATTTAGCACTCTGACAACATTATAAAACACAGGTTCAGATACCAGTTGAGGAAATTATTGTTATATGACCTTACGTAAGAATAATTATGATCCACAGTGTGCATGCATTCACTTACAAAAAACAGAATGAGAGGACTTTCACTCAAGGGTACCCAGCAGAAATTAGTTGCTTGCCTGGGGTGGGCAAGGACTCAATCAAGGATATATCCAGAAGGAAAATCACTCACTGAAGAGGAGGCGAGGGCACTCAGTCCCAGGAAGTCTCCTTAGATGGGGTCCCAGTCTAAGTGGAGGGCTCTGTTCACAGACCCGCTGCTTTGAGAAGACCACTCAAAGGGGGTCTTCGGTGGAGACCCAGTTTTATAGCCTGGTCAGATCTGGCTGTGGTCATTACAAGTATGGTTGAGAAGCTTCTCAGCTTCTCTGCACACCTGCTTGGTTGAGGACCCTGTCTATTGACTCATGGTCCCACCTTTCCTGCTCCCCCAGCCTGGGGGAGTGCTGAACGTGAGGAGTCACAGTGCCCCGGGGTGGGGAGGATATGACTGTGGGCACCTTGGCACCAACCTAGGTGTGTATGTGAGGACAGGCACAGTGGGGCGCAAAAGGTGCTGAAAAGCCATCAACTGCCCTACTGAAGGCTCTGGATCTCATTGAGGGCGTGGGGACAGATGTGCAACTGTCACACAGACGTGCAACTGTCACACAGACCTCAGGCAGGAAGGCAGAGGCCATATCTGGGACTACTCTCCAAGAGAACTGCTCTATCTCAGTGAGCACTGGGCTCTCCTCTCTTCTCCCCTCCTTCCTTCCCATCTTCCTGCCTCTTTTCCTCTTGTGGATAAAGCACCAGAGGATCAATAGATGATGAGAACACAGAGGAGAGAGAAGAGTGGTAAATTTCACACCCCTTCTCTTATTCCTTTTTGTTCCTATTATTTGTTTTTATTATTTTTCCTCCCTTTTTGCCTGCTACAACCTCTGTCTTTCTAGTCCTCCCTCGTTTTCCTCTTTATCCCAATATCTGAGATACCTTTGTCTCTCTGTGCTCCTTCTCTGCCTCAGTTAATGGTTTGTTCCCTGAAGCTTGCTCCACTTGCCATACCTTAGTGCTCCAACACTGAAATGCACACCACAAAGCACAAACATGTATCAACTTCCACAGGTACCAAAGCGGCATCTCCTGTGTTCACAATGAGACATGCACAAACAGTCTCACTCTCAGACAAGTCTGAAAATATTATGTTGTCCCTTCTCCTCTACATGCATACATGTGCAGAACCATGCGCTTCCACCTGTATGAAATCTGGCATATCTTCTCCATAAATGTTTGATGTGGAAATCCAACAGGCAATACCAGCCACCAAACCCTAAGTTGTTTAGACACCCAGTATTACACCCTACAGCTGCACAGAAACAATATCAACAGCAGTATTTCTCCATTTCATTTTTTATCATTCTTCTGTGGAGTGAGTGCCATAGTGAAGTGACAAAAACACAGCCTCTTCCCAGGGAACTGAAGAACTAAGTGTTATATTGCTGTTTGCTCTGACCTTTCGCATGCTGTACCTGCCTTGTCTGTGCCAATTACAGTCTCACCAGGGCAGGTTTCTGTTAACCCGTGTTAGTTCTAGGTGCGGTTGCGATCCTCTGTTTTGTTTTACTTCTGGATATCAATAAAATAAAGCAGGTTATTAGGAATCCAGTTTTCACTGCCTCATTGGCAGACATTCAACTACCACAAAAGCACTTTCAAGTCATTACCTTTTATTTAAGTGTTAGTATGGTCCTGTTTGTCAAGTCTCACACCATGAGCAGTGCATTCACATAGCTTGTTCATTTGCACTCTCTGCAGCAAAGCCCAGATCTCACCCATGTATAAGTCATGGGCTTTGGTCTCTCTCCTGCTCTGGGACCTCATGTGCCAAGAATGTCTGCTCTCTGCTCCATCAGCCACTGAGCAGTGGCTTCTTATGTGCAGCAGACACAAAGCCTGAGTGAGGATAGAACTTCAACAGCTACTGTGTGAAAATGTGCACAGTAATGTGCTCATGCTTTAGGATTGCTTATATTAAGGCATTTTTTTGTTAGTCAGATTTCAAATGATGCGTGGGAAGAGACTGGAACTGGTTAGGGCATTTCCACATATCGAACATAGAATTTCTTCAGTTCAGTGGCTTCCTCTGTGATACAGTCCTTTCTTCCTTTTTCTTTTGTTTTAAAGAGATTGAACCACAATGCCTCTGTTGGACTCCCCCACTGCCCCAGCTATAAAGTCTGGTAAGTCAGGCAGTTATTACATCCTGAGTAGTCAAGTACATTAACGGGGATGCCTATTCCCACGATGCTGCCTGCTAAGGAGCTACAGTACAACACAAAGGTCCACCTTCTATAAGCTAAATCATCACTGATGGCAGCATCCTCGAAGCACTTTCTACTGTACATTTGGGGTCACATAGCATCGCTTTTTTCGGCTTCCGTGACCTCTAGCTTGGAACAACTCTCGTAACATGATGGAGACTTACCTAGGCTGATGAAATCTGATCCATTTCAAGGAACTAAACTCCAAACCAATAATCTCTGTTTGGCTTTTCTAGCTTTCTTACTCAAGGAAAAAGTCCTGGGAGTATGTTTTCAACAGGTAAAATACATGATTCCACAGTTCACTAGTGTAAATATGTTTCTTTGGTGCAAACATACTTTTACATTGTTGTGATAAATAAACGTACAAACCACACAAGCTTGAGTAGGATCTTTTGGAAGCCACCTAATTCTGCACTGATATCTGCAGTGCCTCCAGGGATGGTACTATAGCCAACATCCTATTTTGAAGAAATATAGCATTTCATAAGTAGGGAAAAGAACAAGTCAAGCAGAAGTGTAAATGGAAATGCTTAAAGGGATGCTATGGCATAATATCCTGAAACAATGGATTGTTGGATTCAGTGAGTGAAGGGGACTCTCCTAATGTCCTCTTCCTGTACTGAGGATAATGGGTATAGCAGCAATATTGTTAGGGAAAATATGATAGCAATGAGTATGATGACTGGAAAGGGCAGGCATCTTGGAAAAAAAGGTACAGGATCTGACTGAGCAAGAGAGTAACAGGAATATGACTGCAGTAAAGAGTCCCTGTCTGAAGGTCTGAAATTTCCTAGCCTAAAAGGGGTGACGGAAAAGAAGAATATTAGAGGATTTAGCACAAGAGGGAAATGGGGAGGAGTATGATGGTCTTAGAAAAGAATTATTGCGGAAAAATGTGGCTTTGTTTGTGTATAGGCATCAAGCCAGATTTCATTGTCATCCACATTTCTTTCTTAGAAGAATGAACTGAAATTTAGGTTGCTAAAAATGACAATGCAGATGCCCAATTTTAGACCTTATGAGTTCATTAAATAATAGACCATTGCAAGGAGCAGCTAACTCAAGCCACAAGGAAGCACACCAAACAGTGCTCTTGCTGATCTGACCATGAATACACTCATATGCTGGCTAAATACCTTTTCTGAGGCCATATTCTAGTGGACTGAGATTTCAAACTTAACAAGTGTTTTTGCGAATTCAAGGGTGTGTTCCAAAGGAAATAATAAAATCCATGGGGTACTTCATGGCTGGAAACTGAACAACAACAACAACAAACCAACCAACAAAACAAAACAAAAAATCCTTAAACTGTTTAATTAATGTGAAAACATACTAATACATGAAAAAAGTGATCATAGTTATCACAAGGGAAATGCGGTGGTCATTGAGCTGGAGGACTAATGAAGCCTTATTTCTTGGGCATGTATCTTTTGTCCCTAAACTTTCCATATCTCAACAGCTCTAAACATTCCTCCTGCTCCCTTTTAGACCCCTAAGGGGTGCAAAGCAGCATGTGTAGAAGGTAGGCAGGAGCTATGTGTATGCTGACTGGTGGACTAACATATGTGTGCTCACTATGCTATGCAGCTACTTCCAAATGAGATATACATATAGTACGTCTGTTGCTCCTTCAGATGGCGCAAAGTAGAAATCTCATCTGGATTCTTCCCTTTGTGGAGTTTTTGATTAACGTCAAATTTATGGAAACTTAATTATCTTTAAAATTAATTATAAATTGGCCTTTAGAGGGGTCAGCGAGTAGACATAAAAACTGCGAAAACCTAAATATAATTTGAATAGGAGGCTTAGCTGAAATAAACAGCATTTCTTTATTCCTGCTTTAACCTTTAGCAACACATACAGAAAACAAAACCCTCAGACAAGAAAT
This sequence comes from Caloenas nicobarica, assembly GCF_036013445.1. Classification (NCBI taxonomy): domain Eukaryota; kingdom Metazoa; phylum Chordata; class Aves; order Columbiformes; family Columbidae; genus Caloenas; species Caloenas nicobarica. Next base: position 43,882,265 of record NC_088284.1, on the reverse strand, counting down.
AAGGACAATACAGTCCCTCTCTCAATTTTTATCTCAAAATATGGAGTAGAAAGAAAATCAAATACTTCAACAAGTGAAGAGAGGGATGCAGGATAAATCTTCTCAACATAGGTGTACCTCCTGGAAGCTTCTTGCCTACCTCATGTCCAAGTGCAGCAGAGACAACAAATGCTTGGCTACATGGTGATAAACATGGTATCCATGCATGTCTCATTAAATGATGGATTCTATCTGAGACAAAAACCTCAGAAATGCACCACATCTAGGCAAGGTTGCTTGACATTCCTCTGTCACTAATTTTCTGTTGGAAGATAGAAACCGAAGAGAAGCTAAGTGAGGGAAAAGCTTTCTCAGGTTGGACATCTAAGTAAATCCTTGTACCTTGCTGGTGTTGGAGGAAAACCTTAACAATGCAGTGGGTACTGTTGAAATCTAGCTCCCAGCTGGCACCCCAGCCAATACAAAAAAAACCCAGAAACCAAAACCCAAACATTTGAGAGAACATGTAAATGCACGAGGTGAAAAATCCATGTCAGCAGAAATTCTGACATTCACTTCTCAGATCTCCTCTATAATGAAACTAAACCAACACCGCTTTAAAAACACCTATGGTACCCCTGCTTGAAATCTGAAACACTTTCCCGGGTGATGAAAATCTTGAAGGACACAGCTTCTCCACTGATCATAAAGAGGGCATAAACTGTTTGAAAGTTGTCAAGACTTTAGTCCTTACTTCTTATTCTGGAACAGTGGAGTGATTTACAAATGTTTCTCTTAAAAAGTCTTCATGCCTAGTCCCCCCAACATCTCCCAAGGCATTACAACATTTTTGTGGATGCTGCAAGGGTGTCTGCATATGCTAAAGGAGACACTTGAAGACAGAAAAGAATATCCTTCTGGAAGCAAGATAGGTGCTGCAGTATTTTGTAAGGCCTCAGTATATTTAAGATATATCTTTGAAAGTTCGTGTGAGAATTTGCCATATTCAGCACAAATGAATGGAAAACAGCTGAGCAAACATATAAAAAAAATTATGAACTCCACTCTCCCACCTTTGTTAAAATGAGCCAGGGAGCTGGGAAGTTTAAGTAATCCTGTTTGTTTCAGAATCTGTGAGATCCTCTCATCCTTAGTGTCCTCTTGCTTTGGAAGAAACTATCTTGTTTGGGATTCTCTGTGCTCAGTTTTGTGAGTAGTTTTTACCCCTTCTGATTAATAAGTATTAATGTTATTTTTTTAACCTGGCTTATTCCCTTTTTGCTCCTAAAGACCATATCCTCACTCTGGAATAACAGCAGTAGTAATAAAAATGTTTGTGTCTGAAAGAACCCAGTATTTCTCTTTGTACCTATTTTCCCAGCTCACCACTAAAGGTTTCTGGAGTTTCTCAAAGCCAGCGGGCAGTGCAGATACAGTCCTGTAATGCAAGGGCAGCCAAATATTCCAGTGTCAGAAAGATCGACTTTGTGTGAGCTCTGCACAAACACACGGAGAGACAGCCCATCTTCAAAGGATTTAATACCCAAACTGGCATAGGAGACAAGGCATGAATGAAAAAAACTCAGTGGTCACGTGAACAGCTGGAATGGCCAAAACACTGAGCAATCACAGGAGTCAATAAAAATGCAATAGGAAAATGTGGACTTCAGGACACTAACCACAAAGGGATACTTCCTGGACAATCTGGCATATTCACAATCATAATTTCATTGGAAACTAAGCCCCTATTTCTGTTTTTAATCAGATTTCAATGGAAATTGGTCAGCAGGAATGCTTCTAAAAACACAAAATATTGAGAAATTTTGGAGTAAAATGAATGACAGAAATAGGCAGGAATTTAGTTGGTCAGATCTCAATAGTCCTGTTAAAACTCAATGTGGAACTGAGAAAGTGTGTACATGTTTTTATTTTGACTACATGAAAACCTATCAAAGTATGCAAATTTAAGGCAGCACTGATGTCAGACCCTTGACATGCAATAAACACATTAAGTGTGCATGGATTTCCCACCAGCTGAGAACGTTGGTCAGAATTCTTCTCAGGGAGCATTTTTCTTCTCTAGAAGTAACTGGTGCAAGTTTCTGGTGAATTTCCTCCTCTTTGAAAGAGAAAATTGTTATCTCAGTGCTAAAACTGTGTCTACACTGTGCCACAGAACTTGCACTCGGACTGTGCCACATGTCCTAGCACTGTTGTTTCAAATAGCTCAGAGCTATTTTTCTGAGCCATTTCTACAGTTTGTCAGAAAATCATGCACATTTTCACAAGACATTTTAATTTCCTTTTAGGTAAGAAAAGAAAAATTATGAAAAGAAGTATACGACCAAACCTAAACTTCCTGGCAGATCTCCTGGCAAGGAGAAGAGTAGCATGCTATCACTGTAGTGACACACACCAGCCTCAGAACAGCAAGCCAAGCAGCCAAGTGACATCTCCTACAAATTCTCATCACGACATGCCTCCTATGTGAAATATTCCAATTTTCTGTTAATTTATACGAAGGACAGGAGGAGGACTCTTTTACTCTTAGAAAATGGTGTCAACCTTGTGCAAACAGAACCACTTAGCCAAAAATCCTGACTTCACCTGAAAATATTTTTAATCCACTTTATTCATTACTTAATTGGTGGCTCTCAAATAAAGCATACTGAGAAAGGCAGCTGTGGGACTGACAGAATTTGAATCAATCACAATCTGCAGAGGCACAAAGAACAAAGGCACTGCAGTATAAGTGACCAAAGCTCCAGCGGTCCTGAACCACATTACTTTGGGATGTCTGAGTTATGAGTTTTTAACCTTTCAGGGCTGGCATAAGTTTGCATCTGGAAGGAGAGCACTTCAAGGATGCCAAAGGAGACCAGCCACCCATTCCCACTTAAATGGATGACAAATTAAGATCCAAATCTTCTAGTAATTCAGGAAGAAAAACAAAACAAAACAAAAACCAAACAAACAAAACACAAAGCAAAAAACCCCAAACAACAAAAAAACCAAACCAAACCAAACCAATATCATCAACAACAAAACCAAAACACAAACTTATTCTCTGCTATGTGAGGAGTAATCCCACTAAGAAAACAGTAACTCTGTAGCTGAAAGCACAAATATGTGCATTCAGGTTAACAAAAGACAAGTGACATGATCTTGCTTTTGGTAGGTTGATGGACTTGTCTGTCTCTCCTATGGACATCTTCATATTAGTGAGGGAGGCATGGAGGCTGTCAGCAAAGTTGACTTTCTTCTTTACGTAGCAATGCTTTATTTGTGTTAAATGACTGTCTGACAGCTACAGAGATCTGTACACTTCGTTTAATGCATGGTTTTGTGAACCTTATGAGCACAGACGTTTCTAGGACAGGCTGAGCCATCTATACTTCTTGTGCCTCTGGCCAAAAGTGTAAGGAGAAAGCCTGATGTCATTATGGTCAGAAACCGTCTTCTATGTTGTGCTCTGAAAGAGCATTTGGGAGGAAGAAAGGAGAATAACAGCAACCTCATAAAGAGCATTGTGACTGAGAGAGGGAGCAAGTAGAAAAATTAATTAAAAACATATTTTCCTTTAGTTACACAAGTATTGCCACTGACTGTTAACTGTGAGCAAGGCAATGTCCGAAGGAGACAGGCTTCAAGTTTTGTCCATAGGCTTGGGATAAGACAGGAGTGTTTGGTGATCAGCTGCCTTGCCACAGTCTCTATGATGTGGTCTTAGGTTTAGGCAGAGATGAGATATTCCTATCTTTGCTTCAGGCAGAAGTAGATAAACCGCTTAATGGGGGATTAATTCCATCTAACTCTATCTATCCAGAAATAAGGTGTCCATTTCAAGGCTTTTTCTGCTATCAGTGGAAGAAGATTTGCTGCTGCAGAGCTCGCCTTAGAATAGGGATATCTCAGAGCCTGTTCTGCAGGGACTAGCTAACTCTGCCTCCTGTGTGGTTAGGCCTGACGGATCTCACTGGTTTTCCTCCCCTTGTTTCATCTGGCACAAGAAAACAATGCTTTGCCTCTCAGATCTCTAGACTCTGAGACTGGCACAGCCTCCCCACTTGCTGTATGCTTGTACCACCTAACACTCCCTAAAATTTGCAAAGTAGGCTGTTACAATGAAGATGTTCAGATGGATAATAATTGGGGCAGACTTACATGAATGATAAGAAGAATTTTCTTCTCTTCAAGGAAAAAAATGGGTGACAGAAGTGAGGATAACCATGAAAATTCCTTTGCAGGCCTCCAGAGGCTGTGCAGCAACTCCTATGTTAGCTTTCTGTGCTACGTGCCTTAAGGCATTGTAACTATAATATTGTAGATATATTGTATTTGAGCTCGCGACTCATCTACATGAATATCTAATGAAGCAAAAAATGGTGCAAAGCATATGATAAGTAGTCAGCAATACAGCTGAAAAGCAGAGTACTGTAACTATTGTGATTTGCTTTTTGGAGGAGCATCCAGTAGGACATTAAGAGCATTTTAAATCAGCCTGCATTACCTGTAAAAGGAGGAATAAAAATATGCAGTCACAATCAAGGCTGAAGCATGTGTTGAGCTGGAATGTGCAGAGCAAGCCAGACAGACTCAAACTACTACAGACTCGTAATACAAAAGATGCAGTGGTTTTGAATGAAAAGTTGTGAAGAAGGTAGATATAAATTGGCAGGACACCCCTTGGGTTCAGGGGTGCAAATTCAGCTGTAAAGTTTCAGGGCCACAGATGCAAACATTAAGAGAAAACATGATGAAGAGCAAGAAGTGACACAAAGTGGCAACTGTAATCCACTGGGCATCACAGCAATTTGGTGCCATGTCAAACATCAGCACCAAGACAGGCAAGAGTGTGTCAGTGCTTGTCTAACGTATTTGCATTGCCAACGAGCTGCAGCTTGACAAGGAAGAGCAAAGGGTGAGATCCCCTGAATAAGGCCTATGGGGAGTGAGAAGGAATGACAGCTAACATCTGCTGGAACTAAAATGATGCTGGCTCAGACAACAGGACCCCCTAGTTTGGAGATGGCTAGAAGCATTGCAATTCAGACAAGATCAAAGCTTGAAAGAAGGCAAAAATGGAAAGAGACACATCTTTTGCAAAGAAACCTCATTTTCCTCGGTCACGTCTATGGGGCTTACCAGCCATTTTTCCAGAAATTTTTCAAGTATCCTAATTCATGTTTTTCAAAGTGATTTCTCTTGAAAAGAAAATGGTTAGTTTTGGGAGGGAGAAAAAAAATAAAGCCAGTCTGATAGACATCTCTAGATTATACTGCCGTGGTAGCCCCTACCCACAGAATACTTTGTTACTTATCACATAAAAAGCCATCAAAGAAATTACTGAGTTCAATTTTGTTTCTGTTGTTTCTATAGTTTGTTTTATCCTTCTCCATTAACTCAAAAATTCCAATGACTCTGTGAAGAAATGCTTATCAGTATGGTTGAAGTTTGCAAAATACAAACCGAAGAAGAGGATATGGTTTGGAAAGTAGAGATTCCAGTGCTGCTTCTTTGCATCCCCTCTTCCCCTCAAAAATCATCCTTTCTCACCTATTTGGTCAGATAGAAACTGTGAGGAGTCATATGGAAATCCGAGAGCAGCAAAATATGCCCCATGGAAGAAAAATGAACCCACTGTGTATAAAAATGGTGATACAGGATGTCATCACTCCAAGGGGATCTGTCTGCAGGCAGCGACTTCTGATTGACAAGAAAATGAGTTGACTCCCCTGATAAGAGGAATATGTATTTGCATGTTTGTGTGTGTGCATGCATATAAATTTTTAGTAATCGTGTTGACAGACTGGGAAGGCCCTAAGAGTGCAAGGCATACTTGAAACTGATGCACTGTGCTAATCTAAACCCTCTGATAAACCTGTCCTCTCCAGCTGCATCACCACATGTAATGGTAAGGAAGCATGTGCCCATAAATTCCCAAATGAGTGTGCAATACTCATGTCTGTTGAACTGCTAAAGCTGCTTTGCACTTCAGGGGAACGTAGTTGTGCTCCTGTTCAAGGAATTTACCAGTTCATTTTCAGAAAGTGGTAAAACTGAGAAGTCTAACTGTACAAAAGAAGGACGCATCTGCAAACCCCTGAAGCTGGATGACCTTGTATTCTGTTTTAATATATTGTTTGAACTTCAAAAATTGCCAGTTTTAACATTTATTGTTTTAGGAGTTATGTTCCTTGAAAATGAGCACTCAGTTAACTTGAGCACATCCCGCTCCACCACTGTACAAATCTTGCCAGACAAGCTTTCCGACGAATTATCTACACACTAGTATAACCTACACCTACTTGGTCTGAAACCTGTGGGTGACCATAGCAACAATATTTCAAGCATCTCAACAACTCCATCTTGCTTTAGCCTGGGTACCATTATGCACACATACTTGTCAGGACCTGTTTCTCTCATTCTGTATCAGGTTAGGCATGAATACAAGCCTGAGGTGCAAACTCCAAGCTCTCCTTCTCACATGAGTGCATTCTGTGTTTTAGCAGGCTCCTCCTGGCATTACAAAAAGCCTCTACAGAGCATTGTATGATATGGTGCAGCAGCTGGCAAGAGGTTGTTGCCCTGGGACTGGTCATTGCCCTTTCAGAAGGGTGGGCTTCCTGGTGAAGCTGTATGAAATGCTGGCATGAATATCCCCACTATCGCTTGGAATGGCAATGAAATGGGAAGGTTATCACAAACTGTCACAATTTATTTATGATTTATGTACAACCGTGATCACAGGCAAATCTGTCAAGATATAAGGGCTGTTATGAGTCTAAGCCAGGTATTGCAAGGGAGGGGATATGCCTAAGAATTGTATGCACGTATCTAAAGAGACCTTTGGGGAGCACAGTGGAGGTGCACAGCCATTTCATAGACAGCTACAGATTGCCCTGTCTAAAGGCCATGGAAGGGTAAGGGCACAGACTTGTTCCTGTTTTGCAAGGCGATGTGCCTGCAGAGCTGCCCAAAGACTGAAGTTGTTGTCGTCTCTTCCCTTCTCTCCCACTGTTGCCTTACCAGATAACACCCAGCCACTTGGAGAGTGCAAAACGCTTTTACCAGCCTTCCACAGTGCACTACAAAGCCCATGCTAAGGCAGCACAGGTGTCTGCCATCCCCTACCCAGCTTCAGAGAAGTGACACTTTGTGCTACTACTTGATTGGGAGAACTGTGTAAACTCATGGCACAAAAATATTGCAAGTCCTGCACTGCTGAGGAGATGTCTCTAAAGCACAGCTCCTTTCCTAATTCACTGCCATTAAGTCTTTGCAAAACAAAGTAAGACAAATTAATAAATTATTAGGCAAAGTATTTCCAATGGCTTTTCTGAACTTTATTCCTTCAGTTGCTAAGTATCACTTAGTGGCCTGTTACTCCGCTGTGTTCTGCAGTTCATGACAAAAATAGAAAGGCTGCAAAGCTGCAGGGAAGATACTGATGGACAGCTTTGCAAATTGTTCCAACTGAACCATAAAACTGTCAAACAGATGATACATACTAGTTCTGATGGCCCTATGCCTCCCAGAAATAAAGTGAATCCCTAATGGAAGACTTTGGTAAGGAATTAAACATTAATCAGAGCTTATACAAGATGGATATAAAAGGGATTAGAGACAAACCAAAGGATTGCTGTAGCAATGGCAGAACGAAAGCCAGCACATTTATTTCTGAACTTTAGTTTCTTGACTGATTATGAGCAACACAGACCTACAGCTGAAAAGAACACATGGCAGGGGACAACACCTTTATTCCTTGTTTTGAAAGGGGTAGTGTACCAATGCCCTTAGTTTTCTTTACCCACATCACAAGCACAGTGCGGGAGAGTACTTATGTTCTCAATTATTAATGTGGTTCTTAACTGGAAGAGCTTCTAATGGGTTGCCTCATGAGCATGTATGATGGCCACAGCAGGTCTAATATGGAAATTAAGGCTATATTTGGTGTCAAACTGTGAAATAGCTTTGTAATGGAGACATAGTTTTAATTAAGTACAGTTGAGTCAACTTCTTTAGACACAATGAGCCAATTAAAGCTTTTCAAAGGACTCAAAGAGCAGCTATACTGATTTTTCTAGAGGATTTTGTGATTTGTAACTATTTTTCCCCCTTCTTCTCCCCAGCTCATACGAAACATGAGTTATAATCCATGTCCTCTGGAACGAACAAGTGAGAATATATAAATCCCGTGCCTTTCCATTTTTGAGGCAGGCTTCTAAACTTTTATTAATTAATATGTTGACTGGCATCTAACCTGAACTTAGAGTTAAAACCGTGAGCCATCACTGATATTAATGCAACCACCACCATGGATTTCCAAAACTTGCTGTCAGACCAAATACAGACAATTTTAATTCTAATTCACACACGAAAAAGTGTCTGTTGGATTCTGTTTACTGAGCTTTATAACAAATGAGAAGTTAACTGGCCCATTAAGAACAGATACATAAATAATAAATATTCCCTCCTGGATCAGCTGCAAAACAGAAGCTGACACAAATCTTGTAGCAACTGAAAGTACTTGAAAACTGGAACCATAGCTCAAGAATTTGCCCTTGCGCAGCTACAAGTGACTGGACTTAACCTCCACTTGTTTAGTACCAATGCTGTGAAAGGTCCACTGGTTAACGTTCTTTGAATGGCAGCACACAGTACCATGACTGTTGTACCATAGAAATTGAAAGTTTCCCTTCTGGTCTTTAGCTGCTCTCTCTCATGCAGAAGAAAGGTCCTGACAAGATGATAAAACAAAATCAACACCCCTTCCTATTCAGACCCAGTGCACATAACAAATGAGAGAGTTGCAGACAGTGTGGTTTCTGCCTACAATTAGACCCAAAACTTCTGATGGGCACTACTGCATGGTAATTCTGAGGCCATGCAGCTTCTCCCACTGCTGCACTGCAACCAAAATTATCCTGTTCCCTAACATAAGGTCTCCAATGAAAACCAACTCTACAGGGTTCTGCCTGGTCCTTACACAAGCATGAATTCTTTCGCTTCCATCTGGTAGGCATGTTTCCTCCCTATATTCAGAGCCGAGTTCCTGATAGTTGCGCTCTTCTGAAGCCACAGGGCCCTCTGTCTGCTTTTGGACATTTCAATTTTTGCCCATCAAAACGCATGGGCGATGGCAAGAAAGAGTTGTGGTTTCCCCCTTCTAACTTCAAAGTTACTCTGCATGAACATTGCAAAGGCTTTGTTCACAAGCACAGAGTAAGCTTTGCTGAACAGAGCAGAAAAGTAGAAAGAATAGATCAGAGCCCTGTTTTCAGTTGCATCTTTGTGACACCCAGGAGTGACAGTTTTGAAAAACATCATGTTCCCCAGAAGGCTTCCCAGGAAGCTGTCATGTCTGACACACAAGGGAACCACCTACTCATGTTCACAAGCTGCCTGAGATGTGCTAGACCATCACGAATTTGAGGCAAAGCCTTGTAGCTGCTCCCAGTCAAGGAGAACATGATTAAGAAACAGGAGCAGACATTGAATGTGACCTTTTAAGGAACCCTGTAAATAGAGCTTGCAGCAAAAGGTAAATCTTTTACCTCTGCATGAGACTTAGAGAAGTTCACTAAACACTCTTCCAGTGTTTCAGCTCTTTTTGTATGCTCTTGGGAGAGACTACTGTGGAAATCAACTCACCACTCCCTGTCTACCCTGTGTGCTGATGCCAGGAGAACCAAAGATTATCTGAGGTTTGAGGGCTAAATCTGCTCTTTCCTTCACACTCAGCCTCCCTTCCTCAAAAGAAGAGGTGGAACATGCTCTGACCTTAAGCAAATACATGCAAATCCTCATTCCACCAGAGGACCTAAAGGAGTTGAAAGAGAAATGACTGATGTTGAGTGCCACACAAATAAATGGCAGTTTTTGTCCTGAAGAGCTGATGCAGCCAAAGAGGAAACTGAAGAGATTAGGGGGCTTGTCAGAAGGATGCAAGGCAGCATATCATCCTCAGCTTGCCAACACAGTGCTGTCTCTCCTATATATGACCATAGTCATAATAGATACATGGAAGGTTACTGCTATGTAACATCAATGTCATTCTTCCTGATAGCAGTGCAACACTGCATACTTCTGGCCATGGACCTTGTTGATCTGAATGTTGACCTGTAGACTGACTTCCTAGCTTGACCTTAGAGCTATCCTGTCACCATGAATCTGCCTGCTCCAGATTTGATAATTTGGATTTGGGGCTGACCACATCTGCCACTTCAGTGCCTGCCCCGCTTCTCAATTCAGAGGCAGTGGATGGGCCTGCTGAGGCCCCTGCCAGCCTTGTTAGCCCCCTTAGCTCCCTCTGTCTGAGAAGGCAGCTGGCTCTTGCTGTCCCCTGACACATTTTATGCTCAATGGTATTCACCGAGGTAAGCTGAAAAAATGTAGGCAACAGTCACCTGGCAACCAAACAATCATTACCACAGCTAAAACAAGCTCTGGTCAAGACAAGCCCTGAGACAACACACTATTGGGTTAATGTAAAGCTCTTGGCCTAATACTTTTAATGACAGAACTATATGAAACGGGTCATATCTGAAGACAAAATAGATATACAGTGCTGAATTGCAGCAAAGCAACATCCTTGAGTCATGTTGAATTAAGATGGCTTAGGAGGTGACATCTGGGTGATAAGGTCCATGTCCCTGGCAAAATGGGAAAGCATTTATTGAGCAACCCTACACTACATACACTTGGGTGAAAGCCAGGGTAGAATGACAGGTATCACCAATATAGTGAGATGTCAAATCTTGTCCTTGAATATATCCAGCTTTGGAATACTGGAGGTATGCACATGGATAACCCCATAATACTTGTTAAATTTGTTGTATTCTGCAGAGGTGGTAACAAGACCGCCTAATCACATCTTAGGTAAACTAAGTAATGAGAAGGAAAGCACTTGTGAAGGGCTGAGAAGTAGTTACATCGCTCTGAGTCTGGCTGTTTGCATCTAACCAGACTATGTTGTATAACAGCAACTGATTTCCTCAGAGTGCATAGGACCTGCACCTTAGCTATGAAGTCCAGAAAGTCTATTGCAGAATTGTATCTCTAGACAAAAAGTGAGAGTTGGAAAAATGATGGTGTGGAAACAGGAAAGAAGCAAAGACTGAAAAATCTGAATCCCTTGGGAGCAAATGGCACAACCCTCCCTACACAGGGGCATAAAGCACCCTGTTGTCTTCTACCCAACTGATCAACCCTTTCTAATCCCGAAGTGGTGACCATGCAACTCTAGGGTGATATGTCCCACGCACCTTCAAGCTTTTAAGTGCCTGAGAGCTGAGCGACAGCATGAGCAGCCCTGGGAAATTTAGGGAAAGTCCCCTTGCCAGTGTCAAGTCACAGTGCCAGATTGCCATTCCTACCTGAGCCTCTGGGATGTGATGTTGTTGCCTAAATTTTGGCTGTGAGCCTTATAAACTCACAAGAAGTCCCATGGGAACTGAAGACCTCAAGAGGCAGATGAAGCTGCAAACAGAGGAATAACATATCAGCAATCAGAACTGAGCCACTTTGCAATTTCTTAGAGATGCATCCCAGTTTGCCACTCCTTTGCCAGGGAACCTCTTGGCTCAAGCAGGATTACACACGGCATAAACTTACTTGCGCAGAGTCTTTTCCTAGTTGCAATGTTCTTGAGCTGAGGAGTAAATGTCTGACTTGCCCCCTGTTAGCTCTGGCACAACTGCTTCAGGGAGAGCTTTGGTAGAAGGGGCTGAAATACCAGAGCTTTTGCAGTGGCAAATTTTGTTTGCTCCACTAGGACTGATAGCCTTGATTTCCATGAATACACTTGTCCCTTTGTTCTCTTGTTGATTATCTGCAGCCGGCTCTTTGCCTGGCACCTCCCTGCAGACTCCCTGGTGTGGGCACTGTTATAGGGGCCCACAATTTCCACTGCTAAATCCTCTATTGGAAATGATACTGGAGTACCTCATCAACTCAATTAATCAGAACTAATGAACACAAAACGAGATGCTACCATGGTATTTGCAGATGTGGAAGGGAGGCCCAATTCCCCACATTCTTCTTCTAGTTGGCAAGGCTTAACAAGATTCCCGAAGGCTGTACAATACACAAAAGAGAGAGATCCTAGGGAAGAGAGTCCCACTCCCGTGGAAAACCCAGTCCTCAGATACACATAAGAAATAAGCAGTTAGAAAGTCAATTTACAGCCTATTATAAAGTGCATTTAAAGCTCTTTGCCATTCTGAAATAAATAAATATGTTTAGACTGGAAAAACGGGCATAGTTTCAGTTCTGCCAACTACGTTATTTCGGGGAAGGCTGTTTTGATCACCTGCACTACTACATAATACTCCTGTTTCCTACAGGTCTGTCAACACAGAGCACGAGGACCTAAACTAGCATGAGGTTATACTTCCCTCATGCGGTACCCAGGAGAAATGCAACAGCTCCATCTGCGCGCCGTGCAGCGACTCCAGAGCAAGAATCCCGGTCACTGCCTGCGCCAGAACAACAACACGAATACGACACGCCCTCTTGTCAGACGGAAACGTTGCTACCCTAATTACCTGAGCTGCGCTTCCCGAAGAGAGCTCACCACGCCCACCCCAGGCCCGGCGGGAGCTCCCGGAGGCGGGAGCCGCCCGCCCCTTTGCCCTGTGGGCGGGCTCCCTGCGTCGCGTCCGCGGTGCGTCGATTGCGGGCGCCAGAGACGCTGGGCGGGCCCCCGTTCCTCGCCGTGCCATGGGGCTGCTCCTCTGGCTGCTCTTGCAGGCGGGCGCCGGCTCCGCGGCGTACGTGGTGTCCGTGGATGTCCGGCGGGTCGAGCGGCCCCTGCAGCACTTCTGGAGGAGCACTGGCTTCTGGTAAGCGCGCTCGGCCCCGCGGCCCCGCCCGGCAGTAGGCCGCGCTGTGCTGGCGGGAAGCAGCTGGGTGAGAGCCGGCTGCCCTCATCCCTCCTCAGGCAAAAGATCCCCGGCATGTGAGGACGCGGCTTCTCTGGAGGAACGTAGGCTTTTCCGGGCCTGCTGCTCTGGGATCAGGGAGCCCGGCACCGTGCTGCCTGCGTGGAGCTGGTCCTGGGACGTGGCCAGTTGGTGTAAACAAAGTGGGTCACAAGTCAGGGCCCGCTGACATCTGCTCTCTTGAGTTCCTCCCTTGCCTCCAGAGCCCTTGAACACGTGAAGTTCTTCCTCTTCCCCAGCACAGCACATATGTTGATACTTGGAACTCATTCCCTTTTCCTTCTGAGGGTTGCCATTGTCACTGTCCCTAAATAAGCCCAGGCAAAGCTTCCCTGCTGTTAGTTCTAGGAGTTTGTTCTTCTTGCACAACACTTCCAACATGCACCATCTTCATGATGTGGCCAGTGAGTCAGGGGGATGTGTGACAGCATGCATAAACAATGCTCCACCATAAATAATAATGCTCGGCTGACTCATATCCAGGTAGAGTTTTGATCTCTGAGAAAGCCCAGTCTTGCTGAGCTAACTGGAGTTGGACAGCCTTCAAGTTTTGTGAGGTACATGAAGGCTTCTAGCAGGCTCAAAAGCAGAAGATGGTATATTCCTTAGCCATGTTCGTATCTTACTTATGACCTTCGTTGAGGCATATAGTAGATTAAATAACAGTTGTAGGAAACTACAATAGAGATGGAATCAGCAGTGTGTGCTTTGGATGAAAAGGAATTTGTAATTTTGTATAATGTGTAAAGGTTATCTAAAACAAAGCTTGCACATTTTTCCATTAGTTTTCTCTATTGGTAGGGAAACAGAAGAGGACCTAAAATGGCATTTTGGTTAAGAAAAAAGTTTGAGCTTTCTGAATTTTTGTTTTCTTTTTCTCTTTCATTTTTTGTTTTATTTTTTGCTTGCAATGTTAGGAAACATTAATGAAAAACTGCCTTTAAAATAGTATGTTTTGCCCATTTAACTTGCAGCCCAAGAAACACTCTTGATTTTGTGTGAAAGAAACTTTGGAAAGCTGCAACCATAAAAAGCATGTGAGGGCAAGGCAGAAGAGCAGCAGCAGAAGCAGAGACTCCCCATAGGTCAGCAGGTATTCACTTATAAGACCTGGCCAACACTGGTGTTTCTCAAGTGGTATGATCCCAGCTCACTTGAAAGCTCACACTGACAGGACTGGGTCCCAGTTGGAACAGCTGCTTTTCTACATCACAGTTTCAGACAGTTGGGCAAATGCAGTTTGACAGCTGGGATCAGCAGTTGATAAAGCCTGGGAGACTGCAAGGCTCAATGTTCTCTTGGATGGTCACTTTCCACGCAGAACAGGAAAGGACAGATACTGATACTACCACTAACAAAACCCACTGTTCTGCCAGCTTCCTTTTGTGTCTCGTCATGGGTTCTGCTAAATTTCTCTCTAACAGAGTGTGAATTTCAGAGTGTTTATTCAGTGTGGACTAAACAAAAATATGTGCCTTGACTTCCATCTTTGCCACTGCTTGAATTGAAGCAGGTTTGAATCTCATATTAGTAAAGCACTGCTTAAAATAACGACAATTAACCTTGTCCCTATCCACTGCAACAATTAAAAAGACCCAAATGGCTGATACATTTTTAGTAAGACTGGAATTTGTAACTTCTCAGTCTCATTTACGTGACTTGAAGCAGTCTTAGGGAGATGATATTTAAGTGCCTTGTATGCTGGTGAAGTTGCATAGAGGGGCTCACATGTGCTGTCTGGTTTGTATGAAACCCTACAAGGATGTTACCTGTGTCAAGACTTGCACTTTCAGATAAGGATGCAGGAGATGAATTAATAGACAGGTAGTGTCTTAGCTGGGACAAAACTTGCATCAAGTTCTTGTCTAGGTGAGGTCAGCATTTTCCTCCTTTGTCCACAGATGGTTATACGGTAGCAAGTTCATACAGTGGTGTCCTTAGAGGTAGTTTGAACATGTGGAGGGGGACAGAGTAGGAGAGGGTGACCGTATGACTCTTTCCAGCATAGTTACAGTCATCAGAGAGCTGATCCAGGCATTAGAGGAGACATTACAGTAGGCAAAGCATAATCCAGATTAATTTTTCACTTATGCTGTTAGTATGCTGTCTGTAGTTCAAGCACAAGTCACCTGTCTTTGCAATGTGCAGACGCATGGAGGTGTTTACTAGACCTTGGGGACAATATTGTTTTATCTTTCTTGTAATACTTTAACATCCGGAATTTTCAGGTTACCAGCAGGCTTCAATAAGGATGGCCAAACCCAGTGAACTGGGCAGCATTCTGAATTTCTGACTTGTGGAGTTTGGGAGTGAGATCTCCCTCCATCTTGTAGCTATTTATCTGTGGAGACAGAGGCAGCAGAAATTTGCCCCAGTGTTAATTTTTATGGAATAAGTAGACAACAAAGTCATGTTAACATGATCATTGCTGTATAGCAGTTGTATCAAGCATCAAAACCTCAAGCCACATACTCCTGTGCTTCGTTGTTCTTAGGGTTGAGTTGAACATGGTCGAAGAATGGGGAGTCTCTGAGGGTCTAATTCTGCTTCTAACAAGTGTAGCTTCCACAGTAGAGCAGGAGTTGGTGTTGTTGCATGGACTTCAGCAGGAAGATCAAGCCCATATTTGTCTTACGAAAGACAAGCAAGTCCTCAGCAAGTCTGACTTCCACTCCAAAGCCTAGAAGACACAACTTCCTTATCATTAGATACTTAGAGACAAGATGACTGTCATATGGCTGCTTCTAGCCACTGCTGCCTGAGTTTGCTATTTGTGCAGCAATGACTGCTTGTAATACTTTCCTTTGAGCTTGGCAATGAGATGGCACCTGAGTTGCATTCTGCTTTGCCAAGCTATATGTGTAGCCAGTTAGTCCCAAAAAACCTGCAACTCCATTTTGCTTTCATCTCATATTAGACCGTGCTCCTCATACTAAGGAGGGTCTTGCAGGTGGTATAGTTCTTAGCATAGGTATCTTTGGATACCCAGTGGAGCCGCTAGTTAATATTGCAATGTGTTGTTTCTTTTCTGTCCCTCCTTTCCTGCAGCCCTCCTTTACCTCACAGTCGTGCTGACCTGTTTGACCTGAGCAAAGACCAAGAGATGAACCTTGCCTACATTTCTTCTGTTCCGCATGGCGGCATTGAACAAGTTAGAATTCACTGGTTACTGGAACTGGTTGCTTTCAGGTAAGCAACACCTCAAGTCAAGATGCAGAAAAATGTGACACATTAAAGTGTCCAACAGGTGCTCATTTGATATTTGTCTTAGTATAATAGCAAGCAAGGCACATCTTTGCTTCCTTGGAAGTCAGGTAAGTGCCAGTGAAAGGGAATCAATTTAGGGGTGTATGAGATTGAGAGAGAACTTGTATTGAGAACGATGGGGCCAACCTTCATGCATTACGTCCTCAAAACAGATTAAGGAACAGTTTATTGTAATATAAAGAGTCTTGTGGGTGCCTTTTGTCAAGTTTTACCAAGAACATCTCAGGTCATATGCTATAGGAATACCAGGTATCCCCTGCTGCTATGTCCCGGTTGTACCATGACCTCCAAAGACCCCTCAGCCTAGGACAAATGGGTTTCATGGACCATTGCATGTACAAGGTTCTAGCGCAGCTTTTTTTATCTTGGGTGCATCCTTTCTAAAATACTGCTTGGAATAACCTTGAAAAGAGAGCTCTAGAAGAGTCTCCAGTGGTTCCTTAAGCGAGGAAGTGTTCTTATTTGCAGTCAAGACATCTGCACCCAGTGTTACGGAGAGAACTCTCAGTTGGATTCCAGGCAACGGTCATTTTGACTGTTTTCAAGACTTGCACTGGGTGTTGTCACTGCCATTCCTTCAAGTCCAGCAGAGTTTGGTCTTACTGCAATAACACCAGCAACTACTCTGTACTGAGAAGAACTGCTAGAAGAAGCCAGACTTTGAGAATTCAGTCCTGTCCACATCCTGGCTGGCCTCATGTGTGCCTAAAGCTCCCCCTTGGCTGTAGGTCTGCTTTTAATGTTCAGGTCACGGTGTTGCACTCCCTTTCCAGGTTAGATGAGTCTTTCACAAAAGCTAGGAATAGGATGGAATAGGGTGATAGACATGGATTCAGTCTGTTCCTTAACAAGACATTACAGGTGGCAATACTGTCCCAAATAAGACTTCTCACCCATCCTGTTATGTGCTTTGCTAACCATTAGCCGTTCTAAGAACAGTGCTGACAGTCTAGAAAGATGGCTTGCTTTTCTGTTGTTTAATTTAGGAGACATGATACAGCAAAAAAAACCAGGAGTGACTGCTCTGTGAGGAGCAACGAACTGTAAAAACTCCGTCAAAAGTTCTAATAGCTTTTAGAGTTCTGCCTGGCTCAGGCTGTTGCTGAGCTGAGCATATTTACAATCCACATCATTACTGCATCTGCTATTCCAGACACAGGAGGATGGGAATTTACCAGTTGTAGGTTTGGGGAAGCAACAACAGGAAGGAGGGCTCGGACTCTGGAAGTGGGATGTGAGCAGAGGAGTAGTGAGTTTCAGAGTGTACATTAGGAACAGGAGAAGTTTTCTTCCTAGGTATTAGGGTGTGCTTCTGTATGTAGGTTTGTTTGAGAGGGTGTTTGGAGGTCCTGCACACAGGTGAGTATTGTATCTGTACCCCAGAGCTGCCTCTGTATGTTGGTCTATCTGTGAATATAGCATGTAACACAGCTTCTCCCTCCTATCTTTCCCTGTGGAAGTTTCCCAGTAAACACAATTTCCTGTGCTGTGTCTCCCTTTCTTACTGGGTTACATGTTTTGTACTCACTCTTGCAGTGACCCAGCTTCGGCAGAGGCAAGGACAACTGTCACTGCTCACTACTGCTGGAGTCCTTGTCTTAGATTTCCGTGGTTTCTCCTGAGAGATGGCTTGGGTCTTTTAGGCTTCTGTAACCGACTGACTTATGGAAAAATCAGTGAGTTCCTTTGAAAAGGGCATAATCACATCTACACTCAGAAGCCAAAATCCCTCCTGACTGCCTGTCTCAGCTGTGCCACTTTTTGCATTGGGTTTTCCAAATGATTGAAGGACAGGAATGTATCTGTCATGGATTCTGCTCAGCCTTTGTAGGGAGTGAGGCAGTCCTTCAAAGTGGGACACAATCCTTGACACAATCAAAATTCTAGGAGCATGGAAACTTAGCAGTCAAGCAAGAAGCCCCAGAAAAGCTGTAGTGCCTCCAGGGTTGGATTCTAACCCACAAGCCTCAATATTTAGCCCAGCTTTGACATGTAGAAATTAGAAACTTTGCTACTGTTTAGAACCAAGCTAAAACTGCTCATTTTGCAAAAATGTGCATTTGTCAAATACAGTAAGACATTTAAGTTGTGGAAGGACAACCAGTGGACTGAGTGACAGCAATGGTTTGGAAAGGGAGAGAGCATAGAGCCTGCTGACAAACACTGGGATTGAAAGAAGCAACAGGGGCAAGAGTACAAGTCCAAACAGGAGGAGTTCAGTGCTGATGCTGAATTCTGTGCATGTGCAATTCTCGTCTTGAATCAGTGACTTCCAGAAGAATGTAAAGAGGTTTTGAGTGAGAACCCTGTTACAGAAAAACTATATTATGTCATGGGGCTGGTGAGTAGAGGAGACTTCTTAGAAAGTGATGGTAGGTACTTGACTAAACAAGAACACTTACGGAAAACAGAGAACTAGGAGATACCACCACTGTGGAAGGCTAACAGATACAGGCATTGCTTTTCCTCACAGTTGTGCTGTCTGTAAACATGTGCCATCATTCCTTCCAAGACGCAGATGTGGTCAAATGAAAGAGTGCCATCTTCCCTTTCTCGTTTGTATAATGGTCTTTCTCATTATGTCTTCTAATCTCCCAATACTGAATGCATCCCTGAATTTTAACCCTTTGCTAGGACAGCAAACTCAGTGTTATATTTTTCTTTATTCTAAGTTATCCTGTTATTTCACCAGCCATGAAAGGATACCACGAGGTAAGCTGTTTTCAAATAACTGCTAGTTTTATTTTCCAACCAAAAGCACACATTTGTCTCTAGGTCATGTGACACAGGAATATTATGGTTACAAGAGACCCCAAGGTGTCTTTCATGGACTGGACAGTTCCCCAGTTGTTAGTTACCAGTGCCAGTAAATACAACCATTTTGACACCTCTGCCACACATTCTGGCCAAGCTGCACTAGCCAGCAGGAGAGTTTGAGGTGAAGATTCCCAAATCTTTGCCCAGCTCCATGGGACCTGCACAGTCCATAAGCTAAGAACCCTTTCCTATTCTTATGTAGCAATACTAAATTTTATTAGGTACATGATTTATACAAGGCACCACAGTGAACAAAAATATAGTCAATCTACATGATGGTTATAACATTTCATAAAATGCATATAGTTATTTTATTTCAACATTAGTATTAACCTAGTTGGAAATACAAGTCCATCCCCAGCTCCTCTCCAAGTCACAGTACCTAATTCCTGGTAGAACAGGAAAGAATCAGCAGCTTTTAACATTTTCAATCTTCATACCCTTTTGGTATAACACAGTATAGCAAACATAAACCTGTCAGAAAAAGACTTGCTTTTTTAGTTACCTTTTAGTACTGCTTAGAAATAATTTACAGTCTCCCAGCATCCCTACATCATAGCACTGAAAGCTGTTTCCCTGCTGCATTTGACGCTGTACAACAGAATAACTTGGTTTGTGAGCCAGCTCTGCCAATGAAACTGAAACAGAAAATTGTTCTTATTATTTCTTCTGGTCAATAAGTTTCTTCCTAGTAAAAGTCTTAAAGATTACCCTTCCTCTTATTGTATAGCCAAGTCTCTTTGCTTAGGTATCCTTTGGTGCCATTCTTAAATATGAAAAAGAGACTCTGACTCTTATTTTCTCAGCCTGCTTGATAACAGAAGGGCAACCTCTTCTTCATTTTTCTCCAGAGACTGTTGCAGGGATACACATTCTGTTGGAATATTTTTTTTCTTTTTTTTTTCTTTTTTTCATTATTTTTTTCCCTTTTAAAATGAGATTCATCTAGAGTTAAGGTTATTTTTGCACTTTTTCTGTTCTAGGCTGGTAGCTTGACCCATAAAGATAAAAGAAGTCGAGATTGCTAGGATTTGTGCTCTTTTTGTACTGAAACAATTTTATTTGACTTCCAACGACAGCTTGCTTTGGCACAACAGCCTAAGAGTGTCTAGATTGATATTGTCTGGCAGTAATTCCTATAAACCTACTTTCTCGTGCTAGGCCCTGGCAGGACCTTGGAAGAAATATTCCCTGGTCAAAGAATGGTTACAAACAAAAGCAGACACAAAGAAATACTTTGTCCTTGGGCTCTGCCCATTTGCTTTTATGACAGAAAGGAGCTAGTCATAATAAGTCAGTAATTAAATTGTGTTATGGCAGGAAAATGCTGCCAATGGTCAATCCTTGAATCTTTTGACAGACATTTCTGTCAGGTTTTACTGCTCTGTCAGTATTAACAGTGTGCAGCTGATATGCTTTTTTATAATGAGTGCATGAAAATGTTAGCATTGAATCACTTACCTAATATTGTGCTATTTTCAGTCCCAGCGAAGACATTTTTTATTTTGTCTTTTGGGAATGCAGTGCTTTTCCTTTAATAAAATATTTGTTCTTGAGAGCCAAAAAGGCTTTGGGGCATTTGGAGAACCTCAGTATTCTTTCATTCAGTGACCTGAAAAGTTTAAACAAGCATGTCCCATGATGTGTTGACATGACTTTATTTTTTTTTTTAATGGCACAGCAGAGAAATGGCTTCTGCATATGTGGAACCTATTTCTAGAGTCTGCTAATTGTAAGACACACAGCTGTGATGGAATTTCCTTCCATGCTTGGTGCTGTGTTTGAACCAACCATGAATAAGGAGAGGAAGATAGGGCAGCTGTCCTACCTTTCATACAGGTAATTATAAGCTTGAGTATGAGAGATGATATTCTGCCAATTCCATGGGCCAGAACACTGTGTGGTGTGTTACAAACAAAATCTAAATCTATGCTTATTTGTAAAGAGAGAATGTATATATAGCAACACAACTGACTCTGGGAGTATCATTTGACTCAAAGCAGAATGAACAGCAGTTAATGCAAATTATCACAGAAAGTAACCCAGCCGTGGAAAACGTGGTTTAGTGGATCTCAAATCAAAGACTAATAAGATAGGAGGAAAAAAACCCCTTGAAACATCTGTAGTATGTGCAAAGAGTGGTGGGTTTTCTTCCAGCATATGGGGATACACAACTTACAAAGTACTGCTACCTTTACTTGGCCCAGGTATGCTACTGTAAAGCTTCATTAGCATTTCATCAGAGAAGACCAGCCAGGAGGTACTGACTGACCCATCATTCCCCTTCTAGGCAGATCACAGATTTACCTTCTCACCATACCCTCTTCTCCTGTTACTCTTTGCACCCAGGTGGGCAGTTGTAGGAAGAACATGTTGTGGTGCATCACAGTTCTGAAATTTATGTTTGATGGTCCTTATGTGTCCCTGAATTGGAATTGCATCTGCCTACCAGAGGGAACTTATTTTTATAGGATGGTACAACTACCTGGGTAACTCTGTGACTGCCAGTTAAAGCCGTTTGTGTTTCTTAATGTTTATCCTCTTACTAGTTACAAAATCGTGTATCAGAGTCATATTTCTTTCAGCATCATTGAGAGTATCACAACTTTCAGTAACTAATTACCACAGATTGAAGCCAGTAACACTAGTGACTCCAGCGGTAATTTTTCAAAATGATTGTAATGGATCATGGTTTCTTCTCAGGTTGTGTCATTAAGCCTATGTAATCAAGCTGGAGAGACATGCTAGGTTACACAATATTTTATAGATTTTATTTGTATGCGAATGGTGGGAGTTGTTTAGGAGCACACCTAGAATGATGGAAGGAGTGGGGCCTTGCAAGCCGGAATTGAAACCATTATGGGTCCAAGATGCTAGATTCATTGGATTTTCATGGAAATGGCATAGCTGGTCAACACAAACCAACCATTAAACCACTAGGAGAGTCAGCTGACACTGGGCAGACCTTCCAGCACAACAGTCGTATGATGTTGGGTCACACATGATTATGGCACAAGGTAGAAGTCAATCCCGAACTGCTCTATTGCACTTCACCCACATCATAAAGTGAAGGTGCAGGTAATAATCCAAACTGTTCCATCCTGGCCCTGGACTGCATTCCCAGTGGCTGTTCTGTGTGGCACTGGACAAACAGCAGAGCTCTTTAGAGGAGAGTGGCTTTGTAGGGCTATTGCTGTACACAGTGTGTCTGATAATTTAATTATTGCAAACTGCCCCTCTCCATCTGTCACTCGTGTCATATATCATCGAGCAAGACACAGGATTAAACTGAGCAATCTGCTGGAAGCTTTTGGTCTTTCGCAAACTGCACAGCATTATGTATACTGTAGAACAGCATTTCCTGCATGCTTCCTAAATCTTTCCCAAAGTAACCACCTTTTTTTAGAGAGTCTATCACTGAGGGATTGCAGCAAGCCAGGAGGACAGAAATGTTTAAGTCTTTGTAGTCTTTCAGGATTTCCTTAAGAGTATTAACTCCAGTGGTGTCCAAAAATGAGATGGAAGAACAATCAACAACAAGGGCTTGGAAATCAGCTTGCTTAGGAAACAGTTGCAGAGTGGTTTCTACAATGCCCAGTCCATTAGCAGTTGTGTGATCTCCCTTTTTCAGATGCTGCTTTTCCTTCTTCTCATATTTCTTCCTTCTAGTAGCTTGTAGGTTAGGATCTAAGTTAGTCAATCTGTACAGAGACTTTAAGAAGTAGTTTCTATTTGCATAGTAGAGTGGGGCCTCAAAGCGGAATATTTTGACCTTTGGAACTGGAGAGAGGTTTTCATATTCTGAGTCATCCTCATAAAGGCTGGTGTCTTGGATCTGAGCAAGCAGGGCTGTCCGTGGCCGCTGTGTCCTAACTATGATGCATAACATGGAGAAAACAGTGCCAGCCAACAGCCCTATTTCTGTGCTGATCAAGGCAGAAGCAGACATGGTAACGACCCAAATCAGTGTGTCCACCTTATTCACATGGAACCGTGCTGGCACATCTTGGAACTTCCTCAGGGCTCCTCGGAGGCTGACAATGATAATACAAGCCAGGACACACTTCTGCAAGGAGTAGAAGAGAGGTGCCAAGAAGAGTAGCACCAGCAAAACCACCATTGCGCTAATTACTCCAGAGACTTGAGTCTGGCAGCCTGTAGATGTTTTGACGAGTGTTTTTGCCAGAGCTGCACTGGTTGCAAAAGAATGGAAGAAAGAAGGAATGATGTTGCAGAACCCCACAGCAAACATTTCCTGATTGGCTCGGATGGTGTAAGCATATTTCTTTGCACACATTTCAGAAAGGGATATAGTGAATACGAAGCTGACTATGGCAAGAGGCAAAGCATCTACAGCGACTCGGAGCATTAAGTTGAAATGTGGTACCTTGGGGGAAATAAATCCTGTTGGAATAGCTCCAGAAACACTGGATGCATACACTTCATTTAACTTCCCATAGTGTGACACCACTGTTGCCACAACAATAACTACCAGCTCTGTGGGGAGAGGAAATTTCAGCTTATGCTTATACCGATCTCCCAGTTCCTTAGCAGTGACCAGCACCACAACACAAATGGCACTTGTGATGACATCACAAAGATTAGCCTGAGAAATGTTCCGGAAAATGTTAATCCAGGTAATAACCAGCATCCCATGCCCTTGGCTACGTGGGATTTTTATTCCAATCAGATACTTCACTTGAGCTGTTAAAATGGTTAAGGAAGCACCAGTTGCAAAGCCATCTAGTACAGATTCAGATAGGTACATAGATATGAAACCTAGACGAAAGATTCCCATTAGAACCTGAGGAGACACAATAAAAAAAAAAAAAGATGAGCCTTAGATTAAGTACAGGTGGGACAGAGCTAGCTGGAGGCAGATAGCATTTGGCTGTTTAAATCTCAAAACAAGAATTATCCTTCCGTGTTTCCAGTCTGCTTTTAAAACTTGATTCCTTTTATTTTTGTGGGATACTACAAACCCGATAGGTGAATAAGGAGTTTGAGACAGAGTCAATCAAACATTGGTCTGAAGTGACTCCACTGAAGTGGCTCACCTCAATGTTATTTCCTATGCAAAAGAACAGTGGATTCAAAGCTAAATATATTTTTTCCTTTTTTAAAGTGAATAGAGTTAAAACTTATGGCAATTGCTTTGTAAACAGAATTTGAATGACAACAGCTGAGATCCCTACTTTAGTGGCACTGTTAAATTAAACAGCTTTTAATTTTAGCCCTGTGAACAGAAGGCAAAGTGGAGCACAGACAGCCTTTGTGGCATGCCTTCACAAACTTTCCCACATCCCAGGATACTGTCCTTAACTAGTTGCTTCTCCTTCCTTTGATGGCTTTGGAAAACACAGTTTCACACGGGCATGTTATTGTTCATAAATGTGACCTGAAATTTCTTAGTAAACAGGAAGATAGCTAACTCTTCCTTAATTTTTGTGTGTATATATATATATGTATATATATAATTAATAGGTAAGTATGTTCATCATACTTCCTTCTGTGTTCTCTTGGTATCCTTGTGGCAGGCAGCTCATTGGTAACTCTCAAGGAGTCCAGCACGGCCATTGTCTGAAAAGTAGGTTACTCAATGTATTGCCTCTTTCGTCCTTTCTGCTTCTGAATTATCTTTGTACAGCAGTTTGGTACAACATAGTAGCCACTAGCAAAACACTGAGCAGCACATTTCTGAACCTTCATAGAAGTTGGTGAGTGATTCTGCACCTTTATTAAAGTATCTAGGGAAACAGAATTATTTCTTCAGTGTCGAAGTACACAGCTATCTGGGAATTTCCCTTGTAGTAATTTCTGTATTGTATTCATGGTCCCATGAAAGCAGCAAGGCCAAGGGGCAGTAGAGTATCAAAATGATGTTAATGGTCTTGCAAAAGACTTGTTTTACCTGTGCTTGCTAGTAGCTAAGAAAACTGCCTACCTCATGCTTTCTCTACAGTTAGGCTTCCTGGATAAAACAGTCCAAGGTCATTCTAGTGAACTGATGCTGTATCTCTCATTGAAAGAGTCAAACCAAAGCTTAGGTCATGCAAAGAAGCTTTAGGAACTTCATACCTTGTCTCTGGATGTCAACACTTACCTGATACACTCCAGCCACAAATGTCAAGGCTGTAGCAATGCCAATAGCGTAGCATTCTTTCCCACATTCAGCATTCACCCCTGCAGTTGTAAGGTTGAAGGCAGTTGTGTTGGACTGACTGTCATTCTGCAGAGAGCCATTACCCAAGGCTGGTGGGGCATCATCATTCAAGTCAAACCCAGCCAAGAGAAGTTCTCGGTCCACAACTTGTCCTACCATTAAGCTTATCAAGCTGAAAATGCCAACTGAGACATGACGGGATGTGCCCATTAAGAAATAGATTATGTTGGCAAAGAATGATGTGTAAAGACTATAAATGGGCTTCAGACCTGCCAGCAGTGAGTATGCGATTGCTTGGGGCACCAAAATGATCCCAATCACTAACCCAGACATAATGTCCCCCCAGATGTACTCTTTCCACTGGTACTTGGGAAGCCATTGTAAAACAGGAAAGAAGTCCATGACAAAGTTCTTCAGCTTCTTTGGGGTGCAGGAGCAGCTCTTCTGCAGCTTAGCTAGTATGACTTCTTTCCTATTAATCTTGACACGAGTCTTTCTTTCCATGAGAAAACAGGGAGAGGTGCTGTTTTCCATCCTGGCAGCCTCAAGTACTCTTTCCATTGTCCCAGTGTTTACTTCATGTGGATGTTCCTGCAGTGTGAAGAAAATGACTGTTAGGTTGCAGTTCATAAAGCTTTTTTTTAGCACAGATGCTTAATACTAGAAGTTTGTTACCTGATTATGCTTTTAAGGAAGCATCATGCCAACAAAAACACCACGACAGGGCTCCAGTGACCACACTAAAAAATAAATCTGTAGATCGAGCCCTTTCTTGCAGACGTTTAAGAGTTCATTTGATTAAATCCAGTTTGTTTTACTAAGGAAAAAATTGAGTTAAATTAATAATTTCTTTGTACAACAAATATTTCCATCAGCTCCTCCAAATGCTCCATCATAGAGGCTTCTGTGATCAGAGGCAGCACTTGATGGTATGAAATAAACATATACTAGTGAGGTAGGCTATGGCCTTTCTAATTGTGCACCTTGTAGTCATGGTTGAGGAATTCATATGTGGTATAGTGGACTGTCACTGCAGCTGTCCTCAGTGCACAGGAGAAAAGTTTTTCTAGTAGAACCTGTAAAGCAGAGTTTTCTGGAGAGCAACAATTTAGTCTTACACAAAAATTTGTACACAACCAATGATGGATTCTTACAAGCTGCTATGTAACACAAACCTGTTGAATTGTAGATTGTTTTGATGTGCAGCTTCCATTACAGAATCATGGAATCGCAGAATGTTAGGGATTGAAAGAGACCTCAAAAGATCATCTAGTCCAATCCCCCTGCCGGAGCAGGAGCACCTAGATGAGGTTACACAGGAAGGTGTCCAGGTGGGTTTTGAATGTCTCCAGAGAAGGAGACTCCACAACCCCCTGGGCAGCCTGTTCCAGTGCTCTGGCACCCTCACTGTGAAAAAGTTTCTTCTCATATTTAAGTGGAACCTCCCATGTTCCAGTTTGTACCCATTGCCCCTTATCTTATCATTGGTTGTTGCGGAGAAGAGCCTGGCTCCATCCTCGTGACACCCACCCTTTACATATTTATAAACATTAATGAGGTCACCCCTCAGTCTCCTCTTCTTCAAGCTGAAGAGACCCAGCTCCCTCAGCCTTTCCTCATATGGGAGATGCTCCACTCCCTTCATCATCTTCGTGGCTCTGCGCTGGACTCTCTCCAGCAGTTCCCTATCCTTCTTGAACTGAGGGGTCCAGAACTGAACACAATATTCCAGATGTGGTCTCACCAGGGCAGAGTAGAGAGGGAAGAGAACCTCTCTCGACCTACGAACCACATCCCTTCTAATACACCCCAGGATGCCATTGGCCTTCTTGGCCACAAGGGCACAGTGCTGGCTCATGGTCATCCTGCTGACCACCAGGGCCCCCAGGTGCCTTTCCCCTACACTGCTCTCCAATAGGTCGTTCCCCAACTTATTCTGGAACCTGGGGTTGTTCCTGCCCAGATGCAAGACTCTACGCTTGCCCTCGTTAATTAATTAATTAGACAAATAATTAAATAATTGATTAGTAATTAATATTTCCTCACAAATACCACTATGGCAATATATGGACCATGCACCGTAATGGAATCTGTTACCATCTCAGAAGAGTGCTACATATTAGTATTTTCAGGCTTAAACCCATAGTTACCTTAGCTTTGCTCTCCAGGGAAGAAAATATAACAAATATTTCCGTGGGCAGCAGAACAAACACCATGGTGTTTCCTATGGTTCTCCTGCATGTCAGTTTTCTGATACATAAAGACTGGGAAAATTTGTGTTCTCCAGATGGAGGTGCTTTTGATGTCTCTTGCCTCTATGAACACAACTGTTTTCATCAAACTCAATTTCTGCATTTTTACTCAGTTGTCAAATTGAGTTGAAAGTAGCTTAGCACATTCATAAATCATTTGGGGGCAGGTGGGGACATGAATTGAGAGGCAAAACAGTATAACATGCAAGTGCCTTAGCTTAAACAGTTAAAAGATGA
This sequence comes from Caloenas nicobarica, assembly GCF_036013445.1. Lineage (NCBI taxonomy): Eukaryota > Metazoa > Chordata > Aves > Columbiformes > Columbidae > Caloenas > Caloenas nicobarica. The sequence goes on along the minus strand of NC_088284.1, from coordinate 43,854,606 downwards.
AAATAGGAGGAGGAAGGTGGCAAACATCAAACCAGACATTTGCCAAGTGGCAAATCTTGTCTTCTGTTTTGCAGTACTGGGAGATAAGGAATGACTCATACTGACCTAGAAGAAGACAGTATGTGCTGGTACAACAGTATGCAGAATCTCTAGGAAGGAGAAACTTGTCAAGCTCAGCCTCTGCCAGTGTCATAAACAGCCAGGATCTCTGAACAAAGTTTTTTGGTGCCAGGTGTGACATTGCAATATAATGTCAAAGCTTGTCTTCACTTACAAGTTTCTTTCTTCTTGCAGTATCTCGAGACAGAAGCCATACCTATCAGTTTCCTAAAACTTGAAGGGCACCCACTGGCACAGTATTCTCTTGGTGTATTTTAATGATTTTAACAGTTAGCATTAAATTTAGACTCTAGTGACAGAAGTCGTCATTCTCTGTGAAAATGTCTTTTTTTTTATTGTTAAGAAGAGTGTTTTGATTTGTGAATATTTGGTAACAACCAGTTAAAGTGTAGAATTCCAAGCTGAGAAAAAACAAAGGACTTATGAGTCCAACTGGAAGCCTAATTGGTAAGCAAAAGAATAGATTAACAGCAACCTTTAAGCTTTCGATCTGTAGCACTGCAAATAAAGAGTGGCTTATTATAAAGTCTTCTGTCTGTCCTGCTTAGAATGTTTTTTCAAGATTGTGGCAAATACTTTTTCCAGCAAATTGAAAACAATAAGATATGTACCTGTAACTAGTGCAAAAGTCTTAAACAAGTTCCCAGGTGTTATTTTAAATGGCACAGTGTGATTTCTAAGGCCATGAAAAGTTTAACCACAACTTGCAACAGGATGTTTAAGTGTCACAGGCACATAATTCATAATTTGGTAAAAGGCAAGAAAGAAATTCTTGTTAGAGAAGTGTGGACTGATTGTCCAAGTTGAAAATGACCTATTAGTAGTCTATTATAGAAAGTCAGTAGATTTCTATCCATCCCAGTTACATTAAATAGTTTTTACCTCCCACTGTATAAGCTTCTTTATTTTTGTAAATAGGGTTTATTTCCATCATAAGGGAAAAAAATTACAATTTAATGTAATTATTCAGAAAGATTGGTGGCTATTTTTTAACAGCAATGTCAAATTTACTTTAGACTCTAATGTACTGCGTTGTTATGCTAGGCACGATCTGCTTGGACAGGAAATAGGTTGAATCTAGTCTTTGTTGCAATGCAAAGGTGAGACAAAAGATAAAAGAAGTTACGACACCAAGAAAACTACTTAAGAGCATATGATGAAAGTTTACCCAATACAAAGTGCTAGCAACTCTAATAAAGACACTCATTTTTAAGAAGCAAAAAACAAGCACTTTCTGTCTTACCTAAATTAGTCTGGAGAATGAGGGGCTTGTGTGTGAGAATGGCAAGTCCTATTCAAATACTCCCCACTTCTTACAGCCAAGGGAATTTAAACAGCCAAGAAATACAGTGCTCTTGTTCTCCATACTTAAAAAACTAGTGGTCAGTTCAAAATCCAATGAGTGCTTTTGATAGGCTACATAAGAAAGATTGCATTGGCTTCTGTACACTTGGCTCATGTATTAATTGTACAGTTCCTGTCTCCCTCTCTGTAAACTCACACAATTTACTTGCAAGTAAGTCTGTATTTGCAAAAAAACCCAACCAGACAAACAAAAACCAAAACCAAACAAAACAAAAACCAAAAACCAAACAAAACCAAACAAAACACACACACACACACAAAAAAACCCCAAACCACACCAAAAAACCACCACACATTAGATTTCACACATATGCATTGTTTGTGCCATTTCCCAAGGGATGATAATAGGTTTTGATGTATATGATTATTGGAATATAGTTTTGCTGGAAATCTCTTAAGAGATCTTGTATATAAATGAAAATTTAGTAATAGATCTTCTCTGTGCTGCCTTACTGCATAATCAGAATAGTAGCTTTCTGTAAAAGCCAGCAAAAAAAAAGCTAGCATGATAAAGCATGTATTTTAACAGCAGTTTTGATGCATTTTAGACAAAGGTTAATAAAACTTTCCCAGTGGAATAAATTCGTTCAAGCTAAAACACAGCCAAATGCTGATGGATCATATTCTTTAGTTCATTTTTCTCCTGAAAATTAGGGTTTCCTTCCTGTAAATAATAATTTATTTTGCTAGATATGTTTTCAGAACCCATGTCAAATGAACATGCTAGCTGAAGGCTTCCCATCACTTGCTGGAAATGCTATTCTTGGCAGGGATGCGCAGAGGAAGCAGCACATAGCATAGACCATGTCTATCCATTGCATTTGGCTTTGGTATCAGAACATTCTCAGCTGTTTAATACAAGTAGAAGTTAGTTGTGTGCACATCCACATACCTGTGTATCATCCATATCATTACAATAAAAAGTAGTCTTGGTTATTTTAAATTGTATTTTGAATCTTCACAGTTAAGTTTTTTCAAGTTCCTCTTGATTACATGAGCAAAATCAAAACACATTTTTTTTCCCTGGTTGAGCAGAACCACTGTATGAACCACTCATTCTTTCAGGTTAAATCATAGAATCATAGAATGTTCTGAGTTGGAAGGGACCCACATGGATCATCGAGTCCAATTCCTGTCCCTGCATAGGACAACCCCACAGTTCACACCATGTGTCTGAGGGTGTTGTCCAGTCTCTTCTTGAACACTGTCAGGCTTGGGGCCGTGACACCTCCCTGGGGAGCCTGTTCCAGTGCTTCACCACCCTCTGGGTGAAGAACCTTTTCCTAATGTCCAACCTAAACCTCCCCTGGCACATCTTCCTGCCATTCACTCAGGTTCTGTCATTGGTCGCAAATGTAGTGACTCAGTTTACCTTGTGAAAAAAAGAAACAAACCAAAGAACTATCCAAGCTAAACAAACTGTTCACTTTCCAACTGGCCTTAGTCCCACCTTTCTTCCTGTCTTTTCACCATGCCACTGACCTGACAAAATCCCTCTGCGGGGGAGGAAACATTCATAACAACATATTCAGTGGGTTTCCTCGTTGCACATTCTTTGGCAAGTAGTTTCTGCTTTTACACGTATAACCATTCTGACTGTATTCTTTGTGAAACAGCACAAACCCAAAAACTTTATTCTGATGCATCCTTTTGTCTCCCCATCCTGATTGTCCACCAGGAGATATGAAGCTGTATCTCTAGAAAGCCCAAGGGGGAGTAGGCAGGGTGAGCCTGACTCTGTGCTAAGAAGATCTCTTAAATGCTGTATTCGGGACAGAAATCAGTGTATCCCCACTCTATACTAGAATCGCTCACTCTTCCTGACACAGAGATTGCAAGTGTAAGTTAGGATAGAGCCCTTTATATGATTTGAGCCAAGTGATGGTTGCAGTTTTCTCTATGTTCGAACTACAAAAAATCGGCTTAAAACTTATGTGGGTAGAACAGGTTTTGTGTTTATCGTCTTAAGTTTCATTGTATTTTTGTTGCATAAATCACAGAAAAACATGAGAGACATCGGTTTAGCCAAGCATTTGATTTAAAACACTTGCAGGTGTTGAGTTAAACTGTTCATGGCACTCAACTTTCATCTCAGCAACCTTTCCTGCCTGTAAGAAACCTCCTTACTCTCTAATGGCTATGACTACATTACTGCTCTGGTTTTGAGCATTAACAGAGTTTTGAAAAAAATCCCTGGTTAGCCTTATTTACATTGCATAGATCCAATGTACAGAGGCGTACTATGCTTGCAAACCAGACTTTTTTCAGAGGAGAGTACCCAGAAGCTCTGCCTCGGTGGACTCTGACCCTTTATGGTGGCATAAAAGCCCGAGCCAGCAATTGGTTCTTTGGACAGATTTGAATGGATGGAGGGAGGATGTTTAGTCTGTGGGACCTGACTAGTCTGAAATAAAATCTCCTGAAATGCATATAATACAATACTGCTTCATCACCTAGTGCTTTGATTTATTAATCTGCTTTTGTTGTGCAGAATTACTTTGAAATGTTGACATAACCTAGGAGTTTTAGAAAGGATCAAGTGACAAAACAGAACAAGTGAAATGGCTGTTTCTCTCTGTCTTGCATAAACTTTTGTATTTTTATCTTTAGAGCACCAGGACCTAGATGTCCTTGGAAGCAGACTTAAGCAAGGTGCCAGCAAACAAAATGATTTATTTAAACACTACCCTAGCAAACTTTCAGGCTATAGGCAAAGTGTATCACAGTGCTTTTTAGGAAAATCATGTTAAACTTGATGAGCTTGGTCAGTTTTTTACTATATCTGGGCAAAATATTGTCATTTCAAAGCATTTTCCTGTTGAGTTTTAACTTTATACTGATCTAAAAGTGAAAGAGAAAAAAATTTTACAGTTTATTGATCTCTACAGGTCAGGAAAGCCAGAAGATTACACTAAGTACTCTACAATTTAACACTGTCCTACTAAGGAGTTGTTCTGAGTGTCAAACAATATTTTAGATTTGTGTATTTCTCATTAAAATCTCCAGTTCACAACTTCTATTTCCAACTATGAATTGATCTAGGATTTCTGAAGCAAGTTAGGCTCCCTTTCAAATTCACCAGAAGCTGTGATTCAATTTGTATTTTCCCAAGGATTCTTGGTCCAGTGTCCCAGTGAGTAGGATGACAGCCACTGACACGTAACAATCGCAGAGGTGATGAGTACACTACAACAGAACTCACATAGTCAGGCAGCAGCTGTTGTTAAGGTTGGCCCATCAGATCATCCTTGAGAATGATCAGACGTTGGAAATAAATTATCAAGTAGTTTCACTAGTTCTCCAAGGACTCTTTTTGTTTAGAGGTTCCAGAACATTCTGGTCAAAATATTGGCATACACTCAAAGCCAAGACAGCATTCTTCTTCTGGAGAGTCCTGGGCATGACCACTAAAAAGACATTTTCTATGATGTCAAAGAACATTTCTAAAAATCAGGCTTCTTGCTTTTGGAAAGGTAGCTGGTCCGAAGTAAAAGTCTGTTTTTTAAAAAAAAAATCTTTCAAGACACCTTTCCAAGACCCTAGTAATCAGTCAAACAGCTAAACACTTAGCTCCATTTATCTGCTCTGTGTTTTTGCTGGACTTTGTTTAGTCATGTTAAGCTGTTGTAGAGAAAAACTAATTGGTGTCCCATTCTTGTGTTTTTTTCCTGTTATTCCCTGGTATTTTGGATTTACTATACACAATAAGGACAGTATTTTGGAAACCCTCTTTGATATGTAATCACTAAGAAAATGCTTAATTTTAATAATAATTTAATGCTTTGAGAACCAGATAAGCTTCATATAGGCCGCTTTTCTTAAGTACAAATATAAACTAGCCAAATGGATGGTCTTGAACTCTTAGACCAGAGTTTGCAGAAGAGATTGCTTCCATACCAGTTGCAGCTGACTGCATGTTTTACAAACCTTTGCACAGTATCTACCTTATAAGCAATATTTACAAAGAACAGAATAATGACAAAACTGAAAAAGCAACACCAGTGTGCAAAGTAACTGAAAAGAGGCAGTTTTGCACCTTTGGAAACAGGCAAAGAACAAATAAAGCCTGAGTTCAGAGGTGTGGGACGGGAGGCAAATCTCTTACCTCGATAGCTTTTTGACAGGAGTGTTCAGCTCTGCTTTTGCACGTTGGAATGAATGAAAGTCTTCAGTCAGGCATTTCTCTGTTTGCATAAAGGATAATTATTAGCTAAATATTCCTCAAGGCAAAGAATAGTAGTTATGGAATCTTGAGCTTCCTGCTTGGTAGTGTGTTGTCACTTGTACTGCTCTGAAAACTTGGATATATATGCAGCACTTGCTGAGGATTTGAGTTTAAATAATGCATAAGATTATTAATTAACTAACACTGATCCAAAAATTATGCGGAGTTCAGGATAGCACATCTCTGACCTTTGAAGCTGCTTCTCGTCTGATATTTGATCTGGTTTATGCATCCTCATATAGCATTAGCTTTTGATTTTACATATTCAAGAGGGAAGAATAGAACTGCAGTCTTGCCTGAGATTTGTGCCTTTTGCAGGCTGGAATAAGTACTGTTCTGCTCAGCGCATAGGATGGCGCTGCTGGAGGTCAGAGTTCCATTCCTACATGTCAGCGCATTCAGATCACAATCTCTGTTGCTTCTGTGTAAACCAAGGACTGTAGAATGTAGGCAGATCAGCAGGACAAAGACTGACTTTCTGTTCATTCTTTGTGCGGTGTATAACTGACCAAGTGCCTTCTCTGTTACCTTAGCTCTTTGGATAGATGCAGACCTATCCAAACGAAAAATAATCATCCATCTCCTTTTGAAAAAGGTGATAGGTAATGTTTAATGGTTACTAAGCAATGTGGATTAACAAATTGGGCACAAGGTCAGGACTCACAGGAATTGCATTCAGTTGGCCTACAAGCTAAAGAATGAGGAGCTGTATATGTTTCTCAGCCAAGGAAGAACGTGAACATGCACACAATAAGAATCTGAAATGGAAGGTGTGAGACCTGGAAAAGGCAAAGCTGCTGGAAAAACAAAGATGGTTCCTCCTTCTCTGCCAGCAGGAGTGCTCGCAGTGGGGTGCAGTGCAACAAGCACGTCTACAGAGGACCATGTTCCAACATCATCTTTTATCCCAGCACAAAATGTTGTTTGCTGCTCTTTAAAAATGTGCTCTTTAAAAAACGTGAAAATTATGGAAACGAAAAGTCAAAACACCAGCATGAGGGTGGAACAGAAGGGGAAGCACATCTCACCTTTTTGGTGCTAAACTAGTCGTGGATTCTTAAAACTACTGGCTGTTACCAAGAACTCAAACTTGGTGACAGTAGTTGTAACATTCTAATCCTCAAAGCTAAAGAAGATAATGAAATCTTAGTAAAATCATCTTTCTTGCCCCTTCTACACATTCCTGTCCCTTTGCCATTCTCAAGGTAGCTCTTAGAATAAAAGCGAAGCAGTAGTGCACTTAATCTACATAATGGATTTTGCACACTGGTGGTAGTAAGATTGTGTGTCTCTTTGATCTTGTGCACCACAGAATAGAAAATGGCTTTATTGCTTCTGTTAATTTCTTTTCAGGCCTGTAGTATTTCTTTCTTGAAGATAAAGTGACTTAAAGTTAGTCTCTCAGATTTGTCCTTTCATCCATTTTATTACCTAATTCTTAGAACCAAGAGCCATCTTCTCTAACCTCTTAAAATGTGCATGCCATTTGCTTCAGGACCAAAGTAAGCTTGCCTACTCTGTTCTTCTTTACAACATGTTTCCAATATTTAGAAACTCTGCAACTTCTAGTATTTTCAGTCTTGAAATTTGCAGAATAATTGGGTTTGCCTCACTTAACTTTTTTTTTTTTAAGAGACTTTTCTTTGTTTCTATCCAACAAAATTTCTCCCAATATCAGGCTCCTAAGGGTACTACAGGATTTTCAGGTTATCACTTGACCCCTACTATATAGTCAGTTGTAACTTTGTTTTACCTCAAGTTCCCCTAAAAATAACAGTTTCTGAAATTTTAAAAGAAAGAAATTTCAAATTTTAAATTTGAAATATGTGGACACTATTTAGGCACAGCATCATTATAATGAGGCTAAATATCTTTGGACAGGGCAATCCCACATGGGGAAAAGTAAGTGACGATACAGTCACTTATTCTGTCTCTTGGAGTTGTGAAAATAATCTAGTTTTGAAGAAACTACATTTTATGATGAACAAGCTTTACTTAACATACAGAAGTACAGATAGCAGAAGGTTCATCAGTACTTTAGTTATGGAGATGCTAGTTCCCACTCCACAGTATGAAGCCATTCTTCAAGGCCTCAGTCCAACAATAATTTTGGAGCAGGCAGCTCCTGACATCCTGCCTGAGTTCCACTGTCACTGACAAAGCAGGACTATGTTCTAAAAGGACTGCCTTTCCATGTCAAATGCTCAACTCAAGCTAAATCTACCTGAGGGTATTTATGAAATAAATGCTGTAAAAAGATAAAATACATTTGGCTTTGTTGACACATTTAGTTGAGGATTGCAGAAGATTGCAGAACAATTCACAGCATTACTACATAAAATTCGTATCTGGTAACCTAATTATATACTTTAAAATACAAATTAGTAATACAGGGAAGGTTAAAAGTGTTTACTGGGCTACAATCAATAACATCAAATCTTCAGAAGTATAGAGTGCAAATGTAACAGCCTTCTTCCTTCTTTGCAAGTGTTTGAAGTTCATAAATTCAGTGAATTATAAAAAACACTTAAGCCTAATGTCTGCATTATTTAAAATGCCCTGAAGCTTCACTTAGTCTACAGTTTACCTTTATACCATATTTACCAGGTGACTAAAAAGCACACATTTGGTTGCTATTTAGTAGGAAAGATGGAAGCACTAAAAATAAGCATCCACTCTGGATGGATAGCCTTTATGCATTCCTTCTCTAACTGTGCATTCCTTCTCTATGCATTCCTTCTCTAGCTGTGGCAAATGTCCAGTGCAGCTGAAAATGATGTGTTTATGGGAGCAGAGAGATATTTCATTGGTTAGCTTTTTTTCTTTTAAAAAAAATCTTCTGTAGTCCCTGCTGCAGGAGAAACTCTGAGATCTGCAAAGTTCAGTGCGAATATATATATATTCAAACCTGGGTAAGACCATCCTTTATTATGCATCCCTCCTTCTGTTTCCCACTACAGACATAGAACAAATTGATCAGCACTTACCAAGTGCACAAAGTAGCTGCTGTAGTTCCGCAACAGATTTGTTATCAGCACGAAGTAGCACAGTTCCTCAGGAGCACAGCTTTCTACAAGAGCAGATTAGAAATTCTGTCCTGATATAGTTTAGGCCTGCCCAATGATATTGCTCCAATGGTGTTCACAGTGAGATAACATAAACAGTAGCATTGGAAAAAATCTTTGTCCTGTAGAGTGTAATCACAAGTAGAAGATAAACTTTAAATCGTTATGTTACAGGAGCTGGTAATCTCTGCCTTCTTATTCATTGCTGCTATTCTGTTTTAAGAAAGCAAGTTGCATTAATGTGGAGATCAAATACAAGCATAGTCCTGACTTAGCTTTAACAGTTTCAGGGGTTTTGGATACTTACTTCAATTAGAGAAAAAAACGATGTGTTAAATGGGATTAGGATAGGCAGTGTGTGGAATTTACAGTGTTGAGCTGTCCATAGATGTTAATGGAGTTGTGTCCTTTGAAAAAGGATTTTTATTAAAATACATCATGGATGGGGGCTTGGCTTATAAATCTTATGTCTAGGAAGATTTTACATACCTTCAGCTGCCATTGAGTGTAAAGTGCCTGAGCTCATCTGTCTCATAAACAAAATGGCTTGTTTTTTCATCCCTAAACAGCCAAAACTGTGGAACCAGAGCCTGCTTATCAATTGGTTTAAGATGAACATTACAACTGATATTGGTAAATCTTAGAGGTAAATTTACTTTGGCAAGATAGTCTCTCAGGAATACTGAAGCTTCTTCACCCATTCCTTGCATTCCAGTGTACTCTCAACGGGATATTCAAACCCCATTTTGGTGTGCAAAGAAAACAGAATTTCTTACTGCACTGTGAGGTGAATTTTCATATTTCATAAGCACAGAATACAATGTGCTTTTATACTGAAAAGGGAGGTATTTTTTATATTAGGGCAAGCTGTTTGTGATGGGGGAAGAAAGAAAAAAAAAGCGTTATACATGAACATGAAGACCATGGAGTGGAAGACCTATCACTGCCATATTTAATAATACATCACTAGCCTAAGTCGTAATGCCAAAACCAGGTTCAGAATAGAATTATCAGCTCTCAGTTTGGAGAGATGTGTCCGTTTGCATCTCATTGAAGACTGTCTATAAATGCGATTGGTTAGTTTTACCTCCTTGATTGTAAGAGGTTTTGCTATATTTTATGTTCAAGAGCCAAGAGCAGACACTGGGATGCCATTTAAAGAGCTGCTGTTTCCAGATTGGGTTATAATGCTCATTTGTCAGTTCTGAAGTATTCAGAAACTGCTCATCACAAAAATTCTGCGAGATTAAGAGCAAGACAGTGGATGACATATTCGTTGTGCTTTTTCATCACCGTATGTTACTAAACATCAGGAAATTAGGAGATGAACTGTATCATTTAGTGAAGACCTCTTCTATATTTTGTGTTGCAAATAAGTGATACATTCAAGTTAGACATACAGTTACCTGTAGGCAGGCAAGGATTGATATAGAAAGACACACCTGAAGGTACATTTGCTGTGCAAATAGATCCAGGAACTGGACTTTGTCAGACACTATGTGCTACCTGTAGTTTAGATATTAGAGAAATATATCAGCTGAGAAGTCTAGCTGCATATCTTCATGCCTTCAGTATTTAGCTCCATGTTCTTCTTTCCTCAGACTGTCAGTTGTCCCATTACATCCTGCTTAATAAAGATCTCACCAAGTGGAAACAAGTTTTGAGAACCATAAGATGGAAGAAGTTAAAAACCTGATAAAAGTAGCACACAATGCAAAATTTCAGGTCCAGTTACAGCATGTGTAGAAACTATGAGCAATCTGAGTGCTTGCAAGAGGTACACAGCAAACTAGGTAGACCATTGTTGAATTTGCTTCTTGTTGCATATTTGGCAATAATTCCAACTCCTTGTTGTGATATTACACAACAGTAAATAAGCTATGTTGTGTGCTATAGTTGGATTCACATACTTTTGGACTACATTTCCACAGACAGCTAACATGCAAAAGAATAGAAGGAGCATAAACAGAAAATAAAGATGTGAAAGTGAAGGAGTGACAATAACAGTATTGTGAAATGAAACCAATAACTCAAACATGTACTATGGAGACTTGTTACTGAAGGTGCAGTATTAGGCTGGGCATTTGAATTAGGATGCTGGATGCATATAGAGAACAGTTCTGCTGCTGCTTGAAAATAAAAGTTCAGCGACAGCTTTCCCAGGCAGTGCCAAAAGGAGTTACGTGCTTGAAGCAAGCTAGTTTTAGTGCTTGGTCATCATTCCTCTTGTACATCTGAAAAGCCAGCCCTTAATCTTCATTATGGATTTAGTCTTCCTATCCCCTCTTTCCAAGACTTTTGCTTGTAGCTGACATTATTTGGAGTTCCATCATCAGAGACAGCATAAAATCACAATGAACGTTTTGCTTGTAGCCATGTGTTATGCAGGAGGATATCCCTTCCATGCATCAAACTCAATCAGAAAGAGAAGTGTCCTCTAGCAGCCCAGCTCACATACAGTGTCTGAGCCTACCTCTCAGTCACTGATGAGCCTTTAAATTTTTAATGAAGAATCATTCAAAAAGCATTTCTTGCCACTGACTTCACCTTGTCATTATTTGATTATTTCCCTTTGTAAATGCATGTAGGTACAACAGATCTCAACAAAGGATTGCAGCACAATCTCACAACAGTCTAAATCATCCATGCCTTGATCTGATTGGATATGTTCACATGTCTGGAGAGGCCAGATACTAAAATACCTTATGCCTTTCCTTAAATTGCTATGCATTTGTATTCTGTTTCCCCTTTTACATCTTGAATTTATTTTACAAGGGGGGAAGTGGGAGGAGGGAAGAGACACAACAGTCTAACGATATTTTCCTGGCAAGCTAACTCACCTCAGCACAGGAAGCTGTTGATGCTTTGTCTGCCTCTCTCTCTCTTCCCCCCACGCACAGCACGCTCATTGCTGAAAGAAGGACTGAGGCTGTGCTCACAAAAGCAGGCTGAGTAAGAAATGGAAAATCATAGGCCGTGATTAGCATCAGCTTGAAAGCATTCATTGTTGGCTTGCGCTTCTGTGCAAGTGAGTTTTAGCCAGATCACAACAAGGATTTTGTGAGTTCCTTTGCAAAGCAAAGAAGCTAAATTAAGATGCTGTATAAATCAAAATCAGTTCTATTTTTATGTATTAAAAAAATAAAAAGATTCAGCTCAATCCACAGCCTCCTGGCTGGCTTGTAGAAAAGGCAGCAATTTCCAATAAATGACAGATGTTGTGTTTTGCATTTTTGAAGCCAGTTTGTTCCTATACCACAAAGATTCATACCCGTCCTTCTTTTTGCGCATATATCATGCTGGTTGGTTGTGTGGATGGATTAACTGTGACAAGCTGTGACATCAGCAAGGGCTGGATGCTGCCTGGCTGTGTGGATTTGTAACGTATCCTCCCCTTATTACTGGGATCACTCATTCGCTCTATAGAGTGAGTGAATTATGTGTAGTATGGGATCCAGCATGGACTGAAGTCTTCACCATTGTGCCTCTATGCAAATGCTGTGCTGTAGTTGTAAAACAAGCAGATTTTCAGTCCCTGCTTACACAAATGATATGGCTGAAAAGCAAATGCAGAGAAGTATTAATGCTAATAAATAAACCTGGAAGTCATAAAATGTGCCAGTTCTTTAGTGTGGGTGAAGTAGTCCTTGGCCTTGCAACTCTGAAAAAGTCTCCGAATGAGGTTTTTGGTCTGCAAAGCATGTGTGAAAAGCACAGGCTGTGTTTTGCCTGTGGACTGCCAGGGAGGAAGGATCAGTGTTCATGAACCTACAAAAGGTCAAGTGATCATGGTTCTTTTGGGATATAGGAATTTCATGGAAGGGAGACAATTTAGCATACCTGTAATGATCATAGGAAGTGAGAGCAAGTGGAGCAAGAACATGGTAGAACCAGCTCTTCTGTGAATATGTACTGTATTGTCAGCTTCCACTGAATTCAGAAGGAGGAAGTGTTATTTATTAATAACCCAGGAGCCTGATGATTTCATAGTTATTCATTAATGATCTTGTGCTTAAGCCTGAAGTACAAATCTGGTAGAGTTTTTTTGGTTGACATTGAGCAAACCTGGCTCAATAACTGCTGAGAGAGCAGCTTCTGGAAAGGTGAATGCTAATGAGGGCTATTTTGCCCTTCATATACTCTGAGGTATCATTTCCATAGTGCTCACAATCCCTTAGGACCTGCTTTTAAGGTCCAGAGGTTTTTAAAATACTCAGCAGAACAAGAAGCTTATGTAGACAGTTGGTGGGTTTGGAACAAACAAGGTCTTGGTAACAGCGTGAACTTTAAACTGGCTTCATTCCTCATAGCTGCAAAAGTAAGTAAAAAACAAGGGGGCAGGATCTTTTTGTGTTGTAAGAGGGTCATGGAGGGCACCAAGTTGCCATCTTGGAAAATATAAACTTGCTGACATTTCCCATCCAGAGCTTTTGACCTTCATCTTGAAGATGCTGTGCTCACAGCTTATGTGCTTCACCGTCACTTTAGCAGCCTGCTCTCCTGGCTAAAGAAATAAGACAGTTACTTTTGAAGACCATTTGTTCTGGAGGACCTGGTAGCAGCAAGAGTTTGAGTAGGCATAGTTTATTGGTGTTTGTTCCTACATCTTTCCAGTGAATTCTTGGCTTCTGACACTGAGCTCAGCTCCAGGTTAGATGGGCGTTATGTCTGTTCTGGAGTTTTATGATCCCAAAAAGACATCACAGACTCTAGAAAGGTGGTAAGCAGTTACTTGGGACACTGTATCTAAGGATGCTCTTGATAGTGGTCACCTACTGCAACAACTGTTTACTCTTGATTTACTCTTGAAAGGGGCCAGAATGTAATTTACATGCAATCAGAACAACAGTGACTGTGCTGCCGTTGGTCCACATCCTCGCACCAGGGAATGTACGTTTGCAGGAACCAGCTTAAAAGGCTAGACAGAGATGGTCTGGCATACAGCTAAGCATCTCTATCAAATGCATAATGGTATGTAATATTGTTATCTAGCAAACACCATAGCACGGTAGAATCTTGACTGTGCTATAATTTCTCTCTAAGACTGTAACACAGAAAATCTCCCATGGAGCAGGGTTTTTTTGATTTGGCTCCCTCACAGTGTCCACCTGTCAAGTCTGAAGTCAGACGGTACCCTGCTGAAAAAATTTGTTTACTGTTAAGGTATCATTTGCACCTCTCCTCTGCCAACACCTTGTGCCAGCTTTCTGACCCTATTTCTTGGCTGCATTTGCCACTAAGTGAGCAATCATTCCCAGCAGAAATTCCCAGTGAGACTAGGCCTTGGGAGTTGCCTTGGGAGTGGTGTTAGTCAGCCACTATGGCCAATCTAGCAGAAGAGTGGCTATTCTCAGACACAGGTGAAAGCAAGCCAGATTTTTTTAGCCTTTGATGTGTGTTGTAACTGTGTGCACCAGAAATGCAAAGACAGGCCACACCAGCTGAGTGAAAATGTCAAGATGAGAAAGACTCTACTCCAGTGTGTAGATATTTCTCGATCATATCAATCCTAGGCCAGACAAAGCTCTCTCTTCAGTAGACTAGCTCTGTTGATGGTTACCCTGCATGTTACCTTTGAGTTCCTAAATGGGCTGTGACCTACTGACAGGCCACAAGACTTCCTATCCCGGGAACTCTTTTTCATTACATTACAATAAAGTTTGATAAAGTTAGCTTGACGTGTTATCAGAGATGCAATACTTGACTGAAGATTACCTGGAATGGAAACACTCCCTTCCTGTGTTTTTCTTGCTCTCTTCTCTGTAGATAAGATATTTGGTCCAATGTCTGTGTACACACTTGCTTTCCAGGGCATGCAACTTTATCCTTGGGCAGGATCAACCTATGGCAGAAGAGAAGCAGCAGGTGCTGGGCACAGGAGGGGGAAGCTGTAGCTGTAGGCTAAGGAACAGTATCCACAGCTGTGCTGATGGGAGCACATCTGGCTGTGATGCACATTGTTCACAGCCAAAGCTAGCTTACCCCTGCCCTCCCAAGAGATTAAGTTTGTGAATGGGACTAGGCTAAAAGTGGCATGGATAAGAAGCACAACATGATTATTTTGTAAACTTTGGCAAGTGATCCAGTGTGCACCTGAAAAGAATTTCCCTCCATACTAGAAAAACCTTACTCCAGTAAAGAGAGGCGGTGAAAAGCTGTTAACATGGGCCTGTAACGTTTGACTTTGCAAATGATGGCTCACAAAGCAAGCCTTTCCAAGGAGGAGAGCAACAAGATTTTGTGACAGCCAGTGGATTCCCCTCCATACTCACCACTGCTCTGCATGTTCACAGCAGGCTTGTTTCTCTCAAGAGGCAGCACATATAAATGGGTTTGGAACTGAGAACATGACAAAGACTGGAAAGGCACCTCACCAGCAAGCAGCAGTCTCTGGAGTCTGGGGCTTAGAAGGGCACTGGTGCCAGGATGCCAGTAAACGTGCTTTAGTGTAGTTGCTTGTTATGACTGATGATGAGGAAGGCCTTATCTGGAAAGTCTCCAAGAAAAAGCCCAGCTGGGGAACATTTGAAAGCCAGGCACAGACAGGACCGTGATTGCCACTCCACATCAGAAACACTCAACAGCAAACAATGAACAATCCCAGTCTGGCAAGCACTCGAATGAAATGATAAGGACATAGCCTTCTGCATGTTCCTAAATGAAGACAGTGATGTCTAGAAAGCTTGACTTCAGAGCAGAGACATCAGAAGAGAAGCAGGCAAAAGAAAAGGTAGAAGACTGTAGAAGTCTGTGAGCTCGATACCAGGGACCCAGTTGTAAGTGCATGCTGCTGCACTAGCACATCCCAGGTCAGATGTACAAAGCTGTTTTGAACAAATTTGACAATGTCAAGTGAATTTTTCCTGGGTCAGGGGTTTACCATGTCATTAGCCTGTAACAGTTCTGATCTGGTCTTCAGTGTCCTGCAATTACATTTATAGCACTGCAGGTAAACAGCCTGATGGTTGAGCCAGTCTTCCCTATGCAGAATGCATGTAAATAATACCAGCTTGTGACATTCCTGCTGTGCCTCACAGCAGTCAGCATGGCTTCCAGACACTGCATGGCTTGCAACTGTGCAACTCAAACTCTAGTGATCCTGTATAGGTTATAAAAAAAAGCATCAATTTCACATCAGAGAAGTAGTATCAGCAAGGATAAGATCAAGATCTGAGAAAGCGGCAATCCTATCAGTCAAGTAATAATTTTAATAGGAGCATACTGGCTAATCCATTTGCAAGCAAGAAAAGATTCTCATAAAGTGACAAATAAACCAAAGGATGTTAGAAGTGCCTCTACACCTATACACATAACACAGGATCTCATGTACTGTCATTTCAGTCATGGCTAGCAATGGCATTCTGTTTTAAATGTTCTACTTAATTGATACAAGAGGAAAAATGTAGATGTGCTAGTATCTTAAGTGTACATGCATCAGATAGAAGGCCTTATTTACCCACATATTTTCACATAGTACTGTATAGACCTTAGACTGGAGTCAGGAAGACAGTAGTTCCTTTGCTATTATCTAAATGGCATTATTAAGTTTTTACAAGACAGGAGAGTTAATCATTCTTATGCTCACTGACTGTAAGTGTGCATGTAAGCAAATATTTCAATAGAACACATGGTATAACTGGAAATAGTTAATAGATCTGAGGCAGCAGAGCTACCTTTTGCGACAAAATATGTGTCTTTGAACTTTGGAATAGGACTGTCAGACTTTTTTTAACCTCTGTCTAAGCAAAAAAAACCCCAACTAGTTCCGAGTGACCATTCATTAGTTCAACAGTAACTTCTGAAATTCTCTTATGGATACTAAAGTAAATAAATACCTTTCTGCTATTTATTTCTTTCACAGCTGTCCCATTTGAGTCTGGCAGGAACTGTAAGCCCATCAGTGGCTGCAGACATGACAATTTTTGTCATGGTGGTAGGACATACTTTAAAAGAGGAAAGCCAGCTTCAGCTCTTTGGTAAAAGAGTGTGACCATGCTGGGGCTAAGATTGTGTGCTTGGTTACATCACAGGTGGAGCTGGTACAGGAGGTATAGCTTACATGACATTTGCTTTGCCTTTCCTGTTTTCCTCTTCTAGATCATAGTCAGAGACACTGATGGCACTTTGTCCTCTTCAGGTTGCACAGTTGCCTTCTTTATTCACTAGGTGATTGTGTCAGCCCTTCTTAATTCTCCGAGAACTTTGAGATTGCTATTACAGTTTCTTCCCTGAAACCTTTCCTTAGCAAGAAAGCATACAGGGAGGAGCCTCAATCTAAGAGGCTCGGAAATGCATCTGAAGGCACAGAAAGAAACAAGTTGTGAATCTCAGCACAAAGCCCAGCACTGATTTAAAAAATCTGCTGTTTTCACTTTTTATCCAGTGGGCCCAGTATGCCTTGCTAGCACAGATCAGTTACAAGAACAGTAAGTGATTGTCAGTCATACGTAGGACATCACATCTGCATTTCACTTGTACAGCTTTCCATCCAAGCAGAGGCAAGGTGCCTAGGAGAGACTAGATAAGACAGCAGAGGCAGAGCTCAGGCTGCACCGTACCAGAGGAATTAGGTGTACTGCTCTGGCAAGGCTGGAGAAACCAGCTTTGAGAGGCACTGGCAAGACCCTGAAAAGCCCTCTTGTATAACCAAGTCTGGACTTATCTCAAGGGTGCTTACAAAGCCTTTTGCTCAGGGCATCCTGCGGTCAGAATTTGGGCACCAGACCAAAGCTGTAGCTTGGGCCAGATGGCAGGAAGTCACACTACCAGAATATTGTCAATGGAAGTTCATTATTAATTCCTCTTTGGCACTTCATACTGGCAAAACTTCTCCTGCCCTGTCAGATTTCAGTTAAATCAAACCACAAGTTCAGAAGTTATGGGAAATCATACACTGCCCCACATATTACATTATGTTTGTTTTCACTGGATACCACACAAGAAAAGCCTTTCAGGAATTTAAAGCATATCTTAAATGTGTCATAGATAAATGACAAAAGACAGTTTTCAGTCCCTAGGTAAAAGAACTCCAGTGTTCCCATGCAGGTGTGTGCCCTAATTTTGCTACCTTTGCTCCTGCAAGATTTGCTAACATAAAGGGATGCATCATGAGGCTACTTCTGAGTCTTTGAACAAAGCTAGATAAAAGGATTGCAGCCTGAGATCCTGGGAGTACAAGAGAAATAGTAAGCAAATACTAACAATGAAGTAAAAATTACAAACATTGTGTGCATTAATTCAGTATTCTTTGAAAGATACTAAGTTGTTTCTCAGCTGGACCTAAACCAATAAGAAGCACTACTAAGAAAGCTATATTCTATATTGCAAATTAAGAGAACAGTAAGAAGGACTACATATGAGACAAGGTGGAAACAGCTGGCCTAGCAGTAGGTAATCAAATGGAAACTGAAAAAACAGCTTAGCCAGAAAGAGTCCAGGTAAATTTCACTTCAGCAAAGAGTTAGAAATCTTAATATCCTGTTAAAAACTCAAAATCCAGCAAGTTCATTATATTGCTTCTGTTGCTGCTTCTGGAATAGGAAAAGGGCATGGATTGGACAAGAAACATGACTTGCTTATGGTGAAC
The DNA here is from genome assembly GCF_036013445.1 of Caloenas nicobarica. Lineage (NCBI taxonomy): Eukaryota > Metazoa > Chordata > Aves > Columbiformes > Columbidae > Caloenas > Caloenas nicobarica. Next base: position 43,836,245 of record NC_088284.1, on the reverse strand, counting down.
ACTTGTTACTTTAGAGGAAGGAAATTTGTGCACAATTCCAAGAACCCTAGTGACACTTGAATTTTGAGAGCCAAAAGAAGGCAGCCATTTGACCCATTATCTGCAACCAAGTGCCACCTTTGCTATAATTTTTATTTTTGCACTTTTTATTACCTGCATTCTCCAGAGTGATGAATGGGGAACTTCACTACAATTTTACTGCCTTGGATAACCTTATGGATCACCTGTGGGAAAATAAGCTAATTCCAGGTAAGCACAGCTCACTGCCTCCACAACTTGCTACATGTGTTTGTTCATATTGTAATATCATCAAAGATTCTAAGAGAGCTTTGCCAGAGCTGCTTTTGATAAAAAATCATTCTTTTCCTACTTGCCTTTACTTCACGTCCATGTAAATGTAAACAGTGTGAGAAAAATGCTATTAGGACAATTAACACAAAAGGTTTTACGTTGGTCTCAATGACAGTTTGAGATGTATGAATTGGGAAATGAGATCACTTGAAGAGGAGAAAGTTTCGTACCCACTAATGTGTACCGAAAATGGCCAGAGAAGTGGATACTCAAGGTATAGCTTCCCTTGAATTTCTGCAAACATCCACTGCTTAAAGTTCCCTCTGAACCCTGAATTTATGATGTTAAGTATTAGTGTTGATTACTATAGTCATTGACAAGTAACAATGTGTGTGCAATCTCAAATCTGAAATATTCTTGGCAGGGACATGTGAAAGAGGAAAGAAAGCCCAGTTAATGATGCTTCTTCATTAACAAGTTTGTTTCAGATAATACAATAACCTCTTTATTAATCAAAAGGAGAAAACACCAAAAAAAGGAGACTGGTCTTTTCTGTCTTTTTTAGGATTTGAATTGATGGGGAATCCATCAGGATATTTTTTAGATTTTGAAGATAAAGAACAGGTAATAAGATGGAGAAACTTAATTACACTTCTGGCCAGCAGATACATAGGTAAGTTCCAAAAAAATAAAAGAAGAAAACAGCCCTGTTATTTATTCTATTGTAATCACTTCTAACTACCTGAAGAAATTTTGTGTATTGTGATCGATTTCAAGACCCTGGATTTCAGCACAGAACAGGAAAAAAACCCATGCCGGAACAGACAATGGGACGACAGCTCCTTTTTTTGCTGATCCATGACCAATGTCCTGAATGAGTAGTATGTTTTGGGTAGCACATTTGATCTGCCTCTGAGGACTGACTTTTAATTCTGTTATGTTGTTGTGGTTTTAAACCACTAGCTTGCACTAGGACATAGTAACCTGCATACTTCCCACATGCCAGCTTCAAATATGTCTAATGAGACAGAAGCTTCAACCTGAATAAAGGCTAGGTGAGTGCTCTAACCACAAGGCTGTAATTCACATCACCTCCCTCTCACCTTTCATCTTTTTAAAATATTGCTGCATTTCATTGAAAATGAGAGATCATTTTGAAACTACCAAAATCAAACTTCTCTCATTATTACAAAACAGGTAATATTTATACCCTGTTGTAGTTCTGGATGCTGAGCCTCACCTTCAGCCCTAATTGATAGGACTGTCTGGATCAGTGACTAATTAATAGGATTGACTGAATATGCAGCTCACTTATAAATAAGCCCTCTCCTACAGATAGGTATGGGTTGGAGCATGTTGCTAAATGGAATTTTGAAACATGGAATGAACCAGACCACCATGACTTCGACAATGTGTCTATGACAGTGAAAGGTAAGCATGTTTTGGAGCCCTTACTAGCGTAGTGAATTAAGATGTGTGGGATGGGTAGAGGAGTGACAGTGAGAAAGGAGAGATGCTGGCAAAGTAAGGTAGTTAGGAAAGATAAGGAATGTGAAAGGTATACCTAGTCTGTTTTGCTAAATTCATGTTACTGATTACACTTTGTTCCCTGCTTGGACATCAGTATCCATACAGAGATAGTAGAACAGGGAAAACAGAACAGGAATTACACTAAGAAGATGCAGTTCATTATTTGGATATAAAGTAAGGTTGCTGGAGGTAGAGGGGTGAAGGGTGGAGTAAGAGGAAGACTGTTCATTGACAGATGCTTGCTTTGGGAACTTGCCCTCTCAAGACTTTTAGAAGAAACTTGTGAATGCAGCTGTGATTTTTATGTCTTCTCATGTTGTCAGTGCATAAGGAAAGAGTAGCCCCAGTTTGTGAGGACCTGCCAATAAGTGCAATAATAGAGTTATAACATCTCCCTGTAGTTTCAGATGAAGGTTCTATTTTGAGTTATCATCTTTGATATATCCATCTGCTTGGACTTCAGGGTTTCTCAACTATTATGATGCTTGCTCTGAAGGATTAAGAGCAGCCAGTCCTCTACTAAAATTTGGAGGGCCTGGGGATTCCTTCCACCCCTTACCCAAGTCACCTATATGCTGGAGTCTTCTGCATCATTGCTACAATGGAACCAACTTCTTCACAGGGGAGACTGGTGTAAGGCTGGACTACATCTCTCTCCATAAGAAGGTCAGTCCAAGATTTCCGTTTAAGGCTATTTTTTGATCAGTTTAATCCAAGTTATATTTTATTTTATAAAGTTGATTTCCAGACGAGTGTCCACCCTATGCCACGGTTAAATATTCTAATGACACTTTGAAGATGTCTGTTGCAAGGCTTCAACTCAGAGCAAATTTGCCTTTGCCCAGTTCCCAGGGGGAAACAACTCCTCTATCTCTTTTCCATCTTATTTTCTAGGAGGACCTCATGCAAACAGCACGTGCTGTAATGGATTAGGTAAAAATAATAATACTATTATTTTTAATAGCCCACAGTTCCTCAGGGACTCCAGGAACATGTTTTCAGAATATGTTTATGCCTCTGAGTTGTGTTTGTGTGTTTACTACTGTTTGCTCATGTTCACTAAGCAGATAGGAAATATCGTTGCAGGGAGGTGGAAGTTCTCTCTACATCTTGCAACAAGAAGTAGAAGCAGTTGAACAAATTCAGAAGCTGTTTCCAAATTTTTCTTCTGTTGCCATATACAATGATGAAGCAGATCCAATGGTTGGATGGTCCATTCCACAACTGTGGCGAGCTGATGTGACCTATGCAGCTATGGTTGTAAAGGTAACTCAGTTCACTGTCTTGTCACAGTAGGGTCTCCTGATGCATTAAGGTGGTTGCAAATGTAGATTTACAGTGAATTTTTAAGCAGCTACTCAGAAGAATAGATCCAACAAAAGGATAACTCCCTATTGATACAGCTGGAGTTTCCTCGAATAGTCTGTTTTCAGTAGCTTTGTTTCATTTGTATTAGTATTCTTCATCTTCTCTTTAAAAAAATAACTGAGAACTAGCCTTCCGTTTGTTGGAGAATGTATCAGATACTATATACAGTCCCCTAGTTAGATCCGCCTGATAAGACTATGTCCACACATCCTCTCTCCGTGTAATACTACTGGTATCTTCTCACTACTGCTAGCTGTCACCTCCGTTAAGTGAGACATTATTTTCCAGTTCCTTCATAAGGTTTATCTCATCAGGAGACATCAGGTTATAATTAAGAAGTCCATTGAACTCTCAGCATAAGCCCATTCTTTATTTTGGATTGCACACGTGGTTGTATTAATTACTGATAGTAATTACAGCTGTTGATCAGAAAAGCAGAAGGAGAAGAGAATGCTCAGCGTTCCTGCCCCTGCAGGAATTGTAGCCTGGCCCCAGAGCAAGCTCAGCTCTTCCCCCTGCATAAAAGTACAGGGTGTTTCAAAAAAGTGGACCCAATTTCAAAGCACAGTGATTTCAAATTGAGTCCATCTTTTTGAAACACCCTGTAGTTCCCACTGCAAGCCTGTTGTTTTGTGAGCCACTACCTTATACAGCAGCCAGAGTCCAAAAACCCAGACACTCATCTAATGGGTATAAAGTAACTCCAGAATTGGAGAACCATTTAGATTTAATTCAGATGGTAAATCCAGACTACTAATTTAATATTCCAGACAGAGGAGCATCATTTGTAGTGCAGTAACCAAGGAAATATATTCATAATTTATGCAGAGTTCTAGTAGTAGTTGTTTCAGAGACTTTTTACTGGCAAAACTATGTGGATACTTCAAATTTTTCAGTGATTAATGTATCACCTAAAGAATAGTTTATCCAAGAATTGTGAGGAACAGTTTAGTTCTTCAAACTTCTCTGAATGGCAGAGTGACGGTTCTTTTCAATACACTGTAAAGATTAAAAAACAAACAAACAAACAAACAAACAGTGTCATGTGTTTGTTGGATTTTCTGCAGGGCAAAGTTCCATCTTCTCTATGACTTTGCAGGTAATCACCCAGCATCAAAACCTGCTCATTTCTGAAGCAAACAACACCATCAACTACACGCTGCTGAGTAATGACAATGCATTCTTGAGCTACTATCCCCATTACTTCACACAGCGGACTCTGACAGCACGTTTTCAGATGAACAATACAAAGCCACCTCATGTCCAGATGGTGCGGAAACCAGTGCTGACTGTCATGGGCTTGCTGGCACTGCTAGGTATATCAACCACTGATTAAAGAGCACATCAATAACCTCTTCTACCTAAGAAGCTTCCTGCCTAAGGGAGATTATTCCAGCCACCTCGCTATTAATAAAAGCAGGATTTCTCCTACCCTCTGTTCATCAGCTGTGTTAAGAAAGTGAAACTTCATTTCCTCTGAGAAATTACTGGCTCAGGAGATGTTCCTGACAGGCTGTTATCTATTTTATTCAATTTACTGCTTTGTTTATACCCTCTGTATGCCAGCCACTCCTTTTTTGTTGACTGGTACTTCCTTTTGTGCTATCACATCAGGCTCCAAATGACTTTATGAAATCCCCACATCTGGAAGAGCCATGCAGCAAACTAAAGGAAGATCCTAATTCACTGTTACATGCTTAGATGTTGCTAGCTGAACTGCTAAGCATAAGAATTGCTGTAGTATGTGCATGCTTTGCTGTTGCAGAATAAGTCTGACTGAATGCTATAACTGATAAAATAAGCTAGAACATAGCTCAGCCTATCGATCCCTATGTTTTGACCCCTCCTATATCAGAAGCTGATACAGGACTGACTAGCAGTAATGCTTACAGAGTTGTCACATTTTTTGAAGGAGAAAAGCAGATTTTTGCAAAAGTGAACAGCGATGAAGGTGAAAGCACTGAAAACAGCACAATTGGTGTCCTGGCATCTGTGCACACCCCAAGTGAGATGCAACCCTCAGACAGCTGGCAAGCTACTGTACTGTTGTATTCAAGTGAGGATAACAGGACTTCATCGAACATCAGCACGATCATAGTGAACACTACCCACTTTCCCAAACTTAGAGGTAAACAAACATCCTGCAGACAGCTCACATAATTGATCTTTAAGGTAGAACAGCTGCTGCAACACTTCTGCTGAGTTGCCTTTTGTTGCAAGAGTGAGTTTCATTTGCTAACTGTCTCTCATCTTTTGGGGACTCCCAGATTTTCTGAGGGATGATGGTGCTCTTCTAGGAAAGGTTCTTTCCTAATGTCTGCAGTTCGACTCTGCTTTAATGGCAGCTGCAGGTACAACTTTTTTTGAAAGCAATTAATCTCAGTGTCTTTGGCTGGATATGGCCAGGTAACAATTCCCTTACTGGGGTGACTCCAAGACAGCGAACATAACTGCATGATTACACAGGTGATGCAGTTGACTAACAAATGTGTGTAGCACCTGTGCAAAAAATAAAAGGGATTCAGTTCTGGTTATGGAAGTAATAGCTTGAAATATAAACTTGGCAAATATGAATTGTAGAGCCTTGTAAGAGTGCTAGTCTCATGATTTCCAGTGGAAGCCAGGCTTTGAAGTGCTGAAATCACTTTTGAGAAGGTAGACTTAAACACCTTTTGCTAAATTTATTTTTGTTAATCTTTAAATCCAAGTAAAGAGTTTACTCTCTTTCGTTTGTGTTCCTAAAGAGCTACTGTATGTGACATATTACCTGGATAACAACCAAACCAGTCCCTACCTAAAGTGGAAGAAGCTAGGAAGCCCTGACTTTCCTTCCCCAGAAGAGTTCCAGCAAATAAGGGATGCCGAGGTATGAGCATGTGTTTGCTTGAAGTGTTGTAAGGGTAAAGTGTTTGTGAATTGGTTAACTACAGCTAAAGAGACAAGAAATCAGCTCAGATAGTCAAAATTCCCTTAGCCCACAGTCATGCGCATCTCATATACGTATGAAAATGCACTTGCAGTCACACAGAGAAATGTAGCTGATACACATCTGATACCTTTGCCTTTATGTTATACAAGTGACTAAATGTAGATGACCAACTTCTTTGCTACTGGCGTACCCTTAACCAAGGAGGTGGAGTTGCTTCAGAGCAAGTTCCACCTTCTAGCGGAACTTCAATGAGCCTTGAGACCCTTTCTGTTCTGTCTCCCCAAGTGAGTCACATGGCCCTTTGTATGTTACAGAAGGGCCAAATTGCTGCACTGGAGAGTTGAAATGAACCCCCCTCAATAACAGAAAACAAATAGCTCCCTGTGTAACAAAACAGCTATCCAGTGCAAGTTCAGAAGACACTTGGCATCTCTCAGGGGCTCACCAGGAGGCCTGCAGTTTCCCCTCATCCTCAGCAGTTCTGAATGCACTCCACAGGGGACTGAGAAGTAAGTCCCTACTGAGAAAAGCCATGCCCAGATTACTTACTGGATGTGAGAATATGTGAGCAGCCTGTCACTTCAGCTCCCTCTCCCATACTTTATCTATGCACTCAGATCCATGGCTTAAAATAAAGGAGGACACCTTCATACCCTTTGGGGCCCACAGACAGTAATTGCATTTTTATTTTAGTGTGCAGTACTATGTCTTCTCTTCCCAGTCGCCATAACCCACTATTGCTAAGGCCTGTGGTATACTATAGGAGCCATCAGATCTTCCTTCAAAGAGGCAGCAGCAAAGTCTTAGGTACCCTTGGCCATCATGTGAAACCTCACCCTCAGAGACCAGCTGAGTGGCTGTTGTAGCTAGCAATAGCTTTCACTAGGAATCTGTAGCTAAGAGGCAGGAGTGTGGTTTGTAAAGACTAGGAGCCTGAAAGGAATGCATGGGAGGTTACTAAAAGTGATAGATTGCACCTAAAGGGCATTTGTGATCAACCCAGTCTGTGAAGTGGACAAATGCTCTGATTCCTGAAGAGATGGAAAACAGCCAAGATAGAAAAGTCTATTGGTAATTTACAGTCCCAAAGTAAATACACAGTCACTTTACACTGATGTAACAGTTGGCCTTCAGGCGCTGTAATAAAAGATTATTCACAGCGCTTCTGTTTGGCTGCACAGATTATTCACAGCGCTTCTCTTTGGCTGCACAGGACCCCGTGACAACAGGCCCATTCCCATTTCCTGAAACTGGCATCCTGACCCTGAAGCAAGACTTCCCTGTTCCATCAGTCTTTCTTATCCACGTCTGTGCAAGACCCAGATCTGTTCCTGATCAAGTATGTGTTGTATTCTACCATCAGACTCAGCAAATTAGAAACTGCTTCCTGCTTTAAGTCTCACTAAGAAGAACTGGACTGTCATGTGGGCCTATTATTTGTTAGTAAATAAGCAATTCTTTTCTCCTTTGATGAGAAGGCTTTCCAAGGCATAATTCAAGATAAAGCGTTCCACAGCAAGTGGTAGGAGCCATCACTGAGATAGATGCAAGTTTATCCATTGTACTGGGAAGTGCAGTATCTTTTTAAAAATCACATCATGCGCTACCAGACTTGACAACAGCTCTCCAATTAATAATTGATAGCTAAAAATAAAATGGAATCATGGATGTTGTAGATCAGACATCTATATCTGCTCATTCAGTCTCACCCACGTTTATAGCGGTGCCTAGAGCCTCTGAAGGTCCTCTACAAGGTTGACAGCTTAGAGACATAGGCTACAAAGCCACAGACCCAGGAATTTTGGTTTTGCCCTGGTCTCAATGGAAAAAGTGAAAGCAAATAGTTAGTAAGGAGGATGAACACGGAAGTCTGACCTGGCTGATTGGTTTGTACAGTTTTCTTATATGGACATGTGTCTTTGGACAGGTGACCAGTGTTCGTTTGATCCCTCTCACAAAGGGACAGGTCATTGTGTTGTGGGACGATGGCTGTGTAAATTCAAAGTAAGTAGCTTTTAAAATAGAATTAATATAACCAAATAACCAGCGCATTACTCCCTACATTGCCAGCAGTCCCCAAGTTGCCAGCAAGTGATTTCACAAATTAATGACTACTTGCTCCTTGAGAGATGCTACAGTGCATTTGTCTGACAAAATGAACTATAGGACCTACATGCAGCAACTATGGAGGGCAACCTTGACCGATGGTCTGAGCAAGGGAATGTGCCTGTTGCTTACTAGCATCCAATGGCATTTTTCAAGGACTTGCCTTCAGCATAGCAGACAGGAAGATCCATGATAAAAGTTACATTAGCAGCAGGTGCCTGGGTGGGATCTTGCATATCCCTGTAAGGGATGTGAGCTGGAAGAGAAAACGTACAGTTCCTTGCTCCAGCAAGCTGTCCGGTGAACCGTCAGAGGCGATCCAGTGTGCCTCCAGACTCCCTCAGGAAGGACTGACTTAGCTCCTTTTCAAGCCAGTCTCCCTAGACTCTTCAGCCTTGATAACCCTGGTTTGGGAGTAAAAGATGCTTAACAGTTTGTGATGCTGCAAGTATAGCAAATCCATCTGTGTGTTCTGTGTGTTGTTGAAGCCATGGTTCTTCCTAATACTGACAATTCATGCCATCCCACATTTAGTAGGAATGGGTCAACTGAATATTTCCTATTTTGGCCTCCTTTGTTGAAATAGCCCTGAGATTAGGATTTGATTGCTCATTGCTTTATCAGTTATATTTACTGAGCTGTCTGGTCTTCTTTTCTAGATGTTTGAAGACATTTGAAGTGGAGTTCTCACCAGATGGAAAAGCATACCAGCGGATTAATTCCAAAGACACAGTATTCACTCTCTGGGTCTACAGTCCAGGTAAGGCAAGAATATGCATATTATTTAATGTCATGTTAATAGTGCCACTCATGAGTGTGTGAAACATCATTTAGTAACTACTGAAGGTAAATAGCTTCCTCATCACATGCACTCCCATCACAAGTAAGAGCGCATCTCTTCCTTTAGGATGATGTTCTCAGTGAAAGCCTTATTTTCAAGTCATGAGGTCATTATTAGGAATATTGCCATGACTAAATTCCTTGTCATAGAAACCAAAGTCACCCAGCTGTGGGGCTGCCAAGCTCCCTGGGAGGCAAAGCAGCACTTTTGTCTCTATTTGTAGTGAATCTAGAAGCATGCAAAAATGAGACCAAAAATTGCTCCACATGGGTGGAGGTTGGTGTTATGCTCTTGGTAGTAGACTCAAGGCAAGGCAAGTCTGAGGTTTGGGCTCGGTCCCACAGGTGTTGGCCATGCTTTTGCCTGCATTTGTACAATGTTCTTGTGGCAGGACAGTAGGACCAAACTGCCTTGGTAACACTTGTTTTGTACCACGGAGTCTTGAGGTGTTAGACTGCCTATGGATATGGCCACCTTTCATGGAGGGACTGGTTGTTTTGCATTTATTGTGTTTGAAGCTGTTCTAGGGGAAGGTCACAGTTCTGCTCTCATCATGGTCATATGTCCCTGTTCCTATACCCTTTTGTGGCTTGGCAATGTTAAGCTACTGAGGTGCTCCCTTGTAAGAACAGAAGAGGTCCTCCGTAGAACAGTTCGTCCTCACTATCTGGAACACCTAGCCAGGGAAAGACCCCTCTCTTTGCTCTTTCCTAGAGATTTCTCTTTGGCCCTGACTAGCTGCCTTAAGTTTTAGATGTTTCACATTAGAAGGCAGCGAGTTTAATCTTTTTTGATGGGCTAAGCTTCTCCCAGAGCCTGTTGTCATTTCTCATCAAGTACAGCCTAGATGCAATAGGAACATACCCAGATGAAAAATGCTGAAAGAAGGTAGTGATATTTCCTTTGGGTATTTTTTTGTTGTTTTAGGGGCTAAAAAAGCCAAATGTGGTCTAATCTACAATGTGACTGTCCAACAAGTATGACTAATGAGCACTGGTCAGAGCTGTGTGAAACACAGACAGACCTTGCCTCAAAGTGATAGTAATAAAGATCAGTTGAGAGAGGCTTTTGCCAAAAACACAAGCTTATCTTAGCCTGAGAAAGGCTTAGCATCAGCAGTGAGTGCCTAATGAAGTTTAGAGCTATTACTGCAATGTAAATGCTACCTAGGTAAGCAAAGACTGTAAGTCATGACTAAGGCAAATCTCTGAAATTGGAATTCGTTATCATCTAATGGTGCAGATCTGGGGAATGTACCAGATTTAATTGTTTGTTTCAAAAACAAAAAAAATAATAGACTGCTTGAAAAGTCTCATATCTCAGCAGCCTTTATTGTCAGGTGCTTCCTTCTCACTCATTTCTAGCATTCTTTTTCCTTTAGAAAAAAAGAAATTAAATACTAAAGCACACATAAAAATCAAGTAAATAGATGAGAAAAAACACTTACATTGCTTGTGAGGTTGAAGACTCTGCTAGTGAAGGCTGTGTTCTTCGAACTGGATCAAGGATGAAAACCAGCAGAGTCACAGAACATCAAGTCACAGAACATCAACTCACATACCGTTGGAGCATGTGGTGCTGCTTCTGGAGTTGAGCAGAGGGTTTTCAGTCAGCCTGCATGCTTCTATGTTCTGCTTCTTTGTTTATCCTGTCCCCACATAACCTGTTCCAGAGGCAAAATTCCATCAGAAAAGTAAGTCAGAAAAAAGGAAATTGCTAGTAGGGGGTTGCAGAAGATGTCGTAGCCTTCTTCCAAAGGGACTGCTGAGAAAGCAGTCCTATAGCTGTACTTGCCAATCCTAATGAAGAGAGAGGAGGTCCTAGGGCAACAAAACAAAAGAGCCAGTACTTGGTCATGAGGAATTTATAATAATTTTTAGTGAGGCAGACACAGACACACTTACATAGAGTGCAGAACTGATTTCACCATTTCCCCAGCCCATTCCACAAACCCACATTTTATAGGAGTAGTGCCTGCTCCACATTCTCCAAGCACCACAGGTGTCAGCCTTTCACAGTTACCATTTCTAACCTTTTCATTTGCAGGAGGCTCGGTCTCTGGCTTTTACAGAGTGCGTGCTGTTAACTACTGGGGCAAGGCAGGCCTGTCCTCTCTTCCTGTGGAGTATGTTGAAGCTTTCAAGTGACTCTGAAGAGTGATGCCTGGCTTGGTGTATGCTCTCTACAAAAGATAACTCCACAGAAAAACAAACTCCTCCCAAGCTGAGGAGGGAGCATCAGAAGGACCTGATGAAACAAGTTAGGAATGCGAGTTAGAAGCAACTGCTCCTGTTAACTCTTCAGAGCTGAAAAGAGCATTATTAAACAGCCAAAACTGACAGCCCAACTCGTACAGTTCTAAAAGGCAGCTATAGGACTGGGATTCAGCTTGGTAACTAGGAATTATGGGAATAAATAATTATTCCTCCTTTTACACTGAGCTAATGGTCAGGACAACCAAAGATTTATACAGGTCACAAACAGCAGCAGAAACAGGACCATCACTTCACTGTGTAAGTGAAGATGGCAGCAAAGGCACAAGGAAGACCTGAGAGTGAACTGCCAGGCTGTCCTGACATAATGGTTTGATGGAAAAGTGCACAGCAACCAGACACATCCAGAGTATGAAGTGAAGGATCCCTGCTTCTCTGCCAGTTAGTCACACATGCCCCTGTGGGTTGTTTCAGAGCATTTGCCTTGTCTTCAGATGTATGAGGTTCTTCACTCTCTCACACAAGGGTTTCCAGCCAGCTGTCACTGCAGTTGTGGCTGTTATTTGGATGTCAGAGCTATTTCGTTCATGCAGGCAGAGGAAGGGTTAGCAGCTCATTCTTGGAGGGGAAGAAGGCACAGGAACCTCTAGCCTCCAGGCTTCCCTGCATTTTCTGATTTCTGCTTGTGCCCAAATCACCTGGTAGGACTGTAGCCACCAGTTGCTGCCTCTTTGTGGTAGAGGCCCTAAACCTGAAAGCCCTCTTTCTCTCATTGCGGTCACCTAGGCTAGCCTTCTACAACCCTTGCAGCTAATGTCTCCCCCCAGCATGCCTCCACTCTCAGTCTATAAGTGACCTGAGCCTTGGCTTTGGGTGGCCAGGAGAAAGCTGAAGTGCTAGTTAGAGCCTTTTGTGTCTTCATATTAGAGGAGAGCACACTCTTGAATGCAACAGGAATGCTCCTGACAATCACTTAGGAAATTAACCCAGAAGAGTTTGAGCTGCTGGGTTTTGCAAAGCGTGTGCACAAGTGTGTGATAGCCTTGTAGCTGCCAAGCACTTTATGTAACAGCAAAGTTCCCTGAAATTCAAGGTGTGGCTTTTTACTTGCTCCTTTTCACAACTGGCACAGTTTGAAATGGGAATGATAATGCCATTGAAAACAGCCAGAGTGTTTTCCATGAGAGGAGCAACTTTGTTGCACTAACAAATCCCCTACTGCTCTCCTTGTTGACCTCAGCCACCTCACCAACATAACAACAAAGACTGCATATTTGATGAAACATCCAGGCCTCGGACAAAAAACCTCCAAGTTTGCACAGTGGGAGCGAGCTGAACTACCTCAAATGACCTTGCTTTTACAGAAAAGAAAAGTATAGAAGAAGTCAGTATATATGACATGAGGCTTGTATCTTCTTACCTCCTGGTTACTTTTTCATGTGCTTATGCTGAAAGTTAGCCTTAAAAGATTAGTCTTTTTGCAGAACTCAGATGAAATTTTCTTGCCTCAATGAAGTTTGAATAAGGACCGCTTGTCACATCTCAGTCTGCTAATTCCTTGCCCATAAAGACTTGTGCAGAACTTTTTTATAATTTAATGTCTACATAAAAGTGCTAGTTAATACTTGAAACTTCAGTTTTCTATATCCCTCTGTCACTGACTCTGATACGGTTTCAAAAACTCTACCATCTCCTCCGTTACCAGGCAGTGATGAGGCCTCCCTCACAGTTTCAGTTTTCTTAAGTGCCAGATGTGCAGAGCACTTAGTGGGACGTAACAAGTGCTTGGTAGTTCTGCAGCATCAGAACCAAAGCAAGGCTGCAAAGCACTCAGGTGTGTCTCTTGCTGGCCATAAATCCAAATAGGAAAATCCAATGGCAATGGCAAGATGAGATTGATTGCCTACTCTTCAAGCAAAAGCTTCTGAGGCTATGTAACAATTTTGCGACTGCTTGTTGAAATGAAAGCTAGGGAAAAACCTTTCAAATGAGTGTTTTATATTGTCTAATTGTATATATACTTCATTTGTTACCATCCTTTGTGCCACCCAATAAAACCAGTTTTTAATCTTTAACATGAACTATGTAAAAACAAGATCTGATCATTGTGTTCTGGAAATTGCTCAAAACTCTTGTGTCAACAATTTAATCTTGGAAAGGAAAGCCTGTGCTCAAGGTATAAAAGGTAGCTTGATTGGTGCAAGTTCCAACATTACATAAAAATAAAGCATGAAGGGATTGTGACCATAAGAAATTTAAAGGCTGAAGTAGGAACTTAAATGTATAGATTGCCTCAGTTACCACAGCCCAGGGAAAACTGGTCTAACTCAACATGGTATCATAGCATCAGATCTGAGGACTTGTAGTGTCCTTACTGCGAGTAGGTTCACTGATGTGTAAAGGACAATATCATTGCAGGGTTCCTCCTGCTGTTGCACAGCGGCCTTTCTGCCAGCACTAAAGGACCTTCTGAGGACAAAACAACAGTCCTTTTCATTTGTAAGCAGCTTTTTCTTTTCTTTTGTTAGTGGAAAGTTTGTGCAGGACAGTAATTATGTCCTAGGACCTACACACACACTTAAGACCTGTAACATAAGGTTTGTTCTCATCAGCCAGCCCAAGCAGCAGACAGAAGTGTGTCTGCCTCTGCATGTACCCAAAATGTTTTATGTTGAACTCAATGGAATAACAACAGAAGTGTAAATGAGAATATGCTCGTAGCTGCCTGCCCTACCATACCTTGTCTTTCACATTTCCTGCAGTCGCTGGAGAGAAATGGATATGAGCTACCTACCATCTGTTTATTAACTCACCAGATCATATGACGAGGGCCTCCATGTTGTCCTGATGGGAACGTATTCCCCCAGTTCCTCCAAAAACAAGGCAGATTCCTGGGGCATCTATAACTCCACGGTGTATTCTCCCAGAATCACCACTATCCTCCTACAAACCTGGAGGTAGAACATTGTGTGGCTGAGAAGGGATTTCACTGTCTAACTCATCTGGACACAACATACCAAGCACAATAAGGATGTACTTGGTCCTGCATATAGATAATTCTTGCTAGAACTCCCATCTGCTCTGGTCGTGTAGTTATTATAACTGTAGACATTAAAAATCCCACGTCTGTAGGACTGGTAGTATTGGTCTGAATATCCTGGCCAAAGGTCAGGCTCCTTCAGCTAAGGGTTAGTGTTATGTAATCACTTGTGATACAAGTCCTAAGTTCACAGATCTCCACCTCAATACTTCCTTTTGGGAGAGGGAGGCAGGTGGTGAACATTCAGTCAATGCACTGACCTTGCACTTGGTCCAGCACAAGAGGTTGATATTTTTTTCAACACTCAATAGTCTCTATCTATGTAGTTTTTTGTTTGCATTGCCTGCTGCTGCTCTTCTGTTTCTGTTCTTAGCTTTAGGTGGTAGTTCACCATCTTGTTCCCTGTCAGGGTAGCTTTTCTTAGACCAGAACACCAAGGAACACCTTTATTTGTTGCTGGCTGAGAGCCTTAGGAGTCCTGCCTGGAAATCTGGGGAAATACAAGCCTGAGAGACTTCCCTGCATCCCTGGGGTAATGCGTCTGGCCTTGGAGAAGTCTTTAGTCACTGGTTTTTATTCTCCTTCCAACAGATGCAGTAGATTATCGTTGGATACTGTAGATAAGATTGGGCAAGAATCTTTCAGAAGCTGTTTTGTAGGGTAGTGCTCTGAAGGTCTTTGCTCAGTATCAACCTTGTGCCACATACCTTTTGAAAGCCTCAGGAGCGGGGTCTGTTTAGCATGGCCTTGCCTCTATGCTTGGTAATCATGACTTGTGCTGACAAACCACAGGGTTCAGCATGGTGCTGAAGGTGTTCTGGACTGGTAGTTTTTTTCACAGGAAATGTTCAGAGTGTGATTTTACCAAGAGCAGTGGGAAACTTATGTCAAAAATATTGACTCAGATTACCCTTTTTCTACATGGGGTTGTCTAGATAATATTCTTTTGGTTCCCTCTATCTGTAAAATTCTTGGCCATAAAACCTGTCGGTTCTAGATCTTTCAGTTCTATACCTTTCAGATACTGGAGGCTGGATTATGAAGGCAGTGGTGAGTAAATTACTGCTTATTTAATTAGAAACGCAAATAACTGCTCATTTAAAGCAATGTCCCAGTGTTGTTGAAAGGAACACCTGCTTTATTGCATTTGTGATTCAGAAATACTCTGTGCAGACTTTTGAGTATTTAGATGTACCAGAAATAACCATAAGATATTACCAGGCAGCAAGGATCACACTATCAGCTTGATCTCAGAGTTGTTGTTCAAGAGGATTTCTTAGCTTCAGAATTTAAATAGCAACATTGATGGGAGAGGTATGTTGTGAATGCCAGGACCCTGCAGGCACCCACAAGCCTTTGTTGCTTTGTGCAGCCTCACCTGGGACCTGCACTCCCATTCTAGCCCTTGCTAGGTCCACAAACCTTCCTCAGCTCAGTCCAGGCCCCTACCCCCTTGAGAGTCTTCCTGCAGGTAGTTCTGCCTCTGACCCACCTCCCAGTCCTGTTTCCGGTCGAGCTTCCTCGAAGCCATGCCTGTGCCCTGCCTTGCACCTTGCTGCCCTCACTTGCTGGCTGGACTTCCCAGGTGAACTAGACCCGCCCTGTCATCGTCCATTTATCTGATGATCAGCACTGTCAGGGGACCTGTCCCTGTCAACCCCCCTGCTCCACTCCCCCTGCTTGATGCCAGGGAGGGACACTGCCATGCTTGTGCTGGGGCCACCCTTGGCTGCTGTCTCACCTCTTTTTGGTGAGCAGATGCACTCTTCCTGCTCCCTAACAGGACAGCAGGTAATAAAAAGCAGTTCCAGAGGTGTTTTTTTTTAAAAACATTTATTGACAAATGCCACTTTATGTATTGCCTTGAAAAGTCAAATATCAATACTGTATTGCACACAGTTTACGAAATCCCCGATATTTTCTTGTGTTTTTCAGGAAAATAGCACTAGTCCACACTATTATTTTTTTATGAGCTGAGTAGCAACTTCAAGACCAAGAGGTCTGGCTTCTGTGTTTAAGGATAGGATCAGATGTGTACTTTTAGCAGGCCCCTGGAAAGAAAGAAAAGTAGACTTTAGTCCTTGTGAGTAAATTTGCAAAGTGCTTTTAACAGCCTTTTAGTCTTCAGTAAAGCTGTAGCTACAACATTCCTAGGATACTTCTGAATCACAGTAAAACATTAGAATGGGGGGTTGCAAAAGTTGCTGTTTGGATTGCTCTGTGTTTGTTGGCATAGCACTTGTGCAGCCTTTGCTAGTTCTGGCTAACCATGAGTTTCCAGCTTACCTGAGCACCTGGACATGAGCCCACAAACCATCTCCCCTCCCTCTGCTACAGTAAGCAATATGGAGGGGCAAGTTGCAGGGGTGCCCATACCAATCTCATAACCTTGGATGATGCCAGCACCTGCTCTGTAGTGGAGGACTGACTCACACAATGAGATCAGCTCCCATGCCTCCAGAAAAAAAGCTCTCACAAAATGAGCTTTAGACATGTGTGTATGTAACACAACTGCTGACTTTCACTGACAGCAGACACAGTCAGAGCCACTGCTCAGAACCCCTCACCTCTGCTAGTCAGACTGCCCAGAATATAAACCATGGTGGAGCTAAGAAGAGTGAGGTTACTCCTTTCTGGAGGCAGCTTCTCCTCCTTTCCTGGAGGACAATGCACAGAGCTAAGGTAAGATGCTGTTATCCAGGTGGCCCAGACAAGCATTTCCAAGTGCAGAAACACCAGGTTGTTACACCTGTCTCTACCTATTAGAGTAACAAAGCTGATCTTCCTTTGGTAGTGTGCTAGTTTCAGCATACGGGATTCCTGTAAGGGCAAACATAAGGCTGCAGAACCACCCTGTAACAGGCTTTCTGCTTTACATGGACTTCCTTTTGCAGCCATTGTCTTATCAGATATAACATGAAACAAAAAAAAAGTTGCTAAAGGAGTGGAGTTTGATTTGCTACAGTTCTGTTGCATTTACAGCAAATGCAACCACCTACTCTACAAGCTGCCAGTGCAGCCATTTCAGTGGGTTTGCTAATCAGCCCAAAGTACCTGACTGAAGCACGGGCTGGAACTGGCCAGACATGCAGATTTCTTCCTGCTTCTGACGCACAATGCGCTGAATGGCTGGGGGGAGGCCACGGGGGTTACGTGAGAAGATCAGGGAGTAGCCATCATCACAAGACCCATCCTCCTTTAGAGTGCGGCAGGCATAGGTAATGGCATAGTTGTCATAGTCGGTGTCAATCACCCAGTAGTTGTCCCCTGAAACATCAGAACGCTTGTGTTCATCGTGGTGGGCAAAACAGAGCAGAGGTGGACCTAGTCATCCCACAGGGAGACACCTCATTTCAGCAAATGGCAGGGATAGCTTCCCAAAGGATCTGACGTCACCTCCCACACCCAGCTTATCTCCACACCCTGAATTGGAGAACTGGGACAAGCACGGGGCATCTTGACAACATGTTGGTCTCCATGATGCTCAGTGCTTTTCACCTTTGATTTCTTAGGCTAGAAGTATTAAGAGGACTAGGACTTTCCATGTTTTCTATGACAAAAAAGTGGCTTTATGTTTCTCACTTAAGCAGGGGGGACAGGGCACACGGATTAAATTTTGGGCATCCAGATTACATTTCCTATCTGAGAAGCCTCAGCAAAGCATGCCTTCTGTCTTCCAGCCGTGCTCAACTAAATGCATTTTGTGTGGTTTATCTGCCAGTACTCAGTCAATGTATTCCTTACTTATGCATTAGCAGGCCAAGTCCTGCCCAACTTCCATAGCTGGAGTCCCGCAGCTATGGGAGACTCAGGCACAAAGTATGGGGTGTGCAGGGTGCATAACTGAGGTTCAGCATGAGCAGTTTCTGCAAGGGGAACTTGAGTTAACAGCTCCATTTTGTTGAGTCCAGCTGTGTCTGCCTAAGAACTGTGCGTAGCTGCTGGAGTGCAGATGTGAGTCCACATGTCTCCTCCCTCTAGCTATGAGGAGTACAAGGATGACTGATCCTCTGCACATTTATAATGCCCACTGTGGGGCTGGGGAGTATTGCTTCCCTAGGCTCAGCACCCCACTTGGCTGTGCAAAACCCATCTATGTGTCCCATGTCTCTAAGCTGCATCCTCCTTGTTAATGTATATGGATATATATGGTGGAGTCTGTGAAGAGTCTCTTGATACTGATCCTTCTGTGGAGATAAACAGTACTGCTTTGATAAAGTATCCCCCCAAAAAAGGATGCTTTGTCTCCACTTGGAGCAGTCTGAGCTCAACTGTTTTTTCTGCTCATATACTGAAACACACAAATCTGGGCAGTTGTAAGCTAGTGTCCAGCACCAGAGGGCTGAAGAAGTTCACTCACCACCGCTGGAGAGGTAGCTGGCCAGGCCCTGGTAGGTCATGTACATTTTTGCTGGAGTGGTTGGGTCAGGTACTGTATATTGAGCAGCCATGTCGGCACAGATCACCCAGAACCTGCAACAAGATCCACAAGACTGAAGGTAAAACCCTGTGACATGTGGGCTTCAAATGAGTGTCTCTCATTCAGGACTGGGCAAGAACCAGGCTATAGTTCAGCACAACTGCCTCAGGCATGGCCGTGGCCTTTCTTCATACAAAGACACTGTTTGTCATTAAGTAATGCAAAACTGTGACAGTGGCCCCATCACTGACAGTGCATTGTTGCTGTCTGGTCCCCTCCTCTGCTGTGCAACCATGCTGTGGCTGGGGCAGTACCCTGATGCTCCTTCAGGTCAGCAGGCTTTTTACCAGCCATTTCTGTGCAAGCAGACAGCCACCAAGCAAAATGATGGACATCATTTTTTGATTCCCTGCTAGCAGTTTGCAGAGTGAGCTGACCTGCATTTGGGCTCATTTGCTGTGTCCCCAGGCAGAGTCGGGAAGTTGTCTCTTCTCTCTCTAAGCCTTCCTAGCTCTATTGGCACAGAGACATTTGTTACAACACAGAAATAACTACAGCCACTCTGCTGTCCAAGCTAGTTCAAGGCCTTCACACAGACTGTGGGAACCCTGTAGGTGCCCAAACAGTCTGCCTTCATTGTCCATTTCTTCTAATGCCCTTCTCTGGTTGCTATCTGTTTGCTTTCAATACCAACTGCATCTTAGCACAGTTTGTCAAGCATTACCTGGGTTTGTGGAACTGTGGAAGGTTCTTCATTCCCTTCCTTGTACAGGCTGCACTTCTGCTTTACCTTGCCATTGCAGAAATAAATTCCTGGCAGCCTTGGCGCCCTGCTTGGTTTCTGAAGAGACCTTTCAGGAATCTTCCCACCCACACTACACGGCATGCCTGCAAAGCTTCATCTGCTCCATGCCAAAATATCCTGGAGTGCTGTGCTGTTACGACTTACAAGGTTCATAGCCACCTCCTCTACTCTATTATTCATGCAGTTAGACAGTTTTGGTAGCTAATGCACAACAAAACTAGTGCTAGCCTACTGGAAGCCCCAGATTTTCTTTTCTACACCCAGAAGGCTATTTAATCCCTTTAGATGCTGTAATTCCTTATAGTAACCATGACCAACAGGCAAAACTCTTAAGCTTCCTCCATCTATCTGTTCAGACATTGCAATGGCATCCAAGAGTTAACCACGTTTTCCTCAGAAGTCTGTCCAACACTGTGTTGAAAGATATGTGAAAGTAATGCTCATTACACTCCTCTCTTTCTGAATCTCTCAGTGAAATGAGAGCTGTCCTGCCCTCACAGTCCCACAGGCTTTGCTAGTTCCTCTCACATGGTTGCAAGTCATGTACCTAACTGCTCCATCATTCAAGTTTCACTTTATAATTGACATTATGCCATAGTTTTGTGGTGCACCCAGACAAGAGCCAGGCTGAGAAGTAACCCAGGACTTGGAAGTCTCTAACCTCTGCGTCCAGTATATTCCCTTGATTGAGCTTCCCTTTTTGATGAAGAAAACCCAGTCATGTTGTGTACTCAGGACAGATCACCTTCCGTATTCCCCTTCTCTAACACCTCATGGCAGCAGCTAGAGCTGAAAGTCAAAAAAGCTCACCCAAAAAGCTTCACTCGCCCTTTGGAAGATGCTGTCATAGTGCCATCTTCCTCCACGGTGTATTCAGCAGAGATGTTGTCCTGAAGGAAAAGGCCTTCTGGATCCTTCTTGGCCAGGGCGTACCATTTCCCTGCATACTAACGTGAAAGACTATTAATATCTGGATTAATCACCATGGCAAAATTAGCACAAAAGCGATTTTGTAAACATAGAGCCCTTCTAACTACACATTGCCTGGCCTATGAAGAAAGTCTGAGTTTGGGTGCTACATAGAATGTAGCACACAGGTCCTGCTACACCATCTGGTGAACCCTTGCCTCTGTGCCAGAAGAAGCGGGTCTAGCAGCTCTGCAGTTCTGTGTGCACGTAGTTTCATCACATGAGACATTCCTATCACAGTGACCTCACACTGAAAGCTTCTCCCATCCTGAGATGCTGGCTGGAAGTCAGGCCAGTTCTTCCCTGTTCCCATTCAGGCCACCGCTTTTCTGTGGAAGATGCCATCAACAATACTAAACTGTAGCCACAAAGACCTTTAGCGAGCTGTCTGGAGGCAGTCTCGTGGCTGTGGGGGGCCACAATGGATCTCTGACAGTGGAAAGGATCTGCCCAGCAGAGCAGAAAGTGATGGCTTTGTACACTATGAAGAAGAAAGGATGTGTTGGGGAGACTAGCAGCAAGCAGAATGAAGTGAGATTAAGGGGAAGAAAATTTCTAGGAAAAAATGGATTGCCGAAAATCCCTGAAAAGCTGTATCTAGTAAAATGAAAAAAATATTTAAACAGGTGAATGACAGACAGGAAGGCCCTCAAAAGTTAACATTACTAGTAAAAATAATGAGGAAAGCAAAACTTAGCTGCGTTAAATTTGATTGTTCAGGGAAGCAATGAGATCTGTTTGTCAAGTTCCATGCTTAAGCCTGAAACAGAGTCTGTAATTCCCAACACAGAAGACTGAGAAAAACATTTGACTTTTTAAAACTGGGATGTTTCTAAAGCTCTCCCCAGACATGGGTTTGTTTCCAATAGAGCCAATCTTGTATAGAGGAAGTCCTGGCCCGACTCCAGCTGCAGCTGGAAGTGATGTTTTCTGAGAGACAATTAAAATAGGTTCTGACACACCTGTCTGGATCTTTCCAACACCAAGATAGCCCTGATTTCCTCCTCAGAGGCAGGCAGATTAAATGCTCTGTTTAAACAAGAGCCAGTCTGTGTTCAAGATAGCTAACTAGATAAATTTTCAGTTTGCTATGACTCCCAAGAATGGCTGGTGGTGGATGCAAATCCCCCAGGGCATGTGTTTGGGCTTTCTCTCGGATTGGGATCTAAAATGTTTCGCTCACGGTTCCACTCAAAGTTGAGATCTGTACCAAGCTGCAAGCTAACAGCAGATGACATCTAACAGACTAGCATCCCTGACTTTCAAGGCCAGCCTTACCATAATGCTCAGAAGGTTAAACAGTAGGGAAAAAAACAAACTACAAGAACAGTGTCTGAGAGACAGCATACAAAAGAAGTTAACTTCTTGGTGATTAACCTCTTTAGATTACACAACTCATAACTTGGAAAAACAGTTTATATATGAAGCTTCTTCACATGTACTGTTGCTGTAACCATAATTACCCTTTTTGGATCAAAATTGTCTTTCACAGCAAAAGACTCCACTGCACAGGTCTGAGCTAGGCTGTATTCAACAGTGGAGAAGACCGAGGCCAGGAAAACATACTGTGTATATTTCATTCTGCAAGACAAAAGCAAATGTGGAGTTTTATTTCATGCAGTAGGCGTGGGTAGCTAGTGCTGTGCCTACAGATACATTCTCCTCATTTTAAAACTAGTTTATTTCCAGGCTGAGTAAACTATTAAATCCTCCACTGAGAAGCCACCACATTGTGGTGCCTAAATCCAGCCAAAACTGAGCATCAGTGGCAATTACTTTGCCAAACTATTTTGCTTCCTGGTAGTAGTATTGCTGTTCATTGCATTTTTACATTGTAAATCAAGCCAGACTCTGGGTAAGGTTGGTAAGGATTGATAAAAATTTGAAATTTTTTTTAGTTTTTTGTTTTCACAAGAAGAATAGTGTTCTGATGAGCTCTGGCAAAGCACTGTAGGTTGTAAGGATGTTATTTCATGGTGGGTGTCCACTTTGCTTTCAAAGGCAGCAATGCTGTGTTCCTTATGGCCAGTTCTCATCGCCAAAACAGGCTCTTCCTCACCGCCTACTCTAACGGCAAAATACACCTTGGTATTGTCTGCCGTCAGACCATTCTCTCTACAATCATGGCAAATAATATTCAGTGTCTAGAGGCTTGATCTACCATTGCAGCACAGCCACAAGGTGGCCATGGCTTTGTCTCCTTGAGTATCCCAGCTCATCTGTTTCCCAACACATTTGTTTCTCACACTTTGGGAAGAGAGCACCTGCATATACATTCTTGCAAAGTGTTTGACTCTGAATACCTCTTCTGATGCCAAGATAAAACACAGTTACCTGAAACCTGCCTGCAGCATCCAAGCTAAGCTACCAACCCAGGACTTCCAAACAACCAAGCAGCTACCCTGTTCCCAGCTGCTGCCCTGCAAGCTGCACTTCCCTGCTGCAAGATGTGCTGATCTGGCCCTCCTCTGAAGAGAGACCTACCTGTTGGGGTAGAGGTGTTGGAGATCCCTGAGAAAACTCTGCTTCAGTCTTTGGGCTGCAGTCAGCAGGAGAGTTTTGTGTCAATTGCCCTCCAGCTGCCTTTAAATAATGAATCTGCGAAGGCACTAATTGGTTATTTTTGCTCGTGTGCCTGAGTAAAACACTTAATCTTGGATAATCCGTTATGTAAAAACAGACTGTAATCCTCACACTGGTGGGTCTGACTGCTATACTAATACGAACACAGCTTTTACATAATGGAAGAAGCTGCCTAGAAAGCTAATAAGTCTGCTGATGTGATAGTACCACACCTTTGTCTCGTTGAAGTCTTTCTGCTTCTGACACGTGTTAGGAGAATAAGCATAGAACATTAACCAGAGAAACTCATGGACTGTATGTACTCATCTGCATAGGCACGTGTTCATATTTGATAACTTGCATGGGGTAGATATGTAATTAGCTCTTCCAATATATGCACCATCGAATTAAGGTGATCCTTGCAAGAGTAGAAGGGTGTTATGCATTATCTTCTGGGGAAAAAAAAATATTTTTCCTTTACACTGACATGAAAATCTTCGAGTTCTCACTTCTCCTCTGCACAGAAAGACATTCTTTATACACATTCTTCCCAGCTTACTTTATCAACATTTCCAGTTACATAAATACTATAGCTCTCTCCTTCACAAGGTGTTCTTCCTAGAGGCCTTCCATGCGGATGCAATAAAGCACAAAAAGAGAAGGCTAGAAAAAAATTTTTGGTGGCAAACTTTGCCTGCTATTCTTACAATTTCCCCAAGTGCCCAGAGAATTTCCCCAACTGTAAAGGCTGACAATGTACTCTTTCTACCCAGGCTCGCCTGGCAGATTTAAGACTTCAGAGGCTCATCTAGGAGTTGCTGACACTTGCAGCTACTTCTCTCACTAGGCTGCTGGGTGGTGGGAAGCCTTGGACATACCACTAGGGATGACTCCGTAGTTCCTATAAAGCCCAGGGAATCCCGAATCTCCTGGTACTGATCTAACAATCCGGACATTCAGAGAAAGGCTAAAGCCTTCTGTATGTGTTGGACTTGCTGCAGAGATCACTTACAGCCTCTGACCCAGAAATTCCTGAAGAAAAGCATGCAACCTCACTGGTGTGAACTGTACTGCTT
Organism: Caloenas nicobarica; assembly: GCF_036013445.1. Lineage (NCBI taxonomy): Eukaryota > Metazoa > Chordata > Aves > Columbiformes > Columbidae > Caloenas > Caloenas nicobarica. The sequence continues at coordinate 43,812,095 of NC_088284.1, read as the reverse complement.
TCCAGACACCTTGTTTAGTGTTGCCCATTATCTATCGCCTACTTTCATCTCTGCTGGCACAGTCTCCTTTTACTCGCATCTTCTTCACCAGCAGCATTTACTTCATTTAGAAGTGAAAGGAAAATCAACAGAAAGCCCATTTAATTTCTTTAAAATGCATGGCTACTTGAAGAATGACATAAAAAGTAACTTCTTAAAGTGCTTTTTGAGGGCTAGATGCTCATGAGATCTTCAAAGGACTTTCCCCAATGCTGAATCTAAGTGCAGAAGTGCGCTTTTCCACCCTGACACAGAGATTTGAGAGTGAACTGTAGTGTTTTCTGTAAACTAGAAGGCTTTTGAAAAACTTATCACTTCATCTGTTTCCAACAAAAAAGATTAGTTTATATCTGCATGAGGCATAGGTGACACTTGAAGCCATGCTTAGGTGACCACCTAATCCCTCAGGGATTAGAGATATGCTAATAATAGCTAATCACAGCACAAGATTTTGCTTGGTGACTGTAACATCTGTCACTGAATTATTTGCTGTTCAGTGCAAGAAGAAAACAAAATCAAACTAACCTTCATTTTTGCAGTATTATGTTAGTTTGTGCTGGGTGTAGAAAAAAAAAGGGAGGCATCAGAACATAGAAACATACTCCTTGGCCCTTTAAATTTGATGTAATATGAAACATTTTATAGAAACAAAGGTGCACTGCAGGATCTGGTTGTCAAATAAGATATCCAAGGGCCTATTCCATACCTGCTCATCAAAACTTCCTGGTTTTTAACAGAAGAGGTGACCTGACCACATAAAACATATATTCAGTGTCAGCACAAGAGTAACCGGTAGCTTTAATGTCCTGCAGTAAAACAGGTATGCACACGAGATTATTAGTCTTATCTCTGCCCTGTCCTATGAAATACAGAAGAAGCAGTTTTGGCTTTCCTACCCCCTAGCATCCCCCTTCCTTCTGCCTTATTATTGGAATAAGCATAGGGTAAACTACTCTGGGAATTACTGCAATTGCACTGCTGGCTCAGATTTAGCAACGTGTGCTAGCTCAGCAGCTGATAGCACAGTATGAGATCTCTAAATAGCCTCCTGCATCAGGCATTAAGTTCCATGCTGTCCAGCAGGCAAATTGTGGACTTGTTTACCAGGGTGCTGGAGAACATGTAGATGCATCTTGAGTTGCCCTTGACAGCTATTGTGGTGGTTATCGCACCTTAAGTCGGGAGGATTTCCTCTCTAGCTTTAGATCTAATTTGTGCTGCTGAGGATGCAGGGCTTCCTTCTGGGTTGTCACACACATGTGTCTGCATTGCCGGAGTACCTGCATCCCAGCCCCAGGTCTGCCAAAGACTGAGAGCAAAGTGACAGTCTGCTCTACCCCCTCACCAGAGTGGGAGACAGGAGAAATAAGGCTTTCCCATAGTGGCACACCACATGAAGGCCGTTGGCTAAGAGATTCTCGGTTTCTGTGACTTCTGCTCAGAAATGCTGATCTTTCCCAATGAAGAGAGTGACGCAATAAAGATTAAGAGGAAATAATTTGAAGTTCATTCCTCTGTGTTTCAAGGGTAAGGTTCTCGGGTGTGTTGCATCATTAGATAAAAAACCATCATAAATCACCGCCTTATGACTTTTAAGGCACCATTCAAATACCTCACAGCTTTAAATGGCATAAACTGAAAGGCACCTTTCCCTTCTGAAGTATGATAGTGTCGTTCTTGCTAAACATACTGACTGACAGTGGGTAGAGCAGAGGCTCACATGCTCCCATGCACACATCTCAGACACAGACAGACACACATCTCCCTAGTTTGCAAATGAAAACAGGAGGCTGCTCAAAGCATGGAGGAGTCAGGAGCCTCAGCTCTGCCATGATGAGTAGCTAGCCCTGGGGGAATGGTTTTGTCAGGGCCATTGTCAAGGGTTTGGCACAAAAACAAGTTACAGCCTCTCTCCCAAACCCTTCAGCATCCTGCTGCCTTGGCTGCACAGGGTGAATACAGAGCTGGCTAAAATCTCTTCTGAAGTGGGATTTTAACACACAAGGATCCAATGTCCAAAGATACTGATTGGTTTTGTGCCATGTTTCTGCACAACTGTATGGATGATGGTTGCAGCTTGATCAGTGAGCTGCTGGATTTCACTCTCCAAGCCATGACAGTTTCTCTAATGGCCTGTTGCTACTCTGTACCAAAAAACCATCCAGGCCTGAGGCAACCTCATGAAAAAGAAAGCCTTTTTGACCATCACATAAAGAGGTGGGCATTTTGGTTGTTGTTTTCTAGTATTTGTTACTAGGCAAACCGGTGACATGTCTATATACATATCTAGTATTTACTACTACTGAACTGGTCCATTTGCAGACATTGGCAGGTTTATTCATTTTACTTGCAACATTTATTTAAAGATACAGTATTTGTCTTTTCATGTCAACCTGCCAGCTCCTGGAGGGCAGCAATCAACCTTTTGGCACAGGAAGCCTGGAGAATGTGCAAGCAGGGTGGCACTTGCAAACATGAGAGGAGTTCAGCTGTCTGTAGCAAAGGTCCTTACACTGGAAGACAACTGTGGGGTATTTCCATGGCCTGACGTTATTCTTCTCCTGGGTGGAGGCAGGATGAAGGGGACTGTTCCCTTGAGGAAGCCAGCACGCCCTACCACATTTTGCAGTGAGGTAACAGACTGGAGTTTCTTAATTCCCTGGTATTATTCCCACGATGCCTTCCAAAAAGAAGAGGCACCAAGGGTATGTGGGTATCCCTGAAGGTGTAAATCATGCATGTAGTATTCTAAGTCTGCTTCTTTTCTGTTCATGCAACAGAAGCAGCATAACACCAAAAATGCAGGAATAAATCTATAGGCTTTAACTTGTTGCAAAACATGATGTAACAGCAGAACTTATGTCCTCAATAACATATTGCAGATAGTAAGCGCTGCCTCCAGATTATTGCTCCAGATTGAACCAACGGCATATTTACAGCTCCTTACATAGCACGCACCTCAAGGTTCTTTACAAAAGTGATACTGCTGGCACAGAGCTTGAGTAGTCATGGATAAGCCAGGATGTCCATGCCAGCCCTGATGATGGATTTAAAAGCTAAAACCAGAAGCACAAATTACCAAAGCCAGGGGAATCTGTACGTGCATGCAGCCAAAGGCCATTAGCCAGGCATCTGGCTTTAGTAAGCATTAGAGGACAGAGTTTCCATCTGCAACAGAAGGCAGAAAGAGACTAAGGAGGGAAGGTTTAGGTCAGAGCACATCTCTGCACTCCAAGGAGAGGGCAGTTGTGACTATGAGGCTGATTAGTGAGTCACAAAGCCAGAGAAGAAGCCAAAGGCTTTCACATACAACTGCATTTCACCTTTCTATCTCTGCTTCTTCTGTGAGAGAAAAGGATGGACTTCATGATATTGCTTTGGAAAAAGGGAGAAGAACTGTGAGGGGTTTTTTAAGCTATCAAAGATGATTTTTTTTTTAATAGAGGATTTTGGTTGGTTGGTTTGTGCTTTAAATAGCTGGTTTTCTCTGAAGCTGCAAGACCTGAGATAGGGGAAATGTTCCATACATAGGAAACCTTACAGTTTTCAACATGGCATGCTTCTTGTCAGTTGAGCGGTCTTAAAGGTCAAAGTGATTTGTTTTACAGAGGGCCCAAGAGGTTCCAGTCAACTCTCAGAGTCCCAAAGTGTTACTGCCTCTGTAAACTTGCAACTGGAATACACTTGACACAAAGACCAAGCTTACATCCACTTCAGACTGAGCAACAAGCTGGAAACACTGAAAATTGCAGTGCTGCCTCAAAGTTACTAATGCCCATTAAAAATGCTATAACTGCAGCAGGCTTTGCTGCAGTAAATGAGCATTAAGTGTCCCTCTGCCCACAAGGAGAAAACGACAAAGAGACAAGACGCAGTGTGCCCAAACACTATCAAAACTTCTGCAGGACTTACTGCAGTTCTGTGCCTGCAGCCTCACCACAGGGAGCTACAGCCAATCCTGTCATGACCAGTAAAACATCTGTGTGACCAGCCCTGCTACTGGTCTCTGGAATATGAGTACTTCCTCTTTGCTGCAGCCTTGTATTTGCCAATGTTCCACCACTACTTACACTGTTCTGCTGTGTGCACTGAGACTACACAGTCTCTCTCACCTTCTTCTCATGATTTCTCAGCTTGACCTCTTCTTACCCATGGTGGCTATGCTCAGTCCCACCGTTCTGGTTCCCCAGTTGTTCATAGTGGTCTGTCCTTTGAGTTAAGGTCACTTTATGTGATTGCATCCCTGTGCCCAGCACTGTCACTTAATTCTGGAAAGGCCTATCACTAAGCTACTTCCATCTTCGTTATCATGCCATGAGCCTCTTTCTAAATTCACCCAGACACATATTTCTCTGAGCATCTTCCCAGCCTGGTTTAGTTGTCCTGGAGCAGTTGTGTTGAGAATAACTCAGCATCACCTCTTCCTATGTGAGTAGCCAAAAACAAACTCTGAAATACACCCCCCGGGACCCTTTCAGCTTTGATTTGCCCCTACCCAACAGCCCTCCTGGCTTGCAGAAATACCTCTGTATCCTGGGTCTTCCCTCATGAGAGGCCCAAGGATTTTCCTCATTAACCGATTCCAGAAGCATGTATGGGCATTTTCTGTTGACTCTTGCCCCATGGCCCTCCTGGCTCATCACCACTCTTTTTAGTCACTGTACTTTCCATACTCCCCATATTCCATCCTAAATTTCAGTCCTTGACTCTTTCCACAGCTTCTCATGGACTCAATAGCCCTTTTCTTCTTCCTCATTACTTTATCATCTCTTCTGCTTTTTTTTTTTACTCTTGAAGTTAGAGTCAGTTTCTCTGTTCCACTCTTCTGCTAAACAATCATATTGTCTGCCTTCCCCCCATCCCTTGTGGCCATGTTTTCCAGAAATCACTTCACTTATCTGGGATGCTGCCCTCTTGTTCTGCTGACATCTATAAACCTTTTCTTAGAGCCTCTTCATCATTTCCCTCTGACATTGTGTGAGCAAACCTACTCCTGGGTAGATCTGAGCACCAACATTGTATTATTCATGTTCCTTCTTAAAGCTTATTGTGTCCTATCATTGTATTTTCCCTAATTCCATGCCCAGAATATTTGACAAAGATGGTTGCAAAAGGAGTACACATGCTAGAGTTTGGGAAGAATTTAATGATCTCAGTTCATCAGCTTCACAGGGCATTTGACCAAGTAATCTTCATATTCAAGGTTCAGTGATTTGTCCTAGGAGCTTTGGATACAAACTGAAACATAATAAACTCATGTAGTCTTATTGCAGAAAATGCCATTGCAACTGTGTTGTAATATTTTTTCTTAACTGAGCCATCTCTCCGTAAAATTAAGAGGAGGAGAATCTGTGCATGTTTAAAATTTATAGGAGGATAAAGGCAAGAAGGCACATCATCATGCCAGGTATGGTGGACTTACTCAAGGCTCAGGTACATTTCCAGTTTTCTGGCCTGGCAAAGGTACATTTTCTCATAGATGTCACTCAAAAAACAACAGCCAGACTTGCCAAATCCTAAGCTTTCTTATGTGCTAGGCTGCAAAGGAAGGGCTGCCTCTTCTGGAAACCCAGGACTTGTCCTGGAGCACTGGGCAGTGCAGGGTCTAGCTCACAGGTGTCAAACATCCAGCCCATGGGCCGGATCTGGCCCACCACCTTGTTTTATCCAGCCTGGCACTTTGTTTCCATGTGGAGCCAGTGTCAGGCTCCTTGTCCCCAGGCTCCTGCCTGCTCTGGTCACCGTGCAGCATGTGTGACACGCGTTGTGCTGCAAGAGCAGAATGGCGGGAGCTGCAGCTGTAGCTACAGGACAGTGGTGAGCCTGTCTAAGAAGAGTAATAGGTGAGACTGATGGGTGACACTAGTAACTGCTTTGGGGCATTGAAGGACAAGACAGACAAGAATTACACAGGGAGAGGGGGAGGGGAGCAGTAGCGATAGCAGGCCCGGAGCGCTTGAAGGGGTACTCTCAACTGGGCAGACATTTCATTTAATTTTGTTATAAATTAGCCAGATACATGAACTTTAACAATTACATGTTATTTTTAAAAAGTACTCGTAAAAAGATATTTTGTAACCAGCAGCCAGAGTCCCACTCATGGATTCTACATTGTTTTCCATGGATGTGGCCAGCTCTGCCAGGTGGGGAAGGGGGTTTGAAGGAAAGGTGCACCTGTGTGAGAGGGTCTGACTATTATTTAACCTGGTCCTGAAGGGCATATTGGTCTTTTACTTAGGTGGCACACCATACCATCTTTGGTGGAACAATTTCAATCCCAAAATGTCCAGTAAGAGAAAGACCGATGCAGAAGGAAGGCAATTTAATGATAGATGGGAAAGCAAATACATATTTGTGTTTCAAGGAGGAAAACAAATATGTCTTTTGTGTTATGAGACAGTGTCGGTGATAAAGGACTACAATGCACGTAATCAAGTGGCAAACACAAGGCCTGTGGGCTGAATCCTAAAATTACATTCGTCCCTTTGAAGGCAACTGCGAGACTGATGTGGCCCTCAGTGAAAATAAGTTTGACACTCCTGGTCTAGCTTCTTACACACTACCATTACCTTGAGTGAAGTATGATCCAGTATAGCAGGTACTCTTACACCTCCTCTTAGCACTAGACGATTATTAAAAATATAATAATACTAAAATACTGACATTTGTTTTAAAAGTTTGTAAGATTCTACATTTAGGGAGAGAGGATTTTCCAGAAATAAAATAAAACAAAACAATTAACTGAGAACTAGCCTCATGTTAAACTGAAGAGATACTTTATGTGTCTTATCAATTTATGGAACTCGAAAGCATTTTGGCAAGCCAACCCAGCATGCCTATTGATTGTTGCTTACTCAGAACACACTACTATCTAAAATAAAAGTTTGCATTTATGTGTGTCCACAGCATCACCTCCTTTCTGTGCGAAGCATTCAGATTCAAATATCTTGTTTTCTGCAATTCACCAATGCAATACTTAAATTAGCATGCTAATTTTAAAGTAATTCTCCAGAAGAATTAATAAGGGGAGGGCCGATGTCCTTTGGTCATGACAAGATGGAGCCAACATTCTGGCCAAAATGAAAGCAAAATTTTCTGAGAGTTGTCCATGTATTAATTTTAATTCTAAAACACATTGCTCACCCTTTGCAGTTGAACTGCCACCAGCACACTTTCCCCTGTCCACAGTAGTGCATGGGACTTATACTTCATTATAAACATTTAATGATTCTGGTACAATTCAGATATCACCTATCCAGCCAGCAAGAAAACAGAGCTCTAGCGTAACCAGCTACTGCTCAAACTGCATTTTCTGCGGACCTAGGATTGTCACTAAGCAGTGCTCCTGTGCTCCAATGCTGTATTTCTGTGTAACAGCCACATTTTATTAAAATAAATATCAAGCTCGAGTTGTTCTTGCAACCATGCCCCAGCTGACACATGTCCCATTGCTGCCATGCTGCACCTCTGTTGGGCTCCTGCCAGCCACAGGCAGGACTCAATGCTTGCCCAGACTGGGCTGTGGGAGGTTCCTGGTACCTGTTCCTCCAGCCCCTCTGGTCTCTCTGAAGGGCAGCCTTTCTCTCTGCTCCCCCAATTTGGTACCATCCCCAGACTTGGCTGAGTGCCCTCTGTCTCTCATTTAGCTCCAACCACCTTGCCCAGGGTGCTTGGAGGGAGGCTATGTCCATTTCCCACCTCAGATGGCTCCATTACCTGAGGTGCAGGCAGGAATGGGGCCTCAGCTGTCCCTGTGTTGGGGGTTAAGAGCCCAGGTAGCAGGTAGCTGTGGTGACATCTAAAGGTCCCTGGGCAGAGGGGAAAGAAAAGCCAGAGGAGGGTGCTAAGCAAGAGCCCTCACATTTTGCACGCTAGCCTTCCATGCAACAAGAGACAATCTGTGTGTGGCTGCAAGAGCAGGCTAGACTTAGAGGACAGAGGAAGATCCCAGCCCAGGAGGTGATGAGAGACACAACTCTGATCCTCACTGGGATGCTGTGGCTCCAGGCAGGAAAGCTTATTCTTGGATACAAGCAGGTGGCATGAGAATATTACTTGGTAAATCAGATAAGCTGCAATCTCTTTATGCTAGTGGTTGAGTGGGCCAGAAAGATTTGAGTGTAGCTGTCAATACAGCATCCTTTAAGGATAATGTCTAATCAAATTAGTCACTTGCAGCTCCCCTCTGCACTGCCTTTGGTTAGGAAGAAAACATTGTTCCCACGAAGGAGGGGCAAATCATCTTCAGACGTAACATCCCCAACCTCTTCAGCGTTGCAGGTAGCATCTGCACCATCTGCTTTGGACCCAGTTCCATAAATGGCTCTAACAGTACTACTTCTCTTTGGCAATACGTTTTGCACCACATCAGCTGTATGACTTCACGATTGGGGTTTTTAATAGTGTCCATGCAAGGACTGGGGAGAGAATGTGATATGAGTTGTAGGGAAGTGTGGAATTTTGTTCCTAGAAACTCCAGCTCATTTTCGCAGCCACTAACAGAGCCTTCAGGGCAGCTTATGCATGTAAGGTTTCCATTCGAAATATTGTTAAAAGGGCAGCCACCAACACCCAACAAGGCAGGGGTCTTATGCTAACTCTGCAATTAGGTTTAAAGCTCTTAGAACCAAATGTGTGCAACCACACGTGCTCAGATATTATTATGCTGTGTGACAACCTAGTGCAAGTTTCCTAAAACAGCAGCCTCATTCCCCTCCAAAATCCTCCATTGTCTGCCTAAGTCCAATCAAACAACATTATCTTGTTGCAAGCTGAGACTGTATCAACCTCAGTTATCACTGCTATGCAAACAATGGCTTTCATGGTGTAGGTTTCAACTAGGTTTCCCTGAAGGCCTAGGAAATACATCACACTTTAAATTCTGGGTACATCAGCCTACCACCCTTCTCCAAGGGGTCTGCTCTGGCACTGCTAGCTCCCTTTGCACAGGTGATTTAGATTTCCACCCACCATTCCTATGTGGTTTAATTTGCACTGCAGTTATACAGCTCTGGCTCAGCTTAACCAACATTGCCTCAATTTCTCTACTTCTGCAGCTATGAACTTCGGTACCTTAGAACCTTTATTCTTTCCCCTTGTTAAGGGAAAGTCTTGTTAAGTTTCAGATCCTACATGCAGAGGAAGGAACTGAGCTTGGCTCTTTCATATTTTGACCCTGGAGTGTCTTGGACACTGCTTGTTTTTCTTACAATATTTCAAACATTTATCTTGAACTCAACAGAACATTTCATATCAAAGTGTGAATATCCGGGAGGTCTGGATCCAAAACAGTGCCAGCTTTGGTACAATACGAATAGTTCACCCATTTGCAATTTTTCGGCTCCCAAATCACAACCCAAAACTGCCTACAATGATTTGCATACCCTTTAATACAGACAGCAAACCTCTTTATGTCAGCTTACACATAAAGAGCAAAGCCATACCGTCTGGAAAACACCATATGTTACCGAGCCCAAAGGACCTTCTCTTCAGACATAGGGCATCCTGAGTACATCCTCTGACTGTATAGCTCTGTGCTGTGATATCCATTTCATACACAGCCTGATTCCTGCTTTCATCATTAATTAATCATCAATTAAATTAGTCCCATCTAGCAGGTTTACACTGCTGCAAATGAAGTTCTTCCTGGTGTCTAAGCAATACTTCCCACACATACAACTGTCCTGAGAGCCTGTGGGCTGTGGGAGGATTAAAATTAGCAAGAACACACAATTTACAAAATGGCCTGTTTTGCCCAGTTTCAAACTCACGTTTCGTGGTCTCACTCAAACTATCTCCCACCTTCAAGTTCTCAGCTAGTCTCCAGTCAAAACCAAAGAAAATTTCCTCTTACTCTTTCTGCCATCATTTGTACCCAGAAAACTGCTGCAACATGCAAGACCTTGCTGAACAGCCTGCAACCTCAAGTGTTGCTATTCATACAGATATCAGGAAGTTAAAACTGCCCACTGCCAAATCCTGTGCAGGATTTGGGATGGTCCTTGGGATGGTCCTACTTGTTGCTCACAAAAAGGCTTCATCCATCCCCATTCTGGAGACCTGGAGCAGACCCCCACCATGCTAGTGCTGTGCAGGTCCTTGTCCCTCTGTTTGGAGGCAGATGTTGGAGGCACCCCTGGCACACATCGCCTCCTCCAAGTCTTCTTGAGCGATATTTTAATATCCTGGCTAGGAGAATTACCAGAGCAAGTCTCTGTCTGGCATCTAAGACATTCAGCCAGTTGACCCAACAACTTTCCTACTGCACCTCCAGTGATCGGGGAACTGAAAGAGGGAATGGGAAAAAATTGAATTATAAACAATAAATTTATAGATCTTTGTCTCAGTTTCCACTGTTTTACCTGCAATCTTCTTTCTCTCTTAACTTGCTTCCCCTATACTCCCATGCCTTTGTGTGAAGGTGTTCACTCCTGTTTCAGGGGTGGACACAGATGGATCAGCAGCTGTCTGTTCTGCCCTCCCTGATGACAGGAGCCATTCCTACCTGTCCTCCTCCTCAGCTCCAGACCCACCTGCATAAACATTTCTAACACTGCCACCACAGGTCCTTCTCTTGTCACTCTCCTCCCAGGCACCCACATTCACATTTGCACTAGTTTGTGCCACTGCTGGCAGTACCAATGCACACAGAGACGGGCAGCCTTGGACCTTTAGTCCTTTGAGCAGGTGAGCCTTGGTTATCTTCCAGCAGTGCAGTGAATGGAACTTACCCCTGTTCCCTACTGCTGAAAATGTTTGTGCATTGTTTAATTCCTCTGAAGTGTAGTGGCCTCTGTGGCATTTTGCCTCCCAGCATGATGCTAACCCTTACCTGCTGTTTGCACAGCATGGTGGCTTCATTGGTATGAAACAAGTTCTGTCATACCTTCCTAGATGGTTGGGTTTTTTTTCTTTTGTCTGCAGGGCTTCCCAGGACTCCACAAAGTGTTTCAATCCAGCTACCCCAACCCAAAGCTCCTCAGACTCCTTCCTAAAGTATGCCAAGAGGCATGTTTTCTGGTCCTGGTTCTTACCAGTGAGAAGAAAAGGCCACGGACCTTGCAAATTCCATTCAAATCTTGGACTAAATCATTCAGGATTGGTGCTCCCATTTGAGAACAGCCCCTACAGCAGCAGATAAAGCATGATGCAATAGTAGAGGGAGACCTGAAAAAGCAGTATTACCTCTACTATTTTTGTGCTCTTTTGTGAAGGATGCACTTCCTACTACTTTAGGGAGCTGGGAGAGCAGAAATAATAAGATGCTCACCTTGTTAGCCAAGGATTAGGCCCAAGCAGTATATATTTAATTAGACTTTAAAGAGCTTATTTCAATGTTCAGAGACACAATTCTTCCCTGTGGCTGCTGCCTCAATATAATTGTTCCAGTAAGTGCTCTGCTTACCAAGAGAAAGAAGGGAGTTTTCAGATATTGTGAGTACTCAGTTTTTGTTTGCATTTAGATTAAGAAGAAGAAAGTGGACCCAAAGCTCTTGTATAGGTCATCTAATCTGGTTGAGAAGATCTGTCCTCCCACAGACTCACCTTGGGCACTATAAAGGAATACCTCTTCCTGATGACAAGCTCTCTCTGCAGTGTTACCTCAACCTTGGTCATTCTAGAAGCAACACCTTCTACCACAATAATTTAGGAACTACATTAGAAACTAGATTGCTGTTTGCATAGACCACATCTTTGGACTATTACCTACCACAAGATCCAGGGCATTCACAATGAGCATTAGTGAAGACGATGTGGAGAAGTTTCTTGATGGCAACCCTGCTTTTGCCAAGCAGTACTTTGAGAAGAAACTAAGAACAGAGTCTTGGGATAGCAATGAAAGTGAAATCCTTTTTGAGTTGATCCAAGACATGCAAGAAAGCATCAACATGGAGAAAGTTGTTTTCAAGACCTTGAGAAGAATCAGGTCCCTTATTCACGCTGACCGCTGTAGTCTTTTCATGTACAGGCAGAGAAATGGCACACCTGAACTGGCAACAAGGCTTTTCAACATCCAAGAGGGAAGCACCCTGGAGGAATGCCTGGTGTCCCCAGACTGTGAGATTGTCTATCCTTTGGACATAGGCATTGTGGGCTATGTTGCACAAACCAAGAAAACCATGAACATCAAGGACGTCAGTGAGGTAGGTTTGCCATTTATTCATTCACTCACTAGAAGAGAGGCTAACAAAAGGGCCAAGAGGTAGTAGGGCATCTCTGTGCTTGGTCAAACCTCTTGCAATGTAATAGCTGAGTATTGGAAACAGAAGTACCAGTAGAAAATCTGTAAGTTGCTTCCAATTTCATTTATGAAGTGAGGTGAAGCTAAGCACATTATTACACTAGGTGTTAATGCCTGCAAAAAAATGTACTGTCACATCTTGCCTGTCTAATTAAAAAAAAAATCACATCTAGTCCATCAGAGAGTGAGGTACAGCCAATTCTGCACTGAAGGCACATGGAATTTTCCACACATATTTATATTCCATGAGTAATTGGCAAAGAGAGAGAAATACTTTACAGTGCATCTAGAAAGGGTTTTCCGCACCAAATGACACTTTAAGATGTTTGCTGTCTGATGAAGCTTCGGCCATGGGCATTTAGAGGCATTTTTATCAACTAGACAGAGTGGACTTCAGAGCAGGTGAATTAACTGCAAACTTTATATGGGTGATCTTCATCAGAAAGAGCAAGAGACAAACTTTGACCAAAAAAACTCTTTCAGCAGATGCTGCACACTGTAATACCAAGAGGGATCCAAGGAATTTTAATGTTTTTATTTTATGCCTTCATGACAATATTTGCCACTTCCATACTCCTGGGTTGAATCATGTAAACCTGAATGGCAGAAATAACAATCCACTTGTTCTAATCACAGGTATAAAACTAAAATCCATGTGACCCAAATATAGCATTTGGGATTACTCCATCTATTGTTTGCTAGTTACAAAGATACCATGTGTTTATCCATCTATTTGTTGCTCCATATGAATATATCCAAATGCCTTGGCAAAAACTTCCTTGTCCTCCACAGAACATACTGAAGCATTAATTTGGTTTTCCAACTTTCTTTTTTTTTTTTTTTTTGAGGCTGGGAGGGCAGTGTGAGTGACAGCACAGAAAAAGCATCAGCATGGGACATTTTAAAGCTCTCTGGCTTCAGATATTTCTCCAAGAACATGGAAGGATTTCAGTGCTGTGAGACAAGTGCTGCAGTCCAGCTCTAGTGCTTTCAGACATTGCCATAAGGCAATTCCTTTGAAGGAGACTCAGAGACTAAGTGCTTTGTCTACCTCAATTGACAGGGAAAGACAGCAGCGGGGGAGGTATGGGGATAAGGGAGTGATTATTCTTTCTGGTGCAGCCCTCTGAATATGATCCGAGCTCTGAGGTTTTGTCTAATCCAGCTAGAAGGATTTGTATCTAACAAGTTATTCAGCTGAGCAGGAAGAAGATCTTGGGTCAGCAAGAGCATCCCTGCACTCCCAATTGGCAGGTGATGATGGTGTCTAATAAGGCCCTGTGCCAGGTGAGGTGATGGGCTGTAGGCCTTCACCACACTACCCTTTTGCTGCTTTGTTTTCTTTTGGGAGGGAAGGACAGTAACATTCACATAAGGAACAACTGGATGAGTTCCCTTTGTGCTGCCCTTAAAGCATGACCAAGCACTCTCCCAGTCATTTGAATGGCAATTCCCTCACGGGTGGCCCCCTGGGCAGTCCACTCCATAGCGGTGCCACCTGTATATTGCAACTGCCGTCAAAATGCTCCTGGGGCAGAAGGGGGTGAGTCACTCTCAGGGGCATGGAGGGAGTGCCCAGAATCACATACTGTGGGTACCAGCTTCATCCTCTGTTGAATTACCTTCCTTACCATCTACCATCCCATCCACAAAGGCCTAGTGAGATAGGAGGGAATGCCTGGGAGAAGACTTCCAGGAGAAATGAGGGGTAGATGGCTTCATGGAGGCTGCAAACCAACAGCAACTTCAGGACCCAGGCAAAAGCAGAAGAAGAATGATGGCGAGTGAACTTCCTAGTGACTGTACCAGATAGCAATTGTTTATCAACTGTGGCTATGCAGTGCTGCATCATAACTGGCTGTACCCACTTCACAGTGCTAAAGAGAAGTCAAAGACAAGGATGGAGGAGGTACTATGAAGGATGTCAGTGATCTGAGAATGACTAGTGGAGAGCCTCCTCTGACAGAGTTTGTCATGTTAAAGCTTATGATTTGCAAGATCTTTGCAAAAAGTGAAAAAATGCATGTGTCACAGTCAGAAGCCACAGCCAGTTCTCTTGATACTAGCTGTATCACCTGTATGTTGTCCAATGTTCTGCTAATTCATTTCTCTTCCTCAATAATTTTTTAAGCAAAACTTTCTTCAGGCAGCTTACTTCAAGAGGTTGTGTTTTAACTTGGTTTTAAGACTATACGCACTGTAAAAAAAAAATGCTTAATTTGTAAATTCTCTATTGAACAGTGTGCCCAGTTCAGTCCATTTGTTGATGAGCTCACCGACTACACTACAAAAAGCATCCTTGCAACACCCATCTTGAATGGCAAAGATTTAGTTGCGGTCATTTTGGCTATTAATAAGCTGAACGGTCCATACTTCACCAGCTCTGATGAAACAGTAAGTGGTCAGTAGCTCAGTTTCTATCAAGCAGTTGTTACTTTTTCATGTAACTGACTCCTCTACACTAGGGATATCTGCTTTAGTGAAGCTCCACTGGTGCCAATTTCCCTACAGGGACTCACCCTATAACAGAAAAGGCTTATTATAAGAAAGCTTATCTCAGAAATCTTTCATGGAAGTTACAGTGGGATAAGCCTCATCTCACACCAGTGCAAAGCAAAGAATTTATCCAGGGGAATTACCATGACGTTGCTAAAGGGGTGTTATGAAATCCAGTATACACAAGGCTGCTACTGCATTCAACTCAACCTCAATTTTGCCTTTTCAGCTTTTTCTGAAGTACCTGAATTTTGCCTCCTTGAACTTGAAGATTTATCACTTGAGTTATCTTCACAATTGTGAGACTCGAAGAGGCCAGGTAAGAGTGAAGATGCAGATCAAATGAGCGCTTTCAGATGTAACTGATCTGTTTCAAAGATTTGTGCCTGAAGAGCAGAAAGAAAAACGTGCCCTCATCTGCTTTCAGATACTGCTCTTTCTCCAGAGTCTTTCGTTAGTCTCTCTTCCTGTTGCTGCTGGCAAAACTACAGGAGATGACAAGTAGCACCAGTTTAAGCAGGACTGAGTTCCAGATGTTTTGTTGAACTGAGGCTATGAAACACTCTTGGGGCATTTAACCACTTCAGCCAAGATACTTCTCAAAATAATTAAGAATGAGGTATTTTTTAATGTGGTGGGTTTTTTTCTTTATCTGCTTATTAAAAAGTGCTATAGAATTTCTTCTTAGTGCCAGTGAAATGATCTGATATGCCTGTTGTATTGTCCTCCTCCACTAGAAATGAACGTAGATGAGTGTTTTAGGGTATTCTGAATGGAAACAATCCAGCCACCATTTTTTTCCATGACTTGGGTTATGAAAGGACTCTCAAGTTTGTTGGGTTGGATGTGAATCCATGCAATCACTTTCTGCAGCAGACAACTGTTTGTCATTGAAAAGGACAAGCACTTGTGTCTATGCTTAATGGCCGCCATGCTCTTGTCTCCAGTGGGGGGCCCCATGGGGGATAAATACCTGTATCAGAAAAATGGATGCAGAATGAAAGTTTACTTTAGAGGCTACGAGACAGCACTTACTAATTCATTATCTCATATGCTTCATCTAATTTTTTCAGTAATCAAAAACATGAATGATGGCAGGTAATCCAGCCATCTAGCCATGAGTAATTCAACTAAAGCGGAACTAGCAAAGGTTTATTCCTGTTGAGGGTTTAGCAGTAGGACTGGAGGAGGTAAGGAAGAGGCTAGAAAACAAAGTGGAGACGCAAGAGGCGGAAAGCCTAATGTCTCCTGCAGGGTGCTCTGGTCTGGGGCTGAAGCCAGGAGTCCTGTGTTCATATACCACTGCTGCGTCAGCAGGTTCTACCAAAAGGGAGGAAAGCAAGAACGAGATGCAAAACACACTGCTAGTTCTACCAATATTTCAACTGGCCATCCAGATCTAAAGATCTGTGCAAGAGTTAAGATGGTTTGTTGTGGCAGACTTAAATGACACAAACGACATTCTCAAAGGTGGTCTAGCATTTTAATATTGCAAATCTCAACAGCAAAGGCTGGAGGATACTGTAAGTAAAATGGCTTATGCAAAAACAGTTCAGTCTGCTTGTGCTCAGATACTGTGTCTTAGTAGAAGACCATATAACACATTTTGTTCAACTTCTTTACATCATTCCATGAATTTGCCATTCTTCAGGTGTTTCCTTCAGTCCTCCTCACTGGGTTGTGGCTTTCAGCATTACTTATTGCATGTTGTAAAATGTCAAAAAGAAACCATTGGTCATTTTCTTCTAATGGTTTGTATGACAACACCACTATCCTGGCTGAGGGATGCTCAGAGGCTGGTGACATTGAACACCTCAGACTTTATAGCAGTGGCAGAATGGTCCCAATTTACAGATTAGAAACAGAGACTGATGCAGCTCAGAATTGTCAAAAATATCTACTAGGGCCCAGTGAAGAGGTGAGACACATTTTCCTGGTTGTGGCCATGTGACAGTACTTCTTGTTCAAAGCACAGCTCCAGTCAGCTTCAGGTTGCAGCTGTCAGAGCTTCTGAAGCACTGTTCTTTGTCTCTCCTGGACTCAGAAAGCAAAGCACAGACATGCACACATGCACTAGCTAAGCTAGGTAATTGCATAGATGGCTTCCTTACCATGTCAGAGAAAATTAAGTTCTTTATTAGGCTTACAAAGATCCTCCTTTTGCCCTCAGAAATGCTTGCCTAATTTGCTACATAATCTCCATTTTTACAAATGAAAGCACCTCATAGCAACAGCTTTCCTAAGGGTACGTCTGTGGGGCATAAGATGGGGAAAAGGATCATAGGCTGGTGTGCACACAAAGCAGCTGTGCAAAGGCCTTGAGGAAAATGTTAATTTGTATATTTCCAATTCCAGCCCTGGAATTTGTGACACTTTTGGTATTAACACCTTTTGGATTCAAGATTTTACTTCTGGATCTAAGATGTAAGCGGGGCCATCTCTTTACCTGGCACTACTACTTTTTTGTGGTGTATTTGTAAGATTGAACTTTTACATAGCACTCCATGATGACCTGACTCTTCCTCAGAGTGCATATTTCCATAGTAATTCCCAGTGTGAATAAGCAATACTTTCACATTTTGCAGTACAGGTTGCTATTGCACTTTTCAGGAACTGTAGTATAAAACCCCAACTGTTTCCTTGTTACTTCAAACACATTTGGGAAGCCCAGCACTGAAGGAGAGCCTATGCATACATTTGGATTTTATCCTGCAGGTGCTGTTGTGGTCAGCTAATAAGGTTTTTGAGGAACTGACAGACATTGAGAGACAGTTCCACAAGGCTTTTTACACCGTGAGAGCATATCTGAACTGTGACCGGTATTCAGTAGGTCTCCTGGACATGACGAAGCAGAAGGTGAGTATTACATGTATTTTGTACATCTTTCTGCATTGCTGCTGTCCACCGAGAGGTGACGTGTGGAGATATGTTTTACCACGGCAGCCAAAGTACAAGCTAGCTTTGCTTTGGTTGGCACTTTTTTAATTCCCTTGTGCAGATGAAGAGCCTACGATAACGAAAAGAGAGGGAAAGTGAATAGCTTATCACTGGAATGGGACTGCCAAAGGAGCCAGAGGCTGGGAGGACAAAGGGCAAACAAGTCTGACCATGGCAATCCTAGTCAAAATCTGCCACATAACAACAGCCTCACAAAGTCTGTAGATATCAGAAGTATAGTGAGATACCTGTGGAAACCCCCAGCAACAAAGTAGCATCCTTCCCTAAGGACTCATCCATGTGCATGTTATCCAGGCTTTTAGGTGAAAATTGGCTTCATGAAAATAAGCTGACAGAGCTAAGTCTGATTTGTTCTGATTGTCTGCACCTTTGGCAAGCTTTTTGTGGGGGTTACACAGCATCCTTGTAATAGGAGCCCTGCTTTATTCCATAGTCAGGCTGACTTAGGCTACAATGAACTTTGTTCTCCACCACATTGCCAGAGCCTTCACAGCATACTGTTTTGTGAAGAGGTGTATTAAAAGATCATTAGTGTCACACAGATACTTTGATCAGCATTATAGTGTAGCCTGAGAAAAACAAACAAACAAAATCCTTCACTTTAGCAAGCTAGCAAGTAGTAGATCAGCCCTATGGTCACACTCTGGAAAATGAAGAACACATGAAGTATCGTCATAGCCATTTGTACTGTGAGTACAGCCTGTGCTGTTCACTGAATGAAGCAGCATCCTATGTATAGGCAATGTATGACTATATATAGCCATATAATGCATCTGACACTTCCTGATTTATATATACCATTCTGCTGCCTAGAATTGAACTGGTCTTACTATTTCGTGCTTTGTTTAACACGGTACCCAAACCAGCATGGTAGAGCAGTGGACGCTTTGAGACTGAAGGTAGTGTGAATTTTTCTACTGTAAAAATACTTTTTTTCATTTTAAAACCAGGAATTTTTTGACCTGTGGCCAGTTCTTCTGGGAGAAGTTCCCCCCTACTCGGGACCTCACACCCCAGATGGTAGGGTATGTGAGAACCAGATTTCTTAAGCTCTTTCCTGTCTGGCTGTATTGCCTCACCACCAATTTTAACATTGCTCTTCTATTTTTTTTGTAGGAAATAGTATTTTACAAGGTCATTGATTACATATTACATGGAAAAGAAGACATTAAAGTCATCCCGTAAGTGCCCAGTTTCTGTATGGTAGGTACAGCCACAGAGCGTAGCCAAAATCAAGGTTTCTCATGACTTAAAGACATTAACGAGGAGATATGCAAAGGCCTGATAGAAGACTGAGTAAAAGAAGTAGAATGTAAGTTGGTGCTTTGACTCACATTTCTGTGGGACTAAGATTTCCTTCAGGGCATTGGGATCCTGGCTTGCAAGTCAAGCTCCAGAAGTCACTGCAACCAGTGATTCTTTTTAGATATAGAAGTGAACTGCCTCGACTGCCTGCAGCTTTGCCATTCCCTCTGCCAGGCTGGAGCATCACTCATCCTTGATGCCTTCCCTGTGGCAGCGGATGACACCATCCCGGCTGCCCTTGTATTGAGGCATCTTCTGTCCCAGCCCTGCCTTTCAGCCCTCCGCTACCCTCCTGGCCTCTCATGGTCACTCCTGCTCCCCTGCCTGTCTTCCAAGGTTCCTTGCTTCTATCTTATCCTCTGGTCATTGACCCCATCTCAAGGTACCTCTGGCCATTCCTCCTCTCTTGACACTACCCTGAGACTCCCTCCTTCTGAAAACTACCGTTTCTTCATGAGTCTTGGGCACCTTGGACAAATCTGACATAAGAGGAGTTTCGCCCAGTTCTGGTCACACTGCTTTGTATTGGTGTAAGTGCTGCAAGAAAGGCCTCCATTTCTTAGGTACTCCCAGGAATGCCTTTTTCCTTAAGTGTCTGCAGACAACAATATTTTATGAGTTATTCTATATTGAAACCTTAAAGGAAAAGTATTATGAGAATTTTTTTTTGCTTGGGTCCTTTGAAGTAACAGGACTGTTTAGTAACTGAAGATGAAACCTGTAGATGTGAATTGTGCAATCAGCTGGATACATTTTAGCTCTGTGACCATTCTTCAGTAAATGTAAATGTATATGCTTAATTTCTCTTATGTGTTTTTCTTTCATACAGAAATCCTACCCCAGATCACTGGGCACTAGTTACTGGACTGCCAACCTATGTGGCTGAAAGTGGATTTGTAAGTACGTAGGCTTCATCAAGGCTTTCTGAGATGAAGTCATACTGACCCTCCTTTCTCATCAATTCAATTTTTTGGTTTGGTATTTAAACTTCTCATTGCCCATATTGTAAAACATTTTTTTGTGTGATCCTCTAGATTTGCAACATTATGAATGCTGCTGCAGATGAGATGTTTAACTTTCAGGTACTGTAAAAACTTCCAGCTTCATTGAGGATGCTACTTTTTTGCAGAAATGTAATTTAGAATCAATATGAGGCATATTAGTATTTCTTTAGCCTGTAGTCTTGATGTCAAATGGGAGTGCTCATGTATTTAGAAATAACATTAAGTACATGGTGTCTGTCTGCTTGCTATTGCTTCAAGGAAGGTCCTCTAGATGAATCAGGATGGACTGTCAAAAATGTTCTTTCCATGCCAATAGTCAACAAAAAGGAAGAAATTGTTGGCGTTGTCACGTTTTATAATAGAAAAGATGGTAAACCATTTGACGAACAGGACGAGACCCTCATGGAGGTACAGTTCCCTGCTACTGCTGGAAGTAGTTAATATGGTTGAGAGAGGTCACTATTGCTCATTTTACAGCTGCATATCATCCCCCAGTGTTTTGCAGCTAAGTTTCTTTGCTGCTTACAGAGGTGTTATGCATCAACTTGAAAGTTTTGAAAGCAACTGCATTGAATACTGGTGTTTTTCAGTCCTGGCAACCCAGCTGTGTTTTTGTCACTTCAGCATTGTTGAATTGGACACCTAGCCGTGAGCAGCTATGATGTACTAACATGACCATTCTGACCTGTGTTCACATACATGACAGCTGGCTTACACTGACTGGGCAGCTCCCTTGAGAAATTATATAGAAATTGTCTGTGTAGCTAAGATACAAAGAGTGCCCAGCTATTGAATCTGCCAACAGCAGCTGTAATTAAAGACCTTGCTGCCTAGAAATGCCCCTCTGATAGTTACAATTCAATACAGGCGTTCAGCTCTTGGCATCTGTTATCAATCAGAATGTTTCCTGAAATAGACTTTTCTTATAAATCAAAAATACTGAAAAACAAAACAAAACAAAACACAGCAACAAAAACAAACAAACAAAACCCAACACACCCCCCAATTAAAAACAAACAAACAAACCAACCAACCAAAACAAAAAACCCACACAAAACCACAAAAACCCCAAAGGAATCAATTTGAGTTGGCCACTGGACAGCAAACATGTTGAGAACAAACTCAGGTGTAAAGATATGTGAAAGGTCATGAAACAGCCTTGCCATGCCTTGCTATGAGGGTTCCTGACCTGCTTTCTCCATTGTGACAAAAGCCTTTCCACAGACATAGAGACACTTGCAACACCACAGAATAGGCTTTCTGTATGCTGAACTAGACAGAGAGTCCTGAACCTCCACAGCATGGGTAATCTGGAGGCCTAAGCAGATTCACCAGCTGATGAGCTGCTCTGCTGAGGAGCAAGTAGAGCTTGGGAGCAAACACATGTTTGCTCATTGCTAGACTTGTGGCCAAACTGGAACCTGTGATTCTCTAAAAATGTATCATGTAATGTTATATTTCTGTGTCTTTGAGAAACGGAAGTTTTGTTTATTTTACCATTTCCTTCTTTTCCTCTTACCAAGTCCTTGACACAGTTCCTGGGTTGGTCTGTACTCAACACAGACACGTATGATAAGATGAACAAGCTGGAGAACAGGAAGGACATTGCTCAGGATATGGTGCTGTACCATGTGAAATGTGACAAGGATGAAATCCAGGAAATTCTGGTAATGCCTAGCAACATGCAGCACACCCTCAAGTGCACTGGCCTGGCCTGTGACTTACAGCACAGATGCAGGTCTCCCATTCCACATAAATGCTTCCAACCACCATGGTGTAGAGGCAGCAGCCAGGGCCCCAGGTACTGCACAGTGGAAGGACAAGTCTTTGTTTTGACTCTGTGGTCTGCCTTCTGCTTCAGCACGCCACCATGCTGTGTGCTTTCTAATTTCCTCAGGAAAACCAGCCCTGGAGATAGGTTCACACAGGTGCTACTCAGGACAGGGCTGTAGGGGTGGTCTTCTGATTTATTCCCCAAAACCTCCTCAGTGCAGAGGATGTGGATTTTGAGCTGGGACACTGGCTCAAGGAGGATGTTTGCAAGTGGGATAAACATGAACCAAAATCAAGGAGGAGGGAAACATTTTTTGCCAGGAAGAATGGTTTGAAAGACCGGAAACAGAAGTAATGCCCAGGAAGAAAACATGATTTGCATATGACAGCTGCCCTAGATTTCCCCAAAGCTACACAGTGCAAAGTCCAGTGTGGTTTGGTCATCAGTTTAACACATTCATTATCTTTGCAGCCAACACGAGAAAAGCTGGGGAAGGAGCCGAGTGAGTGTGAGGAAGAGGAGCTGGCAAGCATCCTGGTAAGAGCAATGTACTGCTGGAATTGACAGCTCTGGCAAGTAAATATTGCCTGGGTGGTTGCAAGGAAGAGTTCCCTGTGTTGGCACACTGGTACACATCAACAGGGCACCTGGTGAAGGGTGAATGCAAAGCATATTCTGTGCCCTTCTACTGTGGAGTTTGAGGCTATTATCAGGTGGCAGCAAATGCCTTCCCCAGCTCCTGGGGAGTACCTGCCCTCTGCCACTTTGTCTCAAGGGGTTGAAAGTCCACCTGGAAACACATCAGCCATGTTGACTTGTCACACACTTTATTCTCTGGAATAAATATGGAGGCCTGTAAGTCTTCCCTTGTAAGACCTGTCAAGTTGGAGTATCCAAACTATAGGAAAAGTGCTTAAAAGAAATCAAGCAATGTTACTTCCACTTGACCAGAAATGTCCTCTGTCTTCCCCCACTAATGGGGTTTTCTTGAAAAGCTGCATTTCAATCTATTTCTGTGTTATATTCTAAAAGGAAAAGAGCCCAGTAGTATCAGACTGATACATTTTTATTAAGCAAAACCCACTTGAGGTGTTTCTAGGGATGGCATAAGTAGCACAGCAACAAACCAACCCACCTCTCTTACAGAAAGAAGAACTGCCGGGGCCCACCAAGTTTGAAATCTATGAATTCAGGTTCTCTGATTTTGACTGCACTGAGCTAGAGCTGGTGAAGTGTGGCATTCAGATGTACTACGAGCTCGGCGTGGTGAAAAAGTTCCAGATCCCACAGGAGGTAGGAGCTGGCAACACCGGGGACTACTGTCTTGGATGGCCAGTGGATTCACCATGTAGCAGAGATCCCTGTGTGTGCCCTGCACAGCTCACAGGGTGGCCAGAGGCCTGGGTTCACAGGGACTTTCAGTGAGAGAGGTGTGCATCCTGAGCCCCTCATCCCACTGAGGGCAGAGAACCCCTTCTCAAAGTCCCTAGTTGCTACATGTGGGTTTGGAGCATGAAGCTGGCCTCTTCTGCTCTGCACTGTCTGCTACAGGTGTGGGTTTGCTTTTGAGTCTACTTAGATGGGCTCTACACCATGCAAAAAAATTGCTTGCTCTCCCTGTGTCTAACGCCACTCACAAGTGCAGCATGAAAACACAGCTTCCAGGTGCAACACCACGTGGTGCATACTCATATGCATGTTTAGTTTGCTATAGTATGTACCCTATAGCTTTCAGCCAACATATGCTGAAACCCACATGGACAGGTCTCTCTGCTTTTCTTCCCTCCACAAACATTGTCGCAGCTTCATTTGGTGCAGTTGGTACCAATTTCCTCACTGCTTGGTGTGTCCCTGTGGGAGCAAGGACTCCACAGCCCCTGATGTGCAAGTTCACGGCTTTTGCCACAGTTCAAGCCCCTGTAGGGCTTGTGAAACTGACTTTTCAGGAGCTCTGCTGCTCCCCAAGGGATTTTTCACAACATCATGTAAACTTTATTTCCATCTAGTGCGATCTGGAGGTAACTGCAGGAAAAGTTTTCACCCTGGAAAGGTGGGCTGGGAAGTAGGAGGGAAGTGGGGGACACTGAATGGGAATTACTTCTGTGCATCATAGTTATAGCATGCCAGTAAGTATTCAAAATATCTGCTCTGGAACAACTAACCCCTGATGCAGGTGTGAAAAACAGTCATTCTTTGCTGCCACTCCGAGCAGCTGAGTTTTAAAAAAAATGGATACTCATCCATGATTAATTTGCTCTCTGAGAAAACCTACATAGCTACAAGAGATAGTACGTGTAGAGAAGTAGAATGCAGACGGGAAAAAAAAATCGTTTGTCATTTAATGTCCTATATTGTAATTGTTTAGGTGATATAAACATCACTTAATCTCTTCATGTATAGAGCCACATTTCCTTAAGAGAGGTGTGAGTATTAGTAAATCACAAGACACAGGAGAGAAAAATCTTCTGAGTGACCATGTAGAGAAACACAGAAATTCAATAAATTCACAAACAGTAGGATGAAACCTCTTTTCCTCTAGACATTGCTGTTTCTTGTTTCCCCTACAGGCATCTCTGTGAGTTTTTTTGTTTGTTTGGTTTTGGTTTTGAGGTTTTTTGTGTTTTGGGTGTGTGTGTTCTTTTATTTTTTAAAGAAGAGAGAAAGGGATTAGAAAGCAGAGAACTATATTTTGATGTCCCTTTTAGCTCTCCACTAGGCTTTACTTCAACAATTCTGCCAGGGAAGCCTGATTGTAATACAGCTTCTGATTCCTTTCTGGGGCCAACTCTGTAGAACTGGTCTGAACTTCATCTATGACTTCTGTATGTGGTCTTCACTGCAAGAGCAAAATGCAAGTGCCTCATCACACAAACTAACATCCTCTTCACCAATTTGCAGGTTCTGGTAAGGTTTGTGTACTCTGTCAGCAAAGGCTACCGCAAGATAACTTACCACAACTGGCGTCATGGCTTCAACGTTGCACAGACCATGTTCACGCTCCTGATGGTAAGGTAACACCAACCCAGTTAATTCTATGGCACAGCTTTATTTACAAGAGGTCTTCTGCCGTGCTCTGGAGGTATACAGGGCTCCCTTTGAATCCTGGTGTAGGATAAAAGTTTGTCACTCCCAGCACAGGTCCCTGCTAAGTGAGGTCTCCATTTGACTTAAGTGACAGTCCTTGCATTACACTTAAAGCCACGGCCAGTACTGCCCAATGAATAGAGTGCTTCAACTCTTATTGGTACAGATGTGTATGGTGTTGAATAGCTTCCAAATTAAATCCTTCTGCAGGGTGTGGGAGAGTAACTACAGGACTTCCCTTCCTTTAGTAGTTTCTGACAGAAAGAGCCAGACTCAAGCTGGGATGGAGACAACCTCATGCTTTCAATTTCCAGGCAGAACAGGTACAGGTGTAAGTCTATCACCAGTGTGAATGTGGCAAGGGCTGTTTCTCCCAGGCTCTTGGGCAACAGGTGCCCTAACAAGAGAAAACAGGTGTCAGACTGCTGTTCCGCACCAGGGATGGACCAGCACCAGGACCCAGTGCAGACGGTATGGCCCACACAGCTGGCAGAAGAATTACACCTACCCCTGGACAATCCTTCGGGCAATTCAGCTTGGAGACCCTATTGCCCAGAAAAATGCAGAGCCCCTTCAACAAGTACTTTGTGGCAGTGACTGGAGGGGTGCCTATGAAGACCCTGGTGTCCCTAGAGCACGAAGCTGCTATACCAGCAGGTAGCCAACATCGCAGGTGGGCATTGAGCCCATATGTATGACAAGCATGCCCATCTGAGTCTGAAACATTTCATTTCTAGCTGCTTCCCCATTTAACATAAGTGTATTGTATATTACATTCAGCTTCACAAGTATTTTCAGTTCTCCTGGACTATTTCAACGAGGGGATTCCCAGCACAGAGCAGTCACAGCTCAGTACCTTTTCCTGTAAGAGACACTAACAGATGACATGCAAATTCTCATCCTCCAGACTGGCAAACTGAAGCGATACTACACAGATCTCGAAGCCCTTGCGATGGTAACTGCTGCTTTGTGCCATGATATTGACCACAGGGGAACCAACAACCTTTACCAAATGAAGTAAGCATTCTCTACCACTTCAATTACTGTTGCTTTCATGTGGAGTGGGATCAGGCTGTGATCATACCAAACTCCAGTGCAGCTCTGTTTTATACAGAAGGGTAACAACCTTCTTTTGCAAATAACTTTGCTTTTCAGCTTGCTACAGCACTAGGGCTTAGGCTTTGGCCAGTGGGGAAACTGAAATTTTGCAGTGCTCTCTGGGGCTTTCTTTAGCTCCCAGCAAACCCCCTTTGGTTAAAGCAACATTCTACATTACCTTTACTGGGTTGAACAAGTGCAGCATTGGTATTTAGTAGCCTGAGCTCCCTGGGCATAAGAAGCCTACTTTTTGCTGGAAGTATCTATGGAGAAAGCACCAGGCATGGCACTGCCCTCAGAAACAAAATACCTACGAGTACCTACGAGGGTGCTGCTCTCAGTAGGTAGTTACTAGCTACAGAAAAACAGTTGCATTATTTCATCAACCAGTCAAGCCTCTGTTGCACGCTGAAAGCAGTGTCATATCAGAGCTCTTCTGCAATGCTTGCTGGCTATACTGTCTCACTGTTTACTGGAGCTTTGGAAAAATATAAGTGAAGCTGGCTGGTGTTTTGGATACAAGAAGGTCTTGCTTTTCAGCTAGGAAAGTGTCCAAGGACTGCTGTTTTTTCTGTTTCTATTACTATATATCAACATGTAGTTACTGAGGAATTAAACAAGCTTACTATGCTGAGTAATAACAGTCTGGTCATAAACAACATTTTGGGTGAAGTTTGTAGTTGGAAGACTGTTTTGTAGTGTCTGAGTAGTTATAAGCAGTGTCATAAAAGTCTTACTAGACTGAAGTTGTTAGCTATTAAAATACTACTCTTAAGCCTTTTAAAATTAGTTGAATTTGTGTGTGGCAAAATTAAACATAAAATGTGACATGTCTTTTATCTTTAATAGCTGCACTAACATCTTTAATTTTTCCTTTATGTAACCAGATCTCAAAATCCTTTAGCTAAACTTCATGGATCCTCTATTTTAGAGAGACATCACTTGGAATTTGGAAAATTCTTGCTCTCTGAAGAGGTTGGTAATGAACTGCAGTGTAAGGACATGAATAGTTTATATTCAGGGAAGTTTTTCAGCAACAACAGAGCTGTCAGCTTAGCACAGGACCTTTCGCTGGTTTGGATAGCTGAGGAACTGCAGCTGCCCCACTCCCCAAGGACTCTATTTTCACTTAGGATCAAAACACATAGGCTTCCTAAATGCATTACTTTGTTTCTTCAGAAGCCATATCGTTATCCCTATAGGAATATGTTAAATAGAGGATTGTCCTCCTATAGCCACTACGACAGGGCCAAGGCTGACACATTTCCCCTGACATTTCCCCTGCTAACTTTTCATTTCAGGCAAATTCACACAAGAGACAGGGGTAGGATTTAAACATATCTTGCGTAACAAGCTTCAGGACACTGACCGGGTTCAGTGAACAAAAAGGGAGACTCAACACCAACATGCAGTGAATGGGGCACACAATCCTGGCACCTTACAGGAGGAAGCTGAAACTATTAAAAAAAATTAGAAAGTGAGCACATTTGAGGAAGGGAGATGGCCAGTAATGCACAACACCACAGTGACTGGATTTTGCAGCTCCCTTTCCTTTGCTTTTCAGTCGCTGAATATATGTCAGAACCTCAACCGCAGACAGCATGAGCACATGATTCACCTGATGGAAATTGCCATTATAGCAACAGATCTGGCACTCTACTTCAAGTAAGTCAATCACATACACTGTGTGTGAAGGGCAGAAACCAGCCAATATTTTACAAAGGCAAAATGTGATGCTCTGCTCTGTGGCAAATCCTTCATGCAGCAAGCCTCTTCACAACTGCTGCCTCTGGGAGGCTGTCTTCAATACTGACATTAGAGCTGGTGGGGAGAACTCAACCATTCAAAACAGTTTTGAGCTTTTACTCATTTGATCACGTGCATGATTTTTTAACCCTCTATTTCCAACAAGGCAAGTGCTATATGATTACCTAATGGAAAGAGATGTCTGGTTTTTTTGCCTTTGTTTGGTTGGTTGGTTTTTAATATAGCACTTCAGTACTAAAAATACGCATAAATGATGAATGGTCTGGCCAGGGCTACATTGACTTCTCTGGGAGAGCAGCACGACCCCAAAACTAACTGGTCTATTTTAGGTGAATATCCAGTTCATAGTCTATTTCACACTCAAAAGCCAAAAATGCCAAACATCTTGGAGCAGCATGCACTGATGTCCTGGGACACAAGGCTTGAATTCAACAGCATATGACTTCCTAATCAGCAAGGAGGTCTCAAAACGTGCTTTCAAAAATACAGTGCTGACACCAGAGACTGCTTCTGTGTTTTGCATTCAAGAGTGATTATGCAAAATACAGAGTCAACAGAAAAGGAATATGAGGGAAGGTGCAATACCCAGTCCTTTTATTCTGTAGGCTGGCTATATTGGAGCAGATACCACCACTTCCTTACTGGGAACAAGACAGCCTTTACCCTCCTTGGTATGTGATCTGCAAGCGAAGGTCTGATTGAGATCAGACCCAGGCAGAATGATACAGACAAAACATGTACTCAAGTCACTTTGTGGATCTGGCCTAAATGTCTTCACTGCTAGCATTTAAAGAGCAAATTTTTCCAGATTTCATGCTACTCAAAACATTGGTGTGTTGTGTATAAACCCCTCTGCAGAATTTGCTACTTATATTTAGGTATATAAATAAGGTTAACAAAGTCAGATTAAGCATACAAAGCCAGGTAGCTTTAGAAATACTCCAGTCAGCTCTGGGTTTCTGTAGTTTGCTTAACATTCAGGGGAAAAGCCTTCTTGTGCTGTCAACAAAGGTGTAAGCATTTCTCATCTGACATAATTTGTGGAAGCTCATACTTTCACATTCCTGCTTGTGTCTCACCACTAAACTTATTTTTAAGTAATTTACAATAGTTTTCCCTGCTTAAGAGAAGCAGGTGATGCTGCTTGGTTTTGTTGGGGACTTCCCTGAGGACCTAAATGCAAGGCCACCAACCACTGGAAACCCTTCTGGAAGAGCTACAAATATCAGAATCAGCCGTCTGTTTTTAACACATTTGTTTCTTTGTTTTGGATTTTGGACCTTTTTTACTTTTTTTTTTCCTTCCTCTCAAAGAAAGAGAACAATGTTTCAAAAGATCGTTGATGAGTCCAAGACATATGATAGCATGACGGCCTGGACTGAGTACCTGTCTCTGGAGACAACAAAGAAAGAGGTTGTCATGTGAGTAATCGGCTCTGGAAAGGTCAGTGACGAAGTCACTTGGTGAGAGCTCCAGAACATGCCTTGCTCTGCACTTAGTGCAAAATCAGCACACGGTATGTTACCGTCCACTCAAATCTGATCTTCCAAAGAAACAGGGAAAAATCAGGGAAAAAAGCTTAACGTGGTTCCTTATCCAGATAAGTAACTAGTTTTGGAGTGTCCTAGTCATTTACACTGTATGCGATGCAGGATCCTTTCTGGCGATATACTCCTACCAGACCACCCTGTAGCACCCACAAGCGGTGGGAGGCTGCAATGGCAGATCTACAGAAATTCACTAGGTCTTCTTCACAGTGGCAACCAATCTAAGTTGCACAATGCTGTTGTGTCCAGACAGACACTTTGGAGGATGCTTTGCACTGGCAATGAAGTGCACCCACTACCTCACTGCACTCTGCACTGCTAAATCTCCATGAGAGGGCCAGAGATGTTACTCTGAGGTCAAGAAGTTCACCCCAGCAATGACTAAAGCAACAAACATCCTAGTGCCAGAGGCAAGAGGTTCCCAAGTATAAACCCATTTTAATCAAAACAGCAATCCTTGATGAGTGTCCCAGCCAGAGCCAAGGCTGTTACAGCAACCTATCACTTTACCTATCTTTACCTATCTCTTGAGCAGGGACCAGGGGATACCTGACACACTGTTTGGGGTATAAGCATCCTGAGCCTGCAGGAGGTAGGGTGCAGCCTGTAGAAAAGAAACTAATTTCTTTCCTATTTTTAGGGCCATGATGATGACTGCCTGCGATTTGTCAGCAATCACAAAGCCTTGGGAAGTCCAGAGTAAGGTCAGGTGCTTGATATACTGTTAGTTTTCTCTAGCTTATACTTCAAAGTAATGCAATTTTCTAAGTTGCCTAGAAGCTGAATCAAAGTCTCCTATGAAAACTACCAAAAGGACTTTAGAATAACTGTGGTGTTGATGGATAAACCAATCTTTAAGACTGTCCTTGTGAAATGCTGTAGAAAATTCATGTTTACCAAAAAAGAAAAGTAAAAAACCACAAGTATTTAACTTCTTGGGTTACAGTGAGGTTTTTTGCTCATAACATATGGGTTGGGTTTTTTTTACAATACCTGCTGTTTGCTCAGTTGTTCGATTTCCTTTTAGGAGTTCCTTCCTGAATTGTACTTGAGCAATTGCTGAGTAAGAAACATTAAAATTTAGAACCCTGGAATTGCTTAGGTTGAAAGGACCTTTAAGATCATCAAGTCCAAACATTACCTAGCACCACCAATTCCACCAGTAAAGCATGTCCCTCAGCACCACATCTGTATGTCTTTTAAAGAGGTCCATGGATGGTGGCTTAACCACTTCCCTGGGATGTCTGTTCCAATGCCTGACAGCTCTTTTAGTGAAGAAATTTTTCCTAATATCCAATTTAAATCTCCCCTGGTACAACTTGAGGCTGTTTTCTTTCATTCTATTGCTTAACTTGTGAAAAGATACAGACACCCACCTCACTAAAACCTCATTTCGGGTACTTGTAGAGAGCAATAAGGTCTCCCCGAGCCTCCTTTTCTCCAGGCTAAACATCCTCAGTTCTGTCAGAAGTTCCTCACAGGACTTGTGCTCCAGACCTTTCACCAGCTTTGTTGGTCTTTTTTGGATATGCTCCAGAACCTTAACATTTTTCCTGCAGTGAGGGCTGCAAAACTGAACACAGTATTCAAAGTGTGGCCTCATCAGTGCTGAGTAAAGTCAGATTTCCCCAGTGAAGAGTACTCCTGTCCAAAGCCATGAGCAGCCACTTTCTCCAGGAGAAAGCTAGAGAATTTAAATGAGGATAAAAGAAATAAAACCCACCTTCCTGTTCAGCATGGAGAAAGGACAACTGAGAAAATCATAGTAGGCAGCCATAACAGTGACCAAGAGGCAAATCCTTGAGGGGGACATATTGGAAATGTTTCTTAATAGAAAAGCAGTGGACTAATGAGCTCCAGTGCAATAATGTTGTTGTGCTGTGACTACATGGGTGCAATCCCCTTGCCAGTGCTGCCCTTCCCAGGAGAAGGGCTGAGTCTGGGATTGGACATGGAGCAACAGAGGGGCTAGAAGTGTGATCTGCTTCATGGCGGAAACCTGAAGCACACCAATGTATAAAGCTAACTTTTCCTTTTTTTAAAAAAATAAAAACACCACTTTTTTTTTTTTTCCCTAAGGTCAGTGCTGACTTTTGTTTTTCCCTCCTTGACAATGTAGGTAGCTCTCCTGGTAGCAGCCGAGTTCTGGGAGCAAGGGGACTTAGAAATAAGCATCCTTCAGCAGCAGCCTATTGTAAGTACTGTGTGAGAGCCAGAGAGTTCAGTTCAGACAGCAAGTCTCACAGAGACTTACTACAATCACTGCTACTCTCAGGGTACTGTGAGTCTTCCTGAAATCACCATGCCTGCCAAAATCCATTGGAAAAGTGGGTATTAAGGTAGGGAAGAATGTCTGTGACAGAGCCTCTTGTTCAGCTGGCTATATAGTTAGAGGGTCCCAGTGGAGACTTTATGCTGGTTTCTTACAGGAAAAAAAAAATAATATATATATCATAGAGGAAAGCAGCATTTCCAATAAAGAAAAAAACTACAAACAAACAAATAAAAAACCTACAAACTTCGTAGAGCCCAGAAATTATTTCTGGCAAATGGAAGTGTGTTAAAGCAGTGTTTCTTAACCCATTTTTTCTGATATAATAACAAATACTTGAATTTGGCATTGAAAGAGCCAAGAGTCATTCCTTGATGCTGCCTCCAGCTGCCTGGTTTGGGTTTTCTGTAAGTAGACTTTCATACACCCCCTCTACCCACAGAGGCATCACAAATATTCAGTTATGTTTTAGAAAATTGGAAACCTCTTCAGCACTTTATAACATGCACCTCGCAGGTGTCTGTTGAGACCCTCAAGGGAAAAACTATCTATCCTTTTCCCCATAGACATTGAAAGAGCTGTCTAAAATTCCTGCTAAAACAGCAGAGGAAATGAGCTCACTTCACTCCTCTGCAGTGGAGGAAGAGGGCTGTGATGGACAGCCTTTGTGGTTGGCATGGTAGAACTGCAAGGCTGACAGAATAAGGCAGTTTTGAGGAAAAAGTGAAAGTGTGTTTTTCAATGAAATGTTCTGATAAATTGTTATGAACTTGTGTCCTCCCACAGCCCATGATGGACCGGAGGAAAGCTGCTGAGCTTCCAAAGCTTCAAGTGGGTTTCATTGACTTTGTGTGCACATTTGTGTATAAGGTGAGCAAAGTGCACCCTTGCATGCCCCATCCTTCTCAACAGGGGTTCAAATGCTGAGTGAGTCCTGGTGCAGCAACACCACTCATGGGAAGAGGGACAGGTAGAGGACACGACAGCTGCCCCTCTCCAGGGGACATGGTCCCTCTTTGTCCCGTTAATGCTCTCCCTGCATGAGCCAGCCTGGGAGGTGAGGTGTCAGGGTGCATCCTGGGGCGTGCTGGACAAGACTGCCTCTGTGCTGCATTATGCTGATGGGCATGTTTTGGTTAGGAATTCTCCCGTTTCCATGAGGAAATTCAGCCTATGCTTGATGGGCTGTTGAACAACAGAAATGAGTGGAAGACTCGTGCTGATGAGTATGATGCAAAAATGAAAGCTCTGGAGGAAGAGAAGAAAAAAGAGGAAGAGAAGATGGCTGCAAAGAAAGGTCAGAAATAATACTTAATTTTTCATTCCTAACTTGTAAACATACTTACGTGATATTCTGCCAGATCTGCAGCAAGCTTTGCTGACGTGGTAGTCAGATGCCCAGACCAACTTTCCTCAATCTTGCTCCACCGTCAAGGTTGAAGACACCTTGTCTTCAAATCTGACACCATGACAGGGTGTCAAAAAGGTTACCTGCTCAAATGCCCAGGAGCTACTGTTGGAGGAACTAGTAAGACTATATTCAGTACGAGTGCCCATGCAGCTGGGGACAACAGAAAGTCCTTCGCAGTACATGTATGTCCCTAGAAAAGAGCAGGAAGACATCCTTTGCGCACACTCTGAGGGAGAACACTTGAGCAATTACAGTTCATCCCATTTCTAGCCCAGATTAGGTACCATGTAGAAGCAAGCAGTGGTACCAATAGTACCTAGTAGCAACTGATTTTGGTCAAATGTATTTTTCTTCTTCTGTGGAAGTGCCTGGGTGGCACTGAAATCCGTAAGTTGCAGTGGGTGTTGGTGAAAGCTTTTTTGATAGCCTGAGGTGGAAGCAGAATGTTCTACCAGCCTCCACTCCAGAGACTGCATCCGAAGTCTCCTTTTGTTCCAACCTGGACCAAAATCCTAGCAGCCCATGGAGTGGACATTCCTTAAATGACACAGTTTAGAAATTATTACAGCTGTCTAGAAGTCTTATATCTGTTTAATTCATAGTAGTTAACTTAAAATATCAAAAGTAAATTCTTAGCTATGATTTGGAAAATTTCTGAAGAACTATTTCCTGACTAGATAACCAGTATTTAAGTGAGGAAGGTTTCCACCAACTCAAAAGCACTCTTCCGAAGCAGCCTTATGTGTATGATGACTTTGCACAGCAGACAGCTCTAGATATGGGTACTATAAATATGACCTTCATTGATCACTGGATAACTTTAAAGTGCTAAAAAACTCTTATAATGACTGAGAATGGCATTTATGACTGTATCTCTAATTCTGTGTTGTGGTTTTTTATATGGCAGATGGGATCACCTGTAATGGAGGAACAGCTCCAGCTTCCAAAACCTGTAGCATACTTTAGACCTACTATCAACGTAATATATACCACCCAAAATGAGAATGCCCATGCTTTTAAAAAAAAAAAAAAAAAAGAATAAGAATAATAATCATGGCATACAAATACAGTCCTGATTGTACCGTTCTGCTACTTTGATTAGGCTTATGACCAACCAGGGAAGGGCTAGATCTCGTTTGCCTTAATTGCATCTTTTCCTGATGGTAAGGAGCCAGTTCTGTCCTGTCTCTTGTCCTATTTAATGTACCTGATGTCAGATGGCATATGGCAAGTCAGAACAACATTTGACTTATAAATCAGGTTGCATGATTATGGAAGAACATTCCTCCTGCACTGAAACACTTCTTACCACAAAGCTGATGAGGCCAGTTGAATTCATACCCTGGTCCATACAATCCCATGTGATTGACAGTGTATGAAACCGTAGCCCACAGAGTAAGAAAACTGAAGGAGAGAAAAATTTATTATATCTAAGACTATATCTATTAGGATATCGGAAAGAAATCTGCGAGTAAGAGTAAAGCATGACCACGGTAAACCTTTGAAGTACTCTAAAAAGAAATGATTCCATATAATCCAAGAAACAATGAGATAATAGTTCTGCACTCACTTCAAGAATTTGGGTAGGTTCCTGCTCTAAAGCATGGAGCCATTTCTGAAACAGCCAGTAGCTACCGTCTTCATGAGCCCGAACCACACAGTGTGCTAACCGAGGCTTTGTTCTGTGATTGTGATTATAAGAAGACTGTGTTATCATTACGCATTACAGTTCCAGTTGCAGTTACCCAAGCAATCTGAATTGTGGCATCACCTAAATTTGTTTTGTTTTGCCTCATAATGCCAGTATTATCTAATGCAGTCCTCTTCTGATCAGTACCAACCCTCCTTCCTTTCCTCCTCTTGTTCTAAGATGTCTGATTTTTAGAATCTTTTCCAGACTCTGAAAGACTGATGACTTGTACTCTTTTATTTCAGATAAAAGTTGGTTTTAATGTTTATTCGTACAACCATATTAGACCATTCAATTACACTCTTGTAGCAGTGGAAACACCCCTCTCTACTCCTCTCTATCTCTTTTTTTTAAGTGTTTGGACATCTGTTTTGCTGGGGATTTTCTTCTTCTATTACTCCTGCTACTTTCAGTGCTTTTACCCTTCACTATCTTATTTTGCATTACAAAAATACTGCAAATAAAAGGAAAAGTAGAGCTATGGTAGTGCCTGCTGATCTGTGTCTTAGTATAGTAAACAAGGTCTAATCCTGTATCACTATGCAGCAATTCTGTGAGTAGCAAGCTGTCTTTCACAAAAATAACAGAAACCTGTCCACTTGCATGAAAGCTAAATATGCCACTAGTAATGACTTCATGCTGAATGTCTCAGTTTTGTTAGGCACCATGTAGAAGGCTTTCGTCATACAGCATATGAAGTCAAACAAGTCTCTTTTTTTTCAGTGGGAAAAGTGCCAGAAGGTTATCATATTGCAGAGCAGTAAGCAGTGGGCTTTTAAAGATCACCAAAAGCCACTCTACACTTAAATGCTGAGCAAAGCTCATTATGTCCTCAAACATTTCCTGGGAAATATATCCAGGAGGCTAATCTTCCTGCCCCCTGTGCCCCTCCTATCCGCTGTGCAAGGTGCTGGCAGTGTCTCAGGGTGATCCAGCAGGACTTCTCACAGAAGCAGCATGGGTTCTTGCCCAGCACACCCCACAGGGATGGCAGGAGCCAGGGCTGTGCATGGCTGTGCCCCATCGCACCTGGTCATCCCACAGGTCATCCCACACAGCTCTGGGGCAGCCATCCTGCCAGGTATTTCTGAGGGGGACCATGCATGCATGCATATGGGTGTCCGTGAACACACAGGGTGGGGTGCCAGTGGAGGAGGCTGTTTCTCAAGGGTGGCCCATTTCCATGGGAGCAAGAGGGTCTCTGAGGCTCTCTTCTGCATTGGTGGTGCTGGGGCAGCCCGGGAGCCCCACTGCAGTGGGGACCTCGTGTGTGTGTGCCCCAGGAAGCTGCACCCCACTGGTGAGGCAAGGCAAGCCTCTCCCCTGTCTCCCCCACCAGCTCCTGCCTCCCTCTCCTGTCGCTCTCCTGTTGCTTGTGTCACCTCAGGCACCTCGGACAGAGCACACAGCTCTGCTTCCCATTGCCGCTTTGTTGGACCATTTCTGTAGGTCAGTGGTCATGTGTCCTATCTGCTTTGCAGCTGACTGCCTCTTATGTCACTGTGGGAAGCAATCAGAGGGCAGTAAGAGAAACAGCGAGCCAAGACCTTTCATTTTCCTTTTATTTTCCACTTGCACTTGTCTGTTTCTGATGGGATACAATCTGTGGGTAAAACTTTTTCCCTGCAGCTTAATCTCAGGGGGTGAAGAGTTCTTGCCCATCTTCTGCACAGAAATTGCATTCCTGCTGGACAGCTATCAGTAACTTCTCCTTCGAGGAGAAAGACCTGTGACAGGTGGCAGAAATGATGCTCGCAGGTCCATAGGCAAGCAGTATGCCTGCACTGGTGGAGCTGACAGGAGGTGCAGGGTGGCGTGAAAGGACTGGCAAGACAACACATCTGCAGTCTGAGATTACCCAACAGTAAAGTGCAGGGTATTACTTGTCATTCATCCAGGGCAACCTGCGACTAGTCCCAATGGTTTGCCTCCCACGCCAGCCCATACAAAACATTAATGGCATAGTGCGACTTCCCGGAGAGGGGCAGCTGGTGGGAGGAAACCCTTCCCTCCCCAGACCTGGCAAGACATTATGATGAGATGCCTCATTTTCTGCTCTAATTCTTTTCTCATCTGACACAAAGGTCATGTCCAACCACAGCATGTACAGCCCTGAGTTCCAGGCACCTTGCCCTTCTGTTCTGCCCCTCACTGTGGCTCTCACTGCCCCTGCCTAACACATACTGAGTGTCTGAGGGGAACACTGACTTTCTCATACTGTGCATACCTGGTGATTAATTTGGGGGGGTTGTTTGTTTGTTTTGGGTTTTGTTGTAGTTTTTTCAAAGTGGTACCATCTAACATAGCCACTTCGCTAAAAGGTTGGGACTGCTGTCCTTTCTGGGCAGCTTACTAACGGATGTTTCTACATCTTGTTGCACCATTGCAACCACACCACTTGCAATGTGCTTCCCACATGTGCTTGTCAGTTAGATGCAGGTGAAACATGGCATGATTCCTACCTGCAGTGCTCCACCTTGGCAGCTGGGAGATGGCTTCCTGGATTTATTGGATATGGAGAAGGGAAAGGCCAAGAAAAAGATTTTTCCAGCATTTTCCCGGACCTGAGAGAAAAATGATGACATTGCAACATAACTCCAGGAGAGGTCTCCTGACCAATCAACTCCCTATTGAGTGCTATAGAGTATTCTATCTTTGCTTCTGGCTTATTTGCCAAGCAAGTGTTTTCACCTGTGGCTTGATGCAGCTCTGAAGTCCAACAGGAGACAAGAGGGGTCCCATTGTGTGTCTCACTGAAGGAGGTAATGAATACCAACCTCCATTCTTGGTTTTGAAAGCAGAGGGTGAGGAGGTAGAGAAATTAATATCCCTGTACAGCTGGGAAGAGAGGTTTCTCAGAGAGGAGCTCAGGGGCAGAGAGTTAATTTTCCCTCCATGCAAGAGGGGCTTGCCTGAGAGGGGAGCTGCCAAGAGTTTTTTAGTGCTGTGGCATCATCTGCTATTCCAGATGGAGGGATAGGACAAGCTGACACGAGGCATAACCTCTTTGCTCTGCTACCAAAAAAGAGCATGTGCATACCCTTCAGCTGTTCCCTCTGCTGGAGCCTAGTCTGCTGCTGATTAATTGTGAGCAGAAATGCCTGACCTGGCACTGCCACTGTGGAAGCACCTGTGAGGTCTCTGCTGCTGGCAAAGCTGTGATGGTGGCAGATCCTGCAGAGATGGAGGGAAAAACTGCCAGCAAGAGTGGAGACCACAGTCCCATCTTCAGCTACCTCTTGCATATCTGGGATCTCGTAGAAAAGACCACTGTCTTTTCCCAGATTGCCATAGTCTGACTCCAGCTGAGTCTGGGAAGTGCCACTCTCTTCCCAGGGAGGCAGGACAGGAACAACTCAACCTCCACTTGGCTCTTCAAAGGAAGAGACAGTGATGAACACCACAGGTGGGTTATAGATCCCAGCTCCATCCTCCAGGCAGATGGGTTGCATGTTTTGGCACTCAGCAGAGTGGCTTTATTGGTGTGGCAGCTCCACATCCTGTGTAAGAAAACCTCGGTGAGAGCCCAGGGAGTACTGAATCCAAGTAAGATTTTATTGCTATCTGAGCTGAATGTGGCTTGGATCATCTATTACAAATGCTTGCGAGAGAAAAATACCTTTTTTTCTCTCTATCTCTTCCTCTGTCCTTCCACAAAACCTTCAGATGTGGTACAGGGAAGACTGGGAAAAACATTCACTAGAGAGAAACTCCCTCTCAAGCAGCAGCAGAGCACTGAGGAGTCAGACAAACCTAGTTCTAGCAGAAGAAAAGGTGGCTGCAGTGTTTTCCAGACTACAGAGCAAACATGGGGGATCTTTCTCACATCTTTTGAGAGGAATGTCATTTTCTTATTGCTTCCTTCCTCATAATTCCATTCTCAGACAGCTTGTCTCAGGCTGACTTTCTGCTTCAGTTTTCACCTTTTTCCAATAAAAAGTTGTCTTTCAACAGAGGTATCTGTCTCCTCACCTTACATTTGTACCCTGCCACCTGGGCCAGATGCTCTGTCTTTCCTGCTTTCTCCTCTGCAGCTTTCAACAAGTTGTGGTTGCTGTTACTTGCTGCTGGGGGTTGTGGTAGCCTCAGACTCAAAAAACACAGCTCTTTCTCTAATCATCTCAAAACCCATTGCCAAACACAACTTTCATCAAGTCTGTCAAGAAATACTTGGCTTGGTGTGCAGTCATGTGGCCAAGAATTGTCCTCACTTATTTCTCAGTAACAGCAGATGCTTATCAAAAGCTTGTTTAACACATCCACCCCATTTTTCCCTTATCTCTAGCAGTCCAGAAAATAATTTATGTCCATCCATTCTGCAGCAGTCTTTAGAAGTATCTGTGGTCCGCTTTCACATCCCTCCCTTCCTGTAGAGGCCATTCCATCAGCTTTCACAGGATTGCAGGGGCTAAAGACTGGGACTGAACTCCCTCAACTGCAAGCAGCCTGATCATGCACTACTGAGGAAAACACCATTCAGCAGCACTACGTGACCACATAATCACTCTTAGTCTGTCGCTGGTGTGAAAACAAACTTTCCTTTCACACCTTTGGATATCTGCTTCCAAAACTGTCTGTGCACACATTTGGATGGATTACCTTTTCTTTCCATGGGCTTGCCTCTCTCTTCCATGTGTTTTATCACAGAAAATATGAAACCTTCGATCCAAACACCTGTATGCATCCTCTTCATAGCGTATGTGTATGAAATGGACTAAGCAAGCCTGTCACAGAAACAAAGAAAAAAATTATCTCTGGACTCTTGTTAAAAGTCTGACCACCCACGTTGTCATAATTTTCTCTGTACTTGCTGCAACCCATGTCTGCTGTGTCTAGTTCTTTTGCTGTGCACCTCTGAGTATGAGGCTTTTTCCCAGAATCTCACTCACAATTACTTCAAGCCTTGGCCTTCTCTTAAAAAAAAAAAAAAAGTTACTCATCCATTTCAGTCCTTTGCATATTAACTTTCCTAGGTGATGCTGTAAGATGTATTAGAGCTCACAGGTACCTCAGTCTCACTGCAAATAGTGTTGAACTTACTACAGCTCTTTAGCATTGCCTTTTTTTGGCTCCAACCTGATAATCATCTGTTGCCTGGCCAGAATGGGCTGGCAGAGGAGTAATTTAGTCACTGTGGCATGGCTGTAATGAGGCTTGTGGCACATTCCCACCCACATGGGAATCTGTCCCAATGTAAGAGGTGTTAAAAGGACAGCTTCCCTGCCTGGACCTGCAGCCAGGTTTTGAGGACTCTGTGGAAAGAGTGGCACTTGTACTCCGTCCTGTGTGGGAGATTCTTGGATCCTAATCCCTGCAGATCTCACAGACATACTTGGCTGCAAAGGAAGAGCCCATCCCTTTCACACTTAGAGCCTAGGCCAGCCCAGCATTTATCAGCTAGGTTACAAGGGAGCCATGGGCCCCAAATGCAGGACAACTGCCAGGGGAAGAAGGGTAACAAAGGCACAATGCCAAAGGCAACAAGAGAGTTCAGGTTGAGTCATTTGTGGTCCTAGAGCTAGGCCAGAGAGCAAAACTGCAGGTAGCTAGTGCTGCAGAAACCCCCGTATATTGCAGCTGCATGGTGTTCTCTATGAAGAGAGACCTCTTACCCCACTGCGTGGGATGAGACCCTGCTCTATGAAATGCACTGCATTTGCCCACCAAGGACAGGCTTAGCTCTGCTGGGAGTAGTCACACTGCCTGCAGGGTGGGGGACTAAATCAGTGCTGGAATAAACAAACACCAGGGTGGAAGTAAAAGGAGAGGAGGGATGAAATTCCATCCCTCTCTAGCACATGCCACACTTCAACAACATGAGACAGCAGGAGGAGGTGAAAGTGAGTGCATTTGCCCTGTGGAGACCAGCAGCTCACAGCTGTTCTAAGCAATGGGGTTCAGCTCCAGCAACACAAAGATAAAAGCAGTACCTACCTCTATGGCCAGCCCCTAGCGGAATAGCAGTAAAGATATTTCAGCCTGAAGTAAATAAGCATCCTGCTATAATCACATTTTGCTCAAGTACTGAGTCCCAGCTCAATCCCAAGTGTTGAATTTCAATGGTTTTTCAGTAGCATTTACTTCACGTAAGCACTATTTCACAGCTTACAGCCTAGCATCACAGACATGGGATGAGAACTGGCACTTTAAAAACAAACAAACAAACAAACTAGTTTTCTGGCAATTTGAATCTAATTTACAGCTCCTGAAAATAAGTGGCTTTTGGAAGAATATTGGCTTTTAAGTATGCAAGAAATGGTGTTATCCTGAGAAGCTGGGATATGATGCATTATTTCTATTTTACAGACATAGAATTCTAAACTAATTGGCAGTCTAGATCTTTACTTTCATCAGCATCACCTAATCATTTAAATACCGTGAAGTATATACATTTAAGCAAAGAAACAACTAAAAACCCAATGACAACATGTAGCTGATTTTCCTGTTCCCCTTTCTTCTTGAAAATATTCCATCTTAACCCCTTGTGCTGGTTTGAGTGAAACTAGGTTAATTTTCTTCATGCAGTTAGGAACAACTCTTTTTCACAGCTAGCGTGGTTGTCTGCATGTATTTTGAGAAGAAGATAACAATTCAGGAGAGAATGTTTTTCTCCAAGTAACTTTCCAGTGATTTTGAGTTGGAATAAAGAAAATGTAAGACTTACTGTTATCTTACCTGTTGTATGGGAGCCAAGGTCTTACTGGGCTTTCTATCTGCAGGTGTGAGGCATCGAGGAAGGGGGCATAGATGGGGCAGACCTTGACCGACATCCAGGCTGGTCAGTGAGAATGTTCTATGCCATTAGTGTCATGCTTTATAAAGAGAGTCAGGTTTTCTGGCAGGGGAGACCCATTCCAGCTCTGATCCATTTTGGTTGTGATCCATTCAGGAGTTCCTTTAGTTTGGCCTTTTGCTGCTCTACTCTTTTGCAGTCAGCCTCTGGGCCTTCTCTGACTTTTTGCTCTCTCTCCCCAGCATTTGCTCTTCAGGACCAGGGTGCTCTCTTCCCAGGATTGTCTGCTCTGCACATGTGGAGTTTGTGAGGCATTGAATATTTTTTTCTTTTATATTCCATTTTCATTTTATATGTATTATTAGTAGTGGCATATTAGTATTTGGTTATTTTATTAAACTCTGTTTATCTCAATCCACAAGTTTCTCCCTTGCCTTTCAATTCTTTCCTGTTTGGGGCAGAGTGAGCTAGCAGCTCTCATGGTTTTGACTATTAACTGATGTTAAACCATGACATCCTTTTTTCCCTGCAGTTTTTAGATATGTTACACTTACAATTTAAACCCTGTTTCATTATATCTAATGTCCTTGTACTCCACAGGACTGCTTTATTAGTTGAGAATGTGCACTAGCAGTTAAGGATTTATTTCTTCTAAAACATAATCTAGAAGGGACTGTATATTTACTAAAACTAGTTTAATAAAACACATGAGAATTTTTCCTGGATGACTGTTACCATTTACAAAGATAAGGTTGGTGTCACCCCAAAGTCAGTTTTAGGCAGGCAACAGGTTCCAAAACAGACTTTATTCGAGCTGGAAAATAATAAACCAGCCAATAAACCAACTAGAAACAGGGTTTATACAATTAGTTAGCACTCTGACAACATAAAATACAGGTTCAGATATCTGTTGAGGAGATTATTGGGGTACAGCAACACAATAGTAAGGATCCACAGTGTGCATGCATACACTCACAAGAAACAAAACCAGAGCCCTCTGACTCCAGGGTACCCACAAGCAATAATCACTCACCTGGGTTAGGCAAGGACTGTCACTTGCCTGGGTTAGGCAAGGACTCATTCAAGGATATATCCAGTAAATAACCACTCACCACAGGAGGAGGTGAGATGCTCTCAATCATGGGAAGTCTCCTTAGATGGCGTCCCAGTCTAAAGGGAGGTCTCCAGTTCACAGACCCACTGCTCCGAGAAGACCACTCCCAAAGGGGGCCTTTGGCGGGAACCCCATTTTATAGTCTGGTCAGACTGGTGGACATTACAATATGGTCCAGAAGCTTTGCAGCTACTCTGAGCACCTCCTCTGCTAAGGACACTGTCAATTGACTGAGGTCCCACCCTTCCTACCCCACCAGCTGGTGGTGGTGAAGTCACCCTGCCCCGGGGTAGGGAAGGATGTGACTATCAACACCTTGGTACCACCCTAGGTGTGTACATGGGGACAGGCACAGTGGGGCACAAAAAGTGCTAAAAGAACCATCAACGGCCCCATTGAAGGCTCCAGATCTCAGGGGGATGTGCAACTGCCACAATTGGTAGAAAAGTAATTGCAGTTCCAGACCGTGAGTTTTAAATCATTATAGCTATGCTCAAACAC
Source organism: Caloenas nicobarica (assembly GCF_036013445.1). Classification (NCBI taxonomy): domain Eukaryota; kingdom Metazoa; phylum Chordata; class Aves; order Columbiformes; family Columbidae; genus Caloenas; species Caloenas nicobarica. The sequence goes on along the minus strand of NC_088284.1, from coordinate 43,769,061 downwards.
ATCTTTATTCATCAAAATAGGAACCATTACAATCAACACATTTTTGCCAATGAAAAGTTTGTTTATTCCTGTAGCATAAAAATCCGTGCTTCAGAATTCGATGAATTCTCGGAAAGCATTTTCTGCATCCTGCTGATTGTGGAAGCATTTTCCCTGCAAAAAGTTGTCAAGATGCTTGAAGAAGTGGTAGTCAGTTGGCAAGAGGTCAGGTGAATACAACAGATAAGGCAAAACTTCATAGCCCAATTTTTTCCACTTTTGAAGTGTTGGCTGTGCGATGTGCAGTCAGGTATTGTTGTGGAGAAGAACTGGGCCCTTTCTGTTGACCAATACCAGCTGCAGGTGTTGCAGTTTTCAGTGCATCTCATCGATTTGCCAAGCATACTTCCCAGATGTAATGATTTAGCTAGGATTCAGAAAGCTGTAGTGGATCAGACCAGCAGCAGACCACCAAACAGTGACCATGAGCTTTTTTTGGTGCTGGTTTGGCTTTGGGAAGTGCTTTGGAGGTTCTTCTCGGTCCAACCACTGAGCTGGTTGTCACATAAAATCCACTTTTCATCACACATCACAATCCAATCAAGAAATCGTTCATTGTTGTTGCGTAGAACACGCTAAGATGACACTTCAAAACTATTTTTTTTATTTTCGGTCAGCTCATGAGGCACCCACTTTAAAACTTTTTCACCTTTCCAATTTGCTTCAAATGCCGAACAACTGTACAATGGTCGACGCTGAGTTCTTTGGCAACTTATCATGTAATCATAAGAGGATCGGTTTCCATGATTGCTCTCAGTTGTTCGTTGTCAACTTCCACTGGCCAGCCACTACACTCCTCACTTCAAGGCTCTTGTCTCCTTTGCAAAACTTCTGGAACCACCACTGCACTGTGTGTTCATTAGCAGTTCCTGGACCAAATGCATTGTTGATGTTGTGAGTTGTGTCCGCTACTTTACAACCCATTTTGAACTCAAATAAGAAAATCGCTCGAATTTGCTTTTTATCTAATATCATTTCCATAGTGTAAAATAAATATAAAATAAACAGCAGGGAATAAATCTGTAGCAAAAAACCCCATAAAGCAAGAAAAGCGCTTTAAACCCTATTAAGAACATATTTCAATATCAAATGGCAAATTTCACCAATGCAAAAAGCACAATTTCTTTTGTGCCAACCTAATAGATCTCAAATCACTGTTTCAGCTGTTTCATCTGCAGTGTCAGAAAAAGGAAGCTATCCATTGTCCAAATAAGAAACCAGAGCCCCTGAACCTTTGAGTGAGTTACTAGTATTACAGTGAGAAAAACAAGAACACAAAACAAGTCACTCAACACCACCATCTACAAGGACAGGCTTTTTAGCTGCTTCTGAGACACTGGAGCTCTGTACAGCTGAGGAGGTGCTTTAGCAGCTTACATGTTAAAAGCAGACTTATTTCACATTAAGGGCCACTAATTTAAGCTTCAGTCACCTGCATAGCCAGTCACTTCTTACAAAATAAGGACTAAAGTTTGACTGTAACTTATTCTCAGTTTTGGGGAACATTCAACCATTTGTTCAATCTAAAAATATATGGGTTTAGAAATATTTCACTAGTGACTCAGCACCAATTCCTCAGACCTCAGCATGGCTTGACAAGTCACAATCATATTTGACTGCATTGTCAAATGCAAGAATCATACAGTAATCCACTGTGATAACAAAGCTGAAAAAAGATGACAGCAACTCCCTGGTCAAGTATTTAATAAATCAGTTCACACAGCCAGTGCCATGCCAGCCTCCCTCACCTGCCCACTCATACATATTTACTGGTCACAAACATTACCTATAAGTAATAGATGTAGCAACTGGCTGTCGGAGGAATACAACTGGGTGTTTCAGCCACAGCAATGACCAGCTTGTGAGAAATGCTTCTTGTCACAGTCTCTAAGTATAATACTACTGCTGTTGTTCTGTGCAATTCACTAAAAAAAAAAAAAAAAAAAAGAACAAAGAAAAAAGAAAAACCAAACCAACAAAAACCCAAACCCAACAACGAACACACACAAAAACACAAAACAAAAAACCAGTACCACACACCAAACAACTGAAGTGTTGTAAACACTTTATTGATAGAAGAGCATGCAGAATCCACCAACCACTGAACTATTCAGAGCTAGCCATTTATTTTCATTTGTGAAAGTGAGATCCAGTCTTCTGTTCATTTTAATATGGACTCTTCGCTTGCTAGAAGGGAAGTAAAAACAAACATAGGATTACTAGTCACTCCCATGCGGTACTAAAACATGCAAAGCATTAGTGAGATCAAAGACTACCTTTAAATATGCCATTTCTTTCCAGACAGTTTTTACGATTCCTGCTTCTGCTTATTCAATGGAAGTTATTTCATTGCTTTGGGGTAAAAGCACTTTTTTCACATACTCACTAGTAAATGACAGTTTCTGAACTGACAATTCAACTAAGCCCAGAAAAAGCTAGCATTACAGACAGATAACTGGATCCATCTGTAAAGAGCAATCTTCAACAACTGCATTGCACTGAATGAAGTTTTTACAATCTCTTTTCTAACTGGAAGACCACACCAAAACTACTGTTGGGAAAGCAGACTGGTCACTTTTAAATAGATTAAACATTCTAAAGAAATAATCCGAGAACTCCATTATTAAGTAGAGTAGCTACAATCTAGTACAGCCTCTATCTCTGTTTCAGCTAAACTAGAAAAACATGTAAAAGACCCATTTTATTTAGTTCGTGACCAATAGAGCCTACATACTTAAGATGGTAAAACAGCCATGCAAAACAGCCTTATATCTAAGAAGCAATACAATTCAGCAACTTGCATATTTGGTTTTATATACATGTTAATTAATTTACTTTTACAGAGTTCTGTTAACTTCAATCTTGTTTAGGACAATGCAAATGTCACCATTTCCCAGGGAAACAGTCACTGAGTGTATAACTGCACCAAGAAGAGCTTGAGTTATTAAACCATTTTCTTCAAGCTCCTCTTAACTGTAAATCTACCTAAAAAAAACCCTTGGCGAATTCAAGCTAGAGAACACACTCCTCTTTAAGTTGGGGAGATGAATCCTATGTTAGAAATGCACAGGGGACCCAAGAAATAATCCCGAGGACAAGGGAAAGCATGTTGCAGCAGGAATACTATACAGTGGAATAAGAACAAAGAAGCAGTACTAATCTCAATTGTACCTTCAGCACATCCTCTTCACATGAAAGATACAACAAAAGAAGTTGACCTCTAACACTACACTAGTGATACCACTTGAAGTTTGAGCTGCAATTACAAGCAGACACCTATGACTTCTGGTTTAGAACATCGGTCACATTTGTGAGACTTTTGTATTGCATGGAGAATAGGGATCATAGGTTTGCTGCATCCAGCTGAATAAAGGACATTTGAGTACAGTTCACATACGGTTCCAGTTATTCCTGACACAATAACCAGCAGCTTTTAACAATTCATTTTCTCAGAGGCAATTCAGATAGCCATTTAACAAGCTCTGTTTGGTTGCAAAAGTGTAAGGAGCCATTGGAGGAGAAATGTTGTTTCCTCAACTAGGGATCTGAGGCCTGACCCCAGCAGGTAGGGACTGAGGGACACACGGCTATCAGATCTTGAATGTAAAACAAAGTCTCTTTGCATTAATTTTGCAATTCAAACTGATTCCTACGGTTACAAATTAAGCTAGGGAGAAGGCTAGCCAGAGAGCCAAAAGACCATACCTTAAATTGAAATAAATGAAAATGGCGGGGCAGGGGTGTTAGTGAGATAGGTAAACTGAGACAGGGCATCTGGGAAGCATCGGGTAGTCTGTAAACCCTGCAGTACCCAACCAATGGGGAACAGGTGAGGGAATTTGTGGCCAGGATTCGGGGGATATATAAGCAGCAGCCTTTTACCCTGTTCTGGGTGCTTACCATTAGGCAGGACACCCGGGTTTGCAAATTCGTTAATAAAATATGCTTTGCTGAGAGATCCTGCCTGAGCCTACTATACTGGCAAGATGATAATTTCCTACAAGTGTTTTTAATTTTTCCTGTACTGATGCTTACGCTTTGAAAAGCTTGTCGAACAGCAGCATTGCTTACCCTTCACAGAACCCTAACCACTGCTCCATGGATCCACATGGGTCTGCAGCCCACTGGCTGTAAGTCTAAATTTCTCTTAAAAACACTCCAGTAAAACAGCAGTTCACCTGCAAAGCTAGTGGTGCTGTAGCGCAGAATGCACAAATTAAATTGAGGGACTACCTTCTGCAAGCTCTTTCGCAATCCGCTCAAGTTCTTCACGTTTCTTTTTCTCTTCAGCCTCTATTCTTCTCTCTTCTGCAGCAACAGGCTTTAGGTAGTCTGTCATTAACACATATGCTTTAAAAAACAATTTCTAGAACCTGGCACAGAGCTCTACACTTACTAACACACCGAAAAAAACCCCAAACCAAACCCAATAAAACCCCCACCAATAAACAAACCCCTACCACACCACCCAAGAAGAAGCTTCGCTGGCCCAAAGGCACAGTTCATACGAATCCGTCTTTACACCGGCACGAGCCCGCAGCTAAGCAAGAGCTTCGCGGGTCCCACGGCGGCGGGTGAGGGGAAATGGCGGTCGGGCCCGCAGCTGCGCGCCCCGCACCGGCCGCCTCAAGGTGCCCTTGCGGGCCGCGCAGGGCAGGGGGAGAGGCCGCCCGGGGCGCCACACTCACCGTATCGCTTCTTGCCGTAGATCATCCCCACCAGCAGGGCCGAGTACCGGGTGAACTGTGGGAGGCAGAGACAAGGACGCGCCCTTCGCTCGGTTCACACACACCGCCAGGCCCGGCCCGCCTCCCGCCCGCCCGAGCCCGACGAGGCCACCGGCCGCACCCAGCCCCAGAGCGCAGAAGGACCCTCGCACAGGCGGGAGAGCCGCCCGCCGCCTTTACCTTGATGAGCGGAGAGACCTGCACCGGCGGGATCATCCTGACGGAGACGGTGGAGCCGCCAGCGGTGACGCTCAGGGAGCGGCGGGGAAGGCGGTGCTGCCGGAAATACGTCACCGTGTCAGAGCCGCCGGTTGTGGGGGTAGGTGTTTCGCGGAACGTTGCGACCATCCAGCGCCAGATGTCAGTGTCTAGTCACAGATCATCCATGAGCCAAGAGCTGGCACGTGGCAAGATGGACCGTGTTCCCGGCCCCGTGGCGGAAAATGGAGGAACCGTCCCCGCAGCCCGTCGCTCGGCCGCCGCGGGAAGGCGCGGACGCGGCTTTTCCTCTTCTGAGAAACGCCCCGCAGGTTGAGGGAGCGACCCTGGGAGCCCGCAGGGTCGGCGTCTGCTCCTGCGCAACACGGAGCTCCCTGCGAGGAGTGGAGAGGCGCCTCAGCCCTCGCAGGGTGCCTGCGCCAACACGGGGAACAGCGGGCCTGGGCGGAGGCGATACCGCTTGCCTGTGCGCGCATGCAGCCCCCAGCGGGCCCGCCGCCTCCCGGGGCTTTGGTCTCGGAGAAACTGCGTTAACAGCGTTCTACGTGTTTGATCCAGACAGCAAAGCCACATTAGCAAGGACTACGGAGTATATGCCTCTGTGTTTGATTCTTGAACCTTAACAAAATCATGTTGCATGCCAGGCAACTAAGAAATCTGGATTATGTTTCATATTCTCTCATAAAAGAATCTGGATCTTAGCTGACTGCTCATTAGCGCCATCATTTTGAAGTCCCTGTCTAAAATTAAACATATGCAGTGAAAGGGTAAATATATGATTATTAAACTTCCGGGAAGCCAATTGCCTATTTTTTGCTCATCAAGCCAAAGATAACTGAAATTGCTTCACTAAAAAAGGTCTGAAAGGCTTTTCTCTTTAGGGACCCTGTTGGGAGATTCTCAGTATTCCATTCATTTGTAGTATCACAAAGTTTTTAAATTATTGATGTAAATATTGTATGTCCTGTATCAGCAAGACCTGAAAGCACTTTCATGGATAGAATGTATGTAACCTATCAGGAATTTTTTGTTTGTTTTGATTTTGTTTGTTTTTACATTTTCTTTTTTATTTGCTTTCAGTAGCAAGAACTTTTGAGAGCACTTGGAGCATTACGAATGAGACATCACTGTAGGGTGGATATAATTGTAATTCCAAATGCCAATATCAGTTGTTAATGCCATAGTAATTCACCACAAAGCTCGATGCAAAGTCAGTAGCAAACCAGTGAAGTTACTACTGGCACAATGATTGCCTGTTCAGCCACTTTTGTCCAACGCATATCCAGATGAGAGTTTTAAAATCCTTAAATACCCAACAGTGGTGTGATTTTAATTAAATATCATAAATCTCCCAAACACAAAGCGGCAGCAGCAGTATAACTAGTAGTCTTCATGGTGATTTGCGAGAAGAGCACATGCTGACTTGGAGACTGGCACCTGCAGAACTAGAAACCCAGTCTGGCATTCCTCTAGATGCTAGTGTACCAGTTTTAAACCCCAGATGTTCCAAGTTAGATCATGTATTAGCCAGAAGTGTTTTTCAACTTACTGCTACAAAGAAAAAAGTTGGAAAATGTGATGGTCCTGAATTACCGCATCACTTATTTTGAAATACAGCTAACTTCAATCAGCCACTTAACTAGCCTTTTCCGTGTACCACCAGCCTGAAATGCCTTCTGATGGCCCAGGCTAACAAATTCGGTGCTGACTTGAGTCGTCACTCACACGAATACAGGTGCTAAATACAAATTACTTTTAAAAAAGGAAGTTCCATATGTTAAAAGTTCCAAACTCCTAAAATAGGGTAAAAAATAAAAGAAGCGTGTTTTATATCTTTCTAAAAAAATTAATTGTACAGAAGGACTCTGTCAGTAACAGCAGATTCTGCTCTTGAGCCAGTGCCTTTACAAATTAGCACTAACTCATTTTGTGAGATTTTGCTTTGCAGAAATGCTTTAGTGAGTTACTGATCAAGCTTGATTTATTCAAAGCAACAAACCGCTCCATTTTTAAATGATTTTGAGCAATTAATTGAATGACATCCCTGTGCTGGATGTTGAAACAGAAAGCACTAAAGCTTTGAGGAAAAATCACTACTGCTCTTTATTTCTTTTGTTGATAGATAGAACACATGTTCTGGTTTTCCCTTACTGATGCAGCAGGCAACTTGGACTTCAAGTCACAATATTGCACCATCACATAGGGAGAAGAAGAGGAGGAGTAAATGGCACAATGTAGTTAGTTACGTGCAATAAAATCTCAAATTATAAGCATTAAAAGGTATTTGTGTGTTTTCTTCTCACCACAAAAACATTTATCTTTGTGCCCCATTCAATAGTAGCAATCAAATGGGTCACAGTTACCTGACACTGTCCTGAGTCACCCTACAGGTTTCCAATCTGAAAGCTGCAAACCAAGTTCCTACAGTGAATTTAAGCTTTGCTCACTACTGTCAAGTACCCTCACACTGAAAAATCAAACTGAGCAAGTCCAAAATTCCTGCTGACTGACTTTATTTTACTGAAAAATCTAATCAGAAGAGCTGCTCTTGTTTTATCAGATGCCAAACAATAGCTTTGACTATGTCTGCTCTAAACTTACATGGAAGTTGGAGTCATTGTAAGAAACAACTTCCTGGTAAGTAGTAAGAGAATTATTTGCACTGATTCAGTTGTTTTCATAAACTATGGGAAAAAAAAGTCATAAACCATTTACAATGTTTATAGTGCTTAAACACAAATCCTGTCTCTGCAAAGCACTCCACCTATGACTGTTACTCTTTTAACGTTAATTAAGAGCTCTATACACTTGTCATTATCCTGAAGGCTCCAAACTGAAATTATATCCTTCAGCATTCTTTAGCAGAATTTTTCAGCTAGCGCTATTTGTTATGGAAGGCAGAGATGACAGTGCTGGAAGTGGCCGTTACCATCTTTCAATGTCTCAAATGGGTTAATCTTGAATTTATCCATTAACAAGGCCAAACAGTCTGAACAAACAAAACAGACATCATTATGGAATCACAGTTGTGAACTGAGGGACAATGGACTTCTCAAATACCCTCCCGTGCATGACCACATTTTGTCCAACCTGACCTATTCTGTCTGGGAGACAGTTGTTCCTGACTGGCAGTACCAGTACCATAGGCAAAGAATTTCAGTGTCATTAGAAGGAAAGTTTTACTGCAATATTTTACTGCAATTTTACTTCTTTGCTTTCAGGAAATTTTATTTAGTTAAAACTACTATTCTGGCAAAGAAGGCCAGGAGACAAAGAAGGCCAGGAGAATGCCACTGCAAGTCAAAGAAGTGAGTGGTGAGAGCATATCCAGCAGGCTGTGTCCAGCTCTCCTCTCCCCTTACAGGAGAGACGTGGACATTCTAGGGCAAGTCCACCAAAGGGCAATGGAGACAATGCAGGTGCTGGAGCACCACTTGTACAAGAATTTTTTTTTTTTTTTTAGTCTAAGGCAATTGGACATTGAAACAGGTTAACCTGTTGAGTGGCTGTGGTGTCTCCATCTGTGTAGATGCTCAAAGTCTGACTGGGCACAGACCTTAGCAACCAGCTCTAGCCAACCCTATTTTAAACAGGAAGGTTGGACTAGACAGTCTACAGAGATCCCTTCCAACCTCATCCATTCTGTGATTCTGAGATCATTATAATCATTTTAAGTGTTTCACTTGAATTTTTCTAGGGACAAAAACCTGTGGTCATTACTAATTCTGTAAAGAACAGCTAGTTACTGTTAGATTTGGGAATCTACTTGAGAAACACAGAGTTCATATTAATGCCTCATTCCGAAATGCAGTTTGTTCCTCCAGAACGTACTATCAGAATTACCCTAAGCCAATTCCGATTTTTCAAAACTTCAGGTCAAGTTTGCCCTCAAGTTTAGGTTCTGATTTATTAGTAAATTTTGATTGAATAACAGTATCTTGACTACAAGCACATGAAGAATTGTTCTTTCTGCAGAACAAATTACTTACTGGCAAGTGGGGAAAAAAAAAAAGAAAAAAGGAAAAATGCGTTAGTTAGCCAATACAGTTCCTTGTAGTACTTATACATTGCAACTCACCACTCTTCAAAGCATCCCTGTAAACAATGGAACGAAACTCTTCGGTCAGATTCAGTTTCAGGTCTCATTTTTTTCAAGTACCAACAGAAGTAAAATAAATGTTTCTTTACTTCACATTAAAAGCTTTTGGGTGTTTCACACAAAATCACAGAATGGTTGAAGTTGAAAGGGACCTTGATGATTTTGAAGGAAAAAAATAAAAATAATGTTCAATATCATTTTAGTTGTAGACATCAGATTTCAATTTCACCTGCAGAGCAGAAATAAAGCACTAGATGCTTTGTTTTTTCACTGATTGAAATTTATTACAAATACACATATTCACTGCTTATTATGTGCCTGCTGCACATTAGAAGCAAAACCATATAGAACCAAAAGTGCTTTTGTTAAATATCAGAAACACCCTGTAATATACAACACAATGCAGAATCCTACTGCAAGTCATTTAACACCAACCAGGTATAAAACCCCTTACATATCTGAACATACTCTCTCATAACAAGTATGTATGAAATACTAACAATTACATATTGATACTAAGGTGCTTCAAACCAAAAGCACAAGTGCTTTCGCAACTGATCTCAACTGAAATAAGATATCTGAATTTGCTTTCACTAGCAATTACTCCAGGCATAGTTTGCCACTGGTTTGTTTTGTTTGGTTTGGTTGTTTTTGTGTTTGTTTAAGCGGAACAACAAAATCCCTGAAATGCCTTTGAATATAGCATTATGTTATCAAGCACTATGACAGTTCGAGATACAAACTAATGGCTCTCCCAAAAAAGAAATGTAAAGGCTTCCAGGGCAGCCAGAGGCTAGACATCTTTGCCCAGTCCTTCTGTACAGCTCTCTGCAGGGTAATGTTTGATAAGAATAAAGCTTATGAAACTGCACGTAAGTGTAAAAAAATCTGACATGCCATGGACTGAAACTTCTACATGGTTAGTTTCTTTTGCTGTCTTGCTGAGACTCAGGTATCTCTACTTAGGGAAAAACTCAACCCCCTTACCTGATGGGGAACTCTTACACTGGCAGGAAAGTCTTATGTTCTCTCTGAATATGATATCATGCCTTCAGAATAAAAGAAGGATGTTCCTTTCAACAGGCATGAAAACAAACACCAAAAGCCTGAGAAATCCAAACCTTTCATTTCAGATGAGCAGCTGCTTCAGAACTGAAAACAAATTTACCTCTAGTCCATAGCTCTTTGAATCTCTTCCCTGGGAGATACCACAGCTAGTTCAAACCTTGGATACATAGCCACATGAACCCTCATTTGTTAAATACATCTTTTTTTAAAAACAATAGATAGGTTTGAAGAACTTGTGTTCACGGAGCCTGGAAGACTGCATACAAGTCACAGTTCCAACTCCCACCTAACTCATGCTCAGAGCCACTCAAACACAAGTAGTTTTCAAAATGCTATCACAAGTTTCTGACTCTGCAGAAGAGACGTTGTAACCATTAAAAAAAAAAAAAAAAAGGAGAACAGCAACCTGTATGCACAAAGGTTCTGTCATGATGCACCATTCAGAGGTCTCCATGTCTTCCAAGTCTCACTCCCTATCTTAAAGTAGCACAACCAGCTTCTATACTTGTGTTGGGCTGCTGTAATGACCATCATATTTCAAAAAAAAGGCATTTTTCTGGGCATCTGTTTGTGCACTTCTTAATCGATTACCCCTGCAGTTACATATCAAGCAGCAATTTTTTTTCCAAAGAGTAACTCTAAAGGAAGTGGAACACGCTTTTTTTCTTTTGTATCCCTTACCCAATTTTTTCAATTACAGGTTTTGGAGAAAGAGTCTCAAGCATGACCAACTAAAACTTAAATATGCCCCAGTTACAGACAATGCAAACTTTGTTTTAGGTCAATATAATCCACAAATGAAGATCACGTGAGTTAGGAGAACTGAAGTTAATGCTGTAACTTCACATGCACTGCGTGGAAATTTAGGACAGTGTCTACGTAGGAGATAAACATGCCTCCTCTTCTTCTAACAATACGACCTTCCGTTTGGAGAGAGACATCATGGACTTTATGACAGTTAAAGAAATTCTAACAAAAATGCGTAAGGCAAGAAAAGCAAATGGGATTACAATCTGCATAAGATGGAAAATTGCTGTGCTAAATTCACTTAACAAGCATGTTAGAAAGAAGGCCCCGAGGCTTACACAAGGGTAGAGAGCTAGCTTTGCAAACATGAAGGCATGCTCTTTGCCACCGTATCTAGCAAAAGGATGTAAAGTTTCCCTTTCATAGAGGAGGGCTGTAGTCCATATTGCAAACTGAAATATGCTGGCAAAGAAAGTGATAACACAGCTGACCTGAATGGCTTCTATTTCATTGTGAGACTTCTCTGCAAATTCACTGGTCAGCTGGTAAGCTAGCGGAAGCCCACCAATGAAAGCCAATGAAAGTATGTTAAGCAGCCCCATTAATCGTGTAGCTTTTATTACATAAAGAAAAAGTGAGTGATGGACAAACCACAGGAGACCAATTGTTACAAATGAGCCAAAGTAGGCAAGATAGTTTGGCCCATATTCACTTAAAGCTTCAAGAAGGCTGCCATGGAACTTCTCCTCAACTTCCCTAGGATCAGGAACGTTGTCTTCACTGTGAAGAGAAAACTTACTTTATTTTGCATATTGCTGTTATAAAAACATACCTGGAAGAACACTGAACTATGTTGCTTTGCTGTGAGCAAGTAGGGAACAACAGGCGTCCACTTTGTAGTTCTCTAATTTGTAACTTAAAAAGAGCGTTTCAAATAACAGCTCTGCAAATAAATTAGATCTGAAAAGAAATCTGAAAGTAAGTTGGCATTCCTTTACGTTAATGTAATAAGGTTGCCCCAGTGACTAATCAGCCTTTTATCTGAAAACTAAGCAAAAAGGAAGCTTTGTTCTTCAAGTCTCCCACCCAACAAACATTAAATAGACCGATGATCACTACTGCTGAAATGTGGGCATTAAAAATATCCTTTGTGTCCTGTATCTTTCTAGAAAATCATACTTAAAGCAACCACTGCAGGTTTTAGAAGTCAACATTTGGTTAATTTTATTTCCTCAAATATTACATATAGACAAAAGTTAATATCATATTTAACAATACAAAGTGTAAGAGACAACACAAAGCCTTACCATATATCCAAGATCAGCAGGGTTGCTACAATAGCATAGACTCCATCACTGAATGCTTCTACCCGTTCCTTACTCAGAGGCTCGCTGAGGTAAAAAGTGAAGGTTTCTAAGCTATGGTGTTCCTCCTCTTCATCTCTCTGACCTGGAAACAAATCCAGATGTTTACTAGTGAAAGACAAAATCAGGAAGTATAAAGCAAGGTAGTTAAACAACCTAATGTGATCTCACTTTCTCCCCACCTGCCAAAATCATTAAGGAAGAAAGAAGGGTGCCATTCATCCACACAGATCAGTCACTCCACTTTTTTCAGCAGCTGTACCTCCCTCTGAACGTCATGTTGCTTTCCGGACAAGTGCTTCAGGGACAAAAGAGCCCTGGCCTTTAAACTACATGGCAGACCATTTCCGCCAAGTGCATAATGACTCAAAGCTGTAATTGAACAAATCATTTGTGCTAAACAAATCTGATGCTATATCTCAGGAAGCCCTAATACCTGCATGTCCTCTAAGACAGTGTGGAGAACTTATACTGCATGGGAGAAGAAACTCAATGGAGCACAGGGCTGCACTGGGACATCAGATGGTCTGCTTTAAAATAAATCCAGTCTTGTTCAAAAGGTGGGGTTCTGGAGCTCATACAGGAAATGTCAAACACATCCCTAAAGACTGAAATCTGAACTGCCAGCCAAGGTACACCACTTCAGGAGTATAATTTGGACGAAGAAAATGGTACAGCTTCCAGAAAAAGTAAGGAGAGGAAATGAATAAAAAGTAACTGTAACCACAACTCAGACAATAGAGCAGTAATTTATGTCACCCATCTGACAGGGTGAGACATACATATACATGACCTGACTGCAAAATGCAGTGCCCCCATCGCACTTGACACAGGCAATATTCATATATGTTTATCCTCTGGCTCCGAGAGCTGGAAAGCTGCCTGGCAGAAAGGGATCTGGGGGTATTGATTGACAGCCAGCTGAATGAGCCAGCAGTGTGCCCAGGTGGCCAAAAAGGCCAACAGCATCCTGGCTTGTATCAGGAATAGTGTGGCCAGCAGGACTAGAGAAGTGCCACTCTACTCGGCACTGGTGAGGCCCCACCTTGAATACTGTGTTCAGTTTTGGGCCCCTCATCATAAGAACGACATTGAGGTGCTGGAGAGAGTGCAGAGGGTGACAAAGCTGGTGAGGGGCCTGGAGCACAAATCTGATGAGGAGCAGTTGAGGGAACTGAGGCTGTTTAGCCTGGAGAAAAGGAGGCTAAGGGGAGACCTTATTGCTCATTACACCTACCTGAAAGGAGGCTGTAGCATGGAGGGTGTTGGTCTCTTTTCCTAAGTAGCAAGTGATAGGACAAGAGGAAATGGAGTCAACTTGCACCAGGGGAGGTTCAGATTGGATATCAGGAAAAAATTATTCACAGAAGGGGTTGTCAGGCATTGGAACAGGCTGCCCAGGGAAGTGGTCGAGTCACCATCCCTGGAGGTCTTTGAAAGGCTTTTAGATGAGGGTCGTAGTGTCATGGTTTAGTGCTAGAAATAGGTTATGGTTGGACTTGATGATCTTGAGGATCTCTTCCAGCTGAAGCAATTCTGTAATTTCAAAGCATTTCTGTCTACTATTACTGCCACACGGGGAAGTCAAAAGTATGTTTACATTTGCAGTGTACACAGACGGAATTGTACGAGGCTCAACAGCAGCAGCACAAAAGTGTTATTCTTCTGACTCACCTCAGCAGTGCCAATTCCGAAAACATGATCTGCTCAGTGGTTTTCTGGTCAGTTTATATTGCTCTCAATGAGGGATTCTTTACCTTTTGGCTGAGTAGGTTGCATGATACCACCTTCTCCTTTATTTTGCTACTGGCAACCTCCTACTCAACAGAGTTTAAGAGCACCTCTGGCTGTTGGTGTGGTTGTGCATGTGTTAGTGCTGACACAAGGAGGGCAGAAAAAACATAAGCATGAAGGAAGGAAGGAAGGATTTACACAGACTTAAGCCTTTAAACCATAGCAGTGAGATGTAGCAACCTAAACAGTTAATTACCCTGAAAAAGTTTGAATTATAGGTGCTCTGCTTGCCAGTTTGAAAATGTGGGACCATACAGTATTGGTGGGAAGAAAGTGACACAGGCACAGAGTTTCCTTCCTGTATTTTTCAATCTCCATGCTCCCTTTTTTAGGAGGGAAAAGGGATAGGTGTCCTGCAGCTATTTTTTCATATACTTGTATGTGCATGCCTGTGTTTATTCAGGACAAACCAGAGAGGTTCTGCGCTCAGAAATGATATTTGAATGTGTTGTGCCTTACACAAATCCAGTCACATAACAAGGCAAACCAGGGAGTGACAGATAAACTGTTTGGAAGCACAGCAATAAACACCCAAATCACTATGTTCCAAGACTGAAAGTAGAACTGAGATTACGTCGTTTCAGGCTGTTTTGATAACATGTTGACAACGTAATAACAGATCTGAACATACTCCTACAAATATTGTTACTCACCAACAATCTTGGTTTTACACCATGTAGCGAATCGAGTGAGATGCGGAAAAATTATTACAAGCCCAAGAAGTACATAAGACTATGGAGAGGAAAATGAACAGTTTAAATTTAGTTATCAAAATATAAACTACCTTCCAAGCTTAATATGAAACTACTACTCTCAATCTTTAGGTGTAATCACATCGAGAAAAACAAATTTTGACTTCATGACACAGAAAAGGCTGGCCTGAAATGGACATGCACCTCCTGAATATCACATGTGCAACCTAACACTGCTTTCTGATACCTAACTTAGTACCAGTTGTGAAGCAAGCTAAAACAAGAAGGGAAATAATTCTGCTAACAAAAATGCAGTAACGATTTGTTTGGAAGCTAGAGAACTATCCCACATGATCCTTATGGGTGCCTTCCAACTTGAGATATTCTATGATTCTACCACTTGTGTCTCAAAGAAAGCTCACTGGGTCATAAGTGGTTCACAGGTTTTGCATAGGTCTAAGCACAAGAGCAGCTTGGAGACTAATTTCGCTGTTATTAATATTAAAATAAAATACACTAATGAACAAGGCAAGGGACTAGAGGGAAGTAAGGGTGCAAGAGAAAAACATATTTTCTGTTAAAATTAGGCCTTTTCACATTTGGACTCAACTGTCCCTTTTATCAACAGCAACCTGATTCCTGTCAAATTTGAGGATTATTTAAACACTGGTAATTCCCATAGAAACTCTCTCAAAATTCAGTTAAATCCACCTTTTCCTAAATGACAAGACAGAGGAAAGGAAGCTCAGGATACATCCAAAAACTAGATTTCAGTTCTAAGTGGGGATTCTGAGAAAGACAAAAGCTATTTAATAAGGATGGCAGAGAAGAAGGCTATGTAAGAACAGGCCTTAGCTAAAAATATCTGTGTTGAGGTGCAGGCTGGCTAACTTGTCTGCTTATGCTATTTGCTCTTACACCCTGAATTAGTGCAGCAATTATCTTCACTTCTCTTCAGTTTGTGCAATGTGATGTTTATTTCATGTAACCTTCCACATTATCTCACCTACTTATGATAAGCAACATGCTGCATTACAGTTTAGAAGACCTGTTTCTAATTAAGAGAAGCATTAAAAAGAAAAAAAAAATCAGATGGAGAAAGTAAAGCAAATATTGTAGCAGAATATTATCTCAAAACTACCCAAACTCATGGATCTAATTACGGATTGGTATCTGTGAATTGAACACCTTCAACGCAAAACAGCATCCATGATTACAACATCACAGAACTGGCAACTGGGAAAACCTGCAAGTTTAACATGGACATGTCCTAAATACAACTAATATAAATTGCTGAATCAAAGTTTTTGGTTAACCAGGAAAACTTACCAAAGGAATAAAGAAAAAGGAAAAGATGGCTGCTAAAAAGCATAAAAGTGGTCCTCTTAGGATAATCTTTAAGATATGACGTTTATAGAAATTCTGATTTTCAGACACCTGTATCTGTTGATTCAGTAAGTGTGGGTGATAGAATCCATACACTACTATCACAGCCTACAAGGAGAAGAGCATTACTGAAGTTATTACATAGAAGTATATGCAGCATTTCAAATATAAAACTGTAAAACTATAAATCAACAAATTCCAACACACTTTCAACCTTATTCTTTATTCTCACATGGAAGGCTGGTCTTAGAAACACTGAGATTTCACAATACACTCCATGTCAGGATTTTAGTCTCTTCTGCAGAGCTTGTCATGACCATGGATCTTATATAAAGAAGAATGAAGACCTCCACAATATGGAAAAGAAAGTGACAAGGCACTGCACCAGTAGAAAAACAGTGTCATTGGACTGAGACTGAAAGCCCATGTTCACTCAGCCATTGCTGCATGGCTCAGTAAGAATCTCAACAGGAAAAGTCAACTGCTATTTCCCCAAGGCACTTTTAATGAGTGGAAAATGAATTACTAGTCTGTGGACTTTGAGATCAGCTGTTTTAGTTGCAGAAATCAGTTTCACAGGACAGTGGCAATGCAAACTTTCATCTTATATACAGACACTATATGATCACAATAAACACAAATTTGAAAAAGAATGCTATACAAACAAAAAAGACATTTAGTAATTTATACACATAGTTAAGAAATCTCATTTTAGTTCTACCCAAGAAAATCTATTTAAAAATGAAAATGTAAATGGATAGCTCCAATACCTGTATAAGGCCAATGACAACAGCACAGACACTGAACAGGAAAATGCCAAAAGGTACCTCTGGAAAGGAGGCCATTAAGGAAAACTAAAAAGAAATGCAATGAGATCAAATATTTAATTAAGAAGCTATGTAGGAATAACAGTAGAGAAACAGAAGCACTCTTCATTCAATACTCAAAGTCAAAAACCTATTAATACTTTGCATTTCAACATAACTCCACTAAACGCAATTTCTAGTCACAAACATGCAGGCATCCAAACCAAAGGCATCTGGAGAAATGGCTCTGCTCTCAAGTTGATACTGCAAAACCTTAAACCTCTCTGATACTATATCTCCATAGCAACTACAGACTGGCTTCACAGAATCACAGATTCACAGAATGTTAGGGATTAGAAGGGATCTTGAAAGATCATCTAGCCCAATCATCCTGCCAGAGCAGGAACACCTAGATCAGGTTACACAGCAATGTGTCCAGGCGGGTTTTGAATGTCTCCAGAGAAGGAGACTCCACAACCTCCCTGGGCAGCCTGTTCCAGTGCTCCGTCACCCTCACTGAGAAGAAGTTTCTTCTCATTTAAGCGGAACCTCCTGTGTTCCCATTTGTACCCATTGCCCCTTGTCTTATCATTGGTTGTCACCAAGAAGAGCTTGGCTCCATTCTCATGACACTCACCCTTTACATATTTATAAACATTAATGAGGTCACCCCTCAGTCTCCTCTTCTCCAAGCTAAAGAGACCCAGCTCCCTCAGCCTTTCCTCATAAGGGAGATGCTCCACTCCCTTAATCGTCTTTGTGGTTCTGCACTGGACTCTCTCCAGCAGTTCTCTGTCCTTCTTGAGCTGAGGGGCCCAGAACTGGACACAATATTCCAGATATAGTCTCACCAGGGCAGAGTAGAGGGGAAGGAGAACCTCTCTCGACCTACTAACCACCCCCCTTCTAATACACCCCAGGATGCCATTGGCCTTCCTGGCCACAAGGGCACAGTGCTGGCTCATGGTCATCCTGCTGTCCACCAGGACCCCCAAGTACCTTTCCCCTACACTACTCTCCAAGAGGTTGTTCCTCAACTTATACTGGAACCTGGGGTTGTTCCTGCCCAGATGCAAGACTCTACCCTTGCCCTTGTTATATTTCATTAAATTTTTCCATGCCCAACTCTCCAGCCTGCCCAAGTCTCGCTGGACGGCAGTACAGCCTTCTGGTGTGTCAGCGACTCTTCTCAGTTTTGTGTAATCAGCAAACTTGCCGACAGTGCATTCTATTCCCTCATCCAAGTCATTGATGAATATATTGAACAGTACTGGTCCCAGTACCGACCCTTGAGGGACTCCACTAGATACAGGCCTCCAATTAGACTCCGTCCCATTGACCACAACTCTCTCGCTTCTTTCCTTCAGCCAGTTCACAGTCCACCTCACTACCCGATCAACCATTCCACACTTCCTCAGTTTAGCTGCGAGGATGCTGCAGGAGATGGTGTCAAATGCTTTACTGAAATCAAGATAGACCATGTCCACTGCTTTACTATCATCTATCCACCTGGTTATGTCCTCATAAAAGGCCATGAGGTTGGTTAAGCATGACTTTCCCTTGGTGAAGCCATATTGACTGCCCCTAATGACCCTCTTATCTTTGATATGCCTTGACATGGCACCAAGTTGTTCCATCACCTTTCCAGGGATGGAGGTGAGGCTGCTGACTGGTCTATAGTTACCTTGATCCTCCGTCTTGCCCTTTTTGAAGACTGGAGTGACATTTGCTTTCCTCCAGTCCTCAGGCATCTCTCCCATTTCCCACAACTTAGCAAAGATGATGGATAGTGGTCTAGCAATGACTTCAGCCAGCTCCCTCAGCACCTGCGGGTGCATCCCATCAGGACCCATGGATTTTTGGATGGCCAGATTGCTTAATTGGTCCCTAACCCAGTCCTCATCAACCGAGGCAAACCCCTCCATTGTCCTGACTTCCTCTGGGGCCTCAGGGGTATGGGGCTCCTCAGGACAGCCTCCAGCAGTGTAGAGAGGCTTGTAGCTTAACATAAAGTTTAACAGTGTTTTCAGTAGACAAGATGTTCATAGCTGTGAAAATTCTTGATATTAGAAGACCTTTTTCAATCTTTTAATTTCTCTACCTCCATGAATCCCTGCTGTATTAGTTTCTGCAGCTTCATTACCGGGGGAAAAAAGCAGGGAGCAGTATTAGGGTAACATTGACAAATTATTTCAGCTTCAA
Source organism: Caloenas nicobarica (assembly GCF_036013445.1). NCBI lineage: Eukaryota > Metazoa > Chordata > Aves > Columbiformes > Columbidae > Caloenas > Caloenas nicobarica. The sequence continues at coordinate 43,749,918 of NC_088284.1, read as the reverse complement.
AGCAAAGAAGTATGTGCTCTTGCTGATACTGGTTTACTGACCACAGCCTTATTCTTTGCAGACTAATATATAACACAGATATATCCACAATGAAACAGGGGCCTGTCATATAAATCTGTTATATAAGTCAAGATGCATACACAAAAGTCATACAAAATACATATACAAAAGTCAAGATGCATTTTAAGCAAGTGTTTTGTTCTGCTAATATGGTGTTCAGTTGCAAATATGCTTGCTAGGTCTAAAGGTCATCTGACCAGAAATTGTGCAGAAATCAGATTTGCAGATTTAATAAAAATGAATTATTTGCTGCAAGAATCAACCTTGCTGAGTAAGACAAAAGTGATACCAAAAATTCTGTCTAGATTACAAAAGGAAAATGTTCTGTCATCTAAAGAGGAGTTTGAAACGCAGCTCTAGTTCCCTTACAAAATGCAAAATTCTGATCAGGCAACTTCAACATTTTTCAATACAGCCGCTTTCAAAAAAATAAATTATTGGAAACTATGACTTTCTATTACCATAATTTTTCTTCTAGAATACTCATTTTCTATCAGGTCTATAACATGCAGTAATTGAAAGTTATAAAGTGCACCCCCCAGAATTTTTTAAAAAGTAAGCCTTAACTATTACAGTGTATTCAGCATTTATACTGTAATATTAATAACACTCTCCTGGGTTTCTGAATACTTTAGTAAAGTATTTCCAAATAAATAAAGAAAAAACTCCATAATTTAAACATATGTAAAACTTTAGAAGAGCACTTACTGTGTAGGGCAAGAATGTTATGATCATCATACAAGCCTAAAAAAGAAGAAATGTACCAAAACACTAGGTAAAATGCAAAGCAAGCAATTTCCTCATTAAAGATGTGTCTAGAGGATGCAACAAAAACAAATGAAATGCTTGTGCTGAGTCATTAAAAACATACATTTCTGAAGTTGCTAAGCTTTGATTGTAACAAATTGCTAGTTCTGTACACATCTTCCATGTTTGCAATTCAAACTGTACAGGCCTATTTTAGAAAACACTGCCATTTCATTACCAACACCACAGGTAGAAGTTTTGCTGTGGTTCTTAACCTACAGTAGCAATGCCAAAAGTACGACACCTTCTAAAGAGGTATTCCTGATTTGTCAAAACCATTGATCTCTGATCACAAATACTTCATATATAAAAAAGCCAAATCTAAAAAATAAAACAAACAAAACCACCTCACATGCAAAGAAATGCATTACTTTGAAAACTTCAGAATTAATTTCTGAACAACTTAAACAGCAAAATGACTGAAAACATAACTGTAATTCAAACCTACCACTTAAGATTTTTTGCCACAAAAGACAAAGTGTTACATTTTCTTAAGCCTGGGGTACAGATATTTTAGCTGGGCACTGAGGAACAGAGTCAAAAGCTTTTGCCATAGATGCCTTTCCTGTTGCCTCATGAACTTCAGACTAACCTGTTGCAGAGCATCTTGTAGCTTATAGTAAAATATGTGGAAGTTAAAAGCAAATTAATTATCAATCAGCCACTTTGGCAAGGAGGAATTCAAGCTTTTTGTATCTTCCTGACTTGGAAATTTGGCAATTATGTTATTTAAATTAGAAACTTTTCAATATGTATATACAGACTTAAAAAAAGTTACCTCTACTTGCTAGTTAGACATCCAGCCTGTCTGACAAGGCTTACCAGATTTAGAAGAGCAAGGACATCATCTATAAGCTCTATCACCTGAAACAACCTGTTAAGGCAAAGCAAGATATCATGAAGTCAGCTCCCAAAACATGCTTTACAACGCTGTACACAAATTGTACTTTCATGATACTATTGGGCAACCTGATTTCTTTTGCTCCGGAGTTTATACAAGTAGTCCAGCTGCTACCAAAACTCATTAGCTCAAACATGAAAATAACGTTAGAAAAATCTGAAAAGCAAGATACAAACAATCAAGTTCAATCATGGAGCAGTTATTCATAGAATGGTTTGGGTTGGAAGGGACCTTAAAGATAATCTAGTTCCAACTTTGCTGCCATGGGCAGGAACACTTTCCACTAGACCAGGTTGCTCAAAGCCCCATCCAGCCTGGCCTTGAACACTTCCAGAGATGGGGCATCCACAACTTCTCTGGGCAGCCTGTTCCAGTGCCTCACCACTCTCATAGTGAGGAATTTCTTCCTAATATCTAACCTAAATCTACTTTCGGTTGTAAGCCACTAACCCTTGTCCTACCACTACCTGCCCTTGTAAAAATTCCCTCTCCAGCTTTCCTGTAAGTCTCCTACAAGAGCTGTAAGGTTACCCCAAAGCCTTCCCTTTTCCAGGCTGAACAACTACAAGTTTCTCAGCCTGTCTTCATAGGAGAGGTGCTCCAGCCCTCTGATCATCTTCGTGGTCCCCCTCTAGAACCTCATTTCTATTTGAAGGCCAAGTGGCATATAATGTAGCAAGCTGGCTTTTCTTTTTCTCCCCCTACTCTATCCTTTCTCTATACCTGAAATTATATATATACTTTGAAGTAAATTTCACTGTTAACAGCCAAGTCATTTGTGAAGAAGTGATCCAGATGTCAGTTCTGACCCATTGACTCACATACCAAAAATGTAACAAGGCAGTGAGCAACAAATCGATATTATCGCTTGGAAAATGGATGATATGGGGATGATTTGGGAGCAGGAGTTGATGATGATTCTCTGTAGGACTTTCCACTTCACTATAGGATGACATGTAGCCAAATCACAGGGCAAGCTACTGGTTTGTTTTCTCCCACAGCAGTTTTGTCCCAAAACAGCTCTATCTTTTGCCATCTGACACATGCAGGACAGGACAGCCTGCAGACTGTTAGTGAGCTGCACAAGGCTTGGGAGCCACAGGACAGCTATCATTAGCTATCACAGAACCACCTATTTACTTAAACAGAGGCAAGGCCTAGAACTAACTGGAGAATGACAGCCGGTGCTCACTGCTCAAGCAAATGCTCCGAAGCATGAACAAAGGCAGACTTTCACCAGAAGGCACTGATCACTGTTCACACAAGAACATGAACAAGTCTGTTTGATACCCTGATGCCAAATAGAAAGATAGGCACTAGACTGACTTTTAGCTTGTCAGTCAAAGCAATGTTGTGTAGGGATCTGAGCCCTGCAGTAGCACTGCACAGGTCTTCCAGAGCAGATCCAGATCTTCAGAGTCCACACAGAGCCTCAGATTTTTCTCCTGAATCATTTCTCCTGAAGATACAGTATAGTTATTATTATGCAAAGAAAATAAGCTTTTCTTCCAAACTGCTCCACACCTCACCAATTAAATTCCTGATCCACAGAAGTGTCACTTAGAATCAATAGAACCAGCCACTCTGCACAAAACCCTAAACTATGCCTCAGTATTTACTTAGGCAAGTAAAGAAAAGCAATGGGATAAAAGCACTGAGGTGAGGTATCAGCTTCAAGTATTACAGGTTGCACACCTCTATTTGAACGCAGTCAAACCACTTAAGGAAAGAATATAGTCCATTTGTCAATTTCTAAAATTCAAACAAAAACTGCCCTGATTCCAGTATGATGCCTGCATGTCAATTTATTTTCAACTACCAAGACATGGGCAGATGGCGGTGTCCACAGCTCTATAAAGTGTAGCACCTGCAACATTACAGTTGATTTTGTGAGGAGCACTGCTGAGGACTGAGTTTTAGGCCACCTGTGGTATATCAGTTCCTCTATTTGTGTAGCACACAAGTTACAAAATCATGCTTTTTTGGCATAATTAGAGGTTTAATCCCATCTAGAATATGAAGTAAAACAAAGAGTAACTCTAATTTAAAATATAGAGAATGTTTTCTCTGTATCACCGTGTCAGTGGTGTAAGAGTACAGTTAGTTATTCACTGCTTAGGGTAGCACTTCCTGACAATGAATTTTTATATTATCCAGCAAAAGGCAATTCAGAAACCTATCAGCAAGACAGAAATGTATCAGGCACATGGTTACCTCCTGTCCTTTTAAACAATAGGTTTTCTTTAACTTTGGAGTTAAACACTGTGTTCCTACCTTACATGAGCTGCCCACGCCACTGTGACTATTAAGAAGGTCATCAAGTAGACTGAAATTTTTGCTAGAAGAAGTTGCTGAACACTCTCACCTAGTTTCTGAAACAGAAGGTGACACCCAGAGACAGAGAAAGGAAAGTTAAATGTTACATTCTGAAATTACTAGCACTATCTGCAAATGAGAAAGGACTTGCAGTCATGTAATACATTTTTTTGAAAATGTCTGCCAAGAATGCAGTTCTCCTCCAGCAATCTTTTTACTGCCATGCAGAGAAACTGGTTTATTAAACACTTGTAAGTATGCTGAAATGCATAGTTAGTAGCAAACAATGTACCAAAATATCTCTTCAATCTGTAGAAGGGCTTCCCAGTGCTCCATTCAACTTGTGATTCATTTATGCACTCTCTCATCACTGTTACTGTGAAAATGGATTTTAGAGGAGGGCTGGCCACAAAACACCTCTTTTATTTTCTTAGCATTGACTTGTGGAGTAGAAGCATCACACACATTTTCATGTGATGATTGTCAACAACAAGGAAGGGGAGGGCTTAACCACAGCAAATTTTGCATGTACCACCACAATGGCTTAAATAGATTCATGTGGCATATTTGAGTTTCCTAAAATACATGAGACAAAATATTTGCATCTAGGTCTGTTTTTAAGAGCAGAAAAATAAATTGTGACTAAAAAATCCTCTAAGCTTTCTCAAATGATTAATTTATGCTGCTTGATATTCCTGTTTCTTTCATAATTAGCTTATTTTCTGTAATCTTCTTCTGCCACTTTTGCTTATTCTCATTGCATTTATTACTAACCTGATTTTAAAACCAGCATTCAGCTTGCACTATGTAAGCAGCTTCTTTAAGTGATAATCTATTATCAAAAAAAGCACATGCTTTCTGAAAGATGTTTTGGTTAGATACTCATCTTTCATGCAGAAGCAACCAGATAAAATCTACGTGTACAGCTCATGCAGGTTTCATTATCAGAACTTGTGCAAATTACACAGATCTTCAGTATTCAAATTTTTCACCCCAAGCTCAACGGTTCCTCTCCCTATGGGAAGTTTCTGTTGGCTTTAGTGCTACTTAATGGTTTAGGCTTTTTGAAAGTCTAGAACTTGAAGTGGGGTTCTAAATTAGGATGTTGCACGTACTCGCAAAAACAAGAGAAACAACAAAACAAAACACATACAATACCTGATCAGGATGTATTTTTGTGTGAGCCACGGGCAAAATCTGAAACAACAAAAGCTTATTAGTTCATAACATTCTTTTCCTTATTGAGAGCTTTATTAAAATCTAAAAAACTTCAGGTAGCCGCAAATATTCCTGGTTCACACGGCTACTAACAGCCTGCAGTTCTGGAAGGCGGCACTCTTCGGCCGAAAGACACCGCATTACCTGGCCCCCAAGACTGGGCACCGCTGCACGGGGTTGGCCCACGCTCGCAGGCACACGACTCCCCGGCTCGGGGACCGGCGCCGACATTTCGCGGCAGCGCTGCAGGAACAGGCTGGCGGTAAGATGCGAACACGGCTCCTCGGAAGCAGCGGGCGCAGACCGGAGAGCCCGGGACAAGCTGCAGCTGCTCGGAGCTTTTCCCCTCACCCGCCCAGCTGCGGGTGCCGGGCTTGACCGCCCTGAGTCCCGCTACCCTGCCGCCGGTGCCTCTTCCACGGCGGAGGCAGGCCGGGCAGGCCCCACGCCGCGCCTGGGCCGGGCGCTCACCATCACCGTGGCGATGATGGAGAGCAGCGCGTCGCTGTAGGCCAACAGCCGGTGCGACGTCTGCGTGCTGCTTCCCAGCTCCAGCTCCAGCACCCGACCGCGCACCGGCTCGGATTCCACCTCCCCGCCGCCGGGGCCCGGCGCCGCGGCTCGCAGAGCCGACATGGCCCCGGTGCGCTCCGCCCCCGGCGCCGGCGGGAGAGGCCGTTGGGCGGGGCGGGGCTCGCTCTCGCACGGGCTTGCGTGAGGCGCGAGCGCCGGTCGTCCTGAGGGAGGTTTGACGGGCGACCCGCGCGGGGAAGTGGGGAGCCGCTTGCAGGGGAACTCCTGTTACTGTTGGAAATACATATAAATTAAAAGCGATTTCTGTACACTTGGGGATGTCTGTGCTGATGTCTTGAAATCTTAAAGTTGATGGCTGATACAGGTGACATGAGCTGGGGGGTTCTGGGGAAGAAGCAGTGTTATAAATGATGTGTTGATAATCTTACCTGCCACCAAAGCTCTTCACAGCTAGTGTATATACACCAAAGATTACACTTACCAGAGGCTCTCGTGTTTGGAGATTCTTAGCTTTGTTTATAAATCATGTTTTAAAATCCACATCTGAACTCTCAAGTAACTTCCCCATCCCCTCCCCTCTGGGTTTTTGGTTTGGTTTGGTTTTTACAAGCATAACCAGCCTTGTTTCATCACGTAAAACCATTTGGTGGTTGTTTTAGGTGCTGCCTTGTGTCTTTTGGAGCTGTGAACTGGAGGATTTTGGTTTATGTTCAGGTTTTTATTCTCTTGGCAGGTCTAGTTCATACCATAATGATAGTCTGTTTGGAATACGTAGGGCTTAGTTTCCAGTCAAGTTGTGCTCTAACTGAACTGTTGCAAAAGGGGTTTATTGCAGAGAAATAAAAAGGGGTTTGTTGCAGAGACTTTTTTTTTTTAAAGTCTTTTGCTGTAACTGAAAGATGGTCAGGGTCTTCAAAAGAAGCATACCTGAATTTGTGATAGGTTTTTGCTGGCAGTATCTTTGTCATCATAAACTTTGTATTTTCAGTTTCTACAAAGGCTATTCACTAAATAATGGATTTCATAAGAGAAATCCAGAAAATAAGCCAAGAATTCAAATATCATGTGAAGAACTCAAATTGCAGAGAGCAAAACCACACTCTGATGGGGTGAAAATGTTCTAGGTTTGCACAAAATCCTATCTGAAGATATGTGGAGAATGCGGTTTAATTCATAAACAATTAGCTCAGCCTACTGATTGGAGTTACTTATCGAAGATGTTCTAGACTGAAAAACATCATGATACTGCATTCCTATAATACAGGATGCTGCTTCCAGTAAATAGTAACTTATTTTCCTCAGGTCCTGTATAAGCTGAAGCTAGGAGTTCAGAGGCCAGATCAGAAATACGCAGCTGAGTATGTACTACAAATTGGAATGAATTTGTAATAGATTTTGGGGGAGGAAGAGTCCAGCAGATAGGCTGTAACTGCTGTGGAAATCTCTGAAATTCATAACTAGGCATTGGAAATAATATAGTATGATCTCGTCAATAGTAGGAAGAACCTGTGGAAATCACTTAGCTGTGCCCCAGGCTCTGCTCAAGAGAGGTGTTTCTACGTCTGGTGGAAGTCAGCCCTTAAAACAGCTAGGGTCTGCAAGGAAGTGGGTGGATACTCTCTGGATGCCTATATGCCAGAACTAGTCAGGCTGGGAGTGTGATATGCTTGAAACTTTTGAGTTGTCTTCCTGGAAAGAAGAATGCGAGAAAAGCTGGGAATCTTGGCTGCACTCAGAAGAGGCCTGAGGAAAAAACTGAAAAGCTGGGAGGCCTCACCTGGAAAAAAACCAGCAGCCAAGTAACTTTTTCACATAAATATGGGGAGATTCTCATCAGGCACTAGCAATGGGCCTTAGGAAAGAACAGGGTGGGAAATCACCTTGTGAGATCTTGGTGAAATACCAAAAACAGTCCAGAGAGAAGGGACTGAATACATTTGCCCGTAAGAACAGCATTTGTTATGCGTAAGTTTTGTGAAAAAGGTATATTAATGAATGGCATTTTCATTTAGGGCTGATCTGAGTGGTCTGCACTGGAACATGTGTTGAACTGATTACAGGAGATGTGACTGAGACACAGAAGCCGCTTCAACTGCGAGATCGCAGAACTAAATCTCTTCTCATAAGCAAGTTGAACTGAAGTATTGTATAAATGATAGAGAAAATAGCAGAACTATGGCAAAAATAAATTTCTAAAACAAAAAGGGTCAAGCTTTTGGCTGAAATATTGAATCAGTGTGCCAAATATAAGTAGAATATGCATGGACTTCAGCTGGGACAGGTACAGTTCTGTGGCTCCAACAAGAACTTTTTTGTGAGGTCCTGAGATGCAGAGCAATATTGAAAGTTCAGCTGCTGAAATGATTCCATGTTTAAAAGGTCTTCCGGTTCATCTCTCCATTTTCCATAGCAGCTTTCTGGTGGCACTGATGGTGTTTTCTACACTTGGTCAAGAAACTTCAGCAGAAGAGGCAAGGGACAACATGACTATTACAGAAGCAATTCATAGTCCCGCCACAAATTGACCAGTGATAAATGTATCTTGGCTGAGACAGCTGCCTTCTAAAACACAACCCCACTGTCACAGGCAATGGAACGCTTTTGTTGCAGGGAATTTGACTTAGTTTGTTGCCAAGTAACAAACTTTTAATTTCTGATCCTAGTATTAAAAAATAAAGATGGCAAAAGATCACTTAGGGAAAACACACCAGCTTCCTTCTGGACACCTTTCCTCCCCACTTCTGGGCCTCTGTCCCTTGGGTGAGGCATTGGGGAACACGAGATTTGGCTCAGTGTGCTGTGATTGGTTTTCTTTTGCTCCTCCATGTTTCTGTCTCCACTCCTCTGGCATGGGCTCCTCCACCGTCTGCAAATGCCTCAGAGGCGTAGCCCCCCTGTGTCTTCTTTTGTACATCTGCACTTGCGTGGGTGCCTCTGCTCTAGTCCTGCTCAGGCAACTTCTCTTGTGCCTCCTTTTTCTCCAGTATCCTCCTGCCTTCACGTCTTTCCTGTCCTGGCACCTCTTCCCTCTGCACTGGTGTCTCTTGCCTCCATTTTTTTTGGTTTCTCACTTACAAAGGTTGACCGTTCTTTGTATATTTTTTTCCTTTTACATTCAAGGCTAGGGTTGGAGTATACGTATACCCTACAATATAAAAAATGGCAAGGAGCATATGTTGAATGAGAATAGTGCATAAGAGACAATGTAAAGCAGAAGGATTTTAGAATGCAGCATAATGTGAATTCATGATGGAGGAGACTGAAATTCTTCATTGTGAATGTTTTTACATGATTTGTATGAAGTGTTGTATGGAACATGTAACTTGAGCTCAAAGCCTATTTATTATAGAGAACTGAAATACCTCCAGGCACACAAATCTCTGTATGACTTGTTTAATTTTGTTTTATATCATAACAAATTCTGAAGCTAAAGAAAGATAATAAAATAGTTAATGGATTTCATAGGGTACTTCTGATAATCATTAACTGTGGTTTAAAGTCTATGTCTTTATTGCTCTCCTTCACACCCATTTAAGCAATCATTGTCATCTGAGAACTGGTGATTTTTGGTGTTATGTGCTGAAAAATTTTGTTCTAAGGATAGATTTAAAAAAAAAAAAGGCAAACCCAAAAGGGGTGCAGACAGCCTATTTCCTCTAACCTGGTTACCTCTTCATGTATCACCCTGTAGAGTGGTGGTTTTCACTGAGGGTGAGTGGCCTGTTGCAGCACACTAGCTACCACTTGAGTTACCACAGGTAGGCAGTGCCTTCTCCAGTCATTCTTGCAGCTGAAATACAATATTGCTTTATTTTTTCTGAAGGTTGGCTTGGACTCATTTGTCTAAAAGCTTTGCCTTCGTTATTTCTTTTATTACCTCATTTATCTTTCTACTCAGAAGTGTCCTGAAATGAAGACATGCTGCTTCCTAGCAGTCAACACATGTTTGCAGAACGAACACACATTTCTTTTAAGATATTTGCTGGTGGCCTGGCAGGTGATACCAAAAAGTTGGCAAAAAGACTCTTTAATACTGTTTCAAAAGTGTTAAAAAGCAGGAACTTTATTCAGCATGCTGGCTGCAGGGAGGATCACTCCTCTAATCAAGCACACACATGACTCACACTTGGTTTTTATTACACACACCAATTGCATTAATTGGTTTCTACTGCTCAGTTCATGCATTAAACATAGATTCAATCACACCTTTTGTTGGAAGTAATTTTTTGGTATTTGAGGGTCTTCATCTGGTTTGTAGCGGCCTCCAGTTTTCAGGAGTTTTCGGGGTTGCTGTCCCACATTATCAATGGCACCTCTTGGATTCTTCTGCAAAGCGTTACACCATTGAGTTTCATTTCTATAGTCACCAAGGGTAGCATTAACATTTTGCAGTTTTATCCATTCATGCACTTGTATATTGTTCTGACACTGTTCACAAGCCAGCTGGATACAAGCGCCCATGGGCATAGATCCCAGCAATTCCAGTTCCTGTGGTTCAATATCTGCTTCCGGGAAGCAATTAATCCGAAGTGCCATGTTAGTATTATTACAGTTCATTGCAATGCCTCTGCATCGACCACTACTTTGAAACAGTCGTGTGATGCTGCTGTAGTCATCAAGGGGGATGCCAACCAAGCATGTGTGGAACGGGCTTTCCGGAGATGCCATAGCTAGGCATATGGAGTTCTGGCCAATCGTGTTGGCTAAAGTAATCCACATGTTAGTCTTTGTCTGTGCAGGCATCCAAAACGCAGCAGCTGCAGCAGTCGATGTCAGGAGAATAACACAGGTTTCACATTTCGCACTGACAACCATTGCAGCCCTTGATCTGTAAAGACACAAGCATAGCCTCTCCCCCAGGTTATCAATTGATGTGGCCCTTCCCATTGACCATTAACTAGTGATTTGACCGTAACTAATGTAGGTTCTTTCTGATTTAGCATGTTTTTGGGTCATACTTGTAAAGTGTTTCATCACAGGATGAATTTGGACTGCACCACTTATATCTAAGTGATTCATCACATACAATGCTTTTGACAATCAGTTTTGTGGTGTTTCCCCTACTTCTCCTTTTTGTTTTTTTAAAAAAAATTCAGAATCAGATGTGTGCATTGGACCTTGACTACGTACTCAGAATCACAAATCAAATTCAGAGGTTCATCCTTAAAAATCTTTAAGTAAAGCTGCGCCAAATTCTACTAATTGGGTTGAACCTTCAATGATTTTTAGAAAATGATGCCAATTGTTATCTTCATGCCAGACCACTACAGCTTTATGAGATTTCCCTGAACCATCAACAAAATCTCTGCAAGCATATGAGATCAGACCAAATACAAGCATGGTCTGTGACCTGATGTGAAAGACATGCAGGTTCTGCAGCAATTTACATTTAGGCATGCCAAAAGCTATACTGTTAAGAAAATCAGCTAGTGCAATTTACAAGGACATAGATTGCAAATAAAAAAATCAAAATTACATTTCATAAATGGTACATATATGACAAAAGGATCATGGCCTATTAAGACTTAAATTTATTCCCTGCATTTCTTGATCAGAGTAACAATCGGTATATCAGTCTGTTAGCATTCTCATCATACTGTCCCAAAATAGCCACAGGTTGTTTCCATGTTGTAGCTATAAATAGACAAATTGCAAGTCCAATTGAATGCAGTTAGCCTGTAAGGTTGTCATAAATTTATTCATCTAAGTCTCTAACTCCATTTTGGCTGTCATATTTACTGGATATCGTTTTCCCTTACCGGATCGAAGTCTTGTTTCAGTTCTATCAATGTAGTGTTGGCTTTACCGAAACATTGGCTGCCAATACTAATGGAAATACAGCATTCGAAATTTCCTTGGAGATTTCTCACTTGTAGCAAGCAGATCTGCACCATCCAAGCAGCTTCTTGTAGGACATGCAACTAAAGAGAATTCTCAGGAAACATTATTTGAGCTTACAATTTACTTAACGAATCTTGACCTAAAAGAGGTATAGGGTTTTCTGGCAAATATGAAAATTCAGTTGTTAAAACTTTGTTCCAATTTTGGCATTCCATTGGTTTCAAAAAATGGCCTTTCTTTTCCATGATCTCAAAAACTAGCACAGTGAATTTACTAAGAAGTCTCTTACAACTAGTTACCACAGAATAAGTCCATTAAAAAAAACTTTTTGGTTTAATTTCCCAGCTTCTTTAGAACTATGGATCCACTGGTGATGCCTTTAAATTTCACCCTCAGACTCCTTCATGCAGTATTACAGTTCTCTAGCAGTAACATTGCTGGGGGGGTGGGGCGTGGGGGAGAATAAAGCCTCCTTCTCACCCCTATCTGAGATGGTAAGATCTCTAGCCCAGCATGAAAATAGATCAGTCCAAACTCCACATCAGATCAGCTTGGTTCCACTCCACACCCAAATCAGCACCAGTCTGACTCAGAGAAGCACTCAGCACTCTGACTCCCCAAAGCTGACCAACGTGAAAAGACTGACTTCAGCAAGGAGGTAAAACGATGAGCTCCTTCCCCAGATATGCCAGAACCTAAGAGACGAGATGGAAGCAAAAAGAAACAGCACCAACAACCCCTGATTCAGAGCCAAGAAGCAATGCAGTGCCACAACAGGGACGGATGACAACACTCCAGGAAAAAAAGACAGAGTGGGGGGAAATAAAGCCTCCCTTTCTCCGCTTAGCAGTGGGCAAACAGGTTTTTCCTTTTTTTTTTTCCTTTCTCTTCTTGCTGCAGTGTAGAAATAACCAAGGCTACACAGGTGGTGTAATCACTGGTGCTGAGGAGTTGCCGGACTGCTGGGTTACAATGAGCTGAGTTTATCTTGCAGCCTGACACAGGCCTGAAATTTGTGTTCAAGCTGTACAGCACAGGCCTGGGATATTTTGCTTTTTTGTTTTCTCATTTCATTCCAAACATAATACACTTTATATGCAATTCCAATTAGCTCAACAGTCGTTACATTCCTTAGCTCCATTTACCTTTTACAATTTACAGATGTCAAAAACCAGCATATTAAACATCAATCTGTTATTCCGTTTTCCTAGATCCAAATCAGTTCATATTCTAGCAACTTTTAAATACAACCTCATACGATACCAATTTCACATTATAGCATTTAGGTTGGTTTTTTGTTTGTTTGGTTGGTTGGTTGGGTTTTGTTGTTGGTGTTGTTGTTTTTGGTGTGGGGTTTTTTGTTTTTTTTTTTTTTTTTTTGTACAGTGCTAATCAGAGTTTAACAATTTAAATTATTTTCTGGTCTCAAAATTATTAGATAACAATAAGAGCAAATTAACTTACTGTACCGTACTTCATCCCATTTTTCCAAAGTTCTGCAGAACAACATCAATTTCAATACAGCACGAAAACCCAGAATTCCACATTCAAGCCACATTCAAGTATAATATCATTTCAAGTTTTCTTTTATCAGAATATTTCCCCAAAAGTTACTCTAATGTGTAAGGATGCATCCTAAGGGGGAGCAAGGTGGTATTTTAGTAGCAGAACCGGTTCCCATTTTGTAATTATCTCCCCAAACAAAATTCTTTTGGTACCAAATATATATATATATATGCAAACTAAAATACTGAGCTCAGATATGAAAACCAAATACCAAGTTCAAATATGCAGATGGATCACAGTTACACTCATTCAAGACAATATCTCTATTTTTGCATTGCACCTTTGAACTGCTTACTGCTCAGCCAGGTAGAGGTACCGCTGGGTCTCCCTGACAAAACAGGTCAGTGCGCGCTGGAGCCCAATCGGCAGCTGCCCCCCCGCTGCCCTAGCAAGCTGGACTGGGCAAGGCTTTTATTAGTGTCTCATCTGGTGTGCTACAACTGTTATCCCAAAACCAGGATTCTTTACTTGGTGTGCATACAAAAGAGCCAAATTTAGTACACCGAGATGAGACACAGCCTGTTGCAGAGCTGTGCACGTCTGAATGCTGGAATAAAGCTAGCATGGTAGAAAGACAAGTAACGGCTATTACACACAAAATTGTATCATCGCATTCACGCAGTAAAAAACTAAATTACTCATGATCTTCTGTATTATCACAAAACATACATTTTGAGTCCATGGATTCTCATTATTTAACAGTCTGCAAATTCACCGTACCACACAACAGACAAAGACCTACTAAAACAGCAACATGATTAAACAGATACCCACAAAGAAAACAGGCTAACAAGGAAAACATCTATGATTGCTGTGTTATACTTAAAGATACTTAAAGGTTCTATTCTCCGGCCAGTTTTCCCAATCATTTAACTTACACAGCAGCCACCACTGATTTCAATATTTAACAAGATCTTCTTTCCTCATATTTCCAAGTGCTTTCCTATGTTCTAAAACACCTCCCAATACTGATTTCTTAGGAACATGACTTAAAACAGTCATTTCCCCATCTCGTAAGTAAAAAATAATGAGAAGCGGTGGGGGGAAGCACAGGGCTGCTTGCAGCACTGTTGCTGAGTTTTTACAGGACTTTGGTCATCCGAATGTGAACAACCCAGTGTTTCAAAAATAGTCATTGTATACTGTAAGCCAGGCATGTAGAAAAACAGGAGGAAACTCCTTCATGCAGGTGCAGGGAGGAAAGCACCCAGTTCTGTATAACTGCAATTATGTAACTGCAAGTCGCATCCTGAACCATTTGCTTCTGCCAAATGGGTAAGACCTCTACTGCTTGCTTTTGCCAAATAGATAAGATTCTGCTTTCTCATGATTGATAATAATAACTGAGTAATGCTGGTTTCTTGTTCAAATAGAAAAATAGATGTATTATGTAACCCTGTAAGTTGTAACCTAAAAATAGTATGTAGAAGTATAAATATTTCTGTGTGACTAATAATAAATGGCTCATGATGATCATATTGGTCGTGTCGTGAAGTCTGCTCGTACCCTTGTGTCACAGCACAAGTGGGAAAAGTGGGGAGAAGGTTTTACGGTACACTTACATGATCAATACCACAAAAAACCAACAGTAACAACAACCAGTAAAACAATTAACTCACATTCCTGACAAGCTGCTTGATTTTCAGAGAGGCAATACACAGAAGCACGTAATATGTACTGTAAAACTCACAGATAACTCCTTGATAGCAAACATTAGCGTTCTCTATTGCTAATTTCAACATTAGTGCTTCCTTAGCTTCTAAGTTTTCAACCTGCTTATTGATGGCCTCTTGAAGATGGTCAATAAATTGCAGGTAATTCTCATTGGGACCCTGTTTAATAGTCGTAAATGATTTGGCTGCTTTGTCAGTTTCAGGCACCTTTATCATAGCTTGATATGCAAGGTCTGTTGACTGCCTCAGGATTTCAGAAACTAATTGTGCCTGTAATTGTGGTGTGCCAATTAGTGTCTCTTCCAAGAGCTGGGGCATACCCGCCCCTTTCAATGAATCCCCATCATTCTGTCCTAAATGATCTATAGCTGTTACATTGCATAGGTCTAATTTTGCTTGAGTCTTTCATTGTTTTTATCTGATCTTGGGGCAACACGTACACACACTCCTTTTCTTTTCCTTTTAAATTTTCAAGAGAATGCTGTGGACCCTCATCCTCACTGGAGTCATCAGATAACGTGGACTTGAACGGTGCTGGAGAATTGTTAGTAACAGGGGGGTTTGGAACAGTGCACATTTTCGGGTTTTTTGGGGTTTTTGTTTGTTTGTTTTTTGGTTTTGTTTTTGTTTTTTTCTCAAATCTAGCCCAGGAAAGCCACCCCCCTCCACCGTCTCTGCCTGTTCCTGTCGCTCTTTTAATCCTCTCAAAGTCTCTAGCAACAAGTGCCATGTCGTTAACAGTTCAATTGTTTCTTTGGATCTTTGAGTAGTGCTTTGCCCCATAGTAACATCCTTCATAAAGTCAATTCCAGAAGGCTAACACCCTGCTTCTTCAGAAGCAATTTCCATGTAGATAATATAATACCCTCTTCTTTAGATAAGTTCCCCCCCGTGCTCCCGGTAGCTCACCTACTCTTGGCATGGTGTCTTTTCAAGGATCTGGATCTTTGGCAGCTCCGCCCTGCCGCTCTGTCAGCTGTACTTCGTCTCCCCAGCTTGTCATTGGCTGTCACAGCTTTGCTGCTGTCTCTTCTTCATGCGGGATCCTTCTTCATGCAGGATCACGTCGGGGTCACCATATGTTGCAGTTGAGACAGACAAATGACATAGACCAAGTTCTTCCAGGATGAAAGTAGTAGATCCCATTTATTGCCACAAGTGCGTTTTTATATGGTTTTACCAATTCATGTGTCTCTTCACTATTGGTTACAAGTTACAGCAGTAACATCTCATTGGCTAATTTTGCTGTCATCAATGTTACTCTTCTGGTCCCTTCTCTCTCACGGGTACATCCCTTCTCTATCGTGGGTACACCTTAACATCTCTGGATACTCCTCTACTCCCAACTTTCTCATGGGTAGGCCTCCATATCTTCAAGGCTGATCTCTGTTCCCATGCCATCCGTCAGGGAATCCACGGACCCACCGTAGTCCCCCACATTTCTCCTGGAGATTAAGAAGATTAACAAATTACTCACCACAGGTTTGGTTTTTTTTCTGAATAAATGCCATTCCAGAAGCATGGACTGGGATAGCGTTATGGTTCGTCCATTAAAACAGAGCTGCTCTTGATTCAAACCTCGTGTATACTATATTTGGTCAGTGGCCAGAGCCACTGACAGCTGTGTTGCAGAGCTGAATGGATGAGTTACCGAACCTACTGTAAGAGTGATGCACTTTGGCAGTCTCAAAGGTAGTAAGCTGTCTGTCTTCCAGGCTGTGAAATCTGCAGGAGAGGAAAGGAAAGCCAAATATATGGCATTTCAAAGACAGCAAGGTGTTTTAGTCTTAATTTCTGTTTCCTAGTAGGGGTGAACTCCATTGAGTAATACTGCTGTTGTTGCAGTGCAACATGGATTGTGTCCCTAACTTTTGTCAGCAGAGCAGAGAACATGTGAATAGCCTCATTTCTTTATATTACATCCATCCAAGCATTTCTGAAGGGTGTTAGAGCAGAGAGGCCTTCTTAGTCTGCAAGAAAACCTATATTAAGGATGGAGCAATGCCAGTATATTTTGGCACGTATATAAAAGCTGTGCAATCGGTAGCAAAGGGCACAGGCTATCATATAATGATCTGCAGTTGCTCATTTTAGCAGAGTCCTCCAAAAGTTATTTGAAGTTATGTTAACATGCCAAAAGGTGAATTATTTTAGCATCTGCCAGTAAAATCTTAGGCTTCTACGGCTTTCTTGTTATTGTTTTGCTTCTCTTTGATGATACATGTAATATCCTTTAGTTAACTCTTTTGGTAATGGTACTTCAGTAGTTTCAGTAATTTTTTTTTCTCACAGTGATTTTAAGCATTGGCTACAATCTATCATTTTTCATCCAATTTCCCTTCATCTGTTTATTTTTTTGCTGCAGAAAATAACTCTGAGGTTCATTCTCTGTTTTCAAAACATTGCTCTTGGCCTTGAGTGTTCACTGTCATTTTTTTTTTCTCTAGGTCACAATGGAATGCAAGGAGAGTAATGGCACAGTGGAGCCCATTCAAGTGCACACACTTGTGATTTCAGTATGTCATGCCCTGGACATACCTCTACAACAAATACAGAAGGAGCTAGTGGAGAAAGTTGTTAAAAACGTCATTCCAGAGAAGTGTCTTGATGAGGGTACAATTTATCATCTCCTTCCAAGTGAAAAGTTTGTAGAAGGTAGTCCTAAGAGGACAGCCTGTGCAGATTTGGATTCTACTTTGCCACATGCTTCTAAATCTTCTCTTGAATAAAAGTGCAATGGACTGGTATACCTTTAACCAAGAAAGTATACTTTTTAAAGGAAACTCTGGTTGTTTCTACTGGAGTTTTCCTAAGCGACAGCTAGCACATAAACTGAAGCTATACCTGCTTGGACAGGCAAAGGTATAGATTCTTGAATCATTGTCTTGCTTCCAGAAAGTATTTTAAATAACCAAAAGCCAGGCCTTAAGTTATACACTAAAAATGCCCGACTGAAAGTCTCTCTTCACTTTCATAGTAAAAATCAAAACCAGAAATAACAGATCTGATCCACACTGAAATTACTCAGAAAGCTAAACAAATTTCAAGGGAGACCTTAATGTGTCAAGTCTCAGTAGTCATTAGAATTTGACATATGTTCTGCTTTCAAGGTGCAGGTACTAGGTAAGCTGGCCGTTATTGTGAAATTGTAAAAAGTTTTGTTACACAAAACTGTCTAGTTTTGTATAAAGAGTTCAATGAAGGATTAAAAGTACAAGGTGTGCTTATGGTCACACTGGCATACTGCTTTCATTGAGGAATAAATGTCAGCTTAACTCCCATATTACTTACCTGGTGATTTAAAATTAGTGGATTAATGCAGTCTGTCTTCTTTCAGAATGTGATTTCTCAACACTCTGGAGTTCATTTATCAGCTCGTACTCACCAGCTTTCCTAATCTGACAGAAAGGCTTGGATCAGCTCATCAAGCTGTAGGAAGCAGATTAAAGTCTACGCAAGAGGGTGGGACTCCATTATCAGGGGCACAGGCAAGCAGGAAGAAAAAAGAAGAGTAGTACTGAGTGATCCTTATGCTACTAGTGAACCACTAAGGTGAAGTACTCTTGCGCTGGCAGCACTGAGCTGCAGATGTAAGCCCTGGCTTACACTTCAGTTTGTGTGTCTAAGAGAAGCTTGTTAACCTTTTAGGTCGTATGTGATCTATTTTTCAGGAAGGCTTTTCTCTTTCTAAATTCTTGGCCTCCATCAAGTGTTACTGAGTGAAGTCATTGGCCAGTAATCCAGAAATAGCATTTCATGATTGCTGATTTGAAGGGAGCACACTTTTTGTGATGCTTACATTTGTCCCATGTTCTTATCAGTCTTCAAAAGCAACTGCAGCACAGACAGCTTAGTACACCTCTGAAAAATACTCCAGTCATGTAGGCCTCTTTCATTAAACAGTTGCATGTGAAGGTGAACACTGCGAACAATGGGTCATATTTGTGGCAAATACAAAAACCAGATGTACCAAATAACCCAGTATGGGATGAAGTAAACTGTGGTGTTTCATGAATGTATTCAATTGTTTGCCCTGCACAGTGATGCTGGACTGACTGGGAAGAAGATCATTGTTGATACCTGGGGAGCCCATGGTAGACGTACATTCTCTGGAAAAGATCCCTCCAAAGTTGATCGTTCTGCAACATATGCAGCTCACTGGATCACAAAATCTCTGGTGAAAGCTGATGTGTGTAGAAGAGTATTAATCCAGGTAAGGGCGTTCATGAAAGTAATATACCATAACAGAAATTCCGTCTCATGTGTCGTCACCTCCTCAGAAGACATAATACCATCACAGTCCTGCTCCAGTTGCATTTTTAAGGAGCCCTATGAGGGAAGCCAAAGACATATGACTGTCATGAAATAAGTACTGTTCTCAATAGTACTCTTTATCCAACTCTGTTGCCATCCCTGGTATAGGCACTCCTTGCTTTTACTTCCAGCAGCTCTAGTGATCCTGTGCATGCACATGCATGGCCAGCACTCCGACCTGGGCTGCTCAGAACATTACAGACAGTTATGTTAGTGGTGTCTAGATGTGGCTGTGCAACCTGCTGTACTATATGGTCATGTTAGTTGTAATTTAAATCACTTTAAGCTGTATTTGAAATTACCTTAAAGTTACCATGAGTTCTCTACTGTATGTTCCTAGTGTACCACTATGGTGTGAGGTGTGACTACAAGCAAAATGCAATTGTTTTTAACAGTTTAAAACAAGAACAACTTTCATCAGTCTTATATGCTCAGAAGAAATGTGACTCCTTCCTTGTGCATGAATTTTTGGGATTACTAACTCTAAGAAGTTGAAAGAGGTGTTTTATTGACCCCCAGACAGTTTCACCATTAAACACGAACCCAATGCATATCCTAATTAATTGAGGTTTGTCTAGGCAGTTTGCAGTACTATTTTATACACATACTTATTCTGAGTAGCTGCTGTATAGTAACTTTAACTCAGTACAACAAATTACTAGTAAAAAGTTGCAGTGATCTGGCTGATGTTTTGCTGCAGAGGTGTCTTTAAAACCTTTTACTTTCTCTGTGGACCAGAGGAGAGGACCACTGGATGTGGTTATTATCAATGACATAGTATGTAGACATCCCAATTAGGAACAAGACCCCTTGCTTTAGATGTTGTGCATGTGTTTGATACCTGATTAAACTTAAAGTTTGGAGTTAGTCAAGGAAAGGTGAGATTGAGAATAAGCCAAGCACAAAGAGTGATGGTTAGCAAATTGTTGATAACTTTATTTTTGTTTTCTTTTTCTTTTTTTCTTTTTTTCTTTTTTTTCCTGAGGGGACAGAAGACAACCTTCTGATTTCTTGATATGCACATTTTGAGTGGCATATTTGAGCACATACATAACTGTCTTAATTCTTGAGTTAGGTGGGGATGTTGTTATTCTAGTAATTCTCAGAGACTCTCCCTAAAGACCCGAGCTTGACTCTAGACAAAGCAAGATCAATTTTGTTCACAGCAAACTATGGCGATGTCGCATATTAGCAATGAAGGTAAAACGGGAGGAGAGAGGGTGCGGGGAGCAAAAAAGCAAATGTTCTGTGAAGTCATAGAAGGCTGGATTAAAGATTAACAAAGGGAAAAATTATGAAGTGGAAATGCCAAAGTGTTTTCAGCCCATTACTGTCTGTGTGCTATACTGAGACCTTGCCAGCCTCCACTGGATCTGACAATTGAGCTGGCTCTGCTGTGGATATTGTTTCCATGCTAACCTCCTTTTCATACTGAAATGGATAATGGAGAGAACTGCAGACAAATTAGCTCTATGTTATCACAAATACCATGTAGGCTTTATTTAGCGTGATATAGAATTGTGAACTTATTGGTTAATGAAAAACAGACTTCGCTTGATCTCAAAATTAGCTAAGGAGAAGACAGTCATGATTACGGCAGTTTCTAACAAAAAACAATTATTGGTTACTGACAAGTATATAGATAGAACTGAGCCACTGGGCTACTACTTCTTGAAATCTGTAGAAAGCAGACACAATGAGAAAGACCAGTGAAAGCCACAGAATGGTTTGTGTTGCTCAGTGACATTCAAACAAAACATGTTTTCACCCAAAAACACCATGATGGAAGAAAAGGAAGTGTATATCAGCCTATACTGCAGAAGAACTGTATTTTGGAAAAAGACTGAATGTTAAAAGCAAATACTTTTCAGGACAATCCATCAGTTCTGTGCTGTGCAGTGCTGTGGTGAAAAGAAGCTAATGTGGTTCTTGGATGTTGTAAAGGAGCTATAGATCTCCTCTGCAACCCTTTGAATGAAGTGAAACTACAGGGAATGCTTCCTGAGTTACTTTCTTGACTTCTGAAATCTGTGTTTTAAAAAGTTCATAGAACTGGATGAAGTTCCAGGGAGTGCATGGAAATAACTCACTCTGGGAAAATAAGTCTGTGAGTGCCTCAGGAACATGGAGCTTTTTCTCATCTTGTCCTAGATAATATTTTCGCTGCTTCAGAAACAAACACAAAAACAAACAAACAGAAATATTTGCACATCTCAGAGTCTCCTTTCTCAAAGGCATGAAATCCTTGCATCTAGGATGCTGAATGACACAGAATGACAGTCCCTGAAGATGATTAGAAAGTACCTCTTTTGCTTTTAAGAAATTCCACTTAGGTCTGATATTTGACCAGACTGAGCATTCTCTGAGGAAGACAGGTAATTTTCTAACATAAAAGACAAATAACAAAAATGTATCTCCTAGCTTTCTTTATGCAGAAAAGGTGTGCGTAAAATCTTCCCTGATACATCTCTTAAGCAAAAGTATGAAGGTCTGTTTTAACTGTGTTTGGGTTGTATGCATGTGTTCTATAGCTATCATATGCTATTGGTCGGAGTCATCCTCTTGCAATCTCAGTGTTTCATTATGGAACGTCAAACAGATCTGAAGAAGAACTGCATGAGATAGTACGGAAAACCTTTGATCTACGTCTTGGAGCTGTCATATGGTTTGTGTGCTATTAGTATTTACTGAAGAGAATCGTATTTTTAATACTCTCTTTAACAGTTTAATGTTAAAGTTTCTGGCTTCTAACTTCATCCAAGTCACCTTCATCATAAATCTGTAATTGCTGTCTGTCACGGAGGCACCCCAAAATAAGTTTAGGCGGACAACAAGGTCCAAAACAAAGCTTTATTCTGGCCGGAAAAGTACCGCTGATAAACCAATTAGAAACGGGGTTTATACAATTAGTTAGCACTCCGATAACATAAGATACAGGTTCAGATATTAGGTTAGGAGATTATTTGGGGTGCAGTGAAATAAGAATAATGAGGATCCACAGCGTGCATGTATGCACTCACAAGAAAACAAACCGGAGCCCTCTCTGCCCCGTTTTGCCCATAAGAGATAAACATAAGCCTGCTGCAGCCAGGACTTTACACTCATCTGTCCCAGACGAGGAGTTTACTCTTGCCTATCAGGCAAGGAAGTTACACTCGTCTGTCCCAGATGAGGAATTTACACTTGTCTGTCCCAGATGAGGAATTTACATTCGCCTACCAGGCGAGGACTTATTAAAGCATATATTCAGTAATTTATCACTCACCCACACACGGAGGTGAGGCGCTCCCCATCCCGGGAGGTTACCTTAGACGGCTTCTCCGTCTAACGGGAGGGACTCCGGCAGCATGGCAGACCCACTGCTCCGAGGAGACCACACAAAGGGGGTCTCCAGTGGGAACCCCATTTATAGTCTGTTCAGATCTGACTGTGGGCATCCCAGAAGCTTCTCAGCTTCTCTACGCCCCTCCCCTGAGTGTGGGCATTCAAGAAGCTTCTCAGCTTCTCTGGGCTGTGGGCGCTCTTGGCCCCTCCTCTGCTAACGACCCTGCCCAGCGACTCTGGGTCTCCACAAAGAGCCATTAGCTGCCCCATTACACAGAATCACAGAATCACAGAATGTTAGGGATTGGAATGGACCTCGAAAGATCATCTAGTCCAATCCCCCTGCCAGAGCAGGAACACCTAGGTGAGGTTACACAGGAAGGCGTCCAGGCGGGTTTTGAATGTCTCCAGAGAAGAAGACTCCACAACCTCCCTGGGCAGCCTGTTCCAGTGTTCCGTCACCCTCACTGAGAAGAAGTTTCTTCTCAAATTTAAGTGGAACCTCTTGTGTTCCAGCTTGAACCCATTACCCCTTGTCTTACTGTTGGTTGTCACCGAGAAGAGCCTGGCTCCATCCTCGTGACACCCACCCTTTATATATTTATAAACATTGATGAGGTCACCCCTCATTGAAGGCCCCAGTTCTGAGACGGGGATGGGCAGTCACCAGTGCAACTGCCACACCAGTTCTCAGGGCGTGGGGGGGGAAAGTGTAACTGCCACACTGTCATTTCTGCTCTTCCCTTACCCATACACCTATACAACATACAAGGGCAAATTCATAAATTGGGTCACAAAATGTACTGAATAAGTAAGACTAGTGTAATTATATCATGTTTTATCTCCCAGTAGCCCTGGTAGTGTGCTACATCACTGTTCATTAGCCACATGGTAGTGTGCTTCGTAAAGTAAAACTAAAATTTAACATTAGATGTTGTTAGTCTTCCCAATCTGTTTACAGGGTGTGTAAGGATCCCAATTCCTGCCTTTTCTGCAAGGCATGAGAAATATTGTCTTTTTTTCTGAAAGGAGTACTGAGGTCTCCCTGCTTTTGTTCTTTAGGTGACAACAACTTGTGAGAGAACTGCCACAAGATGGTAAGTTCTGGTGCCTCCACTTCACAAGCAATCCCATTGAAATGAGCGGGTCATTATGTACTGTACTTTGCCTTTGCTCATGCACAGAAGCTGAGTGTCACCCTAGCACAATATCGGCAGCACGATGTTTGCTGTTGCTGTTCTGAGAATATTGGACGTTAGCCCAGAAGAGAAAACAACACCCTTGAGTGACTAGTGCCTTCACAAGGTGTGCCTGTAACCTATCTTCAGCATCAGAAAAACCGAACACTGCAAGCCTGTTTCTAGTTGTCATGCAGTGTTGTGCACCCTGCTTGAAGTCAACTAAACTTAATTTAAAAGGAATTCAGGTTTCCTAAATGCTGTCTTAAGTTTTAGTGAGCCATTTAAATATTGTACGCATTTAAAAAACAGAACAAGAACAAAAATCCCACCATGAGATGGGATGTCTTGAAGTGAAAATTCAGTTGTGATCAGAAGCAGCATTGAGGCTACCATGCAGTCAGAGAGGACAAAGAAACCCAAACCTATTTACATTGCCTCCTGCAGCCAACCCAACTATATTCCTTTCTGGAATATTTCTGGACCTGGAAAAGCAGGTCTTTTAGACAAACATAATTCTTTCACTTAAAGAAGCACAGGAATTATCCTTTTCTTTGAGAGAAAAAAGGGCTGGGGGAGAGAAGCAGATCAGCACCTGTTCTTATCAGTAGTTACCCACCTACATTCCAGGGACCTGTAATTTGACCCCTGCACTTTTCCTTCTATAATATTTCACTTGTTCATGACTAATTCATATGATTCTTTATGGGAACCTTCAGGAGGTAGAGCTTCTTACCTCTTTGTAGTACAGTTTCATAACACCTAAAGGTACACGCTCAGTCCTGAAGAACTTTCAAATCTCTTGTCCTATTTTAACCGAACTTGACAGGCTGGACTTCTTGAAAGTTTCATGACTTACTGAACTAATGGAGAGAAACACTATCTCTTCTTTCTCCTTTTAAGGCAGCAGACACACTATTTCATCCTTTATTAAACTCTGTGAAATTGACATCAGAGCTCAAGCTGGCCATAGGTACCAGCAAGAACTTGACTTCACACACAGAGGAACCACTTTCTCACTTTGAGAACTATGGATTTAAAAACCTCTGTTCTAAAATGCTATAACATACATGTTAGCTATCTCATTATTTGAGGAAAATGCTTTTAATGACTCATTTATCTTTTAAATCCAGAGCTATTAATATCATTCTAGTCTCTATATTCCAGAGGAATCTCAAGTGTATTTGACTCTGAAGTGAGAAATGTCAACATGTTAGTGAACAGGAAGTTTATTTTTTTCCTTAGAAAAGGAACGACGGTTCTGACAAGCCATATCAACATTTTGCTGGTGTAGCCACCATTTTGCGCTCCTTTTCAGAACATTTCCTAAACGTATATGCTGAACTTATATGTTTCCTGAGATATTGCAAGGTGTTATGGACACTTCTGAGGCTAGGTAATGTTTTCAAAGTGCCATGAGTTCACAAGTACAATCAAAACTCTTCTTTTCCTTTGGCATTATGGCAGTTCATTGCCATCAGTAATTTGTGTGGTGGTTCTCAGACACTTCACCTGATTTGGTGTGCCTAAAAATGCTGCATTTTCTAAATACATTATTGTAGCCCTGAAAGGGCAGTAAGAAGAGAAGAAAGCAGGCTAAAACTTGAGCAGTATCTCCTTGTTAAATGTTACCTCACAGTTTTAAATCCTGTAAATGGTGCTGGCTATCCATTGTAATCAACTATTTACCAAAGTACTTAATGGTGTCTTAGTTTTCTTTTAGTTGGCACTGACATTTTCCTGGCTTTTGTATTAAGGTCAAGCACAAATGACTGTAGTAACCATTGAAGCATGTGATCATGTTGCACAAAATATTACTTGAAACAAGACTTAGCTGCTGTACATCATAAATAACCCCATACAGTGTGAGAATGAGTAATATGTTGACCATCTGAAACATATTCATTATCCTGTTAGTATTTGTGCTTCTTTCCTTACTTTGCCATTCCTCCACCAATTTCCTCTTAGGCAGCTTACAATATGAATCATCTATTTTAAACGTGCTTTCAAAGATAATTAAACAACATAATACCAAATAGAAGGAAGCCCGAGTAGAAGAAGATGTTCCAGGCCTTTCATGAAATGAAGAGAAACTTCTGTGTAGATGACTGTGTCTAACCATTTAGCACAGCTGCAATCTGCTATATTATACAGGCTAAAAAACAAGAGTCATGACTTGCACCTTCACTGTTTATCTAGTCACAATCAGCATTAAGCCCTATTCTAAACTGCATCTATTTAAGCAGTTAAACCTCCACAGCTACTTAGTCTACTAGATCACCGTCTTCGGTGACTTCTTTTGAGGTCATAATTGTCTTTCTGGCACAACAGCATTACAAAATATTCTATATTACTCTTGCAAGAACAGAAAACACATTGATGATTGCATAGGCATAGCTGAACTTTATTCCAATTGTAATGCTTCTGCATTGTCATGCTTATAAAAGCCTAACTGCACAATTACCAGGTCTCTGATACATTTGAAGGTGACAGTTTCTAGTCACTTTAAAATTTAAAATCAGCTCACTACCTTTCCTGCTGTAAATCTGGGTGATTGGGCAAGGAAACAACACCTAGGTTTTCTTGTCTTTCTTCCAGGGATAATACTGATTTTCCCTGCGATGTGTCTAAATCATAATATACCTTGGAGTAGAGTTAAGTGTAAGATTTGCGCTTTTTTATTTTAATTGAGGCAGCTGGATTTGAAGAAGCCAATCTATCAGAAAACACCATGCTATGGGCATTTTGGGAGAGAAGAAGTTACATGGGAAATACTCCAAAAGTTTTGGTATTAAGCTTTTCTGAATGTTTCATATAATTGACGAGTGGTTTAATAATCAGCTAAAATTTCAAGCTGTTCAAGAAAAGACTGTATCTACTCTTTTAAAAATTACATTCTGTAGTTAATAGATATTAATATCAAATACAAATAAAATTATTTGTATTTAATTTCTAACTTTCATAGTGACCTTACACTTCAAATGTGCACTGTTCTATCTAACGTACTCTTCAGCTTTGTCTTTGGTGTCATGTGAACAATTTAGTCCTTTGACTGTGATTAGATCGTAAGTGCACAGATGGTTGTGGAACTCGAAGTCATTCCTGTTCTGCCACGGAAGCCCAATACTGCTTACAGAGTTACCTTTATACTGAAGTGGATTAAGTTGGTGAGTTAACTTCCAACAGCTCCCTGTGAGAGGAAAGAAGTAGTAGCACTAATTGCCATAATTCTGTGGGCCAGGACTTCCATGAATACAGCTTCAGTTACGGTCCTTCTGGTCCAAGCGAATTAGTAAAAATACCAATTTTGCTACATTGTTCATTGTAACCCCAAATATACTTAGCTATGAGGTAGTGTTATCTGTGCTTTTAACATTAGGGTTTTGTAGGTATATCTGTGAAAACTGATGAACTCATATGTTGTAATACTTTTACTCATTTATAGTTACTCCTCTAATTGAAGTTTTCCATGTCTGCATAAATGGGAATTAGCTGTATGAAGTTTCAATTAAGTTTCATTTTGCCACTTCTGAAATTTAAAAAAAAAATTGTAAAAAACATTGGAGGACATTACTTTCCTTTGACTTCTCTATCTGAAAGAACAAAATGGAGAGAGAGAATTCAAAATCATTTAGCTTCTCTTCAAAGAGTAGAGAGGATGAAAAGGCTTGCATATGGAATGTAGCAATTCTGGAAAGCAAATTTATCATCAAATTGTAAACTGACAGAATATTGGAATACTGTACTTAATACCAGGGAATTTTAAAAGACAAGTAAGCAATATCGCTGCCCCATCCCCAATAAGGGAAAAATATAGTCTTCAGTGGTAAGTCTAATCAAATGCAAGTAGTTGAATGCAACATTAGTCTCAAGCAAGTTTTAAAAAGCTCCTTCCTTTCACTTAAAGACTGATAAGACTGATCAATCCACTGCTCCTTTGACAGGTCAGAGCTGAAGGGAGGTCATTGTACTCCTGTACCTGTGCCTTACCCAGTCTAGCATGGTTAACCTGATCTAGCACTGTAGTGCTACAGTCTTGTGACCTACAAAAAATGGCTTTTTTTTTTTTTCTTCCACAAGAAAAACAAATTCATTCCTGGAATAAAAGCTGCAATTCTTTTGTGGGCTTTTTTTTTTTTTCCCCCCTAAAGATTTACTTAGTGATAAGTTTTCCTTATTACCACGGGACCCTGGACCCTCACTCTGCCTAGAACTAATCCAGTTTAGTATGCACATGTCCATGTAGGCATAAAACATGTAATTAACCTTTACTAAAATATCTTCGAATTGGTATTATCTAGGAAATAGTAATGTAGCTTGCTAAAAATTTTGAAATGTCAGAATAGCTTCTACTTTTAGTAATATAGGGGTGCAATGTTTAAATTGCAAAGGATTGCAGAGATTACTATACAACAGACTGACTATAACAACCTGTTGAAAGGCATTTCAGTAAATGGGCACATAGTCTCAGTTTTACAGCTGTCTAAATTACAGCTAGTAACAATTTTATTGTCATGATACTTCCCCATTCCAAAGCTGAGTAGTGCTTTGGTAAGAAGCTGTGATGCTTTGTTTCTCACAGGAGAAGACCATTTTGATAAAATCTCATGTTAAATTCAATGAGGAAATAATTTTTTCAATGGAGGTGTCTCTTAATCACTGCTCATTTAGGCTTTTCTGACTGTTAGACAGCTGGATCATTTCTGCAATATTTCTTTCTCCTGGCTCTTTGGCTTCATATAAATAGACTTGAGATCAAAGTTATGGAGCTTTTCTTCAAGGAGTCAGATAGTCTCTGTCTCCAGAGTACAAACCTTTCTTTCCCCTCGCTGTTGGTTTGTGCTTCAAAGCAGCCAGGAGCACCAGCTGCAGAAAGCCCTAACCAAGACTGGAACAGGTACAGTATACTTCCCATTTCCAGAGATCCTGCCTATAAATTTTAGTAAGCTTTCTAATTACTTGTGAATTAATTTTTTTTACATAGAGTAGCTGATTTGCCCTATGTAAATTTTTCCTCTGGAACAGCAGAAAATATATGCCTTGTCTGAAACAAGCAGAGAAATGCTACCTCTGGTAAATTTGTAGAGTCTAATCTGAATTCAGAGACAAAACTATTGCTCAAAAAAATCAGTGATTTGTTTTTTGAATGATTGTCATGTTTTCCCATTATCACTCTAGAAATTAATCACTTAAACTGGAACCTCAAAAATAAAAGAGTGCTCAAACCAGACATAAACATTAAGATAGCAGTTATTGCTGAATGATTAGCGAAATCATAATGTAGCCTACATGCAGACATGAATCACAATATTTTTCTTTCCAAATGTTGCAACTCCTGCTTTATTAAACTTGGTATTGTAATATCAAATTAACAGGCTCTTATTTGAAATATGTGGTTACATATGTGGTTGTAGAAATCTCCCAAGATATAGTGGCTCATATTCTGTGTGAGAAAAAAATTATAATTGCACATCAGAAGAAGAACACTAGTTTATGCATTGTGTTTTGTGACTTCATCCAAAGTAGCAATGTTCAGCTAATACAAAAAGCTACATGGATGAAGAATCTGTATTGCAGAAAATTACTTGGGTATACCATACACTGTAACATGTAGAGATATCAGTAGCTGTTCTAGAAAACGATTTTTTCATATAGTGAATTTGGATGGGCACTTCCAAAAGCAGACGCTTCTTGCTGGATTAGGTGAGGTAGAATTAAACCTAAATCTTTCGAAACAGCATAGTTTCATTCAAACCCAGACGAGGCAATAAGGGAAGAAGATGAATGAAACAGAAGTGCCAGCTTGGCTCTGAAAGTGCCTTTCGTATCTTCCTGGTCTCAGAAGAGATGAAAGGTTTCTACATGCAAAATAAAGACATTAAATTAAGAAAGTTCAAACCTATTCTGTTTGCTTTGTGTCAGGATTAGCTTTGTGACTCACGCTTTCCGAGTACATCACAAGAGCAGCTGCACAAAAAAATACAAATCTTGGAGATGCATTTAATCTTCCTTCTAAGATGTACTTTTGAAACAGATTTTCAGCTGTACTGAACCCAGTAAACCCTATCTAGAGCCATGTAGACATGACTATATATGCCATTTTCCTAGCTATATTTCAATTAAACTCTATACAGAGAAATGCAAAGTAGAATGCTAATTTATTACTATTTAATTAATTTAATTCCTAAGGAGCTGAAAGCAATTACTGGAATGGAAATTCAAGTGTATATCTTTACTACATGCTAGTAGATAGAATTAACTTTTCATTTAATAATTCCCCGGTTTATAGCTCTGCCCTGCCTTGACCTTATGATACAAAAGGAAATCTCTTCTTTACCACCTTCCTCACACAAGAGTTTTGGCCAGAATGATCCTTGGCTCACTCTGGGAGAGGATACAGGAGGACAAGGACTGGGTGAGAGTTAAAACGGGAAGGCTGGAACAGAACTTTTTCATCAGGAGCTCAACCGGCCTTCAGTAGTCCAAGGGGACTGTCAGAATTGGGATGCAAATTAGTAACAGATGGCACAACCTTGTTTTCCTCTGCTTTTCAACAAGGATGATGCCAGCATATAGATGGATAAGCCCTACTGCATTTAAGAACTTAAATCCATTGGCCTCTCAAGCTGCATAAATAAAACGAACACATTACTCCTTTTGGCCAAGTACTGTTAAAAACTGGAGCTTTTTACCACACTTTTGTCACAGCAATAAAGAAAAAGTTCAGCCTCACTAATGGAGAGCCTTCTAGAGAGCTGTACACATTTCAAACTGCATCTTACTTAGTGATCTGCTTGAGCTCTCCAGTATAGTCCTGGATATTTAAAAAGACAGGTCAGTAAATTATTACCCAGGCATTTTTTTTAACTTTTTGCCCAGAAAATCTGCATCTGTATCAAGGCCCTCCTAGCATACCTGCAGTAGTTAGAGTCCCCAATCCATCCTGATTTTTTCAAATGTAACATTCCTGCTTCTTATCCTACATTTTTTCTTATACTTCCTTCATATGTAACACATAGTTACTGCTCCTGCAACCTTTCTTGGGACAAACTCCACTGTATGCTATGACTGTCCTATTTCAGCAATATCAAGCAACCAGAGAATTATACAAATCTTTAGGCTGAGCTTTTAGTACCAGACCTTACACTTGGTGCTTATGTGCATAAGATTTTTGGATTGAAATTTTGGATTATGTGTGCCAAGATCCTTTCTCAACACTCGAATCTCTCTTTCATAAGTAATAAACCTGCAAACCTTTAAATAGAATCAGTTTTCACTAAAGGAATTTTATTTGCTAATTTTTGTACAAGAAGAATGGATACATTGATAAAGAATCAAGATTTTCAGACAGTAGCTTTAAGGGCATTTCAAGCAGGCATACGCCTGGCCTGCTGCTGAAAGAAATAAATAGTCCTGCTGATTTGTCATGCTTGGCTGTTTCTTCTAGCCTTTGGAACATCTCTTCTGCGCTGAGGTACATGTGGGGCTTAGCAGTGAAACAGTCAGGAAACCGGACATGTTAAAACTGGTTAGCAACAACCAACCAACCAACAAACCAGCCATCTCACTTTGATGATTAAAACTTTTTTTTTTTTTAATTAGAGATATAAAAACATGGGACTTCTGTACAAATCTGCTGGTGAATTAGACCACACTTCCTGACCGGTAAAGACAGGGATCTGGGGGTTCTGGTTGATGGCAAGTTGAACATGAGCTAACAGCGTGCCCTGGCAGCCAAGAGGGCCACCCGTGTCCTGGGTGCATCCAGCACAGCATTGCCAGCCAGGCAGGGAGGTGATTGTCCTGCTCTGCTCTGCACTGGTGTGGCCTCACCTGGAGCCCTGTGTGCAGTTCTGGGCGCCACAGGATAAAAAAGATATAAAGCTACTGGAGAGTGTCCAGAAGAGGGCTACAAAGTTGGTGAAGGGTTTGGAGAGCAAGCCGTATGAGGAGTGGCTAAAGTCACTTGATTTGTTCAGCCTGGAAGAGACTGAGGGGAGAGCTAATCATGGTCCACAGCTTCCTCACAAGGGGAGGAGGAGGGGCAGGCGCTGATCTCTTCTCCCTGGCAACCAATGACAGAACCAGATGGAACGGCAGGAAGATGTGCCAGGGGAGATTTAGGTTGGACATTAGGAAAAGATTCTTCACGCAGAGGGTGGTGGAGCACTGGGACAGGCTCCCCAGGGAGGCAGTCACAGCCCCAAGCCTGACAAGGAGAGACCAGACAATGCCCTCAGATACATGATGTGAATTTTGGGGTTGTCCTGTGCAGGGAAAGGAGTCGGACTTGACGATCCTGTGGGTCCCTTCCACCTCGAGACATTCTATGATTAAAGAACAATGAGGGAAACAAAAGATGCCATACTCCTGTAATTTACACAGCAGCAAGAAAAGCATCAATTTATAGTTTATGGAACCTGATTGAGAAATACAACTTAAAATATTTAACTACTTGTGTGGGAGAACGTAAGCATGGCTACCTGAAATCTTATGGAATTTGGTAATGTCTGGGATTGTCTCAAAATGATGGCTGCTGGCAGGAAGCAGACTGCAATAGCAAAGAGACGTGATTTTTTGAAGGGGTGTCCTGACTAGCAGTATTCTTTCTGAGACAAAAGGTTTCAAGCTTTTGGGGATCTGCTGCCGCAGGTCATACAGTGTTATGCAGGAGATAGGCTTTACCAGTTTGTGATCTGCCAGTGCAGACAGAGGTCAGCCTTACACCTAAACATGCAGCTAATGTCCTGAGCAGAATATAGCGGTTACCAATATTTACGTCACCACCATGCAGGGGCACATCGAAAAGGCAACACCACTGCGTTCTCCTGTGCATTCATGTGCAGGCAGTGGGGATGGAAAAAGGGTGTTGGAGGGAAAAGAGGAAGTTCCCGAGGACAAAGCAATGCTGAAAGGATTACAGCAATACTCTGCGGGAGAAATGCCTGCAACACCAGAGTGTCATCTGCATAGGCTTGAGTTACTGACTCGATGAACCTCTTGGTTACTGCCAAGCCACTAAGTGATCGTAATGGGGAAAAAAAACCCTGCTGCCTAGCGAATGGTGTCCCTTCTCCCTGCCCAACTCTCATCCCCGAGAACGGCCCAGCCGCCCCGGCTCGCTCCCTCGTGGCGCCCCTCCTGCTCCGCTGTGCCTGCCGGCGCCTGGACCAGCCTTCCCCGGGCCTTCGGCTCCAGCGGCTCCGCATCATGACGGCGACACGTGGAGAGCTCCTGCCCCCCTCCGGCTCCCACCTCACCACCCCAGAGAAGCGCCGCCTGCCAGGCGGGAAGGCGAGCTCCGCCCCTCCGCCTGGCTGCCAGGGGCGGGGCTTCCTTACCGGGAGGGCGGGGCAGTCCGTCAGGAGCCCCGGCTGGCTCCGGCGGCGGCGGCGGCGGGTGGAGGGGTGGGGTGGGAGGAGGTGGAACCGTGAGGTCAAAAATGACGCAGCAATCCCGGAAGCAGGCCGGGGCGAAGGATGGCTGAGTAGGCGTCTTGTCGTCGCTGTGGTCGGTAGCTTGGTGGAGTCACTCCACCCCTCCCGCCGTGCTCCATTCTCCGGTTCCCCCGCCGCCGCGGCCACCGCTCCCCCTCCCCCGCCGGCCAGTGCCTGCTGGAGATATGTCGCTGTTCCAGTCTGCCCTGGATTTCCTGGCGGGCCCCGGCTCCCTGGGGGCCGCCAGCCGCGACCAGAACGATTTCGTGGGGCAGACGGTGGAGATGGGCGACATGAAGCTGCGCATCAAGCGGGTCATCGCGGAGGGTAAGAGCGGGCGGTGGTGGCAGGCAGGCCGCGCGCGGGTCGGGCCGTGCGGGGCGGACTCCGCTGTTGCGGGGCTGGGCTTCTCGTGCCCCGGCCCTCCCGGCCTCCCTGCCCCGTCTGCTCTTTCCTGGCCGGCAGGGCTTCCTGCTCGGCAGGCCGCGCCCGGCGAGGGGCGGTGCTGTGGGGGCGAACGGGCGCGGCCCGTGCGGCGGCGACAGTCGAGCCGGGGCCGGGCCGGTGTCTACTTGCTGCGTGGGCAGCCGGCCTCCCCGAGAGGCTTGTTGCCTGAATTAGGGGGCATGGGTGCACTGAGTTGACGTAAGTGCCACGAAAGGTGTTTTGCGAGGACCAGGTATAGGAGCAATACATACTGTCATTAGTCCACTGTAAGAATACCCATTGAGAGCCAGCATGTTGTGTTGCAACTCCTTCACTTGCTTCACGATTTAAAATACTTTCACCATGTAACAGAACTCTCAAAGGAGTTTACAATCTATGTAGGACCTCATGGAAATATTGGATTGCATATATTTTTTTTTTTTTTTTTAAAATGTCAATCTATAATATTATGCCCAAGGTACAAGCTTGCCTGTGCTACTTTGGGTTTTTTTGGAAGACTCTGAAATGCAGGAAAGAGATATCTTCAAACACAAAAGTCAGGTGGCTGATATCATTCTGCAGATGGGCTTTGCTGGAATATAGGAATTAAATGGGCAGTTTTCCGTTTCAGTGAATTTTTGAGTAGGCATATTGGCACACTACTTGATAGTGTGTTTTAAAATAGATGCAATGTCTGGTGTGTGCAAGTTACTTAGAAGTCAGCAGAAATTTGGATCCTCTTGTGGTCAGAGGAATTACTTTATTTTCTCAAGTACAAGAGACATTGGAAGTGTGTCTCAAAAGACTAAAATGTGAATTTGTCCATAGTAATGCAGCTACATAATTCATTAACTTCGTACAGGTCCTTGATGTTATTTAGGTTAAATACCCCAAAGATCTATTCAGAGCTCCTTTTCATTATTGACATTATTTTCTGTAGTTGATTCTTGTAATTATTTTGTATTTAAGTAACTTTATAAATAGATCTATTGATTTATTTTTTCCGGAGTAGTTTTTTTTGTTGAAACCTTAGTGACCGTCATGGAAGGAAAGGTTTGATTCCTCAAGATTAGCTGCTTTAGTTAAACTTATAAAAATTTGATTGTGTAAAACAACAGGACATTGGTCTTCACCACTATTTGTCTTCTTAAGGGCAAATAAGTTGTTACTGTAATACTTAAGCATTCTTGGCATGTGATCTCAGACAAAACCTGGCAGTTTTTTAGGTATTAAGTCGCATTTAAAACACTGCTAAATGTTGAGTCTTATGTTGAGTTTTACCTTCAGCCTTTACTTACAGCTTCTTTAGATGCAGTTGGAGTTGTAAGTGAAATGTAAGCACTCAATGTGATGTGACTGTGAGGTGAATGCTAAATGGACTGGCTGGTGCTGCTGATAGGAGTGACCACAGCAGTGCCCAGACAACACCAAGGGAAAGGAAGGGCAGGAAGCTACATTTGAGATGTATCTGCTGTTTAGTTCTTGGTTCAGAAACAAGTGTTTCATACTTTGGCCGAAGTCTACTGGCAGCAGGGTGCCATCTCAAGGCATATCAAGTATAAGAGGGTCATTAGAGGCAGTCAGCATGTCTTCACCAAGGGGAAGTCATGCTTGACCAACCTCATAACCTTTTATGAAGACATAACGAGGTAGATAGATGATGGCAGAGCTGTGGATGTGGTCTACCTTGACTTTAGTAAAGCATTTGACACAGTCTCCCACAGCATCCTTGCTGCTAAACTGAGGAATTATGGTCTGGACGATTGGGTAGCGAGGTGGACTGTGAACTGGCTGAAGGAAAGAAGCTGGAGAGTTGTGGTCAGTGGGGCAGAGTCTAGTTGGAGGGCTGTATCTAGTGGAGTGCCTCAAGGGTCGATACTGGGACCAGTACTATTCAATATATTCATCAATGACTTGGATGAGGGAATAGAGTGCACTGTCAGCAAGTTTGCTAATGACACCAAACTGGCAGGTGTGGCTGACACGCCAGAAGGCTGTGCTGCCATCCGGTGAGACTTGGGCAGGCTGGAGAGTTGGGCATGGAAAAATTTAATGAAATATAACAAGGGCAAGTGTAGAGTCTTGCACCTGGGCAGGAACAACCCCAGCTTCCAGTATAAGCTGGGGAAGGACCTGTTAGAGAGCAGTGTAGAGGAAAGGTACCTGGGTGTCCTGGTGGACAGCAGGATGACCATGAGCCAGCACTGTGCCCTTGTGGCCAAGAAGGCCAATGGCATCCTGGGGTGTATTAGAAGGGGGGTGGTTAGTAGGTCGAGAGAGGTTCTCCTTCCCCTTTACTCTGTCCTGGTGAGACTATATCTGGAATATTGTGTCCAGTTCTGAGTCCCTCAGTTCAAGAAGGATAGTGAACTGCTTGAGACAGTCCAGCACAGGGCAACAAGGATGATTAAGGGAGTGGAGCATCTCCCTTACGAGGAAAGGCTGAGGGAGCTGAGTCTCTTTAGTTTGGAGGAGACTGAGGGGTGACCTCATTAATGTTTATAAATATATAAAGGGTGAGTGTCACAAGGATGGAGCCAGGCTCTTCTCAGTGACAACCAATGGTAAGAGAAGGGATAATGGGTTCAAACTGGAACACAGGAGGTCCCACTTAAATTTGAGAAGAAACTTGTTCTCAGTGAGTGTAACAGAACACTGGAACAGGCTGCCCAGGAGGGTTGTGGAGTCTCCTTCTCTGGAGACATTCAAAACCTGCCTGGACACATTCCTGTGTAACCTCATCTAGGTGTTCCTGCTCCGGTGGGGAGATTGGACTAGATGATCTTTTGAGGTCCATTCCAATCCCTAACATTCTGTGATCTGACACAGGGTTTTTAAAATGTCAAGGGGAAGATACCATGTTAGATGTTTTAAAGCAAATGGATGCTTTAAGTCTAGTGTTCTTGAGAATTTATCAGTAACTGCTGCTTTTGCGTTGCACATTTGTCTCAGTGTTTTATTTCTTGTTGTTTCTTCTATATGTCACTAACTGAAATTGGGCCTAGCTGCTTGCTTTTGCTAGAAAGTAAGACTTTCTAGCTGATGTAGCTGAGCTAAAACAACCTTTAGAATATATTCAGTATAAATATAAAATATATATAAAATGTAGAAGTCCAGGTTTCTTTTGCTGTCTTCTGTCTTGAATTTATCTGTAGCATATCATTTATTTTTTTGCTGAAATTGAGCTCTCAACCTGTGTTTGACACTTTCTGATACATGCTTGCATACCTGTGGCTTATAAGCATTTATTTCTGCGCTTACAGTTACAGAATCTCTTTTTCTTCTAAATAAGTCCTTTCATGCCAAATTCCCTACTACAAAGTCAAGTGCTACTTTTGGAGTTTAGATTTCAAATCCACGGTGAGCTGTGTTTGTTATGCCGATGCAGAGAGGTAGCCTTTTCTGTAAGATCATACAATCTACTTTGGTTTTAGTTGGTGTGAAGAGAGTGTGGATTAGCATTACACAGTATCATACGGCAGCAGAAGTTCAGTTGTTCTCTGACCTTCCAACTCCTCAGCTCTATAGCGTGCTGCCCGTCTGTGTTGATGCAAGTAAGCATTTGGCCATGCTGTACGCTGAGATACTAGCTGCACAGTTCACTTGGATGTGTTTCCCTGTTCATTTTGCAGAGGTACCATGCCAGGGATAGGACTGGGCTCGCTGAAAATGTGATGTGCTGCTGCAGGAAGTGGAGAGCGACCCAGAGCGGGGTGGGCTGATGATGATCTCTAGCACTGATACTACCTCCAAATGCATAAACAGGCCAAGTTTGTCACAGGATGGACTGAGTGCTCCTAGAATATGGTCTCCTATATTATCTACTTGGGCATTTCAGTAGCTCACTGCAGTTATGAAATTTTAGAGGATATGGATTGTGGCTTTTACATGTAGTCTCTACTTGCCTTTTGTATGATGGTGCTTCAGATGTCATGGTTCATTTGGGTCCTCAAGTTAAGTGCCCAAACTGCCACTCTGTTTTACTTAAGTAAAATAGTAATTCATTGCATACCTAATCAGTAAATATTAGGAAATGTAATTATCTCGTACTCTTTCATGACAGAGGGCACTCTCTTGTAAAGCCGTAAGACTTGGCAGTCCAAGTATTTGTACTGTACTTGTCTCTATCACAACATGGATGTCTGCTCTCACAAGACTGTCTGCATATATGTAGTCAAGCTACATGTGACGAGAGTTCTCCAAATACTTACTAATGTGTTTGTTTTTTGTAGGGTTAGGTGAAGGTAGCTTCAACTGTAGACTCTCTCAGATCCCTTGCTGTTCATGTGAACAGTATGCGCATTTTTATGCTGACTTTTTTCTTTTTCAGTTGACATCCTGGAGTGCTCTTCTCCTTTGTTCAGGAATGTCAGGATTCCTGTACCAGTCTGTACCGGATACTTGAGAGACTGAGATAGTCTTTACTGATTCAATGATTGATGTAGCCTGCATGTTTGACCTTGAGGGACAGTGGGGAGAGCAAGTGACCACAACAGGCTTAACAGTAATTTTCAGGAACTTCTTGTTTCCTCTCCTGAAAGCTGGCATATTTGCACAGACAAACAATCTTGCAAATTTGTTTTTCAAATGCTAGATGCTGCTAGCTTTTGTATTTGCCTATGTTGGTCAAATCATCTCTTCTGATAGACCTTATGCTTGTTTACCTGCTTAATGGTGGCACTTAAAAACAATGAACAAGTAAATATGGGAAATTTCTTGTTCTCTACCTATGCTTTAGAAGGAATAGGACCTGGTCACCGGGCTGTCAGTGTATTCATTGAGAGACTGCTGATACCAAAGATGGTCAATGAATTACAGAAACTCATTCCTCAGTTCTGCCTAATAATGCTACTCCAATGAGAGAGTGAACTTGATAAGAGAATAGCATGTCTAGTGACATACACTGTCAAGTTCCAAAATTACAAAGAAAGTTGAATTTGTGGGGAATTGTAAATTTTACAGTTGTAATAGCTTTGGTAGCTAGCTAATTGAAGAGAGAAGCCTCTTTGTGTGCTGAATGAATATTTAATAAAATATATCTACCTTCTAGAGCACAAATGAAAGGCAGGATGATGACTGGATAGCTAAATGAGATTTACAAAACTGCTTGTGTGCTTAAAAATTATGCAGTCTTTAAATATAATCATATTCTTCCTTGAATGTTTTTACTGAGCCTTTTTTGTAAAAGCAGGTAGCTGTTGCATTGATGGGGTAGTGGAAACAGTTATAGCAGTTTGTAAATGATTTCATCTGTTTGTTGATAAAATAAAAATTGAGTATATAAAAATAGAGAACCTCTATTCTAGAGATCCTTCTCTGAAAATAGAGAACTTATCCATTTCTATGGTCATCCATGGAACAAAACCTGCTACTTTTCAATCTCTTACAAGGTTGAAAGGATAAAGGGATCTTCTGCAAGCTTTATGTTGTGTGTTTGGTTAGGTTAGGTAATGGTTTTTTTTAAGGGTTTTTGGAGTGTTAAAAACCAGTAGACAACTCCTAGGGGTTCCTATTGCCACTCGATGCATAATGTAATATCCCTACAAATACTCCACTGCCGGTAAGTGAGATTTTATTTGCTACTTGACTACCGTTGTTGGGTTTTGTATGTTGAATAGTAAATATGAAATGATCAATTTGTCCTATTTTAGCTTTATTAAATTTTCTAGAACAGAGATCGCACTAACAGAAAAATAGTCATTAATTTTTGAATATTTCTCTCCTGGTAAGTTTTTAAGTGAGCCTTCAAGTACTTTTTATGAAACACTTTGTATTTGAGTTATTCTGTTTCTTGATATCCATGCTGAAGATAATTGGATCAGGAAAATCACTTTGTCATACTTAACTGTTTACATTTACAGTTTTTATCTTTCTTAACAACTAATTCAGCTGTAGACAGATTAACTTTTGAATATGCTATGATTTTCACTTTACACCATCAAGTCTTTAAGGCTTTTTGGCATGGGTTAACGTAAATACGAGTCCTGTGTTTGTCCTTGATAATGAATTTTCCTCTCAATACAACAGCATTTTGCAAATAAGACAAAATGAATATTCCTTGTGATGTGCCACTTTGTCCAGTTGTAGTGCCATTTGAAGGAAGCTCCATGTTGCTAGGTGGATTTTCTTTACACTGAAAAAAAGCCAGGGAAAATCAGGATTGAGATATATGGAAGGAAATTCCCTGAAATCTCACTTAAAATGTATATATCTAGGTTACAAAAAGAAATATTACTTCTGGTTCCTCTTTGCTTAACTATCCATGTACACTTCACAACTCTCCAATGCTTTTGTTCTTGTTTTACATAAAGGATGAACAATTGAGAATAAACCAGGTGTATCGTTGTGTCAAAAGCAGGGAGCAAGTAAGATCTGTAGCACACATTTATCAGCCATTTCTCATGTGTATTCATTTTTTATGCTTCCTTTGAGCAACAAGCATGGGCAAAAGAATAAGAACACAGGAGAAACATGACGACAAAAAATATGCGTTATTCAAAGTGTTTGATCTGAGTCTAAAATGTTCACTATGGAAAAAGAATCATTCCTTAGTCAGAAAGGTAGCAATAGGCTACAGATTCTTTTTTTTTTTTTGTATTTTGAAAAGCTGTCATGAATTGAATCTATGCAGATGACTTGTTATTAGCTGCATTCTGACAAAGTGAAGCTTGTGTCTGTCATTAAGGTATCAAAATTGCTGCTTTAGCCTTCAAGATTCCTTCAATATTTTGAGTGTAAACAGGCAGTATTACAGTTTACCAGCTTATAGATACAATTTTATGGTCTCTGCAACTCCTGGATTCACAAGATGGTGGTAAGGTAATTAAATGCTATTTTTTGGATGGATATAATTGATAAAACTCTTGGCAGCAGAGGTACAATGAACATTTAACGGTTGAATTTATGCAAACATTGTTAGCTTGATTTGCTGACGGGTGTTTAGAGTTACTATGAAAGGAGGAGAGCTCACATCGAGTCAAAGAGAAGTTGCAACAGCCTGTGGTATAAATTATGAACTGACAGTTACTCTGCAAACCATGTGTGTGGCAGACTTCTTGGAAGTGGAGGAAAAAAGATTACAATATCTAAAGAAGAACCAGTGCACTCTGACATAGAAGCTTTCCAGTTCACATTCCCTTTACTGTAGAAGTAGGGAAGTTTTCCAACATGAAGCAGAACAGTGCTGTTTTTTAAAGCTGGTATTTCTCAGGTATAGCAGTTCCTGCTTGCAGGGGAGCTCTGAAAGTTTGAAGATGTTCTGCCTCTCCATTTCTCAAGATTGTGGGAAAAAGTCCAGATCTTTGAGTTAGAACCATACTTCATTTTTGAAGCAGTTTTGTTTTGTTATTGGGACTTTGCAATTGACACCAGTTCATGACTGGATTTCTTAAAAAATATGCTTATCAATCAATGCTTGGAGCATCCTTTCATCCAATGACGGAGCATCCTTTCTGTTTTGATTAAGGATGTTACTTGCACTGTGGTCGAAAAGCATCTATCTGCTTTCAGGTAAAATGCACTGTAATTTGTACTCCAGACTAGGATTATGGTGTTTCAATCAAGTTATAATGGAAACATAAGATACTCAAAGTTGTTATGGAAACAAATTTGGTCAGTATTTGGGAGGGAAGTGGACAAGTCACATAAAGAAGTTATAGGCAGGGAGTTTTTCGCACCATTCTTCTCTCAAGATGAGTTAAATGTGTAATGAAACAATGCATTATAGAAACAATCAGTTTTATATTGTTGTTCATGCCCCTGTTTTGTTGCTTCACTAGCTGACAAGTAGGAATACTGTTGTTTCACTGAAATGGTTTGAAAAAAAAATGAGTGAAGATGGAGAAAAGCTTGTAGGAAAGCTTGTTGGACTAGTTGAAATCGTTGGGAAAGTATTTGAAACATAGTTATATTTTGGAGTGCCTGTATGTAGGTCTGTGGACATTTGTAGAAGTACTAGCAAGATGAGTGCTTGAAATGTGGAGTAGGCGTGCCACGTTCCAGCCCTGGTAGGACCTGTGGCAGTGTACACAGCTGAGCTGAGCTTGTGAATAAGTATTCTGTAATCTGGGATGCCTCTGACACTGTTTTGCTCTTGAGTACCTTCCAGAAAAATAACTGAACTAATTTTGTGTACTAGGAATTTGTGCTGACCTGAAGCCCCTCATTTTGTAAAGTGAAGTATATACTTTCAAGATGCAGCTTGCAGGATTACTAGAATAAAATAAAAGAAATATTTTATCAAGTTGAATGTAAAGATTTTCTTCTGTAGAGCCAGCATCTGTCTGTCTGTTGTGTTCTCATTGATACTTTAGCTTTTCTATGGTGCACACTCTCTTTTGTGTGTCTTCCCTGCACCTGGGACTGTGGTTTTGCTGGTTTTGTGTATAATTCACCTTTAGGTACCAAAAATAAAGGTAATATCCATCAACCTGTCACTTATTTGTTTCATGTTGTGGATGCTACTGGAAAAGTAACAAGATGTGTGGGCAGTACCGTTCAGGAGTCTTGATGACAATGTGATGCTCAGTTGCCATGTAAAACTTTTGAAAGTACTTTGTGCAATTCAAACAAATACAAGGCTTTCAAAGAAAATACTGTGTTCACTTCAGCCTTGTGTTTATATTCCTCATCCACAGAGAAAGTGTTGAGTACTAATGTGACTGTACTGATTTGGATCTGGCATCTTTTTAAAAAAGTGCCTTGTCAACTTGTTTCTTGTCTGTGGTGGCTCATTCTTTAGTTATCCTATTCTCTTAGCCATTTTGACCAGTAAAATGTTGTAGTTCGCTGACATCTGTATTTATTC
The DNA here is from genome assembly GCF_036013445.1 of Caloenas nicobarica. NCBI lineage: Eukaryota > Metazoa > Chordata > Aves > Columbiformes > Columbidae > Caloenas > Caloenas nicobarica. Next base: position 43,707,517 of record NC_088284.1, on the reverse strand, counting down.
TTCAAATAATTGCTAGAGAGAACATTGGTATGTAGATCAATGAAAACAGAATTTATATTAAAGGAGTAGAAAGACAAGTCGTTGACGTTTGTTACTTTGGCTGTTACTCTACTAGAGATACTCTGCAATAGATGGAGAGTATATATGCAACCATGCTGTTGGTGTAACCACAAGAATAATGTTCCCAGAAGAAATTGAAGTAATACTAGGATTTTTTAAATTGAGTAGAACTGTACAAATATGTTCATTTAATACAGTTAGATTAACATAATTAACAAATGAGGAAATTTAGCAGACCTGTGACTTAGTTTTAGGGGTTTTTTGTATTGTGGAAATTTGCACAGTGTTCTTGAGCAAATTGATAGTGTTTGGTGAAATAGATATTCTGACAAAGGAGTTTAAAGGAAAATGTTGCATGGAACAACAAATTGAGATTTAGTAATAAGATCACCCTTCTTGGGAGTGTGTGCTTCAATGCTCAAAAATGCTTTCTGCTTATAATATGAAGCCTGAAGCATGGCAGTTATCCTAAAAGTATGGAGAGGTGTATACTTAACATTTTATCCCTCTTGGTTGTTGCTATTTTCATAGGAAGCCTAACAGTGTATAACCCAGAAATAGTTTAATTTTAAAAATTAGGTAATATGGGCTGTATTGAATCTTAGTTTTATAAGGACCTGCATTAAAAACATTTAAAAAATTGTTTCATAGGAAACCTGCATATGCAGACCAACAAAATGCCGGAAAATAGCAAAGTCAGTGTGCTTCTGGCTTGTGTAAAAGGAAGAGAATGTTTTAGCTCTTGTATGTAGGCTATCCATACTCTTGGCAGGCCACTGAAAAATATTTATACTTCTTATATTCAAAAAACATCTAAATTCATGTATTAATAATAGCTCTGTTAGACAACAAGGAATGATTTACCTGAATGTTGAAATTAAAACTGACTTAATGTGCTTTCTTCTAGGTGGTTTTGCTTTTGTCTATGAAGCTCAAGATCTTGGAAGTGGCAAAGATTATGCTTTAAAGGTAAAATGAGTTTACTTCTCTACAGGTTTACAAAGTCTGTCTTTTTACTTTAGCTTGGCAGTTAATCCTTGATGTATGCCACTGAGCAAGTCATTTGGAAAAATCCAGAATTATAAAGTGGTGTTTGTAGTACACTGTACCTGTATTTAAGATACTATTCCTGTTAGTACCTTGCACTTCAGATACAAAAGATGGGAGTTGCTCTGTTAGGTACTACTGCAGTTTGTCTTAATTTGGTCCAGAAATTCATGACCCTACCCCAAGCATTTTGTTGCATGGGTAAAAAGAATCTTTCCTAGTTACCTGGAGTACAGGAATATTTCACTCCTTAAAAGTAGATTTAGCCTGCTGGTTAGCCTAGCCTTGTACTTCCAGCATAAGTTTCATCAGTATTAAAAATAATGCTCCGTACTTTGACTCACTGATCAAACATTCAGCCTTGCACTTTTCAGAGACACTCCTCTGGATTCTTGTTTTGTGCAGGCTTGTAACAATCATGTAAGAGCAGAAAAACTCAAGTAGTGTGGAAAGGACGATAAAGTAAAGCCATTTACTTTGTCATATTTTGCTGAAAAAAAAAAAAAAAATCGTGTCACGTTCACCACAAAGTAGCTTCATTTTCGGAGAAGGGGTATTCTGTGACTGTTATCAGTATGAAGACATCTGTCTTGGAGAGAAAGTGAAAAGGGTAGTAGTATGAGAGGTAAGATGGCACTGCACTGCCAGTAATTACTTTGTCTGTTGGGTTTTTTTTTCCTTTTCGTACTACGTCCTAATGTAAAAAAAAAAAATATGCGACCATACGCATATGGTGTGTGTGTTCAAAACGTCACTAGAAGTAGCCCCATTTAAAAATAACAGGTAAAAGGTGAACTATTACTGTACTTCCTCTGTTTTGTAGAACTGACATTTTTGTAGGAAATGCTCAAATTATTTCTAGTCAAATGTTGATTCCAAATCCAAGTGATATTGGAGATAGTAATGCTTGATTTTGCTGCTCATTACTCAGGTAGCATTGATAAAGTTGGGCTGCATATTTTGGAGAAGTTTTGGTTGAAGTGGATTGAAGGTTGTTCCTAAAGATTTGAGGCAGAAGACAGGTCTTTCCTTGTCAGTGCACAGTGCTGTAGTGAAGAAACTTCAGTGTTTTACACAACAGAATACTGTCAGAGCAGTTACTTTACGAATGTCAAAGGTTACAACTGCTCAGTTATCAATAACCCTGAACAGTACAGGTAGCTGGAAAACAGGATGTTATATTTATGGCAGTATGTCCAAATGTACAATAAGCCTACTTTGTTTACTGTCTCATTGAAGTTCCTTAGGTTTTTGACAGTAGCTTATCCTTTATTTTGGAAAAAAAAGCACTGTTTTAATGAATGTATCTCTTAATTATTCTGTTCTCTGACAGCGATTGTTGTCTAATGAAGAAGAAAAGAACAAAGCCATCATTCAAGAAGTTTGTTTTATGGTATCCTTTTTCATAACGAATTTTAATGTTTTGATTTAATTGCCTGATGTGGAAGGTTGCTTTACAGATTCAGTTCTTTCCATGCCATACACTGCTTAAGAAGACTGACAATTTGAGGAAGGTCTGGGTTCCTGGTTTGTCATGAATCTGGCACCAACATCCAGCAACTTCAGTTCTTCAAAAATTGCAGGAATTTACTGTGTGCAGATAACTTTTGAAGCCAGTGTAGACTTTGTCATGTACTTTGTCTAGCAAGAAGTGAAATTCTTATTTGGGCTTTGTTGCAGTCCTGTGACTCTGGTCAAGAGGATAAGGAGACCTTTTGACTGTTCATATGATACTTAGATCTTAAGTAGACTTCCCTCACATGCACTATATTTATTGTCTTTTCAACTACTCAAAACTTTGCTTTTACTCTCAATGTTTCTTAATTTCTACCTCAGATGTGTCTGGCTTTAAAAAGTAATACTGAATATTAGGGAAGGAATTTCAGTAGAATGTATGGATCAGAAACAAGCAGATATTTCTCTGTGGTGGTGCTGTCCTTTTCATCCTCAATGATGTGAAATGGTAGGGTATAATGTAATCTCAGTGTTTTTAAGGGCTTGGCATTAGTAAACTCAGTATTTGCTTCCCAGCATCTGCTGTGAGACCCTCAGTTTGTTTCAAGACTCACTGAATAGCTGTGGTATGCTGCTGTTTTGTTTTCCACTCTTGAGTATTCAGCTTCATTTTGAGTTACTGGGCAAAACCACTGATCTTAATTTAAGTTACTCAAATATTTATTTTTATGATTACTGAAATGTTTGACAAAATCTAACACTAAACACTGTTCAGGAGAAGTGTAAGTAAAAAGGATGGACTACCATAGCACTACACTTTTTTTTTTTTAGCTACTCTGTGTCTTGCCACAATTAAAGAACTGAATGTTCTTTGGATGTTTTTTTCTCAGCTTGGGCTCATTAAAGCACATGTACCAAGGTTAACTGTTGCTAACTTTCCAAGGTATAACCATGAAATGAAATTAATTCCTGCAGCTCTGAGTAAAAGCTTATGAAGAGGCACAAAAGACATAAAATAGTACTTGGGTTTTGTTCTAATTTGGTGGATCCAATTTGCCCTTTTTAATAGCTTTGCTGTACATGTGATGTCTTTGCTTCTTTCTTTTCAGGCTTGGTGAATGCATCTTGTAAATACTGTGTGTTTGTCTCATAGGCATGAGTCTCAGTATTTGACCAAGGTGATGCACATCAGGGACAAAACAAATGGGCATAATGCAATGTAACTTCTACTGGCAGGAACTGAGATCACTTATATTTTACTGCCCTTTACATAGCTCTAAAAAGATACCTTGAATTTTTGAACTGGAAGTGAAACACGACAAAGGTTTTAGTATGAAGAATTATTACTAATGGTGGCAGGATAAGTTCCTCGGTCTTTTAGAGCTTTTATTTGTTTTGAACTTTATTTGAATTACTTTAAATTGAAACATGGCATACTTATTACTTGCTTTGGAAAGACAGGTGTTGATACAATAGCCCTGTCTTGATCAGCCAGCTAGAGAAGCAGCTGATAATTAAAAGGTCTCTCTGGTACTTGTGCTAAGACCTTGCAGTCATAGTTAAATGACGAAAAGAACTAGGCCTGTTATGAAGTCCAGTTTCCTCAGAGCCTTAATCACAAGGGTGTTTTTGTTTTATTTTTACTTTTTATTACATTACCTTTAGTCACTTCCCTTGAAGTTTTTTTTTTTTTCAGCTGAGGCATGGATTTCCAAGTTCTGCTTAAATTTTAATTGCAGCTGTAATGCTTTCTGTGGTTTTAAGCTAACATTTCAAATGAGTTGTCTGAACTACTGTATACAATGGTATCAATAAACTTGGCAGTTGTCTTCCTTGCACATGTTATGTCCAGAAAAAACTTTCAGGTCATCCCAACATTGTCCAGTTCTGCTCTGCTGCATCTATAGGAAAAGAAGAATCAGACACGGGACAGGGAGAATTTCTCCTGCTTACAGAGCTGTGTAGAGGTAAACCTTTTCCCAGCAGTGCATGTGGCCTCTGACAACTTTTTTGCGCAGTTCGCCTCTTAAAAATAGCACAGTTCAGTGGAACTTGAGTTCAGCATCATCTTTTATAAGATAAGGATAATGTTCTTTGAGACTACAGTTCAAGCGTATCTTAAATATGGGATAGTCATGTATTTGAGAATAGTCAGAGGACTCAAGACTGTAAATCTTCCTTAATGGCAAGAATGTTTGTCTATTCATGCTATGCTTTAAGAATTCATGGTGTTCAGTGTGTGCTTATGTCAATTTCTCTGATTTCCTGCAGGACAGCTGGTGGAATTCTTAAAGAAAGTAGAATCCAAAGGACCTGTCTCCTGTGACACAGTTTTGAAGATCTTTTATCAGACCTGCAGAGCAGTGCAGCATATGCATAAACAGAAGCCTCCTATTATCCATAGAGATTTAAAGGTGCCTTACAATGTTTAAATAAAGGCTGAATTTTTAAACAGCAAAGGAGCCTATCAGGCTGAATCAGTGTTAAAGACTGTTGATCAAGTACAGTGGACACTTCTGAGCCTAGTGCTTACATGTGTTGCCTTGTCAAGGCTGCTGGATGTCAGTGAAGGTCATCACTGAAATGCTTGCATCTCCAAATGTCTTTTCCTTATGCTTGTGGTTAGAACTACTTGTACTCTATCTAAACAAGCTGACAGAAAAGTAGTATATCATGGTTTGCTCATTAAGTTAGTGTTCAAGTTGTTTGCTTTTGATAAAATAATGAGTTACAACTTGTAAGTTGCAGTTTTGGGGTGAGCAGGTTTTCTAAATAGAAGAAATAAAGCTTTGAAGGACAAAAAGGTAATGTCAGATTTTCTATGAAGGATTATGTAGCCTTTGGGGAAGTGTAGAAGGCTGTTAGTTTTAGAACTAATAATTTGCATTGCTTTTTAGGACTTGTTTTTAGCTTGAATTTTAAAATTTGGTAGGCATAATTCATAGATTTTGCTCCTTAATTTTTCATTATGCTAGCCTTTACCAAGATGCTGTAGAGTTATCCTGTGGAAAGTGTTATTCCCTTAGAAACTTTAGAGATTTGAAAGGACTTAATCTGTGTTTGAATTTCATATTTTGAAGGCAGGGGTTCACCTTTACATTTGTGCTATGCCTTAGATGAAGGAGCCTTAATCATCAGTGAGATTCTGCTGTACTACAAACACATTTGAACCTAGTGGAAGGAGGTGGTCTTCGTAAATATAAACAAAATCAGAGAAAGAAGATTTTTAGTCTTGAAACTGTCTGAATTTCACACACCTGTCTGTTTCCAGCTTGATGTGATATCAGCTGAATATTAAAAAAAAGGGAAAATGTGTTCATCAAGTAAGCATGTACTTGATTACTTTGGGGAAAGGGAAGTGAAACCACATTTTAAAAGTAAATGTATGCTAAATGTTTTGAATGCTGTTGAAGGCTTTGATGTTAGGCAGTAGTATAGCACCTTAATATAAAACTAGTTTTGATGATGGAGCATTCCTTTTTTTTTCTCAGTACTATTGAGCAGGCCTCTAGGCCATGACAAAGAAATTTGATCCAGGCTGGGACAGAACTTTCTTGGTGTTACTTCCTAGAATAAAGTCTTTTATTATTCACAGAAATTTCTATGCACCAGCCCCTAGAAAAGATGCATCTCTTCTCTGAAAAAGGGGTAAAAAATATTTACAAATAAATATACAATTTTTTTATATAGCGAGCTCCATTGAAGTTAAGCTAATGCCGTGATTCAAAGTCTGCTTTACTGGTCAAGTAATGTAAGTTCCCAGCAGAGATAAAACATGGAAAAAAGGCAGGGATTTCATTTCATGTTGGTTTCATGTTACAGGTCCTGCAAAGCAAGATTAAATTATAGTTGTGCTGCAATATGCAGAGACCTTACTACAATCAAAAGCCAGATAGAGATGTGCTGTGCTGCCCTTTCTGGAAGGCTGAACTTATGTCAGCAGCATAAAAAACTGTTTTGAGCCAACCTCAAATGAGACCTGAGATGCTAGTGTAGCCCTTGGTAGAAGTAGTAGGATGGAACACTAACAGGGTTTTCTCAGTTATTTTGGCTAAAAGTATAAGGATTTGTGAACATCTACAGTGCAGCTTAAATACAAGTTCATCTTTGTAGTGGTGGCTGTTTCTGTCCTCCTGTGGTTTCCTTCTCTTGCTTGTCAGTATAGTGCATTCTTTGTTCCTGAAACCCTTTGGACAAAGTTTGCACTTACAGTGTGTGTGCACAGCACTGTAAGAACCCAGCTAGTTTCCGAGTCGTAAAAATTGTATGCTGGTTAAGAGTGCAATTTGTAAAATATCATTGCTTCTCTGATACTGTAATTATCTGGATTGGATTTTTTTCAGGATTTGCCATGCAACTCACAGCTAGTTTGCACGGCACAGGTCATTATTCAGTTAAAATCTGAATAATCAGCTGGAATGTTCTACATGATTAGCAATCTTTACCAAAGCACAAAAATCAGAACATAGGTGCACAGAAGCTTGATCTCTGGTCTTACTGTGACCATTTTAGTGTATAAGTTTAATTTGATGTTGAATGCACACCTTTCTTATTGTCCATAGAGACAAGCAAAGGTTATCCAACAGAGAAGGGAGTTCAGATTGCTCATTGAGATCAATACTCTAACCATATCATTAACAGAGCTTGTATCTTCCTGCGGGGTAGTCAAAATTAGTTTGTGGTGGAAGAAGCATGTGTAAGGCAGGCTAGTAGGGTGTTCTAAAAACTGAGGTTTTGCAGAAGGAAGTCTAAAGGTGATGTGATTTCAAAGGGAAAGGGAAGACGAACCTGGTTACCTGAAGTGTGGTGTTGTGATCTTACTAACATGCCTCTTATCTTTTACACCTTTTCCTGACTTCATAGAGAGATACAAATTTTCTTTTTCAGCCCTTTGTGGCTATGACCCCACAATGTGTCTGCCCAATACCTACTTTTACCATCCTCTTAAGTTTCTTTTCCGTTTCACTTAGCAACCCAGGAAGGTTGGATTATATGAAGTAGAAAAAGGGAGGGATGATGATGAACTATTCCGGCAGCATGTGGACTTCAAATAGCTGTTTTCTGTCTCTACACAGGGTCATGGCTTTTCTGAGTGTCCCCCAGCAGCCTGCTTCTCCACTGCAATTAAGCTAACAGTGTTCACTTTTATGCCTAAAAACATTTGGATCCCAAGATATGGTTTCTGCAAGTGATCCTCTGAAAAACTGGCCTCTTCTTAGGCACTAATGATTTTTTTTTTCCGTGGTTTATTTCCTGCTGTCTTGAATGTTTCCTGCTCATGTTTGTTTTTAAAAATTGGCTGTATTGCTGCCATACAGTACTGTCTGAAATCTTTGCGCTCCTGTAAACAACATTCTGGGATAAAGTCAGTATTTTTTATATATATGCACAAGCGAGTTGATATTTAAAAGCATGTGTGCTAATGTACAGAAAAAAGGCATCGTTAATTTGTTATTCTACTTCTTTTTGAAGGTGGAAAACTTGCTTATTAGTAACCAAGGGACGATAAAACTTTGTGACTTCGGTAGTGCTACAACTATAGCTTACTATCCTGACTACAACTGGTCTGCGCAAAAGAGAGCACTGGTTGAAGAAGAGGTGAGACTATTTTAATGTGATTAACTTTAGCATCAACAGTGGATTCATTTAACTGTTACTGTTAACCTGATATTGATTCATAGGACTTCTAAGACAACTAAAGATTGTTTCAGCTGTAGTGTTGTTCGTAAAGCTTTGCTTTTGTGTTTGTATTGCCAGGGTTCAAACACTGTCTGCAATGACAATCATAGCTTTTTTTCTGTAGCTGCATATACAAACAGTGCTTCAACTTGAGCAGTGTCCATTCTGCAGTCTGGTGTGAAAATAGAAGTGATTACTAGAGCTTCTAATTGCGCTCTTAACAGGAAGTAAAAAATTGGTTATGTCGCAGTGATTCCCACCTTCTCATCTTATTTTTCTCAATTGAATCACACATGAATATGTGGCAAATCTGCTCAGCAGAATTTGAATAGGCAGTGTTGCAGTGCCTCTAGAACTACAGTGACTGTGTCAAGTATGCAGTGTGCTTTTGCAAAGTGCATTTGTTCTTAGTTTAGAGTTGGGAGTAATGCTGGTAAATCTAATGCAATACATCAACTGGATTCAGACTTTTAACTGTGGAGATCAAGTGACACTTAAAATTCACATGTGTGAGTTCTGATATGAGTGTCTGTAAACTGCCCCTGTTTCATAATCCAGCATACTTGGAGAGAAATCCATTGATTTCTGGAGAAGGAGAAATGATATTGTACCACTGTCTTGTATAGTCTATGCAAAAAGATTGTAGAAAAGGTCTTTTCAGGGATCCTTGTGAACATAGCTTAACTCTTTGGACATATCTGCACTGTTAATTAAGTGTGATGAGGAAGAGAGGAATACACACTGGACCATGAAATCACTTTTTGGCTTATTGTTGATTTTCTGTATGTGTGCCCATATCCCTTTTTGCCTCTTGCAGAACAGGTATTTTACGTGCTTTGCAGTTTGGAAGGACTCTTGAATATCACAATGTTATTTATTTTACTACTACTGTCTTTATTTGTCCTATCAAACCTGTAGTGAGTATTGCAGGATTCAGTTGATAGTTTCTGCCTTGACAAGTATTTCTGAAATTTATTTTCAAAATGAGAATGCAATCCATTCTACATGGAAAGCTGTTTTCTTGGTTGAAAGCTGTTAGTGCTGCTTATTCAAGTTTCTACTTCAAGAAGTTCTCTCTTCTGCAGATCACAAGGAATACAACACCAATGTACAGGACACCAGAAATGATAGACTTGTATTCAAATTTTCCAATTGGTGAAAAACAGGACATTTGGGTAAGAAATCTTTCTCTTGCTGTGTCATAGCTGCTTATGTCATAGTGAAACTGATTTTGCAGTCTTTGTGTTAATTTGTTGGTAAATAAATAAGAGCTCCAAAATAAATGTATTTTGACATAAGACAATCTTAAACTTGGGTACTGTGAACTATGTATTTAAATATTGAAAGATTGAGAAGTAGTATTTGAGGTTTTCTCTAAGATCTGTCTTGACTTCCACTGTGAGAGGCAATGCTGAACTTCTTTGACATGCAACAGAACTGCTGCCTAGTTGGAGCTTGCCACCATAAAGCCAGAATACTTACAGTCCTTAGATTCAAATTCTTGCCTTTAATTCTATGCAATGCATGTAATCCTGGGACAGCCTATGGCTGAGTTCAAAATTATTATGTCTAGGTATTGCATCCAGATAAAATACTAGCAAATGGCAAGGATGTGAATGATGTAGAGATCATTCTTGCTTTGTATAGAAAGAGTGATAAACTGTTAATATTCGCTAAAAATCTGTAGCCAGAATTAAATGGAAATATTAAATCCTCAGTTGTACCATTTTCAGTTGTGTAATACTGTAATAGTACTGAGGTACTGCCTGGTGACTTTACGCTTGGGGTCTTAGTTTATTCGATGTTTTTTGCAGAGTCAAATACCAAGCCATTCAGCTCTTACCTGTATTGGCAGTGTGTCAAAAGACAAATTGAGAAAATGTAATGCTGGTGCTTTGAAAGTTTTTATTTGGAATCTCAAAACTTCATTCAGTTTCATAAATTAGTTACAAGATATTGTGGAAACTGTTATTCAGCTTCTACAGCTGTTGGCAGTTTTCTTCTGGCATGTCAAGAAATACCAAGAAAATACTTTTTTTTTTTTTTTCTTCTGACCATTTGGTAACTTCACCTTTGTTAAAAACTGGTAGTCTGAGCCAGGGTTACATCCAGTTAAACACAAAGCTAGAAATGCATTTAACAAAAGCCTCACTTGAAAGGGCAGTTGCAATTTATTTTTTTTGTTTAGAACAGCTTTGTATCTGTTAATATTAACATGGTGGTTGTCTCCTGCTGTGTCTTTGGAAGATCTGTTCCATTTACCATGCCTTTGTTGCAACATGTTGTTCTGTGTTTTTTCCTTTATACTGTGGGTACGGTGAAAACATGTGAAGTATTTGGCAATAGAATACAGTGCTTTCTCAGGAAGCCATAACTGATCTTGTAGTTTGTGGTTAGGACAAACAAAACAGTTTTCTGAGGAAAGCAGGTAGGGTGAGGAACACTGTGTGCTTGTCAAGAATGTGAGCTTAAAAGCATAATGGAGAGAGCAGTGTTTTAGAACAGCAACATACAGGAAACATTAGTTATTAACCACATAGCCTCCTCAATGGGAGTGTGATTTGATATTTGTTGTCAGATCAGAGGTCCTTAGGCTTGGCCAACTTTCTGTACGTTTCCTGCCTAAGTCTAGAGATGTTCAGAAAACAATCACTGAACTCAAATGCCTCTAGTTCCTTTTTTTTTTTTCTGAATTAATTTGATTTCCTGAACTGAAATTCAGCTGAATTCCACTCAAATAACAGGTTTTACCTTGCCACGAAGATTTTTCATTTAAATTATGTTTTGGCTTGGAAGGCCCTTTGTACAGTCTCTCTCTTACAAATTTCAGAAAAAAACAAAAGAGTGAGCTTCAGAATATATTTAAGGAGCAAAATTTCAAACTTGGGTTCCTTACCAATATCTGGTTAAAAATTCTTCTATTCAGTGCAAGACACCTTGCAGGTTTTAATTCTGCGTGAACTGAATGATCTCTTTAGATTTCATGTAGTTTAATTCTCTTCAGAAAGTACTTTGGTACATTACCTGTGTGCCATCCTGCAGCTATACTGTAGAACTTTTCATCATTTTAAATGTGCTGCTTATTGCCTGAAGCTGATCAGTGGAAAAATAACAGTATTTTGTTTTGTTTCAAACAATCTGCCTCCAAACCCCAAGCACTACCATAAAACCCCAACAGCTTCACTATCCCTTTGAAGAAGGGTTAAATTAGCTGCTGGTGGAAGCACAGCAGCAGGTCAGAAATATATTCTTGGTTATTTTTGGTCATGTTTTTATACTGCTTTTTACCTGCTAGCATGGCAGTGCTCAGACTGACCCAGGCAACTTCTGTAGAGGGATTGTCTGCAGCTTTGGGGCAGCATCTTTGGCAGATGGGCTCTTTTGTTATGCGTACCCATATCGTGGGTAGTGTTGGCTTTGAAGAATTGCCTTGCTGCAACTGGAATTGCCTTTTAGCCAAATTGAATCACAGTTGGTGTTTGAAATATTAAAAATATATCACTGTTACAATCCTAAGCTACAGATAAAGCAGAAGGAATTCTTTAGCAATTAAAGCACAGATCAAATCTAAGTGGTCTCTTCATTTCCTGTATGTTCAGCTGATCGCGTTTGTGCTTTTCTACCCTGTGTGGCTGTGGATGATGTCTTCTGATGTGCACACAGTGTCTCAGACTGTGCAAGGAGTGGTTTCATTCCTCCAACTAAATTATGATCTGCCTTCTTAGTAAACAGGCATTTCTGTGGCAGAGTAAGTGGTATTTCCTGCACTCCCCTGGTGTATTAAGTGTGAACTATATGATGCTTCAGTCTGTTATGGAGAGCTTTTTATCAGACTGACAAAAATTTGCTTGCTATACAATAATACAGAATTAATATATGCAGCTTATTTCTGGCCCTGGAGTGAGAGGCTTAGTAAGTGTTTTGGAGTAACTAAATCTCAAACCTTTGTGACTTTAATAATGTTCAAATTTTTGAAACTGTTCTTGGCATAAATTGACAAGCAAGGACAGTTGCGGACAGTAGACACAGAGGACTGCAGACACTGAGCAGATTTCTTAGATAATGTCTTCTCTGACTTGTTTTATTTGTGGGGACTGTAAAAGCTTAAGCAACTAAGCTGAAGTTCAGAAGAAACTTTGAGGAGGAATTTTCCAGTCTGTTGTGCAAACATTGCTTGGAGTTATTGGATGCTTTATTATCAAACTCTTACAGGCCAGATAGAGCATTATTCTATTGCAATAGTATAACTCTGCTGGTATATTTTGTATGTTGACTTACATTAAAATATGTGTCTAAATCAACTTACATTTACTCAAGTAACAGCTGAAATGATTCTAACTAATCCATAACACCTGGACTATTCAGAGATTAGAATTCAAAACTGACTTCTGGCTTTGGTGGTTGTTCTATGGCAGGTTGCGCAGGTCTCATATTTGGGCACACGAAGGGACTTGAAAGTTCCCAGGATGTGGTAGTTCTGGTTCTGTAATTTTTGAGGCTTGAATGAACCTGTCTGAAAATTATCTTAAATTTTATTAGAAGAACGGAATAGCTGTCTGATTGAAAGGAAAAAAGGGGCAGTCATTTGGGGCTTATTTTGCTCAAATCTGTATCAAAACAAGCATTTTAGGAATAATGTTGAGTCCCTCTAGAGTAATTTAAACAAGCTGATTAACACTGAAATGCTTACCTAGCTGGTGCATTGCATAACAGAATGTATCTGACTTAGAAATAAAAAAGGCTAAATTCTGTCCCTACAAATAAAATTATTCTTCTTGAGGCACATGATAAAGATATGAAATAAAACTCCTGAAGCCTTTTGTAAGAACCCTGTTCTTGAACATGTTCAGTGTCACAAGACTATACTGTGAAATTAATAAAATGGATTTATTGAAATGATTTTTTAAAAGCCAGTACTAGGAGAATCCCTGAACCTGAAAAATTCCATGAAAGGGAAGAAAACCCACAAGCCTATTTAGTAGCAGTATTACTGTTTGGAGCTCTCTAATTGACAGGCCAAACAAGTGTTTCACTAAGTGTTCTGTTCTCTGAAACATCGAGACTAATTATTTCTCAAGTAGTGTGAAGCTGACCTCTAAAACACTGGGAATATATAGAGTTCCATGAGTCAGGAGTTGAGTGACACCTGTGATTTGCAAGCACTATCAGGAAGCTTAATTTAATAGTCTAAAATCCTGCTTTAAATATCATTGCTTGAATTAAAGACAGCACAAGTGAGAAAAACCAGCTAGTAGGTTCATGAATCAGAAAATTTGTATTTCTAATTTTTTTTTCATTCTGTGATAAGTTTTACCCAAAGAAGGTGGGTGCTGCACAGCTCCTATTGTCAATGGCTGTGGGGACCTTCCAGCTTCCTGTAGGATGATGATGCTGTCTATTACAGGATACACGATAAGGTGCAGAGGTACAGGATAAGGTGTTTCTTTATCCTTGGGTCAATATCCTTGTACAAAGTTGCAACACTCCTTTGCTGAGTGGTGGAGGAGGAAGAGGACAGAAGTGTGCCATGATCTGGCCAATCGTATCTTTGACTGCATCAAAAGGAGCGTGGCCAGCAGGTCAGGGCAAGAGATTCTGCCCCTCTGCTCTGGTGAGACCCCACCTGCAGTACTGTGTCCAGGAAAGACATGGACCTGTGGGAGAGCGTACAGAGGATGCCACAAAAATGATCAGAGGGTTGTAACACCTATGAGGAAAGGCTGAGAGAGTTGGAGTTCTTCAGTCTGGAGAAGACAAGGCTCCAGGGAGACCTTATTGTGGCCTTTCAATACTTAAAAGGGGCCTATAAGAAAAATGAGGACAGACTTATTAGCAGGGCCCATTACAACAGGACAAGAGGTACTGGTTTTAAAGTAGAAGAGGTGATATGCAGACTAGATTTTTTTACAATGAGGGTGGTAAAACACTGGCGCAGGTTGCTGAGAGGGGTGGTAAATGCCCCATCCCTGGAGACATTCCAGGCCAGGCTGGATGGGGCTTTGAGCAACCTGATCTAGTTGAAGATGTCCCTGCTCGTTGCAGGGAGGTTGGACTAGATGACCATTGAAGGTCCCTTCCAACCCAAACTATTTGATGATTCTATGATCTGCTCATGTCCCTGTCTCGGGCTGCAGCTGTCAAAGGAGAACCACCAACTGAAGCAGCCACTCTGACATGGGCAGGCCCTGTCTCCCTACCTGCTACTCTCGCAGCCTCACACCAGGGTTGTCCCTTCTGTGCCTCTCTGGCCAGGGAACACCCATCCTGGGCTAAAAATGCTGGCCACCACCAGCATTCTGCCCGCTGACATGGCCACTCCATCACTCAGGCCAGTTGTACGAGTTCAGTCCCAGGACATCCAGTGAAAAAGGGCACAGAGCTCCCTCTGCCCATGGCTTTGGGGAGCTTCCAGCTCTCTGTAATACCACCATAGGGTAGGGGTTGATGTTATCTGTCCTGTAGACTGCTGGCAACTCTCCAGCTTAGTGTCACAGGAGGAAGAGGACAGGAGTGTGCTGTGGTTTGGTTGTTTCCTTATCTGGATGTCCAGGTATAATACAAAGCAGCCACCTTCCATCAGCATGGACAGCTCTTGCCTCCGTGCCCTCCCTTCCCTGCCCTTGCTCACCTGGCTACTCACTCACCAGCCTGGGCTGGTGGTGTCACCAGCTGCCAGTACCAATGTTCTACCTGCTGTGATACCACCATGAACGTGTGTCGTGTTTGCTGAGTGAAAAACTGGCTGGGTGATTGGACCCAAAGAGCTGTGAGTGGAGTTAAATGCAGTTGGTGGCTGGCCACAAGTGCTGTTCCCCAGGGCTCAGTATTGGGGCCAGTTCTGTTTAATCTCTTTACTAATGATCTGGATGAGGGGATTGAGTGCACCCTCAGTCAGTTTGCAGACAGCACCAAGTTGGACAGGAGTGTTGATCTGCTTGAAGGTAAGAAAGCTTTACAGAGCTCAATCAGTGGGCTGATGCCAATTGTATGGTGTTCAACAAGGTCAAATGCTGGATCCTGCACTTGGGTCACGACAACCCCCATACAAAACTACAGGCCTCAGGGAAGAGCGTTTGGAAAGCTGCCTGGCTGAAAAGGACCTGGGGGTGTTGATTGACAGCTGACTGAACATGAGCCAGCAGTGTGCCCAGGTGGCCAAAAAGGCCAACAGCATCCTGGCTTGTACCAGAAATAGTGTGGCCAGCAGGACTAGGGGACTGATGGTCCCCCTGTACTCAGCACTGGTGAGGCTGCACCTCGAATCGTGTGTCCAGTTTTGCACAATGAAGCTGACGAAGGGTCTGGAGCACAAGTCTTATGAGGAGCAGTTGAGGGAACTGGGGCTGTTTATCCTGGAGAAACGGAGGCTGAGGGGAGACCTTATTGCTTGGTGCAACTACCTCAAAGGCGGTTGTAGCATGGAGGATGTTGGTCTCTTTTCCCATGTAGGAAGTGATAGGACAAGAGGAAATGGTGTAAGTTGCACCAGGTGGTGTTTAGATTGGATGTTAGGAAAAATTTCTTCACGGAAAGGTTTGTGATGCAGTGGAACAGGCTGCCCAGAGAAGTGGCTGAGTCGCCGTCCATAGAGGTCTTCAAAAAGTGTAGATCTGGAGCTTAGGGATGTGGTTTAGCTGTGGACTTAGCAGTGTTAAGCTTACAGTTAGACTTGATGATCATAAGGCTTTTTCAAGCCTAAATGATTCCATGAATCTACAAAATATTTCTGCCTTTATCTCTGTGTAGGCTCTGGGCTGTATCCTGTACTTGCTGTGCTTTAGGCAACATCCATTTGAAGATGGAGCTAAACTTCGCATAGTCAATGGAAAATATGTCATTCCACAAAATGACACCCGCTATTCTGTGTTTCATGATCTCATTCGTAAGTTTACAATGTTATTTAATTTGGTGTATTTATGGATATATGTTATTATTGACAGTGTTGTATTACTGATAGTTAAATGTTACTGACATGTAGTGGTGAAAAAGGTTAACTCTGACAACTTATTTTATTGAAAATTTTAATCCATTATCAAGAAACTTGGAAATTTTAAATGACGCTTTTGTGGTTTGTTTTAGTGTAGTTTTCTGTCATGCTTAGGACCTGACTTAGTCCATGGGAACAACTAGTGTTTTGATTTGGTTTCTTTGAATTTGCTGTAGAATTTCTATTTTCTTTAAATTTCAAATATCAATAGATTACTGGAAACTTAGTTAACAGTGCCAGAAATATGTCTCCAACTCCAACAGTATTAGATATAAAGTTACTTCTGAAGTTATTCATTAACTCATCCTAAAGTATATTCTCTGAAATATTCTTAACCTTAAGTGGTATTTTTTCATGGATACTTGTTGTGGAAATGATCTTTGGATACAGATTTAGCAGTTGCTCCATTCTGTTCGCATTTGATTGCTTATTGCACTGGAGTGCACTGAAGAAATTATTCATCTCTGCTGGGAGAAAAGCTCTGAAGGGTTTCTGTTACATAGTTTGAATCTCCTTTTTCAGATTCCATGTTGAAGGTGAACCCAGAGGAGAGATTGTCCATCGCTGAAGTTGTGAATCAACTGCAGGAGATTGCAGCAGCTAGGAATGTGAATCCTAAATCCCCCATCACAGAGGTAAAGATGTCTCATAATGAGTATTATTGATTATGTCTCCTTTCTCTTATCCAGTGAGTGTGAGTTTAGTAACAGATGTCAGAGCAGATCCTCTGTTCCTTAGTCTTCTGAAAATTTCACACTAACTTGTTTTGAAATTAAATTGAATTGATCTCTGTCACTTGTAGGGTCATTGAAAACATGTGTTTTAAAGCACAGAGCTTGCATGACATTGAAGGAAACAGATTGTAGTTCTTCCTGCTGGTTTAAAAAACTCATGATCTGGGGTCATTCTTTAGTATGCAAGTGCCCTTTGACATGCTACATTTAATCATAATTAACTTGCACAGAAAAATCTGCTATATGAAGGCTCAGCCTACAATAACTTGAAATCTGTGTAGGTGTCTTCGATTTGGTGGTTAATTTGGACAATACTGCAAGTGAATCAATTAGTGTATCTTAACTTTCTGGCTTTCTCCTGAGGTTCAGCTTGCTTGTTCCCACCAAGTAAAGGTAACTTACAAAGTGTAACAAGTTGGCTAAATGGTCTAGAAAATACTTACAGTCAATATTAATCTCCTCAGCTCCTGGAACAAAATGGAGGCTATGGAAACAATACTCTGCATCGGACATCTGTGACCTGTGTTTCACAGAGCTCCAAGCCCGCAGGACAGCTCAACAGTATGTGCAATGCAGGTAAGTGCAGAAAGAGACAACATCTTAGTGTAAAAACAATTTCATATCTTCTATGTGAAAATTAAAAAAACAAATTCGAGGGTTTTAGACATTTTGCAAAAGTACTACCTATTTTGCATTTATATCACTGTTTCTAACCTTGTTTTATTTTTTGCGAGGTTTGGTTTTATGTTGATACATGCAAATGAATTTCTCAAGTTCATCACTGGGCAAGATAAAATTCTGTTTCCTATGTAAAATAGTTGAAACTAAATTGTGTTATTGATATGTAGAGCTGAGAGACTTGAAATAAGTGAACTAAAACTTGTATGAAAGTGGTGGATACAATAACAAATAATATTCTTAAGAGCAAGAGCTGTAGAGAAATAGTCTTGAGGTTATGACAAACTAATAGAAATAGTTTATTTTAAAACCAAAACTTTCTGATTTCCATGAAGCAACAATTATTGTCTTGTGTAAAGAGGAGAATTTAAGAGGAGCTTAAATTTAAACCGTTTAAAATCTTCTCAGAGGTGCTGTATCTTAACTGAAACCTTGTTTTGTGGCAGAAGTTACTGAAATCAGTACATATCCTGATTTTGTGCACAATTGTCTTTGCTTTCCAAGAACTACTTAACATCAGATATCTTACAACTTGAAGATAGCAGCCATTGTATGGCTTTTCATATAACTTCATGCTAAAATGGGCTTGTTGGTTTCTAATGGTTGAGGTAGTCCAATAAAGAAATGCAGAAGCAATTGCATGGATTTTGACTGTGGACCACAGTAGTTCATTAACGCTAAGGAGACACTGAGCTGACATTTTAGCCTGCAAAAAGCCTGTGTGAGGAAGAAATACTTCCCTAAGCATCTGGGGTCTACCTCTCCCTCTATCCCCCTAAAGCTATTTAGTTTTGTCACTTCCAAAACACTCATGTCCAACAGCCTCAAAGGGAAAAAGCAGCAGCCTAGACTCAGTTTATTTGCTATCCAGTCAGTACTTTCAGAAATGGTCATAGCTTGTACTGCCTTGATCCCAGCTACTTATGGGAGGATTGTTCAGGGAAGACTTCAGGAGATAGTTGCACCATAGAACATCAGTGGTGAGGAGGAGTTGTGGTTCCATTTGAGGAAAAACAGTAGTTAGACTAGCAGTACTAAACTGAGTAAACCAAAACTTGTCTCCAAAATGACACAATTAAAAGCTGACTTAGCCTTTCTGTAAAAATAGATATTCTAGAGTTCATTCAGTTGAAAATACTTGCACCTTAAGAAAATGAGAAGCTCGATAGGCTTATTTGCATCTTAATTTCTTATTAAAAGGCAATTTCTGCACCTATCTTATAATGTATGTGAACATGGAACATTTCAATTAATGTAGAAGATATCAAAGGAATATTTCATACTGTATTCCATTTTCCTTCCAGCTTGGTATTTCTTGATTGATATTACTTATGCTGAATTGCCAGTGAGACGAAGGATATTAATGTTCCAGGGAAACTTTTTAAATTGGGAAATATTCATTGGAGTAATGTTATCTGTATATCAGTTTCTGTGGAAGAATCCACCTTCCTAATAGGATTATAATCAGGACGCTGTCTGGCCATCTGTTTTGTGCAAGAATGAGTACTGTTGCTTGTATACAGTCATATTAATGGAGATGTTGTGCTGGGATGTTGTGCTTGAAAAGTAACCTAATTATGCCAGCTGCTTTTGAAGCCCTGCATTAAAATGTATCTCCTGGCCGTGCTTAATTAGATTTGCTAACAGTAAACTGCACTTTGAGAAGGGTACGAAAGAAGACAGTATTTTGGTGTACTGGCAATATGAAATAAATGCTTTACTCTGAGAAATTTTTAACTTTGTTTTCTTTGAAATGCAAACAGTCAATTAAACATTGTGTTAAGCAATTCACTACTACCTCCTGACTGCAGGAAGTACTGTTTTTTGAAGAGGTCATTTTTAAGGAGAACTTTAGGCAGCAAGGCATGGCCCATATGTGCATTCACTTCCAGCTTTGTAGGCAATATGCTTTAATATGGAGCCCATTCCAGGATATGACTTAAAGTACAATTATTTTTATTCGACTACTCTAGGCCTGACCGTTGCGGAATGTGACCAGACTTATGGAGGGTTCTTTGGTATTCTGAGGGGTGGAACAGAGCGATTTTTCACTAATATTAAGGATACATCTTCTAAAGTTATCCAGTCTGTGGCCAAGTGAGTAAAAAAAAAAAAATGTGTTGGTAAGAGTTCTAAATGAAAGGTCAGGAGCTTATTCCAGAAACTATAAAATTCAGCATACTTTTCCAAGCATAAGCCCTAACAGCTGGTAGCTAGCCCTGAGATTTTATGAATTATATTTATACAAAAGTTACATTAGCAATTATATACTAGAAATGAGAATGTTGGGGGCAAAAGCCTGTCCACAAATACTACTTTACCTGCTGTATTTAGGTACTGAAAGCCTGGGGGAAATGAGCAAGGCGGAGAGGTGTGGAATAGGACTGTCATGGTTCAGAATGAATTAATTGAATTAGTGGATAGGACCTCCATGAATAAGAGAAGGAAAAAAGACAGAGTGCTGAAAGGTACAAGTAAATGTAATGGAGGTGAGAAGAAAAACTGCAGGGAAATAGCATATGAGCTCTTCTGTCCAGTTCAGTTTTCAAGCGAATCTATGCCCTCAAGGCAAAATAAGGGGATCTGCACTGTTTGTCTCCTTTACCCTGCGTTATATGGAAGAATACCCTCCTGGTTTGATATATGTGTCCTCAGTTACCTAGAGGGTGATTTTTTTTTTTTTTCTAATCAGATTTTTCAGCCCCATTCCAAATGTTTCTAGTACTTCTGTATGATTAATCTTATCTGTATGATTCATACATTTTAAAATCGTAATAACTTTTTATGTAGTGTAAAAGCTTTTTCTTAATTCTAGGGAGAGCAGGTAAGTCACTACTGAATATTATGACTGAACTAGAGTGTCATGAGGGACACTGAACCTTGTCCCTCACTGTAGGGTTTGTGGCCCTTTAATTTTCACACTGTGCTATGGCTTGTGAAGTCTATTGCTTGCAATATGTTTTTCTGTCGCTCGGTGTAACTTGCGTGTAGTGCTACAATGACATGTTTGTAATGATCAGATAAGTTAGATCTGTTGATCTTGCACCTCTGTAGCTGCTTCAAGTGCATTTTTAGCTATTTGCTCTTAGTCTGTTTCAACTTCCTATGTGTGGCTTAGAAAGGCCAGGTCCTCTATTTTTTTAAAGGTTGTAAAAGCTATGCAGCTTTGGTTTGTTCTTTAAGCTTTCTACAGAAGCAATTGACTTAGTGGCAAACTTCATCCCGGGGAAACCACGCTGACTCAAGAGAAAACAGAGAGGTGTACAAGGGGAATGAGCTATTGGATAATGAAAAGCGGTGACTTGTTAGCAGCTTAGCAGAACTTTAGGAATTCCATGTACAAAGTAACATGAAGAGCTACAACCTTTAGACAACTGCTTTCTGTTTTATTTCTTTCGCTTGGGCTGCCTTGCAGGCCTCTGTTCATCTCTTTGTACCTGCTGCTTTCTGTGGAACTGATCTTCCTTTCCTCTTCAGTCCCACTTCTGTTCCTTTTGTGGTATCTTGTTAAATGAAATTTTCTGTATAGTAAAGCATGGAAATATTCTGCAGATTCTTTACCTTTGACAGCTGTATTATTTATAAACTTGAAGGTTATTTCCTTGTCTTAAATTCTGCCAGTTTTGCTTAGATTTAGGTAGATTTACATCTAGGTACTCTCTTGCAGTAGAGAAATTACTGTTCTTCCTCTGTGACAGATAACATTTAAATTCTCCTTGGCCTTTGACAAAGTTACAAGCCCTACTTTCCCATGCCTGTTTTCCTGTATTAGATCTTACTCCAGTACTGTATTTTGATTGTACACTATGTGCTTCTGAAGTACTCCTGCACTTCATTTTCTTGTACTTTTGTCTTCACATAACTTTCTGGATTGTTGTGCCCCCATCAGTCAGTTAGGTTTGAAGAGGTTTCCTCTTCCTGCTCTTCGAAGTGGTCTCTTCCTTAAAGGCCACTTTCTTAAAGGAACTTTCATTACTTTTTAAAAAATTCATCTTGTGCCATTTTCCCCTCTTCTAGGTGGTGGATTAGGACTTGCTAAAATGGATTTTTTTTTTTTAATATGGAGTGACTTATGCTGTGCCTGCATCTTATTTGTATTTCTCTTGCCTAAGAGGTGTGTGTGGCTTTTTGCTTTGTTTGATTTCTTTGGTTCCATAATAAGTGTAATGTGCAAGCAAGGAATAAAAGAGTAACTGTACATCCAACTGCAGCTCTTCTGTACAATTTGTTTAGATTATAGTGACTGTCCAAAATTAATCTCGTATCTATCTTGTTCTTAAGAGTTTCTCTGCTACTGATGAATTGCTAGTTAGTGTTCTGTGGCTGAACTAAAGGCTTGACACTTTAGTTAGAATCTTTCTGAAAAAAAAAAAAAAGAAATGAGACTGAGATGGAACTTGAGACTCTTGAGTCCTGCATAGAGCACTATGGCAGGTTCATTTATGCCTTAAATTTACATGGGACATAAGGAACTGTTGGAATCCTCTGAACTGCTTCAAACCTTATCTGGCATGACTGTTTATTTGTGGTAGTTTGAGCCTCTGTCAAGAATGCAGGTGCTGTTGGAGACATGGAACTTACTAAATATTAATAAAATAAAACTCTTCAATTTTACATCTTATTTGTATTAATTATAGAAAGTCATATGTGGATGTTTACTAGAACTGAGTAGCTGGTGAATGTAATTGTTTTACCTGGTTTTGGTTTGCAGCTCTTAATGGGTGGGAATATTGTAATACCCAAGCTAGATAAATGAACCACAGGCCTTTTCCAGCTAATTGGGGATACAGCACTTCCATGGGCTGTGATGGATTGACGAGAATCGTCAGACAGTGTATGTTAAGTCCCAAGGTTCATCATGACATCAGCCCCTCACAGCTGTTTTGGACTAGGCTGATTGAATAAGGGTTTATATTTAGGTGACTTGTGCACATCACCTCTTGTTGACTAAGTATGTGAGACTGTCGATATTTGTTTAAGCTCTGCATTAACATAAACAAATGTTAGTTTTGTGGAGGACTCTGTCTTCATACAACTGCCTTTTAGTTTTTGTGTGTTATCTAAGTGAGTTTGGTCATTGGTTTGCAGAGTGAAAGAAAAGGAGGGAATGCACCCTGTATATAAATACGCTAGTGAGAACCAGTTACTTCAATACTTATATTCTAGATAATACTTAATCAATACAGAAAGAGAAACTCTTTCCTCTTGCAATTTGTCAATATTCTTTAGTTGCCCTTTGTTCTGTAACTTTCATTCCTTAATAAGTCTGTCATGTATTTTGAATTTTAACTGTATTTAACAGCTCAGTGAAATGGCAAAACGTGAGTTAATGTGATCAATACTTAATGTTGTTGTGCAGGACCTAAGGTAGTCTCAGGTTCTTTAGCATTTAACATTCTCTGGGCTGCTGAGACTTGCACCACTGGACTTGTGCATTCTTAAACTATTTATGCTTTAACCAAGCTGCAGTGCTAATTCTTTGTTTGTATCTACTATGGGATGTACCTGTTTCTGTCACAGTTGTTCTTTTGCCTTTACAAATGTGTGTCGTGGCTACAGCTGATGCCATCAGTGATGTGAGAATACCTCTTCTACTGTTGCATCCTTGACTGCCTTTCCAAAACTCTTCAACCAACATGAGACATTCTGGACAAACTAAAATGCCTCTTGTCATGTATTTTCCTCGGCACACTTAAGCACTCCTCATATTGGAGTCTGTCATCTCATTAGGTTGGCTCTCTCCTTCCTACTTTGCTTTTCTGAATTCTGAAGTAATTGTCTTTATCTACAGACAGACTTCTTTCTCACTGAATCCAAACTACAGTAGTAGAGTTACTGTTTTGTAGTTGCTACAAAAGGTTTTTTTTTCTTCTCTCCCATAGCTGTCTTTATCTTAACTTAAATATTGGTCTCTTGTTTATCCTAATAAGTGATGATGTCTGAAAACTAAAACACATGTCACAGGCTACTGGGAACAGGACAGTGAATGAGGGCCATCTTGATTGTCCCCCAGGACACCTCACTTGCAGGTGTCACAATCTCTGTTGCAGATTCAGGTCAGACAGAAGTAGTTTGTAGCTACATGAGGGATAACACAGAACAACAGAGGTTTAGCTCTCTCTCAAACTGACCTAAGAGAAAGTAGTAGGGTGTATACACAGATATGGCAGAGCAGTGTCTGCATAGGGGGGAACTTTGTTCCAGCAGATGTACTTGTGTGTGTCTGGTAACTCAATCTGCAGCCATGCAGCCTCAGCATACCTCTGTTTGGCTCATCTGTCTCTTGCTTGTGATGCTGCTGTGCCCTTGAGCAAGTTTTATGCTTATTGAGTTCTGGCGTCCACGCAGGTTACAGATACCTTGCCAAAAAACATGTAGTAGTGTTTTAAGTATCCAGTCTTCACTGGTCTTGAAAGCAGCATGCAAAACTTTTAGGATCATAGAATTACTTTGCTTGGAAAAGACATTCAACATCATCAAGTTTTGTTTTGCCTTGTTAGAATGGTCTCTTCAAGAGGTTATGATCTAGTAATCTAGGGAACAATTAACTGCATTTTATTGCTAGCTTTCTTTGCTTCTAAGGTAATTTCATTTCTGGTTTGACGCTGCATTAATGTTTTATTTTGTGGGTTTTTGTGTTGCACTAGATAGTTGAATTATTAATTCAGTTTTATGAAGCAAAACTAAGTGGGAACAGATTGTGAATTTCAGTGCTGCATTTCTTTCTGGCTTTTAAAAGATAAACTGCAAAAATGGTGGTGTTTGGCTAATGAATAAATCTTTTTCTATTCTTCTGAGTGTAGAGATGTCTGGAGGAAAATGGATTAGTGTTAGAGCATTACTTAACTGAAAATAATGGTTTACGTGCTCACATTGTAGCTGTGCTGGTGATTCTGTCATTCTTTATTCTTTCACATCTTCAGGTGCTAGTAACAAAAGGTAACTATGCACTGTTGTAGAGTTTAGTGCTATATGCCAACTAGTTGATTTTGTGAATTTAATTATTTTAAACTTTGGAACGATATTTTATTTAATATTAGTTATGGTCTTTAAGTGCAGCTCTTTTCTGGCAAGATTGATGCCAACCATTTACGTAGTAAAAGGCTTTTAACATCTAATTAAAACTTCTGATTCTGCTTAGGTATTTATTCTGCAAAATGAGAATTCGTATCTTATTTGCTACATATCCCATTGGACTTCTCACTAAAAGGCCTTGGAGTAGCCTGGTATCATCAGAAAAGTGGCTGAATATAGGTGTCATAACATACTTTCCTGTTTACCTTAATTAGAGCCTTAGAAAGCACACTGAGTTTTCCATATGGATCACAAGCCAGAAACCCTCCTTGCAGTCTCTTGATTTGTTTACATGTTCTATTCTTATCACCTTCTAGCAACATTACTCTGTAAGCCAAATTTCTCCTGTTAACAACGTGAAAGGAAAGACCTTATTTCTGATTTTTAGTTACAGGGTTATATCTTGAAATGTGTAGGAATGCTTACCAGTTTAAAGAATAAGCATTTTTTTCACCTTCCTGCTATTTAAAGCAATCTCAGTTACCAGTCTCAGTTACAAAAGAGTACCTTGTGTTCAAGTGTTATTACTGAAATAGCTCAGAAAACTTCAGAATAAAGTTCAAGAAATAGTAATTCAAGTACAAGGTCATACCTTTTAAGGAGACTTGTATTGGTTTTGCAGTTTTGCAGCTACATTTTAAGACAGCACAGATGTTCTGAAGCTTTTTTAGTTGTAACAGGCATACAGATTTTTCCTGTGAAACAGCAAACTCGGGTTGGCTGTGCTCTGTTATTGACATACTAAGCTGCACTTTTTCAGCAATGTTTGAGATCCGTGCTCCTAATAATGTTGCATTTTAATTTAGACAAATGTAAAAAGCAAAGCTAAATTGAGTGGTGTTGCTAGTAAGAAGTCAACATCTTGAAGAGCTCCCACAGGAATGGGTGTGAGTAGGGTCTTTTCTTTGCTCTTAACAGTTCTGTGCTTCTGTTTCAAGTTGCTGCTTAACCTCAGTGTTACAGAATTGAAAAGTTAATGGTTCTTTGTTCTCAGGATATCATATTAGGTGCTTCTTTATCTTGATATCAAAAAAAGTTGACATTATTAGAATGTTCTGTGTGTTCTCTTGCTTGAAGCTGGTGGGTGTAAGCAACAAATAACTTTTGATACTTCTCAATCATATAGACTATGCTCATCATTAATCTTAGTAAGAAATTGTGATTAGGTCTGAATGTTTCTGCCTTAATTGATTTGGCTGCAACAGTGTTACCACTTGAGCTACATGATGAAGTTATGTCCTTCCAAAAGTGCAAATAATTTTGAAGTAGTGTTTACTTGCCCATTTTGTTGACTTCCTTATGCAAGATTTTTCAAGGCTGAATTTTTTTAGCACTTTGTCTAGTGAGACTCTTGAACTTCCTTGTGGTGATTGCAATTTCTCTTGAGACGTTGGATCATTATCGTTGTTGGGACAATGATTATGTCATTCCGCATAAAAACTGTTTAATGTCCTTACTTTCAGAACTGTTTTTCTTGCCTCATCTAAAACCTTCCTCCCAAACCTAGTAAATTCAGTAACCTTTTATTCAGTCCCTCCAGCCCCCTTCATGTTTACTAGCAAGCAGTAAGGAAGCAAAGCATAATGTTCTCTCCTGACTTTTCAATATTTGAGTGCGGTATCCTAGGTCTGCTCTTTCGAGCAATGTCTTGAAACTTCGTAGTGATAGAAAAGTATTGCTTTAATAGTGCCTCTGCATTCCTTAAACATGCATCATAATGTTGTGATGATACTTTGATATTCCGGAGGTAACATGTGACTGATTTAAGTCAGGGATGTCTAAACCAAATTCTGTAGGTGATGTTTATTCTTATTTTGCCAATCAAGAGTTCAGACCTACGTGATAATATTCAAGGTTGCTGACCTGCACTGTTGCTTCTTTAGTTTTTTCCGAGCTTTTTCATGCTGCTACATAGCAGATACTCTAGAAGCAAAAAAACCCAGTGGTCTTAAAATAGTAAATTTATTGGCATGATGAGAGTGATTAGGTAGAGATGAGGGGAATGGACCTAAATAAAAAAAAAAAAAAAAAGTAGGAAATAAAAAATCCCTGGGAGATTATTTTTTAAAAAGACTGCTCTTTAGAATTGTATGAGAAACTATATGAGAAAGAGATGAGTAATGATTGATGCCTTGCTCACTATGGGTGTTTTGGAAGTGAATTTTTTGAGGAATAATTTAAATGAGGAATAGAGGTACCCTCTGTTCATTTGGAATCCAGAAATAGGGCAGCACTGCCATCTGGGTCAGATAGTAATGTTCCATAGTTATACGACTTCAAATGTAGTGTTTCAACAATTTGTCCTTGTTTTAAGCAGCATGATGGATTATTATAACATCTTTAATGGTGGACATCCTTATTTAGCTTTCAAACTGATGCCTACAATGAACGTTTATCAGTAAGAGAAGGGGCTGGAGGAATGAGTTAAACATTGAAGGCATCTGTACAAAATCCTCGGAGATGGTTTTGTTGCAACTAATGTAAACGAGTAACTGTTCAAATACAATGTTTATTCTGAAAACTCTACTCTGAAAAAAAAGTGTGAGGTAATAGGCCTCAGATGGAAGAAATGAAACATTATTCATGGTGGTGTGTGTAGTCTGAGACACCTGGGTTTTAGACCTATGGCTTGCATGGTTCTATTTCCCAGTATTAAGTTCAATGTGTTCTGTTTCAGTTATGCGAAAGGAGACTTGGATATATCATACATCACTTCCAGAATTGCTGGTAGGATAACTATGTCTGTCTTAAGAATAATTTGTGACTGTTCTTAACATATGGAAGAAGTGAATATTTCACCTGGTGTTTCTTGTTCTGTCTTCAGTGATGTCCTTTCCAGCTGAAGGTGTAGAGTCTGCCATCAAAAATAACATAGAAGATGTGCGGTTATGTCTGGACTCTAAACATCCTGGCCACTATGCTGTGTACAATCTCTCTCCAAGAACATACAGACCTTCAAGATTCCATAATAGGGTGTGTATAGCTTCTGTGTACTTCTATACAAGGTCCTTCAACAATATCTTGATTATACCTTCAGCTTTTTATTATGAAATATGTTTAAGTATGCTGCATAATCAAAAATATGTCAAAAGTATATGTTTAAACATAACGTCAACGAGTAAGCTATAATCTGCTTGTCTTTGCTTTCAATCCAAACTTAAATGACTAAAGAGTAATCTTTAACTCTACTGACTAAAGTCTTTGTCTCCTAGGCTAGTTGTATCTTAAACACGTACAAGTACCTTACATGTTTCAAATTTAAATGGCGAATACTTAATTAAAAATCTTACTAAAATTTCAACCTCTCCTACATTCAGAGGTTTTCCTTTATCAAAGGTAGTATTCCTTTGACTGATTTACACAACTTGTTTACTGGATTTTCTCCTTACCCCACTACATACCATTTGACTCCCATATAGCTCAGTACTAGCTGACTACTTGTTGGTATTGCCTGAAATATTGCTATGGCTTAGCTGAATATCTGTTAGCCATTCTGGCTAGTTCTCTGATACTAAAATGAAGACATTTGCCTAATTCAGTAACAAGGTAATGAGGACATCTTGTTAGGTGCTGAGATATTTGACTTAAGTATCTGCTTCTAAATACACCTCAACTGTCCTGCAAGTAACTCAACAGCAGAGACTGTTACTGTGTTGTGAGTTGTCTAGCACAGGCCAAATTAGACCTCAGCTAAACAGTCTCTAGTAATCATGCCTCTTCCCTACAATGTTGACTGCCCAGAGGAGGGTCTAGAAGCATTATTTGTTACAGGAAGCACCTTTGGGGCCTTATCCTGCAGACCCATCCTTTGCATTACTTCAGTTATTCAAGTTCACTTAAACTGTCAGGCTGAGGTATGTTTAAGATATTCTATCTGGTGCTTCTTGCTTCCTTCGTTTTTTTTCCTCAAACTTGTAGACAAGACAAAGTATTTTCACACCTGGAAAAATACCCAAACGCTTACGGCCTTTTTTGGGTGCAGGCAATCAACTTCTTTACCTGCATTAGGTTCAACATGAGGTTCAGGTAGAGGCTGTTCAGTATGGAAGGCAAAGCTTAATTGTGCAGGAAACCTCCTGCGTGATTATTTGGAGCAGGTACCTCAAAGCAAATACTACAGCAATGCTTTTTAGCACTAGATTGCAGGAAAGTCTGCTGAGGCAGCCATAGTGAAGTGATTTATTTGTCTTCCTACAGAGCTATCAATCTCTTTTTGTGGAATAATAAATCCTCTGACTGAGAAATTGTTTACTCTGGGGATGGATTTTTGGTTATGCAAGTCTGAGGTGCCTGTACACTGATACTCCTGATGTATTGGTACTGTATACAGTAATATGAGCACAGTGGTATCTGGCAGTGATCTGGAACTCTCCTGGTCTACATTTATCTTTTTGACATTCATATAGTCTTATGAGCTTTGTGTTGCTGGGAAGTAATAGTAGATCATAACTTTTCAAAACATTGTAGGTTCCTGCCCACCTCATTGGCTGAGAGTAGGAAGTTTCTACAAAACATTGTCTTCTGTTTAAAAACAAAAAAGGCAGCTATCTTACTTGGAAAACAAACTCATTAATTATATTGGGGAAACTTTCCCTGTCCATCTTTGAAATCCAAATGCACAATAGGCAATACTGACCGACTTCATTATTCAGTGCTGGCTGAGAGCAGCTTCACGGGAAGCTAAGGAAGCTTAGTTTTTCTTTAGTGCCTGCAGAAGATTATTATGGCAAGCCTTAAACTTGATCAAAGGAGAACAGCTTCTGAAATTCTTAATTTTGACACTTTGCTTGGTAGGTATTTATGAAATTATATATTCTTGCTGTATGCTTTCTGTATGTAAATTTTACAAATTTCTTTAACCTTGGTTAAGGTAGATGGTAGTTTTGAAGTCGTCTTTGCTAGTTTTGAGTCCTACTTGGAATAGGTTGCTCGGAGAGGTTGTGCACTCTCCATCATTCGTCTAATGATCAGAACATTTTGAGTTTGAAACATAGCCAAACAGAAGGTAATGTTGTAGGTTGTACATCTTGTAGCAAAACTAGTGTTTGAGCAGAAAGTAAACAGTAAATCAGAAAAGTTAGTTCTTTTTGCTTCTTTGAACACACCTGCTTTTCTATACTTTCTGGTTTGTAGCTGTAATATTGCAATATGCCCAGGGAAATGATGGAGTCATCATCCCTGGAGGTGTTTAAAAGGTGTTTAGACGAGGTTCTTAAGGACATGGTTTAGTGCTGGATTTAGGTTAGGTTACGATTGGACTCTATGATCCTGAGGGTCTCTTCCAACTGAAATGACTCTATGATTCTTTCACTGCTGTTGTAATATTTGAGGTATACTGAAGCCCACATTGAATTCTGTGGTGATCAGGAATATAAAGGACTGCTTGCTTTAGTTCACTGGTGACTTTGCAAAGCTTTCACTAGCAAAAGAATGTTCAATTTAAATCTCTCACAAAGTGACGATTTCTGAAAGTGCCTTTTTAATTGCAGTTTTAGAATACAATGAAAAGCTGTAGGAGACTTTGTCAGACTCTTTCTTTCAGCCTCCTTTCTTGTGCTTGGCACAAAAATGATCTTGTTGAGAATTTATAATAGTCAGTTCAGGTAATTCATCTTGGAGTAACTGTTGAACTCTGTTATCTGGGTGAGAAAACATGTTGGTGATAGCAAAACTCGGTCTTCCACATTCAGTGATTGTGATCCTGGCTGAAAAGAAATAGGAAAAGTTTGCTTGTTAAGTTTTCCCTGGTCCTGACAGAACATCTGCTTTTAAGTGTTGCAAGTGCTAAAGGATCAGGTTTCATATATTGCGTTTTTACTAGACAGCTGATTTTAAGAATATAGACTCCCAGTGGTGAAGCTGATTATTTGGTACTGTTCTATAGCACTAATTGCACAAGGAATATTACTTAGCTGTTGAGGCTCTTTGAATAAAACACAAATTTAAAAGCAAACCAAGTCTTTGTTTTTCTTGTTTGTGATTTTTTTTGGTTTTGTTTTGTATTTGCTTAAGAAGATGTGGACAAATCAAGTTGAAAGCTGTTTTACTTTATTCCTTGCTCTAAGAGAATTTCAGATAGTCTGAGTTGTTGATACACTGTAAACTATAGACAAGACTGGAGATTTTTTGCACTTAATGTTATAAAATGGTGCTTACAATGTGTTTGGCTACTGTTCCTAAGCATCTTGCTTAATTTCTACCTAAAAGTGGCGTTAAAGTGTAAAATTACCTTTTATATACACATCTTATGCTATGGAAATGTATGTGACTATGTAATCTCATTTCTCACCTCTGCTGTCTCTTTCATTGCAGGTTTCTGAATGTGGCTGGCCAGCAAGACGAGCACCAAATCTTCAGAATCTTTATAGCATATGCAAGAACATGCATATATGGCTGAAACAAGACCAGAAAAATGTTTGCATTGTGCACTGCCTTGTAAGAAATTGATTTAAGTCTGAAGTGCTTTGCTCAATCCAGATTTAAATTGTGAATAAGGGTGCTAGTATCCACTCAGTGAATATTACTGTCTGTCTTTACTGTGAGGCCTGTGGGCAATTCCATCCTGCTATGTTTTTAGGAAAGTTATTTGCATATATTTTACTCCTTAGGCAAATTAGTAGAGTGATGTAGCCCTTGTTTATTTGCATGTAGCAAGGCAGTATAGAGAAGGGATTAAGGCAAAGTAGTCTTTGAGAGAAACAATCTGCTTTACTGTTTGTGTTTGCTCTTTTTTGTTCATGTTTTCTGAGTGACAGCTAGATGTACACTTCATTTCCCAGTACTGTCTGTTTAGAATTTAACCTGTATCTGCAGAACTGCAGAAACTGACTGAGACTTTGGGTGGAATTCGCCTTTGGTGGCAGCGGATTGCTATGTAATTTACACTGTTCTCTATATATCATTAACCTTGATATAACAAAAACCCAATAAAACTATCGATGAAGAGCCACCTCATCTCAAACATGAGGGGAAAAATGAGTTTAAATAATGGTTTCTATGTTCAAGATTTGAAAACATGAGGTTACTGTTACATTTATGTAAGAGAATTGCGAGTGAAATTTTGACATTCTTATTTTCCTGCACAGTAAAAAGAGAAACATGGCAGTTGTTGCAATGCTTATGATGCTGCTGGAAAGCACTCAAACCCACTCCTTTGATATGGTATAGTAGTCTCTATGAAATATCACTGTCAGTATCTAAAAAAGGATTTGCTAATCTGGCAAAGTGTACTTCCTTAAACAGTTTTGGAAGGAAAAAATCAGTTAATCCCATGTCCTGAGAACCAGTGGGATTTTCAGGTCTGCTGTGAGGTTAGGAATCTAATTCTGTATTAAAGTTATAGTATCTTGATGTCACATGATTGCTGGTCAAGTAGGTAAGAAGCAGTGTGATGAATTAGCACCGGTTTTTGTAGCAGCTTTCTCTTAACTGCATCCCTTAAGGTACCTTTTCCACAGGGAAGCTGGTATATATTTGGCTGCATGCCAGATGTGATGCAAAGAGTATATACCAGAACGACTAGAAATGAATGACAGCTGCAATATGCGTCTTGGATTCATCTAGCTGGAAATTTTTGAAGATTTGAAAGGCAGGAAATCTAGGTTGAAAAGAATTCTTTGTCTGGTAGAGATAGAATGTTTAAGTCCCATACAATTTCTTGGATAACAAAACATGAAAGTTGCTTCTTGTAATGGTGAAACTGCCTCTAGGTGGCTGGGATTCAGAACCAGATAAGGCTTCCTCATCTTTTGACCTTTACTATAGAGGTTTGCAATAATGCAGTAATTCTTAAATTTTTTACATTGTAATTTGAGTGATCCAGTTGAGAAACAGCAGTTGAAAACAAGGTTTAAAGGGCAGCTTCCTGCTTCAGCTACCTTTTAAGTCTTTCTGGTCTGGCAAGGACTGGGTTCTGTTGTTAACTGGCATCCTGTTCTGTTGATATCATGCCAGAGGCTGCAGTAACTGCTGGACATCTGCAGTCACGCTTTGCTCTGTGTAATTATTTGGGGTCATGCAGTGGTGGTCATGCTTCAAAAATTGCACAGCTTTAAGAAGATCTAAGTACAAGATCATCTTGGTGGAACTTAACAGCAAAGAGACTTGCAACTGGGCATGCTGCAACTCTTTACATGTGCTTGCATCTTCCCTCAGCTATGTTTGACCTGTGTTTAAATGAAACAAAGTAAGATTATTATATTCACACTAAGAAAAGTTATGTTTAATTTATTTTATGAAGGTTATTTGTTTTGAGAATAGTTTAGACACAAAACTGCTCTAGCTTTTTGAGGCTTTGGAACAAAACTTAGGCTCAAAATCTAGCTTTTTTCTAATAGTGTTTTTTATTGCTGCCTTAATGATTCTTTATGCCTGAGAATTGTTTATTTTTGTAACAAAAATTAATCATCCTTATAAAAGCATACAAGGAAAAGCTGACATTCTTACTGTCTGTTCTCTATACGGGAGTGCTTTTTTTTTTTTTACTCCCATTCTGTGACTTATCAAGCTTCTTCCTGAAGTGCAAGGTCCTGTCATCAGATTTGTTTACTATTAATAAGATGTTCTTTATTTTGAATGCTGTACTTCTGGTTGTAAAGTGTTCTGTGAAGTCTTTTGAAGTTGTCCTTCATGCCACAGTTGCACAGTGTTTGCTGTGACTTGCTTGCTGACCTCTTTGTACAATAATCTTTTCTCCCTTTGGTGTGCTGCTTTAATTTGGAAGTGGCTCTGTAATGCAAGTGTGCATACATCACTGCCTGTCATGCTGATCAGTGTCGTTTCATTATTCCCTTGTATTAATTAATGTTTTGTCCTATGTGTAGGCATCTCAGGGTAGGGCTCATGTTTTTGTTCCACCTGTATGAAATTTAACTGAAAAGGCAGGGTCCAGCCCATAGAATTGTAGACTAGTTTAGTGACTTCTGGAAATCATTTGTCTTGCTAGTTACACCAGCAGTAATAATATTGCTTTGTTAAACTGCTCTTTAAAAACCTGGCTCTTATGATCCTGTCAGACCTTCTTTTTATTGATCTAAGTAATGATTAGAATAGAAGCCTAGCTTTGAAGGAAATGCCTGTTAAAATAAGTTGAGGGCAAACATTTCCTTCTTCCACACTTGTATGCCGAATGACTACAAAAAAATCTGTTCTATGTTGCTAGCAAAAGCTTGAGAGGTCCTGTTCTGTCAACCATTTCCTCTTCCGAATCTGTAGTCCTTTATAACGCAGGATGAATCTGGGATGCCTGTAGCTGTAGTCCATGCAGAAAGAGGTTCGGTGTTTTAATTTCATTCTCTTAATTTTGTGGCAAGCTATTAATCTCAGGCAGTTTTAGTAAGAAGACTAAAGAGTTCAGTGTGGCTTAGTTCTTCTGAGTCTTAGGACTTTTCTTGTAGCAGAAGTCTGTGGTTATCAGCCAAAAATAGCACTGAACTGTAGTTTCAGATTGTAGCCAGGAAAAAACTTAAAAATGAGTGTTAGTGAGAGTAAAGTAATGCACATCAATTTCGAATTTCGAACAGTGTTAAGGTAAAGGAACTGACATTTGAGCAAGCAGGTAGTATGTAGTATCTTTTGGATTGTGTGGAAATCAAATTAAAACATACCATATTCAGATAGAAACTTGAAATCTAATGATAGCACTAGACCTTTTACTTCCTTACGTTAAATAAGGAGATACCATGTTCTTCAGTAACTTCTGTAATGCTTTTTTCTTGAGATCTAATAACAAAGTTACATTTTTTTTTGTAGGACGGAAGAGCAGCATCTGCTGTTGTAGTTTGTTCTTTTCTGTGTTTCTGTCGCCTCTTCACTACTGCTGAAGCTGCAGTTTATATGTTCAGTATGAAACGCTGTCCTCCTGGCATTTGGCCTTCTCACAAAAGGTACAGTATCAGTCTGTAGGGTACTGTTGAAGCAAGTAGTTATACAATTGTGAATATGCTACTATAATATTTTTACAGGATGCTTTTTGGGAAGAAAAACTATTTCAGTAGTGTCTGTGTTTGAACAGCAAAATACTTGGAAAAACAGATGTATCATAAGTAGAGAAAGTAGTTCTGAATTTTTTTAGCCCTTAAGTTACTAATGATGTTCTTATCAAAAGTGAGTCAAGTATGACCTGTAGCGAAGAAATACTAGGAATGAAAACAAGGCTGTTGCAGTGCTGTAGAAGGCTCTCTTAAGTATAGAATCCTCTTTCACATGTGTAAGATTTCCATATTTACTAGGTTATTACAATAAGTTTTACTGTGTCAAAGTACTGCAAGTTCTTTTGAAAAATCAGTAACTATTTCTGTCAGTATTTTCTGTTTAGGTAAAAATGCCTTCTGCTTTTTAAAGGAGTGCATGCCAAGATGACTTTCATATACTTTCGCAAATGTATAAAACTGATTATTTGATTTAATCTGGTAGATCTTATCACGAAGTCTGAATAGCATGTGACACCGGTAGTAAGGGTGTTTTCTACAAAAAGGATTGAATTTAGAAAGGTGAGAAGTAAGGATTAGTTAAGTATAAATGACAGATTAGACTGTTGTACAGATTAGCTTTTATTATATTTAATGGGTCCTCTACAAGATAACTTATTATTAACAAGGATAAACTTAAAGACTTCAGGAAGCTTTGAGTTACTAACTTCAGAAGTGCTGTGCAACTGTCATCCATTATGTGTAAGATATAAATAGTTTTCCTAGTTCCCTGTTTTAAGGCCTTTGGAAAGAGTGGCTAGTTTGTTTTACAAGTAAATATATGTAAAGCTATAGACCTAAGGCAATGTCTGGAGTTGTCTGGAAGGTGGGACACAGATGCAAATGAGTTCATATGCAGTGCCTTATTCAATTTTCTGGGCAGTATATTTTTCTGTTGTGATGCAGCCATCAGGCTTTTGCACAGAAACTGTGTTGCTGTCTTTAAACTGAGAGGCTGGCTAGGCATCATAAATATTTCTGTTTCCCTTTCATTTTCCTTTTGTGAAATTATATCTGATTTGAAAATCCTTTTGCTGGAAGTGCTATTAAATGTTCTCAGCGTTTTATTGTTACCATTTGTCACTGCTCAGTGGCTGGATATGAACAGAAGTAACTTATCTATGTGTTCACCCATTTTTAGAATTCGGTTCTGACTACCTGTTGATTTTGGCAGATACATTGAATACATGTGTGACATGATGGCTGAAGAACCCATTATTCCTCACAGCAAGCCTATCCTTGTCAGATCAATCATCATGACTCCAGTTCCTCTTTTCAGTAAGCAGCGTAATGGCTGCAGGCCTTTTTGTGAAGTTTATGTGGGAGATGAGAGAGTAGCCACTACCTCCCAGGAGTATGACAAAATGAAGTAAGTACAGGTTATGATTTGCTCTGAAACAGCATGTTATATTTTTCTAGACTAACTTAAATATGAAGTTCTTACTGTAAAGACAAAGAATGATTGTGCATGTGCCAGTTGAGCAGAAAGCTTCTTTAAGGTATGGAACAGCTCCTCTGTCCCCTGATCTTGAAAGGCAGATCATGGGGAAGAGACAATGTGGTTATAATGGCAACTTGGATCTGTTCCTGCAGAAAGTGGGGATAATGGTGGGGTGCCACAGTGGACACTGGGAGGCAGAGGTGAGCAAGACATTCTTTCCTTTCACTCCACGTGGTATAAACTAGGAAGTTTGATCCCTGGTGTATATGTACTGAACTGAACATCATGTCCCTGTCATGGAAACAGTAAGCATCCATAAGGCATCGTAACAGTAAGGAGAGGGCTTATTAGCCCCTGTACAGCTCTGGTGCTTGCTGTTGTGATAGAGCACTGGATTTGTGAATGGTACTAGCAGTACTAGGTATAGATAGCTGCAGACAGAGGAAAGATGAGAGAATACCAAAGTCCTTCTAGCTTTGCTATAAATCCAAGCCCCATAAGGAGTTTAATGAACTTCAAGAGAGCAGGAACAGAAACAGCTGTGTGGTGTTACAATAACATTTTTCCCCTTTTTCTTTACCACTGTCCCTCAGTGGGAGTCCTGATATATCACAGCAGTGTAGTTATAGTTTCTCTCTGCACCTCTCTTTGGAACAGCTTTCTTCATAATAACCTGTCTCTTGCATTTCCTAGCAGCTCTTTGAAGGCAGGTTTTTCCCGTATTTGATTTGAGAACTGTGGGTCTAAATGTGTCTGCTCTGCTATAAGCAACTGTTAATCTTATTTTTTGAGCAGCTTTTAAGTTTTAATCATTTAGAGCAAATTTATTCTCTGTAATAAGAACTTGAAGCAGGTTTTTATGGGTTTGTATTGAAGGCCTTGGAGAAACCAAACTAAACATAAGGTAATATACCGTTTTTTTAAAAAAGAAAATTAACTGTGGTTATGTGTTTTCTTCAGGGAATTTAAAACTGAAGATGGGAAAGCTGTAATTCCACTAGGTATAACAGTCCAGGGAGATGTTCTCATTGTGATCTATCATGCCAGGTCAACACTAGGAGGCCG
Source organism: Caloenas nicobarica (assembly GCF_036013445.1). Taxonomy (NCBI): domain Eukaryota; kingdom Metazoa; phylum Chordata; class Aves; order Columbiformes; family Columbidae; genus Caloenas; species Caloenas nicobarica. The sequence goes on along the minus strand of NC_088284.1, from coordinate 43,670,329 downwards.
ACTACAAGCCAAGGTAATGATAAATTTAACAGCCTCCATGGAGGATTTGATTTTTCTTGTTGCAGTTTTGTATTAGCCTTATATTTGTGATCTCATTAAGTGTGTCACTTTATTTGCTCTTCTTTGTTTAATGGAATGTGCGAGGTTTTCATGTACGTGGGAATTCAGCCTTTTCAAGCCTAATAATTATGTCCATTCATAGTGCTCTGCATGTACAGGCTTTGGTAAGCATTTCTGGAAGTTACTTTAGTTGCGATAGTTATATTTGTATGGAAAGCCCCTGCCCAGTTTTGTGGGGAAATGACTGTTATCTATTAAATTGCACAAGCCAGAACTTCTTAATTCTTCGCACACAAACTGCAACCAAAGGAAAAATACCACTCAATAGAAAAGTGGAATTCCAGGGACTGCCTGTACAAAATAGCCTAGAAAAATTCATGTGGTTTTGTACTGTATTTCTAGAGCCAGACTGAGTTTTTAATAGCTGATTTTTCTTACGGGTCTTTGTTCTCTTTGGGAGAATGCATGTTTCCTTTTTTAATTCACTTATGGATACAAATGTATTGCAAGATCACAAAAAACTTGCTAATGAAGCCTGTCTTTAAAGTTCTAAAAAAGGATTTTTTTTTTTCTCCAGACGAATAACCCAAATTAAACTCGGTGATCCATGTAAAAGATAGGAATGGATAGTTCAAAGTTTAGGATAACTTGGAGCATTGTGAAAATTGATCCAATGGTTCTTCAGACTGTTTCCATACATTGGTGTCAAACAAGCGTATTTATACAGATCTACTGTTACTGAAATAAATGTTTTTCCCTGTGGTTTTTTTTCTGCTTTGTATGTAGGAAGGTGAGTATCAAATCCTATCATATGGCAGAGGTTCAAGATTTTCTTAATGTCCCTGAAGTGCTAAGGGCCAAATCTTCCAGAACATCCTAAAACTGAAAGCTGAGTGAAATGATTCTCTAATGCACAAAAATAACTAGTGTATGGTTCAAGGTCATCAGTGAAGAAGGCATAAAATTGGGGAAAATTTCAGCCAAGGTTAGCTCATACTCCTTATGCAATCTCAGTTTTGTTGATGACACTATTTCTTTGGTGTGGTTTCTCTGGCATTAATTCACTGATTGGAAAAGATGAAAATTTTTTCATTCATCTGCTATAACATTTAACAGAAACATGTATAACTGAGACACAACAGTGTTTTTGACGACCCTGGTTTGGAGCTTTGGAATAATATCCAATGCGTCCTTAGTCCTTACTCTAAATAGCCTCCTGAAGCTCTCTGCAGAACTTCTACGGAGACCAACCATGACATTTCAATATGGCTGTTAAGTACCTAGAGCTGGGAATTGTGAATGTCTTCCACTTGCTTACAGTTGATTTGAGTGAGGATTTAGTTTATCTTCTAGAAAATGTCTTGTGTAGCAAGGGATTAAAAAAACTGATTTAATATGGTGTTCAGATTTTTCTAGATAGTTCAGGGTAGGGATGAATGAATGAAAGGAACTCTTTCCAGTATGTCCATGTCTCTCTTGTACTGAGGAGTCCAACACTGAACACAGGACTTCAGATGTGGCTTCACAAATGCTGGATAGAGGGAAAAGATCACATACCTCAACCTGCTGGCAATGCTTAGCCTGCTACTTGACTTCTGGTTATGATGTTCAATAAATGCTCATTTACAGGGAAAGCTTTCATAATACAATTTTCTTCTATCATGTTTACTGGACTATTACTGTATGACTTGCTTTGTAAGAACTGTCAAGACTATTCCACATATGTTGTGATTTAAGCCAGGGAACAAATACATTGTGGATTATCAGTTTGCTGTAGCTTGGATTTGTGCAAGACCAGGAGCTACATAAATCCTCTACAGTAGCACTTTCTGTACTCTTACATGCTGATCAGGCCCAGGAAAGTACTTTTCCTGCAGCAGAAGAAATAGTTGGGAAAGTTAAGTGGTTACAATGAATCAGTTTGGAAAAGCCCTGTAATTCTTTCTGGGGTTGAGCGGTTGACTTAAGTTGCATAGGGAAAATAACTCTTTGCATGTCTTATGAATGTCTTTTAAATGTGATACATTGAAAACTGTTCTCAATGGACTCCTTTATATATGACATGTATGTCTTGATTCTTGTATTGCATGATGGGTTTTTTTGTGTATATGTTATTCAGAAAAGTAATAAAGGCAGTTTCTGCCTCTGGAACAGGGTCCGGATGTTGTTAACAGACTTTGACAGTTCGAGGTTAGTGATGACACATATCTTGTTCAAGGTCTTTTGATTTGTATCTGGAAGTAGTAGATTTATCTATGTTCTGTCTTAAACTGCATTTAAATCTCTCTGGATAAAGTATACATGGAATTAAACTGAAATGGTAGCAAAACAAATGCTTTAAACTATTTCATATACTAAAAATACTTTGCATCATATTAAAGGCAGAACACTGTGCATACTGTTCATGTGGATTTATGCAGTTTCTATGTATTTCTTATTTTCAACAGATGGCTTCAATGAAGATGTTTCAGATTCAGTTCCACACAGGTTTTGTGCCCCGAAATGCCACCACAGTGAAATTTGCCAAGTATGTTGACACCCTCTTGTAGGAGACTGAAAGAAGTTTTCTTTGAAACTGTTTAACCTGCCAAAGCAATATATGGCAGGGGAAGGAATACAATCAGTGTAGGAAGTAGATGACTTTGATTGCGATAAGATACTTTGGTTTTCTCACCTCAAGGAAACTGAAGGTTTTGTTCATAAAAAAAAAAAATTCTGTGCCAAAATACCACCTGTTTAAGATACATGAAAAAGTAAACAAATACAGCATGTTTTAAGCCTTATACTAATTGCTTTAAAGTTTTGTCTTACGCTGCAGTGAATTTAACCTAGTTAGCAATCAGTATCAAGAATCTATTTGTATGCATCCTTGCAGGTATGATCTGGATGCCTGTGACATACAAGAAAAATACCCTGATTTATTTCAAGTCAATCTGGAAGTAGAGGTGGAGCCCAGAGACAGACCTAGCTGTGAACAGCCACCGTGGGATAACATGAATATAAAGGGACTGAATCCCAAGATCCTTTTCTCTACCCGAGAGGAACAGCAAGAGATTTTATCAAAATTTGGTAATGAATCTCATTAAAAACTAGAGAACATGATAAAGTTTCTAATGCACTTAGTGTTTGAGGCATTTGTTTCTCTTCTGAACATTCCTTTAAATGAAAGAAATTTAAAAGGTGGTTTTTTGTAAATATCACTTAAAAATTTCCATTATATGAACACATATAAACTATCCTGCAATAAGGGATTATAATTATCCTTGTCTTACCTGAACTGTGATTGAGTTTGCTTGCTTTAAAGCAATGAATATGCTATTTGCAGGGATTTTAGCAAATGGAATTGTGACAGCCAAGATTCGTAGCAAAATGTCTTGAAAGAACTATATTTGGCTAAATTGGCACCATTACCACTTCATGTAAAATCATCTGAGCATTCCTCACAAATGGTCTCAAGTAAAAATTTTTTTATCAAGGTCTGTCTTATGTGTAGCCAAGTAATGTTATAATTCAATTTCTCAACTTTTCCTAATGTGGTCCAGCAGATGTTTCATTTTTCAATACTACGTATTCTGTGCTTCATTCGTAGATGCCTGCATTAATTCCAGTTAATGCTGTTCAGTATCTTTCTTCTTCTGGTATCAGTAATTAGCTTTGACATGTTCATTAATGCTCTTAAACCTTCTTTGTGCTTCCCAATTAAAAAGTGTGATGGAGATTATTGTGGTGATTTTAGTACATCATTCATGAGATCATACTCTCTGCTTTTAATATGGTACATCTTAATTACATTTTTTTGATACAAGGTCTTGCTACCATCTGGTTTGTGGGTTTTTTGGTTTGGTTTTTTTTTTTCTTAGCAGGATATGTTTGGTTTGTATTACAATTTAGGTCATTTTCTTTAACTGAATTTATATAGATTTTAAAAATCCTACTGTGAACATGGTGCTTAGCTCACTAAAGTTAAGGTGTTTCAGGATCTGTAAAAATTGCTCTTATTTTAAGTCACTTTAATTTTCTGATTGATAAATTAAATGTAAGGGTTTCGAATTCCTTTGACAGTATTTCTTAAAACTGATGGGATGGGAATAGGACAAGAGCAAATTCTGTAAACTGCTTTTAGAAAACTTGCCTTATTAAAATTTAACTTGCACCATTTCATTAATCATGATCTTTCATGTATGTTTTCTGAGACTGGCTATTTTTTCAGTATCTCTGTAAACTACAGCTGAGTATGTGGAAGGAGGATGAAAAACACTCTACCAGTTTGGTATTTAGGTTTAGGCAAATAGCTTTCTCCCAAGCATTCATCCCATTCTTTTCAAACAGTGGATGAACACTTACTAACTTAAGGAGTCTTCTTATTTGTCTTGAGGAAACCTCCTTTTTGAGAGATGATAGAGCAGTAGGTAATTTAGCCCAACTCAGTCTTACACAAGAGTCCTTCAACATCTGATCTCAGTAAAATAAGAAATGTAAGGAATAGTTGATCACAGCACACAGCATATTACTTAACTCCTTTGTGATGTTCGTTAACAACTCCATGTTCTTCTCTGGCTTTATACTCTGGGTTTTTTCTACAGCTGCATTTGGTCTTTTCTGATGTTCTGTTCCGTATTGCAGATGTTGCTCATAGCTCTTGCATGTTTCAGGGGATGGTTGGAACAAGTGAGGTGTTAATCACATGATCCTACAAATGTAAATAGAATGCTTGAGTGTTTTGCTATGAGTTTGATTTAATGTTATAGCTGAAAATATGGTCTTACCAGCTTTTGCAGTTGAAATAAGTTAATAATGCTAATTTCAAATGAGGGGCAGGGTAGGAATTTACAGAATAATAGATGCTTTGAGACAGTTGTCTTGCTGTTGCAGTCAGTCTGCAAGTGAAATACCAGCTGCTGTGACCAGGACTAAATTTTAGAAGTTTCCCTCTAAGGATCTGGCTTAAAATCTCTTCCACAGGGAAACCAGAGCTACCTAGGCAACCAGGTTCAACTGCACAATATGAAGCAGAAGCATCCCAGCTGGAGCAGTCTTCAGAAAGTGCACCTACTGATACAGAATCCCCACAGAGCAGTAGTACTGATGCAAATAACTTGTTTCATTCTCTGGACTGGAAAGGTACAGGTTTTCCTCTGAAGTAACTATTTGTTGTGTGTTTGTCTTGCATACCTTCCAATGAGTGCTCAGGCCTTCTTCTGCAGCAAAATTCACTATTTCACCACACCATGAGAAAAAGCTATTTGGAGAGTGAGCTCTGCAGGTTGACAAGTGGTCATTCCACTTCATTTAAATAAACACCAAGTAGTGGGGGTTTGGTGTTGTATGTAACTTACATGCTGAGCTAAATTCTTCTGCAAAAATCTTAGCCTTAAAGGTCTGTGAGGAAGCTGTTGTATTCCCATAGCCCCACTTAAGCTGGCTGAGGAACAGAGGAAATACAGACTAGACAGTGGAGTCCAGAGCATTATATATGGCCTGAGAAAATAAAACTTTAATGTGCATGTGTAAGTCCTTTTTCTGGGTTTTGCTTTGTTGGCAAAAATGTCAAAAACTGCTTATGCTGTCATTGAATGGTATAACTGAATGGAGCATCAGCCACTGAGTGATCTTCTACGCCATAAGTGGTATGATATCCTGAGATGAATGTCCAAGTCAGTCTCATTTTGAAAAAATTTGTAATATGTGCCCTTGCAGAGTGGCAAGGGTGGTAGTGAGCTGCCCCTTTGGCTGTCCTGTACAAAGAAGTGGTAGGCAACTGTTAGTACTACTTTCATCATCATACTTTTGTGAGCCTTGATTAATTAAGGATTGGTTTCATATGGTCTCATCGTACAAGTCTGCCATATCCTAGTTTGCAGAAGAATCCTCGTAATCTAAAGCTGTTATTTCTTTTTATTCAAAAAGGAAAAGGTCTGGAAAGTGGAATAGAGGACAGTTCATCTAAAAATGATCATATTCAACTACCTGATGACAGGGAGGAGAGTGATCCTTCAGATGAGGAATTCCCTACGTTTTCAGGTGAAGAAAGTGCAGTAATTATTAATGAAAAAGACTCTACTACTGCAGAAGGAGAGTTGCTTTTTGAAGCTGATTTTGAAGCCCTATCTGCACCAGTACAAAAATCTCTTCCTGAAGAGAACATAGACTTACTGGGACTGGACTCCGATATTTCACCAGAACAGAAAGAACCTATCTCAGAAGTAAACTCTTCATCAAGTAATGCAGAATTGTTGAACAATCTGTTTGTGGCTAATGCATCACAGATTTCAGAAGAGCCCACTGGAGATCTTCTTGGAGAAGGAACAGATTTCTTTTTCAGCAGTCACTGTCCAGCTGCTACTCAGGGTACATCTTCAGGAGCAGCTGTGTCTTCAGGTGTGTAAATCTAACATCAGTGCTCTTTGGCTGGCTGATGGATAAAAACTGCTGCTTGCATTGTGCTTAGAAAATCGGTACCATGTTTTGATCTGTACACTGAAAACATGTCAGTCTACAGCAAGTATTTAAGTAGAACAGGTGTTTTTACTGCATGAAGGAATGAAATTGCTGTATGTTATCCAGGTATTTTGTTATGTTGCCAATATCCTATTAACTTTAAACTCTGTAAACAGAAAAGTGTAAAATTTTGAACTTAAAGGAGGTTGTGTCCTTAAAGAATCCATAGCTTTCCCATACAAACCTTACTGCTAGATCCTTTTCTAAATTCGTGTGTAAATAACTTCTCTTGCTAAGGCATAGAATTGTAATAGCCTACTGCTTTCTTGCGCTTTATGTAAAGCAATAGCATTAGATGTGGTGCAAAGTTGTGCTGCATGGGTTAAACATCTGTGGGAATTTTGAGTGTTGATCGTGTAGGACTACTAGGCAACTGGAAATCCCGTAGATTACCATTTAAAGCATAACAGTACTGCTAGGAGGTGTTTCCTTGCTGGTTTTACTGATGTTGTTAGCAGGTCTTTATCCTAAAAGAGAACATTACACACTGCTATCTATTTGGTATTTAAAACAAGAAGTTTTAGTTCAGATGTTCTGTTCCTCTTACCAGTAGCTCTTTGTCACATGACTAAACCTTTGGGAATAGCAATTCTCTGCCTTAAGTTAATAGTAAGATTTTTGGGAATGTTAATCAAATAATCTGGGAAACGGCTACAAGGTTTATCTTATTACACAATAATTCACTTGGACTAAAAGCTTTAATCTACATACAGCTGCAAAGCGGGTTTTTAGAGTATTCAGGTGATTTCAATGTTTTTTCTTTTGAGGCAATTCAGTATTGAACTCTGTTACTGTGGTAAATGAAGAACCACTTAATTTACCTTTTTTACATAGGCAGAAGTCTATGAAAGAGAAGCTTTGTTACTTTGCATCGGGTTAGAGAAAGATGATTGCAGAAGTGAGAATATTTGGCCACTGTCGTATTTCAGTTTGCACATCAAACTTATACTTGAAGTTTTGTGTATGTGCGATGCTGTAGTAAGAGAGCTTGATGACAATCCAGAGTTTGTTATTTGAAGTGTTACTGAGTCCTGTACAATGTGATCATCACCTTAGGATGTGCTAGGGGCACAATGGCAGGATTATTCCATCTTTTCAGCTTCTGAGTGAATCTGTCAGGAGTCCCGGGACTCTTGAGAATTTTGACCCAAGAGGGCAGCAGAAACCGGAAGATCTCGAGCCGTAATTCCAGCTGACAGTCACATGCTACACCATGCTGACTATAAATACTCTTCCAATTAGTTATTTTCTTTGTTGTGATCTCTAGAGACTGGTTGAAAGCCTTGCTTCTGTTGATTTTCATTCTGAAGTTGACTTGCTTTCTATCCCAGAATCACCATGCCTTCAAGTCAAAGTGGTAGTATGAATGTTTTTTTTTTTTTACTTACTCGATATTCTTTTTAGTAGGTTAATAGTCTGTTTTGTTTAATTTTTTTTGAGGTTTGGCATTATAGAGTGTTTAACAAATGTAATTCTTCTGTTTGTAGATGATCACTCAAGTCTAAGGTGTGTCCTACGTGGATGAAATCAATAATATTTTTGAATGTATGCAGCCTTCCTAAGGATTTGTGTTTGAAGACATTGTTTACATTGTGCATGGTTGGAATACTTTTTGTACAAACATGAAAGTACAGATGTCTAGAGGAAGGGACAGATGACTCTTTGCTGTTAAAAATTCTCAGTAGGCTGCTGCAGTTACTAACATGAACTCTACTTTTTGTCTGTGCCCCCAGAGAAGTTAGGCTTTTTCAACTTCGTGTATTCTAAAATGTGTTAAGATAACTTTTATTTTTGCTTCATTTTTAGCTGATCCTTTTGACCCCTTCACAATGTCATCAAGTTCAGAGAATCAAACTGTGTCTGGTCCTGACCTCTTTGGGGACTTTCTTAATCCAAGCTCAACATCTACAGCTAGTACAGTTCTTTCCACACACAGTTCGTTTCCACCTTCTTCCAGCTCAGATTTCTTAAATTTAGGTAAGTGTGCTCCTGGTGTTCTGTTTCTCAACAATTTCTGCTGCTCTGTGCATTTGTCTTTCAGCTTAGTCAAGGGGGATTAGTGTCTTAATAGATCTACTTGTTGTGACTGCTGTTTTAATTAGCTTCATGTTCTGGGAATGCAGATACAAATGCACCTAAGTAGCAAGCGTTTCCTGTATAATGTCATGCTAATATTTATGATGCTAGAGGATTTCTAGCATTGCTAACCTTCTGCTAGGAGCTGGAGTTCCTTCTGAGAGCTCTTAGAGCTGAGAGTACACAAACACCTGCAAACTTACTCTCTAGATGGCAGAATACTGTTTTGGTTGTATTCAGAACTTAAAGATTTTGTGGAAGCCTTGGAAAAGAAATGAGCAAGTCAAGTTATAGTATAGCTAGTTCTTAAAATGCAAGCTGAGGCTAGCTTAGACCTTCTTGACCTGAATGCATTCTGGTAATATACTTATGGAGTACATTATGTAATAGTCTAACCTTGTTTCATTTGATTTCTCTGATGTATTCTTGATGAGGCCTTTTCCTCATGGATTTATCTTAAAATCTATTCATCTTTAAGGAAAAAACTTTGTAATATGTTCAGTCTTCCCGTATCTCCATCCTAAGAATATTATTTCCAAAGTATTACTAAATAGAACTTCTAAGTGTGCTCATTCTTTAAAGAGAAACATACCCTTGCAAGAACAGTGGAGTGGTAGAGCCAGGAGTGTTGCTTTTTGAATTTGACTTACAAAGAAAATTGTGCATCCCCTCCATAGGGATGGGAGGAGTTGTCAGTCTGACAGCTCTTCTCTGTTGCTCTCTCATCCCCAGTGTTCCCCTGTTCCTGTGTGGGTTCTTGCCATGGGATACAGTCTTTCAAGAATGTGTCTCCATAGGGTACAGTCCTTCAGAAACAGACTGTTACAGCATGGGTCCCCCAGGGGCTCCAGCTCCTGCCAGGCACCTGCTGTTGTGTGGGCTTCTCTCCATGGGCTGAAGCTTCATCCAGGGCAGGCCTACCTGTGTGGGATCCTCCACAGGCTGCAGTGTGGATATTTGTTTCACTGCAGTCTTCTCCATGGGCTGCAGGGGAATCTCCGCTCTGGCAACTGGAGTACCTCCCCCAATCCTTCTCAACTGACCTTGGTGTCTGCAGAGCTGTTTCCTTCACACATTTCTTACTCCTCTCACAGCTGCTGTGCAGTGTAAAAACACCAACCAACCGAAAAAACAATCCAAACCAAAACAACAAAACACCACCAACCAAACAAACACAAAAAAACCCCATGCCAACAACAACACAAAAGCAACAAGGCCCACACACCCTTTCTTACATATGTTTTCCCAGAGGTGCCACATCTTGGCTGTGGGGCTCAGCTGTGTCCTGTGGTGGGTCTGTTGGAGCAGCTCAGGCTTCTCTTCACAGAGCCCACCCCTGCAGACCCCACCTTATAAACTGGATGTAGTTAGGAAAGGTGGTCTCACGTTCCTTACCCTGAATCCATGAGTGTTTTCTTCCCAGAGCTTGTTGCATACAGTTATCATAGAATGTCTCAAGGTGGAAGGGACCCACAAGGATCATTGAGCCCAAGTCCTGTCCCTGCATAGGAGAACCCCAAAATTCAGACCATGCGTCTGAGGGTATTGTCCCATCACTTCTTGGATACTGTCAGGCTTGGGGCCATAACTACCTCCCTGGGGAGCCTGTTCCAGTGCTCCACCACCCTCTGGGTGAAGAAACTTTCCCTAATGTCCAGCCTAAACCTCGCCTGGCACATCTTTCTGCCATTCCCTTGGGTTCTGTCATTGGTTGCCAGGGAGAAGAGATCAGCGCCTGCCCCTCCTCCTCCCCTTGTGAGGAAGCTGTAGCCGCCGTGAGGTCTCCCTTCAGTCTCCTCCAGGCTGAACAGACCAAGTGATTTCAGTGGCTCCTCATATGGCTTCCCTTCTAAGCCCTTTACCGACTTCATGGCCCTCCTCTGGACACTCTCCAGTAGCTTTATATCCTTTTTATCCTGTGGCGCCCAGAACTGCACACAGTGCTCCAGGTGAGGTCACACCAGTGCAGAGCAGAGTGGGACAATCACCTCCCTCACCCGGCTGGCAATGCTGTGCTTGATGCACCCCAGGACACGGGTGGCCCTCTTGGCTGCCAGGGTACACTGTTAGCTCATGTTCAACTTGCTGTCGACCAGAACCCCCAGATCCCCCTCTGCAGAGCTGCTCTCCAGCATCTCATTCCTCAATCTGTATGCACAGCCAGGCTTGCCATGTCCCAGGTGCAAAATCTGGCACTTGACCTTGTTGAACTTCATGTGGTTGGTGATTGCCCAGTTCTCCAACTTGTCCAGATCCATCTGCAGGGCCTCTGTGCCCTCAGGAGTGTACAAAAGCTCCTCCCAATTTTCTATCATCAGTGAACTTACTTAGTATTCCCTCAAGTCCTGCATCCAAATCATCTATGAAGACATTAAAGAGTACTGGCCCAAAGATGGCTCCTTGTAGAACCCCGCTAGTGACTGGCCACTAGCCTGATGTGACCCTGTTTACTAGAACCCTTTGAGCCTGGCCCATCAGCCAATTGCTCACCCACTGCATTGTGTGTTTATACAGCTGCATGCTGGACATTTTGTCCAGGAGGATACTGTGAGAGACAGTATCAAGGGCTTTACTGAAATCCAGAAAGACCATGTCAACTGGGTTCCCTTGGTCAACAAGTTGAGTAACCTTGTCATAGAAAGAAATTAAGTTTGTTAAGCAGGACTTTCCCCTCGTGAACCTGTGCTGGCTGGGACCAAGGACCTTGTTGTCTTTCAGGTGTTTTTCAGTACCTCCCAGAACAATCTTCTCTGTGATTTTTGCCAGGCACAAAAATGAGGCTGACAGGCCTGTAGTTGCCAGGGTCATCCCTGTTGCTCTTCTTGAAGACTGGGACGTTTGCCAGCTTCCAGTCATCTGGGACCTCTCCAGATTCCCAGGAGTATTGAAAAATCATGGAGGTCTTGCTATGACATCAGCCAGCTCTTTAAGTACCCTTGGATGAATCCCATCAGGCCACATCGACTTATAGGGGTCTAGCTGCAGCAGCAAATCATGGAAAAGTTCCAGATTGATGGGGATTTTATCATTCTCACAGCTTTGGCTCTCCAGCCCAGGGTTCTGGAGGCCACAGAGCCCATTTTCAGTGTCAAAGACCGAGGCAAAGAAAGCATTAAACATCTCTGCTTTGTCTAGGTTCTTGTTTATGAGGTGGCCATGCTCATCATGTAATGGGCCAATGTTATTCTTGGCTTGCCTTTTGCCATTAACATATTCATTATAAAAAAGTCCTTTTTATTGTCCTCAAAGTACTGGCCAGCTTCAACTCTAATTGAGATTTGGCCACACAAATTTCCTCCCTACAGTAGTAAGCAGCATCTCTGTAGTCCTCCCGTGATGCCTGACCTTGCTTCCACTGACCATCTACTTTATTTTTTCACTGTAGTTCTAGAAGAAGATCCCTGCTCAGCCAAGCTGGATTTTTACCTTGCCTGCTTGACTTTCAAAATTTTGGAATTGCCTGCTTTTGTGCTTTTAGGAGATGGTACTTAAAAAGCAACCAACACTGATAGACCCCAACACCTTCAAAAGCTTTTTCCCAGAGGACCTTACTAAGTAGTTCTCTGAGCAACCTCAAGTCTGCTCTCCTCATTTCCAGAGCTGAGGTCTTGCTGGCAGTCTTCCTCCTGTTAACATACATTTTAAACCTGACTGCTTTGTGGTTGCTGTGGCCAAGGGAGACACCAATGGCCACTTCACCCACGAGACCCTCTCTGTTAGTGAGGCACACATCTAGGAAGGCACCTTTCCTGGTTTGTTCCCTCAGTACCTGCACCAAGAAGTTATCGTCCAGATGCTTTAGGAATCTTCTGGACCTGTTGGTGCCTGCCGTATGATATTCCCAGTTGACATCTGGCAGTTGAAGTCCCTCATAAGCACAAGTGCAGATGACTTAGAGGCTTTGCTTAGTTCCTTAAAGAATAAATCATCAGTGGTGTCATTCTGGCTGGTTGGCCTATAGTAGACTCCCATGATGACATCCACTTTATTTGTCTGACCCTTAATCCTTACCCAGAGGCTCTCAACTTTACCATCAGCAGCTGTCAGCTCCATGCACTCCAGTGCCTCTGCTATATACAGTGCCACCCCCCCACCTCTCCTTGTCCCTTCTGAATAGCCTGTAGCCATCCATCATGGCACACCAGTCACAGGACTCAATCCACCATGTTTCACTAATGCCGATTATATCATATCTCTGGGACTGGGTCAAGGCTTCTAGTTCATCGTGCTTTTTCCTCACGCTGTGTGTGTTAGTGTAGAAGCACTTCAAGTGTGGTTCATTGTGCTCATCACCTCATGGCATAGTCTGAAGAATCTCACTAGCTCACAGCTCCTCAAGCTTTGGTGTGCCATCCTATTTCTTGCCATTGACTAGCCTGGTACTGCCCTCTTCCCCCTTCCAATCTAGTTTAAAGCTCTATCAAACAGCCCTGCTAGTTCCTGAGCAAAATCCCTTTTCCCCTTCTAAGAGAGGTGCAGCCCATTGGATGTCAGTAGACCTGACAAAGAATAGAACCAACCCATGGTTAAAAACCCAAAGTTCGGATGATGGCACCAGCCTTGGAGCCACATGTTGATCAGCTGGGTCTGCCTGTTCCATTCTATATTCTCACATGCTACTAAAAGGATTGAAGAAACTACCTGAACACCTGATCCTTCGACCAACTGCCCCAAGGCTTTGAAATCCTTTTCGATTGCATTTAGGATTCTCTTTGCTACCTCTTCACTGCCAACATGAAGAACCAATAGCAGGTAACAGTCTGAGGACCTTCCTGGCCTATAGAGTTGTCAAGTCACATCTCTTACCCTGACCTCAGAGAGGCTAGAGACTTCCCTGTGGGTTGGGTCTGGTTGGTATATCAAACCCTCTGTTCCCTTCAGAAGGGAATCACCTATGACAGCTACCTTTCTTTTTGTCTTAATGTGAGTGATTTTGATGGGTTTGTGTGTTATGTGAGGTGTAGGTTACCTAGGTGATCCCTCCATCCCAGAAGGGTTTTCATCTGCAACATCAGCTGTCTGCCTGTCCAATTCTAAGGTCTCATACATTATGTGTATGGGTACCTGGGAAGGTGGGGCAGGCTGAGAGTGGATTTGCCTGCTGCCTCAAGCAGTAACCTGTTTTGAATTGACTCTTCTTGTTGGACAGTTGGTCTAGTTGACCCTGCCTCTGGGTGATGCAATCTGAGTGCTAGCTACAGAGAAACTGGATTAAAAAAAAAGATGCAGTATTTGCCTGAGATGAGTGCTTCCTCTTTGAAGTTAAAGGCTAGCCAGCTGATTGCTCTTTCTGCCATGTACTTAAGCATCGTATTCCAGCTGTGGTTGATTCTGCTGAGAAGGTCCCACTTGCTGCTTCCTTTGCAACATTTTTGTTCGGTCCTACAGATACAGTAAGAGCTGTATGGTTTACTTGTATGCTTGTATAATTGCCAGTTTTATGCCACTTTTAGTTATGACGTTGCCACTGCATAAAGTTAACTAACAGACAATGATTTTTTTTTTTCTGTTCAGTAGAAAATTTGATCAATACTGATCTGTGGAGCACCATCTTAGCCAAAGCGGGGGACCTCTGGAGATTATCTAGTTGACCTGCTCAAAGCAGGGTCAAGTAGAGCAGGCTCCTCAGGACCATGTCCTTGTTGATTTTATTATTTCTGATGATGCAGCCTCAACAACCTCTATGGGCAAGCTGTGTCAGTGTTTGAATAGTCTTTACAGGAAAAAAAACCTCATTCTATTTAAATGGAGTTTCCTGTGTTTCAGTTTGTGGCCATTGCCTCTTGTCCTTCCAGTTAGTAGCACTAAGAAGAATCTGGTTCAGTCTTTGCCTTTGCCTTTTGTATTTACACACATTGATTAAGATTGCCCACCCCGCGTCCTTCTCTTTTCTGGGTTAAACAATACCAGCACCCTCAGCTTGCCCCCATATCAGAGGTGTTTCAATCCCTACATGACAGAGAACCCGTTTGTGTACTACATTTAAGTTGGAAATACACAAATACAGATTTTTGCTCTCTAAATTTTACTTGCAGCCTCAAAGAGACAACCATCAATGTTCAGCTGTTAGTAGCATTTGAGCAAGTACAGAAGAAAACAAAAAATATTTTGACATGGGATTTTAATGTTATTACTTACTATTTTACGCGTACCCTTTCTGATTTTGTTTGGTAAATTGCACCCTGGTAAATGCATTAGTATACCTGCTGTTTTAATTTAATTTCTGTAGCTTTCTGTCAACAGAGGGAAAATTTTCTTCTCTTCAGTATGTTATATAGTGATTTCCCAATATTTCTCTGTTGCTGTGCAGGCTTTAAAAACCCTACGAAAGTGGAGGAATTGGGATAACGTTTGATACTCCTTTACATTTACGTTTCAAATGACAGCTTTTCTATGCGTTTAGCTGAAATGAAGTATGTATTTGAGCCTTTAGCATTCTATCCAGTCACGAGTATCAATTTTAGCGAAGAAGTAAGGAATATTAATATCTATAATGCTTTTAATATGAATCAGTGTGAGCAAAAGGACATGATAACTAGTAACTGGAGAAGAAAGGGCAAATCAGGGAATGTTCTCAGATGACATATCTGGAAGAATTCTGAGTGAGCAGAAGAAAGTTCAAACATGAGGTCATTTAAGTGAGAAAAAATTTTCAAGTCATTAAAAATAAATTAGTAGTAATGTCAGTGTTCATTCAGAACGAGTTGCAGCAATGAGATATGGAGAATCTATTGCTGGAGCAGTAATAAGCATCTAAAATTAAATTTTAGTGATGGATAAGCTTCCTTCGGTAGTAAACAATTGCTAAACCTCTATAGATACCTGGAGAAAAGCTTTTTTCAGTGAACACAAGTTCAAGAATTAGAATTTTAGGCTTGCATTTCTCAATGTGTATTGAAATTTATAGAAGTTTTAAAATTTAATTTCCATTTGTATGAAAGGTAGTTCTTAAAAGAATATCTGGTCTGTTAAGGCATTTTGTTCTGTAATATGAAAATGTTGAGCAGTTACTGCTAAACAGCAAGGTAATTTAATTTTCTGTGAAAAGCTGTAGTAATTTGCCAGGGAAGCTAGTAGGTGGGATGACTGCTCACTTCAGAATTGATAATTGGTTCTTAATTAGCAACACTTGGAAAAACAAGCTGTTGTCAGTAACTGGAGAAGTGTCCACTTCTCCTTCATAGGTATCTGTTCAGTGAGCATTTTTGAGAACAGAATTAGTTAATTTGGATATGAAAGTAGCAGGTCACCTTAATTCAAGTTGTGTTAGGAGTGTATTTGCTTCTGTGAGAATGAACTGATCTGATCAAAAGATAGGACATGTGGAAGGTGATCAGAAGAAATGTGAGTGACCAGTGTAGTCTTCCGAGTACAAATTAGTTTCTGTGATGCCTGTGTTCTCAGTCAGGCTTTAGACAAGGTTAGAAAATGTCACATCATACTAAACTAACCTCTTGGTTCACAGAAAATTCTGTTGTCTTGTGTGATTAAAGGATTTCCTGTAGAGAGGACAAGTTAAATAAAGAAAACCTAATGTGAAGTCGTGTGTAGGATATAGTAAAATGCAAGTCTCTTATTCTGGAAAGCTGGAAAGTGTTATCTGATTACCACCAACATATTCTTGCATCTTAGCTTGGTTTGAGCAGAGTTAGTAAAGAATTATACCCTGACTTCCAGTGGTTTACTGCTGTATGGCTAAGAATTATTAATATGCACATTAAAGAACTTAAAGCATGGCTTGCCCATGATCTCAGTTGTTTCAACTTCAAGAATATTTAGGTATGCTTCATGTTTTATTCTTTGTTTAGATATTCTGTTTTGTTACCTTAACGTGTCTGTATGTGGTCTCGTCATACCTCTTCAGAATATGTAGAAGTCAGAGTATCATGTTTGTGATGCCATGTTTTGATGTTAAAATCTGTTCTAATGCTCAAGTTGTACTAGAAGAATATAGCATAGGAATAACAGTTCCAGGAGGGCATTGTATCCATTCAGTATATTGTGCATTGTACTCCATTGTTTCAGATTTTTCTGATAAAAGTGTATTGGATGTATGTGAGCTTGTACTATTCATAGTGAATTTACTGCTGTACATAGTAGGCTACTCCTGCTTTGCTCAGAATGGGAGAGGTGATGAACTTGACTGCTCTTAAGTCAGCAGTTATAAAACACTGGATTCCCATAGTGTGTTCTCAAGCTTTCAAATTCATTCAGCTTTAGTTTACTTTATTCTTATTTCTCTCTGCTTGGTTTTCTCATAGTTAATTCCTTAAGTGGTTGTAAATTTCCTAATACCCCTGTAAAAATAAATAAATAAAAAACCCCAAGCTTGTAATAACAGAGATCGTAAGCCACAGTTATATCTAGCTTAAAAATCAATACTAATATTCAATGCCCACTTAACATTTGAGGATGGCACATAGTACAGCAAATTCCTAAACTGATGAAGAATAGACACTTTCGGATAATTTGACACTTATAGCTAGTGACACCCCTGTGTAACAGATAGCTGGGGTCCTGAGCATTGAAGTAAATACACTGTTTCTCCTGTGATTTCAGAGGCAGGGAGATGAGGCTTAAGTGTGGAGAAAGGGATGAAAATTGTACTCCACCTACAGAACACTTTGGCAGCTGCTTTGTGAATTTTATTTTTACGTTATCTTTCACATGCAGCAGAGAGAACTCTGCTATAATACAGCCTTGGCAGACATTTGTTGCAGAGCCTTTGATGTGGTCTCTTTGCAACTCTAAGATCTAAGTAGAGTTAGTGTATGAGGTGGTGGAGGGGTTATTTAATTTGCTTCAAACTATTTCCTCAAATAAGATAAAATAGTTTCTGGGATTTTGTGTCAATATTCAGAATGTAACATTGCAAAGCTGTGAGAAAAGAAAAGCTGTGATGGAGTAATCAAAACATGCAAAGCATCAAAATGGCACTATTTTTGTAAGGATGGCTGGGTTAGCTTTCCAAACTCTTGGTCTTTGAAATGTCTTAGAGCATCACAAAATGTACTGGTTTTGCTGAAAGTCACTGCCACAGGGACAGGTGATATGTTATCATAGCATTGAAGAGGTGCTTACATTCAAAAGCTGTCCTGCTTCACTGTGACTTTCTGCAAGCTGTACTCAACGGGAATGCTCAGAGCTGGCATGCAGCTTTGAGTGTTCCATACCTAGGACTCTATCCTGAGGATGGCTCACTTCATACTGTGTGTGAGTGAGAAAGGGGGGAATAATTTGCAAGTGGCAGGAGTGGCAGTTAAAACCCTATGTTGGATGTGACACTTCTAGAAATTAGTGGAAGCACCTTTGCATCCTTTTGAATGGATCTGTTTCATTGTCTGTTTTCAATTGGCATGGTGGTTTTGCTTTGCACATAGAAAAGCTGCTTTTATCTATGGAGCTGGCGAGTCTCAATCTCTTCCCAGAAGAGATCACTCTTCCTTTATCCTGCTCCTTGGTTGCATGCATTCATTCATGTATTCAACCTAAAAAGGCTACTAGTTTGTCAAGAGTTCCCTTTGTCACTGAGACTTGGGGTAGGCAAACCTGCAGTTTGAAGTGACCTGGCTCTACCTGTGTGGCAGCCAAACTGCAGAGTGATATAGACCAGCATTTCATGAAGCACAGCTGCTTTCTGGTTACCCACTGTGTTGTCAGGAACATTAGTATGCCCTTTAGCTAATCCTTTCACCAAGAAGATCTAGGCTGTTAAATTCATAGTGGTGCCTGTACATGAAAATATTTTCTCTATGAAGTGCATGGGATGTTTCAAATACAAATGAAGGAATTCCAGTGGTAAAACCCTTCTGAGTCTTTTTTAAGATTGCATGACTGTGTAATAGAGAAATATAAGCAAGCCATGTATTTAGCCATTGTAGCTGACAGTGTGGTACTCTGTTCTATTGGTATTGGCAAAATAGCCATTATTGTGATGGTTTTCTTAAAATAATAATCAAAAGACTTCTTTCTTTTCTAGGGAATTTGACACCAGAGCCACCTAAAATATCATCTTCTACAAGCCACCCAGATCTCTTAGGTGGATGGGATTCTTGGGCAGATTCCTCAGCAATGATCAATGTAGCATTGCCACAACCGAAGCCTCTTTTTGAAGGTATTATGAAATGAAATTCTTCCATAAGGGGGAATAAGGAATACTCCAGACTTAGTTGGTTTAATCACCTGAAACTGCTGAACATGTCTTCATGCTTTTTTGCTTTATTGCTTAAAGGACTCCATGTTCTTGTGCTTAGAAGCTCCTTTAGTAAGGCACTTATGTATTTTTTCAGAACAAGTTCAAGGCAGAGGAACTAAATTCTTTCAGTTGTCTACAGTAATTGTGATTCTTGTCATGATAAAAGATGTCATGGCACAGAATGCTGCGGAGGTTTACACAAGGTGTTGTGGAAATAGTGCTTTTATTTATTCCCTCAATTTCCAAATACACCAAGTACATTATACATTTTCTTATTATACAGTTCAAGCTTTTACCACAAGGAGCCAGTCCAGTGTGTCTTCAGGTCAGTCTTTCAGCCAGGCTATATCTCAGAATTTTGATCCTTTTGCTGATCTTGCCAACCTTGGATCTGGTCTTCCAGGTACGGTCTTACTTATTGCCTCTATGGTTTGATTTGCTTCTTGTACCAATAAATGTAACTGATAGCTTATATAAAAGTAAGTGCTTCCTTTTAATTGTTAACAACCAGCTTGAGACAGTTGCTCAAGGCATTGTGTGAAACATCCAGAATAATACAAGGTGTTTAAAAAATATGGACCCAATTTCAAAGTACCCTGGATGCAAATTGGGTCCATCTTTTTGAAACACCCTGTATTTCAGAAGATAACCATAGCTGTGATTTAGGAACAGTATATATACTTCATGCTTCAGAATCTAGTTGAAAGGGTAAGTGAAACCAGGGATTGCAGATTCAGTAACTGAGCATGAAGTTTCTTATCTAGCATTGATTGATACTGTGCTGTGAAGAACATAAAATGAAAGCTAGATTAAATTATTTGTTAGATCCAAAGTGACAGTTGTTTTCCTTTTAATTCAGTACTTTTCTTTGAATTCGGTAGGACTTAATAGCACTGCTACTCACATTTGTCATGTTTGTCATGATTTGTTGTGCAAGGTGAGTACAAACCAAGTCCATACTTGTACACAAATGTCATGAACATTTGCCAGTTTGCAGTGGTGTGCACAATAAGTTATGGAAGATGGGACACATCGCAGAGTAACACTTGTCTCAGGATGTTATGTTCACCCCAAACTCAGAAATTAGCCCTGCAGCATTCTCAAACAGCAGAAAAACAAAGAGTAATAAAAGGAACTGAGGTCCTTGCATTTCAGAACCACACTGCCATAGCAAATGGCTGATTTGTAGCTGTTAAATGTGACTACCTACTGAGAGTCCAAGGAACAAATTGGAATGGCCTGTAGTTGCTGAGTTTCAGAAATGTTTTTCCTTTAGCTTAGAACGGACAGAGGTTTTATTCTGTTGCCTTTGCAGTTAGTATTGTGTGTTGAATTGAATTACCCTCTCAGTAGAATTATCTTATAGAAGAACAAGGTAATATACAATGTTTGGCTTCTTTATGATGCCTGTGCATAATTACTTGCAAAATTCTAGTGTTAAAGCAGTAGCAATAAGGCTGCTCTGCAGTAAACGAATTACAAACATTTTCTAGTTTAATAATTCAGGATACTATGGACTCGTTACATCTATAGATAGTGTGACAGGAAAAAACTCAATTTATCTTTGACTTGGAGATGCAGGTATAGCACACACTGAACCAGTGGAAGATATTTTACTAATTTTAGTAGGATTTAGATCAATTCATTAGTCTTTCAGTTAACTTCCAATAGGAAAAATGACTGCATTAAAAAGTAGCCAGATGTCACTGCATTAGTTAACCTTAGACTTGAACTGAATTTTCAGGGAGTTACAGGAACTGAAGTTTAGACTTGATGTTGTATTTTTCATAGGTGTTTTTTGGCCTTCACATGCAAGTCATTATTCTGGAAGATGAGTTATGGGAATGAAAGCTGCTTAATTGGGAATGCTATATAAGCAGAAAAGAATCAATAGCTTAGTAGTTAATAGTTGTGTATTAGGCTAGTGGTGGGAAACCAGTAGTGTTCTCTGGTAGCTGGTGGTCTCACACACCTCATTGCTAGGAATGATCATGTACCAGAAAGTAGGATTGTGCTTGTCCTACAGGAAGAATTGGTTGGTCTTGAAAACTGAAATAATTAATGTAGAATGTTTCAAAAGAGTACTTGAATGAGAGAATTTTTCAGTATGTAAGGTCATGTACTTTGACTAGTAACAGGGATTTCTTGTGTAAATTTCACAAGTTAAAAGTGACTGGAACTGACTTGGCTATGCAATTGGGTGCTTTAATGAAAAAATGGTGCAATCCTATATTTGTATCAGGTGTTGTATTGCAATACTAGGTTTTATCAGATGTGGTATTTAGAGGTATAGTATGGTATCTTGTACATGGCCATGGGGAGATATCCTCTTGTATAAGCTGTTATAACTACAAGCAACAGCTACAAAATAGGGCTATTGAGAGAGATGAGGTGTGGGGAGCCAGTTCTGAAAAAGTAACCAGTTTATATTTCTATATATACCCAGACAAGCTTGGTGTTATTTCTGATGCTTTAGGGTGAGTAAAAGGAGGGGGAAATAGCAGCAAGAACAAGTAAGCTTAAACTGACTTGGGATATGTTTGAGCTGAAAGTTAGGTTCTGATCTGCAACAGCTGATGAATAACATATGTGGAGATGCAAATACTAATTTGCCTTCCTCCAAGAAATAATGAGATGGGATCATAAGTTTGTCATTCAAGACCAAGTGATAAAAGATGTGTGGTTTTGAAGTGTCAGTTTTTCATTCATATTGTACTTCCTAGCTGGCTTGAGGTGTGCAACCATATTTGACCACTGGTCTTGAAATCATGTTCTGTCATTTTTAGGGAATTCTTCCAATATGAAGAGGTCTTAATCTGTTTTAGGATCCCATAAGTGCGGTATAAAATGTTTCTCTTCCAAAAAGTCTTGATGTATCTGCATTCAGTTGTCATGCTATTTTTTTCCCTGTGATGGGTATCTGCCAGGCATATACAACCTGTCAAGGGAACTGAGTTTCTATGCATCTTTTGAAATGAAGCCACTCAAGGGCAATTTAATGGTGGCTTGGTTTAGAATTAAAAAACATCAGGTTT
The DNA here is from genome assembly GCF_036013445.1 of Caloenas nicobarica. NCBI lineage: Eukaryota > Metazoa > Chordata > Aves > Columbiformes > Columbidae > Caloenas > Caloenas nicobarica. Next base: position 43,648,465 of record NC_088284.1, on the reverse strand, counting down.
ATTTTCATCAGCAAGATAAAGCTGAATAATGAATTTCAAAGCCTGGAGCTTTATTCTGCTCAATTTGTTTACAGGGAGTATTGTAGAGAAGAGGCCCTGTGTGTTCTTCCCAAAGTGAGTAGCAGGTGAAGCTGCTAAGCAGTGTTATTTATACAGGTTTAATGAAGGGAAATGGGATACTAAAAATTGAGTCAATATTGATAGACAGAGGCCTATAGATCACACCAGATTACAACAGTATCTCCTGCAGGTTTCAGTCATTTTTCGCTAATGTGCAACATTACCTGCCAGTGCTGCTGTAGAATGTTCTCATCTTTCTTAAACAATATTGCAAGAAAACACTAGAAACTTTGAAAGCATTCATTTGAAAACATTCTCAGTATACTACATTTCCTTGATCATATAATTAGTTTTTCAGTATCCCCTGACAGACGTTGAAGTGTAATGAATTGGGAGGCAGAACTATTTTCACTGAATGTTTTTGTGGCCTGGCTGATCAGACAAGAGCAAATACTTCTGCTAAAACTGGCAGTTCAGAACCTGAATTGTAAGAGACTGAAGGACTTTCAATAATGGCTCTAGCTCCTGCCATCCAAGTTACTTGTTAATGAGACTCTTCATTCTGCACACTTTTCTGTTACTCTCTCTTGTATAGTGGTATCACAGTAAACTATGTGGTTAGATGTCAAGACCAAACTGTCTTACTCATATTAAACAAGTGACAGATATCCAGCTGAACAACTAATTTAGTATTTATTGCTAGGTTCCTCCAGTGGTGGAGTTTCAAATATTGGCTTTGGTCAGAAGACTGCTCCATCTCAGAAAATGGGAAATCAGTGGCAGAAATCCACAAAATCACAAAGTGTATCATGGCAGTCCCAGACTAAATCCAGCACAGCAGCCAAACCAAATTACACAGTAAACTTCAGTGTTATTGGAGGACGAGAAGAAAGAGGAGTCAGAACCCCAAGCTTTGGTAAGTTTTCTGAAGGCATTACTTAAAATGGTTTGTGTGAAGTTAGATGCAGAAGTTCTTGTACTTCATCTTTTTATTAATGTTTAGGTTGTATCTACTAGAAATCAGAAAAGACCTTGGCAAATCTGGTGTCCTGTTTTTGCAAAGCTGGACTAGAATATCCCAGAGACAAGCTGACCTTGGCTCCAATATTTGCAAGTTTGGTCATAGTCTCAAGGCTATATTCACTCACCCACATGGGTACTGGTTTTGTATCACTGGGTTAGAAAGGTAAATTTGATCTATCCAGGGAGAGATGGTTGCTAATGTTGATTCTTCTTGGAATACACAAGTAAAAGGATGCAACATTTTTTTTCTAGCTGAAGAATAGTAGCTAGTCTTAAAGATTGAGGTTTAACTTACTGGAAATTCTTGTGTTTCGAACACGGATGGCTATGGGAACAGGTGGAATCGTTCTTGGAACCAGTCCCTTAAGATGTTCTTATTGAATAGGCAATTTGCCTGGTTGCATAGGTATGGCCTCTTCTACATTAACCTTCTTGGAAAATTTTATTTTCTTGATATGTTGGTATTAGGATTATGCCTTCCTGTAGATAGCATATAAGTTAACAGCAGTAGTTCTCTTAAGCTGAAATTATTCTGTTGATCTGTATCTGGAAAGAGGTGACAAGATGGAGAGCCAGTGTGTATAAGTTGTTAGCACAGGAAAGTCTATTTGGAGAACAAGGAAAAAAATTAATTAGCAGGATGAAATGCTTAAACAGGGCAAGGGAAGTTGTGATTTCTCATCCTTGAAAACAGGTGGACCTCAGCTAGACAAGGACCTGAGAAATTTATGCAGTTGTCGCTGTTTTGAGTGGGGATTGGCCTAGATGACATCCAGAGGCCTCTTCAGAATTCAGTTATTCTACAGCTCTCTAAAATTTTTCGGTTCTATAATGACTATTCATGTTTATATTTTATTCCTTCATTATTCTGCCTAAGTTTCAACATACTTAAATGTTAACTACATACTTTTGACTAGAGTATTGAGTATATGGTCACTTGAAAAACTGCTGCACAGCACTTAGAATTACTTTATGGTGGAAAAATTGAACCATTTCCAAAATCATGAATAGGTAGATGCGTACTCCCTCAAATCCACTAAATCTTTGAAAAAAGAGGACATGGAAGTATTTAGTCACATGTGTACATGTGAGGTTATCTGTTCTGCTGAACTGAAAGCTTGTCAGTGATCCCTTTCATTCTGATCCTTCTGTTAGTCTTGTGGAGTTTAACAAGTCACTAAAGAATATTCATCATGGTAGCCAGAAACATTATGCAGGTATATCTAAGTGCAGTATATTTCCCCATTAATGCATTCTCCTATGTAACTTTTCATTTAATGTTTTTTCTCCTTTCATAGGTCAAAAGCCCAAAGTTTCAGAAAATGACTTTGAGGATCTCCTATCTAATCAAGGATTTTCAGCTAAATCTGATAAAAAGGGACCAAAAACCATTGCTGAGATGAGAAAGCAAGAAATGTCTAAAGATATGGACCCCTTGAAGCTCAAGGTTTGTTTAACACTGGTTTTGATTTAAGTGAAAACCTGAGCTTATGCTTAGAACATGCTGATAACAGAGAAGGGGATACAATGACTAATAGAGCAAACTGATAAAGCAGAATGAAATTTTATCTGTATTTAAATCATATGACTGTAGGTTCATTAGTATCAAGAATAGTCAGTTGGCAGTGAAGCAGCGGTTGCAATAGCACAAGAAGTGTGCTATTCCATCCACAAAAAGTGGATGGAACCCAAGTTCCTGTTTCTTTCAGCTGAGCTTGGGGAATTTTAAGAACCTGTTTTCTTGTCAGAGTCCATTCTTGAAGCCAGAACTGTTCTTTTAGTGTTTGCAAAGGTCTCCTTAGAAAAGATGGATTTTGCTGGTAATACAAAACTACACTTCAAAAAACAGGCAAGTGAGAATAGCTGTTGTTAGAATGCCCACTTCATTACATTTACTACTTAACAAGTGCTACTGCTGTCTTAAGAAGTTACTAAAAGATGCAATTCTGGAGGTGGGCTGAAGAAGCAGTCTGTGGGGTGTTACCTGATAACATGTTCAGCGTTTTTTATGTATTACTCATTGATAACATCACATATTAATATACTTTGAACTTTGTAGTCCTTATGATCCTTTAGAAAAGTTTATAAAAACTTCAGAGGTGTGCCGAAATTTGTTTTCACAAAGTGTCTTACCTGAAGAGAGTGTGCACAGCTTGCGTGGGTACTTTTTAACACAAATCACCATAAATGGAAATAAATACAGATTTTTTTATTTACCATAATTGTTGCTGATAGAGGGCAGAGATTTTCATATTGCATAACAGTGGTTAGTTAACACACTGTATCACTATAGCAGTGACTTGAATATTGCTATTAAAGTCTGTGAAATGGCCAGTTATTCTAATCAACTTTCATGGGGATATCTGAAATAACACTTTAGTTTGTGCACCTCTGCAGGCTGTTTAAGTAGATGTTAACCATTAATATATGTGATCTTGATTTGTACAAAAGTTTCAGAGTTTTAGTAAATTACTGTTGTGCCCTGACATGGAGTTAATGTAATTGTAATAGATATTTTTAATTACTCCTGTCAATCCTATTTAATTTTACAGGGTTTTGTAATATGTAACTGTCTCAGTAATCTCTCTTGCAATGACTGAATTTCTGCAATAAACTAATAATGAGCTACTCTCTAGTGACAGATGCAAAATACCACTTTTGGGCTGCTAATGATCTGGGTGCCAGAAGGAAGAATGTAGCAACACAGTTGGATTTAGGAGGGGTGACTGCAGCAAGTTATTTATACTTGGGTCGTAATCTTGTAATCCTGTACAGAGTAAACGTTATGTCTCTAGACTGAGAATGCTTTCAGTGTTGCATTAAGTTCAATACATTCTGTTTTTCCCAGATTCTTGAATGGATTGAAGGAAAGGAGAGAAATATCAGAGCATTAATATCCACTCTTCATACAGTGCTTTGGGAAGGGGAAAATAAGTGGAAACCAGTCAGCATGGCAGATCTAGTAACTCCTGAACAAGTGAAAAAATACTACAGGAAAGCAGTGCTTGTAGTTCATCCAGATAAGGTGAGTGTGTTCCTCTGATCTTCTTTCCTTTAGAAGGAATACCAACTGCTTTTAGCAAACCTTATTTATTAGTCACTGACAGATGCTGCAGCCTTGCTGCTTAATCAGCACCCTATATGTTCTTTACTTTGCTTCCATTGTCTTCTGAATTTGGTGTCCTGCATCCAGGCAGTACAGAATTTTTGTCATCCTGATACAGCATAAAATTCAACAGATAAATGCTAACAAACGAAAGATCCTATGAAGGTTGTACTGAGCATCAAAGTTGGTTATGCTGGATTCTTACTGCTGGCAGGTTTAATGCCGATTAGTGGAATCTGCTTTGTTTCTACCAGCTGATATGTCAGGTCTTTTAAGGACTATTCACCAATACATGAAGACTCAGAGGCTGCCACAGCAAAACTGATGGGAAAACCTGCTGAACCTCATTTGTTAAACAACTTTACTAGGAACTAGAAAAAGTAAACTTTACTAGAGTAAACAAATTAGTAGTTGAAAAATACTTGATGAATATGACATTCTAGTTGCCTTTTAAAAATATATAATGCATTTAATTGCTGTTTGTTAGTGTCCCAATGTATGGGGCTAGCTTCTTGTTCTGAGTCAATGCTCTAGCCTATGTTGTAGTTATAAAGATAAGCATTGAATATACCTGGTTTGAGTTTTCAGGTTTGCCTTCACTGGTGGTTCAGCGAGCAATAATCTAAGTCCTATGTCGTCTTGTATTCATAACATAGGAACAAGATGTTGTTCGTTCTTTTCTTCCCCCGTCATTTGCTGTTCTCGGCCATGTGGCTTCCTCTACCCTTATGGTGTGGTGTTTTCTGTAAGCCCTTTTAATGCATCAGTGTCAGAACACAGATCTTATTGAGGGATTGTCATCTTTCTTGGTTTTGGTGTGGTTTGGGTTTTTTTGCTTTGTTTATTTGTGGTTTTGTTTGTTTGGTGGTGGGGTTTTTTTTTCCTCTCTCCTGTCACTTAGAGTTAAAGCAGTACCTAAAAGGGTTTGTAAACTACTGCAGCTGGCAAAGGCCAAGCAGTAGAAGAGGAAAGATAATGGAAGGGGCAATGAGGTTTCCCATTTGTTTTGGAAAGAACCTGTAAAAATGACTCATCTTGTGGGACTGGATCTTTACTAACTGTGGGGGCTAGGTTGGCCCAGAGGCAGAGCTGCTGTGAAATAGGGAACCAGGAGCATGCTGTCTTCATTTGAGTACAGAGGCAAATGCACAGGAAGCAATATGTTCATTCACAATCAGCAACAGATTTTTCTCCAGGAAATCCTGTCCAGAAGATCTCTGCTTAAATTTTATTCTTGTACACTACTGCAAGGTCTGTCAGAAAGCAATTCCAAAAATCATTGGATTTGATCATTAATATTAAATAAAACTATTTATGTAAAGAACAGCTTGAAAAACTGTTTTTAACTAAGTTTCAGCTATTTATGAATTGCAGGAAAAGTCTGAAGTAATGTAAGGAAACGAAGGCTTTGGTGGTATTTAAAATACTCATGGCAATCTTTGGATAAGATTGGAGAGAACTGTGTCTGCAAAATTCACACAGCAGTCTAAAGTTGTTGAATAAGATGGCAAATATAAAAGGGGTGAGATCTTTCTTAAGTCATGTAATTCCTGATATTTTTATGCTTCTAATAGGTTCTGTTTGTTTTCAGGCCACTGGACAACCTTATGAGCAGTATGCCAAAATGATCTTCATGGAATTGAGTGATGCATGGTCAGAGTTCGAAAACCAGGGATCAAAGTCGCTTTTCTAAAACTTAACCTTTTACAGAATTACTTCAGGAAACCGGAGCTGAGCATTTTCCAAGCTGAAGCGCTCTTCCATGGTGTCAGCACAGTTTCTAATCATGCACTTAAATGTGGTGATGTATTTTATAAGATGTAGAGTACAAAGCATTACACAGATGCATTAAGAAAACAGCTGCTCGGTACTTGAAGAAATCACAGTCTGGAAGTAAAAATTTCCTTTCAGTTTTGTATATGGTAAAACAGAACTTTAGTGGAGCTCCATGATTTCTGACATACTAGTATTAATTATAAATCATTCCAATTTTGCTGATCTTTGCTTTACCTCTACCTTCCCCATTTTTCTGTTACTTTCAGTAGTCTTGTGATTCAATTTCGATGTTTCATGCCAGCCACCTTATTTGAAGTGCTTTAGTTATCAGCAGTAAATTTTGCTTGGTTTATCTCAATCCTGAAGGTGTATATTTTCATCTGTATTTTATGTAATCCATCTGATAATCATTCTGTAAATAATGCTTTCTGACAATACCTGTGTTCTTTACAATAAATTAACAGTTGTTTAGGCAAAAAGATCTGAAATGTGGGAAAGTCAGACAGGGTTCTTATTTTTTTTTTTTTTTCCCCTACATATCATGAATCTAGAAACAAATCTTGACTTTAAGGACTGCATGTTCCTTCTGTTTTGTTATTTATTATGAACCTTTGGAAGGCAGTACTCTGACCAGTGCTTTTTTCCTAGTTCTTTAAATGGTGTCTTGCTTCCAGTTTCAGTGGAACATTCCTTCCATTGGACTTCAGATACTCTGATAGAAATAATTTATTCTGAAACTTGAAATGTAAGCAAAAAACATGTTAGTCTGCTTTGATTTGTCTGACTAAATACTACATTACTCCTTATCATCTGGAGAGCATCTGAAGTGCTTCAACACATTTTGCTGCATGTCTGGACTTCTGTATTTCTGAGATATGCATGACATCAGTTTATGTTAAAACATGGGGTGTATTGGTAGGCTGTTCCATTTCTGCTCACCAACCTTTCAGGTGCTGGCTTTTGCAAGATGAGTAGAGACACAACTTGATAACAAAACTTGCCATGTTTTCTCATCCCCATTCAGAAGGCCATTTTTCACTAGTGCTGGGGTAAATTAATGCAAATGGCCAATGATTTATACTCTGTGTAATAAAAAAAATGCAATTTTCATGTCAAGTTTGAAAATGTTGAAAACTAGTATTGTGGTATTAAAGCTCTGGCAGAAATCTCTTGATACAGTACAGCTGAGCATTCAAGGGGATATTTTGATCATCTTGCTGTTTTATACATTTTGCATGCTTAACAGTGAGGGAAGCTGTACCATTATCAGAGGTAACTGTTCAGCTGAGCAACACCTAAGCAGAAAACATGGGATTCTAATGCCACTTGAACAGTGTGTTAGATGAGGTTGTCCACTGCCACACGAGCTTGAGAGCTGATGGGTTAAAGACTTGTGAACACAGGTTGCAATTTATAACTTCTAAGCTCACATCTAACAGTTACTTGTTAACTTGTGTGAAAAGGTTTTCTGTCTGTATATTCACAAATATATTCAGCTACTGTGATTTTGTTTAAGATGGAAGCCAGGATCAGTTATGAATCAGGAAGGTTATATATTATTCGTAGCTGCAGTTGTATTTCAGTTACTGCTTTGAAGCAGTCTTAAACCTCAGTGCATTTCTTCATTAAAAACAGGTAACTTGCTGTCTGATTTAGAGTAAGAGCAATCTTTTTTGCTTTGGACACTTCATTAATTCTTTGTATGTGTGGTCTGCACCCATCGAAATTAAAGGCTTCTGCTGGTAGGACAGATTTGTTGAAGACCTGCATGGCTTTTTACAGTTCTATGGCAAATGATATCTAGTAGTAGGTTTAAAAAGACTTACACTGATATATAGTGACTGTGATTGCTGCACTCCTATAAACAGCTGAGAGATAAAGCATTTCAGAGGGACCTGCTTTTAGTAAGGAAGGACTACTTTAAAAATCCATGTTCCTTTCAGCACATACAGGCAACTTAATTTTGAGGGACACATTTTTAATTGCTCTTTTCTTGAAATATGTGTATAAAAATTAAAATTGAAAATTTGGGGGAAGATATCTTCCTCTGCTTTGTGTGCTTGTTAATATTTTCTGGATGATGTCTACATTTCTGTATTTGTTTCTGTACTCTTGTTTGCAAAATTTTCTTTAACAGAGGACTAGACTAGAATCTTAGCTGTGATTTTAAGTTAGCAGGGAAACATGAGTGCAAGTGTCTTATCTGGAACTAAAGATCTCTTGAGACTGACTCCCCTGTCTTGAAATTATGGAAAATCATGAAGTTTGGCTGTGAATTCTTCCAAGAGCCATTTGATACTTACTGTAGTGTCAGTCAAGTTGATAGGACCCTTCAGCTTATTTTATGGCTTAATCAGCTCTGGTCCTCAGTGGGGGAACTGGCTGTTTCCTCTGTCCTGTTCCTTTCTATGTAGTTGAATTTTGGTGCTAAGAATGTGGGAGAGGCTCAGTTTGGTAAATTCTCAAATCTTGACAATGAAACTATTCTGGTATTTTGGGGTTTTTGTTTTTGTTTTGGTGTAACTGTGTCATTTAGCTGTGTTGCATACAAGAATATTCAAAAAGTAAGGCACTGTAAGCAAACTTTAAAAATTCAAGTGATGAACATGAACATAGTAAACTGAAGTTTTGTTTTCTTTAGAAGGTAAAGCAGCATGAGGACCACTAAAGGCTTAAATATTAAATTTTTTAGTTACGGGAATCTGGGAAGTGGGAAGTTACGTAAATTTTAAATAAACATATATTGAGTCTTAATTTTGCTTTTAAAGGAGAGGGTCATTTGGGAGAAAAAAGATTTTTTTTTTTTAATTAATCTTAAACCAGTAATTAAAAAATTGGGAATGAGGGCTTTTCAATTGTTCTCATGCTCTGTATTTCATTGTTAATTGCTTGTCTTCTTTAGGGGATAGGGCTGCATTCAAACTATTACACATTTCACTGTAGCTGTATTCTTAATGTCCACAAGCCAAAGAGCTTTTAGAATAGGCTACAGAAGTATAGTTTAAGCTGAGACTTTATTAAATACTGTGAATTACCTCTGGGCTTAAAACGTCTGTTTTCAATTCATGCTTATTTGTTGCACAGTTAAATTCTGAAATGTTGAAGTGAAGTCTTGCCCAGAAAGCTTGATGGCAAAGCTTGAGGTCAAGGTAACCAAGTGTTGCCAGTAGGTCGATGTTGTGTCTATCAAGACTTCACACATGGAACTTGAAGTTCTTTTGTGTACATCTCCTTGACTCTTGCAGCAAATCATGCTGCCTTTTGGCCTGTGTTTGTAGTTCCTTTGTCTGTTAATGACAGCTGACTAATAGCATGCTCTTTTTGCAGCCTACCAGAATTCAATTCTTAAAAGTGAGTAGCTTGAAGTGGTTATTGCAAGAGCAAAGAAAAACAATGCAGGATAAGTTAAGGGAAGAGTGGAGAAGAGCATCCAGAGTGTAACCTACATCTCAAACATTGTTTTCTAATTCTCTCTTCATTGACCTATCCCTGCCTACTTCTGCTAAAAACAGGTCTAGTGTAGTAGAAAGAACCTTGATTGTAGCCTACTATTGCAGCCTTTTTAGAAGTGCTACCAACTGGCTATAGACAGTACCAAGTGTTCATCCTGTTTTTGCAGAAGTTGCTGCAAAGCAGGGCTTATAGAATGCTAGGGCAGTTTTCCACTAGTTATTTCTGAACTAAGTTGCTTATGTTAAATTCCTGTTAGATCTACAGAGTCAGGCAACTTTTAAAATAGAGATCTGTGAAGAAGAATTGATGTTAAGAGTGTGTGTGGTTAAAACCTGCCAAATGGAGAAGAGTGTGGTGTTTTGACTATGTTTGAGGAAATCAGTTGGTGTCTAAGCTTGAGCACACCTGTTTTGTTTCCTAGTGCTGTCTGATTTCCTTGAACTTAACAGCAGGGAAGAGAAAATGAGCAGTTAAGCACTTGCATTCATATTACACCATGGGGTTATTCTCAGTATTGTTAGCAGGTAGCGATTCCCAGACATCAAGCCCGGGAGGAAAAGTTCCTCTGTGTTGCCACTTGAGTGCAGTTCAGGTAGTTTGCTAATTAATGGTAGCTTCTTTCAGCAAATACAGAATGGAAAACTTAGAACAGGGCTGATGAAGTACATTTCCTTGAAACAGTGGCAGAGTCCTTGGCATTGCACCTGTGAGGGTAACTAGTGCTCATGAAAAATGCCTTGTTTACCTCCATTTTCTTGCTACTTTGAGAAGGTTCCTCCAGTGTTGTCTTGCCAAGCACAGAGTAACAGTTCCTGAATGCAGGCTATGTCTCAAAGCCACGTGCACAGGATTAATATTTTGCACAAACCAAAGCAGAGTTTGAGTGTAACTGACATCTTGTCTGCCCTTTGGCACTGCTGGGCCGCGTGCACTGTTCCACCTCCAAGACCAGAGTGCCGTTTCCCCAGTAGTGGCAGTATGTTTGCATAGTTGTTGGCCATTGCATTCTCTGCTGTTCACCAGAATATTTCAAGGGTAGAGTAAATGTGGAAAGCTTGTTACTCCCAAGCTGTGTCCTTAAATGTCTAACCATCGCATTGTAATGAATGCTTTGTAAATAAAGTCAAATTAGTCTTGTACAGTTACTTGTGTTTTTTGATTCAGTTGATATTTTCTGTAAAGAACTTAGAGATGATTGACCTGTGAAAGCTGTAAAAGGAATGTATCAAGGTTGTGACCTTGATGAATCTTGCAATGCTTGCTTGCTTGCTCGGGTGAGTTTATTGTAGACTGCGGTTTAGACTGCGTTAAGCTTCTAACATACGCTCCAAAAATACAAATTCAGTCATTTTTATGAAGGATACATGTTCTCTTAGAAGCTTTTTACTACCAAAAGGGGATTAAGAGGCATTGTGAGAACTCACAAAACTCTTTAGTGGAATGTACTGTATATTTGCAATGTAGACTTCTAGAAAGCAGTTGTCATATCTGATAAGGACTTAGCTTGCTTTTTTTTTGTATTTACCTGTAGTTGTGATTGTACTTTCTATACCTGTGATTTTTCTGGTTTGGGGTGTGTGGAAGGACAGAACAGATACTCAAGTCCTATTTTTGCCATCTTTCAGGAAATGCAATGTACTGAGTAATTTTGCTACTAGTGAAATGAAGATTATACCTGTATGTATATAAAGGTAATATACCCAAATTAAGCCTTGTTTAAAAGTACATTTAATGTTTAGCACAATGTCCTTGAACAGAATATTTTGCTTTGAAATGTAACATGACTTAACCAGTGATCAATTAAAATAAACAAAATTACTTCGCATGTTTCTTTCTTCAGCAAAGGGAGAAATTATTTGAATACCCAAAGCATTTCTACTGCCTCTTTCAGAACAATATGCAAGTGTTAGAGAAATGGTTCTAATTAATATATTGAGGTTGACTGGACCTCTTGGAAAGGAAGTGTCTCTTCAGAAGTGTGTCTTGTCTTGGAGAGGAGTCCCTGCAGTGCACTCTGGGGTTTGGCAGCTAAACTTCTTGGACTGCTGCCTGTATTGGGCTGTGTGGGGTTCTTGCACAGGACCTGGTGCGATACAAAGCCATCCTGTCCCTCAAGGGAAGCTCTTCTATAGGTGTGTGACAGCAATTGAAGAGAAGGAAACAAAAGCAGGAACAAGTGAACAAGACTGAGGCAGGAGGGAGGAATGAGCAGCCTGTAGGGGAGGGTGGGAGAGAGGAATGTATGGTGATGAAGGATGACAGACCTGAGAGATCTGTGAGGCAATGCTGGAGGAGTCATCACTGGTGGGATGTTACTAACTTGGTGTCCAGAAGCACCTTTTGATGCCATGCTCTCAAGTAAGAATGGGGGAAGCTAGATCTTTTATAGTTGGGAACAAGCCACTTGGTTGACATTAAGAAAGTTGATTTAAAAAACAAAAGCCTAGAAATGCGGGATTATAACAGGGGATCCCTGAAGGAGAAGGATGGAAAACAGGGACGATATGGGGGAATGGAGGGGCATGACCAAAGGAGGATGTGTGGGGTAAGCATGGGGCAGAAAATAGCATTAGCAAGCTGAGAAGCAAGCAAAGCAAAGTTCAGTTAGGGAAAGGCCATTGACATAGGTGGTGTTTTTTTCATATTCTGCTTACTACTTCAAATAGTCTGATGGGTTTCTAGGAACTTAGGTCTTCCAGCATTTTCTCAGTGAATAATCTTTCTCACTGTATACCATACAGAACCTGCTGCTACTATTGCTGTTAATCTGTTTGCTCTTAACATGCAAAGCTGCTGAATAATGTGTTGATACCTATTTCCAGTCCTTTACTGCTGCAGCAAAGAATAATCATCTCAGCCAGTTGCACCTTTTTTGCCATGTACAAAGTCTCCAGCTACTCTGTATTTAGAAAGACTGAGCTGGGAGGACAATGCACAGCAGATGGAAATTCTGCAGTGTCAAGCTGGCAGGCATCCATAAGCAATTATATCAGGTGGGCTGAATGTGTTACAAAGAAATAGCATGGCCTTAAGTTTGGTACCAAGCAGAGCAAACAAAATGGCAAGGGTTAATGAGGCATTGAGTAAGGCAGGAGAAACACTGAAGAACACTCTGTACTGTGGTGTGCAGAGTGGTCTGCAGAAATCAGAGCCAAAGCCTTCCAAGTCTGCACCCTGGACACCTGACTTGGATGCTGGAGTGCTGAAGAGGATACTATTTGCCCTGTCTCAGCAGTGGTTCTGTTGTGAGGGTGAGAGGAGGACTTCTGGCAAATTTTTACTATGGCAGAATGGACAAAAAGCACTGAAGAAGGCAAAATGGAGGTAGGCAAAGACTTCAACTGGTAGGATCCCTTTCGGGACAAATTAAGGGATTCTTCATCTCCTGTAATGTGTAAAACAGTACTGGCTCTTCTCCTGGGGTGACTCCTGCTCCTCAGCAAAGATCTGAGCACACACAAAATAGTGCCATTGAAGTTCTCTGGTGTGTAATGCTCCTGGCAGACCCAAGAATTAAGGAGTTATCTTCGTGTGAGTGTATGGGACTCACATTTAGTAAGGCATCACTTGGCCATTCTCGGTGAAATTCTCTACTTGCTTCCTGGTGTGTGGTTTTGGTGAGCAACAAGACAGCAGATGCACTCTGTATGTTGCACTCTGAGGAGACGGGATTGTCAGTGCACTGCCTCCCTGCCAGACAATATATAATATTCAGCAGACTTCTAAAGTGCAAGATGAAACCAGAAGGAACAGCTCATCCAGCTTGCTGAGAAAGCTAATTTATTAATAAATGACAAGCCTTTTCCTGTGTGAAACAAACTGAAGTAACTAGCTGTGAATCTTGAGCATCTGCGTAAAGAGGAATGCTGTTTGTGGAACAACAGATGTAGAAAGTAGAATGGAAGTGCCTTAAAAATAGGAGGAAGTCAGGAGATCTGGTTGTACTTGGTACTCATTAATGTAAGGAATGTTGTGCGCTGTGGAGTGCTAAGTGTTCACTAGATTAGTGTTTGAGCTCTGTTTCCACTGGCTCTCCTCCTCTCCTGATCCCTGATAGCTAGGGCCTGTCAGTTTCATTATGAAGCTCAAAAATCTTAAACGATGTGTACAGCCTTCCTAGTAGCTGTTAATGGAGTGTTTGACCTAGAGCCTTTCCTGTTGTCTTTGGTTTCAAGACTTCAGCTTCCTCCATCTGGAGTTTCTAAAGCAATGGATTCACCAGACTTCATGCAGAAAGTGACCTTCAGCAAAGCAGAACCAGAAACAGTCAACCTGCAGCAGTGAGCAGCTGGGATGTCTCATGGCTCTTCTTTTCCTGCTGCGTGCCTGGTCCATCTGCCTCCCAGCTGTGGTTCACCCTAGAGGCAAATAAGGTGCTAGGTTTATTATAGGGATTTATTAAACATGAGAACGGGACTCCCACAAGTGTTTCAACAGATTGAATTAAGATTGAACCAGTGCATGTTCTGCATAATTTCACTCAGAGTTTTTTGTGTATTATGGCTAAACTTGCCTCTCCTGCCCACAGAGACTCATCATGAAACCAGGGATGATGCAGGGTTTTTATTACCAACATCCTTTTTCACAACCATCTTGCTTTGCCATGGAAGCTGTCCTCCATTTTCCTTCTACTTCTCACCAAGCTTTTCTGCTGCTCCTACTGAAGAGAAGTTGCTAAATTAATGTATACCGTGATTAAGGATGCATATGGCTTTTGTGACTTAACCAATTGATGTGATAAATGCTTTCTAACCACATGCAAAATGAGGGGATATTTTTCAAGTTTTAGATGACAAGGAGGAGACAGAAGATTAAGTCATACATTGTTTAGAAGCAGAAAGCTTAACTTATATTTGACTAGTAATTAACAGATGTATTGTAAGTAAGAAACTAATCAATTATAACTAACTTCTTACTAACCTTATGATTATGCAATTATTTCTTAGTATAGATGTACACTAAAAATTTCAAAAAATTGTAATGAATATGCTATAATTGTGTGAATATAAGCAACGCAAGAGCATCCAGTTGTTGGAGCACTTCTGGTGGATGATCCCCAGTGTTCCCCAGCACTGATAAAACATAGAATGCCTGCTTAACAGTATAATTGACTTTGCTGTTAAGTTTATTTATTTGTTTCACTACCCACATGAGCCTAACACCTATTAGACCTGGAAATTCCTCATCTGATTCTGTGCCCATTTATTGCAGCTTCTTCCCCACATGTGCAAGGCATGGGCCACTTTCAGACCCCTATTCCTTCTCCTGTGTGGGGAGCATCATGAGGAGCACATCTCCCATAGCGTTGAGCTGCAATCTTTTACCATCTCCAAATGTAAAAAAGGGTGTGTGGGCATTGTTTCCCATCTCTAGATGTAAAAAAGGGTGTTTGGGGATTTCCTAGAGGACTACAAAGTCTCCCAAGGAATTCAGCTAAAGGGGAGAGGCAGAAGGGACTCTGTTCTGCACTCTGCTTTTCTTAATGAAGGCAGCTCTTCTTGGCCTTGTGGGCTCCACAGTAGGTGACAATCCTCTTCATCCTGCCAGGATAGGAGGATGGGAGGTGGCTGCCCTGAGCCAGCCCTTCTGATGGCAAGCAGGGCTAGAGGGGGCCAGAACTGAGGTATGAGGAGCACCAACCCTCTGCCATGCACCCCTTGGGGTGAGTGGCAGCTGTATTGCTCCCCTGAATAAAATGCACAGGATTGCAAGTGGAATTATTGATCAGGAATAATTGTTCCTTTGTTTTGATTGCCATCTGCTGGCAGAAGGACATGTTCATAGCCATGTCACACTTGTACCATAGGGTTTTTTTTAACCAAACCTGTGCCACACTGATCATTTTGCATGTGTTTGTGTATTTTGTATGTGGATGCTGCACAAAACGAACTACTTTTTGTGCTGCCTGAAGCAAGGCTCACAGTGTCTATGGGTCTGGGGCTGGAAGAGCAGCAGAGGCACCCAGCTCATCTCCACAAGCTCTGCTGGGGAATGTGCTGTGCAGCTGTTCCTGTTTCAGGCTGGGGCCCTGCTGCTTGCTTTCACCCTCCAGAAGCTCACAGGCTTTGCCACTGCTGCTTTTAACTGTTACCAAACAACAATAGGTGATGCATTACTTGAAGCAGGAGCAAGTAACCTACCTTGCTGTTGCCTTCTTAGAGCTGGAGAAAAGGGTAGAAAGAGATGTGCCCCACAGGAGTCTCTGAACTGGGGTGGGGGCAGACAAAACTGATAACAGCATAGGAAAGCAAAGGGCTAAGGAGTAAGAAGGTAGACCACAGGGCTGTGCATTGCACATGCCCAGGCTGTGATGTGTAGATGCAACCTCAGTACAAATGTGCAAGTATTGAGGGTGCAGATACTAAGACTCAGTTGCCTGCCACGGGAGGAGGAAGAATAGACTAAGGAGCAAAAGCTTCCTGGCAATGCAATTCTGACAATGCTATCCCAATACTTGCTCTGACCCCCCAGTAAATGAGACTGTACTGACTCTTCAGCCCAGGCTGCTTCACCTCTGGTGAGGCTGTTGAGCCTTCATCTGTTGTTGGATGCTGCTAAGGATGCGTGTCTGCACCATCAAGCACTAGTCTCAGGGGTAAAATCCTCAAGACAGCCTCTCATAATAATAGAAAAGACTGATCTCTCACCAATGTTCATATGCCCCAAACTGAAGGCCACAAAAATTCATCTGGTCAGCATGTTAAATACTTAAACACAGGTGCTGAATTAAGTTCTGTGTTGGGAAGTTGCCTGTCTGAAGAAAGATGCTATCAGCTTCAAAGAAAATTTGATCTGCATTTATTTACCCTCATGCAGGAAGGTATAAAATTCAGCCTAAGTGACAGCATTTCACAAGGAGTTTATACCAACAAGACCTTCAGAATGGTTGAAGACCTAGAGGAATGGTTGGAAACTGCACTTTTAATATAAACAAGTATCTTGTTTACAGTAAATAAAATTAGATGAGCTTCAACTTCTAATTCTGTTGCTGTCAAGTGTAATGCATCTGCTTCAAGTGAGAAATTATAAACATAGTTCTTTAATTTCAGTGGTATGAAAATAGTGTTAGAACATTACCCCTGATGCTGGAAGATCAGCATCTGCTGTAAGAGTAGCAAAGGCTGGAAAATCTATTGCTGTGATCCATTATGGCATTTAATACTTCTCATTCTTTTCCACAGATAGACTGAAATGCAAATACATTTCCCAAAGGCACTTTTCCTAGTGCAAGTATTTGTTCTTTGCGCAGAAGCATACAAAGAAGGAGATGGTAAGAGACCATGCACTTGCCCAGGAATGTAAAATGAAGCTCCAGGTTTGCAGAACAGTGGAGGACCTTTGTATCCCTTAGCTAGACAAAGGCTGCATGATATTTCATGATCCCCACTGGGCAATGCACAGGAGAACGCACACATCTACCTGGTGCTCCTACTGGTGTCCTCCTGCCAGACCTGCCCCCTCCACTTTCTTCCAGGAAGTCACTAAAGTTCACTGCGAGCAAACCCAAGCATTTTTCTTCTGTCCTTCTCTAGGAAACGAATAAAACTTTCCTGAAGCCTGTATAGGAGAGTCTGGGGAAGGTGCAGGTGGCTGGGAGACAAGCATTATAAAGGCTGCTGGGGGCTATCTAAATGGGAGCAGTGCTGCTGCCAGTCCCTGTGTGAACCTTGGAGCCCAAGAACCTGGATATGGCTTCTTCCATGGGTACATCTTTGCTTCTCAGCTGGTTCCTCCAGCAGTGAGCAAGAAAGAGACTGGCCTCCTGGCCTGTCCCATTGTAACTGAGCATGATCTTAATATGGTGTCGATTCCCAAGTTCTGGGTCCTGGCAGTGCAGAAACTAGGCCTATCTCAACTGACCCAGCACAACTAGGTACTTCATCAACATCTTGTCTTAGCCCTTCCTGTGCATTGCTCATTGGCATCTCATGTCCTTTGCCAGGAGAAATGCTCTGTTGACAGTGTGCAATTTCTTTGTTCTTGGGTACGTTTAGGAGGATCTTTTTATGTTTCAACTCCACACTTGCTAATGGGTTATACTTTCTCCTCTCATGCAGGTCCACAGTGTTAATTATACTATGATTACTCAGGCTTGCTGTTTCTTTGTCTATGACATAATTTCTTGGAGAGTTAAGGAGGGCAGTCGGCAGAACTGCTACTTTGGATTTCTGAAGGGCAGACTTTGATCTGTTTAGGAGGCTGGTTGGCAGAGTCCCTTGGGAGGCAGTCCTGAAGGACAAAGGAGATCAGCAAGGCTGGTCTCTCTTCAAGAAGGAAATCTTAGAGATTCAGGAGCAGGCTGTCCCTGTGTGCTGAAAGGCAAGCCAGTGGGGAAGAAGGCCCGCCTGGCTGAATAGAGAGCTGCAGCTGGAACTTAGGAAGAAAAAGAGAATTTATAACCTTTGGAAGGAGTAGCAGGCTACTCAAGAGGAATACAAGAATGTCATGAAGTTATGGAAGAAGAAAATTAGAAGGGCCAAAGCCCAACTAGAGCTGAGCCTATCTACTGCTGTAAAAGGCAACAAGAAGAGTTTCTATAAATATATCAGCAACAAAAGAAGGGCTAAGGAGAATCTCCATCCCATGATGGATGCAGAAGGAAACATAGTGAAATAAGATGAGGGAAAGGCTGAGGTACTAAATGCCTTCTTTGCCTCAGTCTTTAATAGTCAGAACAGTTGTGCTCCAGGTACCCAGCCACCTGAGCTGGAAGACAGGGATGGGGAGAAGAATGAAGCCCCAAAAATCCAAGGGAAAATGGCTACACCACTTGGACACTCACAAGTCTAGGGAGCCAGATGGGATCCATCCAAGGGTGCCGAGGGAGGTGGCGGAGGTGATCACTAAGCCACTTTCCATTATCTATCAGCAATCCTGGCTAACTGGGGAGGTCCCAGTTGACTGGAAATTGGCAAACATGCTACCCATCTACAAGAAGGGCCAGAAGGAGGATCTGGGGAATTACAGGCCTGTCAGTCTGATCTCAGTGCCGGGGAAGGTCATGGACCAGATCATCCTGAGTGACATCATGTGGTACATACAAGACAACCAAGTGATCAGGCCCAGTCAACATGGGTTTATAAAAGGCAGGTTCTGCTTGACCAGCCTGATCTCCTTCTATGACACAGTGACCCACCTAGTAGAGGAGGGAGAGGCTGTGGATGTTGTGTACTTAGACTTCAGTAAAGCCTTTGACACTGTATCCCACAACATTCTCCTGGAGAAGCTGGCAGCTCATGGCCTGGATGGGTGTACTCTTCGATGGGTAAAGAACTGGCTGGAGGGCCGGGGCCAAAGACTTATGGTGAATGGAACCAAATCCAGTTGGCAGTTGCTCACAAGTGGCGTTCCCCAGGGCTCAGTACTGGGGCCAGTTCTGTTTAATCTCTTTATCAATGATCTGGATGAGGGGATTGAGTGCACCCTTAGTAAGTTTGCAGACAACGCTGAATTAAGTGTTGATCTGCTTGAAGGTAGAAAAGCTATACAGACCGGCTGGATCGTTGTGCTGATGCCAATTGTATGAGGTTTAACAAGGCCAAGTGCTGGGTCCTGCATTTGGGTCACAACAAGCCCAGGCAGCGCTACAGGCTTGGGGAAGAGTGGCTGGAAAGCTGCCTGGAGGAAAAGGATCTGGGGGTGTTGATCGACAGCCAGCTGAATATGAGCCAGTGTCACGGAGGTACCCCAAAATAAGTTTAGTCGGACAACAAGGTCCAAAACAAACTTTATTTTGGCCGGAAAAGTCCCGCAAATAACCTGATTAGAAATGGGGTTTATACAATTAGTTAGCACTCCAATAACATAAGATACAGGTTCGGATATTAGGTTAGGAGACTATCTGGGGTGCAGCGAACTAAGAATAATGAGGATCCACAGCGCGCATATACGCACTCACAAGAAAACAAACCAGAGCCCTCGCTACCCTGTTTAGCCCATAAGAGATAAATGCTTGTTCCAGCAAAGACTTTACACTTGCATGTCTCAGGCAAAGAAGTTACACTTGCCTGTCTCGGCAATGACTTATTAAAGTATATATTCAGTAATTTATCACTCACCCACACGCAGAGGTGAGGCGCTCCCCATCCTGGGAGGTTACCTTAGACAGCTTCTCCGTCTAAGGGCAGGGACTCCGGCAGCACGGCAGACCCGCAGCTCCGAGGAGACCACACCAAGGGAGTTGCCGGCGGGAACCCCATTTATAGTCTGCTCAGATCTGACTGTGGGCATTGCAGAAGCTTCTTGGCTTCTCTGCGCCCCTACCCTGAGTGTGGTCCTTCGAGAAGCTTCTCAGCTTCTCTGGGCTGTGGGCGCTCTTGGCCCCTCCTCTGCTGACGACCCTGCCCACCGACTCTGGGTCTCCACAAAGAGCCATTAGTTGCCCCATTGAAGGCCCCAGTTCTGAGAGGGGGTATGGGCAGCTGCCAGTGCAACTGCCACACCAGTTCTCAGGGCGTGGGGGGGGGGAAGTGCAGCTGCCACAGCCAGCAGTGTGTCCAGGTGGCCAAGAAGGCCAACAGCATCCTGCCTTGTATCAGGAATAGTGTGGCCAGCAGGACTAGGGAAGTGATCATTCCACTGTACTTGGCACTGGTGAGGCCCCAGGTGCCCAGGGTGAGGCACCTTGAATACTGTGTTCAGTTTTGGGCCCCTCAATATAGGAAAGTCATTGAGATACTAGAGAGAGTTCAGAGAAGGGCAACAAAACTCGTGAAGGGTCTGGAGCATGTAAGGAATGTTTAACGAAGAACTGTTGTTTTTACATAAGTGAGGACCTGGCAACTGATCCCAGCAGGGGATCTCTTCCCAGAATATATACTGACACCTGTATACATACTGATACCTGTATTTACAAGTTAATTTAGGGGGAAGTGTAGCCAAAGTACCAGGAATCCATATTGATAAGGGGAAGGGTATTGTATGCGTTGGGGTAGTCTGTAAACCCTGAAGTACCCAACTAATGGGGAACAGGGGAGGGAAATTGTGGCTGGGATTTTGGGGAGATATAAGCAGGGGCTTTTTGCCCTATTAGGTGTGCCTACCTTTAGGTAGAACACCCGGTCTTGCAAAATTGTTATTAAAATATGCTTTGCTGAGAGATCCTGCCTGGGCCTATTATATTTAAAAAATAATTGTTTCCTACAGACTTGGGGGCTCGTCCGGGAGAGACGTCATCATCTTGGGCGTCCCTATCACTGAAGGACAGGAAGGCATGCCCCGTTGATTTCAGCGGTCCTGTGGATCGTCAGTGGGGACTCCAGGAGAAACCGACAGAAATCCTGAGGCTGTATTGAAAAAGGCAGATCTCTGCAAACCATAGGGGAAAGGGTAAGGGAAAAAGTGGTAGGCACAATACAAGCAAGCAGGCAACTCTGTGCATGGACCAAGGTAAGAAAACAGACTGTTAAGTACTACCTTGGTGGTCGGGGGCATTCTGAGAGGAGGGATGAGATGGAAGGAGAAGCCTCAGGACTCAGAATGGGAAATATAAAGGAAAAATGATAACATTCCTCCATATATTCCTTTAGAGAGAATGTTAAGGTATTGGGGAAATGTGTCATGTATAAAAAGGAAGGATAAATAGAAAATGAAAAAGTATTGTGGTTTTGTCTAGACAAAAGAGTCCATAATAGAGTGGAAGGTATTCTGGCCAAAATACGGATTCAATGACAATTGGCTATGCCAAGATCTAAATTGGTACATTAAAAAAAAACTGTAGGGGGTTTAAATCTTCCGCCATACCACCGTGGATTTGAGTCCCTCCCTTGCTGCAGCATGTTTTTGAGTGCGAAGTGTGTGGCCTGATCAGTGTAAAGCACACATAAAAGGTGGTTCAAGTCTCTCTTGAGAATGGGAAAATATTCTTTAGACATAAAGCGTTGACCAAGTCTGAGACTAGGATTGGATCCAGCCACACCTAAACTCCTCTCTGAAGGAGTTTAGAAAGCAAGGGGGTCCTTTCTGAACCTCGTGACTCAATGGGAGGGTCTCCCTGAATTTTTTAGTGATGGGAGATAAAACTCAGCATAGAAAAGAGGACGCCCTTGGCCAAGGTATTGCAAAATGGGGAAAATATTTATGGTACAGCAAGTTTGTCAGGAAAAGCACATAATGACCTTATATTGAGAAGATTGGCAAATTATAACTAAAAATCACCTAGAAAACAGATGTCCTGGACAAATGAATTACTGGTATGTATAAGATGATTTAGCATATGACCACCATAAAGAGGATGGTCGAAAATGAGTATAAAAACGTAGAGAAAGAATTTAGCTACAGTTGTGAGTAATTTAACTAAGGTGCTTGCAGAGCTGGTCTCTGCAACACCCTACACTCTGCTCTCTGTATCACCTCTTGATTCCCTCAACTGTCTTTGTTGTCCTTACTGCTTTTGCTGGGCTTTACCTTGAGATTGCTGAAGTTATTTTGCAGTGCGGCCAGCAGCAGATGTGTGTGTGTGTGTATGCGCGTGTAGGGGAAGAAGTGTGAGTGGAGGGGATGTGCATGTGAATACCCTCCAGTGACATGGATGCACCCATCACCCCTGGGACCCTGGGGATTTGATTGAGGAAATCAAACAAAGTTAAGGGAAGGTGGGGATCGATGTGCATCATTATTTTCTTTTTTTTTTTTCTGGGATATAATCCATCCTGGGACGATGTTAACCTGTTATTAAGAGAGCTGGTCTGTCCAGAAAGATCATTTAAAAGAATGTGGAATTAACCCTACAGACACGGGGAAACTGGACTGCCTGGCCTCAAGGTGATTCTAACTGAAATTATAATAATCAAACAAATGGAGATAAACAGTGGTTAAAAATCTGGTAAAAGCTTTCGAGCTTTTGAGGAGATAAGAGTAAATTGAACTGAAGTGCAGGAGTGTAGACAAAAGCCAGCACCGACTGGGGAAGATTTTTATAGGCTTTGTAGTGAACTGGTAGCAAGTGTGTTTGTGGATCTACAGAAGTATTTCAGAGAGTATGTGCCAGGTTGGCAGGAAGAATTTGCAAAAATTCTGAGTGTGGTCATGTTTGTGTATGATGGTTGGGAAGAGAAGCAAAAAGTTGAGGGAGATTGATTTGTCAGCAGCAGCTTTAGCTAGGAATTTGCAAGTGAAAGATAAAGACTGGAAGGGGAAACACCCTGGAGGATATAGACCTAAGTCGGTGATAAAAGAATGGGAGAAAATGGAATGCTATTACTGTGGAAATCTGGGATATTTACCCCTAGGGCAGCAACCATTCGAAATGACTGAAGGAAGAAAACTCAATACACTTTGGAAAATCAAAGAGGCTGAAAATGGTGGTGGTGGTGGTGGTGGTGTTTTTTTTATGTGGGGAAACTTGTTTAAATTGCAAAAGGGCATATAATTGGTAAAGTAGAAGGTCATGCCGTCGAGTTTTACTAGAAATGGAAGCTACCCTATCCCTTTTAAATTTCACCCTAAAAAGACCTCAGACTGAAGACACAGTTGTAATAAAGGGGGTAGCAGAGGAAAGGAGAAAGAATTATGAATAAACTCCTATTTGTGGCTATAGGAATTTAAAGTGTATGGGGAAGGTTTATATTAGTGGAAGATTCCCCAACTTATTTATTAGAGAGAAATCTTTTACAGGCTCTGGGTGTGGAAACACAGTTACTGCCTGCGGGGTGACGAGGAGAAAATTTGAAAGCTATTTTATTACCTGGAAGTTTGTGCTGGTTTTGGCTGGGGTGGAGTTAATTTTCTTTATGGTAGCTAGTATGGGACTATGTTTTGGATTTATGCTAAAAACAGCGTTGATAATACAGAGATGTTTTTGTTATTTTGAACAATGCTTGCACAGAGTGGACCAGTTCTGCATCTTGCACTGCTCCACTCGCAAGTGGGCTGTGGGGGGGAAGCGACAACCAGTGGCATGCTTATCTAAGCTCTTAGACCCAATAACTCGAGGTTGGCCAGAGTGTGTGCAAGCTGCAGCAGCAACTGCTCTTCTGGTGGAAGAAAGCAGGAAATTAAACCCTGCTGCTTTCCTATGGAGAGGTGACAACAGGCTGCACCTCTTCATAGATGGGTCTTCAAGGGTAGTTCAGGGGAAAAGACATAATGGATATGCCATCGTTGAAGGTGTGAGTGGTCAAATAAGGGAAATGGGAAGGTTGCCTAATAATTGGTCAGCTTAGACATGCAAGCTATATGCTCTCAATCAGGCACTGTGAATGTTAAAAGGAAGAGAAGGTACCATTTATACTGATTCTAGATGTGCATTTGGAGTAGTGCACACCTTTGGGAAAATCTGAGAAGAACTGGGTCTAATTAATAGCAAAGGGAAATAATTGGTTCATGAAGAACTAGTTGGACAAGTGTTACGTAATCTGATGTCACCAATAGAAGTGGCTGTAGTACACGTTAATGGACATCAAAGAGGAAACTCCTTTTATGACAGGGGAAATCCGTTACCAGATGAAATGGCCTGAGAATCAGCCTTAAAACCTGAAGCAATAACTATAAGTTATCTCATGCCTGAGGTCCTGGCCCTGCAAGAAATTCCAGTTTTCAATGAAAAATAAAAAGAAGTCCTCCAAGAATTAGGAGCCAGGGAACAGAACGGGAAATGGGTACTCCCAGATGGTAGAGAAATGTTAAATAAGCAAACCATGAGGGAGATATTAGCAATTTTACATCAGGGGAGTTAATGGGGAGCACAAGTAATGTGTGACATCGTGTTACGAAAATATGGGTGTACTGGAATTTATACTATAGCCAAGCAAATTTGTGAATATTGTGTGGTTTGTAAAAAAGTAGATAAAAAGGCACTTAGAAAAGCAGCCTGCAGGAGGGCAGAGTCCAAGTTTATGATCCTTTCAAAATATTCAAGTTGATTTCACAGAATTACCTGCAGTTGGCTGAATTAAAAACTTACTAGTGTTTGATCATCTTACCAGGTCGGGGGGAAGCTTTCCCTCTGAGCACTGCCACAGCGGCAGTGGTAGCAGAAGTGATTCTAGAACAAATTAAATAACGGATGGACCCCCACAGTTTGAAACTAAGGATATGTTTCTCAAAAACTGTATACTCAGGTTGTCTTCTGTCTTCTCTCAAGCAGCAAGGGCTTCTAGCACAAACTCTGCCTTTAGAGTCTGCAGCTCATAAATTTCAGCCTGGAAAGTGGGTCCTGATCAAATCCTGGAAAGAAACTAAGCTTGAGCCAGCTTGGGAAGGAGCATTTCAAGTTCTGCTGATCACAGACAGCATTATGACCAGCTGAGAAAGGGTGGACTCATTACACATGGATTAAAGGGCCAATCAAACCTCCAAAGGAGAATGACGAGTGGCAAGTACTGACAACTAACCACCCCCTTCGACTAAAGATACAGAGATGAAAATGAAATGGAACTTTTGGGGATTATTAATCCTGTATTACGTAGAATTTACAAATGGGTTACTTAATATTAATATCACTGAAACTGAAGGTTCTCTAACAATCTGAGTAAATGTTTGCCAGATCCTTAACTGTGGGGATGTACAGAGCTAAAGAGAATTGAGTTATGAAAACAAACACATGTGTCCAAGGGGACTGAGTCTAAGGATGATTTAAATAAGTGCATAGTTTTTGTTGCTGTCTCTCATTGCCCCTCCTGGTACAGTGTTATCTGGACCACAGAGTTTAGGGGATGGACAGCAAACAATGAACAGTTATAGAGTTGAAAAGAAAAATTACCCTATCTAAAGGACAATCTCTCCTGGGATGTGAGTCCCTGCAGTGCAACCCTTTGCAATTACAATACAGGGAGCAGATGATTCAGTAAGTGGAGTTTATGGATCGTGAACAGACATTAGTAGAAAAGATGCCCTGGGAAGGTTCAAAATATGTGTTAAATACCAGATTTAAGAGAAACCTTTGAAGTGGAAACAGGATATGGAGATACAAATGCCTGGGTAGAATGGATCAAATATATGGTGCAAAGCCTTAAACAAGAGCAATTGCTATGCCTGTGTACCAGGAAGGCCTGTGGCCCAAGTGGTACCCTCCCGTCTGGGATGGAGCAAAGATTGACAGGGGATGGAGTGCATCTTAGCCTTATACCAAGACTCTACGGCATGGGGAAATAAGTCGTGTCATACTCTCTCCCTACTATTTCCAGCCTTGCAGGGAAAAATATCAAAATTCCCCCGGCATTTTCAGGAATAATTGGAAATCATACTGCCTGTCTCTCACGATGGGGCAGGAATGACACCAAGTTCCCAGGAACATGAGTAGGTGTGTAGAGACACAGCAAGTTGGTCCTCATATGTCCTCAAATGCTTCTTGAGTGGATCATCGGTGGTACTGTGCGAAGACGACACTTCATTCCATTTTACCCCCCCACTGGGAAGGTACCAGTGACATTGTTCAATTGGCAATTCCATTTACCCTGGCATTTGAACACGGTGATTCATCAGGGCAACAGAAAAAGGAGTTTAGGGTTTTCCTTTGATGACAGAGTTTATCTCGATTCAGCTGGGGTCTCCAGAGGTGTCCCCAATGAACACAAAGCTAAGAAATCAAGTAGCTGTGGGTTTCGAGTCCTTTTTGTTTTGGTAAGTTATACTAGACAAGCAGTTAAAGGAATCGCCAAACAATTAGATGCTACTAGTAGAATGGCATGGGAAAATAACATGGTCCTAGATATGTGTAACCAAAGCATTGCAAGGACTCACAACTTTAGCAGAAGAATTGGCTGAGAATTCAGGAATAGATAGTTCACTCATGCGACGGTTAGAATCTTGGTTTGGAAAATGGAAAGAAATGCTATCTTTACTTCTTTAATTGTAGTAGCAGGGGTGTTAACTGCAATAGGATGCTGCATCGTTCCATGTGTCTGAGGACTTGTTCAACGCCTTATTGATCAAAACAAATGCCTTTAGGGCCACTGCCGTATAAAATTATGCTGCTAAAAGAACAAGAAGAAAGAAACAATGCTGAATGCATAACTCCTGAAGAAAAATGTGAAATTATGTTGCCCCAGCTTGAAACCACCTACTAGACTGTATCATAAGATAATGCAAAAACAACAAAAGTAAAAAGAAGAAGAGGAGGAAAATTGTAAGGAACATTTAACGAAGAACTGTTGTTTTTACATAAGTGAGGACCTGGCAACTGATCCCAGCAGGGGGGAAGGACCGAGAGACATCGGACTATGAATTCTTAATGTAAAACACAGTCTCTGCCTGGAATATATACTGACACCTGTATATATACTGATACCTGTATTTACAAGTTAATTTAGGGGGAAGTGTAGCCAAAGTACCAGGAATCCATATTGATAAGGGGAAGGGTATTGTATGCATTGGGGTAGTCTGTAAACCCTGAAGTACCCAACTAATGGGGAACAGGGGAGGGAAATTGTGGCTGGGATTTTGGGGGGATATAAGCAGGGGCTTTTTGCCCTATTAGGTGTGCCTGCCTACCTTTAGGTAGAACACCCGGTCTTGCAAAATTGTTATTAAAATATGCTTTGCTGAGAGATTCTGCCTGGGCCTATTATATTTGCAAAATAATTGTTTCCTACAAGCACAAGTCTTATGATGAGCAGCTGAGGGAACTAGGGCTGTTTAGCCTGGAGAAAAGGAGGCTGAGGGGAGACCTTATTGCTCTCTACAACTGCCTGAAAGGAGGTTGTAGCATGGAGGGTGTTGGTCTCTTCTCCCAAGTAGCAAGTGATAGGACAAGAGGAAATGGCCTCAAGTTGCACCAGGGAAGGTTTAGATTGGATATGAGGAGAAAATTCTTCACAGAAAGGGTTGTGAAGCACTGGAACAGGCTGCCCAGGGAAGTGGTGGAGTCACCATCCCTGGAGGTGTTTAAAAGGCGTATATATGAGGTTCTTAGGTATGTGTTTTAGTGCTTGAGTTAGGTTAGGGTTGGACTTGATGATTTTGAGGGTCTCTTCCAGCTGGAATGATTCTATGATTCCTATGAAGGGAGAACTACACAACTGCACAAGCTAAAGAAAACTTACACCAAAGGAGTTAGGCAAGAGCACACACACAAGCTCAAAACCACAAGACAAGAGCAGACACTAGCCATTAGAAAATTTTGCTTCTGCAGCTAGGACAAGCTAGACAATATGTGTGTAATCCTATGGGAAGCTGCAGGTGCTGGTGATGCGTCTTATCTAATTTTGCAGAGATGGCTGAAATCAAGCAAAGATAGATTCAAGGCCTGACAAGGCTTAAGGTTTAGTATAACAAATTAATGTATAAAGCTTGAGGTTTATTATCAGTATGGCTGAGCTACAAGGATACAGTTTCTAGGTGAGTAAAGGCAAGCCCAAGGTCTCTTAAGACCTGAAATTTCAGAAATTCTTGTATGTCAGTGATAGGTTTGTGGCAAGCAAATACCCACCTTCCCCTGTAAGGAATTTCCATGAGTTACGAGGAGTTAGCTTTTTAGCTGCAACTCAGGTTTCTGCAGCAAAGATCAACCTGTGCAGTTGGGTGCCTGGCTTGGACAGATGTGCATCCTTGGTGATGCGTGGGCACTGTGTTTCCTGCACTGCCTGGGCTATGGGCCAAGCTAGGCCCAGAAGCGGATCTGTGGGAGGCCATAAGCCTTCATGGAAGAGAGGGTTTCTGTGGCATTGACAATGTGCTGTCTTCCCAGGAGAGTTTAGTAAGAAACTCACGCTTTGCAGTTCTGCTTTTTGCTAAAGGGCAAAATAAATGTGCTAAGCTGTCTGAATAATCCTCTAATAAATTGCGTAATAAAGAAGTTAATTCAGTAGGAGACCACCTGTTTGGACTGGTCCATAATTGATCTCTAGCAAATAACACATCCGCCTAGCATTTCTTTCTTTCAGATATGCCAATATGGATCTTTCAGCCCTAGGTACATGGAGGATGAGATTGCATGAGGTGTTTCCCTCCTCTTCACTTGCAATATTGTGGTTTGCACAGTCACCAGGATTAGGCACGTCTTGTGCAGTGGAAGCTGCTGCTGGTCAGTTGAATCATGGGGCTTTGCATGAGTAGCTTTCAGCTATGCAGACTGGTGGTTGCAGTGTTGCTTGGTAGAAATACCTCACCAGGCAGAATTGCTTCTGCTCCTTCTGCTGCAGACTCAATACCAAAATCTGATAGGGAAGCTGACTCAGCACTGCTGCAGGGAGGACTGTTTGCAGGAACTTGCTCTAGAGCTTGCAGGGGCTGCTGCAGGAAGCAGCATGGCTCTGGAATGCTGCAGTCTGGAACCTCTGACTTCAGGGCAGACATTTTGGAAACATGGCATATGACACCTGGGAAACTGCATGCTGCTTCCCTAAGGAACCCAACCTGGATCCACCTGCCTTGTGTGGTCTGGGATCCTGAAAAAGGGTGTTGGTGCATCTGCTGTTGTGGCTTCAGGACAGATCAGATCTCAGGGTTTCTGGAAAGCTCCCTGATACGCTGTGATTGTGTGAGCCTGAAGCACTGGAACAGCCAACCATGCAAACTCAGGTTTAATAGTTCAGGATCAGAAAAGGGATCTGCCCTCCTCCAATGGCTCATGTCATGGCAACATAACCCTTTTGTGCCATGGAGCAAGGGACTGTGGAAAAGGAATTGGGTGTCCTCAGCCCAGCTCTCTGGAGACACACACTCTCCTGCCTCTGCTGCTTCCCCCTAGCATACCTCATGCTTGGGCAGGAGACCAGAGCAACCAGCCCACTGCTGCATGTCCTGCAAATCCTGTCCCAAATGTCTTGGAGAGGGAGGTGATTCCTGCTCCCACTCCTCTTCCTGTCACCACAGCTACAAAGCATGGGACACAACATTTTCCTTAGAGTCCAAAGTTGCATTTCTGAAGTCTTTTACATGCCTTCTGCAACAGACACATCTCTACAGAGCAAGAGGCTCTGCTGTTCCGTCTGGTCCTTCCTCTGTGCTGCAGAAGGGCCAGCACTTCCCACAAGCTCTGCTCCCACTTCCTCACTTCTGATGATTGCTCTGAACTGTGGGTCACTGGCACCTTTTAAAGCTTCCCACCTTCTGCCTGAGGAGCTGCCTGGCACCTGGGCCTGACATTGGAAGGTCTATGGCTAGCACGGAGTGTGCTTTGGCCCCAGAACAGGCTTTGCATATGTACTTTGGAGTCCTCCTGCACATCTGGGCGCAAGGCTTGTAGGGTTGCAAATGATGCAGAGCCTTGGGGCAATGCACCCTGTCAGTCAGGAGGGTCTGGGTGATGGGAACTGGCTGACAGCATCTCCTTTCTATCATCTGCACAGCATGATCTGCCTCCTCCTCACTCTCTGTATGCTGGAGTGCGCAGAGACTTAATTTGCTAGTGAACAGACATAGGATATGCAGAGCACGTTGCCATATGCATTGCCAGGTTTACTGCTAGGAAGGCTTTAGTGGCTGTGAAATGAGATAAGCCAAACAGCATTACGTTGGTATCGGTGGACAAAAGAATCGAAAGTAAGGATTTTACATAACAAGAACAGCAAAAAAAGATATACTAAGTCTGGTGTCAGATGGCTCATGAAATAATTAGCGTTCCAAGGGTGCCCTAATTTCAGACAAAAGTGAAAATACAACAAGATGAACAGAAAATGATGGGTTATATTTGGAACAAGAGACTTTAACTGTGCCAGATGGGCCCAGCTATTTCCTCCCACTCTCTGACTGAAATTATCACCTATTCAGAGAGAAACATTGTGGGAGAAACTGTGACAAAGATGCAAGAGGAAATTTTCCACAAGCAATGATTACATTAAGGGGACTTCAGGCAGCTCTTACTGCTCTAGTGAGGCTAATTTTGTAGGAAAATAGGAACATTTGAAGGCTGATTTAAAGAGGTGCTTACTTCTGCTCACACTTCGAGTTCACATTTTGATCCAAGAAAGACTTTATAATCAGTTTCCTCTCTCACCAACTGGCTTCGACTCCAGGTTTCCTTATGGTCGTCTGCTCTTTCTGTTCCCTGTGAATGCAAGCAGACATCTTCTCTCTGGGTTTCAGCTTTCCTGATGAGTTTAATAACAGTGACTATATCTCTTTTAATCTGCTTTTAAAGTTTCAGTTTGAAGTTGCACCTGAGAGGAATGGTTTTATATCATTGCAACATTTGACATGATCAACCTAAACAGAGATCTTTGAGTGTCTTGCACTGTAAGGGTCTCACTGCTTCCCTGCATATTCATTTGAAGCTGCTGATACTGTAAAATCAGCAAATCAAAGAAACTTCTAAATCAGGGTTTAGTTTTTAAAAGCAAGCATTCCATTTAATGATTGACGTGCATCACTCAGGCACCTCAGGGGATAGCTCTGCCTAGTGAGGGCCCCAAACAATTCCCAGATACAGGTTATATCCACACAGATCATACATATTCATTACATTTCCAGGAAATCCTTTGCATATGCACTACATTCTTTTCTTATTCAGCTTATAACCAAAAAAACCCCAGCATGAACTGGCCCTTGCCCTGGTTGGCACCTTATTTTCTGAGCGCAAGGGCACTGTCTCCTAATCTTCTGCTTATACCATACCATTACAAATACCGTTCTTGTGACTTAACGCGTAATAAGTGCCTAAAACCTAACATCTGTGAATTTTATTAACTTCGTAAGTGCCTAAAGTCTATGGTTCTTATTAACTTTTTAAATTACTAATTGCTGATTTTAGGTGTCAGTGCCAACTGCATGCATGGGCAGGTGGGAAGCCTGCATGCACTCATATACAGATGTATCCACAAGAAAAAGTGGGGATTTAAGACTCTAACAGTATGAGTCTGGTAGATGTTAGGAAGACATTGAGGCCATCAGGTCTGGAGTAAGTCTGGGCATGAGGATGCTTGATCTGTCTGTCCTGGGTGGTGCCTTGCTAGCCAGCCTGTGCTCCCTGCTCTCCTCTTCACCATCCTGGCTGCAGTCAGTCACACGTGGTATGATCAGAAAGAATGTTTGGCTTATTTTTCTGCCCCATGTTGCAGTGGTCAGGTGCAGGGCTGCATGGCAGTTGTCCTTGGACAGCCCAGTCTGCACATTTTAATATCCTATTACTTGATCCTCCTCTTTGTTGCCCTTGTCCTTTCCTTTCTCAGCTCAGTTCCCTCCCACATAAACAACTCCCTCCATATTACAGCTTCTCCACTGGCTCCAGTTTTGCTACATCAATACTCAAGTTTGGTATTTCTGACATGGTTACCGGTACAATCTCTGTCCTCTATGCTATTACTGTTGCAATTCCCAGCCTCTATGCTACTACTGTTCCAGTTCTCAGGTCACTGCTAGCCTGGCAAGAGTTGTTCCCCGAAACGTTCCCAAAGCTCCCCTCTCTGTCAAGTTCAGCCACTTCTCACATCTCTGAATGGCCTGTGAAACCCAGCCAGCCCTCAGGGTGGCCTCAAAATTTCCTTCTTCCTCCATCACACTCTTGTCTTGAAGAGCTGGCAGAGTGTCCTGCCTCCCACATTGCAAACCACCCAGGGCAGCTCACAGGGGTGTTGCTGGGAAAGTGAAGTAACCACCTTCAGCACTAATGAAATCTTTTGAAGAAAACCTCCCAGATCTAGGGGTCAATTCTCCTCTTCAAAATGCTCCTGGAATTAGGAGAAGGGTCCTCTCTCACCTGGTCCAGCCTCCACAGCGCTCCACTGCCAGCCTCTGGGTTGGTACTGTGGCTCTTTGAGTCCCACCACACCCCAAGAAGGAGCTGATGGTCCTTGGAAGGCATGTGGTGGGGCCTCTGCCTCTTCAGAGAGGTTCACTGGGACCTCTGTACCCTTTCACCATGAGCTGCATCTCAACCCATGTCAGCTGGGGAGGAGAGCAGGGTGTAATTGGTATGACACTAATTAACGCTGCAGAGTGGCATTTCTCTCTCAGGTGCATGTGACCCTGCTCCTCCACTACTGGGAACTGGTTCCTCATAGAGGGTTTTTCCTCAGGCTTGGAGAGCAAAAACCTCCAGGGAAACTCACTGCTTCCTACTCTTCCCTGCTTGATGAGGGTGTTTGAGCTAGGGATTCAGATTTGCTTTATAGCCAAACAAGAGACTGTCTCCTTTGGCTAACCCAGGGCAGCATATTTCCCACAACATGCCTAAAATACTGTTGCAGAATGACACAGGCACAGGCACAAATGAAGTGTCTGAGGCGGTGCTTGAAGCGTGGGAAGCTGCTGCATCCATCCAACACAACCAGGTTCTTCTTGGGAAGGGATTTTCTAAATAAGAGCAGTGGGGAGATGGACAGTATGGACCAACAAACATCCCTGCAGAGGTTCATTCCTCTTCAACTTGGCAGCTTTCTTCTTAGTTCCTGTTAAGCACTGCAGCCACTTGATGTTCTGGTGCTTTCTGAGAGGGGCTGTTTGCAGGTCATAAATGGTCTGGAGCTGTACTGATAGCATAATAGGCCCTGAGACGAACTGCCTTGAAGTTCCTATTCATCATACAGGAAAAGCTGAAAGCTGTTAGGCAAGTCCTTAGCTCTGCTCTGGATCCCCACAGAATCACAGAATGTTAGGGATTGGAAGGGACCTCAAAAGATCATCTAGTCCAATCCCCCTGCTGGAGCAGGAACACCTAGATCAGGTTACACAGGAAGGCATCCAGGTGTGTTTTGAATGTCTGCAGAGAAGGAGACTCCACAACCTCCCTGGGCAGCCTGTTCCAGTGCTCTGTCACCCTCACCGTGAAGAAGTTTCTTCTCATATTTAAGTGGAACCTCCTCTGTTCCATTTTGCACCCATTGCCCCTTGTCTTATCATTGGTTGTCACCGAGAAGAGCCTGGCTCCATCCTCATGACACCCACCCTTTACATATTTATAAACATTAATGAGGTCGCCCCTCAATCTCCTCTTCTCCAACTAAAGAGCCCCAGCTCCCTCAGCCTTTCCTCGTAAGGGAGATGCTCCACTCCCTTAATCATCTTTGTGGCCCTGCGCTGGACTCTCTCCAGCAGTTCCCTGTCCTTCTTGAACTGAGGGGCCCAGAACTGGACACAATATTCCAGATGCAGTCTCACCAGGGCAGAGTAGAGGAGAAGGAGAACCTCTCTCGACCTACTAACCACCCCCCTTCTAATACACCCCAGGATGCCATTGGCCTTCTTGGCCACAAGGGCACAGTGCTGGCTCATGGTCATCCTGCTGTCCACCAGGGCCCTCAGGTCCCTTTCCCCTACACTGCTCTCTAACAGGTTGTTCCCCAACTTATACCGGAACCTGGGGTTTTTCTTGCCCAGATGCAAGACTATACACTTGCCCTTGTTATATTTCATTAAATTTTTTCCCTGCCCAGCTCTCCAGACTGTCCAGGTCTCATTGGATGGCAGCACAGCCTTCTGGTGTGTCAGCCACACCTGCCAGTTTGGTGTCATCAGCAAACTTTCTGACAGTGCACTCTATTCCCTCATCCAAGCCATTGATGAATATATTGGATAGTACTGGTCCTGGTACCGACTCTTGAGGGACTCCACTAGATACAGGCCTCCAACTAGGCTCTGCTCCATTGACCACAACTTTCCAGCTTCTTTCCTTCAGCCAGTTCACAGTTCACCTTGCTACCCAATTATCCAGTCCACACTTCCTCAGTTTAGCTGTGAGGCTGCTCTGGGAGACGGTGTCAAATGCTTTACTGAAATCAAGAGAGACCACTTCCATTGCTTTGCCATCATCTATCCACCTGGTTATGTCTTCATAAAAGGCTATGAGCTTGGTTAAGTATGGCTTCTCCTTGGTGAAGCCATGTTGACTGCCCCTAATGACCCTCTTATCCTTGCTATGCCTTGAGATGACACCAAGGATTTGTTCCATCACATTTCCTCCATCACATGGAGGTGAGGCTGACTGGTCTATAGTTACCCAAGTCCTCCTTCTTGCCCTTTTTGAAGACCGGAGTGACATTTGCTTTCCTCCAGTCCTCAGGCACCTCTCCCATTCCACAGGACTTACCAAATATGTGGTATCCCCAAATGTGGATTTATCACTGAGAGCCCCAGGGAGCAGAGCTAATACTCATCATGTTCAGTTCTTCCAAGCAACAGTACAAGCCAAACTGCTGTTAAAAAAAATCTTATGAAGGTAGTAACTACTCATCACCCCCTCACACCTGTCACCTAGTAGCTTACAAAATCTCCTTTCTGCTGGTGGGAATAAAGATGCCTTTTTTCTCCCTCTTTTCAGTAGGTTTCTGCATAGGAGTTGCACAGAAAGAAAAATTACATGAGTTCTTGGCCTGATCTTGATGTAGGAAGATAGTACCCCATGTGACACTCTCCAATCCTGGGTACACCTGCAATGGACAGCTGATCAGCAAACAGCATTTGGGAGGGAGGGAGATGCAAAGGCTCCCTCTATATCCTCAGGCAGTATAGCTGCAGAAAGACACAAACCCACCTTGAAATATGCCTTTGTAGCTGTTTACCTGCAGCTATGGCTACCACAGGATCTCAGAAGTGCTGGATATTCATTTAGGAAACTGACCTCCAGGGTAACCACCAGCCCTTCCTTAAACACCTCTGTTACCATGCGTGGAAGTGCATGAACCACAATTCCCAAATGGAGAGTGCACCCTGCATGCACCCTGGGATGTGGGAACATGGTTCTTGCAGCTTTGGCAACCCAAATGCAAGATCACTGATTGTCTACACCAGGGGTGTCAAACTCATTTTCACCAGGGTCCACATCAACCTCGCTGTTGCCTTCAAAGGGCCAAATGTAATTTTAGGACTGTATAAGTGTAGAAGTAGTTACATTTATACAGTCCGAAAATTAAATTGGGCCCTTTGAAGGCAACTGCAAGGCTGATGTGGCCCCTGGTGAAAATGAGTTTGACACCCCTGATCTAAACAATTTCTCCCTTGTGATGACTTTTTTTTTTCTTTTCCTTGGAAGTAGAGGGCAGTGGGAAGATGCGGAAAACTGAAGCACTGTGAGATACAGTGGTTCCTCAGCAGACTCACAGAAACTGTCTTATGAGTGCAAAAGCTACTCTCATATCTCCGGTTCATGTTGGTGTTTCGGCACTTAGAATATGAGATACTGCAAGAGTCACTGAACCCTAATCAAACAAAGTAACTTTCAAAAGCAGAGGAACTGGTTGAAAATTAATTTGGACACAGTGTTTTTTCCCCAACCAAGGAGTTCAGGCATTTTGAACCACAGCATTCAGCAGCTCTCACCTGGAGGGACCCCTCTGGGGGATCCCATATTTCAGAGAAATCCCTTCAAAGCAAGAATCAGTTCCTAAACCAGGCACAAGGGAATCTGAGTGTTTATTCAGCCTTAGCTCTGCCCCTTCGAGCATAACACAGCTCTCCATAGCGAATACCTCTCTGCTGTCAAGTCAGCAGACTGTGGCTTAGACTGGAAGCTGTTCACAGAAACAGTGTATCTGTACACTCTTGTTCCTTCCCACCACTACTAGTAATCTTGTTGCTTCACTGGGTATAAACACAGGTTTTATTTTTTTAGAAGCAGAAACAAAAATTCTTAAGCATTCTTTATTTCAAAAATAATTTTAGTTTTTCATGAAATGTATGATTGTCAAATCTTCTTGTGAAAATAGCTGGTCTTTGCTGCTGTCTCAGTGTGTCAGGACGTGCCTTCTCATATGGGGCAGGTGACAGGTAAAGGCAGAAAGAAACTGTTTTGTTGGTTTTGTTTGGCCTTTTTTTTTTTTTTTTTAAATCACAAGGGCCAAGTTGCTTTAATAAATTTCATCTGGTTACCAGCAATAGAGCATCAAGCAAACATAAGCAACCTACAAATAAATGACTAGCTCTTGGCTTGTGGAAGGAAATGCATGCCACATCACTGCAGTTGGGATGGCTCCCAATAAATGGCCTCAGTTCAGTCCTGGGAGGATACTTAACTGTCACCATGTGGGATACTATCAGAATGAAAATGGCACAGGTCCTCATCTCTACACCCTCATCTGCCACCGTACTCTACAGAAAGCTATGGCTGGAGCTGTCCGCTGCAGTGAAGCACCTGTCCTGTCCTTGCTGCTCCCGATGTGTTGGTGAATCAGGCAGGCAGATTCAGCTGCAAACTGGAAAAACTTGTTCCTGCTGATACAGCTTGGACTCCACATTACCAGGTAGTGCACGGCTCAGTGGTGTCTGCTTGGTTTTCAGCTGTAATCCTGCAATCCAGTGACTAGTGCATGGAGCCACTGGCTTGAATAGGCAGTCACATCAGCAATGGGCTCCCGAAAATGCTGCCTTCTTCCCACCTTTCCTCCCATGTTTCCCTTCACTGTAGAAGCTGGCTTGTGCTGACCCATGTGCCTCCTGGGGAAGTCAAGTTTCTGAAGAGTCTCAGACCCTTGTATATTTGGTCTTCAAACTTGCTTCCACCACCACCTGCAAGCTCTCCACACTGTGCACAAACCAGGCCCTCCAGCAGCCGAGTCTTGGCCTGGCACCAAGTCCCACTAGTCAATCACAGGGCTGGGTCCGAGGCTAAGGCAGCCACTGCCAACTCTGTGCCACCTTCAGTGAAGGCCGTCCACAGCTACACAGTTAAAAGGGGTATTCTTGTACCACCTGAAACCCAGGCATGGACCAAGCTGTCTATCTCTGAAGGCCTTGAAGGTGAAATTGGCTTAAAGTGGATGATCAAAGGCTGCCAAGCAGTTATCATAAGCAATGTCCTCGAGCAGTGCCCACTGCACCTTCTGCTGAGTAGTGGGCTGGAAGAGGGACCTGCAGGTATGTCATCATGGGGTGCCTGTGCACCTGGTGCGAATTGTGAGGGGGATCTACACATGCCTTCTCGAGGGGCTTTGTGGGGGCCAGGGGAAGCCCCTTGCAGGTGAAGGTCTCTGCACCACCTGCCCTGGAGCTGGGGGAGCTTCCTGAGACAAACCCCTTTAGCAGCAGTATATGTGCCACCCAGCATCCCACCACCATGGCAATTTCCAGCACAGGGGAGAAAACACCCCATGCCTGAGCACCTCTCTCGGAAACATGTTTCTGAAGGCTCTCTCAAGGAGAAAAACCTTCTGATGTGGGTCACTGCTGCTTCCTGTGTTTTGCAAGCAACCTTTGTAAGGATGCCACTTGTTCAGGTGTCATGCAGAAATAAGCCAAATGCCTCACCAAAAGTCAGAGAAACCTGTGCTAGGCTGGATCCTCTGTACAACCACCTCCACCCCTTCAAACAGATCTTCCTCTGACAACAGTATCCTGTCTTCCTCCTTCTCCCCTGCTACTGTCAGGTCTAACAGTGACTAGCTTTGGGAGTTTTGCTGGTTTAATATGATAATCATTCTCCCTCTGCCCTACTGCTAGGCTTTCTGGCATTCAGAAAGGCCAATGGTTTAATTCCTAAAGGAACTGAACACATACTTCTTTTGTATCTGAAGAACTGAATAAAGGAGATGATGGTGATTTTTTTGACACTCTCTATTATGCCCCACCTCAAACGTTCTTTTTCATCTAGTTCCCCTGGTATACCTTCATTGCATGGACTTTGCACTCCAGCAAGCAAAGAAGATCTATCAGCAAAAAGCATCTTTTGCCAGTTGGCATAAATCTATATTGTCTGTGGTAACACACCTTTTAAAGAACACTGTTTTGTGAAAACAGAGGATGCAGCATCTATGTGCTGCAGGGGGAGTCAAGCTGTCCAGGGAGCTGTATACAAGAAGGGAGAGCAATGGAGTGTGCAAGGAAGCTCAACTGTGAGCTTGAGAGCACCTGCGGACAGACCCACATCTGTGCCTTAGAGAGGATGCTGAGAGAAACTTCCCCAAGGATGTAGAGGGGCTCTGACTGCAGCTGAGGGGAATTACTGACGGTGGGAGGACGTGTGCCTGCCAGAAACTGCCTGCCCTGCCTGAAAAATGCGGTGAGCTGGAGGGAGTTCATTTACTATGCCTTTATTTCTGTTTCACTGACGAGTTTCCTCAAGAGCAGGTTGCCTAGTGTCTGTTCTGATAAAATGTTGTCTCCAGTAAGGCTCATGGTATCTTCAGGGCTGCACCATGGCCAGTGTGACCACAACAGACAGATGGTAAAAACATTGCTTACGTTTGTTTGTTCAGACTGAGTGGGAAGGTGGAGAAGTAGGGTTCATTCCAGCCATAATGGTTGGGTGACTTGTTCTGCTTTCCTTGCATAGGTAAGAGGGAAGGAGGTTGGTACCTGCTGTTCTCCCTCCAGACTCAGCAGGCATAGCATCAGTTCCGTGGTGACCCTAAATGTCAGGGAGGTTCATAAGGATGCTCAGCATGTGCAGGGTTCGAGGCACCAGCTCAAAAGAAGGCAGACTGCAAATGAACTGAAATTAGAAGAAATGTATTGAAAATGAACTGCGTAGTTCAGCATGTGAATTGAAATGAATGCACTATATATATTAAACAGAATAAATAGCATGTGCTATAAATTCTATAAATGTAACAGAAGGGAGTACTTGTACCAAACATTTTGAAAGCTTTAAGATGTTAAAATACCACTGATGGGT
The DNA here is from genome assembly GCF_036013445.1 of Caloenas nicobarica. Classification (NCBI taxonomy): domain Eukaryota; kingdom Metazoa; phylum Chordata; class Aves; order Columbiformes; family Columbidae; genus Caloenas; species Caloenas nicobarica. The sequence goes on along the minus strand of NC_088284.1, from coordinate 43,609,628 downwards.
AAGCAAACATTGCACAGACTTCAGATGCAGTCTAGTTTTGTTAGTTTGCTTTTATAAGAACTAGCCTGGCTCTCTATCTTGTAGTCACTTCGAGCTACTAGAGAGTAAAACAAAGCAAATCAAGTCTCCATTACTGCTATAGCTTCTTGATGAAGACCACATTCTCTTGTTCCTCTTTTATCCAGCTTAAGCTGAAACTCTTAACATAATACTAATAATCCTTCAAAGAAATCTAAGGTCTCTGAAAGAAATGCAAAAATTTATTGTCTTTATTAGTTTCTTCTTTTTGAATACACAACTTTGGGATAAAAACAGCCACTGTCTTTGCACAATGCCCAGGTCAGCAGATCTGGTCCATATCTGGGGTTTCTATGTTCCTCTGAAAAGCCTGCAAACTTTCCCTGCATTCTCCAGGCAGCAATTAAACTCGCATTCCTGCAAGAGCCTGGGCTGGCTCTCTGATTAACTGAAGGCACTACTGGGTGCTTTGCTCCTTCGCCCTCCTTTGTCCTACACCAGTTCTGAAACAACACAACTGTCCTTCCAAGAGATCCCTATTCCCATTCATATCAGCTGCACCAGCCTGGAAAACAAGCATATTCCTGCTGCTTGTATAAACGGCTACGTGGTGGTGCTTGCTGTGTCTCTACATAGGGTGAGACACCGATGTAAATACCTATGCCTTGTCCAGGAAGTGGACCACCTTCACTGCAGCAACTCCCAGCAGTGATAAATTAGTGCAGGATTTCTAGCAGTATCTTGCTCTCATTGAAAAAGGTACCTGTCAACTTCTGCCACTTCACTGCAGTCCTTAAGCAAAATCTTCAGGACACATTTGAAAATACTTAGTTTAAATGGGGGAACACTGTGCTCTGGAGGCTTTGTAAAATAAATTAATGTTTAGTAGCACATAAAAATTGGAAGGTCTGAAAGCATTTCTCTCTTGGTGCTATGTTATATTGTCTTTTCCTGGATTTCCATGCAGTCTCCTGTTCCCCACAAACTTCAAATTAAAAAAATTTTTGTATTGAGAAAATATAACAAAGCTGCTGCTTGACTATGGCTCTGGCATTTAGAGGTGTGTTGGTGTTCCTTTCCCGGAGCAAGCCTAGCTGTTAATGCAGCTGTGTGCAACCATCAGTGCCTGACCCTGAGGCTGGGTCCATGCAAATAACTGAAACCTCCCACAGAGCGAAGTTCTGCTCATTCTGATTAGGAAAAGCAGGTCCTTGGTTAACTCTACTGCCTTTTCTTTTTCTCATACTGTTTTTATGGCAGCAGTCCCCGGATGGTACTGTTTGGCCATTTTATGTGTTTTATCTTGTTTCTCTCTCTCTCTTTTTTTTTTTTTTTTTTTTTTTTTTTTTAGGTTCACAGGCAGTGCAGAGTCTTTGAAGAAATGCTATATTCTTCCATATAGAAAGAAGGACTGCTTCCTGGAAGCCATGTCTTGGTGATGGGATTGATAGTTTCTTCATATTTTTGGAGCCTTTCCCTTAGAAATAGCTTTGTTCTTTTCAACTTCCAGTGTTTCACAGTGCTCTGCTCTCCCCAAACCCACTCCTCACATGACAGATCTCCTCTCTCACCTTCGAATATTCTTCAAGTATTGCAAACAGCAAGAAGCTGATAGCAAGACACTGCTGTACCTGGATAGATGGTATATCCTGAAGCATCATACTCACAACCTGGTATTTTCTTTGCGGCTCTAAGTTTCCAAGCTGTTTGTGTTGCTTTCCCTTTTTTGATGTATCTTTTTATGACTGCTTCCATTGTTAACTCATACTTCCACTACTTAAAGAAAACCAAGATGACTTTCTGCTGTCAGAGTTGCAAGCTAACAAAGGACTTCTAAACTCTTAGTAACTATTAAGATAGCTACTGCTATAGTTCGAGGAAAAGCCAAAGAATAGTTTTGTTGTTGCATTCAGTACTTACGAAGGGGACATAGAACCAGATACAAACAGGTTAACACAATGGACAGAAATGTTCAGGGAGAGAAGCATAGTGGCAGTGAAATCTCTTCTCAGGTGGAGAGGATTACATTCCTCATCTAGTAAGGGAAATGGTGACTTTCAGAAAGACAGAAAATGTCTGTTTGGTAAAGTCATGTCGAAACAACAAAATGTGGAAGACAGACTTACGGTCACTTGGTTTGGGATGCAGAGGAAGAGCTGATTTAGAGAAGGAAGGACAGAGAAGGTCGGTGCTCATTCAGAGACAGGATGTCTTATGGGTCATAACTTGTCTACATTTTTCTGAACGATTTTTGGCACAAGAATTGTAAGTGGATTATTTAAGGAGATGAGAATGATGATATAGCATAAGTTTCAGTGACTTAAAGTGGTAAGATTATATTATTGACAAGCAGCAGCCCAAGTCTTTGTTCTCAGCTGGAAATACATCACAGGTGGTGGAGGAGAAATGAAACATGAGAGCATGCCAGTTACAAGATGATCAGAGTACTGCTGGGGCACAACTGTGGAGAAGCTCTTCAGCTATATCATGGCCATTGCCAGCACAGAGGAAAGAAACTCTCAGAGTCACAAGTGACCTATTCAGGCCTCCTTTGAAACATTCCGTGCAGCACTTGTCACTTGCAATATTGAAGTGATGCTCAGTGTGCCAAATGAGAATGTTGGTGGGTGCAAAACAGCTGAAAGGGGCTGAGGTGCAATGACAGTGCCCTCTACAAAGTCATCAGTGCAGGGGGATGGAAAACCAGCTGGGCATGAGAGGAGCTAAACTGGATGACGTGCAGTGCTGGCACATGAATAAAGGATCACCAATATGTTGAGGGTGGAAATCAGCATCTTTCTAGCAACTGCAAGTTGTCTTTTTGCAACAGCCTACAAAGCCTGAATAACAGCCAGATGGAGTGTGGCAGGTTTATGGAAGAAAGCATTGTCCTGGTTTTGGCTGGGATAGAGTTCATTTTCTTCCTAGCAGCTGGTATAGTGCTGTGTTTTGGATTTAGTTTGAAAATAATGTTGATAATACACTGATGGTTTAGTTGTTGCTAAGCAGTCTTTTCAACTCATCATGCTCTGCCAGCAAGGAGAGGCACAAGAAGCTGGGAGGGGGCACAGGCAGGACAGCTGACCCAAACTGGCCAAAGGGATATTCCACATCATATGATGTCATGCTGAGTATATAAACTGGGGGAGCTGGCTGTGGAAGGGGAATTCTGCTCAAGGATGGGCTGGGTTTTGGTCGTGAGTGGTAAGCAATTGCTTTGTGTATCACTTGTTTTGTATATTCCTTTAACATTATTATTATTTTATCTCCCTTTACTATCCCATTTTTTTAATTCTCTCCCCCAGCCCACCAGAGGAGAGGGGAGGGTGAGCAAGTGGCTGTGTGGTGCCTGGTTGCTGGCTGGGGTTAAACCACAAGAAGCATATAAGGTGATGAGAAAGGGTTGGTTTCAGTGGCTGAGGGCTGCCCTCTTCATCTACTTTGCTGTGCTGTTTTGCTTGAATAAAGAGGTGTGATTTGTCATAATTAGTTCTTCCTAACAGAGTTGTACCAGACAGCTTTTTGAGACTGAGCTTAGTCACTGTTACAAGTAAAAACCCACACAAAACAGATGCAAAAACAAAGAAAAAAATCTTAACCTCCTGTTATAGTTATTGTACTGTGTGATTTTGGTGTTTTGGGTATGCTGATTATTAAACTTGCAGTTTGGCCTGCTGTAGTTTAAAATGGAATGGGTAATGGAAGACTTCTGTTTCAATAACAGAGAAATCTCACATGCCTGTTCTAATAGCAGGTGTATTCAAGGAATGGAAAACCCTTCTTACTAAGAGCTATATAGAAATTTCATCTTCTTGACAGTTCTTGATTGTTAGCTACAGTAATTCTTGTGCTCATTGAAAGCTTTCAAGGGTCATTAAAATGGACACAGAATATTGAATAGTCCTTTTTTTTTTCTCTTTTTTTTTCTTTTTTTTTTTTTTCTGCTATCAGGAACACTGGTGACGTTTGAAAATCTTCCAAAAGCTCTGCTAATTTCAGTGTTGCTGTGACCCAAGCTTCATTCTCTATCTACACTTTGAGAAAATAGGCACTGAGAATAGCTAAAGTAAGGGAGAGAACTTGCTTAATCCTTGTTTCACTTAATGGGTGTGCTAGAAGCTGTTTTGGAAATGAAAGCTCAGACAAGGAAACTTTATCAGTTTACTACTGCAGATAAGCTTAAGAGCTTGCAATCAAATGTAAGGACTCCTTGCCCGATTTCCTCTAGAAACAGGGCTTACAGGCTCATAGTGTCTCTGTAAGTCAGTGTCATTCCATCTTAATATTTTAATCCCCTTGTCAAGTACAAAGAGACATGGCGGAGAAGCAGAAATGCTGCATGACTTGAGGAAATAAGTGGCTGAGTAAAGCTGGGAGTACCTATGAAAGGCTGGAAGCAGTAAAGCAAATTTCTGTCTTATTAGACTTTAGGAATCCATGAGACTTCATAAATGCCCCAATGGCAGTGGAAGCAAGAGGTCCAGACATCTTAAGAAATGAAAATGTAGAAAACCTAGAAGGTTTTGTTTTTCTGCTTGGCAAATCACTGTTTTCTGGCCGAGCTGCCGTGGGCAGGTACAAACACAGGGACAGGTACAACAAATGCGGTCATGCATGTAGTCTGTTTCAGGTACCAGCTTCCGTGAGGTGACACTGCAGGCTTGGCTCCCTGCGACCACCAAGGCAAGCTGAGTTCCCTCTGCTACCATATGCTCCTTCCCAGGGCATGCAACGACTGACTCTCAGCTTCACCCCAGGGAAAATGCAGCACTTTGCCATTGCAGAAGCAAGTTGGGAAAATGCCCAAAGCAATGGTCTTGGAGCCCTGATTTGGCGCCTGGAGGAGAGTGGGACCAGGCATGATGCAGAATGATTGTGGTGCACGAAGGAGCAGCTAGCCCTCCCCGACAGGCTGTTAATTGGTGATGAAGTTATCAAAGCAAGAAGTTCTGCCTACAGAATATTGGAAGAGATTTATCCTGAAAATACAGGAACTTGAAATCCTCTTTGAGAATTTACTGATGCCACAGTATGACGATGCTGATTTTTTACCTTAGGCGACTAAAGACAGCTAAATTACTTTTCTTCCCCTGTCACAAACACTTTCACTTTTAATAATTTCTCTGTCGACATGTTCTTGTTTCCTGTGCCAGCATAGTAACAAGCAGCATTTCCTGACCTCCCTGCAGCCACTGACACATCTTATTAAGGACTCTTGTATAGGTTCAGCTTCTCCCTTGGTGATGGCTTGGCTGTTTGGCACCAAATTTGACAAAGTGCACATTTCAGTTAGCAAATGGGCAAACAGCCTGCACTCTTAATGCCTGATAGCCTTTCTCATTTTCTTGTTTCTTAAGCTAAACCATTGAATAGCGCCTGAGTAATAAGATGAGCCAGTTTATGATGCTAGCTTGGTATCACAGGGCATTTCCCAGCAGTAAAAAGCAACACATGAAGACCTCTCTCCTGGAAATGAGTATTCAGGGTAAGAAGCACCAGAGAAGAAGCTGGTTTCTAAAACAAGAAGTGCATACATTACATATTATTTTTGAACATAAAGAATGTGGTGTTTAGCTGTGAATAGATACCTAGGTGTCACCGTTTGCTGCAGAGTGACAATAAACCATGGCAGATCTCTCTATTAAGGCCCCGCTCTCCCCACTAGGAAAGGTAATAGGAGGAAAATTGAGAGAGAGTTATGAGTTGGAAAAGTTAAAAATGTTTTCCTAATGCTACTAATAAACAGAGAAAATAATACAAAATACACAAAGCCAATCTTTAATTTCCCAGGGCAGCGCAGTGCTGCCCAGCAGAGCTGGGGCTGCTCCAGAGGCTGCAGGGCGGGAACCTGGAAGTCGTGGGCTTGACCCCAAGGTAAACCAGAACTGGATTCAGGGATGCAGGGTCTGGAACCAGGCCTTGGATCACAGGAACAACAGGCAGGGTCCTCTGAAGATGCCGGCCATGGTCAAAGAGAGCAAGACCCTTGTGATCTCCCACTTTTATATGGTGTATGCCATGGATGGGATGGAATACTTAGTTGGTCAATTTTAGCCACTTGTTCTGTCTGGCCCTCCTTGCAAATACACCACTCTCATTTATGGGATGCACAAAATTTATCAGTAACCTTGGTTGCCATAGCAATAAGTCTAAACCTGGGCCTCTTCTGCATGCCATTGCTACCGTTATCAGCTCCGGAGTGAACAGCATCTGAAAAAACATACAGCCAAATTCAGAAAAGTGCAGTTACTTAGAAGAACTTAGCTGAAAGGAAAATTCACTAAAAGAGAACTGGTTTTGTTTTAAACTAAACCAGGACACTAGGCTTAAAGTAAATCAAAGACAGCGTTACTGAAGATCTGGCACCTGCAGGTTAATTTTGAAGTTTGTTCATTTTAAAATGAAGAGTTAGGCTCAAAGAATGGAGAGATGTGAAGAAAGAAGGCTATGAAAAAAAACAATAACAACTTGGCTAGGATTTCTTACTTAGTTCAGTAAATGCATAAGTCATGGAGGAATATAACTACATTTCTGACTTCAGCATTGTAATTGTGATAATCACCATTGTTCATAGGGACCCAGGAAAAGAGGATTTCTGCACCATCAGAAATTCTCAGTAGGAAAAGACCATGTGACTAAAAGCAAGCCCTAAAGCACTAGGCAGGTCAGGCAAACACAGAGGGCTGGAGGGGGCTGAAGTTGTCACATGTAAGTGACAACTAGGGACAAATGTACTCATGTCATGGAGGGGGAGTCAGGAAAAAAGGCAGTCCTGTCTTTTGCAGTTGTGGGGAGCAGTTGCTGAGTTCCCTGGTGACCAAGAAACAAACATGGTTGTTGCACGTTTTCTGGTTGCAACCTTCACATCATCTCCCTTTTCTTCCACTGCCCTGTGGATTCCTTGGCACCTGCAAAAGGGTCAGCTCACACCACAGAGGGTTTTCTTGATGGGGCAGTGATACAGTCTGTTTGCTCTTTCCAGGTTCTCATACCTGGAAGAACCTAGTATCACCAGGACCCCTGTCCACTGCCTCTCTAGAAAAGAGATAAGGCTGTCAAGAAGAGTGGAAGAGAGACTATCAAACACAGAGCATGGCTGCACAGCTTTTTCCTCAGGAATAAGAAGCAGAACAGGAAAGGAAATGGGATTAAACTATGAGACAGTAAGATAAATGGAAAAAATTAGAGGGAGGAGGGATTTTGGTCAGTGTTCATGTGTAAAGCAAAGCTGTTGCTTCAGCTGTGCCCTGATTTGGCTCCATCAGCACCTGCCCTAAAGGCTAGATAGCTGGTATTACAGTAGCTGGTGGAGTCTGCTGACATTTGGGGGGTTTCAGATATTTGTACCACCAGCATCAGACTACCTGCTTAAGTAGTTTTGGAAGTTTTCGCTGAGGACTTATTCTTTTTTATTTGTGTTTTATCCAGCCCATTTACCCTGAACAAAAAAGTGACATTGAATTGGAGCATCCTGAGATCTGTTCTAAACAGCAGCACATGTGGGGATCACGCTCAGTAATCCCAACCTATGCTTGCAGCTCTCAGAGAACCTGCCTGGATGGGAGCACAAATGCAGTTCTAAAGCCAGGGCTTTCCTAAGTAGGAATGACTGTTTACATCTCTGTGCAACCCTGTGTAGAGTAAGGTGGATAGAGATATTGCTACTAAGCAGTATAAGCTTTGAGTGTAGGGCTCTGGGGGAAACTTCATGAGCATCCTCTTTCTTCAATTAGTTCTTGCTCTGCAGCTTTGCTTCCCCTTTGAAAGCAAGTAATTTCATACTGCAGCAAGGAACAAATCTGCAGTCTCCATAAACAAAACAGACTTTGGTTTCCTACAGCTCACCACCTCAGAGGTTACCAGGAGTAATTTTCTTCAGTGACCCGTGGCTACCTCAATCTCAAATCCCCTAAGCTTTGCAAGCATGGTCTCCAAAGTATCTAAACCTGAAGGTAGACTCTGTGCGTGTATGTGCACGTGTGTATGTGTAAAGACAGACACAATTATTTGATGTGGATAACACTATTGAATTATATTTAAATATATTTTATATTTTTTTCTGTTTAACTCTCCTGTATGTGCAGAAATTCCCATTCAGTCTTAGATTTGAGGAGCAGGGTTTACAATGATAGTGCTTCTGTATTGTCTCTTGCCTCAACAGCTACAAACGCCTGGAGACTGCACCAGAATGGAGGAGGAAGATTAACACTTCAGATGACAGTCTTTGATTACTTTTTCTGATGTTTTAAGAATGGCTTAAAACCAGAAGAGACCCGACATATATTCAAATCGTCAGGTACTGAAGAATGGAGAAATGATAGGAGAGCAAAAATTACTATGTGTCCTTCTGGATTTCTAACTACATAGTAGTGCTTTCAGGGTGTCACATCACCTTGGAAAGTTGTTGGGTGGGTTTTTTTGTTTGTTTGTTTGGGGGTTTGGGGGGGGGGGGATGCTGGTTTTTTTGTTTGTTTTTTTAAAGTTACAGCTTCACTTAACTGATATGCTAAACACTCCTTGTATGTAAAAATGGTGGCTTTTACTTCCACTCACTTTTGCGACTGTCCCCATTCCTGCTCTTCTTCTGTGTTCCCCAATATGGTATTTAACGTACGGTTAAGTTCAAGAAGTATTACTCTGATTACAGAAAAGGGATGCTTGTTTAAACCACTGGCATGAGATGTTCACATAGCAGACCTTGTCAAGTTTGGAAGAAATTTGCAGGTTTCATATAAACACACACACACATGCACACACACACGTGAAATCCTCTTAAATTAGGACCAGACAGGAAGAATACTTGATGCAGTTCAAAAAGCAAGGTGGTAAGCTGCAGATCCCCAAAAGTTATTAACAGCAGATAAAGAGACCCATGAGCCAGGCTGCAAGGGAATCAGTCAAAATAAGGTTAAGTAAGAAAAAGGGAAAGAAGAAAGTGAGGCAACTGGCTGCACACTGGCTGTATTGGATACTGGAGGAGAGGTGAGGGGAAGATTTGCCTTTTTTTCCTAGTCAAAACATGAAACATGAGAAAGAATCAGGATTAAAGGAACTGGGGAAGCAAGCATGCTGGGTACTGACTAACGTACAGCTTTTCATTCAGTGGTAGCAGAGGACAGAGATTGTTGGAAGATACTGTTGTTCCTCATGAGACACAACATTTTGCCTTATCTGCTTTTTGACTGTTGCCCTAGTAAAGAAAAGCCTTGAGGGATGCCAGAGAGATGAACAATATCACTTGCCTGCTTTAAGCGTTAGTTGCAAAGACCTTCACCAAAATGTGTTCCTGTTGGTTTAGTGGGACCAGCGGTAGGCCTGGTAAAAGACAAGACTTGGTTGGCTTTCTATCTGCTAATTTCTCAGCAGCTTTGTGGCAATGCCTCTAGTGAGGGCTGGGCACAGAGCCTTAAATTTCTTCTTCCTCAACACATGGACAGGCAGGTTTGCTTGAGCGGCTCTTCACAGCAGTGGCAATAGCAACCTGCTGTGCAGAGCAATCCGCAGATTCATCTCCCAGGTGGATGAGCTGCACTATGCTCTTTAGAGAGAAACCCTTCCTGGTTCAATGAAACAACAGCCTTCTGAGTGGCATGAATTGCACTTTATTGCACAACCTTTCCTGACACTCTGACATGAATGTTTAACATCCTGTTGCAGGGGAGTAATTTAGGGTTCTGCTTGCTGCAGAACAATGTTTAGATTCCTTAAAGAGAAAGAGCTCAGTGGCGGGTTTGCTCTATTATTTACTGCATGGGGCAAATATACCAAGCCGAATGCTGCTTACCTTCTCTCCAGGTGCCTGTACCCATTCACGAAGCAAACTTTCAGGCGTCTTTCCTCCCTGATAACCGTTCGCTCCAGGGGGCTGTGTCTTGGAGCTTCGGAGACAAACTTTCAGGCGAGGCCATATCTGTCATGGTGCAAACTGTCAGGATTCCTCTTTCCCTGAGAACTGTTCGCTCTGGAGTCTGTATTTTAGAACTCCAGCAGCAAACTTCCAGGTGAGGCCTTATGACCACATGCAGAGCAGATTTTCAGGAGACGAGATTCTCAGAATATAAAAAATTTAATGGAGTAGAATAGCAGAAGGGCTGGCTCAAGCTGGGTACCTGCGCAGAGGTCGGCGCAAGCATAGAAAACTACAAACTTTTATATCTTTACAAACCATTCACACCAAGGTTCAGTTCAATAGCAAAATTTCGCCACCAGGTCCCTTGCTCCCCATTGGACCCCTTTTCCCTGACTGCACATGGGCCTCTGTTTTGTTCAGTTGTAGACATTGGTTTTGGTCCATATCCTTGAAAGTGTTGTTTGATCTGGATAAATCTTTTCTTCTTAGCAAAGCGCAAACAGGCCCCGCATTGCAGATGTCTGCAATGTCTCTGCATTAGCCTTCAATCATTGTTTTCCCAGTCAGTCCCATTTTTCCCAGCAAAATGCAAGCTAGACTTTATCTTGCAGGCATTTAGTTTAGTCTGCAGTTGCTTTTGGTAAATACGAGCTTAAAATTTTAGCAAATCTAGTCTACTAAATAACATGAATCAAAGAGTATATTAAAAATCATACAACTCTAAATATATATCTCTAAATAATCCATTACATTTGGTGTGCATCTACTTAAGCTAAATGATTAATATTGAACTTGAATTGGGCTCGTCCACTCACCTGTGAGTAGTAAAACCATTGCCATACAGCTCACTTATTTAGCAGGGAGAGCTCAAAGTGGGCTCATCCAGGCCGTTGTAGTTATAGAATGAAGTGGTTGACCCATAGTCAAATTGCACAAAATAGGAAAAGTACGCATGAGACTCCCTGCGCCCAAAAGCCACCGGTGTTCAGTGTGCCATTCTGCTTCCCTGTGGGTCTCCTGGAAGAAGTTCTTGGCCTGTCTGCAGCTCAGGCCTTTATCTCCTCTGGAGTCTGGACCAAACTGCTGCTGGTTTGGCTGGCGGAGGGTCGAGTGCACCTGCCACAGCTCCTAAAGGCTGTATGAGTTAGCATCCCTTGGCATAAACTGGTGCACACAATGCTGGCTGTATGCTTACAAAATGGGGAGCACACAAACATTTCCTCTGAATTCTCCTGAACTGACCAACTCTCAAAGGGCATAAATCACAATGGAACATGTGCACAATGGAAACTTATAAAATGGCCACAAAGGTCAGATCTAGTCTTGTGCAGCACTCAGATTTTTTCCTAGATGTTTGATGCTTGCAATTAAGTGCAATAATGAACTTGAAAGCATTTTGCTACAAGAACTTGCCAAAGGCTTCAAACCTGTGTTTTAGACGAGGTAGCTCATAGCACTGCTGGTTCCTGGAGCAAACACCAGCTCTCAGGCTGCACGAGTGGCAGCAGCACAGGCTACCCTTGGGCCCTGACATATCAGCGTTTTCCTCTTCCTTCAGCGCCGCATGGCAGAGCAGCTGTCGGGGCCTCGCGTCGCGGGGCCCTGCGACCGCCGGGCATCCCGCTGATGCCATCCGTCACCGCAACGGCCTTTCGCTACCCGCTCCCGCCCCTCCCCACCGCTAGGAAGCGCTGGCCCCCACCTCTAGCCAGGCCTAGCCGGGCCTTGCGGCACAGCCGGGGCTGGTGGGAAGTTCAGCCCCACCCCCATGCTGACTTCCCATTGGTGAGAATGAGGGGATCTACTTCCGATTTGTGGTCACACCTCTCACGGAGGGGGTTGGCTGGCAGCTACCAATAGTAGTGCTCAGTGGACAGGAAAGGTGGCTGCTGGTTGGTCAGTGGCGGGGACAGGGGTGGGGTGGGCGTGGAAGGGCGGAGCGCCGCGAGAGAAGTGGGGAGTGTTGGAGGTCCGGGGCGCCTGTGGAGGATGCGGGTGCGCTCGGGCGTCTTCGCTTCCTCCTGCCTCCTGATGGAGACTCTGGGGGTCGCGCTGTTCCTTCGCGGCTTCTTCCCGGTGCCGGTCAGGTCCCTGTCCCGCAGAGAAGTCCGCGGGGACCTTCCGGCCGAACCAGCCCCGTCCGGCCCAGGTAACCCGAGCAGCCCGCCCCTCCCCTGGCCGCCAGGGCAGCGCCCCTCCCTCGCGGCCCCGCACGGCGGCTCCTTTTCACCATGGCGACCGCGCCCCCTCCGCCCGCAGCCCTGGGCAGCGGTTATCGCGGTAGCCCCCGGCCTTGCCGTCCCCGCTGCTCATCGGCCGGGTCCGGCGGGGTGGGGGACGGGACAGTCGGGGTGGGTTCCGCTCACCGTTTCGTCTGCCGCCGTCAGTTTGTGTCGGGTCTCTTGGGCTGTGAGATTGCAGAGGCAGGAGCAGCCGGTGCGAGCCCCGTGTTGTGAGCCCCTTTGGTGCTGCAGGACGGCTTGATGTGGCGCCGTCTTGTTTCCAGATCAGTTTCCGAGATTGTTTAGAACTTAACTAATTTTGCATGTAGTTATCGATCACTGCCAGCAATATCTGCACATGGTCACAAAAAGCCTTAAGCATCAACTGTTGTGTTTGGGGAGGTTGTGCTTTTCTGTCGCTTTATTCCCCTTTCTGTATCTCTGATGCAGCCATCATACCCACACTCTTTGATGTTGCTTGCATTAAATATTGCCAGTTCAGTTATAACATTTCATGTGCCCGCTCTGTTAACTTACTGGTTGTGTTGTGCTTGAGAAACTATGTCTCAATGATGCTCACTGAGATGTAAGAGTATCTTACTGCCACTTTAGGGAGACTTTAATGCTTCAGTAGTGAGGAAAGCAAATGTAGTAATAAGGGTTTCCTTCACAGGCTGGTCAGATTGCAAAATACACAATATTACTTTGTGTTACTGTTTCTTTGAAGTCATGGTCTCTACAGGTCCTGCTGTATTCCTTACCTGAAATTGTGAAACCAAAATTTTAGCATATCTTTTTAATGCAGAGTTGTTAGAAGATGTGACTGGACATATAAGACAGCTATGTATCAGCACAAGTTGTATTAAAATAATATGAAGTAGAGGAAGTGGTCTTCACCAGTGTTTGGAACTTGTGGGGTGAAACTTCAGGTTCAGTGAACAGCTCAATTGAGTAGTAGTTTGCTTTTGCTTTGGACATCTACTTATGGTTAACTTGGTGGAACAGGACTGTAACTGCCAAACTGGGTCTTTAGCTGCTTGTTAGTGTTATGTTTTCCAAAATATGTGACATTATGCATGTTGGGACAGGCTTACTTAAATTGTGAGAAACAGTGGAGGGAGGTGAAGGTTTTCTGATTTAGTGCATGTTGTGCTGTTATCAGTTAAGCGGCAACACTGAAAGAGTCTAATCTGGTAACAGACCTGAGTTGATGCTGCCAAATGGCAGGTTGCCTTTTAGTGGGAGATTACCAAGGCTGTCAGAGATGTTTGATAAGATGCTTTGACTGAAACGTTGCGTTCACGTGTGATTGTTAACAGGACACTAACATGGAGGGAGACTGGGTGAGAGGGAAGTGCCAGGCAATTGGCTTTTGAAATGACTGGTTTCCGTTTAAGAGTATAAATGTGTTCCACAGGGCTCTACAAAAAGTTTAAATTTCGGCATGCCACTGGCTATCCTAGATTTAGGTAGGCAGAAATGGAGTGACAGTGGAAGTATACTTCCTTTCTGTAGTTCTTGGATTACAGTTTGCTGGCAGAGTGATCTCTGGGTCTGGATGATAAGCTCTAAAGGCAGGCAATTGCTTACAAAACCATGATACAGAAAGCTTTCAGCCTACTTTAGATCTGTTAAGAAAATAATATTTCTTTAGTGCTTCTGTATTTCCTGGATGTCTCACTTTGTTAGCCCTGACTGCCATTGAATCCATGCTGTCTTGCCTGTGGGATGACTGTTAAAAATGCATAGTTGCTTGTATAGTAGTGAATCCTTGCAGCACATTGTTGTGGGAAGGTTTTGGTAGAACCTATGGTTTTGTTAACTGCGTACAGAAGTTCAGCTTCATTTAAAGTAACTATTTGTTAAATAACGATAGCAGGGATAAAAAAGCGTGCCACATGCCAAGAGTTGCACGATGTGTTGCTTTAGCTATCTTGTAATGAGTATTTTCAGATGGTGTGTAATTGTTTCCTAATTCCTTTGCACTTCTCAATACTTGGACTTAACTGATGAATAATACTGTAGGAGGGAGTTGTAAGTAGATTGTATGTTTGTGATCTGAACATTTTTAATGCCCATCAAGTTTTGTTTCCCTGAGCAAGTGGATAGGAGTAAATTATGAGAAGGATTAGACTGACACTACAGTACATCCAGTTGTGCTTTCTTGTGTCCATTGAGAGTCAAAGCATGCCTGTAAATTGATAATTCAAGTCCTGGAAAAACAACTTTATAATTTTATTATAATCAGGGTTACTCACAGTTAGCATTTGGTTGTTGTTGAGGTTTCATTCTTTTTCCTGCTGTGCCCCCCTTCCCAGTTTCCTAATCTGGAAAAATCACTAGCTGTAATGGGTCTGTGAACATCAATTTACTGATGATTATCTATGTACCCAAAAATATAGTTTCTGAGGTTTTCTGAGGTTCTGTTATTAGACACAGTATTATCTGTGGTCTTTCCAAATTGTCAACTACTTATTCAGAAACACACTTCAAGGCGGTGTAAAAACCTTAGCTTTATATAATGCATGTACTGAGAAGTTGATTCACTACTATTTTGTCTGAGTAGAGATCTGTGGGTGGGATCCATTCCGCTTCCATTTTGTGTTTCGGTGTTTCTTCCTGGTAGAGATATGGGACCTGCAGAGGTTGGGGTAAAAACTGCCCGGTACCTGATGAACAGCATCATTTTGCTGTGCCCACCCATGTAACAGGGTTAGGGGATTGTGGAATTGGATTTTGGTCCTGCAGCTGCCATCACTGAACTGTTCTGGCACACATTCTTCTACCTTGAAGGGTGCAAGTGTGCACAAATATTTTTCCCTTCAAATTTCACTGAAACTCTGTTTCTTTGAAATTTTCCTGTTCTCTTATGGGGGGATTTGATTGAGAGGCATTGCCTGAGATATATTCTGATGTGCAGGATTGAGTATTAGCACAGGTGAATGCTGCATCTTTTTTTCTAAAACAAGTTGCCTGTTGGATATATGTAGGCTTTACCATTAATAAATAATAATATTAATATATAACTATATATTAATATTTTAATATTTTAACTATTTTATCAGTATGTTAATATTGATATAATATATTAATGAATTCACCAGAGACAAGGTAGCAGCTGTCTCTTTTTATTCCTTTGAACATTCTCCATTTCGTAGCTTTTTCTTGATTCTCCCAGTTTCACATCCTGCATTTGATTTGCATTTTGTTTTCCTTCCTAGGTGTGGTATTGGATTTTGTTGTTATTATTGAGTTGTTGTTCTGGGTGGCCTGAAAATTCAGCTTCCTCTGATTACTTTTCATGTTTGCTGTTGTTTAAAACTTCTTGCTTCTGAATGTAAAGTTAGTAAAGAAGTTGGAAGCATTCATTTCTGTGGTGAAGTTGTCCTTTAACTTCTGTCTTGCCATTGTTAAAATTTGTTGATGACTTTTATACATACTTTTTTTGATGTTTAGGAATGGTTTCTAACTGGACCAAAATTCCACCACCGCTTTTCAAAAAAGTCGTCATTGTCCTGATAGATGCTTTGAGAGTTGACTTTGTGTTTGGATCAAAAGGCAAACAGTTCATGCCATATACGGCACAAGTTGTTGAAAAAGGGACATCTTACAGTTTCATTGCTGAAGCAAAGCCACCCACTGTGACTATGCCTCGAATTAAGGTAAGTGTTTTTAGTTTGGTGGTTTGTTTTTTTTTTTTTTTTGCTTAAGGTTGTTTGATTTGAGAAAGTTTTGAAGGCTGGATTGTTTAATATGCTTAGAGTTGGCATAAAGCAGAGGTAGTCACAGGTAGGCAGTAACATCTCAGTTGTCAAATTTTTCAGTTGTCTTCTATCCAAGAACATTTTTGTTAGTATTTCTCTGTGTTCTTATAACTTCTGATTGGAAATCCAGCGTAGTGTAAATTTGTTTCGTCATAGGGATGTTTTTGTAGAGCTTAAAAATAAAGTTGTGCCAAGTTCCAGGTAACTTAAAGATGAACTGTGGCAGTGTCATAAAAATACTTAGCTGTCCAGGCTTCTCAGTGGTGGATCTAAGTGATATTTCTTGCATTGAAGAAGCTGAGGGAGTGAGTGAGACAGTCAGGTAACTCCTGATAGATTAACTTCAACACATTTTCCAGAAGATTCTGAATTACTGTTTTGAATGTGCTGCCATTTTTATTGTTAAGTCAGTTTAATTACGCCTTTTAAGCTATCTTTTTGGTGATTTAATGACCAGTAAATGAAGTGACAACTGGCATACAAAGTCGTTTTGCTGTCCACTAGTTAAGAAAATACTATTTTTACCTTTCTGTAAAGCAGTTTTGTCTGGCATCAACCAATACTGTGTTGTGGCAGGTGATATGATGTGGCATGGCAGCTCATGTGTTCTTTTACTTCATTAAGTTTCTTTATTGAAAGTATAATTTCCTTGCCTTCTGCTTCATTGCTTCCTCTTAGGATAATACTGTCTTCTGAGTAGGTGGAAACTTTTCGATTTCTGTTAATACGTCTCCATTATTTTCTTGTTTTATGTAGGCTTTGATGACAGGTAGCGTACCTGGTTTCATTGATGTTATCATGAATCTCAATTCTCCAGCTCTGTTGGATGACAATCTGATATGGCAGGCAAAAACATCTGGGAAAAGAATAATCTTCTATGGTGATGATACTTGGGTTAAATTGTTTCCAAAGTATTTTGTGGAATATGATGGAACAACATCCTTTTTTGTGTCAGACTTTACAGAGGTGAGAAGCTTTATATAGTCCCAGGTTAAATAATGTGAGTACAAACACAAAGTGGCAATTTTTAAGAATGAATGAGTAAAACTATAATTGTTCTGAAATTGTTCTGGCAATTAAATAGAAATTAGATTTATGCGCGTTTTCAGTGTTGGCCACGTTTGGCTAAGCATTTCGGTTTCCCTCATGGATATGCTGCAGCAAGTGTTTGGATGATACAGTATCAGGGTGTTGCTGTATGACTTTCCCAAACATATGATATTCTCACCAAACTTGTTGTGGTAGGAAGTTAGATGGCTTGCTTTGTTTAAAAATTCCACTGTCCATGTTTGCAGTTTGCTACTACATGTGTATTTGTATGTGTCATCTTTAAAAGGCCCATTAATGTATAATCTTGGTCGCTTAGAGGCATTCTTTTTATAGTATTGTATAGCTTCTGTAGTTGCAATATGAGTAGTGTTTCAGCATGTTATCAAAGAGGGAGCATAGCAAGTAAATGAAACAAATTGTGAAAATTCTTATCCTGGGCACAGGAAAAGAGTAAATTGTTCAGCTGTTTTGGTTCATATTTGGAACCTTTATGATTTGTAAAACGTCAGGCCATTGACCTGCCACTACTGACGTATTTTATTACCATGTTTAAGGAAGTTAGATAAGTGTCTTACAGTTCATGTTAGACCTTAATTGGTTACTCTAGTAAGACTTGCAGAAGCTTCAACATGGAGAGGAAAAATGCAAACATGCTGCTGGGTCTGCGATTATATGGCTCTCAAGCTCTTTATGCTTTTTATAGTTTTGTAGATAGTTATATCCAGAGTCAATAAAGTGGTGTTGCATGTGAAATTTTGTAAGGATTTTTAATATCCAGGGAGGAATATATGCAAGTAAAAATAGGTTGTCAACCTGAGGAAAACATATGAGGTAGACCCCACATAGCACTTTTCAAATTGTTTGTCTTTCTTCTTACGTCTTCAGTTCTTTTTCTCATAGCAAGCACAATCTTCTTGTGTTTGCACAGTAGCAAAAATTGAGTTGAAAGAGCAAGAGTGGATTTTTTTTCCCCCTGTGCTTCCAACTGCCAAAGAGAGGCTCTTCTCTGTACCTCCTTCTTGTGACGTGATAAATCAGGAGCGTGAAGCATGAAAGCGACTGAAAATTTATTGAAAGAGTTTTTAAAAGTATCTTTGGAAGCATGGCAACCCATTTTCTTTGTTTGTATGTAATTTGATGCTTCATAACCAGAAAAGAGTGAAGTGTGGTAAAGAATCTGTTTAGTAAGACAGATCTTTTTGACTGCCTGGCATTGAACATATTGCTCTGATTTTTTTCTTTTTTTTTTTTTTCCTTGTTAACCTTGTGAGTGACTATAATTCTCATCAGCATCTACAGAATTTTCGTGGGTAATGCGATATAATTTTTCTATGCTTTTTACAAGGGGAAAATTATTTTTACCTTTCAATTGTTTTCCTTTTATTTGTGAGGTTGATAATAATGTTACCCGGCATTTGGATAGAGTGTTGAAGAGGGAAGACTGGGATCTTCTTATACTACATTACCTGGGGTTGGACCATATTGGACATATGACTGGGCCAAACAGCCCATTAGTGGGACCAAAACTTAGTGAAATGGATAGCATCCTGAAGAAAATTCATATTTCCCTTCTTTCCAAGGTAATATAGCTCCTTTTTGGATAAACGTCTGTTAGTTGTAGACTAACTTTAAAATGCTTGCTCATTTGTGAGTAGTAGCTTGTTTATTCCTTGACCAAAGCGTGTATTCTTCTTTTCTTTTCCTTTCCTGGCCATACCCCACTTAACAGTATAGTGTGTAGCATTTTTAAGCATTTGCTGGTTGACCTTAGTAACATCTGTTAACAGTCTCTACTGAACAGCTGTGGGAAAAAACTCCCTCTTGGTGTGCATGAAGAGTAGAGGAATGCATGCCAAAATCCTCTTATCACTCATGAACTAAAATGGTGGTCGATGTGCTTCCTACTGATGAAATTCAGCAGGAGGAATAACGGGTGCATATAGCTAATGGGTCTGATTTCTACAGTTGTGAAGGCATACCTAATTCTTAAATATTGAAGAGATTAAAATGGAAATGGTGGTTGTAAACAGCATTTTTCTTATGCTAAATGTAGCACATAAGTTACCAAATCTGAATCTGTTTTTAGATTTGGAAATATAGGATGTTACTGATCTAAAGAGTCTGGATGTTGAAATACCAAGACCTAGTTCCAAGTGGTCTGAGGCTTTTTTTTCTTGTTTTTGGCAGCTGCAACTCAGAATAGTTGCTCATAGAATTTCAAATGAATACTGTTAGAGCTAATGGGTACTAAGAGAGGTTAATTCTTTCTTGGGGAAGTTATCTCATGAATGTTGCAGTGGTTTTGCTTCAGTTTGTTAGTAGGTTTTGCTTTTGCCAACTATATGCAAGCCTTTATCTCTGTTTTAGAATATAGAAATAATAAAAGCACTTTACTTTTGGATTAAACAGGTACTAATAATAACTAGAGATGACAAAAAGATGCTTTGTTATAGAATGACAATATTTATTGTTTGATGTGTTTGATTCGTTAGCTCAAAATTGTTGGTTAGGCCTCACTTATGCTTCTGTTTCTCTTTCTTCAGAAAAATAAACATAATCTGACATCGATCATGTCAGATTTCTACCCCAAAAGCACTTGGGAGACTAGAGACTATTAGAAATAGGATTAACTTTTTATATTAAATTTCTATTATGTTAGTATTTACAATATTAATAATTTAGCATTTACATTATATTATATTAAAAACTCAAGCTGAAGAAGTGGAAGGAGGGAATAGTTCTCTGTTAATGCTGCTGCTTCTGGCCTCCTGGTTTTCTTCCCACAGTACGATGACTTTTATTTAATCTTTCAGTCAGTTTTTTTGTCGTTCTGTAAATGATGGGGTTATTTAAAGCTTTTTTGTGGTTTTTGTAACATACTGACAAGTACGTAAGTTACATATATGTGCCTTAACTGTTAAAAATGAATATTACACTTAATTGCAGACATCTGTTGCAAGCTACCCTGGGTGTTGTGAGGAAATTTTTAAAATGAAATTTATTTTGGGAAATATTAACATGGGAAAGTGATAAAGATTGTGAAGCAATATATATGCATCTTGTTTGTACAGTAACTTAAATTTATTTCTGTGACTTGGCAGGAAGAAGCTTCTCTGCCCAATTTGCTAGTGGTTTGTGGGGATCATGGGATGTCTGAAACAGGTAGTCATGGTGGTTCTTCAGAAGGAGAAGTACGCACACCACTGCTGTTTATCAGCTCCGCTTTTGAAAAGAGAAGTGGTAAGGATCAAAGAAGCATGACTCTTTTTTTTTTTTAGAACACGTTGCTATCTCTAGTTTATATTAGCTCTAGAATTCTTTCTGAAAAGTGCTTTGGTTTGTTCAACAGATATCTGGCAAGGCCCATTCTGTGTGACCTAAGACTCTGGTTTTACCCAGAGTTTGCATCTGTGTCGTCGTGAAACCATAGGATAAACTTTGTACCCACTGAGAGAGCTGGCTATTTCTCACATGATAACCTTTTGCAGCACTGTCCTGCTTGAGTGTTGAGAGCTAATGAGATGTTGTCAGGATCCTGTGATACTGGTAAATGGATAGAATTAGAAGTAAAAACCTATTTTAAGTGACTTTTAAGTTTTGTCTTTCTTGGCCAGAATATTTCTTTGGCCTCCATTCTTCCCTCTCAGACAGCCAGGATAAAGGAATGAATGACAGTTTCTCATGCTGAGAGTAACAGGCAAGAGGAAGAATTGCTTTTGTGAAAGAGTGAGAGATGACAGCAGTGAAAACATGAATATTGTTTGCTAAGTGTTAAGGAAGGAATACAGAGCATTATAATATTTACTGTATTGACCAGGCTGTTAATTTTAAATCACTGATGTGAGTTTATCTGTTTCTAAAACTCATTCTTTAATTCTGTAATATAGCTTATGGTAAGAGGCAAGAAGGGAATACTTAGTCTAATTTGTAGAATCTTACTTAAGTAAACTCCTTGACTGAGTGAATCGGTATAATGTAGTTATACCAGGCGTGAGTATTTTCTTCAAAATAGTACTTCCCTCTACCTTTCATTCTGCCTCCTCCTCATTTCCATCTGATTTCCTTGGTTTTAAAGCCTGTTTGGAGAATTTTGCCTTGTTTATCTTGCTGGAGGCTCCTGCAGCACAGTGGAAGTACATTTATCTATCTGTTCTTTATAAAGCTATTATCCAGCTGCAATAGAAAGCATTACTGAGGAGTCATTGAACTCTTTTCAGAAATAAAAAAGTCAAGAGCTGACCAAAGTTCTCAGGTAAGTTTATGAATTTCACCAGTATGTGTTGACAACTGGGACACACAAATGTAGGTTCTGTAAATGCAATCTCTTTTTCATTGGGATTAGTTTCTGTTAGGTTTAAACTGGCTGTGCAGTTTTTACAATACAGTGAAATACATATTTCTGTTCACCTGTGTTTTAGGATCGAGTTTGTCATTTGTAATCATGCCCATGTAAATAGCCAGCAGCTTGCTTCTCAATGCTACAGTAATCAGAATTTTCATGACTACTCCTTATGATTCTACTGTACTGTGGTTAATTTGGTAGACCTCAAAATAGCAATCATGTGGGTTTTTGCATTAGTATGCTGTCAGAATATTACTTTTGTAGCCATGTGCAGCGATGTGTCACCCATGATTGGCTAAATGTATTTGGCAGTTTGCCTTTTTTTAACCATTTAAGAACCTGCCTATAAAGATGAAATCTGAAAACTGCTGACACAGGCGCTCACACAAAGAGGCTTTAGGAATTATAGATGGCATTCTGTACAAGTACAGGATTAATCATAGCTAGATGAGAAATGAGAGAGGTTCAAATGCTCCTAAAGGGAGCCTTGAGAGTAATAAAGACTGTATGTAGAATTCTTTCTGTACTGTACTTAAGTCAAAACACTCAATGCCTGAAGTTACAAAGAGAATTAAGTGAAAGCATAGTTGAGAAACACAGTTATGTAACTAGTAAAGTACACAGAGACACAATTTGCAAGAGAATCTTAAACAAAAGGTTGGTTACTTTAGTGAAATCATTCACTTGTTTAGATGTCTGTGGGACTGAAGGCTAATCTTGATAACTGTGGTAAGGTGATGGGATTCTGAATAGAAGCCTTTAAAAATCACCGGGTTTGCCTTCATGGAGCCGTGGATTTGGGCATTCAGCATACTTTACCTGAACTCTAATTCTGTTTGCCTAGCAACCTAATATTAATTAAATCTTGAGCTGCTGTTAGTATATCAAGAAGCTTCTAGAATGCTGTCAGCATTGTTTTAGATTCTCATTCTTCATCCATTCAATTAGTCTACTGCAGTGCGTTCTATTCTTTCTAATGCAAAAATTATCAAACCCTCCTAGGATGTAGTCTGCAACTCAATATTAAGGTGATCTCCTGGACTTTTTTCTTACTTGTACAGCATTCATGTTATGTTTACACTAGTTGCTAGCAATGAAGAGTGATACTTGCAGAGAGTTGAATGAATTTTGGTTTTACAACAGCAGATGACAGCAGTTAAAGATAATTAGCTCTCTGTAGATCACTTCAAATAGCTAATCTAACACAAATGAATTTTGAAACTAACAAGATCCCAGCTGTCTCTGGAGAAACACAATGGGCCTGCTATTAAAATACTTTTTTTCCTTTCTCTTCCTTTTTTTTTCTTTCCTTTTTTTTGTTCATTCTAGGTCCTCTGACCCAACCTGAACTTGTGCAACAAACTGATTTAGCTAGCACACTGGCAGTAGGTCTTGGTCTACCAATTCCAAGAAACAGTGTTGGAAACCTTATATGGCCAGTTGTGGGAGGCAAGACAATGAGAGAACAACTACGTTTTGTACACTTGAATGGGTTCCAGCTTAGCAAACTGCTGCAAGAGAATACACCTGCATATGAAAAAGGTAAATCAGTTAAAAAAGAGGTCATATATACAAAAGGAGGTTGTTTATAACACAATTCGGGCTTTTAGGTTCAAGAGTATAGCATGGCACTACAAATTAGCCATTCAGTTGAGAGCAATGTTCAGAGAAATGATGCTGAGCACACTCTTACCGTAATCTACTCTGGCACACTACCTCTGAATAAAGTTTTTTTAATGACCTGTGCTGATCCTGGTAGGCAAAAGGGCAGAAATAATGATGAAAGAGTAAAATTAAAGTAAAACTGCCAGTGTAGTAGTTTCATATCTGCTGTTTGTTAGGTTTCCTATACAAAGCACTGATTCTAAGCTATTTGGAGGAGTAGCACAGTGGAGTAAATTTTCTAGTGTAGATAAAAAGATGCTTCAAGTAAAGCTGGGAAATAGTGTATGGTAAGTTATCTTTTTATTTATTCTTATGTATGAATTTACTTGGAGTGAGAACCTCTGCGAAGTTTCTTATTAAAAAGTCACATATGTGACTAGCAAAATGTAGTATTTCATTAGGAAGGATGATACGAATGGCAGTACAAGTAACCAAGTTAATATGATAATTATGTGAGAAAAATTGAGTCAGAGGATGAAGGAGGATATTTTACTGTGGACATCAGAAAATGTTGTCTTAAAGTGACTGTGAGGCTTGACAAAGTCCTTGTCGATTGATTTATAATTTGTTGAATCATTAAAATAACTGGATGAAAATGCAGAGCTGTGTTACAGCTAGGAAAAATTAAAGTGGATAACAACATGAAGTTTATCAAGATAATCATTGTAGGTCAAGAATTAATTATCTTTCAAGATCGTAGCTTCTAATCATAATTAAACCCTATCCAGGAGTCTACCAAAACAAATGCCACCTGTGGTAGCAACATGTCAATAGCAGGACCCATGTTCCATCTATTCTGATATTTTTTTTCTGCACAGATTTCCTCACTTAACCCATTTGTGTCAAGTGAGGAAACTTGCCCTGTTGTTGGAGTTCAGGATATTACTGTGTTACTGAAAATTCCAACACAATGCTCCATCTGACAATATTTCTGCAAGCACTGGTGAAACAGACTGAAGTTTCTACCAGCTTCTTGTTTCTGTCTTCACTTTCATTTTATTTTTGTCCAGGAACAGCTTAATTTCAACTTGTAGCTTTCATATGAGAAATAAAATTGCTGAGCATAGAAATGTGAGAAATCTTTATGCTACTTGTTCATGTCTGCAAACTGCTATTAGAGCTTGTCACGGAGGCACCCCAAAATAAGTTTAGGCGGACAACAAGGTCCAAAACAAACTTTATTCTGGCTGGAAAAGTACCTCCGATAGACCGATTAGAAACAGGGTTTATACAATTAGGTAGCACTCTGACAACATAAGATACAGGTTCAGATATTAGGTTAGGAGATTATTTGGGGTGCAGTGAAATAAGAATAATGAGGATCCACAGCGTGCATATACGCACTCACAAGAAAACAAACCAGAGCCCTCTCTGCCCCGTTTTGCCCATACAAGATAAACCCTAGCCTACTGCAGCCAGGACTTTACAGTTGCCTGCCCCAGGCAAGGAATTTACACTTGCCTGTCTCGGCAATGACTTATTAAAGTATATATTCAGTAATTTATTACTCACCCACACGCGGAGGTGAGGCGCTCGCGATCCCAGGAGGTTACCTTAGACGGCTTCTCCGTCTAAGGGAGTGACTCCGGCAGCATGGCAGACCCGCAGCTCCGAGGAGACCACACAAAGGGGGTCTCCGGCAGGAACCCCATTTATAGTCTGCTCAGATCTGGCTGTGGGCATTCCAGAAACTTCTCGGCTTCTCTGCGCCCCTGCCACAACTGTGGGCCTTCGAGAAGCTTCTCAGCTTCTCTGTGCTGTGGGCGCTCTTGGCCCCTCCTCTGCCGACGACCCTGTCCACTGACTCTGGGTCTCCACAAAGAGCCATTAGCTGCCCCATTGAAGGCCCCAGTTCTGAGAGGGGGATGTGCAACTGCCACACCAGTTCTCAGGGTGTGGTGGGGGAAGTGCAACTGCCGACACAGAGGTTCTACCCTACTGGAAATGGGTTGGGGGACAAAGTATCCATTGATGTGCTTCTGTCCTTTCAGTATCAGAGAGCCTCAGTAACATGGAACTAGATCCAAGTAATTGTAGCTTTTTTTGGAGAGTCTTAAGGTGAATTCTCCCTGTTGCTGTAAACTTCTTAGAGGGTCTTGGTTTTTTTAGAGTATCCTAGATGTGCAAGGCTGTAGCTTAATGCTTTTATCAGGACTATTAAGAATGGCTGGGAAACGAGATGTGCTGTTTGAGTGTTATTGGAATTATGTGGGTACTTCAGGCCCTAGAAATATTAAAGAAAATGTCAAACTCAGTAAGTAATGCTGCATGTATTTAAAAGCATGCATGAATAGCCCTTTATTTTGGCTGGCTTCTAAGTGAAGATAAATACCATCTCACCTGTCCCACTATAGACACATACACAAATATGAATATCTGTGGTGATTCCTGTAGGGAAAGGAATTATCTTGCAAAGAAGTCATTATATTCAGTAATCAGATTCATCTTCAAGAAGGATCTCCTTTTTACCCTTTTAAAAATAGGTGACCCTGGTAACAACTGACTAGTCAGCTTCACCTCTGTGCCTGGTAAGATCATGGAACAGATCCTTCTGGAAGACATGTCAAAACACAGGAAAGACAAGCAGGTGATTAGAGAAGGCCAGCATTACTTCACCAAGGGCAAATTGTGTGTGACTAATCTAGTGGTCTTCTATGATGAAGTAACTGCATCAGTGGACAAGAGAAAAGCTCTGGATGTTGTCTATCTAGACTTCTGTAAGGCATTTGATGTGGTCTCCCCCAACATTCTTGCTGCCATATTGCAGGCTTGATAAATGAACTCTTAGATGATTAAGAAATTGGCTGGGTGGCTATGTCCATAGAGTTATAGTCAATGGCTCGATCTCAAAGTGGAATCATGAGTGGTGATCTTGTGAAAGGTATCCCTGCCTGTGGCAGTGGGAGTGTACTACATGATCTTTAAAGGTACCTTCCCTTCCAACCCGAACCATTCTGTGACTCTGTGATTGTAAACTGGGAAGGTGAGGAGGGAGAGTTCCTGTTCATGTGAGAGAGCAGTGGCAGTGCATGCAGCTCTGCCTGGGAATGGATGTCACCATTGAAGTTGAGAACTTCTGGGTCAGAATTAGTGGACAGACCAACATGGGCGGTGGTGTTATGGCTGTCTGCTACAAGACAGTAGGACTGGAAAGAATTGGTAGATCTTCAGGCTTGAGGAAGCCCTATGTTCACCATCTGTGGTGCTCATGTGTTGCTTCAGCCATCCTGTTGCAGTTCAGGCTAGATGACTGGACAGTGAAGTGAACTGAAAAGTGGCTCAGTTGCTGAGCTCACATAGTTGTGGATCAGCAGCACAAAGTCTACCTGGAGGCCAGTCACTAGCAGTCAACTCCAGGGCTTGATACAGGCCAATACTGTTAAACATCTTCATTAATGACCTGGGTGATGGGACAGAGTGCCTCCTCAGCAAGTCTGCACACAATACAGAACTGGGAGGAGTGGTTGATACAGTAGGTGGGTGTGCTGCCATTCAGAAACACCTCAGCAGGCTGAAGAAATGGACTGACAAGACTCCTTAAGATTCAGCAAAAGAAAATGCCAAATCCTACACCTGTAAAGAAGTAATCCCATGTACCAGCACAGATTGGATACTGACTGGCTGGAAAACAGCTTGGTGGAGAAGGACAAGGGGTCCTTGGGGACATCAAATTGAATATCATCCTTGTGGAAGGAAGGCCAGCAGTACCCAAGGCTGTATTAGGAGCACAGTCATCAGCAGGTTAATCCTTCCTCTTTTCTCAGTTGCGGTGAGACCACATCTGGTGTCCTGGGTCCAATTCTGGGCTCCCCGGTAGAAGAGAGACATGGATATAATGTAGTGGGTGCAGTGAGAGGCCATGGAGGTGATAAAGGGGTTGGAACATCTGTCATACAGGCAGATGCTGAGGGTGCCAGGGCTGTTCAGCTTAGACAGGAGGAGACTCAGCAGGAATCTTATCAATGTAGGTCATGTGTGATGGAAGGAAATAGAGGAGATGATAAAAATAAAAAACAGGGGCTACTTGGTGGTGCCCAGTGAATAGATGAGAGGCAGTGGCATAAATTTTGTTTGAGAGAAAACTTTTATGTAAGGGTTGTCAAACACTCAAGTTGCCCAGAGAAGCTGTGAAGTCTCCATACCTGGAGACGTTCAAGACCTGAGTGGACACAGTTCTGAGCAGTCTTCTGTAGCTCATGCTACTCTGAGCCTTTGGTTTTTATTTGTGGACCATCTGGGCACTCATCAGAGTTGTGCCAACAAGTCTTAGGCCATACCATTTCTGAATTCCACAGACAAGGTATGCTGCCAAGTTTTTTTTGAAGGAAAGAAACCCCAGAGGATAACCCAATTAGACATCTTACTCACATTTGTTGCTGCTGGTTCAAGCTTTCCAAAGCAGATTCTCAGCTAGTAACAGCTGGTGGTTCATCACATTTCAATTGAGTGCTAAAAGAAACATCTATGACTGGAGCTTCTGTTTAAAGTGAAAGATACTTACAAGGATAGCCTAAGTCATACTGTTTTTTTAAAAAATATTATTTTCAGCTCAAAAAGAGTAGATTCTTCTGAAGGGGAAACTGTGGAATTCCTGCAGAGAGTATTGTAATTTGCAGCACAGAGATAGGGCACCAGTTATTCGTACCTTCAATGCCATGGCTGAGTTTTCGTAAGAAAAGATGTACTCATTGTAAACTATAGCATAATGTATACATTCTTTTTTGGTGCAGTGTTCATTTCCTTTTTAATGCAAAAAGATGAAGTCAGATGTCAATTGAGATGAGTCACAAGTCAGATAGGAAGGCAGAATGACCTTTATATGCTGTTTCATGAAGAAGCCATGAAGTTCCCTGGATTCAGCCACTCCGATGTTAAGGACAAACTGGCACAGTACACAAAAATATCTTTGTCTTCAAGTGGTTTTAAGTGTATCTGTTAATAAAGAGCAGAATGGAGATAGCTGAGTAACTTTTTAATTTTTTTTTCCCGCAATATTTGTTCATACAAATGTGCATTTTCAAACCGAGAGGTGGAACAGCATTTCATGGGACTTGGGTTTTGATTTATTGAGGCACAAAGGAATTGTCAAGGTTAAGTCTATCTTCAGGTAAATTAAATTTTTAATGAGAAACTTGAAGCTTGACTAAGGGCTTCATTATTTTTAAAATGGCATACTAGTAAATGCTAACATGAGGCGTTCGGCTTTCTTTTGATAGGGCACATGCAGCTTAAAAAAAAAAAGTCTGGAAAGGGAGAATAAAAACAGCTGGCAAAAATGAACAAGCTGAAAGGAGATGTATTGAGAAACACAGTTTGGATTTCTGGGCAAGTTCATACCTCAGTGTAAGGTGGGCAGCCATTGGTATCTAGTAATGCTTCCCTCATGTTCTGAACATGCATCTGAATGATGGACTAGGATTGTTTCTTTGAAAGACACTTCACAGTGGAACGAAGAGTCACACCTGAGAGCAAGCTGGATGTTGTTATTAAAAAGTGTCCACTTTTCAATTTGGAACTAATCCTGAACTTGTATTAGATGCATGTGTTGACTGGAATAATTTGATTGTTACTGGGAGGTTTATATATTGAAACTGGAGAAATCGCTTTTACATTATCCATTTTTTCTTGTATATATGTGCCTATGTTTCGGTTTTTGTTTGTTTGGTTTTTAATGATTGATTCCTGTGACTGGAACTGAGTGAAATTTTTACTGAACAGATGCTTGGGAAGCATAGCAATTTGCTTGTCGCAACATTGGAGGGAGCCTGAAGCAGAAGTTGCTAATGTAATATGCAGGTCAACCATTGCCAGGGCTTTGGGGAATCTGTAACTGGGCAAGCTCACTTTGGATTTTGCCTCAAGTTTAACTTGTCTTGTATCCATGCAAGAGGGACTTGCAGTTGTTACCCACCAGTTGCCAAAATGCTTCTCCAGCAACCCGGAGTCTGTGACCCTTCTCATTTTATAGCTACTACATGTAAATGTCACATTGACCTATGGTCCTTTATTCATTTCTGCAGGATCTTGAAATCATTCACTAAATATATATCAAAGATATAAATGTGCGTTTGACTAAAAGTCATCTTTGACAGTATGGAGAGAATGGGTTTGATGGGCAGTAGCATAGAAAGAGGTAGATGAGAATTAAATACGAATGCTAAAAGGAATAAAAAGAGAGACTGGGCAAAAAGCATGAAAAGGGAGCAGAACAGGAGGAGGAGGAGGGAGAGAATTTATTTAGATTTCAAAATAAAACTTGAGCTCATTTAACTGTTCTGTTTAATAAAATAGTGCCATGTCAAATCTTAGTTTGATTAAAGCTCATTTTAGGTGATCCTTTCTGGATTTCCTCAAAAGTATGAATATTTAACTCTTATTTCAAATTACTGGAGGAGGAGCTTTCTAGGGAATTCACTGTTCAAAGAACTATGGCAGGGAAATGAAAGTCTCCATGCACACTGGCAGCTATCTTGATATACAAGTGTTTGCTGCTGACTGCATTGTAATTTCTAGCAGATACCTGCAAGCCTCCTGCATAGGAGGGTTAGAATGCTTTGGAGTCTGTTAGAAGTCCTGAAAGACCAGACTGGACATTCTGAGTTAGACATTGCCTTCTAAAATTTTCACTTTGAGTTCAGCCTGTAATAGATGACAGAGTGTCTTGTAGTGATAAGAAACTTACAAATGGTATGCACAATTTTTTCATAACTGTACCAGAATTGTAAATAGAAATATTTTGTTCATTTTCGTTCATTTGAAATAAAATTTAAAATGTTTCTGGATTTAATATTGTACTTCTGCTGAAAAGGCTTCACAAAGAACATGCTGGGGTTTTTTTCCAAGTCGGATACACTCTCGATCTACCAGGAGTAAAAATCAGCTGTAATTTTAGTCTTTGTTATACCAGACTTACTTCAGTCATTACTTTAACCCTTGTCTGAAACTGTACAGCAAATGTTTTGCCCTACTTTTAGCTAAGAAGTTAAGGACTGTAAGATGGGAAGATAATGACAAGCTTGTTACGTAAAAATTTCCAAATTGGCCTATTTGCCCCTGAGTAGTCATTAACTGCCAAGTGAAATCACAGGGAAATAGCAAAGATTATTAATGTGAAGTGATCTTGCAAAAAATGCAGATATATGTGAATGTTCACATATAGCGTAATGTCCAGTGAGATACAAGTTATGTTCTTGCTTTCCTTGTGTTGTCGACTGAAACATGTCTTAAGCGCTTTCAGGAACAACACCATTTTCCACATGTACAATGAAACACAGAAGCTGACCTAATTGTTCTATTTTAAATAAATGCTTTTGAGATTAAATTTACATGAAGTAAATAGAGTGCTCTTCAGGTGCATGTAGGACCTACCATAATAATTTTGGCAGAAATTGTTTTAATTTTTTTTAACCTTTATGCTTGTAATGAGTGCTTACATTTTTTTCTATGTGTGAACAAAATTACGCTCTTCTGTTTTCACCTGCAGAATCTGGTTATTGTCACTGCTGAATACATCCTTTTGAGAAGGAGAAAGCCTGTCAAGACTCAGCTTGTGCTGCAGCTTTTTGTGTAAATGTTTAGTAATGGGAAAGTTCATAATGAAAATCAATGGTAGTTGGTGCGAGAATAAAATAGTGCAGTGCTTTCACGTATCCTTTGAATCAACTTGAACCATTGTCTCTCCACACCTGCCATTTGATGTGTATGAACCAGAACAGGTAGTGTAAAGTAAGGATTCTGTGGAATAACCAGTGAGAGGAAAGACATGTAGGAGAAAAGTACTGCTGTACTTGCAAAGGACTTCTAAAATGTAGAGTTTGACTGTTCACTTATTTCCTGTGTCTCCTGTCATCTTCACTCAAGCTTTTAAAACAAATTCAAGGAGAACAGAGTAATGCAGATGTGTTTATACAGTATAAGAGAGATGGAGGAGAAACTGTAATGTCTCTGTACCTGTATTAAAAAGCATGGTCACATTAAAACCTGAATCGACAGAATTTAAGGGCTGGTTTAAAATTACTTCCTTCAGGGACGTGGTCTAGTGCTAGTCTTGACCTCATCATCAGTTCTGAAAGCAGACTACAGTCTTCATATGTGTTGTCAGTGTTAACTCAGAGTCCTGTTTACACGTAGATTTATCAGAAGACTTAATCGAAGCTACATTTCTCCAAGAAAATATTGCCCATATAAAGATAACGGATATGTGTCCTGGAGGTTGGTTTTTTTTTCCCCCAGAACTCTTCTTACTTTATTATTTGTTTCTGTTTTGGTTTTTGTTCATTCTTCTTCAGAATTTTTTTAGATATAGATAAGCCATCATGAAATCACATTCTGCCACAAGAATCTTGCTTCCATAGGTTGGTGACAGCATCAAGTTTTCTCTTTTGTAATCAAGTTAGACTTTGGGCCATCTTTATAACAGAATTACTCAGTTTCACTGCTGAGGATTGCTTTGAACCAGCTTCGTAGTCCAAATGCCTGAAGGCGAACGGTGAACTTCAGCTATTGACTTTTCCATTATTACTTCAAAATCTCACATCCTGTATGTTTGATGTTGTGTTACCAACTGACTCATTAGCTTTGAAGCAAAATCAAGGTCCCTAATAATGTGTGTCCTTTTGATGTTTCCTGCTGAGATTGTTTATTTGATCAGTTCCCATTTGGCTTATAAAGTATGGCCAGGATAATGAATGGCTTCAGTGGAAAACATTACGTTTTTTAGGATTTAAAGCACTTGAATGAGTTTGTCATGGAAACCTTTTGTAAGAGTAAATGATGTTTTAATGTGTTTGTCACGTTGAGAGGTCTTGGCTTTTTATCAGGTTAGGGATTAATTGTGTTTATTCTGAGTAACTGGCTTATTATGGACTTGCTGCAGGAAGATAATGTAACTTTGTAGGTGTGAAAAAAGTTTCAACCCCTATAGCATTTTTTTTTCTACTGTATAAGCAAATATAAAAATATGGTCACATCTTTAGTTAATTGTCCTTTGTTCATGGATTGTCTTATATATATTTTTTTTCTTTTTTTCCCTCTCTCTCCTTAGATCCTGGATATGAACATTTTAAGATAGCAGAAAAGTCCCATGGTAATTGGATCAAACTGTATTTAGAGGGGAATAATTCAGAAATACTCTTAAATCTCGGCAAAAAGGTTCTGAAGCAATATTTGGAGGCGTTGAAGACTCTGAGTTCTTCACTAAGCAAACAAGTAGCACAATATGACGTATATTCGATGCTGGTGGGGGCTGTGATCATTATGGAGGTATGAAAATACATCTTTCTGTGAAAGAAACTAAGTGCAGAAACATAAAAATTTCTGGTTTCTGACTACTTAGTGTGTATTCGTACTGGCCTTTAGAATTACTAAGTATGAACTCTTAGAGTTGGCTGACTTTCTGCTTAGATAAGGTTAATATTCTTTTTGAAGTATAACTTGGCCTTTAAAAATAATTCAAGAAAGCTTTTTATATAAGCTGCTTATATGTAACTAGTTACACAAAATATGTAGATGTGCTACAATGTAAATTACTCACATTTTAGTTAGCCTTCCACTTTTTGAGTAGCCTTACTGCATTAAAAAAAAAAAGTCTGGCAAGTAAGTTCCTACCTTTTTCTCTTTATTTATCAGTGAGTGTAGCTGCTCAGGACAGCCAATACCTTGTGTGGGCAATTTTTACAATTCCAAGAATTGTTCTTTGTACTAATAGGTGTACAGCTGTGAAATAAATACTTGCTGTAAGGTGCTGGGTTGCCACATCATATTGCGTGTATGAATAAAGATAAGATACCCCATGTCTGGAATTTTAAGTGGTTCTCCACAATTGATATTTTGGGCAAATCTCAAATGCTGGAAATATCCTCCATGGTAATGCTTTGAGAACACGCTGAAGTGATACAGTGCCTGGACAATGAACTTTTATGTACAGAAGCTTGCACTGATCTTTTAGTTCACATGAGCATCAACTTTTTTAAGAATAAGTGTTGTTCCCTAGGGATGGAAGTATCTACTACAAGCTTAATTTAGTCCTTGCATGTGTGTGGTGCTGTACGAGACAGCATAATTGTAACAGTGGTTGTATTTCAGTGCTTGGAATGGATAACAATACATGAGCAGCTATTTAGTGTTTGAGTCTCATTAGTCCTGGCGAGACACTATGCCTTGTCTCATATGCACTGTTACTGCTTATATTTCTTTTTTGTTCATTTGTTTTGGGAACCTATGCATTCAAGCTCAGGACAGTTACTTTGGACCTGAAGCACTGGATTTTTTTTTTTCCTCTGGAATCCACTTGTAGGTGCTTACTGTTTCTACAAAACAGATCTCAGCTATTTTACTCAATGGGCCTTTATCAAAAGAAACATGCAGCTGCTAACCACGAAAATTTTGGTTGAGAAGAGCTTGCTCACTATCACTGTAAGACTTGGCGCAAAACTGCTGGAGTTTTTTCTTTTCCCCAGTGCAGTAATCAAGAAGCTGCCTTGCTTTCCAAAGTCTTTTTGTCTTGCTTTATATTTTCCAGCCTCACTGAATAGAGGTAGGGAATCTCGCAGGTGACTGAAAACTACACCATGCTATAGATGCCATTTACCCTGTATTTCAGATGAGGAGAATAAATACCTCTGGGAAATGAATTGATAACAGCGCATTCACTCAAAAGAGCTGAATTTAGATATGTAGATAACTACAATTTGAGCATTTTCCTATAAAGAGTGCTAGTTTTGTTTTAATTTTAAGTGCTTAGGGACTAATTTGGTGTTGGGAGTTAAAGCTCTTACTTTTGCAGGGAATGAAGATCATGCATGTGATCAGTTACCACAGGTGAGGAGGCACATGGTAATTTATTAACCTCTGCTAACTTGTGTGGCCAAGCCCTTAATAAATGAAAACACAATCATTGATTCTCTCATTTATATGGTACTAACTTAGTGGGGAAAAAAAATGCAGCATAGTTCTTCACAAATTTTTTTAAGAAGTATGTATACTAGCAGAGTGACATGGATGACAACAGTATAATTTTTTTGGTGTGAATTCTCACTCTATGATTTAGGTAAACTCCAATTCCTTAAGTATTAATGATCTACTTTTTTTTCTAGGTTCTGCTGCTGCTTTTGCTCAGCATTCCAAAAGCTCTGAGCAGCCGGGCAGAATTTGAAGTGCCCCTCTCCCCTCCACTATTCTCTCTACTGTTTTACTTGATGTGTCTCGTGCTGTGTTCAGTTCACGTCATTGTATGCACATCAGCAGAAAGTTTGTGCTATTTCTGCAGTTTGTCCTGGTTAACAGCAGTTGGAGTGATGATGCTGATTTCTGCACTCATGTGTGGTATTTTATCTACCATTGCAAAGATCCTTGAGAATTGCAGACTACCGCTGAAGGTGAGAGCGCATGTTAATTATGGTTCAAAATGTTTTACGGTTTATGGCATACTTTCAGATAAAGTATTATAAAAGCTTTCTCTGTGTGTACTTAAATAAATTGTTATTTCTAATGTAATATGAAGAATTTAAAATTGTAATTGAACTGTGATGTGTTCACTGTGACATAATACTGATTGCTATAATTAAGATCATACATAGAAGTGCTTATTTCCACATTACTTTAAGAAATATTCTAATTAGTGTAAATTATTTTGCGGTTGATTTTATGAGATCAGAAACAGTTATGCTATGTACAAATGTTATGCTGTTACACAGAGATGTTTCACAATTACAATTAAAGCAAGATGCATGTTTTGCAACAACGGGCACCAGTGATGATCTATCCTTTCCCAAGTACCACAGACATTAATGCTCTAAGACTAATGAGAAAATGCTTTGCCACTACTGTTTTTTATATTGGTATTCTTCATGGTTTTTAAAAATAGTTTTGAAACTGTAACAGAGAGAGCAAAATTAATGTCTCTTCTACTTTTTAAATTAACTTTTAAAGTTTAAGAAATTGAGTTTATTACAGTCTTTGGAGTGCTCAGAAATGTTCCCAGTTGTGCGAGTAGTTACTTTCTGCAAAGTACTTGATGAGTTATATTGTAGTGAATAAAAGTCAGGTAATTCCAAGGAAACAGAATGTCTTACTCCTCTTTCACTCCAAAACTTGGTATGCCAAGAACTGTCAATCACATCACAAAATCAGCTGCTAGCTGTTTCTCATGATGCTTATTAGTCATATCTTTGAAAGGTCTCTGAAATTCAGTAACTTTAATGCTCATAGCTCTCTATTCAATGGTGCAACTTCTGAGCGGTACAGTCTTTTGTCAGTCTGGATTTATTTGAATCACATTTGGGGTTTTAATACCTTTTTTGCTAGTGTGTGACAATGTGCAGCAAGTACCTTGCTTTAATGATACGTCATATTCCTTCAAGATAAAAAGCAAAATTTCTGATGTGGAGAAACACTTAATATATATTTCATATAATTCAGAAAATGCACTGCTCTTCAGTTGGGATTAATATTGCTCTCTGTGCAACTACATGCTGTAATTCTTGAGCTTAATTATGAATTTAAATTCTTGTAAGAAAGACTGCTGATTTTTATTATTCAAACTATACCAGTTTATATTTTTCTTTTTGTAATACTGAATTTGTGTTATTCCTTCTTGGAAATGCTGCTTTTCTGAGAGAAGCCTTGGACTAAAAGTAGTGCCCTCCCCTAAAGACAGCTTTTTTTTTTTCCCCCTACCCCTTTTCAACTTTCTTCATTGCAATTCATTTTAGTGTATTGAAAGTGATTAAAAAGAGAGTTGTTGATAGAACTTGGTGTTTCTTTCTTATGTTTATATTTATCAGCCACATAAGATTTAGGTGTGTCTGTTGATCATTTAGATAGACTAGAATAAAGGAACAAATCGGCTGACAATATCTGCTTAAGGAAATCAGGGAAGGAAGTTTCGTCTCAGGTATAGCTGCTAGCAGAACAGTCTTTGTACATCACAGCCTGCTTTTCGTATAGAAAATTTTTGTGTCAAACTAGAAGTCTAGTGGTACAATTTGTTAACACTGCTGGTACTTAGGGCTGTGTTCGTCCTTAAATGGACACAGTTCACTTCTGCTGTTTCTCAGTTGTTCTACTTAGGACATTTATTAGTTTTCTGTCTTTTATTGTAAACAAGGTATAAATTATTCTTGGAAAAATTAAAATAATATGGTCTTGAAATAATAATTAATGATCCAGTGTATTCTGTAGAAACTTAATATTTACTTGCTGTGCAAAGGTAAACAAACACAACTATGGAAGACAAGGTAATTTTTTGACCTAACTTTTACCAGTTTATCTAATTTTAGCACAGTAAGAACCTAAAATGATGACTGTCTAGACTTGCATAAAATTTGGAGACATTCCACTTCAATAGAGTTGAGAGCATTGACAATGAAATATAGATTGCTCTGCCAGGTTGATAGTCTCAAAGCAATTCAGTCTGTGACCAGAAATCTTTCTTATATGACTGGAGATAGTTCCTTGTGACACTCACCACTCTAGAAGTAACTTTATATGAGCCATGAAAAATGCTTTCATACTAGATCAAAGACTGGAATCTAGGAAGATGCTGCTATTCCTTGGCTATTTTTCATTCCTGTCTGTTCTTGGCATTTTTCATCCATGTTGGTGAGAGGCAGCTGCTGGTGTGAACAACTTCCTGCAGGTGACTTAATATATTGCTAATACAGCTGCTCTGTTGATGACCACAGCAGCAATTGCAAAATTCCTCCTGGTATTCACAACTTGAGTTGGGTGGAAAGGCATTTTCTTATGAAAGGAATTAATTGCTAGCTTCCTGATGGAGGCAAATAATTCTTCAGGGAACACATAAAAACAAGCACCCATATAATCCATGCTGTTCCACTTTTAAAGTTAATCTTTCTGAGGAACTTTAGAGGAGGAAGTGCCATTTCCATACCCATAATCCGTTGGCCATTTCTGATGATTCCACCTAGTCAGCTATGCCTAGGGAGCATGGACAGGAGTATGTATCTATATCTATGTCTATCTTTATGTATTTCTATCCAGTTGTTATCTATCCCTTCTATTTTAATGGTCTTCCTTCCCCAACCCTGCTGTGTCTGTACATCTGCCTTTGAGGACAAACTGAGCAAAACCAGAAAAACTGATTAGAAATTATATCCAGGGTACTGCATCCAGTTCCATATCTTTGTCTCCAGCACCCTACATTCTGCATATGAGAGACCACTGCAGCTGGAGTTTTCTCCCTGGTCGATGTTGGGGCTTTAGATCCAATCCCCTGTTGCTTGAAGCAGGATGTTTCAGCAGGAGCTGTCTCCTTTTCCTCTTTGATATCAATTATGAAACCATCTGGAATTCAATAAGTGGAAAAAACCCTTTTATTCACAAGTGAAATTTGGTGTCACTGGCAATTATGCTTTTGTCATTTTAGGACAGAGATCAGTTAGCATCTCTTGGACATGAAGATGATTATTTTCACATTGCCTTTTAAAATATCTCCATTTGGCTATGGTGGAACAGTTAGCAATGTTTGAACTAGAAAGGTGGGGGAATACCTGAAATTGGTGCATACATGTTTTCTGGAGTTTTACTTAGCTGGAACTTCAGGACATAGCAGCAGATGATCAGATCATCTGCTTCAAGTTCATAATACAGGAATGAGGAGGTTTTCAGAAACGTCTTCCAGAAGGTTTATATGTTTGGTTTTTATTTTTCCAAAGCTGGGGCAGATAGGAATATGCTGGATTCTCTATGCCAGGTCTGTCTGTGATGATATTGTTACCAGAGACATATCCGTAAATGTGGGAAGCTGAACTGCGTCTTATGAAGTGTAGACAATAGCAGTTCTGGTTGAGGCAGATGTAACTTTGTATCCAGACCCATAGAAATCCATTTTCATCATCCTGTCTTCAATCCGATTCCACAGGTGACTGGATTGCTGGATGTGTATCTCATCTCATCAGGCTTTGCTGTCTCTGTTAAAACTGCAGAGCAAGCTTGAAATACTTCGTAGGTTTAGTTAGTTAAGTTCTTCCATTCCAGACAGGTATAAAAGTAGTGACCTGGATTTCCTGGATTTTAATTACATTTTTACCATTCTCAGGGCTATTGCAGAGCAATATGGTGGTTTTGTTGTTGTTATTGTTTTTTTCCAGGTGGCTGCTTATACAAAGATAGAGCCTGGAGAATGTGAAAGTAGTGGATAGTCTGGTGTTGCTTGCAGTGTAGATGTGAGAGGTTATTTACTGGTAACTGGGACACAAACACTAATTCTCGAAGGTTCATGTCCTCCCACCTTCCATCCTCTTTTCAGTAGAATACCTAGAGATTGGGGGAGAAACTGGTTGTCTGTATATGCTGTGTTTTGATCATGAATGGCCTTCTATCTGAGTTAAGAATATTACTTATGATAAAATATCACTGAAACCAAGTGTCTGTGACCTGTGCATCTCCACAGTGCAAATCTCTATATAGTCTCCACTTCTGAAAGAGCTCTGAAGCCATGCTCTTCTGATGGTAGGAGGAGAATCCTCAGTCAGGGTCTTGCCAGTTAAGAATGCTAAAAGCCTTTCCTAAACTCATGTTATATGATACAATGTAGGTATTTTAAAAGTAATTAAGATAATCTATCCTGTTAATGGCTTCACAGCTTTTTTCTTCAAATTGTTTCTGTTCACATCTAAAGGTTTCTCTGAAGTGCTTCTCATGTGAAGCCTCTTTTCCACTGTGGCTGAATACAGAAACTGATTACCAAGTTCATGAATTTTCTGAAGACCAGTGCAGTCAGTGTTAGCATCTGCTTCCTGACTGTTATTTATAGGTTATGATCACTATATTTCTAGCAGCACCAGAGCCTTCTTTTAATGACGGTTTAGGCTTTAAATAGTTCTGCAGCCCTTTACAAATTCCAGAAAATTGCCAAAAATTTTAAGTTCTTGTTCATAGTTTCACTCTAATTGCTCGGTAGTTGAACTAAGTGCGATATTTACTTCAAGTAGTTGCATTTTTTTGCTATTTCTGATAGAAATCAAAACCAATAGCTTTTTGAAAATAGAATCCAAAACCTGAAGCTGGTCAAATACAGCTTTTGAAATCTTTCATTGTGAAGAATTAAAGTGTTTTTTATTACATAAGCAAAATGTCCCTCTTTCCATTTATTTTAAAACACCCTGGTCATTTAAAAATATTTTTGTTTTTCCTCTTTCATGTGATATTATTTACTGAATTGGATGATAAAACATTTTTATGCAAATGAACCTAAGTATTTTTTTTTTCATTTTTTGACTTGGAGGGGAAAAAACGTGACTGGATGATGCCTTTACTGGGCAACTTTCAAAAATTATCCCAAAGAGGTCCGTTTCTGCATTACTTAATTACTAATATCTGCTGGGAAGACAACACAGCTAAGCACACACAATCCAGGAGATTCCTGCAGATCATTGATCATAACTTTTTGACACAGGTGGTGGAGGAGCCAATGAGGAGAGATGTGCTGCTGGACCTTGTCCTCACAAACCAGGAAAGAGTGGTTGGAGTATTGAGGGTTGAGGGCATCTCCTCCATGAGATGGTGGAGTTCAGGATCCTGCGTGGAGGAAGCAGGACAATATGTAGGACTAAAACCATGGACTTCAGCAGCGTGAACTTTGGCCCCTTCAAACTCTTACTTGGAAGAATCCCATGGGATAGGACTCTAGTAGGTAGAGGGGTCTGAGAGAGCTGGTTAATATTCAAATATCATTTCCTCCAAGCTCAAGGTTGATGCATCCCTATGAGCAAGAAGTAAAGGCAGCAGGAGGCCTGCATGGATAAGTATGGAGCTTCTGCGAAAACTCAAGTGGAAGAAGGATGTTTACGTAATGTAGAAAAAGGGACAAGCCACTTGGAAGGAATATAAGATATTAGAGTATGCAGGGATGCGGTGAGGAAGGCTAAGCTCCACTTGGAATTAAATCTGGCAAGGGATGTAATGGGCAAAAAGAAGGGCTTCTTCAAGTACATCAACAGCAAAAGGAAGATTAGGGAAAATGTAGGTCCGCTGCTGAATGGGGTAGGTGCCCTGGTGATGGAGGATACAGAGAAGGCAGCATTACTGAATGCCTTCTTTGCTTCTGTCTTTGCTGCTAAGGCCAGCCCTCAGGAATCCCAGACCCTGGAGTCTGACCTCTGACGAGAAAGTCTGGAAAAAGGAAGACTTTCCCTTGGTTGAGGAGGATCAGGTTAGAGGTCATTTAGGCAAACTGAACACCTACAAATACATGAGGCCTGATGGGCCCAGTGCTGAGAGCGCTGTCAGATATTATTGCTAAGCCACTCTCCAGCATTTTTGAAAGGTCTTGGAGAACTGGAGGGATGCCTGAGGAGTCGAAGAAAGCTAGCATCACTCCAGTCTTCAAAAAGGGCAATAGCAATGACTCAGGACACTACAGGCCAGTCAGCCTCACCTCCATCCTTGGAAAGATGATGAAACAGTTCATTCTGGATGTCATCTCCAAGCATGTGGAGGAAAAGAAGGTTATCAGGCATAGTCAACATGGATTCACCAGGGGGAAACCACGTTTGACCACCCTCATAGCCTTTCTGTGATGGCATGACTGGCTGGGTAGACGAGGCAAGAACAGTGGATATTGTCTACCTTGACTTCAGCAAGCCTTTTGACAGAGTCTCCCACAACATCCTCATAGGTACACTCAGGAAGTTTGAGTTGGCTGATTGGACATGAGAACTGGCTGGATGGCAGAGCTCAGAGGGTTTTGATCTGTGGTGCAGAGTCTGGTTGGAGGCCTGTAGTTAGCGGTGTTCCCCAGGGGTAATTACTGGGTCTGGTCTTGTTTAACATATTCATCAATAACTTGGATGAAGAGACTGAGTATACCATCAGTGAGTTTGCCAATGATACAAAACTG
This sequence comes from Caloenas nicobarica, assembly GCF_036013445.1. Classification (NCBI taxonomy): domain Eukaryota; kingdom Metazoa; phylum Chordata; class Aves; order Columbiformes; family Columbidae; genus Caloenas; species Caloenas nicobarica. The sequence goes on along the minus strand of NC_088284.1, from coordinate 43,568,857 downwards.
GGGCGAGTGGTGGCTACACCAGAAGGTTGTGATGCCATTCAGTGAGACAAGTGTAGGGTCCTGCACATAGAGAGGAATAACCCTGTGCACCAGTACAGGTTAGGGGTTGACCTGCTGGAAAGCAGCACTGCAGAGAAGGACCTGGGAGTCCTGGTGAACAACAGGTTGACCATGACTCAGCAATGTGCTCTTGGTGGCCAAGAAGGCCAAATGGTATCCTGGGGTGCATTAGGAAAAGTGTGACCAGCAGGTCAAGGGAGGTTATCCTGTTCCTCTACTCTGCCCTGGTGAGGCCACATCTGGAGTACTGTGTCCAGTTCTGGGCTTCCCAGTTTAAGAAGGACAAGGAACTACTGGGAGAGAGTCCAGTGGCAGGCTGCAAGGATGATTAGGGGTCTGGAGCATCTTTCTTGTGACGAAAGGCTGAGAGAGCTGGGTCTATTCAGCTTGGAGAAGAGAAGGCTGAGAGGGGATCTTATAAATGCTTAGAAATATCTGAAGGGTGGATGTCAAGATGATGGGACCAGACTCTTTTCAGCGGTGCTCAATGATAGGATGAGGGGAATGGGCACAGACTGAAGCACAGGAGGTTCCATCTGGGTATGAGGAGAAACTTCTTTACTCTGAGGGTGACAGAGCACTGGAACAGGCTGCCCCAAGAGGTTGTGGGGTCGTCTTCTTTGGGGAAATTTAAAACCCATCTGGACACATTCCTGTGCAATCTGTTCTAGATGAACCTGCTTTAGCAGGTGGGTTGGACTAGATGATCTCCAGATGTCCCTTCTAACCCCAACCATTCTGTGATTCTGTGACAATGCTGCTACATCAAATGTTAAAGGTACCATGTCTTGGGAGATTATAGACTTAAATTGAAAGCCTGGCATTTATAAATATCTAAACCTAAGATTCTGTATTGTTTTTTTGCCAAGATATCAGTGTGAGTCATACAAGTATTTTAATATCTGGAGTGCCTGCTGAGTTCCTGAGGGTTGGAGGTGTTCAGCAGCTGGAAAGACAGAGCTATGATTATCAGAGTAGGACCTACATTTCTGTGCCTATAAACCAGATCTAAAAGCCAAGTACAGTCAAAGTAATCTCAGGTCAGGCTGTATAAAAAAACTCTATAATGATGGCATTCCTAATAAGGCATAGTTTCATATATGAGGAATTACCAGTAAATGTAGAAAAACTTGATGATGCTATTTTCAGTATTTTTAGATCATCAAGGCTCAGGAGATTATAATTTGCAGGATAATTTTTCATTTTGCGTAGTGACTAACTCTGGTCTGAAATGTGTTTTTTCCACAAATGCTGTTGGACTTTAATCCTCTGTGAATGTAGGAGTACATTTTTTCTCTTTTCTACTGGAGTTTTGGGACTCAGACAAGCAGGCAAGAAAATGGATTTCTGACAGTGGGACATTTCACACTAACACCATCATTTTCATGAGGCTGTTGCATGTTCCCCATTGATAATACATCACTTCTTCAGTGTGGTTGCTGACAGAAATATAGTTGCTGACAGCAACCACATAAAAGAGAGCAACCCTTATATAGATGTAATGAATTGTATTGAAGACTAGTTTACTCTCATTTGTTGAGGATCTCAGATTTCTTAGTCTCTGCAAGAAGGTGGTACTTACGTGCTTGCTTATTTAGTTACCAAAATCTTTAAGGTCAGCCTGATGAAATAATTAAGAGTTTAAAGTTTCTGTGGTTTAATCATGTACTATTCTTGCCTCAGCTTTTGAATTTCATGGTCTTTGATTGCTGCATGGACTACATCTCTGCCTTGTCCTTTTGTTCCAAATACCAGCTTATGGTATTTAATTTTCAGATTAGAGTACTAAACAAAAAGGAGTGGTCTTTGGAGCACCAATGAAATTTCAAATGCTAGTAAATTTAGATTGGGCCTGGGCAGTTTTTCAGATTGACTGTTCTTGAGCTATTTTTTGTGGGTTTTTTCACACATTATTATGTGTTACCTCATAGCAGCTTTTTTTTTTCCATTTTTTAAGTGAGGTGACTTTGATGTAATATATTTCTTCTACAACACAAGAAATGGAGGTGATGCGAATAGGTGATAACTCTAACTATACCTCCTGCATTCTTTCACATACATCTTATAAAATCTTGATGTTGCAAAAGTTGTTTTTGTCAAAGCAAAATTCCAGATAGTGTTAACTGTAATAGCTGCTTGCATCAAGCATGTTTGTCTTCTCCATGTTATGTGGTCTTCCATATTGAACAAAAACACATATGCTGCTGTCAGTAAATCTTAAGCATAAGTGAGATGTGCACCTAAGATGCTCAGGGATATTTGTATTGTTTACATCCACTTTCTTGTTACCTGCTCTAAGGCTGCTGAGTTTCTATATTCGTCTAACAAATTACTTAAATGCTTTTGGAATTGTGGTACACTATGCATCTTTGAATGTGAGTACGTTCTCTGTGAGACTTATCTGTGTGAATATTCAAGGTGGTTTTTAAAAGTTTGTCATAAGGTTGAATGTAGGAGGATGATGTGGTTGAAATATGCAGTTAAAGAAATTATCATGAAAGTAGGTTTAGAGATATTTGTAAGTAAAAATGGCATGCAGTAGTTTTGAATTGGCTTTTAAGCTGTTGTTTATCAGGTGTTTAAAATACCAGTTTAAGAGATACTCTGTGATATTCTCTAATGGAGGAAAAATTAATGAGAAAACAAAATGTATAGGATGATTTTTGAAAGTGTCTTTCCCAAAATGCTTCACAAGTATGTAACCCTGTTTATTAAGGTATGTTAGGAAGCCCTGTCTGGCTCTGGTGGCTTCCAGGGCTGGGACACTTGTCCTGCATGCCTAGCCTGGACCCCTGTCCTCACCTCTGGTTCAGACTCTGAGAAGTTAAACAGACAGAAGTCCCCACAGTCAGTGGCCCTGTGACCTCTCACACACAGGTTCACCCTCTGGGCCCTCCAGTTCCTGATACAGACCTACAAGCCCAGTGATCCATGGGCTGCATTGCAAGAAGCATGGCCAGCAGGTCAAGGGAGGTGATTCTGCCCCTCTGCTCTGGTGAGACCCCATCTGGAGTACTGTGTCCAGCTCTGGAACTGTCAGCATAGGAAAGACATGAACCTGTTGGAGAGGGTCCAGAGGAGGCCACAAAAATGATCAGCGGGATGGAACACCTATGAAGACAAACTGAGAGACTTGGGGTTGTTCAGCCTGGAGAAGAGAAGGCTCTGGGGAGACCTTGTTGCAGCCTTTCAGTACTTAAAAGGGGGCTACAAGAAAGATAGGGACAGACTTTTTAGTAGGGCCTGTTACAAGATGACAAATGGTGATGGTTCTAAACCAAAGCAGAGGAGATTTAAGCTAGACATAAGGAAGAAATTTTTTACAATGTGGGTGGTAAAACACTGGAACAGGTTGCCCAGAGAGATCGTAGATGCCCCATCCCTGGAGACATTCATGGCCAGGCTGGATGGGGCTCTGAGCCACCTCAAAGATGTCCCTGTGCATTGCTGGGAGGTTGGACTAGCTGACCTTTGAAGGTCCCTTCTAACACAAACTATTCTGTGATTCTATAGTCGCTTTTCCTGTTGCTGACATCCTGACCTCTCTTCCACTCTTGTCCCTCCAGCTGCCGGCACCTCAGGCACACAGTCTCAATGGCCTGTTGTCCCCATTCCAGTTTCTGACACGTGGACCTTCATGTGCTGCAGTCACTGGCACTATAGGCATGTGGGTCCAGTGACCTGTGATCCTGCTCCAGTTGCTGGCATTTACCTTTACTCATTCTGATCTCAAGTTGCTGACATGCAGGCTTGTCCCCTGTTACTTGCAGGGAGACCTTGCAGCACCTACAGGTGGGACAGAAGGTGGAGTTTCACAGAAAGGTAGAAGATTTGATAAGACAGGATAGGAGCAGCAGTCAGGCACAGGGCTCAGTCATAGTGCACTGACTGGTGCCTGCTTGTAATGTGTCTGTGGCCCCTTCATCCTTCCTTCTCTCACTTTGCCTTGTGCCTCCAGCCTGTTCCTCACCACCTGCTCTCCTCCACATTTAACACTTTCCTGAAGCATTGCTTAATGAGTTTGTATAGATCCACAGGAGCCATAAGATACCCATAATATTCGTGTTCTGTCACTTCCCCCTTATCTGTTACAAAGTCCGGGCTGCTGCTCTTCAAAGCTACGCCTGTGGTCTCTTAATGGCCTATCAGTTAATGGCTGAAGAGTTTTGGTCATCTTTATGACCTCCCTTAGTGCTTACTTATCAAGTTTGTGTCTCTGTGTGATCTTTTCATGGCTTTCCCTGTTATTTTGTATTCCCTGCGAGGTGAAAAGGCCCCTCACCTCATAACATCAATGAACCGGCTGCTTTCACCTTCCACATGCCATTATGCTCTCTGTTAGCTGTATCATTGAGGGCAGTGATGATGTGGCAATTCCAAGTGGCTGCTGTGAACAGGAAACTGGAGGCATTAGACAAAGAATATTTTGGCTTCAGATACGCACAGCATGTGAAATAAGTAATAGGTGGGTAAGGTTTAAAGTAGATTTTATGATGAAAGACACATTTCAAGCTAAGCAGGCTAAGGAGTGCCATCAGACTTTCTGCAAGTAACCTTTTTAAATTTGAATAGTGAAGGCTATCACTGTACTGAATTGAGATTTAAACTATTAGAAAATTACCTATTGTCTATATCTCAAGTTTGATTTCTGCAGGATTCATATTTTTACTTGTATGAATGTGCAATGGGGAGAGAGCTTGTTTTGAATCTTCTGTCACAGAGTGGTAGGGAATCTTAATCTGTACAGTTGTGATGATTATTCATAATGTTTTTTCCCTTATACAGAATGTCACTTTTAAAAGTATGATTATGTTGCAATGCTAGCTAAATAGGCTACATCGAAATGATTCTTTTATAAATTTGAGGGATTTGTCAAGATAGAAATAGTTTGTCTCACAGTTTATTTTGTTTTCTTAGAGAAAATTGCTGTAAGCACATTATGAATGCTTAAACAAGTGATATTTTTATACACTTTCATCCGTGCTATGTTTTTTGTTTGTTTGTTTGCAGAATCCAGTTGTGTCCAGTTCCAGCTGGTCAGAAATAGATCTGCTGATTCTGGCCGGAACACTTGTCCATGTTTTGAGTTTGGGAGCAAGCAGTTTTATAGAAGAGGAACATCAAACCTGGTATTTTCTTATCAATACGCTTTGTTTGGTACTGTGTCAGGAACTTTGCAGAAATAATTTTCTTCTGAAAGAATGGGACCCTCAACATAGCACCACTGTGAAACGAAATTTTGATCGTATTGGGGAAGTCTCTGAGTGCAAGAATATAGACATTCTAGCCGCAAGTTACTCAAAATTCGGCAAAGCCACCTCTTCAGCTGAATTTCTAAAAGGATCAGATAAGTGGATAAGCTTAGCAAGTCCATGGATCATCCTTATTTGCTGTCGATTACTTCGATCCTTGAATCAAACAGGCGTCCAGTGGGCTCATCGGCCAGACTTTGGACATTGGTTGACAAGGCGGGTATCTGATATGTTGTCATACTTTGTCTTATTTAAAAATTAATGTGTGTTTTGTTTGATGAAATACATATACGCTACAGTCTCTGTCTAGAAAGTGCTGTAGACATGCAAGTATGGTGAACAGTGAAGTAACATAAGGAATTTTACACTGCTGGAGTAATTCCTTGTGTACTGTCCATAGTTTATATGTACCATGACTTATATAATTAATGCCAATTATACATGATAGATTTATTAGAGGCAAAAAGTAAATATTTTCCATGTGTAAGTCAACAGTGTCTGGTTTGGGAAATTAAAAATTTCTTAATAGAGTTAAAGCCTTGAAATTAAGGCAGAAGGTTCTGTTCAATTGCAGGCTTTATGAAGTTGCAGTAGAAGATGTTGCGCATATAATTCTTCCTTACCTATCACAGACATTTAATGTGTGGGTGGAAAATTGAAGGAATTTTTCAAGTGTAGTATGATAAACAAGAAAGGGATTTTTTTGCTACTTGAAGTACACTGGAGAAGGACTTCTACTTTTTTTCTACTACTTGTTATTATTGTGAAGAACTACAGTCATTATTCAGTGGTCAAAAAGTATTTGATATTTGAACTGTCTTCCGTACTTCAGCTGGTGGATGGAGAAGCAATAGCTTGTGACTGACTAGTCAAGGTTTTGCAGACAGCAGATGGGGAGGCTGTGCTGTGTAAGATAAAGAGATTTCTTGCTGGCATCTTAACAACACATGGATGAAATGTCATTCATCATTCATTAGAAGAGACATGAGCAAATGAACAAATATGAGACTTGTTATTTATTGGCAGCCTCACAGATAAAACGCTAATTGCTGTGACAGGCATGAGTGCTAAAAGATATGAGTTATGAGGGAATTTATCGCATTAAAGCAGTAGTTCTATACCAAATGTTTCAACCGTGCATTCTTCCTCTTGAGAGAAGGTGAGGGATTGAGGAAAGAATGTCGTATTCCCAGTGTTAAGTCCACATGATAGAGAATGGCTTCATTATGAGTTAAGCCAGTGTATGAGCAGGATTATGTGTGATTTGTTGTGACTGGGAGGATTTTTATAATTAATCTTGAGCATCTTCCAAAGGTTTATTTGCTGAATAACTTCCTGAGCCAAATGTCTTTTTCAGACTGTCAGCCCTTTTCTTTGGAGTGTACTAGTGCCACAATGCCATAAGGAAGGACTTTGATATTCTTGCAGCTGAAAAATTGTGTTTGTTTCAGAGATATGCTTTTGCTTGTATGGTCCTCCAGGACTGCTTACTGACACTTGGAAATGTTACTAGCCTTCCAAAAATTGTATGTGCACACATGGACTCCCAAAGATCCTGTTTCAGTTAAGTGTGCTCCCACCTCTGATTTCCTGGTGCTAGGTATGTCTGTTAGAGCAGCAAAAGCTGTCATAGCCTTGAGCTGAGGAGACTCAGGGAGATAGCACAGGTATTAATAGAATGTAGTCTGCAGTTAGAGCAAGTGCTTCTAGGGCTTCCTGATTTATTAAAAAATGTTGTGAAATCCTGTATGCCTCGCTCTAACACTGTTGCTTGTCAGGTGCTTCCAAGCAACTCAGGTAAAGCAAGGTTCTTTACACATGTTCTGGCTTAGTTGTCTTCTTGTTGTTGTTGGGGAGGGAGTGGGAAGAAGACGCTATTTTAGTGTTTCTTTTTTTTCTCTTGTGAATTGGAATTGGCATGTTTTGCAGAATTCCCATCTGTCTTTGGAAACAACAGAATCACAAGATGTTGAGGTTGGGAGAGGACCTCTGGAAATTATTTGTTTCAGTCCCCCTACTTAGAGCACAGTGATACCACATTGCTCAGATCGCTGTCCCCCTGGGTCTTTGATATCTGTAGGCATGGAGGCTCCACAACTATTCTGGGCAACATGTTTTCTTTCTCCCTCCAGAACTGTCCTGTTTAAACAGAATTTCCTTTTTTCCAATTTGTATCCATTGCCTCTTGTCCTTTTGCTGGGCACCACTGAGAAGAATATGGCTTCATCTTTTTTTAATACCAGCCTGATTAGAGGTGGAGAGTAAGTTCCATATTAAGCCTGTTCTTCTTGAGGCTAAACAGTCTCAGTGCTTTGAGCTTCTCCTTATATGACAGATGCTCCAATCTCATAATTTTCGTAGTCCTTCACTGCACTTGCTCCAGTATGTCCATATATTTCCCTGTCTGTGCTGGATAACTCATAACTGGACCCAGGGCTGAGCACAGGGTAAGAAACAACTTCCTCAAACTACTACTAATGTTTTTCGTAATGCTGCCCCAAATGCTGTTGGTCATCTTTGCTGCAGGGGCACATTGCTGGCTGATGATCAACTCAGCGTCCAAAAGGATGCTCAAAGCCATCTCTCAAAAGATGATCAGCCCTTAGTCTGTCCTCATGTGTGTAGCTTTTGTTTCAAGGCGCATGACTTGCCTCTTTGTTGAACTTCATAAGGTTCCTCTTGGGCCATTTCTCTGGGTTTTTTGGGGTGCCTTTGAATGGCAGCACACCCACCAATGCTATCAGCCACTGGTCCCACTTCTGTATTGTGTGACCACTTGCTGAGGGGGCACTCTATCCCATTGTTCAGGTCATTAATGAAGATGTTAAACAGTATTGGCCCCAGTGGCAAGCCCTGCGGTTAACCCTTGGTGACTGGCCTCCAGGTGGACTTTGTGCTGCTAATTGCAGCTGTGTGAGCCTGGTAGTTGAGCCAGTTTTGAGTCCACCTCACTGTTCACTTTCGTAGCCTGGACTGCGTCAGTTTGCCTGCGAGGATGTTACAGGAGATGGTGTTAAAAACCTTGTTAAAGCTGAGGTAAACATCATTGCCTGCTCTCTGCTGTTCCACTGAGCTAGTTGTCTCATCACAAAAGTCTGCCAGGTGGATTAAGTTTTACTTTCCTTTCATAAAGCCATCACAAACCTATTATTAAAGCTGTCTGCCTCCCCTTTCAGTAAGGGCTAAGTACAGCAGGTAAATCTCAAACCCAAAACTTCCAGATTTTGGTTCTTCCCCACAAAATTATTGCCTCACATCAGATATATTTACTTGGGTCTTGAAACAAGCAGAAGAGACTTACTTAGTCTGCATAGCCTTATAGTCTTAGGCTACAACTTCTTGCTTGTTTCTAACAGTACATGAAAGGACCCCTTGCCATACAAGGGCAAGGTACCTGCTGTGTTGCTCCTCCCCTCACTGGCACTGTATTTTACCAGCACAGCTGTTGCTTTGTCAGTATGGTGAACTAAATCATTGAACAGATGTGACTAGAAAAATAACCCAAGATGGCATGGGAAACTGTTGGCATTCAGATGGATCACTTCCCACTCTGGTTTACCATCCAGCTTCACAGTCAAATGGGTTGCCTTAGTAACAGGAATACAGGAAGGTAAGAGTCCGCAATCCAGGACTGTTACTGTTGAAATTACTATAGAAACAAAATGTGGACGTATCTGCATCTTTTGAAGTGCTGCAGATATAATCAGTTTTTTCTTTCTGCCATTGCAAGCATTCCTTACAAAAAAACCATTTGCCTTTCAAATCTGATTGAGAAAGAAGCAATGATTCACAAACTTTTACATTTGGGTGCTTTAAAGAGATTGTGGAACAGTCCAGAGTGCTGTGCCCTATGAGGCTGAGGATGTGTCATTGGGGCTGCCACAGTTCTGCCTTCTCCCTTTCACTAGTGTAACTACTTCTGTTGTCCTCAGTGAGCAGGTGAAAGAGCAGAACCCCGGCAGCCCTGGCACAGGTTGACGTGGGCTGCCGTGGAGCTACATCCTGGCTTAAATCAATGGAGAAGTTGTTAGCCTAACAGGAGAATATAATATATGTCACCCTGCTGACATGTACTTCACTTGCTTCGTAGGGTTAGAAGATTGCCCACATAGCAGCATTTGAAGGGCACAGTTTTTGGACTTGAACATGTGGGTGAGTTCTTAGTTCTGAAATGGTTCAGTGGGCAAGTTTCAGAAAGATCAGTCAATGACACAACAAAATCTTTGCACATCCTGAGGTTTGTAGAGTATCTCTAAATTCCTGTTTGGCAAGCATGTTTGCATTTTCTTTGGTTGGAGGTTTTAACATCATCTTTGTTTCTTCTCCTTCACAAGAGAACAGGGTGGAAGAGATGTCTTCGTAGTGTTTTGATCAGGATTGAGATGATGTGTTTTTCTTATAGCATAATTTAAAGTTGGTAAACTGAGTTGCGTGAAGCACTTATTCCTCTCCCCAAAATGCATTGCTAGTCGCTAAGGTTGACTGAAAAAAAAACTTTTGTGAGGAAAAAAAGCAAAAGAGAATCAGACAGTAGATGAAGTGGAAGAGAACATGCAGTCCCTGAATTTGCCTAGAAGTTGGGTTTTCTTTTTAATTAGTTAGTATTCCATTAGCTCCATTTGGCTGTTAGCCTTGGTCAGAGCTGAAGGTGTCAGAGCTGCTACATGGCTCAGTGGGAGGGGTGAAGCTGTCAAAGACAGCACCAGCGTGAAGTCACAAGAAGCAGCAACATGGGAAGATGATTTTCTTTTAATAATGTACTTACCCACCCCCAAATGTCCTTCCTCACAAAGCTAGCATACCATAGGACTACTTTGTATTCTATTGTACATAGTAGAATGAAAGTAAACAATTAAAAAAGGCTTTAGCCACACAAAATATGAGCTGTGCACATTTTTAATTCCTTTCACTCTACTTGTATTTGCAGTAGTGAGGTGACTCAAAGCAGTGGAAAGAAATGTCTTCACTCTTCATACTGATACCACAAATATGAAAGTATAGACTACAAGCTTTTACAGTAAGAACATACAGCCGAAGCTCTCTTTTTTCCTTCTTCCTCCCCAAGTTCTCTCTCAGGAAACTATTGGTTCTTCACTTTCAATTTTAGGGCTGGGGCAAAACCCAATACATTTCAGCTAAGGTCGGAGTAGCATGTTCATGCTTGGATTTCTGAATAGAATATCAAATTAGTTAGAACTTTGCTACATGGCTGGACTCTGTGCTCAACAACTACAGTCTCCTTTCAAAATAGGTGCTAATTTAATATGCACTTAGTTGCCAAACTGTGAGAAACTTGGCTGAAAAACCTTAAAACTGTTGACGATTGTCCTGGGTTGGCTGAGTTAGAGTTCATTTTCACAGGAAGCTGAGAGGGGACACAGCCAGTACAGCTGACCCAAACTAGCCAAAGGGATATTCCATACCATATGACACCATGCTCAGAATATAGCTGAGGGAGCTGGCCAGGGGAGGGAATTATTGCTCAGGAGCAGGCTTGGCATTCGTTTTCTGGATGGTGAGCGATTATGTTATGCATCCCTCGCTTTGTATATTCTTTTACTATTATTATTGTAGTTATTTATCTTTTTCTTTGCTCTTCTGTTAAACTGTTTTTATCTCAGCTCACATGTTTTGCCTTCCTCCCCCCTCCTCCCTAGCCTATTGTGATGGAGGAGGAGTGAGTGAGTGGACATGTGGTCCTAGTTACTGACTGGGGCTAAACCATGACAGTGGTTTATGCTGACCTGACTTCACTTGCTATAAATCCTTTTGTTGTTTCTTCAGCAAACTCTGTGAAACACTGGAGTAGGTTTTTTTGTTTGATTTCGTTTTTTGCAACAAATTTACGTGGTTCAGAAAAGTACAAAATAGAAATCACAGAGGACTGTTACCAGAAAAACTGGATGTGAGTTGGATATAAGCCCCTGTACTAGCAGTCAAGAATGTACCATTAGTGACTGATGTATACATGACTTTCAACACACCTTTGCTGTCCACTGGGCCTTCTCTGAGAATTTTCTTTCTTTTGAGGGGGTTAGAGTATGATTTCAAATGTTCACTGTAGGAAATTGCAGCTATTAGTGAGTGTCTTGTTTCATATAGCACCAGCAATTATTTCTTACAGGTAAGAATGTGTTGGGTTTTTTTAATCTTTGTGTTGCTGTGTTAGATTTGTCTGCAAGAGTCTCTTAACAGAAGTACATTGATGATTTTAGATTAAGAAACAAAGATGGTAATGATGATGTACTGTTGCTTATCCCTGATTTATTTTATCTCACTTTCATACATTGAGCAGCCAAGGTGAATACAGCCTGAAAGCTTTTAACATTTTCCATGAAAGTTCATTTGAAAGATGCAGTGGGTACTAAATTAGTTCTTTATGTGTTAATCAGAAGAGATGGTATGTGCACTATCTTCACAGGCTCCTGCAGCAATCCATTCACAGCTTCTGTCTCTTCCTGTAGAGGAAGAACAATAGTGAGGAGAAGCATCAGGACTACATTTTCTCTCCTGTAGTGTTCTAGTTCTTATTCCTCTCACTTTCCTCTACTGGTCTGGACATCTCTTGGGAGTCTTGTTAAGTTGTATGAAGTCCTTGACTGGGTCCTGCAGAGAGGACTAACAGGACAATTTTTCTGCTCCATATCCTTTCCTCTGTGACTTTCCAGGCACCACAGTTGGAAGAGCTATTGGTCAAACTCCTGATAAGGCATTTACTAGGGAATATGAAAGTAAACCTGTTTGAAGTACTATAATTTTGATTAAATCAAAGATAAAACTCAAGTTTCGTACGTGCAATTGGAGTTAATGCAGATAACAGCCCAGGCTCACTCTCAGTTTGCTGAAGTTAGTGATTTTTTTATCATGGCATTTTGAAGTGTGGAAGACAGAAGGTGGAGCCTTTGACTCTTATACTCTACATGATCTTCTTAACAGAATGTAAATCTAACAGAATTAGTGGTTCTAGGTCATCTAGGATACTGGGAATATATGCAGTAGGCAAGGGGTAGCAATCCTGGGATTACAGTGGGCTTTCTGCAGTTGCATACTGGCTATGGTAGGAGTTCAGTGCAGATCTTTACCTTACCCCATTAGATATTGCAGTGCTAATTGATACCACTGTGGATTTAAATACATAATGTTGGCAGCAAGCTCAATGAAATGCCCTTGATTTTGGAATGAGTGTTACCTATTTAGGATGCAGGTGAACAAACAAACTGTATCTGTAATTTTAGCCATGATGCAAATTTGATGTCTTTATCTTGTATGTATTGAACCAGTACAAGGTGCTGTAGTTGTGTAGAGGAATCATATTGTGCTAATGTGTTTGTGTGTGTATTTTAAACTATGTAAGTATATTTCTGGCCATTTTGGCTAGGTAATATTTTGTATGTCTGAAATTAAACAAATCAAATACATGTGCAGTTTTTTAAAAAGAGAGAGTAGTTCTAATTCAGTAGTGCAAAAATCTTTGCTGCCTTACTCTAGCGAATGAAATTCTGTAGTATAAGCAAAACGCACTGTTTCAAAGTGTATAAATAACAAAACCTTAGTTTAAAAGCATTAGACCTTTTTCCATTATGCAATATGCAGCTCAGTTTTTATATAATTAACTGAATAACTAATGTATGGTGGAACACAATAATTACACTTTTAAACATGCATGCTTGAATAGAAAACCTCATTAATAAAACTGCACTTCTAAAAATACTAGAACATTTTATCATATCTCGTGGAAAGTTCGTAACAGATGTGAGTGCAGTGATTAATTTGGAAATACAATGCTGTAGCTAAGGCTATGTCAAATGTATTTAGCAGTAATTACAGTGGTTCGAAGGGATTTTTTTGTTTGCTTCTTTTTTTTTTTTTTCCAGCTCTGAACATAAATCTGAACTCTCCTTCTTGGCTGCAGTCTCGCTACTTAAGGTCTTCTTTCTGGTTCAAAGAAGATGCTCTTTGGTTTCAAAAATTGCTATGGCACTCGGGCTCCTGGGAGTCTACAGTTACCGGGCAGCTATTGGAAATGTCATATTTCCATGGCAACATGACAGCCAAGATATTTCAAAGTAAGTTAATTTTGAAAAATGCTTAGGCAGTAATTGAGAGAGTTGCTTTTCCATATCTTTTGCAGGTGAGTGTTCTGTAATGTATGGCTTTTCAAGATGTAAACAAAACCTTCTTGAGGTCTAGGCTGTGCTGCACAATGCATACAAAGGATTTTTACCTGGACAGAGAGGGCACAAGGGCCTGTAGTAACAAAACAAGGGGTAATGGCTTTAAACTGAAAGAGAGTAAATTTAGATGAAAGGAAGAAGCTCTTCACCGTGAGGGTGGTGAGGCACTGGAACAGGTTGCACAGAGAAGCTGTGATGCCCCATCCCTGGAAGTGTTCAAGGCCAGGTTAGATGGGACTTTGAGCAACCTGGCCTAGTGGGAAGCATCCCTGCCTGGGACAGCAGGGCTGGAACTAGATTATCTTTAAGGTCACTTCCAACCCAGACCATTCTATGGTTCTGTGTTAAGTTTCTTCCAGAGCTAGTCTGTAACTGTAAAGAAGCTATTAGCTCTTTCACCAATAGCTACTTTTGGAATGTAGCGAAGTGGCTTTAGTTTTCACAGGATACTTTTTACTGTTGGCTTGTACCTGGCTCTGCAGCCTCAAGTTTTTCTAAATGTCAGAGAGCTGCAGAATATTTCCAGAGTCAGCTAGGACATTTAATGAGGAGGAAGGGATCATGGAAGAGAAGTTGTAAAACGATTGTCTTCTGAATATAATAAACATTCTATCACTCTCATTTTGAATTTGATATAGGTATGAATGGTTTCTGTTGGAGCTTCTTAAGCAGGTGCCAGAAATTCACAAGATGTGCAGAGATAGAAAAAACTCTGCAGGAGAAGATTTGCTAATGATGCATGCTTTATAACAAATATTTCTATATATGTATAGGTAGATATATTTGCTTACATTCCATCTCTCCAACTGTTGAAGGTAATTCTAGTTGTATACTAGCACTAAGTAAACATTGTGTACTCGTTCTGCCAAATGCAAAAGTAATGGTAATCTTTACTCAGTCTGCAGGATCTGGCCCTCTGTTTGAAATATGTGTGATTTCTAAGTGACCTCTGGCTTTGCTTTGTTTGAGTTAAATCCTTGGAGAAGAATACTGTCGTTGCAAGAAGAAGAAAAACATTGCAATGGGGGACAGAATGTTAAATACAGAAATTGAGCTGTAAATAAAATGCGATTAGAGAAATAAGTGGAGTACTTAAATACTGAAGACAAAAGCATTTATAGGGAACTTGTGCATTCTGTAGTCAGCATATTGACCGCAATTGTAACAAGAAAAATACAGGCTTTTTGTGTTATTTCACCTTAAATAAGTAGTGAACATGGTATTTGCTTAGATTATGTCAGACCTTTATGTATCACTGATTATATACTGGTTTAAAGGTAACCGTCAGGTAACCCTTTAGATCCTCTGTGTAAGGTGAAAGCTGGTAATGTTAGCAAGCACAGGTTCTGACCTTTGCGTCAGCATGTGTTCTGTACCTGGGGCAGGAAGTGTGATGCAGGGCTCAGGATGGTCTCTTGCAGCAGCAACTCATGCTAACATGTGGACTTCTCATCCAAAAGTATTATATAAGGCCTAATAGGGCAGACATGTTTTGCCCAAGATCACTAACTCCTCAAACACATTATCTTTGGCAAGGCTCCCAATAGAGCATGTCAAAACCAGTGATAGACAAATGTTAGTAGATTTCAGGTGTTAGCTAATGGTGTTGACATAGTGATCCTGTCTCATCTTTATTAAATGGCTGATAAATGGCAAAAGCCTATTTAAAATGCCACCAGGAACAAAACCAGGACTGTCTTTTAAATGTGTCTAGAGGTATCTTCGGTGTATTCATGATATGGAATAGCTCCTGATTCAGGTGCAAGGTGGAGGTGGTTTTGCGTAATATGAGAAAAAGCTGTAGTCAGCCACTTTGTTTTTCATGCATAATGCTTTCTTCTGTATGATGGAGAATCTTTGCTCTGAAACATTCCCTTTCTGTACCCTTTACTGAAGACAAGTGTTTTCTCTGCACGTGGCAACTGCTGGGAGGTGGATGAGGGAGAAGAGGCAGCTGATGTCTGTCCTATCACACACTAAGATAACCTCTAAAGTAAAAAACACAAGGAAGTAATTTGGCCTTCTATTTCCTCAGAATTCTTTTTAAAAATGGTAGTTTGTGCAATGAGAAAGATGGATATATGCCATACTGACACAAACAAAATAATAGCAGTGCATTTGCTGCTAAATTGGTTTTTTTTTTTTTAGTTTGAATTTCCATCAACTGGTTAATTTCAGTTTTCACGTAGCTCATTTAATAGTGGCAAATGCCCAAAGCTATTTTCTAAAGTTTTACTTCTAAGTTGCATGAATATATTTGAATATTTTTTTGTAATTATTAGATCAGAATTACCAGAGATACTAAAAAAGGACACTGAGTTTCTGCATTAGCCAGAAACACAGGAACTGTCTAAACTTTACCATTTTGTGATTTTTGCCTCTAAAGGAAAAAGCCATTGAGCCTTACAGGGGTTTTATAAAGGCTTGCTATTTAAGGGAATAAAATAGTAAAGCCCTCCTTTGCATAGACCATTAGGTATGATTTTAAACTTTTGGAAGGTAAACCACAGAACAGAGCACTGTGTTAAGGTTTAAGAAGGCCACATCACTATCATGTGGTGGTTTTACCTTTTTTTCTTGGTTCTGTGGGTGCAAAAAGAAAACTGAACATGTAAATACTGTTGCTTATTATTTCTCCTTTTTGGTTGTCTTTCCTGTGTGTAGAAAAAAAAAAAGACTGAATTCAAGCTCATTTAATAGTAATTATTTGAGAAGGAAGGTGACCTTCCGTAGACTGAAGAAAATAATTGAAGTTAAAAGGAGAAATTCGCTTTTAGAAATTTTGACTATTGATGTTTCCTATGGTCAGCTAGGTACACTAGTTACATCAAGTGTAACTATGCTTTTACTGTTTTTAGTGTCATGGTCTAATACTCCATATATTGTTAAGCGTGGATGACTCGGTCCTCGCTTCTATGTGAATTATATTAGCTTCATAGGAGACCATGTTCATTCACCACTCATGTATAAAGTGACTGGTAATCCCTAAGGATAGTATATATTAAATTATGGATAAAGTGTGTAGATAAAGTGTGTTTTTTATCTTTCAGAAGATAAAATAGATTTATAACCACAAATTTTAATAACCTCATTTGGTGAGTTCATTGGATTATTGTTATAGCTTAGCTCACACTGTGTTCTGTGACTTTTTTTGCTCAGTAAACGTAAGAGTATCAGTGCATTCTGGTGGATACCTGCTATCACTTTCTTTGTTCCTTGGTCCTTACACTTCTAGAATAGCAGGTCAGTTTTTAAGCTTACTGGTCCTTGTCCTTTTCAGCTTATCGGATGAGATGAATTTATAGATGCAATGAACATAGCAGTAGATGTTAATTACACTCACTACTTACTACTACATTTTTTTGTAATGGTATTGCCCAGGGATTTGAAAAATGTGTGCAATTAGAAAGAAAAATGTGCTGGTATAACCCAATATATCTGTATATCTGTGCAGCTATGTAAGGTGAGAAAATGTCTGAAGTGTTCAGAAATTTCAGACTGCAATGAGGATCTTCAGGCACTATCACTGTCTTTCTGATTGGCTAAAAAGAAACACATGTATGTGTCAAATGAGTTGTGAAAAATCACCTAACAGCTTAAATGGAATAGTCATTTTTAAGTCAATTTAATTCCTGAAATAAAGTTTCCATATTACTTTAAGGAGTATTTTTGAGGAAATTCATTGTGCTATATAAAGCGACATATTTACCTGAATGTATTTATGGATCTAGACCTTGAATAGTAATTAAAAATTATGTTGGTTACATTAATTGTACTTTTATCTTTTAGGTTAGTTTAGTTTTTAGCACAAGCTGTTTTCTTTGCTAAAGTTGGTTTCGAGGTGGTACAATTTAAATATGAACCAATTTTAGAGTTTTTGTATTTGACAAAGCGCTCTCATGAAATTGGCCAGTACTAGCCTTAGAATTTAACCTGGTTGACAGAACTGCATTGGTCTTGCACTTCTCTTGAAAGACTTTTTGACATGTGAAATAGGTATTAGTAAGTTGCTCATCTTTCTGTTGTTTATTTATTAACTATTATTACTCTCTTTTTTTAAATTTCCTCTTTAGGGGGATTACTGAAGCTCGTTTTGTTTATGTCTTTGTTCTTGGCATAGTCTTCACTGGCACTAAAGATATACTAAAGTCACAGGTTATTTCTGCAGACTCCAGTGTGAAGAATACAGGATTATGGGAAGTTTATAGTGGACTGGTTCTACTAGCAGCCCTTCTATTTAGACCTCACAACTTACCAGTCTTGGTTTTTTGTCTGCTGATTCAGACAATTATGACAAAATATATCTGGAGACCTTTGAATTGTGATGCAACACAGATTACTATCATGCACTACTGGTTTGGCCAAGCTTTCTTCTATTTTCAGGTAAGCTGAATACTCTCCCTGCTACAAGGGTGGGAGGGGGAATGGGGTTCGAAAGAAATATTGTGCACTATGAGTAAAATACCAACTAAATTATAGAGTGGAAAAGTTTACTGAGTTCTCAGAAGGGTTTCATTTCTAACTATTATTAATGCATGGTGGTGTTTTGTTGTTTGTTTGTTTTCCCCCAGAATCAGGGAAAGATACATACCTTGGTAACTTATCCTCAATATAGATTTCTGAAAGTGTTAAAAATATAGGATACCTATACCAGGGGTGATCAAAGTCTACTAGTGGGCCTGCTAAGTACTGTTCTAGTGATAATACATTTAAAAGTTTCAGCTGAGTTGATTAATACCAATAAAAGGCAGACGGCTTTTTGTCCCTGCTTCTTGAGGCTTACAAAACCTTTGGTAGCATCACAATAGGTCTACATGCAGTTTAAGACCGAAGTGAAGTTCAGTGACAAGGTATTTCTCTTATGAGAATCAGAACTATTTGCCATTTTTATTATATCAAATGGTATCTTCTTTCCTGAGGAGCCTCACTGATTTCAATAACATAGTTCTCTGCGTTGTAAATAAGGTTGCAATTCCTCAAAAATTTTCCTTAGCATCAAAGCTGGAGAGGTTTTTTCTATTGCTAATAATGTTGGAAACTTAGTGTAGCAGTCTGAAGAGGCCATTTGTTAAGTTAGGCATCAGGTTATTTCTGGTTTAGGAAGAGACGTTTTCTGATTTCTTGCAACATTTCAAGGAGAGATCTTGTTTGCTTTACTTTTGAGACCTGGCTGTGGATGTTAAAACTGTGGTCAAGCTTAGAGTACTTGCTACTCTGTTTCTGATCCTGTTAGTACTGACTGACGGTTGACTTTGCCCTGAGAGTACATGTCAGGATAAAGAATTGTTGATAGGGATAAGATCATCAGGATTCTTCCCTTCCTACCCAGTTTTACTGCTCAGGGGATGTAACATTTCTTAGTTGAGTGGCTTTTAAAGGTTTTGGATGTTACTGTTCAGGGAGTCAGCTCTAATTACAGCCTTCTGAGAGCAGCCCCTAGTGGGGCTGGCAAGAGGCTGAAGGCAGGACTCTCTCAGTACTGAGGTACCAAGCAAGAGCAGCTACCAGAAATTTAGTGGTAGGTAGGCTGGGAATAAAATCCTATTTATGGAAAAGGGACTATAATAAAGAACAGTGGAAATGTTTTCATAAAGCACCCATTTTCAGCGATGATGAGTTCTTGGTACAGTTGGCTGAGAATTTCACAGAACCAACAAATCACAAAAGAGTTGAGGCTGGAAGGCACCTCTGACAGTCATTCAGTCCAACCTCCCCCTATCCAATGGCAGGTGAGCCAAATCAGATTGGTCTGGACTGTGTCCAGTCTGATTCTAAATACCTGCAAGAAAGAAGACTTTGCAACCTCTCTGGACAGTTGGTCCCAGTGCTTTACCACCCTAGCCAGTACAAACCTTTTTCTGGTCTTTGAACAGAACTTCTTGTATTTCAGTTTGTGTGCATTGCATTTCATTCTTCTGCTCATCACTACTAAGTGGCTGAGAAGGTCAGAATCTAGCTACGTCTTCTTTACTCCCCCTCATCAGGTATTTATACACACTGTTATGATCCCTGCTGAGCTTTCTCCTCTTCAGAGTAAACAGGCCCAGCTCTTTCAGATAGATGTTTATATGACAGATGCTTCATTCCCGTCATCATCTTTGTGGCACTTCAGTGCACTTTATTCAGTGCACCCATGTCTGTCTTGTGCTGGGGAGCCCAGAGCTGGACCCAGGAGCCCAGATGTGATCTCACCACTGCTTAGTAGAGGGAACGGAGCATCTGCCTCAACCAGCTAGTGATGCTGTTCCTAATGCAGTCCCAGGTGCCGCTGGTCTGCACAAAGGGCAAATGACTGGTTGATAGACAACACAGTGTCCACCAAGACACTATGTCCATCTCTGCCAAACTGTTTTTCAGATAGCTATACCCCAGCCTGACCCAGGGCATGGATTTATTCCTCCCCAGGTGCCAGATTTGACATTTTCCTTTGCTGAACATAATTAATTTCTTGTCAGTCGATTTCTCCAGCCTGCCAGGGCGCCTCTGAATGGCAGCACACCCATCTGCTGTATCCACCACTCCTCCCAGTTATGTACTGTGTGCAGACTTGCTGAAGGGGCACTCTGGCCTGTTGTTCAGGTCATTAATGAAAATGTTAAACAATATTGGCCCCAGTGTCAAGTCCTGGAGTTGATTGCTGGTGACTGGCCTCCAGGTGGACTTTGTTCTGCTGATCCACAACCATGTGAGCCCAGCAGCTGAGCCAGTTTTGAGATGACCTTACTGTCCACTTTCCTAGTCTGGACTACATCAGTTTGCCTGGGAGGATGTCACAGGAGACAGTCTTAAAAGCCTCCTTGCATTAGATACATGTAGCCCATGTATCTTTGGCAAATATGGAGATTGGCTTTTTTGCCCTTCATAATTGAAAGCAATTATCTGATGTGCAAAATATTACTGTAGAAAAATAGAATGGTCAAGCTAGTATCTCATAAAATTACAGAGGCTAGAAAGGTCCCTCAAAATCTAAGTAATGCGCTCTCTTGAGTTGGTAAATTTCTCCCAGTTTATTCTGAGAGTAGATTTTCCCATCTGGGACTGTATATCCAAGGATGGAAGAAGCTTCTTCCAGAAATTATGTTTAGTTTCATGCTCTTTGTATGTAGGTTTGCTCGGTGTATAGCATTCTGATCTGCACTACGAAGGGAAAATAAAAAGTCTGTCAACCTACAAAATCCACTTCCTTCATTAAACATTTTTCTTGGATATATTTAAGCTTCTCCTTCCCTTTCCTTGGAGTTCATAGCCTAGAGCATTAATGCCTTGTTGCAAGGGAAAAACTGCTCCGTTTGTGTAGCTTAAAATTGGGATTGAAGTGTTTCATTGATTTGTTAATGACACATAATTAACTGGCCATCCTATGTTATTAATAATGGCACTTAGTTAATTGGCAGTCACTGAACAATAGAGGCAGGATCCATACCAGGTATACAACAAGTGAATATCCACCAATCTCTATGCCATTTTGCATACCTGGTTTAAAAAATATGTAATCCCCATCCATGCACCGGGACTGCTCTCTCACAAACCCATAGAGATAACCTTTCCTTCAGGTCTGTTACAAACACTCTCTTCTCATGGCAATGCAGGTTCCCCTGTTTACACACAGTCTGGTGACGGATGCAGGCACTCAAGCTTTAAGTGTTTTTGTATATCTCAAGAGTACCATAGACAACTGACCTCAGGAGAAACTATAGATGATTTTGCATGGTTACGTACACTTCCCAGCTCTTACTTACTCAAGGGTGAAACTTTGAAAATATCCTTGTTTTTAACAATGTGGCTTTCTGGTTTAGTATTTTTTTTTAATAAGCTGTTTAATCTTTTCCCTTCACCTTGTGTGGAAAAACAGGAAGGTCTTTGCTTGGTGACAGCTTTCAGATTCCTTCCTTACTTCTATGCCTTCTAATGAAGATATGCCATTTTTACTGAGTAAGCTGCAGGTATCCCAGATTTTGCAACTACCTGTCTTGGCCATGACCATCAACATTGAGGTCTTAAATTTTGACTGACTTAGGAAAGAGTTGTATTTGAGACAGAGTATGTATCGTTTGTTCTCAAATACTGAATAACCAGTAAGGAAGTACAACTAGGCTGTTTCTGCTGGAGAAGTCCATCAAGTTCTCAGCTTCAGTATTGACCTCTGTTCAGCCTGCCTTGGTGCCAGCTAGCAACTAATTTTCTACCTCTGGAACAAGATGATATCTACACTTGACTGCTAGGGGACAGATGTGAAGGAAGTACAACTATATTATTAGGCATGATGTGCACAGCTGGCGTAGGTGTAAATGTCTTCCCTGACTTTATTTCCTCAAGTTTTGTGGTTACTAGAGCTACCACTATTCAATTTGCTGAGTTCAGAGTAGTGCTAGGTTTTAATTCCAGACAGGCATGAAGAGCTAATGTGGCATAAAAAAATTATAGCAGGTTTATGGTTGAAATACAGAAATTGGAAAACACTGAAATTTGTTGTTGATTTACACCAGATCGGATACTAAATTTAAACTATGCCAGCTAAATATGGCAGCAGAAGAGAAATATAAGTTAAACAGAAAACCTTTCCATCTGGAAATAGGAGAGAGATTTAGCAAACTACTTTTTGCACATGTCCAGGTGTGATTATGAGGAGAATGAGACTTCTTGCCCTTGCTCCTGAGCTTATATTAAATCATGGTAGACAAGAGGATTCATAATGACAAAACCAGTAACTCTGTCTTGCTAAGTGTGGAATGTAAGTGATGGCCTTTTGAATATGATCATGAGTAAAAATAGCCTCATTCAGGATGGCATATTTAATGAATGAGGCAGTGTTCTTTTGAAAAAATATTGTAGAGTCCTTAAAGACTTTGTGGAAGTATAGCTGTGAAAATCCTAAGTGTATAGAGGAAGCAAGGTTCATTGGAACAGATACTATTTTTTATTAGTCAACTGGTATAGTGTATGAAAGTGGGGGAAAAAATGGAATGCCTGGGTGTGGAAGCTAATATTTTGATCTTCAGTAGAAGAGGGAGGGGGGAGCGAGGGAAAGGTTTCTCATTCTGCACTTAATCCATGCCAGGGCCCTGAGTACATCTACTGTCTAGGTGTTTAGTTTAGCAAAGTATAAGGTCATCTTCCTCACTGAGAGGAGATGTTGAGAGATCAGCTAAAAGCAAGGGCCTGGCCCTCCTTTCCTTTGGGAGCTGCTTTTAATCTGATGCTTTACTGCCTGTGCTGTGTCACAGCTGAATAAGCAGGTATATCTGTGTGGGTCTTGTACCTTCTTGATCCTGATCTGGACCTGGCGGCTGGGCTTGTTGAACTAATCGTGGACCTGCCTTGTAACTATTTGTAACTATAGACTTACTGTGTGATGCCTGGACTACATCTGGCCCTGATCACTGCCTCTGGATCCAGTACTTACGTGGACATGCCACTGAGCATTCCCAGTCCTCATGACTTAGTGCTCTCACCTGCCCTGTTTTCCCCCATATTTCCCACCCTACTTTCCGTTGCAGAACCAGCTGGTCCTTGCTGCTCTCTGACAATATGAAACTAGAAGGCAAATTTGTTAAACAGTTATAACTTACATGGGAAGACTACACATTAACACATTTTTCCAGCCCTTTATCAAGATTTCTGTGAATCATATGCAGTGGAAAAGGTTGCTCACACAGGTCATGGCAGTCTTCCTGGGATGCACCCACGAGTGCGAGGGACTTGGCAGATGTTATTGCCAAGCCACTCTCCATCATCTTTGAAAGGTCTTGGAGAACAGGAGAGGTGCCTGAGGACTGGAAGAAAGCCACTGCCACTCCAGTCTTCAAAAAGGGCAAGAAGGACGACCCGGGAAACCACAGGCCAGAAAGTCTCACCTGTGTCTGCAGTAAGGTGATGGAACAACTTCTTCTGGACATGTTTCCAAGTATGTGGAGGAAAAGAAGGTTATCGGGAGTAGTCAGCATAGATTCACCAGGGGGAAATCATGTTTGACCAGCCTGATAGCCTTCTATGATGGTATGACTGGCTGGGTAGACAAGGAGAGAACAGTGGACGTTGTCTACCTTGACTTCAACAAAGCTTTTGATACCGTCTCTTACAACATCCTCATAGGTAAGCTCAGAAGGTGTGGGTTGGATGATTGCATGGTGAGATGGATTGAAAACTAGCTGGATAGCAGAGCTCAGATTGTTGTGATCAATGGTGCAAACTCTGGTTGGAGGCCTGTAGTTAGTGGGGTTCCACAGAGGCCAGTATTAGGTCCAGTCCTGTTCAACCTGTTCATCAATGACCTGGACGAAGAGACTGAGTGCACCCACAGCAAGTTTGCTGATGATACCAAACTGGAAGGAAGGGCTGACACACCAGAAGGCTGTGCTGCCATTCAGTAAGACCTGAAAAGGCTGGAGGACTGGGCAGAGAAGAATCTGATGAAATTCAACAAGGGCAATTATAGGGTCCTGCACCTGGGGAAGAATAACCCCAAGCACGAGTACAGGTTAGGGGTTGACCTGCTGGAAAGCAGCACTGCAGAGAAGGACCTGGGAGTCCTGGTGAGCAGCAGGTTGACCCTGAGTCAACAATGTGCCCTTGTGGCCAGTAAGGCCAATGGTATCCTGGGGTGCATTAGGAAAAGTGTGACCAGCAGGTCGAGGGAGGTTATCCTGTTCCTCTACTCTGCCCTGGTGAGGCCACATCTGGAGTACTGTGTCCAGTTCTGGGCTTCCCAGAACAAGAAGGACAAGGAACTATGGGGAGGGAGTCCAGTGGTGGGCTACAAGGATGATAGGGTTCTGGAGCATCTTTCTTGTGACGAAAGGCTGAGAGAGCTGGGTCTATTCAGCTTGGAGAAGAGAAGGCTGAGAGGGGATCTTATAAATGCTTAGAAATATCTGAAGGGTGGATGTCAAGATGATGGGACCAGACTCTTTTCAGCGGTGCTCAATGATAGGATGACGGGAATGGGCACAGACTGAAGCACAGGAGGTTCCATCTGGGTATGAGGAGAAACTTCTTTACTTTGAGGGTGACAGAGCACTGGAACAGGCTGCCCTGAGAGGTTGTGGAGTCTCCTTCTCTGGAGGCATTCAAGACCCGCCTGGACACATTCCTGTGTGATCTGCTTCAGGTGTACATGCTTTAGCAGGTGGGCTGGACTAGATGATCTCCAGATTTCCCTTCCAACCTCAACCATTCTGTGGTTCTGTGATTTATGCTTGGAGGTTTTCAGAGCTTGGCTGGATAAAGTCCTGTGTTATTTATGTGTAGCTGCGTCAAAGCACTACATTTTTTTTTTTTTTTAGCCTTTTTTTAGTAGTTAGGATTTTTGCATTGTTTATTGCTTTGCATGAATTGATGAAGAGAAGCAAAGTTAAAAATATGCCAGTATTGTCAAACAGACAGGAAATTAATACATTTAGTCTGCTTATTTGTCAGGATATTATTGCAAGCTTAAGAACCTCTTGAGGAATTTTTCAGCAAGCTTGAATGATACATTGTTTTCTCCTAAGCTCTTGAGTTGTCCACATCTTAGAACTCACCATTCACTTCCCAGAAGCATACTATATCTTTATCACTGCTACTTGCCCTTCAAATGCAGCGACAATACAAATAAATACCTTGGTTGTTTCTCTCAACTATAGCAGCTCCTAAAAAACTTATGTTGCTGTAAATATTTCTTTAAATATTTTAGTTACCTTGGATGAAAGCTCATGAATGAACAAAAATTCCATGTATTCATTTATTGGTCTTGTGGGTTTTTTGTTCGCATCCTTAGAGCACTATATCTGCAGAAGAGGAGAAAGAAAATAGAGTCTCAAAACCTTTAAGACTTGTTTATACTTTCTGGTATTCTTGCCACTGGAGGAGAACAGAATAGGTTTGTACATTTTCAGAGTCATTTATATCTAATTAATCTTGCCTTTAGGTAGAGAGATGGACTGAGTGGCATTTGCAAGTGGCTTATAGCTTTTTCTTGTTACAGTTTCAAAACATTGTAGGATAATTTGTATTGGAGAGGACCTCAGGAGGCCCACAGTTCAACCCCATTTTCAGAGCAGCATCAACTGTGAGGTCAGGCCCATTTGCTCAGGGTCTTGAAACCTCCAGGGGTGGAGATAGCAGAACTTTTCTGGCCAACCTTTTCCAATGACTTCATCTGTTCACCTTAAATTATTTTCTTCAAATAATTACAAGAAAGTCCTCATTCTATGCTTGTTTATAGAGTTCCGGTTACTAGAAAGGCATACAATTATGTGAAGGGTTCAGTGGAAGTGCAATAACAGTCTGCTGTGTTAAATCACTCATTAAACAAGTCAGAAGTATATCAATTTTGTCTTGCACCTCTGTACTTCTCAGTTCAGTGAAAGTCATTGAGATACTGCAGGTAATAGCTTATATTCAGTGAGTGATGTGATATCTGAAAAGTTTTCAGATAAACATTGCAGCTTTGAATGGGGGTTTAGATTGTTTTCATTACTGTCTATGGAGGGATTCTCCTCTGTTACTGTAGCAAATATACTGGGTAGCAGTGTTCTTATATTTATGCTTCATTGATCTAGATCATGATGGATTATCATGGAATGGTTTTATGCAATAGTGCATTGTCTCCTATGACTTTCTGCCCTTATCAGAATAACCTGTTGCACTGTTTCAAATACTTGAGCAATACTTGAAGATAAGTCAGACTCTCTGAATTGTCAGTTGTCTATGTATTGTCTGGAGTATTAGAAGTTATAAGCTACAAAGATTTAGTTCAAATACATGAATTAGTCTTGGAGAAAGATACCCAAGATGAAGAAAAAATACTACGTACTGTTCAGCAGAGTTCTTCCAATAGTACCTGTAGAGTCATCCATGAGGCTCAGCAGACTCCTGGTGAGAGTGGGGTGTTTGGACACTTAACATCCAGTGTGGTTGGAGCTTTAAGTGTGTGGATCCAAGTGTGTGCATCCTTGCTCTCCTTGTTCTACAGTTACATCACTTTAAACAAAGATAGGTGGAATTAAACCTGTGGGAAAGGAACCACAGGGAATTTGGGGAGAAGGTGGAAAGGTCTATTCCTTCTTCCTGGTTCCTTCCTCTGCCCTCACTACTTTCCGAAGGAGAGTACATCTTTTTGCCCTGTTTTGCAGGACCAGTAACATGCACTGCCAGGTACTGCATTTACTCTTGCTACTTCTCACATGCAGTGGTCTGGGTGGTTGCCCCAATGTGCCAAGGACCAACCATGTGCAGGTGGAACAGACAGTGTGAAGAGACCTTTCAGCTCTTCATGAGATGAGCAGGCTTGCCTGCTTTGCTATTCTGCACACATCATACAGAGATGGAGATAATAAGTAGATGTGGCAGGGAAAAGACTTGTTGCTGTGGGCAGGGACTTGGGGAAAAGAGAGGAGGTTCTCTCCCTACCTGTCTCTGTCAAAGTCTTGCTTTTGAGGAGCAGCATGCTGTCCTGCTCTCAGAAGTGCTGCAACTGACCTTTCTGCTCTTGCCATGTCCTCAGTCTATAATCCCTTAAACCTGAGGAGGAACCTTGTTTTACAGCTTTCTTTTCCAGTCGTGTCTTACAGGTTACAGGGCACAGATAGGCTTTTTCTTTAGCTGCACGTCATTAGTTATCCTTTGCTCTGCTCCTGTCGTTGCTGACATTATGCTAAATGTGTAACAACAATTTATTACACTGGTGCAGAGTAATAATAATTTACTACAGTGGTGCATGGTGAAGGTCAAAGTGAGGAAGACTGACAGTCATAACATTTTTCTGCTGTATGATGTTTTGGTAAAATCCATACCTTACTGCGCTAATACAGCTTTAGGCTCCCCTTACATTCTGCAGAGATATTCATGGTAGCATTTGCAGGGACAGTGACTACTAATAACAAGGTCTGAATGATTCTGTCAACATGGATAGCTTTTTTTCTCATTAGATTTTAGAGCTTTTTCAAGAACAGGAAATTTGCTGTTCCTGGTTTATAGTTATGTACTTGAAAAAGCTACCTATTTTTCATGCTTCACTATGTGCTTTTGGTTTTGTGGGCATTTTGTGTGTATTTGATGATAGCACTTCCTCGCTGGGGTAACTTAGTTTCAAGAAGACTGCAGTCATTAAGGTGAGAGGAGATCAGGTTGGAGGGAAAGGGGGAGCTGCCGTTCCTCATATGGTCTGCTGGGACATGGGTCTGAGGCTATCGGTGGTGACAACCCTTACATTTGAGTTGCTCTGGGATTATATATGGGCGAAAGGAAAGTTTGATGGCAGTTAGAATAGCAGTGCTTTAGAAACTTATCAGATTCTCTAGGTACAGTAAGAATACCTCAGAGCTTTTGCACTAGTGTGAGGAAACTATCTGTGACCTGCCAAGCTATGTTCTGCCTTTAGGTGTTTGAGTACAGTTAAATACTTGGGCATCTTCAGTGGAAAATACTTCCTTCAATTTTATATTGTCCCTTGTTATTTAGTGGTCTTAGTCACTGAAAAAGAAAACTGGGTGAAACATAGAAGTCTTGGACAACTGTTCACACTTTCATTGCTGTATGTTCTGTATGTTTTTCTCTTTCTAGTTTTAAATGACTTTTATTGATGATTCAGGATATCTAGCCTAACTTTTGATCTGTTTCAGTGCAATCTGTTGTGGTATAGAGACTTGGGAAGCAGAAACCTCTCTGAATTTGTCTATCTTAATTTGGCTACATGCAGCAACTTGTGTCTTGGGGGCAGGCAGGTGGGCAGTGTAGTGTTCCACTACAGCTCTAAATTAGAGCCATGTTGTCTCTAAGAGCAAGAAATATTTGTTTGCTGGTGTAATTTTAGGCAACAGGCCTAAAATCTTGGGTTGGAACCATGTGTGATGAAAAATGCATTTTTTCATTACTGTGACCAAGTGTAGCTGCTTGCTTTAAACTCTTATGTGATTTATTAAGTAAGAGGCATGTTAATTTGCAGACAAAATAAGACAAGCAGAAGATCCTGTTCATGCCTTCATTAGTCTGTAAGTCCTAAATAGAAACTCTTGTATGGTAAGCTGCTTCATTGAAATTCCAATGTAATGAATATGGCTGTACTGTAAAGTGGCTTAAACAGTAAGTCTTTAGCAGGTGCAGTAATTAATATTATTCTAATGTAGTCTAAATGTTTCTTTGGATATATTTGAATCTTTGCCTTTTTATTCCTATTTTCAGGGAAATTCAAACAGCATTGCTACTGTGGATGTTTCAGCAGGTTTTGTGGGACTAGAAAGCTACGTGGAAATACCAGCTGTCTTCCTTACATCATTTGCAACATATGCAGGACCTTTGCTTTGGGCCATTCATTTATTGTGCTACTTGAGCTCTGAAGACAGCAGGTAATCATGTTTTGAACTAAAATAATGCTTCTCTACCTACTATAAATATAATCCGTATAGGGTATACCTTTTCAAACAAATAGTTTTGTTCACATCTTTTTTTTTTTTTTCCTTGGAAGTTAGTTTTCTATTAAGAAAATGCATGTTCATTTTTTGGTATTGAGTTTGTATCACCTCACTCTCACAGTTTCCTTTTCCCTGCAGAAGGTTTGCACTGGGAATATATGTGTGTGTTTTACTAATTTTGTTTCTTAATGAGTTGTCCGTTTGCTGATCTAAATTACTTAAAATTTTATTATGTTTTGTTGTAATAGCATGTGCTGCCTAAAAACATTCTACTTGGAACCTCCTAAGTAGGAGACATGAGAAAGACTTAAAAGTAATAGAATTCAGACTCAACTAATGTGCTGTTCTTCGAGTGTCTGTCTTTGTTTAGCATAGTGACATACAATGTTTTGTAAATAAAACATTTATTTTATTGCATGTTGCTGGTTAATGCAGTCATTTGTAGCTAAAATACTTTGGGGTATCTTGTATAGCAGATGAGTTAATCTAAAATTAATTAGGGCATTTGGAATTTTAAGACAACACAATCGGAAAATGCATATGTAACTAGAGCGTGCATGTAAAAACCAATTGGACTCTCCAATATTGCATTTAAATCATCATCCAGGGCATTCAAACTGAGAGATGCAGTATGTTAAAACAGAAGAGTTGTATATTCTGTATCGTATAATATCAATGCAAAAATGCAAAAACTTGGTGTATTTTCACAGAAGTAATGTTTGACAGTGACTCAGTTCTTGCCATCTCAGAGTCTTTTCTCCGTTATCTGTGGAATTTAAATTTTTTTTTTAATCAGAAACAAAATGCTGCACAGCAGGCTTGGCAGGTGGGATTTTAGACAACTCTTTGCCTTATGCATTGTCATCCTCTCTAAACCTCTGACTTCCATTTATCTACAAAGCATCATCTGGTCTCATACTGTTGGTGCTTTTTGTTTTGTGGCTTTTCTCTTCTCCTTTTTTTGTTTGTTTTAGGCTATATTTACACTGTGAACTTGTGTTGGCACATGTGTGTTCATCCAACTTGTAAGGAGATGAGATCCCCAGCTGACCAAGCTGCGTAGACTGGTGGAGGTTTTTGAACCAGTTTTTCAACCTATCCTAACAGGCTAAATTCTTGCACAGTCATGTGTCCATTGCTCTGTATTAACAGACACCTTAACAGGTAGAGTTACTCACTTTATGCACTGATTTGTCTGTCTGCCTTATTGCTCTCTAAAGATGTCTAGCTCTCTCTACTTGATGGCAGGGGAATTTTGCAGCTCAGTGCTGGACCACTGTATTGCTCTAGTAGTGTACTCCTCAGTGTAGACTGAGACTTACTGTAGAACATTACCTCTTAGTCTGAGGCCAGCTACACTGAAGTCATCTTTGGTCTTATATAGATTGATACTGTTTAAGTACTGGTCTTTAGGTATAATGCCTCTGAAAACCGGACTTTTCTCTGTTCATTCTGCTTTTTTTTTTTCTTCAGGAGAACTGGATGTGGAATACACTAATTATTAATGTCTGAATTCACATAACTGCAGAAACCCCTTTCTTGAATTTTCCTTACTACCTGGTGTCTTGACACCAAACTCAGTTTTAACTCTGTTTTTAATGCACCTCAGTTTAGCTTTTGTTACTGCTTTGCTCCATCAATACGTCTCCTCAATATCCCAGCTCTTCAAGTTTTCTCCATGCTTTCAACTCTCTTTAAAAAGAGTTATCATGTACATGTAAAAAGCCCTGCTTCTTGTCTTCTAGTAAATATGTGACCCATGACGCTGGGTTTTGCTTAAATTCTATTAATCTACTGTTTTTCCCAATTCCTTTATCCCTCTGCCTTGTTTTGTTTAAAATACTGCTGAAATTGCAGAAGGCAGAGGTTCAGCTGCTTCATGTATTTTCTTAAATGTATGGGAGACTGAGATTTTTAAAAACACTGCTAGAAGCTTTAGAATGTTCTTTTTAAAGGCTTCTTATCAACTGTTTTATAAGCAATGTGCCCTGCTCAGTGAAATTCAAACCCTTTCCTTTTTTTTTTTTTTATGTGGTCCTGAGTTCAAGATGAAGATCCTTTCCCTGCTTCCTCCAAAGAGGAAGGTCTAAAAGAATCCAGCTGCTGTGTTTTTTTGGAGCATGCCCATCAGGTTGCCACAGGATGTTGACAGGATTCCTGAGCCATCCTGGTACAGTCTTAGCTGAGTGGGTGTTCCTGGAACTGCTCAGCAGTGCCATTCTTAGCAAAGTCCATAGCATCCTGCAGCCTATTTCAGAGCTGTTGCATCTGAGGGAGTTGACCTGGACAGGGAAGTCTGACTTCAGTGCTATCTATCCAGCCACCTAGATCCCATGTAAATTATAGTTGCATCAGTTGGGTTTGCTTACCAGAGCCACTTCCTGGAGTTCTTAGAAACTGAGATCCACTGGGCCATCACTTCCTAGGGGCAAGTACACATGCATACCCTTCCTTCTCTCTGCACTTTGCCTTTATGAAATCACAGAATACTTGAGTTTGGAGTCCAACCCTCTTGTCCAAAGGAAAGTCAACCAGAGCAGGTTCCTCAGGGCCACGGCTAGTTGTTTTTGAGTATCTCGAAGGATGGACACTCCAGGGTCGTCTTAGGCAACCTGTTCCAGTGTATGACAACCCTTGCAGTAAAACTGCTGTTTTCTGACATTTAAGAGGAATTAATTGTATTTCAGCTTGTGTACATTGCTTTTCATCCTTTCACTGGGCACCACTGAGAAGAGTCTGGATACATCTTCATTCTGTCAGATATTTATGAACATTGGTGAGATCCCTGCTGAGCTTTCTCTGTTCAAGGCTAAACAATCTGCACTTTCTCATCCTCTCATTTTATGTCAGATACTCCAGTACCTTCACCATCTTTGTAATGTATCAGTGGACTTGCTCCACTACACCCATTTCTGTCTTGTACTGGGGAGCTCAGAACTGGATCCAGAACCCCAGATGTGATCTCACCACAGCCCAACAGAGAGGAAAGATCATCTTCCTGAATATGCTGGCTCTACTTTTCGCACTACAGCCCTTAATTAGCTCAAGGGAACATTGCTTGCTCATGTCCAACTTGTTGTCCACCAGGAGCAACCTATGTCCTTCTCTGCAAGCTGTTTTCCAGATGGTCATCCCCAAGCCTGTCCTGGTGCATGAGTTTATTGTTCCCCAAGAGCCAGATTTGACATTTTCCTTTGCTGAACATAATTAATTTCTTGTCAGTCGATTTCTCCAGCCCGCCAGGGCGCCTCTGAATGGCAGCACACCCATCTGCTGTATCCACCACTCCTCCCAGTTATGTACTGTGTGCAGACTTGCTGAAGGGGCACTCTGGCCTGTTGTTCAGGTCATTAATGAAAATGTTAAACAATATTGGCCCCAGTGTCAAGTCCTGGAGTTGATTGCTAGTGACTGGCCTCCAGGTGGACTTTGTTCTGCTGATCCACAACCATGTGAGCCCAGCAGCTGAGCCAGTTTTGAGATGACCTTACTGTCCACTTTCCTAGTCTGGACTACATCAGTTTGCCTGGGAGGATGTCACAGGAGACAGTCTTAAAAGCCTCCTTGTGATGTGAAAGTACATTAGATACATGTAGCCCATGTATCTTCAGCCAATATGATAAGATGGAATAGAAAATAAGGATGTTTTGAAATAATACATTTGCTGTGGAAATATACTTGGAACTCCTTAAACAATTTGCTTCCATCTGATGAAACGTGTGAAACTAGAAAATATTTTCCTCATATGGAAAGTTAAATATGTTTCTAAAATAATTAAGTGGCATGTGATAGACAGTGACATGGATATTGCTACCATTTTTAGTTCTTCAGGCTATCGTAAGAAACTCGGAAGCTTAAATTTTATAGGGTTTTCACAGACAAAAATAGTAAGAAGAACTCTTTGGTTTCAGTCTCCATGGAAACTGTGCAATAACTCTTGAAACTAATTTTGAGACAGGGAGTACTGATTAAACTAATGCCTAAACTTAACCAAGTATTCTGTGTGTGACTTGCATAAATTGCAGAGAGCACCTGATTCATGTAAAGGGTAGTTTTTACCGTGACCGTTGTATTGCTGTGATCTGAAGTAGAACTTTGGGGTTTGGGATCCTTATGACCAAGAAAAAGGCCATGTTGTTGGATGATCTGACCTCACTGTGCAGTAGACTCCAGATGGATTCACTTTTCAAGCTCCTACCCAAACAAAATTGTCATGTGGGTGTTGTATAATTACCACTCTTTAGCTAGGCATTGCGATGGTTTTCAGATTACTTGCACATTGGAATCTGTGCTTTAATTGGTTTAATGAGTCAGGTGTCAAGCTGAACTGGTGGATGTTTCCTAGCATCAGAAGGCTGCATGCTTATTGGCTTTTCTTCCTTAGTGATCAGAATTTGTAACAGTGCTTTCATGTTAGCAAATGGCTTTCAGGTGTTGAGAATGGAAGTTTTATACAACAGGAGGGTGTAAGTAGTTGCAAATCTTTCAATGTTATGCTGCGATTTTGTTAATGTAGAAAGCTGGTACAGCGAACTAAAGTTTTGCTGTGACTTCTTTTATGATGCTGATCTAAGGAGAATCACAAAGGCATGCTAGCTAAAGGAATTTCAGCAGTAAATATCAGCTTTTCCTATCTTCAACCTAATCTGTGTAATTGATTGAGTCCCCCATTCACAATCTATGTTAATACATGAATCCTTTTTCTTTCTGACATAACCTGGACATGCAGTGAGTGTTTCAATATACTTTTTTTTTGAGTCCCAGTTAGAAAGTGCAGCCCTCCTTAAAGGAACAATCCAAACAATTTTCCCTGAGCCCTCTAGTGTTTTATGTAAGTAGGTTTTAATTCTTCTGGTTTCACTCCATTCTCTCTTCCTTAGGTTAAATAAAGCTGAAGAAGTGTTTACAACTAAGTATATACTGTTACTGCATTCTCTAGAATGCTAATACCTGTTATCTATTGTGTTTGCCAGCAGTCACATTCCCTAAATAAAAAACTAAATAAAACACATAGAAGAAGGTATCTACTTGTTTGTTGGTATGCGTGGAAATTTGGAAGTTATTCGATAAGATTTGAATGGAGTTTTATTACAAGCCAGAAGAGCATTTTACTCACTTAAGTATCTTGTGACATGCTGTCACTGCAGTGATGACTGGAGATTTCTCTTAGACATCATTAGTGCTCTCTGATGGATACCTCCTCATTCATTCCTTTGTCACATTGGTGAGACACTGACTTTTCCAATGAGTCTTCCTTCAGGCAGCCATGGATCTTAGTGGCTTAGGTAGAGGCGACTTAAAGTAAGCAAGTCAGGTATGCTTTTTAATTTTTAAGTGGTCTATCACTTTGTGGGTAATCTTGAATTGAAAGTGCTCTGAAATTGTGTTTTATTTCTGCCCAAGTTCTAATCTGAGGTTTTTATGGTTAGATTGTCTTCCTCCTCTTGCTCTTCTGGCACTGTTGTTCTTAAGTTTTGTGTCTGTAAATAATCTTCTGGTAGTCCTTCTTGTCATTAGGGAACCACAGCTGTTGGAACTTAACAGAACAAAGCTAACTTGCATCAGAGTTGCAGTATAGCAAGTGGTCATGTGGCATGTTATTTTCAAATGTCATAGGCACTGGGGCGCAATAAAAGGAATTTTAGTAAATTCTGATGAAAGGGGTTAGGTTAGTCTGTACTGACATCTAAGAAGAATTCTTTGATTAGTCCACACAGCTGTTAGTAGAGGAAGGACCCTGAAGCTTGGTGCTGCTATAAAATGAAGCTATGCTTTCCTGTGTCCTTTCCTCTCTCTCTGCCTCACTGTCCTTCATTCTCTCTTGCTTGCTATCTCTCTCACTTGCTTGGTATCCCTCTCTTTACCTTGTTTCGTACCCTTCCATCCCTCTCTCCTGCTATCCCCTCACCACCACCGAGGACTGCTGGACCCACTTTACACGTCTTCGATGTGCTTCGCTTCTCACTTGCATGTGCTTTGCCTCTCTCCCTCTCACCCTTGCCCTCTTTCTTATGCATTTTCTGTCTTGTGACAAAAATTCGCAACTGGCCCATGCCAACTGAGGAGAGGGGCAAGGACACAAAGTGTAGAATTACAAGAGTTAATATTTATTCATGCACATGAGGTGTCGCAGCCAAACTAGGGTACCCTGAATGTGGTTTTATGCAGGGTTCTTATACCTTTGCTTATGCTTCTCTCTTGCTACCTCTTTCTCTCTCTCTCTCTCCCTCTGTCTTGCTATACACCTGTCTCCCCTCACTCTCTCAAGCAATTCCTTTCTCTCTTGCTTTATCACCCTCTCACAAATGCTTCCCTTCCTTGTGCACTTTCCCCATCTCTCATGCCTGGGCTTTCATCATCTTTCATGCGTGTACGTTCCCCATCTCTTTTGTGTGCAGGCTTTTCCCAACTCTCACGTGCGTGCTTCCCAGCTGTCATGCATGTGCTCCCCCTCCTCACACGTGCTTACCTCTTTCTCATGGGCTTCCCCACTCTCATGCTTGACGCCCCCATGCACTTCTGTCCCGCTCATCTTTCTTCCCCTTTGCAAGCATGCTTCCCCCATCCTATGCCTCCCCATGCGCTTTCCTCCTTACCTGTTTCCCCCCTCACACTTCCACCTTCATGATCCTCCATCATGCTTTTCCTCTCCCTCATGCATACTTTCTCTCCATCATGCTTTCTTTCTCTGATGCATTCTCCCTGCCTTGTGTGTGCTCTCTCCCACCCTCACATGCACTTCTGCCTTCTCTTATACACTTCTCCCCCTCTCATACGCACTTCTACCTTTTCTCACACACTTCTCCCTTTCTTGCATGCGCTTCCACCTTCTCTCACACGCCTCTCTACCTCTCTTTTGCCTGTTTCCCTTTCCTTTGTCTTCTTCCCCTGGCTGGCACACTTCCATCTCTTTTACATGCTCTTCCTCTCCTTTGTGTGTTCCACACTCATATGCTGCCCCCACACATGCTTCCCCCCCACACACATGCACTCTCCTCCCCCTGCATGCACTTTCTCCCTCTTGCATGGGTGCTTCTTCTCACGCATGCTCCACCTCTCTCACTTGAATGTGCTTTGTCTCTCCTTTGTTTCTCTCTTGTGCACTTTTACTTTCTTGCATGTCCTTGTCTTGTGCATCCTTCTGTCTCTTGCATTTCCTTTTTCCATCTTCCTTTCACCTTATGTAGAGTTTCTCCTTTTTTGCCTGCTTTCATGTCTTACTTTTTCCATCTGTTTCACACACACACTCAAATTCATACAAACTCAAATTAAACATGTGATGGAGAGGGAAGGTACAAGCAGTCTCTTACCTGGGTCCTCTTTCCCTCTCCCAGCTACCCTATCTGATGTGTCTTTTCTTTCTCTAGCACTTCCCTCCCTCATTTTCTCTTTGCCTCTTTGCCTCTTGCTTTCAGTCTCCTTTGTATGCTCTCCTGTCTCTGACAGATTTTGCCTTTCTTGCATGCACTTTTCCTTTTTCAAGCTTGCAGTCTCCATCTTGTGCTTTCTCCTTCTTACTCACTCTCTGTCCTTCTATCTGTGTAGTTTTTCCTCTCAATCTGTAAGAGCTTCCCCCAAACATGCCCTGCTTTCTCCTTGTCTTGGACCCGCTTTTCCTCCGTCTTAGATTTGCATTTCCCCTCTCTTGGGGATTTCCTATCTGTCGGATGCACTTTGCCTCTGTCTTTAAAGTTTTCTGGAGGCCCTCCCCACACACACTCGCTATCCCTCCTCTCCTACCACCTCTCCTGATGCAAATGGTGGATGAGCCAACTAGAAGAGGAGTGCTGCTGGATCTCATCCTCACTAACAAGGAGGGTCTGGTTGAAGCAGTAAAGGTTGAGGGCTGCCTTGGCTGCGGCAGCCATGAGATGGTAGAGTTCAGGATCTCATGTGACGGGAACAGAATACCAAGCAGAATCGTAACCCTGGACTTCAGTAGGGCAAACTTTGACCTTTTCAAGAAATTGCTAGGTGAAATCCCTTGGGAAAGGGTGTTTGAAGGTAAAGGGGCCCAAGACAGTTGGTTAGCATTCAAGGACTGCTTCCACCAAGCTCAAGATCAGAGCATCCCAACACGTAGGAAGTCAGGGGAGGGAGTCAGGAGACCTGCTTGGTTAAACAGGGAACTGCTGGGCAAGCTCAAGTGGAAGAGGAAAGTTTACAGATCATGGAAGAAGGGGCTGGCCACTTGGGAAGATTATAAGGCTGTTGTCAGAGGATGTAGGGAGGCAACTAGGAAAGCTAAGGCCTCCTTAGAGTTAAACCTTGCAAGAGGGGTCAAGAACAACAGGAAGAGCTTCTTCAAATACATGGCAGATAAAACTAACACCAGAGGCAATGTAGGCCCCCTGATGAATGGGGTGGGTGCCCTGGTGACAGAAGATACAGAGAAGGCAGAATTACTGAATATCTTCTTTGTCTCTGTCTACACTGCCGGAGGCTGTCCTGAGGAGCCCCAGAGGAAGTCAGCACAATGGAGGAGTCTGCCTTGGTTGATGAGGATTGGGTTAGGGAGCAATTAAGCAATCTGGACATCCATAAATCCATGGGTCCAGATGGGATGCACCTGCGGGCACTGAGGGAGCTGGCTGAAGTTATTTCTAGGCCACTCTCCATCATCTTTGCTAAGTCGTGGGAAACGGGAGAGGTGCCACTCCAGTCTTCAAAAAGGGCAAGGTAACTATAGACTGGTCAGCCTCACCTCCATCCCTGGAAAGGTGATGGAACACCTTATCCTTGGTGCCATCTCAAGGCATATCAAGGATAAGAGGGTCATTAGGGCCAGTCAGCATGGCTTCACCAAGGGGAAGTCATGCTTAACCAACCTCATAGCCTTTTATGAAGATATAACCAGGTGGATAGATGATGGCAGAGCAGTGGATGTGGTCTATCTTGATTTCAGTAAAGCATTTGACACAGTCTCCCACATCATCCTTGCTGCAAAACTGAGGAAGTGTGGACTGGATGATCAGGTAGTGAGGTGAACTGTGAACTGGCTGAAGGAAAGAAGCCAGAGAGTCATGGTCAATGGAATGGAGTCTGGTTGGAGGCCTGTATCTAGTGGAGTCCTTCAAGGGTCGGTACTGGAACCAGTACTATTCAATATATTCATTAATGACTTGGATGAGGGAATAGAGTGCACTGTCAGCAAGTTTGCTGATGACAACAAAATGGCAGGAGTGGCTGACACACCAGAAGGCTGTGCTGCCATCCAATGAGACCTGGACAGTCTGGAGAGTTGGCCAGGGAAAAAAATTAATGAAATATAACAAGGGCAAGTGTAGAGTCTTGCACCTGGGCAGGAACTGCCTCAGCTTCCAGTATAAGCTGGGGAAGGACCTGTTAGAGAGCAGTGTAGGGGAAAGGGACCTGGGGGCCCTGGTGGACAGCAGGATGACCATGACCATGACCATCTAGTCCAATCCCCCTGCCAGGGCAGGAACACCTAGGTGAGGTTACACAGGAAGGCGTCCAGGCGGGTTTTGAATGTCTCCAGAGAAGGAGAATCCACAACCTCCCTGGGCAGCCTGTTCCAGTGTTCCGTCACCCTCACTGAGAAGTTTCTTCTCACATTTAAGTGGAACCTCTTGTGTTCCAGCTTGAACCCATTACCCCTTGTCTTACTGTTGGTCGTCACCGAGAAGAGCCTGGCTCCATCCTCGTGACACCCACCCTTTATATATTTATAAACATTGATAAGGTCACCCCTCAGTCTCCTCTTCTCCAAGCTAAAGAGACCTAGCTCCCTCAGCCTTTCCTCATAAGGGAGATGCTCCACTCCCTTAATCATCTTTGTGGCCCTGCGCTGGACTCTCTCCAGCAGTTCCCTATCCTTCTTGAACTGAGGGGCCCAGAACTGAACACAATATTCCAGATGAGGTCTCCCCAGGGCAGAGTAGAGGGGAAGGAGAACCTCTCTCAACCTACTAACCACCCCCCTTCTAATACACCCCAGGATGCCATTGGCCTTCTTGGCCACAAGGGCACAGTGCTGGCTCATGGTCTTCCTGCTGTCCACCAGGAGCCCCAGGTCCCTTTCCCCTACACTGCTCTCTAATAGGTCGTTCCTCAACCTGTACTGGAACCTGGGGTTGTTCCTGCCCAGATGCAAGACTCTACATTTTCCCTTGTTATATTTCATTAAATTTTTCCCCGCCCAACTCTCTAGCCTGTCCAGATCTCGCTGGATGGCAGCACAGCCCTCTGGCATGTCAGCCACTCCTCCCAGCTTGGTGTCATCAGCAAACTTGCTGATAGTACACTCAATTCCTTCATCGTCGTTGATGAATATATTGAACAGTATTGGTCCCAGAACTGACCCTTGAGGCACTCCACTAGATACAGGCCTCCAACCAGACTCTGCCCCATTGATCACGACTCTCTGGCTTCTCTCCTTCAGCCAGTTTGCAGTCCACCTCACTACCCGATCATCCAGTCCACACTTCCTCAGTTTTGCCGTGAGGATGCTGTGGGAGACGGTGTCAAATGCTTTGCTGAAGTCAAGGTAGACCACATCCACTGCTCTGCCATCGTCAATCCACCTTGTTACGTCTTCATAAAAGGCTATGAGGTTGGTTAAGCACGACTTCCCCTTGGTGAAGCCATGTTGACTGTCCCTGATGACCCTCTTATCCTTGATATGTCTTAAGATGGCACCAAGGATAAGGTGTTCCATCACTTTCCCAGGGATGGAGGTGAGGCTGACCGGTCTATAGTTGCCCGGGTCCTCCTTCTTGCCCCTTTTGAAGACCAGAGTGACATTTGCTTTCCTCCAGTCCTCAGGCACCTCTCCCGTTTCCCAAGACTTGGCAAAGATGATGGAGAGTGGTCCAGCAATGACTTCAGCCAGCTCCCTCAGCACCCGCGGGTGCATCCCATCTGGACCCATGGATTTATGGATGTCCAGATTGCTTAACTGGTCCCTAACCCAGTCCTCATCAACTGAGGCAAACTCCTCCATTACCCTGCCTTCCTCTGGGGCCTCAGGGGTACGGGGCTCCTCAGGACAGCCTCCGGCAGTGTAGACAGAGACAAAGAAGACATTCAGTAATTCTGCCTTCTCTGTATCTTCTGTCACCAGGGCACCCACCCCATTCATCAGGGGGCCTACATTGCCTCTGGTGTTAGTTTTATCTGCCATGTATTTGAAGAAGCTCTTCCTGTTGTCCTTGACCCCTCTCGCCAGGTTTAACTCTAAGGAGGCCTTAGCTTTCCTAGCTGCCTCTCTACATCCTCTGACAACAGCCTTATATTCTTCCCAAGTGGCCAGCCCCTCCTTCCATGATTTGTAAACCCTCCTCTTCCACTTGAGTTTGCCCAGCAGTTCCCTGTTTAACCATGCAGATCTCCTGGCTCCCTTCCTTGACTTCCTGCACGTTGGGATGCACTGATCTTGAGCTTGGTAGAAGCAGTCCCTGAATGTTAACCAACTATCTTGGGCCCCTTTACCTTCAAGCAGCCTTGCCCACGGGATTTCCTCCAGCAATTGTTTGAAAAGGCCAAAGTCGGCCCTGCTGAAGTCCAGGGTTGCAATTCTGCTTGGTATTCTGTTCCTGTCACATGAGATCCTGAACTCCACCATTTCATGGTCGCTGCAACCAAGGCAGCCCTCCACCTTTACTGCTTCAACCAGACCCTCCTTGTTAGCGAGGAAGAGATCCAGCAGCGCACCTCTCCTAGTCGGCTCCTCCACCATTTGCATCAGAAAGTTATCGTCAATGCACTGGAGGAACCTCCTAGACTGAGGCTGGCTGGCTGAGTAGTCCTTCCAGCAAACATCAGGGTAGTTAAAGTCCCCCATAACAACCAGAGCCTGTGACTGTGAGGCCATGCTCAGCTGCCCGTAGAAGGCCTCATCAACATCCTCACTCTGATCTGGTGGCCTGTAATAGACTCCCACGACAGTGTCACCCCTGCCAGCCTGCCCCTTAATTCTCACCCACAGACTCTCAACTTGCTCCTCAACTGCACCTGGACAGTACTCTATACATTGTAGTTGCTCTCTCACGTAAAGAGCAACTCCACCACCACGCTTGGCTGGCCTGTCTTTCCTGAAAAGGACATAGCCATCCATGACCACATTCCAGTCATGTGAGCTGTCCCACCATGTCTCTGTTAATGCCACCAGATCATAATCTCCTGACCGAACACAGGTTTCTAACTCCTCCTGCTTATTCCCCATGCTGCGCGCATTGGTGTACAGGCATTTCAGGGAGCGAGCCGAGTACACCAATTTCACCTGAGGGGCCTCCCGGTCTTTATGGATTCCTGCATGCTGCCCCACTGATGCAAGCCCAGCTACAACCCCATCCCCCTTCAAATCTAGTTTAAAGATTCCCCTTACTCCCATGTTTCCCCTTGCTCCCATGTTTCCCTGTCTCTACCTTGTTTCCCCCCTCTCCCTCTTGCTTTCCCACTTCTGTTCCTCTCCCTGGTGTTCTATCTCCCTTTCCCTTGTTTTCCCTCTCTCTGACATGTTTTCATGGTTGTTTTCCCTTTCTCACACAGTTCCCCTCCATCACAGGCTTTTCCTCTCTCTGCTGTCCCCTTTTCCTCCCTCCTTCACATACTCCATTTCTCCCTGTTAGATGCATTGCCTCTCTACCATATGCTTCCTCTGGGACCTCCTTTTCTTGCTCTCCGTCTTTCTTTTATCCCACTCAGATTCCCCTCACTCTCCAGTGCCTCAAGCCTCCACCCCACAAATTGCATTGAATGTGCTTTCCATGCCTCCAGTGAGCTTTCTCACACCACTCCCTCGGTGCTTCCCCTCTCTCTTCCAGCCTCTCCCGGAGCCTTCCACGCCTCTCTGCTTTCCAGTTCTCTCACACACGTTCTCTCCCTCACATCTCTCTCATGTTCTTCCCTCTCATTCTGTCTTGCTTTCTCCTCTTTTGATTTCGTTCCCCTTCTTGCCTGCTTTTCTATCCCTCACACCCAGGTGCAGGACCCTGTTGAACCTCATGAGGTTTGCATGGGCCCATTTCTTGAGCTTTTCCAGGTTCCTCTAGATGACATCCCATCCCTCAGGGGTGTCAGCTGCACTACTCAGTGTAATCTGCAAATTTGCTGAGGGTGTGCGCTCAAACCAGATATGTCATTGATGAAGATCCTAAACAGTACTGGTCCCAGTTCGGACCCCTGAGGGACACCACTTGTTACTGGGGTCCATCCAGACATTGAGCCATTGACCACTACTCTCTGGATGTGACCATCCAGCCAGTTCCTCATCCACCAAACAGTCCACCCATGAAATGAAAAGAAAAAATCACCCACAAGAAAAGGAAAAAATGACAGAGGGGAAGGGCACATAAGAGAGGAAGAGGGTGCAGTAGAGATAGGGAAGAGCATATGTGGAAGAGTACGAGACAAGGAAAGCATGCTAGAAAGGGAAGCCATATGAGGAAAGCATGAGAGCGCATGCAAGAAAGTGAGAGGGGGAAGTGTGTGAGAGAAAGAAAGGGAAAAGGTGTGAGAGATAAAGGGAAAGCAAGAATAAGAGAGCAAAAGTACAAGCATTAGTGTCAAGTGGTGTCCCTCAGGGATCCATATTGGGACCAGTACTGTTTAATATCTTCATCAGTGACATAGACATTGGGATCAAGTGCTCCCTCAGCAAGTTTGCGGATGACTCCAAGCTGAGTTGTGCAGATGACATGCCTGAGGGATGGGATGCCACCGAGAGGGACCTGGACAAGCTTGAGAAGTGGGCCCATGCAAACCTCATGAGGTTCCATGAGGCCAAGTGGAAG
Organism: Caloenas nicobarica; assembly: GCF_036013445.1. NCBI lineage: Eukaryota > Metazoa > Chordata > Aves > Columbiformes > Columbidae > Caloenas > Caloenas nicobarica. The sequence continues at coordinate 43,526,228 of NC_088284.1, read as the reverse complement.
GTCTTGCACCTGGGTCAGGGCAATCCCCAGTATCAATTCAGGCTGAGGGTTAAGAGGTTGAGAGCAGCCCTGCCAAGAAGGACTTGGGGGTACTGGTGGATGAAAGGTTAGACATGAGCCGGCAATGTGCGCTTGCAGCCTAGAAGGCAAATCATACCTTTGGCTGCATCAAAAGCAGCGTGGCCAGCAGGTTCAGAGAGGTGCTTCTGCCCTTCTGCTCTGCTCTGGTGAGACCCCACCTGGAGTCCTGCATCCAGCTCTGGAGCCCTCAGTACAGGAAAGACAGGGACCTGTTGGAGAGAGTTCAGAGGAGCGCCACAAAAATGACCAGCAGGATGGAACACCTCTCCTATGAGGACAGGCTGAGAGAGTTGAGGTTGTTCAGCCTGGAGAAGACTCTGGGGATTCCTTGTTGCAGCCTTTCAGTACTTAAAGGGGGCCTGTAAGAAAGATGGGGACAGACTTTTTCACAGAGACTGTTGTGGTAGGACAAGGGGTAATAGTTTTAAACTAAAAGAGGGGAGATTCAGGCTAGACATGAGGAAGAAATTTTTTACAATGTGGGTGGTGAAACACTGAAACAGGTTGCCCAGGGAGGTGGTAGATTGCCCATCCCTGGTAACATTCAAGGCCAGGCTGGATGGGCTCTGAGCAACCTGATCTAGTTGAAGATGTCCCTGCTCATTGCAGGTAGGTTGGACTTTGAAAGTTCCTTCTGACCCAAACTATTCTATGATTCTTTAATTATGCTTTTCCTTTTCCCCTTGCCTGTTTTCCTCCTCTGAACATTCCCCTGCACTTCACATATGTTACATGTGCTTTTCTTACTTCTGCTTGTACATTGTCTGCCTTGCACTTTATTTTGCTAACATTCTCACTTTCCCCTCCTGTCCTACACACTTCCTCTGTTTCAGGCTTTCCCTGTATCTTATGTTTGCCTTTGGCACGCCTCCTGTCTTGCATGCTTTCCCCCTCTCTCATGCATGCTCTGTCTTTGCCTCTCTCTCATGTGTCTGCTTTCCCTGCAAATTGTGTAGTTTCCCACTCTTTTATACTCTTTCCTTTAATTGTGGGCATTTGCTATCTCTCACACATGCACACTGTCCTTTTCTCTTGCATGCACTTTTCCTTTTTCTCCTTGTTCTCCTCCTTTGTTTTGCCCTTTTCCTCTTTTTGTCATGCTCTTTCGTTCTTTCTTGCATGTGAGGGTTTTCCATCTCTCGTGCATATTCTCTTTCTTGAATGCTGTTGATTGCTGTTGTGGCTTTTTGTGTCTCTCTCTCAATTTCCCCTCTTTTGCACTCTTTCCCTCCTGTCACCGTTTAATTGCAGGGCGACAAACGGTGGCAGATGTTCTCTGTCAACCCCCTCCCCCCACAGCCTCCGCCTCTCCACCAAGGAAAGGCAATAGGAGGAAAAGAGAGAGTGACTTGCAAGTTGGAAAAAAGTTTAAAAATGCTTTACTAATGCTACTAATAAAATAGAGAAAATAACACAAAATATACAAAACCAATCTTGAATTTCCCAGCACCGCACTGCTCCAGCAGCTGCAGGGCAGGCACCTGGAAGTCCTGGGCTGGACTCCGCAGCAAACCAGAACTGGATTCAGGATTCACTGGATCCAGGCCTCAGATTAGAAGGATGACAGGCAAGGTCCTCTTCAGATGCCAGCCATGGTCGAAGAGAGCAAGACCTTTGTGATCTCCCACTTTTATAGGGTGTATGACGTGGATGGGATGGAATACTTAGTTGGTCAGTTTTAGTCACCTGTTCGGTTCGCCCCTCCTTGCAAATACACCCCTCTCACTTACAATACATGTGTTTTTATCAGCGACCTTGCATACCATTGCTTCTGTTTACAAAAAACATGTAGCCAGCTTCAGAAAAGCGCAGTTACTTAGAAGAACTTAGCTGAAAGGAAAATTCACTAAAAGAGAAACTGGTCTTGTTTTTAACAAAACCAGGACACTTCCTCTGTCACACTTTCTCATGCTTTTTCTTGCATTCTTTCCCTTTCTTACATGCTGTCGCTCCAGTGCATGTTTTTCCTCTCTTGTGCATGCCATTTCCATGTCTATTGTGTGTTTTCCTTCCAACTTGCTTGTACTTTCTCTCTCTTGCATGTTTCAATCTCTCTCATCCTTTTCCTTTCTCTCATGCACTTTCCCCCTGTTGTGGGTTAACCCCAGTCTGCAGTTAAACACCACACAGCCATTTGCTTGCTCTCCTCCCAGTGGGTTGGGGGAGAGAATCAGTAGGGCAAATGTGAGAAAACTCATGGAATTGAGATAGAGACAGGTTAATAAGTGAAGCAAAGCAGAGTATGCGGGCAAAGCAAATTAGGGAATTTATTCACTGCTTCCCATTGGCAGGCAGATGTTTAGCCACTTTCCTGGAAAGCAGGGCCTCAACATGCATAATGGTTACTTGAAAAGACACACTGTAACCACAAATATCTCCCCTTCCTCCTTTTTTCCCCAGCTGCTATTGCTGAGCACAATAAGATATTCCATTCATCGGCTGGGGTCAACTGTCCCAGCTGTGTCCCATTCCTAACTTCTTGCACACCCCCAGCCTACTTACTGGGGGGCCAGCATGAGAAACTGAGAAGGCCTTAATGATGCAAGCAATGTTCAGCAATAACTAAAGCATAGGTGTGCTATCAACATGGTTTTCATCACAAATCCAAAACACAGCACCATACTAGCTGCTGTGAAGAAAGTTAACTCCATCCCAGCCAGACTCAGTACATACTCTCAGGCTTTGGCTCTCAGGAATTCTGACATGTGCTTTCCCTGTTTTCATGCTTTTCACTCCATCTTATGCTTTCCCTCTTACTTTCTTGCATGTTCCCTCATGCTCTCTGACATTTCTCTCTTTATCTTTTTCTTGAGTTCTGGAGCTTCTCTTCCTTGCATGCAGTTTTTTCTCCCTTGTTTTCCTTCTTGTGGTGCTCTTCACCTCTCTTGCAGCACTCCCACTCACTGTCTCATGCTTCTTAATGCTGTTTGACACTCTTGCAAGCATGCTTTCTCTCTCTTTCTTACTTCTTCTCTACCCCTCTTCTGTTCTTTACATCTCTTTCATGCTTCCCTTCTCTGTCTTGCACATTCTCCCATTCTCTTGGTCTTTTCATCTCTCACATGCTTTACCTCTTCCCTGGTACGTGCTTTCCTTTTGTTGTGAGTATGCTGTAACATGTTTCCTCTCACTTTCATGCACACATTTCCTCTTTCTTGCATAAAAAAACTCTCATATGTGCTTTCCCTCTTACTTGTGGTTTCTCTCCTCCATGCCCTCTGTGCGCTTCTGCTCTTTCATATCCTTTTCCTCTCTTGTGCACTTGCTCTCTCAATCTTTCCTGCTCCTGCTTCTGCAGGCTTTTCTGCTCTCGTGCTTTTTTCTTACTGCATGACTTTTTTCCTGTCTCATGTACTTTTCCTATCCCTTGCAGTTTCCCTCTCTGTTTTACTCTCACTCTGTCATTCTTTCTCTCTTGCTCTTTCCTCCATCTTAGTTTCTCAAACTTTATCACTTTCTCTCACATGTTTTTCTACTCTTGTGCTTGCACCTTTCCCTCCCCATGCTTTTTGTCTTGCGTGCTTTCTCAATTTCAAGTGCCTTTTTTCTTATGTCTCTCTTGCTTTCCTTCTTACACAAGCTTTCTCTCTTGTGCACATTCTGCTCTGTTACTCTTTTTTTGCTGCTCTCTTGCTCTTCCATATTTCTTGAAGTCTTGAGCTTTGGCTCTCTTTTGTGTGCTTTGCCTCCCCCTCCCACTCATGTCTCTTCTTTGCCTACACTGCCCCTCTCTCATGGTTTCCCTCTGTACTGCATGCTTTCCTTGTCTCATTCGTTCATGTTTTCCCTTGCTTGCTTTTTCTTGTGTGTCGTTTTCCTCTTTTGCATGCTTTCCCTTTTGGGAGGGCATTTCCCATCTCTCCCTCACATGCTTCTAGCCTCCCTTGCATATTTTTTTCTTCTCACTGTCTTGTGCTTTTCCGTTCTCACCAATGTGTTTTCTATTTCTCTCTGTCTTCCTCCCGCCCCCTTCTCTCAAATGCTTTCCCTGTCTTGCACACTTGTAGTTTTCTGTCTTGCCTGTGTTCTTTACCCAGGAAAGAGTACACCTGTCCAAGCCATGAGCAGCCAGTTTCTCCAGGACAATGCTAGAGGAAACTGTGTCAAAGGCTTTACTAAAGTCTAGGTAGACAACATCCACAGCCTTTCCTTCATCCATTAAGTGAGTCACCTTGTCATAGAAAGAGATCAGGTTAGTCAAGCAGGACCTGCTTTTCATAAACCCATGTTGATTGGGCTTGATCACTTGGTTATCCTGTATGTGCCGCATGATGGCAATCAGGATGATCTGTTCCATGACCTTTTCTGCCACCAAGGTCAGACTTGACAGGCCTGTAATTCCCTGGATCCTCTTTTCCGGCCCTTCCCGTAGATGGGTGTCACATTTCCTAATCTTGCTCCGTATCTCCCTCTCTCTCCTGTGTGCCCTCTGTTCCTGTCTCTGCCCTTTTCTCTCTCCCCCTCTTTCATCCTGCTTGTTCCTGTATCTCACACCCTGCTCACACTCCCTTTCTTTTACTTCTGCTTTGCTTATTTTCTCTCTCTCACTTCTGCTTCATCACTCTAGCTTGCCCTCCCCCTCCTGCAGTCTAAGCTCTCTGCTCTTCTCTGTCCTTTTTGTTCTCAATCTCTCCCTTTTCCTCACTATCGCCCTCATTCTTTCTGTCTCCTTTTCTCTGTTTCCCTATCTTTTGTTCAATAGGCGATGTCCACATTTTCCTCAGAGCTGTCGTCTTAGGTTCCTTGGCCACTGAACATACTCAAACTGCTAAGTAACATCTGTAATTTTCTGAAAGTTGTATCCTTGTCTGTTTACTTTGCATTTGCTGTGTCAGTGTCAAGATTAACATTACAGTATCACCAAAGCTATGGCATAAAAAATCCTATGCTGATTTTTCAGCATTCTCCTCAGCTGGACTCTGATGACGAAGAGGGTCTACAGCTAATATAGTCTTGCACTTAATTTCTTGCCAATGTGGAACCATTTTTTTTTGTAGAACTACAGAATACCAGGTTAGAAGAGACCACAAAAATGATCTGGTCGAACGTTTCTTGGCAAAAGCATGGTCTAGACGAGATGGTCCAGCACCCTATCCAGCTGAATCTCAGAAGTGTCCAGTGTTGGGGAATCCACCACTTCCCTGGGGAAATTATTCCAATAGCTAATTGTTCTCATTGTGAAAAATTCCCTTCTTGTGTCCAACTGGAGTCTCCCTGGAGGAACTTGTACCCATTACCCTTCATCTTTCCCATGTGACTCCTTGTAAAAAGGGAGTCTCCATCTTCTTTGTGGCCACCGTTTCAGTACTGGAACATGATGATAAGGCCTGCCCTAAGCCTTCTTTTCTCCAGGATGAAGAAACCCATTTCTCTCAGCCTTTCCTCACATGGTGGCTTCCTAGTCCTTTGATTGTCTGTGTGGCACTTCTCTGGAACCTCTCCAGCCTGCCCACATCTTTTTTGTATAGCAGGGACCAAAGCTGAACACAGTATTCCAGGTGTGGCCTGACAAGTGTTGAGTGGGATAATGACTTCTCTATGTGTGAAGAAACTTGTGGGCAATATTCTGATACACTGCAGGAAGTATATACAGTGCACTGAAGATATTCTCTCCTCTTTCCCTGCAGTACTTTGGGTATTCCTTCCTCTTAACTCTGAAACAGAAATATTCAGATGGAAGCATAGTACCAACTTTACTTCTTTCTACAATTAGTAATGGCTGCATGATGATGCTGCTTCCTCAGAGATTTATATTACTGCTCAAGCAGGATCAGAGCCATTCAGAGGGGCACTTCTGTAAAGAGGACCATATTGTTAGACTTTTGCTTACATACTTTTTTGTAGAAATGTCTCTAGATGTAATCTGTACTTTCTGCTACTAATGGCCTTGCCTTACTGTTCTTACTTGTGGGATTTTTTCTTTTTCACCATTCAGTTTCTGTCCTTCACTGTTCTGTGGCCAACATAATTGATTTCTTTGTTCTGGTAGCTGTGGATAAGGCCTGTACATGAGATACTGTCCTGCTGCATTTATCTAGGATTTTTTGTCGTCTTTTCTCACATATTTTCTTGAAGTGCACAAGTTCTTCTCAAATGTGTATTTTATTGGAGCAGCAGGAGTAATTTGAGGAGAGAGCTGTTATTTTATTTAAGTCACAAGTTTAAAAATAGTTACTGTAATGGAAAAATACAAGAAAGAATTGACTCTGCCCTCAGTGCAGAAGAGCAAACATTGCTTCACAGCCCAGGTTGGAAGGGACCTGGAAAGGTCATCCAGTCCAACCTTTCATGGGAAAGGAGGCCTTGAAGAGATCATCTAGCATCCTGTCCAGTTACATCTTGAACGCTTCCAGTAATGGGGACTCTACCACATCCCTGGCAAAGTTATTCCAGTGATTACTTGTTCTCATTGTAAAAAATTTCTTTCTTATACTGAGATGAAACCTGCCCTGGGGCAATTTGTACCTGTTGCCCCTTGTCTTCTCCATGTGGTACTTGGTGAAGAGAGAAGCTCCATCCTCTTTGTAGCCACCCTTTAAGTGCTGGAATACTATGATGAAGTCTTTCTGAGGCTTGTCTTCTCCAGGGAGAAGAGACCTAACTCCTGCAGTCTTACCTTGTGGGGTGGGATCTCCAGCCCTTTGATTATCTCTGGCCCTCCTTTGAACCCTCTGTGGTCTGTCCACATCTTTTTTGAATTGTGGGGACCAGAACTGAACACAGTACTCCAGGTGTGGCCTGGCAAGCACTGAGTAGAGTGAGATGATCACATCTCTATCTCTGCTAGTAGTGCCCCTGCAGATGCAACCCAGGACCTGATGACCTTTGTTACTGCAGTGGCACTCTGCTGACTCATGTTCAGCTTGTTGTTCACCAGGATCCCTGGGTCGCTTTCAGCGAGGCTATTCCCCAGCCACACAGATTGTAACCTGTACTGAGCCCTTTAGTTATTCTGTCACAGGTGCAGGACTTTGCACTTGTCGTTGTTAAACGTCATACGTCCTTGTTGGCTCACTCTTCCAGCCTGTCCATGTCTCTCTGTAAGATGTCTTTCTGACATGTCCACCTCACCACCCAGTTTAGTGTCATCAGCAAACTTGGTGAGAGTGCTTTCAATCCTGTCATCCAGACCATTTATGAAGACGTTGAACAGCTTGGGGCCCAGTATCAATCATACCTGGGGGACCCTACTTATGACAGGCTACCAGCCTGCTAAAAAATATGGATCACCACCCTTTGCATGTGGCCACCCATACTTAAATAATCTCCTACCCATTACTTAAATAACGTGTGCCTTGCCTCTCCAGAGATGCCTAGTGACACTATGTGTCCTGTTAGACCGGTATATTCTAAACTGGTAAATGTGAATTTAATTAAATAACATGGTAACAGTGTATTTTAAGTCTCTTCAGAGCCTACCTGTCCAGAACAATTGTTGGATGCAATTTTTCTTTACACCTTTAGCTAAGATGATGAAGAAGAGCTGTTTGTTTACAAAGATTGGCAGGAAAACCTGGAGATGCACCTTCACAGGAAATCAAGCTATAAATCATGTATGATGCTGATGTAAAATCCTTCAGGCATTTTTCAACCGCAAGTCTTCAGAAGTGCTAAGTGGATTGTAGAAGAATACTTGCAGAAAATGATGGTCTTTGAAATAATTTTGATTTGTTTTCCTTGTTAGGAATTTCAGTTATTTGGTTGTATCTTGTTGTTTTGAAGTCTGGGCCAGTGTGAACAGGAATAGACTGATATAACTTTTTTGTTTTCTTGGAGCTGAATAACACACACAGTGTGAATAGCACACACTGAGATCTGACCTGAACAGAACCTTACAGGAAAGCTTGAGGCAGTGATAACAGGCAGGAACAGTCACTGCATATATACCAGTATGGGCCACCACAGAAGTAGTGAGGAAAAACGTATCAAGCAGAACACTTGGGATTTCACGCAAATTCTATCTTTGAAGAATCACTGGTAGCCATTGTAGCTTACATGGACAAAGCTGGTTTCCTGAGTCAAAGGTACCTACTGAAAAGGTACCTTCACTGTGGTGAAGAAATGTAGAGACTACAAGGCCATGTTGCCTAGGGTGCAGTTTAGCCATCTCTTTGCCTGCAGTACTGAAATAGACATGGATGTTTGAGCTTATGAAGTGTTTTCTCTTTTGTATAAGGGAAGCGGAAAAGCTCAGAGTTTCCAGTCCTTTGTAAGGTGATTGCCACAGGACCAGTATTTGGGGAAATGGGCACACACAGAGGATGAGCTGGATCTAGTCGACATCTTTCCAGTTAAGTAGCCAAGATTTTTAGAAGCCTTTTACTAAAGGTAGAGTTGATTTCTTGCCCTAAGCAGTTAAATGATGATGGCAGCTATTCAGAGTGGCTGTCCAGACTTTCTGGCCCAATGCAAGCATAACTGGATTCCTACTTGAAATCTAATATAAATCTTTGTTAGCTATCCAGTTTAGGGAGTTCCTCTAGAACTCTTCTCAGGGGCCAAGCCTGACTGAAGAAGGGAATAAGGAAATCTAAAACTTAATCAATATATGCCCTGTGTTTTAGACAGAGCTCTGTTCTAAGCAGGTTAGCTAGCAGTGGATGCCAGTGAGAGGAGTTATCTCTGCTGGGTGACTGAGACTACTTCATCTCCTGACAGGAAGATCCCAGCACAACTGATAAAGCCAGCAGTGAAAACAGGCAAAACAGTTGATATGATCCTATTTTTCCAGCTCTTGCTGCCAAAATTAAGAGACTTGAAGTTTTAGGTCTTAACAGCCTTTTGCAGCTAAGTCTTTGTGAGAACCTGCTGAACACCATACTACAGTCCACACATACTGCCATCCACTGTAATTTACTGCCACAGGCACTTGACCTTGCTCAGTTAGTTGTATTTTTTTCCACCTTTCTTACTGGGAAAGAGGATGCACAGGAAAATCAATGGTCATCCCCAAGTTCCTTCATTTCCATGGCTGTAGAATATACTTGACAAATGTTTTAGCTTGCTGGCAACTGCCTTTTTTGACATCTGTACATTGATAGAGTTTGGCATCAAAAGTTTTGAATCTATTGAATTAATTTTGTTCTGATTGAGTCTATACCAGAGTTGATAATGTAAATTTCCAAAGTACTCCTGGTTCCCTTGGATCTGCTAAAAATATAAAGAGCTTCTCCATGACAAAGCGAGATTGTGTGCTGTAATCTAAAACAGCACTGTAAAAATTGCACTAGGTGAGAGCAGGGCATGTAGGAGAGACATAACAAATTTGTTCTTGCTGCTAAACTAGTTGATATTTGCTTAGGTTAGAGGAATTTCTTATAGATTGCAGATACTCTGTCACTGACATTTGGAGTGCTATCAGGTTTGATTTTGACTGTAACCCTTAATTAGTATATACAGGACAGATAAATGAAGCACCAACTATTTTTCAGAGAGCACTAAACAGGGACATCTTACAAACTGAAACTGCAGAAAGCCTAGGAAAAAAAAGTGCCACTGATACAGTAAAAAATGATAATACAGTAAAAATTGTCTTCAAATGTGCACATTCAGTATTCCCAAAAGAGATAATCTAGGCAATGATATTCAGCTAGAAAAGAGGAGATAGAGGGGCAGAAATGCGGGAGGATAACTGTCACTGAAAGGATTCAGCACATTTCAGACTGAAACCTTCCAGACATGACCTCTCTCCTCAAGTCCCAGAAAAATTACATTCCTGGGGTAGTCCGTATTAATACACTTGCATATTTCTAAAATACTTATTTAATTTGATGAGTTAGAACATGGGTTGGAACAACATAAAGCAGTGTATTTTTAAATTATTTGTGGAAGCATTTGTAGGGCTGTCTGTGGAGAGTTTTGCTCAATTTTGAAACTACAAAACTTGTGCCACCATCTGTCAAGAATTCTATGTAATTGGGAGACACGCTTTTTTTCTTTCATGTTCCTGGCATTGTAGTTTTTTCATTTTAAAAACTCTGTATTACCCATTGTAATAGTACCTCAGATGGATTCAGAGGTGAAAGATTTGTTGACAAAACATTGGCAATTAGGATTTAGGAGATCAAAAGAAGCAGAAAATCTATTAATAGCACAATTTCATGGCCATATTTTTCTACATAATAAATATTCAATTAAAAAAGAAGGTTTTTGTTGAAAGCCAATATGGGCTCTAAACTATACTTAATGTTTGCAGTCTAAATATGGCACGTTCAGTGATGTGAATCTGTAGTGTTCTTTGCTTCAAAAGTCTCCGAAGGCATTATTTTTTCTAGATCTAGAAATCTTCAGCATCAATCTCGCGTGAAGATTGGATATGCTTTGTCATCTTTAACACATTCGGATTTCTCCTTAAAGTCCCATTGTCCTTCCCCTCACGACCCTCCGCAAGCTAATTTGCTAAATGAGCTCAGTATGAGAGGCTGGGTGATTATATTTTTACTCCTGCGTTATGCAGAGTGTTGGGCTGGCTCTGTTAGAACATGGAGGTTGTGTTTACAGTTTACATCCCTCTGTGCTCTTCTCCTTTAAATAAGAAAAGGCATTAACTGCTGCAGAGATGGTTCAGTATGGAGACAGGTTGATGCTTTTAAGATGTGTCCTGTAATCTTCTGTTGTTTTCACTGAAGCAGCACTTGAGAGGTTGCAAGGTTATTCATTACTGCATGATCCAGCTCATAAACGGTAGGATACAAGAGTGGCATGCCACAGCCAGCTTTCTGTGCTCTCCTAGAGACTTCTTTTGCAATAACTCGGGAGCCAGCTGAACTACCTGGATTGTCTTGGTCACATTATCAGCAGGAACTGATAACTGAGAGCCGGCCACTGTGTTCCTGGTGGCATAGCAAAGCCCTGTACCCTGCTGTCACTCTGTGTGTGTAGAATTAGCAGAAGGAGCACACAAAGTCGTTGTTCTTAGCTATTCGGCAAACTGGGTGCCCAGCAGAAGCTAGAAGAAAGAATGGTGCTGTGCTCAAAGAACCATGTCATAGCCTTAGCATCGCAACAGCCAAGTAGGTCTAATTGCTTGTGCTGAGCCATTCCAGTGCTGTTTCTGCAACAGCATGCATGTCAACTGTTATACCAGCTCCAAAATAAACCAAATTATCCTGCTATTTGACCTCATTAACAGTTTACCTTTGTGGGTACAGTGTACTTCTGTTGCCTTCTCTAAATTGCACCACTGCATTATACTGTGAAACTGTCCAAGAATTTCCTCTGCAGGTAGGTGTCTGTGTTTTGTTGAGAGATGAGGCAAGTGCTGGGACCTTTAGGAAGTAAAGGTATTATAGAAGCAGAAAACAGTTCATTATTTTTACTATATCAGAATACAGAAAGAATTGTACCATTTACTTATTGACTTGGGGTTTCTTTGCTAGTAATCATAATGTGAAAATACAGAGTTTAGATGTTACTAGTAAAGATTACTGTGTGTTCTCATTCCAGTATAAAATGCAAGTACCTGAAACATTGTTTAGCTAAGTTTTGGGGCAAAGAAGTGAACAGAGACTTTTATTGAAAATAATACTCCAGCCACTTTCTTAATATTTTAAAAAGTAGCCATTTATACATTTTTTTAACACCATGGATTTACAATTAGGAACCTTCTCATAATAGGGTACTAAATATGTTGTTAGGTGCGCACTAACTAGGCAAAAAATAAGAACAAATTTAAATTTAAAATGTAGGGCTCTTGGAAGACCTGGATAGGTAAGTTTGTGGACACTCTCACTTCTCTGTTTTAGGATTGCCTTGAAAATCCTATCACTCTGCCTAATGAATGTGATAGCCACAACCACTGCTAGCCTTCATCCAGCTGGTCTATCAAGTGCATTTTTTTACTCTAGAAAATGATTTTTAAGTTGCCTGTTTGCCCATCTGACTCATAAAACATTTCCTCTGTTTATTCAATTGTATCATCCAGCTACTACAAATACTACTTTTACTCGTATCAGCATGAAAACAGCTAAGAGTGAACTGCAGTTTGTTTAATCCTTGTCAACAAAATCAGTTATTAAGCATACAGCTGGTTATTTACACAAGCTCACTGAAGACTAAGATAGTTATGCAGAAGCAGGAAGCAGCCTAGTTCGCTCCCAGATCACTGTTTCCTTGGCTAAGTAGCAAGGGAAATTGTTTTCTGTGGACTGAATTTGTATTTTGCAATCATTCACACCTGCTGTTGTTATATGATTTTTCAGCTCTGCTTTCATGACTTGTTCTTCCTACCTCTGAAAGCCTTGGGAAATTTTCTCTTGACTTTGCTGGAAAACAGGACTGTATCCTAATTATTTTGATTTAAATAATAAGTTATTTAATGCTTGATCTAAAATACTGCGTTCTGTAGCTTACTTAGTCATAACTGACTAATTTACATCTCACAGAAGTGCTCATCATCTTAAACTTTTATTACTTGGAACAAGATTAGAATTAAAAACTGGGAGGAGCAGAACAGATTCTCAGATCAGGATTTTAGTGTAAGTTGCTTCTGCTTTTTGCCAATGTGTTCTTTTGGGAACCAATGATGTAAAATATTTTGATGCTGAGAGGAAAATGTTCTGCTGATTATTCCAGTGAAATAGCTTTACTCCTTCATTTTGTTTGAAAAAGTAAGCATCTGAATTTGGTGTGAATAAGTCTCTGCAGATGTGGTTTGGGGAAAGTGGACATGTGCCAACCCAGCATCATTGCCGTGAATTGGCACCTCAGGGGAGGAAAACAATCCAAGTGCAGAAAACCCTTTCACTTCCATTTTCATATGACTCCTGTCACCCACCAGAATACCTCAGTGTGGCAGATTCAGGCTGCATAGGTTACATGTGGGGCAGACATTTTTTTCAATACAGTGGGTCCAGCTGAACTATGCTGCTGCGACAGGAATGCAATGTATTGCTCATGTAAGCCTAAGAACAAGGTATTCTCTGGAGATTCTTATGTTAGCTAGCTTTGCGAAGTTTTCCAATAGCACAATTTTTATGTAGCTTTGTACAGTGTTACTGGCTATGGGCAGCACTGTACTCTGGCAAGTTTTATGCACTTTTCAAGGGGAACAGACTCCATCTGATTATCCTTGTGCAGGTTGGGCAGATTTGTGAAGAGTACTGAAGTATTTCTTCTCTGCCTCTTACCATCCAGATTCTGTGGAAAGGCACTGGAAGGCCAACAAGAGACAGAGCTATCTTGAAACCACTTAATGGAGACTTTAATAATTGGAACAGAGTATATTAAAGCACAGAACCTTTTAAGTGTTAGGTGAACTATGAGGTGCCTTTAGTTCAGTCAGAGTTGCTGTGCTTACGCTTACCACACTTGCACGTTATAGGAGATATAAAGGTAATAAGGACAAGCTTTATTAGTTATATCATTGCCTCAATCAGTTTTCTAACACAAAGTGGAGATCTGCGAGTATTCATTGTGTTGTGAAATAATACTAAAGAGTGGAGGAACCCTGATGTCTTCACTCGGTTTGCCTGAGAATTAACTCCTCTGTTTTTGTTACCAGGAATTCAGTGGCAGTGAGTCATGGCTCTTTCTGCTACGCTCTAATGCGTTCGATTCCAGTTGCCATCTACATCGTTTTGGTAACAGGCCTGCGTTACCACCTGTTCATATGGAGCGTCTTCTCACCAAAACTGCTTTATGAGGGAGTGCATGTGTTCATCACAACGGCGATCTGCCTGTTCTTCACAGCCATGGATCAGAACCACTCTCACAAAGTACAAGATTGAAAATAAGTGTGCAGTACACAGTTCTGCGTTGCAGTGTCCAGTGTATCACAGCACTGGAAGAAGGAAAAAAATGACTTTAAATTGTTGTGCAGAATTTGAAGAGTATCCTCGTTTATTTTAGTCGAGATCAGGATTTGAAGAGCCTGTTCTGTTCTAAAACTGGGTTTGCTTTAAAAATGTTGAATTGAAATAATCTTTTTTTAATGAATAACTTTTGTTCTATAGCTGTCATTATAACACTCTCTAAATAACAGAATGGAAATATTACATGATTTGAATTTTAAAATGTATATCTTTATATAAATATAGACCAGTGCCTCATGGGCACTGGAAAAATCTTTTGGACGTACAATTATTTCACCTTCTTAGACTACAGAATTCTAAGCATATGCAGGATTTCTTGGTGCTGCTCACAAAATCTTATATTCATTAGGCTTGGAGGGTTTGTTTGTTTTGTTGCTAGGTTGTGCATTTAAATTATTATTAAATTATTGAATTATTATAAAATATCCCAGGTAAGAGATTTTGTTTGGTTTGCATAGGCAGCATTTCTATTTAAAGGCAGTATTTTCTTTGTAAGACGAGCGCAATCATGATCTGTAATGGATTTTGATCTGCAGTTCAGGCACTGGATAAGGAGCACTAGTGGGCTAACAAAGTAATGAATCTTCTGTGGAGACCATCCACTGCTAAAGTGTTGTTTCTTTTTATTAATGTATGAATGTTAAATCAGGTTGGTGCCAGCTGCTATGAGCCATGAATAAGAGAATAGTTTAATGGGCCAAGTTACCAGCAGAATAAAAGGTGTATTTGCATCACCTTCCCCCTAGAGACCTGTCTAGCCACCTCACTTGAGTGTGCTATAATTAAAACCTAGCAATGTTGTTTTCCTTGCTTCTGTCAAGAAAATATACATTCTTGACTATCCTGAGTATTAGTATTCTTTATGTGTGCCTCACATTTTCATCCATGTTAGCAGCCAACAGGAGTAAATCTAAATGTAGTAGAGATGTAGAAGAAGAGAAACATAGAGGGAACTTTATAAAGCTGAAAATAAAAAGCTTTAAAGCCCTGTGTAGCTGACAGTGTATTTTCAAGGATCACTGATACACCTTCCATGTTTCAGGTAGAGCAAATCTGAGCTTTTAGTTTTCTCTGCATTAATAATAGGCTATCTTGATCGCTAGTAATTTTTTTAAACTGTAAAACCACAAAATTTTCAGTAACTTGGCCATATATTGCTGTTCACCCAGAGAATAGACTACTGGATCTTAATGTCATTCACTGTGACCTGTTGGAAGTTTGAAAATTAAATATTTTAAATAAATTGTTTTTCACTGCAAACTATGGAATATTTAAAATAGTTTGTGCATGTTGTACACATTTACCATTTCCGTCATTCTCAGTATTTTTCTAGTTATCTGTTGCCTGGCAACCATATGGGGGTTATCAATATCTTCTCTGGTGGCTTACTTGGTTAATTCCTAAGCAATCCTCCCTAATGTTCATATAGAGTATGTTTATAAAAGATTTGACTCAGAGACAGAGTGCTAATAAAGAGACAGGAGGGGTGGAGGGAAGTTGCTTCTGGGGTACAGAATCCTGAAACAATTTGGGGTGACATTCACAAGATCTTTTATTCCATCCTTCTGATATTTTTTGCTTCTAATGTATCTCAGACATTTTATCAAACAGTGGAATCTAAACTATTGTGTGTGTATGAAGGCTGCATTTCTTCAGATTACTTAGTTAAGTAATCGTAGTGCCCTCTTTCTCCTCTGAAGTTGAAAGATGTCCATATTGAATCCAGGAGAAAATAAATGGCTTGGGAAAGCTCTGTCATTTAGGTCTTCAAGTCCAGGAAAGGAAGGAAGAAGGAGAAACTTAGACTGCATCTCTGTCTTGAGTTAACACATAAGTTTGGGTGATAGCACAGAAGACATGGTGCTTTCAACTTCCAAATGGTTGTTTCAATTCTCTTTCACCCTTTCTCTTTGGGTACGGGCAAATTAAATCAGTTGGTTCTTGACCCAGGCAAACAGACTTGAACTGGGAATTATGTAAAAATCATTTTCTTTTAAATCAACATGAAGTTTTGGCAATTGATCTGAAGCTACAGAGAAAGCAAATGCCTGAATGCAAATTCTCATCTTGCTACATAGCTGCTCCATTTCCCTCCATATCCCAACTCCTATTGTGATGTTCTGCATGTCCCAAACCCACAGACAAGGAGACAAATTATGTGGGAAGCAGGAATGGTATATGGGATGGTTTCTACTTTTCTGAGCATACCAGTTTCTTCTGTTCAAGTCCTCTGTTGTCCCTGCTCTGGTGTGGTATCAGCCTGGGCTGCAGCTTCTTCAAGAGTACCCTGTGCACAGGCACCGACTCCTTAAATATATTCTGAGCAGGGATCTTGTGCACTTCTCCATTTGGATAAAGTTCTGACACACAGTAAGTTTTTTCACTCAGTGTCTTCATTGCTGGTCAGAGACAGGTTCAGCCAGTTACAGTGGTCTATAGCTTCCTCAACAAAATTTCAGTAGATCACCTTTGTTCAGTGTGGCTCACTGCCACTCAAAACTTGTAACAGATGTCCAGTATAGTCCTAGAAATCCAGAGTGTTATGAAACTTGAGCCAAGAAGAGATTCTTGTAAATGAATTCAGGTTTAAGGGAAAAAAAAATCTATTCATATTTTTCCTTGGCTCTGTGTAAGGAAGTAGAACATCTTCACAGTATGCCCCAGCCTTTGCAACAGGCGGTGACTGCATGCTAAGCCACTGCTGCGTGGTGCTGTCTGTGAAGGTCAGGGCAATTTTTTTAATTCGTCACATAAGGCATTTGCAAATTAAACAGGATTTATCTCCACAAGTGCACAGTTATAGGAGGAGGGGCCACAGATGCAAGTCACCATGAAGGGATTCCTCTGAAAAATCAAGGCTTCCCTGAGCTCTTCAGCAGCACAGGAAGGTAAAGGAAACTATGCTCTCACTTATCAGTGGGACAGGAGAGAGAGCTGTCTGATATCATTGTAGGCTGCCCACTCTCACTGTGAAAGGCTGTCACTGGCTGTCGCCGTTCATGAAGATAGCAGTGCACTGTCTTCCAGAAGTGTAAGGAGGGTCTGGGGAATGACAGCCATCAGCCTCTCTTTGTTCTCCAGGTAGATGGTGGAGAGGGAGACTATTTTCCAAGAGTGAATGGAGCAGAAATAACCAAGAGGGATTTACCAGGACAACTTGTGCCTAGCCCATTGGTGCCTGATTGCCTTTTTTGAAGAGATTACAGACTCTGTGGAGAAGGGAAGAGCTCTGGATGTTGAACAACTTGACTTTAGTAAGGCCTTCAGTATAGTGTACTTGCCCAAGTAATGTGCTATGAATCAGTGGGCTTGAAGGTGGACTGGATCACTGGGTTCTGAGGGTTGACTTCAGTGGTCTGAGGTCCCATTGACTGGCTGGTGAGCAGTGGTGTCCCCAGGAGGCAATGCTAGGGCAAGGCAATTTAAGATCTTTCTTAAGCTGGATGAGGGGATGGCAAGACCAGGGAAAGTCTGGAAGTGGTACCAAAATTGGAGGGCGCTGCATGTCCTGGATGGGAGAGCGACCCTTTGGAGGCACCTTAGCAGGCTGGAGAAATGAGCTGCTGGGAACCTGGAGTACAACCTGGGCAAACACTAAGTCCCACTCCTGTCTGGGAGGAGCTTGGTAGTGGTGCAGAATGGGGCCCATGGGCTGAGAACATCTCTGGAGGCCCAGTGGGCAGCAAGGGGGACCATGAGCAGCACTGACAGCCCGATCCTGTTTCCCAGCTGGTCAGTATTCAAGGAACATACACACACACACATGTGTTTGCATAAACAGTTGATCCAACATGTGGCCCAAATGCCAGTGGCCTCCCTGCTGCAGGCATCCAGACAGAAGAACGCCAGAGCCATCTCGATCCTTCTTTTTCCCCGCATTGGTCCTTTTCCTAAGTATTACGTCTTACACGTTCCAACAGTCCCCTTAAAAATGTCTTGTAAGTTTTACGGAAGGCTCAAATCACAGATCACACGGAATGGTTGGGATTGGAAGGGACATCTGGAGATCATCGAGTCCAACCCACCTGCTAAAGCCAGTTCACCTAGAGCAGGTCACATGGGAATGTGTCCAGGCAGGTCTTGAATGTCTCCAGAGAAGGAGACTCCACAACCTCCCTGCGCAGCCTGTTCCAGTGCTCTGTCACCCTCAAAGTAAAGAAGTTTCTCCTCATACCAAGATGGAACCTCCTGTGCTTCAATCTGCCCATTACCCCTCATCCTGCGGTTGGACACCACTGAAAAGAATCTGGTCCCATCATCTTGACATCCACCCTTCAGATATTTATAAACATTGATGAGATCCCCTCTCAGCCTTCTCCAGGCTGAACAGACCCAGTTCTCTCAGTCTCTCCTTGTAAGAAAGATACTCCAGACCCCTAATCATCTCTGTAGCCTGCCGCTGAACTCCCTCCAGTAGTTCCTTGTCCTTCTTAAACTGGGAAGCCCAGAACTGGACACAATACTCTAGATGTGGCCTCACCAGGGCAGAGTAGAGGGAGAGGATAACCTCCCTCAACCTACTGGTCACACTTTTCCTAATGCACCCCGGGATACTGTTGGCCTTCTTGGCTGCAAGGGCACATTGCTGACTCATGATCATGTTGCCTACCAGGACTCCCAGGTCCTTATCAGCAAAGCTGCTTTCCAGCAGGTCAACCCCTAACCTGTACTTGTGCTTGGGGTTACTCCTCCCCAGGTGCAGGACCCTACACATGCCTTTGTTGAACTTCATCAGATTCTTCTCTGCCCAGTCCTCCAGCCTTTCCAGGTCTCACTGAATGGCAGCACAGCCTTCTGGTGTGTCAGCCCTTCCTCCCAGTTGTTGGGTATCATCAGCAAACTTGCTGCGGGTGCACTCAGTCTCTTCATCCAGGTCATTGATGAACAGGATGAACAGGACTGGACCTAACACTGACCCTTGGGGAAGCCCACTAACTGCAGGCCTCCAACCAGACTCTGCACCATTGATCACAACAATCTGAGCTCTGCCATCCAACCAGTTCATGATCCATCTCACCGTGCAGTCGTCCAGCCCACACTTTTTGAGCTTGGCTATGAGGATGTTGTGAGGGACAGTGTCAAAAGCCCGTTGAAGTCAAGGTAGACAATGTCCACTGCTCCTCCATCTGCCCAGCCAGTCATACCATCACAGAAGGCTATCAGGTTGGTCAACATGGTTTCTCTCTGGTGAACCCATACGGACTACTGATAAGCTTATTTTCCTCCACATGCTTGGACGTGACATCCAGAATGAGCTGTTCCATCACCTTTTTACTGATGGAGGTGAGGCTGACTGGCCTGTAGTTTCCTGGGTTGTCCTTCTTGCCCTTTTTGAAGATTGGAGTGACATTGGCTTTCTTCCAGTCCTCAGGCACCTCTCCTGTTCTCCAAGACTTTTCAAATATGACGGAGAGCAGCTTGGCAATAACATCTGCCAACTCTAAGCACTCATGGGTGCTTCCCATTGGGGCCTATGGATTTGTGGATGTCCAGTTTATGTAGATGATCTCTAACCTGCTCTTCCTTGACCAAGGGAAAGTCTTCCTTTTGCCTGATTTTCTATTCTGTCTCTAGGGTCTGGAATACCTGAGGGCTGCTCTCAGCAGTGAAGACAGAAGCAAAGAAGGCATTCAGTAACGCTGCCTTCTCTGTATCCTCTGTCACCAGGGCACCCTCCTCATTCAGCAGCAGACCTACATTTTCCCTAACCTTCATTTTGTTGCTGATGTACTTGAAGAAGCCTTTCTTATTATCTTTGACATCCCTGGCCAGATTCGCTTCCAAGTGGAGCTTGGCCTTCCTCACTGCATACCTGCATACTCTAACAGCTTCCTTGTATTCCTCCCAGGTGGTCTGTCCCTTTTTCCATGTTACATAAACATCCTTCTTCCACCTGAGTTTTGACCAGAGTTCCTTATTCATCCATGCTGGCCTCTTAATCCCTTTACTTGATTTCTTGCTCATAGGGATGCATCAGTCTTGGGCTTGGAGGAAGTGATGTTTGAATATTAGCCAGCTCTCTTGAACCCCCTACCTATCCCATGGGATTCTTCCAAGCAGGACCTTGAACAGGCCAAAGTTTGCCCTGCTGAAGTAATTGGTTTTGCCCCCAACCATGACATCTCCAAACAGATCTTTTCAGTTTGTTAGGACAAGGTCCAGTAGCATGCCTTTTCTTGTTGGCTCCTCTACCATCTGTGTCAAAAAGTTGTCATCAATGAGCTGTAGGAACCTCCTGGACTGTGCATGCTTAGTTGTGTTGTCCACCCAGCAGATGTCAGGATGATTGAAGTCTTCCGTAAGAACCAGGGTGTGTGACGGTGAGGGTACTTCCAGCTGTCTGTAGAAAGCCTCATGAACTTCCTCCTCTTGATGAGGTGGCTTGTAGTAAACACCCACAACAGTGTACCGTTTGTTAGTTTGTCCCTTAATTTTTACCTGTAGGGATTCAACTTGCTCAGCATCCCCCCCGCTAGGCAGAGTTCAAGACATACAAGTTGCTCTCTCACATAAAGTGCAATTCCTTCACCTCAACTTGCTGGCCTGTCTTCCCTGAAAAGTACATAGCCTTCTATGACAACATTCCAGTCATGTGAGCTGTCCCAGCACATCTCCGTAATAGCAACGAGATCATGGTCCTGTGAACATGCATAGATCTCCAGTTCTTACTGTTTATTCCCCATGCTGTGCACATTGGTGTATAGACACTTCAGAGAAGCATTCAAGCATGTGAGTTTCTCATGAGAGGTGCAGAAAGATCCGCCTCAGCCATGTGTATCCTTGAGGTGGTTGGCCCTTTGGTTTTCTTCTTGGGGGGCGGCTAAGGAATTTTTGTCACTGCTCTGATCAGTCTGGCATGTTTCCCAGTTTGATGTGATTGCATCACATGCACCACATCAGACCCTACCCTCCAAGCTCATCAGTTTAGAGCCTGCTTTTCCTCGCCCCTCTGTGCTTGCTGTCTCATCCCACGGCATGTCACGGGCTGTTCCCTGTGCATCTCATAATGGGTCCTGTGCCCCTTCAGTCTGCAAGGTCTTCCGGGAAAGGAGTTCTTTGGGTAACTGATCCTGGTGGGCTTTACACTAGAGACAATTTTCTAATTGCTTAGTGAGTGATTAGATTATAATCTGAATAAATTACTATAAATTACTGATTAAGGAATAAGGTTAATAGAGATCCTCAGTATGTCCTTGTTCATTTGACCCTCTTCAGACCTTTGTGTTAGTGTTTAATCACCTAAGTTCACAGTGATTAGTTCCTTGTTTTGGCCTGGGGATAACAAAGTGTCAGGGAGCTCTTTTCACTGCAGTCAGCTCCCACGATAGCAGACATGGAGATGATAGAGGTAGACTCTTCTCAGGAGGGCACAGGGACAGCCCAAAGGCAACAGGGACAAGCTGCAGTATGGGACATTGCCAGGAGGTCAGAGGAGACTTTTCTCCTCTGGATGTTTACTTTCCAGGATGGACCCAGGACTTTTACCCTTGGAGATCTTCCCACCTTGGAGAAACCTCATTTAATTGCCCCTGCTGTGGGCTAGAGTTGTATTGGATGAGCTGCAGAGGTCTCTTCCACCCAACATTTTTCGAGGATTCTGTGGATTTATTATGTTTAAAGCTGATTCTAACATTTTTTTACTGTCTGTTTCACATGTTTTTTCCTGAAGTCAAAGAGCTTTCTCATTGATTTCATAAGAAAAGTGGAAAAATTTAACCAACAGGAAATAAAACACCTGTATTACTGTTTTTTTAAAGAGATAAATATTGCAGCTGAAAACTGTTGTTTATTTTGATTTTGTTTTATGTAGCCATGTATTTATATGTTAGATACAAGAAGTATGTGTCACTGGAAGGAGAGGTTTGATAACATCTGCCCTTAGCCATGCCAGCTTCAGTGCCTCCATAGCTTGAGGATTTCCAGATTCAGTGACAAAAGGTCCTATTTTGCCACTGCTTCTGTTATGATTCAGGTGATTCCCCCAAACATTCAGCTTGCCTATCAGGCCTGAAGCGAAAGTTGTGTCCTTGCTGTGACCTCTGTGGGCCCACAACAAGTACATTCAGTAAGACACACAGGTGACTTAATTTCCGAAGTTGTTTTTTCTGGCTTCAGGCTGAGAACTAGGCCTTTGAACATTAATGCCTGCATTTGCCTGACAGAGGACATCATAGGTTTATTCCAAAGGACCTGTTCTCTCCCAACATTTGATAAAAAGCTTGGGTTGCTATGAGGAGTAGCCCTGGTCTTTCAACAACTGTCTCTCTGACTCAGTGTCACACCACTGTGCTCCCCACTGGTGGAGTATAGAGGACACATTTTCATTGTGATACTAGCTTAGGGTGTAACTCAAGTTCAATCCATAGCTCAAAGCACGCCCTTTTTACATGATGATGTTGTCATCTTAAGAATGAGGCTGCTAGCCACTAGAGATGGGCTTCAGCATAACACTTAGTCTCAAGACAGACTATACATGGTGAAACTTTGATCACCTATGCCTTTTTTATGCCTCTGATTTTACCACTGTAGTGTGTTATATTCGGTGATGTCTACTGCAAAGGCCACTGGTGATGCAGAACATGACACAGCACAGCTGCCACTGTAGATGTGCCCCAGTACTGCATGGTTTGTGTATTGGTCACCAGCAGGAAGAAAAGAGGTCCAAAACTCTCAAAAGCCTTTGCAGCTGTTACCCTGAGAGCTAGTTGTATCTGGTGGAATAGAAGGACTTGTGATTAACTTTTTCTGAGAGAAAAAATGAAAGCTGCTCAACAAGCCCTGTCTTTGGAGGCTGTAGGACTTCCCAGTGGATCAAAATAGCCCTGCCTGGTCGCAAGCTTTTGCCGAAGTGCAAAAGCTGTTTGTATTGCGTAGTGTCCCAAAAAAGCTGAGCCTGCAGTCCCAGAGACGGCGCTAGAGAGCGGTATAGTATCTGCAGTTATTTAGGCTTGCTGGTTTGGCACAAGTTCGTCATCATTTGTGTACAAGAGTTGCTGATCAGAGTTAGTCTGTAAATCCTTTGAGTGGCTGGGCACAAGATCAAATTCAAGAAAAGCTGCTGCTGAATCATACCTAGGGCCATGGGAATCAACATCTTATCCTCTAAAAGTGGGCTTTAAAAGGGGAAGTGACAAACAGATCCACTGGCCTCAGTTCTGCCTCAGTCCGTGAATGTAGTACTTCCTACAGTCAGCTGTAGACTCCCAGAGCTGTTTGACTGGTGAGAAATGCAGGCCATGGAGACAGGAGGGAAGTTTTGGGGCAGCATTTGCATTTGTTGTGGGCGGCTTTTTCTTTTTAAGAAATGCTTTAAAAAACACTAACACAACTGGTGCAGCTCAGAACAGCAGCTTAGGAGTGGGTGGACAGCCTCTTGCATTTTGGCTGCCCTTGAACTCTCCCTGCACATCACTGCTCAGGACTTTCAGCAGTAATACCGAAAGCCTTGCTCCTCCACAAAAGCCACCCAGGACGTGCCTTGTCAATGTCCTGGGTCTTCCCCTTTTGCAACTGGGACACAGGAGACAGCTGCTAGGGAAAGACAGAGGCCCATTACAGAGAACTGCCAAAGCTGGAGATGCAGTTATGGTTGGGTTTTTGTTGTCTGCAGATCTGTCAGTGACATGTTTGTGGAGATGTGAACACATCCTTTCTGCTGTGGGTGTTGACAGGTGTCCAGCATTTCCTGTTCGATCTTGTTAGGCAGTACGCTGCAGCACAGAAATCCTAGGATTCCCTCTTGGTTTCCCATAAACTTACTAGGCTAGCCTGTGGAGATATGTTGCAGGAGGTCAACATGTGCATGCCACTGAGGAGACCACAACACAGCACTTCAGGTATGCACTTGCACCAAGATGTCTGCATATGATAAATCCTTTGGTGAACAGCAGCATTGGACCTAGCTTTGGTTTACAAAGCACAGCTTGATGTGTGAAGCCTGTTAAAGATTAATATGTGGAGAACCACTCTTCTCTCACTCCTGTGTTTGGCCTCCTAGAAACAGGCCCCTGTGGGGTGATTAGGAGCTCCACACTCTTCGGGTCTAGGTGCGTGGATGGGAGTCTGGAGAAGTCCTATGAGGGCAATGAGGCTCTTTCACAAGGCTTTCAGCAGAACTGAGGTGATCCCCAGATGGGATGACGGGATGATCACTTCAGAGAAGGCGGCGGTGTGGTGAGGGAGGTATAGGGGCAAACAAAATAAGAGTTACTGGATGCAACTGGAAGTTTCCTGTTGTGGGATAGTTTCTGCAGGGTGGGCAGGGTCAGGGGAAAGTGCTGTAAACCCCGTACCATTTTAACTTATGCAGTATCTCTGAGCAAGCCAAAATTAAGCCATTTTATGAAAACCCCAGGGAAAAACAAACCAAACCAAAACAAACAAAAAATCAAGCAAAATCAAGACAGTTGTCTGGCTGTGAGCAATAGCTCACGTACACATGAGATGACAATAGCTGACTTCTAGTATTCTTTCATCTCAACATCCTACTCAGAGAGTTTTAGCAGTAGGGGAGAAATGGGACATAAGGAAATAAAATGTACGTGAACATATTCCTACTGCTGACCTGTTTCAACCAAACCTGGAGCAAAGCAGCGGTCTTAGGGTAACCTGATTTCCTGTATCTCTCTACTAAGCATCAGCAACGTGCCATGGACAAAGATCTCAGGGCAGTCAGGACTTAGCTGGTGTCCAGTCCACATAAAAGCAGCTGTCTGACCAATCCATGCAGGTCTGCTTTGGGCAAAGGATGGACATTGAAATCAGGCTTTGCTAGTTCCCCTGGTCCTGGAACGACTTTCTTTAAATGCATTCCTCCTTACTCCAGAGAGAGAATATTAGTTGGAGTCACCTGGAGAGAGCGCCTCAAGGGTAAAATTTTACTGGACTTTTTATGTAGACTTCTTGGGTCAGACCATGGTTAACATCTGCAGCTCTGCCTTAGCATCCTTGTAGTGGAGTCTGGACAGCTGTTGCCTGTTTTGGCGTCTCAGTACAAGTGCAGGGTAGAAATGAGACATCCTTTCCATCCTTCTCTGCATTGCTGCATCTGTCACTGTATGTGACACCTTCTGCACTGGACTCTCACCTCAACAGAAAGGGAGCCATAAATGCCACACACCCTGCTTGGAACTTGGACTGTGAATTGGGGGTGAAAGCCTTTTCCCCTTCACAGAGTGTTGTGGGGATATGCCTGAGGGCTGTCTGCTACCAGAAAGACACACATTATTCTCCTACCTTGCAAATCAGCAGAGAGACACAATTAAAGACAGGTCAGTCTTTCCTACTGCATCCCCTGGAAAACTCTTCTGTAGAGCCTGCTCACTTGCCCTAGGGTGAATTTTGCAGAGCCAACATGATGATACTAAAAGTATACCATGTGCTACACCATGGCTAGCAGACATATATAGGACAAAGAAGCTATTTAAAGCCTGAAATTCTGATGACAAAATACTAGATGATTAGCAAAGTAATTTTACTCCATTTGCAACGAATGTGCTCATTTGCATGAAGAGTGCAGTGAACGTAGATTAGCTGAAAAAAAAGCACAGAGATTGCGCACTTTTCTTCTTTGATGCAAAGATTGTAATTAGTTCATATTTTTGTATGAGATGGTTTGAAAATGTCTTAGCTGAATACAGAGCAAGTAACTTCTTCGGAAGTGTTCCACCTGCTGTTGGATGCTTAACACAAATTGCTGGATTCTTTTCACGAGATCAGTTAGATTTTCTTATATTCTTACACGTGACATGCCCCAAAAAACACTCTAAATATACTGTTTGTCTGGAATGAGCTTTTTAATGTTGTTTAATGGCCTTGCTCCATTCCCAGTGAAATCAAGGGAGTTTTGCTCATACTGCCAAGAGAGCCCTAACTTGCAAATCATTTCCAGTTCCCATCACTGAAATATTTTGCTTGCCTGATGCTGTATTGTTTAAAATGCCTTAAGTACTCTTAGAAAATAAAGGCCAAATCAGTTTAATTCTGCATTTGAAATGTCAGTGTCATGCTGCTTTTATGTAGGCATATGCATATTGAATATTATTTTCTGAGTGTAATTGCCTTAAGTGCTGTTGATCATGCAAAGAGAATGATGCATTCTCTGACTCAAGGGTCTGAGAATCAAAGATCCAAATCCTGCAAATGCTTAAGCATGTGGAGAAAGCCCTCTCAAAGGATGACACAGGCATCCAGCTATCCTTGTGTTCAAGGCTGGAGTTTGCATTTAGCAGACTGAAACCAGCAGAGGCACATAGCATCTTATCCCTGAGCACTACTTGTCGTCGGAGAGAGAGGCTCGGCAGGAGAGAAGGAGAAGGACTGGTGAGGATAGGTGCAGGTACCAGAAGAGTAGTGCAGATGGAGTGTTTAGAATCAGATGGAAGTAGCCAGATGGGGCATAGGAAACATCAGGAAGACAAATGCACAGAGGAAAAAGAAAGGAAGACTGAAAAATATGTGAAGCTGGGGTCAGGCAGTGATCCTTCAACTTACTGATGGTAACATGAAAATTTAGGTTGAAATCTGCTTTCAAGGTGTTTGTAGTGGATTTGTTGTGACTACCTTAACTCTGTTCCTGAATTGAAATACTGAAAAAATAAAGGGGAATTTGGAAAGACAGGATGGACAGAATGAACAGTGTTGGAAAATGAGACCAGTTTGAAGATCAGTAGCATTTGTAAGAGCTGCCAAATGAAACTGCCTGCTTTTACTGAGCACTGTCCCTCTCCATCTTGAGGAACATCATTCTACATTGCATGATTTCTCATGAGCAGCATCCCACATTACAAACTTAGGGTGCTGAGATCTCATGATCCTGAGTGGTTTGTGTTGCCTATTAATCTTTAGCCTTGTGTGCTGACTAGCCAGCACTTCATGAGATCCTGTCCTCGTCACCCTTGGAGCTATAGATGTGTTCATAGCACTGTGTATTTATGTAGTGGAGGTAGTAAAACAGTACAAGACAGACATGGACCTTTTGGAGAGGATCCAGAGGAGAGCCACAAAAATGATCAGAGGGATGGAATGCCTCTCTTGTGAGGGACGTCTGAGCTGGAGTTGTTCAACCTGAAGAAGAGAAGGCTCCAGGGAGACCTTATTGCAGCTTTTCAGTACTTAAAATGGGCCTATAAGAAAGAAGGAGACAGACTTTTTAGCAGGGCCTGCTACGATAGGACAAGGGGTAATAGTTTTAAGCTAGAAGAGGGGAGATTCAGGCTAGACAGAAGGAAGAAATTTTTTACAATGAGGGTGGTGAAACACTGGAACAGAGAGATGGTAGTTGCCTCATCCCTGGAAACATTCAAGGCCAGGCTAGACGGGGCTTTGAGCAACTTTATCTAGTAGAAGAGTCCCTGCACATTGCAGGGAGGTTGGACTAGATGACATTTGAAGGTCCCTTCCAACTCAAAATATTCTATGGTTCCTTGATTCTATGGAAAATCAAGGAAGGTTGAGAAAGCTGTAAATGTCATGTACAAATATCCATAGACATTACACCCTGAGCATTGCTAGAATTGATAGTACAGAACAATTTCGTTTTTCATGCCTGAATGTTTTACAAAACATTCATTTGATGGCTCTCACTTCCCTGAGTTGCATGCTCCCTGAAGGTAAAATCTGAGGAGAAGTTTCTCCCACAGCTTGTGAATGAAGGAGGGAAACTTGAGAAGGACCAAGCCCCCAGTCTTGAAAGTGGCTGGGAATTTCTTTGCTTTAAAGAGAGAGAGTGTTGCTGGTGAAAGAAAATACACAGCAATCTGTGAAGAGATATTATATCTGGGGAATCCCTTCTTTCTTGGACATGCCCTCTTACAGGAATATGTAAGATCACTGCAAGTTGGAGACAGCATATGTATTTGCTTGTATTGCCTATTTCTTTGACATCCCTTCTACCTCCCAGGCAACTTCTACTCTCTCTTGCTATATCTACTGCAGCTGCTGAGTCTCTGCACTACCCAGCTGTACACAAGCCAGCTTGTGGTAACACCACTATCATGTGCTTCTTTAAGGGCACATCTCAAAATTTTGTCCATGCCTTTTTGTGTATGTTTGTCCGTCTCCTGCGTTTTACATAGCTATGGTGAAAGAAACCCAGTACATGTACATGCATGAGGTGTGGGTGGAGCGTCTGGGATCCTGTGCCATTAAGTAAAACAACAGATTAAACATCCCCTTCTGCAAACTTTTTCATAAATGCTGTCTGTTGCGTGAGACAACACATTGACAGGCTTCCCTTGGTCAACTACATGGGTAATCTTGTCATAGAAAGAAATTAAGTTTGTTAAGCAGGACTTTCCCCTCATGAACCCGTGCTGGCTGGGATCAATGACTGCATTGTCATTCAGATGTTTTTCAAGAACTCCCAGAACAATCTTCTCCATGATTTTGCCAGGCACAGAAGTGAGGTTGACAGGCCTGCAGTTGCCAGGGTCATCCCTGTTGCCATTCTTGTAGACTGGGACAACATTTGCCAGCTTCCAGTCATCCAGGACCTTTCCAGATTCCCAGGAGCATTGAAAAAATCACAGAGAGAGGTCTCGCTATGATGTCAGCCAGCTCTTTCAGCACCCTTGGACGAATCCCACCAGGCCCCATCGACCAGTGGTAAAGGCAGGGGAGGAAGCCAAAGGAAAACATGTGCAACCTTCCAGAAACCCTGACTAATGATATCTTCTGATGTGTAGCTTTCTGTAAGGGCTTGTGGTAGAAGTCAGCTTGCTTCACTGCAGATTGGTTGGACAAAGCCCTGGAAATATCTCCTTCCTAGCCGACACGTAGGACGGAATGGCTCTGCAATCCCTGCAGCTTTGTGGGCAGTTTTTGACTGGTGTCCTTTGAGACTGGTGTCCTTTGAGATAGGGCTCAGCAGTCCCATCCAGACTTGTGAATTTCCATGTTCATGTAAGTGTCTAGACAGGACTAATTTCTCCGGTGTGTGTCTTTCTCTGGTGAGTGAGACATGACATTTCAATGGTTCCTTCTAACAGCTGAAGACTTTCTTGACCTTAAGACCAACTGTTTTCATGACCTCAAACAGAATTTATGAAGAAAAGGCAAAAACTTCTCTCAACTGTGTAGAGTGACCAGGATTATATCTAGTCCAGTGGGAAAGCCTGAAACAAAATCAATACAGGATTACAATGGGCTTGTCCCCTGTTAAGAACCGAGTTATCTGAAGGTGTGCACAGACCTCCAGTGCCTAATCTAGCGGGGAGGGTGCTCCTGGGCATGCTGTTCTCTGCAGTGCAGCCAATGAAAGCAAGAAGGCAGTCAATGAGGTGCTGACAGGTGAACAGGCAGCTCACTGGGCCCCCCAGGGGTGCCAAAGGACAAGACTTCTCAACTGAAATGGCAGATGGAGAGTTCTTAGTTTCTCCAGGTGGCTTCTGCTGTATAGAAAGCCATCACTGTTTTCCTGGGTGTGTAACTGCTGGTTTGGGAGATTTTATTTTTCAGAGTGTGAAGTTTTGGCACAGCTGGGTTGTGAGGGAAGACAGAAAAAACCCATAACTATGATGCTGGGTGCTAGCACTGTCTGGAGGTCAGTGTTGCTTCTGTCTCACAATGATCTGTCCCAGGTGCCTAACGTAACGTTGCACAATTCAGCTTGAATGTGGCAGGCAGGTCATGGAAACTTCTGAGATCCTTGGTGAGAAGGCCAGCCTCTGCAGACGGAGATGGCTGAGGTCAGGTTGTGGTGCTTATACAGAGGCAGCCACACTGCAGCTACGTGAGAGTGAGCAGCTGCAGCATCTGCTGGATTGAGGTATGAAACTCAGCCCTGGGGCAGTGAGGTGTCTCCACAAGCTGATTTCAGTGGGTTTTCACCATGTCCTTGAAAGCAGGTGCATGCCTACACACATTGCTGAATTGGGGCCCCAGCCCCTGGCCTCCTGTCTTACAAAGGCTGCTTCAGGGTCTGAGCAGCTGGAGCAACCTGCACAGAGCCTGTGCTGAGATGTCTTCTGGTGACCAAAACAACAAACAAAAAAATAGTCCTTATGTTTGGTTGTCTGCTATCTGCTACTATTAATCTACTTGAGATAATTTGGCAACAGCGATCAGAAAGAATTAATTTGGGATTTGCAGGCTGTTGAATGTTTTTCTTCAGGCAACTTTCTGTAGAGCTTGTGGACTCTGGGGATTAGCTGCTATTTAAAGCAGCAATTTATGTACTTCTGTGATGGCTTGTGTCCAGCTGAGCTGTCTGTCCAGCTGAGCTGGAGGAAGAAGCGATATGTGTGGGTGCAAGCCTGCAATTCAGTGATCTGCTGCTCTGCCTTAGCTCTCCCATCCCTGGTGGGATTGATCTTGCTGATTTTCTAGCATCGAGGTGTAGGCCTTCAAATCTTATTGTGTGGGGGGCTCTGCTGTCTGACAGCTGATGTTGCACTGGAGACCTGTGTAGCCTCAACCTCTCCAGGAAGGAACTGTTTGTTTGATAGCCACTTATTTGGGGCGAAAGGAGCTGTTATTCCCTGTTTGCTTCTTGAGATGGGCAATTCAGTCTGCTGCTTCCACTTGCAGAATTCATTCTCTGCCCCAGGGGGGAGAATCTTCAGTGCTGGGAGTAAAGCAGGTAAATAGAAAGAACAAACTATGAAAAGGGGTCAGAGATGTTTGGGAAGTAGTGCAGGGACATGGCAAACTGCTGTGTGAGGGTAACTGCTCCCCAAGCTGTTCAGAGCAGAAGCATTGCCCATGGCCAGACACCTGGACATGCTGTGCAGGGGCTGCTGTCTCCCTGGCCAGCAGCAGCATGGGCAGCAGAGCCCTCAGTGGCAGCACATCCAAAGAGGATGTGCCACGTTTTCCTGCATGCCTGAGCATTTAACTACATGATACCTTTCATACCCAGATACCCATAACTTCTTGTTAACAGACTCTTTGACTTGGGTGGACAGAGTGATGGCAACTGGAGTTACAGGAGGCTGTGGCAAGTGCTTGGAGTCTGGAAACCACCCGCTGAAAGGCAGGTGCTTAAAAACTCATGTAGAGGCTGAGATCTGCAGCTTGACTTTCAGAGAATATGACTTTTCCCAATGGCTTTAGTCACAACTGCTTGGAAATGAAACAATAGAACTACCCAACAGATTTGTCATCTGTCTATGTGACATCAAGCTTTCACCTTCTTTTTATGTCCAGGCCCATGTTTTCCTCCTTTTTTACTATAAAGAAGTTTTTGTATGCTTTGCGGTAGGAATTTAAGGGTGGAGTCGCAATGAAAAGAAGATGGGTGCATCGGGTCTTTTGGTCTTGATTTTGCAAATGCACTTTTCTGGGATGCTGCAACCCAATAGGAGGTCTGTGAGATCCATGGAGAAGGTTGTGTTCAACCATGATAGGCCATAAACTGCACTGGCAGCAGCCTGACCAACAATCCTGTGTTCAGAAGCTATAGTTCCATTTCCCCCAACAGCTGCTGGAGTAAGCCTTGTAGTAATTTCTGGATATACTAATTCTTTGGCCTTATCTGTGAGGTGTGGTTTAAAACCATGAATATGCTTTTTAAATGTTTAGAGAAAAATGAGCACTCAGCCCACACCTTCCTACTTTCAAACTAGGAATTTTTAACTGGACAGAAGTATAGATCTGTGACAAGAAGAGATGGCAGCTAGAAGTCTCTTGGTGACTGATTTTGCATTTGCAAGTTACTATAGAAAACTTTTCAATCCAGAAATATTTTAGCTGGCACTTGTTTAAATTGGATGCTCCTAAAATAGCATAAGTTATTTTAGAAGCTTTTTCTGCCTTGAGCTTCTTAGTACCTATTAGGAAATATTAAGCGTGCGTTCACTATGCTAAAAGAATAATGGAGATCTCAAAATAATCAGTTCTGTGTGGGATGCTTAAAGTGTTAACATATTTTGAAGTGATTATTTCCAAATTAAGATACCTAGAGTTGGAAGTGATCATAATGTGACTTCTGCAGTTGAACAACATAGAGCAGGAAATAAAGAGAGTTGGCAGTGTCTATGCATTCTGAATTAGGATTAACTTTATGTGTGCACTCTCAGCCTATTGCAATAGCATTAATATCCACCCATACATAATTGATTTAAAAACTGTTCACTCTGAGAGTCAGTTTTTGTAGGAATTTTGCCCACATTGTCATTTTGGATGGAGAGACTTGTGCCAGAGAAAGCCACGTGACCAGCATGTGCAGAGGTGAGCTTCTGTCAGGCATGGCTTTGGCCATCCTGCTGCCCCTTGGGAGTCTTGTGATTTTGGGAGGATTAATATTTGCTTCTCTCTGAAAACCCAGGGAGCTTGGGGATCCCCAGCTGATCTGGGGCAGGAGCTCCAGGTAGTGACTGCAGTAACACCTCCATGCTTTTAGATGTTTTTTGAGCCTGCAGTCACGAGGAGGTGGCAATTGCATGACCCTGTGGAAAGCAGAACAGTGACACTGTGGGGGAGCAGGCAGCTGAAGCAACTGGTAACTGATTTTCTGCCTCCTCCCGTGGTGAGGCCATGGCGCAGAGACAATGGTGGCAGGAGGATGGACCTGTAAGTCAGACCAGTGTGGTAAAATGGGGTGACGTGGTGTTGGGAGGTGGGCAGAGGGTAGTTGTGTTACAGGGTGGAGAAGCAGCAGTTTGTGAACGTACTTTTGCAAGCTGTGGGGGCTATTCTGAAAAGAAAGAAGTACCACAGGGCAGGGACAACCTGTAGGAATGATAAAACTAGTACCCATTTTGCCTGCTAAGTCCCAGGACCATCCCTGCAGCACTGCTTGCAGCATCCAGAGTGGACCTTCTTCTGTTCATGTGTGCACATCCCTGTTCCTGGCACTTCTTCTGTAATATCCATTCATAAAGAAGCTAATTCCCCTTCCAAAAAAAAACCAGAAAAAAAAAGTTTGTCTTAAGCCACAGCATGGTAAAATTTCTTGCACTTTCTTTTTGCTTGTCCTGCTGCTTGGAGCCAATGGTTCAGGCATATCTCTCTCTAACTGCACAATCCTGAAGGACAGAAGTTTCTGTCCAATGCTTGGGCTACTGCAGCTCTTTTTAAGTCCACCTGATTACCAAAGTTGTTGTACTTAGACAAAGAATTCAACACAAACACACATCACACCTGCATGCACACATGCACGCACAGACAATTTGATAGCTCTACATGGCTCTTCATACAGAAACCAAAACAAAATATGTCTGCTCTGCATTTATTCTAAAAAATGAGCCCTGGTCTACTGAACTAATGGTTTCTCTTCACAATGCAATGTGCTAACAGATATGCTGTTATAAATGAAGGGTAATGTCTGCACTTGGGGTTTTCTCCATACACAAAATTGCCTCAGCCTTCAAGCTCTTTTGTGTTGTGTTCAGTGGCCTGCAAGAGTGCCTCCATGTTTATTAAAGGAAATACTAGATTTTTCAGTGTCTTGAGTAATAGTGAAGCCTAACAGTTTCTGGTGTGTGTTAAAATACTTTTCTAGTTTGAGAGGGTCATACAGCAGACATTTGTTAACAAACAAAAGCAGTGCTTACTGTCAAATTGAAACCCATTGTGTTCATGTCTTACCTGGACCATGTTAAATGGACCTTGAGAGAGTGTTTAAATACACCCCTGTGGAACTTTTCATCAAAATGTCTTCTAACTAAAAAGACACTAAACAAGTGTCTAAAAAATGTTTCCCAGTGCCATCCCTGCCCCAATGCCTCTAAGCATTTTGGGCTCACGCTTCTGCTAAGCACAATTTCTATATCTGTAGTAACTGCTGAAATGTGTACCCTGGAGAAAACACATAATAAGGAAGAAAAGTGAGACAGTAACTGGATTCAGGCCCTTCAGGGAAAGTTGTCTGGGATCTGCATCTGCATAGTGGGAGCTTTAGCCCTGGTTATGATCATGAAATGGCCCTTTTTTCAACAACCCTTGATGAGCCAGGTGGCTCAGGCCAGCTGTCTAAGCACAGCTTCACTGACATGGAAGCCCCCTCTTGTTCCTCTTGGCAGGATGTGAGTATGGGCAAAATCCTCAGTACGGGGCAGACCCTTTTACGCATTAAACTCACAAACAGTTGGAAATGCCTTGAAGGTTTGTTCCAGCAGTTGGTCACAGAGAGGGAATCCACCTTGTCCTCCTCCCAGTCTTCAAGGGGCCACCTTGAACTTTGCAGCAGTGATTGTGGTGTTGCTGGAGATGGATGCTGGGTGAAGGAATGGCACAGGTTTAGATACCAGCAGCCTACCATCCTGGTCAGATCCTGGTTGCCCCAGATGCTCAAGTAACTGACAGCAGGGATGTATGCTGGCCATGATGCAGTAAGATAAAATAAGGTGGGAGCTGCGGAACACTGCGTCCTTGTGTGGATGTCATCACTGACACAATTATTTGAAATTGCTGGCCTGTGTCACTACTCAGTGAATGGCACAACAGACACAGCAAGGGGACAAGAGTATGGATCCTAACTGCAGTGCTGCTCCTCTGTGGTGGTGAGGCCCATGGCCACAGCATGCTGCTCACCTTTCTCACATTTGGCTTTCACTAAAGAGGGTGCAGTGCTGGGGGCTGAAGTCCTGCTCTGCCCTGGAGAGACTGTCTCCTCCAGGAGGTTCTTCTGGCCAGTTCAGCATATTTCAGCCTACCACAACACGGGTTTGCTGGTCACATCCCCCCAGGACCCCCTCTCAGACTGACAGCTAATGGGGCAAAGCTTGCTGATGTGGCCTGGGATGAGTGCCAACTCATCACCCATTGCTGGATAAATTTCTTCTTCTTGTTAGGAAGAGAGGGAAACCTGCTGTCCACTGTAATGAGCCAGATAACTGGGGGTCACACTGCTGGATTGGACAGAGGCATTAGGAGGGCATAAAAGAAGTTACAATACAAAGGTTGTGGTAAACACAGATGGGAAAATGAAATAATGACTGTGATAGGTCACTTCTCTATGAAATAACACAGAACACATTTGAGCTGGGTGCAGACAAACCATTTAGACAAGTAAAGGTCTTTCAGCTGGCAGTGAAAAATGCAGTCCATATTCAGTGTGACAGAGCTTATCCTGGACATTTGCATGGGGGAGTGTCCCAGAGCAAGGCTGGGATACAAGCAGCAGCATCAGGATGGAAGTGGAGTGATGGTGTCACCTCTGTGCTTGCTACTGGAGCGACAGTAGCAGAAATGCTGTGTCCAGCACTGAGCCTGCAGCTCAGAAACACACTGCTAATTTGAGAGAGGATCTGAGAAGAGCAATGAGAACAGCTGGGAGACCAGAAAACTTGCCTTTTTGATGAAAGAGTTGGGAGTTCAATTTATTTGACTTACCACCCAGGAGGCCAAGGACTGACTTGATCCCATTCCCTTCTGGGAACAGGGATGTGATGACAGAAGGCTCTTCGGTCAAGCAGGCAGACAGATAACAACACTCAGCTGCTGCAGTAAACCACAACAAATTCAAAGCAGAAATGAAGGATAGCTTTTACTAGCTGGCTTAATTGAGGGCTGTAGTAGGGTCTCAGTCTTGCTCCAGAGCTCAGCACTCTTGGCAGCTGCAAGGAGGAGTAATCTCTGCCTTGCATTTCACCTGGGGGAAACGGGCAGGGCAACATGGGCTTGCTTCAAGTCCCAGGGCTGTGCAGATCTGTTGATGGTTGCACTGGGACTCAGCCTTCTTCCCCACAATGACTTGCAGGTGTTGCATCCTCCAAAGTGGAGGAATCACACAGGCATGCAGCCACAATGCCTCTTTCCAGATGGCTCATCTCAGAGCTTGCTTTACCCCTCTCTTGGGGTGCAGGGCAGGCTGGACCCCTGAAGTCAGTGCTGCAGGAAGCACTGCCCTGGCAGGGGTTGCTTGGCCAGGGACCTGAGGTGAAGGTACTACCTCTCTGGTGGTAGATGCCCCAGGATGCCCAGCCTCTTGGATACTAGGGGAGGGGCTACTGCAGATCAGGGATATGGCACCATGTCCCTTCCCTCCTTTATCTCAGCATAACCTTTTGCTACTCTCCCCTGGGGCCCAAACCTGGCTGATCCAAGTGCAGGACAAGTCTGTCATGCTTTCGTTTATGCTGGTGGGAGCAGCACAGTCTCTGTTCTTGGAGTGGTGCAGCAAGGGAAGGAGGAAGGAAGGGAGTGGAGTGTGGGAGTGAAAAAGACAGAGCTTAGGCTTGGGCTGTTGTCATGGCTTTCCCTACCGTTGCATTGAAGTAGTACTTTATTGTTAGTGCTACACCTGGCTACATTCATGTTTTATAAGACCTTGCACAGAAGCTCAGAAGGGTTTTCCTTGCTAGCTCAATGGCCAAATTTTCATTGTTATCCCAAGGATTAACCCTAGTGCTCACAGAGCTACATAGTTTTCTTTCCTAGCTATGGAAGTAGCTGATACTCTCTCTGAGACACACTATGTCTTCTTGAATGAAAAGGGAAAGCACAAGAGATTTTCTGCAAGCTGCTCTACTCCACTACTCAGTTTTTGTTCATAGCAACCCTCTTCTCCATAGGAGAGGATTTTCTGCTCTCCTTGGTGAAATATGTACTGTAACACTGAAGTCCTCTAAAGACAACATTTTCTGTTTGCTAGGGAAAAGCTTTAAAAATCAGTTGGATTCAACCTTTTCTCCCTTGGAGGGAGGTGAGAGGAGTACTGTATGCATGATACGAGTTGCTTTTAAACCCAATTTTGTTCCCTTTCTTAATACATTCCACTGAGGTAACAAGGAACTATTTATTACTCAAAGCTGTAATGGTCTTCTAACCAGAGGTCTAATGCTTGTTCTCCCTCAGTCATGAACACTTCAGACTAGAATCTGCAGACCTGGGCAATGTCTCCTCTGCATGTGCACCTCCAGTGGCCCCACAGCTGTGTGTGCCAGCTTCATATTTTGGAGGAAAGTATGTTCCCTGTTTTCCAGGTTTCTCTTGGGGTTTAGACTGCGGGGAGCCTAGCTGCAGCTCTTGTGATTTCCTTTCTTTTTCTGTACTTCTGGTGTTTCCCATGGTGGCAGCTGGCTTTCCCCACAGGCCTGCTCAAGTCTGTACTTCCACTTGAGGCAGGGAGAAGGCAGCAAGTGCTGGTACAAAGTGAGCCTTGGGGGACACTTGCAGATTCCTTTTATTGATTCCAGGGGCCTCTCTTGAGTTTGCAATCTGAATGTCTTTGGACTGGATAAAGGCAAATCCTTCCCTTGTCAGGGGGGGAGTCTCTGGAGACTGAATGTGTGCTCGGGGCTTGAATCAGCAGAAAGTTTTAGTGACTTCCTTTGCTTTGAAAAAGGCATGGGAGAACAGGCAAGGAAAGCAAGGAAAAACAGGAAGGGAGAGATGGGTTAATTCTTCTTTTCTCTCCATATGAAATTTTGTAATAAAATCCAAGAAGACTTGTTTTCTGGTGTAAGGAAAACTGACTTTATAATGAGTGAGTAGGATATTTCAGTTCTGACAGGATGGGCTGGCTCAGGGTTCATAAAACTGTTATGCTTCCAATTCTTTCAGATATGCTGTCTTTGCTGGAAATGATGTTGGGCTGAAACCCGTCATCTTTGGATGTTTGCCTGTAATTCCATATGTTCAATGGCCTGATCAGAGTTGTTATGCAGATGAACTGATGTTTCCTATTTGTTACACACTGAAATGGATATGTTGAATCTTTTGTAATTGATGCAGAGATGGTCATGTGCTCAAGATTCCAGGGGATCATTGCACAGGCTTCTCTGTGGTGGGATTTGTGCTGTGCAGCAAGCTGGACATGCATGTGCAGGATTTCTGTCCTAGAAAACCATCCATAGGGAGAAACATGGCAGCCCTATTTGAGGGAAAGATGTATGAGACTGAATAATGAAAGTGCTTTAGTGGTTAACAGGCTGTTGAAAACCTCTATTTGGCAAGAGAAGGGTGATTATCTTCCCCCTGAGGCTAAGACCCCTCCTTTTTCAAATAAAGTCTATAAACTGAAGTGGAGAAATGCTTGATGGGACCACAGACCATCCAGCTCCAGTATCCAGTCTCTGACTATGACCAGCAACAAATGCTCTACTAGATAAGTATAATATGGGAAATAATATTTAGTGACAGTTTTGCAATTCACCTAAAATCCTTGTCTTGACACCTCTGACAGCTAAGTTATGTGGAAGAAAAGACTTTTTCCTGTTTTGGGAGTAGGCTTCTGTAGAGTTGAATGATGGCTCTCATTCTGTGACATGAGATTCGTGATTTGCTGACTGTCGCTCCATGACTGCCCTCACCTTCCCAAGCTGTCCCTTCTTGGCTAAAGTCCATGTCACCTGTCCTCACACCAGGGACTTGTCCCTTCCCTGGCCTGTCCGTCTGCTTCTGGTCCCTCTGTCCATTACAGCCACCACTGTGGCACCAGGCAGCAGGTCGTCTCATGTGACCGCAATAATTTCCCACTTGCTTTCCCAGCACTTAACCTCCAATCCTCATAGCACAGCACCTCAAACATCTTGTTACTTCCAGACGCGTCTCTCTCTGCTGACTTTGAGAAGTGAGCTTGCAAGTGTCCCTGATTCACTGCCGGCTGGAGGTGAGAGAGTAAATTTTAATTACCCTCTGAATCCAATGGGTTGGACAACCTCCCCCTGCAGCCCAAAAGCACTGTGTGTTCTGTTCTATAAATCAAGTGCTTTATTAGATCCACTGTAGCAGAAAATGCAATATAAAACTGAGTGTAGACTTATTTTAGGCACAGTAGTAACAGAATTAAGAAGGTAAGTATCTTTGACTTAGTGGGGGAAGTCATTTAGGAAGAAATTCGAATAGTTAATTAGAGGAAAATTATCTCAATCTAATACCTTAAGGCTAATCTAAATGCTCCAGCCTCTTTCATATAAAGAAAAAAAAAATTAATAGCTTATATTATTATCAAGGGATCTAGTTTAGTGGTAGCAACAATTTTTATAAATTTTCCATCTAGAAATATTGTTAAAGTGGTGCCCAAAATATTGAAACAAAGATGTAAAAATCACAGTGGGCTGCATTTTTTTTCCTTGGGGGATAAGGGGTTTGGGATAGGGAGAGGACAACAAAAGAGATTTATGAAGCTCCTCAAATTTTGATGTGCAGCATAACAGCTAGAAACTTTGAGACCAAAAGCCATACCTGTGTGATTCCTGAATTTTAAACTATCAAAAGAAATATTTAATCCCTTGACAAAAATCTCAGGATTTATAGAGGTGCCGGTAAAAATGCTTCTTTTTCTTGGTAGGTATCATATTGCAAATTGCCAAAACATTTTGTTTGGTTTAAATACATACATTTTACAAACCCTCAGGTTAATTATCTACCCTTTATTAATTTAATCTTCTACCAGTTGTTAAAGTAAGAGCTTGGGAGTGATGTTTGACAGGTTTCCCAAATCAGAATTCTGGCTTTCACCTGCCAAAGACCTGAAGTTTTTCAGGTTGTGCTGCCTCTGAGGTGGTTGTAGATGGTTGGCATGACCCAAGTGGGAAGAAAAACCCACTTGTCTCATTACCAGTCCTTTGCCTCGGTTGGGTTTGTCTGTAGTTTCCTTGTCATTTCCTTTGCTTTCTAATGCAGTAGTTTTCTAGTGGAAAAGACTCCTCTCCCCAGACCCCTGGTAGCTGATTGCTTGCTAAAACTCTGATTATTCAAGAGAAGCCTGGGTCGGATTTTACTGATTTTCAGTTAGAAGGGGACGCTACTCTTTTTCTGTCTGTCTAGTTCCCTGTGATGCCCAGGCAGTTCCATGTGATGCAAATGAGGCAGTGTATTAGAGAAACAGGAAAAAGAGGGCTTGGAGATGGACTGTGACTGCCTCTGTCCCTCACAGACCGTGCCACACCAGCATTTGTTGCTGTCAGCATAGTACTTTTTTTGCAGCAACACAAAGCATTTGGATACCAAATTTTTAGTTCCTACTTTCATTTGCCTTCTTTTTTACAAGAACTAAAAGCTAGCCTGCTGACAGCTCCTCCCTCACTCAGAAAACCCCCTTCCTTCCAAAATCAGTAAAAACCTGTTGCATAATTACATATTTAGCATGAGTCCAGGCTCCAGTCTGTGTATGGCCATTAGGCTGTGTATATGGGAGACTCCAGAAAATTGCCTTAATGAGTCAGTACCATACAGCCCACACAGGGGTAGCCTTTTATTTTTTCCCAAGAGCTGGTAACCTATTAAGCTACTCTAAGATGCAGGTCTAACCTCACACCTCCAGGAGGGATGAATGCCACTTAGTCACTGGATAGATAACACATGTCCCATGACAGTATCTGCAATTACCTAATGTGAAGTTGTAGGATATTTTTCCCTTTGGGAGATACATTTTTCAATGTAATTATGTATCTCCTACATGAGGGATGTTTTGCTTCAGCTAGTGTAAGTTCTGTTTTTCACTGCAATTTTTGCAGAGGAGTGGGACAGATTCTGCTGTGTTCATCTAGAATAAATATGCAGTGATTCATATTTTCAGTAGAATAATTCCATTATGCCAATGTTACTATAATAAATTTGTCTTTTTTTTCTTGTACAGCACAGTTCTGACAATATTGTGTTTTGAAAAATATTAGAGGAGTGGATTAATTTCTGTAAAAGTGGTCAGCACTCCACTTCTTATATAAGCATGATGTGGCAGCTTTGGGACCAGATTACAAATGGCTCCTGAAGGTATCTTTCTACCTAAGAATTTTCATGTTAGGAACTCTAATAACAGTGAAATGCAACAATGACTCCTTTGTGGCACTCTGGCACAAAGCTGGTGAGCAGGGCATGTACTGAGCTGATGACTGCATGTCCTAAAATTCATTAGCATTTAGCCCACAACTTTTGTAAACAGGACTAGAACGAATATTCACCTTAAATTACGAAAAGGAGTTATAAGAAAGTAATCAGTACATTCAGCACTATATATGTACTTTCAGGCATAGATCAACCTTCAGCCTCAATGGAGGCTGGAAAGAAGTGATCTACAAGTGGCTTACTTGGTAATAACCCAATGCCCGAGACTTCTGTGTCTTGCCATGGAGCAGACAATTCTGGCCAAAAGATTTTATTTAGCTGGGTACACCACTGGAGTTTTCTAGTATCACATACTCTGTGTTTACAAGTGCAATTAAAGACTTTTGGAAGGAATGATGTAATAGCACATGGGGCAAATACTGAAAATATGTCAGATTCTCATTTCATTTGGGTTAATGTTAACGTGGAGCAAATCCAAGAATTTAAGCAAAATTAGTTCACGTACAGCTACTGTAAACTGCGCCTGAGTTTGCCCCAAGCTGCCACATGCCTCAGTCCCTTCCTCTCAGCCTTTCTCCCCAACGCTCAAGCAGCATGCTAGCCCAATATTGTGCTGGCCACAGGGAAATGGTTGCTTCATGCAGGCTCATGCTCCTTGGTGCCTTGTTTGCTCTGTGGCTTTGCAGAGGTTTCGAACCACTGGCCCAGATGCTTACACAAGACCTAGGTTCCTGCCAGCTGTCACCGTCAGAAGTCATGGTAGCAATGAGGCTGTACTCAAAATGATAGTTCATATACCCTATACCTGCATCTGTGATGCCCTAAATATGCCAGTAGGAATCCCGATGGGGAAAGGGAACTTGCAGGGGTAGGACGCAGCTATAGAAGCAAGGGAAGACAACAAAGGCTGAAGTGGCAGGGCAGAGAAGGGATGGGGAGGCTGGGTATGAAATGTAGTGACACAGAATGGCAGGTCAGAGCTGGGAAAGGCTAGGGGAATAAAGAGGAAGACAGCTGTTAAAAGTGGCTTGAATTAGTGTGGAGAGCTTTTATTGAATAGGCAAAAGAGAGAAAGGGAAGTTTCTCCTCCTATTTTTAGCCAATCAGTTGAATTGCTTCACTTCCCTGGACTGGGTTTGGACGATAATGGAAGCCACCCTCTGAGCAGCTGCTGAGCAGGAGCAGGGCTGTGCTTTGCTTGCAGGTACTGCTGATTCCCAAGTGCTGCATGATGGTACAGCACAGACTTCCCCTTAGCTGAAGTTCAGGAAAAT
Organism: Caloenas nicobarica; assembly: GCF_036013445.1. Lineage (NCBI taxonomy): Eukaryota > Metazoa > Chordata > Aves > Columbiformes > Columbidae > Caloenas > Caloenas nicobarica. Next base: position 43,484,392 of record NC_088284.1, on the reverse strand, counting down.
GAAAATGCTAAGGGACCCGACCATGGATGGGCATGTATGTGCTGCTGGCCACCCCCGGAGACCCATGGGCATTGAGGGCTGTGAATAGCCATTCCCTCTCCACTGCTAGGAGACCAGGACTATGCCTGGGCAGAGTTGTGTCCCACCCTGCAAGCGAGCTCCCTTGTGAGCAGCCAATCTCCATTTCAGCCCTTGGTGACTTCCTTGTGCCTGTGAGCTTGCACGCCACATCATTTTGCATATCTTTGGTAAATGCTCAGCTATCTAGGGAGATTATCTTAGTAATTTATCAGCAAGCAGCTTGTACTTTTCCAGGGGGCAATTCAGTGCACCTAAATTACACTCTTGCCTGCTTTGTGCTTTGAAAGAGCCTTTATCTCTGTCTAATGACTGCAGAGTACATGCTTACAGATCACACGCTTAAGTTGGATGGTGCTGTTTATATACTACTGATTTCCCCTGCTCCCTGTCCAGCAGTCAACACCACATATTCCTGGCCTTGTGGGAGAGCATCATCTCAGAAATACAGATCAAGGGTGTGCCTAGCTGAGCAAACAGGATGGGAGATGCTGTGCATGGCTGAGGGTTATAAAGGAAGCGAGAGGATCAGGGCCATGTTGACATGAGTATTAGTCACACTTACAAAGACCTGCCTGGGTGTCCTTCTCTGCACGGAATTCTCGGTGATGTGTCCTCAGGGACCATTTTCATCAGTGGTGGTCTGCGCGGAAGTACAAAAAAATCAGTTCATTGTGCAGATTTTTTTTAATTGACATTTTTATTTTTACTGTAAACTTTTTTTCTGCCATCAAAACCCTCAAGAAGGTGGGAGCACTCAGTGCTAGTTTCTCTCTGACATGTAGAAGGCAGCAATTTGTGTGACGTGTCTGGCTAACTGTGGCGTGGTTCTGGTGAAACCTTTCCTGTTCTAGGTGCTTTGCAGAAGCAAGGTATTTGTGGCACAGTGCTCTTCCACCTTAAATTATCTTGGCCTGGTGTGGCTGATGAATGTTGTCACCAGCATGTATTAAGCTTCATGTGTGGTCTCATCCTTTTGTCTCCCTCAGTTCCTCATGTCCTTGTCCCAGGACAGAACATGTGTGAGGACCACATTCTTGTCCCCAGCTCCTGCAGCATAGGATGCTGCTTGTAGTACTTTCTCCTCCCACGCCAAATGGCTGCACAGCTCTCTCATTTTGCTCAGGGGAGGACTATGGGTTGTCTGAGCAGAGAGAAGGTCAGAAGTCAGGCAGGCAATGACTAGAGTCACACCTGGACAATTTCTGGGATGCTTTCTGGGCATTTCTTGGTATCTTTCTCCTAACTCATTTGCACATGGGCCTGGGACTCATAACCCCCTTCATGCCACTGTTATTTCCCTGGCTGCTGATCAGGATGAAGAGGTTGTTAGGAAAGGAGGAAAGCTTGGAAGCAAAGAAATTGCTTTTCTGTGCCTATGCCCAGTCTTTACAGGGGCTGCAGGAAAAGCCAGCTGAGGCAGGGTTGGGTCTCGAATAACTCTGTTAGCCTAGATTTGGGCAACTTAGCCCAGTTGCTTCTCTGTGTTTTTCAGCTGGTGAATGCACTGCCAGAGCCTTGAAGCGGACCTGAATGCAGCAGATGGCTCCTGCTGAGCTCAGAGCTGCTGACTGCCTGCTGGGCCCAGAGGAGGAAGGATAGCACCCACCCCACGCTCCCTGCTGAGCTTGTCTGAAACATGACCTTGCTGTAGCAGCTGAGAGACACCACCAGGCTTCAGGTGGTATCTTACAGTTCAGGACCTGCTGGAAGCTGTGACATGGTACTCCCTTCCTTCCCTTTAGCACAGAGGCAAACCAGTCTGCTCTATCCAGAGTGCTGGCAAGAGCTCAGTGAGTGTTACGGCCAACAGTTAATAAATAGGCAGAAGCTGGGCGCACAGCATACTGCTGCATCCCACCTCTGCTCTAAGGGCTAGGCTCTGTGCTCCAGTGCAGTCCCAAGGTGGGGGCTGGTGTCATTCTTCTGCAGGGTAAGTTGCTTCAAAAGGAGAACCACAGGCACCTCCCATCACAGGTTTTCACCAAAGGAAAACAGATGTGCAAGTATCAGTCATTCAGCATCTCTGTCCTGGCTTAGAAAAATGCATTGAGTGAGGGATCACACTGCTTGGACTCCATCCACCCTCAGGCTAATCTTGGGGATTCCAAGAAAGTTCAGTTCTCCTGGAAGAGAGCCAGAAAATAAATTTTCACTGGGGATGCCAGGCTTTGAAGGTAAGCAGTATGCCTCCCATTGAATGGCTGGAAATGTGCTTATCTGCCTTCAAGAAAGGGCTATGGGTGACTCCAGGAGCAATGGAAGAGTATCAAGGAGTTTTTGGATCTGTCTGGTATATTTATTTTAAAATTGCTGAGATTTTAGTATACTTGTGATATGTTAGGGCACTAAGAGCCTTCGGCACACATATTTTTATTATTGTTTAAGCTCACATGATGAATCACTGTTGGTACGTGGTCTCATACACTGGCTGTCTGTACCTGCTGTTCTGGTCTTGCAGCTTTTTCCATTGTGCAATTTCTGCAGATAAGATCTGTGGTGTCATTTGAACACGAGGTATTGGGGGTATAGAAAAACACTGAGATTTCCAGGAAGATGAAAGTTACTCGAACAAGACTTCAGAGATGCTGTGTGTTTGAGTTGTGGCTCATTTGGAAATCCAACAGATGAAACCATCTTCTTCAAATTTTGCTGGCAGAGGAATCATAAATGTATCTGGAGCATTTTCCTTTCTAGCATTACTTCATAATTTCAGCCAATTTGGCCTTTCTTCTTCTGCTTCAGGCATGCTGTTTCCCAAAGCCTATTTCAGCCAGGCTGCCTGAGCCCTCACAGGCAGGACATGGGTCACAGTGATTCTCAAAAAGACATTTAGCTCTTTGGCTTCATCTCAAACACTAATTCACTACACATATTTTGAGGTGCAAGACAGTAGATAGCTCAAGCAAGCAAGGAGAGTTGACTAAGAGGCAAGGATGTGATGTGGATGCATGCTGGAAATGCTGCTGTGTTATGTAACCATGGAGGACCTGGGCTTGATGTAAGTATTTGATCACAGCCTTGAACACATCCCTGCCTCTCCCAGCAGGCTCAGTCTAAGCTGCTGACATACACAACAGCTGCAGTACAAGGCATGGATTTAATACTCTCTTGCCTATGCCAACCCTAGGCAATACTGTTGTTTTTGGAACAAATATGGGGTAAAGCAAACAAAGCCAAAAGGAGAAGAAGCAAGCAGAACTGCTGACAGCAGTTGCTGTTCAGGTCAGGCAGATTACAGTGTTTTATTAGCCCTTGCACAGCATCCAGGAGAACCTCAGGAGCTCCCTAGCAACAATGCAGCAGGAAAAGGAAATGTCTTAATCCCTGGAGCAAGTGCATTTGTGCAGGGCTGTTGTCCCATGGGTGCTATCTGTCCTGGTTGTAATGGAATGGAGAGAAGCTACTTCCCTCAACAGTAGAGCCAGGGAGCAAAAATGGCAAAGGCTGCAAAAAGAGCAACCATGGTCTAAGGAACCATGTGATTGCTCCATGAGGAAATTCTTCTCCAGCCATTAGCTGAGAGCACAGCCAGTCTTTATATCTTATAGATTAAAGCTGTTGTGACCTCCCATTCCCCATGGTCTTATAAAAATCCATCTTTTCAAGTTCATTCTTTCCTTTTCTATCTCCATTTAATCATCCCTTCATCCAAATCTAATGTCTCCTTATTTCTGAAGATGGCATACCTGATCTTACCATTGTTTCTCTTACTGCTGTGCTATAGGTGGGTCATTATGAGAAAATAGGAAACTATAGCCTCTCTGTTCCCTCAGGACTGGCTTTATTAAGGATCCTAAATTTCCTTGATGGCAAAGCTTTCAAAGACATAATACAGCCCTCTGCAACAAGCAGGTACTGAAATCCTTTAGGAACTGAAAGTGCTGACACTGGACACAAATGGCTCCATGTATAAATGTCACTTTACAAGTTTCATTTTAGACTTTTAATTTTGAAATTGTGCTTAGGTACAGTGCTCCCCACCCCCTCATTATATAGGCCATCAGTGCATCTTTAATTTCCTCTGCATCTTGGTTTTGTTCACCCGATGTAGTTCCCCTGAAAGGCACCATGACAATGTGCACTTTACACACATTCAACTTTAGATGAAGGCAGTATGTGAGAGTTGGTTGTGTCCCTCCAGTTCTTCCAACACTGAAACAAGAGTTTCACTTGGCTGGACTGGCACATAAACATCTATAACCAAAGCTGAGCTGTTGACAAAGAAACAAACAACCCCCCCCAACTTAGTCTTTCTTCATGAAGTTTTGAAAAAATACCATGTTGTATTGTCATCTCCACATGTAAGCTCTGTTCTTGGCAGGCACAGGTATGTGTTCTTCCAGAGACACGATTGCTGGGAAAGAGTTCATAGCTGGTCTCAGTTGTCCATGGGATGGGTAGTTTCTTTCTGTTGCTCACCAGAGCGTAACTTTAAGGCATCTTGCTCAAATAAGAGTTGCAAACACTTGGAACTGAGTTTGCCTTTCTGCTTGGAGAATGTACTAGCTGTTTTGTCCAAAACATGGTGTTTTTCCCTAGATCATTCTGACAACTGGAAAGGGATGGAGCATTCCATTCTCCCATTAGATGCATTGTCTTCCCCTGTCTTGACATGAAGAGTTTTCCTGACTAAAGGAGACATGACCACAGCTGGGTGATTTTGCTGTTCTCTAGAGCACTCTGACTAAAGGGGAATAAAATTTGCTTTACCACTGATGCACATTGCACTGCAGGCACCTTGGCATGTCTCTCCTTTATTCAACTCTGCTATGGATATCTGTGTACTATGCCACTTTCCACATCAGCAGGGTAAAATTTTGCCAGCTTCATGGGCATCCAGTATCCCCTGTGCTCAGTCATTTGGAGATGAATCCATGTGCCCCTCAGTTTAGTCGTATTGCAGCATTTGCAGCCGTGATGAGCTGAGCAGAACTTAGGCTGATGATTCATTACTGGAAGAAGGTTGAGCATACAAATGAGAAGGTATAATCAGCAGTGGAGCCTGGTTTGCCTATTTCTGCTCTACTTTGCTTCACCAGCAGGAACATTTCTAAGACCAGCCTGCAATCCTCTGCAGCCCTGATGGCCTGCTCTCTGGTGATGTAGTGTTGAAGAAACTCCTCTGACATGCACAGGCAGTTAAAGGAGTCTCATAGTTACTGAATGTGAAGCACTGCTGGCATGCACCCATGCTAAGCACCTCCTCTCCTGGTGACCTCTGTTAGTGCTTTTTATTAGTCAGGCAAGTGAGCAGTTCAGACAAACACCAAAAGAAAAATGACAGACATATGCACCTCACTGCCCTCCTCCTTTCAATCAGTGTGCAAAAATGAACCCTTATTATTTGTGTGCTTCTAGCTACTTGTAGATGGCCACAATCCAGATTAGATGCTCTATGCCAGTATATCAGATTGTCAGTAAGAGGCAGCTTGACTCAGCTGAAGCAAAAGGTTTTTCTGCATATGACAGAAGAGTGTTTCTAAAGTTGGCTGACTCCCAGACTGTGTAGGATATATTCCAACTTTTTTTTTCCTTGCTAAACATCTTCCAGCTCTCTTTCTGAAGAAATTCATTCAGAATTTCCCATAAGGCATTTAGCAAAGCTGACAGTCAGCACTTTACATGTTTTGCTCTCCTTCTGGTGAAAAGAGGCAGTTTTTTGGTGCAATTCCATTGACTGCAGTGGGGTTTTTTCCATTTGCCCTCAACAGAAAGGTCAGGATCAGGACCTGACATTTATCCATTGGTGGCACAAAGGTCAGTGCTAGCTGAAAGGCAGTTTGAGGTAGAAGGGAACAAGCCTCAGAATTAAAAGGATCAAGGTACCAGCCCTGTTGCTGAGAAGTCTCCTGTTAGTGGTGGTGTCCCAGACCAGCAACACACACATTTTCAGTGTAGTTGCTCATGCAAGCATTTTTGGCTCTTAGGGAAGCAGTTGAACTGGACTGTTATGCTGCCTCCCAGGTGCTGAAATAGCCTGTTGTCTCTTTGCATTAGCTATTTGTGTTGAGGTTCTAGTAGTATTTCTAAGTTGAAGTGGGTAAATGTTTGTTCTGGAGATGCACTTTGATGCCTGTCTCCTCTGAGCAATAGAGTTATTCACAGAAGTAAGCAATAGCTCAGGAAGCTTGCTCTTTCCTATTTGGAGCCCTAATTAGAGCAATTAATCACTGCTTCTTCTGCCATCTAAGCTTCCAGGCTAGAATATGTTGTCCTCTCCTGTCAGAGCAGAAATGTAAAAATGGTTTCCTTTTACCTGACACTTTGCCAGTAGAGCCTTTATCAGTGTCTGCCTCCTACCAGCCTCTATCTTGCCTGGGAGCTGGAGCTGAAAATGTAAAGAACAAATTGATATGATTGTTCCAAAAGAAAGAAAATATGTGACATTTTAAGAGATCAGCTTGTACTCTGTGTGGGTTTTAGTTGGATTTCTCCACTTGAACCACCTTTCTTGGGAATTTCTTGTGGGTTTCCATTTTGCTATAACAAGATGACAAATTTTGTTTCTCAGAATATCTGGACATTTCCACTGTAGAAAGAGTGTTTCTTTCCACTTGATGCAACTAAAACTTCTCCCCACAAAGTCCCTACCTATCAAAGTTCTCCAGGTATGTGCCCAGGGCAAGGTGAGGACGAGGTTGCCCCTGTGTGCTTTAACTCCATCTCTGCCCCTTTTCCAGTCCATCGGTGCTTTATTTAACAGGTTAAATGCAAAATTGTCACTCCACTCGTCCTGCATTCCCACATATGAGCATGCATCAGCTGATGAGCTGTAGGGGCTGGGGATCACAGCACAGTGCCATGGCCCTTTCTGTCTCAAGCTACACAGCTCTGTAAGTTACAGACATCAGTGCTTTAATTTCTCTTCCGTGTGGTCTTGCAACACTGATAACTCCTTCGGGGAAGAAAGGCATTTCTTGTGGCACCTGACCTCCTGGTGTGCTGTGCCCCATGGTGCACTGAGGCCTTGCGCTACTGAATATCTCACTGGCCTTGAGGGTAAGGCAATCAGCTGAAGAGCTCAACTGCACCCCCTCTTGCCTCTTTTCCTTGTGAGACCTACGCAAAAGTGTGGTGGTAGCTTGCTATCTGCAGACTTGCATGTTTCACTGGGGCCCCTGTGGAGCATGACTGGGGAAGAGTCAGGTGTGGATCCATGATACTGGCAGTGCCTGCACTTCTGCTGAGATTTAGTGGCTGAGTGGCAGTGCTGTCCTGCCCCACTGCAGTGCCAAACAGAACGGATGAGCTTGCCTCATCAGTGGCAGTGATCTAGCTGATGAAGATGGTCATTATCCACAGCCAGCATACACATTTTAGCTGTGCACACACAAGACTAAAAACTCCCAATATGTAGCTATGAACACAGTAGGTACCAGACTGCAAGTGTAGTTCACTAATGTATGAAATAGTTTTTGAGTAGTCATCTCAAGATTTTAAGCATTTCCAGATGAATATGTAAGGCAAATTGAAATGCCTATTTTTGTTAGCCTTTGCTGCATATTGTGAACAGGGTGACAGCAGAATTGTGAAATATCCATTTTCCTTTGGCGTAAATACCTTCTGCTGCTTCCTTATCAGTCAGCTTCAAAACCTCTTACAATAAAGCAATTCTCCAGATCTGAGATGTTAACACTAATGTTTGTCTTTTTGCTACCGTCGATGAAAAATTAATGAGCTATAAATGAATGAAAAGTTCTGCCCTGTTTATGCTTTTTATTTTCATGCTTGGATGCTGGGATGCATTTATTGAAACAGGGTCAGGGTTGCTTTTTGACTTTTGAGATAAATTGGTCTAAGAAAATTTCCAACAGGAATCCTCATTCTTAGAACTCTGGACCTTGCAGACATTAAGCAGGTAGCAACTGCCACAGAATTCAGCAAAGGATAGCCCTATGTGTCAGACAGCTCTTGTAATGTGCCAAACACAGAACATAGGCAAAGACTTTTCATCTTTTTGCTCATTTTTATTTATTGCCTCAGCAGCTGATTGCGTAATTCAGTACACCATTGGCAGACTCTCCCCCTAAGCATAGAGGCAGTTGAGAAAGTGCATTTTGCCATCCTGAACCTGTGTGTATGCTGTTCCTTTGGACAAGTTGCTAGGGGCAGCAGAGGAAGAAAACTGAACACAAGACACAACTTAACACCTCTGTTGTGAAGGTCTGCAATTTGATCACTTTCGTTTTGTTCCTGGGGGATAGAGACAGTTCTCTCCCCATTCCACTTGACTTGGGCATTTTGCTCTTGTGAAAGTGACTCAGGAGCAGTTTCCTATATGCAGCTTAGGCCACTCTGCAGCCAAGAGCACTGTGTAACAAGTCTGGAGCCTTGGCATCATGAAAGCAACCTGGACACAGGACAGCATTTCACCTGGGCAGCAGCATGTCCTGCCTTACCTCCTCTCAAGATACACACAAAACAGTGCCAGAGCACACTCATTTTCAGGAGTTCAGAACCTCCCTGCATGTATCCAGCAAGTGCTGGCTTAGTGTTGTCACAGGAGACAGCTGCTTGTTCCCACTGGAGAGACAAGACAGTGTGTGGGCCACTGCATATAGGAACATGAAGTTCAACACACAAAACAATTGTCCAGATAAACCTGGATGATGATGGTGACCTTCAGTATTTTCTGGTAGCTCTCCAAGAACTTTACTGAAGAGGAAGTCTCTCTGCCAGCCAAGAGCATTTCTGTGCAGCTGTCTGCTCCCAATTTGTTGAGAGAAGCACCCTTCTGTTCCATTCAGCATAACAAATCATATTTCTTAACAACAGTTTCACAAAAAGCTGTATCTGAATTTCTTTCTTTTTGATTTAGAGCAAGAGACAAGTCAGACAGCAGTATATTATTTTCTCAATCACCCAGACTTATTGTGGTGGTAGCAATTTTTTCAGTTACTAATAGTTTTGACTGCTCAGGTCAGGAGGTACTGCTCCTGGAATTAATGCAGGTCTTGATTATACATCACAAAATTTTGGACAGATTGAGTACTTTTCAACACTTGCTTGCTGGTAGCTTCTGAGTCATTCAGGAAGAGACAGATATGCTACAAAGTAGAAATTTCTGAGTGGCTCTCTCTTTTCCAGTGTGAGCATGAGCTTCTTTTGGTAGGACTTTTCCACATTTACAGGAGTCATTTGGCCTGGAGCTAGCAAGATGAGCCCCTACTGAGAATCCCTTGTGAATATCTTTGTGAGGGCATTCATTTTAATCATTAAAACATAGTAATTACATACATCTTGGGACTGTATGTAGCTCATCCAAAGTCCATGACTGCATGGCTGCCTGGGACTGGATATTATTGTCTAGAGCTTTCCTTTCTGTAGCACGACGTTGTGCTCCTGCCTCCTTCATGAAGAAGTTCCAAAATTTGGATGTTGGCATCTAAGGCCCAAACTGCACCATGTGCCAGATTCCTGATATAGCCTTTACAGGAATTGGTGGCTCTCAGTAATTTGTAGGACAGCTCTACTCAATCTCCCTAAATTTAATAATTTAAATGCATGGAGATTTTGCTGAGTATTTTTGTGCAACGAGCATTCATCTAAAATGTAGAACCTGGAAGAAAAAGCAAATTCTGAAAAAACCGTCTCTAAACCCAAGTATTAAGGTTTTCAAAAATATATCCCTGGAAAATAGTCCTTTTAGATATTACAGGTATTCTTCTATCTCCAAATCCAGTGTCTCAATATAAAACTAATGAATGCTTTGGAACTTTTAGTCCTCTGTACCCATTAAGAGGATCACGATAAGCTTTTTTTCCTCCCACACTTCACTTCATCCTTTGCTAACAATGGCCACAGAGACCAACTGGTGATGATGCTTGTGGTATTTAGTAGGTGTTTAATCCCTACATGCTGTAGTGAATAAAACAGCTCATCTGCAAAGACCATGAAATTAACTTCCTAACATGCCCGTTAGACAGAATCATGCCAGGAGTAGAAATCCAGAAGTGAAACACTGGGAACTTCTGCTAGGTTGTATTGCCACTGGTATACATCTACTGGATAGTTCCATTCAGGACATTGAATTTTCTGTGATCTGGTGATGAGCCAGAGCCATTTTGTATATGTTTTTCACTAGAACTGTTTCCTTCCATAAATCTTACGGAGGTCTCCTTGATATCTAAACCTCAATGAGTGACGGAGTAGCAGTCTGCAATGCCATGTCCATTCCTATCTCAGGGTAAACTCACTGAAGTTCAAGGTAGCTGGGTCTGAAGAAGGAATGAAAGAGGACATCGGGATTTTTTTCCTCTGTAAAGCAAAATACGCCCTTCTTAAGATAGTCTTTTGGCTTCTTAAATGACTTGATCTTCAGTCTCAGATTATCTTGGATGGCATCAGGGTGACATACCCATAAACTTCAGAAGAACTTCACCAGGTGCCTGAACATTGGGTGGAAAGTACATAGCACAGCTGGCCAGCAGAAAGCAGTTATCTAAATCAAATTTCGAGAACACCAATTTGTGGATTTCACTTGTAGAAAGCTACACAGGCAAAGAGTTTCAGAACCTATAATGTAATAGAAATAACACACAAATGCCCTGCACCCAACTTAAACTCTCAGATTTCTTCTAGTTTGTTTGGGCAGTGTCTCCTTTTGGGCAGGACATGCCGTAAACTGAATTGTTATAACACGTATTTGAAGATTTTCCTCCAGCACTACATTAGCCTGTGGGCTTCCTGGGGACCATCCTCAATCTGCTAAACTGTTATTAGATCAGCACTAATCACATGTCATTAAGTACTGAGAGATAATTACAAAATTTAAAAACTGGACAGTGATCATATGGAATTCAATAATAAGACTGAGTAACCACCCTTACACATTTTAACTGGAAATATAAGCCTGTATTAAGGAGAGGTAACTTCAGCACACTTAAAGAGTATCATCATACGAAATTAACAGATCTAGATTTTTTACCAATGGAATTTGTCTAAAATGTTGGAACATCATGTAACTGAGAAATAGCCAACTTACAGAAACAGACTTGTCTTCATGGTAAAACCTGGAATTTTATGTCAGGATTCCACTTGTAAAAACCGTAAGTCCCTGAAAAACGTGTTTTTGTAATGAAAGTGGTAATTAAATCCCATGTTTCAGCTATGCTATTATACATCTGTCTAGGACAATGAAGAATATGAAATGAAGAGCATTAGGCTTTTCTTCTAGGATATGCTGTGCTTTAAAACATATTTTATTGATCCTAAAATTACAAGATCAATTACTGAAATTTTCTTGAGGATCAATCTTGGATCAAATGGCAAAATGAAGAAAAGGTTTTCATATGTACTATGCCCAAAAGCAGAAACAGATTGTCATTCTCATGTGAACATTCAGAAACCTTTTCTGATGATTGAACAGTATGTCTGAAATATTTAAGTTATACCAGCCACCATAGCGCTTTTTGGTGAACCAAAGAAGTCCTACAGTGAAATCAAACTTTTGAGCAAAATCTGTACTACTTTAATAGAATTTCCCTCTAAAATAATTTTTTTCTTTTTTTTAGATTCACGTATATTCTGTCTGTCAATTACAATGCAAAGTATAAGTAACGGATTTAAGCAAAGATGTTGGAGTGTGAAAATAATTCATGTGAATTGCCAATAGGCTGGTGGGAATACATTTTTTCCACATCAAGGCAAATCCTGTTCCCTCAAAGACAGCAGACCTGATTCCCCACTGTTTTATCCCTTGACTAGCTGCTATTACCTGCAAAAGGGACAGGAAAGCTGGGAGCAGTCTGCTACCAAATCAGTGCTCCACTGTGACCAAAACAGTAGTATTGCGTCTACTCTTCCCTCCCTTTGAACAGATGCAAGTAAAGCTGTGAGCAAATTAAAACAAGCAGCTGTGGAACAAAAAGCAGTCTTGTCATTACTTCAGTTAAGCAAAATGGAGATTTGATAGCACATACATGATGTTTTTCTTCCATTCTCCCTAGTTTTGCTACTTAAGGCAAAAGCCTTGCAGTTAACATCCTCCAGTGACGTGAATCAATCAGGCTTGCATTCGCCTCGATAATCATGTGACAGAGAAAGGAAAATAAAGGAACAGTATGAGTCCTCTCAGGTAATTAACCTACGCTCTGATACTTCCCACACCAGCCTATGTTCAATTTCAGCACAGTAGAGTTTATACACTCTAACATTATTGCTCAGAAGATAGAGTGATGATTCAGTTTTACTAAAAATGGCTTCACAATACTGCAATCATGCTTGTGAAGCTTCATCTTGTATTCTGTATCTATAAATTTATTCTCACTGAGAAAAAAATACATGTGGTGTTTCATCAGAAAAGTTAGTCACCAGATACCTGAAATACTTGTATACCATCTTTAAGAAAACATGGCTTGTTTGGTCAATTTGCCTTTTTTTTTTCCCGTTTTTTAAAAAATGTGTGTAATACCACAGGTGACTTCCCTTAATACTGCTGTCCATACAAATAATAATAAATAGCTGAGAAATAGTATGCCACTGCTGCATCCTGTCATGCCAGAAGATCAATATTACTTCAAAGATTATTTAGAGTAGGCATTACGTATCACTTGTGCCCAGACCCACCAAAGTCAATGAAAAGATGCCTAGTGGCTTCTGTGGGAGTCCAATTTGGACATTATTCTGGCAATCTGTCCACCACTAAATTAACCTATTACAGGGGATAAAAGCCCAAATGAAGGAAAGCAGAAATTCGGGAACTGAAACTGAGCCACAAATAAATATCTAATGCAATGGCCTTCTGAACAGACTTAAATACAAACACACACACACGCATACACACACACACACAAGTTATGAATTTAACAATCTTAAAAATTCATCGTTTAAAATTGTTTACATTTAAACAATTGAGTATAATAGGTAGCTTTCTTGACTTTCCATTTATTTCCCTGAGCACTGATCTTTGGAACATCTGGAGTCTCAGAATTTTCTAGTTCATAATTCCTAAAGTATTTAAGTAAAATACTGTATTTTTATGTCAAAAATCAATTCCTTAAGTAAAACTAAGATACAACTTTCATGAATTACAATGTATATAGCCAATTTTTTTAAAGCAAACAACTATTGTTATACTTCTGCATTTGTATTTAGCCACTTAGCCAGTCTGTTTTTCAAAATCACCCTGCAGCCCAGCTGTTCCCATTTAATTCAGTACAGGGTACTACGCCGTCTCACAAACTCATCTGAGACCTACAGAAGGATTTACCTTGCTTTAGGTACTCATTTTGCAAAATCTCAGCTGTATGAGCAATACAGTATGTTACAGGACTGGTTTTGTGCCTAAATTACCAACAGGTAAAGATTACAAGACTTCCCAGCCATTTCCCTGTAAGGGGCTAAGGAGGTCCACCTGCAGAAAGCCAAGCACAAAGCCAGTCTTCAGAACTAAAATAGGATTTAGCTAGGACATATGTTTTAGGCTGGCGTTTTGCACAAGGTAATCTGTATTTTAAATTTCTGCTGTTTAAAACTACTTGGCAAATGGGCAACTGCTGGTTTTAACTGTGTTTAGATTAGAGCTTTATTTGTGAGCTTCACAGACAATCAATTTGCAATTTTAAGACTTCTAAGGCATCCTGCATTTTAGATTATATAGAGTGTGCAAGTCAAAACACTTTAGAAAACACAACAGTGCAGAGAGATTTGAATATTGTTAGGCTAAAATCTCCTCTCTCCAATTCTAAGGCTGCAAATTACGTCAGTCTCTCTGCAGCTAAAAATTTAAAAATAGTTTTCCACCGACCACAGAAATACACTGTAACTTTGCATTCTCTTAACTCTCTCTCTCTCTCTGGGTAGCTGATACACTGGCATTATGCAGCAGGCTCCAAACATAGAATTAACAGAAAGGTTATACTTAATTTCTGTATGGCATAACTGGGAAAGGGGGTACTGAACCAAATGCAATATGAAGAGCTGCTTTTTGGTTCTTTATGCAAGATGCCATTAAACCTTTACCTGCTCTTGAATGTTTTAATAAAATACGCCATACTTGCTCCTCTTTAATTAGCACGTTCGCACTCTATCTGGCAATGGCATTGCACAGCACAATCCAAAAGGAGGCTTTAGCAGTTCTTCCTCTTTGCAGAAAGCCTTTTTAATATCTCTATGTTCAGAAAGAGATAACAGCATACAATCCCATTATTTCCCCTCCATCCCCCTTCAGGAATTAAAGTGGCCTTTTTTTCTAAAACAAAAAAGAAAATTCTTGCTTTGTAATAGGAGTATAAATAAGATTTTGAAAACACATTTGGAAGATGTCTTCCAAGACGGTTTATCTTTTTTTTTTTCCTTTAAAACTGTGACCACGGCACCAGTTAAGGCTGTTTTACTATATATATATATATTTCAAATAAAACTTTTAATATTCAAGCGTACCAGATTGATGAATTCTAACAGGTAAAATGGAACTTTTTACAAGGTAAACCATGTAGTTGTACAAAATAGAATTAAATGCTTCACTAGTGTAAAACAAAAAGAAATCCTGCCTTGCATTAAAAACACAGAACCTGTTTACAAAAAGGAATGTATATGACATTTGGACTTCCTTTTATCTGCCATATCCTAGCAACATCTCAGTTGTTTTAGTAAAGGAACTAATAATCAATTTTACACTGCAGTGAATTTACCAAACATTTTCTCTACAGACTTCTGAAAGCTTTTACAGTAAGAAGTTATGAACAAAAGCAGGCACATTAGTGTACAAAACATTGTTGATTTTTTTCCCGTTTCTTTTTCAAAGTGCAGGTTTTTCTCAATGTGCATCCTACGAGACCAACGAATGTTTTAGCTCACTAAACCTTAAAACAGAACTCAATTCTCCCAAGGAGTAGTGTAAACGTTAAAGATCCCCAAAACACCTCTAGTAAACGTGACACAATGTCTCTGCGTTGTTTAGAAATTTAGCTCTTTTGAGAGGTAAAGAAGCTTCGTGACACCTTTTCCTTACACTGGCTGGTTATCATAAATGGGTAACTCTGGACTGCTAAAGCTGGAGAATGATGAATCACTTGAAGGGAACTAAACTTGGCTACTGAGGAAAGGTGGCAGGAGGAACCAACCCTTAGGTGTTTCTTGCGCAGCCTGTGGAAAATTCAGGCGCCGGTAGACAGAAGAACCGACAGACTGAAGGTCGGTGTGAGTGAGAGAAAGGGGAAAAGACGAAAGCAGAAAAGGAGGGAGAAGAAGCTTCCGCAGAGCCAGAGGCACGGCGGTAGCCCGCCCGCGGCCCGCTGCGCAGAAGCCATCCCGTTGGTGGTGCAAGGGCCGTCCCCGAGTTCTCCTGGTCCCGCTCCCGGCTGTCACGGCGATCCGGGGGCCAGAGGGGAAGCCGGGCGTCCCGCCGGCGGTCAGCGCTAGGTGCCGGGAGCGCAGTGCTCGCCGGGGTAGATCTCCTCGTATGCGGGGGGCTGCTCGCTGGGCAACGGGTAGCAGTAGGGGTAGGAGGCGTTGAGCTCGGGGTCCATAGGCGAGTAGCCTGGCAGCTCGACTGAGGGATGACCACCGCAGTGCACCTCCACGCCGGCCTCGTCGAGGACGTGGAAAACGCCCACGTTGATGTAGGAGACGGCCTGGAAAGGGCAATCACCGGGGCTGAGCTCGGGTTCGCCGCCGGAGAAGAAGGAGCCCTGGCTGTGGCGCGGCGCCCGCCGCCCGCCGCTGCCGCCCCGTCGCCGTCGCCGCCGCCCGGCCGCCGCCGCCGCCGTCGGGGCCGCTCGCCGTCGCCGGCGCCGCCTGCCGCGCTGCTGCGAGGCCTTGTAGTTCTTTACGAGAAGCAGGTTGAGCAGGCCCAGGAGGCACTCAAGCGCGTTGAAGACGGTGGAGAGCACCAAGCCTTTCTGGTAGTCGCGCAGCTTCTGGCAGCGGAGCGCCGAGGCGGAACCGTCGGGGACTGCGGGGCTGCTCCGCGGGCGGGCCCCGCCGCCGGGCTGCAGCAGGCAGTAGTGCGAGTACTTCCTCTCCACAAGCGACACGGTGTCGCCGTCGATGACGGCGCCGGCGAAGGCGCTCAGCACGCCCAGCATGAACACCAGCACCCCCAGCAGCAGGAAGTTTTGCCGCCCCCCGGGCGGCGCTTGCTCCACCGACTCCAACGGGGCGGCCGCCACGTCCCCCACCCGGGGGCCGCCGCCCGTCGGGTCTGGGCCCCCGGCCGGGGCCACGGCCGAGGCCGCTGATGGGTCCGAAGCCGGAGCCGGCGTCGCGGGCGTTTCGTCGGGTGGGTGGCAGCAGAGCAGCGCGGCGGCGAGCAGCGAGAGGCCGGCGGCGAGCAGCAGTCCCGAGTAGAAGGCGCCGGCGGCGGTGCCCAGGCGAAAGGGCTCGCCCTTGAGCTCGGAACCCAGCGAGAAGCACTTGAGGCCCACGGCGGCGGCGCTGAGGGCGCAGGCGAGCAGGAGGCAGCTGGAGAGCGCGGCGCAGGCTCCCCGCACGCTCCACTTCATCCTCCGCGCCGCCGCCGCCGCCGCCGCCCCGCCGTCCGCCTCATCCTCCTCCCGCGGCCCCTCCCGGCCCCGCGGCGGCGGCGGCGGCGCGGCGCGGCGCGGCCATGCGAGCGCGGCGCTCCCCGACGGGGCGCCTGGATTCCGCTCCGCACGGCAGGCAGCCGCCGGCCGCAGTGAGCCGCGCGCAGCGAGCGCACACGCTCCCCCCACTCACCCCCGCCTCTTGGCCGCCGCCGCCTCCTCGTCCCCGCCCGCCCTCTGTTACCGCGGGGGCTGCGGGGAGGCGATTAATTATGGATGGAGACGCGGCGGGCGGGGGACGCGAAGGCGGCCCGCCGCGGGTGGCTGGGGGAGTGCGAGCCCCGGCTCGGCCCGCTTCGGCCCGGGGGTGGCGGAGGGGGCCTCTCCGAGACTTCCCCCGGAGGGGCACGTAGGGCGCGAGGGGGTGCGCAGGCCACCCTCCGCCTGGCTCCCCGGCCGGGGCCGCTGCGAGAGACGCGCAGCCAGAGCAGGGGGCGGTAGGAGGTTACGCCCCCGTGCCGGTTCTGATGCTGCGGGCTGCCGCTTGTTTCCGTGCTTGCGTCCTCTTATTTTTTACCGCTTGCTCTTGCAAGATACCGGCCGGCCGCCATGCATCCCTGCGACTGCGTTGCGTTGGCAGCTCTGCTGCAGCGGACCGAGCCCCCGGCTCCGCGCTGCCCCGCGCAAACTCTCCGCGCTCGCGGAGGTGGCAGTCCATAGCACCGCTTGTTTTGTGCTCTGGTGGGGTTGCTCCCTGCCGCGCCATGCACGGTGCTCCGTGGGAGACAGGGCTCGGAGGTGACAGCCCGCGGCGGTGGCTCCAGGACTCCCCGTCCGGAAGCGCCTGCAGCGTCGGCGAGTGGAAGGCAGTGCTGGGGAGGGAGCCGCAACCTGCCCCGGCACAGGTTGGTCGGGTAGCTCCGCGGGGAGCACCTGGGCTGGCCTCCCGAGGGAGAAGTGGGGAGCAGGGGGACCGTGCCTGTGCTGTCAGCCGGGCTCCGAATGGAAAAGAGGGGCTTGGGGAAGTCTCTTCCTCGACCGTTGCTTTTCCTTCCAGGAAGCTGGAACCTCCACTCCCCCATTTTCTCTTGCTGTGTGTGCACCAGCCTTGCAGGATATTTTTAGCCAGTGCTGATGATTAGTATTCAGGGGAGCAAGCGAGGGAGAGAAGGCCATTTTCCAAGCCGTTTTCCTTTTCCAACAGGGCCAATGTGCCTGTTGGTGGTTAGAAGCGCGTGTGGAGTGTGATCTTGTGTTTAGCTTATTCCTGGGATGCGACCCTGTTCCCTCTATCCCATTGGGGCAGGCCTCATTGGCACCTCCCTGAGCAACACAAGCACCCTGCTGCAGTTCCCAGCTGGGCTGAGCAGCTGAGCACATGGCTCTGCTGCAGAAGCTGCACATTCCTTTAAAGCAGTTTCTGGGCTCTGCATGGGGCAGTGGCCTTTGACAGGGGCTTTTGATGGGAGGCCGGACTGCTTGGATTCCAGGCCTCCCTGGTGGCACCATCTGGGGCTCCACTGGGACATATCATCCTGCCCCTTGGGGCCACACAGACAAGGGAGTTTTGCCCCCTTCCTTCTGTTCATAAAAGGCCCATGGACCACTGTGCGAGGAAACATGGCAATTCTGGTAGTCCAGTAATGGCTAACCTGTGGCTACCTTGATCCCCTTGCCAGGTCGTAGCCCTGGCTGTGGGGACAGGATCAACCTTCTTGTGTCCCTCTAGGAGGGGGTAGCTGGGCATGCCACCCGCAGTCATCATCATCTGGGATGACCCTGGCACCAGAGGGTTAGGATGTGTAAGGTCTGCTGATCTGTGGCCATGTGAAGATTTTGGTGTAGGATCTGAGACTTTGGCTCTGCTTGTGGTGAGTGCCTGGACTGCTGGGGAAGATCTTTGTGTCTTTAAAAAAAACTCATTCTGTATCCTTATGACTCCTAAAAAGTAAATACATAGAGGGCAGACAGCATTTTACAAAATACAGTACCCATCCCCTGAAGTCTCTGTTGAACTCTAAACATTGCCTTGGAAAGCACATGTAAACTGTCAACCCAGCTGCCATTCCAGAGCACCCCGGGAGACACACTGCATGTGTGGGTGTGGAGGGAAAGGAGCTGTAGCTAGGGGATTATAAACACTTAACTAATTATATGGAGAATGGGCAAAGTGCCTTACTTTCTCACACACAACATAAACTTACATGTGAGGGAAATGTGTGATTTGTATAATTTCATTGTTACTGTTAAGAGCATAATGGGGTTCAAAAAATGATTATTTATTATGAATAGTGAGAACATTCATTTAACAATTAATACAAAATCTCATGCATTAAATTACTAATCAGCCTTTAACTGGTAATGATTAGGGTAGGAAAAGCAAATCTTCCACCGGGGGCACATTGTTCCTTTATTATGCAAAGAGTTTCCTTATGTTTCCTTCCTGTTTCCTCTTTTGGCAGGTGCCAGAAGTAGGCAGCAAGGCTTCTCCAGCATGGTCCTTCACATGTTCCTACAGCTGTTTTCCTCATTTTGAATGTCATCTTCTAAGGAAAGAGCCCATCTTTCTATGTGTTCGTGGCAGGAGGCTGATCTTGGATAGCACCCCTAAACGCTGTGCATTGTGAGAGGCTAGGCTGACACACAAGTTTAAAGATATAATTAGTAATTCTGGTACACCTCTTTATTCCTCCTGTGGAGCAACTTGCTACTGCTAACCTTTTCGAAATCTTGCCTTTCTCCCAAAAATGACTCTCCGGCTTCCAAGCACCGTGTTCAATATGCCAGGCTATGTATCACTACCAACATACTTCCCAACCTGTTATTTATTATTCATAAACTTGCTGTGTTTCAATGTCATGCAGAGTTAGCAGAATTTTTCATACGGTTACTTACAGCTTTGCACTGTAGCACATTTTCAGGAAGAGGATATAAACACACAAGCACATGTACACGCAGACTAAGATCTTTAGCGTATTCTGCTGTCTTTGGATAAAATGTCTAAAAACACAATAATGTTGTTGTTACATTAGTAATAGTAGATGTAAGACTCTATAATCTATCACATTTATATTTTACATTGAATAATTTGTTGATGATTGAATTGGAATGACTGTAAAAATGCCTGACATACCAGCCTAAATAAAGGTCACTGGAGAGCTCTCTGGATCCCAAAGGGTACTGCTGATCATCTCAGTCCTAGCTGGTAGCCCTTTCAGATCAAGTTTATGATGCCCATCTGCATGTTCATAGCTGATATATGTGTGTTTGATTCATCAGCCAGGTTTGCCTGCTTGAAAAAGGAGTATCTGTGTGCAACAAAAGCTTATAGAACTGCAAGCTACTTGGCCATGTTAGTCCATCACCTAAATCAGTCACTGCAGGCACATTGGTCTGTCAGCCTCGGTTAATAGCGAAGTCAGAACCTGATGGAATTGTACTACAGCAGTTGACTATAAAGTATGGCAGATGTCCCGTGTTTTGAGTCTCTTGGTGTTAGTTTTATCTTCAGGTTTCATTAGTCAGATTTTCCTTTTTAATAAAGGAAATAAAGAAGTATCACATTTTTTTTTCCAAGGGTAAAGATCAATATTTGATATTTTGGTGGACTTCAGAACAGGTGCGTAAGGTTTTGTGGGACAACACCAGCCTGGGACACATGTTCTCAACATTCCCTTCATGACCACAGTGAGCTTTCTGTGTCTTAGAGGAGAAGCAATTTATGGCCAGATCCTGCCTCCAGAGGAATATGGGGAGCTTTGGTCCAAGTTTTTGTTTAGCTCACAGGGGAACTGAGAGGCTGTGCTTGGGGGTCCTGGTTGGGAGTGGACACTGTCATAACCAGCAATGCCTGCTTGCTTTGCTCAGTGTGCACAGAGCTGGATGTTTGCAGTAAGGTAAAGATCAACCTCTTTTTGTGGTGACTCAGGGACACAAAGGACGATGGCTATTAATTATTTGCTCTCCAGGCTGGAAGCTGAAGTGTGTGTTTGTAAAATAGATGCAGATCTTCAGCTTATGCCACCAAAGTGCAAAGCACTGCATTATTTTATTGGCTGCTTCTCCTCCCACACTGCATTTATGGTAAGATATGGTTGTTGTTATTTCAATGCCAGTTTGATAAATGGGTGTCAGAGCTTTGATTATTCAGTAACGATGGCTGTGTACCTCCCATAATTTATTCTGTTGCCTACTGTTTCTATAGGTGACAATATGGACTATAAAGTCTTTTTACAAAAATTGCTTTACACACGGTTATTAGGAAAACATTAGAAATTAGAAATTTGAAGGTCTGAAGATGGAACCTATCATGTTTCTTTCTATGCCTTCTTCTCTTCCATTTGTAAAGTCCACCGGGATGTTTCTGCATGCTTGAGGTGTGCTGTTCTCCTGCTTTCACAGTATTTTACATAAAAGACTCATCCCTGCAGGGAATATATGGAAAATACTTTAAGGGAACATGTGTTGGGAAAGGTCCAACATCAGGCTACAAATTTGGAGCTAACTGGTGGCTGGACACTGATGAAAACCGAGTGTCTAGAGATGCTGCTTCAGTGGGTGACATTTAAAATACAAAGCAGAGAGGCTGGGAAGAAAATGTAAGGAGTTAAGGTAGAGAAAGCAAACCCTTCACTGGAAGCCAGAGGTGTGTGGTTGTCTTGGCAGCTGTTAGCCGTAGGAGTTTTGAATTAAGGGAAGAAGAATTTGAGAAATTAGGGGTATTGACACAACAAGGTTGTTTGTTATAATATTATGGGATAAGTTAGGTTGGAAGGGACCTTTGGAGGTGTCTAGTCTGACCTGCTCAAAACGGGGAGATCTCTGGGGTCAGATCACAGCTTTATTCAGTCCATATGTCCTGTGTCAGCAGCATTTGCCAGTATTTTGTTAATCTGGGCACTTCAACTAGTTTTTCAGAACTTGCTTTTTCTTGGCTCTGTTCGCTTGTCCTGGCTTCAGGTGAAGCTAGAGTATCTGAGAAGACCTGTTCAATGCCCTGAGAAGACTCTTCATTACCATTTTAGTTTAAGTGCTCCAGTATACAAATGAAAAAGAATGGTTTCTTTGTGCAGCAGGATTTAATCTTTTCAGTCAAGTGGTAATTATGTGAGGAACATTCTTTGTTTACAGGGCTATAGAATAGGGCACAAAGTATTCTGAGGAGAGGTCAGATGTTTGCCGTGGCATTTGTCAAATTGGTTATTTGATATTATTTGATAAATTACTTAAACAAGGAGATCTTTGCTTATTTCACAGAATTGTTCAATTATGACCAATTTGCGGAAAATGTAACTGATGCTTTCCTAACTGTGGTCCTAATGGTGAGACCTGGAAGGTATTTTATTGTGTATCATTACTGTCTATCATTATTTTATTGTGTATCATTAACTGCTAAGTTAATGATAAAAGATTGCTGAACACTTTGCCAGCCAAAAAGACTCTCAAAATCCTTCTCTTTGGACTCTCAGGTTACTTCAAATATGTCTCTGTTTAGTCTGCATATTTGATGTCTGACCTTATCCTTGAAATCAATGCTGTGCAAAAGCTTAAGGCTGATGCATCTCTTAGCTTGTAGTGAGGCCTTCAGTACAGGACCTGAGCAACAATCATACATCTGTGCGTTGCCTTCTGCTGCACAATGAACATGCTGCAGAAAGATACCTAGAACTTTGAGAGGACAGCAGGCCCTTTTCCAGGTTCAGGGAAAGGTGAGCTAACTTCCTCGCTTGGGAGAATGAGGATTGCTTAGCTATGTGTCCTGTTGTTTGACATTATACCCTCCAGTGAGCTGAGACAAAGAACCTATTTGCATCTGAGAGGAGAAAAGATGGTGTTCCAGGTGAGTTGAGATGGATCAGATGTAATCTTGTTTGTTCACTTGTTGAATGAGATGTCAGTCTCATGTGCCCAGATCCAAATTTAGGTATTGAGCTTGACACAGGGATCTTGAAAACTCCCTACATCAATGCCACTTTGTCTTAGAGGAGTCTATCCTCAGAAGATGCCTTACTTATGAATTTTAAAGTTTTCCATGCAGCTAAATTGTATTTTATCCAATGACTGTTTCATGGCAAGGGCCTAATCTGCTCCTGAAGGAGGGACTGGAAGTCACCTTCTAATGACTGCCCTGCTAAACTGTGGCCCCTTTTCAGGTACTTCTTTTTTAGCCTGAACAACCTTTAATTTTCTAGGGAAAGAAATGGCAAGGTAGGAGTGGAAGGGGAGAGCAGGTCCCCACTCAAGCCAGAGTTGTGCTACTGGGAAAACGTATCTTAAGATCTCCTCCAATCCCAATAATATGGGAATCAGTCTCTGCCCAGGGCGGGCGTGTAGCAAAAAAAGTTGTGGTGGGAAGGTGTAGCTCACTTGCATCATGACTTCTTCCTTTGGCTGCATATTGGGACAAGGAATAATCTGGCTTGGTCCTGTCACAGGTGAGTGATTTAGGTTTCTACCTCCCACAGAACAATGTTTAAATCACTCAAAGAAAAGTGTGACTTCAGAGAGTTTGATGACAAGGTTCACTGTATTATTTACTGTATGGAGGAAATAAACCAAGCAGAATCCTGCTTACGTTCCCTCCAGGGACCTGGTGTCAGGTTGCTCTGAAGTCTGGGTCCTAGGATTTATGAAGCAAACTCTGAGGCATCGGAGTTTGTAGAAATAAATAATTCAATGGAGTAGTATAGTGGGAAGGCTGACTTGAGCTCACTGCCTGTGCAGAGGACCCAGCCAAGCATAGAAATCCATGTATTTTTATATATTCACAGACCGTTAATCTGCTCCTCACACCATGATTCAGTCCAATAGCAATATTTGAGTTTGTGGTCTTCTTCTTGTTGGATCTTTTTCACTGATCTCGGGCCTTTATTTTGTTTAAGTGTAGATATTGTTTATAGTCCACAGCCTTGAAGGTGCTGTTTTGTCTGAATGAATCCTTTTCTTCCCAACAAAATGCAGAATATGCCCTGTCTTGCAGATGTCCATAATGTCTTCGTTTTAACCTTAAAGTCCTCATTTTCTCCCCAGTCCATTCTGTTCTTCCCAATAAAGTGTGAACTAGACCTTTTCTCACAGATGTTCAGTGTAGTCTGGAGCAGCTTTTGGTAAATATGAGCAGAACTTCACACAGCTTACTAAGTAACATGAAGCAGACAGTATATTAAAAATCACATAACCTTATAATTCTAGATGATTAATTGTATTTAGTATGCATTTACTTAAGCTAAATGACTGATATGAAACTTAAATTGGGCTCATCCACTAGTAAAAACCATTGCCATACAGCCAGCTTGTTTAGCAGAGAGAGCTCAAAGTAGGCTCACACAGGCTCTCATATTTATAGAATAAACCGGTTGACTTGTAGTGAATTTGCATACAGTGGGAAAAGTAAGCAGGAGACTCCCTGCACTCACAACTTATCAGTGTTTGGTGTGCCGTTCTGCTTCCTTGTGGGTTTCCTAAAAGGAGTTCTTGGCCCGAATGCAGATTGGGCCTTTACCTCCTTTGGAATCTGTACCAAACTGCTGCTGGTTTGGCTGTCAGGGGGAACGGAGTGCATCTGCCACAGGTCCTTGAAAGCAAAGGCCACCATCAGCCTGCCTTCGTTGTGAGAGATTTCTCCCACACAGATCTGCAGCCTGTGAAGTACCTTCCTGCTGCCTGAGGGCTTGGTGTGGTGAGCTGTGGTTCCTGCCCTGGCTTGGTAACAAAACTGCTGTCCTAGCTGATGTTGCACCTCATTGCTCTGAGAGGTCTCTGTCCCTAGCTCAGATGCTTTGATCTTTCCCTAGACTGTTATTGCACATGATCCCCATCAAAGCACATCCTTTCTCATCTCAGTCAGAATCACTTAGAGATGTAGGTTAGTGAGTGGTGAGCAATGAAGCCAGCAAGGCTGAAGAAGCAGTGGTCAGTGGGGCAGGGGACACACTGTCCTTTTTGACCATGGCAGCAGCTGCTGGGGGCAATTTACTCTCCAAGGAGGGCCAGATTCATTGAAGACACAGCACTGCCCTTGGTGTTTCTTATTGGCTACTAGGTCACCTCCTTCTCAGGCCCCTGCCTAGCTACCGGGTTCCTCAGAGTGAGCCACCTACAGAGTGCTTTACGCTGGCCAAGCCAGCATGGCTCCAGCAGCACTGCAGCTCTACATGTGCATTGCAGGGCTGTTCTGGGTGTAGTCTTTGAGTTCCTGCCAGAGCTGCATTCCTTGCTCCCTCAAGGAGCCAGTATTGCAGCCCACCATCTCATGTTTCAGATCCTGACTTGCCTGGTCTGTGTGTTAGAAATATTGTGGGGTGATGATGAGGTAGCACTGGACTTTTCTTGAGTCCCTGGCACATTTGTAGACTACTTTTAAGGGGCTGGTGAAAGGTAACCTTTTGTCAGGGGACTTAAATTCACTGTGTAAGGGTCTGCAGCACCACTGGAAATATTTTAAGGTTAAAAAAGGGTAGAAATTGTTAGCAAATAATGGAACAAAGGAACTTCATAAGTAAGCCCATGAAGGCTGCTGGTCCTGCACACATTGTGTCCCTATCATGGCACTTATGAACAAATCACACTTTTCTCGTGAAGTCTTTGGCTGCCTGTTGAGCCTGATGGCTTTGATGGTTAGAAACCTCCCAACTATTTCAGTGCTAAATGCCCAGCTTGCACACATTTGTTCTGTGCCAACTTAAATGGCTCCTCTTGTTCTCTGATGTTTACTCTCTGGATGTATTTACAGACAGCAAACATACCCCTTTTGAACTTTCATTTTTCTAGACTAAGCAGCCCAAATATTTTCTCCCTGTTTGTTTGTTTGTTTGTTTACTGGTTTTGTTTTGTGGTTTAGTGTTTTTGTTTGTTTGTTCGCTTGTTTTGTGGGTTGGTCTTTTTGGGGGGGGAGGGTGTTTGTTTGTTTGGGTTGGGTTCAGTGTTTGTTTGGGGGTTTTTGTATTAAAAACACTTTATACTCCGGAGTTTGAGTTTATCCTTAAGCGCGTAACCAGGACAGTATCTTTCATGGTCTAACCAAGACCTTGGATGATGGTATTAGAGCTTCCTCATCTCTAGTGGAAAGTCCTTGCCCAATTATCCTAGAATTTTTGATTGCTTTTTACCCAGGTCCTTCCCGTATGAGGCTATATGTGTACCTAGTGCACCTCATTCTTTGTCCTCCACTGTTGTTCCCAGCTGTGGGGCTGCCAGTTGGTGGCACTGATGAGCTTTCCCCTTGTTTGACTGAATTTTCCCCCCAATTTCTATTATTCCAGTCCTGAAGTTAATTCACCTTTTCCCTCTGATATTTTGAACCTCCTCTGTGTTTACAATACTGTTGTTTCTTTTGTTCCTCAAAGAACCTTATTTTTTACCTTCACTCATTTAACTCTACAACCTGCTGTTGTCTCCTGTCTTCTTCTCCAACTTGTTCTGGTGTCTGGTTCTGACTGTATTTCAGAAGGGGCATAGGTATGTTTAAATTTGTTTATCTCCACCATATTCCAAATTTTTGTTATATGATGAGTATCCCCACCCTCCAGGTTTGCATCTGCTTGTCCTCCTGTAACACTAGATTGCAACTGTCCATGCATCACAATTTGGGTCTGTGAAGCTTTGTGAGTTTAGGCCCCACTTTGAGAGAGAT
Organism: Caloenas nicobarica; assembly: GCF_036013445.1. Taxonomy (NCBI): domain Eukaryota; kingdom Metazoa; phylum Chordata; class Aves; order Columbiformes; family Columbidae; genus Caloenas; species Caloenas nicobarica. The sequence goes on along the minus strand of NC_088284.1, from coordinate 43,458,214 downwards.
TGCTTCCTTATCTTCAGTAATTTCATTTCCATGGGCTGTCCTGCCTTTGCTCTAACTTGGTACCATCTTTATGGAAAGCTTGGCAGGGTATTCATCAGGATGCTCCAAAATACCTTTTTTTTTTTTTGTCTCCTGCATAGTACTTCAAGATGTTATTTCCTTATCTTCCTATTCACATAACTACAAGCTTTTCTTGTTAATTTTTTTTGCAGTGTAGTTGTGCTGGTTTGACTAAAATGAGTTAATTTTCCTTCATGCAGTTAGAAACCTTTCTTTTTCATAGCTAGCATGGTCATTGTTTGGATTTAGTTTGAGAAAAAAAAAGATAACACCCCAGGACAGAGTTAATGTTTTAATTGCTGGTGCCTGGCAGCCAAGGACTTTTTCTGAGCTCTCTGCCCAGAGGTGTGAGGCAGCTAGTAAGAGGGGCGTGGATGTGACAGACCTTGACAGACATCCAGATTGATCAGTAAGAATATTCCATGCCATTAGCATCATGCTTCGTATTTAAGGAGAGTCAAGATCTTTGGCCAGTTTCGGTGTCAGGATGGACAGGGATGGAGACCTGTTCAGGAGAGTTCTGTTCAGGAGTTTCTTTAGTTTGGCTTTTTGCCATTCTGCCATTTTGCAGAGGCCTCTGGGCCTTTCTGCCTTTTTCTCTCTTCTCTCTCCATGATCAGCCGTTGGGACCAGGGTGCTGCTTCCCAGGACTGGCTGCTCCATGCGGATGGAGTTTTATTTTATACTCTATTTCCATTTTATATATACTATTAGTAGTAATAGTAATATACTAGTGTTTCATTGTTATTTTATTAAACGGCGTTTATCTCAGTCGACAAGTTTCTCCCTCCCTCCCTGCTCTATTCAGCAGTGGGAGTGAGCAGCTATTGTGATTATATTGCCAGCTCAGGTTAAACCACAACAGTAGCTTTGCTTGACTCGGTTATTCACACTTTGCTGTCCAACTCTTGACCATATTTCTGGGTGAGGGTTTTCTCCATTCTTGCTTCCATGTGTTTCATTTCACCCTCTTCTCTAAATTGTGAGGTGCTCCTGGCTGACTGCGAGCTCTCATCTTCAGAATTTTTTTCTCTGGTGATAGATCTTCCTTTTTTTTTTTTTTTACAAAATCCTCTGTCATGTAAATCTGCCCCTCTTTGGTTTAGAAGTAGATTTCCTGTTCTCTTATCATTCTTCTGTCTTTTCTGTTTTGGTTTCTCCTTCATACAGCCTCTCTTTCTTTCTCCTGCTAGGCTTGCTTCTCCTTTCTTCCTGGCCACCCCATCTCGTTCTCCTGCTTAATTCTCTTTCTCATTATATGGGGACAAACAGTACCTCAACTCTAGTGGGAGTCTTTCTTTGCTGCATTTTTTTGCCATGTGCATTGACCAGAGCTAAAGATCTATCTTGTTCTGTATATCTTCATGAATCTTCTCCTTTCCTTTCTTTTCTTCTGCTATGGCTGCATATTCCTATTTGAATTTGATCTGCTTTTCTCAGGGATTTTTTTTTCCACAAGAAAGCTGTAAAGGATGCTCAGCATGCCTCATCTTTCTCATCTGCTGTTGATGTCTATGATTTTTTCAGGTCTTCCCATCACTGTCATAATTTCAGACTTTTCTTTCCTGCCTTCATCTTTAAAAGTATTGAATAACTTCCCACTGCACTTACAACTTACTGTTTTCTGTTTGCTGGATCCCTTCATTGCTGCCTGTTGACTATTTAAATTCTTTACTCAGTTATCAAGCTATATATATATTTTCTTCAGTTACTGTCTCCTAGTGCTATCTCATGTGCCAGAACCTCTTTTGTGGCTTGCCTTAGAGAACAGAATAGTGTGAAAAACAAGTGAAAGTGTTGCCTTTTTTTTTTTTTTTTTTTGTATTAACACTGGGTTATTATTACTGCCTGTCTTGTGCCCAAGTCCAAGATATCAACATTTATGGCAAAAGCTTTGTAGCTATGTCTTAGAAAGAAGATTTGGATTTGCTGTTTGCTATTACTTGAAGGATATTCAAACTGTATGTCTATTCTTGGTGACATGGTGATACTAAACTTTGAACTAGAATAGGGAAAGAAGATAATATAAATCAGTAGAAACTGGTTAGGCAATATCTTGGTGTGCTTGAATTTCATTTCTATCTCTAGATCTAATCCTACTGTCTTTCAACATGGGCCTGTGTTGTAAGTGAACTATCCTTGCTATCATTTGGTAGGCAGTAGTCTTCTCTGATGGTGATAAACCTGGACAAAGTTGCAGGTTTCAAAAATGGACTGCTGTATGATAGTTCTTTTTTCTTGGGCAGGAGAAAATGCAGCTGCAATCTTGGAGCTGACAGCCATGGAAGACAGACTGAAGTGAGTCCATCATGTACGCTGACTGTGCCTTGGAGGAGAAGAATTCATTTTAAGTGCATGAAACCCATCATGAAACCCCTTTCCTATTGGACTCACAGGTGACTGAACGCTTAAACGTAAGAGATATTGGTACTACCTCAATACAGACTGCTGTAAGGGGCTCTGAAGTAGCCTCCAGCCCTTACCAGCTTCTTAGGCAGGTCTTGAGCTAATTTGTCTCAAGCGAGCTCTCAAGGCACAGCGAGGTGGGCTGAAAATCCTGAAAAAATTCAGTTATCTCTGACTCATTACTGGGAGAGTGGGACGGCTCCCCTTTCCCCTGATAAGTCTGCCGCTAAATCAGAATCCTATTCTGTACCCTACTGTTACCATTTTGAGAAAGAATGTCTTTGGGTGATGGGTTTCATTTTTTCTTTTTCCTCTTCTCCTAAGCCCTCCCTGACAATCACTGCCTTCTTTGAGCGTGAGACATCTTCCCTGGCAGTCGGAGGCCATGTGGCTGTGCTCAGATACATCAGTTTCCTGATGCAGCACATCAGGCAGTGGTTTTGTGAGACATCTGGACCTGACTATCAGGTCATCAGTCACATCTCCCTTAGAGATCTAGAGCAAGACTGACTTGCTGACAGAGACAGGGTAGTGTTTCTTGGCCTCTTTGCTCAGGAGGTATCAGTGGCAGGGACAATTTCAGTTAGCCTGGGAGGACTGCAGATGCCAGAGTGCCTGTGTGTGCAGAGGGTTTGTGCTGAGGGAGCTGGGTCTCTTTAGCTTGGAGAAGAGGAGACTGAGGGGTTCTCAGTGTCAACCAACGATAAGACAAGGGGCAATGGGTGCAAACTGGAACACAGGAGGTTCCACTTAAATATGAGAAGAAACTTCTTCATGGTGAGGATGCCAAAGCACTGGAACAGGCTGCCCAGGGAGGCTGTGGAGTCTCCTTCTCTGGAGACATTCAAAACCCACCTGGACACCTTCCTGTATAACCTGATCCGGTGGGGGGATTGGACTAGATGATCTTTCGAGGTCCCTTCCAATCCCTAACATTCTGTGATCTGTGATTTTGTGACAGCCGGGTGGTTGGGCCTGTGTGCTCTCCGTGGGACGTGGCAGGACAGAGGAAGGTGGCAGGTGTCTTTTAGCGAGTGAGTGTGGGGGAGAAGGGAGTCCAGTGCAGCCCCTCACAGGTGTTCTCAGAGGGATGGTGTGAGCAGTCTCTGGTGTTCAGCAGTTGGCATTGTCTGCTTTTGGTTTTGTGCATATCTAATATGTTTTTTCTTTAAATCTTCATCATAATGTTCCATATTATACATGCTGTTTGTAGCTATTAACCATACTTGTTTTGAGATAACTCTGCAATATGGCACATACATAATCAGGTATAATTAACTCAAATTAACCGTATTAGTTTTGCAACACTTCTCCTGCCATGTTCTGAAGCTGACTTTAATAGGTTTTGTGACTAAAAAACCCACGTTTGCAGGTTCAGGTTATAGAAACTCATTCACGTTCCAGGTGTTCCCTTTTTCATTTCAGTACTGTGCCTTTGAATTCAATAATTTGTTGTTCAGTTGTCTGCATAATTAATTTACAGCCTGGAGGACTCTCTCCCTCTGAGTGCAAGATCCTCATAGAGCATCTTTGGTGCTCTTCACATGATGCTTCTGGGGAGCTGCTGATCATGATGGCATCTCAGTAACCCATTTACAAGCTCCTTACCTTGCCAAAGCTAGTTAGATGAGTAAATGCGATGTTTGACAAAGGCCTAAGTACCACATATGATGAATAACACTTCACCTTGTTTATTTAAAGACCGAGCCAAAATTTTGATTTTTATTCTTTTTAAAGTCTGCTTCCCCCTACTTTTTCCTTTTAGTGTTAATTTTGTTGTTGTTCTTGTTGTTCTTTTTGGGCAGTGCTCTGCAGTGTCATGCATTAAGAAGTTGTATAAAACAGGTGATTGACTGAAAGATAGTTTGGCAATAAAAGAAAGATGCTAATGCTGTTTATGTGTGTGGAGCATACTGTAGCATATTGCAGCACTCTGGTGCCCAACACCCTGCTTCTCTGATGAAGAAAAATTGTCATCTTCATTTGCAGCTGAGTGTAGCATTTGAAGGTGGCTCTTGGTCCTCTAGATGATGGCTAACACATTTCTAAGCATATTGTCTCCTGAAGAACAGCTGGAAACAGTAAGACTGCTAGTGTATATTGCAAGGTGTACCCCATGTTCCAGTTCATGAAAAACAGAAAGTGTATGCACAGTAGATGCCAAAAATGCTGACACTGGCACAGAAAGGTCTCTCAGTTGTCCTCAACACAAAGCAGTTTCTTGATACCTATGAAACAGTTCATCGCTTCTGAGTTTTTCAAGACTGCATGGGTATTAATTCTTCTGGTTATAATCAAGCCCGTCACTGATTTTAATGGGCCTTGGATCAGACAGGCATTAGTTTTTATATGTTTTCCATTACAGTGTTAATTAGCTTAGCATGCAGATTTAACTATGAAGCTTTGAGTTTTCATTTAGTTTTTATAATTTAATTGTGGAAACGTGGCAGTAAATGTAGATGAGAAATTATGTGCAATTAATATTGACCCAGGACTACTCAAATGTCAGACACTTGCCTCAGATGACTCACTAGGAAATCCAATGTGTTAAATATTGATTTTGTAACATGAGGTTTTCAAACAATCTTGATATTGAGCTATTCTTCCTGAAGCCGTATTCTTCCTCAAGTCAGGACTGTGTGAAAGAAACCTTGATGTCTGCAAGAGCCAGCACTGAAAGTCAGAAAATCCTGTCACTTGGTGATGCTAGCAGTAGTGTTATCTTCTGCAATTTCTTTTTTCAAAAATCCTGAAACTACAGATAGTCAGCCTTGGTGTGGGGGTGTGTGTGTGTGAGGTCAGGTAGGGGTTTGTTTTCATGGTTTTTAAAGGAATGTAGTGTAGAGCTGTTGATAAATAGCTCACAGAAAGTTAGGGGTATGTAGTACTCTTATCACAGCAGTTGGTATGCCTTTGCCTGTCCACACAATCGGGAAACGGGAGTTAGTTTTGATGCTGACCTTGTCATTGGCATAGCCTGCTGAGTGGAACATAGGCTGACTCCATCTGTTTTAGAGAAATGGCTCAAAGAGACATTGAGATTTGTACTGTAAGTGGCAAAGACTGACATCGAAGAAGTGAGTAACCTGTTCTTTTGTCTGCTGGCAAGATTAGTAGTCGCACGTTTAAAGTAAAACTTTTTAGCTGTGTGGATACTGAACTGGGGAACACGTAGCTTGACAGACTATGGAAATGACATTATTGGAAGCGTCCAATAAGAGACTGGGCAAGCAACTGTTACAGGTCATTCAGGTAGAGCTGGTCCTGCCGAGGTGCCTCTTTAGCCTGATTTTCTGAGTGGCTGGCACACTGCAGTACTTTTTATTATAGCTGATGTTTAATATTTCAAGGAATGAAAAGTCCCTGCTCTGCCGCGGGCCTGGTGAGGATGGAAGAGGAATTCTCCTGACCATGGGCATCCTCAAGCCTTTTGGATGGCCCATCACCTGCGAATTTGCACATGATGCTTAATATAGTACCCTGCGGAAACTAGGAGTGAGAGCACAAGACTGTCTCTTGTTCTGTACTTGAAATGTTAAGTTTAAAAACCCTCTAGTTACTAAGATATGTGTAGCTACAAATGTCACTAATAGCCTAGGCAAGGAGGCAGAAAAAATGAAGTTCCTGAAATAGTTGCTACATTTGAATTAGAGGTAATGGGGATTGTGCAGGCTGCATCTTCTTTAGATTCATCACCCAGCAAAAGGGGAGCAAGCAAGGAAGACAGATTGGAGGAATATTTGTGCCTTGCAAACTGCAGGGGTTCATTTAGTTGAAAGATGCTGTTAGTGTTGTAGGGCAGCAAAACTTGTTTATTTAAAAACAGAACACAGACCCAGTGTTAAAAGCATTTCAGCTATCAAAAGGGACAGAGGTGATAAATTGCACAGGTAGACTGCTGAATTGCATATTAAAGGCACAACTGCGTGGGCAAGCTCTTAGCTGGCATATCTGGAACATGTTGCTCAGATCTGTTGTGCATCGTGGTCTGCACTAGACTTGGAAGTTTGACTGCTTCTTCATGCTTCCTTTCTGGCTCACCTGAAACTCCCTCATTCGTGACACTTCAATCTTTGGCCTGTCTTCGGAAGCTCCATGTTGCAGACAACAAAATACATGGCATGTTGTGCAGGGTGTAGGATGGGTAAGGAAACAGAAGTGTTAGTGCTGTCCTGTTACTAAATGGGGTGTCTCTCCCATGACTCCCTGTGCTTTGCACTAGAAGGCTGTCCTGATGCATGAATGGACATGTCTCCACTATACAACCCCTCATTCGCCCTACTCATTAATTTCATCTGCCATGTAACTCAGCCTTGGGGGACAGAGCACTGGAGAGCAGCAGAATGTCTATACCTGAGCAATTGTTAGATGCAGGACTCCTGCAGGTGCTCAGCATTTCCGCAGTCTCACACCTTTCCCATTGTATGTAGGCTTTCAGAAAAGACGGGGAAAATGTTATCCCTTCCTCCCCCACTCCCTGCCTCACTTTTGAAAGCAGGCTGAAAGCAATAGCATTTGGAGCAGAGCGATATCTGAGCCTACAGCTTATTGCAATTTTCAGTGTATTGTCCCTCCCTGTGAAGAGCTGAAAAGCTAAGTTAGGAAAATAGCCACTATCTGCTGCTCCAGCTTCTCCTGGAAAAGCTCCACGTTGTTCTATGAGGGGAGAAGCTGTATGGGGGACTACCTCCAGGCATTGGCCTCAGACTGCTGCTTGTTACACATAGAAGAAAATACCCAGTTGCCTAGGTTCATTCTGGTGGAATGGTTTGTAGCATTTGTGCGCACTGTAGCTGCTTCACCTGCTTCAGTGCATCTGACTGTGTTGCATTATTTGTAGTGACTTAGAGGGCTTTCCCTTGATGGAACATAAAAGTTCACTTGCAGTCCACCAGCTTATGTAAAACTTTAAACTGTTTTTGTTCAAGTGCATTGCCATACATAGTTACGCTAGCTAAACTTCGTGCACACTCTGCTGAATCCACCACTTTGCTACATCCAGTGAGAGGGTATCAAAATCTCTCTGAAGCTTTCAGGGGCTGCAGCAGTGCAGAGTGCTTTGTGAACACAGCCATATTACTTGTGCATCCAAATCTCAGGGGGAAAACTGCTAATTTGTGCATGGCATAATTCCCACTTTCTAAAAGTTACCAAAAATGTAGGAAAAGTCTAAGTTAGGAACTACTGCTCAGATTTAGAGTGTGTTGAAATAGACTAGGGTATATCCTTATAGATTGCAGTCATTAAAACCCTTAAGATGTGAGTGTATTCAGTTTTATCTTTGCTATTATACAGAACCAAAGCTGCACACATCTCTGCCTTTTATTGTTTATCCTCCACTTCATGCTCTTGTCCATTTTGTTGTGCCTTGGTTCCTGGGTCTGTTTTGTCAGTTTCCCAAAAAGTCACCCCATGGTCAAAAGACCAAAGAGTCTTTTTCCATGAAAATTCCTAAACCTGATTCAGTCTCCCTGAGCCGGTCTGCCAGGCCTCTGGACATACTTATTTAATTAGGGCTGCTGGATGCTCGAAACATTTCCTCTTTCTTATTTCTGTTCCCTAACTTCTGTTCTTAAAGTGCAATGGCCTGACTACAAGAACCATCCTTCTATTTTGGGAAGGAGCTTTGCACATGCTTGTATTTCTTCTGTGCCGTAAATCCCTCAGAAGAAAAATGGGAATGCCTGAATGGTCTAGGCTTTGAGGTTTAAAATTTTCTTTTGTTACACTGGAGTTGTTACTAGAGTTGTCTTCCTGTAAAAATATTTTCTAAATGTAAAGATTTTATGAATGGATTTGTTTGTTGCTCCCTGCTGTGTCCCAGGACACTTTGAAAAGGAGACTTTTTTTCAAGAGTTTTATTCTTCTATGAATATTTATATACATCAAGTTGTAGTAAACCCAAACAATTTTCTCATTAGCAATGCAATCTGCAGAAGCCAAATAATTTCTCTTGTGGCTGTGTCAATGACATCATGCAGTTGAAGTAGGGGAGAACAAAAAAGGTTTCAAAAAAGAGGAGTCAGGATTAATGTTATGCACTCTAATAGAAGTCTTGAAATTAGCCCTTTCGTCATACCATATTTATTGTTTTAGTTTACTTTGGTGGCATTCAGTATTGGTGCATGAGGTATGGTTGTCTTTGCATACTACAGACATAAGAAGAAGGTAAAAGGATTTAACAGAGCCCCTTCATATGAGGAGCACCTGAACCAGACCATGGCCCTGAATGAGGTTAGATGAAAGTGTCACTAAAGGGCGTCCAGGTGAGACTCTCTAAATATTGAAGCATACCTGGGTTTAGAGAGGCTTGTGTTCAACAAGGGAGCTAACATGGGGCTTCACTCCAGGAAGAGTGCAGAGTTTAGAGGAGCGTTTTGGATATGCACCTTTATGTTGGAGAAAAGTGGCTATAGCTTTGGCAGCTGGAACAAGGAGCTTGCAGTGGTCTTTGCTCTTCATGTCTCTAGCTGGGCCGAGCAGAGCGCTGGCGCGAGTAAAACTCTAAGTCTGTGTTTCCTAACAGTGGAATGCTTGTGGATGACAACAGACACTGCTGCTAGACTGAAGGTCTGCATGTGCCCAGCTCTGTTGAGGCTGCAGGCAAGTCAACAGCTTTCTCTGTTGGTCTTCTGCACCTGGAAAATACCTGCCATCCTCCTGAGTCGGTGCTGCAGGGGATGCAGAGATGGGGTGTGTCTGTCAAGGTAATTTTAGGGGAAGAGATAGGGGAATGGTGGAAAAGGCAAATGAAGGAAACAAGTCATGGCATTAATGGGGCAAGAACGCAATAGCCACCAGTCATCTGTGGCACTGATGAAGATGGCACCATAACTGAGCCAACAAAACTATCATGACTAGCTTGGATGCTAGTCACCAATTAGCTAATGTCTTGTTCCCATTCCATTAATGCAGACCAGCACAGCTGGAGATATAGCAAGTGCATGTGGGTGAAGAAAGCACGTAGTTTTCCTGCCAAGGATCATATGAGCTCCACAGGGCAAATAGAGGCTGGTTGTGTATTTTCTATATTTCAAAAAGGTTATAGTAGGGTGGCTATTAGACTGCTGATGCTTTTGCTTGGTTACAGGTCTTGACACGTGTGTTTGTTTCCACAGCAGGACGTCTATTTCTGTCCTGTTAGTGTGTCCATCACCACAGCATCAGAAGTTTGTGGTAAGCAAAGAACAGGGCTAATATCTATTACATGTGGATCTTCCCTTGCTCTGTCCCCTGATGGGGAGATCTCTGTGGTGGCTTATTAAATGGCTGATGTTCTATGGCACATAGCCATTTCCTCTCCAGTGAACTCCAGCAGTGGAGATGGAGTTTCTAAAAAAGATAGCATCTTTTCCCCTGTTGTTTGTCTCACACTGTGCTCATTTGTAAGTATTTAGCGTTGACAGGCTCTACAGATGTGCCATTGTTTCCTTTAGATGAAATCCCGCAGTCACACACATGTCAAAACCTCACACTTGCTCTCTCTGTGTTGCAGAAGCCTTCCTGAGTGATTATGTGCAGAGTGGTGATGTCTTATCTCCAGAACTGCCTCTCCTCAAAAGCTGAGGCGGACTAGCAACATTATGGAGCAGAGCAAGCATTCCCCAAGAACATTTTCAGTTTTGTTTCCCTCTCAGTAAAAGGATATACTAGTGGCCCTGTGGAGCTCACTTCTTTTTTTATTCATTTTACTCATTCACACAGGCATTGTGATAGCAGTCACTCAGTTAAATGCTCTCATTGATAAGTGTACTCAACTTGCAGGGTGAATGTTGTCCATTTCGAAGCCAATGCAAATATGGAGGAATAATATTAGGATTTTTTTCAATGATCCAATTAGTCCTTTTTTCCTGGACCCTATGTCTGTGTCACATGTGTCACATGCCCAGGGAGTTTCCAGCAGAGCTTAGAGCTACAATGCCTGGTGCTGGCCAGGGAATGGCATCAGCATGAGTGATGTAGTATGACATTTTCCATCTCAGATTTTGTTCCCTAGTAGGAGTCCAAGTGGGATTAGGAACTGAAATAAGAGGTGAACAAAGGATGTGATAAAAAGAGGAAAAAAACTGTACTGAGGGGAGCTGGGGATGCAGAGAGGGGATGAGGTGGGGAAAGACAGGCAGTTTAGCTAAGAAATGTTGCCACTGAGAATGGCAGGCACCTGCTATTCAGTGGTAAACAAAGGGTGCTGGAAGACTGACTTTCTGCGTATGGAAAGAGAAGGTACCTGAGCTCAGTGCTGGTCCACCCATTTATAATCAGAATAAGCTGTTTGCTAGGTCTGCTTTTCCAGGCTCATCAAGGTACTCAGGAGCTGGTGCTGGCCAGAGAAAGGAGCAGATCTGGACCTGGTGCTGCAGGGGCAGTAATGGCAGAGTGCCTTGATGGCTGTCCTGGACTCTCAGCTGCAGATAGTGTTCTTTTTCACTTTGGAGACTAATATAAAAGAGTGGAAACCCACCCTCAGACATGCTGCACCTAGTTCTGCATTTGATGATTCCTTGCTCTCTGTGCAAAAGCAGACTGGGTCTTGCAAGAGGGGAAGGCAGGTAGCAGTACTCTTTAGATCAAGCCCAGCAAATGGGAAGAGAGCAGCTGAAGAGCTGGTTGGCAATGCAGGCTATGGTAAGGATCTACACCAGCGGGTACATCTACAGAACAGCAATGAGGGGAACACCATGAGATCACTGTCCAGAAGTTGAAAGGAAAATCAGGGTGCACTGAGTTGAGAGCAAAGAGTGGAACAAGCAAAACTGCCATAGGGAAACCCCTAGTGCAGTTCTCAGGTCATTGTAGAGAGGAAGCAAACTGGAGGTCCTTCAGAGGGAAGCTGCAAAAATGAGAGGAGTTTGTGAAACAGGAGAAGAGCTGAGGCAGTCAGATGTGCTCAGTCAGGGGAGAAAGGCAAGACATTCCGTATTTACCAATGCATAAAAGGCTGCTGCAAAGATAAAAGGGTTAGACCAATTACTTTCAGTCATTGACAAAGACTATTCAAAGAAAATGGATTTTGAGGCCCAGTGGGGAAAATAATTTCAATACTCCAGTGCAACTTGTAACCTGCTGAATTTTAATTCTCTTGAAGCAGAAGAAAAGGATTTCAGTGGGCATGGGATCAGCAGTGTAACCAAGAATACAGCTGGCAGCCAGGTTCAGTTGTGAAATAGCCAGTGGACCCACCATTCAGATCAGAGAGCTTGCAGGGAAAAGCTGAAATATGCTGCTGTGTGAAGAGATGCTTTCCTCATGCTGATCCTAGCAGAGCCCCAAATCTCAGCCCTTGCCTTTCCAGGAGAAGGTACAGTTGCTGCAGTTACAGAAGGGGGTTTTTAAAATGGGGAAGAAGTCAGCTTTGCTTTTATTTTTGTGATTGGATAATAATTAATAGAGAGTGTGGTGATACGTACTTTAGTCCAGTTTACGAATGCAGTAGCTACACCTTGTCACTCTATGGATTTGCACTATGCATGTCCCTGTGCAGATCAGTCAAACAATATGAAGTGCTGAAAGATAGTTGTCTGCAGAACATTTTTAACCTGGTATATACTTTTCCCAGAAAGGCTGATTTATGTAGGGGGACAGTAGTAGACTAAGGTCTTCGACTGCAGCGCTGAAGTCCAGGATCCACCAGGGTGCTCTGTGTGCACACTCTTCCTTCTCACACTCTGGTGAATACAGTAAAATAACGGTGCAAAACTTCTGAAGGCAAATGGGCCTGAACTGCCAAACCAAGATGTAACACCTAACACCTCTGGATCATAGAATAGCTTGAGTTGGAAGGGACCTTCAAAGGTCATGTAGTTCAACTCCCTGCAATGCAACTAGATCAGGTTGCTCAGAGCCCTGTCCATTCTGGCCTTGAATGTTTCCAGGTGTGGGGCATCTACCACCTCTCTGGGAAACCTGTGCCAGTGCTTCACCACCCTCATTATAAAAAATGTATTCCTCATATCCGTCTCTTACTTTCACCCAGGTTATGGTGGGTTGTGGATCTCCTTGGGCAGCACAGGTAATGGCAACTTCCTGGCCTGTCTCTGCCACCGTGTCTTGGGTGGGATGAAGGAACACTGGTATCACTTATTGGGGCACTGACAGCTGTACCCGGAGGATGCACTGGGCTGACTCCAGCTGTATGAATGCAAATTCCAGCCAGACAAAGTCAGCAGTAAAAGCAAGTTATAAGTGGTAAACCTAAACGAAAGATTCAATTAATCCTCACCTATTTATCTTAGTAACTTCTGCTGAGTGGTCTGTGACAAAAATTCTGGAATATTAAACCAGGACTATGATGCAAAATGCATTTCCTATCTCTAATGAGTACAATTTCAAGCTAGATTCTGGCATTCTTGCTTATGTTCAGTAATAACTTTTTGGCTTATGTTAATCCACTTGCTTGCTAAGGGACAGATTAGTGTCTGGCCAAATATTATGGAAACGTTACAGTCTGGTTTTGCTCATACGTAACTCTAGCCCCGTCTTAATTTTTGGCATGCACTGTAATTTATTCTTTAATATTGTGTTAGCCTGCTGACATGTCAAACTAGATATGTAAGACCATTTTAATATGCTCTTTGTTTCATCAAGTACTTGATCTAATGCTTGAAATTTCTTGACCGTGTGGCCTCTTGCAGTTCTCTGCTGACAACTAATTCACTGAATCCGGCATGCAATAATTCTCTAGCACTAAGCTTCATGTTTTCATCTGGTCCAAGTTTATCTTCCCCCTTGCTTTCTGCCTTCCTTCTCTGGCAGCAGTTCTTTTCTGCAGCGGAAGGATACTGCATGGAAGGCATGCCTCCTGCAGACACCTCGTGAGTACTTCTTGATTAGTGTTAGTGGTAAGTTGTGGCAGCTTGAGAGCATGTACGCAACTCATTCAGCCATGCTTGTCAGCTTGCTGTGGGAAAGGAACAGAAACCTGCAACCTCCATCCACTGTAGTCATCCCACACTGACTGGGCTGGTAATGTGAGCAGAGCCTGCTGCCCTATTTAGGGTAGTTTACTGAATCTGCAGGAAACCTTATTGCACATAGAAGAGAAACCAGCACAGTAAACAGAAACTAAATGTATTCTCTGTACATGACTGGGTAAGCAGTGTTTATTTGTGTGTATCCATATAATCTAGCATTGACCTCTGGACTGATTTTGCAGTTGGGCTTAAATCTCTGGAGCCTGTTCTTCATTTCCACAGGAGAACATGAGGGGAGAATGAAAAAGCATGCAGTTGCAGTGAATAATTAGTGATATCTCTGCAAGTATCCCTGCAGTCCTGTATAAGGTAATGTGGTCTTTGATGTCAATGGGAAGTTTGCTTCCACAAAAGCTGAACAGAGACTGCAGGATTTGGTTTTATGGCTTTTATGAAGCACAACTGTCAGAGCTACTGAAAGAAATCAGGATGTTTTTCACTAGCAGCCCTCCTGGTGCTTTTTGCTGCCAATGATGCTTTTTCATGATGCTTTTTGCTGCCACCTTGGTTTACTGTGTTGCTTCTCTGGTATATATTTTTGTGTCCACACTCTCCAGTCAGTTTTTCTTCACCTACTCCATTAAGGCCATGAAGTGGCGGAGTAGACAGGTTTGTTCTTCACCAGCTTCACTCTAAGTCACTCTTGCAGGAAATGTAGGGGGACATGAGGATCTGGGAATTCAACAGGATGCCAGCCTGCAGCCTTCCTGTTCAATTTGGGTAGGAGAGTGCTGTTCATAGCCTTTGCTTGCAGTACAACCCTTAAGCTGGTAACACCCAGCTGTTTGTTTGTGCTACTCTGGATGGTCAGTTGTATTGTTTTTTGTCTCCTTGGGGGGAACAAGATTGTGAAAGCACGGGGGAAAACACACCTCTCAAACAGAAAAGGCTGAAGGCTTAAGAGAAATGCGTGATTTTGGACAGCAGGGCTTTCAGTGGAATTACATGGTATAATAATGTGTGACTCTAAGCAAAGACAGTGAGTGCAAGAGATTAGACAATCTCACCCACCCATTTGAGAAGCCCTGATAAGGACCATATCTTCATGAACCCAAGTAATTTTTCCTGCCTGGCACCTTCCAGTTATATCCTGCTTGATTTATTTGTTTAGTGATGAATTTCTCTTCCAAATCATAGAATTGTAGAATTGTTTTGGCTGGAAAACACCTATAAAATCATCTTTTCCAACCATTAACCTAACACTGCCAAGTCCACCTCTAAACCATGTCCCTAAGTGCCTCATCTATGCATCTTTTAAACACCTCCAGGGATGGTGACTCAACCACTTCCCTGGACAGCCTGTTCCAATGCCTGACAACCCTTTCTGTGAACAAGTTTTTCCTAATATACAATCTGAACCTCCCCTGGTGCAACTTGAGGCCATTTCCTCTTGTACTATCATTTGCTATTCGGGAAAAGAGACCAACCCCCACCTCACTACAACCTCTTTTTGAGTAGTTGTAGAGAGTGATAAGGTCTCCCCTGAGCCTCCTTTTCTCCAGACTAAACAATCCCAGTTCCCTCAGCTGCTCCTCGTCAGACTGCTCCTCCTCCAGACACTTCACCAGCTTTATTGCCTTCAGGGGAACATTCACACTCTCTTTGATAGGTTGCATTAAGTATCTTTGGTTTGGGGAGGCTGATTTTAAGGAAATCCTCCCTCTCTCCTCCCCATAGCCTCTCCTGTCAAGCTGGGAACTTCCCGTGATCCCAGCAAACAGCTTTGATTCATTGTTATTGGCAGACACCCCTATTTATAAAAAAGGAAAAATTTCTCTGACCTTGTCCTAAAGCAACTGTCAAGGATGAGCAAAACATAAGTGTACTTGTGTATGTGTGAAGAGAAGTGATGTGATGATGAAGCCAGAAACAGTCCTAATACCAGTCTTAAATACATGAAATACATTTCCAGAGTTGGGAATAAATGCACTTGTTTGCAACACCTCAAAGGAGGTTCATGGGGGAGTGCTCTGTTTTGAGGCATGGAGCCCTATGGAGAATGTGGTGCCTGAGGGGAAGCCCTTGGCTACTCACCTGACAGTTGCAGTCGTCCTGGTAGGTGGCGATAAGCAGGCACAGGAAGTGGCGAATACTTTTCTTGCAGGGCCATGTCTCCTGGGCAAGATTTACAAGGCAAGGAGCAATTCTTGTCACATTTCAAGAGGGATATGAGTGAACTTCCCAGGTAGGGAGTAGCACATAGCTGTCTGGCTTTTTTGGTACTTTCTGTGCTTTCATAGCTTCTGTGCAGACATACAGCTGCATTTCTGTCACCCCATCTTTTTTTCACCCCATCTAATTCCCTGTGGTGTAGACATGGGGAGAGGTTATGCTTTCTCCATTTATTTTAATGGAAGAAGGAGATAAGGAACATACTGGTTTGTCACTACCTTTACCCGTGGATTGTGGTCATTTTTGTAATATCACATTCTTTGGTTTCACAGTTGTTGAACACTGGCATCGTTATGGAGCACCACCAGAAACTTGTTTTTCTACACTAGAGCAACCTGAGTACTTGGGCTTGTAAATATCATCCATTTCACCAGTGTGACAGCTAGAAAGGTTATTTATTCAAAGATCCATGAAAAATACATGACAGGAGGAGCATAAATCTGTGCCAGTCTTTGAATTACTAAGTCACTGTATAATCAATTAGACTTCTCCTAAGTGAGGTTATTACCCTGTTTATTTTGGTTTAGCCATATATAAAACCTTGTATCACATCAGTAATTTTCAGTTGTGCTGCATAGTAGCTTTTGAGCCTGCCTGCCTTAGTTTTTTTCAGACACGTGGGAAAAATCCTGCCACTTCTAGATTTGCAATGACATTAAGGAACATAGAGATGAAGTGAAGATGATGTTTTGATGCTGAATGCAGTGCTTGGGAATAACTGTCTGGCCACCTTTACTGAAATACTGCCCTGTGCAAGGGCACACAGGCTGGAGATGAGAGGCCAGGACTCCAGCCTGTGGTCGTTGTGGGTGGGTGGATGCTGGTGTCCACACTGCATTAATGCCTATAGACTATGGTGGTATGAAAATCACTTGCCAGCTAACAAGCACACTGGAGGACACAGTGTGTGAAAGGTGTGCTTTCTCTGTGATGGTATCCCTCTGGTGTCTTACTGCCCAAGCACTCCCTTGCTAATTAAAGCAATTACAATGGAAAGTGCCAGATTATCTCTACTGGTGTGAGAAGAATAGGAAGGAAAATGTTCTGGGGAAGGGCCAGGTCCCTGTGGAATGTGTTTGCCAACAGGATTTCTCAGGTGGTATATGGGATTCGGAAGAGATGCCAGCCTCTGGCAATTCTGCTGTTTTTCATTAAGTCCTGCCTTTGTCTGAAATTGCTGAGTACCCAACCACCATTCTGTAAAGCTAGGTCACTGCTGTCAGCAGACTGTGTGCGTGGTGTGGGTCCCTGCTAGAGTGCTAGTGTGCTGAGGGGAATTTTCCAGGAGGGGTGAGGCAGGAAGAGGTCAAGTGCAGACTGGTAACAACTGGCATTGCTCATAGAGGCTGTGTTGTGATGTCCTGTGAGAAGAAAAATGTCACTTCCTTCCATTTTCTTTATAGGACTAGATGGTGTGCTAGGTTCTTGGTGACAGTAATTAGGGGAATTGCTACAGGCATACACTGGATATAAACTAATGCTCTAAAACGCCTTGTTAGTTAAAGCAAGTCTGACTGGAGTTCAGCACAGCTTGTGACACAGAATTGCTGGAGGGATGTTTTCCCTTGATTACTGGAGGCTGTATTTGCCTATCTGGTAATCCAGCTGAACTTGCTTGGTTTAACAAAGAGTTTAAAGCGGTAAGCTCTCAGTTTCTAGCAGTGCAATTTTCATTCTTTGAACTTGCCGCAGACTCATCCGGTCCTCCTTCTGAGGAAAGCGAGGCTGGTTCATGACATCCTGCTTCACTGGGATACAAACACTGGATGGACAGTTTCTGTTTTCCTAGTGTTGTTGTAGCTGCAATGTTCTGAGGACACAAGGCAAGGTTTTGGGCATGAGTACTAAGTTTTACTAAGTTAGCCAGTATAATGTATAAAACAAACTATATTTCTGGGTACCACATGAGCTTTCAGACACATGACTGTTCTTCAGGTCCACTCTACGTATCAGTGTATGTTTTCCAGGCTTGACTGGTATCAACTGGAAACTGTTCCAGCTCACTTCTGCATATTTTTTTCTCTGGCTTCTCTGCCTTGTTTTGGGTGTTGGGGTATTTTGCTATCTTTTCTTCTGACTTTATCTTTGCTAGAAGTCTTAGTCCTAGACAACAGTTCATGCCAGGCAAGTGCTACTCTGTGTGAATGTATACACACAAGATATTAGTGGCAGAAATGTCACTAAGTATCATGGACAGTCATTCTTCTCGGTGACTGAATCATTTTTCAAACTGTAGTTTAAAATGTACTTATGTGATTGCTTTGCCTTCTTGAGCAACACTCTGCAATTTTATGTAGATGTGTTTTCTGCTTTACAGTGGGAGACACATGAGATGAAGTCTGATTGTTTTTATTTAGGTATTTGTATGCAACGCTCATGTATCAGTTAAAAACAAACAAACAAAACCAGGTTATTTTTATACAGAAGAATGCTTGTTGTTGTTCATTTAAGAGACTGCAGCAATTCTGCCAGCTCAGGCATTAAGAATCTTTTAGCAATTACTGAATATTTTCCAGAGGACAACATAAAGTGACATTTACTTCACTGCCAGAGCTGAAGTTGTGAAGTTGGCCGTGTTTTTACCCTGAGTTAGTGCACCCTAACCCAATCACCATCTTGACTACATCTGGGCTTCTCTTTGCTTTAATATAATTTGTAGTAAGAAGAAAAAAACAGATACCTAAGTCAGTAGGGGAGTTGTAAATTTTCATAGCATAAGTGATAAGAGTGTAGCATTTTTACTTTATCCTCATGTGGTCTGTGGATCTGTAAGCAACGGCACTGGGTAATAGAGGAGAAAAATAAATACTCAGTTTTGGGATTTCAGTGTAGAAGGAGGTCACTGGTGGAGTCAGACAAGGGCCTATGCTGTTAAACATATTCGTAACTGTTATGGCAAGGAAGTGAAGAGTGAGAACAGTTTGCTGATAATACTAACCTTATTCAGTGTTTTAAAGATAAGGATGTATCAAAGAAGAATCTCATGAGACTGAGCAGAGAATAAACATGCAGCTGAAATTCTGTGTAGGCAAATGTAAGGGAATATACATGGGAAAGACAATAGTAGCTTCAAACATAAAGGACTCTGTGTTGACTATTTCTACAGAGGTGTGAGATCTTGAGGTTACAGTGGAACTATGGAAATGTGAGCTCAATGCACCGTAGTAGTAAGGGAACAAGCAAGGGCATGGAAAAACATAGCACTGGGTAATGCTAGGAAGGGAGCAGGAAACCAAATTAAGAACATCATTATTTTACTGTACAATTCTGTGGTGCTCGCTGGGTAGTCCATGTCGTGCACAGTCCTGATTGGTGACAGAATGGAATAGTTCAGTGGAAGGGACCTACAATGATCCTCTAGTCCAACTACCTGACCACATCCAGGCTGACCAAAAGTTCAAGCATGCTATAAAGGGCATTGTTCAAATGCCTCTTAAACACTGACAGGCACAGGGCACTGACCACCTCTCTAGGAAGCCTGTTCCAGTGTTTGTCCACCATCTGGTTAAAGAAGTGTTTCTTAATGTGAAGTCTGAACCTCCTCTGGTGCATCTTTGAACCATTCACACACGTACTGTTGCTGGATCCCAGGGAGGAGAGATCAGCACCTCCCTCTCCACTTTCGCTCCTCAGGAAGCTGCAATGAAGTCACCCCCCTCACCCTCCTTATCTCCAGAGTAGACAAATCCAGAGTCCTTAGCAGGTCCTCTCAGGACATGCCTTCTAGCCCTTCCACCAGCTTTGTTGTCCTCCTCTGGACACATTCAAGTGCCTTAACATCCTTCTTAAATTGTGAGGCCAAGAACCACACACAGAATTCAAGGTGAGGCCACAGCAACACTGAATACAGCAAGATAATCACCTCTTCTGACCAGCTGGTTATGCTGTGTTAGCTGCACTCCAGGATGTGGTTTGCACTCTTGGCTGTCAGGAGTCACGCTGCTGACTCGAACTGCTGTCAACCAGAACCCCCAGATCCCCTTCTGTAGGGCTGCTCTCCAGCCGTTCCTCTCCCAATGTATACTTATGTCCAGCATTACCCTGTCCCAGGTGCAGAATCCAGCATTTATTTTTGTTAAATTTCATGCCATTGATGATTTCCCAAATCTTTAAAAGGTTATAG
The DNA here is from genome assembly GCF_036013445.1 of Caloenas nicobarica. Lineage (NCBI taxonomy): Eukaryota > Metazoa > Chordata > Aves > Columbiformes > Columbidae > Caloenas > Caloenas nicobarica. Next base: position 43,438,483 of record NC_088284.1, on the reverse strand, counting down.
TTGAAGACAAAAAGGTACAGAAGGTGGTGGTATGAATGAAATAAGGAATAGCTTCTGCTAGCTTGGCTTCTTCGAAGTTGAAAACCTGGCAAGTACACAAAGGCCTACGAAATTATAAATGTCATGCAGAAAAGAGAAGAGGAAACTCACTCTTTCTTATGGACTAGAGGGCTTGCAATGACAGTAACTAGTAATCGCTCAGATCAAACAGGAAAATACATCTCTCCAAGGAACTCACACCCAGGAAGTCTTCGTCACAGGGTGGTGTGCCTACTGTAAGCTTTATACAGTCTCATAAAGCAGCTGGGTAAAGTCATGGGAGAAGGGTCCACTGAAGACTGTACAACAGCTCATCACCTCTGGCTTGGGAAGCTACTAGGAGCTACTCATCATGCATCCTGTTTTTGTATGCTTGTGGTCACAGCTCATGGCAGGGTACTCGAGACTTCTGTTACGGTCCAAATATTTATTCTTCATTTAGAAATAATGTTTGTACTGAATCTACACATTTTTTTCCTTTTTCCCTGACTGCAAAAATATTCCTTTATGGCTGCTTTAGCATCTCCCAATACAAGCAAGTGGGATAGTATTTGTCTTCTTGGACTTGTATTGGCATTCTGAGGGGGAAGTCTATGTGCTCTATACTGCTCCAGCTGATTCTGGCCCTTGTGGACCTCTCAGGCTAGCTTTTGTGAGGATCTGTTGCATGACAAGAATAAAAAACTCTGGAAAGAATCCAAGTAAAGAGGTGTCTAATATTTGCAGTGCATCTGGTTCAATGAAAACTAAAGCATTTCATGCAATCATGTGCTGGGTTTCTGGCGCTGGGATGGAAATAGATTTTTTATTCCTTGCTCCAGTGCAACCAGTTTCCATTCTTTGCCCCACACTGCTCATCTCAGGATGGAAATGTGAGGTTTTACGGCTAAAACCTAAAACATAGACTCAGAGGAACACAACACTGAAAGGTACGGAAAGTGCTTCCAACCCATCACTAGGCCACTGGCGAATACCTAGGAGAAAAGCTTTCTTGGCATAGTTTCCAGCTTCCAGCACTGGGTCGTCCTGAGCCTGGGGAATCCCTGAAGTTAGAAGCTGGCTCTTATTCCATGGATTTGTCTGACTTGCCTAGAAGACATACCTTCTTGCTAGTTCAAACTGGTGTTGCACTTTGCATTTGTTCCTGGCACAGACAGGCTGAGAACAAGACAGGCACCACTGGGCTCTTCAGTGTTTGCCCATGCTTATTTGGTAATATGTACCTGTCCCTCCGTGCCTACAAGGAACACTGTCTCCTCTGTTGTTACTCGGCAGTGGGGCAATGAAGCATTCTCAAGCTTCCCATCCCAGAGCATGCCTTGAGGGGAAGAGTGTGCCCTTGCTTTGAACCATTTTAGCATGGGCATGCTGCTGAGACTTAATCTCTTGATGTGCTTGTGGATGTGCTGAATAGCATCAGACTTGTGGCCCAGGCAGTAGTGAAATTTCATGCATGCATATACCCTCAGAAGGGTTCTTCAGTAGAAGAAGATTGTGTTCTGTGAAATAATAAGGATTGTCCATGGATGAACAGCAAGAACTATCTGCCAAGTGGCACTCAGAGATTTTGCTCAGAGGGTCACTGTATCACTGTATCAGGAGATCAGAGTAAGGCCACTGCACTGGAAAAAGTCTGAAACTGTCTGAAAATTTGCACTTCGAAAGTCTGAAACTTCAGCATTTTTCCTCCTGATTCTTCTGCAAGACTAGCTAACCCTGCTTGAGCCTACTGCAAACTGCCTATTTTCCATCCATTAATACATTTTCCTCTGTATTGCAAGAATAAATTTCATGCAGAGGTTCACATTGTGTCATCTTACTCATATTGACAGTTCTGCTATGCCACTATTGAGTTAGCCCTAAGAGAATTATTTTCTCACAGATTCTTCTTCCTTAAATGGATTCTGAAAAAGCTTTGAAAATGATGTGGACATGGTTGCCTATAAATATGAAAATCTGATAGGTTTCTAACCCCTAATTTTTCTCAACAGAAACTATAACATCTTTTTTCAGAGTGGGTATGCATATGTTACAATAATGACAACTCTGTCAATAAATTATTCAATTTGAGAACAAAAGAAACAAGGACAAAAATCAGAAGTCTCTGACAGATTTTTAAGAAGAGGGCAAATAACAAATGCATTGCATATTTTCTTTTTACTTTTCTGTCTGATGCATTCTCTTGAAGCACAAATATGTTTTAAGAACAGTACATGGGGACATTTTGAGCTCTCCAAAGGGGAAAAAGAAGGCTGTGAGGTACTTTAAAGAAATGGACATAGTATTAACAATGTCATTATATATACCAAAATAGGTGTATCCAAACCCCACCCCTAAATTATTGGAATCAAATCACAAAATATTTAGTGTATAAAAACAAAGGTGAAATATATTATTTCTAGTGAGAAAACAAAAAAAAAAAATAACCTTCAAATAATATCTTACATGAGTGGAAGTCATAACATGAAACAAAACATTATCATTTATCCTTGAGTCATGAAGTGGAAATAAAAGACAACTGAAAGATTTTAGCCAGTCTTAGCCTCAGGACACATCAGCAGAACTTCACTGAAGTTACAGCTGTTAACTGTGGGCTGAATGAGACCTCAAATACAAGGTTTAAGTAGTATAATTTATATTGATATAGACTGTAGCTTTGTATTAATAGTAACCATATCCTGCGTAATTCTTCTTTATTACATGTGTACAATTGTTCTTCCTCAGTTCCAAACTAGAGTGGAGCAAATCTGGTGAAAGTGGATGTGTTTGATGGAATAAATCTCTTTCACCTCTACCACTGATTCCACCTCTGTGTTCTCTGACACCTAAACAAAAGATATTTTATTCATAATCACAGAATCACAGAATGATAGGGATTGGAAGGGACCTTGAAAGATCATCTAGTCCAAGCCCCTGCCAGAGCACGAACAACTAGATGAGGTTACACAGGAATGTGTCCAGGCAGGTTTTGAATGTCTCTAGAGAAGGAGACTCCACAACCCCCCTGGGCAGACTGTTCCAGTGCTCTGTCACCCTCACCATGAAGAAGTTTCTTCTCATATTTAAGTGGAACCTCCTGTGTTCCAGTTTGTACCCTCTGCCCCTTGTCTTATCATTGGTTGTCATAATGTTGGTTATTGAAAATCACAATATGCAAAAAATTGTCTTCATGGAGGGGAATGGTCTCCACAATCTTCAGAAAAGGTTTTTATTATGTGTGCATGGTTATCCTTATTATTCAAAGCATTATTATTTCATCATTCACATATTAGAGTTACTGAATAGTTAAAACATATGATGGATATTTTATGAGTGGAAGAGGAGGACTTCCCTGTTTATTAAGAATGTCACACAAGTAGACAGAATTGTAGAAACCTTAAATGACCATTCAGGAGGGAAAAAAAAATCTTTTTGTTATGTCATTCTAATGAACAAGGCCTAGGTTCAGATTAACCAGACCTGTAGATATTATTTGCAGATATTGTGATTTTTAGTAAAGGTTTATGGCAGTGACACTCCTAAAATTCACAACTTTTAAATTTTCTTGCCAAGCAACAAAAAGAAAGGGGAGCACCACTGTGCATGATGAACGTGTGCTCATCCAGCCAGGTCTGGTCATGCAGACAGGCAAATGCTGTAGGTTTCCATGCTCCCTCCATAGTCAAGTTCATGGGAGAAACAGGTGACAGTGGAGTCTGGTCAATGCAGAGCTGATCAAAACATTGCACCTTGGCTTTTAACTGTGGATGAACTGCTCTTGGAAGTGAACATGTGGGAGTAAAGTTTGAGACCCATTGCCTGTACTACATTGATGCTTCAAATGATTGAGGGGATGTTAACTGGAAAAAGTTGGAAGGCAGCATACGCTCTGTGGTTACAAATAGTAACAGATCCACAGAAAGGTTCAGGAGGTACCAAGTCTGGACACAAAAAGGGGTGGACTAATTGTTGTAGCCCAGGTAAAACAGTGTGGGCATCATCTCTTGAACTATTTCTTCTCTTAGACAGCTGGGTGGAGAGAGAGAGGTGTTACTGTGGCCTCATCTAAGCAAGCACTTGGGGCTGCCAGGTCATCTAGAAGGTGCCCTTTGCAAGGGAGACTTTCTCTGTCCAGAACTGATGGGCTGTTTGAGGCTCCATGGTGAAACACTGCCAAGTAGCATATAGTTTTAAATACTGACTTCTCATGTCAGAGCCTGTGCACAGAATTCTGCACAAAGGGTGTTTTCAGTGAAGTGGGAGCACCCCAGCACTTCATTTGGCCAGGGCGGCCTTAGTACACAGTGCTACTCCACATGTTTCTTACCTTGGCAGAGCCAGAGCAAGACTTGGGCGGGACATTTAAGTGATTAATCATAAAGGTCAAAAGGTTTCCATTAATGCCTTTCTCATCAAACCCTGTTCCTTCATCTAGGAGAATTTTCACAGGAATGCATAAGGGCAGGTGCAGACAGATGAGTCCCAGTCTGGGTGGATGGACTGGTATGATGCTGTCATGTTTGTATGTGTTTAATTTGTACCCAGGAGCCATGCTCTCTAGGACATGCTTTAGTTTTCCATTTTGAATGCATTAGAAACTGCATGTGGGTAGTAATACCTCTGTAAATTTTTATCCAGAAATGTATTTGCACTGCTTCAATGTCCTGTAAATTCCCCTGACAGTGTGAGAAGCCATTTATTACTTCTAATATGAACCCCTAACTGGTGTTGAAGATTTGCTTTGTGTTATATCCTGTGTTAGAGAGACTAATGTACAAGCTGTAAACTGAAGATATATTTGGAATGGTAGACGGTTCTGGTTTTCTTTTTTTCAAAAACTGCAATTAAAAACTGACTTCTATGCCTAAATCCAGCAGTTTCACCCCCTTCTGAATTTTTTTACTTCATAACCTTTGAAACTGTGCTAAGGCACATGGAGGACAGGAAGGTGATTCGAGACAGCCAGCTTGGCATCACCAAGGGCAAGTCCTGCCTGGCCAATGTAGTGGCCTTCTATGATGGTGTAACTACATCAGTGGACAAAGGAAGGGCTACAGATGTCCTCTATCTGGAATTCTGTAAAGCCTTTTGACATGGTCCCTCACAACATCCTTCTCTCTAGATTGGAGACATGCATTTGGTGGGTGGGCTGTTTGGCATATGAGGAGCTGGCTGGATGGTCGCACCCGGAGAGTGGTGGTCTACAGCACAATATCTGAATGGACACCGGTAACAAGTAGTATCCCTCAGTGATCCGTACTGGAACCAGTACTGTTTAATATCTTCATCAATGACATAGACATTGTGATCAAGTGCACTCTCAGCAAGTTTGCGGATGACTCCAAGCTGAGTGGTGCAGATGACATGCCGGACGGACAGGATACCATCCAGACGGACCTGGACAAGCTTGAGAAGTGGGTCCATGAGTTTCAACAGACCAAGTGCAAGGTCCTGCACCTGAGTCAGGGCAACCCCCAGCATCAATGGGGGATGAAGGGATTGAGAGCAGCCCTGCAGGGAAGGTCCTGGTGGATGAAAAATTAGACATGTGCGCAATGTGTGTTTGCAAACCAGAAGGCAAATTGTATCTTTGACTGCATCAAAAGGAGGATGGCCAGCAGGTCAAGGGAGGTGATTCTGCCCCTCTATTCTGCTCTGGTGAGACCCAACCTGGAGTACTGTGTGCAGCTCTGGAACCCTCAGTACAGGAAAGACATGGACCTGTTGGAGAGGGTCCAAAGGAGGGCCACCAGGATGATCAGAGGGATGGAGCACCTCTCCTATGAGGACAGGCTGAGAGAGTTGGGGTTGTTCAGCCTGGAGAAGGCTCCGGTGAGACCTTATTGCAGCTTTCCAGTACTTAAAAGGAGCCTATTAAAAAGATGGGGACAGACTTTTTAGAAGGGCATATTATAACTGGGCAAGGGGTAATGGTTTTAAACTAAAGGAAGGGGAGATTCAGGCTAGACATGAGGATGGTAAAGTACTGGAACTAGCTGTCCATCCAGTTTCTACCCCCTGCATTGGGCACTTGTCCAGTCCATACCTCACCAGCTGGGTGGTAAGGAGATTATGGGAGACAAAGGCAAGATAAAGTCAAGGTATACAACATCCACTGCCTTGTCCACAGCACTGCTTTCCTCCTGTGGAAAATGATGAGGAGGCACAACCTTGAGTGAAGGTCCTCTGAAGAATTGTCTAGAAAAAGCAGATTTTCCAGAGACAGTACCAGATGCTACAAAGTTAGTGGCTACAAAGTTTGGGCTACGAAGTTGGTGAAGAGTTTGGAGAGAAAGCCATATGAGGAGTGGCTCGAGTCACTTGGTTTGTTCAGCTTGGAGAAGAGGACACTAAGAGGAGACCTCATTGTCGTCTACAGCTTCCTCACAAGGGGAGGAGGAGGGGCAGGTGCCAGACTCTTCTCTTTAGCGACCAATGACAGAACCCATGGGAATGGCAGGAAGATGTGCCAGGCGAGGTTTAGGTTGGACATTAGGAAAAGGTTGTTCACCCAGAGGGCGGTGGAGCACTGGAAAAGGCTCGCCAGGGTGGTAGTCATGGCCCCAAGCCTGACAGTATTCACGAAGAGACTGGACAACAACCCTAGACACATGGTGTGAACTGTGGGGTTGTCATATGCAGGAACAGGAGCTGGACTCTATGATCCTTGTGGGTCCCTTCCAACTCAGGATATTCTATGATTCTATAAGATGCATGGAACTTCACAAGACTAGCAGTCTCACTTAGAAACAGACAAGGTCCCTGTTGGTGGTGTGGTGCCATAGCCCATGTCCTCCAAGCACCAGCAGCAGAAGGATCTCTCCTAAAATAGCAGTTATCTATTCTTCTACACAACCTTCTTTCCCCCACATTTTGGAGATGAGTGCTGTCTCTTCAGTGTGCTTACCAGGTGCAGTACAATTATGGGAGACTGTTCACTGTCTGCTCTTATTTTTTGCAGTTAGTTTTTCTTCTGTAACCTTACGTGCCAAAGACACTTGTAGATCGAGCCTTAAAAGGAACTTTCCATCTTCTGTTTGAGCATGCTAAGTAAAGAATGCTCTTGCTTTTGCTTTTCTTGTCCAGTCTCCTTCTGAAAGCCTCATACATACAGTTAGGACCCAAAACAGTTGTACCAGACAGGACAAGTTGTGTTACAATGAGGCAGAAGGAGGGGCACATCACACAAAAATGTTTCAAAAACTGCTGGCTAACTGGAAGCTGCTGTAATTTCAGTTACGTGAAGGACTTGTAGCTCTGTGGTTTGTAGTCACAAATCCTGTAAGGCAGAATTGTTTTTATTTAGCTGCTGACTATTAAGCACATAAGTCCATCTGGGGTCTTTCTAACTTGCTATCTTGACTCCAACAGGCATCAGGAATGGGTGCTTAGAGAAAGAATATCTGGCAACTGGCAGGGGCATGCACCCTGCCCTTGAACGATGCTGCACCATTGGGGCCTTCTGGTTGTCTGGAGCATGGCCTTCATAACTGCATTGTCAACTATGAAGTGGAGCATTTACTGGAGGGATTAATTAAATATAGTCCTTAAAGTAGACCAAGAATTTGTAGACAGGAAGCCAGAGTTTACATGGAAGAGTTCTCTGGAGAAGAGAGATCTGTGAGCAGTTCTGCATTTGGAATTCATGTGAACTATTCAAGGCTAATAATTGGAAGAAAAGTCCATGCAAAATATTAAAGATAACAGTTCTTCTCAGGGATATTGAGAGCAGCAGTCAAGTTTTACCTGCACAACAAAGCTCACCTCTCTCTTTGATGTTTTACAGAGGGTTCTGGCCAACCTTTCTCTGCCTTTGCAGTTCTTGTGTTACCTAACTACAGTGTGGGCAGAAAAGTCCGGCAGCATAGGGATATTCTTCAGTCCTGCGTCTCAGTGCTCACAGAAGGGATTAAAGGTTCCTTTGCCGCTTGTGTCAGTGTGGAGGAAAAGATGACATAGGTACAAAATTCCTTTTTCACAAAAAAAAAAAAGGCATGGGATTCTGCTTTTTTATTAAGTGTTTCCTGAAACCTTATAAAGAACATTTGTAAAGCATGTAAGTACATTTCTGAAAGCAAATGAAATTCTGATCCTGGTTAAGTGTTGAAATGAATACCATTAATCATTAATGCAGAACTCTTATAGTCAGACTTTTCAAATTTTAAAAATCTGTTTTGCATACTTTATTGGCCAAATGACTGTGTTACATATGCTGTCTGTACAAGATCACAGCCACCTGAAATGAACCTCAGAAGATCATTATTGTTATCTAAACTGCAGAAGAGACGAGTTTTAAGTGGTTTAGTAAAATATGCAAAGTTATTGAGCATGACCAAGCTAAATTATTCCATTTGAGAAGAGTGCACAGATTTTAGGAAATGATTCAACAATGGAGAAAATCAGGGATGCAATCTTACTAGGCTATGTTGCGTTTTTGTGATAGCATATGTCTTGACAAATGAAGTGTTCTGAGTTTGTTAAACAAAGCTTTGAAAGACATTCCTGGGCTTCTTAGTGTCCTCAGCTGATCAGCTGAAAAGCACCACTAGTCTATATGTGTGGATAAGAGCTTATTCTGCTCTGCTCCTCATGATGTCATTTAAATCTGTGCAGAAGGATGTAAAAAAAAATTAAATATTACCTTTCTTATTTGTTTTGTGCTTGTTGTAATTAATCACTTGCATGGTAAGGAAAGGAGCTATGTCTTTTGTGAGTTCCTGTCAGATTTCTGTGTAATTGTTTAGTGCTATTTCCTGTTATATTACTTGGACAGACATGAGGCTGGCATTTCAGTGTCACCTTAATAGCGATGAATATTTGTACATAATGTTTGTATAAATGACTTAGGCATTGCTCTTCTGTCATCTCTCTGCAACAGGGGGGGAAAATATTCTAGCCCTTGTTTTTATCCATAGACTAAAATAAATCACTAGAATTATTCAGGAAGAAATAAATTATTAATTCCCGATGTATTGTCCCACTTTTACTTGTCTTGAGGATATGTTTATATTTTGCATGCCTCTAGAGGAACTGATGGATTTTTCTTGTTTTGTTTTGTTTTGTTTTGTTTTCAGGTGTTGTTTTCTATAAGGCAAAATTATAGTGTTGAGATTATTATAAAGTGTAGCTGCTGTAGTCAAGAAGTGTGTGTTTTCTCTGAGATGAAATGAAATATCTCCCTTATTCCCTGTAGGGGAAGTTGTAAACGTAAGCAAAATATAAGCAATTTTTACTTCTGGGTACTGTATGAAGGCTAAATCAAATTGGCTGTGGAGCTGCATTCTACTTGTCTAATAGGTTATGTTTCTTTGTTTGTTTATTTTTTCTTTTTTTTTTTTTTATTTTAATACATTTCTAATAAAAAAGGGACATAAAACACTCCTCTGAAGAAATATTTTCATGAAGAACTACCTTTTTTTACCAGATCTGACAGCTCAGGTTCTTATGCAGATTGATGTTGTAATGAAATAACTGTTTTTCCATACCAAATATTGCTACAATAGATGCAATCTACAGGTGCATCTTTACAAGATAATGATTTATAGTTATCAAAAATGAGTTTGATAGAAAATATAGTTCAGAACAGAAGGGATAAGAAATTTTTGAGTGATTTTTGCAAAGTTCATTTCCAGAATACAATTTATCATATCCCATGTATATAGTTCAGTGGTCTGTGAGCTCAGCCCACTTCCACTGTGGTTGGTGGAAAGGTTCCTATTCACTCAGTGGGATTTGGCCTGTGGTAGCAAAAGATATGAACATGCCTGACTGGCACCTGCAATATATGCATATAACTACAATTTCCCCCGTGCATATTAAAATGACCTGAAAAAGGATTTTTTTAAGCTAGTGTTGGAGAAAGGACAATAATCTTTCTTCTGCTTTGAGAATCAAGTAATCTGACTAACAGTTGGTATCTGTGAGCTGGAGCAACTCTGCAGAGAGATTATGTGCAGAGGCTTTTCATGAAATATCCAGCTATGTTAGTGCAGTAGTAGGAGGAAGAAACACAAAGGTCAGTTTTAATCACTGCTTCCTGAAAGCACTGGAATTTTGAATCAGAACCACGACAGTAATAAAAAAGAAAAGAAATTGCTATATTTACTGATTGACAGGTGATTCCCTTTTTTTTTGTTTGGTTGTTGTTGTTGGTGGTGGTGGTTGTTTGGTTGGTTTGGTTTGGTTTGGTTTGGTTTGGTTTTTTTACTGTGGATTTTTTACTGTAACTAATTTTATTTGTTAGATTTCATTTCAAATAAACTTTTCCATTCTATGTCCATAAAATATACTCTTATCCTCCCTAGAAAGTGACTTAAGAAAACCTAAACTAGCAGAAACCTTCAGTGGGATAATCATGTGCTTTGGAAACATATCTAGCTCTGCCTATTTGCAGAACTGAAAAAGTGGTCTTTAGTAATTTGGGTTACTTTTATTGACTGGTGATTCCTTCAAATAGATTTCGGTTTGTCTTCTATTTTCCTCAGACAATTCTAGCATGAATTGTGTTTCTAATCTGTGCAAGAGTACTTTTAACTAAATTACTTAAGTGTGATCCTGAAGGTATAAACTTGCATTTTAGTGAAAAATTTTAGGGAACTACCCCATGTTGTTGATCCAAACTTCAGAGATTCCAGATTTTTTTTTCTTTTTCCAGCTGCATTTTTCCAAGTAAATGATAATGGAATTATCTTCTTTTTAAGAGCTCTTTCTGTGAGCCAGCTTGTGTTAGGACTTGGTGGTATAATACAGAAATTAGTGCATGAAAGAATCTTCATCTCTTTTTCATTGATCTTTGGGTTGTTGTTGTTTGCTTTTTATTTGTTTGTTTTCACCAGTTTATATGACTTTCCAATAAAAGACTGAATGAATACTTTTATTTTTCTATTTTGAAAATTCTTCACTATGAGGGTGGTGACGCACTGGAACAGGTTGCCCAGAGAAGCTGTGGATGCTCCATCCCTGGAAGTGTTTGAGGCCAAGCTGGATGGAGCAACCTGGTCTAATGGAAAGTATCCCTACCCATTGCAGTGGGGTTGGAACTAGATTATCTTTAGAGAACCTTCTAGACTAAACCATTCTGATTTACTTCTCCATCACAGTTTCTTTGGGAACAAGAAACGCTTTTTGATGAAGAATCTCTTCATTGCCTGTATTGCTTTTTTTTCTAACAGTCAGATGTTAAAGGTCTATCATAGGCTGAAAAGTTTAGCGACTATTGCAAGGTCTTTGATTAGTCACGTCATAGTTTTCTTTCTGTAATGACACTCTATGTCTGAAAGTATCTTAACTAAACTTTGGTTTGTTGTGTCCACTGCGTGCCCTTTGACTGCAGTGAAAGCATAACCTGTCCCACCACAGGGAAGGATAAAGCCTCAGAAGACATTTGACCAAGCTCTCCTCATGACCGCATATCCTTTCTGGATGTGCAGGTGTGTGGGGAGTTTCAGTCTGCTCATCTGAAATACAAAGCCTTATCTTCCAGCACCCTCAATTAAATTAATTTACTTCCCCATTGCCACTCAGTGGTAGTGCCAACCTGCATATGTTCATTGCACTTGGAGAGTAGAAGCCACGAGGGTGGTCTGCACAAGACTGCCTCGTTAAAAATAGCTGCTGTCTTCTGTGGCTGACTGTATTTCCAAGGTGAGCTCAGGACATGGGGACATAGGCTTCAATCGCTGCAGGTGTCAGGCAGCCCACTGGTTTCTGCAGGGAGCTGCTCACCTCTCCCCATTGCTGGAGCAGATCTCTCTTGCAGACCTGTTGTCTGAAGAGCCAGGATCATTTGTTCATAGAATCATAGAATAGTTTGGGTTGGAAGGGACCTTTAAAGGATTTGAGGAGAGGGATTTGAACTAGATGGTCTGCAGAGGTGCCTCCCAGCAGTGGCTCTGATTTTCTGTAAGAGCTTGCTATATTTTTTACAAGTTCTGACAGATATTTGCTCTTTACTAATGCTTAAATACTTTGCAGACCTCTTGTGTGCTTGTGTGTCTGTGCGCTGAAGGTTTCACTGACCGTCTCAAGTTCACAGCAATGGACATGTGGCAGCTCGGGCATGACCGTGTGTAGGAGAAAGACTGTCATGGCTATTTTTCTGTTTACTAGTATATGTCAGGCTGTTGTCCTCTTGTATTGGCAATGAATAACTTTTACTGTATTTATTTCATACAATATTACTCTTGTGAACCTCCACACTCTCTGCCTTACACACTTCCTTTTTTTCTTTGGAGTCCCAGAAGCTAAAAAGCTTAGGGCAGCCACAACCTTAGAAGACTGGAGGATATAACATGTCTTCAGTGGCATAAGAGACCAGGGGTCCTTGCACATTGTGCATTGTGTCCACTGCAATGGAAAATGTGCTTCCATTGCAGAAATGATTTTTTTTTTTTTTTTTTTTTTTTTTAGTGGAGACCTCATTTGCCATGTAAGTCATAAAGCAGCAGTCCAGGACATCCATCTGAAATGGCCTGTTTGCTTCACAGGTGTGTCTCTGACTTCCTGGATCCCTGCTACTTTATGGTGGGGTGATTGTAGGGTTGGTTTAGACTGATCCTTTTCAGATGGATTGTCAGACCATGCTCACCATGCATTTGTGAAATTATCTAATATAATTTTAAAAATAAAAATGAAGGAAGAGTGGTAAAGTGAACAAGTGGTTCATGTGGTTCAACACAGCTGGGCAATCAGCTGACATTAAAAAAAATCTAAATCATACCCAATATAAGCTCAGTCTCCCTCCTTGCTCCAGAGGGAGAAGCCACATGTAAGCAGGTGGTTTTAGCTGCCCCACATATGGAAAAATATTCTTTCCTTTCTGCCTTATTTGCCATCACATTACAAAGGAGATTGAGAGAGGTGGGTACTCTGTGGTGTATGGTGCGGCATGGGCTGTCTTCTTCTGCCTGGATTCTTCAGTGTCTAAAATGGATCAAGCTTATATTGTATTCTCCTCTTTAGTGAAGTACTGATAGGATCTCTCTTTTCTGTCTGTCTGATATTTCTGGAACTTTCCAAAAAGTATATTTTTTGCCATCTTTTCTTACTGTGTCGTCTTGAAATTGGTTGAGTGCAGAATTTTTTTCAGGTGCAGATGAAGAAGGGTATCAGCAGACAAGGAAAATGTGATCATGTATGCTGGATTTTAAGATGTCATTAGAAATGCAGCTGAGTTTAAAAACACAAAAAGTTCATTATGTTTGCTAGTCTCTAAGGATCTGACAGTCTTTTAAGAGTCACTTTGGACAACAATGTCATTACAAGGAAATGGGGGAAGTATCTTTTATTCAATAAATGTAAGAGGGTTTTTGTTGTTTGGGGTTTTTCTTGGGTAGATTGGGGTTGTTTGGTTTTGGTGTTGTTGTTGTTGTTAGTGAAAAAAAGAAAAGGAATTGTTGATTGCTCTGAGTTTAGCCTTGGCAAGTCACAAAGCTACTTTATTAAAACCCCAGCTGTGCCCAAAGCACATGTTCCAGCAACATAAACACTTTACTATGGTTTAAAGACCAGGTTGAATATCTTGGCAGTGAGATATTAGAACTACATTTTACAGAATTTCAATTAACAATGTTTCTTCCACCAAGTAAAATAATTTTTTACTGAATTTGCATTCTTTAGAAATAAATACGCTTACTAGGAATCAGGAGATTTTTAGTGATACAAAAGTTATTAAAAGTGGTAAAATAAAGCTCTTCAACAGATTATATAACTTGATACTAGAAAACTTAATTTATCTGAAGGCATTCCAGTTTGCAAATCTAAGGGATTCCCTTTCTATAGATAATAGGAATTTGCAGACAATTTATGCAACATACACATCTTGATTTATAGATGTTTAATACTAGCAGTATGTGAGATGGGTCCATGATGTACTGGTAAGAAGCGTGAAAGATTATTGTTTTTACTTTCTTGCAGGGCACTTTTTCCTAATTAAATAATTTAGTCTATGATGTCATACTTGCTCTCCTTTCTCTTTCTTTCTGGATGGCATAGCCTTTGCTGTAGCCAAATCCAAAGGGTACAATTCTGAGAACCCACAGTATGCATCTCTGTCCATTTAGGTGTTGGCAAAGCCAGATAAACCCAGCAATAGGTTGCACAGTATTCGTGGCTCTACTAAGCAGTCATGCAGAAGCTCCTTTTTCTTGGGTATAAGACCAATAATCTTCCGGATGTTTTCTGCCTGCTGTTTCAAAAGGAATACTCTGAATTCTTGAAATACACTAATTTACACTGTGCAAGGTGCTGATCTTTCAGAGTTGGGTAAAATGTGCTGGATGTAAATGAATAAATAAGTCCTAAACTAAACTTATGTCCCTTTATTCCTGTTCATGAGGCCATGAGGAGGACAGGTCTTGTCCTCTCTGTGGTATTATGAGGCAGACTGCTGCACTACCATGGGCCTTTCACCATGGTTAGTATGCACTGGCAGACAGTGCCCTCCTCTTCTGAATGATCATGCACAAAGTAAATCAGTAGAACGCTAGGTGCTGAGAAACTGCCATAAGTCTGATTGTCACTCCTGGCTTTGCTATAGATCGTCTGTTTGGTTTCTTTTATACCGAGATGGAAGCCAGCTATATGTTCTTTCTCCTGTTTATTTTGGCTGGAGCAGAGGCTGACTCTGAGTGTGTTCTGCAAGACAATTCACAGAACCTCCCCATCCATGAATGCAGGACTGATGTACTTTTGCACTGTTGAGGAGGCAGTGGCTCCTCACTGCTTGCTGGATGTGGTGGCTCACCTGCTTGCTCTGGAGGGATCTGCAGTCACACAGTGCCAGAGTGCCATGAGTGGTTAGGTCTCATTCTTGACAGCAACTATGCACAAGAGAAGTGCTAAAGGTAGCCTTAGCTGAGAAGGGAATTAAAATGGTTATCTTGTCACCAGATTAGTCATAGGTGTGTCATAGGGGCAAAGTCTAACAGAACTTTGTTGTACTTACTGGCAGAAGAAAGTGGAAAATCATGTTCAACAAAAGGAACAGAAGCCAAGCCAAATCCCCAGTGACCTATTCTTCTTCTTGCTAAGTGGCTACATGTGTTCTGTCGCTGAGCATCCAGCTAAACTTTCACGGAAATTATGGTGGGGTGTGCTGGAACTGCTAACTCAGTGCAGCTCTTGCAGCCTATTCAACAAAAACATCTGGTACAGCTCTGATTTACACTTGTTTGAAGAGAGAAAAGCAGGTGCATCTATTCCCGCTGTGGGAAGCTGTCAAAAGAAAGGGACCCTTTCCCATACCATCACTCATCAGGGTGACTCTGCTCACTTCTGTGACTGGTAAGAGTTCAGAAGCCACATACTCTTATCTCAGCACATAAATGTTAGGCATCCGTCAATCAAATGACAATGAGAAAGCACTATTTCCTTCTTACACAGGATAATTTATATCACTAATGAAGGATTTGTCTGTTTGGTGTAAGTGATCTGTTTTCAACTGGTGGAGTGAATTTAAACTGACTTAGATTTGGTAGACTGATGTAGCTGAATGGAAAAATATCTCACAACTTTTAATAGAGATATCCACTCAGGAGCTAAATGACTGGTAAAAATTATTCACGTTTTCTTCTACAAAATAAGTCTGACCTAACAGATCTATTTAATAGAAGTATCAAGTACTTATCAGTTCGCCATGTTACCCTGCCACAATTCAGGAAGATAAGAAAGAGTTGTGAGGTGAGTCTGCCCCTCTGGTATTAGTGCTGAAGAAGATTGAAGGCCAGCTCTGCGATGAATGTAAGCATGCACAAGCATTCAACAAGTTGAACTGTTTAGTAGTTTCTTGGGCACTGATGTAGCCATCCATTAGAAGCTCCAGGATATATTCCCATTTGAAATGCTCCTTTTCCAGCAGTTTGGTACAGGTTTGAAGTGTAGTGACTATCTGCATTGGAAAGCTAAACTTAATGAAGTAGATAGTTGGGCTTAAAGTCTGCAGTTCACTAGTGCATGTCTCCAGGATTAGGCTAGCATAGTTTCTTTGAAATCACTGAGTTAACACTGTGTCATGGAGGCATCCCAAATATAAGTTTAGACGGACTAGCACTCCAATAACATAAGATAAAGGTTCGGATATTAGGTTAGGAAATTATTTGGGGTGCAGTGAAACAAGAATGAGGATCCACAGCGTGCATATACACACTCACAAGAAAAACAAACCAGAGCCTCTCTGCCCCGTTTTGCCTATAATAGATAAACACTAGCCTACTGCAGCCAGGACTTTACACTCGTCTGCACCAGACGAGGAAGTAACACTTGCCTACCAGGCAAGGAATTATTAAAGCATATATCCAGTAATTTATCACACACCCACATGCGGAGGTGAGGCACTCCCCATCCCGGGAGGTTACCTTAGATGGCTTCTCCGTCTAACGGGAGGGACTCCGGCAGCATGGCAGACCCGCAGCTCCGAGGAGACCACACAAAGGGCAGTCACCGGCAGGAACCCCATTTATAGTCTGTTCAGATCTGACTGTGGGAATTCCAGAAGCTTCTCGGCTTCTCTACACCCCGCCCCCTCGAGTGTGGGCCTTCGAGAAGCTTCTCAGCTTCTCTGGGCTGTGGGCGCTCTCGGCCCCTCCTCTGCTAACGACCGTGCCCACCGACTCTGAGTCTCCACAAAGAGCCATTAGCTGCCCCATTGAAGGCCCCAGTTCTGAGAGGGGGATGTGCAACTGCCACACCAGTTCTCAGGGCATGTGGGGGAGGAAAGTGCAACTGCCAACACACACTGGCATGAAGTTGGAATAAGTACCAAATGGAGCTCTAATCCTCTGTCATCAGTCAGCAATGGTGCTTCTGTGGCAAAGTAGGTAAACAGCATCCTGGGCTGCATTAGGAAGGGTGTTGCAAACACGTCCAGGGACGTGACCCTTCCAATCAGCTCAGCACTAGTCAGATATATCTACAGTGCTAGCTCCCACTCTGTGCTCCCCAGTACAAGAGAAACATAGACATACTGGAAAGAGTCCAGCAAGGGGCCACAAAGAGGATGGAGAAGTTGGAGCATCTGACATAAAAGGAGAAGCTGAGATAGCTGCTTAGGCTGCAGAAGAGAAGGATCAGGAGGAATCTCTTCACTGTGTACAAATACTTGCTGGGAAGGAATAAAGAAAATGGATCCAAAATCTTTTTGGAGTGTCCAATGAAAGAACAAGTGGCAATAGGCACAAAGTGGACTTTAGTTGGTGGTTTGAGGTTTGTTGATTTTTTTTCACTGTTACAGTGGTTGAACACTGGCATGAGATGGCCAGAGAGGTTGTGGAGTCTCCATCATTGGCCATATTCAAAACCTGACTGGATAATGTCCTGAGTAACTTGTTGTAGGTAACCCTGCTCTAAGCAGGGGATTTGGATTATTAATAGGTATCTCTAAAGACCCCTCCCAGCCTCAACCATTCTGGGATTCTGTCATTGAAGAAAGTCTCAGTGTTACAGCCAGCTGCACAATGTGTACAGAAATGCCATGGTTGTCAACTCACCTTAACTGAATCATAGAATCATAGAATGTCCTGAGTTGGAAGGGACCCACAAGGATCATGGAGTCCAGCTCCTGTTGCTGCATATGACAACCCCACAGTTCGCACCATGTGTCTGAGGGCGTTGTCTAGTCTCTTCTTGAATACCATCAGGCTTGGGGCCATGACTACCTTCCTGAGGAGCCTGTTCCAGTGCTCCACCACGCTCTTGGTGAAGAACCTTTTCCTAATGTCCAACCTAAACCTCCCCTGGCGCATCTTCCTGCCATTCCCTTGGCTTCTGTCATTGGTTACTAAAAAGAAGAGTTTGGCACCTGCCCCTCCTCCTCCCTTTGAGAGGAAGCTGTAGACTGCAATGAGGTCTCTTCTTAGTGTCCATTTCTCCAGGCTGAACAAACCAAGTTACTTTAGCTGCTGCTCATATGGCTTTCTCTCCAAACCCTTCACCAACTTTGTAGCCCTCTTCTGGACACCCTCCAGTAGCTTTATATCCTTTTTATCCCGTGGCACCCAGAACTGCACACAGTGCTCCAGGTGAGGCCACACCAGTGAAGAGCAGAGCAGGACAATCACCTCCCTTGCCTGGCTGGCAATACTGTGCTTGATGCACACCAGGACATGGGTGGCCCTCTTGGCTGTCAGGGCACTGTTGGCTAATTTTCAGCTTGCTGTCGACCAGAACCCCCAGATCCCTCTCTGCAGAGCTGCTTTCCAGCATCTCATTCCCCAGTCTGTATGTACAGCCAGGCTTGCCATGTCCCAGGTGCAAAATCCGGCACTTGCCCTTGTCGAACTTCGTGTGGTTGGTGATCGTCCAGTTCTTCAGTTTGTCCAGATCCCTCTGCAGGGCCTCTCTGCCCTCCAGAGTGTGAACAGCTCCTCCCAATTTTGTGTCATCAGCAAACTTACTAAGCAATCCCTTAAGTCCTATGTCTAAGTCATTTATGAAGACATTGAAGAGTGCTAGCCCTAAGATGGATCCCTGTGGAACCCTGCTAGTGACTGGTCACCAGCTTGACATAACCGCATTTACTAGAACCCTTTGAGCCCAGCCTGTCAGCCAGTTGCTTACCCACTGCATTGTGTGTTTATCCAGCTGTATGCTGGACATCTTGTCCAGGAGGATACTGTGAGAGACAGTATCAAAGGCTTTACTGAAATCCAAAAAGATCATATCAACAGGCTTCCCTTGGTCAACTAAGTAGGTAACCTTGTCGTAGAATGAAATTAAGTTTGTCAAGCAGGACTTTCCCCTCATGAACCTGTGCTGGCTGGGACGAATGACTGCGTTGTCATTCAGATGTTTTTCAATAACTCCCAGAACAATCTTCTCCATGATTTTGCCAGGCACAGAAGTGAAGCTCACAGGCCTGTAGTTTCCAGGGTCATCCCTGTTGCCATTCTTGTAGATTGGGACATTTGCCACCTTCCAGTCATCCAGGACCTCCCCAGATTCCCAGGAGCATTGAAAAATCACAGAGAGAGGTCTCGCTGTGACGTCAGCCTTTAAGCACCCTTGGATGAATCCCATCAGGCCCCATCGACTTGTAGGGATCTAGCTGGAGTAGCAAATCCCATACAAGTTCCAGGTTGACTGGGAGTTTATCACTCTCACAGCCATTGTTTTCTAAGCCAGGGTTATGGGGGACCCCAAGTCCATCGTTTGTGTTGAAGACTGAGGTGAAGAAACCATTAAACATCTCAGCTTTGTCTGTGTCTCTGATAAGTTGACCATGCTCATCAGGTAATGATGTTTGCTTTTTGCCATTAATATATTTTTAAAGCCTCTTTTATTGTCCTTCACAGCATTGGCCAGTTTCAATTCTTATTGAGCTGGGGCAGCAAGAATTTCCTCCCTGCAGTAGTGAGCAGCATCTCTATAGTCCTCCCGTGTTGCCTGACCTTGCTTCCACTGACCACATAATTTCTTTTTTAGCCTTATTTCAAGAAGAAGATACCTGATTAACCAAGCTGGCTTTTTGCCTCGCCTGCTAGATTTTCAGCACTTTGGAGTTGCCTGGTTCTGTGCTCTTAGTAGGTGGTACTTAAAAAACAACCAACACTGATGGACCCCAACACCTTCAAAAGCTTCTTCCCAAGGAATCTTACTAAGTAGTTCTCTGAGCAGCCTGAAATTTGCTCTCCTCATGTCTAGTGTTAAGGGTTTGCTGGAAGTTTTCCTCTCATTAGCAAAGATTTTAAACCTGACTGCTTCGTGGTCGCTGTGGCCAAGGGAGCCATCAGTCACCACATCTTCCAGGAGACCCTCTCTGTTTGTGAGAATCAGATCTAGGAAGGCACCTTTCCTGGTCAGTTCCTTCAGTACCTGCACCAAGAAATTATCATCCAGGTGCTTCAGGAATGTTCTGGACCTGTTGGTGCCAGCTGTATGATATTCCCAGCTGACATCTGGGAAGTTGAAGTCCCCCATAAGGACAAGGGCAGATAATTTGGAGGTTTCACTTAGTTCCTTAGATAATATCTCATCAGTGTCGTCATCCTGGCTGAGTGGCCTATAGTAGACACCCATGACGACATCCGCTTTATTTGTCTGACCCTTAATCCTTACCCAGAGGCTCTCAACTTTGCCATTGCCAACTGCCAGCTCCATGCAATCCGATCGTGTGCAGATTCAGTTCATGTGCTGCCTAAACTTCGCTCATCAGTCTCTCAGTCTTCTAAACATGGTTCATACTGATTCAGATAACAAGGAAACACTGTGACAGATTCAATTAGGGCACAGAGCGTTGTCTAAAGTGTCAGTAACACTGAGAATTACACAGAAACATTTGGGGAGAAGGAAGAACAATGCCCTGACTGTTACTCACTGACCATCGGAGCAAATGAGCTTGGTTAGCAAAGAGAAAGTGCACCTCTGAGCCAGTCAAATGCAAGGTGAGATCTGCAAGTCAAACCACAATTCAATTTTGCATGGCATTTTACTATAAAAGGCCCCGTGTGTTAAATTCCATGTACAGTTTTCAGTTTTCATGTGTTTTTGCAGTTACATCTACTGGGATTAACCCTGCAACTTCTACTTAACTAACAATGCTACACGTGATGGTTAGGCTGAACAGAACCTGGATAGATCTTCCATGGTTGCTTCAGCTCTGCAGGACCAGAATTTAGTAAGAAATGTGATTAACATTGTGATTACATTTAGTTTTCACAGGTTTGCCTTCCCAATAAGATGGCATTTCTGTTCTCTAAAAGGCAAATATGGATAGAATATGCTTGGTGAGAACAAGACTCTCAGATCCAGCCTGTGACAGGTGTAGCAGAAGACAGCCTGAAGCATCCAGCTAGACACTGTAATCCCAAGGAGTTTGGCCAAGGATGCTCTGTGGTTTGGGAACACAAGTTCACCTGAACCTCAGGGCAGTGTTTGTTACTGGGCGAAGGATTTGCAGAGAACTTTTGAAGGCTTCCCAGGTGGAACAAAAATGCTCTATGCTATTCTAATGTTTTAGATCTAAGTGAGTGATTCCTAAACTTCTGAGAAGCCCCAGTGTGAGGGGGCAGTGAGGCTTTACTAAAGCAGCTTCTTTAAAACATTATACTATCTGTGCAGAAACACTACAATTGCAACATACTAGCTATGTTTAAAGAAAAAAAACCAACCAAACAAACAAAAGCTCTGAATGTTTTGTGGCAAAGGCAAAGAGTGCTGGGGATGGACTTGAAGGATTATGAAGTTGTGAGAAAACAGATTGCTAGAACCCACCAGGTTTGTGCACAGCCAGTGTTCCTTTGTATTTGCTGGTGCTTGCTGTATTCCTGTTTGTCTTTTGACTGCTGTTTTCTCATTTCAGGTGCATTCATTCTCTCAGAACACTCAGTGTGCTTTGGAACACAGCTATTATTTTAAATCATCTACTCTTACCCACAGACAGTGTGTCTGTTTGGGATTTCTAACCCACTAACATGAATGTACGTTAATTGATATGACCAGCTAGTTCTGCAGTGATAGCAGTCTGTCAGGGAGGTTGATCCAGGCGGTCATGGTGGAGTGATAAAGAATGCCTCCATGAAACAAGTAGCAGTAAGTCAGACTTTCAGTTGCCATAAATCAGCACAGCTCTGGTGAAATTAAAGGATTTCTGTGCTGAACTGCAGCAGATGAAGATCTGGCCTGTTATTTATTTATTTGTTTGTTTGCCTGTTTGGCACGACTGAGATGAAAGCTCTGTTCCTGTGACATACTGGTAGACTGACACGGATGAAAGAAGTGTAACAAAGGAGGTCTGAGCTGCATGTAGGAAGGGAAGTACAAATGTGATCCTGTAGCTGCAATGCAGTGATGTATGAAGCAAGACATAACAATATAGTGTGGATAATGCAGAGAGGGGATGAAGGAGTGAGAAAGAGAAAGGAAGAGAGGAGAGGAGGAGAAAGCAAGGTAGGGAGGAATGGAGGAAGGTTACTTTGGGTTGCCTTACACAAATGCCTTTCTGTTTCATGAGGCATTGACCAAGTGTGGCTCTTAAATGAGCAGTTCAAGTGCACATATATGATGGGGCTACTTCACATGTTTGATAGCTGATGCTGGTGTCTTTACTTGTGACCTGGAAAGGGAGCACAGCTCTTTTTGTGGGTGATATTTGTGGATGGTCCAGTGTAGAGTGAGGATGTGAAGAATAATGAGGACAGGGAAATAGCATCATGTGGATATTGCAAAATCTGTAAAAAAATGAGGAAAAATTTACAGAGTGACATTGAAATAGGGAAAAATTAAAGTAATCTGAAATGGAGCACATACATGTTATCTGTGGGTGAGAACAATGTGGGAAGCATGGAGCTGGAGAAGTGAGCAAGGCACTGTTGTCAGTGCTGAATTAGTAATTACTATGCAGTATTCTCTGCACTGCTTGAGCAAAAGCACTGTGTCTTGGAAAGAGGAGAAAGTAGGCACTGTCCGTACCTACTCCAGTTCACTTGCTGCATTCAGGGCTCCATAACAAACTTACATACCTACTAAGAGGCTGGAGGGAACAGCCAAGTGATGATGGTCTGTGAGGACTGGCTGATGTGAAACCAATGAAACTGAAGGCTAAGAGCCTGGCTAAGTACAGGGGTGTGATTGCAGCGTGTCTGTCTTCAAGGCAGAAGTGGACAAGCCTGTGGCTGAGTTACAGACTTCAGGTTTACCACAGACAGCTCATTAATTTTGTGCATTTATTATGGAGAACACTAAAATGTGTGTTCACACTTGGTCTGCTAAAGCCCTGCTTGGCTTTGAGAAGAAAAACTGATCCATAAATAAAGAGAACTCCTTAGAGGTGGACTATAGAATAAAGACACAAAAATTTACAACAAAGCAAAGTTGAGCCTTTTGAGATTATTGAAAATATCCTCAAGCCTTGTGTTTTACAAAAGACTGCAGTGGATGATGTGGTATGTCTGTCTTTGCTTAATCTGTACAGCTCTGTGCAAATGAAGGCACAATGTGAAATCTCTGCTGGTTCTTTTCATCTGGGAAAAAAAAGATGTTGGTAAATTTGTCAGAAGATTTTATGAGGAGCTGCCAGCCACTTACGCTCAAGGATATTGGCCTGAGCAGCATGGACTCTGTGGGAAGTCTAAAACTTGCTCTGACCTGCGTGTGCAAGTGCATTTGAGAGCTGCCCGGTCATTTCGGAAAGGTGAAGTCAACACTGGGTGCCACAGGGATCGCTTCTGCAATGGCCAGAGATTGTTCCTGATCTGGCATTCTTTTCTACCAAGAGAAAAATGTGGTAGTTTGGCAGTGAGCAGGAATGGTGTTGCTGTCTTGGTAGCATTTCTTTCACACCTCTCAAATGTTTCTTGGACTGGATTATGAGACACAAAATTTATTTGCAGACTGTAGCTCTTTCTGTATCACTGTGCAAAAGATGGCTACCTGGTTGTCTCTCTCACAACCCTTTTTAACCACCTTGCATTAGGATTTTTCTGTAAACTGATGTATGTAATGTCTCATCTCTGGGCTTGCCTATCTCTGTTAAGTTAGGCTCTTATCCGAGCAGAGGCTTTACTGTGTGAAGATAAGCCTCCTGCCCCTGCTGAAGTCATTAAGACTGCTTGGGTCATTAGTTTTGATACGTGTGCATACACGTGGCTTAGCATTGTTGCTTAGTAGCTATGAGAAAATACTTCCCCCTAGGTAGATCGCTGACAAAACACAAGACAGGCTATGTCTGTAAAAGTCACGTAGTTACAAAAACTCTTCCCCTTCAGTTTAGCTTGATGAAATCTGTGGCATCTCTCCAGATAAAGAATGGAAATGTTTTCCTTCCTTTTTTTAGCTCACTGGGTTTGCGTGTGTGCCACAGGCACTTTATACCATTCTAGTATATTTATACTTTCAATTTATTGATTGCTAGATAGGATGAGAGCCCTTTGGATTTATTTTGCTGCTCATTTATAACTAATTTGGCATAGGCATAAAAAAATCAACCTTTATTCATTTACTATCTATTCACTGCAGTTGTTTTTCAGAAGGCTAAAAATAGCAGAGCCATGCACTAGGCAGCTAGTGGACATGTGCATAGTTCCTGACATGTTGCCATAAGATCTGGCTGTAAATTTTATCTGTATTTTCCAGAAAGGGGATGTACTCTTAGGCCATGTGTACAAATGTGAGGACCTCCAGCCATCATGGTGAGTGCTTCTGCAGGGCTGCTGAAGTGTTTGTCAGTGTGACTTCCCCCAGTATGTGGTATGACCCTGCTGGATGGAACTGAAGAGGCAGGGCTTTTGTTTTGAGGGCATCTCTATGTCCCCTGCAAGCTCTCGAGGGTGATCTGCACTGGGTGGAGCAGGAGGTCATGAGACAAGAATGGCCAGAGAAGTAATCTTGGGGCTCTTAGAGAGAAGGCAAAACTGCTACTTTGCCCATTTTAAGTCCTGTTGCTGGAGCTGAGTGATGGACTTCTAGAATAACCACGCTGCTCCTGAGTCTTGGTCACTCTTTCTCCATTGGGCTGATCAAACACAGTTCACAGGGAGTATTTTCTGTACCACTTTCTTCAGCTGCCAGTAACAACTGCCTGTAATTTGCCTTGATAAGTACAGTAGCTATGAGCTTTTAATTCAAAATGACAATTTAAGGTTTTAAAGTAGTTCACCCGCTCTGCAATGCTTTAAAGGTCTCCCAAATGTAACCATTTCTATGTGCTTACAATCTGTCTCTGCCACTACTCAAATATATTTATAGGCTACTGGTGGGCTGCCTATGAATATTCTCCTCCCACAGTTTTTTCTTCAGGTTGCTGAAAGCTTCTATGTTTCGTGAAAGTCGATGCTATGAAGGGAGAGAAGCAGCTGCCTAGGATAGGATTGTAAATTCCTGCTAACCCCCTTAATCTGTGATCTCAGTAATGCAGTCACTGCATACTGTAGAAGCACAGTTCAGTATCGCTTATGCAGAACCAAAGGTTTGTTTCACTTTCCTTGATCCTTGCAGTATATCCAGCTATGTTTTCTTTAAATTGTTCCTCAAAATTATCTTCTTCAGTATTCCATTCCTGTCCAAAAAAAGAAAGAGGAAAGGCTCAGTTCCCCCTGTTTACCTGCCCCCCTCCTCCCATTGCGCAAGCATGCCCAAGATGAATCACTTCATAATTATATTCCCATTGCTTTTATCCTTCCATTGGCTCTCCCTTTCGGCTCATTTCATGCTCACTTGCCAATCAAGCCTAACATTTGGAGCCTGGTTCTTTGCTGGGAAGACCTTCAGCAGTAGTCTAGGGGACACCTGAGAGCCCCCAGCCTGCATCCTGGTCCTAGAAGGCAGGCTCAGCACAGATTTGCAGGTACATCATCCCATAATCTGGCCTGAAAAACTGAGCCCACCTGTCGACTTCTGGCCACACTATGGCTTTGAACTGGTGCCTGAGGCAAGAGAAGAGTGTGCCTGAGGCAAGAGAAGAGTTTGCTTGACTTTCCAACTGTGTACATGGAGGCATGAGCCAGGGGGGTGCTGACTTTCAAGGGCAATGGTGGGTGGGTGGCAGGGCTCCAGCTGCACTGCAGTCTCCTGTAGTAGTGGGGGCAATGACAGGGAGGGAGACAAGGCAGGCCAGCATTGGGTAAAGAAGGTAAGGATTTTACAAAGGGATTTTGAGCTTCGGGCTTTTGCTGCATTTTCTGCAGACATGCTACTGTGGTTGCTGTGGTGGGAGCTGACTTTTCCCTTTCACCCTCCAAAGAGGACAGCCACGACTGTAGCACAGGGAGTAGGGCAGAGCTGCAGTTTTTGAAGGCTTAACACAAGTGTGCCCTGAGATCAGCTAATCAAGTTTGAATATCAAATTAAGCAACCAAGGCTGGACATTGATGGAGTTGGAGGCCTAACCAGGTAGATTTCATCCTCAGGTTCCTTCTCTGTGAACAAGTTACTTGGGTTGAATTTCTCAGAGGGACCCCAAGCATATCAGGAGCCTAAAGTGGCTGGGTGCTGTTCCTGGGTCTTCCTTCAAACCTCCGAGCTGTGGAGCTGAAAAAAGCCTGTGGAGTGCAATTATGTGTTTTATGTGATGTGGAAGTTGCAGGGACACCTTACTGGTGACCTCTCCTATTTCTCAGCGCCCTCATTACTGACTCAGCCTGTGAGCATGTTGTAACCCATCTGTGTTCTTTGAACTATCTCTTTGGATTTCATTTTAAGTTGCTGGCCTAAGTTTCTACATCACAAGACAATTTCACCAATTAAGAACACAGCCTTGTTTTTATAATAGATAATGTTCACTTGCAAAATTTTGGGACTGTAGGTTACATGTAGTCACACAGAGGCTTCCCAGCAGCTATGTGTGCATCACCACTTTTGTGCCAATGCAAACTAGTTCCCATAGCTGTAGTGGTACAAAAGAGTTATTGGGAGGTGCAGCAACTGTTCTGCATTTCAGCATGCAGTATTTCTCCCAGGACGTTTAGAGGAGCCATGCCTGTGTGCGGTTTTGACATGTAAGCCCTATATGTTGTCCCTCCTAGCATCTATGGGGGTGATATCTGCCATCTCATTGTATTCTATGCACATCTCACTCTGTTATGAGTATGTAATATTGGTTAAATCATAATTTTGTTTTTGCTCTGGGGAATGTCTTGTGGGAAAGTTAGCAGTATCTCTTTTTGGAAATTTGGCACAGGGGCTGGCTTGATATGAGGAAGGCTGAGATGCTGTTTTACTTTGTGGAAGTCCACTCAGCCAGCACCTATTTGCTTTGTAGTTCTAAAGAAAACAGAGACAGGCACAATGGGCATTTCTTTTAGTGATGCTAAGATACTGCAACAAAAAGCTAGCCTGGAAATACACTCAGTCCAAAGAAATAGCAGCCCAAAATGTTCTCTTGCAAAGTTTGAAAGTTAGTCAGCTTGATTAACATTTTGGCAGCTAAATACTACTGCTTCTATTTACAGAGAAAACAGCCAGGGAATAGGATATCAAACATTACATTTCCGATCTGTTGTTCGTGCCTGACCTTCATTTCCACCCTCTCTCTTTGGTCTCGCTAGTTTGCTCAGCCTGTAGCAGTAATAAGGGCATTCTCGCAGACATCTTCTAGCACAGCCATGTGCTGCTAGAATACCATTCCCTGTGGTTTTCAAAGTTGCATAGTACCTCTGGGTCCCCACCCTTGCAGAGCTGTGTAGAGCCACCAGCGCCAGCCAGCATCCCTGCTTTCAGGAGGGGCCAGGTTTCCTGGTGGGAGGTCTGGCTTTTTTCTCTACCTGCTCTGGCTGCACCTCACCTGCTGGCTGTCACTGCTTTGTGCCTGAGGTTTCAGTCATCCCTGCTGTATTTTTCTGTTCTTTTCTGGCTCGGGGCTTTGTGGTTGCAGAGCACTGGACTCCTCAAGCTGTAATTTGACCTGCTGCTCTACCCTGCCCAGCTCTTGTCAGTTTCAGCTGTGCCTGAGCTGCTCCTTTTTTCTGTTTAGATCTATGTAATGATTTTTTTTTGTTTGGTTTGTTGTGCTTTTGTTTGTTTGTGGGTTTTTTGGTGCTGCAGATCTCCTAGTGCTTCAAGACCTTTTTGTGGGTTTATTCCATGTTTTAGCTCCCATTTCATAGCTACCAGTTGGCAACCATGCAATGCCAGTGCCTCAGCCAACACCACACCTAGCTTTTCTGTGGAGCATGGATCTCCCCTGTTTCCTGGAAGGCAGGTGTGCTGCTTCACCTTTGCTTCGTGGCCCTTTCCATCAGAGGAAGGCAGGGCATGAGAAGAAAGCAATGCTGAGTTCTTCTTGTGCTGCCGTGCCCTCTGCAGCACCTGGCAGAGCTCGCTAGCCACGAGGAGCTTGTCATATCCTCTTGCTCCCTCTAGGATGTTCTGGGAACAGCCCTCTCCCTGCTCCACCCTGCGCACTGCACAGTTTTTCTAAATAGACACAATGCGGTTCTTAATGCCTAATTTTTATTCTAAGAATACTTTCCTGGTCCTTGCTGGAAAGATGATTAATACTGCATTGCCCAGCCAGTCACACTATCCTCCAGTAGAGCTATAAATAAATACCACCCAGCAGTTGCATACAGCAAGCCCGATTTTATTATTTTCCATTCATAATATAAAACATGAGAAGCAACTGCTGTTAAAGAAGCAGCTGAATAAAAGCTCTAGCTTATTAGGCACCTCACTTTTTCATATCCTCCAACATCCAGGGCAAAAAGAAATCCCACACTTATTTTTGCGTAAGTTTTACTGTTCTCTAGCTATGATAGTTGTCTGTCAAGTTGGCATGATTAATTGTGCAATGCGTTTCACATGGCCTGAGGTAGGAAGGCTTTTTCTGTTCAAAATGAGGTGAAAACCCTCCACCAGGACTTTTGGAAAATTGATTTCTTAGCCAAAATGCAAACAACTGTTATGTTTGAAATAGTATCTTTATTTCTTATGAAACAGAAATCCCTTCCAATGTTGGGTAAGCAGTTTTGGTTCAAAAAAGGATAAAATATTTTTAAAATACCCCTATTTTTAGATATTAAAAATGTCAAAGGAGGACTGAACCTCTTCAAAGAAATGGTTTCCACTGATATTTTACAAATTTATTTAAGATTTTGAGTTTTCATTTTAAAAAACCCTAAACCATGAGAACTATTAAACCCCAATCATTAGAGATTCCCACACAAAAGTAATTTTCAGCTGGCTGTATTAATGACCCTGCCTGGGCTCTTCAGCTGTGAGTCGTTCAGGAGCGCAGGTGGATGAGAAAGAGGGATGTGAGGGAGGGAAGGGCCTGGTGTCTCTGCCATACGGGATGCGGCCGTGATGGTGACACTGATGCCTCCTTGTGGAGGGTGAGCCAGGCTGCGTGCTGCCAGGTCCCTGTGAGAACTGCAACACAAGACGCTTCCTACCACAGAGCCTTATGAAGTCTTGGGCGGCTGCATGCTGTATACAGGCCCTTTAGGTACCAGCACCTCTGGGACTGTAAAGCCTTACAGGGGAAATGCAGTTTTTCTGCTTTTGCTGGGAGTGTGCAGCTCAATGACTTGGGAAAGGCTTTCACTGCTGTTACATGAACACTTCCATTTAGGCGGGTTTTGTTTTCATGCAGCTGCTAGCTTTCTGAAAAGTATCAGGAAGAAATATCTGCCATGACAGTATTATTCACCAAAGCCTATTTTCCTCAAGTACAGTGCACAATAAACTCGCAGGAAATACATGATTTGTTGGAAAAAAGTTCAAGGCACTTAAAGAGATGTTTCATAGGATTCATTTATTTGTGATACAAAAACCTACACATGTCTAAAAATGAAATCCCCTCCTGACCCCTTGTACACAAATTATTGTTTTATGATCTTTTTGTGTGATACTTTCTCCAGCTCACTAAAGCACTTACTTAATGATTAACTGAAAGGGCTTAATTGGTCCCAGTAAAGACATACTTTCTTAAAAATCAGTTTATGGTAAGTACTTGTAGGACTGTAGTCTTTATGGTTTTGCTGCAGGAAGTAAGAACATTGTTGAAGAAATAAATTAGAATCAAGGTAAGTATTTACAAAAAGAAAACAACAGAATGAGCTTGGTCTTGTGAAAGCCTTTGGATGACAGTCGTATAATTAATTGCTAAATCCTCGTTGCTCAAGGCAAGACGCTGGACGGTGTCACTTGTAGAAAAATGCATCAGCTGGGTGTTCCCCACACTTGTGGCTGGAGGTTGGATATCCTTCCTTCCTTGAAGGCAGGGACAAGGATGCATGTCCTGTCCTTTTTCAGGATGCTGATTTAATTTAAATAGGAAAAGAATCAGGAGAGAGGCTGAACTCAGGACTTCTGCTAATAGCAGCTTTGTGCATAGCAAGTGGATGAGTGACAAATACACAGATATGCAGATCAAGACCATAAAATATTTTTCCTGATTATTTTCCCTTATATTGCAGCCTGGTTCCATACAGGGACACACATATCTTATTGCTAATGTTAATTAGTAGGGGTCTTCAGCAACCTAAATGTTTTACTTGATTTTACTGCTGGTCAGCAGATGTTCTTAAGTACTTAATCTTTTTTTCTTCTTACCTTCTGCCTGGTCTATATATTTGTTGCAGAAATGTATGAGTGTGGATTAGATCTGTCATGGTAGATCCTATTCCTCATTCAGCCTCCTGTATGCTATTACAATTCCAGTCTTGGCTCCTGAATTTCAGCTATAGAGTACTGCAATATTTATGCTCAGCTGCAGGAAGTAAGGCACTTCTATTCTTTATCCCCTAAATACCTGCATATTACAGGTGCAGTACGTATTCTTAAGCATTAGAAATCGCCGGCTATTTGGCTGCTTAATGCTTGAGAATACGTACTGCACCTGGCCAATTTGTTTTTTAATTGAAGATTGGGATCAAATAACACAATAGAAACAAAAGACTTTCTGTATATATATATGCATATATATTTTTTTAACTGATTTTCTCCCTTGATATGACATTTAAGAATTTAAAAGCAAAACTGCCCTGTCTGGAGGATCATAGCTCTGTATTTGATCTCAGACCATCATTATTGATTTCCAGTATGTGATAAATACCTAAAATGTCTGAGATAAAAATGCAAATAATGAAAATGCTTTCACTGCTTTTGAAATTAAAATCAATGTTACATGTTGCAGGGAGCTGAAATTTGTTAATTAGGTTAAATAGTGGGAGGACTATTACAGGAAATTATTGTGTTTCATTGTAGGATAAATTACTTTAAAAATAGCATAATTAGTATAGAAATAAATGAGTTCTGCAATTAAATACCAAAATACACTAATGCAATGTTATTGGTAAATGTTGATAAACAGGTAAAGCAAAGGTTAAATCAGACCTATAACAACCATCTCCTAAAAACCTGTGACAGTAACCTTTCTTTAGTTAGTGGATCACAGGTTGCATTCCAGGTAATAGTGATAATAACCTCAGGCTTAAATGCCCAAAGTCAGTGTGTTTTTGCAGCCTTAATCCCAGACTGATAGATGACAGCACAAGGTACAGCACCTATTTGTAGTGGGCCAGGATCATGATGTCTTCTGGGGCCAGTAAGGGAATGGTCACTGTATTTCTTCCTGCTGTCCTTCACTCTGGAGAGAAAGAGTTGTAGGGAAGCTGCAGGGAGATTGCAGGTTTGGGGTTCATCTCGCCTGTAGTTGACTACAGCACCACACAGGGTCTGAGCTACCTGTTCAGGATGTCTTTGCAGCTAGTCCATAGCAGGAGGTAGTTTGCTACATCCCTATGATGGGAAGAGCTACATCTGCCCACAAGCTGTTGTGGAAGACCAGGCAACAGACTTGCATATCTGCCTACACCTGGGCAGCACACCTAAAATCAGTGTCCCTCTCAAATCAGCATACTTGCTCTGAGTTGCTGATAATGAAATCCAGCTGTCCTGCATGCTGCTGAAAAAGTTGTGTATGCGTGGCCATGCTTCCTGGGCAAGAGATGCATACAGGTGCCTTGAGATATGTGGGGTTTCCCCAAAGACATGTATTGGCTCTTTTTATTCTGGAAAGGTTTGCAGTTCTGGAATAACCTGGGATTTTGTGTGTTTGTTTGTTTTCTTGAGAGCAACCCTGTTTTTCTTCTTTTTCTCCTGAGAGCAGTTCTAGTTGGTTTTGCTGTTGCACAGTACAGGATATTGCCCCCCAATCCTGGCCCTTTCTGGATGAAGTTCCAAGGGGAACCAATCTTCTAACTGTCTGAGCAATGTTACAGGCAACTTTCTAACACAAATCAGTGCCTATTTCCTTCCTCCTCCTCCTCCTTCCACCCCCTCAAAGTGTCATGTCATGCACGTTCATGCTTGAGTTTCTCCTTATTTTCATTATGTATTGGAGACAAAACAACTCTTGCCCTCTTTGGCTTGCAGGTTCATATGCCAGTGGGAGCAGTAACGCCTGGACAGCTTTGATTCGCTCTCAGTTACATGCAGAGTCCTTTCATAGACCCAAAGAAATGCAGACACAAGCCTGAAGCTTCTCTTATTTTCTGCCTTTTTCTTCAGTTCTGCTGCCAGCTCTGCCTGGTACAAAACAAATTGTGTACTCTGAATTTTCTGCTTTCACAATATTTATTGTCAGTTTCTCTCTCTTGTAGGTATAGATAGCAGCCTGTCTAAGGTACAGCTTGAGCTTCCTCTGAGGTGTCTCGATAGCCCTGGCACTAAAAAAAGTATCGTCATTATTGTGTGGTTTGTAGGAATTTTTGACATACATTCTACTGGAAGATACCTAATAGAAAAGATTGAATTAGCAGATGGTAAACACTCCCTTGTGGTAACCATCTCTTCTCTCTAATAAATACAGAACTTAATCTAATGCAATGGCTTTTTTTTTCCATTGTTTTCTTTCTGTTCTCTTTAACGAAATGATAGTAAAAGTATATACCTGTACTTCCGCGTGGCTGATTCCCATCTAACTTCTGAGCTTGTTCACTCATTTCTGAGAACACTTATGATTTAAAAAGAGATTGAAGCATATCCATGGTTTTCCCAGGGTTGCCGAATGCTTTGATTGGATTTGTGTTGCACCAGGTTCTGAAAATGCAAGATGAGTCCCTCTCCCTTTGGTCTTCTTTCATGGGTTTGGTTTTGTTTTGTCTTCCCAAATAAACTGCGCTTCACACTCTCTTACCTCATTCTGCCAGTATAAGACACTTTTGATTAGATTATGATGATTAGTACTAGTAGTAGCAGTAGTAGTAGTAGATATTTTGCTTTATTTGGCCAAGGAACAAGGTGGCTGTTTTGTGTGGAGCGATTTTTGTGATGGTTACTCTTTTTGAGACAAAAGCGAGATATGAATATATTTATATATATCTATATCTGTGATCTCTGTGCAGCTGTGTATAATTGTTATGTTGCGTCTTGTTTTCTTGCTTCCCAGAAGCAGCAAATAGAAAGAAGCCATTGCCCTGTGAAGTTAAGATAAAGAAAATAAAACTACCTATACAAACAAGTTACTAATTTTCCATGAAACTCTATTTTCTTTGTCTTAATGCAGTCAGATTTCTTTAGCTTTGGGAGTTTGTGACAATGTAAAATAAAAAGATCATACATAGATTAGCATAATAGCAACTGCAACAATTGTGTCTTTTAATAGATCATTTAGTAGTGCTTTGATGTTTTTAACAATCCATAATGGTGCAGCATTAGAAATGATTCTCTAAGTGCTCAGAAAATAGGCCTTAAAAATTTTTTTTAAAAAGTTGCTGTCATTATAGAAAAGGTACCTACTGATCCTATCACAGAGCTGGGATGCTATCTCACCCTCTAGTTCTTCTGAATAAACAATGGCCTTTGAACATAATGCAGCACTGGACAGCTAAAATGAAGCTGAGAACTGCTAACAGTTGTGTCACTTTTTCCTCAGTTTCTGCCACAGGATCTAACTAGAATGACCTTTATTTGAAAAATAACCTCAGAGATTCTTGCTGAATTGATTCTTATAATCAGAGAAGAAGGGATCTGAGACTCTGTGGAAGTCCCCAAACAGACTGGACGCTGCAGATGAGCCCGAGGTCCTGGGCCCAGATTTGCTGACTCCAGTGACAGAAGGGGGCTTCACTGCTTGTAGCAGACCCAGAGCCTCTTGGTACTGGCACATGCCTTTTACAAACATTTAACCAGGATCTTTGTGATTTCCTCCTCCTGTTCCACACCAGGGTGTACCTTCCTGGTCTGTTAGCAGGGCAGTCAGAAATACCATCTGGTGGGAGTATTTATTGATACAGGACATGTTATCCTCCAACACAGAGGCCTACCCTTCACACTGTTTGGTCTCTGATGAAACCCTTCAGATGAAGGCTACTGATGAGCACACATTGTGCAGTGTTGCCTTGC
Organism: Caloenas nicobarica; assembly: GCF_036013445.1. Taxonomy (NCBI): domain Eukaryota; kingdom Metazoa; phylum Chordata; class Aves; order Columbiformes; family Columbidae; genus Caloenas; species Caloenas nicobarica. Next base: position 43,404,691 of record NC_088284.1, on the reverse strand, counting down.
ACAGAAGTCTTCAAGGGCATCTGCAGGCAGCACGCTGCTTGTCTCTGTGTGTGGTGAGAGGTCCCTTGGCTTCTGGAAGAGAAGTGGTCACATTGGCACAGCATACACACAAGATAACTAGGATTTGCTGAGAATATATCCTTAGGGCAAGGGGATGACTGGCACAGCAACATCTGTGCCTGTTTCTGCAGATGGCTCAGCCCACGCAGGTTAGCCATCACTGTGGAGTACTCCATCGCAAGGCACCACCATCACATGAGCCACAGGCCCTGCAAGTGTTCTGTAACCTCTGGGAAGGTGGTTTGTGAGGAGATGAATGTCACCTTTTAGGACAAGCTTCAGACATAATGTCAGAGGACTAAATACCGCAGCATGCATCTGCAAGTCACTGCCAGGGTTACCATTTTACTCTCATCCATGTACCAGCTCTATGTGCTCTGGTGGTCCCAGCTGAAAGCCTTTGGGCTCTTGCTACAAGTCACGGTCCCTGATTTTTTCCTTACACAGGCCTGTAACAGAGGTGGCGTGTTCATCAGTAGTGGTGACCCTGCATGCCTCTGATGGAGCATGGCAGTTAATGCTCTTCCCTTTGAAAGCAGAAGTATCACTTTTTCTTAACAGAAGGATTAAGGCATTGAAAGAACAGACTTTCAAAGTATCAACCCACACAACAGGCCAGTTCCTTGAGGCCCCTGAACAGGGCCTGCGTGGTAGTCTGAACCACTTCCTGACAAACTTTACTTGTCTGCATGAGATACCTTTCTATCCCTGTACCATGCAAAACCTGTAAGAGCTGCACTGAGATACTGATCACAGTTGGCTTTTACCAGAACCAGGAAGGCTCATGTATGCAGAAGTGAGAAGGTCAGTAAGAATCAGTAAAACCCACTTGCCAGGAATGAGATCTTGGGAGTGTGAATTTTAATGTTGAGCCAAAGCTGCCGGAAACTTGCTAATTTCCAAGAAAAGCAGAAATAAAATGTTATGATTTTTGAATTACTTACATGATCTCTCAAAAACCTGATGTGCCAGTGCCCTTCCATTATGTATTTGTGCATGAACTTTCATGAAAAGTCTGCACAGTCCTTACAGAACTGAGAGCCAAGCTCAAAGTCAGCCAAGAGTTACATGAAGCAAGTCATAAGGCTCAGTGCAGAATCCTCTTAGAACATGAATTTTCTATACTAGGAAGTTTTAAATCTTGATTTTAAAAATATATATACATATTTTATACTGGTTTCATCACCAAAATATGTCTTCACGGTAGCCTTGGGAGATATATCTGTAAGTCAGTACTGGGAATCATTTAAAGAAAAAGCCCCCAAGTGTGATAGTTTTATCTTCACAGACTATCTTTAGGTGTCATTTGTCATGTTCTTGTAGTATCTCCCAAACCTCCTCTTTCTGAAACAGCAATATTCCACACCTCATTCTTAAACTTCAGGAAAACACAGAAAGCTCTGAAAATCGTTTTCATTAATTTCATAGAGCAATAACATCGATGCCAGTACAATTAAGTTAAGCCATCTTGTGCTTCCTCAAAGACACTTTTGGAATAGCTTTTTCACATCAACTGTGAAGTGCTTGCAAAGACACTAGGTTGCCAGCCTTATTGTTTTCTGTGAGATGAGCAGAGGAGTGCACCACACTTGGGATTTGCTGCATGTAGAAATAATGTCTCCCTGCGTTACAGCATCTCTGTGGGGTAGCAGAGAGCGTGAATGAAACAACAGAGAGGGTGAGTGAGAATTTGAAATGATACGAACGACTGATACTGAGTCTGGGAATGAAGACGGAGACACAGCAAGGAAGTGCCAGAACATGCATAAGGGAGAGGGTACTGCAGCTGTGTGTGTGGCAGAGGGGAGTATGGCTTTTTATAGAGTGAGAGGAGAAAAACAGCAAAAAGTGCATGGAATATTCTGCATGTATATTCCTGCTAGTGGGGAAAATAGGAAAGCAAATTTAAGAACCCTTCAAGACTGGAGATCAGCACAAGAGTGTGGAGAGAGCTGTTAATGAGTGTGTGATGATCTCAGTAAAAGACATTTGCTGACCCTCAAAGCTGCAAATCCAGGATGGCTTGTGTAAGCCTTTCTTAATGGCAATGAGCGAGGGCTGCAGATGAAGATAAAATAGAAGATAAAAAACAGATGGGGGAGAGAGGAAGATAGGCAACAGTGTGTAAGTGTGTTATTTTGAGGGATAAAAAAGTTTATGAAGAAGGCCAGGGTCATCAGAAGAAATTTCCTGCTTAGCTGGACCAAGGCAGTGTGGGGCATATAAGGCCAATAAATTCCTACATAGGAGCAGTAAAGATGTTGATAATGCAGAAGAGGTAAAACTGTTCCAGTTATTTCTACCTTCTGTGTTTGGAAGAAGCAGCATGAAATGCTGCCTACTCTGTTGGAAACCAAGGATAAATCAACTGGGATTTTCAATCAGCAATCTAAGTAATTTGCTCTGATGATCTAGAAAGAAAGAGAGAAGGAGAGAGAGACTGAAAGAGAGAGGGAGAGAAAGAGAGAGCTGAAAGGCAGAGGTGAAAGAAAGGGAAGGAGGGAAGGAAGGAAGGGAGGAAGCAAGGAAGGAAGGAAGGAAGGATGGGCAACACCCTCTCCCTCATTGAAAAAGAATATATATTCTTGATAGTATTAAAAAATAATATTAAAATACTTGGAACATGGACAAAATTTCTGAAGACTCGAAGCTAGCTATTAGTAGGTAAACTAAATGACCCAGAAAATTATAGACCAGTTGACCTGACCTCACTCCAGAGCAAAATAATAGAAAAAAACTGATACAGGTTTCAATTAGTAAAAAAATAAAGGGCAGGAATATAATTAATGTCAGTCAACATAGTTTTATGCAAAATAGGATTCATCAAACAGAGTTTATTTCATTCTTTCACGTAAGTTTGGTTGATGAAGGCAGCTATGGAGGTATAAGATTCTTTGTAATGATTTTGATCTTATACCATTATCTTTCTGATACAGGAATACGTGCTATTCAACACTCAAAATGTGTAGTCATTAAGAATCAACTAGCTGCCACAAGTAGTGCCTAAGGAAGTTATCATAAATATGTGTCATTTCAGTGTGTTCTATAAAATTTGCTATTGAGCCTATTCTGCATCTTTCCAAATCTCTGAAGGAAAATACAAACTCACTGAAACATACAGCTGACACATCAGGTACAATGGCTGCAAAACCAGGGGCAAAAAACTGCAATCAGGTTTATTCAGCAAGCCATTTGAGGACAAACAGGTTGGTACTGTTCAGTGCAAGGATGTGCATGTATGGACAGGGAATGGTGGCCTGACCTGCAGAATGTGGGATTGCAGCCTGGAAAGTAATTTGGGCATCAGAGCAGATAAAACAGCTGAAAAAATGAATATGCAGTTGATGCCAGAGCAAGTGGGTCTAGTGTTGTCTTTGGAGATATATGTAATTGAGAAATGAAGACTAAATATGTGATGCTGAAAATTCAATACAGGAATACAGCATTTGTCCAGGACCACAGGAAATACTGCAGATGAGAGATAATGATGTGGGAATCGGGCGTAGGGAGTGAGAGGCAAAAAACTGTCTTGAAGTGCAGAAATTGGGCCTTTCCTTTATTGCAGTATTTGGAAGTGTTGTTTGAATTAGCTGCAGGTTTGAATTTTAGAAAGGCTGAGGTCTGCAAGGTTGCTTTTCATAGGTTGTCATTCAGAAAGTGCGACTTTACTTCATTATAAAATAAGTCCTTCCACCAGAAAAGGAAGCAAAATTTAATTGCAGTGCCTTTCACTCTGACTGCTGATTTCCAAAAGGAATGTCGCTCTAAGCATTAATTCAGATCTTGCAAGCTTGGAAAGCATTCGAGAGATCACGTTTGTTCCATCCCCACAAGTGACATCAGAACATAAGTACCAGAAGGGTGCTTTTGGTGTAGAAAAGAAAGACATACAGGGAACTAATAGAAGTCAGATCAGAATTTCAGGCTAGAAGAGAGGTATATGTGTTTTTAACCTTGTTGGAACAAAGCCATGAAAGAAATTACGTCTCTCTTGTGCTGTCTTTGAGCAAAGATGGGAGACTTTTCTGGAAAAAGTGATGAGTCAAAATAGTTTAGGGGGCTCAGTATAAGTGTTAAATATTAAGCAAATTGAGATACACAGGAGATCCTAATAACAGCACCTGACTATGTTTAGTCTTAAATGTGGTAACTAAAGAGAAGTTCATAGGCCAGTGAAGCATATAAGAAACTGAAATACTAAGAGTCCCAGTCAGAGGTAGTGCTGAAAGTGATGGTGTAACAGGTAAAGCCATGCTTTTGCTTGCATCAGGGAGAGTGGAGTTCAGCAATGTTGTTTGGGGGTGTTACTTCTGCTGAGTCATAGTTTGGCACGTGACATTGACCATGGTTCAGAGAGCCACCATAAGGTCTGGCTTATCAGCCTCTTGGGAGGGCTTCACTTCCACCTAGTGTGTGCAAAGAAAGATTTTTACTTACTTGCCCATGCCTAAGCCTTATCAAAAGCAAGACTGTGGGAAGACTTATCTGAAATACCACAAAAACTGTCATCACCACACAAGACCTGGCACTCTGCATTAGTCTTTAGAGTTGCTACTTACGGCCTAGTGCGGTTATGTGTGTGTATATTTTCGAGTCATTACACTGCTTCTCCAATGCCTGCTCTGTTATGACCATTTGGCATTGACCTGTCGCCTGTTACAGAAGTGAAGTTCAGGTACATGTTTGAAAATATCATTTTCTATTTTTCTTAGCAGCCCTGAAAAAAAAAACCAACTTTGAACACGTTCATGAAATAAATCATGTAATCTTAAATTGCTGAGAGTAATTCCTTCTGCTAACTAAATGTAATGTCAAGCAACTGTCTTTATTTTTTCCTCATGTTATTCCTTTTGCCTTTGTTGCTTACGTGCTAAAGCCTCAGAATGGAAGCTTATGATATATGAAGAAGAACATCCAAAGTCTCTCAGAGAATAAACAGTATTATTTCCTGACGAAATGGCACACTCACAATTATTGAGCAACAGTATGACATGCAGAAGATAAAGAAACCCTAAAAATGGAACTGACATGGTTGTGAGACTGTTACAGGTGAGTGACTTAGGGTTGCACTTACCGCAAAGCGATGTTTAGATTACTTAAAGAAAAGTGCGACTTAATATATTGAGTTTGATGGCAAGGTTCACTCTCTTACTTACTGCATGGACGAAATATGCCAAGCAGAGCTGGGTGAGAGTTTTAGAGTGATTTCTATGCAGACAGGAGATGTGAAAGGATAGAGGGGGGCACTCCCATTGAGTCACAAGGTTTAGAATGGACCCCCTTAGTTTCTAAACTCCTTCTCACAGAGGAGCCTAGTTGTGTCTGGACCCAAACTTAGCCCCAGACTTGATGTCTAAGAGACAAAGAGAGTAAGGGAAAACAGCTAAGGGATTACATGCATTTATGGCCAAAGGGTTATACTTGCACACACGATTCTTTATATCGCTTGGCTAGGATTTCTAAGTTTTGCTATTCTACATCTCAACCTACTTACCTTGCCTCCAGGGGCCTCGTGTCAGGTTGCTCCACAGTCTGGATCCTAGGTCTCTCAAGGCAAACTCTTAGGCATCAAAGTCTGCAGAAATAAATAATTTAATGAATTAATATAGCAGCAGGGTTGGCCCGAGCTGTGTGCCTTTGCAGAAGCCTCAGCCAAGCATAGAAATCCCTGGGGTTTTATACCCTTACAGACTATTTACCTACCCTTTAGTCCAAAAGCAATATCTGAGCCTGGGTTCTTCTTGCTTCTCATTGGACCTTTTCATTGACCTCAGATGGGCCTTTGTTTTGTTTAACGGTAGGTGTTGTTTATAGTCCACAGCCTTGAAGGTGCTGTTTTGTCTGAATGAATCCTATTACTTTCCAGCAAAGTGCAGAACAGGACTTACCTTGCAAATGTCCATAATGTCTTCATGTTAGCCTTGAAGTAATTTTCTTCCCAGTCAATTCCATTCTTCCCAGCAAAGTGCAAACCAGACCTTATCTCACAGATGTTCACTGTAGCCACTTTGTTTATATTAAGTAGATGCAAGTTCGGTAAATATGACCAGAACTTTACAGCATACAGCTTAAGATTTCAGCGAATTCAGCTTACTAAGTAACATGAAGCAGACGGTATATTAAAAATCACACAACCTTATAATTCTAAGTGATTCATTCTGTTTAGTACGCATTTACTTAAGCTAAATGATTGATATGAAACTTAAATTGGGCTCATCCAGCAATGCGTGAGTAGTAAAAAATCATTGCCATACAGCCAGCTTGTTTAGCAGAGAGAGTTCAAAGTAGGCTCACAGAGGTTGTTGTATTTATGGAATAAAGTGGTTGACTCATAGTAAAATTGCATACAGTGGGACAAGCAAGCACGAGACTCTTTGCACCCACAACTTATCGGTGTTCAGTGTGCTGTTCTGCTTTCTTGTGGGTTTCCTAAAGGAGTTCTTGGCCTGACTGCAGCTCAGGCCTTTACCTCCTTTGGAGTCTGTACCAAACTGCTGCTGGTTTGGCTGGGGGGGACATCAAGTTCATCTGCCACAGAGACTCCCACACAAACCAAGAGTACAACAGATTCACAGGTAGGACTCAAACTCTCCTCAACCTTGCTGCTCACAGATTACATCCCCAAGGAAAGGAAATGTTTTTTGAAAGACGTTAATGACATCAGTTGGAAATTCTTGATACTTGCAGTCTTTTTCTTGTGGGAGCAGGGAATGTATGGTTTAACACTTAAGTGCCCATACTTTCGGTGACGTTCATCTTCCACGAAGACAAACATAGCAGAAGTGCTAGGTATCCAGACATGCTCAGTGCCTGGCACTTTCCATCTTCAATAAGATTTCTATTGCCTGGTGGTGCTCGGTACTCTGTCCTCTCCTGAATAGTCTACCTGTGTCTCAAGCCTACCCTTTCTTTGTCTTGTTGTCCTCCTCTGTCTTCTTCCTTTGAATGTTCATGGGACTTGCACCTCCCTCTCCATCCTCTGTTGGTATAGGTTTTTCTTTAAGCAAGACATGGGGTTTCATTTTGCTGATAACTCTCTCCTACCTCTCTACTTCGAATCAGTTGTTTTGTATTCTGCTTCCCCTCATGTACCTTTTCATGCAGGCAGGCATTTTCTTTTTTCTTTCTGACTTCTTGTGTTGTTAAATGCAACATGACCAAAATGAAACTCCAGATATCTCCCACCAGAATTATTCCCTTTCCATATGGATGTTGGGGATGGCAGCAGCATGGTGTCTAACTCAGTGGCTTCAGAGAAGCAAGTTAAACAAAAGCCCCCGAACTCCAAGCCATAACCACCAAAGCAGACAGACATGAGATCTTGATACTTGGAGAACTGCTCAAAACTGAGGAATGTGGTTTTACCTTTGCCTTTCTGTCTCTCTGGTGTACTAAGTGGCACAGCTTCTTCACTGCCCACTAGTCTGGCACACACCTGTTCCAGGACTACGCTTGTTTGTCTCCCATTTTAATGCTCACATTCCCTTTTAACCACTCCACAAAGTGTGACACTCATTCTCTGTAGCTGCCCCTTTTACTGTCTGCCTTGGGCTCACATCTGATGAGACTGAGGCTGGAGACAAAGCACAGGGGCAGATTCCTAATTCCCCCTCCTAATGTGCCAGCAGTACTTAGCAGAAGTAACAGCAGATCGGTTCTCTGTTTGCAGCAGAGAAAGCAATTATTGTCCTGTACTCAGCGCTGATGATTCTCATTTTAGGAAATCAGAAAAAGACTGGAGGATCCATAAGAGGAAAAAAGAGCAATTAAAGGTGAGAAATTATGCAATCAGAAAAAATTGAAAGAACACAATTTCCAGAGAGAGAGAGAGAGAGAAGCAAAGGATGAGACAATGTGTCTTTGACATGTCTTCTACTGCATTAAAACGTATTTCTAAAGAGGTCAATGGATAATTGTTCTCAGACCCCTGGGAGGGTGAGGCAGGTATTCTGCAGTGAAGGAGAGCTGCCCTCACCTTCCTTGTTAACACTGTGCTTGTGACAAATACAGTGGGATCTGAGATGCACTGCAAACTGGTTTTGCAGGAGAACACCCATTTCCAGCAGGAGTTACTTGGAGACATCTTTGCTGCAGAACAGGTCAGGTTTTTGTAGTGACCGACCACCAAAACGACAGGTGCAGCCAAGCAACTTCCATCCTTGGGCAAGCTGTAACCAAGCCTGACAGATGAGCAACACATTTCTGTCATGCTGTGGGAGCTTGTCACTGTGACAGTGCCACAGAGGCTGCTTGTGGAGTATCCAAGAAGGTAGTGGCAAGTTAGAGTTGTTTTCTGACCATGTCTGGATCACGTGACCAGGATCTCATCATACAAAGTGACAGAACTTTTGGATTTAAACCCACATCAAATATAGTGAGTACACCTTACCATTCAGTTTATTTGGAGAAAACTTCCAATCTGAAACAGTGCCTGTTTTGCAATTAAGGTATAGCTCCAGTGTTTCATATCATGAAAGCAGAGGCAGTATTTTGACAGGGTTGACAGTGGCGTGGTCTAATAAAGATGCCCTGACCTCACACTCTCTGCTGCTAGCCTGCTTCTTCAACACCTCTTCAAACAAACTTTTGTGATTTATCTGGATGACTTCTTTTGAAGTCTCGGCAGCGCTCACCCTTCTCCAACTCCAACAATAATGATGAAATCTGCTTTCTGCAACTGCAGAAAGAATCCTCCTGTGCTTGTTAATAGGTCCTTGGAATAAACGGCCAGCAGGAGTCTGGAAATCAGCTTCACTGAGGAACCCTGACTTTGGAAACTTTCTCCAGAAGCGCTGTTTTTAATTTGATGGGGTTATGAACTCTCAGAAATCACATGCTGCCCACAGCCAGTTAACATGATGCACATTTTCTGGTGAGATTGTTAAGATTCATTTGATTATGGGTATGCACAGCTCTTGAAGATGTGTGTAGTTTTCTTCACCATCAAATCCTCAACAGCTGTGGAGAACACAGGGACTGCTTCCAGCCTGCTGTGACATCAGCAACAAAGAGTCCTGCTCAGCTCTACTTGCTTATTTCTGCAAATCCAGGGCCCTAAGCACTTTCTGCCATGTGCAGAGCAAATGTCACTGGTGATACCGTAAAATCGACAAATTGAAGAAACTGTGTTAAAACTTTGTTCCAAATTTAGCATTCTATTTGTCTCAAAGATGGCCTTTCTTTCTTTCCCATGACCCCAACAAATGGCATGGTGAATTTACTAGGAGGTCCCTTACAACTAGTTATCACAGAATAAGTTTCACCTGACCCTATTAAAAAATCTATAGTTTAATTTCCTAGCTTCATTGGAACCAGAGATCTGCTGGGGTTGCCTTTGAATTCATGTCCAGTCCCCTTCATTCAGTATTACAGCTCTCTAGCAGTGATAATGCTGCGGCGAGGGGAAGTCCCCCACTTCGCTGCTTTAGCAGCAGGCAGTCAGCTTTTTCAATTTTTTTTCTTCTCACTGCAGTTTAGATAGAGACAAGGCCACACAGCTGGTGTAATGGCTTGTACCATGTGGGAGCTGCCAGGCTGTGGCAGGCTCCTGTGTTACAATGAGCTGGCTGAGTTTATCTTGCAGCTTGAAGCAGGCCTGAAGTTTATGTTCAAGCTGTACAGTGTAAGCTTGTGCTTTTGATCTCTTTTTGCCTTTTTTTTTCATTCCTGCTATTATGAACTTTATATGCAATTCCAATTAGTTGAGCAATAGGCACTCCTTCAGCCCCATTTACTTTTTGCAATTCCTTACAGATGTCAATAAACAACATATTAAACATCAATCTATTATTTTCCTTTTCTGGATCCAAATCAGTCCATATTCTAGCAGCTTTTAAATACAACCTCTCCCAAGTCCACATTCATCACAGCATTTAGTTTTCTTTCTCATATCTCCAGCTAGCGCGTGAATTCTATGCAAATCAGAGTTTAACAAGTTGCATTCTTTCACAGAATCACAGAATTTTAGGGATTGGAAGGGACCTCGAAAGATCTGGTCCAATCCCCCTGCTGGAGCAGTAACACCTAGATCAGGTTACACAGGAATGTGTCCAAGCAGGTTTTGAATGTCTCCAGAGAAGGAGACTCCATAGCCTCCCTGGGCAGCCATGTTCCAGTGCTTTGGCACCTTCACCGTGAAGAAGTTTCTTCTCATATTTAAGTGGAACCTCCTGTGTTTCAGTTTGCACCCATTACCCCTTGTCTTATCATTGGTTGTCACTGAGAAGAGCCTGGGTCCATCCTCATGACACTGACCCTTTACATATTTATAAATATTAATGAGGTCACTCCTCAGTCTCCTCTTCTCCAAGCTAAAGAGACACAGCTCCCTCAGCCTTTCCTCATAAGGGAGATGCTCCACTCCCTTAATCATCTTTGTGGCTCTGTGCTGGACTCCCTGAAGCAGTTCCCTGTCCTTCTTAAACTGAGGGGCCCAGAACAGGACACAATATTCCAGATGCGGTCTCATCAGGGCAACGTTGCGGGGGAAGAGAATCTCTCTTGACCTACGAACCACATCCCTTCTAATACACCCCAGGATGCCATTGGCTTTCTTGCCCACAAGGGCATATTTCTGCTTCATGGTCATCCTGCTGTCCACCAGGACCCCCAGGTCCCTTTCCCCTACACTACTCTCCAACAGGTCGTTCCCCAACTTATACCAGAACCTGGGGTTGTTGCTACCCAGATGCAAGACTCCACACTTGCCCTTGTTATATTTCATTAAATTTCTCCCTGCCCAACTCTCCAGCCTGTCCAGATCTTGTTGGATGGCAGCACAGCTTTCTGGTGTGTCAGCCACTCCTCCCAGTTTGGTGTCATCAGCAAACTTATTGACAGTGCATTCTATTCCCTCATCCAAGTCATTGATGAATATATTGAATAGTACTGGTCCCGGTACCGACCCTTGAGGGACTCCACTAGATACAGGCCTCCAATTAGACTCTGTCCCATTGACCACAACTTTCCAGCTTCTTTCCTGCCCCAGTTCGCAGTCCACCTAACTACCCCATCATCCAGACCACACTTCCTCAGTTTAGCTGTGAGGATGCTGTGGGAGACAGTGTCAAATGCTTTACTGAAATCAAGAGAGACCACATCCACTGCTTTGCCATCACCTATCCACCTGGTTATGTCTTCATAAAAGGCTATGAGCTTGGTTAAGTATGACTTCCCCTTCGTGAAGCCATGTTGACACCCATAATAACCTTTTTATCCTTGATACGCCCTGAGATAGCGCCAAGGATAAGTTGTTCCATCACCTTTCCAGGGATGGAGGTGAGGCTGACTGGTCTATAGTTACCCGGGTCCTCCTTCTTGCTCCTTTTGAAGAATGGGATGACATTTGCTTTCCTCCAGTCCTCAGGCACCTCTCCCGTTTCCCACAACTTAGCAAATTTGATGGAGAGTGGCCTAGCAATGACTTCAACCAGCTCCCTTAGCACCTGCGGGTGCATCCCATCAGGACCCATGGATTTATGGATGTCCAGATTTCTTAATTGGTTATTAACCCAGTCCTCATCAACCAAGACAAATTCCTCCATTGTCCTGACTTCCTCTGAGGCCTCAGGGGTACGGGGCTCCTCAGGACAGCCTCTGGCAGTGTAGACAGAGACAAAGAAGGCCTTCAGTAACTCTGCCTTCTCTGTATCTTCTGTCACCAGGGCACCCACCTCATTCATCAGTGGGCCTGCACTGCCTCTGGTGTTAGTTTTATCTGCCATGTATTTGAAGAAGCTCTTTCTGTTGTCCTCGACCCCTCTCGCAAGGTTTAATTCTAAGGAGGCCTTAGCTTTCCAGGTTGCCTCTCTACATCCTCTGACAACAGCTTTATATTCTTCCCAAGTGGCCAGCCCCTTCTTCCATGATTTGTAAACTCTCCTCTTCCACTTGAGCTTGCCCAGCAGTTCCCTGTTTAACCAAGCAGGTCTCCTGACTCCCTTCCCTTACTTCCTATATGTTGTGATGCTCTGATCTTGAGCTTGGAAGAAGCAGTCCTGGAATGCTAACAAACTATCTTGGGCCACTTTACCTTCAAGTACCCTTTCCCATGGGATTTCCCCTAGCAATTTCTTGAAAAGGTCAAAGTTTGCTCTACTGAAGTCCAGGGTTATGATTCTGCTTGGTATTCTGTTCCTGCCACATGAGACCCTGAACCCCACCATTTCATGGTTGCTGCAGCCAAGGCAGCCCTCAAACTTTACTGCTTCAACCAGACTCTCTTTATTAGTGAGAATAAGATCCAGCAGCGCTCCTCTCCTAGTTGGCTCATCCACCATTTGCATCAGGAAGTTATCATCAATGCACTGGAGGAACTTCTTGGACTGTGGCTGGCTGGCTGAGTAGTCCTTCCAGCAAACATCTGGGTAGTTAAAATCCTCCACGACAACCAGGGCCTGTAATTGTGAGGCTGCTCTCAGCTCCCTGTAGAAGGCCTCATCAACTTCCTCACCCTGATCTGGTGGCCTGTAATAGACACCCACAACAGTATCACCCCTGCCAGCCTGCCCCTTAATTCTCACCCACAGACTCTCAGCTCACTCCTCATCTGCCCCTGGACAGTACTCAATACATTGTAGTTGCTCTCTCATGCAAAGAGCAACTCCAGCACCTCGCTTTGCTGGCCTGTCTTTCCTGAAAAGGACATAGCCATCCATGACCACATTCCAGTCATGTGAGCTGTCCCACCATGTCTTTGTAATGCCACCAGATCATAATCTCCTGACCAAACACAGGTTTCTAATTCCTCCTGCTTATTCCCCATGCTGTGTGCATTGGTGTACAGGCATTTCAGGGAGTGAGCTGAGCACACCACATCAATACTAGAGTGCTGGTCTAAAAATTATTACATAACAGTAAGAGCAAATTAACACACAGTACTGTACTTCATCCCTTTTTTCCAAACTTCTGCAGAACAACATTAATGCAATACAGTACTATAACTTAGAATCCCATATTTTTGTACAAAAGCCACAATTAAGTACTCTATCATTTCAAACTTTCTTTTATCAGAAGAGGATTCTACTTATTTCTGAAAAAAATTTTCCCAGGAAATGTGGCCCTCTGTCAGAGGACATTCCAATCGGGATACCAAATCTAGGGATGAATTCTTAGTATTCAAAACTGAGTATGAGGCTCAATATCTACCAGAGAGCCAACCTTTGATCCTTCCCCCAATTTAATTCGGACCAAGGCTTTCTGCTGGAGAAGATTTCCCTGGTCCCTCTCATTCATTAAGTTCAGCAACATAATTTAAGTACAGCAACAAACCAATACCGGATTTTGATTCTGGACTTTTCTTTGTCTTAATTGAAGACAATTAGGTGTCCCAATTGAAGACAATTGAAGACAATTCGAGTGTCCCTCTCCTTTACAATATGCACACTGATTTTCTCTGAGCTGCTGGTGTCCAATGCCTAACCTTTGTTCTTTTCCTTTAGTTATTCCTCGAGTCATTCCCTGACTGTGGCTTACTCCCTGATCTTTGCCAGAAAAACCCGCTAGAGTCACAATTAATCAAGCTGCTCATTTTTCTTTCTGCTAACCTCTATCACAATACACAATCCTCCAAACAACTTCCAAGCCTCTAACATTGCAATTTTTGCCGTTCACATGCTGAATAGCACCTTTCCAGATGGTTTTTTTATCCCTTTCCAAAGCCAAATTGATACCACATTCTTTTTGCCAGTTGGAATGCCTCCACAAACAGAAAGACATTTCTGCATACATAACCTCATCCCATTTCCCTTCTCGCCTTAAAAACAAAATCAATTGCATCAAGGTATTATAATTCAAGGTTCTATTCTCCAGCCGCTTTTCCCCATCATATGACTCATAGAACGGCCACCATTTGTTACAATATTTCACAAGATTCCTTGTATTTCCCCCAGACACATTTCTGAGTTCTTTCCAATGTCTTAAAACACACCCTAATACTGACTTCTTAAGAACACCACTAGGAACATGCATTCCCAACCCCATCTTGTAAGCGAAAACACAAGGAATGGGGAAGGGAAGGGGTAAGCACAAAACGTGAGGAAGGGGGAGAAAAGGGGCTTACAGCACTTTTCCACGAACAATACCACAAAGAAACAATTGTAACAACAACCAATAAAACAATTAATACATACTCGGTGCACTCATAAACCAAAACTAGGTTTTAAACAACTTCTTTTTCCCTTTTTTTTTTCAACCTTATTTCAAACCTTATTTTTTTAAGGGTCTCTCTCACCCTTAACCTTTTAAGGGCCTCTAATCCTAGGGCCTCTAACCCCAAATCTTTTTAATCTGGATTTTTCAGCCTAACATTGTGAAGCTTTTGCGCTTTCGAGTAATGGGCAGGCAAGGTCCCCTGCAAGGCTTTCGCCATGACTTACAGGCAGGCAAGCCAAACCAGAAAAAAAGCAATGCTTTACTTATAAACGGCTGTGATGGTCATTGGCCCAAGAGCTCAGCCAGTGTCCAGGTATTGAGGGCTCCGTGAGAATCCTGGAGTGCCGGCTGGAGGTCCTGCAATCCCAGGAACTGTTGAGGCTCAAAAATGGGGTCCCATCTGAGTTGCCAGAACTGATGCTGTAAAATCCACAAATTAAAGAAACGTCTAAAACCAGAGTTTAAGATTTTAGAAGCAGCATTTCTTTATTGGCACCAGGCTCACTCACAGGATAGTTCCACCTAGCGAGGGCTCCGAAAGAGTTCCAGACAAAGGTTATATCCACACAGATCATACATATTCATTACATTTCCAGGAAATACTTTACATATGCATTACATTTCTTGGAACCTCTTAGCATATGTAAATGCCCCTTGCGCATGCGCAGTTCAATGAGTCAGGGGTCCTTTGAGGTCTTGGGAAGAGAAAGGTAACCCTTCTAGTGCTGCCCCGTGGTTGAACTCAAGTCTTGGGCAAGCACACTTCCCTTGTTCTTCGGCTTGTAACTGCAAAGGCAGTATGAACCGGTTCTTGTGCTGGTCTCGCCACCGTATCTTCTGAGAGCTAGCTCATTGTCTCCTAACCTTCTCCTGCTTATCTTAACAAATACCATTCTTGTGACTTAATGCCTAACAAGTACCTAACACCTAACGTCTGTGAAACTTATTGTTATTATTTTAATAAGGGTAAGTGCCTAAAATCTGTGACCCTTATTCTTATTAACTTATTTTCTTACTAATTTTTGATTTTAGGTATCACTGTCATATGTATCACATAATACCACACACTGAAGCTAAGCTCTGTTACTTAACTCCTTGCAAAGGGAAGAAGCATTAAAATATGAGACAGAGAAATAGAGGGAGAGAGTGTACTGATCTTTTGCCATATTCATTGCTGTCAAGGTTGACAGAGCTGTCGATGGTCACAGAGTGGCTGGTGCACAGCCACATGCCATATAGGATTGTTTGGTTGCACATTGCCTAACTCTGAGCACTCCTGCAATTAGAAATAACAGAGAAAGCACAACAACCTCTCCACACCAGCAGCATTCCTGGTAAAATTAACCGCATTTTTAGATTTCAGCAGGAGGGATGCTGAAACCAACCTTACACATAAAATGAAAATTCATTACATTGAGGGTCCAGTTGCCTGATCTTTCTTGGCCAAAGGGTCCAGTCTTTTATCCTCTACCTTTTCCCAAGTAGTATGGACACAGTATGGAGGATTTCTGAACTCTTCTTTATCTCCCCTTATGAATCTTACTGCATCTTTGGAGGGGTTTGTTTGATAAAATCCTCCTTTGTTGATGGCAAACAGAGTAAATCTTCAATCCAGGCAAATTCTGTGGGAAAAGGCTGGTAAATGTTTTCATATGATTTCATATGTTCTCATTATACATAATTGAAGGCAAATGCAATAAAACAGCAGGCATTTTCCTTTGCTCATAAGAGACACAGGTTAAAGGATTAGCTTTCAAAAGTGCCTTTTAGAAGTAATGACTGTTCCTGGTATGAATGTGGTAAACTATAATTAAGGTATCTGGGGAATTGAAACAGATTTTGAGAACAATGGCTCATACTTTTACATTAAGTAAACATATGGCCTCTGTGTAATTAAAAGTAAGCTCCGCCATTAAAACTGCCATTATTGCAAAACAAAAAGACAAATTGGAGAAAGTATGTTTGCTAATAAGCAAGATTTTGAGTGATGCACAAAAGTAAACAGTCTCAGCTCTCCTTTCATGTGGAAAAGGCACTGTTAATATGATGTCTTTGTGTGTATGTTGGTGAGAGTAGGGAAGGGTACACATACCCTTGACCTTAAGAATAAATATTATGAGCTCTCAGCTACACTCGGAGTTTTGTGTGGGAACTTCTGGGAACAATTTTTCACAATCCACCGTGTTTGCATGTGTGGTTCTGCAGTTCAGAAGACATTTATCACCACCAGCAACAATCTTATATGTGTTTCAGCAATGCACAGGAAAATTTGATCAGTGTGTTAGATAGGACTCCTCCACCCAATAGCAGAACAACTCTGCAAGGACAGCTGCTGACAACTGCTGCATTTAGAGCCCTAAGAGCGACACCACCACTTCCCACCTTCCCAGTGACTGTGCTGCAGGGCGGCACTCAGACTGCTCTTATTCTGCTGAAACATATCCTTTGCTGTTTTCCAGCTGCTGGGAGCACGAGTTGCTCTGGTAGGATTTTGCTTACTCTTCCTCTGTCTGCTAAGAAAACAAGATGGGGAAGAAATACCAGCTACATGTAGGGTACGTATAGTGTCACTGTCCTTTTATATGTAAAGGCTGAGGGGTAAAAATGGGTTTTGAGAGCAAATGTTCTAAGGAGGCAGCCGTCATTCTAATCTAATAACTACACCGTGGCCTCTCTCCTCCTGCTGAACGACTGCATAATGATGTTTTGCAAGTCCTGAAAGGCATGAAAAGCAACTCCCCCTTTCTGGCATATTTTTCTGAATGAGATGTCTACCAGTCACTCTGAGGAGCCTGGTGTGGTGAGTAAATGGCATACCTTACATTGCTTGTCCTGATAATGAATGCCAAATTCACAAAGGACATGAACAACCAGGGAGCATGGAAGGCTGAATCCAGGTCTCATAAAATGCCAGGAGGAACTGTGCGGCTGGCTTTTGAAAGGCTCTGGCATGGGTATGCAGACTTCTGAAGGATGAAATCTATGTCTGATGACCCAGCAACATTATCCTACAGTAGTGGGCCTACACGTTTCTGAAGTAGTTGGAATTGCTACTTTTCCTCCTCCTCTATGTCTTACATGTAACAATTCATTTTCAGGAGATGGAGCATTTTGTATTCACCAATGGCAAGTTGTTCATGACTTAACTAAGAGTGTGCATTTATCAGGAACCTTAGCTGTCCTCCATCAAATGGCAGGCTCAGCTGTGATGAATATTGAAGGCCATGATCTTTCTGGCAATTTTAACTTTCCCATAAGAGATCCTTTACTACAGCAGCTTGAAGCTCTGCTCAGGCTCCAGCTTTGCCCTGGTAGTGTGCAAGGACTCTGTGGATGGTCATCAAGGCAGTGAGTTTGCTTTGGCTCTTCCAGACTGACTGTGGGACTCTTTTCTACAGGCAGGATTCATCCCAAGGGATCATACAGGTGAAAAAAAGAGAAGGCAGGTATCTTTTCTCATTTCAGTCAGAGGGCAATGGTTAACGGCTATTGCTTTCCCTTGCTGGGCTGGCAGCATGGTTTTCTACTGCCAGTCTGTGTTTACTGCTGAGTGTATGGTTTATACCTCTAAGGACACATTTCTAGTAGCTGAGAGGATTTAGAAGGCAATATGGGATCCAACACAACTCACCTTGCTTCAGTATAGAGTTTCAGAAGCTGGATTGGGATTGCACGTGGCTGGTATTTATTTCAAGTTTAGAAATATATTTTTAAAAATCTGAATGCTGTTAGTGAATGGCCACAACAGAGGGCCAAATTATTAAGTAGTAAGTACTCAGATATGCTGCTTTATAATGAATGAGACTTTACATCATATTGCTGGAAGGACTCCATCTAGCTTTTAAGTGCTGAATAACCTACCTCACTGGAATCCTCCCTTACCCTTCACTTCCTATCCCCAGCTCCATCTTCCTTGCCAAATCCCTTCCTCTCTTCCCTTCCCCGCTGCTTTGCTGGAAAGAAGTAAAACTCTCAAAAGCTTGGATGGTGCAAGCAGATGCAAACTTTGCACTGCCCGTTGTGTTCACCACCTCGCTTTTCCTGGTCATGATCAGCTGCATGAGGTTATATTAAGAAAATGGCTGAAGAATTGGATGTGAACAAGCCTACCTAAATTTGTGTGGTTTATACTGCTGAAGAACCCATGACTGGTGGAGCCAGATTAGTATGTCTATATTTGGCAGTTGTTTGTTCTGCCTGTGCTGGATGCACTGTGCTGCTTGAAACACAGTTTATCCTGTTGCAATGTGAACCTTTATCTCTGCTTGGCTGTGGCAGTGGGGTAGGCAGGGCAGAGGCTGGCGGTCCCAGAAGTTGGGCTAAAGGTGAGAGAAATTCACACAACTGTCTGCACTACCCAAATGTAATGGGGTCTAGGAAGCAAACATTTTGACTATTTCTGTGTGTCAGGGTAAAAATTATGTTTTCTGCTTTGGCTGTCTGCTCATTTCTTAGATTGCACACAAAGGTACATAATAGAGTTCAATGAGAGAGAAGTGATCTCTGCCACCTAAGAGTGCGCTCTCTAGGCAGCATGAGCCCTTGGAGACTCATTTCCTGGCTATTTGGCATGGGTGGAGATAAAATATTATAATTTCAGCCATTTGGCAGATTATAGCATGGCTGTATGATTTGAAGAACATCCAGATTTGTTGTGAGAGATGGAAATGAAAGTTTTCTTCCCATTTTGTCTGTCCTTATCCTATACCACCAGGTATTTTTCCAGACTGACAGGGAAACCATGCTAATAGGAGCATCAGTAATGCAGCAGTGGCTGCAAAAGCTCAGGTCAATGCCAGAGGAATCTGACACCTACTTTTTTGATGTGATGCTGCCACGAGGTTATTCTTCCATGCCTGGGACACCTTGTGGCAAAACCATCACCAGAGTAGGTATCTGGGACACCTCTTTGTTGTAATCAGATTACAGAGGTCTGTCTATGAAATATGAATGTCTATAATTTTTCCCAGTGTTACAATTCTTGATAAAGCAGACACCAAAGGCAGTGGTGCAGTTCTGATGTTGGTAAATGCTAAGTCATTAGAAAGTCCCAGAAAACCCAGGGTAACTGTTCTACCAGCATCCGTTTTCACCTATTTAGTTAGCTATTACAAGCATGTTTCCCAAGTAATGAATATTTCAGCAGAGAAAACACAAACTCTAAAGTAGTCTTGAAATTGCTATAGAGTGTCAGATAAAGATTTGTATGTTGACCTTACCTTTCTCTTTCAGGACAGAGAACAGAAACACAAACTATCTCTGTCCTACTGAAAACGAAGCAACACATTCTTTCAATGCATACTTTTGCACCTCACATACTCACACTGATAGCAGGTTCATGTGAGACCACAATCTGTTCTTAAATAGACATACAAAACAGGACAACTCAGCATAGGACAAAGATGTTTCATTAGCAGTGAGATGTTAGCATTATGAACTAACGTAATGACAAAGCCAGATCCTGGCAGAAACAGCCTCTGTTTCTCAGTACACAAACAGCCTGTCATATCTCGCGTAACTGAAATCTGCTGATTCCCTTCAGTGACCTGAAGACAGCTGACAACAGGATTGGTGTCTTTACATCTTCTGTCTGCCTGTCCTGGTAGAGATGAAGAGGAATGACTCTGTGGGTCTGTTTGCAGATGCACTTTATGGGAGCCCATAGGTTAATGATTTGAGGGAGTGGAGTTCCTCTGGAGTGAATACCAGAGCTGATGTTTTCATAAATGATGTGGATGATGGGATGAAGTGCACTTCTTGTGTTTTGTAGGTGACAAATTGGGGATGACAGCACACCACTGATACACTGGAGGGCAGGGTTGCCATTCAGAGAACTTTGTAATCTGGAGAGATGAGCTGACAGGATCTCAAGAAGTTCAGCAACTGGGAATGTGGAGTCCTCCCCATGGGCTGAAGTAACTACAAACAACAACACAGGCTGGAGGCAAAGTGAATAGGGAGCACCTTTGCAAAAAGGAACCCAGCAAGCAGAATATAAGTCAGCAATGTGCCCTTGTAGAAACTAGGGATAGCCACATATTGGGATGCATTATGAAAACCGTAGTCAGCAAATGGATGAAAGTGAATATTCTCCTCCACTCAGCAGATTTGACACCTTATCCGCAATGTTGTGTATAATTTTGATCCCTTCAGTGCAAGTGAAATATTGAGAACCTGCAGTTAGTCCAGCAAAAGCTAGTGTTTAGGTTGGGGCAGTTGGCAGAGAACATGGTATCTATTGGGAGAAGATTGGTTTGTTTAGCCGGAAAGACAAAATGCTATCAAGGGGTCTAATCTGGGGGTTGTGTGTGGGTAACTGGCTGAACATGAGTCATTGGTGTGCCCAGATGGCCAAGAAGGCAAATGGCACCCTGGCTTATATCAGAAATAGTGTGGCCAGCAGGACTAGGGAAGCGCTCTTTCCCATGTACTTGGCACTGGTGATGCCACACATCAAATATTGTGTTCAGTTTTTGGCCACTCGCTACAAGGAAGACACTGAAGTGCTGGAGTGCATCCAAAGAAGAGCAGCAGAGCTGGTAAAGGCTCTAGACCACTTCTTATGGGGAGCAGCTGAGGGACCTGAGAAAAGGAGCCTGAGGGCAAACTTTATCACTCTATACAACTATATGAAAGGAGGTTGTAACAAGGTGGGTGTCAGTCTCTTTTCCTAAGTGGCAAGTGATAGGACAAGAGGAAATGCCTTCAAGTTGCACCAGAGGAGTTTTAGATTGGATATTAGGAAAAAAATTCCACATTGAGATGGTTGTCAGACATTGGAACAGGCTGCCCAGAGAAGTGGTTGAGTCTCTTTCCCTGGAGGAAATTAAAAGGTGTGTAGACATGATGCTTAGGGACATGGTGTCGTGGTTTGATTGTGGGGTGACAATAAAACCGTGCCAGATGCATCCTCCCCACTTCCCCCTTCAGCCCCTCCCTCTCTCCCCTTCCCACTAAGGACAGGAAATTGGGAGGGAAAGAAGGACAGAGAGAAGAGAGTTGGAAAAATTAAAAATGTTTTACTAATGCTACCAATAAAAATAGAGAAAATAATACAAAATATACAAAACCAATCTTAAAAGTCCCGGCAACTGCTCTGGCAGATGTAGGGCCGGCATCCAAAGTCCTGGACTGGACTCTGCAGCCAACCGGAACTGGATTCAGTCTGTCACTAGGCCTCAACTCACAAGGACAACTCGCAAGGTCCTCTCCCAATGTCAGCCATAAGGAAAAGGGATGAGATCCTTGTGATCCCCCACTTTTATAAGAAGTATGACGTGAATGGTATGGAATAATTTAGTTGGTCAATTTTCAGTTCACCTCCTGCTTGTACATCTCGCGAGATGCATCATTATCAATGACCTTGCATTCCATTGCTATGTCTACCAAAACATGTATCTAACTTTCAGGAAAACTGCAGTTAGTAAGAAGACTTTAGCTGACAGGGAAATTCGCTAAAAGAGAAACTTGTTTTTAACAAAACCAGGACATTCCACCCCTTATGACATGCCATTCATGGCATACTTAGACCTTATCAATACAATCTAATTAATCACTACTAATATATATCTATATACATATGTACATGTGTACACAGGTGTAATTCATCATTCTCGTAGTCTGTGGACCGTCCTTCAAAAAGCTCAGTAAGTTCATTTATCACAACAGTCTCCCAGGGCAGGAAAAATCTAGTGCATCTCATGACCACTCTTTGTGGATTAAAGACATCAACTTCGAAGAAGTTGTCAGGCGCCACTTGAAGAAGCTAAATCTGGTTTCATCACAGCTGTCTTGATCTGAAAGACACTTACTAAACACTGTTAGTATGGCAATTAACATCATGCAGTTCAGTATTGAATATTTTCACCTAAAATCAAATCCCCTTGAGGTACACACTGAACTTCTCCATCCTTAAGCATCACCCACCAGGTGCTGCCAGGTCCTTGGGCAAAAACAATCCCACAAATGGGCTTGCCTTTGCCCAAGGCAGGACTAACCCAGACTGCCTTCCCTAACATATTTTTCATGTGTACTACAGGGACTCCTTCTACAGTACGTAGAATTTCTGATTGGGCAGGCCCGGCTTGATTGGTTGATCCCCTAGTGTTGACCAACCAAGTGGATTTTGCTAAATGTGAATCCCAGTTTTTAAAGGTTCCACCACCCAATGCCTTTAGTGTAGTTTTTAACAAACCATTGTACCTTTCAATTTTCCCAGAAGCTGGTGCATTATATGGAATGCGATATACCCACTTAATACCATGTTCTTTGGCCCAGTTGTCTATAAGACTGTTTTTGAAATGTGTACCATTGTCTGATTCAATTCTTTCTGGCATACCATGTCACCAAAGGACTTGCTTTTCAAGGCCCAAGATAGTATTCCAGGCTGTAGTATGGGGTACAGCATATGTTTCCAACCATCCAGTGGTTGCTTCTACCATTGTAAGTACATAGTGCTTACCTTGACGTGTTTGTGGAAGTGTGATGCAATCAATCTGCCAAGCCTCTCCATACTTATACTTTAACCATTGCCCCCCATACCATACAGGCTTTAACCATTTAGCTTGTTTGATTTTGGCCCAAGTTTCACATT
Organism: Caloenas nicobarica; assembly: GCF_036013445.1. Classification (NCBI taxonomy): domain Eukaryota; kingdom Metazoa; phylum Chordata; class Aves; order Columbiformes; family Columbidae; genus Caloenas; species Caloenas nicobarica. Next base: position 43,381,887 of record NC_088284.1, on the reverse strand, counting down.
CATGAATAACCTGTGAAATAGTGTCCATAGTTAAGTCCACCCCTCGATCACGAGCCTATTTATATGTTGCATTTCTGCCTTGATGCCCTGAAGCAACATGGGCCCACCGAGCTAGGAAAAGTTCACCTGTATGTTGTCAGTCCAAGTCCACTTCAGCTACTTTAATCTTAGCAGCTTGATCCACTTGCTGGTTGTTTTGATGTTCCTCAGTGGCTCGACTTTTAGGCACACGAGCATCTACATGATGAACTTTCACAGGCAGGCTCTCTAGTTGAGCAGCAATGTCTTGCCACAGTGTGGCAGCCCAAATGGGTTTACCTCTGCATTGCCAGTTGCTTTTCTTCCATTGCTGTAGCCACCCCCACAAGGCATTTGCTACCATCCATGAGTCAGTATAAAGTGCTGGCCACTTTCCTCATTCAGCAATGTCCAAAGCCAGCTGGATGGCTTTCACTTCTGCATATTGACTAGATTCACCTTTTCCTTCAGTGGCTTCTGTAACTCGTTGTGTAGGACTCTACACAGCAGCTTTCCATCTTCGATGTTTTCCTGCAAGACGGCAGGATCCATCTGTGAACAGGGCATACTGCTTTTCAGTCTCTGAAAGTGTGTTATACGGTCATGCTTCTTCAGCATGTTACTTCCTCCTCATCTGGAGACATCCCAAAGTCTTTACTTTCTGGCCAATCGGTAATCACTTCTAAGATCCCTGGGCGATTAGGACTTCCAATTTGAGCTCGTTGCCTGATCAGTATGATCCATTTACTCCACATAGCATCAGTTGCATGATGCATAGAGGGAACTTTCCCTTTGAACATCCAGCTCAGCACCGGCAGTCGAGGTGCCAGGAGAAGCTGTGCTTCAGTACCAATCACTTCTGAAGCTGCTCGGACTCCTTCATGTGCTGCTAGTATCCCCTTTTCAGTTGGAGTATAGTTGGTCTCAGATCCTTTATATCCTCGACTCCAAAAACCTAAGGGTCGACCTCGGGTTTCTCCTGATGCTTTTTGCCAGAGGCTCCAGGTAGGACCGTTATCTCTGGCTGTGGTGTAGAGCACATTTTTAACATCTAGTCCAGTCCGAACTGGTCCAAGGGCCACCGCATGAGTTATCTCATGCTTAATTTGTTCAAAGGCTTGTCGTTGTTCAGGGCCCAACTCAAAATGATTCTTTCTACAAGTCACTCGATAGAGAGGGCTCACAATCTGGTTGTAGTCAGGAATATGCATTCTTCAAAAACCTACAACGCCCAAGAAAGTCTGTGTCTCCTTTTTATTAGTAAGTGGAGACATAGCTGCAATTTTGTTGATCACATCCATTGGGATCTGACGACGCCCATCTTGCCGTTTTATTCCTAAAACCTGGATCTCTCATGCAGGTCCCTTGACCTTTCTTCGTTTTATGGCAAAACCAGCATCCAGAAGAATCTGAATTATTCTCTCATCTTTCTCAGACTTCTTTCGCCGAGTCGCCCCATACAATGATGTCATCAATATATTGCAAGTGTTCTGGAGCTTTACTTTGTTCCAGCGTGGTTTGAATCAATCCATGGCAGATGGTAGGACTGTGTTTCCACCCCTGGGGCAAGCAATTCCACGTGTACTGGATGCCCATCCAAGTGAAAGCAAACTGCACCCTTCACTCTGCTGCTAAAGGAATAGAGAAAAATGCATTAGCAATGTCAGTTGTGGCATACCACTTAGCTGCCTTTGACTCCAGTTCAAATTGCAGTTCTAGCATATCAGGCACAGCAGCACTCAGTGGTGGTGTAACTTCATTCAGGCCACAACAGTCTACAGTTAGTCTCCACTCGTCACTAGACTTACGCACTGGCCAAATTGGGCTGTTAAAAGGTGAGCGAGTCTTATTGATCACACCCTGGCTTTCCAGGTGATGAATCACCTTCTGAATAGGAATCAAAGAGTCTTGATTGGTGCGATATTGTCGTAGATGCACCCCCGTGGTAGCAGTTGCCACCTGCTGATCGTCAACCATCAGCAGTCCTACAACAGAAGGGTCATCTGAAAGACCAGGCTAATCAGACAGCTGTTCAATTTTCTCAGTGTCCACAGCTGCTATACCAAATGCCCACCCATACCCTTTTGGGTCCTTAAAATACCCTCTCCTGAGGTAGTCTACGCCAACAATGCACGGAGCATCGAGACCAGTCACAATGGAATGCTTTTGCCAGTTTTTTCCAGTTAGGCTCATTTCAGCCTCTACAACAGTCAGTTCCTGGGATCTCCCAGTCGCTCCAACAATTTTGATGGATTGTGTTCCTTTATAGTTGGAAGGGATTATCGTGCACTGAGCACCAGTGTCCACCAAAGCTTTGTACTTCTGGGGATGTGTTGTACCAGGCCATCGTATCTGTATAGTCCAATAAACCCTGTTATCACTTCCCTCTGCCTGGCTGGAGGCAGGGCCCCTCTGATTTCTGTTTTGCACAGTCTCCGGGTGTGAATTAGTGGTTCCTTCAAGAGCATCAGAATCTCTTCTGCCCCTTCTGTAAACTGGAGCAGCCATTTTCCTAGGAGTTTTTCCTTTTAACTCATGTACTCGTTCTTGAAGTTCTGTGGTAGGTCTTCCATGCCACCTATTCCTGTTTTCTCCCTGCTCACGTAGGAGGAACTACAGTGAACCTCTTTTTGTGGACTGCCTCCATCCTCTCTCCTGAGATTGGAAGCGCCTTCTCCTAATAGCTGAAACATAGGATCGTACAGGTCATGAATGGTACGTGTCTTCTCTGAGAGCTTTGATTTCTTGCAACAGCTTTTCAAACCAGTCATCAGATTTTTGACACAGTCTCTCCACAGCAGAGACACAAGCTGGTAGAGAACCAGCAAGGCTGTCCTCAAAGTCCCAGAGCTGCTCAATCACGTCAGAAATCCTTTGTCTACTACTAGCTGTCCGGATCATTGATGCCAATGACTTAGCATATGCAGGTGGTGCACTTTGCACAAATCTGTGCCACATAGGTCGTGTGCAATCGATTCTATCTGGGTCTGTCCCCTCTTGGCTGTTTGGCCCAAAACAGATGATCTCTTGCACAGCTAATTCTCTCAGGAACTGGATACCTCTCTCCATAGTATTCCATTTCCCTGATGTGCATATACAATCTTCCTTGTAAGGAAATCTTACTTTCATAGCTGTCAGGAGTCGGGTCCAGAGGGTAGTGGGGTTGTGCTCTCTTGAAATTGCCCTGTCAAGGGTGGAATCTTTTGACAGAGATCCCAGCTGCCTGGCTTCCTCACCTTCCAGTTCTATTGTTTCAGCCCCATTATCCCAGCATCAGAGCAGCCAGGTTACAATATTCTCACCTTCGCGACAACTGAAGTCTTTTCGCAGATCTCTCAGCTCACCTGGAGAAAAGGACCGAGTGGTGGTCACTTCCTCTCCTCCCTGTGCTGATGATGCATCTTGGGTTGATGTTGGCCCTGTGCCATCACCCTTTTGCCATCAGCTGCAGCACAAGTAGTCTTTCTTGTGACTTTCTTACAACTGGCAACTGATGCAGATATGGGCTCACCATCCTTTGATTTATTTCCAGAGTCTGAGTGACTGTCACTGGCATTGGCATAATCAAAGTGGTTGTTATGGTTACAACAGCAACAGTGCCCAGTGTGTGAGGAAGGAGGGGCTGCCTTGTTAGCCTTTGAGGCTGGAGGAGTAACAGTATCTGCAGTCAGCGAGGAAGTAACCTTGGAGGACTGGCTCTCCACAGAAGCAGCTGTAACCCCCTTATCAGTTTCTGAGGCTGCGCTATCTGAGTTTCGAACATCTCGGAGTGTTTTTTGCTAAAACTTCAGTAGATGCCACGCAAGTGTCAGGACTCAAAAGAGACGCAAACCTCCTATTTAACCTCATTTCTCTTAACACTAGCACAAGCACAAGTACATTCAACAAGACAGATAGCACCATCATAGTTCTATCAAAGCTCCAAGGGTATTCAAAGCTCTCAAAAACATTTGTAAACTGTCCTAGTGAGAAAGTGGAAGTATTGTTAGTCAACCTTTCTAAAGATTTGCTTGACTAATTAGCAAACACATAGCTGTATTGCTCTTTTATCTCTCCTGGAGGTTTTTCAAGGTAAAGCAGAAACGAGTAGAAATTCATTATCGGCTGCAGCATAATGAAGTAAACCAGTGCCAGACCACACAATATAATTATAACCATCATCCAGTTTCTTGTTGTTATATAATGTACACATCGATTCATAAAGAATGCCCAGCACAGGTAGGGGACCATAGAACACAATGTAGAAAATAGCTGATACAACTTATACCACAGCATCTTTAAACCAATGTAATTCACTCTGCCTTAGTACCACTAGATAATGTCTGAAAGCACACAGACCCACAAGTCTCACAACTCTATGAGTTGGCACCATGCCAAGAAAATTAAAAGGTACGTCAGAGCAATAAGAAAGCAAAAAATCTCCAAATTTACCCCTTTTTAGTGCCAAATTTTAACCCTTTCTCCGCCCCACGTTGGGCACCAATTATCTGTCACGGTTTGATTGCAGGGTGACAATAAAACCATGGCAGATATATCCCCCCCACTTCCCCCTTCAGCCCCTCCCTCTCTCCCCTTCCCACTAAGGACAGGAAATTGGGAGGGAAAGAAGGACAGAGAGAAGAGAGTTGGAAAAATTAAAAATGTTTTACTAATGCTACCAATAAAAATAGAGAAAATAATACAAAATATACAAAACCAATCTTAAAAGTCCTGGCAACTGCTCCGGCAGGTGTAGGGCCGGCACCCGAAGTCCTGGACTGGACTCTACAGCCAATCAGAACTGGATTCAGTCTGTAACTGGGCCTCAACTCACAAGGACAACTCGCAAGGTCCTCTCCCAATGTCAGCCATAAGGAAAAAGGAGACGAGATCCTCGTGATCCCCCACTTTTATAAGAAGTATGACGTGAATGGTATGGAATAATTTAGTTGGTCAATTTTCAGTTCACCTCCTGCTTGTACATCTCGCGAGATGCATCATTATCAATGACCTTGCATTCCATTGCTATGTCTACCAAAACATGTATCTAACTTTCAGGAAAACTGCAGTTAGTAAGAAGACTTTAGCTGACAGGGAAATTCGCTAAAAGAGAAACCTGTTTTTAACAAAACCAGGACACATGGTTTAGCGGTGGACTTGGCAGTGAGTTGGACTTGATGATCTTAAAGGTCTTTTCCAGCCTAAATGATTCTACGATTCTGTAATTCTAATTCCTGCACTGCTCATTGGAAGGTTACAGAGAAGAGACAGGCTCCCCTAAGAGGCACAGACTAAAGGGACAAGAAAGAGCAGGAAAAAGTTGCTGCAAGGGAAATTTCTGACTGAAAACTGAAAAAAAAATTATTTACCTGCAAGCAGTATTGCCCTGGGACAGAGACCAGAGGGATGAGGATGATCCAAACATGGAGATTTTCAAAACTGGGGTCTTGCACTGAAGACCTCCAGAGGTCTCTTCCAGCATAAATTATCCTGTGGTCCTCTAAGGATTTGACATGAAGCATTTATTAATTTGTGATATGCTCATAGCATCATTGTACTGCAGGTCTACGGCTTCTCCCAAGTGCTCAGGGGTGCAGTTAGCTGTCTTCTACACAGCCCACTTGTCCTCTGATGGCACTCCTGATATGCACTTAAGGAGGTGCTGGAAAAGATGTTCGTAAAGCATCAGCAGGCTTGCAGAGTGACAAGGACCAATCAGAATTAACAAAATGCTGTCTATAGGTAATCCTTTCAAAATTAAGAAAAACATATCCTAAGAGATTTTTTACCTCCTGAAACAGCCCCCAGGCACAGAATGGATTCATGTCATTTTTTACTGGTGATCTAGCTATGCCTGAAATGTATTTTCTTAAAACACTTTTGCTGTTTAAAATAAAATTTTAAAAAATTGATTTTGATTCATTTATGAATGTAACTCTAGATGGTATTCTGGAAGCAGATACATCGTCACTCATTCTGTGCTCTGAGCCACATCCAATATATAAGCTGTGGCTAGATAAACACATACATAGGGAAGAGTTATTGCATAGGCACAGGACATTAACTTCAGCCCAGCACCACCACAAATACAGTTTCAGGTATCCAGTCAGCACAAAAGCTGCAAATTGACTGCTTTCTGCAAAACTCGGTGAACACATAATTCATCTGGTATTCCCTGAGTAGGCACTGCAGTAAATTGCTGGCAATATCTGCATGTACACTTTTCCCTTTATGCAGAAATTTAGTCTCCACAGTTAAGGGAATGTGAACCACTTTCTAAACAAAATATAATACATCTTTGAGGATTTAATCTTCTTCAGTATTTATAGATATTTACTGAAAGTGGCAAATTGCTACAAGAAAACATGTCAGACCTTCTGAGAGAGCAAAGGGTGAAGAAAGAATACTGAGCCACCTATGTTTAGCAACACTCTTTTTTTCATTTGATTTTTTAAAAGGTTACTTGCTATGTTTCTGAGATCCTTTTTGAGTTATAAATTGCTTACTGAAAGTATTTGATAGTAAAGATTTGATTTGTTGTGTACTGGTTAATTTGGAGTGGCCACATGTGGGAAACCACATGTTCCTGTTCCTTCTTATTCTTCATATTGAAAATGTAGAAAAACATTGCTATTCACACTGGACTCAGTGTATGTTTTCACACAGACCTCACTCCTTTTATGTTCCTGCCAATTACTTGTTTGTTCAGAATACACAGAGAAGGCAAGTATGCAGCATAAAAACTAATTTGTACCGAAGTTATTTACTTGCTGTATTTGGCAATACTGTATTGGCAATACTGTTGTCCTGGTAAATGGAAATGGATTTTTATCTAAACATTATGTACTGTGCTATCACAAGCACAAAATTTGGTTGATTCAGCAAAAGGTCTTCAGGCAGCTAAGAATCATTGTAAAAATGTATGAAAAGAGAATGAGCTTTATGCTGAAATTGTTAAAAGAAGCAACGTATTCTGAACTGTATAGGTTTTGGAATGATCTTCCAGGAAAGCTTCCTTCCATGCTCTGATACCACTGTATTTTGATTTGATAAGACTCGGAATGAATTGATGACTTCAATATTAAGGAAAGAGAGCTATTTCAGTTGCTAAGACAACCATCTCATGACACTGCAGTACAGCAAAAAAAATGGACTACTGTTAAATGATGCCATTAAATTAAGGATCTAGAAGAAATATAATGCCACATCCTTAGCTGACACAGACCTAGAGACCTATTCTGATCTGCAAAGATGAAGATCTAGCATGCATTTCTTGAAAGGATATATGCTGATTTTTGACATGCACTGTCATTTCTGAATCCAGATTGAGACCCACACAGTTTGCTCCTGCTGGGTAAGTCAGAACTCATGACCTGGGAATCAGATCTGTTCTTTCACAGGCCCATAGAATAGCCTGGAAGACACCACTGATCTCTATGCTACAGTTCCCCATCTGGCAAACGGCAGCAGCTAATCTGCATTTCCAGTCTTCCTTTCCATCTCCAATGCTTGAGCTCAGCTGCCACATGGTGCAATGTAACAGCAGAATTTATTATCCCATCTATAGGCTTACAGAAGTTCCAATGCCACCAAGTGGCATTGTTCTGCTTCTCCAGTACTAGCATCAAAAAATCTTATGCAGATGACCATAGCCCAGACAATGAAGCAGCATGGATGAGGAATTGCTTACAAGTGATCCAAGTTGAAAGATTCACAGTAGGAGAGTCACCTCCTGACACTTGATGAGTTGGACTTCCCTGGTCTTCTCCAGCCTTTTCAAGGTATTTTCTGCCATCTGTGAGTGGAAAGAAGTACTCTCTTCTCATAGGACCATATAGCATTACTGTTATTACTAACTGTCATTTTCTGCTCCAGAAACCAGTTTCTTATTGATCTGAACTCTGCTAAAAAATGTTTTTGAAGTTGGTTGTTAGTCTTAGGTAGTTCATTTATTTTTAAAAAGTCACTTAAACTTTCGCTGCTATTACTACAAATGATGCCTAGAGGGAAAATTCCTGCTCCCCAAACTGGTGTGCCCAACGGACTATTACCCCCTACTGATCTTCCAGACAGATGGGGAGGAAGCGGCATCCCGTAGTCTGAGGGGAATGAAGAAAGACTTCAAGGCCTTGGGACGAATGGTGAAAGAGTCTGGGGCTCAAGTTATCTTCTCTTCCCTCCTTCCATTTTTGGATGATGATGTGGGACGGAATAGAAAAATTGAGTCCGTAAATGATTGGCTTCGGGACTGGTGCTACAGGCAGGGCTTTGGGTTCTTTGATAACGGCTGGTTTTATAAGACACCAGTCCAGTCAGTGATATGTGGGAAAGGTTTATCCCACAGGGGTAAAAGGATGCTGGGACAGGCATTAGCAGGGCTCATTTGCAGGGCTTTAAACTAGATTTGAAGGGGGATGGGGTTGTAGCTGGGCTTGCATCGGTGGGGCAGCATGCTGGAATCCATAAAGACCGGGAGGCCCCTCAGGCCCCTAGGGTGAAATCAGTGTACTTGGCTCGCTCCCTGAAGTGCCTGTACACCAATGCGCGCAGCATGGGGAATAAGCAGGAGGAGTTAGAAACCTGCGTTCGGTCAGGAGATTATGATCTGGTGGCATTAACAGAGACATGGTGGGACAGCTCACATGACTGGAATGTGGTCATGGATGGCTATGTCCTTTTCAGGAAAGACAAGCCAGCCAAGCGTGGTGGTGGAGTTGCTCTTTATGTGAGAGAGCAACTACAATGTATAGAGTACTGTCCAGGTGTGGTTGAGGAGCAAGTTGAGAGTCTGTGGGTGAGAATTAAGGGGCAGGCTGGCAGGGGTGACACTGTCATGGGAGTCTATTACAGGCCACCAGATCAGAGTGAGGATGTTGACGAGGCCTTCTACGGGCAGCTGAGCGTGGCCTCACAGTCACAGGCTCTGGTTGTTATGGGGGACTTTAACTACCCTGATGTTTGCTGGAAGGACTACTCAGCCAGCCAGCCTCAGTCTAGGAGGTTCCTCCAGTGCATTGACGATAACTTTCTGATGCAAATGATGGAGGAGCCGACTAGGAGAGGTGCGCTGCTGGATCTCTTCCTCGCTAACAAGGAGGGTCTGGTTGAAGCAGTAAAGTTTGAGGGCTGCCTTGGCTGCAGCAACCATGAAATGGTGGAGTTCAGAATCTCCTGTGGTGGGAGCAGAATACCGAGCAGAATTGCAACCCTGGACTTCAGCAGGGCCGACTTTGGCCTTTTCAAACAATTGCTGGAGGAAATCCCGTGGGCAAGGCTGCTTGAAGGTAAAGGGGCCCAAGATAGTTGGTTAACATTCAGGGACTGCTTCTACCAAGCTCAAGATCAGTGCATCCCGACGCACAGGAAGTCAAGGAGGGGAGCCGGGAGACCTGCGTGGTTAAACAGGGAACTGCTGGGCAAACTCAAGTGGAAGAGGAGGGTTTACAAATCATGGAAGGAGGGGTTGGCCACTTGGGAAGAATATAAGGCTGTTGTTAGAGGATGTAGAGAGGCAGCTAGGAAAGCTAAGGCCTCCTTAGAGTTAAACCTGGCGAGAGGGGTCAAGGACAACAGGAAGAGCTTCTTCAAATACATGGCAGATAAAACTAACACCAGAGGCAATGTAGGCCCACTGATGAATGGGGTGGGTGCCCTGGTGACAGAAGATACAGAGAAGGCAGAATTACTGAATGCCTTCTTTGTCTCTGTCTACTCTGCCAGAGGCTGTCCTGAGGAGCCCCGTACCCTTGAGGCCCCAGAGGAAGGCAGGGCAATGGAGGAATTTGCCTCAGTTGATGAGGACTGGGTTAGGGACCAGTTAAGCAATCTGGACATCCATAAATCCATGGGTCCAGATGGGATGCACCCGCGGGTGCTGAGAGAGCTGGTTGAAGTCATTCTAGGCCACTCTCCATCAAATTTGCTAAGTTGTGGGAAACGGGAGAGGTGCCTGAGGACTGGAGGAAAGCAAATGTCACTCCGGTCTTCAAAAAGGGCAAGAAGGAGGACCCAGGCAACTATAGACCGGTCAGCCTCACCTCCATCCCTGGGAAAGTGATGGAACACCTTATCCTTGGTGCCATCTTAAGACATATCAAGGATAAGAGGGTCATCAGGGACAGTCAACATGGCTTCACCAAGGGGAAGTCGTGTTTGACCAACCTCATAGCCTTTTATGAAGACGTAACAAGGTGGATTGATGATGGCAGAGCAGTGGATGTGGTCTACCTTGACTTCAGCAAAGCATTTGACACCGTCTCCCACAGCATCCTCACGGCAAAACTGAGGAAGTGTGGACTGGATGATCGGGTAGTGAGGTGGACTGCAAACTGGCTGAAGGAGAGAAGCCAGAGAGTCGTGACCGATGGGGCGGAGTCTGGTTGGAGGCCTGTATCTAGTGGAGTGCCTCAAGGGTCAGTTCTGGGACCAATACTGTTCAATATATTCATCAATGACTTGGATGAGGGAATTGAGTGTACTATCAGCAAGTTTGCTGATGACACCAAGCTGGGAGGAGTGGCTGACACGCCAGAGGGCTGTGCTGCCATCCAGCGAGACCTGGACAGGCTAGAGAGTTGTGCGGGGAAAAATTTAATGAAATATAACAAGGGAAAATGTAGAGTCTTGCATCTGGGCAGGAACAACCCCAGGTTCCAGTACAGGTTGGGGAATGACCTATTAGAGAGCAGTGTAGGGGAAAGGGACCTGGGGGTCCTGGTGGACAGCAGGATGACCATGAGCCAGCACTGTGCCCTTGTGGCCAAGAAGGCCAATGGCATCCTGGGGTGTATTAGAAGGGGGGTGGTTAGTAGGTCTAGAGAGGTTCTCCTTCCCCTCTACTCTGCCCTGGTGAGACCTCATCTGGAATATTGTGTCCAGTTCTGGGCCCCTCAGTTTAAGAAGGACAGGGAACTGCTGGAGAGAGTCCAGCGCAGGGCCACAAAGATGATTAAGGGAGTGGAGCATCTCCCTTATGAGGAAAGGCTGAGGGAGCTGGGTCTCTTTAGCTTGGAGAAGAGGAGACTGAGGGGTGACCTTATTAATGTTTATAAATATATAAAGGGTGGGTGTCACGAGGATGGAGCCAGGCTCTTCTCGGTGACAACCAACAGTAAGACAAGGGGTAATGGGTTCAAGCTGGAACACAAGAGGTTCCACTTAAATTTGAGAAGAAACTTCTTCTCAGTGAGGGTGACGGAACACTGGAACAGGCTGCCCAGGGAGGTTGTGGATTCTCCTTCTCTGGAGACATTCAAAACCCTCCTGGACGCCTTCCTGTGTAACCTCACCTAGGTGTTCCTGCTCCGGCAGGGGGATTGGACTAGATGATCTTTCGAGGTCCCTTCCAATCCCTAACATTCTGTGATTCTGTGATTCTGTGATTCTGTGAAAAGACACTCCAACCATCCTGAAGTTCAGTACATCCAAGAGTTTCATTTGCTGCACTTAGTATCCCCTGTCTTCAGGTATGTGTGTCTGAATTTGGCAGAGTGAGGTATGCCTATCACCACTTATTTGGAATCTTGCTCTTTGGTGATGTTTTAAGCTGCTGCAAGAGCAGACCATGATGTGGTAGCATTGTTGGTCAGCATATTCCTCTATGACGACCTGTTTTAATTTGTAACTTTGTTTTCCTGGTTGGCTAACAGTGAGGACCTAATTGTGAAATTTTTCCATGCTTGTTTTCCTTCCTTAGACTGGCTGTTTTGAGATGTTGTTTGGTTTCGCAACAAACATTTGAACATTCTCTGAAATAAGATGTGGTAGCAAAGGAAGCTGAAAGAATGTGTACCTTTGAAAAATATTCTTTAACCTTCTCCATTTTTCTTGTGTTTGCTTCCCTATTTCAACATTTCCTAGTTCCACATTTTGGAAGAAAAAGAAACAACAAACAACCACAACAAAACCCCCCACTTTACATCAATGTCTTGATTTCTTTCTTATATGCATCAAGTTTTTCTTAACAAAGTAGAAAAGAAGTCTAAATCAGAAAGATGAAATTCAGTAATGAAAGAGAAAACAAATGCACAAGCACAATAGAAGAATAAGAAGTCTACATAAGCACTGTTGAAAACAATGAGGGGACATCAGGGCCTTGGCCTGGGTTCATTGGAAGAAATTGTTATGAAAAAGCCAAATGTTCTTCTTGCGTAGTCTGTGAGACAAAAGGAGATGATTCTTCTGAATTGAAGGTTGGTAAGGTTGTATTTCAGTAACTTTTGTAGTTGTGTACCAGGTTTTAAGAAGATGCAGACAAGTTGGAGAGAACCAAGAGGAGAGTGATAAAAGACTTAGAAAACATGAGCTCTCAAGAAAGGGTTAAGTACTTGAATTTGATCTGCAAAACGGAGTGGCTGAACAGGACTTGGTAAATCATCAGAACTGTAAAAGGGTTGTTTTGAAGAGGATTATCATCTATTGTCTTTTGTATCCAAGCAGAGAAGGACAAAAAGTAGATGGTTTAATTTGTAGGGAGAGAAATACAAGTTAGATGTTGCTTGTTCTGCAATGAGCCTTGGTCTTCTTGTGTCTGTGTTACTGTGTGTATTATTTGAGCACAACACAACCTTCACAAGGTAGTCCCATAATAGTGAGACTGCCTCTCACCCTCTTCCTAAGATCAATGTCATGGATTTAGGCAAATCAAAATTGCTAGCAGCAAGTATATTTTCCAAATAAAGTTGTTTTCCCATTTGGTATTAACCCGTAACAGAAGAATACAAGTCATGTTACGGGTATAAAGAGCTGTAGAGAAGATAGTCATTTGTGGATCAGGAAGAAGAGTGGGGAGAAAAAGAAAAAAAAAAAGAAGGAATTCCATCCTGGGTGATCTTGTACTTATGCAAAAATATTTTCCAACACCTTCTGGAGTGTCAGGACTGACACACAGCTCGACCATACAATTTGGCTGGATCTCTAGGCAGCAAAGTGTGGCTGTAAAGGAGACCTGAAGAGTAGAAATCCAGGGGTTTTGAATGATAACAGTGACTTGTCCTTGTTCCCTTAATTGATGTGGTTTTTTCTTGTGTTGAAAGGTTGACGTGTTCAAATTACCCCTGTTTGCAACACATGGCATTACTTTGTCCTAGCTTGACTTTCTAATGTATAATTTGTTTTCTTTTACTCTCATATTTATTTTTTGTAAGGCATCCAAGTAATCCTTTTTCCTCTATAGACTTTTAAAATCCTTTTTTTTTTTGGTCTCTCCCACTAAATTCCTTGCTCATTTCTAGTATCAGCTTCTGTAGGATCCACCTACCCAAACCCACCCAGTTGTTAGTCATTGCTCCACCCCACCATCTGCAGGCCGTGCCATTCATGGCATCAAATCCCTACTCATCATATTTCACTTACTCGTATCTTCCTTTAAATGCATGGTTTACCCAGATGCTGAGCTTCTGCTTCTTCTTTCCTGCACACCTCTCCTACTTTACCCGATTTCAGCCTTCAAAGTTATGACCAAAAGATTTTTTGGATAAGAAGAGAGGTGGTCTAGCACCATGATATCGTACAGCTTTCCTCCTTCATTTCTGAGATCCAGCTGTGCTTGAATGGCAATAGTTGCACAATCTTTCTGTTAATAGCTTTTGAAATTTATTCATTGCTGGCTGCTATCCTTATACAAAAGGTAATGACCATTCCAGGACATTGTCTCAGTGACATATCCCAGATCATGTTGTGTCTTGAGAAATTCCACCTTAGAGACCAAACAGTTTCTGGATGCTGAGATGTTGGACCCTGTACTTTCCAAAGGGAAGTGGAAATTGAATTCTTTGGGAAATGCAGTGCTAGCTACAAGTGCTAACATGGTGCAAACTGACACTGGCATGCATGGCATGCATTTCAAGGGCAGGCATGAGAGAAATAGGATGAAGAAAAGCATGGCAGTGGCCTCCTAGAAACTAGAGCAGCCAAATAGTCCAGGCCAGGCTGTAGGATTTTTGATTACTGGAAAGACTGTGTAATTTTAGAAAGGGAAGGGTATGATGAGGGAGGGCTGCCCTCTCATGTAATGCGGAGGAAAGACTACCAGCAGGTGGCAGCAGTTTGCAGCACAGCTGCATGCCTGTGGCATTAGGCAGAGTAGTATAGGAGAAGCCAGCAGGAGAGTCATAAGGACCAACACATATCCTCCTCATTATCAGTTCACCAACAGTGAGACAGAGGCTAAGCAGAGGGTTGTGATCAATGATGCAGACTCTGGTTGAAGGCCTGGAGTTAGTGGGATTCCCCAGGGGTCTGTGTTAGGTCCAGTCCTGTTCAACCTGTTCATCAACGACCTGGATGAAGAGACTGAGTGCACCCTCAGCAAGTTCACTGATGATTCCAAACCGGGAGGAAGGGCTGACACACCAGAAGACTGTGCTGCCATTCAGCAAGACCTGGACAGGCTGGAGGACTGGGCAGAGAAGAACCTGATGAAGTTTAACAAGGGCAAGTGTAGGGTACTGCACCTGGGGAGGAATAACCCCAGGCACCAGTACACATTAGGAGTGGAGCTGCTGGAAAGCAGCGCTGCAGAGAGGGGAGTTCTGGTCGACAACAGGTTGACCATGAGTCAGCAATGTGCCCTTGTGGCCAAGAAGGCCAATGGTATCCTGGGGTGCATTAGGAAGAGTGTGACCAGCAGGTGGAAGGATGTTATCCTCTCTCTACTCTGTCCTGGTGAGGCCACATCTGGAGTATTGTGTTCAATTCCGGGCTCCCCAGTTAAGAAGGACAAGGAATTACTGGAGGGAGTCCAGTTCATAGCGGTGCTCTACAAAGATGGTTGGAGCCTAGAGCACCTTTCTCATGAAGAGACACTGAGAGAATTGGGTCTGTTCAGCCCAGGGAATAGAAAGCTGAGAGGGGATCTTATCAATGTCTGTAAATATCTCAAGGGTGGGTGGCAAGAGGATGGGACCAGACTCTTCTCAGTGATGCCCAATGATAGGATAGGAGGCAATGGGCACAGACTGAAGCACAGAAGGTTCCATCTGAATATGAGTAAAACCTTCTTTACTTTGAGGGTGCCAGAGCACTGGAACAGGCTGCCCAGAGAGGTTGTGGAGTTTCCTTCTCTGGAGACATTCAAAACCCACCTGGACACATTCCTATGTGATCTGCTCTGGATGAACCTGCTTTAGCAGGTGCATTGGACTAGATGATCTCCAGATGTCCCTTCCAACCCTAATCAGTCTGTGATTCTGTGATTTTGTCCATTGTATGTGGCAAGTAAGATCAGTTTTGCTGGAGAGCAGAGCAGAGCAGAGGGCCAAACAACTTCTTCCATCTCTTATTCTGCTTAGCAGCCTGATCTGAGCCATGTGTCCACTTGTGCATGCTTGTTGAGCACGACGAGCTCTTACAGGATTTCTTCTCTGGCTTGCTGGGAGCAGAGTGTTGTAGGTGCACCCCAGACAGGGCTGCTCACCAGGACCACATTTTACCTGAATGCCAGCTGCTTATTAGGGGTGTTGCTCTTGGTCATGCGAGGCTAGACTCCAAGAAGAAATAAGAGAAATTCTGCAACATGTGAGTTTTGAAAGGACATGTGGAGATTCTTTTCTTCTGCTGGCTGTGGGAGGCAAAATGAGTGAGAGCTTATTTTAAACCTGAACAAAGTGATTTTAGCAACTTCTTTGAGGAAAAAAAAGACACATTCTGTAGTCTTCCTGAGCAATTTAAAGTGACAGAATCTAGTAAGAGACAGTAACATTTTATTAGGCATAAAACCCTGAGAAATATCTCACAGTCATAACCCTGAGACAGAAATAGAGGGGCAAAAATTGTATAGTGTTTTGAATTTCTTGGTAATACCAGTACATTCAGTCCTGCCTTTTCAGAAATATGTCAGCGATTAGTGAAAGAAGTTTGGCAGGTGAGAAGCCTGATTTAATCAAGGATGGAGAGGCTTTTTCTGAAATTTCTCTTACAGCAAAATCCCCTTTACATCTGAACCTGGAAGAAGATACAGAAGGAAGGTCTCGGGCCCATTCCCAATGTGATACTCAAATCAGAAGTAATTTTCAAAAAAATACATCTATTTACTGAAAACAACATCTGCAGCAGATGCTGCCAAAAGTAACAAATTGATATTTTACTAAAGGGGACGCTGCTTTGCTATCTTAGAAGAAACAAGTATCAGCTAATAAGTAATGAATGATAATGTAAGCAAAAAGGAGGGCATGAGGGCCATTCAAATGCAGCGAGGTTGGAGAATGATTCAGTCCAAACAACATGCAATGCAGCCGTACCTGCCACAGCATGAGGGACACTGAAAGGCACCTTTGCTCTTGCTTCTTAGAAGGTGAGGTAGAGGTTAAAGTGTTTTTGATGTGTGGTTGGTAATATGCAATAACAGCAACCAGGAAGGCAATCAAGCCTGAACTGTGAGCTGTTGTTCATGCTAATGGTACCAGCTGCTCTGTGCACACAAGGACTTGTGTCAAGTATGTCATGAACATGTACCAGGAACACAGAGGTAGCAGCTTGCAATTAGGAACAAAAGTACCTTAAATAAAATTCTTGTCATGCAAACTTGGGTTGATGATACCAATATCCAGCCTTTCCTCCACCCATGGGTCCTGCATCAAGTGTCTCCACTCAGGGGTCCCTGCAGAGGTTTGTCTCCCCTTGATGTTTACCCGTTATGGGAAGTATGTCACCCTTCCTGACTCAGTAGTGGCATTACCTGAGACTCTTTTTCAGCGTATTCTTGGGATACAAGCAGGCATCACAGACCAAGAGTTTCCACACAAACATGTGTGTACTCCATCTATTCTGAAAGCACAGTTATTTTCATAGAATCTGCAGGAAACAAGTGGTTACATGTGGTATTTGGTGTCAGCTTAATGAGAACTACATAGTGCATCTGCGTGCCTTCCTTCTGTCTTTTGTCTCCTTCATCTTACCTTTGCTTACCAGACCACTGCATAATTAATATGCCTCTCTCTCTTCATTGAAATCAAGGTAAGGTTTTCTTCTGCAAACTATGCTTTTCCTCTTTAGAGACTTTTCTGTATTTTCAAGCGTCACTAGAAGAATTTTGGAGTTTGCATAGCCTGTGCATTATCTTGGGTCCAGAGATGTTATGCAGGTGTGTTAGTACAGCAATCTGTTTGAGGCTAACTAGTCTAGCCAAAGAGTAAAATGGAATAACCAATGTAAAGCACCAAACTAAAGTGTTCCTCGTACTTCTGTTGACTTGGGTTTCTCAATATGCTGCTGAATCATGCTACATAAGCTCGACCTTGCCTGAGTTCAGTGGAAACTGGGTCAGACCAGTATTGCCAGTATGAATAATTTCATTGCAGCCTCTGCAGTTTGGGAGTGTGTTTTCGAAGCTTCCCTCAGATAGGATGGAAGGCTGCTTCCTCACACATATGCCCTCGCTCAAATTCTGTTGTGTTCTGTAGCTGCCTGTAAAATAGAGCCAAGCCAAATTGCTGCTCTTCTCCGTTTTTATGCTGAAATAAAGCATCCCTTTTCAGCTGTGTTGAAGGGATCCCCACAGGTAAAAAGACAGTTAGTCCAAGCTTGAAGAGAGTGAGGTCCTCTGGTGAGCCTGGCATAGAAAAATGAGAGGATTCAAGTAATACTGGAGACGGGAGAGAGAAGAGAAGAAGTCAAATTTGGGAAAAGGGCTGTGTGCATCAGGGCAGGTTATTGTGTCATTTCACAGGAAGAAAGGACAAAAAGGTGATATTGCCATACTCATTAGCTAGCTGAGACTCAGAGGGGATTTGGTGAGAGCTGTTACCGTGATGCGTGGAAACCCTTCATTGTCCAGATTTTGAAGAAAGGGATCAGAAATCTTTGGGAAAGCATTCAGAGGGACACAGCAGCAAGAAATATGCCTTCCTCAGGATCTGGGACTCCCTCTGTGACAGGGAGCCTAGCAAGGTGAGAAACCTTGAAGGATATAGGAGGGATGCTGGCTTTCACAGCAATGGGAGGGGAATGGTAAGGAGAAACAAAATATCTTTTGTTCTGTTTAGGAAATAATAATTCAAAGATTTGAAGCAATCATTTCAAAGCCCGTATAAATAAAAATTACGTGCTTTGAAAGTATAGGAGTAGAAAATTAAAATTACCTACAGATCTGCTCAGATTTTCTGCCTGTGTTTCTGACAGGTAAAAAAAGTGGCAGCTCTTGTAAAACTATTTTTCTAGTCTTACATGTAAAGATCTGTGCAGCTCACAAGAAGTCATAGCAGAAAAATTAGGCTATACATAAGGGCAGAAATCTATTCTGGTAGTTATGTCTGTTAGTTTTCTTTCTGTCCTCTTTGTACTGGAGGGAAATTTGAAGCTAGGATGAAAATGAAGAGAAAATGGTAGCTGTAGAAAGGAAAGGAACGCCATTTCTGCAGCTTGGGAGGGTAAATCACAGGTTCCACAGTAGGTTGCATGACATCTTTCCTTATGGCAGAATTGGGTCTGGATAGCTGGCAAAACTAAGGATGCCACAAAGATGACGTAGGTGAGGGCAGTGTTTCTAGATCCTTGCAGAGGCTGGACATACAGTAGAGATGCAGACATGCCACCCTTGCTGGAGAGGCAGGCATCACCTGGACCACCGTACCTGCCATGCTCCTGCAGGAGAGCCTGTGTTGCCTCCTGCCTTTTGGAGACGACTGACAGTTCCCCACTGGGGGCAGTTTGCAGCTGCAAAGAGGGCAGGTATGATAATTCTTAATTTGTGGACCTGAGTAAAATTACCCTACAGGCTCCATGTAAAGCAAATGAAGTAGCACACATCTAGGTACTTCTGCATTTCAGTTTCCTCACAGCATCCAAGGTCTTCTATGATGGACAACCATATTAGAAAAGTGAGATTTTTAACACAGCTTTGCAGGCAGTGCAGAATGTGGGTAATGTCAATCTTCCACCTGAGCATCTTCCATTATCTGTATTGCCTCAGGGTAACGGAGAAAGTGAAACTCTGACATTGCCAGTGTTATGCAGATTATGTTTTCATACGCTCTTGAAAGCGGAGTGACTTGCCCAACCTTTGATGTACCTGTGATTTGGAGATAAATTCCCATATGCTTTTTAAATTCTCTTACTATCACAGTTCACTTGTCTTTTGCACAAAGAATACATATACATTAAGTGGAAATATCAACACATAGAGTTACTACCCTGTGGAATACTCTTATCCTGCAGATCATTCTTCCTGATTAACTTTAACTTTATTGCAGTGTTAGATGTAATGCTGGGATGCAGCAACTAATCTGAACATCTAATAACAGGCATTTATGAGGTTCTCAATATTTCTGATACATCTATACTATAAAAGCAAGGATCTTTGGCTGGGCAATTGCTCAGTGTCAAATTTTCTTTCTTCTTAACTTTCGCAATCCACTTTTCCCAGCTGTTCTGTAAATGTATTTATTATGTCTTGATCTACTTGATCTTGGTTTTACATTAACATTGATTTAGATATCACGGGATCCCTCTTTTTGAAGCTGCTTTTCATAGCAAGACATTTTTAACAAAAATACTGAGTTATGAAACAAACCTTTTCTTGGATGAAGTTCTTTGTGTGTATCTCAGAGAAGGAGCGACAGTTGTTTGTTTTTGAACTGAAGAGACAGGCACACAAAGACTGAAAAGGAACAACTTAGAAAGGCCTGTGAAGTGTTTATTAGGTCATTGTTTTTATGACTATAATGCCCGTTGGCAGTTCCTGGATTTGTGTCCATTAAACTTCTGGATTTTGAATTTTTCTGTTATGCTTTTATGACAGCTGGAGTGAGACAGGTATGCCTTTGGCCTACTATAATGAAGAAAAAATCAGTATTTCAGCGTTTAATTATGATTGTAGACTTAAAACTACTTTAGCCACCTTTACCCTGGCTTTCCATTCTGGAAGTATACAATTGAGGATAAAGTACATCTTTCTCTGAAAGTTCATTTCTGGCATGGAATTTTATTGTTGCACTTGATTTTTTCCTCACTGAGCAAATATTTAGTGTGAGTGTTGTCTCACTTCTGTCCCATAACTCCTAATCAGCGTGTGAGCTTTCTGGGGAAATATAGAGTACTATACTGAGATGGTGGGCAAGAAGGAAGTGGAAATCTGTTCCACTGTTAAGCTCTTAGGCAATACTGCAGTACAGTAAAAGAATTACAGCTTCCAGTTTTTCACCACTAATGGCAACCGTAGATATCTTCCTGCCCCATGTTCCTAAATCCCATTGAAAGTGGGCTAGATCTGATTTTCTGGCAGACACAGAACACCTAGAAAGCAGTATGAAAGTTAGGATCTCTCATTTTCTAGTCTGAGACTCCAAAGGCATTTTGATCTCCTCAGGTAAGCCGCATGATTATTTCCTGCCATGTATTTATTATAGTCAAGTAATTATTAGCAATGAGTTCTATTTATTTAGATTGCCTGAGCAGAAAGGAGACTTTTTCACGTGATTGTTGTGAGGAGATGAAACAACCACCTGAATACCTTCAGTCAGTCAGCTTGAGCACAAGAGGTCTCTGCCTCTGAAAAGGCGAGTACACCACCCAGAAGGGAATGTCTCGCTCCACAACTGTGTGGCAGAAGTAGGCAATGAGGCGCATTGGAGGATTCCTGGTCTTAAATAGCCACCACAGTAAGGAGCAGTTGTGACGGCAGTCAGAGCAACCACACCAGAGCCATTAATAATCCATTGCCCTGAAGGCAAAGGAGCAAATGCGAAACTGGAGCTAGGTGTGCTCCAGTAAAGATGCTTCCTGGGATCGATTTTGCAGGTCAAAGTCAGGTAAAGGATTAAATTTTCAAGAGTTTAACCACACTTTCAAGAGGTTAACCATATTACTATGCCTATGGGGGCACAGGATCTCATCTGTACTACATAATAGACACCTTTCCATATCGCCAGTCTTCTTCAGTTGCATTGCATCTTGTCCTGACACTCTGTTCCCTTGACTTTTCAATGACACCATTTCAAAATTTTCGCAAAATGAAATGTTGGCTGAAAGTAGATTCCATTGCATCCCTGAAGACAGGCAGTGGGATGGCTTTTGACATACTGAGGATATGGTAGCATGTCTCCACCTGTGTGTTAAAACAAACTGGAGAGCAATGTCAGTGCAGTGCAGGCTTTGTTCTGCACAGTGTACCTGATGGGATATCGCTGTCTTCATTACCAGAAGAAATTGAGAGAGGAAGATGACTGCAGAAGGCAGGATGAGGTGAAACAATAACTATCAATCCTGAGTGTTTGTTGCTGACAAAAATAGTGCCCATGTGGATTTTTCTTGCAAAAATATACATACGTCAAAATGCTAGTGACCTTAGGGAGTAAAGAAAAGAGAGTGCGTGAATGCAAACGCCAAAGGTTACTCTGAAGTTTCTCGGAGGACAAAGGAGAAATATATGAAAACTTCAGGTCACATGCAGAAAAATGGGTAAATCGTCAGATGATTTTCACAGGATGGATCACTGTTTCATTGCAGTGATGTTATTCCTTTGGAGGTCATGTCATGGAAAGTGAGGCAGTTGTGTTGGAGTAATTTTTTGAGTCTGCTACACCCTTGTAAGAGGAAAAAAATAAAGGAAAGCCAAAAAAAAAGCTGGTTTCTTCTGGGAAGAAAACTTAGGAGGCTGAAGGGATTGAGAAAGTGGTGAGAGTGCCTTGGCTTTAATACATGTGCCAAGACACCTGTCACCTCTGGGCTGCCTCACCAGGCATGAAATCAAAAATCTGTCCCCTGACACGCATTGCTTTCAGCTTTCTGATGCAAACCTGGGAGTCTGGGAGAGGTTGTGTTTGGATGTAACAAGCCTATCTCTGCAAGCTAGGTGGATCTTTTCCCACCTTTCTCTGCAAACTTCAAAACCACACTTTCCATCCTAGCACTTTCCATCCTTTCCTCTCAGCAGGCTGGTGCTGGTCTGCCTGAGCTCTTAGGAGCTTTGTCCCATGACTTCTTACCCTGACCTTTATCATGTCAAGCATTTGAGACATCATCATAAGTTTCGTCTTTTTTTCATAACAATAAAGAAGAAAAAAAAATGCAGAGGGATGCTGCCGGCCAGTCATTAATTTGCAATCATTACCACGTTTTTTCACTCGTGCAATGATTCTTTCCATGGATACCAGCGCAAACTAGTGGCTACGAGCATGCGTTCTGTGGGCTCCTATTTCCACAGAAACATATACGCTAGCAAGGAAGCTACTGTTCCTCGGCCAAACTCACCAAGTGGCATCATTCAGGAATAACAAGTTTCATTTTCAATATTGTGCTCAGGTGGTCAGTCGCAGGGTCTGGGAGTGGCATAGTGACTCACAATGATCCTTTCACTGGCGCAGTGTGCTTAAACCCAGGACATCCCAAGGAGATGCTGGCTGTAAAATGGGATTAGCAAATCAAAGACACCATGTATTGTGACCTGAGAAACATCAGTGGTGTAATATGATTATTAATTAATGACGCAAGGAATGAATGCTGATTTCTGTGCAGCTAGAGACTGCCCTATCATTGCAGTTTGGTGTCATCCTTGGTGGGCCATGGAAGCAGGTATAACTGGTTTGTATGTATGCAAAACATATATGTGCTATTGTGAAGGGCATCAAGCATACATAGTACAAGAACTTCCCAGAGACATAACTTGTTCTCTGCAGAATCTAGGGACAGCTGCTCCGTTATTGGTCACAGCAAATGCTTTTGGGTGACCAAGCAAATATGCACAGATGATTTGTGTTTGCTCCTACAAGAGGCGCTCCCTCTATACATAATATAAGTTTTCAAGTTGTCCTGCTGGTACAAAACCAGTCTGAATTTAGGAAGCAGGCAGTGAACTGACATGATCTTGAAGTCGAATAATTTTGGGAGTACACTCTAGTTCACTTAGCCAGAAATGGAGTTCATATGTAGATATCAGAAAAAAGCAAGGTTCTAGTTAATTTCTTACGAAGCCTAAAAAAATTCCTTTATATGTAAAGATATAACAGATGTAACAGTAGAAAAGTTGGTCCCTTGTGTGGCTATAAATATATGACATTTTCTATGACTTTGCACATAAGGTTTCTGTCACTGACATTTGTTGAATCTATCTAAAAGATGCACATTTTTGATTGCACTTATTCTGCTCTCTAGAAAAACTCTAAGAAAAATATTCCTAGCACGGTAGTTCACTGAAGAAAGACTTGAGAAATTATACTCACTCCAGCCTTAAACTGGTGAATCACACCAATTTCATGTTAATCCAATTGCATTCATATAAGAATAAAAAATAATTTATTTTCATTTTGGATATATAGTTATAATATGGTGAACCGTCCATTAGTAACCAGAATAAAGGCCATTGTTAGATAAAAATTGTTTCGCAAGTTTAATCCTCGCCTTCAAACTCTATATGCTGTAAGCATTGGGTCAGGTATTTTTCAGTTCTTCCCAGAGAAGGCCAGATATGAAGGCCAGAAGAGGCATCCAGCCCAGCCTGCTGCAGACATCCTGCCCAGCCTGATCATTTGCTTTCAACTATTACTGCTGTATGTAGGTCCATAAATTTGTGGAATAAACTTACCTGCCAAGATAATAATCTTTCTGAATTTGAAAAAAAAATAATTCAGTGCTTTCAGTAAAGGCTTAGTCATCCTTGCCATTACAAATTGCTCCTTGTTTCTAATTTTTCTAGCATTAACTCCTAGCTAGTGTGTTTATGCATGTCTTTTTTAGTCTGTGTTTAAAATTTCTTAAATATTGGTGATCTGCCTGTATTCTGTAATCAAGTCGGGCCTCTATCTTCTGGATTTTTGTTTGGTGATAAGGAGCTCAGGCTCATTGAATCACTTACAAAATAAAGCTGTCCTCAAACCTCCAATTCTTTTCTCATAACAGTCTCTTCATTTTATTTTTAACACCCCTTTAAAAGTTTATAACAATCTATTTTTACTATCCCCTTAAAAGCATGGACATTTAAACAATTTATGGAATTCTGATATTGAACTCAACAGGTCTGTTTAGAGAGCTGGAAAGACCTGATTGCTAAATCCTATTGCCTCACTCACATTAGCTGGAGGCACACATTTATTTAATACCGTCATGTTGCATTAATGGTATATGTGTAATTTTGTCTGAGTCCCAAAACTTTTTTCCTGCCTTTAGCATACAGTTCTGTTGATGTGGCTTAGGGTCTTTAAACTTGTCAATGATACCTGTTTACATCAGACAAAAGCTTATGCTTTTTAACTCACAGATCTAATTTTTGCCAACCAAGCCTCACTCGTCTGTCCAGTTTTACGAGGAAATATGGGTGTCTGGATAAGGGTCATGTACAGAGAGTTGCCATGATGCATTTAGTGTGGAACTGAGTCTAGGTGACAAGGTGCTGCCTATCACAGTCCTGCTCCAAAAACTTGGTGTCCCTAATAGAGTGCAAGCCCTGGCAAAGAAATTAAAATGTACGTAAAACACGTACTGAGGTGTACAACTGCAGCACAGTAAACTGAAAATGCTCTTCATGCTGAAGTGGTTACCTCCCCTGGAATCCCCGCTTGTTTATTTGCCTTCCTAGTATTTTACTCTGTGCAGCCTTTCTTCTTCTGCAAAAAACCCCATCCATTTCCTTAAAAGGTATTAATTTTAAGTGGATGTATTCTATTTTGGACACATCCGTTTCATATCATTAGAATTATCACCCTGGAGTGCTAGCATGTATTTTTCTTTTCAGTTTCTTGTATCTGTGACTGCTTATCACTAAGGCATCTTTCCTCCGTATGAGTCAAGAGTTGATTTCTTAAGTCATCTGTGTCTTTCATGTGTCAGCTGGCAGCCGTACACCAACAGAGGTGGAACAAAGCAATCCACTGCAACTTTCCCTGGCACTGTAGGCAGGAGAGTCCTGGGCATCTCCCACGTGGCTGAGGACTCTAGGAGCTGAGTGGAACAGGTAACTAAAGAAAACAATATGTAGAATGATAAACTGGGCACTGAGACACGAGAAACATCTTCTGCTGACTCCATGGAATTTTCCGGGGGGCCGCAGTGGTGGGAGTGTCTTAGCCTGGTGCAGCCACACTTTCCTTCTCAGTTGAATTCCTGTTTTGAGATAATGCTTGTGCATGCTTCCAGTGATGTCTGATACACGACTGTGTGTCCTGTGTCCAAGCAGCTGTTACTAGGTAAACAAGGAGCCTATTTGTGGCAGGACTGTGCAGAAAATGTATAAATAAGGCTTGATGCAGGAGTGCTACAATAGTATCGGCACAGAGTGGTGGCATATTTGCAACCCACCACCACACAGAGGCTACCCTGCATGCCACTGGAGACTTGTGTTCCCTGAAACTGGAGGGAAGTCAGGAAAAATAAAAAATAGTGCTAGCGTGGTGCTTTAGTCTGTTTATGTGAGGGATATTCTAGATACATTGCCAAGAAGTACAATGTCTCTGGAGTAAATTCATAGCAGACAAGCCATCGGGTTCACAGAAGAGGATTTAGTTTTTGTGAAAGTTCCCAGGAGATGCTGTTATATATAAGCTTAAGTTTTCCTTAGCAGAGTGCAGCCCTCAAATGAATAATTTTATTCTTAAATTTTTGATGCAGCAACTTATCTGAAATAGATCTGCAGTTTTCATGGTTCTGGTTTTCTTGGTTCTAGTTTTCTCTGTGATTCTTTCTGTGTTTATCATCAATTCTGGAGAACCAGACACTATAGCTTGGGGTTGTGATTTGTGAGACAGAAAGGAAAGGAATAATATATTACACAAAGTCCTTATCTTTGATTTCTTTTCCTTTACAAATTCATCCAAAAAAACATGACGTGCTGCCTCCCAGCAGAGACTCTCCTGTAACAATTACTAAATTGTGTGTAATAGTAATTGCTTGAGTTACTTCATATACTCACTAGCAAGCAAATAATTTCCTGTTTCCTGGCAAAGAAGAATATAAATTATACAAATTGAGAGAGTTCAGAGGCTGAAAGATTTGAGAATGGATTTTTTCAAGACACCATATATTGATCAATGTTTGCTAAGTATGTATTAATAGAAAGTTAATAAAATCCATTTATGCCTCTGTAACATCAGGGAATGAATAGAAATATTTTAGTTTATAGCAAGCGAAGACCATATTAAAGAGGCTGTGGTACCTTTTATCTCTTTGCTGAATACACATTCAGGATAGACATATTTCCAGTATTGATGAAAATGCTTAGAATACTTGTGAATACCAGGCTGAGAGAAACACTGTGACACGGGACAGGAAGGAGGAATTATCGGCTATAGTGGCACAGACTTTTTCATGTTTAGGCTCTCTGTTTGCATCACTATATGTTCAGACAGCCTTCATATCTTGCATTTCTGAATAATTCTTCTTAGCTTAAATTACCTTTCTGTGAGTGCATATCTCTGCCATGACTTTACATGTCAAGGTTCACCCAAAAGCTGCCGGCTAACAGAAGTACATCTGGTACTGTAGCCAGAGCTGCAGTGAGGGCTGAGTCGTGGCTGATTGACAGAGACAGTGGGGACTGCATTAACTGCCCTTGCAGATAGGAAATAACACCTCATTGCCTGGTACCAGTTTCATTGTGAACTGCTCTTTGGAAAATACTGTATCAGCTATGGAAAAAATGAGGTATTGATGTTTCTGTTTTAGAATTAGTATTTCTCCTCAAAAGTAATCTGCAAGAGATGTGCCAAAAATAGCACTCACTAGGCTAAATTGTACTTGCTCAGCCTGATGTAGAAAATCCTAAATGCATCTAAACTACAAGCTATTTTACAGAGTTCAGGCTGTAGCTTTGTGAACGCATTTTCTATATGGCAGAGATGTAACAGACAAATGTAACAGATTTTTCGGGAAACATGACTTGTAAATTGGGAAAAATTTTTTAAAAAAAAGAAAACAGAAAAACACTCCTTGAAACAAAATTCTTTGCAGATAGAAAATATGTGTGAAAATAAGTACCCACCACCTGCTAGAAGAACGTTTAGCACTGATTATGTTTTAAACTTGAGAAAATCTCAGGCCAGCACTGAGAAAGTCTTAGCAAACCATCAGACCATTCCCACACAGAGTGGGAAGCAGTGTCACCATGTCTCCACTTTCTTCCCAGTTTCAGAAGAAATGAGTGGCAGAAGCTGCGTATTGCTCCTTCATTGATTCTAGAGGCAACTCTGCCAGTGAGACCGGATAGGTGGAAACACCAAACCCAGATTTCAGGCTTGGGGTGCAAAAAGTGGACTAGAGAGGTGCAAGTGCCACTGGGCAGGCAGAACAGGAAGGCAAACATGAAATTTAGCAAAAAAATAAAGCGTTGCCATTGTACAGCTTTGCACACACTTTGCAAACCACAGGCAATCCTTCGTCTTGTATTGTGAATGACCTCAGCTATAAGAAAAACAGCCAAGGAAATTTAGTTGTATCAAGTGAACAGTAAAGAATTAAGGTTGAGGGAGGCAGAGGTGCACTTGCTCATATTGGGAACAGCTCTCGTGTGGGAAACGGGCCTGCTTCGTTTTCCTTGATAGCTGTGAGAGCTCTGACTGATCCTGCTGGCAGTGTGGGGGGTGTGATGCAACACTGAGCATTGCTGGGCTGGCGCCCGAGTGTGTGGTGCAGTTCATGGCCTTTCTCCTTTGCAGCTTCACTCTAAGAGTAGGACCAGCTCCAGCAGCTGGTTCCCTCCCACCACCAGGTCTTTTGTAAGGATGTTTCCAGCATCATGCCTTCCCATCTCCCCAGGTAGAAATCCAAGTGTGGATGGTGGACGATGGATGAGTCTTTGTGCAAACTGTGCTGCTTTGATATCTTCACTGTATGTGCTCTTCATGTCACATTTTTTTCAATGCTCCATTTTGAAAGATATTATTTAAAAATATTACATAGCCATAATTACGGCTTTCAAGAGCACATCAGAAGTGAGATGTTCTGCTTTCCTTTCTCCTTTCTTCCATCCTTCCTGCAGAATTCAAGCACGTTATTATATTGCAGTGAGCAACACACTACTTCTGCCTAAGCTATGTAGCCACTGTACTCTTTCTTGCCGTCTTCTAGCATCCCTAGGGAAAGTGGTTTATATAGCACAGTACTCCCAACAATCTATTGTATTTCATTTCTTTCATGGGCGTATGTGGTGCTATTTAATTGTGAGACTGCAAGATGAGGAGGCCAGAGAATACCATTAGTTACCGTTATTAGCTTTCAGAGGAGCCCAGTCTGTAATGTGGGGCCAGAACAAATGCTGTGCATGCTTATTCTAGGAGGGGTGCAGATCAGGGGTGCAGCAAGTATCTGCTATAGCTGGTGATGCTGTAACTTATGCAGATATCTTCTGCTTTGAAAAAGCTGTGGCAGTATGTGCATGTTCGCTCTGGATTCCACAGCACTTCTTCTGAGGAAGGCATCAACTACTGGTAACGAGTCTCATTGAATGTAGTAATTAGGTGAATGAGCTCCTTTAAAAATCAGTTGTTTTGTCAGCATAGGAACTGGAAGGAGTTGTGCGTTTTTCAGGGCTTTGCAGAAGCTGGGAATATTTCCTGTACTGGTGTGAAAGCTATTCCAGGCTATTCCAAGCTATTCCAAGCTATTCCATAAAATGCACAGTCTTTTTCTTTTCCCTGCAGATGATCTGGCAAAACGGTTGGGCATATTCGGTGGTTTGTATTAGGTTTAGAATCCCATAAGAAAAGATTTAAGTGAAGTAAATTTTAACTCTATTAAATTAAAACAGATTTAGTCCCCAAGAATTAACTAAAAAAAAAAAGAAAAACATGAAATTTTTTGTTTAGGCATAGCTTGAAGAACAGTAACTAGTACATATTGCATACATGGCTGTTAATGACATATTTCTTATCATCCGGAGCTTTGATTGTCCGTTGCACTAGGACAATAACCTTGAAGAATGTCACAGTGCGTAAACCAAACCAAACCAGAGACACAAGATAACAAGGAGTATGTACTGTCAGGCATGGGTTTTGTACAGAAAGGAATAAGGAGACATTTCGTTACAGAGCATCATTTTGTATTTAATATCTCTGTGGGCTGCAGCCATACTTGGCCTTTTTAGCAACAGCAAATGTAGATTTTCGAACAACATGTCGCAACAGCTCTTTGTGTCGCCCCACTCTACTGTGGTCCTTCTCCATTCTCCACACTAACCCAAGTTTTTTGTTAATGGAAAAGCAGTACTCAGGCTCTGAAGGAAACCATTAACTTGCAGAATTCTAACTGATAACCAGAGTTTTCCTGCTGCCGGTCATGAAATGCTGAGAAAGCATATATCTAGCTGTGATTTATGAAACGCTAATATAGAGATCCTACATGTTTAAATAAAATGTTTATTTATATTACCATGCTATTTGGTATTCTGCTTAGAAAGGCAGATGAAGGCTATCCTCCCTACACTCATTGGGTTTAAACCTTTTGATTCATTTACACTGGAATTTAACACTGTATTCTCATAACGTGCAACATATGGACATGCTTGCCTTGCACATTCTCTTTCTTGTCTGTCTGCATTGGTTGTTAATCAGGAAAGTAGATGAGTGTGTTACGCACGTACAATAAACCTTAATTAAAGTCTTCTCGGTGTTGATATGTCAAAGTTGCGATTTTTGCAAGCCCAAATTCTGAAAGCAGAGCCATGGCATAAATCAACATTGACATTTATTAACAGCAACTGCATACCTCTTTCACGCTTCTGAAGCATGTGTGTCAGATTCCCCATAATTGTACATATTTCAGCCAAACTTAAGTCAGTAGCACCCATCAAATACATGTTTTTTAACTGTTATCCACAATATTGTCGTAAATGAGATTTCCAGACACTATATTGCATGCAAATGTAATAATAACGGCTGTAATTGCTGACATACAGGGTACCTCAATACTCTGTGCTCTCTCACACAGAGCACATAACTGATGCTTAGTAAAGAGAAGCACCATGCGAGTGTATGGTAATTGTAGTTTCTTACCATGAGTTCCCAACTTCCTGTGATTTGAGGCTCAGGGATTTTGAATAGAGTTATGGAGACCCTCATAAACTCATCACAGACCCTTAAGGTGGAGTCTGATCTCCAGCAAAGACATGCCAGGTCAGGGAGAGGCCAGGCAGCAGACTGGAAATGCCAAAACTGTAACAGTATCTAGTCCTTAATCCTAGGGCTGTGGGGAAAGCTAAGCGGACATGTTCTGTTTCTGATGAGTTTTATTTCCATATCATTTTGGCAAAATCTGTAAAATTCTGCTCAGAGTTTTGCAAGCAATTTTTCTTTTTTTCACCCTCTCTGGATACACTATGGGGACATGAAGGGAGGACAAAGAACACATGATAGTATCAGGGTCATATCAGAATATTTTTTAAAATGTCTCCAAAATTTCAGAAGAGAGAGAAGACTTGGAAATACTATTTAATGCTATTAATATTGAAGAAAGGCTCAGCTTTAACATGTTTGCTGGAAGCCTTTACGTTCATTCCATACCATCAAGTTATGGGAAATCTCAGGAAAGAAAGTAGGTGACACCCAGTTTTTAGAGTATCTGAGAAAATAAAAGCAAACCAAACCACTCTGCTCTAAAACTTTCTGGTTGCTGGCTTGGAAAAAGGTAATTTCTGCCTAACTTCCCCTGCTCCTCTGTAGAAATAAAATTTTTTGCTTCCTTTGTCATTGCTCATAGATGAATATATGACAATCGTGATTAACTATGGGTTTGATGGCTTTGAACTCATCTGTGTTCTGTTCTTCCTCTTAGGCTTCCATAAGTATCAGTGCCTTCTACTACAGTGTCCGAGGACACTACTGTCATTTTACCACCTGAAGTATCCCCATACATCAGCTGCCTCCCACACTGACTCCTGACTTCCTCCACAGTATTCTGTTTTCCTCTCTGCACAGTTCCTCAGCTGTGCTAGAAGGACTTGGCCTCTTCATCCCCATGGCTGAATATTCTCATTTCCCCACCCTGTGACTAACACCATGTCCTCTCCTTCTCCATGTCTTATGTCCAGAGTTTCTGCAATGGTTGTGCACAACTTTACTGTTGTGCTTTGGTGAGATATTAGGGTACATCTCACCTGTTCAGTGATCTCAGCTCCTCATTCATCCGGCCTTGGGCTACACTTACTTGCCTACATTTATCAATCAAGCTATCTCCACATTCATCTCCCTGGTCCAGCAGAGAACAGTACAGCATTTCCATGTAAGTTATGATATTACCTAGGAAGCTCTGCATCAGCAAAGCTGTGGATGAAGTGTGTGTTCGTGCCAGAAAAGCAAAGTAGGTTATGTCTCAAGAGATACATAGAGTCCATTAGTAACAATTCTACCTCTTTATATTTTTAGATTTTTCTTTGTTATCTAATAGCACTAGCACCTTGAAAGTTAGTTAGCTAGCTGTGCAAATTGCTACAGATATGTTTTAAATCTCACCTACAGATTCATAAGGAATTTGTGCTCAGAAATTTGTTAGGATGTGGGAAAAACTGACCTGCACTTTGTGAAAAGCTCGTAGCAGAAGAGGCTACAGCCAGCTATACACAACTCAGACAAGAGAGAGCAGGTTCTTTGCCTCAGCATATGGATGTTCTAGGCCTGGCTTGGGCTGCGTACATGAGGAGCAGCCGGAAAGTCTTTGCACAGCAGCAGCCTGTATTTTTTTCACTACTAATTCATAGGGACATCTTATCCATGGAATTTGCAGGTTTTCTCTTCAGAGAATATAAGCAAGTGGAATTTCAGGACAGGCACTTGCCACTGAAATTGTTTTACCCTTGGAATCAGTAGGAGGAGTAGTAGGCCTGTACTGAGCTGTTTTGAAAATCCCACGCTAGTGCAGAGAAAAATGTGATGTTGATTACATCTAAAAGCTCTTCAGAACAATATAGAATTTTAAAAGCGATCAAAGCGTTGCTCAACAGTGCTGCCACTTAAAGTTTTGTGCATACTGCCTTTCTCCTCTTTCCTGATCTTCCTTGTTCTAGGGTCAGCGTATTGTCTTCTGAAGGCTAATCTGAGCATGATTTTTTGACACGACTCACACTGCTGCTGGCAGAAGTGCAACTACTTCGATGACTGTAACTGTTTTATTTTCAGCTAAAAAGAAAGAATTTCCTTCTCAGCAGAGGAACCCCAGAACTTCCTGATAGCTCTGCAATTTCACTTGCTTTCAGTGAATAGAAGAGAGAGCTAAGAAAATCTTTGGCCTGACTTCTAGATCTTTTTCAGAGAAGTGAACAGCTTACCTGGAGAAAGTTTCATTATGGCTCGTAATGCTGGACAGATACTCCAAGTTTTAAACACTCAGCTCAGCACATATCTGGCTGATCCCGAACTCTGGTTTGTGGAAGAAGTTGTGTGAAGCATCTTTGCTTTCCAGCTGTGCTTTGAATGATTTAAGGCTCAAGTCTGGCTTATTACTTTTTGGATTAGCTTAAACTAAATGTGCAAATGCATGGTGCAGAGGAAGCACTAATTATTTACTTAGCTGGTAGTCTCAAAAGAAAATTTATTAGAAAATATCTGAAAAAAAGTCTGTACTTTTGTACACTACAACAAACGTTTAAGCGAAAAAATCAAGGACATCACTGGTTATTCATTATCAAGATTAAACTATCAAGGCAAAAACATTTAGCTGCCTTATGCTGGAGGAATTTAAACCGTCCATGAACATATATAAAAGACTTTTCCTGTATGCTTCATCTCAGTCTTACAGTGAGCTACCATATGACCATCTCTGTGAGGTTGGAGACATCCAGATAAATCCCCACTGCACAGAAACAAAAAAGCATGATAGTTGTGGAGGGTAGTTAAGTTTTAGGGGTTTAAATAAAATAGTGTGTAGAAAAATTATATCATTTATAAAACTGCTTCCTTTTTAGAATTTTTTACTTACCTGGGATCCCCTAAGCTCACCGGGACATGCAGGTAGCAACTTGGGCTGTGTGTTACAGGAGCATGTAAGAACAAGCTACAGAGTCCTTAATAAGGGCCTTGATAGAACTTGTTTTTCTGTTTTCCTCCATAATAAAAAAACACTCTTTTTTCTTTTTCTTTTTTTTGTCTTGGCAAAATCATCTTAACCATTAATTTCCTCTACAGTTCTTCATTTGTAAAATGCAGTTCTCTTTAGCTCTGCTGTGCTACATTGCCACAGCAAGATAACATTAAACGGAAAAAGATTTTCATGTTTTAAAAAGTCTGTTCAGTTTGGTCCCTGCTGACCCCAAGCTGAGGGACAACCCTCCTTGTGTGTAAACAGTATAACAGCAACCGACAAGCCCATGAGACATCTTCCTGGGCGAAGGAAGACAAATCTGGTGTTGGCTTCAAATACATGCAGGAAGCCGAGTCTGTGACATTTTGTTTCTTTACGCATACGCAGGGTCAAAAGAATATTGACCATGGGAAAGTGTCACGGTAGTAAACAACAAGGGATTAACTTGTGAAGGAGTGAGAGGTGGAGAGCTCAAGATCTCAGTCTTCCTTCGGCCTTCACACTTCCTCCCACGTGACTTTTTTTATGGTTTGTTTTCTTGCTTTCTTGTGCTACCATGACCCAGCTGAAATGGGCATCTGGAGCATGGAGCATGAAAAGGTGGAACACACAACTGACAGTTTGGTTTTTCTTTCCAACACGCGAGGGCACTGTTGGTTTATTTTTACAGCAGTCACCGTCCTCTGCTGGCAAGCCCACTCACTGCATCTCACCAATGCGAGCCTAGTCTCCCCGAGGGGACTAGGATCTTTGGGGGTCCAGTCTAGAGGTCCCAGCTCTCAGCTGTAGGTGTAACTCCTGAGATCTGATGTACATGGCTGAGAGTATAAAAAAAGACCTCGCCAAGTCCCGTTACAAAATCAGACTCATTGCAGAACTTTCCAGCTGCTACGGGAACTTCGATGCCTAGATATGGATTTCAGAGCAGATTTTCCGAACACTTGATTTTGATGACTCTAGCTTTAATGCATCTTCAAGTGACGCTTTGTCGACCAGGGGGATCTTATTTTTCTTATAACCTGTGTTCTGGCCTGTTCTAAGAAAAGGTGTCCCATTGCTGTGCTATACTAAGTCTGCCATTTAAATCTTGCTCTCTGGCCCATGTGGCAGTTCATGCATCAGGAGAAATGACACCTTCTCTGTGTGCAGTCTTTGAATACTTTAAAAGTTGACTGTTTGAAGCAGTTAGTTTTACAAATAACAAAGGCTTTATTATGGAGACCACCTTCACAGCAGCAATAGAAGACTGAAAATGCTTAGCTTCTGTGGTTCTCGAATAAACACTTAGGAAAAACTACTTAAAGTTTGGACGACTTAAACCAATCTAAATATTATTACCACATTTCTCTGGCTGCCGTCTGGTAATATGCACCAGAAAATACAGACTGAAATATTACAGGCCCTAGAAAAGACATTCAAAGACATTCATCATCTTAAATAGATGTTAAGTGCTGCTGACCACACCAAACTAGCCGTGCCTTGCTCACTGCCTTCATCTCTTCTCGACCAACCTCTCTGCAGTCCCTCAGTCTTGCATGAGTCATAACATAGGCACAATTTGTCAGTTTTCTGTAATTAGTGCAGCAAAATTAGTGAGCTCCGAGGAATTGCTGTGATATCAAATCAGTTGTCATCTTTCTGGCTAACGAGAATGGTGAGTCACCCATTTTTTGCTGAAAAATGAACTCTTTCCAGAACTTGAATTTCACACCAAAACCCATCACCTAGTCATTTTCTCGATGCTCGGAAATATACCTCTATTCATGCATACGTGTGTGATATTGGCACTATGTGGCAAAAACCTATCTCTGGAACATGTTTACTGGGCTTTGGGGACCACACAATTGTTTTTGTCATTTTACTTCTGGTGAGCTTGCTTTGTGTTTGAAACGACCTGGTTGAATTACGCCAACACACCTTGTCTTATTCTTGGAGATGTAAAAAAATATATCTAACAGTCAAAGAACCAAGAACAGACAAACAACTTTCGCATTTATCAATGGCTTTATTTAGCTTTGAGCAGCAGGAATCACAGGATGAGTCATACGCATGACTTCTCTGCTACAGCTAATCTAGGCTCTGGTGTTGGGTTAAGAGATGACAGACCAGCCAGATGTTGATATGAACAGGAACACACCAAACTGTTGGTGGTATTAAACTTATTAAGCTTACCAAATCTCATGCTTCTAATGCTGTGCATGTGCTTTTCTGCTGAAGTAACTTCCAAGAAAAGCAGGTACGACAGTCAATATCTGGAAAGCTGACCCTTTCCGCACCAGTTTTTACAGAATGGATGGGCTCGGGAGATCTGGAGACCAACTAGTCCAACCTTTAGTGGGCCTCCTTTTCTCCAAGTTAAATAGCCCCAGTTCCCTCAGCTGCTCCTCGTTAGACGTGTGCTGCAGACCATTCACCACCTTCATTGCCCTTTTCTGAACTCTCTCCAGTAACTCAATGTTTTTCTTGTAGTCCAAAACTGAACCTAGTACTCTAGGTGCGGCCTCACCTGTACCATGAACAGGGGAACGATCACTTCCCTGGTCCTACTGGCCACACTGTTCCTGATATAAGCCAGGATGTGGTTAGAATTTTTGGCCACCTGGACACACTCCAAGAACCCCCAGGTCCTTTCTCACCAGTCAAATTTCCAGCCGCTCTTCCACATATTCGTAGCATTGCTTGGAGTTGTTGTGGCCCAAGTGCAGGACCCGGCACTTGGCCTTGTTGATACCCACACAACTGGCCTCAGCCCAATGACCCAGCTAGTCTAGATCCCGCTGTAGAGCCTTCCCACCACTGAGCAGATCAACAGTCCCACCCAACATGGTATTCTTCATAAACTGACCAAGGGTGCACTCAGTCCCCTCATCCAGATAATTGATAAAGATATTAAAGAGAACTGGCCCCAGTAGCGAGCCCTGGGGAACACCACAAATGACCAGCCACCAACTGGATTTGACTCTGTTCACCACATTTCTTTCGGTCTAGCCATCCAGCCAGCTTTTTACCCAGCGAAGAATATGCTGATCTAATCCATGAGCTGTCAGCTTCTCCAGGCAAATGCCGTGGGAAAGTGTGTCAAACATTTTACTGAAGTCCAGGTACACAACATCCACAGCCTTTCCCTCATCCACTAAGCGAGTCACAGTGTCATAAGGGGAGATCAGGCAGGTCAAGCAGAACCTGCCTTTCACGAGTTCTGCTTTTACTCCTGAGTTCCAGCCAAAGCTCTCTATTTAGCCAGGCTGGTCTTGTTCCCTGCCAGGTCGTCTTTCGGCACACGGGCACAGTTTGTTCCTGTGCCTCTTAAGATCCCCTTCTTGAGGACCAGCCATACTTTTTGGACTCATTTGCCCTTCGGGATTGCCCCCCCAGGGGACTCTGGCAACCTCTCTCCTAAACAGATCATAGAGTGCCATTCGGAAGTGCAATGCAGCAGTTCTGCTGACTGCTCTCCTCGCTTCTCCAAGAGTAGAAAACCTGATCACTTCATGATCACTACGCCCAAGGCGACATCCAACCAACGTGTTACCCTCAAGTATTAACAAACAGGTCCAGTGGAACGGGTTGTGTCAGGAAGTTGTCTTCCATGCACTTCAGGAGCCTCCTAGACTGTTTATCCTCTGCTGTGTTGTATTTCCAGTAGACATCAGGTCAGTTGATTTCCCCCACAAGAACAACGGCTAGCAATCGAGAAGCTTCACCCAGCTGCCTGCAGAATATTTTGTCTGCTTCTTCAACCTCGTTGGGTGCTCTGAAACACACTCCCACCTTGTTGGACTTCCCACTGATTCTTATCCATAAACACTCAACACTATCACCCAACTCATCAAACTCCAGACAATCAAAACATTTGCAACATACAGGGCTACCCCACCTCTTCTCTCTCGTTGTGTAAGTCTTCTGAAGAGTTTATAGCCATCCAATGCAGCACTCCAGTTGTGTCAGTCATACCACCATATTTCCGTGGTGGCAAATAAATCATAGTTTTTCTGCTGCACAGTGGCTTCCAGTTCCTCCTGTTTGTGGCCTATGCTGGGAGCATTCATGCATATGTACATCAGCCGTGCTATTGATCCCCGCACCTTTTTGCAGTGAGAAACCGTAATTCCTTTGTTGTCATCTGAAGGTATTGTCCATGGTTTCTCACATATCTATAACCTTTGTGTCTCCTCTACGACGTGGCACTCCATCTCCTACCTCCACTGGGACAGCAGACTGAAGAGCCTCGCTAGAAACGCATCCCTCTAAGGACGGCAACTCGACTTTCGGTTTTTTCACCCCTTCCCGCTTCGAATCTAGTTTCAAAGTCTTTCAGTGAGCCCTGGTAACTTCTGCCCAAGGATTCTTTTTGCTCTTTGAGACAGGTGCGTCCCATTCATGGCCAGCAGGCCAGGTGTCATTGTAAACTGACCCATGATCAAAAAAACCCAAAATTGTGCTGGTGACACTGGTCTCGCACCCAGGTGTTGATCTTCTGGGTCATGGGGAGAAATGCATGGATGCCATCAATGTGTATGAATATCTGAAGGGAGGGTTCAATTAAGTTAGAGGCACTCTCTTTTCAGTGGTACTGAGTGACAGGTCCAGAAGCTTTGGGCACAAACTGAAACACAGTAGGCCTCCTCTGAACATCACGAAACACTTTTTCACTTGTGAGGGTGACTGAGAACTGGCACACACTGCCCAGAGAGGTGGTGGATCCCCATCTTTTGGAGATACTCAAAAGACACCTGGACGCTGTCCTGGGCAACTGGCTCTAAGTGGCACTGTTGGACATGCATTCCAGCATTTTCTCTCACTAAACGCTGAAACATCTTTTTGCTTCTGCCCTTTATGCCTGGAGAGAGTTCGACTGGTACTGAAGGAATCCTTTTCTGAAGCACGGTGAACCATGTTCTTGCTGTTCAAAAGGCACCTTTTGCTCTGTCCAGCACTGAGAGCTGTGTTAATTAAAGTCATTGCTGCTAAACCGGATTCGTCATTCAGTGAGGACGTTCAACCAGCCTGTTCGAGATCATGTCCATGGGGCTTTGTCGTCAAGGAGCAGCTACAGTCAGAGCTGCAGACGGGGTGACACTAGTCATAGCACTAGTCTGACAGCAGTACTAAAACAACTATATTCTTTAGCTTAGCACTGAGAATATCTGCACTATCAGTTTTGGTTCCTGAAAAATCTATCAGAAGAGTTGAGGTGGAATATTTTTAATTTTTTGACTACTCGGCGAGTCCAGTTTTCACATACTTCTTTGTGATCACCAGTTTTATGAAAACTGGTTTTCACCATGTGACTGTCGGCTTCGGAAAACAATAAGTGGATTAAGTAACAGATGTTCTATTTAGTTCCATGTGAACTATAAAATCCTGCAATCTTATACCACTTGTACTTTCCGAGGACTAGGCTGCTGGCATTCCTCAAACCCTGGCAGTCACACAGCAGACTCAGAAAGTTCTGAAATCAATACTTGCCCTTCCTGGCTTGCAAGGGGAAGAGCAGACATTGTTGGTCCTCACTGAAACACAACTCTTGACCCTGCAGTCTCACATCACTGGGTTCATCAGGAATCCTACTACCAAACTAGGCTGCTAAACGTTAAACAGGGAGGGCAAGGGAACAAGGGGAAGCAGCTGGTTTGCCCGTTTAAGGGACAGACTGTTCCCAGGAAAACTCTCAGAAGATCGAGTTGCTGCAGGCAGTAGCAGCTGCACGAAGGAAGCGTGGGATGCGTCTGGAGCCTCGGCATCTTTACAGCTATATCTAGCTCCCTCTTGCCCCCAGCAACACTGGAGAGCATGAAGGATCAGCAGCTGGCCTGAAGATGTAGGGGCTGCAGAGACGTTGGTGCGCACGGAGACAGGACCACCAGACTCAGTGGAAGAGGAGAACCTTCATAAAAAGGTGAAGTTTCATAACCCAGCACCTTCACAGCCAAAACAAACCATAAGCCATTGCTTTTGAAAGAAGGCTTATTTTCCACTTAAACACAATACTTACAAATTGGTCCCATAATTCTGCTAACCTGAATTTCATTTTCCAAGGTGCCCAGCTCACGCAGTTCTGCCAGAGATCACATCCCGAGCTCTCCTGGGTGCTCCAAGCATTTCCAGCTGGAGAATGGGCCAGACTGCATGAGGCTCCACAAAAAGATGTAATGTGCAGAAGGGGTAGGGAAGGTTATGCAAATACTTACTGTGCAGAAGTACCAGAAGGCACATCATAATTTACAGGTACAGCATGGAAACAGTGCTAGTCTGACAGAGCTTCATGTAGGCTTGCTGACTGGTGTTTCTGGTTCAAGGAAAGTGTACTTGGGGAAGGACAGCTGATAAAGTCACTGGCCTCCCTTCCTCCCTGTTGTACCACAAGGGGGAACACTTCCGAGGTGTGTATTATATTACTTGTCAGGTTACTGCTCCTCTGATCACACAAGTCTTGCATGTCCTTTTATGTGCAAGACAAATATTCGCTTTATGTTGTTGTTACATTCTAATTTAATCACATTTTCACTGAAGTGGTGCCGACAGCGAGCCATTTCCAGAGAAGCCTTGTCTGTCAGAGAGAGCATAGATGCCACCCAAAGTCAGTAGCAGGAGAGTGTGCAACCTCTGCCGTCATTTACTCTGACAAAATATTTTGTAGAAACAGAAAGTCATGCTCTCACTGTGTCATCAGATGAGGAGGCTCCTGTGTGAAAAACCTGGTTTGTTCAAGTGAGAGCAGCTCCTGGTGAGCTTGATTTGTGGCAGAGCAAAGTTCACTCTCCATAAAGGCAGTCTTCAGCAAAAGACATCATGAAAGATTCATCGAAAGTCACATCTCTGACAGAGTTAGGAGAGGTAGAGGAGATTAAGGCTGTGCTTCCAGAGCAGGCAAGCACTAGCCAGCGAGGTCATATGGTCTGCATGGGCTGAAGGAATACGAAGTTAATCATTCGTTCAAATTAAGGCACAGGGGCTTTTTTAGCACATGCTTATAACAGGATGCTGCTGAAAGCACTATTGCATGCCACACTGGCAAAGCTTCAGCACACATGCAAAATCCAGCCTGTGGTGGGCTGAATAACGTCCTTGCCCCGAAAGCACTTGAAACCAGCACAAGCCTCTTCATTAGATCCAATACCTATACCATGTTTTTCGGAGCTGATCCACTCCCCTCCAGCAAACTTTAGTAAAAATTTTTACTCGAAGAGGGCAAGGAGGAGACAATATCCCTCTCCTTCCCAGCGAATCCAGCAGAGATACACAGGAGAAAACCGATGTCAGCGGGTAAGTATGACCACTGCCTCCGTGAGGCAAGTCAGAAAAGTCCAACTCTGCTCTGAATGGCATCAGGACTTACAACTTGAAAATAAAACTATTCTAGAAAAAAAATTCTGAGGTTACATATGTCCTCTTGAAAGGACGTGCACAAATCATTCAGACATGGTTTCATTTTAATTCTGTCTGAACAGTCTTTGTGACACACAGACTGACACCAAGAAATAGGAAGTAATTTTATATGTCATGTCCCCACTTACTCTCCCCAACTTTCTCACCGAATTGACTTCCTCTCGCCCCTGTCCACTCTTAATTATTTTCAGAAGAGCAGTATATTTCTGCTTCCTAAGAGCATTAAATTTTTTCTCTAAATCAATAATTTTTCTCAACTCTTCCTTTTAAGGGGGCACTTCCGTCTCAAAGTCGAAGATGAATGGGAAGAATACTGGGAGGGTTTATGCACACAGGAGTATGCGTTTGGATGTTCCCAAGAGTGGGGATAAGTGTCCCAGTATTTTTGACTAAAAGCAGTCTTAGCTGTAAAAATCCCTAAAGCTGTCAGAAAAGTTTGGCAGCATGGAAATCAGGACATGTTACCTTCTGCACATTAAGCAACCTTTCACATCAGACAGTTGCAAAAGAGATCCAAAGGCAATATTTTTTCTTCTTCCAGGAACAGTAGTATTTGAGACTGGGATTTTGAGTTATGAAATTTTGAATATGGTTTCCTTATTTAGGCACTGAGGCAGAGGTTAGTGACAAAATTATACCCTGTTTTATAAGGGTGCTCTCTCAAGCTTTTTGGAAAACACCTTGGGTAAAAACATAACCGAGAATCTTTCCAAAAGCTCTTTTAAAAGCTCAGTAATTCCCCTTGGTCTCAGCCCTCCATAACATGCCGCATCTGTCCATCACAGATGCAGGGCATTTAATCTACACTCTGCCACAGAAGGATGCATAAGTTCTCCCTCCAGGTCAAAAATCCATAAGCAGATCTTTCTGGCCCTTTTATGTGACCTCGCATCAGTAATTTGTGGTGGGGAGATGTCACAGCGGATCCTTACGTTAATTTTGATGCAGACAGACTAAATTCAGATCCTTGTCTGGTAATGGTACCAGTGGAAATAGTTTCTGCATCTTACCCATGAAGGACTTGTTGCAAAGACACCAGATAAAGCCTGGAAGGAGTCTAATGGCATTAGATTAGATACCAGGGTTTTGTCTGTGAATCAAACAGAAGTAAAAATTTCTATTCCCGGTAGATGGCACTCTTTCACTGATTTTTTTGTAGTTAGTGCGACAGCAGCCTACAGCCAAATGAGCCTGCGGAGCAAGAGCTTATTGGTCATAGAAACCATCAGCTCTGGCCTTTACTGGAGACTCGGGTGATAGCACAGCAAACCCGGATCAACACACCTTGGAAGGAACGTAGTAGCACCTGTTTTTCAAATAGCGTAGCCATAAAGAAGATAATGGCATGTAACGGCAACTGTATTCCGTGTACTGCAGGGATAGCTGCAGGGACAGTGACTTTGTCCTTTGAGCTTCAAACGCACCACTTGCAG
Organism: Caloenas nicobarica; assembly: GCF_036013445.1. Classification (NCBI taxonomy): domain Eukaryota; kingdom Metazoa; phylum Chordata; class Aves; order Columbiformes; family Columbidae; genus Caloenas; species Caloenas nicobarica. The sequence goes on along the minus strand of NC_088284.1, from coordinate 43,340,140 downwards.
ATCAGTTAGTTGCTGGGGTTGCCGTGGGCTGCATTTCTCCTTCCCATGGGGAGATGAGGTAATGCAGCAAGCAGGGCAAGACAGCATTTTCCATGCTGGAAAAATGCTTGATGCTAGCAAGGCACCATCTACCCTGTCTGTAACTCTTGTAAGTCCAGATGACAGCTCCCATCTTCCCTGGGGAGGTGTTGAGTTAATAGACACACATGCATGTAGAAACTGTCATGGTTATTTTCCATAAGGATTCGAAAAATTTGGCATAGTCATTCTATCAATTTATTCAGGGGACTGACAGTTGTCTAAATACACAGCAGGCTGAGAAAGATAGTTTTTCTCTCAGAGAAGAAATTCTTTCTTGCTAATTAATTACAGGGGAAATGGCAATATGCACTTGTGTTTAGTCAGAGGAAAGTCAGGCTAAGGGTAGCAGGAAGGCTGGTATTGTTGAGTTGCAGTGTCTCAGGAGCCTAGGGTAGCCTTTTCAGCACACACGCACATTTTGTGTGACATTGGGCAATTTACCCAGCATCTCTGAGGCTTATGACAGTGCCTTTTTACACCATAGGGGTCGGTCAGACATGTCACACCACAAGCCCATCTGTACATGTGCTGATTTGCACATGCCTCCTAAACAACGGAAAGAAGTCTGTCCTTGGCTTCCCATTTCAATGCAGGTCTGAAATAGTGAATTATTTGCAGCCCACCTGGTCCGAAAAAAATCATACTTTGACACAAATCTCTTGACACAAATCCCACTTCGGTGTCTCTGCCCCATTATTTAAAATCCCACTTAGGAATACTATTAAAAATTCTAACAAGACCCATTCATTAGCCAGTTTGTTCTATGAAGGGGAAAAATTAATTGTAACTGCTCAGCAGTGGTAATTTTGACTGAAGAATGATATGGCAGGAAGGGCAAGAAGGCCCAACAACGAAGAAGTAGTTAAACTGTCTGGATTGCCAGATACAGAAGGACTCCTTGCAAGGGAGTGAAGATTCCAACAGTGTTGAGATAAGAAACAGCTCAACACTGTTCTATAGCCATCCTGGGGTGGGAGAGGTTAATGACCCAAGTTCAAGGGCCGTATTTAGGCAGCAGAGCTGGCCTGGGGTATGGACCCACAGCTGTGCTGAAGTGGGCAAATGCAACCACTCTCGGGATTGGTGCTGGTACAAGTGTATATAAGGAATCTGCTTGTGAATGCATCTTTGGAGACTCCATGTTGAAAAGGTTGTTGCGGTAGGACTCTGCCCAGTGCATTGCCCATTAGGTTTTTTCTATTAAAGCAGAAGCGTTTGTTTAGTTCGTCTCAAGAGGTAACATAAAAATTCTCCAACATCGACCATGATAATTTTTACTCCAAAGAGTTGTATGATCCTGGCTTATCAGAAACAAAAGGCTGGTGCGAATTTCTGGACATATACGCAAAACATCGCTTTTAAACAGGTCAGAAGGAAGAAAATTACTTCCCTTTCCCAAGTGAAAGAGCTCAGGTCTCTTTTGGTAGTTTGAAAGACCATTAAGAACCTCTCCAAGTACAGAGAAGCATCTTATTAAGTCCAGTTCTTGTCTGACTTTCCCCCACCAGGAAATTTTGAAGTCTTCTGCAAGGAAGTTTTAATAGAACATTAGTGGCATATGACATGATCCAATTCCTTACCTATGGTTACCACCAGGCCTCCAAGTACAGTGTCAACGTTTGTCTATACCACACTGGGCAGCAGAGGCAAATGTGTTTGCTCTATGTCCTTGCCTGGTAAACATCCAGAAAAAATACTTCCATCATTAGCATTTTCCTTAGAGGCTAGTTTACAGCCATTTGTTCTAAAGAACTCTCTAGTATCATCTTAAAGCCTTGAAGTCCTGGTGAGTCCCAAATCTGCTCTGCTGGTCTGTTCAATTACCCTTTCTGCAGTGGCAAATGGAGCCGGAGTTTTCCCAGACCTGTGTATCTCTAAAGGCAGCTATAACTCCCTTTTACATTATGGGAGGCCTGTCGTTTCAATCCTAGCACACCTATGCCCCTTCATGTCACAGCTGTGCCAAACACATCTTAATGTACAGTCATGGTTCCTTTCAGGGCCGTCTACCTTTTTGTGTCTTGGGGGCCTGCATCGCAACACACTCTAAGGGTTTTCTGATCAGTGAACAGCCTTGTTAGTAACTGCTGAAATTCAGCACGGTCATCATTTGCATGCTGATTTCAATGGATATTGATATTTTTTGCTCCCCAGCTCATGCCTTGCTTTGTTCAGGTTATGTCACTGTTCACGGGCTTCATCGTATGGACCGTTTCTTTTCGTACTTATCTGGCTTCTTCCCATGAGAAACCGTAATTCCTTTGTGGCCATTTGAAGGTATTGTCCATGGTTTCTCACATATCTATAACCTTTGTGTCTCCTCTACGACGTGGCACTCCATCTCCTACCTCCACTGGGACAGCAGACTGAAGGGTCTCGCTAGAATCGCATCCCTCTAAGGACGGCAACTCGACCTTCGGTTTTTTCACCCCTTCCCGCTTCGAATCTAGTTTCAAAGTCTTTCAGTGAGCCCTGGTAACTTCTGCCCAAGGATTCTTTTTGCTCTTTGAGACAGGTGCGTCCCATTCATGGCCAGCAGGCCAGGTGTCATTGTAAACTGACCCATGATCAAAAAACCCAAAATTGTGCTGGTGACACTGGTCTCGCACCCAGGTGTTGATCTTCTGGGTCATGGGGAGAAATGCATGGATGCCATCAATGTGTATGAATATCTGAAGGGAGGGTTCAATTAAGTTAGAGGCACTCTCTTTTCAGTGGTACTGAGTGACAGGTCCAGAAGCTTTGGGCACAAACTGAAACACAGTAGGCTTCCTCTGAACATCACGAAACACTTTTTCACTTGTGAGGGTGACTGAGCACTGGCACACACTGCCCAGAGAGGTGGTGGATCCCCATCTTTTGGAGATACTCAAAAGACACCTGGACGCTGTCCTGGGCAACTGGCTCTAAGTGGCACTGTTGGACATGCATTCCAGCATTTTCTCTCAGTAAAACGCTGAAACATCTTTTTGCTTCTGCTCTTTATGCCTGGAGAGAGTTCGACTGGTACTTGACAAAGCTGACTTTACTGAAAGTGTGCCTGGCTCTAATCTAATAAATCTCATCGAAGTAGTGGGACTTGAAATGTCCTGGATTATCAGGAGTAGTAACGACCTGTTACCATCTATTAAACTTGGAGACACAAGCCACGTTTTGGTCAGTTTTGCTTCAGAACTAAGTAAAGCTGCCGTATAAACAAAACGAAAAGCCAGCAAGAATGTTTCCCTTCCACTTCGCGGCAGAAACGTGCTCCAGAACAGCAGCGTGATGGACCAGACAGATTTTGAAATGACGCCTTTAACTGATCTAAAGAATAAGTAAAGAAAAAATGCCCAGTAACTGGCTAGGTGAAAATAACAAAGGGAAGCTACTAGTCCGCGCCTTCGCGGTTCTTCTCACTGTGTTTCATTTGGGGGGAAGTTTTGGATGCCAGACCCCAAACCAGCACATATTGTTGAATGATTGAATGATTCATGTCTACTGGTAGACATAGGGGCAATTTTCTAGTACCTGCCTCATATAAATTCTACTCACTGTTTTGAGCATGCAGCACTGGAAATGAAGAAGAGCAACATTACTGCCGAGACAGTTTGCTGCCTGTGGAAGTCAGCCCTGGATCTGTAAAAGATTTTGAGATCTTCTCCAGCAAAACCAGTCTACTCCTGAGGAAGAACACAGTCACTGAGAAGAACAGTCCAAAGCGTCTAAAGACATGGAGATTCTCAGTCTGATCCAGAAATTAATTTTGCCTCGGAGCTCAGGTAATGTGAGATACCAATGCCATTTTGGAGGAGTCTTCTCCCTTCTGCTGCCATAGTAGAGCTATTTTGGGATGCGCATAATCAGTTGCGTAGCAAGACACTGTCTGAGGTACTATATTCTCACTGCTGGTATTTGCAGACTACCTTTAAGATAATCATGTCCCAGAATTAGCAGATGCTGTATGGCTAGATGACATGCCACTGTGCACATGGAGCAGTGTGGTGACTTTGGCTGAAGAGAAGGCCTCTTTTTTTTCCGAGCTGACCATTGCAGCATTGCAGTCCTATGTTTCCAGTGGTTTTTGTGGTGACTGACCTCTGCTCTACTCAACCATGTTATTTATGCTTGTGGAGGTGCAGCTATAGGTTTTAGTGAGGCGGGAAACTTTTTGGTACGGTAGTTATTACCTGGGGGGATGATAATAAAACAGTGGAATACTTAGTGTCATAAGGCAAGAGAGTTTGTTTTGCCCAACTTTTGCCAAGTGGAAGTCACTCTTCTTGTGTGAACTACTGTGAGTTTCTGTGCTTCTTTGTACACAGCACTGGCAGAGAGAGTGCCAGAAGAATATTTCTCTCCGTCAGAGATTTATTCCTGAAACTAGAGGAATTTCTTTTCAGTCCTTGTCCTTGCTAAATGAAATGGGCTCCAGTGAAAATGATGTGAGCTCCAACAGGCCCGCCACCTCCTCTTCCTAGCTAGGTTTGTTTGAAGGACTGCTTAGATTAGGGCAGAGTTTTGTCGTGTGTGTGGGAAGGAAGTTTCAGGCTGTCTCTGGGGGAAAACCTTTGTTGTAAGTATATATTCTCTGAATTGTTATCAGGGATGGTAAAAACTCAGTAGTGAAATCCAGCTTCAGAGAAAATGAACAAGGAGTCTGCAAGCAGCACTGCACAATGTCTCACCTGAATGAAAAATCACGCGCGATCCTTTAGTTGAAGCAGTTGTCACAAAAAGGGAGGTGGTAGGCCTTCTGTCCTCAAGGACCTTGAAAGCAGCAGCTTTCTTCAGTTCCTTTGGGAAAAAGACTCAGGAAAATTGAAGACATGCAAGGATTCTCCTGACTTCAGTGCACACGAACAGCTCAGAAAGTGCAATTGCCGTGTGATTTCCAGCAGCATTGGCTCATCTTCGTGCAGGGCGCAGGAGCGATGTGCCTTTAGAGCAGGAACTAATTTATATGGCAAATGAGGCATAGCACAGCCAGAACACTGAAGAACTTTTGTATGAAGGAGCAGAAGGGTATTCAGGACAGGCTAAATGGATTTACTTTCCCGGATTTAGTCTTGTTTTATTTAAGTCCAGTAAAACCAACCTTCTAGCCTCATTTTCTCTCTTGTCTTTGTGTAATCAGTTCAAGAGGACATCTTAATGTAAGCTGAAGCCATTTGTGAGAAAGACCTCAATATAGATTTAGATCAGGTAGTAATTCAGCAATGTAAACATCATGTGTAATATTTACAGGGAGAGGTGTTCTCTTCTATTACATCTGGTGATGCAGCCAGGGTAAAAGGCAAACGTGTAGTTGCTCAGCGTTTTGATCTAGTTATTAAGAGCAAACATGGCTTTTTTACTGGAACATACAGGAAAACTAGTACAGAGAGTTTCTGCATATTTCTTACTATTAGCTGTAACCAGAAGATGCTCTCTTGCTACTATTTTAGTGAGTTTACTACAGAAACAGTAAGTTAAACACAGACAGGTCTTGGATTCAATCCTAAAGCCTCAAGGAAACATACCTATCCTTTCTGTCAGGTTCCCCAGTTTTGAGGGCAGCTTGTCTCTGTTAGGCCTGTAAGGCACCTACTGAAAGAAATTCTTAGTCCTAAACTCTTGGTTCTGCTTTCAACCAACATTGAGCAATGTTTGTGGAAGTGATGGCTGCCATAAATCTATCAGGATGCTTGATTGCAACACTTTATCTTGGAGCGCTTTTAATCTTCACTTAGCATGGGTCCATGACCCTGGCCATCAAAGCAGAGCACGCATCACAAAGAGAGGTCCAGAAGTAGCATTAGCTGCTTCAGCACAGTGCCACCTGGACGTGCCACACAACCTGGTCCCTGCATATGCTGCAGGATTGAGCTTTGCTACTAGCCTTAGAACTAAGTTTGCTATCTCAGCACAACACTACGTGTAATAGCATAGTCACCCCAATATGTATCAAGGACCCTACACCCCTCAAGCAAACTTGAACACCAGTATGTCGAACAGCATCCCTCGAGTTGTCTGAAAACACAAACGTTGAAAACAAACCTCTTTAATGCTGCATCCATCAAGGAAGGCTTCTGTGGCAGCAGCTGGCAGGACCTTTCCGTGTGTTGCGTGAATATGGATGATGTTTTCCACTTCGAGGCAGGTGGATGGGGGAGTGTGGTGCATAGAGTAGCGTGGTTAACGTTGCACTCAGGAGAGCAGCGTTACTCTGGCTCTTCTGGGGCTCCTGAACATGCAGAGTCCTGCCCTTGGGTCACGACGACCCCAGATAATGCTACAGGCTCGGGAAGAGTGGCTGGAAAGCTGCCTAGTAGAAAGGACTTGGGGGTGTTGGTCAACAATGGCTGAACATGAGCCATCATGTGCCCAGGTGGCCGAAGTTGCCACCAGCATCCTGGCTGGTACCAGTAGTAGTGTGGCCAGCAGCACCAGGCCACTGACCGTCACCCTGTACTGCGCCCTGGTGAGGCCAAACCTGGAATCCTGGGGCCAGTTTTGGGCCCTTCATGACGAGAAAGACCTTGAGGTGCTGGAGCAAGTTCAGAGAAGGGGAATGCAGCTGCTGAAGGGGCTGGAGCACAAGTCTGATGGGGAGTGGGTGAGGGACTTGGTGGGGTTCAGCCTGGAGAAAAGGAGGCTGAAGGGAGATCTCTACAACTACCTGAAAGGCCGTTGGAGCGACAGGTGGTCCGGTTCTGCTCCCAAGGAACAGGATGAGAGGAAATGGCCTTAGGTTGCTCCAGGGTAGGTTTAGGTTGGATTTGGGTAAGAATTTATTTCCTGAAAAGGCTGTCAGGCATTGGAACAGGCTGCCCAGGGCAGTGGCGGAGTCACCATCCCTGAGGGGTTTAACGGGACACGGAGATGAGGTTTTTAAGGACATGGGTTAGTGCCAGGGTTGGGTAACAGTTGACTGAATGATCTTGAGGGTCTTTTCTAACCAAAATGATTCTGTGATTTCTTTCACAGGGTGTGAAATAACCAATCCCAAAAGCTAGTTAGACTGTTGAGACACATCAGACACATCACTCATTGCCTCACCTTTTCACTCTCTGCAACAAGACCTGCCTTAAGAAGCTTGAACAGGCTTGTCAGGACAGATATCTGGGCTAAGTTACTGTCAAAATGCTTCTGGAGGCCAGAGCCTGCTCTGGAGTGTGCCGGCACTGCCTTACTGGTAGCAAATAAGGGGCAAACCCATGCTAAGTCTCCCATCCCTACACTGCAAATTTTCTTGAAGGGGATCAGAGAGGACAGGCCCATGGAAATCTGAGAGAGTCTGGCCAGAAACAGACCTCTGAGTAGGTGCTGGGGAGCAAGAAGCCAGGAGGCTAAAAGCCAGGAGGACTTGACCCCCGGGCAGGAAGTGATAAGGTATAATTGTGTCCCCAGGAGCACCAGGGAGAATCCCAGGAACTGGGGTGTAAATTACCTTGTTTCCTCTGCTGGGGTCTGGCCAAGGATTAACACCTTTGTTTGCTTAGAAGAGGTCCTGTGGTGCTTTTAATACCTGCAAATCTACTGCTGCTGCCTCGTGCAAATGCACCAAAAAAGCATTTCTAAGCAAGCATCATGAATCACCCCCAGCTCAGGCTGTGCAGGAAAAACAAATAGCCAGCCGTCCAGCCGTTACTGAGGGTCTCTCTGTAATTTATGGGGGCCTGGGAGAACACTTCATGAGGAAGTGCGATCTCCTCCCTGCGTTTAGGATTACAGGCTGCAGACCACTTTTAGAACTGGCCAGGAGCTTGTCCTGTGCCAGCACAGGAAGAACACGTCCAGGCAAAACTGAAGCCTTGGTGGTGGTCTCAGCTACAGTTATATCAGCTGCTCCTGATGAGCAAGTGGAGGGAGTCTCTTTGCAGGATTATTTTTAGCACAACCCTGGGATTGCTACCACTGAGTTAGCCCTTGCGTTTCTAACTTCACCACCTTGCAGGTGAATTCATCATGAGGGATGCAAGGGATAGACAGTTACCTTTGGCTATTCTGACACACCTAGGATTCACCATCAAAACCAGAGCAGTGGCATCTTCCTTTGCTCCCCTCCCAAGACACCAGCCTCACTGTTTGTGCCCTACCTGCCGCCCCCATCAGAAGTCTATCCTTTAAACGATGTTTTTAAAAGTTTTTATCTTAGATGGAAAGGTTGACCTGATACAACCTTATGGCAAGGAAGACCCATTCCTGATGCTCCAGTATTCACTGCAGCTAAACCCTACCAGTGAGTAGTCACTTCAGGGGGCCCCGCACGGCCAGCCTGGGACTGGAAGAGATTTTGTTGTGTGTGCAGGGCACTGAGTCCAAATTCACAAGTGTTGCGAGGCAGGATGAAGGAGTTAGAGGCTGGGAGAAAGAAGTCCTTATTAACAGAGTGTCTTGGGGTGTGCTAAGCGCACAGAGGCAGAAAACTTCTCCTTTGCCAGATAGGTCCAGGAAAGCAATCATATGGCTGATGTGAAAATAACACGGCAATACAAAGACTGCAGGCACAGCAGATACAGCACCGGTGTGCACAGTAGTCAGGGGGTACAAAAGGTGGTGAACAGGTTCTGGTGCAACAGGTTTCGTGACATGCAGAAAGACTCTTGCACCCTAGTCCCAAAATGCAGGATGGATATCACAGAATCATAGAATGTCCTGAGTTGGAAGAGACCCACAAGGATTATCAATCCAACTCCTGTCCCTGCATAAGACAACACCCAAATTCATATCATGTGTCTGAGGGCCTTGTCCAGTCTCTTCTTGAACACTGTCAGGCTCGTGGCTGTAACTACCTGCCTGGGGAGCCTGTTCCAGTGCTCCACCACTCTCTGAGTGAAGAACTTTTTCCTACTGTTCAACCCAAACCTCTCCTGGCACATCTTCCTGCCATTCCCTCGGGTTCTGTCATTGGTCGCCACAGAGAAGAGATCAGCACGTGCCCCTCCTCCTCTCCTTTGAGAGTAAACTGTAGGCCACAACGAGGTCTTTCTTTAGTGTCCAGAACTCCTAGATCCCTCTCCACAGAGCTGCTTTCCTGCATCTCGTTCCCCAGTCTGCATGTATAGCCATGGCTGCCATGACCCAGGTGCAAAATCTGGTTCTTGTCCTCGTTAAACTTCAACGGGTGGTGGTTGCCCCATCCTGCAATTTGTCTAGATGCCTCTGCAGGGCCTCTTGACCCTCGAGAGTGTCAACAGCTCCTCCCAATTTTGTGTCATTGGCTAACTAACTTAGTATTCCCTCAAGTCCTGTGTTCAAGTCATTTATGAAGACATTGAAGAGTACTGGCCCTAAGATGGATTCCTCATGGAATCCCACTCATGACTGGTCACCAGCTCAACATAACTCCATTTACTGGAATCCTTTGTGCCTGACCTGTAAGCCAATTTTTCATCCACTGCATTATCTGTTTATCCAGTTGTACGCTGGACATTTTGTCCAGGAGGATAGCGTGAGAGACAGTACTGAAAGCTTATTGAAATCCCAAAAGATCACATCAACTGGCTTCTCTTGGTCAACTAGGCGGGTAGCCTTGTCGTAGAAAGAAATTAAGTTGCTCAAGCAAGACATTCCCCTTGTGGACCCGTGCTGGCTGGGACCCATGACTGGCGTTGTCATTCAGGTGTTTTTCAATAACCCCCAGAATAATCAGTTCCATAATTTTGCCAGGAACAGGAGTGAGACTGACAGGCCTGTAGTTGCTGGGATCATCCATGTTGCCCTTCTTGAAGACTAGGTCAACGTTTGCCAGCTCCAGCCAACTGGATACTCTCCAGATTCCCAGGAGCATTGAAAAAAGATCACAGAGAGAGGATTCGCTATGACATCAGACAGCTCTTTAAGTACCGTTGGATGAATCCCTTCAGGCCCCATTGACTCATCCAGCTGGAGCAGGAAATCCTGCACAAGTTCGGGATTGTTTGGGAGTTTATCATTCTCGCAGCTTTGGTTCTCTGGCCCAGAGCCCACCTTCAGCGTTGAAGACAGAGGCAAAGGAAGCATTACATGTCTCGGCTTTGATTATGTCTCTGTTTATGAGGTGACCATGTTCATCAACAGGTCAATGTTTTTTCTGCCTTGCCTTTGCAATTAACATATTTTTAAAAGCCCTTTTTATTGTCACTCACCGTACTGGCTTCCTGCCATGCAAGGACACGTTCAAGTGCTTCTTAGACATCGGGTCTGAATGGGTTGGCATATGCTTGGCAATTCTGTGGTGCCACAAACACCTGACCCGAGCTCCACTGCCCCGAGGAAAAAACCCACCCCACAGTATCAAAACTATGCAGTTTCCCTTGCGCTGGAGCTTCGCTTCCATGATTCACTCCATGGGTCTGTTTCTGCCTTTGTAACTGTATGTAGGGAGATGTTTACCACGTATTAATCTGTTCTACAGAAAAATCTACCTATGTAAACTGAAGGTTTTACGCATTGTGAATCTCTCCTGGAAGGCTCAGGCTTTCCAGCTTTCCTGGATGGACACGTTTGTGCACACAACCAGAATCCACCTGGGTTTCCAAGACTGCATCTTTCCTGCACCTTTCCTCCAGCCTAGTGAAGGGTCTGAGAAGAAAGTGGGAAGAGAAGAGGGATTGTTGCATTCCTCCTTTCCACTGCCTAAGCTGCTCTTTTTCAGGCAGCAGGGCTGAAGGCCATGTATAGGTTAGCGATGAGGTCACAGTTCCCAGAGAGAGAGATGAACTAGCCTTCTGGGACCTACATTTCCCTTCCAGCCCTGCAGAGCAGGTGTGGCCAATGTGCTTACTGTCCAGCATGCCATTTCATGACGCAGCCATGCTCAATGCAGATGAGCACCAAAGCATGAGGTAAGAGGGTGAGCCGTGGGCTGATCAGGATGCAACATCCCTTTTGGTGGAGTTGTGGTCTGTTTCTGCTTCTCCAGTTGCAGTACGAAGACAGCGCAACTCAACCGCCCCTTTAAAACACATCAAGATATACCGTATTTTCTATCTGCATGAGATGTGGGGTCCCTATTTACCGAATTTAATAAAATGATGCGTTAATAATATTTACTTTGCGTTTTCTCCTCCTAAGGTTATGAATGAATAGCTGATTAACTCGCACTATTTTTACTATTTCGTTAGCACTATATTCTCATCTTTTAAGCAGCTTGGGTTTTGATTGCAGTCTTGTAAAGAATACTTTCAGATTGAGGAAAGGGTTTTGTAAGCTGTGCTCTTTCAAGCCTGGCTTCAAACAACCCTCTTCTTTCTGTCTAAAGTGCAGGGCCTAGCACAATTCGGAGCTCCCCGCTCTGGTCATGTACTTTTTCTCCACCTCTTTTCAATTGCCAAGAGATTTATTTTTGTTTAGCTTTGTCCATTCAAATTGATATTACTAAGACTCGTTTAGAGAACAGAATTCCACTCTTCACTCTTTATTTTTGGCTTCTGGCTGACTGTGCTTGATGTAACCCCTCCAGGCTGTAGTATATTCCCCATATTTCCCTTCCAACTGACCTGACATTTTCATACAGTAACATACTACAAAGTTCACTAACCCTTTTTATGTTGAGGTATAACTGGGGCTCTGTGTTCCTGAATCGCTGAAGTTCACACCAGTTCTTCTAAGCAAACTTCCTTTCAAATGCAGATAGACTACTTTTTCTCAAATTGATGAAGAAAGCTCATTTGCCTTCTTTATTATCTGTTTTATGATATCAGTTTCATAATTTTAGTATGGTGAGAAAACCTCATGCTTAATTTTCATGGTGGTTAAAATCTATGTTGATTCAAAACCAGCTGAATCATGCTTGATAGTGGGTGAATCACAGCTGACCTGCTTGTAAATGTAGTGTGAACAAAATTGTCCTGAAGTCGGTGCAGATCTGTGGCGGCTTCTTTCACTCAAGGCTTACTGTGTTTGGCTGTATGACGTGGCTTTCACTCCAATTGCAGAATAATGTTGGGTAGCAAAGGCACATGCACAAGCTGGAAGAGTCTTGTGAGGAGCATGTGCGCTGTCCACACACTGTGCTGCACGTTGCACATGGAAACGTGACACCCAAAGTAGCATGTGCATGACTTCTGGACTGTGATCCTCTGCAAATCTGTCAGCAGTTAACATGCACTTGAGGAGACTTATGCCTCTGACAGCCTCTCAGTCATTTCCATATTGCTGCTCCTGTGGTCTGGAAAACTGACTCAAGTTAAGATACCAGCCGACAAAAAAGAGTAGCAACTCTTTACATGCAGCCCAGGTCACTCAATGGCCATACCTGTAGGCACACCTAAAAGCATGGGACGTGTGAGCAAGTGCCTGTGCATGACAGCTGCTTAAACTCTGCTGTTTTAAGAGACTTGGCTGTGGAGCCTACCCTTTCATTTACCTTGCATTAACTACCAACAAGACAACTCAGGTGGCAGACTCTCCGTGGTCTAAGGCCCTGATTCAGAAAAGCATTTAAGTGCGTACTTCAGTTTACTCTTTCTGTATGACGCACACGAGCACATGCCGAAGTCCTATTCAAATCATGCTGAAACAAGACAGCGAGAATAAGTCAAAATAGTTCCTCAATCTCAAAATGACGGATAATAATGACTTGGGAAGAATTACAGTATTCAATTTCATATTAACTTCGGGAGAAGCTGCAGGCTGGGCAGAGACAGGCAGGTGGGACCAGGGGAAGCAGGAGCACAAAAGAAGCGACAGGCAGGGTTCCACATGGCAGCGCTAGAGTGGGAACGGCAAAGCCTGGCGAAGCATAGTGCAGGCGGGGCAAGGCAGGGGACGGCCAGGGTCAGCGCACTGCACTCCCTGCGGCCCCGGGGGCTGCTGGTGCGAGGGTCGCAGGGGCCCCAGACCCTGGGGCCAGCCCGGGCTCTCCTTGCTACGCACGGCGCTTCCCGGCCCCGCCGCGATCTACCTCGGCCAGGCGACTGGGCCCGAGTGGGCGCCCCCGCTGCCACCCTATCGCCCGCCCCTGTGCAGCTGGCCTCGCATCCTCCCGTTCTGCCCGCCCGCCCCAGCTCGGCACGGGACCCTTTAAGAGGAGGGGGCAGCAGCTAAAGGGCTTGGCTAGGGGACGGGGTGGCTTCTGCAGAGGCTCTAGGATTGGGTCGACCGGCAAAAAAAAAACGGGGCGGGGGGAGAAAAAAAAGGCAAAAGATTGAGCATTAAGAAAAAGCAAAAGAGAAAAAAAGGATGTGTGGAATCGGGAGAAGAGGTGGAAAAAAACAGAGGAAAAAAAAGGGAAGCCGTCCCCGATTTGAGCCAAGTCTGCGAGCGCGCAGGGATGGAGCGCGCAGGGATGGTGCACCCCGGATGGCTTTGGCTGTTGCAGGGCTCCCGCCTCCTGCTGGCCACAGCGCGGCAGGGCGACGCCTCAGCCGTCGCCTGCCCCGCCCGCGGAAAGGTAAGCGCAGGGGACTCAGCCGCCCGCTGTGCCGCATCGCACCGGCTGCCGGGGCCAGCAGCGCGGGGCTGCCGCGGCCCTGCGGGAGTTCCGGGAGGCGGAGTGGCGGACACGGTGCAGCGGTCTCTTTCCTTCGGAGGGCGGTGGCGAGAGCGTGGGGTGCGCGGGGGCGCGGGGTGCCCGCCCAGACTCGGGTGGCTGGCGGGAGCGGGGCAAGGGAGCGGAGCGGAGAGGAAGTTTCGCGGAGCTGTGCGCCAGGTGGGACGACCACCAGCGGGTGCTGACGGAGGAGGAAGACCCTGGCGTGATCCCCAGCAATACATTTCCCTGTGCCGTGCGTGACGAGCTACGCCGTTCTCAACAGGACAGAGTCGCCTGGAGTGGCTTGTTGCCAGCATCCCTTGCCGGGGGTAGCCCGTCTTTCTACGGAACACCGAGCCTGGAGGAGCAGGTTCGGAACAGCAAATGAGCGTGCACCTCAAGTGGAAATACTGTTACAACTTGTGTTCTGTTTTGCTCGTCCTCTAACCTCATCAGCTGGACTGTGATAACCCGAGCGGCATGGTCTGACCTGATGCCAGGGAGTGGTAAACGTAGCTGAGGGGCTGGGTTGCAAGTGGGGGGTGATGTTCTGGCTAGTGCGAAGCTTGCAAGCAGGGGGTCATTTCCATTGAAAATCAGACAGTGAGAAAAAGCAGTTCTTACTGAATTTTCTGAGATAAAAGTACCAAAAATCATATAGGGAGAGCCTTTCTGAACTTTATGTTAATCCGTCTGTTACCATTAATAGACTACCTGTGCTGTCTCTTTGCATCTGCATGGGCCTGGAAGCACCTGGCTGGAGGTGCTGTGCACCCAAGATGCTCCTGGGACATGTGTCTTGCCAGTTGTGTTCATCTCCTGCCCCAGGCAGCGTTATTTCCTCCAGCACAGCTGTTAAGGGAAATGGAAGTCCTTAGTAAGTGCAGACCTGCTGCACTGAGGATGTGTCAAAGCCACAGCAGTCTCACTACAGGGTTAGGTGTGAGAAAGCTTTGCGACTAAGAAGAAGGTATGTTCTGTAACCTTTTTTCACTCTCTCACCTGCACATGCACCTACATGTAGACCCTGGTCTAGCGGCCATGCTGCCTCCAGCTGAGCATTCTGGCTCCCTGCAGCCATAAAGGCTGAAATGTCTCCTCCTAGGATTTACTATGGCACTGCCGATTCAACCATATGCCCCACTGTAGGTGTGCGCCTGAGGCTGGGTTAGACAGAGCTTAACCCTACCTTGGGGGAGGGTGCCTTACTAATTTGCTTGTGCCTGGAGCCAGTTTGTCAGCTGGATTGATAGGTGGCCAGCCGTGACACTATCATAAACCAGGTCAAGCCTCTGGAGTGTGTGCCTCCTTCATCTTGAGGGCTTGACGTGCAAAAGCTGTGGGCTTGGCATGAATCTACTGCAAGAAGCTAATAAGAGCATGAAGAAGGAGGGCGACAGACCCTGAGAGCCGGAGCACCAGAAGTTGTACTTGTACACACAGGGAGTTTTCCTCGGGAGCCATTGACTGGACTTCTGCCAGTTACCAGCAAAACTGGACATGAGATGTGTTAATGGTATCTCATTATCTGCTGATCAGTCTGTCTTTAAAATGTGAGACCACCTGTAGTTCTGCTATTGACAGGCTGTTTCCTAGGACAGTGGTGGAAACCACTGTTTAGGAATGGCAGCCTGCCTTATTTGCAAAGCTTTTGAGTGTATCCTTATGATACTAAACCATTGGGAAAAAAATATTGGGAAAAAAAATATTCCTCTTGTCTCTGCAACGTCAGGGAAGGCTTTTTTTTGGTTTTTGTTTGTTTGGTTGGTTTTGGTTTTTTTGGGTTTTTGTTGTTGTTTTTTATGGTGTTTTTGTTTTTCTTAATTCTTTATGGGATCTATTTTTTTACCTCTCTAGATTACAGGTATACCTTTCTTCTTTTTGTCAGATTGCCTAAAGCTTCTGTAATGAAAAAAATGTGTGCATCAACGCCTGAAAGAGGGAAGCTGCTATTTTAAGGAATGGACATAGAATACTTCACCACTCCAAATTATAGTTAAAGCTGCAACAATAAAGTGCCCCATCATTCTTTTTAATAGGAAAAATGAAAGGCTTTGAAATCAGCTAATCTAAAATAAAGTATGCTGGAATGCTTTGGGTTATATTCCAGTTACTAATTATTGTGGTCTGGTACTGTCTTTTTGCTTAACTTTGGAGTGTATTGGTAAATTTAAAAACAGAATCCAGGGATTAACAGCAGAATAATGTGGTTGTAGCTTGTTAGTATTTTATGTGTTGTTCCTGACTGGGGGCAAATTACTTTCAATGGCTGCCTTTCCCCACATATGCACTTCAGCAGAGCAAGTCATCTGTCTGCTCTCAATTCTTGGCTTTTTAGTTAGAAATTTGATTTTTATTTTTCATTTCTGGCAAATGGAGACTGAATGTATGTTCTTTTAATAATTGTAGCCAGTGCAGTGCTTATCCCCAGGCAAGTTCTGCTTACAGTCTTAAGCTGGGTTTTAGAGTGTCAGTAGTTCATGTGGGCAAAAGCTCAAGACAGTGACTGTTAAAATTGTGCCTAGCATTTTGTGTGCGTTACTGTAGATGCATGGGGCATTTTATGTGGTGAGTAAAGGCACAATCTTTGCCTCAATTAGGTATAAATGAGCATGACAAGATATGATACCAGCATAGATAAGAGGGAGGGAGAAAGCCCTATAGGGAAGGTTAAAGGGCTGCCTCCCTGGGTGGAATATTGCATGGCACATGCTCTGGCTTCTGTGGCAAGCAAAAAAAATTGAGAGTATTGTGGACTGAGAAACAGTGCGATCCTGGGCTGAGGTCTGGAAGATGTGTCTTTAGGGCACAGTGATGAGTATGAGGGTTAGAGGCCCTGAAAGACAAGCCACAACATGCACCTGCCTCCACAGCAAGTTATACAGTTTGTGCTGGAAAATGTGTAGTCTACATAGATGAGACAGACAGAAGATGGAAGGAAGCTGAAGTGATGTACAAGGAAGAAGGTCAGGTGTAGGTTTCCCATGTCTGGAGTTCTGATCCAGTTCCTCAGTCTCTGGACAGCAGTTTTCTTTCCCCTCTGAGCCTCCCTTCCCCGTATCACCACTACCTTCCGTCTGGATTTTTTTTTTAAACACCCACACTCTTTTTTTCTAGACATTCAGCGTTCTGCCACTAGATACGTTCTTTGTTCCTCCTGATTTTGCTGCATCGTTTTCTGTATGTTGACCATAATTTTACTCTTGCCAATCAGTGCATCATTAGGTCCAATGTGAGCTAGTTTCTCGGAAGAGAGATACACCTTCTCTGACACCGCTCTTCCATCAGAATCATCACTGCCTCACCTGAAATGATGCCTGACAAATGCAGCAGCATTTGTGTATTTGAAGACTACAGGTTGTATACTATGGTAGGCCTTGGACCTATAAGTACTGCTGGAAAAGCAAGCTACTGGGGGTAGCTGTTAAAATGAAGAGAATGTGAGGCGTGGGGCTTTTTTTAAATCATGAAAGAAATCTGTTGGAAAGATAATGAAAATACCTCTCAGTCGGAGCCTGTGTTCTGCTGAAGCAGATAGAAGGAAGGCAAGAGGTTGTGGGAGTTTCCAGTGCCACTTGTGGACTACCAGCTATCTGATTAGAGGGCAGATGTTGGAATATGGCACTAGCATGCTCTGATTTCAGCTACTGATCTGCAGTACATTGCCTTACTCTCCCTTTCTTCAAGGCTTTTTGTTCTTGCCTAGATCCTTCCTCAGCTCCCGAAGAAAAACCCTTGATGTGCACCACGCTTTTCCAGGATTTCTGCAATGCTTGACACTGTTGCCCCCTCATTTTGGGAGAGCATTGTCTGGCCTTATGTGGCCCCATTGCATGTGATGGTGGGCAGTGGAGTTTGTCTCCCATGTGACCCTGGTAGGAAACGGAGGCTTTCACAGTCTCGCAGTAGGAGTGGATCCTATAGTCCCAGTGTGCTGTCTCTGTGACAGTCAGCTTGAGCAACTCCTTTTCTTTCTCCCTCATTCTGCTGCAGGCTGAGCCTTTCTCTTCTTTTTTGTTTCAAGCAATTTTTTGGCTGAACTGGTACCCTGAATCAGTTCACAGCCAGCTGTTTTTCACCTGGAGGGGTGAGGTAGGGGACAAGGCATTGTGCCATAGTGCTGAGCATCAGAGATACCTTGATCTGGGACTATGTAGTGTGAGATTAAGCTTGAGGCACAGAGGAGGGGTGGTATGGCTAGTGTGATGCTGCCTCAAATCTTGGCGTGGCAGCAATGCGGGAGATTTGTGTTCTCATGTGAGACAGCCACTCTCTTCCTTAGGCTTTCCCTGTATTTTTTCCCTTTGCTCCTGTTTGTTTCCCATCATGAGTAATGCATTGAGTACCACCCATAAATTGGAAAGTGGAGACAAAAATACGCATCTTGATCTATAAGTGAACCTATACAACCCAGCTCTTAAGCCTGCAGGACACTACTTTGACTGTACTTTATGCTGGTTTTAAAGCACTCCTTTTTGATATATCAGCTGTGAAAGATCCTACTGCAGAGGAAAAGTGGTTTGTAGCACCTTTATCTTCTGCATAGGTGAGAGGCTGCCAGTGACAAGTGTATACTGTGATGCTGAACAAGCCTTGGCACTGCTGCTGTGCTATCTCACAGCCACCTAGAGTGTTGTTTAATGGCTCCCCTGCTATGGTCTTGGGGAGAGATAATAACCCTTGCTTTTCACTCTCTGAAGCCGCAGTGAAACATGTGCAAGCTCCAGAAGTGCACAGGGATTGCGAGAGTGCCAGAAGGCAGAGCAGGGGAAGCACAGACCTGCGCACCAAAGACTTAGCCCCATCCCATCTGATGCAAAGCAGTAGTGGGCTGTTTTCAGGGGTCCGACACCGAGGCAGAGCAGTGCTGGGACTCCAGTCGCCAGCTCCTGAAGGAAAAGGAGATGCCAAAGGAGTGTGAGTCACTAGTGTGTCTTGAGCAGCTGTAAGGCTGCCTTTTGGAGGCAAAATGAGCTTTGTGAGCTTCCGTTGTATTATAGCATCACCTGGTGATGATACCCAAGCGCTGGTGCCTGGAAGCTGGCTCTGCAGGGTCTGGGGAGGTTTCCTGTCAGTGTTGGGAAACTGAGGCCTGTTCTCCAGCACCTAAAACCGGCTCCAAGCAGCTCTGAGAAGGGAGGTGTGAATGGCGCTTGGGGTGTGTTGCCAAGTTCATGACTTCTCCTTGTTGGCATGGCAGTGCCAGCAAGAGTGACCAGCCACTCTTCTTTCTAAGGTCTTAGTCTCTAGGACTGTGTGGGAAGTTTTGCTAGGTCTCAACCTGCTTTCTTCTGCCTGTGATGCAGGCTCTGTAAAATAAGACTTTATTTACTCTATGCCTGATGGCCTGTGTGATTTTGTCAGTGGTACCACTAATAGCTGACAATACCGCTCTGCTTTCAGTATCCGGTTGTGAAAGCTGAGGGGATTTGCAGGGCAAAAAAAAAGTGAGAGAGCAATGCCAAACACCCTTCTAGCTGGGCTGTGTGCAGTAGTCCAGAGCAGTGCTGATGGTCCACATTAAAGCCTGGTACCATCCTTCTGGTCTTGGGCCTTCTGGCTGGGTTTATTCGGGAGCTGAACTGAAGTGTTAGGCTGGCTGATGAGCATTTTTTCCTTATTGGTTTCTTGAAGTTGTGGTTGATCTTCTGCACCGCCACGTACATGATCAGACTTGTGCAAAGTGAAGGAGTGTTGACCTCATCACCTTGTGCCTGTCCCAAGTGCCTCGTCTATCTTTTCACTTGCTCATAGATAGAAATGAGCATTTCTGGTCCTTTCTCTTTTCTAACTGATGACTACTTCGAGTTCATTTCTCACCACAGTGGCGTGTCCTTCCATTTTTCCCTCCTGACTAATGACAGGAGAGAACCCTGTCTCATTTTCCCTCTTGTTTTACTTTGCATATTCATTTTCCCATTTTCTTCCTGACTCTCTTCATGCTAACCTGTGGCCCTGTATCTTCTTTATGTCTCTGTGCTGCATCATGTTTGTTCTCCCTTCTTCCCATAGACTTCATGAGAGTTTTTATGGTCTGTAATTCAGGAGTGTTCTATAGGATCTGGAGTTTTAGCATGGTGTTATGAGGTCTGAGGTATCCTTCAGACTTGACATGCTGCAGAAGTGTCTGAAAATCTCACTGGACCATACTCAGTTTGTTGGTCCATGCTGGCAAGCTGGGCTAGCGGTAGTACTTCGCTGAAGTGTTACCCGATCTGTGGCCTGGATTTGATGTAGAGAGCTGCTGGAGAAGGTTTCCTGGGACGACCTGTTGCAGAGCAGTCTTTAAGATTCACCTTTCTGACTCCGGGTCTTTAGCATCAGAAATTTATGGGCACTTCCAATAAATTCCTCCAAGCAGCCTGTTCTGTATTTGGCAGTGAGGCAGACTGCTTAGGTCAGCAGATGTGCACGCTTAGCCTCAGAGCTGAGGTTAGAGTTATCTGCTGGCTAAAGGCTCACCCAATGTTTGCGTGCATCTGGAAGTCTGTTCTCTTAGACATGCAAAAGCTACCTCTTACTGACTGTGCAGAGAGATAGAAAGTGTTTGTGTCTATTGCTCCAGTAAGGACCGCTGCACCAGTGGCATGCATGCTGTAAGTGACAGAGGTCGTGCCTCCTGCTGGTGTAAAGTGACTTGGCGGGATCCAAGCAGGATCCATTTTGCCCCATCTGCTCTCCTGTCCTGCAGGGTTGCTTAGGGCGTGAGCACAGCTTTGTACTTTGGTCTTCCTGAGGATTCTGCAAGGCATATTTTGCAGCAGAACAAACTTAAAAGTCTTGATTGTGACTTCCTGGTGGCTGTGGTTTTTGAGAGATTCTGAAAGCTAATTTAAAGAAAGAGCTTTTTCCTCCTCCATGTTTAAAAGAGTATACCTTCAACCATAGGTTGAGTTTGGCCTGTGGAGTTTCTTCCTTTATTTTCCAAGGTACTTCATGTGCTTCTCTGCTTAAGAACGAGGAGAACTGGGCCGTGAGGGATCTTGACTGTGTTTGTCTGCCATCTGCTACCTCTCTGTCAAACCATATTTCTACCTGCTCCAGAAAGTCTGCCTGCCAGCTGTGTTTTGTATTACTTGTTTGTTTGGTGTCTTGCTCAGAATGGAAAGTTCTCCTGAGATGCTGTGGCACTCTCTAAGTGTTACAGCAGTTTCTTTGATGAAAGATGCCTTGCTGTGCTGAAGTGAGATGCATCAAGTTGAAGGTGATTGAAACCCTGCTGTCCTGCGCTGCTTCAGCAAAGTGATGCCAGCTTTTGGCTCGGTAAAAGGTGAAAGCTGGGTAAGTGTCTTTCTCGCCTGGAGCACGGCCTGCTGGGGCTGTGCTCTGCTGATGGTGTTGGCAGATACCAGGTGATGAGCTGGGTGGCTTTACTGCTGAAAAGACCCAGTGTTGCCTTTCAGAAGGAGAAAGCTAAGACAAATCTTACTGTGTTTTTAATGGATAAAAATTGAAAAAAGAAGGCCTTCCAGCAGAGCCACATCGTGTACTTTGAGCTGGACCTCACTGACCCTTACACCATCTCGGCTCTCACCAGCTGCCAGCTCCTTCCACATGGGGAGAACCTCCAGGATGTGCTGCCCCGTGACATCTACCGCCGGCTCAAGCAGCACCTGGAGTACGTCAAACTCATGATACCATCCCGGATGACCCCAGACCAGCGGGGCAAAGGGCTGTATGCAGACTACCTCTTCAATGCCATTGCTGGTAACTGGGAGCGGAAGAGGCCTGTGTGGGTGATGCTGATGGTGAACTCTCTGACAGAGGTAGACATCAAGTCACGAGGCATACCCGTCCTGGATCTGTACCTGGCCCAGGAAGCGGAGCGGCTGAGTAAGCAAACGGGTGCTGTGGAGAAAGTGGAGGAGCAGTGCCACCCGCTCAATGGGCTGAACTTCTCCCAGGTGAGATGGAGTGGCGTGCAGGGTGCCAGACTGGCTGCCTGGGTGGGTATCCCAGCAGCAAGTGCATGGGCTGGGGTGTGGGGTAAGTGCTTTCTCCTAGAGACTTGCATTTGCTCCCTGCAGCCTGTGCCTTTGTCTGTGCCCTCAGGAGAGTTTGCTAGCTGTAGGAGTTCAGGCCGTGTCCTAAATTCATTTAGACCTGGCCTGGGGAGACCTCTCTCCTCTTCCCTGGGCAGCCTTGGGCAGGCTCCAGCCTAAGAGGCCTTTGGATGTCTGCTCTCTGACCCTGGCTGGGCTGCCCTGCAAGGAGGCCAGGGAAGGCTGGGGCTCAGTGTCTAAACTTGCTTTTGTAATAGCTGGTTAGTTAAGAAGAAAGGCGTGATCGCTTGTGGGAAGCAGGGATGCTGTGAGTAACGCTGAGAAGTAAGCACTGATTGGAAAAGTATCCTAGTGGACCCCCCAGTGCCCTCAGAAATAGGGGCCTGTCCTCTGCATTGGGAAAAGTGTGTTTTGTTTTGTTATTCCCCTTTTCTCCTTTCTTCGAGACCAGGTGAGGGTCAGCACAGCACAGCTTCCTGCAGGAAGCTCGACAGGCTAGTGCAGGCCCATGTGCAAGTGCCTTTGTGTTTGCAAACCAGCGGGAGTTTAGCACTGTTGTTCATGCAGTGTCACACCAGGCAAGTAGAATGACCTCTGTGTTGTCCACGTGTTGGATGGGGTGGTCATGGGCTCTCATCTCTGAACTGAATAGAACAGGGAGCAGCATCTGTCACTGACTGACTGCCACAAACAGGCATAAGCTTGCTCTCTGACCTGGGGTACTTTTGCTCCAGCGATGTGCTAGTTTGGGGAGAGGAAGTGGCATTCAAAAAGGGCAAGGAGATGACCTGGGAAATTCCAGGCCAGTCAGCCTTACCTCTGTCTCTGGAAGTGTGATGGAACAACTCATTTGGGATGTCATCTCCAAGCATGTGGAGGAAAAGAAGGTTATCAGGAGTAGTCAACATGGATTCACCAGGGGAAAATCACGTCTGACCAACCTGATAGCCTTCTATGATGGTGTGACTGGCTGGGTAGACAAAGGGAGAGCAGTGGATGTTGTCTACCTTGACTTCAGCAACGCTTTTGAAAGTGTGTCCCACAACATCCTCATAGGTAAGCTCAGGAAGTGTGGGTTGGATGAATGCACAGTGAGGTGGATTGAGAACTGGCTGACTGGCAGAGCTCAGAGGGTTGTGATCCATGGTGCAGAGTCCAGCTGGAGGCGTGTAGCTAATGGTGTTCCTCAGCAGCCAGTACTGGGTCCAGTCTTGTTCAACCTGTACATCAATGACCTGGATGAAGAGACTGAGTGCACCCTCAGCAAGTTTCCTGATGATACATAACTGGGAGGAGTGGTTAATACAGCAGAAGGCTGTGCTGCCATTCAGCGTGATCTGGACAGGCTGGAGGACCGGACGGAGAAGAACCAAATGAAATTCAACAAAGGCAAGTGTAAGGTCCTGCACCTGGGGAGGAACAACCTCATGCACCAGTACAGGTTAGGGGTTGACCTGCTGGAAAGCAGCATTGCGGAGGAGGACCTGGGAGTCCTGGTCCATGAGCCAACACTGTGCCCTTGTTGCCAAGAAGGCCAATGGTTTCCTGGGGTGCGTTAGGAAGAATGTGGCCAGCAAGTCGACAGAGGTTATCCTCCCCCTCTACTCCGCCCTGATGAGGCTGCACCTGGAGTACTGTGTCCAGTTCTGGGCTCCCAAGTTTAAGAAGGACCAGGAATTACGCGACAGAGTCCGGCAGAGGACTACAAAGATGATTAGGGGTCTGGAGTGTGTTTCTTATGAGGAAAGACTCAGAGAAGTGGATCTGTTCATCCTGGAGAAGTGAAGGCCGAGAGGGGATCCTATTTATGCTTATAAATATCTCAAAGGTGGGTGTCAAGAGGATGGGAGTAGACTCTTTTCAGTGGTGCCCAACCATAGGACGAGGGGTAATGGACATAGACTGAAACGCAGGAGATTCCATCTGAATATGAGGAGAAACTTCTTTACTTTGAGGGTGCCAGAGCACTGGAACAGGCTGCCGAGAGAGGTCGTGGAGTCTCCTTCTCTGGAGACATTCAAAACCCACCTGGACTGTATTCCTGTGCAATCTGCTCTAGGTGAACCTGCTTTAGCAGGTGCGTTGGACTAGATGATCTCCAGAGGTCCCTTCCGACCCCAACCATTCTGTGATTCTATGATTCTGTGATTCTGTTTGCTTAGGAACAGGTGAGACCTGCTGTTGCAGCACGCCTTGGCAGCCCAAGGCAGGAAGAACTTTGGTCATGGGGCTGTGCAGTTTCGACTGATAGCTGACACTTTCCCTGTCATCCTGAAGCCTGTCCCATCAGTGTAGCGTGGTTTCCCGTGCTGGAAGGAAAGAGGAGAAAGGGAGGTGCAGCCCAGTAAGAGCAGGGACAGCATTTGGGTCAGAAATGCTGCTACCCAGGTCAATCTGGGCAGGAGACCATGGTGCATGAAATAGCATGGCAGCCCAGGGTGCATCACTTGTGTAGTCCTTAACTGCACGCAGGGCATCTGCACCCTTGTCTTTCCTTGTCTGGACCTGGACAGCCTCATTGTCATCGCCAGTCTTTTGCTTAACTGTGCTTTGAATCCTCGTGCTGTCACTGCTCGCAGCCACCCTAGAAATGAGCTCGGAGGTTGCATCTCCTCTACCTCTTATCTGGTCGAGGCTTTATTCACATGATTGCCAGTGTTTTCCTTTTGCTGATACTGCCCCTCTGATTTAGCATGATAGAAGCCTGGGGACTCGGGCATGTGCTTTCTCCACCGCCTTGTAAGACAGTGGCAGGGAGGCTGAGAAATACAGCTTGCAAATCACGTCACTGTTAAGCTCATGCAACTGTTGACACTTGCTTTAGGGCCTTCACACAGCTGTCTTTAAAGAGTGGCTGTTGCTGTGATGGTTTTCAAGTGGAATAAATACCACATGAACTGGGAAGCTGCATGGGGTGAGGACACACCTCTGGGCTGCAATACCCGGAGTTGCCAACCTGGTGACATTTATTGTGAAAGCCCGGTTAAGGGTGTCAGGATAACCAGAACTGCGGGAGAAACTTAGCTCTAGTTGGGAAAGTCACAGCTTGTAATTACCTCATGGTGGATGAAAATGCGCGTGTGCATCATGTGAGCAGTGGCTCCTCCTGTGCCTGCTCACTTACATGGGCAAGGCGCAAGCAGTTGCTTGTGGGAGCAAGTCCGGAGCAGCTACTGCACTGCAAATTCACACCCTCACTTCTGCCTGCTACTGGATTTCCAATACAGGCATGTTGAGGAAAGGGAGAAGCAGTGGCAGATTATTTTCATGTTTCTAGGCCAATTGCATGGTTGTTTCAGAACCTGACTTGTGAACTCTCATGGTTGGCAATTCTGTAAATCTTTGATTTCAGAGCTCTATCCTCAGTTTGTTCGGCCAGTTGAGTTAATTATGTGTTTAATATAAACCAAAGAAAGACTTTGAAATAGGCTCTTTCAAAATGATTTCCTTTGATATTGTGCTGCTCTCTGGGAACCCCCAGTATCAGACCACTTCTGTGTGTCTGCTTTTCACGTTGAATGGGCACACACAGACAACTTATGAACTTCTGCTGGGGAAAGTGGGGACACAAACCCATAAGGAATCGTCTAATTCTGTGCAAGAAATGCCTTTTTTGGTTGCAGCAGAGTCACAGAGAGATTATTTACTTGGCAGGGAAGCAAGTTTAGCGCTCTTAGTTTATGTTTCTGCATTGAGTTTGCTCTCATTTACGACATGGTTGTACTAGCTTGTGAGGAGGACTCCCAGGCCACTTAAAAGCAATCCATTTTTATTAGCTAGGTCTCTCTTTTGATCCATACTATTGGACAAGGTCTGGTTGGTGTGGGTACATTATTGCAGGTAAAGGTCTGGAACAGATTGTCTCGCTGGGGTTGCACAATGCTCAGTAACTGCAGAGTGCAAACAAAGCCAAGCTAGAGACTTCCTTCGTCTTGTGAAAAGAGGAAAAAAATAAACAGGCCCTCCCCCATACAATCGCTAACACTGCCTGGCATGGTCTCTTTTTCTTTGGCTGTATTTATTCCAGTTTCCTCTCTATCTTCTGGTTTATGACTCTGTTATTTTACCTGCCAAATTTCTCTATTCTTGCTCAGCTGAGGCCGGCTGCCTACATAGCCAGGCCATAAAAGTATCACTTCTATGTGGTATGCAATGCTGTGTACGCAGTCTGTGAAATACTTTACTGCCTTCTCAATGCCCGTCTTTTGTTCCAAGATCTATGCAACTTCAGGGAGTACGGAAAGATTAGCCTGTCTCCATGCCAGGGCCATGGTGTTTACTTTCCTGTTTCATACTGTTTCCATGCTAATTTTTCTTAAGGACTGTTTTTCTCCCATGCCACCTTCTTCCGTGGGTAGTGCCTCCCTTGTTGCAATACCGTATAAGAACGCAGATCTCACTCCTAGCAGCATCTGGGCTTCCAGAAGATAAAAGGCTTTGTAGCCATACATTAGCTGCCACTGCTGACATCAAGCACTGGAGTCAGTCTTCTGTCTATGACCTCCTGTCAGTTCTCCAGCTAAAAACTCCACTGCACGTTTTGTACCTCCAAGCACAGGGTACTTTTGATGCATGGGTCCAGAAACATTATCTGTTCCTGCCTTGCTAATGTAGCTTATCTTCCTCTAATTCTTATTACAAGGCAGTGAAACAAAGCAACTCCTCCATCTCTTGCCTACCTGGTCAGCATCTTCTCAGTGCTAGCCAATTTCAGCAGAACAGCTGTAATGCACTCACCATCTCTCAGCAATAATGCACCTCTAGTTCAGGAGCTCCTTATGCCTGGTAACCAGAAAGTGGGAGATCAAGCAGAGCAGAATAAATTTATGTATGTTGTGTTTCTTATGCTCATCCTTTAAGTACCATACAGGTGAAATCTAGCTGAAACCATGACTCCTAATTTTTAGAGTTAAGCAGTGAATGCAAAGCTCTTATTAAAAAGTCAGGCTGAGCTGGGACAGTGGGTACTGCTATGTTCACTCTTTGCCCGGGAATTTTACGTTTCACTGCTCACTGTAAAGAACATAAGTGAATAAAATTTGTCTTCTTGCACAATTTGGAGATGTAAACACTCCTTCCTTAGGAGAGAACTGATAAAGTGGAACAGAAACATCCCATGCCACATCTGAGGCACAGAACTGCACATTAAATGCAGCAGAGTTCACACAGTAACAGGCTGTACATCAGGGACAGCTGGACAAGTTGTTCGAGGGCAAAACAAGAGAATGAAAAGGTGACAAAGACTCACCAGTTATAAAGAAAGAGGTCTCTCTGCTGTCATCAGCCACACCACTAAAAATTACTGATGCAATGTGAGGCAATCTTTAGCATGCTTCTCCAGCCAGCTTGCTGTACAGCATTATGAGCTTGCACTCAAATACAAACCATCGTGGGCCACTCCCATGTCTGTTTCTGCTATATGCCCCATCCCTGTCTCTCAGCACTGCAACTGCACTGCTTCTTGCCAATACACACCTCTCCTGATGCACTGAACCTACAAAGCCCTGCCTAGCTACAAATTAGCACAGGGAGCCACTGGCTAGCAAAGCCACATGGTGTCCTCACTATCTCACTAGGACAAGTTGTGAGGCTCTCCTCAAAGGCCCTCGAAAGACAAAGACATCTAAAACCTTAAGGGATATATGAAGAGTGATGGAGAACTTGAAGCACCCATCTCATAAGTTGTACCCCATGTCTTTAATCCTGCAGTTAACCATTGCCGTCTCTAGTTGCCACTCCATTTGCCAGATGATGTACAGCACAACAAGTGACTCACCTTTACAACATTTCCGTGTCAGAGCCTGGTGTAAGTCAAGATCAATCACCTTGAAAAGCCTTGGAGCCAAATTCTGCAAGGTTACACATTGCTTGAAAATCAGATGAAAACAGTTTGAGCAGATATGCATGAAGTGTAAATGCTGAAGAACAACCAGACCTCTACAGGACATGCTAAGTGACCACCAGTGGTACAGCCTGGAGAGGTAGAGAGGAAAGCAGTGATGCCAAAACTAGCAGATGATCTCTTTTGCTATTTTCCCTGTACACTCTCTCACTTACTCGATGAGTCTGTAATACCCCTGAGGCTTAACAGTCTCTGTCCTTGAGAAATTTGACTTCGGCCTTCTCCACTCCTGAACCAACCATTTCACAACCCATCTTCCCATGGCTGCTCATGCTGTCCAGTTTCAACGCCTAACCATGGAACCCCCTTGCTGTTTGACTAATGCTGGGACAGAGCTGTTTCCTATCACAATTCTATCACTCCTCAGTAAATAAGACAGCATGTGAAAGTAAGATCATCTTCCTGGTAGGAGGTAAGGCTGACAAATGGATTGGCTTCAGGCACCACAATCTGAGACCTAGAGATTTTACTCAGTTTTTATTTCTGTTAGTCTTAGCAACAAGACAGGACCTTAACTGTCCCCTGCCATTCTTATTAGAAATCACAGCAGAGATAAGGGACGACTGCTTCTACTCAAATCAGTCTGAGGAAGTACAGTTTCAGTCCTCATTAAAAGTAAATGCAGCACAGCTTTCAGAAAGATGCTTTCCGAACAGCTCTAACTCTCAGCTATGAAAGCCCATCAGTAATATCCTCTGCTGGAACCTTCTGTGGTCAAGAGAAAGTTCTTATTATCTGGTAACTAATATGCAATTACTCTCCTCTAGGGATTGAAGTGGACGGAGGAAAACACCTGGAAGGAAGGGAGGGAGGGAGGAAGGCAGGAAGGCCGGAAGGCAGGAAGGAAAGGAAGGCAGGGAGGAAGGAAGGAAGTTAGTTCCTCTTCATCAAAAACTTACTGCCAGGCTCTGAACAGAAGCACTGTGGACAACCTCTGGCTCATTGTGGAGGTCCTTGAGAAAGGCAGGTGAGCACAGAAACGAAGAACCCCCTTATCTGGGGAGGAAATGCAGCAGCACCACAGCAAATGCCTTGTTCCCAGTGTTGCAACAAGTTACATTTTTGTTACCTCTACCAGGTAGAAGTTGATAGGTGTCTGTGCAGATCCCACCACTGCAGAGCCTGGGAAGCTCTTTTACCCTCTGTGCCACGGCATGGTATTGTCTATATGGACAGCACATGCCCTGGTGAACCTGTTTCACCAGCTCATGCTCTGTCCTCTGTTTCCCAGCTAGAGGAAAAAGCATTCCTTTTTACCTCGCAAGGGGCTATCACTGAGTGGAAGTCTGAGCTTTATCTCACTCTTCCCATATGCTCTGCCCCCCTTCAGCTCTGGCTGTGCAACCTGCAGAGTATGCAGATGCATGGACCAGGGCAGGAACCATTCCTGGCCAGGGGGCATTTTCCATGTAGTGTGTTACAAGGTCGTGGGAGACAGGCAGTTGGACTGGCAGAGATCTGGTCAGCTCCCAGCGATACAAGGTAAATCTCTCTTCCTCCCTGGGGACCCTCGTCTCGGCTGTGGAGAGAAACTGCCAGACATGCTAGCTGAAAAATTATCCTAAGAGTTTGAGCGTTACAAAGACAAGTTCCACTCCCACCTGTATGGCCCAGGGTCTCAGCTACTTGGAGTGAGCATGTCTCCAATCAAGACAGAGCGTATACAGCGTATACAAAATGGGCCACCCTGTGTTTTTTCCTGTGTGACCATGAGTAGGTGGAATGGGAAACCTACCTCAGTCCTAGAGGCACAGGTACATGAGTTGCAAGGGAAGACAAACACGTGAGGGGATTCTGCCAGAAAAATGTTGCTCCGGTTTCCAGCAGGCAGTTCCCCAGACAGAGTAGAAGAGCTGATCTTGTTCCGAACCTCTTGAACAGGCTTCTGATTCATTCTTGCAAAAAAGGAAGCAAAAAGTACTATTGTGATAAATACAAGGAATTTGTTCATTAAAGTCCCTTTGTTGAAATGTTTTGTTATTTGTTGTACTTGATGAGCAGTTTGGAAAGTTGTTTTAAAACTAAGGGTGGTGGGTCGTTTGGCGGGAGAGGCGTGTCAAGGTTATTGCAAAGTCACAACGACGACAACCTAGCAACAGAAGACACATGCGCAGGAGGGACGGCTGGAGGATATAAAAACTGAAAGAACCCGCCACGTGTTGCGCGCCACTGCCACTATTAAGGGGGGCCGCCCAGCGCTGTCTTTGCTTATTGCAGCCTGCTACTATTTGGCAATAAAACCTTAATTGTTTAAGTTAATTGGAGTCGAAATTTATTACAATTTGGTGCCGTGACTCGGATAAAGGAATTTCTAGTGGCAACTCCTATGAGGGGGGCGCCCCGCTTCTCCTTCTAAGCGGCCCTTGCAGGAGCCTTCCACTGAATCCTTTACCGACGAACACTTCAAATTTGCAATAAGCAAAGTAAAGACCGGTAATTTCATTAATGAGCGGTAGTCTCATTAATGAAGGACGTACCGTAAACTTTGTGCACGAAGACCCGAGTGAAGACGCAGGAAGCGTGAGTATAGGCCGGTCATCCACTCGGTTGGGGCTGGGATTCCTGAGATACAGAGACTGAGACGTCCAATTGCGGACGAAGCGAGTGCGGTAGTGCAGTAGTGCAGTTCTCGTAGCCCGCGAGGGAGCGAGTCACGAACGAGGGGAGCGTTTGTGTGTGCGTGTGAGGGTATCTCAGAAGATGGGACAGAAGAAGAGCAGGCCTTCTGTTTCCATGGCGGGGGAGCCACAAGGCCACACCCTCAATTCCCCCAGATAGTCCGTTAGGATTAATGATTAAGCATTGGGAAGATTACCCTTCTAGGCAGGGTAAGAACAAAACAAAAGTGATATATTATTGTATGGAAGTTTGGGGTGGTAAGGAGATTCGCAGAGATCATCTTTATTGGCCAGTTTTTGGGTCATTTGAAGACTGGGTTTGTCAGGCCCTGAACATTTATGTTAATTCAAAAGAACCATTCAGTCAGGAAGAAAGCGAATATGCACTACTATGGATAAGATCAGAAACCAGGACTAACTTATATCCGTTAAAAGAAAAGGGGGGGTGAAGTGTATGACTGCCAAAAAGAGAAAAAGAAAGAAAGGCGGCAAGTGGAGATTCCAATAACACCTCCGCCTTATGTGCCACCATCACCACCCCCCGTACCAGTTCTCGACATACCCCCTTCAGCACCGATCCTAGAAAGTTTAGGAGATAATCAACCCGTAGGACCAATCACCCATAGTAAAGTAAAACAATCACAAAGCCAGCTTTACCCGCTGCGAGAAATCGCGATGGGAGGACCACAGGCTGGAATGGGATACGTGGCAGTTCCCCTTAATTCCGGTGATGTCAGGGACTTTAAAAAAGAAATGGGAAGCTTGTTAGAGGACCCATTAGGGGTAGCAGAGCGAGTTGACCAATTCTTGGGGCCCAATATCTATACGTGGGATGAACTGCAGTCAATAATACGAATACTATTTACCGCAGGAGAGAGGGGGATGATTCGAAGGGCCGGTATGCAAATTTGGGACGCACAGCACCAGCAAGGTCCTGCAGCCGATATAAAATGGCTGCTGCAAAGACCTGATTGGAACAATCAAGATCCAATACATAGGGGTCATATGGAGGATTTGCGAACTATAGTGGTCCAAGGTATTAGAGAGTCCATTCCAAGAGGTCAAAATATTGGTAAAGTGTTTAGCGAATACCAAAAGAAAGAAGAAACACCCACGGAATGGTTAGAGAGGCTCAGGAAAAGCTTACAGTTGTATTCAGGAGTAGATCCTAGTACCCCCGTGGGGGAAGCGTTATTAAAAACACAATTTGTAGCTAAGTCTTGGACAGATATTAGAAAAAAGCTAGAAAAATTGGAAGATTGGCAAAATCGGGGTTTAGATGAGCTACTGAGAGAAGCTCAGAAAGCGTACGTTAGAAGGGAGGATGAGAGAGAGCGCAGAACCGCACGAATGATGGTTGCGGCAGTTAGAGAGGGTACAGCTCAGCAGGGGTGGAAACCTGCAAGATGGGGAGCACCCCCGAGGAAAGAGTTTAATCCAAAAACAGGAGATCCTAGTGATGGGGTTATAGTAAAACGAGGTGAACCAGTAGAATGTTTCTATTGTGGGAAGAAGGGACATATAAAGCCAGATTGCAGGAAAAAGAAAGTGGATGAGAGAATGTTCAAAGCAGAACAGGGGTGTCAGAGGCTCTTCTTGCTGGGGACCCAAAAAGGAACAGAGCCCTTGATAAAATTAAAAGTGGGACCGCAGCAGCAAGAAATTGAATCGTAATTGGGGCAAAAGGGGAACCATTTCGGGTCCCTGTTATAAAAGACGTAATCATCGAAATAGACATTAAGATGGGAGTGGGAGATTTGCTTTTAGTTCCTGAGGCCGAAAATAATCTTTTGGGGAGATTTAATAATTGAATTAGGCATTAATTTAGAAGTAATAGGAGGAAAAATTCGAATAAAACTATGCCCTCTCAGAGTAGAGGATGAGGACAAAATCAATCCTGAAGTGTGGCACCCTTTAAGGTAGAAATCTCTAGTCCAGATGTACCTATTCGTGTAAAGCAATATCCAATATCTGAGGAAGGTCGAAGGGGACTAAAACCAGAAATAGAAAGATTATTTTAAAAAAAAGGGTTACTTGAATCATGTATGTCTTCCTTTAATACCCCCATTTTACCTGTAAGGAAAAGATGGGAAATGGAGGTTAGTACATGATCTGAGAGAGACAAATAAGAGGACAGTTAGCTGATTCCCTGTGGTGGCAAACCCACATATTCTTCTAAATCGATTAGGTCCGAATGATCAGTGGTATAGTGGTTAGCATAGCTGCCTTAGAAGAACTAA
The DNA here is from genome assembly GCF_036013445.1 of Caloenas nicobarica. NCBI lineage: Eukaryota > Metazoa > Chordata > Aves > Columbiformes > Columbidae > Caloenas > Caloenas nicobarica. Next base: position 43,307,876 of record NC_088284.1, on the reverse strand, counting down.
AAACAAAAGATGCCCTAGCCACGAATATGCAAGCCTCACGTACGCAATAACACAGAAAAGGAAAGATTAATAAAACTGGGAGCAAAGCAACGGGGTGAGCAATGGAAACTAAAAGATGGAAGAGAAATAATGCCAAAAGTAACTGCAGTCAATATAATGAACAAGCTGCACAGTATTACACATAGGGGAACACAGGCACTAGCTGATCAATTTGCATACTAAATATGCTTGTATAGGGACATATAATATAGCTAAAATTATTGTTGAAGGGTGTCTAATATGCCAGAAAGTGAATAAACAGCAGTTAAGAACACGGATTCCTGGCAGTAGAGAGCTAGCACACCGTCCCTTTTCAAAAATAAAAATTGATTTTACAAAGCTACCAAAAATCAGATGATATCGTCATTTGTTAGTAATAATAGAGACAGATTTTGGGCCATTTGATTTAGAAATGCCTCACGATCACCCAAAAATAAGTGATCCTAAGATGCAAAATTATGTAGTACAGTTATTAAAACGGAGAGAATATCTCTGGGAGAAAGGACTAGTAACACAACACCCACCCTTAGATATAAAAATATATAATCTAGAGCCAGGAGATAAAGTGCTTATAAAAACATGGAAGGAAACATCACTAACCCCTCGATGGGAGGGACCTTATGTTTTCTTACTTACTACAGAACCGCCGAAAGGGGATGGACACACGCCAGCCGAGTTAAAGGCCTGGTCAAGACTGGTGCACAGACCGCGGAACCTACAGAAGATCCCTTAAAAATTAAATTACAAAGGCAGTAGATGGACATATCAAATTGTATCGTGCAAGTATAGAATAACAATAATCTGTGCATATCCCCCTTTTGCGAAGACTTTAGGGTCAAATGCATAAATACAAATTGTAATTATTATTCTTTTGTATGTTTCAAATGTATACTGTGCCGTGAAGATTGACGGTTGCATTGTGCAGGAGGTATTTCCCCTAGAGGAAAATGTAATTGATGTTATGATAAGGAACAAAAGATCACAGACCAAATACTACAACTTGAAGTACGCATGCTGCAGAACCACTATAAGGGGAGTACCGTATCACTCTCTGATAATCAAAAACCATAACTGGGAAGCACATAAACAGAGGTGTACAAAGTAAAAACACTCAGGGTCTCTTGAAGACTATTCTTGCTGTCGAGAAGATGGTTTACCCCGTGGCTCGAAGCAACCGAGTCGACGGGCAAGGCAGAAGAATAAAAAGCAGTAGAGACAAAAACCTGAGTGGGATTACACCAAAGTGCTGGCCGAGCTACCACAATGTTAAGCAGCAAGCCCAAAAATTGACAGAAATAAAAAAAGGAATAAGGGAAAGCCGAAAACAATGCAACCCAATCTGGTACATTTCTTTAACGTTACTATTGTTGTTAGGTTATGGAGAAACTGCACATAGACCATATAGATGGAGCATAATAAGGTTTGAAGATCAGCAAATTATAGCTGAAGAAACTGTAGTGGGGAACCCCAGCTTTAAGGCAACACTGTGCCAACTGGTACCCATAAACCCATGTTTAGACTACATAGATTTTTAGTTTTGCCCTAGTTCAAACCCAGGAAAAGGGTACTGTAACCATCCTAGCTCGTATTACTGTGCTTACTGGGGATGCAAAACGATAGCATCAGGGTGGTCCCCAGGGGGAGGAAAAGATAAGTTTCTGTATGTAGAAAGGGGACCCTATAAATGTGTTCCTCCTAAAAAGGACTGGAGCGGCGGATATAGTCCCGCGACGCTTGGAAATTGCCAATATATATATTAATGTATCTAATCCTACAGATCCCTCCTGGTAATTAGGAAAAATGTGGGGAATAAGATACTGGGAACCTGGGAAAGATAGGGGAGGTCTTATCTTTATAAAGAAAGAAATAGCAGAACAAACTTCTCAAGCAGTAGGCCCCAATGCAGTGATTACAGGGGATTTGAAAGCAAGAGAAACATCTGAGACTCCCAATATAACCGAAAGTCAAATAATTGCCAATAACTCTAAGATAGATGCATTTACTCAGGTAGATGAAGTCAATTCCAACTCTTTATGGACTTCATTAGATATGAGTCACCGGGTAATTAATAAAACATCCCCGAATCTAACAACAGAATGTTGGTTATGCTTTAATGCCAAACCACCGTATTTTGAAGCTATCAGAATTGTTAACAGACCACAATTTGCCAATGGGTTAAACCCTGAAGCCTGTAAATGGGAAAACAACACTCAAGGGATATCGCTGCAACAAGTACGAGGGCAGGGAAGATGTGTAGGTCGAATACCCCCTGAAAAACGGCATTTGTGCGTAAATAATGAGACTCTTAGATCTAAGAAACTTAGAGGATGGGTGATACCAGTTGACAATGCTAAATGGATATGTTCAAAAACAGGACTTACCTCCTGTGTGTCTATGAATTATCTAGAGACTGTAAAAGAATTTTGTATACAAGTAGTAATAATTCCCAAAATCACGTACCATTCAAAGGAATATAGATATCAATTAGAGACTATCCTTTCACATCGACTAATAAAAAGAGAACCCATAACTGCCTTGACTTTAGGAGCCATAATAGCTCTCAGCACAGCAGGTGCAGGAGTCGGAATTGCTTCTTTGGTAAGACAAAATCAGGAATTTACTGCATTAAGACTAGCTGTTGATGAGGACCTTTTAAAGATAGAACAATCCATTACCGCCTTAGAGAAATCAGTCAGATCATTGTCAGAAGTGGTATTGCAAAATCGACGGGGATTAGACTTAAAGAAGGGGGCCTTTGTGCAGCTTTAAAAGAAGAGTGTTGTGTATATGCAGATCATACGGGTTTAGTAAGAGACACTATGAGTAAATTGTGGGAAAATATAGAAAAACGAAAGAAAGAATATGAGTCTCATCAAAGTTGGTATGAAGCCTGGTTCAAACAATCACCTTGGCTCACAACTCTTCTTTCTACCATAGCAGGACCATTAATTCTTTTAACATTAGTTTTAATGTTTGGGCCGTGTATTTTTAATAAAGTTATAGCTGTTGTTAAGAGTAGGTTAGAGGTGGCACGTTTATTACTGATTAAAGCAAAATGTGAACAATTGACGGGTCAAGATAATACTGGGTTACTTGTTCTGAGTAGCCAAGAATTACAACGCTTTAATGAACAAATTAAGTAAGAAAAAGAAAAAGGGGGGAGTTGTGATAAATACAAGGAATTTGTTCATTAAAGTCCCTTTGTTGAAATGTTTTGTTATTTGTTGTACTTGATGAGCAGTTTGGAAAGTTGTTTTAAAACTAAGGGTGGTGGGTCGTTTGGCGGGAGAGGCGTGTCAAGTTTATTGCAAAGTCACAACGACGACCACCTAGCAACAGAAGACACATGCGCAGGAGGGACGGCCGGAGGATATAAAAACTGAAAGAACCCGCCACGTGTTGCGCGCCACTGCCACTATTAAGGGGGGCCGCCCAGCGCTGTCTTTGCTTATTGCAGCCTGCTACTATTTGGCAATAAAACCTTAATTGTTTAAGTTAATTGGAGTCGAAATTTATTACACTATGACCTGGACTAGAGTGGCCCTGCCTCCAGCCAGATGGAGGACACAGATAACTGGCTTAATTGGACTCTGGATTCGATGACGTGGAACCTCAGCTGGAGGTCTTAGCGACTGACTCCAGTGCTTGATGTCAGCAGTGGCAGCTAATGTATGGCTACAAAGCCTTTTATCTTCTGGAAGCCCAGATGCTGCTAGGAGTGAGATCTGCGTTCTTATACGGTATTGCAACAAGGGAGGCACTACTCACGGAAGAAGGTGGCATGGGAGAAAAACAGTCCTTAAGAAAAATTAGCATGGAAACAGTATGAAACAGGAAAGTAAACGCCATGGCCCTGGCATGGAGACAGGCTAATCTTTCCGTACTCCCTGAAGTTGCATAGATCTTGGAACAAAAGACGGGCATTGAGAAGGCAGTAAAGTATTTCACAGACTGCGTACACAGCATTGCATACCACATAGAAGTGATACTTTTATGGCCTGGCTATGTAGGCAGCCGGCCTCAGCTGAGCAAGAATAGAGAAATTTGGCAGGTAAAATAACAGAGTCATAAACCAGAAGATAGAGAGGAAACTGGAATAAATACAGCCAAAGAAAAAGAGACCATGCCAGGCAGTGTTAGCGATTGTATGGGGGGGGGCCTGTTTATTTTTTTCCTCTTTTCACAAGACGAAGGAAGTCTCTAGCTTGGCTTTGTTTGCACTCTGCAGTTACTGAGCATTGTGCAACCCCAGCGAGACAATCTGTTCCAGACCTTTACCTGCAATAATGTACCCACACCAACCAGACCTTGTCCAATAGTATGGATCAAAAGAGAGACCTAGCTAATAAAAATGGATTGCTTTTAAGTGGCCTGGGAGTCCTCCTCACAAGCTAGTACAACCATGTCGTAAATGAGAGCAAACTCAATGCAGAAACATAAACTAAGAGCGCTAAACTTGCTTCCCTGCCAAGTAAATAATCTCTCTGTGACTCTGCTGCAACCAAAAAAGGCATTTCTTGCACAGAATTAGACGATTCCTTATGGGTTTGTGTCCCCACTTTCCCCAGCAGAAGTTCATAAGTTGTCTGTGTGTGCCCATTCAACGTGAAAAGCAGACACACAGAAGTGGTCTGATACTGGGGGTTCCCAGAGAGCAGCACAATATCAAAGGAAATCATTTTGAAAGAGCCTATTTCAAAGTCTTTCTTTGGTTTATATTAAACACATAATTAACTCAACTGGCCGAACAAACTGAGGATAGAGCTCTGAAATCAAAGATTTACAGAATTGCCAACCATGAGAGTTCACAAGTCAGGTTCTGAAACAACCATGCAATTGGCCTAGAAACATGAAAATAATCTGCCACTGCTTCTCCCTTTCCTCAACATGCCTGTATTGGAAATCCAGTAGCAGGCAGAAGTGAGGGTGTGAATTTGCAGTGCAGTAGCTGCTCCGGACTTGCTCCCACAAGCAACTGCTTGCGCCTTGCCCATGTAAGTGAGCAGGCACAGGAGGAGCCACTGCTCACATGATGCACACGCGCATTTTCATCCACCATGAGGTAATTACAAGCTGTGACTTTCCCAACTAGAGCTAAGTTTCTCCCGCAGTTCTGGTTATCCTGACACCCTTAACCGGGCTTTCACAATAAATGTCACCAGGTTGGCAACTCCGGGTATTGCAGCCCAGAGGTGTGTCCTCACCCCATGCAGCTTCCCAGTTCATGTGGTATTTATTCCACTTGAAAACCATCACAGCAACAGCCACTCTTTAAAGACAGCTGTGTGAAGGCCCTAAAGCAAGTGTCAACAGTTGCATGAGCTTAACAGTGACGTGATTTGCAAGCTGTATTTCTCAGCCTCCCTGCCACTGTCTTACAAGGCGGTGGAGAAAGCACATGCCCGAGTCCCCAGGCTTCTATCATGCTAAATCAGAGGGGCAGTATCAGCAAAAGGAAAACACTGGCAATCATGTGAATAAAGCCTCGACCAGATAAGAGGTAGAGGAGATGCAACCTCCGAGCTCATTTCTAGGGTGGCTGCGAGCAGTGACAGCACGAGGATTCAAAGCACAGTTAAGCAAAAGACTGGCGATGACAATGAGGCTGTCCAGGTCCAGACAAGGAAAGACAAGGGTGCAGATGCCCTGCGTGCAGTTAAGGACTACACAAGTGATGCACCCTGGGCTGCCATGCTATTTCATGCACCATGGTCTCCTGCCCAGATTGACCTGGGTAGCAGCATTTCTGACCCAAATGCTGTCCCTGCTCTTACTGGGCTGCACCTCCCTTTCTCCTCTTTCCTTCCAGCACGGGAAACCACGCTACACTGATGGGACAGGCTTCAGGATGACAGGGAAAGTGTCAGCTATCAGTCGAAACTGCCCAGCCCCATGACCAAAGTTCTTCCTGCCTTGGGCTGCCAAGGCGTGCTGCAACAGCAGGTCTCACCTGTTCCTAAGCAAACAGAATCACAGAATCATAGAATCACAGAATGGTTGGGGTCGGAAGGGACCTCTGGAGATCATCTAGTCCAACGCACCTGCTAAAGCAGGTTCACCTAGAGCAGATTGCACAGGAATGCAGTCCAGGTGGGTTTTGAATGTCTCCAGAGAAGGAGACTCCACGACCTCTCTCGGCAGCCTGTTCCAGTGCTCTGGCACCCTCAAAGTAAAGAAGTTTCTCCTCATATTCAGATGGAATCTCCTGCGTTTCAGTCTATGTCCATTACCCCTCGTCCTATGGTTGGGCACCACTGAAAAGAGTCTACTCCCATCCTCTTGACACCCACCTTTGAGATATTTATAAGCATAAATAGGATCCCCTCTCGGCCTTCACTTCTCCAGGATGAACAGATCCACTTCTCTGAGTCTTTCCTCATAAGAAACACACTCCAGACCCCTAATCATCTTTGTAGTCCTCTGCCGGACTCTGTCGCGTAATTCCTGGTCCTTCTTAAACTTGGGAGCCCAGAACTGGACACAGTACTCCAGGTGCAGCCTCATCAGGGCGGAGTAGAGGGGGAGGATAACCTCTGTCGACTTGCTGGCCACATTCTTCCTAACGCACCCCAGGAAACCATTGGCCTTCTTGGCAACAAGGGCACAGTGTTGGCTCATGGACCAGGACTCCCAGGTCCTCCTCCGCAATGCTGCTTTCCAGCAGGTCAACCCCTAACCTGTACTGGTGCATGAGGTTGTTCCTCCCCAGGTGCAGGACCTTACACTTGCCTTTGTTGAATTTCATTTGGTTCTTCTCCGTCCGGTCCTCCAGCCTGTCCAGATCACGCTGAATGGCAGCACAGCCTTCTGCTGTATTAACCACTCCTCCCAGTTATGTATCATCAGGAAACTTGCTGAGGGTGCACTCAGTCTCTTCATCCAGGTCATTGATGTACAGGTTGAACAAGACTGGACCCAGTACTGGCTGCTGAGGAACACCATTAGCTACACGCCTCCAGCTGGACTCTGCACCATGGATCACAACCCTCTGAGCTCTGCCAGTCAGCCAGTTCTCAATCCACCTCACTGTGCATTCATCCAACCCACACTTCCTGAGCTTACCTATGAGGATGTTGTGGGACACACTTTCAAAAGCGTTGCTGAAGTCAAGGTAGACAACATCCACTGCTCTCCCTTTGTCTACCCAGCCAGTCACACCATCATAGAAGGCTATCAGGTTGGTCAGACGTGATTTTCCCCTGGTGAATCCATGTTGACTACTCCTGATAACCTTCTTTTCCTCCACATGCTTGGAGATGACATCCCAAATGAGTTGTTCCATCACACTTCCAGAAACAGAGGTAAGGCTGACTGGCCTGGAATTTCCCAGGTCATCTCCTTGCCCTTTTTGAATGCCACTTCCTCTCCCCAAACTAGCACATCGCTGGAGCAAAAGTACCCCAGGTCAGAGAGCAAGCTTATGCCTGTTTGTGGCAGTCAGTCAGTGACAGATGCTGCTCCCTGTTCTATTCAGTTCAGAGATGAGAGCCCATGACCACCCCATCCAACACGTGGACAACACAGAGGTCATTCTACTTGCCTGGTGTGACACTGCATGAACAACAGTGCTAAACTCCCGCTGGTTTGCAAACACAAAGGCACTTGCACATGGGCCTGCACTAGCCTGTCGAGCTTCCTGCAGGAAGCTGTGCTGTGCTGACCCTCACCTGGTCTCGAAGAAAGGAGAAAAGGGGAATAACAAAACAAAACACACTTTTCCCAATGCAGAGGACAGGCCCCTATTTCTGAGGGCACTGGGGGGTCCACTAGGATACTTTTCCAATCAGTGCTTACTTCTCAGCGTTACTCACAGCATCCCTGCTTCCCACAAGCGATCACGCCTTTCTTCTTAACTAACCAGCTATTACAAAAGCAAGTTTAGACACTGAGCCCCAGCCTTCCCTGGCCTCCTTGCAGGGCAGCCCAGCCAGGGTCAGAGAGCAGACATCCAAAGGTCTCTTAGGCTGGAGCCTGCCCAAGGCTGCCCAGGGAAGAGGAGAGAGGTCTCCCCAGGCCAGGTCTAAATGAATTTAGGACACGGCCTGAACTCCTACAGCTAGCAAACTCTCCTGAGGGCACAGACAAAGGCACAGGCTGCAGGGAGCAAATGCAAGTCTCTAGGAGAAAGCACTTACCCCACACCCCAGCCCATGCACTTGCTGCTGGGATACGCAGCCAGTCTGGCACCCTGCACGCCACTCCATCTCACCTGGGAGAAGTTCAGCCCATTGAGCGGGTGGCACTGCTCCTCCACTTTCTCCACAGCACCCGTTTGCTTACTCAGCCGCTCCGCTTCCTGGGCCAGGTACAGATCCAGGACGGGTATGCCTCGTGACTTGATGTCTACCTCTGTCAGAGAGTTCACCATCAGCATCACCCACACAGGCCTCTTCCGCTCCCAGTTACCAGCAATGGCATTGAAGAGGTAGTCTGCATACAGCCCTTTGCCCCGCTGGTCTGGGGTCATCCGGGATGGTATCATGAGTTTGACGTACTCCAGGTGCTGCTTGAGCCGGCGGTAGATGTCACGGGGCAGCACATCCTGGAGGTTCTCCCCATGTGGAAGGAGCTGGCAGCTGGTGAGAGCCGAGATGGTGTAAGGGTCAGTGAGGTCCAGCTCAAAGTACACGATGTGGCTCTGCTGGAAGGCCTTCTTTTTTCAATTTTTATCCATTAAAAACACAGTAAGATTTGTCTTAGCTTTCTCCTTCTGAAAGGCAACACTGGGTCTTTTCAGCAGTAAAGCCACCCAGCTCATCACCTGGTATCTGCCAACACCATCAGCAGAGCACAGCCCCAGCAGGCCGTGCTCCAGGCGAGAAAGACACTTACCCAGCTTTCACCTTTTACCGAGCCAAAAGCTGGCATCACTTTGCTGAAGCAGCGCAGGACAGCAGGGTTTCAATCACCTTCAACTTGATGCATCTCACTTCAGCACAGCAAGGCATCTTTCATCAAAGAAACTGCTGTAACACTTAGAGAGTGCCACAGCATCTCAGGAGAACTTTCCATTCTGAGCAAGACACCAAACAAACAAGTAATACAAAACACAGCTGGCAGGCAGACTTTCTGGAGCAGGTAGAAATATGGTTTGACAGAGAGGTAGCAGATGGCAGACAAACACAGTCAAGATCCCTCACGGCCCAGTTCTCCTCGTTCTTAAGCAGAGAAGCACATGAAGTACCTTGGAAAATAAAGGAAGAAACTCCACAGGCCAAACTCAACCTATGGTTGAAGGTATACTCTTTTAAACATGGAGGAGGAAAAAGCTCTTTCTTTAAATTAGCTTTCAGAATCTCTCAAAAACCACAGCCACCAGGAAGTCACAATCAAGACTTTTAAGTTTGTTCTGCTGCAAAATATGCCTTGCAGAATCCTCAGGAAGACCAAAGTACAAAGCTGTGCTCACGCCCTAAGCAACCCTGCAGGACAGGAGAGCAGATGGGGCAAAATGGATCCTGCTTGGATCCCGCCAAGTCACTTTACACCAGCAGGAGGCACGACCTCTGTCACTTACAGCATGCATGCCACTGGTGCAGCGGTCCTTACTGGAGCAATAGACACAAACACTTTCTATCTCTCTGCACAGTCAGTAAGAGGTAGCTTTTGCATGTCTAAGAGAACAGACTTCCAGATGCACGCAAACATTGGGTGAGCCTTTAGCCAGCAGATAACTCTAACCTCAGCTCTGAGGCTAAGCGTGCACATCTGCTGACCTAAGCAGTCTGCCTCACTGCCAAATACAGAACAGGCTGCTTGGAGGAATTTATTGGAAGTGCCCATAAATTTCTGATGCTAAAGACCCGGAGTCAGAAAGGTGAATCTTAAAGACTGCTCTGCAACAGGTCGTCCCAGGAAACCTTCTCCAGCAGCTCTCTACATCAAATCCAGGCCACAGATCGGGTAACACTTCAGCGAAGTACTACCGCTAGCCCAGCTTGCCAGCATGGACCAACAAACTGAGTATGGTCCAGTGAGATTTTCAGACACTTCTGCAGCATGTCAAGTCTGAAGGATACCTCAGACCTCATAACACCATGCTAAAACTCCAGATCCTATAGAACACTCCTGAATTACAGACCATAAAAACTCTCATGAAGTCTATGGGAAGAAGGGAGAACAAACATGATGCAGCACAGAGACATAAAGAAGATACAGGGCCACAGGTTAGCATGAAGAGAGTCAGGAAGAAAATGGGAAAATGAATATGCAAAGTAAAACAAGAGGGAAAATGAGACAGGGTTCTCTCCTGTCATTAGTCAGGAGGGAAAAATGGAAGGACACGCCACTGTGGTGAGAAATGAACTCGAAGTAGTCATCAGTTAGAAAAGAGAAAGGACCAGAAATGCTCATTTCTATCTATGAGCAAGTGAAAAGATAGACGAGGCACTTGGGACAGGCACAAGGTGATGAGGTCAACACTCCTTCACTTTGCACAAGTCTGATCATGTACGTGGCGGTGCAGAAGATCAACCACAACTTCAAGAAACCAATAAGGAAAAAATGCTCATCAGCCAGCCTAACACTTCAGTTCAGCTCCCGAATAAACCCAGCCAGAAGGCCCAAGACCAGAAGGATGGTACCAGGCTTTAATGTGGACCATCAGCACTGCTCTGGACTACTGCACACAGCCCAGCTAGAAGGGTGTTTGGCATTGCTCTCTCACTTTTTTTTTGCCCTGCAAATCCCCTCAGCTTTCACAACCGGATACTGAAAGCAGAGCGGTATTGTCAGCTATTAGTGGTACCACTGACAAAATCACACAGGCCATCAGGCATAGAGTAAATAAAGTCTTATTTTACAGAGCCTGCATCACAGGCAGAAGAAAGCAGGTTGAGACCTAGCAAAACTTCCCACACAGTCCTAGAGACTAAGACCTTAGAAAGAAGAGTGGCTGGTCACTCTTGCTGGCACTGCCATGCCAACAAGGAGAAGTCATGAACTTGGCAACACACCCCAAGCGCCATTCACACCTCCCTTCTCAGAGCTGCTTGGAGCCGGTTTTAGGTGCTGGAGAACAGGCCTCAGTTTCCCAACACTGACAGGAAACCTCCCCAGACCCTGCAGAGCCAGCTTCCAGGCACCAGCGCTTGGGTATCATCACCAGGTGATGCTATAATACAAAGGAAGCTCACAAAGCTCATTTTGCCTCCAAAAGGCAGCCTTACAGCTGCTCAAGACACACTAGTGACTCACACTCCTTTGGCATCTCCTTTTCCTTCAGGAGCTGGCGACTGGAGTCCCAGCACTGCTCTGCCTCGGTGTCGGACCCCTGAAAACAGCCCACTACTGCTTTGCATCAGATGGGATGGGGCTAAGTCTTTGGTGCGCAGGTCTGTGCTTCCCCTGCTCTGCCTTCTGGCACTCTCGCAATCCCTGTGCACTTCTGGAGCTTGCACATGTTTCACTGCGGCTTCAGAGAGTGAAAAGCAAGGGTTATTATCTCTCCCCAAGACCATAGCAGGGGAGCCATTAAACAACACTCTAGGTGGCTGTGAGATAGCACAGCAGCAGTGCCAAGGCTTGTTCAGCATCACAGTATACACTTGTCACTGGCAGCCTCTCACCTATGCAGAAGATAAAGGTGCTACAAACCACTTTTCCTCTGCAGTAGGATCTTTCACAGCTGATATATCAAAAAGGAGTGCTTTAAAACCAGCATAAAGTACAGTCAAAGTAGTGTCCTGCAGGCTTAAGAGCTGGGTTGTATAGGTTCACTTATAGATCAAGATGCGTATTTTTGTCTCCACTTTCCAATTTATGGGTGGTACTCAATGCATTACTCATGATGGGAAACAAACAGGAGCAAAGGGAAAAAATACAGGGAAAGCCTAAGGAAGAGAGTGGCTGTCTCACATGAGAACACAAATCTCCCGCATTGCTGCCACGCCAAGATTTGAGGCAGCATCACACTAGCCATACCACCCCTCCTCTGTGCCTCAAGCTTAATCTCACACTACATAGTCCCAGATCAAGGTATCTCTGATGCTCAGCACTATGGCACAATGCCTTGTCCCCTACCTCACCCCTCCAGGTGAAAAACAGCTGGCTGTGAACTGATTCAGGGTACCAGTTCAGCCAAAAAATTGCTTGAAACAAAAAAGAAGAGAAAGGCTCAGCCTGCAGCAGAATGAGGGAGAAAGAAAAGGAGTTGCTCAAGCTGACTGTCACAGAGACAGCACACTGGGACTATAGGATCCACTCCTACCGCGAGACTGTGAAAGCCTCCGTTTCCTACCAGGGTCACATGGGAGACAAACTCCACTGCCCACCATCACATGCAATGGGGCCACATAAGGCCAGACAATGCTCTCCCAAAATGAGGGGGCAACAGTGTCAAGCATTGCAGAAATCCTGGAAAAGCGTGGTGCACATCAAGGGTTTTTCTTCGGGAGCTGAGGAAGGATCTAGGCAAGAACAAAAAGCCTTGAAGAAAGGGAGAGTAAGGCAATGTACTGCAGATCAGTAGCTGAAATCAGAGCATGCTAGTGCCATATTCCAACATCTGCCCTCTAATCAGATAGCTGGTAGTCCACAAGTGGCACTGGAAACTCCCACAACCTCTTGCCTTCCTTCTATCTGCTTCAGCAGAACACAGGCTCCGACTGAGAGGTATTTTCATTATCTTTCCAACAGATTTCTTTCATGATTTAAAAAAAGCCCCACGCCTCACATTCTCTTCATTTTAACAGCTACCCCCAGTAGCTTGCTTTTCCAGCAGTACTTATAGGTCCAAGGCCTACCATAGTATACAACCTGTAGTCTTCAAATACACAAATGCTGCTGCATTTGTCAGGCATCATTTCAGGTGAGGCAGTGATGATTCTGATGGAAGAGCGGTGTCAGAGAAGGTGTATCTCTCTTCCGAGAAACTAGCTCACATTGGACCTAATGATGCACTGATTGGCAAGAGTAAAATTATGGTCAACATACAGAAAACGATGCAGCAAAATCAGGAGGAACAAAGAACGTATCTAGTGGCAGAACGCTGAATGTCTAGAAAAAAAGAGTGTGGGTGTTTAAAAAAAAAATCCAGACGGAAGGTAGTGGTGATACGGGGAAGGGAGGCTCAGAGGGGAAAGAAAACTGCTGTCCAGAGACTGAGGAACTGGATCAGAACTCCAGACATGGGAAACCTACACCTGACCTTCTTCCTTGTACATCACTTCAGCTTCCTTCCATCTTCTGTCTGTCTCATCTATGTAGACTACACATTTTCCAGCACAAACTGTATAACTTGCTGTGGAGGCAGGTGCATGTTGTGGCTTGTCTTTCAGGGCCTCTAACCCTCATACTCATCACTGTGCCCTAAAGACACATCTTCCAGACCTCAGCCCAGGATCGCACTGTTTCTCAGTCCACAATACTCTCAATTTTTTTTGCTTGCCACAGAAGCCAGAGCATGTGCCATGCAATATTCCACCCAGGGAGGCAGCCCTTTAACCTTCCCTATAGGGCTTTCTCCCTCCCTCTTATCTATGCTGGTATCATATCTTGTCATGCTCATTTATACCTAATTGAGGCAAAGATTGTGCCTTTACTCACCACATAAAATGCCCCATGCATCTACAGTAACGCACACAAAATGCTAGGCACAATTTTAACAGTCACTGTCTTGAGCTTTTGCCCACATGAACTACTGACACTCTAAAACCCAGCTTAAGACTGTAAGCAGAACTTGCCTGGGGATAAGCACTGCACTGGCTACAATTATTAAAAGAACATACATTCAGTCTCCATTTGCCAGAAATGAAAAATAAAAATCAAATTTCTAACTAAAAAGCCAAGAATTGAGAGCAGACAGATGACTTGCTCTGCTGAAGTGCATATGTGGGGAAAGGCAGCCATTGAAAGTAATTTGCCCCCAGTCAGGAACAACACATAAAATACTAACAAGCTACAACCACATTATTCTGCTGTTAATCCCTGGATTCTGTTTTTAAATTTACCAATACACTCCAAAGTTAAGCAAAAAGACAGTACCAGACCACAATAATTAGTAACTGGAATATAACCCAAAGCATTCCAGCATACTTTATTTTAGATTAGCTGATTTCAAAGCCTTTCATTTTTCCTATTAAAAAGAATGATGGGGCACTTTATTGTTGCAGCTTTAACTATAATTTGGAGTGGTGAAGTATTCTATGTCCATTCCTTAAAATAGCAGCTTCCCTCTTTCAGGCGTTGATGCACACATTTTTTTCATTACAGAAGCTTTAGGCAATCTGACAAAAAGAAGAAAGGTATACCTGTAATCTAGAGAGGTAAAAAAATAGATCCCATAAAGAATTAAGAAAAACAAAAACACCATAAAAAACAACAACAAAAACCCAAAAAAACCAAAACCAACCAAACAAACAAAAACCAAAAAAAAGCCTTCCCTGACGTTGCAGAGACAAGAGGAATATTTTTTTTCCCAATATTTTTTTCCCAATGGTTTAGTATCATAAGGATACACTCAAAAGCTTTGCAAATAAGGCAGGCTGCCATTCCTAAACAGTGGTTTCCACCACTGTCCTAGGAAACAGCCTGTCAATAGCAGAACTACAGGTGGTCTCACATTTTAAAGACAGACTGATCAGCAGATAATGAGATACCATTAACACATCTCATGTCCAGTTTTGCTGGTAACTGGCAGAAGTCCAGTCAATGGCTCCCGAGGAAAACTCCCTGTGTGTACAAGTACAACTTCTGGTGCTCCGGCTCTCAGGGTCTGTCGCCCTCCTTCTTCATGCTCTTATTAGCTTCTTGCAGTAGATTCATGCCAAGCCCACAGCTTTTGCACGTCAAGCCCTCAAGATGAAGGAGGCACACACTCCAGAGGCTTGACCTGGTTTATGATAGTGTCACGGCTGGCCACCTATCAATCCAGCTGACAAACTGGCTCCAGGCACAAGCAAATTAGTAAGGCACCCTCCCCCAAGGTAGGGTTAAGCTCTGTCTAACCCAGCCTCAGGCGCACACCTACAGTGGGGCATATGGTTGAATCGGCAGTGCCATAGTAAATCCTAGGAGGAGACATTTCAGCCTTTATGGCTGCAGGGAGCCAGAATGCTCAGCTGGAGGCAGCATGGCCGCTAGACCAGGGTCTACATGTAGGTGCATGTGCAGGTGAGAGAGTGAAAAAAGGTTACAGAACATACCTTCTTCTTAGTCGCAAAGCTTTCTCACACCTAACCCTGTAGTGAGACTGCTGTGGCTTTGACACATCCTCAGTGCAGCAGGTCTGCACTTACTAAGGACTTCCATTTCCCTTAACAGCTGTGCTGGAGGAAATAACGCTGCCTGGGGCAGGAGATGAACACAACTGGCAAGACACATGTCCCAGGAGCATCTTGGGTGCACAGCACCTCCAGCCAGGTGCTTCCAGGCCCATGCAGATGCAAAGAGACAGCACAGGTAGTCTATTAATGGTAACAGACGGATTAACATAAAGTTCAGAAAGGCTCTCCCTATATGATTTTTGGTACTTTTATCTCAGAAAATTCAGTAAGAACTGCTTTTTCTCACTGTCTGATTTTCAATGGAAATGACCCCCTGCTTGCAAGCTTCGCACTAGCCAGAACATCACCCCCCACTTGCAACCCAGCCCCTCAGCTACGTTTACCACTCCCTGGCATCAGGTCAGACCATGCCGCTCGGGTTATCACAGTCCAGCTGATGAGGTTAGAGGACGAGCAAAACAGAACACAAGTTGTAACAGTATTTCCACTTGAGGTGCACGCTCATTTGCTGTTCCGAACCTGCTCCTCCAGGCTCGGTGTTCCGTAGAAAGACGGGCTACCCCCGGCAAGGGATGCTGGCAACAAGCCACTCCAGGCGACTCTGTCCTGTTGAGAACGGCGTAGCTCGTCACGCACGGCACAGGGAAATGTATTGCTGGGGATCACGCCAGGGTCTTCCTCCTCCGTCAGCACCCGCTGGTGGTCGTCCCACCTGGCGCACAGCTCCGCGAAACTTCCTCTCCGCTCCGCTCCCTTGCCCCGCTCCCGCCAGCCACCCGAGTCTGGGCGGGCACCCCGCGCCCCCGCGCACCCCACGCTCTCGCCACCGCCCTCCGAAGGAAAGAGACCGCTGCACCGTGTCCGCCACTCCGCCTCCCGGAACTCCCGCAGGGCCGCGGCAGCCCCGCGCTGCTGGCCCCGGCAGCCGGTGCGATGCGGCACAGCGGGCGGCTGAGTCCCCTGCGCTTACCTTTCCGCGGGCGGGGCAGGCGACGGCTGAGGCGTCGCCCTGCCGCGCTGTGGCCAGCAGGAGGCGGGAGCCCTGCAACAGCCAAAGCCATCCGGGGTGCACCATCCCTGCGCGCTCCATCCCTGCGCGCTCGCAGACTTGGCTCAAATCGGGGACGGCTTCCCTTTTTTTTCCTCTGTTTTTTTCCACCTCTTCTCCCGATTCCACACATCCTTTTTTTCTCTTTTGCTTTTTCTTAATGCTCAATCTTTTGCCTTTTTTTTCTCCCCCCGCCCCGTTTTTTTTTTGCCGGTCGACCCAATCCTAGAGCCTCTGCAGAAGCCACCCCGTCCCCTAGCCAAGCCCTTTAGCTGCTGCCCCCTCCTCTTAAAGGGTCCCGTGCCGAGCTGGGGCGGGCGGGCAGAACGGGAGGATGCGAGGCCAGCTGCACAGGGGCGGGCGATAGGGTGGCAGCGGGGGCGCCCACTCGGGCCCAGTCGCCTGGCCGAGGTAGATCGCGGCGGGGCCGGGAAGCGCCGTGCGTAGCAAGGAGAGCCCGGGCTGGCCCCAGGGTCTGGGGCCCCTGCGACCCTCGCACCAGCAGCCCCCGGGGCCGCAGGGAGTGCAGTGCGCTGACCCTGGCCGTCCCCTGCCTTGCCCCGCCTGCACTATGCTTCGCCAGGCTTTGCCGTTCCCACTCTAGCGCTGCCATGTGGAACCCTGCCTGTCGCTTCTTTTGTGCTCCTGCTTCCCCTGGTCCCACCTGCCTGTCTCTGCCCAGCCTGCAGCTTCTCCCGAAGTTAATATGAAATTGAATACTGTAATTCTTCCCAAGTCATTATTATCCGTCATTTTGAGATTGAGGAACTATTTTGACTTATTCTCGCTGTCTTGTTTCAGCATGATTTGAATAGGACTTCGGCATGTGCTCGTGTGCGTCATACAGAAAGAGTAAACTGAAGTACGCACTTAAATGCTTTTCTGAATCAGGGCCTTAGACCACGGAGAGTCTGCCACCTGAGTTGTCTTGTTGGTAGTTAATGCAAGGTAAATGAAAGGGTAGGCTCCACAGCCAAGTCTCTTAAAACAGCAGAGTTTAAGCAGCTGTCATGCACAGGCACTTGCTCACACGTCCCATGCTTTTAGGTGTGCCTACAGGTATGGCCATTGAGTGACCTGGGCTGCATGTAAAGAGTTGCTACTCTTTTTTGTCGGCTGGTATCTTAACTTGAGTCAGTTTTCCAGACCACAGGAGCAGCAATATGGAAATGACTGAGAGGCTGTCAGAGGCATAAGTCTCCTCAAGTGCATGTTAACTGCTGACAGATTTGCAGAGGATCACAGTCCAGAAGTCATGCACATGCTACTTTGGGTGTCACGTTTCCATGTGCAACGTGCAGCACAGTGTGTGGACAGCGCACATGCTCCTCACAAGACTCTTCCAGCTTGTGCATGTGCCTTTGCTACCCAACATTATTCTGCAATTGGAGTGAAAGCCACGTCATACAGCCAAACACAGTAAGCCTTGAGTGAAAGAAGCCGCCACAGATCTGCACCGACTTCAGGACAATTTTGTTCACACTACATTTACAAGCAGGTCAGCTGTGATTCACCCACTATCAAGCATGATTCAGCTGGTTTTGAATCAACATAGATTTTAACCACCATGAAAATTAAGCATGAGGTTTTCTCACCATACTAAAATTATGAAACTGATATCATAAAACAGATAATAAAGAAGGCAAATGAGCTTTCTTCATCAATTTGAGAAAAAGTAGTCTATCTGCATTTGAAAGGAAGTTTGCTTAGAAGAACTGGTGTGAACTTCAGCGATTCAGGAACACAGAGCCCCAGTTATACCTCAACATAAAAAGGGTTAGTGAACTTTGTAGTATGTTACTGTATGAAAATGTCAGGTCAGTTGGAAGGGAAATATGGGGAATATACTACAGCCTGGAGGGGTTACATCAAGCACAGTCAGCCAGAAGCCAAAAATAAAGAGTGAAGAGTGGAATTCTGTTCTCTAAACGAGTCTTAGTAATATCAATTTGAATGGACAAAGCTAAACAAAAATAAATCTCTTGGCAATTGAAAAGAGGTGGAGAAAAAGTACATGACCAGAGCGGGGAGCTCCGAATTGTGCTAGGCCCTGCACTTTAGACAGAAAGAAGAGGGTTGTTTGAAGCCAGGCTTGAAAGAGCACAGCTTACAAAACCCTTTCCTCAATCTGAAAGTATTCTTTACAAGACTGCAATCAAAACCCAAGCTGCTTAAAAGATGAGAATATAGTGCTAACGAAATAGTAAAAATAGTGCGAGTTAATCAGCTATTCATTCATAACCTTAGGAGGAGAAAACGCAAAGTAAATATTATTAACGCATCATTTTATTAAATTCGGTAAATAGGGACCCCACATCTCATGCAGATAGAAAATACGGTATATCTTGATGTGTTTTAAAGGGGCGGTTGAGTTGCGCTGTCTTCGTACTGCAACTGGAGAAGCAGAAACAGACCACAACTCCACCAAAAGGGATGTTGCATCCTGATCAGCCCACGGCTCACCCTCTTACCTCATGCTTTGGTGCTCATCTGCATTGAGCATGGCTGCGTCATGAAATGGCATGCTGGACAGTAAGCACATTGGCCACACCTGCTCTGCAGGGCTGGAAGGGAAATGTAGGTCCCAGAAGGCTAGTTCATCTCTCTCTCTGGGAACTGTGACCTCATCGCTAACCTATACATGGCCTTCAGCCCTGCTGCCTGAAAAAGAGCAGCTTAGGCAGTGGAAAGGAGGAATGCAACAATCCCTCTTCTCTTCCCACTTTCTTCTCAGACCCTTCACTAGGCTGGAGGAAAGGTGCAGGAAAGATGCAGTCTTGGAAACCCAGGTGGATTCTGGTTGTGTGCACAAACGTGTCCATCCAGGAAAGCTGGAAAGCCTGAGCCTTCCAGGAGAGATTCACAATGCGTAAAACCTTCAGTTTACATAGGTAGATTTTTCTGTAGAACAGATTAATACGTGGTAAACATCTCCCTACATACAGTTACAAAGGCAGAAACAGACCCATGGAGTGAATCATGGAAGCGAAGCTCCAGCGCAAGGGAAACTGCATAGTTTTGATACTGTGGGGTGGGTTTTTTCCTCGGGGCAGTGGAGCTCGGGTCAGGTGTTTGTGGCACCACAGAATTGCCAAGCATATGCCAACCCATTCAGACCCGATGTCTAAGAAGCACTTGAACGTGTCCTTGCATGGCAGGAAGCCAGTACGGTGAGTGACAATAAAAAGGGCTTTTAAAAATATGTTAATTGCAAAGGCAAGGCAGAAAAAACATTGACCTGTTGATGAACATGGTCACCTCATAAACAGAGACATAATCAAAGCCGAGACATGTAATGCTTCCTTTGCCTCTGTCTTCAACGCTGAAGGTGGGCTCTGGGCCAGAGAACCAAAGCTGCGAGAATGATAAACTCCCAAACAATCCCGAACTTGTGCAGGATTTCCTGCTCCAGCTGGATGAGTCAATGGGGCCTGAAGGGATTCATCCAACGGTACTTAAAGAGCTGTCTGATGTCATAGCGAATCCTCTCTCTGTGATCTTTTTTCAATGCTCCTGGGAATCTGGAGAGTATCCAGTTGGCTGGAGCTGGCAAACGTTGACCTAGTCTTCAAGAAGGGCAACATGGATGATCCCAGCAACTACAGGCCTGTCAGTCTCACTCCTGTTCCTGGCAAAATTATGGAACTGATTATTCTGGGGGTTATTGAAAAACACCTGAATGACAACGCCAGTCATGGGTCCCAGCCAGCACGGGTCCACAAGGGGAATGTCTTGCTTGAGCAACTTAATTTCTTTCTACGACAAGGCTACCCGCCTAGTTGACCAAGAGAAGCCAGTTGATGTGATCTTTTGGGATTTCAATAAGCTTTCAGTACTGTCTCTCACGCTATCCTCCTGGACAAAATGTCCAGCGTACAACTGGATAAACAGATAATGCAGTGGATGAAAAATTGGCTTACAGGTCAGGCACAAAGGATTCCAGTAAATGGAGTTATGTTGAGCTGGTGACCAGTCATGAGTGGGATTCCATGAGGAATCCATCTTAGGGCCAGTACTCTTCAATGTCTTCATAAATGACTTGAACACAGGACTTGAGGGAATACTAAGTTAGTTAGCCAATGACACAAAATTGGGAGGAGCTGTTGACACTCTCGAGGGTCAAGAGGCCCTGCAGAGGCATCTAGACAAATTGCAGGATGGGGCAACCACCACCCGTTGAAGTTTAACGAGGACAAGAACCAGATTTTGCACCTGGGTCATGGCAGCCATGGCTATACATGCAGACTGGGGAACGAGATGCAGGAAAGCAGCTCTGTGGAGAGGGATCTAGGAGTTCTGGACACTAAAGAAAGACCTCGTTGTGGCCTACAGTTTACTCTCAAAGGAGAGGAGGAGGGGCACGTGCTGATCTCTTCTCTGTGGCGACCAATGACAGAACCCGAGGGAATGGCAGGAAGATGTGCCAGGAGAGGTTTGGGTTGAACAGTAGGAAAAAGTTCTTCACTCAGAGAGTGGTGGAGCACTGGAACAGGCTCCCCAGGCAGGTAGTTACAGCCACGAGCCTGACAGTGTTCAAGAAGAGACTGGACAAGGCCCTCAGACACATGATATGAATTTGGGTGTTGTCTTATGCAGGGACAGGAGTTGGATTGATAATCCTTGTGGGTCTCTTCCAACTCAGGACATTCTATGATTCTGTGATATCCATCCTGCATTTTGGGACTAGGGTGCAAGAGTCTTTCTGCATGTCACGAAACCTGTTGCACCAGAACCTGTTCACCACCTTTTGTACCCCCTGACTACTGTGCACACCGGTGCTGTATCTGCTGTGCCTGCAGTCTTTGTATTGCCGTGTTATTTTCACATCAGCCATATGATTGCTTTCCTGGACCTATCTGGCAAAGGAGAAGTTTTCTGCCTCTGTGCGCTTAGCACACCCCAAGACACTCTGTTAATAAGGACTTCTTTCTCCCAGCCTCTAACTCCTTCATCCTGCCTCGCAACACTTGTGAATTTGGACTCAGTGCCCTGCACACACAACAAAATCTCTTCCAGTCCCAGGCTGGCCGTGCGGGGCCCCCTGAAGTGACTACTCACTGGTAGGGTTTAGCTGCAGTGAATACTGGAGCATCAGGAATGGGTCTTCCTTGCCATAAGGTTGTATCAGGTCAACCTTTCCATCTAAGATAAAAACTTTTAAAAACATCGTTTAAAGGATAGACTTCTGATGGGGGCGGCAGGTAGGGCACAAACAGTGAGGCTGGTGTCTTGGGAGGGGAGCAAAGGAAGATGCCACTGCTCTGGTTTTGATGGTGAATCCTAGGTGTGTCAGAATAGCCAAAAGTAACTGTCTATCCCTTGCATCCCTCATGATGAATTCACCTGCAAGGTGGTGAAGTTAGAAACGCAAGGGCTAACTCAGTGGTAGCAATCCCAGGGTTGTGCTAAAAATAATCCTGCAAAGAGACTCCCTCCACTTGCTCATCAGGAGCAGCTGATATAACTGTAGCTGAGACCACCACCAAGGCTTCAGTTTTGCCTGGACGTGTTCTTCCTGTGCTGGCACAGGACAAGCTCCTGGCCAGTTCTAAAAGTGGTCTGCAGCCTGTAATCCTAAACGCAGGGAGGAGATCGCACTTCCTCATGAAGTGTTCTCCCAGGCCCCCATAAATTACAGAGAGACCCTCAGTAACGGCTGGACGGCTGGCTATTTGTTTTTCCTGCACAGCCTGAGCTGGGGGTGATTCATGATGCTTGCTTAGAAATGCTTTTTTGGTGCATTTGCACGAGGCAGCAGCAGTAGATTTGCAGGTATTAAAAGCACCACAGGACCTCTTCTAAGCAAACAAAGGTGTTAATCCTTGGCCAGACCCCAGCAGAGGAAACAAGGTAATTTACACCCCAGTTCCTGGGATTCTCCCTGGTGCTCCTGGGGACACAATTATACCTTATCACTTCCTGCCCGGGGGTCAAGTCCTCCTGGCTTTTAGCCTCCTGGCTTCTTGCTCCCCAGCACCTACTCAGAGGTCTGTTTCTGGCCAGACTCTCTCAGATTTCCATGGGCCTGTCCTCTCTGATCCCCTTCAAGAAAATTTGCAGTGTAGGGATGGGAGACTTAGCATGGGTTTGCCCCTTATTTGCTACCAGTAAGGCAGTGCCGGCACACTCCAGAGCAGGCTCTGGCCTCCAGAAGCATTTTGACAGTAACTTAGCCCAGATATCTGTCCTGACAAGCCTGTTCAAGCTTCTTAAGGCAGGTCTTGTTGCAGAGAGTGAAAAGGTGAGGCAATGAGTGATGTGTCTGATGTGTCTCAACAGTCTAACTAGCTTTTGGGATTGGTTATTTCACACCCTGTGAAAGAAATCACAGAATCATTTTGGTTAGAAAAGACCCTCAAGATCATTCAGTCAACTGTTACCCAACCCTGGCACTAACCCATGTCCTTAAAAACCTCATCTCCGTGTCCCGTTAAACCCCTCAGGGATGGTGACTCCGCCACTGCCCTGGGCAGCCTGTTCCAATGCCTGACAGCCTTTTCAGGAAATAAATTCTTACCCAAATCCAACCTAAACCTACCCTGGAGCAACCTAAGGCCATTTCCTCTCATCCAGTTCCTTGGGAGCAGAACCGGACCACCTGTCGCTCCAACGGCCTTTCAGGTAGTTGTAGAGATCTCCCTTCAGCCTCCTTTTCTCCAGGCTGAACCCCACCAAGTCCCTCACCCACTCCCCATCAGACTTGTGCTCCAGCCCCTTCAGCAGCTGCATTCCCCTTCTCTGAACTTGCTCCAGCACCTCAAGGTCTTTCTCGTCATGAAGGGCCCAAAACTGGCCCCAGGATTCCAGGTTTGGCCTCACCAGGGCGCAGTACAGGGTGACGGTCAGTGGCCTGGTGCTGCTGGCCACACTACTACTGGTACCAGCCAGGATGCTGGTGGCAACTTCGGCCACCTGGGCACATGATGGCTCATGTTCAGCCATTGTTGACCAACACCCCCAAGTCCTTTCTACTAGGCAGCTTTCCAGCCACTCTTCCCGAGCCTGTAGCATTATCTGGGGTTGTCGTGACCCAAGGGCAGGACTCTGCATGTTCAGGAGCCCCAGAAGAGCCAGAGTAACGCTGCTCTCCTGAGTGCAACGTTAACCACGCTACTCTATGCACCACACTCCCCCATCCACCTGCCTCGAAGTGGAAAACATCATCCATATTCACGCAACACACGGAAAGGTCCTGCCAGCTGCTGCCACAGAAGCCTTCCTTGATGGATGCAGCATTAAAGAGGTTTGTTTTCAACGTTTGTGTTTTCAGACAACTCGAGGGATGCTGTTCGACATACTGGTGTTCAAGTTTGCTTGAGGGGTGTAGGGTCCTTGATACATATTGGGGTGACTATGCTATTACACGTAGTGTTGTGCTGAGATAGCAAACTTAGTTCTAAGGCTAGTAGCAAAGCTCAATCCTGCAGCATATGCAGGGACCAGGTTGTGTGGCACGTCCAGGTGGCACTGTGCTGAAGCAGCTAATGCTACTTCTGGACCTCTCTTTGTGATGCGTGCTCTGCTTTGATGGCCAGGGTCATGGACCCATGCTAAGTGAAGATTAAAAGCGCTCCAAGATAAAGTGTTGCAATCAAGCATCCTGATAGATTTATGGCAGCCATCACTTCCACAAACATTGCTCAATGTTGGTTGAAAGCAGAACCAAGAGTTTAGGACTAAGAATTTCTTTCAGTAGGTGCCTTACAGGCCTAACAGAGACAAGCTGCCCTCAAAACTGGGGAACCTGACAGAAAGGATAGGTATGTTTCCTTGAGGCTTTAGGATTGAATCCAAGACCTGTCTGTGTTTAACTTACTGTTTCTGTAGTAAACTCACTAAAATAGTAGCAAGAGAGCATCTTCTGGTTACAGCTAATAGTAAGAAATATGCAGAAACTCTCTGTACTAGTTTTCCTGTATGTTCCAGTAAAAAAGCCATGTTTGCTCTTAATAACTAGATCAAAACGCTGAGCAACTACACGTTTGCCTTTTACCCTGGCTGCATCACCAGATGTAATAGAAGAGAACACCTCTCCCTGTAAATATTACACATGATGTTTACATTGCTGAATTACTACCTGATCTAAATCTATATTGAGGTCTTTCTCACAAATGGCTTCAGCTTACATTAAGATGTCCTCTTGAACTGATTACACAAAGACAAGAGAGAAAATGAGGCTAGAAGGTTGGTTTTACTGGACTTAAATAAAACAAGACTAAATCCGGGAAAGTAAATCCATTTAGCCTGTCCTGAATACCCTTCTGCTCCTTTATACAAAAGTTCTTCAGTGTTCTGGCTGTGCTATGCCTCGTTTGCCTTGTAAATTAGTTCCTGCTCTAAAGGCACATCGCTCCTGCGCCCTGCACGAAGATGAGCCAATGCTGTTGGAAATCACACGGCAATTGCACTTTCTGAGCTGTTCGTGTGCACTGAAGTCAGGAGAATCCTTGCATGTCTTCAATTTTCCTGAGTCTTTTTCCCAAAGGAACTGAAGAAAGCTGCTGCTTTCAAGGTCCTTGAGGACAGAAGGCCTACCACCTCCCTTTTTGTGACAACTGCTTCAACAAAAGGATCGTGCGTGATTTTTCATTCAGGTGAGACATTGTGCAGAGCTGCTTGCAGACTCCTTGTTCATTTTCTCTGAAGCTGGATTTCACTACTGAGTTTTTACCATCCCTGATAACAATTCAGAGAATATATACTTACAACAAAGGTTTTCCCCCAGAGACAGCCTGAAACTTCCTTCCCACACACACGACAAAACTCTGCCCTAATCTAAGCAGTCCTTCAAACAAACTTAGCTAGGAAGAGGAGGTGGCGGGCCTGTTGGAGCTCACATCATTTTCACTGGAGCCCATTTCATTTAGCAAGGACAAGGACTGAAAAGAAATTCCTCTAGTTTCAGGAATAAATCTCTGACGGAGAGAAATATTCTTCTGGCACTCTCTCTGCCAGTGCTGTGTACAAAGAAGCCCAGAAACTCACAGTAGTTCACACAAGAAGAGTGACTTCCACTTGGCAAAAGTTGGGCAAAACAAACTCTCTTGCCTTATGACACTAAGTATTCCACTGTTTTATTATCATCCCCCCAGGTAATAACTACCGTACCAAAAAGTTTCCTGCCTCACTAAAACCTATAGCTGCACCTCCACAAGCATAAATAACATGGTTGAGTAGAGCAGAGGTCAGTCACCACAAAAACCACTGGAAACACAGGACTGCAATGCTGCAATGGTCAGCTCGGAAAAAAAAGAGGCCTTCTCTTCAGCCAAAGTCACCACACTGCTCCATGTGCACAGTGGCATGTCATCTAGCCATACAGCATCTGCTAATTCTGGGACATGATTATCTTAAAGGTAGTCTGCAAATACCAGCAGTGAGAATATAGTACCTCAGACAGTGTCTTGCTACGCAACTGATTATGCGCATCCCAAAATAGCTCTACTATGGCAGCAGAAGGGAGAAGACTCCTCCAAAATGGCATTGGTATCTCACATTACCTGAGCTCCGAGGCAAAATTAATTTCTGGATCAGACTGAGAATCTCCATGTCTTTAGACGCTTTGGACTGTTCTTCTCAGTGACTGTGTTCTTCCTCAGGAGTAGACTGGTTTTGCTGGAGAAGATCTCAAAATCTTTTACAGATCCAGGGCTGACTTCCACAGGCAGCAAACTGTCTCGGCAGTAATGTTGCTCTTCTTCATTTCCAGTGCTGCATGCTCAAAACAGTGAGTAGAATTTATATGAGGCAGGTACTAGAAAATTGCCCCTATGTCTACCAGTAGACATGAATCATTCAATCATTCAACAATATGTGCTGGTTTAGGGTCTGGCATCCAAAACTTCCCCCCAAATGAAACACAGTGAGAAGAACCGCGAAGGCCCGGACTAGTAGCTTCCCTTTGTTATTTTCACCTAGCCAGTTACTGGGCATTTTTTCTTTACTTATTCTTTAGATCAGTTAAAGGCGTCATTTCAAAATCTGTCTGGTCCATCACGCTGCTGTTCTGGAGCACGTTTCTGCCGCGAAGTGGAAGGGAAACATTCTTGCTGGCTTTTCGTTTTGTTTATACGGCAGCTTTACTTAGTTCTGAAGCAAAACTGACCAAAACGTGGCTTGTGTCTCCAAGTTTAATAGATGGTAACAGGTCGTTACTACTCCTGATAATCCAGGACATTTCAAGTTCCACTACTTCGATGAGATTTATTAGATTAGAGCCAGGCACACTTTCAGTAAAGTCAGCTTTGTCAAGTACCAGTCGAACTCTCTCCAGGCATAAAGGGCAGAAGCAAAAAGATGTTTCAGCGTTTTTGCTGGAATGCATGTCCAACAGTGCCACTTAGAGCCAGTTGCCCAGGACAGCGTCCAGGTGTCTTTTGAGTATCTCCAAAAGATGGGGATCCACCACCTCTCTGGGCAGTGTGTGCCAGTGCTCAGTCACCCTCACAAGTGAAAAAGTGTTTCGTGATGTTCAGAGGAGGCCTACTGTGTTTCAGTTTGTGCCCAAAGCTTCTGGACCTGTCACTCAGTACCACTGAAAAGAGAGTGCCTCTAACTTAATTGAACCCTCCCTTCAGATATTCATACACATTGATGGCATCCATGCATTTCTCCCCATGACCCAGAAGATCAACACCTGGGTGCGAGACCAGTGTCACCAGCACAATTTTGGGTTTTTTGATCATGGGTCAGTTCACAATGACACCTGGCCTGCTGGCCATGAATGGGACGCACCTGTCTCAAAGAGCAAAAAGAATCCTTGGGCAGAAGTTACCAGGGCTCACTGAAAAGTCGAGCTGCCGTCCTTAGAGGGATGCGATTCTAGCGAGGCTCTTCAGTCTGCTGTCCCAGTGGAGGTAGGAGATGGAGTGCCACGTGGTAGAAGAGACAAAAGGTTATAGATATGTGAGAAACCATGGACAATACCTTCAGATGACCACAAAGGAATTACGGTTTCTCACTGCAAAAAGGTGCGGGGATCAATAGCACGGCTGATGTACATATGCATGAATGCTCCCAGCATAGGCCACAAACGGGAGGAACTGGAAGCCACTGTGCAGCAGAAAAACTATGATTTATTTGCCACCACGGAAATATGGTGGTATGACTGACACAACTGGAGTGCTGCATTGGATGGCTATAAACTCTTCAGAAGACTTACACAACGAGAGAGAAGAGGTGGGGTAGCCCTGTATGTTGGAAATGTTTTGATTGTCTGGAGTTTGATGAGTTGGGTGATAGTGTTGAGTGTTTATGGATAAGAATCAGTGGGAAGTCCAACAAGGTGGGAGTGTGTTTCAGAGCACCCAACGAGTTTGAAGATCAGACAAAATATTCTGCAGGCAGCTGGGTGAAGCTTCTCGATTGCTAGCCGTTGTTCTTGTGGGGGAAATCAACTGACCTGATGTCTACTGGAAATACAACACAGCAGAGGATAAACAGTCTAGGAGGCTCCTGAAGTGCATGGAAGACAACTTCCTGACACAACCCGTTCCACTGGACCTGTTTGTTAATACTTGAGGGTAACACGTTGGTTGGATGTCGCCTTGGGCGTAGTGATCATGAAGTGATCAAGTTTTCTACTCTTGGAGAAGCGAGGAGAGCAGTCAGCAGAACTGCTGCATTGCACTTCCGAATGGCACTCTATGATCTGTTTAGGAGAGAGGTTGCCAGAGACCCCTGGGGGGGCAATCCCGAAGGGCAAATGAGTCCAAAAAGTATGGCTGGTCCTCAAGAAGGGCATCTTAAGAGGCGCAGGAACAAACTGTGCCCGTGTGCCGAAAGACGACCTGGCAGGGAACAAGACCAGCCTGGCTAAAATAGAGAGCTTTGGCTGGAACTCAGGAGTAAAAGCAGAACTCGTGAAAGGCAGGTTCTGCTTGACCTGCCTGATCTCCCCTTATGACACTGTGACTCGCTTAGTGGATGAGGGAAAGGCTGTGGATGTTGTGTACCTGGACTTCAGTAAAATGTTTGACACACTTTCCCACGGCATTTGCCTGGAGAAGCTGACAGCTCATGGATTAGATCAGCATATTCTTCGCTGGGTAAAAAGCTGGCTGGATGGCTAGACCGAAAGAAATGTGGTGAACAGAGTCAAAGCCAGTTGGTTGCTTGTCATTTGTAGTGTTCCCCAGGGCTCGCTATTGGGGCCAGTTCTCTTTAATATCTTTATCAATTATCTGGATGAGGGGACTGAGTGCACCCTTGGTCAGTTTATGAAAAATACCATGTTGGGTGGGAGTGTTGATCTGCTCAGTGGTGGGAAGGCTCTACAGCGGGATCTAGACTAGCTGGGTCATTGGGCTGAGGCCAGTTGTGTGGGTATCAACAAGGCCAAGTGCTGGGTCCTGCACTTGGGCCACAACAACCCCATGCAATGCTACGACAATGGGGAAGAGTGGCTGGAAAGCTGCTTGGTGGAAAAGGACCTGGGGGGTCTTGGCCAACAGCCAGCTAAGCATGAGCCAGCAGTGTGCCCAGCTGGCCAAAAAGGCCAACAGGTTCCTGGCTTGTATCAGTAATAGCGTGGCCAGCAGGACTAGGGAAGTGATCTTCCCTCTGTACACGGTTCGGGTGTGGCCGCACCTAGAATATTGTGTTCAGTTTTGGGCTCCTCGCTATAAGAAAGACAATGAGATACTGGAGAGAGTTCAGAGAAAGGCAATGAGGCTGACGAAGCCTCTGGAGCAGGTGAGGGTTCTGAGGCTGTTTAGCCTGAAGAAAAAGAGGCTCAGAGGAGCACTTCTTGCTCTCTACAACTACGCGAAAGGAGGGTGTAGCATGGAGAGTGTTGGTCTCTTCTCTGAAGTAGCACGTTACAGGACAAGAGGAGATGGACTCAAGTTGCACCAGGGGAAGTTCAGGTTGGGTATGAGGAAAAAATTTCTTCAAGGAGCGGGTTGTCAAGCAGTGCAACAGGCTGCCCAGGGAAATGGTGGGGGTCACAATGCCTGGAAGTGCTTATAAGAGGTATAGGATGAAGTTCTTAGTGATATGGTTTAGTGCCAGAGTTAGGTTGATGGTTGGACTTGGTCTTAGGGTCTCTTTCAACCAAGTGATTCTATGACTTATGATTTCCTGTAAGATTCTGGTTTTTTTATGCAGAAAATCCTTTCCTCCAAAGGCGATTCCTTCCTCCAGCTGACATGATAGAAATAGAAGAGATCATGCACATTTACCTGAGCCACAGCCTTTGATGAGAAGATTTTCTTTTCCCATGTATACATCTGTGATCTCATGCAGGGGATGCCTACAGAAGAGAGGATTCGTCTGCTAGGCCAGGTGCTAAATAGTTGCCGTTCACCTACCCGGATTAAAGGCAGTCTGTAATACACTTACCCAGACGTCGCAGTCATACTGTGCTAACAAACTATCCTTGAATTGCAGAGGGAAGATCATTAAAGGCATGATGACTCTGATTTTAAACTCTGTGGCAGATCCCCTCTGTGAGCTACAGAGTGCCACGAGGTCATTAAAGCCTTCATCTCTCTCTGTCTCAGAAATTTTGGAGTTTTAAAAATGCTGCCTGCGCAAAAAGACTTTGTTCCCATCGCTCTCAGAACAGCACAAGGAACAAGAATATGTTATATCTCAGCAGAGGATTTGGTTCCTGGCTGTCCAGATGTGGCCCATAAACAGCAGTTGGTCAGAAAAATGTCTGCTTAAAGCTGTCACACTCTAATTTACTACTTGCTGCCTGTATCATGTCTGGATGATCACGTCTGCCTGAAGACCTCAGCAGCAACATGTTGCTATCACTTTCCACAGTGAAACAGTAGCAATGTAGAGGTGAGTGAACCAGATTTTTATTTTGCTCACAGACACTGTAGGAAGACCTGCTACTGAAATGAGTATGACTGAATCCATCACTAATTGCTGGAAGGGTTAGAGATAAGCCCCAAGTCCAGGATGACTTTGCAGTACGGAGTGATACAGTGGTTACTACGACAGATATCCAAGGTCATAAGCCAGGCCATGTCGCTTTGCACGTCACATTAAAAAACTAACAATGAGGGTCTTAATCATCAGTATGCATATCTACGCTTCCAGAGGTCACTAAAAAAGCAGCCAGAAGAGCAAGGCTATTTCTGATGAAGACCACGACAACTGTACCTGCATGTGACCCAAGGAAGTGAGCAGTAGGAAGCAACGAGGACTGGGCATGACCAATATAAATCTGACCAAGACAGAAAATGCTACTTCAGCTTGGAACGACAAATTCTAGTAGCACAACTCTTGTTTCGTTCTCTGTGATTTAAAAGCCAAAGTGTAAGACGCCCCAGAATATTCAAATCTCTGCTACAGAAACACACTCAATACTCTCTCCTGTAGTCCGGCTGTTTTTGCCAGGGACAGCTGTGTTTCTGTTTTTTAAAAATGTGAGCTTTCACCCTCTTATTTGTATTTGACACCATAACTGCACAATGTAAGAAAAAGACTGCAAAAACATTAACAGAGGGACAAAAATGTGGAGCTCAAAGTAAGGGGTGAGGAAGAACAGCTCTCACTCTGCTATGTATTTCTCTTTTCCTACTGGTTACTTAGGCAGCCCAATGCAAGTCATTCAACTGATACCTGATGGGTTTTGCAGTTGGGTTGGCAGTGACGCATATTTGACGCATGTATATTTCAACTTGGATTTTGTTTCTTTCTAGCAATCAGATAGAACCCTGATGCCGATCATTCATTGCAAAGAGAAAGTAATTGTTCCATCTAGCGCAAATAAATTTTAATCTTGGTCAGCTAAAGAAGCAGTCTCCTTTGGAAAGCAAAGTGAGACTCATGGCTAGGGTGGTGGGTTTTTGCTGTTGTCGGTGTCGCTCCTTTGAAAGAAAAATTCCTGAATCCTTTTCTGAAGCACGGTGAACTATGTTCTTGCTGTTCAAAAGGCACCTTTTGCTCTGTCCAGCACTGAGAGCTGTGTTAATTAAAGTCATTGCTGCTAAACCGGATTCGTCATTCAGTGAGGACGTTCAACCAGCCTGTTCGAGATCATGTCCATGGGGCTTTGTCGTCAAGGAGCAGCTACATTCAGAGCTGCAGACGGGGTGACACTAGTCATAGCACTAGTCTGACAGCAGTACTAAAACAACTATATTCTTTAGCTTAGCACTGAGAATATCTGCACTATCAGTTTTGGTTCCTGAAAAATCTATCAGAAGAGTTGAGGTGGAATATTTTTAATTTTTTGACTACTCGGCGAGTCCAGTTTTCACATACTTCTTTGTGATCACCAGTTTTATGAAAACTGGTTTTCACCATGTGACTGTCGGCTTCGGAAAACAATAAGTGGATTAAGTAACAGATGTTCTATTTAGTTCCATGTGAACTATAAAATCCTGCAATCTTATACCACTTGTACTTTCCGAGGACTAGGCTGCGGGCATTCCTCAAACCCTGGCATTCACACAGCAGACTCAGAAAGTTCTGAAATCAATACTTGCCCTTCCTGGCTTGCAAGGGGAAGAGCAGACATTGTTGGTCCTCACTGAAACACAACTCTTGACCCTGCAGTCTCACATCACTGGGTTCATCAGGAATCCTACTACCAAACTAGGCTGCTAAACGTTAAACAGGGAGGGCAAGGGAACAAGGGGAAGCAGCTGGTTTGCCCGTTTAAGGGACAGACTGTTCCCAGGAAAACTCTCAGAAGATCGAGTTGCTGCAGGCAGTAGCAGCTGCACGAAGGAAGCGTGGGATGCGTCTGGAGCCTCGGCATCTTTACAGCTATATCTAGCTCCCTCTTGCCCCCAGCAACACTGGAGAGCATGAAGGATCAGCAGCTGGCCTGAAGATGTAGGGGCTGCAGAGACGTTGGTGCGCACGGAGACAGGACCACCAGACTCAGTGGAAGAGGAGAACCTTCATAAAAAGGTGAAGTTTCATAACCCAGCACCTTCACAGCCAAAACAAACCATAAGCCATTGCTTTTGAAAGAAGGCTTATTTTCCACTTAAACACAATTCTTACAAATTGGTCCCATAATTCTGCTAACCTGAATTTCATTTTCCAAGGTGCCCAGCTCACGCAGTTCTGCCAGAGATCACATCCCGAGCTCTCCTGGGTGCTCCAAGCATTTCCAGCTGGAGAATGGGCCAGACTGCATGAGGCTCCACAAAAAGATGTAATGTGCAGAAGGGGTAGGGAAGGTTATGCAAATACTTACTGTGCAGAAGTACCAGAAGGCACATCATAATTTACAGGTACAGCATGGAAACAGTGCTAGTCTGACAGAGCTTCATGTAGGCTTGCTGACTGGTGTTTCTGGTTCAAGGAAAGTGTACTTGGGGAAGGACAGCTGATAAAGTCACTGGCCTCCCTTCCTCCCTGTTGTACCACAAGGGGGAACACTTCCGAGGTGTGTATTATATTACTTGTCAGGTTACTGCTCCTCTGATCACACAAGTCTTGCATGTCCTTTTATGTGCAAGACAAATATTCGCTTTATGTTGTTGTTACATTCTAATTTAATCACATTTTCACTGAAGTGGTGCCGACAGCGAGCCATTTCCAGAGAAGCCTTGTCTGTCAGAGAGAGCATAGATGCCACCCAAAGTCAGTAGCAGGAGAGTGTGCAACCTCTGCCGTCATTTACTCTGACAAAATATTTTGTAGAAACAGAAAGTCATGCTCTCACTGTGTCATCAGATGAGGAGGCTCCTGTGTGAAAAACCTGGTTTGTTCAAGTGAGAGCAGCTCCTGGTGAGCTTGATTTGTGGCAGAGCAAAGTTCACTCTCCATAAAGGCAGTCTTCAGCAAAAGACATCATGAAAGATTCATCGAAAGTCACATCTCTGACAGAGTTAGGAGAGGTAGAGGAGATTAAGGCTGTGCTTCCAGAGCAGGCAAGCACTAGCCAGCGAGGTCATATGGTCTGCATGGGCTGAAGGAATACGAAGTTAATCATTCGTTCAAATTAAGGCACAGGGGCTTTTTTAGCACATGCTTATAACAGGATGCTGCTGAAAGCACTATTGCATGCCACACTGGCAAAGCTTCAGCACACATGCAAAATCCAGCCTGTGGTGGGCTGAATAACGTCCTTGCCCCGAAAGCACTTGAAACCAGCACAAGCCTCTTCATTAGATCCAATACCTATACCATGTTTTTCGGAGCTGATCCACTCCCCTCCAGCAAACTTTAGTAAAAATTTTTACTCGAAGAGGGCAAGGAGGAGACAATATCCCTCTCCTTCCCAGCGAATCCAGCAGAGATACACAGGAGAAAACCGATGTCAGCGGGTAAGTATGACCACTGCCTCCGTGAGGCAAGTCAGAAAAGTCCAACTCTGCTCTGAATGGCATCAGGACTTACAACTTGAAAATAAAACTATTCTAGAAAAAAAATTCTGAGGTTACATATGTCCTCTTGAAAGGACGTGCACAAATCATTCAGACATGGTTTCATTTTAATTCTGTCTGAACAGTCTTTGTGACACACAGACTGACACCAAGAAATAGGAAGTAATTTTATATGTCATGTCCCCACTTACTCTCCCCAACTTTCTCACCGAATTGACTTCCTCTCGCCCCTGTCCACTCTTAATTATTTTCAGAAGAGCAGTATATTTCTGCTTCCTAAGAGCATTAAATTTTTTCTCTAAATCAATAATTTTTCTCAACTCTTCCTTTTAAGGGGGCACTTCCGTCTCAAAGTCGAAGATGAATGGGAAGAATACTGGGAGGGTTTATGCACACAGGAGTATGCGTTTGGATGTTCCCAAGAGTGGGGATAAGTGTCCCAGTATTTTTGACTAAAAGCAGTCTTAGCTGTAAAAATCCCTAAAGCTGTCAGAAAAGTTTGGCAGCATGGAAATCAGGACATGTTACCTTCTGCACATTAAGCAACCTTTCACATCAGACAGTTGCAAAAGAGATCCAAAGGCAATATTTTTTCTTCTTCCAGGAACAGTAGTATTTGAGACTGGGATTTTGAGTTATGAAATTTTGAATATGGTTTCCTTATTTAGGCACTGAGGCAGAGGTTAGTGACAAAATTATACCCTGTTTTATAAGGGTGCTCTCTCAAGCTTTTTGGAAAACACCTTGGGTAAAAACATAACCGAGAATCTTTCCAAAAGCTCTTTTAAAAGCTCAGTAATTCCCCTTGGTCTCAGCCCTCCATAACATGCCGCATCTGTCCATCACAGATGCAGGGCATTTAATCTACACTCTGCCACGGAAGGATGCATAAGTTCTCCCTCCAGGTCAAAAATCCATAAGCAGATCTTTCTGGCTCTTTTATGTGATCTCGCATCAGTAATTTGTGGTGGGGAGATGTCACAGCGGATCCTTACGTTAATTTTGATGCAGACAGACTAAATTCAGATCCTTGTCTGGTAATGGTACCAGTGGAAATAGTTTCTGCATCTTACCCATGAAGGACTTGTTGCAAAGACACCAGATAAAGCCTGGAAGGAGTCTAATGGCATTAGATTAGATACCAGGGTTTTGTCTGTGAATCAAACAGAAGTAAAAATTTCTATTCCCGGTAGATGGCACTCTTTCACTGATTTTTTTGTAGTTAGTGCGACAGCAGCCTACAGCCAAATGAGCCTGCGGAGCAAGAGCTTATTGGTCATAGAAACCATCAGCTCTGGCCTTTACTGGAGACTCGGGTGATAGCACAGCAAACCCGGATCAACACACCTTGGAAGGAACGTAGTAGCACCTGTTTTTCAAATAGCGTAGCCATAAAGAAGATAATGGCATGTAACGGCAACTGTATTCCGTGTACTGCAGGGATAGCTGCAGGGACAGTGACTTTGTCCTTTGAGCTTCAAACGCACCACTTGCAGATCAGTTAGTTGCTGGGGTTGCCGTGGGCTGCATTTCTCCTTCCCATGGGGAGATGAGGTAATGCAGCAAGCAGGGCAAGACAGCATTTTCCATGCTGGAAAAATGCTTGATGCTAGCAAGGCACCATCTACCCTGTCTGTAACTCTTGTAAGTCCAGATGACAGCTCCCATCTTCCCTGGGGAGGTGTTGAGTTAATAGACACACATGCATGTAGAAACTGTCATGGTTATTTTCCATAAGGATTCGAAAAATTTGGCATAGTCATTCTATCAATTTATTCAGGGGACTGACAGTTGTCTAAATACACAGCAGGCTGAGAAAGATAGTTTTTCTCTCAGAGAAGAAATTCTTTCTTGCTAATTAATTACAGGGGAAATGGCAATATGCACTTGTGTTTAGTCAGAGGAAAGTCAGGCTAAGGGTAGCAGGAAGGCTGGTATTGTTGAGTTGCAGTGTCTCAGGAGCCTAGGGTAGCCTTTTCAGCACACACGCACATTTTGTGTGACATTGGGCAATTTACCCAGCATCTCTGAGGCTTATGACAGTGCCTTTTTACACCATAGGGGTCGGTCAGACATGTCACACCACAAGCCCATCTGTACATGTGCTGATTTGCACATGCCTCCTAAACAACGGAAAGAAGTCTGTCCTTGGCTTCCCATTTCAATGCAGGTCTGAAATAGTGAATGATTTGCAGCCCACCTGGTCCGAAAAAAATCATACTTTGACACAAATCTCTTGACACAAATCCCACTTCGGTGTCTCTGCCCCATTATTTAAAATCCCACTTAGGAATACTATTAAAAATTCTAACAAGACCCATTCATTAGCCAGTTTGTTCTATGAAGGGGAAAAATTAATTGTAACTGCTCAGCAGTGGTAATTTTGACTGAAGAATGATATGGCAGGAAGGGCAAGAAGGCCCAACAACGAAGAAGTAGTTAAACTGTCTGGATTGCCAGATACAGAAGGACTCCTTGCAAGGGAGTGAAGATTCCAACAGTGTTGAGATAAGAAACAGCTCAACACTGTTCTATAGCCATCCTGGGGTGGGAGAGGTTAATGACCCAAGTTCAAGGGCCGTATTTAGGCAGCAGAGCTGGCCTGGGGTATGGACCCACAGCTGTGCTGAAGTGGGCAAATGCAACCACTCTCGGGATTGGTGCTGGTACAAGTGTATATAAGGAATCTGCTTGTGAATGCATCTTTGGAGACTCCATGTTGAAAAGGTTTTTGCGGTAGGACTCTGCCCAGTGCATTGCCCATTAGGTTTTTTCTATTAAAGCAGAAGCGTTTGTTTAGTTCGTCTCAAGAGGTAACATAAAAATTCTCCAACATCGACCATGATAATTTTTACTCCAAAGAGTTGTATGATCCTGGCTTATCAGAAACAAAAGGCTGGTGCGAATTTCTGGACATATACGCAAAACATCGCTTTTAAACAGGTCAGAAGGAAGAAAATTACTTCCCTTTCCCAAGTGAAAGAGCTCAGGTCTCTTTTGGTAGTTTGAAAGACCATTAAGAACCTCTCCAAGTACAGAGAAGCATCTTATTAAGTCCAGTTCTTGTCTGACTTTCCCCCACCAGGAAATTTTGAAGTCTTCTGCAAGGAAGTTTTAATAGAACATTAGTGGCATATGACATGATCCAATTCCTTACCTATGGTTACCACCAGGCCTCCAAGTACAGTGTCAACGTTTGTCTATACCACACTGGGCAGCAGAGGCAAATGTGTTTGCTCTATGTCCTTGCCTGGTAAACATCCAGAAAAAATACTTCCATCATTAGCATTTTCCTTAGAGGCTAGTTTACAGCCATTTGTTCTAAAGAACTCTCTAGTATCATCTTAAAGCCTTGAAGTCCTGGTGAGTCCCAAATCTGCTCTGCTGGTCTGTTCAATTACCCTTTCTGCAGTGGCAAATGGAGCCGGAGTTTTCCCAGACCTGTGTATCTCTAAAGGCAGCTATAACTCCCTTTTACATTATGGGAGGCCTGTCGTTTCAATCCTAGCACACCTATGCCCCTTCATGTCACAGCTGTGCCAAACACATCTTAATGTACAGTCATGGTTCCTTTCAGGGCCGTCTACCTTTTTGTGTCTTGGGGGCCTGCATCGCAACACACTCTAAGGGTTTTCTGATCAGTGAACAGCCTTGTTAGTAACTGCTGAAATTCAGCACGGTCACCATTTGCATGCTGATTTCAATGGATATTGCTATTTTTTGCTCCCCAGCTCATGCCTTGCTTTGTTCAGGTTATGTCACTGTTCACGGGCTTCATCGTATGGACCGTTTCTTTTCGTACTTATCTGGCTTCTTCCCATGAGAAACCGTAATTCCTTTGTGGCCATTTGAAGGTATTGTCCATGGTTTCTCACATATCTATAACCTTTGTGTCTCCTCTACGACGTGGCACTCCATCTCCTACCTCCACTGGGACAGCAGACTGAAGGGTCTCGCTAGAATCGCATCCCTCTAAGGACGGCAACTCGACCTTCGGTTTTTTCACCCCTTCCCGCTTCGAATCTAGTTTCAAAGTCTTTCAGTGAGCCCTGGTAACTTCTGCCCAAGGATTCTTTTTGCTCTTTGAGACAGGTGCGTCCCATTCATGGCCAGCAGGCCAGGTGTCATTGTAAACTGACCCATGATCAAAAAACCCAAAATTGTGCTGGTGACACTGGTCTCGCACCCAGGTGTTGATCTTCTGGGTCATGGGGAGAAATGCATGGATGCCATCAATGTGTATGAATATCTGAAGGGAGGGTTCAATTAAGTTAGAGGCACTCTCTTTTCAGTGGTACTGAGTGACAGGTCCAGAAGCTTTGGGCACAAACTGAAACACAGTAGGCTTCCTCTGAACATCACGAAACACTTTTTCACTTGTGAGGGTGACTGAGCACTGGCACACACTGCCCAGAGAGGTGGTGGATCCCCATCTTTTGGAGATACTCAAAAGACACCTGGACGCTGTCCTGGGCAACTGGCTCTAAGTGGCACTGTTGGACATGCATTCCAGCATTTTCTCTCAGTAAAACGCTGAAACATCTTTTTGCTTCTGCTCTTTATGCCTGGAGAGAGTTCGACTGGTACTTGACAAAGCTGACTTTACTGAAAGTGTGCCTGGCTCTAATCTAATAAATCTCATCGAAGTAGTGGAACTTGAAATGTCCTGGATTATCAGGAGTAGTAACGACCTGTTACCATCTATTAAACTTGGAGACACAAGCCACGTTTTGGTCAGTTTTGCTTCAGAACTAAGTAAAGCTGCCGTATAAACAAAACGAAAAGCCAGCAAGAATGTTTCCCTTCCACTTCGCGGCAGAAACGTGCTCCAGAACAGCAGTGTGATGGACCAGACAGATTTTGAAATGACGCCTTTAACTGATCTAAAGAATAAGTAACGAAAAAATGCCCAGTAACTGGCTAGGTGAAAATAACAAAGGGAAGCTACTAGTCCGCGCCTTCGCGGTTCTTCTCACTGTGTTTCATTTGGGGGGAAGTTTTGGATGCCAGACCCCAAACCAGCACATATTGTTGAATGATTGAATGATTCATGTCTACTGGTAGACATAGGGGCAATTTTCTAGTACCTGCCTCATATAAATTCTACTCACTGTTTTGAGCATGCAGCACTGGAAATGAAGAAGAGCAACATTACTGCCGAGACAGTTTGCTGCCTGTGGAAGTCAGCCCTGGATCTGTAAAAGATTTTGAGATCTTCTCCAGCAAAACCAAGAACACAGTCACTGAGAAGAACAGTCCAAAGCATCTAAAGACATGGAGATTCTCAGTCTGATCCAGAAATTAATTTTGCCGCGGAGCTCAGGTAATGTGAGATACCAATGCCATTTTGGAGGAGTCTTCTCCCTTCTGCTGCCATAGTAGAGCTATTTTGGGATGCGCATAATCAGTTGCGTAGCAAGACACTGTCTGAGGTACTATATTCTCACTGCTGGTATTTGCAGACTACCTTTAAGATAATCATGTCCCAGAATTAGCAGATGCTGTATGGCTAGATGACATGCCACTGTGCACATGGAGCAGTGTGGTGACTTTGGCTGAAGAGAAGGCCTCTTTTTTTTCCGAGCTGACCATTGCAGCATTGCAGTCCTGTGTTTCCAGTGGTTTTTGTGGTGACTGACCTCTGCTCTACTCAACCATGTTATTTATGCTTGTGGAGGTGCAGCTATAGGTTTTAGTGAGGCAGGAAACTTTTTGGTACGGTAGTTATTACCTGGGGGGATGATAATAAAACAGTGGAATACTTAGTGTCATAAGGCAAGAGAGTTTGTTTTGCCCAACTTTTGCCAAGTGGAAGTCACTCTTCTTGTGTGAACTACTGTGAGTTTCTGGGCTTCTTTGTACACAGCACTGGCAGAGAGAGTGCCAGAAGAATATTTCTCTCCGTCAGAGATTTATTCCTGAAACTAGAGGAATTTCTTTTCAGTCCTTGTCCTTGCTAAATGAAATGGGCTCCAGTGAAAATGATGTGAGCTCCAACAGGCCCGCCACCTCCTCTTCCTAGCTAGGTTTGTTTGAAGGACTGCTTAGATTAGGGCAGAGTTTTGTCGTGTGTGTGGGAAGGAAGTTTCAGGCTGTCTCTGGGGGAAAACCTTTGTTGTAAGTATATATTCTCTGAATTGTTATCAGGGATGGTAAAAACTCAGTAGTGAAATCCAGCTTCAGAGAAAATGAACAAGGAGTCTGCAAGCAGCTCTGCACAATGTCTCACCTGAATGAAAAATCACGCACGATCCTTTTGTTGAAGCAGTTGTCACAAAAAGGGAGGTGGTAGGCCTTCTGTCCTCAAGGACCTTGAAAGCAGCAGCTTTCTTCAGTTCCTTTGGGAAAAAGACTCAGGAAAATTGAAGACATGCAAGGATTCTCCTGACTTCAGTGCACACGAACAGCTCAGAAAGTGCAATTGCCGTGTGATTTCCAACAGCATTGGCTCATCTTCGTGCAGGGCGCAGGAGCGATGTGCCTTTAGAGCAGGAACTAATTTACAAGGCAAACGAGGCATAGCACAGCCAGAACACTGAAGAACTTTTGCATAAAGGAGCAGAAGGGTATTCAGGACAGGCTAAATGGATTTACTTTCCCGGATTTAGTCTTGTTTTATTTAAGTCCAGTAAAACCAACCTTCTAGCCTCAGTTTCTCTCTTGTCTTTGTGTAATCAGTTCAAGAGGACATCTTAATGTAAGCTGAAGCCATTTGTGAGAAAGACCTCAATATAGATTTAGATCAGGTAGTAATTCAGCAATGTAAACATCATGTGTAATATTTACAGGGAGAGGTGTTCTCTTCTATTACATCTGGTGATGCAGCCAGGGTAAAAGGCAAACGTGTAGTTGCTCAGCGTTTTGATCTAGTTATTAAGAGCAAACATGGCTTTTTTACTGGAACATACAGGAAAACTAGTACAGAGAGTTTCTGCATATTTCTTACTATTAGCTGTAACCAGAAGATGCTCTCTTGCTACTATTTTAGTGAGTTTACTACAGAAACAGTAAGTTAAACACAGACAGGTCTTGGATTCAATCCTAAAGCCTCAAGGAAACATACCTATCCTTTCTGTCAGGTTCCCCAGTTTTGAGGGCAGCTTGTCTCTGTTAGGCCTGTAAGGCACCTACTGAAAGAAATTCTTAGTCCTAAACTCTTGGTTCTGCTTTCAACCAACATTGAGCAATGTTTGTGGAAGTGATGGCTGCCATAAATCTATCAGGATGCTTGATTGCAACACTTTATCTTGGAGCGCTTTTAATCTTCACTTAGCATGGGTCCATGACCCTGGCCATCAAAGCAGAGCACGCATCACAAAGAGAGGTCCAGAAGTAGCATTAGCTGCTTCAGCACAGTGCCACCTGGACGTGCCACACAACCTGGTCCCTGCATATGCTGCAGGATTGAGCTTTGCTACTAGCCTTAGAACTAAGTTTGCTATCTCAGCACAACACTACGTGTAATAGCATAGTCACCCCAATATGTATCAAGGACCCTACACCCCTCAAGCAAACTTGAACACCAGTATGTCGAACAGCATCCCTCGAGTTGTCTGAAAACACAAACGTTGAAAACAAACCTCTTTAATGCTGCATCCATCAAGGAAGGCTTCTGTGGCAGCAGCTGGCAGGACCTTTCCGTGTGTTGCGTGAATATGGATGATGTTTTCCACTTCGAGGCAGGTGGATGGGGGAGTGTGGTGCATAGAGTAGCGTGGTTAACGTTGCACTCAGGAGAGCAGCGTTACTCTGGCTCTTCTGGGGCTCCTGAACATGCAGAGTCCTGCCCTTGGGTCACGACGACCCCAGATAATGCTACAGGCTCGGGAAGAGTGGCTGGAAAGCTGCCTAGTAGAAAGGACTTGGGGGTGTTGGTCAACAATGGCTGAACATGAGCCATCATGTGCCCAGGTGGCCGAAGTTGCCACCAGCATCCTGGCTGGTACCAGTAGTAGTGTGGCCAGCAGCACCAGGCCACTGACCGTCACCCTGTACTGCGCCCTGGTGAGGCCAAACCTGGAATCCTGGGGCCAGTTTTGGGCCCTTCATGACGAGAAAGACCTTGAGGTGCTGGAGCAAGTTCAGAGAAGGGGAATGCAGCTGCTGAAGGGGCTGGAGCACAGGTCTGATGGGGAGTGGGT
This sequence comes from Caloenas nicobarica, assembly GCF_036013445.1. Taxonomy (NCBI): domain Eukaryota; kingdom Metazoa; phylum Chordata; class Aves; order Columbiformes; family Columbidae; genus Caloenas; species Caloenas nicobarica. The sequence continues at coordinate 43,266,121 of NC_088284.1, read as the reverse complement.
GAGGGACTTGGTGGGGTTCAGCCTGGAGAAAAGGAGGCTGAAGGGAGATCTCTACAACTACCTGAAAGGCCGTTGGAGCGACAGGTGGTCCGGTTCTGCTCCCAAGGAACAGGATGAGAGGAAATGGCCTTAGGTTGCTCCAGGGTAGGTTTAGGTTGGATTTGGGTAAGAATTTATTTCCTGAAAAGGCTGTCAGGCATTGGAACATGCTGCCCAGGGCAGTGGCGGAGTCACCATCCCTGAGGGGTTTAACGGGACACGGAGATGAGGTTTTTAAGGACATGGGTTAGTGCCAGGGTTGGGTAACAGTTGACTGAATGATCTTGAGGGTCTTTTCTAACCAAAATGATTCTGTGATTTCTTTCACAGGGTGTGAAATAACCAATCCCAAAAGCTAGTTAGACTGTTGAGACACATCAGACACATCACTCATTGCCTCACCTTTTCACTCTCTGCAACAAGACCTGCCTTAAGAAGCTTGAACAGGCTTGTCAGGACAGATATCTGGGCTAAGTTACTGTCAAAATGCTTCTGGAGGCCAGAGCCTGCTCTGGAGTGTGCCGGCACTGCCTTACTGGTAGCAAATAAGGGGCAAACCCATGCTAAGTCTCCCATCCCTACACTGCAAATTTTCTTGAAGGGGATCAGAGAGGACAGGCCCATGGAAATCTGAGAGAGTCTGGCCAGAAACAGACCTCTGAGTAGGTGCTGGGGAGCAAGAAGCCAGGAGGCTAAAAGCCAGGAGGACTTGACCCCCGGGCAGGAAGTGATAAGGTATAATTGTGTCCCCAGGAGCACCAGGGAGAATCCCAGGAACTGGGGTGTAAATTACCTTGTTTCCTCTGCTGGGGTCTGGCCAAGGATTAACACCTTTGTTTGCTTAGAAGAGGTCCTGTGGTGCTTTTAATACCTGCAAATCTACTGCTGCTGCCTCGTGCAAATGCACCAAAAAAGCATTTCTAAGCAAGCATCATGAACCACCCCCAGCTCAGGCTGTGCAGGAAAAACAAATAGCCAGCCGTCCAGCCGTTACTGAGGGTCTCTCTGTAATTTATGGGGGCCTGGGAGAACACTTCATGAGGAAGTGCGATCTCCTCCCTGCGTTTAGGATTACAGGCTGCAGACCACTTTTAGAACTGGCCAGGAGCTTGTCCTGTGCCAGCACAGGAAGAACACGTCCAGGCAAAACTGAAGCCTTGGTGGTGGTCTCAGCTACAGTTATATCAGCTGCTCCTGATGAGCAAGTGGAGGGAGTCTCTTTGCAGGATTATTTTTAGCACAACCCTGGGATTGCTACCACTGAGTTAGCCCTTGCGTTTCTAACTTCACCACCTTGCAGGTGAATTCATCATGAGGGATGCAAGGGATAGACAGTTACCTTTGGCTATTCTGACACACCTAGGATTCACCATCAAAACCAGAGCAGTGGCATCTTCCTTTGCTCCCCTCCCAAGACACCAGCCTCACTGTTTGTGCCCTACCTGCCGCCCCCATCAGAAGTCTATCCTTTAAACGATGTTTTTAAAAGTTTTTATCTTAGATGGAAAGGTTGACCTGATACAACCTTATGGCAAGGAAGACCCATTCCTGATGCTCCAGTATTCACTGCAGCTAAACCCTACCAGTGAGTAGTCACTTCAGGGGGCCCCGCACGGCCAGCCTGGGACTGGAAGAGATTTTGTTGTGTGTGCAGGGCACTGAGTCCAAATTCACAAGTGTTGCGAGGCAGGATGAAGGAGTTAGAGGCTGGGAGAAAGAAGTCCTTATTAACAGAGTGTCTTGGGGTGTGCTAAGCGCACAGAGGCAGAAAACTTCTCCTTTGCCAGATAGGTCCAGGAAAGCAATCATATGGCTGATGTGAAAATAACACGGCAATACAAAGACTGCAGGCACAGCAGATACAGCACCGGTGTGCACAGTAGTCAGGGGGTACAAAAGGTGGTGAACAGGTTCTGGTGCAACAGGTTTCGTGACATGCAGAAAGACTCTTGCACCCTAGTCCCAAAATGCAGGATGGATATCACAGAATCATAGAATGTCCTGAGTTGGAAGAGACCCACAAGGATTATCAATCCAACTCCTGTCCCTGCATAAGACAACACCCAAATTCATATCATGTGTCTGAGGGCCTTGTCCAGTCTCTTCTTGAACACTGTCAGGCTCGTGGCTGTAACTACCTGCCTGGGGAGCCTGTTCCAGTGCTCCACCACTCTCTGAGTGAAGAACTTTTTCCTACTGTTCAACCCAAACCTCTCCTGGCACATCTTCCTGCCATTCCCTCGGGTTCTGTCATTGGTCGCCACAGAGAAGAGATCAGCACGTGCCCCTCCTCCTCTCCTTTGAGAGTAAACTGTAGGCCACAACGAGGTCTTTCTTTAGTGTCCAGAACTCCTAGATCCCTCTCCACAGAGCTGCTTTCCTGCATCTCGTTCCCCAGTCTGCATGTATAGCCATGGCTGCCATGACCCAGGTGCAAAATCTGGTTCTTGTCCTCGTTAAACTTCAACGGGTGGTGGTTGCCCCATCCTGCAATTTGTCTAGATGCCTCTGCAGGGCCTCTTGACCCTCGAGAGTGTCAACAGCTCCTCCCAATTTTGTGTCATTGGCTAACTAACTTAGTATTCCCTCAAGTCCTGTGTTCAAGTCATTTATGAAGACATTGAAGAGTACTGGCCCTAAGATGGATTCCTCATGGAATCCCACTCATGACTGGTCACCAGCTCAACATAACTCCATTTACTGGAATCCTTTGTGCCTGACCTGTAAGCCAATTTTTCATCCACTGCATTATCTGTTTATCCAGTTGTACGCTGGACATTTTGTCCAGGAGGATAGCGTGAGAGACAGTACTGAAAGCTTATTGAAATCCCAAAAGATCACATCAACTGGCTTCTCTTGGTCAACTAGGCGGGTAGCCTTGTCGTAGAAAGAAATTAAGTTGCTCAAGCAAGACATTCCCCTTGTGGACCCGTGCTGGCTGGGACCCATGACTGGCGTTGTCATTCAGGTGTTTTTCAATAACCCCCAGAATAATCAGTTCCATAATTTTGCCAGGAACAGGAGTGAGACTGACAGGCCTGTAGTTGCTGGGATCATCCATGTTGCCCTTCTTGAAGACTAGGTCAACGTTTGCCAGCTCCAGCCAACTGGATACTCTCCAGATTCCCAGGAGCATTGAAAAAAGATCACAGAGAGAGGATTCGCTATGACATCAGACAGCTCTTTAAGTACCGTTGGATGAATCCCTTCAGGCCCCATTGACTCATCCAGCTGGAGCAGGAAATCCTGCACAAGTTCGGGATTGTTTGGGAGTTTATCATTCTCGCAGCTTTGGTTCTCTGGCCCAGAGCCCATCTTCAGCGTTGAAGACAGAGGCAAAGGAAGCATTACATGTCTCGGCTTTGATTATGTCTCTGTTTATGAGGTGACCATGTTCATCAACAGGTCAATGTTTTTTCTGCCTTGCCTTTGCAATTAACATATTTTTAAAAGCCCTTTTTATTGTCACTCACCGTACTGGCTTCCTGCCATGCAAGGACACGTTCAAGTGCTTCTTAGACATCGGGTCTGAATGGGTTGGCATATGCTTGGCAATTCTGTGGTGCCACAAACACCTGACCCGAGCTCCACTGCCCCGAGGAAAAAACCCACCCCACAGTATCAAAACTATGCAGTTTCCCTTGCGCTGGAGCTTCGCTTCCATGATTCACTCCATGGGTCTGTTTCTGCCTTTGTAACTGTATGTAGGGAGATGTTTACCACGTATTAATCTGTTCTACAGAAAAATCTACCTATGTAAACTGAAGGTTTTACGCATTGTGAATCTCTCCTGGAAGGCTCAGGCTTTCCAGCTTTCCTGGATGGACACGTTTGTGCACACAACCAGAATCCACCTGGGTTTCCAAGACTGCATCTTTCCTGCACCTTTCCTCCAGCCTAGTGAAGGGTCTGAGAAGAAAGTGGGAAGAGAAGAGGGATTGTTGCATTCCTCCTTTCCACTGCCTAAGCTGCTCTTTTTCAGGCAGCAGGGCTGAAGGCCATGTATAGGTTAGCGATGAGGTCACAGTTCCCAGAGAGAGAGATGAACTAGCCTTCTGGGACCTACATTTCCCTTCCAGCCCTGCAGAGCAGGTGTGGCCAATGTGCTTACTGTCCAGCATGCCATTTCATGACGCAGCCATGCTCAATGCAGATGAGCACCAAAGCATGAGGTAAGAGGGTGAGCCGTGGGCTGATCAGGATGCAACATCCCTTTTGGTGGAGTTGTGGTCTGTTTCTGCTTCTCCAGTTGCAGTACGAAGACAGCGCAACTCAACCGCCCCTTTAAAACACATCAAGATATACCGTATTTTCTATCTGCATGAGATGTGGGGTCCCTATTTACCGAATTTAATAAAATGATGCGTTAATAATATTTACTTTGCGTTTTCTCCTCCTAAGGTTATGAATGAATAGCTGATTAACTCGCACTATTTTTACTATTTCGTTAGCACTATATTCTCATCTTTTAAGCAGCTTGGGTTTTGATTGCAGTCTTGTAAAGAATACTTTCAGATTGAGGAAAGGGTTTTGTAAGCTGTGCTCTTTCAAGCCTGGCTTCAAACAACCCTCTTCTTTCTGTCTAAAGTGCAGGGCCTAGCACAATTCGGAGCTCCCCGCTCTGGTCATGTACTTTTTCTCCACCTCTTTTCAATTGCCAAGAGATTTATTTTTGTTTAGCTTTGTCCATTCAAATTGATATTACTAAGACTCGTTTAGAGAACAGAATTCCACTCTTCACTCTTTATTTTTGGCTTCTGGCTGACTGTGCTTGATGTAACCCCTCCAGGCTGTAGTATATTCCCCATATTTCCCTTCCAACTGACCTGACATTTTCATACAGTAACATACTACAAAGTTCACTAACCCTTTTTATGTTGAGGTATAACTGGGGCTCTGTGTTCCTGAATCGCTGAAGTTCACACCAGTTCTTCTAAGCAAACTTCCTTTCAAATGCAGATAGACTACTTTTTCTCAAATTGATGAAGAAAGCTCATTTGCCTTCTTTATTATCTGTTTTATGATATCAGTTTCATAATTTTAGTATGGTGAGAAAACCTCATGCTTAATTTTCATGGTGGTTAAAATCTATGTTGATTCAAAACCAGCTGAATCATGCTTGATAGTGGGTGAATCACAGCTGACCTGCTTGTAAATGTAGTGTGAACAAAATTGTCCTGAAGTCGGTGCAGATCTGTGGCGGCTTCTTTCACTCAAGGCTTACTGTGTTTGGCTGTATGACGTGGCTTTCACTCCAATTGCAGAATAATGTTGGGTAGCAAAGGCACATGCACAAGCTGGAAGAGTCTTGTGAGGAGCATGTGCGCTGTCCACACACTGTGCTGCACGTTGCACATGGAAACGTGACACCCAAAGTAGCATGTGCATGGCTTCTGGACTGTGATCCTCTGCAAATCTGTCAGCAGTTAACATGCACTTGAGGAGACTTATGCCTCTGACAGCCTCTCAGTCATTTCCATATTGCTGCTCCTGTGGTCTGGAAAACTGACTCAAGTTAAGATACCAGCCGACAAAAAAGAGTAGCAACTCTTTACATGCAGCCCAGGTCACTCAATGGCCATACCTGTAGGCACACCTAAAAGCATGGGACGTGTGAGCAAGTGCCTGTGCATGACAGCTGCTTAAACTCTGCTGTTTTAAGAGACTTGGCTGTGGAGCCTACCCTTTCATTTACCTTGCATTAACTACCAACAAGACAACTCAGGTGGCAGACTCTCCGTGGTCTAAGGCCCTGATTCAGAAAAGCATTTAAGTGCGTACTTCAGTTTACTCTTTCTGTATGACGCACACGAGCACATGCCGAAGTCCTATTGAAATCATGCTGAAACAAGACAGCGAGAATAAGTCAAAATAGTTCCTCAATCTCAAAATGACGGATAATAATGACTTGGGAAGAATTACAGTATTCAATTTCATATTAACTTCGGGAGAAGCTGCAGGCTGGGCAGAGACAGGCAGGTGGGACCAGGGAAAGCAGGAGCACAAAAGAAGCGACAGGCAGGGTTCCACATGGCAGCGCTAGAGTGGGAACGGCAAAGCCTGGCGAAGCATAGTGCAGGCGGGGCAAGGCAGGGGACGGCCAGGGTCAGCGCACTGCACTCCCTGCGGCCCCGGGGGCTGCTGGTGCGAGGGTCGCAGGGGCCCCAGACCCTGGGGCCAGCCCGGGCTCTCCTTGCTACGCACGGCGCTTCCCGGCCCCGCCGCGATCTACCTCGGCCAGGCGACTGGGCCCGAGTGGGCGCCCCCGCTGCCACCCCATCGCCCGCCCCTGTGCAGCTGGCCTCGCATCCTCCCGTTCTGCCCGCCCGCCCCAGCTCGGCACGGGACCCTTTAAGAGGAGGGGGCAGCAGCTAAAGGGCTTGGCTAGGGGACGGGGTGGCTTCTGCAGAGGCTCTAGGATTGGGTCGACCGGCAAAAAAAAAACGGGGCGGGGGGAGAAAAAAAAGGCAAAAGATTGAGCATTAAGAAAAAGCAAAAGAGAAAAAAAGGATGTGTGGAATCGGGAGAAGAGGTGGAAAAAAACAGAGGAAAAAAAAGGGAAGCCGTCCCCGATTTGAGCCAAGTCTGCGAGCGCGCAGGGATGGAGCGCGCAGGGATGGTGCACCCCGGATGGCTTTGGCTGTTGCAGGGCTCCCGCCTCCTGCTGGCCACAGCGCGGCAGGGCGACGCCTCAGCCGTCGCCTGCCCCGCCCGCGGAAAGGTAAGCGCAGGGGACTCAGCCGCCCGCTGTGCCGCATCGCACCGGCTGCCGGGGCCAGCAGCGCGGGGCTGCCGCGGCCCTGCGGGAGTTCCGGGAGGCGGAGTGGCGGACACGGTGCAGCGGTCTCTTTCCTTCGGAGGGCGGTGGCGAGAGCGTGGGGTGCGCGGGGGCGCGGGGTGCCCGCCCAGACTCGGGTGGCTGGCGGGAGCGGGGCAAGGGAGCGGAGCGGAGAGGAAGTTTCGCGGAGCTGTGCGCCAGGTGGGACGACCACCAGCGGGTGCTGACGGAGGAGGAAGACCCTGGCGTGATCCCCAGCAATACATTTCCCTGTGCCGTGCGTGACGAGCTACGCCGTTCTCAACAGGACAGAGTCGCCTGGAGTGGCTTGTTGCCAGCATCCCTTGCCGGGGGTAGCCCGTCTTTCTACGGAACACCGAGCCTGGAGGAGCAGGTTCGGAACAGCAAATGAGCGTGCACCTCAAGTGGAAATACTGTTACAACTTGTGTTCTGTTTTGCTCGTCCTCTAACCTCATCAGCTGGACTGTGATAACCCGAGCGGCATGGTCTGACCTGATGCCAGGGAGTGGTAAACGTAGCTGAGGGGCTGGGTTGCAAGTGGGGGGTGATGTTCTGGCTAGTGCGAAGCTTGCAAGCAGGGGGTCATTTCCATTGAAAATCAGACAGTGAGAAAAAGCAGTTCTTACTGAATTTTCTGAGATAAAAGTACCAAAAATCATATAGGGAGAGCCTTTCTGAACTTTATGTTAATCCGTCTGTTACCATTAATAGACTACCTGTGCTGTCTCTTTGCATCTGCATGGGCCTGGAAGCACCTGGCTGGAGGTGCTGTGCACCCAAGATGCTCCTGGGACATGTGTCTTGCCAGTTGTGTTCATCTCCTGCCCCAGGCAGCGTTATTTCCTCCAGCACAGCTGTTAAGGGAAATGGAAGTCCTTAGTAAGTGCAGACCTGCTGCACTGAGGATGTGTCAAAGCCACAGCAGTCTCACTACAGGGTTAGGTGTGAGAAAGCTTTGCGACTAAGAAGAAGGTATGTTCTGTAACCTTTTTTCACTCTCTCACCTGCACATGCACCTACATGTAGACCCTGGTCTAGCGGCCATGCTGCCTCCAGCTGAGCATTCTGGCTCCCTGCAGCCATAAAGGCTGAAATGTCTCCTCCTAGGATTTACTATGGCACTGCCGATTCAACCATATGCCCCACTGTAGGTGTGCGCCTGAGGCTGGGTTAGACAGAGCTTAACCCTACCTTGGGGGAGGGTGCCTTACTAATTTGCTTGTGCCTGGAGCCAGTTTGTCAGCTGGATTGATAGGTGGCCAGCCGTGACACTATCATAAACCAGGTCAAGCCTCTGGAGTGTGTGCCTCCTTCATCTTGAGGGCTTGACGTGCAAAAGCTGTGGGCTTGGCATGAATCTACTGCAAGAAGCTAATAAGAGCATGAAGAAGGAGGGCGACAGACCCTGAGAGCCGGAGCACCAGAAGTTGTACTTGTACACACAGGGAGTTTTCCTCGGGAGCCATTGACTGGACTTCTGCCAGTTACCAGCAAAACTGGACATGAGATGTGTTAATGGTATCTCATTATCTGCTGATCAGTCTGTCTTTAAAATGTGAGACCACCTGTAGTTCTGCTATTGACAGGCTGTTTCCTAGGACAGTGGTGGAAACCACTGTTTAGGAATGGCAGCCTGCCTTATTTGCAAAGCTTTTGAGTGTATCCTTATGATACTAAACCATTGGGAAAAAAATATTGGGAAAAAAAATATTCCTCTTGTCTCTGCAACGTCAGGGAAGGCTTTTTTTTGGTTTTTGTTTGTTTGGTTGGTTTTGGTTTTTTTGGGTTTTTGTTGTTGTTTTTTATGGTGTTTTTGTTTTTCTTAATTCTTTATGGGATCTATTTTTTTACCTCTCTAGATTACAGGTATACCTTTCTTCTTTTTGTCAGATTGCCTAAAGCTTCTGTAATGAAAAAAATGTGTGCATCAACGCCTGAAAGAGGGAAGCTGCTATTTTAAGGAATGGACATAGAATACTTCACCACTCCAAATTATAGTTAAAGCTGCAACAATAAAGTGCCCCATCATTCTTTTTAATAGGAAAAATGAAAGGCTTTGAAATCAGCTAATCTAAAATAAAGTATGCTGGAATGCTTTGGGTTATATTCCAGTTACTAATTATTGTGGTCTGGTACTGTCTTTTTGCTTAACTTTGGAGTGTATTGGTAAATTTAAAAACAGAATCCAGGGATTAACAGCAGAATAATGTGGTTGTAGCTTGTTAGTATTTTATGTGTTGTTCCTGACTGGGGGCAAATTACTTTCAATGGCTGCCTTTCCCCACATATGCACTTCAGCAGAGCAAGTCATCTGTCTGCTCTCAATTCTTGGCTTTTTAGTTAGAAATTTGATTTTTATTTTTCATTTCTGGCAAATGGAGACTGAATGTATGTTCTTTTAATAATTGTAGCCAGTGCAGTGCTTATCCCCAGGCAAGTTCTGCTTACAGTCTTAAGCTGGGTTTTAGAGTGTCAGTAGTTCATGTGGGCAAAAGCTCAAGACAGTGACTGTTAAAATTGTGCCTAGCATTTTGTGTGCGTTACTGTAGATGCATGGGGCATTTTATGTGGTGAGTAAAGGCACAATCTTTGCCTCAATTAGGTATAAATGAGCATGACAAGATATGATACCAGCATAGATAAGAGGGAGGGAGAAAGCCCTATAGGGAAGGTTAAAGGGCTGCCTCCCTGGGTGGAATATTGCATGGCACATGCTCTGGCTTCTGTGGCAAGCAAAAAAAATTGAGAGTATTGTGGACTGAGAAACAGTGCGATCCTGGGCTGAGGTCTGGAAGATGTGTCTTTAGGGCACAGTGATGAGTATGAGGGTTAGAGGCCCTGAAAGACAAGCCACAACATGCACCTGCCTCCACAGCAAGTTATACAGTTTGTGCTGGAAAATGTGTAGTCTACATAGATGAGACAGACAGAAGATGGAAGGAAGCTGAAGTGATGTACAAGGAAGAAGGTCAGGTGTAGGTTTCCCATGTCTGGAGTTCTGATCCAGTTCCTCAGTCTCTGGACAGCAGTTTTCTTTCCCCTCTGAGCCTCCCTTCCCCGTATCACCACTACCTTCCGTCTGGATTTTTTTTTTAAACACCCACACTCTTTTTTTCTAGACATTCAGCGTTCTGCCACTAGATACGTTCTTTGTTCCTCCTGATTTTGCTGCATCGTTTTCTGTATGTTGACCATAATTTTACTCTTGCCAATCAGTGCATCATTAGGTCCAATGTGAGCTAGTTTCTCGGAAGAGAGATACACCTTCTCTGACACCGCTCTTCCATCAGAATCATCACTGCCTCACCTGAAATGATGCCTGACAAATGCAGCAGCATTTGTGTATTTGAAGACTACAGGTTGTATACTATGGTAGGCCTTGGACCTATAAGTACTGCTGGAAAAGCAAGCTACTGGGGGTAGCTGTTAAAATGAAGAGAATGTGAGGCGTGGGGCTTTTTTTAAATCATGAAAGAAATCTGTTGGAAAGATAATGAAAATACCTCTCAGTCGGAGCCTGTGTTCTGCTGAAGCAGATAGAAGGAAGGCAAGAGGTTGTGGGAGTTTCCAGTGCCACTTGTGGACTACCAGCTATCTGATTAGAGGGCAGATGTTGGAATATGGCACTAGCATGCTCTGATTTCAGCTACTGATCTGCAGTACATTGCCTTACTCTCCCTTTCTTCAAGGCTTTTTGTTCTTGCCTAGATCCTTCCTCAGCTCCCGAAGAAAAACCCTTGATGTGCACCACGCTTTTCCAGGATTTCTGCAATGCTTGACACTGTTGCCCCCTCATTTTGGGAGAGCATTGTCTGGCCTTATGTGGCCCCATTGCATGTGATGGTGGGCAGTGGAGTTTGTCTCCCATGTGACCCTGGTAGGAAACGGAGGCTTTCACAGTCTCGCAGTAGGAGTGGATCCTATAGTCCCAGTGTGCTGTCTCTGTGACAGTCAGCTTGAGCAACTCCTTTTCTTTCTCCCTCATTCTGCTGCAGGCTGAGCCTTTCTCTTCTTTTTTGTTTCAAGCAATTTTTTGGCTGAACTGGTACCCTGAATCAGTTCACAGCCAGCTGTTTTTCACCTGGAGGGGTGAGGTAGGGGACAAGGCATTGTGCCATAGTGCTGAGCATCAGAGATACCTTGATCTGGGACTATGTAGTGTGAGATTAAGCTTGAGGCACAGAGGAGGGGTGGTATGGCTAGTGTGATGCTGCCTCAAATCTTGGCGTGGCAGCAATGCGGGAGATTTGTGTTCTCATGTGAGACAGCCACTCTCTTCCTTAGGCTTTCCCTGTATTTTTTCCCTTTGCTCCTGTTTGTTTCCCATCATGAGTAATGCATTGAGTACCACCCATAAATTGGAAAGTGGAGACAAAAATACGCATCTTGATCTATAAGTGAACCTATACAACCCAGCTCTTAAGCCTGCAGGACACTACTTTGACTGTACTTTATGCTGGTTTTAAAGCACTCCTTTTTGATATATCAGCTGTGAAAGATCCTACTGCAGAGGAAAAGTGGTTTGTAGCACCTTTATCTTCTGCATAGGTGAGAGGCTGCCAGTGACAAGTGTATACTGTGATGCTGAACAAGCCTTGGCACTGCTGCTGTGCTATCTCACAGCCACCTAGAGTGTTGTTTAATGGCTCCCCTGCTATGGTCTTGGGGAGAGATAATAACCCTTGCTTTTCACTCTCTGAAGCCGCAGTGAAACATGTGCAAGCTCCAGAAGTGCACAGGGATTGCGAGAGTGCCAGAAGGCAGAGCAGGGGAAGCACAGACCTGCGCACCAAAGACTTAGCCCCATCCCATCTGATGCAAAGCAGTAGTGGGCTGTTTTCAGGGGTCCGACACCGAGGCAGAGCAGTGCTGGGACTCCAGTCGCCAGCTCCTGAAGGAAAAGGAGATGCCAAAGGAGTGTGAGTCACTAGTGTGTCTTGAGCAGCTGTAAGGCTGCCTTTTGGAGGCAAAATGAGCTTTGTGAGCTTCCGTTGTATTATAGCATCACCTGGTGATGATACCCAAGCGCTGGTGCCTGGAAGCTGGCTCTGCAGGGTCTGGGGAGGTTTCCTGTCAGTGTTGGGAAACTGAGGCCTGTTCTCCAGCACCTAAAACCGGCTCCAAGCAGCTCTGAGAAGGGAGGTGTGAATGGCGCTTGGGGTGTGTTGCCAAGTTCATGACTTCTCCTTGTTGGCATGGCAGTGCCAGCAAGAGTGACCAGCCACTCTTCTTTCTAAGGTCTTAGTCTCTAGGACTGTGTGGGAAGTTTTGCTAGGTCTCAACCTGCTTTCTTCTGCCTGTGATGCAGGCTCTGTAAAATAAGACTTTATTTACTCTATGCCTGATGGCCTGTGTGATTTTGTCAGTGGTACCACTAATAGCTGACAATACCGCTCTGCTTTCAGTATCCGGTTGTGAAAGCTGAGGGGATTTGCAGGGCAAAAAAAAAGTGAGAGAGCAATGCCAAACACCCTTCTAGCTGGGCTGTGTGCAGTAGTCCAGAGCAGTGCTGATGGTCCACATTAAAGCCTGGTACCATCCTTCTGGTCTTGGGCCTTCTGGCTGGGTTTATTCGGGAGCTGAACTGAAGTGTTAGGCTGGCTGATGAGCATTTTTTCCTTATTGGTTTCTTGAAGTTGTGGTTGATCTTCTGCACCGCCACGTACATGATCAGACTTGTGCAAAGTGAAGGAGTGTTGACCTCATCACCTTGTGCCTGTCCCAAGTGCCTCGTCTATCTTTTCACTTGCTCATAGATAGAAATGAGCATTTCTGGTCCTTTCTCTTTTCTAACTGATGACTACTTCGAGTTCATTTCTCACCACAGTGGCGTGTCCTTCCATTTTTCCCTCCTGACTAATGACAGGAGAGAACCCTGTCTCATTTTCCCTCTTGTTTTACTTTGCATATTCATTTTCCCATTTTCTTCCTGACTCTCTTCATGCTAACCTGTGGCCCTGTATCTTCTTTATGTCTCTGTGCTGCATCATGTTTGTTCTCCCTTCTTCCCATAGACTTCATGAGAGTTTTTATGGTCTGTAATTCAGGAGTGTTCTATAGGATCTGGAGTTTTAGCATGGTGTTATGAGGTCTGAGGTATCCTTCAGACTTGACATGCTGCAGAAGTGTCTGAAAATCTCACTGGACCATACTCAGTTTGTTGGTCCATGCTGGCAAGCTGGGCTAGCGGTAGTACTTCGCTGAAGTGTTACCCGATCTGTGGCCTGGATTTGATGTAGAGAGCTGCTGGAGAAGGTTTCCTGGGACGACCTGTTGCAGAGCAGTCTTTAAGATTCACCTTTCTGACTCCGGGTCTTTAGCATCAGAAATTTATGGGCACTTCCAATAAATTCCTCCAAGCAGCCTGTTCTGTATTTGGCAGTGAGGCAGACTGCTTAGGTCAGCAGATGTGCACGCTTAGCCTCAGAGCTGAGGTTAGAGTTATCTGCTGGCTAAAGGCTCACCCAATGTTTGCGTGCATCTGGAAGTCTGTTCTCTTAGACATGCAAAAGCTACCTCTTACTGACTGTGCAGAGAGATAGAAAGTGTTTGTGTCTATTGCTCCAGTAAGGACCGCTGCACCAGTGGCATGCATGCTGTAAGTGACAGAGGTCGTGCCTCCTGCTGGTGTAAAGTGACTTGGCGGGATCCAAGCAGGATCCATTTTGCCCCATCTGCTCTCCTGTCCTGCAGGGTTGCTTAGGGCGTGAGCACAGCTTTGTACTTTGGTCTTCCTGAGGATTCTGCAAGGCATATTTTGCAGCAGAACAAACTTAAAAGTCTTGATTGTGACTTCCTGGTGGCTGTGGTTTTTGAGAGATTCTGAAAGCTAATTTAAAGAAAGAGCTTTTTCCTCCTCCATGTTTAAAAGAGTATACCTTCAACCATAGGTTGAGTTTGGCCTGTGGAGTTTCTTCCTTTATTTTCCAAGGTACTTCATGTGCTTCTCTGCTTAAGAACGAGGAGAACTGGGCCGTGAGGGATCTTGACTGTGTTTGTCTGCCATCTGCTACCTCTCTGTCAAACCATATTTCTACCTGCTCCAGAAAGTCTGCCTGCCAGCTGTGTTTTGTATTACTTGTTTGTTTGGTGTCTTGCTCAGAATGGAAAGTTCTCCTGAGATGCTGTGGCACTCTCTAAGTGTTACAGCAGTTTCTTTGATGAAAGATGCCTTGCTGTGCTGAAGTGAGATGCATCAAGTTGAAGGTGATTGAAACCCTGCTGTCCTGCGCTGCTTCAGCAAAGTGATGCCAGCTTTTGGCTCGGTAAAAGGTGAAAGCTGGGTAAGTGTCTTTCTCGCCTGGAGCACGGCCTGCTGGGGCTGTGCTCTGCTGATGGTGTTGGCAGATACCAGGTGATGAGCTGGGTGGCTTTACTGCTGAAAAGACCCAGTGTTGCCTTTCAGAAGGAGAAAGCTAAGACAAATCTTACTGTGTTTTTAATGGATAAAAATTGAAAAAAGAAGGCCTTCCAGCAGAGCCACATCGTGTACTTTGAGCTGGACCTCACTGACCCTTACACCATCTCGGCTCTCACCAGCTGCCAGCTCCTTCCACATGGGGAGAACCTCCAGGATGTGCTGCCCCGTGACATCTACCGCCGGCTCAAGCAGCACCTGGAGTACGTCAAACTCATGATACCATCCCGGATGACCCCAGACCAGCGGGGCAAAGGGCTGTATGCAGACTACCTCTTCAATGCCATTGCTGGTAACTGGGAGCGGAAGAGGCCTGTGTGGGTGATGCTGATGGTGAACTCTCTGACAGAGGTAGACATCAAGTCACGAGGCATACCCGTCCTGGATCTGTACCTGGCCCAGGAAGCGGAGCGGCTGAGTAAGCAAACGGGTGCTGTGGAGAAAGTGGAGGAGCAGTGCCACCCGCTCAATGGGCTGAACTTCTCCCAGGTGAGATGGAGTGGCGTGCAGGGTGCCAGACTGGCTGCGTATCCCAGCAGCAAGTGCATGGGCTGGGGTGTGGGGTAAGTGCTTTCTCCTAGAGACTTGCATTTGCTCCCTGCAGCCTGTGCCTTTGTCTGTGCCCTCAGGAGAGTTTGCTAGCTGTAGGAGTTCAGGCCGTGTCCTAAATTCATTTAGACCTGGCCTGGGGAGACCTCTCTCCTCTTCCCTGGGCAGCCTTGGGCAGGCTCCAGCCTAAGAGACCTTTGGATGTCTGCTCTCTGACCCTGGCTGGGCTGCCCTGCAAGGAGGCCAGGGAAGGCTGGGGCTCAGTGTCTAAACTTGCTTTTGTAATAGCTGGTTAGTTAAGAAGAAAGGCGTGATCGCTTGTGGGAAGCAGGGATGCTGTGAGTAACGCTGAGAAGTAAGCACTGATTGGAAAAGTATCCTAGTGGACCCCCCAGTGCCCTCAGAAATAGGGGCCTGTCCTCTGCATTGGGAAAAGTGTGTTTTGTTTTGTTATTCCCCTTTTCTCCTTTCTTCGAGACCAGGTGAGGGTCAGCACAGCACAGCTTCCTGCAGGAAGCTCGACAGGCTAGTGCAGGCCCATGTGCAAGTGCCTTTGTGTTTGCAAACCAGCGGGAGTTTAGCACTGTTGTTCATGCAGTGTCACACCAGGCAAGTAGAATGACCTCTGTGTTGTCCACGTGTTGGATGGGGTGGTCATGGGCTCTCATCTCTGAACTGAATAGAACAGGGAGCAGCATCTGTCACTGACTGACTGCCACAAACAGGCATAAGCTTGCTCTCTGACCTGGGGTACTTTTGCTCCAGCGATGTGCTAGTTTGGGGAGAGGAAGTGGCATTCAAAAAGGGCAAGGAGATGACCTGGGAAATTCCAGGCCAGTCAGCCTTACCTCTGTCTCTGGAAGTGTGATGGAACAACTCATTTGGGATGTCATCTCCAAGCATGTGGAGGAAAAGAAGGTTATCAGGAGTAGTCAACATGGATTCACCAGGGGAAAATCACGTCTGACCAACCTGATAGCCTTCTATGATGGTGTGACTGGCTGGGTAGACAAAGGGAGAGCAGTGGATGTTGTCTACCTTGACTTCAGCAACGCTTTTGAAAGTGTGTCCCACAACATCCTCATAGGTAAGCTCAGGAAGTGTGGGTTGGATGAATGCACAGTGAGGTGGATTGAGAACTGGCTGACTGGCAGAGCTCAGAGGGTTGTGATCCATGGTGCAGAGTCCAGCTGGAGGCGTGTAGCTAATGGTGTTCCTCAGCAGCCAGTACTGGGTCCAGTCTTGTTCAACCTGTACATCAATGACCTGGATGAAGAGACTGAGTGCACCCTCAGCAAGTTTCCTGATGATACATAACTGGGAGGAGTGGTTAATACAGCAGAAGGCTGTGCTGCCATTCAGCGTGATCTGGACAGGCTGGAGGACCGGACGGAGAAGAACCAAATGAAATTCAACAAAGGCAAGTGTAAGGTCCTGCACCTGGGGAGGAACAACCTCATGCACCAGTACAGGTTAGGGGTTGACCTGCTGGAAAGCAGCATTGCGGAGGAGGACCTGGGAGTCCTGGTCCATGAGCCAACACTGTGCCCTTGTTGCCAAGAAGGCCAATGGTTTCCTGGGGTGCGTTAGGAAGAATGTGGCCAGCAAGTCGACAGAGGTTATCCTCCCCCTCTACTCCGCCCTGATGAGGCTGCACCTGGAGTACTGTGTCCAGTTCTGGGCTCCCAAGTTTAAGAAGGACCAGGAATTATGCGACAGAGTCCGGCAGAGGACTACAAAGATGATTAGGGGTCTGGAGTGTGTTTCTTATGAGGAAAGACTCAGAGAAGTGGATCTGTTCATCCTGGAGAAGTGAAGGCCGAGAGGGGATCCTATTTATGCTTATAAATATCTCAAAGGTGGGTGTCAAGAGGATGGGAGTAGACTCTTTTCAGTGGTGCCCAACCATAGGACGAGGGGTAATGGACATAGACTGAAACGCAGGAGATTCCATCTGAATATGAGGAGAAACTTCTTTACTTTGAGGGTGCCAGAGCACTGGAACAGGCTGCCGAGAGAGGTCGTGGAGTCTCCTTCTCTGGAGACATTCAAAACCCACCTGGACTGCATTCCTGTGCAATCTGCTCTAGGTGAACCTGCTTTAGCAGGTGCGTTGGACTAGATGATCTCCAGAGGTCCCTTCCGACCCCAACCATTCTGTGATTCTATGATTCTGTGATTCTGTTTGCTTAGGAACAGGTGAGACCTGCTGTTGCAGCACGCCTTGGCAGCCCAAGGCAGGAAGAACTTTGGTCATGGGGCTGGGCAGTTTCGACTGATAGCTGACACTTTCCCTGTCATCCTGAAGCCTGTCCCATCAGTGTAGCGTGGTTTCCCGTGCTGGAAGGAAAGAGGAGAAAGGGAGGTGCAGCCCAGTAAGAGCAGGGACAGCATTTGGGTCAGAAATGCTGCTACCCAGGTCAATCTGGGCAGGAGACCATGGTGCATGAAATAGCATGGCAGCCCAGGGTGCATCACTTGTGTAGTCCTTAACTGCACGCAGGGCATCTGCACCCTTGTCTTTCCTTGTCTGGACCTGGACAGCCTCATTGTCATCGCCAGTCTTTTGCTTAACTGTGCTTTGAATCCTCGTGCTGTCACTGCTCGCAGCCACCCTAGAAATGAGCTCGGAGGTTGCATCTCCTCTACCTCTTATCTGGTCGAGGCTTTATTCACATGATTGCCAGTGTTTTCCTTTTGCTGATACTGCCCCTCTGATTTAGCATGATAGAAGCTTGGGGACTCGGGCATGTGCTTTCTCCACCGCCTTGTAAGACAGTGGCAGGGAGGCTGAGAAATACAGCTTGCAAATCACGTCACTGTTAAGCTCATGCAACTGTTGACACTTGCTTTAGGGCCTTCACACAGCTGTCTTTAAAGAGTGGCTGTTGCTGTGATGGTTTTCAAGTGGAATAAATACCACATGAACTGGGAAGCTGCATGGGGTGAGGACACACCTCTGGGCTGCAATACCCGGAGTTGCCAACCTGGTGACATTTATTGTGAAAGCCCGGTTAAGGGTGTCAGGATAACCAGAACTGCGGGAGAAACTTAGCTCTAGTTGGGAAAGTCACAGCTTGTAATTACCTCATGGTGGATGAAAATGCGCGTGTGCATCATGTGAGCAGTGGCTCCTCCTGTGCCTGCTCACTTACATGGGCAAGGCGCAAGCAGTTGCTTGTGGGAGCAAGTCCGGAGCAGCTACTGCACTGCAAATTCACACCCTCACTTCTGCCTGCTACTGGATTTCCAATACAGGCATGTTGAGGAAAGGGAGAAGCAGTGGCAGATTATTTTCATGTTTCTAGGCCAATTGCATGGTTGTTTCAGAACCTGACTTGTGAACTCTCATGGTTGGCAATTCTGTAAATCTTTGATTTCAGAGCTCTATCCTCAGTTTGTTCGGCCAGTTGAGTTAATTATGTGTTTAATATAACCCAAAGAAAGACTTTGAAATAGGCTCTTTCAAAATGATTTCCTTTGATATTGTGCTGCTCTCTGGGAACCCCCAGTATCAGACCACTTCTGTGTGTCTGCTTTTCACGTTGAATGGGCACACACAGACAACTTATGAACTTCTGCTGGGGAAAGTGGGGACACAAACCCATAAGGAATCGTCTAATTCTGTGCAAGAAATGCCTTTTTTGGTTGCAGCAGAGTCACAGAGAGATTATTTACTTGGCAGGGAAGCAAGTTTAGCGCTCTTAGTTTAAGTTTCTGCATTGAGTTTGCTCTTTCATTTACGACATGGTTGTACTAGCTTGTGAGGAGGACTCCCAGGCCACTTAAAAGCAATCCATTTTTATTAGCTAGGTCTCTCTTTTGATCCATACTACTGGACAAGGTCTGGTTGGTGTGGGTACATTATTGCAGGTAAAGGTCTGGAACAGTTTATAATTGATTGTCTCGCTGGGGTTGCACAATGCTCAGTAACTGCAGAGTGCAAACAAAGCCAAGCTAGAGACTTCCTTCGTCATTTGAGAAGAGGAAAAAAATAAAGAGCTCCCCCACATACAACCGCTAACACTGCCTGGCATAGTTTCTTTTTCTTTGGCTGTATTTATTCCAGTTTCCTCTTTATCTTCTGGTTTATGACTCTGTTATTTTACCTGCCAAATTTCTCTGTTCTTGCTCAGCTCAGGCCGGCTGCCTACATAGCCAGGCCATAAAAGTATCGCTTCTATGTGGTATGCAATGCTGTGTACGCAGTCTGTGAAATACTTTACTGCCTTCTCAATGCCCGTCTTTTGTTCCAAGATCTATGCAACTTCAGGGAGTACGGAAAGATTAGCCTGTCTCCATGCCAGGGCCATGGTGTTTACTTTCCTGTTTCATACTGTTTCCATGCTAATTTTTCTTAAAGACTATTTTTCTCCCATGCCACCTTCTTCCATGGGTAGTGCCTCCCTTGTTGCAATACCGTATAAGAACGCAGATCTCACTCCTGGCAGCATCTGGGCTTCCAGAAGATAAAAGGCTTTGTAGCCATACATTAGCTGCCACTGCTGACATCAAGCACTGGAGTCAGTCGCTCAGACCTCCAGCTGAGGTTCCACGTCATCGAATCCAGAGTCCAATTAAGCCAGTTATCTGTGTCCTCCATCTGGCTGGAGGCAGGGCCACTCTAGTCCAGGTCATAGTGTAATAAATTTCGACTCCAATTAACTTAAACAATTAAGGTTTTATTGCCAAATAGTAGCAGGCTGCAATAAGCAAAGACAGCGCTGGGCGCCCCCCTTAATAGTGGCAGTGGCGCGCAACACGTGGCGGGTTCTTTCAGTTTTTATATCCTTGGGCCGTCCCTCCTGCGCATGTGTCTTCTGTTGCTAGGTGGTCGTCGTTGTGACTTTGCAATAACCTTGACACTCCTCTCCCGCCAAACGACCCACCACCCTTAGTTTTAAAACAACTTTCCAAACTGCTCATCAAGTACAACAAATAACAAAACATTTCAACAAAGGGACTTTAATGAACAAATTCCTTGTATTTATCACAATAGTACTTTTTGCTTCCTTTTTTGCAAGAATGAATCAGAAGCCTGTTCAAGAGGTTCGGAACAAGATCAGCTCTTCTACTCTGTCTGGGGAACTGCCTGCTGGAAACTGGAGCAACATTTTTCTGGCAGAATCCCCTCACGTGTTTGTCTTCCCTTGCAACTCATGTACCTGTGCCTCTAGGACTGAGGTAGGTTTCCCATTCCACCTACTCATGGTCACACAGGAAAAAACACAGGGTGGCCCATTTTGTATATACGCTGTATACGCTCTCTCTTGATTGGAGACATGCTCACTCCAAGTAGCTGAGACCCTGGGCCATACAGGTGGGAGTGGAACTTGTCTTTGTAACGCTCAAACTCTTAGGATAATTTTTCAGCTAGCATGTCTGGCAGTTTCTCCACAGCTGAGACGAGGGTCCCCAGGGAGGAAGAGAGATTTACCTTGTATCGCTGGGAGCTGACCAGATCTCTGCCAGTCCAACTGCCTGTCTCCCATGACCTTCTAACACACTACATGGAAAACGCCCCCTGGGCAGGAATGGTTCCTGCCCTGGTCCATGCATCTGCATACTCTGCAGGTTGCACAGCCAGAGCTGCAGGGGGGCAGAGCATATGGGAAGAGTGAGATAAGGCTCAGACTTCCACTCAGTGATAGCCCCTTGCGAGGTAAAAAGGAATGCTTTTTCCTCTAGCTGGGAAACAGAGGACAGAGCATGAGCTGGTGAAACAGGTTCACCAGGGCATGTGCTGTCCATATAGACAATACCATGCCGTGGCACAGAGGGTAAAAGAGCTTCCCAGGCTCTGCAGTGGTGGGATCTGCACAGACACCTATCAACTTCTACCTGGTAGAGGTAACAAAAATGTAACTTGTTGCAACACTGGGAACAAGGCATTTGCTGTGGTGCTGCTGCGTTTCCTCCCCAGATAAGGGGGTTCTTCGTTTCTGTGCTCACCTGCCTTTCTCAAGGACCTCCACAATGAGCCAGAGGTTGTCCACAGTGCTTCTGTTCAGAGCCTGGCAGTAAGTTTTTGATGAAGAGGAACTAACTTCCTTCCTTCCTCCCTGCCTTCCTTTCCTTCCTGCCTTCCGGCCTTCCTGCCTTCCTTCCTCCCTCCCTCCCTTCCTTCCAGGTGTTTTCCTCCGTCCACTTCAATCCCTAGAGGAGAGTAATTGCATATTAGTTACCAGATAATAAGAACTTTATCTTGACCACAGAAGGTTCCAGCAGAGGATATTACTGATGGGCTTTCATAGCTGAGAGTTAGAGCTGTTGGGAAAGCATCTTTCTGAAAGCTGTGCTGCATTTACTTTTAATGAGGACTGAAACTGTACTTCCTCAGACTGATTTGAGTAGAAGAAGTCGTCCCTTATCTCTGCTGTGATTTCTAATAAGAATGGCAGGGGACAGTTAAGGTCCTGTCTTGTTGCTAAGACTAACAGAAATAAAAACTGAGTAAAATCTCTAGGTCTCAGATTGTGGTGCCTGAAGCCAATCCATTTGTCAGCCTTACCTCCTACCAGGAAGATGATCTTATTTTCACATGCTGTCTTATTTACTGAGGAGTGATAGAATTGTGATAGGAAACAGCTCTGTCCCAGCATTAGTCAAACAGCAAGGGGGTTCCATGGTTAGGCGTTGAAACTGGACAGCATGAGCAGCCATGGGAAGATGGGTTGTGAAATGGTTGGTTCAGGAGTGGAGAAGGCCGAAGTCAAATTTCTCAAGGACAGAGACTGTTAAGCCTCAGGGGTATTACAGACTCATCGAGTAAGTGAGAGAGTGTACAGGGAAAATAGCAAAAGAGATCATCTGCTAGTTTTGGCATCACTGCTTTCCTCTCTACCTCTCCAGGCTGTACCACTGGTGGTCACTTAGCATGTCCTGTAGAGGTCTGGTTGTTCTTCAGCCTTTACACTTCATGCATATCTGCTCAAACTGTTTTCATCTGATTTTCAAGCAATGTGTAACCTTGCAGAATTTGGCTCCAAGGCTTTTCAAGGTGATTGATCTTGACTTACACCAGGCTCTGACACGGAAATGTTGTAAAGGTGAGTCACTTGTTGTGCTGTACATCATCTGGCAAATGGAGTGGCAACTAGAGACGGCAATGGTTAACTGCAGGATTAAAGACATGGGGTACAACTTATGAGAAGGGTGCTTCATGTTCTCCATCACTCTTCATATATCCCTTAAGGTTTCAGATGTCTGTGTCTTTCGAGGGCCTTTGAGAAGAGCCTCACAACTTGTCCTAGTGAGATAGTGAGGACACCATGTGGCTTTGCTAGCCAGTGGCTCCCTGTGCTAATTTGTAGCTAGGCAGGGCTTTGTAGGTTCAGTGCATCAGGAGAGGTGTGTATTGGCAAGAAGCAGTGCAGTTGCAGTGCTGAGAGACAGGGATGGGGCATATAGCAGAAACAGACATGGGAGTGGCCCACGATGGTTTGTATTTGAGTGCAAGCTCATAATGCTGTACAGCAAGCTGGCTGGAGAAGCATGCTAAAGATTGCCTCACATTGCATCAGTAATTTTTAGTGGTGTGGCTGATGACAGCAGAGAGACCTCTTTCTTTATAACTGGTGAGTCTTTGTCACCTTTTCATTCTCTTGTTTTGCGCTCGAACAACTTGTCCTGATGTTACTGCCTGTTACTGTGTGAACTCTGCTGCATTTAATGTGCAGTTCTGTGCCTCAGATGTGGCATGGGATGTTTCTGTTCCACTTTATCAGTTCTCTCCTAAGGAAGGAGTGTTTACATCTCCAAATTGTGCAAGAAGACAAATTTTATTCACTTATGTTCTTTACAGTGAGCAGTGAAACGTAAAATTACAGAATCACAGAATCACAGAATGTTAGGGATTGGAAGGGACCTCGAAAGATCATCTAGTCCAATCCCCCTGCAGGAACACCTAGGTGAGGTTACACAGGAAGGCGTCCAGGCGGGTTTTGAATGTCTCCAGAGAAGGAGAATCCACAACCTCCCTGGGCAGCCTGTTCCAGTGTTCCGTCACCCTCACTGAGAAGAAGTTTCTTCTCAAATTTATGTGGAACCTCTTGTGTTCCAGCTTGAACCCATTACCCCTTGTCTGTTGGTTGTCACCGAGAAGGGCCTGGCTCCATCCTTGTGACACCCACCCTTTATATATTTATAAACATTAATAAGGTCACCCCTCAGTCTCCTCTTCTCCAAGCTAAAGAGACCCAGCTCCCTCAGCCTTTCCTCATAAGGGAGATGCTCCACTCCCTTAATCATCTTTGTGGCCCTGCGCTGGACTCTCTCCAGCAGTTCCCCGTCCTTCTTGAACTGAGGGGCCCAGAACTGGAGACAATATTCCAGATGAGGTCTCACCAGGGCAGAGTAGAGGCGAAGGAGAACTTCTCTTGACCTACTAACCACCCCCCTTCTAATACACCCCAGGATGCCATTGGCCTTCTTGGCCACAAGGGCACAGTGCTGGCTCATGGTCATCCTGCTGTCCACCAGGACCCCCAGGTCCCTTTCCCCTACACTGCTCTCTAATAGGTCATTCCCCAACCTGTACTGGAACCTGGGGTTGTTCCTGCCCAGATGCAAGACTCTACATTTTCCCTTGTTATATTTCATTAAATTTTTCCCCGCACAACTCTCTAGCCTGTCCAGATCTCGCTGGATGGCAGCACAGCCCTCTGGCGTGTCAGCCACTCCTCCCAGCTTGGTGTCATCAGCAAACTTGCTGATAGTACACTCAATTCCCTCATCCAAGTCATTGATGAATATATTGAACAGTATTGGTCCCAGAACTGACCCATGAGGCACTCCACTAGATACAGGCCTCCAACCAGACTCCGCCCCATCGACCACGACTCTCTGGCTTCTCTCCTTCAGCCAGTTTGCAGTCCACCTCACTACTCGATCATCCAGTCCACACTTCCTCAGTTTTGCCGTGAGGATGCTGTGGGAGACGGTGTCAAATGCTTTGCTGAAGTCAAGGTAGACCACATCCACTGCTCTGCCATCATCAATCCGCCTTGTTATGTCTTCATAAAAGGCTATGAGGTTGGTCAAACACGACTTCCCCTTGGTGAAGCCCTGTTGACTGTCCCTGATGACCCTCTTATCCTTGATATGTCTTAAGATGGCACCAAGGATAAGGTGTTCCATCACTTTCCCAGGGATGGAGGTGAGGCTGACAGGTCTATAGTTGCCCGGGTCCTCCTTCTTGCCCTTTTTGAAGACCGGAGTGACATTTGCTTTCCTCCAGTCCTCAGGCACCTCTCCCGTTTCCCAAGACTTGGCAAAGATGATGGAGAGTGGTCCAGCAATGACTTCAGCCAGCTCCCTGAGCACCCGCGCGTGCATCCCATCTGGACCCATGGATTTATGGATGTCCAGATTGCTTAACTGGTCCCTAACCCAGTCCTCATCAACTGAGGCAAACTCCTCCATTGCCCTGCCTTCCTCTGGGGCCTCAAGGGTACGGGGCTCCTCAGGACAGCCTCTGGCAGAGTAGACAGAGACAAAGAAGGCATTCAGTAATTCTGCCTTCTCTGTATCTTCTGTCACCAGGGCACCCACCCCATTCATCAGTGGGCCTACATTGCCTCTGGTGTTAGTTTTATCTGCCATGTATTTGAAGAAGCTCTTCCTGTTGTCCTTGACCCCTCTCGTGAGGTTTAACTCTAAGGAGGCCTTAGCTTTCCTAGCTGCCTCTCTACATCCTCTAACAACAGCCTTATATTCTTCCCAAGTGGCCAACCCCTCCTTCCATGATTTGTAAACCCTCCTCTTCCACTTGAGTTTGCCCAGCAGTTCCCTGTTTAACCACGCAGGTCTCCTGGCTCCCCTCCTTGACTTCCTGCGCGTCGGGATGCACTGATCTTGAGCTTGGTAGAAGCAGTCCCTGAATGTTAACCAACTATCTTGGGCCCCTTTACCTTCAAGCAGCCTTGCCCACGGGATTTCCTCCAGCAATTGTTTGAAAAGGCCAAAGTCGGCCCTGCTGAAGTCCAGGGTTGCAATTCTGCTCGGTATTCTGCTCCCACCACAGGAGATTCTGAACTCCACCATCTCATGGTCACTGCAACCAAGGCAGCCCCCCACCTTTACTGCTTCAACCAGACCCTCCTTGTTAGCGAGGACGAGATCCAGCAGCGCACCTCTCCTAGTCAGCTCCTCCACCATTTGCATCAGAAAGTTATCGTCAATGCACTGGAGGAACCTCCTAGACTGAGGCTGGCTGGCTGAGTAGTCCTTCCAGCAAACATCAGGGTAGTTAAAGTCCCCCATAACAACCAGAGCCTGTGACTGTGAGGCCACGCTCAGCTGCCCGTAGAAGGCCTCATCAACATCCTCACTCTGATCTGGTGGCCTGTAATAGACTCCCACAACAGTGTCACCCCTGCCAGCCTGCCCCTTAATTCTCACCCACAGACTCTCAACTTGCTCCTCAACCGCACCTGGACAGTACTCTATACATTGTAGTTGCTCTCTCACATAAAGAGCAACTCCACCACCACGCTTGGCTGGCCTGTCTTTCCTGAAAAGGACATAGCCATCCATGACCACATTCCAGTCATGTGAGCTGTCCCACCATGTCTCTGTTAATGCCACCAGATCATAATCTCCTGACTGAACGCAGGTTTCTAACTCCTCCATTCCTCCTCTAACTCCTCCTCCAAAATTCCCGGGCAAAGAGTGAACATAGCAGTACCCACTGTCCCAGCTCAGCCTGACTTTTTAATAAGAGCTTTGCATTCACTGCTTAACTATAAAAATTAGGAGTCATGGTTTCAGCTAGATTTCACCTGTATGGTACTTAAAGGATGAGCATAAGAAACACAACATAAATAAATTTATTTTGCTCTGCTTGATCTCCCACTTTCTGGTTACCAGGCATAAGGAGCTCCTGAACTAGAGGTGCATTATTGCTGAGAGATGGTGAGTGCATTACAGCTGTTCTGCTGAAATTGGCTAGCACTGAGAAGATGCTGACCAGGTAGGCAAGAGATGGAGGAGTTGCTTTGTTTCACTGCCTTGTAATAAGAATTAGAGGAAGATAAGCTACATTAGCAAGGCAGGAACAGATAATGTTTCTGGACCCATGCATCAAAAGTACTCTGTGCTTGGAGGTACAAAACGTGCAGTGGAGTTTTTAGCTGGAGAACTGACAGGAGGTCATAGACAGAAGACAGTATGTGGGCACAGCAGAAAACTATGGATGCAGCATACCACTGGGTTGCAGGATAGTCTAGCAGTTATGGCCTTGAAGTCCTTGCTGCCTTGTCATTCCCAAATCTAGGGATTGCATTACTCAGAAAACTTTGCAGCCTTCCAGCCCTGCTGCTGCTCGTGTAAATAGCCACACTTCAGTGGTTCACAAACCAGAGAAGGGTCCAGTGGTGACAGAGAGCATGGTGGAAAATGTCTGCAGGAAAATGCAGTTGGGTGCAAGGAAGGAAGAAGGGATGAGAGGAAGAGCCAGATACACTTTTATCAGTGGTGTACTGTTAAAATGGATGATCGTATCTTCTACAGGAGAATGAGTTGTGTAACAGACTGTGCCCTTCATTAATCTTTCAACTTGGGAAACTTCACTAGAAATGAGAAACCAGCCCAGGAAAAGGGGCTGGTTTGCGACTATATCTACAAGAGAAGAGTATCCATTCAGCCATGTTCCTTGTAATGTGATTTTTCTGGCTGCTGATCTGGACCTGCTGATAGTGTTACTTGTTCAAACATGTCAAAGCATGTGAATTAGGTCAACTGGATTAAATAAGTGTTGGCCTTTTCTTAGATATCTTCTAGGTTTAGTATCCTCAGTGGTCACTGTTTTCGAGATATTACTTTGTCTGCTGTTGGCAAGCAGTGTAGAGTTTCACTAGGCAGCTGGGATGCAATGTAGTTGCACAGCAGCAGCAAGTAGGCTTTGAACTCCCAGCAGCAGGAGAGCTGGTAGCATAACTGGTACATCCAGCCAAGACTTGGCTAGATGGGAGGGGAAGTTGAACGAGATGCAGTACCATAAAGGAGTGAATCAGAATGTAACAAATGCTATTGGATAATGAGCTCACTGTAATAGGTTCAGAGGAACAGCATGCTGACATACTCACTTTAACTATTTATGTACAATCTAAACTGGCCTGGGCTCCACACTGCAGTGTAGCGTATTTTGCAAGTGCCCTACCCATGCTCTTGTAGAACTGGGGTATGTAAAGTGGGAGAGGAAGGATTGGATGCTCCAAACACATACGCTAAGTGTTAGGACATCTGGTTGCATAGTCTCTTCGCCTTTACCTCTGTGTTTGTCTCGTCTGAGTGGTTAGTTCTGACACATGCCAGAGAGTTGCCAGCAGATAAAAATGAAAGGAGGCTGAGCTCAGACGACATGTCCAAGGACACCAAGCAGAGCTTGCAAGACAAGGTCTAGAGTAGAGGTAGGCCTTGGTAATCAGGACAAGGAGACGGAGAGCCTTACTTGCAAGTGGTGGCTGGAGGCAAGTTTCTGCAAACAGGTCCTATGGGCTAGAGGGGAAGCAGATGCTGCTTCTGCTGTTGGCTTTCCAAAAATGAATGTAGTCTATCCACATGCTTTATTCTAGATTCAGGTTTTTTTATGGACTCCTGAGAAGCTGATCCTTTCCTTACTTGAGAATCCAGTTTCCTGAGTAGTGACAAGCCATTTCAGTAGGCTTTTGGAGAGCTGGAACTGGGGTTGTTCCTGCAAAGCAAGCTGAGGAGAGATGTATGAGATAGTGAGACTGCTTTGAATGAACGTGGATTTAGCCCATCAATAAGAGTAGATTTTTCACATGCAGTGGGGCTATGTTAATAAAATAGATTTCAAATGTTTTATTTAAGTGCAAAGAATGTCTTTTTGGAATGGCGAAAAGTAGAAAACATGCATCAGAATAACATCAGATGTGTTTTTGTGGATGGATTCAAAATCTATTCTGTAAGTAATAACTAAATAATTGCCTAGGAGAAAAGGAAGTACCAGATTAGGGTTCTTTTCCTTGTTTTCTGTACTACTCTGTTAATGTGTTTGGTAACCTTGGGTGATACTGCTCTTTTTTGTGATGTTTTCTATTTAAAAAAATGTTTTCCCAGTAAATGATTTATAAAGGTG
Organism: Caloenas nicobarica; assembly: GCF_036013445.1. NCBI lineage: Eukaryota > Metazoa > Chordata > Aves > Columbiformes > Columbidae > Caloenas > Caloenas nicobarica. The sequence continues at coordinate 43,238,214 of NC_088284.1, read as the reverse complement.
GATTTTGTTAATTTATGTTTGTTTAATTTTATTTTAACAGATTTTATTAGGATTGACAGTGGCCCAGCATTGCAGAGACCCAACTATAGCCTGTGTTTACTGTGGTTTGCCTCTTAATAGATCTCTGTTCCTCTAGCAGGAATTAGATTGTCATGCTTGATAAGATTGTCTTCTAAAATATAGTTACTTTAGAATGTAGTGCTGCACCAAAGTGACTCTCCACATGCTTCTGGGAGGGGAAGTGTGGGTAAATTATATTTCAGGATTTCTTCTATTTTCAGGGCTCTCATCAGTGTAAATGGCATTATTTTGGAGACTGGAACAGTATTTCACATTTTTGTCACAAATGGGCATGTTGAAAAACAGCTGGAGGGTAAGTCCCTTCAGATTAGAGGGTGTTCTGGCAGATGCTCCTATATGGCCTCAGCCAGAGTGCTTTGTATCCCATGGTTTAATGAGTGATGCTGCCTCGTGTTAACTTTTAATTCAAGCATATGTATCATGTTGGTGGGTTTGTGCTTAGCGCAGGGAGTGAATGCTCAATTACTGCTGCACTGTAGCAGATAACAAAGTTGAAGAGAGGAGCATCTGCCAATGTGTGCTGAACACCAGTGTCAATTCAGTGCAGGGATCACCTGAGAAGTAACTAGAAAGTGCTTCCAAAATTCCTCAGCATTTTCCTATAGACTTCCTGTAGTGTGAAGGCAGAACATATGCTCATTAGGGCTGTCCCGTGTTCTTTTCAGTGACACAGTTTGTAAGAGGGTGTTAGGTTAAGTCTGGAAGAGGGGGCTTTTTAATGGTTAAAGGAGGGGAATTTATGTAGAGCTCAGGTTTGTGCAGTAGGAAGAAGTGCTTCAACCAATCTATCAGAACCAGCTCAATGTGCTCATATAGTGCGAAATCCTGTTTCTGAGTGCAAGAAGAGTAGAAACAATCAAGTGAGATGTTAGCAAGAGTGTTACACTTAATTTGCAGTACTGCTCAGCTGGAAGACTGTGGCTGGTAAGGACTGAATTTTTTGGACAGCAATGTGCATGCACATGACAAAAGGTTTTAATGTACTCTATCTTTGGAATTCACATGTATACTCACAGTACTTTGTAGATCTCCACTGGGCTCACAGAGATTAGAGTGGCCTTGATGTGCAAAACTTCCAGGGACTTCTGAAACCTCTTGGGAAACTTTAATTTACTTCTTACATTAATTCCGAATTGCTCAGCAGGTTTGGAAGGTTTGAGCCCATTTCAGTTTATTGGATTTATACAAGAGTGTGAAATGCTTTTCTGAGGGATGGTGATTTCATTCCTTGTCACATCTGCCAGTTTATTGGATTTATACATCTGTTCCTGTCACAGAGGCACCCCAAAATAAGTTTAGGCAGGCAACAAGGTCCAAAACAAACTTTATTCTGGCCAGATAAGTACCGCCGATAAACCAATTAGAAATGGGGTTTATACAATTACTTAGCACTCTGATAACATAAGATACAGGTTTGGATATTAGGTTAGGAGATTATTTGGGGTACAGCAAAATAAGAATAATTAGGATCCACAGCGTGCATATACGCACTCAGAAGAAAACAAACCAGAGCCCTCTCTGCCCTGTTTTGCCCATAAAAGATAAACACTTGCCTGTCCCAGACAAGAAATTTATGCTTACCTACCAGGCAAGGAAGTTGCACTCGTCTGTCCCAGACGAGGAATTTACACTCGTCTGTCGCAGACAAGGACTTATTAAAGCATATATTCAATAATTTATCACTCACCCACACGCAGAGGTGAGGCGCTCACCGTCCCAGGAAGTCACCTTAGATGGCTTCTAAGGGGAGGGACTCAGATAGCGTGGCAGACCCGCAGCTCCGAGAAGACCACACAAAGTGGGTCTCTGGTGGGAACCTCATTTATAGTCTGTTTAGATCTGACTGTGGGCATTCCAGAAGCTTCTTGGCTTCTCTGTGCCCCTCCCCCAACTGTGGGCATTCGAGAAGCTTCTCAGCTTCTCTGGGCTGTGGGCGCTCTTGGCCCCTCCGCTGCTGATGACCCAGTCTACTGACTCTGGGTCTCCAGAAAGAGAGCCTATTAACTGCGCCATTGAAGGCCCCAGTTCTGAGAGGAGGATGTGCAACTGCCACACCCGTTCTTAGGGCGTGTGGGGGAGGAAAGTGCAACTGCCAACACAATCCGCCCCGCGACCACAGTCATGATCTGACAGACCACTTTGGAGTGGTGGTGCAGTCACCTCTTGCCTCCAAAGTCAAAAGGGAGCATTCTGTTGGTGAGTTTTAATGACCACTGTGGATCACCATACCTTATGTGTCATCTCCTTGTTATCATTATCATCACAAATCAATCTGCTAATAAACAATACAATAGTGCAAATTATAACAATTACAGTTATTAACAAATATTGGAGGAGGCTGGTTAGCCATCCTGATAAGGAAAACAAATACAGTGAAAGTTCTTATCAGTTGGTCACCAGTATAGCAACAATTGCCCTGAGTCCAGAAACAAACCAGTTGGTCCCCAGTATGGCAACAATTGTGCCTGTGTCCTCTGTTATTTGTCCTTGTAGTGGTTCTTGTAATGGCACCCAGATGCTCAGGATGTAGACACAGCTTCCGGTATACACCTTTCCTTCAATAGGATCAAGTGTAATATGGCCTGGCTTTGGACAGTCATTCTGTTTAAGGAGCCTATGCGATGTCATGCATAGAGTTCATTAGTGTTTCCTCTGCTTTCATGCTTAGAACTTAAACATTTGGATATAAAACACTGAGTGCAGAGAAGAAAGCTGAAACCTTCAAATACTTATTTGTACAGTGCTCCAGTCCTTCAGTTTAAGTCTTGGTCTGTGTAAGGTATCTTGCGGGGGGTGGGGAGTGCAACGGCCAACACAGTTCCCTAACAAAATATATGTTTGATGTGAATTTACTTGTCACAGAATCACAGAATGTTAGGGATTGGAAGGGACCTCGAAAGATCATCTAGTCCAATCCCCCTGCCGGAGCAGGAACACGTAGATGAGGCTACGCAGGAAGGCGTCCAGGCGTGTTTTGAATGCCTCCAGAGAAGGAGACTCCACAACCTCCCTGGGCAGCCTGTTCCAGTGTTCTGTTACCCTCACTGAGAAGAACTTTCTTCTCAAATTTAGGTGGAATCTCTTGTGTTCCAGTTTGAACCCATTGCCCCTTGTCCTATCATTGGTTGTCACCAAGAAGAGCCTGGCTCCATCCTCGTGACACTCACCCGTTATGTATTTATAAACATTAATGAGGACTCCCCTCAGTCTCCTCTTCTCCAAAGTAAAGAGGCCCAGCTCCCTCAGCCTCTCCCCAATATTTCAACACCAAGTGTGTTTAACAACATAATGCGTATGACCTTTTCTGAACAGGAAATCTCTGCTTGCCCTGGGAGCTTTGTATTTAGTTGTATTTATTAATAATCATAAATGTATTAATAATCAGAAATGGTGCAGAGCTTGAGAAACTGAACATCAGTGAGAGCAACTCATATCTGATATTGGTTGATGACTGTTTTGAAATTAGTGTTTCTTAGGGCAATGTCTAGGAAGGTTCCCACACTGACAGGGCTTTTGTGGACTTTTCTTCCAAGCTGAAATACTGCCATGTCTCAAAAAATTAGGGAAGTGGTGATATTGATATTTGTCTGTCTTCCGTAAGTTCCCTGTCCTGCTTATGTGTAAGGAGGCAAAAAACCTCAAAGATGAGCTTGAGTGAAAAAGTGAGCTAATGGCCCTGGGAAAAGAGTAGCTACTAAAAAGGAAGGGGAGGTTTGGAGTATGGGCTGCTTCGAAGCACAAATGACCACCAGTTTGGTTACTATCACAGTTTTAGCAGATATTCACCAAGCAACTGCTGTTGTACAATGTTGTTTGTCTGTTATTTCCAAAACTCGATTTGGAGAATGATTATTCACTTCCCATTATGCCTTTAAAATCTTCTGCACAGTTCTGAGTGCACCAGGACTTTTTGCTTTGGTGCTGAAAGTTACAGACCTTAAGCCAATACATTCTTGCATTTTTCCATAGCTGGAGTTGCTATTTGAATTGCTATCAGTTGCACTGCAACTTTTCCACAGAGCCTGAAAAAGCATTGCCCTTCCTAAGCCCAGGAACACTACCCAAGTGTTTCCTTCCAAGGCTAAAATATAACATACCCATGAGATAAATCTTGCCATGCTTGGTTCTTGTTTTACCACCACATTTCTCCACACCCCAGAGCCTTCCTGCTTATCTTAGGCCATTTTAATCTTAACAGTCAGACTTCTGTAATCCTGATGACTTTGTGAAGATGATGAGCTCTTAGCAGATACCTCCGCTTTTCTCAGGGGTCCTTGAGCAAATATTTATCCACAACACCCTGACAGTGAGTGTGTGTAACCGTGTGCTGGAACTGTTGTGGGGAAGGTGACCTTCTCTGGTCTTTAACAAAATTATTTGTCTATCTAGGGCTCAAAAGTGCTGAAGAAGACCGAGTTAGCTCATTGTTGGGGCTGCTGGCTGCTCTGTTCACTGAAGTGATGAAGCTATCTCTGTTCAGTTGGTCTGAAGGGTGTAAGTTAAGAGATATTCCATGGATTTGTTGGCTTACAAAATCTTCAGATAATTTTTCTCTGATGCTTTTTGTTCCAATCCATGCCAAGTGGCACTGTTGATAGATGCCTGTTAGAAAGCTACTGTGATCCAATTTGAGCTAACATCCTTCTGACTTCATATTTTGACGAACTGCAGTTACTTTTTTGTGATTTAACAATTTTATTTTCAAATGTAGTCAGCAAGGAAAGGAAAATAACAAAGCAGATAAGTCTTTGGGTTAGCAGGGGTGTGACAGTTGCACTTTCCCCCCCAATGCTCTGAGAACTGGTGTGGCAGTTGCACTGGTAGCTGCCCATCCCCCTCTCAGAACTGGGGCCTTCAATGGGGCAGCTAATGGCTCTCTTTCTGTACACCCAGAGTTGGTAGGCAGGGTCGTCAGCAGAGGAGGGGCCAAGCGTGCCCACAGCCCAGAGAAGCTGAGAAGCTTCTCAAATGCCCACACTCGGGGGGCAGGGCATAGAGAAGCCAAGAAACTTCTGGAATGCCCACAGTCAGATCTGAGCAGACTATAAATGGCGTTCCCGCCGGAGACCCCCTTTGTGTGGTCTCCTTGGAGCTGTGGGTCTGCCATGCTGCCGGAGTCCGTCCCCTTAGACAGGGAAGCCGTCTAAGGTAACCTCCCGTGATGGGAAGCGCCTCATCTCCGCGTGTGGGTGAGTGATAAATTACTGAATATATGCTTTAATAAGTCCTCATCTGGGACAGACGAGTGTAAATTCCTTGTCTGGGACAGACGAGTGTAACTTCCTTGCCTGGTAGGCACGCGTAAATTCCTTTTCTGGGACAGATGAGTGTAAAGTCCTGGCCGCAGTAGGCTTGTGTTTATCTCCTATGGGCAAAACGGGGCAGAGAGGGCTCTGGTTTGTTTTCTTCTGAGTGCGTATATGCATGCTGTGGATCCTCATTATTCTTATTTCGCTGCACCCCAAATTATCTCCTAACCTAATATCCGAACCTGTATTTTATGTTACTGGAGTGCTAACTAATTGTATAAACCCCATTTCTAATTGGTTTATCGGTGGTACTTATCTGGCCAGAATAAAGCTTTGTTTTGGACCTTGTTGTCCACCTAAACTTATTTTGGGGTGCCTCCATGACAAGGGGAAATAAGAATCCTTTATTCTGGCTTTTGGATATATTGAAATTGGCACAGAAGTTCACAGGTTAAAATTTTGAATGCTTTGAAAGCAATAGCTTACCTGATCTGTGAGATTTCTTGCAAGTCACTTAAAATTCCTAGGGTCTTGTTGGCATGCACAAATCTCTTTCCAGAATAAAACTGAAAGAGAACACAAACCCGCCAAAACCCAGATACTTTTAAAAAATAAATACCCTATCTTTCAGAAGTGCCAAATACCCAGCAGTTCCCTGATTGCATTGGCAGCAGGTGGGTTTTCCTGAGTCTGAAAATCCGAGTATTTTAGATTTTTCTGCAAAGGCAGCTTTGTGTTGGCTAAAGTGGGACCCCTGGTCATGTCCTAATGTGGACAGCCAGGAAGGCAATGGGAGGTACCATCTAGCAGTGGAGCCAGCTGGCTCATTCCAGGAATGTCCTCTCAGGGGGTTCACACAGCACAGCTGGTGGCTTGTAAATTCCCCCCCTACCTTGAGTTACACTAATTTTTTTATATGGCTGAGCTCCCAGTTAATATGAAAAGCACAGCTTTTGGTCTGTGTTCCATTATGTGAAAATTTTGTTAGCTATTCTTCTTGGAAAGCTTTTGCACTGGGAACTTCCAGCCTCTGATCTGCCTGAAACCAGCTAGGGACCATTTCAGCAGTTCTTGTTTGAGGTTTTTCTTGGCAAGTCTACCACTAATATAAACTCTCCCTTTCACTCCTGTACTTTGCAAAGGTCATCTTTCTCTCCTGTGCTCCATTTGGAAGCCAGAAGCTTCTCTTAAACATGCTCAGAGTTGCTTTTAACATAAACACTGCTTCAAAATTGTTCTGTTTGGAAGAGCAGCCAGAGTCCTGGCCTAACTGTTCTGGTTAGTGGAAAAATGTTTCATCAGTGCTGAGTGTTTTATATGTAACATGCTTCCTCAGCTCGCGGAACTTCAAGAAAATCCAAAGTATCTCATTGCATGGTCACCAGAAGGCATGGGATAACTGTCTGAGCTTGTTCATTACATTGCAAGACTAGATTATTTACTCTATTAACTTTATCGTCTTGATTTGCTCATGCTTACATGAATTATGCAAGTAATGTACATTGATTTTACAGAAAGAGGGGAAAGCACTCTAGCTAATGAAAAGTTCATTTTCTGAATTATTCCATTCCCCAAAAAAAGGTGCAGAAGAACTGGTGGGATTTATTTTAAACTTCAGTATTCTGCATTTCTAACACATGCTATTTCTAGCAATCTTCCAAACTGCTGTCAAGTTTAGTCCTAAGCTATGCATGGCCTGTGGTGGAGAGAACAAGTGAAAAAATAATCAATGCAGGCAAGAGGGGACTTGTAAAACTTTTCCTTCATCTAGCAGTACTCCAAAGAGCATCTGTGGATAAGTGAAAGAAAGCTGGAGGCCAAATCACAGGTTATCAATACCAAGTTTGTTTAGTTTCAGTGATTGCATTTTTGGAAGATAAAAAGTTCTGCTATATGATGTCCTTGAACCTGTGGAGATAACTTGGGCTTTGGCTGTGTTAGTAGTATACTGCTCACAGTGGTAGACACAGTGATGTCTTCATCATTTTTACACTTCTTTTTTACATAATTTCTACAGTTTGGAAAGCCAAACAGTTTCCTTGCTAAGGGAATTTTCCTGTAAAGTTGTTTAAAAGTTTTTTTTAGAAAGACCAGTCTGATTTGTTAACCTCAGTATTTTAATTTTTCTTCAACTAAATTTAAGATTAACCAGTGAAAAAGAAGGAAAAGGAAGTGGACTAAAGCAACTCCCATTTTAATAGAAAGCAAAACCAAAACAAACAACAACAACAAAACAGAAGTAAAACATTAATTGCAGGTGCTGAATTTTAAATATATACCGAATCTCAGCCCAAGGAGCCCTAGTTGCAGATTTTTTGCTTTGAAAGTCTGTATTTCTTTTAATACAATTTTGAGGTGGCTGTGTTAAGTGTCTTGTTAAATAAATAGTTATGCAGAAGAATGGAACTCTTACTACTAGCATACTGGTTAGGCAGTCCTCTAAATTGGAAAGCTGGCATACCCTAGGAGAAATCTGGATTGCTAGTAATTCTTTTTAATTTGGTTAATTGTTCCCAAGTATGATCTTGACTTGACTTTCAGAGCTACATGGCAATGCTAATCCGAAACAAGCTGAGCATTGTTAACTGAAAACATGCTGAGTAGGAGACAGGCAGGAGTTCTAAGTACAGTTTTTATCTTTGAACTTTGTTTCAGGACTGTAGAAAACTGGAAATTATACAAAAGGCTAGTCCCTAGTTCTGTTTGATGAGGTAAAAATGTATCTGATGAAGGTATGATTTGTGAAGGTTTTTAAAAACAAACTTTGCTAATGTTTACACAATCCGTAACAAAGATACAATTTAAAAAGTTTAATCCTTCTCTAGTAACATGCAAACATGCATCACCAGTTCGTTTCCAGCACAGAGCGAAGATTTTCTCCACAAGGTTGAACTTGACAAAAGCTTGAGATATTCCTGTTGCATGAGGAGGAACCCCAGTGAGCACTGGATGGAGATCTCTCAGGGACCAGGTGCTGCAGCAGGTTCATAGCCACACTATTAGACCTATAGAAAGGTGGGCGCAAGTCCCTGCAAGTTCATGGAGGTGTCCAGCTGTGAATTGCAAGCTGACCTGTGAAATGGGAACAGTCTGTTCCACTGCTGATCCACATTCAGCACATAGTGGGGTGTTTATTTCTCCTGCTGCCAGTGGAAATATAAAAGCCTGTGAATCAGTGTAAATGAGTCAGGCAAAAGTCTATGCATTAATGCAGTCTGTTACAAGTAAATGAGTTGCACTTCTTCCAGCAGAGCTGTAAGGGGTGCTCCTCTGGTTCAGCATGATCTACCATCCTCCTGCATAAAGAGGAGGATGATAAATTCATTCAGTACTTCAGAAGTGCCTCATAAAGTATTTGAAGTCCCTTGTTTTTATAGCTGTTAGTTGGAGAAGGGTTGGCTTGTATATTCACATATAAATCTCTGATAACAACCTAAAACTTTAGAGTGTCTTTTTGTTTGATTCTGGAAAGTCACACTGCAAGAATCTGGCACTGTATGTGCCAGAGTGAGTTTGTTGTCAGCAGACCAAAAATGAAGTTCTTCACTGCCGTTACCTCTGCCAGCATCTTTGTGTCTGATTTGAGGCAAACAGGGTGTCATCAAAGTGCCGTAGATGATCGTGGTAGAGAAGAGATTCTCCCTCTGTTTGCCATGCTGGCTTTTGAGAACAAAAGACATAAATAAAACCAAGCCTTCGGGAAACTTATAGCTCATAGGTGACCTAGAATGGTTTCCATTTCCTTTTGTATCAGTGACCTGTGCTGTTTGTGTCTTGTCCTTTGGGTGGGTTCCTGGATAACCTGTCTCTTCTGGTCACCTGAACGCAATTTTTCTCACAAAAGTGGTCCAAGTTTGGGAATTTGCTTCCTTTTGTTTCTCTTTACAAAAGCTTTTTGCAGGGGTCACATCATGTACCACATTTTATCTGGTACAACAGCCCTGAAAGTAACTTAGGCTCCTCTCAAGGCTGCAGATTGTGGGCTACATCTCCTATTGGTATCCTCAGCCCCTGCCATAATCAGACTCATCCTGCCTGTGTGTGCAGACAGATGTTTGCATGGCTCCTCATGAGTCCCATCTTTCTGCCTTGAAGGCAGCTGAGGTGTGGGCAGCAGACGTAATGAGCTGCATCACATGGGAATGAGGAATCCCAGTTTCTTCTCAGCACTTGGCCTGCTGGACCATTAACATGACAAAGGAGGATTACTTACTTCCATAGTCGTGATGCCTTTGATTTGGTCTCTGGCCCACAGATGCAATAGTCTCTTCCAGGTGAAGAGCAAGGAGAGAATCACACTTTTGAGAAGGAGGAGGAAGAGGGAAAAATTTGGCTGAAGGTGCTGAATGGAAGCTGTAATGGATGCAGTTAATCACTGGGAATGGCTCAGAAGCAGCCCATGATTCCTTAAGACAACTGAAAGCAAATTGTCCAGCTGAGCGATCCCAGAGCAAGGAAGATGCTTCCCCAGACTCTAATTCAAGAGGCTGAATGGCCCTCAAAAACTGAGCAGAGAGAGAAAAGAAACAGAAGATGAGGCAAATGATGCAACAGATCTGAACGCTTTTGTTGGAAAGACTTGGATAGTCTAATTTGAGGTGCATAATGCCATGTTCCTTTCATATGCAGAATAGCACTTTGATCTAGTGTGGTGAAAAGTGCTGAAAAGTGGAGAGGACGGCAGGGGGTCTTTTGTCTTTGACAAAAAAGGCATCTGCCGCGTTCTGACCCCTTTCTCCCCAACCCCGTAGCCTAGCAGGCCACTCCAACAATGCTAGCAAAGGGGACAAGTGTCTCCTGACAGCTGAAGAAATCTCCAGGAGAAGAATAAGACTTGCAGCAACATGTATACCAGAGAGCTTAATTGATTTTTTCCACAGTACAAAAAGGGAAATGGTTGGGGAAATACACAGAGATCACTGTGGAAATGGGAGGTGGGAGGAAAAAAATCCTTTTCTAATAAACTTGTTACTTTTGTTCTCCAAATACGTCTTTTCAGGAGATGCTTTGATGCTAGTATGAATACACTTAAGGGAACAGAGTAGGGTAGAGTTGCTGGGGGCGGGGGAGGGGAGATGTGAAGTAAAGAAGAATAGTTTTGCAAGGAGGGTGAATATGGAGTCATTTCTCCAGATTCCAACACTGGAAGGATTTTAGAATTAATACTAACAATGCAATGCATGAGATACCTGAAAGACAGATGCATACTTTCTGTACCACCTGTTGGAGGAGCTCAGCACAAATTCTTGGTTTCTATTTCTAAGCAAAATTGAAAATTTCTCTTCAACCTTTCTTTCTTTTCTGTTGTCTTAATTTCTTGGACTTAATAGAAATGAAGGGACTGCAGGATTGAATGGGGAGCTGGGAAAGCAAGAAGCATTTGTGCAAAGCAAATACAGCAGTTTTAGATCAGTTGTTGATCTGGTCCCTGCTTCTCATGTTCTGTTGACTTTCTTCAGCTTGTCACATCTGGTAAGCAAGACAGGGATTCAATCTGCAGAGTTGGATGGCTGCGGTCTTCCTGAAGTGTGACTTTGCACCTAGTCTAATGTTTCTTTGAGAAATAATGACAGATAAGAGGTATCAACATCTGAGCAAGACCCACCTCAGCAAATTAAATCCTTTAAGAACAGTAGGTTCAGGAATTTTCCTTATGATCCTGACTTTTTAACCATTTTCTGTTTACTGAAGATAACCTTCTCACCAGGGCACAGCTTTAAGAAACACCAGATACTGCAAACAGCTCCTCCCTCTTTACCCCAGACACTGTCTCTTTCAACAGGGGAGTTACAATTGCCCCAAGAAGGTATAAATGATACAAAAATTGAGAGTAGCTGTCACATTCCTTTGAGATGCTCTACACACACACTGATGCCAAATCCTAATACTGCGCAGTTGTTCAGTATGTGTGCCATGATCCTCCTCCAGCAGATGCCACCATTCTGTTCAGACCAGCTGATGTGGACAGTATTTTTGGCAATAGCATCTCCCGCCCTCCAACTGTGCAAAGCCTGATGACATAAGTTACTGTAGCTTGTTGGCAAAGCCTGATTGTCAAGGACACTGTTGCTTTTTGGATTTCTGCCCATTTGTCATATCTTGACTCTTCTTACTCCCAGGGCTTGGGCTGTCGTTGAGAATGGTGCAGAGGGACTTGAGCTGCTCCTGCTGTCATAAAACAATCTGAGACCACCTCTGTTCCTCACAACATCAGGGTGAAAGTCACCCCTCTGGGTGGGCTTCAGGTGGTTCTTGTGTGACCTCTCACTCAGGTGCTATACACAGTGGTACAATGCAGGTGCAGATCCACATGGGAAAAGATGTTGCTCATGAGGGAGTCAGACCTGGCAGGGAACAGCCCTCTGTATACCTCCCATGCCAAAGAAAATCAGCCCATGTAGTGCCACACAAACGCACCAACCATGCTATGGGGTCCATGGCAGCCTGCTGGATGCTCCGTCCCGAGGCAGTCATGGTTGGGATGGGATCTGGGAGTCCTGGGCAGTGCACTTGGACGCTTTGTTTTTTGAGGAGAAACATGAACCACCTCATTGTGAAAGGTCTTTTGTGCTTCCCTAGCTGGGCAGGCAAGCCCTTCGGCTGCTGCCATCCTGAGATCTCTTCATATGTCCAGTATCAACTCTCCCATCTCCACACCAGAAAGATGTACTCTTAACAAAATGCACAGAGCTGCTAAAGCTGCCTCACCAGGACAACTTTGTGTCATGCCAGCAGTAAGGTTAGAAGGTAGTAAGGTATGAAGGTAGGTAGGGTAAATTGCCTCTCTTCCTGTGTAAATGTGTGTGGTAATCCTCTATAAAGTGCAGGTAGTCATTGTGGTTTTAAACTGTGCTCTTGAGACATTTATTTACTTCTTCACGTTTACTGTGTGCTAGTTTCTTATGGCTAGTGGGTGGGCATGTGGAAGGAAGATGCCTGTGTGGCTTGACCTGGCTGTTACAGTCCAGGCCAGGTCTGTTTGGAGAAGGGACTGAATGTTGTTTGCCTGAGGCACACTGCAAGGGAGAAGTGGAGAGAGATGCATGGAGAGCAGGTGACCGCAATAGTGCAGGCTGTGGGAGGACAGCAGAGAGAGGAAGATTTGCTTTGTTGTCATGTCTCACCAGCAGGCTGGTGTTTTCTCCACATAAGCTGGTTACCCTCCACTGATTTGTGTTCAGATGAAAATCAAACAATAAAGATCTAAAGCCTCTTTGATGTGCTTACTCTACTTTGTGGCAGGGCTACCTGACCAGCTCAGGAGACCATCACAGGTCTTATTCCTGCTCTATGGACAGGGACTATCTGGACATTGTTTCAGAGGCTGCAGAGTCTAGAAAGGGCCATATTGTTTTAATGATAAACTGTCCAAGCAGAGGCTGCAATGGTAGTCAAATAACTTACAAAATAAGCCATTCCCATGGAAGTGCATTTGGCTTGACTAATTGTACATATGATATTTTTCCTGGCATGGCCCAGCAGTCCTGGCAGTAGAGACCCCACATTTTCAGCATGGCTTTGGCTCGTCTCTCAGTGAATCTTGTCTGGTCATTAACATCCATTAGGGCTTCTCTCTGTGGGAAGAGAAGCTAAACAAATGGAAAATGATGGCTTCAGAGTGCAATAAACCCCAGCCTGCATACAAACTTTTGTTCAGACATAAAGTGGTTTCAACTTGTTTTTGTTTCATTTACTTTCAAATTAAACAGAAGTCCTTTGCAATATGGCTGCTGGTTAGTTTGATGTAACTTTCCTGAGTGCCTGTCTTCAGATATTCTTTTAATCAGGTGCAGTTTGTACTAGCAAAGTGAATTTTTGCCCTTTTTAAAAACATGAGATGGGAGTGAATGTTGCTGTTTATGAACACCCTTCCAGAACTGAGGCTATGACGCGAGGGTTCTATGGACTTCATGACACGACCAATATGATCATCATGAGCCATTTATTGTTAGTCACACAGATATATATGTACTTCTACATACTATTTTTAGGTTACAACTTACAAGGTTACATAATACATCTATTTTTCTATTTGAACAAGAAAACAGATTTACTTATTATTATCAGTCACGAGAAAGCAGAATCTTATCTATTTGGCAGAAGCAAATGGTTCAGGATGCGACTTGCAGTTACCTAATTGCGATTATAGAGAACTGGGCGCTTTCCTCCCTGCACCTGCGTGAGGGAGTTTCTCTCCTCCTGCTGTTTCCCACATGCCTGGCTTACAGTACACAATGACTATTTTTGAAACACTGGGTTGTTCACATTCGGATGACCAAAGTCCTGTAAAACTCAGCAACATTTCCCCCTTTTAGTTTTTGAACAACCCAGGCCAAATTCACCATGTTCATAACTGACTTGCGTAATACTTGTATAATACAGGGTACCGTGATCAAGAGTACCAATATCTTCAGATGTAAGATTAAATTGCTTTTCCCCCCAAAAGAGGTTTCAGGGAATATATAGGCTGTAATTGGTTAATAGCTATTGTTCACGCACCGCAAACTAACAAGGGATTGGATCTTAACAGTTAGCATGAACTCTAAAATTCAGCATTACTTCAATACAAAATTGTTGATTTGCTGACTCTTGATTTCTTCACTGGACACACTTTATCTTGTTCTCGCTCAAGGCTGTGGAGGAGCCACGTAAAGCACGTAGGCTGTTTTGCTCTTGTTCACATAGGCCTCACAGGCCTGTTCGGTTCAGTTCCATATAATGTCCATTCTTTTCAAGAAAATCCTTAAAAAATCCTTCAAATCTCCCAGAATTCCCCCTTTTTGTTTTTGCGCAAACCAAGCACACAATTAATGATATAGCAACAATCACAGACATTATTATTAATCCATGTAAAAGTAGATTTCTCAGCCATCCTAATTCCCACAGAAATCCGTATGTGCAGATTGAGGCCTGAAAACCAAGTTTTTGGGTCTAATCATTTTATGATATTAGATAATGTTAACCACTATATCTTACAGTGCTAATTCTTAAATTATGCACTTGTTTTTCAGGGCACTGGCTAAATCCTAAATCAGGCCTTGTACATTAGCTGAGACTGTTCTTTGGAAGTGTTGTTTTACTTGATTTTGCTCATACGCACTAGAATTCAATTTCAATGGTATAACGTATATTTAGCACTCTGATAACATAAAATACAGGTTCAGATATCAATTAAGGAGATTATTTGAATACAATAACACAAGAATAATGAGGACCCACAACGTGCATGTAGTCACTCACAAGAAACAAAACTAGAGGCCTCTCACTTTAGGGTACTCACAATAAACAATCACTTGCCTAAATTAGGCAAGGGCTCATTCAAGGATATATCTAGTAAATAATCGCTCACCCAAATGAGACGGTGAGGTGCTCTCAATCCCAGGAAATCTCCTTAGATGGTGTTCCTGTCTAAGGGAAGGACTCTAGTTTACAGACCCACAGCTCCGAGAAGATCACTCAAGGGGCGTCTTCGGCAGGAACCTCGTTTTCTAGTCTAGTCAGATGTGGCTGTGGGCATTACAACATAACTCTGGGCACATCTTATTGAGGACCTTGTCAATTGACCGAGGGTCCCACCCCTTCTGTCCCACCACCTGGTAGAGGTGAAGTCACCCTTCCCCGGGACCGGGGAGGATGTGACCTTAGGACAGGTAATAAAGAGTCATCAACGGCCCCATTGAAGGCTCTAGATCTTAGGGGAATGTGCAACTGCCACACAATCCACCCTGCAACCACAGTCATGATCTGACAGGCTACTTTGGAGTGGTGGTGCAGTCACCTCTTGCCTCCAAAGTCAAAAGGGGGCATTCTGTTGGTGAGTTTCAATGTCCATTGTGGATCATCATACCCTATGTGCCATTTCCCTGTTATAAATTATCATTACGAATCAACTTACAATAAAATAGAATAATACAAATTACAATAATTAAGGAAAACAAATGCACTGAAAGTTTGGTTTGGGGGTTTTTTTGGTGTGTTTTTTGGTTTTTTTTAAAAGTGTATATATTGCATTGTCTAATTGTTCCTGAGGCCTCATATTCCTCCTTTTTTTGTTGTTTTAATAACATCTGTTTCAGTGTAAAATGCGCCTGTTCAATAATAGCCTATCCAGGGGGAGAATGTGGAATACCTGTGACAAGCAAAACACCTCTTTGCTATAAGAAATGTAGCTTGACATCAAAGACATGCAGATTCTACAGCAATTTACATTTAGGCATGCCAAAAGCTATGCCGTTAAGAAAATCAGCTAATTTAATTCAAAAGGACATAAGTTGCAAATAATAAAAAAGATCAAAATTAGATTTCACAAATGGTACATATATGACAAAAGGATCATGGTTCATTAAGACTTAAATTAATTCCCTGCATTTGGATTAGTAACAATCAGTATATTAGTCTATTAACATTCTCATCATACTGTCGCACAATAGCCACAGGTTGGTTTTGTGTTGTAACTATAAATAGACAAATATGCAAGTCCGATCTAATGCAGTTAGCTTGTAAGGTTGTCATAAATTTGTTCATCAAAGCCTCTAACTCAATTTTGGCTTTCATATTTGTTGGATATTTTTTTTCCTTACCAGATTGAAGTCCTGTTTAAGTTTTATCAGTGTAGTGTTGGCTTTACCGATACTTCAGCTATGGATACTAGTGGAAATACAGCATCTAGAATTTCCTTGGAGATTTCTCACTTGAAGCAAGCAGATCTGCACCATCCAAACATCTTCTTATGGGACATGCAACTGAACAGAATTCTCAGAAAACGTTCTCTGAGTTTACAATTTACTTAACAAATCTTGACCCAAGAAAGGTATAGGGCTTTCTGTCAAATACGAGAATTCATCTGTTAAAACTTTTTCCAATTTTGGCATTCTATTGGTTTCAAAAAATGGCCTTTCTTTCTTTCTCACAATTTCAAAAATTATCACGGTGAATTTAATAAGAAGTCTCTTACAACTCGTTACCACAGAGAAAGTCTATTAAAAAAGTTTTTTGTTTAATTTCCCAGCTTCATTAGAACTAGGGATCTGCTGGAGATGCTTTTAAATTTCACCCTCAGACTGCTTCATTCCGTATTACAGTTCTCAAACAGTAACATTGCTGTAGGGGGGAGGATGCGAGGGGGAATAAAACCTCCCTCTCATCCCGTCTGAGATGGCAAGATCTCTAACCTAGCATGAAAACAAATCAGTCAAACCAGCCTGGCTCAACTCCACACCCAAATTAGTACCCACCTGACCCAGAGAAGCACTCAGCACTCTGATCCGCCAAAGCTGAGCAGTGTGAAAAGACTGACTTCAGCAAGGAGGTAAAATGATGAGCTCTTTCCCCAGATGTGCCAGAACCTAAGAAACAAGACAGAAGCAAAAAGAAACAGCACTGACAACCCCTGATTCAAAGCCAAAAAGCAACGCAGTGCCACAACAAGGAGGGGGAATAAAGCCCCCCTTTCTCTGCTTAGCAGCGTAGTCAAGGCCACGCAGGTGGTGTAATTGCTGGTGCTAAGGAGGAGTTGCCAGACTGCTGGGTTACAATGAGCTGAGTTTATCTTGCAGCTTGACACAGCACAGGCCTGGGATATTTTGCTCTATTTACTTATTTCTTATGTAAAACAACATTAACTGCCATATAGTACTAAAACCCAGAATTCCACAGTCAAACTACATTTTCCTTTTATCAGAGTATTTCCCCAAAAAGTTACTCTAATGTGTAAGGATGCATCCTAAGGGGGATCAAGGTTGTATTTTAGTAGCGGAACCGGTTCCCATTTTGTAATTATCTCCCCAAACAAAGTTATTTTGATACCAAGTATATATATATATACAAACTAAAATACTGAGCTCAGATATGAAAACCAAACACTAAGTTCAAATATGCAGATGGATCACAGTTACACTTACTCAAGACAATATTTCAATTTTAGCATTGCACCTTTGGACTGCTTGCAGCTCAGCAAGGCAGAGGTTGCCAGTGGTGGATCTCCCTGACAAAACAGGTCAGTGCGCGCTGGAGCCCAATCGGCAGCTGCCCCCCCGCTGCCCTAGCAAGCTGAACTGGGCAAGACTTTTATATGCGTCTCATCTGAGGTGCTACAGCTGTTATCCCAAAACAGGATTCTTTACTTGGTGTGCATACAAAAAAGACAAATTTAGTACACCGAGATGAGACACAGCCTATCACAGAGTTGCGCAAGTCTGGATGTTGGAATAAAGCTAGCATGGTAGAAAGAAAAGTAACAACTGTTACACACAAAATCTTATCATCACATTCACACAGTAAAAAAAAAAACAAACCTGAATTACTCACGATCTTCTGTACAATCACAAAATGCATATTTTGAGTCAACGGATTCTCATGATTCTGTGAACTTGCTATATTATACAACAGGCAAAGACTTATTAAACTGTAATATGCTTAAACAGATACTTACAAAGAAAACAGGTTAATAAGGAAAACATCTTGAAGACCTCAATAAGTTTTCTGCGACTTGTGTGTTATCAGTTAATTCTCTCCCAGCTTGTTGAAGTTCAAACCATTCCACCTGTAAAGCTGTCTGAAATGATTTAATGATCTCTTGTAGAGTGTTGGGGGGGGGGGTGTGTTTGTTTGTTTTTTTGTATTTTTAGTTTTTTTGTTTGTTTGGGATTTTTTTTATCCTGCTCTTCTTGCTTTAAAAACAACATTAATTGCAACAAAGTATTATACTTCAAGGTGGTATTCTCTGGCCACTTTTCCCATTCATCTAACTTACACAGCAACCACCACTGATTATAATAATTCACAAGATCTTCCTTCCTCATATTTCCAAGTGCTTTCCTATGTTCTAAAACACTTCCCAGTACCGATTTCTTAGGAACACGACTGAAAACAGTCATTTCTGACCCCATCTCATAAGTAAAAAAAAAAAACATGAGGAGAGGGAGGGAGGGCGGGAGGCACAGGGCTGCTTGATTTTTAGAGAGGCAATACACAGAAGCACGTAATATGTACTGTAAAACTCGCAGATAACACGTTGATAGGAAACATTAGCATTCTCTGTTGCTAATTTCAATATCAGTACTTCCTTAGCTTCTAAGCTTTCAATCTGCTTATTGATGGCCTCTTGAAGATAACACCAACTAGCCCTGTCAGCTACACCGGCATCTTTCGGTAAAATTCCAAGTTGTGCTCTGGTCTTATCATTAGCATTGTCAAAAGCTATCATTTTAAATAGTCTTTCTTTCATCTCAGTATCCAAATCAGGATGGTCATAGATGGCTTTATGTAAGCGATCAACAAATTCAGAAAATGGTTCTTTAGGTTTCCAGACAGCACCAGCATCGTCTTGTTGTAACGATACTGGAAATGCCTGCGGTAACATTGTCCCTTCAATTAAAGCTTCCTTAATAACTCCTTTCCATCGATTAGAAGACATATTCGATTCAGGAGCAGCTTCTGCTGGCTTCTCCAAAGTCTCAATTACAGGCGCTGAGGGTACCGCAGGGGAAGTTATAGACAGCTGCGGTCTTAATTGTGGTGGTTCAAATGAATACAACTTAGCGATTTGTTTCCCAGTACCACCTGAAGCCCTCAAAGTCATATTTTGTAAAGTATACACTAATTCTCTCAGCAATTCATCTGATACTCCTTTCGAATTCTTTTCTGTCTCCAACACAAACTTTGCCTCTCGTGCAACTGCAACAGGCAAGTCTTTACTTTTTACAGACTCAACATTCTCATTCTCCCCTCCCCTGCTGCCCCAGCCTCTATCTTTGGCAGCACAGATAGTATCACAGTTTTGGGCGGCGGGCATTTCTCACCTCCTTGCGAATCACCCTCCTTTTTAACTTTCGATAGAGGGGCTGGCCCGAGTGGAGGGAGATTTAAATCAGTCGCAAAAATGGATGTAGTAACAGGACATGCTAGAAGAGGTTTTTGCTCAGGATTAAGAGCAGCACACATAACTGAACGTTTTTGCTCAGGATTAAGAGCGGCACACATAGCTGAAGCAGCTTTTTGTTCTTCTTTCATGGTTTGCAGCGTGTTAAACAACTGCCGCCAAACGCTCGCATACTTAAACGCCTCTCGGGCTTCTTTGTCACCAAAACTAATTGTCTCCCATAATGATTTCCCAATCGTGTCCCAAGCAGTCAGTTCAAAAGCCACACTGACACCAGAAATCAGGCCTTTTTTCCAGACCCATAATAAAAAAATCTCTTAAAACAGAGAAATCTATGTTAATTCCTCTCTTAGAGAGAGTATGTTGGAGGAGGTTTTAGAACCGATTCCTGCTCTTTGTTCAACCCCATCTCCTCCCCAACCGCTCACCTGAAATACATAGGTGAGATTCTTCTTCTTTTCTTTTTTGCTCCCCGGGGACGCGTTCCGAGGGCGACTTTGTTCTTTTGAACGGCTTCGCTTTCTTGAACGAAAACGGATGATTAGGTGCGCACCTTTTTTCTCTTCCACGGTAGCTTCTCGTTCCACCGTTAAGCAAATCTTCTCACTGCCAGCAGTGTAGAGCTCCGCCACATCATCCCACCTCTGACAGCGTCCAGCCGAGGTGAGGCTTCCCACCGGGGCAGTGAGGATTATGGCCGGCTTCCTTGATCACCTAGACGAGCGCTGTCTCCCAGGACTGAATCATCTGAGGGTCCCTGTTCAGGCACCAAATGATGCGAGGGTTCTATGGACTTCATGACACGACGAATATGATCATCATGAGCCATTTATTGTTAGTCACACAGAAATATTTATACTTCTTCTACATACTATTTTTAGGTTACAAGGTTACATAATACATCTATTTTTCTATTTGAACAAGAAAACAGCATTACTTAGTTATTATTATTATCAGTCACAAGAAAGCAGAATCTTATCTATTTGACAGAAGCAAATGGTTCAGGATGCGACTTGCAGATACATAATTGCGATTATAAAGAACTGGGTGCTTTCCTCCCTGCACCTGCGTGAGGGAGTTTCTCTCCTCCTGCTGTTTCTCACACGCCTGGCTTACAGTACACAATGACTATTTTTGAAACACTGGGTTGTTCACATTCGGATGACCAAAGTCCTGTAAAACTCAGCAACATGGCTAAGTGATACAATTTCATATTCATTTAAATACACAGTGGTCTAGATCCAAATGGGCAGCTCTAGCTCTAGTGGGAACAGTGTGGACCTGCACCAATCTGTAGAAGATGGATTGTTGTGCTGGGGAAGGGCAAATTGTACCTGTTCATTCCCACATCTGCCCTGTCCTGTAATCCCAAAATTTGGTTCACATAATCTCAGTACATTAAGAGTATACTTACTCATATGTGAGTTTCATGGTGTTGGTGAATACCTCCAGTTCCAGAGTGCTTTTGATGGAGGTAAATATCCAGGAGGAGTAAATTACACAGAGCCCTCATCAGGCTGCAGAGAGTCACCAGAGTCTGGAAAATAACCCTCTCAAGAGTAACTTTTGAAATGTATTTCAAGACCCCAGCAATATCTCTCAGTTTACTTCCTTTAGAAATAAAAAAATAAGCCAGTAGGTAGTAGAGGCTGGTAAAAATTCTCTAGTCTTGGTGTGCAAACCAGTGGTAGTTTGAGTACATGCTGTGTTCAGGGGAAATGGCAGTGTTTTACTTGCCTCATGCTGATGGAGAGCTGCTGCCTGCATGGGCAAATAGCCAGCTCCGCACCCCACCAGTGTGCCTGCTAGCATCCTATGCTCAGCCTGGGGAATTTCTGCTCCAAGTCCTCGCTGACTTCTCGGGGCTCAGTGGCTGGTTACTGCAGTGGCCGGAGCAGTGAGGGAGAGGTACTGAGGTGCTGCATTGTCTCTTTGCTGCCCCTGTCAAAGTGTTGCTCCAAACTGCTCTCTTGTGCTGCACCCTGAATACTGTGTTCAGTTTTGGGCCCCTCATCATAAGAAGGACATTGAAATACTAGAGAGAATGCAGAGGAGGGTGACAAAGCTGGTGAGGGGCCTGGAGCACAAGTCTGATGAGGAGTGGTTGAGAGAGCTGAGGCTGTTTAGCCTGGAGAAAATGAGGCTGAGGGGAGACCTTATTTCTGTCTACAACTATCTGAAAGGAGGTTGTAGCGTGGAGGGTGTTGGTCTCTTCTCCCAAGTAGCAAGTGATAGGACAAGAGGAAATGGAGTCAAGTTGCACCAGGGGAGGTTCAGATTGGATATTAGGAAAAAATTCTTCACAGAAGGGGTTGTCCGGCATTGGAACAGGCTGCCCAGGGAAGTGGTAGTGTCACCATCCCTGGAGGTGTTTAAAAGGCATTTAGATGAGGTTCTTAGGGACAGGGTTTAGTGCTAGAGTTAGATTAGGTTATGGTTGGACTCAATGACCTTGAGGGTCTCTTCAAACTGAAATGATTCTATGATTCTAAGTGGTGGTCATCTTCATGGGGTGTGCATTGCACCAGCAGAGAGGCAGCTGTCTGGGTCAGGCCCTGAGGCACTACCACCCTGAGAGAGCCATGCTGTGCTGCAGGTGGGGAAGCAGCAATACCTGGAGGGGACCTCTGCTGGTCAAGGGAGAGGCTGCCTGGGGGCAGGAGCTATGGCAGCCACGCTGGTTCAGTTTGAGCTGAAGGGGATGGGAGTGTTTGCATTCCCAGGTGAATGCCAAGAAGGAAGAGAAGGGATGGTGGCAGAGTCTGCCCTCAGACTCACTTGTGAGGATGGTGGCTGCCCTGCATCCCCAGGCAGCTGCCATACTTCCCTGACCTGCTCCGGAGAGCCATTCCTGCCTGAAATAAATGGGATGTGTGGCAGAAGAAGACAGGAAACAAGAAACACTGTAAATGTTCCTTGTGGATGAGGAAGGGAGGGCAAACAGGAGAGTTATGCTTAATTTAGGTAGGTGGCTGAGAAGCTGTGGGATTAGGAGCCTGTCAGGCCATAGGGCTTTATGGTGGTTGGGCAAACTGTTACCTAGGGTAGTAAGATTGCCTCAATTTCAGTCTGCACATTTGCATCTTGTATATTAATCATATCATGGGCAAAACCTCCTGGAGTTATGTGTGGTGAGTCAGCTCCCTGTGAGTAGGTGTGTGAGACCTGAGGTGTGAGTATCTGCAGACCTGAAGGAGGTGTGGATTGGCGACATGTCAACTGGTGCACTCTGAGCGGGAGCATCTTCAGAGGGCCCTCAGCCGGCAGCTACATGTATGACCTTCTCAAGGGACAAAACAAGAACTCACCAGATACTCTCTTTTCCTCCCTCTCCCTCTCCCTCAGGTGGTCTTTGCTTTGAATCAGACTCTCTTGCAGCAGGAGAGCCTCTGAGCAGGCATTTTCCAGATCCCCTATACGACAGAAGACCTTGTCAAGCATTACAGCTGTGGGGACCTCAGCTCCATCATCTTCAACCATGACACTTCTCAAGTGAGTCTTGCCACCACAGCCCTTGTACTACGCAGATGTCCCCATGGCACTAACCTCTGTCTCACTCACACTAGTCTCTCCTCAGGCAGGCCCTTTGCAGGCAAGGGCCAAAGGCACATTGCTGGCTCCCTGGCACATCTGCTTCCCTGCACCTCTTATCCCAGGAATCTGCACCACCTCATCCCTGTCTTTCTGCATGCAAGCAGTGAAGGTGCACGTGGCCTTCATTTTTAGATGGGTGCCATGTTCGCTTTAGTGTGAACCTCTATGAGTTAATCCTTTATTTTCTTAAGGATCCTGTGAAATTATGCTATCTTAGGTATGAATGTACTTAGCACCAACAGAGAGCAGCAGCAGACTCTTTTGTGCAAACAGTGACACAAAAATGCACTCATGATGTGGATGCTTGTGTAAGGCAAGAAAATGCCCAGCAGGGACCAATTTGGCCTGGCTGTTAGATTAGCTAACCTCAGACCAAGACATCAGGCCTCTCTATTCTTGTTTGTGAGGTACTGCCTAGCAATTCATGCACATCAATGAGAAATTAGGCTCTAGCCTCACAGTGCTGAACAAGTGGGTGTTGGTACCTGATTTTCTCCTGCTGAGTAACCATTTTTCTATGGGCTTTTGATATATGCGGTTCAGTGTTGCAGATCTGGAAATACTGTCAAACTAACCCTTGCTTCTCCAGCACTGAGCCTTGTGTATGTGTTGTTACCTTCCTGTCCTGCACATCCTTCAGCCTGCAGTTGCAGGCAACCTAGTCATTAACACTGCTTAGGTCTTACACAGTGCACTTCATTGATACTTTTCAAAGGGCTTCTCAAAGGAGGCCAGCACTGTCGGAGCATACAAATGCTGCATCACTATTCTGCTGAGATGATACAGACTGCAGACACCGAGTGTTGCCTTGAGGTCCTTGGAGAGAACATCTCTCGCTGAGACATGCATGCCTCTGAGGAAGCAACTGCCCTTTACTTACATGAGAGGCTCCACCAATGGGCAGTCTCCCTCACAGCAGAGCTGACTAGTAATAGTCTGCAACACTGTCAGCTTATGTTTTTAAGCAGAACTTCTCTGTAAATTGTATTTGACCCCATGCATGCCCAGTAGATATCACTGTGTTATCACTGTGGGATAACAACCCTTTGGAAACAGTCACGCCAGAGATTCCTCAGCTGCTGCAGCCTTGCAAGGGAATGCACCTGGATCAGTGGCTCTGCTCCCCAGATACCACCACTTGCAGGCCCTTGTCTTAGCAGTGCCCATATCTGCAATGCCCAAAGCCTGTTGAAAAGCCAGGATGGCTGCAGCTCCAGACCCATATTTCTTTCCACTAGCAAGAGGTCAGAATAGTGTACAGCCAGAGCTGCCCTGGGGTCCCCAAGGGAGAAAGCTAGTATTTTAAAAGATACCTTGAGGACAGGAGAACTGGAGGTGATAATACTTTCTTTTCTGACAAAATCCGCCCCTGTTTCATTTGGAAAGTTTGGGGATTTTTTTTGTTAACAAAAAAAATAGTTCAAATTGCACGGTTGTTCTTTGACAGCCTGAGGTCTCTGATACCAGTCAAACTCTCTTAGAAGGGCGTAATTATCATTATAGTTACGTCATACTTATAGTAATTTAAGGAAGAGGTATGTAGCTAAAGACAGCCAGGAGCAAATACTTACTTTCTTCAGCCAAGCAATTGGGATTTGGGATCTATAGTCTGGCAAATAGAGTATTTGTTGACTTTGCATCAAAAAAAATTCAGCTGGCTGGCTTACAAAATGGTGTGTTGAGAGAAATGAAGCACTGTGCATTGTCAGAAGTTTGCTGAGTCATTTTCTAGCTTGCTTTGGGTTTTGTCCCACTGGATGTGCCTTGAGGGACAAAGTGATTGCCACATTCAAAGATGGAGCAAAGTGCCTGTGTATGATGGCTGCCTGGGAAATAAATGCCCCTTTCATTAAGACTGTTTTTTTCCTACCATAGGTTCCAAATTTCATTAATGTTACACTTCCGGCCCCTGAAGGTGTTACTGCCCAAGAGATAGACACCTACTTCCTCCAGGAGCTCGTCTACAAGTGAAATGAGCGAATGGGCAGGAGGGTGAAGGACCTACTGGAAGAGTACCCAGACAAGTCTTTCTTTTTTGCATTTGGAGCTGGTATGTGATTGAAGTGCCCTTCAACCTGAACACATTCTTCCCACATCCATTTGAAGCTTTTTAAAAATGCTTGCCTCAGGCTAAAGAAAGGTCAGTACTTTTACTATGGTGGGCACAGAACACAGCTTTGCCCTGATAGTTGTACACTAGTAGGAAAACTTTCTCAGTGTAGGAGACTGTTTTTCTTCAGTATGCAAGGAGCTCACAGTGTATACATTGATTGTAATATTTATTAGTTACACACTGATATGCATAGCCAAAGATACTGAACCAACTACAGTGCATACACGAAAGGAACAGCTCTTAAAAATATGTGTTTACGGTCGGAGCAACCAAGGCAGAACGACAGGAGAAATAGGGAGCTGATATGAAAGGCAGCAAGTTAGAGATTGCACCAGCGCTTGAATAAACTTTTCAAGAACACATCCAAAAGAACAGCATGCCAGATTGTGTGAACCTAAGAGGGTCAATAAATGTAAGGGGAGAGAGAAGGCACACTTTCGTCTTTCTCTTCCTGCTGCAGCTTCTTACCTCTTTCACTGCACTTCCACAACTACAAAGAAATTGTGTCTGCCACTATATTGGAGCAGAGAATTTGGCCCAATTGGGGAAAACCTACTCAATTTTCTGCCTCTTAGCAACCAGGAGTAATCATGGATATAGGCATATGGATATAGGCATATCCAACTCAGTGAGGTTAACACCCACACATCAGACTAGGGCTGGGTGGAGAAAGTAAACAGGATTGGTTTGCCATGACTCCCATCCTTTGTTCTAGCTCCAGGGAAGGGAAGAGGTGATGTTTGAAAAGACAGGCACTAATTCCCAGACAGGTATTGCATCCCCTCCGCCTTGAACCATATGAGCCTTGGGAAAGGAAGGGAACTGAAACTAGTGTCAGGATCCCTGTGATGTTTTCCAGTCTCAGTGGCCACTGCTTTTGTGAAGATGGAAGATAGAAACAAGGCAAGGAAAATATTTACTTAAACACTCTGGTATTCAAAGTCTGTGAGAACAAACTTATCACAACAAGGATCCTGTGTGTGAGGACGGGGGTAATGTAAGGTGGCTGATAATGTCCATTCAGGCATGTATGAAGACTGTAATGTGCTATCTTCCTGCTCTGTGCAACTCCCTGTCATGAAGGACAGTGACGCAGGTGCAGGTTATGTAGATTTTGGTCATGTCATGTAAACTGAGACCAGAACATTGCCGCACTCCACTCCCGATGTTGTTCTGATTGCAGTTTTTTGCTGCTGGACTGATGTTCCTGACTAGCGTGTATGTCAGACCTGAGTGCCAGTTGCATCAGTTGCAGGTAACTAGTCTTTTGTCAAAAGGCTAATCACAGATGTTGGGGCTCTAGTAACTGGGTCACAAGTGAGCAATTAGCAGCCTGTGCAAATGGATGGGTGTGGATGCAAGTGTCATTCTGAGTCTGCCCTGTCCCAGAAGCAGGATCCTCTGAGAGAAAAGAGCCTCTTCCCCTGCTTGCACACATACCTGCATCCCAGCAGCTGCACTGGAGAATTCATGTGTCTTTGAGATGCTTTTGTATTATTTATCTCCTCTCCCATCCATTTCCTTCTCCTCCCACTCTTCTGCCCCAGGCTGTCTTCATTGTCATTTGTGTGCACAGCTCTGCCCCAGAACACAGAGCACTGCAGGAGCAGGACAGATCTCTGTCCTTCCCAATCTCTCTTTTTCTCAATCTTCATGTCAGTCCTAAAGACCTTCCCAGGCTTTCTAGATTCTTGCTTTCCTCCTTCCTCTTATTTTCCTTTTCTCATTTATCCCCTGATTGTCTCTTCCAGTACAGCAGAGTTAGGATTCACCCAACACTGCTATACTACAGCACTGCCTGCAGCCTTGGGTGCATAAGAACATCCTTGATCTCTGCCTTTATGGACATGGCTTGATCTCCAAGAACGAAATGTGCTTTTCAATCATACTTTTGAATCCAGACAGGTTCCCTGTCTTCTTCAGGGACTCTACATTGACTTTGAAATCTCTAATTATACTCCGGCTCTGATACCAAGTCCAGCCTCTGTTCTCATTTGCTCTTCCAAATAGCACTGCTCAAAGGACAGTGCACCAGCCTTCTACTTCTAGCAGCACAATTTCTCATTATCCGCCTGTTTGACTGCATTTTTTTTTGTTTGGTTTGGTTTGGTTTTGGGGTTTTGTTTTTGTTTTGTTTGTTTCATATTAATTGTCTAAATGAGAAGTAACATCACAGGATATAAAGCAGAAAACAAATAAATTTCTACACAGTTCTGAGGTTTTCTGAGTACCCATTACAAATATGAGTGCAGGCTTTTATTTTCCAGCAAGGTAATTCAGCCTTTTGCGGTATGTGATAGATAATTATGGTAAGATTTATTTTATGCAGGCAAGCAGTGAAGATGAACGGAAGTCCTGTGTTCAGTTTTGCACATTGCTTGAGTATTGTACTGCTCTAATTATTGGCAGAGGGTTCCAGGAAAGTGCTCACACAAGACAGGTTAGCATGAGCTATAGAGGAAGAAGAGAAAAAGACAGGCTATAGAAATGGGACTAAATCATCACTGCATTGTGTTTTTCCTTCTTCTGGCCACCAGTGAAAAAAGTGAAAATCCAGCAGTGGCTGATAAACTGCAGGATGAGGCTGTGTTGAAATGATAGTAGGATATCAAAGGATCTGCAGATTAGAAGATGGAGAAAACTTTTACTTGTTTCTTTCCATATTTTTTTCACTCTGTGTTGTTTATTTTTAAAAGGGCTATGCTTTTTGTAAGGAAAGTTCAGTTTTTTCCATTAACCAAACACAACTGAAAAAAACACTTTTATAATTATATCTGAACAAGGTCATGATTTGTGAGTCATTGCAGTATTACAAATACACACTCTTGTTATTTAAAGTACCTTCTGTATTTCTATTTTAGATGTGGGAAAATCAGAAAAGATTGTTTTATTTTATATTCCAAGTGGAGTGATATGCAATACATTGTGCAGAAGAGAGCACCCTGTCTCTTTCCAGGTCTTAAGCTACTCTTTCCAGGTAGCTTACAGTGTTATGTGGCTATAGATGTTCATTTCTTACATGGAATTACATCTGGTAATTTGGACTGTAATAGATGTGATCATTAGATCCAGCATGTTATATCTTTTTAGTGCATTTTAACAAATCAGAAAAACTCCCTGTATATTCCACTGAAAACATTTCACAGTCAGAACTCATTTCTGGAACTATTTTTGTTTGGAAGTAATTTAAGCTTGCACAAAAGTGGAGAGCTAAAAAATAACAGATTTTGCTGACACCATCCAAAAGCTTTGCTTCTGGCCAATGTGGCAGAAGCAAATTTCAAATTTCATGGCAAATTTCAACCTAAAATAGGTCTGTTTGAGGGAATTAGAGGGAAGTTTGGGAATAGAAAGATGGTAATGCCAGTAGTGTTCCAGTAGCTTCAATAAGAATTTTATCTGAATTGTGGATAGGCCTTTTTGTATGGCAGCACTACAGTTACAAGCAAAACTTTCTGTTGCCTGTGGAAGAACTTGTGAATCAAAGCCAGATGTAATTTTTCACAAGCCCTCTTCCTTCTATAGGCATTTTTAATTTCTCTGAACTGTCAGTGGAGTGTTTAGGATCTGAATGCTAAGCTGAAGTGGATGATGGCACATGTGATTCTGTAGTCATCCAGGTAGAAAACACTAGGTTTCTTGTTTGTCTGGGAGGTGCACATTGACATAGAGAGGGCTGCATTTTCTTCCTGTGCTGTGGAGTTTTACCACTTTTACAGGTCTTACAATGCTGCTGCCTTCTGCCTAAACATTCACAGAATCACAGGATAGTTGAGTCTATAGGCACCTCTAGAGATCATCTGGTCCATCCCCTGGTCAGAGCAGGATCATATAGAGCATTTCTGCTAGGACTGAATCTGGCCAGGTTCTGAGTAGCTGCAAGGATGGAGACTCCAGAACCCTTCCGGGTAATCTGTTCTAGTGTTTAACCACACTCACAGTAAAGAAGCTTTTTCTTAAATGGGATTTCCTATATATCAATTTGTGTTTAACTTCAGTCACCAACGAAGAGCACCCAGCCACTCACTCCCTCTGCCCCTTGGTGGGATAGGGGAGAGAATCAGGAGACTGATGAAACTCATGGAGTGAGATAAAGGAAGTTTATAATCATAGAATGTCCTGAGTTGGAACGGACCCACAAGGATCATCAAGTCCAACTTCTGTCCCTGCATAGGACAACCCCACAGTTCACACCCTGTGTCTGAGGGTGTTGACTAGTTTCCTCTTGAACACTGACAGGCTTGGGGCCATGACTGCCTCCCTGGGGAGCCTGTTCCAGTGCTCCACTACCATCTGGATGAGTAACTTATTCCTAATGTCCAATCTAAGCCTTCCCTGGCACATCTTCCTGCCATTCCCTCAGGTTCTGTCACTGGTTGCCAGAGAGAAGAGATCAGTGCCTACCCTTCCTCCTCCCCTTGTGAAGAAGCTGTAGCCTGAGGTCTCCTCTCAGTCTCCTCTTCTCCAGGCTGAACAAACCAAGTTACTTTAGCTGCTCCTCATCCAGCTTCCCCTCCAAGCCCTTCAGCAGCTTTGTAGCCCTCTTCTGGACACTCTCCAGTAGCTAAATATCCTTTTATCCTGTGGTGCCCAGAACTGCACACAGTGCTCCAGGTGAGGCCGCACCAGTGCAGAGCAGAGCAGGATAATCACCTCCGTTGCCCAGCTGGCAATGGCTTGATGAACCCCAGGACAGGAGTGGCCCTCTTGGCTGCCAGGGCACACTGTTGGCTCATATTGAACTTGCCATTGACCAGAACCCCAGATCTCTCTCCACAGAGCTGCTCTCCAGCATCTCGTCCTCCAGTCTGTATGTACAGCCAGGCTTGCTGTGTCCCAGGTGCAAAATCTGGCACTTGCCTTTGTTGAACTTCATGCGGTTGGTGACTGCCCAGTTCTCCAATTTGACCAGATCCCTCTGCAGGGCCTCTCTGCCCTCAAGAGTGTCAACAGCTCCTCCCAATTTTACATCATCAGCAAACTTACTCAGTATTCCCTGAAGTCCTGTGTCCAAGTCATTTATGAAGATATTGAAGAGCACTGCCCCTAAGATGAATCCCTGTGGAACCCTGCTAGTGACTGGTCATCAGCCCGACATAACCACATTTACTAGAACCCTTTGAGCCCGGCTAGTCAGCCAATTGCTTACCCACTGCATTGTGTGTTTATCCAGCTGTATGCTGGACATCTTGTCCAGGAGGATACTGTGAGAGACAGTATCAAAGGCTTTACTGAAATCCAAAAAGATCACATCAACAGGCTTCCCTTGGTCAACACCTCTGTGAGCCTTTTCTTCTTCAGGAGGTCAGTGGCCTCTTTGCCACAAAGTCACATTGTTGATCAAGGTCAACTTGATGACCACCAGGACACCACATCCTTTTCTGCCAAGCTGCTCTTCAGCCAGTTGGTGCCCAGCCTGTCCTGGTGCCTGGAGCTAATCCTGCCCAGGTGCAAGACTTGGTTTCTTGAACTTCATGAGCCAAGATTTCCTCATCATAAACCCATACAGACCAGACCAAATCATCTGCTTATCCCCAACCTATTTGGAAATTATTTGCAGGATAATTTGCTCCATCATCTTCCCCAGGAATAGAGGTGTGGCTGATCAGTTTGTAGTTCCCCAGATGCTTCTTTGTGCACTTCTTGAAGATAGGAGTGATACGTGCTTTCTTCCAGGACCTTCCCCAATTGCCATGACCTTTTAAAGATGATCAAGTGTGGCTTCACAGTGGCATTGGCAAGCTCCCACAGTTCCTCTGGTTCTATCCTAATGGAACTTGTACATGTCTGATCTCTTTGGATATTCTTTAATCTGATCCTTCTCCACTCATGGTGAACTTTCTTGGCCCTTGACTTTCCCTTTAGTCATAGGAACCTGAGATTCCTGAAGGCTGATTTTACCAGTAAAGAAGGTGATAATGGCATTGAGTACCTTGGCCTTTTCCATATCCTTTGCCATCAGGTCTTCTGCCTGGTTCAGCACTGGGATGACATTTGTCTAGTCTACATTTTACTGCTGAGGTACCAGTAGAAGCATTCCTTTTTTATTTTGATGTTTCTCACAACAGATTCAACTCTAGATGGGCTTCCTTCTGCATGGCCACTTTTATTCCAGGATAAGCATGGCTTGTTTGCTTTAGCTTTATTATGGTTTCTGTTGAAGGGTCTAAAGAATAAGAGAGAAAAGAAAAAATATCACAGTGGTGGGGTTTTTGTTTGTTTTGTCTTGGGGTTTTTGTTTGTTTGTCTTGGAGTTTTTGTTTGTTTTTGTTTTGTGGGGGGTTTTGTTTGTTTTGTTTTGTTTTTATCCATTATGCAGGAGGAAGCATACTTAGTGACAAGAGATCCTGACTTTATTGTGACAGGCAAAGCCTCAGGTGAAGCCAGAGTTTCTAGGAGACAAGTTTAAATTCCCTCCAGTCTCTCCTGTGTCTTTGAACAGCTAAGAAACTCCAGAAGTGCCAGATCATGAATGAGAAGTACAGAGGGATCTAAGATGCCTTATACCCCTGTGGATGAAATGACTGGCTTCACTGAGAGACACTGGCTGATGTGACAACTTCAGAAGATGTTCGTCTTAACCATGTAAACATGGGCAAATTCTCTTTTCTCTCAAAGCTCTTTTTTCTTTGCTTCTCCTGAAAAAAACATCATTCTGAGGCTTTAAAGTATAGTGGATGTTGGCAAGCCACCATTAACACTAAGAGAAGAAAGATGATGGTGAAAACTTCTTCAGCTACCATTTCTTCTAACTCCTAAAGGAAATAATGAATGTGTTTATTTACTCAGACTGAATGGATTCAAACCTCTACGGACTGGCTGTTTTGGTGTTTGTCTGGTGGGGGGTTTTTTTGGGGGGGTGTGTGGGTTTTTTGTTTTTGTTTTTCCCTCCCATGCTTTACTTCCCTGCCCCCCTGCAAGACCTCTCAGAAAGAATTGTTATGATCAGGCTGATGAACCAATATCCAAATTAGCAATCCAGTTCAGAGCTCCAGATCTTAGTTGTCTTTGTCCTAGCAGCGGAGTCAACTGATACTTGCTGAACTAAAATTAACTCTCAGATCGTGTGATCTAACAACATGAAGAAGAAGGATTCGGACGTCATTGTAGATGGGTAATTGACCCTGTCTGAGCTGAGGATGGGTGTGTCTTAGCCACCTGGACAAGGGAAATAGAGAACATGCTACCACGTGTGGTTACCCCAGAGTCTTCCATAGTCCACCAAATGGCTTCCTCCAACTTCTCTAGGTTTTGAGGCAGTCCTTGGGATGTGGGGCACTGGTCAGTTATGTGTCAGACTTAGATGCCAAGTGCATTGGATCCACTGGCATATCTGATGCCTTTTCCCTTGCCTCTTCCATCATAAAAAGAAAACAACAAAATCCAGCGAACCAACCCAAAAAACCACAAAAAAACCAGAAAACAACCAAACAAAAAACCAAACAGATTTCCAGAGGAAACTGGAATTGTGCTGAGTCTCTGTCCTAAATGGTGTGTTAGGTAGTGCTGTTTCCATGTAGAGGAAGAGAAAGATTGGCAAAAGGGCCTGTCACCAATGTTTGTAAAAATAATAAACAGTGCTAAGCCCAGGATGTCTCTGTCCATCTTGTGTACATGTTTATAACTGTATAACCCACCATCAGAGTATGAAAGTTGCCCAGGTAAATGGGATATCAGTTTGCCATTGAAATTCAGCAGGAATTCATAATCCAGCATGGAAACTTTGAATCTGCCATCAGCACATTGGGGACTGGAGATAAGGGTGTGCACAGGGAATGTAAATTTATCTATGCCTTATTAAGGTATTTTAAGTGTAATGAGGAAGTTAATGAAAATACGTAAAAAGCTGAATCTTGGCAGATCCTGGAAGAGGACAAGAATTGGGGGGAGGAGCAGGTGGCGGGATGATAATGATAAAACAGATTAATGATTTAATAAATCTTATGGGGCAAGACTCCCTGGGCACAGAGGGATTGCTGATTGCCTACTTGTTTCTTCTGTCTCTGGAATGCAGCATCATTTTAGCCTCTTTGGGTGGGAGGAGGGCTGAGTCCCTGAAGGTGTGCCTGTACCTGTGTAATCTGAGAATGCCAGATACAACCCAGCAGCTTTGAGACTGTTTATCTTAGTAGCCTCTTTGAGTCTGCGGAATGCTAATGAGAGGGTTTATTAGAACAACAACCCCCAAAGGGGTTGTGTGGAGGCAGGATCCACTTCCAAAGCCCCAGGGGTCACATGAAGGGCATTCCTCCTGACATCTCTGATACAGGAAATGAGGAAAGCTTTGCATTTCGGCATTAGAGGAAGAAATCTCTGTTCCAACATATTCGTGCAAAAGTCAAAATCAGCCAGGTCAAATGTGTACTGTTTCTGTTCAGGTACTGACAGCCTGGTGACCATCAGCTTCCTATTGATGCCTGGATTTACCCATTACCCACTACCTTTATTGGGCAGCTACAGTAGGAAAACTTTAGTCTTGTATGTTTTAAGCTAGTGGGATTTAAAATCTTTAATACCTTTCTTTTGGAAAGCAAGCAGTGGTGTGGAATAGGAGTGGACTCAGCAGCAGAGGTGGCTGTGAATACTGCAGCTCAGACATAGCACTGGTATTTCCTTCCCTTACTGGTAACATAATGCTGGCTGCTAGCATAATCACCTACATGAGGGTCTCCCTGCCTAATGAACCTAGGACTTCAACAGTGGAAAACTCTCAGTAAATGCCAGTGCAGACAGGGCCCCTGTGGCTAAGGCTGCCTGAACAGAAGCTGTTTCTTTTAACTCCATTTTTACAAAACAAGGGATATGGGGTTGTAAATATTTTCCTTATGTTAACTTTGCTATAACTTTGGCCTTATAATCAGTGGAAATGCTTTTTCTAGCTTCAATTTGTGAAGTTATCAGGAGGTTTTATTTGGTCCAAAGGTAAAAATGGGAATCCCCAGGAGCAAAAATACCTGAGGTCATACGTTTAAGAGACCTGGTTTTTGACAGAACCTGGTAGATAAGAGTGTCGTATTGTCTTCCACAAAAAATACTTTAATTTTGGCTTATGCAAATTGTAAATTCATATGGTTCTTTTCTGTGGTACTAGGCAATTTTTCCCGTGTTCTGCAAGGCCTTTGTCATCAACTGTTTTGAGAAGGATTTCATGTTTACATGATTCTGTTACAAACAAATGTGGAAAATGAATAATTTTAATTCCATATCCGTGAGTTAATTAGCAAGGCACATAGCTTTTAAATAAATGGAATGTTATTTTTTGCTTCCTCCTGAGTTAATCCAGGTCTGAGGCACTGTCATTAAGTCTCTCCATGTCTAGTGAAATTATTTTGTTGGACATAGAGAATGCCACTGTTCCACAGTCCTGCTGCCAGATTTTCCCCTTTGGTTTGAGAGCGGTGAAACACTAGCACTTTATATTAAAAGAGAGAGTTGAGGAAAATATTGGTTTTTTTAAGACAAGTACTTGTCCTGGCCTCAGTGAAGTAAAACCTCAAGTTCAATGTTTATGGAGTAATATTTCATTAATATTTTATCTTACAGTTAATCACAGGAAGCAGTACATTTGGAAGTCTGCAGTCTCAAAATGATCGGAGGGCATAGGAGGGCTGCTCACAGGGGATTTGGCCTACTTGCATGCAGAAGTCTTGTAATGCAACATCCTTCTACTCCTGCACTTAATGTGAATTTGGGAAATCTTTAAATGGACTTATAATACCCCTAGGGCCACCCTCATCTCCTTCAATTTTTGTCCTTTCTTTCTACTGGTAGCATTAATTTTGTGAGAGTACCATGCTCTTGGTCCTTTGGTTTATGTTCTCGTACCTGAGCTTTCCCTGACTTGGAAATACTTTTAGAAGTAAGAAGATTTCATTAGATTTAGTATTGCATGTTTTCTGTTTGAGAAACTTTTAACTTAGTTGGCAAATTGGGAATCCCAACTACTTCATCGATGACCCTTGTTTTCCATATGTTGTTTGGATCATCTAGTGTAACTCCACAGGACTTCCTCCCTCTGATTCTGGGAGAAGTGAAGTGTGATCTCACTTCACCTCGGCGCACAGTGTTCATGCTTGAAAGCATAGAATCATAGAATGGTTTCTGGTTCCAACACCACTGCTCATCAAAGGAACACTTTACACTAGACCAGGTTGCTCAAAGCCCCATCCAGCCTGGCCTTGGACACTTCTAGGCATGGGGCATCCTCAACTTCTCTGGGCAGCCTGTTCCAAGGTCTCACCACCCTCATAGTGAAGAATGTCTTCCTTATATCTAATCTAAATCTACCTTCTTTCAGTTTTAAGCCACTACACCTTGTCCTAGCACTGCATACCTTTGTAAAATGTCCCTTTCCAGCTTTCTTGTAGGCCCCCTTAGGTACCGGAAGGTTGCTATAAAGTCTCTCTGGAGCCTTCTCTGGCCTGAACAATGCCCTCTCTCTCAGCCTGTCTTCACAAGAGAGGTGCTCCAGCCCTTTGATCACCTCCTGGCCCTCCTATGGAGTCGCTCCAACAGGTCCATGTCCTTTTTATTATGAGGGCTCCAGAGCGGAAAGCAGTACTCTAGGTGGGGTAGTGTCTTCCTCTTGAACAATCTGTACAGAAAGCATGCATCTAAAGGAAACTAATCTGTAACTTAGTTGATTGCATCACCCACTTTCCCTCTTTTGCTCTGGATAATATTAGATATTTTGTATAGAATTTTTTCTCCATAATTTCACTAACTGGGTTGAAATGACTCCATGTTCTGCATCCCAACATGTACTTTAAAAATATAACTGTGTCTATGCGTGAGACAAAGTCATGACATTTGCCCTTGTATTTCTGAGCACCAAGTACAGGTTTCTTCAATGGCGCTCATTTGGAAATGTTTGTAACTGCTGGTGTTGTCAGCAGTCCCTTGCAGTTTTGCACAGGACCTTTTGTGAAAAACTAATAGGTAGTAACTTGATGTTACATAAAGCTGGGAGTTGAATTTGTGCTTTCTATTGTATCACTGTCTCTAATATGTCTTGCTAAACTCTGCCCGTAAGACATGGTTAGGGTTATCTTTCTCCGGTCACCGAATACTATATGGTAGAAGAGCAATGCCATTTTGTGGTATGTGTGACTTTGCCTGTCACTCACAGAGCATGAGCTGTCCCTTGTCATTGTGCCAAAAGGTTAAACTAAGTAGATATTTGGGGATAGGAAAGAGCATCCTTTCATTTCCACAGGTTTGCTTCTGTTTCACTCATTTCAGCTCCTTTCAGGGAGTAACAGACCGTGAAGTAGGATGAAGAGAATTCCTCTGTAAAGATTCTTGCCTGTGGAGACACTGTGAGTGGGGGTACAAGATGAGTACTTTCTGTGTCTCCATTCTTAGTTATTGTGTCCTAAGAGCTGTGTTTTCTGGGAACTCATTTTAGCTTTGTCAGGTACCTGATGTCAATAACGATCACTTTGTCCACTTCATGAGTTGATGGACACTAAAGTAATCAGGCCCTCTATGTCATTGGCTGGATCTGCCACACACTGAAGATACCTGTGGGGCTGACTTGTGCCATGCATGTCCCTGCTCTCTAAGCTATTAGGAGTTCTCCTCTGCTTGTGTTTGCATCCTTTGCGGGAGCACTGGCAGTTTTGAACCCTTCTCCAGGAGTTTATTGGCCCACAGACGGCTACTGGAGGATACTTTGATTACTGAAGAGTAGTAGAAGAACCCTGCCATGAGAGGCAGATAGAGAGGGATGAGCTGTCCTTTGTGCCTCCTAGTTAAGTGATAATTTTTGCTGAAGTTTCTCTTTTTTTGTTTGTGGGTAGCATAGACAGCAGCCTTATGTCATACTTTTTTTACAGGCCTGTAACTCTAACCCAGTCACCTACAGGTGTCCCATTCACCCTTCTGGGGCACATTATATGAATTTATAATTCTTGGAAGCAGTCTAAGAAGAGCATGGGCAGTTCCAGGAAGTTTTTAAATAACCATAAGATCTGTACCTCTAAAACATTCTTGAAAATATTGGTTTCAGTGATCCATAAAGTCCAAGGCATCAAAAACCCATCTGAGCACTCCTGGCCCGGTAAGAGATAAACACCCTTCTTTATGAGGTCCCCAGTGGCTAGAACTATTTGTGCTGTTTTGTGGCGGCACTGTTATGATCATGTGCTGTACCTGTTCCCAGGTCAGCAGTCCGGATCAGCCTTTCTAACAAACAGTTTTGTTTCTTTACATGTACATCCGTTGTCTTAAGATATCTGTAGATGGTGAGGTCTTGGCTTGTTTCCAGGGCAGAGGGGAAGTGCTGTCTTTCTACTAAAGAAAACACAACAGACATAAAGAATAGTGGAGGCTGGGGGTGTTCTTTTTACATTTCTCTAAGAGAAAGTCAGGGAAATTTGTGTATCAGCTTGGAATCATGAATTTTGTTGAAATTCAGAGATTAACATAGTTTTCTTTAGTCCTACAATCTCGCTTTATGTGAAGAATAAAAACTCAGCTACAAAAACAGAACTTCTGTTGTGCAGTATTTCCTTGTTCATTTTGCTAGATGCAGAAAATGTAGGCTTGCTATTGCTTGAGTTTGGATTCAGGAGCCTCTGCTGAAACCCACAGTCCTAGCAGAGTGAAAACACCTCTGTGTGATAGTGGTGAAAGCTGCAAGCAGGAAACATGGATTTCACGGCAATACTAGTAGCCTGTGTTCTGCAAGGTTGCTACTGAGAAAGGTCAGGAGTGCTAAATGCATCTCTAAGTGCATGGACTAATCTGCATGTGCACATTCATCTAACAGCATTGTCATTTGAGCACATCACCTTTTGTGTTTCATGCATGCCATCTCCTTTCAGTGCAGGTTAAAGGCGTGGGTCTTATTTAATCTCCAGTAGAGTGCATGGCTGGTCTGGTGCATACATCAGCTTCTCAGTTTCTCTTTGAACACAGAAAAGTTGAGATTCATGGCTCTCTTGCTACTGCCAGAGTAAATTGACCTCTCAGAGGCACCTCTTCACCTAATGGTGTGATGATAATGCATGGCTATGTACAGAAAGAAAAGAGCAGGCTTTCTGATGGGACAGGGCTTAGGGCTTTTCTTTTGGGGGGCATTAAAGTGTGTTACGCTAAAATAGAAAACAGGTGATAGAAGTCTACTCCCTCTCATGTGACTTTGGTCTAAGTCTCTTTTGCAGCATAGCTATTTGATGTTAAACCTTGGAGAGTAAATCTTTCCCATGTTTTTTACTTTTACTTTTGGCCATTAGGTCTCTTATGCACGACCAAGCTTTTTCTGTGACAGTTCCTAGAAAAGAAGAAGAAGTGCAGACTTAGAGAGGCTCCTGGGGGTGTCCTGTGCCTCAAGCCTTCACAAGTCTTTCATTTTGTACCTAGTTCAGGTTGAGCCTGTATGCCCTCTGGACCTCAGACCAGATCCGCCTCATGGAACACGAGCAGCCCACCTCTTGGATAGCAAACATTGACATCTCCTAATCTTTTTATGTACCTAGCCTAAGCACCTCCTGATTGATTGTGTCTTGTGAACAATCTAATATCACATGCCTATTTGTATATTTGTATGCATCTGTTTTACACATAACTATTCATTTGGTCTGCTCTGTTTTGCACAATATTAGCACATTTTTCTTCCACATGCAGATGTAACTCATTGCATCTGGTGACAATGAGCAAAGGCTCCCTGTGAAGTCATGTACACATGACTGTGATATAAATTATATTCTTATTACTCCATCAAATTAAAAAGATTATTAAAACAGCCTCAATAAATCACTTAAGCAGATTGACTGAAGTGGGATTTGTCCATGTGCTACAGTAATTTCCCACATACCAGCCTAAATCACTGCTCTGAGTAAGGGTAACTGAAGATTGATGGGAGGTAGTGTGTTTGATGGTGTGATGTGAGCAGCTTATTCAGTAGCTCACTCTGGAAATGTGTGAGGCTGTAAGCTCTTAAACTGGCACGAGGAAAATTATTTTAACAGTATAGATCACCTTAGAGGTTGTTTATTATTATGTCTTGTGACTTTCCTCCTAAAGGACTTCGATTAGGAAAGCGTGTGTTGACCGCCTTGGCACTGCTTTTCGTTGCTGAGACTGGGACACAGATCATCCAACATTGTCCACATGAGATGGATACCTAGTCTGAACTTGCTATAGACACTACCCCTGTCCCTTCCAACCCAAAATATTCTGTGATTCTGTGATCTCTTATTGCCCCAAGAAATCCGCAGTGGCCTGATAATGTGGCAGCCTGCAAGACCAGAATGATTTCAGTCACATCCGCATTCTGAAAGGCAGCATGTGGTAATTGAAGTGACCTTGGGAAAGTTAATTTGTTACACATCCTGTGTTTCTGGTGCATGCTGACAGGGAGTGATAAAGCACTGCCTACTCTGAGTGTGAAACACCTCATGTGATGAGGAAACACTTCGGTTTTTTTTCTTCTTTCTCTTTCCCTGTGCTCATGGAGTTCTGATATCATTTTTCTCTTAATCGCAGGTCACTTCATGGGTAACAACACAGTGATTGATGTTTTGAGGAGAGAACGGTACGAGGTAGAACACACTCCAGCTGGACAAGCCATCGACAAGTAATGCATGCTTTTATCTAGCTGAGCAGCCATTGAGAGCATGGGTTTGTAAACAATCATGAAGAGGTAGTGGCAGCTAGAACTATACCCAACAGTAAGCTGAGCTCCCTCTCTTCTCCCCACCAGTTTGCTTTTCGCTTCCATGAGCCAGTTTGGAAACAGGATTTTATTTGGTTTGGGTTTGGTTTTTTGGTGTTTTGTTTGGGGATTTTTAAAAATAAAATAGAAGTATTTCCCACCCTGTAAGTGTTTATTTCGTAAATTGTCATAAACTATGTATGCTTGGTTCATCAAATCTATATCCTGTCTCTGGAAGCCACATAGGATTCCAGCCTCCTCTTTCCTCACTTCTAAGTGTTTGACTGCCCTGCCTTTTAACACTCTCCTTCTCTTACACTGCTATTTCTGATTCTCTGTAATTATTCTCACTCAGCCTGGGATCTGACTGTCCAGAATCCAACCAGCCTCTTTGCAAGCTTGTCCTCGCGACTGATTGCTCTCATGTCCCCTGCTCTCATCTGCATTTTTAAGCCAAGGTACTTGCTGTTCTGATTCATCTTGCATATCCTTGGGGATATACTCTTACTGCCTCCTTTATCTCTCAATGGGGGCTTTTATGCACCTCCATGGTTTCAGTAACAACAGAGTGCCAAATAATCTCTTCCTCCACACTCTGCTGAAAATTACATGTGCTCTTGACTCACCTCTTCCTGGACTTCTTGCCACCAGCTTAGGATCTGCAATCTTTGTCGCCCCTTCTCCAGACTCTTGCAAAATATGTGCTCTTGTGTCTCCAACTATCCCCAAACTTCCTTATAGTCACTGTTACAAAAACCACAATGGAAAAAAGGTTTGATCCCAATTATGGTTCTGTTCCCCTTTATCCTCTGTGCAATGCATGCTGTTGTTCACTGCTTACATCTCTGTTCCCCCCCAGCATTTCTGATACGGAGCTCTCAGGCAGGACAATCCCTTTTTGTGCAGGAGGCAAAGTGCAGAGTCTTGGTCTGTGCCAGGGGCTCCCCCGTGTGGTGCAAAATAATAGTACTAGATCTTTTTCTCATGCTCTGGTTGCTTCACATTTGTCTTTGCACTACTTCTGCTGCTTTTTTCAGACCATGGGATTCAAACCCTGGCAGGTCGTATTTTTGCTATGATTCTTGACACAGTCCTACATCATTAATACTACATACACTGAAACAAACTGAGCCAAGATTCATCCACATAAGTACATGAATGCAACTCCTAATTGTCAGCAATGGGCAGGTAGTCTGACATGGAAAAGCCCAGTCTGCTGCTTCCTGTGCTCTGGCTAAACAGGAGGTCCCTTCTGAGGTATATTGTAAATGTCTGTGTGTAGGAACACAGAAAGACCCAGGGTCATTGCGCATGTTTCCTTTAACAGGCGAACTACTGGGTGCAGTCAGTAGTCACACAGTTTCAGCTGCAGGCAGGGCTTCCTGACGTGGTCTGCCCATCTGCAGGAGGAAGGGGATGAATGCCCATAGTGCAGTGTGGAGGCAAAGCAAGGAAAGCAAAAGTGATGCTCTACCCATGCAGGAGTGTGAAGAAGAGTTTATAAACATTACCATAAGTTCATTCAGTCTCGACTGCCTTATTTTAGGCTTTAGCTGTTGTTCCTGGTTTTAGAATGCATATATATATAAAAATATTTGTCACATAATCACAGCTGTAATTAAGATACTTCCTGACTCCTGCCATAGCTGCTGTGCTGGGAGAGGGAACTGGCCTTGGGGAAGAAGTATGTGCTTTTGCATCTGTGTGGCTTTTCTTGTAGTTGCTCAGTCTGTCCCTGGAAGAATTATCTTCATGAAGTGTTGTAAAGGGGGTTATGTATATGAGTGTCTGTTGTTAATAGTGTTCTGACGCTGCAGGTATCAAAATAAATGGCAGGCCATACAGGATGGAGATCGTTCTGGCTGTGCTTGTATCAATGTTGAGTTCCAGCATGGTATGGTCATTAGTTTGGTAGAGGAGGCTGCAGGCAGCAAGGCACTCTAATCTTCATGGGAGGGCTGGTGCCCACTCCTGCTTGCTATACATTACTTGTTATAAATGTGTGTGCAAAGCTCTCTTTGCGCTGTGGGAGAGCTGCAGTTTCTCAGCCTTCTGCCCTCCATACTCCTCTGATATAACCCTTTATAACTACCATTTCCTCTTCCTTGGTGTGCCGCTCTGACTGTCAGGACAGCATTGTCTCCTTTTGCAGATTAGTGTGGAGACAGTAAATGCTTACACTAGAAGTTAGTGCCACTGTAGGAATTTTAGCTCTGGTCTCTTATGTGTCAGACATGTCCCCTGACGTGAAGTTTTTTAAAGGATGTGCATTCGCTGGTCTGTGCATCTGGTTTCATGAAAGAGAAAATGAGATGCTGGTGAACTTGGCATTGCCACATTTAGTCTTCTTCCAGTTTCTGCAGATGGGATGGCCCCAACTATTGCTTATTGGTATATTGAGCTATTCCCTTCAAAGATGTTAATTTGCAAGGTGTATTTCTGAATCCACGGCTGCAGTCTGTGGACTAGTTTATTACTTACCTTCTCCACCAGTGAGAGCTGTTGATCTAGGACTGGCTCCTTCAGCTAGTGTACCTTAGGCGTCCTGTCCCCTTCCCATCCTCCTGCCCCTCATGTCAGTTGGCTTTGACAGGAATTGCTGAAGGGAATAGTGTGGTCTGTGTTCTGCAGTGCATCAGGCTGGAGGAGTGTGGTTTGACTTCCT
The DNA here is from genome assembly GCF_036013445.1 of Caloenas nicobarica. Lineage (NCBI taxonomy): Eukaryota > Metazoa > Chordata > Aves > Columbiformes > Columbidae > Caloenas > Caloenas nicobarica. Next base: position 43,195,974 of record NC_088284.1, on the reverse strand, counting down.
CTGTCTTTGAGGGTAATTCCTTTTTGTCTGTTTCTAGATATGCAAGGCTTTTCCCAAGAGTTATTCCACCCTGAGCCAGATTACTACTACTATCTTTCCTTAGTTTCAAATTACCTCTTTTCCAAGGCTTTTTTTCATTATAGAGAACTATTTTGATCAGAATATTGTCTTAAGAAAGAGGAGGCAGGAACACCAGGCAGAGAAATAAGCATCCAGCCAACATGTCAGGGAGAAACACCTGTTTTTTATGTGCCTTAATGGGATCTGTACAAGGATTCTGCCTCAAAGCCCTTTCAAATATTATCTATGTTCCCTCCTTCTTCCAACAGAAAACCCCACAATACCTTATTAGCCTTTTCATCATCATCACCAGCACACAGCCCCTATGTCACATTTCGGGAGCACCCACTGCCATCGCACCCTGAGAACACAGAGGAGGAGGAAGGGCTCCCACCTCACCTGCTGCTCCCTGAAAACATTGACATGCTGGAGAAGGTAGACAGGAAGTACAGAAAAAAGAAGCATCAGAAGAAGCAAAGACTGGGACAGTTCAACGACCTCTGGGTTCATCTCGAAGAAAGATAGCCAATAGATGGGGAGAGAGGAGGGTTTGTTGTGCAAACTGGACTTTAACTTAAACTGATTAATCTAGTACACCAGGCTTCTGCAGGGGCTAGACACATGCTGAGTGCAGGATCTGGCCTTCTCTCTCACGATGAGTCTTGCTGAAACATTTACTCAAGGCTGCTTGTGCTTTCAGTGACAAAATAGCTTCTTCTGCTTGGTTAGGTTTGTGGAAAATTAAGCATAATACAAGTGGAAGCATTATGTAGACATTTTGCATTTAGGCTTGAGAGATTGTGAGTACATGGTAGTCCTTTTTATCACGAAAAACTGGATACAGTAGTAAATGGTACAGATTAAAGCCTTGCAGCTTTATACAAGAGCTTCTGCATATAAGGAAACTGTCATATCTGGCATATGTGATCCTCACATTTGGACAATATTTATGCAGTGTTTCCAGTCTCTGTATTCTTCCAGTCATAAAAAGCATGTGAGCCCCATGGCATTACTGGACATCTTGCTGCCTGGAAGATTGCTGCACCCTCCACTGCAGAGGGAAAGCCGCGAAAGTTAGAGAGGCAGCTGCCATTCATGCAGAGCCCCCAGCTGTGCTTTGGGTTTTCTTTGTAAAGCAGGGGGAACCACCACATTCTCTGCCCCAATGCCCACATGTACAAGAACACAGTACCGCTGCGGGCTGCCTGGACAGGTGTGGGCTGAGCTGACAGCCCCACCTTGTGGCACAGACACGATGTGTTCCTAGGGAAATCCAGCCTTCCTGGGTTTAAGCTCTCACCTCTGCAGGTCCTGTCTTAGTCAATTGTGGTATAACTCCAGTCAGCAACTAAGAGCACCCAGCTACTCACTCCCTCTGCCCCTTGGTGGGATAGGGGAGAGAATCAGGAGACTGAGGAAACTCATGGAGTGAGATAAAGGAAGTTTATAATCATATAATGTCCTGAGTTGGAACGGACCCACAAGGATCATCAAGTCCAACTTCTGTCCCTGCATAGGACAACCCCACAGTTCACACCCTGTGTCTGAGGGTGTTGACTAGTCTCCTCTTGAACACTGACAGGCTTGGGGCCATGACTGCCTCCCTGGGGAGCCTGTTCCAGTGCTCCACTACCATCTGGATGAGTAACTTATTCCTAATGTCCAATCTAAGCCTTCCCTGGCACATCTTCCTGCCATTCCCTCAGGTTCTGTCACTGGTTGCCAGAGAGAAGAGATCAGTGCCTACCCTTCCTCCTCCTCTTGTGAAGAAGCTGTAGCCTGAGGTCTCCTCTCAGTCTCCTCTTCTCCAGGCTGAACAAACCAAGTTCAGTTAGCTGAACAAGTTCAGTTAGCTGAACAAACCAAGTTCAGTTAGCACAAGTTAGCTGCTCCTCATCCAGCTTCCTCTCCAAACCCTTCAGCAGCTTTGTAGCCCTCTTCTGGACACTCTCCAGTAGCTAAATATCCTTTTATCCTGTGGTGCCCAGAACTGCACACAGTGCTCCAGGTGAGGCCGCACCAGTGCAGAGCAGGATAATCACCTCCATTGCCCAGCTGGCAATGCTGTGCTTGCTGTGCCCCAGGACAGGAGTGGCCCTCTTGGCTGCCAGGGCACACTGTTGGCTCATATTGAACGTGCCATTGACCAGAACCCCAGATCCATCTCCACAGAGCAGCTCTCCAGCATCTCGTCCTCCAGTCTGTATGTACAGCCAGGCTTGCTGTGTCCCAGGTGCAAAATCTGGCACTTGCCCTTGCTGAACTTCATGCGGTGGGTGACTGCCCAGTTCTCCAATTTGACCAGATCCCTCTGCAGGGCCTCTCTGCCCTCAAGAGTGTCAACAGCTCCTCCCAATTTTACATCATCAGCAAACTTACTCAGTATTCCCTGAAGTCCTGTGTTCAAGTCATTTATGAAGATATTGAAGAGTACTGACCCTAAAATGGATCCCTGCAGAACCCTGCTAGTTTAATAAGTAAACTAAAAGCTGTGCATGCAAACAAATTTAAATAAGGAATTCATTCGCTACTTGACCACAGCAGGCAAGTTTTCATCCAGCTCCAGGAAATCAGGGCTCCATCATACATTAAAGTTACTTGAGAAGACAATTGCCATAACTCCAAATGTCCTACCTGTCTTTTTTCCCTCATCTTTCTATGCAGACCATGGCATTATATGGTATGGAATGTCCTTGTGGTCATCTGGGGTCTGCTGTCCCTGTTTTCCTCCTCCCGACCTCTCTCTGTGTCACTAGCCTACATGCTGGTGGACTGGTGTGAGAAGCACGAAAGGCCTTGACGCTGTGAAAGACACTGCTCAGCAATAATTAAAACATCCCTGTATTATTAACTCTTTCCAACACAAATCCAGAACATACCCATATACTAGGTACTACGATGAAAAATTAAAAGCGTTCAAGCCCAAACCGGCACATTTTCCACCCCTTGTTCCATGTACCATTCACATCATACTCAGGTCTCACACTATCCTATACATTGTCATTACCCACCACAACCCTTCCCATCCTTTGATAGGACACACAGATATCATTCTGTTACTTTATGGACCACTCCTCTGAAATTAATCATAGAATCATAGAACCATTTCAGTCAGAAAAGACCCTCAGGATCATCAACACCTACCATAACCTAACCTAAAATCTAGCACTAAACAATGTCCCTAAGAACCTTGTCTTAAGGCCTTTCAAATACTTCCAGGTATGGTGACTGGACACTTGCAGCCTGTTCCAATGCCTGACAACCCTTTCTGTGAAGAATTTTTTCCTAATACCTAATCTGAACTTCCCCTGGCACAACTTGAGGCCATTTTGTCTTGTCCTATCACTTGCTACTTGGGAGAAGAGACCAACACCTACCCATTCCATGTAGTTGTAGAGGGTGCTATTCTCCAGGCTAAACAGCCTCAGTTCTTTCAGGTGCTCCTCATTGTTCCTTCACTGGCTTCATCACCCTTCTCTGAACTCACTCCAGTGTCTCAATGTCTTTCTTGTAGTGGGGTACCCAAAACTGGGCACAGGATTCGAGGTGTGGCCTCACCGGTGGCAATTACAGAGGGACATTCACTTCCCTGGTTCTGATGGCCACACTATTCCTGATACAAGCCAGGATGCTCTTGGCACTTTTGACCACCTGGGCACATTGCTGTCTCATATTCAGCTGTTTGTCAATCAACACCCCCATATCCCTTTCTGCCAGGCAGCTTTCCAGCCACTCTTCCCCAAGCCTGTAGCGCGGCCTGGGGTTGTTATGACCCAAGTGCAGGACCTGGCACTTGACCTTGTTAAACCTCATACAATTGGCCTCAGCCCATTGATCCAGCCAGTACAGCTCCTTCTGTATGGCCTTCCTACCACTGAGCAGATCAACACTCCCACCCAAGTTGGTGTCATCAGCAAACTGACTGAGGGTGCACTCAATCCCCTCATCCAGATCATTGATAAAGAGATTAAACAGAACTGGCCCCAATACTGAGCCCTGGGGAACACCACTCGTGACTAGCCGCCAACTGGATTTGTCTCTGTTCACCACAACACTTTGGCCCCGGCCTTCAGCCAGTGCTTTATCCAACGCAGAGTACAACAATCCAGGCCATGAGCTGCCAGCTTCTCCAGGAGAATGCTGTGGGATACAGTGTCAAAGGCCTTACTGAACTCTAAGTACACAACATCCACAGCCTTTCCCTCAACTACTAGTTGTGTCACCTTGTCATAGAAGGAGATCAGGTTGGTCAAACAGAACCTGCCTTTCATAAACCCATGTTGACTTGGCCTCATCATATGGTTCTCTTGTAAGTGCTTGTAAATGTCTGTAAAATGTCCAGAAAAGGCACAGCTAAAGTGATTCAATACAGTCTTGTAGTGAGCTTGGCAGACTTGCTTTGGTTTGTGCTCCTATATGCATCAGCTCTCAGCTGTATTTCTTTCATGTGCTGGCACCTGGTTTCTCCCCAGTTACTCTTCGAAACTCTTGTGGGGTCCTTTGGGTATGGAAAGTTAAGTGTTTTAAGAAAGCATACTAATTCCCTTCACTATCCAAAAGTGTTAATGCATCTGGCCAAAATAAGGCGAGAACAGTGCACAGCAGCTGGGGAGGGGGTGTAGGAGAAATGACTTTCTTTTTATATTTGGCAGGTTGACTTGCTTTGAATTTTGTCCAAATTTTTCTTCTGGTTCCACACAGCACTGTGAGGTTCTGGGGGGTGTATGTCCGCCTTACAGTTGTGGGGTCAAGCATGGCTTTCAATCCACTTCCAAAGAGAACACCTCGTGTATAGTATTTTACACTCCTGACTCTTCACTTGCTGTGATGTGGAAGCTCCCCCAATTCAGGGCAGTTGGTATTAGCAGCCTGGAGCACATATTTCTTTCCTCCATCACATGTTGCTATAATCGAAGTTCAGCGTCATGTAGGCTCTAATTCGGTTCTTGTTCATCACCACGCTGGAATCCTTGTTACCACTGGGAGATACTGTGGGATATGGGGATCTTTTCCCAGTGCCTCAAGGATGCATTTCTGGAAGTGGCTTTTCCTCTCCTTAAATATGTCATGTAATGTAATTCCTGACCTGTGGAAGAGAACATGCAGTATATGAACAAGTCTGATCCATGCTAAGATGCACGTACAGAAGCAAGACTGGAGAAGATACATTGAGCTGAAATCAGGTGCCTCACTCCTGTTGTGTTCAGCAAGTCTCACTGCAGTAGCACTCCTCTCCAACAAAGCTTGTTTTGTTCTTGCATATTTTCTGCTTAGCTGAAAGGTGCTAGAAATGTGTTTGTCTTACCCACCTGACTACATGTGAGCAATGGGCAGGCTGGCTGCGTAGACCTGAGTACAGAGCGGGTTCTTCAGTGTTCCTGTTCCCCCTTAAGACTGCTTCACTGTTTAGCTCTTGTCCATGTGGGCTGGTGTTGGAGGTGCCCACACCTGTGAGAAAGGAACAAGGCAGCAGTCTCCTATGAGGGGATACAGTCCTTTGGTGAGCATGGAACCTGTATGAGCGACCATTCCTGAGATTCCAGAAGACTGACAATGGCACAGAGGCTGACTACCTCCTGCTCTGTGAGCGTCGGGCAGTTCCGGGCTGGGTCTGGACTGACATTCTTCTTTTGCCTTGCAGTGCTACTGACCCTCCTCCCCAGATCCGCATAATTAATGGCTACATCACAGTTGAACCCCAGACCTGGGGCCACAGATGGTCAAATCACACTCACACACATTCCGGCGGCGCTCACCAGCTTTCCTGTTCTCTTTTCCTTCCACTACTGACTTCGACTTTGCATATGACAAGGCTGCATTGAAACACAGGGGGAGCCAAGTTGCAGGCCTTAAAAAGCAGAAAAGGAACTTATGTGAAAAAAAACAAAAATAGAAGACACTTCTTATTTTGCGTTTTCTTAAACTGCCTCCTTTTCCTGAATCTGGATTACTGACACTATTAACTGGATTGCCCAATACAGGAGAAGATATTTTAATCAAGATGTTACTTATCCTTCTCTTGCAGAAGAATGATGTCATGTAAGTGCATAATATTTTGGGGAGATTATGTCACTATGACATAGCTGTTTTTTAGCTGTATGAGGCCAACTAAATTACATATATTCACCTTCAGTGCCTTGTAAGAAGTTTTACACACCACTAACTTGTGTATTAGAACAAACTATTTTGGTCATATGAGCACAGCTGAGAAAGAGAGGTTGGTACTGGTAATGATTCTAGTTTTTGCCTTTTCAGGCTCCAGATTATATATAAGGTTAATGGCAATACCTGCTACAGTGGAATAAAAGAGTAAAGACTTGTGAACTGAATGTTTCTGCCACCTGTTTGATTGTGTTGTAAAGTGGATACACCTGAATGTCCAATGGCCTCAGGTTGTACCGGGGAAGGTTCAAATTGGACATTAGGAAACATTTCTTTATGGGAAGCGTTGTGAAGCACTAGAACAGGCTGCCAAGGGAAGTGGTGGAGTCACCATCCCTGGAGCGTTTAAAAGAGGTATAGATGAGGTTCTTAGGCAGATGGTTTAAGTGCTAGATTTATAGGTTTTGGTTGGACTTCATGATCTTAAGGGTCTCTTCCAACCAAAATGATTCTATGATTTTAAGTTTCATAAGCACAAACTAGTCTACATTTAAGAAAAAAAATGCCTGGAGACCTTCACAATCATACTGCTGGATGCTTTCAAAATTCCCAAGAGGTGATTTGAAACGTGCAGATGCAGGTTTCATCTCTCTTCCTAAATCATGAACGGGAAGATGAAAGTGAACCAGAGAAGATCATAGAAGCATTTTGGTTGGAAGACACCCTCAAGATCATTGAGTCCAATCATTAACCTGACTCTGGCACTAAACCATGTCCTTAAGAACTTCATCTATACATGTTTTAAACAACTCCAGGGATGGTGACTCTGTAAAGAAATTTTTCCTCACACCAAATCTAAACCTCCGCTGGTGCAAATTGAAGCCATTTCCTATCATCCTATCACTTGCTACTTGGAAGAAGAGACCAATACCTACCAATATCAGGTATTTGTGGGGGTTGATAAGGCTCTCCCCTTAACTTGCTTTTCTGCAGGTTGAATAGCCCCGTTCCTTCAGATGCTCCTTATAAGGCTTGTTCTCTAGATCCTTCACCAGCTTTACCATCCTTCTGTGAACTCACTCCTGTATCTCAATGTCTTGTAGTGAGGTGCCCAAAACTGAGCACAATAGTCAAGGTGGGGCCCCACCAGTGGCAAGTACAGAGCGACGTTCACTTCCCTGGTCCTGATGGCCACACTATTCCTGATACAAGCCAGGATGCTCTTGGCACTTTTGACCACCTGGGCACATTGCTGGCTCATATTCAGCTGGCTGTCAACCAACACCCCCATATCCAGGCAGCTTTCCAGCCACTCTTCTCCAAGCCTGTAGTGTGGCCTGGGGCTATTATGGCCCAAGTGCAGGACCTGGCACTTGGCCTTGTTAAACCTCATACAACTGGCCTCAGTCCAATGATCTAGCCAGTCCAGCTCCTTCTGTATGGCCTTCCTACCACTGAGCAGATCAACACTCCCAACCAAGTTGGTGTCATCTGCAAACTGACTGAGGGTACACTCAATCCCCTCATCCAGATCATTGATAAAGAGATTAAACAGAACTGGCCCCAATACTGAGCCCTGGGGAACACCACTCATGACCAGCTGCCACCTGGATGTGACTCCATTCACCACAACTCTTTGGAACCAGCCACCCAACCAGTTTTTTACCCAGCAAAGAGTACACCCATCGAGTCCCTTAGCTGCTGATTTCTCAAGGTGAGTGCTGTGGGAAACACCGTCAAGGGCTTTGCTGAAGTACAGAACGTCTGCAGCCTTTTCCTCATCCACTGAAAGGTGGTTGGTGTGGATCAAACCGGGTGCCCTGCAGACCAGCATCCTGTGGCCTGGCAATATGTCTAATGCAATCCTCACAGATAATAGGTTGTTGTTTTCTTTTAGTGAACATTCAGAGAAGTGCTGCGTTAGCCCAAAGAGCAAAGGTGTCTCCATCAGACCAAGTCCTTTTGTAGCTCTGCTGTGATCGGCAGGCAAAAAAAAAATCATTCTAACAGAAGTTTCATTCCCATTCACAGTAGTGAGACGAAAGAAGGTGGTATTGAAAATAGTTGTATACGATAGTAAAAGAATTAAAAAAAAATACTACTTCAGTTTAGTCTAAACAGGAAATCTGAGCCAAATGAAATCAGTGGCAAATTTCCCACAGGTTATATATAAGGCCAAGATTTTTGCCCTTTTTACACACAGTTATTCAGTATTAGGTTGGCAACCATGTCCCGAGAGATCAGAGATATTTCAAATTAAGGAGAGTTTCAACACGACAGCAACAGCTGAGCAGGGGGACAGCTAAGAAGTAGGTGTTAATGACATACATGACTGTCCGCATTGACAATGCATTTTTTTCATCTTTGAGACCAGCATTTTCTAATTAAAAAAAAGTAATATTCTGTGAAAAATACATTCTGTTAACGTATTTACTGAGGAATCACTCCAGTCACTGCACTAGTAAGACCTAGCATGGTGATACATTATTCTCGTGGATACACTACGCAGCATCATAAAGCTGTGGAGATATGTTTGTCAAATCTGAGAAGTGAATGTCAGAGGCACACCAAACAAAAATGATAAAACACAAATATACTGAAAAGAACAAAATATTGTAAAGTTTATAGTCATCAATGCTCATTTAAATTATTAACAATACCTAAAAGTACACAAATTCACAGTAACACATTGATACTAGTGTTAATTTATAATAAATATATTTTAGATTTGAATTCTTATCACAGATATTCTTATTCTTCACAGATCATGACAAAATTACAGGTGGCACTAGTCTATGAAGAAAGTAACAGATCTTAATATGTTTACTATTCAGTAACTACAAACACTAACATAAGGAATAATTACCTCGTGAAATTATTTTCTGTGTATGTTAGCACATATAAGTACACTTCTCTATTGAGTTAAACTACATAGTAAAATAAGTGGTAAAATTAACTTTTAAATCATCGTGCTCATCTTTGAAGTCCTTATGCAAAATCCTTTGAAACAGCTTCTATAAAATTTGGAGCAGACATCAGTATTGCAAATGTGCAAATGATGGCAAAAAGGGTAAATGCAACCAGGCATAAACGGTCTATGACAGCAGCTGCAAACTTCCACTCACTGCAGATCTCTTCACCCTCACCTTGTTTCCTGAAGTGCGTTGCTATGAACTGAACTTCCTCCAGGATATTCATAATTACTGGAATAATATCCATCAAAGCTTTCTTTTGAACACGCTCAATATCTTCTGGTAAGGGGAAAGTAGTCTTGCCACGCTTGCTACCCACATCATTCTTCTGAGAGCAGCATGGATTATCTGTTGCATGGTAGCTATAGATCATGTTGGCATTGCTGGACTGGTGCCCAGGTAGCACATTCGTCTCTGTGCTGCTTATGCTGAGATGGTGCTTCGGATACTTGTATTTGCAAGAGAGGGGCTTTATATTTTCCCCAGATTTTTTCATTCTTAAAAACCAAGTACACCAATTCAGCAGGATGACACGAACCTAAAAGAGAGTTATCATAATAGATATAAAGGGAACTTTTCTGCAAGTTTCTTTGTGACTGGTATAGTTATTCTGTATGGCCCTGTAGAAAGCACAACTGCTTTCTCTGTTCTCCAGCTATCTGCTTTCAAATTAGTTTTTTTCTTTCTTCCCAATAATGACTTTTTTTCCGGACATGTCTTGATCATAGAGGTGTTCAGTGCCCACTTAGCTTATAAAGAAAAAGAGATTAAAAAATCTCACTTTACAAGACAACACATGAAGTCGTATTTTTAGATAACAAATCAAGGTATCTGTAACAGAGGAGATTGACTGCATGGTTTTCAACCATTTCTCATATAGTATGGAACGAGAGACACGTAAATATTTGTGGGGTGTGGGGGAGGACAAAGTTTAGATTCTGCTGAAAAAAACTCTCTATGTGCCAGACTAACAGCTGTTTTTAGCACATTCCCCACCACCATCTCTATTATGTCTATCTAAATTGCCTTGGCTGGTTTTTTTTTAAGTATTTGATATCCATTTTGGTACTTCTTTGAAGAGTTCAGCCACATAATACAGCAAGGCTTTTTTCAACAGAAAAATAAATCAATTATTTTGGGCAGTTCAAAATCTGAATGCTGCTATTAACTGCTGTAATTCACCTATATTCTTGTGCACAAGTGCACTGACATATTGTGAGAGTGCTCTACCATGTACATGGGATGTTGTATTTTCCCAGTGGACTGATATTCAGATATCTTGTTTGAAATCTGAGCTTGGAGTGATTCCTATTGTAAACTTTGCTGTGAAGGGGAGTAAAAAGGCTGGGAAATCAGTAACATCTTGTGCAAAAGGCAGCAAATATTGTGGATCCAAAATGGACATTTGCAATGTGCTTGTGAGTGTCCTTTCAGGAAGACATGTGGGCCTCTTTAATGAGATCAGACATGATCTCCGGTTTAACTTCTGAGCATCGGCTTAGGACACCCCGTGGGATCCAGCTTCAGTCAATTCGGCCATGTTTGACTCAGGACCACACTTTGCCTCCAAGGTTTTTTTAGATGCAGGATGAATTGTCTCCTGTGATTGCACAGTATAGATGTAGGAATGGGGAAATTACATCTAGTACTTTGAGTTGCTGCTTTAATGACAAGCATAGCTTCAGAAAGGAGGAGGCACTAATTACCACAAGAGGGAATAATCACATTAAAAGCCAAAATCGATGACCGGAAGATGATTATACAATTATTAAACTCTGCACTTTGAGCATTTCTGTGACCCGTGTCATTTTCTGTGAGCTTTTCTGCTTCTCTTCCACTAGTGGATCTTTTATTCCTCATCCTTAAAAACTATTTTGCTGTGATTCATATTATCCTGCTTTCACTTAGGCTTTAAATATTCCATTATTTCCTTCATGGTCAGAATAGACAAAGAGAAAAAATAATGCAGCAGTTTAAACAATCAATCCTACATTTAATTTAACTTAATAACAATGTCCTCTGAATGCTTATGGACACATGGCAAAAAACAAAGTCTTAATTGCTAGGAACAACGGCAGTGGCAAAGGGAAAAGAAAAAATTTATCCTCCAGTACTGTGAAATTCCAAAATATTAAACAGACAAACTTTCTTATTAGAAAATGTTAATATGTCTGCCTTAGATCTAGAAGGAGATGTGAGGTGAAAAAGCCCCGTTCTACAGGAATACTACATTTTATTTCAATACAAAGTATTTACTTGTTAGGGAAATTGCATTTATAGGTAGAACATAACCCATTTCCCTTGAAAAATAAATACACATATGACAGCAACACAGCTTGAACTTCCAAATGCTCTGTTTCCTTGAAAACACAGACACTCAGGCATCGGTCTGTTCTTGTCATAGTAATTGATTCAAGAGACAGCTGCAGCATGTGGGTTGTTGGAAAGCAGCCCAGTCATGACAGTATCAATGTATGTTCTTACCTGCATTATCATATCTGGATTTCCATGAAGGAAGAACACAAGTAACAGCTGCCTGCAGAGGTCAGCAGCTTATCCCTGTTGTGACACTCTCCATCAAGGTATGTATGTATGTACTATGCTACCCATAGTACAGCTCATGTTACAGCCACCTGCCTAGCCTTGTCCCAGGGAGAGAGTCTCCAGTTAAAGATCTCCTGATAAAGGGCATCAGCACCTGAGCAAATCTGTGCACATTCAAGATTTAGATATCAAAAGAGAAGCCTGAAACCTAACAAAACTTGTTTAGACAAAGCGAAGAGCCAGAGTGCTCCTGCCTTTTCCCATAAAACACTTTCTTCTCTCTGCTTAGTCTTCCCTATCCCTCTCTTATGCCACACTCTCGGTTTTCAGCAGAAGCAGGTTGACGTTATCCACTCTCAAACTCCTCATTCACCTTTTTTCTCTTAAGGTGTTAGCCCTGTCAGCTTGCCTGGTCTACAGATTTCGGAGTCTGTCATCTGTGCTTCAGAGTAATGCTTTCCACAGTCTTTGCTTTCTGATGGCATTTTTAAACTCTATGCCAGTTAGTTGTCAGGTCATTGAACAAGCTTCCTCAACAGTGAAAATTCATTGCATGCTGTGTTTCCGGAGAAGAGACTGTAAGAAAGAACTGACTTGCAGGGTGCGTGAGCAAATTTAACATGAGCCGTTTTGTCTAGGCTTCTCAAAAAAGCAGACAAAAGAGTAAAATTGTCCGTTGGGGCTGTTATGCTGCTTGCAGACCCCGTCCACGTAGACATCTGAAGAATGTTTACCCAGATACGTGCCCTCAGAACTTGCTTACATGCAGCGTACAGGTTCATCGAGAATTTGCATGCTCTACTGTCTTGAAAGTAAGATGATTTAAAATGATACAGCACTTTAAGTAATAATTGTTAGTATGCTTAATTGCTTTTGAAATTTTTGATGTTATTTTTAATTTTTTTAATTTGCATTGATGCTGTAATTTATTTTGAGAGACGCTAAATTAGAAAGCTGTTCTGTACTTAGGCTGACATTTGTAACCATGTGACACAACATCATGTCCGGATAATTGCCTAGCATGACAAATGTGGTGAATGAAATAAAAGGGGATGCTGTACAACCAGATTTCTGTGAAAACAGCATGGATAGTTGGCTGTGACTACTTGTATCTTCCTCTGCTTTCATTCTTTTTCTAAACAGAAAGCCTAGCTTGCTTACCTATTATTGGAAATCTGTTCTTGGGAAAAGGAGACAGAAAAGAAGCATAATTTTCTTTCAACTTGAAAATCTAAAGGAAACATTCCTTTTGAAAGCCAGCTGGTGTTTGAGTCAGACCTCACTGGGCTAATAGAGTTTTCTGCTGTAGAGAAAAGGGGATCCACATGCTCACGCACTGAGAACTGATGAGATGGCAGCAAAATACTTTTTCCACAAAGAGAAATGGATGTGCGATCAGCAGAAGGCACATTTCCATGCCAGAGAATTCCAGGCATCTCCTCAGTACGCTCAGTCTGAGCCCAACAGCATTTCCTTTCTGTTTCTTCTGGTAGTGCAGTAACAGCAAGCTCCAAGCTGTGAGAAGTATAGCTGGGTTCAGTATTCAACACCCTCACTACACTAAGGTATTGTGTTCCTAATCTTCCAGTAGCTCAGGGAGGCAGCTCATAACTGGAACAACTGCAAAACAGAAGAAATTGGCCTCACCTCCTTTGTTCTGGGAGATTACAGCTCTTTCACAAAATGCAGTGATAACCTTTGTAAGGAACAAAGCAGACAAACTGCCAAGCAGAGACCAGCGTTTTGACCAAATGTGCTTTGAAATATCACATTTTATCAGTAGCGTTGTCTGCTGGAAAAAATACTAAATGTGTTGCCCTTGGTGTTAGCGCTTGCAAAGCTGGTTCTGGGAAAGATTACTCTGCCATGACTAAACCACCTTCTTGTAAGTTTAAATAGAAAAATCAAATAACATATTCTGCTTTTAACCAAATTTAGTATGTTTGCTCCTTCCCTCCAAAAGCAAACTTAACTGTCAAACATAGTGTTTGTATCTGACTTTTCGGATTAATGGAGAACTGCTTCTGCCCATCTTGAAGTAGTTTACTATAGCTTTTAGATTATTTTTTTCTTTCAGTAGGCTGTTGAATATTTGCTACCAAAGTTACTTACCCATTTGGGCATCTTTCCCGCTTGCGGGTCATGATGGTGAAACTGCAGAACCAGCACTGTTACCACCAAAGACAGACCAACAATTACCATGATGCTAGCAAAATACTGAGCTGCAAGTAAAAGGAGGAGTAGGTTAGGAGGGGGAAAAAACAAGCAAAAGTCAAATAACATTCCTTGGCCATGTCTCGACACATAAATTTGAGAAGCACTGCTTCTCATGCAAACATCCTTTTCTCTGATCTTCCACACTGGAGCATTTGAGGTCTTGAAAGATTTCAGTTTATCTGCTCAGATCCCTCCAGCAAGGGAAGGGCTTAGAAGCAGTGAAAGTCATTAACTGCTGGGTTTTTTTCCCAGAGAGGAATGTAGGGCAACCTGCTAAGGACCCGTTTCCTGCCTTCTGCCAAAACAGTGAGAACCTGAGCTGACCAGACCCAATGAATACCAGCATTTCCAGTCCTGGGCTGCCTCACGGTACCAGCAGAGATGATGAAGGGAAATGTTGTCCTCATGGTGTCAATGGACCCCCTCAGTAAGTGGCACTAGACATCCTCCTTTGCCCCGCCATTGCTCACACGGGGTTAGGCATATTTTTCTGTACCCTCCTCAACCTTCAAGACTTTTGGTTCCTATGAAAGCAAGCTACACTTTTTCTGAGTGCTAAATTTAAACCTGCCGTACAGAAAAGAAATCAAGATCTTGAAAGTCAGACCTGAAGATCAAAACCGTATCTCCTTAGTGTCAGTACGGCTTCCTCATGCCAGGACTGAAGCTGATGCACTGGACTTTAAAGGGCAATTATTCACAGGGATAGTGACTTTTGAAGGCTGCTGTGACAAAATACCAGGGCGCATTACCTTTGGGTGGTATAACGGGGTGAAGTGGTGAAGCATGTAACACTGACTCAAATGGTAGAGACTTTCCACTCCCAGCACTCCTTCCTACAGCTTGCAAGAAAACCCGAAAATTCAATATAAACCTCCAAGCAAGTTTCGTTCCATCTCCTTTTCTTAATGCAAATTTCCACTGCCTCAGCAGCAAAAAGTTTGTTCATAGTAATGAATTTTTCAGTGTTAAAAGGATCCCCTTGACCTTAGCTTTCCATAGCATAGAATAGAGTGAAAGGGACAGCAAAGAAACACTCTGCTTTTGAGTCCAAAGAGGCTTGGGCTTTTAAAATTGTAACTGCCTCTGTGGAATCTCAGGTATATATTCAGTGAGAATTTCTGTTAGTTGTTTTGGAAGCTCCTCTCTGCGTCACATGTAAGAGTCTTGTTGACATTCAAGAAGATGTCCAAGTTATTTGGAGATTTGGAGGCTTGTATTACGCAAACATGCTTGTAGTTTGCAAACATAGACCTCAGCTCGGGAGATGATAATTTTAAAAGTTCTGAGTTTTCATACAGTGTTCATACTTCATTTTGTAAACCAAGATCTCTGTCCTACTATAAAGCCAATGAATAATGTTTTCTCCAGTTCGCAGCTGAGAAACTAAGACAACATGCGAAGTAAACGGATGATCCTATGAAAACAGAGGATGTAACAACTGTCTGGCCCACATTCCCAATGTGAAAATCTATCCCATATTTTTCAGTATATTTTAAAATTGTTTTAAATTGTTAAAGTGATAGATCTGGATTTTGATTGTATTATCCTGAATGCAGAAGAGGAGGGGAGGGGACCTTATGGACAGATGCAATGAATCTAGAGCCAGGGCTGAGTAAAATTCCATTATCCCACTCATGCCTGAGCACTGGTGTACTTCAGCTTGGTGCTTAGCCTATGTTGTGTGTTGATTCTGTGTCCCCTCAATCCTTGCATTTACCAGTTTATCTGATGTTTCCAGAGCGTTTTTGTAATCCTCATTTATGCTCTTTTCATACGTGCAAACAGTAAAGCCCAATAAGAGATTTACTCCTGACATTGTTGAAATTAACAAAAAGAGTCAATCCTCAAATAATCTTTGAACAACTATTGAGAAGCATCATTCCTTGTGCACAGATCAGAGAAAATCAACTTACCTATTAGTGGGACTGAGTCAGAAGTTGCAGGCATGATCTCAGCCACAAGCAGCATGAATACGGTCAGGGAAAGTAGGACAGTGATACCTGCAGGGAGTGAACGTGGAGGGGAAGGATGAGGAACATGAACTCTGCAGCTGCTCTTCTGATGTATTTGCTGTTAAATATAACCTTGTCCTGAACTGTGGCTGTGCCAAGCCTGTGACTTCTTGTCTGTGAAAGTAGATGAGAACTTCCACAAAGTGAGAGCATTTCTGGCTGCAATGTTATTTGTTATCTTTTCTCAATTACACCCAAATTCTTGCTTTTCTTAAAGTAATGTAGAAATCTTTCCTCTCAAGTGAAATGAAGCTTGCTGAACACAACACATTGCTGAACACAACATTGCTTTTCTAAAACATTCTGCAAACAGAACCCACAGAGACTTTCACAGACATGCATCTAGGTTTTGGCTATCGCATATTATTCAGCACTTTCCCAAGGGCTGCAGCCTCTTTTAAAATAAGTTCTCTGGGAAGGCGTTTGAAAACCTAACTTCCCTGGTATTGAGAAATCACAAAGTCGGTGCATGAACTTTATCTCCTGGTTTTGTGCCAACATTGTATTTCAGCTCAAATAATTATTTTTCTTATCTCCACCTGGTCTTTAATAGCCAGTGTTCGCACACCCAATTGCTTGTGTTTTACTTCTTGTAACAAAGTCTGCTCACATCCCTGATTTTTCTGCTAACACTGAAGGATCTTCATGTGTTTTTAAAGCTCTCTATCCTGACTGGAATTGTGCACGATTAACTCTTTAGGTCTTGCCTGGACTCGTCCCGTGTTTTTCCAGCTTTGCCTCTTATATTGGGAGCAGCCCTGCTGTCTTTATCAACACACAAACCACAAAATCTCATTTAGCCTTTCCTTTGCTGTCACTGCTTTGCATTTATGGGGGACTCATGGCTTGGTGGTTTGAGAACTGAACTTGGAAGTTGAAAATCCACTGTCCAGTTGCTGCAGCTCACAACATTTCACTCAATGTCGTAGTACGTCCTATCTGAAAAACAGAATTAGTCACTGTGAAATGCATTGAGACGTACTATTGAACAGAACAGAGATGACATAGTACTATCACTGCTGCCTGTGCCAGTGGCAAGTTATGCCTCATATCAAGGTAAAATCCAAAATATTTTAGAAGTATTTTGTGCAGGATGTGTGAATGCCATACAGAAAGTTGTTAGCCTCGTTTATGCAACCAAACAAGTGCTTCTGTTTCTCCTGGAGAGAAACCTTAATTCATCAAGCACCACTAGGTGTCTAATTTCTATTTTATAGGAAGCGCACATTAAGGAAATGAATTCTTTAGCACTTACCCAAAGAAATTATCTCCCCTGAATCAGCTGGCAAAAGGAAAACAAGCAGTGCCAAACCAGATACGAGAACGCATGGAATTAGAAGGTTCAAACCATAGTAGAGGGTGTGTCGGCGCACAGTGATGGTGTACGTCACGTCTGGATATGGTTCTTCACAGCATTCATAGTACTTCTCATTCCTCTTTCCTGGGACACCTATAGAGAGGGATATCAGAGAAGAGAGGAGAGTTATGGGTATCCTGCATATCCCTTTGCATGAGCTGAGAAGTAATTGTTTATGATCCAACATGTGGCACCTCCACCACACGTTTTCCATTGAAGAGTGCTTGAAAAAGCTCTGTGGCAATTGATCAAGGAAAAAAAAGACACCCCAAACCATTTACCAGGCAAAAATAATTCTCTAACCCTTGCGGCCAATGATGCACACATGAAGGAACAGACTGAAGGGGACAAATTATAATGTTCCTCTGTTCAGTGTCGTTTGAAAGCTTCAATACTTTGCTACAGGGTTAAATGAGCAAAGGTCATTTAGTGTGTCAGTGTCTTCAGAAACATCTGAAGGAACAGTGTAAGATATCTACTGTTCCTAGTACCCTTCCGTGTTTTCTAGGGTTTGTTATCCTGTCTTCTGAGTCACTAGAACATGGCTAAATGAGGAAAGATCATCTGGGCCAGATGTGAAAAAAACTCTGAGCATACCACCTCAACAAGGAAAGATATGCTAGCAGTGGCCAAAGATTTACACAGTAAAATGTGCATTCTGCCTTCCTGCCTACAGAAAATGGTGACAAACAGCTGACGTCACGCTTACTAGCCCATACAGCAGATTTTCTGGTTCTTATCTCTCTGTCGATCTCTTAAAAACATTTGCTTTTTTTGTCAGGAAAAACGATGAGGACACGGCTTAGTTTTCGAAAGGGGTGTCAAATTAAGTTTCAGGTCTGTCATATCTGCAAGTTAAGAGATGTAGCTCTACAATATATCTGTATGGCAGGGTTTGCCATGGTTGCCCAGCTGAAATAGTCTGTCTTAGATGCTGCGTGGCCGGGACTGCAGAAGCACAGGAAAAGTCAGAGGAGCAGGAAGAACTCAGCACCTTGTATCTTTCGTGCCAATATTCTCACCACTTTTTTGTTTCTGTGCACGTGACAGAAGATGTGGCAATGTGTACATTTTGGCAGGAACGTGGCAAAGTCTCCATAAAGGATATAGCCATGGTTTGCTGAGGTACTACTTAATGCTTTTGCTGTATGAGCTAGATAAGGACATGTCAGGGATGAAGACAGTGAAAGTACAGACAAGTGTCTTAATCAGATATGCAAAGTTTTTGGACAGAAATAACCACAACAAAGGAGCACTGAAATGGATGGGCTTGAGGAAGACTTCACAATGGAGTCCTTCATCTTGTCATGAAACTGAATAAGGAGTATGTTTCTTATTGTTATATTTCTCAAATGCTCTGAACTCTAAAACTACTCTCTGCAGTTCTTCACTGCCAGTTATTTCCTTGTCTCTATATCCAGACTGGAAGATGGAATGTCCCTTGTTCTAGCTCTCCTTCTGGGGGCTCCAAGTTCTAAGTTCTAGTAGTTTCCATAGCATTGCTTCTGACTTACAGCTACCTAAATGAGTTCAAAATAACTCATTAGGATATCACTCTGAATAATTATCCAGACACTAGCAGGCTTCCGCAGGGATCCATCATACTACCAGCACTCTTCAATGTCCTTATAAATGATTTGGACACAGGACTTCAGGGAATACTAAGTACTTCCACAATGACACTAAATTGGGACGAGCCGTTGACACTCCTGAGGGCAGAGAGGCCCTGCAGAGGGATCTGGTCAAATTGGAGAACTGGGCAGTCACCAACGGCATGACGTTCAACAAGGGCAAGTGCCAGATTTTTGCACTTGGGACACGGCAAGCCTGGCTGTACATACAGACTGGAGGACAACATGCTGGCGAGCAGCTCCAAGGAGACGGATCTCGGGGTTCTGGTCAACAGCAAGTTCAACATGAGCCAACAGTGTGCCCTGGCACCCAAGAGACCAACCGTGTCCTGGAGTGCATCAAGCACAGCATTGCCAGCCAGGCGAGGGAGGTGATTGTCCCACTCTGCTCCACACTGGTGCAGCCTCACCTGGAGCACTGTGTGCAGTTATGGGCACCACAGGATAAAGAGGATATTTAGCTACTGGAGAGTGTCCAGAAGAGGGCTACAAAGTTGTTGAAGGGTTTGGAGAGGAAGCTGGATGAGGAAGTAGCTTGGTTTGTTCAGCCTGGAGAAGAGGAGACTGAGGGGAGACTTCATTGTGGTCTACAGCTTCCTCACAAGGGGAGGAGTAAAGGTAGGCGTTGAGCTCTTCTCTCTAGCAACCAATGACAGAACTCGAGGGAATGTCAGGAAGATGTGCCAGGGAGGTTTAGCTTGGATATTAGGAAAAGATTCTTCACCTAGGGGTTGGTGGAGCACTGGAATAGGCTCCCTAGGGAGGTAGCCACAGCCCCAAGCCTGACAGTATTCAAGAAGAGTCTGGAAAACACCCCAGATATTTGGTGTGAACTGTGGAGAAGTCCTATGTGGGGCCGGGAGTTGGACGCGATGATCCTTGTGGGTCCCTTCCAAAGCAGGACATCCTATGTTTCCATAACAGTCTGGGCATAGATTCCTCTTTCAAAAATAAAAATATCTTCCAAAGCATAGAAGGGAAGAGAGGCATACTGACCTGTATTTATTTGCAGTCTTTGTGAACTGGTAGACACTTCGATGGTTTTCTGGGTGAGAGAGATTCATTTCTGTAAAAGCTCATTCCAATTTTGCCAAAACAGTGGGTTTTAAACCAATCAGTTTTTGGCTGACATGTTAGAGTAGATCTGATAGTAGCCTTCCATGCACCTACATGAGACCCATCCAAGTTTTGTATTTGAGAAATTGCTCAGATGCATCAGGTCTTGTAGGTTTCATTTATGTACTCAGTTGCAGGAAATTACTCCTGAACACAGTCTTTTCAGACATTGTTCAGTGACTGAAGCTGAAAGTTTGTCTCTGATCTGTGATTTAAAAATATTTTTTATTTTTGCCTCTTAACATAGAAAATTTTAGTATGTCTATTTTATGCCCCATTGATATGTATTATTTCTGTATATTTGGAATTTGACTTCGAAAATTAGACTACTGAAAAATTTTGGCCAGCCTGTTTACCCACTAAATCCCACTCTCCATTTGAGATATAGTTGGAAATATCAGCCTCAAGCATCTGGATGTCAATCAACCAGCCACTGTGAGTCCAGGAGCCAAATTTTAAATCACACTTCTGCACATCAAAGGGAAACCAGAGGACATCAATGTAACGTGCTCTTCAAAATGCCTGTGGATAGAAATCAATCAGAATCAAGTGTGTGCAGGGTGCAAATAATTTCTACTCTTATCTGTTTGTGAGCAACTTTCTTCTCCAAAAGTCTATCTGACATAACCATGGAGGGCCTGGCAGGAGCAAGGACTGCATAGATAACTACACAGTGTGGCTGAAATTACTGTGACAAGCTTTTTGCAAGGAGTTCCTTCTCAGGCCCTCAAATAGGTACACTGGTCCTTGAAAATACATTGTTATGCTAAAGCTTGCTTGGTGCTGGTTTTTAAACTGGGCCTTGAATTTTACTCTCGACATATCTAGTCCACTATTATTATTTGATGTGACCTTTTAAGCAGCTTAGGAGATTAATACTTGTATATTATTGCAATACATTTTTTTGTTTATTCAGCAGAGAGAGAGGGAAAAAGAAAACCACCAACAGCTAGAAAACCCCCCCACCACGAAAAACTAATAGATGATCTAAACTTCATTCTTAGGGTCATACGTGTGGCTATGAGACTTCCCCAGCTGTCCAGCAGCATGGAGGGCGTGAAGAGTGGGGAAGACGATCTGCACAGACTGCATTGCTGGCAGCTGGTGGCAAAGCCTCTGGGTCATCCCTGCAAACCCTCACGCCTTTGGGTCTGCACTTTGAGGCCTTCACCTTCCCTCATACGCTCAGTGCGTGCTGGCCAGTTCAGATGCACCATGTGAAGGAGAGGTAGGTTCTGCTTCGTTGGAAAACTATCTCCAGTGCTACAGTTAGACAAACTATTTGCAGTAATTGTTTCTGTGTATTTCCAAAAACACCAACTAATGTGATCTCCAGGTCTGGGTTAACTAACTGAGCAGAATTTGGTGTTTTGCAGTAACGCCACTTGAAGATAAAATCCCCAAAACAGAGATCCTTGATAACTATCTTTGCCTGTTGCTGCAAATGCTGAGGGCATGGTGGCACAGTCATATGTGCAAAACCACTACTGCTCTGGGATGGCTGGGTTCCCTTCATTTTTCCGTTTACATTCTGGGATGTCCCTTCATTTGTCCGTTTACATTCTGGCCATTTTTGGCTCCCTGGAGAGCAAACTTACCCAGGCTTACTTTGTCACAGAGAAACTATAGGGAGGCTTTAAGGTGTCTCAGAGGTAGAGATCAACGTAGGGCCACCTATCAGGGAGGACCCAGGTGTTCCCCGATGAGCCCTCTGGACATGCTTGGTGTCAGTCTGCCACCAGCTATGACAAAAAGTTTGGGCATTTCTCCTCCACTAGAGCGAGTAACTGTGGGGACAGCCATTTTCTGGTAGGCCCTGGCTGTTGGATAGTACAGGCACTGAAGCAGCAATACAGATGGAATGCAGGCTGAGATTCGAGCCTGCCTGGCTGAGACCAGTCTCAGTTTGTCTTTTCAGCTGAAGTTGTAGCCTCAACTTAGCAAAGAGTACTTCATTGCAGAGGTACTGCTGCTCTCATGGTCTCCTGTGATTATGCCTGTCCACTCTCAAGAAAGAGCTAATTGGATTGCACTTGAAAACGTGATGTGAGGGTGCATACCTCCTTGCTTTAGACCACACATCAGTTAGGTCACTGAATGTTCTATGAGAACTGCTCAGGACAGTGATTTTTTGATTTGTGAAGTGGAAATACACCACTAATAAAGGATATCAATTATTTAAATGGCTCAGTCCCATAATTACACAGCTCGTGAAATTTCCGCAGACTGCTTCTAAACATCTTGGTTTCATTCATGAAGGAAAACTGCTTGTACTTATTCAAAGCAACACATTCACTTAAAGCAAACAAATGCTTTCTGTGCCCTACCTGGAGGGATATATTGACAGGATCCAGAGTAATTCACCAGCACATTTGTGTGAAATGTCGCATCAAGTCTTTCATCCGCACTATGACAAAAAAACCAAAGAAAAGGCAAGCTGATATTTAAGTTAAGATGTAGTAACTGTCAAAACAAAAATAATCTTTTGGCTGAATTTAATGCACCGAATGTCTGAATTAATGTCCTACACCTGGATGAAGATTCTTCTCTCAATCTTTATCTTGGATTTTCAAAGACACTGTTGGCTTGCACCCAGACATGTTGTTTGCAAGCTGCAATGTTTTCAAAGAAGTGAGAAGCAGAGCTGCTGTTTGTCTCAAAGGAAAGACAGAAGTGACATGAGCAAAACTGTCACAGTTTGCAGTATGTGCAGTTTGCACAGTATGCAAAGATGGAACAGTGGCAATTGATGAGGCTTTTCTGGGGCTGCTGTCAGAATCAGGCAGCTCACAATTTATCTGTCAGCCATATACCTATTTTAAGAGTAATGGTGGCCTCAGTGAAAAAATTCTTCAATCTCATTGTGATGCAGACAGTCCAAGGGTTTGCTTAAAGCTACAGAGGAAGGCGCATGGGAGAAGTTGTTCAAGATTTGGGGTTTGTAGGAGGAGATTCATTGAGACTCTAAGAGCAGAAACTAAGTGAAAGGGACCAAAAAAAGATAACTTCTTTAGGATTCCAGCAATTCTGAGAACAACAAGGGAGCAAAAAGCCGGGCAAGAACAAGAATTCTTCAAGGGAGCAGGCCTGCGGGCTTGCACCAGAGGGTCCCTTGGGAAGAAATTAACTGGCATTCTTTCCCTCCCAATTGCCTGTCCTTAGTGGAAAGGGGGGAGAGGAAGGGGCTGAAGGGGAAAGTGGGGGGAGAGGAGGTTAACAATACATCGACCACAGTTTTATTGTCAAACCACGACATCATGCTGACTAGAAGTTTTAGCCAATATGGAAGAAAAGACCTGCTGTACAAGCGAAGGTTGTCCTCATACATTTTCTATTTTAAACTTGCATCAGCTGCATTGTTATTTTTGAAACTGTGTATCACACAGTGGGGTGATACAACTCAGAGCATCAACATAGACAATGTAGAGAACTGAGGCGAATGTGACCTTCAGACCTCAAATTAAGAGTATGAAAGATTCTAAATGATCTAACTTTAACATATAGTTCTAGTCTAGTAACATTTATGAGATCTAAAGGTGGAGCTCAATCACCAACCACATAAATTACCAAAGGCATTACATTGTACACTCCACATCAATACAAGTATCTCTTTGAAGTAAACCAGTTTGATTAACACAGCTCACCACACTTCCATCAGTCCTACCCAGATGGAGCCTGAAGTTTAGACTCCATATACAGGTATTTCAGTACCGGCCTTGGTTCGTTGTGCTACACAGATCTCTAAACTTGTATCACCTCAGTCTAACTAACTCACATGAGTGAAACTGTAGCATTTCAGCAGAATCTGGCCTTTTGAGACTGTCTTGCCAATGCTACTGCTGTGGTAGCAGTACCTGCTTGCATGGAAGTGAACCAACAACTGTATCTTTGCGAGGATTTGCTCCTAGAGATCACCAGTTTTCTTCTGATGTGATCACTAAAGTTCACCTAAATCAGCAAAGTTATGAGAAAGCATGAAATGAGTGTAGCACAGGAATTCAACTCTGTATTGTGAGTGAGCCAAAGAAAAGCTACTTTGTACAGACTGGGTACATCAAGACAGGCTGGGTTACCGCGTAATTTACTTCTTTTAGCTGTTTAGCTCACTTGCAGTGTCCTCTGCCAATAAGATTTGTCCCATACTGCTGAGCACTTACATTCCCACCAGATTGCAGATGAAGGGCTCTGTCCTGAGTTGCCTATGCCTTTGTTGGGCTTTTCAAAGCTACATGGCCAGACTACGACCCTGGTATCTGGCTGCACAGAGCAAAGAAATTAAGAGGTCTGACTCTGTTCTGTGTGACGTGTGTGGCACTAGTGACCTCGTTTAAAAAAAAGGACACAAAACCACAGCAACAGGAATGCATGGGTTGACTGGAAACTATCAGAATGCATGTTTAACTTTGTTGGGTGTTCAAAGCCAGCATGTGCCTGTGCACTGAGCTGAAAGTAACCCTCCTCAGAAAGGCTAGGTGCCCATGTGGTCAATAGGACATGTTTCTCAGGAGAAAATTCCCTTGCAGGGTGATCTGCCCTCTGGCTCCCATACTGTGCCATGCTCAGGGAAAGGAGCAGGCAAGGGTCTGATTGCTCCCTTCCTATCTCTCCCTGCAGCAAGATTTTCAAGCTGCTTCACCTAAGGTTCTTATGTAGCTGCTGGGACTCACAGGGTCCTTCCGTACTCTGGGTGCTCCTTCAGGAATTGCATCTGGCCTGGAAGGGGATGTTTGGCTCTGAGAGATTTCATCTGGGATCCACGGAGGCTGAGAACCAGGTCCTATGTCCCAGGAAAGCATCACTAGCGCCAGGCTCTTCAGGAAGGAGGGCTGTAATTATCTCACATGACTGACATGTCTATCGGGGCTCCTAGCACTAGTGCAAGCAGAGTCAAGTTGAAGCAAAAAGTTGTGGAAAGGACTGGAAAAAATGACCGACTTCTTCATGTTTTGTTGTTGTTTGTTTTTTTGTTTGTATGTTTGTTTGGTTTTGTTTGTATATTTTTGGTTTTGTTTGTATATTTTTTGGTTTTGTTTGTATATTTTTTGGTTTTGTTTGTTTTGTTTTACCTAGTCATTGTCACAACTTTCCTGTCAAGCAGCCCTGCAGGAGTTTTCAGTAGTTGAGAAATTTTTATATATTCTGTTGAAATAACTCAGCACTATGTGAGAGTGTTGTTCATGATGATGGACTTGCTATGACTTCCATGAGTGCACTGAGGAATCCTGAGACAGTCCAGCTTACTGTTAAAAGAGTCTGCTAATGATAACATGCTAAGATTATTTTGAGTTTTTTCCTTTCTGCAGCAACTGTACAATTCGGTGGTTTGTTTTTCTTTTTCCTTCCCTTCCCTTCCTTTTCCTATAACAAAAAATAAACACAAAGCAGAGGTCAAATACAGACCACCTTAATCAGAGGTTCATCTTATTCTGCATCAGCAGTTGTCTGTAAAACCGCATACTTCTAAACTGCTGGTAAAAGCATCTAACAAAAAATCCTCTGAACTATTTATAGAAGCAGTTTGTGTCTTCATTTGCTGCTCAGAGAAACTAAGCATCTGCCCTGAAGAATTAGTGATTACTCAGTATTTAAAAGGCAGTATTTACAGGGTACACAACTACTCATGATGAGACTTCACACAAAGTGAGTTATATAATAACTAGCTGCCACCACCTGCCTGTTAGTTCAGCTACTGAAGGAGCACAGAAATGTATTACAAAGATAGCAAGGTTCTTAATTTAGCAAGGTGGGTAAATATTTTTCTGCAATACCACTGCTACATTAGGCAGCTGAAATGCGGAGCTCTAATACTGAAATGTATGGATGTTTTGCAGACTCAGATAAAATAATGAGGAATTCTCTCTGTGGCATGAATAGTCCAGTGCAACAACACATAAATAAGTTTCCCATGCCCCTGCACTTTTGAAATAGAGGGACCACTTCCTCTTCTTTTTAAAAGACAATCCTCCTTTCTCTGTGCATAAGTCATAAGTAACATGACATGGTCCCTCACACATGGAATATGCTGGGTTTTGAATATCTAGTTGCAGTTTATTTTCAATTAGGAAGCAATAAAAGCACATTTCATGCAGAATCTTGAACATCTTTCTGGGCAGTGGCCATTTCAACCTCCCTTCTCATTTAAAAGTTCTTTATTTTCAGTCTTGCAATCCTCCATGTTTTGGAAGAATCACACAGTTCCCACTTTTGTTTGTAACATGCTGAAACTTCAGAAGACAGTTTGGTCACAGGTGACAGCTTAGACTACAGAAGCCCATTATTATTTATGTTATATGTTTCCAACTTACACCCATCACTGTCTGGAAGGATTTTTGTTACACATACTAAAAGCTGGAAGAGAAAAAACAAACCAAGAAAGAGTAAATCTGGGTAATTATGCAAATATAAATCTTCCCAAATTCCCATAAAAAGATAAGAATTTTCTTCTGATCATTTTTCTTTGTAGAATACCATTTCACTAATACATCTACAGGATTCTCACAGCAATCCTGTCCAGCCTGTAGTTATATTTTGCCATTCCTCAAAAAAACCACAGGTTAAATTTTTAAAGGAGAGCACGAACACCTTCCTTTTGAAACACAATCATTTCCATTCATTTCTGAAAGTGGAAAAGACTCACTTTTCATCAAAACAAAACAAAACAAAACACACCTTATCTTCTGAAAAAAAAAAAGTGCCCAGAACTCTAAGTTCCACAAACTTATTCAAATTGTTTACAAAACTCAGTGGGACCAGAACTGGACTCTACTAAAAGCAGATACAAGTCCTTCTGAAAATAGAACTGGGGTAGGATGTGACAGGCGTTTAGAAAAAAGAAAAGCAAACCAAATCACCATCACCACCACAAACAAAAATACCTGGATAGTGACAGATGAGCTTACCTTTAAAGAAAGACAGGAACAAGGTTTCCCAGAGACATAGTCCAGAATAAACAAACCCCAAAGACTTTTCTGTGAGCATTGTAAAAATAGGCTGGCTATCCTTCCTAAGCAGAAGATGAAAGAGGATGAAATCTTAAAGACAGCCTGCAATGACTGATGGATTTGGCAATTAGAGTAACAAGGCATCAAACTAGCTTCCCACCAGGAGAGAGAAGTGCATTCGCTTGTGTGCTTCTCCAGTCCCCCAGGAGCCAAATCAGCTCAGTGCTGGGTCAGTAAATCCAAACACGAAGTGGCTGGTTACTTTGCTGGGGGCTCACATTCCCAGGCACTCTGAGCCTTTTCTTGGTCCAAAGCAAATGCTTGTGATCCCCACACACAGCTGAGAGTGTACAGTAAGGAGGGGGAGCATGCTGCCTGGGAGATGCTTCTCACATCCCCACAGATTGTACCTAACTTGAGACAGCATGTCTGCAGTGCTTCCAGTGATTGCACTCTAGTGCCTCTAGAGCTGTTTCCCAGAAGAAATGAGTTTGTGTCCCTCTCTGCTTTGTCTCAGCTGCCAGTGAAACTTGCAGCAAGCACCTGTGACATTGTCCTTCTGTCATGTACCTGCCCTTTCTTGCAGCAGAAGTGACTGGGGAGATTCAATAGTGCAGAAGCTGGGGAAGGTGAAACTAGCCAGGAGACCCTGTCCTTTTTGATGCACTCCTTCCTGCAATCACTTCCACCAGAAGCAGGGAACTGCCCTGAGTGCCCTCTTTCCCAGCTGCCCACTGCTGCTGGCTCCCCACTGTGGAATTTTGCCTGGCTCCCCTGGGACAGCTCCTCTACCTGCCCACTCCATATTATTCACCATCGAGGCAAAGGTAAAGGCAAAGCAAAGGCTTGAACATATTTCATGACATTCATCATTTGAGCCTTTTTTTTACTCTTTTGCCTCTTCTGCACACTCACCCACTTCTGTTTCAATGAAAATGGGTGCAAGACTTTGCATTTTCCCCTGATGAACTTCTTTGATCTCCTGCCTTGGCATGGTACAACCCTAAGCTGACACAGAGAGCAGCACCAAATTGTAACTTCGCACAGGAGGGACCTGGGCGCTGCCATAGTGAGGCTGCACCGGGCATTGCAGGCTGGTAGGAGAGCAGAGCCCCAAGATGGGGGGGCAGAGGGTGCAATGAGGAGGAGGAGAGGCTTGGAGTGATGAGCAGTGGGGCATGGGCTGGCCTTGGAGACCCCCTGGCTGGAAACATCTGCCCAATTGCAGAAATGCAGATCTGGAACTGGGCAGCACTTGACTTCAGGGAGATACAACAAAATAGTACTTGGCACATGTAGAAGGACTTATCAACAACAAAGTCTCAACTCCCAGCCAAAGGATGCACTGTTGCAAGCCCTCTCCTGCCAGGCTGACCCCAGTGGCTGTAGGATGCAGCAGACGTGAGGAAACAGTGGCTGTAACTCCAGGAAAAGAGAGGAAAAGCAGCACAGGTGAGGATAGCAATACCAATGAGATTGATGGTAATACTGATACTTTTTCTGCAGTTTTCATGCTTTAATTTTCTTTTATTAAATGCTAAATAAATATATCTGCGGGGCCAGGTCCACAAGGGGTGGTGTGTACCCCAGCTGTGGCCTGGCCCTGGATTAGCTGGTCCCTCAGGTACCCTCCCAATGTCAAGGATGAGAGGGTGGCTTCCTGGGGGGCTGGGAAGTGTTCTTGGAGCTTGCTGGCCATCCTCTTAGGGGCTCACCAGGGCCATCCAGGTGAACGTTTGCTGTTCTGGCTGTGTCAAGGGCCCTGGCACAGCCTCCTCTGGCTCTTCTTGCTCCCTGTATGTGGGAACGGGCACAGAGGGGGAGCTGCTGGGACCCCCGCAAAGGGCTGAGCTGGAAGCAGAAGACCCTCCTTGGGAGGCAGCCTGGCCACGGGCAGCCATGGGACTGTTCTCTCACCTTCCAGCAGCATGGCCATCCCCCAGGCCCATCCAGAGTTGGCCCTCCCCACTGCACCAGTGCACGACAGTGTCAATCAGCTGGTGGACAAAGCTCCTCATGTACCTGCCCAGGGAGGCCTGCAGCAGCTGGATCAGAGCCTCCTCATCCAGGCCAAAGTACGGCAGGCTGAATGTGATGAAGCTCTGTGCTGCTGCTGTTTCCTTAGCATCCCCAAAGACCTGTCCCAGCTCCTGATATGGCCAGGGCAGCAGGGAATGGAGGACAGAGGGGTAGACGTGGAGGAGGAATGCCCAGATGTAGGCATGGAAGCTACCCACTGGAGCCATCGGCAGCTGCTGCTGGCCAGGGTGTTGGAGGGTGATAGATGACAAGTGATGGTGCCACAGGTGGAAGGATGACATGCTCCTCAAAGTCATCATTACCCTGCACAAAGTGCAAAATTGAGCTAACCCTCCTTTTACAGAAAGGGCACTGGGGCTTGCTCTCAGCCAACCGCAGGATACATATGTAACAGAACTGGTGGAGGCATGTCATCACATAGCTGACCTCCTCCCAGCTGTCCAGGCATACTGGACAGCAGTTGTCCAGCTCTGTGCTATGCACTCCTTCTGCTGCAGTGGGCAGGGGGATGCTGGGGATGACAAGTTAGTCTGTCATATTGCTGCAGCAGCAGAAGGAATCATGCTGGAAAAGGAAGAAAGGCCACATCTGCAGATCTAAGGAATATTCCCTTAGAAAACCCAGTTTGGGAGCTGTATACGGATGGAAGCAGTGTGGGTCAGAACCTCGGCCTGAAGATAGGTATGGGTGCTGTGCCAGGCGCAGATCTGTGGCACCTTCCCCTGCCACAGGGTGCTTCTCAGCGGTGGGGAATGAGGGGATCCCCATCGGGGCTAGTGCCAAAGGAAAGCATCTCCTGTGAGCATTCTAGTGGCCAACTGCAGTCAGAGTGGGGATGGGACACCAGCACTGCTGGCTTTGTGTGCGTTTGCAGATGCAGAGGAAGCTTAAAGGCAAAGTGGGTGTCAGATCAAGTGTTAGGGCCTTTGAATGTCTGCAGGAGGCAGCAATCCTTTTTTTCAGGTGGGAGCAGCTTGGTCTCCTTTCCCCTGCTGCATTCTCTCCTGCCTTTGGCAAAGGGGAACTGTTTTGCTCACAGCTGTGAGAAAGGCTTTTGCAGGCTGTCGTGTCTTTTCAAGCAGACAGCTACAACCTGCCTGCATGTCAATGGAGCAGGCGGTGATCAAGCCCCTTGCCTTGCTGGGCTTCTGGGGCAGGCAGCTGTGTCAGATGCCCGGCACTCTCAACACACTGTGAATGTCAACTTTGCGTATTTCTAGATGTGTTTCAGGACCCGTGTCCCCACTGGGCTTCTGATTAACTTCTGAACAGCTGAGATCCTGTAAAGCAGAAAAGGTTCCTTGTGTCAGTTCTGCTTCTCCCTCCCTCTCTCACCAGTGGTCTCTGCCAAGGCCACGAGCCTCCTGAGTGTTGGGGACGGCTCGCGGCATTACTTCTGAGTCTGCAGCCAAGATGTGCATGACATTGATGAGGCCCTTGGGCTTGTGAAGGAAGGTGAAGTGATCCTCTCAGCCACCTCCTGGGAGCACTGTGAGCAGCACTGGCTCAGGACCAAGCATCTTGCAGACAAAAGATCTGTGAAGGTAGGTGGATGGGACGGCCTCTAGAGCCATTCAGAGGAGCCGGATCTGGCCATGAAGGAGGGAGGAGTTGGAAGACTGAGGAGCTGAATGTGGAGACAGTTGTAGCTGTGAAAGAGGACAGACGGCTTAAGCTCTTGTCCTTCCGTCTCAGGGGTAACTGTGGACTGAGCTTCCTTGGTTTGAGGGGTCAGGAGGCACTGGAAGGCTTTTGGCCCCACCAGGAACATCCTCTGTGGGTCTTGGAGCTGTCGTTGACAGCTGGGGATGCTTGGGTGGTGCCTGCCCAGCTCCAGTGCTTCTGAGGAAGCACTTCTGTTCCATTCAGCCAGGTGGGCTTGTTCTCCCCTTTTCTGGGCAGTGATGGTGGAGGGCAAGCTGTGTCCCCTGGGGCCCCTGGCAATGCCAGTGTCAGTGCTTTCATTCTGTGTGTCTTCAGGTTACAGGCATGGAGCAGATGTCTTGGTCTGAATGCTGAGACACTTTACACAAGCTTGCAGCAAGGCCAAAAAGCCACCGCTTGGAAAGGCAAGGTGATTGTCAGCTTCACCTTATTCTGTGATTGCCTTGAAACATGGGCCCTGGCTGCTTCAGAGGCCAGAGAGGAACCACCTCCACCCTCTTTCACCTTTCACTTAGCACTCATGCTTTTGGCCCTCCTGAGCATCAGCTGGGGCAGTTGCTGCTGCCGCTGCCTCCTCCTTCCAGGGGACAGCTCTGCCCTGAGTACTTGGAGGTGGAAACAGGAGTAACCGCAGAAGCCTCTTTTCTTCTCTCTTTCCAGTGCCAGTCCCTGCTTTCCAACACCTGTACTCCTATCCTCCCAGTGACCACCTGCATTTTCTCTCCCCCCGTGCCATGAGTCCTGTTCAATTCCTGCCCAGTTATCCTGATGTGGAGATGCTTAGGATGTACATACCAGCAGCTGCTCTCAGGATGGTACGGCCAGGTCACCAATGCTAGGGGTTGCATTTTTTGAGGGCGCAAGAAGCAGTGCATTGCAGAGATGGAGTTCTCATGAGAATAGACAAATGAAAGAAAATGCACACTGAGAAGACAACAGGAAGAAACTTAAGCCAAGGGGCTCTGGTGCTGCACCGTTGTATGCCTTGTCCTCAGAGAGACATGGGCGGTGGGAGGCGGACTTCTGTCTTCCTGTTTTACCGTGGGTGTGGGTCTGGATGTGCTGTGGACATGATGGTAGGATAGAAGGGAGATTCCACTGAAGTCCCTGGAGCATCCCTGAGGGCGTCCCCTCACACTGATACCCGTCCCAAGATGAGATGTTACCAGAGGAATTTTCTCTCCTTGGTCATTTGAGTTATGGTTAGGTGTCTGCCTGCCACAGGCTGTGCAGTCTGCCTGATATTTGCACGGAGAGGAGGTTTTGTCCCTTCTGCGGTAGTACCTGCGACTGCCAGTGTGCCTGTTCTCCCTCGGTATCTGATGTGGGCAGTAAGCCCCCAGGAGAGCAGGCTGGTGAAGCTGTCGTGTTCTTGTCTTCTAGCTTGATGACAAAGTGCTGTTGGTCCTCTTCTCTGAGCTACGGCCAGTCAGCACCCTCTTGGTCCATCTGAAGTATCTTGGATATTTCGTGTCAGTGCATTTCCACGATGCCACCAGGATAATGCTACAAGTCCTGTATCCACACAACGGTGAACTCAACAAAATCATCCTGTTTGATAAAGTGAGTGTGTGGGAGTAATCGCCTCCTCCGACCATGAGAGTGTGGGCAGTGAGGAAGAGGGAGACACTCCCTCCTAGGCATTGTAGCAGGATGTGCTGCATCTGTCCTTGGCAGGGCTGCACATTCCTCTGCGTGTTTGGACTTACTGGAGAAAAGATGCCCCATGAGAGCATTCATGCCTTGCAGAGTGCTATTCAGGTCTTCCAGTCGTGCTCCACCATGCTCGAGGTTGTAGAGTGAGTGTGTGGCAGTGGTGAGGGGTGCATGCTGCCTGGGACGGCACAAGGGGGCTTACCAGCAAGAGATGTGCCTTCTAGCTTGCCCTCCATTGTCTCTGGCAGGTGCCCTGAGAGGTGGTGGGATGTGGCCCTGGGCTTAGCCCACGGCAGCCAGAGTCCCTCCAAGCACACCCTGCCAGCCATTGTGCTGGCACCAGCAGCTGAGGGAACTGGGGCTGTTTAACCTTGTGAAACAGAGGCAGAGGGGAGACTTTCTCACTCTCTACAGCTACCTGAAAAGTGGTTGTAGCATGGAGGCTGTTGCTCTGTTCTTCCAAGAAGTGAGCAATAGGACAAGAGGTTGCACTAGGGGAGGTTTAGATTGGATATCAGGAAAAATTTCTTCACAGAAAGTGCTGTCAGGCGTTGGAACAGGCTGCCCAGGGGAGTGGTTGAGTCACCATCTGTGGATGTGTTTAAAAGACGTGTAAATGAGGTTCTTAAGGAGACAGCGTAGGGGTGCAGTTGGCAGTGTTGGGTTAGTGGTTTGACTTGGTGATCTTAAAGGTCTTTTCCAATCAAAATGATTCTGTGATTCTAAGGACAAGCTTGGTGCTGGAGGCAGGCCCTTCTGGGCAACTGGCGCATGAATGGGGACGGAGCCCAGCCACCTGAACTCAAGTTGCTCTCATCACAGGTGGTGACATCGTGGGCACTTTCTTTCCTCCCACTTTCCTCACCAAAAACCCGAGGCCTTCTGCAGGTGGTAGCTCAGGGAATGTGGCCTCAGAGGAAGTTTCCAGAACTACTTGCATCCGCTCTGCCCCTGTCCCTTGCACCCCTGAGCAAGGAGGTTAGTTGCTCATGCCCCTATAACCCGCACTGGCAGAGCGGGATGGCAGGTGGCCTAGGCTGGCGCCGAGGGGAGGTGCAGGAAGGGATGAAGCCGGGTGGGCAGGACAGCTGCTGAAGCTGCACTCTTTCTGTGTGTGCCAGGGAAGTGTCTGTTGCAATTACCAGTGGGACAACATTCTGTGGAGTCACTGGCCACCCAGAGAGGCATGAATACACAGGTACGAGGTGTATGTCTGAGGTGCGGGAGGCTGGCATGGGAGAGGGCCTGCCCAGCAGCTGGCCAGGAACGGCCCAGGGGTGGGAATATGGGCTCCGTGGCCAGTCGTTCCCCTGGGTTCTGCTGGTCCCCCTGTACAGGTGGCCTAGAAGTGTCCTGAGGGCGTGGTGGCACATCAACACATGTGCTCTCTCTCTCTCTGGCAGTCCTTGGCCAGAGGATGAATCTGGCAGCCTGGATGATGATGAGCTACTTTGGCCTGGTGAGCTGTGATGCAGTGACCTATGCTGCCTCTTGGCTGCCTGCTTACTACTTCAAGAAGCTTCCAGAGAAAAAGATGAAAGGCTTTAGCCAAACTGGCGCTGTCTATGAATATGTGAGGATCACCAAGAAGTGGTGAGTGTCCTCTGAGAGAACTGGCTGAGGAAGACTGTGGCACAAAGGGCACAGCCTTGGCCAGCAAAGAGGAGCTCTGCAGAAGAAAACCAGGCTGGTCTCCCCTGTGGCTGAGACAGTTGGAAACTCTGGCATGAGAGGCTTTTTGCCCCTCTGCCCTGCTGACTCCTGCTGCTAAGAGAGCAGGAGTGAAGCCACAAGGATGGGGAAGGTTTGCCTGTCTTGCTAGACACAACCAGGCCTTGCAGGCTCTGTCCAAATGGCCTTTTACTGTGCTTTCCATCCTCTGCTTGCTCCACCACATGGCCTGGTAATGCTAACCCAAGGAGGTTTTGTCCCAGCTGCTTCTGAGCGGGAAGCTTTGCTCCAGTCTGGCTCTCATGGGGAAATGGGGACCGCTGGGACACTCTTCCTCATGTCTTCCTGCTGAAATCTCAGCTCTCCCACTGGGCCAGGATTTGACCTTATCTTTGGATGATGGTTTGAATGTTAACATTGCCATCTCTTTGAAACTACAGGAGGACTTGAAACATTATGGTGCCAGGTGCTTGGCATCCCAGCCCTTTCAGTGACACAAGTCTTCCTTTCCAAGACACTTCTTTTTCTTGGCCAACGTGGTAGAGCATTTTGCTAGCCAACAGCACATATGGCCTTCTTTCACCTGTCTCCGATTTCTCTGGGTTTGGCATCTGGTGATGACCCTTGATATGTCCTCCTGTCTTTCTGAGGCTGTTTGGCTTCTTTATGCTTGAAGCTGTCCTAGTGTGTCAGCTTGGATTATGGCTGGGGGAGTGTGCAGGGGAATAGCAGGTACACAAGGAGCACACCCTGCCCCTCCATGCCAGGCTGAGTGTCTACATCTCCTGTCTTCTCACCAACTAATGGGCTTGGGTTTTCTTTTCCCCTTCTTCTAGCGTATTTGGCACAGGTCTTACTGAGACAAGGTCAGAGTATGGCCCCTTGCTAGGTAGGTGGAGAACATCTTGCTCTTCTCAACCCCAGTTTCTTCCCCCTGGTAACTTTTAGTGTCACACTGGGAAGGGAGAAGATTTTGGCCGGATGGCTCTTTCCTTTTCAGCTCGCCCCAGCAGCTCATTTTCTTATTTATCTTCACAGGTTGGCAGAATGAAATGCAGGTCTTTCAGAGCTGCTTGAAAGCCTACCAGGATTTTTGAGAAAGGCACATCCTGGCATTTGAGAGCTCAACGGGCTCCGGAAAGAGCCACTTACTTACCGAACTGGCCTACATAGCCCAGGATGCTGGCCAGAGGTACAGATTTTTGACCCGTAGCTTTGGGACACTGCCCCTGCCTGTCCTCTGACAGCCATCAAACACTTCAGGCCCTCTGCCAGTGCACCTGGCCCTGGGACCGCAACCTCCCAAAAAAGCCATCGGAGACACTCCCTAGGAGCTCCTGTGTGCCTTGCTGCCGCCTCTGCCTCTTCAGGGTTTGGGAGGTGGCTTCTTGAGCTGTGGCCTTTCCTCCTTCACCTTTGGGTGGGGCACAGATAGAGGGAAAGGGCCCAAGCTCAGGGCTTTTCATCTGACTCTAGATGCAACAAAGAGCAGGGTGGCCTGTCCCAGAAGCCCTGGCTTGCCCTCTGTCTGTTTCCCAGAAGGGGCACTGGGGCAGAAAAGCCTTCCTGTGCTCTGGGAGGCAGACTGCTACAATCTGTAGCCCAAAGGCAAACTCGCCACTTGCTCCATCCTTGCCTCTTAGCCCTGTGAGCCCTTGTGCGGGGGGCACATCGTGAGATCTGGGCCAGCACTGCAGGGACACAGGCTCTGGACCCGGCTCTCCCAGTGGCTTGGCAACCACTGCCCCTCTGTGCCTTCTCTCATAGAGGAAAAGCTTGACCTCTGGGAAGCACTTGGAGATGGGTGGATGAAGAGTTTTCCCCAAGGGCATCTCTATTCCCTTCATCTTAGAAGGCTTGGGCTGTTGTGGATCTCAGTCCCTTTTGTTTTGCCTGGCAGGGTAGTTGCAGTGGAAGTGCTTGAGATCAACATGAGGCAGCACTAGGCTGCCCTCCATGTGCTAATGGCCAGGGCCCTGGGCCTCCAGGACTGTGAACAGTGCAGTGACATGGAGCAATGGCTGGAGACAGAGGTCCAAGGGACAATTGAAAAGAGCAGATACTGCTTCCTCAGCGGCCTTTTCACTGTCCAGGTGAGAGCGAGAGGCCTCTCTGGTTCTGGAGAAGGCCTTCTCCTGAGCTTTTCTGGGTCTGATGTCATGTGGGCATGCTGCTGGGAGTGTCTGAGCTCAGGGGTGCAAATCACAGGCGTCATAGCACAGACCTCCTGCTCCTGGGCCCGGGGTCTCCCTGTCTGTGGTAGAGTTCATGTCCCATGTCACATCCAGCAGTGCCTGGTGCCTCGTTCGGCACCCTGGAAGTAGCATTGGAGAGAGGTGGTTGGCGCTGTGGTCTTGCTTGTTGGGTGCCTAGCCCTGGAGCCATGTTTCTCCCTGACTCTGCTTTTCTGGCCAGTTTCCCATCTCAAACGAGATTGGCAAGATGAATGAAAATGAAGGAATAGAAGAACAGTTCACAACTTGGGAAAAAGTGCTAGATAAGGTGAGCATTTCTCCTTCCTTCCTCCTGGGTCAGAGAAGGAAGACAACGCTGCCAGTTGCGTGCTCTGTGCTGCAGCAGTGTGAGTGGGTGTGCGGACCACGGGCCCTGGTTCATTGCCGCTCAGGGCCTGAGAAACCCCCACCTCCTCCACACAGCCCCACAAACAGCCCCGATAACTTTCCTCCCATAAAGTGTGCCATGGAGGAGGAACAAGGTCTTCTGCCTTCCCTTGCCCAAGCTCCATCCTTCTGCAGGGCAAGTGATGTGAAGTGTGAGCTTAAAGTCTCAAAGAAACTAAGAGTCAGTGAGTTTCTGAATGGGGAAGCAGCTGGGGAGACACTTCAGAGCATCCTCTCAAGAGACAGAGGCTAAATCTCCTTCCCTGGAAGACACTTGAGAATCCACCAGATTCCCCTCAGAACAACCTGCTTTGTTCAGATCATTGGAGGAGAATTTGGAATATTCGTCATTGACAATGCCCATGCAGGGGCAGAGGGGGTGCAGGGTGGGAGAGAGGTGGGTGTCTGGATTGCAGATGGGCACAGGGGCTTAGCTGTCCTGATGCCCTGGAGTGATCAGACTAGTGCAGAGCAGGGCTGCAGCACAGGGCAGCGCTATGCCTGGCCAGGGATGCCAAGAGGACACTGGTGGGGACACTAGAGTGGATGTACACAGCACCCTGGAGCAGCCCCTGGCCCTGCAGCCCTCTGCCATCCCCCCGACCTCTCCCACTGGTTCATTGGCCACCTGGAGTCCCTGAGGCCCTGCACCGGCTGGGGGTGCCCTGTGTCCCCTGTCCCACAGGTGCCTGGCCGTGGGGTGCCCTGTGTTGCACCTCACCATGAGTCCCTGGCCATGGGGTACTCCCTCTGATCCCATCAGCTCCCCAGGACACCCCAGGCCTCACTTCAGCTCCTCAGGGCTCCTCCTCTTCCCAGAGCTCTCCAGTCCTCCCTAGTCCTCACTTGGGGTCCATAGGGCTCTCCAGTCTTTTCCATGGATCACCTTCACTCCCAAGGGCTTGCATTGGCTCACCAGGGCTCCCCATTCATCCACAGGGCTTGCCTCTGCTCCCCAAATCTTCTCAGTCCTCCCCAGGGCTCATCTTGACTCCCCAGGGTTCTTCTTGGTTCCCCAGGCTTCCACAGTCCTCCTTATGTCTCACATCAGCTCCCCAGTGAATAAATTAGTACAGATATTAAAGGGAAAATAATAATATATAAAACCACTGTGATTTAACATTTTTTAAAATGTAAATTCATTTTTTCTAAATTTAGAAAGAATTTAGATATCATTAATAAAGAGAAGAGGAAGACAAGAAACAAGTGTTATCCTTGTAATCCGATGGATGGATCACGTCCCCAGCTTACAGAAAATCTGAGACCAAGTCTCATGTCTGCTTTTTTTAATGCCAGAGACTTCCAACTTCTGGCATCCAGGCAGATGTCCTAATTGCCAGCTTATAATGAAGCTGGTACCACTTTCTCTTCCTCCCTGGTTTTGTGAAAGACTACCAAGTCCCCTCATGGCTTAAAGCCCCGTTTCATTGAGAATGATGAAATTAGAACCCTAACTAGGAACTGGAAGTCAGTTTTTTTTTTTGGATTGAGGTTCTTGTCCTTGAGAGCAGATTTTTTATCATTTTTTAAAGACAAATATTTTTAAAGTATTTTTACATCAGCAGGTGACCTGAAAAAAGTCACTAGTGACATGAAAACTCTTTAAGAATTCGGTCTGATGTATGGCAAAGTGATGTTAGTCTAGGACTTAAGCTGCATAAATAATTATTCTTCTGTTCACATTATGTACCAACATTTTAAAAAGCTTTCAAATTCTAATATTTTTCAAGAAGAATGGTTAGAAGGATTTCTGACAATACATTTTCTTCAAATTAATTATTGCATTTGCCTCTCTCATAAAATCTAAGAACATTTTAAATGAAAAGTAAAATTTAAAATTGTAACAGTTTCTTTTTGGAAGGCAGAGATCAACTGAAGTAATTGATAATTTTTACACTAATTTTAGCTAAAAGTTTCAGACGACAGCAGTGAAATTTGTACTTTCTTAGTGAAAGAAATTGAGCTGAAAAATCTCATGTCTTCTGCTGGTTTTGGCTCCTGCCCATCCCAGCTGATTTTGAAGGTCCACTTTGAGGGGCAGAAGAGGAAAGAGGAAATATTTCTGTGGCAGACTGATTTTTACCAAAATGGCAAAACCTGTAAAGGGTTTGGACAGTGGAATGCATTCAAGAAATCCAGATTAGAAAGGGGGAATACAGTAGAAGTCATGAAATTTTTCCACATATGTAACACCCGCAGACATCTGGTATAGACAAGGACACACAGCTAGCAAACTAATCGACCTATGTAATTCTGGCCTCAGGAACTGCCTTTAAAATTAATACTGATTCACCAAGCAGAAGAGCTCTCTTATTTTCAGTTTTTTAGTGGTTCATAACATCTCTCTGACCTCATCCACAAGTTGCCTTTCTTTTTCATTTTTTTCTACAAGCACTGAACTGTTGACACTTTTGCCACAAACCAAGCTTTGGTTGCATTCGCCTTCGCATTTGCAAAGCTGAACAGGCAGGCAATCTGGATGTGAGTCATCGCTGAAGCAGTGATGAGTAGGACCTCATTGGTATGGGTGATAAAGGAGAAAGAAATGACAGCAGTGTGCAGTCCAAGATGCTGTAGGTCTGACTCTAAGTTACGAGGTAATGATTAATTATACTGGATCAACATAAAAAGTTAAAAATAAAATACAGGAAAAGATAAAGCTACCTCTGCTGTTAAGTTTATCTTTCTGTTTCTGCCAAATGTAAGGAGCGTATTTATCAAGGTAAAACTTCAGCCTCCTTTACTATAATAAAAATGAGCTTTCGATGACATTTAATGAGATTTCAAAGTATATTAATTATCAGTACACTCTCCTGCTTTGGGATAACAATGTTTTTAAAAGTCATTCTTCCCTAGGCAATTTAGCTCTGACTGAAGGACAGGGATGTAAATATTAGCTTTCACAGGCACCATAAGTATTGGGCTTTCCTTGTTCTCCTTTATGTCTCTGTTATCAATTGAAAAGCAACACAAAATAATCTTGTTTCCTGGATGCACCTAAAGTTCCAGGAGGAGTAGGAGTGGTAGCCCACTAGGCTTAACCCATTTCTCTACAAAGGAGGTGCCTAGATCAAGAAGCATGCTTCCTGAGGTTACTCACACCTCCACCTTTCCTGGCTTCAACCCTGGACTGCAGGAGCAGAGCATCTAACAGGCATTCTGCTAGTTGCCCACAACCACACGCATACTCCAGAAACAAGCAAAGACATTTATATGCCCTCCTGCCTGGCTACAGTGGGTTAGTACCAGGCCAACCAAGCCTATGGTTGACCTAATGGGTGACTTGCTGTGGTCTCCCACATTGCACTCTGCTCCCACTCCAAGAGAAACCGAAACTTCTGGGCTGATGGACTGCTATGGTCATGCACACGCCCCTTCACTGACAGACAGGGCCTTTGACCAATGAGATGTCTCAGCTGAGAGAAGTTTCTGGACAACTACCATAAATGACCACAGCTCAGGTTGAAGACTCTCCTCCTTAGAGTGCCCACCTAAGGAATATTCCCCAGGGACTGAGACACCTTACCGACCTAGCAAGCCAAGTGGGTACCCTTGGGAGTCCTCGCTTTGACACAGAGTGGGAAGGTGTGCATTTTTGAATCATCACTCTAGTTTGAGTCAGCTGTATAGTAATAGAACTCCTAAAAGGTATCCAAATCTGTGTTGTATAATGTTATTGGAGTGCTGCATAATTTTGGATAAACCTAATTTGTAGCTAGTTTCTTTTAAACAGCTCTGGTTAGAATGAAGCCTATTTGGAGCTTGTTGCCTGCGACTTTTGGGATGCCTCTGTGACGCTTCCTTAAAAATGTAATTTTAGGTCCAGATCCAAATGCACAACCACAGTCTCCTGAAGAGAAAGACGGGGCACATAATCAGCACCCATTTGAGATTTGGAGCCACTCTTCATTTAAAATTCCATTAGCTCCTTACCACAGTATGACTATGGGGAGGAAGAGTAACAGAAAGTCTACGACACTACAGGCCCTCAACAAATCCATTTCTCCCACCCACCCACCCTCAGTGTTTCTCTAAGCATGCTTTCAAGCACTTGCACAACATTTAAGTATTTCAATTAACTTCAGTGGGAGAGATTTTATTGCCTTCATCAGTTCCCACCTTGTCTGCTTAAAATTTCACCACAAGAACTTACTAGAGAAAAAGCAGCACATGCATCTCAAAGCAAAGGGGCAGGCAAACTTGCTGAAGAGGAAATGCACAACAGAGGGCAAGGCATAGGCCTACAGCATTATATTCAGTTCCGTGTTGATGTTTCCAGATGCATGACAAAGGCTGTTAAAAGAGATGGTTTCGCAGAAGTAAGTAGAGAACTGGAATCATAGAATCATTTTTCTTGGAAGAGACCTTTCAGATCATTGAGTGCAACCGTTAACACTGGCAGTAAACCATGTCCCTGAAAACTTCACCTATGCGCCTTTTAGACACTTCTGGGGATGGTGGCTCAACCATTTCCCTGGACAGACTGTTCCAATGATCACAAGCCTTTCTGTGAAGCAATTTTTCCTAATGTCCAATCTTAACCTCCTGTCCTGCAAGTTGAGGCAATTTCCTCTTGTCCTATCGCTCACTTCCTGGGAGAAGAGACCAACACCCTCCATGCTAAAACCTCCTTTCACATAGTTGTAGAGAGCAATAAGGTCTCCCCTCAGCCTCCTCTTCTCCAGGCTAAACAACCCCAGTTCGCTCAGCTGCTCCTCAGATGACTTTTACTCCAGACCCTTCACCAGCTTTGTTGTCCTTCTCTGAACTCGCTCCAGCACCTCAATGTCTTTCTTGTAGTGAAGGGCCCAAAACTGAGCTCAGTGTTCAAGGTGCAGCTTCACCAGTACCAAGTAAAGGGGGATGATCACTGCCCTAGTCCTGCTGGTCGCACTATTTCTGATACAAGCCAGGATGCTGTTGGCCTTTTTGGCCACCTGGGCACACTGCTGGCTCATATTCAGATGGCTGTCGATCAACACCCTCATATCCTTTTCCTCCAGGCAGCTTTCCAGCCACTCTTCCTCAAGCCTGAAACGCTGCATGGAGTTGTAGTGGCCCAAGTGTAGGACCAGGGACCTGGCCTTGTTGAAGCTCATAGAATTGGCTGCAGCCCATCAGTGCAGCCAGTCCAGATCCTGCTGTAGAGCCTTCCTGCCCTCAAGCAGATCAACACTCCCACCTGACTTGGTGTCTTCTGCAAACTTACTGAGGGTGTGCTCAATCCCCTCATCCAGATCATTGATAAAGAGATTAAACAGAACTGGCCCCAGAACTGAACACACACAGAATCACAGAGTCACAGAATGTTAGGGATTGAAAGAGACCTTGAAAGATCATCTAGTCCAATCCCCCTGCCAGAGCAGGAACACTTAGATGAGGTTACACAGGAATGTGTCCAGGCGGGTTTTGAGTGTCTCCATAGAAGGAGACTCCACAACCTCCCTGGGCAACCAGTTCCAGTGCTCTGTCATCCTCACTGTGAAGAAGTTTCTTCTCATTTAAGTGGAACCTCCTATGTTCCAGTTTGCACCCATTACCCCTTGTCTTATCATTGGTTGTCACTGAGAAGAGCCTGGCTCCATCCTCTTGATACTCACCCTTTACAAGGCAAAACCACTTTGCATACTTGCCAGACAGGCAAGCACTGGAGGACCTTGTTTAACCTCTTCTCATTCAAGGTCATTGAGCCTTTCTACAGTTAATGAGTAAACGTGAAAACACCTTCTCTCTTCCTTCCCCCACCACCCCAAATATCCGCCTCCTCTCTCAACAAGATGGTGCACTACCATTCTTCTGCCTGTGAGAGCAGCAAACCATATTCCTGGGCATAACTGAGGACCAAACATGGGATAACCAGTTCTCGCAGGGGTTGATACAGAGCAGGACATCACCTGGAACAGTAATTTTAAGCCCTTTTTCTTCTCCTTACTCACAATAGCATAAACAACCATTAATTTCCAGTTATCCAGCAACTCCCATGCAAAGATTGTGTTGGCAAGGTATGTGGTAAATACAGGATAT
Organism: Caloenas nicobarica; assembly: GCF_036013445.1. Classification (NCBI taxonomy): domain Eukaryota; kingdom Metazoa; phylum Chordata; class Aves; order Columbiformes; family Columbidae; genus Caloenas; species Caloenas nicobarica. Next base: position 43,153,342 of record NC_088284.1, on the reverse strand, counting down.
AGCTCCAAAACTTTAGCTTTTTTATTAGTCCCCATACTGTTTTATTTTGAAACATATTACTTTCTTTGCAACAAAAATACAGTAATGCATAGGAGATTGGAAACTGTGTCCTCTCAAAACAGTTCTTTGTTTCATTTCATGTTTCATCATAACCATCTTATTTCCCCAACATCCGTAATACTTGTGAAAAAATTCAGTTCCTGACCTGTGGTGCAGAACTGCAACTACAGCAGAAATCATGACAAATGCCAGGAAGACAAGGCGGGGAAGTGCATGGAGCATGAGTGCATGTGAAAGATGACAACATGCCCTCCATACAATGAAGACTGTCCATCAGGAGCTGTCTGAGGTGGAGCTGCTCAGAGCAGCTGTGACTACTTGCATCCACTGATGAAGCCCCAAAGTCTCACATGTACATGGAGGACAGTCCACTGCAGACCAGATACTACAGTTTTGGCCACAATTAGGCGGTAAAGTCCATCCCTCTCTAATTGCTACAGTCTCTCCCTCTCCAAAGTTTGCATCTAGCTTAGTGGCGACAGACCTATAGCTAATAGAAGTGCTGTGACTCTATCTCATTGCTGAGCACAGGGCTCCTCTGGCAGCAACCTGAGCTCCCAAATCTGTAATGTCGATACAGTAAAGATACCCCAAAACCTGACTGCAGGCCTTGCTTTACACCAACTCGGCACGAAGCTGTGAGACTTTTGAGTAGATACAGTTATCACCCATCTGAAGATTCCTGGAGTTTTCTCTTGCTTTAGCAGTTATCTAATTAACATTTTAAGACTGTAAGCCAGATGACGATTGGAGTACACAGTTTGTAAATCGGGAATGCTGGTCAACCTAGTTTAATTTACCAGGGTTTATCAGAGGGCAGATGAGCTAAGCATGCAAACAGAAATAGGAATGGGCTACACAATTTAAAACCCCCAAATAATAAACAGTGAAAACTGAGAAGTAAGATTTTGGTAGCAGAACACTGTGAGTAAGGCTGGAGAGATCCGAAGATGCTCTTTTGTTTTGCACACAAACACATACATACAAACTCTTGCCTCACTTGTCCTGACTTGTAGATAGAGCTGAATTTTGCTGCCTACATAAGAACATGATCTAACATGTAAGATAAGAAGCATTTCGTACAGGTGGACAGATGTACAAGTGTAGAAATTGCACTTCGTAACAAAGATTGCTCATCTACTTTTTGCATGCTGATTTCCCCCCATACACTGAGCTACCAAAATAATAAACTACACTGTCTGTGCTTCCATGTCTGTATTGTCAGCCCTGTACAATGTGATATAATTTGTGGTAGATAACAAATGAAGAGATTTTCACTTTGACAGCAGGGTAACTAATTGTTAGCAGAGAGAATGAGAAAAAAGATGACAAAGGATCATTGCAAAACCACAGAGAGTAGGAACAACGAGCTATTCACAACTTCCAGACCTGGAATGACAGGAAGCATCTGATTTCCTCTGCTTTTGCATGCCTCTACTGCAGGTATTCCCATCAGGGCTTTCAGACTGCTGCTGAGAAGAGCCCTGTCCTTCTTTAGTCCAGTATTTTCCATCTTTACCTCTTTACCTCCTTATGCTCTGCATGTTCTTGCAGTCCTCTCTTTCATCCACAGCCCTGAGTGACGGGGCCTGGGATACATCCCCTCTCCCAAGAAGCTAAGTGGTTTTTCTCACCAGTTATTGGGCCCAAGGCCCTTAAACAACAAGCTTGCCTACAGCAACAGACTTTGTGAAACCCAGAAGATTAATCTGGCAGCCTTTACTGTTACCTGACTGTGAAGCCTGTCAAGCCTCAGTACTCCTCAGCTACTCTCTATTTTTAAAGATTTATTCTAGTCTGCCAGCCCAGCGCAGCTAGGATAGTCAATTGCTGTCTGTTTAAAGGTCAGTTTCTCTAAGATCTTGAAAATCTACATGGTGATTCAAATTGTCTAGAAATTTGCTGTTTCTCTGGGGTCAAGTGTGAGGCAATTATCAAGCTTTTGGGACTCTGCACCTTGCAGCCTGCCCAGAACATGGTCTCTGCAAACCCCCATCTCCTCTCGCTTTCTGTGCATGGTGGAGTCTAAAACTGCTGTTTGGCTTCTCCTCAAGTGCATCTGAGTTGTTGGAGATTTACCTAGTGTCTGGCATCCTTTGGCAGAAGCAGCACAGTGTTAAGTATAATTAAGAGTAAGATCTGCAACACCAAATCAGGATGAGAAAAACAGTGCACTAGCAAACTGAAATGGATGTGTGCAGGAAAATTAAGTCAACATAAGGGTTTGTTGGTGGCATCTTGCTGCAGACCTGAACATCTCCAGGCAACTTACTGTAATCACAAAATCTCAGCTGCATTTGTGCTTTGTGAATTTAAACACTGACAGCTTGCTGTTAACATGCGTAGTGAACTGCTCTAAGGGAGACCAGTGCTTCTGTGTTGTGCGTAATACTCAAACGTACTCTATAAACCACTAGCTCACCCTGATCACATGTTAGAAGAAGATGGGAACTGTCAGTAACTCCCCACATAAACAGTGCAAATATTGGTTGGCACCCTGTACCACTTAAAAGAATGAATCCTGTCGCAATTGCTAACCTAAAGATACATAAATCCTTTTGGTTTTAGGTCAGTCTAGGGTGAGTTGCAAAACACCTAATCACAAACTACAAAGACTACTGACCTTGCAGCTTTAGACATTTTGAAGCCTGCACTATTAATTGAGTCTTGCTTTAACACATATTTCAAGACTGTTGGATGAAATGTCCTTTAGCTGAGCGTTGCTCATTATATGCTCATTATGATACTAAAATTCACACCTTTAGGATAGGAGACCAAGGCCCAGGCTGGGACTGTTCCTCAACAAGCATGCATAGTGGTAAAAGGATTATGTCATGCAATATGCAAATGTATAACCAATGGGCTCTTAGGAGTTGCCCTGAGGGTGTGAGTGTAGTGATAAGATTTTGTATATAATGGCTGTTACTTTTCTTTCTGGTATGCTGGCTTTATGCCAGCATCCACACTTGTGCGACTCTGTAATAAACAATATCTTGTCTCTGTGTGCTACAATTTGGCCTTTTTTTTTTTTGCACACCAGGTAACAGAATGCTGGTTTTGGGACAACAGCCTGTCCATTTCTTACTGCACATGACAAAAACATCCCAGAAGCAGTAGCCCAGTATTACTCAGTGCTTTGTGACTCAGCAAAGAAAGAAATCACTCCAAGCATGGCTGTGTACAGCTTTTCCAAATAGTTCCACACTACTTTCCATTCCTGTTCTGAGGAGTTTTTCTTTTAGTGTGGCAAAGGAGTGGAAGGCAGGAGGCGTGCCCAGTTGAAATTCTGTTTCATGTCTTTCTCTTGCCTATGTAGGCCAACTGACATGATTATCTCTTTCACCAGTTGAGGAACCTTCTGTCCCACAATAGTGACAAATAAAAGCAAAACATTTTCTCCATTGCTCTCTTTCACATAAGGGTAGATAAAAGTCACAGTATTTGTTTTAATGCATTCCTTAATCCAAGCAGGGACATCAAAGACAATGCACCTGTTACTGATATGAAAATCAGGTAATAGTATTAATCAGATACATCTCACCTTGCAACTGCTGCAACATCAGATTGAGTTGGGAGAGGACTGTAAAATGTTTGCCCCAAATGCAAAGCACCAGCCAGTCTGGTTATCACAGCTCTCTCTCTCTCCTGATGATGGCCATAATTTCTTTTTTCTCTATCCCCTCATGTGAACAATTTAGCAAAACCAAACCTAGAAAGAAAGCCACTGATTCCAGTCATCCAGAGGATCAGACAACATGATTGCTAATGTTCTTGTGCTGGTGGAGGCAATGCAAACACATTTGCAATGAAGAACAGAAAACAGAATGAGAAGCGGTGCATCCCCTGTGTTGTATGAACGGTTTGCAGCAAGACAAATTGCATAAGAACAACTGACCACATGAAGGAAAAGTAATTTAGGGCTTGGGGACAGCTGTTACTATCAGTTTAGCTGGTAATGCATGTCTTGGCTTATCAGTTGTATTTATACTTTTAAAAGTAAAAAAAAAAAAAAAGAGAGACTTTCCTGGAATTCTGCATAAGCAGAGTTGCCCTTTGGGACCTCAACTAAGTTATGAGATGGAAACAAAAAAATACAACTTATTTTTCTATCCTTTCAAGCAGTTCTGTACTCTGGGATTTGAGATGTGTTGATGTTTGGTTAAGAGTCAGCTTTCATATAAATAAGTTATAATGACATGTGATCAGACTTTGCAATGTGTGGGGGAAAAATTGTGATTTTTTGTGAAATCCTAATCTATTTATTTTTCCCTTCTCCAGGAGCCATTCTGCAACAGTGACCAGCCATGCCACTCTTTGCTGTACCTCTTTAAGTTCTGCAATAGCCCTTTGAAATGAAGATCTCTTTTCTGATATTTCTGAGATTAGATCTTGTAATGAGATGAAGCTGCACAAAAGATCTATCTGGTGGCAGAATGGTATTTTCTGCTCTGTTCTTGATTTCTCCCCTAATACTTCTTAATGCTCTGTTTACATTTCTAACTGCTGTTACATATTGATCTTACATTTACACAGAACTGTCCCAAGTGACTCTAAGCTTCTTCCTATTTGTGGATTCCCTCTAGGAACTCTAGTAGAACTGCAAGACGTGAACTTCTTTCACAAAAGAATTCTTCCTTAGTGTTACTTAATGTTTTCCTTAAGGGGAGATGAAGCATTCCAGTTAAAGACTATTAAATCTGTAGAGGACATCAAGCTGTGAGTTACATCAGATTTGTAAAATGGGATTAGAATTTAAAGTAATTTCAAAAATTAAACAGTCTGTGCAATTTAAGGCAAAGATAAAGAACAAATTCAAAGCATGATACTTAGGCAAGATGAAACCACTTCAGTAAAGAACAGAGAAACTCTAGGCAACAGCACTTTAGAGGATAAAACCCTGTGAACTGCAGTGGGTGTCAGACTGAGCACAGGTCAACCATACCATGTGTTATGAAAATTGAAACCACCACACAGGAAGACACAGTAGAATCACAAAATCATGTGCTTCGTTCAGGACTGACGATACACTGCTTGAACACAGGGAGGAGGAGGTAGAGAAGGAAGAGGAGGAGGAGGAACAGAATGAACAGGAGGAATAGGAGGAAGAGGGGGAAGAGGAGGATGATGATGATGAAAAACAGGAGTAGGAGGAGGATGTGATGGAGGAGGAAGAAGATGAGGAGCAGGAGGAACAGGATGATGAGGAGGATATGACAGGAAGAGGAAACAGGAGGAGTAGTAATAGTACGGAACAGGACGAAGAACAACAGGAGGAGGAGGAAGTGGACAGAAGGAGCAGGAGAATGGGAAGGAGGGAGAGGATAAGCAGTGGAATGTAGATGAACAAGAACAACAACAGAAGGAGAAAGAATAAGATACACAGGAGGAGGAAAAGAAGAAGGAGGAAGAAGATGATTAGGAAGAAGAGGGGAAGAGGAAGAATAGGAGGAGGACCAGGAGGAGGACCAGAAGGAGCAACAGGAAGAGCATCTGGAGAAGGAAGAGAAGAGAGAGGAGAATGAACAGGGTGAAGAGGAAGAGCAGCAGGAGGAAGAGGAGGAGGGAAAAAAAAGAAGGAATGGGAGGAGAAGGCAGAAAAGGAGAAGGAATAGGAGGAGGTAGGGCAACAGGAGGAAGAGGATGATGTGGAAAAAGAGGAGGAGACAAAGAGAAAGAACAGAATGAGGAAGAGGAGAAGAAACAGGAGAAGGAGGGAGAACTGGAACAGTAGTAACAGAAGAAACAAGAAGAGGAGGAGGAACAGAGAAAAAGGAAGGACAAGAGGGATGAGAGGAATGAAAAGAAAGACCAGGCGTAAAACAGGAGGACGATGAACAAGAAAAAAAGGAACAGGAGGAGAAGGACAAAGAGAAAGACGAGCAGAAAGGTGAGGAACAGGAAGAGAAGGAACAGGACAAAAAAAAACATGTGGAAGAGAAACCTAGGGAACACTAGGAGGAAGGCAAGAAGAAGGAAGAGGAGTAAAATACAAAAAGTAGGAATAAGACTAACAAGGAGAACAGGATGAGGAGAAAAAACAAGAGGAACAGAATGAACAGGAGGAGGAGCAGGAGGAGGAAGAGAAGGAACATAAGAAGGAAAAAGAAGAGATAGAGTGGGAAAAGGAGGAGAAGAAACAGATGGGACAGGAAGAATGAAGAAAGGAAAGGGGAACAGAAGAAACAGGAGAAACAGCAGGAGGAAGAACAGGAGAAACAAGAGGAAGAGGAACAGGGTAAATGAGGGAAAAGAGGAACATGAGAGGAGAAAGAAGAATAGGGGAAGAAGAAGGATAAGTAAGAACAAGAAGAGGATGAGGAAGAACAACAGAATGAACTGGAGATGGAGGAACAAAACAAGGAGAAAGAGGAAGTGGAAGAATGAGAGGAAGAGGAACAGGAGGGAAAGAAGGAGAAGGAGGAAGAACAGGAAAAAGAAGACAACAGGAGAAGGAAGAGGAGGAAGAGAATGAACAGGAGGAGGAGGAGAAACAGGAGGAGGAAATGGAAAACAGTAGGAGCAGCAGGATGAAAAGCAGGACCAATAGAAGGAGCCACAGGAGGAGGAAGAGAAGAAAAAAGAACAAGAGGAAAAGGAGGAAAAATAAGAGAAATGGACAAGAAGAGCAGGAGGAACAAGAGGAAGATGCAGAGAAGGAACAGGAGAAATGAAAGGAGGAAGAGGAGGAAGTGGTGAAAGAAAAGGAAGAACCAAAGGCAAATTATAAGAAGAAAAGTAGGAATGGGTAGAACAGGAGGGGGAACAGAAGAAACAGGAGGAGGAGGAGAAGGAGGAAGAGAAGAAGGAGGAACAACAAGAAGAAAGGAGGAACAGGAGGAGGAGAAGAAGGAACAACAGGGTGAACCAGAAGAGGAGCAGAAGGAGGAGAAACAGGTGGCAGATGTTCAGGAGGAGGAATAGGAGGAACAGCTGGATGAGAGGGAGTAGGAGGAAGAGGACAAGTAGGAACAGGAAGAACCAGAGGAATAGGAGGAGGAACTGAAAGAACAGGAACAATAACAAAAACAGGAGGAGGAAAAGGAGGAACAAAATAAAGGAAAATTAGCAGGAAGAGGAAATTAAGGAGGAAGAGGAACAGGATGAAGCAACAGCAGGAAGACAAGGATCATAACGAATGAGAGAAGAAAGGGGAAAAGGAGGAGGAAAAGTGACAGGAAAATATGGAGAAAGAGAAAAACAAGGAGGAATAGGAGGAAGAAGAATATGAAGAGGAACAGGGAGGAAGACTAGGAGAAAGTGAAGGAGTATGAGGAGGAGGAATAAGAAGAAAGAAAGGAATAAGAGGAGAAGAGGTCAAGGAACAAAAGAAACAGGAGTACTGGAGTAAGGATGAAAAGAAGGCGCAGGAGGATGAGCATGAGAAGAGGAGGAAGGGGAGGAGGAGGAGAAGCAAGAGCAGGAAGGAAACAGGAGGAGGGGTAATAGCAAGAACAGTATGAGATGGAAGAGGAGGAATAGGAGAAAGATGTGAGGGAGGAAGTGGCAGAATTGCACACACATGGGTCCTTTACACAGGGTACAGTCCTCCAGTAACAGGCTGCTCCAGCGTGGATCCCCTAGGACCACAGGTCCTGACAAGAGGTCCTGACAAGAGATCCTACATGGGCTTTCCAAAGACTGCAGCTCTTTTCCAACAGATTATCTGAGAAGGTTTTACTTGAGGGTCTTCGCTGTTAAGGTGTTTCAATGCAGATTGGAAAACTGCCTGTTAGTAATGTGTATATTGTTGTGGCAGTTGCACACCCCCATGAGATCCAGAGCCTTCAACAGGGCAATTGATGGCTTTTTAGCACCTTTTGTGCCCCATTGTGCCTGTCAAAATGTACACATCTAGGGTGACACCAAGGTGCTGATAGTCACATCCTTGCCTACCCCGGGGCAGGGTGACTTCACCTCCACCCAGCTGGAGGGGCAGGAGGGGTGGGACTCTCAGTCAATTGACAGGGTCCTCAACAAAGGAGGTGTGCAGAGAAGCTGAGAAGCTTCTGGACTATATCGTAATGCCCACACCCAGATCTGACCAGGCTATAACACGGGGTCCCCACCAAAGACCCCCTTTGAGTGCTTTTCTTGGAGCAGCGGCTCTGTGAACTGGAGCCCCCTCCCTAGACTGGGACATCATCTAAGAAGATTTCCTGGGATTGAGAGCACCTCACTTCCTCCTGTGGTGAGTGGTTATATTTCTCTACTGGCTATATTCTTGAATGAGTCCTTGCCTAACCCAGGCAAGTGTGAGCCCTTCCCTACTCCAGGTGAGTGATTATTTCTTGTGGGTACCCTGGAGTGAGAGGCCTCTGGTTTTGTTTCTTGTGAGTGTATGAGTGCACATTGTGGATCCCCGTTATTCTTATGTTGTCGTTCCCCAATAACTTCCTCAACTGATATCCAAACCTGTATTTTATGTTGTTGGAGTGCTAAGTAATTGTGTAAACCCTTTTTCTAGTCAGTTTATTGCCTACACTTTTCTGGCTAGAATAAAGTCTGTTTTGGAACTTATTGTCTGTCTAAAACTGACTTTGGTGTGCCTCCATGACAATGGTTGATCCTGTCTTAGAACAAAAAAGTGAACTAGGTCATCTCTTGGCATCTCCTCTGGGATCTGTTTTTCAGAATAACACCTTGAACCCTTCAGTGCAACCCTAAATGAAGAGATTCTGTTCCACTGGTGTATCTTCTCTAAAAACAATCATTTAGGATATCTAAAACTGTAGACTTTCTATTGTGGTGTGACATTATTCAGTCAGCTTGGCAGTAATTGAAAGCTCTACTTGTTATTGTGTTTCCTGCTGCTGTAGACTCTCTAATAAGTCAAGGTCATTGCCTCAAGGCTGTGCAAAGAGAAGGTAAGCTTGAGTTCAACCTTGAGCTGTTAAACAAATATCCCATGAGTTGAAGGAGACTGAACACTTGTCTCTGCTCAGGGCAGAAGGAAAACCTTCCACCTTCCACCTTCCCTAGAGTGCTCCTGTGTAACAGATACAATGCTCTGGAGGTGGAGAATTAAGAGCATGTGAGTAAAGGACAGCATCCAGGTGGAGCCTACCATGCAAAGGTCATCCAGCTGCCCACCTGCATTAGGACCAGTGCCACCAGAAAATAATGTGAAGTATCAGTAATTGGACATGCCTTACTGAGAGGCACTGAAGCACTCAACTGCTGTCCAGACAGCTTCTCTAGAGAAGTTGGCTGCCTACCAAGAGCTCACCTTCGTGATATCATGAAAGGCTGCCAAGCCTGGTGAAACCTACAAACTACCCACTCCTACTATTCTATGTAGGCTCCAGTGAGTCAATGTTAGCGAAGTACTGGCATCTTCCTTCACTTCAGGAAAAATGCCGTTTAGAAAATTATTTACAAACATCTCCATTAGTCAGAAAAAGGAAAGAGGAAATGTGGGATTCCTCACACATAAACACTTACTTCATTGTGGAACTCTTGCTTTGCTGCTCAGAAACAGCCAGCACAGGAAGGAAAGCACCAAAGAGGTGACCCTAGGAATATGTTTTATATCTGTGAATTGTTGCTCTGCCTGGAATAAAGTGTGAGACATGCAATGTCACAAGGCACAAGGATTTCTCTAAGCCAGCAACCCCCATGTGTTCCCTCCAGCCATCTTGTTTGCAGTGCTGGCTTGTGTAAGCTGCAGCAAAATAAGTCAGCATCACTTGTGCTGATTTGGTCTAGAAGGCCAGGGAAAATTAAGGATTCGAGAGTGGGAGAATACATTGCTGTGGTTATGTTCTTCTTCAGCTGGTGAGAGAGACCTGACTAGCATACCCAATACACTTCACACACAACCTCATTTAATTCTAGATCTGGCATGTAAGCAAGGCCAAAGACTGTGTCTCCCAGGCACTAGTCCCTGCCAGCCCTCACTTCTCCTAGTCCTGAGTGGTACGTCTTGTTAGTTAGACATGAGACAGTGACCTTTCTGCTGGGCTGCTTGCTGCTCTGGCTGCATACAGTCTTTCTGTTTCCCCATAATTTTCTGAAGACCCCGTAATCCAAGGGGAAATGATTAGCAACCTGCTACACCACTTAGACACACACAAGACTATGGGGCCAGATGGGGTCCACCCAAGGGTACTCACGGAGCTGGCAGAAATGCTCACCAAGCCATTTTCCATCATTTATCAGCAGTCCTGGCTAACCAGGGAGGTCCCAATTGACTGGAGCTTAGCAAACGTGAGACACATCTGCAGGAAAGTCCAGAAGGAGGACCTGGGGAACTACACACCTGTCAGTCTGACCTCAGTGCCAGGGAAGGTCATGGAACAAATCATCCTGAGTGCCATCATGCAGCACATAGAGGACAACCAAGTGATCAGGCTCAGTCAGCATGGGTTTATGAAAGGCATGTCCTGCTCAACTAACTTGATCTATGACTATGTGAACAGCTTAGTGAAGAAGGGAAAGATTGTGGAAGTTGTCTACCTAGACTTTAGTAAAGACTTTGATGCTGTTTCCCACAGCATTCTCCTGGAGAAACTGGCAGCTCATGGCTTGGATGGGCATACTCTTTGCTTGGTAAAGAACTAGCTGGATAGGCAGGCCCAAATTGTTGTGGTGAATGGAGTCAAATCCAGTTGGCAGCTGGTGACAAGTGGTGTTCCCCAGGGCTCAGTATCGGGGCCAGTTCTGTTTAATCTCTTTATCAATGATCTGGACAAGGGGATGGAGTGCACCCTCAGTAAGTTTGCAGGTGACACCAAGTTAGATGGGAGTGTTGATCTGCTTCAGGGTAGGAAGGGTCCACAGCAGGATCTGGACTGGCTGCATTGATGGGCTGAGGCCAATTGTATGAGGTTTAATAAGGCCAAGTGCCAGGTCCTGCACCTGGGTCACAATAACCCCAGGCAGCGCTACAGGCTTGGGGAAGAGTGGCTGGAAAGCTGTATGGTGGGAAATGATCTGGAGGTGTGTGCCAGCAGTGTGCTCAGGTGGCCAAAAAGGCCAACAGCATCCTGGCTTGTATAAAGAATGGTGTGGCCAACACGACTAGGGCAGTGATTGTTCCCCTGTACTCAGCACTGGTGAAGCCACATCTCTAACACTGGGTTCAGTTTGGGGCCCCTCACTACAAGAAAGACACTGAGGTGCTGGAGTGAGTTCGGAGAAGGGCAATGAAGCTGGTGAAGGGTCTGGAGCAATACCTAGATTGTAAGTGGTATGACAGTTTAATCACAATTTTCTTAAATCAAGCAGAAAAATATCTGTACTAATACTCTTCTAAGATGGATAAGTCAAAAGAAACATTCACGGTGCAGAACCTGCAGGGCACAGCTTCTTCTTTGGGAGGCCTGTTTCTGAAAGGATTGCACCTTGATTGGCAGATAGAAGTAGTAACATGCCAAGAATTTGATTGTTGTCTGAGTACAGGGTTCTTGTAGGCTACCTTCACCATTTTTATACTTATTAAACAGAGTGCTAAAGTAGTTAAAAATCTATCCTAAGGAAAATAAATAGGAAACAAAGATGGATTTTAAACAGCCCTACTTGGTGCAAATGAGTATTCAGTTCTGGATTCAAGATTAAAACATGTATACTTTTTTTTGTTTTTTCCTTTACTGCTTAAAGCTTCCTTTTCTGATCCAGTAAGCCATTCATATCCCTGGTAGCCTTTTTAGTGACTACACCAGGTGCTGGAGTAGCCTGCTTCAGGTCTAACCTAACTTTCTAATGATGCTGTGCCGGAGTTAAATCCCAAAAAGAAACACCCAGTGGAATCGATCTGGAGATGTTAGCATGGTTCACTTTTTTGGTTGTTCTTATTTAAATGTTACTGCAAATAGCAGCAGTGCATGCTATTGCAAAGGCTCAAGCAAGTACAAGACTTTGTCATTTCTCTTCTGTCTGTTAATAGCAATAACTGAGAGCAGAAATGCAGATACCTTTCTGATGCACAGAGAACTGCTCTTACCTCTTCTTTAAAATCTGATTACTAACTCCTTACATGAGTAGCAAAAAAAGAGAAGAGAGAACATCATGTAATATCTTGAATTGGAAGGGACCTGTAAAGATCATTGAGTCAAACTCCCTGCTCCTCACAGGACTACCTAAAACTAAACCATATGACTAAGAACATCATCCAGATGCTCCTTGAACCTTGACAGGCTTGTTGCTGTGATCACTTCCTTGGGGAGCCTGTTCCAGTGACTGACCACCCTCCTAGTGAAGGGCGTTTTCCTAATGTCCAGTCTGAACTTCCTCTAATGCAGCTCCATTCCATTTCCTCCTGTCCTATTGCTGGTCACCAGAGAGAGGAGATCAGCACCTCCTCCTCCACTGCTCTCCATGAGGAAGGAGTAGACTGTGATGAACTCACCCCTCAGCCTTCTCTTCTCCAAGCTGAACAAACTAAGTGACCTCAACTGCCCTTTGTAAGTCTTGCCCTCGTGGCCTTTCACCATCTCGGTCTCCCTCCTCTGGACACCCTCCCATAGTTTGCTCTCTTTCTTATATCGAGGTGCCCAAAACTGCACACAGTGTTCAAGGTGGGGCCACAACACTGCCATGTAGAGTGGGACAACCACCTCCCTTAACGAGCTAGCTATGTTGTGCTTGATGGAACCCAGGACATGGTTGGCCCTCTTGGCTGCCAGGACACACTGTTGGCTCATGTTCAACTTGCCATCAACCCAGCCCTCCAGATCTCTTTCTGTGGGGCTGCTTTCATGCCTCTTGTCTCCTGATTTGTACATATAACCTGGATTACCCTGTCCCAGGTGGAGGATCTGGCACTTGCTTTTGTTAAATTTCATGAAGCTGGTGACTGCCCGGCTCTCTAGTCTATCCAGATCTCTCTGTATGGCCTCACTACCCTTGAGCGAGTCCACAGCTCCTCCTAGTTTAGTGTCATCAGCAAACTTACTTAATGTACATTCAGTTCCTGCATCCAGATCTTTTATAAAAGCAATAAAGAACACTGGCCCTAAAACAGAGCTCTGTGGAACCTCGCTAGTGACTGGTTAACAGCCTGATGTCACCCCATTTACTATAAACTTTTGAGCCCATCTGTCAGCCAATTGCTCGCCCATCATATAATGGACTTCTCTAGCTGTGTGCTGGACATTTTGTCCAGAGGGATTGTCGTGGTTTCAACGCAGGGAGAAAATAAAAAAACACTGCAGATGTATTTTTCTTAACTCTCTTCCCTCTTCCCCCTTTTCTCCCCCCCTCCTCCCCCTTTTCACTAAGGACAGGCGATTTTGAGAGGAAAAGGAAAAGAAGGACAGAGAGAAGAGAGCTGGAAAATTTGAAAACGTTTTACTACTGCTACTAAATAAACATAGAGAAAAATAACGCAGAACAAATATTATAGAACCAGCCTTGCAATTCCCAGCAGCTACTCCAGCAGGACCCTGCAGCCAACCGGAACTAGATTCAGTCTGTCACAAGGCCTCACCTTGCAGGGATGGCAGAAAAGAAGCAGAGATGAAGAAGAAGCGAAGCAGCAGAAGACCCAGCAGAAGAGAGCAGAGAGTCCTTCTGGTCTCCACCTTTTATATCCAGGATGTTGTGAATGGGATGGAATACTTCAATTGGTCAATTCATGGCCACCTGACTCAGACCACTTCCTCTTGTTGCTTACCTCAATGACGCAGGACGAGGGTACTGTGAGAGACAGTATCAAAAGCTTTGCTAAAATCAAAAAACTCCACATGCACTGGCTTCCCTTGGTCAACTAGATGGGTGACCTTGTCATGAAAGGAAATTAAGTGGGTTAAGCAGGTGAACCCATGTTGACCATGACCAATGACTGCACTGTCTCTCAAGTGTTTTTCAATAGGTCCCAGAATAAGATTCTCCAGAATTTTACCAACCTCTGCAATGAGACTGACCGGCCTGTAGTTACCAGGGTTTCCCTTCTTACCTTTCGTGAAATTTGAGACAACCTTTGCCAGCTTCCAGTCCACTGGGACCTCTCCAGACTTCCAAGATAATTGAAAAGCAATGGAGAGAGGTCCTGCAAAAGCATCAGCCAACTCTTTCAGTACCCTGAGATGAATTCAGTCAGGCCCCATAGAAGTACGTACAGCCAGCTGGAGCAGCAGGTCTTGAACAAGTTTAGGCTTGGCTGGGAGTTTATCATGCCCTTGGTGCAATATGCCAACACAGGCCCCCAGGGCTCCCAGAGCCCATCATCCATGTTAAAGACAGAGGTGAAGAAGGCATTAAACATCTCTGCTTTGTCTACATCCTTATTTGTGAAGTGACCTCATCGAGCAATGGACCAATATTATCTCTGATCCTCCTTTTGCTGTTAACATATTTTAAAAAGCCCTTTTTGTTGTCCTTCAGAGTGCTGGCCAGCATGAACTCTAATAGAGATTTGGCCACATGAATTTTCTCTTCACAGTGGTAAACAGCATCTCTGTAGTACTCCCATGTTACATGTCCTTGTTTTCAACATCCATGCACTTCTCTTTTCCACCTAGCTTCTAGAAGAAGATCTCAGCCCAGCCAGCCTTCTGCCTCACATGCTTGACTTCTGACACTTTGGAATTGCCTGCTTCTGTGCTTTTAAGAGACAGCTCTTAAGTTTACAGCTCAAGTCGAGTAAAACAAAATTGCTTTAGAAAAATTCTGTTGCTAGCAATCTAGGACAACAGATATAGCAAGGAGCAGACTCAGAGTGCTATGAAGAAGCCTACTGATGTCTGCACCTCAGCTGGGTGAGGAATCGCATCTTCCACATGCTGAAGGACCAAGAGGTAATAAAAAACCCTCAAACCATTTTTATATACAGTATTTCAGCAAGAGGCACTTCACAAGCATTCTCTAGAAAGCTCCTGACAAGCAATGCAGATAAACACCTCGCTATGAGGCTGGGAAGTTATAAGCAACTTAAACATATTATTAAGTTGCAAAAGGACCTGGAGAGAAGCCACACCAGGGCTGGCAGCTGGATCCTGAACCCTGTCCTGAGCTGACCTTTTGACTTAGAAAAAACATCCTCATGTCCATCATTTCTTGCAGGTGTTCCACAGAAGTAATGTTTACAAAAGACAACTATTATTTAAAACCTTTAATAACTAACATATCCTTATTGCCCTGGTCTCAAACTGTCTGCTTTCCAGAAGATGGGGTGGAGACGGGAAGTACTTAAAAAAACAACTTTTGAGACATATCTTTTAATATCTACCTGCAGCCTAGTACCTCTTGCCCTCCTCCTCTTTAGAGTAGTGAAAACTCACGGATGAGTATGACAGATATAAAGCAAGAGGCTAGTATACAAATTCCTTACTATAATTCACTGCTTTTCCTGGGGAGATGCCATTTCGTTTGCACCTGCTAATAAATCTAGGGTTTGGTTTAAAACTATCTCCAGCAAACAAAAGCTCATACACTAGCCAACTGCACCACCTAGCTTCGCTCTGAAGGATCTTCAGAGTCCTATTTTTCATGACACCTGTGGTTATTTTCCTTCAAGGTGAATGTTCCTTCCAGTATCACCCCTGCTCATGTGGTGTCTCGCCGCTGATATTACAAACAATTCAACAGCTTTGACACATTCAGAGTTCAAGAAACCTCTCACCTAGAAACAACATAGTATTGGTGTTTGTAGGAGTAGTAACAGAGCTACTTTATTTGCCCTTCCATTCTTCTACTTTATGCACACTGGTGTGACCTTTCAGCTCACAGACATTTGCTATAGCTCTTGCATGCACGTTTACCTAATGTGTTGGTTTGGTTCATTACTGCACGGAGCACCATTGGTTAAAACCACCCTGATTACACATGAGCTCCACCACTTACTGATCCTACATCTGGGAAGTTAAAGGCTCCCTCGGGCCCATTTCTAGCAGTATTTCCTTTTCTAGGAGTGTTACAACAGGGTGCCTGTGATCTCTGACTTCAGTCAAAATTGTCTGGACTTTTAATGAAAACCAGTACATTCCCACTAAGTTTAAATTCTGAGAAAAGCACGTTTTCTGCAGTTTTTTGAGCACTGGGAAATGGAACAGGAGACCCTGGGTACTTCCCTCGGCTAAATGCACAACACCACAGTTTTAAATTACTTTCTGACCTCATCCAGTTTCAATTCTCTAAAGAGGAATGGAAGCAGAACAGAGCATCTAATCTGTACCTCAACATCAGACTGAGGAACAATGCAAATATGGCTACTGCATCTCTACTCTGATGTCCAAGCTGGGCCACAGTCCCTTGTAATGTATTTGCAAAGTGTCTCTGAAGACAAGACCCAGAGAAATTCACACACAAAATCTGCACCACATAATCAGTTCAGTTCAACCAATGTAGGTAACCAGGAAAAGAAGCCAGAACACCAGTTCATGAATCTCTTGGAAGGTTCACAGACTGTTTGCAAGGTGTCCTGTGGCCCTTCTTTTCTCTTTCCTTTCTTTCCTAGATTGGTACTTCTTGCCAAGGCCTTAGGCCCATCCTAGAAAAAAGGTATATCTCTCTTTCATATAAAACCTGTGGATATAGCACATTTAATTCTCTTACAGTGATGACACCTCATTTAATATGGTTTTAGGGCATGTTAAAATTTAGCAGTGGCTAAGCTGCTGAAAGCAGCAGTCACTGAGATGCTACCCTTGCCACGTTGCAAGACAAATTTCTTCATTACTAGCTGCACTTAAACTCATTCAAAAAGCATGAATATGAAAAAAGTTCCTTAATCTGAACAGATCTGTGAAAAGAGTACAAAAAGCTTTGTGCTCTTATTTTGACAAGCTCACCATAAACTAAGAGTCACAGCAAGCTTGTCAGCGCACAGGGAGTCAGTACCCTTTCCTGCTCAGCTTGCTTTTAAAAAGATTATTAAGATGTTTTACAGAAGCAGATATGTTAAATCTATCTTACATGTCACACAATTTCACTCTCAGTTTCTGCCAGAGTCCGGAACATCCTCAGCATCCTAGGAGAAATTTTGGCAATTTTGTTTTGTTCCTTAATCTTGTTTGATTGCTGCTAGGGTTCACCAGATATTCACTAGGGAGAGAGAGAAGAAAGTGGTACATCGGGCTGCAATTTTTGGTCACACATGAACAGTACCAAATGAAATATTTGCCCAGTCACACAGACAAAGTTACAAGATCAGGCTCTGAATTTCAGAGCTGTGCATTATACAACACAAGATAAAAAGCAATAATTTCACATGCACATGGTATGGAATTAGCTTTACAACTTTTGGGGAGGGGCTTGACATGAATAAAAATACAGCCTCCTTTCTTAATTGCCTGATTCGTGCAATGCTTTCCAGGATTTTCAGGGCTCTTAAATTTTTATTCTCCAATATGATGCAAGGTGTTCCCTCAGTCTGCTTTCATGAGTACTGATCTGTATTTAAACCCAGACTTATACTTTATTTAAGGTGATACCCTTTCAACACCTGCCAAAAGAATCATAACAACAAATGAAGCTTTTGTCTAGAGCAACATCTCCTACTTTCTGCGCTGTGGTACTTGTTGGAAGATGCAACAAAGAGAGCAGCAATGATAAGGCTGAACGCAACAAAGCATAATCCACAGGCAAGGAAACAGTGCAGCTAAGTGTGAGTAGAGCCATCTTTACTTTATTTTCAGAAATATGTTCCCGAGAAGGCAGCACACCTCAGCATTTTCTCATGAGCCACTGGCAAAGCTGTTACCTACTGTCTTGAGGAACGTGACTGGAGTTGTCCTGAATCAGCGTTGCTCAGACAAGATTGGCTTATGCATGAACAAACTTTGCAAACCTCTGGCTGTCATCCATAACCCTATTTCTGTTCCCTTTCTCCTCACTCTCATGTTTATGGACAACTGTCCAGCTTGCAAGCACTTACTCTAAAGCAGAGTAAATCAGCTCCTGGCTGAGAACCTCCGAGCTGGGATTTTCACAGTTGCACAGAAGATGCCCATGGGCTGTTTGTCATCATATTAATAGATACAAAGATTTGTGAAGTGTGTGCTGTTGCTACCCTGATATTTCCCAGGTAGATTCACCTCCTTGCCCTTCATGATGCTTCAGTTCTCCCTTCAGCTATAATCACATTCAGCCACTGTCAGGCAGATGGGGTGTCTCTATGGGTTCCAGTACAGAGCTGCAGCGCTAGAGCTCTCTCACAGGCCAGTGATGCTGCTGGTGTCATCACACGCACAGCTACCAAGGTGACTCCCTCTTTAGAGACCATGGTGATACGAAGAGCGGGGTGAAAACAAAGGGTCAGGAAACTAGAATGGGCTTGATGGCTCAAAAGAGCATTTTTCCAAAACATCTAAAGTGGTGTTTTAGAGACATAATACAAAACCAGAGCAGAGGATTCTGCGGAAGGAACTATCAGAAAAATTCATCACTGCCCAGTGAAATAAACATGCAGACATTCTGCATGGATTTAAATTAAGTAATGTCTGGCCAAAGAAACACCATTATTTCCACCGGATGAAACCTAGCAAAATTTGTATGGATGACAAAAGGAGTTCACCTGAGAAAACAAGATCACTTTACTCTGAGTTTCCAGAATGGAATATTTTATTGTAGACATTCAGCCAGACTCACGCAAAAATAATTTATGCCGATTTATTGAAAGTTACAATTCATAAATGTGTACTACTATGGTATTACCAAGAAACAGTTGCTCATTTCAGATGAAAAAGGGAATGACAGCACACTGAAAAAGGGTTGACAGCACATGTATTTTTATTTGGAAATATTTCTGCAAATGACTTTGCACAGCAAAATGAGATTACTATGCATCATATCATTCAGTGTTCCTTCATTCAAAATAACCTCTTCTAGTAATTTAGTTCAATTATGAAAACACTTAAATCCACTGTAGATATAAAATATACTATGCAATGCTCCTTGCAGACTGTGGCACAGACAAGTTCCAGTATCGCTGTGTATGGAAAAAGCATTTACTTTCAGTTTTACACACCGTCTCTTCAATTGTTGCTGAATGACAGAAGTCCAAAGGATGAGTAGCAGTAACTACTGGTTGACTCTGTCTTGTAAAGGTGGTCTCAGAACCCACTGAATTTTTACTGGCCTTATAGTATAGTAAGTTAACAACTAAGGAGAAGCCAAATAAAACAGAACAGGAGTACAGCAGAAGAAATAAATTGAAGGAAGAGGTATAGAAAGCAAGCATGAAAACTACATTGAAAGATGAAGAAAGTTGTACTAGTAATTTTATTCTTTTATAAAGAAATAAAAATCCTGCAATAATGCCCAAGTTAGTGAACTATTAGAGTACCATTTGGCAGCAGGCCTCTGAAAGTCTGTTTCAGCTTCCCAAAGTGTGAATACCTTTCACAGGTCAAAAATAACTGAAACTGGAAACATAGGCTGGACCAATCCACTCTCAAAAACCTCATGCTCCTTTCACTTATGTATTTAAATTAAAATTTTACGTTCTTCAGAAGCCCAGTTGTTTGTATATCCTTCTCTCTCACACTGTGCATGTAACAGGTCAACAAATACTTATGGAATCTTCCATTATATTTGGAGACATCTATTCTCAATTTAAGTAAACTGCAGAATTAATTAATTAAACTGGTTTCTCTCATACATTCTAGTCTGTTGAGAAAGCTTTAAATGTAAACTGTGTACTTAAACTGCTGTGCTCTTTCAAACCCACAAACAACTTGTATGTTGTCCATTGTTTCAAACTCATTCAAAAACATGGCTAAGTTCAACATTATCAACTGCATACTACTGTAAAAAACTAATTCGGTCAAAAACAGGCTGATGAACAATGTTATGACAATTGCTAAGAAAAGGAAATACTAAAATTAACATCATTCCCTCTTATTTTTCTGCTGCTATCTGCACAGTATCACCAACAACTTCAGCAGCTTGTCATACCACCTTCTTCCTCATCTTTAAACTGTAGGCATGCTGCTGATTCTAGTGGTTATAGCTGATGTTTCAACAACTGCAGCTAAAAAAAAAAAATCAACAGGAAGAGAACAAGTGTACCTGTTCTTCCACAAATTACATAGGAAAGAAAGTGCTGTAATGATACATCATCTATAGATAGCTTTTCCTCTATAATAAAAACAGCAAGTAATGAATACATGAAATAACTACCTCCATTGCATTACCTGAGATGCTCAATCAGTTGAGTTTTTTCCTGCCAAAGGGATACGGTCCCAAAGCTGTAGCAACTTGTCTCCAACTTGTGGTTCCAGCTCCTAGAAATGAGTAGGAAATTAGAGAAATTATTTGCACTGCTACTATTGAACATACAGAAACCATTTATAACAGAACTGTTAGATGAAGTTACTGGTGATTACTTTCAGTCTTTCTGAAGGAGCTCATTCCTTTTGCTATTGAGACACACATTAGAACTCCCCGCACAGGAAGATTTTTTCACTAGGGCTCAGGAGGAGATAAAATCTTTCATAAGCAACCCTGGCCTACAGGCTGTCTGGGGTTTTTTCATTCACAACAAGGTGTCAGTTCTTAAGAAGAGAATTCTGAGTGAACACACCACCACCACATACAAGAACATATGCACCATACTTTGTATTTGCCACGGGTCACTTATTAACTAAAGACCATTATTCTCTGCATCTTCTAAGTTTAATGCAGTCAAGTGTGCAGGAGAATGTGGAAAGGCAGGTCACAAGTAATACAGTAGCTCTTGGTGGAATCACAGATATTAATATAAATCAGATTACATATCTCACACTGAAAGCCAGCGCCATGTGGAACAATCAGGCACTTTCAGTTACATCAGCTGCTCCCTAGCCACACTTCCCCACTCAGCATCTGTACCGTGCCCAGAATGAATGTGTACTATTCTGTTCCAAATTAAGGAGAAAAATTACACCAGTGAACACTAGTCTTGTTACAATTTGTATGTGCTTGACTCCAAAACTACATAAAATTTTTTTCCAAGCTCTTTACCTGAGGCACTAAGCTGTCCAAGCAACTGTGTTCTCATTCCTATGATGATTTCCATTGTGGCTTTAGACAGAAAGTTCATTTCATGCCCTGCCATTTTTTAGATATCTTTAAAAATAGCTGCACTTATGCTGTTTTCTGCTCAAAGAAACATGTTCAAGTATACTTGCATAAATGGCAAAAGCTATTTGGCCCCAGTCTGAAATAAACACATGAATTTGTGAATAATTTCACTCTTAATAAGTTGTATCCCCTGCAGGGCAGTGTCACTATTCTGTCAGTACATTTACAGTTTTGATAAAACAGTGAATTTTGTTCTAAACCAATATTTGTAATCATGTCAGCAGTACGGAGACAGTAACTACTCCTACATTTATACAGTCCTAAAATTACATTTGGCACTTTGAAGGCAACCACGAAGCTGATGTGGCCTCCAGTGAAAATGGGTTTGGCACCCCTGGTGTAGGGATTAGCTAATGTGTACCTATTGGGTCAGCAGGTCTTGTCTTTTGGAAAATAAAACCTGTTTTGTGACCTTGTGAAGGAGTAAGCTGATTTTCTTCCCTGAGGTCACCTGCTGTTGTGTTGAGGAGGATGCCACAGACCAGCCTGAAGTAGCTGAGACTCCCCGGGGACCCTGGAAGAGCCCTGAAGACCCCAGGGGCTCCCCATGGGGTTTGGGAGCATCTCAGGAGGGGAGGCAGCTTTTCCTGGTCTCCAGGTATTGGGATTAACCTTTTTCCAGAGGGGTACCTCGCGCAGTCTGTGTCGTTGGGTTTCTTGTGCTGCATATGGTGCTGATCCCACAAATTACATTTTTAGTTTGAAGTCTGTGTTTAAAGCAGCGGCTACCTTTTACACTTGGCTGTGTGTTTCAGCCTGAGTAAGTGAGGAACCTGGGGGCTCACATGAACAGCTAAATAATAATTAACTCTGGCTCTCTCCCAGCCATCACTGCGTGCCTTCTGCCATGCCTGTAAAGAATATTTTTGCCATTTGCCTGTTAATTAGATTAGCTAAAAATTGCTCATTTTACTTTTCATTTTACTTTCTTAAAAAATGGCATTTATGTCAATAAAACAAAGGCAGAAACCATTCTGAAAGAAATGTATCAAACCAGATTTTTTTCTTCTAGTTAAGTACAATCATTATGTTAAATCATTGTAAGATCATTATATTAACTTATTATAATTATATCAAAATCATTATTTTAAGTTATTGGTGTAGCAGGATATAAAGTGGCACCTTGTTGGAACACTGAGAATTTAACCAGGTTTGAAAATACAAACAAAAAGATCTGACAAAAAGTGTTCCTTCACAAATGTGTAAGCCCAGTATAAACAGGAAAGCCACTAGGCAAAAATAAAGTTTCTTCTCTAAGGACTTGGTCATAGTCTACTGTTCTATATCCAACTTGACTGGTACACCATTTACTTTGATATGTAGTCTCTTGTGACTATTACTCTATGTGAAAATGAAATAATATCTGGAAAGCCCTGAGAAGTGCCATATGGTCACTAAATGTTCCTGCAGTCAAACGTTTTCTACACAGCATGGCTGCATGCTTTTGAGAGGCCTGTGTAGGTAGGACTAAAGGGTCTTGATATGCAAGAGTGCAAGCAATGGTAAGAATAGGATCCAGGCACTTCAAAATAACAGCACACGACGCCATTTTACCAAGGTGGTTGTACTGGTAGTTTGGTGAGATGATAACCAAGTTCAGTGAGATCTTCCCAAGGATCCATAGCATCTGTTATTTGTTAAAAAAAAAAATTAAAAAGGGAAGGAGGGGGAAGTAGACAACACTAATTTACAATAAAAGCAGAAAGTATGTGAATACTGAACATTAACTAGACTTGTTTCTGAATGCTAAGAAAGCAAGTCAAACTCTTTCAACAGTTTGAGATGAGATTTTAAGCACTCTCTTCCCTTAGCATGGAAAAATACATCCACACACACAAAATGAAAATAGAAAACACACAAAAACTCAAAGCATCCTTAAGTAACTAAACAACAGTCTCAATACAAACAAAACACAGTAAGATATGTTGCCACACCATAAATATAGAATCAAATACAATTCCCATCTAAATCTGTTCCTCTGCTGGCCTTAAGCATTTGCACAGCATTTCTCACAATTAAAGTTGGTGGCGGATCAGGAGCTTTCATAAGAAAGTCGACAATTGGACAGTTAATTGGAGCCAGAAGTTTTGTGTGTAAACAAAGCTCCTGCAAGTTAAAAAAGAAAAGACTGTTAAGATTGGGGGAGGCGGGGAGAGAGGGCAGGGAACAGGTAGAAATTGCTTTTTTGGAGTAATAGTATGGTTTCATGAGAATACATTTTTTAGAAGTTATAACTTCTGACCAAACATGCACCTAAAGTGGCATTCTTAGAAGTTCTGTAATCTGAAATTGCAACATATTCTGAAATTGGAGCCTACCAAAGAGATGAAAACAGAGTCCAGGATGACAGTGCTCAGCCCTTGAAAATAAAATGCGGGAAGTTGTCAAAAATTAGAATTTCTTAAAATAAAATAAAATAAACACACACACAGAATGGAAATGCAGAAGCAACAGGCCTAAAAAAAGATAATTTTGTCATTCAGTGTAAGCCCCGCATATGAGGTGAGAGTTTTCCAGCACATTAATTATTTTCAGTAGTACAAAAAATTGGTTATTATCATTTTACCTCAACACTGAAAGATCTGCCAAAACAAAAATATAGCCTATCTAAAAATAAAGTAATGTGGGTTTTTTGCTAACCTAAGATCCATCCATCAATGCGAGAGCAAAATAACGGACTCAACGACAGATCAATATGATAGTAGTTGAAGACACTTTATTGCTCTAACAAAGTTATATTTATACCTATCTTATTTCCGTACACGTGACACGCTATTATTTGATTGGATAAACAGTTTGTCCACAAGCATAGCTACATTGCTGATTGGCTCTTGCTACTACATCTACTTGCTACTACACTACCCTATATATGGTAGCTGTTTGCATTCTCGCATTTAACTGCTTCTTGCCCGTTCTTGCTTTTATGCTTGCTCAAGCAGCTTTTGCTGTTTACATCATGTCCTTGTACCAGGACCTAATCAGCAAGGCTCGATGGATAGTCCATGAGATTGTTGTAATGTCCTTGTCTGGTCAAGTACATTGCCATAATTCCCCCTTTCTCTTCTCGGACTATCAGCACTCTTTCGATGACATTATTTATCATGTTGGAAACACATTTAAAAATACAAAGTACAATAATGAGCACTATAGCTATCACAATCAAAATAATTAATCCTTGCTTTCTAAATCAAGAAGCCATCCTGTAAGTCTCCAGCCCTTAAATAATTGATCTAACCCCCTATCGGTCACTGTCTAGTAGAAAAAATGCGCAGGCCACACCAGCAAATCAGACAGCAACTGATGAGTTTATTCTAAGCCAAGCGTAAATCCAAAAATTACACCAAATACCACAAATTTCTCAAACAAGCTCATTCTATAAATACTAATCTATGAGATCTACAGTAAAAATATCCTCTCTTTTGCACAGTTCCTAACTGATTTATCCTATTACTCCTAATACATAGAGGACTAAATGTGTAATTTAGATAAACATGTTGACTACCATTGTAATGTATTTTATACTTTCCACAGTACCTACAAAACCAAATTACATATAAACTACAAGCATGACAGATAGGACAAACTTGACTACTTGCTCTTGTATATTGTTCTGACACTGTTCACAAACTAGCTGGATACAAGCGTCCCTGGGCACAGACCCCAGCAATTCCAGTTCCTGTGGTTCAAGATCTGCTTCCGGGAGGCAATTAATCCAAAGTGCCATGTTGGTATTATCACAGTTCTATCATTATCACAATGCCTCTGCACCGACCACTATTTTTAAACAATCGTGTGATGCTGCTATAGTCATCAAGGGGGATGCCAACCAAGCGTATGTGGAACGGGTTTTCTGGAGATGCCATAGCTAGGCACGTGGAGTCCTGGCCAGTCGTGTTGGCTAAAGTAATCCACATGTTAGTCTTTGTGCAGGCATTCAAAACGCAGCAATTGCAGCAATTGTTGTCAGGAAGATAACACAGGTTTCACATTTTGCGCCGGCAACCATTGCGGCCCTTGATCTGTAAAGATACAAGCATAGCTTCTCCCCCAGGTTATCAATTGATGTGGCCCTTCCACCATTAACTAGTGATTTGACCATAACTAGTGTAGTTTCTTTCTGATTTAGCATGTTTTTGGGTCATACTTGTAAAGTGTTTCATCACAGGGGGAATTTGGGCTGCACCACTTAGATATAAGTGATTCATCACATACAATGCTTTTTACAATCAGTTTTGCGGTGTTTCCCCTACTTTTCCCACTTTTTGTTTTTTAAAAAAAAATTTTTCAGAATCAGATGCGTGCGTTGGACCTTGACTACGTACTCAGAATCACAAATCAAATTTAGAGGTTCCTCCTTAAAAAGCTTTAAGTAATGTAAAGCTGCACCAAGTTCTACTAATTGGGTTGAACCTTCAATAATTTTTACAGAACGATACCAATTGTTATCTTCATGCCAGACCACTACAGCTTTAAGAGACTTCCCCGAACTATCAACAAAAAACTGTGCAAGCATATGAGATCAGACCAAATACAAGCATGGTCTGTGACCTGATGTGAAAGACATGCAGGTTCTGCAGCAATGTACATTTAGGCATGCCAAAAGCAATACTGTTAAGAAAATCAGCTAGTGTGATTTACAAGGACATAGATTGCAAATTAAAAAAAAAATCAAAATGAGATTTCACAAATGGTACATATATGACAAAAGGATCATGGCGTATTACAACAAATTCATTCCCTGCATTTCTTGGTCAGAGAAACAATCAGTATTGTTCTTTCCTTCTTTCTTTCCTTCTTTCTTTCCTTCTTTCTTTCCTTCTTTCCTTCTTTCTTTCCTTCTTTCTTTCCTTCTTTCTTTCTTTCTTTTTCTTTCTTTCCTTCTTTCCTTCTTTCTTTCTCTTTCCTTCTTTCTTTCCTTCTTTCTTTCTTTTTCTTTCCTTCTTTCTTTCTTTCTTTCTCTTTCTTTCTTTCTTTCTTTCTTTCTTTCCTTCTTTCCTTCTTTCCTTCTTTCCTTCTTTCTTTCCTTCTTTCTTTCCTTCTTTCTTTCCTTCTTTCCTTCTTTCTTTCCTTCTTCATTTCCTTTTTTCTTTCTTTCTTTTTCTTTCTTTCCTTCTTTCGTTCTTTCTTTCTCTTTCCTTCTTTCTTTCCTTCTTCCTTTCTTTTTCTTTCCTTCTTTCTTTCTTTTTCTTTCCTTCTCTTTCTTTCTTTCTTTCTTTCCTTCTTTCTTTCTTTCTTTCTTTCTTTCTTTCTTTCTTTCTTTCTTTCTTTTCTTTCTTTCTTTCTTTCTTTTCTTTCTTTCTTTCTTCCTTCCTTCCTTCCTTCCTTCCTTCCTTCCTTCCTTCCTTCCTTCCTTCCTTTCTTCCTTCCTTCCTTCCTTTCTTCCTTCCTTCCTTCCTTCCTTTCTTCCTTCCTTTCTTTCTTTCTTCCTTTCTTCCTTCCTTTCTTCCTTCCTTTCTTCCTTCCTTTCTTCCTTTCTTTCTTCCTTTCTTTCTTCCTTTCTTCCTTTCTTTCTTCCTTTCTTTCTTCCTTTCTTTCCTTCTTTCTTTCCTTCTTTCTTTCCTTCTTTCCTTCTTTCCCACGATCTCAAAAACTAGCATGGTGAATTTACTAAGAAGTCTCTTACAACTAGTTACCACAGAATAAGTCCATTAAAAACAAAACAAAACAAAATTTTGGTTTGATTTCCCAGCTTCATTAGAACTATGGATCCACTGGCAATGCCTTTAAATTTCACCCTCAGACTCCTTCATGCAGTATTACAGTTCTCTAGCAGTAACATTGCTGGGGGGAGGGCATGGGGGGGGATAAAACCTCCCTCTCACCCCCATCTGAGATGGTAAGATCTCTAGCCCAGCATGAAAATAAATCAGTCCAAACTCCACATCAAACCGGCCTGGCTCAACTCCACACCCGAATTAGTACCAGTCTGACCCAGAGAAGCATCCAGCACTCTGATTTCCCAAAGCTGAGCAGTGTGAAAAGACTGACTTCAGCAAGGAGGTAAAATGATGAGCTCTTTCCCCAGATGTGCCAGAACCTAAGAAACAAGATGGAAGCAAAAAGAAAACAGCACTGACAACCTCTGATTCAGAGCTGAGAAGCAACGCAGTGCCACAACAAGAATGGATGACAACATTCCAGGACAGAGGCGGGGAATAAAGCCCCCTTTCTTCGCTTAGCAGCAGGCAACCAGGTTTTTTCTTTTTTTCTTTCTTTTCTTGCTGCAGTTTAGACATAGCCAAGGCCACGCAGGTGGCATAATCGCTGGTGCTAAGGAGGAGTTGCCGGACCGCTGGGTTACGATGAGCTGAGTTTACCTTGCAGCTTGACACAGGCCTGAAATTTATGTTCAAGCTGTACAGCACAGGCCTGGGATATTTTGCTTTTTTGTTTTCCCATTTCATTCCAAACATGATACACTTTATATGCAATTCCAATTAGCTCAACAGTCATTACATTCCTTAGCTCCATTTACCTTTTACAATCTATAGATGCCAAAAACCAGCATACCAGCATCAATCCATTATTCCATTTTCCTAGATCCAAATCAGTTCATATTCTAGCAGCTTTTAAATACAACCTCATACAATAACAAGTTCACATCATAGCACTTAGGTTGGGTTTTGGTTTGTTTGTTTGTGTTTGTTTGGTTTTTGTTTGTTTGGGGTTGTGGTTTTTTTGGGTTTTTTTGTTGTTGTTTTTTTTTACAATACCAATCAGAGTTTAACAGTTTAAATTCTTTCCTTGTCTCAAAATTATTAGATAACAGTAAGAGCAAATTAACTTACAGTACCGTACTTCATCCCATTTTTTCCAAAGTTCTGCAGAACAACATCAGTTTCAATACAGCACTAAACCCCAGAATTCCACATTCAAGCCACATTCAAGTACAATATAATTTCAAGGGGTTTTTATCAGAATATTTCCCCAAAAGTTACTCTAATGTGTAAGGTTGCATCCTAAGGGGAAGCAAAGTAATATTTTAGTAGCGGAAACAGATCCCATTTTGTAATTATCTCCGCTAACAAAATTCTTTTGGTACCAAATATATATATATATGAACTAAAATACTGAGCTCAGATATGAAAACCAAATACCAAGTTCAAATATGCAGATGGATCACAGTTACACTTGTTCTAGACAATATCCCGATTTCTGCATTGCACCTTTGAGCTGCTTACCGCTCAGCCAGGTAGAGGTGCCGCTGGGTCTCCCTGACAAAATAGGTCAGTGCACGGTGGAGCCCAATCGGCACCCGCCTCCCTGCTGCTCTAGCAAGCTGGACTGGGCAAGGCTTTTATTAGTGCCTCATCTGGCGTGCTACAACTGTTATCCCCAAACCAGGATTCTTTACCTGGTGTGCATACAAAAGAGCCAAATTTAGTACACCGTGATGAGACACAGCCTATCACAGAGTTGTGCAAGTCTGAATGCTGGAATAAAGCTAGCATGCTGGAAAGAAAAGTAACGGCTACTACACACAAATTTTTATTATCACATTCATGCAGCAAAGAACTAAATTACTCATGATCTTCTGTATTATCACAAAACGCACATTTCGAGCCCAGGGATTCTCATTATTTAACAGTCTGTGAACTCACCGTCCCACACAACAGACAAAGACCTACTAGGACTGCAATGTGCTTAAACAGATACCCACAAAGAAAACAGGCTAACAAGGAAAACATCTATGATTGCTGTTATACTTAAAAATACTTAAAGGCTCTATTCTCGGGCCGGTTATTTATACATCAGCAGGTCCAGTCCTTTGACCTATATTTAGATCTTTGTACATGACCTTGATTCCTGCAGTTTTTCGTACAGGCACTTCCTTACCTAATGCGCTGTTGTGAATGACCATAGGAGGGTTATCTTCCCAATGGTCACTAGGTGGCGGCATCTCTCTAGAAATCTTCTTCGGGCATACTTCCGGTGGAACGACTTTCTGCTCTTCCCTAGGTTCGGCACGGTTGTTTGGAGGCATAGAAACAGGGATTGCAGATGGGACAACGCCGGGTAGAGTGAGGCCAAAAGTAGTCTGGGCAGAGTCATGCCCCTGTCTCCTCTTTCTCTCATTGTCACTAGGACACAGAGTGCAGCAAAAGCAGAAACCGTGGCTTTAAAATTGGCTTTCATTTCTTGAAGCGTGGTCTTAATTAACTTCCATAATGTAGCAAAACCCTTAACTTCTTTCGAGCCATTGCTAATGCTATCCCATAGGGCCTCTCCGATAGCTTCCCAAGTGCATAACTTAAAGGCAGTTCCTACATCAATCAATAACCCTTGATCTCTGCTCCATAATAGAAGCCGCTGTAGACAGGTTTCGTCATATTTTATACCTCTCATAGAGAGTATGTGTTGGAGGAGCTTTAGAACCACCTCTTCCTCTTTAGAGGCTGTCTGCCCCATCTCCTCCCCCGACCGCTTACCTCTTCTTTTGGGTAAGACCTTCACCTCTTTTACGGGTGCTCCTCGCCTCTTTGGAAGAATTCAAAGGCTAGCCTTTCCATCTCTTTTGGACACTTCAGCTGGGGCAGCTGAACTCTCGGTCAGGATCCTCCTGTCACTCTTCTCTTTTCGTTCGTTTCCAAATGGTGCAAAAGATCCGAGGGTCCCTGTTCGGGCACCAATTGCGGGAGCAAAATAACGGACTCAACAACAGATCAATATGATCGTAGTTGAAGACACTTTATTGCTCTAACAAAGTTATATTTATACCTATCTTATTTCCGTACACGTGACACGCTATTATTTGATTGGATAAACAGTTTGTCCACGAGCATAGCTACATTGCTGATTGGCTCTTGCTACTACATCTACTTGCTACTACACTACCCTATATATGGTAGCTGTTTGCATTCTCGCATTTAACTGCTTCTTGCCCGTTCTTGCTTTTATGCTTGCTCAAGCAGCTTTTGCTGTTTACATCATGTCCTTGTACCAGGACCCAATCAGCAAGGCTCAGTGAATAGTCCATGAGATTGTTGTAATGTCCTTGTTTGGTCAAGTACATTGCCACACATCAACTGTACTTTGCTGTAAGTAATCTAAGTCATTTCTTCTTCTTCACCTCCCCACAATGGTTCAAGTCATGCTCAGAGTAAAAGGCAGAATGAAGACCAAATAACTCGTTATTGAGGGGACAGAGACAGCAAATGCTCACATTCCTGCAGCCTAATGTCAATATCATATTATCAAACATAGGCATTTGTTGCTCTTAATATATATCTTCTTAGGCCTCACCCAGTGTTGAGAAGAATCTGATAAAGGCCTGTTAAGTCATGAATAGTCAGGAGAAGGTTAATAAGGTATCACTGCTCACTGTGTCTTCTAATATAGGGATGAAGAGGTATCAGTTAAAAACTTAACAACAGGCAGCCCTTGGCCCACAGGTCAGTCATGAAACACCTTACCGGACACTGTGGCTGCTGGTGCTACGTGGGAGAAAGAGGAAGGAGAACAAGTTCATGGAGGGAAGACAACTCGACCTGATGTAAGCTTCAGGAAATTCCTGAGTGTTGCTTTTCTACGACTTGGGAAATGACTCCAAGAAAATACATCCTGACCCTTACTCTTGTACAGAGAATTAGCATTGGCCATTGTTCCACACGACACTGGATTAGGTTAGTAACCCCACACACTGTGGCTGCTGTTATGCTGTGTACTTCATCCTTAACATACGAGACAGTACATGTTTGCAAAACAAAATACAGTATGAAGCATTTATTACCTGCCTTTTCTGTGGATAGCACTGGCTTTTGAAATCCACACCATTTTTAGCATTGTAACACTACTCAGTGCATCAAAAGACTTCTATAAAAGCGGAGCAAGGAACATAAAACCAAGAATGAATAGGGTACATGAAATAAGAGTTACTAATGATTTAGATCATCAACAGAAGTTATCTTAAAAATAACAATAAGCACCAGCAGCTTCTGGCACAAAGGCGTGTTCTAAAGTACTTGGTTTCAAATGAATTTGTGCTACAATATCTTTGTGCTACACGGTTTTCAAAATTCAAGTTTTCTAGTCAATATGTAATTGTAAGTCAATAAAAGTGTAAAGGTTTAATTGCAAGGCGACAATAAACCGTGGCAGATGCTCTCTGTTAATCCCCCCTCCACCCTCTCCTCAGATAGGAAAAAGTGATAAGAAGGATAAGAAAGAGAGACTTCAAGTTGGAAATGTCTTAAAGGCTTTACTAATGCCACTAATAAATACAGAAAAAATATAAAATATACAAAACCAATCTTGAGTGTCCCAGGGTAGCAGCTTTGCCCCATACGGAGTTGGCATGACTCCAGCAGCTGCAGGGCAGTCACCTAGAAGTCCTGGGCAGGGTTCTACACCAAACTGGAACTGGATTCAGGGATTCAGGGTCTGGAACCAGGCCTTGGATTGCAGGCAGATAGGCAAGGTCCTCTTCAGATGCTGGCCACGACTGAAGAGAGTGAGACCCTTGTGATCTCTCTCTTTTATAGGGTGTATGGCGTGGATGGGATGGAATACTCAGTTGGTCAGTTTTAGTCACCTGTTCTGTCCGTCCCTTCTTGTGAATACACCCCTCTCAATTATGGGATATTATCAGAATTCTTAGTTGTTATAGCAATAAATCTAAACATGAGCCTCTCCTGCATTCCATTGCTCATCTTATCAGTCCAGAGTGAACAGTACCTCAAAAAACATGTAGCTAAATTCAGAAAGGTGCAGTTACTTAGAAGGTACTTCGAAGAACTTGGCTGAAAGGAAAATTCACTAAAAGAGAACTGGTCTTGTTTTTAACAAAGCCAGGACATGAAGATATGGATTATATGTTATATTCAAGTTTTCCTCTTTGCCTCACTTGGAAATTTTGTCCTTATTTTCTTATATTTGGTACAAAATTACAAAAAAAAAAGTATTACCATGAGAACTTCAGAAATTTGGTGTGCCTATCTCCTATGAAATCCAATTGTATTTTCTAAGCTGGGTATTAAACTGCCTGATTATATTCTCTCAGTTTTCTTGAACAAATAATTAGGGAATGGGCATTCAACACATGACAAACAATGCTTAAAAACTTCATGGATTAGGCTTGGGCTGCATACAATAGTAGGACAAAGGAAACTCCCAGTGTTCTCTAAGTCTCAGGAAGACAGTGGTCTGAAATGACAGACTTGTTTTTTTAAAAAATAAAACAGATATACTAAAAAAAAAAAAAAAAGTAGATATATTAGTAGATCAATTTGCAATAGCTTTTACAAGGTTTTTAAGCAGCTAGCTATTTACAGTACTTTTCATAAAACAAATGGATGTCAAAACTTCTCAGTGAGTTTTGTTGTTTGACATGTACTAGCTCTCAGCCTACTATCGAAAAGACAGCTCTCCAACATATATGGATAATGTACTTTAAAATAACAATAGGAAGTTTACTTCCCAAGGAAAGCTTAAGCTCATCGTACCTGTTTCATCTTGCCCAAGTCAATAACAAATCCAACATCGTTGAGTGTTATGCTGGTTTCTGCAGTATTAGCAGAAAGAATCTGCGATTTAAAAAAAACAAAAAAACAAAACCAAAACCCCAACAATAGTAACTGTAAAAGCAAAGACAAAATAGACCAATACAAAATCTGAAAAAGTCCTCTGATAACTTGCTATTTTGCAGATGCCAGGCGGTGGACTTCTAAGCACCTTCTTCTGATCCAAAGGCTGCATATTTGAATGAAGCATGAAAACCTAATGCAAGACAAAGAATGCTTTTTAAGGATCTTTGAAAGAAACTATAAAAACTCAAGTCAGCCACAGAAACTATAGGTTTTACCTGTGAGCATTATCAGCAAATCTCTTGTCATCAAAAAGAATATGGTCCCTCAGGCTAACTATCTCATCATGTCCAGGAAGAAATATTAAAATCGCTCCTGAAAAAGAAGTTGGTTCATAGGGTTAAACAGAAAATTCACTTCAAATATGTGTCAGTACTGCATATATTAGCACTCAGAAGGTTTTACCTATTTCACATTATTGAAAAAAGAGCATAATTCATCAGAAGCTCAATCCACAAGAATTTATTGGCAGTGTGTGTATTTAACTACCAGCATCATAACTATGGCAAATG
Organism: Caloenas nicobarica; assembly: GCF_036013445.1. Lineage (NCBI taxonomy): Eukaryota > Metazoa > Chordata > Aves > Columbiformes > Columbidae > Caloenas > Caloenas nicobarica. The sequence goes on along the minus strand of NC_088284.1, from coordinate 43,120,188 downwards.
TTATAAAGTAAGTACATAATCAGGTCTAGATCCACTTTTTCATCATCAAGACCATGATGATAAGCTTTCAAGAGTTCTCTGTCCTCTGCACTAAGGCCACTACCAGTAGTTTGGACCAGAGAACTTTCACCCAGATTTCCAAATTCCACTGAAACTTGACCAGGTTGCTCAAACCCACATCCAACCTAGCCTTGAACACTTCCAGGGATGCGGTATCCACAGCTTCTCTGGGCAGCCTGTTCCAGGATCTCACCACCCTCATGATGAAGAACTTCTTTCTTGTATCTAAGAGAGTAACCTCTCTCACATTAAGAGGTTACTCTCTTAAAATAAGAATTGTCAAATATTTGGGGTCTAATTCTATCAACTCAGTAAGAAAGGTTCTATTTTTAATTCTTAGAGTGTGTTAAATCGGGCTCATTGAAACCAAGAGTGTGTATCCCATATTCAAGACTATTCAATTAAAAATTCGATCTAGAGTTTACAGAAAGCAATGTGATTAACAGAAGTTAGAAATGGTTTAGACTGTCAAAACCTGTTAGTGCTTACAGTAGTCTGATAAGTTAGTAGATTAGTTTAGATGTTATAGAAATGTATTTCTCATTTTTATATTGACAAATCAATCTATGTTTCAGTTTATCTGTTTGGTTTTACCAGCCATTGGATGATTTCAAGTGGATACTTGCTTCCATACAGATCAGTTGTTCTACTTGGCTCAAAAAGCCTCTCCCTGAAGTGATCATTAGTGCAGTTGCGCTGGTTTCACTACGCCTATAATCAACTGAGGAGTGTGGGAAAAAAAAAAATCAGCACACCCAATATAAACATCGTTATTTTCTCATCTAAATGTAGTATGAATATGACCTCCAAAACCCAGCCCAAAGAGAACTTGTTTTCTCACTGCATCCCACTAGTCACTTCGTGTGAATTTAATGCTGTCTTAGAAACATAAGATCTGTTAATACTTCAAAGCAAGTACAAAATAAATAAATACAAAACTCATTAATTCTGCTAAATCAATTTTTTCAACAGGCATCAGAATTCAAAGGTAACAACATTTGAAATTGGAGATAGTCACAGAAATTCTAGTCATTTTGAGGGTGGTTTTTCTTATGCAATAAGATGAGAAACTTATCACTGACATTTTCAGTTAAAATGAGATGGAACACCTGAGCAAGGGAATCAACATCTTTATGTAAACAGATATCAGAAAGACAAGAATCCATTTCTTTCATTAGCCATGGTTCGAGGCAATTCACATCTTATTCAGTCTGAAGAGAAAAAACAGTATTGAAAGATTAATCTCTTCAAAAAGTTGTCTTTACTCTCACGTATTAGACACGAAGACTTGGAACAGTTTATCAAGTGACAACCAGAAATATAGCATTCAGGTATCAGTTAAAGCATTTACTGGGTCATACGCGAGTACTTTAAACAATGGCAATCTACCCATTTGCTATAAACAAAAGTTATATGCAACCATCATAATTGAAAAGCACACCTTATCTAGAGTAGATCATGCTAATAAAAAAAGGTTTAAAATAAGTTAATATCCTTCTAGAAACTCCACAAGAGTAATATCTTTAGAAAACAATTTTTAAATGGGTAGTACTAATATAACACAGATTTAAATATCTCTTCCGACAAAAGGAAAAACTTACCAGTTGATTAAATACTGTGCCACCACCATCATCCAAAAAATTATACTCTTCAGTCCTCTTGGGACGGATCTTTGGCTCTGAGATTCCAGTTTGCTACATTTTTCTTGAGCAGAACACCACTCAGTAAGAGTGCTTTGCTGTTTTTCTTCTAGAATTCATAAAGTAGTATCAAAAATAAGTTTTACAGTCATCTTAATTATCTATCGTTTACAGTGATAAAGAATAGTTATATCGTCACGAAGTTTTACCTATTCAATCTTTTATTTAATCTAGAATGCTATTACCAGCTCAACATAAATTCCATGACTAAGGGCACCCAAAGTGCACCATCGCAAACATCTCCTACAGAAATAAAGTAAAAAAGAATACAATTTGGGTGCTTAATGCCTTTAGGTCTCCAGTATTCCAACTTACTGCATTCAAATGAGCTTTCTAAGTAAATATTTTCTACACAATTCTCAGGCCAGGTCTTTCTCCAGAAGTGAAATACCAAAATGATATAGCTCCTGCATGTAAGAACTCATTTTTGCACACAGTAGAAGCAATAGAAGAGGACACCAGTGCCTTAACTGAACTTTTCTATCCACAGTGACCAGGGCTGAGCACCACAATAAACATGCAGTTAGGATCATATGCTATAGCTTTGCTTTTTCCCCCACTTTAAACCACAACAAAACGAAACACAACTATATCAAGTTGTTAATTCTTCTGGGCTATACATATTAAATACATCTATGTCTGAATAATGCAGTGAAAAATGTTACTAATAGCAACCACTTCTGTGCAAGATGTACAAAATCCGGCCCTCTTCAACAGCTGCACTTTAGTTTGCACTCAAAAGTCAACACATATCTTCTGCTTCTATAGTTTTCCTGTGGGTAAGGTCCCCAGTTATATGCAAATCTCCTCTATAATAGTTAAGAAAAACATAACATTTGTCAATTGAAGGCAAAAATAATGCAACCATTGAAAGAAAGTGGTGTTTGGTTTGGGGGTTTTGTTTGTTTGTTTGTTTGTATTGGTTTGTTTGTTTGTTTGTTTGTTTGTATTGGTTTGTTTGTTTGTTTGTTTTTAAGTTACACAATCTACTTCAATAATGTAAACACCAAGAACTTAAAGACACTTGCTGTCACCTAGTCATGTCTCGCTTAGTATTCTGACTATGGAATTTTAACAGCCACTCATACTGTTTAGTTGTTCAATCAATCAATGAGACTCATTCTTAACCCTAACAATTAAGAAGTCCACCAACCTCGCTGTTTCTCTTTTTCATACTTTACCACTTCACCATCTCTTTGCTTGTACACCCAGTGCCCTGTAAAACGTCCTCCAAAAACATCTCTTTAACTTCAAAAGAGTGTCAGAATTTCCTGAATAAACATATTGATCTAAATGAACAGGAAGCTACAAGAAGAGCAAACGGGAAAGCCACGTAACAACTATAACTATAAAATATAAAAAATATTTTGGAAAACGCTGAAATCATGTGTAAATTCCAGATTCCTGCCTTCAACAAGTTGCAAGTCTCATTTTAATAGCCCTAAATTCAGAACTGGGAACTGAAAAGAAACACTTCTATCTGGGGAAAAAAAATAAATAAAAATCTTTTTTCAGGAACATTCACTGGAATAAACTGACGATTTGTAGAGAAAATTCTAAATAAAGTGATCTTACCATGTCCTGGGACTGCTGAGCTTCTTAAAAAATGGCTGATGTAGTCTACTTGATTGTTTTGAAAATACGGTATTTTTCTTAAAGGCATCTTTTAAAAACTTATACTTAGACACTGTTGTTGAAAAAGGAAGAGGATTGCAAGGTGCCAGGGAAGGTCACCCATGCAGAAAACTGTCAGGTCAGGAGGGTGAAGGGAAGAACAGCATCTCCCACACATTTACGTCTACTAAAGATCAGTCAAATGAAATCAGCAATAACAACTTCTCTTTGTATTTGAATGTAATCTAACTGCAGATCACTGACTCCAAACATAAATTAACATAAATTGCCAAGTCTTTTCTCAATGTTTACCTCAATTAACAGCTAATAAGTTTCCTTTAAAATAAAGAATCATTTGATTAAAGTATGAAAACCCAACTTGGCTAGGACTGTCTTTCTGAAGTGACCAGGTGCAGTTATCTGTGTTTGCTCCAGTAACCCATAGCAATCTCTGTCAGGCCAGAAGAAACAGAATGTACTGGAATGAATTAATCTATATGACACTTTGTAGATCCTAGGGCCTACATCACCATGGACATCAGCACTTTACGAATTTTTTCCTGTTACTTGAACCGAACATGTCAGCGCACAGGGCAGCCCTGCACTTACAGAACTCCCTGTGATGAAACACTGCACTCTGAAGTCAAAGTGCAAATTGTTATGAAATAACAAACACAAAGAACAAAGAACAAGCATTGCTGTAACTCTCAGTGTATTTAGCATGTTCTCTAACTCAGAATCATTTGCTACGGCTTAATAAGGTCTATAAGTCCTAGGGCAGGTACCCTCAGATTGCAGTCTACACAAATACTTACTGTGTATTACTGGACACCTTCTAAAATATCTAATAAAGAGATCCACATCTAGAGCATCACTAGAAATAATTAGTTTCAAGTTAGTCTGTTTTTGCAATACATCTCTCAGTTTTATTAACAAGAAGTCACTGAACCTATCCCTGTCATGTACTTCATTCTGTAAGAGAAGGGGAAAAAAAACAATGGCAAAAGATAAACATCCAAGATTGTAACTTTTCACAAATATGAACCCTTTTAAAAACTAAAATACATAATTTGCTGCTACATTATAGATTCATTAAAATGTCTAGATTAAGTACAGATTTGTTTAAAAACCATCCAAAATTAAAAAAAAAAAAATTTAAAAGTTTTATGAAGAGACCAGAGCAGACTGCTCTGTTAATGCATAAGCCACGTACACCTTGATTTCAGAGGTTAAAGTGAGTTTCTGAAACTTCTCCAATTCTTATATTTGAATCTCATTTTTAATACAGTGACATAAACTGCAAATCCTACCAATATATTAATAAATTCTCACTTCATAATTGAAGAACTTTTAAAGAAATGTATGATACCATATAATAAAAAAAAAGTTAGATTGCTTAATCCATTGAGTCATGCACAAAGCTTATCATCGGTTAAGGCATATGACTGATTAATCAATCATCTTTGTTGGTATGTTCTGCTGTTTTCTTTTATGTTATGAACTTAGGAAGCAGGGACCCAAATACAACATTTTTAGGCTGAAGTCAAGAATGTCAAATCATTGTCACACTTCTTTCCATTTTGATAAACAGATAGACACTTAAATTTATAATAAATTTTGCTGTCTTCAGCAGTGGAGAACTTAATCTTGCAATAGGTACTCTGGTTGCACTGTCTTATCAAACTCCACAATAGGAATATTCATATAATCATAAACAAACACACTTAAATAATTTGCTGAAAATTATACTACTTATTATATTGAAAACATCTGGGCAAACAAAAGGACTCCAAACCTGATATTGCTAAAAGAAGTACATAATACAAGAAATTCTGACACGCCCACATTGAAGCATATCTACAGAAGCCTCCCTAAGGGTTTTCTGCTTTCTGACAGAGGAAGTTGGGAAAAATTGAGAGCTCTGTCCTCCACAACTGCATCATGATTCCGTGCTCTACAGAGCAGGCTGAGCCAGTAGCAAGGAGACAGTAAATGCTGTCTCTTCTGGCAGTCAGAGCTCTCTGCTGCCCAAGGCTGTGCTCTCCAACACTCATTTGACATTCAATGCTGAGCAGGGTGCAGGGACAGTGATTTAGGACCAGTTCTGTAAAGAGGTTTCACTAGGCATTAGGCACTGAGGAATTGTAGATATCGGTGTACTGTTCATTGCATTTGCTCTGGACACAGGTTTGTACAGCAATAAGCACTCAGTGGCACTGCCACAAGCTTAGAAACTTTCCTTCTCTGCAGGAATGCTCTTAATTCATTCATCCCCCAGTCTGTGTTGACAGTGGGGATTGCCCCCAGGTGCAGGACCTTGCACTTGGTCTTGTTGAAATTCATGAGGTTCACATTGGCCCACTGCTCTGGCCCATCAAGGTCCCTGTGGATGGCATCTGTCCCTCATGCCTATTAGCTGCAACACTCAGCTTGGTGTCATCCACAACCTTGCTGAGGGTGCACTCAGTCTCACTGTCTATGCTATTGACAAATATATTGAACAGTACCAGTCCCAGTGCAGACCCCTGAGGGACACCACTTGTTACTGAACTCCATTTGGACAATGAGCCATTGACTGCAACTCACTGGATGCAGTAATCCAGCCAATTCCTTATGCATATACCAGTCCATCCATCAAACCTATACATCTCCAATTTGGAAGTAAGAATGTTGTGGGGGACCTTATCAAAGGCCTTATAGAAGTCTAGATAGATGACTTCTGTAGCTCTTCCCTTGTCCACTGATGCAGTGACCCCACTGTAGAAGGCCACTAAATTAGTCAGGCATGATTTCCACACAGTGAAGTCGTGTTGGCTGTTACACAATAGTACCACAGCAAGAGTAACCATTCACCCTGGACGAAATCCTTGTGCTGCTCCTTGCAGCAACTCCTCAGAAAGGGAAGAAAACACCATATTTGGGGGTCAGATCCAGAGAGAGATGAAGACCAAGTTCATTACCACAGGACTGCAGATTAGCAAGACCTTTTTTTGAAGTTTTACAAGAAAAAAAGCAACAATCCCAAAATTACATATTGAGACCAGTGGCTGAATGGATCACAGTGCATTTTTATCCACATCAACACCTTGAGGGTAGGGATTTCTTTGCAATGTGACACACTGAGCAATCTCAATGTTGCTAATGGAGGCAGAAGGAAAAGGATTTTTGCTACTCCAAGCGAGACACCTTGCTCCATTCATCCAGTTAAGGTTCCCAAAGTGTATTTGACTTCTACTACAGTTTTGAACAAGGTCAGATCTCTTGCTTCCCAACCTCAATATTGTCCTTTAAGTTGCTGAATGCTGTGGATGGTGTAAGTAGGCAGCACATCCCCTTCCAGAGATGTTTCCTGTTGGTTGAACCAGGGAGGGCAGCTGACCTTAATTTGGGTCCAAGAGCTCTCCCAGAATGAATCAGCGTTCATGGCAGAGCAGAAAAGAAAAAAGGCAGCGGCAATTACTTCCTGTGGCAGGAAAGAACAGTCTCAGCACCATCCTGACCCAGGGTTACGTACCCCCAAGCCACAGTGCGATACAAAACCACAGTCCTCAAGTGTTATTTCCCTTCCAGGTTTAGTGCCACAATTTGTGTCATCTTCACTCTGTGCTCCAGGCACATCTGCTTCTGCTCTTGCAGATGAGTCTCAAGATATTGCCTGCTTGTGGGGGACAGTAAAAGTCCTCTGTGTGTTAGAGATGCTGCAAATACAAGCTCCTGATGATGTGGCAGGCACGTGGGTGATGAGTCCTGGGGATTGCTAGAAGAGGTGGGCAGCAGAGACAGGCAGCTCAGCAAGGGCAGAGAGAATGCAAAAGGCTGCTGGGAACAGACAGGGTCAGCCCTGAGCCTCTGCTCATGCAGGAGGCATTTATTCCTGTCCCCTGCCCCGCAGCAATTGGACTTTGCAGGAAGGGCTGGGGCATTCACATGCTGCAGAACTCTGGTGAGGTCCCTGGGAGCAGGAGGGCTGGGAGCTAGATGGTGGCCCTAGAGCAAATCCCCGGCACCAGGATGCACAGATGCCCCCTCAGCCATGAGAGGCAGCTCAGCACAGCCCCAACAGCCTTGCTCTGTAAGGCCAGGGCTCCTCTGGTTTGGTGAGATGCACAGGGGTCTGCTGGCCCCTGAGAGCCTGAGACTTTGCAGGAGCTTTCATTTCAGACCTGTTGGGAGGCAGGAACCCTAATGGCAGCTGTAAGAGCAACAGCCAGCCTCAGGTCTGGGACCCTTCTGCCAATCCCAGGGCTGGGAGGCAGGGGGCATTTCGTAGCTGGAGCCAGAGCCCTGATGCATGCCTGGTGGTAGTACAGACTCCCTGTGCACCACAGCCAAGTACTTGGTGCTTACAAGCATGAGAGTTTTTATGTAAATCACATTCCATTCCTGTTTGCCACACTCCCGCCCACCCCCAAATAGATATTTGCTATGCTGAGGCTGTGCAGTGACCATCCTTTCTACCGCCTGCACTCTGCTGTTGAAAGGTATTCCTTCTGTTGTTGTGGTCAATGGTTTCTGTACTTCACCTGGAAGAGTTTGTGGTCCTTCATTCTGTCACACGACACGCAGCCTTAGCTGCCTGAAGGTTTCCCCTTGCTTTTAGTAGTTTTCCTTATATGAAGAACGGGAGCCATTGCTAAACCTTTGTTCCTATGCTTTGAGTCTTTCATCCCATATGTCTTTTGCACAGTACCTCCAGAATAGGATTGTCCGCTCCCAGTGACAGGGCTGAAAACTACTCTTCCTCTCCCAGAGTCAGGAAGCCCCATTTTGAAATTGACTCACTAGGGGCTGGGCTGATGGGATGGTTGGTCCTGCAAGGATGGCAAATCTACCAATGTTACACCTCCCTGCAGGCAGGAGACCTGGTTCTACATTTTCCCACTTTAAGCCTGCAAATGCAGTCAGCTGGCATCCTGGGGCTTTGCAGTCCAGCAGCTATCTGCAGTTCTCAGTCCTTAATTGCATTCCAAAATTAGGCTACAAATGAATCCTTGGAAATTCCTGGGTTGCTTTGTGCCACAGCCATTTAGCCATGCCAGGTGGCAGAGAAAAGTATGTCTTACTACCAAATACACACCCTGGAGCCTAGAAAATCATACTGAAAAATCATCCTTTCTGACTCTGGCCCTGGGAGGCAGTGGTGAACAGGTAACTATAGATGCTTTTTGTATCACATGCTTGGGGAGAGTGAAGCTGGGAGCCAGTCCTGGTACCACGGAGTTGCGCCGTGAGCAGTGATGGCCAGCTTCTGCACAGGGATCCTGGTAGGCCAGGCAGCTGGCGATTCAGGATAAACCATAAACAAGTGTTCTCCTTTGAAAATCATGAGTAGACACTGGTGCTACCAGGCAGAGCACATCTCTTACTGCACTCCCAACCTGGAGCCTCAGTCCTTGTCACAAGACTTAGTCAGCAGTGCAGAGGCCTGGAGGTGGAGTTCCCTGCATACAGGCTCCTGACAAGGAAGGAAACAGCAAGAGCTAGCTCATTGTGCTAGTCCGTGTTTCTCCTCCTCTCTCCTGTTCATCTGAACTGTGCTGTCACTGCAAAAAGCTATCCAAGAGACGATAACACCAAGATCTTCTGGCTGAGATTGCTCAGGAAGGATGCATATCTGGCCCTCAGCTCTGGCTATGTTCATTGCTCGGCTTCCCTCTCCTATAGAAGAAGATGAAATGAATATAGAAACCAAGAGTTTCCATCAAAGAGCTGTGAGATAAACATTTTCTTTCTCTGCCATTTCCTTCTGTGAAAAACTGGGATAGACCACTGCAGAAACCTCAGCACCAGGCATCTCTCCTCTGCAGACAGGTGTGCCTGCAGATGGGCCAGCTCTGCTTCTTCCACTAGCCCTCCCAAAGCTCACTGCTGAGTTTCCTCAGTCAGCCCTTTCAGCACTGGCTTGACTTCCAAGCCAAACGCCAGCACCTGAGGCTGGCAGTCAACACAGACAAAGAAGCGTCAGCCAGAGTCATAGTTAAGAGCAGACCAAGGAGAAAGGAGGATGAAGAAAACGATTGTACTAAAGGCAGTGACACCAAGTGCAGCTGCTGGCTTTTGTCAGCTACTGCAGGCTCCAGGGAAAAGTGGAAGCACAAGACCCTCTGCTTTGATTCCCTGGAAAAGACACAGGACTGCCTTGAATCTTCAGGAGAGCCTTTGATTCCCATAAAGCTGTTTTTCCCTGGGGGTAATTTGGGTGTGTTATGAGTGATTTTGGGAACTCTGGCAAAGGCATTAAGTGCTGTTGTGGATGTGCACTGCAGTGCATTGGTCATCAGTAATGTTGTAAGGGTTTGCCCATGCATGTCAAGCTGCACAGCCTACACATTGGGTTCAGCTCCTCTCCAAAGAAGGCAGAAGGCAGGGCTGTGCTGAGGCCACTCACACAGCCAGGCAGGCACATGCAGGCTGAGTGGCCTTGCTGGTGAGACTGGGGATGCTGGAGAAAGACAGGAAGGCACTGCAGCATGCAAATGCCTGGCTAATGGAGCAAGGAGCTGGCTGAGGTGACCTGAGTGGTGCTGAGACACGGTAGGCTGGGCAAGTGTGCAACGAGGGACCTCAGTGCTGGTGTGAAGGAAGGCAGATAGTGATGGAAAGGACTGCATGAAGTGGGGATCCCATGGTTCTCCTTTCCTGCAGGTGAGAGGCCCCAGTGTGTGGCCAAGGTGGCAGTGGAGCTGCTGCCTGAGCTCTGCATGCTCCAAAGGCACACGGAGCAGAGCTGCATGATAAAAGCTAGGAGCAAGGAACTCCAGCAGTGCTAGACAGGCGTGCAGCGGCCCCTCATCCCTGGGGGCTGAGGCTCTGACACTTCATCCCTGCTCTGTTCTTTACCCCCACAGTGGCAAGAGGTGCAGACCACCACATCAGAGCTTGGCTGGGAGGTTGAGGTCCCCTCCTCAGCCCATGTACAATGGCCAGGGCAGTGACTGGAGCTCACCCATGTCTCCAGCTCTACCTCCCAGAGCCACGACCTGGCCCAGCAGTACCAGAGCAGGCACCATGAGCTCTGGAAGCTGGAGGAGCTGCTGCCACAGCTACAGCTGGAGAGAAGGACCTGTCTTGTGCCCAGGGGTCCTTCTTCCTGTCCCCAGTGCCTGCAGAGCTGGCTGGGAGAGAAGACCCAACGGTGAGGGCAATGCCCAAAAGGATGCATGAGGGGAAATCTCAGAAACTCTTCCCAGGCAGATGTCTCATGGGAGTGTCACCTCCTTCTCCCTCACCTTCCCATGCCCTGTTTGGTGCTCTTATTGCCTCCCTCTTCTGTAGAAGCACTTGCAGGCAGTGAAGGAGTGAGCTGCTAGGCTGAAAAAGCTGGATGAGGTACGGGGGTGAAGTGCATGCAGGGAATAGGGTCTCAGTGGAGCCATGTGCCCCAGCACTCTCAGCCAGCAGCATAGCTGAGGATGACGTCAGCCCCAGGGTCCATCACTTCCCTTCCCTGTGCCTTTTGAGTCACTACCAGGTGTCCCTGAGCCAGTGGAGTAAGCAGTAAATTAGCACAGTGCTAGTTTTGAAGAGCATTCAGTGTCCCCAGGTTCCAGTCCGTATGGTCACTGCTTTGCAGGAGAAATAGTGCTCATTCCAGCTGGAGGAGCAAGAGAAGTGGAGAAGGGCCACACCATGGGGCCAAGGGCATGGGGAGGTGCACAATGACATGGAGGTTTTGGAGGATGGCTGTGGTGGCCACATGGATTTCAACCCTTCTCTCTCCCAGGCATGCCATCATGAACTAGCCCACCTGCGAGAGGTGGTGGAAGAGCTGAAAATGCGCAGTGAGTGTGGACAGGGTACCCCTTGCCCAACACGGGTAGCCAGGGCAGCTGTGCTGCATGGGTCCAGGGAGTGTTTGTAGCAGTATGGATCCCCCCCTGGCAATGGAGGTACTCATCTAACCAAGCCCTGTGGACCGTGGCAAGCAGCAGAGCAGGAGGTGAGGAGCTAGAGTCTGCGCCACTCTGGATGGCAGAAGCACAGCTGGTGAGGAGGCACTGCCAGTCCCTGCTCCAGCTGGCAGGGGCTCACTAGGGACAGTGGTCTGTGTACTGCCTGGCCAACATGGGGGCAGTGCTGTGCAGTGTAGAGGGCAGAGGCCCTGCCCTGGAGTCCGTCCTGGCTGTCCTGCCCACATGGCAGGGCCCAAAAAATATCCCTGCTGTCTGTTGACCTGTGGGAGAGGAACGCACTGTCCAAGATGCAGCATCACTTTCTGAGCGGCCATGCTGGCCCCAAGCTCCATCCCTTCCCCCTGGCCTCTCCTGCCAAGGGCAGCTGGAGGGACCGCTTCCCCTGATGACTCTGTCGGGTGACAAGGAGGGAAAGGAGGCTTTTCCCTGGTTTGGAGGGGAAACGATTGGTAAGCCCCAGTGATAAGAGGAACAAAAGTCTTTCAGAAACCAGATTAGGCCTAATGTAAGAAGACTAGCCATAATGTAACAGGAACTTAAGAGAGAAACAATAGCTATATAGAGACTGGACATGAGGCAAAGTGCGATATCCTTGTTTCACAAGCTGGGCAAGCAGGATGTTCCACTAGATAAAGAGCAGGCTACGTGACTTTTGCTGTGTAGTAGTACAAAATGACAACACATATGCTCAAGAAACCAGGACAAGGAGCGGTCCCTTGTAATCCAAGGGGTACCAGGCTGCAAAGACCACCAAGGGCCACTAGAGACCCCAGATGAAGACCCTCGAATACCAAAAAATGACTTCTGACAAAGGGCATCGTTATGTAAAAAAAAATCTATGTTTAATGCATGAACTAAGCAGTAGAAACGAATGCATATGTCATTGGTTTGTGCAATAAATACCAAAAAGTGTGAGCCATGCATACGCTTGATTAGAGGAAAGATCCTCCCTGCATCCAGCATGCTGAATAGAAGTGCCTGCTTTTTAACACTTTCAAAACAGTGTTAAGGAGCCTTTTGCCAGCTTTTCAGTATCATCAGGACACACTCCAGGAACAAGTGCTCTAGAGGGACTCCAGGACTGGGGATCTCCTCTTCTTGTCTGTCCTGTCCTCCATCTCTACACTTCTTTCCCTATCTCAGTGTCCATCTCCCTCTTTCCCTCTGTTCCTCTTTCCTGCTCTCCATCCCTTTTCTTCTCTCTATCCTACTCCCTGGTTTTCACATGCTGTTTCACTGTTCTGGTCCCATCCCAATTTTCCTTTCTCCCTCTCCCTCTGCCAGGCCCTCAGAACTTTATCCTTTCGTTCAGCTTCTCATCCTTATTTTTTTGATCCCACTCATCTTTATCCTCACCTTTTACTCTCCCCACTGACTCCTCCATTCTTTGTCCCTATTTCATTCTCCCTGTCCTACGTGTCTCACCACCTCTTTTCCTCCCCTGGTCCCTCCCTTCCACTCTTGATCCCAGTGTCCTCACTCTGCCCATATTCCCAACTCCTCTGTCCGCCCCCGCAACGAGGTAAGCCCATGTGCATGCGCACTGGCCCTCCTTGCGGGCGGCTCTGTGGACACGGCCCAGTGCATGCGCAGTCCTCCTGACCTCAGCAACACGTACCGCAGGCACAGTCCTGCGCATGCGCGGGCTGGGAAGCTGCTGCGTCTGGCTCCCGTGCGTTGGTCGTGGAATGGTGCCACTCGCTGCCCTTCACGGGGCTACTGATACCGAAAAGTCTGCAAAAAGACTCCTTAGCGCTGTTTTGAAAGTGTTTAAAAGCAGGCACTTTTATTGCACTTTTTAAATTGCACTGTTATTGCAGCGCGCCGGATGCTCGTAGGATCATCCCTCGAGTGCGCACATGACTCACACTTTTTTGTATTTATTACACATTTTCTACTGCTTAGTTCATGCATTAAACATAAGTTATTTACATAATCCCACCCTTTGCCGGAAGTCCACCTTTGGTATTCGAGGGTCTCCAGTGGCCCCCGGTGGTCTTTGCAGCCTGCTGTCCCCCGCCCAGTGTCAGCTTCTTGACCGTGCATGTAATAAATTTCGACTCCAATTAACTTAAACAATTAAGGTTTTATTGCCAAATAGAAGCAGGCTGCAATAAGCAAAGACAGCGCTGGGCGGCCCCCTTAATAGTGGCAGTGGCTCGCAACATGTGGCGGGTTCTTTCAGTTTTTATATCCTCCGGTGGTCCCTCCTGCGCATGTGTCTTCTGTTGCTAGGTGGTCGTTGATGTGACTTTGCAATAACCTTGACACGCCTCTCCAGCCAAACAACCCACCACCCTTAGTTTTTAAAACAACTTTCCAAACTGCTCATCAAGTACAACAAATAACAAAACATTTCAACAAAGGGACTTTAATGAACAAATTCCTTGTATTTTATCACAGTGCATATTGTCATTTCGTGCTGCTACTCAGCAAAAGTCATGTAGCTCTTTGTTCATTTAGTGGAACATTCCACTTTCCCAGCTTGCAAACCAAGGACATGCCGCTTTGCCTCATGTCCAGTTTCTATAGAGCTATTTTTTCTCTATTAAGTTCCTGTTACATTAGGCCTAGTCTTGTTACATTATGCCTAGGGTTTCTAAAATATTTTTGTTCCTCTTTCCACTACCCGCAGTGTAGCAGCCAGCCTCTCACATGTGCTCACAGTGTGTTCACTGCTTCCGCGTGCCTTGGTAACTGCGCATGCCTGAAGGACGTTCCTGCGTGGTGGCAGGAGGAGCTTGGCTACGGGGTCAGAGGGCGAGGCAAGGTTGAGGCGCTGGTGCGGGCATCATGACGTCTTTGGCCTGTGGAGGCAGCTGCCACAAGGAGTGCAGGAATGGCAGAGCCAGCCCCAGAATGTGTCCCAAAAGCACGGAACCAGCCCATTGCTGCACTTTCTCTCAACCTCAAAAGACTCCCACACCTGCCTCAGGGTACTTGGTGGTCTCTGAATGTACCCAAACCAGCCTCTTTCCCCCAGAAAAACCCGAACCAGCCCCAGGGCCCCAAATACCCACAGCTCAGCTTGTGGTCACCAAAGACTCACCTTCAGGGTCTCAAATCCATGCCTAACTAACCTCAGAGACCCCTGTGTTGCTGCAGGTCCCCAAAACACCTCCAGCTCTACTTCAATGCCTCCACCCTGTCCAAATCTTCCTCAACAACTCCTGGTTCCACACCCTACCTAAATGCCCCTAGACACACCCATCGCTATGCTAGAAGCCAAAAACACCCCAAACCCTGCTCCAGGATCCCCTCATTTACCCTATCCTACTTGAGTATCCCTAGTGTTCTCCAGTTCTGTCACAGTACACTCCCAAAACCTGTTTCAAGGCCTCCAAATAGCTCTGAACACTCCTCAGAGTATGTCAGGTAGATATCATGAATACCTGCAAACCCTATCCAAGTACCCCCAAAGTTCCTCAAACCTGCACCTGTGACAACTTTGAAGCGCTTCCCCCCCGTCATTAGCAGAACAAAGGACCTTGTTATGCCTCAAACGACTGGTTTTTCTTGCTTGGGAAGGACAAGGCAGGTGGTTGTGCAGACAGCCATCTCCCTTATCTTTCCCAACGTATTGTGTTTGGGGCAGAAGAGGTAGATGGTTATGGCATCAAGTACCTTGTTAATCGCTGTGAAGGCCTCATGGCCAAGTTAAAATGAGATTATCTCATCTGTTGGACAGCCAGCTACCTGAAGAAAGCCATGAACCAACAGCTACGCCTGATGGGCAAGACAACTCACTTCTGGTTGGCACTGTGAACTTTCCCCTATTTTGCAGACCCCAGGCCCATTTCCAGAAGAGTCTCCCTAATTAGCATGAAGAGCAAACAGAGGAAGGAGGTGAACTGCCCACACGTAAATGAACTGGGTTATAAAATGATCCCCCTTGCATGGCATCAGAGGTGGTGTGTATATGCTGCGCAGTGTAACCGAAGTCTTCAATGTGTCCACCCTCCCTTCACTGGACATTGCTGGATCGATAACCTGTGGAGTGGTGATATCCTACTCTCTTTCTCTCTCTACCACTCTCTTCCTCTCTTTTCCTTTTGAACATATAAGAGTAACATAATCTTAAGCTCTGCTGTTGGATTCTTGTTAAATTTTGTATTATAGCTACTAATGGTTGCCAATACATTGCTTGTAGAAGGACCTTTGCTTGGCTTTTGCCAAGCCACTATTCGCTGTAACTAATATTCTAACACATACTTTTTGGTAAAACTCATAATTGAATTGGACCCCTGGAGTGATTGTCTATCATTCACTTCACATAACTGTGCAGGATTAACCCAGAGTTAACTCACACCTGGTCTCATCTGTTGAGTCAGGGCACGTGTCACGTTCAGAGTTAACTCATCCTTCATCCCATCTGTTGGGATGGGACAGCACCACAGCCCAAAAATATCCCAATCCTTGTTTCTGAGACCCTGAAAGTCCTCCTCCAAATACCTACAGATCCTAATTTCCCACAAAGATCCAATAAATCTTTCTTCTAGGCCACAAAACACCCACGCGTCATTCCCTGGAGCCACCAAACAACCCCAAACTTGTGCTAGGATGGCCAAAGTCCCGCCTCCAGGTCCCCAAAGACTTCCTTCAAACATCCTGAAACTTTGCTCTTGGGCCAGCAAATCAAATCCAAATACCCCCAAAGACCCACCTAAAATGACCAAAGTAGCCCCAAGTACCCTAAACCCTGCTTCCAAGCTTCTCAGACATCTTCCAGGCCATGCTAAAAGGTCCAAACACTGTCCTGAAGCTTCCACCAAACCCCAAATATGCCATAGTTCTTGCTGTCTCCTAAAGACCTTGTACCTTGCCTAATTTTCCTCAAAACCCAACATTTGCCCCAGGACCCAAAGCAAATCTTGCCCTACTTCAAGACACTCAGAAACCTCCCCAAAACTCTACCACAGGACCCCAAACACTGCCAAAATATCCCTTAGCAATGCTGAAAGCCCCCCTCCCCCAGTGACCTTAAAGACTTCAAAACTGCCTCATGCTCTCAAAATGTGCCCCAGGAACCTAAGAATACCTTCAGTTGACTCCCCCCATGTCCAGGGCTACTGAAGATGCTCAAGCCCTAACCAATAGTCCCCAAAGATCTCCAAATGTGCACTAGGGCCCCCAAACACCCCAAAGCCTGCTTCAGGTCCTCCAAAGATGTTTTCCAGCCCCAAATCATGTTCCAGGTTCCCCCAAAGCCTGCCAAAATGTCTTGAAGACCCTAAAACCTGGCCCAGGGCTGGAAAAAACCAACCAAACAAAACCCAAACCAAACCACAACAATTACATCAAAAACCAAACCAACCAAACAAAACGAAAACAAAACCAAAAACCACAACCAAACCAACAAACAAAAACCCCAAACCAACAAACAAACCCCAACAGTTTTACAGGCTCCTAAGATCTCTCCCAAACATTCCTGAATCTTGTCTCAGCATTCCCCACTAAACTTTCCCCTGGCACCCTGCTTCAGGGCACCGTAATGCTTCCCCAAAACTCTACCAAACTGTGCTTCAAGTTCTGCATTTGCAGCACACAGTGCCCAAATATTCTCAGTGTCCCACAGTCCTGCCCAAGGGCTCCAAAGCACCATCAAAACCTGCTTCAGTACCCTCAAAGATCCAAAGCCCTATCTCAGAGCTGTCATCATATCATGAACAACCCCAAACCCTGAGGAGTGTATGCCCACACGATTCTCAAAAACCTACTCCCAGGCCACAACACAAACCCTGCTTCTAAGTTTTCCCACCGCAAAGATACACAGACTCTGTCCCAGAGCCACGAAACCCCCACAAACCTGGCCCAAGTGCCCCAAATACCTCCAGAACCTGCTTCAGGTCCCCCAAAGCCCTTCTGGAACTCAACCCACACCCTGCCCCAGGGCTCTCCAAGGCCTCCCTACACCCTGCACAAGTACTTGCAGCCCCTCACAACATGGTATCAGAGTCCTGAAACATGCTAATAACTTGCTTCGGGACCCTAAAGTCATCAATCCGTAGACTCTGCCCAACTGCCACCAATAAGGTCCAAACCCTGCCCCAGAGCATCCCAAACACAAATCCCTAATCTAGCCCAAGTGGCCCCTGGTGCCAGATCCTGCCCCAGGGCTCCCAAACACTGGCAAACCCTTCCCAAGAGACACCAAACACCCCCAAACCTGCCCCAAAGCCCAGAACACCCAACGTCGTGGCCCCTAGAGGCTTCTCACAAAGCTGTCCAAACAATATCCCAGGCCCTGCAAAGATCCCAAACAATGCCCAGATGTCTCCAGAGATGCCCAACCCTGCCATTTGTCACCAAAGCCTGTGCAGAGTTCTTGTGGAGGCAGCAGAAGGGCAGTTGGGTAGATTTTCAGTCTTTCATTTAAGAGCACTGCAAAGAGCAGCAGAGTCTGGAAGAATTGATTTGTGCCACATATAATTCTGCTTAAGCTTGAAGTGCCTCCATCCTGTTGACAATTTCAGCATTTTAATGTGGTCTTTCTGCTAAAAGAGCATGCACAACAGCTGCCTTCCCTGGATTTCAAGGGGGATTTTCTGGGAAGGCTGCTTTCAACACTGAGGTGTGCTCTTTTCCGCAAAACAGCGTCACAATGGCCATGAAGTTTTACAAATACCTCGCAGATTCTGTGGAACTTTTCTGTAAATTTGATATATGATCACACCTCCCTACAGGGGAGACCACTTGGGCAGAGCCAAGTGGGCCACAGCAAGGATGCCTGTTCCTGCAGCCAGTTGTATGACTGGGGAGCAGCTGCACCAAAACTTCTCCTCCTCTTCCTGCTCCTCAGCTCCCCTCACCTCCCCACAGTAGTAAAACATGGACCACAGTTTTGACCATATTTTTTAGTTTCGGTTTGGAGGCTTTTTTATAATTTCTTTAATAAAGAAGGCATTCACCAATGGGCACAGCTTCAGAGATTTTGCAGTTCAGGGAGCTGTATTCACCTTCAGCCATTGGAGGTAGCTGTCCTCCTGCTTTCTGTCTGGTGATAGCCATGCCCTTGACTTAATAAAAGCACTGTCTGGACCACAGGAAGTGCAACTACTACAGGGTATTGGAATTACTTGCTCAATTTTATTTACGTCTTCATCCTCCAAAGCAAGGTGTAATTTTGGGGGAGGCTGGGGAATGACCTCCCTAAGCTGCACAGCATCTACCATCCCTGCCAAATGTGGAGGATCAATGGGATTGTGCAGGGGGTGCACAGTCTACGTTCTTGGTACAAACAGGAGGCACCACATCAGAATAGGTAGGAAGTGCTGCCTGCCCTCCCTGTGGGCAAGCATGGGCCACAGGGATGAAGAGTGCTGGTCAGGGAGGGGAAGGAGAAGCAAAGAACATACAAGGACAATGCATCTGAACAGAAGGGCTGCTGCTTTGGCCACAGGAGCTGCCTACACCATGATAGCATGAGGGAGCCCAGGAAAGCCTGGGGACAGTCAGTAGAGGAACAGCTTTTGATTGCCTTCTCTGCTCCTTTACAGGCTTGCTGGTGGGACTGCTCAGGAAGCCAAAGTCCCCAAAGACCTTCGGTACACTAGCCTGTAAGCTCCCATGCCCCTGTGAGGCTACCACTTCAGGGAGGAAGGTCTGTTTGGGGAGCAGAGCCCCTTTGCCCCCTGCCCCAGCTAGAGGCTCTGCCCTGCTGCGAGTGAAGAGGTCACCTCTCCCTGGGTGACACCGGGAGGTTGAGGCCTGCCTCTCTCATGATGTCCAGCCAACCTAAGCAGCTCCAGCCTGATTGCCTTTGGCTTGTCAGCACTGACGCCCATTGGTAGCCCTTCCTCTGCCACTCCAAGTCTGCCCCTTGCATACCACATGCTCCCAGAAACAGCAGCCCCTGGGAATGACCACCACTTTTGCCCTCAGAACTTGCTTGGCAAAGGGAAAGCAGGCCAAGGTGAGGCTGTGTAGCAGGCACAATGGCACCTCTCACAGTTTCTTTTCCTCTGTGTTTCCTCAGTGCCAGAGAAAACCCAGTGAAGGCTGTCAGGTTGCCCAGACTTTTCTGAGAACATGCCCTGGAGCAACCTCCCAAGGGAAGAGGCATGTAAACCTGTGAAGGAAGGTGAGAAGTCAACCAACCAATCCAAAGCAGGATTGATAGCTGAATACATGTGTATTTATCTGTCAGTTGAGGAACTGAAGATCTATTCCTTAACAACGCAGTTCTTGCTAATGATTAATTCTTAGACAATATTTGTCATCCTCCGTTTCTCACCTGTAGGTCTGTAGCTCTGTGCTCATTAAGCTGCGAGTACCATGAAAGCTGATGCCATCTTTTTAGCATGGCTGCCTGCAGTTCTGACTGGCTTCTTGTCACAGAGGGAAAGGTGGTGAGGCTCCAGAGCTCTTAAGGAGAGGTCAGGACTTAAATGAGCTGGCCTTATCTCTTCTGATTTTCCTCCATCATGTCTGATGTTTTTATGTTATTTCCTCCCTCCTAAAGTTGGGTGGAGGGCTTCTCTATTCCTTACAGTTGCAGTTCCTTGTGCTTATCTTCTTGCAACATTTAGCTCGTTGAAAACATTCCTGCTGCACCTGCACCCATCTTTGACCCTTTGGTGATTACATGGTTCAGATTACTTATTCACAAAATGTGTCTGGCTATGCCATCGCAGTGTTACAAAGTTCTTGGATACTGTCTGTGTTACAGTAGTTGAGTATGCATGCATTTAAGAAAAGCTAATATTATTTATATCCTGATTAGAACATTTATATTTCATGGGTAACTCAAACCTTTCCTTTGGTTACACAGCTCCCTAACTGTGTTACAGATCCCTGAATGGGGAGATGCCAAGAAGGATGCGAGACACGAGGACTCTTGCAGGATTCAACTGGACCCAAAAGTACCCAGACCCTGACCCAACTTAAGATGCCCTAGAGAGTTCATACCTGATGGTGGGGCAGGTGCAACCAGACACCCTCCATAGGACATGTGGCATGTCAGCTGCTGGAACTGTTTGGCATCATTTGCAAGCTGCAAAGAGAGATCCTGGAAGTCTGGGTCTCATGGTGCTTGAGTTACTTACAGACAATCACGCACTTGTTTTCTGCAGCAGAGTCCCACGCAGGAAAGTAGAATCACAGATGTGCTGCTGACAGAGCACCTTCAGTCCAGCCTCCTTCTCACAGCCGGGCCATCCCCAGCAATAGGTCTGGACATCATGCCTTTGCCAAGGCCAAAGCAGTTATTCCTTGGCTGTGATTGAACCAGACTGGCTACAGGAAGAAAAGGAAGAAGAAAAAAAGAAAAAGGAAGATAAAAGATATTTAAAGAAGGGTACAGAGGGGAGTATTAGTGCTGGTGGTGGTAGTAGGAGTGGTAGTAAGGTTAAAGTGGAGCTTTGGTGATTGGAAGTGGTTCTTCTTAGATTTCTCCATACAAGGAAGCATGCCAAAGAGTCCAAGGGAGCTTTTAGCTCAAAAGAGCAGCTAAAACTAAGAGAACAGGCAGAATGGACAGGATGAAGCAGATACAAGTTTCTACAGAGTTTCTTCCTCCAGGCATACTGCATTATTTGCTCTGTCTCCAGGGGGATCCACTTGATTAAATCACTCTCTTCTATTAAAGGAACATGATACAGCAAAATAAATAATGTCAGTACAATCAATCATATGTTAATAAAGCCCAGAGCTCCTGAAGTAGGATCACAGAGGGAAACATATCCAGGCAGAAAGTACTATAATAGAAATTTCAGCTAGTTAGTATTTTTCTTACCACTCTTCCGAGGTCTTTTTCCATAAAACTTTCCAAGAAATATAGTTTTATTTGTAGCACATGTGGTTCCAGTATATGTTGTCTTCCACCCTATACCACCATCTGACTTGAGCCAAAGTTATTGAGGGAGCTGCCTGCAAACCAGGCACACAGGTGAACACATTGCAGCTGAGAGTAGGGCCACTTGTTTTAAACATCTGATAAAAATTCCCTGGGGAGTTTTAAAGCACTAGTTGCTTTTGGTGTTTATTTAGATTGTGTAGTATCAAGCAGGACTTGGACATACTAGCTGCTGCTTTATGCTCCTCTGAAGAGCTCTAGCCTCACATAGCTCCAGAAAGCTAAACTACAGTTTGCTTTCACTGGTAGGTCATGATATCCTTGTGACAAACTTGATCCAAAAAGAGGTGTAGATGAAGGTGAGAAGTGCACAACTGGTCCTGAGGAAAAAAAAAATCTCAAATTCAGAAAGGCATGAGGCACAAGAAGGTTTCCTGTAGCCCCAAAGTATAATTTCTTTTGACTTTCAACCTCTATCTGTCCTGCTCGCTGAGTCTTTTTGCTCAGGGCTAAACAGGTTTGTACGCAGTGGTCCCCAAAATGGGCAATAGCAGCTAATAGAATGGCTACTCCAGCCATTTTCATAATTTGTTTGTTTTTCATGATGTGTTGCTTCCACTGTCAGCTCCAATCACTGCAATAATTTTATATCTATACAGTTTTTACGCAGGTTTCAGTGTTTGATTGGTTGGGGGTTTTTTGTTGTTGTTTGGGTTTGTTTCTGGTTTTTTTGTTGGTTGGTTGGGGTTTTTTTTGTGTGTGTGGTTTTTTTTCCTACAGTATTTTCTTTATTTTGAAGGAAAAAAAAAATTTAAAAGGGTGTTGCTGTCTTAAAGTTTCCCCCAATTTTTTCTTTAACATTTTGATGACAAGTCTGCTTTTATGTACTTTAAAAGGTAGCACCAATGTTAGTTTTGTTTGGTTTTGGCAGAGTTACAGTGTATATGACCTCCACCCTAACTCAAATCAGGGTGACCCAATCCTGTAGAGACAGGCCTTCCTGTGCTGGTGTGCAAATACCTGTGGAAGCAATGCAGACTTTGCTTTGTATGTCCACTGCCCCTTGTGAGAGGTGTAGCATAGGAGTCCTGGACACTGATAACTCTTCCCATGGCAGCACAAAGGATGTCACCTGAGCCACTCTACAGGTCTCTAATGAGCACCTTTGGGTCTACTTTTCTCCAGTACAGCCCTTGCTCCTTTTTCCTTCCTGTCGCTTACACACAAGTCTGGCGAGTAACAGGACAGGGGAGGTATGCTTGGTCTTCAGACTGCAGCATACCTCACTTCCAGGGTCGTGTGAACTTGACCTTCCTCTGCCAGCACCATGCATTCCCCAAGGAGGCTGCAGAAAGAGGGCAGAGTTGGCTGTTCTGAGAGGCTGCAGGAAGCCTGTAGGAGTATCTCATGAAGCAGAGTTGCTCTAGAGGCAGGCAGTGACAGTGTCCTGCAGAAAGCCTTTGGACTGAGCTGCTCCAGGGGACTCAAGACTGCCTGCTTTTCAAGAGGAACAACATTTCTTGCAACAGAAGTGTTGTCTTGGACCCAGCTGTGCACAGGGCGGCAAGAAAATGTATCCCTGCCTGTGTCAGAGGGTTTCTCTAGGATCCATAGCTGTGATGGGGGCAGTTGGCTGACCTTTATGTTCCTCTTCTTTAGCTTTACAACAGCAGGCGGCCTCTAGTGAGACCAGACCACATCCAGAACCATTCGCCTTTGCAGGAAGCTTTTTGCAGTACCAGTTTTCCAGTGACCTCTACAGACCTATTGCAGGAGCCTCTGCTGGGGTTACTGGGGTCACAGGCGGCTTGTTAAGGAAGCCAGACCACTCTTTTGGCAGGGAGAGGACATGGGTCCACCCCACAACGTAGCAGGGCCATGCCTTAACATTAAAATCCCTCTGTCCTGATAAGACTTCAGCTTCATGCTTTCCGTAGGCTTTCCAGAGAAATGCACATCTTGAGTGTGAGCTGTGAGAGAGATGAGTTATGCAGTCTTGAGAACAGTGTACAGCAAGTAAGCTGACTTCAGCTATGGTGGTAATTACAGACTAGCACAGAAATTTGAGTCTCTCTTGTTCTAAAGACAAAATGTGAAGTTAGCTGAACCAGCAAAAACAACTGATAGTGCAAAGCGAATATTTGTGCAAGCTACCTGGCCTCACTGTTAGCAGTGCTGTAACACCTCTATGGCGTGCTGTCAGGGTATGACAAACTGTATAATGGACGAACAACCTGCTCTGTTACACATGATGACTTGAGAATTAGCCTCACACACCTATACGTCTGATGCATTAGCAGAGAGAAAAATGTCCCCTTTCAAATCTCTTTTATATGGTTGGATAAAGATAAAAGTCTCTTAGCCAGTGCAAGGCAGACTCTGACCAGGGCAACAGCAGATTTTGGAGACATTTGCTAGCAGTGTTTCCTCACTCCTTTAACCCATCCTTCAAAATAGAGCTAAGTTTAACCTATAACTAGTTTAACCTACAGGTAATTTCACACTGTCATTTTAAAGATCTGAGATACCACTTCATGTCATCATTTTGAGCATAACTTAATGCACATCTGGCAATATGGAGACCTTTGGTTTGTGCTACATGGCAGATTTGATTCACCCTTGTATCTTTAAAATACTTTTAAAAGTTTGATGTAATGAGAAAAGATTACTCTTTTCTTAAACCACCCTTTATTAAAAAATGTAAACATTTGTAAATATACAAATTATAAAGTACCAAATGCTTCTTGCTTTCCAGTACAGTAGGACTCAGAAGTGGTAGGTAAATTTGTTGTTAATCTATTTGGTTTATTAGGTCCAGGGCTGCAGAACTGACCAGCTAGTTTTGCAAAAGACAGCTAATCTCATTCCTCTGACAGGTCCAAACTGATACTGCCTCACCTCAGTTTCAGACTTCCTTCCTGCTCCTTTTGACAAACACCAGTGCTTACTGGTGAAGGCAAAGCAGGAGCTGTAGGAACTAGCAGGCTCCCTAGAAGGATGCAGCTAGGCATTTTACAAAGGGAGAGATTTCCATTTGCTAATGGGGAAGAGAATTCAGGCATTGAGAGAGCTCCTCTGTACAGTGTTCCTCAGGAAAAATGCATACTTGGCTTTGGGATCATCCTCCAGCTGGACTGGACAAAGCCAGTCACAGGTCCAATTTGCATCAAGTTCCCTTAATCAGCAAGTACTCGCGTCCTTTGCATGATGCATGGTAAGAAACATCACCAAGACAGATGATCTCACTTTTTTATCACTAAAGTGTTACAGGGTAAAATGTTCTCAGGTTGCACATCTAGACCTGAGCCCCAAAGTAGGACACTGGACTGCTGTGGAAGTACTGTAAAATGAAAAATCCATCCATTGCAATTGTCAGGGTAACTGAACTCCAAATGGGATATTTTGTGTTACTAACCATCTCTTCTAACACTCAATAATAGCTGTGAATTGCAGAGAGAACTGGAAGATGTTAATTGATGTTGTTTCTTACTTGGTCTTCCCCAAAAAGCCCCTGTCATCTACAGAAGCTTACGACAGGTCCCTGCATTCTCTAAGTCAGGGGTGTCAAACTCATTTTCACGGGGGGCCACATCAGCCTCATGGTTGCGAGTCCTAAAATTACATTCAGCCCTTTGAAGGCAACTGCGAGCCTGATGTGACCCCCCGTGAAAATGAGTTTGACACCCCTATGCCAATTCTCTGGCCTGCGTAGGGTACACTACCTTAATCTTACACCAGCAGGTTCGTTTTCTTGTGGAAAACTTAAACCACTGGAATTGCAGGGGAAGTGGAGAAACAACAGAAGCCCAAGTAAAACAAGCTCATTCTGCATGTCTCAGCACCTGGCAGGGGACCAGAAGGGTGAGGAATGCTGCTGGATTTAACTTCTGCTGCTTAATATTTTCTTTCACAGGCAGCACTGCAGGTAGGACTTTTCTTTTCCTGTTTGTAGGAGAGGACAAAGTGGCTCACTGTAACAGACTTGTATTACAGATCATATACCTACACTTCCCTGCTGTAACGGAAGGATGCGCCAGCTCCTACTACCCTTTAGCTAAGAGGCAAAATTAGCTCCAACCTTGGAGTGCAAGAGTTGTTACGCCGTACGGAAACAAGTCCTTAAACAGAAGTTTTCTACTAGATTTGTGACGGGCACAGCTTCCATCTCTGTGAAAGCTTCACCCCTGATCCAAGTACATGAATGAAAAAAATGGCTGAAATACAATGCTCCTCTCCTCTGCAACATTTCTTTAGCTTGAATCAAGTCAGCTAAAAATCCCTATTACCTGCACAGTTGTCCAGTCCCACTTTGACCTTTCTGGCAGCACAGCCTTTCTTACAGCCCAGACTCACAAATAAATACAAGATTGAGGTAAGCACAGCAAAAGTGCTGCAGTGACTCTGCTCTAGCCCTTTTTTGTTGTGCAACAGGATATGCTGTGCAACACTGGATATCCCAGTGTGCCAGCTGAGCATTTGCAGTCATGGTCCCTGTCCACAGGCCTAAGTCCTTCCCTTACTGGGCCCTTGGCATCCCCTGGTTAGGCTTCAGGAGTATCTGCTGTTGCAGCATCTTCTGCCTTGACCAAATCATCACTGTTTGTCTCAGCATGGAGCCGCTTGTAGTCAGTGTGGAAGAAGATGACGTAGAAACAAGCCACAGCGCTGCAGAGGCCTGCCAGGACCAGTACAGAATCTGCAAGGAATATACACTTTTAGATAGTGAATTCACAACTCCTCATGAGTGCAGAAGCCTAGAGGTCTGCTCTGCAGCAAACGCACAGCCTGGGTGACCTCCTCCCAGGGGCTAACCCTGAGGACAGTGTGCAGCTCACAGTGGGGCAATGCCAGTTTGGTAGGAGCCAAACCTCATCTCACCTAATGCTAGCATAGAAAGAGGTGAAATGTGGAAGGTTTCCAGGACTCTTGTCCTGCGTGATCCCGCAGGTTGGAGGTCTTACACTGGTGCACACAGTGTGTTTGTGGGAGAGTGTGTTTCTGTGTATGTATACACCTTTGTGTGTTGGGGGGTTGTGAAGAAAGTTACAAGAAAGTCTGAATCAAAACACTTGAGCTTCATAAGACAGCAGGTCCACACAGGTTCTTGTTATATCATCCAAGAGCAAAGTGTAGGAAAGGCTCACAATGCATAAACTTTAATCAAATAAAAATTTGTGTTGAAATAAACATTTTCTGGAAAAAAAGAAAAGGTAAATAAGGCAATCCAAAAGGCTATGCAACAAGGCCTGGAAGTAGTTACATTTTTATTCCAGCACTGTCTCCAATAGGTACCTGCATGCCTTTCTCCACAGATGCTCCTGCATGTATTAATCAGACCACAAAATGAGTAGGAGTGGGCACCTACTCATGAGATCCAGCTATGATCTGATGAAGAGGAGACTTGCAGGCTTTCAGACATGAAACACTCAAATTACTTTTGGTGGGCAGTTATTGTGAAGCCTTGTTCCTTGCCAGCTATGGGAGCTCATTCTGGGGAGTTTCTGTTTAGCCAAGCAGGTTTGTGTTGTGGCGTGTCCCCAAGACTTAGTGTCAGCATTACATAAATATGAACCAGCTGAGAGGATCAAGAGCAGGGTTTAGCCTGCAGTGAAAACACATTTGTGCTCCTGGTCATCTCAGTTGCTCTCTCTTCTCCAGACTGACTTGGAAACGTGCAATAAGTCAGAACAATGTTGTACCACCATGTTAGAAACCCAGGCAGCTGTGTGTGCAGAAGCAAGGGAAGCAGCTCTCAGCAAATGCATTTACAGCCTTGGCTTCCCACACTGAAAAGCAGCACAGGCTGTGCCACATGGACTGTGTCTTCCTCTCAGAACAGCTGCTTTCTAGCTTGTTGAAGCTTATGTCTCTCCAGGATGGCTATAAGGGAAAATTTAATCCAGAGCGCGCAGCAACATTCATGCCATTTTAGAGGTTTTCTCACTTCAATCTTGCAGGTCTGGTTTAGCAGAAGCAGCAAGGAAGTGCACCATCAGCTTAGGAAATGTGGTTAAGAAATATGCTACAATAAGAATCAGTCTTGCAAGCTCCCTCACAGTGAGACCTGGAGTGGGGGGTACATGGGGTGCAACCAAGTGCCCAGCATAATTTCCAAAGGACATACTTACTTGTCCAGTCCAGGGCTCCATCCTGGTCAAGGGCACAGGTGGAGGATGTATCCTCAGAAACATGCACAGTGAGGGCTTGTAGCAGAATCATTAAAATCACGCCTTCAATCTGGCTGTGGGGAGAAGCCAATATGCAGTCACGACACCTGCCTGATTCATCAGTGCTGCAGACAAGCTCAGCTTCCCCAGCAGGAAGAAAGTGAGGCCCCTTTCTGGAGCAGGGTCCTTCTAACAGAGAAAGCTACTGCCAGCTTCCTCTGGCCCAGGCACTTGGTTAACTGGCCCTGGCTCACAGGGTGCCCAGGTCAGCCTTTCAGTACACCCCCAGACATGGGGCCAGGATGGCAGGACTACTATATACTCAGTCTGGAGGTGGGTGGATTTTAACTACAGCTGCCAAGGAGCTGAGGCCTAGTGAGAGATTTGGGCAGAGACTTGGAAGTACCTCTCACTGCAGGACTGAGGATGGGAGAAAGTCAGGCTATGACTTCAGCTTCCTCCTTATTGCTGGCTGCCAGCAGCAACAAGGTCTACAACCAGTGTAAGACAAAAGCCTTCAAAGGCAGTGTCAAATGCCCATCTTTGACTGATGTTTCTTGCTGCTTCAGCTTCACCTGACACACACACATGGCATCAGGCCATATATATCACTACTTAGGACTCCAACAAGTCATTTCTGCTGCAGTCCAGTTCCAGCCCTAGGCATGTACATTGATCATTGGAAGGACTGTCACTGACCCATCTGTTGTGACCATCTTCCCTGTGAGTGATGAGCCCTATCTCTCTCAGCAGAGCACTGAGACCTGGTAAGTCCCTGGACTGCCATGGGAATTGGTGCTCCTCTCAGGTACCTCTCAGGCCCCTCTCAGTCCCCATCTGCTTCAAAGGTAGGTGATGCTGGGCATGATTAAATTCTGCTGTGTGCCGAACAAGGGAGACTTTAATCTTCCTTCTTGCTTTTCTTGCACCAACCCCACATACTTGTTCTTGCTTTAAAACCTTTAGCTCTTCAGTTCTATGGCTTTAGCCAGCCAGCTCCCTCCCTGCCATGGTCATGTGCACGGACACCAGGGAGAAGTTCAGCAGGATGGCTAGCAGTGATGTTCACACTCTTCTTTATCTGCAGCCGTGTGTGTGTGTGTGTGTACCCAAGCTCAGCTGTCAATTTAACCTCCTTACCTTGCAACAAAAATCAGGCCGGTAGATGTGCCCTCTCCCACGGGGTAGGAGCACTCCACAGCCAGCTCCATGGCAACGGGGTAGTTGGCAAAACCGAACAAACCAAAGAGTGAGCTGGTGATGGCCAGCATGACAGCCTGGTGTCTGAATCGTGAAGTCTGCAGGCAGAAAACCAAAACCAAAGTCTCAGTGTCAGCTGTGCAGAAAGTCTCTGAACCCATAACCTGCAGGAAGTCCCAAGTGGTCACGGTTCTCACCAATGCCTTCACTACCTGTTCCTGAAACCTCTCTTTTTATCTCCAGCCCTTTAGAGTCAACAAATGGCTACATGACAGAGATTTATCTTTTGAATTTAAGGAAGGGGAGAGAGGATCAGCAGAATTACCTGAAAAGCACTGGAGTGGTCATATTATTGTGACCTGACTTCCTGGTCAGTAACTTACCAGAAGTATGCTCAGCATATCTCCAGCACCAAGTAAAACACACACTTTTCTCCCAATGCAAGCTAACATTTCAGAAGTGGTGTTTGCATTGGGTTACATATGAGAATTCACTGGGCTGCTGCAGCTCACGGATAAAGAAAACTATTCCTTAGGGGCTGCAGCTCAGTGATAAGAAAAACAATTCCACACCATGTCAAACTCATGTTTGTAACACTAGGGCTTTATGACAAAAAAAAATCCCAAACAACAACAATTAAAAAAACCCCCAACAAAACAAAACAACAAAAAAAACCCAAAAAACAAACCCAACTCAAAACATAACAAACAAAAAACCACCTGAAACATTCAGAAACCCTGGAGATTAGTTCAGTGCCTAGAACAGCCTTGTCCCTAACTCTGGAGGAAAGAGCATGGCCTTGTCCTGCCAATGCTAGTAAAGTCAAGGGCATAAATCCCGCAGCCACAGTGCTAGTACCTCCTTCTGAACCATGTAATAAATTCCCACAGAGTAGCATGAGATGTCTGTCCTGGCATAGCTGCAGCAGGCCTGGCCCAGCTAAACTGGTAAAGTCAAGGAAAACTTTGTGTGTCTAGAATCCAAGTTTAAAGCATCATGGCATCAAGCAGGTTTGAATGGATGTTTTCCGGTTTACTACTTTGAAGTAGTAGTTCATCTGTATGGGGTGAATGGAACAGAGGGAAGGGGAGGATGGAAAGGTTTGCTTGTTGCTCCTGACACAGTCTCTTGCCTGCTCTGTGCTTTACCTGATCCCAATCATGCTGACTTGTATTCAGAGCATCCCCCCAACAAATGCCAGAGTATTAAAGGGGGAAATGCAAGGTCTGCTTTAGGCACATTGTCCTACACTGAGAAAGGCATTGCATTTGTCTCATTAAAGTGGAGCTAACATTACTGGGATCTTGGCCCATGGGGAGTGTGATCACACTGTATTTAAAGTCTGGATTTTTCAACACAGAGGAGAAATGCACAGCACAAGCCTGTTGGTAAAGCAGAGACCTGCACCAGTCTGGGTCCTCTGCAGTACTAGGAATCCTGTCCTCATGCTCAGATTCCTGCTGGCGGATGGCTCCCACTGGCAATGACTAAGCTTGAGTGAAGTACTTGCACTCCACTCCCATGGCTGTTAAGTCTCCAGGTTCTGCGTTCCTCTCCTGGCTTGATTCCAGTGTCCCCATTTTCTGCTTCTCCCTTACCTTGTCTTCCTTGAGGAACTACTGCAGAACTATTAATAGGTCCTTTCTGCTAATCTTACATTCCTGGCAGCCACCACAGTTAAAGGCAGGTGCTCAGAAAACTACGGCATTCTTGTTTATTTTTGCAAGATGGACATTTAGCAATTTCATTTCTTTTTGGAAAGACTGATCTCAGGGCCAGCAAACAAACAATGGTGATCCAATGTAAGGAAGTAAAATTATGCCAATTTACTTATACCCAGAAACAGTCTGTCTCAGGCTTCACAATGATTGTGAAATCCTCAGTATTTCTTTAAAACTTTCCTAGCTCAAGAGATAATCCCAAAGCACAACATGTGCCTTAATAAATACTATGACATCAAATGACATTGGTTTGAATCGATGATTTATCAGATGGCAACAGAACTAAGCCCATAGGTATGGTGCGATGCAAGAGAGAACTCACCACTGCGAACATGATGCTGGCAAGTGCACTCAGACAGAAACAAATCTTGGTGGATTCTATGAACTTCCTTGTCCGGTCGACATACAGGCCTAACAGGAAAGCACCCAACAAACCACACACTGTAAACAGTGCACCGTTGAGGCCAGCAAATTCCTGGAGGGCAGAAAAACAAGTAACTGAGCAACTAGAGCAGTTAGGAAAGAGGTTTTAATGTCACTGATGTATCTGCCTGCTGCTAGTGTGTCACTTGCTTAGGCAGGAAAAGCTTCCCTGCCCGTTGCAATAGCTGAGGCCAGCACAGGGCTCTAAGTAGTAAATAACAGGGCCCAGATGCTGCCACAAGTGTGTAGGGACAGCAGGGTCACAGCACTCCCAAGGTCTCAATGGACGACAAATTTTTGCACACCTGGCGAGGGAGGCTGGTGCTCAGGGAAGCAGCAGCAGTTCCCTGGCATTGAATGCTCCAGCCCAGCCATGAGACTGTTCTTGGCTCCTCCAGGGGCAATCAAGTGCCTTGTTCACACCGCTGGTAACAGGTCCAACTGCCTTGGGATCTGCTTCTGTTTACAGTCATGCTTCTGGCCTCTTCTTACCAGGGACCTGCAATGGCAGAATGCCTTCCACAAGGCTGGCAGCCCCAAAGGGTGTTAGATGAGACACAGCATCACCTGGCTGTAGCAAGGAGGTCTCAGAAAGGCAGTGAGCAGTAGTTAGGATAGGGTATCTGCTCTGTTGCCTGCAGTGGCTATCTTTGCTTGTCCTGCTCCTTCAGCTCCATAAGAATTCAAATGCAGACACATATCCTGAGAGCAGGGAAGCTCTAACAAATTTGGGTAAACATTTTTGAGAGTCTCATGGGCAGGCTGAAGGAAAGAATATCTGAAATAGCTTCTGTGGGCTAAAGGGCCATCGCAAGCCAGTCACACACAGACAAAAACATCATGATGCCCAGAAAGCAAGGATGCAAAGTTTAAAATGTTTCCAGTTAAATGGCAATGGAGTGTGCAAATGTGAGCTGGCTAATGGAGTACTGAGCCAGATATCAGACCTGGGAGTTGAAAGGGAGTGGACAGAGACCAGACATGTAGATGTGCATACAGAAGAGCTGGAGAGGTGTTTTATGAGGACCTCCATGGAGATACAAGCAGCAGGACTGAAGTTCTGCCAGCCTGAGGGAAAATGCAGGAACTGAGGCAGCCCCATGCTATTGCCAGGAGAGAGAGCAGGAGGAATGTAAAAGCGGCACCTATCTGAGGTCTTGGGAAAGATGGGGAAACAGCTGTCACAGTACCTATGACTTCCTCTGCTGCCCTGACTTCATGTAAGACTGTGTAAAGAGGAAAAGGTGCCTGCATCAGCCTGCCTTCAGCATCACTCTAGGGCCTGCCTGGGCCCCATCCTGTTCTGGAGAAGGTGTCAGAAGGCTGCATAGACATCAGTTCTCTGGAGTGGCTTATCAAAACCACAATACTCGTTTTTCCTAAAAAGTATTTCAGGAGGAAAGTTTTTTCATTGACAAATGGGAGGCTGGCCATGGGCAGTAACGAAAATGTAGATCATCCATTATACTGAGAGATTGACTGTGTTCTGGATTAATGCACTGCTTAAGCTATATTAGATAATGTCAGCAAATAAGATATGAGACAGTACAGCATATTCAACTATCTTCATTTTGCTCTGAGTCTTTTATCAGGGAAAATAGTTTTGATTGTATCATACATGATGTGGACAATGGGGAGGAAAGGAAGAAGACTCACATTTGAATATTCCTTTTCACAAAGGATCTGTTCTAGCAGAGCTGAAAAGCAGGTAAACATCCCAATTCCTCCTCCAAAACACACTGCCAGGATGAGGTATGGCTTGTTTCTCAGGAGCTAGAGAAAGAAGTTAATGTATCATTTAAACAACTGCAGGGGGAAAAAGGCCTGGCTGACAGTAGACTTCAGGATCAGCAGCTCTGACTCCTCAGTTGGAAATGTTGACAGTGCAACCCTGCGATCATTAGAGGAGTTTGGCTCGCTCCTGTCAGTTCAGCCAGAGGACGAGTTAAAATCGGTACCATGTAGGGAGGATCTCTTCAGTGCCCAAATTCCTCCTTCATTTTGCTATATGCTATCCTACCTGTTACCACATCTCCTCAGAAGGCTCGGGTTGTGTGGTCCTCTTGGAGGAACCCAGGTATGCCTGTTTGAGCTATCCAATCTGCAGAGAGCCCACAGATGAATGCTCAGATAACTCCAACAGCTTTGCTGTGAGCAGCTTCCAAACCCCAAGGAAGGAAGGAAATCTGGTCTATTTCAGGGGGAGAGTTTAGTGGAGTTCAGAGTCTGCTTTGTCAAGAGATTTCCCAGCATATCCCTGTCTGCCAGGGCTGCATCCCTCACTCCAGCACTGGTCTCTCTCTGTGCTAGAGCACTTACCATTTTGAGCCCCGTAAGGAATGGCTGGGAAGTGGAGTTAGTGGCACTGGCTGAAGGAGGCGTTGGAGGAACCTTCTCGTGAATCCCCACAGTTGCTAGAGCACAGGCTGTTACTGTTGGGATGGCATAAACACCCAGCTACACAACGCAAAGTAAAGACATGTTACCACTCTTTCCAGATCAACTACCTCCATATAAATAAATCAGCTGGACCCCAACTGGCCCAGCTGGCTGACTAAAGCAGTTTTCATTTACCATCAATGGGATGTGCTTTCCTTCAGGAACTAGTGCAGGTGACAGCACGTTTGCTATAAGAATACCCAACGGATTGGCTGGAAGGAAATAAACAGAGAGACACTTTTTCATGCAAGCAGTCAGAATCGTGTGTCCACCCCTACTGCCAGTCAGCACCAGAGATGCAGTGTACAGCTGAGCAATGAGTAAGGGCAGAACAAGGCATATATAGGGAGAAAGAGGTAGGGGAATATTTGGAGAAGTTGACCGTGTAGTCTTACTGCTGCTACATCTGTTCCGTCACCCCCATGAAGTCCATTCTATAAGCCTGTTTCCCTATAATCCCTAACTCCTGTAAACTGTTTTTTGTCTATGAATTCCAGTGTTGTTCACCCTCACAACACTGCCTCAGTAAATGCTGAGAGGACAAAATGAAGATGGATGAATCCATGTCATCTGTCCTGATGTTATATAGCAGCAGCAACAAATAGAGGTACTTTCCCTTCTTTACTCCCCCTTGAGGGATGCACAAAGAGGCATGTATACATATGGATAAGATCCCCCTGAGCCCTCTTGAGGGTGAACAGTCCCAGGTCTCTCAGCCTTGACTAGCATGACAGATGCTCTATTCTCTTAACTGTCTTAGTGGCTCTTAACTGGAGTTACGTCAACTTGTCCATGTCCTTCTTGTACTGAGGAGTCTAGAACTGGACACAGCTCTTCAGATGTGCACAAGGGACGTCCCTCAAGCTGCTGGCAATGCTTTTTTTTCCCAATGGTCACCAGGATGCCATTGGTCTTCTTTGCCAAAAGGGCATAAAAAGTGGGAAAGCCCTTTGACAGCTCTCTAAAGTGACACTATGTCATTCATGGCACCTTTCAAGCCAATACAGTTCCTCAGCAAAGCCCAAGCTGGCGTACAAGCTGATGTCTGCTACCAACCACAAAAATCATATGGCAGAAGAGAATCCTGGACACTTGTCTGTACTGGAGTAGGGGGTTACATTCTTAAGGGGCTGGAGCTGAGCAGCATCTGAAGTAGCACTTCTGGGACTCAGCTTGCAAATGTCCAAAATTGCAGGAGACAATTTTTTATCTTTAAGGCCATGTTCTGCAAACAGTCAAACATGTGAAGTTGTTTTTCCACTAGCAGACACGGATGGAGTTAGGAAAGCCAAAGCCAATCTGGAAATGAGATTGGTGAAAGACGTGAAGGGCAAAAGGAAGGTTAGGGAAAACGTGGGCCTGTTGCTGGATGTAGCAGGAGACATGGTGACAAAGGACATGGAAAAGGCCAAGGTATTCAACGCCTTCTTCACCTCAATCTTTACTAGTAAGACTGGCCTTCAGCCCTGAAAACAGAGGTGAAGCCTGAAGCAAGGAAGATTTACCCTCAGTTGAGGAGGACTACATTAGAGAACATTAAATAGACCAGACATACACAAGTCCATGGGACTGATGGGATGCACTGATGACTGCTGAGTGAGCAGGCTATTTTCATTGCAAGGCCATTCTTGGTTATCTTTAAAAGGCTGTGCCAATACGAAGAGGCTCCTGTGGTCTGGAAGAGAGCAAACGCCAGTCCCATCTTCAAGAAATGCAAGAAGGAGAATCCAAGGAACTCCAGGCCTTCCAGTCTCACTTTGATCCCTAAGAAGGTCATGGAACAACTAATCTGGGACACCATTTCCAGGCACATGAAGGACAACAAAGTGAACAGGAGCAGACAGCAAAGGAGAAACATTAATAACTTCATACAGTGAGATGACTGGCTGGGGAGATGAGGGGAGAACAGTGGATGTTTTTAATCTCAATTTTACTAAAGCTGTTGACACTGTCTCCTATAACATCCTTGCAGGCAAGCTGATGAAGTGGTGGCTAGATAAGCAGACAGTGAGATGAACTGAAAGTTAACTGAACAGCTGGGCCCAGAGGATTATCATCACTGACATGAAGTCCAGTGGGAGGCTGGTCCCTAGTGGTGCATCCCAGGGGCTGATACTCAGGCAAATACAGTTTAACCTTAACAAAAAATCTGGACAATGGGGCAGAGGACACCCACAGGCAGTTTGAAGATGATGTAACACTGGGAGGAGTGGCAGGCTGGAGAAATGGGCAGAGTAAAGGAAATGTAAAGTCCTGCACCTAGAGATGAATAACCACATCCATCAGTAAACACTGGGGCTGACCAACTGGAAAGCAGCTCTGCAGGGAAGGACCTGGTGTGGAAGGCACGGGTCCTGGTGGACACCAACTTGACCATAAGCCAGCGACACAATCTCATGATAAAGAAGGCTACAAGCATCCTGGGCTGCTGCCTAAGCAGGGTGTTGTCAGCAGGAGGTGATCCTTCCCCTCTGCTCAGCACTAGTGAGGCCATATCTTCAGTATTGTGTTCAGTTCTGGGCTCCCCATTACGAGGGAGGCATGGACTCACTGGTCGAGCAAAGGGCCAAAAAGATGACTAAGGGACTGGAGCTTCTGTTATGTGAGGAGAGACTGACAGAACTGGGACTGATCAGTCTGGAGAAGCTGCTGGAAAACATTTTTGCAGAGAAGGATATGGAATCATGGTGGACTGCAAGTTGACCATGAGCCAGCAATGCACCACTGCAGAAAGGTGTCCTACAGAATCCTGGGCTGCATTAGGAAGAGCATTGCCAGCAGGTGGCAGGCAGTGATCCTTCCCCTCTACTCAGCCCTAGTGAGAAACATCTGGAGTGCTGAGTTCAGACCTGGGCTCCTCCATACAAGAAAGATACAGTAAATGGAGCAAGTCCACTCAAGGGTCAAATACATGATTAAGGGACCTGAGCATCTCTCATACCTAAAGAGGCTGGGAGAACTGAGAGTGTTCAGCCTGGAGAAAAGAACCTTGATCAGATATTGTAAAGACAGAACCAGACTTTTCTCAGTGGTGTCCAGTGGCAAGATAAGAGGCAATGGACACCAACTGTAACACAGGAAACTCTGTCTGAATAGAAACTTTTTTACTGTGACAGTCATTGAACACTGAAACAAGTTGCCCAGATAAGTTGCAACATCTCCATCCTTGGAGACAGTCAAAGCCTGACTAGACATGACTCTAGGCAACCTGGTCTTGCCAACCCTGGTTGAGCAGGTGGTTGGATAAGACAATCCCAAGAGGTGCCTTCCAACCTTGTCTATTCTAGGATTCTGCTGACACATCATTAATAGTGATATAGCACACCACAATTGTAGCATTTCTGCTCTGTACTTGAGAAAGTACTAGCTTATGATTCTGGTGAAACATTACCTGTTTCTAAGTACATGGACGCAATTAAACAACTGCTTCTCCCTTGGGGTAAAAAGCATCCAAGCATTGTAGCAGACTGATGGAAAACTGCTGTCAGGTGTTTCCATGAAATATGAGTATGCTGAAGCAGTTCCAGAAAGTATAGGTGAGGGGCTAAATTGGGCTAAATTTGAAAAGACAAAGTGAGACTATCTGAGTAATTACAGGGTTTCAGCTGCCTTTGCTTCCTAGGAAGAGAAGGGATACGAGCCTATGCTAAGAAGGGAAAGTCCACTGGAGTTAATTAATTGTACGTTATGGTCCAGAGGTCCTGGTGGATTAGCTTGCAGTACTCTGCAGCTGGGCTGCGTGTTTTGTGGACAGTGACGCCGATGCACTAAAACTCTGCAGAGTGCAAAAAATTACATGTTGACAGACCACAGTAAATCAAGAATCCCATGGATGAAGCAGAGGTCACTTCAGTGGACTCAGAGAAGTTGCGCTTCTCCTGACACAGGAGAATTTCTCATGGTCTTCAAAGAGGATCAGTTCTTGGCTCTGCACTGCTTCTCTGTAAAGTGATGGGAGGACCAAGATACGATAAATACTCAAGAGCACAGCTGGAGTCATAGTGATTTCAGCTGCTCAGCAGTATCCTGGGTGCGAAGTCCATTTTTGTCTGCACACAAGAACAGAGAAGCCTACCCAGAGGCACTAACAGGAGCTGTGAGGATACTGACAGGAGCCTGTAGGACCAGTTTCTGTGTGCAGCACTGATACCAACAGTACTGCAATGTTGAGTGCTGCTCTGGCATTAACACGGGAAATGGGTATTGATAAATTGGAACAAGCTGAGAAAAAAGTTCATGTGAGCAAGAGGCAGACATAGAGACACATGGAAAGAGGCAAGGGGAAATGTGCCTGTAAAGTAACTGCATTGGAGCTATTCAGTCTTTCTAGACAAAGGAGAGGAGAGGTCACCCTGTCCATAACTACCTGACAAACAGGTGCAACAAGACTAAATAGCTGGGGTATAAGGAGCAAGACAAGAAGTAACATGTAGACATTTGCCACTGAGGTAATTAACCACTGGAGTAAATGACTGGGGCTGTGGCAGATGCTCCTTCTAGGCAACATTTAAACTTTCTTGAAATGAAATTCCTGGCTGCTGGGGAAAATGTCACAGGGAAGGAGGAAACAGTTCTGTCAACTGCAGCCCAAAGGAGCCAGGAGAGGAATGAGATTAGAGCAAGTGTATCTGGTGCCTCCTCTCCAGTTCCCCAGCTTCCGGGCACTTTGCAAGGCAGGTGGAGTTTCTGCATGGGTAGTCCCACCACATTTAGCATCCACAAACATGTTTATGTGACCAGCTGAGTATATTTTATCTGTGTGTGTACACATACGAACTGAGAATACATGCTCAGCCTTGCTACTGGATGACCTGGTGGACAAAATTGCTGCAGCACTCGCATCTCTATCCAGATACGGAATTTGGCAACTGTGATCACTGATATCACATGCGATTTAGACAGCGTTTTAACAAGCTGCAGAATTAGGGCCGCTATAGACTTTAAATCTAATAACGCTGAGGGCTATCTTCAGCCTCTATGATATTCAGGCAAAGACAATGACCTTGTCATGGCAGAGAGGAAGAAGGTTGGGAGCTTTGGTGGCTTACCTCTGACCTTGCACCTGGATGTTCCTAAGGCCCACTGCTTGCTCTCCAGCATGGAAATGCCTGCCTATCTTGCCTTGAAGGCACTGGTTTATTGCACATGGCCATGAGACTCTTGGGCAGAGCCGTGTTTGCAGAGCCAAATGGCTGTAGTACAGAGGGTTTCCTCTGCCTGCTGCCTCTGAAAGGCAAACAAAGACTAGCAAGTTCTGGGAGGCAACAATATTACTTTGCGGCTATCACTTACACATTGATGCAATCGTATTTGCTGTTGCTCTCTGGTGGTCTGGGAACCACAGTGCTGCCAGTTTTGTTGGTGAAAAGATGACAAGGGGCTGTGCCAGTGCACAGAGGCACTGCCCAATAAACAGGTACCAGTAATTCTGGGAACCCAAGCTCAGGAACTTCAGGACGCTGAATATCCGGATGATGCTACCTGTCATGTTCAGCCACGCACTCAGGATCACCTGCAACAAGCAGAAACAGCCAAGGTTTGT
This sequence comes from Caloenas nicobarica, assembly GCF_036013445.1. Classification (NCBI taxonomy): domain Eukaryota; kingdom Metazoa; phylum Chordata; class Aves; order Columbiformes; family Columbidae; genus Caloenas; species Caloenas nicobarica. Next base: position 43,081,616 of record NC_088284.1, on the reverse strand, counting down.
GTGCTGAAACTGAAGGGCAGAACTTAATGCAACAGAGTAGCATGAGCAGGGTCTCAGATGTACTACAGGACACACTGGATGTCAGTAATCACTGCATGGAAAGCTGTCTGCAGACCATCCCCACCCCTTTGGGCCACTGCAAGATGTTCCTGATCCAACAGGAAGTGAGTTACCAGTCTTCTTAGGGAGGAAGGTGGCTGTCCTGGCCCCAAATGAGAACCAGACCACAGGCAGCTTATGCAAGACAGCAAACAGAATTGATGAGAAATCCCAAGTTCACTAATTACACTCTATTTGCAAGTTTGTGTCACTGCCATATTTTGCTGTCACAATCCAAAGATCATGGCAATAAATCATCCAGCATATGGATGCTCTTCTATACCACTAGCATGCTAGTGTTTCAGTGTCACATTCCACAACACTCATCCTTCAAGGAAGACTGTGTAGATATCCCAAGCTGCACAGACCAAGCTCTGAGCTGACAGGAGTCCATTGCTTGCACCCTGCCCTGCTGCTCCTTAAACTGTCCCTGCATACAAAATAGCTTTTCCATACCAGACCCTACCCAACTGAAGCAAGCTCTTCACAGAGTCAGCTCAGAGCATCTGTCCCTGCCATCTGGCTAAGACAACAAAAACTGAAGCAGGAAAAGGCAAGTAAGGATGCAACATTATTCTGACATCCCCCCTGCTTCCCATCTCAGACGTGATGTGACAGCTATTACTGAATTAGGACAGAGCTTATAACATGCTCATCCTCTGCAACATTTGGCAAGACTCCCATTCACAGTATGCATGTTAGTGCCTGGTGCAGCCACTGCTATCTCTAGGTGAAACACCCTCAGTGAAACAATACAGTTCAACTCACAGCACATCTGAGGCCCACACTGTCGAGAACCCATGTTGCCACCAGACCAAATGGGATCGAGATGAGGAGGTACACAATTGAGAGCCAGTTGACCATCTCCAGGGAAATGTGGAAGTAGGCAGCTGTCTTATCAGCCACAGGAGCAAATGTCAGCCACAGCTGCAGAGTAAAGAGCAAAGATAGGTAGGCATGAACACCTCCACAAGAACAGAAATTCAGCATCCCCTCAGACCATCTAACTGAGTTGTGAAGGGGCTCACTATCTTAATCTCTCCTTGAAACCAGGATGTTATTTCTGGTAATAAAAATTCAAACCTCCAGTGTCTGCAGTTACTCATGCTAGGACTATTTTACCACTGATTTCATCATTATCTTGGCCTAGAGCACCCCATCCATTTCACTACCTCATCCCCAATCCCCTAGTCTTGCTGCTGGGAGCTGGCAGAAGCAGAGGTCAGTAACTTTTTCTTTCCCCAGTTTGAACATGTTGGCCCCTGATACACTTACTTACCTGATGTAAACCAAAAGCAATCCTTCTACATAAGTGTAAAAAAACCCAGAGTCTGCCATCTCCTCTCTGCAACTAAGAGTCTCCTAAACTCAGCCTGGTATTTATGGTTGCATTGGTAAACCCTGGATCTGGCTTTTTAAGAAAACCTTTGCTACATGTCAGCCAAGACAGACATTATTCCATGCTGTTCTACACACACTCAACGGTTAGGAAAAGGCCTAGAAATCTGCATTATTCAATATATCAGAATACATAACAGGGAAACATAGATGTACTTCAGTAAGTATCTATCTTTTCCTTCCAGTGCCATATATTAAAATATTTCTTTAAACCTTCTTTTAGGCACTGGTTTCATAAGGCTGCTGTCTGTTTCTGTTTTCCTAAAATTAGGTCCTGAAATCATGCCCACAAGAAAGAAATGAGGGTTCTGCCCCAAACTGAGGGATATTTCTGTGGATCCTTTGAGAAGATTCCCTCTCTGATGCTTTTCCCAAAGAGTAGCCTAACCTGAGAACAGGTGTCAATAATGTAGATGTAAACTATTGCACTGTTAGAAGATGATCTTGCAGCTGCTGAATACTCAAGATAATAAAAGTTTGCAGAAATGTGAACAAAAACTTCATCTATAGCTTACTAGCCACTGTCTCTTTCCAGGTACCCCTCTCTGTCATCACAAGCTTCCTCTTCACAGCCTGCATCCTGCAGACAGCATGAGCCGCAGCGCTCATGTGTAACTGAAAAAGGGCTCCGGTAACCTCAGAGGAGGGTATGTTCCTACACTTTGCTACTTGTTATTTCCAGTGTTCCTGTTTACTTCACACATGTCAGAGACCATAAAAACTACCACATTAAATGAAAGCAGAAGGGGAGATGGACTTTCCTTCTTTCTTAGTGTCACTGTGTGAGAATAGCCACATGCAAATCATTGTTTAGCTAAGCTTTTCTCTCAGCGAGGATGCAATGAGTAAATGGCAGTAACAGAGAAGTTTTGAATGCATTATTAGTGTCCTAGCAAGGACTCCTAGCATCAGCCCTTTTCTCTGAAAGGAGCTGACATGACAGATCTCCTGCATTCAACACAAAGCTCACATCACCATGCTGGGCTCAGACACATCCATGTGGGATCAGTGGATCAGTAAAAGGTCTGGCAGGGGGTTGATCTGGTTTTACTCAGCTTCTGCAATCAGGTGGATGAAGATGCTGGGTGCTGAAGGAAATTATACTCTTGTTAGACAACAAAGAGGCTATTCTAGATCACTGAGAGACTTGCAGTAGACGTTTATTAAAAAGAGCTTTTTATACTAACAGTTCCTTTAAATAATACGATATAGTGAATGATGTTATCATCTTGTCTCAGGAAGAAATTTCACCCACCTTTGTTTTTCCAGAACTGATCTCCATCAGTTTGGGGTGAGAATTGAAATGTTTAATGTCAATCTAACTGTCTGAATGTTACAAGCATCACTAAGGCATTAGTTTGATTATGGGATGCTAAATCGATGCTAAACAAAACCCAGCTGTGTATTTCCAGCAACAGCAATTATCAGTTTCTCACTGCCTTCCAGATGGGGGTGGTGGTGATGAAACACTGTACCAGGAAACAGTGTAATTAAAGAGATGACACATTTTGTAAGCCAGCTTCAGGTACATTTTCACCCCCGCTGTTCCACCACACAAGAAGCTCATGCATGCATGACATAATTAGGAGAATGATGCCGCAAGCCAGAGTACAGCATTTTGTGTTCAGTGGCTGTAAACATCAAGCACTCTGGCATATTTCCATAAGACCTGGTAAAACCAAGCCTCTGGGTTGCCCTGTATTTCTAGCCTGAGCAAGAGCTCTACTTCTAGTGTATACGTGTGAGAGCACAGAAGGTGGGAAGTTGCAGCCCGAGTTTGTTCTTCAAAACAGGAAGTGGGTTTCTTCATGGGTCTAGAGAGAAGCAGTATGTTTCTGCCTCCATTCTGGCAGGACTTGTTTACCATATGCTGCTCTCACAGAGAAATTAAGAACTGGGCAATGAGCTCGAGCTGTACCTCTTGTCAAAGTGGCTGCCAAATGCCCCTGCAACAAAGAGATGGCACTTCGAGGTTTCACTAACACAGGGAAATTGCCATGTTAAGCAAGTCAGTATGCCACCTTCTGCTTTTGTTTTTTCCCAGCTATGGTGACTTCATCCACAGTAGTTAGCAAGCTCTTCTGCTGGGAGCTGAAGCCCTTATCCTACATGTTGTTTCTGAAACTCTGCCCTGCCAAGGCTGGTATTTATGCAGGGACTGCCATGATACACATTCCCTCAGGCAGAAGGTGGTGAGGATGATGCAATCCTTCCCCAGTGAGGTCTAAGCCCTGTAACCTCTGAAGACACAAAATGGACACTGAGAGAAGTTTTTCTCTCCTTCACGCCCCAGGAGCCATTGTCTTAACTCAGGTTTTGCACCCCAACACCAGTTACAAAGCTCCCCACTGTAGATCGTGGTGACAGATACAGGAGGAGAGATAATGTGCAGGGTTATAGCACATCAAAAAAGGTGGCTGCCCCTGGGATAGATAAAGGAAAGAGAAACAGACAGACACCTCTGTCCTTGCAGGGTTGTCTACCCACTTGTTCAGTCCCTGCACAAGCCTCACTTTGTGGAAATACACCATTGTGGTCTGATCAAGCTCCACTCAGCTCCACTGCCTGTGCAGCCACGCAGACCTAGAGCCTTAGTCTTTGGCACAGAAGGCATCAAGGGGAGTGTTACACATTGCATTGCTATGTGCATGTTCATGTGTGCTCCCCTGGATACTCAATGGATGTCACAACAGCAGAACTGAGAGAGTACAGCCCCTTGTCAACATCTCTTCCTGACTTGACTATGTCAAGCAGCATGGGAGGACTCAGAGATGCTGCTCACCATTGTAGGGAGGAAATGCGTGCTGTCGAAGCTCAACTAGAATTGAAGCTGGCCAGTACTGTGAAGGACAATAAAAAAAGGTTTTAAAAATACATTAATGGGAAAAGGCAAGCTAGAAATAACATTGGCCCATTAATTGATGAACACGGTCACCTTATTAACAGGGACTTAGACAAAGCTGAGACATTTAATGCGTTCTTCACCTCAGTGTTCAACACCGATGAGGGACTTGCAGGCCCCCATAACCCTGGCTTAGAAAACCATGGCTGTGAGAATAATAAACTCCCAATCAATCCAGAACTTGTATGGGATCTGCTACTCCAGCTAGATCCCTACAAGTCAACGGGGCCTGATGGGATTTTTCAACACTCTTGGGAATCTGGGGAGGTCCTGGAAGACTGGAAGCTGGCAAACGTTGGCCCAATCTACAAGAAAGGCAACAGGGATGACCCCGGCAACTACAGGCCTGTCAGCCTCACTTCTGTTCCTGGCAAAATCATGGAGAAGATTGTTCTGGGAGTTTTTGAAAAACATCCAAACAACAACGCAGTCATTGGCCGCAGCCAGCACAGGTTCATGAGGGGAAAGTCTTGCCTGAGCAACTTAATTTCGTTCTACGACAAGGTTACCCACCTGGTCGACCAAGGCCTGTCGACATGATCTTTTTGGATTTCAGTAAAGCCTTTGATACTGTCTCTCACGGTATCCTCCTGGACAAGATGTCCAGCATACAACTGGATAAAGACACAATACAGTGGGTGAGCAATTGGCTGATGGGCTGGGCTCAAAGGGTTATAGTAAATGGGGTTAAGTCAGGCTGGTGACCAGTCACTAGTGGGGTTCTGCAGGGATCCATCTTAGGGCCAGCACTTTCAATGTCTTTATAAAAGACTTAGACAAAGGACTTGAGGGACTCATTAGCAAGTTTGCTGATGACACAAAATTGGGAGGAGCTGTCGACACTCTCGAGGGCAGAGAGGCCCTGCAGAGGGATCTGGACAAATGAAGAACTGGGCGATCACCAACCACATGAAGTTCAACAAGAGCAAGTATTAGATTTTGCACTTGGGACATGGCAACCCTGGCTGTACATACAGACTGGGGGACAAGATGCCAGAAAGCAGCTCTGCGGAGAGGGATCTGGGGGTTCTGGTCAATGGCAAGTTCAATATGAGCCAACAGTACCCTGAAAGCCAAGACGGCCACCCATGTCCTCATGTGCATCAAGCACAGCATTGCCAGCCTGGTGAGGGAGGTGATTATCCTACTCTGCTCTGCACTGGTGCGGCCTCAGCTGGAGCACTGCGCGCAGTTCTGGGCGCCACAGGATAAAAAGGATATTAAGCTACTGGAGAGTGCCCAGAAGAGGGCTACAAAGTTGGTGAAGGGTTTGGAGAGGAAGCTGTATGAGGAGCAGCTAAAGTCACTTGTTCAGCCTGGAGAAGAGGAGACTGAGAGGAGACCTCATTGTGGTCTACAGCTTCCTCATAAGGGGAGGAGGAAGAGTAGGCACCGAACTCTTCTCTTTCGTGACCAGTGATAGAACCCAAGCGAATGGCAGGAAGATGTGCCAGGGAGGTTTAGGTTGGACATTAGGAAAAGGTTCTTCACTCAGAGGGTGATGGAGCACTGGAACAGGCTCCCCAGGGAGGTGTCACAGTCTGACAGTGTTCAAGAAGAGGCTGGACAATGCCCTCAGACACATGGTGTGAACTGTGGGGTTGTCAAATGCACGGACAGGAGTTGGACTCGATGATCCTTGTGGGTCCCTTACGACTGAGGACATTGTATGATTCTATTATTCTATAAGCAATTTCCATTCACCTACTATGGCCTATGTCTCTCCTGATCCCTGTCAGAGCTAAAATTAAAAAAGCCTTTTAGCAAACTTTGACAAAATTCCCAGCTTGGAACCCCACAGATCAGGAATGCCTTGTCTCTGAGGCTTCAAATGCACCCAGCACAGAGTCCCACATCCTGACTACTCAACGATCACCTTGTGCAGTCCCCATAGCAGAACACAGCTGGACTGCCTAACAAGTTAGAGTGGATGACGTTGGAGGTCAGCAGGAGTCCACTCTTTGGGCCATGGCATAGTTAGGTCAAGTCATTTGCACAGAAGCCCATGCAGAGCCACTCAAGCAGAGGGACTCGACCACAATGAGTTCGTGATTGCAAACCCCTAATACATGGCAAAACTCACCTCCCAGCATGACCTCACAGATTTTGCATTATTTGTTCTCAAATGACAGGTCCCGTTGCCGTATAATCCAGTATCATTGGCCATGGTCACTCATGTTATAAACCATAGTATTTGATCCTTCAGCATTTGGGATGGACTTTCCCCTCTCTTCAGATATGCATCTAGCAAGACGTTGAAATAGCTGCTGTAATAACATACACCATTTCTTCTCTAAATGCAAGAACTGTAGTTCCCACACTCCTGAGCTAAAGCCTTAGAAGTATGTTCATCTCACTGTGATTTCTGAGTTTAGAGACAGCAAAAGCTCCAGCGCAGGAAGTTATACCTCAGTACACCTTGTTCACCATAAAAACTTGTGCTATACACAGTCAGCATAGCTACTAAGGAAGAGGACAGAAGGTCTCCTGAAGGCCCACAAGCCTGTTCTGGCTTGCGCTGGAGTACAGCCGCAGGTCACACTGCTTTCAGCATGCAGCTGCCTGATTGGGTAGCCATGTCCCATCACTAGAAGAAAAGGACAGAAATATTTTCCACACAGAATCCTCAATTACAGGAAAGCCCCCTCCTTTCCTCCTTTAATAATGGAGCATGTGGGACCACCAGTGAAAGCAATTGCACTGAAAGTCAAACCATCTGACTGGTACTGATGTTGGAAAGATACTGGCTCCACTTTCAGCTCTCCCTCCCTTTGCTTTAACTTTCTCTAGCTGACATTTTGGCTTCTCTTCTCCAGCACCTCCCAGAGACTGCCTGCTCCCTTCCCTATTAATTGTGCACCTGCCTGGGCACACCTGTAACCAAGAACAGCTTACAGCAGTTCTCATCTTGCCTCCATTTCTAAGCTTATTTGTTGCTTTTCCTGATACCTTGTAAACCCTTAAGGGATTCTCAGACATAGATCCAGCCCTCTTCCATCCAGAATGAGCCCTAACCCTCTACTTTTCCTCCTGCTCTCATTTCCCTTCTACCTCCATTTACTCCAGGTTCAGCTCCTCCACCCTACTGTCTTTACTGTTTTCACTTCCACACAGACTCTCCAGGACCTGTTTCACCTGCAGGACTGTTTCCCTCCAGCCATTCCAAGAGAGCCCAACATTCTCGCTCCCACTTCTGCAAGAGGGAGCTAGTGGGCTGTGAGCCACCAGTTCTTTGTCTGCAAAGGTAGCAAGGTGATGGCTGAAGGCACGACTCAATACAGACTCTACACTTTGATAAGCAATAGGTGAGAGCTGCAGAAGACAGCATAAATAAACACAGTCCAGGATTTTCAGAGCTCAAAGAGCAGTAATGATATATTGATGCATCACACGTATAACCAGGTGCAGCCCTGTCAGGAGCAGTAGCAAAAATGTTGTTTTTCTTGAAAGGCAAGCTGTTAAACCAATGTCTACCCTCCTCACCAACAACTCAAGGTTTTAAAAGTGAAAAGTAAAATCATTTGCAGAATGGCAAGGGCACACAATCAGGCAGGGTGGAAACTAAGCCATTTGCCATGTCAGTGGTGGTGTCAGCTAGCAAAGGCTGCCAAATGGAGTGCTCTTCACTGTTTGGCATACTGCATAGCTGTGCATAGTGTAGCAATGTCCCTGTAATATCTCATATGTACAGCTTAAAAAGGAGGAGCCAAGGAGGAAGACTTATCTGAAACATAACCTTCTGCTTTGCACAGGCAGCAGCTCTCCCAGTCCGAGCATGCACCCAGACACTGCTTTGAAGGTCATGTAGAATGTGTTTCAATGACCCACAGGCTACCTCTGCCTCCCCTGAGCCCCAGCTGATGAAGCCCTTACAACAGACTCCTCATCTTCAAGGTCAAAAGGGCCACACAGTCTGGAAGCAAACAGCCTCTTGCCTCAACTGAAGAGACTCATGCTGGCACAGCAGCCTAGGAAGTAAGGACAGAGGTGTGATCTTCAGAAAGGTCAGATCCTTGCCTAGATGTCACTTATAGCCTCTACAGCTCTGAAGAGGGCAAGCAGGACATAACAGCCAGGCAGCAGCAGCAGCTGTATGCACACACATATCTACAGGGGCACTGCTACAGCAGACAGGTATGGACAAGGAGCCTGCGCACCCAGCCCTAGAGCATGCCAGTCTCCACTTGTGCAGCTCTCCTCACTCTCCCAAGTACTCTAAGCAGTGGTGGAAGTCTGCTCATGAGTCAGGAACCACTTGGCCAAGTGTGAGCCAGCTCCAACCCTCTGCTCCCCTCCTCTCCAGCTTGCTTACACTGACAAGGACAGAATAGCACAGGAAACATTATCAGTTTTGTCCTTCTGTGTATTTCTCTGTCCCCAGCACTAAGGCAAGAAAAGGTTCCTCCTGCGAAAGACAAAGTTCCCACCTGTTCAGCTTCACAGGAAGAAGGCAGTGAGGAATGAGGTATTTGCCTCAGTAGTTTTCTTCTACAGCAGCTGTCAGCATGCCATGAATACTCTTAAACACTCGGTCTTCAGATTAAGAAAACAACACACTCAAACCCACAGCATCAGCTCAACAAAACAAATCTGGGGAGCTACTGCAGGCATAGTTACATCACCCCTCACCAGTAGTGCTACAAGAGAGAGCTGCCTGGGACTTCAGGGAGCAACTGAATTATACTCATGGCTACTTATGGGCTTAAGATAATGCAAGGGTTTCTTAGACTACGTTGTCAGCTAGGAATTTCCAGAATATCCATATCTAGGAAACGAGAACCAATCCATGGTAAGACAGTACCCACTTTATGCCACAGGGAGAGATAGAGGCTTTTAAGCTCAGATCAGTGACAGAGATTCAAGTAACAGGCTATTTATTGTTGGCATAAATGCCTCTTTTATATCCTACTTACCCCACTGTGTTCTGGTTAAAGAAGGGATTTCACACAATGATGTGGAGCAGGAGGAAGTAGGGAAGACTGCCCCTTTCATCACTACATGGTCTGGCCTGGCTTTTTTTTTTTCCTCATTCACAATCCTAAACCAGACTGAACTAAGAAATACTCCTTTCTCATCATGTCCTTGCTGCATGACTGAGTGTGCTTTCCTAGAGTTAAGTTGCTTCTAACTTGTTTTCCTGACACTGACAGTCTCTCCCTTTCAGGATTGTCTCCTGTCTTGCCACTTTTAATGACACCGAAGGCCGCTAATAGAAAACTGCATGAGTGCATGGATAAGAGTGGGGAATACAAGGCATCATCCTGGAAGCCTGGTTCTTTCCAAGTCAGGCAATTCAAAAGTCACGTGTCCTCACTACATGGATGTGGCAGTTGCACTTTCTCCCCCGCCACGCCCTGAGAACTGGTGTGGCAGTTGCACTGGTAGCTGCCCATCCCCCGCCCCCGCTCAGAACCGGGGCCTTCAATGGGGCAGCTAATGGCTCTTTCTGGAGACCCAGAGTCGGTGGGCAGGGTCGTCAGCAGAGGAGGGGCCAAGAGCGCCCACAGCCCAGAGAAGCTGAGAAGCTTCTCGAAGGCCCACACTTGGGGGGTGGGGCGTAGAGAAGCCAAGAAGCTTCTGCCCATAGTCAGATCTGAGCAGACTATAAATGGGGTTCCCGCCAAAGACCCCCTTTGTGTGGTCTTCTCGGAGCAGTGGGTCTGCCATGCTGCCGGAGTCCCTCCCCTTAGACAGAAAAGCCGTCTAAGGTAACTTCCCTGGATTGGGAGTGCCTCATCTCCGTGCTTAGGTGAGTAATAAATTACTGAACATATGCTTTAATAAGTCCTCGTCTGGGACAGACAAGTGTGAAGTCCTGGCCACAATAGGCTAGTGTTCCTCTTTGTGGGCAAACGGGGCAGAGAGGGCTCCGGTTTTGTATTTGTGAGTGCATGTATGCACACTGTTGATCCTCATTATTCTTATTTTCGCTGCATCCCAAATAATCTCCTAACCTGATACCCAAACCTCTATCTTATGTTACGGAGTGCTAGCTAGTTGTATAAACCCCGTTCATAATGGGTTTATCGGCGGTGCTTTTCCGGCCAGAATAAAGTTTAATTTTGGACCTTGTAGTCCGCCTAAACTTATTTGGCGGTGCCTCCGTGACAGTGCATTTTGCAGATAGCCTGACACAGGAATACATACAACAAAGTGTTGCACGCAACATCTGCACAGGAATTGAGGACACAACTTACAAAGCAATTTTCACACCACGGAACTGGTAAATGAATCTTTCCATCTGGAACTTTTAAACAGCAACCAACAACTTTGATTTCATGGCCTTTCAAACACCCCCTCCATTTTAATATGATTCTTATCAGGAGCGTTTAGGATAAAATTTAGCATCAGGAAATGTTTGGTTACAACTTTATATGTCAGCATACTTGCCATTCCAGACCTTCACCTTGGCTTAGAAACAGTATGTCCACTCTAGCATATTTATTAAGCACCCAGTTTTGAAGTGATGAATTTCTACCTTAAGTTCATACTGTGGGAAAATAATACTGTGGACAGTCAGGAACTTGGCAAGAGACCACACAGACAGAAAACAGTACAATCTTTCAGGGCTACAATGTATTCAGCAACATGACTCAGGACACAGTTATACTTGCAGATGCGTTGAAAGGACGTCCAGTTTCAGTGCTAATGTTTCAGCAAAGTAAAAATCTGACAAGACATCCTGCAAAGGTTTTGTACAACTTCCTTTACCCATGCTGTTACTGTCCACTTCTAGCAGGGTGGGGTTTTTTTCTTGCTACCTAATGTTCTTGTGCTGTGCCAATCTGACTACACACAAGCAATGGGTCTTCACACTGCCCTTCTGCAGAACGCCTTGGGAAGGCACACTCATTTTTTTTTCCATATACAGCCAAACTCTCACTATGTTTTTCCATTTGTTTACTCCAGCATGCTTGTAAAATGGAATACCTATTCTTCCTTACCAGCATCTAAATGTTTGCGGGTTGCAGTGCCTGATCTTGGCTGCCAGACAGTCTGCCTTCTCAGAATGGTAATGAATAATTCACATGAATAATTCTACATCAGTCTGATAGTTATCAACAATATCCTCGATGACTTGGTGAGCAAGGATTTGGGCTTCCATCTTGCATATTAGGACTTGGTAAGGATAAATTTTACATGTTTATCTCAATAATTACTGAACTTAGTTTTAATCTGTTCAATAGGTGGGGTATGATCTGGCGTCTCCTCTTTTCAGGTCTTTCAGAATAACGTACATGTAGGCAACAAGAAGTTCATATACCAGTATGTTTAGAGCAGAATCGCTCCAATACTGTTCTGTAGGTGCAAAAGACCCTGGAAGGAAACCTACCTGCTCCTTTTTCTGACCAGATATATCTGCCGTCATAGGCCAGCAATAAAGCAGAGATAACTCCTGCTCCTCTACCCAAGTGTATGGGAATATAGCGCAAGATTGGTGAGGAGGTTAGTTAAATGTAACTACGCTCAAAATGACTTGCACCTGTCTGTAGAAAAAGCACATACATCATACTAATTGTTTTACTGACCTTGTGTGCTTGATGAGTAGAACCTCTGTGTTAGATAATATAGGCCTGTGAGAAACTCTAGGCACCTTATCACTATGTCTGAGATTCTTGCTTTGTTGTGAGAAAGAGCAGGAGGCTTCTCCTGCCTGAAGCCTTGAAATACAGGCAAGCTTAGTAGGCCCAGTGATCTTCCAGCAGGGCTGAACTTACCAGCGCCTGCATCCCCGCTTGTGTCACGTCTGCCTGGGACCTTAGGTGCGACTTCGGAGATCCCCCAGTAGAGAGGTAACTAAAATAAAACTTGCTCTTTGCAATGCATTTGTGGCCTCTGGCTCTTCTTGCGGCGTGCCTGTGTATATGTACACACCAAGGACTTCTTAGATTTGAAATATGTCACCCTCACAGACACTGAATACTTTCTATTCCTCCCCATGGCCTACCAAGTGGAGTTAGCAGCAATCTCAGCTGTGCTCCAGAATACATTTTGCTCCATCCCAGTCTGGCTTGACACTGTGGTACTTCCTTCTGTGCTCTTCTAGATCACACATACCCTCCCGCTGCATCCTGCCCTTCCTGCATCACTACCCATCTGTGTCCTGGATCCCACCAGTCAGAAAGGGAGGTGTGCAGGCTGAAGTCATAACCAGAGAAACAAAGTTCAAAAGGAAAAGCTGCTTATTCAGTCCCTAAGGCAGGGCCAGGCTGAGGATTCTCTGCAGTGTGCGAATACAAGTGAGTCCCAGTGCTCCAAAGATCATAGAATTATAGAATCATTTCGGTTGGAAGATACTCTCGAGATCATCAAGTCCAACCATAACCTAACTCTAGCACTAAACCATGTCCCTAAAAACCTTGTCTATATGCCTTTTAAACACTTCCAGGGATGGCGATGACACCACTTACCTGGGCAGCCTGTTCCACTGCTTCACAACTCTTTCCTAACATCCAATCTGAACCTTCCCTGGAGCAATGTGAGGCCATTTCCTCTTGTCCTATCACTTGCTATTTGGGAGAAGAGAACAACACCCTCCATGCTACAACCTCCTTTCAGGTAGTTGTAGACAGCGATAAGGGGGTGGATCTGAGACAGGGAACTGGGGTAGAGATCTGAAGGTTGCCTGGCTGCTTCTAGGACGAGAAAGGAGGTAGGTTTGATTCTGGCGAGCCCTGTCACCTCATCCTCTCTCAGCAGCAGCAGTTAAAGTTGCTCTCCCAGGCACGAGAGAGAGCAAGCGTCCTGCCTGCACGGCACTGCGCCTTCTCCTGCGCTCACGACTGCTCGGGCACCCCGGGGCTGCTGGCGGCTGCCCTTCTCCCCCGCGGCTCGGGGCTGCCCTTGGCCCGCTTGAAGAGCGTCCTTCCTGCCCTTGCGCGGCCCGCGCCGCGACCCCCACGTTGTGGGGGCTCCACGAGCCGCGCAGCTGGAGCGGCCCGCCGCGGCGGGGAAGCCTGGCGGCCGGCAGGCCTCGGCCGGGCCGGTGCCGCCTCCGCGCCGCACTCACCATGGCGTTGGAGCAGTTCAGCAGGCACACGACAGCCAGCAGGAACCACCGCCGCCGGTAGGTCTTGAACTGGGCCAGTTGCCCCAGGCCGCGCGCCCCCAACAAGCTCGTCGCCTCGGCGCCCTCCATCTCGGCGCGGCTCGGTTCGACACGGCCGCCGCGCTCCGCCCCGCCGCCCTCCTCCGCCCCGCCGCGCTCGCCGGCCTCCCGAGGCGGACCCGTCCGAGACACCGTCTGCCACCCGGCACGGGCAGCGTGGGGCAGCGGTGTGGGCGCGCCCTGCGGAGCCGCCCCAAGACGTGAAGCGGTCATTCCCCGCTGTTGCTGGGCCCGGCCCGGAGCTGGCTGCCGGTGCCCGGGGACCCGGGTTTGCTCTGTCACGTTTGGCAAAGGGAAAAGTCTGGTCCTCCGAAACGGGACTGCTAAGGCGCTGGGAGCAGAAAGCTCTCGTTTCCCGTCTGTTGTTAAAACAACAACAATAACAACATTGCTAATGCCCGCTTGCTAGCTCTACATTATCGTGAGAGTCACAGTTAACTCTTGCCAGAGCCAGAGCGGCTGCTTCAGTGGCTGAAGGTACTGGTGGCAGTAGGAGAGAGAAGCCTTGTGGGAGCAGCCCTGTCCGAGGGCAATCACTTACTGGAGTAGAAAAGGGACTAGAGGAGAATAAAGGAATGCTATCAAGACCCACAGGACTCTATCAACAAACATGGGATATACAGTTTGATTGTGATTTCATATGACCAATTATGCTGCAGAGCACAGTATTTCTTCCCCCAATGCAGAGACACCCACACTGTTATCTCCTCAAAAACATAGCAAGGGAAAAAGCCAAGAGTGCAAAGCAAATCCTCCTCAACTCTTAAACAAGACATTTGACTTCAGGTTGGTTGGACATTGATAGTGCCTGCATGTCTTTCTCCCAAACCTGAGATTTGAGCACTCATGGTAGAAATTACAGGATCATTCAGGTTGGAAGAGACCTCAGGACGGCTCTAGTCCAACTTCCTGTTCAAACCAGAGTCATTGAAGTCAGATCAGTTTGCTTAGGGATCAGCCTGGTCCTGAAAACCTCCAACAGTGGAGACTGCACAACCTCTCTGGGCAAGCCATTCTACTGCTGGACCAGTCCTAGGATAAATGCCACAGTACAGCCTTCAGATAGCATACAATTCATTAACCACAACCCTCTGACCCAATCCAACCAGTACTTTTCCCATCCAGCTGGCTACCCATCCAGATTCTAATGTCCTAACTTAGATACAAGAACACTGTGGGAGACAGTGTTGAAAATGTTGCTAAACTAATGGTAGATTACATCCTCTCCCATCCATAGATCTCATTCTTTTACCAAAAAAAAGGCTATCAGGCAAGTTCACCAGCTATGATTTACCCTCAGTGAAACTAGGCTGATTATTCCCAATTGCCTACTTCTCCTTCATGTGTCCAGAAATACCATGCAAGAGAATTTGGTTTATCTTTTTTCCATGGACTGAAGTGAGACTGGACAACATGCAGTTTTCTGGGCTGTTCTTTGAGTGCTTTTTGAATACAGGTGCAACATTTCTCCAGTTGGCAGGGGTATCCATGGCCTCTCAAAAACAATAGAAACTGGCCTTTCTGTGGTATCAGCCAGCTCTCCCAGCATCCTTGGACACTGCCCTTCTGGTTCCATGGACTTGTTTGTATAAGTCGAGTTTTCTTCATCAATCCCTGACTCATCCACTAATGGTCACCCTTCTCCGCCATGAATCCCAGGCCTTGAGGCCTGGGAGACCTTGCTGGTAAAGATTAGGGTAAAGACGGCAATGAGTTCCTCAGGTTTGTCTATGTCTACTCTCGCTAACTCAACCAGCCTATTCAGTAACTGTCTCCCATTTCCCTTGTTCAGCATTTTACCACTAATTTAGCAGCTGAAGCCCTTCTTATTACCCTTGACATGCAAGCTGAAACTCCAGTTGAGCTTTGACTTTCCTGACACCATCCCTACATGCCCAGGCAATGTTTCTAAATTCCACCTTTGTAGCCCATCCCTGCTTCCACCACCTGTATGCTCTTCTTTTGCATTGGAGTTCTGCCACGATTTCCTGCTTACCCAAGCTGGGCTGCTGCTATGTCTTCTTTTTAGCTGAATATGGGGATGGCCTGTTTTTGCACTTGGTTGAAGATTCAGAGACTTTGTCACTACTGGAGACAGTACTAGCATGAAAGGCTGATTTTTTCCCCTGCTATACACTGAAAGAGGCAGCTAAAAATATGTCCTGAGATGCAGAACAAAGAAGTCAGATATCTTATGCGGGCACCTTTTGGTTGACTAGCATCAAGTTAGTTGAAACTTTTGTCATGGTTGGGGCATTAGTAATATCCTCCTGCTGTATGGATTATTTGCTTGCTGCTGACACCACAGTTTTCTGTGCTGGAGTGTCAATAGGTTGTATCGCTTCAGACACAGATTTTCATGGAATCTGTAGGAACTTTGCTCGTTTTGAGGAGGCTGTCACTCTGCCAAGTTCCATTAAAACTTGCTAACATGACCAAAAAAAAAAAAAAAAAAAGGAAAGGGAATAGGCAGATGTACCAGTTTAGTTCATTCTTTACTACCTAAGGAGCCCAGGTTAAAATGGTACCTGAAAGTATAATTAAAGACCATGCAGGCTCATTAGGTAAAGAGTGTGTGTATGGGGGTGAAGGTGGAATTAGGATTGCTCAAACAATTTTTATTCCGACATTTCCTACTGTTTTAATGTTTAAATTAGCAAGCCTTGATTAATTTTATTTCCACAAAAATATATTGAAAAGTGCTGTTGTTACATAAATGGATCCACCATCCACTGCTGTTCTGTCTTAGCCTGGTGTTAGAAGCAAGAGGAGACTTCCCCAGGGAATCCTGGATTTTGGTTAATGTGTGCCTTTTAATGCTAATTGGAGTGTGTATTTGTATGGTTTGTGGCAGAGAGGGCTTGAAGACTCATTTTGCATACATGGAGATGAGCATCCTGTTTGTTTCCACAGTGTGCACTGGAAGGTGAATTGTAAGAAACCAGTAAAATCTTAATTTGCAAGACTGTCACAATGCAAGTCTAGGGCCCTTCATGGAGCACATCATACATTAAAAAAAAAATAAATGGGGAGCAATTATTAAGTACACAGAGCAAACTAGTGCAAAGGATCTCCCAGACTGCAAGAGACTATTGCATTACTAGTAGATACAAGAGGAAACAGGAACGCAAAATTCACTGCAGTGGCATGTTTGCAGACTGCTGAACCAGACACTTTCCTTGCAACATAAAGATTAGTTCCTTGCTTGGCAAAACAGAGCAAAACAGGCCAGCTGAATCAGAAGAATATCTTAAGAGACAGCAAAATGCATGTCTGACACTCTGGGTGGGAAACCAGTTGTCCAGGAACTGAATCTCTTCACAGTGATGCAGGTCCTGGAAATGGTTCCTCTAGCAGTTGTGAGCCTGGAAAACAAAAATGTCCCCTATGAGAACTGCAAGCAGCTGGCAGAAGTGCAGGGAGCTAACAGTGTCACCTCTGCCACTCTATAAATGCCAATGAAGGACTAGTCCATTATGCAGTCTTATAATTTAATATTTTTCTACAGAATACAGTTTTAAAGACTTGTCTACACTTTGGCTTGCTCCTCTGTGTGACGATGTTCCTTTTCCCAAGGCAAAGTACAGATTTGTCATCGTAGCTGTAACCATTCCTGCAAATGGGTGAACCCAACCTGACAATGGACTTTTCTGGCTAAAATAAGCTGTATGTGCCTTAGAAAGTTCTGCTTGTGGACTCTATGAATGTGAAGTAAAACACAATCCTGATTGCTGTATCTCTCCTGTCAATCTTTTCTGAAGCCTAAGATAACTTGACAAAGGACTTAAGACATTACCTGATTTTTAAAGTGTTTTCTTATTTGGTCATTTAGTCATCCTTGAGCCAGGTTTTTTCCATTTACATCTGCAGCGATGAGAACGATTCATACAGATGCAGACAGAGACACACAGGCACAAAGTTCTTGTTAGCACCGAGAGCAGAGCCAGGCAGACCTGAGCTCTCTTTTATTAACAGTTCTCAATTTGTATGTTTACAGATACAGGGCTGGACCAAGAGGTTAGACAGTTTTTTTCAAAAAATGTTATTCTAAACACACCACACTCATCTTGTGACTGTTTTCAGTCACATTCCCATGCATATCTTTTGGGTGGCGTTCCAACCCATTCATTCACACGCCCAGGCCCAACATTCATACATCATACATATGGGGGTGGTTTTCCAACCCAAGATATCATTCTCACTGGCCTGGGCTATCACTTCTTACACCCATAAAAAACATACTTCTGTATAACCTGTCCAAGGCCCTTTAGCTGGAACTGCACATCCTGCCGTTCCCACATCTCCCCCTTTTTTGTTTTTGAACATCTGGTTCACAGTGAGTGCAGCAAGGACCCTGGATTTATTCTTCTTTGCATTCCGTATCATTCTCCAGATGATTTGAAGGACTACAAGAAAAAATATTACGCAAGCACATCCAATTCCCACAAAAACCCATATATGCAGATTGAGGCCTGAAAACCATGTTTTTGGGTCTAATCACTTTATGCTATTAGATAATGTTAGCTATTATTACTTGCAGTGTTAATTTTTGCAAATCATGCAGTTGTTTTTGCAGGGCACTGGCTGAATCCTGAACCAAGCCTTGTACATTAGCTGAGAATGCTCTCTATAGATGTTGTTTCACTTAAGTCCTCTCATAAACAATGTAATTCCATTTCGATGGTGTTACACATAAATTCTTCTGAGTATATTCCCAATCACAATGCAGTTTTACTCTGGTAGCTGAAGTGTTCTGTCCATCTCCTATCCACCACAGGGCTGCTTCACATGTATTTATCGCAGAGGTCTGAATAGCTTTCGAGTTTTATTCTTCCCCTTAGATGACTGGTCTCCAGTCTCAGCAAAAACTGTCTTTACAGAAAGAAGTTTGACTCTTTCTTTATCTGAGGCCCTTGAAAAGTCAGTTTTAGGTGGACAACAAGTTCCAAAACAGACTTAATTCTAGCTGGAAAAGTGTAGCCAGTAAACTGACTAGAAACAGGGTTTATGCAATTATTTAGCACTCCAACAACATAAAATACAGATTCGGATACCAGTTGAAGAGATTATTGGAGTACAACAACATAACAATAATGAGGATCCACAACGTGCATGTAGTCACTCACAAGAAACAAAACTAGAGGCCTCTCACTTCAGGGTACTCACAAAAATAATAATCACTCACCTGGGTTAGGCGAAAACTCATTCAAGGATATATCTAGTAAATAACCACTCACCCAAATGAGGAGGTGAGGCACTCTCAATCCCAGGAAGTCTCCTTAGACGCTGTTCCTGTCTAAGGAAAGGGCTCCAGTTCACAGACCCACAGCTCTGAGAAGACCACTCAAAGTATGTCTTTGGCGGGAACCTCACTTTATAGTCTGGTCAGATGTGGCTGTGGGCATTACAACATAGTCCAGAAGCTTTGCAGCTGCTCTGGGCACCTCCTTTGTTGAGGGCCCTGTCAATTGACCAAGGGTCCCACTCCTCCTGCCCCATCAGCTGGTAGAGGTGAAGTCACCCTACCCCGGGGTTGGGGAGGATGTGACTGTCAGCACCTTGGTACCACCCTAGGTGTGTAGGTGGGGACAGGTGCAGTGGGGCACAAAAGGTGCTAAAGAGCCATCAACGGCCCCATTGAAGGCTCCAGGTCTCAGGGGGTTGTGCAACTGCCACACAATCCACCCTATGACCACAGTCATGATCTGACAGACTACTTTGGAGTGGTGGTGCAGTCACCTCTTGCCTCCGAAGTCAAAAGAAGGCATTCTGTTGGTGAGTTTGAATGCCCACTGTGGATCATCATACCTTATGTGTCATTTTCCTGTTATACGTTATCATTACAAATCAACCTACTATAGAATAGAATAAGGCAAATTACAGTTATTAACAAATATTGGAGAAGGCTGGTTAGTCATCCTGATAAGGAAAACAAATGCATTGAAAGTTTTTTCACCAGTTAGTCCCCAGTCCAAATAATGTAAATCTGCACCATTCTGATATGCTAGTGCCTCTAATTTACAGGGGGCCCAGTACAAACTCAAAACATCTTCTATGGTTACTTTAAATACCTTGCACATTAAGACCCAGAACGGAAACAAAATCCAAATTTCTCTGAACCACCCCTCCATCCCCCATCACTGATAAAACAAGTGAAACTTCTCTGACAAACAGTTGTTAATTGGTTTCTTAGAAATACGTACAGGAAGGGTCTCAACAAAATACTGTTGCATTTGATTAAATTTAATCCAATCCCTGTTTTCCAGCAATTGATCTTCTGGTAGTATCCATGCACCACCTACCCAGTGTGTGTCATTGTTACTGCACTGTTGCAGGAGATGATAGCCAAATAGGTGAAGAAGGTGTTAATTGGAGGGAGGGGCCTGCTGCTGTCATCATAGTACTTGCGTTTTGCTGTAACTTCGTTAGCTGCCGCAGGTAACATCACTGGCCTCTTCCTTTGTTCTCTTCTGTTTCTTTGTTGCCCTCTGCTGCAAGGACAGACATTGCATCTCTGGCATTGGGTTCTGTGCCATTTTCGTCCAACTCATAGAAAGGTTTAACGTATTTCGCATGAAGCCACTTTGATCCTGTTGGAAAAAGAACACAAGCATACCCCCTTCCCCAGGTGGTTAACTCTACACACCCTTGCTATCGACTGTTGTGCAGGGGATTCTGATACAAAACTTTTGGTCTCTGAGACAGTGAATCTGGAGCACGGAAGTGTTTTTCCACTGCTGTGGTAGAGGAGGGAGGCATAGCATGATTCAAAAAGCTTAAAGTATATATTACATTGTCTAATTGTTCCTGAGGCATCATATTCCCCCTTTTTTGTTTTAACAACATTTGTTTCAGTGTGGAATGTGCCTGTTCAATAATAGCCTATCCAGTGGGAGAATGCGGAATACCTGTGACACGCGAACCACCCCATTGCTATAAAAAATATTGCGTGGATCTGGCAGTTTAGCCAGGACCATCGTCAGTTTTAATCTGTTGTGGCACACCCAGCAGAGCAAAACAGCGGGTCCAGTGGCGCCGAACAGCTTTTCTTGCTATTATAAGCAGATGCACAAAGCATACCTGAAAAAGTCTATAGAAAAGCGTACATATTTCAAACGGCCAAAAAATGAGACACGTGTAACATCTGTCTGCTAAATGGCATTAGCTGTGAGCCCACAAGGGTTAACTCCAAAGGAGCATAAATTTGTAATTAGGCCTTGACATTCTGGGCAAGAGCAAACTATGTCTTTTGCTTGTTCGAGTGTCTGATCAAACATCTTTTTTAAGGCAGCAGCATTCTGATGGAAGAAAGCATGTGAAGCCCTGGCAGACTGGAAGCAGACTGTAGCTACAGTATGAGTCCACAACTTCATTTCCTTCTGTTATGAGACCTGGTAAAGTGGTATGAGAGCATATATGAGTAAAAAACAGTGGGTGTCTGCAATGCTGTAATGCAGTTTGCAGTGATACAAAGAATTCAAAGAGCTGCTGTTGTGAGATTTCTTCAAGAAAGGTGGAGGGGATGTGCTGTAGGACCTTGACTATGTACTCAGAATCACAAATCAAATTTAGAGGTTCCTCCTTAAAAAGCTCTAAGGCATGTAAAGCTGCGCCAAGTTCTACTAATTGGGTTGAACCTTCAATCATTTTAACAGAATTATGCCAATTGTTATCTTCACGCCAGACCACTACAGCTTTATGAGACTTCCCTGAACCATCAACAAAAACTGTGTGAGCATGTGACATCAGACCAAATACAAGTATAGTCTGTGGCCTGATGTCAAAGACATGCAGATTCTGCAGCAATGTACATTTAGGCATGCCAAAACCTATACTGTTAAGAAAATCAGCTAGTGCAATTTGCAAGGACATAGATTGCAAATAAAAAAAAAAAAAATCAAATTTCACAGATGGTACATATACGACAAATGGGTCATGGTCTATTAAGACCTGAATCTACTGTCTATGTTTTTTGATCAGAGTAACAATCAATTGTAGAGTAATAGTTTTATGGAAAGAACTGGGCAAAAAAATCCATTCCAAGTATATGAGTCTGTTAGCATCCTCATCATACTGTCCCACAATAGCCACAGGTTGGTTTTGTGTTGTAACTGTAAACAGACAAATATACAAGTCCAATCGAATGTGGTCAGCCTGTAAGTTTGTAATTTTGTGTGCTACTAGCTCTAATTCTCTCTGTGCTTGTGGAGTTAAAAGGCGAGGAGATGTTAAATCTGAATCTCCTTTTAGCAAATTAAACAGATGCTGGAGTTCATGGCTAGAAATTCCAAGCATGGGCCATACCCAGTTAATTGTACCCATCAATTTCTGTAAATCATTCAATGTCTTAATGTCATTATTAATTGTCAAAGGCTGGGGTTTGATCATAGTGTCTGTTAAAATCCAGCCTAAATATTTCCAAGGAGGTACACTCTGCACTTTTTCCTGTGCAACTTGTAAACCATAAAGTTTCAGAGCTTGAAGTGAGTGTGTCACCACACTCTGCAGATAATCATATTGTTCAGCACAAACTAAGATGTCATCCATGTAATGATATATTATAGCCTCTGTGAATGCTTCACGTGTAGGCTGCACAGCAGTACTCACAACAAGCTGGCAAATTGTGGGGCTGTTCATGAAAGTCTCTAACCTCACTTTGGCTTTCATTTTTATTGGATATTGATTTTCCTTACTGGATTGAAGTCCTGTTTGAGTTCTATCAGTGTAGTGTTGGCTTTACTGATACTTTGGCTGCCAATACTAGTGGAAATACAGCATCCAATATTTTCTTTGAGATTTCTTGCTTGCAGCAAGCAGATCTGCACCTTCCAAGCATCTTCTTATGGGACATGCAACTAAACAGGATTCTCAGAAAACGTTATTTGAGCTTACAATTTACTTAACAAATCTTGACCTAAGAGAGGTATAGGGCTTTCTGGCAAATACAAGAATTCGGTTATTAAAACTTTGTTCCAAATTTGGCATTCCATTGGTTTCAAAAAATGGCCTTTCTTTCTTTCCCACGATCTCAAAAACTATCACGGTGAATTTACTAAGAAGTCTCTTACAACTAGTTACCACAGAATAAGTCTATTAAAAAAAGTTTTTGGTTTAATTTCTCAGCTTCATTAGAACTACAGATCCCTTTAGAACTATGGATGCCTTTAAATTTCACCCTCAGACTGCTTCGTTTAGTATTAGAGTTCTCCAGTGGCAACATCACCGCAGTCGGGGGGGAGAGAAAACCCCGCTTTCACAGCGTTAGAAGCGGGCAGCCAGGTTTTTCTATTTTTCTTTTCTTTATCTTCTTGCTGCAGTTTAGATACAGGCAAGGCCACACAGGTGGCGTAATCGCTGGTACCAAGTGGGAGGCTCTGGCAGACTCCTTGGTTACAATGAGCTTAGTTTGTCTTGCAGCTTGACACAGGCCTGAAATTTATGTTCAAGCTGTACAGCACAGGCCTGGGATATTTTGCTTTTTTATTTTCCCATTTCATTCCAACCATAATACACTTTATATGCAATTCCAATTAGCTGAGCAATAGTTACGTTCCTCAGCCCCATTTACCTTTTGCAATTTCTTACAGGTGTCAAAAACCAGCATATTAACCATCAATCCATCACTTTAAATTTCTAGATCCAAATCAGTTTATATTCTAGCAGCTTTTAAATACAACCTCTTCCAAGTTCACATCCATCATAGTATTTAGTTTTCTTTCCCGTACCTCTAACTAACACATAAATTCAATGCGAATCAGAGTTTAACAACTGAAATTCTTTTTTGGTCTCAAAATGATTAGATAACAATAACAGCAATTACTCTAATGTGTAAGGATGCATCCTAAGGGGGAGCAAGGTGGTATTTTATTAGCGGAACCAGTTCCCATTTTGTAATTACCTCCCCAAACAAAATTATTTTGGTACCAAATATAAATACGCAAATTAAAATACTGAGCTAAGATATGCAAACCAAACACCAAGTTCAAATATGCAAATGGATCACAATTACACTTATTCAAGACAATATCTTGATTTTAGCATTGCACCTTTGGGCCGCTTTCTGCTCAGCTGTGTAGAAGTACTGCTTGGTCTCCCTGACAAAACAGGTCAGTGCACGCTGGAGCCCAATCGGCACCTGCCCCCCCGCTGCGCTAGCAAGCTGGACTGGGCAAGGCTTTTATTAGTGTCTCATCTGGCGTGCTACAACTGTTATCCCAAAACCAGGATTCTTTATCTGGTGTGCATGCAAAAGAGCCAAATTTAGTACACTGAGATGAGACACAGCCTATCACAGAGTTGTACAAGTCTAGATGCTGGAATAAAGCTAGCATGCTAGAAAGAAAAGTAACAGCTGTCATACACAAAATCTTATTATCACATTCACACAGTAAAGAACTAAATTACTCATTGTCTTCTGTATAATCACAAAATGTACATTTTGGATCCATGGATTCTCATGATCTAGCAGCCTGTGAACTTACTGTACCATATAACAGGCAAAGACTTATGAAACCATAATATGCTTAAACAGATACCCACAAAGAAAACAGGTTAATAAGGAAAAGTATCTCGCAGAGTGGTCTGCAAATTTTCTGTGACTTGTTTGTTATCAGTTAATTCTCAGCTTGTTGAAGTTCAAACCATTCCGCCTGTAAAACTGTCTGAAATGATTTAATGACCTCTTGTAGAGATTTATTTTGTCCTGCTCTTCTCGCTTTAAAAACAACATTAATTGCAACAAAGTGCTACACATAAAGGTTCTATTCTCCAGCCACTTTTCCCAATCATCTGACTTACACAGCAGCCACCATTGATTACAATATTTCACAAGATCTTCCTTCGTCATATTTCCAAGTGCTTTCCTATGTTCTAAAACACCTCCCAATACTGATTTCTTAGGAACACGACTGAAAACAGTCGTTCCCGACCCCATCTTGTAAGTAAAAACCATGAGAAGAGGGAGTGAGGAGGGGGAAGCACGAAGTGGCTTGCAGCGTGAGTGGGAGAAGGAGGGAGGAGGCTTACAGTGCACTTACACAAACAATACCACAAAGAAACTGTAACAACAACCACTAAAACAATTTAACTCACATTCCTGACAAGCTGCTTGATTTTCGGAAAGGTGAAACACAGAAGCAGGTAGCTTATGTATACGGGAAGCAGCTTGTTCTATTACTAACGCAATCCTGCAGCTCTCTTGTTCAACGAGGACTGCTTGTCCTTGTTATATGCAGGGATTAATGTGGCCACAAAAATTTACTCACCCATCAGATTGTGTGGTCGCCACCACACACACAGCTCCATGAAGAGCCTCACAGGGGTCACACACTCACACAGGGCACCATTTGTGGTGACGAGAACGATTCATACAGATGCAGACAGAGACACACAGGCACAAAGTTCTTGTTAGCACCGAGAGCAGAGCCAGGCAGAGCTGAGCTCTCTTTTATTAGCAGTTCTCAATTTGTATGTTTACAGATACAGGGCTGGACCAAGAGGTTAGACAGTTTTTTCAAAAGATGTTATTCTAAACACACCACACTCATCTTGTGACTGTTTTCAGTCACATTCCCATGCATATCTTTTGGGTGGCGTTCCAACCCACTCATTCACACGCCCAGGCCCAACATTCATACATCATACATATGGGGGTGGTTTTCCAACCCAAGATATCATTCTCACTGGCCTGGGCTATCACTTCTTACACCCATAAAAAACATACTTCTGTATAACCTGTCCAAGGCCCTTTAGCTGGAACTGCACATTCTGCTGTTCCCACAACATCTATACCAAACTTACCTGCTTACATAAGACAAGCAAGTGGAATTATCAATATGTCTACATAAAAATCACTGGTCCCTCCCCTCCCCTCCCCGCCCCTCCCCTCCCCGCCCCTCCCCGCCCCTCCCCTCCCCTCCCCGCCCCTCCCCTCCCCTCCCCTCTCCTCCCCTCTCCTCCCCTCCTCTCTCCCCTCCCCGCCTCCCCTCCCCCCTCCCCTCCCTTCCCCTTTCTTTCTTCTTTTTTCTTTTTTCTTTTTTCTTTTTTTCCTCTTTTTTCCCCCATGCAAAATATAATAAATTTCATGGCTTTGTAAACGTGAGTAGCTTAAGCTGGTTTAGAATCATTATATCTGGCCATATTTCATGCTCCATTTAAAATAAGCAAGTGCAAAATCCAAACAAAGTAGGTGTAATTTACATTTTGAAGCAAAAGCTAGTTTTAACGATTAGCTCTCCTGATACAGCATTTTCTTTGTTCTTATTTTAAAAATATTTCTTCTCCAGCACAAGCGTGTCTCGTTTGGTCAGCAGCATCAGCTGTACGTTCTGTGGCTAGTCCTTGTCTCCTCGAGCGTGGACCTCTCCTGATGAAGGCTGGTCACACCCCACGCCGTTCTGCCCACCACAGCTGCCGCATGGAGCCATTCGGAGCATGCCCAGAAGAGGGAGCATTGGCAGCACGACAAGGTGTACTTCAGTTTTATCACTGCATTGGTGGGATGTTTGCGCTGTGTCCCCACCAGCTTGTGACCAGTGTGCTGGAGCAGCAGCAACCTCCAGAGGGGTTTTAGCTAGCAAGAAGACATGAGACTGGTGTGACACAGACAGCGATAGGCACCAGTGCAGCATGCTTCTCCACTGCCATGCAGTTGCCTTTGCTCTGTACTACGAACCTCTGTTGTTAAGTCATTCTAACCACAAAGCTTTTCTAGCTTCCTCCTTTATTAGTTTTTTTTTTCTATTATAAGCATTTTAAAACATTTTCCCCTTAAACATTAGCAACCAAGGCTCAAGCATTACCGTATTTCCACAGACCTGGGTCACTGTTACTTACTATACTGGTGCATAGCGGCATCGAACCAGTACAACACTGAGTCATCTTTGCTTGATCCCCAATACAATAGTGGTGTCCCCTTTCCAAGTCATCAGAGATGTTCTCAGCACCCAGCCAGCTGCTGTTTTATTGCAGGCACAGTGCTAATGAGACAAGCAAAGGCAGTTTTTTTCTCGAAAACATTCCCAGATATATCCTTTGTTCTCTGCACAAAGACATGTGTTATATGGGAGCTAAAGAATGGAATAAGGAACCACATATTGTAAATAAGATTGGATGCCTGCTGGTCCCAGAAGTCAACTGCTGTAAATGCAGGTGCACTGCAGCCAAGATGAAGATGAGAAGAGATGCTCAGTGCTGGAAGTGAACTATCCAGGTAGAGCGCACTAGAGACTTAGGTAAATCTGCTTCGCAGGGATGTTGCGCAAGGTCCATGTGGTTATTACACATAAAAACCCATCATTATTCACATTCCTAGGTATCAGTGATGACTGTGAACAGTGGCTCCCTGTTCTGCCTTTCTGTCTCTCCTTTTCCTTTCTTGCCCTTCTTTCTGCAAGACAAAAAATAAATGTTGGATGATTTATCTGTGCCTCTCCTGCACGTTTGGGCATCTTAGTTCAATTTCTGGTGTTTGGAAGACTCGTTTTGTGGTAATTGCAATTTCTCTTCAGTGCAATTTACCATGTGATTGGATGCTCTGTTTCATACTCTTTCAGAATGACATTTACCTAGTTTCTCAAAGACTATTTAAAACACCAAAAAGAATGTTGCCATTTGTGGTTGCTAGTAACTACAAAGAAGCCCCCCCCCTCCTCCCCTCCCCCCCCTTTTTTTTCCTTTCAGTAGTTGCATTCACTAGTGTATTCCTGCTTTATACCACTTTGCAGCTGTAGAGAGCAGTTACAATACACAGGCTCAGTGAGGAGTATATAGGCTGACAGAGGACTTTAGACAGCTTTATGCAAAGGACTATAAGCACATTTCCCTTCCATTTTGCCTTTATCTCTTCATGTTCTCCAGCATGGGACTTCTTAATCCCTCAGCAGGAGAACACACGGGACACACAGTATGTTCACACACCCACACGCCACCAAAACATAGAGGGATGCATGTTTACTTTACTCCTGGCCTTCTGCTGTCAGTTTGTATAATTGCAAAAGCACAATTCAATATTTTTATTACATAGTGGCTGCAGGAAGATGGCACGTGAAAACTTCAGAGAAGTCCAGAAGTAATTATCCTATTTAAGGTTAGTTCCTGCTTTTGTTTCTGAAATAACTGTTGACCAGAAACGACCAGTAAAAATAAAAGGAACCAACTGGCCCCTAAACCAGCCGTGATGGATAAGAAATGGCATGGTGACTGTATTTGTCATGCATACATTCAATACTACTGAAAATGAGAGCTAGCAACCATTTGGGAAAGAAGCACAGTGCTGCATTACAAGACCCTACCCCTTTGCCAAGGGAAAAATCTGTGATCTATGTGAGTAACCCTTGCATGGCCATTTACTGATAACTATCAGAGTACACAACCAGGACCAGAGTTATGCAAAGAGGGGGCCAAACAGAACACTTGGGACAGAAATGTACTACTTAAGGCACCGGGTTTCAGAATGAAGTTGAACTCAGGTTATATTTTTTCCCTGCAGAATTATTAAAAAATCTTTATATAGGAAATGTAGGGAGGTTTTGAGGGAAAAGCTGCACTTCATTTTGCAAATTTTGTGCACTCTTGTTGTAGTGAAATTTCCTATTCCGGATTTAGTATTTCCTTAATACAAGATTATTCAGAGGAAAGAATCATTCAAGGTTCTCCTCTTGTTCCTCACCCTGCACCCTCCCCCAACTTATTTCCTAGTTGGTTTTGTTTGTTTGTTTGGTTTTTTGTTTGGTTTTTTTTTGTTTTTTAAATATTACAACTTCCTCCTACCCCTATCCTCCTTTTTTTTTTTTTTTCCCCATCAGGGACAGGTGTTTTTTAGTGCTGACTGTAATACACAAGGAGCTACAGTTCTGCTTAGCTGGAAATTGCGTGCTTTGTCTGAGTATGGGCTGTCCCTTTGTAAAGTCTTTTGTTGGTGGTGGTTGGTTGGTTGTTTCTTAATCATGTGAGTTTTTACTGCATATTAGACTCTGCTTTTTTTTTTCTTTTAATTGCTAGAGTGATCTCTTCAGCATTTTAATATCCCTGCATTAGAGGCTGTTCTGTTCTGAGCCTTTTTAGAACAATTTGCGTGGGAAAAGGGGGTTATGCATTCATGCTCTCAGCATGTATCCATAGCCTTAGTCCCTCTCTGATGATTTTAATATCTGCTGTCCAGGTTCACTCATACTGAATGGAACAGTGGAAATCCAAATGACTTTGATGTCCTATAAATTTTGTAAAACTTTGTATCTAGGAAGACAGACCACTGGTACTGTGTGTAAGGGAAGGCAGTGGGAGGTCGTGTATCTTGTTTTCTTGCCAGCTCCCCAAAAGCTCAGAAGCAGGGGTAAGCTGGGCATTTGTCACCCTGACTCCTGTTCCAAGCCAGTCATTGCACATGCTCTGTCTTGACCCCCTGTCCACTTGACCAAAAAGACCTTAGGGTCATGAGAGGCACTCTAGGTGTTAGAGGGAAATGTGGCTACGGGACAGAAACCCATGTAAAATATATCTTTGATAGAAAGGAAAATTTGTTTGTATTTTTGTTACATCAGACCAGAAAGTAAAACGAGCTGGTTAAAAAACATGCCTGTTTTCTTGGTGCTTTTCTCAGTCTTAATGATTCTTGGTTCACAGGATCACACAGCTGCTGAGAAAACGTGTGGGATATAGTTTAGGTCTTGCTTTAGATCTATTAGACTAGTATCGTATTTCACAAAGTACCGTTTTTGCATTCTCATGCTAAACTTAACAGTTACTTCCCACCTTGAGCAAACACCCAGTTCTTGTTGCAATGCATAATTAACAGATCTGAATGCAGAATTATTTTATAGAGATCCCACTTGTTATAATTTGAAATTTCCTTTACGGGCTGCAGAATCAGTGAAGTTTCTCTTGATGCTGTAGAGCTAAACTCACATCAGAAATTAACCACCCAAAGACTGATTTGTTTTCTATTCCATGCTGTCACACATGCTAGTATAGCTGAAAATACAGTGACACAACACAGTTGTTCTTAATAGAACAAGTTTTTAAAATCAGAATTGTAACAGACGATTTTGAATACGTTTAGGGAATAATTAGCATCTTTATAAATGATGGATTTTTTACATCCTGTGGCTTCTGACTAGGAAGCTGGAATAATCATTTGACTTAGAAAACTGGATAGACTGCATAGACTGCAAAACTTCTAAGTGATAGACCTGGATGCATTTTTGATTCCAGCAGAAATCTCATTCAGCTGTAACTATCATTATGGCCTTTACACATACTCAGGAGATACATTACAGTGTTACACAGAGACAACATAAGGAGTTGTTAATACAAAGTGCATGGGATAAACTTCATAGCACAGAGGCCAGTAAAGATAATCCATGTAGAACTGATTGCTTGTAAAACAAATGCAAAATGTGACAGCAAAGCCAATGCAGCCAGCTATTTTGACTGATGTTGCAATATATGATGCTGATTTATTATTAATGCAAAGAAAAAACATGAAAATAATTTACTAAAAATTTGCTACATTAATGCTCTAAAATCCATCTGTGTATTTCCACATGTAGCACACCATCAACTGCATGTTTAGATGGGTTCCCTTGCTGACTGAAAGGTTTCCAGTAAGATCCTATATTTTTAATGTAAATGAGTAAGTGTACACACCCATTTCATAAAGGCAAGATTGCTTACTTTTCACTTACGCACCTAGAAAATTAGTAAAACTGCTGGGAAAAAAAGCATGCCCTTACCTTTCTCATGTCAGAAAGCCATACTGTGACTTACAGCAGAAGCTCCTGTTGCCACCTGAGACCCCGAATTCCCACAGTGGAAGAGGCAGCTTCCTGCTGACAATAAATCAAGCTGTTCTCCTCTGCTTTGTCTCCAAGTACAGCCAGTATGAGCTTCCCAGTAAAACTGTTTAGTCTGGCCAGTTACTGAACAGTCACCAGGGCACAAGGAATTTTGTTTGTCAAGATAAGCTTTGAATTTGACACTGAAATCTAGAAAGAGGCCCAACAATAAAACCTGAGTGTAGAAGGCTGCACCTTAAAATACACTTTCTCCTCCATGACTTCCTTTATTTCTTGCCCCTCAGCTAGGGCAGAGATGATGTCTGCAATGGCTGTAAACTGTTGTTTCCTACAGGATGCTTAGAGAGTCCTGGGGACTTGTTCTTCACCACAGAGTGCTCATAAGCTTTCCTTCCAGTCAGCTGTCTTACGCTCATCACTTCTGACATCATTGGCACAATTTATTTAAATACCAGGGCTGGACTTCAGACCCTAGTTTCTGACATCCATTTTTTTAAATACATGTAGGCCAGGTTTTCTCCCCTGACCTCTGCTATATCTATAGCAATCTGCATGTGTAAATGTAAAAGCAAGGACTGTCCAATAGTAAGCTTTCCCTCTACATTGGAATAAATGTTTCAAATACCTTTGGGAACAGAAAAAGCTATCTCTCTGCAACTTAGCTATACAATCTATCTCCCATATTTTCATTTTTCTAAAAGAAGGTATCTTGTATAAGACTTGTTCGTATTCTTAAAACCAAAGGCATTCTTATATTTAAACTTAACTAATTTTCTTGTTTGGCCTCTGGCTGTTTTACAGCAGAGTTGGCAACTTGAAAAGTAGACCTGTTATGCTAATTCTATAGTAAAAGCCAAATTAACTTTCCTACCTTTATTTAGGTTCAACATCTAGGTTCATTTAGATAAAAAACTTCATAGCAAAACAATCACCGAAGCTCTCAGGGAATTTTCAAGCATGTATTTATGTCCTATGTTAATAGTTCTTGGGTTTTTTTAAAAATCTGATTCTAATTTGGCAGACTAGCACAATTTCAAGTAATAGCATATTAACTAATTAGGGAAATAAAAGACTAAGTAGAATAATATAACTGAACAGCAACTGTGCTAGATAATGTTCAATGTTTAAACTAGAGTAATTTGAAATTAATAGTGAATAAACCACGAATGGAGATACCTGTTATGACAAAGCCCATTGACAGGAGGAGGTAGATAAAACATAACAGCATGGACTGCCCCTTGCTGGGAACATACATGTGGCATGAACAACAGGCACTGCTCAACCCAAAGCTTCTCATACTCTGTGATGTTGGATATGCTTTGCCTTTGCTGTGAATTGTTCTGGATCCCAGGATCAAATGCACTGATGGCTTGCCTTGGAAATATGATTGAACAGCTGCAGAACAAGAGTCAGTCACATACTGGCAGTCAATTCCCCTTTAACCTGTAGTTCTAAGGCACATCAGAAATACTGTAATTTAACTAATCTCACTAATAACACAGGAAAATATATACCCCACACAGTGGAGGGCAACTGCTAGGCTAAAACTAATTTGCATGAAATTGTAGGAGTTTTTCCATAGCACCAGTGTGAAAAAGCTACTGTTTTAGCACGTTTATCACAGGTTGCTGATGTTAAATGTCTAGGGAAAAAAATGGTGGAATCTGCCCAGTTATCAAGATGCAAATATCTGATACAGGTGTGTCAGTTTTAATTAAGCCATAGAGGGTTCTGATGGGAAGTTGCTCTCCTCTTTGCTGAAGTATTTTCCATCTATTCATGTGAACATTGGGAACTCAGGTTTTTAGCCTGCTGCAGGGTTACTGCTTCTGAAATGGAGACGAAAGCTTCTCAAATCTGTATGCTGAAAGGTCTGCTTTTATTTAAAACCAGGAGCAAAACCACACATCAAAATAATTAATCCTTTTGTACAGCAAAGCATCAAATCCTCCTAAAAAAAGTCTTCTAACAAGATAATTTACAGGCCTGGCAGCCAAATGAGCAAGAACCATAAGATGAAAAATGCCTGTTTTAAAACTCTTCGCTGTCCTGAGCAAATTGGGAAAAGAGCAACTTTCAGACAATAGCACATCTGGTATGACAGCATGGTTCATAAACTTCTTTTTCCTGCAATGCAACAATAGCAAAACACGAACAGGCTTTTGGTCTAGGCATCAGCCCTATATTAGCCTACCAAAGCATCCACAAATCAAGAAAAGTTAACCCCTACTCTGCCCCATTTTCCCCAGTGCTATCCAGATGGTAAATCACTCATTTAAGAGAAATAACATTAACTTTATAATTGCCTCCTGGTCTCCAAGCTTTTAGGATTCCCTCATTTGATTACCACGTTATTTCCAGAAGACTGGAATTTTACTTCTGCATTTTTGAGAGGTCTTATTAGTAAAAATTTACTTTCACACACAGTGATTTAGTGCCATGAGAACTAGATCTCATTGCAGAGACACCTGGGCTGCAACAGGGTACGGAAATCCCAGTCCCTGTGCAGCAGTCTCTGCCTCGTTCAGTATATTTTCCCTTGCAGGTCTTCCTACACAGACTCAAGCTTATCATAAAACTTGACAATGTATTGTTGCCCTGCTCACACCTCTAAATTACCCTAGGTGCAGGAATTGTTGCCCTGCTCACACCTCTAAATTACCCTAGGTTCAGGAATTTTGTCTCTTTCTTCTATTTAAATCTGAGTCAGCTGCTGAATTATATGTGTTCAATTTATGTCCAGCAAAAATGACTTGTTAGGCTAATATTTTTTTAAGCATCTTTTTCAACACAGTTTGCATAGAAGGCAGAATCCCAAGATCTTTTTGTTGCAAGAATATTAAAGAAGATAGTAAATTACATCGGCCATTTTCAGGTCATTTCTGCCTATGATCTACAACATCTGCTTTCAGAATGACTTCAGAGCAGGAGTGTATGTGTTCATATTAGCAATGTCCTAAGGCATATGGAAGATGAACTGAGACTCATGTCAGCTCCTTCTATGCCAAACTGAATGTTCTGCATCTGATTTGCAGCCCGGTTTTCCTGCTGGTGGTTTGTTTTGGGTAGGTATGGGAGGATATTTGGAGTGTGATAATGTTATTACAAAGGCAAGTCAGGGCTCCCAAAGTCAGGGCTCCCAAAGCCTGTGGTGTATGGGAGGGTTTCTCATATTTATCACACTGGTTGCACTTGTGCCTCCTGTCCAACAGTCCTGCCAGGACACTGCAGCTGTGGGCCTTGCATCATGCATGGACATTTATTTTCTCTGACTCTCCAACATGTCCCATGTCCTGACCGTAGCTAATTCATTGAGACCAGCTGAAGGCTTAATCTGCGCAAAGGCTTTCTCTCATATGCAGTGTCAGCAAGCAACGAGTCCTTCAAGAGCTGCTTCTTCAGCATCACAGTTTCTCTTCTTCCATAACAATAAAGCTTCCCCCATTGCCAGCACAAGCCACCCCAGAAGTGGCCTGTGTCACCTGAAAGACACTTCTATTCCATCTCAGGTGAGAGCCTGCATTTTCTGGGCTTCCAAGCTTTGGGGTCTCCTTGATCCTCAACGTTAGGTCAGGAAATGCATGGGGCTTCAGCTTTGGTGGTGCAATTCTGCTCTGCAGTGCTGTGCCCCATGCTGAGGTGAGCACCACAGCATTTTCACACCCTCTTGAGCTTTCTTCTCAGCACAAGCTCCTACCAAGCCTGGTAGGAAATTATTCATCTTCTTCCCCTCAGCCTGCACTTGCAGCTGGTAGGGTCTATATGAGCTGTGGCATAGAGCAGGGGCAGGAGTAAGGAGCTGAGGTGTCTTTACCTGTGGTTTAACTGGGGATCTGTCTTGTGTGGGGAGGAGGGCTGCCTCAGGGTGACTGAGACCAAAGGAGCCCCTTTTTCCCCAGAAGGGATGCTTGACCCAGGAAGAGAGGCTCCATGGGCGGTGATGGGGCAAGTGATGGATCACTGACCGACAGAGGTCCCTTGGGAACAAAATTATTCTACAATACTGTCTCACAGCTTCCTGAACATTGCTTCAGCTCTGCTCATTTTCCTGAAATATTCTCTGCAACATGTTGGCATTCCAGAGGTAACAGGTCTAGTACTTCGTATGCTGGCTGAATCATCACCTTGGAGGACAAATACAGGCAAGAGGAGATAATTTGCTGTCAGGCTTCTTCACCCTGAAGCCGTAGTATTGCTGACAACTGCCCTGGCCTTAAGTCACCTAATATATTTCTACTGCCTGTTCTTCATTAAACTATGACCCCCAAATCTACCCTGATTTTGGAAGTTGATAGTGTTAAAAGAGACTTTTAATGTGTCATGTTACAGCCAGGCATATTAGGTGGGATTCATACAGGTATAAAGCTTTAAGAAAACCTTATAGGAGGAAAAGGAGTCTGGGGCCTCTATACGTAAACCTAGATGATGCCTTGGCTACTGGAGAATGGTAAGAAAAGTTGATGGCAGAAACTGTAATAGCAGTACCCGATGCAAGTAAGTAAAAAGGGCTAATGTTCTACTCCAGGGAGAAAATTACACGAGAAGATGTTGATGAAGGTGTTACTTAAGGAAAAAAAAACACTTTTCAAGGAAAGGGACAGAGCTGGCATCTAACATGGGTGTTTGCTTTGGATTTGTCAAAATAAGGAGAATACTGTCAGCTTGGCTTGCTCAGAACATGAAGATTCTTCAGAGGAAGCCAGCACAGAGCTAAGGGATAATGTGTTTCCCATTCTTTCTTCTAAGAAATACGGTGTAGGTTATATCTAGATATGGACTTTGGAATTATTTTCTGTTTCCTAGGTCTGAGCCTCATGTCCAATGGTTTGCTTTGGCTTCCTTAGTAAAAAAACCTCAACGTGCATGCTGTAAAAATGAACTGTGGTTTTTTCCTAATGAGAATCTGAAAATACAGCCTTTGTATTCCTCTGTTATCCAGCTTCAAAAATGTGCCCATTGTTTCTGCTTGTTTTTCTGCCTGCTGCACTAGAAACACTGAAAAACAGTGTTGTAGTCACAGAGTTATACTTGGGAATCCAAGAGCCCTCACACCTCAGCTTCAAATTTGTACATAGCTGGGACAGTCTGTCTATATTTTTGCTTTGAAACATCTTCTTGCTCCTTTTAAAGTGTACTGAGCTTCTCTAAAGATCTGTGTGCTTCAGGAGCCAGGATTCCACCATTAACATCTCTTATTTCTGTAGTCTAAATATGATGCTGCACTGGTCACCATAGAGATACCCTGTCACCTTGAGTCTTTCATGCATTTCTCATCATGCAAAAACATTTCTCAATTTTCTTTTTTAAATCTGAACTGCAGTAAGCTAACCCACAACTCTCTTGGTGTGATCATGCTATTAATTGCTGTCATTGTTTTGCAGGAGCCTGGGATCTTGATTTGTCCTGGGTTTGCAGTTTGCTTCTTGATACTGAGGCTAACTTGGGAAGAGGGAAGAGAGAAAGGTGGGACAGCACCTTCCCTGCCCTCAAACCCTTGCCCACCCAGGACTGCAAAAGCTTGTGTTAAGTCTTATGCCACTGAAATAATACTGCAGTCTGCAGATCCTCCCCCATGTGCTTGGAAATGCTGCACAGATGGAGCTGTGCCGTCAATGGGGATTACATGCTGGGGGAGGGTGGCTATGTACAAGAACCCTGTCAGTGTTTAAACCCACTCGCTGGAGGCTCATGGGGTGAGTGGGAGGAAGAGAACATGTGGAAGAGGCGTGACATCCCAGCTCTGGTCTGGGTCCTGTCCCAGACAGGAAGCACAGCTTAAAAGGCTGTCTTCTGACTGCAGACAGAGGAGCACTCCTGGAACCCCACAGTGGAAACGGATTTCTTAGCACCTCTAGAGAGGCCATAAGTGGAGCTGAAATGTTGCTTTTTAATGAGAAACACAGTCAGGAATATAAGTCAAACCGTGTATGTTTTCTGCCTGCACAGTGTGCAAGTTACCATCCAGGGACCCAAAAGGATCAGATCAGGTCAAATGGAAGTAACTTCTGTCTTTCCTTACTGTTCCCTGCAGAGCTCTTTCTTCATGGCTCCTATTTTCATGGTGCAGTAGCTCCCGCATGCTGCACCACTTGAAGGCTACACATGCTACCAAATCAGGATGTGCCAAAATCTTTGTGAAAGATTTTCTCTTCCTCAAAGGAGAATCATGCACTGTATTCAGGAGACGTTCAGGGTTTTCAGTGTCCATCTGGTGTTAGATATGAGGCTAATGAGAAGGAATTACTTTTGAGGCCACTTAGTCAAGTGTAGGTCCCTTAGCTCTTGCAGAACGTTTTTGTTGCTATGCTCTTTTCACTATGGTTGAGGTCTATGTGTATTTCAGATAACACAGTAATTGAGCTGATATTATTGGCCAAACAGACTAACAAAGTGCTGGATGGCTGCTCAATATGCAAATGCTATAACTGACACTGAGCTCTTGAAAGAGAAAAGCACCATATAGGAACTCTATGCTGTAGCATGAAAACAAATCTTTGAATTAGCCAGTGTTACATGAGCCAAGCTGAATGTCTAAATAAATGTGTATAGACTAACCATTAGAGATTTATCTTCAATAGTAGATTCAATTCTAACCTGCAGCATTCAACAGAATTCTCTTTGCCAGAGATTTTGGCTGCACAGTGGGACCTGTTCCCACCCTCACACATACCCTCCTATAGGAATCTCCTGGGGCGGGGGGAGGGGGGGGCGTGTCTGAATGAGGATGCTAGAACAGCTGTAGTCCAGTGCTTGGGTGGCTCCAACACTGTCCTAAGTCCATGCAACAGCCCATTAAGCAGATCTCCTACTTCAGTAGATGAGGTAAGTGTGAAGATTTGACTCTCTCTTTACATATAATGGAGAATTCATTTAAATGTCTTAAGCATGGATTTAAGCACAAAACTCTGTATTCACAAACTTATTTAGGTTGACATTGGTGGCTGAACCTGATTTCACAGAGTGCTGGATAAAGGAGCCATATAATTGGTATTAACACTTTAACTACTCGCCTTCCCCAAGTCCTTTGCTGTCAGCCTGTTCTTCCGCCATGTTAACTGTGAAGACTAACTCCAAAAAGATCAAAAGGGTGCTAATAGGCTAGCATTTGAGGTACAAAGAAGGCAGAAAGATGCTATGGAAAAATCCAGGGTTTCAAAGCAGTCTAGCACAATGGATGGTACTTCAGAATTGCTTGCAGTTTTATTCAAGTGGCCTAAGCAATCTTCTTTATTCTCAGAAAAGCACAACACTCTTTCATTCAAGCCAAAAACTCCAGGGGTTTAAGAATGGAAGCAGGTTGCGGAGTTAATTTTGCTTCTCATTTAAAAAAAAAAAAAAAGGGACTAGAGGTATCCATTTAAGAAACCAAAGCCAGATGCCTGACTTTTAGAGTGAGCATGCAATACTTCCTCTACTGCATCTCTTCAAAACACCCAAAATCATTAGTCATTGGTGAATAACATCATCTTCAGAATTCACAGAAGGGATAAACATGCTCCTACTCATGACTGAGGACCTCAGCAGACTAAGATTCATTAATCAGCACTGCCCTTCCCTCAAAGAAAATGACAGCACTTCTGAATTTTATCTGTAGTTTTCATAATGTGTGGGTGATTTGTCTGACTCACTAACCCTGGGAGCAGATTGTTAATCAGTGGATGACTGCTATGTGTTCCACAAAGCTATGGTTCAGATTTGCTCCTTTATGGGAATGCCCAATTGAAATAAATTGCATGTCTTCCATTAAGCTGTAGTCTTCTCATTTTGATCCTTATTTTCCTAAGAAACATGGCTTATTAAACAGTCCCTGACTTCTGTCTGCCTTCCCAAAACCTTTGCTTTCCTCTGCTAATCTCCAAAGAATTAATCAATAAAGTAGTGACCTCAGTCTCTAGTTGTCACAAGGTTTCTCATAACAGGAGGCTGGGTCAAGAGACACCACATTACTGTAGCCATCTTGAGAGAAAGAAGAATAGAATCATAGAATCACTTTGGTTGGAAGAGACCCTCAAGATCATTGAGTCCAACCATATCCTAACTCTGGCACTAGACCATGTCCCTGAGCAACTCATGTATATGTCTTCTAAACACCTCCAGGGATGGTGACAACCACTTCCCTGGACAGCCTGTTCCAATGCCTGACAACCCTTTACGTGAAGAAATTTTTCCTAATATCCAGTCTGAACCTCCCCCAGCACAACCTGAGGCCATTCTGCTAAACCTGAGTGCAAGAAGGGGTATGGGAGCCAGGGCTTCATTTCCCCTGTTACATCCAGTGCGTACATGACAGCAGGAGGCAGGTTGTCCTCCTGAACACTTTTGTGGCCACTACAGAAGAGGTTTTAGATCTACAGTTACAAATCTCCAGAGGAATTACTTGCATTTTTTCCACTCAGGCAGTTGACTTATTTCTGGTTTTGGTTTTGATGTAAATAGTTCTTCTACATCCCAGTGTGCAGTTACAGAACAGGACAGATGCAGGCCTGAAGGGGACTAAGAGGATGCAGAAACCCCTGGGGTTTATAGTGGCTGGCTTTTATAAGAAGGCCCACATGCTGCAATGTCCTTTCAAAACTGGATGTAAATTCACGGCTTCAGCTGTACCTTAGTGCAGTGTACATTGGTTGGAAAGTAAAAGAAGAAGTGCACTAGGGTCAGTTTGGAAACAATCCAAATCCAACAAGCCAAGTGACTTTAGGACATGGTGTGCCATTGCCACATACCTTCCAGGCTCAGTCACAGGTCACAAGCCAAGCAGAAAGGGGATCACCTATTTAATTTTGTCTACCAGTGCTTTCAAGCTGCGTGCAAGAAGGGCCTGTGTTTGCGGTATGAATACCTGAAAGTGATAGATAGGGAATTGACTTTTATGTGTAGGTACCATCTCCCAGCCTCTCTTCCCTTCTCTCACACAGCTCATTGATTTGCTCATGGCCATTCCTCCTTATGGTCTGCGGCTATGGGCCATTAATTTGCCACTCCTCCATCTCTCTGCCTCCTTGCAGTTCTTTTTGTTTGCTCCTTTATAGAATCATAGAATCACAAAATGGCTGGGGTTGGAAGGGATCTCTGGAGATCATCTAGTCCAAGCCACCTGCTAAAGCAGGTTCACCTAGAGCAGATCACACAGGAATGCATCCAGATGGGTTCTGAATGTCTCTGGGCAGCCTGTTCCACTGCTCTGTCACCCTCAGAGTAAAGAAGTTTCTCCTCATATTCAGATGGAAACTCCTTTGTTTCAGTCTGTGCCTGTTGTTCCTCATCCTATTGTTGGGCACCACTGAAAAGAGTCTGGCCCCATCCTCTGGATACCCACCCTTGAGATATTTATAAGCGTAAATAAGACCCTCTCAGCCTTCTCTTTTCCAGGCTGAACAGACCTCAGTCTTTCCTCATAAGATGCTCCAGACCTCTAATCATCTTTGGAGCCCTCTGCTGGACTCCCTCCAGTAATTCCTTGTCCTTCTTAAACTGGGGAACCCAGAACTGGACACAGTATTCCAGATGTGGCCTCACCAGGGCAAAGCAGAGGGGGAGGATAACCTCCCTTAGC
This sequence comes from Caloenas nicobarica, assembly GCF_036013445.1. Classification (NCBI taxonomy): domain Eukaryota; kingdom Metazoa; phylum Chordata; class Aves; order Columbiformes; family Columbidae; genus Caloenas; species Caloenas nicobarica. Next base: position 43,041,762 of record NC_088284.1, on the reverse strand, counting down.
TTGCTTGTCACACTCTCCCTGATGCACCCCAGGATGATGTTGGCCTTCTTGGCCACAAGGGCACAATGCCAGCTCATGGTCAACTTGTTTTCCACCAGGACTCACGGGTCCTTCTCTGCAATGCTGATTTCCAGCAGGTCAACCCCTAACCTGTACAAGTACATGAGGTTGTTCCTCCCTAAGTGCAGTTGCCTACACTTGCCCTTGTTGAATATCACTACATTCTTCTCTGCCCAGTACTCCAGCCTGTCTAGATCTCACTGAATGGCAGCACAGCCTTCTGCTGTATCAGCCACTCTTCCCAGTTTTGTACCATCAGCAAAGTTGCTGAAGGTACACTCAGTCCATTATTCCAGGTCATTGATGAAGAGGTTGAACTAGACTGGACCCAGTACTGACCCCTGGGGAACACCGCTAGCTACAGACCTCCAACTGGACTCTGCACTGTCGATCACAACTCTCTGAGCTCTGCCAAGCAGCCAGTTCTCAATCCATCTCACTGCCCACTCTTCTAGCCCACTCTTCTTGAGCTTGCCTATGAGGATGTTGTGGGACACAAAGTCAAAATCCATGCTGAAGTAAAGATAGACAACAACCTCTGTTCTCCCCTCATTTACCCAGCCAGTCATGCCATCATGACTCCTTCCCCCATTTCTCCTTGGTCTTCTGTGGTTTTGCCTTCTTCTTTCCTTCTGTCTTGTTTGCCATCAGTGGCTGAGGCTCCTGACCTCTCTCCAGCTTTCCTCTGTTCTCTCTAGTTAGCAAGTGCTCCTTATCTACCCAACCTGTGGAGTTTTTCACTTGTATTTGGTTTATGTGACAATGTGCAGAAGCAGAGGGTCTGTAGGAGGGGCTTTGTGAGGAGAGGCCAGGGCTGCTCTGTGCCAGACCAACCACAGGGCACAGCTGAGCCCCTCTGCCATGATGGTGGCACCCTGGGGAGGAAGTACTTAAGAAAGGGCAAAAACACCACAAAGGCAAAGAAGGAAAGGAAAAAAAAAGTGTGAGAAACAGCCGTGCAAACAACAATGTCAGTGAAGGAGCTGGAACAGGTGCTCTAGATGCTGGAGCAGAGATTCCTCTGCAGCCTGTGGAGAAGACCATGGTGCAGCAGGTTGAGTCTGTTTTGCATGTGATAGTAACTGGCAAGCAAATTCTCTGCCCTTATCTCAACCTGCAAGCTTTTCTATCTTATTTTCTCACCCTGTCCTGTTGGTGGGGGGGAGTAAGAGAACAGCTGGGTGGGAGCCTGGCAGCCAGCCAAGGTCCAGCCCAAACATCGTTCTTCAGTGGTCATCTTCCCTTGCCAAGTCCCTTTAACTGGACTGTCAGCCCTGTGCACTCCTGTTTTTTTCTTCACCAGAGCTGTCCTCTACAGTTTACTCAGCACTATTCTTTGTCCCCAGCATTTTCTGGCACTTTGCTCCTTAACTGCTGATTTGCCTCTTGGCTGTGAGACCCCATCACTGTCGCATTCTGACATTGCACTGCAACTCTAACCATGTGGGTATGTCCCTGGGTATGTCCATGGGTATGCCTGTCTCTCACTGTTAGTTCTCTGCCCTAGTACGTCCAGGAAACAGCTGCCTTCTAAGATCTGGTTTGAAATTCGGCTTGGCATCTACTCTCCCTTCCTTGATGTAACAAACTTCCCCATCACTATGCTCGCTCTCTATAATCTCATGCCTACGTCTGTGGCCTACCTTTCTCCTGCTCCCCTGGGTAGTGGCTGCGTTATTGTGCCCTTAGACACTAACAGCCAAGCACAGAGGCAAAGGCATCACAGCAGCTTCTCCTGGCCACTACACCAGGTAACATCTATGGGCAATGCTGCTGGTTGCAGACTGCTCTGTCTGGAGAAAGCAATTATGAGCAATTTGATGCCACTCTGTGAAGACAATCTCATTCTGGTCATGACTGGGTTGGATTACCTTAGGGAAACAGATGAAAGTGGTAACCACCTTCTGCCTTTCCCATACCATATATATGTTCAGGTGGTCTTTAGCATCAGTGAGATGAAAGACCTAGCTTTACCTCAGTCTTCTGGGCAAAGAATGATCATAGCACATCCACATTAGAAATAAGGGCAGTAATTCTCTTAGGCAAAGAGCAACTTAGTTTGCTCATCTCTGAAAATAGCTTTGAACTGAAAACTGCTTTGAACTCCTGTCTAGTGAATGCTATTAATAGAAATATGTTAGCTTGGCTGGTCCTTTCAGGCCAATGCAGGACACAAATAAAGCATTTTAAGATATGGTTTCTATTCCCTCCTGACCTTCCGATGGTTTAGCAGCTGGTTCTGTAGGATTTCAACCTTCTCCCATGGCTTCTAGCTAGGTCTGCCCCTTTGCGGTCTTAGTGATTTATCTTCTCAAATAAGCCCTCACAGCTGTCAAGGGACACACTGATATTTGTCTCCATATGTTGTGGTTTGATTGCAGGGTGACTATAAAACCGTGGCAGATGTATTGTTAACCCCCTCTTCCTCCCCTTCCCCCTTCAGCTCTTCCCTCTCCCCGCTTCCTACTAAGGACAGGCAATTGGGAGGGAAAGAAGGATGGAGAGAAGAGAGTTGGAAAAGTTAAAAATGTTTGACTAATGCTACCAATAAAAATAGAGAAAACAATACAAAATATACAAAACCAATTGAAAGTCTAGGCAACTGCTTCAGCAGATGTAGGGCCAGTATCTGAAGTCCTGGACTGGACTCTGCAGCCAACCAGAACTGGATTCTGTCTGTCACTAGGCCTCAACTTGCAGGGACAACTCGCGACGTCCTCTCCCAATGTCAGCCATAAGGAAAAGGAACAAGATCCTCGTGATCTCCCACTTTTATATGAAGTAGGACATGAATGGGATGGAATACTTTAGTTGGTCAGTTTTTTGGTCGCCTGTTTCATGTGCATCCATTCTTATCAATGACCTCGCATTCCATTGCTATGTCTACCAAAACACGTATCTAGCTTTCAGGAAAACTGCAGTTATTTAGAAGGCTTTAGCTGACAGGGAAATTCACTAAAAAAGAAACTTGTGTTTTAACAAAACCAGGACACTATAGTAAGTAATAAATTGTCAAGTCTTGTGGTTGTGGCAGCTTGTCCTGGTTGCCTATGGTGTGCAGTGGATAGTTCTGGCTAATTTCATTGGTAGCTTGAAGGTTTGATGAGGTGTGTATTAGCAGGTACACCTCCCTGCTGATCAGCCCCAGGTCTCTGTACCATTTGGGGAAGCGTTTTTTGTTGTCCTACATTATCTAAAACTCACTCAGAGTTGAGGCCGTACAAATTATTTTGTCTCCTTATCCTAAGGGTAATAAACCCTAGGAAACTGAGGGAAGTCCACCTACAGCCTCAAAAGATGATCCCTTTCTCCTCAAACCCTTTTCTATTTGCAGAACTACGAAGCCTCATCTGAGGTCTTCGAGCACATAAACTTAGAAAAGCAAACCTGTTCTTTCAACCTGAAATATTTTCGTTGAAACAGAGCTATCCTTAAAAGACAACGAGGCTGAAAAACGTCAACTTGTATTCTGGAAAGGATATTTCAAAAGCATTTTATGTTGAAGCGATAACTTATCTAGCATCTGACCTGTGACCTAATATGTCCACTGACAATTGTGCTCCTATTGAAAAAGACCAGCAAATGCTGACTCTGCACAATTGCTTTTGAGGCTGAAGCATCCTTGAGGAACTGTTGGATATACTACCTGTTGATGTGGTGGCAAGGAGACTCACTGAAGCTCTGGCTGCAACCAAAGTATTAAATAAGCAAAAACTTGCCTTGGTTTCAAACCATTGTATATGTCCTGACAAAAACATAGTGGTGTGTAAACCTCCCCCAAAGCAGAATTTAACCATGAGGAACATAGGTAAGAGCCAGAAAGGAGAAATGTTTGAAAGAAGCTTTTAGAGGAAAAGTAAGTATGGCATTGGTTTTGTGCAGCGATGTGGTATGATTCATATAGACGCAGAAGGAGACACACACACACAAAGTTCTTGTTAGCAGCGAGAGCAGAGCCAGGCAGAGCTGAGCAGAGCTGAGCCAGGCTGAGCTGACTTTTATTAACAGTTCTCAATTTATAGGTTTACTGAACTAAGGGGTTAGACAGGATGTTTTTTCAATAATTGTTATTCCAAACACACCACACTGATGTTGTGACTGTTTTCAGTCACGTTCCCATGCATATCTTGTGGGCAGTGTTCTGACCCGCTCATTCACGTGCCCAGGCCCAACATTCACACATCATACATATGTGGGTGGTTTTCTGACCTAAAGTATCATTCTCACTGGCCTGGGCTATCACTCCTTACACTCATAAAAAACATACTTCTGTATAATCTATCCAAGGCCCTTTAGCTGGAACTGCATATCCTGCTGTTCCCACAGTTTTGAGGTGTGCATTACTTAACAAGGTGCTTGGCCTGGTTTATAATCTTGTCTATTTGAGTTCAGGAAGTGGATTGTAGGAAACCTATCCATGACTTGGGTGTGGGACCTTATTTTTCTAGTGATGCAGGCAGAAAATGTACAACTACTTTATAATTTAAAGATAAAACCCACAATGATTCTTGTTGCCTTAAGTAATACATCTCCCTGCAGGGTTGACATGAGCAAGCAGACAGCACAACTGGTTCTGCCTAGGACAAGATTCTGCAAGGGGTGGCAAATATAGAGACATCTGGCTGTGAGCATCTGCAGATGAAATGGTGGCCAGCCCTGCCTTCCAGCTGTCAACCCTGCTTCTGCACTAAAGGTCATTTCCTCCTTACTAGGGATGGCTGACTGACATGCCCATTTGCTTTTGGTCTCCAGTTACTAACGTTACTGACCTAAACTAGGAAGCTGTTCAGAAAGTGGGCAATGTGTACTATTCCCATGGGTTGTGAGTAGGTACCAAGGTTTAGTACAATTAAAACCCTTTGTTAGTAGAATAACAATTTTTTGAAACTTTTGTATGGTTATGCACAATGACTTGGGCGGATATAAAAATAAGGTAAAATGGTACCAGCCCGAAAATCAGACTACTATACCTAAATTATATTTAATACTTTCAAAAGTAACTTTTATTGTATTTTCATCCTTCACTTCTGTTTCGTTTTCTGGTGGATTAGAGGGTAGATGGAATGGTCAATGTATAGTATTCTCTTGTGGTGGTCAGCTGTTTTCTATTTTCCCCTCATTCCTCATAGAATTAAGCATTTTCAGACTTGTAAGAAAATATGGAGTCACTTTCTTGTCTGTAAAATGTCAAGCTGGTGTTATTTCTACCTCTTGCCTGAGCTCAGGAAAAAAAAAAGAAAAAAGAAAAAACCAACAACGACAATGAAGAAAACAACCACAACAACAACCAACAACGACAACAACAACAAACAAAAAGCAAACAAAAAACCAAACCAAACCAAACCAAAACCAAACATGCTCTGGCCAACCATTTTTCCTCTTAGAAGGGGTAATTATTCATTGCGATGTTTGCAATGGAATTCTGACTCCTGTTTACCTGCCCTACCCCATGACCCCTGCAAAACTCCAAGGATGGTATGACTCTGTGGCCCATATATTTTTAAGTCCTAATAACTGAAGTACCTTTAAAGTGTCACCTACGACAAAAATGGCATGCTAGAGAGTGACACTGATTTGACTGGTAGGGTTCAAGATGAAGGCAACATATTTGTCCATTTAACTGCTAGGCATAAGAATCCAGAATCCCTCCATCTCCCTCTTTCTGAAGTTCAGGGGTTCCCAAATTATGTTGTATGTCTTAACAGAAGTATGCAAACCATTTCACAACAGTATTCTGCCCCAAGAGACTGCAGCCTTCTCCCTCATGCTGGCTTAGTAATACCTCAGAAAAGCTTTGAAACCTTTGATCAGACCAATGTGGTCTCCTCAGACAGGCTGAATGAAAGATCAGTCAGTCTTCCTCCTCCTCATCTAGCTGAGAGGTGGAGGCACAGAAGAAGTTGAAGACTCAGAATGACAAAGGAGATCTGTGGAAACATTGAGATCTCAATTTGGTGCACCTCAACTCCTGATTGACTGTTTCTTTCCTTGGGAAGGATTGTCCTTTCCCTGTTGGGTACATGGCAGCAGGGCTCTACTTGACTCAACAACCAGAGAACCCTAAATACAAGTTCCCAAGCATGACAGCTGTGCTGTCTCTGCAAAAAAATAGCACAGATTTCTCCCTCCTTGTGCTGGTAGTGAAGTTTTCCTGCCTTCCCTGCCAAGTCTCTGGAGCCCACAAGGGTTCAGGTAAAGCTCAAACTCTGCAGGACCTTACGTTGCAAATATATTCATGAGATGACTGGACCTTGTCCTTACTGACCTCTCACTTATCCTTTCAAATTATTATTTTTTTTTTCAAGAAAAAAGGATAAATACTACACAGTAGCAGATGATGGGTAGGTTGAGGAACCAGGTAAAGACCTATGGCTAGGTTCTGTGGTAAAAGAGATTAGCACAGTCTTAATATCTACAAGACACTTTGCCTTGACTTGAGATGTCTTAAACTGCCTTTGGACAATTACCCCACAAAAGTATTGGCTTCAAGGCATCAATATCTCATCCCAAAGAAATAGCTACTTTGGAGACTTCTACTCACCATTAAACATTTCTCTTTGTCTCCAGGCAACATCTCTTCCTCCTTCCCAGGTAAAAGAGTAAGTATGAACTATTCCAAGTAAACACCATAAAAGCAAGACACAATCATGAAGATCAAACAGAAAAAAAAAAATTACTTACAAAAAAATGGATGCTTTGTCTTCAACGGGGGAAGGTGGAGTTATTTTTCACTGGGCCACATTAGCTAACTGTATGTTAAATTATAAAAAGTGCTTCTTAGGTGTAGGTACAGCTCTTGATAAGTCCAGGTCACTAACAAACTGGTTTAAGACATCTTGTATCCCCTTCATATATAAACATCTGAATCTTTTCCAGTTCTGACAGCCTCTGCCTGAAGCTGAGTGTCTCACCTTCATGATAATTAGGTGGTGGTGTAAGTAGTTTCTGCTTTGAGAAAGACTCTGAGAACCACCTCTTTGATGCAGACACAGTAGTTGCATAGGATAGCTCAGACTGTATCCTCTGTGTCACTTAGCACAGAAAGATCTCACATATAATCCCTGTACCCCTTTGGACGCAGTCACAATGAGAAGTGACAAACAATCCCATCTAGAGCCGCTCCATTTCAGGGCATGGTTCCCCATGCCTGCAGGTGAAGCCTATTCTTGCCACACTCAGGTCCAGCCATCTGATGCAGCTTATCATAACATAGCTCTTTTCATAACAGACTATGAGTATTTCTTCAGAGTGAGGTGGCTGTTTGTTGTGCCTGCTGCAGTAAGTATATGCTAGTCTCACAAACAAGTATCATTACGAGTTGAACATAAGAATTCCTGAGGTCTTGATGGTAGTAAATGTGTCCTCTTGAGTTTCTTTTCTCTGTCTCTCTCCTGATTCCTAGATCAACAGCATGCTTCACCTCAAAGGCTGCAGCAGTATCTTGAAACATTTGCCTACTAGTACATAAGCAGGAGCTTCTCTGTTAGTGACACTGATCTGACAAGCTTTAGCATGTCATTAGGATGTCTCCGTATTTTTTTCCTGCCACAATAAAGCTGATCGTAAATTTATAAATCTTGTGGTGGTCTTTGCTGACTATACATCCAATTCCATGTGGATGAGTTACCTGGTTGAGTATACTTATCAGGGCAGAATGCTTTCTGGTAGTATACAGGACATAGTCCAGATACTTCCAAGACAATTTATAAATCTCTTGTAATACCACTGTGCAAAATGCTATAGAAAAACCTTGCAGAGAAATGGAAAGCTAAGGTGGGAAAGTCCAAGAAGATGCAGAAAAAAGGCTAAAAGTAGTCTGTCAAAGAATCTTTCAAGAATACATAGCCAGGCTGGAGATCACACCATGTGTTTCCCATGGAAGGAAGGATCTGCCACTTAGGCCACAAGAAAATAGGTGATATAGACCTCTAGTTATTGTAAAGAATATTAATTGAAACTTAGGGCTAAAACTCCTGTATTAGTGAGACTAGTATAGTAAGTGGCACAAATGGCTTGTGCTGATTGAGCCAATGCAACAAAAGGAAATCAGCTGTTTTGATTTTAAAGTTGTGTTTTAAAAGTGTCGTGGTTTAACGTGAGCTAGCAATACAACCACGATAGCCGCTCACTCACGCTCTCCCCACTCCCTACTCCCCAATAGGGGAGAGAATCAAAATCGAAGGGAGAAACTTGGATTGAGATAAACACAGTTTAATAAAATAACAAAATACTAATACACTACTAATATATATATAAAATAGAAATAAAAGATACTCAAGGCAATTCCTCAGGAAGTCTGTCCACAACTGAGCAGCCAGTCCCAGCAAGTCACACCTGGTCCCACAGCCGATCCCAGACAGAGAAAAGAGGAAAAAGGCAGAAAAGCTCAGAGGCCTCTGCAGGATGGCAAAACGCCAAGCTAAGTGTCCCAACCGAACCTCCCCTGGCTCGATAGCAAGAGCAAGCAACAGAAAGTGGAAAAGCAAAACCTGAAGTTCCCAACTCTCCTTAAATAATTAGCATGATGCTAATGAGATGGAATATTCTTATTGATCTATCTGGATGTCAGCTAAGCTCTACCCCATCTCTGCCTCGTTGCCTCACACCTGTAGGCAAAGCACTCAGAATGTCCTTGGATCTCAGACCAGAGCAATTAAAAACATTAGCTCTGTGCTGGCGTATTATCTGCTTGTTCTCAAACTAAGTCCGAATAATGATCATGCTAGCTATGAAAATAAAAGATTTGTAACTGCATGAAGAAAATTAACCCATTTTCAGTCAAACCAGCACAAAAAGACATATTAGGAAACCTGAAGCAAATTTATCTTTAGAAATAGAGCCAGCTAGCAGACTAAAAATGTTGTGGAAAGGTATAACTGGAATTAAATAACAGGGGATTTCAGAAAGAGAGAAACAAAAAATATAGTAGAGGGCACTGTACACATTAATCCCTCTACAGTGAAGTGCAAAGGAAAGTGGAGTGCAAGGGAAATTCCAGTTAGACCTGATCACAGTAGATGTGAAGCTAATATTAGGTGCTTGAAAAAGCAAATCAGGATGCAAGAATCAAACCTAGCAGTTGTGTATGCAGGAAGAGATGGAAAAGTTGATTGGGAGCTGTCACAGATGATCACTGTGAGCTAACAGGTTTGGATTGTTCACTGAAATGACTTTAATCCCAGAAGTAAGGGCTCTTGTCACTCTACCCAATATAGTTTCCTATGATTGCTAAACCATTCCTGTCTTGGAAATCTACATAGAAGCAACTGGTGATTATACTAAGTTCACTTAAGGTGAAGTCTTGATGAAGGCCCTTTTGAAACAGGACAGTTTCCTGGAGGACACACTAGAAGCTAGATTCCTAGAAGTGAAAAATATGTTCCCCACCCCAAGGTAGGACCAACTGGATTTACAGACATGTTTTTTGTCAGCCTAGTAGATGCTTGTTTGGCCTCCTAGGATAGAGACTGCATGCCCATCCCGCATCTTCACAGTTGGATGCTGGAAAAATATTTTCAGCTGTCTTTGATGTGTCTCCCTCAAACCATTCATATTAAACCCATGCTGCACAAGTCTTTCCTCTTAGGTCATATTTTCTACACCTGTTATCCTCATCTACTTTCTCTCATTTCTTTATCTGAGTATGATACTTAAACAGTAGTATGAACAATATGGTAAAACTATCACTGACTTACAAGTCATACCCTGTCTACACATGGTGAAATTAGGATTCTTTTTGTGCATCAGCAAAATATGGTATCTCCACCTCCAAGATAAAACTCTTCTCTGTAGCTATAGTCCTGTAAGTGTCCCTTTCATGGGCCCCATAAAACCCTGCTTGTTTGACCCTACTGTATCAGTTCCACTTTCAGGACTTTGGGCTCTTCTCAGTGTCTTAGGTACTTGACTGGTACTCCCTTCAATGCATATAATCAAGACACTCATTTACTTTACAGATAGCTCCAGAGGCTCATCAGGGCTCCTGAGAGGAGGCTCAGCCTGAAAGACAGACGGATCAACATTCCCATATGTCACTTGTGTGGACCTGTTCTCCCTCACTCTCTCTCATCTGTTTAATTGAAGGAACCTGGTGGACCAAAAAGAAGATACATATTCAGTCACTTGTTAGATTCTCAAATGATGTTACAGCTGCTGTTCTGACTGCTCCTTCATTTCTAACTGTTTATTCCTGCCCAAGAATGCTGCCTGAAGTGTTCTGTTGTCTACATGACTGGTGAAACGTAGTATACGCTGCATGACTGTTTGCACTCCACTTGCTCTCTCAAGGGAGACCCGATCAGGATTCCTGGTATTCCGTTCTGTGAAACAAGTGTTTTAAAGGGAAGAACTAGGTATCTGAATATGCCTTTTATCTCTTAACTCATACCCTTCTTAGATAACACAACTCTCTTATGTACCGACACCTGAAATTTCAGTCAGGATCCATAGAAATGTTAGTGACCAGTGAACAAGAAGTGACTGGTAACTGCACCTGACTGTATATAGTGTACATGGCACTGTGTGTGTAGAGGAATATTTATCTATCACAATATAAAAATGGTGGAAAAAAATCCAAATCTTAAATGTATATGAAGGTGATATAATTGAGCTGGAATACAAATGAACCTCCTTCTTTTCCTGGATAATCTTAACACATTTGCTGAAAGATTTTATGCCAGGAAAAAAAAAAAAAAAAGGCAAATACTGGAAGTCAGCAAAGCTCTATCATAGGTTGGTTTTGTTCAGGAGTGGATGGCCAATGTCCAAGCCAGAGTGGCTACTTTCTCCCAGTTTGGAGGAACTGGAGCCAGAACTGATCATATACAGAAAACTGCTTGGAGTAGCAGGTGGTCTCTGAGTTACACACTCTCCTGTAACCAGTATTATGACTTGCAAAACACATGGAGGGTTGAAGGTATATAGGTGACAACACAGCAGCAGATAAATGTGATCAGGGTGGAGAGATAAAGCTGCATCCACTTGCTTAGCTTGGTTTCTAGGCCTGTCAAGTTTATGCACTGGTCTCACAGCAACCTGTTGAAAAAGGAAGTCAGGAATGTGAAGAGATATGAGCTAAGCACACCTTGTGCAAAGTATGCCTTGGCTCATCACAATGAATAGGTAGGATTCTGCCATGTTTCATTGTGGTATCATTGCAACTGGCACCTCAGTTTCTCATCAAAGCTACAACTCAGATTAAAAGCAAAAAATACCCAAGGGAAAGGACATTACGTACTGTGTTCTAGTAGCCCAAAGCCTATCTGCTTAAAAAACCCTTAGCCTTGCAATTTAGTAGCAGCACATGCTCTAATTCAAAAATAAATTTTTGAGCCCTTTCTCCAAATGTCCATCACTTCTTCCTGTAGCCTGTTCCTCTTCTCAGTATTTACTTCTGATTTTCATCTCTGCTTTTGATTTTGTACAGGTTGTCTGTGAGTGCATCTGAAATGGAATTGCTGGAATTTAAGTAGTGATGTTAGTGTTTTCTGCATGTGTAGGCAAGCAAAAATCTCACAAGTTTTCTGTATAAATGCAGTCTGGCATGTTACCAGCCAAACAGCAACTAATGGTCATAAAGAACTGCACCAGTCATGAAGTAACTTCCTCCTCAGCTCTGTTGCAGTAACTACACCTGACAGTCAAAGGGACAGCACATTGACACAAGTAGTTGTGTAGTAGTTACAATGCAGTAGGTTGCTGACAACTTACCACTTACTGGAGCAAGCTCCAGTTCTGAGAATGGAACATTCCAGATGCAGAACTCCTGGGAACTGAGCGTGGGTTTTTGTTCTGCTTTTTCCTGCTGCCCCCTGCTCTCAGTGTAAAACTCATCATTTAACAGTAAGAATATAGGTGAGGCTTTTTCTGTTTAAAAAACAAATTCTTGAAGAGATCTAAGCTGTGTTTATGTAAGTAGTAAGTGGTAACAAACTGATACTTATTTCCTGAGTCACTACCTCTCTATTTCCACTTTTCTATCTAGTGCTTATCTTTGAAGCACTAAGAGGTCTTCTGTTGAGGAAGACTACATAACCAGACGTTACTAACTGCTAGTTAAGAGTTGCTGATGTGCTGTGCCAGTAGCCTTAGTCTTTCACTTACCAGTGGGAATATTTTTAAGCCTAGAGTTACATTAAGTGGCTGGTTTTCGCTACAATAGTGTGTTTCATCTTTTCCAAATGATTGCTGAATCTGTTTGTCTTGTATAGTTGAGTTGATTTGGCTAGAGGGCTTAATGAACCTGATTTATTTGAGTTTGACACTAGAGAGAAAACCACAGAATTTTATTGCCATGGGGAATGGAGGAATTTGAAAGCCAAGTAACAATGAGGATTAAAGAGCTCAGGTGGATGGGAATGACTGAGGGTATAGCAAAATACCTGTCTTTGGGGCTTAAATCTCTCTGGGGTTTATAGTATCCTTCAATCATAAAAAAATGGATATCAACTCCCCCAAACCCAAAGATTAAGGATTATTGAAAGAAACAGAAGTATCTTACTGCTTTACAGATGAAGGAGGTTGCGTAACAGTTACAGAGTTTAAAACCGTTTTGGATTACACTTGAACTAAAGTAACTCTAACAAAATGTTGATTAATACTTCAGAATGTGTCTAAGTTTGTGGGGCAGGGAGCCTCCAAGTTGCCTCTGATTTACAGCTCCCCAGCATAAGATTTGTATGATGGACAAGCCTGATTGTCATAGTGTTTCTGGGGAAGTGTGGGTCCCAAGTCAGATGTGTCAACAAACTGTATCTCTGGGTTTGTACATATTACAGCAAAGCATCCAGGTGGTGAAAGCAGATCTTCTTCTTGGTGAGGCAAGGCAAGGTTTCTGTCTGTCTTGGAAAGAAATGACTGGACTTTTGAAGAGGAAGAAAGGTCTGTTGGAGCAGATAACTGGGAAAGTTGAAGCAAAGAAACACAGAAGTCTGCAAGCCCAAATGCAGTGAAGAAGTGGTTGCTTAGTTAAGAGAAAACTGACTGAAGGTTATATCAGATATGTCACAAGCATTTTGCAAAGACAAAGGATATCAACTTCTTTATTTACTAAAATCATAGCAGGAAGAGCAAGGTTAGAAACTGGTTAATACTTTCTAACCATCAGACTGAGAAAGCAAGACTAGGTTGTCAAACCTATTTGAAAGCCTCGGAGGACAGACCCTGTATGTCTTCATGAGTCACCTAGCAGAAGCTTACAGAGTACAGATAACATTAACTGTATCCTTTGGCATATCAAATTGCTATTCACAGTCCTACCTCATCCTTCTAGCAAATGGTTGGGAAAAAGGGGAGGAAGTGAGCTTCTAAGGCTGTCATTTCTGGGAAAGCACATGAAAGGGACTTAATGGTACTACCAGAAAGGCCACTTAGTTCTTCATACAGAGCCATCTGGAGCTGCATGAGATGGTGTGCTCTGGCTACATGAAACATATATTTCATCTGCTTCAGGTGTTTCACTGCTGAAGCAACAGATGTTCTTCATTCAGTTTCTCCAGTTGATTGGATTGTCAGCTAGGTGGCTGTTTCCATAGGGATGCTATATCATAATTCCTCCTGTAAAGGAAGTTGTAACATAGTGGTGGACTTCATGTCTCAAGCATTAAGTTGATAGACATTTTACTCAGTGGAAACAACATCAGTCCCTACTTCCTGATACATTGTAACAAGGATAAGAATGCACCTGCACAGAAGGGGTGAGGAGGGCACTCCCCACCACTGGGAGCCCCACCAACTGCTCAACACATGCACTCAAGAGTTGCAGATATCATACAGTCCTGGCATGGACAGCAGCAAGTACCACGTGGTTGTTGTGTGAACAGTGAGCGTGTGTATGCTGCTGGCTGCTTGGTGCCTGCGCAGTGTAACAGCATATCATGGACAGTACAGATACAGCAACAGCTGGAGGTCCTCAGGGAGGCGGAGACTATAAAAACCCATGACAGGGGTTTTACAAGTGGGACTCTCCCCTCCCCACCAATCTCCAGGAGAAGAGGACGACAATGCTGCAAGATTCCAGTCAGCATGTGTTTATGAAATGCAGGTCCTGCTTGACCAACCTGATCTCCTTCTACAACAAGGTTACCCACCTAGTAGCTGAGGGAAAGGCTGTGGATGTTGTGTACTTAAACTTCAGTAAAGCCTTTGACACCGTATCCCACAGCATTCTACTGGAGAAACTGGCAGTGCATGGCCTGGGTGGGTGTACTCTGCGATGGATAAAGAACTGGCCGGAGGGCCAGGCTCAAAGAGTTGTGGTGAACAGGGTCAAATCCAGTTGGTGGCTGGTCATGAGTAGTGTTCCACAGGACTCAGTGTTGGGGCCAGTTCTGTTTAATATCTCTGTCTCCCCTGGGTGAGGGGATTGAGTGCACCATCAGTAAGGTTGCAGATGACACCCAGTTAGGTGGGAGTGTTGACCTGCTCAAGGCTTTACAGAGGGATCTGGACCAGCTGGATCAATGGGCTGAGGCCAATTGTATGAGGTTTAACAAGGCCAAGTGCCAGGTCCTGCACTTGGGTCGCAACAACCCCGGGCAGCACTACAGGCTTGGGGAAGAGTGGCTGGAAAGCTGCCTGGCGGAAAAGGATCTGGGGATGTTCACTGACAACCTGCTGAATATTAGCCAGCAGTGTACCCAGGTGGCCAAAAAGGCCAACAGCATCCTGGCTTGTATCAGAAATAGTGTGGCCAGCAGGACTATCATCCCCTTGTACTTGGCGCTGGTGAGGCCCCACCTCTCATACTATGTTCACTTTTGGGCCCCTTGCTATAGGAGAGACATTGAGGTGCTGAAGGGAGTTCAGAGGAGGGCAACAAGGCTGGTGAGGGGCCTGGAGCACAAGTCTTATGAGGGGTGGCTGAGGGAACTGGGGCTGTTTAGCCTGGAGAAAAAGAAGCTTAGGGGAGACCTTATTGCTCTCTACAACTATCTGAAAGGAGGTTGTAGCATGGAGGTTGTTGGTCTCTTCTCCCAAGTAGCAAGTGATAGGACAAGAGGAAATGGCCTCAAGTTGCATCAGGGAAGGTTCAGATTGGATGTTAGGAAACATTTCTTCATGGAAACAATTGTGAAGCACTGGAACAGGCTGCCAAGAGAAGTGGTGGAGCCAACATCCCCGGAGGTGTTTAAAAGACATGTAGGTGAGGCTCTTAGGCACATGGTTTAGTGCTAGATCTAGGTTATGGTTGGACTTGATGATCTTGAGGGTCTCTTCCAACTAAAATGATTCTATGATTCTAATATGTCTCTGGATCCATGGTGGTGACTTTCTCTCTCTCTCTCTCTCTCTCCTTCTCTTAAACTAAGTTAAACGTTATAATAACGTTTTGGTACTTTCCTGACATTTGGCCTCAGTTGTGGGATTAATTTCAGCCTTAGTGATCACCTTAATTATGGTCTTCCGGATTGTGAAAGAGGTTTTGTTTTTAAATGAGAGGTTTAATAGACTACACCTCTTAAGCCAGAATTTACTTGTGGTAAAAGTGACATTCGGAAGATGTTTGGTTCCTAGTGGTTGAAGTTACCATTCAGTCATTAGGATGTTCATGTAGAACCTACTGTGTAACAATGGCAATGTTTGATCTTGTGACAAATAGAGGAAGCAAGA
Organism: Caloenas nicobarica; assembly: GCF_036013445.1. Taxonomy (NCBI): domain Eukaryota; kingdom Metazoa; phylum Chordata; class Aves; order Columbiformes; family Columbidae; genus Caloenas; species Caloenas nicobarica. The sequence goes on along the minus strand of NC_088284.1, from coordinate 43,026,093 downwards.
CAGCCTGCTCTACCTGACCCTCCTTTGAGCAGGGAGGCTGTCCTGAGTGATGTCCAAAGGGTCCTTACAAGCTCATCCATTCTGCAATACTATCATAAAATGTTGTGCACCATTTCTTTATTGTTAAGAGACTTCTTGGGTTATTAGCAGGAGAATGGAGGCTTATGTGGCTGGAATCACCACAAAGTCAGTGGGGGGACCAGAAACACTCTGAGTTTTCAGTTGCAACTGACCAGTAAGTATCTGTACTCAGAGTGGCAGTACTTGGTGAGGGCCTTTTGGGAGTTAACAGCAACTAAGGTGAAAGGTGAAGCATGGAATATGCAGCCAACAGTTCAATGACAAAGTTTAGTCATCTAGATCAGCCTACTTACACATCATCTAAAAGGTAATGTTGTTCTTGAGCAGTTTGAGAAAGCTGCAGTCTTCCCAGGAAAATTCAGCCATTTTAGATACTCTTTCTTCTTTCTTCTGTTAATCTGCATTTTCCTGGGTAATTTTGTCTTCTCTGCTTGACAGTTAATCCCAGAATTACAGAAACTTTTAGATGTTTCTAGTACAACCTCTTCCTTAAAGCAGGGCTTTGTCCAGTCTGGTCTTGAAAATCTCCAAAAATGAACAATGCACAACTTCTCTGGGAAACCTCTTTCAAGTTTAACTATCCTCATAGTGATCTTTTTTTTGTTGTTTCCTTTCTGTCCCATGAGAATCTCCCACGATTGACTTTATGACCATTGTCTTTCATGCTCCTGCCATTTGCCTCACTAGAGAGGTTCTACTTTTTGTAGATGACTCCTTTGTAAATGTTGAAGGCTGCTATTAGGTCCCCCTGAAGCCATCCCTTCTCCAGGCTGAACTATTACAGTTCCCTCAGCTTCTCCTTGCATGACATGTTCTCCAGACCCTCTACCATCCTGGTGGCCTCTGCTGGACTTGATCAAGTTTATTAGTATCTTTCTTACGTTGGTGCACTCAAAATAGGGTGCACTATGCTAGATTGGTTCTAACAAGTATCACCTAAAGAGGAACAATCATATCCTTTAATGTACCGACCCATTAATACATCCCAATATGCTGTTAATTCTCATGAGAGCCAGGGCACACTGGTGGCTCATTTTTAGCCTACTGTCCTCAAGAATTCACAAAGTGTTTTTACCAGACCTGCTTTCCAGCTAGTCAGTCACACCCCAGCTTGTACCACTGCAGGAAGTTAAGTATTTTCCAGATACAGAACTTTGCATTTGCTGAATTTTAATCCTGCAGTCTGTTTAGGTCCCTCCTAATGACAGCTCTGTCCTCAGGCATATAGACTGCATTCCCAGTTTGGTGTTGTCCACAGACTTATTTTTATATGTCCAAGTCATTGACAAAGATATTAAACAGGTCCCAGGGAAGACCGCTGAAGAACTTCATACTGTCACCAGCCTTCACACAGAATATGACCCATTAACCAGTAGTCTTTCAGACCAACAATCTAGCTAATATTTCACCCATCTGGTACTGCACCTTTCCAGGCCATAATGTCCTAATATGGGGCAAGAACATCATGGTAGACTGTATCAAAAGCCTTGCTAAAATCTAACAACATACACCACGTTCCTCGCATCCACAAAACAGGTCATTTTACCACAGAAGACAATCAGGTTGGTCCACCCTGATTTACCTTTGGTAAGACATGTTCTTCTCCTTCATGTGTTCACAAATGGCATGGGTGGATGTGGAGGACTATGGTGGGTCTGTGGATTTCCTGGCGGAGAGCATGGGAACAGAGATCAGCCTTGAAGATATTAAAGCCTACCCGTGAGAAAGATGGGAGTAAAGGAATATCCGGAGATATTAAGGTGTACTCGTGAGAGAGAAGGGATGTACCCGTGAGAGAGAAGGGATGTACCCATGAGAGAGAAGGGAGTAGAAGAGTAACACTGATGATAGAAAAATTAGCCAATGAGATGTTACTGCTGTAACTTGTAACCAATAGTGACGAGACACATGAATTGGTAAAACTGTATAAAAATGCACTTGCGGCAATAAATGGCATCTACTACTTTCATCCTGGAAGAACTTGGTCTACGTCATTTGTCCGTCTCAACCATGACATATGGTGACCCCGACGTGATCCTGCATGAAGAAGGATCTCGCATGAAGAAGAGACAGTGGCGAAGTTGTGACAGCCGATGACAAGCTGGGGAGACGGAGCCCGGTACAGCTGATAGAGCACGGGGGAGCTGCCAAAGATCCAGATCCTTGAAAAGACACCACGCCAAGAGTAGGTGAGCTACTGGGAACATGGCAGGGGACTTATCTAAAGAAGAAGGTATTATATTATCTACATGGAAATTGCTTCTGAAGAAGCAGGGTATTAGCCCTCTGGAATTGACTTTATGAAGGACGTTACTATGGGGCAAAGCACTACCCAAAGATCCAAAGAAACAACTGAACTGTTAATGACATGGCACTTGTTGCTAGAGACTTTGAGAGGATTAAAAGAGCAATGGGAACAGGCAGAGACAGCGGAGCGGGGTGGCTTTCCTGGGCTAGATTTGGGGAAAAAAATCCAACCAAACAAAAACCAACCAAACAACACACACACACACACAAAACCAACAAAAACCCCAAAAAACCAAAAGCAACACCAAGAAAAAAGTGCACTGTTCCCCCTGTTACTAATGATTCTCCAGCACTGTTCAAGTCCGCGTTATCTGATCACTTGGATGAGGATGAGGGTCTGCAGCATTTTCTTGAAAAGTTAAAAGGAAAAGAAAAGGAGTATGTGTACATGTTGCTCCAAGATCAGATAAAAACCATGAAAGACTCAAGCAAAATTAGACCTATGCAATGTAACAGCTATAGATCCTTTAGGTTGGAACGATGGAGATTCGTTGAAAGGGGCAGGTATCCCCCAACTCTTGGAAAAGACACTAATTGGCACATCACAATTACAGGCATGATTAGTTTCTGAAATCCTGAGGCAGTCAGCAGACTGTGCATATCAAACTATGATAAAGGTGCCTGAAATTGACAAAGCAGCCAAATTATTTATGACTATTAAACACAGTTTCAATGAGATTTACATACAGTTGATTGACTGTCTTCAAGAGGCCATCAATAAGCAGGTTGAAAACTTAGAAGCTAAGGAAGTACTAATGTTCAAATTAGCAATAGAGAATGCTAATGTTTGCTATCAACGTGTTATCTGTGAGTTTTACAGTACATATTACGTGCTTCTGTGTATTGCCTCTCTGAAAAATCAAGCAGCTTGTCAGGAATGTGAGTTAATTGTTTTACTGGTTGTTTTTTTGTGGTATTGATTATGTAAGTGTGCCATAAAACCTTCTCCCCACTTTTCCCACTCGTGCTGCAAGCAGCCCTGTGCTTCCCGCCCTCCCTCCCTCTTCTCATGGTTTTTTTACTTACAAGATGGGGTCAGAAATGACTGTTTTCAGTTGTGTTCCTAAGAAATCGGTACTGGGAGGTGTTTTAGAACATAGGAAAGCACTTGGAAATATGAGGAAAGAGGATCTTGTGAAATATTGAAATCAGTGGTGGCTGCTGTATAAGTTAAATGATTGGGAAAACTGGCCGGAGAATAGAACCTTTAAGTATCTTTAAGTATAACACAGCAATCATAGATGTTTTCCTTGTTAGCCTGTTTTCTTTGTGGGTATCTGTTTAAGCATGTTGCAGTTCTAGTAGGTCTTTGTCTGTTGTGTGGTACGGTGAGTTCACAGACTGTTAGATAATGAGAATCCATGGACTCAAAATGTACGTTTTGTGATAATACAGAAGATCATGAGTAATTAAGTTTTTTACTGCGTGATTGTGATGACAAAATTTTGTGTCTAGTAGCCGTTACTTTTCTTTCTAGCATGCTGGCTTTATTCCAGCATTCAGACTTGTGCAACTCTGCGATAGGCTATGTCTCATCTCAGTGTACTAAATTTGGCTCTTTTGTATGCACACCAAGTAAAGAATTCTGGTTTTGGGATAACAGCACACCAGATGAGACACTAACAAAAGCCTTGCCCAGTCCAGCTTGCTAGAGCAGCGGGGGGCGGGTGCCAATTGGGCTCCAGTGCGCACTGACCTGTTTTGTCAGGGAGACCCAGCGGCACCCTCTACCTGGCTGAGTGGTAAGCTGTCCAAAGGTGCAATGCAAAAATCGAGATATTGTCTTGAATAAGTGTAACTGTGATCCATCTGCATATCTGAACTTGGTATTTGGTTTTCATATCTGAGCTCAGTATTTTAGTTCATATATATATATCTGGTACCAAAAGAATTTTGTTTGGGAAGATAATTACAAAATGGGAACCGGTTCCACTACTAAAATATCACTTTTCTCCCCCTTAGGATGCATCCTTACACATTAGAGTAACTTTTGGGGAAATACTCTGATGAAAGAGAACTTGAAACGATATTGTACTCGAATGTGGCTTAAATGTGGAATTCTGGGGTTTAATGCTGTATTGCAATTAATGTTGTTCTGCAGAACTCTGGAAAAAATGGGAGGAAGTACGGTACTGTGAGTTAATTTGCTCTTATTGTTATCTAATAATTTTGAGACCAGAAAAGAATTTAAATTGTTAAACTCTGATTGGTATTGTAAGAACAAAACCAAAAACAAACAAAAAAACCCACAAAAAACCAAACATCAACTTAAATGCTATGATGTGAACTTGGTATTGTATGAGGTTGTACTTAAAAGTTACTAGAATATGAACTGACTTGGATCTAGGAAAATGGAATAATGGATTGATGTTTAATATGCTGTTTTTTGACATCTGCAAATTGTAAAAGGTAAATGGAGCTAAGGAATGTAGCTATTGCTGAGCTAATTGGAATTGCATATAAAGTGTATTATGTTTGGAATGAAATGGGAAAACAAAAAAGCAAAATATCCCAGGCCTGTGCTGTACAGCTTGTGTACAGGCCTGTGTCAAGCTGCAAGATAAACTCAGCTCATTGTAACCCAGCAGTCTGGCAACTCCTCCTTAACACCAGCGATTACACCACCTGCGTGGCCTTGGCTATGTCTAAACTGCAGCAAGAAGAAAAAAAAAAAAAAAGGAAAAAATTTGGTTGCCCGCTGCTAAGCGGAGAAAGGGGAGCTTTATTCCCCGCCCCGGTCTTTTTTTTTTTTTCCTGGAGTGTTGTCATCCATTCTTGTTGTGGCACTGTGTTGCTTCTTGGCTCTGAGTCAGGGCTTGTTGGTGCTGTTTCTTTTTGCCTCCATCTCGTCTCCTAGATTTGGGCACATCTGGGGAAGGAGCTCATCATTTTGCCTCCTTGCTGAAGTCAGTCTTTTCACGCTGGCCAGCTTTTTGGGGGATCAGAGTGCTGAGTGCTTCTCTGGGTCAGACTGGTACTAATTTGGGTGTGGAGTTTGGACTGATCTATTTTCATGCTGGGCTAGAGATCTTACCATCTCAGATGGGGGCGAGAGGAAGGCTTTATTCGCCCCTGCACGCCCCCCCCAGCAATGTTACTGTTTGAGAACTGTAATACTGCATGAAGGAGTCTGAGGGTGAAATTTAAAGGCATCGCCAGTGGATCCATAGTTCTAATGAAGCTGGGAAATTAAACCAAAAAGTTTTTTTTAATGGTGTTATTCTGTGGTAACTAGTTGTAACAGACTTCTTAGTAAATTCACCGTGGTAGTTTTTGAGGTCATGGGAAAGAAAGAGAGAAAGAGAGAAAGAAAGAGAGAAAGAAAGAGAGAAAGAGAGAAAGAGAGAGAGAAAGAAAGAGAGAAAGAGAGAAAGAGAGAAAGAAAGAGAGAAAGAGAGAAAGAGAGAAAGAAAGAGAGAAAGAGAGAAAGAGAGAAAGAAAGAAAGAGAGAAAGAAAGGGAGAAAGAGAGAAAGAGAGAAAGAAAGAAATAGAGAAAGAAAGAAAGAGAGAAAGAAAGAAAGAGAGAAAGAGAGAAAGAAAGAGAGAAAGAGAGAAAGAAAGAAAGAGAGAAAGAAAGAGAGAAAGAGAGAAAGAAAGAGAGAAAGAGAGAAGGAAAGAAGGAAGGAAGGAAGGAAGGGGGAAAGAGGGAAAGAAAGAGAGAAAGAGAAAGAAAGAGAGAAAGAGAGAAAGAGAGAGAGAAAGAGAGAAAGAGAGAAAGAGAGAAAGAGAGAAAGGAAGGAAGGAAGGAAGAAAGGAAGAAAGGAAGAAAGGAAGAAAGAAAGAAAAGAAAGGAAGAAAGGAAGGAAGAAAGAAAGGAAGAAAGAAAGGAAGAAAGGAAGAAAGAAACAAAGAAACAAAGAAACAAAGAAAGAAAGAAAGGAAGGAAGGAAGGAAGGAAGAAAGGAAGGAAGAAAAAAAGGAAGGCAGGCCATTTTTTGAAACCAATGGAATGCCAAATTTGGAAAAAAGTTTTAATAACTGAATTCTCGTATTTGCCAGAAAGTCCTATACCTCTCCTAGGTCAACATTTGTTAAGTAAATTGTAAGCTCAAATAACGTTTTCTGAGAATTCTGTTTAGTTATATGTCCTACAAGAAGCTGCTTGGATGGTGCAGATCTGCTTGCTTCAAGTGAGAAATCTCCAAGGAAATTTCAAATGCTGTATTTCCACTAGTATTGGCAGCCAATGTTTCGGTAAAGCCAACACTACATTGATAGAACTGAAACAAGACTTCGATCTGGTAAGGGAAAACAATATCCAATAAATATGACAGCCAAAATGGAGTTAGAGACTTTGATGAATAACTTTATGACAACCTTACAGGCTAACTGCATTTGACTGGACTTGCAGATTTGTCTATTTATAGCTACAACATAGAAACAACCTGTGGCTATTGTGGGACAGTATGACGAGAATGCTAACAGACTGATATACTGATTGTTACTCTGATCAAGAAATACAGGGAATGAATTTAAGTCTTAATAGGCCATGATCCTTTTGTCATATATGTACCATTTGTGAAATCTAATTTTGATTTTTTAAATTTGCAATCTATGTCCTTGCAAATCGCGCTAGCTGATTTTCTTAATAGTATAGCTTTTGGCATGCCTAAATGTAAATTGCTGCATCCTCCTTGACGACTACAGCAGCATCACACAACTGTTTCAGAGTAGTGGTCAGTGCAAAGGCATTGCAACAAACTGTAATAATACCAACATGGCACTTTGGATTAATTGTCTCCCAGAAATAGACATTGAACCACAGGAACTGGAATTGCTGGGATCTGTTCCTATGGATGCTTGTATCCAGTTAACTTGTGAAAAGTGTCAGGACAATATGTTAAAGCATGAATGGATAAAACTGCAAAATGTTAATGCTACTCTTGATGACTATAGAAATGAAACTTGCTGGTGCAATGCCTCGCAGAAGAATCCAAGGGGTGTCGTTAACAATGTGGGACAGCAACCCCGAAAACTCCTGTATGGTGTATTCTTGATCTGTGGAGATAGAGCCTCACCAGGAATTCCTTCTAATGCTGTTGAATGACTGTGTAGTTTGAGACGATTAATTCTCTTAACGCCCAATGCATCCATGATAGTAGATCACAGAAGAGCAACATGGGGGAAAACGTTTTTTTGCATAGATATAAGTCAAAGTGTGATCCCCGATCCCGGGGATCGGGATTAAGGGTTTTAGGATCTCTTGTAACTGGTGTTGGCACAGCTCAAGCTTTAAATACTTTAGAAAAATTAGGATGTTGGCTAGCTAAGCAAACTAACAGAACTTCTAAGGCTTTAAGTGGGCTTTCGTTAGATGTAGATTCTGTAAGACATGCTGCACTGCAGAATAGAGCTGCAATAGACTTTTTCTTATTAGCTCAAGGACATGGGTGTGAAGATTTTGATGGTATATGCAATAAATTGCTTAGTGGTTGAGGGCTTTCAGCGTGGTTGTTATCAGTAGTGAAAACGGGACTGATTGTTTTGATGATTGCTGTGATTGTGTTACTAATGTTGCCATGCATGATTTCTCTGCTGCAAAGGGCCCTGCAGCGGACAATGATGGTAATTTTTTTAGCATAAAAACAAAAAGGGGGAATTGTGGAGGACTATGGTGGATCTGTGGATTCCCTGACAGAGAGCATGGGAACAGAGATCAGCCTTGAAGATATTAAAGCCTGCCCATGAGAAAGATGGGAGTAAAGGAATATCCGGAGATATTAAGGTGTACTCGTGAGAGAGAAGGGATGTACCCGTGAGAGAGAAGGGATGTATCCATGAGAGAGAAGGGAGTAGAAGAGTAACACTGATGATAGAAAAATTAGCCAATGAGATGTTACTGCTGTAACTTGTAACCAATAGTGAAGAGACACATGAATTGGTAAAACTGTATAAAAATGCACTTGTGGCAATAAATGGCATCTACTACTTTCATCCTGGAAGAACTTGGTCTATGTCGTTTGTCCATCTCAACCACGACAGGTGGAGTTGCTCAATGATTTTCTCAGGGACAAATGTGAGGCTGTAGTTCCCTGAATTATCTTTCTTGCTGTTTTCAAGGACAGGTAGAGTATTTACTGTTTTCCAGTACTGGGGTCAGTACTCCTGGTCACTGTGATCTTGCAAAGGTAATAGAGAGGTAGTAGCCTTGCAATGGGATCAACAGGGTCTCTCAGCACCCTCAGATGCAACCAGTCTAGTCCACAGACCTACAGGATTGATACGGCTTTACTGCTCTGGAACGGAACTGAGCAACTACTGGAAATATTAGTCGTCAGCTTTGCTGTTTGTAAACACTGTATTATGACCATTCTCAAACTAGAATCATTGTCATACATTTGCCTACTTTGTCCTTTACTACTGTTCATGAAAATATCTTCTTTTCTTGGGTTTCCAACCATTTCCCTGTTTAAACCATTACCATGAATGTGCTTATGCTGACCAACAGCTCACAATGAAGTTCTTTTACCTGAAATGTTTTGGGTACTTTTTCCTGTCAAGAGATCACAGACAGATTCTCTTCCATGACTTGTTTTAGCCAGTTCACCTATGGGCATGTTATGCTTTTGTTTGTGTGAAAACTGTGAGGACTAATGTGTAAAGCTAACAGAAGGAATCCTTTAAATGCTATTTCTAGTTCCCCGTGAGTCATTCTCTGACATTCTGTGGTTTGATCACAGTTTGCTGACCACAATGCTAACAAAAAGTTAGACTTCTAAGGGTTTTGAAGCAGTGGTACAGGCTGCTTAGGGAAGTGGTGGAGTCACCATCCCTGGAGGTGTTTAAAAGATGTGTAGATGAGACTCTTAGGGATGATAAGAGGAACAAATATCTTTTAGAAATCCCTAAGCACAATGTAGCAAGACTAGGCAAAATGTAACAGAAACTTAACAGAGAAACAGTAGCACTGTAGAGACTGGACACAAGGCAAAGCGAGATGTCCTTGCATTACAAGTCGGGGAAAGTGGAATGTTCCACTAAATGAAGAAAGAGCTACATGGCTTTTGCTGAGTAGCGGCACAAAATGACAATATGCATGCTCAAGAAATTAGGTCAAGAAGCTGACACCGGGGTGGGGAGTGGGCACCAGGCTGCGGAGACCCCTGGGGACCACTAGAGACCCCTGATGAAGACTCTGGAATACTAAAGATGGACTTCCGGCAAAGGGCGGGGTTATGGAAATAATTTATATTTAATGCATTAACTAAGCAGTGGAGACAAATTAATATGCAATAGGAACATGTAATAAATACCAAGAAGCGTGAATCGTACACATGCTCAATTAGAGGAACAATCCTGTGAGTGTCCGGTGCGCTGCAATAAAAGTGCCTGCTTTTTAACACTTTCAAAACAGTGTTAAGGAGTCTTTTTGCTGACTTTTCGGTATCAGGGACATTGTTCAGTGCTAGATTTAGGTTACGGTTGGACTTGATGATCTTAAGGGTCTCTTCCAACCAAAATTATTCTATGATTCTATGATTATAATATCAAGTGCTGCAGTTTAGACAAGGCACTTATATGTACTCATTTATGATCTTAGATACTCTAGTCACTCAGTCTAGTCTACTCAATTGTGATCTTAGATACTCTGGCCACTGGCTAAGTTAATATTTCAGAAATATCAATTAAAGGCTAACACACTCTTTAATGGCACTGCCAAAGGCATTAGAACTGATGTTAGGGTAATAAGGTTGAAAAGCGAGCAAACCACTGCCTTGGCCCTCCAAGGGTCACAATAGTCTTGTCACAAGGAGTATACGAAAGTTGATTAATTGTTTGAGTAGGCGTGGCCATATAATCTTGCTTCAGGTATCATCTTCTAAAAATATCTATAGTAAGAGAAAACCAAAACCTATAGACACTGGCCTTAATTGTTTTCTTAATCTGCAGTGTTTGGCTCTGGACATACTAGGAACAACAACAACAAAACCCAGCCATCCAGTTTATAATTTCATACACATTCTAACAGTTTGTTGCTTTTGCTTCTGGCTACTTGAACCCTATTCCAGAAGTCAGGCAGGTGGCCCCATTACTTTCTAGACTATATCACTACAGTTCATCCCTATAGCCAAGGCCCATGCAAAGCCATTTGTGGTTAAACTGAAAACAAAATTTAAATTTCTGACAGACAAGATGCATCCATTTAACCACACAACCCTTGAAGTCAAACAGAGCAAATCTACAGTGCTGCCATATTTTCTATTAACACAGGCTTACCTCCTGAATAACACGGCTCTTAGAGCAAAGCACAGACCCTGAAGTCTGGGTACACAATAAAGGCTCAGTAGTTTGTTGGATGAGGAAAACATATAGCTCTGTGCTGTGTCAGAGATAGTCCATTTCCAGTTCAATTCTTAGACAAGGTGGAAGACTCTCTTGTGGCTCATTCCTTGTTGGCAAGGAGGAAAGAAAGAGGTATTTTAAAGCATTATATCCAAAATATACACATAATTGAGAACATAAAGCTTGCTCTGCTGTCTTAGAGTTTTGACAGGTGAATTTTTAAGTATTTGTCTTTACAACGTTGGCATTCAGCCACTTGGTGTGAAGTTGAACTTGGCATGGCCTTCCCAAGCTTTATGCATGCTCCTTGACCTAAGACCTCCCACGTTTCAACATTCAGGAAGCAAAAATTTTAATTTAATTAGTTGGGGTGTTTGCATTTGTCACTGACTTGTGTGTATTGCCACCAGTGCTCCCAGCTCCTATTCAAGTTTCCACGTCCGTCTGTTAAAAAGATATCTGTGTGCTTTTGAGGAAAACCCTGAGACAGGAGACAGCTGGGAGCACTGAAGAGCCACACCGTGCCGAAAAATACCTCAACTTCATTAAACCTCATCTTGCTCACAAGCTCAGCTGATTTTTCAAGGTTGGGCACCCCGCGGGCTCGGACATCCTCCTGTTGCCCCTCGGTCCGGGCTCCCGGGACGGCCGGAGGCTGGCAGCATAGCGAACGCAGCGGTCGGATCTCACCCGTCCACGGCACGTGTGCGCGGCGAGGGCCGTAGAGCGCGCGTCGGCCAGCCCGGCTCCTCGGGGAGGGTGCAGCCTGAGTTGTGCCCGGGTGAGCGCCTCATGCGCATGCGCCCTGAGGACGGCGCCCCCGCTCGGCTCCGCTCGGGCCGCGGTCGGCTATTTCCGCCTCTTTGTTTTAAACTCCGGGACGACCCTTTTAATTTTATCTCCCTGCCTTTTCTCTTTTTTCTCTTTGGTGTGTGTTTGCTTGGTTTTGGCTTTGTTTTGGTTTAATTTTTTGGCCGAGGAACGGAAGAGGGGCTGGTATTTCCCTCTGTCTCGCGTTACCTCACTCGCGTCCTCTGCATTTTCTCTGTGGTGGCGCCCGGCGAAGGACGGGCCGGGGAGCGGAGGATCGGTAGCAAGGAGGAAAATCCCTCGCCAGCGCCGAGAGAAGATCGCGTCCCTCCCCCGCCAACGAACACGGCGTCGCCCCTCCCCCGTCAGGTCAGTTCGGGTCCGCGGCGTGGCATGGGGATCCGCCGGTGTCGGGGCCGAGGTCTCGGCCTTCGCCCGCCCCGCTTTCGGGGCCACGGGCCGTGTGAGGCCAGACGAGGGTCCTGGGGGCGGGGCGGGTCTGCCACCCCCCTCGGAGCTGTGTGCGGTGGGGGGCTGTGGAGGGCCTCCCGTGTGCTTGGGTGCGGGGCCTTCTCTACTCCAAGGAGGTGGGGGGCTGCGGAGGAGCGGGCCTTTTGCCCCCCAGGTGTCCGGGGTTTGGGGAAGGAGGGCTGTGCTTGAACTTTCTGTGCTGCTACAAGCACGCAGTGTACTTGGGGGCGGGGGCTTTTATGTGGGGCTTCCCCTCCGCAAACACCCCTCCTGAAGCAGCGGGTCTTCTGTGGGTCAGGGGAGCGGCTGTGCTTGTCCTTCTGTCTGGACAGCTACCCCTCCCCGCCCCAGGGAAGGTGGCTCTTCTTAGGGAAAGGAAACTCTTGACATCCCGCACTCCACCCCTTCCTACCCTGTGGTGTGGAGGAGCCTGGGGCAACTCAGCTGCGGACAAGGCGGTCCTGCCTGTGGGGGCTGGCGTAGATGGAGCTCTTCCGAGTTATCCCTGGATGCTTCCCCCACTTCAGGTGTGAGTTTGCAGGACTCCAAAACCCCACGGTTTTGGGAGAAGGGGTCGCTTTGAAGGGTGGGTGGTGATGGAGCTACTCTTTCCAGCAAGCTATAGAGAGGACATGGCTCTTGTGTGTATGACCTCGACTGCACAGGTATGTGTCTTCAATGCTGTGTATCTAAGTGGCACATGGGATTTTAAGATTTGTAAGAAATAGGAAAAGAAGTGATACTTGCAGGTAAAACATAGAACGCTTGTGGTTTGAGTTGTTTTAAGGTCTAAGGATATATGTACACACACATATACATGTATACATATATATTTGGTATTACAAAATTCTGATTTTTTGCTCAACCACTAGGTTTTAGTGAGTTGTGGTGCTGTCAGATTTGGTCTCTTTTAGTCTGAAAGTGTCAAGTATTACTTCAGAGTGTCCTATGTGGAAAATTTAGCATGTCCTGACGTTAGTAAGGCTCACAGGAAGTTTGATTATTATTGTTTATGAAGTACTTGGATGTTCTTTTGTTACTTCATGTTTGTTTTTGTTGTCGTTGGTTTGTTTGTTCGTAATTGTTACAAAAGTATCACTCTGTGTATGCTTTGTGTCAAATCAGTTTAGGTGTTTCCTGCCTTCTGTATGAAATACATGCCTCTGAGAAACCAGTTCAAGAAATTCTGTTTTATTATCTGTATATGCCCTGGCATGTTCTTCTGGAAATATTTTGTTTGGTATTTTTAAAAATAATCCTATATAATTATCTTCTAGAGTTTCACAAAAGAATTAAATATATGGATGAAAAGGTTTGAATTGAAAAAGTTAAGATGAACCTTATGTTTAAGAAGCATCCTACGTATATATCTTCCATTGTAAATTGGTTTTTTCTTTATACTGCATGGATAACTAGACATAAGCTAAATATGTTGTTATGAATATTTTTAATACTAGGTAGTGTGCTTTTTAAAAATTATTATGTATTATTGTTAGGTAGGATACTTATGAATTTTATATTCATTCTTTTAGTGGCAGGTCAGATAAGAATCTGAACTGTGATACTTACCATATATCTCATAAAGATGCTCTGCAATTCATAAAATTCTTTAATTGGTGACAAGGTGAATAGAAATAGAAACCTTGTGCCTTTCTAGTAGCTTTACTATTTCAGTTTAAGTTGTACTAGTAGATACTTTATTATGTCTTTCAGAGAACCTGTGCAGAACTTAAGGTACTTGGTGAGATCATGCAGGCTGCATCTGAAAAGTGTCAGGTGGCTTTCTAGAGAGATGCATAGGGGTACCACAACAGAAAGCTTGGAAATAAATTTTAAAGCATTTTGTAAGCCACTTTTTGAGGAAATTCTGTTTGATTTCTTTATGTGGGCTGGTCTAGCCAGCTTGAGCTTGTTACTTTGCTGTCACCATAGAAAATCAAGACTGAACACTTGTAAATGTTGTATTAAAGCTGGCTTAAAGTTTGTGACTATGCTAGCCTAATACTAATACCTAGAACAGCAGAAATTAATTAACATGATATGGAAGACTTCAGCTGCTAAGAAACTGTAAAGTATAGCTTCTAGTTGCTCCAGCTGCCAAACCTACTCTTATTTCACCTGACTGCCTACGTGATTTAGAGGAGACAGTCTCTAAGCTTTATATTTGAGATATAGGTAAGCTTTCTTACCAAGGACCTTTGTATATTTGCTTTAATAACTTCAATTTCCTTTTTCCCATGTGACTGTTTAATCTAGGTGGCCCTTGAAGCCTTTGTCAGGTAATCATCTCTCAGGACTGAAATGATTCTAGATTAGATTCCTGAACTTTCTGGGAAACTCCGTAAGAAGAAGTAGAAGCATTTTCATTGAAGGTCTAGGCTAGATATGACCTACAAAGTAGATGTGCATACGGTGCTTTGAAATCATGCATGTTGATACTGTTTCACTTTTCAACCACTGTCTTATGAGGTGATACCAGCTTACAGAAAGTGTAATGAGACCTTGTATGTTATAAACCAAACATTTTCTCTCTGTTTTGGAACTACTGTCTTAATTGTACACACGTAGAAGTAGAATTATTAAATGGAAGCTTGTATTGATAATGGTGTTTGGAGATGCAATGAATTTAGAACTGCTGGTGTTCCCTAGAGTTTAGTAGTTTAAACTCTGTTGTCTTTTTGTCATTGCTAGTAAGGGTGTTTAACAATGGTTGAAACTACTCCAATTTGCTAGGTTAGGTATGCTGTAATGTTTAAAGGAAATGTAGAGAAAACCTTCTCAGGGCAGTTTGACTGGAGTAGGTTAAAAGTCAGGCAGAAGCGGTTCAAAAAGTCAGGCAGAAGCGGTTCATACGTTTTAGCTTATACCAGACTTATTTTGGAGCTCTGTCCTAAACTTATAGTTGTTTATTCCTTGCACCTCTCTTTATAAAATGCAAGCTTGGTCTACTAGACTGTAAGTTTAGCTAATATGTGGAATTCATAAATGCAATAAAAGGGAAGAGAGAAATGAGTTGTTCTGCATTAAAAGCAATCTTTGCTCTTGTGATATGTAACTGAAGACACACTATAAATAGTGTTTTGTTCTAGAATTGCTCTGAAGAGCCAAGAAAAACTTGGCACTTTTATCTGAATTAGATTTTCTCAGATTAATTTTACTGAATAAGTCCATTTAAATCAACAGACTATGAAAATGAGTGATGAGAACCAGTCACTGTGTGAGAACTAGTGAGGCTGAGAGCGTTACTTGCTATTGAAAGTTTGATTCAATTTTGCTACTGCAGAGACCTGAAGTCTTGCAATGGTATTACAGAGCTAGCATTGTAGGAAGAAATAAAACAGCAGTGCGCTGATCAATGATACTTTTTTCCCCTTTTCTTCCTTTTTTTTTTTTTTTCCTTAATCAGAAACACTGCTTTATATTAGTATAAACTTCATACTATACATAGGAACTTAAGGGTCTTTTTATTCATTTGTCAAACATAGCACATATTATTCAAAAATAGGGAGTAGTATGGATCATTCAACAGTAGGGGGACTGACGAAGTGTGGTGAGCTCAAGTTATTAATATTTGTTCTTTGTGCCAAAAAGATGACTGCTCGCACAGTTATGACTGCCTCTTTTTCAAATCACAGTTTTGACAGAGGTGGTGGGGGAAATTTTTGAGGGGGTAGGGGGGAAAACTGGAGATAATTGAGGTGTGCGTTGGCTTTACTACGACACAGGGCAAGATTGTAAGGAAGAAATGTGCAATTGTGAAGAAAACCAAGCTTGTTTGTAGTTTTGCTGCTAGTGGAAGAACTTACTTAAACTAGCTCTACCATTGTTTTCCATCTCTGCAAAGTGGCAAGGGTAACTTACTGTTATCCCTACAGTCATACATTTAGGTTGACGTTAACAGGTAACTATTTTGTATTCTGAACCTGTGACTGACTATAACTTAGAAATTTTTCTACATTCAAAGGACTTGTGTTTTGGCAGCAATAAGAATTCTCCTGGTTTGAAATTGAGGCTATCCTTACTGTTGGAAAGTGAAGAAATCTGTGCCTTGTGAATAGCATAAATTCGTTTTGATTTAAGGTAGGAAGCATTCTTTGTAGGTTGTGTGTGGGTGAGAGTGTGCTGTGCAGTATTTGCTTAATTAAGAAAGGTTTTTTTTTTTCCGGTTGCTAGAATGAGTATCATGTTATTGGCTGACTTGCAAATGTCCCTCTTGTCAAGTTTTTCAGCTTTAGTTAAGAACTTTCTTTTCACTCTGCATAACCTGACAGTGAGTGCATGATACTTTCTTTAGTTGATTATAACATAGTCATTGTGATGTTACTGAATATAATAGAAATCTTGTGTGAATTATGTGTGGTGTTATGCCAGAAGAGTTCATCTCTGCTATTTTATCTTGCAGTGTGCATGCAAATATAATGTTTGTAACCATAAATGTCATGTATTCATGAAAATATGTAAGCATTGTCAGTGCAGTGTTTGCTGATTTTTCAGGTAATGTGTTGTGCTTTACAGCTTTTTCTAGTTTACAAGCTGAAAGGTACAGTACAGCTGATTAATATATTCTTTATTTCTGAATAATTTTCTCTGACATTTCTTGTTGTACCTGAAGTATTAAAGTAAACAGATTAGCAAAATGAAAGCTATGGGTCAGTTGATTACTTAGTTGAAGGACATTGCCAAATTTATTTAAACTTACTAGACAAAATGTTTATTTTTATTGTAACGAATTTATTTATTGTACTGAACAGTGGCAATCAGCAGAATTTATTTGAGGAGTGGGATTTTTTTTTTTTAACATAGTGGCATGCTTTGTTCATTCAAAGTGACTTATCTCAAAAATCTTTTGGACATAAACACATTTGGAACTTAAAGTTGTGTCCTGGGTGAAAATGGATTGGGATCTTAACACCCGTGTTTCAGATTATTATATTTCGTACTGTTCCACTGTGATAATAACTGGGTTTTGTTTAATTTATTTTCTTTTTCTAAAAGATAAAGTATGTTCTAGACACGAGGACTCCGATCTTGATTTGAGGATTCAAAATAGGCGAGAGGTAAGGGATTTTTTTGTGAGCTTGTCTAAGTACCTAATCATGCACACTGCTGAAAATACATATGCCCTTGTTTCTAAATGAATTTTGTAATATTTCAAACCCTAAATTTTATTAAATCTGTATCTGTTAAAGATACTTCTAATACTATTTCCTCACTTTAAGAGAGTGCTAACACACTGTAATCGAATCAGTCGTCTTAATGCTTGAAATGCTTTTCTTTCCATTTTTGAATTATTCCTTTCTTCTAAGGTGTGGAGCCCATACCAGTGTACAGTGTTTGCCTGATCAACTCTGTCTGCACTTACGAAAGGCCCCCAGCCGCAGTGCTACAGGAAGTGATTCTCTTAGTCTTTCTTGCTTTAGCATTGTACTAGTTGTTGTTTACTTACTTTTTTCTGAATCTTCTTCAGGGAAAAGCACGCACAACACCACCACTTAAGAAATTCCAAGTGCACATTTCACATCCATGAGTGCAAGTTGCTCTTCTCCCCTGCAAAAATCTGCACTTGTGGAAAAGGTTTTTTTTGTGTTGGTGTGGAAACAATGTAGTAAAAATACTCTGTGAGTGAAATCTGTCAGGTTTAGAGATATACATTTACCATTTTTAGGAACAGTTGCATGGATTTATTTTATTTCTTGAACAAAATAAGTAACTAAACTGCCTTTTCCTGTAGCAATTTCCTTATTGCAAAACAGCCTTGAATCTTAAATCTATTTATGCTTTAAGACTGTGCTTTTTGTCTTGGGTTGTCATGATGATTAATTCACAGATGTTTAGTTCAAATCTTAGTAAAAGAAAGTTATTTGATCTCTGCTTATACTGTTTTCAGACAAATTGTGAAGAGATGCCTGGTGGTGGTGGTTGTTGTTGTTGTTTTCTTTTTTTGTTTTGTTGTGTGTGGGTGTGGTGTGTTTTTTTTTTTTTTCCTGGAAAATCCATATATGTGTTTTCCTTCCCAATGCTCTTCTCCCAGTGTATTCAATGTGTTTGGATGTGATAAACTGGCATTACCTTACCTTGAATCTGTACTTCCAAATTCTGAACTTCATTGCTACAATCTATGTCTCTTCCTGCAGTGAAATATAAAATCTAGTGTATTTGAAATACTGTGATAATTCCTTATTTTAGCAAGATTTTCAGTCTTCTATTGAGCAGGAACAGTTTAATTGAAAGGTGTTTTTTAATAAATCCTTGTTAATAGTAGCATTATGCTTGGTGGCAATAGAGTAAGTATTTTATTTGCATACTAAGTTATTAATCTTGTGTTTCTAATCTTGTACTTTTATTTCTTGACTGGCTAGAGTAAGGTAGAGATCCCTCCCAAGATCAGGTAATTCTGTAGAAATTTCAGAAAATACTTGTTTATCTTCATAAAATGCTTAATTTAAACATCTTATTTTGACAATTGTCCACAAGAAAACTAGTCTAGATTTGTATAGGCTTATATCTGAGGTAGCATAAATGGCACTGGACCAGATAAAAAGCCATCTGGGTGGAGCTAATTTTCTTCAGTTCACTTTTTTGCATGTCAGATTCTTTCAAGATTTGACCAAAGTTGCCAGAAGTAGTCTGTGTATGTTTATCAACATGGTATTAAGTGAATCTTGGCACTTGAGGGTTTCATTTTATGACTATCTTTGAAATATGTAGGTGTAAAAGATACTGTCTTAGTTGCAGTAATTTTTAGTGAACCTTTCAAGGCATAATCTAAGATGCTACCATCAGAATTTATCAGGAATATGTTTGCACTTATCTGTAGAAGTTACTCAAATTGTGTAAGGTTATAGTGCCCAGATGATAATAGCTCGTGGGATGCATGATTATGATTTTATGACTAAAAATGCTTTGAATTTGGACAAAGTGTTACAGAGAGGATAACACCTTGTTCTGTTTTCATTTTGTTTGAACAAAATGGCCTTTTTTACTTTTTACTGAAATTATCCTTGAAATGGGACACAAATAAGCCCTGCTCTGTCAGGGCTTTTATTGCCCAGTCACAAGCGTGAGTTGACATTGAATTTAACTTCTGGTGATGACTGGAAAGTGTCATGGAGATTTATCTTTAGAATGTGGAAATACAGAGTGTAAGGATAAATGAAAACCTTCCAGATTGCTCTTCCGTAGCCTCCATTATTAGGCCTGATGTAACTGTAAGATATATTGACTGGAAGAGTGAATACAAAATGAGCCGCTTTTGCTTCTCCAGATTCATTAGCCACTTAATGCTTCCTGTGTTAAGTAACTTCTTTTTGAGTTAGTCATCCATTATTGCCATCTGCAGATATTGAAATTTTAGCACGCAAATGGAAAAAAATTCAGGTCTCTCTTCTCCCAGCTTTAGTTGAAAACCAAAGGAATGAACTTTTTTCCCCTGAAATTACTTTGTCAATGCTCACATTTGAAGAGAACTACACTACTGATTTTATTTTTTATTAAGTCTATTGCTGTATTTCATCTGTCTGTTAGTGCTGGTTTTGTTTACTTGAAGTTTGAAAGAGCTAACAGCTTAGCTATTGATTTTCTGTTTCAACTTTATTTTCACCAACATTCTTCCCTTTCCTATAAAAGCTGATATCTGTGCCTTGTTTTAAGGGAATCTGAGGAGTTTAGTGCTAAGATTTAAGTGCAGAGTGTGTATTCAACTCATTTATGGGCTAAAACTAAACTCTCCCGGAGGCTGTAGAGTATCATAACCATGACTGGATAAGGAAGAGCAATTTAACTTTTGTACTGTTCAAAGATGTGTTTTCTATACTTCTGACTGTAGAGAAACAGACCTTGAGCATATGACAAAATGACTATATGCAGGGCTGGAAAGAGAAACTTCTTTTGAGAAGGTAGGTAATTTCTCTTGCTAAGTGGAATATGTGAAACTTGTGTAAGTGCTGTAGCTGGTGCTAAGTTGTAGTAAGGGAAACTGGTAGTTGCTTACTTTGTTTGAGATTTGGTTAAGCTGTTGGTATTTGGCAATTTAGAGATCATTTTCATGGCTGCTCCTTATTGAAGTGTAAGTATTACTGAACATAAGAGGAGAAATACATACTGTCATTTGGATGATCTTACTAATGTATGGCCTAAGAACAGCACTTGAGAACTAGGGCTGACAGACAAGTTTGTTGATCTATTCCTTCTCTTATTCCATCTGCCTCTTTTCCTGAAGAGTTCCCCCTTGCTCTTCTGCTACATTGAGCCTGTATGGGCATAAAGCTGTCTTCATCAGTGGTTTGTGCTAATATTCTATACTGTTAAACCTGATGCGTAAGGAATTTTTGCTTTGAGGTGGCCTTCTCCAGCAAAAGGGGTGGACAGTTACAACCAGTAATTTCTAAAACTGCAGAAATGAAGCTGTAAAAGCCCTTACACAAGTGAAACTAGTCTCGTAGTAAGATTTTGTTTCCCTAACAATTTAGACCTTTCAGCTCCTGCCTATTGCTGAGCAAATTTTCTCTGTTCTAGTGAAACAGCGAAAGTCAGGTCACAGGTGTCACAGAGGCGCCTCAGAATTGGTTTAGGCAGGTGATAAGCTCCAAACCAACTTTAATCGTAACTCTTCAATGGAAAACCAGCTAGAAACAAGGTCTATCCAAAATTATTCAGCACTCCGACAATGTTATAAAATACAACTTCAGATACTGCTTAGGAGTTCAGTTACTACACAGATGGTTCAGACTCAAGGGATCAGATCCCAAAACTCTAGAGTGATGATTCAAAATGCACATCTTCCCCCTCTTACAAGGTGAGGACCCTTAAGGGTACCCAGAAGGTCACTTACCAATAAGGGAAGGTGTCTCAGTCCTCAAGAAACTTTCCTTGAGGGCCAGCCTAAGGAGGAGAATCTTCAGCTGCAGACCTGCTGCTCCAAGGAAGGTGAACTCAAAATAAGGTCTCCGGCAGGCTCTGTTTATACCATAATTGAATCTGAGCTGTGGTCATTTATGGTAGTCGTCCAGAAACTTCTCTTAGCCGAGGTGTCTCATTGGTCAAGGGCCCTGTCTGTTGACCAGGGTGCGTATGTGTGACCATAGCGGTCTATTGGTCTAGCACTTTTTGGTGGAGGATGGGGCTGAGGGAAGTGCATCTGCTACGGCAGGTTATAGGAGTGATTAGGTCACAGCCAAGAATTTAGTTTTATAAGTGCTGAATCCTCCAATGCTATTGTTTTCCACTGGATTTTTCTGTCAAGGGCCCTTGTCCCTTAAACCAGTGTCATGTTGCAGTGTTAGGACTGACAGACAAGACAGTGGTGTTGTAATAGTGTTGCTCTGCTTTTTGGTCGCAGTTAGCAGAACTACCTGTTAACATTGACTTTAATGCAGAGTTTAGAATGATTGAATGATGTTCTGTATGTTCTATGAGCTTTTCTTGAATTGTGACACGTTATTAGATCATGCAGTTTAAAAAATGTCTTAACAGTTAAATTTTGGAAACATTTCCTTACTGCAACATGGCCAGTGAAACATAAAATAAAAATAATAATAAAAAATAAACCAAACAACAACAACAAAACCTCAAAAAGCAAGCAACCAAGAACAACATAAAAACCCCAACAAAACCAAGAAAGTTTGATAATGGCTGATATATTTTCTGTGAAGCATCATTTCTTTGGGGAAGATAATGCATGTTTTCGTATCGCTAGACATTTAATTTCTTCACTCTCTTCCTACACACATGCAGAACACTGGATCTAATGATGATGAGGAAATGAAAATAAATGGAACATGAGGGCTTTAAAGATATAATTCTCTCTACAAGTTTCAGTTTTCAAACACTGTTATTTTGTTGAGAATATTGTGAACCTTTTTGAACTGGAAAGTTGGAGCATTCTTCAATCATTTGCAGTGGGATTGAGTTGGAAAAGGATGATTGTTTCAGTTCTTAAAAGACAAAGGAAACCTAAACCCCATGCTCCACCCTCCTTCCCCCCACAAAAAAAACCCGAAACGAAACTGAAAAAAAAAATTAGTTCGGTGGTCAGTTAGACAGGTACTTGAGAATGCTGGCTTCTGCACTCTGACTTGAAAATGTTGTATTTGTTTTACATGAGCACACATAGCAATTTAAGGACATTTTGGAGATACTGGGCTCATGTTACTGTCATGTCACTGCCTGTCAAAAGTGTGAGGTGAAATCTTTCCCTTATCCAGTGTGACCAGCTCCAGTATAAACATCTTAAGATGAGTTCAGAACATATGGGCTACAAGACACATGACTGGTGAAATGTAGTTATGAATGTCTTCTGTGTTTTGGTAAGATAACTTTCAAACTTCTGTGCTGTCTGCTGCTTCCAGTGGATAAAGTTGGTGCACTTAACAGTTTTTCACCTTTACAGCTTTTTAGCTGTTAAGATGGCTGGGTTAGAATATCAGCAGTTTAAGGCTGCTCTTTATGTTCGTGTTCTGTTTTAGTATGGTGAAGGTGGTATGGTCAGCTTGTCAAAATAAGTCAAGAGCTGAAAAAGCTAGAATTACTGTACTGGAGGAAAAGTTTTTTGTGCTTATTGCATGAGGGCAGGTTTTTTCAATCTTATTATAGTCTATGTCATTGTAAATGGGAAAGAATTACCCCCCCCCCCCCCTAGTAAACTAGACTACATTTCAGTGTTTAATTTTCTTCTGGGAGAAAAACTTTCCTTTCTTTCCTCATTTGTTCAAACTACTGCTTTTCACTTTCCTTTCTATTATGTGTTGAATGTTCCCATTTCTTTCCTGATTCCTCTCAACCGTTAACCTTTATTTTAAGTGCTGTTTATGTTGAAGCCTATTTTTCAGTGCAGTTTACATGGGTAAAACAGGAGAAGAGGAGAGTTGTACTGAGCACACTTGCTTTGTGCAGGTTGTTGTTTTTTCCCTGCCATTCTAGGGTTGACAACTGCTTAACCATTGCCCTTGATTCTGCAGAGGGCAAATGGCCCTAAGGGGTTTTTGCACACTTGTGGAATAGGTGGCCTGACAGTATCTTAACAGTTCAGCTGCTCTGTTGCAGGTTGATGGAAATGCCTGTTGGGCCTTCAGCATTGTGCCTGGCTGTCCACTGTCTTTCAAGGGAAGTTTGTCATGTGTAATGGATGATACTTGAATGGCTTACCATGTGTGCTGCATGAGGCCTATAGGGCTCACACTAAA
Source organism: Caloenas nicobarica (assembly GCF_036013445.1). NCBI lineage: Eukaryota > Metazoa > Chordata > Aves > Columbiformes > Columbidae > Caloenas > Caloenas nicobarica. Next base: position 43,002,960 of record NC_088284.1, on the reverse strand, counting down.
GAAGAGTAGTAGAATAGGAGACGATTCTGCTTCACAGCAATGCAACCTCTCTAGTAAGTGATGATTTTCTCCTGGTATTTTGTTATGGCTATTGCTGGTGGAAGCGGAGAGAGAGAGAAGATGACAGCAAATGAAAGAAGGACGTGAACCTGTTGGAATGAGTCTAGAGGGTGGCCACAAAGATGATCAGAGGACTGGAGCACGTGTTCTATGGAGAAAGGCTGAGAGAGTTGCAGCTGTTCAGCCTGAAGAAGGCTCTGGGGAGACCTTATAGCAGCCTTCCAGTACCTAAAAGGTACTAGAAGTCTCAGAGGGACTTTTTGCAAGGGCACGTAGTTATAGGACAGGGAGTAATGGCTTAAAACTGAAAGAAAGTAGATTTAGATTAGATATTAGGAAGAAACTGTGAGGGTGGTGAGGCACTGGAACACATTCCCTGGAGAAGTTGTGGATGCCCTGTCCCTGGAAGTGTTCAAGGCCATGTTGGATGGGGCTTTGAGCAACGTGGTCTAGTGGAAGGTGTCCCCGCCCATGGGAGGGGAGTTGGAACTAAATGATCTTTAGGGTCACTTCAAACCTAAACCATTGTATGATTCTATGCAACAAGCAGCAGTGTAGCTTGGCAGAAAGTTAGGTGACATAATTTGGGCTAAGAGCTTCTTAGTAGAATTTGAAAAGTTCCATGCTACTGTTGTGAACAAAATAGTGTTTCATAATATGTTTATCTTGTAAGACATTAAAGCTGAAATTTATATATGAACTATTTTATGTTTCTCCCTAAAAGCACCTGAAATGACAGAATTGGCTGCTTCGGGTATTATTCTCTACTGTCTTAAGCTTACTGAACTAAAGATTAATTTTGTTTTAAAAATACTTAAGTTCCTAATATTTCATTTATGCTAAAGATTCTACTCAGCAAAGAAGTAGAAATGAGAATTCTTGTCTTACTGAAAACTTGAAACTTTTGACTTTAGATTATTCAGTCTAGGACTAATACATTTTAGTAGTTCACTTGACACAGTTCAGGGTATTTAGTGAAGAAAACAGCAAGTCCTCATAAAGGAGAAGTCAGTTGTTACTGTGTTGTCTCCAAATATTAGCACTAACGTGTTCTTGCTTATTAAAAATAATCAAGCCTTTTGCAGGTAAAATGGTGTTGAATTGGATTGGGTTGTCGTGACTAGTGATGTGGGGTTTTATCACCTGATGGGATATTCTCTACTTGGGAGTGTTAGGGCAATTATATAGTTCTATTTTAGCTTAGTTTTGGACTGAGCAAGCTCCTTGAATGGGCTGTGTGCTCAGACTGGTGTGTTTGTTCAAGGAAAGGGGCAAATATGCATAGCAGAGGGTGAGTTTTGGAATAGAAACATAGCAGGCCAGAACAGGATTGGCATGGGCTGTTGTCTGAGTTCTTCATTAAGCTAGTGCGGATCAAGATACAGGTATACTAGGCTTCAAAACTTGCTTTGGCACCCTCAGACTCTTTATGTTATGCTGATGGAAATGCAAAAATTAATGACGTTGGAAAGTGACTGTGTGTACATTTGAATCTAAAAATTAACGATGGCTTGTCAAGAAAAATGGCTCTGCAGTGCTATTTGGTATTGCTTAGATTTTGTCATACATGGCATAAGTGCAGGTGATATGAGTATCTCTCTCCTCTCCTGTTGTACTTGAGATCTTAAAGCAATAGTGAGTAGTTGCAACAGGTGTTTCCTATAAAACTTGGAAAATGGTCACTGTGGAAACAGATTCTGTTTCCTTTGCATTAACATCTAGTTAAAAGAAAGTTGTATGCCTTGCAAAATAAAGCCAGAATTCTGCTATTTATACTCACTGTACTTTGTATTCTCTAAACATAAAGTACATGCAGAATGCTGTCTGCTGTAAAATTAGTGGTATCTAAATTTGATACAATGCTTAAAACCCATACAAAAGAATAAAAGGAAAAATGTTTTCAAAACTGAAGTTTCAAGACTTCAAGGTAAGAATTGAGGCAATCAAATACTGGAAGATATGGAGGGCTGAACAGGTTTTGGTGGAAGGGAAAAAAAAAAAGCTTTTCTGCTTTATTGGTTAAATTGCTGTTATATGATTTCATACTAAAACAGCAATGCTAACTATCAAGTTTGTTTTCATATCTTCAGTCAATTAAAAGCTAGGATTCTGTCTGGGATAAGAAAGCTGCAGCAGCGAGAGTTCAAAGAAGACTGAATAACTGTGTTACATTTTTGCTTCATTTTATGTTGAAAGAGCCAAATGCTATAACAACAGAAGTGTGAGCAGACTGCATCTTAAAGCCCTCCTGAGGTTTCAAGAACAAAAGAAGAAAGATTTTGCAAGGCTCCTTTTCATTTGGGTTGTGTAGTTCATAGGTAGCTAACTTTATGTAAGTTACTGTGTGTACATTTGAATCCAGAAAGAATACAGAATACTTGCTGATCTTCTGTCATAGTGGTACAGAGGCAATTACTGGGCAGATCAGTGAAGCTTAAAGCTTTGATCACTGAAATTTTTTAGCCAAAGGCATGGATCTTTAATTTTTGAGATCCTTTCAAACTATTAACTATTGTTTGGATTAATGAACCATCAAGTGCTGTATTCTGGTCTTAAACTATGTGGGGATGTTAAAAAGTGATGGTTGGTAAAATGTGCATTCAGTTGAATTGCAGCACCTTCCTACTTCTTACTTGCTGTTAGCTTCTGTCTTCCTACTACAGATTTCAGTTTTGACAGCTACTGTTTTTTACTGGACTGTCACTGTAAAGGACAAGTGACTGAGGAGGCAAGTGACTGAAAACCTGAATTTTTAAAGGCCTTTTACTGAATACCAAGAGTAACTGTCTTTGGTTCCTATATGAAGGTTCTTTATCCAGTCTTTCTCAAAAAAATAGGCAATATTTGCATGAGAATAGGAAAATTATTGTTTCCAATAGAGATGTGTAACTGCTTCAGATAAAATGTACAAAAATCTCAATACTTAGATTACCATACAGTTACTCACTAGGGATATAACTTTTCCTTGTCTTTGTTAAGAAGTGGTTGGTTTCTGTGGTTGTAGAATCACATATGACACATCTATGTAACTAGATGTTTTCATTGTACCTAGGATTAGAATTTTTCAACAATGGAAGTTAAAACTGAGGTTTGTAAGGGGAAGGAGGAAGGGAAAGATCACCAAAACGCAGAGATTTTTAGGAGTTGGTGGCGTGGGTCCATAACGCTTCTTGCTTCTCATGGTGAACTTTTCAAGCCTTTGTTGTCTTGCATGGAGTCATAAAGCAATCAGGGCAAATGTACACCATCAATTCAAATGACAACTAAAAGTAATTTAGTGTGTTGAGTTGCTCATCTGTTCTGCAGAGGACACAATAATGAAGATTGCAGTCTGTTTCGGCTGTGGTTAAGTCCCCTAGCAGTGATTTTGATGGCTGATAATGAGCCAGAATTTATTTAGAGAAGATTGTAGAGATAATCATCCTGAGATAAAGCTGTGTTTTTATAGAATTTTTAAAGACTTTAAGAACTTGGACACTTTAAGACCTCTTCCCGGTTTTATCAGTGGTTGTAATGCGTGTTGATAGGAAATGATATTGTACCCTTAGCAATAAACAAAGGAAATAGCAGAATGTAAAAAGGAATTTGAATGTAATTAAACTAGTGAGTCTTTGTCAGAAATGGAAAATTGATTTAGTAGGATCAAGTCTGGCCAGTCAGACATTGTTTTTATCCAGGCTATCTTGCAGAAAATTTGAACTTTTGTTGCAGAGATATTTTTCTGCATTCCAATACTCTTAGAACTATTTCGAAACCTACCACGAACAAGCCATGATCTGAACAACTGCGTTTTAATTGGAAGAGGTGTTTGGAATGCACCTTAAGAGTTTTGAAGGGTGTGCCTTCACAGGCTGTGGAGAAAAGCTAATGGCTTGCTGATGCCAAACAAAGTTCAGTTTTCACTGCGCAGTGCATCCTCTTACCTGGAGCATTCTTAAGTTCTGCTTTACCTTAATGTGAATAAGTGAATTTATCAGTCCAGCAGAAGACTCTCCACAGATTCATGACTTGTTCCCAAAGCATCCCTAAGCACCACCAAAAAAACCCAGTACCACCTGTATGGAAGATCCTGGTTTAATGAGACTATTAAGAGCTGCTTTGAACAATACAGTGATGGAATTCTGAAGTTCTGCTAATCAAGACAGCTAGATGGCAGATAAGGAAAAATGTTTTCTACTTCAAAATGGCAAAAGATTTTTTTTATTCCAGGAAAGTTTACCAATGATGTAATTTGTAAAAGCTTTTCTAAACAAAATTCATTAACTAAACCTTATTTTAATTGTATGCCTTACTAGTCTATGTGAAAGAACTTTGTGTGCATACAAGTGTTGTACAATAAACAGCAAATACAGTAGTAAGTCTATCTGATTTTGTTGATATTTTAGAGCTTTGAGACCATTAAACCACCTTTTCTAATTGGATTATATTACAAATGGGAAGATTTATTAAATGAAACATCTGCTTCGAGACAGTGTCCTCATTTTCCTGTCTTAGTTCTTCTCTGCTTATGCTGCAGCTGCCTAAACTCTACCAGAATGAAATGGCTTGCATCACCTTAACACTATTTTAGAGCATGGGTAGATAGTTTGAATGCTTGCTGTTACTCACGATTTGTATACTTCTGCAACTGTCAAAACCAGTAAAAGCAACTGTGTGAGACTGGTTTCTATGGGGTCAGGATGCTGACTGAGCTTAAATACAAACCTGTAGAGGTATGCACGAGACAGTCAAGGGAGTTTTAAAAGCTCTGCTGTCCCCATTAACAGGTGAGTGCAAAAGTTATGGAAGATAATTAGTTGTCCTATTATTCTTTCTATTTAATACTTTTTTTTTTTTCCTTTTCTGAGATGGTACTCAGTCTGTTGGGGTGTGTAAAAGGAGGGCATAAAATTCTTGGTAATAAAATTTCATCCTAACTTTCTCTTAATATTATTTTAATAACCGACATCGTAGTTAGGTGCCACATCTCTAATTTCACTGATGTTGAGTATAAACAGAGCCACCAAAAACAGTGCAAGACACCAAGTTTTAAAAGAGTTTCGGTGTTGCCAAAACCTTTTTGCCTTGCCCTTTCTCTTCCCCCTGCTTTTCTTCTGCTGACTTCTACTCTATCCACTACATTACTTGCCTCAGGTTAAAAGGAGTGAGTGATTGGGAAGTCTGGGGTTGAAGATGAGAGGATCCTGTTTCTCTTGGCAGCTGGTGCTGCAGGTACAATGAAACTTAAAACCTGCATGCTATTGCAGTAGAGCCACCTTACATGCTCTCAGTCTTAGCTGATTTTATTAAAGGAATAACCGTTAATTATTTACTTGATTTTCAAAGTGTCTTCCTTAATTTAGTGCTTTATAAGCATCTGTTTTCTGGCGAAAAGTTAAAGAAAAGAGCTAACTTAAATAATTTGGGTATTTGTATATCTCTTTGGCTGCAGACAGTTTGAGTGATTGGGGGTGTGACCATTTTCAGCTACAATTTATGAAGCAGGTAGTAGACTTCAGGACTCTGATACAGTCAGTTCTAATACAGACTCTAAATCTAAGCAATGTATAAGAAAAAAGATTTAAATAAAACCATATATTAAAATGTCTTAATATCCAGCCATGGTATCAAATATGTGTCTAGTAACTTCGACGTTTTTATCATTGGATGCCAAACCGAGATTGAATGGCTCTTTTTTTTAATAGATAGTATGTTTTCATAGTACTTATATTTTGTGAATTTTATAAGTTGTTAATTCCTGTAACAACTGGGAGGAGGTAATGTTTGGTGTTCCTCATTTCCCTCTGCAAAGTGAAATGGTGGAAAATAAGTTACCAAATTTGTGTGAAGGAGCATAGGACCCAGTTTTGAGTCAGTCAGTAGTCTTCAACTGTATTGCTATTTCTCCTGTGTTACTGAAATCCTTCGTTTCCTTATTATGTCTCTTACTAATAACATGCCAGACAAATTTTGAACAGTTATCTTTGCTGTTTTGACGACTTACTGCAGGGCATAATTAATTTTGTGTAGAGAGAAACAGGTGTTTAATGGAAAATTATCAGATATATCAGTCTCTCACTGTGCCCATGGAAGGTAAGTATAGGGTGTGAATAAAGATTAAATAGGTAGATTTAATGCCACTATGTCCTGATTAGTACTTCTACTTTATCTCAAACATTTGTGCCACTTTTTAGATGTCACTCATTAACAGTGGTGCCTTTTACTTTACATTAACATGAATGAGGCCTATGTAAAATTGAATGTGTTTTGCTTTGAGGTGGACATTTAAGCCACTCTAGTGCAATTATTAGTGATGGTGTGACTATACCCCAAGTAATTTCTCTTTAACCTGTTAATCAACTCTTCTCAAAAAAAGACCGAATTAGTCTTGAGCATAATAGACCAAAGGATTGAGTCATACCGTGGTCATTTTCAGAGTATGTTTTCATGAAAGTGATGTGATATTAGAGTCTCTTCTTTGTTTTTTATTATCCAATGGCCGATGTTACTATTAACATGATCTAAATCCTCTAAAGTGAGAACATGACAGACTTTGTTTCAAATCAATTGGCTAAAGATTGCATTATTCATAGTTTGCTTGACTTGTCTAGTCACCACCTACTGTTTGACTTTTGATCATGAATAAATTGTTAAAAACTTAAGAATAATGTGTAATGACTAGTGAATAGTAAGAACTTCTGACTTAAAAATCTGACTAGCTGAAGCAGTGTCTTGGGGAGTAATACTGAAGATCAAGTTATACTCACTATGTACAGGCAATTTTACTGCAGAAGTATTCAGGCAGAGCTTATTTTGATTGCTAGGTGGTTGCAGGGATGGCTAGAAAAAACATCCCACTCATTTGTCTAGTTGTGGAACCAAGACTAGGGATTAAAAAAAGCCCAGCCCCAAAAATGACGAGACCAAAACCCAACCCTTTCAGTTACCAACTCATGTAGTCAGTTTAAAATTGGGTTCATGAGATTTAAAAAAAAAAAAAAAAAAAAAAAATCTAGTATTCCTTTGGGGATTATAATACTCTTGTATTAATTAAAACTTTTTGGATGTCTGTCTTGAAGGGGCTTTTACTTACTGTTTACAAAATAGGAATTAGTTTTTGTTTTTTGTAGTTCTTTAAAACAGTTCTTAAAACAAATAGACTTAGGCTTAAGGAATATTTCAGGGAGAAAAATGCCACAGCATTCTACACATTTAGGTACTGTTCTAGTTGTCCTTCTCTTTTCACTTTCCCTTTCGCTTAGTTGTGTGACTGGTTTTGTCAGTGTCTTCTGCAAGCAAAGTGTTCTTGATGCCAGGAGGCAGTACCTCTGACACAAACCTCTGATAATTCAAAATACTGGGAAGAAATCAATAACTTGCCTGCAGCTTAGAAAGTTAGGCCTTCTAAATAAAGCTCCTGATTCATTAGGGAACAGTGAAATGTCTCAGCACCCCCACCCCACCTCCTCCACCTCTCCTCAAAAAACCCCGAAGTATTGGAATATGTAAAAATGAAATAGGTATTGATGTTTGCTTGCTCTAAGAGGACATGGTGGCTTTTTAATCCCTTCATGAAAGGTATGTATATTCTAATAATACCACTTTTATATAGGCCTTTTAACATCCTAGTTTTACCTTTAATGAAATTAACCTACACCTGTGTTTTGAAATAGTGATTACAAAGGAAGTGATATTGGGTTGTAATTGGCTAGAAACTCAAACAGTGGAGAATGTTGTGTTGCTTATAAGAATCAGGCTGTTAACCTACACTTAGCTGTGGCTGTCAGGCAAGTCCCTAAAAGAAATAGTGGAGTAGTGGCTTATCTGAATAACTATGTGTGCTCTGTCTGTGTTAAGTGGAATTGTTAACTGATTAGACCCATTTTTCTAGTGGTAAAGGCAGCTAGTATTTTAGATGTGATAGTAAATTAAGGTTCTTTATTCTAATGTCATATTTTAAGATAACAGGAGCTTTGAGAAGCTATATTCTTCCTACATGTTTCCAATACACAGAGTAAAAGATATGACTGAGTCTTTGAAGGTTCACTCTGTCCTTAAATAGATTTGGTAGACTATTTGTAATTTGGAAGAGGGAGGAAATAGTCTTTGGTTTAGCTTTAACTGGGTTTTAAATATATGTATTATGACTTCCGGGCTTGATGACTGTTGTGTTTTTTAATTGCGATAAACTGTAAATATTAAGAGGACTTCACAAAATGTTCATTTAGCAGATTTTCCTGTGGATTTCCTTGACGGATCATCTACACTGTCTTGGACCTGAGCACATGAAAGTAAAGTTACACTGCTTGGTCATGCGTGTTTCTCTTCTTTCCTGATCTGCAGCTGAAGTATGTCAGCAGTTTACTCTGGTTTGGCATTTGTATGCTCCACAAGCATTGCTGCGAGAGACTAAGAGGGGATAATATAACTGAGCACGCAGTGGAATGCCCTATTTTGATTGGTATGGTAAAGCTAAAATAATGGTTGCTCATTAGCTAGCTGAGAAATAACTTCTTGGAAGAAGAACTGTTCTTGGTGAGGATCCATCCTGTGTTCTGCACCTGCTGTTTTAATTATTTCCCTTTTGCAGTGCTGAAGAACAGCTTACGTTTACTTGGCTTAAAATCAGGGAATGGTTTGAGTTGGAAGGGACCTTCACAGATCATCTAGTCCAACCCCACTGCAATGAGCAGGAACATCTTCAACTAGATCAGGTTGCTCGGAGTCCCATCCAGCCTGGCCTTGAATGTTTCCAGGGTTGGGGATCTACCTCTCTGGGCAACCTGTGCCAGTGTTTCACCATCCTCATTGTGAAAAATTTCTTCCTCATGTCCAGCCTGAACCTCCCTCTTTTAATTTAAAACCATTACCCCTTGTCCTGTTGTAACAGGCCCTGCTAAAAAGTCTGTCCTCATCTTTCTTATAGGCCACTTTTAAGTACTGAAAGGCTGCAATAAGGTCTCCCTGGAGCCTTGTCTTCTCCAGGCTGAACAACCCCAGCTCTCTCAGCCTGTCCTCATAGGAGAGGTGTTCCATCCTGCTGATCATTGTGGTGGTTCTCCTCTGGACCCTACCCGAGAGGTCCTCATCTTTCCTGTACTGAGGGCTCCAGAGCTGGATGCAGGACTCCAGGTGGTGCCTCACCAGAGCAGAGTAGAGGGGTGGAATCATCTCCTTTGATGTGTTGGCCCTGCTCCTTTTGATGCAGCCCAAGATATGATTGGCCTTCTGAGCTGCAGGCAGAGATTGCTGGCTCATGTCCAATCTTTCATGCACCAGTATCCCCAAGCCCTTCTCTGCAGGACTGCTCTAAATCCCTTCATCCCCCAGCTCATATTGATACTGGGGCTTGCCTGACCCAGGTACAGGACCTTGCACTTTTCCTTGTTGAACCTCATGAGGTTTGCATGGGCCCACTTCTTGAGGGCCTATCCAGGTCCCTCTGGATAGCATCCTGTCCCTCAGGCACATCAAGTGTACCACTCACTTTGGTGTCATCTGCACACTTGCTGAGGGTGCACTTGGTCCTACTGTCTATGCTATTGATGACAATATTAAATAGCACTCATCATGCAGTGTCTGTTCTTCTTAAATTCCTTAAGCTACTCGCTGGGTGAGAGTCGCTCTGTTCTGTGTGCAGGTGTGTCTGTCTGTGGAGGTCTGAGTGCCTGCAGCTGCAAGTCAAACCATGGGTTGGAAGGCCCACGGTGTCAGCAGCTGGAGAGATGAGCATGAGTGGAGTTAAGTGCCATGAACAAGAGTGGAACCTCAGGTCACTGGGGCACATGCGTCCATGATGCCAGGAACTGGAGCAATTGAGTGTATGGGCACTGCAGTTGAAGTGGGACTGCAGGCAAGAGGGACCATGTGCTTGAGTTCCAGTGGCTGGAGAGACCGGATGAGTGAAACCAAGGGCTAGATGCCGGGGTATGACCAGTGGTTTGATGCCCGCATGTCCATCGTTCCAGCAATTACATTAAGTGAAAGTAAGCTTTAGTGAAGAGCAAGCCAGACTAGCCTGCATGTAGGTGAAGTGGTCAGGTGTTTGTGCCTCTCTAAGGGGAAGATCAGAGCAGGAACTTACTGTTAGGGTGACCAAGTGAGTCGGGATGGCTGCCAGGGACACTGTAGGATCTGGGGATCTCTAAGGATGAGGCTGCTGGTGAATGTGTGGGCAAAAGCACAGGGGATTGGCTACTGAAAGACCACCGGAGTCTCAGCCATTTTTGTGTGTGTGTGTGCCCATGTGTCTTTGACGGTATGAGATCATGGCAGGGAGGGGAGAGGGAAACTACTGGAGGAGTAGAAGGGTCCCAGTGAGCTCTGTGTGTGCATGCATGTGTCTGTGTGTGTGCATACCAGCATTGAGAGCCCAGACAATCTCTACCAACAAATGGAGTGGGGTAGTGGCCTTGAAGGCATGTATGTCCATGTGTCACACATGGCAATTGTGGAGACTGGGATCTGGGGGCAGGCTCAGCGTCTGAGTCCAGCTGCTGGGGGGACCCATCTTACATTTATGTATTCTCACTAGTGGACTCCTATTCTACTCAGCCAGAGAGGGGAGCAGGGGGAGGATATTGGTTTCTTTGCACGCTATGTGTGTCTGTCTTGGTTGGTCTGTTGTCACTGCCTGTGGTGTCTTATGTGTTGTATATGTGTGCTTTCTGTCTGCATGCATGCCTACTCTGAATATATGCTCAGCCTCGCTACAAGTCGTATCTGGTGTCTTGGAGCTGCTGTGGCATCACCTCTTTTGAGCCTCTAGGTACAGTGATTTTTTTCTTAAGTCTTCTTTGGCGCTGTGCCTTTCACCTCCACAGTGTTCACCAGTAGAGAAATCAATCATCACTCTTGAATCTTTTTGGAGGAAAAGAACAATTACTGTAAGTAGGCTGGCAGGCAAATGGCTTTCCTTGCAAAAGTATGGCAATAGAGTATAGCACTCATTTCTGTAGGTAATATTAGATGATTTAAAATCCTTCTTTCTGACCAACTTCATGTCAGTTTTTAGTGGTGTTTTAGTGATGTAACAGTGAGGCAAATACTCAGGAAAGTGAAAAAAAGCAGTGTACTATTCTTGTAGGCCATCTCTGTTTTTTCTGAGATTATGAAAAATTAATACCTTAATTTCTACTGGAACAAGGGAGACCTGACCTGTCAGTTCATATGTGATGTCATCTCTGCAAATTGCTCAGCACATCCATGAAGTAGGCACAGAACTGAAATGCAGTATTCCACTCAGCAGCAGGTAAAATAACCACAAAACCCCCTGAAAAAAATGCACCAGGAAACATGCAGCTCTCTGTATTCTGGGAGTAATGCTGGCTTCACAATAATGTCAAAATATTTTGTACTGAATCAAATTAACAGCATGCTGTGTTTATGCTCAGTGGATCTTTGTTTTAAGAAGACAGAGACAACAAATGTGTAAAAATTGTTTTTCATTTGTTTTTCTGTTCAGAGGGGGTCCTCCTTTTATTATGTTGTCAACATGTAGACCTGTTTTATTGAAGTTATTGCAGTGGTGCCATCTGGTGGTGGTAATGCATTCTCAGAAATGGGGAAAATTACTTTTATGGTGTTCCACTGAGAATTGAGAAATTGTTGGCGTGATACTCAAAAGACTACACAGATACATTTGCTGCCTTAACATATAATTATGTGGATGAAGTAAGTCATAAAGGCTGCACATGGACTGTTAATCATGACTTGGCTTGCTAAGCAAATTTAAATGTTTATCATATTTCTGCTCAATAAAAAGGTGTATTTCTAGTAGTTTCTTTTATTAAATAGTGCTTTGCAAACACAATATAAATAATTTTGTTGAAGTTTACAATATTTTAAAACTCAATTTGGAAGAAAACTTTTCTTCTGTTAGTGCATTTTGCTAAACCTATTCTCACTGCTAGCACGTTTGAAGTGACTGTTCTCTTTTTTTAAGTGGCTGATACATTAAGTTTGAAAGTAAAAATTCAACAACATAAACCTGACAACAGTTGAAATAAACAACTTTGATATCTGAAGCCAAATCAGCCACAAATATTGTTTTCTTTATCCTGCCATCCTTTAAAAAAAGGTGTCCTGCATCTTAAGTTGTTTACTTGAGGTATCCTCATCATTTTCTGGACTACTATATAGTTTGTCTTGACCTTGTTAGCAATGAAAGTAGAACTATGACTGCTTCTCCAGTTCTCTTGAAATAAATTTCTGACTCATAAATATCTTGCCCTGTGGTGGAAAGATTTGCAGGAGTACAAGTGACTTTATTATAAGCTAGTGAGGTTATTTAATTCATTTCACTTAGCCATAATTATTTTGATCTGTTGTGGGTCAGCATCATGTTATTCTAATAAGTTACTGCTAAATAAATTTCCTTGCGCAATAAATTTCCTTCCTTGTCTGTTCAGCTGTTAACAACTTGTATCTTTCTATTGCGATTTATTATAATAACAGACTAGTTTTACGTTTTAGTCCAGCTAGTTGAGGAGGCACAAATTCTGTGCTTGTATTTATTGATAATCTGTGACCTCATGACCATATAACACTGCCTGCAGATGCGTTGTGCTGAAAGTGTAAATTAGGCTTCCCTTTTAACCAGCCATTAATTCTTTAGTTACATGGCTATGTTCACAATATCAGGAGCTGTTTGTGGATCCGGTCTTGGTGGAATTATTTGTTTGGAGGCCTGTTCAGCTAATGTAGATTGTGGAATTAGATGGAAACAGCTGTTACAATTGAAAATATTTAATGATATTTAAGAATTTAATATTTAAATTAATATTTACATAGTTAATTTATTGATATTTATTGGATGTCTTTGAGAGCAATTAAACTGGCTGCCATAGCAGGGACCATCTCTTTTTCCACAGTTTAATTAATCTCATTGTGGAGCTAGGTTTGTCTGCTAGGTGTCATCTGCATGCAGCTACTAACAAAAGTGCACGAGGCTTATGCCTGCCATAAACCATACAATCATAAACTTGAGATTTGAAAATTTTCTTTTCCACACTAAGTTTTGGGTCTGAGGAAAGTTCAGTTCTTGTGATGTTTTGTTCTTAGACCTATGACTTTCACTTTAATGACACCGTCCTTGTGAATTTAGGTATACCTGCTGCTTAATGCTGTATGGCCGTAGTACATTTCAGTAATTATTCAGCACGATTGCTAGGATCTGCCGTGTATAGCTTTTTTTCTCAGGCTCTCTCCACTGTGAGTAGTATACTTCTGCTTTTTAATGAAGTAACATTATTACGCTATATTGCAGCAAAAGAAATATATAAGTTTTTATCCTTTTAAAATAGAGCAAGGTTGTAATGGTTTGTAAATCCTTCAGGCATTCACTTCAGTTCTGGATTTGTACCTCGTAAGGGTGACTTGCTGTTTTGCTTTACAAAGCTAGGTGGTACAAATGACAATTACAGTTATCAAGAGCAGTCATAGAATTTGAACAGTCCTTTAAATAAAATCTGTTTTGGAATATTAGTACTCACTTCTGACTTCTAAGCATGCAGGATGAGTAGAGTGATCTGTTTGCCTGGTCTCCAGCAACCCTCTAGGTATAAAAATGAACTGAATTTCGCTGTCTTCTAGCTTTTATAATGCATCACTATCTTCCTATAGTCAGAATATGAATAATGTGGTGGCGATGTAGGACCAACTTTGTTGTTGACTTTTTCTGCGCATGTTGAATGCCACTTCTTCGAGCTGAACCAAAGTGTTACCTTGTCCTCTTCCTGTAGCAGTGATGGAAGATGTATGGCAATTCCTTTTGAAAAGCTTTTACTTGGAAGTTTATGTTGTGATGTGCTCTTGGACTGGTGATAAGCCTCTGACTTGGTTTCCTGAGAAGCAGTGTCATTGACTGCTCTGTTCTCCACATTTTGCTGCAGAAATAGATCTTTTTCGTGGCAAATGCATTCTGGAGTTTCTTCTCCTGTCCATATGAGAAACTTTTCATCTTCAGTGAGGACTTTTTATTGTGGGCTGCAACAAAAGAGCATCTTATGCAACTCTGCATTGCCTTCAGTTAATAGTAATTTTTTTCTCTGAATACAGTCAAAAATATTCACAGTGGAATGAATAGCCAAGGGATTATTTGCATTGTACTGAAGTTCTTGCCTAGTGGTATCATGAATATTTTCTTGTATAATTGTATTTATAATTCCCTTAGCAGTATAACAGTAAGATCAGTAACTACAGGCTATGCCTTTGGTTTTTGGGAGCAGGATGATGGAAGTAGCAGTACTCTTTACCTGTCACTGTAACACCTGAGTATTTCCTGTGTGAATAAACTTAATAAGAAAAATTAACTAAAGATTCTGGAAATGCTGATTATTTCTTTGAAAGTATTTATTGACAATTAAGATACCAAGAGCACATTACTTGCAAATATAACTTGCAAAATAAGAATAATACTCATCTGGCTGTAGATCTTCAAAATATTTTCTTTTGTTACAGGCTGATCACTATCTAATCCAAGGTTCCTGCTTATTTATTTGGTTATTTTCCCTGTCATTTGTGAAGATAATGAATTTCATTTTCTTATCACATGGTGACAAGACTACTTGGATTTTTGAGTAATTTTCCTTGTCTATGTGTGTCCTTTCATAGGAGACTGTATTACATCTTCCCCCCACACACACCTTTTTTTTTTTTCTGAGGATCTAATTATTTTTCTTACTCAGAAGTGTACCTGCCCCACTGTTACCTTAAATTAGTGTAGACACTTAGATACTTGCAGTTGAATTTAGTGAGCTAAGTATTTCTTGTGGCAGATGGGTTTTATGGAATTTTGGATGTTAACTTTCAGACTGTTTTTGTCTTTTCAGGTCTCTGGATGGCAGACTCTGAAAAGAAATGCTGTTTTAAGAGGTATGCCTCATGTGGGCCAAACTACTCCTCACTAGTGTATATACAAATGATAAGGCCATACTTTGAAGGAGTCCCTCTGCTGATCCTTGCATGAATAATAGTTTTCAGTGCTGAAATCTCTCTGAAATGTGAAAGCTCATACAGAGACAGGCTTCCGTTATTGGTGACAGTTTTAGCAGAGACATCTGTAATACACTGCTTACCTTTTTGCTTGATTATTTTAATAGAACACTACCTTAGTGGATGAAGCATAGCATGAACAAAACCAGTTGACTATCTGACATGTTCGTATGCCCTGCCAGCCTCTCCTGGCTCTGTGTGAGGGATTTTGTTTGTTTTCTTGTTTTTTAACTGGAAATATAGTCCAGATGCCTTTGTAATTGTCTTGACTCACTTCCTGCTTGTGATGTAAGATTTAACCGACAGTGAGAGGCTGACACCATGCCAACAGTGTGGTATAAAATAATATCAGTTGGAACCAACGTGAAGAAATATTAATCTTTGTACAAAGTGATCATTTTTGCATATTAGCTGGATATTTGGAATGTTTTGTGTTTTGTTTGGGGTTTCGTGTTCCAGCACTCAAGGAGACTGCCTGTTCTCTCTCCATTGTTAGTATGTTGTTTCTGAATAATGGATTACTTTACAGCTATTAGGAAAGCAGTCTCTTGAAATCGAGTTGGATAGCTCCTCTATTATGTCTCACATCCATTTCAGGATTCATAAGTGGCAGATTTTTAGGAAAGTAGGTTTTGCTTGTCTTTCTAAGAGAAAGATTGGTCTAACCCAGTCTTTTCAGGGCTCTCGTTTTAATTTTTTTTTAAACAGGACCTCTTAAATCTTTCTTAGGCATGATCCAGGTCTCTTAAGCTTTAGAAGGTTTCCTATTTCTCTAAAGCAATAGAGTGCTAATTTGTTTTTTTCTGACTCAAAAATAATTCCCTGTGTAAAGTACTAACAACTTGGGTTAAAAGTGGCTCTTCAGCTGTTGACCGAGATTCTGTTGTTGCTGGTTTTTATGCTTTGTTTACAAAGGTCCTGAAGAAAATGATGCTAAGAATAAGGAAAAGTATTATTACTGTTTGCAATACACCTGTGGACTGAAATTAAGAAGATGGTGCTGCACTAATTCTGGATGTGCACACTTGTAGGATGAGAGCCATTGCACACAAGTTGCAACACAGAACATTCCTGTGAGACAGTAGGAGCACTTTTGGCAGTGAGGGTGGTGAGACCTTGGAACAGGTTGCCTAAAAAGGCTGTGGAATCTCCGTTCTTGAAGGTTATCTAAATGTAGCAGGAGCAGGCCCACAGCAATTCAATTTAAGTGGGCCTGCTTTGAGTCCAAGGTTGGATTAGGGCAATCTACATTATCCTATGAATCTATGTAACCTGCTCAGGGGCCAGTTTTTTGCATTTCTTGTAAACACAGGTGAGGCTCAGGTTGCTGTGGGTTTGTTTGTTTTTTTTTTTTTAAAAAGAAGCAGCTGTATTTGAGAAGTGTTTTGTGATTATAGAACTGAGGAGTTAGAGTAACTTCTTCCTATTCCAGCAACATGGTTTGAGGAAAGTGTATCGTTCTTTGGCTCTAGTGTTCACTTGTTGACTAGATAAAGAAAGAAAAACTTTGATTTTTTTTTTTTTAATCAAATGTCACTGTTCAATCAGTGGATTGAGAGTCTCAAAGTTATCTACAGTTCTTAGAGTTTATTTGAGATTGCTTGCTGTAGTAGGTTACTATTCAAACAGGTAACTCTGTGTAGAAGAGCTAAGGAACCTTTGTGTCCTACAGATTTGCCTTACTTGGCTTTAGCTTTTTAAAAACTCAATTAAGGTATGATATTTCTGTTGTCTGCTAACTGCTGTAGAGGTTGGGAGCCCGAGATTTGCAGTTTTCAACTGTGAAAAAGGGGCTATTAGGTTTGGAAATTGATGTTGTAAATTTTCAGAATCTGGTCTGTCCCCTGAAGTTGCCTCCTTTTATATGGGGTGATAACTTCTGCTTCTGAAGTTGGCTGTGGTCCTGTGAAAGATTCAGAAGCTCTTGAGCCTGCATCTTCTTCACAGTGACTGATTGGTCACATTGCAAAATAAGGCAAATTCAAATAGCCTCAGTTTTTTGTAGAGGTATGCTTTTCATACTAAGTCCTGTGAAGTCTAATGAGTTTATAAAGTGTCTGTAACAAAGGCGGCTCAATTTGGAGATACGTTTTAGTTTTCTTTAGATATTTAAGATGTCATGCAAGAAGACATCAGCTTAGGTGGTGCTTTGGAAGAATAAACTTATCATCCCTTCCTGTTATTTCTTTAAGCGTGTATGTGTGACTTTAAGCTCAATCTGATTCTGCCAGTTTTCTTTTTAAAGCAACCAATTTTAGATTTTGAGCTCATGCTAACTTCATTAAGTTGATGTCTGTGTGATTCTGACCAGATAACCATTGCTTGAAGTACTTAATTTGCTGCTTGAGAGCAGTCAAAACAGTAAGAAATTCTACTTGCATGTATAGATGAAGGTAGTGTAATAGTGTAGTAAGTTCATAGGATCATAGGACAATTCAGGTTGGAGAAGACATCAGGAGATCATGTAATCTAACTACTTAAAGCAGAGTAATCTGTGAGGTTAGACCAGGTTGCTCAGTGTTTTCTCCAGTTGTCTGAATGTTTCCAGGCCCTAAGCTGCAAGCTTGCTTGGGAAAGTGTTTTCAGAAATGGTTTTGTACTTTTGATGTTTTTCTTTTTAAGGTTAGATTACTTGTTTTGGAAGTTCCTGAATTCACTTTTAGCTTTCTTTTCAACATACCACTGTTAGAGAGAGGGGAAGATGAGATTTGTGGAAGAAATCCTCTGGAGTTCAGATTTGGGAAAACCTCATGCCCTTTTTCAAAAGGGAGATATTAAAAGGAAACTTGGATTTGCCTAGAAAAATAGGTTGGTTAAAACAAGCTGGCTAATCTTGACGGTTCTTGGTGAAACTTCATTTTTAGAGATCGTGTAGTTCTGCTGTTTAGTTCCAACTTGTATGAGATTACTAATACGGATTAATTGTATGTGCAGAAATTGTCAGTCTAAGCAGAAGGATGTGACTTCATTCAGAATTGTTCAGAGAAATCCAGAGGCTAGTGAATATGCTGCTTCTCCTTTCTTTGTGTTACTACATGTTAATACGGTAAAAGTAACTCTTTGAGAGTGCTACTTAAATTACAAAACCAAATGCTGAGACTTCTGAAGGATACTGAGATTTTCTCAAGATAGATGTCAAGTTGATTTCATGAGAGCCCAGCAGTTAAAAAAAAAATTAACGAGGTTTTCAATTGCTTGGTTGGTAAACTCAGTATTTCAGGTACAATTTGCAAGCTGATTAAACTGATGTAAAATCTTAAATCTTTAATAAATAGATTTTTAACTCATTACTGCACTCATAACGTGAGTAACAGATAGTCTTTATAATAATTAAGGTGGAGTTAAGATGACATAGAAATAGGGCTTGGGTATTTATGCTATGCTTGTCAGCATTAATGTCTTGGAAATTTTTTGTACCTTCTGTTTGCTTCTAATCTTCAGATCTAATCCACATTTTTTTCTGCTACAGCAGTATACTTCAGTGTATATATGGTTACTTGACAAGTACATTTGGCGTGTTTCTTTTTGTGGGGTAATATCATGGTTTAACCCCAGCTGACAACTGAGCACCATGGAGCCGCTTGCTCTCTCCTTCCCTCCCTTGGTGGGATGGGGAGGAGAATCAAAGAAAGTAAAACTAATTGGTTGAGCTAAAAACAGTTTAATAGGGCAGCAAAGGAAGATAAAATAATAATAATGATAATAATAGAATATAAAAAACAAGTGATGCACAGTGCGATTGCTCACCACCTCCTGACCAATGCACAGCCTGTCCCTGAAGCAATGATCCAGCCTCCTGACCAACTCACCCATTTTATATACTGAGCATGATGTCATATGGTGTGGAATATCCCTTGGGCCAGTTTGGGTCAGCTGCCCTGGCTGTGCCCCATCTTGTGCACCTCTTCACTGGAAGGGCATAGGAAGCTGAAAAGTCCTGGGCTTTGTATAAGCACTGTGTAGCAACGACTAAAACATCAGTGTGTTGTCTAGGAAGAAAATTGCGGGAGCAGAATAACAGACTCAACGACATACCAATATGATAATAGTTGAAGCCACTGTATTGCTCTAACAAAGTTATTTATAGCTATCTTATTTGTGTACATGTGACATGCTATTATTTGATTGGATGTACAGTCTGTCCATGAGCTGTTCACACAACATAGCTGCATTGCTAATTGGCTCTTATTACTACATCACACATCCCCAAATATGGTAACTGTTTGCATTCTTGCAGTTAACTGCTTCTTTCCAGTTCTTGCTTTTATGCTTGCTCAAGCAGCTTTTGCTGTTTACATCGTGTCCTTGGACCAGGACCTAACCAGCAAGGCTCAGTGGATAGTCTGTGAGATTGTTGCAATGTCCTTGTTCAGTCAAGTACACTGCCACAATTCCCCCTTTCTCTTCTTGGACTGTCCACACTCTTTCAATGACATTATCATATTGGAAACACACTTAAAAATGCAAAGTAGAATAACAAACACTATAGCTATCACAATCAAAATCATTAATCCTTGCTTTCTAAACCAAGAAGCCATCCCGTAAGTCTCCAGCTCTTAAATAATTGATCTAACCCCCCATCGGTCACTGTCTAGCAGACAGCAACTGATGAGTTTGTTCTAAGCCAAGCATAAAGCCAAAAATTACACTAAATAGCACAAATTTCTCAAGCTCATTCTATAAATACTAATCTGTGAGATCTACAGCAAAAATATCCTCTCTTTTGCACAGTTCCTAACTGATTTATCCTATTACTCTTAATACATAGAGGACTAAATGTACGATTTAGATAAACATGTTGACTACCATTGTAATGTATTACATACTTTCCACAGTACCTACAGAATCAAATTACATATAGACTACAAGCATGACAGAACAAACCTGACTACTCGCTCTTGTATATTGTTCTGGCACTGTTCACAAACCAGCTGGATACAAGCGTCTCTGGGCACAGATCCCAGAAATTCCAGTTCCTGTGGTTCAATATCTGCTTCCAGGAGGCAATTAATCCAAAGTGCCATGTTGGTATTATCACAGTTCATTGCAATGCCTCTGCACCGACCACTATTTTTAAACAATGCTGCTGTAGTCATCAAGGGGGATGCCAACCAAGCATGTGTGGAACGGGTTTTCCGGAGATGCCATAGCTAGGCATATAGAGTCCTGGACAGTCATGTTGGCTAAAGTAATCCACATGTTAGTCTTTGTCTGTGCAGGCATTCAAAACGCAGCAGCTCCAGCAATCATTGTCAGGAAGATAACACAGGTTTCACATTTCGTGCCAGCAACCATTGCAGCCCTTGATCTGTAAAGACACAAGCATAGCCTCTCCCCCAGGTTATCAATTGATGTGGCCCTTCCCATTGACCATTAACTAGTGATTTGACCATAACTAATGTAGGTTCTTTCTGATTTAGCATGTTTTTGGGTCATACTTGCAAAGTGTTTCATCACGGGGAATTTGGGCTGCACCACTTATATCTAAGTGGTTCATCACATACAATGCTTTTGACAATCAGTTTTGTGGTGTTTCCCCTACTTTTCCCCCTTTTTGTTTGTGTGGTTTGTTTTTTTTTTTAAATGTTCAGAATCAGATGCGTGCGTTGGACCTTGACTACGTATTCAGAATCACAAATCAAATTTAGAGGTTCCTCCTTAAAAAGCTTTAAGTAATGTAAAGCTGCACCAAGTTCTACTAATTGGGTTGAATCTTCAATAATTTTTACAGAATTATGCCAATTGCTATCTTCATGCCAGACCACTACAGCTTTATGAGACTTCCCTGAACCATCAAGAAAAAACTCTGCAAGTGTATGAGATCAGACCAAATACAAGTGTGGTCTGTGACCTGATGTGAAAGACATGCAGGTTCTGCAGCAATGTACATTTAGGCATGCCAAAAGCTATACTGTTAAGAAAATCAGCTAGTGCAATTTGCAAGGACATAGATTGCAAATTTAAAAAATCAAAATGAGATTTCACAAATGGTACATATATGACAAAAGGATCATGGCCTATTAAGACTTAAATTCATTCCCTGCATTTCTTGATCACAGTAACAATCAGTATATCAGTCTGTTAGCATTCTCGTCATACTGTCCCACAATAGCCACAGGTTGTTTCTATGTTGTAGCTATAAATAGACAAATCTGCAAGTCCAATCAAATGCAGTTAGCCTGTAAGGTTGTCATAAAGTTATTCATCAAAGTCTCTAACTCCATTTTGGCTGTCATATTTATTGGATATTGTTTTCCCTTACCAGATCGAAGTCTTGTTTCAGTTCTATCAATGTAGTGTTGGCTTTACCGAAACATTGGCTGCCAATACTAGTGGAAATACAGCATTTGAAATTTCCTTGGAGATTTCTCACTTGAAGCAAGCAGATCTGCACCATCCAAGCAGCTTCTTGTAGGACATATAACTAAACAGAATTCTCAGAAAACGTTATTTGAGCTTACAATTTACTTAATAAATGTTGACCTAGGAGAGGTATAGGACTTTCTGGCAAATACGAGAATTCAGTTATTAAAACTTTTTTCCAAATTTGGCATTCCATTGGTTTCAAAAAATGGCCTTTCTTTCTTTCTTTCCCATGATCTCAAAAACTAGCATGGTGAAATTACAAAGAAGTCTCTTACAACTAGTTACCACAGAATAAGTCCATAAAAAAAATCTTTTTTTTTTGGTTTAATTTCCCAGCTTCATTAGAACTATGGATCCACTGGCGATGCCTTTAAATTTCACCCTCAGACTCCTTCATGCAGTATTACAGTTCTCAAACAGTAACATTGCTGGGGGGAGGGCACGGGGGAGGAATAAAACCTCCCTCTCGCCCCTATCTGAGATGGCAAGATTTCCAGCCCAGCAAGAAAACAAATCAGTCCAAACTCCACATCAAACCAGCCTGGCTCAACTCCACACCCAAATTAGTACCAATCTGACCCAGAGAAGCACTCAGCACTCCGATCCCCCAAAGCTGAGCAGTGTGAAAAGACTGACTTCAGCAAGGAGGCAAAATGATGAGCTCCTTCCCCAGATGTGCCAGAATCTAAGAAACAAGACGGAAGCAAAAAGAAACAGCACCAACAAGCCCTGATTCAGAGCTGAGAAGCAACGCAGTGCCACAACAAGAATGGATGACAACACTCCAGGAAAAAAAAGACAGAGTCGGGGAATATAGCCCCCCTTTCTCCACTTAGCAGTGGGCAACCAGATTTTTTCCGTTTTTTTTTTTTTTTTCTTCTTGCTGCAGTTTAGACATAGCCAAGGCCACGCAGGTGGTGTAATTGCTGGTGCTAAGGAGGAGTTGCCGGACTGCTGGGTTACAATCAGCTGAGTTTATCATGCAGCTTGACACAGGCCTGAAATTTATGTTCAAGCTGTACAGCACAGGCCTGGGATATTTTGCTTTTTTGTTTTCCCATTTCATTTCAAACATGATACACTTTATATGCAATTCCAATTAGCTCAGCAATAGCTACATTCCTTAGCTCCATTTACCTTTTACAATCTGCAGATGCCAAAACCCAGCATATTAAACATCAATCCATTATTCCATTTTCCTAGATCCAAGTCAGTTCCTATTCTAGCAACTTCTAACTACAACCTCATACAATACCAAGTTCACATGATTGCATTTAGGTTGGGGTTTTTTTTGGTTTTGGTGGTGGTGGTGTTTGGTTGGTTGGTTGTTTTTTTGTACAATGCCAATCAGAGTTTAACAATTTAAATTCTTTTCTGGTCTCAAAATTATTAGATAACAATAAGAGCAAATTAACTCACAGTACCGTACTTCCTCCCATTTTTTCCAGAGTTCTGCAGAACAACATTAATTGCAATACAGCATTAAACCCCAGAATTCCACATTTAAGCCACATTCAAGTACAATATCATTTCAAGTTCTCTTTTATCAGAATATTTCCCCAAAAGTTACTCTAATGTGTAAGGACGCATTCTAAGGGGGAGCAAAGTAATATTTTAGTAGTGGAACCAGTTCCCATTTTGTAATTATCTCCTCTAACAAAATTCTTTTGGTACCAAATATATATATATATGAACTAAAATACTGAGCTCAGATATGAAAACCAAATACCAAGTTCAAATATGCAGATGGATCACAGTTACACTTGTTCTAGACAATATCTCGATTTTTGCATTGCAACTTTGAACTGCTTACCGCTCAGCCAGGTAGAGGTGCCGCTGGGTCTCCCTGACAAAACAGGTCAGTGTGCGCTGGAGCCCAATTGGCACCCACCCCCCGCTGCTCTAGCAAGCTGGACTGGGCAAGGCTTTTGTTAGTGTCTCATCTGGCGTGCTACAACTGTTATCCCCAAACCAGGATTCTTTGTGTGCATACAAAAGAGCCAAATTTAGTACACCGAGATGAGACACAGCCTATCATAGAGTTGCACAAGTCTGAATGCTGGAATAAAGCTAGCATGCTAGAAAGAAAAGTAACGGCTACTACACACAAAATTTTATCATCACATTCACGCAGCAAAGAACTAAATTACTCATGATCTTCTGTATTATCACAAAACGTACATTTTGAGTCCATGGATTCTCATTATTTAACAGTCTGCAAACTCACTGTACCACACAACAGACAAAGACCTACTAGAACGGCAACATGCTTAAACAGATACCCCCAAAGAAAACAGGCTAACAAGGAAAATATCTTATGATTGCTGTGTTATACTTTAAAATACTTAAAGGTTCTATTCTCCGGCCAGTTATTTGTACCTCAGCAGGTCCAGTCCTTTGACCTGTATTTAGATCTTTGTGCAGGACCTTGATTCCTGCAGTTTTTCGTACAGGCACTTCCTTACCTAATGCGCTGTTGTGAATGACCATAGGAGGGTTATCTTCCGAATGGTCACTAGATGGCGGCATCTCTCTAGAAAGCTGCTTCGGGCGTACTTCCGGTGGAATGCCTTCCCCCGCCTTCCTTAGGTTCAGCGCGGTTGTTGGGGGCATGGAAACAGGGGTTGCAGATGGGACAACGCCGGGTAAAGCGAGGCCAAAAGTAGTTTGGGCAGTCATGCCCCTGTCTCCTCTTTCTCTCATTGTCACTAGGACATAGAGAGAGTGCAGCAAAAGTAGGAACCGTAGCTTTACAATTAGCTTTCATTTCTTGAAGTGGGGTCTTAATTAACTTCCATAATGTAGCAAAACCTTTAACTTCTTTCGAGCCATCGCTAATGCTATCCCATAGGGCCTCTCCGATAGCTTCCCAAGTGCATAACTTAAAGGCAGTTCCTACATCAATTAATAACTCTTGATCTCTGCTCCATAATAGAAGCCGCTGTAGACAGGTTTCGTCATATTTTATACCTCTCATAGAGAGTATATGTTGGAGGAACTTTAGAACCGCCTCTTCATCTTTGGAGGCTGTCTGCCCCATCTCCTCCCCCGACCGCTTACCTCTTCTTTCGGGTAAGATCTTCACCTCTTTTACGGGTGCTCTTCTCCTCTTTGGAAGAATTCAAAGGCTAGCTTTTCTGTCTCTTTTGGATGCTTTTCTGTCTCTTGTGGACGCTTTTCCATCTCTTATAGATGTTTTTCCGTTTCTTATGGATGTCTCAGCTGGGGCAGCTGATCTATCGGTCGGGATCCTCCGGTCACTCTTCTCTTTTCGTTCGTTTCCAAACAGTGCAAAAGATATGAGGGCCCCATGTTGGGCGCCAGTTGCGGGAGCAGAATAACGGACTCAACGACATACCAATATGATCATAGTTGAAGCCACTGTATTGCTCTAACAAAGTTATATTTATACCTGTCTTATTTCTGTACACGTGACACGCTATTATTTGATTGGATATACAGTTTGTCCACGAGCTGTTCACACACATAGCTACATTGCTTATTGGCTCTTATTACTACATCACGCGTCCCCAAATATGGTAACTGTTTGCATTCTTGCAGTTAACTGCTTCTTTCCAGTTCTTGCTTTTATGCTCACTCAAGCAGCTTTTGCTGTTTACATCGTGTCCTTGGACCAGGACCTAATCAGCAAGGCTCAGTGGATAGTCTGTGAGATTGTTGCAATGTCCTTGTTCAGTCAAGTACACTGCCACAGAAAATTAGTTCTATTCCAGCTAAAACCAGGACAGGTGATAAGAGCTTGGCTGTCGTGTATGATGAAAGTGACTTTTAATTTCTATTTGGCAGTAAGCTGTAGGAGCATGGGAATGTTGAAAGTCCCTCTCAAGCAGATGTGTGGTTCAAATAGACTAGTACTGTGTCAGACCTGATATTCGTTAACATCTTGCAGATAGGAACATGGAAGACATCCTACATTAGCCATCTACCTACATGGAGAGTTTTGTCCTAAGTATTGTGAATGGTAGCTTCGTTTCATATTTTGTAGTATGACTGTGTATCCTTTTAAAATACATTAATAATGATGAAGTAAGTGATGGTGAAATTTGCAATTATATTTACTATTTTCCTCTGAAATTATACAGGACAGGTGATGAATGTGGAATTACTTTACATTTTTAATTTATTGCTGTTATTATTGAATTTAATTTCTTATATGAGAGTGTAACTTTAGTACTTTCATATCTTCTTTATATATGTCAGTAGTTTTGCTGTATTTTTTTTTTCTTTTTCTGTTTTGGAAACAATTCAAGTTGTCCTCAAAGTCTGAGTCTTTAAATATGTTTTCTAATTGAACTGACATTTTGGTAATATGCCATTTTGTTGCTATCTCCTCCCTTCCTTTCTAAATAGATATTAACCACTCCGGCCTTTTTTTTTTTTCCATTTTGTTTTTTTCTTTTTTATTTTTAGTGAAGCCTCCAATTGTTACAGGTTGACTGCTTTGAAAAATAAGAGGGGCATTCCCATTTTCTTTTTTATCCTGAGACTAGAGCACAGGTCTCAGTTGCACAAGATGGAGGTTAAAGTGGAGTCTGACACTGATAGCTTGCGTACAAACCTTAGAAGTTGCATTGCTTATTGGAGATCCAAACTGTATTGATGCTATCATGTCTGTGCCTCTGCAAATGCAGAGAAGAGTTTGTTCTCTTGTTTTAGCAGCTACAAGGTAGCAATGTGGGCCAAGCCTTATGGGGAAGTCGTCTACCAGGTTTTGTCTTGTTTTGAAACTGAGGTGTCTAATGCCCTGGAAAACAGCTGTTGCCATTCTGTTGCTTCTTCCAATAGTTCCTGGTTTCTAGTCTTTAAACATCTAATGAGAGGGAATTTGTGTCCTTCTTGAAAGGTATATAAAATTTTCATTAGGTTGATTTGACAGGCTTGCTCTGGATATTCGAGAGGACATTTTTACATTGCCAAAAACTGTATGATTTTGTTTCCTATTCAGTCAGTGAAGTATTATCTTTGCTGTCCTCTTTTTCTGGCACGATGGACTTTATTACCATTCTGTAGTATTTTTACCTTGTTCATTATATGGTTCATTCATTGTTCTCTCTCCCATCCGAAGTGTTCTTTGTTGCACTTTTACTTCTTCTTTTTTTTTTTTTTTTTTAGGAGCAGTGCTTGTCTCTGCTATGGTGAAGAAAAATTGTCATGCCTTTTCCAGAAAATAAATTATTTATTTGCTTCAGTTTTCACCATACTATCTTTAGGTCTTCTGCCTTATTAGAGCTTGCATTCAGTCTGGTGATCCTGAACACCTCCTTCTGAATTCCTGCCTAGACACGTAACTAGAGTTGTATTGATACTGCCTTTTTAAGTATCCTTGTAGCTTAATGTCTCATTTGACTGTCATAAATTATGTTTTCCAATGTGCTGACGTTCTGTTTAACTGGTGGTTTTAGACCATCTTCTGAACTTTTCTTAAACAATGATGTTGAATAACTCTTCCTCTGTGCCATAGAAATGTACTTAGTTCATGCAGTAGCTTCTGTAACTGGAAACATCAGACACTGACTTCCAAGGGTTTAAAATGTGGCTGGTTTTCAGTTGGTTTGAAATAAATCTATAAAACACAATTTAGAAAGGTAGTTGAGTTTCCTAGCATAGATTCTCACCTGTCTTGTGTACGGCAAAACCAAGTTGTGTTTTCATGCTTCCGTAATGATTAGTTACTACATTAATTAAGAAATGTCAAATACCATAAAATAAGTTTGATTTGTGTTAAGAACTGCACTGCAAGGAGCAGGGACATCTTCAACTAATCAAGTTGCTCAGAGCCCCATCCAAGCTAGCCATAAATCCTTCCAGGGGTATCTACTACCTCTCTGGACAAGCTGTTTGAGTGTTTCACCACCCTCATTGTAAAAAAAAATTATTACTCATATCTAGCCTGAAGATGCAGCCCAAGATGTGCTTGGCCTTCTGGGGTGCAAGCACACATTGTCGGCTCTTGTCCAGTGTTTCATCCACCAGTACCCCCAAGCCCTTCTCCAGAAGGCTGCTCTAAATCCCTTCATGCCCCGGCCTGTATTGATACTGGGCATTGCCTCGACCCAGGTGCAGGACTTTGCACTTTTCCTTGTTGAACCTCATGAGGTTTGCATGGGCCCACATCTTGAGCTTGTCCAGGGCCCTCTGGGTGGCATCCTGTCCCTCAGGTGTGTCAACTGCACCAATCAGCACCCACAAACTTGCTGAGCGTGCACTCAATCCCCCTGTCTATATCACTGATGAAGATATGAAATAGTACTGATACCAGTACAGACCCCTGGGGACAGTACTTGTCACAGGTGTTTATCTGGACATGGATCTGCTGACCTCTACTCTCTGGCTTCCTACTCTCTCATCCAGCCAATTCCTTATACACCGAACAGTCCACCCAAAAAATCCATGTCTCTCCAGTTTCAAGAGAAGGATGTTGTGGGGGACCATGTGAAAGTGCTGGTATAGTTCAAATTAGTGTGAGAATTTGCCTTTTGATAGTTCTTTTGGTTTAATACTACTTTGTTAAACATAGAAAAAGAATATGACAAATTAAATTAATGATCAGACAACCTTGAACAGGCTGCCCATGGAGGTTGTGGAGTTTCCTTCTCTGGAGACATTCAAAACCCACCTGGATGCCTTCCTGTGTAACTTCATCTAGGTGTTCCTGCTCCAGTGGGAGGATTGAACTAGGTGATCTTTTGAGGTCCCTTCCAATCCCTAACATTCTGTGATTCTGTGAACCTTCTTAAGATATCTCTATGTGAAATTCAGTGAACCCGTGTCACCATTGAAATTCTGAAATGTATTGCAAGCTAAGCTAGATGAAAGCTAGTATTTTTGAGCCACGGGCAGTAAAGCTACTTTAATGGAAATCAGTGTTATTTCGTGACTTCTGCAGTGTGGGAACCACATGTAATAGGTTCTAAGCCAATTTAACCTGCTCTGTTAATTAACTTGAATGCTGTCAACTTGTGTAACAGTAGAAGTTTCTTTTCAGTAGATCTTGAAAAATAATATGTAACTGTATATAAAAGGTAACAGTTTGTTTGTTAAGGCGTGGGCTATTTTCTGGTGTTTTCTCTAAAAGCAATGGGGTTGCTGCAAAAAAACTGTTTCATGTTTCATTTATAATTTCTGATTTTTCTTTCTCTTTGATGGTGGTTATGCCATCCCTTGCTCTCGAGGAAAATTTTCAATTTCACATTTCATAGTACAACAAACTGCCTCTTTGCCAATGAGACTATTTTAGTTTGTAATGTGTTCTTAATTACCTTGAGTTTAAATAAAGTGAGATTTCAGAAGGTGTACTTTTCAGCTCCATTATTGAGGCACAGCATAAAAATTATGTTTTAACCATACTAGCACAAGGCAAACACTTAAAAGTGTGGTTAAACGTACTATGCCAAATCAGGCTTAGTTATGATTGAAATGCTTTTAATTCTCAAATTGCTTTGAGGATTTTCTTTCTCCAAATTTTTGTGAATATCTCCTCATCACTAGACCAAATGTGATAACTTAGATCGCTGGAACAGTAGTGTTTCACCTTAATTCCAAGTCCCTTTGTTGATGAAGGAACTTATTAACAGCATGTTTACGTTGCTTTATTTCACATATTTTATAAGTTAGTGGTATCGTGTGTGTGCATGCACACACCTATACATTTTTTGAGAGCATAAAGCAGTATAAAGATATCTTTAAGGTTAATTCTCGTTAATCACTTATTCCCAAATGACTTTTACCTGATCACTACAGCTATGTTACTTTATGATATGTCTTTTCTGCAGACACCAAAGATGCTAACAAGAAAGATTAAACTTTGGGACATTAATGCCCATATAACCTGTCGTCTGTGCAATGGATACCTGATTGATGCTACTACTGTAACAGAATGCTTACATACTTGTAAGTAGAAGTATAATTAAGATAAATAAATTGTTGTGTGGTTTTGTTTGGTTTTTTTTAATTTGATGTGCAACATGTTTTAATGGTTTTTAGTTGAAATTTAAAAACCTGTGCGTCAGCCAAAATAGCGTGAGCCTTACTAGGCAGTGCTTTTTTTAACAGATGATTTGCTTTTTTAACAAAGCAAATGAGGAGAACATTAAAGCTGTACTGAATAAACTTGAAGACATATACAATTAGTGGTAGTGTATGCTTTCAAGAATGCAGTCTGTCTTCCTGCTAAAGGAATGTGGAATGCCTAGTTCTCTCTTCTGTTGACATAGCATTTGTTCTCCAGCTGGAGCCTTCCAAATGTCTCTTGCTCTCCTGTTCCTCTGCAGAAAGCAGCCATAGTTTATTGATAAAGAATATGTATATTGTATTGAACCCTAGAAATAAGCTTTTGCTCCAAAATATCATGACGAGGTAGTTTGTTGTTGTTCAGTTACTTTGTGAATTTCGAGTTTCACATCAGTAAGTATACTCTAGTATCTTGCAAAACGTTATGCTATAAGAAAACCGAAGGTCTAAGTGCATCTCAGCATCTTTGTTGTTGATGTTGTGAGATATAGAAGTGTTAGGCTTTGCAATATTCTGATGGAAACCTGGCATATTAGCACAGTTCCAACTACAGATCCAGAAAGGTTCCTTCTGAGCAGAAGCACCCTTGTAGTCCAAAGTGATAACTCCAAAACTATTCTTTGTCATGAATCTGTCCTGATCCTCAGTTTCCTTTGCCAAGGTAGGTGTCAGCTGCGGAATTAATCTTCAGGGCAGACATTAGTGATATTAAATATCCAGACCTTAGTGACATTAAATATCATTTCTAGCAGCCACATTGATGGCTTTACACCTTGCATGAGAGGGTTTTACTAAATGTACACTTTCTAGCTGTGTCTTCAGAATCCCTGCCATTTACCGACGTGTCCTTGTCACCCAGGAGCTTCCGTTTGTCCAGTTTTGCCTGTCCAGAGTTTAGAATATAATTTGTTTTGTTTATACATGCCTGTATTAATCTATTAAATAGTATTTGTCATGCAGCTTCAAACATCTCATGTTTTAAAAGCCTTCTGTTATAGTATTTTGGTCCTATTTTGATAAAGCTAGTACGTTGTTTCAATAGCTTAATGACCCATAGTCCTAAACTTCAATTGGTGACAGTGGCTTCATCCCCACAAAATGGAAGTTTCAGCAGACTAATTCTTCACCTGAAATTTCTTGCAAAGGGGAAATACAATGCTCATGATTTGTCAGAGATTGTTTTCCATTGTATTTCATTTAGAAGTTCTGCTCATCAGCTTTAATGAGTTTTTTGTTGCCCCAAATCCTTTACTGCTGCTATTAACAAGATTATATACAAACCCAGTATTATTATATAAGTTAACATGTCTGACATAGAGCTAGAGGGTCATTTTTCATTGTTCTTCAAAAAACAAACCAACAAACCCAAAACCCCACAACAAAACAAACAAACAAACAAGCAACCAAACAAACCCACAAAACCTACTGAACTGACATCACATCATCTACACCATTTCCTACATTTGCTTATGGAGGAAATGTTTAGATTAATCCACAGTGCTACAGTGCTTGCTTCAAAAGCCAGGGAATGCTCCTTGCTAGCTGCTTTTTTTTTTTTTTTCCTTATGGTTTGCCCTGTCCTTATTTTGGCAGTTTGTATTTTCAGAATACTACTTGAGTTTTTATCCTGTAGAATTAGAGTTTTCTGAGAAGAGGGACAGAGCCCTCTCTTTATTAAGATCTTTATACACGTTTTCATCTTTTGTGTTGTGTATGTTAATACTAATAATCGATGTTCCTGGTAAAGCATCCTTGTAAAATCTATCCTGAAAGTTCCCTGTCTGTTGAGATAGTGAATTCTGTGCTGAATTACACCACCTTGAAATTTTCTTTCTGTTTCAACTCAGAACTGCACAGTTTTCTTATCTTTTAAATTTTTCTCCAATTTCTTGTCCTTCAGACATTCAGAGACTCTTCACTTCAGTAGTAAAGGTAGTTCTTTGGTCCTTTGGTGAGAGTCATATGGAGGACCAGGGCAAGTCCTTTGAAGGGACAGGGCCTACTTCTTTTGTAAAGCAGAATTCAGGGGAAAACAAGCTTCTTGCTCCCTTTCCTACTTCTTTCTCTGCTATATCTTTAGTTTCTTGATGGCAAGCAGTCCTATAAGTCAGTAGGTAAAAACTTCATTAGTAGTAACTCTTTGTTAGATCTTTCCTAGTTTACACATGTTTGTTGATTAGAATTCCAGCATAGCAGATGTATGTAGGTCTTGTTAAACTTTTACATTTCTAATTTGAGTTTCATTAGTGTTTATGTATGAAAGCTGTCCTTGTATGTTATGAAAGGGAAAGCCTCATATGTTATGTTTTGTGGATTCATAAGGGTAATGGAAGACCAACTGTATTTCTTGAACTAGACAGAGAAATTTAAGAAGTTAAGAGGAATAAAACTGTTTGGGGAAAAAAAAAGCGAGTAATGATTAACCTTGCCTCTTTCTAATAACAGTTCCCTGATAGGTTTAAATGTACTGTGGAAGTAACCAGAAAATATACAGCTCAGTTCAGGCCTACAAACAGTGCCAAAATATATGGGTAAATGGAGATCAGAGACTTTGAAAATCCCAGGTACAGGAAAAACTCTAGAAATACTATTGTTTCAGACCTTAGAATGGTTCCCATATTGGCTGTACTGTACTCCTAGGACTTCCAGTTTGAGGAGAGCTTGTGAATCCCAGCTTGACCTTGTGAAAAAAAGCGACAATCTAGAACACTGCAGCACCATCCATAAACTATCTTGTTGCATTTGTTTTGATGCTGTGCTTAGACTAGTAAACCTGCCGGAACCTGAGCCAACTTGTGAAGAGTTCAGTTTAGGAGGAGTTCATGTATACCTAGTCCAAGCTGGAAGATGTAGTGAAATCAGAGCCTGTTTTAGAAGGTATCAGAAAATCATAGAATAGTTTGGGTTGAAAGGGACCTTCAAAGGTCACCTAGACCAACTACACTGCAAGGAGTGGGGACATCTTCAACTAATCAGGTTGCTCAGAGTCCCATCCAGGCTGGCCATAAATGCTTCCAGGAATGGGGCATCTACCACCTCTCTGGGCAACCTGTTCCAGTGTTTTGCCACCCTCATTGTAAAAAAAATTATTACTTATATCTAGCCTGAACCTTCCTTCTTTTAGTTTAAAACCTTTACCCCATGTTGTGTCACTACAGGCTGTACTAAAAAGTCTGTGTCCCTATCTTTCTCATAAGCCTGTTTTTGTGTGTTGAAAGGCTGCAATAAGGTCTCCCTGGAACCTTCTCTTTTCCAGGCTGAACAACCCCAACTCTCCCAGCTTGCCCTCATAGGAGAGGCGTTCCATCCCTCTGATCTTTTTTATGGCCCTCCTCTGAACCCTCTCCAACAGGTCTTTCCCATACCGAGGGCTCCAGAGGTGGACACAGTACTGCAGGTGAGGGCTCACCAGAGCAGAGCGGAGGGGCAGAATCACCTCCCTCGACCTGCTGGCCACACTTATTTTGATGCAGCCCAAGATATGATTTGCCTTCTGGGTTGCAAGCACACATTGTTGGCTCGTGTCCAATCTTTCATCCACCAGTGCCCCCAAGTCCTTCTCTGCAGGACTGCTCTCAATCCCTTCATCCCCAGCTTGTATTGATACTGGGCATTGCCCCAACCCAGGTGCGGGACGTTGCACTTTTCCTTGTTGAACCTCATGAGGTTTGCATGGGCCCACATCTTGAGCTTGTCCAGGTCCCTCTGGGCAATACCACTTCCTTCAACCGTATCCACTACACTACTCATCTTGGTGTCACCCACAAACTTGCTTAGAATGCACTCAATCCTACTATGTCATTGATTGTGGTATCAAATATTACTGGTCCTAATACAGACACTGGAGGGACACCACTCATTCCTAGTGTCCACTTGGACATTGAGCCATTGACTGTAACTGTTTGGATGTGGCCATCCAGCCAATTCCCGTCCACCTTACAATCAATCCGTCAAACTCACCTCTCTCCAATTTATTTGGAATATGCTTCTGTGAACATGTTTAAGAGAAATCTGTTAGGTTACATGATAAAGATCATATGCATACCCACAAAGGCACGCAAAGAGGCAACGGCAGGGGAGATGGGATACCTGATCATTTCTGTGGCCCTCCTCTGGGCCATCTCCAACAGGTCCTTATCTCTCCTGTACTGAGGGCACCAGATATGGACACAGTACTGCAGGTGAGGCCTCACCAGAGCAGAGCAGAGAGGCAGAATCACCTCTTTCAACCTGCTGGCCATGTTCCTTTTGATGCAGCCCAAGATGTGCTTGGCCTTCTGGGGTGCAAGCACACATTGTTGGTTCATGTCCTATCTTTCATCTGCCACTACCCCCAAGTCCTTCTCTGCAGGCTGCTCTAAATCCCTTCATGCCCCAGCCTGTATTGATACTGGGCATTGCCTCGACCCAGGTGCAGGACTTTGCACTTTTCCTTGTTGAACCTCATGAGGTTTGCATGGGCCCACATCTTGAGCTTGTCCAGGGCCCTCTGGGTGGCATCCTGTCCTTCAGGTGTGTCAACTGCACCAATCAGCACCCACAAACTTGCTGAGGGTGCACTCAATCCCCCTGTCTATATCATTGATGAAGATATGAAATAGTACTGATACCAGTACAGACCCCTGGGGACACTACTTGTCACAGGTGTCTATCTGGACATGGATCTGCTGACCTCTACTCTCTGGCTTCCTACTCTCTCATCCAGCCAATTCCTTATACACCGAACAGTCCACCCAACAAATCCCTGTCTCTCCAGTTTTGAGAGAAGGATGTTGTGGGGGACCATGTCAGAGGCCTTACAGAAGACCATCGTAGAAGGCCACTTGGTTGGTCAGGCAGGACTTGCTCTTGGTGAAGCCGTGCCAGCTGTCACAAATCACCTCCCTGTCCTCCATGTGCCTTAGCATAGCTTCTAGAAGTATCTGTTCCATGATCTTCCCAGACACAGAGGTGAGGCTGGCAGGCTGGCTGTTCCAAGGAACCTCCCTTTTTACCCTTTTTAAAAATGGGTGCAATGTTTCCCTTTTTCGGCTTCCCAGGGACTACTTCTGACTGCCATGACTTTTCAAATATCATGGACAGTGGCTTTACAAGTACCTCAGACAATTCCCTTAGGACTTGTGTCTCGTCAGGTCCCACAGACTTATGTATGTTCAGGTTCCTCAGGTGGTCACAAACCTGATCTTCTCTTTGCTGTCCTAGTCTCTGCCTTGAGGTCCAGCCACTTGAGACGTGTGGGAAGAGGGCTCGACAGTGAAGATTGGGGCAAAGAAGTTGCTGAGTACCTCAGCCTTCTCCTCATCCATAGTTACCAGTTTGCCAGTCTTGCTCATTGAGGGGATACGTTCTCTTTGACCTGCCTTTTCTGGCTGACATACCTAAAGAAGCCATTCTTGTTATTCTTTGTGTCCCTTGCCATATTCAGCTCCAGCTGCACCTTGGCCTTACTGACTCCATCCCTTTGCAACTGAGCAGGGTCCGTGTAGTTACTCTTCCCAGAATACCCGTCCCTGCTTCCACTGTCAAGTTCTGCTTTCATTGACTTGGTAAGACGAGGCTTTGGCTTAACTTTTGTAAATGGATCTATTGCTCTGGCATTCCACTGGAGCAGGCTGCTGTGCAAGATCTGTGCTTAGTGTGCAAAGCTACGAAGTTTGGTCTAACCATAACATCTACAAGCAAGAGTACTGTCATCTTAAGTGTATAAATACAATGCAGAATGAAAACTTATTATGCTTATTTGCTGCTGCTTATTTTTGGGGGTATTAATGTGTGTTTATTTAATTGTACTATTATCTTGTCTCAGAGGTAGATGGCACTGTAGTTACAGAATTTCAAGACTACATGAACTGCTTTTTAAGAAAAAGCTATTTTCCCTCCCCTTTTTTTTCCTGCATTTTTGAGTTGTAGCTTCAAGTGAGTAAGGATATCATGTAGTAGTGTATATTATGAGTACTGTTTCTGGGAGTAGGGCGGAGTTGTAAATGGTATACTTTGAATGAAATATGGGTGATTGTATGTATGCATGTGGAAACGGTTCCAAAAGCATGTAGCTTTATAATGAGTGACAGCTTTAGTGAATTCTACTAGGACATTTTACAAATACTGAAGGTCTGTGCTCATGTAATTTTTTTTACCAGTGGAAGTTTACCTGTAGTGTACTCTCTGAAAATTAGAATTAAAATAGCACCTGGATATCCACTTTTTGAAAGTTTTCTGTTCTTTTAAAAAGTATCCAATTTTGGAATAATTTTTTTTGTGTTGGGTTCACTGCCACCATGCACTTTAATTCTGTATGTGGCCACGGTTAAAGCAAATAGGCTTAGTATCTTAATGGCACACAGTTCCTGTAATATCATCAGTGCAAACTGAATGGTGCAAGCAACATGGCGGTGACCTGCTAGAAATGGCTGTTCTAGTAAATTCTGGAGTGAGACTGTGCGTTGTATGCTTTTTTATGAAGACTTGGCTAGGTACAGATGCCTTAATTCTAGTGCATCACTTCCCTGTATCAAGAACATTAATGAAATATGCTAGAAACTGTGTTCTGCATGATCAGACATCATGTTTACATGATGTAAAGATGAGCTTCGTGTAAATTTCAGCAAGGCACATTTCTGTGACTGTATAAAAACTTTTTTTTCTTTCATTATGCTGCTTTTATTTTTTTAATTATCAATGTCCATGTTATCAGTCTGTAGAAGCTGCCTAGTGAAATATTTGGAGGAAAACAACACCTGTCCAACCTGTAGAATTGTAATACATCAGAGCCACCCACTACAGTATATTGGGTAAGTATGACAGTAAAAGTGCAACTAGCTTCACCCTAGACTGTTTCAGCCTCTTTTAATACAGCACAGCTTTTTCCTAAATTTTCTTACTTGCTTATCAGTATGTTAAACATTTAAAAGGAAGGTTGAAGGTGATTGAGGAGATATGGGATCAAACTTTGCTATGAATTTGCAACTCCTTGACATCTGTTAGCTTCTTACACACTTAAAAGCAAGCAAAGCATGCACTTTACTGTTTAATTTCTGTGTGAATTTAGTCATTCCTCATTTTGTATGCTTGGGCTGTAAAGGTCAAATAAATGAAACATTTATAGAAATTGTACTTTTACAAAATCCTCAAAATAATTAGTCTCAGTTTAATGATGCTTTTCAGTGTCTGACAGAGTAATGAGAGAAATAATTATCAACTTTATTTTTCAGTTAATCTTTCAAAGGCCTGTTTCGTTCATAGGGACAGGTAACAATATGGCAGCAAAAATATTAGACCAGTGGCTTTGATCTCTAGAATGGAATAATCTTGTCCTTTGTTCTGTTTTGATCCCTACACAGAATGCTCTCACTTTCTGACCTAATATGCATGTGGAATTGTTCATTGGTTTCTTTTTTTTTTTACTAAGGTTTTTATTTTTTCCAAAGGAGACATTCATTTTCTTCAGTGCTTTCCTTTCATTTTACTGGACTATAGTAACTTGCTGATGAAAATCCATTGTGACAGTGTGTTTGGACTAGCAAAGTGCAAGTACAAAAGTGTTTCACCTACCTTTATGAAGAGTTTGCTTTCATTTGTGGCAGTTTCCAAATGCCTTTCTCAGTTCTAGAACAACTTCTGAAGCAATGCTTATAGAAAATGAGTCTGATTTCACTTTACAGAAAACTGCAGATGTTCCATACACACTTACATTGCTCAAGCTGATCCTGATTCAGGAGCCTGGAACTAGATATGCCATCTCTGCATTTGAAGAATAATAATGTACACTGATAATGCATTGTATATACAATTATAATACCCTATATGAGTGTACACTTTGAATGGACAAGTAGATGCCAATAGGCAAGCATGAATAAACGACACTTAAGACAGCATGTTTGTCTTCTGCAAAACTACAGGAATACACCAGTGCCTTAGTTCAGAAGCTTATTTTCTGTGCTAAAAGAGGCCAGGAAACAGCATCAAATTGAGAATTGAGCTAGAAAGGAATTTGCTACTTGTTGTTCGTTATTGAATACACTTCAAAGGAAGTATTTTGCCTGAACTAGTTATAAAATACTGCCCTTTCAAGACTGAAACGGCCTTTGCCCAGTCTATTTTTGGATATACATATACTTTTAATGAAGAATTGACAGTCAAGAATTTTACAGTATGTATTAGAATGTATATGTGCACTGCTATTCATCTCCCTCTATCTGGAAAATAGGTAAAGCAATTGTGTCTCCTATTTCACATTTCTGAATGCTATTAAATTCTCACCTCTGATCTAATAGTGATGGCTGATTTACTGTTTATGTTGAAATATTTTTTGAGATATTTCTACAGTCCATATGCGACACTTGAAAATCCCAGCCTGTGCAAATGACATTGTTACTGGTTCAAAATACATGAATTTAGAATTAATGATATTTTGATTCTTCTTCTAGTGCCACTTTAAAGATTGTGGTGGTTGATGGTAAATCTCTTGATTTGTCACCATTTCTGTATTTGTTCACTCATCTCCACTGTTGTGAAGTGCTCATATCAGGTGATAAGGAGCCTGAGATTACTCTTGTAAGCCTCTTCTCATGTTTAAGTCAGATTCAGGATCTGGTATTTCAAGCTGTGTTGGGGTAATGACCTTGTTGCAGCCAAGGCAGACATTTGAAATGTTTCTAAATAAAATTATTTATCAATTAGAATTTTTTTAAAATTTTTTTTCTTTTTTTTTTCTTTCAGACAATGACTTATTTTAGATTAAAACAGAATTTTGTCTAGGTGAGCTGGAAATTAAAGTTTAGAATCTTAACTGGTCCTGCTGCTGTAGTTCCAGTGGGATTACAGGCTTCTGAGCTACATAATGTTGTTCACAGTTAAAACGTTGGCTTTTAAGAGCAAAGTAAAATTTTTATTCTTGTGGTCTTTTTCAGTGAACTGTTTTTTGCATTTTTGGAAGACCTAGTAAAGATAACTAAGTGATCTGCGAATGTGAGAGATGAGTCTGTAGGGGTAACAAATGGACTAAACTTGATTCTTGTGTAATAAAAATGAGTTTACCCCAAAGATGTCAAAGAATTTTGAGATTATTTATGTCATAACTTCCCTTGATGCAGGATGCCATGTTCCATGGGGCATCATCCTCCAGATGTTTGAGACTATTCTTCCTCAAACTTCGTTTAGGTTTCTGTCTTAGACTGTGCTTTTTCATAACTTGTTTCATTTTACTGTCCTGTCTTGTTTGATATAAATAGTAATTTGAGAATTGAAATTCTTCTTAGGTAAATTTAGAGATTTTGCATTAGTTTAGTACTGGAACTTTTTTAAGAGAAATGTTTTGAATCAAGCTAGTTGACTTGAACTTTTGATTTCTTTTTTTTTTTTTTTCCTTACTAGTCATGACAGAACAATGCAAGATATTGTTTACAAACTTGTGCCAGGCCTCCAAGAAGGTAGGTTGTGGTATGACCTTTTTTAGAGGTCATTTTGCACATCTTTCTTTCACAACTTTAAAAAAAAAGGTATTTTCAGGCCATGAAAATGCAGTGGTGGAGAAGAACTGAGGAAAAATACAATGGAAAATTATATTCCTGCATTTGTGTCATTTCTAGTGATTAGTTTAATTTCATACCTGTACTAGCTGCAAGTGGGAGTGAGGGTTGTTGGAGGAAAGATGGGGTATTTATTCAAAAAGTAGTGTTATGTAAAGTGGAACAGTAGTTCAGCTTTTGAATACTGGCACAGTGTAACTCTCATTTGTTCTTGTTAAACTGTGTACTAAACCCAGCTTTCTAGAATTCTCAGAAGTAGAATGTAATGCAGAACACCTTTTAGTTTCAGTGAAGTTTCTGCTACTGTGTGAGTCCTTTCTTAGCACGTAACTTTAAATTTGCTTTTTAATAATAATCTTCGAGAATGGATCTGTTCAACTAAAGTAGTACCTTACAGTAGCTGCTCAGTAATTTTGTGTCTTAACATATGTTACAACTTTCATTTAAATAGAGTATTTTAATCCATTTAAGCTGAAAACACAGAACATTCTCAAGCATTACTAAGATTAAATAGATTATTTTAAAACTATTTCTAGCAGATTGAAAACCAGAACTATAAAAATTCAAAACCAGTTATTTGACTGCAATATGGGGGGGAGGGATTCAAAATAATGTATAGTATTTTAAATACTGTCTCATTCTAGTAGGAATGCTATAATAGTAGCTATACAGATGACTCTGTAGTATTCTAACTCTGAAAAACAAGGCATGACTTGATGCAGTAGCAAAGACAGAAGGGTAGCAAATACTGACAATACAACTCGTTGTTGGCAAGACTGTTTCACTTAAGAGGGAAGGGATTTGGAATAACTTCATAAATATTGCATTAGAACTTTATTACAGGGATTAATATTTACAATTTTAAACAGCGGAAATGAAAAAGCAAAGAGAGTTTTATCACAAACTGGGCATGGAAGTTCCAGGGGACATCAAAGGGGAGACATGTTCTACAAAACAGCACCTAGATTCCCACCGAAATGGTAAATGGTCCTTTATTTATTCTCTCTTGGATGGATGATGGCTAGTAAATTGATGAATAGTCCTGTTGGTGGTATGTGCCTAGTTGGTTTATTACAGTCACTATTGTTTTTTAACACTGCACAGTACAGTAGGTGTAGGATTGTTGCTTCTTCCCTTATTTGTGCATAGAATCTTTCTTTTTAGCTGGTCATAGCATATTACTCTTGGCAAAGGAGATCTCTGTAGTAGTGCCTACATGGGGACTCTGAAATTCTGGGCTGCTACTAGTTGCACTGAAGGTTGTGCTCTGTATGTTATTCCTCTCTTTCATGTGTGGAGCTGTTGGCAGCTGGGATTGCCTAAGCAGAAAAGCGCGACTTGGGAAAAGCAAAGTTTATTCTGTATTGTAGTCCTGAACTGTGCTGTTTTAATCACATTAGCATTACGAGCTGCTGCTGAGTGTTATCCCATATATCTGGTTTCTTATCTAAGGTGAAACTAAAGCAGATGAAAATTCAAACAAAGAAACTTCTGAGGAAAAACAGGAAGAAGATAATGACTACCACCGAAGTGATGAACAGGTGAGCTCATAGGGCATGTTTTAGTTTTATCTTAGCTTTAGTGCGTTTGTAAGCTAACAGAGAAGAAAAGTAACTGTTTCAAGCTGCATTTTCTGTCCTCTGATACAAGGTGCTCAATGCTTTTGTGCAAGCATGAGTTTCGTGTTTGGTTGTTGGCACAAATGGGGCGTATGTTAAAGACATTTGCATTAAGATTTAGTAGTTCTGACTTGTTTGTTTATAAGTTTCCAAAGTATTTATTTGCATTCAAAACAAATTTATTTGGCCACCCTTCTGAAGGAGTATATCCCAGTGTTATTGTGATATATTGAGCTGAATGTGTATCAATAATTATTAATAAAACCTTTTGCACTTTTATTAACTTACTGTTTATTTTGTTTTAAACCTCTAATACTAAGACAGTGTTAGCCATATACCATAAAAATAGTATGAAAGCCAGGAAGTTCACCACTAAGTTTTAAACACAAAGCATGTTTGAAAGTGAAATCTTCTTCTTTTGGGACAAATAAGGTATTTCTTTTATGTTTTCCTGTTATGTGTGTCCAGAGTAAATTAAATTTGAATTAGTTTTCTTTTCAATTATAATGTAAGGGTACTTTCAAAGTGATTGTACCTAGTACTAGATCCTCTTAGGGCATAAAGTAAATAATTACAAAGAGCGTAGTCTAAGTAATGAATAGCTGCATGAGAAAAGTGAGAATTGAAGCACAGAAATTAGAGAGGCATTTTGGGGGGTAATCTTTAGAATTCAAAAATTTGTTACATCATTTGTATCCATTCTTTTTAAACTGAAAATTTTCTTTTAAATATGTGTTAAAATTCAGTTTTTAAACTGGATTTAGTAGTTGCATTAGAAGCAAGAAGTTACGTTAGAAGCAATCATTAAAAGTTGGCAATGATATACTTACAGTTTTTCTTACTCTAGCTTTTGACTTAGGGTCCCCTTGAGCTATTGGCAGCTATATGAATTTGGACTAGGGCATGCTTGTTCCAACACCAAAAATTATTTTGTGAACTTTCTGGTCTAGATCTGTTTTGGTTGCAGTAGTACTTATCATTAAACTGACAAGATGTTAGAAAAAGTTTTAATAGGATTACAAGCATTTCAGTTTAAGAAATACTAGTACTGTACTTTTCCACTTTTTTTAATTAATAAAAACTGCATGTGGATACATAATGAGGACTGCAGAAAATTGTTCCAGCCAACCCTGACTTTTTGCTTTTCATGCAGGTAAGCATCTGCTTGGAGTGCAATAGCAGCAAATTGCGGGGATTGAAACGAAAATGGATTCGTTGCTCAGCACAAGCAACAGTCTTGCATCTAAAGAAGTTCATTGCCAAAAAACTTAACCTTTCTTCTTTTAATGAGGTAATATTTTAATTTTTTAAAATTATTTTTGAAGATATGAAAACCTTACAAAAAGTGTTGGATTGTTCCTTTGCAAAGGAATGTCTTTTAGTCTGATATTATTTTCAGAAAATAGAAGCATGCACCATGTCATGAATTGTATGTTACATAGCCATTTTGTTTTCTTTACTTGGGGCTATCCAGGCCTTGCCACTTAGTTTGCACTGCATCTTTTCATGTTCATATATGAGTAATTGAGCTAAAAGGCTTGGTTATGTGCTTCCACATATGTTGAAATAGACTCTGGTAAAGTGCTTTGTTTGACAACTTGTAGTCAAGTATACCACACCCTTTCAGATATTTCACACTTAGTGCAGGAAACACTTTAACACTACTGGAGCCCAGCTTACAAGAAAGCACCACAAATATTTTGTTTCTTTTTGTGCTCTCAGTGAAGCTTAACCCGAAGTTGCTACCTACCACAAGCAAAATGTTATCAGATACCTACATTTCCCTTCCTTTGCAGGGAATACTTGGAATCATGGGAAGAATTTGTAATGAAAGGTACAGAAAGAAAGGGGATTTTTTGCACTTCTTAGTTCAGATTTGAAATTACCAGTGGCCAGCATATGAATACAGTGTATGTTTACCACTTTGCTGGGTCTTGGT
This sequence comes from Caloenas nicobarica, assembly GCF_036013445.1. NCBI lineage: Eukaryota > Metazoa > Chordata > Aves > Columbiformes > Columbidae > Caloenas > Caloenas nicobarica. Next base: position 42,960,445 of record NC_088284.1, on the reverse strand, counting down.
CACAGTCTCTAGGCATCTCAGTTGACTCTCAGCTTGACATCTCCCAACCCCATATTATGTTGCTGATTCACTGGCTTTCATTAAGATTTTTATTCAAATGAAATAATCTGCTTTCCAGTCCAATGTGTCAACACCTTTCTGCTCAAGCTTTACAACAGCCAATTTGCATCTGTGTCACTCTTCCTTCCTAGCTTCTGTACACTTCAACACTCTGTCTTCTGGTTGGAGTATGTCCCCAAACTCTGCTAGTCTTTGTGAAACAGAACTGTATCTCCTGTCTTATCCTCAGCCTGTTGGGAAGTGTTTGACTCCTTCCACCATCACTGTTCAAAAGAGGATCATTTTAGTGTGTGTGTGTTTAAGCCCTCCGTTCCACTGTGCCAGTCTGTGACTTAACAACCTGCTTGGCTTTTACTGAAGGAACAAACTTTCAGGAGTACTCTTTATTCCTTTGCTATCCCTCCCAATCTTCTTAAAGAGTACATAAATTGTGTTGTAATCAGTGTACCAGTACCAAGTAAGGGGTGCATAGTAGAAGGATGTAAGCTTATGGGCACTTAGCTGATTGCTATAGACTACTGCAGGTTTGAGTTATTGCCAGTTAGATAAGCCGTGTAAGTGGTCTGCATATACATTCAGACCTTTCTGGGTTGTGTGATAAAGCATTGTTAATATAAGCCACCATGGTGGAACTTATTGTTTCATGCATGTTCCCTGTTTTAGTTCACATTCAGCTATTGTAGTTCAGCTGTTAGTAGTCATATGATCCTTATGTATTTATGGTTAAATCCTCACTGTTTCTAATATCCAGATCTTTAAATACTGAGACAGAAAAATAAAAGTAGCTATTGAATATCTGCAAAAAAAAAAAAATCCATAAATACAGTATTTGAGGGAGGTGGCAGACATTTTTTTTTTTTAAAAAGTATCCTTGTACCAGCCACTTGGCTGGCATTAGGTAAAAAAATGTCATAGTATGTTAAATAACAGCTATCTTTGAGATTTGTGAATTCTGTCTCCTTCATTATTTTATTGGACCTTTTTAAAAGCATGTAAAGCATTCAGGAAAGGGCATTAGTACTGCTTTGGAAGCTGAATCAAACAATTAAGTCCAGTTCATGCCGTATTTCCTAGGTAGGCACAGACGTGGTCTTTCAGCACTTCATGTTGAGAAAATGTATTTGCTTTTCTTTCCTGGTACTATTTTTGTGTACAGAGCAACTACAACATGAATGGTTCCAGTGTCTTCAGAGGAAAACAATCTTGTAAAACATTTGTAATATTATCTGAAATATGTTTTCTGTACTGTGTCCCAATGATTTAACTGTTGCCTTTGTTTTGTCAGCTGGACATATTATGCAACGAAGAGATTCTTGGCAAGGACCACACGCTCAAGTTTGTAGTCGTTACTAGGTGGAGATTTAAGGTATGACACAGTTGTTCCAAGTAAACCATGAAGCGGCCAAATAAAATGTTTATAAATAGGCATAATTTGGAACTATACTGTAGTAACTGTAAACTCAATAAAAAGGCACTTTAATAAATATCTAATACAGCATCCCTAAATGCCAAGTATTAATTTGTTTCGAAGAAAATGATAAGTGAACACTGCATCGATTGTCAAATTGTTTTCAAGTCTGGCAAAGGAAGTGGAAGCCAAAAGAAATTATCTCCCTTACAAGGAAAGGCTGAAGGAGCTGGGTCTCTTTAGCTTGGAGAAGAGGAGACGGAGGGGTGACCGCATTCATGTTTATAAACATGTAAAGGGTGAGGGTCACAAGGATGGAGCCAGGCTCTGCTCAGTGACAACCAGTAGATAAGACAAGGGGCAATGGGTGCAAACTGGAAGACAGGAGGTTTCAATTAAATATGAGAAGAAACTTCTTCACAGTGAGGGTGACAGAGCACTGGAACAGGCTGCCCAGGGAGGTTGTGGAGTCTCCTTCTCTGGAGACATTCAAAACCCACCTGGACGCCTTCCTGTGTAACCTCATCTGGGTATTCCTGCTCCAGCAGGGGGATTGGACTAGATGATCTTTCGAGATCCCTTCCAATCCCTAACGTTCTGTGATTCTGTGATTATTTTTAGCTACTGCAAGTAAAACTGCTTTTAATTGACATAGGTAAGGAAATAGATTGTGATGCAGAAAAGGCAGACATTTTCAACACAGTTCTCTTCTGTAGCTCAAGAAGGCTGTTTTCTAAAGGAGAGGCAGTAATTGCAATGCTTGTCTGCCTTAATTAAAGAAACTTCTAGCAGCATTTAGTAGGCATAAGCAAGGCTGATTAAAAATATTTGAGTATGTCTTTGACTTGCTTATTGTGGTTTATTTAAACAACTTCCTGGAAACCGAATAGTAAACAGTAGGGCATTCATTCGGAGTATTAGTTATCGCATTAATAATGGTAGCTCAAGTTAAGTGGGTGTAAGAATGAATTGCGAAATTGAACACTTCGGAGGCACGTCACACCTACAGAGTCAGTGTATATGTATTTGGAGATATTTGAACTAGGAGTTAGTATTCATAATGGATAAGGAACACAGTCCGAGCTTACAATGCACACTGAGGTAGAACTACTTGCTGGCTTTGGATGCATATCTAGAAGAGCTGCACGTGGGAGTAGGGCCACATTTTTCTGTCTGTGTAGAAAAATAATTGACTTGCATAAGAGTCACAGGATAGAAGTCAAAGGTCAGTCTTTGAAATGCGGAGAGGTCACAAGTGGACTCTTGCTGGAATCAGTTTCATGTGATGTTCCTGAATGACCCGGGAAGGGATTTGATTAGTGCAGTAACAGTGCACTGACAAAATTGTGGTTATTTAGGATAGTGAAGACTGATGACAAAGGATTAAAGCAAGCCTTTACAGTTCTGAGTGACAGGTGTTTAACGAGCACCTTAAGTTCAATGTAGGTAAACACAAAAGGATACAAAGCAAATGTTAGGGATTTGGGGTGAAGGACAGGGGGCTGAAAGAGAACAAAACAAGAGCATCAAATTGGTGTGCATCTGTAGAAGTCTACTGTTCATCTTTATCATGGAAATCTATGAAATTGTGAGTCACATGGAAAATGGAACTAACTGCCTTCTCAAGTGAAAGAGGTGGGGGATGTAAAATGAAACTGGGAGGTGAGAGGTCCAGAACAAACAAGAGGAGACACAGAACACCTTGGTGCAGGAAATTGTGGAAGTTTACCTGTTCGTAATTTCTCCCGTACTAGGGATGGGTTTTCCAAGTTAAACAGATCTGGTATAACTCATCAATTCCCAAGACAAAATGGAAAGGATTTTTCATCTGTTGTTTGAGCTCCACAGATGAAATTACATCTTTTGTTTGTGTTGGTGAAATTTTGACACATCAGATAGCTACCCTCATAGTTACTTTAAGCTTTAGTTTATGAAATAAAAGTGTTGTTTACTGAGCAGGTTAGTTCTGGTTCTGTTTCTTATCTGGTATTTTTGTGTTGCAGAAAGCACCTCTACTGCTACATTACAGACCCAAAATGGACTTGCTGTAAGACAACTTTATTGTCCTTCTGGACAGGGTTTTTTGCAGAGACTATCATCTGGCACCTTCTTAGTGCATCACTAATCACATGACACAAACCAGCTGAATAATTTCGGAAGACTGTAGTGCTTTCATAGCAGACTGTCCTTCCAAATATTTCTTCTAGGGATGTGTTACCTAGATTTTTGGACATAAAATATTTATACTTTTTTTGTATGGAAGAAAGAAGTCGCAACTCAACAAGACACTACCAGCACTACGTTTACAGATACTGAAAACACTTCACAGTTCCATGTAGCTCAGCCTGATTTCTCCCTTACAGTTACACAGAAATAAGTTAGAATGTTGTGAGGTGATTTTAAAATGTTGCTTTTGACACCAAGTTGCATTTAGCTACTTTTCACAATCTGAATCTTTAAAAAATATATTTTTGCTATGTGGTGTTGTCTTATATAGTATGCCTGATTGCATTGTTTTTATTCATATTATTCTGTAGGGCATTGAACATACATAATCATATAGTGGCCGGTAATAATTTATTATGCTGCATTGAAAATTTCTGAAAATCTGAGAAGCCAATGAGTTTGTAATTTTTGCCCAGTTATTGCTCTTCTTCACTTCGTGTTTCAGTGTTTATAGTCCCCTATGCACATTGATTTGGTAAGATTAACAGAAATAATTGCAGTTGATTTTAATGTGCCCTGGTATTTTGCTGTGGCATAAATTGCACCAAATAATGGCAAATACTCAAAGTTCTAGATGTGTGAACTTTTTAAAAAATAAACATTTCTTATGTAGTTGTGGCTTGCAGAAATCATTTTTTAATCTAGAGAGAATTTCCTCTCAATAGCTATTGAAACACTGGCACTTGGGCAACTTTGGGTGATATTGCACAATTTTCATTTCACCAATTAAAAATTCCTAAGATCATTATAAGCAGCTTTATATTTCCTTTACCTGCTTTCTTACGAAACTACAGAATTTTCTTTAGTGCAATTCCTAGCTGTCTTTCAGGGGACGGAGTGGTGGTCAGATGAGATTATTTTAGCACCTTCTGGACTTAAATGATAACTTTACTTGCATCAGTCCTAGTGGATGCAAGGTAATACACATGCATGTATGTATGTGTGCTTACATCTACACGTACATAACTACGTATGTTATAGAATACACCCTCAATAGCACTTAGCAGGGTTCACTGCACTTTTTGTAAGTGTTTTTGAAATACTTGGCTTTTTAAAAACAATAGTTGAAAGTGATTTCTGCAAACTGTATACAATATAGCATATATAGTATGATTGTGAGAGTATTTGTCTAGCACAGGTGTCAAGTCACTGAAAACAAGCTTTGCCATATTATTGGCAGCTGGAAATAGTTAACCTTCTAATTTTTGGAAGAGTTTTCCAGTCACCTGAAAATGCTAGTGGTTATTCCTATTATTAAACCCTGTTGGTTTTTTATAAACTGTCTTTGGATAAGAAAACAAGTTTTCCTGTAGCTGCCCTGCTTCCTCTAGCTGTGCTCCTTCCCCTCTTGTGCTATGAAGTATTGTTACTTGATAACAGGAACGTGATACTGCAAGAGGTTTATCCAAGCATTTTAAATCATCTTCTTCTTCTTGGGTTTTCAAAGTACAACATTCCTTAGCATGTGTCCCGTAATTTCCTACTTTAAAGACTTCAGTCCTCCTTTCTCAGCTGTGCTGCTTCAGAAGGGATGCTATAACTTGTGTTTACCTTTGAAAACAGGGTTCCTCATTTTTAATTACAGTCCTAGATGTGAAGGTAAATGTGAAGGAAATCAAAAAGTATGCAAGCAGAGAATAAAAGGGAGCCTACTGAAATGTGGAAATGGAAAGGAGGGCCACACAAAGACCAAAAAGTGCAGATGAGGGTATAGGGTAGCTGCATTTCAATGTTTGGGTTAGGCAGAGCTCCACAGCCAGGCTGGCTGGCTGGGTTTGTGGGAGGGGGAGTATGTGTGCATGCATACAAGGAATGGAATCAAACTTGACTTTGGTTTTGTCTTACTATTTGTGGACTCAGATATACATATTTTAGCTTTTTTTTTTTTTTCCTGTTTTTAAAATTAGTTAAACTGGCAGAAGAGAACAAATGAGATTATGGATCTACCATTTTTATTATCTTTTCATGAAGCAGTGAATGCAGGTGGTATGGATGTGTATACTGACATACTGGGCCCTTCTGGAGCTGTTCATGTGCTTGTTACTGTCCTAGTGTAAATAAGGGACTGGCTCTAGCCACTGAGGCACTGAGAGTATGAACAGGGCTGTTATCGTTCACCCTCTGTGCACCCTGAGTATACAGACACTGGTTGTACCTGATGTAGACATGAAACTAAAGCTGCCAGACAGCAATCTGATTAACCACCTCGGTCAGGATATATATATATACATAAAAACAAATATATATATATATATATGTGTGAGCTCTGTCTACCTCAGAATGTGTGTACTGCAGAAACTTTTTATATGAATAAATGTTGATGCAGTACTGTTAAAGTGCATTAGGATTTTAGTACTTTCCTGTGTACTTGTGCAACTGAGAAATTAGTTACGAACACACAAATTCAGAAGCCTTTCAAAGCTGTCTTTTGCTGTAGCAATCTACAGCACAGAAAATATAATTTTATAACCATCTTTAGAATCACTTGAATTTGTTATGGTGCTATCCGTATATATCCGTACCTATATGGATACAAAAATCCAATCTAGTATTAATACCTACAGCTTTTTTTTCCTCATATTTGTGTGTAACTGCTTTTGCAATGTTTAGTCTGATAAAACCTTACCAGTAAAACAAACGAACACACACACAAAAGACAACACAACAAAAGGAGTCAAATCAAAACAAATACAAACCCACCAGTTATTTTGCTGAATCACATGTTGCAAGATCTTAGCTACGGAAACTCTTTCCCTCAGGAGGGATGTGACTGTGTCTGGACCATATGTTTATTTCCTTTAGCCTTACTAAAAGACTACAATGCAATTGAATTAAGGTCAGAGTGAGGTCCTTTGCGTCAGAGCCTTGTTTCACTTCTGTGAAGCTTAAGAGACAGTTAATTTATATCAATATTATATTGGGTAAAATAATCCTGATACTGTTTTAAGTTGAACAGAAGGTTAGGCTCAGCATAGATACGTTAGTCCTAGTGAGATTGTGTTAGTTTATTTTGGCTTTCATGAAGATGCCATTACTGTGAAGTAGTTTTCACAATTGCTTACGCTGGTAAATAATTGCAGTAAAGATGTATCTTGTTGCATTATCCTCAGCAGCAATGAGACTGAATCACCCAGGCTCAGAGTCTCATTAATATAGTTTCTTTAAAAATAGAGAATTCAGATAGAATGTATAATATTGAATTTAAATAAGATTTGGGGGTTTAAATTTTATCTTTATAAAATTATTTATTCTATTTTTAGCCTTCTGTCTTATTTTACCATCCAAGTATTTTTGGTTTCAGTGGTCCAGCTTTATTTACGGGCATATAAAATGAAATTGTAAGATGTTTTTACAAGCTTCTTCCTTTTACATTGAGTTTGAGTAGCTTTTATTTGTATGTTTTTGTTTTGTGTGGATAAAGAGCATTACTTATGATTTTGTGCAATAGGTTTGAAACATGCATTAATTAAGCATATGTTTAAATTGTAAATGTAGCATCTACTTACCATTAAACTTAAAAGGAATGTAGATGGCTTTTCTCACTTGTTTAAATGGGGTTTTATTCGGAGCTATTATTTGGGGGTGTTGTATTTTGATTTGTTCCTTTTTTTATCTTGAGAGTGAAGTGAGGGATTTAAATTTGTGTAAGTACAAGAACTATCTGTCAGCAATACTTCAAAATACATGATCTTGCAAGAAACCTTAATGTGAATTGTGGAAGCAATTGTCAAGGCTTGCAGCCTATCGGAAAATGTTTTGTGCCATTGTTATGTCTGGTATATTTATGTACCATCAAACCTGGGAATATTTTTATTGGTTGTGCAATAGTATACACAACACTGTCACCTCTGGGGATATGGGACCGTAGGAAGTATCAGACTACAACTATGATGGTGCTGGTTTTTTTCCAATAGGCTATGAGCCTTTGAAAGCTTACCTGGCTCTTATTGTCTTTATAACAACATAGTTAGTCCTAGGAGATTCATTGAGTTTTTTCTACTGGATGATAAATATAACCATACAACTAGTATATTTTACAGCATTGAACTAAATATAATAGGAAAAAGCCAACCTGTTTGTACATCAGCGAGGTGAATCTTAATAAGTACTTAAAATGTATTTTGTGCAGAAGGCTTGACTGTACAGAAAAATCTAGTTTCTGTATTTCCTCAGGTAATCACTTCAGTTTGGATCTTTCACTGGAAATGTTCCTGCAACCTACACTTCAGTTAGTCTGTCTAAAATTGTTAACAGGGCAAAAATTATTGTATACAGTAGAATCTCTATGTAAGATACAATTAACTGAACTAGGGTCTTGAGATCTGTTATTGAAGTAAAATTTTGCAGAGATAACATTAAGGAACATGGAACAATGTTTCAGTCTCTGCTTTAATCAAAACTTGCATTCAGTACACTTTCTAGGGAGCTTGCATCTTGTGTCAAATGAGCAGTAATGTCTTACTCTGGCGTTATGATTTATTTATATAAAAGTTAAAGCTCTGGGCCTGGTATTTGATCCATGTTTGATCATCTTTAGGGCTTCTTGGAAATCTTCCAAAGCCACAATGACCTGCCCAGATCCTAGTGGTAGGGTAGAAGCTAAATGTCCAATTCTATGAACACTTACATTGGTAACTTTACTGATAACCTGGATGGTTTACACAAACCAGTAGGGTCATTCATGTGAATGGTTAGGTGTGGCTAAAGGAGGGACCCTGACTCTTGAATACTGATGTTCCAGTTTTGGCTTGGGTTTTTTGGTTTGTTTGGGGTTTTTTTGTTGTTGTTGTTTTGGTTTTCATTTTTAATTTCTATTTGAAACTCAAAGCATTGGCTTAATAGAATCTTGAATTCAAGTGACTTATCTCAACAAAAGGAGACTTTGTTCTCCTGCAACAAGATTATTTTATGGTTAAGGGACAATAAGCCAATGCAACCACTAAGCCTTTATCCTTTTATGTGGCATAATAAAGATTCTGGAAGTGTCACAGTGTAAGACTGTATTTTTGACTTAGCTTCATTTGAAAGTTTACAATTTTTTATGCTTTGTGTTGCTGTGTAATTTTTGTACTATTGGTGGCTAGTTTTGTCTGAATAAGCGTTTTGGGATTATTACTTAATGTTTTGATTTTATGATAGTGAAGCTTGTATCCAGTGTTTTGCCAATTAATATTATATGCTTGTTAATAAAAGCAGAGTAACTGAAATACTGCCACTCTGGAAGTTATTGTCCCATTTTTCTCCAGGAACGTAAGGAGCTAGCCATCAAAATATCACAGTGCTGAACAAACACAGTGTGACTGAAACAGTGATGATGTGGTATTGCATTGTCATAATCAGCCTTTTACTCAAAACACAAGCATGGCCCAAAGTATTACTCCACAGCACAGAATGGCAACATGTCTGTGACAAAGTGTGTGGCAAGGAACTGCAATTAATAAATGAAATCGTTTCAGCTACCAAGAGGAGAAACACAGTTGCTCTGATATCTTTGTATACCTGTGGACAGAAAATTACTTAACCTGGCCTGTATGTGTTACTTTTAATCTTACCCTTACCCTGGTGATGTTGATGTCCAGGGGCTGACTTCAGCATTATGGAATATGGCTGTTCACTTAGACACATGGCAAATTGAAAAACATATTCACACATGTTCTGCTTTTATTTTATTTTACTTTGGTGAGCTGCTAGGGGGGAAAAATGTTTTCTTAGGGGATGGTTTGGGTAGTGGACTGAATATGTTTTGCCTTTGAAACAATTGGTCTGTTGTGGTATCTGGCAAACATTGGAGCTTGCCCTCTTCGTAACTTCACAAGGTTTTTTTTTTCTTCTAAAATCCTTGAGATTTATTTTAATAGCAGGTCAAAGGTATGGAGGAGGTTTTAGGTAAAATTAATTGAAATACATAGTCAATATAATAAAGTTGCAAACCAGATGCTACAGTAGTTCGAGTTCCTTGCAGCTACTACATGCTGTAATGCAAATTTATAGCTTGTGAACTGCTCTATACATACTTAGAAGGCAGGAAGGGCTTCTATTCCTGCTATTGGATTGATAGAAACTGCCAAAACCAGTGGGCTGTTTTGAAGTTAGGGTTTTATTCATACACATATTATTTGCACCTGAGGACATTAGGCATTTGCCACTTACTAAGTTCATTTTGTACTGAAATTTGCTTCACTAGAGGTAAATGTTCAGAAAACGGGACAGGAATAGAAGAGGTCACTTTATTCAGATAAAGGGAAAGTCCATTAGGGGCATCAATGAGTCCACAAGACAGGTACTCGCGGGATCTCTCAACACACAGAAGGATTAAAAACTCATCTCCTAGTCTCCTGGCCGCAAGATCCCTCCTCTTCCCCATTGGCTAAGGTACTCAAAGGTTACAACTTTCCAAAACACCTACCAACAACCTACCGCGCAGAACATGGACGTACATGTGTTGTATGTTCATTATAGGTCATTCTAGGCAGGGTGGAGAAGTTAATAAGGCAATTAAGCATGCACACTAGATGAAAAGTCACTGCAGTTCAAATTGTGGTTTATGCAAAATAGAGGTCTCCCTCCTAATACTTCTAGTTAGCGGATTGGTAAATACTTAACTTTCCCCTCTCCTTATCATAAGCCTGCACATTTTTGCAATGATAGGCTTGTTGCACCACTTGCACCACACTTTTGTAAAGACAGGTGATAATTGTTTGTATCAATTTAAATATCAGCAGGAGAGACTGCCATGGAAGCACCCCAAAAGTCTATTTAGGCAGGCAACAAGCTCCAAACCCACTTGATTCTAACCAGAACTGTTTAGCAGAGAACCAACTACAGATGGGGTTTATCCAAAATTACTCAGCACTCTGACAACATTATAAAACACAGATTCAGATACTGGTTAGGAGTTGAATACCATGCAGCTGACTCAAACTCAACAGGAACAGATCCCAAAACTCTAGAGTGATGATTCAAAATGTGCGTCCTTCCAGTCTGTTACAAAGTAAGGACCCTAAAGGATACCCAGATCGCTTACTAGGTCAGCAAGGTGTCTCAGTCCCCGGGGAATGTTACTTACATGGCCAGTCCAAGGAGGAGAGTCTTCAACTGCAAACCTACTGCTCTGAAGAAGACCAACTCAATGATGGTTGCTGGCAGGCTCCATTTCTACCCTTGTTGAATCTGAGCTGTGGTCATTACAAGCATGGCCCAGAAGCTTCTCAGTTTCTCTGGGCCTGTACACCTTCTTGGCTGCGAACCCTGTCTGTTGACCAAGGGTCCCATTCCTCCTGCTCCCCCACCTTGGGGGGAGGTGAACATGAGGAGTCACAGTGGTTAGGCCTGTGGGGTGGATATGGCTGTTGGCATCTTGAAACTGACCAAGGTGAGGGCAGGCACAGTGGGGCACAAAAGGTACTAAAAAGCCATGAACTGCCTATTGAAAGTTTCAGACCTTATAGGGGGTAGGAGGCGGGCGGGGGGGTCAGTGTGGAGCTGCCACAGGGACTTATCATACAGAGGTCCCTTTGCCTGTGCATAGTCCAGTAAAAGTTAATAACACATTAGCACTAATTGAGCAAGTGTTATGTTTTGTAAATCTTGCATGCTCTCATTAGTGGTTCTAGTGCTTTCCTGAAGTTTGTACTACTGGTTGCTTCCATCTTCGAACTAACCAGGCCTGGCTCAGCCTGCATCTTTCCTTCTTGCATTTTCAGCAATCATTACAGGAGCCTGGAGAAGATATGCTCAGATGAAGGAGTTCTGTTTCATGGGAGTATGATTACAGACTTTTTGACCTCTGTAAATGCTGGAAAAGAGATAACAGAAGCTTTCTTCTCCTATGCAAGCAGAAGTACATAGTCACTTAGTGCTGTGTACAAGTTGTGGTGTCTTTAACTGGCACATACATCATGAAGAAATTCCTCTGGTTGGCAGGAGGAATGACTTACCTGTATATCTCACTTCAGGAATGATGAAAGCACCACCATCAGCATCTGTTGTGAATGTGACCTTTGAAATGGTTGTGGCAAAAATTATTTTCTAAGTCAATGTATTGTATCGTTCCATGTAAACTATACTTGTAAAAATTCAGACTATTTTCTGGCTTTGATTTGGACAGAAAAAATAACTTCTTTGATATTTTATCTTGTATTACCATTACTTTGTGTTAGTTTGAAATGTGATTTAAAACTAGATGGCAAAACATTGTGGAAAACCTAAAGAACAGAAATACGTGATGGAATTGAACTAACTCCCCTCATGACCTCAGTATGGTACTAATCTAATGTATAAGAGTAAAAAACAATTACAGTTTGACTAAAATTCCCAACAAGAAATTGTGCTAATAGTCATGTTAGCTAGCCCTCAAGGCATAAACCTGCCCTGCAGCTAACAGCAGCCAACTGCACTTTTTTCTGCAGAGGTAATTCAGCATGAGAAAGCTCTTACTGGTATTTCTTCTTTTATATGTAACTGATACTTTCTTATTCCACTGACTGAGTATTCTGCTATAAAAATCAGTACTTAAAAGTGGAATATTTCTTTTTGAGCAATAACTTCTTCAGGGTTTCCTTGAGATTATGTAGTTAGAAAAAGTGATCCACATTAGTTGAAAATGTGAACTTAGTGTGGCAGTTGCACATTCCCTGATGGGATCCAGAGCCTTCAAAAGGGCAGCCGATGTTTTTTTAGCACCTTTTGTGCCCCACTGTTCCTGTCCCCATGTACACACCTAGGATGGTGCTGGCAGTCACATCTTGCTCCAATGAAGGCAGGGTGACTTCACCTCCCCCCAGCTGGGGGGCAAGAGGGCTAGGACCCTCAGTGAATTGACAGGGTCCCCAACAAAGGAGGTGCCCAGAGAAGCTGAGAAGCTTCTCCACCGTATTGTAATGACCACAGCCAGATCTGACCAAACTATAAAATGAGGTCCCCGCCGAAGACCCCCTTCGAGTGGTCTTCTCAGAGCAGCGGGTCTGTGAACTGGAGCCCTCCCCTTAGCCTGGGACATCGTCTAAGGAGACTTCCAAGAACTGAGTGTGCCTCACCTCCTCGTTTGGGTGAGTGGTTGTTTTTCTCTGCTGGATATATCCTTGAGTGAGCCCTCGCCTAACCCAGGCAAGTGATTGTTTCTTTTGGGTACCCGTGAGAAAGAGGCCTCTGGATTTGTTTCTGGTGAGTAAATACATGCATGCTGTGGATCCTCATTATTCTTATGTTGTTGTACCCCAATAATCTCCTCAAACTGATATCTGAACCTGTGTTAAATAATTTGTTTAAACCCTGTTTCTAGTTGGTTTATTTGCTATACTTTTCTAGCTAGAATAAAGTCTGGTTTGGAACTTGTTCTCCACCTAAATTGACTTCTGAGGTGCCTCCATGACATGTAGACATAGTGACTCGGGATTAAATTGATCTCAACTGAGTCAAGCTTAATCCAGTACCACATCTGAATAAATATGTGAATAGGCGTATAATGCAATGCAACTCTATGCACCTATACGTAAAAAGTCCCTGCATGTCTTTAACTTCTAATATGGACCTCATTTAGCTTTTTATTTTCTTGGGGTTTTTTTTCAAGCTTGTTTGATTAACCTTTCTTTGAGAAATTCAAGTAGTGGCCTGGCCTTAGTGGAGAAAAATTTTACGAGAGTACAGAGTCCACTACTAGAGTAAGATATGGGCCACATCTGTCTAAACACGTCTAGTGTTTCACCTAACTATATTCTTGGACTTGTACTTTCACTGTGTAGAGATGTGGTATTGATGATTTTGAATTAGGCATGTCTGTGCTTCGTATGTTGTGTGTAATGACTGAATGTTGAGGTATCCGAATATATACTATATCCTTGAAAATAAGAACAGAACAAAAATTCAAGCAACCAGCTTCACTAGGAGACTGGCTGGGTGGTTTCTGTGAGGGAATGCTGCCCTTATACAGCCTTGCCTCCTGTTTTCTGCCTCTGCCTGTAGCCTGGAATTGTTTCTCCACACACCTGAGGGAAGAGAAGCTTAATTTTCATGGAAGTCTGTAACGTGGTGGTGGTGCTCATATCTGCAGGAAGAACAATACTTTATGGAAAGCCTTTATAGGTGATCATCCTGAGGTTTGATAAGTGTTTTGCACAGATTCCTCTCCTCATGTGTTCAGCTTTGCTAAGGATGGAATCTTTTTCTCTAGAGCAAGAGAATAATGGATTATAGCCAGCAAAGTAAATGCATGCTGAGCTGCCTACAGGCTTTGAGTGCACTAACAGCCGTGTGGCAGTTACTTGATGGCTCTTCAAAGTGATAGGCTTTTTAGACAGCCCAGAAGTGGGGTCACAGTCGGGGTGGACTGTTTGTGTTGTATGGCAGGAAGAAGGGTTGTCATTTATAGAGCACTCAAACTAATGGCTGTTTTTATGCTATACCTCCCCTTGGTCTCCATTCTGGAGCTGTCCCTACTAATACTCTCAAAAGCTAATTTTCTTGAGCTAATTGTGGGCTCGGTGGAACACATCCTAGTCCAAGGAGTGCAACAAAAGCTTAGCTCAGTTTAATGTGATGTTTGATGTCTTCCCTTCACCCTGGTCAGACCTGCATTTTTCTTACCATTTTGTTAAACTTCCCTCATCCAGCCATGCTCTTTTTGTACAGCCTGTGGGCATCAAAATACTTCAATGGTCTTGGCACACTGATTACAGTGTTGAACAGAATGAATGGGGCGGAGCACAGAACAAGCAGAGCTCTCATGATCTGCTGCTTGGCAGTAAGCTTGGAGGTAATTAAGTGAAGCTGAGCTTTTCCAACTCCACAATAGAAACTGGTTGTGGATCTAAGTCAGGTTAGTCCTGAAGCTCTGGATCATTTTGGAGCTTCTTCCAGGCTTTCATGGGCTTTCTGGAACACAACCTAAAGCTGAAAAATATGCACACTTTACAGGAGAATGTCTTTTAACTGCTGTGTGTCTTAGGGAACCAGCAGTGTATGCAGAATGCTACATGCTGACATAATGAAATATTTCAAAGGCACCTCAAATGGCTTTGTGAAAGTCACATGAACCACCTCCAAAAACCTCTGCGGGGAGATATTTTTAATACTTACCCACTGCAGCTTCATTACCAGCATCTATCTTACATTAGGAGAAAGACAGAGGAGATGTTCTCCAAATATCTGTAGTACCCTGAGAAGCAATGCATGCAAGTGATTAAATATCCACTGTGTCCCTGCACATTCAAATATTTCTTTTTTAAAAGCCTGTAGCTGACCATTGCCACCTTAGAGAGACATTGGAAGACTGCAGGATTCTATGAGATTTCAGAAATAATACGTGAAGTAAATTAAGTGTTGGCCCTAGGAAACATTCTATGCATTCAGCTATAGGAAGCCAGCAGCGATTCCTGGGTATTTCATAGTTGTGAATTTCATTTAACTTTCCAGAAGAATATTTGAAGTTATAAGAAGATAATAGAAGGGTGTAAAAATCAGGAGGCTAATCTAGTAATACATTAGCTTTGTAATGAGTAGGGGTTCTCCCATATGTTCTGGGGAGCTAACTGGGGACATTTGAAGCATGCTGTAGCTTGGTGGCTGTTAAGAATATTTAGTCAAGAAGAGTAAATGAAGGATTTGGAACTGGTTGGGGTGCTCCCAAAACACTTACTGAAACTCTCCTTGGGTTATGAACAAACATTGAATGGAGATCATCAGACTTTCTTCTGGTTCAAGCACCCTCACTTTAAGCACTCTCACCAAGACTTTAGCCCATTACAGTAGTGCAAGCTGGTTTCCTGGACTGATTCCTGCCTAGGACAACATACCTAGTCCACATCTCAGCTTTACTTACAAATCAGTGCTTGAAGAAGTGCAGTGGTTTAAGTAAACCAGGAAGTGGCACTGTTTGAAAGCAATGAGAAATCAAGTCTGCTGTGCAGCCTCTGTAAAGGCAAATCCACAAACAGACAGATAATCTGATGGGACAGTGGAATGGAGCATATGTCCTAATCGTCAAGGTTGTGAGTTACCTTTTTCTGTCACTACATGAACTCTGAACCAGAATGATCTGGGCTTGTCACTTCTGTTCCAGCTCTAGCAAAAGGCATACAATGGCAGGCAGAAGGAATCACTGTTTTCTTCCACTTCTTGCACTTCAGAACCTCTCCCAGAGCACAGAAAATTCAAAAGTTTCTTTCCTGCAGTGCCTTTGAAGGGCTTTTCCTGTTCAAGAAGCTACAACACAGAGATGGCACATGAACATCCCAGGTTTTTCTCTATAAGGCCTCAGAGCTTCTGGAAAACCTCTTCAGCTTTGCAAAAAATTCAGAACTGTCAGGGATGCTTGTGAGGGACTGACATCTGCAAAATCAAAGGTGTGTCTCGTGATGATCTGGTTGTGCTGTCCAGTACTATCGCATGTGAGATGCAACATAGCACTGCAAAATCTGCAGGGCATCAGATAGAGACTTAGATTCTCTCTGAGAGAGAGAGGATTCTGCTTCAGCCCCAGAGCGTGTTTATTTTGCAGCTTCTCCTTATGTGGGCCACTGAGATGAGTCTTAGCATTCCCCAAACTGATCAAACAGTCATCTCCATGGTCCTCTCTGTCAGCCTTGTGTTTGATCTCTCCCTGTAGCTTGATGATAAATAGCTAATACATGCCTGCTGGAGGGAAGGCACCAGTAGTTTGACACAGCTTGTGAATTGTGGAGTCATCTGCTGTTTTTCTTAGTGACTCTGAGGTCACTTACAGCAGCATTGTTTTGAAGGAACCAAAGTTTGCTAATTTGTAGAAGGAATTGTCCATTTTTCCTTTCCT
This sequence comes from Caloenas nicobarica, assembly GCF_036013445.1. Lineage (NCBI taxonomy): Eukaryota > Metazoa > Chordata > Aves > Columbiformes > Columbidae > Caloenas > Caloenas nicobarica. Next base: position 42,943,967 of record NC_088284.1, on the reverse strand, counting down.
CCCTTTGCCTTGCCTTTTAGACAGCTATGCTCTAGGCAATGCTATGCTTTGACAAGCCAACTGACATGTGGCTACTTCAGGTTTTCAGAAGAAAACAGGCCTTTGACTTGAGTGCCTGTGCAGCTGCCCAGCAGCTTGGTGCCATCAGCAGGCAACGTCACTGTGCAGAGACCTCTAGACCCTGCCTGGCCAGTCAGCAGGTGCAGGCTAGTGGAAGGCTGAGTAGAACTCCTTTGTCATTACAGATTTGCATCTTCTTTATTCCATTCAGACTGTTTGTGTTTTTCAAACTGTGGCTGCAGAGACTTGAGGTGCCTCAGTCAGAATCTCTAGCAGAAGTAACCTGGGATGTTTGTATGTGCACTGGCCCTGTTGATAGATTTCCCTGTGTCCCTGTGCATGCTGGTTAGCGTTGTTCTCCAATAGTGTAGAGGTAGACAGCTAAATCAGTCCTAGTGACTCTGATAAATTACTGGCATGCACACGTTTTCTGATCTTTTTTAGGGCATTTTGTTCATTCATATCTGTTGTAATATTGGCATGGGCTGATTGAACAAAAAAATTGTGTATAAGTTTCTTTTAGAAAGGCAGCTGAAATGGAAAGCTTGCCATCCAAACAGTTTAAGTGTTACTATTTCTTCTGTGTTCCCTGACTGGCCAATATTAACTGCAACTGAGAATTTTCTAGCTGAACTAGTAAGCATGTATTTATTTTGACACCCTATAGCTGTTTTTTAAATTAAGACAAAGTAAGTAATATAAGCATTTCTGAGTAATATATTGAGTCTTCAAAAAAATGATCCTTCTCTTTAGGATCACCTTTTTATTAAATCAAACAACTTTTATTAAGCAAAAGGGTGATGCAAAAGAGAAAGATAATCATTTAGCTTATATTTATTAGCTAAACTTTTAGTTATTTCAAAATCTTCAGTCTGTCTTGCTACATATCCATCCCTTGCAGTTCTCATAAGAATCCTCACACCTCTTGGGAGAGATTTAATTAAGTATAGGTAATGGTAGTGCAGTGACTCACACTTTTCACTCCCATACAACCTACTTTGGATGACTCGTTTTCAGCACCAGAAGTTCTGATCCTGGCAATGTTGTTATAAAGGAATTACCTCATTCAGTCCTGGGGAAATCCTGCAGTACCAGACTTTCCCCTCAGAGCCAGAACAAAACTACTTTCTCACAAGACTCTGCTTCACCTACATTATACCTCTCACCCTCAGCAGCCACATGGGGCCACTGTAAAATTCACCTCTAACAAAATTGTAGTACTGTCTACTCCAAAGTAGCCCCTTTCGATGAAGAACGTGGACGTGAATGCTTTTTGAAAGGGGAAATCAAAATGCCCTGCTCTGGGTGGCCGCCTCCCTGACCTTGCCGCGGGGCAGCCAACTGTGCCCACTGCCCCTGTGGTTTACACTGCAAGACCTTAATTCTTTTTTCAGAGGACTTTGTGACTTCTGTGACGGCAGCCAGTTCCCTTCGTTACCTCTGATTTATACTAAGAACTGGTCCAGCTGGCAAAATCACTCAAAATACGTTAGCGAAACTACTTCAGCATCGATCAGTGATTTCACTCCTCACTTAAATTCCACTACTCAATTTTGCAGACCACAGCCTGAAAGTCAAACTGCAGTGATGTAATTTGGGTTGCTAATAAAAGAAAAATCCCACTCTTACAAATACTCAGAAAATGTAGAAAACTCAGAAAATTCCTGTAATGATATGAGATATACTAAAATATTTGTTAATTCAACGCTAAATACAAGTAATTAATCTGGATTTAATTTATTTTCCTGCAAAGTTGTTGTGTATTTACTTTTTTTTTTTTGAGAGTGCAAGCCCATGTCTCATTGCTTACTAATGCAGAGAATGTCACTGCACATTTCTGACCTATCTTCTTCAGTGTATTTCTATACCTTTGCTTTGCTTAGTCTGCTTCCAGATGTCAGGTCAAAAAAGTGAATTGCAGTTGCCCCAGGAGAGCCAGATTCTACCTTGAAATTAATGCTAAAATGAGTTTTCTGCAAGTGGTTTGACAAGTGAGTTGTTTTTTAATTAAACATTTTAGCCCATTGAGACCAAGGAAGTCATGCACATGATTTTGTACAGGAGAAAGTACTGCTACGTATTTTAATTTGTTTTTCTTAATTCTTTATAATTTGTTACTGTTACATACCTTGGAAAAATTGAGTATCAGGATAGATAATTTTTGATGTCCTGCCAAGGCTCTACAAAATGAATGGCAATATCTGTTTTTTTACAGGAAGTTACACTAGACTTTGAAATTAAACATACCCTTCACAGACACAGAGATAAGATGTTTTTCTCTGGCTAGGAATAGTGTTTGTTTTCAGTTCTGTGTTCTTGTATAGAATTTGCAATATAATGGATTGTCTACAGAACTTTTCTGCATGTCAGTGTGGACAAGAGACAAAGAAAGAATCTCAGAGATGGGAAGGACAAATGTTTTCTGCTTTTAACCATCAGACTGATTTAGGGCTGAAATAATCACTATTTACCAATTTTGCAAACTCCATAAGAACTGGTGAAGAATTTTGAGTGCTTTTGTTCAGAGCCTTGTTTCCTCACCAGAGAAACAGTAAAAAAAATTATCACAGTGAGGATTAAGAGGGGACAAGTGCTGTTGACAGCTCTCTGCTGGGGGAAGAGAGAGGGTATTATTATGATAGACTAAATTTAAAAGTTGTGTGGAAGTGATATCCTTGTCACACATCTGTGTGTAAGTTCCCTTTAACAGAGCGTGAATTTTACAGATAGATCTAATCATGTGAGGTAGCTCTCATTGAAATATTATACATATTTCACACTTCTTTGACTATTGCTAGATGGATCCTTGCCTTGGAGCATCTGAAATTCCAACATGACTTTTGGCTAAGAGAGCAATTCAATGACATCAGCGCTGGCTGAGCAGCATGGCCAAACCTTCAGCACTCTGCAGTGGGGCATGCCAGCACTCTCTTTTTCCATCTCCAGAAAGACAGCAAGGTTTTTTTTCACATTACAGAGCAGCCTTGCTACAGGAACAGCTGGGCATGTCACAAGCTCTGGCCAGGGAAACAGGCCCCAGTGGAGACAGAAAAGACTTGGGGAGAGTTGGGGAGGAACAGCCTTTGGATTCAGCTATGTTAAAACATTAATTGCTTCTTTGCTCTGAATCCACAGATGCTTTGTCACACACAGTAAGCAAACTTTGTCCCTTTGGGGTGGTGCAGAATGAAATCCTTCCAAGATGTGCAAGCTGGGGGACAGAGAGTCAGACACTAACCCTGCACTAAGCTCTGACTGGCTTTCACCTTCCCCTGCTTCCTGCCCTCTCCCACCCCTCTGCTGACAATGTCGTAAGATGCTAATTAATACCTTCTACAGAAGCAGTGCTTTCCAACTTATGGAGAAATGGCTGCCATTGGTATTCTTCAGGTCTGCAGGAGCAGGTTTAGAGCCAGAAGCTGTGAAGAGGTTTCTGAGAAAGCTGTTGAAAGGCCCTGCCTGCCTGCTTCTCTGCCTCAACGGGTAACAGATTACATCACAGTCGAAAAGTAAAGTTCATAGCAATGTAACTTGGAATGATGCTTGGTATGCAGCCCAGCTGCTAGAGCCACAAAGTGTATGATTGCTCTTGTAAACATTTTGGCTAGTCACCAGCAGCTCTGTTCTGCATCTGTAAGTCTCCTGACACCAAGAATTTGGAGAGGCCTGCCTGGGATGGCTCTCCTGGATATAGGCAGGAGGGGCTGGACAGAAGGTTACTTGGAAGTCATGATAGCTGTATCAACAGGAGAGAACTTTCATAAGCAAAATCAGGCAAACATTTTCTCCTCCCTGACAAGGACCCTAACACAGCAGTTTGATCTCTCAGATTCACTGCACAATGTGTGTGTGCAGGGCAGTGTTATGGATGAAGGCAAATAACTAGACATTTTAGTGATTACTCTGCAGGAGGTCTTCAGAAGATATCTCATTATTTGGCTTGTGCAGGTTCCTGACTCTTCCATCTGGTCAGTGAATTTCATTTGTTATTGCACTGATGAGACCTGCCCGAATATGCTTCCCTTCCACCTCTGGAAGGTAGAAACTGTGAGAGGCAGAAAAGGAAATTTTCCTGGTTCAGCTGGATGTACCCCTCATGATAGGATAATATATGCTATGATTGGTGCATCATTACTAACACTAGGCAGCATAAAGGACACCTGAAAATGGAAATAAAAGAGATAGACTGCTAAAGACCTCAGCTGCTGGTAGCATCTACTTCTGCTTTAAGCCTGTGTCTGACATAAGCTGAAACAATCTAAGTGGAAGAACTTCTAGTGGAAATGGAGTGCTGAGAGAGGAGTAAGACAGTTTGATTTGTGGTCAGACTACAACCAGAAATTACTCATAATACATGGAACCTGTGTACTTTGAGGTTAAATAGAACAGAGCACTTTTTTTCTTTAGAGGAAAGAGTGAACAAGAGGAAAATAGCATTACTTGGTGGCAGTAATTATAAACCTTAGAAAATGTCTGTAGCTTAATTAGGATGCTGATGAACCCACTGGAACAGCTCTTTTCTGAGTTGTTTAGTACAGTGTGCCAGAGCAAATTCTTGGCAGGATTATAATTATATTGTCTTTAATTATGTCCACCTTTTGACATTATTGATTTTGGCAGGTGCTACTATTCCAGCATGCTGGGCTTTATAATTATAATCTAGAATTAGATAGGTTTGCCCATAGCCTAGAAAACATGCTGTGAAGAATGACATTAGTGTTACCAAAGTTATTTAACCCTGTAAACTCCTCCTTCCTCCAGTTATTAGCTCTATTTCCTTCATATTCTGTACCCCCTTCTCTAAGATACTGTGCTATGCTGATGCATAAAGAATAAACACAATGACAGCTTTTAACAGGTCAGAGAAGCAAGTTATAGTCTATAGTTAGACTATAGTTAAATAGTTAAATACTTATCTAACTATAGGCCCATAATTATAGTGAGTTATCATTGCAACTTGTGCTTATCCACCAGTTAAAACAATTTCAACTTCAGCTTCAGATAGGACATAAGAACAGACAGAACCATTTGGAACTTGCTAATGGGTTCTGGCAGATCCAAAACCCCTGTCCTGTTGCTTAGGATGGTAGTGCTTTGCTCCTATGGAAGCTTTACTGTTTTGTCAGCAATAAGAGCCTAAGAAGGTAAGTTCAACTGACCTGGCTGAGTGTCCTCATCAGCAGCTGATGCCAAGAGGCATGTGTAAGAATGTATCAAGCATGATTCTTTCCTAGCACTGTCCCCTGCACTCTTGCAGGTGGCAGATCTAAGTTATCTGCCCTGGACAGACTGTTATGTATTAATTTCTCCATGTTTCTTTTTGAACTTCTGTAAACCTCTAGCGTCCTGTAGCAGGGAGTCACACAGATGAACTACATGTGTTTTCAAAAGTCGTTTCATTTGTTTTGAATTTATGACATAGAGATTCATCTGTTCCCAACTTTTTACCAGAGGAGACAGTTGAACCAGTATGTCCTAGTCACTCTGAGCTTGCTGTCATTTCACATAGCTCTCCCTTTCTTTGTGTTGAATCAGGACAATATGCAGCCAACATCATAAGACGTTCCACCCGTTCCGACAATTTTTTGGAGATATTCCTTAGGCAGAAGCTGTCTCAGACATGTAATCATCCCTCTTGCTGCCTTTTGTAAATCCATTATATTTTCTTCAGTGCCAAAAAAGTATGCACAGAGCAGTCAAGTTCTATTCATTTATACAGGAAGGTAATGATTATATTCTCTCCATTACCTTCTACCCTTTTTGTAATAACTCTGAATATGTGATGGTTTTGACTACTGTTGAGCACAGAGCTGATGTTTTTGATGTATCATCACGCAAGATCTCTCATGATTAGCTCAGACATCATAATTTTATACATGAAATCAATGGCATTTCTTTCCCACCCATGTGCATCACTTTATGCTTACCTACATGGAATTTCATCTGCTGTTTTATTGCCTAGTCACTCATTATTAGCAGATACTTATGCATAGTCAGCTCTTGTCTGGATGACTCTGATTAGGCTAGTGAAGTCTCTGGCCTCCCTACTTCTCTCCTGACCTTTTACAGCTTATTTGAAATTGCATTGAACAGCAAAGTTGACTAATGCACACCTCCCTGGAGATTTTCTTCTGTTGGAAAAAAATTACTGCTTTCTCTTGCTCTTTATCTCTTCTCTTTTAAAAATTTGTTTAAGTCTGTATGAGGAATTTAACCTGTTATCCCATGGTCGATTCATGTCTCTTGAGGGCTATGGTGAAAGCCATCAAAATGTTTTCAATCTGACATGTTTGCCAAGACACTCTAAGAACACTAATAGGTTTGTAAGGCATAGCTTTTCTACGCTAACACCACTATGGCCTGTCCTCAATATCTCTGATTTATCCATGTGCCTGCCAGCTCTGGTCTCTAGAAGACTTTCTGCTAGTTTGCCTGGTACAGACAGCACACTTCTAGGTCTGTGGCTCCCCAGATCTCATGGCTCTGGCTGTTGGTGACCTGGTGGTCTTTAGAGAGGTTCCCATCAGCAGGAGAATCTGAACATGTTAACCAGGTCAGATAAATATAGATTTACCTGGGAATGTGCTGGAAAGCAAAAATAGAGGGACAAGCACCTACAAAAGCTCTCCATTGTCCTTTAGAGCTTTGGGCAAAAAAGAAACAGAAGAGGTCTCCGTTCTCTGCTATGAGTTGCAAAAGGGCAAAGACAGAGGTTGCATGAAGGGATTTGAGTGAGGAATGAAAAGATGCTTAAAGATAATGGAAGAACTAGTGACAGAATGCTGTTTTTTGGGGGAAGGATGCACAGGTATCCATAGTCTGACATTTGGCTAAACTAATACAGAAAGTGGAGAAATGAGAAGAATTTCCACCTCCTTGTTAATGATTCGTAAATAAGAGAAGCAGCAGCATAAAAGCAAGCAGCCAGGTTATATTTATTAGGTCTCAAATCAAAGTCACTTCCTTTGGCAGAGGAGAACTGATGATAGACTCATAGTGGCAAGGATATTTATCCCCAGTTGTGGTGGTGTTTCATAGTGAAGAACTACTCTGGCAGATAGAGAAAATGATCAATGGCAGTGCAAGATTTTGTTTGTATAGCTAATTCTCTCCCTGTGCATGAGCAAACACATGCTTGGGAGATGTGACTTGGCTGTTAATTTTGGAGTTGCATCAAGATAATTTTTGTATTCACCTTTGCCCATCATGAGTGCTTATCTCATTGGCCCTCAGACTGCTTCAGTTGTTCTTGTCATCCTGGGCTGCTTCCGTTCTGGAAACAGTACATCTTGTGCAAAACCTTTCTGTACCATTCATGTCCCATGAATGTGACATTAAGCTTTTCTCATAGAACAGAAATTGGCAAACGCCTAGTGCAATCATCAGTAGTAATAGCAGAAAGTTTTCATTTTACATGTGACGAATGGAGTGAAAGCTTCATTATACTACATGATATACAGATAGGAAAAAGTAATGATTCCTAGCTTGAAAAGCTTATGCATTTAATGTTGAGATGCATTTAATATTCAACACATTGTGATCACTTCCATGTTGATATAATGGAAAAATGGTAACCTTGTCTCCAGATCATAAAGGCTTCCAAAGCTGTAAAATGTAATACTGTGAATTTCCCCCTCTCCAAAGCTGTTATCACTGATTCCATAATTTTCTGCTCAGTTTTCAGCAGCATTGGTTTCATAGTAATGTAAGCATTTTCCTTTAGGTGACTGAAGAAGATCTGTAACAGCACCATAAATCTTTCCTATATATATTAATCAAATGGCTAGTGTGCATGTACAGATATATGAAGATTCCCCTCCCTCCTCCAAAAGTCATACTTTAGGGATCAACATATGAATTTTTAGGTACTAGACCATTCTTACTCTGTAGAGTTAGCTTTCTCTAAAGATGTTAGATGGTTAGTGGTGCTGCTGATGAATTCACAGTCACAGCCTTTTCGTGACAGCATCTGCTCCTTTGCAGTTCCCAAGTCTTTGAGAATCAATAAGCTGAATCACAGTTCTTCCTAAGCACCTCTGTGATGGTAGTCAGGTTCACAGCTTCTATTACCTCCCACCTCACACCCCATGACAAGGCTCTATGACACTCTGGAAAAAGATGTAGAAATGCACTTGATTTGGCATGTCCCTTTGTCTCCCTTGTTTGAGAACGGTGTTGTGCTGGGCTCTACTGCTGGTTTGAGTTAGCAGGCATGTCATTCAGAATGGCCTTATTGCTCCTCTTCTTGCAGAGTGCACATGAGCAGTATAGGGCAGCCTCTGTATGTTGTTATGACACAAAGAAAAGCACAAATGCTGCAGAGTTGAAAACAGATTATAAAGAAAAACTGCTGTGGTGCATGCACCAGCAAGTGCATTCTGTAAATTGGGAGAAGAGGATTATGAAGTCCTTTCAAAGATGCACCATCTAATACTCAGGAAAAAAAATCCCTCTATCCTCTTCCATGCTTTAATCAAATGGAAATGGGAAACCTTTGAAACCATAGGAGCCAAAGAAGGGGCAAAACTTGCATCTGTACAAGACTGTTATGGAGTAGGAGTTCACCAGTGGAGAAAGATGTTGCTATTTTGGGCCGTCCCATGTCTTACCGCACTTGGAAAAAAATAGTTGGAGAACTGTTTGAAAAAAAAAATCTTTTCAGCTATATATGTTGTAATGTTCTGATGGACTTCTCAAGAGTTAAGTTGATAGACATTGGACTCCTTGGAAAGGGCAGCAGTCCCTGCTTTCTGATACAATGTAACAAGGACAAAAGGCATCTGCCCCAAAGCAGGAGGGAATGCTCCTGGCAACTTGGAGCCCTATCCCCTGCTTAGTGCATGCGCTGGAAGAGTGGCACGTATAGTGCAGTGTTGCGTGGACAGCAGCAACGTGTGGTGCGGTCATGGCGGGAACAGCTACCTGAGCTACTGGCTGCTCTGCCCATGCGCAGTGTAACGTCGTCTCATGAAGAGTGCAGACGTAGCAACAGGTGAAGATCCTCACAGAGGCAAAGACCATGAAAACTGATGACAGGCATCTCACAAGTGAGACTGCCCTGCCCTCCACCACTCTCCACGGTTAGAGGACAATGGTCGTGGGAGATGTTGCTGAATCCATAGTGGTGGCTCTCTCTCTTGCTCTCCCCTTCTTTTAGATTGAGTTAAATGTTGTAATAAAGTTTTGGTATCTCCCTGCTGTTTGACCTCGGTTGCGCCTTAATTCTGACCTTAGTGACCAATTACCTTCAATCACGGTCCTTTCTGTATTGTGACATATGTATCAATGGGAAAAATTTGTGTTGAGAACATGACTGGAGACATAGATGTCCCTCTGCTAGAAAAACAGTGTTTGCAAACACTTTTCTTCAATTTGTCTCCTCTGGCAGAATTTTCCTCAGTTAAAAGATGGCTTAGTTGATTGTTTTTCTGTTCTGGCAGCACAGCTGTGGAATTTGGCATCTTAGGGTGCTCAATAACAAGAAAAGGGATGCTGCTTCTCTGCAGGTTTTTGTTCTTTTAAGATTGCATTCCCTGGGAGCTGCCCTTTAGAAGATAGCTTCCCATGCTGATTGCCTGTGAGGACTGTGTGGGATCTTTTAGAGAGGAGGGAGAGCAATAGGTTACTCCACTCATGCAGCTGTTTCCCAGTTAAGGTGTTAGAGGAAAGATATGCAGCTTACAATCAGCATTTGCTGCACTGCCAAGCCCCTGTGCTTATAAAGGCTTTAAGGTGGTGTGTGCAAAGGCAGAAATGAGTTCACTGACCTTATCATCTGGGCAGCAACTTTGTGAAAGAGCTGAGAGTGTGAAAGTTGCTGTTCTTCCAAGTGAAAGGACTTGCCTAATCACAACCCATGTGTGGTGCATGCTTTTTTCCGCCCCTAGCCAGTGTTGCTTCTTTCAAACTATGCTAGGTAAGTGCTTCACAGCCACTGGAGTTTCTTAACCATGTAACAATAAGTGGCTTTTGATGCAGTTTCTGGGTTTGAACATGACAAAGCAGGTTGCAATTTAGAGCAGTTATGCATATTCAAATATTTAAACAATGCAGTCTAGCTTTCTAGTGCCAACATCTGTTGCCCTGAAAAATTTGTAAGTGCCTGTTGCAATGTAAACTAAGAGGCATCACTCTCTTTATGAAAAACGTTTTTTGAAATGAGAGACTAAGGAAGCAAAAATGAGAAACTTCTTGTGTCCATGATATTATCCTGGAATCAAGCTAAACTCCAGTTTGTGGAAATCTGCTTTTTTCCCCCCCTTTGTAATATAAACAGCTTACTTTATCAGCAGTGACATCAGTTGTACACAGAAGCACTTAAATGGGTTTTGTGTAAAGCACGTTTCTTTATTTGGTCTTCTTTCCGTGAAATATTTCCCTCTTTCCCTATGTCACTAAGGGATGTTTCAATGTTACAGTGTTTTCTAAACAATCACATTTTCTAATGTACTGTGCCAGTCTCCAATGATCTATGCAATGATGGTGATCTTAGATAGGCAATGTTTGAGCTGACCTGCCTGCTATGGGGCTTTTGCACATTGCAGCAACCTGAAGTGATCTTGGGAACAGACAGAAATAGTGTGTCAGGGAGGAAGTCTTCTAAAGGGCAGGGCTGTAGCAGTCTGGGGAAGGAGAAGGTGCTAAAATAGTGCCACAGGCGAAGTTAGACAGATTGTCTTGTGGGGGCCTGAGGAAGGGCTGAGGTCAGTCTGTGTCTTCCTCAAGAACTGGTGTTCTGCAACATCTTTTTTTTCTGCTCTGTGGGAATTTTCACTGCTGTATTTTTTTCCCCTCACAGCTCAGAACAAGAGGTTAGATCTAAAAATAGGTTAGATCTAAAAATAAACTGTGGACTGAAAATAGGAAAAAAGAAACCATCAGCCTCTGCACACACACATTTCAAAACAAAAAGTGAATTTGCTACCAAAATCGAGTTACAAACATTTTTAAAACAAAGACAATTATAAACCTATTTTCTTAAGAAGCTTTTATGGGAATCATGGCAGAAATGGAGCTTTTACTACAGGCTGCAGGCTGATGACTTTTTTGGGGGGTGTATTTATCCTTCTCTGGGATCCTCTGCTCATTCCAACCCTTGTCTTTGGCTGACTGACTCCACAGGACTAGTTCTTTAGTACTTACCCTTTGGCTAGTTGATGCAATTATCCATTCATCTGCCATTGGTCTTCCTTTAGACCTGTACCAGTCATCAGGATCTGAGGAGATTCCATCTCACGCCCATCATTGGCAATGATTTTTTTAAATTATTTTTTTTCCCTGAATTTTATGTTTTGGATGGGTCTGCCTTGTGCCATGTTGTCACATCCTGCCTAGAGGTGTGTGTGGGGGGAGAGGTGACTAAGATTCATCAGTCCCGTTGATTGGAAAAGAGTATACACAATACCTGAGGTCCATAAATGAAAGACTTTTATTTTGCAGCTTGGCCCAATTGGCAAATGATTTGTTGGCAGAAGGAATTACATTATCTAGGTTTAACTGGTAAACATAAAAAGTTTGCTGGCACATGTGGGGCTGTAAACCTTACGTTACTATCTTACTTATAAAAAGGAAAGCAAAGGATTAGAAATATTGGTAAGAAAGAGATAGAGATTTCACCACATTTATGGCTTCACAGTGTGTAGGATGGGGTTTGTAGTCTTCGGTCCAGCAGTGTGCATTGTCCTGTGGTGTCTGGTTCAGGTCCTGTGGTGAGCCTTGTGAGCAGAGTTGTCCTCAGGTTGGTGGGTGCACTGTCAGTGCTTGTAGAAGTGGGCTTTTCATAGTCCCCTGGATTGCCTGCTTGCATAATCTTTGGTCTTTTGCGCAGGTGTCGCTGGGCAGTGATTGTGAAAGATGGAAGAGTTCTGAAGGCTCTTGGGCCACCTTGAAGGGTCCAGGGTCTTCTCCCTTAGTGTCATGCTGGGCCTATCAGAACACGAAGCTATGTGTCCTTCAACATGTCTCCCACCTCCTGTATCAGCCAGTTGGCCTTTGTCTGTGGCTCTTAGCTTGTCGTTGACATGTAAATCTTAATTCACCTTATCACAGTTTCCCATCTCCTGCTTCTAGGGATGTCCCATCTCCTGTGGCTGGATGTTGCAGAACTGGTTTTGCCACAATGTTTGAGACATTACCCTCTCAGTGTCTTACAGAGGGGCAGATGCTGGTCTCTTCTTTCTGGTGACCAACGATAGGACCTGAGACAATGGCAGGAAGATGTGCCAGGGGAGGTTTAGGTTGGATATTAGGAAAAGATTCTTCACCCAGAGAGTGATGGAGCACTGGATCAGACTCTCCAGGTAGGTAGTCATTGGGCCAAGCCTGACTATTTAAGAAGCATTTGAACAACGCCCTCATACACATGGTGTGAATTTTGGGGTTGTCATATGCAGGGACAGGAGTTGGAGTTGGTAATCCCTGTGGGTCCCTTCTAACTGAAGACATTCTATGATTCTATGATTTTATGAATTGTCAATGCTTGTACCAGTAAAGTGACGAAAGATGAGAATCTGGATCTATAATGTAAAATGTTCTTCTAAGCAGTCAAACCTTTGAGAGTGGATGGTCCTGGTTTGGTATACATTATATGACCAGTATTTTTGTCTCTAGCTCCCATGCACAGTTGAGCAAGGTGTATCCCAGTTCCTTACCTCTGCAATTTAGCGCAGTCTTGTGAAGGACAGGGTACCTTCTCAAAGTCTGACACCTCATGTGCTCTCCTGGTTCCCAGGCTCAAGCTGCTGTTGGGTTTCTGTATGGCCTTGTCCATGGATGCTGTGGTAGCAGGCCAACTGTGAGATCTGCATGTCATCAGGTGCCTTACAGAACAATACTAAAGCTGCTTGTGTTTGCTGCAAAGGTCTGGCCTCTGCTTTGTGACTTCAATGTGCAACAGAAATCCCAATATGTGTCACTCAGCAATTTAGAGTACTCTGGTAAACATAATTGTATTGTCTATTGCTTGGTGTATATAAATACACCAAGTCATTTCTCCTAAGGAATGTATCCCCATTCTGCTGTGAGAAGAAAAACCTCTCAAGCAGAAAAATGCATTTTGCAGAACAAAGAAATCTAGAAAAAAAGGGAAATCTTCTTGAGTTTTGCTGCACAGAGAGGAATTTAAAAACAGGTTCCTCAACTATAGCAAATAACAAAACTATCTGAATCCCTTTCCCCTGCTTCCACCGAGTCTTCAATTTATCAGAAATCAACGGCTCATGTCACTGCTGACTACTCTGTGGTGGACTTTTCTTGCCCTCGGTCCAGGCTGACCTGCTCCTACGGACAGCACAGACTTCCTCAGGGTGTCAGAGAGCTGTGCTCATATCTGAATAAGCTGATCTTTCCGATGTGAATCTCACAGCTACTATTGACTTTCTTTTACACTGGAGTGGAAAAAAGAAGCTCTGGCTTGTGGCTTTGTTCTTTTTTTTATTATTTTTTTTTTATTATGTATGAAGGCACAGTTTCTGTTTCAAAGACATTAGAACAGAGTTTTTGTTTAACTCAGTAGCCTCAGGACTGTGAAACCTCTGTTTTATGAAGAGTCTTGTCAGATTTTGAGGCAACGAGTAAAGAAAGTTGTAGATGTGGTGTAGACATGTTGATTTAATCCCAATCTTTCTCATCCAATGATGCATTTCCTGATTTTTAACCCTGTATTTAAGAAAGTAATGCAGAGAAGAGTTTTGGATAGAAATTCCCTAAAATTAATAGATATAGGATCCTGTAAAGTCTCTCTTCAGCTGGTGAATCATAAGCATTCATAGCCGAGGCTTTTCATATGCATGGAGCTGTAAGTGCCCAGATTTTCCTATGCGAGCTGTTATGAACTTTCCAGTGTATCCTAAGGACCACAGAATCTACAGTCAGAGAGAGCTGGATATTAAAGAGCAACACAGACATTTTGATATGGAGGTGTTGTTGTTAGAGTCAGCGTATGGATAGTTGATACTGGTGAAGTTTAGCAAATTTGCCAATTGCAAATATTGAAATGCATGTTCATTAAGTGAATTCCCTTTATATAACCTCTAACATTTAGTGGAGCCGTCTCAGCATATAGGAGAAATGTAAAGAGTATGTAATGTTTTAGATATTGAATTATCAGTTCGCAGTCAAAATGTGAAGAAATGGTATCGCTTACATGGAAGCAGAATTCAGAAACAACCATGATCAGATTTCTTTTCTCAGACCACCTTGGGAATGAAAAAAAATCACAGAAAATTTCAGTCCAAAATAAGATAGATAAATCTTAGAAGTTTAAAAAATCCAATCAAACCAGCATGTGGTACTAGTAGTTGAAATAAAACTTTATACAATCCCAAGTCTTGTGGTTAAATGCAAAGCAAAATTCCCAAATAATTCAAATTAGCCAGTACAGCAGGAGGGTAGACTATATGAAATCCTACCATGGTTTAAAAACCATGGTTTAAAGGTAGTGAAAGGCTTAGTAGCCTCTTACATGATTTGTGCCCCACAAAAATTTCCATATATAGGTTGCAGGTAGGTAACTACCTGAAAGTAGTGCACTGCCAAGGAGGTCAGATTTGAAACCGTAGATACTCAGTCCTTTGAGGGCTATGAATCTTCTCAACCCTGGTACGTTTAGGTTAAAAAGGTTCTAATCCACACTGACAAGGGAAGGTCCATAGGCATCAAGTATGAATGCATCTGATTTGTTGATAGAAGGTGCAGTTGAGCATCTTTCAAGCTGCCACAGCAAATGTGTGAAATCTTGCAGGATGGAGGTAAAGGCTCAAATACAACTGCCTCAGCAGAACTGCTTAAACATTGTAGTAGATATAAAAATTTACACAATCCATGCCAATGGCAAATCAAATCCTACAGCAATGTCCATCTGCTTATGTTGGCAGAAATGCAACCTCTCACGAGGAGCCAAACTGCTTTCAAGGAGAAGGTCAGTTCTTTTGCCACTGGATTTGCACTAACAATGCACTAAGGAGATACAGGCCTGACCAGAAGATTTGCTTTTTTCGATGTTTTAACATTTGGGAAGTGTTTGAAGATAAAACTCCAAAATATATGTCTTCACTTGTGGCCATGGCCAGTACAACTGTGAATTCCATAGCGATGCATCCTGCCAGAGATGTCAGTCCATAAACAGACCAGCTTTGTTCTAAATCTATGATTTACTTTTAAATTATTTTGACCTTTTGTAGCATTTCAGAGCATTATTTTTTTACAATAACTTCCATTCAGTGCACAGGGGGAAGAGAATAATTCAAAGGATTAAAAGATCCGTACTGGCACTCTGGTTTTTCTTGAACCCTTTTGGTGGGTTGGCATGTGCTGACATGGTACTTTCACTCAGCAGATGGCAGTGCCAGGAACAGGATGGAAATTTGTGCCTATTAATGTCAGCCAGGACCCAGTTGCTTCTCTGAGAGGGTGTATGCAGGTGTTGATGTGTGAAGAGCTGTGAGGGAGCCACCTGCATCCAGATCCCAAATGGCTCTAGCTTTTTAAATGCTAGCTGTCTTCCAGAGAAGTGAGTTACCAGGCAAACTCTGCTTTGGGACCAGCTCTTGGGTGCCCCCAGTAACATTTGGCACTGAGGTTCCCATGTTGCTCCTCAGACTTAGGAGTAAATTGTGAATGCACTGCTCAGGCAGGGCAGGTTTTGTTTATTTAGAGATTGACTGGCTGAGGTCTCCTTAAACAATCCTCTGGCTGTGCTTGTTTTGTCTAAACTGGCAGCAAGTACACCAGAATGCTGATGAGCTTCAGAGGTGAACTGGTTGAAAGAGGGATTTCTCTTCTGTGGGTATATTGTTTGTGACATTTCCGCATACTTTTCACTCTTATGAAAGGGGGAAATGATGCATTTCTCTCACAGCCTACGAATATACTTTTGAGGCAAATTTCTCCTGGTTTTCAGCAGCCTGGCTGAAGTAAGCTGGAAGCCTCAGAGCCCCTAACCATCAGGCAGTTAGGTGAAAAACAGTCTGGAGGACTGGCATGTTCTCTCCAGATCCTGAAAGACCAGTTGTTCATAGGAAAACTTTGGCCATTGGGGCCAGGACTGACCCCTGCACACTCAGATTAGACAGCATGGACAAAAGGCTGTGAGAGAGCTTTAAGATTAACTGGTCCCATTGTCTTGAGCAGCCACAACGCTGAGTAGTTGAGGAGATACTCAATGAGGGTGCAGGGTAACGTCTCGCAATGAAGTTAAGGGCTGTTACTCCTCAGAGAGGCCTTCAGAGAGTGATTTCTACTCCCCTTCTCTTATGGGGGGGCCAAGACACTTCTTACCATGGCAGTGGGTAGGGGGGAGGGCTGGAATTTGTAGGATTCCTGGGAGCACCCTTTCATTCTAGCGATTTGCTGTCCAGCAAAGTGTGTAAATGCTGAGATTTGTAACATTCCTGCAGAAGTTTCAGGGGTGTAGTCCCAGGCTGTCACTTAAATGTGGGGGTGAAGTTCCCATTTTGCATCTTGATTCTTTGGTGCTCTTTCTGTGACCAGACACTGATGTGGAAGATATTTTTCTTAGCTGTCTTCTAACTCTTGGCATATTTTAGCTGTTGTGCCAGAAGTGGGAATTTCTGATAGAAACAGTCCATCCTTTTCCAGCCTCTCTTTCTCAACTGCTATCCCATCTGGAAGGAAACCAAATCTACGTAGGCAGCAGCCAGAATCACTAAGCAATATTATTGTAGTAGTTTAGCTCCAGACCCCCATGAGCTGGCAGCTAAAACCACATGTCACTCGCTCACCCCTCCTTCACTTCCCCAGTGGGATGGGGAAGAGAATCAGAAAACAGAAGCAAAACTCATCGGCTAGGATAAGAACAGTTTAATGGAACAAAGAAGTAAAACAAACAACAGTAACAACAATAATAGAAGAACCTGCAAAGCGATGGACACATAGCGCAACTACCCCCTGCCACGGCAGCCCGCCCAAGCTCTGAAGCATCAAGGGAACTTGTCACAGCCTGCTCCAAAACCTCCCACCACCCCGGCTGCAGCCTATGCCAAAACTGCCCCCCCACCCCAAACTGCAGCTCATGCCTGAAATACAAAACCACCAAAGCGCATGGTCCAGAGAGAACCAGGAGCTTCTCTGACTGCCCTGCTCCCAGCAGGGAGAGCAAGAGAAAGAGAAGCTACACTCCCCCGCTTTTTTAACTCAGCATGACCTTATGTGGTATAGAATACCCCATTTGGCTAGTTCTGTGTCAGCTATGTAGATTTTAACCCTATCTCAGCCAACCCAGTTACAGTTATCCGTGCTGTGGCTGCTTGTACAGTCCTGTATTAGACCTGTTTGTCAATATCTATTTTGTTTCTGAAGAAAACTTTTCTACGCCCACCCTTGTTTTTGTTTGTTTATGTAAATTATGGTGCTTTGCAACTTAATTGCTTTGGGCTTTAGGAAACTACATTAAGGACTGTGCTAATTGTGAACTTGCTCTTCTATTTCTGGATGCATTTTGAAATTCTGTATTTAGATGTACTTAATTTTTTGAAACCTTGTATAATGAAATTATGAATTAAGATGAAAGAAGCATAGAAAATCTGGTTCTGCATCAATGCAGAGCTGTTTCTAGCAATAAGCTTTGTCTTTAGAAGCCTTCTGGAAGTTTGGGCTGTTTTCATAGCAGCAATCCTGGGAAAACCACTATGAGTAGTGCACCCCCGGGTGCCCCTCCGTAATAGGTTTGAGGCCCTGGATATTGAAGAAGATGTAGGTGGGGACGTGGTGCAAGGGCCACCTACAAGATCACATAGGAAGAGGCGATTGACTCCATGCCTCAAGACTGCCTCCGATAAAAAAGAAAGAAGGGTAATTGTGGTAGGCAATTCCCTTCTGAGAAGGACGGAGGGCCCGATATGCAGAGCTGACCCTCAGCATCGGGAAGTTTGTAGCCTACCTGGAGCTCGGATCAGGGACATCGCCAGGGCGCTCCCCAAACTGGTGCGCCCAACGGACTATTACCCCCTACTGATCTTCCAGACAGATGGGGAGGAAGCGGCATCCCGTAGTCTGAGGGGAATGAAGAAAGACTTCAAGGCCTTGGGACAAATGGTGAAAGAGTCTGGGGCTCAAGTTATCTTCTCTTCCCTCCTTCCATTTTTGGATGATGATGTGGGACGGAATAGAAAAATTGAGTCCGTAAATGATTGGCTTCGGGACTGGTGCTACAGGCAGGGCTTTGGGTTCTTTGATAACGGCTGGTTTTATAAGACACCAGTCCGGTCAGTGATATGTGGGAAAGGTTTATCCCACAGGGGTAAAAAGATGCTGGGACAGGAATTAGCAGGGCTCATTTGGAGGGCTTTAAACTAGATTCGAAGGGGGATGGGGTTGTAGCTGGGCTTGCATCAGTGGGGCAGCATGCTGGAATCCATAAAGACCGGGAGGCCCCTCAGGCCCCTAGGGTGAAATCGGTGTACTCGGCTCGCTCCCTGAAGTGCCTGTACACCAATGCGCGCAGCATGGGGAATAAGCAGGAGGAGTTAGAAACCTGCGTTCGGTCAGGAGATTATGATCTGGTGGCATTAACAGAGACATGGTGGGACAGCTCACATGACTGGAATGTGGTCATGGATGGCTATGTCCTTTTCAGGAAAGACAGGCCGGCCAAGCGTGGTGGTGGAGTTGCTCTTTATGTGAGAGAGCAACTACAATGCATAGAGTACTGTCCAGGTGTGGTTGAGGAGCAAGTTGAGAGTCTGTGGGTGAGAATTAAGGGGCAGGCTGGCAGGGGTGACACTGTTGTGGGAGTCTATTACAGGCCACCAGACCAGAGTGAGGATGTTGATGAGGCCTTCTACGGGCAGCTGAGCGTGGCCTCACAGTCACAGGCTCTGGTTGTTATGGGGGACTTTAACTACCCTGATGTTTGCTGGAAGGACTACTCAGCCAGCCAGCCTCAGTCTAGGAGGTTCCTCCAGTGCATTGACGATAACTTTCTGACGCAAATGGTGGAGGAGCTGACTAGGAGAGGTGCGCTGCTGGATCTCGTCCTCGCTAACAAGGAGGGTCTGGTTGAAGCAGTAAAGGTGGGGGGCTGCCTTGGTTGCAGTGACCATGAGATGGTGGAGTTCAGAATCTCCTGTGGTGGGAGCAGAATACCGAGCAGAATTGCAACCCTGGACTTCAGCAGGGCCGACTTTGGCCTTTTCAAACAATTGCTGGAGGAAATCCCGTGGGCAAGGCTGCTTGAAGGTAAAGGGGCCCAAGATAGTTGGTTAACTTTCAGGGACTGCTTCTACCAAACTCAAGATCAGTGCATCCCGATGCGCAGGAAGTCAAGGAGGGGAGCCAGGAGACCTGCGTGGTTAAACAGGGAACTGCTGGGCAAACTCAAGTGGAAGAGGAGGGTTTACAAATCATGGAAGGAGGGGCTGGCCACTTGGGAAGAATATAAGGCTGTTGTCAGAGGATGTAGGGAGGCAACTAGGAAAGCTAAGGCCTCCTTAGAGTTAAACCTTGTGAGAGGGGTCAAGGACAACAGGAAGAGCTTCTTCAAATACATGGCAGATAAAACTAACACCAGAGGCAATGTAGGCCCACTGATGAACGGAGTGGGTGCCCTGGTGACAGAAGATACAGAGAAGGCAGAATTACTGAATGCCTTCTTTGTCTCTGTCTACTCTGCCGGAGGCTGTCCTGAGGAGCCCCATACCCCTGAGGCCCCAGAGGAAGGCAGGGCAATGGAGGAGTTTGCCTCAGTTGATGAGGACTGGGTTAGGGACCAGTTAAGCAATCTGGACATCCATAAATCCATGGGTCCAGATGGGATGCACCCGCGGGTGCTGAGGGAGCTGGCTGAAGTCATTGCTGGACCGCTCTCCATCATCTTTGCCAAGTCGTGGGAAACGGGAGAGGTGCCTGAGGACTGGAGGAAAGCAAATGTCACTCCGGTCTTCAAAAAGGGCAAGAAGGAGGACCCGGGCAACTATAGACCGGTCAGCCTCACCTCCATCCCTGGGAAAGTGATGGAACACCTTATCCTTGGTGCCATCTTAAGACATATCAAGGATAAGAGGGTCATCAGGGACAGTCAACATGGCTTCACCAAGGGGAAGTTGTGTTTGACCAACCTCATAGCCTTTTATGAAGACGTAACAAGGTGGATTGACGATGGCAGAGCAGTGGATGTGGTCTACCTTGACTTCAGCAAAGCATTTGACACCGTCTCCCACAGCATCCTCACGGCAAAACTGAGGAAGTGTGGACTGGATGATCGGGTAGTGAGGTGGACTGCAAACTGGCTGAAGGAGAGAAGCCAGAGAGTCGTGATCAATGGGGCAGAGTCTGGTTGGAGGCCTGTATCTAGTGGAGTGCCTCAAGGGTCAGTTCTGGGACCAATACTGTTCAATATATTCATCAATGACTTGGATGAGGGAATTGAGTGTACTATCAGCAAGTTTGCTGATGACACCAAGCTGGGAGGAGTGGCTGACACGCCAGAGGGCTGTGCTGCCATCCAGCGAGATCTGGACAGGCTAGAGAGTTGTGCAGGGAAAAATTTAATGAAATATAACAAGGGAAAATGTAGAGTCTTGCATCTGGGCAGGAACAACCCCAGGTTCCAGTACAGGTTGGGGAATGACCTATTAGAGAGCAGTGTAGGGGAAAGGGACCTGGGGGTCCTGGTGGACAGCAGGATGAGCACGAGCCAGCACTGTGCCCTTGTGGCCAAGAAGGCCAATGGCATCCTGGGGTGTATTAGAAGGGGGGTGGTTAGTAGGTTGAGAGAGGTTCTCCTTCCCCTCTACTCTGCCCTGGTGAGACCTCATCTGGAATATTGTGTCCAGTTCTGGGCCCCTCAGTTCAAGAAGGACAGGGAACTGCTGGAGAGAGTCCAGCGCAGGGCCACAAAGATGATTAAGGGAGTGGAGCATCTCCCTTATGAGGAAAGGCTGAGGGAGCTGGGTCTCTTTATCTTGGAGAAGAGGAGACTGAGGGGTGACCTCATCAATGTTTATAAATATATAAAGGGTGGGTGTCACGAGGATGGAGCCAGGCTCTTCTCGGTGACAACCAACAGTAAGACAAGGGGTAATGGGTTCAAGCTGGAACACAAGAGGTTCCACTTAAATTTGAGAAGAAACTTCTTCTCAGTGAGGGTGACGGAACACTGGAACAGGCTGCCCAGGGAGGTTGTGGATTCTCCTTCTCTGGAGACATTCAAAACCCGCCTGGACGCCTTCCTGTGTAACCTCACCCAGGTGTTCCTGCTCTGGCAGGGGGATTGGACTAGATGATCTTTCGAGGTCCCTTCCAATCCCTAACATTCTGTGATTCTGTGATTCTGTGATTCTGTGATTCTGTGAGTAGAAGCCAGTTGCCATGCTATTGTTTCAGTCACCATCAAGTGAACTGCCAACCTCTGTTGATGCAGGGATAGGCAAGGAAGGAGAGGAAGTGGGGTAGCCCTCTACATTAGAGAGGTTTTTGATTGTCTAGAGCTTGATGAGGGTGACAATAGTGTGACAGCCTTGAAGCAACCCCTATCCTTTTCAAAACAAAAGACTCATTAACAGTACAGGTTATGCCTTAAACAGCTGTTTTTTGCAACTTTGGACAGGAAACCATAGGTGTTGCAAACACAGACACTCTATGTTTTCACCTCAATGCCCTGCAAAACAAAGGCAAAATTTTTTGAGATAAAGACAATTAACAGTGTTTCTTCCATGAAGCCTACCCAGGTCTCAGTCCTCATTCCCACTTAACTGGGATGGCCAGGACGGGTCATCTAGCAGACAATCAACTGCTAGGATAAATCAAGAACCACCAGCTACTCTGAATGGACAAAACAACACACTTCTGGTCAGCAGTGCGACCATTCCTCTAATTTTTTGACCACCGACTTGCTTCTGGAACCAATTTCTTAATTAGCACAAATAGTGAACAGAGGGAGGAGAGGAGCTGCCCTCTCATATCTTGCATGCAAATAGACTGGGTTATAAAACCTCCTCACTTGGGATACTTGTGTGTTATTGTTTGTGTCAGTGGTTTTTTTGTGTGTGTTTCTGTGTATATGTGTGTGCCGCGTGGCGTTAACCAAGTTTCGCACCCACCACAAGCTGGAACAATGGAGTGGTGAGATCTTACCTTTCTTCTTATATCTTAAGCTATCTCTTTTTCCTCCATCTCTCTTTCTCTTTTTCTGACTTTATTGTGAGCACATAAGAGTAATATCTTGTGAGTTTTCTTGTTAAAGTCTTGCCAAGTTTTATGATATAGTTACAAACTTTTGCCAAGCCACTATTTGCTGTAATTCCACTGAGTGGAAATCTCAGTGGATTTCTCTTGGTGATCTAACAGACAGCAAAGGCTTGGGATGACAAGGACTGTAGATGTAAGATATGATAAGTTAACCTTCTAGTTCTCTGCTTGCTTAAGGCATAACAGTTAACTGTAATGAATTTCCAGTGTCTATTGGAGTGTCTGATATCTCTGCATAGTCTGCCCCTTCTAATTAAAATTGGCTCCCACACTTTGTACTGACAATGTGAAGTTCCCAATAACAACCTGAATCTATTCCTGGATCTTTTTTCTCTCTTTTTTTTTTTTTCATTTCTTTGTGCCGCTCTGAGTACTTCCTCCTTCCTATGAGGTAATTAATACTTTAGATACCTGTTGTAGACCACTGTACTCCCTGTTCACTTGTGCTATAACCATGTCACAGTTCATTACTTTCAACTCTAAATGGATCCTTCTGGCTTTTCTGTCACTGACTGCCAGCAATGAGACAAAATGGGGTGCATGCTTTCGGCGGAGTCCCATGGGATCTGTGTAGATACAATGCGGTTACTACTGTCACCTTCTGCCCAGAGGTACACTGACTGTGCACTGTGTTGCAACATGTGAAAACTTATGGCAGTCTCCTAACCACAGGTTTCTTTTTTTTGAGCTTTGTGGGCCCCAGTTGTTAGCAGCTACCAGCACCTGATGCTTCTGGAAGTCACCTCTCTCTCTGTCTTGCACTCTTTCAGAGGAAGACCTCACCTGCTGCTTTGCAGGCTGTTCCCTTTGAACTGTGTGTTCATTCCTGCCTTGGTCCCGCCAGCCTGGACAGGAAAGACTGTTCACCCGGTGGTCAGAAATGTCATCTGTGAATGTAAGAAAAAGTTGATACTTTCTTTCCACAAAATTCATAAAAATGCTAATTTGAGATGTCTCTAACAATGATCCATTTTGTCATCTCAGATAGTGCCACTGGCTGTTCCTTCTTATTTTGTTGGCAGTGAATGTACTGTACACATGGCAATCTTTACAACCAACACAGCAGACTTTTTGAACTTGTCTTGTAGTATACAGATCTCACAGTGCATCAAAATGAAATAAACTGGAGAGCTGTAGAACTATTCACAGTTTAGACCTGGGCAAATTGAATTTTAAAAGTCCAGCAGAGAAGATTTACATGGAATAATTTGGATTTTTGTTTGGTTTTTTTGTCTCCTGTGGCATCTTAACTGTAGCCTGATGAGAGTATGTGAAAGGTGTAAGAAATGCCTTAGACAGGGAATAGCAATGGCTAGCTAAAAGGAGATGCTTCTGGATCTAAGCCACTGGAAACAGGAGGAAAAGTCAGGTTTGGGTTTTGTAGCAGATGGGAGAGGGCAGTAAGACAGGAGGAAATGTAAATCTTAAAAGCTGGTTCTACAAGGCCAGGACCAAATAATCTCCAGCCTAGATCTAGTCCTACAGGAGTGTACAGTCAGGGGAAGCTACATGAATAACCGATACCTTGGACACTACCTGGTACCTCATTGATATATGAAGAAAAGTGATGCACTTAGCTGAGACAGGCTGGAAGGAGAGATGAATTCCCCAGGCCACATCAGTCATCTTCTCTCTGCATGAAGTCCTGTATTCTCCATGCTATACAGCACACCTTGCATCGTTCCCTTCTGTCTGGGAACAATCTGCATTGGTTTTAGCTGTGTATTGTGGAAGCAGTGCCTTTTCTTTCAATGCAAACCTCCTCACCCATGATAATACACCTGGGAAATCTTTTTGTTTGGTGATGGATTTGCTTTTTTCTTTTTTTTCTTTGCATCAGTGATAAGCTAATGCTTATAGACTGGCCAGCCTCCATGTCTTTCACCAGGTGGCTGTTATCCAGATTTTGTTGTCGAAATTGAATGATGGGTTGTAGATTGGCTTGCAATGTGATTCTTTAATGCATCTTTGAGTTTTGACTTTTCTCATTCCCTTTTTCTCCTGCAGCCTGGCTGAATCCATCCTGCAAGCATCCATAGCCCACTCAGTAATGCATCTGTCCTTGGCCTTTCCTTTGCCCTGGATCCTATCCTGTCCCTGCATGGCTGAGAAAGTCCTTCTCCATCGAGGCCATCTCCTAGACATCTTCTAGTTTCTTGTTTCCTTTTGATTTTAGGCTATCCTTCAAACTGTTTTAGATGGTCAGTCAATTAGCAATTTTTACTTTGGCATGCAAAAATCTCCACTGTGCTGCTTTTTTGCCAGATACATTCTAACTGAATAGTAATTAGATTAAACTGACTTCAGCTGCCAGCACAAGGCACACATTGTGACCCATGGTCCAGGTCCAGCTGCCAGCACTGAGCCCCTCTGTCACTCTGATCCCCCCTGCAGCTGGTTTTGGGGACACACACACCATTCTTGCCCCCATGTCTAGATGTTAAGGACCTCCCTGGCTCCAGTTGCTGGCACTAAGATCCCCCCACTTGCTTCAGTGTGTCAGACACCCCACATCTGACACCCACTCCTCTCACATCAGTTGCCCAGCCGTTGGCACTGAGCTCTTGCAGCACTCGTACACACAGGATAGAGAGTGAGATTATGCAGAGAGGTAGTTAAGAACAGACAGGACAGACTGCAGTGATCAGGCTCAGGGCTCAACCAAACAAACCTACTGGCTGGCCACAGTTTACAGGCAACTGGTCCCTTTTGTACCTTTTGTCTGTCTACCCCACCTTTTTGTTCCTTCCTGCTCCTCTTCCCCTGCACATTGCCTCCTTGGCTGGTGTAGTCCCATAGACACGCTCCAACATCCCGGACCCTCAGGTTCGCATCCTTATCTGTTAAAAAGTTCCAAGTTTGCCTGCAGTTTGTTGATAACCCATTAGCTAGTGTGACTGACCTGGTTTGTTCCTTATCTTTGTCTCCATAATGTTTGTCTTTCAGGTATATTTTCTCTGTGTATTTCACTTTTTGCTTCCCTCTTTTCCTTATCATCCCATTTGACAAGTTTCTCAGCCAACATATCTCACTGAAATAGACATTCCCACATTCCACATACCTTTACCAATTCGTGACTGACCAGGTTTGGTTCTTGTTACCGTCTCTCTTATAATTTGTTGGTCAAATTTGTGTTTCTGGATGTTCTTGTTTATGGCTTCTGTCTTTTCTTATTATCATTTTTTGCACCGAAAATATCCCTGATCAGGTACCCCTTAAAGAGTAGGTGCTCTCTCCTTCTACATACTCTTATAACTTAGTGGGATAAACTTGGAGTACAAATTGTGAGGATTGTATATTGTGGGTAGCTTTTAGTATTATCTGTGGAGTATAGATATATGTATTAATACTCCTAGTTTGAATTTGTTATAAGATTAGCTGTGTTGTTCTGTATAAAGCATAATGGGAGGACGGTATAATAGTGCTGAGAGCCCGTTAGGGTGTATTTAGCTCACACGAACGAGATTGGGGAACCACCTGGTGATAATGTGAATAGAGAAACCTTGATGAAATATTATAATCAGTGGCCATTGTATAAATTAAATGAGGAATAAAAGTGGGCTCTTAATGAAACTTTGAGCTATGGTACTTTAATGTTATTCTTGAAAAGAGAAGGAAAATGGAGTCAAGTTACGTATGCTGATATATTTTTCATTTTGCAAAATCACTCAGAGTGGCAGGAAGAATGTGGTATTAATTTGACACCAACGGATCCTTCTGTTTTAACATCGGAAAAGGAGCGGAACAAAGTACAGGGGAAGCTGAAACGATGTTGTTCAGCATGTAGAATAAGACAGAAAATTCCCCTGATGAGAGGAGAGGATAGGATAGAAGATTACGTGCCCTCATGGTGCGGGGGTAGAATTGAAGATTATGTGCCTTTGCCTTCCGAGGTGGCAGATGATGAAGCTTTGGAGAGTGAAGAGAAAAACAGGGAAAATAAATTGAGTTATTAATTGTTAGTGGAGCAACTTATTCAGTTTTGAATCAGGAATTGATATCATTAGATAAAGATTTTGTAACAGTAGTGGGAGCTACTGGCCAGCACGAGAAAGCTTTCTTTTTATAGCCAATCAAATATAAATTGAGAAAACAAATTGGAATTCGTAAGTTCTTATGCCTGAGTCTCCATAACTGTTACTAAGACAAGAGCTATTAAAACAATTGAAAGCAATAGTAATATTCAAACAAAGTGAAATTCAAGATAAAAAGTTGAGATTTTAAATTTGGCAATGATTCAAACTGACAAGCAAAGCCAAATACCTCAGGAAATATTGGATCATGTATTTCCAGGGGTATGGGCTTCAAGAGTTTCTGGTAAATCAAAGAATGCAGAACCAGTGAAAATTAATCTGAAACTTACAGCTGGAGCAATCAAAATCAAACAATATCGTCTGAAATTAGAGGAAAGAGAAGGGATAAAAGAAATAATCAGTAACTTTTTGCAATTTGGGCTGCTGATAGAATGTAAGTTGGAAGTTAACACTCCAGTCCTGTCGGTAAAAAAACAGATGGTAAAAGCTATAGGTTAGTGCAATACTTGAGAGCAATAAACAAAATTACTGAAGATTTACACCCAGTAGTAGCTAGCCCTTGCACATTGTTAACTAAATTGTGAGATAATCACAAATGGTTTACTGTGTTGGATTTGAAAGACAGCTTTTTCTGTCTTGCATTAGCCAAAGAGAGTCAGAAGCTTTTGCTTTTGTGTGGGAAAATCCCAATACTGGGAGAACGACCCATTTAACCTAGATAGTGTTACCACATGAACAAGAACTTGAAGCCCAGGAAGCTCTTCCAGGAAATGGGACTTCGTTATCTCCTTATAGCCACAAAAAAACCCCCAAAGAAGATCGTCTGCAGTGGACTGTAAATTTACTAATTTTCTGGAATTAAGTGGACATCGAGTTTCCCAACAGAAAGCCCAACTGATATGGCATCAAGTAATTTATCTGGGATTTGATATCTCCAGAGGACAGCGAGAGCTGGGGACAGAGCAAAAAGAAGCTATTTGCTAGACACCAGAACCTGCAATGGTAAGAGAGCTCCAGACATTTGTTGGAATGACAGGTTCGTGCAGACTTTGGATTTATAATCATGAACTTTTAGTAAAGCCTTTGTATGAACTGTTAAAAGAGAACACTTCCAAGTTGAATTGGAAAGGAGAAGCCAGGACAGCTTTTTCACAGCTTAAAAAGGAACTGATGAGGGCTCTGGCCCTGGGCCTCCCAGATGTTACCAAACCATTTTGGTTATTCTCATATGAAAGGTTAGGCATTGCTCTGGGTGTCCTAGCACAGCAATTAGGACCCTATAAGTGAGCAGTGGCCTGCTTCTCTAAGCAATGAGATGAAGTGAGCAAAAGCTGACCTGGCTGTCTTCAAGCTGCAGCAGCGGTTGTACTCAATACACAGGAAGCTCACAAGTTCACTATGGGACAGAAAACGGCTGTGTTAGTGTTCCGTACAGTCACAACCATACTGGAGCCTAAGTGTAACTATTGGTTATCCCCCTTGAGATTCCTGAAATACCAGATGATGTTAGTAGAACAAGACGATGTAAATATTGTCACTGCTAACATTGTCAATCCAGCTTCTTTCCTCACTGGATCTGTTTCAGAGCCTGTGGTTCACGATTGCTTGGAAACAATAGAAGCTGTTTACTGCAGCAGGCCAGATTTAAAGGAACAGCCATTGGAAGATGCTGAAGACTCCTGGTTCACTGACTGAAGCAGCTTTGTAAAGCAAGGAGCATGTAAAGCTGGGTTTGTGGTGACAACTAACCATAAGGTAATCAAAGCTAAACCTTTGCCTCCTAGGACTTCCACCCAGAAAGCTGTGCTCACATGAGCTTTAAAATTATCCAAAGAGAAGGAGATTAATATTTAGACTGATTCAAAGTACGCTTTTAGAGTGGTGCATGTCTATGGATCCATTTGAAAGGAATGAAGTTTATTAACAGCACAAGGAAAACAGATTAAACATGATACTCCAATTGTTGGAAGCTGTGCTGTTACTAGAAAAGTTGCCATCGTGCATTTCAAGGAGCATCAAAAGGAAAACACTGATCAGGAAATTGGAAATAAATTGGCAGATTACACTGCGAGACGAGCTGTTGAAATGATAGAGGCAGATATGAAAGTGATGTCTCTGATCCTGGAGGGCTGTCTTCTCAAACCGACATCAGTAAACTATGCCTTGCAGTATGTTATGGAAAACTGTATTAGAACACAACAAAACTCATTGGGGAGCTGATGCTCCATACCAAGATTTGATTAAAAGGTAAGAGTGAATTTATATACTATTTAGAAACAAGTGACCCAGCAATGTGAAGTATGTCTGGAAAACAATCTTAATACTGTAAATAGGTTACAAATAAGAACAATTAGAAAAGGGAAATGTACTAGGACAATATTGGCAAATAGATTTCTCCAAACTCCCTAGAAAAGGGGAAAATTGGTATTTGCTGGTATTAAGAGATACCTTCTCAGGTTGGCCAAAAGCATTCCCCTGCCAAACTAGTAAAGTCAGAAAAGTAACTAAGGCTTTGTTAAATGAAATCATACCCTGATTTGGGGTGCCTACTGTGATGTCCTCTGACAGAGGGCCATTTTGTTGCACAGGTAGTACTGCAAGTCAGCGAAACATTAGAGATTGATTGGTAGTTGCATACTCCCTACAAGCCTTAAGCAAGTGGGCAGGTAGAAAAGAAAAAGAATCATATAATCAAACAGCAGTTAAATAAAATTTGTCAAAAAGCTAATTTGAAGTAAAAACAAGCACTACCTTTAGGGCTGCTCAGAATTAGAGTTAAGCCTTGAGTCAAGGAAAACTTAAGTATTTTCCTTCAAGCCAAGAGATTAAATTTATGTTAGCACTTTTTCAGGTCCACCTTTAGAAGAGAAGTGGAATCGACCATTCCAGGTGTTGCTGGTAGCCTTTACTGCAATCAAGATTGAAGAGCAACCTGCCTGGATTCACTATTCAAGAGTGAAGAAAGCACCAGATAAGAAGCAGAACAGGTCATAACAAGTAGACCTACCACTTCACAATTTTCTCACCATTGATCTTAGTGACTTCAGAAGGTATAACTGCAGTTACAAAATGCTTTTATTCCTAGTTAGCTGTTACACTAATCTTTACTGAAAACTATTATAGCCCAAAATGAACTAAAAGAAATGTCTGCACAGGTCAAATCTGAAACTGCAAAATATCCCTTGTTAGCATTATTAGTGATAATTATAATATTGACAATAGCGAA
This sequence comes from Caloenas nicobarica, assembly GCF_036013445.1. Classification (NCBI taxonomy): domain Eukaryota; kingdom Metazoa; phylum Chordata; class Aves; order Columbiformes; family Columbidae; genus Caloenas; species Caloenas nicobarica. The sequence continues at coordinate 42,914,444 of NC_088284.1, read as the reverse complement.
TTTTGGTTTTGTTACAAACTAAAGACTCTTACAAAGTAGAATTTGGGCTTTGCCCATGGTATTACTAATTTTACTTCGTAGCTGTGACATCCCCTATCGCAGGGCAGTGTGTCTTCACCTCCACCTAGCTGGGGGGTTAGGAGGAGTGGGACCCTCAGTCGATTGACAGGGTCCTCAACAAAGGAGGTGCCCAGAGAAACTGAGGAGCTTCTGGACCATGTTGTAATGCCCACAGCCAGATCTGACCAGCCTATAAAACAGGATCTGCAATGAAGACCCCCTTTGAGTGATCTTCTCAGAGCAGCAGGTCTGCCAGCTGGAGCCCTCTCCTTAGACTGGGAAGCTGTCTAAGGAGACTTTCTGGGATGGAGAGTGCCTCACCTCCTTGTTTGGGTGAGTGGTTATTTTTCTCTACTGGATATATCCTTGAAGGAATCCTTGCCTAACCCAAGCAAGTGTGAGCCCTTGCCTAACCTGGGTGAGTGATTATTTCTTCTGAGTAGCCACGAGCGAGAGGCCTCTTGTTTTGTTTCTTGTGAGTGAATGCGTGCATATTGTGGATGCTCATTATTCTTATGTTGTCGTACCCCAATAATCTCCTCAACTGATATCCGAATCTGTATTTTATGTTGCCAGAGTGCTAAATAATTGTATAAACCCTAGTTTATAGAAACACTAGTCAGTTTATGGGCTACACTTTTCCAGCTAGAATACAGCCTGTTTTGGAACTTGTTGTCTGTCTAAAACTGACTTTTGAGGTGCCTCTGTGACAAAGTAGTATATAAATGAATCAGTGGAAAAGAGCACCAGAGAAAAACGGACAAGACCTCAAATCTCTTGGTTAAAATCATATGAAGAATTGGTAGGATTTGAAGGAATTTGCATATGTATCTGTTGTTGAAAAAGACATTTGATCCAAATTACTGTATGATGTGTAGAAACCTCTCCACCAAATGAGAGATCCACAGCTGCAGCTCTTGGTTACAACTATTCTGCATTCAGCGCCTGGTACCTGTTCTCAGTTAATGTGTTATTCTTGGCATTTCACCAGTTCTGTCCCTTAATAGTGCATCAGTTATACAATCTGAAATGATTATACAATGTAATCAAGCACTGCAATTTAACACTTCTACTGATAATTTTAATTTGGGGAACCAACTCTGATTTCTGATAGCTTCATTTGATTTGAACTCCTTTCAATAATAATGAGATGAAAAACAGGTCTCTAGGCTAGCTTATTGATGTGAGAAACCAGTCTGAAAAGTGACAACACAGATCTAACTCTCCTAGTAATTTATTGTCAAATGCCTTTAAATAGTTCTTTGTGCTTTACAGTGAGTGATTGAAAAATCATATGTTTTGCTTACTGAGACTGTTGGCAACAAAACCATGATTTTGAATGCAAAAAGATCCAGAGAACTTGAAATGCCACTGACACACTCCAGAAATATATTTTTTATTGTTATGACTTAACCTCCTTTCCCATTCTCACTTTGAGATATGTGACTTCCTTGAAGTGCTTGTTGTGCTTATTCTGGTGGCAAAGCTCACATACATGGGAAGACTTGTGCTTATCATCAGCAGCTTATCTCACTACAGTTTGGAGCTGCCAACAGCCATTGTTGAACTCAATAAGACTTCTAGAAGACTTAAAGGTGTGACCAACATGCCATGGCTGTCATTTGTCTTGGGAGATGGTTTCTCTGATGTGGTAGGGTGAGTGTGTTTCCTGGGCTCGCAGAGTTACCTGTTGTGCATTTGGCTTAGTGAAGGATAATGTCTCTGCTGCTGCCTTTCATATTTTTCTTTTAATTATTTTCTCCATTTTCCTTTTCTCTTCCCCCTTTTCTTTCAGAAAAGTTTGCCTAGATTTGCATCTTTATTCAGCATCCCCAGTTTGCCCATGCCCTTATCATGCCTCATGCTGTGAGGAGTGGAGAGGAAGTTTCTCTTCTAGGTGCTGTCTCTCTGCCTTCAGGGCACTGTGAATGTAGAAGGCATGACACGGAGGATTACAGATTCAAGGGGCCAAACTGGAACAGAGATCATGGATATAGCTGGCAGGTCACGTCATGCCTTGGGGAGAACAGTGTTTGTCTGCAGTGGGAAAGTGTATCCCAGTAAGAAACTACAGCTAGCCTTCAGAGGGGGCAGGCATCATTAGTTTTCAAATATAACTTCCTGGGGGTGACCATTCACAGTGTAGGCAAGATGCTATGCTGACAAAGAACTTGTGTTCCCATGATTTGCATGAATGTTACTTGTGAGAGGCCAGAAAACATTACAATGCTAAGAGATGATGCTTTAGCTGCTGCTGGAGAATACACCTTCTTTACCACCTTCTGAACATAAACACTGAAATCAGCATTGCTTGGTTGGGTGCCCTTGCCTGCAAAGTCATTCTTATTTCCCCTTTCCATACTCGTCTTTCATATTTACAGCTTCAGTCCTGTAACATGGGCATGCTGGGAGAAATTTCAAGCCTGGCACTACAGGCAGGGCAGCTTGGGTGACCTAAGTAAAAAGTTCTTCCATGCAAAGAAGAATTACAACTGATCAGTTATAACAGCTCTTGGGACAAGCCTCTCCCAGAACACAGGACATATCTTACGCATGGATAGAAAGTGTTCTGATTATCCCATTTTAATTACTCTAGTGCAGACAAGTTCGATTAGCCAGGGACCAGTCCTGATCAGAATTTTAGTAGCTTGACTTGCTTCAATTCATTTTAACATTTGCCTTCAACACCCTTCCAGACCCACTAATCTCCATTATAAATGTTACTTCTTAGGAAACAAATGATAATGGAAAAAAGGTAAACCCGATAAACTTATTGCAGGGAGAGGAGATAGGAATCAGATTATACTTCATTTGTTTAACTCAATGTTCTGCAAAACCAGTTTATTTTGATTTAAATGTAGATTCCATTGAACAATTTTGCTTTTCTATATCTTTAGTCATATATCTCTTTGCTGACTTCAGGTTGACCACGCTGTAGAACAAAGAACACACCAAATAATAAAAAAGCCATCATAAATCCACTATGACCAAAAATAATGGTGGGACTAATAATACTTTTGTCCTGATTGTTTCCTTTCCTAGAAGAAATGGTCCAGTTTCTTATGGAACTGTATGTGGTCTTAATAATGAAATGGATATTACACTGAAGGGGAAATGTGACAGTGAAGTAGTCTTGATTGCAAACAGGTGTGCAAATTAAATACCTTGGATGAACCGAAAAATAAGGAAGAGTGAAAAGTATGAAGGCAGATGAAAATTTCTCAGTGCTTTTAAGACACTGATGGGAAAACAAACAAAACTTCAAAGAACACAGAACAACTCTGTATGTTATGAATCAGAAGAGAGGTCATCCACATTAAACTGTTCAATGCATGCTAATTGAACTCTGTATTCACTTTGCATCTGTGATATAAGCACTTCGGCTGCAAGCAGCTGAGACAGGGCCTGAGAGTCAGGACTCAAGTGCTTTCTTATGACTTAGTGCTGACCTAGCAAACCCTTTGTCTTGTTTTACTGAAGAGAAGCTGCTAAATTAATGTATACTGTCATTAAGTTACAAAAGACACACCCATCATTAACCAATTGACATGATAAATGCTTTCTAACCACCTGCAAAATGAGGGGATATTGTTCAAGTTTTAGATCCTTCTGCATGACAAGAGGGTGACAGGAGATTAACACATTGTTTAGAAGCAGAGTGCTTAGTTAATATTTAACTAATAATTAATAGATGTATTGTAAGTAAGAAACTAAACAATTATAACTAACATCATCAATTTTTCTTAATATAGATGTACTGTATGTCAAAATTTTCAAAAATTGTAACACATATGTAATGATTATATTAATATAAGCAAGGCAAGAGAATCCAGTCTTTGGAGCACTTATGGAGGACTATCTCCAGAGCTCCCCAGCACTGATAAAATAAAGAATGCTGCTTAAAAGTATAATTGACTCTGTTGTTAAGTTTATTTCTTCATTTCACTACCTATTCCTCATCCTACATTTAGAGAATGTGGCAAACTGTGACTGCAGACACCTTAAGATGGGTGTGCAAGGCTCAGTCTCCTTGGGAAGGAACTAACAGCTACTGAGCAAGTCACTCAATAGACAATGCTGATGGTGAGTGACAATTTCTGTCCTTAGACCATAAGGGGTACCAAAACCTTGAATATGACAGGGCCCTGTTTTGGATAACAAAGAGTTTTGAATAGAGAAGGAGGAGATAAGCAAGAGCTGGGGAAGACACAAACTCTGCCCTTTTTTTCTGAAATATATTCTGAGCCCGAAGATAGCTCAGGGCTGAACGGAGCAAAAAACCCCTGCATTTAGCTTTTTTTTCTCTCAGAAGAGAGAGCTGGTTCACCCCCTCCAAGTGGTGAATTTATTTCTACAAAGGGACCAAGCAGGACCTCTGTCTGCAGAGAGTTCTGCAAGTGAATCTCCTATTGATAAGAAGGGGAGAGAATCTAGCACAGTTTCCATGTTTCCATGCCCCGCTCTTGGGAAGCTATGGCTGAAGGTCAAAGAGACCTGTGGAGGCTGCAGCATGCTTGTGTTGGCAGTTGCACTTCCCCCCCCACGCCCTGAGAACTGGTGTGGTAGTTGCACTGGCAGCTGCCCATCCCCCTCTCAGAACTGGGGCCTTCAATGGGGCAGTTAACGGCTCTTTGTGGAGACCCAGAGTCGGTGGGCAGGGTCGTTAGCAGAGGAGGGGCCAAGAGCGCCCACAGCCCAGAGAAGCTGAGAAGCTTCTCGAATGCCCACAGCCAGATCTGAGCAGACTATAAATGGGGTTCCCGCCGGCAACTCCCTTTTGTGTGGTCTCCTCGGAGCTGCGGGTCTGCCATGCTGCTGGAGTCCCTCCCGTTAGACGGAGAAGCCGTCTAAGGTAACCTCCCGGGATTGGGAGTGCCCCACCTCCGCATGTGGGTGAGTGATAAATTACTGAATATATGCTTTAAAGTCCTTGCCTGGTAGGCAAGTGTACCTTCCTCGTCTGGGACAGACGAGTGTAAAGTCCTGGCTGCAGTAGGCTAGTGTTTATCTTCTATGGGCAAAATGGGGCAGAGAGGGCTCTGGTTTGTTTTTCTTGTGAGTGCGTATATGCACGCTGTGGATCCTCATTCTTATTTTGCTGCACCCCAAATAATTTCCTGACCTAATATCCAAACCTTTATCTTATGTTATCAGAGTGCTAGTCCGCCTAAACTTCTATTTGGGATGCCTCCATGACAATGATGAAAACAGATGAGGAATCCTCTTGCACGATGACAGGTTTGAAGACCCTGAAGGATAATCTCTGGTGGAAGGGACTAACATGGTCCTGGCTGTCTATCTAAGAATGCTTGCAGCAATCTTGGAATGTGAAGGAAAGAGCTTCACCAAATACTGTGTCTTCTGCCAAAGGTAACCATTAATCATGTATTCTGGGCTGACCTCCTTAGAATTCCTGAAAGATGGTCTACTGTGTCCATAACAGGTCTGCTGCGTTTCGATGTGACACCAGACCTTTGAGGGATGTTATTTTGGATTGTATGATGGCAGATATGCTCTGCAGCAATTCCCCAAGTAATTCCAGGAGAGCAGGCCAGGGGAGGACAGGACTTAAAGAGGTAACAGAGGTTCAATGCCACCTGACTGCTTTTAGTTCACTTATACTTTAAAGAATGGCCCAGCTTACTATTGACAACACAAGCAAAGATTGGTCTAGCTTGTTCCTTGCCAGGCCACTCAGCTTACATGAATGTGACATGCACAGTAGTGCAGGAATTATGGCTCCAAGCACCATGAGACAGTGTCAGATGTGGAGTCACACTAGGGCATTATACCTGTCAAACCAAAATGCAGTCTCTGAGTCCAGGGAAGACAGAAATCTCCTATGGAGCAGGAGAGCAAAAGCTCACCTGATACTGATTTTCAAATTTTTTATGAAAGAGATGCCTTATGATACCACTGACTTTTTGTTTATGTGCTAGTTTTGGCTAGGATAAAGTTATTTTTTTGTCATAGTAGCTAATATGGGGCTATGTTCTGGATCTGAGCTGGAAACAGGGAAGTTTTAGTTATTGCTGAACAGTACTTACAGAGTCAAGGCCTTTTCAGCTCCTCATACCACCTTGCCAGTGATGAGGCTGAGAATACATGAAAAGTTGGGAGGAAACATATCAGGGACTGCTGACCCCAGCTGGCCATAGGGATGTTCCATACCATATGATGTCATGGTCAGTATATAAACCTGGGGGAAGAAGAAGGAAGGAGAGGATGTTTGGAGTTACGGCTTTTGTCTTCCCAAGTAACTCTTACATTTCAGGGAGCCCTGCTTTCCTGGAGATGGCTGAATGCCTGCCTGCTGACAGGAAGCAGGCAATAAATTCCTTGTTTTGCTTTCCTGTCTTGCGTGGCTTTTGATTAACTTATTAAACTGTCTTTATCTCAACTCCCAAGTTTTCTCACTTTTATTCTTTTGAAACTCTCCCTCATCCCACCAGGAGTGAGGGAGTGCCTGTCTGGTGCTTAGTTGCCAGCTGGGGTCAAACCACAATAGTTTAGTAAGCAGGTGGTGTTATAAAAGTTACCACAGGGATGACACAGAGGCAAAGTGTTTATAATGACACAAAATTGAAAATTTGAAGTTTAAATTTCTTTTTCATCTCCGTGTAGGATACTCTTTTCAATGTATGACAGAACTCACTGTGGTCTGTTTGTTCCTTGCCTAACAAGGAATGTGACCTGGATTTTGACTATTGTAAGAAAGGTTAGTTACAGCTTTAAAAGCAAAAACAAAGAAAACAACAAACAGATGAAAATTCCAAACCAAACAAAACCAACAAAACCCCCAAATCAAAAGAAACCAAAACAAACACCAAACCAAAACCTGACATGAAACCCCTAAGTATTTCTTAAGGTGCAAATTAAGCACAATAATTGTGCTTAAACTCCACTAAAGGTCAGTTTGTAAAGAAGACAAACTATTACTTATTAGTTGCGTGTCCCCAAGGAAATATCATCTCCCCACAGAAGAGCTGGAACTTCTTCTCAAGTTCAGGAATATGGTATTTTCCAAGTGAACTATGCATTTCTTTTTCCTTTCTGTGTTTCATACCACTTCTGAGACCCCAGAGATAGTAATGACACTTCCAAATAAAGTGTTTCAGTGAATTTAACCAGTACACTGTTGACCCTCATCTTCCAGCTCATTAATAACACGCTGAAAGATCTCTGACCAAACAACCCTTTTGGTAAATGTTGCCACCTGACTTAATTCACTGGTATTTAACACTGCCTTTTGTATGCTAAATACCTTCATGCTGCTGAAATTTGTGCAACAGTGTTCACAACTAAGATGATCTGAGTTAGAATTCCTGGGTAAGATAATTACAGGTTTTGGTTTCAAAACCAGAAAGAAGCTTCATCACTTAAGTCCGCCTATACAGAGAATACATCAGGGCTTATGAGCATACCTAAGAGCTGACAAAGATTCAAATAGTACCTATACGGCTATTACGGGGTTAGCTATTCGTATTTAACTGTATAGCTGTTACACAGCTACATTTAACTCTCTTAGGAAAATAGTGATCAGAATGTTTATTCTTTCAAATTTCAGAGTGTGTGGAAGTAATTTGAAAAAATCTGGCTGACTTATTTGGCGTTGGGGTTGGAGTCTTTGTGGTTCAGACCTCTAATACTTTGTTTCTGACGTTAATGGTTGTGGCGATCCATGATTGTTCCCTAGTGAGGCTCTGGATCCCACGGAAGTAATCAATACAGTCATGTAAGTGTTCATGTATCTTCTGCCAGCTTAAAGTGAACCGACAACAGGTTTTGACTCTGGTGGGCTGGGATTTACTTTGTAAAGACTGGGATGGATTTCACTGAGGGTGCAAGACTGATGCTGGGGTTTTGTTCATGTATACTTGAACAGCTGTACTACAGCTAGACACTAAACTTCTAATAGGAGAGAAGCAGGGTTTCTTGGGCTCTGTTGGGTTCTGGTCCAGGAAGCCCTGAACCAGAGAGATTATTTAATATTGCCTAGAGTGAGATTAACATGCAAACGAGGTCAAATACTGCTGAACTCGGGAACTTTATTGAACACTGGTAAAGAAAATAGCGATAGGACAGGGTGGAAATGAAAAGATTAGGAAAGTAGTAAACTTAGCAGGTGGTGGGGACAGGTTTGCGAGAGAAAGATTACCGCCATGGATCTAGGATCCAACCAACTTCTCTCTTAGGCAGAGTTGCATGTCTCAGGGAGGCAGGTCATCTGTCGCTCATGAGGTGGCCACCCTTTACATCCCTGGGAGGTATACATATCGTGCTGGTTGGTGGTGGGGATCCCTGGGTCACACGCATCCCGCATGGTCATACAGTTTTTTATACTGCCTGGTTCATGCCTTTGCACACACTCCCCCAGTCCCAGCACACTGGTCCTGTGCAGCACCACACATGGTCTGGCAGGGGCAGGTGATTTGCCTGTGGCCAGGCCAGCCTCCCATTGCCTGTAGCCAGGCAGGATCCCTATGGGACAGGTCTCCTATTGCCTGTAGCTAGGCGCGTTTCTTGTAGCTGGGCAGGCTTCTGAAGAGTGATGTCATCATTTGCAGCAAGACAGGAGCAAGCAGACTTTGAGACAACTTAAAATATGTTCCCTGACAGGCTCAAACTCGGTCATATGAATAAACCTAAGTAACTCCTGGTAATGTTTGTGATTTCCTTGGGAACACCCTGGAGAATGAGATTCCAAACAGGTTGCCCTATAGGGAAGGTGTTGGTAACCTGATAGTCTTTCACCATTCCAGTTAACAGAATTGTTCCCATCTGATGTCCCCCATCACATCTGCTTTGTTCTCTTCAAACATCATTACAGCTTTACTGACTTCACAGTGACGTCATTTCCCATGTCTGTGTTTAGCGTGTCTCATGCCTGTGAAGTTCTAGGCACCTTGGTAAATGTAAATTTTTATAAGCAGCTCATGATCTAGCTGCCCAATCAGCAGTTACCATTTGTGTTTCTGGCTGATGTGGCAGTACATGAGGCCATTATGGTGGAATGGATCCTACATATGGGTGATGCAGCTGGAGATGGTACTGTGAATCAGAAAGCATGTTTTCTCTCACTCAACTGTAATTATTGCAGAGATGATGAAACAGGAATAGACAGCAAATAGCACAGGTATTTGTATAATCTGCTAAGCAGGTGAAAGTATCCTATCCTGCTGGCCATTCAGTAGGTAATAGTGGATGTCAGCAAGAAGTCTCTGAAGGCATGCAAACATGGGGAAGAAGGTTCTTATTCTAAAATTCCTGCAGATTCCTGATTTTTACTCCTACATTAGTGAGGAGCGATGTACAAGTTTGGCTGAATGTCCCATCTTCATAGATAAGGGATATCTATCCCTCACAAGACAGACACAAGGAGTAACTTTAGCTACCTGCGCTAGCTCGGATCTCGGCAGGAATACCCCTGTATCTTTGCACTAGAGCCTTGGGACTAAAAATAGTACAGCTATATTCTTCAGGGTTTGATGAGACTAGCCTGTTGCTGCTCAGCTGATCATAATTCTGGAGACCGTTTGTGAGAGGGAAGCTCAGGTATTTTTTGCAATGGTGCATTATGTAATAGAGATATAAGTGGTTTACAAGGTTTGTTTGCCTTTGAGGATGGCTGTTTTCATCTGTGGTTTGTTCTGGGCTATTTGTCAGAACAGATTATGTGCCATTCAAATCATACCTGCTGTGTTCATCTTTACAAAAATCATGACTGGTGCTAAAATGGAGATGGGATCAATTGACGAAGAGGCTTCACTCTTCAGGCAGAGCACATTCAGGATCTCTAGGGTAAGGTGGAGATATGGCCTTCTTGAAATAGGAGGAGAGCTGTTCTTTCTTGTTTTTACCCATCACAGCTTTCTGTTAGTCTTTGGTAAAGCAGCAGTAAGTGATCAATGCTGTACCTCTGACAGCACCTCCTGTACCCATCTGGCTTGTGGCAAGTGGTGGACCTGCAGATTTTTACTCCCTTGCATCCCCATGGAACTTCAGGGTAGGGAGCTGGTGGGAGATGATGCACAACTCAGTCCACATAGCTTCTCTGAGTGCAACTCTCCCCAAGTGTGGTTGTTGGCTAGTTTTTCCTGACAGGACACCAACAGAGGTTGACTTCATTAATGTTTATAAATATGGAAAGGGCAAGTGTCACAAAGATGGACCCAGGCTCTTCTTGGTGACAACCAATGGTAAGACAAGGGTCAGTGGGTTCAAACTGGAACACAGGAGGTTCCACTTAAATATGAGAAGACACTTCTTCACAGTGAGGGTAACAGAACACTTGAACAGGCTGCCCAGGGAGGTTGTGGAGTCTCCTTCCCTGGAGACACTTAAAACCCACCTGGACGCCTTCCTGTGTAACCTCATCTAGGTGTTCCTACTCTGGCAGGGGGATTGGACTAGATGATCTGTTGGTGTCCCTTCCAATCCCTAACATTCTGTGGTTCTGTGATATCCAAAGTCCTGGAAGAAGTTTCGTAATGCATTTTTACAGATGTCAGTCAGTTTTTAACCTGGAAGCCTCAGTTTTTAACTTGGCAGCCCCAGAACAGTCTGGAGCTACAGCAAATATTGCTGGTGATTTTTGGCATCAAGCAGCCAGCAGTCACGTTGGCATCTTTAACAGTGCGATGACGAGGACAGGTCTGCCCATGAATCTGAATTTAGATATCCAGGGGAGGGAAAGGCAGGAAGATGTTAATATCTGCTTCTAATTTAAAGACCAATTTAGACAAGCACAGGTGTAGGAAACTTACAGGTAACTCAGGGATGAACACTGCTTAATATTCACTCTGCTGCCTTCAGAAACTACCCATATGTGCTCTGGAGTCTGGAGAGCTTTTGTGGGAGCAATTTCTGAATGAGTGAAGTATACCAGGAGAGAACAGGTCTTGAAACTAAAATGGGACTTGATGAAACAAACTCCCCTCTAGTCTCTCAGAGCTCGTCTAGTTGTGGCTTGCTAAATGAAGCCATTAAGTCAAAGATTTGATCCCTGCTTCTCTGGAAGGGGAAGAGGCTATCTGGTGCCAGTTGACTAACTGAGTGGTCCTGTGGTGGTGCAGCCCACCAGGCCACTCTGAGATCTCAGAAGAAGCCAGCATTGTGCTGTTATCTTGGTCGCAAGTACAGTGGTTTGGGCATCAAGCACTCTCTGGCCACACGTGGGTCATGTGCTGCCTGAATTTTATATCAGAACCACTCTGAGATCTCAGGATAAGCCATGCATGCTTTGGGAAAAACTCCCATTTTGTTGTTATCTTGAGCTGAAAGGAAGGAGAGAGCAAAAGTGTAGGAGATTACACAATTTTCCCTGTTGAGCAGGGTAAGAAAAGGGAGACCTTTGTTGCTGTGTCTCTATCACAGGTGCCTCCCACCATGTTGCTTCCTGGGACAAAGGGAAGAAGTGGAGATGTTGACTGGATCATCAGGCAGGGGACTGACATGCTGCTTGTTAGCTTGTGCTAGAGACTCTGCTGCTGCTGCTTTTTTGCTGCTTTTACTTGTGTCAACTGAAACAACATACATCCTAGAGTCTCTTTTATTTCACAGGGCCCTAGAAACTCTGCTTTCCATTTAAGTGCTAGGAGGCTTTCTTTATCATGGATCACTGAGTGTCCCAAATGTAGAGGGCACTAGCCAGTATCTCCTCCCTACATAGCTCTTCTCCATGCCACTCTGACTTCCTAATATTTTATTTAGTGTTGAGCCAAGAATTTTGTACTGAAGGAGTTATGTAAATTTCTGTTGGGTCTAGAGCTTGAAATGCTTTTTTATTCTTATTGGTGGGAAGCATCTGTGATGCTCGAAAAGGCAATCACACTTGCCTGCTCTGCACCTGCGTTATTACTATTAATCATAAACGCATCATTTAAACAGAGGCTTTTCATGTGCAAAGTACTTTACAAGCAATTTCAATCTTCCTCAGAAAACCTGTGTTAAAAAGGTATAAATTTTGTGTGGGTGAGCACTTGAAAGACAGGAAATGCCAATGTGAAGCTTGCCACCATGGTTCTGCACTGTGTGCATAATTATTATTTATTAATTTTTGGCTTTAAACAACTCTCTAAAAGTTCCTATTAAGAACAGGATTCCATTGAGCTGGATTAAAAACCAGTTCCTCTTTTGAGAATGAACAGGACAGGAGAGGGATTGTGAGTCGAGAGAGAATACTGCAGGAGAGTACACCAGGAAGAGAATAAGTCTGGGTGAAGCTGGAAGCCCTTCAAGATGCCTGAGCACATTGTCAGTTTTTTCAAAAGCAAGATGGGTACTTCCTGCACAATTTGATTGCCAGTATAGTTTCATCCTTGCCAAAATATTTTACCAAACTTATGAAACATTCTAGCTGTGTAGAGTACCCTTTTGCTCATGTGCATGTGGCAGATGTGCTCAACACCTCCCCCCAAGCCAAATTAGGAGCAGTTTGGTACAGACTCCAAAGGAGGTAAAGGCCTGAGATGCTGCCAGGCCAAGAACTCCTTTTAGGAAACCCACAAGGAAGCAGAACAGCACACTGAACACCGATACATTGTAGGTACAAGGAGTCTTGTGCTTACTTTTCCCACTGTATACAATTCGACTATGAATCAACCACTTTATTCTATAAATACGATAGCCTGGGTGAGACTACTTTGAGGTCTCTCTACTACACATGGCAATGATTTTTTTACTACTCACAGATCCCTGGATAATCCAAATTTCAGTTTCATACCAATCATTTAGCTTAAGTAAATGCATACCAAATAGAATGAATCACTTAGAATTATAAGGTTGTGTGATTTTTAATATACTGTGTGCTTCATGTTACTTAGTAAGCTGAATTTGCTGAAATCTTAAGCTGTATGCTGTAAAGTTCTGCTGATATTTGCCAAACTTACGCCTACTTAATATAAACAAAGCGGCTACAGTGAACATCAGTGAGATAAGGCCTGTTTTGCACTTTACTGGGAAGAAATAGGATTCATTCAGACAAAACAACACCTTCAAGGCTATGAGCTATAAAGAATATCTACAGTTAAACAAAACAAAGGCCCATCTGATATCAGTGAAAAAGATCCAATGAGAAGCAAGAAGACCTCAGACTCATGTTGCTGTTGGACTGAATCATGGTGTGAGGGGTAGGTAAATAGTCTGCAGGGGTATAAAACCCCAGAGATTTTTATGATTGGCTGGGACCTCTGCAACGGCACCTAGCTCAAGCCAACACTGCTGCTATACTACTCCATTAAATCATTTATTTATGCGAACTCTGAGAGTTTGCTTTGAGACACCTAGAATCCAGATTTCAGAACAACCTGACACCAAGGTCATGGAGGGGAGGTAAGTAGGTTGAGATGCAGATTCGCGCAACTTTGAAATCCTAGGCAAGAGATACAAAGAATCAGGTGTGCACATAACAATCCTTTGGCCGTAAGTACATGTAAACCCTTAACTGTTTTCCCTTACCCTCTATGTTGCTTAGACATCAAGTCTGGGACTAAGTTTGGATCCAGCCACACCTAGGCTCCTCTCTGAGGAGTTTAGAAAGCAAGGGGGTCCATTCTAAACTTTGTGACTCAATGGGAGGGCCTTTCTCTGTCCTTTCATATCTCTTGTCCCCATAGAAATCACTCTAAAACAACTTTCACCCAATTCTGCTTGGCATATTTCCTCCATGTAGTAAGTAACAGAGTGAACCTTGCCATTGAACTTTTTTAAGTCGTACTTTAAGTGATAGTAACATAGCTCTGTGGTAAGCAAAACCCTGAATCACTCATCCACAACAGTGGGACACTGAGGTCCTCTGGTTATCTCATTGAACCAGTGAAACTGCTGAATCACAGAATGTTAGGAATTGGAAGGGACCTCAAAAGATCATCTAGTCCAATCTCCCCACTGGTGCAGGAACACCTAGATGAGGCTACATAGAAATGTGTCCAGGTGGGCTTTGAATGTCTCCAGAGAAGGAGACTCCACAACCTCCCTGGGCAGCCTGTTCCAGTGTTCTGTCACCCTCACTGAGAAGAAGTTTCTTCTCAAATTTAAGTGGAACCTCCTGTGTTCCAGTTTGAACCCATTGACCCTTGTCTTACCATTGGTTGTCACCGAGAAGAGCCTGGCTCCATCCTCGTGACACTCACCCTTTACATATTTCTAAACATTAATGAGGTCGCCCCTCAGTCTCCTCTTCTCCAAGCTAAAGAGACCTAGCTCCCTCAGCCTTTCCTCATAAGGGAGATGCTCCAGTCCCTTCAGCATCTTTGTTGCTCTGCGCTGGACTCTCTCCAGCAGTTCCCTATCCTTCTTGAACTGAGGGGCCCAGAACTGGACACAATATTCCAGATGTGGTCTCACCAGGGCAGAGTAGAGGGAAAGGAGAACCTTCCTCGACCTACTAACCGCACCCCTTCTAATATACCCCAGGATGCCATTGGCCTGCTTGGCCACAAGGGCACAGTGCTGGCTTATGGTCATCCTGCCGTCCACCAGGACCCCCAGGTCCCTTTCCCCTACACTGCTCTCTAATAGGTCATTCCCCAACTTATACTGGAACCTGGGGTTGTTCCTACCCAGATGCAAAACTCTACACTTGCCCTTGTTATATTTCATTAAATTTTTTCCCCACCCAACTCTCCAGCCTGTCTAGGTCTCGTTGAATGGCAGCACAGCCTTCTGGCATGTCAGCAACTCCTCCCAGTTTGGTGTCATCGGCAAACTTGCTGATAGTACACTCTATTCCCCCATCCAAGTCATTGATGAATATATTGAATAATACTGGTCCCAGTACTGACCCCAGGATTACGAATTTGTTGTTTGGAGTTTATTCTTTCAGCAGAACAAAGACAACCAGGGTTTTATCTTTTTTTTTTTTTTTCTGCTAGGAAAACACTGTTTAGTATCTGTCCTCTGCTTGACAGAGGCTGTGTAATTAACTAAGTTCATAGTTAATTTAATTATCTTTAAGACTGCATATGAGGATAAGAATCTTATGCAGAGCCTGAGACAGCACAGGGGCTGGTTGTGCCCTCCATCAGCACAGGGGATTTGCCAAGTTGGACACTTGCTGCTAAGCCACAGAAGCTGTATTTTCTACTATACTTCAGCATTCCTCTTTCATTAATTTGATTGCTTTATTCTATCTTCAAGGAAGACAGATTGAACATTTTAAGCAACAACAGCAGACACCGTCTCCAGGCCACCTCACCGGGTGCTTTTTTCCACTGTCCTTCAGAGAAGGGACTGCCCAAATTTAGTATCAAACGAAAGACTTGCAAGCCGAGGGGGTTAATATGCGAGAGCTTTGAACATCTAGTAGCAATGCAGAACATCCTTTGTGTCAACCTTGTATAATGCTTTACACTTTCAATGCTTCAGATGCTCTTTTTAGTATTATAATTACAAATAATTTAATACATTATTCATTTATAGATGAATATTTTAAACCGGGCTTCCCAGAGGGAAAAGGCTAGGGAATAATGTATGTGGGCATGCAGAAAAACTATAACAGCTTTTCTGTTCCCTTCCAAAATTTTTAACCTGCCAACTGATTTCAGCCAAGTTCATAAAAGAGCTGATTTCAGGCAAGTTTATAAAAGGACAGAGGCCTCAAGGAAGGTTTGCTTTAAAGTTTTAATAAAATATCTGTCTCAGTTGGATGAAGGCGAGACACTCAGATTTGAGTCACTACTAAGATTAAAAATATTTTTCACCCACCCATTGATTAGACGCTAGAAACCCACTCAAGAAACTTATCCTCCCCTCACTGTCTTTTCCCACCCATGGAACAAAGGTGTTTATACTGGAAACGTAGTGTCACACAGCAGCATCAGTGTGGTGGATGTCGTTTCTCTGAAATTGCTTCAGATCTTCAGTATCTGCCAAGCTCAATTCTTTCAGTGCTGTTTGCTCCTCTTTATTTTTGCCACTTGTCTCCCAAAATCTAGCTTCTTTTGGTAATTCTCATTATCTCCATTATAAGTTTCATATCTGACTGCTGATCAATGCTTCACTGAAATCCAGATGAAAGAACAGTAGCACATTTCCTTTGTCGAAAATAAGTGACTAAGGAAAGACACAAATTCAATTAGACATAAAGTATCTATGATAAAAGCACGAATTGTGCGTTGTACCTTCTTCCACTTTAGAAGTGCTTCACTGTGCTCTAAGGCGTGCTTACTGTTGGCTTGACTACAGGCAAGATGATAGCCTGGATGTTTTCAATTTCCTACATGCAGCACTGGGCTTGCTGTACTCCAGTCTTTTAGTAGAGCTCCTGATTTGGTATGTTTATAAAAAATATTCTTTCAGAAGTCCGGAAAGGAAGCAGCAGAGTTTCTGTCTGTTATCAGACACAATACCCTGAGAAAAACGTGAAAAAACACTGCACATGGAAGACAAAGATTTTGATAAAGAGTGCATTCCAGATTAGCCTGGAGGTCTGTCAGTTGGTTACCTTCTTCTAAACAATGGCTGCAGACACTTATTCAAAGAAACAGAAGTATGGAAAGATCCTTCCTCCAAAATGACTTCCCAGTTTGTGCCAATAGTCTTCACTTTGGAGAGGTTTCTTTCTTAGAGAAGTTTTGGCAGTTACATGAATTGACAGCCAACCTCCATTTGCAGTGATGTAATTCTGCAGCATGTTTTTAACTGGGCTCATCAAAGTTTCTGATACATCCATTTGCACGTGTGCAGATTTGCTTAATTTCACTTTTTTATTATCATTATCCTCCATTAATAAAGCTCATTAACATGTCCAGTAGTGTTACATTTCTGCATCATCCCATTTCAGCTGTTTCCATCCATAAGACTATTGAAAAATACAAATGCGCTTGAGAACAGCCCACATCCTTCACTTCCCTTCTCAACCCTCAAAGCAGCCACGTCATTGCTCTGAAATGCAGGAGAATATGTGAGTCATTACTGCCAAATATTGGAAGTATTTCTTCAATGAACAGATGGCCAAATCACAAAGAATAAAGTTTGACTCGGGGGGGCACACTATGCAGTTTTTGAAAGACAAACCACTACCCAGTGGCATTTGGGTGAAAAACCACAAGGGTTTTCCCTTCCAGCTGTACTTGGTTCTGAGGGTAAAGGGCTTAATTCCTGTGACAGGAGGCAGAAGAGGAAGGCCACCCATCTCACTGGCAGTCTTTGAGCACTTTCCCTACCTTCTCCGCTGTAGAATGGTTGAGTTGGAAAGGACCTTCAAAGATCATTTGATCCAATTCCCTTCCCATAGACAGGGACTTTTTTCATTAGATGAGGTTGCTCAAAGCCCCATCCAACCTGACCTTGAACACTTGCAGTGATGGGGCAGCCACAACTTCATTGGACAACCTGTTTCAGTGTCTCTCCACTCTCATCTTAAAAAAAATTCTTCCAATATCTCAATCTACCATTGTTACTTGTCCTTTAACTACAGGTGCCGGTAATAAGTCACTTTTCATCTTTCTTACAAGCCCTTGTTGTGGTTTGATTGTGGGGTGACAATAAAGCCGTGGCAGATGTATTGTTAACCCCCTCTCCCCCTGCTTCCCCTGTCAGTCCCCCCCTCTCCCCCCTTCCCACCAAGGACAGGCGATTGGGAGGGAAAGAAGGACAGAGAGAAGAGAGTTGGAAAAATTAAAAATGTTTTACTAATGCTACTAATAAAAATAGAGAAAATAATACAAAATATACAAAACCAATCTTGAAAGTCCCGGCAACTGCTCCAGCAGATGTAGGGCTGGCACCCGAAGTCCTGGACTGGACTTCGCAGCCAACCGGAACTGGATTCAGTCTGTCACTAGGCCTCAGTTGGGCAGGGACAACTCACAAGGTCCTCTCCCAGTGTCTGCCATAAGGAAAAAAGGACAAGATCCTCGTGATCCCCCACTCTTATATGAAGTATGACGTGAATGGGATGGAATACTTTAGTTGGTCAATTTTCAGTTCACCTCCTGCTTGTACATCTCGTGGGATGCATCATTATCAATGACCTTGCATTCCATTGCTATGTCTACCAAAACATGTATCTAACTTTCAGGAAAACTACAGTTAGTAAGAAGACTTTAGCTGACAGGGAAATTCACTAAAACAGAAACTTGTTTTTAACAAAACCAGGACAGCCCTTTTTATAAATTAAAAGGCCACAATAAGGTCTTCCCAGAGACTTTTCTTCTACAGGCTGAACAACCTGAACTCTCTCAGCCTTTGTTCATGGGAGAGGTGTTCAGCCCTCTGATAAGTTTTGTGACCCTCCTCTGGACTCACTCAAACAAGCCTATGTATTTCTTGTACTGGGGGACACAGAGCTTGATACCATACTCCCAAAGGTGTCTCTTGAGAGCAGAGTAGGTGGGGAAAATGGCCTCTCTCAATCCGCTGGCCACACTTCTTTTTAGGCTGCTCAGGTTGCAATTGTTTTCTGGGCTGCAAGCACACATTGCTGGCTCATATTTAATTTTTCATCTACAATTATCCCCAAGTCCTTCTCCATAGTGTTGCTCTCAATCCATTCATCCCCCAGCCTGTATTGAGAGTAGGAATTGCTCCCAGGTGCAGGACCTTGCACTTGGCCTTGTTGAACTTCATGACGTTCACATTGACCCACTCCTCAAGCCTGTCATGGTCCCTCTGGATGACATGCCTCTGGCCTATTGACTGTACTACTCAGCTTCATGTCATGCACTAACGTGCTGAAAGTGCACTTGATCCTATTGTCTATGCCATTAATAAAGGTATTGAACAGTACCAGTCCCAGACCTGGAGGGACACCACTTGTTACTGATCTCCATTTAGACATTGAACCATTGACTGAAACTCTTTGAATATGGCTATCCTGCCAACTCCTTATCTATCGAATAGTCAGTCCATCAAACCCATATCTCTACAATTTAGAGGCAAGAATGTTGTGTGGAACCATGTCAAAGGCCTTACAGAAGTCCAGGTGGATGACATTAGTTGCGCCTCCATTGTCCACTGATGTAGTCACTCTATCGTAAAAGGCCACTAGATTAGTCAGGCACGATTTGCCCTTCTGAAGCTATACTGGATATCCTTGATCACTTGCCTGTCTTCCATATGCCTGATGATCTTCCAGGATCATCTGTTCCATGATTTTACTGGGCACTGATGTGAGGCTACCTGACTGATAATTCCCAGAGTCCTTCCCATTACCCCTTTTAAAAATGCTTGTGATATTCCCTTTTCTCCTGTCATTTGGGGTTGTCACCTGACTGCCATGACTTTTCAAGTATAATGGAGTTGCTTAGCAACTATATCTACCAGTTCCCTCAAGACCCTCAGATGCATCTCATCAGGTCCCACAGACTTCTGTATGTTCAGGTTCCTTATATGGTCTCAGACCTGATCTTCTCCTATGATGGGAGGGACTTGGTTACCCCAGGCCCTCCCTTGAGGTTCAGGGACTTGAGGGATGTGTTGTCCCCAACATGCAACACATCGCTTTTGTTCAGACTCAGCCCCATCAAGGACCTGGTAATGGTCATAGCTAGGTCCTTTTTCAGTCCTGTATTTTGAGTATCAATATGAAGGCAGGGCAGAGTACACTCCATCACTTTTAAAAACAGAATGGATCCTTTAGGCATATTTACTTTCGTTCCTATTTGTGCTGGTATGGAGAAGTGTGCTGGTTCGACTGAAAATGAGTTAATTTTCTTCATGCAGTTAGAAACCTTTCTTTTTCATAGCTATCATGATCATTATTTGGACTTAGCTTGAGAACAACAAGATAACATCCTGGGACAGAGTTAATGTTTTTAATTGCTCTGGTCTGAGAGCCAAGGATGTTCTGAGCGCTCTGCCCACAGGTGTGAGGCATCGAGGAAAGGAGACATAGATGGGGCAGAGCTTGACTGACATCCAGACTCATCTCATTAGCATCATGCTTCATGCATCACGTTTAAATAGGAGAGCGGGGATCTTCCAGTCTCTCTCTCTTGGGTGTGACCACTCTTGTTCACTCTCAGCTGTTTTCCCTCTTGCGCATTTGGTTTTTTCTTGTTTGTGTTTTTTGTTTGTTTTTGTTTTGTTTTTGTTTTGTTTTGTTTTTGATCAGAGCCAGGAGAGATCGGTTCAGGATGTTTAGTTTGGCCTTTTGACATTTTTCAGAGGCCTCTGTGCTTTTCTGCTCTTTTCCTCTTTTTTCTCTGTTTGGGACCAGGGTGCTGCTTCCTGGGAGTGGCTGCTCAGTTGTGGATGGAGTTCGTGAGGAATTGCATTGAGTATCTTTTATTTCTATTTTATATATTTACTAGTACTGTATTAGTATTTTGTTATTTCATTAAACTGTGTTTGTCTCAATCCAAGTTTCTCCCTTCCCTTTCGATTTTCTTCCCTGTGGGGGTGAGGGACAGGGAGAGGGGGTGAGTGAGTGGCTGTCGGGGTTGTATTGCTAGCTTGGGTTAAACCACGACAAGAAGTGCAATGCATACATAGAAAATAAATGCACCTGCACCTGACCTATTTTCATAACATTTTGTCATGTGAGGTTGCAGTGATCAGTGACAGCCTGCCAGATGATTTGGCAGTATGTGTGCTTTAGCACTAAGCAGAAACAGGGCTGAGAAGAAACAGGACACATGTACTGGTGTTCTGGTCCATTCCGGTTGCCCAGTGTTTTGTTAACTATAAAATGGCAGAAAATAATCTGTCCAACTAATGGCCCTTTTTGCTGTATTCAGCTATCCTTAAATTGTACTGTATGGATAAGACTAGGAGGTTATAACTGGATTATCATTCTGGTGTTGCATAATTCACCAAACTATAGTTGTTTATTCTTTGTTACTACTCAAAACAACAGAAAAAGTTTTCCAAGTGAGAATCTTCACTCTGAAGAGAGTTATCAGTCATCTTCCACCAAGCAGGCAGGGCTTCTGGCTGCTCAGCTGTCCACAGATGCCATTGCTCTGCAGCATCCTGGCCATCAGCTATGGGGCTGGTGCCAGTGTATCCACTGATCAGCTTCCATCCCTACATCTCGGCATCCCTTTTACATGTATGCCCAGGTCTCCTCCAGACCCTGCTGCCCTGGCTGTGCAGGATGCTGAGGCAGCCTTCTGGAGTGTTCAGAAGCAGTCATGGTGGAGCACATCACACATACAAACTGTGCCGCTTTGGGCTCAGTGCCAGTGGCTGGGGTAGGACCATGGGTAAAAGCCTGTGCACCTGGTACCAGCTGCTGGAGAGGGCAAGCCTTCTGTGTGTGAGGGTGTGTGTGTGTGTGTGTAATTCATTGACAATCTTCAAGCTGGACCAAGTAGAAATTAGGTGGGCCTCAGGCCTGGGCTGGAGTATCAGGTGGGTGGAGGGTCTGTGCTGGGGTAGCAGGTAGGTGGCAGGTCTGTGCTGATATTTGGGGACACCTCTGAGTGTGGGGTGCCTGTGGGATGGTGTAACTGGAAGCAGCAGTCAGTTAGCAAAGGACACAGCAGTGGCAATGGCTAGTTCTGTGGCTGAACACTAGATCAGGGCAGACAGCAGAGTTTCCAGAACCAGGGAAACCTGAGGAAAGAGTCTGCTGTGGCATTCACACTGGGAAGCAGCAACTCTCATGAGAGAGGTTGACGAGGCTTGGGCATTTTCAGGAGCAACTGTGAGAGATTTAAATGGTTCTAGGGAGTGCACACAACCAGAAGTGCAGCAAACAGAAGTGTGGGGATTTGTGCAGCAGATCGCACAGGCAGAGTGCTGCAGGCTACTTGTAGGTCCACGGCCCAAGGTAGTACTCTAGGTCTCTGCCATAATGTTGAACACTTACCTCAGAGTTAAAAACAGTGCTCCTGCAGGGAAAGACCCTGAGATGTCCCATGCTTCCACTCATACAGAACCAGTAAGGAAGGAGACTTCAGTAAAGGCGGTAGGTTGCAATGAGTACCCAGACCCTACTGAAGAAAAGGTAAGTACCTGTACAAGGTGTGCACAGGTTGATGATCTGCTATGTCAGGTGGCTGACTTGCAGGAAACAGTTAAAAGGCTGTGCAGTATTAGGGGAGCTGAGATGGAGATAGATAGGTGGTTTCAGAACCGTGCTCCTGTGGTGGACACCACAGAAAATGTAGGGGACACCACTAAGAATGAGGCACTTTGGACCCTGATGACCCACAAAAGCAGGGCTCCACCTCAGTCTCCAGCGTCTAGCATCACGGCTGAAACTAGATATGAATATTCAACAGCTATAGACGCCAAAAAGCAAGGCCTGCAAGGAGAAATTGTACCAGAAGCACACAGTAGTTACCATAAAAAGAAACGAAGAGTGCTTGTAGTGAGTGACTCTTTTTTAAAAGGTGCTGCAGAGACCACTTGCCATCCTGACAGTCACAAGAGGTGTACTGCTTCCAGGAGCTAAGATCTGAGAAGTTGCTGAGAGGGTTCCACAACTTGTCAATAGCACAGACTACTACCGACTGCTGCTCTTTCATGTGGGCACAAATGACAGTGAAAGGTGGAACCTGGGCAGAATCAAGGAAGACTATAAAGCCCTGGACGAGCAAGTGAAAAATACTGGTGTCCAGCTTACTTTTTCCTCCATTCTATCAGTAGGAGGAAAGGAGGCACACAGAAATAAACACGTAATGCACTTTAACTCCTGGCTTGGAGGCTGAAGTCATCGTGAGGCTTTTGGCTTTTATGACAATGGGACATTCTTTTACAACTATAACCTGTTAGGGAGGGATGGAATCCACCTGTCTGGAAGAGGCAAGGGAATCTTTGGCAGTAGGCTGGCCAACTCGGTGAGATGGACATTAAACTGAGGAGTTTGAGGAGTGGGGCCCAAAGTGGCAGTGCTCATGCTATCACATCCAACCGGGTAAAAAGCCTGGCCAACCAGAGCAGTGACAAATACTCCTTAGCTGCCTCCCAAGCTAAGAACCTGAAGGCCAACCACCTGTCGTGGTTTAACCCGAGCTAGCAGTATAACCACGATAGCCACTTGCTCACTCTTCTCCACCCCCAAACAGAGAAGAGAATCAAAAGGGAAGGGAGAAACTTAGATTGAGATAAACGCAGTTTAATAAAATAACAAAATACTAATATGCTACTAGTAAATATATATATAAAATAGAAATAGAATATAAAATAAAAGATACTCAATGCAATTCCTCACAAACTCCATCCACACTGAGCAGCCAGTCCCGGGAAGCAGTACCTGCTCCTGACCGCTGATCCCAGAGAGAGAAAAGAAGAAAAAGGCAGAAAGGCCCAGAGGCCTCTGCAAAGTGGCAGGATGGCAAAAGGCCGAACTAACGAAAGTCTTAAACAGAAATCCCCTGAACAGGTCTCCAAGAGTGAAGAGAAGAGCCGGAGAATGTGACAGAGACACCAGAAGATCCCAACTCTCCTTAAATATGAAGCATGATGCTACAGGGATGGAATATTCTTATTGATCAGTCAGGATGTCAGTCAAGCTCTGCCCCATTCATGGCCCTGCTTCCTCAATGCCTCACACCTGTGGGCAGAGCACTCAGAACATTCTTGGCTCTCAGACCAGAGCAATTAAAAGCATTAACTCTGTCCTGGGATGTTATCTTGTCGTTCTCAAACTAAGTCCAAATAATGACCATACTAGCTATGAAAAAGAAAGGTTTCTAACTGCATGAAGAAAATTAACTCATTTTCAGTCAAACCAGCACACCATCTCGAAGGTATGTATGACTATATTGGATCCTTCTCTACCCCTCGTGGGAAACCTGCATGCTCAATTACTTCTCTGAAGTGTCTGTACAGCAACACACGTAGCATGTGAAATAAACAGGAAGAATCACAGATCTATGTGCGGTTATAAGGCCATGATCTCATTACAGTTACAGAGACATGGTGGAATAGCTCATGTGAATGAAATGTTGTCATGGAAGGTGTGGCCTAAATCACTCCTGTGCAACAGAAGGCTATGTACTCTTTAGGAAAGACAGGCCAAGAAGGCGAGGTGGAGGAGTTGCACTTCATGTGAAAGAACAACTCAGATGTCTTGAACTCTGCCTGTGGGGGCATGAGGAGTGAGTTGAGTCCTTATGGGTAAAAATTGAGGGACAGGCTAACAAGGGGACACAGTTTTGATTGCTTACTACAGGCCACCTGATCAGGAAGAGGAAGTTGATGAGGATTTCTACAGACAGCTGGTAGCAGCCTTACAATCACACACCCTGATTCTCATTGGGCACTTCAATCACCCTTACATCTACTTGGGAAAACAACACAGCTAAGCACACACAGTCCAGGAGGTTCCTACAGATCATTGATGACAACTTCTTCACACAGGTGGTGGAGAAGTCAGCGCAGAGAGGTCTGCTGCTGGATGTTGTCTTAACAATCCAAGAAGAATTGGTTGGAGATGTGAGGGTTGGGGGCAGCCTTGGCTGCAGTGACTATGAGATGGTGGAGTTCAGGATCCTGCACGGAGGAAGCAGGGCAGTAAGTAGGACTAAAGCCATGGACTTCAGCAGGGTGAACTTTGGCCTCTTCAAGGTCCTGCTTGGAAGGAGCTCATGGGATAGGGCTCTAGCAGGTAGGAGAGTCCAAGAGAGCTGGTTAATATTCAAACATCACTTCCTCCAAGCTCAAGACCAATGCATCCCTATGAGCAAGAAATCGCATAGTCGGACTAGAAGGCCAGCATGGATAAGTAAAGAGCTCCTGTCAAAACTCAGATGGAAGGAGGATGTTTATGTAGCGTGGAAAAAGGGACAGACCACCTGGGAGGAATACAAGGGGGCTGTTAAATTATGCAGGGATGTGGTGAGGAAGGCCAAGCTCCACTTGGAATTAAATCTGGCCAGAGATGTCAGGGACAAGAAGAAAGGCTTCTTCAAGTATGTCAGCAGCAAAAGGAAGTTTAGGTCTACTGCTGAATGAGGTGGGTGCCCTCATGGCAAAGGATACAGAGAAGGAAGTGTTACTTGAATGCCTTCTTTGCTTCCGTCTTTACTGCTAAGACTAGCCGTCAGGAATCTCAAATGGGATGCACCCACGATTGCTGAGAGATTTGGCAGATGTTATTGTGAAGCCACTCTCCATCATCTTTGAAAGGTCATGGAGAACAGTAGAGGTGCCTGAGGACTGGAAGAAAGCCAATGCCACTCCAGTCTTCAAAAAGGGCAAGAAGGACAAACCAGGAAACTACAGGCCAGTCAGCCTCACCTTCATCCCTGGAAAGGTGATGAAACAACTCATTCTGGACATCATCTCCAAGCATGTGGAGGAAAGGAAGGTTATCAGGAGTAGTCAGCATGGATTCACCAAGGACAAATCATGTTTGACCAACCTGATAGCCTTCTATGATGGTATGATTGCCTGGGTAGACGAGGGAAGAGCAGTGGATGTTGTCTACCTTGACTTCAACAAGGCTTTTGACACTGTCTCTCACAACATCCTCATAGGTAAGCTCAGGAAGTGTGGCTTGGATGAGTGCACAGTGAGATGGATTGAGAACTGGATGGCAGAGGTCAGAGGGTTGTGATCAATGGTGAAAGGTCTAGTTGGAGTCCTGTGTGGCGAATGCACTTGACCTCCTCCCCTCCCCCCACCAAACCAGGAGCAGTTTGGTCCAGGCTCCAGAGGAGGTAAAGGCCTGAGCCATAGCCGGGCCAAGAACTCATTTTGGGAAACCCACAAGGAAGCAGAACGGCACACTGAACACTGATAAGTTGTGGGTGTGGGGAGTCTCATGCAGACCTTTCCCACTGTATGCAATTTCACTACGAGTCAACCAGTTTATTCGATAAATATGACAGCCTGAGTGAACCTACTTGGAGCTCTTTCTGCTAAATAAGCTGGCTGTATGGCAATGGTTTTACTAGTCACAGGTCAGTGGATGAGCCAAATTTAAGTTTCATATTAATCATTTAGCTGAAGTAAATGCATACTGAATATAATGAATCATCTAGAAATATAAAGCTGTGTGATTTTTAATATACTCTCTTCTTCATGTTACTTAGTAAACTGGATTTGCTGAAATGTTAAGCCATAAAGTTCTGATCATATTTACCAAAAGCAACTACAAACTACACTGAACACTTGCAAGATCAGGCTTGTTTTGCACTTTGCTGAGAAGAAAAGGATTTATTCAGACAAGACAGCATCTACAAGGCTATGGACTATAGACAATGTCTACAGCTAAACAAACCAGAGGCACATATGAGATCAGTGAAAAGGATCCAATGAGAAGCAAGAAGACTCCAAAGTTAAATATTGCTGTTGGACAGAATCATGGTATAAATGGTCTGTAGACACATAAAAGTCTATGGTTTTCTATGCTTGGGTTGGACCTCTGTGCAGGTACCCAGCTTGAGCCAGCTCTCCTTCTATTCTACTCCATTCACTTTTTTTTTTTTCTGAGAATTTTGTTTCTTAAAAGTTTGCTCTACAAATGGGTACAGGCCTCGCCTGACAGCTTGCCTTCTGAGGTTTAAAATGCAGACTCTGGAGCAAACAGTCATCAGTCATTTCTTTTTGAGAAATCTGAACAATGTTCTGCAGTAAGCAGAACCCAAAATTACTCGCCTGTGACAGCATGTAGCTAGTGGTATTCCCCAGAGGTCCGTACTGGGTCCAGTCTTGTTTAACCTCTTCATCATGACCTGGATGAAGAGACTGAGTGTACCTTCAGCAAGTTTGCTGATGATACAAAACTGGGAGGAAAGATTGATACGCCAGAAGGCTGTACTGCCATTTGGCAAGATCTGGACTGGCTGGAGGACTGGGCTGGAGGACAAAGGCAAGTGTAGGGTCCTGCACATAGGGAGGAATAACCCCAGGCACCATATAGGTTAGGGGTATAGGTTAGGGGCTGACTTGCTGGAAAGCAGAATTGTAGAGGTCCCGCGAGACCTGGTAGACAACAGGCTGACCATGAGCCAGCATTGTGCCCTTGTGGCCAAGAAGGCCAATGGTATCGTGGGGTACATTAGAGAAACTGTTACCGTCAGATCACGGAAGGTTATCCTCTCCTCTGCTTTGCCCTGGTGAGGCTACCTCTGGAGTACTGTACCCAGTTCTGGGCTGCCCAGTTTAAGAAGGGCAAGGAATTACTGGAGGGAGTCCAGTGGAGAGCTCCAAAGGGGTCTGGAGCATCTTTCTTGTGAGGAAAGACTGAGAGAGCTGGATCTGTTGAGCTTGGAGAAGAGAAGGCTGAGAGGGGACCTTATCAATGCTTACAAATATCTGAAGAGTGGATGTCAAGAGGATGGGACCGGACTCTTTTCAGTGGTGCTCAATGATAGCATGAGGGGCAATGGGCACAGACAGAAACAGAAACATAGGAGGTTCTGTCTGGATATGAGGAGACACTTCTTTACTTTGAGGGTGACGGAGCAGTGGCATAGGCTGCCCAGAGAGGTTGTGGAGTCTCCTTCCCTGGAGACATTCAAAACCTGCCTGTATGAATTGCTATGTGATCTGCTTTAGCTGAACCTCCTTTAGCACAAGTGGGTTGGACTAGATGATCTCCAGAGGTTCCTTCCAACCCCAACCATTCTGTGCTTCTGTGCTTCTGTGCTTCTCTGATTCTGTCATTCTCTGATTCTGTGAGTCAGGCCATGAGGAGGAGGGGACTTGGCTGTCTGTGCCTCTGTTTATGTGCGTCTTGTATGTGGGTCCTGTTCGAAGGCAGTGCCTTGTCTGTAGCACTGGCTGTGTCAATGTCCTCTGTATGTTTCTTTGTGTGTCTCTGGGGTATGTGCTCAGCTTCACTACTGATTGAGGCTATAAATCGGAAAGTGGCAGCTGCATCTGAAGACAAGCTGCTAAATTGATGCATACTGTGATTGAGTTATAAAAGATGTATCCATCACTAACCAATTGACATGATAAGTGCTTTCTAACCACCTGCAAAACGAGGGGATATTTTTCAAGTTTTAGTTCCTTCTGCATGACAAGGGGGAGAAGACAGAAGATTAAGTAATACATTGTTTAGAATCAGAGTGCTTATCTTACATCTGACTAATAATTAATAGATGTATTGTAAGTAAGAAATTAATCAATTATAACTAACTTCATCAATTGTTTCTTAGTACAGGTGTATTGTATGTCCAAAATTTCCAAAAATGGTAATGATTATGCAATAATTGTGTCAATATATGCAACACAAGAGCATCCAGTCATTGGAGCATATAGGGAGGATGATCCCTAGTATTCCCCAGTGCTGTAAATAAAGGATGCCTGCTTAACAGTATAATTGACTCTGCTGTTAAGTTTATTTCTTCATTTCACATCCCTCAGCCTGGGCAACAACCCAGCTCCCCAAGGCACTGGGCTGTTGTAAGAGTCGGTCCGAAGAACAGTTTCTGCCTGAACATCGCCATCGTGGACTTGGAGAACAGATGGACTGATAGAATTGGACAATGACTTGGAGAGAGGCCTGAAGAAAGGAATTGTGTTGTGCAGGTCTCTCCAACCCGGGGGCTACAGGTAACAATGGCTGCTGTATGGACTCCACCTGCTGCCTGAGCCAAACTTACCCCCACCTCCTGAAAGTAATTGTGTTATGAAGGCCTCTCCAACCTGGGGACAATTACTGCTGTCCATAAGATGGATTTTTACCTGTTGCCTGAGCCAGACTTGCCCCCTACCTCCTCCCTGTGACAAAGGCCAACGAAGAAGAGCATGCGCAAAGGCTCACCAAGGGTCCTGAGGTCACTCAACGGACCAGTAAGAGACCCCTGAACCGAGGCAACACAGGCGCAGACGGGTTCTGGCAAGCGAAGTGAGGACTCTTTGGGCCTGAGTGGTTAAGCCTGGATTGCGCAACAAAGGCGGAGACTGGCCTCAATCTATGGGAGTGGGGGGTGGTGAAGAAGCATAAAAGACGATTCCTGATAGGACATGATCGAGATCTCCCCACTGAAGGATCCTGGATCATGATGGAGCACTGGCAGGACTCTTCTCACAGGACCTGAGACCAGAGGGACACCTTTGGTGGTGGTAGCTATAATTCTATTCCCCTCCTTTTTCTTTCCTTTTCTCTCCATCTCTCTCTATTGCATACCGCTTTACGGGCAAATTAATAAAGTAACACTGTTTGATTGAATTATAACCCCTTGGCATTTTGGTTGCCTTAATTTTGCACTTTGAGATCAAGGTAAATGAACCATCATGAGTCCATGACTGAATGGACCGTGACAGCTGTGCTCCAGCAGATGCTTCTAGCACCCCTTATCAATCTGACTTTTCCTAGAGATATGCAGTCTGTTGTCTTTTGGCTGCACACTATCTCCAAAGAAGCCAAAGGAGAATTTGAAGTTAAATAAGGAAGTCTTTCTGTAGTTAGGTGTGAGCTACTCTAGGAAGATATGTCCATGTTTCTAACACTCTGGCAGCTCCAGTACCTGCACTCTGTTGTTGCTTTCTTTAGCAATTGACTCTCCATCTGCTGAGCCCTGAGAAAGTCAAAAGATCCAAGCTGTAAAGAGAGAGAATAGGTGAAGACTGGATCTTAAAATGAAGCTGTTTTTTTCTATTATTATTATTAAATTGCTCTGTTAGTCAAAGCAGGTTTTTGTAGTACCTCTTCCTGAAGTGGCTTGAATGAGCTTTGATGACGTTAGCCAATGTCTTTATCATCATGACTTCAGATCTGTCCATCGATAGGATTAAATGTAGTCAGTCTAGAGCTATGATTGACTGGAAACAGTGTACTCAGAGATGCATAGTGGCTGAATTTACCTGTTTTCCTGTAGCTGCTGCAGGAGAAGAACATGACTGCCTGCCTATCCCTGGCTGATGGAAGACAATGAGCATGGCTCCCTGAAGGACAGAAGACCCACGGACACTCCTGCCAGCTGCTCCCTCTTCTCTTTCTCTGTACAGCCAAGTGATACCATGTGGCCACTCTGATGAAAGTAATTTATTTGTTAGTTGATTTATGATGTATGCAGACAGGTTTTGGTACAAAGACAAATATCAGAAATCTAAGGCCAGAAAGCAGTTTTCAGGCCATAGAGCACCAGGAGGAGTTCAGCAGAGTTTGACAACATGAAGACATTTTCTGGATCTGAGAATGGTATCATCTTCCTGAAACATCTGCTGTGAAGTGCTTCTCCTCCACAGTTTTCTTGATTAGCGCTTTCTCTGTGTCAGCTTTATTCTATTTTATTTGGTAGAGCATAACTTGTATCTTAAATAATTTGTCAGATTAATAGAAGTAGAATGTTTCTGTCTCTCAAAACTGAATGAATTGAACTGTACTAGATTGTGGATATCATGGGGTCTTCTGTTAATTAAAGTATTTTTAAAATTGTGCCATCCTTCTAGTACTCTGCTTAGCCCCTGCTTTAGAAGGGGAAGAAAAAAAGCAATGCTTTTTCATGCATGCCTGTTCCTAAATGTCAGTGTGAATAAGCTTAAATGTGTTCTCATTTCTTGGTGGCACTTTATTTCCAGGCCGTTTAAGAGGGCAGTTACTTAGATTTGTCTGCTGTCACACAGCGTGGGTGGGAGGAGCTGTTACTTCTGCAGTGCTACAAAGAAGTGCAGCGCTCACACACATTAGTGGTTAACAGCACAAACAGACACACGTACTCCGTCTGGCTACTCTCACTTTGTGTTAGCTTCGTTCTTCACTTACATCCAGTGTTCACTTAGCTACTGTTAAGGAACGGAAAAGAATTCAAGGTGACACTATGTGGTGATTCCTATGCGTGCTTCCTCCCAGATGCAGTGTTGCTTCTCCAGCACGAACACCTCTTTCTTCATAATAAAGCAGCTCTGAGGCTACACGCATCCAGAAATTACTCTCTGAAGATTTTAACATTGAAGTCTGAAGATGCCTTATTAAACCATAAATCATCAATAAGAAAGCCAAGCAGTAAAGGTACAAATTCAAAAGCTGTCTTCCTAGTATGTCTTCAAACAAAGAAACCCCCAAAAACCCTCCCCAAGCAACTTCCCTACATGTAGGGTAGACCCAGAGCTTCATAGTTTTTGCAAGCAGGGAAACTCGCCAATGGAAACTGACTTCTAGAAAGCAAAGCTGATGTGCATGTAAGCAAGTTCTGTCACCCTGGATGAGATTCCTGCTCTTTTCAGAGGTCATTAACCCTCCCTTCCCAGCAGGATTATTACTCCTGTATGCCTGGTGCATTTCTTTCATTGAGATGCAATCTGTAGTAGGTATTTCCAAGCACTTTCCCAACACACTGACCCATAGGATCTCTCTCAGTGTCAAGTCTGTAGGTAATCATACTGAGGTCTGGCTGGGTTGCAGACCTCTATCATGGCAAGCAAAGCTTTTTGAAGTGCTGTAGTGTCCCCACTTGCATGTGTGCACCAGATGATGATTATGCAGTAACTCTGGCAAGACTGAGCACCTGTTAGCAGATTATCCTTTGTGTTCAAAATCAAGGTCATATTATTGGAGCAAGGCCAGGCAAAAGTATAGATCTGGAAGTTGCCATGTGGGGTTTTTTTGTCTGTTTTTTTGTCTGAGTTTATTTTCTTTTGTTTTTTTGGGGGTTTTTTTGGCTGGTTGTCTCTTTCAACTACTGCTTTAGGAAGTCTGAGTAATGTTCCTGCAGACTGAAATCTTGTTGCAGGATTTTTGGATAACAAGCCTCCTGCTTGTACGCTAAACAGGAGACAATGAACAGCATCTGTTGGTGTAGCAGTGACTGTGGCTGTATTCTTGTGTCGTCTGCAGAACTGGACCTCCTTGTCTACCCATCCATCAACATGTTGCCATTCAGCACTTTTTTTCCCCCTTTTCTGGTGTATTAATATTTGTGGTGTCTGAGAGAATAATGGAGTCATGAGGAACAATCACTGCGTCAGAGACTGAAAACGATAATGGCTCAAACAGCCACAGGAGATGGGACATCCCTAGTAGCAGGAGACGGGGAAATGCCTGATAAGATGAATTGAGATTTACATATCAATGACAAGCTAAGGAGCCACAGACAAAGGCCGACTGGCTGACACAGGAGGTGGGGGACGTGTTGGAGACCATGTAGCTCTGTCTTCTGATAGGCCCAGCATGAGACTAAGAGAAAAGCTAAGACCCTTCAAGACAGCCCGAGACCCTTCAGGACCTTTCTGTCTTTCACAATCACTTCCCAGTAATGGCTGCACAAAAGGCCAAAGATTATACAAGCAGGCAATCCAGAGGACTATAAAGGCCCACTTTGTGCAAGCACTGGTGGTGCCTACCCAACATCCTGAGGACCACTCCGCCCACCAGTCTCACTGCATGAACTGAACAAGACATCAGAAGACACCACACATCCCTGGATCTGAGACTACGAACCTCATAAAACATAAAGGGGAGCCATAAGGCTGGCAACATCTCTCTCTCTCTATTTCTTTCCCATATTTCTATTCTTTTGCTTTCCTTTTTATAAGTAAGATAGTAACATAAGATTTACAGCCCCACATGTGCTGCAAACTTCTTATGTTTACCAATTGAACCTACAATAATGTAAAACCCTTCTGCCACCAAATCATTTGCCAATTGAGCCAAGCTGCAGCATAAAAGCCTTTTGTTTACGGACCTTAAGTTTCATGTATACTGTTTTCCAACCAAGGAGATCCACAAACTTCAGTCACCTCTCCCCCTGACTCATACTTCTGGGCGGGACATGACACACTGTGTCAGTAATTCATTTACAAAAAGGATCTAGGTGTGTCAAAACATTGCTGTTCTAAGTTCAGAGGGGGTGAGAGAGCCATGGATTGGTTCCCATCATTCCAGCTGTTAGTCTCTGTAACAGTTAAGGCTGCCTTTGGAGTTGCACCGGAATTGCCCTTTGGACCTCTGTCTGAGATTAGTCTGGTGACCAAACAGGGCAGAGAGGAACTGCAAAAGTCACATTGCCTATTTCTCACCTTGAGAATCCTGGGTCTCCATTCTACTTGTAGCATTTGTAGCATGGAGGGTGTTGGTCTCTTCTCCCAAGTAGCAAGCAATAGGACAAGGGGAAATGGCCTCAAGTTGCACCAGGGGAGGTTTAGATTGGATATTGGAAAAAAATTCTTCATGGAAATGCTTGTCAGGCATTGGAACAGGCTGCCCAGGGAAGTGGTGGAGTCACCATCCCTGGAGGTGTTTAAAAAGGCATTTAGACAAGGTTCTTAGGGACAAAGTTTGCTGCTAGGGTTAGGTTATAGTTCGACTTGATAATACTGAGGGTCTCTTCCAACCAAAATGATTTTATGATTCTACCTCATCTAATTGTGAGGCTATGGATGAAAAGTCTGGACTAAAAGATCCCTATCTGGCAGCAAGAAAATTGTCAATATTTATATTCTTCTTAAAGCTTTGCTCGTCTCTTAGTTTTCATTCTACCTTCCACTTCTCTTTCAATTGCCATTTTGGTATTAGCTATGTAGATACCATTCCCTTCTTCCAATTTCCTTTTGCAAAGTCCTCTAGCAATATTTGGTTGTTTCCTTTTTCGTATTTCACTCCTAGATCAGAAGGTTATGCTATTTCACTGTTTAAAGTGATACCTACTTTATACTTACTGGCAGAACAGCTATGGATTTTGCTATTGTTTTACCAACTTGTGCAGAGGCATTTCCTCTGCTTTTCATGATACTGTAATTTTTTTTCAGTGTGTTTTTTCCCCATGATTAAATCAAGCAGACAAAATACAGTCTTTTATTGGGTTGTCCACATTATTTGGTCCACTCTCCATGCATCCAAGGAAAATGATTCATTTTAGAATGAATTCTGCTTATTGACTTGCTCAAATAAAACTTTAACCCTGGTGAAATCTGCAAAACTTTTTTTCTTCTTCATCTTTCCCTTGTAAATTATTTCCCTAGTGCTAGGGAAAACCATTCATGTGAGACTTTAAATTCACCTATTACACAGCAAGGAAGAATTCTTATTTCCTCTGAAAATCCCATCAGACATGTGAAAGACAGAAGCACACATTCTTTCATTTTTTACCTGCTTTGCCTAAGTCACCACTTCTGTCTGTTTGCTTTGCTGTTTGTGTTACAGTATCATTCCACCTGTCCCTGTTCTTTACCTGTTTCCCAGCAAGCAGATAACTAAGAGGATATTTTTTTTTTACTGTTCAGTGCTTTTTTTTTTTTTTTTTCTTTTTAAACACCTTGAGTAAATGTTTTTCTCTTTCCACTCCTTAGTCTGGAATCCACTCCTTAGTGTCTGGAATCTCAGATCTCTGGATACACTGACTGTAACTCAGATTAATGTCAGAGTCCTACGCAACCTGACCAGGTTCTTTTACATAATCCACGTGTGGAGAGTGTAAGGTTTAATATCAAATTTACTTATTTAAAGACAGTTGATGTTACATGGGATATTCGATTTAGCAGAGTGAAATGAAATATACTGAAAACACAGTACAAATATAAGTTATAGTTAGCAAAATATAGTAACTGCAATATATAGTTCTATCAAAATACCAATGTGATTCCCATTACTAGTCTTCATAATATGCTCACCATTATGGTGCCGGGTGTCCCTAGTCTCACTGAGAATGCTTAAGCCTGTCACTCTCTTTGAAATGCTTTTGTTAGTTGTTCAGTTTTTATCCAGGTGACATAGCTATTCATCAGCTATCCTTTTTGTTGAGACAAAGTCAACTTTCATTGCAAAAGTCATGGTCAGTCTCACCCCACTTTATTCTCTGAGCTTCATAGGCACATCACCCTTGCCTCATCTGAGCCTTTTCTCCCCTTATATGGGCTTATTGGTCAGTCACAATCCCCTGCAGTGTAGCTTCCCTTTCTGGTGAGTTCTGCCCAACCTTACTGGAAAGAAATAGAGTTTTTGCAGTTCTCAGCTTTCCTAGTTGCAGTTCTGGAAGAGCTGGTTTTGTCTTCTAGCTAGTTTGATGCTGTGATTATCAGTCTTGAGTCAGGATCCATGAAGTCAAGAATCTTTCACTCCTTTGTCTCTCCTGTACACGATTCTGCTTAGCCTTCAGTTTGTTGACTTTGGTGGAAGTAAGGATGCAGAGACAACTACCGTTCTACAGAGAAGAGAGCTTGCAGGTAGAGTGAGAAGACTTCGAACTCCCCTGTAATGATGACATCTTTCCATGGGCAGGAGAAATTGTATTTACCAAGCTGAAAGATGATAGATCTTCAGTTCTGCTTCATGATGTAGAATTGTTTTCTGTCATTTTCAGTTTACAGGTCTTCCTGCTCATCTTAATCTCACCATCTTGGAGTTTCCTGGTTGGTAGCAATGTCAGAAGTGCTAGGGACATTGCTCAATCTTTATCATAGGACGAGGACATTGTGGAGGAGATACGAGAGACCTGTGAAAGGTATAAAGCAAGATCTAACTTCATTAGCACTGGGTAAAAGTGTTGTCTTTACACTGTGTAGTCTCAAAGTATTAAGAAGACTCTGTCATATTCCAGTTAGGGTTGGGTAAATCTGCCTGAAAGAATGAGAGGTGCTGAAGTGAAGTCAGTCAGGAGTCTTTTCGTTCACCTGGGGCATCTTTTCAGTGGGTCCAGGTGCAGAGTTGCAGTCTAGGTTGCTGATCCATGGAAATGTCCACATCCAGCCAGGAGAAGAGATATATACCTGTCACCTCCTGGGGATCACTATAATTTTGGGGGATATCTGTGTTGCCTCTGTTGCTGTTTTATGGGTTTTGTGAGCCTGTTTGTAGTGCAGAGGTCCTCAATAATTGTGCCTGACTTGTGACAGTCCATTCTCTGTCATAGTAGTATAAAATGGAAAAGGAGCCCCACAAATCTGCAGAGGGGATGTAAGCACTGGCCAACTGATATAATGAATTCTGCATGCTTTGACATTCAAATATGCCAGTCTTCCCTGGCTAGTTGTGCTGTATGACCATAATGTGTATTTCCAATATGCCTTAAGTAACTTGGCCAGAGCAAGTCGTTCTATGTTTCACTGTCACCGTGTTTTAATGGTTTTCAAGAGAAGTCAAAACCACACTGTCTTGTTGACAGTATTCTATAACATGTTCTATAACATATTTAAATCAATGTCCTGGTATCAGGTTATAATTTTATCAGCAAACTGCAAAAATTACGGTCCTTTCAACCTTTTTAATTGCTACACTTTATTAGAGAGAAACTGTTAGTGAACCTGAACAAATGGCCAGCCATTTCTGATAATTTTGAAGAAATAGCCAATGACAGCAGAGTAAATTTCACTGTTAAATTTGAGCTGGTTTGGCTGAAAAACCTTAAGATGCACACCTGAGTCAATCCAAGTAATTAAATGAGCGCCTTCATTTGGCTATTCAGCTTCCCGTTATCCAATAAAATTGCTGAAATTAATATATATGGAATAACCACTGACTGTAAGAATACCGTACTTCTGGAATAGGAGATAGACATACAAATGTATTTTAATGAAAATTGCCATACCAGTTGCTAGGGCTTAAGTGAAATCTGATTCCTTTGTTGTGTAAATGGCCTGGAGTGAGGGAGCATGGTGAATTACATAAAGGTCTGTGCTGTCATGACTCTACCTGGTGATCTATGACAAAATGGAATAAATCATAGAAACAGAACAAGAACTGCTGAGGAATAAGCATAATATCTGAGAGTAAGTTCTGTTTCTCTCAAAAAGGCCATAGTAAGTCTTCTATGGTCTAGATAGCAAGATATGCCGCCTTACTGCCTGGCCTAAACAAACTTCCATTGCAATCTTTTCAACAGTGGACAATCATAAATTCAGAGGGGGTCTCTAATCACCCAGTGGTTGACACTTGTTATGCCTTGGAAATAAATTAGTAAATTATCCGAAGCCTATATAAAAGCATATATTTTCACTGACTTGACTGAGGCGTGAGTGTATAGGTGAACAGTGGTTTGTAGTGCATGATGTTGTGTATGATCATTAGTGTTTCCAACCCACTTGAGTTTAGGAACTAGCAAGATGGAACAATTGTGCTATGACAGCTGTATATGCACCAGGTTCGACTAACATAAATAGCTTAAGGGCCCTCAAGGGCTTTAAAAGCACTACCAAATTCACCAAAAGATCTTTTCAATTACAGGTCACACTGTGGCTTGACCCTACTAGCATTAGATATATGATTTTAATCCCATTTGCTGTCACTTCATAGATTAAGCTTCAGCTCTGCTTTCTTAAAGAGCTGGCAGTGTGGTTGAAGCCAGCTCTCCCAAGCTATTTTTAACACAGTTACATCTCTTGCTGAGCTTATAAATTTATTAATAGACTTAAGTCTTGCATTCAGAGGGCATTAAGAAAGACACATTTCATATCTTAACTCATATAATTACATTCCAGAATTAAGCAGCTGCCTCTGATTTTGGCTTCTTCACAATATGAGCTAATTAACCAAAAAATCTTGCTAAGCACCACCCACTAGTCCATCACTATATTACTTGTGGAAATTCAAAAAAAAAAAATCTTTCCTGGTTCTGTGTGCCTTGGTGCTCTCCTGCTGACAGTAATACTAAAGGTCACTTTGTGTGAATCACTTCAGTGCTCTATGTCAGCAACCAGTTAAATCCTGTGTCTGCTTTTGTGAAACCTGGCACTCGTGCTCTAGGGAAATAATATGAATTTGCAACAGGCATCTGGTCACCAAATGACCTCTTTCAGCTTCTGAAAACTGTTAGCTCAGCAGATTTATTAGTGTGGCACACAAGAAAGATTTGAAGAGTGTCAGGTGCTGGTTTAGATGAAGAGCCTAATTTTCTTTTGGCGGGTATGTAAATAGTGTGGGTAGGGCTCAGCTTTGCTGGCTATTAGCTGCTGAAGAGGAGCAGTAGCTGAAGGAAGGGATTTGTATTGAGATCTTTATGCTCTCTTCCCTCATGCCATGCCTGGCAGGAGGGAGATCTGGCAGGGTCCATGCCATCCCCATCCCACTGTCGCCAGACACACAGTAGCCCATCTGTTCTCACATGTGGTCGCAGCTCTGCAACCAGTGAGGGCTACCCCAGTGTCCTTGTCTTGGGCCTGACTTCTGGTGGTATTACTTGCTCTCCTTGAAGTTAAGTTCAAATTGCTTATACTACATTTGCTGCAGTAAGGTGGCATGTATATCTTTTACTGATAAGTTTGGGGCACTGGAAACAAACAGTGAAGGTGATCACTTTGATCTTGAAAGGAAAGATTTTAAAATTGACAGTGGAACAGCTTCCAATATAACAAGTTTAGTTTAGTTTAGTTTTGTTTTGTTTTGTTTTGGTTTTTTTTGGTTTGGTTTGGTTTGGTTTGGTTTGGTTTTTTTTCCCAAGATTATCGGTGTACCAAATTTACCCTGAAGTCATACTGCAGGAAGAAATTACCTTCCCACTGCTTTTCAGCTAGACCAAGTGAAGACGCACACTGTTTTAAGACTTTAGTTTTGCCAGAATTAATTTTGCCATCTCCAAAGAGCTCCACACAGCTGTCTGTCAAATGTTTATGTCTGTCCTGGGAAACCATTAGGTCAAGTTAGTTTATGAGGAACTGGGTAGCACATGTGACAGTGCAAGTACATACTTAATGCAAAGTGAAAACCACTGGTTCAGCAGATACAAGCACTCTTTTCCAAATCTCCACACTTTGCAAGCATGCAGAATTTCAGCTATTCAGACATGAACCATGAGAAATGTCCTGAGCCACAAAACCTCAGGATTGCTAGTCTGGGCATGATGAGTCACTGCTTGTCAGTAATGGAATTCTTGAAAAAGAAGAGTGAGTCATGTTGTGCAGGAATAGAATTTCCCCTGGGCATAGAATTACAGGAAAGTAAAGCCAGGGAAATCCTTTTAATGCTGTAGTAAAAGCAGACAGATTACAGGTACTGAATGCTAAATGGATCAGTCACAGAGAACAGTAGAGACACGTAGCACTTAGTGCTAGCCAGAAGAAGAATTTTAGCCAAAATGTCCTAGATGACTCCTCAGTACGAAATTATGTATGATTGGCTGCTATTGAGATTACTGAGATGATGGTCTTGTCCAAAGTAGCCAGTATGATCTGAAAGCGGTCTCTGTGATAGCAGAAAATCTTATCTCAAAGCACTTTCAAGTTGGGCTTAAATCAGTATTTCAAGAAAGTGCATAGAGTGGAAAGCCTTGTGGCAGGAAATAACCATCTAGGGTTTGGGACATGAAGGAGCACTTCTGAGCAGCTTTAAAGCTACACTTGTGTCTTCGTGATCTTGAGTTGCTAAGAGAACTGCACAGTCCTCTTGTGTAAATTAGCACCTGCATAGCTCCTTAATGATTTCAGGTTGCCTAAAATCTGCATAATGCTGCAGATTGAAACTTGTGCCTAATATCTACTCCACCTTGTCATGTGACAAAAAAACATACTTGTTTCACAGAATCACAGAGGAGTTGAGTTTGGAAGGCACCACTAGTGATTGCCTTGTCCAACCCTCCTGCTACAATGAGGGTCGACTACAGCAGGTTGCTCAGGGCTGTCTTCAGTTCATTTTTCAGCATCTTCAAAGACGGAGACTTCACAACCTCTTTGGGGAGCCGGTTCCAGTGTTTGCACACCCCCCTGAGAAAAGAAGTTTTTCTTCATGTTTTGTTATATCACTTTGTTGCTTTCAAATGTTTCTTTGTCTCTGAATCTGCCTTCTTATGTCTACTGTCTGTATCTTCAGCTAGACCTAGAAGGGAGAATCAAAACTACTGTAGATGCATGATGCATTGTTCCTCAACAATAAGAGCTGGTGTTCTGCTGTGTCTTGCTTAACCATTTTATCTGTAACTAAGGGGATAATTTATCAGAAAGGCTTTGCAGGTTGCCTATTTGAGGGGTATGCAGGCAGTGCCATTATCTGTCAGGCAGTCTGACCTGTGCCATGGCGAATTTCTGTAGCTGCAGCAATGCCATTATTGCTACTAAATGTAACCACCTAATATGGAATTAGTTATTTTGGTTGTCAAAGGCTCCATGTAACTATGGGGCCTGTGACTTATTGCAGTCTCCTCAGTGTAGCAGCTCAAGGATACCTGATTTTTGAGTCCATCTCTGACTCCTGCAGTATGACAGCCTGTCAAAGGAAGCTCATATTGCCTTTATCAGATGTGTCCTCTCTCTAGACTAAAGCAGGGCAGGTGTGGTCTCTGTCACAGTGGTGAAAAGTAAACACATTTTAATTTTTAGGCCACTTTTTCAGGCATGTGTGGAGCCTGGTCTGATTTCAGGCTCAGGAAGGTTTCAAAATATCCCACGAGTGAGATTAGAAAGCAAACAACATCACATGCCACTAAACAATGAATTTTACTTTTATGCCTGAAAATAGACCCATAGAATAAGTGGGAAAAATTAGGAGGAAAATTAAACAATATGCAAGAAGATAAGCAAGAGATAATCACTGCCAAGAATCCAAACACCCTCTTCCGTTGGTCAGGTCTCAGGTCCTGGTAGTGCTTGCGGCTCTCGGGTCTCAGGTCCTGTCAGTCTCAGGTTTCAGGTCCTAGTGGTGGATGGCCACACTCAGGCCTTCTGTCCTGAGGCTTTTATTGCAGGTGGTGGTGGGCACTGCATGGACAAACCGCAGGCCTGGTGCCAGATATTGGTGGCTGATACCGCTCAAGCTTCACTTGAGCTTACACAAGCTTTAAGCATTGCTCTGAATTTTAGCAACTCATGGTGATCATACCTCTTCTGCTTTCTCCACAGGCAGTGAGGGTAACAAGCCAATACTGAGTAAGCACTTCCCTGTCTTGTTCCCCAGAACAAGCAAGCCTTGAGACAATAATTCATATTATTTCAGCAAGCGAGCTTTGAGACAATAATTCTAGAAAACAGTCTCTCACAGCATGTTATGCATCCCAACCTGCTATGTTCCCATCTGTCTCAAAGTTGCTGGCTTGTGTAGACTTATCATTCAGATTGGTACCACATCCCAGGCCTGGCCTTAAGGGTCCCACATCCTCATGAGAGCAGAGGAGGTCTGCTTGTCCCTGCCATCAAATATTGGAATGACAGATGGGTTGTGCCAGTACCCTGTTTTAATGAGTTACACTTTTTCTGTAGCAGTGGGCAATCATTGAACTGTTACAGGGAGACACAGTAAACAGACAATTTGAAATAAGCAATTATTTTTTAGCTCAGCTGTACTAACCAGCACATTCAATACTTGGTTTAGGCCACCAAACTGACATGACACAAGTTGCCTGACAATTTTTATCCTACTGCTATTGCTGTGCCTATAGTATTTTTCATTCTTTCTTCCAGGTCTCTAATTTATGTGATGTCCTGAGAAGTGCAAACAGAACTGAACCTTCCTTGATCTCCTCCAATTTTAAGATAAGGGAAATAGATGTAAAGTGTGTAATAAACCTGGGGTTTATTAGGCAATCCTTGATCATCTGGACTGGCTGCTGTCTGAACTAAGAGGAGTACAGGTTTCAAGTTGGGAGCTGATGTGATCTAAGCGCTGTATATGAAATTGTGTGGTATATTTCCCTTGGTGTGGGTAATTTTGTAGGTTAGCCATTTTGAGATAAATTTACACTGGCCTCCGTAATTTACAAAATCAGCCTAGTATCACTGAAGTGTCTCAGCCCCTGTGTTTGGTTGGTCAGGATA
The DNA here is from genome assembly GCF_036013445.1 of Caloenas nicobarica. Taxonomy (NCBI): domain Eukaryota; kingdom Metazoa; phylum Chordata; class Aves; order Columbiformes; family Columbidae; genus Caloenas; species Caloenas nicobarica. The sequence continues at coordinate 42,872,924 of NC_088284.1, read as the reverse complement.
GGTTTAATTTCTACACTGCCAGGGCAGCTGACCCAGAATTAGCCAAAGGGCGTAATCGATACCGCGTAAGGTCATGCTCAGTTACTAGGTGGGCAGGCCAGCGGGGCAGTCTCGGTTCTTTCTCGACTGTGCAGATAGGTGGTTTTGTATTTTGTGTGCAAGACACAGTTTGGGCAAGGCAGGGCAGTTTCAGCACAAGCTGTGGTGGGAGGTTTCGGTGCGGGCTACTGCCACATGACTGGGTTGCACTGTGCGTCCATTGCTTTGTGGGTTCTATCATTACTGTTGTTGTTACTGTTTGTTCATTTTTCTTCGGTGTTCCATTAAACTGTTCTTATCCCAAGACACAAGTTTTGCCCTTATTTTGTGATTCTCCCTCCCCATCCCACTGGGGGCAGGGGAGGGTGAGCAAGCCACACGTGGTTTTAGCTGTCTGCTGAGGGGCGGGGGGCTGGGGCTTAACTTCGACAGCCCCTTAGGATAGTGAGAACTGTTTTAGTCTTTAGGAGAATACCTATTCAATAGATTTGTGAAGCTACTTGTTTGACTGCAATCTTCTGATTATCTTTACCAGCTGCATACAATACCTGAAACCTGATCCTCTGGTTTGCGTATGCTTTTGTGCATGTGCATGTACTCTCTTTTCACGCAATATGAGGTTTTTTCTGTTCCCTGTGGAGAATTTCCTGCAACACTGATGAGAAAGTAGAATTTGAAAGACATTTATGAAAAGTGGTAGTACTTGATTTCAGAATACTTATGCCCTGGTGTGAGCGCAGTGAAGAATATTGGAGTGGCTTCTCCATTTGCAATAGCAGAAGGGAAAACAAGCCTGGGCGCCATCAGTACTTGATGGCACTTTGGATGTCAATTTAGTAGGAGAAGGCACACTACCCCAATGGTGGTACTAGGTGTTTGCTGTCTATGTTGTTGCATGGCATGCTTGTGAGCAGAAAATTTGGTGAGATACACACCTTATTTCCAGAGTTAATAACAGATTTAACATAATACTTCTTTCTTGGCAAAATTTCAGATGCACTGGTGAGGTGTATTGTTGCAGAACCTACAGGCTCTGGAGTTCAGAGCACAGGACTCCAAGGCTAGTTTTTTGTCTGCTAAATGCAAACAGTGACCCTTCCTTTCTCCCACCCTTTTTGACATTTTAGGCTGAAAGCCTTTCATCGACAGAATCTGTTTTAAATCACGTTAAATTAAATTACACTCTGGAAACCTTGTGCAAGCTGGTAGAAAGTGTCTGGGTCTAAAGTTCTTCTTTAATAGTTTCTGCAGTGGCTGTCTTTTGCTATTGTTTTGGAAAAGGCAGGACAACAGCAGAAAGAGAAGCGTAGGCAAACTCTCTTTGTACCAATTCCCCATTCACAATATGAAGCACAATCTGAGCTGGGAATATGCTTACCACTGTAAAATACTGAGCACATGATAAGTGCTAGAAAGGTACTTTTCATTTTCCCTTGCTCTGCATACTGGATGAGTTCGTCGTTGTATGCATGCCATCCCTCTTTGGTTTACTTTCCAAGTATGAACTGGAAGTGAATGTTTACCTTCTGTTTCTGGCAGTTTACAAATCATCAGCATTTACTTTGTTTTTCATTGTAACAGCCATTCACCTCCTTTTCTTGTAGTCTTTCAGCTCTGTTTCCTATTTAGATTTCAGATGCATGCAGCAGCTGCAGCACTGATCTGCTGACTAACAGTTTCATAAGAACTACTCAGATCCTTGTTGGTCTTGTCTGGCATCACTTCATAAGTAGAGGAGCATACAGAGATGTCACAAGTTCATCTGAAGCTTGTGCCTTCTGCTGTGCTTCTGCAGAGAGCTGCATGTCCCAGCAGATGGAGTAAGATAAACAGCAAATGCACAGCCATTGATACTTGATGGTTCCCATTACATTTTCAGCATAAACTAGATGACATACTGCTAACAGTAACATACGTTGTAGTTAGCGACTGGAAGGGCCAGATTCTTGTGCCTGTTTTCCAGTTCTGTGAGTTAGTTTTAGCTGGGAGTGCAGATGTCTCAGATGTAAACTTCTAGTAACAGTCAGCTGGAAATTATGTATTTCCTCAAGGCCTCCAAGCACCCTATTGTCCTTCTACAAAAGGAGATAAATCAGAGAAGGACGCTTGTAGTTCATAGGGAGTTACTCAGTCTTTTAGTGATGAAAAACTTAATGAAATTTTTTCCATAATTCAGCATCTTGTCATACAAAACAAAAGCAGTGTCACCTGGAGAATCCCTGTATTATTCAAAAGTACAAAATTCTGCAGATCATTTTGCAAACATAAACAACAAACTTCGTGTGGCCTACACAATCGAAAATACATGTCTTTTCAGTTGCCAACAGCCAGAGTATGCTAAGAACAGTGAGAAATCACCCCAAGAAGTCTCCTTTGAATATGGGCAGGTTCTGTTAGGGTGCCTGATGAGTCTGTGAGAGACAATCAAGACGATCAAGACAATTAAATTAAACAGTATTCCCTGAAAATAAAACAAACAGTTTCAGAACAAATATGAGGCCTTGGTACTTATTTTAAAAATGTTCTTTAAGCTCCAGTGATTGTTTGCTGCTACCCTTATCTACAATCATGCTGAATAAAGCTATAGCTAAATGGAAAGTTAAATCTATTCACGAGGTGTTATCTATGTGTCATGGGCTTGGATGTCATCGCTGTGCTTGCCTAAACTTGTAGATTGTGACAGGATTCTTGTAAGTTGCAGAAAAAAAAAAAAAAAAAGAGCTAGGGATCTAATTCGTGTGTCTTTCATTTTTCTAAATATAGTTCCTGCTTCTATGACCAAATTAGGAACAAACACAAGCTGGTTGCTTTCCTGCTTGACAATTTCCCTATGCTCTGCTATATGGAGACTTGTGTCCTGTTCCTGCAGCTATGAATTGTTACATCTGCAGAAGATAATTCTGTTGGTTGGTTTGTTTGTCTGTTTCTTTGTTTGCTTGCTTTCCCCCTGATGAACTACTGCTTGTTTTTCCTTAGTGATTCCTTTTTTTATTAGATTTTGGGATCTATTCAGTGATGGACATAATACGTGTAAATGCTTGTATTTTAACTGTTAGCAGCCATCTTGAGTTAAAAACTTGGTCAAGCATTTTTTTACAGGACTTCTGTCATTAAGCAGTAATATTTGGCTGTTGAGTAAAATGCCCATGCAGAATGCTGAAAGGTGAAACTTGTGCTGGGACTATGAATTTGTATGTCAGTTGCCAACAAACCTGTATTAGAAATATCTCTCTGAAAGTAACTTTACCATGGTGAGTCATTCACAATCCTATCCCTGGAAAACAAAACAAAGAAAACAGACAAACACAAAAAACCCCCATAAACATTAAAAATATGTACATTACTTTATCTGTGTAGTTACATACATGTCTGTATATGGTAAGATCACATAACTGCTGTTTCTGTCCCTTTCTACTTAATTTCCCAGCATGACTGCAGTTGTCTATAGAGACAAATGGAATATTTTCACTCACCTTGCCCTAACAAAGGAGAGCATAAGCGGTGTTTCTGTTTTACAGATGGAAGAAAAATGAGGTTAAGTAGAGTTTCTCAAGGTCATGCAATGACATCTGTAACAGAGCTGTGATTTGAAGCTGAACATCCTAAGCGACAGAATTTAGACTATTAAAAGATCATAAAATGTGAGATATAACTACAGTGAAGACCCCCAAACCAAATGAGGACATTTTAGGTTGTTTTGGGTTTTTTGTTTGCTTGTTTGGGTTTTTTTGTGTGTGTTTGTAGTGTTTGTTTGTTTTGGGCTTTTGTTTTGCTTCCGTTTTTGTGTTTGTTGTTGTCGTTGTTGTTTGTTTTTTCCTAAACTTTTAACAGCAAAGTTTGGGTTTTGTTCAAATTTTCATCCAGCAATATAACAGCTCTTATCAATACACTTTGCAAAGTTTGTTTGGGACCCTACATCCAGTTCCATATTTATTGGCATGAGAATGCTGCACAGAAGCAGCAGTGTTTAGAAGATGTACTTGGAGTAGATTTTTGCCTCTTTATTTCTTTCTTTAAATCAACTGGGTTATAAAGGAAAAGACTTTCAGCACATGATCCTAAATTTTCCCAATTTCTATGTTTAAAATACTCCTTTGCTGTACTACTTCCAGGAAAAGTTTTATTTATCGTACCCATGGCCAGCCATTCTATGTACTAATAACATATATTTCCTGTGTGCCTCTCTGCCTGCCTACTCCTGTTTTGCTTTGTTCCTTTAAGCAGTAAGCATATTTGGACAAAAACATATTTTCCTCCTCCCCTATGCAGCCTTAAGCCGTATGCAAGAAGCTTTGGGGGCCTATTAAAATGCAAACCAGAACTACACGGTTACATCCTAACATTCCATTGCCTTTTCTCCACTGAGCTGTAGGCTTAAATCAGCATATAAATCAGAGAGGCTGCTTGTGTTCTGCAGACACTCTAAGTGATTCTGCATGCCACTGTTTTGGGGCAGTTCTTTCCTGATACTTTAAATATCCCGATTTTCTGACGGTTTGGTCTGTCTTCTTTCACACTCAGCTCTTGCATTTTAACCTTGTCAGGATTATTCCCTATCTCCTGTGGGTTGATTAGTTGGGAAACTGGAGCTAGCTTAGTTCTGGCGTGCAGAAGTGTAACAACTTTCTCCCAGCGCCTCACAAGTTCTGGTCTCATCGCCAAATCTCATCTCCAGAAATATTCTGCTCTTTTTTCTACTTTCTTTTTTATCTTTTCTTTTTTATCTTTTCTTTTTTGGCTGCTTGAGCTGCTTCTGAGCAATTTTCATCTAGGGTCATATTTCTGCTGACTGCAAAGATTTTGATGACTTCTGTTGCTTTCCTGACTCATTTTGTCCCTTGCGAACAGCCAGTGCTGGGCTCTCCTAGAAAACTCTGTTATGGTGAAAGACCTGGGCTTCAAAAGAAATAAATATAAATAACTTGGAATGCTGAAGACCATAACATTCAGTGGAGCTTTCTGGACTCCGGAACTTCCTGGCTTCATTCACAGAAGATTAAGCAGAGATAGCTTAGCTCTGTGCTGTGTCTGTTCATAGATCTGGGTGATACCCTGCATCACTAGACTTCAAGTCTGGGTAAAGGACCTCATTTATGGCACTCTCGGCTGCAGGTCAGATGGGGATATCGAGCTTCTGGGACAGTCAAGCCTCTCTCACCACAAAGCTCCCTTGCCCAGCTACACAAGTGATCAAAGTGGATGTTTAAAAGGTGAGTCTATAGTTATACAGTTCTGTACAGCCATGGCAGGCTTTCATGTTTTCTGCAATAGCACATGTTAAGTCAAGTCTCCTTAGCTGTCATTTTTGTGCTGAATTGTCTTGATTTCATCTGTTATTTATGATATTTGCATAAGACCACCTGAATGCTAGCCTTGGTCTTCCGTTTTCCTTGGACGTTATGTAAAACTAGGCCTCTGCTCATCGCTCTCCTTGATTGATGGTGTGTGAGTTCAACACCTCCCCCCAGTTCAAGCTTTGAACAGAATAGTAATAGCCTTTCTACTGACTGTATGCATAGAAGATCTCCCTGCTCTGACATTTCGGCCTTGTACATGTGGTTGATGGGAGCAGTGAGGCAGCACATGATTTAAATGTTTGTTAGCTCTGTTTGTACCCAGGTGAAGTTTGTGACTCTGATGTTGTTGACAAACACGGAGTATTTCTTAAGCTAAAAAAAGAAATCAGGAATGAAACACCTTGGCTTTGAATGGATGCCTGAAAAAGAGTGAGAACAGGTCAAGTTACATATTTTCCCTAAGAACATATTAGCTTTCGTCTGCTCAGGGGACATTCTGTATCAGATGTTTCTTTCTGTTCAGGAATATCTGTCCTTAGTATTTCTGTGGTGTTTTTCAGGTTCTAGGCAAACTTCAAGTATTTATGTCTTTTGGCAAGAAGTATTAGCAGCCCATCGAGATGTATGAAGAGCCTCTTCCTCATGCTTATTTTGATCCTGGGTCCTCCTTCCATGTGTAATACTTCTTCCTGGAAGTTGTAGTGGTCTGGTGGTCACTCTGGGAGAGCTCAATTTCTTGTACAGCTTTCACGTGTCCTCACATACATCATCTCTGAACATCCATAGTCTGCTCCAGCTGCTGAGTGCTTTAGGTCATGGCGAGCTTTTGAACAGCTCAGTAGAACAGAGATATGTGTCCTACTTGTGTCATAGGTCGGTGGTTTTGTGATACATTCTCTGTCTAAAAAGCATGCAATTCTATAGAAGATAAGAGATGCTTACTGCTTTGCAAAGGCAAATTTCTAATGTTTCTGGGATTTTTTTTAATGTGCTTTAAGCATTTTTCTGGGTTTGAGTGAGTTTTAAGTCTCTGTTCCTTTTGTCCTTTACCTCTAATGGAAGGAAATTTATGTAAAGGAGAATTTTTTCAGGTTTTCGGTTTCCTCACTTTGATGGAAAAAAGAGACTATGGGCTGAAATGTCACATTTTCACTTACAGTCAAAGGCTAATTTTAAGTAAAATTAGTTTTCTAACTTTAGAAGGAAATATTTTGAAGTATTACTTGAGGAATTTCCATTAAACAAATTGTACTTGCTCTCATGTAACAATCTGTTTTCTCTTAAATGGTCCTTGACATACCTTATGTTAGTAATTACTCTCACGAATAGTGCCAACACTAAAAAAGTGTTCTGAGTACGAGAGAAAAGTCAGAAATATTGCACTGGTTTAAATAGTGTTAAAATGCAAATATTTAGAAATAATAATTTTCATTAATAATCATTTTCGTTTATACAGCAAAACATAAAATATTAAATAAAATTATTATATTCAATTAATTGAAATAGAAAATTACAAGTGAAAATGAAATATTTTTCTGATCTTTTCTGTACTATGAAGACTAAAGCCTTTTGTCTCTAATCAAAACAGAAAACACATTTGGAGTATGCTATTCTAATATTCTGTACATCAGCACTTCAGTATAATGTCGATTCTTTTGTCATAGATTAAGAGACTAGGTTTAGATCAATGTCTTAATTTTTATGAGAAAATTCATCAGATCATGATTCATTGATCTTTTTTTAATAATTAAAAAATTTGTAAACAGGATAAAACACACTAGCCTGCAGCTAGGCTAAGTCCACAGATGCATGTAGACTGGTGGCTTGACTTCCTGATGAGCTGAATAAAGAAGAACTACTGCAGAAATAAGTGGAATCATGTAAGGAAAACAGAATTAAGAGAGTTAATTGCTCATAATGGTACCTGAATGCCTCTAGAGGCCAGTCATTTATCTTCTGACAGCCAAGACTGGCTTGAAAAATCTAAAAAGCAGCTTGTACCCACCTCAGCAGAGCCTTTGCTGTTCACATAAGTCTTTCTTTCTGAAGTAAATATTTAGCAGTGTATTCAGAACAAACGTAGCAACTGAATGGAGATACAGGTTTGTTCAGCTCCTGTCACTTGCATGACTGGATGCACTCACCAGACCAAGGGTCAGAGTGGAAGACTGCATTTTATCTGCAAAATCCCACTGGTTATGAAAGGAGATGTGAATATCCAGAATAAATTGACTACCAAAGCACTGAATTTCTGCTGTCTGGAATGAAAAAGGGAACATAAGGATTGTTAATGTACTGAAAGGGAAGTCTTTGTGTGAAAAAAGTAAGCATTCTGGCCCAGCAAATGAGAATACACAAGATGTGTGATACTTCTTATTTCTAGTGAGAACTGGGGTGAAAATTACAAAAAAATCTCCTGTGAAGAAAAAGTGACTGGTGGAACATGCTGGCTCAGAAGCGTTTTTATGCAGAAGAGCAGGACTGTTTTTATGAGTCTTTACACTACTCAGACTTCCCTGTGCATTACAATACATATTCTTTTAACTTTAGACTTGGATTAATAAATAGATCTGTGTATAACGTGTATTTAAAAAACGTGCTTCTTTTTGCTGCTTTTGTCTGCTTGCAACATTCTTTGTATGGGATAGAGGCCAGGAACTGCTTAAGAGTAAGCAGTAGTCTGGAAAGTCAGGGCGATTGTTAAGAAAACAGTGCATTTGCCCAGAGGAACCCCAGGCACCCTACACTTACTTCCTAAGCTGCATTTACCAATATGGGCTCTGGACACACACACGTGGCTTTACAAAGGCAATATTTCCCCCACTGCCCTGATGCAGAACCAACTATACTTAAAGCAGCCATGACAGATCTGTTTAACACATTCTTGAAGTCCTTTAATGATGGTGTGTCTGGGTTCTCTTCAAGCAGGTTGTTCAAGTCTAACTATCATTACTACTTGAAAACTTTTCCTAGGGTGTAGCATGAACTTTTCTGCCATGACATAAGTCTTGTTATGTGCTTCTGCAGCGAAACTGTGTTGCTCTGTTCCTCTTTGCCAGTCTTTAGTCAGTTATGCTTGCTCTCTCTAGTGTCCTCTTTTGTGGTAGTTCTTGTTTTCCTGACCTATCTGGAAAGTTGTTGTTACTGCCCTATGGGTTTTCAATAAAAGCGTTCCATACCTTTTTGAAGGATTATGCTCCAAACAAGTACTGATGCCATAGTATTGCTGCTAAGGCTTGCTGATGTAGAATGTTACTCCACCATGCTTCTCACCCAGCAGATTCATCCTTGTTATTTTTTTTTTTTAATGATGGTGTGTCTGGGTTCTCTTTAAGAAGGTTGTTCAAGTCTGACTATCGTTACCGATACGGAGCTTTACAGCTCCCAGACAGCTCTAGACTCTGCAAAGTCTGGAATGGCTCTGTGGCGTTGTCCAGCCTGTTATTTCCATCTAAAGATCATTTTGGGCCCCCGACCATGTTCAATGCCTTCCTCTGTTCACCTTGAGCTGCTGGATAGGTACCGTGCTACCACAGATATCTATCCTGGGAATAACAGAACCAATTAACTTTTTTACTCTTAGTAGCAGCTGCTAACATGGGCCCTAATAATTTTTGTCCTCCTGAGGACCATTCCAGTTCCCTTAGCAAGCCAGTTGAAAGTCCTGGAGCTGTCTGACATCGGACCTAAAGCACTGGAAATGCTATTTCTGATCTCTGACTTATTTCTTCTCTTTGCCTGGTGTTTACTGCAGCTGAGTCCATAGCAACTACAGTGGTGAACATGACCATTTTAGTAGACCCCGCCTGTAGATGTGTGTGACTATCTTAGAGCAGACTGTTGTCCAAACCTGTTTGCCATTGCTAATTGCTATTTTATATGCCTAGAAGGGATATCATGCCTCAGAGCAGCAGCCTGTAGTAACAGAAATAATGAATACTTCAACCTGCCGCATCCCAAGAATTGCCTGCAGGCTGTCCACAGAGCCCCAAGTCTCCATGCTGCTTCCACCAATATCTGGCTGCAAGGATAAGATGCCTGTAAATTGCAACCAATTCAAGGTGCCCACACTGAAATGCAGTGCTTAAATGAAGAGCGACGACAGCATAAAGAGCAGTGAGGAGGGCCTGTTTAAAAGGATGAAGCTGTTCCTGAACCGCTTTATTTGCATCTTTCTTTAGCGGTGAATTAAACTGAGGGACAGGCCCATGAAAATTTCTTGCCAGTGTACATCAGCAGAAATTCTGACCCTGAACCTCTGTAATGTAACAGCTTTTAAGGTGTTTAGTTCCTCTGCCATCCATCTGGTATGGTATAACCACAAGACACATGCATAGGACCAGCTGTCCTCTCAGGATTGCTCAGGTGTTGCATCTTGTGGCACAGGCAGTTTTCCTCATTGGGATGTGTTTTCAGCATGTTATCTGGCAATCCTCTGTCTCCACCAGATCCTGCTCCTGCAATAGTGCACCGAATTATTTTCTTCTGCAAGGCCACTCTTTTGTTTTCCTATGACCAAATGAAGGCTATCTCAGGGTCCTCAGGGAGTGGTACCAGGCTCTCCTCCCTTCACAAGATCAGCTCTCTGTTTATTCTGCCTCTTCTGTGAAGTCATATCCCTTTCTGCTTCATCTGTTCAGATTTTGTAAGACTTCATCTGTGGACATGAAATATAAATTTCACTGACCATGGAGGACAAACTATCGTATGGTTTACCTAATGTGCCAAGACTGAAGTCTGCGCTTTATGATCAGCTGGTTATTGTTTTATTGCTGTCACTATTAGTATTACCAAATTATGCTACCAGAATATTCTGATTTTAGACAGCTCCTGAGTTTGTATTAGAGGAAGATAAAAAGAAAATAAGAAGATAAGAACAAGATGCATGGATCTCTTTTGAGCCTCTGAGCTGACATGGGAATCCTGACTGAAACACTTCCAGTATTTATGGCCAGCTGTGTGAGCCTGGATGCATGCCAGACGCAGTTCTGGAAAAAAGTAGCAAACTGATTGTAGCCTAACTTTTTTTTTTTTTTTTCAGATATAAGAACTTGTTCTCATATGCACAAAAATATGTTAGTCCTTGTCAAAATCCCCTGATGAAAAGGGGAAATCATGCTGGTATAATTATCATTTTTGATAGTTGTCCATTTCTTTTACTTGCATGGGATGGAGGAGCTAGAGGTTGGAGAAATAAAGGGGAATCATTATGTGCATAAAGCTGGTGAGCTGGAATTTGCACTGGCTGTATTTCTGTTACATTTCTTTCCTCCTCTTTTATTGTCCCTTGTTTTTACATTTGAAGAAAAGGCAATGTAAAATGAAAAGCCGATAGTTCTGTAAGAAATATATAGTCCAGACCACAATGGATTGAGGGGAGTGCCTGCTTGCAGCTGCTCTGTGTTCAGGCTGCCTGTTTCTCATTCTGAACTGTCTCCTAATTGTACTCAGAGAGATGCCTTTCATATTCCTGTTTTGGAGTGAAACTGCAAAATACATTTGGGGGTGGAGAATGAAAAGAAGGTGAGATGTCTTATTCAATCTGCTTTGATCTGAACCAGTTCTAAGCAGACAAGTGTGGTAATTTTCCCTCTCTTTCATCCAGTGTAACTGACAGCAGGCATGTATAACAGACAGTATTCAACTTGTTAACATTGACTTCTGCTAGAAAACTAAGACCTACTGGCCATTACTGAAACTTGGTGGGACTGATCCCATGACTGAAGTGCAGCTATCAATGGCTACAGGCTGTTCAGAAAGTACAGGCAAGGAAGGAAGAGCGGAGGGCTTGCTCTCTGCATCAAGAAATGGCTAAACTGCGAAAAGGTGTCTCTCAAGAATAGCCACAAGCAGGTTGAAAGCTTATGGGTAAGAATCAGAGACAGAGGCAACAAAGGGAACCTTGTGGCTGGTGTCTACTACAAGCCACCTGGTCAGGAGGAGACTATTGATGAAACCTTCTTACTCCAGCTACAGAAGGCATCACACTAGCAGGCTCTTGTCCTGCTGGGGGACTTCAATCACCCTGATATCTACAGGAAAAGTAGCACAGCAAGCTGTAGGCAATCCAAGAGACTTCTGGAGTGCATTGAGGATAACTTCTTAAGCCAAGTAATAGCACTACCACAGGGGATGTGATATTAGACCTGATGGTCACCAATGCAAGTAGGCTAATCAGGGACACCAAAGCTGGAGGCAGCTTGGGCTGTAGTGATCATTTGCCCATGGAGCTCACAGTCCTGAGGGATGTGGGACAGGACTCTGAATTTTAGGAAAGTCAACTTCCAGCTTTTCAAGGAGGTGGTCAATAGAACATCTTTGGAAATGGCCCTCAGAGACAAGGGAGCAGAAAAGATCTGGCACATCATTAAGGATTGCTTTCCTTAGAGCACAAGAGTTCATGATCCCCAGGTATAAGAAACTGGGTAAAGAAGGCAAGAGGCTGGTGTGGCTGAGTTGAGACCTGCTGGTCAAAATAAAGGTCAAGAAGGAAAAGCACTGGCCTGAGCCTTCTCTTCTCCAGGATTAACAGTCCCAGCTCTCTCAGCCTTTCCTCACATCAGAAATACCCCAGTCCCTTAGTCATTTTAGTGGCCCTTTGCTAGACTCTCTCCAGTCCATATCTCCCTTGTTTGGGGAGCCTAGAATGGGTCTGAAGAGATTCCCTCCCTCGGCCTGCTGGCAACACTTCTGATGCAGCCCAGGACAGTGTTAGCCTTCTTCGTGGCAAGGGCACATTGCTGGATCATGTTCAGCTTGGTGTCTACCAGGACCCACAGGTCCTTTTCTGCCAAGCTACTTCTCAGCCAGGCAACCCCCAGCCTTTATTGGCGCTTGGGGTTGTTCATCCCCAGCTGCAGGATTTTGCACTTCATCTTGCTGAACTTCATAAGGTTCATCTTAGCCCATGTTTCCACCCTGTTGACATCCCTCTGGATTTAAGTATAACTCTCTGCATATCAGTTATCTGCTTTGTCCTTGAGCAAACTTGCTGTGGGTACATTCTGCCCTGTCATTCAGATCACTAATGAAGATGTTAATTAGGATTGGACTGCCTATGGACAACTGGGGTACACCGCTGGTTACTGGCCTCCAATCAGACCTTGTGCCACCCATCTCTACATTCCTGGCCTGGCCATTCAGCTATTTTTCAATCCATCTCACTGTGTCCTCATCTACCCTGTATATCAACCATTTGTCTATGAGAATCCTATGGGAGACAGTGTTAAAGGCCTTACTGAAGTTCAGGTAGAAAATATCCATTGCTCTCCCTTCATCTACTGAGCAGGTTGCTGTACTGCCGTATCATTCAGGCTGAAACAAAGGAACTCAAATTTCCCATTCGCTCCAGTGCCAATGGCTAAATTTCTGACTGAGAACTTCACATGAAAAGTGTTATCTTATTCATAGCAGAAGAGATTAGACAAGTGTTTCATCACTGAGGCTGTAGGGCAGCTCTGTTTATGAGAGAATTAGTTTTTACATGAAGTTGTTCAGCCAGATACTGAATAACAGGCCAGCGTTTGACTTGTCAAAGCATTTTCTTCTTCAGATTTGCTTTCCCTGTTAATGACTGGAAGGTCTTGCTGGAGCAGATGTCAACAGCAGGAAGTAACCTGCCTATCCCCTCTTTAATTCTGATGATCAAACTATCTTTAGTATGGGATGCTATAGTCTCATGTACCTCTGGACTCCTCTCAGCAAAAGAGAAGATACAAGGAGGAGGAAAGCCAGGCAGATCTTGACAGGTAATGAGCAAAAAACTATGATGAATACAGTGCAGATTGGACAAACAGGAGTGTCACAGGCTTCATATACAAGCTTGGGTGCTGTCCGGACATCATTTACCCAGTCCTGCTCCATCTGAGGTGAGAGATTTGGTTGATACAAAATTCTTTGCTGCCCCCTTAGTGTGGTGAAGAATCAAAAATGCAAAAGTTGTCTCCTCAAGATGAGGTTCCAGGGAAGAAAGGCAGCCACACACATTCTAGTTGCTTTGCCTGCATCTTTTGTGAAACCTTCATCCTTAGGAAATTTCCTCATGGAAGGGAAGATGTTTTCTCGGTGAAGAAACATATACTTTATTTTATTATCTGAAATGCTGCCACTGTGTTTCAACAGTCTCCTCCCTTCTTCCCTCCTTTCTTTCCCTCTTCCTTCCCTTCCTCCATCTCTCCCTCCCTCCACTGTTTATAATTTTCTGAAATTGTATGGCAGCTTTTCATGAGACTTATTTTTTATTGGTTTCATTATAACAGGTTCATGTAGAGTATAGCCATAGGGATAACTGGATGTCCTGTTTGATGGTCTCAGCTCAATTTGGTAAGAATTCTGTTAATATACAGTGCAGGACTGACTATAGTAACAACATTTATAATCAGATCAAACAATATTTTGTAGTTGTATCGTGTTCGCAGGAGGATATTTAACTATAGTTTCACTGGAGAGTTGCTGAGATAACATTATAAATAAAAAGGGCTCATTTTAATAATCCTGCCCAGTGTTCCTTCACTGGCAACATAATCTTGTTTTTTTCCAGCTACTTCAAGATAATATTTTGTCTAAGTAAAACATAATGTCTGTAGCTTTATGTGCCTTATTCCAGGTTGAAATTTTGAAAATATTGCTATTTATATGTATATTATAAAGTTGTGGGTAGATGTTACCATGTGTTGCTCAGATATTTTCATTTCATGGTTGAGCTCAAGCACCTCTCAAAAGGTCAGTATGTTGACCTTGCCATCAAAACAGCTCTTGAGAGAATGGGTAAGAGACTGTCAGACAACAAGGGCAATAGGATTTTTGGTGACTTCCCAGGGAACCTGTGAAAACTGGTGTGATTTTGTCTCATCTTCATGCTATTTCACTAGATTGCCTTATAAGGCAACAATATTTTTGTTGACAGCCCAGGTGTGTGTGATCTAGCTCTTGTAAATGTATGTCAGTGGGGAGAGGAATAAATGAACATGCACCCAAGTTCCTTACCAGATTACAAGGGAGGTGTCCTGGTTATTTCTTCTCCCTTCAATGAGTTTCTTGGTGACTTGAGGTGCATCTTTTGTTGATGTCAAACAGTCAGAAAATCCTAGATCTTTCCGTATCACCTTGTGGTTGAGGGAATTATATCATGGATGCGGTGTATATTGATATCAGAAGCCTGATAGCACTTGAGAGTGTAGTCCACAGTGAGGCATTTGTAGAGATGAAAAAGCTGTAATACTGTAAAAGAATTATGAGAGAGTATTTAACCCTCTCTCCCTCCTTTCCCTCTCTTACCTGTACTAAATCCTCCAGGATCACTGAGAGTCTTTCCCACTTATCCTCTTAAAAAAACCCTGAAAAGGTACTTCTTACTTTCACAGAGTTCTAAGAGACATAAAATGGGCTGTAGAAACGCCATGTTTGGCTATAAAGCCTGCATTATTTCTGGTAATATTGATCCAGAGAAACCAACCAACCAAACATGCAAGCAAAAAAGAAAACAAGAGGAAGAGAAGGAAAAACAGATTAGATTTTTAAAATAATAAACTTCTGTGTGAGGTACAAGCTTTTTCTTTTATAGGGATTTTTTGTGTTAATTCATGGCTTGATTAAATTCTTCATAGGGTCTGGTTCCACCAAGCTTAATTTCCTTAATTCTAAATGGTTACGTAGTCTTGCTGAAATCAACTGAATTTAATTATGTCATTAAACTTTGTTTAACGATTTGCCAAGTTGGGCTAGAAAGTGCAGAATCAGACAGAAGAGGACTGTCAAAGGGACATGTCGTCTACCTTCATGTCTCTCTGATGGACTAACTACCTTAAACGTGCCTTAGATATCATTGTCCGACCTGTCTTCAAAAGCTTCCAAGGATGAAGATCATGATACTATCTGCAGCACACTTTGGCTGCATTTCCTTTGTGTATAACACAAAATTTCCTTCTGTTCATTTAATTCCACTACTTCGTATGTAAGAAAAGCTGTTTGTTGCCTCTTCACAGCAGACTTTTATGTGTCTGAAATTGTTACTATAGCTCCCTTCAAGCCTTTCTTGGGAATTTCAGTTATGTAAACCTCTGCTTATTCTTTCTGCTTGCCTGAAGCGGCACATGTATTTCTCAAAAGGTCTCATCGCCATACTGGACAGAATACTCCAGCTGAAACCTTAATGGAGATTATGTCCTACATTCTGTAGACCATTCTTCTAGTCACATATCTCAGAAAAGTTTTTGGTTTTCTGTATTTACTCTTCAGTTTGCACTTGATCATGGATCAGATGGACAGATCACGATGTGGTGACAACTAGCAATTTGGACATTACCCCACTGACACAACAGTAAAACAGTGAATTCCCTATAAAATGGTGTTCTTTTTTTTTTTAATATATATATAGAGAGATGAATGGTCAGTAAAACCAGAAGTTGTGAAAATGTTGCTCAGTACATAACACATGAGAAAAATCCTGACTGGAGTACACCCAGCCACTTCCCAAGACAAAAAAGAAAATAGGTCTAATGCCTTTATGCAACTTTTTTTTTCTAGTAAGAGGAAAGCTACTGGCAATTAATTTGTTAAGACAAGTTTTGCTGGAACAGTTTCTGGAACAAAAATTCTTTGAAGTTCTAATGGATTCAGAAAGGAGAATTTCCACTGCAATCAACTCTTCATGAGCATGTTTGGACCTAGACAGCATCTCAGAATTTGCCCTTCAAACGTCTCCTTACTCCTTAACATGAATCAAAGAAGTAGGAAGAAGGTGAAGCAGCAAGTGCAGGGAGATCTCTTGCTCCAAACTTTCAGCCATAGCTACAAAAGAAAAGGACAGTCCCTGGGAATTCCATCTGAATGAGCGAAAAAACTTTCTTTACTCTGAGAGTGGTCAAACACTGGCACAGCTTGCCTAGAGAGGCTGTGAAATCTCCATCTGTGGAGACACTCAAAACCTAACTGGACATGGTCCTGGACAACCTGCTCTAGCTGACCCTGCTCCAGCAAGCAGGTTGGACTAGATGATCTCAAGGCAACTCTTTCAACCTCAGCCATTCTGTTGTTCTGTGAAGTGACCGATCTCTTCACTCTGCTGATTTAACTGCCTGCCTCCTTTTGGTACTGTCAGGTTTAGCTGGTTCTGACTTCCACGAGAGATAGGCCTGAATTTTATTTTGATTTTGCTTTGTAACCTGAGGTGAAAAGGCACTATTCTGTACTAATCCAGCTCTAATTGTTACAAAAATGAAGAAATGGCAATGCAGGTAGAGTACTTCTACGAAATTGTAACACACACACACTCCTTCATTTCATCCCTTTTCTTGGTGAAATGCCCACCCTTCCGCTGCCCCTCTATTTTCTAGTGGTTTTATGCTAATGGTGATAGTGAGGGATGTTATCACAAGCTGCCAGCTTGTGGAGTCCTTTGCCAGGAAGAATATGATGCTCCTATTGATGATTTCTTCTTTCACCCTCTGATATCCACTTGGGATCATTTTTACATGTTTGCTGAGATGCTTTCCTCTTTCTCTACTGGTCTGCAGCTCCATATTACATCCAAATTTACTATACCTGGTGCCATCTCAATATGTCATATCTTTTTTCTCTTTGTTACCCCTTAGCCCAGTTTTGTCCAGCTCCAGGTCTGCATTTTAATTGACCATGCAAAAGTTGTTTGCAGCTGTGCTTCCCTATGCCACATCCTGTGTCTCTACTTCTCAAGGCCTCTACTGTCCTACCTGGTCTGTATTTGTCAGCATCTTTTCATCGTGTTATATTGTATATATATCATTCCAGGTAGAGCAGCTGCTTGTCATTGCTGTCTATATAAAAGCAGAGTTGTAGCACACAAAGAAATGGAAAAATAAACCAAATCAGGCATAGACATGTAGTCACTTGCAAAACAAAGCCTCAGGCAGGTCAAGGAAAGTTCAGAGAGGGTAAGCCTGACAAGTCTCATCCCACAGGTCTTGCAAATTCTGTACAAAGCTTATGGTATGTTACTGAGAATGTCAGTGCCATATTACAGGGCCACATGATTACCACGCTGCTGGTCTCCAGGTTCAACCACACTGTTTAATGTCACTGGCATACTGTTGTCAGTAGCAGATGTCTCTTCATGCCTGAGTCCTGGGTCATCTTTGATTAACACCTATTTACCAGACAGTATGTTCTCTTTAACAGCTACATTCTGGTGAGGGTTACTCTCTCAGGAAAACCTTTATTCAGCTTTCCCTCTAAAACAAGTACCACCTTGATGACAATTTAGTCTAATAGTGGTACTTTTCCAACACTTTTCCAAATTGTTGTTTATTAATCCACTTAGTTCATGTACTTACTTGGTGCAAAACCATTACTATGAGACCAAGGGTCTTACCTGTTTACCTGTTTACCTCTTACTGAATGCTTCTTTTTTCCTCATCATTATTTTTGGCAGACTTCTGCGTATTTGCTGGTGTGTTTCTTTCCAACATAAAATGAATAAATTTTCCATTTGCCTTCAGCCTTACAGTCCATTTGTCTTCTGATACAGCACTGTCTATTGCTTCTGCCAGCAATCTCTCTACTGCTGTTTTCAGGCTTTTTGCACTATTCTGTTTGTGAGTGCCCAAATACACTTGTAGGCAGATGAAACTCTGGCAGTTCCTACTACTTGTGCCAGCATATTCTCATTCTGCGATGTCTATTGCAGCAAATAAACCCACAGACTTTTTCCTGCATTATGACTTCTACATATTTTTCTGTCTCACATCTTTTCAGTATTTGGCATCATGTTCAAAATGGTAAAGTCTTGTGCTTCTCACCATAGGCGTGCTGCTGATATAGAAGAATTCCTCAGGAAATAAAATTATCATTGTTTTGTCAAAGGTTAATTTGGGATCTTCTGTGATGTCCCTATCTGCTGCTAACACCCTCCAGCCTCCAAGTGTCCTAGATCTCTGCTATTCTGTGATGTCTTATTGTTGTTTTTAGCCAGAAAATTTGAAAGACTGGTTCTTCCGTCTTCTGTCTCTTGCAAATGTTTTTACTTACCTGGCCTCTTCTAGCATTACTTCACCCAAAAAAATGCTTTATGCATGTCCAATACCACTCCAGCATGTTTCTCTTATACCATTCTTCCAAAAGCATTGTTCTTTAATGCATTTCATTCTTGACCACTGTGTCGGCAGTTGCACTTTCCTCCCCCACATGCCCTGAGAACTGGTGTGGCAGTTGCACATCCCCCTCTCAGAACTGGGGCCTTCAATGGGGCAGCTAATGGCTCTCTGTGGAGACCCAGAGTCGGTGGGCAGGGTTGTTAGCAGAGGAGGGGCCAAGAGCGCCCACAGCCCAGAGAAGCTGAGAAGCTTCTCGAAGGCCCACACTTGAGGGAGCAGGGTGTAGAGAAGCCGAGAAGCTTCTGGAATGCCCACAGTCAGATCTGGACAGACTATAAATGGGGTTCCCGCTGGCGACTGCCCTTTGTGTGGTCTCCTCGGAGCTGCGGGTCTGCCATGCTGCCGGAGTCCCTCCCGTTAGACGGAGAAGCCATCTAAGGTAACCTCCCGGGATGGGGAGCGCCTCACCTCTTCATGTGGGTGAGTGATAAATTACTGGATATATGCTTTAATAAGTCCTTGCCTGGTAGGCAAGTGTAAATTCCTCGTCTGAGGCAGACGAGTGTAAAGTCCTGGCTGCAGTAGGCTAGTGTTTATCTAATATAGGCAGAATGGGGCAGAGAGGGCTCTGGTTTGTTTTTCTTGTGAGTGCATATATGCACGCTGTGGATCCTCATTCTTATTTCGCTGCACCCCAAATAATTTCCTAACCTAATATCCGAACCTTTATCTTATGTTATTGGAGTGCTAGTGCGCCTAAGCTTATATTTGGGATGCCTCCATGACAACCACTTATGCTGTCCAGTGATCTGTCTGTACTTAGTCCAGCAGACGTCTGGCCCTACTGCCTTCTCTACATTTTTCTGACTGAAGAGGTGTATTCAGAGCCTCTTCAGAACACAGCAGCTAGGTCTAAGCCATTTCTGGGTGGGTCATTTAGAAATACCTTTTCCCACTCTTACTAGATTGGAAGCCGAAGGAGATAGACATATTTAGTATAGCTTTTCTTCTGTTACTATATTATTCAATTATTCAATTTGATAGAGACTTATATTTTTATCCCATTTATTAAAAATAACTAGCTTAATGTAACTGTGTCTTGGTTTCAGCTGAGATAGAGTTAATTTTCTTCCTAGCAACTGATATGGTGCTGAGTTTTAGATTTAGTATGAGAAAAATGTTGATAATACTCTTGTGTTCTAGTTGTTGTTAAGCAGTGCTTACACTAACTCAAGGTCTGTTCAGCTTCTTATGTTCTGCCAGCAAGAAGACAGTTGTTAGGGAATAGACTGCCTTAGTATTTGGTATACTGGTTCTTATAGAACTTGGATAGAAACTGCTCATACAGAATTCACTTAGAATAAGTAAGTTTGCTTAGCATAACTTCTGCAAGCTGTGAACCTTTGAACTTTCTGCTTCATTAAGTAAAAAGTGCCCTACAGTCTTCAAGCTAGAAGACACAGGGAACTGCATTCCTGGAGATAAGTAATGGAACAGAACAGTGTCTAACAGAAGATGAGAAACAGAATAATGTTTTGGCTGTTACTAAGAACTTATTTTCTCCAGCTGCAGGTGCAGAAGAGCAACTGAAGTTTGGAACTTTGATTGGAGGCCCACCTGATGAACACAAAAAGATCCAATGAAGAATGGGAACATCCCAGATTCTAATTTTGTTAGTGGCCTGTAGTGATGCATGGGAACTGGGGGCTTGGATTGTGGGGCTACAGTTGTCCAAGATGCTTTCCACTCAGGGTCCCTCTTCAGGAGGTAGCCAGCTCAAGCTTCTTTATGCTATAACTTCTGAATAAATTATTTATTTCAGAAAAAATTCTGGAATCCATGTCTGAGTCTCTGCTATGGGAAACCTAGGGAAAATTGGTATCTGGGAAACGTAGAGAGTAGCGACATTAGAAAAAACAGATAGGTATTAATATATGGCTCTGTGGTTGGTGTCACCACCATAATTTTGGCTTTTTTGATAATGGAGTGGCCTCACGGAATGGGGTTTGCAGGTGTCTGATGGAGTTCACCTTTCTCATAGGGGGAAGAGAGTCTTTGTACATGAGCTAGCAGAGCTCATTGAAAGAGCTTTAAACTAGACATGATGTGGGAGAGGGATGATATTAGGCTCACCCATGACATGCTGTGGGGTGAGATGCCAAGCACAGTAGACTGAGATGAAGTAGGCTTTAAACTGAAGAGCTCATGCATGATGCTCATGCCATCATATCCAACTGGGGCAACCAGAGTAGCAACAAATACTCCTTAGCTGCCTCCCAAGATGAGAACCAGAAGGCCAACCACCTCAAGGGTACACATGGCTGCGGTGGATGCTTCTACATCCATCATGAGAAACCTGCATGCTCAGTTACTTCTCCGAAGTGTCTATACACCAATATATGTAGCATAGGAGTATTAAAGGTCTGTGTGCGTTTGCAGGGCCATGATCTCATTGATATTACGGAGACATAGTGGGACAGCTCACATGAATGGAATGTTGTCATGGAAGGCTATGTACACTTTAGGAAAGACATGCCAAAAAGGCAAGGTGGAGGAGTTGCACTTTATGTGAAAGAACAACTCGAATGTCTTGAACTCTTCTTATGGGGTCACAAAGAGTAAGTCCTTATGGGTAAAAATTAAGGGATAGACTTAAACAGTGGGACACTGTTTACTACAGGCCACCTGATCAGGAAGAGGAAGTTGAAGAGGCCTTCTATGGACAGCTGGAAGTAGCCTCACAACTACATGCCCTGGTTTTCCTGGGGGACTTCAATCACCCTGACATCTACTGGGAAGAGAACACAGCTAAGCATGTAGAGTCCGGGAGGTCCCTACAGATTGTTGATGACAACTACTTGACACAGGTGGTGGAGGAGCCAACAAGGAGAGGTGTGCTGCTGAACTTGATCCTAACAAACAGAGAAGAACTGATCAGAGATATGAGGATTAGGGGCAGCCATGGCTACAACATCCATGAGATGGTGGAGTTCAGGACCCTGCATGGAGGAAGCAGCATAATAAGTAGGACTAAGCAGGACTAAAATGTAGGGAGGTCCAAGAGAGCTGGTTAATATTCAAACATCACTTCCTCCAAGCTCAAGACCAATGCATCCCTATGGGCAAGAAATCACATAATCGGACTAGAAGGCCAGCATGGATAAGTAAAGAGCTCCTGTCAAAACTCAGATGGAAGAAGGATGTTTATGTAATGTGGAAAATGGGACAAACCACCTGGGAGGAATATAAGGGAGCTGTTAAAGTATGCAGGGATGCTGTGAGGAAGGTCAAGCTCCACTTGGAATTAAATCTGGCCAGCGATGTCAGGGACAACAAGAAGGGCCTCTTCAAGTATATTAGCAGCAAAAGGAAGATTAGGGAAAATGTAGGTATGATGCTGAATGACATGAGTAGCCTGGTAACAGATGATAATGAGAAGGAAGTGTTACTGAATGCCTTCTTTGCTTCCATCTTTACTGCTAAGACTGGCCCTCAGGAATCCCAGACCCTAGAGGTAGGAGAGAAAGTCTGGCAAAAGGAAGGCTTTCCCTTGATTGAGGAGAATTGCTTTAGAGATTGTTTAAGCAAACTGGACATCCATAAATACATGGACCCTGATGGAATGCACCCACAAGTGCTGAGGGAGTTGGCAGATGCTATTGCCAAGCCATTCTTCATCATCTTTGAAAAGTTGTGGAGAACAGTAGAGGTGCCTGAGAAAGGAAGAAATCCAATGTCACTCCAGTCTTCAAAAAGGGCAAGAAGGACGACCCACAAAACTACAGGCCAGTCAGCCTCACCTCCATCCCTGGAAAGGTGATGGATCAGCTCATTCCAGACATCATCTCCAAGCATGTTTAGGAAAGCAAGGTTATCAGGAGTAGTCAGCATGGATTCACCAAGGACAAATCATGTTTGACCAACCTGATAGCCTTCTATGATAGTATGACTGGCTGGGTAGGCAAGGGGAGAACAGTGAACGTTGTCTACCTTGACTTCAGCAAGGGTTTTGATACCATCTCTCATAACATCCTCATAGGTAAGCTCAGGAAATGCAGGTTGGATGAGTGCACGGTGAGATTCATTGTAAACTGTCTGGATGGCAGAGCTTAGAGTGTTGTGATCAATGGTGCAGTGTCCGGCTAGAGGCCTGTAAGTTAATGGGGGACCACAAGGGTCAGTACTAGGTCCAATTCTGTTCAACTGGTTCATCAATGACTTGGATGAATAGACTGAGTGTAGCCTGAGCAAGTTTACTGATGATACAAAACTGGGAGGAAGGGTTGATACAGCAAAAGTCTGTGGTGCATCCATCGAAACCTGGACAGGCTGGAGGACTTGGCAGATAAGAACCTAATGAAATTCTACAAAGGCAAGTGTAGGGCCCTGCACCTGGGGAGGAATAACCCCAGGCACCAGTACAGGTTAGGGGTGGACCTACAGGAAGGCAGCACTGTGGATAAGGACCTGGGACTTCTGGTTGACAAGAGGCTGACCATGAGTCAGCAATGTGCCCTTTTGGCCAAGAAGGCCCAATGGTATTAGGAAAAGTGTGACCAGCAGGTTGAGGGAGGTTATCCTCCCTCTCTGCTCTGGTGAGGCCACATCTGGAGTACTGTACCCAGTTCTGGGCTGCCCAGTTTAAGAAGGACAAGAAATTACTGGAGGGAGTCCAGTGGAGAGCTATGAAGATGATTAGGGGTCTGGAGCATCTTTCTTATGACAAAAGACTGAGAGAGCTGGATCTGTTCAGCCTGGAGAAGAGAAGGCTGAGAGGGGACCTTATCAATGCTTACAAACAGCTGAAGGGTGGATGTCAAGAGGATGGGACCAGACTCTTTTCAGTGGTACCCAACAATAGCATAAGGGGCGATGGGCACAGACTGAAGCATAGGAAGCTCCATCTAAACATGAGGAGACACTTTTTTACTTTGAGGGTGACAGAGCAGTGGCATAGGCTGCCCAGAGAGGTTGTGGAGTCTCCTCTGGAGACATTCAAAACCCGCCTGGACGCATTCGTGTGTGATCTCCTCTAGGTGAACCTACTTTAGCAGATGGGTTGGCCTAAATGATCTCCAGAGGTCCCTTCCAACCCCAACCATTCTGTGTTTCTGAGAAGAGGAAACTCTCTGACATGAGGTTTACATTTTTTTCCATTTCTCTCCCTAATCTCACTGGAGGGAGGAAGTGAGTGAACTTCTGTGTGGGGAGTTTGGCTGCCTGCTGGGTTAAATCACAACAAACTACTATTTCTACCCAGCTATTTTTCAACATCTCTTCTGTTCCTTCTCACCCATAATTTTAAATGTTTGCCAAATGAAGTTGAAATTGATTGAGATGTGGAAATCTCTGAAAGATATTCAAATACAATGCTCCTGGCTCAGGGAAAGGCATGTGGAGCCCAAGTTCTCCTTTGAGGCAGCAGAGAGCTGGCCAGTAATCCTGTTTGCATAGAGCAGCACCAGCCAGCACTCTAATACCTCCAGGTCAACTATGGTACACACTGCCTCGACTCCACTCAAGCGGAAGAAAGAAGGAATGGGATGGAGGTGAGGGATGGTGGAGGATGGGAAATGTGGGAGTGTACAAGGAGATATTAGAAGAGATAGCACGGAAAGACTGATTTCATCTGTTCTGTGTTTCTTGAAACTGCCTATCCAAACTGGGTTGCAGTAATACTGCAGCATGCAGCACAGCTGCAATAATGGTAGTGAACAAGAGGGGCAGGTTCTGGCAGTGCTCTTTAGATCTTCTTTTACCTGTCTCTAAAGTGGCATTGATAATGGCTGCATTGGACAGGGTTTGAATAGAAGCTGTGATGTTAGATTGCAATCTCTGTCGTGTGTGGTGATTTCTGTAGGGAACATTGTGCTGTTTTCCCTGGAGCACTTCTGTGATTGAGAGATGGTAGCTGTTTGCCTTGAGCTTTATTCTTGAACAGCTCTGAACCATAGCAACAAAAGTTTGCAAGAAGAGGTCACACATGTTTGGGATTCACTTCTGCCAAAACATGCAACCTTTTAAGGTACAGGTCTGAGCTAAGACAAAAAAATATTTCTGACCCAAAGGGCCCCTTGGACAGCATTCAGAATTCATTAAATGTGTGGGTGTGGAGACCTGCACTTTATCCATCTTTGCAAGGGCACCATGATGATATAGTGCCATTCAGCAGCCCGCTTTGCACTGTCTTCACTGGGAAAGGGAATTTTTAAAGTGTAGACTAATACAGAGTTAGAAACACATTAAGCAATGCTGTGAAATATATTGTTGTAGTCCTTTTTGTTCCCCTTGAAAAATTTCCTGGGTAAATAATAAAGTGACTTGGACACTACCTCACTAGATGATGTGTATATAACATGCATTTTGGTTAGATCATGCAATGTAAATATAGCTCTCAACAGATATTTTAGTAGCTAGAACTCTACCCACTTATTTCTCAGTTAAATGCCAGCTGCAGCACATTTTCTTCATGGTAATTCATAAATTAAGTATGAAAATGCCAGCACATACTGCAAACCAACATTTGTCACATTTCTTGCTAAACTGGTGTCCTGGGTCATTGAGGGGAGCAATGAGAGGAGGTGGTCTGAGTCAGGTGACCATGAATTGACCAACTGGAGTATTCCATCCCATTCACGACGTCCTGGATATAAAAGCTGGAGACCAGAAGGACTCTCTCTCTTCTGCTGGGTCTTCTGCTGCTTTGCTTCACTTTGTCTCTGTTTCTTTTCTGCTGTCCCTGCAAGCTGAGGCCTCGTGACAGACTGAATCTAGTTCCGGTTGGCTGCAGGATCCTGCCGGACTAGCTGCTCGGAATTGCAAGACTGGTTCTGTAATATTTGTTCTGCTTAATTTTTCTCTATGTTTATTTAGTAGTGTTAGTAAAACATTTTCAAATTTTCCAGCTCTCTTCTCTCTGTCCTTCTTTTCCTTTTCTCTCAAAATTACCTGTCCTTAGTGAAAAGGGGGAGAGGGGAGGAGGGGGGAAGGGAGAGCAGGGTTAAGGAAAAGACATCTGCCGTGGTTTTTGATTGTCTCCCCGTGATCAAAGCGCAACAGCTGGACATTGTTAGGTTGAACTGGTTAATGCAAGTGTTTTCCATTTGTGCTTTATAGAGTCTATTTCATTGGGTTGCCACTCAGGCATTGTTAGAGCAAAAACCAAACCAAATCAATCAACAAACAAACAAACACACAAACAAAAATGAGCCAAGCAGAAACATCTCTTAGTTGTCCTTGGTGCTGAAGATGTTCAGGACCCAGGTTGACCATCATCGTATGTCTTGTTCAGTGTTAACCTTGGTCCACAGGGGAATCAGGACAGGCCATAAATTGGGTTCACTCTCAGGGCAACACAGTTTCCCTGGCCTTGTGTGCGAATTTTCACAGTGTGGATGGACTGAGCACTTTAGTTCTGCTTTGGGTTGGGAACAGGGAGGTGACAGATAGGGCTCCCAATCTTTGGGAAGCCAACCTGAAGACCGATTGATGGATCCCCACACTTGCCTCTACCTAGCATTTGGAATAATGTATTCAATAAGAATTCCAGAAACATAAGTTCTTAGTGCTTTGAAAGACCCCATCTTGCCAGATATGTCTGAGCCAACTGCCTTTGGAGGTTAAAAGCAGTTGATGCCCTTACTTGCAGCTAATGAGAAGTATCATCTCTAATATGGACTCATGCCAAGTGTGTTTCTTATTGCTTGGGTAAAAAGGTCAGGTTTGTCTCTGAGGAATGATTTTTAAAGGTTACTTTAATGTCAAATTAATTATTTTGATTTCCTAGTAATACAGTTTCCAGTGTTTGACAGATTCTTTTAGTGAAAATAACTGTTGGGTGACATTTTATAAGCATTCTGCTCTTTTGGCTAGCTGAGACTTTGAAGTGCAATGATTAAATAAGGAAGGTCACAAAAGCATAACTGAAACAGCTGCCCTTGATATTACACTCTGAAGAAGAACAATTTCTCCCCCTGGACATTTTCTGCTAACATGCTTATCTATATCCATATATTAAACACCATGCTACTTCAGCAGTTTTAGCCCCTGACCTTTCCCTGGTCCTGGAAAGTTTCACATATACATTCAGAAGGGCTAGGAAGAAGTACAAGGAGAAACAGAGAGAGAATTCCTTTTATAAGGCCATGCAGCAGATCAGTAGCTGAATTTGGAATAGAGCCCAGACATCTTATACCTCTATCCTGTGTACTAGCTACTTGACCCTTTGTCAGACTGCGTGAGAATGCATTTCAGGCACCACTGAACTAGAAAATGCATTTGCTGTCTCAAACAACCCTGTCATGGTATAGTTATTAATACTGTCACTTCCATTACATTTTTCAAAACAAGTAGTTGATTTCTTGATTTTTTAAAGGTATGACTAGTTTTGAAGGCTGGAAGAGGTGGATACCAGCACGACTTATCAGAGTCATTTGCTCTAAAATGCCATTGCTGGGACTTAGTTCACCACAGGAGCTCCAAGGACTCTAGATGAGAACACAGTCCTCCTCTCTGAAAGCCTCCATTCACAAAGTAAGAACCAGTTCTCAGTTCGTAGAATTTGAACCCAGAATAGAGAAACCAGAGCAAAGGATCCTTTATCTTTTCTTTGAAGATGTATTTGTCTGCTTAATAAGCTTTTTGAAACAATGAACAATCATTGTCCGTTATCTTACTTTCCTTAAAGGGACTGCTTCCATTTAAAAAAAAAATTCCTGCTTAGGAACACTGAAAATCATCTTTGTTTACTTTCTAGTATATTTTGGTTCATTCTCAATGGTGGTTGCTTCAAATTGCCATTGATTTTCTGGGGCAGGAAAATAAAATCTCACGAGTATCCAGGTTGTCTGCCTGTGCAGTCTCTCAGTTTGTAACCACACATACCGAACGGATGTGCCTGCATAAACATGAGAGTAAGGCTTTACTCTTTACTGCTTTACTGCTGGTTGCCAGCTTATTGTTGAAAGCTGGTCCAGCATGTACCCTGTGTGAGATTTGCTATTGAAGAAATAATTTTATAGCGATAATAAAAAAGTCTGCATGAAGATTTATTTTTCAAAGCTTCCATTTAATTTCCTCCTCTGCTTATCCATTACAGACACATGGAAGTAAGGCAGAAACTACAGTAATTTTTCATCTGGCCTGTGAAGGGAGATTGAGCTCCTAAATGCATTTCTCAGCCTAGTGATAGGGAGTACTTATAATCTCATGTTCTTAAGAAACCAATATTACTCAGCTCCAGAGGAAAATATACTTATATTCTTTTTTTTCACAGGTTCCAAGTGATTATCAAATCAATGGCAAATCCAGCACATGTCAAAGGCTAGGAACAATGGAAAGTCTTCTAGAGAGATCAAATGGCTCCTTCTGTGCTGCTTTCGTCAGCTTCTTCTAGTGGTTTGTTGTAGCTACATGCTTTTCCCTAATTCAGAACATGTAATAGCCTAATTTGCAGACTTGACATTACACAATCCTTCCCAAGAGCAAGAAGGTTCAACCTTTGCCATTTCCCCACAACCATATAAACCTGTTGTTAGAACAGTACCATTTTGATATCTCTTTCCCTACCCAGGGTTATTGGGAGCTGGTATCAGTATCACTGGCTCAGGCAGTCTGTTCTTATATGTGCAGGAAGACAATAGCAATAGCATCACTTCTGATCCCTTACTGAACATGCTGCAAATTATGTATGTGGCATACATATGGACATATATGCCGTATATCCAGGCCTATTAGCTGTGATGTGTTTTCTCTTAAACAGTTCTTCTGTTGTAAGGAAATGTCTTTAGATTTCCTGTCAGGCAGCAGCCCAGAACTATCTGTATTGTGGAGGATTCATGTCTTTGTCCGCTCCATCTATTTGTCTTAGTTGTGACTGTGCTCCTCAGGTCCATCTAAATATTCCCAGCAACAGGAATATATAGGCTATATACAGGCTATTCACAACCACAACAGCCCTAAGACTGCTGGTAACGCATGTGTCTCAAGTGCTTAACAGCTTCGTCCCTAGAAGGGGAGAGTCAATCAGAACTGAATGTCATCTTGTCTTGGAGCTGAGCAGCAAAGGAAAAGGAAAGCAAGGAATAACTGTCTTAAATGGGCATTAATATGCAATCTTTCCCCTAGCACACTGTAGTCCTGGAATGAGGGCTGTGCAGCATAAGGATGATCTGGCATGAAGATGGTTCTGCATGAAGCTGGAAACAGTTGAGAGTCAGCTTGCTTAGACCTGTGCTGCAGAGGGGAAGCTTGGAAAGGAGCTGCCGGTTCTGTCCAGGTCTGCCAACATCTACACCTGCACCTCTTTAATCTCTCATCATAGTCTGAAGGAGGAATCAGCACCTTTGTCTAGAGTGCTGTGATTCAGCTCATATTAACAAAGACCATCAAAACAGGCTAGAATAGTCATGATCTGAATGCCTCTGCCTAATGGGAAGCATCCCCATCTAGTGGAAATGTAGCTCTGGGTGCAGACGATGTTCGAAGTTAAAATTGTTGAATGGCACACAACAGCCAGTGTTTCACAGGGGGCAGCTAGCTTCTGGCATCCTTATGTGAATGGCAGCTTTTTCTCAGTCATCCTACTGCACTGAAGTTCCAGCTTCAGTAAGCAGAAAGTTTTGCATTATCTCGGTCTTGGATAAGAGCCTCTCCATGTTCCCTTGGGTATAAAGGAGGTAGCTGCCATGTGCTTCTTGCCGTATGACGTGCACTCATGGTAAGTGCCAACAGCTGGAAACAGCATGTTAAAGAAGATCCTGAAACAGCTCCCACACCTTACCAGAGCAAGTGTCTGTGAGCAATGGCTATAGGCAATGTGAGTGCTGTCACAGCAAAGGGATGGCACCCTGTGAGAGTCGGTCCGAAGAACAGTTTCTGCCTGAACATCGCCATCAGGGACTCGGAGAACAGAATGGACTGAGAGAAAGAACTGGACAATGATTTAGAGAGAGGCCTGAAGAAAGGAATTGTGTTGTGCAGGTCTCTCCGACCTGGGGGCTACAGGTGCTGTATGGACTCTACCTGCTGCCTGAGCCAAACTTGCCCCCACCACCTGAGAGGAATTGCGTTGCAAAGGCCTCTCTGACCTGAGGACAGTAATTGCTGTCCAGAAGATGGATTTTCACCTGTTGCTTGAGCCAGACTTGCCCCCCACCTCCTCCCTGTAACAAAGGCCAACGAAGAAGAGCATGCGCAGAGGCTTGCCAAGGGTCTTGAGGTCACCCAACGGACCCCTGAACCGAGGCAACACAGGCGCAGACGGGCCCTGGCAAGCAAAGCGGGGACTTCTTGGGCCTGCGCAGTTAAGCCTGGATTGCGCAATAAAGGCGGAGATTGGCCTTGATCTACGGGAGTGAGGGGGGGTGAAGAAGCATAAAAGACAATTCCTGACGGGACATCATGGAGATCTCCCCACCGGAGGATCCTGAACCATGACGGGGGACTGGAAGGAGACTTGTCATGGGACCTGAGACCAGAGGGATGCCTTTGGAGCTCGTTTGGTGGTAAACCCAGCCTCATTTCTGCCTTTTCTTTTTACCTTTCCTTTTTCCACTACCCTCTTTCTATCGCGTGCCGCTTTACGGGCAAATTAATAAAGCAACATTGCTTGATTGAATTATAACCCCTTGGCATTTTGGTTGCCTTAATTTTGTGCCTCGAGATCAAGGTAAACGAACCATCATGAGTCCATCACCGAATGGACCGTGACACACCCTCAGAGAAAATGATGGGCTGACAGTGGGGCTGGGATTAGAGACATCGGGAGGTATGGTACTCCTGCCATAAAGATGACACTTATTCTTCTCCTTTACTGTCAGGCTCCACTTCTCAAGTGTGTTTCTGATCCCTTCTCTAATACAGCAAATATGGCTCCTGACAATCTCACCTACCTGGGCTGCAATTCAGATCTTGGGCTGCTACCACATGCATTATAAACCAATGCCTTGTGCTCCTGTGACCAGGTGATTGCTTTCCTGTGTGGCAGAAAAATAGCCAGAAGGGTGTTTCCCAGCGTGGCAAGAGCACAAAAACAAGACTTGGACATTCTAACAAGCAATTATGCATTACCAGGATCTTCATATGGTGTATATATGTATACATATTTTTTTTTTCACCTGCCATTGTCATAGATCTTCTTAATAAGGCAAACGTTTGCAGAAAAATTGTCTGCTTCTGAAAAAAATCCTTTTTCTGGACTCTAAATGGGCTTTTAAATGTTCTCTAGCTGAAATCATACCTCTAGGAACCAGTCTTGCAGCATCATTGCTGTCTTTGCTAAATGTCAAGCAGCAACAGCACCACTCTCTTTAATGTATCGTCAATACATGTATACCTGTGTTTTGCTGACTTTACTCTGGGGTGAATTTTGGCCAAGAGATCAAGAATGGATTGTCACAACTGGATGTTTATGTATATTCTTGTAGCACCCAGGGCTGCCAGACATGCAATTTCATGTCATTGCCACAGGTACTTCTGTTGAACAGAAAGACATAATTCATTTGAAGGCAAGACAGGACTAGTAGGTGCAGATGGATGTGGAATCACAGGAAGCACTGGTAATTTTTATTAGCTTAGTGAAGTTATTATGAGCCATGTTTTTCTGTAGCCTGGGGCAAGTTTTAAAGAAGGCGTTTGTAAGGAGAACAAGGGGACATTAGGATGTGTGTAAGGAACTCTTTTGGGTGTGAGGGACTGAGATTCCTTATGGAAAATCGTTTTTGCAGGAAAGAAGCCTGATACCTTAGGCATGACTCCTTTCACGGCATGAAAGAGGCTTTTAAACAGAGGCAAGCACTTTGGTCCTGAGTATGATAGAAAGCAATGAAGAGAGCTGGTGACAGAGGTTTTTTCATTCTGGTTTGTGGCAGATGATGACCTGGATCTCTGCATGATACTGTAAACTATCCTTTTGGAGATAGTTCCTTTTGTTCTGGTGCTGTATTCAGAAGATGTAAACACAAAACCAACAAATTTTGTAATGTTTGCACTGCTGTGACCATTAGAGGGTTGGGGTAGAGAGGAAGTGTCACAACAAGTTGCATAGTTTCTGAAGGCAGAGTTTTGGTTTTCTTTCACATTGGGTTCCCTTGTCTGTGCTGTATGTAGTGTCTTGGCAGATCTGCCAGAAGAAGAGTTAAATTCAAATCTAGCAGGCTGTCAGGTCAGACCAGAGAAGTACAGCTTTAGTTATGAAAGGCAGAGCACATGCCAAAAGAAGACATTTAATTTGTGCTAACTTTCTGAAGTCAAAGACAAGCATGATAAAGTCTGTCAAGGAAAACATCCATATCAGAAAAAGTGAAAGGAAAGAAAAATGCATCTGTTTTTCCTGTGCCATGAAACTGAAGCAGAAAAATACAGCCTTGGCTAAAATAAGAGTTTATCAAGACAAATACAAAGGACATTCATCATAGCCCTTAGAAGTTTCTCCTGTGGTTTGAATAAAGCGAGTGAGCTGCTGTCCAGAGACATCTCTGCACATCACTTTGAGATCATTCTTGTACTGCTCAGTTTGCAAGTATCCACCTTGCCAGGTTCTTCTGTTCTGAGAATACTGAAGCAGCATTATTGAACAGCTCCAGAAATAGTCCAGGTTTCATGCATTGAAATGTCAACAGTTATTATGAGAGAAATCAATCCATTATGTGATATTTCCTGAAAGCTCTCAACTACTTTCTTGCATCTCATTACCAGACAAAACTGGGCAGTAATAATAAAGAATGAATGCCAAGCATGAATATTTTTCTCCAAGTATGCAAACCCTTCAAGTATAGCAGTGCTCAGAAACTCAGCTTTCCACAAAGGAAATGTGTCTGCCCTGTGTTGGAGGGGAGAGTACTTCTTTGTAAGTCGATAGCATGACAAGATGGGGTTTAGAGTGTGTTTTGGGTTTCCTTTTGTTCTGTATCTTTTGATTGTCTTTGTAATTTCATTAGGACCAAACCACAAGTTTAAAAATGTGGCAGTTCCACAGAGGATGAAGGAGTTCAGTGAGTCTGTTTTTCCTGTAATGAAGGGAAGAGGGCTTAGCCAAGTTCATGTGACTGTATGTGCCACTATTTCTTTCAAGTCTCTTTGTGCTTGCATGTGTGTATTCAGGTTTTTCCATCAAGAATAGATAAGTCTTTGACAATATTTGCATTTCCTGCAAAGTCTCTTATGCCTTGGGATATTTATTTGTTTTTGTTTCTATATTGTGAATTATCTGCTCTATGTGGAACATTTCTGGACTGTCAGTGAAATCCATCTTTGGATGTTTCCATGTTGCAAATGTGAAGGTGAAGTAAACAAAGAGAGAGTTAAAGTGGGGTAGAAAACAATTCTAAGTGAGATATGGCTTGTGTCCGGCCAGTTGTTATCAGTTTAAAATCATTCTGATCCCTCTGTCCAGCTGGCTGTATGACATGGGTCATGCAACTCCACATGCTATTTTCTCTGTATCACCTGGAAAGCTTTTCAGTGCTGGAAAGATTTGCCAAGAACTTCTTTCCATCCAAGGAAATGGAAAATTTGGGTCTAAATATAGTACAGACCTTCTCATGGTCCCACTATCATCCTACAGTTAATCCTTTGACACAGGCTTCAATTCATCAAAGTTGAAATCAAAGCAGTAGCACTCTGCTTTTTGAGATTTGCATTAAAACAATTAAGATCTGCTTCAACAAAGCAATGTCCTTGAAGTTAAATGGGATACTGATCTCTACCAAAAGCTTTTGTTTTGTTGCTCTCTTTTATTTAGACTGCACAGACTGCAGTACTGTGGTAGGAGAGCATAACACTGCAGCGCTCAGTACAAGCTTTGGAGGTTGCAGTGCAAGACTGCAATGCTGCACTGCAGAGCTGCTGAATGTCAGAGGAGCTTTAGTTAAACCTGGCTGAACAAGCAAATTTTTCACTTGGGTGCTTAAATCTGTTTTGCCATCAGTGAGCAGACTCTGTTCTTTGCAAATATTTCCATCAGAGCCAGAGGACTTGAAGGAAAATCAATCATCTGTTTCCTTGTCAGCTGGTAGAAAAGGGCAGTAGCTTTGGCAGCCTTCTTATATACACATGAGTGCTGGCCCAGAGCATTTTTGGAAAAACAATGCAAAAAATCCCAAGGTCTTCATTTTATGGGTCCTCAAAATGTAATGGTGAAAGGCAGTAGAGACCAGCAGCAATACAGAATATGGAGCTGACACAAGGTAAGAAATCCTTGCTCCATAGGAGTACTGAGGGTTTTTTATTTGAATGATTTTGCTTTCATTAGGAAAATTCGACATGCAGCTGCAAGTTTTCCCTGTGTCTTTCTCAAGGCTGTGTAGGGCTGGCACTGTGGGACTGTGATGGTTAATAGCTGTTTTGGCAAGATGAGAAGCAGCCTAGCTGTCTTTCTGAGGTAGAACCAAATCTGTCGTTTTCTTCCAGACATTCATTACCACTACTGGTTGTTCTGCTAGGTGAAAACTGGCATTTCCAAACTGGTTGTTGACCAGAAGTACTTGATGTCAATAAGGCTCTGTGAGGATGTTTGCACTGGAGGCATATGAAGAAGGCACTGTGGGGCAGACCACTGTTGCAAGAAATTATTTGCTAATTGCTCTGATAAGTAAGGTCACAGGATATCAGTCTTGTAGCACCTCTGTGCAGTCCTGTTCTCTGAAAGCCAGTTCTGGAGAAATACCTAGAAGGTAGTGTTTTATGAGATGAGGTAGCCTGGCCTATGACTGGCCTCAGATATTTACAGTTTGTCAGTGTGCTCCTAGTGGAAGACAATACAAAATATTTTTATATTTTTGGACACCTACATTTAAAACCAACAGGGTCTCTGCCTCTGTGAGAGTACCAGAAATGGCTCTGTTTTACCCTCCAGCAAGAAAATGTGTCATTCAGCCATCTCCTGTTCTGGTTCCCACAAGTAATGTGATGTGGCTAGACAAGGACTTTGTTCACAGATATGTATATTCAGATGCACATGTGCCCATTTATACATGAGTATGGATGATTATATAAAGCAGAACTCCTCCTCAAATGATCATATAAAGAGTACTGCCATGTAAATGAAAGGAATAGCAAACAGGAGGCTGCCTGTGTTCCTTGGCAGAGATAATTTTGTCCTTGGAAAAAGCTCTGCAGCAGCCTCCGTGACACTGAAGATCTTGCTAAGAACCAGAGGTTTGAGCCTGCACAAGACAGAAACTATATCTGAGATGGGAGAATGATGTTGCACATACCTTGTTTCTGTAAACTCATGTGACTAGTTCACAGAGTAGGTCCTATGGCAGATGGGTATTTGGTTTGACACAGAAAGTTTGTTCTCAGGTTCTGAAATTGCCTGAGTTAGACAGTTGCAGGAAGCCTTTACATGTTGATAAGATCGGAATCATCCAAGAAAGAGACAGACCTCTTCTCAATGCTATGAACAAATAACCTCTTGCATCTTTGCTGCCTTCTCCTGGCAGGGAATGACAATAACCTTTTATTGTCTGGCCCATTCAGTTCACACCACGTGTCAAAGAGTGGTGATGCTGCCATGATGCCTTTGACAAGCTCTGCGCACAATAGATTCAGAGGATGGGAGACAAGTTCTGACTGAACAGTGATGATTTTATCTCTCAAGCCTGCAGAAAGAACCATTCTCCAGAAATCTATTTTTAACACACTTGCTACTTTTCAAGCTAATAAGAACTAGTCTAGCAGTTCTAACACAATGGACAGTTTAAAATAAGATGTATCTGCAGCTTCAGTCCAGCACATTTCTTGTTCAATTATAATTCACATGACACACTTGGAAGGGATTGTCCTTTTTTTGTCTGTTAAATCTTTCAAAAATATTTCATCTGTGATCCATCAGTTGCCAAGGACAGGAAAAAAAAAGACCATGACTTTGTGGGTATGCTTGCTTTTGTATTACCTATGTAAGCTTAATGGTGGTCTTAGAGAGAGATGTGAAAAAAATGAGCAAAGCCTGTAAAACATAAACAGTTCACAATTTTTGCCACATTTTTAAAAGTAGCAGCAAAAAGTTTTAAATATCAATATATTATCTTTCCAAGCAGAAAGTGGTACAACATTACAAAGATTAATTCCTATTATATTGTGCTCCAAACCTTCCTTAAGAGAAGACAGAAGTCAAAATCTTTCTGACTGACACACAGGAGAATGGAAAGTCTTTTCATTAACTAAATATAAGTTAATAATTAAAAGCACCTGTAATTTGCACTTGAAACCCATCAAAATACCTGAGATATTTTTCACATGCTATTACTTAGTTTTATGAACTCTAGTTTGCAGAAAGTTAACAAAAACAGAAGTTTGTGGTGAAGTTTCAGCAGTTGCATTGCACAGAGCATATGCATGATGTACCTTGTTCAAAGTCATCCCAGAGCAGAAAAAGGTTGCTTTGCAGTTCTTTACAATCCACCAGTGTGTTGTGTAGCCTAACACATTACCTGCAGAAAAAAACAGAAAGAGAATCAAGATCCTCTGAAAACAATCCTGATTCACCAGAAAGCAATTGAAACCATTCAAACTTGTTGAGTCAAGTAGTGAAGTTCCTAGTGTTTCTCTCATGGCTGGGTTCAGATGAAATAAGACTGATTTATAATCCCTACTTTAAAGAGGTAATTTTTTAACTATTATCGTGGTCACTGGAAGAGAAAAAAATGTAAAACAAGTGTAAAGGTTGGTCAGGGTATTATCCCCCTCACATAAAGGCAGAGAGGAGGGGCAGAGGAGGAAATGGGAGGCAGGGAATCATTTGACATTATTTTTCTATTTGCATATACCTGTTATGGAACACACAGAGGTAAACTTGCATCAGAGTGTAGATAAACAAAAGAAATTAGAAGATCAGATTATGGTCTCATGCTGTCAAAAATCATGTTTAAGAGACATTTCAGTCATTATGTCAATGCAAAACCACACCAAAACTGTTTAAAGTAACTGATCATTATTTTAGCATGTTTGCAGGTGCAAAATTGAAATAGCTATCATGATTCTCCAATAGTCTAGTTACAAATGCAAGCACATCAGGGTTTTTGTTTCTTCCTTGGAAGTGAAAATGTGTTGGTTTTCAGACTTAAGGAATATTCAGAAATATAGCTGCAAGGACTTTTCCTTGGAGAATGTTGTGATAGGCTGAGGTTGCTATAATCCAAGGGTTTTGATGCAAGGCTCCAGGGAGACCTTGTTGTGGCCTTTCAGTATTTAAAAGGGACCTATAAGAAAGATGAGGACAGACTTCCTACCAGAGCCTGTTGTGATAGTACAGGGGGCAATGGTCTTAAACTAAAAGAGGAGAGATTCAAGCTAGGCATAAGGAAGAAATTTTTTACAATGAGTGTTGTAAAATACTGAAACTGCTTGCCCAGAGAGGTGGTAGATGCTGGGAAAACCAACCACCATTTTCCCTCTAAGTGTGGCTTTGTTTAGACTATCTATACCTTTTCTTGAGAACTAAGAGCCTTCTGTGAGATTTTTTTGCTCTTCAATGTAATGATCAAACGAGTGCACACTAATACCATGAAATCTCACCAGAGACCAATAATACAGCTTTACAAGGACATAGAAAGCAAGACTCCAGAAGGCTTTGATTTTCAAGAGTGCCTGGGCCAAGATGTGAAAGTAAGAGAGTCCCGAAATCCATACTCTCTAGCAAAAGGATTCAGCAATATTTGTATTGTAAATGAGCCAATGGGTGAGGTCCATATTGCTCAGCTGGGGAGATCCCAGTTGACTGGAAGTTGGCTAACATGATGCCCATCTACAAGAAGGGCCAGAAGGAGGATCCAGGGAACTACAGACCTGTCAGTCTAACCTCGGTGCCGGGGAAGGTCAGGAAGCAGATGATCTTGAGTAACATCACATGGCACATACAAGAGAACCATATGATCAGGCCCAGTCAACAATGGGTTTACGAAAGGCAAGTCCTGTTTGACCAGCCTGATCTGCTTCTACAACGAGGTGACCAACCTAGTAGATGAGGAAAAGGCTGTGGATGTTGTGTACTTAGACTTCAGTAAAGCCTTTGACACCGTATCCCACAGCATGGAGAAGCTGGCAGCTGGTGGCCTGGATGGGTGTACTCTTCGATGGATAAAGAACTAGCTGGAGGGCCGGGCCCAAAGAGTTGTGGTGAATGGAGCCAAATCCAGTTGGCAGCTGGTAATGAGTGGTGTTCCCCAGGGCTCAGTATTGGAGCCACATCTGTTTAATCTCTTTAACAATGATCTGGATGAAGGGATTAAGTGCACCCTTAGTAAGTTTGCAGATGACACCAAATGATCTACTTGATGGTAGGAAGGTCATTCAAAGAGATCTGGACTGGCTGGATCAATGGGCTGAGGAACAGAGAAAGGAGAATCTGTCAAGTATCAGGGTCAGGAAGCTCTATGAAAAAGGACTAGGAGGCCATGCAGAAGCAGATAGAAAAGCTATTGAAGAAAAGCAGCTGTCAAAGGTTGCATTACGTAAGTTGGGGATGTGGGTGTTAGTGAAAGCCATAGTTACCGATCCAACATCAGATATAGAGATGAGATGTCAGTCCAGTCTGCTCTGTGCTATTAGTTTTGCTAGCCTCTGCCAGAGGGAGTGTGGGGGAAATCCAAGCATTAAAGCTTTTAACCTGTTGTCAAAGACAGAAAAAGAAATGAATCAAGATGAAGTGTTTGCCATGTCCATTATATCATGTGGCTTTCATTTGACATTATCCCTCATTCCTTTCTATTTAGCTGCTGAAAGCCTTCTAGATGGAAAAGCCATGTCTGGCCATGCGTTGGACAATATTAAAGAGAGAGGGTGGAAGGCAAGAAGAAAAGTTCTGTTTAGATGTCTGAAGCTGCTGTTGTTGCTCAGTTAGTCATTTATTTTCCTTCAGACGTGCACACACAAGTGCAGAAAGACAGCAAAGGTAACTGGGGCTCTGCCTTTGATGCTGACTTCAATTTGCAGCTTCACTGCTGAAGGTGCAGAGCCATTTCATGTGACCAGCCGCTTTGCAAAGCCAGAGATTAGATGTAAAATGGTGATCCCTAGTTGTCCTTCCTTAAGGAACGGATTAGTGGGCTATTTCATTCATATCAATCCTGTTACAGAAGCACCTGTTTTTAAAGGTGATCATGATCACCTCTCCTATGAGGACAGGCTGAGAGACCTGGGATTGTTCAGCCTGGAGAAGAGGAGGTGCTAGGGAGTCCTTACAGTGGCATTTCAGTACTTAAAAGGAGCCTATAGGAGACATGGGGACAGACTTTTTAGCAGGGCCTGTTGCAATAAGCTAAAAGAGGGTAGATTCAGGCTAAACCTGAGGAAACAATTTTTTACAATGGGGGTAGTAAAATACTGGAACGGGTTGCCCAGAGAGGTGGCAGATATGCCATCACTGGAGACATTCAAGGCCAGGCTGGACGGGGCTCTGAGCAACCTGACCTAGTTGAAGATGTCCCTGCTCATTGCAGGGGGTTTGGACTAGATGGCCTTTGAAGGTCCCTTTCAACCCAAACTGTTCTACAGTTCTATGGTTCTATGATTCTATGATCATAAGGTTCCTGTCAGAAGGGAGGTCTCCTGGTAGATTGTGAGCCTGATGTAGAACTAGGAAGAGCTTTAGGACCACTTTCTCAAAGAAGCCACCTCATTATGTGATAGTCTGTGAGAGGAGGGACTCTGGTGTGTATCCATTCACTCTTTCCAATTCTAGTTTACTCAGGAAAGTGTTTGACTATTATGCTGGTGGAGGCTTATTTAGTTAGTCACAGAATGGCTCACAAAAGCTGCAGACTTAAATGCATTCTCAGAGCGGATCTTATGCTTTGAATGTGGTGGGCTCTTTAGCAGGTCTTGGCTGGTTTTCTTTTTTTTTTTTTTCTTAAGCATACAGTTTTCTGTAACAATCTTTTATTTTTTAATCAACCTTGACCCTATTTTTAGCTCTCT
This sequence comes from Caloenas nicobarica, assembly GCF_036013445.1. Lineage (NCBI taxonomy): Eukaryota > Metazoa > Chordata > Aves > Columbiformes > Columbidae > Caloenas > Caloenas nicobarica. The sequence goes on along the minus strand of NC_088284.1, from coordinate 42,833,605 downwards.
ATATATGCACGCTGGCTCATCAATATCTTTAATGTCGCATATAAGTGGAGGAGTCATTTTTCTCCATCATATGAATCACACAGCTGGTGGCAATCATTCCAGCTTTAAGCTAGCTAAGGTCAGCACAGTTAAAAATTCTTCTGAGGATGAGTTTATTAAGGAAAGATTCATCACAACAAAGTTTTGCAGAGACTGCAGATCATGGAACATCCTGTGAATTTTTGTTTATCAAAGTGTGTGTGAGCAGACACAGGCAAGTCGCAGAAACAACCACAAACCACAAATGAAATCCAAAGAGTAAATTTATTTTCATTACCTCGTTGACCAAGGGTGCTCTGGAAAAGCACCGGAGAACCCAGATAGAGCTACACAAGTGGGAATGCAGGCATTGCAGAGCTCAGCCCTTGGTGAAAGATCAATGAGCCTGCTGGTTTCGCCTGAATCAGGGATTCGTACGAGTGCAGTTTACCATACTGCTTTGATCTTTGCCTGCAGTAGAGCAGGAATTTCAAGGATGTTCAATAAGGTGCATTTAAGACTTTCACAGGCCTATGTCATCTAAACACAGAGGTTCTACTTGTGAAGCACACAAGGCTAAACAACTAGTGTGATATATGTGTTTTTCTACACCCCAGCTACTGTCACTTGAGCATATTTACAGTTCTTCTTGCCAATCTTCTTACCACACAGTGGAATCTTCATATCTATCAATTCTGATTTTTATGTCAATTTCCTGCTTGTGCTCTTTTCTCATAGCTTATGTTTCTTTGCAGAATTGGCTGGCTAACTCCCCAAAATTAAAGCCAAACAGTTATTGGCAAACAGGAGGAGCACAGTTGGGAAATGTTTAATAGCAATATTCAGTGTTCTCATTCATATGTTTTATTTGCTCTTTGTCTCTCATTGTGAAATTCAGCTTCCCATAGCTCCTGAAGGGCTCTTCACAGAATCACAGAATGTTAGGGATTGGAAGGGATCTCAGAAGATCATCTAGTCCAATCCCCCTGCCAGAGCAGGAACATCTAGATGAAGTTACACAGGAAGGCAGGGTTCTGAATGTCTCCAGAGAAGAAGACTCCACAACCTCCCTGGGCAGCCTGTTCCGGTGTTTTGTTACTCTCACTGTGAAGTTTCTTCTCATATTTAAGTAGAATCTCCTGTGTTCCAGTTTGTACCCATTGCCCCTTGTCCTATCATTGGTTGTCACCGAGAAGAGCCTGGCTCCATCCTCGTGACACTCACCCTTTACATATTTCTAAACATTAATGAGGTCACCCCTCAGTCTCCTCCAAACTAAAGAGACCCAGCTCCCTCAGCCTTTCCTCGTAAGGGAGATACTCCACTCCCTTCATCATCTTCGTTGCTCTGTGCTGGACTCTCTCCAGCAGTTCCCTGTCTTTCTTGAGCTGCGGGGCCCAGAACTGGACACAGTATTCCAGATGAGATCTCACCAGGGCAGAGTAGAGGGGAAGGAGAACCTCTCTCGACCTACTAACCACACCCCTTCTAATACACCCCAGGATGCCATTGGCCTTCTTGGCCACAAGGGCACAGTGCTGGCTCATGCTCATCCTGCTGTGTACCAGGACCCCCAGGTCCCTTTCCCCTACGCTGCTCTCTAACAGGTTGTTCCCGAACTTATACTGGAACCTGGGGTTGTTCCTGCCCAGATGCAAGACTCTGCACTTGCCCTTGTTATATTTCATTACATTTTTCCCTGCCCAACTGTCTAGCCCATCCAGGACTCGCTGGATGGCAGCACAGCCTTCTGGCATGTCAGCAGCTCCTGCCAGTTTGGTGTCATCAGCAAACTTGCTGACAGTGCACTCTATTCCCTCATCCAAGTCGTTGATGAATATATTGAATAGTACTGGTCCCAGTACCGACCCTTGAGGCACTCCACTAGATACAGGCCTCCAACTAGGCTCTGCCCCATTGACCACAACTCTCTGGCTTCTTTCCTTCAGCCAGTTCCCAGTCCACCTCACTACCCGATCATCCAGTCCACACTTCCTCAGTTTAGCTGTGAGTATGCTGTGGGAGATGGTGTCAAATGCTTTACCGAAATCAAGATAGACCACATCCACTGCTTGGCCATCATCTAGCCACCTGGTTATGTCCTCATAAAAGTCTACGATGGTTGGTCAAGCATGACTTCCCCTCGGTGAAGCCATGTTGGCTGCCACTAATGACCCTCTTATCCTTGATATGCCTTGAGATGGCACCAAGTATAAGTTGTTCCATTCCATTTCCAGGGATGGGGTGAGGCTGACCAGTCTATAGTTACCCGGATCCTCCTTCTTGCCCTTTTTGAAGACTGGAGTGACATTTGCTTTCCTCCTGTCCTCAGGCACCTCTCCCGTTTCCCACGACTTGGCAAAGATGATGGAGAGTGGCCTAGCAATGACTTCAGCCAGCTCTCTTAGCACCTGCGGATGCATCCCATCTGGACCCATGGATTTATGGATGTCCAGATTGCTTAATTGGTCCCTAACCCAGTCGTCATCAACCAAGGCAAATTCCTCCATTGTCCTGCCTTCCTCCGGGGCCTCAGGGGTACGGGGCTCCTCAGGACAGCCTCCGGCAGAGTAGACAGAGACAAAGAAAGCATTCAGTAACGCTGCCTTCTCTGTATCTTCTGTCACCAGGGCACCTACCCCATTCATCAGTGGGCCTACATTGCCTCTGGTGTTAGTTTTATCTGCCATGTATTTGAAGAAGCTCTTCCTGTTGTCCTTGACCCCTCTCACAAGGTTTAATTCTAAGGAGGCCTTAGGTTTCCTAGTTGCCTCCCTACATCCTCTGACAACAGCCTTATATTCTTCCCAAGTGGCCAGCTCCTCCTTCCATGATCTGTAAACTCTCCTCTTCCACTTGAGCTTGCCCAGCAGTTCCCTGTTTAACCACACAGGTCTCCCGGCTCCTGTCCTTGACTTCCTATGTGTGGGGATGCTCTGATCTTGAGCTTGGAAGAAGCAGTCCCTGAATGCTAACCAACTATCTTGGGCCCATTTACCTTCAAGCACCCTTTCCCACGGGATTTCCCCTAGCAATTGCTTGAAAAGGCCAAAGTTGGCCCTATTGAAGTCCAGGGTTGTGATTCTGCTTAGTATTCTGTTCCTGCCACATGAGATCCTGAACTCCACCATCTCATGGTCACTGCAGCCCAGGCAGCCCTCAACCTTTACCACTTCAGCCAGACCCTCCTTGTTAGTGAGGATGAGATCCAGCAGTGCTTGTCTCCTAGTTGGCTCATCCACCATTTGCATCAGGAAATTATCATTGATGCACTGGAGGAACATCCTGGATTGTGGAGGGCTGGCTGAGTAGTCCTTCCAGCAAACATCAGGGTAGTTAAAATCCCCCATGACAACCAGGGCCTGTAATTGCGAGGCTGCTCTCAGCTGCCTGTAGAAGGCCTTGTCAACTTCCTCACCCTGATCTGGTGGCCTGTAATAGACATCCACAACAGTATCACCCATGCCAGCCTGCCCCTTAGTTCTCACCCACAGACTCTCAACTCGCTTCTCATCTGCCCCTGCACAGTACTCGATACATTGTAGTTGCCCTCTCACGTAAAGAGCAAATCCACCACCTCGCCTAGCTGGCCTGTCTTTCCTGAGAAGGACATAGCCATCCACGACCACATTTCAGTCATGTGAGCTGTCCCACCATGTCTCTGTAATTGCTACCAGACCATAATCACCTGACCGAACACAGGTTTCTAACTCCTCCTGCTTATTCCCCATGCTGCGTGCGTTGGTGTACAGGCATTCCAGGGATCGAGCTGAGCACACTGATTTCACCCTAGGGGGATGGGAGGCTTCACGGTCTTCATCAGTTCTAGAGTTCTGCCTCACTGGTGCAAGCCCAGCTACAACCCCATCCCCCTTCAAATCTAGTTTAAAGCTCTCCAAATGAGCCCTGGTAATTCCTGACCCAGCATCCTTTTGCCCCTGTGAGATAAACCCTTCCCACATACCACTGTCCAGACTAGTGTCTTATAAAACCAGCCGTTATCAAAAAACCCAAAGCCCTGCCTGTAGCACCAGTCTTGTAGCCAATCATTCATGAACTGAATTCTTCTATTCCATCCCACATCGGCACCTGAAAGTGGAAGGAGGGAGGAGAAAATCACTTGTGCCGCAGACTCTTTCACCAACGGTCCCAAGGCCTTGAAATCTTTCTTCCCCTCAGACTACGGGATGCAGCTTCCTCCCCACCTGGCTGGGAGACCAGCAGTGGGTAGTAGTCTGTTGGGTGCACCAGGTTGGGCAGTGCCCTGGTGATATCCCTGATCGGGGATCCAGGTAGACTACATACTTCCCTATGATGAGGGTCAACTCTGTATATTGGGCCCTCTGTCCCTCTCAGAAGGGAATCGCCTGCTACAATTACTCTCTTTCTTTCTCATCGGAGGCAGTCTTGATTTGTGGAGTCAACCGCCTCTTCCTATGTGACCTTGTAGCCGGGCCTTGCACCACATCCTCACCTACCTCTTCTTCAAGATCCAGGGCCTCAAGTCTATTACAGAGGGGCACCTGAGGAAACAAAGCAGGTAGGGACAGTGGTTGCCCATGACACTGAACTCGAAATTTCTTCCAACCCTCCTCCTAGGCCTATTCAATGTAATTTTTCTGCTGGAAATTGAGTGATAATAGATAATACTGTCATCTGATTTCAGTCTCTCACTGTTTAATAAGTCATATATTCATGGAGTATTTTTGCCTCAACACATTGAGGTGGACTGATTTCTCTGTAGCATTGTTGGCTTCTGTATTCTGGAATTTGCATGATCTTTATGCCATGATGCTGCATAAAAGGTGAAATTCAAGACCTTCTTTTACTACATACAATCATTAGGAAGGAAAGTTAGAATTCATGAGCTGGGTCTATTCAGAACTGCTTGTTAAGGCCTGCATGCAGTAAGTTGCTTGTACAGGTCGTAAACGGTATTTCATAACCTTAAACTTTCTTTCCATTGTTTTTTAGAGATACATATGTATGTTTACTTTAGACTCATATCTTAACAACCCCTGGGCTAAACGGTCCTTTGGGTTAGACCAAAATTGGCCATTTTTATGCCAAAGGAAGAGATTGTGTGCACAGTGTTGGAAAAAACAATTCCTAAGATTTCTATGGTGTTGCAGCTATCCTCAAATTCCAGAAGCTGGATATTATTTGTGGCAGAGGAATATGGTGCAATATTTTGTTCTCTTTTACCATGCTGCTGATTGTGACTATGTGATTGTTGTTTGCTTAGTAAAAACATAACATTTTTTTCATTCCCTCTTCAAAGTATACTCAGGTGGAGAAACATCCTCCTTATCCTGTTACCTGAACACTTTCCAAGCATGCACAAACTGACACAACTTATGACTGGGAGACAGCTGAGAGAAGGGCTGCATCTCTGTTTAGACAGTGTCTGGTGTTTATCTGTTCTGCCTTTCTTTTGGAGAAGGATGTCCAGAGAAACTACCTAGCATAGGAGATTATTGGTTGATGTGCTCTTTTTTCTTGCAAATGCTCACTCTGGAGTCTTATAATAGAGACATTGAAAGTCTTCTCCCATTCTCATAGGCCTCATTTGAAGGACAGGTTGATTTTGGTTTTTCTTGATTAATTAATGTGCCTTTAAATAAGTCTCTGCTTTGACAAACTCAGCTTACTTCTCCTTGTCATGCCTTTGATGTTTCTGGTTTTGTTTTCCAATTGTTGCACCACTGTCCAGGGATTAAGCCTTTATTTACTTTTTAATTTCTAATGAATTCAGGATTTTTCTTCATGTATTTTAGCTGCATTTTGTCCTTTTACCCATCATCACATTCCCCAGCATGAAAGTGTCTCCTTTTCTCTTAGAACTCTATTTATCAGTCCTCTCAATCAATTGCTAGTGGCTAAGATATGCAGTGCACTTCTGGATGTAAGTACCGGTGAGATACTTAATCATTCTGACTTATGGTACTTAACCTTCTTGTCGAAAGGGCTATAAAAAGACATTATCAGTTCATGAAAAAGATGATTGTCTTATGCCCTCTGCTTCTTTTCTTGGCTACATCTGCTGAGAGAGATCATTAAATGATCGAGTTTTCTGTTCTCGGAATAGTAAAGAGGGGGATCATCAGAACTGATACTTCTTCCAAGGGGCAAACTTTGACCTGTTTAGGAGGTGGGTTGGCAGAATCTCTTAGGAGACCATCCTGAAGGGCAAAGGAATCCAGGAAGGTTGATTGATCTTTGAGAAGGAAATCCAAGGGGCACAGGAGCAGGCTATCCCTCTGTACTGAAAGATGAGTCAGCAGGGAAGATCGGCCTGGTTGAACAGAGAGCTTCGAGTGGAGCTCAGGAATAGAAGGAGAATTTCTAACCTTTGGAAGAAGGGGCAGGCAACTCAGGAGGACTACCAGAATACTGTGTGGTTCTGCAGGGAGAAAACTAGAAGGGCCAAAGCCCAATGAAAGCTGGGCCTGGCTACTGCTGTAAAAGGGAAAAAAGTGTTTCTAGAAATACATTAGCAACAAAAGGAGGGCTAAGAAGAATCTCCAGCCTCTGGTGGATGCAGGGAGAAACACAGTGACAGAGGTTGAGGGAAAGCCTGAGGTACTAAATGCCTTCTTTTCTTCAGTTTTTAATAGCAAGACCAGTTGTACTCCAGGTACACAGCCCCTTGAGCTGGCAGATGGGGATGGGGAGCAGTATGAAGACCCAATAATCCAAGGGGAGATGGTTAGTGACCTGCTATACCACTAAGACATGCATAATTCTATGGGGCCAGATGGGATCCACCCAAGGGTGCTGAGGGAGCTGGTGAAGGTGATACCAAGCCACTTTTAATTGTTTGTCAGTAGTCCTGGCTAACTGGAGAGGTCCTAGCTGACTGGAAGTTGGCAAATGTGACGCGCATCTGCAAGAAGAGCCACAAGGAGGATCCAGGGATTACAGGCCTGTCTATCTGCTCTCAGTGTCAGGGAAAGTCATGGAACAGATCACCCTGAGTGTCATCACAAGTCACGTACATATGACAACCATGCAATCAGGCCTCGTCAGTACAATCCTACTGGAGAGTGACACAGGCAGAGGGAGGTTATATTATCAAATCTCCATGGGGTCTCTCTGCTCAGAAAAAAAGAGACAATTTTATGTACCTTATTAGCATGCTTAGGGAAAGATTTACATATAAAAGTCTGCCTTGTTGGACAGAAGCAACACAAGGTGGTGATATTTTTTTAATGATAAAAACATAAAGGCACAACCTCCCCAACGTATACTATTTCCCCATAAATTTTTTCATATTTACAATTTGTTAGATCATCCAGGAGACAGAATGGGTCATGCGAAAGCTTCTCATGCTAAGTTATTGAATCCAGGCAGAATAGGTGAAGAGTCTTAAAACAAACCCAGGGAAACAGGCCTTGTTCTACAGTTAAGATCTCCTGACAAAAGAGAGTCATGAAGGGTCAGCATGAAATCTGGAAGGCTTCGAATCAAGAAAGCAGAGCTATCTATGTTGAACTTGTTTGGCTTGGTATCTGAGAACCCTGGAGGGATATATTTACTATTTTAAGTGTATAGGACCTGAAAGGCCATGTGCACTCTGCTTTCAGCTTCTTGTGCCTTAAAGGAGCGATTCAGTTTCATGCCCACCTTATTTTTTCCCCATGTCATGCATGTCCATAGGAATGAGATGTAGTTTCGAATTTTTGATAATGCTGTAATGAAGACCTACCCTGGCTTCTGAAATTCCTGCTCCACAGCCCAAACCTGCAGTAGCTGGCCAGTGGACTGTCAAGGTTTGGTTGCAGGGTGACAATAAACCATAGCAGATGTTTTATTAACCCACTCTTCACCCCAGCCCCCTTTTGCCACTCCCTCCCTGCTAAATACAGGTGATTGGAAGGGAAAGAAGGACAGAGAGAAGAGAGTTGGAAAAAATTAAAGATGTTTTACTAATGCTACTAATAAAATAGAAAAAATAATACAAAATATAAAAAACCAATCCTGAAAGTCCTGTCAAAGATTAGCACTGCTCCAGCAGCAGCAGAGCCTGCACTCAGAAGTCCTGGACTGGACTCTGCAGCAAACTGGAACTGGATTCAGTCTGTCACTAGGCCTCAGTTTGAAGGGACGACTCACAAGTTCCTCTCCTAATGTCTGCCATAGGGAAAAGGGACCGAGATCCTTTTATATGAAGTATCACGTTTCAGTCGCCTGTTCATTTCACTGCTTGCCCCTCTCGCGGGATGTGCATCCTTATCAGTGACCTTGAATTCCCTTGCTATGTCTACCAAAACATGTATCTAGCTTTCAGAAAAGTGCAGTTAGTAAGAAGACTTTAGCTGACAGGAAAATTCACTAAAAGAGAAACTTGTTTTTAACAAGACTAGGACATGGACGAAGGCAGTTTCCTAGCTTAACACTAGAGAGTAAGAGTTGTTGACAGTCTGTGCTTCAGAACTGTTTCAGGTTGTTCAGCAACACACTCTGAACAGACCTTTGCAGCCACAGGGGTTGGGACAGAGCTGTAGTTGTGAGTTGAGGCCCCGTGGTGAACCACTCTTGCTACTCATGCTACTCATGCTTCTGGGCTAGACCTTCTCCTGTAAGTCGGCTTCTGTAGGCCTCTGACAAAACTGCCTCAAGCAATCTGTGATGCTTTATGAGAGGCTACACTGCTTATTGTGAGTGACATTCTTGTGCTGCTGAGAGTTTTGCCTCAGTGGCACGGGAACCGTTTGCCTTGTTCTCACTGACACTTGTTGGGGGTGGCTTCTACCAGTGCCTAAGAGATTTAGCGGCAAAATCTTTTGTACTTCCCTTTGCAGCAGGGAGAAACTTCCTGTGCTCTCACATCACCAGCTTCCACTGTGCTCACCCCACCTCTAGGCCTAATCCACAGGTCAAATTAACAGAGTGCTGAGGAACAGCCTTTGGGAGTCTTGCAAACAAACCAGCCATGGTGTTCTTTGGTCAAGAGCAATAAACTTTCAGTTGCGGCTCAAACCCACCTCTTTTTTCCTCAGTCGGGGGATTTCCATTCAGGATAAAGCCCTGGCTGGGAAAGGTGGGAACAGAAAGAAATCGTGCATCCCAGAGTACCAGGGCATGGTTTATGCAGGTTATGGTGGGTGAACATGTCATAAACATTAACACAGCAACTCTGGTTTTATGCCAGATGTCTCCCATGGAGTAAATGACCTTTCTTCTTTGCTGTTTAGACAAGTCTCTTTCCTTAGGCTTGCTGCCATGGACATGGTGTGACCATCCACATCATTATCTTGGGTTTATGTACAATGCTATTAATACTAGTACCACAACTACAGATTTCCTTTCCAGTGGCTCAGCTCTGTCCTTGGAGACATCTTAGGTGGGTTGAGGGAACAGGACCAGGAGAACAAACTATACAGAGTAGAAATTTATTCAGAACAGAGAAGTCAAATGAGTTATTAGTTCTTCCTGCAAAGGAAAAAAGGGTTCTGCCATGTCACTCTAGCTAGCACACAAACGTGACACTAACTTTGAGATGAATCCTTAGCAGTGGTCCTGAGACAGCAAGTTCTCTGCCACTGTCTCATCTCCTTTCATAAGCCATTTTCCAGCCTGATCAGCTAAAAATATTTCCTGCTCCAGCAGTTGCTTTTGAAATGGTGTCATAAGCAACTATTGTGGTGGTGCCAGTCCAGAGACACCAGGGAAGGTGCTCAGTGCTGCTAGAACTCTGTGAATGACTCTGATTCCCAGCACGGTTGACTTCAGTGTACTCTGGGCATGGCATAAATACAATCCTAGCAAATACCTCAGAAAATGTTCTATCGCAGAGAAATGCCACAGCTTTATCTGTAGCTGATTTTTGCTTCAGCAGTGGACCAGCTAGGTCAGCACCACCGCTGTCTTCTTCATCACTAATCAGACTCTTCAAAGGCCAAGGAACTGCAAGGAACAACTTTCAGCGAGGCAGAAAGCTGCTCTTTGTTTATAACTTGGGCTGCTGAGTCCCAGAGTTAGCTGATGGAAAGAAGATGAATTGCCATCTTCCTGAGACTTGCTATCAGGTTTTATTACTATGAGATGTAATTTGGGCCTTAATAGCATATCATAGTAAATAAAATATTTCTAAGTGTTTCTGAAGTCAGAATGAAACCAGCAGTTTGAACTGCTGTTCGCACTTGCTTTTTAGCTTTCAGCTGCAATTTGTGGAGTCTTTTCTAGGCCATTTCTCTTACTCTGTTAGAGCTGATCAGGCAGTGTTGTGAGAATTACTACACAAAAAACCACATCTGCAGCACAGCAGGCTAGGACATTCAGACATGCTTCAGACAGGCAGATGATGATGTAACTTGCTGAGGCTTTCAGGTGCACACAGAGCTTTTTATTTTACCTTCATTTGCCATCAATTGTTCCCCTCTCATGCACAGAATTCAATACTGTGCACAGGGCACTGTCTTCTGCATATATAGGAGAAAGGAATGCTCTTCCAGCACCTGGAGCTGGTACTAGAGGTCTGAGGTAGGGAAAAGTAGCAGAGTTTACACAAGAAAGAGAGGGAGAACAGATTAATGTCCTCTAGGTTCTCAAGAGTATAAGCACTCCTAGGGTTGCATTATGAATCTGATAGTATCCATTTTAGTTCTTCCCTCCTCCCTAGTGCCACAGTTTGGAGGAGGTACCTAGGTTTGATCAGAAAATAACAGATAACTTCACTATGTCTTTTACATCTCTCTTGCCTCAAAATGTGTCTGACCCATCTGGCTGAACTTCTTCCAGATGTGGTGCAAATATGCAGAAGCTTACCAATAATGAGGTTCTGACTAAGACAGACCACATGTGGTTAGTCTGGCACTTATCGTCTGGAGGCTGGTACTGGCTACCTAGCCAGTTGTCCCTGCAGAATCTTTTTGGGAGATTTCAGTGAAGCATATGTCTTTCCGAAGGCTGACTGTTTAGTTATTAGATATGCCACTTGCTAATTCATGCTTTTCAAAGAAAGAGGTGAAGTCAGTCTGGACAGAAGGAAAACCACTGTGACTGGTCCTGGCACTGTTGGGAAATCAGCTGGTGTGCAGTGTGGCTGATGCTTTCCATGACATCCCACATGATATGATTAGGATTTTGCTATACACCCAGCATCCAGGCTGATGCTTTTCCATGCCTGACACGTGACTCTGGATGGATGCTATTTACAAAGTTTCAGCTAAACTTGCTCAGCTATTCTTGTGAATGAGACTTGGAAAAGCCTCACTGGTATATTCCTGGCTGGTAATGAAAAGAAACAGACCAACTGGCATGAAGAGAAAGGACTGAAGCATAGGAGGTCCCATCTAAAATGACAAAAAATTTCTTCACTTTGAGGGTGACAGAGCACTGGAATGGGCTGCCCAGAGAGGTTGTGGAGTCTCCTCTGGAGATATTCAAAACGCGCCTGGACACATTCCTGTGTCATCTGCTCTAGGCGAACTTGCTTTAGCAGGTAGATTGGACTAGATGATCTCCAGAGGTCAATTCCAACCCCAGCCATCCTGTGATTCTAATTCTGTGAGTTTCTCATGAGAAAATACAAGCATATGAGGTGCGTCTGAAGGCCAGACCCACTGGATAAGGTGGAGAGAAACTATGTGTGTAACTGAGACACACATGCTCTAGCTACCAGGATTCCTTGCTCTCCTCAGCTCTTCTGCTCTCAGGTAATACCTATAGCAGCAGCAGCAGCAATCAGTCTCAGACATTGTTTCCCAAGAAGGCAGAAGATATTTCCAGGGCAGTATATCTGAGATTGCTTTGGCAGCTGAAACAGCTATAAAAATACACCACTTTCAGAGCATAAAGAAAAATTCCCGTGGAGTTCCTTTTTAAATTCTGTAATGACCAGATTAAAAGGAGCATTGCTTTTATGAATCATCTATAAATCTTCATGATCTCCCTCTGTTGGTTAAACTAATAAAAGGAAGACATTTTCTATCCTTTGTCACTGCTTTATGTCTTAGCACAAGGGTTTAGCCTTTTAGCCTTTAGATAAGCAATTCACATTGCAATTTTTATTGATTTGCTCCATGCTGTTCAACCAAAATCACAGTTCCCTATTAGTCTTCTTGCCTTATAATCTTAAAACAATTACAAAGATAATGTAGTACATCTGTATGTTCTGTGCTTGTACTGTGTGTTTACCTCAAATTCTAATGGGTTTATTTGACCGATACATAGGGCAATGACAGAACTGCTTTCCCTATAGTACTTTAATTTCTCCACATGTGCAAAAGAAAGAGATTTTATTTTTCATCTTTTATAGGTTGTTGCATGGCAGGGGGTAGCAAGGAAAGACAAGCTAGTTGCAAGCGCAAATTAACAACCAAAAAACATAGCACTGATCCTGGTTTCCTCACTGTTTTTCAGTCCTCAGTTCTGTCTCATGCAGAGAAAATGTATCTGGCCTGGGGCTGTCAAACTCATTTTCACGTGGGGCCACATCAGTCTCGCAGTTGCCTTCAAAGGGACTAATGTAATTTTAGGATTCAGCCCACAGGCCTTGTGTTTGCCACTTGGTTATGTGCATTTTACTCCTTTATCATCGACACTATGTCATAACACAAAAGACATACTGGTTTTTCTACTTGAAACACAAATGTATTCATGTTCCCATCTTTTATTAAATTGCCTTTCTTCTGCATCAATCTTTCTCTCACTGGACATTTTGGAATTCAAATTGTTCCACCAAAGATGGTATGGTGCGCCACCTAAGTAAAAGACCATGATGTCCTTAAAGACCAGGTTAAATAATACTCAGGCCCTCTCACACAGGCTCTCCTTTCCTTCAACCCCCCTTCCCCACATGGCAGAGCTGGCCACATCCATGGAAAACAATGTAGAATTCATGAGTGGGACCCTGGCTGCTCGTTACAAAATATCTTTTTACAGGTACTTCTTTAAAAATAACATGTAATTGCTAAAGGTCATGTATCTGGCTAAGTTATTAAAAAATTAAATGCAATGTCTGCCCAGTTGAGAGTAACCCTTTAAGTGCCCAACCCCCACCTCGTAATTCTTGTCTGTCTTGTCTTTCAGTGCCCCAAGGCACTAGTGACCCCATTAGTCTCACCTATGACTCTTCTTTCACAGGCTCACCGCTCTCTTGTAGCTACGGTCGCAGGAGAGAGGTTGTAAGGAGAGAGCAGTGTGGCGTGAAGGAATATGTGTCACTTTACAAATAGCACCTAGAAATGGGTTTATGACATGACAGAGACAACAAAACCCAAGTTGCAACCTATATCTTTGCTGCTTAACTAAGCACTCTGTTTTCTGAGCATGCAGTATGAAAGAAAGGTTAACGCACTCCTAATTTGCTGAAAGAGTAGATAAATAAGCATCAGCTCTCTGTGTCAGTTGCAGTCAAAGGGGTTGGCAAAGCCTGCGAAGAAAGTTTAGCTTTTTCTTGCCAAGAGTAGCATATTCAAGATGGAAGGCGACACAGCAATCAGTGTGATGGATCATGACGAGCCTGGCAGACTAAAAATTCTCAGGAGACCTGTTGTGACAGCTTCAGGGTTGTAACATTTGCCCATTTGCCTGTTCAGCTTCTGTTTTCTCTGAAAGGAAAAATTCATTTAAAAATAATAATAATGATGATAATAATGTTAATAGAAATAATTTTTTTTCCTCTTTTTCAGAACTGCAAATTTCCATTATGCAGTATTTAGCAATGAGATGCATTCCTCATAATGCTTTTTGAAAGGATGACTCTATGGAAAATGAAGCGGAAGAAAGGCAAAGACTGATTTCTGGATGTGAAAAAATTCTCATAAAAGGCAGGTGTTTTGATCAGACTGAAATGGCCTGAAACCAACCTGAAATGTCTCTATTTTTCTGGCATTCAAGCAGTCAGCTTGCCTGCTGTAAATTTCATGCCCTTTAAAGCTGAAATATATTATTTTGGTGTACTTACGGCTGCATGACTCCCCATCCAGTAATGTATTTTGCAGGCAATACACATTGGATCCAACTGTGCATTCCATACTGATCAGTTCTGCAAGCAAATCACATAAAGGACTATTGCCAGCTAGAATGTGTGTATAAACCACACTATGCAAGACTAAGCATATGTCTTAAAGGCTACTTTGCTACATAGTGCTCTCTGTATGGTTGTCAGACTATTGTATTTGGGACCCTGTTCTTTTATCTGACATGAGCTGCACAAGGATGTTTAGGACTCCTGTGGCAGAATAGGACAACTCACTCATTCTGCTTGTCCTCTCTTCCGTTTGCTGCTGCAACACCATCACTATTAAACATTAATGCACAGTGTCAGTCTTCCCTGCTGAACGAAACAAAGGAAGGCTGTTGGGATCTCTGCAGATTCAGGAAGGTGCAACATAATCTGTTAACTTTAATGCAAGGAAATAAACAGATGTTCTCTGCACCAGGTATTTTTTTTCTACCTTTTTTATAATTTACCATTCTTCACTCTGATAGTTATTTCTTAGTAGATGAACTATGAGCTTTCATTTATTATCATCTGTATGTGCTGTGACTCGCTGTTGAAGTAATTCTGCATATAAATTTTGTACACCTTTTATTATTCCACAGAGGAAAAATTTGTTTACAATCTTCATTTAATATATAATCTTTCTCTCCTGCATTGATTCTTTTTAAAGGACAACCTGCAAATACTCTGTACCTCCACTTCAATGATGTGCAGGTAAGAGGAGGTTCTTTTGTATATTCAGTAGCATTAGCATCTGAAAGCCTGTGAATAATGCCTCGGTGGCAAGAAACACTTGTGTCATTCTACTTTTACAGGGCTGTGAAGGGAGGAGTTGGCCAGAAAACAGCTTCTTGAATTTCATCCAGAGAGAAACGTAGCCAGTCCAGGAGTCTGGAACTTCCAAGAGAAGGACAGCAGGAGAGTTCACAGCTGTTAGTAAGAGCAAGAAGGGATCTTTTATCTCCAGGAGGTTCTTTTAGGATTGGACTACAATACAGAGAGCAGGAAATAGTGATTTTTTTTCTGGAAATGGAGAAGTAGAACCCAGCTTTCAATGCTTTAACTCCAATTTTCTTTCAGTTGGGAACCCAACAGTGGGAAATAAAGCAATGCGCTGAAGAGTTTTAGAAAGTTCTTACCACAAAGGGATTTCTGTGTGAAAGACTCACTTCTTAGTCTGGAGCCAGACTCAGAAATCACAGGTTCAAGGTCACCTGAAATACAGCTGCAGAGCTGGATGGGTGGAGCCTGAGTTCCATATTGCTTTCTCAGCTGTATTTCAGGTGATCTTGAACTTGTGTTTCAAAAAATTCCTTTGTGATATTCATTTTCCAAAGGTCTTCAGTGCATTGATAATTAGAAGGGATTACTGGGCTAGGAAAATAATATGAAACATCTGTACTTAGTTCTCTGTTTTATCTGTGAAGGTTACAGGTTAGCTCTGCCAAGACAATAGAATGCATTCATCAAATTATGGTGGGAACATTCCTCACCTCACTTCACCTGCCTTGTTGACAAGACAAGGCTGAATTCCTCTTAAATAACACTGAAGTGTTTACAAGCAGTGTAAGTTTCACAGGTATGCTCTGTGCTATAAAAGAGTGCACCTTACCATCGTGGTGAATGGTGTACTTGACAGTGGTGTTACATGCAGCAACATGAAAGGAGCATATCCCTTGATTCTTGGGCACATTCATGCAGGCATACCTTCACTGGTGATTTCCATGTTTTCTAACTGCAGGATTTATTACTATCTTTTTGGTAGGAAAAAAAAGTTTGCAAATAGTTTAGTCAGTAAATTGGTGAAGAAGAAATCCATTATTTTAAACTTCTGAAGGGAGGCTAAACCACCATTGTCCTCCCACCTCACTATAGTTTCAACCTGAGGCTCTAGGCTTACATTTGCACGACCTGCAGTTGCAGAAGCTACTCCTAATAATAGAACTTGAGGAAGAGGAAGAAGGATTGTATTTTTTAGAGATTCTGCAAAATGTTATACTTTCTCCTCCTTCAAGCTTCTGTTCTTCTGGTTTAGTGGGCCTGGAGTCTCTGATGGAGGAAGAAATCAAGCACCAAGGGAACACAAAGATAAGTCCCATAACTGAGTCCATCATATCCTGTCTGAAATGCAAAGTTATTCCAGAACAAGGCAGGGTTAAAATTTAAAGGACACAAGCAATCTCACACAAGCAATCTCTCATGTCTTGTAACTACAACATTTCATTATAGTTACAATCATAGTTTAGGCTCCCTCTATAGCTGGTGGAAAAAGAGTTTTTTCCAAGTGTGATACAGCCCAGCTAGGATGTGCATTACTTTTGGGAAGAGGAGCTCTCCATGAGCCACAGTTACTGTCAGAAAAATACCCACCTCCTCTTGTATGAGATCCCACATGGGCTGCAGTGAGGATATCTGCTGTGATGTGGTCTTCTCTGTGGGCTGCAGGGGAATCTCTGCTCTGACACCTGGAACAATTTCTCCCCCCACTCTTTCTATGACCTTGGTGTTTGCAAGGTCATTTCTTGCATTTACTTTGCCTCATTCTTCACAGCATTGTGCCCTTTTTTAAATACATTTCCCAGAGTTGCCACAGGCTTGGCTGAGTGGCTCAGGTGTGTCCTCTGTTGGACCTGTTGGAGACAGATGGAACTACATGGAACTATCTGTGTCCAGCACAGGGTAATCCCTGGCCTCTTCTCACAGGTGCCACACCTGCAGACCCCCCGCTACCAAAACCTGGACATATACATCCAATATTTTCCACTTCTTGCCTCTGTGAAACTGAATTGTCGTTAAAGTCTACATTCATCAAAGACTCTTTGCAAACTTCACATACATCAACAAAGTAAGTTCCCCACCTGAAAATCAAAGTAAAATCATCATAAACCCAAGAAATATGGACAGTTTACATCCACAATAAAAATCTTCCCTTGTTGCTTTTCCACACTGCAACAAAAAAAATTACTGTATTATCTAGCAATGTCCAGCCTTTTCCAGGAAAGCAAGGCCTCAGCACATGTACTGGCACCTTGAGAAGGCAAACGCCGTAACCATGAACATGCATCCTACCTCCTCCTTTCCCCCAGGTTTTACTGCTAAGCACAAGGTCATAGAGTATTTGGTATCCCTTCAATCTGTTAGGGTCAGCTGTCCCAACCATGTCCCCTCTCAACTTCTTTCCCACCCCCAGCCTGCTTGCTGTGGGGCGAATGTCTTCACACAGTGCAAGCACTGTTCAGAAATAACTGAAACACTGGTGTGTTATCAACACTACTTTGGTTACAAATACAAAGCATGGTGCTATATGGCTGTTATCATGGCTGAAAAGAGGTTTGCCTCAGAAGAACTACAGGCATGTCCTTTCTCCAAATAAATAATCTTATGAGAACAGTCTGCCTTACTGATACTCATTAATCCATTTAAAGAGAAATATGGATTCCTTTCATTCTTGAATAAAGTAAATTTTACTTCAACCAAGTTTTTCAAATGCCATTGATGGACCTAAAGGAGTATTACTGTGGGAAAAGGTTCTGTCTAAAGAGGTTCTGTCCAAAAAAACCCAAGCTTAACAGAAAGTGGCTCAGTCGTGAGCCAAAACCAAACAAAAAATAGTCATCAGTTTCATAGCCAACTGACAAACTGGAGAAAAATGACTGAAATTTTCCATGGTAATTCTGAGAGCTTCATTTAGGGAGAGAAGAGTCTGATATTTTAAAAGGCATTGCTGTGTCCACTTGATCAGGTATTAAAAATGTGTTCACTGTAACTGTCCCTGAAATGTGCTGCTTTGTTGAGAGATTGAGCTGCCTGGACATGACATTTCTATAGCCAGTGGCGTGCTGATAGGGTTCTGCAAAATGTGACTAGAGGAGTGCAATTCTAATGGTAATTATGCTCTTTTTCAAGAATCATTGTAAACTTTTCTCTCTTCCCTGGCTCTGCAAACCAAGATGAAAAGACATCTGTTTTGTAGGCAATGAGCTAGTGTTTCTCGTTAACTACAGTGTTCTGGTCGGGATTAATTGCTGCCTAGAGAGTCCCCTTCTCCTGAAGCACATCTCCATAGATTTCTGTGGCAGCACAGTGGGGAAAGAAATGGCTACTCTATTTGGAAACCCATAGTTCATCAGGGGTTTTTCTTAGAGGAAGAGGGGATAGATGGCTGGACTTTTCTTGGGTTTTATGGAATTAAAACAAATTGGATGCTCAGGATAGCTTCCAAAGACTCATTCCATAAGGTATCATGCAAATCAGTGAGCTTTCACAGAGCTGGGACTCTGAAGGTGTTTGCTCAACATTTTGAGAAATATATTGCATCCCGTGGGCTCTTTTGTGTTTCAGTCTTCTTGCTGGCCTGTCCCTGAGAAAAGTGAGAAAAGAAGGAATTAAAGAAACATCTGCTTAACATTTCTTGATTCTATATTGGAGGATCTGCATTCAGTATCTCTGGAGATGCCTCTCCTGTATGCCTGACATGCAGGATTGTGCTGGGTCAGCCAAGACAGGGTTAATTTCTACAGGTAGCAAGGGAGATGGTACAGTCAGGACAGCTGACCCAAAATTAGCCAAAGGGGTATTTGATACCATGTAAAGTTATGCTCAGTTATAAAAGCAGGGTGGGCCAGGTGGGGAGCCTTTCTCACTACCAGGGAGTGGGGTGGTCCAGGGTGCTATCAGTTCTTTTTGGACCACGTGGTTCAGTGCTATTGTGTTTCGAATGTGAGGTGCTGTCCATAACGGTGGTGCGGGGTTCAGTATGGGCTGCTGTTGGGAGTCCACAGCTCCTTCTTCAGAGGAAATGTTTGCTTGGAAAAGGTGAATGGCAATACCAGGTTTACCACGTGGTGAGAGATTGTGCTGTGTGTCCCTCACTTTGTATATTCTTTCATTATTATAATTGTTATTATTTGTTTGATTTCTTTTTTAAAATTTTTTTTCACTGTTCCATTAAACTGTTCTTATTCCACCCCATGAGTTTTAACTTTTGTTTCCTGATTATCCACCCCATCGCATTGGGGGTGGGGAGGGGTGGAGCGAGTGGCATATTGTTTTCGTTTCTGGCTTGGGAGGACAATAAACAATCATTACAAAGGTCTTTTTTCTCCATATGAATGATGTTGTCCCCTTGACTATGAGCCTTGTCACAGTCCTGCCCTTTTGCCTGTGCATCTGACTCTCTGTGTTACTTTGTCCCTGCTTCCCCAAGGTATCTGCATGCAGGCTGTGCTTCTCTTCTGCTTTTTCAAAGTGCAAGTGTTTGACATATGACATAAATTGTAAATGGGCAGTGATAAACAGAGCACAGCAAAAGCCCACGTTTTCAGAACATCAGTTAAATAATGTGTCCCTGTGATCTGTGCTCAGTATCACAAATATAAAATTCAGTTCCATGGTGGGCAGGCAGGTAAGAAAATTGCTGGCAAGATAAGGTTACAGATAAGAGCAGTATAAGTGCTACAACTTTCATGTTTCAATTTCAGCAATGCAATTTGTCTTCAAAATATAGTTCCCTTATTGTAATTGCTGTAGCTAAAACTTCCAATTGTTCGGTTTATGTAAAACCAGGAAAATCTATTGTTTAATTAGTAAAGCAATCTGTGTGAAAAGATATGACTCTAGAAGGAGTTTTTTCCTGCTGGTATATTCATCTAAAAATGATTCAATCTTTCAAGCATACAATTATGCTTCAGTCCTCCATGAATAGGTTGTTTATGCAGCTGTTTACAAATGTGCTACCTGAATATTTTTTCTTCTAGAAAGGCCATTTCATCAGAAAAAAACTTTACTAAAAATGTCAATTCTGATGAAATTTTCTTGACAAGGATGGAGTACAGTGCTTTGATAAGGTCAGCCCTTTTCAGAGCAGGTTTTCAATTTTCTGTTATATGTCATTGGTGTTGGCTTGTTTTAATTTTTTTTTGTAATAGTAAACATAATAGTTCATATTGGAATGCAATATTGTGATGATGCCATAGTACTTGACTTACTCTGAGTTAGTTTCTTCTTTTTCCCAAAATAATCTTCTGGGGTAGAATAAATATTTTTTCCTACCTCTTTCTGATTCAAGAATCTGGTATTTCTCATGTCCTTTTTTACTCATATCACCAAATGATTAGCCATGAGCAGTTTCTCTGCTGTCATTTCTTGTTATTAATCACTGGTAAGTGTTCTACTCCTAGGCAGTGATTAAGCAAAAATCTGTATTGTGACCTTCCAACTCTGACAAATGTTTAAAATAACCTCAATAAAAAAGAAGTTTAGTTACATTGGACATTGTTATTTCTGTCCCATGCCTGAAAAGGGGATTGAAATTCAGTTGTAGGAAGAAGTCCAGTCTTGCTCTGACTCCTGCCAGCTAGACCTGAACTCTGGAGAAGCTGTTAAATGAGGTTCTCTTTTTAAAACTAATAAATCAGTGAGGAATTTACTACATAACTTTATTTTCTGCAGGACATTGAGCTGCGTGTTTCTTACTACAATGAAGAAAGTTGCTGAGCAGGGATGGGTGAACACTCTTAGATTTCCTTCTCAAAGAGCGACCAGCCTTCCTGGATTCCGTTGCCCTTCAGGATGGCCTCCTAAGAGACTCTGCTAACCAACCTCCTAAACGGGTCAAAATCTGCCCTTTGGAAGTCCAAGGTGTCAGTTCTGCTGACCCCACTCCTTACTTCTCCAAGAATAGAAAACTTTAATCTTTTCATTTTCCCTATGCCCACGGCAGCCTCTGACTATCACATTACCCACAAACAACAGGTCCAGCGAAGTGCCTTCCCTGGTTGCCTCACTAACCAGCTGTTGTCTTCCATACACTCCAGGAGCCACTCAGACTGCTTTCACTCTGCTGTGTTGTGTTTGCAACAGACATCTGGTATTTTATATTAGCATATTAGCATGCTTTGAGCATTTGCATACAGTTTCTGATGAATTAGCCCTGAGATCTTTCAGACAAATATATCCGCTCCAGAAGATACTTCCTACCTCATTATGGTAATGCATATGTGGTGGGTTATACCATCTTCAATTTAAGTTAACTTATGTGCTGTTAGAGCACTGGAGATAAATGTTTTTCTGATTCCATATTTCTAAGGCTTCAAACAATGTTTTTTTATCTCAGTGGCCATATACGGTACACATAGTATTCTTTATGTTTCATATGTCCCTCTATTTCTTTAAACATATGTCTTAGCCCAGGATCTGGAGAAAACAAATTAAATATATACATTAATTTGGCAGAAAGTGGCTCATGTTCTGAATTAATTCCCAAGATCCAAATGGAATGTTTTTCGAAGGACAGAACTGATACGTCATTCTTTCTCCAGGACATTATTTGCTTGTTTTTTCAAAGGATGAACAGAAAGCAGGAAAGTCTAAGTATGAACTGTTTTGTTCTTCCCTCTTGTAAGATTGATAGATTCTTTTCATAGCTGGATTTGTGGTGGTAGGTGATCCTGCTGGTTGTACTAGAGGTCCTATTTCATTGGGTGCTTCTGTTTTTTTCAGACTGTTGCTACCTGACTGTTTTGAAAAAAAGCAATCTCAAATCACATAATTCTGCTCTCTGTGTTAGCTTTCAATTCATATGGCTCCAACTGTGGGCCACAACCCTGATTTTCAGAGCTCTGTGATGAAATTCACAGAGGATACATCAGGAGGAATTCTCTGTGACCTCCTAACTGGACTTTTTGTACAACACAGGAGAAAGCCTCACCTGATAGTTCTTGCATCATTTCTGGAAATGATGGAAGAAATGAGGCATGTATTAGAAGGATCTTCAGCACAAGTCCTAGCTCTCTCAGAGGAAACTCCCTGTTCAGTTAACACTCTCTTTGAGAGCTGGCTTCCATGGATATTTCTTACAGTAAGTGATGCAAGACATGCAAATGGCAGAAAAGATGACTCAGAAGGGAAAGTGAGGACATTTAATGAAAGCTAGACTTACTGTTAAAATCCACTGCTGGGAGACACAAAAATAACTTGCTCTGCAAATCCAGCTCTCCTCTTAAATAAATGTTCTTATTTTGCGTAGAAAGAAATAGTTGATAAATAAATGAAACCTCATTGCTCCTCTTTTGTGAAAGACAATAGTCATTTATTATGAAAGGGAAGTATCTTAGATAATTACTACTGCAGACATAGTTTTGGGATTAAAGTCAAAGTTGCGTAGCTCTATCTTATTACTAAAATAGCTTCTGCTTAATAGTTCATTGAAATGGAAATACATTGAATGGAACTATGGAAAGCTCACGCTGGTTACTCATGCTTTGGCTTTTCTTCCCATGGTGCCAAATCTTCTCCAATATTTCCAATTGCAACTACTATCACAAAATATATGTATGCATTAGGACCCACTTCAAACTGCCTCTGAACTTGCCTTGTGCTATTGTTTTGTGTGAAGAGGGTTTCACGCTATGGCTCTTAATTTCTACTCTAGAGGCTTATCTAAAAGTTATTTTGTTTCAAAGGCTAGTCAGGATTAATTCCTCTCTCATGCTGCTTTCCACAGTTATTAGGGAACACAGTGCTTTTGTCTTATTAAGCTTTTCATCATCACCAAGCATGACAGAGTGCAGATTCTCAGCCAGCTGCCATACTAACGTAACAGTTGCTGTCAGATGACACTGCACTTGCTGTTGCACAAGTAAGTCTGGTACATGAGCATTTTGCAAAATCAGAGTCTGTCTCTTTCTATCTCTGATGCCTCTGCTGAGGTATCATAGGCTGTTTCTACCCTGCTGAGAGAAAGAGAGGACTGAATATGGAGTACTAGACTGCTGACCATCCATGTTTGTTAAGTTGACTCCGGAGTAAGACTGCTGTGGGACACTCCAGAGTGTGAATATCCAAAGAGCACTGGGATACTGCTCCTGATCTATGGCTGTAGACAGAAATGACAAAACTAATCTTCACTGTTATATCCCAAGTGAAAACAGCAAGCTATGGGAGAAGAGATCAAGGCCCAGTTCTAACCCAGCACCATGCACAGTGCCCTCTTGGAGGAAGGACTCTCAGATGGAGTTGCTTCTTTAAATTCTTCTTTAACTTGCTTCTTTACTTTGTCATAAATAAAATGAAAAAACCTGGGCTGAGACTTGGATATCAAGCGATCTGATGAACTGTATGTCACTGACCCCATCTTTCTTGGTCTGTGACATACTAGCTTTATTTGGGTTTGGGAGCCACCTGAACTCAACAAGAATTGTAAAAGCTTTGAGTCAGACATGGAGGCTCAAGTTAGCCATAGTAGTTCTGATCCAGAAAAATTCAGATATGCCACATAAGGGTCATCATACATCATACAAGGCCACAAGAAGCTGAACTCCACTCAGGAGTAGCCAGTGGGAAGATGACCATGACACATGGTCCATATGTCTCCAAATGTCCTAGCCTTTGATAAGCTGACTGGAGACTGAAAAAATACCCAAATTTCTTATTTTAAAGCCTAACAGTTATGCTGTTAGTAGACATCCAGAAAAGAGACTTCTTATAATGAGGGCTTTTAAAGAGAGAAGCATGTTAACAGAGCTTGGTGCTGTTAAATAACTGTGAAAAAGTAAAATAGCTGATAGGTTTTGGAAAAGTACCATTGCAATTGGAAGGACTAACCGTTCTTGGTGACGTATTAAGAGCACAGGAGTGCCCAGACTCCTCAAGACAGAAGCAAGAAGACTAGCATGCTGTCTTTAGCAGGAGCTACTGCTGGTTCTTCAGGGAACAGGGTGAGAAAAGAGGCTTTTTTGCTGTTCTGACAGGGACTGAATCTCATTAGAGGATTTGTTAAGATCCTGACCTTTCAGACTATTTGAATACTGAGTTTTGTTCATTCTGGAAGTTTATTCCTGCTCATACAAAAGTCAAAATTCCTTTGAAAACTTGCAATAAACTTTCTGTGACAGATCTATCCCCACACAGAACAGCTGCACTGAAACGCAAAAAGAATCTGCTTGTTCTTCTTTGAGGCTTGCATATAGCTATCTAATGTATGTATATTTGATAAAAAAGGAGACATGGACAGTTGTGCTGGGTCGGTTACAAGATGGGGTTAATTTCTGCATTGCCAGGACATCTGGATATTCTATAACATATAAGGTAAAGCTCAGGTGAGAGAAGCCAGTAGTGTGCCCTCTTTTCGCTTTGCTGCTGGCCAGGGCCTGCTCCTTTTTGACCATGCAGTTTTGTGCTGGGGTTAAACTATGACAACAGTAAATATAAAAACCAGAACTCTTGGTTCTCAGGTGATCCTACATGTCCCTTTTTTATGCGTCTTTATGCTTCATCACTGCTACAGTGCTTTACTTCTATTGTTATGTTTATTACTTATGTTCCCATGGCAACAAGAGGCCTTTATCAAGGAGCCAGCCCTGTGTGCCTCCCTTTGAGAAGTGTCTCATTGAGACAGTCCCTGCTCCAAGGAACTAATAGGCTGCAGAAATCTGGCAAGGGAGACATGGAGACATGGAGCATGGAACATGGGACATTTCTTCTTTTTTAAGTGTTTTGACTATATCTTCTTATCATGAAAAAGCATTCTTCCTCTATTATATTATTGGTGTTATTAAAAATACAAGAGGGAATTTCTCTTTAAATTACATGAAATCTGGGAACGTTTTAGAGTTGCTTACAGAATATCTAAAAATATGGGATTTTTTTGTTGATTAAATCTCAACCTGGGGATTTCTAAAAGTGCAAGGAGAACAGCATTTCCTATTGGTTCATTTATGTTTGTAACCCTAACGTGTTGAAATACTGCAGGATTTCAGATGGGCTAATATAAATACCCATTTCTAATATTCACGCTACAACTGTGTGGCTGGAAACACAGAAGAAGCATCTTGCACACTCAAACAACCTTACACACTACTTTTTGCCTACAGCGTTGAAAAAGCAGTCAAACTGCACATTCCCTAAGACAACGTCCATGCTGTAGAAGGACAAAAGCCACTTCAGTGGAAAAAAACTAACTAGGTTACTCCATTTTTATTTGATACCTGTCTAAAGTTTCCTACTTTTTAATAAACAAAAACATTTTAGAAAAAGTTTCTGTCTGCCATTAAAATCTTTGTGATTCTGCAAATTGTGTTAGGAAGAAGGCAAAAATACTGGTAGGAAGTTTTTGACTATTTTGTATTGGTCCTCACTGCACAGCTTCCACTGTGCCCAGCCTTGCTGAGTTTTGCAAATTATGACACCGTGCTGGAGCTCTTTAAATGTCCACAGTCCTTTCTTGCAATTTATGATGCAGGTTGTACTTATTTTTTACCTGGCCTGCTTAACAGGCATCCTTAGAAAGTGGTTTCTTGGGATTTTGAACTAAAGAACAGCTTCTATTATTTACGAGAAAGAGCCAGCAAAAATCTTAGCATTATATCACAACACATGGGCCTTCCTTCTCCTCCATTTCATTGTAAATTGCCTTTCCTGTAATCAGAGGGCTCTCAAAATACTGTTGCTTAAAAGGAAATTTTCTAGCCTTATCACAGGAGATTGTTATTCTGTATATTTAAATTATAGACAGTTGAATCTAAAAGGCTACCACCAAAATGACATATGTTTGCAGCATTTCTATAGGACTATAAAAGTCCTCATTAAAATAAAATACTTGAAGTGGGATAAATTTTCTTCACAAGTACATCAGGGGAACTTCTTGCTCTGGACAGTAAATTATCCAGGCGAAAATGTACCTAGCTCAGTCTTCAGACTGTCTACTCAACATTTGAAAATGTCAGGACATTAAGCAGTAATATATGCTGTATATGTGTATATGCTGTATATGTATATGTATATGTGTTTCATCAGATCAGTAGTCCATTTAGACCAATTTTGAGTCCAACAGAAGCCATTCATGGATATTGATGAAGAGAACAGGGCCCAAAGCACAAACTTAGAGAGAAATTCTCCCTTTCATCTGCCACTCTTCACCAGCTTAGACATTTATCCCAGAGCAACAGTTTCCTTTCAGATGGCTTTCCTGATCTACCAAGATAGCTGGTTCTGACTCAAAGGACAAAGATTTAGACCAGGAAGATAAAGAAATAATGATAAGGGATACAGAGAAATCAGGTCTCATTTGCTGCCTTGGATGAGACCCTAAATAATTTATTATCAAAAGACAAGATATTCCTTTTCAATCCAAGCATTTTTGTGTTTGGGACTCAGTGTCCTGAATTTCTTTGCCAGTGTTGCTGTAAATGCACAACTGCAAATTCACAATTTAATTACACCTCAATCACAATTGTAAATGTACAGTCGTGATCTCTAGTGTTGCTGTAAATATTTCTGGTGATGTGTGTCTGGTAGCACTTTTTCATTATAGTATTTTGGTTCTATGTGGAGGATCCCAAAGTCCCTTGTGTTTTAGGAGACATAGTCCAATTACCCAGTGACCACATGCTTTTTTCTATTTCTCATACAAACATCTGGACATCTGCATTAGCTGCCAGGGCAAACTTAGGCTGAGTGATCATCTCCTTTTACATTTGCTTTTAACTGCTTGACTTCCAGTCCTAATTCATTTGCACAACACTGAGTCACATTTGTTCTACTTCACTGTAAAGAATAAACCCATTTGACTTTTGTCTCATACTTCGTGGGAACATGACTGTACAACCATCAAATCTCATCTCCTCTCTGTCCTTGAATTTTAGCCTCTTTGGTGATATAGTTTTTGGCACATCTAAAATAAAAGATTAATGTGCTTATGCACTGTCTTCTAATCAGAGTGCTGACAGCAGCCAACTCTGATCTATTCATAGCTAATATGTTTGTGTCCACTTGCAGATACTGGTTGAAGAGTGCTCCTAAGGATTGTGAGATAGGCAGTATAGATGGCAATGTTTCTGCCTTCCTTATTTGTGATGGCTTGAGAAACTGCTATGTATATAGTGCTGTTTTGGTACACCTATTGTCTGTTCTAGTCATTCCTTTTCAGTCAAGATGTTCCTGTAGCATGGAAGAGGAGTTCTTGTTCTTTCATACGCACTCACAGATACTTGGAGTTTGCAATGTCCAGAAAGGCATCACCTATCTCAAAATATATAACAAAAATCTCTCCTTAATTTATACTACTGTGTAATGCTCAACTCTGGCTTCTGGTGCCATGAATTGTTTACTCCTCATTAGGTTTAATACTCTGTCCTCTAGCACTGGTCTTGATTGATCTAGAAATACAGATTTTGACATTTTTATGGAGCCTCTCTCTATCTGTGGACTCTTCTATTTTCTGTTGTTCTGTTGTAGGCAGACATGCTTTGTTGCATTGTATAGGCTTTATTCTCTGCATTCTCAGTCATTAGTTATCTCAGGATATGTATGATTTGTCTCTGAAAAATATTTTCCTTCCATGCAAATATTTTTCTGGGAAAAGGAAACTGTTCAGGCAAACTGTCTGTATCTTTTTTTTAGCTTGCTTCCGTGAAATCTCAGCTGTGCTCTGCAGATTCACTGGCTTTTTTTGTGCAAATGTGTACTAGAAAACTAGCAGGACCTGGTTTATTGGTTAGGCCAACAAAGGTTACTTTTCTCAGGTCCTGCCAAGCTTGGCTTCTGAGCTTTCTACAATACTTCTGATTTCATATTCCAAAAGCAGCAGAATTTTTGTGGCAATCTGTACTTTGTCTGCTGAATGCCTAATGTGACACCGCACCAACAGTTCTTCCAGCAGCTCATCAGAGAAACAAGACCCAATATTGTTTAGCAACTTTCTGTGAAACCCTCAGCAGTGATCCAGCTGTGGTGCTCAGGCACCGGTGTACACAAGGCCAGAGTGGGGAAATTGCAGAAGAGCTATGCACATCCAACACATGTGTTGTGCAGTCAGCAGAAAGCAGTTAAAAATTCTACTTTGTGTTGGTGAGGGGTTTGTTTGTTTGTTTGTTTGTTGCCCTGTGGGTTTGTTTTGGTTTGGTTTTAGTTTATTAGGCTCAATATGATTCCCAGTGCAACAAGAGCCTCCATAGCAAGAAATAATTATCTTCTGAAAATTATTATAAAAATAAAGCTGCTAATGATGTTTTGTTTACACACTTCAAATGCTCTCATTTTTATGATGTTTTTACAAAAAAAAAAAAAAAAATCCAGGCAGTTTGTGTCCTACAGGTAAATTCTAGAGAACAAAGTAAAAATAAATGAAACTAAGGTACCAGCTTGTCACAGCCAAACTTGCTACACTGATTGCATAAAACACCTTCAGAACAATGTCTCTCCCAGAACAGAGAACATTTACAGAGAGCCCTTTCTACCTGCACCAGCTCTTGTTTCGCCAGCTGCCTCAAACGCAGTTCCTACTAGTCTAAAACATTTTAAATGCACAAAACAAAACCTAGCCTGTTACAGTGGCTAGTTGAGATTCAGGACTGAACTAAAAGCATCAAATTAATGATGGACATTTATAAAATCAGTTTTTCACAGTGCTGGTGCCTGGTAGAATTCTTATAGGAGTGGTAAAGGACCACTTTCTACAATACATCTGATTTCATATTCCAAACGCAACAGAATTTTTGTGGCAATCTGTACTTTGTCTGCTGAATGCCTAATGTGACACCGGTAGTGTGTATTTCTAGATCAGCCTGTACTTCTAGATCAATTTCTATGTGTTTTTTATTTTTTCTATCAATTTCTCTATCAAATCTGTATTTCTAGATCAATTAAGACCTGTGCTAGAGGACAGAGTATTAAACCTAATGAGGAGTAAACAATTCATGGCACCAGAAGCCAGAGTTGAGCATTACACAGTAGTATAAATTAAGGAGAGATTTTTGTTATATATTTTGAGATAGGTGATGCCTTTCTGGACATTGCAAACTCCAAGTATCTGTGAGTGCGTATGAAAGAACAAGGACTGGTATCAAAGGCACTTACTCTATGTTGGCACATGACTTGCAAAGAAGACATTGCATGTTGCAGAAGTTTGTGAACCAAATATAAGTTACAAAGCACAGGGTGGAAAAGGTGGAAGGGGAAGAACATGCAGTACTTATCAGAATGGTGGTGAGAAAGTTTGCTTCTGGAGGGGCCCCACCATGATTCGGATGAGGAGACCATTGTACATCAAGGGGTTTGTTATACACAGTGCAGTTAACCTGAACATGCCCAGGCCTGTGCTATGGTGCACTGTGTTCCATACAGCATGGACTTCATGCTTGTGTTGTGCTGCATAATCCCTTGACTGATGGATAAACTCAGCCAGCTCATGGTAACTCCTACTTGGCACCAGTAATTACTACACCTGCATGGCCTTGCCTTTATTTAAGAGAGCAGCAAGAAGTTCTCGTAAGAACAACCTTTCTGTTTGACAGTATAAATGATGAGCTGTTTCACTGTGACCAAAATGGAGGAACCTCCCTCCACAAATGAGGTCAGTATGGCATGTAATGGGAAAATGCATCCATGCTCCATTCGATGCTGCACAACCATCAGGTTCCCACCATCTGAAGTGGCATAAGATTTACTTCCTATCTGTATTATTTTTTAAATTTCTCTCTTATTAAAGCTGCTATTTTATTAAGATATTTTTGTCAGACTTTTCATCCTGAGACACAGAAAGAGCCCTGCACCCTCCCACCTCACTTCCTCCTCGTGGTTTCCCTCTCATTGCTGCAGAATGGGCCAAAATCCAGTGTAGAGTGGAGAAGGTCCTTTGGATTTGGTTCATCATGCCTAATCACTTGGATGGCAGTGAAGGGATGATAAATATTTGGCTCTCAGTGTGAGGTGGCAGGAACAGAGAAAGGAGAATCTGTCAAGTATCAGGGTCAGGAAGCTCTATGAAAAAGGACTAGGAGGCCATGCAGAAGCAGATAGAAAAGCTATTGAAGAAAAGCAGCTGTCAAAGGTTGCATTACGTAAGTTGGGGATGTGAGTGTTAGTGAAAGCCATAGTTACCGATCCAACATCAGATATAGAGATGAGATGTCAGTCCAGTCTGCTCTGTGCTATTAGTTTTGCTAGCCTCTGCCAGAGGGAGTGTGGGGGAAATCCAAGCATTAAAGCTTTTAACCTGTTGTCAAAGACAGAAAAAGAAATGAATCAAGATGAAGTGTTTGCCATGTCCATTATATCATGTGGCTTTCATTTGACATTATCCCTCATTCCTTTCTATTTAGCTGCTGAAAGCCTTCTAGATGGAAAAGCCATGTCTGGCCATGCGTTGGACAATATTAAAGAGAGAGGGTGGAAGGCAAGAAGAAAAGTTCTGTTTAGATGTCTGAAGCTGCTGTTGTTGCTCAGTTAGTCATTTATTTTCCTTCAGACGTGCACACACAAGTGCAGAAAGACAGCAAAGGTAACTGGGGCTCTGCTTTTGGTGTTGACTTCAATTTGCAGCTTCACTGCTGAAGGTGCAGAGCCATTTCATGTGACCAGCCGCTTTGCAAAGCCAGAGATTAGATGTAAAATGGTGATCCCTAGTTGTCCTTCCTTAAGGAACGGATTAGTGGGCTATTTCATTCATATCAATCCTGTTACAGAAGCACCTGTTTTTAAAGGTGATCATGATCACCTCTCCTATGAGGACAGGCTGAGAGACCTGGGATTGTTCAGCCTGGAGAAGAGGAGGTGCTAGGGAGTCCTTACAGTGGCATTTCAGTACTTAAAAGGAGCCTATAGGAGACATGGGGACAGACTTTTTAGCAGGGCCTGTTGCAATAAGCTAAAAGAGGGTAGATTCAGGCTAAACCTGAGGAAACAATTTTTTACAATGGGGGTAGTAAAATACTGGAACGGGTTGCCCAGAGAGGTGGCAGATATGCCATCACTGGAGACATTCAAGGCCAGGCTGGACGGGGCTCTGAGCAACCTGACCTAGTTGAAGATGTCCCTGCTCATTGCAGGGGGTTTGGACTAGATGGCCTTTGAAGGTCCCTTTCAACCCAAACTGTTCTACAGTTCTATGGTTCTATGATTCTATGATCATAAGGTTCCTGTCAGAAGGGAGGTCTCCTGGTAGATTGTGAGCCTGATGTAGAACTAGGAAGAGCTTTAGGACCACTTTCTCAAAGAAGCCACCTCATTATGTGATAGTCTGTGAGAGGAGGGACTCTGGTGTGTATCCATTCACTCTTTCCAATTCTAGTTTACTCAGGAAAGTGTTTGACTATTATGCTGGTGGAGGCTTATTTAGTTAGTCACAGAATGGCTCACAAAAGCTGCAGACTTAAATGCATTCTCAGAGCGGATCTTATGCTTTGAATGTGGTGGGCTCTTTAGCAGGTCTTGGCTGGTTTTCTTTTTTTTTTTTTTCTTAAGCATACAGTTTTCTGTAACAATCTTTTATTTTTTTAATCAACCTTGACCCTATTTTTAGCTCTCTATATATGCACGCTGGCTCATCAATATCTTTAATGTCGCATATAAGTGGAGGAGTCATTTTTCTCCATCATATGAATCACACAGCTGGTGGCAATCATTCCAGCTTCAAGCTAGCTAAGGTCAGCACAGTTAAAAATTCTTCTGAGGATGAGTTTATTAAGGAAAGATTCATCACAACAAAGTTTTGCAGAGACTGCAGATCATGGAACATCCTGTGAATTTTTGTTTATCAAAGTGTGTGTGAGCAGACACAGGCAAGTCGCAGAAACAACCACAAACCACAAATGAAATCCAAAGAGTAAATTTATTTTCATTACCTCGTTGACCAAGGGTGCTCTGGAAAAGCACCGGAGAACCCAGATAGAGCTACACAAGTGGGAATGCAGGCATTGCAGAGCTCAGCCCTTGGTGAAAGATCAATGAGCCTGCTGGTTTCGCCTGAATCAGGGATCCGTACGAGTGCAGTTTACCATACTGCTTTGATCTTTGCCTGCAGTAGAGCAGGAATTTCAAGGATGTTCAATAAGGTGCATTTAAGACTTTCACAGGCCTATGTCATCTAAACACAGAGGTTCTACTTGTGAAGCACACAAGGCTAAACAACTAGTGTGATATATGTGTTTTTCTACACCCCAGCTACTGTCACTTGAGCATATTTACAGTTCTTCTTGCCAATCTTCTTACCACACAGTGGAATCTTCATATCTATCAATTCTGATTTTTATGTCAATTTCCTGCTTGTGCTCTTTTCTCATAGCTTATGTTTCTTTGCAGAATTGGCTGGCTAACTCCCCAAAATTAAAGCCAAACAGTTATTGGCAAACAGGAGGAGCACAGTTGGGAAATGTTTAATAGCAATATTCAGTGTTCTCATTCATATGTTTTATTTGCTCTTTGTCTCTCATTGTGAAATTCAGCTTCCCATAGCTCCTGAAGGGCTCTTCACAGAATCACAGAATGTTAGGGATTGGAAGGGATCTCAGAAGATCATCTAGTCCAATCCCCCTGCCAGAGCAGGAACATCTAGATGAAGTTACACAGGAAGGCAGGGTTCTGAATGTCTCCAGAGAAGAAGACTCCACAACCTCCCTGGGCAGCCTGTTCCGGTGTTTTGTTACTCTCACTGTGAAGTTTCTTCTCATATTTAAGTAGAATCTCCTGTGTTCCAGTTTGTACCCATTGCCCCTTGTCCTATCATTGGTTGTCACCGAGAAGAGCCTGGCTCCATCCTCGTGACACTCACCCTTTACATATTTCTAAACATTAATGAGGTCACCCCTCAGTCTCCTCCAAACTAAAGAGACCCAGCTCCCTCAGCCTTTCCTCGTAAGGGAGATACTCCACTCCCTTCATCATCTTCGTTGCTCTGTGCTGGACTCTCTCCAGCAGTTCCCTGTCTTTCTTGAGCTGCGGGGCCCAGAACTGGACACAGTATTCCAGATGAGATCTCACCAGGGCAGAGTAGAGGGGAAGGAGAACCTCTCTCGACCTACTAACCACACCCCTTCTAATACACCCCAGGATGCCATTGGCCTTCTTGGCCACAAGGGCACAGTGCTGGCTCATGCTCATCCTGCTGTGTACCAGGACCCCCAGGTCCCTTTCCCCTACGCTGCTCTCTAACAGGTTGTTCCCGAACTTATACTGGAACCTGGGGTTGTTCCTGCCCAGATGCAAGACTCTGCACTTGCCCTTGTTATATTTCATTACATTTTTCCCTGCCCAACTGTCTAGCCCATCCAGGACTCGCTGGATGGCAGCACAGCCTTCTGGCATGTCAGCAGCTCCTGCCAGTTTGGTGTCATCAGCAAACTTGCTGACAGTGCACTCTATTCCCTCATCCAAGTCGTTGATGAATATATTGAATAGTACTGGTCCCAGTACTGACCCTTGAGGCACTCCACTAGATACAGGCCTCCAACTAGGCTCTGCCCCATTGACCACAACTCTCTGGCTTCTTTCCTTCAGCCAGTTCCCAGTCCACCTCACTACCCGATCACCCAGTCCACACTTCCTCAGTTTAGCTGTGAGTATGCTGTGGGAGATGGTGTCAAATGCTTTACCGAAATCAAGATAGACCACATCCACTGCTTGGCCATCATCTAGCCACCTGGTTATGTCCTCATAAAAGTCTACGATGGTTGGTCAAGCATGACTTCCCCTCGGTGAAGCCATGTTGGCTGCCACTAATGACCCTCTTATCCTTGATATGCCTTGAGATGGCACCAAGTATAAGTTGTTCCATTCCATTTCCAGGGATGGGGTGAGGCTGACCAGTCTATAGTTACCCGGATCCTCCTTCTTGCCCTTTTTGAAGACTGGAGTGACATTTGCTTTCCTCCAGTCCTCAGGCACCTCTCCCGTTTCCCACGACTTGGCAAAGATGATGGAGAGTGGCCTAGCAATGACTTCAGCCAGCTCTCTTAGCACCTGCGGATGCATCCCATCTGGACCCATGGATTTATGGATGTCCAGATTGCTTAATTGGTCCCTAACCCAGTCGCAATCAACCAAGGCAAATTCCTCCATTGTCCTGCCTTCCTCCGGGGCCTCAGGGGTACGGGGCTCCTCAGGACAGCCTCCGGCAGAGTAGACAGAGACAAAGAAAGCATTCAGTAACGCTGCCTTCTCTGTATCTTCTGTCACCAGGGCACCTACCCCATTCATCAGTGGGCCTACATTGCCTCTGGTGTTAGTTTTATCTGCCATGTATTTGAAGAAGCTCTTCCTGTTGTCCTTGACCCCTCTCACAAGGTTTAATTCTAAGGAGGCCTTAGGTTTCCTAGTTGCCTCCCTACATCCTCTGACAACAGCCTTATATTCTTCCCAAGTGGCCAGCTCCTCCTTCCATGATCTGTAAACTCTCCTCTTCCACTTGAGCTTGCCCAGCAGTTCCCTGTTTAACCACACAGGTCTCCCGGCTCCCGTCCTTGACTTCCTATGTGTGGGGATGCTCTGATCTTGAGCTTGGAAGAAGCAGTCCCTGAATGCTAACCAACTATCTTGGGCCCATTTACCTTCAAGCACCCTTTCCCACGGGATTTCCCCTAGCAATTGCTTGAAAAGGCCAAAGTTGGCCCTATTGAAGTCCAGGGTTGTGATTCTGCTTAGTATTCTGTTCCTGCCACATGAGATCCTGAACTCCACCATCTCATGGTCACTGCAGCCCAGGCAGCCCTCAACCTTTACCACTTCAGCCAGACCCTCCTTGTTAGTGAGGATGAGATCCAGCAGTGCTTGTCTCCTAGTTGGCTCATCCACCATTTGCATCAGGAAATTATCATTGATGCACTGGAGGAACATCCTGGATTGTGGAGGGCTGGCTGAGTAGTCCTTCCAGCAAACATCAGGGTAGTTAAAATCCCCCATGACAACCAGGGCCTGTAATTGCGAGGCTGCTCTCAGCTGCCTGTAGAAGGCCTTGTCAACTTCCTCACCCTGATCTGGTGGCCTGTAATAGACATCCACAACAGTATCACCCATGCCAGCCTGCCCCTTAGTTCTCACCCACAGACTCTCAACTCGCTTCTCATCTGCCCCTGCACAGTACTCGATACATTGTAGTTGCCCTCTCACGTAAAGAGCAAATCCACCACCTCGCCTAGCTGGCCTGTCTTTCCTGAGAAGGACATAGCCATCCACGACCACATTTCAGTCATGTGAGCTGTCCCACCATGTCTCTGTAATTGCTACCAGACCATAATCACCTGACCGAACACAGGTTTCTAACTCCTCCTGCTTATTCCCCATGCTGCGTGCGTTGGTGTACAGGCATTCCAGGGATCGAGCTGAGCACACTGATTTCACCCTAGGGGGATGGGAGGCTTCACGGTCTTCATCAGTTCTAGAGTTCTGCCTCACTGGTGCAAGCCCAGCTACAACCCCATCCCCCTTCAAATCTAGTTTAAAGCTCTCCAAATGAGCCCTGGTAATTCCTGACCCAGCATCCTTTTGCCCCTGTGAGATAAACCCTTCCCACATACCACTGTCCAGATTAGTGTCTTATAAAACCAGCCGTTATCAAAAAACCCAAAGCCCTGCCTGTAGCACCAGTCTTGTAGCCAATCATTCATGAACTGAATTCTTCTATTCCATCCCACATCGGCACCTGAAAGTGGAAGGAGGGAGGAGAAAATCACTTGTGCCGCAGACTCTTTCACCAACGGTCCCAAGGCCTTGAAATCTTTCTTCCCCTCAGACTACGGGATGCAGCTTCCTCCCCACCTGGCTGGGAGACCAGCAGTGGGTAGTAGTCTGTTGGGTGCACCAGGTTGGGCAGTGCCCTGGTGATATCCCTGATCGGGGATCCAGGTAGACTACATACTTCCCTATGATGAGGGTCAACTCTGTATATTGGGCCCTCTGTCCCTCTCAGAAGGGAATCGCCTGCTACAATTACTCTCTTTCTTTCTCATCGGAGGCAGTCTTGATTTGTGGAGTCAACCGCCTCTTCCTATGTGACCTTGTAGCCGGGCCTTGCACCACATCCTCACCTACCTCTTCTTCAAGATCCAGGGCCTCAAGTCTATTACAGAGGGGCACCTGAGGAAACAAAGCAGGTAGGGACAGTGGTTGCCCATGACACTGAACTCGAAATTTCTTCCAACCCTCCTCCTAGGCCTATTCAATGTAATTTTTCTGCTGGAAATTGAGTGATAATAGATAATACTGTCATCTGATTTCAGTCTCTCACTGTTTAATAAGTCATATATTCATGGAGTATTTTTGCCTCAACACATTGAGGTGGACTGATTTCTCTGTAGCATTGTTGGCTTCTGTATTCTGGAATTTGCATGATCTTTATGCCATGATGCTGCATAAAAGGTGAAATTCAAGACCTTCTTTTACTACATACAATCATTAGGAAGGAAAGTTAGAATTCATGAGCTGGGTCTATTCAGAACTGCTTGTTAAGGCCTGCATGCAGTAAGTTGCTTGTACAGGTCGTAAACGGTATTTCATAACCTTAAACTTTCTTTCCATTGTTTTTTAGAGATACATATGTATGCTTACTTTAGACTCATATCTTAACAACCCCTGGGCTAAATGGTCCCATTCTGTTAGGGACTTTCTTTAGTTTGATCTTTTGCCATCCTGCCATTTGTAGAGACCTCTGGGCCTTTCTGCCTTTTTCTCTCTTCTCTCTCTGGGATCGCCTGTTCAGGACGAGGGTGCTGGTTCCTGGGAGTGGCTGCTCAGTGCAGGTGGAGTTTGTGAGGAATTGCATTGAATATCTTTTATTTTATATTCTATTTCCATTTTTATGTATAGTAGTAGTAGTAGTACATTAGTGTTATTTTGTTGTTTTATTAAAGTGTGTTTATCACAATCCACAAATTTCTCCCTTCCCTTTCTATTCTCTCCCCCATTTGGAGGTGGAAGAGGGGAGGGAGTGAGCATGGCTATGCGGTTACCCCTGGCCTGAGGTAAATCACAACACTCTCTCTTCTAAAGACTTATTAAATACCCAGAACAGCCAGCAGGGTGTTGGCTAGTACAATGTGCTGGGACAGAGCTCTAATCCTAAGTCTATGACCACCTCAGAACAAGGCTCTTTAATCTGTCAATGACTTAGCTGGTTTTACTGAGATAATGAGAGAAGAACCACATCTGCAGCGACGGTGCGTGTCTTCATTGTTTAGGATTTATATCCAAGTAACTTCACAGCTGGACATGAAACATGCTAGTAGACACATGCTGGGGGCAAAAAACAGAAAGGGGAGAGAACCAAGAGCACTCAATGCTTTTTCATCTGCTATGATGTGAACAGATGTGTTGATATTTTTAATAGCTTTTCAGAGAAAGCTCTGTCTGTCTGCTCCCTGAGCACAAAGAGATCATGGAGACCATGGATTCCACAGTCTCAAGATTCCTCTTCTTTTCCCTTGGAAATTTCAACTTGATGTGAAGACCTTCTGAAGCTGTATTCCCACAAACAGCCTCAAAGGTTAAAAACAGGGATGAGAGGTAGGAGAAAGAACCCTTCACTGCATCCCTTCTCCTCATGCTGTAGAGCTGAGTTCTTCTGGACTGCACACAGAAACCTCCTCCCAAAGCTGCTTCTGTTGCCCAGTGTCCTGTTTTGTGGCCAGATATATTGAACTAGACAAATCAGTGGGTTCTTACTCTTCAGTGGGTGTCCTGACTTGCCATTCAAGGCAGAAGTAACAGGTGCTAAGGAAAGCACCCTTTTGTGAGAGGAAAGAAAAATGATGGGAAAGGACCCAAAGGCTGGAAATGCTGAAGCTTTTTTCCTGATTACTTGTCCTGAAAAAATCTGTTAAGCTCAATTCAAAATCTCGGTGCTGTCATTCAGAGAAAAGATGTAAAACAAAGTGAAAATGAGGCTGAGCACCACTGTAAGATAGAGGTGGATTGTTACTTTCTCCACATCTGTAAGTAGGAAGTAGAGTGTTTGTTATGCGAAAGTGTGAGAGGACAAATAGAAATTTCTTCTGGTTATGGAAAGAATGTAGAAAAAGGAAATTCAAGGCAGGAAAAATCCTTTTCACAAAGCAGTAGCTAGACAAGGTTTTTTTACATGCTGTCTGTGGAGGATGAATTAACAGGTACACAATATGCTGTGGTCCTCACTTTTCAGAAGACAAGTGACTGACCATGGGGAAGCATTTTTCAGAGTTGTTGGGCAATCCACTCAGTACTGGCTACTGACCTGCATTTTTCAGAGTTGTTGGGCAATCCACTCAGTACTGGCTACTGACCTCCTTCCAAAGCTCATCCTGGCTTGCTTTTCACTTTCTGGCTGCAAGAGTCTGAGACCAAGGCCCAGAAAGCAAATAAATCTGTCCATTGTTTGGAGAACTATGTAGATTCAGTGGACATTGAAGCACAACTATGAAACCAGCAGTTCTTGAGCATTGTGTTTGCTTCTGTAAAACTGTCAGGAGAGGAGTGGGAGAGGCAGGATAAATAAGCCAAGAGTGGGGGCTTTGTCAAACAGTGAATAAAACAAGGGTTTTCTAAACTTGATCCTATTTGTCTCAGTTCAAAGCACAAAACATTATTTCAGCTCAGATTTTTCCGAGCATAGGGTTTCTCCATAGGTGGGTGCAAGTTATAAACTTAAGATAGGGCAGATCACGGCCATCTCTTCTGGCCATAGGCTCCCTACCAGTGCTAAACAAAGCTTTTGCTATGCTTTTCTAAAATAAAAACCTATTACCTTTATCAGGCAACAAAATTATCCTTCCCTCTGATGGTGTTAAGACACTTCAGGTTGTTTTTTACCTTTAACTTTTGCCCTTACTATAGCTCAAGTGGTGGATTAATGCAGTGCACACTGCAGAAAACTATATAGGCCTCCATCCATCTCCTGGGACAATATCACAGAATCACAGAATGGTTGGGGTTGGAATTGGCCTCTGGAGATCATCTAGTCCAACCCACCTCCTAAAGGAGGTTCACCTAGAGCAGATCACACAGCAGTGCATCCGGCCAGGTTTTGAATGTCTCCAGGGAAGGAGACTCCACAACCTCTCTGGGCAGCTTGTGCCGGTGCTCTGTCACCCTCAAAGTAGTTTCTCCTCGTTTTCAGATGGAACCTCCTATGTTTCAGTCTATGCCCGTTGCCCCTCATCCTATCATTTGGTACCACTGGAAAGAGTCTGGTCCCATCTTCTGGACACCCCCCCTTCAGATATTTGTAAGCATTGATAAGGTCCCCTCTCAGCCTTCTCTTCTCCAGGCTGAACAGACCCAAGTCTCTCAGTTTCTCCTCATAAGATGCTTCAGACCCCTAATCATCTTTGTAGCCCGCTGCTGGACTCCCTCCAGTAATTCCTTGTCCTTCTTAAACTGGGGACCCCAGAACTGGACACAGTGCTCCAGATGTGGCTTCACCAGGGCACAGTAGAGGGGCAGGATAACCTTCCTTGACCTGCTGGTTGCACTCTTCCTAATGCACCCTAGGATGCCATCTGCTTTCTTGGCCACAAGGGCACATTGTTGGCTCATGTTGGCCCTGCTATGCCTTCTGCAGCCTGCTTTCTCCTAGCAGGCCATTTCAGATGACTGACTGAAAAGGAGTCATTCTAAAAATAGGTTGTTTTTAAAATCTTGCAAATTCAAGATGATTTAATAATGCAAACACATCACTGTGACAACTTAAAAAAAATAAGAAGGAAAAGGACGGATTAAACCAATATCTTTCCTAAACGATATGAAGTGAATTTCAGCCATTATACAATTAAATGATGTCAGCTTTTGCTAACCGTTTTCTTGAAAAGTACAAATAGAAAAAAGATCCCTCCAAAGATAGCTCGGAACTTGAAGAAAATAGTCTCATCTGTGCTGAAACAAAACCCTTTAAACTCCAATTTAAAGCCTTAGTTTTTAGAGTACCAGAGGATCAATGATGCCTCTTTGTGGGACTGTCACTGCAGAAACCCATTCAGCTTTCTAAGAGGTGCTCCAGCCTGAATTACTTTTCATATGCCTGGAGCAGGGGTGTCAAACACATTTTCACCGCAGGCCACATCAGCCTCGCAGTTGCCTTCAAATGTCCGAATGTATAGGACTGTATAAATGTAACTGGCCGCAAGGTATTAGTGGGGGAAGCAGCAGCTGGAAAATGAGCCTGCTGATTTCTGCTAAATAATTGAACCTCTAACTATTATGGAAGCAGATGAAAAAGGTGCCATTTTGCTTCTGAGCTCCAATGGTTTGCTAATGGTGCCTCCCTTTTCTGAATTTTAAAAACAGCCTAAAGCTACAGCGCAGGAAGTAATCTATGCAGCTTTCCCATGGGGACGCTCTGTTAGTTTAATGCCAAGAGGTAAGACCTAACACATGCACTTTCGTTCAGATCACCTAGAGCAGTAGGAGTAGTAATGACATTTATACAGTCCTAAAATTACATTTGGCCCTTTGAAGGCAACCACGAGGCATATGTGGCCCCTGGTGAAAATGAGTTTCACACCCCTGGCTTAGAGCATAGTGATTTCATTTTACCCTCAGAAAGTTGTTTCAGATAGGTGAGATTAGCTTGAACACAGTGCTGGTCTGACCTCGGGAACATGCTATGTTGTTTTGCTTTATAAGAGCTTCCTCTTCTTCCTTCTCTTGTGGGATGAGATGTGAACACAGGTACTGACTGCATGAGACAGAATTCACTTAGTCTCCACCATGTAGCCCAGCATGACCCCAAAGGAACATTAAATCCCTGGCAAAGCAGGACTGGAGGAGGGGAAGACCAGCAAATGACAGAAACTGGACTTTCAGTAAGCCATCAGGCTTCATCCCATGAGGAAGCAGAGCTGAAAAGGGTTTCAGAAAGAGCACATAGTGGACCTGAAGGCAGCAGGGTGAGAGCTGATGAGGCAGGAGATGGGATGCCTACTTGTCTGTTGGAAGTTCTGGGACTGACAGCTCAGAGTAGTGCAGCCAAGATAAGGCATGTAAGATTGGTATTATATAAGCCTCCACCAAATTTTCTTGCAGAAAGGAAGCTCTGAAAAGCAATGAACAGCTATAATTCTTTGATTAGCAACTCACAGCAAGCACTTACTGGCAGCAGAGAGTAACAGTATTCTTAAACCCTTAAACCCTGTAAACTTGTTTGTATTTTTAATTCAGCTAATACACAGAGAGAGACATGGAAAAATATTCTTCTACTAAACTCCTAAGTCAAGTTTAGAAAAGCTGTAGAAGTGTACCTGTCCAAGGATTACAAGTTCAGAGATGGTTTCTGTTTTATATAATTTTACCTTAGTACCACGTGCATAACTTTATAAATTATTTCACACCTGTGAAATTAATGTTTAACACAAAAATAAATAGAAATGGATTAGTAAGAGGAAAACTTCAGAAAGTTAGTGTCTGTGTGTAACATTAGAAAGGCAAGAGCTTTTTAATTTGTGTTTTGGTGCCCCATACTCTATACCCTGTTAACTCATGATCCTGTCTTTGCTCTGCTGCACTTCAGCTGTGTAAGTCTTTCTTTATTCTGTTATTGCCACCGATTTGAAATAGCACTGTCATTTCTCAAAATGCATCACATTATAATGCACAATAAGCATGTGGTTAAAACTCAGTATTGCCTAAATTTTAGCAGTAAAGTCTTTTAGTGACTGTGATTCTCTCTTTTTAAATAGTCTTAGTGTTTACTGATTGAAGACCTAGATTTCATGCTCTTATTCTTTTGTACAAATCCTGTCTTCCAACAAGTAACACAAAGATGAGAGAACAACATTTCTCTAGATCTGGAAGCATACCCTTGAACATTTTGATAGCTTTAAAAGTTTGAAACTCTCATTTATTTTGTATTTTTAATACATGCAAATTGCATATTTAGAATCATAGAATCATTTCAGTTGGAAGAGACTCTCAGGATCATGGAGTCCAACCATAGCATAACTTAGCACTAAACCATGTCCCTAAGAACCTTGTCTAAATGCCTTTTAAACACCTCCAGGGATCAGGACTGTTGTGGTTTGACTGTGGGGCGACAATAAAACCGTGGCAGAGGTATTGTTAACCTCCTCTCCTCCCCCTTTCCCCTTCAGCCCCTCCCTCTTCTTCCTTCCCACTAAGGACAGGCGATTGGGAGGGAAAGAAGGACAGAGAGAAGAGAGCTGGAAAAATTAAAAATGTTTTACTAATACTAGCAATAAAAATAGAGAAAATAATACAAAATATACAAAACCAATCTTGAAAGTCCTGGCAACTGCTCCAGCAGATGTGGGGCTGGCACCCGAAGTCCTGGACTGGACTATGCAGCCAACTGGAACTGGATTCAGTCTGTTACTAGGCTTCAGTTTGCAGGGACAACTCGCAAGGTCCTCTCCCAATGCTGGCCATAAGGAAAAAGGAGATGAGATCCTCATGATCCCCCACTTTTATATGAAGTATCATGTGAATGGGATGGAATACTTTAGCTGGTCAATTTTCAGTTTGCCTCCTGCTTGCACATCTCGCGAGATGCATCATTATCAATGACCTTGCATTCCATTGCTATGTATACCAAAACATGCATCTAACTTTCAGGAAAACTGCAGTTAGTAAGAAGACTTTAGCTGACAGGGAAATTCACTAAAAGAGAATCTTGTTTTTTAACAAAACCAGGACAAGGACTCAACCACTTCGCTGGGCAGCCTGTTCCAATGCCTGACAACCCTTTCCGTGAAGAATTTTTTCCTAATATCCAATCTGAACCTCCCATGGCGCAACTTGAGGCCATTTCCTCTTGTCCTGTCACTTGCTACTTGGGAGAAGAGACCAACACCCTCCTTACTACAACCTCTTTTCATGTAGTTGTAGAGAGCAATAAGGTCTCCCCTCAGCCTCCTTATCTCAAGGCTAAACAGCCCAGGCTCCCTCAACGGCTCCTTGTAAGATTTGTGCTCCAGCCCCCTCACCAGCTTCGTCTCCCTCTGCTGGACTCTCTCTGGTACCTCAATATCATTCTTATGATGAGGGACCCAAAACTGAACACA
Organism: Caloenas nicobarica; assembly: GCF_036013445.1. Taxonomy (NCBI): domain Eukaryota; kingdom Metazoa; phylum Chordata; class Aves; order Columbiformes; family Columbidae; genus Caloenas; species Caloenas nicobarica. The sequence goes on along the minus strand of NC_088284.1, from coordinate 42,790,882 downwards.
GGATTTGAGGTGGGGCCTCACCAGTGCTGAGCACAATGGTACAATCACTTCCCTAGTCCTGCTGGCCACACTATTCCTGATACAAGCCAGGATGCTGTTGGCCTTTTTGGCCACCTGGACACACTGCTGGCTCATGTTCAGCCAGCTGTCAATCAACACCCTAAGATCCCTTTCTACCAGGCAGCTTACCAGCCACACTTCCCTAAGCCTGTAGCACTGCCTGGGGTTGTTGTGACCCAAACGCAGGACCTGGCACTTGGCCTTGTTAAACCTCATACATTTAAGTCTGAGATCTATTAACAACCTCTTTCTGATAGTTTCCACAGAAGGAAAACTCTCAGAGTCTCACATTGTTTATTTCTTCAAAAGGAATCTAATAATTAATCCATGCCATAGGATTTAAGCACAGTATTTCTATATATTTTGGTTTCTTTTATTTTTAAATCAAGTTCAGCTCTGTCTTGGAAGTTCACTTCTTCAATGTAAATATACACCTATCATGATTTATATTCTGAGAGCGTCTCATGGTCTCAGGCATCTGAAGGCACAGTGACACACAGAAATGTCTACCTTCCAGGCAGAAGGTAACAAAAAGAAGAGGCTGAGAGAAGGCGTCCTAAATCCTAATCTGGTTACCTAGTTCCCAGTTCACTTGTTTCTCTCGAAGCTAGTGGCACTCCAGCATCCTTCCTCCAGGATCCAGTTCACTGTCACTGGAACAAGCCAGTTCTTCCCAAGGGCATTAAGAAGAGAATATTATTCCTCTTTCACTCCTATGCTCATTCTGTTTGTTTTGGTCTCAACAAAACAGTATTTTGAGAGCTGGATGAGACAGCTGAATCTTTGCCTTATTCTAATCACACCTTTTGCCAGCCAGGTCTCAAAGCCAATAAAATGTTAGTGGAAAAATTAGCACTCGTCAGAAGTTTGCTACTGTGAAAGGAGATTTTTGCAAGCCAAGAACACAGTGCTTGTGATACGACTTTATGGGGTTTTTGTGGGCTGTGATATTGTGTCTGGCATTTGTGTGCATGTTGTGTGTATGTGTATCTGTGTGCTTAACTGATTGCACATTCAATAGCAGCTTTTTCTCTCAGGAACTTCACGTGCCTTGTGGACTTGCTGGGCAATTTTAATAGGTCAAACTCACACATAGCCAGCTCTGTAAATTGTTCTCGTCTGCAGCTTTCTATTAGCTCTCCAGCATTCAGGCAGTCTCGTCGTCAGTGAGGGAGGGAGGTTTTGAAGGCTGTGTTTATTGCAGTGAGAGTAATTCCTCCACCACTACCATCAGCTTTAATTGTTTCATGCAGTTTTTTGACAGTGGCAAAACCACTCTTGCCTACAGGTTTCCATCTACAAAGCTGTGCTTATGATTAAAACGAGACCTTGTTTGTTGTTCTGTGCTGCTGCTTTTTTTTCTTGAACAACTTAACTTTTGCTCAGCCTTGGAAGAAATAGGTTTTGGTGTTTGCTTGCTTTGTTTTTTGTTGTTTATATATATATATATATGTTTGTTTGTTTGTTTTTGTTGTTGTTGGGTTTTGTTTGGTTGGTTTGGTTTTGGATTGGTTTTTTTTGTTTGGTTTGGGTTGGGGTTTTTTGTTCTTTTTCAAGGTCCTGATGAGCTGCAATCCCACACTTCAAACTAATGCCTATCTCAAATGTTGTGGTCCCACTGGACTACTTTCTATGGTGACTGCTAATAAAATATCTGTTCTTAGTGGTGGCTGTTGCATTCGTGAGTCATTTTAAAATAGAGTGGACATGGTTTGGTTATAGTTTATTACCCAACACTCTCACTGTGAGTAAACATTGTAGTTTTTTCTGCAGGTTTTATATTTGGGAGAGATCTAAGGCAGAGGTTGAAAAAATGGCTAATAGTTCAATTTTTACAGTTTTACCTGTAATGTTATTAGAAAGCAGCCTGTGCTTTTAGTTAAGCCTGAATTTAGGAGAAAGTCGGTGAATAATTGCTAAAGAGATTGATAGATCTGGTCTTTGGGCAGATGGCAGGGAAAGCATTGCTAACTAGGGCTTGAGTTTGTCAGTTCTTCTTAGCTTTAGAGGATGTGTCCACAGAAAATGTGCAGGAGTCTAAGGTTAGAAGTAACCTTGTTCTCTTGAATGTTCTGATCCTTTGCTCTATCTTATCTCACATTCCCTTGAAAGACATTTGCTACTCCAAATCAGGAGGTTTGTTTTCTCTCATACCTTGGGCTCTTTGTGCCAAAGAAACCCAGGCTACACCTGGTGACTTACAGGGACATGTATTCTCTTCCTAAAATGACATTTCCACAGCAAGCCTGACCACAAGGGGAGACGAAGAGCAGGGAGCTACAGAAGGAGGTCCTTCTGTGTGGAGTCAAGTCTCAATGGCATACCATAGTCACGAATGTCTGCCTTTACTTTTCACACAAGCTCATCCTGATGCATATTGACATGACACAGCTGGAGTATGTTAACTGTTGACATGTCCTTGGAAGACAATTTGTCCTCAGCCGTCAGCCTGCAAAAACTAGTAGTCTTCCAGTGCTGTCTGGTCCTCTCTTTTCTTGTCTAGTCATACTGTCATTTGTACCACATCCTGTCCCATTCAACTGATGCCATAGGATGACAGGTGTTCAGTCACAGGCCTTCATTGGATTACAGCTTCTATTTGGCACATGGGCATGCTACAGTAACGTGGCACCCATGGTCTTGCAGGAATGGATTCATCCATAAACACAAGGAGTCAGTAAAGGTGAGAAGTTTTTGAGAATCAGGCTGATCCTCACACAAGTACTTCTGTTCTGCTCATGTAGACATCTGGCATAATGGCTACCACTTGCAGAGGAACTGTTGTACATGCAGTTTGGAGTTATGTTAAGCACTCAGCAGAGACTATCAATCCCAGAGAAGATAAAGGGAGATTTTCCAGAACTGTCTTAGACCAAGCTATTTGTCAGCCAATGGTATGACATCTCACATTACACTGACCTCTAACAGTACTGTTAGGTCTTAGCAGTGTCCCTGAGATGGCATCCCAGTTGCTCCAACAGTGACAAAATGTACTTCTGCAGAAACCTGGCAGGGAAGTCTGAAAGCTGCCATTGCAAGGCATGATGAGAGGGAGAGTTTTCTACATAATCAGCAATAAGGACATCACTCTGGCCTCCACTGAGACCAGAGAAGGGAGGGCCTTAAGGGAAGATGTGACAAGTTTTAATTAAACCCTGCTGAAGGAAGACTCATCTGTGAGGGTGAGAGAGTAACAGTCACGTTGAGAAGATATGTGCTTACATGACCCCAGAGCTGCACAGAGGTGCATTGAACTTAAAAGACCTGGCTTTGGATATAATATGTTTTTTGTTTAGGCAAATCAAAATTCCAGGCATTGGAGGGTTTTGTCAGATCAGTATCTCTTTGAAACCACTGGGAAATGGTAGGGAGAAACTATTCTTCAATGAATCAATTATAAGTAATTTCCTGACAGCCAAGCCAACTTCAGGCTCATTAATATAGTTAAATTTCTTGTTGGGCTGTCATTTTTCTTAATATTTTTATGACACTGTCCCAACAGCATGGAAAGATTAGGTATAGTTACTTCTTTTGAAGAAGAGAGTTGTTGCTTTCTTTCCTTCCCTAGATCATGAAGGTCTTCCTTGGAGAAGCATTAATAGAGTTTCTTCACTGTCACCTGCCAAAGCGTATTGGCAATAGCAAGGCTATCTGTGAAAGATGTAAGCTTAAGTCTCCGTCAATTAATGAACCAGAGTGGTATTAAATGCCTGCAGAGACTTAGGATGGACCAAAGCCAGATGTTCTCTGCCAAACAGCAACACACTAGAGAAAAGCTGTTGTGCATTATCTCTAAATACAAGCTTATAGATGTTGCTGTCATTTTTATTATCTGAACATTCTGTGGTGACCACATGTAAAAATGCTGCATGAGCCCTGGGTGAGGCACTCACTCTTAAGAAAGAACTGGAGCTAACCTGGCTGGGAAATATGTTTCTTAAGCTTACCACTCAGGAGAAGCAAGTGCCAGGCTCCTAGGCACAAGAAATGCCCTGGCATTTTTGCCTAAGCATTCAAGTTTGGTGAGAGCTCAGATGTCATATCTGTGACCAACGATTTTGAATCTCCCTTCCTGGCTCTCTGATCCCCAGATGCTGGAGAAGGTCCCAGGTTCTCACCAAACATGTCGGTACCCAAAACATCAGAATGCCATTAGGCAGACCATTGAATGAAGTGTAGAAGGATAGCAGGGAAGGAGGTAGGGAAGCAGGAAGCAAAGTTTGAATGTCCTGCATGCTGTCACTGACTTTCTTTGTTCCAGTGACATGAGGGAAATCCGCTGGTGTGGTGTGAAGTTTCTGAGTCAGTCTCTCAGAACAAAGTTGGACATCAGCTTGCAAAGCTGCCAGTGAAGGCCAAGCAGAGCTGTCTGCTCCACTGACTCCAACTCATTCCTCACCAGTTTCTTCTCTGCCTGGGAAAATCTTCTCAACATGCCTCAGATGGCTGGCATAAGGAAAAGGGAAAAAAGAAGCTACTTGACACTTGTCCAAGTTCTGTGTCAGCAGAGAGGAATGAACCCTGCCAACAATGTGGTAATGGAGATATTAGAGCTATTTAATGCAAGGGTGGAGCTAGTAAAAAATGTTTTTAGTGGAACTGTTTCAACCTTTCACTTTCCTGGTAAAAAGGAGAGAAGTTTGGAAATGGAAGTATGTGAGGTCTAGGGACCTATGCTTCAGAGAAGGTCATGTGTTGCTTTGAGGTCACTATGCAGAGCTGGGTATGGACCTTCTGTGCTGGACAAGGAAAGCAAATGGGTTTTCTGGCAGAGTTTAGTTGACACAAGAAATGAACACATAATGTTTCAGCTCTCTTCATCACTTCCAATATGCTCACAGTCGAGCCCTGAGCTTCCCAGGCTTATGAATCACTTTCCCTGGTGATTTGAAGTCCTTTACTGCTCAGCAAACTGGAGCACTGTCAAGACCAACTCTGCAGAGAGACTCACAAACTGTAGAAAGAGAGATGAATGTTTACCCCAACCTTGCCTCTCCAGAGCACCTCAAGGGTCGCTCAGGCTTGCTGAGCAGCCATTCTATGTCTCATCAAGTGCCACACCACTATTAGTGTGCATTTGTGTCTTTCTCACATATTTTCTTTTTAGTCACAAAATCCGGGTGCTCTCTTTGGATAGAACCAAGCCAAGGATTTACAAACCAGGACAGAGAAGGTTTAAGAAACCATCAGTGGAGAAGTGTGTTTTAGCACAGTAACTCACTTTCTTAGTGCAATACTCTCTCTCTCCTTTCTGGTCTCTTGACCAGACAATAGTGTTCTGGCACAGGAGATCTACTGGGAAGCAGGTCCCCAATGGCAGGCCTGTGCTTTTTCCATGACAGAAACTGGTACCATATCTGGGACCCTGGATGTAACCTAGCCTGCTTCCACAAGGAATCTGGTCTTAACTGAAGAATTCTGTTCACCTGATTGACAGTGACTACTATCAACCATGAGACTGAGACATCACTCGCAATGAACTCTGCACTTGTTCAGCCCTAAGCATTGCTTTGTATGTTGATTACAACTTGTCCTGAGCCCTCACTCAGAGGGCTAGTGGGAAAGGCAGGAAGGGCACTTGCAAAATTTTTGGTCTTCGTTTATCTCTTATGTTGCTTACTGATATGTAAAGTCTTAAGAAGGTTTATTGTTTCATTGGTTTTGTTTGTTTGTTTGTGGGGGTTTTGTTTGTTTGTTCTGTTTTGAACAAGCATAGAATTTTGTCTTTGTTGCTTTTCCTGGAGGATCATGCATCAGGGGAGACGATGATAATCACAAGTGAGTAAAATACTAGAGTAAATGCTCTTAGTTCAGCGAACTTCATGACTTAGAAGAAAAGCTCATGGTGAGATGCTTGATGTTGTGCTGAGGGTTAATGTAACATCTGCTGAATGCCTTGACTGAGGCAGGACTGTCTTGTCCTGCATTTGAGAAAGGAAGTGAGGGTAGAAGTTAATTTTTTGAGTGGGAAACACTTGCAGTCTCTGAGAAACAAAAAATAACATTAAGTGAATAATGGCCACTTTATGGTCAGCTTTAAAAAGGCTTAGATTAGTTTATGCAGGTAAAAGAACATCAACAGCAGGTAAGTTTTATCCTCAATGAACATTCAATTGTAGTGATCTGACTGTCTCTCCCATTTGCTAAGCTGCTTAGGAAACACATTTAGCTGTTTAATGGGGCACTCCATGTGCTGGACTTTACAGAAGGTAAATAAATTTCTATTTGAAAAATATATTTAAATATCTGACTATTACCTAGGCTGCTATAAATAATTTTAGTTTGTATCATAGCCTACAGTAACATTTGATAAATCACATATTTTTCATTTGTTTCCTCTCATCATTCCCAAGTCTTTCTGACATGCAGTGGACATGGTTGATATTTGAGTTGCAAGAGTCATCAGAGAAGGCTGCTTATGTAAAGGACAGTGCATCTCCTGGGATGTTTCAAACAGAGGTCAGTATCATTATCCTTTCTTCGCCAGTGGCGGAGTGGCGGAAAATGAGGAGCTCTGTAGCTCTAGCTCCTTCTCAGGCAAGTGAACTAGACTCTAGTAACCAGGCAGTGTTTTCCCCTGTGCTTTGCTAGGAGATGGCTCTCCACAGTCAGTTCTTGTGGATGACTGTAGTGTTTGTGCTGAACTATCCCTCACAACCTCAGTGAATAAGGGAACTTTTGTAGACTGCATAGAAAATTCCCACTAAAATTTTCTATTATCATTTTTCTCTGCCTGAATGTAGTGCAGAGCTGTGTTGCACTGACCTATAAAAAAACATGTGCAATCAAAAACTGCCAGCTCATGATTTTAACTGTGTGGTGAAAATTTTCCTTTTCCTGACTTGGTCATAATCTATTAAGCTAGTCTGGTTCATCTCCACACTAAAAATGCAATCCTAGCAGATGAAGGATTTTTCTTTTTTTTTTTTTTGGGTGGGCGAGGGGATGGTAAAAAAAATACATCATTAGGAGCTTCCTAATGCTATACTGCGACACAATGTGAAAAACCTCCAAATGCCTTGCATCTCATCCCCATTTAGCACTGTGAAACCCTCTTAATCATCAATCATTTCAATCTGTAACCTGATTGCCTGCTAACAGCTGGCAATAAATGTGCTGGAATTTCTTCAAATATTACTTAGAAAGAAATAGCAATTGTGGGTTTTGTCCCCAAGTCTCCCAGACAAGTTTCAGTACCAAGATATTTTTTTCAGAGAGTCAATCTCTGTTAATCTATTTCTGTGTAAATGCATTCACCTTAAAATGTTCACACTTGGTCTGAGGTTTGCCATGCTCAGTCTTCACAAAAACCAGGAGGATTCTTTATGGCTGAGGGGTGGATATCTGACGAGCTGTTGATAAGACAGAGAAACCTGGAAAAGTATGTCATTTTCAATATTTTAAAAGGCAGGTGATGGATATTGGGTTCATATATGCAAAAAAAAATCACCGCTTATCAGGCTATGAAACTGGAATAGTAAGGAGACCCATCTTATCCATTCATGGTCTTAAGAATGATGGCTTACATAACCAAATTTGAAGTGATTGTTCACATACTTTGGCTGTTTTCAGCCTTAATAAAATGGAAATAGAAACAGAATATGAAGTCTTAATTCCATTCCAGGAGTCATTTTCCCTTCTCATGCAGACTGGCATTTGCTTAGATTTTACTATTTCTTTGACCAGCAGCTGACAAATTGGAAAGATGCTGTTCCATTTTGTGTAAATTTTGAAGTAATATTTTAGTAAAAATGAAATAGAATTGAACTACATTTTCAGTCAGACAGTTTTCGCTTGCTGTGGTCTAAACCTTTCATACACCATCTGAAATGTTCACCACGTACGTTTTAAGGAAGTCCTTTTCTGACTCAAAACACCTTCAACTTCTTCAGCTTGAGCTTGTCAAATACAGTGTTGTATCTGGCCCTCTAGTATAAAAATGGGGTTTGGGAGGAAAACAATTCTCAGATGAAAAGATTGTTTCCATCCCACAGTACCAGGAGAATTCCGCTTCCCCCTAATTACTGAAGGCTCAAGAAATCATGGGTGTTTGACTTCACATGTTCTAGTCATTTGTCTTTCTCAGTTGTGCTTCCACCACCTACCTCAAACTGTCTATAAAATCACCAGGGATAGTCTGTAGCAGAGCTATCTTCAACAAAAAATATCCCAATGTAGGTGTAACAATTTTTTTCTTGAAGAGAAGAGGGTAGGTGGAGAGAAAGAATTAAAAGTCTGGGTAAGATTTTTTAACTGGGACTATTGATGCTTGCCACAAACCTCATAGGATATCAATACATGGGACAGCATTGTGCCAGGATTGTCCAGTAGCCTTTATTCAAGTCTCATTTTCAAGACAACTTTTTGAGGCCTAGATCATGGGGAGCAGAATGAAGCCCTAATAATCCAAGGAGAAATGGTTAGTGACCAACTACACCGCTTAGACACAGACAAGTCTATGGGGCCAGATGGAATACACCCAGGGGTACTGAGGGAGCAGGTGGAGGTGCTCACCAAGGCACTTTCAATTATCAGCAGTCCTGACTAACCGAGGAAGTCTTAGTTGACTAGAGGTTAGCAAATGTGACATCCATCTACAAGCAGGGATGGAAAGGGGGTCTGGGGAAATACAGACCTGTCAGTCTGACCTCAGTGCCAGGGAAGATTATGGAGCAGACTATCTTGAGTGTTACCATGCACCAGCTACAGGACAACCAAGCAATGAGACCCAGTCAGAATGGGTTTATGAAAGGCAGGTCCTGCTTGACCTACCTGACTTCCTTCTATGACAAGATGACCCACTTAGTGGATGAAGGAAACACCGCGGACATTGTCTACCTAGAATTTACTAAAGCCTTTGACACTCCTTTCCATAGAATTCTCCTGGAGAAACTGGTTGCTCATGGCTTGGACAAGCATACTCCTCACTGGATAAAAAACTGGATGGCTGAGCCAAAAGATTTGTGGTCAATGGAGTCAAATCCAGTTTGCAGCTGGTCATGAGTGGTGTTCCCAAGGGCTCAGTATTGGGACCAGTTCTCTTGAATATATTTACTAATGATATGGATGAGGAAATCAAATGCACCCTCAGTCAGTTTGCAGATGACAGCAAGTTGGGTGGGAGTGTTGGTCTGTTTGAGGCTGGGAAGGCTCTACAGAGGGATCTGGACAGGCTGGATCAATGGGCTGAGGCCGACTGTATGAGGTTGAACAAGGCCAAGTGCTGGTTTCTGCAGCTGGGTCACAACAACTCCATGCAATGCTACAAATCTGGGGAAGAGTGGCTGGATAGACAGCTGACTGAATATGAGCCAGCAGTGTGCCCAGGTGGACAAAAAAGGCCAATGGAATGTGCATCCTGGCATGTGTCAGAAATAGTGTGGCCAGCAGGACTAGGGAAGTGATCATTCCCCTGTCTTCAGCACTGATGAGGCTGCACCTCAAACACTGTGTTCAGGTTTGGGCCCCTCACTACAAGAATGATATTGAGGTGCTGGAGAGAGTTCAGAGAAAGGAAACAAAATTGGTGAAGGGTCTGGAGCACAAGTCCTGTGAAGAGCAGCTGAGAAAAGGAGGCTGAGGGGAGACCTTGTTGCTGTCTACAGTTACCTGAAAGGAGCTTGTAGGAAGGCGGGTCTTGGTCTCTTCTCACAAGTAGCAAGTGATAGGATAAGAGTAAATGGCCTCAAGTTGTGCCATGGGAGGTTTAGATTGGATATTCAGAAAAAATTCTTCACAGAAATAGTTGTCACACATTGGAACAGGCTTCCCAGGGAAGTGGTTGAGTCACGATCCCTGGAGGTGCTTCAAAGACATGCAGATGAGATTCTTAGGGATGTGGTTTAAAGGTATACTTGGCAGTGGTGGGTTAATGGTTGGAGTCGATGATCTTAAAAGTCTTTTCCAATCAAAAGTACCCCATGATTCTGTGATTTCCAAGTATGGTCTGGTAGGAATTTCAAAGGAAAGCATTGCAAAAAATGTATGAAATCACTTTTTTATTGGCTGTGATTCCATTTTAAAAGAACATCATACCATTTACCCATATCATGCAGGAAAAATTAGCAGGCAAATAACAAATGAAATTCCTGTACACAAAGTCTCTACTTTAAACCATCTAGTTGCTTGCAGACTACTGCATGCTCCTGAAACAAAGCTGGGGAGCTTTTCTACTAGAAAATGCATGGCTAAGTTGAGTTTTCTTCTGTGCGTGTGAGAGAAAAAGAGAGAAAACAGCAATTTTTTTAATGGCAGTACTGAAACATTTTACTGAGTACATGAAGAAACACTTATCCTGTTAAGATATATTCAGAGCAGGTACAGGCAGCTTTCAGGTACATAAGACATTACATTGAGGTCTCAAAAGCTAATTTCTAACAATGCTTATGCTAGTACAGTAAGCTTGCCAAAAAGATGTATTCAGCGTAATTGGTATGGTCTTTCTTGACAAAGGAGAGGGGTTTGGAAGGGATCTAAGTCAACATATGACACCAGAAACACAGAGGAACTCCAAAACGATTTAGCTCATGATCTTATACTTTGTTTTATTTATTTTAAACACAAGAGTAGCATTCATAATTAATATTGCAGTCTGATTTCATATGGCTTTCTCTAAATATAAATGTGAGTTCACAAAGTCAGTGGCAAACTAAATTATTTGCCCTCCAAATGTGGAGGTCCTTTGACATTTTTTTTTTACTAACCAGTAAGGTCTTGGAGCTGTGAAGGAAAATGACTGCAGTATCTAGCCACCAACATTTCTGTGTAAATAAAAACTATTTAAAACCAAAACCAAACCAAACCAAAATCCACACAAAAAGCCAACCAACCAGCCAGCCAACCAACCACCACCACCAACATGAAGACCTCATTCACCTGAGATTGAACAGATCAGTGATGCAAATAAAACAATGTCATGGAAAGACAAAGAGTGATTCAGAATCCAAACAATGAACCATGCTTCTCTTTGGTCTTGAGTCTTCCGGGAGGAAAGTATCTGAGAAAATGCTTCTCACATTCATACACGAGCGAAAGGTGTCTGTGTTCCATGTTGCCAGTTCAGAATGGGAAGGGAAATGGACAGCAGGGTGGGAAGAGTGCCTCCTCTCAAGTCTGTTCAGCATGGCTTAGTCACTTCAGGGACAGTGGAGTGACTTGAGGAGAGGTCCAGAACTCATGCAAGGTGCCAAAAGTTATGTGAGGCAAAACCAAGCAAAACCTGTCCAGTACCTGTGGTAGATCTTCTGTCATGTTCCTTTATTGAAAGAAAAGGAAAATTAAAATGGGAACTACCAGTACACACCTGGCTGAACTCTCTGCTGTCCATGGAGGACGGGCTGTTGTGAGTGTGGAGAGCTGAGATACAGAAGTGATAATATGGCTGGCCTGGGAAGCTCCCACATTGAAAAAGACTCAGCAAACATTATTTAATAAACCACCTTCCTTTTCCCTCCTGCTCTGTGAGCCTGGCAATGAGGCCTAACAAACTCAGCACAGAGTTCTCATGGCCCTCTTCAGGGTTTGTATTCAGATGTTCACTGAGCTCAGGAGCTCAGCTCACAAAAGAAGTATTTTTAATGCTCTGAGCCCAGAGATAAGCACTACCTGTTTACAAAATTTGAGCACAGACCACACAAGATCCTGACTTGGACCATTCATTCAATAGCACAGCTGATGAATCACAGTTAGAAAAAATAGCAAACATTCTTTTCTTCTCTCTCTTCTCCCTTTCTTCTCTTTTTTCCTCATCTTTCACACATATGTGTACACACACACATATCAAGCTGCCAGGGAGACTTGTGAGAATAAACAATCGCCAGTATCAATGCAAGGAGGAAACCAGGCAGAAAATTACAATTCTGTGTCAGGAGTATTCAGCTGGATGAGGAAGTGAATATATGATGGGGGGTAGGGAAAGGTCAATAAGCAAGTGGTAGTGAAAGGCCAAGGCAAAGCAGAATAAGCTCAAAGTTTTTGTTTATTTGTTTGCAGAGGTCTTCAGCACAAGACCAGGGAAATATGAATTGATGTGTTCCTTTTAACAGGGGCACATTTCTGCTGGTTCCGCGTATGTATTAGAGGATGCAGGCCACAGAGATTAGCCAGAGCATTTCAAACATATTGATGTCAGTGTGTCAGTGTGATCTGGGCTAGATTTCTCTACCAATGAGGGGCTGAAGCAAAGAGCCAGCCTCTGCCTTTTAGCTTTCAGGGTCGTTGGATTTAGTTTCCTGTGTGGCAGAGCATCATAAACAATCACTTCCTTTGCAACAGAATTTTCAATTCTTTGAGGTTTACTTAAATAGGCTCAAATTACTAGTTACTGAATTTCATGGGACGAATAGGACACCCTTTTAAAAAAATGGTAAATTGCTCAACACTGCTATGCTATACCCAAGCATTGATTCGGAGATAAAGAATGCTCTGGGTCATTAAAGTCTTAGGGGTAGACACTCATCTTGCTTTAAATGAAAGTTAGGGCAAAAAACTACTGACATTATCTGAAAGGGTAAAACCTGCCTTCTTCTTCCTTTGGGAAGCCCTTGGCAGCTTGTACTTGAATGAACATGTCTTGTTTGTAAATGCAGCTTGAAATCAGCTGCATCTTTATCAGCCGATTCTGCCTTGTAGATCAGCCAAATTTCCTCTGCTTCCACCTTTGATTTGGTAGAATCTTATAGTTGAAGTTATTTGTGAAGGAGCAAGAACTATCATGCCTGAATAAGAATTGGATGAGGAGGGCAAAATAAATAAATTTCTTCTCTTTCATAATATTTTTCCCTGTTACGAGAGATACTGCTAAAAGGCACAGTGTTCACAAGCTCACTGCCTTAACCATGGTGCAGATTTCTTCTGCTTACCTGAGAATATGATAAATGTCTTTTAAAATTTCTTATTCAGGAAAATACTGAGATATTTGTCTAAACTCAGTTCCACTGAACAAGTGCATCAAAGAAGTTCCATTGAAATAAAATGCTTAATTCAGGTACATAATGAAGTGTCTGAGATTGCTTTCCTTTTTGTTGTCAGTAGAAAGTGTGTTTTTGCTTCCAAATCTCTTCCTTGTACTTAGGAAACTTTTGTTGTTCCCGTGGCAGGGACAAGCAATGCTAGTTTTGCCAGACAAACTCTGATTCTCGTAGAAAATTGTGAGACTGAGAGGGCATGACACTCCCACAACCGTAACTACAGAGACATAGCCAAATGCAAAATCTCCAGGATCAGCTCTTCAGATGACAAGCCAGATACCTGATCATGAGAGTCTGTGTTCAACATATGTCTATATATGTAAGCCTGTGTATGTACTAGTAAGTATGTACTAGAATTTGGCTTACTTTATGCAGCTACTCAATACCTACAGTGTTGTATTGAGAAGCCCTCTGTACCTCTGTCTGTGAAAAGCAACAAAGATAGTGGTGAGAGAGAGATTTCCTCCCACTTTGCTAGCATCAAGGGATGACACACACAGTTATAATATTAATTAGCTCCAGCACAGCACTAGAGAAGCATCCTCACTTTATGCCTTTTTAGAAGGCAAAGACTGAAACCTACATTTTACAGCTGGAGAAGCTGTGTGGTGCAGAAAAATAAGTGACCTCCACAATGCAATGTAGTAATTTAGCATAATATAGAGCAGGCATACTCAGGATTTCTGGATCTCCAGGGCCATGGCTAACATTCAGGCCACCACGCTCTCCCACATACTGCAGGAAGGGGTAGGCAGGGCACAGCCACAACAATACACTTGGAACCAAAGGTCTATTCTGCAAGCACTGCTGGGAACGGAGCAGTTGAAAATAGCACTGGGCAGAAAGAGGAAGGCTAGCTAATCAGAGCAGCCTATGTACTTGGTCATTGGCTTCAAAAGGGTTGGGGAGGTCCTCTACCAGAGCATCATGCACTGTCCTGTTGTTTCAGTTCTCTATATGGCAACTGCCTGACCAAACCTGCTCTTTCAAGTTAAGCATATGGCTAATTACCAAAGTAACAAGACTCTTGCTTAGATTCTGAGGCATCTAACTTCTACCAGGATATGAGGGCAGATGACTCACTTCTTCCACGGTTCTGAGTGATGTCAGCTATATAAGTCATGCATGATTTACCTTCCAAACGATCTTTTATTTATGCCAGTGATGGGATTAAAACAGAAAATTCTGCTTCAGTCAGAGAACTGAGATACCCCTTTGAAGGGCAGATGTGCTTGTCAAAAAATGGCTAGTGTGAGCCAATCAACAAGAACATTAATAATAATGACCAATAATTATTATCAATAAAAATAAAAATAGAATTAAACAAAATTAAGGAGGCCACTGTCCACACTTAGTAAACACTCCTTTCTGCTTTGGATGGAAATGCACATGAGGTTGTTCCTTCTCTATGCTTAATGTACAGATGCCTTATTTAACACACATAGTACTATGGCTTATAATAAAAGTTGTGTAGTCTGCAGCTTTTTAATCTTTACATCCATTCAGAGGCATCTGCTGGATGTGACTATATACAAAAAGGAATGGATAAATCTTGGGGTGTAGGGAAGGGAAAAAGGCAGTAGAGAAAGGGAATGGGAAGCAAAGGGACTCCTAGTGAGTAGTAGAAGGCAGAGGTGGGAAGGGCTGTGTGATGGATGGCAAGATTGTAAATCCCCATTGGGCAAAAGAGAAATCCTTTGCAGTACTGTTTATGCCCATCTAACAGTCTGTAGTTATTACTTCTTGAATATGTCCTGCAGGGGCCCTGGTAGGTATTTGATGACTGTGTCTAGAATGCTTGCTTCTTCCTCCTCCTCCTCATCACCACAGCCAGGAGGAATCGCCTTCTTTGGGCGCGTCAGACTCCCTTCAGCATTAGCTTCCAGTGTGGCCTGGGCCTCTGCTTCCTTTTCTTCTTTCTTCTTTATCCCATACTGCAAGGAGAGAGATAACACATTGTCAGTCACCCACTGAACAGGATGACTGATGAAGCCAGCCATCACACACAGTAGCTCATATTCTGCTGTATGAACATCACTGTTAATTTCTGCAACTCTCCCATACATACAGCCTAGTGGATGGACAGCTCTCACAAGACAAGATGGTCAGATGATCAGATCACTCAGAAACATGCATGGGAGAGAATTGAGTCTATAGAGCTGTGGGCCTAGCAAAGATAGTACAAGCTCTGCGTTAGTAAAGTTTCAGTCTGCTATTCCACTGGTGTTGATCCTTGTCTTTTCTGTCAACAAGACTGATGCTCAAGTTCATCATCTTCAATGATTTTGACATTCTATCTGCAGCATTTTATAGTATAGGTTTATGGATGTGGCAAAATTTCAGGAAAAAATATTTGTCAACATAAGAAAGTAAACAAGACAGGGCAGACAGGCAGGCTGCAGTGAAAATGACAGTTTTAAATATTCTCATATGGCAGACATCCTACACAATCCCACCTCTGTTCTCTAAGTATAAGCAGAACACATCTTAGTGAAAACAAACTTTCAGGAGACACTCTGTATTTGCACGCTAAACTCTGCACTTCTGGGGCTAAAGCTGACTCACAGTCTGAAGAGAAATCTCCTTAAGCCTGCAAGAAGAATAGATACCTGAAATTTGCTACTCCCATTAAGAATTAAAGGCATGCCACTAAGACTTTACATAAGTAACCAGAATCTCATTTTATGATTTTATATTCAAAATGCTAGATTTAATAGAGGACTAAAGATAGAATAGAATCATAGAATGTCCTCAGTTGGAAGGGACCCACAATGATGATCGAGTCCAACTCCTGTCCCTGCATAGGACAACCCCACAGTTCACACCATATGTCTGAGGGCATTGTCCAGTCTCGTCTTGAATACTGTCAGGCTTGGGGCCATGACTACCTCTCTGGCAAGCCTTTTCCAGTGCTCCACCACCCTCTGGGTGAAAAACCTTTTCCTAACATCTAACCTAAACCTCCCCTGGCACACCTTACTGCCATTGTCTCAGGTCCTATCATTGGTCGCCAGAGAGAAGAGATCCACACCAGCCCCTTCTCCTCACCTTGTGAGAAAGCTGTAGACCAGGATGCAGGGGAGTTGGACTAGATGACCTCTGAAGGTCCCTTCCAAACCAAACTACTCTATGATTCTATGACGTCTCCCTGCAGTCTCCTACAGGCTGAGCAAACGAAGTGACTTCAGCCTCTCCTTATATGGCTTCCCCTGTAAAACCTTCAACAACTTTGTGGCCCTCCTCTGGACACTCCCCAGTAGCTTTATATCCTTTTTATACTGTTGTGCCCACAACTGCAGTACTTTGTGCCATACTCTGCACCAGTGCAGAGTAGAGTGGGACAATCTCCTCTCCTCACTGGCTGGCAATGCAGTGCTTGATGCAACCTAGGACACAGTTGGCCCTCTTGGCTGCCAGGGCACACTGTTGGCTCATGTTCAACTTGCTGTCAACCAGAACCCCCAGATCTCTCTCTGTGGGGCTGCTCTCCACCCTCTCATTCCCCAGGCTGTGTGTACAGCCAGGCTTGCAGTGTCCCAGGTGCAAAATCCAGCTCTTACCCTTGTTAAACTTAATACTGTTGACGATTGCCCAGTTCTTTGTCTTTCTGCCCTCAAGAGTGTCGACAGCTTCTCCCAGCTTTGTGTCATTAGCAAACTTACTTAGTATTTCATCAAGTCCTGCATCCAAGTCATTTATGAAGGTATTAAAGAGTACTGGCCCTAAGATGGATCCCTGCAGAACTCCGCTAGTGACTGGTCGCAAGCCCAATGTAACCCCATTAACTATAGCCCTTTGAGCCCACATGGTTGAGTGAATTCAACTAGGGAAAGAAGTGCTATAATATCTCAGCTCCTACAGTGACTAGGACTTTCTTTCCAACTTCTAGTTTGGAGTCATGTTAAAGGAAAATAGTTTCTTTACCACCAACTTTCGTCACTCCTTGGCCTTCATATCTTCACTAACTCTCAGGTTTTGGTGTTATTTCCGTAAGAGTTAGCACAGAAATTTTGGAGATTATGGTGATACACAATTTTTAAAAAATCGACTCAAACTGTCACATGCAAATCTACAGCAACAAGGACACCTGCAAGCTACCCTCCTTATCACAGAATCGTAGATTGGTTTGGGTTGGAAGAGACCTCTGAAGATCACCTAGTCCAACCCCCCTGCAATGAGCAGGGACATCTTCACCTAAATCAGGTCACTCAGAGACCTGCTCTGTTTATTCAGACTATTTCTACTTTTTCTGACAAAAAATGGAGGTTAAACTTTCTTAGTTTTGTGATCATCAATGCAATCTCAGGAGGTCTCCCATTTCTTGAGCCCAGCTGTTCTTCAAAGAAACTAGCTCCACATTGCAAGGATGCTTCTGCTTCTCAGGCTCACAACTCCTAGGCTGGCAGGAACATTCATTTGACATCAGTCATTTCCTCTTCTAACCAGCTACCTTTATGGCTGCTCACACCTGCCTGTTCCTGCCCTATCAGCTCCTAAACCACCAGTGACCTCACAAGCACCCACATGATTACTTATAATCATTTCAGTTCAGCTACATTAGGGAGGTACTTGACCTTTGTGAGGAAGAGGAAGGGCATTCAGGTTTGCTGTAGCAGCTATCAGCTTCAAAATTATTGCTCTGTAAAAGCCATTTCTTTACTTATGCCTAAACTTTAATTAAAGTACCAAATGGAATTAAGATTGCTCTCAGTACATCAGAACCATAAAATAACTAACCTAAGCCCATACAAAGGCCAGCAAAACAATTTCAATGAAAAAAACTTCAAAAAGAAAACTAGATATGATTTCAAAAACATCGAAGAATTGTGTTGGTACAATGTGCTCGGTATTTTCTAGTATCAATAGTATGGTACTGCTGAACAGACAGGAAAGAGATGCTCTTTTCAAGATTTTCTGTTTACGTTTTTTTCCATTAAGAACAGATTAAATTGTTCACCAGTAAAGAAAAAAAATCACAGAATCACAGAATGTTTGGGGTTGGAAATGACCTCTGGAGATCATCTAGTCCAATCCAACTGCAGGTACACCTAGAGGAGATCGCACAGGAATGTGTCCAGGCGGGTCTTGAATGTCTCCAGAGAAGGAGACTCCACAACCTCTCTGGGCAGCCTGTTCCAGTGCTCTGTCACCCTCAAAGTAAAGAAGTTTCTCTTCATATTCAAATGGAACCTCCTATGTTTCAATCCATGCCTGTTGCCCCTCATTCTGTTTCCCCCTAGTATATATGTAAAACTCAAATACAAATTTAACATGGACAAAAGTATTCTCCTCTTTGAGAAAGATGACATTGCATCAAAAGCAATTTTTATAAGAAAGGATCAGTTCTGAGAATTCAGTGTTATCATTTAAACTTTTGTAATGCTTTACATGAATCAAAATGTAATGCTATGATGTTTCATATGTAAATACAATGGCATTTTTCAAATTTGAAATTGTTTCATAGGAAATCAAATTACACAGAGGAAAGTCTTGATATGAGCAAAATTTTTAAAAAGCATTTTAGTGTCTTCACATGAAATCTTTTAGGTGAAGTCAACAAATACTTAAAAACCCCCAACCATCTAAACAAACAAACAAACAAAACCCAACTAAAAATAATGACACTTTGGTGCTCTGGCTTTCCCGAGTATGGAAAATATTACATTATCTTAAAAAAAATTGAAGGATGAGAATGATTTCATTTTATTTTAATGTCCAACCCCACAAAAATTTAATATCAGAGGCTGTGTTTTTATCACTATCTGCTTGGCCTTCACTTATGCCACCATGTAGTTAATAATGTAGAATTAAGAACCTAACCCAGCAAGATACTGAAATATTTTAAGTATATAAACCACCTTGCCACTCCTAAAGTCATTACTATGCTGTCACATGAGGACTGTTTTCACTGGGTCATATGTTGGTAAAATACTGCCGGGACGGAGTTCTCAGTCATCAGGTGGAAAGAGTAGGAAAAAGGAAAAAAGTATCATGGCCCTTGCTTTACCTCACATTCACTGACTGCATGTCAGGAAAAGAGGAGACTAGCAGTGCTGCCATCAACTTCCTCCCCAAATCTTTCCTTCCCTGTCTCTTCTGCTTTCCACAGGAAGCCAAATGAGTGCATGAACTAGAAACATGCTGGAAACTCTATCTAACTCTAATGGCAGTAAGTGTGTCAAGGAATAGCGGGACTGTTGAACCAAGGTGGAAGTACAGCTAAAATGTCAACCCACCACAAATAAAGTTACCATTTCTTATGACAAGCTAACTACTGCTTACTAAAAATGAGCATATCAAATATCTAGACCACAGAATAAATAAAGCAATAACATCACAGTTAGGACACTTGCAGAAGTAACTGCTTTGTCTGGGTCAGTTGTGGAACCAACTCTCCAGGAAGACAGCTGCAATCGAGGTGCAAGTGAGTGGTTATCTTTGGATCAGATTTGGAACTGAATCCTTCAGAACAAATGACTTATCTGGACAACCTAAGGAAATACAGAAGGGAGTTTTGTGAGGGATATAAAGACAACTCAAAGACTGCATGGTGGAACCAGCCAAAGATTATCAGTGCAGAGGATCCTGGAGTCTGAAAATAAACTGCTGCCAAGCTGAACATCTTTCCCATTGACATGCCAGGTAGGATGCCCCTGGGACTCCCATACTCTGGATAGGGATTCAAAAGACCTACAGTGTGGTCTTGCTGACCATAGCTGCTTGGGTTAAACGTAACACAATAACCATAACATTACACTACTAATATTTACCATGATTGTATACTGCTAAGATAATTATAGTTACTTGATAAAATTACTTTAGCTACTCACATAATTGTATCTGCTATTGCCATTGTTGAACTATCATATTTTACAGTCTCTATAAATTATTCAATATCACTATGTATATACTTCGTATAGTCACAGCTTCTTTCATCACCGGATATTTACACTGCACGTTTATTTCATCCTAATACCTGGATAAGCAGGGAATGAGGCCTGCTGTGGTACTACATACCTGTCATGCAGCCCAGATTGCACCCTGGGGTGCTGATCAACAGCTGGCTGAACATGAGCCAGCAGTGTGCCCAGGTGGACAGAAAGGCCAACAGCATCCTGGCTTGTATCAGAAACAGTGTAGCCAGCAGGACTGGGGAAGTGATCACCCCTCTGTACTCACACTGGTGAGGCCCCACCCTGAATACTGTGTTCAGTTTCAGGCCTCTTGCTACAAGAAAGACATTGAGGTGCTGGAGCGAGTTCAGAGGAGGACAATGAAGGGTGTGCAGCACCAGTCTTATAAGGAGTGGCTGAAGGAACTGGGGCTGTTTAGCCTGGAGAAAAAGAGGCTGAGAGGAGCCTTTATAGCTCTACCTGAAAGGAGATGGTAGCATGGAGGGTGTTGGTCTCTTCTCTCAAGTAGCAAGTGATAGGACAAGAGGAAATGGCCTCAAGTTGTGCCACAGGAGGTTTAGATTAGATATTGGGAAAAATTTCTTCCAGGAAAGGGTTGTGCAACACTGGAAGAGGCTGCCCAGGGAAGTGGTTGAGTCACCATCCCCAGAAGTGTTTAAAAGAAGCATAGATGAAGTTCTTAGCGACATGGTTTAGTGACAGTGTTAGGTTAGCTATTGAACTCGATGATCTTGAGGGTGTCTTCCAAACAAAATGATTCTATGATTCTGAACAAAGGCATGTTTCAGTCCTTGTAGCAGAGAAAGAAATCGTGTTCTCTTGGCTAGCTTGACGTGTTCACAAGTCTATCTAACACAAGGTTCACCTGACTTAGGGTGTGCATGTGAAGCCCACAGCAGCCAGTGGGGTGAAAGTAATATTGTGATGTCTTGCTAATATAAACCCATACATGACTGGATAGCAGGAATTTTGTAATGGTACATCTGAAGGTATGCACACAGGAGCCCCGCAACAACAGCTGTGCACCACCCATGGTGCTAGGAATTGTTCATGGCTGGTTGTTTTCACTGTGGACAAATGGCTACATTGCTCTTCTTTCACTCAGGAAACACCTCTTCCTCCCAAGGTGCTCTGAGAGTCTGAAATTGGTCTTCAGCCTGCATCCCAAGAAATAATACTGAATGCCAACTAATAATGAGTTTTAATTTCTGGCAAAGGGTGGCATATGAATGATACTGGTTACAATTCTCAGGAAATTTTTCTCCTCAGTGGTTTTGTATAGCTGCAGGTGGTATTGAACCTGTGTCTGAACAGATGTGTCCATGTCTGGAATTACTATTTTATTTACCAGCTGAGCTTTTAAAAGCCACCAAAAGATTTCAATGCTTGTTCCTTATATTGCTTCATATACAAACTAGGGGAGACCTTGTCTCTTCTTACACAGACCTGTCTACTATATTTCATTCATATTCCAATACACAATACAATAAAAAAGGAACCAAATTGTCAGTCAGACTTGGAAGTATATGGTTAAACAAGACATTGAGAGGGCAGCTTGCCCACCCTTCCACCTCAAGGGATAACTTGACCTGAAACAGTCTTTCTCTTAGAGACCTCAAGAGCTCCCACTTGCTCTGAAACTTAACTGCCCTTTACAGGTCTAACCTGCTTCTTTCCAAAATGCTTTTTTAAAATAAAAAAATCTGAAAAACTGGAAAGACACAGCCACTGCAAAAATATTTATCTTTCATCTGTCCTTTTGGGCTTCATCTATTACGTATGTCAAGTTGTTTTTTTTCTCTTCCGTTACCAAAGAGAACACCAGCCCAATTAAGACCTTCCCAGCATTACCTCATGGAACCTTCTCCAGGACTATATGTAGGATTAAAACAAATTGAGGTAGAGTTTAGCACTGACCTTTAGATCTTCCTCTGGTGGGAGTGCTTCTGTGTGTTTATGTGACAATGGAAACAGCATATTTTCCTTCCCCTATGTCTATTCCCTCGAAGCCCCTGAGTTAGGGATGTTGCAGAATGAGAGAAGGGTTTTCCCACAGGAGATAACAGTACTGAAACCCAGAGCCCTGCGTACTCTATCCTCAGCACACAGGGCCTGCTTTGGTGAGTATCGGGCCCAGCAATGTGTACCAGCTCTTCTTCCACCCCAACATTAGGGACCTCTTGATTTCACTTGTGTGTGAACTTTGGCTCTTTTTGGTTGGTTGGTTGGTTTTGTTGGTCTCCTGTCTTTCTTATCAGTTCATTTATCCCTAGATTGACATCCAAGGAGTTGCTATGGAGAGAGGGAGAGGATTAGTCCCCAAGAAAACTTCCGAGGAAGCCTTTTAATACATTTGAAAGTATGACATTATCTTTGTCCCTCAGTTTATTCATTGTAGTCTAAGCTCTGCCATGCACTGTTAGAAGTAACCAAACTGCCTGAGGAAGCTTAGCCATGTTGACCCTGGATAATCTCTGTACTTTGTGAGGAGTAATAAACAAAGAATCATAGCCTGCTACATGGGGAACCTTGTAATTTGCAGCGGTGGTAGATACCAAAAATGGGAATCTGGAGAGGTCCCAGATGACTGGAAGCTGGCAAATGTTGTCCCAATCTACAAGAAAGGCAACAGGGATGACCCTGGCAACTGCAGGCCTGTCAGCCCCACTTCTATGGCTGGTAAAATCACAGAGAATATTGTTCTAGGAGTTACCAAAAAACATCTGAATGACAACGCAGTCATTGGTCCCAGCCAGCACAGGTTCATGAGGGGAAAGTCCTCCTTGAGCAACTTAATTTCTTTCTATGACAAGGTTACCCACCTAGCTGACCAAGGGAAGCCAGCTGATGTGATCTTTTTGGATTTCAGTAAAGCCTTTGATACTGTCTCTCACAGTATCCTCCTGGACAAGATGGCCAGCATACAGCTGGATAAACACACAATACAGTGGGTGAGCAGTTGGCTGATAGGCCAGGCTTAAAGGGTTAAAGTAAATGGGGTTATGTCGGGCTGGTAACCAGTCACTAGTGGGGTTCTGCGGGGATCCATCTTAGGGCCAGTACTCCTCAATGTCTTCACAAATTACTTAGATGCAGGACTTGAGGGAATACTAAGTAAGTTCGCTGATGACACAAAATTGGGAAGAGCTGTTTGACATTGTCAAGGGCAGAGAAGCCCTGCAGAGGGATCTAGACAAACTGGAGAACTGGGCAAGCACCAGCACATGAAGCTCAACAAAGGGAAGTGCCAGATTTCGCACCTGGGACATGGCAGCCCTGGCTGTATATACAGACTAGGGATGACATGCTGGAGAGCAGCTCTTCAGAGAGTGATCTGGGGGTTCTGGTCAACAGCAAGTTGAACATGAGCCAACAGTGTGTCCTGGCAGCGAAGAGGGCCACCCGTGTCCTGGGTTGCATCAAGCACAGCATTGCCAGCTGGGCCAAGGGGTTGATTGTCCCGCTCTGCTCTGCACTGGTGCGGCCTCACCTGGAGCACTGTGTGCAGTTCTGGGTGCCACAGGATAAAAAAGTTACTGGAGCATGTCCAGAAGAGGGCTGCAAAGTTGGTGAAGAGTTTGGAGAGGGAACCATATGAAGAGTGGCTAAAGTCACTTGGTTTGTTCAGTCTGGAGAAGAAAAGACTGAGGGGAGACCTCATCACGGTCTACAGCAGCGGTGTCAAACTGTAGAAATGTAGGAGTAGTTACATTTATACAGTCCTGAAATTACATTCGGACATTTGAAGGCAACCGTGAGGCTTATGTGGCCCCCTGTGAAAATGAGTTTTACACCCTTGGTCTACAGGTTTCTCACAAGGGGAGGAGGAAGGGTAGCTGCTGAGCTCTTCTCTCTGGTGACCAACAACAGAGCCTGAGGAAGTGGCAGGAAGATGTGCCAGGGGAGGTTTAGATTGGACATTAGGAAAAGTTTCTTTACCCAGAGTGTAGTGGACCACTGGAAAAGGCTCCCTAGGGAGGCAGTCATGGCCTCAAGCCTGGCAGTATTCAAGAAGAGACTGGACAACACCCTCAGACACATGGTGTGAACTGTGGGTTTGTCACATACAGGGACAGGAGTTGGCCTCGATGATCCTTGTGGGTCCCTTCCAACTCAGAACATTCCATGATTCTATGATTCTATGAAAGGTTAAGAGAGACAGAGAGGGCTGCATGTCTCAGTCCCTGCCATTCCTTTGAGGAGGGGGGAGTGCTGTATCTGACCTTCCATCATATGCTGCTGCATAGCTCTGCTAACCATGACCCTGTCACCATATTAGTGCAAAAGGCTTGATTAATAATAGAAAATAACAAGACCATGTCTGGCAATTACAGTCATAAATTACATTGTTCAATTGTGTATAAGCCAAACAAGAGTGCAGCTTAAGAGAGAGGCAATAGACAGAGAGAAAGGAATGAGAGAGAAGTGGCCCACAGTTTTCAGCTTGCACTACACAGATCAGTTGCAGATGTGAAATTCAAAGGTCTTATCTAATCTTCATCTGCCTTTCCTCACCATCTTCTGGTGACAGTGGTGGAATCTGACAGCCACTTCCTTCTCCGTCATGGCAACATCGCTGCCTGAGAACCACACACCTATTCTCCATTCTGATTAGCTGCAGGACTGCAACACGTTCCTATGGGATTACCTGTTGGCCCCAGCATCCTGGACTAGTGTCACCCAAATACATAGATATGAAAGTTGCTTTTCTGCTGCCCCACAATGGATACGGTAAAAGGTAAAGCACTGCTCTCCTGAGCAGACCTGATCTGTACTAAACAAGCCTTGCTACTTTACTTTATTTGGAAGCAACATCGCATCTGTCCAATGCTTTATGTTTATGTAACTGTAAGTGAAAAACAGAGCTTCATCTGGTTCCTGGTTGTAGAGGACACTGAATTTGCTACAAACTCAGATCAAGAGGAATCTTTTTATTGGTCTCAATGGAGGTGGGACCAGACATATATGGTTAAAAGACAGAAATGGGAAACATGTTTTGGCTTGATCCACTATGGATGCTGACTCGATGCTGAAGCAAACTGGCCATTCTGCTTACTGCTCAACTGCCTGGACTATGTTAGGTTGTCCCAGTCAAAATGCTTCTTTCACCTTACTACATTCAGGTGATGTGAACAAATTCACTCCTCTTTGGGAAGAAAGACTCTACAAGAAAGAACAGGCATAGGTATCACAAGTCATGATTTTTTCAGAATACTCAGCAGAAAATGTTTTATTTTTCTCTGTGTTTGCAAATATTAATATGTTAATTTGCTTCCCCTTCTGTACACAGCATCCATATTAAAACAATGCCTTACTGCATAATGGTCAGCCTCAGTGAGAGCGAGTCAGGTTTAGAAAGTTTCAGGAGTGGAGGTAATTAAATTACTGCTGAATAACAAACACTTCCATCTTGTAATCAGAGCAGAAATCTCCAGAGTAAGCAGAGAATATCTGAGTCATGAAGAAGAGCACAGGATCAGAGGCTCCAAAATATTGATTTTTAGGTGCCTGGAGAGTTTGACTGAAATCATCACACTGACTCATGACCACACGGCCCAAGATAAGTACTGTGCATACTGTTCCCCTGTCCTTTGGAAGTTCTCTCCCCCAGAATCTGCCTTGTGGCTTCAATTAGGAAAATCTGGGTCAATTCTAATAATAGAATAATCAAAGCAGCTGAGACAGGGTAAGAAGAAAGAAAAGTTACATATTCCACACTAACAATTACAGTTTAATTGTTTACAGGTTAGAGTGAAAATTTTTGCTCTATGGTCACCAGGATGGAGTCAGGCTGCAGAAGGTTCCCATGAGAACAGAGGTATTTTCCAGTGATGCAGAGCAAGTGTGCTCCTAGCCCAAGTGGCATATGATTTCTTGTGTTTCCAATGTCTGCATTTAGTCTTTTATGATAAAAACTTCCCAGAAGCCAATGGCAGGGACCCTGGAAATGCACAAATGCAGTCACTTTTATAAGTTTAGAAAAATCTATGTTATGGCTATGTATCTGACAGCATAAATATATTATTAGGATATATCTGTATTTATGTGTGCAATTTGCAACATCAGAACATTGAGTATATGCTGCTCCTTCTCCTTCCTACCTCCTGCAATTTTTTTGTTTTGCCAAAAGAAAGCCTTCTTTTTAGTACAAGGCTGGTAAAATTAATTCCCCAGGTTACTGCAGTAATTTCAATTAGATATAGCCATTTAATTTTCATAGCGTCTGTTCACCATCTGTGAAAAGCTCTTTTTTCTTTTCATTATTTTATCTGCATTATTTTAAAAGCTCTAATCCAGTCAATGTAGGTCTGAGCTACAAGAAACTAATAGAAGTGCTCCAGTGGATGAGGAGTGGTTCACTGCAGGATGAGGAGTCAGCTTTGTCTTATGGTGCAAAGCACGGTGAAGATGCTGATAACTGCCAAAATAATTATTCTTTGTCCTCCCCAGGTGGATAAGGAACTCACTGACTGCTCACGAGACATAGAAATTATTATTACCCTGCATTGCTAGGTTTGTGCTTGCTAGGGTTCATAATTTTATTGCCTTATTGATCACAAGCACTTTGGCAGATTGGAGGTTGAAGTCAGCTGAAATTCAGAGGCTGAAACTTAAATCGTTCATTCATTTAAACTTCAGCTCTCAGCAGATAAACATGAACTCTCTGCATCTGATCTCTTTGCAAATCTCTAGGAAGCCACTTAGAGTAGATTTTTTAAAAAACAGTTTCTGAGTGACAGTTTTGTTTCTAGCATGTTCATTCATTTCTCTGTGCACATGTTAGCTTTTGTTACTATGAACTTTAGGTTGTCCTTGGCATTTTGCAGCATGCTAAAAAGTGGTCTTGAATATGAAGGAGTGTGTTACCAGCAAATAAAAGCGGCAGGCGACAAGAGCTCATCACAGCAGATCAAAAAGGAACTTCGAAAGCATTCTGGAAGTGATATCATTGTACATGGTTGAAAGTATGCTTCAGCTAAATTTATGCTCCCTACTGTAGTTCAGCACTGTGAGGGACAGTTGGATTCAATTGTACTCCGATATTAGATAGCAGGTTTGAGGGAAATGAAAAAAAATTAAACTCTATCTAAACAAAGATGTCCTGGTTTTGTTTAAAACAAGACCAGTTCTCTTTTAGTGAATTTTCCTTTCAGCTAAGTTCTTCTAAGTAACCGCACTTTTCTGAAGTTAGCTGAATGTTTTTCAGACACGGTTATCTCCAGAGGTGATAACGGTAGCAATGGCATGGAGAAGAGGCCCAGGTTTAGACTTATTGCTATGGTGGCCAAGGTTACTGATAAATTTTGCACATCCTGTAAGTGGGAGGGGCATATTTGCAAGGAAGTGCAGACAGAACAGGTGACCAAAATTGACCAACTAAGTATTCCATCCCATCCACATCATACACTGTATAAAAGTGGGAGATCATAAGGATCTCGCTCTCTTCGACCATGGCTGGCGCCTGAAGAGGACCCTGCCTGTTGTTCCTGCGATCTGAGGCCTGGTTCCAGACCCTGCATCCCTGAATCCAGTTCTGGTTTACCTCAGAGTCCAGCCCACGACTTCCGGGTGCCCACCCTGCAGCCTCTGGAGCAGCACCTGCTCCACTGCGCAGCACTGCACTACCCCAGGAAATTCAAGATTGGCTTTGTGTATTTTGTGTTATTCTCTGTTTACTAGTAGCATTAGTAAAGCATTTTTAAATGCCCAACTTGTAAGTTTCTCTCGCTTTTCCTCCTATTACCTTTCCTTAGCGGGGTGGAAGAGGGCTAACAGAGAGCATCTGCCATGGTTTGTTGTCACCCTGCAATAAATGGTGACAAGCCAACAGATCATAAAAATAGCTTAATTCTTATATGAGAAAAAAAACCCCAAAATACTAGAAGAGAGACAACTAACAGTCCCAGATATAACAGGAACACTCATATCACCACTGCTGAGAATCCTGGGGACTAACCTGGAAGGAAAATAATCCCCTAGACTGATATTTAGATATGCATCTGCATTTTTTCCTCTATTTTCTGTGTGACCTCTACAAGAGAGAATTAATTTCTTCTTGGTGGACAGAGAACTTAAGATTTACCCTTCCAAAGGAGCTGTAGTGAGACAGTCTTCTCTGAAACACAGTCATTGCTTGTAATGATGCTTCTATGCAATTCTTGTAAGGTTATTTTGTCCTCTGTAACTCCTCTGGATTGACAGGATTATTTCAACAGGACCTTAAGCTCCCCCAAACTTTTCACTAAGAGTTCTTTTTCCTTCAGTAATCTACACCAATGTTTTCAATGCTGACAGCACAAGACAACGTAATTCTGCAATATTAAGAGCTCAAGAAGGATAAGTTAGGTGATTATTCCTTTCTGTGAGACTATTTCATGTTTGTCATCAACTCCTCAGGGATTCTTCTGTGTGGAATAAATCCTGCCATACCCCATTGTGGCAAGGATCTAATTAGCACACCCACCCTGACAGTACACCTATGGAGACGAAAGCATTGCCACAAGCTCACAGCTGAGATTCAGTAAAAAGTAGAAGTAGTTAATTAATTAGTTTCAAATCTTTGACATACTCTTCCCTCTGAAGTACAAAAACTACTTCTCAATTGCATTAGCTGGCAACAGAGAGAACTCTGACATCAAAATTCTTTAAAAATGGGAGGAGCACTTCTGACACCCAGAAAGAGACAAGTAAGAAAGTATGAGTGTTTATTCACATGCTGTAGCCCTTCAGGGCCATGAAAAAAAAGAGTAAAACACTTATCTTTCTCCAGCCCTTTTTGATCCGGCACCCCAGCCTCTCCCCTTTGTAATTCAAGGTAGTTTTCTTGCTCCCTGAGAGGCTGTGCAAGTCACGTTTGTAGTGAACAAAAATTGTTAAGGGAGAATATCTTGTATATCTTAACAATCCAGCTGAATAACATTAGTGGTGTTACAGTGCTAAAGGTAACCACTGCAAGGTTGGGTTGGTTATTGTGTCTGTTTCAAAAAGCAGCAGCTCTAAGTATTCACTCATGGGATAAGTGACACCCAGTCATGCTCATGTTATCCTCCCCAAGCTAGGTCAATGAAGGCTGTCTCTCTTTTTTTGTATTGTCTGAGCTCTTTGGCATCATTAATGAGACTTCTGCTACGCTTGAGGGAGGGAGGGGTGAGAGAGAGACCTTACAATCACACTGAAATTGAGCCTTGGGTGATGCGAAGTGGCAGGGAGTGCTGGAAGGAAACACATCAGTAAGTAAGCCTGCATATACCTGTGACCACGCACATCAAAAGCACACTCAGCTGATCATGCTGTTCCATGCTCCCTACCACTTTTTAGTACCTTCCCATAATCTTCCATTCTTGAAATATCTGTGCATGCCTAACACAGCCATGAAACAGTGGGAATGCTATCACTTCCAAAATTTCTCTCTCTTCAGGCTTTAAAGGAAAATTTATTCTTCAAATGTAAAAAGAGTAATTAAAATAAAGGAACTGTGCAATGCTGTTGCAAGACAACTGCACTAGGAAGAGCCATAGCTTGTTGTGTGGGGTTCTTACCAAACTCCTTCAAAGCTGTGCTTACCTACTATTGAAGATTTGAACATTTTACTTCAGGTTTCTTTGTCAGAATTGTGTACAAACTTCTATGTGCACAACAGTGCAGGTCTTACCACGTTGTTTCTGAGTCATTACTGAGCAAATGTCAAGAAATTCTCCTAAAAAAGCGGAGTTATATTTTGCGTTAAAAGCTTGCAAGCTGTATGTGTGAGCTATGGGAATGGATTTCATGCTATTTGGTGTTACAGGAACAGACAAAGCAGCTTTAGTGGTCTCTCCGCACCTGAATTATTCCTGCCCTCAGTAAATACTCATTCCTCAACTCCATTGCACATCAGACTTGAGAGAAAATGATGAATTTTTTTATTTAGTTTTTGAACAAAAATTTCAAATTTCTTTCTAAACTACTTCAGGCCACTAGATGAAAGCAGTCCACATCAGTCAAATAAATCATTTATTTAAGCCTAAAGTATACCTTATTCATTTCTGGGCATTCTTACTAAAAGCAGACAATGAATTACAGACAACCTTTCATAGAGCTACTGTGGTTATGCTGGTGTTCTTATTCACACTCCTCTGTGGCTAAGACACTTACCAAGATATATGTTGTACAAAAAGGCAGTGAGGAGCTCTGAACTACCATCTCTCTTCATAATGCAAGTCCTGCTTGACAAACCTGATCTCCTCCTACTACAAGGTGACCTGTCAGTGGATGAGGGAAATGCTGGGGATGTTGTCTACCTAGAATTTAGTAAAGCTTTTGACACTCTTTCCTATAGTATTCTCCTGGAGAAACTGGCTGCTCATGGCTTGGATGAGCATACTATGGGTAAAAAACTGGCTGGATGGCCAGGCCCAATGACTTGTAGTGAACGGAGTCAAATCCAGTTGGCAGACAGTCATGACTAGTGTTTCCCAAGGGCTCAGTACTGGGGCCAGTTCTGTTTAATATCTTTATCAATGATCCAGATGAAGGGATCAAGTGCACTCTCATAAGTTTGCAGATGACACCAAGTTGGGTGGAGCCTTGATCTGCTGGAGGGTAGGAAGGCCATACAGAGGGATCTGGACAGGCTGGATTGATGGGCTGAGGCCAATTGCTTGATGTTCAACAAGGCCAAGTGTGAGGTCCTGCACTTGGGTCTCAACAACCCCAAGCAGTGCTACAGTCTTGGGGCAGATCGGCTGGAAAGCTGCTTGGTGGAAGAGAACCTGGGGGTGTTGGTCGACAGTCAGCTGAACATGAGCCAGCAGTGTGCCCAGGTGGACAAAAAGGCCAACAGCATCCTGGCTTGTATCAGAAATAGTATGGCCAGCAGGACTAGAGAAGTGATTGTTCCCCTGTACTCAGCATTGGTGAGGCCCCACCCCAAATACTGTGTTTGGTTTTGGGTCCCTCATTGCAAGGAATACATTGAGATACTGGAGAGAGTTCAGAGAAGGGCAATAAAGGTCGTGAAGTGTCTGGATGTGGCACAAGTCTTATGAGGAGCGGCTGAGGGATCTGGGGTTGTTTAGCCTGAAGAAAAGGAGCCTGAGGGGAGACCTCATCACTCTCTACGAATACCTGAAAGGAGGTTGTAGCTGAAAGGAAAAGGAGGGAACCCTGGAAAACCATATCCAATGGAAATGATGAAAGAGTAAATGTTTCCCCAGATACCCTGCTTCTCCTCCAGCAGCAGCCAGTCTGTCTTCCCCAAACTCTGACATGGTCAAAGAAAGGCCACAGTCCTCCTCCTGCATGAGCAAGAGGGCTGTCCTGGCTCCAAGCCCCAGACGGGGCACTTTGCACAAGAGTCTGGTACAATTAAGTCAGCTCTACTCATGAATGCCTCAAAGCTGGCCAGTGAGGAAGGGAAGAGAACTCCTGAGGCCTCTCTCAGACCCTCAAGAAGGTCATATGAATTGGCACTCACTAGGAATCGGAAATTCCTTTCTTTTCCCAAGTTAACCATAGGAACAAACACAGGGAACAAACACACACAGCAGGCAAAGGCTACACAAACACCACAAGCAAAGCATGCCCCAAAATGTATCGCCCTGTCCCATGCATGAACTGATACCTGGCCTTGTATCAGCCGTTCTTCTCTCAGGTATGTGGGATGACTAATTCTCCCTGACAGTCTTAAATCCCAGGCCGATGAAACTGAACGCAATGTCAGAACAGATGCAGACCTTCATGGTGAGGCCAGCACAAAGTCACATCTTGCTGTAAAGAAGCAGCAGCATTTCAAAGGCTGAGCCTGGCTCTGATTACTTTTAACAGAAAAGAACAACGCATCTGTTAGCTGAGCCATGAAGGCATTCTCAAGCTGGAGTAACTCTACCAGTCTCATTAAGTCCTACTGAGTTATCTGATTGTTCAAGACTCAGGTAACAAACTAACAATATAAGAGACATAACGTGGCTAATGCCTGGTTTTAAGCAGCAATGGCAGCTCTTTGGCTGCAGCAAAAAGTGAACAGACCTTTAAATCTGGTTTTGTGACCTTCAGAGTCCTTGGATTAGCTTTAGATAAAAAAGAACCAACAAATTTACAAGCCCTCCCACTTGCATCTGATTTGCAATCTAAAGGGAAAAAAGAAAAGAAAAAAGTTATATTTAAAAAATTATGTAGCTGTACTTATTACAGGCAATGGTACTGATCAAATTACTCTCACACCACTATGTGGATTTTGAGGCTGACACAAGCAGCATGACCCAGGACTAAACTGTCTGATGAGATGAATCAAAAGATCTGGAGAGGATGTGTTGAAAAAAATCTCAGAGCTCCTTCAGTCACTTAGCCAAATTTCAGACCATTCTGACTAAGGGCTTTTTCCACTGAGGAAAGAATATTTTATCCCCATAGCAGCAGAGAAGCAAATAAACTATTCTGACTCTCAGTGCAAAAGGATGCATTCATGCCTTTGTTGGGATTTAGCCAAGAAATGATTCCATTTGGTTTTGGCTCTACTGGCTACGGAAATTCCGAGTGGAAGGGTATGGGCATAGCAGCCACTTCTAGAAACCAGTAGCAATGGGAATGCAGGTCATACAGGCTCTGGGAGGGTCTTCAATTCTTAGTCCTAAACTTCTGTCATGGACTGCTGCCTGTGGAGGTGCCCACGTTTTTGGGAGTATAAGGAACCCCATATACACAAGGATCAGGCTATCCCTAGGCCTTCAGCTCAGGAGATTGATTCCCTACTCAATCACTGCATGATTTTGGGCAAGCTGCTCCAGTTCTCCACCCATGAGTCTCTACTTGTAAATGCTAAGTAAAAATAATAATAAAATTATTAATTCAACTATATAATTAACACACAATAATGTAATATATTATACTTTCTATGTTATACAATGAATATATAATATATATAATATCTATAATTACGTTAAATAACAATAATTTTTAAATTACATTTTGAAGAGCTCTTGGGAAAAAGCCCTTCATTTGTGCACTTTGGTCTTGCTGGCTGATGTGAACAAGAAACATCATTTGGCCACACAATCACAAAGCAGCATCACAAAACCAGAAACATAGCTATCTGGTATTTCATAGGTGAATGCATACTATTGCCTTTAAGTTTCTCAGAGGGAGTCTGAGCCTGAAGAGAAAAGACCTGCCAT
This sequence comes from Caloenas nicobarica, assembly GCF_036013445.1. NCBI lineage: Eukaryota > Metazoa > Chordata > Aves > Columbiformes > Columbidae > Caloenas > Caloenas nicobarica. The sequence goes on along the minus strand of NC_088284.1, from coordinate 42,757,789 downwards.
TATTTTCTTCATATAGGTTCTTACCTCCAATTGTATGGACTTGAGCAGTTCCTGTTCTGAAGAGCTGGCATGAATGACCCCAGCCAAAACTCAGGTAGACAGTTGTGCCTCCTCTGCTAGAGAAGTAGGCTAAGACAAGTCTGCAGCTTTTGCAAAAACTCTGGTTCCAGCATGCATGTGGCTTTCCTTCCTTCTTCATGTAGTGGATTTTACCTGTCAGTGTAGGGATCACTGTGAATGCTACTACCCAATAAGCTACAACTCAATAGCCTCTTTACGCAGGTGTTAATGATTGCTGGTCCCCTGAAGAACAGCAGATGCCTCATGGACTTCCTCAAGCTGTGGACTAGACATGGTGAAGGGTGAATGCAGACTGCCACAGAAACTGGAATGAAGTAAGGTTTTGTCCATTATGTCCCTTTGCATTCATCTTCCTCTATATGCAAAGAAAAAATAATCTTTCTGATTAAAGAAAATCTATTCAAACTCTTCATTTACACTTTTCTCTATGTACACATGCACACAAACTTGGTAATATAACAATGGCTGTATATACTGTTTCCCTATTGTAATGATGTTCTGCAGAAATAAAGCAGTGCTTCATAGGTCACATATTCTTACTCTGCAATACAGTAGACAGGCCATCTTGGCTCCAAAAAGACCCCAGAAAACTCATAAAACAGCAGTTCAACCAGGAAATAAAAAGGCACAAGGAAAAGAGAGGGAGGATGTACTGCATGACCAGACAGTAAATTACAAATGCCTTCATACCTTTCTTGTCCTCTGGCTGGTAACATAAATAAATAACTGATGGGATGAGGGACAGCTGTACCGAAGAGCTTCTTGTTACAAATAGTGAATAATTTGTCAAATAAAATTGATATTAGTTTCCCAAAAGATCTTCTGTTAATGGGGAACCCTGGTATGAAGGCCAGAAGTGTAGACTGGACTGTGAGGTGGCAGAACAGCATCTTCAGCAGAGTAATGTCTGGCTGTTCAGACACAGATTATCAGTTGCAACAGTACTGGAAAAGAACTGGCAAAAGGTCATTTGTTGGGGTCCACACTTCTTGTCTTTCCAAGTAGGTGACACAAATGCTTAGAATTTCAATAAGTCACAGCCAGGAAGGCTTGAGACACCATTCAGATGTTCTTCTTAGCAATTCCAGCACTAATCACTATACATCATCCACTTGGGTTTATTTCGTACCCAGTCCTGAGTGGATTAATCTGCTCAGTCCCATGCCAGCAATGTGCCTAAGTTTTGCCAGCCAGCTCAGTGAGACAAAAATTGTTTGAGGATTTCAGCTGAATGACTCTACAAGACCCCCTAACCAGTGCATAACAGTAAAAAAGGCTGCATTTCAAGACTAATTTCAGTACCTCCCAAAGCATCAAGCAGTGGGATCTCACCAGCAAGCATCCAAAGTGACATCTACTGGTGAAGATTTGGTTTAGCATGAAACGTAGAAATTAAGTTAGAGCAAGGCAGAGTTGGACAAAGAAGCTGACTAACGAAGTCACAAGGTATTAGTGGGGGAATCAGCCGCTGGAACTGAGCGTGCTGAGTTCTGCTAAATAACTTAACCTCTAACTATTATGGAATTGGATGAGAAATATGTCAGTTTGCTTCTGAGTTTCAATGGTTTGCTAATGGTGCCTCCCTTTTCTGAACTTTAAAAACGGCCTAAAGCTGCAGCGCAGGAAGTAATCCGTGCAGCTCTCCCATCGGGGAAGCTCTGGTAGTTTAATGCCAAGAGATAAGACCTAGAACACACACTTTCATTCAGATCACCTAGAGCAGTAGGAGTAGTAAGTACATTTATACAGTCCTAAAATTACATTTGGCCCTTTGAAGGCAACTTGCGAGGCTGATGTAGCTCCCCATGAAAATGAGTTTGATACCCCTGACCTAGAGAATTCTATACATGTAGGTGGCTGGATTCACAAAGACCAAGATACATTGCAAATCCTGGGACTTCCAAGGGAATATGAAGATGAAACTACAGTGCCTATGTAGGCACAGGTTCCATAAAATAATTCCAAAGATTACTAAGTTTAATAGTGGCCTTGGAGGTCTTTAGCAGGTACATTAATCCTTGTTCCATGCTGAAAAACACTTCTGGGAAGGCACTGTTTTCTCTCTCAACTTTCAACAGAGACTGCTGAATTCAACTACACCCAGATAATTTTGTTCACCTTTGGCTTTCTGTTTGTGCTCCATCTTACTGAAGGAGACTGGTTTGTTCACATTTTCACACAAGATAGTCACTGCCTTGCAGACAAGGTACTTTTTTGGTGATACAAAGCAGAAAATTAAATCTGGCTGGAATTTGCAAAATTTGAAATCGTTGAGAAGTGAGTAACTTAGTAAAATTGCAAAGGACTGTAGTGTGGAAACAAGTTTGATGCTAAAGATCTTTAAGCTATGGAGAAAACTGATAGGGAAACTGAAGAATTTGGCTCAGAAGCAACACAGACTAGTCAGGACATTCTTGCATACAACTGGTTGGAGGACAAGTTCTGGCCAGAGATCAGAAGTGTAGTCCAGGTCAAATCACATTATCTGCTTGGATGCCTCCAGATACCAATATGAAGATGACCTGCAGGGTTATGCTGCTCTTCAGTTACCCTGCAAATGTCCTCTCCTTTTTCCAATGCTGCTTGGGCTTACTCCAGCTTCCACTGTCCTCAATAACCAATGCATCAACTGTGTCCAGAACACAGAAAACACCACAGGACGTTGTCCTTGCAGCCTTGTTCACCCAGAACAGCCTGTGATTTAATTGCTGAAAAGACAGCAATTCTTCTCAGTTGTCATTGTTAGTGGCATTATGACTGTTCCCACCTACTTCAGAGCCCACTTATTGGAAGGCACAATATAATTCCTGTTTTGCAAAGCATAACATTGGGAGTGTCATAGCCTATTGCTTTCTCATAGCCAGAAGGCCCGTGACCCCGTTGTAAACACTCTTTGGTTTATAGCACAAAGAGTATCTGCACTGAACTAGACCAAGCAGACTTTTCTTGTTTTCCTTTGGCCCTTTTTTTTTTTTTTTTTTAAATCCTGAATTATCAAAAGCCTCTGTGGAAAAAAGGAGAAGGGTCAAGTTAAAGATATCTCTCCATCTGTAGCATACATATACATCTCTGAAAATCTATTTTAAGGCACATACACCGAACAGTAGATGCAGGTTCATTAGATCACAAGTGATAGATAAAAGTTCACATCATTGCTTTAATATCAATGATTTAAAAGGGAAGAGATCAGACAGCACGTTTCTGTTCATTGAGATATGAATTTTATCATTTGAATTACAGAATGTGATTAATTCCTGAGGAAAATATTTTCTTTGTTTGAGATCATTCACCTTTTGACATGCAAATAATACAATTTCTGCATTTTTTTCCATTGTCAATAGCCTCCAATGAAAAACATACTACACATTTCTTCTCTGCAAGGAAGACTGCACTTTCAAAATTGCAGTGAAAATTAATTCCTTTGTCCAGGAATCTTTAAAACCCTTGGCAATATCTCCATCTGAAGTTAGACAAGAATGAAATATCCCTTGGATGTACTAACATGGAAGAGTTTAGCTAACATTGTGAATCTGTTTTATAGCAACAGAGTTTTACAAAATTTACACTCCTGAGCTTGGAGCTTAGTTTCAGAGGTGTGATATTGCTGCAGAACAGAGTCAATTCACATACGGGTATTTTTCCTGCCGTAAGATAGAATTTTCACAGCTACACACCAGTAACATATGGAAATATGCAAATGAAATATTAAAATAAAATAATTATATGATGTTGCATGTTGATCATCTCACAGAAGAATCTAGGACTGCAGCTATAAATCCTGTTCGCTTTTTTCGTCTGGGTGATTTAGCACCAAAAGTGAGTTCAGCAGGTTAAAAAAAAAAAAGGCAGAATTATTGGAACACTTTCCTACTAGAGAGAACAGATGCCCTAATTTAGGACTTCTCCCATTGCCAGCAACCCAAATGTTCTATTCTTCTAGAAGTAAATTCCAGTACCACCTACTTTAAACCATGGAACACCTGGAAACCACATCTTATATATCTACAAAGAACTGAATAGTTTTCATGGTTTTCCTGGGACATAGACAATTCCAAATACTGCAGAAGATATTGCTGCCTAACCACTGCAAGCATTTAATGGCCCAGTAAGAAAAATGGGAAGAAATAATGGCACACATCTGGAGACAGAAGGACTTCACCATTTCTCTACTGCAAATAAAGCACTAGGAAGTCCTGAGCATTTCTCACTGTGCTATAGAGGCTCACTCATGCAAAAGGACGTTAATGTTATTCTGCCATGAAGGCTTTAATCACATAATGACCCTTCTGCTTTTGTACTTTGCAAACAGAAAAAGCTCTTTGTCTCTCACCCAGGCAGATCTCAGAAGAAACCGTGCTTGGGATGAACTCTTGAACTATATTAGTGAAAGTATAATACTAACAAAGAATTAAGTCAAATGAGGAAATTCATTATATTGCCATCAGAATTTGTATACTGCATAGTAAATAAGCTTGAGAACACACATTGTAAGGCGTGGCTGAGATGAAATACTGAATATCTGTTTATTAAGAAAAGTGGACCTCATCTTGTGCAATGGGAGAGCTGAGGCTCCTAGAAGCATAAATGTATGAATTAAGCACTGTGCCACAATCTTTAAACAGAGCCCAACAGGGTCGATTACAACTGCAGAGACAACCTTAACTCCTCCTGTATTTGAATTTTCCACTTGCCACCATCCATATTTCTCATGCAGATTTCATGCTCAGTTTGGAGAGCAGGAATCCTTATTAATATAACCAAACTTCTGCTTTATTCCCCACAGCACATAGGCTGGTTAAAGACAAGCTAGACCAGAGACATTTGCCCCTTTCATACTTGAGACTGAGCACACAATAGCTCCTGAAGCAGTTTGTGCTCCCTCTCAAGCATGGCGTAAATTCAAACCTAAATTCTGTCTTGAAGCCAAACCATTTGGACAGAGGACCATGCTTACATCCTTTTTGGTTGAAACTCACCATTGTGAGGATAGCCTTGAGCTCTTGCCACTTTTCAGTGCAGCTTCAGCAACGTTGACTCTCTAAAGCACATGTAAGATTTGCAGGAAGCCAAATGCTTCTACCACAGTGGTGGAAATAATTGATTATGTAAATAAGTAATTATGTATCCCTACATGAAGAAATTGATTAGCTTTCACTGTTGAGGTGTGCAGGTATATAATACAAATAAGGTCATCTCTCTGTAGAAGTCAGTATTCCACCCAAGAGCACTGGAAATAAGATGCCTGCTCTAACACAGCAAGCTGACAGCATTTGCTATTAGCAAGGTAACAGGGATATTAGTTATCCACAGCCTTACCAATGGGGTGCCAGCAATAGACCCTGACATATCAGGCAGAGGGGCATTGCAGGCCTCTGGCAGTCTTGCCTGTGTTGGTCGGGTGTAGCGCCTCTCCCCAGAGACATCTGTGGAAGGGTCCAGAAGACTGATGAGGCAGTAGTGCTGAGAACAAGCCCAGATCAGATCAGAAAGCCAGCTGCATACACACATCTTGAGGTAGAAGGACGCTGGAGTATACCATAGTTTTGGTTTTTACATTCTTTCAATCCATTTTCAGTTTCAGATGCTGCATTTTAATATTGGGTATGAGCTGGTAGACAACTGGTTGTCTAGTTATTTCAAAATGTCATGTCCAAATGTCATCCTTAAAAATCCATTTCCAAACAAAAATGCTGCATATTCTTCTGTGAGAAAATATTTTATTGCTGTATAATTCATTCTACCTGTTCCCTAAGTCATTTCTGTGCCCAGCTGCCATGCTGAGCTGAGGGCATATGTATCTCTGTTTAACAGATTGGATGTAAAACGTGAAGTTAGCACATGCTGGAATATATCTATGGTATCCTTTTGAAGCTCTGCCATAGCTTCTACATTTCCTGAAGCCCTAAACAAAAGAGTGTATTCATCACACTTGTTGAAGAGCCAAGGCAAAAAGTCCAAAACAATGAGCATGATGAGCCTGTCCTTTCTGTAGACCTCACCTAGAGCCATAGTAACTGATGAGACCGTGATTCCCTGGCTTGTTTCCCCAATATCCTGCAGCTGCACTAAGGGAGGTACTTTGTGACTGTGGGTTCATGACCTAGGACACACGCTCTCAAACTTGTATTCTGCATAAATAATCTGTTCCTATTTGCTCAACTCACGTGCTCATTTCTCACTCTTTTATGTGAGAAATGAGCAAATATCAGGGAAGTCTCTAATACTTGAAACTTGGATTTAATTCAGACCTGCTAACAATAACTTGTGTATGTACACATACCAGACAGAACCTCTGTTTCAGTTTTCTTCTTCTCTATATTTCTACTTTTACTGGAGTTGGCGAAGAAATGAAGATAATTTCTAAATAAACGAGTAATGGAGGAAATCATCCAGCCCTTTTTTTTCCTATTCTTTTAACATTTGTTTTACATTTCCAGCCACCCATTCACAATACTTGGAAACTGTCTTGTATATCATCAAATCCATCTCTCTGTCAGGACAAAGTAATCTCTCTCTTTCACAGAACTGTCAAACTTAAAAAAAAAAATACGGCTCCTTTCTACAGCTTTATCTGTCTTTTCTGATTCTGCAGAAAATATCTTCATCTTTCAAATACATGCTACCTGGAGAAAAAACAACCACAGGGAACTGAGTTGCTGTGTTTTGACAAGCTGCGTGCAGTGCCCAAAACAGGCCTTCCTGTTGCTAAACTGAAAGGTAATCCACTACATCACAAGAAAAACTGCAATTCAGAGCTTTGACTCAGGTCAAATAATATTCCTCCAAGTATCCCTGTTTACTCTCTCTGCAGAGCCAACGCTTCGCCATATCACTCAGGAGACAAAGCATTTCCAAGAGACCTCACCACCCAGTACTCAGCCTGACTCAGCAAAGACTGAATAGCTAGCAGTATCCCAGGGAAATCCCTGTTGGCTGGATGTTTCATCCAAGCTCAGGCTGTGCACATCCTACTCATGAACATGTGAATTCTAGTCCAGATCACCGTGGATTTGTAACAGAGGGCCTCTCAAATCTCTTAGATGCTTTTACGGCAGTTTGCGCAACAGCAAGAAAAATGCAGCCCCATCTGCCTCTGGGAACAATTCAATGGTCTAGCAGAAAAGACAGTGACCAGTGAAAACAGAGCATTAACCCACCTGCCTGCAACTCAGAAATTCATTGCTCTTTTTTTTTCCACTCTAATACAGACCTACAGATCTATGTCATCACTTAGAAACAGTTCCACCTATAAACATACATTAAACATATACTACACACATTGATATGTTTAGATTAATATATTACACTATCTAGATATATATTCCTTAAATACATTATAAAACGAACAATTTTTGACCAGGTAGGGGTTCAAAATCTGTCTTTCTGGTAACTAATACCCTCTTCTAAATTATGATACGAATACCTTTCTCTGGCAGTCTCACAGATAGACAATTCTCTGTCAGTACTTTATTTTCTTGGAAATATAATCCCAAATTTCTTTATTTGCAGAACAATTCTCAACACCTCTTCACGCAATGCACTTTGCCACCAGAATAATTCATCCTTATCTGTGCTTCTCTCCTGAATCATAAGGATTGGGTCAGAAATTTTGCCCAGTGCACACACAGTTTTAAGGACAGTTGCTTTCAGCTATGCAATGAGACTTTGAAGCTTTCTCCCAGATGTGTTCTTAGGGCACTGTAACATGCACAGAGGTAGGCACTCCATAGGGAACATCTCTTATACTGAGCAGGACTCCCTCATTTTGTCTACAGGTACTTTCTACTGTTCTTTGGCATGTAATCTAAGTCAACACGCAGGCTTTCCTCATTAGAAACCCCTTCTCCAAACATTACCCACATTACTTTCCAACTTATTTGAGCTCCAGGACCTCTTCCTCTAAAACTAAGCTATTCTAAAGAGACAATCTTTACCTGGTCTTCAGGTTGAGGCAGCAAAACTGCCCCCTCCCTCCACACATCAATCCCTAAAAGCTAAAGTGTGGTAACAAGGGGTTCAGCTACCTTAAATTAAGAACATTTATCTAGGAAAGGTTTATTTTGAATATTTCTTTTCAATCTCATTCTGAATCCTCACAATTATTCATTTCCTTATCGTGCCAAATTGTATCATGATAAGAATCAACTTAAGTAGAAGAGAGTGCTTCCCAATAAAGCCTATTAGATTAAAGAAACTTTCTTTCAGATGAATCTCCTGCGAGTAGTGGAAGCCTAAATATGAAAACAGTAGAGGAGATTTTTCCCATTTCAGCTGTCAACAAAAGAAAGCATTGGAAGTAACACAGAAGATACTTGAACTGCATCTTTGAGAAACACAATGAATTATGACCTTTCTCACAAACTACAAATGCAAGCTTGGAAAGTACCCACATAGAGACAGAGAAGCCTCTAGCATTTAAAACAATGTGAGCATTTAACAGATTATGATAAAAAATGGACATTTTTCTCTCCACATCTTCACTCACTATTTCAACTTTGCAGAGCTTTTTAGTGTGGGAGGCATGTTTAAACTGGGGCAGAGCTCCAGGGACAGTGATCAAGATTAGAAAGTTCAGTGTGGCAAAGTAATTACCTGGCTCTATCCAGGTGCACAGGGAACTGGTCACGAATCAGCTGAAAACAGTAGTTCTCCATGGAGCATCATGAGTTGCCCAGTGTGTGCTGAAAGCCAGATCCCTACCTTGTCTCGAATCCCTTGTCTCATAGTTTCTCTTTCAGCCTCCATCTTGGCATATTTGGCTTTCCTCTCTTCCTCTTCTTGCCTGAGGGCTTCCTGTCGTTCCTCTTCTTTCTTGGCAGCATCTGGGTCTTTCTCTTCATCCCCACCCAGCATCTTCCCCATGTCTTTTGTAGCCCCTAGGGAAAGCACAAGAGAAAATCAGGTTTGTAAGAATGTGCTGGCTTTCTCCTTCCCCACACTCAGGACCTCCTTCCACTCCTTCCGCATGTGGAAAGGTTTCGCCTTCCACTGATCAGGAGGCGCACTTCCCACTCAGGCAGGAGGTGGGCAAAGCATCTAGCCTGAACAGGTGGATTACCTGGCACTGGTGGGAGAAGCATGGCAGCAAGAGGAAGAGAATACATCTGTAGACTTGCATGATGGCAACACAATTAGTTTGTAGTCCTGAAGGAGGCAAGCTGCCATCCACACAATGTTTTCACTCCATCAGCTCGGTCAAGTGACTGAAGATTGATTTTGGAGTGTCTTGCATTAGCAAACATTTGGAGTTTTTGATTTCTAGGCTCCTACCACAGATCAGAAAGAAGCAGTACCTCTGTATGTCTCTTATCTGCCCTTGGACATCACGACCTCTAATGCTTATTACGTAGGTGGGGTCATGCCTCTGCGTGGTCCTCCTTCTACACCTACATGCACACTGGACCCAAGTTTTCAGCCCCTGTGTGCTCCAGAGCCAGCTCTTCATTATTGTGCAAAGCCCTTGCACAACGATACAAACGGAGAGGCTTCTGACAAAACTGATTTGGGTTCAATAATTTCTCAATTTTATCTCTTTTTATCTTCTCTCCACTAAGAGCTACCCAGACAGTGTAACACTTTAGTTACTTGTGAAGCAGAATTTAGCAACAGAAATGGTTTTTTCCCTCTAAGCACTGTAGTGAACACAATTTGAAACCACAACACAAAGCATTTTGGGTCCATCTTTTTGAAAAACCCTATACTTCCAGGCTATCGTTAAGTTATAACATCAACGCAGCTCATCATGTAAGGAATGAAATTGAGTAGAGTTTCTGTAATCTTAGACAAGACCAAGATTTTGAATACTTTAGGCATTTGATTTTTCAGCTATTCAACAAACAGGACACCTACAAGAACATGAATGTAGTTTCAGGATCCTCAAGGGCTCTCTTAATTTACCCCCAATTTCAAAGTCACCTTGTAAATGTGCAGAATGCTGCACAGTGGTATCACTGTTAACTAATTGGAAGGAAAGGTATTATGAGAAGCAATATTTCACACTACATTTTCATTCTGATCTTTTGTGTTACTTGTGGTATAGAAAAGCTTTTTTTCTGTCTCATTTGTTCTTCATTCTAAACTTTAGACTTTGTTGTTAATATTCCCTGGAGAACAGCTTCTGGTTTTAGCAGTTCAGCAGTGAAGGCTCTAGAGCATTAATTTACATGCAACTGAGATGCTGCAATTAAAGGCACAAGCAGAAGAAAGAACAGTAGTTCTGTCCTCAAGCCTACTTTTGAAGCTTCCAAGGAATCAGAGGGGAAGAACACATTTACTGAATCTGTTAATATGATGAGCTTGGGTCTTTTTGTCTGCTTTCACAGCCCAGCCATAACATCTACCTTGACACAAAGAGAAGATGGACAATGCCAAAATAATCACTAATCGGTTTGGAGTTTCAATAAACATTATTTCCAACATCCCTAGACAATGTCACAGGAAGAACACAGAAATGGCTAAAGCTCCAGGACAACATGTGCAAACTGTCACCTTTCTGGCTATAATAAACAGTCCTGCCTCCGAAGGACCAAAAAATTCCATGAAGGAAAGCATCTCAGAGGTGGTTTGTTCAGAAGATAAGCAGCATGGCAGGCATTTCAAACCAATAGTCTTCCCTTGATCCATATATGCTGAAGAACTAGGCAATCAGGTGTTAAGCCAAATACTATAAGCACACTCAGATCCACTTTCATGTGAGATATGTTGGTTTAAATTGTCATCAGCTACCTGAAAAGCAGTAATTCACTTGTTCGGGAACATGTGGAAGACATTCCCCAGCAAAACAGCTGGAAAGCAGGTCAGCTGTCTGGAAAGCAGTTTTACAGTAAAGGTCTTAGGGTCCTGGTGGACAAGTTGACCACGAGCCAGGAATGAGTCCTTGCAACAAAGAAGGGCAACAGCCTGGGCTCCATTAGGACTGTCGCCAGCAGACTGGAGGATCCTTCCCTTCTACTCAAACCAAATTTGGAGTGATGTACCCAGTTCTGGGCTCTCAGATACAAGAGAATTATGGAGCTACTGGAGTGAGCCAGCAAAGGGCCATGAAAACTCTCTATACGAGAAGACTCTCTATACAAGGAGAAACTGAGAGAGCTGGAACTGTGTATCCTGAAGAAGACAAGGAAGGTAGAGGGAGGTCTCAGCAGTGTGCATAAATACCTGATGAAAGGGAATGAATATGAAGGAGCCACATTCTTCCCACTGATGCCCAGTGACAGGAGACAAGATAATGTAAACAAACTGAAATATAGGGAATCCCATTTAAACATAAGAAAAGAAAATTGGGGGTTGCAGAAAGAGGCTGTGGAGTCTCCATCTGTGGAGATATTCAAAACTTCATAGGCCACAGGCCTGAGCAACCTTCTGTAGGTCAACTTGTTTGAGAATGGGATTGGACTAGACAACCCCTGTGGATCCCTACCAACCTCAAACACTCTGTGACTCTGTGAGATCTCACAAGTGGTTTAAATGGCAACTGAAAGAGACTGAAGTGAATTTTTCAAGGAAAAGGGTGAAGCGTACATACCGAAACAGATCCTGCATGTGAACTGAAGGAACCTCTGTCACAGGAGGACCACCTCCTATGACCTAACCCTTCAATATCTGACTGACATCAATCCAGCTTTCACACAGAAAACAAACTCACAGAATCAACTTGAAGGAGCAGTGCTCAATTTGTTACTGGTTTGAAAAAAAAAAGAAAAAAAATTTTCTCCTAAGTATTGACATGCAAAGCTATTTGGCACAAAAGCTATATGAAACAGGATTAGGATTTTTAAGGATGACTTACAAACAAAGAGATTAATAGGAACATCTTGGCCATTCTTAACTAAGGAAAGGTAATGGAAATTTGCACATATCATTGCTTTAGGTAAGGTAATTAAGTGAAATCAGAAGATTTTTTTTTCACAAATCTCATTTCATATTGCAGACAAATAGCACCCCATACATGTCTTTCAAGAGGGCTGCATATGTGTGGGTTTAGATCTCAGAGGATGTTGCAGAAGTTCCCCCTCTCAACCACAGGTGTCAGAGGAAGCAGCGAGAGGTTTACCTGAAACAGGCATGCCCTGATGAAATTTTTAGGTGGTTTTATGGAAGTACTGTTTGTGATTGAGCCATATTTAGATCAAACAGACAGGACAACTGATGTCTCAGAGTTTCTAAATTACAGCATTTTTTATTACATCATCCAAACACCTGGAGCTAATCACAAAATACTGTCCTGGAACAGGAATAGGTCACTCATTTTTGCAACATCACTTCAGAACCAGAACTAAGAATATTTTATTGATTTCACTGGAGAGAGACCTTTTTCATCAAGGTCATAATGCAAAGCCTATTTCTGGTATATAAGAAGTCCTTTCCGCATCTTAAGGTTCATGAGAAAGGTAAACTTGCCATTAAGAAAAAAGCCTTATTATGGGGCTCGTTACTCTGTCCATAAGTCAAGATACTGAGTAACTAATTTGTTAGGAAAGTCTAGGCTAGCATTTATATAAAGACTTCATTAAAAAAAAAGGAATTTCATATGCAAATTTTTCCCCACTATGAATCATATCTAAAGGAATGAGATCACGTTCAAGTGTTTTTCATCCAAATCCCCTAAGTGTTACAGAGATGCTTTCAAAAAACTTTGTCATCTGGTGCAGCCAAAATACACACCAGTAGGTGAGTTTCTTTTAGACAAAATACAAACTGAACCCCTGTTCCACCTGCCCTCAAAATATGGTGCTGTATTTCTAACTCATTTACTTTTCTCCAGCAAAGTTGTTATATCTGCTCATCACACCTGAATGAACTAGACTGGCTGACAGAGCAGTTCTCACCACCAGGGTGAAATCCAATTCCCAACAGGGATGGCTAGATTCAAGTTTCTGCTCAGAGATGTGTCCATGTGCACTGGGTATCTGGCTTCCTGTTACAGTAGATGGAAGCCCACTGTGACCTTCAGTTGCCTCTGTCTGCCGCTGGAGTGAGATTTCCTACAGAATTGCAACCCAGCAAATTAAGTCCAAGGCTGCATCAAGCTTCAGGTAAAGCACACTCCTACCTTTTGTGAGTTTAGATACCTATTTGCCATGTCAATACCTCATGTAGACACCTTGGCTTATTTTTACACAGCGGGATGTATCTCCACCTATTGTGATCTAGTAAACAGTCAGATAAGCATCATGGTGAGATACAGATTTATATATACATCTTAGCTGGAGACAGAGTAAAAGCTCAAAACTACAGTCTACAGAAGCAAAATGGTGGGGAGAGTTGAATGTAACTTCTCCCTAGCATAAAATATAGACAAGAAACAGCAAGCCTCCTAAACACGTTATGTTTGTACAGCAATGTACTTCCTTTCACACTTAAAGAAGAAAGAGGTGTTCCCAGTATATCACCAACCTCCCCTGCAGCTAAAACAGTGATAGATGAACGATCACTAAACAGCATTTTATGAAGAAGCTAGTTCACTCTCAAATAAAAAAGAAAGTAAGGAGTATGTATTCTACAGTCAGAGCTAACTCACTGATCTCTAGAATTTGTTTGGATTTTATCAGTGTTACTGCAACACACTTCCATTTCACAATGCTTTGAAAAATCAACTGAATCATCCATGAGTTTCTCTGTCTCCCGAAAATGAAACAGCCCCAAACTTACTACTCATAGCTCTTTATCTTGTGCACAAATTAACTCCTGTGACTTTGTTTAAAACCAGCAGGAATGTAAACTTTCCCTCTTAGGACTGGCTGAAAACAGAGCAGCGGCCTTCGGATTTTTAGTGACCAGATGGGAGAAACAGAAAGGAATAAAGAGCAGTTGATGATGGATGTGCTGCACGACTTCATTATGTCTTTCATTCTGAGAGTTCTCGACATTACAAGGTAGTTTTGATGACTTGAGCTTTACCATAGTTTTTTGTCTCACTCTTCTTTGAAAATGAGACTGGAAAAGAACGAGTAAACTGAGCTCTTCAGGATCTCTGCCCAGTAAGATTTCCTGTGCTCCCTTCTCTTCCAAGATTTACAGTCTGCACATTGTGAGCTTTTCAGACATACCCTGCTTCATCTCCTTTCTTCAGTCTCCCCATCTGTAAAGCAGCAATGAATCTAGATGCCAATCTCGCTCCAAGACTTTGTGTTTTGCAGAGGTGCACAATGTAAGACAGCTTCTGATTTCTTTCTTTTCTTGAGTCAGCTTCCACCAGGTGATGCCTGTTTCAACGCAGAGTTTGGCACAACCCAATGGAAAGCTGACATGAGCAAAAGAAGTTGCAAACTACATAATCCAAAATCACTGTACCCAGACTAGAGCCAATTCAAAAACCCTTAATTGCATGGATAAATTCTTTCTTGTCAAGGATGAGATCAAAATAACTCACCTACAAAGAACCAGTACACCCTAGTGGCTGGTCAGAATATAGCCTTTGGCTTTTCCACACCACTGGAGCAGCCTGGTTGTTTGCCTGGTCTTTCTGTCCCATTGACAAGGAGGCGAAGGGCAGGGAGGGGCCTGGCACATAGGGATCCAGGCCATCATAACTGTTTTGGAAGCAAAAATCTTCCTTATATCAGTACAATAAGACAATAACCAGGAAGGGTTTTCTTTCTCATGTCCACATTAACCTGCTGCTCTTTGCGAGTATAAAAAGTAGTCCTACCTCTGCTCTTCATCCATTTAGGAGCAGAACAAGACAATGTTTTTAGGAATGTTCTGGAAACAGAGGAGCATAGCTCCATGCTTGCTGTAAAAAGCTGTTTTCCTGCAAATGTTTGCACATTTCTTCAGTGATAAGAACAAAGATGCCTCTATTATCTGCCTCCTACTTTTTCAACTGTGATATAAAGGTGCAGATTCTTTTCCTTCTGCAGTTTTATTAGCCACTAAATTGCTATTTTCCATCAAAAAAAGTAAATGTCACGCCAATCTTTTCAGCTGAAAAATATGATGGCCCTTCAGGAAGGTATCATGTGATATTGTGAAGTGGTGCTTGCACAAACAAAATACTGTTTACACATTAGTACTGAATAGCTCCAAAGGAACCATCACAATTTATTAACTAACTATAACTAATACACCTACTGAAATGCATTAGTGATTTCTCTTTCATAAGCAAAGAACTGATGCCAAGTTCACTTAAGGAACCCCGCTGAGAAATCATATGATCTCTGAAAATGCCATTTTCTGTTCTTTTTAATACAGTGGGGATCTCTGATAAGGACCATTAACATTGTAATAAATGAAGAACTAATTCAAATTCAAATTCATTCAAATTCTTAACAAAATTCAAAGCTCAAAGCAGACATAGAACTCTTTGTTTACTTTTTCAGCTCCATTCAGCACAAGTGTCTTACACGACCGAGAAGGGGCACGCTTATAAGCATTTCTGCTCCCTGGGTCAACTCGTGGTTTCAGGCTTATTTCCAGGTCAGTAAGATGCCTATTCATCTCAGTGTTAAGTTTTCTGAGATATCAGAAAAATAGTATTTTTCCCTCAGTGAGGTCCATCTGAACATATCAAGTGGTGAGCCATCGATCATAGGTACTGTGCAAGTTATGAAGTGGCAGAACACAAATGGGCATGAGGAAGGAGTAGAAAAGGAGCAGTCAAAGCTTCATTTTACTTTGTTTTCAGCTAACCAGGAAAGACATGGGCCTGAGGATATCCAGCACCTAGAACAAAGGCTTCACTGAGAGCTGTTTCACAAAACGGGTGCCAAGACAGATAGACGTAGTAGTGAGAAGCTATTCCCAGAATCAGCACTGTGACAAGACACATTTGGGTGATCAAGACACTAGGGTGATCATCAGCAAAATATCTATTGTCCAACTTTCCTTTTTCCAGATCCTGGGATTTTTTACCACCTTGGTCCGTTTCATGGTGTAACACCCAAAAAACTCTCAAGCCTTGCCATTTCCTGCACCTTCTTCAGAAAAGGGTCCTGAGCAAGCAGGCATTTGCTCAGACTGTCCATGTTTAGACAGAGAACCCTTTATTTTACTGTGCCTGGGAACCTTTGGTTCAGCCATTCTGCCTCCTCAGACTCAGCTTTCTCTGTCTCCAGTATTTTACTTTACTCTTTCTCTTTCTCCCTCTGTATCCAGCCAGACAAACCACACTGCTCAGAGGTGTTCCTGCTGGGAAAAAAACTGACAATTTGAGCAAACTCTGTGTACAGGTAATTGAAATATTTAAGGATATTTGGAGTAATTTAGAACTCCAGCTATCTGGAGACAAACGCCTGTTCTCACTACCATGGTAATGTTTCATTTTCCTTATGTAACCCAAGACAGACTTTAAAGGCTGGTGTCGAAGGGCATTTTTCAAACTTGGTACAAATCCATGTGGAGGCATATAGAGCTTTCCAGGAATTTTTTTTCCTGCATTTTTCTGAGACAGTGGTAAGTTCTAACATGTGCAAGAGCAATGTTACACTCTGCAGGTGGGTATTGAGGTCCAAAACTGAATGAGGTAGACAGCCATGTTAACAGATCATAATGATTTTCCTACTTTACCAGCTGCTGGAAAGTGTCTTTTGGTAGATGAAAGAAGGTATTTTTTAAGGGCAAGACTCTGCCAGCCACACAAGCATAATTTCTAATTTTAAACTTAGAATCTGTTTCTTCCTCTGCAAAGTTTCCATATCTGCACAGTGACAGTTTCTCTCTAGCTATGTACAGCAGTACAGCACTTGCACACAAACCAACATCTAACTTCAATATTCCTTGAGCCTTTGTGCAACAGATGGGTGTTATATGTCCCTCCTCTATTTTCTCTTTCTGGCTTACAACAATCAAATCATGCATTTAAGTGAATTCTTCACTGGGTATATGAATTATTCCTTTGCACTGGTGCACATATGTGGAGAAATAATTTTCAGGTGACATTCGTCTGATCCACAGACTCAGATCCACAGTGATATTTTCCTGGAAATACAGGGCTCTACCTTCTTCCTTTTCGTAGAACCATGGAATTGTTTTTTGTTGGAAAAGACATTTAAGATCATGGTATCCAACCATTAACTCCCCACTGCCAAGTCCACCTCTAAACCATGTGCCTAAGAAGTTCATCTACAAGTCTTTGAAAAACCTCCAGAGATGGTGGATCAACCACTTCCCTGGGCAGCCTGTTCCAATGCCTGACAACCCTTTCCATGAAGAAGTTTTTCCAAATACCCAATCTAAACCTCCTCTGGTGCAACTTGAGGCCATCTCCTCTCGTCCTATCACTTGCTACTTGGGAAAAGAGACCAAAGCCACCTTGCTACAATCTCCTTTCAGGTAGTTGTAGAGAGCGATAAGGTCTCCTCTCGGTCTCTTTTTCTCCAGTGTAAACAATCCCGGTTCCCTCAGCTGCTCCTCATAAGACTTGCACTCCAGACCCTTCACTACCTTTGTTGCCCTTCTCTGAACTCTGTCCAGCACCACAAAGTCTTTCTTGTAGTGAGGGCCCCAAAACTGAAGAACACAATATTCAAGGTGGAGCCTCACCAGTGCTGAGTACAGGGGGACGATCACTTCCCCAGTCCTGGTGGCCACACTATTTCTAATACAAGCCAGGATGCTGTTGGCCTTCTTGGCTACCTGGGCACACTGTTGGCTCATATTCAGCCAGCTGTTGACCAGCATCCCTAGGTCCTTTTCTGCCAAGCAGCTTTCCAGCCACCCTTCCCCAAGCATGTAACGTTGCATGGGGCTGTTGTGACCCAAGTGCAGGATTCAGCACTTAGCCTTGTTGTTTCTTATTGACTTTGGTTGTTTTTTTAATTGCCAATCACAAATTCCATTTAAGGACAAACTAGAAACAAGCACTGAGCTAATACATATCTGTTATTCAGAATGATACTGTTGATGTCCTGTCAGTGATACTTCATTTGTATGCATCAGTCAGTGTTCTTCTTGTCTCTTATTGTGCCATGCACATTCAATTTAGTATACTTAATATCTCTGAGCAGTGAAATGTTCACTTCAGCTGATTCATTAGTTTGCAAACCTCCTCTGCTGTAAAAAATAACTGCACTTTCTAGTTGAAATAATTTCTGTTCCCTGATGGACTTGCAGTCATCCACTTTCTGCTCTGTGACCTCTCATGAAGCCTACAAGGCAGCATAAACAATTATTTTCTGATATCTTAAGTGTACTATATGCCAAACAGTTATTAATACTAATAAGGTGATACTATTTCATGTCTGGAACTACAAGATGGTGATATATGATGAGATGACTGAGACAAATGTACAATGCGAATGTGGGAAGACAGAAGCTGTGAGGAAGTTATTAGCTACATCTGACCTGGTGGTAAGATTTTGCAGCAGAAAGAAAGTTAAGGCTAGGAGGGGTCTCTTGACACAGTATGCTGCATTTTCATTTTGAAAGGTTAAAAAAGTCTCCGTTCCACACATATATACATCTGACATTCTATAGGAGATTAGTTTCCTTCTCATCTGAGTGGATCATTCTGCAACACTCAAAACACAATGAAGCACTTCTACCATTGTCTTTGTAGGCACACAGGCCCTTAGGAAAGGGTCGCTTCAGTCACTGGTAAAAGTAATATTCCTGTTGATTGCAAATAGACTGCCTGAAAAAGTGGTAAGCTCACCTAAGCAGGTCCCATTGAAGATGAGACCACAAAACTGGCTCAAAGAACAGAGTTTTTCTGCAATATTTCAAACATGATTTCTATTCCAGTATTGTTACAAAAGGCTTTACTGCAGTGTGCTTTCAAGGTCCTGCAGCTGTGCAACGAGAGCCCAGGAGGAGACATCTTTGTTCCTGAGACCAACAAACACAGCAGGCAGGTTCCTGAGACTCCTTTTACCTAACACCTGCCAGTTAAATCCTGCTACAAGGCAACAGGAGAAAAAAAGCCAGAAACTAGAAACAAAACCAATCATCAGCCTTCAGCACCCAGCACTGAGAAAATATTCAACCAATGTGCCGCTGCTGGGTATGGGCAGCTTGCACAGGAACAGAAATGAGAATGATGCAGTGATCCTGGCATACCAGACTGAGCTGCCAGCTGAAGAGCGCAAACCTGACAGCTCTTTTGGAGAGACATTACTCCGTGATATCTGAAAGGCCACAGACTTTAACGTATGCTGCAAAGCGTGTGCAATCGTAGTTAAAAAGCATTCTGTGTTGCCTTCGGACACATTGAATTATATGGTTTCAGCTGCCTTACACCAAAATAACAAGCCATTCACTGTGTGAACTCTTCTTTTAAACTATTATATCATATAACATTTTTCCTTAAAAAAAAATGGTGCCTTTTATGACTGGGCAAGGAATCAAGACACACTTTAAGATTAACAGAATTAACAGGTAAAAGGAGGTTCTGTTGCCGCCGCTGTTCCAGAACTGCTGTATATACCTTTGGGAGGCACTTCCTTTCCCCCTTCTCAGGAATTATTTTCATCTTTACCATCTGCATTGTAAACCCTTTGGAGGCATGTATTTTTGAGACAGATCTTTGTAACTATACCTGGAAGGGTGCAGTCCCGTTCTCAGGTGTACACTCCATGCAACACTACAATCAAAAAGCAGTGACAACTTTCTGCATACCACAAATGCAGTGGCTTCTGTTCCTGTTCTGATCAATAATTCCTGGCAAATGCTTGTCTTGTCCTCCTGACCACTATGACCCAGCTACGGTGTAGCTATAAATAATCTATGCTAGCCAGATGTCACAAGCCAGCTGCCCATGTTCCCTTCCTAGTCTATGGAGATCTACTCCAAAGAGTTGCAGAGTTTGGGATGAGATCCTTCTGGACAAGTAGAAGCACCTACTTTAGGAGTGGAGTTCTCCTCTGGATTTGCTGGCTGGAAATCTACTGATGGGGAAGACCACCTAGGCACTTTGTTCACATGAGCCTACGGGCACCGCAGCATCCTGGCATTAGTCATATGTAGCTTGTAGTTCCAACAGGAAAAAGAACCTGAAAGCAGGTCTGCTTGACACGATATTTATTTGCTTGGGACTTGTGCAAAGCAATTGTCACTGTCCCACACAACATCCTTGTCTCTAAATTGGACAGATGGGGATTTGATGGATGAACCACTTGATGGTTAAGGAATTGGCTGGATGGCCATACTGAAAGAGTTGCAGTCAACAGTTCAATGTTCAAGTGGAAAACAATGACTGGTGGTGTTCGGTATTGGGACTGGCGCTATTTAACATCTTTGTTGGCAACACGAACAGTGGGATTGAGTGCACCCTCAGTAAATCCACTGATGACACCAAGCTGTGTGGTACGGTCGACATGCTGGAGGGAAGGGATGTCATCCAGATGGACCTTGACAGACTTGAGATGCAGGCCCGTGTGAACCTCATGAAGTTCAACAAGGCCAAATGCAAGGTCCTGCACATGGGTCAGAGCAAACCCAAGAAAAAATACAGGCTGAGCAGAGACTGGATGAGCAGGATGGATTGAGAACAGCCCTGAGGGGAAGGACTTGGGGATATTCATTGATGGGAAGTTCAACATGAACCTGCAATGTGTGCTTGCAGCCCAGAAAGGCAACTGTATTCTGAGCTGCTGCATCAAAATAAGTGTGACCAGTAAGTTGAGGGAGATGATTCTCCTCCTCTACTCTGCTCTCATGAGACTGAACTGGAGTACTATGTTCAGCTCTGGGACCCCAACATAAGAGACGCATGGACCTGTTGGGGCAAGTTCAGAGGAGGACAACAAAGACAATCACAGGGCTGGAGTACGTCTCTTATGAAGAAAGGCTGAGAGACTTGAGGTTGTTCAGTCTGCAGAAGGCTCCAAGGAGACCTTACAGAAGCATTCCAGTACCTAAAGGGGACCTACAAGAAAGCTGCAAAGGGTCATTTTACAAGGGTCATAGGACAAGGAATAATGGCTTCAAACTGAAAGAGGGTAGATTTAGATCAGATAAAAGGAAGAAATTCTTCACTATGAGGGTGCTGAGGCACAGGAACAGGTTGCTCAGTGTAGCTGTGGATGCCCCATCCCTGGAAGTGTCAAGGTCAAGTCTGATGGGGCTTTGAGCAAACTGGTCTAGTGAAAGGTGTCCCTGCACGCAGTATGGGAGTTGGAACTAGATGATCTTTAAGGTCCCTTCAAACTTAAACCTTTCTATAATTCTATAAATTACAATTGTTTCAGTCCCCCTCATTCAAGTAAATTACTCAATTTGGCACACAAAGAACAGCTGAATTAAAAAAACCCCACACTGCTAAGTGTGCAAATCTCTGCTGCTCTAATAGTTTTCCTAAATCCATGTTGGTGACAGATTTCAGACCTTCTCTGTTGCCTTGAAAAATGACAGTTGTCCCCATGGTTACTGACAAATGAGGATGATGAGTCTATCCAAGAAGCCCAGGCAACCTCAGCCTGGCAGGCAGTCTTGTTGACTGGATTTTCCCTGTTGTTTCAAAGAAAACCTAACAGAGACTGAAGCTACATCACACAACAACAACTTTGGTGTCATGTTTAATACATATATACAGTGTTTCACAATTGGCAGCAGGCTCAAACCCATCTAAAGAGAGCAGAGAGATTAAAGAAGTCAGAACAACATGATTTCTCCCTCTGGTTGGAGACAAGTCACCTATTTCTGCTGTCATGGAGGGGCATTAAATGCTGCTCCTTATGTGGAGGTTTGTGTTCCAAGGTACCCAGATTACACCAGTTTGGTTCAAAACATTATGCTTGCATCAGAGCCAAATGAATTTGTTTGATAGTATTAAAAGCAAGAAAACAAAAAATATTGTTATCAAAACCAAACAACCAAAACCCAAGACAAAACAAACAAACTAATAAACAACAAACAATACCAAACCAATACCAAAACAAAACCAGAAGACCAGACATTTTAGCAAGATGCCTCAGTTGCTTCCTCAGTGGCTGCGTGGGATATTGCAAACTGTTCCCCCACCCCAGCAGATTACCCAGGAAGGCATGTCTCCTCGAAGGAGGTCCCTGTAGAAGCATATTTGCAAGAAGAAGTGATACTGCACAAAGGCACTGGGACTGCTCATGAGCTAAACCATCACTGAAATACAATATCCTCCCACAGCAAAGTTTTAAAGGGACTGCAGTCAAATCTTCAACAATCATTACGATCCTTTCCAATGAAGTTGACTTCTTCTGGTGAGATATCATTGTGTTTAAAAAACTGGAATGGACTGTAGTTGCTGAAATTACTTACCTATCAGAAAATACAGGAAAATCTTACCAATAAATAAATAAATTATGCACCTTCACTAATTTTCTTAATACACTTGAAGAAATGTGGATGCTTGGTAATACACTGGTACTGTGATGCTTCCCAGCAGCTACAGTGACATCAGTGGGGTGGTACTATACCACACAGAGGAAAATGTTCTTTGGAACAGGCTGTTACTCAAATTAAGTGCTTGTATACCTCGGTTTATTGCATACAATCAAGTTCTGCTTGAAGAAATGTTAACGTATTTTCAGTCAGTGATTTTTCATGTTTTCTCAAGCCTGAGGGTCTGTAGGTAGGTTTTGAGTAGAGAAGAAAAAGTTGTCATAAGAAGCTGTTTAATTTCCATAGTCAGGAAATAACAGTGCTTTCAGACACACTAAACCCAGAAAGAAACTCTTTAAATTTGGGTTGCTCTCAGCAGTTTCTTCATACATCCACAGTCAGAAACCTAATATATACACTCACATACATACAAACTTCGTATCTGCTAGCCAAACTAGCTCTCTCTTCCCTCTGCAGTTTGGGCTATTTCAGTTTGTGTAGGATGCAGCACTGACGGAAAATAAGACCCCAAACAGACAAATCTGGAAGGAAAAATTCAGACAGAAAAAGGCAAAGTCTCCAGGACTTTCAGAAGTTATCAAAAGCCATTACCTTCCCTAAATTTAAAAAAAAAAAAGATTACTTCAGAGACTTGACTTTTGAAATCATCCATGTGATAACCCCAACAGACTTATTAACAGATTTGACATAATTTGAAGTGACAGGATTCTTTGTCAGTGCCTGAAGTTTCCTTGACAAAGCAAGTTGTGTGGCACCTTTCTTAATCCCTATCCTTGCAGAGCACTGCCAACGCTGGCCCAGAATTAGCAAAGGGGTACATACACATATCCCTGCAGAACAAGAACAGTGTAATTTGCAATGTCTTTTGCACAGAAGTGCAAATGTGAAGTCCAGGCTGCAAGGGCTTTCTTGGTGAAGTAGAGGCATAGGAGTGTATTTTCAGCTTCACATCAGAGGTGTTTCAAAGCCCTGAACCTCCACTGAGTTCTCACCTGGGAGTCTCTGTGTCATCTGCTGCAGAGCCTTAGGCCATTCCCTTCTCTGGAGTCACTTCACGAGGAAGTTCTGCCTGCATTCCTCCAGCAGCCGTGCCCAATCTGACCTTTCACTGCCACTGATCTCTAGGCTTGCCCATCACTGTGGCTTGAGGGAGTTACCTCCATACTACCACTGCTGTCCTGGTAAAGAAGCCCTGTGGCTGCTCCCAGCCAGTTCTCACCTCATGCTTCCCACCGTCTTTGATCCACAGAAAAGTTACACAGCATGAGCAGTCTCCTTTCTCCTCCCACATACACACACATACACCCCCACCCCCACTCCTTGTAGCCTTTCCAGTGAAACTTTAGGACATGGATTTCCTGAAATTAGTTGACAATGTCCTGCTGCCTGCAGGCAAGATTAGAATGAAGCACTGAGTATCTCAATTTGGTGAAACAGACGAATTTGTTTTCTTGGCCACCTATCTCCATAATTTAGTGCTATTAGCAACTGTAGACAGAATCAGCTCATGAAAGAACTCCACACACATTCTGCCCAGTGTATTCTAAACACTCTTGCCTGTCCAATGGCCTTGGCCGTGGTCGCTGCTATGGAACTTAGCAGGATTCCATGCAGGTCACCAAATGGACTATTTTCAGAAAGCTGCAAAAACAAAAAAGATCCCAAAAAGGCAGAGAGGAAGCAGTGCTGAAGCAGTTGGACCCTGCTGAGTTCAAAGCTTTCAAGAGATCTGAGATAGCAAAACTCTGTCATGAGAAACAAAGAACTGAAGTCTCTTTCAGCCTGAGACATATGGCTTTATTTGTAAAAAAGTAATTAAAAAAAAATCACAGAGGCAAGGCAGTCATTAAGATATTACATTGTTTCATATTCAAAGAGACTGGAAGTGCAAATGCAAGTCTGAAAATACATTTTAAAAAACTAGAGAATAAAAAATAAAACAAGAGAAATAATTCTCTTAATGTCTAATTTTAATGAAAGGTCACTGTTGTTCAAGCTTCAAGTCTCATAACTAGGTAAAATGTGTAGAGCTTATTTTCAAAACTGTCATTCTCGGGTTATTATGTGATGATTGTATCTCATCTAGAAACGTTAAAATCTTTTTCCTGGCAAAAAGCAGATTCAGCTTTGTTCTTGGTGCCTCTTTCACTCCCTGGTGTCTCATTCAGGGTCCATCATAGTGAGACCTGCACAATCCTTCTAGAACATGCAGATCTCAGCACAAATGTTCTTAAAAGAAGGGAGGTAAAGTTTCTCGCATAATTTTATAGTAATTTACTTAGGAGACAAAAGCCTCACAGCGCTGTCAAACACCAAGGGAGCAAAGACCTCTTCCAAGCCTTGTTTGCAGAAGTTGTGCTTGTTCTATTTTCGGTATTCCATCAGTAGGTCTTTCACACTTTTTAATAGATAAGCCACGCCTGCATGCATCCATGCATTTTTCAGCATAGTATGGAGTTACCTCAGTCTATAGAATTACTCAGAAAAGCTCAAGGGATCAGGAGATAATTGGGCAAGAAAAATAATTAATGTCATTTCTGTACTTTCTTTTTGTTGCAGGAGAGGCAAAAGAAAAATGAAGGGCATGGAACACTTTTGTCCTAGAACAAAATGGTTTATTTGAAAATTTTCTACAGACTATTTTTAAATGTTGCCATATTTGAGACTGAGGATATGACATCCTATTTAGGAATGAAAGATGGGGAAAACAAGATTTCAATGCCTCACAGCTCTAGAAAAACCTTATCTCACAGAAATATTACATAAATGAAAGAGACAATAATGCAGCCCTAGAACAAAATATGTTTTTATAAATGCTTATCTAGTGAAAAAGACAAGGAAATGGTTGTGTAAGACTGTCGCTCTGACTCCTTGAATTCATCTGGATTTTAAAAATGCTACCACTTAGCCCTGGGCAGCAGCTGAAACAGTAAACAGCCACTCTCTCTTGCCTTTCCTTTCCAGGGGGGAAGGAAGGGGAAAGCAAGAAAGACTCATGGGTTGAATTAGAGTTAACAGAACAATAACGAAAGAAGAGTGATACTTAGCTGCTGGGACACACACTCCCAACAATGAACGGTAGAGGGCAGACACTGCAAGCACGGCGAGTCCAGTGAAACGAAAAGATCAACAGCAGGGCATAGGGGAGAGCGGCCATCAAAGAACAAAGGCTGTCCCCAGCAACTTCCCGCTTATATGTGAAGCCTGCCTGACATTCACGGGATGGAATACTTCATTGATCAACCTGGATGTTAATCTAAGGTGCTGTCTTGTTATGTTCCCTCCGAGAGGCTATGTTACACCTGCACCTGGACAGCTGAAAAGCCCTTCATTCCGTTGACAAAAGCCAAGATATCATTAAGTTCTTACATTCTTTTCAAACCAAATCCAAAACACTGGAAAACTACTCAAAGAAAACATTAATTTTATCCCAGGGTGCTATCTTATTATTCTCAGACTAAATCCAAGATGATGGACAGTGCTAGCTAGCTACTAAGAAGAAAATTTACTAACTGCATGGAAAAGTACCTTGATTCGGCTAACCAGCTCAACATGGGAACAGCTTACTATCTAAGCAACACAGCTTCATTTATCCTGCATTCATTACTTGACCTGTATGAATGTTACCTTCTCCAGCACTCTAGAGCAAGTATTGCAAATGGTGGTCAGGATTGCTCAGACACCAATTATACCTCGTGGAAATACATTTTTCCTTTGGGAACTGCTGTCTATTGTTGTAGGTCTACTGGGCCTGTTCTCCAGAGACATTCTGTCCCTCTTGCTGTCCTGCAGAATGGAGGGTACAGCAGCGAGGTACAAAGCTGCCCTCCACCAGCCAAAGACACATCTGTTGTCTTATCTGAGCAACAGAAAAGTCAGGGTTTGAGATTTTGAAGGGACAGCCATGCCCAAAAACTTGAATACTACACTATGATACAGGTTTGCCCTAGGCAAGGAGTATAGCATATGGTTCTAAATATCCTAGCAGCAAATCTAGCACAATAAACTGGGATTGCATCCTGCTCTTGTTTAAGCATTTTAAGGTAGGGGGAGCAGTATCTCTCATAGCTGTGAAGAAAGGACCACCATATTCACTTTGTGCATAAAATGGTTGCTTCATCATTGGAGATTCCACTAGCATGCTAAAAAGATGCATTTTTTTCTTGTGGTAAATAGATACTCTACGCAGGCACAGTCTCTTCATTGGACTCTTGTATTCACAGATCTGCATCTGATTTATTACCAAACTGTTTCACATTAGAAGTGTGCAACATTCAATGGCTTGTTCAAGTAGCTTAATCCTGTCATGGAAGTATCACAATGAGGTCTCTTACATAGAGGAAAGATGACTATTAAATTCTCTTATTCCATTTTTTTTCCTAGTCCATGGACTATGCTGGAAGTGAATATGACTCAACATGTCATTACTGCCAAAATGGAACTAGAAATAAACTGATGCAAACTTAAGAATGGAGCAGTTGGAAGATAACATGAGACTTCAGAAACACCTAGTTTTTAATGGAAAATTCTGCAGCTCTGCATTTGGTCCTTGTGTTCTTGTCTCCTCCGGATTCAGGGAGAATGTCCAGATTCAGAGAGAATCCACACACAGCTCATTAACTACACTGACCTCTCTTTGCTGTGAACCTGAGCACTGCAATATTTGCACCAGGTAAGAGACAAAACTGTTGTCAGATGTCAGGCTAGTTTTTTTGGCAGCAGGAGAGCTCCTGTATCTGCCTGCATGTGCACTTGCAATAGTAGCTGATGCACCTGGATGAACTCAGCTGGGAGTTATCCAAGTTAGGTCCTCTACCACATTCCTTTCCCAGCTTTTGGTGATGTTAGCAGTACTGCTGGATTTAGGTGATGCCCAGCCAGTTGGGAGCCCTCTGGCCACTCAACCCATCCAAGAGAGAGCAGGGGAATTCCTAAGAGCATCTCAACACGCCTGTGGCTATCTACAAAAGGTCACCAGGATACAGAACCTGAGTGTTTACGTTGAGTGCTGTCTTTTCTTACCACAGGCCAAGCAAGAAAATAACTGTCTGTTTACTACCTACTTTCTATAGTAGAATATGGAATTAGCATCTCATTAAACAACCTTATCCCTGGAGGAAGTACTATTATTACACCATTTTGTCATTCCCCATGCCCACAAGCCTTGAGACCCAAGGGAGCTCAAGGACCCAATTTAAAGCTTTTGACCAAACAAGAAAGCACGATACATAGAGACCCCAAGCCCTCAAGCTTCAACTAGGATAAGATAGCACTGCAGAAAGAGACTGGTTTTAACTCCACTGCCACCAACGCAGTGAAAACACGCTTCCTCAGTGCAACCCAGCTGTGGCAAGCACATACATCATTTGCTATGGGAGAACTAGTCAGGGTTAAGTCTTTCGTACCCTTAGTACTTGCTCTGGAATCAACAGTCACTGAAGGAAGGCTGACATGACAGCACAATCAGCATCCTTTCAAGGCTATAGTTGCTTGCTGTTTAAGACATAATCTGGTATGTGGCCCTGTTTTACCTGCCCTATAATGCTGTAGTAGTACACAGAGACCATATGCAGTAGAAAGGAAGGAAAGGCACAATTAAAAGCTTCCCATAGAGAAACAAATACTGTTCACTTCAATTAAACACATTTGGGATCTTCATTTACAACCCAGAACTGTAGGCATAAGGAAGGCCACCAAAAGGACAATTTCAGCACGGAGATGTTTAACAAATGCACTCCAGAATAATTAGTAAGAGGGACTGTTACTTTTCAATCCACACGCAACCTCAACTGCAACTGGTTTCAGTCTCATTTTGACAGACAGATGGGCTGCAATATCAAGCAGCTGACTTTTTTTTCTTGTGAAAGGCTGAGACCTCACCATTCACTCTGTGACAGGAAGAAAAGGATTAAAACAAAATATTTAAAGATAATATATGCCCAGATATAATAAAGGAACATCTTTTAAATTAAGTCAAAAGAAACTTGCTAATCAAAGGTTAGAAAGATTTTCTAGCAGTGACATGAAGTTTATTAATTCCAGTAATAGAAATAGCCTGAAGTGGTAACCTGAGAGAGGCACAATGCATTTTGTCATGTGCATATGCAGTCAGCATCTGTCGTGAATAAATGCAGGTTCACATAATGTGTCATTTAAACTCTGTTTGCACTGCAGGAAAGGTCTGTGCAACTTGCCAAGGTAAGTGAGATGACGTGAAAGTAGGTCATGAAAGATGATATGCATGGGACAGCTTCAATCCAAGAAACTGTTAACAGAGTGGAACTTTCCAGTCAGGGAAAAAGCCATAGCTGGAGCTTTATAGAATCAGGATTGACTGGGACAGTGAATGACTCTTCACTGTCTCTTTATATATATGAACTGAGAAGGAACTCAGAAGGAAGCAAGTTTCAAACAAAGTTAGTCTGAGGAAAACTCCAGAGAAACAGAAAAATGTCATTATTCATAAAGCAAGTAACAGACCTATGAAACTCCTCATCACAGGATATTGCAAAACCTATACATTTTCATGGCATAAGGAAGAGAACATAGAAGATCAAGAAGAAAAAGAGGGTTGTTAAATATAAGGAAACTGCCTTCTGTTCAGGGAGTTCATGAGCCAGCATTTTTGGAAGCTGGGAAAATATTTGGGGAAACATGCATCTAAACTTCCTCTATTCTTGTAGCCCTCACTATTAGCAGCAATAGGATGGGGGGTTCAAGTGACCTGTGCTCTTATCCTTTTGGACGGCTGTTCCAGAAGTGCATGATGTTGAGCCTAGATTATGATTTAGGTAAAAAGGGAGTTTATACCCAGAGATTATTAGATTCCAGCACTAGGCTGGATGTAGGGTAATGAATGAAAATTGAGGCCTTTGTGCAAGAGTCCTTTAAAAAAGAAAACAAAGTGCGATAGTACAAATTCTACTACAATTTCTGGAAGCTGAGGTGCATCATTTTCCCTGGTGTCCCATCAAGACATGATTTCTGTTTCCCACAGTGAAAACAGCATGTGGGTATTTCTGTCTATATTTTACATTACTGTATAGTATAGATAATTTATTTGGTGTGTGGAAGTTCAAAAAAGGCTGTTACCATTAGAAGATTTAGACACACCAAATTTGTTCCACCAGCATGATCCTTTACTAAGTAAAATGAGAT
Source organism: Caloenas nicobarica (assembly GCF_036013445.1). Lineage (NCBI taxonomy): Eukaryota > Metazoa > Chordata > Aves > Columbiformes > Columbidae > Caloenas > Caloenas nicobarica. The sequence goes on along the minus strand of NC_088284.1, from coordinate 42,728,296 downwards.
ATGACTAAACATAACATACTGAATTATTGTACTTGCTTCCATTCCTTTTCTAGCTGGGGAAGAACTGCTTCAGGTCACAGGAACAGACTCTGTCAAGGGAAAGATGCCTCAGCTCATGCTGACATCTCTTTGACAGATGAACAGAGTGCTGCACCAAAAGTCTCTTCCTAAAAGTTGAACTAGCTCCTTGCTCCCCGAAGACATCCAGTTCTCACGGAATCACAGAAACATAGACTACCAGGTTGGAAGGGACCCCCAAGGATTATCTGGTCCAGCCTTTCTTGACAAAAGCACAATCTAGATAAGATGGCCTAGCACGTTGTCCAGCTGAATCCTTAAATTGTCCAATGCTGGGGAATCTACCACTTCACTGGGGAGATTATTTCAATGGCTGATTGTTCTCATAGTGAAAAATTTCCGTCTTGTGTCTAATTGGAATCTCCCCAGGACTAACTTGTACCCATTACCCATTGTCTTTTCCGTGTGACTTCTTGTAAAAGGAGAGTATTTATCTTCTTTATAGCCATCCTTTAATACTGGAACATGGTGATAAGGTCTCCCCTTAGCCTTCTTTTCTCAAGGCTGAACAATCTTGCTTTTCTCAGCCTGTCCTCATATGGCAGGCTTCCTAGGCCTTTGATCAGCTTTGTGGCCCTTCACTGGACCCTCCTCCAGCCTGACACATCTTTTTTGCATAGCAGGGAGCAAAACTGAACACAGTATTCCAGGTGTGGTCTAAAAAGTGGTCAGTATAGTGGGATAATGATTTCTTTGTCTCTGCTGGTGATGCCCTTGCTATTGCAGCCCAGCATGTTGCTGACCTTCTTTGCTGCAGCAGCATCCTGTTCACTCATATCGAGCTTGTTGTCCACCAGGGCACCCAGGTCCCTTTCCACAGATATGCCCTCCAGCCAGGTAGATCCGAGCCTGTGCTGCACTCCTGGGTTATATTTTCCCAGGCAGAAGACCTTACACTTGTCCTTATTGAACTTCAGAAGGTTCTTGTTAGCCCACTCTTCCAGGCTATCCAGGTCATCCTCCAGAGTGGCTCTCCCTTCTGAAGTGTCCACTTCCCCACTCTGTTTGGTGTCATCAGCAAAATTATTCAACCAGCTATTGACCAGCAACCCAGGTCCGTTTCTGCCAGGCAGCTTTTCAGCCACTCTTCTCCAACCCTGTAGCACTGCATGGGGTTGTTGTGAATCAAGTGCAGGACCTGGCACTTGGCCTATTGAACCTCTGATAACTAGCCTCAGCCTATCAATCCAGTCTCTCCAGATCCCTCTGTAGAGCCTTACTAACTCTCAAGCAGAGCAACAGTTTTCTTCAGTTCCACCTCATTTGCTGCTGTCAAAATACACAAAGCCTTGAGCATCTTCTCGGCTTGACATACAGGCTCTTTTTGTCATTCCCTGACACATCTCAAAATGTATTTGTTCTTACCAAATTCAGCAAAAACCACAACCCTCCTTGCCCAGACTGTGTAAGGAGCCATTGAAGGAGGAATGTTGTTTTTACAACTGACCTGGCACCTGACCCCAGCGGGGTTGGAGGACTGAGAGACATCTGACTACGAATCATTAATGTAAAACAAAGTCTCTTCAAACTGATCCTGGAATGGCAACTGATTACTGTATTTAAGAAGTTAAACTAGGGGAAAGGGTAGCCAAAGAGCCAGGAATCCATATTTTAAATAAATCAATGAGGGGAAGGGGTTGTTAGAATAAGATGAATGAGAAATGTAAACTGAGGCAGGCATCAGGTAGTCTGTAAACCCTGCAGTACCAAACCAATGGGGAACAGGGGAGGGAATTTCTGGCCAGGATTAGGGTGATATAAGCAGGGGCTTTTTGCCCTATTCTGTATGCCTTCCACTAGGTAGAACACCTGGTCTTGCAAAATCGTTAATAAAATATGCTTTGCCGAGAGATCCTGCCTGAGCCTATTATATTGGCAAGATGATAGTTTCCTACAACTGCATAATGAAGGGATTGCCCCTGATATGCCTGAGCTCATCTTTTTCACTAAATTAACATAATTTCTGGATCATTTAATTTAGCTGACAAGTTTCATCAAGCATTCTGCCAATGTCCCTGCATTGTCAGCTTTCTTTTTCTCCCTATGTCATAGGAGTTTCAGTTATTCTTGTGCGTAATATAAAACACGAACTATGTCTCAGAGTGACTTGACAGTGGCTTTATTTACAGTGTAGGTAAGATTTGTATGCGGCCATCAGAGAAACATCCTCTGAATATTAATCTGATGTTACTAAAACCTGACTATTTTAAAACGGTGGTACATATTGAGCTCAAAAATCCATGTAAAAACCGATTACTGTAAATGACCTGTCAGAACAGTTCTAAACATAATCCTCTTGCTGGGTTTTGGGCTGCATTCAAGGCATCAACAAACTACAGTGGCCTAGGGCAGGCTGGTCTACCACTAGCTGGGGTGTAGCTCACAATGTGCAAAGGCTCAGATTATTTTCACAGAGTCCCTAGCTTCCAGCCTTTATTGTATACTCTTTCAGGTACCTTGAAAAATATCAGCCAGTAATGCTGGTCCAAGTTCAATGTTGACCGTGATGCAGTATCCAGGACAAGCAAGGAAAGGAGATTCCTTCTAATGCACTTGCATGAACTCTACCATCTTACTGCTAGCTCAAAACATAGGAAGCTGCTAATATTTACTGTGACACTGGTCAAGAACCTGTTTTCTTCCGAATATTGCACACAGGTGTGCCAGAAGGTAGAAAGGATGGGGAATGCTTATCTGCTGTCTTACACTGAAAATTGTCAAAGTACTGTCTAACTCTAAATGAGGAGGTTCATTAAATTCTTGCCTTGAATCTGAGTACAAAATTCAGTTGTTTACACCACAAAGCATGGGCAGGCCCTTGGCTACTGTTCTGTCCTCATGAAGAATGCTAGGCCTGTTTAAGTTGTCATCATTAAGGACATAGTCCATCTTGAACCATCTCTAGAGAATGACGATTTTGCTGCCTCTCCCAAATCTCCAAGCAGCCATTGGGAGGTATAAGACGTGTCTCTCTTCTTTCCTAGGCTGGGCAAACAGTCCACTCCACCAACAGCAAGCTGAACATGTGGTTATGGACACAGAATCTGAGCCTTCAGTTACAGACTATGCACCCCTCCTAAGTTGTGTGCCTTTTAACCTCCATCACCATAGCAAAGCAGCACAATGTCTCCTGGTTAAATCACCCATTGAACAGGCTGGTTAAAAAGCAATTGGACATCTTGCATGTGGAAAGGATTTTGCCCATAATGTGTGCAGGGTCTTGGCAAATCTCAATAACCAAACTTTGTTGCACCATGGAGCCAGCCAGACACCCAGTAGTATGATGATCTGGACCACAGCATCTACTTCCCATTAGTTCAGCATAGGCCTATTAGCCCTTGACTTGCCAGCCACGTAACCATGCACATTGTAAGCCCAAGTTTTCTGTTTAAAAGGACGTTCTGAGCCTGATCTAGGACTGAGCTTTAAACCATTCATATTTGTTGACATCCTAATGTACTCTATGACAGCACATGATGCCTACCTTCACGTCTTCCAGAATTCAAGGTATTATATCGGCAATACTGCAACTCTGTCTCGAACATCACCTCATCTCCAGAAGGAACTGGTTTACTGTGATATGATATACTTTTAAGACAATGTATATTGAAAGATATATTAAATCAGGTACACTGAAGTATTGTCAGAGACTGAAAGGGTAATGTCTCAAACATTGTGACAAATCCAGTTCATCTGGCCACAGGAGATGGGACATCCCTAGGAGCAGGAGATGAGACAATTGGTGATAAGTTTAATTGTGATTTACATATCAACGACAAGCTAACAAGCCACAGACAAAGGCCAACTGGCTGATACAGGAGGTGGGGGATGTGTTGAAGCGCCCGTAGTAGTCCTGTGTCCTGATAGGCCCAGCATGGCACTAAGGGAGAAGTCCCCAGAACCTTCAAGGTGGTCTGAGACCATCTTTCACAATCACTCCCCAGTAACGTCTGCACAAAACACCAAAGATTATGCAAGCAGGCAATCCAGAGGACTATAAGAAGCCCATCTGCACAAGCACTGGTGGTGTGCACCCACCATCCTGAGGACCACTCCATCCAGCAGTCTCACCACAGGAACTGAACAAGACACCTGAGGACACTGCACATCGCTGGATCCAAGACTATGAACCCCATCATACCCTAAGTGGAACCAAGGATGGTGAAATCTTTCTCTCTCTCTTCTTTCTTTCTTTCTTTCCTATACTTCTATTCTTTTGCTTGCTTCTTATAAGTAATATTGTAATCTAAGATTTACAGCCCCACATGTGCTGCAAACCTTTTATGTTTACCAATTGAACTTAAATCATGTAAATCCTTCTGCCACCAAATCATTTGCCAGGTGGGCCAAGCTGCAAAATAAAAGCTTTTTGTTTACAGACCTTAAGTATTGTATATACCCTTTTCCAACCAAGGAGACCAATGAAGCTGAGTCACCTCTCCCCCCACCCATACCTCTCAGTGGGACATGACACAGAAACCCAAACCTCTGTGTCCTTGTGTGTTATGGGATCCTGAGAACCCCACAGTTGCAATCTTACATACCCGCAGGATAGGAAAACCCTTATAGGTTGTGTCTGTGAACATGCAGGAGCGTGGGATAAAAGATGTGGCACAGGTTAGAACTGGAGATCCTGCAACTCACTAATAGTCAGTTAAAGAAATGCAGACCTGGAGATAGACAAAAACAGTTGCAGAGATAACAGAAGAAAGAACATATGTGTATGGAATCATACATAGTTTATAGGAATACAGACTAAAAGAAAGAGCAAGGTGTAAAAGTGTGCTAGGAAACATATAAAAATGACCCCAGTCGGATCTTTGAGTGAGGAAAAATAAATCATTATCATCACCATCATGCTTCTCCTGGTGAAAGACTCCCAATACTTGGGACTCAAGCCCACCATCAACCAGACTGAAGCTATCCTCCTTAGGAGCTCAAGAAGCAGTGGTACAGCAAGCATACCATCACAAAATGGAATAGAAAGATAAATACTAGAATGTGTGTATTACAATATCAACCGTATTATTACTACAAGTGAGAATTTTTCTGTATAGCAGTATTCATTTCTGTGTTTCTTGTTCTGTAAGAATTAAATCTGAACTAATAATACACCTTTGATTAGACAGTTAAGTTCCCTGTAACATATGTTTGCTTTGTGCCCATAAAAAGATTTTGAGATTAACAGAAGGGCATGCTGGATTTCTACTCAGGCTGAAATACAGCACATCAGACAAGAGACAAGTTCTCTAATTTGTTTTCACTGAGTGCTGTCTCCAGGGGGACTGACATGAATCAGTACTGAGCAGAATCCACACACCATAGGATTACCGAACCACTTAGGTGGGAAGAGACCTTGAGAGCTCCCTAGTGCAACCTCTGTTGAAAGCAGGTCTGAATTCAGACCTGCATCCTCCTTAAAGCATATTTGCTTGATTTGAGTTTCTAGCCAGAGAAACTTCAGGATATCTCCATTCTTTTCTCCTTCCCTCACACGATGTTCCTATTTCCTTCCTCACTCATTTTTGCTTGCCACAACTCTCCTCTCATATGATAGGGATATTATCCCAGGTGCTTTGGTGACTGAGTTCATTTTAAAGCCAGTCAGTCTACCAACTTGGTTTTCAAAGGCTAATACCTGGGGCTGAAGATAGGAGCAGAAGGAAGTCATCTTCCAAGCCTGTGTCAGCCCTCTATCACTCCACACATACAACAGGACAGATGAGCATTGGGGACACAGCTGGTTCTTAGTCAGGATGGCAAGATCACCCAACTCACATTCCAGTGAGTGGGTTTTACCTCTGAGGCTCAGCTCTCACTTCTGTGAAAAGGAGTCAAGGCCTTGCCATCCTTTGGAAAATACCTTGCAACCTAGAGAGTTTTAAAGAAGTAGGATTCATTGTTATTAGTGAAGAGGTGTCCCAATGCCTGCAGGAGGGATAGAAAGGGTATCACCTCTACAGTTGTCAGCGGTACCAGAAATCTATCTGCTTTCTAAATAAATGGTTCATTTTGCTGCTACTTATCAAATGAGCAGAAAAACAGTGTCTACTCAGCCTCAGGAGGATGGAAAGCCTTCAGACACTGTAATTACAGGGTATGGTAAGCTCCCCTAATATGCAAATGAAAAAATACGTGTCTGTGTGAGATAACGAGCCCATAAGCCTCCATTCCAACTAGTAGCTGCTTATCACAATTTTAAATCTGCTACGCAAAGAACCCCGAAGCACAGCTGCATCTGAAGTAATACTGGAGACAGAGAACTGATGCAAGGAAAGATGGGACACAACCTAGAAGAGCGGCCAGCAAAATTTGTGACTGCACACTCATCAAATTGGCCAAACACCAAATATTTAAAATGAGGGGTGAACAGGACTTTCTGCTGCAAAGAATAAATGCCAGTGGCTGCAAGGAATGAGGCTTAAAGACTGTCTTATAAAGGGAGGTAACATTCATGACTGTAGCCTGGGTCTCCTCACAAGTCTCAACACAGCATGGTTCTCACGGATGTTCTTGCAAGCTGTCAATAGCTTTGCACTCATGTTCGTGTTTCTTTCATGCACAGATCTCAGTGTAGGCCAAAACAACAAGGAAAGACTGGCTATAAAGTCTGAGCAAGTTTCAGTTTTCTTGTTGTGTACAGAAAATTATAGAGTTCCAACCTAGCAAAGGAGTTACACGTATGCTTAAATTTTAGCCCATCCTTTTTACCTTACTGATGACAAGGGTGAACTTTTGAAACACATCTTTCAGCTAGGGACTTGGATATATTCTGATGGATCATAATTAAAACATCTCCATATTAAAACCACAGATCACCAGCTGGAATCATTTCATATTCTTATGCTAAACACCCCAATTATTCAGCTTGCAAAGAAAGCCATGCCTTAACATTGAGTTAAAACTTACACTGTTAAGGCAAGAACCAACACAACTGCTAAAAGCTGATGCTTTCTTTCCCCGCTTCTAAGTCTGCAGCAAGGCTGACAAACAATGGCTTAGAAACAGAGGGAGAGATGGGGGGAGCTGGGGAACAGGCAGCAGCACCAAAATAGCTCTTTGAAGAGTCGTTTTTGCTTAGAGTCAAAAGCCAAGCTCCAGTTTCAAACATGATGAAAAAAGAGAGAAGACCATTAAAAGAGATAAATTTGAATGCTCTTGAGATAAGCCTTTGTTGCGTGCCATGCCTCAGCCATGACTACCTCCATGAATAGGACCATCTGGTTAATTCTTGAGTCACTTCCATTCAATTTCTTCATTTTGTGAACACCACCAACAAATTTACAGTTATCCAATTTTAAAAGAACAGAACAAGTTCACTTGTTTTGTGAACTTGGTGCACTGTTCTCCAGTACAAAAAGAACTCTTCTCCCACCACCATGTAGGCAACCTACACACAAGGGGACACTACACTGGCCACAACTGCTGGAAATCATACCTCCCCATATCAGCTGGCATGAAAAAAAATTTTTTAAGGGGGAGATTAAATGTAAAAGCTGCTAGAAGAAAGCTCAAACATGGTCCCAAATCAGCACACACCTGAAGACTGCCACAGGTTTAGATGCTTTTGCAGAATGGCAGACAGAATTAAGAAGACCTGCCTGCTTCTTTAGGCTGGAAGCTTGGAAGTGCTCTTAGACTGGTGGGAATGTTCGAAATGAATGTCTCACTTATAAGGTTATGCCAATTACTCCTGTTCAAGGAAAATGCAATGTGACGGATAGTCAGAAAGATGGGCAGCATACCTTATTCACAGCAGCTTCAGGCAACTGTTCAAGCGACCTACTCCCAGTGTCTTTTTTCAGCCTCAGTAAACCATAGTTCTTGTGAACGTGGCATCTCAGCTCCATTTCCCCATATTCTGCCCTCTTATCTTCGTTATAGTGCCCCTGTATAAAATTGGACCCTTGTCAATCCTGAATTTGTCTCAGTAGCACAACTGATGATCCAGTTGGGAAGGACAAAGCAAAGCCAGTACTATCACCATTGTCGCACTCACAGACCAGCTACAGGAACTTACATCCTCTGCTTGCCTTGCCAGAAAACTCGCCTTTGCATTCATGCAATTGAGACAACAAAAAGAAGTCCACCATATGACATCTCATTTTCATTCCTGCCCTGGGTGGAGTTTCTAGTTGTGCTGCACTGTCTCCTTGTGTGACCACCTTCTCAATGGGAAGGTGTTAGTACCTAGAAAGGGCAGTGGGGATAATGAAAACATAAATAGACTCATAGGAAACGTATCCTTGAACTGCTTTCAGTTTAGCAGTTCCAATTCTAGCTCCACTGTGGACCTCTTGAACACGCCACAGAGCAGAAAGACTGCTGCGACTGTTTTCAGTTCATCACTGATTTGTCCAAATGGTATATCTGCAGCAGACAATTCCAACAAGAGAATCTGGACAGAATTTGTCTGGTAATCGGCTGACATTTTGAAGACTTCCTTCCAGCTTTGGAAGTGAGAACTATATAAGAGGTCTTTTCCTTCCACTTCACCTACCTCAACTTAAGATGTCTCTAGTGCAGAAACACTCCCTGTACTGTTTCAGAAAAAAAAAAAAAAAAAAAAAAGTATCCTATTTGTTGCTGTAATTTCTCCAGCTGACTGGTATACACATGCAGCAGTGGAAAAGTTAAAGGAAGCCACAGCACATAGAAACGGCTCATGCTGGTTATATCTTCCATTCCATCAAAATGCAAAGCAATGTCCCTGAAATACTTGAGACCACATCTGTGCTGCCTCTTGCATACTGAATCAAGGATCAGATGCCTCCTGTTTTAAATGGTACACTTTATGAACACAATACATCCTTGAGAGGACTTCCATACTGATACAAGGCTTTAGTTTACTAAAGAAAAGAGGACCAACATCTATCAAATCAGACTGAAGAGCACACAGAGGTAATAGCAACAGTGCCAACATGCAAGAGCCTGCTCCTTGCACCTATAAAAGGTGTAATACATTAGAAGATGTAACACACACAACACCTTATTTTATTGCCTTGAGTGTAACACCAATCACAAACCTTATGGATGCTCTTCCAGCATTGTTATCCAAGTTCTAGAAGATTAGGGGCATGTCTCAGTTCCAGGACACCCACAGCTCTGAGGTAGCTAATATTAAAAGACCAGTCAGACTCTTAATTCTGCTGGAAGGATACCTCCTCATTACCCCCACAACCTTCTGTAGTCTCACAGCACTCCTCCTTGTTCCATTTGTCTACCAAGATTTAACAAGGGCATGCAAAGGAATAAAATAGTAAACTGTTGCAATTAAGTTACAAAGCTGACTGCTGGTTAGCAGACATGAAAGCATGAACCGACCTTCTTATTTTTTTTGCAAATATTTCGAGCCAGCCTAAATTTGGCCCCTAGGTGTGAGAATTTAGGGCATTCTCCCAGGTAGACAATCCTAATGGGATACATCTCAGCTAATATGGGCATCCAGCGCATATGGTAAAGGAACATTGCCTGTGCTTTCTCCATTCTCCTCAAGAGAAGGTGCCTCTGGGAGGTCCCTTAGCAGGTCAGTTCATGTTGATTCTTTGAGAGGACCTCAGAATCTGCTGGTTAGCTGTGCTAGTTGTATCCGTCAGTGTGTTTGCAGAAGGAACAATAAAAGGGTCCCTGGAGAAAATCCGTATTGCTTTGTCAAGTCTGGAAGCTGATGCACAATTGTTCTGCTGTCAGGTTGGAAGGATGTGCTGCAGGGAGAGCATTCTGCAAGGTCTAGCCCTCATTTTAATTAGTTGCTTGAATGACAACATGGACACTTACCCATTGTTACAGTAGTGTAAGTGTAAACTGGGTAATGTGAGGAAGTGGGAGATGCATGGCTTGTAAGGAGACTTTGCATTACCACGGAAAAAAAACAGAACAGCTTTCAAGCACACCAGCCTTTCTGCAGTTCTTTATCTTCATGATGGCAAGCTAAAAGGGGCTGCCACACAGGGCAAAATTAGCATTACAAGTGCTCTCAAATAATGACATGAAACCAACCAGGTGCAAAACCAAAGTTGTCTATCAAAAAAGGAATACTCAAGTGCACAAGTACACTCGCCACGTGGGAGTGAGGACTCACCAGCCGTTCTGTTGAAAAGGAGATGACGAGATCTAAAATACTGTCACAGCTAAGGCATGGAAGACACTTGAAAAATGAGACTAGATTAGGTTTTGTCCTGCCTCTACAATTATCACAGGATCGTGATGAGATGAAAATCAATGCAATGGGCCAGAAAAGGACTCATATTGCAGATTAAAGAGCTACTAAATACAGCTCTCCCTTATCCTGATGTAGTGTGAGTGTATCAGGCAGCAAATTATGTCAGTGTTCTGAGTGATTGTGTTCTGCTGAAAACATTTAAATGACCTTCACCCTGTTCCTTTTACTGGTGGTCAGAACATACACCAATTCCGTATTTCATCCTTCTCTAGCAAAGAACTACCACAGATCCTGTTAAAGACTTCATTATTGCCTTTGGGGTCAGAGAAGGAACACATGCTTACTTATAAAAGGTTGTAAATGTTCCCCAGAGGTGCTGAGGATCTGCTGAGGTAAGCATATTTTTTAAATGTTACATAATCAAACAGTCTCTAGTTAAAATTACTCATGTTACTTTACATTATCAAGCTGGTCTATGCATTGGAGCGCTGGGCCCAAGAATCACCTGGCTCTAGATAACAGCAAGTATCTAGGAATATGGTTGCAGGGAAGAAGTTGCAGCAGTCCAAAGAAGGTTAACAGGTTTGTTGGTAGACAATTGGAGTGCTGAGTCCCCAGACAAGATTTGTTTTTTCATTTCCTCTCTTCCATCGTTGTCCTGAGAAGAGGTTACCAGGCAGAACAGACCCCAGCATTTCCACAAAATACAAACAGAAGCTCTGGCCATACCAAATAGCACTAGCAAAATGTCAGTAGATTCATGCTGTTACCCCCTACCAGCTGCACCATTAAAAAAATGTCTGCTCCTAAGGAGTACATGAGGAAGGGATCCCCAACAGTGCCAAGCAGGTAGACAAGGGTGACTTACTGCTCTGTGCAGGGTGATAACATGGGCGTGAATCACCAGGTGCCTTCAGAGAGCAGCTAGACAGGAGCTTGCATGACAAGGAGAACAGGCAAGAAACCATTATGAGGTCCAAGGCCCACCTGTCTTTCTTACACGGATTATGTAAAGCATTCATTATCCCATGGGAGTGACTTAACAAACAGATCTCTGTGCCTCCTCAGTTACTTCAGGACTGCTGCAGTACCCTGAGATGAGTGATGCCAGTGAGATCTTCCTGCTAGGCACTGCATACTAGACAAAGAATATCACACAGATAGTCTGGTTCTGGTGGGTACATCTCGAGAAATGGTTCCTCAGCTCTCCTGTGAAGTGGCTCTTGTGCTATCTTAGCACCACAGTAAGACAAAGAGAGATAACATCCTGACAGAAGGGTTCAGGAAATGAAAAAAAGAAGACCACAAGATAGGCCAATGTCCATGACTGTGTAAGTTAGCTATTGAGGACAGAAAAGTAACTAGGAAAGTCAACATAAAAGCACAACATGAAGGAGATGCAGAAAAGTATCTGAAATCATGCGCAAATATGTCTCAGATGCTTTTGAATTTCAAACGGCACTCATACCATTTGAAATCAAGTGTGGCCTTCCCCTTGATGTCAGTCCTCTTTAAGTCAAGGTCTTCCAGGGCCTTCAAGGCCCTCAAATTACATGACTGGCTTTTAAGTTCTGTGATATCTCTGATTAATCCTTCCCAATGAAGAAAAATTTCTCTATAAAGATGAACAGCTCTTCATTCTTGCAAACTGTTTGAAGATAGAAGAGTATGGTCTTTCTCTTTTGCACTAAGTGACCTGCATTTAGAGCAGATCTAGCTGTTGCCATAACCAATTAACTCAGTCATCAGCCTTGTATAGTGTTTCCCAGAATATTTGCATACTACTTCCTTACCAGCCCACTCCTCTCCAATACCAGGAAGCTCAGCTCAAATACTGGAAGAAGAATTTTCCCAAGCCCTTCTCCCTGAGCTCTTTTCTGTTCCCTGATTAATTCCTTTAAACCCCAGAGTATCGCAGACAGATTTTGGCACAGACTGATACTTCCTTCATATGTTGCTGAAGCCAAATGGGAATCCAGGCAGGTAAGTAGAGAATCCATCTCACACTGCGTAGAACAGACTTCGCAGCTCTGAGACCACTTTCAGAGACAGAAGTAGTAAGTGAGCAACAAGACAGCACACTACAGCTGAACCTGGGTAACGGGGCTTTTCAAAAGAGGAATGAGTAGGCTTCCTCTGTCCTGCCATCAGGAAATGCATTTACAGCATCAGCTTTCCACACTGTCAGACACAGAAATAAAAGCAAAATGTCAGCTGCTTTTTCACTTGGCAAAGTCATCATGCTTGAATGTGCAGGTGGCAACAGTGTGAATGCACACTGCTCAGCTGCAGGTGATGTGATACTACAGCAAGAAGCTGTGCTAATCATCCAGCCCAAAGAGACAGAAGGTACTTCTCCCACCATTTGGAGTCCATGCATAAATCTGGTGCTGGGTTCAATCCATAGCTTCATCCCTGCTACAGATATCTGCCTAAAGATATTTACCTAGGAGGGCAATTTGACTCTACATGTGTTCAAGGATTAGGAGTTCTAATTGGATCCTTTCCCTCCCTGAACTTCATGGTATGAGGAATTTTGCTTTTCAGGTTGTCCTTCACTGAACAGATTTGCTTTTGTTCTGTTCCCTTAGCCTTAAGTGAGAGGAGAAAACAGATTAAGAAACAAACATGACACTGAGATAATGTCTGTTTCCATTAAATACAATATTATTCAGCATGGAGCACGTTACCTGGCTGTCATGTCTTTAACCTAAAGGATAATTCTGTTACTAAAGACTGCATAGAATGGGTTGTTTTCAGCTGGAGTTTGGTCACCTCCTTTGCAAACTCTACCTGGATGACTAATTTGCCCTCCTGATACCTCTGATGATTTATTAGAGAATTTGCAGGTGCATTAAGATTATAAATAATGCACAGTGTCAATGTGTTTGATTTAGTAACTTAGAAAAAATATGAACCACACTGTCACTGTATGTCCTGGTTTTGTTAAAAACAAGACCAGTTCTCTTTTAGTGATCTTTCTTTTCAGCTGAGTTCTTCTAAGTGCCTTCTAAGCAACTGCACTTTTCTGAATTTTTGGCTGCATGTTTCTCAGACACTGTGCTCCAAGACAGATAAGAGTGACCAATGGAATGCTGAAGAAGCTCATGTTGAGATTTCTTGCTATGACAGCCAAGAATACTGATAAGATTTCACACATTCTGTCACGATTGGGTCGTATTTGCAAGGAGGGGCAGACAGAACAGGTGACTAAAATTGACCAACTGAGTATTCCACCCCATAAACGTCATACACCCTATAAAAGAGGGAGATCACGAGGGTCTCACTCTCTTTGACCATGGCTGGCACCTGAAGAGGACCCTGACTGTCGTGCCTGTCATCCGAGGCCAGGCCCCGCATCACTGCATCCAGTTCTGGTTTGCTGTGGAGTCCCTCCCAGGACTTCCGGGTGCCTGTCCTGCAGCTGCTGGAGCCACGCCAGCTCTGCCCACCACGGGAGGGGTTAAACACTGCTACCTGGGACATACATGACTGGGTTTTGTATATATTCTCTATTTATTAGTAGCATTAGTAAAGCCTTTAAACCCTTTCCAACTTAAAGCCTCTCTTCCTTATTCTTCTTATAACTTTTTCCTATCTAAGAAAAAGGGCAGGGGTGGGGAAGACCTCCAGTCTCTTTACATCTGCTTTATTCCCAGCTGTAAGACAACCAATTATAAAAGTGTTGGAGCTTAATCAATTAAGTGGGCTTCCTCATGAGGAAAAAGAAAAAAAATAAAAGAAAAAAAAGGTGAAAAAAAGAAGATAAAATCTAGGTTGCTCTGTTCTTAAAACAACACAATAGATAACTGCTTCACTCCAAAGCATCCATGAGGCACTTAGGGTATGTCTGAGATGTCATGTAACTAACAGAATCTCTGGGTTAGCCAGGCCTTCCCTAATAATGTGACACAAATGCCTCTTCCAAGCACATCCACCAGCGGACATGGAAGATCTGACCCATCCTTTTCAGGCTGTGTGGAAACAAGAAATACTCCAGCCCATGAGATTTTGAGGAGATTTTTGTGAGTTTTTAAGGAGAAGGGAAAGAGAAACCCTATGATTATTTTACTTGCATCTGCAACAAATAAGCAGAAGTGTTGGTCTTCAGCTGCTGCAGACTGACAAATCTCTGTCAAAAAATACATGTTTAGAACAGCTGAAATTTGTAAATTATATTATACTGGATCAGAGTAGTGCCTATAAGGGTTCAGGACCCCATTGTGCAGAATCAAGCCCTGGGTTTCACTGGTGATCCAGAGCTTGTCTCTGTTGGACTGGATTAGCTCAATTTCTGTCTTTTAATTAGGACTAATTTTTAACAACATAAGCACTCCTCAAGCAATCAGTCCATTTTAAGGAGACTTAAGTGGAAAGTTATCAGCCCGGGGGACAGAGCTGCACAACAATACAGGAGATATCTGAGCCCAAGAGATTCTGTCCTGCATATAAAACCTGCTCCTTTTCCTGGGTGCTAAACCAGCACAACGCACCCTACTAAAGTGCCTACTTAGGCAGAGAACTAAGTCATACTGGCATGTGAGCACGAGTCCAGGATGTTCCTGGGGTAGAAAGCAGGACTATAAAGTGAGGAGTATAAACTGAGTCTAACAATCTGCTATCATAATAGTAAATACTGTTACTGAGGAAGACAGAATAGCTTGTTCTCAGACAACTCTTCAAAACTGGGAGGAGATTCCTGGGAAACACCTATTTCTGAAATTATTTGTTTCTCAAATGCAGCATAAAACAAACAAATGAACAAAGTATTGAAAACAGCTGTTTCCATGTGAACTGCAGGTAAAAGCTACCATGGAGGCAACTTCAAGCTATGCTTCTTACATGAAACTCCATCTCTGCTTTGGCTGAAGCACCACAGTTGGAAAAATATCCAGTGTCGCTATGAGCTTGCTTTACTCAGAAGCAACCCAATCAGCTATTCTAGAAATTACTTTGCAAATCCACCAAGTCCTTTGAAATAAAATAACTTCCAATCTGAATCTGATAGTTGATTTCAGATCATCCTTGGAACAGTGATATGATATAGCTGGCAGACCTCTTCTCCTCTCATACAGAAAAAACAGTACTAAAAAGTTTTCAGAAAAGAAAAAATTAACCATAGCTCTGTGACAACCTCTACCCAGAGGGGTGAGGTGGGCCAGACCCCTGGGCCCCATCAGAGACTACGATATATTGTAACAACATCAAAATTGAGTGTAAAAACTAAGCCTCTTTTAAAGACGATTTTGTTATTATGGACAAAGATGTTGTCTGTTTTCTATCGAAGTACTCAGGATAGAAAGTTATTTCCTGCCTCACTGGCCCCATTTCTCTGGGCATGCACAATTACACTGATGCAATATTTGAAACCCACTCAAGACCCAGCTTCCACTTCTCCCCACTACTGCCAGTGGAAACCTCCTCTGGCACCTCTCTTGTCTTCCTCTAGTCAGAAATACTCTTCTGCTTCCTGACTCAAGTATGTTCACGGCCAATTTATTCACATTTTTCTTTTACAATATTGTCCTTCACTTTAAGTAGCTCTTCCTTCACTGCAGTGTTTACCTCTATCACATGTTTAGAGAGATGAGTTGCATCCCTTCTTTACCTTTTTCCTCAGCATTTTAACACATCTCCATGTAGTTATAAATTTCCTCTTTCATGCTCCTTTTAATCTGTCACTGTGCAGGCTGGCTGATACAGAACAGGAACTGCTGACATTTAAACAGTGAGTAAGTAAAACACAGAGGAGAAAGTTGCAACTGTCACAAGAGAAGCTTTAACTATACAGGACATATGTATTAAAAAAAATAAAAATAAAAAAAAGTCTTCTCTATTTCTAATTGAGGCTGGGGTTTTTCTAAGCACTCTCCCAAAGAGTTTATTCCCAGCTAGAGCTGTGCACAGGAGCAGCTATGTCAATGTGTTGGCAGTTACCAAAAGCTCTGAATATTTTCTCTTTCTCCTCAATTTTTTGTTTGTATTTTGATTGTTTGTGGCTTTAAAAACAAATTTCTTTTATTTAATGAAAAATAAATCTGAAGGAAACTGCAAAGAGAAATGTCTTCATTCACAAAGAACAAAATCTTTCGCTCAGTAAGAGCCACACTCGTTGAGTGAAGAGTGGTATGTATACACTTAACTCCAGCATAAACGAAATGTCTGACACATATTAAAAATATATCTGTTTGTATATGATGTGTTAGTCTCATGCAGTGTTTCAGGTTTGTGATGGGTCTTTCTCTTCTTGATTGCTGAGAAAGTACAAACTGTGTGTCTAAAAGCTTTTCTTGAAAAAAACATGTTTTAGTAAAACCTTTCCAAAGTCCTTTTGCGAATTAAAATTTTAATTAACACATGTATTTTCAAGGAATTCAATGAACAGCTACACCTAGGACAGGTATGGAACAGAGACCAGGTAGTCCCACACAGTTTCTGCCACTTCAGGGTACATGCAGGAAGTCTCATGCTGCATGCAATAACACAGTGGGAGGGAGGCAGAATGAACAGTTTCACTGCCAATATCAAGTCAAGGACAAAATTTCAAGTCCATTGATTATGCAAGTTCAGCTCTGTCAAGCACTAAGAAGGAGGAGTGCCAGAAGGAAAAAAGAATGCTATTCCCTTCTCATGAAGAGAAGGGCAGTGTTCAGGTGCCCTTGAGTCATGCCTGACTGGCTGGCTCTTGGGGCAATGGAGCCACATACTGCAAGGGGACTGGAAGAGGCACCATCTAACCTAGAGAGCAAGTGACCTTCCCAAGCACACCCAGGGTTCTCCCACAGACAAGGCCAGCAGCTGAGACAACCATCTCCCCCTCAGTTACCTTAAAGACAAGGTTAAAAATTCTTTTCTGCTGGTCAACTTTGCCTGTGCTCACCATCAAAAAAGAAGAGGTGGATCCAGGGACACAGAGAGATTTGCTATCTGCCAACCTAAACACGGACACAGATTTCTTTGCCATCCCTTTACCTTTAATTGTTGTCTGCCTTCCCCTTCATTGCTCCCTTTCTGTCAGGAGACAGGAGTTATCAAAACAGCTCCACCATCCAGACTTGGGTTTCTTCGTTTCTTTCCTTATTTTCCACAGAAGATAATTCACAGCCATTTGAATCCCAAATTTCTGTTGATGTTGCATGTTTTACATTCCTTCAAAGTCAGTATCACTGCAAATAACCACGAGACTCAAATTATGCTGCAAAACCATAAGCAGCTGGTAAGCAGCTTCATTCTTATAGGTAATGACAAACTCAAATTGTAAAAATATGCACAAAGTGAGCAGATTAAATTTGTTGTTTGTATGAATGTGTTTCTGCAATGTGAGTGACAGCATCCACCCAATTCGAAATCAGTTCATTTAAAACTGTGGGAGAATGGGGGGGGGGGAAGAAATCAATTCTCAAATTGCACAGCGTGATCATCAATTTGTGCCTAGAAGAGAGACACTACTTTTTTTAAAGTGTTTTGTTTCTAATACGCACTGGGATTTGTACCAGTGATAGGAAGATCACTAGTAACCTTTGCCGTATCAGTAATTGCAGCTGATACCCTTTAGAAAACCACATGATCACCTGCTCAGCAACCTGCGGAAATTCTCAGCCTTCTCAGCAGAGCACTACATCCTTTGAGACACACACTCCAGCCACTAAAACCAACCTGCAAGAAAAAACTGGTTATATCCAAGCTCTCACAATCAGGCTGTAGGTGAAAAATAAGTCAGCAACCAATACAGTTCTTAAAGCCATAACTTCCACAAATGCTTAAGGTTCTGTGTAGACTTGAGCAAGCACTTGATTTCAGCACATGGAATGAATATACAAAGGCAGTGCAGAGCTGCAAACTTCCAAAGAGGAGCATCCAAGGCTGAGGTAGAGTGTTCTCTGCCCCACCACTGAAAGAGAACTTGGAAGACCCAGTAACTTATATTTTTGGAGTTACACATCACCAGGAAGGTCTGAATAACTGTAATGCATCATGCACTAAACTCCTGCCCAGCTCCAAATATGTTTCTGTAGATGAGGTATCCTATGCAACACAGGCCAAAAATTCAGCACTGACAAACTCTATTTGTGCCAGAAGTATGCAGCTGTCAAGAAACCACCACTTTTCTCTGCCCCATGAGAATCAACTTCAGTTATGAAAGAAGAAAAAAAAAAAAAGCAAGAAATGTTCAGGTATACAGCAACAGAAGTTAAAATGAAAAGTACACAGAACTCACTTCAATGTGGACAGAGAATCAAACAGAAGCATCTTTTGGTCTGCCATGAAGGAATCCTAGATAAACTCTTTAATGTACGTGAAATTTCCTTATTTCTCCCTCTCTTATTTCTCTCTCAGAGAGAAAACTTCCTGCTTATCCATGTCACGCCCCTCAAAGAACGCTCTTGGCAAGCAGATGCTCAGCAGGAGAAACGCTAGTTAAGCTCTTTGTGGAGTACCTCTACAATCAGCAGGCTGAAGGTTGCCCATTTCTTCCAAGGATGCTAAATAACAACACTCTGCTCTCAGTGCCAGTTTACAAATAAGACAACCAAGTAAGACCTCAGCAGACACAAGTGAGAGCAATTATATGATTCTAACAGCAACAGGTACAACAGAGGCAAGAAAATATAAAAGGAATGTTTCTCAAGAAAACCACAGGAAGAAAAGACCTGGCCAGTTCTCCTCCTCCTGGTTTGGATCATGAATGGAATAAATCAGCTGACTCTTATTGTGGTTGTTCCACTGGTATCATCTCCACAGTAAACAATTTGTTTCCCTGGAAGACATCTTGCTTCTTGGTTTTAATGGGGATTCCTGAAAAACAGACTAAGCCCTACAGGTTGCTATTGGAGGATCTGGTATCAAATACATGAAAAAGGAAGATCCAAGGCTGGTATAGAGTAATCAGCCTTGAACAGCTATAGAACTTATATTGTTTCATTTTTCTGAAAGCACTGAAGCAGCTACGTGGGATTTTTCTTTCTACTCTTGTCTCAGCAACAGACATCATGATTGCATCCAAATTAATCAATTTTTTGAAGAAAATCCCTGTGCTAGCCATACATTTTAGAAAAAAAAGGCCTATAAAACCATTCCTTGTGAAAAATGTGTCCATCAGACTACACTACCTCTTCATCTTCAAAATGCCATTAAAATTCATATACTCAAAGCATGAGACAAAGAAAAAAGGATCTAGAATAGATCACCAACACAGTCATACTATGAACTAAGGCTGCAGAATTCATCTTATACTCTTGCTCACTTAAGAATAGTATAGAATAGTATAGTTCAGCAGAAGGGACCTACAACAATCACCTAGTCCAACTGCCTGTTCTGTGATGGACAGAGTATGTGACCTTGGTTATGCCTTAAACAATTTGTATTGCAACTTCTAGTGGGCAAGAAGAGGTACTGCAGAGGCAGAAGGCTACCTGCAGTGCTGCAGAGGCACAAGGGTACCTTTTCCTTGAGGCCCACTCCTTCTTTGCAAAACATAGGCAACAACCTTGAAATGAAGGCATTAACCACGCTTGATCAAAAGCAGGGTTGTACAGCGCTCACAAGGGCTAGGGAGAATCATGATCCACTAGAGACTCCTAGAGCACCAAATGACTCATTTCTGGGACCACCAACTTATTTCTGGGACAATCTAAGATTACAAATGCGAAAGCCTCCTTAATTAGCACGAGAAGCGAGCAGAAAGAGATGAACCGCTCTCTTCTATCTCACATGCAAATGAACTGAAGTATTTAAAACTTCCCACTTGGGACGCCAGTTGTGCACTCGCCACCTGAGTACTATAGACATCGTCACTGGATTCTTGGGGTCGTGATATCTTCCTTTTTGTCTTCTGTTTTCTTCTCCATCTGTTTCTAACTTCATCCTGAGCACATGAAGGTAATTTTGTTATGAGTTTTGTCATTGAGATCTTGTAAAGTTTCAGGATATAGTTACAAGTTTTTGCAAAGCCACTATTCACTGTAATTCCACCAAGTTTTAAGTAAATTCATTACCTGATTGAACCTCTGTAGTAACTGTCATTATTCTGAGTTACCACACAAAGTATCACAAAGTTAACGTTGCCCTCACCCCACTGAGTGGGACAAGACATGTACGAATGCCTTTAAATGCTGACAGACATGGGGTATCAAGCACCTCTCTAGGAAGCCTGTTCCAGTGCTTGACCACCATCTGGTTAAAGAAGTGTTTCCTAATGTCAAGTTTGAACACTCTTTGGTGCAACTTTGAACCACTACCACACATCCCATCGCTAGACACCAGGGAGGTCAGCAGCTTCCTCTCCACTTCCCCTCCTCAAGAAGCTGCAGAAAACAATGAGGATGGCCCTCAGTCTTCTTTTCTCCAAACTATACAAACCCAAAGTCCTTAGCCATTCCTCATAGGACATTCCTTCCAGGCCTTTCACCAGCTTTGTTGGCCTCCTCTGGACGCATTCAAGTGCCTTAGCATCCTCTTTAAATTGTGGGGCCCAGAACTGCACACAATACAGGCAGAAGCTATCTGAGAACAAAGGTAGATGGGCCCCCAATATCTACTACATGCTACAGTGGGCTGGAAACCTCCTGTCTGATCTCAGATTCTCCAGTTTTTGTGACTTGGAAACACCTGACTGCAAAATGAAAGACCACATATGTCACAGGTTTCAAGGATTACAGGCAAAAGAAACACCAGAAGTAAACACCAGCACTACTTGCTGGCACAACAACTTGTAGTTCTGTAGTACAGTTTCTGTCCTGCTTCAGGAGCCGATAAATTAGCATAAGCAGTGGAGCACAGTCTAGCTGATGCATGAGGTTCTAGAGCAGGAGAGAGGCTCAGCAGAGAACTGTGAATGTGATAAACAAAAGACTGAGTTGGAAGAGGAGAAAGCAGAAACGACTGTGTTTATTTCACTGTCTGTTTCAGCCTGTACAGGTCTGTATCGCCTCTCACTGACTTCTCCATGAAAAACCAAGGACTTAATCCCCACATTACAAGGAGATGAAGTGAGGCAAATGCAGCAGCAAAATATAAACTTCATAAGCCACACAGAAGGCCACTATTAAGGTGCTGTTCAACACTAGCACAGCTTCCCTTTAGGCTTATCTGGCGTTCATACACGCTCACATCTTCACTAATGTAAGCTTAGCACAGAGTCTGCTTTTTCAGAGCTTATAGGCAGTGACTTAAATACCATTATCTTCAGGAGGGTTTAAACCTCTGCTATCTTCAAGAACAAGGGGAGTCCCTCTGGACTGTGTTTTGTGGTTTACCTGAACCAAAGCTGTCAGTAAGGGACACAAAGTAGGCAGTCCCCCATGCTGACATATTCCAGATGGCAATCTGGTTGCATTTGTCTTTTGCTTACAGTATTTTAAGAATCCTTATGAATGAAAACAAGTCTTCACTTAATCTTGACAGATAAAGAAGTGAATGCCAAGCAGCAGTCCTCACTCTAAGCTGCTGCCAATAAAACAGAAAAATATGCCCGTAATATAGCCCAGTAAATATCCACCCAGAAACCCAAACGTACCCTTCCTCGTGCGTGGACTATACAATGAATTCAAGTGGTACTGGCAGCATGAGGAAGCAATTTAGACAGTAGCATTCATGTGCACCATTATATATGAAACAAGTTACACCGTAATCTTTGGCCTAAGCCTCACTTTGGTGTTAGATGCTGGGAAGAAAAAATACTGTGCACATAATGCTGAAACAAGGAAACCAAATTGGCCCTTAGCCTTTGTGAGGTGTCCCTTCCTGAGACAGTGAAAAGGTTAAGCTATTATAGTTGTAGGTGGTCTGCAAGCAATATCTGTATCAAGTCTGATTCTTCGTAAACTGGAGGGGACCTTGCTGACAAAATCGCAATTTTTTTTCTTTCTTCCAGGAGTGCCGGAAGAGATTTCGAGAGTGGGATAAGAAATTCTGCACCATTCAAAAAATCCTAAGCTGACAGTAAAATGAATTCAGAGGTGATCTGGGAAAATCCACATTAAACTAAAATCAAAAAACATGAAATCCAAAGGAAGATCTTCCTGAAAGTGGGGATAATAAAAAGTTAACTAGCAGATCACGTGTTCCAGCCAAAGCAAGCCTGTCATCCACCAGAGGTTTGTTGCTTTGCTCAGTTTGAACATCTTCCTCTGCATGTCAGAACTGGCAGATAAAAAGGGTTCTGGCCCCATAATTTAGGAAACAAACTGTAACCTTTAGTCCTTGGCTTGCTGTGTCAGTGTGCACAGATTGCACATTTCCATCAGCTTGGGCTTTAACTCCAGTGGGAAAGAAGTGTCCAAAAAACACCTTTACTTTCCAATTTATATTTGCCCTGGGAGATCTTGTTTTTCCTCTTTGAAACTATTTCTAATTTTAAAATAGGTCTCTGCTTAATGAATTAACATTTCCTGGATTTTACCACTCTGCGGAGGCTTCTCCTTTATTAAGTGAGCAAGTTCCAGCCACATTTTGCTGATATATTAAGTCATCAGGCAGAAGAGCTGGTGCCCTTGACAGAATCTTGACAAACATCAGAAACTCACGCTTCTCCAAAAGATGTTTTTTGAATTTGCCTTCTCAGCAACTCCTATTGTAATGCAAATCGTGATCCTGGCATGAAACATTACGTTAGAATGACCACCCACCCAGAGTAAATGCTGTTAAGTATGGGAAGACTGCTTCCAACTCAGGCTAGTCACGAAGCTGCAAGAAAAGGCATGCACCTCAGCTGTTACTCCTTTGCTGCAAACCTCCTCCCCATGCCTTTAACTGCAGTCTCTAAACAGTTATTCCTCTTTAGTGGATTCATGGATCTCCAGCTGCAGTGGCTATTTGTCCAGTTTTCAGACACTTGTTCATTTCTGTGCAAGCAACCTTATCATATTGTAGCAAACAGTGCAAAATCTGCTCTTCTCAAAACTATTTCTCCTTCAAAACAGGTGCTGAAAAGCAATAAAATGTAACACTCTTATCATACAAACTGTTATCATCTCACATACATATCTTCATGCCTTGCTATTTCATGTAATCAAACTAGACGCTTTCTTCTCCAGTTTGATCTTGCATTCAAAACACTCCAACTAAAACTTGGGTGGCTTGCTCTATTCTGTGAGAATTTTGCTCCCCTGGTTAAAAACCAACCAAACAACCCACAACACCAGCTCTTTTGCTTTCAAAGACAAAAATCATGTTTCCATGCCATGGGAGTTCTGCAGTAAATGTTGAAGGTACATATGACATCAATAATACCATGCATGAAACATTACCACGACTCTACAGTTTCTTCAAAGGAAAATGAATGGAAAATGCACACATGAAATATAGTACAAAAGAGAATCATCAGGACCACCTCATCAGCTTCCTCTGAGGCCAGCTATTCCAATCCCCAACTGCAGCCAGCATTCAGCATCGTCTCAGTGACAGTCTTGTTTTGACTGAATGTTCAGGCCAAGCAGCCCAGAAAGGCAGTGTAACTGTGGCAGAACAAAGGAATCTCATTCCCAAATACTTCTGCATTGTTTTCAATTTCTCTCCAAGACACCACCTCCTTTTCCATTTCCTGCCATTAGGTTAAAACTATTTATCACACATGGAAGGAAATATACTGAAACCATATAAAAATCTGGCCTGAAATCCAGGTAGGGTGTGGAGGGCATACTTTATTACTGTTTCCCTGCTTATTGCAGCAATATCCTTATTAGAAACAACTGTCCAAATACCGGGTACAAAAATTTCTGCAATGCCTGTTTTTTTATGAAGGTCTGGCCAGATTTTGGAGCGAGGATGAAAAAGGGACTCATACACTTAACGCTACTCTTTCTTTGGGTTTACTCTGGCTGAACCTGCCTGCAACCTTTGTAATACCTGCCTCAGTGGCATGGCGCGAAGCAAAGCAAGACCTGCGCACTGCACAGCAAAATGTGCAGCCAGCTGGTAGGGTGCCAGATACGGCATTACCCGCACACCTTGTGTGGAAGGTCTCTCCCCTGACATGGGACTTTTGTCTCTGCTTGTTGCTGCCCTCTCCTGCTCAGATTCTTCAAACAATAGGCTCTGAGGTCATGAAGCAGTGACAGGCATGCTGACCTGGGTCCCCAAACAGCTCTTCCAGGTGCAGACCCTACCAGAGGTTCATAGCTCATCCCCTCTCTTGCCACATGCAAAGGAATGGGGGTAAGGGGTGCACAGCCTCCACATGCCAAGCGCACTTACCTCCCAGAGCTTGTTTCATAACAAAATCCATTGTGATGTCTTCGGTGTGCTGCCCACCTTCACGCCTCACATGCACAGAGACCAGGAATCCTTAGAGGGCAGCCTGCAAAGAGGCACAATCAAAAGAGGAATAGTGTCTCTAGGAGGAGAAAAGCCTGATGTCTGACATGTCTCTGCTGTCTCCTCACAGCTTTCCTCCCATTGTTTGAGTGCTGGCAAGTTTTAAAACCCCTACCCCTGCAGACCCTGGCTTTGCAGGACAAGGCACCCAGGAAGCAGAGATGCATGCTGACAGGCAGAAAACGGGCAGGAGGAGGAGGAGGTATGGGGACATGGTGGTTCCCCCAAGCAGGGCAGGTGGCCAGGAGTGAGCCTGGAGGAGCAGCGCAGTCCTCCTCCCGGTCTCCTGCAGACGGGCAAGAAAGCGTTAAACCTTTGAGCTTTCTTGTTTCCCCACCTGCTTCTCGTCCTCTAGGTTTTCGAAGGGCTAGGTTCCGAGTGGCAGCTCCGCCGGTGACCGCCGAGGGGGCATTTGAAGGTGAAGTGCTCCGCAATTGCCTGGTGGGGGGCAAGCGGGAGAAGCTGGGCGACTCGCGTGTGGATGCAGCCCGAGCGGCGAGATGGAGAGCACAGATGCAGTGCAGACTCCCCCAACCTAACGCTTCAGAAACCTCACCCAGAAAGCCCCCAGCGGAATGCCAGAAAGGGCTGCACCTCCTCAGGAGGAGCCGAGACGGCTCAAGGTTGAGAGCAGCCGGCAGCCGGTGCAGCACAACAGCCTCGCTGCGCAGGCTGCTGCCTCCCTCTGGCCTCGGCGAGCGATGTGCTCGGCTCGGGAGCAGGCTGCCACTCCTATGCCCGGAATCTGCCGCGGTTTTGGGTCACAGCCGTGCCGTAGGGCTGCGCGGCCCACAAGCACGTGGGAGGACGAGGCCTTCCTCCACCCCTGCATGCCCACACTCCGCCGTCTCCTCATTGCCCTTCCGCACGCCGGCCGCCACAGCACAGCTCGCCCGCCCCGGCGCCGATACCTCGTTCGGCGGCGGGCGCTGTGCTGAGTTGTGCCGGGCCGGCGGCAGGTGAATGCGGCGGCTCCGCTCCTCTCCACACCGCTCAGCTCCGCTCCTAGAGGCTCCGGCCGGCGCCCATGAGCCCGAGGGCTGCCGGTAAAGTTGCGGGTGCAGTGGTGGGGAGAGAGAATGAGCTCCCTACTTTTCCCCCGCGACCCTCTTTTTATCACAGGATTTCCGGACCATCCCACCGACACGGTTCCTCCTTCCTCCTCCCCTCGTTGCGGGAGTTGGGCTCTCTCCCTCGCCCTGCCTCCAGCTCCCCCGCCCCTTCCCTGTACCGCCCCCGCCCCTTGATGCGATGCTCGCTGCCGAGGAGGACCACAGCGCGCCCCAGCCCCTCGGAGGGGTGCGTGTATTTGCATGTATGTCCCCTCCACCCCATCCCCGTCTCTCTGCGGCAGCCATGTGTCCTTGCGCTTTGCCGTGGGGAAAGGAGGAAAGGTTGTCAGCTCGCTGTTGCATTTTGCAATTGCTTCCTTGCATCTCCTCCGGAGTCAGTGTGCGTGTGTCAGGGGAAATCTCTGCAATTACGGCTTCCTGCTAGAGGGAGAGGGTGGGAGAGCTATCCGCGTCCTCCGTTCCGAGTCCTTCCCGGACATCCCCTCTCATCCCCTAGGTCCTGGAGGGAGTTGGAGTGGCAAGGGAGAAGATACGGAGGACGCAGAGCCTTCTCCTCCCTCCTTCGCCTCGGATTTTACTGTGGCTGGAGAAAGCTCGCCAGCTGCTCAGCTCAGTTGTCTCGCTTTCCAGCGGTGTTTACAGCCCAGGAGGAAGCTGGAGGGGGTAAACGGAGGGGAGGGAAGGGGAATGTCCCCTCCCTGCAGTTGCCAGCTGAATAGCGCGAGTGCAGCACTCTGTTGTCGAGTCCGGATTCGGGACAGCATCTGAGGATGAGGAGGGAGGAGCTGCGTGCGGTGCAAGTGCTATGTGACAAAGCAGAACAATACTCCCTCACGGCACCGGCACACACCTTTAGGGATGCCGACAGCCGGCTTGGGCCCTGATGGGGAGGAAACAAGCTCTGCT
Source organism: Caloenas nicobarica (assembly GCF_036013445.1). Lineage (NCBI taxonomy): Eukaryota > Metazoa > Chordata > Aves > Columbiformes > Columbidae > Caloenas > Caloenas nicobarica. Next base: position 42,701,764 of record NC_088284.1, on the reverse strand, counting down.
GCTGATCCACCCTTCTGTCGACAGCAGATGTGGGAAAGAACCCCCAAAAGCAACCAATATGGGGCTAAAAGTAGGGAGGGAGTGGAATGGTGCTGTCAGAAGTGCGAGCCCAGGGGAGTGGGAGCCCAGGTGTGTGGGGGCAGTGGCACCGGCACCATCGGGAGGCTCTGGCATGGCCTGTTGGGTGACACCATCTGAAGGTCAGGGAGGGGTTGCACCTGGCACTGTAGGAAAAGGCATGCAGGTCCAGCTTAATGGCAAGCAAACTAATCCCGCTCAGGACAGCAATGCCCTTAATAACATGCTTTAATTTTTGTCATCCTGAAACGGTCACGCAGTTGAACTACATGATCATTGTAGGTCTCTTCCGCTGAACTATTCTATTCTATTCTATTCTATTCTATTCTATTCTATTCTATTCTATTCTATTCTATTCTATTCTATTCTATTCTATTCTATTCTATTCTATTCTGTTCTATTCTATTCTACTCTATTCTATTCTATTCTGTTCTACTCTATTCTATTCTTGAGTTCCCAGAAAGCCACTTTTCCAACAGACACTAGTATCAGCCTAGGAAGCTCAATTGGGTAGGCTTGTGCTAGACTTTTACTAAAGAATTTCAGAAAGGAAAAATTAATTCCAGAGAGGGTAGGGAACCCTCTTATTTTAAGCCTTAACTTGCCTTCAGCATTTCCAATCCAAAGGACATACTGGTATGTTTTTCATGCTCTCTTTTCCAAACATACGATGTGTGTATAGCTGTGGCTCAGCAGAGATGGCTGTGCCCAAGGAATGAACCTGAGAGCCTGCTGGATTTGTGTGTCCAGGTTCCTGTGCATTTAACACATTATTTCCAGGTCTGTGTTGCCTCCACAAGCGCCCACATAATTTTCAGCAGGGCTTATAGTTTGAGTCTGTCATACAGCACCTCATATTCTTCCTTCATCATGTGATTGTTCTTGCAGAAGAGGACAGTGTGCCCACCCCACACTACTAAATCTCCAGGTGCACACTTTGCTCTTATATCCTGGAGTTTGGGCAGAAACAATTCAAATGTCCTCGAACACAAGGAGTGTTGGGTTAGTAGTTAAAACCCCTAATTGCCTAAACCCAGGTTTCTCCTCCCTGATTTGTGGATCCTGGAGCATTGCTACATCAAGGAACTCCTGTAGCAGCCAAGGGTCAGGACAGTCAAGTGGAGTTGCTGAGAAATGTTATTCTTCCCGTCCATAGGCTCCTTACAGGCTTTGCAACAGCACAACAGCACAGAAAACAGAGTGATGTCATCTGCAAGGCCTTTCACAAGCCAGGCAAAACAACAGGCACATCAAGGAGAAGACTCTGAGAGGTCCTTGAGCTTCTCATGGACCTGTTTATAGCTGCTTCTCTGTCCCCAGAACTGGCTGATTCTCCAAAGGTCACATACTCATGGTTCTGCCCCAAAACTTCTTACTTTTTACAGATTAAACAGCTGCCACAGAAAATCAAGATACACAAGACAATGAAACATGACCCCAAACCAGCCTCTTCACAACTTCCTCTTCTTCAGGAGAACACGGTACAGGATCACCAAACCACAAAACCCACTGAGATCCTCCTAGTCCCAGCTTCAGCATCTCTTCCCTACCTCAAGTTCCAGCTTCAAAGCAACTCCCACAGGATGTACATGAAGATGAAAACCCAAATGTTTGTGAGCCTGATTTTGGTACCTCTCATCCAGGTGGTACCCTGAATTATCAGTGATAAAGTATCCCACCAGTACTCATCTCACCACACAGGATTCAGGCACAGTGAAAAGAAAGGACATGGTCAAAAATAGATGATGTCTATAGATCTGTAACTAATAATGGTCCCAGAAAGGCTTCTGGAGAAGGTTTTTACCCAAGTAATTGAACAGAAGTGTTTTGACATAAGCTTCCCTCACTTTTTGAGAAACCAAACTCGATGAAAGGACTCATGGGGATCTGTTATGTGATTTACCTGAGATACATGACTTCCGCTACAAGAGAAATAACAGCTTGCCCAGTATGGCAATTATACGAGCAATGTCCCAAGGATCTTCTTTCTGATGGCATATAACTATATATTATGTCCAGACTATGTTGTGAATATGAATCTGGCAGTAATGCAATTTAATAGTATATTTACTGGACAGTAATAAAACTCAGAAATAGCAATATCTCCTCATCAGGAACAGCAATTGGTATTCGCACGTGGGATCTATCCCAGCACCAAGGACAGAGGAGAACTGCTGCACACACCGAGAACTGACACACACGCTGTCAAGTCCAAAACTTACCAAAATACTACAGCCAGTTCTTAGTCTGTTTTGCACTGTGTGACTAAGATGTACCTGATCCTGATTGTGGGAACAGGCTTAATTCTTCCTTTACAGAACCAGAACAAAATGAATCCACTCTCTGGCCTTAGTGCAGATGAAGAATACAGAAAACTCAGAGCAAAGAGATCCTCTATAGAGCTTTGTCCGTGGAACTCAGGTTCCTTGGCCATCATCTGGGAATCTGTGCATTTATTGATGTCTGTGTGTGGTGGAATAAGCAAATAATCTGTTTTGGTCACATTTTCCATTAAAAAAAATACATATATTCAGGTCTCCAAAAAGAAGGAAAAGTCTGTTTCCAGAAAAAGAAAAAAAAAAGAAAAAAAAAAGAGTCAAGAGGTTTCATTTCAACATCTTTAAAAGCAATGCTTGATTATTCGATTCCATATGGTGTTTGACTGCTAAACTGAAATCAATGCCATGTAAAAATGATACTAATAAGAAAGGTCACAAACGAAGTGTGAAGGTTACAGTAAACACTTAAGCACCTGTCCAAAATGAACCAGTTGGGTTTTTTCTTTTTCCTGTTTCTTTGGTTGGTTGGCTTGGTTTGGTTTTTTGCCACCTCATTATCAATTCACACTGATGTAACAGCAGCACTGTTCAGGGAACTGCAGGCAGAACCGCAGCCAGATTATTAGTTTATGAGTCATCAGACACTTGCTAAGTGTGGTTTGTGGAGAGTAGTTGCTGTCTTTCCAGTGGTTTAATTCACCAAACACAAACCAACTGCATGTTTCTGCTTGCTGTTCAGCTGTCAATTCTGACTATCAAAACATTTCAAAATTCAGTCATTTTCGTCTCTTCAAAAGTATTGTTTTGTTTCTTGTTCTACTCAACTTACAGCAGGCTTTAAGTAAGTTCTTTATATTCCAACCAAATACAGATATATATTTATATTCTTTTAAATAACTTGGTGTTTCCCTTAAGTAAAAACTGTGAAAGGGCTTTCCAACCATTTCTGCTAGCTCTGAAGAAAAAGTCACTTCAGAGTTCTTGCAGATCAGCTCTCTAGGTGAGCATTTGCTGCAGCTATCACATGACCAAATTTTAGCTGCCTGGACTTAGAAAATCTGAAACAAACTTGTATCGATTGCCCTGTCTCCATGACATGCAGACACAGGCATGCATATTATATTTTCTTTTTTGTGAGCACAGGTGTCCAAGCCTGGTTTACGAACAAGTTCCTTCATAGGCTTCCATTTACAGCTTCTAGCTCCTAAGCTAGTGGTTTTTCATTTGTACCCTTTCTTTTCTACCCAGCTTGTCCCTGTAGCTCCATCCCTTTCTCTGTTTCTTGTTCTCTGAATAAGGTCTTGCCTTGCCAGATAGAGAGACCCATCTCACCAGAGCCCTCATTCCTACAGATAGGCATGGTGGGGTAAAGATTCTAGCTCTTACCTCCAGGATTTACTGCTCTATGTTATAAGGCTTCTCTGACAGACAGAAGTTGTCCACAAGGTTGCAAATCCACCTTTATCACTCAGGTGATCAAATCATGATGCCTCTACCCGAAGCATATCAAGTTTTTTGTTGTGAGATTACTGTTTCAAGTATTTTTGACAGGAAGTTTCTGTCGGTAAATAAGAGTCATCCAAATAGAAATGTGTCAGTTTATACAGAAGTTTAAAGGCAAAAGAGCTAAAGAAAATATTTTTACTTTCTTGTAAAAAAAGCACTGCACTTTGGCAATGACTAAATCATTTTGCCATGACTCTTCTCTTGTAGCAATACATGTCTATGTCAAAACTAAACACATAATCATAGCAGAGTACCTTTTTTTTCAGATTTTCTCTGTCATGGAGAGGGGAAAAGATGTGACATATTTTTCTCATTGTTGCAATTTAGAGTGAGTCATCGTTAAGCTGCAGCCCTTCTGCCCCCCGAAGTGGGTGACTAAAATCATGTGCTGCTCACTCACCCCTCCCCTGCTCCCTGTGGGATGGGGAGGAAAATCAGCAAACAAAAGCAAAACTCGTGTGTTATGATAAGAACAATTTAACATAACAAAAAAAAAACCCTCAAAAAACAAACCACAAGGGATACACAGTGAAATCTCTCACCACATGGTATTCCCAGTATTGCTGTTGGCCTTTTCCAAGCAAGCAATTCCTCCCAAGCAGCAGCCATGGACTCCCAACCGCAGCCGATGCCAAAACCTCGCCTCCCCATCCCAGAGCTCATGCTCAAAACACAGTAGCAGTGGACCATGCTGTCCAAAGAGAACTGAGAGCATCCCAGACCACCCTGCTGCCCAGCAATGAGAAACAGAGACTCAGCCCCTGGCCAGCGCCCCTTTTATAACTGAGCATAACTTTATATGGTATCAAATAACCCTTTTGCTAGTTTTGGGTCAGCTGTGTAAAACCCCCAGCTACCTGTGGAAACCCTGCCTCGACCAACCCAGCACATTCCACTCCTCATTCTATACAGTTTATATCATGCTCAGGTCTTGTAGTTACCAATACATTTCAATTAATTACTACCACTTTTCATATATACATGTACACACACACACACACACACATGCACACCAATATTATACCCTTAGCCCACGGCATCATCTCATCCTGCTAAAATGTTCATTGAGTTGAGTCCATTTAGTCCATGACTTTGGGTTCTATCTCTCAAAATGATATCCCAGGGCAAGAAAGATGGAGTGTCATGTTGGGATGTTGCGTTGTTGCATGTTGCACCTTGAACTTGTAGCTGGTGCATCTGGCATGGTTCGCATCCATGGTTTGCAGGTCAAAGGTGCCACCCTCAAGGATGTGTCTGCATGACAGTTGAAGCCAACTCTGATTCTATCATTGCTGCACTTTGTTCACTTTTATCAAAGTTCATTCTTTCTTAACCTGGAAGGCAGTTACTGAATACTGTTAGTATGGTGTACAGTATTATGTAGCAACTACCAGTAGCAATTAACATCCTACAGTTCACAACATGGGTGAGTATTCTCACCCAGAGTCAAGTCCCCCTGAGGTACACATTGGACTCCTCCATCCTTCAGCATTACCCACCAAGTGCACTCAGGTCCCTGAGCAAAAGCAATCCCATGGATGGGTTTGTCTTTGCCCAAGGCAGGAGTAACCCAGACTGTTTTGCCCAACACATTTTTCATTTGTACCACAGGGATTTTATCCCATTCTACAGTATGTGGAAGTTCTGATTGGGCAGGGCCAGCTCGATTGGTAGATCCTTTAGTGTTAACTAACCAGGTGGCCTTTGCTAAATTTGAATCCCAGTTTCTAAAGGTTGTACCACCCATTGCTCTCAGTGTAGTCTTCAAAAATCTATTGTATCATTCGATTTTCTGAGAGGTTGGTGCATGGTAGGGGATGTGATACACTCACTCAATGCGATGTTCCTTGGCCCAAGTATCTATGAGGTTGTTTCAGAAATGAGTCCCTTTGTCTGACTCAATTCTCTCTGGGGTGCCATGTCACCATAGGACTTGCTTTTCAAGGCCCAAGATAGTGTTCCAGGCAGTGGCACATGGCACAGTACATGCTTCCAGATGCTAGCTTGGTATCAGCTGCTGTGCCCTGTAGTTCTTTTCCCATGTAAAAAAAGTAGTCCAGAGTTCTGAACTCATCTTGGAAAGGAACTGTTCACCTCAGTAGGCATAATTTCCCAGCCATAACAACCAACTAAATTCCTTATTATTTTTAAGTTTTCATTGGACACAAAGTGAATGTGTACTTATCTCTTTAGATACTTGAGACACTTGTGGAACAGTTACTCTTAGCTGTGAAGTGTGATGCCAGCAAATTAAGCTGTTACAATCTTATGCTATTTACACTCAGATGTCTCCAAAGAGAGCATAATACTTGGATACAATCCAACAGCTCAGGAGTCCTTACACCTTCCTGTTTCGGTCTTGAGCTTGCTCCCCACTGCCTCACTTTTATAAGCAACCTAAGCATGTGATGGAGTAATTTCCTAGGTAGAGAGTATTTGCTGAATCAGGATGAGCGAAAGAGCAGTACCTGGAACTAGCAAGTCTGTGTGACCCACAAAATATAGACACACATTTCAGCTTAGAATGACTATTTTTTTTTCCCTCAGTGGAACCGTAAAGTATAATTTGTAATGTCATATAAATAAATAGATGTGAGTAACCAACTCGTTCCCTGCCTTTACTAGCATGATATTTCTTGCACCTGGTCTCTTCAGTGTCAGACAACTAACAGCTCCACAGCTGTTGTGGGAAGAAGATTACATGCAAGTAGCAATGTTGGAGATTCTACATCTTCAGGTTGCACAAGTGACCACAAAGTCCACCATCTACAAACCCTCTCTCCAAGTGGCTCCAAGGACATCCACTACCATTCCTCTTTCATCCTCATCTTGTCAGTTGACCATATATGTCATAGTCCCTATAATGTTTTTTATTTTCCTTATGATATTTTTAAGATTTCTTCTCATCAAGTGCCACACCCTCCTGACAATACTGTAAGTTTGCATTTCATCTCTCTTGCTCTGAAAGTATACACATGTGTGCAAATCAATGCAAGTAGAGCTAAAATTTTGTGTCTATTCTTGATTCTTCTCTTACTAGCATGTGTTTCATACCACATCTGTTAGGTCTATATCATCCCACTGTCTTCTTGGGTTATATAGCAACTAGTGAGTCAGACTCCAGGGATTTATTCTGATCCTGTAATAACTTTTATAACTAAAATTTATCAAAAGAAAAAAGAGCTAAACTTTTTATTTTTTCCATTTTCACATCATCACCATGCCCAGTGTATGCAAGTGAATGCCCTAGCAAAAAGGAAAAAAGTTAGCTGTGCTATACAATGTTAGTGTCTGTGAAACACATCCGCTGTGACTCTGTTAAACAGTTATGAAATGGATAGCTGACTACTGTCTGGTAGAATTTGGACTTCAGTAGCCATTAAAAAGTTCTTAAATTTAAATGAGGTGAGTATTAGATAAGAATGGCCAAAACACAGATTCCAATTTAAGCTAAAGCACTAGAGAAAGGATTTGACTTAAAGCAGCTCCTTAAGCTACACTGAAATAACTGGACTTAAGCAGATACTTCCATTAGTGAATGTATGTAGATGCTTTTGGGAATCCAGATTAGCTCCTCTAGGCCTGAACATCTCAAATGATGGGTTTCCCTGAATACAAATGATGTAATTTGGAAACATGATCTGCCAATGTAACTCTTACACAAGGACTGCCTTATGATCAGTCTTGGTTAAAATTAGTTACAGACTACATGGCAAAATCCACTGTGCTTTGTGAATCTTCAGAAGATGCAGATATAAAGAGGAAAATGTCCTATGTTGAAAGTCAAAGCATTTCAGGATTCAATAACTCAAATGCTTAATCATTAATGTGCCTGAATCTCCATGAAATACAATCATTGCCCTATACGCTTGTCTGCTTTTCAATTTCATATTGCTTCCCACTAATTAGTTATGTGCTGTTTCTCATCTAATCCACTTTTATAAAATCTAATCTTCAAATGATAGCATTTATCAAACACACAAAGCCAGCTGATGTACATCAAGCAAAGCAGATGATTATTCTTGCAGATAAAAATGGATGCCAGCTCCCCCTCCGGTGCCAGCTACAGTTTATCAGAGTGAGGTCAGTTACCCACTTTCTGAAACTAACTAACATGCAGAGGCAGGGCAGGGGGAGCTGAACTGAGGTCTGGCTGAAATTGCATTCATGCTTTGTCCATACAGGACTGAGAAATGCATGTTCATAGCAAGCTTAAGCAGCCACATAGAAAACTTTTTTTTCCTATTCCATTTATATTATTTTTAATCTAGGTTGCCAAGCTGTCTGAGAATGGTGGCAAATTCCTCGCTGGGGCTTCCTCTACAAATTGTTTTTTGTTTCACTGCCACTTAGTCTGCACCACAGCTATACTTTGGACTAAACCACTCACTTTAGAGAGTTTCCTGCTTCAGTATTAGGGTGGAATACTGATAAACATGCAAATAACGGATTAGGCCTTAGTGGCTTAGCACACACTTAAGCAACCTGGCTGAAAAAGAGCTGTGGCTTGATTCAGACCCCAAAGGAGTAAGAAGGAATCAAAGATTTTTATGGTGAAAATAGGACTTACACAACCAAACTGTGCATTCATTTGGTGTTCTCTATCTGCTCCATCATTTTTTGAAATCCACCAGCAAGTTTCAACCTCACATAACAGAGGAGTAGAAGTCTCAAAACACAAGTTTTGATTAATTTCATGGAAATTGTTGGCTTGGTAGAGAAGAGACAGTTAAATTTGTTAAGACATCATGATGGAAAAAGCATAGTAAGAATCCCCACTAGGCAACAGAGTATATACTGAGGAGACATTTTAAGAAATCCACATTACATAAGCTTGGTGGTGTGTTGGCTTTGTTTTCCCCTTCTATTTGAAATGGTGAGGGACTTAACTGGAACCATCTTTTCTGCACTCAACATTTTACTTGGAGTTACCTCTGTCACAAAATTAATCTCATCTGCGCATCTTTTAAACACCTCTGGGCTGGTGACTCAACAACTTCCCTGGGCAGCCTGTTCCAATGCCTGACAATCCTTTCTGAGAAGAAGTTTTTCCTAATATCCAGTCTAAACCTCCTCTGATGCAACTTGAGGCCTTGCTACTTGTGAGAAGAGACCAACACCCTCCTCGCTACAAACTCCTTTCAGGAAGTTGTAGAGAGCAATAAGGGCTTCCCTCAGCCTCCTTTTCTCCAAGGCAATCAACCCCAGATCCCTCAGCTGCTCGTCATAGGACTTGTGCTCTAGATCCTTCACCAGCTCCATTGCCCTTCTCTGAACTTCCTCCAGCACCTCAATATTTTTCTTGTAGTAAGGGGCTCAAAACTGAACACAGTATTCAAGGTGGGACCTCACCAGTGCTGAGTACAGGGCGATGATCACTTCCCTAGTCCTGCTGATCACACTATTTCTGATACAAGCCAGGATACTGTTGGCCTTCTTGGCTGCCTGGGAACACTGCTGGCTCATATTCAGCCACCTGTTGACCAAAACTCCCAGGTCCTTTTCTGTCAGGCAGCATTCCAGCCACTCTTCCCCAGATTTGTAGTGTCGCATGGGGTTGTTGTGACCCAAGTGCATGATCCAGCACTTGGCCTTGATGAACCTCATATAGTTGGCCTCAGCCCATTGATCCAGCCTGTCCAGATCCCTCTGTAGAGCCTTCCTGCCCTCAGGCAGATCAACATTCCCACCCAACTTGGTGTCATCCACAGGCTTACTAAGGGTGCACTTGATCCCCTCATCCAGATCACTGATAAAGATATTAAACAAACTGGCCTCAATACCAAGCCCTGGGAACACCATTTGTGACCAGCCACCAACTGGATTTGACTCCATTCACCAAAAAACTTTGGACCTGGCCATCCAGACAGACTTTTATCCAGCAAAGAGTATGGCCCTCCATGCCATGAGCAGCCAGTTTCTCCAGGAGAATGCTGTGGGATACAGTGACAAAGGCTTTATTAAAGTCTAAGTACATAACATCCACAGCCTTTCCCTCATGCACTAAGCGGCTCATGCTATCGTAGAAGATGAGGTTAGGCAAGCAGGACCTGTCTTTCATAAATAAAAACTAGAATTTGCCCTTTAAGAGTCTCTAGAAGTCTGCTACCTGTTATCTGCATGGATTTCAAATTGTACCACTCATTTATTGAAATTTCATTGAACATGTATGTGGCAGTTGCACACCCCCTGAGATCTGGACCTTTCAATAGGACAGTTGATGGCTCTACAGCACCTTTTGTGCCCCACTGTGCCTGTCCCCATGGTGCACCATCCACCTAGGATGGTGCACACAGTCACGCCCTCCCCAAGCTTGGGGACAGAGTGACTTCACCTCCACCTGCCTGGGAGCAGGAGTGGTGGGACCCTGAGTTGTTTGACAGGGTCCTCAACAAAGAAGGTGCTCAGAGAAGCAGAAAAACTTCTGGACCATATTGTAATGACCACAGCCAGATCTGACCAGGCTATAAAATGGAGTCCCCACTGAAGACCCCCTTTGAGTGGTCTTCTCGGAGCAGTGGAACAGTGAACTGGAGCCCTCCCCTTAGACTGGGATGCTGCGTAAGGAGACTTCCTGGTGGTGAAAGGTTTGGAGAGGAAGCCGTATAAGGAGCAGCTAAAAGTCATTTGGTTTGTTCAGTCTGGAGAAGAAGAGACTGAAAAGATACTGCATCACAGTCTACAGCTTCCTCACAAGGGGAGGAGGAAGGGTAGGTGCCAATCTCTTCTCTCTGGTAACAATAGCAGAATCCAAGGGAATGGCAGGAGGATGCGCCAGTGGAGGTTTAGACTGGAGATTAGGAAAAGTTTCTTCACCCAGAGAGTAATGGAGCACTGGAACAAGCTCCCCATGGAGGCAGTCGTGGCCCCAAGCCTGTCAATATTCAAGAACAGAGAAGACAATGCCCTCAGACACATGGTGTGAACTGTGGGGTTGTCATATGCAGGAACAGGAGTTGGACTCAATGATTCTTGTGGGGCCCTTCCAACTCAGAACATTCTATGATTCTCTGAACTTGTGACTACTGCCTCTTGTCCTGTTGCTGGGTTCCACCGACAACTATCTGACTCCCTCTTCTTTGTTCCCTCTCACCAGACATTTACACAAATTGACAGGATCTCCCTGAGCCTTCTCTGAAGAGGCTGAACAGCCCTCACTCTCTCAGCCACTCTGCATATGCTCCAGTCCTTTAGTCACCTTTATGGCCCTTTACTGGGTTTGGTCTAGTAAGACCATGTACTGTCTTGTACTGGGAAGCCCAGCACTGCACACAGCACTCTAAATGTGTTCTCACCAGTGCTGAGCAGAGAGGAATGATCACCTCCCTCAACAGCCTAGCAGCACTCTTTCTAATATAGCTCAGAGTGCTGTTGACCTTCTTTGTTGCAAGGGCATATTGCTGGTTTGTGTTTAGCTGCAGTCCACCAGGAGCCCAGGATTCTTCTCTGCTGAGCTGTGTTCCATCTGGTTGGTCCCCAGTGCTTACTGGTGCCTGTGGTTACTGATTCTTCAGATGCAGGACTTCACACTTCCCTCTGTTGAATATCAGGGAGTTTCCCTCTGTCCACTTCTGCGGACTGTTGAGGTCATCAACCAGCTGTCATGGCTCCCTCTTCTCTCTAGGGCCATATCCTTTGGGATTCTTCCAAGCAGATATTTGAAGTCATTGAAGTGTGATCTCCTGAAGCCCAGGTTTATGGTCTTGCCTCCTGTTCCCTCCTTGCAGAATCTTTCACCATCTCATGGTCACTACAGACAAGGTTGCTCCTGACCTCCAAATCCTTGAGTATCCCCTATTCATGAGCACATCTCCAAATGACAGAGTCTACCTTTATATTTTCTGCACGATCCCTGGAGCCAGCATGTGCTGACTATTGTCAGCTTTGCACTTAAACCCTGCTTGGAGAGCTGCCAGAGGACTTTATGAAGGGAATGTAGGTCCAGCGGAGGTGTTTTCAAACAGAGTAACATGCATCAGAGGAAGAAAAGTCCAATGGTGCAAAACAAAAAGGAGGTAACTGTCTGACACTGTCACATTGACACCCAGAGTGTAATCAGTGGAGAAAGAGGAATCTGAGGTGCCTACTGCACCCACTCCTGCATGTGAAAATATGTTTGGCTAAACTGCCACTGGACTGAACCACAGTTTGGGTGCTAGAGAAATACATTATCTGACCAAGAAGAATAAGGAGCCTGGGGAAACAGAATAACCTTTTTTCCATTTGAGCCCTTTGCACATCTTGCCCATAGAGACTGAGTCAGGCTGTTGTGAAACACCTAATACCAGTGACTAAAGTAGAGCACCCACACCTAGTATTCTTCCACAATCCCAGATCTTTGTCCTTAGGTCCACCACCATTTTCTTGCTAGTCCATGCAATTATATGTATTGCTTTATTTGTCTAGTCTTGAAAGCTCAGTGTGTCTAAGAAGCTTTACTTGTTCTAGAGCATCAATGTCCAATGTTTATGTGTGTCAATCAGAAGTCCAACTGATTTTGCTTCAGTCTGTAGGGTACTTTGATATTCATTACAACACTAATTGCAATGTTTCATGGTTGTAGATTCAGAAAGAGGAATATGTGAGATTTACTCTCCTACTCTTTCCCCCACAACGACCATCCCATTGAATCAGTCACGGCCTTCCAACATGCTCAGAAGTCAAAATGCCATCATTCCTTAATCTCTAAAGGACCTTTGCTTTCAGACACCAACATATCTGGTTTCCAATCTGCATGAAAAGCAGATGACATTGACTAGCAGAGACTGTTTGGGTTCCTTCTCTGGATCTGCCAAACAAATCCTGAAAGGCCTCAGGTGAACCACTTCTCTCCATAAACACATTATTCCATCTGTTAGTGTCCCTTGAATTTGAAATTGATTGTTCCCAGTCACGTCATTTTTTAGCATGACTTCTCAACCCCATTGCTGATCAGCAGCTCTTCATCAAGGAGAAAAAATACTACATCACCACTTTTGTTGTTGCAGTGTGAACCACCACCTAACCTGACAGGTCTGCATCTGAGCTGAATGTGCCCCACTCAAAGCTCTTACACAGGGACGCTGGAACACTTTTTCAGACAATGTCAGCTGAGTTGCTTTTCAACCACTGTGCTGCTTTTCTGCAACTGGCTGTTCTAAGCACTCTAGAATTTATACAGTCAACTCCCTGAGATCATATCCATAGTCTATGGGTGAGGAAGGTTTCAGAGTTAGTGGTTACTTCATACCACTGCATTTCATATATAGATTTTCCTGTAAAAGCTAATACATTATGATTTGGATTTTTTTAATTAGAAATGGCATTAAATTTCTGACATAGCCTCAGCATCATGAAGTTCATCAGCAGGTTCAAGTAAGATGTCTTCTAATTACTCTCAATTTTCTTTATTTTAATACTGGCCTTTGAAAATTGCCAAAGAAGCCCAGGACCTCTGACAGCAACCCTGGAGAAGTGACACTACTCTGTAGCTCAGAGAAGCAGAAAACGCTCATTCAAAAATCCTGATGGAAGCTAACATTTTCCAAAACATTAGAAGAGATAAATCAGAATATATTGGAGGGCATCCGTTTCTCAAAGGGCTCAAAAGGAAGGCATGAAGACACCTCTTCTTTCATTGCCTGGGACACAGTAAGTTTAAACCTTTTTTTCTTCCTTTCTGGGCCACATCTTCCCCAGAGTATGTGACCACCTGGTGTGGAGTCCATGACCAGAGTATGGGCCCTAGCAACTCTGATTCTTGCTGTAGTATAAAGAGCTTTTATTTTCTGATTACCATGACCCAACCAGGGTGCTCCTCACAAAATGAATGATGATAGAAAAGGAAGAAATGAATGCCATAGCAGGAAGTATAGCTATTTTAGCCAGACTCTTTCACATTTGGTAAACTCTTCTCTGTAATGGGACACACCCTCCTAAGCTGAACAAACAAGGTTCATAAGACTCCTTTGGAAACATAGCCTGAAAAGGAAAGCTTGGTTTTTTTTTCAGGCTCCTGCAGCAGGAGCAAAAACAGAGTATGACACAAAAATAGAGTTCACTCAAATGGGTAACATCATTGTGAAGTATCAGGGAGCCATTACTCTCCATCCCTCAGAAGTGCTCACAGTGAGGGCCCAGAAAAAATGTAGTCAGAAATAACTAAATTAGAGTGTGACCTGCCACAACCTTTAGCTGTACAGCTGTTGCTTAATGATCAGGTTTTGAGATTGTTCTATAAAGATTTTTAACAGAAAGACAACAATTGTTCTGAAAGAGAAACTTATTAATAGGTGTGTATTTGTGTGTCTGTGTGCATGTACCTAAGAGCACCAGAAGAAACAGTGGAGTGAGTTTTACAACAACAGACGGTATTGGTAACCAAGGGCATACGGGACAGCAATCTAAGTGCTAAACACCTGAAAAGAGGTTTTTTTACGTTGACCTCAGAAGGGGAGTGCCCTTCTAAGGTCACAGCCCACCACTTGTCACTGATACCTTTCTTAAGAGGAAGATGGCAACATGGCTATATAGCACATCCTATGCTGGTCCTATTCCTTCTATCTCAAGAACATAGACTGTGCTCTTAAAATTATATAAAACTCAGGAAACAAGGACATGGGGCTTATCTTGTTTAGTGCTCATGGAGGACAGAGTAAGCAGAACTCAATGCAAAATAGCTGATGATTCCTGAAGTGTGTGAAAGGCTTATCTAAAAAACGACTTGTCCAAAAACCTACCAAGACAAACTCAAAAGATACAATGAAGACTCAGCAGTGAGCATCCGTTGTTCTCTGTATCATACATAACTGATCTTAGAGCAGCTGGGCACACTCATCTTGGTGCTGGCTACTCAGTGTGAAAACGTAAGTGATAGCTTTAACTGATTTAGAGATTATTTAAATTAAAGTCTCTCCCTGTTCCATAAGGTCTTGCACTGAGTTTTGTTACATTTAGCTCTTACAGTACATATTAGTGGAAAAGTACTGGATAATATAATGGTGTGTGGAACAATAATATGGTGTAGACTTCCTGAAGACCCAAGAAGAAGATCAGTAGGACATATTATCTCACTTTGAGACAGGAAAACAGCAGAAATGTCATGGTTAATTGGTAACCAGTTCCCTCCTTGGCTCCCTGCATAGGATAGGACTTTGTAATTAGCAGACAAGTAAGTCTGGGAAACCTCATTAGAGTTCTGTGACTGAATTATTTTCAGATTAGAATGAAATGGGTATTCAGCAGGTAAAGGTCAAGATTTCACTATTGTACATCAATCCAGAGGGGATGGAGAAACCTATCCATTCAATTCACAAATCCCAGATGAAAATTCAAGTCACGGTGATACATTTAGCTGGCTAAAAAGGGCACTCCCTGTGATGCAGCTGAGGTAAGAGCTCTTCTGACTTCATGTAGGCTGCAGCTTTGAAATATCACAGGAGGCAGAAAATGAAATCAATGAAAAAGCATTTACCAAGCAAACGCTAATGAGAGCTTAACCCCAAACAAAATAAATGCAACTTGTTAGAACAGTGTTAACCTCCAGACCTAGAAAACAGGATTGAAATAAAACCCACAGGATGACAATATTTTTCATGAGAGTTTCTGTAGAAGGATCTTTTTGCTTTAGTTTTGAAGTACATTTTTCCTTTGTAATTTCTCAAGTTTTCATTCAAATTATTTTTGCTTAAGTTTTCAAAGAGCTCAGGAAATGTTAAACTAAAAAAAAAAAAAAACAAAAAAACCCAAACCAACAAACAATCAAAACCCCCTCAACTTGTTTTTCAAAACAAGTTTTTGATTAAAAATAGTGGTGGTTAAATTTCTGAAATCTGGTTTTGGTATTAAAAAAAATTCAACCTTACATATTTCTATCAAAACCACCTGGAAACCAAAGACTTCTACAGAAAATGTTACAGACAAAACCTGATGTTTTATAAAGTTGTTACTCATTTCTGGTTCCAATTTCTAGAAGAAAAAATATTTTCAACTACAAAAGAAGATTTGCTTCTCAAAATGTTCTTCTTAATCTTACAAGGGCTTACTTTGATGACAAAGAAGTCTAAAACCCCTTTGTTTTTGTAAAGGGATTCCATGGAGCAAAGGAGTTTGATATCTTTTTTCCTAGGAAAGATTGCTAAAATGCAATGGTAGGACCTTTTCCTAAACTTCTGAGACTAGATTAGCTTTCAGAGAGAAAAAAAAGGATAGGAACACAGTGTTCTCACTTTTAAAATAAAGGCTTCCAGAGTGAAGACACAGACACTGTCAGAAACTCAATAACTTAACAACTAAACAACCTTTTCCATTTGACTACCAAACTCTACGCAGAGCTGTGATTGAGTTATTGGTTTCACTACAATTTCATGTGTCCCCCATTTTAGGCCGGTTACTTGCATTGCTTAATTATAAGGTACACCACTGCTTGAACTGATTTACTGTTTTGAATATTGCATCATATGATTGCCTGGTTCACAAAAGCATTAATACTCAAACAAAATCACTACCAGAACCTTGGAGGATTGAACTCCTGCAGTGAGTACAGTGTGTCTTCCAACGTGGGTTTTGGTTGTTGTGAATTTTTTTTCTTTAGCCTTTTCATTTTCAAGCCTTGTGCTTCTTAGGAAAAACAAGTGTGAAAGAGTACATTGATTATTTGTTCTGGATTTGTTGTATCAGCTCATATTTTATGGCATAAAATATGATGAAAAATAGATGAAAAATAATAGATGAAAAATAATCTCACTCAGCTGTCAGTTGAAATCAGGCAGGTCTGAGATTCTCTTGGGAAACTGTCCTCAGGGACAAGGGAGCAGATCAGAGCTGGCAGATATTTAAGGATGTTTTCCATTGAACACAAGAGCTCTCAATCCTCAGGTGTAACAAATTGGGTGAGGAGGGCAAGAGGCCAGCATGGCTGAGTGGAGAGCTGCTGGTCAAAATAAAGGGCAAGAAGGAATTGCACAGACAGTGGAAGCAGGGCATGTATTCTGGGAAGAGTACAGGGACACTGCCTGGTTGTGCAGAGATGAGGCCAAGGCACAGCTGGAGCTGAACTTGGCAAGGGATGCAAAGAATAACAAGAAGGGCTTCTACAGGTATGTCAATGAGAAAAAGGTCAAAGACAGTGTACCGTGCCTGATGAGCAAGACTGGCAAACTGGTAACAATGGACAAGAGGAAGGCTGAGGTACTCAGCAACTTCTTTGCCTCAGTCTTCACTGGCAAGCTGTCTTCCCACACTTCTCAAGTGGATGAACTTCAAGACAGAGACTTGAGGAGCAAAGTCCCTCCCACTGTAAATGAAGATCTGGTTCACAACCACTTGAGGAACTTGAACATACATAAATCTAAGGGACCTGATGAAATGCATCACAGAGTCCCAAGAGAACTGGCTGACATAGTTGCCAAGCCACTCTCCGTGATATTTGAAATATCACGGCAGTCAGATGAAGTCTCCGGTGACTGGGAAAAAGGAAACATCACATTCATTTTTAAAAATGGCAGAAAGGAGGATCCCTGGAACTACTGAGCTGTCAGTCTCACATCTGTGCCTGGCAAGTTCACAGAACAGATCCTCCTAGATGCTATGCTAAGGCACATGGAGGGCAGGGAGGTGATTCAAGACAGCCAGCAAGGCTTCGCCAAGGGTAAGTCCTGCCTGACCAACCTAGTGGCCTTCTACGGTGGAGTAACTACATCAGCAGACAAAGGAAGAGCTATGAATTTTGTCTATCTGGATTTCTGTAAAGCCTTTGACATGGTCCCCCACAACATCCTTCTCTCTCAATTGAAGAGGTATGGATTTGATGGGTGGACTGTTTAGTGGATGAGGAACTGAGTATATGATCACACCCAGAGAGTAATATTCAATGGCACAATGTCTGGATGGACACCAGTGACAAGTAGTGTTCCTCAGGGGTCCATACTGGGACCAGTACCATTTAATATCTTCATCAATGACACACACAGTGGGATTGAACGCACCCTCAGCAAGTTTGCAGATGACACCAATCTGAGTGGTGCAGTTGACACGACTGAGGGATAGGATGCCATACAGTGGGACCTGGATAAGCTTGAGAAGTAGGCCCATGGTAACCTCATGAGGTTCAATAAGGCCAAGTGCAAGCTCTTGTACAAGGGTCAAGGCAACCCCCAGTATCAATACAGGCTGGTGGATGAAGGGAGCAGCCTGCAGAGAAGGACTTTGGGGTACTAGTGGATGAAAGATTGGACATGGGCTGGCAATGTGTGCTTGCAGGCCAGAAGGCCAATCGTACCTTGGGCTGCATCAAAAGGAGTGTGGCCAGCAGGTCCAGGGAGGTGAGTCTGCCCCTCTGCTCCTGTGAGACCTCACCTAGAGTACTGCATCCAGCTCTGGAGCCCTCTGTACAAGAAAGACATAGACCTATTGGAGAGGGTCCAGAGGGCCACAAAAATGATCAAGGGATGGAACACTTCTCCTTTGAGGAAAGGCTGAGAAAGTTTGGGTTCTTCAGCCGAGAGAAGGATCGGGGGAGACATTACTGTGCCCTTTTAGTATATAAAAGGGGCCTATAAGAAAGATGGAGATGGACTTTTTAGCAGGACTTGTTACGATAGGACAAAGGGTAATGGTTTTAAACTGAACGAGAGGAGATAGAGACTAGACATGAGGAAGAAATTTTTTACGGTAAGGGTGGTAAAATGCTGGTACAAGTTGCCCAGAGAGGTGGTAGATGCCCCAACCCTGGAAACATCCAAGGCCCAGCTGGATGGGGCTCTGAGCAACCTGATCTAGTTGATGATGTCCCTGCTCATTGCAGGGGAATTGGACTAGATGACCTGTAAAGGTCTCTTCCAACCCAAACTATTATATGATTCTGCGATTCTATGATTCGATGACATTCTCATCAGTGTGTCAGAAATGGGTAGTGGATGACATGTTACCACCCCTCCTCACAGGAATTTGCAATTGTATTTTCACGTATGCATTCCTGCACCTAGATAAGAAGGGACAATGTATGAAAGAGGAATAATCACAAAACCACAAAACACTGGTTTCCTTATCCCCATCTCCAAAGAAAATGCACTATTTTTTAATTTAAAATGAGGCAATTCCAGGTACTTTTTTGGTGAAAAATTGTCATCCCCATATGCACACGCAGCTTCCTGTAGGAACCATTCTCCTTTTCTTCTTCCCTTGAAAAACTTTTCCAATACCTCTGGAAAGGAGCAGTTGTGATACACCTTTTGTCCTTTTCTGGAGGGGAGATGGCATGGAGTGAGGGGGGAGAGGTGGAAAGAAACCAAGAAATATTAAAAGTTTCATGTGGGGTTAGCAGGTAGAGCTAAGCCAGTTCTTCAGCCCCAAACCTTTACCATGAGAAATCACCTCTAAGGACAAATGTGATGTTGCACACTTTGGCTGTGGTGGACAGATTTCTGCATTGTCACGTTAAAGGTTAAATTCTATCATAGGACCAGATCCTGACCCTTATCAGGGAAGGAAGTGACAACAGGGAAAATAGGGAATGAATTGCTGAATCCTTTGATGTTATTGAAATGGAAATACACTAAAACAACTGTAGTAGTAATCCTCAGGAAACTGCTTGTCTCCAACATCCAGAATGGCTCCACCTTGCCAGCAGCATTTCAATCAGGATTCACAACTGCAGCAGCCAGGGAGGAACAACATCTAAAAAATAATACCAGTGGACAGGGGAATAAGGATTCAAACAGTACATGCTACAAGCAGAGCCTCTTTCAATTAATCCCCTTTTCAATTTGCCGTTCATCCAAAAAGTGATGGGTGACATATTCTCAGGATGGATTGTATCTGGCACAGGCACACCTACAAATATTTGTAGGAAAAAGCTGTCTACTAGTAGTTTTTCCAGCTAGACTGTTAGTCCTGACTCTGTGATGAGAGCACACCAGACATCCTGAGAGAAGAAATAGCAGTGCTTTTATGCGTCACAGGGGAAACTGTCCCTGTTGAACTAGAGAGACCTTACTGCAAGGCATATATTAAAGCATGCTAAAATTTTTGAAGTGAAAAAAGGAAACACATGTTGAGGGTTATGTTAAAGGTGAGCAGGCCTGTCCATACATACAAGAGAACTCTGTTCTTGGACTACTGATACCTGGACTGAGT
Source organism: Caloenas nicobarica (assembly GCF_036013445.1). Classification (NCBI taxonomy): domain Eukaryota; kingdom Metazoa; phylum Chordata; class Aves; order Columbiformes; family Columbidae; genus Caloenas; species Caloenas nicobarica. Next base: position 42,681,788 of record NC_088284.1, on the reverse strand, counting down.
TCCAGGCTGCCAGTATTGGTGTACTGGTTTTGGGTAGGATGTAGTTAATTTTCCTCACAGCAGCTTGTATGATGCGATGTTTTGGATTTGTAACCAAAAACCTGTGGATAACAGGGGTATTTCTGAAGAGTGCTTACACGGCATCAAGACCTTTTCTGTTTCTCACACTATACTGCAGCAAGCAAGCTGGGGAGGGAGGACAAAGCTGCAACAGCTGACCCCCACTCACCAAAGGTATTCCATACCATATAACACCACAGTCAGCAATAAAAAATGGGTGAAAAAAAGGAGGAAGATGAGGATGTTGGGAGTCATGGTGTTTATCTTCCCAAATAGAATCATAGAATCGTAGAACATCCTGAGCTGGAAGGGACCCACAAGGATCATTGAGTCCAACTCCTGTCCCTGTATACGACAACTCCACAGTTCATACCATGTGTCTTATCGTGTTGTCCAGTCTCTTCTTGAATAATGCCAGGCTTGGGGAAGAGACTGCTTCCCTTGGGAGCCTGTTCCAGCGCTCCACTATTTTCTGGGTGAAGGACCTTTTCCTAACATCTAGCCTAAACCTCCCTTGGCACATCTTCCTGCCATTCCCATGAGTTCTGTCATTGGTCACCAGAGAAAAGAGCACAGCACCTGCCCTACCTCCTCTCCATGCACAGTGCCATTTGTGTAGGCTATGTAGCACCTGTGTGCGTGGAGGTTGTCTTATGTCGGAAGTTTGTTCCAAGTTCAGGACCAATGCATATCTACATCTGCAAAATCATAGAATCACAGAATGGCTGGGGTTGGAAGGGACCTCTGGAGATCAGCTACTCCACCCCACCTGCTGAAGCAGGTACACCTAGAATAGATTGCACAGGAATGTGTCCAGGAGTGTCTCCAAAGAGACACTCCACAACATCTCTGGGCAGCCTGTTTCAGTGCTCTGTCATCCTCAAAGTAATAAAGATTTTCCTCATTTTCAAATAGAACCTCCTATGCTTCAGTCTCTGCCCATTGCCCCTCATCCTATTGTTGGGCACCACTGAAAAGAGTCTGGTATCATCCTCTTGACAGCTGCCCTTGGGATATTTATGAACATTGATGAGATCCTCTCTCAGCCTTCTCTTCTCCAGGCTGAACAGACCCAGCTTTCTCAGTTTCTCCTCATAAGAAAGGTGCTCTAGTCCCCTAATCATCCTCGTAGCCCACCACTGGACTTCCTCCAGTAGTTCCTTATCCTTCTTAAACTGAGGAGCCCAGAACTGGATGCAGTACTCTAAATGTGGCCTCCCCAGGGCAGAGCAGAGGGGAAGGATAACCTCCCTCGACCTGCTGGTCATACTCTTCTTAATTCACCCCAGGATACTGTTGGCCTTCTTGGCCACAAGGGCACATTATTGACTTGTGGTCAACCTGTTGTCCACCAGAACTCCCAAGTCCTTCTCTGCAGTGTTGCTTTCCAGCAGGTCCACCCCTAACCTGTACTGGTGCCTGGGGTTATTCCTCCCCAAGTGCAGGACCCTACACTTGCCCTTGTTTAACTTCATTAGTTTCTTCTCTTCCCAGCCCTCCAGCCTGTCCAGGTCTCACTGAATGGCAGCACAGCCTTCTGGTGTGTCAGGCCTTCCTCCCAGTTTTGTATCATCAGCAAACTTGCTGAGGGTGCACTCAGTCTCTTCATCCAGGTCATTGATGAACAGATTGAACAGGACTGGACCTGATACTGACCCCTGAGGAACCCCACTAACTACAGGCCTCCAACCAGACTTTGCACCACAACCTTCTGAGCTCTGCCATCCAGCCAGTTCTTGATCCATCTCACCGTGCATTCATCCAGCCTGCAGCTCCTGAGCTTACGTATGAGGATGTTGTGAGAGACAGTGTCAAAAGCCTTGCTGACGTCACGGTAGACAATGTCCACTGCTCTCTCCTCATCTACCCAGCCAGTCATACCATCATAGAAGGCTATCAGGTGAGTCAAACATTATTTCCCTTTGGTGAACCCATGCTGACTACTCCTGATAACCTCCTTTTCCTCCACATGCTTGGAGATGAAGTCAAAAATGAGCTGTTCTATCACCTTTCGAGGGATGAAGGTGAGTCTGACTGGCCTAGTAGTTTCCTGGGTTGTCCTTCTTGCCCCTGTTGAAGACTGGAGTGATTCTGGCTTTCCTGCAGTTCCTCGGGCAACTCTCTTGTTTTCCAAGACCTTTCAAAGATTATGGAGTGTGGTTTGCAATAACATTTTCCAACTCCCTCAGCATTCACAGGTACATCCCATCAGGGCCCAGGTATTTGTGGATGTCCAGTTTGTATATATGATCTTTAATTTGTTCTTCCTCAACCAAGGGAAAGTCTTCCTTTTATCAGACTTTCTCTTCTGTCTCTAGGGTCTGGGACACCTGAGGGCCAGTCTTAGCAGTAAAGATGGAAGCAAAGAAGGCATTCAGTAACTCTGCCTTCTTGTTATCATCCATCACCAGGACACCTTCCTCATTCAGCAGCAGACCTACATTTTCCCTAACCTTCCTTTCACTGCTGATATATTTGAAGAAGACCTTCTTGTTCTCTTTGACATCTCTGGCCAGATTTGTTTCATGGTCTTCCTCACCCCATCCCTGCATACCGTAACAGCCTCCTTATATTCCTCCCAGGTGGTCTGTCCCTTTTTCCACATTACATAAAAATCCTTCTTCCACCTGAGTTTTGACTGGAGTTCCTTATTCATCCATGCTGGTCTCTTACTCTCTTTACTTGATCTCTTCTTCATAGGGATGCATTGGTCTTGAGCTTGGAGGAAGTGATGTTTGAATATTAGCCAGCTCTCTTGGACCCCCCTATCCCACGGGATTCTTCCAAGTAGGGCCTTGAAGAGGCCAAAGTTTGCCCTGCTGAAGACCATGGTTTTAGTCCTACTTATTGACCTGCTACCTCCACACAGGATCCTGAACTCCACCATCGCATGGTTACTGCAGCCTCCTCCACCTCGCCTTGCTGGCCTGTCTTTCCTGAAAAGTACATAGCCCTCCACAACAACATTCCAGTCATGTGAACTGTTCCACCATGTTTCCATAATAGCGATGAGATCATGGCCCTGTGAACACACATTGATCTCTAATTCTTTCTGTTTATTCCCCATGTTATGTGTGTTGGTGTGTAGACACTTCAGGGAAGCACTCAAGCATGTGGGTTTCTCATGAGGGGTGCAGAAAGATCTACCACAGCCATGTGTACCCTTGAGGTGGTTGGCCCTCTGGTTCTTATCCTGGGAGGCAGCTAAGGAATATTTGTCACTGCTCTGATTGGTCTGGCATGTTCCCCAACTGGATGTGATTGCATGAGCATCACCGTTTTGGACCTCAGCCCCCAAGCTCATCAGTTTAGAGCCTGCTTCACCTCATCCCTCTGTGCTTGCTGTCTCATCCCACAGCAGGTCACAGGTGAGCCTGATTACATCCGCTTCCTCCATCATGTCTAGTTTAAAGCCCTGTCAATGAGCACTTGTGTGCAAAGACCTTCTTTCTCTCATGTGTAAGGTGAACTCCATCCAACACCAGTAAACCTGGTGCCATGTAGGTCATCCCATTATCAAAAAAGACAAAATTGTGGCAGTGACACCAAGCACGGAGCCATGTGTTAATAGAGTGAACCCATTTGTTTCTTCTAATGTCACTGCCTGTGACTGGAAGAAGAGAGGAGAAAATAACATGTGCACCTGATTCCCTCACCAACCGTCCCAAGGCCATGAAGTCTCTTTAATTGCCATTGGATTACCTCATTGTCACTGACATGAAAAACCAGTAATGGCTAGTAGTCCAAGGGCTGTACCAGGCTGGGAAGTTTCCTAGCAATGTCCTTAACTTGGGCCTCAGGAAGGCAGCAGACCTCCCTAAGAGGAGAGTTTTTCCAGCATATTGGACCCTCTGCAACCCCCAGAAGGGAGTCATCTTTAACTACAACTCTCCTTTTCTTTCTTGTGGACATGGTCGTAATAGGGGGCATAGGCCTTTCAGATCATGTGAACACCTGTGGTGTAGATGGTGTAAATGGTCCTCCATTTTCATCAGCCATTGTCTAGCCTTCTACTTCCAGACCCTTGCACCTGTTGTACAGAGGCACCTGAGGTGGTGGGGTGGGCAAGGGGATGTTTCACCTACTACCACAAGTGTGGACTTGTTTCCATTCATCCCTTTCCCTTGACCAACTGTCTTCAGTCAGTCAGGGGGAGGGTAATGGACTCTCTTGGTCTTGGTTACTTGGTGGTAAAAGAAAACTGTGGCCTGCACTCTGCTGCAAAAGGAATTGAGAAAAGCACATTAGCAACATCAGTTGTGGCATACCATTTGGCTGCCTTTGGCTTCAGTTCATATTGAAGTTCTAGCACGTCCAGCACAGCAGCACTTCATGGTGGCGTGACTTCATTCAGACCATGATAGCCTATTGTTAATCTCCACCCTCCATTAGACTTTTGCATTGGCCATATGGGACTGTTACAGGGTGAGAGAGTCTTGCTGACACTTCTTGGTTCTCCAGTTGACGAACCAATTGGAGGTTAGGGATGGAGATCAGGGAGCCTCAGTGTGATGTTGCTGCCAGTGCAGTGTTGTGGTAGCGATTGGCACTTCTTGCTCTTTGACCATCAGCAACCCCATAACAGAAGGATCCTCTGAGAGAGCAGGAAAGGTGGACAGCTGTTTAATTTCCTCCCTCTCCAAGGCAGCTACACCAAAGCCCACTGATACCCTTTTGAGTCCTTGAAAACCCTCTCCTGAGGAAGCCTATACCAAGGGTGCACAGAGCCTCTGGGCTAGTCACAATGGAGTGCTTTTGCCACTTATTCCCAGTTAGGCTCCCTTCAGCTTCCAATACAGCCAAGCCCAAATAATGAATGCTCAAATAATCCAGCAGGAAATGGCTAGTAACCTGCTACACCACTTAGACATGCACAAGTCTATGGAGCCAGATTGGATCCACCCAAGGGTACTGAAGGAGCTGGCAGAGGTGCTCGTCAAGCCCCCTTCAATTATTTATCAGCAGTCGTGGCTAACCAGGGAGGTCCTAGTTGACTGGAAGTTGGTGAAAGTGATGCCCACCTACAAGAAGGGATGGAAGGAGGATCCCGGGAAGTACAGGCCTGTCAGTCTGGCTTCAGTGCCAGGGAAGGTCATGGAGCAGATCATCCTGAGTTCCATCACATGGCACATACAAGACAACTGTAGTGGTTGAGACAGACAAACGACATAGAACAAGTTCTTCTGTACAAACAGCAGTCTCCATTTATTGCTACAAATGCCTTTTTATATGGTCTTTACCAGCTCATGTGTCTTTTTGCTATTGGTTACAAGTTACACTAGTAACATCTCTTTGGCTAATTTTGCTATCATCAGTGTTACTCTTTTACTCCCTTCTTTCTCACGGGTACACCTTAATATCTCCAGATACTCCTTTACTCCCATCTTTCTCACGGGTAGGCCTTAGTATCTTCAAGGCTAATTTCTGTTCCCATGCCCTCCGTCAGGGAATCCACAGACCCACCGTAGTCTCCCACAATTCTCCCTTTTTGTTTTTGTGCTAAAAAAATTGCCGTCATTGTCCGCTGCAGGGCCCTTTGCAGCAGAGAAATCATGCATGGCAACATTAGTAACACAACCACAGCAATCACCAAAACAGTCAGTCCCGTTTTCACTGCTGATAACAACCACCCTGAAAGCCCCCAACCACTAAGCAATTTATTGCACATATCATCAAAATCTTCACACCCATGTTCTTAAGCTAATAACAAAAAGTCTATTGGGGCTCTATTCTGCAGTGTAGCATGTCTCACAGAATCTACATCTAACAAGAGCCCACTTAAAGCCTCAGAAGTTCTGTTAGTTTGCTTAGCTAGCCAGCACCCTAATTTTTCTAAAGTATTTAAAGGTTTAGCTGTGCCAACACCAGGTCCAAGAGATCCTAAAACTCTTAACTCTGATCCCCAAAAATCTGCATTATCATCACATTTTGACTCATAAACACGCAAAAAGTATTTTTCCCGTCTTGCTCTTCCGTGTTCTATTATCATAGATACATTGGGTATTAAGAGAGTTAATCTTCCCAAACTACACGGTCCTCCAACAGCATTAGAAGGAATTTCTGGCCAGGCTCTAGGAATACACCAGACAGGAGGTTTTGGGTTCACTGTCCCACATTGTTAATGACAACTCTTGGATTCTTCTGTGAGGCATTACACCATCAAGTTTCATTTCTATAGTCACCAAGGGTAGCATTAACATTTTGCAGTTTTATCCATTTGTTGTGGTTTGATTGCAGGGTGCCAATAAAACCACGGCAGATGTATTATTAACCCCCTCTCCCCCCCACTCCACCTTTGGCCCCTCCCTCTCCACACTTCCCACTAAGGACAGGTGACTGGGAGGGAAAGAAGGACCGGGAGAAAAGAGTTGGAAAAAATTAAAAATGTTTTACTAATGCTAGCAATAAAAATAGAGAAAATAATGCAAAATATACAAAACGAACCTTAAAAGTCCCAGCAACTGCTCCAGCAGATGTAGGGCTGGCACCCAAAGTCCTGGACTGGACTATGCAGCCAACCGGAGCTGGATTCAGTCTGTCGCTATGCCTCAGTCGGCAAGGACAACTCGCAAGGTCCTCTCCAAATGTCGGCCATAAGGAAAAGGCACAAGATCCTCGTGATCTCCTACTTTTATATGAAGTATCACATGAACGGGATGGAATACTTAGTTGGTCATTTTCAGTTCGCCTCCTGCTTGCACATCTCGTGAGATGCATCATTATCAATGACCTTGCATTCCATTGCTATGTCTACCAAAACATGTATCTAACTTTCAGGAAAACTGCAGTTAGCAAGAAGACTTTAGCTGACAGGGAAATTCACTAAAAGAGAAACTTGTTTTTAACAAAACCAGGACACCATTCATGTTCTTGTATATTGTTCTGACACTTTTCACAAACCACCTGGATACAAGTGTCCATGGGCGTAGATCCTAGCAACTCCAGTTCCTGTGGTTCAATATCTGCTTCTGGGAGGCAATTAATTCAAAGTGCCATGTTGGTATTATTACAGTTCATTGTAATGCCTCTGCACTGACCACTACTTTGAAACAGTCGTGTGATGCTGGTGTACTCATCAAGGGGGATGCCAACCAAGCATGTGTGGAACAGGTTTTCCGGAGATGCCATAGCTAGGCATATGGAGTTCTGGCCAGTCGTGTTGGCTAAAGTAATCCACATGTTAACCTTTGTCTGTGCAGGCATCCAAAACTCAGCAGCTGCAGCAATCATTGTCAGGAAGATAACATAGGTTTCACATTTCGCGCCAGCAACCATTGCAGCCCTTGATCTATAGAGACACAAGCATAGCCTCTCCTCCAGGTTATCAATTGATGTGGCCCTTCCCATTGACCATTAACTAGTGATTTGACCATAACTAATGTAGGTTCTTTCTGATTTAGCATGTTTTCGGGTCATACTTGCAAAGTGTTTCATCACAGGGGGAATTTGGGCTGCACCACTAGATATAAGTGATTCATCATATACAATGCTTTTGACAATCAGCTTTGTGTTGCTTCCCCTACTTCTCCCCCTTTTTGTTTTGTTTTGGTTTTTTTTTAAAAAAAAGTTCAGAATCAGATACATGCATTGGACCTTGACTACGTACTCAAAATAACAAATCAAATTTAGAGGTTCCTCCTTAAAACACTCTAAGTAAGGTAAAGCTGTGCCAAGTTCTACTAATTGGGTTGAACCTTCAATAACTTTTAACAGAATGATGCCAATCATTATCTTCACACCAGACCACTACAGCTTTACGAAACTTCCCTGAGCCATGAACAAAAACTGTGCAAGCCTGTGGGATCAGACCAGATACAAGTATGGTCTGTGACCTGATGTGAAAGACATGCAGGTTCTGCAGCAATTTACATTTTGGCATGCCAAAAGCTATACTGTTGAGAAAATCAGCTAGTGCAATTTACAAGGACATAGACTGCAAATAAAAAAAATCAAAATTAGATTTCACAAATGGTATATATATGACAAAAGGATCATGGCCTATTAAGACTTAAATTCATTCCCTACATTTCTTGGTCAGAGTAACAATTGGTATATCAGTCGGTTAGCATTCTCATCACACTGTCCCACAATAGCCACATGTTGTTTCCATGTTGTAGCTATAAATAGACAAATCTGCAAGTCCAATGGAATGCAGTCAGCCTGTAAGGTTGTAATAAATTTGTTCATCAAAGCCTCTAACTCCATTTTGGCTGTCATATTTATTGGATATTTTTTTCCCTTTCTGGATTGAAGTCCTGTTTCAGTTCTTGATGCAAGGGTTCTATGGACTTCACGACATGACCAATATGATCATCATGAGCCAATTTATTATTAGTCACACAGAAGTATTTATACCTCTTCAACACAATTATGCACTATATCTATGTTACAACTTACAGGATTACATAATGCATTTATGTTTCTTTTTGAACAAGAACGAGCATTACTCAGTTATTATCAATCACGAGAAAGCAGAATCTTATCTATTTGGCAAAAGCAAGCAGTAGCGGTCTTATCCACTTGGCAGAAGCAAATGGTTCAGGATGCGACTTGCAGTTACATAATTGCAGTTATACAGAACTGGGTGCTTTCCTCCCTGCAACTGCATTTTGAAACACTGGGTTGTTCACATTTGGATGACCAAAGTCCTCTAAAAACTCATCAACATTTCCCCCTTTTTGTTTTTGAACAACCCAGACCAAATTCACCATGTTCATAACTGACTTGCGTACTATTTGTATAATACAGGGTACCGTGATCAAGAGTACCAATATCTTTAGGAGCACAACACCTATTGATTTAATCAAATCGAGTAACCATCCTCCAATACCCCAATTTTGAAAGAGTGAATCTAACCAACTGTTGCTAACAGTAATCTTTTGAAATATTTTCTTGTTTCACAGATCTCGTAATTTTTTGTGAATGGACTCGGAGTGATCAGATAGGTTCATACAGCACGTTCCCTCAAAACCTTCGCAGCCATGTCCTTGAGCAAGTAATAAAAAATCAACTGCGGCCCTATTTTGCAGTGTAGCATGCCTTATACTATCAACATCAGTGACTAATTCATCTAACATTTCAGATGTAAGATTAAATTGCTTTTCCTCCAAAAGAGGCTTCAGGGAATATATATGTAAAAACGAATGCGGTTTATGAATGCCTACTTGTTTATCCAATTTGTATTTCAAAGGTTCACAAAATATGCTTCCTCACTTTGGCCAGTGGCTCCCTTCACCTACTATGTAATTGTTACTTATTGGCCATATTCCAAAAGTTCCACTTGCTTTTGTTCTTTCTCTAGCTTCATTATGTTACAATACTCCTTAAGTATCTTTTTGCTCTGTCCACACGCTTACAGGCTGTAATTGTTTAATAGCTACTGTTCACGTGCCACAAACTAAAAAGGGATTGGATTTTAACAGTTAGCATGAGCTCTAACATTCAGCATTACTTCAATACAAAACTGTTGATTTGCTGACTCTTGATTTCTTCACTGGACACACTTTATCTTGTTCTCGCTCAAGGCTGTGGAGGAGTCACGTAAAGCACGTAGGCTGTTTTGCTCTTGTTCACATAGGCCTCACAGGCCTGTTTGGTTCAGTTCCATATAATGTCCATTCTTTTCAAGAAAATCCCTCAAATCTCCCAGAATTCCCCCTTTTTGTTTTTGCGCAAACCAAACATTCGCAAAGGCTTTGGATACCATGTGTTCGAGGAATTTTATCAAACGAGGCACAATTAACAATATAGCAACAATCACAAACGTTATTATTAATCCATGTAAAAGTAGATTTCTCAGCCATCCTAATTCCCACAAAAACCCATATGTGCAGATTGAGGCCTGAAAACCAAGTTTTTGGGTCTAATCACTTTATGCTATTAGATAATGTTAACCATTATATCTTACAGTGCTAATTCTTAAATTATGCACTTGTTTTTCAGGGCACTGGCTAAATTAGCTGAGACTGTTCTTTGGAAGTGTTGTTTTACTTGATTTTGCTCATAAGCACTATAATTCAATTTCAATGGTATTACATATATTTAGCACTCTGATAACATAAAATACAGGTTCAGATATCAGTTAAAGAGATTATTTGAATACAATAACATAAGAATAATGAGGATCCACAACGTGCATGTAGTCACTCACAAGAAACAAAACTAGAGGCCTCTCACTTCAGGGTACTCACAATAAACAATCACTTGCCTAAATTAGGCAAGGGCTCATTCAAGGATATATCTAGTAAATAATCGCTCACCCAAATGAGGCGGTGAGGTGCTCTCAATCCCAGAAAGTCTCCTTAGACAGTGTTCCTGTCTAAGGAAAGGGCTCTAGTTCACAGACCCGCAGCTCCGAGAAGATCACTCAAAGGGCGTCTTCAGCGGGAACCCCATTTTCTAGTCTAGTCAGATGTGGCTGTGGGCATTACAACATAGTTCTGGGCACATCTTGTTGAGGACCCTGTCAGTTGACCGAGGGTCCCACCCCTTCTGTCCCACCAGCTGGTAGAGGTGAAGTCACCCTGCCTCGAGACAGGGGAGGATGTGACCGACAGCACCACCTCAAGTGTGTACCTGGGGACAGGTAATAAAGAGTCATCAACGGCCCCATTGAAGGCTCTAGATCTTAGGGGAATGTGCAACTGCCACACAATCCACCCTGCAACCATAGTCATGATCTGACAGGCTACTTTGGTGGTGGTGCAGTCACCTCTTGCCTCCGAAGTCAAAAGGGGGCATTCTGTTGGTGAGTTTGAATGTCCATTGTGGATCATCATACCTTATGTGCCATTTTCCTGTTATAGGTTATCATTACAAATCAACTTACAATAAAATAGAATAATACAAATTACAATAATTAAGGAAAACAAATGCACGGAAAGGTTTTTTTTTTCACCAGTTAATTCCTAATCCAAATAATTTAAATCTGTATCATTTTGATATGATAGTGCCTCTCATTTACAGGGGGCCCAGTACAGATTCAAAACATCTTCTGTGGTTATTTTAGATACCTTGCACGTTAAGACCCAGAATGGAAACAAAATCCAAATTACTCTGAACCACTCCTCCATTCCTCATCACTGACAAAACAAGTGAAACTTCTCTGACAAACAATTGTCAATTAATTTCTTATAAATACATACAGGAGGGGTCTCAACAAATTACTGTTGCATTTGATTAAGTTTAATCCAGTCCTTGTTTTCCAGCAATTGACCTTCTGGTGGTATCCATGCACCATCTACCCAATGCATGTCATTGTTACTGCACTGTTGCAAGAGATAATACCCAAATAGGCTAAGAAAGTGGAGTGAGGGGCCTGCTGCTGCCATCATAGTACTTGCATTTTGTTGTAACTTCTTTAGCTGCCCCAAGGTAACATCATTGGCCTCTTCCTTTGGTCTGTTCCATTTCTTTGTTGCTTTCTGCTGCAGGGACAGGCCATTGCATCTCTGGCACTGGGTTCTTGCATTGTTTTTCCAGCTCATAGTGAGATTTAACATTCACAGGAAGTCAGTTTGGTCCTGTTAGAATAAGAACACACACATATCCCCTTCCCCAGGTGATTAATTCTACAGGCCCTTGCTATTGACTGTTGTGCAGAGGATCCTGATGCAAAACCTTTGATCTCCGAGACAGTGAATCTGAAACAAGGATAGAGGAGGGATGCACAGCACGGTTCAAAAAATTTAAAGTGTATATTACGTTGTCTAATTGTTCTGCGTGGATCTAGCAGTTTAGTCAGGACCAGTTTTAATCTGTTGTAGCACACCCAGCATAGCAAAACAGTAGGTCCAGTGGACGGCACTAGACATCCTTGCTTTTCTCACTAGTATAAGTAGATGCACAAAGTTTTACTAATTGGGTTGAACCTTCAATAATTTTAACAGAATGATGGAAATTGTTATCTTCACGCTAGACTACTACAGCTTTGTGAGACTTCCCTAAACTATTGACAAAAACTGTGCAAGCATATAGGATTGGATAAAATACAAGTATGTTCTGTAGCTTGACATCAAAGACATGCAGATTCTACAGCAATTTACATTTAGGCATGCCAAAAGCTATGCCGTTAAGAAAATCAGCTAATTTAATTTAAAAGGACATAAGTTGCAAATAAAAAAAAATCAAAATTAGATTTCACAAATGGTACATATATGACAAAAGGATCATGGCTCATTAAGACTTAAATTCATTCCCTGCATTTTTTGATCAGTAACAATCAGTTTATCAGTCTGTTAGCATTCTCATCATACTGTCCCACAATAGCCACAGGTTGGTTTTGTGTTGTAACTATAAATAGACAAATATGCAAGTCCAATGGAATGTAGTCAGCTTGAAAGATTGTCATAAATTTGTTCATCAAAGTCTGTAACTCCATTTTGGCTTTCATGTTTATTGGATATTGTTTTTCCTTACCAGACTGAAGTCTTGTTTAAGTTTTATCAGTGTAGTGTTGGCTTTACCAATACTTCGGCTGCCGATTCTAGTGGAAATACAGCATCCAGAATTTCCTTGGAGACTTCTCACTTGAAGCAAGCAGATCTGCACCATCCAAGCATCTTCTTATGGGACATGCAACTGAACAGAATTCTCAGAAAACATTATTTGAGTTTACAATTTACCTAACAAATCTTGACCTAAGAGAGGTATAGGACTTTCTGGCAAATATGAGAATTCATCTGTTAAAACTTTTTTCCAAATTTGGCATTCTATTTGTTTCCAAAAAAAATGGCCTTTCTTTCTTTCTCACAATTTCAAAAACTATCACGGTGAATTTAATAAGAAGTCTCTTGCAACTAGTTACCACAGAATAAGTCTATTAAAAAGGTTTTTAGTTTAATTTCCCAGCTTCATTAGAACTAGGGATCTGCTGGAGATGTTTCTAAATTTCACCCTCAGACTGCTTCATGCACTGTTACAGTTCTCTAGCAGTAACGTTGCTGTAGGGGAGGGGGAATGCAAGAGGGAATAAAACCTCCCTCTCATCCCCATCTGAGATGGCAAGATCTCTAACCCAGCATGAAAACAAATCAGTCCAAACTCCACATCAAACCAGCCTGGCTCAACTCCACATCCAAATTAGTACCCATCTGACCCAGAGAAGCACTCAGCACTCCGATCCCCCAAAGCTGAGCAGTGTGAAAAGACTGACTTCAGCAAGGAGGTAAAATGATGAGCTCTTTCCCCAGATGTGCCAGAACCTAAGAAACAAGACAGAAGCAAAAAGAAACAGCACTGACAACCCCTGATTCAGAGCCAAAAAGCAACGCAGTGCCACAACAAGGAGGTGGAATAAAGACCCCCTTTCTCTGCTTAGCAGCGGGCAACCAGGTGGGGTTTTTTTGTTGGTTTTTTTGGGAGGGGTTTTGGTTTTTTTTTTTTCTTCTTGCTGCGGTTTAGACATAGCCAAGGCCACGCAGGTGGCATAATCGCTGGTGCTAAGGAGGAGCTGCCGGACTGCTGGGTTACAATCAGCTGAGATTATCTTGCAGCTTGACACAGGCGTGAAATTTATGTTCAAGCTGTACAGCACAGACCTGGGATATTTTGCTTTATTTACTTATTTCTTAAAGTTATGTAGAACAACATTAACTGCCATATAGCACTAAAACCCAGAATTCCACATTCAAACTACATTTTCCTTTTATCAGAGTATTTCCCCAAAAAGTTACTCTAATGTGTAAGGATGCATCCTAAGGGGGATCAAGGTCGTATTTTAGTAGCAGAACCTGTTCCCATTTTGTAATTATCTCCCCAAACAAAATTATTTTGGTACCAAATATATATATATATATATATATATACGAACTAAAATACTGAGCTCAGATATGAAAACCAAACACTAAGTTCAAATATGCGGATGGATCACAGTTACATTTATTCAAGACAATATCTCAATTTTAGCATTGCACCTTTGGGCTGCTTTCCGCTCAGCCAGGTGGAGGTGCTGCTGGATCTCCCTGACAAAACAGATCAGTGCGCGCTGGAGCCCAATCAGCACCTGCCCCCCCGCTGCTCTAGCAAGCTAGACTGGGCAAGGCTTTTATTAGTGTCTCATCTGTTGTGCTACAACTGTTATCCCAAACCCAGGATTCTTTACCCGGTGCGCATACAAAAGAGCCAAATTTAGTACACCAAGATGAGACGCAGCCTATCACAGAGTTGCGCAAGTCTGGCTGTTGGAATAAAGCTAGCATGGTAGAAAGAAAAGTAACAACTGTTACACACAAAATCTTACTATCACATTCAGACAGTAAAAAACTGAATTAGTCACAGTCTTCTGTATAATCACAAAATGCATATTTTGAGTCAACGGATTCTCATGATTCTGTGAACTTACTATATTATACAACAGGCAAAGACTTATTAAACTGTAATATGCTTAAACAGATACCTACAAAGAAAACAGATTAATAAGGAAAACATCTTGCAGACCTCAGTACGTTTTTTCTATGACTTGTGTGTTATCAGTTAATTCTCTCCCAGCTTGTTGAAGTTCAAACGATTCCACCTGTAAAGCTGTCTGAAATGATTTAATGATCTCTCGTAGAGTTTTATTTTTGTCCTGCTCTTCTTGCTTTAAAAACAACATTATTTGCAACAAAGTGTTATACTTCAAGGTTCTATTCTCTGGCCACTTTCCCCATTCATCTAACTTACACAGCAACCACTACTGATTATAACAATTCACAAGATCTTAAAACACCTTCCACCTTTTCCCGAGTCTCTATCTGAACTCATTGTCACGGCACCAAATTAATCTTCTGAGTGCTTTTCTACAATAGGAGCAACCTTCGCCTCTGGTGCGGCTGCAGCAGGCAAGTCTTTTCTCTCAACAGATTCAACGTTCTCCCCCACCACCACCCCAACCTCTGTCTCCGGCGTGGATGGTAACACAACTTCAGGCGGCGGGTGTCTCTCGCCTCCTTGTGAATCACCCTTTTTTAACTTTTGGTAAAGGAACTGGCCTGATCAGAGGTAGAATTAGATCTCTTGAAAAAATTGATGTGGTGATGGGGTATGCTACGGGAGGTTTCAGCTCGGGTTTGAGAGCAGCACACACAGCTAAAGCAGCTTTCTGTTCCTCTTTCATAATTTGCAGCATGTTAAACTGCCACCAAACCACCGCATACTTATTTGCCTCTCGAGCTTCTTTGCCACCAAAGCTAATTACCTCCCATAATGATTTCCCAATTGCTTCCCAAGTAGTCAGTTCAAAAGCCACACCGACACCAGAAATCAGGTCTTTTTTCCAGACCCATAATAAAAAGTCTCTTAAAATAGAGGAGTCTATTTTAAGTCCTCTCTTTGAGAGAGTATGTTGGAGGAGGTTTAGAACCAATTCCTGCTCTTTGTTCAACCCCATCTCCTCTCTGACCGCTCACCTAAATTGCATAGGCGAGATTCTTCTTTTCTACTTCTACTTTGCTCCCCGGGGACACCTTCCACGGACAACTTCGTTCTTTTGAATGGCTTCACTTTCTTGAATGAAAGCGGAAAATTAGGTGCACACCTTTTTTCTCTTCCATGGCAGCTCCCATTCCACCTTTAAGTAAAACTTCTCACTGCCAGCAGTGTGGAGCTCCGTCTCATCCCACCTCAGCAGCGTCCAGCTGAGGTGAGGCTTCCCACCGGGGCAGTGGGGAAACACTTCGGCCGGTTTCCTCAATCACCTAGACGAATGCTATCTCCCAGGACTGGAATCGATTGTCTGAGGGTCCCTGTTCGGGTGCCAAATGACGCAAGGGTTCTAGGGACTTCACGACACAACCAATATGATCATCATGAGCCAATTTATTATTAGTCACACAGAAGTATTTATACCTCTTCAACACAATTATGCACTATATCTATGTTACAACTTACAGGATTACGTAATACATCTATGTTTCTTTTTGAACAAGAACGAGCATTACTCAGTTATTATCAATCACAAGAAAGCAGAATCTTATCTATTTGGCAAAAGCAAGCAGTAGCGGTCTTATCCACTTGGCAGAAGCAAATGGCTCAGGATGCGACTTGCAGTTACATAATTGCAGTTATACAGAACTGGGTGCTTTCCTTCCTGCACCTGCATGAGGGAGTTTCTCTCCTCCTGCTGTTTTCTACATGCCTGGCTTACAGTACACAATGACTATTTTTGAAACAGTGGGTTGTTCACATTCGGATGACCAAAGTCCTGTAAAAACTCATCAACAAGTTCTATCAATGTAGTATTGGCTTTACCAAAACTTTGGCTGCCAATATTAATGGAAATATAGCTTTTGAAATTTCCTTGGACATTTCTCACTTGCAGCAAGCTGATTTGTACCATCCAAGCAGCTTCTTGTAGGACATGCAACTAAACAGAATTCTCAGAAAACGTTATTTGAGCTTACAATTTACTTAACAGATCTTGACCCAAGAGAGGTATAGGGCTTTCTGGCAAATACAAGAATCCGTATGGTAAAACTTTGTTCCAAATTTGGCATTCCATTGGTCTCAAAAAATGGCCTTTCTTTCATTCTTTCCCATGATCTCAAAAACTAGCATGGTGAACTTACTAAGAAGTCTCTTACAACTAGTTACCACAGAATAAGTCTATTAAAAAATTTTTTTTTGTTTAATTTCCCAGCTTCATCAGAACTATGGGTCCACTGGTGTTGCCTTTAAATTTCACTTTCAGACTGCTTCATGCACTATTACAGTTTTCTAGCAGTAACATTGCTGCGGGAGGGCGTGGGGGGGAATAAAGCCTCCCTCTCACCTCCCATCTGAGATGGCAAGATCTCCAGCCCAGCATGAAAACAAATCACTCCAATCTCCATCACATCAAACCAGCCTGGCTCCACTCCACACCCAAATCAGCACCAGTCTGACCCAGAGAAGCACTAAGCACTCCGATCCTCCAAAGCTGACCAGTGTGAAAAGACCAATCCCAGCAAGGAGGCAAAACAATGAGCTCTTTCCCCAGATGTGCCGGAACTTAAGAAACGAGATGGAAGCAAAAAGAAACAGCACTGACAACTCCTGATTCAAAGCTGAGAAGCAACGCAACGCCAAAACAAGGATGGATAACAACACTTCAGGAAAAAAAAGACAGAGCAAGGAGAATAAAGCCCCCCTTTCTCCACTTAGCAGCGGGCAACCAGGTTTTTCCATTTTTTTTTTCTTTCTCTTCTTGCTGCAGTTTAGACATAGCCAAGGCCACACAGGTGGCGTAATCACTGGTACTAAGGAGGAGTTGCCGGACTGCTGGGTTACAATCAGCTGAGTTTATCTTGCAGCTTGACACGGGCCTGAAATTTATGTTCAAGCTGTACAGCACAGGCCTGGGATATTTTGCTTTTTTGTTTTCCCATTTCATTCCAAACATAATACACTTTATATGCAATTCCAATTAGCTCAGCAATAGCTACATTCCTTAGCTCCATTCACCTTTTAGAATTTACAGATGTCAAAACCCAGCATATTAGACATAAATCCATTATTCCATTTTCCTAGATCGAAATCAGTTCATATTGCAGCAACTTTTAAATACAACCTCATACAATACCAAGTTCACACCCATCATAGCATTTAGGTTTGGGGGTTGGTTTGTTTGTTTGTTTGTTTTTTCAATGCGAATGAGAGTTTAACAATTTAAATTCTTTTCTGTAACAGCTATTACACACCAAATTTTATCATCACATTCATGCAGTAAAGAACTAAATTACTCATGATCTTCTGTACTATCATAAAATGCACATTTTGAGTCCACGGATTCTCATTATTTAACAGTCTGTGAACTCAACGTACCACACAACAGACAAAGACCTACTAAAACTGCAACATGCTTAAACAGATACCCACAAAGAAAACAGGCTAACAAGGAAAACATCTATGATTGCTGTGTTATACTTAAAGACACTTAAAGGTTCTATTCTCCGGCCAGTTTTCCCAATCATTTAACTCATACAGCAGCCACCACTGATTTCAATATTTCACAAGATCCTCTTTCCTCATTCCAAGTGCTTTCCTATGTTCTAAAACACCTCCCACTACCAATTTCTTAGGAACACAACTGAAAACAGTAATTTCCAGCCCCATCTCGTAAGTAAAAACCATGAAAAGAGGGAGGGAGCCGGGGAAGCACAGAGCTGCTTGCAGCGCGAGTGGGAAAAGTGGGGAGAAGGTTTTATGGCACACTTACACAATCAATACTACAAAGAAACAACCATAATGACAACCAGTAAAACAATTAACTCTCATTCCTGACAAGCTGCTTGATTTTTCAGAGAGGCAATACACAGAAGCACATAATATGTACTGTAAAACTCACAGATAACACATTGATAGCAAACATTAGCATTCCCTACTGCTAATTTCAACATTAATGCTTCCTTAGCTTCTAAGTTTTCAACCTGCTTATTGAAGGCTTCTTGAAGACGGTCAATAAACTGCATGTAATTCTCATTGGGACCCTCTTTAATAGTCATGAATGATTTGGCTGCTTTATCAGTTTCAGGCACCTTTATCATAGCTTGATATTGAAGGTCTACTGACTGCCTCAGGATTTCAGAAACTAATAGCGCCTGTAATTGTGGTGTGCCAATTAGTGTCTCTTCCAAGAGCTGGGGGATACCCGCCCCTTTCAACGAATCCACATCATTCCGTCCTAAATGATTTATAGCTGTTACATTGCATAGGTCTAATTTTGCCTGAGTCTTTCATGGTTTTTAGCTGATCTCGGGGCAACACGTACACATACTCCTTTTCCTTTTAACTTTTCAAGAGAATACTGTGGACCCTCATCCTCATCCGAGTCATCAGGTAATGCAAACTTGAACGGTGCTGGAGAATCATTAGTAACAGGGGGGTTCAGAACAGTGCACATTTTCGTGGGGTTTTTTCTGGTTTGTTGGTTTTGTTTGTTTGTTTTCAGATCTAGCCCAGGAAAGCCACATCCCTCCACTGTCTCTGCCTGTTCCCATCGCTCTTTTAATCCTCTCTAGCAACAAGTGCCACGTCGTTAACAGTTCAGTTGTTTCTTTGGATCTTTGGGTAGTGCTTTGCCCCATAGTAACATGCTTCATAAAGTCAATTCCAGAAGGCTAATACCCTGTTTCTTCAGAAGCAACTTCCATGTAGATAATATAATACCCTCTTCTTTACAGAGATTCCCTCCCATGTTCCCAGTAGCCCACCTACTCTTGGCATGGTGTCTTTTCAAGAATCCGGATCTCTGGCAGCTCCCCCTTGCTGCTCTATCAGCTGCACCGGGCTACGTCTCCCCAGCTCGTCTTTGGTTGTCACAACTTCACCACTATCTCTTCTGCATGCGGGATCCTTCTTCATGCAGGATCACGTCGGGGTCACCATATGTCGCAGTTGAGACAGACAAACGACATAGAACAAGTTCTTCTGTACAAACAGCAGTCTCCATTTATTGCCACAAACGCCTTTTTATATAGCCGTTACCAGCTCATGTGTCTTTTTGCTATTGGTTACAAGTTGCACTAGTAACATCTCATTGGCTAATTTTGCTATTATCAATGTTACTCCTTTACTCCTTTCTCACTCACGGGTACACCTTAATATCTCCAGATACTCCTTTACTCCCATCTTTCTCACGGGTAGGCCTTAATATCTAAAGGCTAATTTCTGTCCCCATGTACTCTGTCAGGGAATCCACGAACCCACTGTAGTCCCCCACAGACAACCAAGTTATCAGGCCTAGTCAGAACAGGTTTATGAAAGACAGGTCCTGCTTGCCTAACCTCATCTTCTACGATAGCATGAGCCGCTTAGTGCATGAGGGAAAGGCTGTGGATGTTGTGTACTTAGACTTCAGCAAAGCTTTTGACACTGTTTTCCACAGCATTCTCCTGGAGAAACTGGCTGCTCATGGCGAAGATGAGTGTACTGTTTGCTGGGTAAAGAACTGGCTGGATGGCCTGGCCCAAAGGGTCATGGTGAACAGAGTCGGATCCAGTGGGTGGTTGGTCATGAGTGATGATGCCTAGGACTCAGTATTGGGACTAGTTCTGTTTAATACCTTTATCAGTGATCTGGATGAGGGGATCAAGTGCACTCTCAGTAGTTTGTGGAAGACATCAAGTTGGGTGGGAGTGTTGACCTGCTTGGGGGTAGGAAAGCTCTACAGAGGGATCTGAACAGACTGGTTTGGTGGGCTGAGGCCAATGGTATGAGATTCAACAAGGCCAAGTGCCAGGTCCTGTACTCGGGTCACAACAACCCCATGCAATGCTACAAATCTGGGGAAGAGTGGCTGGAAAGCTGCATGGCAGAAAAGGACCTGGGAGTTTTGGTCAATATTTGGCTGAATATGAGCCAGCAGTGTCCCCAGGCAGCAAGAAGGCCAACAGTATCCTGGCTTGTATCAGAAATAGTGTGATCAGCAGGACTAGGGAAGTGATATTCCACTTGTACTCAGCACGGGTGAGGCCCCAGTGTTCAGTTTTGGGCCCCTTACTGCAAGAAAAATATTGAGGTGCTGGAGGAAGTTCAGAGAAGGGCAATGGAGCTGGTGAAGGTTCTAGAGCACAAGTCTTATGAGGAGCAGCTGAAGGAACTGGAGTTGGTTACCCTGGAGAAAAAGATGCTGAGAGGATCCTTTATTGCTTTCTACAACTACCTGAAAGGAGTTTGTTTTGAGCAGGGTGTTGGTCTCTTCTCCCAGGTAGCAAGTGATAGGACGAGAGGAAATAGCCTCAAGTTTCAGCAGACGAGGTTCAGATTGGATCTTAGGAGAAATTTCTTTATGGAAAGGATTGTTGGGCATTGGAACAGGCTGTCCAGGGAAACTGTTGACTCACCATCCCAGACATATTTAAAAGATGTGTAGATGAGGTTCTTAGGGACGTCGTTTAGAGGTGGACTTGGCAGTGTTAGGTTAATTATTGGACTCAATGATCTTAAAGGTCTTTTCCAAGCAATATGATTCTATGAGTCCATGATTCTGTGATGTCAAATATTATGGAATATCTCTTTGACTAGTTTGGGCCAGCTGTCCTGGCTGTGCCCCCTGTCATCTTCTTGTGCATCACCAGCCTCCTTGCTGAAAAGTCCTTGACTTGGCTACAAACAAAACATCAGTGTTTTATCAACATTCTTCTCACACTAAATCCAAAACACACCACTCTACCAGCTACTAGGAAAAACATTAACTCTATCCCAGCCAAAACCAGGGCACATCTCCACTGGATTTTGGAGCAAGTCATCCCATCCAGGTTCAAGAATTGCACATCAGAGCCCCCACTGGATAAGCCTGTCGGGGACTGAAAAGGATAACGGCTCAAACATTGTGGCAAAACCAGTCCATCCAGCTGCAGGAGATGGGACACTCAGGATAAGGTGATGAGGTGAATTGCAATTTACATACCATCAACAAGCTAAGGAGCCACAAAGGCCAGCTGGCTGACAGCAGGAGGTGGGGGACATGGCCGAGGGCATATAGCTCCACCTTCTGATACACCCAGCATGGCACAAAGAGAAAAGCTGAGACCCTTCAACATGGCTCGAGACTTGGCAATCTTTCACAAACAGCTCACACCCTGTGTGGCCCCAACTTTTCTATCTTTTGCAATAACACCTCCACAAAAGACCAAAAATTATGCAAGCAGGCAACCCAGAGGTCTATAAAGGCCCACCTTGTGCAAGCACTGGCAGCAGCCACCCACCATCCTGAGGACCACTCTGCCCACCAGTCTCACCACATGAACTGAACAAGACAAAAGAGGACGCTGCACACCCCTGGATGTGAGACTACGAACGTCGTTACACATAAAGTGGAGCCATAAGGATGGTGAAATTTTTCTCTCTCTCTTTTTTTTCTTTCCTATACTTCTGGGTTTTTGCTACCCTTTTGTAAGTAATACAGTAACATAAGGTTTACAGCCCCGCATATGTCGCAAACTTCTTATATTTACCAATTGAACCTACAATAGAGTAAATACTTCTGCCACCAAATCGTATGCCAATTGGGCCAAGCTGCAAAACAAAAGCCTTTTGTTTACGGACTTCAAGTACCGTGCATACTGTTTTTCAACCACAGACACTCATGAACCTGAGTCACTTCTCCCCCCACTCATACCTCTGGGCGGGACATGACAAATCCCCATTCCCATGATGTCATTCCTGGCAGATGTGGACTTGAATAACTCCCATGTATTCTGCAGTCTCCTTTCCTTTGATTGATTTCTTCTGTGTTTTCAGGTGAGCAGGTACCATCTTCTGTAATTTTGGTATTGCTGCAGGGCTTCATTTGGCCTTGCTAGATCAATCCAGAAAGGTAAAGTCTAGACATGTTTTGCAGTCTCTTCTTTCTGAAGAAGTGCCCAACTGAGCCCTACTTCATATGTTCCATATAACACTGCCTACAAACAGATGAACTTAGCTTTACAGACTAGCTTTGGAAACTCCAACAGCCTGGAGGACATAAACATAGTAACAGAAACAAGAGAAGAAATCATTTTCATATGTGTAAAACCAGTTCCAACTGCAGTTCACCACCTTGGTTAACAAGCCTTCCAAACGTCATCATGAAGATGTTTACTTCTGCATTTTATCATCAGAAAATAAACACTTCCAACCAGTCTTATATCCCGAAAAGGGACCACGTATGTTGACATCTGCAGTGTTCCTTTCCTTGCAGAAATGGGACTTCATTCAGCTGCAAAAAAACCCACCTGAATACTGAAATCTAACTCAGCAAAAGAGCTGCAGAACGTCACCATACCCTACAGCATCAGAAAGGATAAGAAAGGGATGAGCCGGATCACATCTAAGACACTGCAGATTCAAGAGCCTGAACCTTCAGCTGTAGCAGAGGGGCGAGAAGGGTGAAAACTCCAGTCATGATGAAGGATGGAAGCTAGTGATTACTTACATTAAGAGGAAGGTCCTGCCCTACCTTGCAGCTACAGAATACCTTCACTGTTCTCATTGCTGATGAGGAGCTGGGAGTGCTGCCAAATGGATCTTTCTTGCAGCTGAGTCTGAGCCACTCAGGATCACTAGAAGGAAATGGTGAGTAATAGTGGTAGGAGACTCTACCACAGGTGATGAGAGTCCCCAACCTGATTTGCCGTCAAGGAAGGCTTGCTGCTTACTGGCTTGTCCAGCCCTTACCTGTGGCTGCTCTTCTACATAGGCACAGATGGGAGTGACTTAGGAAGTGACTTCAGGGGTCTGGGGACAGTATCAAGGGGATGGGGAGCCAGGTGGTGCTCACCTCAGTTCTGCTGATCAGTGTCTGTGACCTTGGGAACCTCTTTCAAGGTCAACAGCCTCTTGTAAGAGGCAGAAACCACTTGGCAAGGTGGGACAAAATTATCTTTGCCAACAGGCTTTCCATCCTGACAAGGAGAAGTTTAAACTAGGAATTATGGTGTCATAGAGAGTTTCATCAAATAACAAGTGAAGGCTTTGTGGATAAGATAGGAAAGCCAAGGGCCTAGGGTGACTGGAACAGAAGGGAGACAGCAATCAACAAAGCAGAGGTGAAATGCAGTCACTTCAAGTATAGGCATGTAAAGAAGGAACCGTCTGCAGAATAGCCATATGGGGAAAGCTCTCATGCCTATTCTCAGGAATTGGCATGCTTGGGTGTCTCTCTGAAATATCTCTACATCAATGCACGCAGCATGGGGAAGAAACAGGAAGAATTAGAAGCCTGTGTGTAGTTACAGGACTGTGACCTTATGTCAAGGTTTAAAGCAAGGCGACAATTCTTTGCCTCAGTCGTTACTGAGGCCTGAGATGAGAATGAAAGTGTGGAGCAAGGAAGACTTACACTCAGTGGAGGAGATCCAGGTTAGGAAGAAGTTAAACTGGATATGCATGTCCATGAGGCCTGACAGGATGTACCCACAAGTGCTGGGGGAGCTGAACTGATGCCACTGCAATGCTACCTTGAAAAGGTCATGGAAAGGTCATGGTAAAAGGGAGAGGTTTCTGAGGACTGGAAGAAAGCAAATGCCACTCCCATCTTCAAGAAGGGAAAGAAGGAGGATACAGATGACCTCAAAGGTCCCTTCCAACCTAAACACTTCTGTGATTCTCTGATGAGAGCAACGACTTTAGAGTGGCTGGAAGCTGAGAACTTACAGGCACTGGAACGACTCAAAACTTTCTGTGGACTGCAATGTGCAACACCTCAAGAAACCCTTCTTCATCAGCTCTCAAATTTAATGGTTTTCTTTCCATTTCCACCCTCTGCCAATGATGCACAACAAACACCTGATTGAAATAATCTCTGAAAATTGCTACTGTTCTTAAAAGTTCTTACAGTGTGCCTGATGACAAAAAACATGTTCATGTGATGAAATAATTTTCATCAGATAAATAACTTAGAATCATCAGATAAAACATTTCAAAACAAATATTTTCATCTGGAGAAACATCACCAGAAACCTCAGAAAATATTATTCCTCTTTAAACAGTGGACTTTTCTACAAGTCTGAAGAAACTCTTAAGCCCAGCTGTTCATTAACGCTTTATTTGTTTTGCTATCCAAGAACTCTAGATCTAAATTCATAAGGCTTTACAGATGGGAGTTTGGAACCCTTTTTGTAAGGTCTTTTGTAAAACACACATTTGCAATGTGATAATAATTCCAGCTAGGCAAATAAGAGGCAATAATCCCAGCAGTCCTGCTAGAAGAACATCAGCAAGAATAAACACAGTCCTTCCTCATCTCCACAAACTTTGTTTTTGAATGGATGAATGCATTAACTGCTGATGGAAGAAAAATGTTATTCCAATGTCCAAATATATAATTTACCAAATGTTCTCTTAAAGAAAGAGATTGGAATCTTAAAAAAACCCATACATTATGATGACTCTTGGCAGAAAACTGTGCTTCAGTATCCTCCCCAAACACTGGGTGAAGACTGTTCAGGTTCCTGGAAACCTTGGCAGTATTGAGCTCTTTGAGAGCCTTATGGGTTGAGGCAAGGTGCACATAATATCAGACACAAGAACTATCACATATCTTGTGGTGGTTGCACCACTAGCACTGGCTGGTTTATTGCCATTACACTATATTTTATTTTCTACTATCTAAATTAAGTATTACATATTGTATGTTTTTATGTATACAATATAGGAAAAGCTACTATATACATATGCAGAGTATAATATTGTATACAAAATATATATGTGTCATATCCTATAAGGAATAAATTAATAATGCACCTGTTGTACACGGTAACTATATGTTTCACACTTGATCAAGGTTTGCTCAGCACAGCTGGGTCACTCTAAAAGCCTTTATGATGAGTTTAACTTTAAAGCTTTCCATTTACACATACAAACTAGCTGACAGCCTGCTGGGAAGAAAGTTTATTGGCATGTACTTGCCACCTATTAAGGATATTAAAGAATAAAAATGTCTAAAATATTTAGATGAAATATGTACCATCTACTTTCTTTAAATCTGTATTGGTGACAGCCTAAATTAATTTAAAGTGAATAAGAAAGGAAAAGACAAACTTAAATATTGACTGTAATACACTCAAGCATAAGTAGTTTCAAGTTCTAGCCATGGAAAGCAATCTTTCTTTTTTCCTCCATCATACACGATCACAAATTAAAAGAGGGAAATGCACACATAAATGAAATTATATTTCTAATACATCTGTATGCCATAGGATATTACATAGCCTCAGCTTTAGGCAATCCTAATGAAGTACAATTTTAATTTTAACTACTTTTATGATGTCTGTTTTTCATGCAAAACATTTTTCCACTCAAATTATGGTCAAATAAAAAGTTCAGATAAAGGAAAAACAAAATCCAAACCTAACTTCGAAAATTCAGTCAAAACGTTTTGACTAATTTAATGACAAATCCCATATGAGGTTTTCAGTTGCCTTGTAATCAGGCATTTAAGTGAATCAAAAGTGTGACTTGTGCCAAACCAAGTTCAGACAAGACAGAGGAAAACATGTAAAAGAATTAGGCATTTGTTACAACATACCTTAATGTTCACTGTTGTTGACTGTGCTAAAAGATTAGCTATTGTGCTCACGAAGTAGTAACAGGATTTTTTTGGTATTTGTTTCCAAAGATAACAGATCTTCTGGCAAAGCTGGCTTAGAAGTTGTGTCTCCAGAATGGCTGTAAATGTAGAGATTTTAAGCAACAATTTTTTTTTTCAATCTTAACTTAAAAATTAGGGAAAAAAAAGTTTAATTCCAGAGAAAGGGTTGTACGTAAAGGAGAAATAGGAAGAAAGGAAACTTGAACAATTTCAAGTTAAGATTCAGCAAGTGCAAAAATCTTGCCTAGTCAATTTTTTTGATGCGGGTGAGAATATCACTCCTAAGACATCCTTGTCTACATACTTTGGTCTGGTAACTCAAAATAGCTCTCCAGCTATATTGTGACCACACATACCTATTGGAAATTTGGTGCCTTCAACCACAGCTGAGGGGATCAGTTGAAGCTCAGGAGGATTCCAGATCCACAGGCATCACAAAAATTGTTGTTAACGTTGTTGTTAACGAGTCATGAGCATGTATGCACTAAGGGAAACTATTAATAGTTGTGCCTAGTATGTACATCCTGAGATTTGAGACAGAAGGCAAATTTGCTGGATCGATTATTTACTGGAGTTCATTCATTCAGCTCTTGCTAGATATCTGAATAATGGGCTTTATAATAGGAAAGCTCACAAGGTCTTAATTAGAACAGCAGGGAAAGATCACAGGAATAAATTGCATCCCTGCTCTGTTTCAAAGACTGGAGCAAATACAGCTTTACCTGTTGTAAAAACATCTGCATTTGCAGTTAGTGTTTGAGTATTTCTTGATGGTAACCACTGGAAAAACAGTACCAACATCCCCTATGACAAGTCAGTGACAGTCAGTGACTCTGCCTTAGAGGGAGTCCTGCAAAAGGCCTAGATTCTTGCACTTATTTTCTATAACATTTACAAGCTGTATTTTCCATGAACTTTACAGGCTGTACCTTTTATTTTTTCCTGAAAAAGCAGAGGAACACTGTTGTTGCTGGGAACTGAAAGGTAAAAATAATTTAATGTGGGCTGTTTCTGGGACCTGAGGGCTAAGGATTGTGCATACAGTGTCAGAGGACAGTAGTCCTCCTTCAAGAGCTTACTGTTTAAATGAGGTAGAATTGGCAACCAACCAGGCTGTAAAAAAGTTCCCCAAAATCCTTTCCTCCACTTGATTCTCATTTCAAGAAGGCTTCTTTGCATTGCTCTGATGGCACTGCGTATTTTATCCAGTGATGTTTTTCAACCCCAGGCATGTGTCACAGACATGTTATGAAACTCCTAAAACTGAGCTGGATACTTGCCTTGGCAGAACAACAGTGGAGAGACTCCATCACTACCCCATACAGATCAGCTGACACCAGGATAAGATGTACAGAGTGCAGGAAACCACACCTGGCTTTTGATCAAGAGGAGCCAGTGATCGAGGGAGGAATGCAAAGTCATGATCCTGCTCCAGACCTGGTCCATTGCATTGGATCTTTATGTAACTGCCTTAGTTCCTGCAATGAAACTACCTCTTCTTTAGGGATCTTTAATATCATATTGCATTCTCTTCCTTTTTAGGGTACATAGCACAGTTAAATGCATCTGTACAAGGTGTAACAATAAGGCTCATTAAAGCTCTACGGCATTTCTGGACTCCAACCCTGCACCCCACCATCTCCCAACAGAAGTGACACAGTTGTCACTAGATTCAGAATCACAAAATGTTCTTGCATTGCAGATGTCCTCTGTGCTTAATGTCCACTGAGTTCCTCTGGCCACTGTGGTGCTCAGTCACTACAAATAGAATGTCAAGCTTTTAGTAGAAAACAAAATCCTCCAAACAATTCTGTGACCTGAAAACACTCTGCAGTCTGCAGTTTGAGGTATTGCTCTTTGTGCCAAGATCAGGCAGTCTTTGACAGGCTTAATGCCTCCAGTGGAGCAAGTGTGAACAGAATCAGATCCATATGCCCACACATTTGATTTTATGACTATTCAGCTTCTAAAATTCATCAACCAGGAAAAGACAGATCAAAGATACACTCAAAATTGGGATCCCAGATATCCCTTCAGAGCTGCTGTTCCCTTCTCAAAAACAGCTCACAGCTTCAATATGTCTAAGATCTGACAAACATCTAAAAAAAAAGAAAATTCACAAACTCCTCAAAAGCTCACTCCTGCTCAGAGCCAGTTCTTGTCAGAGGGTATTGGAATATGAGGGAGAAATAGTCAGTCTGGATGAGTCATGAGTGTATTAGTGAGGACCATATAGCTGAAATGTTAATGACAGGTTGTTTGTAGAGTTTCTGTCCTTAGATTGATAAACCACTTGGAATATCCAAGTTTATTTTATCCAGAAATGTTTGTTTATTGAAGTTTTGGTGGTGATCTCATCCCAGCTAAAATATGGAAATGAATGAGAGCTTCACTACTGCCAAGACAACTGACCCAAAACTAGCCAAAAGGATATTCAATACCATATAAATTCACGCCCAGTTTTAAAACTGGGAGCTGGCTGAGGGGGATGGTGGTGTATGCCTGTAGACCCAGCTAACTTGAGTGGCTGAGCCTACTGGATTGATTGAGCCCAAGTGTTTAAACCATGTGCTGCTTGCTCATCCCCTCCCCACACCTTGTGGGAAGTGAGGAGAATCAGGAAACAAAGGGGCAAAATCTGTTCGTTGGGATAAGAACAGAGAAGAAGAAAACAAAACCAAAAGCAAACAAAAAAACCCAACAAAAGAATATACAAAGCAAGGGATGAACAGCATAATCTTTCACCACATGTTAATGCTGGTGTGCAGTCAATCTTTCAAGCAACTATTCACCTGAGCAGCAATCATGAACTCCCAACTGTGGCTCAATGGAAAAAACCTCAGACACAGAATCACAGAGAATCACACAGAATGTTAGGGATTGGAAGGGACCTCAAAAGATCATCTAGTCCAATCCCCCTGCCGGAGCAGGAACACCCAGATGAGGCTATACAGGACGGCGTCCAGGCGGGTTTTGAATATCTCCAGAGAAGGAGACTCCATAACCTCCCTGGGCAGCCTGTTCCAGTGTTCTGTTACCCTCACTGAGAAGAGGTTTCTTCTCAAATTTAAGTGGAACCTCTTGTGTTCCAGTTTGCACGCATTATCTTGTCTTACCATTGGTTGTCACCGAGAAGAGCTTGGCTCCATCCTCATGACACTCACTCTTTATATATTTATAAATATTAATAAGGTCATCTCTCAGTCTCCTCCAAACTAAAGAGACCCAGCTCCCTCAGCCTTTCCTCATAAGGGAGATGGTCCACTCCTTTAATCATCCTCATTGCTCTGCGCTGGACTCTCTCCAGCAGTTCCCTGTCCTTCTTGAACTGAGGGGCCCAGAACTGGACACAATATTCCAGATGTGGTCTCACCAGGGCAGAGTAGAGGGCAAGGAGAACCTCCCTCGACCTACTAACCACATCCCTTCTAATACACCCCAGGATGCCATTGGCCTTCTTGGCCACAAGGGCACAGTGCTGGCTCATGCTCATCCTGCTGTCCACCAGGACCCCCAGGCCCCTTTCCCCTACACTGCTCTCTAATAGGACATTCCCCAACTTATACTGGAACCTGGGGTTGTTCCTACCCAGATGCAAGGCTCTACACTTGCGCTTGTTATATTCCCCCCCACCCCAGACAACAGCTTGTGCTCAAAACACAATAGCACAAATGCGCTTGGTCCAGAGCATCCTAGACCATCCCGCTCCCCAGCAGAGAGAAAGAGAAACCTCCCCTCAGCCAGCACCCAGCATGACCTTATATGGTATCAAATATCCTTTTCCTGTGGAAATTAACCCTGCCAACCCAGCCCACCTACATCTTGTATTTCATTTCAAATACTGACCAAAGCGTGGTGTCGACTCATTTTAACTTAGTAATATTGTCTCGTGTGTAAAACTTAAAGACTACATTGTTTACAGACACAAAAGCAAAAATGAACAGCTGTCTATATGTATTCTGTAAGTGACTGAAAGCCACAAAGTCCCATATTCACTTGTAACAGTTTGCCAGATGACAAACAAATATTTCCCAAACCTCCTCCTAAGGAAAAATTAGTATCTCTCATGCACATTATGGAGGGCTTTTTGCAGAGACATATTTACTGCCAAGTTTGAAACAGAGGTGTTTCTGTGTGTGAAAAATCCCTCCTGCCATGTCCCTGTTCAGTCCTGCATTCACTCTTCCTTTTGTGCCAGCTCACAGTAGTCAACTATAACTCTATGCAGATCACTTTCTAAGCTGCAAGCAGCCACTGCATAACCCTGTGAGATTTCACGGAGTTGTTTGCACTCACAAACCCTTTCATTAGCTGGTTTCTTCATAATTTTCCCCTACTTTCCTGTTAGTCCTGCTGAAGTAGTACACAGGAAGACCAAGCACATGTCTTTACGACCTGCTCTTCCTCCATGAGACAGAGAACTGCAAAACAGATGGAGAGTCCAGGCTGGCAGAAAGTTAACATGTATAAAAGGTGGACATTGACATGCATCAGAATGAGAGAAGTATCTCATAGTATGGAGTTAAGACCTGCAGTTCTTCAGAAAGTCAAGTTATCTCCTCTGCTTTCCATCTGGCAGCTGCAGACTTTTCTAAATCTAACTGGAAGCACCAACAGAGAACTTTACGAACACATGCTGATAATAGTTAGGAAGTACAGGCACTCCAAAAACTTTTGAAATTGAGTTTTATCAAGCTGATAAAAATCCAGAGCAATAATGGAAAGCTTCTAAGCAATAATTTTTATGGTTTTTTTCCATTTTACCATTTATTTCATGGTAAGTTAGCCTTGGCTTGCTGCCAGACACACACCCAGGTACTCTCTCACTCTGCCTCCTTAACAGGACATCAGAAGAAAATAGAAAGAAAAAGCTCTTGAGTTGAAATAAAGACATGGATGTCACTTATCAATTACCATCACAGGCAAAACAGACTCAGTTGGAGAGTTCAATTTAATTTATTGCTGAGTTGAAAGACAGTAAGACGGTGAGAAACAAAGGCAAAACTAAAACACCTTCCTCCTATCCCACACCTTCTCATGTTCTCACCTTCTCTCCACTCTCAACTCTTTAATCTCCCTCCCTTGTAAATGACACATGGGAGTGATGATTACAATCAGTCCATAACAGTTCCTCTCTGCTGCTCCTTCCTACTCACTTTCCCCCTGCTTCAGTACAGCATCCCTCCCCACAAGATACAGCCCATCATGAACTGCTCCTGTGTAGGTTCCCCATGGGCTGCAGCTTCTGCCAGAAAACTTGTTGCTGCATGGGTTCCTCTCCACAGGCTGCAGCTCATGCCAAGACTCTGCTCTGGCATAAGCTCTTCATGGGCTGCAGCTTCTTTGAGGACATCTCCCCCTGTTGCAGCGTGGGGTTCTTCAGGGACTACTGCAGTGTGGATATCTGCTCCACCATGGTCCTCCATAGCTACAAGGGAATCTCTGCTCCAGTGCCTGCAGCACCTCTTCCCTCCTCATTTTCTCACTTTGGTCTCTAAATTGCTGTTCCTCTTGTATTTTCTCACTCTTCACTCTCACAGTTGTTGTGCAGCATTTTTTGCCCTTTCTTAACTACATTTCCAGAGATGTCACTGGCTTGGCTGAGAGGCTCAGCGGTGGGGCTCAGCTGTGTTCTGTAGCAAGTCCAGTGTGCTGGGTCAGTCAAGATGGGGTTAATTTCTACGCTGCAAGGACATCTGGGAATTCTATACCATATAAGGTCAAGCTCAGGTATAAAGGAGAAGCCACGGGCATGTTATTTTTTTGTTTTGCTGCTGGCTTGGGACTGCTCCTTCTTGCCCACACTGGTTCGGTGCTATGGTATTTTGGGCACAATTAACGGTTTGGGGCAGGAGCCGGTTTCAGCACGAGCTGTGGCCAGGATGGCAGGAGTGTTTCAGCATGAGCTACCATCGCAGCAGTGGGGGTGGGGTGGGAGAAAGGGGCTACGATTGTCATTTTTGGCGAGCCAGGCAGGAGAAAATAAAATGGTTGGGATGGTGACAGAGCTGACCAGAGTGTATTGAAGTTTACTCTGTTTATTAAGTGGTCACGATGTATGTTTGTTTGTCCATGTGACTGTGTTGTCTGAATTCCTACATGCCCTATGTGTTCCCTGCAGTGCTGTTTATTACAACTGGGAAAAGGATTAGGTTTATCACATTGCTATCCTGCATATCAGCCTATGAGATTGTGATTTCATCTCTTACATGGCTGTGTTGGCATTTTTATAAGGTATTCTTGATGTTTCCATACCTCTGCTGCCATCTCTCAAAATTGATTAGTAATCATATCCAGTCTATGAGAGGGGGGAGGAATTTTCCTTCATCTCTTTACCTCCGTTTTCTCCTCCGGCTTAGATGCAACAGTTTTTCAGGATTTTGGACACCCTGGGGATATTCAAGCTAGTATGCTCTTGTTGCTGTGTCTTCTGAATGTGTGCCGAGCCATATACAGGGTTACAAAAGGATGTTAAGAATATCACCCATAGGTTTGCCCCAAGGTTGGATGATCATGGGTGGAACAGTGTATGGGAAAACATGGGCAGCTATCTAGAGAATTTCTCACCTCTGATGGTCTGTAGTTTCACTCCTGAACTACTATAGCACCCTGATGTCATGACAGAATATTTAAAAGGAAAATACTTTGGTTACTCCAAAGAAGCATATCTTATTACATTGTGCTGGGCCCTGGCCAGTATCTATCAAACACTGCTCAATACCATGCAGTGCCCCCAGGACGAAGAGGAGGGTAACAAACCGATGGGCACTACAACTACTCCACCCTTGTGCAAAACACTGCAGCTGCTCAGACCCCAGCAACAGGCACTGTGGCTACTCAGCCCCAAGCAGCAGGTGCTACAGCTGAATCAGAGAACCAGCCTCTGTCTGTATCAGTTGCCCCTCTCCAGAAAATAAATACATAAAAACATCAGTTCACTTAGTGATGGAAGGTGACGACTCAACCCCATCACAAGAACAGGAGGAGGAGGCAGAACCAGAGATAATCACTCAATCCCTGTCCCCACGTGAGCTGCAAGATATGCAAAAGGATTTCAGCCGCTGGGATGGCAAGCATCTTGTTGCTTGGGTGCTCTGATGCTGGGATAATGACGCTGGTAGTGTGGAATTAGAAGGTAGAGAGCCTAAGAAACTAGGATCTCTGTCTAGGAAAGGAGGCATTGACAAAGCAATTGGAAGAAAGACACAAACCCTCAGCCTCTGGAGGAGACCTCTGTCAGGTGTGAAGGAAAGGTATCCCTTCAAGGAAGATGTTACAAGTCACCCAGGAAAGTGGACCACCATGGAGGAAGGTATCCAATGCTTGAGGGAATTATCTGTTCTGGAGGTGATTTATAATGACACCAATAATGACAATTTACCCACAACCCATGTGACGGAAGTTCCTCCGGAGTGCACCATCGTCCTATGCCAGCTCATTGTCAGCAAGGTCATGGAAAGAAGGCAAGGGACAAATGGTGGATGATTGGCTGGCCAGCTCCAGCGATACGAGGGATGTCCACCTTCCTCCCTATGGGCTTGTATCTCAGCTATGGAGAAACTGCCAGACATGTTACCTGAAAAATTAGCCCGAGACTTCCAGTGTTTTGAAGACAAGTTCTGCTTCCCACCTGTACAGCCTAGGGTCTCAGCTACTTGGAATGAGAGTCTCTCTGATAAAGAGAGACAATACAGAGCGTATACTTAACGGGGCACCCTGTGTTTTTTCCTGCGTGATCGTGGAGAAGACATGAGGAGGTTGGACGGAAACCTGCCTCAGTCCTAGAGGCATGAGTACATGGGTTGCAAGGAAAGACAGCCACAAGAGGACATTATGCCAGGAAAAATGCTGCCCCAGTTTCCAGTGGGTAGTTCCCCAGACAGACTAGAAGAGCTGATCTTGCTTCTGACCCTCTTGAAAGGACTTCTGATTAATTATTCCAAAAAGGAAGCAATGAATGCTATGATCAGGACTAGAGAGGCCCTGCCTCCAGCCAGGTAGAGGAGAGGGATAACTGGGTTTATTGGTCTGTGTGGATTCAATGGCCTGTTACATCAGATCCACAAGAGTACAAGGCTCCAGTGGACACCAGGGCCCAATATACTCTAATTCCATCAAACCATGAAGGGGCAGAACCCATCAGCATTTCTAGAGTGACTGGGGGATCCCAAAAGTTGGCTGTATTAGACACTGAGGTGAGTCTGACTGGAAAGGACTGGCAAAAGCACCCCATTGTTACTGGTCCACATGTTCCGTGCATCCTGGGTGTAGACTATGTCAGGAGAAGGTATTTGAAAGACCCAAAAGGGTATTGGTGTGCTTTGGGCATAGCAGCTGTGGAGATAGAGGACATTAACCAGTTGTCTAACTTGCCTAGTCTCTCAGAGGTCCTTCTGTTGTAGGACTGCTGAGGGCTGATGACGAGCAGGGGCCAATTGCTACCCTAACAGTGCACCGGTGGCAATATCACACTAACTGATGCTCTTTGATTCCCATCCATAAGTTGATAAGGTCGTGGTCATAGGAGACTCCCTTCTAAAGGGAACAGAAGGCTCTATATGCAAGCCAGACCCACTTCTTAGGGAAGACTGCTGCATCCGTGGGGCCAGGGTCAAAGACATGAATAGAAAACTTTCTGCCCTGGTTAAGTCCTCAGATTATTATCCCCTAATAATTTTTCCGTTAGGCAGTGATGAAACTGAAAAGGGAAAACTTAAGGCAATCAAGAGGGACTTCAGGGCCTTGAGATGACTGGTCAAGAGATCAGGAGCACAAGTAGTGTTCTCCTCTGTCCCCCCAGTTGCAGGGTATGATGAGGGAAGAAACAGGAAGACCCACCAGATCAATACCTGGCTGAGGGACTGGTGTCACCAGCAGAATCTTGGGGTTTTTGATCATGGGTCGGCTTACATGGCACCTGCCCTGCTAGCAACAAATAGGACACACCTTTCTCAAAGGGCGAAAAGGATCTTCTGGCAGGAGTTAGCAGGGCTCACTAAAAGAGCTTTAAACTGGATTTGAAGGGGTAAGGGGAGAAAACCAGGTGTGGCAGAGGAAAGCCCAAGGGCAGCATGCCAGCATTCGAGGGAAGAGGTGCTAGCAAGGCCCTTTGGTCTGCTGTCGCAGTGGAAGCAGGGAATGGAGAGCCATGAGGTAGAACAGACACAAGGGTTATAAATGAGTTAGAAACGAAGGAAGCACCTGAGGATGGCCACAAAGGAATTAGGGCTTCTCACCAGAAAAAGGTGGCAGGATCAATAGCAAAGCTGAAGTGCACCTATACAGATGCATACAGCATGCGCAACAAACAGGAGGAGCTGGGAACCATCATGCAGCAGAAAAACTATTATATAGTTTCCATCACAGAAACATGGTGAGATGACTCTCACAACTGGAGGGCTGCATTAGGTGGCTAAAAACTTCAGAAAGGATAGGCAAGGAAGAAGAGGTGGGGTAGCCCTGTATGTTATGTTTGATTGTCTGGAGCTTGATGAGGGTGATGATAGGGTTGAGTGTCTATGGGTAGGAATCAAGGGGAAGGGCAACAAGGTCTGTTACAGACCACCCAACCAGGATGAAGAGGCAGATGAAATATTTTGCAGGCAGCTGGGAGAAATCTCTCGATTGCTAGCCCTTGTTCTTGTGAGGGACTTCAACCTGCGAGATGTCTGCTGAAAATATAACACAGCAGCGAGGAAACGGTTTAGGAGGCTCCTGGAGTGTATGGAAGACAGCTTCCTGACACAGCTTCTTGAGTGAGCCAACTAGCGAAGGCACCCCACTGGACCTGTTGTTTGTGACTAGAGAAGGACATGGTTAATGTGTCAGTTGGAGGTCGCCTTGGGCATAGTGACTATGAAATGATTGAGCTTTCTATTTTTGGAGAAGGAGGGTGGTCAGCAGATCTGACAGCTTGGACTTCTGGAGGGCAAACTTCGATCTGTTTAGGAGGCTGGTTGGCAGAGTCCCTTGGGAGGCAGTCTTGAAAGACAAAGGAGTCCAGGAAGGTTGGTCTCTCTTCAAGAAGGAAATCATAGAGGCACAGGAGCAGTCTTGTAGACCAAAAGCAGAAATTTATACCATGCTTTTTTTCTGCCACTTCCTCTGTCTGACAAGTTTCCTCACCATTGAAACCCCGCAAAAACCAGACACTCCTAAATACCATGGTTCAGATATAGCGATATCAGATATAGTCACAAGCAATCACTTTCCAAGTTCTATTAGATGAAGAGAAGTTGATTTAATTTTGAACTGGAAAGGCAACGTATGAGAAACACCACCACAGCCTCCCAAAAGGCCTGCAATATGAGAGCTGTGGATTTTTAGCCTTGCTCAGCCACTGCAAAGGAAAGGCAAGCCAAAGAATTTCTGGTTTGGACAGTGTGGCAGATGCCCTCCAATGCTGCACCTTTCCCCTGCCCTCCCCCCACCTCCCCAAAGCAACAGGAAGTTCTAGGCTGACCTATCACTATGGTCATGCACACACCCCTTGATCGACAGACAGTGCTTTTGACCAATGAAACACCTTGGTTGAGAGAATTTTTTTTGACCACTACTGTAAATTACCACAGAAGAATTTTGGGATCCTCTATACAACAACAGGCCTGCTGGGCCTGACAGGATTCACATTTCTCAATGAGGGAAAAATATTTTTACTCAAAAGTTAGCAAGGTTGATTGAAAGACCTTTTGATTAGGTTCAAAGGGGAAAAGGAATAAAATCAGTCTTACTAGTTCTAAGCTACGGGATGCCATGACAACGTTTGAGGGATGGTGTACTAGTGAAGGCTTTCACTATGCTCCATGAGGTACTGAGTACACTGGAGCACTTTTGAAATGTTCGTGCATTAATGTATGCAGTGTGAGGAATAAAGAAGAGGAACTAGAGCTTTGGCTCAATCCCAGAGCTACAACATCATTGGTATAAGTGAGACTTGGTGGGAATAGTCCTGTGACTGGAGTGTTGTGATGGACAGTTGTAGGTTCTTCAGGAGAGACAGGCAAGGCAGGTGAGGTGGAAGGGTAGCCCTGTATGTAAAGGCGGAGTTGGACTGTACAGCACTTGTACTTGGGGATGACATTGTTGACAGCATCTGGGTAAAGAACAGGGGTAAAATTAATGAAGTGGATGTTATTGTGGTACTCTACTCCCACATTACCCAGCCAGGATGGTGACACTGATGTATTCTTATAAATACATCTTATTATTAATTCTTATAAAGAATTAATGGAAATCTCTAGATCAGTTGCCCTCGTTCTTATGGGCAGCTTCAACTTCACAGATGTTAATTGGAACTAACATACAGCAGACACAAACAGGTCCAGGAATTTCCTGAATAATATTGAAAAGAACATTTTGATGCAGGTGCTAAGGGAACTGACTAGGAAAGGTGCCCTCCTAAGTCTGTTGTTTGTAAACAGATATGGTATTGTGGGTGATGTGATGATTGGTGGCTGTCTTGGCCACAGTGATCATTAAATGGTTGAGTTTAAAGTCTTTGGCCATGTTAAAGAAATGTTCTTGACCCTAGGTTTCCCGTAGCATAGTCTCAGGCATCTGTGCATAAAAAAAAAAAAATCTAATTTAAAAAAATAAAAGTTACAGCAAAGAAACAGTCCAGACTGGGTGCCTCTCAAGGGGAGGGACCCCAAGGCTTTTAAATTGAGAGGTGTCCAGAAGAGATGGCAGAGGTGTTTAAAACTTCTTTAGATTTTCCTAAAACTAGCAGCTTTCAAACTATGGAACATATGATGAGGTAAACCTGTTTTGAGTATATGGCTGACAGTGATGGAACAGTTAAGTAGGAGGTACATGTGTGTGCATCTGTCCACTTGCAGGTGAGCAGATGAGCTCACGGTGGGAACACGAGAGAGTAAATTCTTGGCAGCAGAAGAAAGAACATGTTCTGGAATTTCACAATCTGTCGCCTCCAGACTGACAAAGCAAGGCAGGAAAGAGTGTTTGTAGATGACTCTGCTGACTCTCTTCTGCATAGCCAGACAAGTGAGGGGTGTCAGGGAAAGAGGCAAAGAACTAGAGAGGCACAGAGACAGCTACATTTTTTCTGAAATATTTTGTCTAAAGATGAGAAAAGTGAAAGGACTTGGTCTCTAAGGAAGCAGTAGCTAAGAACAGGTCAAAGAATGTAGCTAGCTGAGGAGAATGGTGCAAAGAGAGATTCAAGGAAGTAATTTCTAAGGTTTGTACATGCTTACTTACTATTGGCTCTTTTGTCTGGGATTACTAAAATGTGAGGTAGCTAGGGCATTCTCAAATCCTGAATCAGAATCCACTATGTATGTAAAAGATTGCCCCCAGGAAAAAGGCTATATTTGTTTCTGAGAAGAGTCAAACAGCAGAGGTTAAAGCTCTTCTCCCTAGTGTGTAAATAATTTTAAATACAGATTTTGTTTACTATAAACAAGGAAAAATGTATTTATTTTACTTTCTTAATAGCCTTTATAATATGTATAAATATTTATGTTGCTATATCTGTATGAGCAAAAGTCAAGCTTGTTAAAAGCTCAGCCCAATAGAGGGAGAATTTACAAGTTAGGGATACCAGGGATTCACACAGGAACATACTGCTCACTGCTATATCCAGCTGCTGCTACAGTATTAAATATTCTCTTGCCCTTGATATTTTCTAGTCAAAACATCCCGAGACTGCCTTCATTACTAGAAGCACTTGTTTCTTCATGTCATAGGTCAAATTCTACCCTAAGAAAAACCTTTGCAGCCCACTTAGGTTGTGGGTGAGAGAACAGACGTTACGGAAGTCAGAGCAGCCCACACTTAAAAATGTACCAGGACAGTTTAAAAACATCATCGGAAGCTTACCAAAAATAGTCTAGTGGCTAGCACAGCTCTAAAAGAAGGAAAAGGGCTATTCTATAAATTAAGGGCAAATAAATTCCCCTTACAAGCAAACTTAGAGGTAAGTCAGGTCTGTGAACCGTTGTTAAGTAACTTAATTGCTCATTTATAAAGCAGCAGAAGAAAAAACCCTCAAATTTAAGCCATCAGGTGATTTGTGGTGCTAGAGCACATTACAATTCCCACATGAGTGGCATTAAGATGGAGGGCAGAGTACATATTGGTAAATGTAATTTCACTGACGGTGTAATTCCCCAGAAATAACAATCAGAAACACAGGGAAGTTAGTGTTGTTCTTAAAATGAAATCTTAATATATGTAAATGCAGCTAAAGCCTTAACTCTGTCTTATAGTGACACTATGAGGGAGAAAAGGGGGAAAAAAGCCCTAAATTAAATGTGCCTTCAGCTTTGCTTGCAGAATTTACAATATCGAATGTATTTATTGTAAACACATGGGCTTTTTCTTCCCCTACAGCAAGAGAGAGGATCAACAACTTCCAGGTTTTCATAGCTGCTAGATTACAGACCTGACCCTCTCTCTGTTTATAAGATCTGCAGGTCTTATGCAGGTGAATAACTCTTCTTATAAGTACTGAGTCCTAATAATTGGCTCATGGGCATTCAGCATGAAGATACCTGTATTTCTAGGCTTAGGTACAATACTTTTGAGTCATGGGATTTTCAACAAGAACAGGAAATTACAGATGAGGAGCTACTGGTGTCCCTGAGGAGACTGAAAATTATGATAGTGGAGGCAAGGAAACAGCCTGGGAATGTGAGAATGCCATAGTGAAAGCAGGATCACAAGCTCATTGCAGGTTTGTAGCACAGGCTACTGTTTGAGATTTTCTGGAGTCAAATAATGAAATGAAGGGGAAACATAAGCTCAGCGAGCTGTTAATGGCCAAGTTGTTCTTTTGAAGGACAGTACTTGTGATATCCATCTGAATCAGTGCAGATAAAGAGCCCCAGATTTTTTATTAAACTGATCAAAACTATGAAAAGTGGCCAGCAGAAGAAGCCAGATGAAAAAAATAACTTTTCATGCCAAGAAGAAGGGAAAGAACACACATTTTCCTAAATGCTGTTAGTGCTTGTGTATCTAGGTTTGTTGCTTTAGACATTACAAGCATTTTGGTCCATATCTGTCAGCTAACCAGACTACCTCATGCCCTGCTTATGAATAAGAATCAATATTCTAGTAGAGAGAAGTTACGACAAGACAGATTCTCTCATCTTGCAAGATGTTTCACATACAAAGGGGAGTTGCAGCAACAGAATGAATTCCGTAAGTGAACTGTCCAGCAATCAGCCCTCCACTGAGATTATATATGGAAAGTGGGAGGTTTTTATAAGGGATTAGAAAGATGGCTTCCTTTTCAGCACACTACCTCCCACAGCTCCACTGCCCATCATGAAAAATGTCTTAGCAGGTTAGCAGTGTCCAATGCACTCCAAGACTTTCCTTTCCTTGGGTAATGACTCAAATAGTATTACCTCTCCCTGGATGCGTCCAGCTGCTATATCTCTAGTTCAAATACTCTCAAAAAAAGTGAAGGCCTGTCCTTGGGAGACCTCCTACAAAACCGGAGATGTTAGTAAAAGCCAGGGAGTGGCAAATCAGTCACTTAGCAGCTTGTGCACCTCCTGCCTGTCTGAATCAGCACTCTAGTGTCTGGAAGGGATTACGAGAACAGAAGCACAAGCCATTGGACCTTTTAGAGCCAAAGAGGTGTTTTCATTGTGACCATGAAACCTGAGTGAATTTCCACCCAGCAAATTCAGTCAGTTATCTGATTTTAATGATAGCTATGACATTCAGTTTTAATTTCTCCCAAAGCTACTTCTTTCTTCCTAGCCAAAACAGCTGGAGCATATAGGTTTTCTTCTCTCCATGATCAGAGGTGTTTCAGACAATCATCATCTAGCAAAGCACCCTCATGTGCCAGGATTTGTCAGTGAGGAAAAGCACTGAAAGGTCACAGATTCTCACCTGGGACTTGTGATGCAGCCCCTTTTCCAGTGTCTCATCCAACAGTAGGCCTTGAAGATACCTTCAAATGAAGGTGATAGGTTGTGCCTTTAGAAAAATGGGAGCAGCCAAGTGTCCCATAGAGATAAGATTTCAAGATACACATGTTTGCAACTGCTTGCTGATGTGGATGTCTTCCAAATCAGGAAGGCAGCTGTCATGTGTGCCCCGCTCTTTGAGGTACCTAATGTATCTGCACACCCTTCAAGAAACCTTCAAGCAATTCTGGGTGCCAGGACCTCACCACTTGGATCTCTTGCCTCTAAATGCCTTGGAGAAGTTGGTCTTCATCTTTCTGAATCATGGTTCTCATCTGCAGATGGTGTTAATAGCACTCCATCTTTTGGGGAGGACTAAATTAATTAGCGTGAGAAAAAAAAAAGTGGTGGGATAGATCAGGTAAAACTCTCCTGAAATTATACACAAAGCAAGTGCAAGAACTATGACCTCAAAAAACAGGTAAGTATAGGTCAGCATTGGAGCTTCAGTCTCACACAGAAATGCAATAAAAAGGTGTGGGCACCATTCACTAAACAATACTGCTGTCTTATTTTATTCATCTCAGCAGTGAAAAGAACTAATCACAATCAAAGCTGAGTTTTAAGGGGGGGAAAAAAAAACCAAACAACTCCAGTGTGGGAACAGCAGGACATACAGCTCCAGCCACCTGGATGATAAAAGAAGATCAATACTTACATGACCATCTGGACAGTCAAGGAAGACTAATACTAACACGATTAAATCACAACAATCAGTCAAAACTAAGCGACCTTGACAGGTTACACAGTATTTTGTGTTTGTGAGGACTGACAGCCCAGGCTGAGTGAAAATGACATCTCAGGCTGGAAGACCACCCCCAAGGAAGTATGGGCATGTGAATGTTGGGCCTGGGCATGTGAATGAGTGGGTTGGAAGAACACCCACAAGATATGCATAGGAACATGGCTGAAAACAGTCACAAGATGAGTGTGGTGTGTTTGGAATAACATTACAAAAATCCTGGTTTTTTGGTCCAGGCCCATATCTGTAAAGCTATAAATTGACTAAGAGTTAATTAAAGACCTTTACTTGCTTGCTTTTCTGCTCTGCTGGGCTTAGCTCAGATGTGCTATACTCTGCTTTCACTGGTGACAAGAACTCTGTGTCTGTGCATCTCTGTGTGCGTTGTCCTCAATTACTGCATTCCAGTTGACAACGGCTGCCTTTTCCAAGACTAGACCTTTCTTTGAATGCTAAGTATGAGGACATGTGCATTCATTGACCTTATCAAACTGTCTAGATTAAGGGAGGAGAATATTACATTTAGCTACTGAATATGCTGAAATAGGAGTGAGAGTAAATTGTGTGTGATCTGACGTGGGTTTTTAACATTTTGAGTTTCTGAT
Organism: Caloenas nicobarica; assembly: GCF_036013445.1. Classification (NCBI taxonomy): domain Eukaryota; kingdom Metazoa; phylum Chordata; class Aves; order Columbiformes; family Columbidae; genus Caloenas; species Caloenas nicobarica. The sequence goes on along the minus strand of NC_088284.1, from coordinate 42,639,407 downwards.
TTCATTTTCATTTAACACATCAGACATACAATTTGTCCTGCAAGCTGTGGTTTCAGCAATATAAATTAGCTAGCTTCAGGGCATGTGTGATTATCAAGAGATGGGTATAACTTTCAGAAGATGGGAAGGTTTTTGGCTGCTTCTTCCACCCCTTCTGTGATATAATTATCTCTCTATAAGAGTACCTTTCATTATTAGTGCTATTCATTAGTATTTTCACAGAGTTCAGCCATGAGAGTTCATGTAGAGACAGTCACAGCCACAGGCACAAATCAATTCAAGCCAAAAGAGAAAATTTAATTTATTCTTGGTGCCTCAACACAATAAAATTCATGTTGTATTAGAGATCACACAGATAACCAATATCTCTGCTTGAGAAAAAAAAAAATTGGCCATTATCAGTGCAGTCACCAAAGTGACAATTCCATCAGCCGTTGAAATTTTCACCTGAGCCATAATGGAAAAACTTCCTACTTCTCTAGAGGTGGGAGACTCCCTTAAGCCTTGAATCATTCTCAGCAAAATGGCCACTGCTAAAGAGGAGGAGGATAATTGTCTTCAGGTTTTGCTATATGCTTTGGAGGATGAGTGGGATTCAGATAGATAGATGTTCATAGATACACATCCTTCCTCAGGTCTGAAGCAGAATCAGTAAAAGTTGGAAGCAGTGCCACAAGTCAAACTCCTAAATGAGAAGTGGAAACTTTTTGCAAAAGTGTCCCTGGGATTCATCTCACGCAAGCCCTTCAAAATACAAGCCTGGTAGCAAAACCCCAGAAGTTAACTATTCACAAAAGTGTGCAAACTCCATAGTGTCACAGGTGTCATGTCACTATTTTTATTCATTACCCGCTTTCATTGAAACTCCCAGCATCCAACAGACCTTTCCATAAGGACTGGCTCTTGAATTACTTCTGTTTCAGCTAAAATACCTAGCATGGACAAAAGAGTGCTGTGTTGGATCCTGAGGTAGAAAGACAAAGATTTGATGAAGCCCGTGCAGTCTCCTGTTTCTATAAAGTTTTATTCTCTCAGGGCGCACACAGGGTCTCAAAGCCTAGAAGTAGAACACTTCACCTAGTAAATATGTACAACTATGTCCTGTCATCCAGCAACCTTTCCCAGATAAATGTCATCTATTTCAAAGACACTTGAACTGTTTTCATCACACCTAACGCTAAGCAGATCATCTGTTTGTGCTGACTGTTGCATTGGGTAGAGGATTGCTTCTTATCTGTCTTCCAGAGGTCTCTGTGTCTTCCATCAGTGGCAATTACTTGATCCTCTAGAAACATTCCTCATCACAGTGAGAGATCCAAAGACTCAACCAGCAACGTAACTACTTCTTGGGAGAAAAATAAATTGTTCTAGTCAGCAAATTAGCATCCAGAAAGGCTGGCTTCCCACCCAACCCTTGCCTTAATTGAATTCACTCAAGCAACCCCAGTTTTGTATGCAGCCTGTTCCTTTGGCAGAAGGTCACAAACTATACACTTCTTTCATCCTTCTTGACCTGGAATTGATCCTGGCTACATTTCTTGTAAAGTCTTGAAAGAGACGTTGCTCTGGAAGCCATACAAACAGGACAAAATAGTAACAGGAGTCACAGCAACTGTTTTCCCAAAAACTGTATGTTAGGAGTTGCACTGAGGGCAAGGCTTTTCTCTTGTTTAAGGCACTCTAAGGAAGCCCAGCAAGTTACCTCAGAAACAGGCAGCGCCTGCCCACAGAATGCTGCTTTCCCTCTCAGTTAATGAATAACTGACTTCTGAAGTCCAAGAAGGATTTCCACCTGGTCTTGCTCTAATTAGCCCCACGACTCTCAACTCCAGCAAGCATTTACTTTTCCCAGCTACTAGTTTGCGTAATTTTAGGAAGCATCGCTTGAGTGGCCCATGTGTTATGCAATTGCTGTTCCTCATGCACAAATTGAATGAACTAAGACAGATCCTAAGAAAGTGTGATGTGCCATGAAAACAAATATGCTGGGCCTGGACTATATCACAGATCTTCCTCTGAGATCTTGAGATCAGATATAAGTAACCTCTCTGGGAAGAGAAGCCAAAATATGGACTCGGTCTCTGGAGTTAAGACTTGGAATTAAAATAATCTTTACCTTCTCTACCCTAGACCCAGCAGACCCACAAAACTGGTAGTCCTTTCTCACATTAAGCCTTTTTCACATTCATGTGGACTTACAGCCAGCAGCAGGAGAGTTGATAGTAAGCAAATAATTAATGAAAGGCAGCAAATTAAAATCTACCAATATTCTGTGAAATCTGGTCACTGAATATTGACAAAAGGTGTGCACTTGGACACTTAAGAGTCTAAGAGTGCACTTCAAGCTGCGCGAATTATTTCCTCCTGTCACATGCAACTTAGAGAAGGTTTAGATTAAAAATAAATGCTGATTGCTATATTCAAATCTTTATGAATTTATAACCTTCTCCTCTCTTGAGAGAATTCAAGTCAGGATTGGAAGACTAATTTGAGAAATCAATCTGTATTATCATACAAGTAATTTTTTTTCATTTTCAATAAAAATGAGAAGAAAGGGTAAACATTTTGATGAAGCAGTTTCTCAGAGGAGAAAAGAACATTATTTACAATCCACTGGGAGAGGAGAGCACAAGAAAGAGTTGACATGAAACATTTCACCTAATTATTGTCTTTACTTAATATACAGCAAATCACATCCAATGCACTTGATTTTAGAGACAGTTGAAAGGCCTAGTAAATATCAGGGAAAACCAGAAAGATAAACACAAATGTAAACTCAGGGATAACAAACTTGTGCCTACAGTCTGAGGTACCATGGCCAATACTAACGCTGTGTCAGAGAAAGCAAACCAAGAGACAAATATGGTCCAACTTGCTTGACCTGGTATGGTAGCAACAGACAGCTGTATCATGTCCCTTGTGCTAGGATCTCTACAAACAGTACCATGAATTTAATGTCATAGATGAAACAACTGACAAAAAGCCCTCCTACCACTAGAAAAGCATCCATATTTTCATAATTTTATTTACAGCCAGCACAAGATTCATCTCATACATACACATGCATGCATACAAACACATGCATCTTTTGTGTCTCCAGGTTCCCTAAGGTGGGGTTAGGCAGCCAATAAGATTAAAATACTAGAGGTACAGCTGGGTGTCTTTTGTGTGGCAGTCTCAGACCAGTGGTTTTTATTGTTTGCCAAGAGGCCCTTGCTAGGAGTTGATGTGTTTAGTCAAAACCAAAACCAAGCATAATGATTTTAAAGATTTTAAACCTTTATGATGCCATTTTTCCTTTGTCCCCTTTATATCCAAGCTTCCACTTAAGATGAATGTTTTTTAGCATGTTAAAAATGGTTATTCTCTTGGAGTGAGTGAGAGGAGGTGAGAGGAAATAGTCTTGAGTGGCAGAACTAAAAACTTGCCAAAGAGGTTTCTGTGGAAACTAAGTACCAAATATAAAGGCCTGATGCAAGAGCTGCTGAAGTCAGCAGAAACACTGCACTGAGGCTATTCAAGCATCCCACTAGTAGGAACCTATTCACTCAAGGTTAATTGCATTGAGTTGGACATAAAGAGCTTGGTTTAAAATACAAGAGGAAAATGGAGCACGATTGTTATAGAATAATTATCCTTCGTAAGACCATTACTGTTTAAGATGCAAGGAACAGATCGCTACCCTCGAAATACAGGTATCAATTCAGAAACAAAGCACTTATGGCTCATCATTGTTGTGACTAATTAGACCAGAGGCACTGGGATTTTCTAGCCTGTCAACAGGGTGCAGCTTCAATTTTTTCCAAGAGAATAACCATTTTTGCTAAAGTCCAAGACTCCTTTTCTCCTGAGACAGAAAAAAAATCAACTATTAAAACAATCAGAGCAGGTTTCTGGTACCTACCTAGAGATGGAAGGCTACATAGAAATTAATGAGTATTTTCTGCCAATATGTCAACCCATCAGAGAGAGAGTAAATTCCCATTACCTAGAGTAGTGCCTTCAAGATACGTTTTTACTGTGCCTGATGGACAGTTTTGATACCAACTAGGGTTGCTGGTTGGCTTGGTCTGGAGGCACAAGGCAAAACATGGGGGAAAATCATTGCTTCCCAGAGAAGAATCAAAGGGTGCATGGGCTGAGTTCTGCCCTTGGAAACAAGACAGCCTTTGTTTATTTTTTTCTTCTTCAATGAGAATCACTTGTGAATGTTCTAGGCAAAAACATGCTTTTTAACAGACTCCAGCAGTCTGAAAAGCTTTCACACTTGCAATGCTGGATTGCTCTGTTGTTCATCTTATTCAGATGACTTGAAGATCTAGCTTATTTCTAGATCCCATTGCCTGAATTTACTTTGAATGTGTCCAGTAGCTCAGATTATTCACTGTGGCCAACATCACTCTATGAAAGTGCAGGTAGGCATTACATGGGGTAGCATCTGTCTACTTGATTTCTGATGCTGGCAACAGGATGATAACATGTGTCCAATTAGTCACACACATCAACATAGGTTCTGACTATCTGTTGCCTCCTTAGAGAGGGTTAGTTATGGTATGCCAACTCTACGCAATAGAGAGCAATGTCCGTAGCTCTGATCGAAGCTGGGATGCCCATATGGTGCAGGGCTTGAGATCTGGAAGGAGCAATGCACTGCCTACTGTCCTGGAGATGGACAGCCTCAGCATTTCTGCAGAGAAAGGTATATGAGCCACTCTTTGTCACTATGCGCCCACCTGTTTTACCTAAGCTAGAAAAAGATCTGCTACTGTAAGGATGCAATTAACACTTCACTGATTGTTGTTTGACTTAAGTGGCCCTAAGTAGTAACTGCCTGGGGAATCAAGAAGAATGTGTTTTTTGCATGAATGCAAAAATATGGCCAATCATCTACCTGGTTTTCTGAGGAACAAGTTTGCCTTTAGTCATCCAGACTTAATGGTAGAAGACTTGTGACTCAGGAAGAGAGCGGTGACACATAATTTGGGAAGGGACAGAATTTCTTAGTTACAGTCATGCAGCTTCCTGTTCAGTATGGTCCAAACTAGATAGAACGATAGTAATATCATTAGTGGCATTACTGCTGGATTATAGACCCTGTGTTCTGTCTCTCTTCAGCCCCCGTTTATTTGTCTGATTGGCCTTATGTTGGACTGTGATTCTGGTCACCAGAACATCAGTACATGAGCATGCCAGTTCTGTGTGTCTCTCCAAAACCTCTTCATTTTCTAACAAGGTCAGTACAGTTAATTCAGCAGTCCTGCAGTGACGATTATCCTACAATGAGTCTACATGAGCTCATATAGTGTGACAGAATGGGAGCACTACTAATCGTTTAGTTAGTCAGACACAGGCTGTAACTCACCAGTAGACTTGCATAGGAGTAACTTTATTTCCACTACTATTGCTCATCCTTCAGGATTCCTTCTGCCAGGAATTTTCCCAGTATAAATATTTATGGCTGAGTTAATTTCCTGAAAATAAGCCATTGGAGTGGAAACGGTAACAGAAATATACCTCCAATGATGTAGCAGGCATCACAGAATCAGAAAATCATAGAATTCTTTTGCTTAGCAGAGGCCCTCAAGATCATTGAGTCCAACCATTAACCTAACACTGGCACTAATCCATGTCCCTAAGAACAAAATCTACATGTCTTCTAAACACCTCCAGGGGTGGTGACTCAATACTAATACTCAAACTAAACCTCCTCTGGTGCAACTTGAGGCCATTTCCTCTCGTCCTATCACTTGCTACTTGGGAGAAGAGACCAACACTGTCCTTGCTACAACCTCCTTTCAGATATTTGTAGACAGCAATAAGGTCTCCCCTCAGCCTCCTTTTCTTCAGGCTAAACAGCCCCAGTTCCCTCAGTTGCTCCTCATAAGACTTGTTCTCTAGACCCTTTGCCACCTCCATTGCCCTTCTCTGAGCTTGCTCCAGTATCTCAATGTCTTTCGTGTAGTGAGGGGCCCAAAACTGAACACAATATTCAAGGTGGGGCCTCACCAGTGCTGAGTACAGGGGGGTGATCACTTCCCTAGTCCTGCTGGTCACACTATTTCTGATATAAGCCAGGATGCTGTTGGTCTTTTTGGCCACCTGAGCACACCACTGGCTCATGTTCACCCTTCCAGCCACACTTTCCTGAGCCTGTAGTATTGCACAAGGTTGTTGTGATCCAGGTGCTGGACCCAACACATGGCCTTATTGAACCTCATACAACTGGCCTCAGCCCAACATTCCAGACTGCCCAGATCCCTCTGTAGAGCCTTCCTACTCTCAAGCAGATCAGCACTCCCATACAGCTTGGTGTCATCCGCAAACTACTAAGGCTGTTCTCAATCCCCTTGTCCAGATCATTAATAAACATATTAAACAGAACTGGCACCAATGCTGGGTCCTAGGGAACACCAATTGTGACCAGCTGCCAAATGGCTTTGACTCCATTCAGCATAAGTCTTTGGGCCGGACCATCCAGTCAGTTCTTTGCTGAGCTGTCATGGGGGAGCGATTTTAGGGTTCTGCTTGCTGCAGAACAATGTTTAGATTTCTTAAAGAGAAGCGTGACTTAAAAGAGTTCGGTGGCAGGTTCACTCTATTATTTACTGCATGGGGAAGATATACCAAGCCGAATGCTGCTTACCTTCTCTCCAGGTGCCTACACCCATTCACGAACCAAACTTTCAGCTGTCTTCCCTCCCTGATAGTCATTCGCTCCAGGGGGCTGTGTCTTGGAGCTCCAGAGACAAACTTTCAGGTGGGGCCGTATCCGTCACGGTGCAAACTCTCAGGATTCCTCTTTCCCTGATAACCGTTCACTCAGGAGTCTGTATTTTAGGACTCCAGCAGCAAACTTTCAGGCGAGGCCTTATGACCATATGCAGAGCAGACTTTCAGGAAACAAGGTTCTCAGAAAATAAAAAATTTAATGGAGTAGAATAGCAGAAGGGCTGGCTCAAGCTGGGTACCTGCACAGAGGTCTGCCCAAGCATAGAAAACTACAAACTTTTATATCTTTACAGACCATTCACACCAAAATCCAGTCCAATAGCAATATTTCACTACCAGGTCCTTTTGCTCCCCATGGGACCCTTTTACCCTGACTCCACGTGGGCCTCTGTTTTGTTCAGTTGTTGACATTGGGTTTGGCCCATATCCTTGAAGGTGCCGTTTTGTCTGTTTAAATCCTTTCTTCGCAGCAAAGTCCAAAAACAGGGCCCACTTTCCAGATGTCTGTGATGTCTCTGCGTTAGCCTTGGGTCATTGTTTTCCCAGTCAGTCCCATTTTTCCCAGCAAAATGCAAGCTAGACTTTATCTTGCAGGCATTTAGTGTAGTCTGTGGTTACTTTTGGTTAATACAAGGTAGGAATTTACAGCCTAAAATTTTAGCAAATCTAGTCCACCAAGTAACATGAATCAAAGAGTACACTAAAAATCATACAACCTTATACCTCTAAACAATCCATTACATCTGGTATGCCTCTATTTAAGCTAAATGATCAATATTGAACTTGAATTGAGCTCATCCACTGACCTGTGAGTAGTAAAACCATTGCCATACAGCCCACTTACTTAGCAGGGAGAGCTCAAAGTGGGCTCATTCAGGCTGTTGTATTTATATGCGAGGGCAAAAACTACGGACTCCACACAATCCAATGTGAATCCAGTTGAAGCCATTTATTACTTGTTACAATTCTCCTTAAGTGTCTTTTTGCTTTGTCCATGCGCTTACAGGCTGCATGTGATTGGGTAATGGCTACTGTTCACGCACTGCAGACTGACAAGGGATTGGATCTTTACAGTTAGCACGAGCTCTAACATTCAGCATTACTTCACTACAAAATTGCTGACTCTTGATTTTTTTTCTTCCTCTTGTTCTCACTCAAGGCTGCTCGAAGTCACGTAAGGCACGTAGACTGTTCTGCTCTCTTCTTGTTCACATAAGTCTCACAGGCATATTCAGTTCAGTTCCATATAATGTCCATTCTTTTCAAGAAAATCCCTCAAATCTCCCACAATTCCCCCTCTTTGTTTTTGCGCAAACCAAATATTCACAAAGGCTTTGGATACCATACATTCAAGTAATTTTATCAAACAAGGCACAATTAACAATATAGCAACAATCACAATCATTATTATTAATCCATGTAAAAGCAGATCCCTCAGCCATCCTGTAATTCCCACAAAAACCCGTATATGCAGATTCAGGCCTGAAAAACAAGGTTTTGGGTCTAATCACTCTATGCTATTAGATGTTAGCCGTTATATCTTAGAGTGCTAATTCTTACAAATTATGCAATTGTTCTGCAGGGCACTGGCTAAATCCTGAATCAGGCCTTGCACATTAGCTGAGACTGTTTTTTGGAGGTGTTGTTTTACTTGATTTCACTCATAAACAGTATAATTCAATTTCAGTGGTATCACATATATTTAGCACTCTGGTAACATAAAAAAGGATCAGATATCAGTTAAGCTAGTTGTACTAGCTAGACCTCATTAATGTTTATAAATATATAAAGGGTGGGTGTCACGAGGATGGAGCCAGGCTCTTCTAGGTGACAACCAACAGTAAGGCAAGGGGTAATGGGCTCAAGCTGGAACACGAGAGGTTCCACTTAAATTTGAGAAGAAACTTCTTCTCAGCGAGGATGACGTAACACTGGAACAGGCTGCCCAGGGAGGTTGTGCAGTCTTCTTCTCTGGAGATATTCAAAACCTGCCGGGACACCTTCCTGTGTAACCTCACCTAAGTGTTCCTGCTCTGGCAGGGGGATTGGACTAGATGATCTTTTGAGGTCCCTTCCAATCCCTAACATTCTGTGATTCTGTGATTAAGGAGATTATTTGAATACAATAACATAAGAATAATGAGGATCCACAATGTGCATGTAGTCACTCACAAGAAACAAAACTAGAGGCCTCCGACTTCAGGGTACTCACAATAAACAATCACTTGCCTAAATTAGGCAAGGGCTCTTTCAAGGATATATCTAGTAAATAATTATTCACCCAAATGAGGAGGTGAGGCGACCTCAATCCCAGGAAGTCTCCTTAGACAGTGTTCCTGTCTAAAGAAAGGACTCTAGTTCACAGACCTGCTGCTCCGAGAAGACCACTCAAAGGGCGTCTTCGGCAGGAACCCCATTTTCTAGTCTAGTCAGACATGGCTTTGGGCATTACAACATAGTCCAGAAGCTTTGCAGCTGCTCTGGGCACATCTTTTGTTGAGGACCTTGTCAATTGACCGAGCGTCCCACCCCTTCTGTCCCACCAGCTGGCAGGGGTGAAGTCACCCTGCCCTGAGACAGGGGAGGATGTGACTGACAACACCTTGGTACCACCTCAAGTGTGTACCTGGGGACAGGTAATAAAGAGTCATCAACGGCCCCATTGAAGGCTCTAAATCTCAGGGCAATATGCAACTGCCACACAATCCACCCTGTGACCACAGTCATGATCTGACAGGCTACTTTGGAGTGGTGGTGCAGTCACCTCTTGCCTCCAAAGTCAAAAGGGAGCATTCTGTTGGTGAGTTTGAATGTCCATTGTGGATCATCATACCTTATGTGCCATTTTCCTGTTATAAATTATCATTACAAATCAACTTACAATAAAATAGAATAATACAAATTACAACAATTACAGTTATTAACAAATATTGGAGAAGGCTGGTTAGTCATCCTGATAAGGAAAACAAATGCAGTGAAAGTTTTTTCACCAGTTAATCCCCAGTCCAAATAATTTAAATCTGTATCATTCTGATATGCGAGTGCCTCTGATTTACAGGGGGCCCAGTACAAACTCAAAACATCTTCTGTGGTTATTTTAGATACCTTGCACGTTAAGACCCAGAATGGAAACAAAATCCAAATTACTCTGAACCACTCCTCCATTTCTCATCACTGATAAAACAAGTGAAACTTCTTTGACAAACAATTGTCAATTAATTTCTTATAAATACATACAGGAGTGGTCTCAACGAAATACTGTTGCATTTGATTAAGTTTAATCCAGTCCTTGTTTTCCAGCAATTGACCTTCTGGTGGTATCCATGCACCACCTACCCAGTGCATGTCATTGTTACTGCACTGTTGCAAGAGGTAATACCCGAATAGGCTAAGAAAGTGTTAAAAGGAGTGAGGGGCCTGCTGCCGCCATGGTAGTACTTGCATTTTGTTGTAACTTCTTTAGCTGCCCCCAGGTAACATCGTTGGCCTCCTCCTTTGATCTCTTCTGTTTCTTTGTTGCCCTCTGCTGCAAGGACGGACATTGCATTTCTGGCATTGGGTTCTTGCACTGTTTTTCCAGCTCACAGTGAGATTTAACATATTTTGCAGGAAGCCAGTTTGGTCCTGTTGGAATAAGAACACACACATATCCCCTTCCCCAGGTGATTAACTCTACAGGACCTTGCTATTGACTGGTGTGCAGGGAATCCTGATACAAAACCTCTGGTCTCTGAAACAGTGAATCTGGAACACAGAAGTGTTTTTCCACTGCTGTGAAAGAGGAGGGAGGCACAACACGATTCAAAAAATTTAAAGTATATATTGCATTGTCTAATTGTTCCTGAGGCACCATATTGCCCATTTTTGTTTCAATAACATTTTTTTCAGTGTGGAATGTGTCTGTTCAATAACAGCCTATCCAGTGGGAGAATGTGGAATACCTGTGACATACGAAACACCCCATTGCTATAAAAAATATTGCGTGGATCTAGCAGTTTAGCCAGGACCATCGTCAGTTTTAATCTGTTGTGGCACACCCAGCAGAGCAAAACAGCGGGTACAGTGGCACTAGACATCTTTGCTTTTCTCACTAGTATAGATAGATGGACAAAGCATACGTGAAAAAGTATCTATAGAAATATGTACATATTCCAAACAACCAAAAGATGAGACATATGTAACATCAGTCTGCTAAATGGCATTAGCTATGAGCCTGCGAGGGTTAACTCCAAGGGAGCATAAATTTGTAATTAGGCCTTGACATTCCAGCCAAGAGCAAACTATGCCTTTTACTTGTTCGAGTGTCAGATAAAACATTTATTTTGAAGTAGCAGCATTCTAATGGAAGAAAACATGTGAAGCCCTGGCAGACTGGAAATGGACTGTAGCTACAGTATAAGAGTCCGTGACTGCATTTCCTTCTGTTATGGGACCTGGTAAAGTGGTATGAGAGCATATATGAGGAAAAGATAGTGGGTGTCTGTAATGGTGTAATGCAGTTTGCAATGATACAAACAATTCAAAGAGCTACTCTTGTGAGATTTCTTCAAAAAAGGTTGAGGTGATGGTCCTGTCTACGTAGTCAGAATCACAAATCAAATTTAGAGGTTCTTCCTTAAAAAGCTCTAAGGAATGTAAAGCTGCACCAAGTTCTACCAATTGGGTTGAACCTTCAGTAATTTTAACAGAATCATGCCGATTGTTATCTTCACGCCAGACTACTACAGCTTTGTGAGACTTCCCTAAACCATCAACAAAAACTGTGCAAGGATGTAGGATCGGACCAAATACAAGTTTGTTCTGTAGCTAGACATCAAAGACATGCAGATTCTACAGCAATTTACATTTAGGCATGCCAAAAGCTATACTGTTGAGAAAATCAGCTAATGTAATTTTAAAAGATAGATTACAAAAAAAAAATCAAAATTAGATTTCACAAATGGTATATATATGACAAAAGGATCATGGCCTATTAAGACTTAAATTCATTCCCTGCATTTTTTGATCAGTAACAATCATTATATCAGTCTGTTAGCATTCCCATCATACCGTCCCACAATAGCCACAGGTTGGTTTTGTGTTGTAACTATAACTAGACAAATATGCAAGTCCAATGGAATGCAGTCAGCCTGTAAGGTTGTCATAAATTTGTTCATCAAAGTCTGTAACTCCATTTTGGCTTTCATGTTTATTGGATATTGTTTTCCTTACCAGATTGAAGTCCTGTTTAAGTTCTATCAGTGTAGCATTGGCTTTACCGGCACTTTGGCTACCCATACTAGTGGAAATACAGCATCCAAAATTTCCTTGGAGATTCCTTGCTTGCAGCAAGCAGATCTGCACCATCCAAGCATCTTCATGTGAGACATGCAACTGAACAGAATTCTCTGAAAATGTTGTTTGAGCTTACAATTTACTTAACAAATCTTGACCCAAGAGAGGTATAGGGTTTTCTGACAAATACAAGAATTCATCTGTTAAAACTTTGTTCCAAATTTGGCATTCCGTTGGTTTCAAAAAATGGCCTTTCTTTCTTTCCTACGATTTCAAAAACTATCACAGTGGATTTAATAAGAAGTCTCTTACAACTAGTTACCACAGAATAAATCTATTAAAAAAAATTTTTTTTTATTTAATTTACCGGCTTTATTAGAACTACAGATCTGTTGGAGATGCTTTTAAATTTCATCCTCAGACTGCTTCATTCAGTATTACAACACTGCTGCAGTGACAGGGGAAAAAAAAACCCCTTTCACTGCTTTAGAATCTTCTCGCTGCAGTTTAGATACAGGCAAGGCCACGCAAGTGGCATAATTGCTGGTGCTAAGTGGGAGCTGCTTGGCCTTGGCAAAATTTCTCAGTTGCAATGAGCTAAGTTTATCTTGCAGCTTGACACAGGACTTAAATTTATGTTCAAGCTGTACAGCACAGACCTGGTATATTTTGCTTTTTTTTTTTTTTTTTTTTTTTTTTTTTAATTTTCCCATTTCATTCCAAACATAATACACTTTATATGCAATTCCAATTAGCTCAGCAATAGATACATACTTTAGCCCCATTTACTTTTTGGATATTAACGATTAATTCATTAATTTAATTTTCCTAGATCTCATTCAGTTCATATTTTAGCAACTTTTAAATACAAACTTTCATTTACTATACTTCTAACTAGCACATAAATTCAATGTGAATCAGTTTAACAACTTACTTTTTTTTTTTACAGTACTATACTTAATCTAATTTTTTCCAAAGTTCTGTAGAACAACATCAATTGCAATATAGCATTAAAACCCAGAATTCCACATGCAAACTACATTTTTCTTTTATCAGAGTATTTCCCAAAAAAGTTACTCTAATATGTAAGGCTGTATCCTAAGGGGAAGTAAAGTGGTACTTTAGTATTGGAACCGGTTCCCACTTTGTAATTATCTCCCCAAACAAAATTATTTTGGTTCCAAATATAAATATGCAAATTAAAATACTGAGCTCAGATATGCAAACAAAACGCTAAGTTCAAATATGCAAATGGACCACAATTACACTTATTCAAGACAATATCTCAATTTTAGCATTGTACCTTTGGACCGCTTACTGCTCAGCCAGGTAGAGGTACCGCTGGGTCTCCCTGACAAAAAACAGGTCAGTGCACACTGGAGCCCAATTGGCACCTGCCCTCCCGCTGCCCTAGCAAGCTGGATTGGGCAAGGCTTTTATTAGTGTCTCATCTGTTGTGCTACAACTGTTATCCCAAAACCAGGATTCTTTACCCGGTGTGCATACAAAAGAGCCAAATTTAGTACACCAAGATGAGACACAGCCTATCACAGAGTTGCGCAAGTCTGGCTGTTGGAATAAAGCTAGCATGGTAGGAAGAGAAGTAGCAGCTGTTACACACAATCTTATCATCACATTCACACAGTAAAAAAACTGAATTACTGTCTTCTGTACAATCACAAAATGTATATTTCGAGTCAATGGATTCTCATGATTCTGTGAACTTACCATACCATATAACAGGCAAAGACTTATTAAACTGTAATATGCTTAAACAGATACTTACAAAGAAAACAGGTTAATAAGGAAAGCATTCTTGCAGACCCCAGTAAGGAACTCATGACCCGTGTGCCATCAGCCAATTCTTCCCCAGCCTGTTGAAGCCCAAACCACTCCACCTGCAAAACTGCCCGAAACGATTCAACGATCTCCTGTAGAGTTTTACCCCTGTCCTGCTCTTCTCGCCTTAAAAACAATGCTATTTGCAATAAAGTGTTATACTTCAAGGTTCTATTCTCCAGCCACTTTTCCCATTCATCTAACTTACACAGCAGCCACCATTGATTATAATATTTCACAAGATCTTCCTTCCTCATATTTCCAAGTGCTTTCCTATGTTCTAAAACACCTCCCACCTTTTCCCAAGTCTCTATCTGAACCCATTGTCCCAGCACCAAATTAATAATCTTTTTAGGTTACTCTCCTCGTACTTTACTCCTCTCCTAGAGAGGATATGCGAGAGTAGCTGCAAAATCGCCCGTTCTTCATTTGATACATTCTGCCCCATCTCGCCCCCAGCTACTGAACTCTTCTTTAGGTCTCCATTGCACAACGATGTCGCATCCTCTGCTCCGGGCTCTTTTATTTCCACACAGATCAGGTTGGTTAGGCAGGACCTGGGTTTCATAAACCCATGCTGACTGGGCCTGATCGCTTGGTTGTCCTGTATGTGCCACGTGATGGCACCCAGGATGATCTACTCCATGACTTTCGCTGGCACTGAGGTCAGACTGGCAGGCCTGTGCTTCCCTGGATCCTCCTTCCATCCCTTCTTGTAGGTGGGCATCACATTCAGCAACTTCCAGTCAACTGGGACCTCCCTGGTTAGCCACAACTGCTGATAAATAATTGAAAGGGGCTTGATGACCACCTCTGCCAGCTCCCTCAGTACCCTTGGATGGATCCAATCTGACTCCATAGATTCCTGCATGCCTAAGTGGTGTAGCAGGTCACTAACCATTTCCCGTTGGATTATTTGGGCTTCATTCTGCTCCCTGTCCCTGTCTTCCAGCTCAAGGGGCTGTGCACCTGAAGTACAACTGGTCTTACTATTAAAGACTGAGGCAAAGAAAGCATTTAGTATCTCAGTCTTTTCCTCATCCTTTGTCACTATTGTTTGCCCCCACATCCACTAAAGGATGAAGATTCTCCTTAGCCCTTCTTTTGTTGCTGCTATATTCATATAAACACTTTTTGTTGCCTTTTACGGCAGTAGCCATATCAGTTCTAATTGGGTTTTGGCCCTTCTAACTTTCTCCCTGCATAACTTCACAGCATTCTGGTAGTCCTCCTGAGTTATATGCCCCTTCTTCTAAAGATTATAAATATTCTTTCAAATAACATTTACATATAAAAACTTACTGTAAAAAAATGTAATAATCAGTGTTTCTTATTGTCCCTAGCCAAGTACCTTGTATTTCTAGGTAGATTTTCAATATAGCCATCACATAAGGATTACAGACACAGCTCTCATTAAGTACATATTTAGAAGGAAAGCCTTGAGAATTTGTTGTCAGGCAGCATGGGAAAAAACGTATTTTCTAATTCCATATGTACTACAGTTTCTTCATCACTTTTAATTCTTCGACCTCCCTGGTTTTTGCCCACAACTTCAGGAGACTTTCTTGATTTACCAGCAACTGGTGTGGCATCCTCATCTTCTGCCAAAAGCCTAGTCTGGCAGACACAAGCATAGCTACAGGAATCAACCCAACCTGACAAAAGTAGGTGACTTTTTAAAAATTATTATTAATTTATGAGGCATGGTACCATGGATGGGATTTAGTTTAAACTCTCCTTAATAAGGAGTATTTCAGTTTCAAAGACATATGTCAAAATTTAGTGGCAGAAGAGGTTCATACCGTCATCCTAAGAGGGGTGAACTAAGCTACCTTCTGGAGCCCAACAAACAACTCTGGAGGGCACTTGACTTTTCTAGAGAGACCTGAGGGCACCCAAACATGTACCAGGAGCTGCTGACTTAGCAGAAGTGTTTGTGATCAGGTGGTCTGCTCTTCTGGAATGTCACCTTTATTCACAAGCCACTCTGTTTCCACAAGAGGGGTCACGTCCCTCTCTTCTTGTGTCCTTCTCAGCATCATAGGTATCAATATGCTCACATGTGTCACCGTTTACTGCTGGGTGACAATAAACCATGGCAGACACTCTCCCGCCTGCCCCCCACCCTCTCCACCAAGGAAGGGCAGTAGGGGGAAAAGGGAGAGAGACTTCTAAGTTGGAAAAAAGTTTAAAATGCTTTGCTAATGCTACTAATAAATAAAGAAAACAATACAAAATATAGAAAACCAATCTTGAATGTCCTGGGGCAGCACAGCGCTGACCGCTGCCTGGCGGAGCAGGCGCTGCTCCAGCAGCTGCAGAGCAGGCACCTGGAAGTCCTGGGCTGGACTCCGCAGTAAACCAGAACTGGATTCAGGGATGCAGAGTGCGGAACCAGGCCTCGGATCGCAGACACAACAGGCAGGGTCCTCTTCAGATGCCGGCCATGATTGAAGAGACCGAGATCCTCGTGATGTCCCACTTTTATAGGATGTGTGATGTGGATGGGATGGAATACTTACTTTGTCAATTTTAGTCACCTGTTCTGTCCATTATTCCTTGCAAATATGCCCCTCTCACTTACAGGACATGCGAAATTTATCAGCAACCTTGGCTGTGATAGCAATAAATCTAAACCTGGGCCTCTTCTGCATACCATTGCTGCTGTTACCAGCTCCGGAGCAAAGAGTGTCTGAAAAACATGCAGCCAAATTCAGAAAAGTGCAGTTACTTAGAAGAGCTTAGCTGAAAGGAAAATTCACTAAAAGAGAAACTGGTCTTGTTTTTAACAAAACCAGGACAAAATCCCCCTGACATGAGCATTCAAAAGGGAAGCTGATGGCTCTTTAGCATTTTTGTGTCCCACTGTGCCTGTCCCCATGTACACACCTAGAGTGGTACCAAAGTGCTGACAATCACATCTTCCCCTACCCCGGGACAGGGTGACTTCACCTCCACCCAGCTAGAGGGGTAGGAGGGGTGGGACCCTCAGTCAGTTGACAGGGTCCTTAATAAAGGAGATGCCCAGAATAGCTGAGAAGCTTCTGGACTATGTCGTAATGCCCACAGCCAGATCTGACCAGGCTAGACACAGTGTCTGCTGCAGGGTAATGAGAGAGGTGGTGTTGTCCCCAAAACAGGGTTCTGTGACCTGGTGTGCAAAAAAAGCCAAATTGTAGCACACAGAGATGAGACATTGTTTATTACAGAGTTGCACAAGTCTGGATGATGTAATAAAGCCAGCATACCAGAAAGAAAAGTAAAAGCCATTATATACAAAATTTTATCATGCTCATGGCAGTCTTAAAGAGTCAATTTGTTACACATTTACATACCGTTTACATAATCATTTTAGTATATAATGAGCAACGTTCAGCTGAAGGACACTTTATCCAACAGTTTCAAGATATTTTTTAGAGCAAGACTCAACTAGTTGTACAGGCTTCAAAATGTCTAAAGCTGCAAGGTCAGTAGTCTTTGTAGTTTATGATTAGGTGTTTTGCAAGTCACCCTTGTCTTTGTCAGACTGATCTAAAACTGAAAAGATTTACATATCTTTAGGTTAGCAATTGCAGACAGGATTCATCCTTTTAAGAGGTAATGACAGTAGTGTGGTGGCCATGTGGCAGGCTTTCAGGTGTTACCTGCATTCTCTATATCTGTTACTTAGCACAAGGGTGGACTGGATGGGAGCTGCTGCAGGCTACATTCATTCATTCTCTTTGCAACCTGTTCCCTTCCCTTTCCTTCTCATCTGCTTCTGAGCTACAGGTGTGAAGTGAGATACCTGCAGTAGTCACATAAGAAGAAAAAGCTGCAAAAGACAAGGCCAGCACAAACTGAAAAACCTAACCTGGGGAATGGCTCATGCCTAAAAGCTAAGTGATTTACAGCCATCACTCTATCATGACGCAGGAGCCTGTGGGAAGCGAACCTGGAAAAAATTTGGAAGTTCCTTGAGTAGCCTTAAAATTACATTGTGAATCCCAGAAGAAGGCACAAAAAGATCAGAGGGGTGTATCCTCCTGTTAACACTGTAACCTGTCCTTTGGGCCCTGCTGACAGCCAGAAATAGAAGTTCAAGTCTGGAGGATCACATTTCTCTTGCTCTGAGTGCCTGCAAGCTTTGGCAGGAGACATGTATATCCCCTTGCAGAAAAGCTCTGCTTAAAGTTGTTTAGATGTTGGAACTGAGATCAGACTCTTGTCAGGCTGGATCTGGGATGGGTGGAGAATTTACAGCTCACATATCCCTACTGCATGATGCTCACATGTCACTATTCACATGAGAAGGGCAGCTGCTTCACAGTTCTGCAATCAGTTCTCTCTCCTCTGCTCCACTATACCCAGGCTGCGAGGTAGTAGTTGTAGCTTAGATGGAAACAAATGCAGTGGTGCCAAAAACTCCGAGCACAGCTCTCTCTTGTCCGCAGAGTGTAGGTGATGAGTATAGGGAACATAAAGCTCTCACCCAGCTTCAAATTTCGGTAGCCAATAAAGCAACTGGCAATTTTTATCTCTGTATTTTTTGAGGCACAATGTAGAAGCATGACATTTTATCTGAAAGAACCCTATTTGATCAAATAGTTCTTTTCACTTCCTGCTCTTTTCTGCCTTTACCTTCTGTTAATACTGTGCTCCAGACCCCTGAGCTTGAAATCAGGACTACTTTTTATGGACAGACTTTTTAACTCAGTATGATCCATTGCGCTCAAAGGAATTTATTTGGTAGCAGGCAAGTAAGTGAACACCTTTAGCAAACACAATGACACCTCAGCAGAAGGAAATATACGGAAGGCTTTAGCCTTGTAGGAAGGTAAGAAT
Source organism: Caloenas nicobarica (assembly GCF_036013445.1). NCBI lineage: Eukaryota > Metazoa > Chordata > Aves > Columbiformes > Columbidae > Caloenas > Caloenas nicobarica. The sequence continues at coordinate 42,620,741 of NC_088284.1, read as the reverse complement.
GCCATGACTTTGCATGGAGCACAGCACGAAACTGTAGCACAGGAAATAGGATGGTATTACAGCATGAGATCCAATTTATTGACTAGATAAATGGGCTCTTTCATAGAGGAGGATGACACCAATATGGAAATCTATATTAGTTGGTTGGATCTCTATTTAAAGTGTCACCAGTATCTCAACATAGCCTTGATCTTCCTTGCTGGAATACTTGAATGAATGCTGGCTATCAGAACCAGAGGCTTTGACAAAAGCCACATGAATGTGACTAAAAGATCACAGCATCAAAGCTAAACCCGGAGCATCTTGCTTGCAAAACTAACCCCACAGACAGAGGAGATTGTGCTCACCCAGAAGAAGCAGTTCTTCCTACTTTGATGGAAATCTCTGCAATTTTCACTTAACCTTCAACAAAGCAGGAGAAAGTCCTCCCTCTTGACTCATGAGTTGAAATCCTTTCAGATGTGCCAGTATTGAGTCACCATTGCCATATGCCATAAAAAAATATATCTTGTTTCCAGAAGGAAAGAAAAGTTCATGAGCACTTCAGAACAGTTTTCAGCTATTAAGTAGCATATCAGATCCACTCTTGCTGAATGAAGTATTGCTCTGACTTCCTTGGGAAGAACTGTTTTCTTCAGGAACCTCATACCTTCATTCCAACCATGGAATCAAACCCATATACATACAAACATCTCCCACATGATCACAGGTATATTTTTTTCCTACAGTCAGCAACAAAAAGAACAGAACCAGCAAATGCAAAGAATTTCCTCCTCAAACACAGTCAGCTCTCTCTCACTTCCAGGCCTCTGCCTGACACCTGCAGATGGTTATTTCTAGTTCTCAGACACTTAATGCAGATATTTTTGCAAAGACAGCACCCTGCTTGATGGGCTTATTGTTCCCTTAGGAGATATCCATGCTATACTCTGGTTCTCTCCCCCTACCTTCTAAGCAGCAAATTTATGCTCTGTGGCAACACATGGCATGAGGTGAGCTGATAGGACTGGAGACTGAAAGCTTTTGCAAACTATACTGCACTTTAGCTGCCTGGAGCTCTGGTAGTGAATCTGTCATACTACATAACCATTTGGAGAGGAGGAAATCACACTATCAACAGAGAGAAATAGATGCTGGCTGGCTGGCTATAAGTCATGGACATTGGACCTCAGCAGATGGGCTGAGTCATTTGAGATAGGGTTAGTTTCTACACCGCCAGGACCCAGAACCAGGGGTACATGACACCATACAAGGTCACGCTGAGTAACAAGGGGGATAGGATGGGGGGACAGTCTCTCTCTTGCTTAATGCTGGAGCAAGGTAGTCCGGGACACTGCTCTGTCCACCTAGCAGTTTGGTGCTTTTGTATTTCAGGCATGAGCTGCGGTTCAGGGCAGGGTGGGACAGTTTCGGAGCAAGCTCCTGTGACTGGGGGATGGGCAGTTTTGGCGCAAGCTGTGGCAAGAAGTTTTGCCACGGGCTGGCCCAGCAGGACCACCATGCGGTCAGTTTGCACTGCATATCCATTGCTCTGTAGGTTCTTTCATTACTGTTGTTATTACTGTTTGTTTGTTTTTAAACTGTTCCGTTAAACCATTCTTATCCCAATCCATGAGTTTTGCCTTTATTTTCTGATTCTCCTCCCCTTCCCACCAGGGGCATGGTGTTAGCTGATGGCTGATGGGGATGGAGCTAAACTACAACAGCAGGCAAGCTGTTCTGCTATTAGCAGACTGAAATTTAAGGGGAAAAATTCCTTTCACACCATGAAAAAAAAAAATATTTAATTTGTTGATAGTTCTTGAGAGTCATCTGCCTTGAAGGCGTTCTGATGAATTTACGGATAGAAGGAAAACAGAAGATCCAGAACTGATCTGTTCACATTTCAATCTTTTTCAACTATTTCATTTCTTTACTTTAGGATTCATTTCTGCTGTTTGTATTATTCAAATAAATACGACCGGTTACTTTGACAGACCTATCATTGGAACATCATTTATTGCAGATTTCCCTCCTTGTTCTATGTTAGAACCCTCCCCTATGTTCTACAAAGGAGGATGTCATGTTTTAACTCCAGCCAGCAGCTCGAAACGTGTGCTGCTTGTTCACCCCTCCCCCCAACACTGGTGAGATTGGGAGGAGAATCAGGAAACAAAATCAAAATTTGTGGTTTGAGATAAAAACAGTTTAATAGAACAGCAAAAGGGAAAAGATAAACAGTAACAATAATAACAAAGAAAGAATATACAAAGTGAATGATACACAATGCAGTCGCTCACCATATGGCAACACTGATGCACAGTCCACTCCTGAGTAGCGATCTCCCTGGCAGTGACCACAAACACTGGTCCCATACCACTAATCCCAGAGGAGTAATGACCCAGACCACACTTTGCGCACAAAACATGATTCCACCACCAGTCCCAGAGAAAACAAACGGCACCCCAGATAGCAACAACTTCTCCCAGCAGCAAATTCCTTCCCTGGCCAGCTCCCCCACTTTATACTGAGCAAGACATTGTATGGAATGGAATAACCCTTTGGTTAGTTTGGGTCAGCTGTGCTGGCTGTGCCCCCTCCCAGCTTCCTGTGAAAATTAACCATATCCCAGCTGACCCAGGTGTGAAGGTGTGAAGGCTATGACTCTACAGCAACAGCTTCCTCAGGCAGAAGAGGAAATAGGTGAAGTAGGAGGGGAAGTAGTTTCTCATAATTGTGCTAAAGGTTTGGACTGCAGCACAGACCCTGCCAACCTCATCTGATCTTGCCAGACCATCTGCATCCTTCCACTGGAAGACAGACTGAAAAAGAAAGCTTAAGTTCTGATGCTTTGCAGGAGTATAACTGAGAAAGCAAACAATGCCTGCTACAATCAGTAGGAGCTTCCCCATCCACTTCAACAAGCTTTGAGGGAGGGTTAACCCAAAGTGAAAGATCTACTGTGTTCCTGCTGCCTCATAAACCCTCACCTTCTGCACTTACATGGGTTAGTATGTTTATAGTTCTGCTGTCTCAGAAACATCAAGCTCACCAAGACTTTTTAAAGCCTCGTCACCTGGATGTGTGTGATCACATAGGAAACTCAGCTTCACCCAGCTTCTAGGTAGCACAGCTGCAGACACAGATTACAACTCAGAAGCCAACAAGCTTCACAGTACTGATATTCACATCTACATTGACATTTGAAGCATGTGATATTGTTCCCATCACCTAAGGAAGAAGCTCAACATGCTAGTGTCTCTGTTAAGGCTTGAAGGGCACCAGTGGACCTGCCTGATGCTGCCCGGAACCTGTGGCTCCTCCTGCCTGCTCACAGCCCAGGATCCCACGCCATCTCCCAGAGCCATCAGCCCCTTCCCCAGTGACAGCACAGCAGGGCCCATCACCAGCTCCCCACAGCCTTGCCAGGCCCTGCCGTGAGCCCACATCCCAGCTCAGCCTGGGCCTATTTCCATCCCTTGAGAGGTGCTGTATGCCTGCCATACCTTCACATCGGAAGGAGAAGCAAAGGATGATACAACAAAGGTTTTGACAAGCCCTTTCTCAATTTGCCTGGGACCTCACAAATTTTGATAACTTTTCAGTCATGCTAACTGCATGCAGCAGTTCCAGGCACACAGACTAGCCTCTCCAGGTGAGTTAGACTTATGTCCTAAGTAAGTTATCTATATCACTTTCAGTAGAATGCTTCTTAGCTTTATCACGTATTCTGTTCTAGGAGAAAGAAAACTTTTGCTTCTAAAAGTCCATTTTGACCTTGACAGTTTCCTTCAAACAGTTCAACTGAGCTGCAGCGTCTTGCTCCTGAGTATCCCTTTATTGTTGGGGATTATGTCTTCAATGCAGGTAGTTCGACTTAAATAGTTGTTTCTTGCTTTCCTTGTAGGTTTAAAATATCCATTACTATGTGATTGCATTACACTGCACTTAGCCAGGGAGAGCATGTAGGGAGCAAAAACTGTCTTTAATTAGACCACTGAATAGCTCAGGAAGAAACAGGAAAGTTTTGGAGAGAAGTAGTCCTTCATATTTGGGCAGTTATTTAGAGGGACAGAGACAGGAAAAGGAGCAAAGGCAGAGAGAGGGAGATGAATGAGAGGAGAAAGAGAGGGGGAGGCCAGGGGAAAAAAGAGTCTGAGAGTGTCTGACATAAGAAACAGAGAAACACAGAGTTAGAAAGAGTGAAGGGGGGAAAACAGTACAGGATGCGGAGAGCAAGAGAGAGAAAGGCAAACAGCAAAGAGAGAAATCCAGAGAGGGAGAGGAGGCGATGCAGAAAGTTAGTCTGACACAGCAAATACTTCAGTGTTCCCTTTTTATCAAATCATGTCATATCTAGAGTTTGCCCACATGTTATTATAAGTGCCTGAGTTTGTCATTCTCATTATTTCTCTATATTTCAGCATTCTTATACAATAAATTTTGTGCAAACCCGTTAAAGTTCAACCTGCTTTTCCATAAATACTCCTGTTCAGCTTTCAAACTCAGTCTAAGGAGTTTAATTTTTACTTTTACATGTAAGGATCTGTTTTCAGAAACCAAGCATGTAATACGAAATTCTCACAAACTCTATTCATTATTTCAGTCACCCAAGGAAGAAACTCAATTATTCCTATAGGGCACTCAGGACTGATGAAAGAGGGTTCTGAATACCTACAGTGAATTAAGAATAGCTACAGAAAATCCATAAACGCTTGCCAAAATAATGAGGATTTCTTTGTTATTTCACAGAAAATTCATTAACTAGAGGGGGGGAAATAAGTGTATTTTGTTATAAAGATTTTACACCATAAATCATTATTTACTCACATCTGGAAGATACAAGTCTGTCAGGGAGAAACAACAGGCAGATTTTTAAAAGCTTTAGAAGGAATATTAGCATCCTGTATGGATCTTAGCAAATAATTCAAAGTAAATACTATAAATGGTGAACTTCATTTTTTTTATGTTTGCGAATTGCCTTGAACATCCTACAGTTAATGACAGTTAAAGCCAGATTCTGCCTATCTAGTCGAGTAATGGAGAGGGCTTTTTAGACCTTGAATTTTTCTTCTTTTTCTTTTTCCATAAAAACAGATTTTTTTTTCAAAAATATTTTTAGGATACTCTTAAGAACTATTTTAGGATGCAAGAACATATTTTTGAGAAATATTTTCATCTGTCAGGGTAGCCTAAAGCATGTCAAGGCAAACTACAGACCTGTGGGGCAAGGGTTTAGGTGAAGGGGATGGCTGCACAGGTGGTGTCTCCTCACTCCCACCAGTAAAGGAGAAAGGCTCAAGCAGAAATAGACTGAGTGGGCCAACAACTGGATGCATAGCAAGTGTTAAAGGCAGAGATGTAGCTTCTATGACCATCGATTTTCTGTAAGAAATAGGCAGTATTGAACAGGGAGTTGATACATCTGATGGAGTGGGCAAGACCTGTCTTTGTAAGAAGTCTTGCTTTGGACTAGCTATACCTGGGAGGGCTACTGTAACCTGAATGCAAGCGAGGGCACAGGAGGCCAAGCTAATGTGGGGCATAGTATGACAATGGAAGCTCCCACACTTCCACTGCAAAAGCAGTATTACTTGCAGCCTATCTCAAATGCTTGTGCACCGATACATGAAGTATGAGGAACAAGTAAGAGGAATTAGAAGTCCATGCACAGTTGTAGAGCTATGACCTCACTGGGATTACAGAGACAAGGCAGGATGGGTGAGATAAGCTGCAATGGTGGGGTGCTGTAATGGAAGGATATGTGCTTTTCAGGAAAGATGGCGTGGGACATGTGGACATGAAGAGGTATCTTGAATGCATATTAGTTTGCCTTTAAACAGGTGAAAAAGTAATATAGAACTTGTGGCTAAGGATTAGAGGACAAACGAGCAAATGTGATGTTGTAATAGGTGTCTGCTTCATCTCACCTGATCAGGAAAAGAAGCAAGTTTGCATGTTACTTCTGTACACCAGTAAGTGAAAAACTATTTAGTGTTACCAGTGCGGTTCATGCTACCTATTTTAATATTAGACTCTTATAGCTGCTCCTCCTTGAACTCTATGCTAGCTGTCATACAAAACCAGAAACAAACAAACAAACAAAACAAAACAAAAACAACAACAACAATAAATAACATCATCCCAGCCCAAAGGGCTTAATGTTTAAGCATGAGGCAGGAAACGGTCGGGGGGATCAAATGTATTAGTTTCTGCTTCCTCCTAAAGAGAAAGCTCATCTGTGAGGATGACTAGGAACAGGAGGAGTTGTGGCAGAGGAAGAAGGTACAGATGCTGCATGACCATACCAGGATGGGATTAGAAAAGCCAAAGACTGGAGCTGAATCTGGTGAGGGAGATGAAGGGCAACGAGAAGGGATTCTACAAGTACATACATGAAAGAAAGGCTAGGAAAATATGGGCTCGCCACTAAATGGAGCAGTGACCATGGTGCCAAAGAAAAAGGCCAAGGTGATCAATGCCTTCCTTGCCTCAGCCTTTACTGGTAAGACTAGCATTCAGGAATGCTAGGCTCCTGAGACTAGAAAGAAAATTTGGAGCAGGGAAGACTTAATCTTGGTGGAGGAGGATCACATTAGGAAACTTTTAGAAAAATTGGACATGCAGAAGGCAATGGGACCTAACAGCCTGCACTCAGAAGTGCTGAGGGAATCTAGCAGATATCATTGGGAGGCCATTCTTGATTATATTTGAAAGGCTACTGGGAGGGGTTCTGAGGACTGGAAGAAAACAATTGTCAACCCTTTCTTCAAGAAAGGCAAGAAGAAAGAGTCAGGGAAGCACAAGTCAGCCCATCTCTCTGCAGTCCCTGGAAGGTGATCAGAAGTAGTCAGAACGGATTTACAAAGGGGAAGTCATGTTTAGGTAATTCAATAGCCTTCTCCAGCAAGTTGATTAGCTTGATGCATGAGGGCAGAGCGGTGAACATTGTTTACCTTGACTTAGGTTGGCTTTTGACATTGTCTTCCGTAACATCCTAAAAGAGAAACTGACAATAATACCAGTTAGGTAAGTGGGCACTGAGCTGGATTAAAGATTGGCCAAACATCTGGCCCAGAGGCTTGTGAAGAGTGGCACATACTCCAGCTGGAGGCTAGTCACCAGTGGTATACCCCATCGGATCTATACTGTGGCCAGTATTGTTTAATATATTTATTAATGCTCTGAACAATTAGGTAGAGTGCAGCTGCAGCAAGTTTGCAGAAGACACAAAAGCGGGAGAAGTAGCTAATACAGTAGATGGCTAAGCTGCAATTCAGAAGGACATCGATAGACTGGGGAAATGGTACAACAAGAATCTCTTGAAGTTCAACAGAATGAAATGTGAAGTTCTGTATCTGAGTAACCTCAGGCACCTGAGCAGGTCAAGGGATGTGATTCTTCCCCTTTACTCACTACTTGGGAGGCCATACCCAGAGTACCATGTCCTGTTCTGCACTGTTCAGTAGAAGAGAGACATGGACATACTAGAAAGAGTCCAATAAAGGGCCACTAAGGTGATTAAGGGGCTGGGGCATCTGTCATGTGAGGAAAGGCTGAGTGGACTGGGACTGTTCAGCCTAGAGAACAGAAAGTTTGGGGATCTTATCAATATATATAAATACCTCATGAGGAGGGTACAGAATACAGAGCCAGGCTCTTTTCAGTGATGCCGAATGACAGGACAAGAGGCAATGCACACAAACTAAAATACATGACATTCCATCTGCACACAAGAACAGACTTTTTTACTGTGAGGGTGGTCAAACACTGGGATGGTGTCCTGGTTTCAGCTGGAATGAAGTTAATTTTGCTCCTAGTAGCTGGTATAGTGCTGTGGTTTGGATTTAGAATGAGAACAATGTTGATAATACACTGATGTTTTAGTTGTTGCTAAGTCAGCAAGGAATTTTCAGCTTCTCACACTGTGCCAGGTGCATAAGAAGTTGGAAGGGGACACAGCCATGACAGCTGATCCAAACTATCCAAAGGGATATTTCCTACCATGTGACATCATGATCAGTATATATTTTGGGGGAAAGTGGCTGGTGGAACTGCTTCTCAGGGGTGGGCTGAGCCTCGATCACTGGGTAGTAAGCAATTGCATTGTGCATCACTCATTTTGTATATTCCTTTATCATTATCATTATCATTATTACTGTTTTGTCTTCCTTTGTTGTCCTATTAAACTGTCTTTATTTCAACCCAGATATTTCAGGTTTTTTTCCATTCCCCCTCCCATCCCACTGAGGGAGGAGAGGGGCAAGCAGCTGTGTGGTGCTTAGCTGCTGGCAGTTAAACCATGACAGATGTGTTGCCCAGAGATGTTGTGGAGTCTCAACCTCTAAAGCTTTTCAAAACCCGACTGGACACAGTCATGGGCAACCTGCTTTAGCTGATGCTCCTTGGGCAGAGGGGATGAACCAGATGATCTCAAGTGATATCTGCCACCCTTAGCACTTCTATGGACAGCTATAGGCTAGGGAGGCTGCACAGAATCTGCCAACTTTGCCTAATTTGGTAGAAAGGTGTTCTCCTGCTTGCAAATAACTCATGGTTTTCTCAAGGTGAAAAGGTAAAGGGCTAAAATCTACTAATGGTCAGACTAACTGTAGTCAAGTACTTACCTGCTGCTGCAAAGATAAACTCTCCTGCGTACAGCACAGTCTAACTCCTGTCTTCCTCAAGGTTTGCAAAAATGTTCTGGGCAGCTCTGCAATATGTTGTTAAAAATGACCAGCATTTTAATCTTCTGCCACTTTTTAGGGATTATAAATTGGACCCAGCTAATTTAGGGGAGTCATTTCCTTTCCACACACCCTGTTCCTAAGATCTATCTTTCCTCTCCCAAATATGTTTCATTCTTGGGTAGAGCATGAAATACAACTGGCACTTCATTCCACGGTTCTCAGGAGACCAAAGAAATTTGTTGCTCACAGTTTGTCTTGGATGGCTGAGAGAGGTGTGAAGGAGCTGAATAAGGTTTTCTGCTGAGATTGTGAGTGTCTTGTTAGTGCACTCTGCATTAAATGTCCCTGCAAATGCACCAAGGGCGGGCAGGGAGGGGAGGAAGGTGGAATGCATGTGAATGGGACTTTCGGAATTTATTTAAGAGCCACTGGGTGTCACTGTTACTCCACAAGACATGATCACCTCCACAGTACCGAGGGCCGGTAGTTCCAGTATGGAAATTGAACTGTGCTCCTATTGTCAGTGACAAACACAGACTAGGCAGTTCACGGACTCCCGCCCCTGCTCGAAGCAGACTTTTTTTTAAAAGGACTGTGACAGCTTGATGAGGGGCAAAGGTGAGTTGGAAAGGAGTAACGCCTTCCAAAGAAAGGGAGCTTCTTGTAATGTAGGAATTGGCTGGGAAGATTCCTAGAGAGCATTGGGGTTTAAGGTGGCATAAATGTTAACCTTGGCTTAGAGAGTGAGGAATTCAGGCAGGTCATCAGCAGAAAAGCTGACTCTCTTCTTTGGAAAGAAGGGCAGTCCTGGAGAGACACACAGTTTAAGGGACTGTATCCTTGCTGTTAGCATTATGCAACATGGTGTTCATGCTTGCATGTCCCATGACAGCACAGGCTGTGCAAGCTCTCACCCATACAGGCTGCAGACATGCTATTACTCCGGTAGGCCTCTTCCTCAGTAGGAAGCAGCCTGGATCTCCTCAAGCCCAGCTCTAGTCACTGTACCAGCATGCCCAAGCCATGGAGAAAATGGTCCAACATGCTGCCTGGCATCCTGCCATTTTCAAGTGACTGCTTCTGAAAGCCTCACAAGATGCTCCCGGGCATTGTCACTTCTCCGTTCCTTGCCCATGATCTGCCACTTTCCTTCAATATATCCCTCCTCAACTGCAAAACATCCTCTCCTTACGCTAAGCATGATACCAGGGTGTCCAGGACCCTGCTATGTTCTTTACAGCTGGGAGGTTGCAACAGTCTAGAGATGTGCATAGTTCGGAGGGGAGAATAACACTGACAAATTAAGTGTAATGGGATGCAGGACTGCATTCCTGCAATCAAATTTTTTAGTTGTACAAAACCAAATCTCAAAATGGCATTCAGTTAGAGAGTGCAAGTTGCCCAGATGGTGAATGAACTTGGGCCTGACAGCTATTTCTGGATTCTGTAATGTGAGAAGCCCAAGGTGGATGGCATTTGCACATACAGTGGAAGATCTTTTCCTGATAACAGTTTAGTTTCACATCTGTAAAACCTTTTTTTGGATGACAATGGCTATGGGATATCTTGGCATCAGAGGTCACTGCTGTACTAAATAAGCAAGCATAAGGAGGCAGAAGAACCAAAAATGTTAGACTGAAATTCTTGACAGAACACATAGAGCCCAATTGTCACTCAACAGGAGCCAGCATAGCTTCAGTTTCACTAATTTGGGTAAGGTCAGCATTTCACTCCAGCATCTCTTGAGTTTTATTTATGTACAGCATCTGTCAGTATCTGTTTGTCTTCTCTGACTAGAGTGGCTAGCTAAAACCTAAAGCCTTGCTAAGTATTTGCATTAGGAAAAGAAAGGACATGCAAAGGAATGTAACTCTGCGATTCCATTTCCGAGGGAGGCACAAAGTGCACCTATCCTAGACCACAACAGGATGTAAGAAACGGGATTGTTAACCTAAGTCACCCACCTCAGCCAGCACTTGAACCATAATCTCTCAGTTTCTTCTTGCCTTTCCCCAAAAGCCAGGACTCATTGCATAGCTTTGCCCTTCCCAGAAATTGCTGTCTGGGCTACAGGTGGGAGTATGTCCCTCTCTGGGGTGGATGCCACTTTTGCCCCAGTTTTCTGACTGTATCAGAGTGTGAGGCCATCAGACAAGGTTGGTGACCAGAACTGATCCAAAGCGCAGCCTAGCAATTATTAATACATGGTTTGCTAAGAGCCATGTTTCAAGCAACAGCCAGGCCAGGGGGCCCTGCAGAACAATTGGTGAATGAAGGTCTACTGTCCAAATTCCCTCTTTCTTCCAGCTCTTTCATGATAGCACACAGCCCAGAGATAGAAGTGGCCCTCCACTGGGCTGAACTGTCTGATTTCTATACCCATGTTGGCTTGTTGCACTGTCCCATTGCACTTCCCCAGATTCAGTGCAAGCTGAGCCTTCCTGCTGCTCATTGCTGCAGAAATTAGGATTGATTGCTCGTTCTTTCTTGCTGCAAACCAAATGAGCCATCCTCCGGCTCAATGTGCCAAGGGATGCTTCCAGCTGGCAGAAACACAGTGACCCTTAATTTTCCTTGCCTGTCACAAATGCAAAACCCCTCTCCCCATGACATGTTTGCCGCTCTGGCCCATCCAAGAGTCTCTCTCTATGATTTACAAGCTCATCTCCAGACATTTCCCCTGGCTCCCCACCTTGGCTCTGTAATCCCTGTGCTGTTCAATGCACTCAAAGATAGCTAACACTTGGAGGAAAACAGAAACACCTTTCCCAAGCACAGAACTAAGACACACAGCACTGCTTGGACTGACCTGTGCTTTCTCTCTTGACAGATTGTAGCTATGATGGCAAGTTCTGAGCATATGTGGCTCTTCTTTTGTTTTTGTGCTAAGAGAGGACTTCTCTGTGCTGCAAAAGGCCTGGTGCTTTACGTCAAATAGAAGACCTCCATCTCAAAATAGGACATAAGACTTTTCCTTTCTGTTTTCTCTCATTTTTGCACACTGGCAGAGAATAGACAAGACCCTGTCCTACGTAGTGCTGAGAGGTGCAGCTCAGTAAGGGCTACAGGGAATTCTTAGGTCCTGCAAGGCAAGTGCCAAGCTATTGCATGTGCTCCATCCTCCCCTTGCCTATGCAGCAACGTGAGCTATATGCATCAGCCTGGCTGCACACAGACCAGAGCAACCACCTGCCCCTGGTGCACAAGGTCAAGAAACAGAAAAAGCTGCTGTATAGTGCAGATGCAGAAATAAGGGGAGGCAGGTGGTTAAAGTCTAGTACTCCTTACATTTGCCAGACATGGAAGCTCCTACGCAGAAATCTGATCCCATGGTCTGGCAGCAAGGAAAATCAACCAGAAAAGCAAAGTTCAGTCCTGAACTTAGCCTCTGCAAAAGTGGCTATGTTCCCTTCTCTTTATGGTAAGGAAAATATTCCAGAAAGGCCTTTCAGTGAAAATTGGGAGACTAGTCTGTGAGACTGTGGGACACATACTCATATCCTGGCTGGTCCCCTGACACAACAACCTTCAGCTCTCTGCAACTAGTATCACAAATACAGTGAATTTTTAAGAAAATCCCAGGTCCAGTTTGGAGAACAACTCTGCTTTAAAAAAAAAGATATTATATATATAGATATAGATGATATAGATGTAGATGTAGACATAGATGTAGATAGATATAGATACAGATACAGATACAGATACAGATATAGATACAGATATAGATATAGATATAGATATAGATATAGATATAGATATAGATATAGATATAGATATAGATATAGATATAGATATAGATATAGATAGATGTCTGTATGTGTATATATGATTTTTCACAGCTGGCAATGGAGAATAAGTTTCTAAGGGATCAGAATCAGGTGGGCTGAATGCCTTTTCTGAGTACTCTCCATAGTTTTTTGAAAACCTGAGGTGGGAGGAACTATGTGTTTGCCAGCTGGGCATGAAGTCAGCTTTTTCAACTTCATAAAAAACAAAAACTGTCTTGATTCCTAGCATCAAACTGAAAAGGCCAAAAGCTGATTTGCAGCCAGTCAAACTGTCTCATTTTGCTAGAATTACCCCTTAAAATTATTTTCATGTCGATTCATGTACATTTAAACAATCTTCCTAAAGAAGGGAGCTGAGAAATCTCTTGAAATGCTCTCTCTTACACTAGTTTATAGTATAGAGGTTTCCTGACTGCATCTCCCCTTAGGTCTGTCATTTCTCAGGTCAAAACCACAGTGAACTGAAGACTCCCCACAACTTTTGGGGTCTTCTGCATGAAATACACATGGTTTCTATCCATCACCTACTTGAAAGGGATTTATTCATGTCCACATGATGGTAATGTGGTCTAAATAAGCTCCAGTCTCTCTAAACCACCCCCTATCAGAAAAGCAGAAGTAGCATTCACAGCTTGTGCAGTTTCCTCACATCTGCCAAACTGAAGTTTGTTAGATCTTACCCCAACACCATACCCCATTTGCCCTGTGTGTGTAGAGAACCATTTCTGCTGCCATGTGGGCAGTAATGGCCATCCCTAGTGGTACCCACGAGGCTAAGAAAGACTGATTGTGGATTCATAAACTCGCGCAGCTAGAAACGGCTTTGCGGGAAACCACTGCTGTTTCCTCTTTCCTTGTGTTGGGACATTGAGATGGAATGCAAGCTTCCACAGGTCTACTTCTTTATGGCTATTTATTATTTTTATTAGATTAGGAGAGGGTTTATGGTATCAATAACATGTAAAACTTACACCAGGCAATCATGGACCAGCTGAGCCAGTTTAATTACAATTAATGTATTTAAGTACAATTAATGTAACAGTGCATGTGATACTGCCATATGCTCTGCACAAACCTCATGCTTGAATCTATGTTAAGGCACACATTAATTACTTGCAGCATTTTTTGCAATATTGAGCACAATTGGATGCCATCTCTGGCCTAAGAAACATCCCAAGTTTCAGTCACATTTATCATGTAAAACAATCACAGCAAACTCAGTTGTCTGCTGACTTAGTAAGAGAAATAAACTGCAGGAAGGGATGAAGAAGGAAGAAAGAATAGCTGAAAACAAGACAAAGAAAGATAAAATCATCACCTAACTTTGACAACATTTTTCTTTTAAAATGTGGGGTTTTTTCATTGCAGAATCCAGTTCACAACAAAAAAGGTTTAGCATGCTAAGGAGATCAGATGTTTAGAAAGAATTTGCCTACTCTGCTTAAAAAGAGGAATGGGAGAAAATCCAATGGAAACGTAGATACCTAGCTCTCTTAGGACCTCTTGAAAGACTGAAGACAGTACCCCCTGACCAGGCTGGAACTGTCATGTGACAAAATAACTGTACATCAAAAGGTGAACCCAGCCTTGTCTGTTCTTCTGACTGGTCTGTTGGCATGAACACTGGCATCTGCACACAAACAATAGGTTTTCTCTGGTCGTGTTCCAAACCAAACATTTCCCCTTGCAACTTCTGGTTTGATTAGACATATGAGAAATATGGTGTTTTCCTGGGGGGGGAAATAATAAATAAATAAATAAACACACCACTTTTTGGCCCATGGAGGACTTGCTCAGTTTCTGAGTCTCGGAAAACTATTTACGCATAAGAAAGTGCGAGTTATCTTGGCTGTTTGTTGTGTATTAATAAGTATCATGGCCAAAAACATTGTGGCAAAACTAGTTCCTCCAGCCCTAGGACTCAGGAGATGACACATTCAGCACATGATGAACTGCGATTTACATATCAACGACAAGGTAACGAGCCACAGCCCAGGCCAGCTGGCCGATATCAGAGGTGGGGGATGTGCTGGAGGGCACATAGCCCCATCTTCTGATATGCCCAGTTTGGCACACAAAGGGGAAAAGCTGAGACCCTTCAATGTGGCCCGGGACTTGTCCAGATTTGTCGATCTTTCGCAATCACTCCTTCCCCCCCAGGGATGCACTTTGCTAAGTTTTGTTTAAGTTCATTCTTTGTTAACCTGAAAGATACTTACTGTATACTGTTAGTATGGTGTATAGTATTATGCGTCAATTACCATAATACATTACACGTTGTGGGAGTATTCTCACCCAGAATCAAGTCCTCCTGAGGTACACATTGGACTCCTGCATCCTTCAGCATTACCCACCAAGTGCACCCAGGTCCCTGAGCAAAAGCAATCCCATGGATGATTTTGCCTTTGCCCTGGGCAGGAATAACCCAGACAATTTTCCCCAGCATATTCATCATTCGCACAACAGGGACTTTAACCCCCTTTACAGTGTGTGGAAGCTTCAGCTGGGCAGGGACAGCTCAGTTGGTGTTAACCAACCAGGTGGCCTTTGCTAAATTTGAATCCCAATTTCTGAAAGTTCCACCACCCATTGCTCTTAGTGTAGTCTTTAACAGTCCATTGTACCGTTTGATTTTTCTGGCAGCTGATGCATGGTAGAGGATGTGATAGATCCACTCATGGCCATGCTCTTTGGCCCAAGTGTCTATGAGGTTGTTCCAGAAATGAGCCCTGTTGTCTGACTCAGTTCCCTCTGGAGTGCCATGTTGCCACAGGACTTGCTTTTCAAGGCCCAGGATAGTGTTCTGGGCAGTGGCAAGGGGCACGGCATATGTTTCCAGCCATCTGGTGGTTGCCTCCACCATAGTAAGCACGTAGCGCTTGCCATGTCCGGTTCGTGGGAGTGTAATATAGTCAATCTGCCAGGCCTCTCCGTATTTACACTTCAGCCATCGCTCCCCATACCACATAGGCTTGAACTGCTTGGCTTGCTTGCTCATGTTTCACATTTGTGAATAACCTGTGCCATAGGGTCCATGGTCAAGTCCACACTTCAATCACAAGCCTATCTATATGTTGCATCCTTTCCTTGGTGACCTGAGGCATTGTGGGCCCAATGAGCTACAAATAATTCATTTTTGTGTTGCCAGTCCAAATCTACCTGAGACACTTTAGTCTTGGTAGCAAAATCCATGTGCTGGTTGTTCTGACATTCTTCAGTGGGCCGACATTTAGGCACATGAGCATCTACATAGGCACACTTTTACAGGCAGGTTCTATAGCCAGGCAGCAATATCTTGACATAATTCAGCAGCCCAGATGTGTTTCCCTCTGCGCTGCTAGTTGCTCTTCTTCCATTGTTGTAACCACCCTCAAAGCGCATTTGCCACCATTCGCAAGTCAGTGTAGAGGTAAAGCATCAGCCATTTTTCTCATTCAGAAATGTCTAAAGGCAGCTGGATGGCTTTTACCCCTGCAAACTGATTTGATTCACCTTGTCCTTCTGGCTTCTGCAACTCATCATGTGGGACTCCAGCAGCTTTCCACCTCTGATGCTTTCCCACAATACGACAGGACCCACCAGTGAACAGGGCATATTGCTTCTCATTCTCAGGTAACTTATAATACAGTGAAGGCCTCTTCAGCATGTGTCACCTCCTCTTCTGGTCATACTCTGAAACCCTTACCCTCTGGCCAGACTGTGATCACTTCTGGGCAATCAAGGTTCACCATTCAAGGCTGTTTCATGATCAGTGCAACCCACTTACTACATGTGGCATCAGTTGCATGGTGAGTAGAGACCTTTTCCTTTGAACATCCAGCCCAGTACCAGCAGTCAAGGTGCCAGAAGGAGCTATGCTTCAGTACCGATCACTTCAGAAGCAGCTTGAACCCATTCATATGCTGCTAATATCTCCTTTTCTGTTGGAGTATAGTGGGCCTCGAATCCTCTGTGTCACCGACTCCAAAACCCCAAGGATCAACCTCGAGTTTCCCCTGGTGCTTTCTGCCAAAGGCTCCAGGTAGGGCCTTTCACAGTGGCTGCAGTGTAGAGCACATTTTTAACATCCTGTCCTACCCAGACCGGCCCAAGACCTACTGCATGGTCTATCTGCTGCTTAATTTGTTCAAAGGTTTCCTGTTTTTCAGGGCCCCACTCAAAATTATTCTTCTTCTGGGTCACTTGATACAGAGGGCTCACAGTCTAGCTGTAGATTGAAATGTGCATTCTCCAGATACCTACAACACCCAAGAAAGTCTGTATTTTCTTTTTATTAGTTGGTGCAGACATAGCTGCTATTTTATTGATCACATCCATTGCAATCTGACGACATCTGTCCCACCATCTTACTCCTAAAAACAGGATCTCCTGTGCAGGTCCCTTGACCCTACTTTGTTTTATAGCAAAACTGTCTTGCAGAAGAATCTGGATTATTCTCTCAGCTTTCTCAAAAACTTCTTCTGCTATGTCACCCTACACAATGATGTCATCAATGTACTGCAGGTGTTCCAGAGCTTTGCCTTGTTCCAGTGTGGTTTGGATCAGTCCATGGCAAATGGTAAAGCTATGTTTCCATGCCTGGAGCAGTCAATTCCAGGCATACTGAACACTCCTCCAGTTGAAAGCAAACTGTGGCCTGCACTCTGCTGCCAAAGGAATTGAGAAAAACACATTAGTGGATGTCAGTTGTGCCATACCACTTGGCTGCCTTTGACTCCAGTTTGCATTACAGCTCTAGCACGACCATCAAGGCATCAATTAACAGCAGTGTGATTTCATTCCGGCCACAATAGTCTACTGTTAGTCTCCATCCTCCACTGGATTTCTGCACCGGCCATATGGGACTGTTAAAGGGGGAGTGAGTCTTACTGATCACTCTTTGGGTCTCCAGTTGACAAATCAACTTATGGATGGGAATCAGAGAGTCTCAGATAGTGTTATATTGCCACCAGTGCACCATCGTGGTAGCAACTGGCACTCGCTGTTCTTTGACCCTCAGCAATCCTACAACAGAAGGGTCCTCTGAGAGACCGAGCAAGGTAGACAACTGGTTAATGTCCTGCTATCCCAACTGGTTAATGGTTGCTATCCCAAAAGCCCACTGGTACACTTTTGGGTCTTTAAAATACCCTCTCCTGAGGTAGTCTATACCAAGGATGCACAGAGCACCTGGGCCAATCACAATGGGGTGCTTTTGCCAGTCCTCCCCTTTTGGTCTCACTTCAGTGTCTACTACAGTTGGATGCTCCAGTCACTCTGGAAATACTGATGGGCTCTGCTGCTTCACAGTTTGATGGAATTACAGTACATCGTGCCCCAGTGCCTACTAGAACCTTGTACTCTTATGGGTCTGATGTTCCAAGCTGTCGAATCCACACAATCCAGCAAACCTGGCTGTCCCTCTCCTCCGCCTTGCTGGAGGCACGGTGCCGCTAATGCTGGTCATAGTATTCCTTGCTTCCCTTTTGCAAGAATGAACCAGAAGCCCCTTAAAGAGGATCAGAAGTAAAACTAGCTCTTCTACTTTGTCTGAGGAACTGCCCGCTGGAAACTGGAGCAGTACTTTTCCTGGCATAATGTTCTCTTGTGGTTGTCTTTCGTTTCAACTCAGGTACCCGTGCCACTAGCACTGAGGTAGGTTCCCATCCCACTTTCTCATTTCTTCTCCATGGTCACGCAGGAAAAAACATAGGATGCCCTTCTTTGTATACCCTTTATATTCTCATTCTTGATCTGAGAGACTCATTCCGAGTAGCTGAGATCCTAGGCCGTACAGGTGGGAGTGGAATTTGTCTTTGAAATGCCGGAACTCTTGGAATAATTTCTCAGCTCACGTGTCTGGCAGTTTCTCCACAGCTGAGACACAGGCCCATGGGAAGGAAGAGAGACTTCCTTTGTATTGCTAGCGTTGGCCTGTCATCCACCATTTGTTACTCACCTTCTTTCCAGGACACTACTGCCAATGAGCTGGCATATGATCATGCTGCATTCTACAGGAACTTCTGCCACATGGGTTGTGTGCATTGGACATCATCTGTATCTGTGGGTAAGCTCTCATTATTGATGTCATTATAAATCACCTCCAGAACAGACAATCCCTCAGGTTCTGGATACCTTTCTCCATGGTGGTCCACTTTCTTGGGTGACAGGTAACATCTTCCTTGAAGGGATACCTTTCCTTCACACCTGACAGAGGTCACCTCCAGAGGCTGAGGGTTTGTGCCTTTTTCCCGATGACCTTGTCAATGTCCCCTTCCCTAGACAGGGATCCCAGCTCCTTGGCTTCCTGATCCTCTAATTCTTACAGTCTTTGGGTCATCTGTGACACAGAAATTTTTATTTGGTTGGTGAGCTTTCAATCAACTTAAAATGAAAACATTTTTCAGCTTGGCTGCGTGTTAAAATAAAAATCTATGCTGATTTCCAAGTATAAATATGAAATACTTTGCTATGAAATACTCAGTTTGTGGTAATGTTCACTTATCCCAGGCCCACTATGGTATACAAGTCCGTAAGCTAAAAATAAATTATTTGCTCAGGAATTAGGACTCCATTCTGTTAACTTCCAGAAATACTATGGGGACCTCAGTAGAGCTGGACCGACTACAGTGAGGATCCAATTATGAACTGAAGACAGTCCAAAGAAAAAAAATCTCATCAAATGGCAAACCAGCCATATAGGAAAAGATTAAATAGATGGAAAGGAAAAATATGTGCCCTGGAGATTTAATCATGCAGCCTCAGCCAGCTCTGAAAACCTATGAAGGTGTGATCCAACCAACACAGGAAACAAGCAATATGCAACATTTCTGCCTTTAGTCAGGACATGCCAACCTGGGTGTTTTCCAGGCACAGCCAGCCTGCTGCTGCATATGGCCCTTTGCTCTGCTCTGCTTGGCATGAGAGAGGAGCTGTCACACTCCCACCCTCCTACTCCCAGCACAGGCACAATATGTGAGACTGGACCACCACTCATAGGCTGGCACAGGCAGGCTGACAGCTGAGGTTCTGCCACCTCTCCTAACACCAACTCACCTCTCTGCACAGCCAGGAAAAAGCTGGCAAAGAGCCAGATTCAGAAAAAGAAATTACACTTAAGGTTTGAAACAAACATTTGCACAGAGATAATGAACTTTAAAGACCAGCTAAGACTGACTTGCATAGAAAATTTGCATGCATTGATACAGGGAATTAACTCATTAACACTTAACTAATTAATACTTAGAGAACTAACACTTAAGAAGCTAACACTTAGAGAGCAAATCCTTAACCCGCAACACTTACAACCCTTAACCCACATTACAATTGCCTAGCTTTGCTTAGCTTTGTGTAATTTCTTGTAAGAGAAACAAAAGTTCACTGACGACTTTACAGGCCTTGCAGAGAGACAAAATCTTGGCTGCATCCTTGGTGCATCCTTGGGTGAATTAGATAACCAAAACTTGGGCACAGGTCAGGAGATACACCAGTTCTAACCAACTCAGCAGTCTGAGTCCCAGCCAACTCAGCACACCAGGCCAGAGGTGAACGTGTACAGAGAAGACGACCCCGGTTCACGATCACTGTGTGGGCACAACCAGGAGGGGCCAAAGGTGGAGACTATGGAAATTATTTCCTGGAACTCATTGTAATAAGAACCACCTTCTCAGGGACAGGTTATGAATATGTATAGGTGTTCCTAGAACTTTCATGAATATGTAACACTTTCCAGCATTTAACCAAGCTCACAGCTACTGGAAATTTGCACATGCCTTCTGTGGAAATTATTCCCCTGTGTGTCCAGCGCTGTAAATACATACCTTCTTTACAATCTCAAGGGTTGTAAGGTCATTTCCGCACCTCAGCATGACACCTAGTGATTTCGAGAAACACCTTTTAGCTACCTTGTGTAAAACAGGTGGTGTTCTCAGAACTACAGCATTGTGTTTATTTTCTAACTCAGAGTTCAATGATCAACTGCTCTGGGCTGGCATCTAGAAAAGTGAAAAGATTCCCTTCACTAACAATACCAATCAGGACTATTTATTAAACACTTCAGAGCCAGGAGCAGCATGGCCTGGTGAATACAAATACCGTAGCACCTGGTCTTCAGATAGCTGTGACTGACCTAGATCATCTTTGTAACAGTTGAACATTGCTCAGAGGCAGAAATGAATTGTACAAAATGTAGCATTTGGGACCCTTTCACACTATTTCTAGACAATTAGTCATTGTCCCCATTGCCTCCTGCAGAATAGCTAAGACTTCTGCTGCCAATGTCCATATGTTATTTCATCCTCCTGTCCTCATCACATGGCCTATCCACATGACAGTAGCTCTGATATTGAGTCTGTTTGCTGTCTGAGGTAGGAGCTGTTCCCTGAATTTACTATCTGTACAGCTCTACATTTACAAGCGGGACTGACTAATCAATGCAAAAAAGATAGAAGTAAGTAAACACCTGAAAAACAAAAAGTAAAATAAATTTTATGGAGGAGGAGACCATTCATTGTCTTGATCTATTACAGTTTTTAACACATACTAAGCAAGAAAATGCCTCAGCAGGCTCAAATGCAGTTTTTTGCATGAAGCTCTCTGCTTTGCTATAAGATAGAGTGACAGTTCCTGTTTGCCAGTCCAAGTTAGTCAGGAGAGCTGAAATTATCACACATCTCCACAGTTCCATCACTGCTTTGCTCATTAACTGTCCTGGAAACAGTAGGAAGGTGCTGAGGAGAAAAAAAGAACAGGCCTTGCAGCCCATCAGCTCCAAGCACACATTGTTCCACAGAAAAGCATCCTCCAAACCCTGAACCAGTATCAGTGCAGCTATCTGGAAAACGAAATCTTGAACTGGCAGATCAAAGGAGCAGCATTAGAAAAATGCTTGAGTTAGTCCACTGTCAGTATGCAAGACCCACAGTGAGCTGCATCTCTGAGCATACTAGCATCTGAGCTCCACCATTCTGCCAATGAACAGAGCTGTTGTCCACCTGAACTTATAATGTTTCTTGCATATCAAAAGTAAATATGTATGTCAGAGGTCCAAAGGTCCAGCATGCGGATTCTTATTCAGAAGGTTAACATATGCTTCATTCAGACCTGAAACATAGGGGTACAAAAAAACGATTAGTCAGCAAGAGACAGAAACACAAAATAGTATCACAAAAAATGCCAATCCCAGTCAGATGTTTTTCTTAAATTATTATTTTGAGTCCTTTTAGGTCTCACTTTTCTCCTTACCTTCAGGGAACATTTCTCACATCCTAGTCCCAAGAGCTACAAATTCATTTTGCTCCTACTTTGAAGTTCAAATTCAGATATCAAGTACCATGACACTGACACTTAGACTGCTACTACTGACAACACTGTGCTTCTTGGTGACTATCCTTGGAAGCAGTCCCTTGTCAAACTCAACCTGAATTTCCCCAGTGTGAAAGACTCTGCTTGATTTAGGTAAACCTGCCTACTGCTTCCCTTGATACCTGGCTTTCCTGTTCATAACCTGTCCTTTGATTTTCTGGAGAGGCTATGTTTACCTTAATGTGCCGTGATATTCATGTTGGCTTCAAATGCTGTACCCATAGCAATGATATAAAGAGCTGTGGTGAACTCTCCCAGGAAGACTCTGTTAGCCTACAGTCAGCTGTGTTCAGTCACATCAAGAAAGAGGTAACAGTGCAAGAGTTAGCTAATTTAAAGGGGACTTGGCTTTCTCTACTTAAAATCACTTCTTCCTGGTTCCTTCATTGCTGCTGCAGGTGAGTTCTGGACACTTGTCTACAGGTCTTCCTGGTTCTTTCACATCTCAGCTCCACTTTGACTTCTTATATCCTAGCACACTCTATTTGGCAAGGCCTGAATAAAACACACCATGAAGCTTCACAGAGGCAACACAGCAGAGTACCTCCTCTGCTGCTTTGAACCAGTTTTACTCCACTAAACCAGTTGTTGTGACTAGTTATAGAGTATTTTGTATTGACAGGGAAGTCCTCATCTTATCCTATCACACAGTGTTTCTCAGAGACAATCTTTCCCTGCAAAAGGTCTTCCTAACTGTCCATAAGGTGAGTCCATTAAGGAATCATTGAATGACTTGCTTGTTTTTGCAACTATAGATATGCACAGGTTTTCTCTGACAGTGTCAGATCATAGCATCCTTGCAGTCTCAGGAAATGTATTTGTTTTTCTCCTCCCAAAAAGAAACTGGCTTTAACTGAGCTGAAAGAGAGCAAGGGAAAGCAGAGAGAGTCCCAGATGCTTTATTTTTATTCTCTTATTCCTCAAAAGATAATATAGGATTTTGACATAATGTATTTCAGATTTTCTGAATTTCTAGAGAGAAAATCCTTCCTGATCTCTGTTAGCGGATGTAATACTCTCCTGACCGCTCCTGAAAGATCAGCTGAAAGAGATACAGGTTAAAGAACAAACACAGCACACCTTGATTAAGGTACTGATTGACTAACAACAAACATTCAGGTACAGAGCAGCTGGTTTTCTGCTGAAAAGGAAGAGTGAGTCATTTTCTGTTGACGTCTTTGGGACAAATAAAACTTAAGTCCCTGGAGACTAGGCAAATAAAATATAAATAAAAGGAAGTTTCTAGTGTGAGTGGATCTAGGAGGTGGAAGGGAATGAAATCACTCCTTTTCATCTGTTTTGAAGAAGCAGCATTCATTTCTCTCCAACAAAAAGCTAGTATATCCTGCTCACGTGGTCATGATTAATTACCTAACCAAATTTGGGTTCAGAAATGAACCAGTTTTTCCATTTGAAATGGAAAGGCCATATCATGATTTGGGCAGGGGAGGAGAGGAGGGGTGGAGAAGGGTACAGCAGCTCCTGCAGGAATGTGGCAAACAGTTCCTTCTGATGAGTCCTCTGGGAGTTTTATTCAACAGATCTCCCATTGCCTTCAACAACAGAGCATCTTGGACTTAGGTATTAAATACTCTATTTTATAAAAGTGTCTATAGGTATAAAATACTGCTATTAATTCAGACTTGAATGATATCATCTACCGATACATTCTTCCTTGTAAACACCCTGATCAAATTGCATACACACACCTTGTTGTCTGTGAGTTTCGAAAACCACATCCTGCAGCCATCAAATGGCCTTAGGAGGAGAACCCCTAAGGACTGAGAAAGACATGCAGAACTGAAGTTGTAAGGTATTCCCACACTGCAGCTTTTCAAAGTTTTCTCAAAGAAGAGGGGCCCAACAGTACAACCAGAATGAAGATAAGCAAGCCACAACAGTAGTAAAATAGCAAGGTGTGGGTTTACTCCATGCTGATTTCAAGCTGGAATAGTATCTGCTCATTCAGTCTGGCCAGCACAACTTTATGTGCAAAAGGATACAGATGGGTGTCACAGTGACCTATGTTAGCCTAAATATGTGTCTAAGTTGGGTCATATGGATTGGCTATGCCAAAGAACAGCCACCTATAATGTGGTGATGGACATCCCAGGTCTGATGGAGAAGTGGCTGGAAGTTACCTAATCATCAGCAACCAGAGCAGGACATCTGACCACAGCCCTGCCCTTTGACCTGCTCACTCCTGAATGTTTGAGCCAGGTTCTGTGAGCTATTTTTGACTTGTTCTCATCTTTACTTCTCAAGAAGGGAAAGACTGGTCTGTGTCAGGTATTATATGCTGCAGATTTCAGCCAAATACTGGCAATCTTTAGTTGTTTGTGTGCTAGGCATGCCATTCTCACACAAGTGCTACAGCTTTCTCTCTCTGACTGCAGATTTTTGCCATATAGTAAGGCTGTTCTTATCCTTTGCTGCTCCTTCATTGAGAGAACTATGTACCCTTGAGTCTTGCAGCTTAAACAGAACCCTAAGAAAAGCCAGTCATATACATGGAGTAAAAGCAACTCCTTCCTTTTTCTCTATACCATTAAATAGACTGAAGAACATATAGCAGCAGTTTGCTAAGCACAGTGCTGCTGTTGGACTACGTAACCAAGAGAGTGGAGCTGGGGTTTGGTGTGAGAACTGTACCTCTTTGTTAAAAAAACTATGGGACCTAAAGGGAAGAAGGAAGCAAAAAAAGCGCTGCTCACCATGCCCTGCCTCCTGCTGTGCCTTGATGTGCAGCCCCTGAAAGTCCTTTGACACAGAAGAAGAGGCAACAGTCCACACGGGTAGTGCCAAGTCTTAGAGTCCTGCCAGCCCTTCTGCAGGTTTGTTAACACTTTTCCTACCTTCATTAAGGGCTGAAATCCAGAATGACTGCACTCTCAGTTTCTTAGCATCCTCCGAGCTCTCTGCTTCAGGACAAAGCTGTGCATCACACTGTCAGCTTCTCAAAGGCACTGCAGTCCCTATGGATAGAGGAAGGTCTTGGTTGAGTTAGATCCCAATTGGATAGGTACTAGAAGGAAGAGGAATACTGAATCTCAGTACCTTTCAATGCATATTCAAAAATCCCAGCGGTGTGTTTCTACATTTTAAGTGCCAAAGTACTTTTAAAAGTTGCCCTCCCTCATCTAAAATTCAGCAAGACCTAGCTGTTTAAAATGGGTTTCAAAACTGGGCTGAGAGGAATTCATCTAGGCCTACTATGTGTTTCAGCACCTCTGACTTTCTTCATTGTGCATAACTTGCTCAAACAAAACCTCTTTCAGTCTGAAATGTTCTAGTCTACTCTCTCAAACATGATTTATTTTCCTTCTTTATGAAGTATTTCAGTTGGGCTGTTAGGGGTTAATTGAAAACACTTCAGATACCAGCAAGCACATATATGAGTAATTGCAAAACATATGAAGTGCTGGAACTTTTCAGTGGGTTTAATGCTAGGAATACTTTAAACTTATGCACTCTACACATGCTTTCTTACCCTTTCTATAAGTATGCATGACACTTATTAAGATGGACACACTGAGGGACTGTGAGACTAGTCTCTTTTGAAGGGTTAGAGGAGGATTGACCTCACGGCACTCTGTTCTTGGGTCTGTACAGCCATGAATGTCAGAGAAGCTTGGTGAAATCTATGGGGTAGACTTAGGTAGGTTTTCGCTGCAGAATTTTTGAAGAGGTATCACTTATTCCCTACATGTCTGCTTCCTAAACTGTCCCTCTACACCAGGCTGCTGTCCTTGCCTAAAGAAATTAGTCTGCTCGGGTCCTCATTTGGCCTAAAACTCCAGTGATGACAGGACATAAACCAGAATGTCCTTCAGAGCTTTCCTGTCCTTCTGTGGCACAAAATCAGGTAGGATCTTCCTCAGCTCCGCATAGCCACAGAGCAGCTCAGCTGCAGAGCTAGGGTTTCTTCAATTCTGCCTCAGGAACAGATTTCAACAGACATTCAGAAAAAGGTAATGAAAGCACTGGACTGAACAGGAAAGACCCAGAAGGAAGCTTCAGATCAGCCTCTCTATCAACAAAGCTCTGAGGGCCAGGAGTATACCAAAGTGCAGTATTAAAGCACTGTTCACAAATACCACAAGAGGGGTTTAGCTGTCTCACAGGCCTGAGCTTTCACTGGAATACCATATCTCGCTCTTGAAGCAAAAGTGATACAAGTGTATGACATGTTTACTCACAGAGCTGCACTGTTGCCAAAGTACTTTGCTGGTACAAAATCTTGTAGTTTTGAATGAGCAAAGTGGTGAAGTAAGTAGGGACCTCTCTTGTTCTTGAGGTGAATTCAAAAAAACTAGCCTCAATATGTATGCAAGCTTTGTCTTTGTAGAAGAGTGTCAGCCACACAGCTCATTGCAAGTATGTTTGCCAAGAGCAGAAAGACCTGCTCTGTCCCTTGTTCATCTCAAACATAAAGTACAAACTCATGTTCAGGGCTGCTCTCACACAGTATAATCAGTGTTGCTCCCCTTGCATTTAATGCAAGAATAGTGACATGCAATAAGGTGGCTCTGCCTTTCTGCCTTTGAAGGAAAACTTGCTTAATAAATACTCCTTCAAGTTTGGTTCTATTATATATTTGCTCCTGCATGATGCCCACAAATATGTCTACTCTATCCGTTCTATATAAGAAATCTGCATCATCTAGGGCTTGTTTTCCTTTGATTTTCAAAGATCTGTCGAAGGTGTAGATCCAGCACATTTCAGGTACAACATATTTCAGACCCTCACTTAAACAACTATGACAAAATCAGGCTTCTGTTTCCGGGACTGGTCTAACAGCAAAAAATGGTCATGAAAGCAAGGCTGTCCTGTCAGTCATAGTTTGTACTAGGAAAAAGCCCAAATCAAACAAAGATCTAAATTTCTTCACAGAGAAGAATCCAGTACAACGTTATATTTTCCAGTAGCTTTCTGTTTTAGTCTATCTTATAGTCAGAAACAGGGAGGATGAGATGGCAGGTGATGTAGGACGGAAAGACTGTGTGCCTGTAGGCAACTATAGAAAAATCCTGAACATTTTCTCTCATCAACAAAGGGGTTTTTTTTCCCCTCTATTTAGCACATTCCAAATTGCAAATGAATCCCAAGCCTTGCCATCAGCTTAAAGACACCAGTGCCCAACTCTGATTTCAACTCTTCTGTCAAAGTCTCCTGGGCCCTGTTGTTCTCTCCAAGTCACAGGCACTTGGCTCAGAGCCACCAAAACTGTAATCTCCGCCTTTGAAGTATCAAGCAGCAAGGCCCAGATCTGTAATGGTATTTAGGCTCCCAGACCTTTTCTACCTTGATAGTTGAAGCCGTATGTTTCAAATTGTCCATTGCCACCATAAAAACTAAGCACACACCTGGTCCTACAAGGATCCAAATTGCCAAACAATAGACTCAAAACTTGACCAATAAAAAATAAAATGGAAAAAGCAACACTGTAAAAAGTTTGTGCTCGGGAAAAAACTGCAGGAATTTCTGCAATGTGTCATCTGACACACCAAATGAGGCAACATTCGTAAGTCAAATATCTTCTTCCTCCTCAAAAGGATCCACATCCTGTCCCTGCCCTTCCACAGATACAACAGTGAGTGGAACAGGTTTGTTCTGTGGAGAAGTTACTGCCAAGACACACTCAAGTAGTAATTCAGGAATTTAAACATAGATGTCTGGTATTATTTTAAAGACCTTTAAGACCTCATGGCCTTCAGCTGCCAGTACATGACCTGTATAATCTTTTGCATGTTTTCAATATTTTACAACATCAGAATCATAGAACAGCTGAGGTTGGAAGCGATCTCTGGAGGTCATCTTGTCCACCTAAAACTGGTTGCCGGGACTATGTCCAGGTGGCTTTTAAAAATCTCCAAGGAGGGAGGCTCCACCAGCTCTCTGGGTAACCTGTGCCAGTGCTCAGTCACTTTCACAGTAAAAAAGTGTTTCCAGATATTTGGAGGGAACCTTCTCTTTTTCAGTTTGTGCCCATTGCCTGTCATTGGGCCCCACTGAAAAAAGTCTAACTCCGTCTTCTTTATACCCTTCCTTCAGGGGAAGAGTATAATCTCATTGATGAGATTCCCCTCCTGGGGTCTTCTCTGAGTGAGTACCAGCTTCATATGAAAGATGCTCCAGGCCCTTAATCATCTTTGAGACCCTTCACTGGACTCTCTCCAGTTGCTCCATATCTGTTTTGTACCGGGGAGCCTAGAACTCAATGCAGTACACCAGGTGTGATCTTACCAGTGCTGAATAGAGGGGGAAGATTTCTCAGTCTATTGGCAATGCTCCTCCTAATGTAGCTCAAGGCATCACTTGCCTACTTTGCCACATGGGCATATCGCTGGTTCATGCTCAACTTGGTGCCCACCAGCACGCTGGGTCCTTTTCTGCGAAGCTGCTATCTAGCCACTTGGCCTCCAGCATATACTGGTGCATGGGGTTATTCTTTCCCAGGTGCGGGAGTTTGCACTTCCCTTTGCTGAACTACGTGAGGTCAAGGTCCCACTAAACAGCAGCACAACCCTCTGATGTATCAGCCACTCCTCCCAGTTTGGTGTCATCAACAAACTTGCTGAGGATGCACTCTGTCCCACCAACCAGATCATTAATGAAGATGTTGAAACAGTGTTGGACCCAGTATTGATCACTGTGGTGCACCACTAGCTACTGGCCTCAAACTTCATGCCACTGATCACTACACTTTGGGCCCAGCCATTCAGTCAGTTTTCAGTCCACCTCACTGTCTGCTCATCAAGCCCATACATCATCAGCTTCTCTAAGGATCTTATGGGAGACAGTGTCAAAAGCCTTACTGAAGTCAAGGTGGGCAACATCTACTGCTCTACCCTCATCTAGCAAGCCAGTCATTTCATCAGAGAATGCTATCAGCTCCATTAAGCAGGACCTCCTCTTTGTAAATCCATGCTAATACCAATCATCTTATTTCCAGGAATGAAAAGTTTCCAGGATTAGTTGTTTCACCACCTGCTCAGGAGTCAAGACGAGCCTGACTGGCCTGTAGTTCCCTGGGTACTCCTTCTTGCCCTCTTCGAAGACAGGAGTGACATTTGCCTTCCTCCAGTCCTCAGGAACCTCTCTCAATTACCATGACCATTCAAAGATAATTGAGAGTTATTTTCCTGAGAGAAAGAGAGAACTTAAAAGAACTCACAGTTAAAATTCATTGTGAAAGAATAACCACGCAAATATGCAAGCATGTGGAAAACAGGTGGAAAAAATGCAACATATGGTTCGCAGCAAACTAAAGAAGTACCTCCTCTGATCTTACAAGTGCCCACTCTTTTGAAGTCTTTGGTTGCTGCTTTATTGTTTGTCATAGATGAGTGATTTAGGATCCTGCTTGCTGCAGACCAGTGTTAAGGTCACTTAAAGTGCACCTTAACAGAGTTTGATGGCAATATTCACTCTTATCACTTACTGCATGGAGGAAATAGGCCAAGCAAAATCAGGTGAGAGTTGTTTCAGAGTGATTTCTGCAGGGACAGGAGATGCAAAATGGTAGAGGGAGGGCCTCCTGTTGAGTCACAAAGTTTAGAATGGACCCCCTTGCTTTCTAAACTCCTTCTCAGAGAGGAGCCTAGATGTGGCTGGATCCAAACTTAGTCCCAGACCTGGTCAACAGTTCATGTCTAAGAAACATAGAAGGTAAGGGAAAACAGGTAAGGGATTATATGTATTTATATCCAAAGGGTTATATGTGCACACCTGATTCTTTATATCGCTTGGCTAGGATTTCTGAGTTTCATTATTCTGCATCTCAACCTGCTTACCTTCTCTCTGTGGCCTGGTGCCAGCTTGCTTTGAAGTCTGGAATCTAGGTCTCTTGAAGTAAGCTCTCAGTTTATAGAAATCAAAGTTCATAGAAATAAATAATTTAATGGAGAAGTACAGTAGTGGGTTGGCTCAAGCTGGGTGCCTTTGCAGAGTTCCCAGCCAAGAATAAAAGTTCCTGGGTAATTATATCCTTACAGACTATTTAGCCACTCCTCACATGATGATTCAGCCCAACAGTAATATTTCAGTCTGGGGTCTCCTTGCTTCTCATTGGATTCTTTCACTGTCTTCAGACAGGCCCTTGTTTTGTTTAGCTGCAGACATTGTTTACAGTCCATAGGCACTTCCTGTGGCCTCAAAGGTGTTGTATTGTCTGAATGAATCCTGGTTTGTTCAGCAAAGTGCAAAACAGGCCTTATCTTGCAGGTGTCCATGATGATCTGTAGCTGCTTTTGTTTTCATTAAGCAGATACAAGTTTGGTGAATATGAGTGGAACTTTACAATATACAGCTTAAGATTTCAGAAAATTTAACTTACTAAGTAACATGAAGCAGACAGTATATAATAAATCTAAGTGATTAATTCTATTTAAAGTGCATTTACTTAAGCTATATAATTAATACAAAACTGAACTTGAGCTCATAAAGTGATCCGTGATTAGTGAAAGTTCATTGCCCTACAGCGACACTTGTCTAGCAAAGAGAGCTCACAGTAGGCTCACCCAGGCTATCATATTTATGGAATAAAGTGGTTAGTTCATAGTCAAATTGCATACAGTGGGAAAGGTATACAGAAGAGTCCTTGCACTCACAACTTATCAGTGTTCACTGTACTGTTCTGCTTCCTTGTGGGTTTCCTAAAAGGTGTTTTTGGCCTGGGTACAGCTCAGACCTTTACCTCCTTTGGAGCCTGTACCAAACTGCTGCTGTTTTAGTTAGGGTGGGTGTCAAGTGCAGCAGTCACATCATTCTTCCATTCCTTCAGATGCTTTATCTAGCAGCATACCTTGTAGATATGTAACAGGATTAAGCGAGCAGCTAGAAACATGCTGTGCTAACAGAATGCAAAAGTTATAAACTGTCATGGGTACAAAGCAATTAATTAAAACAGATATCAGCATAGCACATTGATCACAAGTTAAAGAAATCTTTCAGCAATAGTCACGGCCACTACTGTTGAATTTTTTGTGTATAGGCATAAATCTGGTCACAGAGGAAGAGCCAATCAGTAAAATTTAGAGGTGCCGTACGCTGACCTGCTTACGGGAGCACTTCTGCTATAAATTTATGTGCTAGGTTGAATGCGTGTGTTTCAGGAAAAAACAAGCAGAAAGGAGAGAATGGCTGGAGACAAGTAATTTTTCTGTAAGCACTAAGGCTCGCTGTCAGAAATCAAAAGACAGGAAAGAACTGCAAGCACCTCAAGATGACCTTGAAAGTCAGGGGTCACACAGGTATCTACAGCAGCTCAGAGCCCTGTGTGAGAAGGGCAACTGCATGGCTCCCTTGGGACTGGGCAAACATGCAGTCTCAAGGACCTGAAAGCGGTCAGAGGTACAGCTGCAAACAAGCCACAGCAAAGCACAGCCTTGTGAAGGCAAGAAGCAGCTGGTATCAGACTTCTAGAATTCTGGCTGCTTCTATTTTCCAGACTTGTGCATGGAAGACTTGCTTGTTTGAGGCAGGTGCCATACATGCTTCTCAGGCTCCTTGCCAGGAGACACCTGCAGCTTCCTGTTGTTCTGAACAGATCTGCGTACTCTTGGCAATGTTAAAAACACAAGGTGCCATCGATACTAACTGATAATATCCACAGAGTAAGCTTTGCAATGGTAAGGCTTCCTGGACCTCCCAACTGCTGTGCATGCACAGGCGGTACCCAGCAGGAATGTCTCCCTGAGATACAGGAGCACACTAGGAAGCAATAAGCCCAACATGTGGGGCAACCGAGTACAAGATGCCCGTTTCCAGCGTTGCTCTGCACGGATACCGGCACAGCCTTTGTAAATACAATACCAAAAGCCTTGGCACACACCACGCCTCCCGACCTCCGGCTCGGCGTGGGCTCATCCCAGAACAGCCGAGAAGCCCCGGGAGATGCCGAGCACGCCTCGCCCCCCGGCGACTTCCATAGCCGAGCGCGGCCCCCGCCCGGGGGCGGGCGAAGGCGGTGCTAGGGGTTCGGGGCGGTCCCGGCGTGGCGCCGGCCCCGGGTGCCGCTCCCGCGGCGGCCCGACGGCCCTTTCCTGGAAGCAGTAGAGCCGCCCGGAAAGCGACTCGGCGCCGGGAACCCGCCGGCCTCCATGGGGACCAACGCGCCGCCGCGCCGCTCGCCGCTCGCCGACGGCCCCCACGTAAGTCAGCGGTTTCGCTCCCTGCCGACGGGGGCCCCGAGGTGGGACGGTTCGGCGGTGCGGGCGGGGGATGCCCCGCGGGCGCGCTCGCCTTGCGGAGGCTGCGGGAGCCGCCGTTTGTCAGCGGCTGTTCCCAGGCGGGTGAGCGAGCGGGGACGGCGGGCAGCGGCCAGACGGGCCGCGCTGTCCCCGCGGGAGGCAGCGTTCCGCCGAGACGGTGCCTGCAGGCGGCCCGCGCCAGGTGAGCCCTGCGGGGGAGGGCGAGCCGGCACCCGGCGTGTGGTGAACCCCGGCGGGGACCTTCCCTGCCCGCTCCGCGGGGATGTCACGGAAGGTGCCGCCTCCAGGGCCAGCGCGGGATCCGGCTTTGTACCCTCTGTTTCTCCATCTGGCGTATGGCATTTGCGACCGTGCCGGCTAACGTGTTGGGCATTTAAAAGTCCTCCGGAGAACGGTACTTAATGGTTGCGCGTTTGTGCCCATTCTTTCTGGATTCTGTTTTCATTATTCAGTCCATAGCAAGCTATGGGGAGCTGGGGACCTTCCCAAAGCTAGCACTTTATTCCTTGTCACTTGGACTTCCTTGTCTATTATTTGGGAGAGGAGAGATTAGGTTTGGACTCACCCATGTTGAGGTACTACCTGGGTGGTGGTTTGGCAGGGTTTTAAGATTATTAATCAGGTTTATTTTGGTGAGGTACCAGTGGAAATGAGTACCATGCCACGTGCTGTATGGGCACAGTGCGAGGAAAGGCAAGAACCCTTGAAAGATTAACTTCCAAGCAGAACATGGAGAGCGGTTGGGAGAAGAGACATGAATGCAGGCAGGGTAACAAGGGTGCTTGAGCTCTGTAGGGTAATTTTTTAGGTAGCTTTTCTCAGAAGGCATTCAACTAACAAGTGAAGCGAGTGCAATGTTGAGGGAAAGGCAGAGAAGAGGCATACAGCAGGGAGAAGGATAGCAAGTCCAGAAAGGCTGGGCAGGTGGCACTGGAGAGAGGGTCAAAGAGCCAGCCAGTTTCGCCCAGGAGTGGCCATGATTTTTTGCCCCTTGGCCAGCATTCCCACTGCAGGCAGTGGTGCTTAGTGGTGCAACTGATGTTGTTGCCCCAGGCTGTTCACTTTTCCCCATGCAGAGCAGGTTTCACAGAATCACAGAATCACAGACTGTTAGGGATTGGAAGGGACCTCAAAAGGTCATCTAGTCCAATCCCCCTGCCAGAGCAGGAACATCTAGATGAAGTTACACAGGAAGGCGTCCAGGCAGGTTTTGAATGTCTCCAGAGAAGGAGACTCCACAACCTCCCTGGGCAGCCTGTTCCAGGGTTCCGTCACCCTCACTGAGAAGAAGTTTCTTCTCAAATTTAAGTGGAACCTCTTGTGTTCCAGCTTGAACCCATTACCCCTTGTCTTACTGTTGGTTGTCACCGAGAAGAGCCTGGCTCCATGCTCATGACACACACCCTTTTTATATTTATAAACATTGATGAGGTCACCCCTCAGTCTCCCCTTCTCCAAGCTAAAGAGACCCAGCTCCCTCAGCCTTTCCTCATAAGGGAGATGCTCCACTCCCTTCATCATCTTTGTTGCCCTGCGCTGGACTCTCTCCAGCAGTTCCCTATCCTTCTTGAACTGAGGGGCCCAGAACTGGACACAATACTCCAGATGCGGTCTCACCAGGGCAGAGTAGAGGGAAAGGAGAACCTCTCTCAACCTACTAACCACTCCCCTTCTAATACACCCCAGGATGCCATTGGCCTTCTTGACCACAAGGGCACAGTGCTGGCTCATGGTCATCCTGCCGTCCACCAGGACCCCCAGGTCCCTTTCCCCTACACTGCTCTCTAATAGGTCATTCCCCAACCTATACTGGAGCCTGGGGTTGTTCCTGCCCAGATGCAAGACTCTACATTTTCCCTTGTTATATTTCATTAAATTTTTCCTTGCCCAACTCTCCAGCCTGTCCAGATCTCGCTGGATGGCAGCACAGCCTTCTGGCTTGTCAGCCACTCCTCCCAGCTTGGTGTCATCAGCAAACCTGCTGATAGTACACTCAATTCCCTCATCCAAGTCGTTGATGAATATATTGAATAGTACTGGTCCCAGAACTGACCCTTGAGGCACTCCACTAGATACAGGCCTCCAACCAGACTCTGCCTCATTGACCACGACTCTCTGGCTTCTTTCCTTCAGCCAGTTTGTGGTCCACCTCACTGCCTGATCGTCCAGTCCACACTTCCTCAGTTTAGCTGTGAGGATGCTGTGGGAGATGGTGTCAAATGCTTTACTGAAGTCAAGATAGACCACATCCACCGCTCTGCCATCATCTATCCACCTTGTTATGTCTTCATAAAAGGCTATGAGGTTGGTCAAGCATGACTTCCCCTTGGTGAAGCCATGTTGACTGCCCCTGATGACCCTCTTATCCTTGATATGTCTTAAGATAGCACCAAGGATAAGGTGTTCCATCACTTTCCCAGGGATGGAGGTGAGGCTGACCAGTCTATAGTTGCCCGGGTCCTCCTTCTTGCCCTTTTTGAAGACTGGAGTGACATTTGCTTTCCTCCTGTCCTCAGGCACCTCTCCCGTTTCCCGAGACTTGGCAAAGATGATGGAGAGCGGTCCAGCAATGACTTCAGCCAGCTCCCTCAGCACCCGCGGGTGCATCCCATCTGGACCCATGGATTTATGGATGTCCAGATTGCTTAACTGGTCCCTAACCCAGTCCTCATCAAACAAGGCAAATTCCTCCATTGTCCTGCCTTCATCTGGGGCCTCAGGGGTACGGGGCTCCTCAGGACAGCCTCTGGCAGAGTAGACAGAGACAAAGAAGGCATTCAGTAACTCTGCCTTCTCTGTATCTTCTGTCACCAGGGCACCCACCCCATTCATCAGTGGGCCTACATTGCTTCTGGTGTTAGTTTTATCTGCCATGTATTTGAAGAAGCTCTTTTTGTTGTCCTTGACCCCTCTTGCCAGGTTTAACTCTAAGGAGGCCTTAGCTTTCCTAGTCGCCTCCCTATATCCTCTGACAACAGACTTATATTCTTCCCAAGTGGCCAGCCCCTCCTTCCATGATCTGTAAACTCTCCTCTTCCACTTGAGCTTGCCCAGCAGTTCCTTGTATAACCACACAGGTCTCCTGGCTCCCTTCCTTGACTTCCTATGTGTCAGGATGCTCAGATCTTGAGCTTGGTAGAAGCAGTCCCTGAATGTTAACCAACTATCTTGGGCCCCTTTACCTTCAAGCAGCCTTGCCCATGGGATTTCCCCTAGCAATTGTTTGAAAAGGCCAAAGTTGGCCCTGCTGAAGTCCAGGGTTGCGATTCTGCTTGGTATTCTGTTCCTGCCACACGAGATCCTGAACTCCACTATTTCATGGTTGCTGCAACGAAGGCAGCCCATAACCTTTACTGCTTCAACCAGACTCTCCTTGTTAGTGAGGACGAGATCCAGCAGTGCACCTCTCCTAGTCGGCTCCTCCACCATTTGCATCAGAAAGTTATCATCAATGCACTGGAGGAACCTCCTAGACTGAGGCTGGCTGGCTGAGTAGTCCTTCCAGCAAACATCAGAGTAGTTAAAATTCCCCACGACAACCAGGGCCTGTGACTGTGAGGCTGCTCTCAGCTCCCTGTAGAAGGCCTCTTCAACTTCCTCACCCTGATGTGGTGGCCTGTAATAGACACGCACAACAGTATCACCCCTGCCAGCCTGCCCCTTAATTCTCACCCACAGATTATCAACTCGCTCCTCAACTGCACCTGGACAGTACTCTATACATTGTAGTTGCTCTCTCACGTAAAGAGCAACTCCACCACCATGCTTGGCTGGCCCATCTTTCCTGAGAAGGACACAGCCATCCATGACCATTTCCCAGTCATGTGAGCTGTCCCACCATGTCTCTGTAACTGACACCAGATCATAATCTCCTGACCGAACGCAGGTTTCTAACTCCTCCTGCTTATTCCCCATGCTGCGCGCATGGGTGTACAGGCATTTCAGGGAGCGAGCCGAGTACACTGATTTCACCCTAGGGGTATGGGGGGGCCTCCCGGTCTTTATGTATTCCAGCATGCTGCCCCACTGATGCAAGCCCAGATACAACCCTATCCCCCTTCAAATCTAGTTTAAAGCCCTCCAAATGAGCCCTGCTAATTCCTGTCCCAGCATCCTTTTACCCCTGTGGGATAAACCTTTCCCACGTATCACTGTCCAGACTGCTGCCTTATAAAACCAGCCGTTATCAAAGAATCCGAAGCTCTGCCTGTAGCACCGGTCTTGAAGCTGATCATTTACGGATGTAATTTTTCTATTCCATCCCACGTCACCACCTGAAAATGGAAGGAGGGAAGAGAAGATAACTTGAGCCCCAGACTCTTTCACCATCCGTCCCAAGGCCTTGAAATCTTTCTTCATTCCCCTCAGACTACAGGATGCAGCTTCCTACCCACCTGTCTGGAAGATCAGCAGTGGGTAGTAGTCTGTTGGGTGCACCAGGTTGGGCGGTGCCCTGGTGATATCCCTGATCCGGGCTCTGGGTAGGCTACAAACTTCCCTATGATGAGGGTCAACTCTGCATATTGGGCCCTCTGTCCCGCTCAGAAGGGAATTGCCTACTACAATTACCCTTCTTTCTTTTTTATCGGAGGCAGTCTTGAGGCGTGGAGTCGATCGCCTCTTCCTATGTGACCTTGTAGGCAGGCCTTGCACCACGTCCCCACCTACCTCTTCTTCAATATCCAGGGCCTCAAACTTATTATGGAGGGGCACCCGGGGAAGCAAAGCAGGTAGGGAGGGGGGTTGCCCGTGACACCTAACTGGAACTTGCTTCCAACCCTCCTCAGCTGTTTGGTCCCCTACCTCTGCCCGACAGCGACACGGCAGGGGCTGTCTCAGGTCGTCCTCCTCTGCCTGACAGGGCAGGGGGTCCATCACCTTTTGGGGTTCCCCCTTGGGGCCTTTCTGCCTGGCACGCCAGGGAGTTACTCCACCAGTTGATCTCCTTTTCACACTCCCTAATGGGCCTCAGTGTCGCGACCTCCTCCTTAAGTTTTGCAACCATGCCAAGCAGATCTTGCACCTGCTCACACCTCACGCAGGTGGAATGCTGCCTCCCTCCCCTGGCAGCAGCAGGCTCGGTTTCATGCCAGCCTGTCAGCTGTTTTAAGCTACCAAGGAGTATGGCACTCTGCATGCAGGAAGGGTGTGGAAAAGGCATGGAGGTGATGTCTGCCAAAATACAAAAGAAATGGCATGTGCCTGTTATGCATAGGTGGCCTGTCCTGTTTGAATCTGAATGTCTTAATATGTCAGCTGGAAATACCTTTTTCTCTGAAGTGTTTCTTTACATATTGTCCCTTTCCTTTTGCCTCCCAGCCAGCTTTGACTTCAGATTTGTCTCCAGGTCTCCCTGAGATCTGGAGGTGTTGAGAAATATCATCACCTTGGATATTCTCCAATGAAGGCATCCATCTAGGACCCAGGTTTAGGCTTTAAAGAAATGTATTTCCAACAAGCACTAAAAAGAAATAAGTAAGAAATCAGTTGATGACATTTTTTGCCCTCTGGTAGCAATGTTCCCCTCTCATGCTCTAAGTCCAAGTGTGACACCACTATGTCAGTACAGAGTAAACCAACTTACGGACAGAAGTGAAAATTAGCAAAGCTCCCCATTAAGGAGGTTTAAGGAAATTGAGGACATTGATGGTAACTGTAGAACGTTTTCATGTCCCCTGGTGTTAGTACACAAAAACTAAATGGACTTTTCCACTTGCAAGCACTTTTCTACCAGAAGGTTTCTCACTGCTGCTGCATTGTTCCTTTAGTAAGAAGTTTGGCAGCCCACACTAGAGGAAATAATAAGGAAAGGAGATTCCCATCAACACTGTGCTCTTCAGGGGAAGGGGATTTTTATAAGTTATGTAAAATTGAGACTAGGACAGAGTCAAGGATCCCTGTAATCTTTTCCAGGAACCAGCGTTATTTCATGTGGTAGAAGCCATTCATATTGATTTTCCCACAAAGTACCTAGCTTTGAAAATGCAAAATGTCCTTTTGAAAATCCCTATCAAATTGGATGCTTTTTCTTACAATTACATTATAAAAGATTGAGATAGGTCATAGAACTTTGTATGGGAAAATACAAGCATGACATCATGCTATACAGTGTCAGCATTCCCTAACTGCCTTTTCAGAGATACACACGGAGGTTTCAGAAAGCACAGGAGAAGTATGAAGTGGAGCGTCTCACAACATGGAGTGTCACTAGCCAAATGGCAGGGACATTCAGTGTGCTTTTCTAGTAAGTACTGCCTCAGCAGCCAGGCCAGTCAAAAAGTGATCTGTAATGGCCTG
Source organism: Caloenas nicobarica (assembly GCF_036013445.1). NCBI lineage: Eukaryota > Metazoa > Chordata > Aves > Columbiformes > Columbidae > Caloenas > Caloenas nicobarica. The sequence continues at coordinate 42,582,431 of NC_088284.1, read as the reverse complement.
CTTCCTGGCACACAGAGAATAGACTGCTAGTCTCTCAATGGTCTATGGTCTTTCCCAAGGGGACTCAGCATAGCCTACAGGCGTGTGTGCTCAAGTTAGAACATCTATCAAGAGAGCTGCCCTTCCTGCAAAATCAGGGAATATTTTAGCAGTTCCTTTTATTTTGTAGTAATTCAGAACCATCTTTCATTAAAACATATGGTACTAAATCAAAGCTTTAATAAAAGAACATGGATAGCAAATCCACCTGAGAAAACTAGACTATCCTTAAAGTTAAGTCAGAATAACAGCTGAGTCATGCTCTTCACATGACTTTTTCCAGGTGAGTATCAAAAGGAGGGAAGGAGGGAAGGAAGCAAGAAAGGAAGGAAGGAAGGAGCCACTTAACCTGTGGGGTTTTTTTGTTTTCCTAAATGTCATCTTGAACTCCAGAGAGTTGGTTTTCATCATCTAGAAGGTCCTGGCTTCCTGTCCAAGTAAAGAACTCTTACAGAAGGTTTGTCGGTTGAAGGCTTTCTGTGCACTCTTCAGAGACAGTACCTTTTTAAAAATTGTGTGCGTGTTTTTACTTTTCCTTGATTTTTCTTTCTCATTTGGAAAAAACAAAATTGTTTCTGGAGATTGCTGGTAATGAAATAAGGACTATAGATACTCCAAACAAAAAATAAGGACATTTTATTCTTGACTCAGAATTAAAAACAAAAACATATTTTGTGTAACGCCTGATACAGAAAACACTCTGCTTTTGACTTCCATTTGAGCCTTCCATTACCTCTCTGCAAGCTGTTCAAATGAAAAATCTGAATTTTTTTCAGGAAATTACAATATCCATGTAATAGTTTAGGATTTAAGATTGCTTTAAAAGTCATATGGTTAAAGAGGACATTTGAATAACTCAGCTAACGATACCTACTGTGTTACAAGCTTCCAAAACAGGACGATTTACCCTTTGCTTAGTGAACAGCTACAGCTACACTTCTTTGCTCATTTAATATTCTCTGTCTCTAAATTTCCTCATGTCTTTGAAACTGTAAACTGACTATATGCTTTGTGCTGTAACCATCTTTACAATCACATTTTCTTCTTTCATCACATTTTTTGTCTTAGTGCAGTTAATAGCCAAAGTAACAGTCCACAAACTACACAGAAAACAAATTCCTTTAATATGGAAAAAAGGTAGAAATACGTGTTTACTATTATCATTCTCTAGTCCTGACACCAGATCTCTGGTTAACAGATTTTCTTTTTTTTTAATAGTTATGTAGTAGCATTTGTACCCCTTAAATTAGAAATTAGGAATTACGAGTGAAGACATAATATTTCAAATATTTGTCAGCTGACTACCACATTAAAAACACAGCTGCATGGAAGTAGGATGCCGTAGATCCCCAGAAGGGATAAGAAAGATCTGAAAAAAAAGAGATACTAGTTGGACAAAGAGAGCAAACAGGAACCTCTAGACCTGTTCACAACACAGGAGGTATTAACAGTTACAAGAGGCCAGAGTTTGATGCAGTATTCCTTCTTACTGCAAAACATTTCTCTTTCTTTTCAACACTGTATGCCAACTTTAAGTGGAAAAATTAGGCAGTCTTAACACTAGATGATTATTTCTGCCTCCTCCCCTCCTTTTCTCCCAGCTTCTAGCCTGTTGAACTTCCTGCTCCAAGACAGCACAGCTTTTGCGTCTTTGTTAGAGCTCACAAGCCTCCACAGACCAACATGCACAGCTGTCCTCTGGACACAGTCCACCCTTAGTCTCTTTGCACCCACTGAATGGAATCTTGGAGTGAGGGCAGAGGGTTGCATGGTGCAGAGCAGAACACAAGATTAGAACCACAGCACTACTGGAATATGGTAATTTTCATATCTTCCATCTTTAAAACTGTGATAATACAGTAGGAATGAAGCAGAAATGACATGGGTTTGGCTTTTACTGAAACTGGGATAGAGAATCAAGCTCAGTCTTGCAAACTTGCCTATTTAAACAACTTGTTATTGTGATAAAAGCCCAAAGTAACCAGAACTGAGAAAGTTTAACTCAACTTGCTTTCTGACCTTTCACATATGAGAGCCATTTGCATCCAGATAACTTGGCTGTTTTTTCTGCATGGTTTCCTCAACCAAGTATGCATAACAAATTACTCTCCCACCTGTAGCTGAGGTGCAAAATGGGATATAGTATTTGGTAAAATTACCCACTATATTTACCTAGTGATGACAGCTTCTAATCAAGTTGATTCCTCACTGGCTTTTGTCCAGCTACTCTGAGTATATACAGGGGCCCTATTCATTCCTGTTTGAACACACCCCAAGTTGTTTTAAGTACACTATGTTGTTTGCTGGTTGAGGGGGTTTAGATGCACAGCACAGGCATCAGCATAGTGAGAGGAAGAATTTTACCACAAGAATCACCCCAGTCTAGGCTGCCATCACTGTTCAAAACCCAACTGGTTTGAAACCAGCTTGGGTATGTTGAACTGTGTCATATTGCTCAGTGGATGTTTGATGTGTGTCAACAATCAGCAATGGCAATCATATTTATTTCAGCAGGACTGAACAGGAGTGGAGCTTCAGAAGAAACAGACAAACCATAACCTTAAGAGCTTTTAATACACGCAAAGAAAACAGACCTTTTGGAAGGATTAAACAAATCGCACAAGCAGAATGAATCACATGATGACAGCAAAAAGTGGGTCAGTTCCACTATTTCATTTTCAGAGAGGGAGTGGGAACGAAAGGGTTTGTGGGTATTTTTAGCTGAAATTAAGATAAAGGCTGAAGTTGTTAGAGATTGAATTAACTGAAAAAATCCTACTAAGGTCGCCAACACTCTTTCCAGTGCTTTGCATGGGTTTCAGATAGATACTATCTCACCACCTCTGGCCAAAGAATTCCCTAGAACAAAGGTTGCTTTTCATATCATGCTTCTATCGCATCCTGCAACTCCGGCTAGTTATTGGAAACTTGACTCAAATTTTATAGGATATAGGCAAATGCAGTTATATTGTAATAGTCCAGACATCACCATATGCAATCTTTCCAATAAGAAAGATGAGACTGGCAACAAGTTATAGAACATTGTCAGCTTTAAATAAAATATTGCGATTTGTTTGGCTAATTCCTAGTTATTTCAATGAGATTCACAACTCTGCTTGTTACCCGGTGGTTTGATGCACTTGATTTTAACATAGAATCGTTAAGGTTGGAAAAGACCTTTAAGATCATTGAGTCCAGCCGTTAGCTTAACACTATCAAGTCCACCACTAAACCGTGTCCCTTAGCACCATGTCTACACATCTTTTAAACACCTCCAGGGAAGGTAACTCAACTACTTCACTGGGCAGCCTGTACCAATGCTTGACAACCTATGAAGAAATTTTTCCTAATATCCAATCTAAACCTTCCTTGGCACAACTTGAGGCCATTTCCTCTTGTCCTATCACTTGCTACTTGGGAGAAGAGGCTGACACCCACCTCGCTACAACCTCCTTTCGGGTAGTTGTAGAGAGTGATAAGGTCTCCTCTGAGCTTTCTTTTCTCCAGACTGAACAACCTCTGTTCCCTCAGCTGCTCCTCATAAGACAGCTCCCTTCACCAGCTTCATTGTTCTTCTGTGGACACGTACCCTCCCTGAGACAGGGAACAAATTTTCACATAGTTTTGGATTTCCTCTCCCTTGGCTGGGATATCTGTGCCTAACAATGTTATCTGCATGCAGGTCCTCTTTTTGTGTTAGCATAAGGCACTGAGAAAATATGTGAGAGATAGATGTTGTGGTGAGGAGAGAATAAAACCCAGAATTTCCCTTTGCATAGCATGTATGTCATTGTCTTACCCTCCACCTCTTTGCTTTCTCTGAAACATCAGATACAAGCTGCAAGCCCATGATGTGATACCAGCCTAGCTAACACACTTTTGTTGTTGCTTACAGTTACAATTAACTGCACAGCTCACCTGGCAGTTTTAACTGGGAAGAATAAACAGGAAGATGCAGGAAGGTAGTAACTTGTTATGGTTTCCCTGCGGTATCTGCTTAGATTCTCCTTGTATCATGTAGTGTGTGTCACTTGGTCTTTTCCTATAAGGGATATTCATAATGCAGTACATTCACAGAAGCTGAGCACTGCTCTGCCAGAATCTTCAAAATTTATTAGTTTGGCTGTGCCAGAAGGACCTGCTCTTCTGCAAGCACTGTGACCTTCACCTGTAAAATTCAGGTTGCTTTCAAGTGTTTTAGGCTGGACATGGACAGCTGCTTCCAGTTGCTTTTGAAAATGTTAGCCTAAGTTTTCACTTTCTTACACTCAGCAGCTTGTCTTGACATAAATAAAATGGATGTAAATGAAGAGTTAAGAAAATAAGTAATTAAAGCTCCGTCTCATGTAGAGGTTGATATAAAAGGCCTATTCCTTTTCTTTCAGGAGGGAACAAGTGCTTAGCCCCAGTGCAGGAGTTCACAGTGATACTCCCTCTGTCTGTCCACACTGTCCATCTCCTGGGCATAGTCATGCACTGACAAATCCCCTGTCAGACCACAGTTTAGGACCTTTCACCTCTTTCAGGGTGGGTTTCCAAAGAGTCTCATCTTTGAGCCAGCTGCAAACCAAACCAAATGATCTTGGTTCTTCTGTTCAGATCTTAAGCAGCATGACCTCTCTAGAAAGAAGCTTCTTATCTCCAGGATATCCGAGCACTTTCAGTATTAATGTACGTTTAGTCCCTGCAGGGCTTTTACCATTTGTGCATAGCTTTTTGATGAGGAGAAGGCCAATGAATTAATGTGAACACTGTGACCCTACTCCTTTAATGAGCCCCAGTAGTCCCTCAGGGCTTGGGAAGGACAGGAGGCCACCTTCACGTTGTCATTCATGATTTTGAGCAGCAAATGGTAAGGCAGACTGGAGCGGGCAGACTATGGGCTGAGGCCTCTCCCATCTCATCTTTCTGGATAGCATTTTTCTCTCTGCTGGAGAGACTTGGGGCAGGGCTCACTCAGTAACACAAGATTAATTTCATCCTATTTATGTAATATGTGAGGTCTGTGGGGGAGAAATAACCAGGAGCATAAACTTTCCCCCTTCTTCTGCAGCTTGTGTTGCAAGATGCTGAACCACCATTATGACACTTCTGGAAAAAAACACATCAAGCAATGCACTGATGCTGTTGTAAGAATAAGTATCTCTCAATGCAGTTGCTTCTAGCTGCATAAGTACTAGTATAATTCGGAATTTGTAAATGTATACACACTTTCATACACTTGTGCTCAAATGATTCAGGCTCTTCCTCAGCATTTTCTTTCAGTGAAGCCAACTGTAGATATACTGGTGAGCTTATCATAACCCAAAAGCATTTACATAAGGCGATACAAACTTGCTTGTAATGACATTTCCAGAATGCACATAGGTTTTTAAGCAATGTGCAATATGCATAAAGAAAATCTAGCGATGCAGAGAACAATGAAAACAACTTAGGTGGGACATGAATTTAACTTAAGGTGCCATCCAGTTGCTATTACTACCTCTAGTGAGTATGTCAAGTTAAGATCCCTGGTAATTTGAGAAGCGGGTGTGCTGCAATATTCTCAAAACACTGAGCTTTGAGGAGCTATGACTCATTGGACCACAGCTGTCTGAGGACTTTCTGAACGTCATCATATAAGATGTTCTTTCAGTCTCTATTGGGAAACAGTCAGTTCAGAATTTTAAATTCCCAAGGGCAAGTCTTAAAGGTTTTTTAATTTTTAAATTAAATTACATTGCCATAATTCCTATTTAAGATTTTTTTTTTTAGTTGAAGACTTCAGTATTTGTTCCTGAAAGCCTTTCTAAACAAATATTTGTTATCTGCTAGAAAAGTCAACTTTTTCTCCCTAGTAAAGTACATTCCTTGTATCTATTTTCTTTCAGGCATGTCAGACACAGGAGTCACTATTAACACTGATTTTACCGAGGAGCAGAGGGTGAAAGCAGAAGGGATTTGAGACACTTCAGATATTATATGGATCAACAATGGTACAATTCGGTCTGAAAATCTATGTCAGAGTGCATGTACCAAACAGCTGAATGCAGCACTGGCTTGGTCAGATGGATGGCCCTAGCACATTAGACTGTCAGGTTCCAGCCACACAAATATGAGATCTATCAGGAGAAAATGGGTGAAGAATTCTTATATTACTAGGAGGTGCTCCCGTAGCAAAATATAGTGGGCGTAGGTTGCTGTTATATATGACGCCTAGGGTACTTCACTAGGATCCAAGTCACAGTAATCTCACTAATAAGAGGCCACTTTGACCCCAGAATACATCCAGCGGAGAAAACAAGACACATCTCTTTTACCATCAGCTGAAACACACAGATGACCAACAACACTTGACAGCTGTTTTAACAGCTTTCTTGATTGTCACATGCCAATTAAGTCAACAGGATTTAAGGAAATGCAGTCATTCTTGGCTGAATTAACAACGAAGTCATAGAATTGTGCAGCACACCCAGCTTTTCATGAGCTACAGGCTCTTAATGGTAGGTGGCTATAGTTCCTCACAGCCTGCAAGATCAGGCAACCTCCTCATTCTTCCTGGCATTGCTGTGGGCTGTCCTCGCTTTGCATCTCATACAGGAAAACTCACAGTTTATGGTTTTAAGACAGCCCTCAATGTAAAAACTCTTAACATGATGGTGATCCCCCCTGAAGCTGTGAGATCATTCAGCAGTTTTATCTGGATTGCGCTCATGCGTACTGAATCGTGTTATGCCATACATTAAGTGGCAGTAAGAGGCGGTCCTCACCCACGGGTGCAGTTCCTCGTTAGGAACTGGCCCGGGACAAACCCCGCTCCGCAGCGAGGCCCGGCTGCCCCTCCCCCACCCCCCGCGCAGGCAGGCGGGAGGGGACCGCCCTTCTGGGGGCGGGGCTTCTGTGCCAGTTCGGAGTTGGGTGCGCTCGGCTCCCGCGCCGCTGCTTCCGTCTCAGCGTGGGGACCGGTGATCGCGGAGCGAGGCGATTGCGGAGGGGGGCCGCGCCAGCCTGGCCCAGCCTACGCGAGGTGTCCGGGGCCGCGCTGCCGGGCGGGGAGGGGCGCGCGGCACCGGCTGACGGCCCGGAATGGAGGCTGGGGGGGCGGCGGGAGCTTTGCGGAGCCGCCGGCGGCTGCGCGGGGGCGGTAGCGCGCAGGAAGGGCTGCGCCGGCTGCGCGTGGGCGGTGTCGCGCTCCGCGGCCGGCGTGGTGCCCGAGCTGGGCGCGCATGCGCCTGGGGCGCTCCTGCGCTTGTGTTTGGTTTAGGTTACGGTTGGACTCTGTGATCTTAAGGATCTCTTCCAACCAAAATGATTCTATGATTCCGCGCGAGGGTGGGTGCGCACGTGAATGCAGCGAGTGGTCCTGAGGCGGGGGCGCGCACGGGTCTGTGGTGGAGTTGAGCAGGAATGGCCGTGGAAATGTGTGTGCACGCACCCGTGTGCCTGTAAATCCTGCAAACGGAGCGGTGCGCACGAGTCTTTATTGATGGAATAAAGAGAATAGCCATAGGTGTTGCCGCGTACACCTGTCCACATCTGGGAGAAGGGAAAGTTTGTCCCCAGAAAGACATGTACACGCTTTTGCACGTTGGAATTGTGTTGAGGGACTGGCCTTAGCACGCGTGGATTTAACAGACCTGTAGAGGAAGCGAGCCTGAAAACAGATAGGTGCACACGTGTGCTACAAGGCAGAAGAGATTTTCATGCACACATGTATGCTAATTCATATTGGGGTGTAGAGTGGGAACAGTACTTTGCAGGTGTGGAAGAAAGGAGACACAGAAGGGCAGACCCTGGGCTTGGCTAATAAATGTATCCGTATAACTTGAGAGGTCTATAGGGTGTGATGCCACATACAAACAAGGGGGGCAGTCAAGAGGTTGGTCCCATTCGTTGGGGGAAATGATGCAAAGGGTTTCTCGCCTCAGCATGGAGTAGTATGTGCGCAGGGTGATATAAGAAACAAACATGCTGGGTGTCAGTGAGAATGCTTTTTCCACTTGCACAGGTGTGTTCAAGGGGGCTTGCTGAAAGACTTGGTTTTGATCATTAACCTGCAAAGGCCTGCAGGAACAGGCACTGCATGTGTGTGCTTACAGGCCATACAGAAGCAATGGCTCCATGGCTAAAGGAATGTGGCATGAATACATTCACTAGCACATGGTGTGGGAAGAGTTTTGGGGAGAATAACCTATATGCCTACTACACAGTGAAACAAGTGGGAGGATCAAATGACTCCACAAGCACACAGACACATGCAGAGTTTAGAGATTGTAAAGAGGAGTATTCCTGGCTCTTTGATTTTGAAAATTGTTGCTTTAGAAATGTGAATGTAAAATATACAAGTGGTATCATTTATTTGTGGAACACCGATAAAGGGGTGTCGCATGCACTTGGCATTGCTAACATAAGTAGTAGATACTTGATTGCTGTAAAATTTGGCCCAGAATCCCCCAGTCTTAAAAAGTCCTTGAACTTCTAATAGTCTAAAAGCCTTAAGATGGGATATGGAAGAGCAGAGGCCAAAACAAGTAGAGATTAATTATTTGAAGTAGTCCTTCATGGAGCACTGTTTTATTTCTTCTCCTTTCTGCTGAAGATTACGAGTCCTAGCAAGGTGGAAGAGGTAGACCTTGGAACGGTAAAATCCCAGACTAGAGAAGGCTGTGTAGATCAAACTCAGTCTGTCATCAAACACGTAGAAACTAAAAGGCAGCTGTTAGTGATTAATTATTTTAAAGAGTTTCAGTGAACAGTTCTGAAAAGAGATGATTAGCCTGCAAAACCTGTTAAGAAATTTTGGAATTGTAGTGGTAACAAAATTACGTAGCAGGGACATTACAGCATTCCTTGAAGGAATATACTATTAAGGGTTGAAGGGACTTTGCCGTTACATGTTGACAGTGAATGGTATCTGAAAATTCAGAATTATTTTTGCATTTACAGGCTCAGAACTGGCCAAAGTCAAGATAGTTTGACTTTGTTTGACATAGTTTGACATCATCCAGCTTAACCTGAAAAAACAATAAACTGGTTAAATTAGTGGTAAATTTCTCCATGTAGTTAACACTTATATTTTATATTGGATTGTTATCTGTCCTTTTGCTAGGGTAAATATTTTGGTTCCTCAGACACCTTCAAACTGGCAACAATAGAAGAACTGTGTCTGCACCAAGGCCTGTGTGTGGTGTACTTGCAACTTTTGAAACTATTGTGTTACAGAGTTTAAGGCAGTAGTAAAAATAATTCTGCTTTGGGGCTTACTGAAACCTTGTGTTAACAGAAGCTTAAATGTACAAATAGCATGAATTGCTTTTAGTTCTGGTGAGTTCACATGCCTTTGAAGTATATCCACATCTACCTCTGAAATTATTTCAAGAGACCATTATTGTAGCCAATAGCAACTGTAATTAAATGTGATCTGTGTGGCCAGAAAGATGTGTGATCTAGTGATTCAGTTCTGGTAGATCTGTAGTTATGGTGAACCATGCGTTTGGGTTTTTTTGTAACTTACATACTTAATATTTTAGGAGATGGTGTTTTCTGGGTTTGGTTTGAAGGGTTCTAGAATTTTAGACACTGTTTGAAAGTGGAGGACAGAAAACTATTCTGCTTCTTAAAAGCCTGCTTTGCCTAAATGAAAAGACAACTGCTATGTCTGAGGGGAAGTGATGGCTCTAGTTCAAGCAGGTAACTTGGAGTAAGCAGACTTTGGGTAAGCTCACTTTGTCACTCCCTTATTTTGTGCCCTTTTACTTTGGCTTCTCAGTTTATGTAGTATAGAATATGTATGCAGCCGTCACTGATTTGAAGAGTCTTGTGAGAAATTTGCTTCAAATTATACTTATGTTATTCCTGCAGTTTCAAAAACAAGCTTATAGGGATGTCAGAAGTGCCCTTCACATCTTGAACATTATTTTATGTGAGATAGTGGCTGTTTATACAGATGCAATGACATTATATCCTGCTAAGAACCACCTCCAAAAAGAGGTTGTTTTAGAAATGAGAAAGGAGTGGTTCTGTTAGATCTGAGCCTAGCTAATGTGGTTTCAGGTTTCACTCACTGAGACAGGATAACATGCTCTCTGACCTACCTTTATACAGCATCTAAAATCCTGGAAAGTACTCTCTACATTTTCAACATGAGGTACTATATTTTTACATACATTGAAAATACTTCAAGCTTTTTGGACAAAAAGTAAGACAAGAATAAATGAGCCATCATATAGTCACATAACTGCAGTTGTTTTCAGCATGAGGAAATAATTAATTTGCTTGAACTGCCAAAAAAAAAGTGTCATCTGACTTGGAAAGTGTAAAACAGTAGTTAATTAACATACTACTTTTGAAGTAAGTTTCAAATGTAAATTCAAATGAAGGGGCTCAATGTAAACTAAATAATACCTATAACTTTAGGGCTGAATCCATAGAACTCAGCTTAATTTGTCATGAATCAAATGCTGACATTCCAGACTGTAACTGTTCTACTGAAGTTGGTTGGCATAGCCATAGCTGCTTTGCCTGAGTAAATGAGAAATGCCATTTCTTATGAGTTTCGTAATGGCATGTGTCTTTGCTTTTTACCACTTCAATTTTATTCTGAAAAGTAGTGTAAACTACTCTCTTGGGAATCATGGTTGTTGGAGTTCAACTAGAAGAAACATCACTGTAAGCCATAGTTTTGCAGAGCCATAATGGATTGCAACTGGAGGCTAGAAATATATCTTACCTTTGACCTTAGATTCCTGGTCACCCTAACACTACTATTAAACCAAAACATTGTTTTGTTATGTGTGATAAAACCTAAAATAATCTGTGTTAAAAATGAGGAAATCTTTGAAAAGTTGCTGGATCCTGTAAGTTTCGTAACGGGGATATCACAATAGCCTCTCTTAAAAACTTACTGAAAAAAAATTAGATGTAATATAAAAGGAGTATGAAATTGGATGTCAATATTGTCATGCTTGCATAGAGCTGCACAGAAATAGCTTGTCTAGCTGTAAAAACAATTAGAGAGGTTGGTACTGCTCTGAGTCAGAGGTGAGCAATCCTCGTGCATTAATCTGGAAAAGTTTACTTGCTATTAAATTGGAGAAAAGTCTGACATGTTAGATTTCATACTGAAAGTATGGTACTCACTTAGAATACAGTTATTTTGGGAAGGAGGACAACAAAAAAATTGCAAATAGCTGGTCTGATACCCTCTGCTACCAACTTAGTAGTTTCTGTCAGGGGTAAGGGGAGAATTTGGGTTATTTTGAGGGAGTTATTACTGTATAATTTTTTAATAGGTGTTTCTTTTTCACTATTTTTTTTCCAATTGCTAAATGAAAAAAAAAAGGCAAGGCAAAATGGTAAGCAGAGGATAGGTAAACATTTAAAATTATTGCATAGTTCAATCAGCAGCTAAACAAGCTGTAAAACTGGATTAGAGAATACATTGTATTACAGTAACTGTTGGTGTTGCTTGTAAAAATACCGAGTTTCTATGGCATTTCAATTGTCAGAACCCCCTTTTTTTTTCCCAATAGCTTCCAAATTGTCTGGTGGTAATCATCATCCTTATTTGTCTACTTGTCTCCAAAAGCTGTTGTCTTATTGTAACCTAATATTATGCTACTTAATATCTTGATGCACTTTGGCCTGCAAAACAGTATGGGAGGCTTTAGGAGTGAATGTTTAGTTCATTTTATCTCACCAAAGTGTGTTTAACAGATACATAAACTGACTCAGGCAAAAACTTTCTCTTTTTGTTCACAGAGTCTGTCAGTGAATCTTTTAGCAGTTTGTTGCATTCTGTGGTTTTAGAGTATATGTTTGGGGTTTTTTTCTTTCATTTACTAAGACACCAATAATTTTTCTGCTTAGACAGAAGTTTCCATCTGATCATGAAAAAGTCATTTTACTGTATAATTACGGTTGAACTTCGGAATACTTAATATACAGAAATTTCTATATAAACAATATTTATTTATAGAAATAGAGGTATTACATTTAAGTGAGTTTTAACTAAAAAAAATCTGTCCTTTTCTAAAGTATTCTAGTGATAGATACTCTAAGGTATCAGTTGTCTGTCATCAATGGATGAGCTACTATATGTCCACAGTTCTGGGCTGCACTTGTGTATGCTGTTCATGAGGCGTAGCATTTACTTGCCCTAAAGATTATTATTAATGCTGTTCCTTTTTTTTTTCCTCCTTCTCTATTGTTTCAGGAAGTGTATTTCAAGAATCTTTCAAAACAGAAACAAAAGGAAGTCATGGAGAAGAATGGAAACAACCACAAACTTCGTGTTTGTGTTGCTACTTGCAACCGCGCTGATTATTCAAAATTAGCTCCCATTATGTTTGGTATTAAGGCAGAACCACAGTTCTTTGAGCTTGATGTCGTAGTGCTTGGTTCCCACCTGATTGATGATTATGGGTAAAGTGATTTTTTTGTATGTCTGCCAATCTGTTTCTGGGGTATTAGCATTAACATAATGAATGTTAGGTAACAAAATTTTTGTCATCATGAATGTACACAACAAAATTTTAAATGTATTTTTTAGATTTTATTTCATTTTGCAGCTCTTCTGGGATTGTATATTTCTGTTTTTTTCCAACCAGTCTTGGAATTTTAGAAAGTTTCGTGTGAATGCTGTACTTAAGGTCTTCAACAGTATCACAGACTATATGAAGGGAGAAACTCAATTTATTCAGATTTCCCTAAGAATCTGGTGATTATTGAATGGAAATGTGGTACAGTTTTTAATTTTTACAGAGGAGAGATAATCTTCAGTCATTTTAAGTTGCAACCCTTCCATTCTGCATAGTTACTGGATAAAGTACTTATTTCATATCCTAGGTAAATAATTCTCCTTACTTCCAGGATTGTGAGGAAGGAAAAGGTGGTTGTCTCATTCTGACAAAATGAATAAGTGATAGATATGTTAGGTATAGTTTGGCAGGAGAGATTAGGTTCTCCTCCATAACACCCTATCACCTGACTGGGAGGATAGATTGTCTTGGTCCAAATCCTGAGTATTCTCATGTTTGCTGGAGAAAAGGCAGAAAGAACAGCATATTTATTCTTGCTGGGCTTGTTGTTGTTGGTTGGTTGGTTTTGCTCAGACTGCATTTACCAGATAGAGCCCAGTAAGTGAAATAGGAAAACGTTTAATCGGACTTTAGCATAAGGCTTGCAGCATGTCGACATTGTTGAAATTTTAGAAATGTTATGCGTATCTTCAAGTAAAGACACTTTTGGACTTTCCAACATGAAATTTTGGTACTTCATAAGTTAGGGTGTGAGGAAGTTACATTTTTTCAAACTGCTAAAACAGGAAGTTCCACTGCTGCCCATCCTCGGTACAGTGCTCTGTTCCTTTGTATTGGATGTTGTTTCCATCTAATAACATGGCAAAGTGAATTAAAAACCACAAAACTAACCTGGTTTAAGGAAAAAAAAAATTCAAACTTCTTGTCAGGTCAGGATTTTGAATTGCATCCTGTCTGATTGGTAAAATAAGGTAATCTCATTTCATTTGCTGTAGTCTTGAATCCTTTGTCTGCAAGACGTGTGCAAAGTAATGTGAAATACTATTTTTCCAATTCGAAGGTGTTTAACACCTGTCTCTCTGATGTAAATGATTTCTAATGCACAAAGCAATAGAGATTTTGATCTGACAAATGTTGCTGTTAGTTTCTTTGTTGTAAGTATTCTTAAACCCCTGGTACTGCTTAAGGGTTTTTTGGGGACCTAGCCGAGCACTCAGTCTGGGGGTTCCTAGAGAATTAGTGGTTCCTGAAAATGTATGTATTCTAGTGATTTGAGTAGGATGATCAACAGTAACAGAATTCAAATGATAGTGATCCTGTGAAATGTTTCTTACTGAAATGTTTGGAGGATAATAAAAAGAAACAAAACAACAAAAATGCACAGTCCTCTTTGTTCCCTAGATTTTGACCTTTCAGAAGGGAAACAATATAAAAGAAAAGAGAATAAAGTTTTTTGAGAAGAATGCACATAGCAGAGAAGAAGGCAGGTCTATGAAGGGCAATTGTAAAGGCAGTTGGAAATGTAATGCAGTTTATGCTACAAAAATCAGAGCTGCTTCACTCGGTCCCATAAAAAGGATTTGCCTTAAAAAAAAAAACCTGACAAGTTACTTGTAGGAATATATTCTGTGTGTTACAACAGGGAGCAGAATTGAATACATAGATAGGGTTTTCTTTACTTACACAGAGTGGAGATTGGTTCTTTACTTGAGCTGGAACACTCAGCTTGCAGATTGAGAGATTTTAATTTGCAGAATGTGAGTAAGCAGAGTGGATTTAATGAAAATTAAATCTGATTTAAATTAGTTTAAAAGTGTAATCCTTTGAATAAAACACTGAAAGTGTCAGGTTGAAGACAGAATTGGAAAACTTCTGGGGTTTTTCTCTCTTATTCCAGGCAGAGTGTGCAGATTACTTAGGTCAGGTTTAGTGAATGTGGAAGACAGGTAATCTTATAGAGATGTGTGATCTTTCATATTTCAAATACATAACTGTAAACAATAACAATTCTCAGTATTCAAGGAATGTTTTTACTTTCTCATTATGGAATGAAGCTGGTAGTATGTGTGGAAAACCTTTTCTCTTTAGTGCAAAAGACTGTTTCCTTTGAATTTAAGGCCTCTTTGTGGAGTGATTTCTTAAGTCCATGAGTATGTAAGTCTTGATACAGCTCAAACACAGAATCTAAAAAATGGATGCTAGCTGCAGGATGTTTTCCTTGAACATACAGGCCTCAGCTTTGCATCATATCTATTGTACTTATATATTTGTCCAGCAAAGTCAATATATTGGCCAACATACCTTTCCTGAAAGGAAATCATACCATATCTGTTCTCTCTGCAAACACATGATCGACAAGTTTGATTTCTGAAGACTTCCAGAACACCTTCAGCAGAGCTCCTTATTAAAGGTGTCTAGAAAAACTTGATGCTTGGAATATGAGAGATGTTCATATGGATGAGAACATTGTGTTAAAATCTTAAAACTCAGTTTCCTCCTTGAAGGAGATGTGATAATCAGGCCTTTGCTCAAACCTAATACAACTATTCTTACACAGTTATTTTGTCAAGCTATGTTGCTGTAAAACAGAGTTGTATTTGTTCTAACCCTTTTCTTCTTACCTTCAGTAATACCTATCGTATGATTGAACAAGATGACTTTGATATTCATACAAGATTGCACACCATTGTGAGAGGAGAGGATGAGGCAGCTATGGTGGAGTCAGTGGGCCTTGCATTAGTCAAGTTACCGGATGTCCTGAACCGCCTGAAACCTGACATAATGATAGTTCACGGGGACAGATTTGATGCTCTGGCCCTGGCCACATCTGCAGCCCTGATGAACATTCGCATTCTTCACATTGAAGGTGGAGAAGTCAGTGGGACCATTGATGACTCTATCAGACACGCTATAACCAAACTGGCCCATTACCATGTGTGCTGCACAAGGAGTGCAGAGCAGCATTTGATAGCTATGTGTGAAGACCATGACCGCATCCTTTTAGCAGGCTGCCCCTCATATGACAAGCTTCTCTCTGCCAAAAATAAGGACTACATGAGTATTATACGCATGTGGTTAGGTGAGCAATCCACTTTTTGTGTTTTTCGTATGACTTTCAACACTAGACAAACTCAGGAGCTAGGCTATCAGTGTGTGGGATGTGTTGACCAGTGGCTCTGAGAAAAGTACAGGAAGGAGACTGACTTCCTGCTAGTAAGTTTAATTTGGCTTAATTGGAGGTGATTATCAAGCATCAGCCTTCTGCTTCTCAAAAAAACTAGTATATTTGGTAACAGTATCTAGCATTTCTTTCT
Organism: Caloenas nicobarica; assembly: GCF_036013445.1. Lineage (NCBI taxonomy): Eukaryota > Metazoa > Chordata > Aves > Columbiformes > Columbidae > Caloenas > Caloenas nicobarica. The sequence goes on along the minus strand of NC_088284.1, from coordinate 42,566,560 downwards.
TTCTACATTTTCTTTTGTTCTGTGTTCTACCATGTATAGCTGGAAACATACAAATCTGTCCTGGTAGACACATCTGGTCCTTTTGCCAAATCAAAAAAACCAACTCCTTAAATGGGTAATTTATGTGAGCTCAACAACTTAAAAATAGAACAGTCTCATATGAACAGTTATTTTGGTGTGAAGGATGTATTCAAATAGAATCAAAGCTATTCAGGATTGGTCTAAAAAAAGCAAAGGGAATGTATATTATGAACATTATTTTGAGGAATACACTGCAACAGTGGACCAAAGGTTTTTGTTGTTTCATATTTGTTTACTTACATTTATTTTCTGTAAACAATGGGGGTTTGTGTTTGTTTGTTTTCTTGGCTCCATTTGGACAGGTGAAGATGTCAAAACCAGAGATTACATAGTTGCTCTGCAACATCCTGTAACTACAGATATTAAACATTCCATAAAGATGTTTGAGCTGACACTAGATGCACTCATCTCATTCAACAAGAGAACACTTGTTCTATTCCCTAATGTAGATGCAGGTGAGTAAAATACCTTCATGACAGAGGGACACATAACAGATTGTCTTTAAAGCATACATTACTTCTTATAGATTGCTTTTATCCTAGAACTTCCAGCCAGATGGAAGTAGCTGAATGGTCTCAGCATCAGGTGTGCATCTGCTGCAGCTCCATGTTGACATTGCTGGAGGATGCTTCAGCTTTTCAGCGTGCAGAGGAAGATGAAGAGAAACCATGTGACATGTAGAAGCAATATTAATGTCTCTTAAATTAACTAAAAACTACAGAATTATTTTTGCAGTTGATTTTGGGATCAAACTTGGGCTTATGTGCCCAGCTCTGCAACTTACACTGTGAGGATAAAAATAGAACAAAATCAGTTTGGAGCTGGCAACTCAATGAACTGCTATTAGCTCCTTTGCACATTTGGACTTTTAGTTTAACAACAGAACTTGAATCATTTATCCTAATTCTTGTTTTTCTGTAGGAAGCAAAGAGATGGTTCGGGTGATGAGGAAGAAAGGCATTGAACATCATCCCAACTTTCGGGCAGTAAAGCATGTCCCATTTGACCAGTTCATTCAGCTAGTTGCTCATGCCGGTTGCATGATTGGTAACAGCAGTTGTGGTGTTAGAGAGGTGGGCGCCTTTGGTACTCCTGTCATCAACTTGGGGACACGCCAGACAGGAAGAGAAACAGGTACACATTTGTGTAATTATTTTAATTTCCTCATGGTTTTGCGTTTTTTCTCTTCCACGGGATGAAGTCAAATGAATGCTTAACAGAGGCAGTATCAGTGCAAGAGAATTTTTGACCCATTTTAAAGCTTTGCTGGCTACTCTTGTATCATGTTAATGCTGTTTATATGTTTTACATAAGATAATGAGGCTTTTCTCTATAGACAGGTTAAAATATAACTCCATTTGCAGTGGATTCCATTTAGCAAAATAGGCAAATATTCGTTCTCCTGTGTAGCTAGTTTGATGTTTGACATGTATTAAAATATCATTTAAAAAAATACAAACTCTTCACCACTTCAGGAAGGAACTGTATTGTGGTATTTTACAGATATGCAGATATGACACAAATAGAAATTTACCCTGTTTTCATTTGTGCATTTGTAATTTAATAACAGAATTCTGTTGCAGGCTAATATTTTACTCTCCGGTGGTTTGTAATGCATGACAGCATATCATAGGAGTCACCATTGCTTTATTGGGAGCAAGGAGAGGCACATAACTGGTGAAGATCAATGTTGATCTGGCTGGAGTCTTTTCTGCTCAGGGGAAAAAAATTATTATTTCTTAATTTCTAAAGCAGTTCTTATCCTCTAATATAATTTGAGGCACTGACCTGTCCTATTATGTTAACTTTTGTCATCTAGGTGAAAATGTTCTTCATGTTCGTGATGCTGATACACAGGATAAGATTCTGCATGCTCTACAGCTGCAGTTTGGTAAACAGTACCCATGGTAAGCACATTCATAGTGTTTCATTGGAAGGAATGTTAAAGCAGTAGAGTAAAAGGCATTTAGTCATGAAGATGGTTCATCATATTTGATTGGAGTGCTTTTAATGCACTAATCTGAGGTTACAAATTACTTTTCATTTTATGTACCTCACTCAAAATCATAGCGCAATGCCCAGTATGCAGATTAGTATTTGTAGAGCAAAATGTTACTAGTAATGTTTTGATATAACTATTAATTTAATGTCCAAGAGAAAGTCAAGAGGACAAAATTCATGTGTTAGCTTAGACTACTATGATTAAGAGAGCTTGTTCCATAGGAGCAGCATAGGGCAGAACATCCTGTCTGCCTACCCCTGACTCCTGGCTGAAGGACACACTACTTTATAGCTGGATTGACCTAAAGTGTGATACATGGAGAGTCCTGAGTGCAAGCTTCCAGGGGAGCTGCAGGATTATAGCAAGACGCTTTTTGTTATTCTTCAGCTATGGAGCACTGACCCTCAGTTCTTTAATGTATAAGTTCTTAAAAGCATCAGGATATAATAGTTGTCCAATTAAGTACAAGAATCCAAAGTATATTTCTTGAGAACCTCAACAGCGTAATAAAACTGAATTCTGTAATACCAAATGTCTGACAGCATCTATTATGATCTGTTATGTTGTCGTCTGTGTGATAAGTACATCTTGTCTGGACTTATAGCACATACATAAACTTTTCATAACTTTATGTCTTTTTTATGTGGGTCCTTTCATTAAGCTCTTAATTTTTTTTTACATCATTAGCTTTCCAGTTTTCTACTTTCCATGTTTTGTATTCCACAATGGAGCTAATGCCAAACTTGCCCCTCTGTTGTGTGATCTTCAAACTACTGACACTATCTACCATATCCCATGACAGTTTTGTGTAGTGTGAGCTGCAGTATTGTTATGATAGTTGTATCATAATTTCGTAATGCCACAGTGTTACATCCTTCTGTTATATAAAGAACTTTATCTATTGCAGTGTTATTTCCAATGAAATTGTTTTGGTTTGGTTTTTTTTCATGTTATAGCTCAAAAATATATGGAGATGGTAATGCTGTTCCAAGGATTTTGAAGTTCCTTAAATCTATTGACCTCAAAGAGCCATTGCAAAAGAAATTCTGTTTTCCTCCTGTCAAAGATAATATCTCTCAAGATATTGACCATATTCTGGAGACGCAGAGTGCTCTAGCTGTGGATCTAGGCGGAACAAATCTCCGAGTAGCAATTGTCAGTATGAAGGTAAATATTCTGTTGTGCTTTTAAATATTATGCAAACTCCATTGGGCTTTGTGGTTCTGTTCCTACTGTGGGGATATGGGCTTATGATGCAAAAGAGCTCCAAAACAAAGTAGTGCTCTCCATTTTTGCTGTTGAGGGGTTAAGTAGATTTTAGCTCATTTGTTGCACCTCTCCTACGGTCTTGAAACAACTTGCCTGCTGGTTTGCTTTTGGAAGACTGCTGTTAAAGTAGCAAAGCCCATTAGTTGGTGCATGGTCCTAGCCGCTCCCTCTCTGTGGCAAGTCATACAGACCTTGAAGAATAGGACAACTTTCAGATGTGTTGGTTGCCCATAAAAGATGACTTAGTTCACTCTGCAACTTTTTATATGCGAAGCAAAAAGGGAAGAGCTCCAAAAACAGTGTTTTTACTTCCCCACTGCCTTACATAGCCATGTAATGGACACACAGAACCATTTTGAGCAACAACCAGCATCTAGCAATTTACTGAGGAAGAGTGGTGGGTTCATGGTGGTTGGGCTCAGGATACAGAACTTTGCATCTCTTCTGTCAAGAGAACAGCCAGTAATCAAAAATTCTCAGTATCTTCCTGCATAGAAGCATAATCAGTGAGACATTACCATGTCTCAGCTGAACAGTGTTCACTGTAATGCATCACACCACAGAGATGTAGACCAATTGGAGAGAGAGGAAAAACAACAATAATTATTACAGACATGGAAAACAGGGAGAAGTTGAAGAATCTAGAATTATCTAGAGAAGAGGAAGCTGACTGGCAGGGGTGAATTGAGTGTACTATCAGCAAGTTTGCTGATGTCACCAAGCTGGGAGGAGTGGCTGACACGCCAGAGGGCTGTGTTGCCATCCAGTGTGATCTGGACAGGCTGGAGAGTTGGGCAAGGAAAAATTTAATGAAATATAACGAGAGAAAGTATAGACTCTTACATCTGGGCAGGAACAACCCCAGGCTCCAGTATAGGTTGGGGAATGACCTATTAGAGAGCAGTGTAGGGGAAAGGGACTTGGGGATCCTGGTGGTCAGCAGGATGAGCATGAGCCAGCACTGTGCCCTTGTGGCCAAGAAGGCCAATGGCATCTTGGGGTGTATTAGAAGAGGGGTGGTTAGCAGGTCAAGAGAGGTTCTCCTTGCCCTCTACTCTGCCCTGGTGAGACCACATCTGGAGTATTGTGTCCAGTTCTGGGCCCTTCGGTTCAAGAAGGATAGGGAACTGCTGGAGAGCGTCCAGCGCAGAGCAACAAAGATGATGAAGGGAGTGAAGCATCTCCCTTACGAGGACAGGCTGAGGGAGCTGGGTCTCTTTAGCTTGGAGAAGAGGAGACTGAGGGGTGACCTCATTAATGTTTATAAATATAAAAAGGGCGAGTGTCACGAGGATGGAGCCAGGCTCTTCTCGGTGACAACCAACAGTAAGACATTGAGTTCAAGCTGGAACACAGGAGGTTCCACTTAAATATGAGAAGAAACTTCTTCTCAGTGAGGGTGACAGAACACTGGAACAGGCTGCCCAGGGAGGTTGTGGAGTTTCCTTCTCTGGAGACATTCAAAACCTGCCTGGACACATTCCTGTGTAACCTCATCTAGATGTTCCTGCTCCGGCAGGGGGATTGGACTAGATGATCTTTTGAGGTCCCCTCCAATCCCTAACATTCTGTGATTCTGTGAAGGGGGAAAGCCTCTTCCATGGAGAGAAAAATCAGATTCACTTGTGCATGAGCAAGTAGTACAGTATTAAAACAGTGGAAGGGAAAATAATTTTAAAGTTTTTCTTATTATCCAGCTTAGCTGTCAATGCAAGAGAAGCCTGGGATAGTCTGGAAGGGTATGGTGTTTTCATTGCCAAAATAGTAGGAATTGGTTTAAAAAGGTCTCTTAAAACCAGCTGAGTTATAGTCTGTTGATCTTGCATTGGAAAAGGCTATTGGATTTGAGTTGTATGATGATCTTTTAAAATTCCTATAATGGTTTTTGGTAGGTTGTTTTGTTTGTGGGTGGTTTTGGTTTTGTTTGTTTGTTTTAATTGTGTTGATTGTGTCCTTTGTATGAAGACGTTTAATGGTTTAATACCATCATCAGAATAAGCAGAATTTGATACATACACTAGAATTCATAGAGACTTTAAAGATGAGTGAGTTGTGAGACTGAAGTACCTCTCTTCCTGTAAAAATAACCCATTGGAAATAGGCTTGAACTTACAGCCTTGTAAAACCTGTATGGAGAGATGTTCAGGTTTAGGCATACTGTGTGATTTAATGGTCTCCATGCTTAGAAGTTCCTCAACCCATTTCTCTGGTAATGGCACAGTAGGAAGCTTTCCTTTGCCTGTGTCGTAGCACAGATAAGTATGCATTGCTTGTGTAGCTCTACTAGTCATAGATAACATATTGCAAATAGTTAGGACTGAGGAATTTTAACTCATTTAGATACCTGTCTTCCTATTTGGGGAAAAAAAAAATTTTGAATTCAGCAGCACTTAAAAAGTGTGAATAAAGCCTATGTTAAGAAGTCTTTGGTTTTTATTCCTAACAGTATTGGACAATTACTTCTGCCATTACACTGCATGCTTCCAGAAAACTAGATCAGTTAGACATATTTACTCAGGAAGAAAAGTTGCCTGCAGGAAGGTGAAGGGCTATTTAAATTAATATTATATGGTCCAGAATTTTTTGCATTCATTTAAAAGGAGATGTCTGGCAGATTGTTAAGGTCTTTAAGACAACTTTTTAAAGTATATTGTTTTGGAAGTAAAATTGACATCACATTTTCTGCCAACACAGCCTAGAAGAAAACAAATTTTTTAAATCCCATCCATTTTGCAGAGTGTAGCTTGAGGTGGCATTTATGAAAGTTGAAATCTTAGCAAATCGTAGAGTGAAAAGGGTCAGATGTTCATAATAAAATTTACACAACAGATGTAAGCATTTAACAGGAAATGGCAGAGTTGAAAGTGTAGTTTTCATTAAGAAAATATAACTGAGTGTTCAAAAACTCCTAATAATGTTTTGTCTTCCAGAATAACTTAGTCTGATTCCCCTCCCCCTCCAAACCAAAAGTTAAAAGGAAACTAAACATAAAAATCCCCAAACCCTACTGCTGGTGTGATGCTGAGATGATGGGATCTAATACTCAAACCATTGATGTATTGGAATTTTCTAAGTTATTTTGGCAACAATGACTCAGCCATGCTGCTTTTAGACTGTCTTTGTTACTCCTTTTTGCTTAGCTGTATTAATACAATGCTGTTCACTTTGATATATTGTAGGATACTGGGGATATAATAGGGAGAATAGCATTGCTAAGCAGCATATCTTCTGCAGTTTCCTGGCTGAATCCTGCAATATTAACATTACATTAAGATTAGTTTCTTAGTACTCACAGACTCAGGCCTGTGTAATGAATGCCTTCATTACCACTGCATGACTCCTGGGGGCTGAAAATAAACTCTTCCTCCTGGACCCTCCCTGCCCCACAAAACATACATCACAGTAGATGGCACTCCAGAAGTATTTCAAGTGACTCAGAAGTATGTTGCTTAGAAGAAAAGTTATTTCTGAAAGGATAGTAAATTTTGCATTGACGTTTCTATCTGGCTGACTCTCCTCCTGCTAGTAAAATAGTGGTGCCTGTGACACCATGCAAAACTTTGGTGTAGTCAAATTGGAAATATTTCATTCTTCAAGCACTATGGTTTTCCATCATTTTAAGCAATTGCTACTCTGGTTTTTTTTTTTAACACTTTTAGCACTTTAGTATTGAGTATAAATGCATTGCTGTATCACAATTTACTCCTAACAACAGTTCAAGTAGCTCCTGTAATATTTCGTTATACAATCTATGTGTTCATTGAAATATGTATTTTATTTCAAACAGGGGAGGTTGATTACAGAAGCAGAATGCAATGCCTAATCTTGCAAACTTGTCTCCCAGAGTTGTTAGAAATCTTGCACAGAATAGGTTGTAGGTCAAGATCTAAGGCATACACCTGTATTTTTTTTTTTAAGACGAAAGTGATGACTCTCCATTTTCAAGTTGAACTGTAGTTTAAATTGAAATTTCATAATGAAGTAAATTTCTGTGAGGCATGTTTTGTTGGTTTTAATTTCTAGGGTGAAATAGTTAAGAAGTATACCCAGCTCAACCCTAAAACTTATGAAGACAGACTAGAATTAATTCTAAAGATGTGTGTAGAGGCTGCTTCAGAGGCAGTAACTGTGAACTGCAGAATTTTGGGAGTAGGTAAGTTAACAAACATTAACTTTGTCTTTTCATCTAAGTTTTTTAACACGAAATCACTAGCGATTAACTTAAAACGCCTTTCTATAATGTATCTTGTAGATTTAAAGCTCTTAGATTATATTCTTAACATCAAAAAAATTTAAATGTCTGTGAAAGTGAGAAGCTGGCTATAAAGACTGAAGTTGCCTCAGTCTTTAAAAGCCACGAAAGCAATCTGCTAAGTTATATCTAAACTATATCTAAAATGCGTGGTAGATAGATTTTTGTGGATTTTGAAGCTCCCTGCAGTCTCAGAATTATGAGTCAGATGCTTAGTGTATATTAAAATATCTCTTTAAACAACAGGAGCTGAGTCAAGTTCCTTGTACTGTTTGTAAGCCTTTTGTTTATGGCCAGGATTGACTGTGCAGCAGAATTCCCAGTTACACTAAGGCAAACTAAAAAGGCTAAAACATTAGATTAAATTTGCAGCTAACAGAGACAAAAGTAGCGTTTTTATTGATTTCTGGTGTAGTTACACTGCAGTAGAGTTCCAAGTTAATCTGTGTTTAAACTACATGGGACTTCTTCAGTTTAATGATAACTGAGAGCTTTGGTCTTAGATATTACAGTTGTTCATGAAGGTGTCAATTAATGTGTCCTGGATTTTTAAGGAGGACATAAAATGCTAATTTTAGCTGAAAAATGCCCCAAAAGGTGTTTGCTCCAGACCAAAACTTATTTGAATCACGCAGTATAAAGAAAAGTTAATTTGAACTTCTTTTAAAAGTATTTTTCAAAACAATAATTACACAAAGCCATAAGAAGAGATGTGTCAGATCTTCAAATCAAATCATTCAGACTATCTGTTGGGTAATACATATGACTTTACTACCCACATTATTTTATGCTGAATCTTGAAAGGTTCATAGTTCTTGCAAAACAGATGGTAAACCTTGCAGTAGTCACTACTGCAAGTATGTAAGAACAGTTAAGTCAGCTACCTTTATTAGGATAATGAAACTATAAACTGGTTTACAGAGGTTTCCTTTTGTTTGTCATTTTACAAGAATTACATTCTATTTATTCTTCATCCCCCTTCCTTCTGTGACTGACTGCTTACTGTTCAATTACTGAATAATGAGGGGGAAAGCGTTACTACAGAATAAGAAATTGTTTACCTGGGTATTTTTGTTAGCTGCTCTTTGCCTCATTAAGACTTGTAGTTTGAATCAGAATACTAGCTGAAATTGAAAGTTCTCTTTAGAGAATGACATATAATTCCTATGGGAATAATTAATGTATTAGATTCTAGTCATTTTCTTAAGGCTAATAATCGTAAGATAGAGAGTTCCTGTGACTCTGGAGAAATTTTTGCAAGACTGAGCAGAAGGGCTGGACTTAATCCTGGACTTTTTATCAGTAACACTGGCCTTCTTCCAGCTGTTAACCATTGGAAATGAATAAGGAGAAAGAGCTACTAACAGAAAACAATGAAAAGAAAAAAGTTATTTCCTCCTTTTAGTCCTATAAACAGCTGTCAGCACTCAAAATACTAGCTACATAAGCATAACCCTTGGAGAACTCCTGCTAATACAGAACAGGTTTGTAGAGTGATTAAAATGTAGGATTCAATCACAATTTTCATCATCTTTTTGTCTTGGTTGCCAAATAAGTCTAGATTGCAACAGCTCTGCAGTTTCAATGTTTTTATTTTTACTGTGGTTTGTTTGGGCTTTTTTTCCACCAAGCATTTATATTAAAAACAACTTTATGAAAAAGAGGGGAAAGTAAAGAACTATCAGGCCCAAGGAACACTAGAAGCTGTTACTGATTTTTTTTTTTTTTTTTTTTTTAAATTTTTGCAGAACACAAATTTTAAACCAAAGGAGACCCAGATCTAGACACAAATGTTGCATATATTTGTCAGAACTATCTATTTACTGCTATTAGGCAGTATTTAAGTTATCTTTCTCAAGCTGAGAGTAAAGAGGATGAAGAATTAGATTCTGCTCATTCCCATAGTCATTTACATCAATTACATAATTATGCCATTTAGGAAAAGTATACATGTTTTACTAAGCTATTGCTGAGTTAGCTACTAAGTATTAAATAAGGTTTTGTTGTAATAAACATTTGGCACTTAAAATCCTAGGGAGACCTTCACGTTGGAAATGTCATTTGCATTAGGTACTTGCTGACAGGTTCTCGGATGATTTGGTGTTTACAAAGTGAGATTTTTGGGGGTCTTACAGCGTTAATGTTAAATTCAGCTCTTTGTCTTGTAGGTTTTGTGGCTGCTTTCTATTAGAATGTTAACCCTGGGACTGTTTTTTTCTTAACATCTTTAGATAAGTGACACAATTACATAATCTTTGTGCAATAATAATAGATAAAATGTTCAGACTTTGTGGTCTAGAGCTAAATACCTCCGTAACAGAGTGGCCTACTTTTCAAAGGTCCTGACTTCAGAAGCCTCTCCAGCTAGTGAAAACTGATTTGGCTAATAGTGCCTATTATTAGCCATTATTCTGTGCGGGAGACAAATCTCTGAACATAGTCTTGACTTGTCTGCAAAACAATGTATTTTTCAATAGAAATTACTACTTAAAGTCCAGTGATTATTTTTAGTCATTCTAAATCTTGAGAGTTACAGCGAATTACAGGACACTTCTATGGTTGCAGGGTTTGAACAATTTATCTTGTACAGTTTGCTATTGTTTGTCTTTCATACTTGACTAAAAACAAACACAGGTATCAAGTGATTTGCTACAATTTTGCCTAAAGTGGGAACATTAACTCTCTGACTAACACTAATCATCACCCACCTACTTAGTCTTAAGATACTGGCTGCATTGTGATTAGACCAATGGAGTTCTATAAATTACCTTTACATGTCAGAAATTGCACTACCACTAATACTTAGAAATTTTTACTTGCATGCTCTTCTTCAAAGACTAGTATTAGAAATAAAAATACTTGTAATTGCAAAGAGAAAAATAGATCTTTTACTTAAAGTATTACACAGACACTTGGTTTTGATTTTTCTCTCCTGTATTTCTGGGACTTAGGTATTTCCACAGGTGGACGTGTAAACCCCAGAGAAGGAATCGTGCTTCACTCTACAAAACTTATTCAGGAGTGGAGCTCTGTGGATCTCAGAACCCCAATATCTGATGCTCTGCACCTGCCAGTCTGGGTGGACAATGATGGGAACTGTGCTGCTCTAGCAGAGAGGAAATTTGGTCATGGAAAGGGAATAGGAAATTTTGTAACACTCATTACTGGTACAGGTGGGTATGCTATAGTTCAATGACACACAAAGTCAAAATACCAGCACCATTACTCAGAGGCTCAACTGATCCTAAAAGCATAAACACCACCACTGTGCCTGGAAAACCCTAATATATTACATTCTTAAATCAAAAATCTTTTTGCCGTTATATCTATTTGTCTCTTTTAGGGTACTTTTTAATCTATTCAGGTAAGTGAAGCCTTTTGTGTAGTATAATTTTCTTGATAAAAGAAGTTCTGCTGACACAGCTATGCAGGCATTCCATTTTTTCACAATAAGGAAAATCTGAGCAACGTTAGCTGGAATAATTTTGCTTTTTTTCATCTTATAAAGCTTGGGAAGGGGCAGCAAAGGATTGCAGATTTAAGTGTCCTGGCTCTTTACATTGTAGATTTAGCTGTCTAAATACAGCATTAATACACGGTTGGGAGTGATTCCGTGGGAAGCTTATGTGGAGGATAAGGGAGCTAGTGAGTGCTGGGAGTTTTTCAAGAATGCTCTCCTGAAAGCACAAAAACAATTCACCCCCTTTAATGGTAAGGGCAGTAGGCAGAACAAGAGACCCCCTTGGCTTAACTACGAGTTTCCGAGTATATTCAAAACGAAAAGAGAAGCGTACCAGAGGTGGAAAAGTGGACACATAACTGTTGAGAACTACAAGGGCATTGCCAGCTTGTGCAGAGATGCAGTTAGAAAAGCAAAAGCTGAGCTCAAATTGGAATTTTCCAGAGATGTCAAAAATCACAGGAAAGGGTTCTTCAGGTACATAAACAACAAGCAGAAACAGAAGGAAAATACTGGCCTGCTGATAAACAGCAGAGGTGAAGTATTCACCAACAACGCTGAAAAGGCAGAGGTTCTCAACACTTCCTTCACCTGTGTCTTTACCAGCACTGTTTGGCCCCAGGCCTTGGGAACAGAAATCCAGGTTGATGCTAATGAGGAAGAGTTGGCATGTGAGCAATTACAGGAGCTCGACACCTACAAATTGATGGGCCTTGACAATGTCCATCTAAGAGCATTAAGAGAGCTGGCTGATGTCACTGCAAGGCCGCTCTCCACAATCTTTGAGAAGTTGTGGATGTCTTCTGGGACATCCCCCAATTAGAAGAAGGCTAATGTCACCACCATCTACTAGAAGGACTTAAAGGAGGATCCAGGAAATTATAGGCCCATCAGTCTTATTTCAGTCCCTGGGAAGGTTTTGGAACAAGTCCTCCAGATGGCTATCACAAATGAGTTGAAGCATGTGATTGAGAATAGCCAGCACAGATTCACCAGGGGCAAGTCATGCCTGACAAACCTGATGACCTTCTACAACAAAGTAATCTGCTGAGTTGTTGTGGGGTGAGCAGTGAAACTTGTCTACCAGGATTTCTCCAAGGCTTTCAATGCAGTTTCCCATGGCCTTCTCCTAGGGAAACTGATGCATTACAATGTAGGCAAGTGGTCTCTGCAGTGGGTGGGGAACTGGCTGACAGGCCATACCCAGAGGGTAGTGGTAAATGGCTCCTTTTCCAACTTGGCAGCCTGTCATGAGTGAGATCCCCCAGAGACTGATATTGGGCCCAACACTGTTTAACATCTTCATAAGTGTTCTGGCTGATGGGATCAAGTGTATGCGATGAAGTTTGCCAGTGACACCAAACTGAGGGGGAAAGTGGACACTTCAGAAGGGAGACCCACCCTGCAGGATGACCTGGACAGGATGGAAGAGTGGGCTAAGAAGAACCTTATGAAGATCAGTGAAGGCAAGTGTAAGGTTTTGCACCTGGGAAAACATAACCCAGCAGTGCAGCACAGGCTGGGATCTGCCTGGCTAGGGATCAGCTCTGTGGAAAGGGACAGGCTTGCTACAAGTGAACAGTGTGCTGCCATGGCAAAGGTCAACAGGATGCTGGGCTGCATCAACAAGGGCCTCACCAGCAGAGACAGAGAAGTCATTGTCCTGCTGTACTCAGCGTGTATCAGGCCACACCTGGAATACTGTGTTCAGTTTTGGTCCTTGCTGTGCAAAAAAGATGTGGACAGGCTGGAGAGGGTCCAGAGAAGGGCCACACACATGATCAAAGGCCTGAGAGGCTGACATATGAAGACAGGCTGAGAGAACTGGGTTTGTTCATCTTTGAGAAAAGAAGGCTAAGGAGAGACCTCATCACCATGTTCCAGTATTTAAAGGGTGGCTACAAAAAAGATGGAGACTCTTTTTACAAAGGGTCACATGGAAAAGACAAGAGACAATGGGTACAAGTTACTTTTGGGGAGATTCCGATTGGACACAAGAGGGAGATTTTTTCACCATGACAACAATCAGCCATTGGAATTGGATTCCCGCAGATTGGACACTTTTACGTTTCAGCTGGACAGGGTGCTGGGTCATCTTGTCTAGAACATGCTTTTGCCAAGAAACGGAACAGATGATCCTTGTGGTCCCTTCCAACCTGGTATTCTATGGTTCATTAAAACATCTCTGAAATGCAAAATTTTAAGGCCACTTGAAAGGTTGATTATGTGCATAAAGAGCATGACTCTCAAGCTTAAAAGATGTGTCACAGTAGTTCAGTACCATCAATAGGCTTTTTAAGAAAGGAGAAGCATTATATACCATTTTGATACAAACATGAATAGGTGTCAACTCAGTTCTTCAATAATCAGTAATATTTGGGTTCCAGTACAGAAGACCAGTGATGCACGTATTTTATCTTGTATTAGAATAAGCAAATGCCAGTGTCCTGCAGAACTGGGGCTTTTAAAAATGGGGGGCGGGAGTATTATTTTAATTTTTTTAATCGTAGAAGTTTTCATATCTTTGCAGGAATTGGAGGTGGAATCGTTCATCAACACGAATTGATCCATGGCAGTTCTTTCTGTGCTGCTGAGCTTGGGCATATTGTTGTATCTTTAGATGGACCAGAGTGCTTGTGTGGTAGCCAAGGATGTATAGAAGCATATGCCTCTGGAATAGCATTACAGAGAGAAGCAAAAAGACTGCATGATGGTATTTATGTACTTTATTTTTGAAAACATGATTACTCATTTGCAGTATAGGAAGAAATTGGTAAAGATGATTTTAAGAAAAACAGACCTGCCAGCTTTTTTTAGGAGGAGACAAGAACAGGTATACAGGCAACTAGATAGGATTCCTGTGTATGGCCAACCCAGGAGCTGCCACAACCTGCGTAGGACAATACAGTTCTTTTTCAGTGATGGCAATACCCAAGGAAGCCACATGTAGAACCACTGGTCTCAAAATTACCAGAAGCATGTATTAGAATTTAGTCTCTGCTTTTTAAGCATGCTGTAAGGTGATTTGACAGGCATTCTGTGAGGTTTGGCTTCACAGTGATTGTCTTTCAGCAATAGCTTCTCTGTCTTATCTAAGCTTGAGAACATTTGTGGTTTATTTTATTAACTTTTGGGGCTGACAAGAATAGTGATTACCATACTATAACTGTTTGAGTTTGATTCCCTGCTTCTACAAGTAGTTCCCTGAATAATATGGATATGACTGCTTTGGGTAAACTCCAGGTGGGACAGATTGCTCAGGATTAAGGCTTTGGTATGCAAGTAAAAGAGATGTAAAGATCTTAACTGCCTGTCACCCTCCATTTCTTGACTTGCCACATCACCATGCTTTCCTCTTGGCTTTCTCTCCTTTTCAAACAGAGGATCTGCTTTTAGTAGAAGGAATGTCAATGAAGAAGGAGGAGGTTGTTAGTGCTGCACATCTCATTCAAGCAGCTAAACTTGGGAACACAAAAGCAGACAGCATTCTCAGAACAGGTGAGAACATAGCCCAAAGGGTGGAATATAATATTTTGGGGGATACAGAAATGGTAATGCACTGTAACTCTGTGAACACAACTCTACACTTTGAGGACCTCTCTATATAAAAATTACTAATGGTAATAAATGTTGGAGGAAATGTGAGCAGAAGTGTGTATTAAAAGTCTCTGTTCCAATAAATTAGGAGACCAAAAGCTTCTGCAAAGATCAGCTTAAAAAAAGTCAGGCCTCAACATTTTCATATTGGAAAATTTGGGGACATCATTGTATGCAAGTGAACGGCTAGTCTGAGCAAGCAAAGATAATTTACGCATTACTTTACGTGGACTATTGTACAGTTTTACTAGTTTTAAACACAGTCTTCTTCCTCATACATAGCTGATAGCACTAAGATGGTAGAGTAAGGCATTCATGTTTTCTCTTAGCTTACAAGTGTGGTAATGTATTGCTTTGTCTTTCCCATCCACATCATTGGATAATGCATTAATGTGCAATAAAACTGCCTTTTTGTTTTCTTTTATTTTTGAAATAAAATTACTGGCAAACTCATATTGTCTGATAAGATAAACTCAAAACTGTCTGCCCTGTGGAATAAAACACTTTTCCTGACAGTGTTATTTGCTGCTAACAGACCTATTTCAACTACTGATGCCTGGACTGCTTCAAGTATTCTGCTTAATTTCTTTTTACTTTATCTTTTCAGCCGGAACAGCATTAGGCCTTGGAGTTGTGAACATTCTGCACACCGTGAACCCCTCTCTTGTGATCCTTTCTGGAGTTCTAGCTAGCCACTACATTAATGCTGTCAAAGAAGTCATAAATCGACAGGCTCTATCCTCTGTTAAAACTGTGGATGTGGTAGTCTCAAATCTAGCAGATCCTGCTCTTCTTGGAGCTGCTAGCCTGGTACTGGATTACACTACACGTAGAATATACTAGGTACCTGGAAGAATTCTAGAAATGAACTATTCAAATTCCTAGTGGGTGGAGGGATACTTTGTCCAAAATTTGTCTTTGATTAGGGCAGCTACTGAATCAGAGTAGTGTTCTGAATAGTTAGTGACTACTTCAGTCTTTTCTAATTGAGGTATTACCATTTTGTATTTTGCCTAAATTTCATCTGACTTCGTAGGAACTAATGTGCAATTCTTTTGTTTTTAATAACCTCTGTTGGTAAGTCCATATGTTGCTTTAAGTGTAGCTGAATTATTTATGAGCATATCTTGATGCATGGTGAGGAATATGTGTATGGTGTGTCAAATTATAGCTAGAACTTGGGGATCCAAATCTCATTTCCCACTTATGTGAAATGAGAAGTCTACAATGTGACCAGCTTTTCAGTTTCCCAGCTTCCACTCACAAAGTAAATATGAGGTAATGGCCAATAGCAAGTAGTAATTTCAGTGGGTGGGACTGCGGGAAGTTGCCTCTACAATCAAAAAGGCTGCATCTAGAAATTGTGGTGGAGGCAGTTATTTATTACATCATCTTTAGAGGGCAGAGTCCCTTTTTAGAAGTTTTGCATATTAAAGAAAAAGACCATGGTTTAGTGTGCTTACATCCTGCAGAGCAGTCTGAACAAACTGACAAGTGCAGCAGAGAGCATCTTCTGGCTGTGGCCAACAGTCATTTACTTGAATTTTATTGTTTGGGGTTTTCTCAAGGGACTTAGTCTACTACTTCATCAGCCAAATTAGCAGAAAGGGGATTGTTTATTCTTTGGTAGCCCGTTAGCTTAATTTCAGCTATGTGGCACATCTGATCATAAAGACTCTACTTTTCATGCAAACTCATGCACTGCAGAGTGACACAGTGCATCTTCTGAGCAGTTTTGGTGGCTGCAGGTAGACTGTTCTTGTCCTGCATTCAGCATCAGCTGGCAGGATTGGAAGTCAAGTCTGAGCCTCATCCTCACCTTTAAGACATTCAGAAGCCTGAGAGCAAAGTATGCCAAATACCAATGAATGCTTCCCTGGGTAAACAATGGTTTATGTTTCTTTCACTAGTCCTTGATATATAGCTCTGTCTTTATACAGCTGCTTTTTAGCACACTTTTAAGATACTGTAGTAATAACTACTTGACACAAGGAGAAACTGAAAAACAGACCCTTCTAACTAATCAGCTATCCCAGAAAGAAGATACCTGTGGAGGAACAGGCACAACACTATCCTCTCTTCTGTATTTAATGTCCTATTTCGACATCTAACTCAGCCATTAAAGCCACTCTAATGTATGCTCAGAAGCCCAGTAAAGTACTAGTACAGGGAAATAAAAGGGGCCTCAAAGACTACAGGGATGTTGTGAAGTTATGCAGGGAGAAAATTAGAAGGGCCAAAGCCCAACTAGAGCTGAGCATGGCTACTGCTGTAAAAGGCAATAAAAAATGTTTCTACAAATACATGAGCAACAAAAGGAGGGCTAAGGGAAATCTCCATGCTCTAGTGGACGCAGGGGTTCTTAGTTCCTTTCCTGTGTGCCTTGGTTTACTTGGTGATTCCCACTAACTTCAATACCAGAGCAATAGCTCCATGAGCAGGTCAAGGAGAAATTGGCTTTGCTCTACAGCTGCAGTAGCTCAGGCCAGGAGTAACCATATTGAGGTTCTAACAGAAGAGCCCCATCATTTGATCTTTCCATCCTCTTGCATCACAAGAAACACCTGAAAAAAATGGGACCAGGCTTTGCTTTCCAGACCTCCTGAAGCTCTACATTTTTTATATTTCACAGTCCTGATATGTTTTTCCCTAGCACCTGAAGGGAGAGTGCAGGCACAGAGAAAACATGAAAGTGTAAAATACATTTGAAGTTTTACTCCAAACACTTTTAACTACTCCTGTCAAGAGAATGGTTCTTCAAATGCTTTTGAAAATGTTTTCCTGTCAACCAGACAAGAACCTGCTGCCTATGTGCAAGTGGTACAGACATCCTTACTGTTTCCCCTGAAAAATTTGTGGGTGTATAAAATCAGAAAGAATAAAAAAATCATATTTAATAGCATAACAGTGACTTTGTCTTATAGAATCATAGAATGTCCTGAGCTGGAAGGGATCCACAAGGATCATCGAGTCCAACTACTGTCCCCGCATACAACAACGCCATACCTCACACCATGTGTCTGAGGGCATTGTCCAGTCTCTTCTTGAACACTGTCAGGCTTGAGGCCGTGACACCTCCCGGGGGAGCCTGTTCCAGTGCTCCACCACCCTCTGGGGGAAGAACGTTTCCCTAATGTCCAACCTAAATCTCCCCTGGCAAATCCTTCCTGCCATTCCCTTGGGTCCTATCATTGGTTGCCACAGAGATCAGCGCCTGCCCCACCTCCTCCCCTTGTGAGGAAGCTGTAGACTTCGATGAGTCTCCTCAGTCTCCTCCAGGCTGAACGAACCAAGTGACTTTATCTGCTCCTCATACAGCTTCCCTTCTAAACCTTTCACCAACTTTGTAGCCCTCTTCTGGACTCTCCCCAGTAGCTTTATATCCTTTTTATCCTGTGGTGCCCAGAACTGCACACAGTGCTCCAGGTGAGGCCGCACCAGTGCAGAGCAAAGCAGGACAACCACCTCCCTGCCCAGCTGGCAATGCTGTGCTTGATGCACCCCAGGACACGGGTGGCCTTCTTGGCTGCCAGGGCACCCTGTTGGCTCGTGTTCAACTTGCCATTGACCAGAACCCCCAGATCCCTCTCCATGGAGCTGCTCTCCAGCATCTCGTTCCCCAGTGTGTATGTACAGCCAGGGTTGCCGTGTCCCAGGTGCAAAATCTGGGACTTGCTCTTGTTGAACTTCATGTGGTTGGTGATTGCCCAGTTCTCCAATTTGTCCAGATCCCTCTGCAGGGCCTCTCTGCCCTCAAGAGTGTCAACAGCTCCTCCCAATTTTGTGTCATTGGTGAACCTGCTTAGTATTCCCTCAAGTCCTGCGTTCAAGTAATTTATGAAGACATTAAAGTACTGCCTCTAAGATGGATCCCTGTGGAGCCCCGCTAGTGACTGGTCACCAGCTCACACCATTTACTGGAACCCTTTGAGCCTGGCCCATCAGCTAATTGCTCACCCACTGCATTGTGCATTTATCCAGCTGTATGCTGGACATCTTGTCCAGGAGGATACTGTGATAGTTTCAAAGGCTCTACTGAAAACACATTGACCGGCTTCCCTTGGTCAACTAAGTGGGTAACCTTGTCACAGAAATAAATCAAGTTGGTCAAGCAGGACTTTCCCCTCATGGACCCGTGCTGGCTGGGACCAGTGACTGCGTTGTCACTCAGGTGTTTTTCAATAACTCCCAGAATACTCTTCTCCATAATTTTGCCAGGCACAGAAGTGAGACTGTTTCTCCTTCTTCCCCTATTCAGAAACCTCCCTTGTTCTTCAGGCACTTAGTTGTGGACCAGAGGTTTTATGGACAACTAGCTATTCTATCCAATCCCAGGGGAAGTGAACATCAGATGTTCATAGGATATCTGCAGTACTGTGCTATCTGGTTACTTGAGGCTGGCTCTATGTCCTTTAGAGCAGCCCATACAATTAAAGTCATTTGCTCTAGTGAGGGTACACCAGCCTTTATATCAATTACTAGGAGAGAAGGAGTAAAAGCACAAGACAACAGCTGAATTCTCCCCAGCTATTACCAGCATTTCGGAGCCTAAATAAATAGTGTCTTCTCATTATCTGCACTGGCAGCATCTGGTAGTACTATCTGTTGTAAGACAAGGTTTCATTTTGCAGTGTTCCTAGTAAAGGCATGCGGTATACTATCTGCTGAAGGCTTAGCAAGAATGCCACTGTCCACCCTTTAAGCAAAATTGCATGTGACACTCAAGAGCCTGGGCAGGAGACTCTTCATGGACATGCATGTTTATAATCAGCATTGCATGAGTAAGCACCAACAGTACTTACACAGTAGAGTGCCAAAAGGTTGGAAAGTGACTTAAAACTGGAGTTCTTAGTTCTGTAGCTTATAATTCATGTAATCAACGTGAGACCTCTACCAATGCCTATGTGGCATTGATTCCCATCCTTGCATCTATTGGAAAAAGACTGTCCATGACAGCTCTGCCTAAGGATAGAAACCCAACCAGCCAGTACTTGGGACCATGAAGAGGCCAGTAGAGTTTTGCTAGCTGTCTTTTTATAGGTCATTACTGATGCTTTGCAAGCCACATAGCTAATCAGTACAGTATCAAGGTTTGGAATTTTTTTTCACTTCCTGAGGAGCAAGTTTAGTTATTTAGTATTTAGAGTATTGGATCTGCCATCCAGACACCCAGAATTAACAAATGCTTTAGCCTTCTCGTGGTCTGGAAGCACTGTCCTTCCTCCATTTATGTGTATGAAAACCGCATCACTGACAGCAAGGTACAGATAGAGTTTATAGTCTAATTCAGTCTGCCTCAGCGAAATCTGGTCACTGTGTCACTATCAAATGCTGTGGAGAGTTCACAGGCATTAGTAAGGATAAAACATCTGGACTGTGCACCCCTTAGACCATTCCAGGTAACTATGTTTGGAAAACCATTCAAAGGCACATTAGAACTAGTGCTTTGTCAGCTGAAGTGTAGGTGCTAAAGCCATGTATTTAGTATAGCTCTTTTACTCCAGTACCACAGTGTATGCATAATCTGAAAGTAAATGCCTTGCACCGTGAGCACATAATGTGTTTTAGTAACAACTACAAATGCTCATGAGGTTCTGAAGAGGACCCAGAAAGCCAAATTTTTCTTAAGCCTTGCTTAAATTTGCATATGCAGTTGTAGCACTTCTGGGTTGGTTCATTTGGCAAGTTCACGTAAAACAAGAACAAACTGTATACTTTGCTGTGGTGCTCATGCCACCCACTACTTGTAAATTGCAGTTTGCTATAAAATCAAAGATGACTGCTTTTCCAAGATTGAGAAGACAGGTAATACAGCCAGGTCTTTCTGCTGCCTTCATAACTGAGCGGAGCTTTTGGGTTCACAACCCTCCTGACCTCAGAGAGATATCAGTTGTATCTTTAACAAATTACAAATTACTGTAAGGCTGTTACTGCTAGCTGAAGAAAGCTTTGCATGCTTAAAAGCACACATTTTTCTCCATTACTCTAAAAAGAAATCACAGAATGGTTGGGGTTGGAAGGGACCTCTGGAGATCTAGTCCAACCCACCTGCTAAAGCAGGTTCAGCACAGCAGATCGCACAGGGAATGTGTCCAGGCAGGTTCTGAATGCCTCCAGAGGAGGAGACTCCACAACCTCTCTGGACAGCCTGTTCCAGTGCTCTGGCACCCTCAAAGTAAGCAAGTTTCTCCTCATAATCAGATGGAACCTCCTGTGCTTCAGTCTGTGCCTATTGCCCCTCATCTTATCATTGGGCACCACTGAAAGAAGTCTGGTTCCATCCTCTTGACATCCACCCTTGAGATGTAGGCATTGATCAGATCCCTTCTCAGCCTTCTTTTCTCCAGGCTGAACAGAGCCAGTTCTCTCAGTCTCTCCTCATCAGAAAGGTGCTCTAGAGCCCAAATCATCTTTGTAGCCCACCCCTGGACTCCCTCCAGTAATTCTGTAACATTGCTGTAACTGTACCTGCAGTCCAGCCTCTTTTGCATGAAGCAATTACACAGAAATTTTAAATGCAAATAAAGTGCCAAATTTGTCCTTAAGTAAACAAAGCATGTGAAGACTGTATTTAAGGTAAAATTTTGAAGAAATATTCCAATTTTTTTCCAAAGGTTCCTTTTTAATTTCAGTTTCACAATCCTGTTATAAATATGGATACAGCACTATTAAGACTGTTTGGTCTGGAAAAGAGACAGCTTAGGGAGGATCTCATAATTGCAGACAAGTATCTGGACAGTGGGTGCAAAGAGGGCAGAGCCAGAATTTTTCAGTTGTGCCCAGTGACAGGACAAGAGGCAATGGGCACAGACTCAAACACAAGGGATTGGTCCTGAAGATCAGGAAACACTTTTTCACTGTGAAGGTGACTAAGCACTGGCACAGGTTACCCAGAGCACTGGTGAAATCTTCTTCCTTGGAGATCTTCAGAGGCCCTCTGGACATGGTCCTGGGCACACAGCTCCAGGTAGCCCTGCTAGAATAGGGGAGATGGACCACATGATCTTCAGAGGTCCCTTCCAACCCCAGTCTTTGTGTGATTTTGTGTAAGCACTGATACAGTGAGCTAGCATACTTGAACATATTAGGTTGGTACAAAAGCAATTGTGGTTTTGGACTGTGAATTTTAAATCATTATAACTAGACTCAAATACAACTTTATTAATCAAAATAGGTACCATTACAATCAACACCTTTTGCCGACAAGAAATAAGTTTGTTTATTCCTGTAGTGTAAACATCCGTGCTTTGGGACTTGAACTCTCAGAAAGCATTTTCTGCATCCTGCTGGTTGTGGAAGTGTTTTCCCATGCAAAAAGTTGTCAAGATGCTTCAAGAAGTGGTAGCCGGTTGGCAAGAAATCAGGTGATATAGCAGATGACGCAAAACTTCATTGCCAAATTCATTCAACTTTTGAAGCGTTAGTTGTGTGATGTGCAGTCAGGGGGTGTTGTGGAAAAAAGAATCGGGCCCTTTCTGTTGACCAATGCTGGCTGCAGGCGTTGCAGTTTTCGGTGCATCTCATCAGTTTCCTGAGCATCCTTCTCAGATAGAATGGATTCGGTGGGATTCAGAAAGCTATAGTGGATCAGACCAGCAGCAGACCCCCAGCAGTGACCATGACCTTATTTTAGTGCAAGTTTGGCTTTGGGAAGTGCTTTGGAGGTTCTTCTCAGTCCAGCCACTGAGCTGGTCATCACCAGTTGTTGTATAAAATCCACTTTTTGTCACGCATCACAATCCGAACAAGAAACGGTTCATCGTTGTTGCGTAGAAGACGACAACACTTCAAAACAACAATTTCTTTGACTTTCAGTCAGCTCACGCGGTACTCACTGATTGAGCTTTTTCACCTTTCCAATTTGCTTCAAATGCCAAATGACCGTAGAATGGTCAACGTTGAGTTCTTTGGCAACTTCTTGTGTAGTTGTAGGAGGATCAGCTTCAATGATTGCTCTCAACTGGCTATTGTCAACTTCCACTGGCCGGCCACTACACTCATCTTCAAAGCTCTCATCTCCTTTGCAAAACTTCTTGAACCACCACTGCACTGTATGCTCGTTACCAGTTCCTGGGCCAAATGTGTTCTTGATGTCGCAAGTTGTCTCCACTGCTTTACAACCCATTTTGAACTCCAATAAGAAAATCGTTCGAATTTGCTTTTTGTCTAACATCATTTTCATAGTCTAAAATAAATATAAACAGCAAGTAATAAGTCAGTAGCAAGAAAACAAAGCAAGAAAAGCACATTAAAATTATGCATAACGTAACCACATTTAAGAATGTATTCCAACATCAAACAGCAAATTTCAACAATGCAAAAACTGCAATTACTTTTGCACCAACCTAGTAACTTTAAGGCAGAAGAGAAAAATCTACAAAAATCTTAGCACAAGAGCTAGAGGAGACAACCAAACCCACTGAGGTGCTTGTTAAGTGTTCCAGCTAGATGGTGTACATAAAAAAAAAAAACCAAACACAAACCTGCAGACATATTGTTAGTCCCTGCAAATTCAGCTTATAAAACACAGCTTTAACTTCTGTAACATTGCTTTGGCCTTGAATTTGAGTCTTTGCCCATTTTCTTAGATGGCAGCTCAAAACCATGTGCTAGCACAGATAAAATGCCCTGTGAGATGGGACAATGTGGTGATTAATCAGTTCCATAACTCAGTGTGCAGGAACCCCTTTCATTTGCTCATCTTTCAAATTCCAGTAAATTCGAATTAACATTTTAACATTATATATGTAATGCAGTGGAGTTTGCCTTTATTAAATTATCAATTGCTTTTAGAAGCCTTTATGCATAGAGCTTTGGGGTGAATATAACGAGGTTTTCAATCAAGGTGAATGTGTAATTGGTCAAGGCTAGCACTGAGTAACAGTATTCTAGGGACTTGCTCTGTGTTTCAGTCCTATTAAACTCAGCTGTGGTATCCCATGCAGTTCAGAAAATATTTTCCTGTTTTAATCTTCCATGGAATTAAGCTTCCAGATCTGTAGTCTTTCCATCACCACTCATCAGTAGCTTGTGAATACACTTGCAAACATGAAAATGGCTGCAGTCACTATAGACAACAGTATGGTACAGCTTAACTATTGAAGCCCAGCTGGCAACCATTTATTCAGTATCTTATCAACCAAAGGGACACAGCTGCTACTAAAAAGTTGCCATGCAGCAACTCCCTGAAACTTAGTAAATTTTAATCTGCATCTGCAGCCCTCTTCAAACTACCTGGAGCAACCTTCCAGCTTGTACACAAAAGGTATTAAAGCAATTCTGTTACACACTAGTTAAGCTACTGTATCTTTGATAAAAATAGTGAAACAATGCATGAGTCTGAACAGACTATTCTTACAAGATAGACAGCTAAGGTAAGTCTTACCAGAGAAAGGCTAGAATACAGCCTCTGTGAATGCTGTGTGAAACTGGAGAGCCAAGGAAGCAGCTGAGCAGAGATATTCTGGATCAGTTTCTTTCAAATTCAACCACCTTGGCAGACAGAGCTCCAAGCCAGTAGGTGATCAGCAGTAAGAGCAAGTCCTCCTTTCTCTTGCTCGCCATATCTCCAGTCCACCATGCTGGTGGGAGAAAGTGTCTGCAGGAGTCAGTAAGGACAAGGACACAGTTCAAACCCACCCAAACAGCTTCTGCACAACAGATGAAGCCAGCACTGAATACATGGCAGAACAGAATATGCAGCAGAATATCAAAGGCTTTAACTACTCGGTGCTTTGTACTGTATTTCTAGCCTGAGATCTGCAGCTGGAATGACAGCAGAATACTACACAGAACTGCTTACCTGAAGAAGGCAGTATCCTCAGTTCCCCTAGAAGGAAGATAAGCTCCTTAACAAGCCTGCTGCTCCCATTTCCTAGAGCTTCAGTGTGATAAATTGGATAGGGAAGCAGTTTTCAAACTAAGGCTCTGACAAGCTTTAAGAAAGCTTGTAGAGACAAACAGGACAGCCTCCCAGAGACCAGGTGCATTGCCGGGTGGTCAGTCACCACTAGCAATTAAGAGACAGTCAGTTCAAACACCCCATGTCGAAAGGGAGCAGGAAACCTTAATTCATCCAAAATCAACACATTTCTGTTTAACAGATCTTTAATATCAATAATGTTGGAAGTGACATCTCAGTACACAATAGCACAGAGACTACAGTTTCAGAGGTTCTCCCATTTCAGACATGCAAAGGAAGCATAAGGAAGTACATGCAATCAAACAATGATCAGCTCTAGATACATCATGAGGTTTGGTCCCAAAAAATTCAAACAATCCAGTTACTGCAAACATAGTTTCTCTGAGTAAGGTTAAGATATTGCATTTGTAATGTTTCCATTGTGCTTTCCTTCAGCGAACAAGTGGAGCCTGCTTGAGTGAGATGAGGACTGAACGCATGCGGGACACATCTTTTGCCTGCTTACTAGACTTGGGATTAAAGTCACA
This sequence comes from Caloenas nicobarica, assembly GCF_036013445.1. NCBI lineage: Eukaryota > Metazoa > Chordata > Aves > Columbiformes > Columbidae > Caloenas > Caloenas nicobarica. The sequence continues at coordinate 42,541,450 of NC_088284.1, read as the reverse complement.
GAGCTGAGCCACACGTTCCCACTCAGTGCCCGGAAAAATGTCTTCTGCATCATTCACAAAGGCTTCTTCAGCTGCCCTAAAAGCAATGCAATGGACCTTGCATTAATGCCCAACATATAAGGCACTCCTTTCTTCTTAACAGGATGCAGTTTCAGCATGTTTCATAGAAATGTGACCTTACAGCTGCTTGTGGACATTATGGTTACTTAAGCTCCCACTGCCCCAACCCTGGAGATGAAAATAGGTTGCAAGCAGTATGCTATGCACAAGCAGTGCAGAGGATTACTGTGTAAAATGTTGGAATACAGGTGTTTGGTTTTAACAATAGTTATTGAGTCACCACACAAGTTGCCAAGAAGTAGTCCTGTGTAGGCATTTTATTTATGGAGAAATGCCAAAGTCTTAACTAGTTAAGCCTCTGCCACTTGATAGCTTATATTGGACACTCGGCAACTGGAAATTTACAACTCCCTGCAAACACATCTTAGAACAGATTCCATTTGAGGATTTAAATCAGCCCCAAGGCCTACAGGCCATCATAAAACTATCAACTGATGATTCCCAATGCTGGGAAGTGACATCTCAGTTAAGACGCGTGTAGTTAAGCAGCATGAATCAAAAGGAATTTAAGTCATGAATCCCATGCTTGTGGGTGCTATAGACTGAAGTACATCTTGGCTGAGAAGATGACTTGTCTGAGGTCAGCTCACAGAATAAACACATTTCCCCTGCTCTCACCCTAAGGAGGCTTTTGTACATTATGTACAAGTTAGTGCCAGTGTCTTCTCAGCTGTATCATTTTGGCATTGCTATGCTGCCAACCGCATTGCTTCAATGTGGGGCTAACACTCCAGCATCTAGTTTACATGAACTGTGGAGCCCTGGTAGCTGCCCAAGTACAGAAGCAGTGAGCATCCAGAGATCAGACCAAATCCATTTAGTCCAACAAGCAGTACAGAAAAAGCAGCAAAGATGACTCTCCCATGAGGGTTCAGCACTGTTCACAGGGATGATAAGGTTACAGACACCACTGAAGACAAGGGTCACTACAACACTGATATTTTATGTGACATGACACTTTTAAGGAGCAGTGAAGGGTTTTTTTACTTAACTGTTCTAGGCTGTAGCAAGGATGATTTATGTTTGTGCTTAAAGGTGAAGAGAAAAGAAACAAGGAGAGAAAGTTTAAGTCATATATAGAAAATGAGAATGAGTTTAATGCAGATGATCAACTAGTTGAACATGCACTAGTAGCTTAGCCAACACTCAGGAAACAGGCTGCTAATTTTAGTCTGCAGTACTTATACTGCACATTTGCATTGGATATATGAAGATAAGGATGTTATTAGAAAAATCTGTTAAAATCAACTCCAGAAGACTTCAGAAAAGTCAAACACCACCTGTAAATCCATCATTTCACAAGTCTTGGTTTACATCCACCTACAGTTAGGTAATTAATTTCACACTGGGCCTTCAATTTTAATGCACTCAAAGCCACACTTTGGCTCACCAATACACCTTCTAAAGGTGTCACCCTAGAATCTGTGACATGGCCATCTTTCAATTCAAGTCTACAAATTAAGGGAAGAAATGAAAATACATGAACAAGCCAACGAACATTGTAAACCTTCCAGACCATGAAAACTAGCATAGTCATTAGTCCTTGAAAGTCATGGCTGTATTCTCATTGATCCATTAGGCTGGCAAAATGTCTATACAGAGCTGCTCTTAAATGTTCTCTCAGTGGCTAATGATAACTTTCCAATACCACCTTCTTGTATTTTTCATCTGTTCTCTAATGGCATCCTATTTCTATATGCACGTATCTCTTCTACCCTGATTTATGGCAGGTGATGCTTTTCTATCTTCTTTGGCTTGCAGAGCTTTATATGCAAGCATTGCTTGAATATTTTTCTGATTATATAGGCAAATGAACACAGAGCAGGAGCTCAGTGCCTATTACAGAGAATGCAGAGCTAAACATGGTGCTTCTCTGTGGAAGTGACTAGGACTAAATAGATCACCCCTGTGAGACTGCAGACATTAACCCAGATAGTCAGTAAAGTATCTTGCTAAGCAGTGTTCACCGGCCTGGAAACAACTGTAAACCCCTACATCTAGAGACCGCTGAAGTCACTACCAAAATTCCAGTGGTATGCATACTACCTGACTTCATCTGAAAATGCTGGATGTCATGCAGTGTATGGGATCCTTATAGGAAAACCACGAATTTTGAGATCAGAGTCAGTCCAAAATGTAAAGGCTATTTACTTATACTAGTTTATACTGTCCTGAGATATTCAGAAGTCACCTGCAGACATCCAGCACTACTTCTGATCATCTTTATTACCTAGTTGACTAGCAAACAGAATTAGTAGTTAAGCAACATACACATAACCAATCACGTCAGCGAAGGGTTGTTTGTAGAAAGCTTCGTCTGCCACCCTAGGTAGCAAGTAGTCCAACAGGCAAGCAAGCAGGCAGGAGAAAAGAGATAAAGATGAGAAGTAGGGAACACATCTGAAAGGAGTTCAACAAGCACATTAACCTTGTATTATCTAGACTTACTGTGACAGAAAAGTACCTACCATACGGAATGTATCAATTAAGCCACTGACTCAGAGGGGCAACACAAAAGCTCTGCTACACCCTACAAGTTGGGACCAGCTAGTTTTAGAACTCAGGGCCCAGTGTTCGCACTAGGCTACTTCCAGTGGACAGAAACTGCCATTAGGAGAGAGATCTCACCAGGCTGATGAGAATGCCAAACACCCCTTCTGTGCAACACTTGTTAAATGGACCCGGCTCCAGAATGTATATCAAACAGTGGCCACAATAAAGCTATCAATGAGCTCTGGCCACCAGCTGGAAAGAGTGCCAATACTGTTTCCCTTTCTTGGCCCAACCAAAGGACTGTGCCTCAGTGAATGGAAGTGTCAAATCTGCAATTCTGTAGAAAGTGTAGGCCTCCTTTCTTCCTTTAAAAATAGAAAGAGCCTACCTAGGACTCTACTTACTCAAGACAAACCTGCTGGCCATTTTGATAATAGAAATGGTGTTCCAAAGAAAAAAAAAAGAAAAAAAAAAAAAAAAATCACGAACCCACCAACGAACAGGTCATATTGGAGTCTGTGGATTCCCAAAGTATAAAGCAACCCTGATAATTACCTGGACAGAATGACGCTGGCAACTCGAGGCCAGAAGTAGAGATCTAAGTGGTATTAAGTCAGTACTATAGCATTTACCATCACATAGCTTGAAGTCAAAATTCCACAGGGAAACTCTAAGATAGTATAAGACCTTACTAAACTAGCAGCCAAGTCATTAGTTTCTGCCATAAATTAGACAATTCAAACCCAACATAGAACAGCCAGCATTTAGATCTTCACTAGCAGAACTGGGTCAGGTTATTTCTCAAACTACTTCAAAAGTAGCAGCCAAAGGTTTTAAGATATCTAATAAAATAACTTGGAACAAAAACTAGAAGGCCACTTCCATGTGTTCTAAAGACAGCAAATTAGATGGCTAGTTTCAAGGCAGGTAATTACAGTCCCCAAAGACTTGTGCAGCTAGAAGCATGCAAACTATGGGTAGATTAAAACTTTTCTGGCCATGTTCGAACTTTGTGTTTTAAGGAATCTTCAGTAATTTTGGTTGACTACCTTAATGCCTTCTCTTGCTATTCTTGGGCATTTAATCTAGAGTCTAAGAAAACTTTAAAAGATAGTCTACCACTGGAGACCCATTTCTCAGTAGGAGAGGTTACTTTAATGAGCTGAAGGACTAGTGCCTTAGGACACACTAGAAGTATTCTAATGTTTCTCTCCTATTACTTTCATATCCAGTACCATAACTCTTCAAATGGCTGGAGAAACCTTACCTGTTGCTGGCTTTTGTTTTCTGGAGCTTTTCATCTTGCCTTGCATACCATTCCTCCAACTCCTTTATTGCTTTTTCTTTCCATTCTGCTTCCTGCTTTCGTGAGTTAGCATCTGAAGATTTAAGAATTTATCTGTCAGTCATGTTTGTTTCAGCTGGATCTTGCTAACATTTCATCTGATGGCTCAGGGTGCACTCTAGTGCAGACAGTTGCTTGATCTACTCAGATGTTTATGAGCTTTCCTGATTTACGCCACAAGAACTCTAAATACCATCAACATTCAGAGGATTAGCTAAACAGAATGCCTGCACTGCATAGCTGCAACAGTCCACTTCAGTTTAGGATAGGCATTTGCAGACTAATTCAGATTCAGTAAGTCTGTTGGCCTGCAAATTGTTCAAAACCAGAACTGACCACCTTGCTATGTTAGTGCTAGAACAAAGCTCAGTAAACCCTCTGTGCTCAGACAAAGTGAGGGACCCTGGCACTAAGCATGCTTTTACACCCAGCCTACAGTCCTGAACAAGCTCATCTGCTATAACTAGCCCAGAAGTAGGCACCAGGCTCAGCTCTATCCAGAATCACATTGTACAGAAGGTTCTAGCCTAACAATTTCCAGGAAAGCCTCCTCTCTAGAATAAGTAGAAAGCATACCAGTTTGTAGGCTCTTAGAAGCTGTCCACAGGGAAGTATCACTGCATTTGATAAGTGTATTTAGCTTAGTTACTAGTCTGTTACTTAACTTAGCTATTAGATTAACATTCATGTGACAACAGATGGCCTCAGCAATTACAAAATGAGCAATCTTTATCCTTTGAAAAAAGTGCTGACAGCTGCAGTATTTATTCACTCTTTTCTGCTGATAAAGCTGCTCATTTTCTTGTTAGCTTATTTGTAAGTAAAGGGCAAGCCACATGAATACTCTAAGGTTCAGAGAGGCATTTGTTTTCTTACTCCTATACCAGTACCAAGTCTGCTTACTGAAAGCCTCATCCAGACTTGCTGCTTAAACTCAAGCAGCATGTTAGATTTTCAAGAGCCGGAAGCCATGGTTGAGAATTCTGCTGCTTAAGAAGCTGCCACCGAGTTACTCACAAGCAAGAACACTAATGCAAACACTCTCCTTACCAAGTTGCTCCAGGCGCTCCTTTTGCTCCTCCCTCCACTTACGAATACTCTCTGGTTCTGACTGCAGTCGATCTACTTGGGATATGGCAGCATAGGAGTCTTTTGGACCATTACTCTCCTTAAAGTGAAGGAAAAATAATGTAATATTTCAGATAATTCCCTGCAAGCTACACAAAATTAGACTCTACTTGAACTGAGCACATAACACATTTATCTGATGTTATACCACATTGCCACCATTAACATGAAAAAGTTCTTGCCACAAATTACAGCAGGATTGAAGCAAATTAATACAGAACTGCCTCTAGCAATCACGAAACAAACACGAATTCAAGTTGACTGGAAAGTCAAACTGTGCCAGAGGTTACACCTGAAGAAAGAAGACAATGCCTAGCATTTCACTATGCAGTTGTAGGCCTAGAGATCCTCTAGTTCATTTCACCTTAAATATTTGCTGTGAAAGTAATTTTTAGTTTTATTACGATTTTCTGCATAGGAGTTTAAAACATTACCTACAATCTATCTGTCTACTTCAGAGACATTTGCGAACTTAATTGATATTGAAAGCAAATATCCTTTAAAGATATTACAGGATTTGGATTGCTGTATGCAGCTTAGAACGAGGCATTTCAACATTTAAGCATCACCACAGTGATGCCAGCATACTTTTTACCAAACAATAGCTCAAAAACTTGCAATGAATAGGGCTATCATTAATACACCAGATTTGCAGAGCTAATGAACATTGTGCTGTTTGGCACAGAATATACTCCAAGGTCAACAACTTTAATTGGTTCACACTACTGTAAACAGACTTAAGAGATACCTCTCCTGATAGTACCAGATGGACTGCAGCTAATGAAAGATCTGGCTGCATTTTGTCCCTCAATGAAGGAATAAAGCAAAGAGAAGGAGCTAGGCTGGTACAACAGCACCAGGCTTCACATTCAATCCAAAACAAAATAAAGTGGCCAGTTGCAGAGCCAAACTAGTTACAGGTTTCTAAATCAGAAGTTACATATAACCAATTAAGTTTTTCTTCCTCATGAAGAGGAAGCTCTATCAACCAAAGCAGCTGGTCACTTAGAACTGCAAACACAAAATCAAGATATTTCACTTACTTTCTGCTGTATAAGGAAGCACAAAGGGCCAGGAAGATACAGTTTTCCCATCAATTTCACAGCAATGGTGAGGATATACAAACCGTTGGCAGCAGTGAAAGCTGGTTTTGTCTCCACAAAGCTCAGTGTTCACTCAAAACTCTGTGGAGAAGTAGCTCATATGCTGCCCCCTTCCCAAGTATTAATTTAATCAGAGCTATCTAGCCAACTCTGATATCAAGCAATGACAATGCCTTAGCCAAACCTGTGTGAAATTCAGTTACACCAGAGACTGCATTAGCATGCCTCATTCCTCCCTGACACTAATAAAGCAAGTATCTCCTCCTTTTGTTGTTACCATAGCTGACTAACATGCTTTCATACTATGACTGAGCTATTTAGCCAGCCACTTAATTTCATGCAACTTTGTCACTAAAAAGTATATGATGTTTTCAGTCAGCTCCTTGCACAAGAAATCTTGGTAAGACAACCAGGATGCATGAATTATTCTTAAAGAATAAGCAATTCAGAAAAATCTGCTTTAAACGAGGCAGTCAGAGTTTGCTTTCAGCTTGTTAGCCAATGTCAAGTCAACATTAAGTCATACAACATTAAGCCTGTCAGTCTACTTACAGCGGTTATGTCCTATTAAGCCATAATTCAAAATGAATTGCTGCTTTAAGTTGCCTCTAAGTTCAGAGGAGGGGCATATAATAAGAACATTAACAGCATTATGAGATGACCTATCAGACTAGAAGTTCCTCTTCAGAGATGAGATAAAAGTACATCGGAGACAAGAAGTGGGAAGTATTAACCTAAATTAAGGTAAGTTCTCAGAGTAGAACAGCACATTCTAAGTACAGAATACTTCTGTCTTACCTGATGGACATTTCCATTAACCTCTCCATCAACAGCACCTGTAAAGAAGTGACTGTGGTTTAGCCGTTTGAAAAAAGACAAAAAAGCCAGATTTACTGATAACAGTAACTTGTATGGAAAGCCTTACTAGGGTATCTAAGGTGGGAGCTATGCAAATAAGTGTTACTTAGTACTCTGCAGGGTCACTTCCTTATCTTTGCACTTTTCTGTATAGGCACAAGCAACCAAGTGTGCCATTACTCTGCAGAACCAGTAACACAAGACCATTTCTTCATCATGCTTCAAACTACATAAACAGAAGAGCTGATACTGCTGAGAAGCTGCCACAGACAATGTTGTAAAGTTACTCCCATTACTCCTCCCTGTCTTAGAAGCTGACTACTGGACAACTGTTTGGAAGTTAAGAAGTGCACCACTGTTTTAGTCTCTATTTGGAAGTTCAACAATCCTGCAGCCAACACTTAGTAATTCTTACCCTAGTTTGGTTACCTCCTTATTCCTAATCAGCTCAAAAGACACTGCTAACATTCCTAGCAAAGCCACCTTTCTGCCACCTTCTGTGAATACATGTTTGATACCTTCTTACTTCAGCTGCGGCATTATTCCCTGTGAGGCGACACTGGTAGTACAGCCTCAGGAACAGAATCAGCTAGAAATCTTTGCTTCAGAACCCAAAAAATTCATCTTATTAAAACACAGCCATAGGGAACCTATGTCAGTTGTGACACAAATGTTTCAGTTTGTGAAACTATTTACATCTCCAGACTACATAACACACACGAATATTTTCAATGACTGCTTAATCTCAGCAAGGCATCTCTCTGGAACAATGCTACGTAACATCTGCCTGCATGATCTAACAAATTATTTTACTACCTTTGTCTCACCCTTAATGCTACTGTGGATAAACTTATCACACAGAAGTCTTTCCACCATGTTACTACACTCTTCAATGGAAGAAGGGGCTGTACCAAAGTCATCCAGTAGTAAGCAGAAAGTTCTTTCGCACTACCTTCTTAAATGAGATAGCTAATAAAGCTAAAACTAAGAGCATTACGCTGCTGTGTCCTCTATTCCTCTAGTGTTAATGGCACATAGGAAGCTCTTCATACTCCCCTATCAGGAAACTAGGCAAGTATTATTAAGTCCTTATCCCTGAGCCCTGAATAGCAATCATTAATTGTATTAGGTAGAAGACTATAGAGTCATCAGTTCAAACACAGTAGTTAAGCTGGAAGATACTAGTCTCCAAGAACACAGTTACTAGCTTCAGTAGGGTAAGACTCAAGTTGACAACAACTAGCTTTTCAGTTGTGAGAACCCAGTATTTTATAACTAGAAAGTATCTGAAAGATGGTAGTTACTCTGCCCGATTGCTACTCCTCTGCAAGTTACAAGAGCCAAAAAAAACTGGTTTGAGAGGCATGTAAAGCTAACAGCATCTGTCCACTTCACAGTAGCTACCCTGTCCATCACTTAACATCAACCCTCAAAGCAGATTTGTAAGCATCACTGCACATACACTGACTTCACCAGTTACAGCTACAGTTACAGTGCTACTAAATAGTTAAGACGACTAAAACCCACAAAGAAAACATGCTTACATTTCATTCTCATACAATTTAAGCCCATCTGCACTGCAGACACATGCTGCAGCTGTTCACCTCATTTTGATATGGATGCAATTAAAGCTAAGTCAGGGTCTATAACTCATATTGACATCAACATCTTGAATAAGTCAGCTGCCCACTCTGCCTACTTTGGAAGGGCAGAGAGCAATTCACACATTCAGACAATCAAACTGGAGACACATTTATTGCTACAACACCCAAGAGAGGTTAGCCTTTAAATATATGTAGTTGTCTTCTCCAGAAGGAAGACAGTTCATGAGAGATTCCATTGGAAGCACTGACTCACCAGCTAGGTGAGAGGGCTAATAAGTCTTAAAGATTCTTCTAAGAACTGTGATTATACAATTAAGTTTTCTTGTTACATCAACAAACATTCATTAAGGTCTTCAGAACTCAGGCTGGTAGTCTGCTGAGGTAAAAGGAAAAACATCATTGCTGAGGGTTGCAGCAGAGATAACACAGACATGTGTCTTAGGGCTGCTTTCCTTCTGCATAGAAACAGTCACTAACAGGCACAGAACTATGTGTTTCCAGAGGGCACCCAGGTCAGAAACACTAAAAATATTAAAACAAACTTCTCACCTGTTTTGAGCTCCCTAGAACTTGTGATTAAGATGCAGAGTCAGCTTGCTGACTGAGCATACTACAAACAGAAGAAGAAATGGCACTGTACCAGCATGCTGTCATATGCCAATATAAGTATGCTAAGTGGAACAAGACCAATACTCAAACATTCATTTCTCTCTCTGTATTTGTATAGCTCAGTATGAAGTCGAGAAAAATTCACTGCTTGCCGCCTTCATATCAGTAATCAATGCTACTTGTGTATCAGATGTATTTGTCCATGGAAACATGTTATTTCATACCTGACTTTCCACAGAAAAAGCCCAAATACTGTCAACAGCTATTATCATTTTTCCATCAGCCATGAACAATGAGAGCTCTCTACTTGCTTCAGAGTCCACCCAATTCTATCACAGTCTTGCATCTTGAAGCTCCTGAAGTTAACACTGCACATTTAGAACTATTCTAGTTAGTAATGATCCATAGTCCTTGACATTTGCTTCTGAACTTAAGATAAAGCTTTATTTCTATGGACACTGTTGCAAAAAACATGTCCAAACATCTACAGTTCTGTAACACATGCTAACAGTAGTGTAATAATGAGTTTCCATACAGCAACCCAGATACTTTTGAGAGTCTGAAAGAGTTTGGAGAGAATAAGCCATATCAGTTACCTTGCATTCACAGGACAGAAACAACAGGGCTGGGTAGCTTGAAGATAAATACCGTAACAGTTTTGTCACTTCAGTCCTACAAGTCAACAATGAAGGCAACTGAAGGCAACTACTTGCGTTAACACTGGACTCAGTAATACCTGGCATAAAAGGTTTGCTTAGTCTTGTTTACGAGCCTGTCTGAAATCTCTCGATGCAGAAGACAATGGCTATCAGAACAGAGGCAGAGCTTTGCTGAGATAGGTCTTATAATACAAGTCCAACCATCTATGAGTTCCTAATACACACATTAGTTCCTCCTGCAGTCTTCCTATCCCGTTATGCTTTGGACAATAACCTCAGACAGAAAAAATGAACCTCAATATGTCCATACATAAAAGTATTCTTATGAGCTACTTTCAGCATCTCTTTTAAACAATAAGTACTCTACTTCTTCATTGTTACTTTGAGTGAACTAGTAGCTATAGTTAAAAGATACAGAAGAACATAACCAAGTTTAATATATTCTGGCATAAGGTTAAATAACTTCACCACTCAAGGCCTAGTTTACCATCCTTTTTCTTCTGAGCACAGATCATGTCCTCCATAAGAGGATGAGAAAGAAGAATCTTCTCTGAAGTTTGTTTAGATAGTTATGCAAGTTATGCAAGAAAATGAGGAACAGTTTTTCTACAGCACTCCCTTTTTGCTGAAGCAGTGATTACACTTCATCTTTCAAGGGAAATAAGATTAGCTTTCACACGCACAGGAAGCTTGAACAGGATAGCTATTTAAATAATAAGTAGCCTACTGGCTCAGGCCGGTATTCCAACCCTGACCATGGCAACATGAAGTGATACTGAGTAAGACAGATGAGCTTGACAACATTCTGCCACTCACCCCATATTCCCCCAGTATCTACCATTACTACGATTAACAGAAATATACACTAATAATAGTTTCTGTATTGATATTAACAGTTCATGGAGCTCACTACTGTCCATGTACTTGTCTAATTTTTTTTTAGAGGCTGCAATTTAAAAACTGTTATATGAAACACGATGTTTCTTACAAGTGTATTTCAAGAAGTTGGTGATTGCTTCTCACAACATTTGAAGTTATCTTCAAACTTCAGCTGAGAGCTGCCTGAGTGGTGACTTTTGGCCCAATATTTATAAAGAAAATTTGTCCAACAGACCTGTAAATAAGGAGTTCAAAAAGGTCACTGTTAAAAAAAGTAAATCCACAAATCTCTGATCACAATGCTTAAGGATTTATTTAAGAATTTTTATTATTTCAAAAAGAAATCTGCATTCACCTATTTAACTTAATAACAAAACAGTTTAACAAACTCATATGTACTAGAGACTAGAGTTTTCTGATATTTGTTAGGATACTGATCAGATGATTAAAAAAAATCTCAAACACAAATGGCAACAGAAGTCATTAGTTCATTTGTCACCAGGCCTGAACCAGTACATTTTGCACAGCTGTACTTCACTCTATTTAACAAGGAGGGAGTGAGTACAGGCTCTGACAGTCAACAAATGGACATTCTGTTAAACAACTGGACGACCAAGAGTCCACAAACAATCTCCTAAGCCTATTCAACAGGCCAGAGCATAGATGCAACACCAGTGCACACAAGAAAGCAAGATCACATACAAATCACACCTAGACTTCCCAAATCCTTAAATCACATTATCATATTCATTATTTTATGACCCTCTTTCTAAAGAAAGTTCTCCAATAACAGTTTTACATTCCGTGACAAGTGAATTTACATGACTTGAGAAAAAAACTCTTGAAAATCAGCTTAAGAACTACTTTTACCTATCAGGCCAATCTAGAAGTATTTAACAAGTTCACTTTTTGAGAATGAATCACTCTGCAATAGCCACATTGCACACATGTAGAGAAGGTAGGATCTAGTTCCTTCTAGCACCCTGTCAGAACAGCTGATGTCAGAACTTTCTCCAAAGAAATTAGTCCTCAAACAGCTAATTTAGTGTTTCAGAGTCTGTTTAGAATGTAAAGACAATATAAGGAATAATGCTTGTCTGAAGCTTCTAAAAGTAAGAGGGGAAGCGTCCACTGTGTCTGTTTCTGCAGTATACACGGAACACGGAAGTCAAGTTATGCCTGATATCAAAACAGGATAGTGTTCTGATAATTATTATCTTCATGTTCTAGTCATTGAGCAAGTCACTCCCCTGTAAACACCCTTTCAACAAGATGTAGCCCATATGTCTTAAACTTCACAAATGAGCTGACTCTAAGGGCTGCTCTACCACTAAGTAAGCACTGGAAGCAGGAGGTCTCCATTACTCAGATGGGCTCTATTCAAAGAGATACTGTGAACCTGCATCCTCATACAAAAGACATGCCAGTAATTTCAGAAACCAAGTTGTAAAATGAAGACTAAATTCCAAAGAGGCTCCAATGAACTGGGGAGCAAAGTTATTCAACTTAGTCTGAAGAAGAGTGGCATCTTTCCGAAGTGTGAAAAGAATGTCACATGAGAGCAAATATGCTCCTATGTACCCAAGTACAAGGAAAGTCTTCCAAGAGCGTTGAAACATCAGTTAAGCACAGCATCATCCTACATTCACGACTGCTTTCCACTTAAACTTCAGATAAAAAACCTAAACCTTTCGTAAGCAGAAGTTTTCATTCAGGGCTGCTTTAGCTACCATTAGACTAACAGAAAACACACCAACCCCTAGTTTCCAACATATGTAGCCACTCTCCTCTGAACACAGTGTTCTCCAGTGTCAGTTTTCTCACATTCAGTACAAAGGTTACCAAGGAAGAAAGGCTAAAGGCTTAGTAAAATTAAACATTAGCTCAACTGCTAGCATACTTTAAGACTAAGATCACTGCTTCTGAAGACAGAAACACAAGTGGCAGAACACAACATATAGACTTATCCTTCTTTCAGTGGATCTTCATCTCAGGCAGGCTGACGGATTAGAGGAGATCAGAGCTCCTCAGCAGTGTTCTCTACCGACTATACTTCAGCAAGCCTGGGCACCCAAGAGTCTTTAGGCACCATAAACTATGAACGCCACCCCATCTGAGAGGGCATGGTGTGAACTTAGACAGAGCACACCCAGGACGACCAAGACAGCACACCATGGCCCAGATCTAATCCTGGGACCATTTCCGGACAGCCTGGCCCCGCTCACCGGTGGCATGTGCTCGGGCAGAAAGCTGAGGCGAGAGACCCACCGGCACCGCCTCGTCCCGGTAACAGGCCCTCCGAGAGAAATGGGAAGCTGCGAAGCGCCGCCAGACCGGGATCCCTCTCCTTCCCGCCCCGCCCGCTGGGCACCGCGCCTCCCTCCGCGGTACCCCCCCCGCCACGGGGAGAGGCGGCAGAGTGGGGCCTGCCCTGCCCTCCCTCCGCGCGTACCCAGGCCGAGGCCATCCGGATCCTGCATCGCCGCAAGCACTTCGCTGCCCTCCAGGATGCCCACGTCGTTCTCGATACCCGCAATCTCGTTCTCCTGCTGCGCCAGAAAAGCGGCGGCAGGATCCTCCTCGGCGCCGTCCAGCATCCCGTTATCGCCGCCAGACAGTGGCTGCTGCTGAGTAAGGAAGACCTCCTGGTCAGCCATTGAGGCGAGACACAGCGCACTCACTCAGCCGCGAGCGCTTGCCGCTTCCGCACCTGCGCCTAGGCCGGAAATTAGCGACAAGAGGAGGGCTCCCGGCCTATGCCAATGAGAGCCGAGTACCGCCCAGTGGTCAAGCCAATCATCGAGCAGTGGCGGCGGAGCTAACGGAATTCTCCGCGTGATACCCTGGGCTCGAGCCAATCAGCGCAAGAGCGTCGTTGGGCGCGCGGAAGAGCGGGGTGCGGGGGTGGGATGGGGAGGTTGCAGCGCGGCGGGCGGGGCTTTCATACTGCAGCTGCTCGCTGACCCCCAGTCCTGGCGGCGCGTGGAGGAGCTGGGTGGTGCCGAGCGCGGGGTCTGCGCCAGCGGGCGGCGGCGGTTCAGCGTCCGGCCTGGGCCTGGCCTCGGGCCTGGCTTTCCGCGCGGCCAGCGAGTGACAGAAGTGCTTGGGCTGGCTACTCCAACCTGCTCGCTCAGGCAGGGCCAGCGAGAGCAGGCTTCCTGGGACTATGTCCAGTCTGGTTTTGAGTATTCTCCAGAGATGAAGATGGCACAAGCTCTGTGGACAACCTGTTCCAGTGTTTGACCAACCCACAGTAAAAAAAAAAAAAAAAGTGTATTCTTGTGTTCAGGTTTGATTTGCTTTTTTTTTTTTTTTTTTAATTTCGTGTCTATTGGCTGCTGTCCTGTCACTGAGCGCTACTGAAAAGAGCCTGACTCCCTCTTCTCCATTTTCTCCCATCAGGTATTTGTACGCATTGACAAGATCCCCCTGAGCCATCACTTCCCCAAACAGTCCTAGCTTTCTGCCTCTCCTCCTACGAAAGATGCTTCAGTTCTAATCATTTTTGTTGTCCCACCCTGGACTCACTCCAATATGTCCATGTCTTTCTTGTACCGTGAGCCCAAAACTGGATTCAGCACTCCAGATGTGCTAAGTACAGAGGAAGGATCACTTCCCTTGGTGTGCTAGCAATGGTCTTCCTGATGCAGCCCAGGATGCAGTTGGCCTTCTTCATCATAAGGGCATATTGCTGGTGGATGGGCAGCTTCTTGTTCCCAAGGACCCCAAGGTGCTTCTTTGCACAGCTACTCTCCAGCTACTCAGCCCCCAACATGTACTGGTGCCTGGAGTTATTCTTACCCCAGTGTAAGACTTTGCATTTCCCATTGTCGAACTTCACAAGATTCCTCTCTGCCCAATTTGTCAGCCTATCAAGGTCCCTCTGAGTGGCAGCACAACTCTCTGGTGTAACAGCCACTCCTCCTGATCTTGTATCATCTGCGAATTCAGTGAAGCCACATTCTGCCTCATCATCCAGGTCATTAATGGAGAAGTAAAATAGTAATGGCCCCAGTATCATTCCCTGAGGTATACCCCTAGTGACTTGCTTCCAACTTAACTTTGTGCCACTCACCACAACCTCTGGGCCTGGTTGTTCAGCAGGTTTTTGCTTCACCTCACTGTCCATTTGTTAAACCCCTAATTTGTCAGCTTGTCTATCAGGATGTTGTGGAAGACAGTGCTAAGTTAAAAGCCATACTAAAGCTAAGGTAAACAACATCCCACTACTCTCCATGCATCCAACAAGGTAGTCAGCTTACTGTGGAAGGTTATCAGGTTGGTTAAGCATGAGTTCTCCTTTGTAAACCCACACTGATTACTCCTGATCACTTTCTTGTCCTTCCTGAGATTGGAAATGGTGTCCAGGATTAGTTGCTCCATTGTCTTCCAAGGATTCACGTGAAGCTGGTTGGCCTGTCGTTCCCATGATCTTCTCTTTTGCCTTTCTAGAAAGACAGATGTGACACTTGCTGTCTTTCAGTCTTGAGGAACACTCCCAAATGCCATGGCATTTCACAGATTATCAGGAGTGGCCTCCCAGTTACATCAGTCAATTTACCCAACACTCATCGGTGCAACCTGACAGGCCCCAGGGGTTTATGTATGTCATTTGTTTAATTGCTTCTAAACTGGTCCTCCTCCATCCAGATAAGTCTTCCTTGCTCCAGACTTTTTCTCTGCTTGCAGAGCATTGGGATTCCTGAAAGGGAGGATCATTTACTTACAGTAGACCTAATAAGGTGCTCCAAATTTACCTATAATCCAAGGTGGAGTGTCTGATTTAGATGCATAAAAATCCAGTATACAGATAGGTGTCTTTCTTATAGTGAAACAACAGAATGTGGCTCCCCATGAATCATAGAATCACAGAAACATTAGATCATTTTGGTTGGAAGAGACCCTCAGGATAACACTGGCACTAAACCATGTTCCTAAGAATCTCATCTACACATGTTTTAAACACCTCCAGTGATGGTGACTCAACCACTTCCCTGGACAGCCGCTTTCAGTGCTACACAACTCATTCCATGAAGAAATTTTTCCTACCATCAAATCTGAACCTTCCCTGGCAAAACTTGAGGCCATTTCCTCTAGTCCTATCACTTGCTACTTGGGAAGAGACCAACACCCTCCATGCTACAACCTCCTCTCAGGTAGTTGTAAACAGCGACAAGGTCTCCCCTCAGCCTCCTTTTCACTGGGCTAAACAGCCCCAGTTCCCTCAGCCGCTCCTTATATGACTTGTTTTCCAGACCCTCCACCAGCTTTGTCACCCTCCTCTGCACTCTCTCCAGCACCTCAATGTCTTTCCTGTAGTGCGGAGCCCAAAACTGAACATGGTATTCAAGGTGGGGCATCACCAGTGCTGAGTAAAGGGGGACGATCACTTCCATAATCCTGCTGGCCACACTATTCTTGATACAAGCCAGGGTGCTGTTGGCTTTTTTGGCCACCTGGGCACACTTCTGGCTCATATCCAGCCAGCTGTCAATCAACAACCCCCAGGTCCTTTTCCTCCAGACAGCTTTCCAGCCACTCTTCCTCGAGCCTGTAGTGCTGCCTGGGGTTGCTGAGACCCAAATGCAGGACCCAGCACTTGGCTTTGTTAAACCTGATACAATTGGCCACAGGTCAATGATCCAGAATGATCGATGAGGTGCAGAATGAGTATGTTAACCTTGCCCAAACCCAATACAAGTCACAAATGCTTGAGAAGAATCTGGCTGCATAGCAGCAACTCATACAATAAATCTACTACAAATAACTCTTGAATTCTGAGCCTATATCTTCCGTAAACTATTTTTCAAAGTGTGATGTTTTTAAATTGGTTTAGTTGATCCTAAAATGAATGACAGGCACTTGAAATAAAGGAATTGTTGAAGTACATGCTGAGTAGAAATCATAACTTACTGCAGACTGTTGCAACATAAGGAAGTCAAGTAAAGGAGGTTTTGGTACAAGTGAAAAGTCATTCTTCGTTAACAAAGATTTTTCTTTTTCCCTTTCCAAATTAATCACCATTTTTAGAACTTTGAAAGGTAGTTTGACTCCTTGGGAAACTGAGTAATCAAGACCTTCTGAAGGATCTCCCAGACTTTTCTCATCTCCATCCCTTCTGGTATAGTCAGAAGGTATTTGGACTGAGAATATTCTTGAGGTCATCTTTCACCTGCATAAGCAATGCCTCAATACAGGAGGGAACTTCTTGTGGTCTCCAACTGAGCACACTGGATGCACTTCTTTTTCTACAAGCTGACATCCAAAATTTTCTGGGGAGCTTTGCACACTCAGGGCGTTTTCCTGTGGAAAGGACAAAAACAGGTTTATGGTTGAATTCAATAAGGAAGGTAAGGTATTGCACCACTTTCCCTAAGCGTCAAAGTAATCTACCATTTGAGCACATAGGAAGCGCCCATTCAACTGCCTTGTCACAATATAAATTAACTTGACTTTTTTCCCTTGGTGATCAAGGCAGTACCATCCATAGGAATGCTTATTTTCCCAGTCAGGGTCCATTTCTCTTTCCTTCCATCACCATACTTGCAAGTGTTAGACCTATTTCCTTGCATCAGCACAATCCCCAAGAGAGTACACTACTCCTCCACAGCTCACCATGATGTGGAAGACTAAACCTATAGGTGGTACATTGGTCCAGGGATTGTATTCTATGTCACATCTCTGAGCTGTCTTTGAGGAAGTGGTCTGGTCTGTTGTTTCTCCAGTGATATTAACTGCTAACTTTGTACTAGGAGAAGCTGCTTTACATGACATGTACTGTGTCAGTTTCAGCCACATGTATGCAAAACACGTAAGCTCAAAAGTATAAGCAAACCCCTCATCATTAAATCTTACATCCTCTTTCTGGCCTTCTGAAATCATTAGAGAGTCAATGACCCTTCCTCTGGAAAAGAAAACAGTATTCAAGCAGTTTCTTGCTTCCTGTCACTCAAAATCATTTCTATCTGAGGCAAAGGGCAGAATGACTGTTGACTATCAGTGTGTCATGGCTGGTAGCCACGAGCATGTTGGTTGAGACCGTTGAGATCCCAAGTCAGTGGATATAGCCAAAATCTTATTGCAATATGTTTATGTTTTAGCCTTCCTGAATTTCACTTATTAGATCAAGGCCAGGTAAGCCTGGTTCTAATTCTGTACATGGAGGTCAACCTCCTTGAGGAGCCTGCCATATACCTGACAGGTGCACAGCATGAGTTCTGAAGTACCCACAAGTCTCTTCATAGGCACTGTTCACCACCTCTTTAAGCTCACACATGTAGACTGTGAGCATATACAACATGGAGCGTATCCCCACAAGGGACCTGAGTGTAAAAACGAAGTTGTGAGCTTTCATGAAATCACACCTGAACTACATGGTCACTTTCAGCGGTTTCTCCATATTATTTTGATATGTCGTTTCCTTCCTGTGAACTGTGTCTTCTCACATTTAGTCATGCAAGTCAAAGGCGCAGATGATAGTGTGAGTTTTTCAGACACTAGCTTTTATGGTGAGATGCATGGTGTCATAAAACACAGCTGTAGAACACCATGGTTTACAGGTATTGAAGTTTTAAGGGGAAAACAATTATCAGCTAGGGCTATCTGTAAAGTTCTAGCATGAGAACATGGATCAGGTCAAATAAGTGGTAGAAGAAAAATAAAATGAGGCTCTGTTCTCATGAGCCTCCTCTCTCAACAGTCTGGAGTAAAACAACTAGAGCTATATGTAGTGTCTCAGAGAGAATTAGTACTACCCCTCAGCTGGTAGTGTGGGTTGAACTCTGACAAGAACAGGATGTGGCACAGTGTTGGCAGGGACTGTGCATGCTGGCCTTCCAAAGAAGTAAATTTAATAGGTAACTGCTATCAGGAAATACATCCTGTCTTCTGTTTGCCAAGTCATCTACCTAAGTACATTACTTTTCCCAGGATATTTTAGGTTTTTGAAAGGCCGCAAAGGAGAAATCTAAACTGCACTATAAGTTACAGACTAGGGGAGACATCTGCTAGAATTGTACTGGCTTGCAACACTGACAAGTATCTTTGAGTGGTGGACAGAAATATGGCTGGCTTAGGCATCTCAGATTATCTCATCTTTACCAGCCATCATATGCATTTCAACTGGCTCAAGAATGTCAAGTGCTTTTCTGAGGTAGGTGATATGATCTCAGTCTCTCACTTCCATGGTTATTCCATAGAGGTATTTAACACGATCTGTCCATAAAGAGCAGGCCAAATTGACTTTCACCTCCAAGAGCAGTGGTGCACAAGGATTTCTTTTCAAGGAGCTAGAAGCCTGAATGGTATGTCAGGACCTGAAGCTGTTGTTATTTGTGCTCTATAACCTGTTGGAGAAAAGCAACCAGATCCAGATTCAAGATGTGCCTCTCACAATGGGAGTCAATGCAAGTTGGTAAGAACTTGTGAAAAACCAGCTGGGAATGGGTTCAGCTATGACCTCAGCCCATGGATTGCAGTGCTGAGGCAGATCTGAGGTCAATCTGCAATGTCAGACAGACAGACCAGGAGTCTGAGGTATAGACCAGCACCCCTACAGCACCACTTAGGCAGGACTGACAGCCCTAGCCTAAGCTGACATGGGACTACTGAGCCCATGGACCCTGACACTAAGTATTCTGTTTATTCTCACTGTTTTGTGTGTCACCCCAGCCTTTCTGCTCCACATACTTTTCAACTGCTACTCTGACATTTATTAATTTCTGTCCTTTGGCTTTCCCTTGTGCCTTTTACAAGACTGCGGAAGCTTTTTAAACTAGTAATTTACACACCTCTCAGCAAGGGAGAGAGAATTATTCCTTCCTCCCTCCCTCTGTCCTCAATTTACAGAGTGTACCCACCTCTCTTCTCTGCCCCTACAGAGTAGAACTGAAATACAACAAGATTAGAGTGGACAGTGTCTATTTGTTCCCAATGAAAATTTAGAGATGCCAAAGACCAGGTATTTTATATACATTGTGTTGGTTCAGCACACTACCTCTGCTGATTTGTAGCTGCAAGAATTCAACACTTCTGTAAACTAAATCGTAATGACTTGAATAAACCAGCCATAAGAGAAATAGTCCCAATTGGCAATTAGATGTGAAAAGCTTGTTTTAGTGATTTGCCAAGTATCACCCAGCAACTCAGCAGCAAATACAAGGTGAATCAAAGCTGACTGAATTTAGGGACCAGCTTTTCTCTTCCATAAAGCTTTGATCACTGTCAGCCTGCTACTTTCTAAAACACAGAATATACAGACTTTAGGACAATCACCTCCACTATACTTGGTACAATCTGGGGAAAGATTCCTTTGGGATGGATATTTTGCTGACTGTTCTGTAAGTATGCTCAAAGAGGCAAAAATGATAAATGAAAAACAATCCTAAAACTAGCAACCCTTATCTTTTGAGGTTTTTATAGCCCTAAACATGTGCTTTGTGTCATAGCCCCAATCATGTGCACTGTCAAATCAAAAACCAGTGTGTCCCAGTTATATACACAGGGTTGGAGCATATAGATCTCTATTTCTTCAACACAGGAAATAACTGAAGGAGAGGAGACAGTTGTGCGGAAGAATGGAGAAAATATGCTGATGGCAAGCCTCTGGTGAAATTCACGATCTTTACCAATTTTGAGTCCATTCTAATGGATAACAGCCCTTCACCTGTGACTTTTTGGGAAAAAAGATGATATTTAACATCATCTGTTCTGTATTCTTCACTGTCTCACTCCTGCCTTTTTGTCATGCAGACTCCTTATTCTTGGTCTCATTTGTTTCATATTACTCACCCCACTAAGGAAAGGCTCTTTGAATGTCATTATTTAGTCCCCTCATCTGCTATTTCCAGCAGCATTTCTTGTGAAACCAGTCTCCTTCAAGTTCACCTGTCCCACACGTTTCTGCCCAGTTTCATGGAGTCCTCAGCTCTTGGGCTTCACCCCGTTCTCCCCAGTCCACTGACCCCATATCAGTCAGTGGCACTCTTCATTGTCTCATTATTCCCTGGTTTTCCCTTCTGAGTCCCTTCCCACTTCTGTGACCCTTAATCACTGGTTGTCACTCACACTTGTCTTGCTCACACCAGCCCAGCCACCCCCCTGCAAATACTTTATCCAGTGTCAGTCTCCCGCTTCTTACCTGTGGAAGTAATTTAAACAGTTATTTTAAACTCTACAAGATCTGATGACAGGATAAGTCCACTCATTACTGCAATTTACTGAACTGCTAGAACATCTAGACTCACTCAAAATAAGAAGGCTTGCTTCAAACTTGCAAGAGAATGTTACACAGAGCAAAAGGGAAACATGCTCATAATCTCAGCTAGTAAGAACTAATGTGAAATCTTAAGTTGAGGTGCTGGACTGAAATAGAGAAAATCTACAGAAAACAAATTCTTGCTGTCACCAGGAGGAGGTAGACTGCCTGTGATGGTTGTCTGGGTGGCCCAGTAAAAACAACACTTGTCATTGCTTGTAAGAAACCTAATCCTAGCTCTGCAAGGCCACAGAACTGGTTCACTTGTTATTAGCTTGTGCGAATTTGCTATTTGCAGTGCAAAGCAAAGCTTGATACCAGGTGTCTTTCGTTATAATGTGAAGTTAATGTGTGGGATAACACCAGAAACCTTGAAAATATGTGTACAGGCTGAAAAGAGAAGCTACAAGACTGTAAACATCTCACTGGCAGTCAGCTTCTGGTCATTGAAGAATTATAACATTAAAAGCAGGGAACACTGATTTAGACATAACAAAGAGGACAAAGAAGCAGTCAAACAGCATAAGGTAAATGGTGTGGCCAGGGGAAGCTAACACCCACCAGCATTGCACAGCATATAGTCCAGGGAGAGGAGACCAAAGACTTAAAATGCACTGAGAAACTCGAAGATTTTATAAATGGACTAGATCTTGATATTTGAAAGGAATGGCTGCTGTCAAATGGTCATCATCACTGGATTGTCATGTAATTCTCTTCCTACAAATTATGTCAAAGCTGCAAACACATGACCTTCTTCAAGGACCATGACTCTTCAAAGGTCTTTTATCATGCCAGCCAAGCTCCAGGACTGTAAAAAAGTCTGTTGTCTCAAGCTCTGTAGTTCCTAAATAAAGTGTTACTGCATGTAAATTCAGTTTTAGTAGTGTGATAACTATCAATGTGACAATTATCTCTGATCAGCCCTGAAGTGGTCAGGAAATTGGACTAGATGATCTTTGTAGGTCCCTTCCAACTGTAACTGTAACTGTAACTGTTCTGTTCTGTTCTATCCTATTCTATTCTATTCTGTTCTATTCTATTCTATTCTATTCTACTCTATTCTATGCTAGTGTTCTATTCTACTGAAGTATTCTACCCTGTTAAAGTATTCTTCTCATTATTGTGCACAAATATATCCCTAAAATCCCCCATGTGGATGGCTCACCCTCTAAAATAAAAGACAAACCTCCAGCAGAACCTGTTTTAGACATCAAGCAGAGTTTCACAGAATACAATGTTGGAATTGGTGTGGCCACAGCCTTATCAGGAAGTAAGCGGTAGATGGTATAAAACTCCCTGAGCTGGAATAGTGTTCCACAATTTCTGCTCTTGTATTATTTGTCTCTTGCTTTTGTGCTTTACATTAGTATTATATATGTATAACTGCATATCCTCTTACCTGCAATTCTACTGCTTTAATACAGGATAAAGAAAAGCACAGGGCCTCAAACTTCTGTCATTTTAGACTATGACAGGCAAAATCATATTCTGTCATTGTAAAATTATTCCAGAAGTTAATTATTTGTGGTTTGGAGGCATCTTTTTTTCCTGCTTCTTTACCTGATGGTTGAAAAAGGAACTTGCCCCAAGAAAGAAGTGTCTGTGTCTGTTCTGTGGAAGTGGCAGTAAGCATTTGTGTAGGGAGAACCTTGAGCACCTAATGAACTTCAAGGAACAAGTTTCGGCTTTGGGCTGCAAGCCATGTTGTTTAGTTGAAGAAATGTCCCATAGGCAAGCAGTGTAAACTAAAATTCAGTGAGATGTAGCACATTAGAGACTTGCTTCAAATATTACACTTAAGAAATACTTTCTTAATGAACTGCTCTTTCAATCAGCTAACTTTCAAGAGAAACTTCATTGTAACTATTTTCAGCATTTATATGCATTCTGTATTAAGGCTACACTCACAAGTGGATTTGCACAGCCAATAACGAGTATATTTTTACAGTTTTAAAACTCAACAGACTATGGTATGGCTTTCAATCTTATATAATTCCTGAAATTATATTATTAAGGCTCGTTATGGGATATATTAGTAATATTTGCAACATACTGTTAACTTTTTATTCTCTCTCTAGAAACTGTTCATAAACATACGAAGTAAATACTACCTACCACACAAAACGTAACCATTTTTGTAGGAACTGTATTTTCCTCAGATCTCTTTCTGTAACTCTGGTTCAGCACCCCTAAATAAGTTATGCCTGCATTCATGTCAACCTGTGACTGTAGTCATTGTAGTTGACCAGTAGAGACACCTAATAGGGTTCAGTTATCATGAAATTTTCCTGGCTATGAAATAACCTCCAAATTGACCTGTTTCTAGAAAACTAGTTGGTTCTATATGGATACACACATTCCTACTTTTTATATTGTCTGAAATACTTAAGCAGACAAAGAAAAAATGGTATTTATACTGTGTCCTCTTCCCACCATCATTTACAGATTTCAGTGTTTTATAAAAGACAGCATCCATTCTGTGCATCACTTCAGCACTGATATATCATGGTGTACTGCTCTTCAAGGCCTTTTCTGGTTTGAAATTCAAGCGATTTCTTAGACTGTTTCTCACATAGTACTATACACTTCAGAGTGTGGTGGTTGTGTTCAAGTGGTCACTGTTACTGCAGTTTCTCAGAAGGATGCAGTTCTCCTCAGTGAACAGCCAAGAGCAGCAGAAAGAATGACTACACTACTATAACTGCAGTTGTGCAAAGGACAGTATGTTACTAATATTGTGTGTAGATGAGGCCTTAAGACTCAATTCAGCTTCACCCCACAAAAAAGACACGTACCACAAAAGCATAATAAATCCAATTAATGATTTTCAGTTCCATTAAAACCAGAAGTTTGTCAGAGGATGATTTAGGAGTAAAATACTCCCAGAAGCAGCCTTCATCAGAACACAGATGTATATGTAAACTATTTTTGCTTCTCCAGCTCTAGTTGATGCATGGATTCAGGACTGCTGAGAAAATGGGCTTAATCCATGAACATGCTGGATTTTGGAGAGTACCCAAACACAAGGCTGTTATACACATATGCAGCTCCTTGGAGATACCAAACCTTACTCCAGGTACCCAAACACAAGGCTGCTATACACATATGCAACTCCTTGGAGATACCAAACCTTACTCCAGCTTATTTGACCAACAAATATAACTCTGCTAAATTGATGTTCCTCATCTTGCCTTGGAAGGTATTTTTAAGGAGAAAATTGTGTTCTTTTTTTTCCACCTCAATACATTTTCAACCCACTTGATTACCACAGTGCTAATGGCCCTCTCTTCTCTTGAATCTCTTGTGAGATTTATGATATATTTTTGCATTTGTGCAGGATAGGTGCAAACAAATGTATTATATACTTCTCTAGTCTTATCATGGGAAATCTAGATTTTAAAAACCAAGCTGTATGACCTAGCAAAGTGTCTCAGTTTAATTTCCTCTGGGACAACACGTTTTCTTAGAAAATTAATACATTTCCACCACTTGGAATACAAGGGGAAAGCAAACAAGAGCATCCTGAATGTAAAAATGCAGAATATCCTCTAGCCAGAAATATTCAGCTTTCCAAAATATGTGCCTTAAATATGCAAAGTTCTTATCTTTCATACTTTCTGAGAGTAGCAGTGGGGTTGTTTTTTTTTTCACAGTATTGGGACTTGCAGCAGCAGAACTGTTGAGACAATTGCAGTCCTGCGTTTTGTATCACCAGTATGTGGAGACCTTCCTGATAATCTCACTGTCTCTTTTCCAAGTTTAACCTTACTCTGGTCACCAGAGATCCAGTGAAGCAGTCTCCTTTCCATTCTAGGAGCCAAATACTCTCAGTGTATGTGTGTTCTTTGATCTCATCACGGATTAATGACTAGGGTCAACAGAAAGGACTGTAAGGACTCTTCTGTCTTTCAGTGATTTTGATTGCTCAAGCGAACTTGCTTAACCAGTAGTTTGAGCTCCTTACATAACACAGTCAGCAGCTTCCAGTGGTAATAATGCCCTGTTCGTGTACACATCTTCATCACATCCAGAACATTAGTTCTTAACTCCTGGGGTTCTTCAATCAAGTCTATGCCACCAACACCTAACTTTGCAGGTCTCCAGCAGCCTGTGTCAGGTAGCCACTACCCACTTCCACTGTCCTAAATTTGCCACCTGAATATTGCCTTTTAGTTATCAAAGAGAGGAATGCCTCAACAGTCTCAAGAGGGACAATTAGTAGCCTTCCAAATGTTTCCTGGAAGTAGAGCTCCATGGTGAGTGATTTTATATAGCTGGTTACATGAGATGTGGCTGCTGCTTGATTATCTCCTGTGCATGCCAGTAGTGCTACTCTTGAGCGTTTACAAATTATGTTTAGAGTCCAAGAGATGTCTCCAGTTTGTTGTGGGGTTTTGGGGGGTTTTCTGTTTGTTTCCTTTGGTGGGGGCTTTTTGTTGTTTTGCTTGTTTGGTTGTTTTGTTTTGTTTTTCTTTACAGGCCTGTGGCTTTTTTCATCTTTCCAAGTATGGAAGAGATACTGAAGGAAGTCAGAAAGTAAGACATATATGCCCTGGATGAATGATGGGAGTGTTGAATAACTGTCCTGGTTTCAGCTGGGATAGAGTTAATTTTCTTTCTAGCAGCTGTGTTTTTCATTTGGTGTGAGAAGAATGTTGATAACACAGTTTTAGTTGTTGCTGGGTAGACAGGGGCTTTTTCAGCTTCCCATATTCTGCCAGGTGCACAAGAAGCTGGAAGGGAGCAAAGCCAGGACAGCTGACCCAAGCTGGCCAAAGGAGTGTTCCTTACCATATGACATCATGCTCAGTATATAAACTGGAGCTGGCTAATACCACTTCTTGGGAATGAACAGGTGATCAGTGCTGCAGGCAGTGAGCAATTGCATTGTGCATCACTTGTTTTGTTGTTGTTATTAATATTATTATTACTAGTATTTCTTCCTTTGCTGTCCTGATCTTAATTTAACCCATTGATCTTAATTTAACCCACAAGGTTTCTTTCACTTTCTTATTCTTTTCCCCATCCCACTTGGGGCGGGGTGTAAGCGAGCGGCTGCATGGTCCTCGTTGCCAGCTGGGATTAAACCACAACAGTAACCATGTGAATACCTCTGAATGCAGAGTACTTCTTTCTTCAGAGCTGTTAACTTATTATTTTTCTCCCAACAAAGATAAACTTTTGTATTAAAGAAAAAAAAAAAAGGTGATTAATGTAAGTAAATAAGCAATTACATGTTTGCCAGTCTTATCAGGTTCAGCCAAGAGACAACTGGATTGAAGGAAGAGAGAAATCAAAACAATTTATCATGTTTTTTGAGATCACACTGGTTTGTGGGTGGACTCTATCCACACAGAACAGCTTTGTTTGGTTTAATTCCTGACTAATAACATTACCTTAAAACAGATAGTTCCTGGTTTGTTTTTATTTGAGTTAAAATGTAGTTATTCAATGGCTATGGTCAATAAACCACTACACGCAACAAATGCAAACAGGTTGCTCATTAACCTATCCTGTTAGTATAACTGACCTGCAGAACTTGGGTTCATTTACACAGAAATTTGCTCCTCAAGCTGAACAGTCAATTTTTATTTCACACATATAAATTTTCGTTACAGGGTTCTTTATCCTTAAAGCTCTAGAAGAAGTTAACTCCAATCTTGGGCAAAATGTCACAGCTAAGTTGCAGGTAGTTAATGAGGAAAGCAAAATTTGGAGTGGAAAGAAGGGATATGTGTGTAGCATTATCTGACATTTTTATTGCTATCATCTGTTATACAATGATGTTTAGTTAAAACCACAGCAATAGGTCCTATTTTGAGTCAATTTTGCTTCAAGGGAAAAGGAATTAAGATTTTTTTACACACACACTCCATCTGATTGTGGTTAGAATTGTACATTTATGTTTTACACCTTTTAATTATTTTTGTCTTACAAATAATCTTATCTATATATTTTAAGGCAAAATCAGAATGCAGTCAGCTAGAACATTCTGATCCATTCAAATAATTTGATTTGAAAATTCTAAGTATTTTTGCTGAATGTGTAAAGACTTGCAGTTTTTCACAGAACAGAATTTCTGGTTTCCACAGGGTGCACTTTTATGTAAGGAAAGAAAACAACAACCAGGTTAGAAGAAGGACCTGTAATTAGTTTGGGGGTAAATATATTAAGCAGCCTCTGCCAGGGGCACTTCTACCCAGTTATATCCAGGACAGTAACCTATGCATAATGCAGACCATGTTAATACAATCCACCCACTCCAGCCCATACAGCACCACGAACCGGCGGGGCCCGCCCTACCGCGGCCTCCCGGGGGCGCTCCCGTCCGCCCTGCGCCACCTGGCGGTCCCGCAGGCAGCCACTCCGCGGCTCCGCCCATCTGCTGGGAGGTGCCCAACTGGGGAAGGCGCTGGCGCCCGGCCCCGCCTACCGGCAGCACGGATTGGCTGCCCGCCGCAGGCCGGAGCGGTGGCTCTGCCGAGGAGCTGGGGCGCGTCGGCGCGGCAGCGGCGGGCGGTGGCGTGGCGGCCATCATGTCGCGGGAGTTCGAGCTGTGTCCCGGGCGCCGCATCGGCGGCGAGCAGCCGTGCTTCATCATCGCGGAGATCGGGCAGAACCACCAGGGCGACCTGGACATCGCCAAGCGTATGATCCGCATGGCCAAGGTGCGCAGGGGCTGCCCTGCCTCTGGCGTGGAGGGTGGCCGGGGTGAGGCGGGAGCGCAGCCGGGCCGGCGGGGCGCCGCGCGGGCAGGGCAGCGCCGCCCCGTCGCCCTTTAGCGCTCCCTTCGCCGGGTGGGCAGGCCCGCTCGCTCGGATGAGGCAGGCATCAAGGTGCGGATGAGCGAGAGCCGTAGGGCACGGGCGAGGGCCGGGGAGCCACGGGAGGCCACGAAGCCTCCCGCCCTCCCCGCGGGGGCCACCCCGGTCGGGAAGCGTTGTCTTCGGGCAGCGGCACCGCGTGGGACGACTTTTAAAAATCAAGTAGCTGCAAGCAGACGGTCGTGGTGAGGGCCCCGCTCAGCCGGTTCTCGCTTTGCAGCGTTCTGTCTGTAGCTCACAGCCCGCGATCACATCGTATTTGCTGTCAGGAAGGCCCTGGCTCGTTCCCGGCACACGCAGGTACACACGCAGCCAGTGTCCAAGGGGTGACAGCAATCCTTCAATTCTGTCACCAGCTAATGCTGGTATGGGAAGAATCAAGTAACTGCTGAAGTGTCTCTCATGAACTTCCAATCTGACTTGATTGCACTAGGGTTTTTTGAGGTAATAGTTGTGTTAACTAGTAAGACAGCCAAGCTGTTTTAAAAATTGGTATTTTATTTATTAGATATACCCATGTTAGCAAGTGGCAAATCCTCGTGAAGGAGAAGTCGGGGAATAATGCGTTCAGGCACATGACTGTGGTGTCAGTGCAAAATAGTGTCGTCAAAATTTAACTTCACTGTTTGCATTACTTCAGACAAATTTCAGATTCATACTCCTTGTTCTACAGAATCCCGTCACTTATTTTGTTGTAGAATTATCAGGTGATGGCAGAGCTTGGAAAACACCACAGAAAACAACTCTCCAAATTAAGTGGCATGCACAGCAGAAGGCAGTTCAGCTCTGTAGTTTTAGTATGATTTCCTTCTAGACTGCTGTTCTACTAAGTATACACGCATTTTGAAATAAAAGGGCTCATGTGTGCGGGTCTGCTGTCACGCTGTGTTTGTACCATTCCTGTGATTGCTATGATGATAATGTGAAAATTCGACTGCAAATGAGTACATTAGTGGCACAATCGTTATGCTCAAACTTGAGATGAGTGCAGTTTCACTTGCACTTCCACTCAGTGTGCTCTAGCTTGTTTTGCAGGACTGCGGAGCAGACTGTGCTAAGTTCCAGAAGAGCGAACTGGAGTACAAATTCAACAAGAAAGCCTTAGAAAGGCCCTATACCTCTAAACACTCCTGGGGAAATACCTATGGGGAACACAAACGCCACTTGGAGTTCAGTCATGATGAATATAGAGAGCTAAGAAAATATGCAGAGGAGATTGGCATTTTCTTTACAGCTTCTGGCATGGATGAGGTATGTAAGTCATACTGGAATGACAAGCAGAGTCCAGCTGCTATGTGTGTTGGTTATTACTTGGACATGATAATTCTTACATAAAGGAATACTAAATATGTGTGAATGTTGAATTTGTAAATGAAGAAACTAGAGTAGTTATACTTCTGCTGGTTCACTTGTGTCTCTGCAATGACTGAGTAGATGACTGAGTATTTTGGAAGACCTGCCGTGTATGCTGAGGTATTTATGCACAGTAAATCATAGTAGACAGAAGGCCTCGTTTGAACTCCGGAAACAATCAAGGCTTTGAGAGTTTAGACCAAGACTGGAATCTGCCCACTATCCAATGTTGTTTGGTATATTGACTCCAAGAGTTTCAAACTTCCCTCTGTATTTAAACCAGATTCCTTTGTCAACTTAATCCCTATTATTTCCCTAATTTTTTTCATTTCTGCTGTTTACTAGACCCCAGTTGGTGTTTCTAAGCAGCAGAAATGCTTGTATTCCTTTTTGTTTTACTAATCTCATAGAGAGGGTCTCTACCTTGCCCTGTTGCTCCTGAAGCGTTTACTGATTTTTGTCAGTGGGCTCTTGAACAGTCAGTCACCAGCTTGTGAACTCCCTGAAGCTTGTCTGCTGCTGTTCCCCCTTAAGAGATATATACTTCTTTAACTCTTGGATGTTGCCTACCTCAAAATGATGTTAGTTACAGTATTAACAAATGGCAATGTACAGTTGAAATGTGTAAACTAGAAAGATCAGGTAACAGTTAAACCTCAATATAGGTCAGGGATTATAGATTGTTTTACTTTTCCTTATGGCCTAGAAAATATAGAGAAACAAACTAAAAGAGACTCTCCAGAAGTAAGCTAGCCACTCTTGCATAACGCAAGCACAGCAGTGTCCCTATCTTTCTGCAAGTAGCCTTATCCAGTTTGTGACACGGGTAAGATGTATTCAATATTTTAAGGTGATCTGTTCCATGCTTCACTCTCCTTACCATCTGAGACATTTTGCTATGTGTCAGCTTAATCTCCTTTCTCATAGTTTTTTGTCCTGCCTCATCTGACATAAAAGTTCATACTTTCCTTGTATCTCCTCTCTGTATATTCGAACACCATTATCACATCTCTTTTCTCTTTTACATTCCCCAGACTAAGCAATTTCAATTCCTTGAACCTTTTCATGCTGTCTTTCCTAGTTGTCTGGCCATTCTCATGGCATCTATCAACTTACTGTCCTATTAACCAAAATCCTTGAATTACTGTGCCCCAGTTGAGTTCGTATGAGCACCAAATACCATAAAAAATATTTCAGATGTCTGACAGACAAAAAAGTGGTTTGCATGTATTGCAGTAGCCCAATGCCATGGATTCAGAAATAGATCTGTGAAAAGAGGGTGTTGCAATGTTTCTTTTATTATTATATTCATTTCTAGGAGACCTGCTGAACAACACCTACTCCTTTAAGAAAAGAGTAATTAAATACAGTAGTCTTGGACTTCTATATCTGGGATCTTAAAGACCCATATGACTTTGAGTGAGGAAAAAATCATACTCTTTCTTTGATGTTAAAACCTCCAGCTTCCCAAGGCTATAGTGCAATGCAGAACACCTTTCATATGCAGCTGTTAAGATCACTTCCCACTTCTGGGTTCCCTCTTTCTGAAGATTCTGTTCTCCTTTGTGTGTGGCCTCATCAGCTAATTAACAGTACTGATGCATGTTTGTGCTGCCTTTTTTGCATAGTAATTACACTTCACAACTCCTAAGATTTCCAGTGCCATTTCTGCAAGACATGGCTTTGGAGCGTATGGCAAATGTTGCATAAATTGACAAAATAAGTCTTTGAGAATATGTTGACTTCTGTGAATTGAAGATAATCTCTGGAACTCCAGATACGTCAAAGAGATTAATTTGTGTGTTTAACTATGAGGAAATCAATAAAGTGATGCATGAAGTAAATATAAAGGCTATGAGTAACTCTTTTATGTACTCTGTTCCAGTGTGTACTGAAGACAAAACAGGATCCCATTGCACCACTCCCTTTAATGTCATC
The DNA here is from genome assembly GCF_036013445.1 of Caloenas nicobarica. NCBI lineage: Eukaryota > Metazoa > Chordata > Aves > Columbiformes > Columbidae > Caloenas > Caloenas nicobarica. The sequence continues at coordinate 42,510,282 of NC_088284.1, read as the reverse complement.
ATATTATTTGAGATTAGTTTCTGTTCCTTGAATCTCATACATAAAAGCTGCCAATTTTCGAGAGAGATTTACTTATAAAGAGTGACTTTTTATATGACATCTATCTGCCATATTTCATTTTGTGATCTCCTCAGGTTAGATCTGTGGCTTTTTAATATAGTGTATTCATTGTCTTCATGCACAATGCATCTTAGTGAATAAACTATATTAAAGAGATGTTATGCATCCTAGGTACACAAAATTGAATCTGCTTCATAATTATGACAGAAAAATTAGACTGAAGATGTGATTCTCTCCTGGACGTTATACTCCTTCCCTGGTGCAAAGTAAATTTGACTGCAACAAGGAACGAGCTGAAGAAATTAAAAGTGTTTGTGGGTGGTTGAAGGGGGACAGAATTAGATAACTATTTCATTGCATCCCCTGGATGTAAGTGGAAGATTCCAATATCTCTTGCTCATCATAGGTCTGCGATTTTCTCCTTGAAAGTACTGATTTTTAAAAGGCTGATGCAATACTGATTTTCATGGAGCCTCAATTCGTAAATTGTCTTCAATATAGCACGCACGTTTTTAGAAGAAGGCGGAGTATAATTAACATTTGAATAAACTATTTTATATTATTGGTGTAATTTATATTTATTTTCTAGTATCTTCCCTAGAAGCAAATTCATTTTGAATTTCCCTTTTTGGGCACCTACTTTTTTTTCAGGTGCTTATGTATGTATACTCATACAATTTTTCAGAGTGACTATCTCTACTTTTAAACACTGTGTTCGTGGTTTAGTATTTCTGACCTGCAGGAAGTATGTGGCAGGAAGACTGCATGCCTATAGTACATTTCTTCTTCAACAGGCAAGCTCCCATCTGCATATAGTTGCTCTCCCTGGTAGCGCCAAAAAAAAGCAAGAATGCTGTGGCCCACAAGCTTACCTTGAAGCTAGAAGAGCAGTTGAGCTCACTAAGCAGCTCTACCTATGGCTGGCTTGACCAACTTTGGCTGGGAGACCAAAGAGCCTGCCTGGAGACAGGGATCCCAGTCAAAAACCTGTGGAAAATCTGTTTTTGAAGTATAAAAGAAGACACCTCGATAACACTTCACTTGGAGAGAAGTCAGAAACTAGTATCCTGAGAACAGTAAATGTTATTTCAGTAGCAGTGTGTTTTGGGGCAATATATCTATGTGACTTATTTAATTAAGCTTTGGTTTTGCTGTTTTTAAGGGCTGTTTATTTCCCATGGTAGTTCTTTATCTTTGATCCAGCTGAAGTGGTATATTAAAATAAAAATGCAATTATTTCTTTTCCTTGTAGATGGCTGTAGAATTTCTACATGAACTGGATGTTCCATTTTTCAAAGTAGGATCAGGAGATACAAACAATTTTCCATATTTGGAAAAGACTGCAAAAAAAGGTAAGCATCTTATTTTGAGCCATCTTGGTAAACATGACTGTATCTCAGTAGATCAGTTATTAGATATTTCCTCCAACTGATTTTGGAAAAAAAATTAAAGTACCTTTAGAAGAAAATTATCATCAAACTTGGGAAAAAAAGGTTCACATTTTTTAGTTTAACTGAATTCATTTACTTCAACAATTTAATATTGTGTCATTTTCATATAGACCTAGGACAAAACCTGTGCATGTTTTCTAATGGCTAGGTCGCCCAATGGTGATTTCCAGTGGGATGCAGTCAATGGACACAATGCATCGGGTTTATCAGATTGTGAAGCCCATCAATCCAAACTTCTGCTTCCTGCAGTGCACCAGTGCATACCCACTTCAGCCAGAGGATGTCAATCTCCGCGTTATATCGGTCAGTGAATAACCCAGAGTGTACCATAGGTAGCATACCAGAGAAAGGCTATGCACTTTTATTGAGATATATTTCCAGATCTTAGGCATGCTGGAATTTGCTTTTGAGAAGTTAGAAGATATATCGTGTTCCACTAATTCATGCAACTGTTGAAGTAAAAATACACATTGGATCCTCTTTTAGCAGAACTCAGCTTTGAGGAATACGATAAAGGATATTACTGTAATTAATTACAATTAAACAGAGGAAAATATGAGATATGGTTAACTAGTTAACCCTGTGCCTTGTAGCGCAAAGATAAATTATGCAGACTGTTACCATTATGAAGGTGCATGGAATTCTAAAGAGGGGGCTAGACCAGGAACTTTTGCTAAGAGTGCTTCATGTGAATACCAAAGCAATGAAGAAGATGGATTAGGCCCTTATATAGTTTCCTTCACTGAAAGTATTACTTGGATATGCCTGATAGTGATGCAAGATAATTTTCTCAAATGGGCTGGTGTTCAAGCACTTGCCTAGCTTTATGCAGATGTAGTATGTTATTTTTCATAGAATGGGACATGGCTGCATTTAATTGCCTTTAGGATTAGATGACTGTCCCCTATGTATGGCTGAAAGGGTTGCTTCAGATTTTAAATATGGGGTTGAAGAAATCTGTGTTGGATACAGATCTAAGTTTTGGATTAAAATAGACCACTGCTCTATTACTGTAACTTATCAGGATACAGGCTTTGAAGACCTTGAATTAAAAGGAAAAGCATAAGAGAAGTTGTAGAATGGAACGTATCTCATTTTCCTTGTCAGTATTGATAATCCTAGTCAAATTCTTAAAAAATGACAGTTGGTAATGCAGTGTGACATGACCAACTGTTGGTTTTGGTGTTGGTTTGGTTTGGTTTTTTTGTGGCACAGTAATCGCCCCTGGTTTTTATAGCACTGTTAAATTTGCTTTCTCTTTGAAATCACTACCTTGGTAATTCAGACCAACTCTATCATGATTCAAGGCATATCAGTCAGCTTTTCCTGATATCCCCATTGGCTACTCGGGGCATGAAACTGGCATAGCCATTTCAGTGGCAGCTGTTGCTATGGGTGCTAAAGTCGTGGAACGCCATGTGACTCTCAACAAAACATGGAAAGGAAGTGACCACCAAGCATCTCTGGAGCCAAATGAACTGGCGGAGTTGGTGAAAGCCATCCGTACTGTGGAAAAAGCAATGGGTTCTCCAGTCAAACAACTCCTGCCCTGTGAAATGGCTTGCAGTGAAAAGGTAACTTTTGCTTTTGATTCATGTATAGCTGAAACTTATTTAGGCCTATAGCTAACAGCTATATATTCCAAAAAATAAATTGCTAATTGTTTATTGCAGCAGTGTTTCTGCTTCTGCACTCAAAAATTTCTGCTGCTAAGTAGCAGCATGCACAGTGTTAATGCTTGGCCCACTGAAACATTAGTGTAGACCTGTCATCTTCTGTAAACTGCTGTTCTTGGCAGTCAGTAACTATTTTTACGAAAGCATAATGTTGGCAATTTTGTATAATGGAGTTCTGTGTATATCATCCAGTGGTTAACTAAGTCAAGTAGAATCATGGAATCATTTAGGTTGGAAAAGAACCTTAAGATCATCAGCTCCAATTATTAACATAGCACTGCCAAGTCCACCACTAAACCATATCCCTAAGCACCACGTCTACACATCTTTTAAAGACCTCCAGGGATGGTGACTCAACCACTTCCCTGGGCAGCCTGTTCCAAAGCCTGACAACCCTTTCCATGCAGAAATTTTTCCTAATATCCAATCTAAACCTCCCCGGTGCAACTTGAGTCCATTTCTTCTTGTCCTGTTCCTTGGGAAAAGAAACTGACACCCTCCTCACTAAAACCTCCTTTCAGGTAGTTGTAGACAGCAATAAGGTCTCCCCTCAGCTTCTTTTTCTCCAGGCTAAACAACCCCAGTTCCCTCAGCCACTCCTTGTAAGACCTGGGCTCCAGGCCCTTCACCAGCTTTGCCCTTCTTTGAACTTGCTTCAGCATGTCAGTGTCTTCCTTGTAGTGAGGGACCCACAACTGAACACAGTATTTGAGATGCGCCCTCACCCGTGCTGAGTACAAAGTACTCAGTAATAGTTAAAAAGAGTAATAGGTCTCTGTGACTGCATACGAGCTGCTTTTAGACTAAGCTAGAATACTAGTCAGTCTAATCAGATTCCCTCCATTCTGATTCTGAAAAATTCCAATGAGCCATTGCCTGATTTCAGAAAGGATATGGATGTTCCCAGCAGCCTAGTTATAGTGAAGATTTCCATGCTACCTCAACCTTCATTTGAAATAAGAAGTAATGGGTAGGGCAGTTCCACACAACCTGTTCCCAAGTAACTTTAGAATATTTTTTAGCCTTTTTGGTATACTAAGTCTAGGAATGTATTTGGCTTAAACTTTTCTTTTTTTATTTCTCCCCTGTAGCTGGGAAAGTCTGTTGTGGCGAAAGTGACAATTCCTGAAGGTGCAGTACTGACACTTGACATGCTGACAGTGAAGGTGGGAGAACCCAAGGGATTTCCCCCAGAAGCCATCTATGATCTGGTGGGCCAGAAGGTTAAAAAAAATATTGAAGAAGATGAAACCATCACTGAGGAAGCAATAGAAAATCATGTCAAAAAAGTAAAGTGCTAAGCCAAAGTACTCCATTCCATATTTCATGATGTAGTACTGCACTACTGCAGAACATATGTAAGTATAGCAGCATGGTAGACTAGAAGAAAATGGTATAACAAGTTAGAATTTTCAGGGTCTCATTAGCAGGAAGTTTCTGAAGCAAGGGGATATAAATTATGAAGAGTGATTTTGTTAGAAACTGTATAGCATTTGGTCTAGAAAATACCATGCTTCTCCTTTCTCCATTCCACTTAACCTAGATTAATTTGGAGTTTTGCCAAATCTAAGACCACAGTTTGCTGCTTCCCAGCTTCTCTTTTCTGGTAAGAATACAGTAAATTGCAACAATTTTGTCGACACTTTGATTTGTTCTAACCTCCTGTCTTTTGATGTTCCTTTCTCCTCTGCCTTGCCACTGTGATTACAGGACGCTAGTTGGAGTTGAATGCAGTTAAGTGAAAGTTTACATATACTGAACAGAAAACTACACATGCAACCTGATGGATTTTTCTCAGGATGAAAGCCTTAGGGTAAAAAGTCTCAAGTCTCACAGCAGTGAGTTGTGGGAATCTGCACTCTGGGGAAAATGAGCTCCTTGAGAAAGCTAGGTTCTCAAGAGTACCAAGAAAGGAAGCACATTGGATATGTAGAAAAGTCCTACTTAAGAGGCAAGAGCCTTCTTGTGAACTGAAAGGCAAGAAGGCAAGCCACACAAAGATTAAGAGTGGAAAAACACATCTGAGATGGGTCAAAGTAAACTTAACCTAGGCTTCAAGAAAATGTCAAAAGCATTTATTGTGAGCTGAGTGAAGTCTGGAATCTTAAATCAGTTCTGCAGTGCATTTGGATTACCTCTGTTTGTACCTTGGGGCGATTTCTCATGTAGGAAGCCAAATGCTGGTGAAGATTCAGCAGCCTCCTTCCTGTACTAACAGGCAAATACATTGGTGGTTTTGGTATTGTTGTGGGGTTTTTGTTTGTTGGTTGGTGTATTTTGTTGGGTTTGGTTTGTTTGGGTTTTTTGTGGTTGGGTGGGGTTTTTTGTTGTCGGTTTGATTTGGTTTTCTTGGAGGTTTTTTTGTCCCTGTCACTTGTGTTTGAGACAGCCTGAGGCTGGCTGCTTGAGTAGATCACATCACTGTGCTTCAGCATGGTGGTCAGTGCTCCTCTTGTGTGCTCTACTCTTGCATCACAGCTTCTCTCTCTTCAAGTAAGAAAGGCAATCCCACTCCCATCAGCCTGCTGCTCATCCAGGAAGGAGCCATATGGCAGCAACTGCAAATGAGGCATTCCTCAATTAGCTTCATTGGCACAGAACTGCTCTGATATAATTCATGTGCATTTTTCTGTGGTGGAATAATTTATTAGTGATGGTTATATGAAACTTGATACCTCTTGGTCATGAGTTGTTGAAGTATCTTGAATTTGGTGGTGGTGTTTCTGTACCTGTGAGCTGTTTACTTTCAAAATGTTCACCCTTCTGCAATTCTGAGGAAACTGTATTTGTATCTTTAAACTGGGAAGTAATGAGTCTTTGAGTCATGTGTTTGACTGTTATGTGAGCTCTGATTGATGCATTATGCTTGCCTTACATTAAAAAACTACTCAATTATTTGTTTGGTTTTATTTCAAATTTGAAGAATAAATTTGTCTCAAAAAACAAGCTATCATTTCTGTGTTTCAGCCTATGGTCAGACCTTGCCTTTGCCAGCACTGGTGATGATTCCAGGGCCTTTATTATTTGGACAACACAAGATTTACCTGACTAAGTAGCAGTGGTTCTTCACTCCAGCAGGGCTGTTTCTAGAGGCTGCTGTAAACATAGGCTTCAAAAATTTCTGGGACTTTATAATGTATCAGGGAAAAAAAAATCCCTATACAGAAACTTGCAAGGTGTCTCTCCTAGTTTTATATGAGTGTACCTTTATCCAGCTGCAGTTAAAGAGCCTTTGCAAACAGGACACAAAAATAAATTAAGCAGAAGTGCCCCACTGACCTAGTGTTTTTATGGCACCTGTGGGTCCTCCAAGTATTTAATCTTCTATTGAGGGTGGTACACAATTTTTTCTTCTGCTTCCACTCTGTGGGAAGGATAGGGCCACTCAGAAGCACAGTTCAGAGTTTCTGTCACAAGTAAGACCAGCTACTGGCCATTAAGTGTGGCTATAGGCTACTACTTCAGCTTTACTTGAAGGGACCTTTCCAATAGTCGGTGCCAGTCTATTATTTTTCTGAGATGATACTTAAGTATAAACTAATTCACTTAGTGCATTTATTACCCAAATCTGGCATTGTCAACTGTAACAATAAGGAAGTATGAACTTGAAGCTTGAACCAAGTGAAACTGTCGTGGCTTGATTGCAGGGTGACAATAAAACCGTGGCAGATGTATTGTTAACCCTCTGCCCCCACTCTTCCCCCTTTAGCCCCTCCCTCTCCCCCCTTCCCACTAAGGACAGGAGATTGGGAGGAAAAGAAGGACAGAGAGAAGAGAGTTGGAAAAATTAAAAATGTTTTACTAATGCTACTAATAGAAATAGAGAAAATAATACAAAATATACAAAACCAATCTTGAAAGTCCCGGCAACTGCTCCGGCAGGTGTAGGGCTGGCACCCGAAGTCCTGGACTGGACTCTGCAGCCAACGGGAGCTGGATTCAGTCTGTCACTAGGCCTCAGTTGGGAAGGGACAACTTGCAAGGTCCTCTCCCAATGTCGGCCATAAGGAAAAGGGACGAGATCCTCGTGATCCCCCACTTTTATATGAAGTATGACGTGAATAGGATGGAATACTTTAGTTGGTCAATTTTGGTTCACCTCCCGCTTGTACATCTCACAGCATGCATCATTATCAATGACCTTGCATACCATTGCTATGTCTACCAAAACATGTACCTAACTTTCCAGAAAACTGCAGTTAGTAAGAAGACTTTAGCTGACAGGGAAATTCACTAAAAGAGAAACTTGTTTTTAACAAAACCAGGACAGAAACCTATTACCATACACAATTGCAGCCTCTCCAGGTAGATGAGGGGAGGGAGTTAATTAAAAAGACAGCAATATGCAGGTTCAAATCTGAGTTGTAATATGCTGCTTCAAACCAGACTTTTTCCATTTTGCAAATTGAAAGATGCACAAAAAATTTTACATATAGCACTTAAGGTGGTACATTGACATCATTTACAAAGGCCAGATCACCTTCCTCCATTGAAATATGCGTATACATTAAAAATTACAGTTGGTTTTCTTGAACTTAGCTGTTACCTTCTAAAAGCATCACAGTTACAACTTCCATATGACAGAGATTAATTAATGTAGATCATTGCTAAAGTGGCTTTCAGAAGAAAAAGCATGAAATAGTAGGTTTCATTTTGCTTCATTGCCTATGTTAGTTTGCATACTCCAATGGACCCTTCCCAGAGCCTCACAGCTGGGTAAACTGGTTCTGTGAACTTGCAGTGGAATGTATGCAGATGAGCCATACCATCAGTAACACTGTAGAATGAAAGGATTCCTGCTTCATAATCCAGAAAAATGCCAATGCGATCAGGATCATCTTCTATCAGGATGGGGATTCTCTCCCCCTTGTGAAATGCCCAGTATTCAAGATCAAACTTCTTAAGGCACCAAGATGCTGTATTCCAGCCCAGTCGACAGGCTTCGGAGTCTCCTTTCCTGCCAATGGAAGGGTAGGCTGCACCAATCCACCATCCCGCTCCAGCACGAAGTAGGTCAACTTCCCAGTAATGGCTCCCAGAGAGGAATGCATCCCTGCTTAGCACTTGCCATAATTTATCAAATCTCTGGGGACCACAAGGGTAAAATATTCTCCTCCAGTTACAGCTTACTACAAGACGGTCATCAGACAATTTCAGCCTTGGGTGAAGGCTATCATATTCCCAGGTTGGTGATCTTGCATCTGCAGTCAAAACCATAAACATACTTATTATATTTATCATGACTCTTGAAAGAAGTACAAGTTACAAAAAACTTGCAAAGGAGCCCACAGGTCACAATGTCTTGGAACCTGCAGTTTTGAAAGGCAAAATTTGACATTTTTAATAGAAGCACTATGCTATTCATATGCACCGATGCTTTAAAGTTGCACAGGCTTTAAAGCAGGTCAGTAAAATACAAATATATGTCATTATATGCATGGATCATAAATGAGAAGATGAGATTCTCATAAATGAAAAGAATACAGCTAGGTTAGGGAACAAACACTGCAAGCTTCTGTTTTATGCAGAGTAGTTGGAGGCTTCCGGTGGGATTACAGCCTAGGGGTTTCAGAGAGCACTTTAGCGGACTCTTAGGTTGCGAGATCACATTCCGCTTAAATCCCATTTGAAGATGCACTAGGAGTCTGTTTCTCAGCTCATTCTCAGAGCACCACAGCTCTGAGCAGCAGCATCATGTACATTGCAAAGGAACAGCTCACCAGCTCCCAAAGGATTTATAGCAGGTCACCTAACCTGACATTCAGAAAATAAAATCATAGTCTGAAACTACACTGTCTTATTCAGCAGCAGCTTAGAATACTTAACACCATGAAGTGGCTGTTGCAAGACTGGAAATCACAAAGCCAGGAAAAAAAAATATCTATAATCAAATTAAACAAGTTTGAAATGACACAATCACACAGGGTAGGTCAAAAAGCTACAAGATTTTCAAGAGATTTTTCTCTGAAGACACTATCCTATAACTTCAATACTGATTTGCTGCATGTCTCACAAGTTTTCATTTTATATTCTATCTCAATGATTTACTGTGTTAGCATGTGTTTTCTGACTTCATGTTCTAGAAATAACCAAGATACTCCCTTTGAAAACAGGATCTGGCATCCTTAAATAATCTCCTTCACTCTTTTTGTCAAGCCTGAAGAAAACAGTGTCAGAGTTGGGTAGCTAAAAGAACATACATTGTTATGAATTAGAGCACTTCCTAGAGTACTGGTGATAAAACGTAAACTTAACTTAAAATTATTCCAAATAATGAGCACATCTATTTTTCCATGTAAATGAAGAAACCAATGTATAATAATACATCCAGATGAGAACTGAACAGCAGCATACTTGCAACGAACACTGGCTGAGTCCTATTTCACCCTGTTCATAGCAGGTTTTGACTGAATATTACTTTAATCTTAGTCTAGATAAACTTTGAAGCTTAGATGCTTTAAATGCCAGACGATAAATATAATTAATATCCTAAAGCTGCTTTTTGGAATGAGTAAACTCCTTTTTCAATGAAAGCTGGAGAAACAACTGTTCATAATATGCATGGGATGCACCCATGAGTGCTGAGAGAGTCAGCAGGTGTTATTGCCAAGCTGCTCTCCATCATCTTTGAAAGGTCATGGAGAGCAGGAGAGGTGCCTGAGGACTGGAAGAAAGCCAGTGTCACTCCAAGTCTTCAAAAAGGGCAAGAGGGATGACCCAAGAAACTACATGCCAGTCAGCATTACCTCCATCCACGGAAAGGTGATGGAACAACTTGTTCAGGATGTCATCTCCAAGCATGTGCAGGTAAAGAAGGTTATCAGGAGTACTGAACATGGATTCGCCAAGGGGAAATAATATTTAACCAACCTGATAGCCTTCTATGATAGTATGACTGGCTGGGTAGACGAGGGGAGAGCAGCGGACGTTGTCTACCTTGACGTCAGCAAGCCTTTTGATACTGTCTCTCACAACATCCTCATAAGTAAGTTCAGAAAGTGCGGGTTGGATGAGTGTGCAGTGAGATGGACTGAAAACTGGCTGGCTGGCAGAGCTCAGAGGGTTGTGATCAATGGTGCAGAGTCTGTTTGGAGGCCTATAGTCAGTGGTGTTCCCCAGGGGCCAGCATTAGGTCCAGTCCTATTCAACCCGTTCATCAATGACCTGGATGAAGAGACTGAATGCACTCTCAGCAAGTTTGATGATGGTACAAAACTGGGAGAAATGGTTGATACAGCAGAAGGCTGTGCTGCCATTCAGCGAGACCTGGACAGGCTGGAGAATTGGACAAAGAACATAATGAAATTCGACAAAGGCAAGTGTAAGGTCCTGAACCTAAGGAGGAATAACCCCAGGCCCCAGTGCAGGTTAGGGGTGGACCTGCTGGAAACCAGCTTTTCAGAGTCTTGGTGGACAACAGGTTGACCATGAGTCAACAATGTGCCCTTGTGGCCAAGAAGGCCAACGGTACCCTGGGGTGCATTAGGAAAAGTGTGACCAGCAGGTTGAGGGAGGTTATCCTCCCTCTCTGCTCTGCTCTGGTGAGGCCACATCTGGAGTACTGTGTCCAGTTCTGGGCTCCCTAGTTTACTGGAGAGAGTCCAGCAGTAGGCAACAAAGATGATTAGGGGTATGGAGCATCTTTCTTATGAGGAAAGACTGAGAGAGCTGGGTCTGTTCACCCTGGAGAAGAGAAGGCTGAGAGGCAATCTGATCAATATTTATAAATATCTCAAGGGTGGGTGTCAAGAGGATGGGACCAGATTCTTTTCAGTGGTGCCCAATGATAAGATGAGGTGCAACTGGCACAGACTGAAACACAGGATGTTCCATCTGAATATGAGGAGAAACTACTTTGAGGGTGCCAGAGCACTGGAACAGGCTGCCCAGCGAGGTTGTGGAGGGACAAAAAAAGACAAAAAGCAAGGACTGAATTGCATGCAGGTACTCATGTTTGGAAGAATAAATGTGAATTTGACTAGAAAAATAATGCAAAATAGCTAGAGCTGATTAGATTATTGGAGGACTGCAATTCTTTCACTTTCCTAAGTGACGAAAATTTTAAGTGACTTGAAGTCCAAACATTCATGACCAAGGCTTGTCAATTTCACTGGCCTATGAGCAACAGCTTATGTTTCTTAATGAAGTGGTTTGTCATGTTTAGATTTAACAGAGTTGAGGAATACAGTGCTTTCTTCATGAACCCATCCAGAGGCAGTCTAAAGCAGATACAGATCCGCATTCATGAAACTCAGGAGCCTAGCTCACTGCCAGCCAAAAAACGTTGCAATGTTTGGATTCAGAAGCTCACTCAGGAGAGCAGAGAAACAAGACAAAGTAACAACACTCAAAAATACCCTTCTCAGAACACATCAACATATATGTGCAGAGACAACAAGGAACCCCTTCTAAAGGGTAAAGTACTGTCCCTTGCTCTCCCTACTGAGTAAAAGCCCAAAGTCAAGTGTCCACTTGACTACAATCATGGCTGCCACTGGGCTGGATCCAGGTGGAATAACAGACCTTCTCTTACAACAGGCCTTTGCCACGAGGCACCATGGAAACAGGGAATATTACAGCTTTGAGATTAAAAACAGCTACAGACCTCATCTGCAGCAGACCACAGGAAATGTCCCATCAGCTTCCCACAGGAGAGATGGAACAATTCATTGTACATCTTTCCTACCAACACCAGGGGAAAGGAACACCTGTAGATTGACCCTTAAGACATTACATGATGGTCATGTAATTAATGACAGACCACAATAATGTGGAGAATAGAAAAGTCTTGAAGAACTAAAGTAGCCACTACCTGATACACACACTAGCAGTTCTGAATAAAAACAAAGGATCAAAATTTCACAGTCAGAAAGCAAAATTTATTTCCCAACCCAAGGTATGGAAAAGGGTAATGACTTTCAGGCAGCACCGAGCACTTGATTCTTGCAAACACTGCAAACATCAGAACCCTTTTAAGATACTGTTTTAAGACAGCGGCAACACACATTAATTGACTGTCTCAGTGATTGAGCCATAAGTGTTCAAAGTGATTCTAGCTTTTGTTCAATGATACTTACGTTTTAAGAAAAGAAATCGATCAACAGGAGACATGGTTTTCAACACTGTTCCAGGCTCCTTCTTTGCAGTGGCATTAAGGCTACTGAAAACATCTGGGCAGAGATGAAAAGGGACAGTTTAGGGAGTCTGTCAGTGGAAGGATATGGCTATAATGTCAAGATTTTAAAGGTAAAATACCATGGGCAATTTTGCTGGACAGGGTATTTGAGTTTTGCCTCTTTGGTGTGAATTCCACCAAAGTCCTGGAGAAGTTCATTCTGTTACATTCTATTTTCCAACTTCATGGAACAAACAGTATTACTTTTGCTGGGGAAACACTACTCACTCTGTATGCTTTTGAACTTTGTGCTCTTTGGATAGTAGGGAGATGCTGGATCCCATTGTTGCCAAGGAACTACACAATCGAGCACAACTCCAAGTAAGCACCTCTCATTCCTCAAAAAGCACCCCTCTATCAGATCAGAACAAAGTCAGGCAGCAGAAGACAACTGCAAACGCTGGCTACAGAGCACATGCACAGTATTGTCTGGCAATTCTCCACACATCCTGCAGTTGCCTTTCAGAGCTCGTCTGACTATTTTCCCAGCACCCTGCTATACTGTTTCTGGGGCAACTCTTAGAAAAGGGATTATTAAAAGGTAGCTGGGTGAAATGCAATGATCAGTGTTGCCGTGGCAGGGTTCCCCCATCTTTATTTGGCTTTGTGGCTGTCCCCCAATAATAAACTCCTTGTCTTAATCATGCCGAAGATCACTTAAGGATAAAATATCAGCTCAAAGCTAAAAGGAGATATAAGCAGATCATGTTAACCCACCTTTAAAGTACCAAAAACCAGACATTTTTTCAGAATGCCTGAGAGAGAAAGATCACCAGGTACATCAACACGAAAAAGCTTCCAAATTTGACAGGTACGTGATGTTCTATGCCTGCCAGATGTCCTGCCACAGCACTTACACCCAACAGTGTCTGAAAGGAGAGACCAGCTACATTGTGTAGGTGTGATGGTCTAGGGATATAAGCAAGATAAGCTTTGCAGAAAGAAGTAAGCTGTATTGAAATAACTGATAGAGCTGGAAAAAAGCATCAGACAAACTTTAAGGCACAAAAGGCCATCTTCAGAGTTGAAAGAGAAACCCGTGTTTCTATCCCTGGTAGAAAGTCCTGCTCTTACTTACATACCACATTTTATTTAAAAGGAAAGCAGGAGAAAACAAAATCCATAGCACTCCTCGAGGTACCTTTTTTAAGCCGGGCTTCTAGTGGTTTCTGTAGAATGGACTGAAGAATTGACACGAAGTGTTTATAATGGTTCAATATGTGCTCAAACAAGAAAGGTATTGGATGCCACTGTTCTAACAGAGGCCTGGTCTCCTGCATTTCCTTCTCGATTTCTGTGTACTGCTGAGGGCAGAAAGTCAAATTCTCCAGTTAGTAAAGACTCTGACATGAATGGACCCAGGTCCCACACACCGCAGTGCAAGGACAGCTCCATCACTAGGTAAACATGTGGGGCATAACGGGCAAACCTTGCTGTGTTCAGCCTGCCTATTAGCCTGCTCATTAGCCTGCCCATTAGCTCCTCCTGCTAGTGGAGCCAAGGACTACCCCACAGATTGAGAACCCAGCAGTCATGGTTTAAACACGGTCCTCCAAGACACTCCAAGATGGGAATGAGTTTAACCTGGCTAGGACCCTTTGTGGGAAATCCTAACAATGGGAAAATTAAACCACAAAGTTTTTAAAGCAATCCAATGGGTAAAATCCAACCTCTTCCACATAAAGTCTCTCCAAAACCATGAAGAGCAGCTTCCCACGTGGAGGTATGTTGCCAGCACACACAGCAGAATGGCAGGGCCTTATCACTCACAACAAGGCACACTCTCAAGTTTGCTAAGTTGCAAGGATGTAAAAACACACCATAGGCCTTCCCATGAAAAATGACATCCTTTGGTTTGTGTCAGGGTATAAGCACATGACAACACACCCTTCCCAAGGAAAGTGAAGAAGATCATTAGGAAAGAGAGGCTGACATCTATCTACAGGCAAAAAGAAAAACACTGTCCCCTCCAGTAAAATGATGGCTATTGCTGAGGTTGATCAGGATCTCTTGCAATTAAAGAAATGAGACAATGTAGCCTTCCTCCTAAGGTTCCCAAGAGGGCTGCCTTTCCTCAGACCTTCATACTACCCTGCACAAGGAAAGAACTGCTGCACTGTTTGTCTTTAATATTAAGAGACACATATAACTCTGTTCCATATATGCTTAAAATTAACATGAATTTTATACAAACCTGAAATCAATGTAATAGCAGGAACACCTAACAGCCCAAAAATCAGGAACCAAACTAGTTCACCAAAATACCAACAAAATGATTAAAAAGCAGTTAGAATGATGCTGCTTACATACAGAAGGATTTACAAAGGAGACCACTAGAGCAATTTACCAGGGACTATGAGGGTTAGAGGTAGAAAGAGACCATACACTACCACCTCCAGCAACTGAACAGGATCACTGTGCTGTTGTATTTGTCTGATTCTATATGAGAATGTCTCCAGGGCTGTAAGCTTTTGTCGACAGGACTCCAACTGCTGATCATGTGCTTCAAGGGCTTGCCGAGTTTTTTCATCAATGAAGTTTTTTGCCAGACTTTCCTCTTCCCGAAGTAGTAACTGTAGCTCAGCCAGTTTGTCTGATAGCTGCCTTTTGCTCATAATGGCATGCATCTATAGATAAAGCAGAAGAATATCCCCGCTCATACTCAACAGACCATAAACACTTGAGGAATTTCTCTCCCTGGTTTTCAATGTTACATCTCAGCTGAATTTTACTGATTTGCTTCATCTCTGGAGAACTGGGTGTTAAGGGAGTGCAGCCATGATTTACCTGCTGATGTGCTGGATGGAAAAGCTTGAGGGCAGATTCCAAGATTATTATTTATGCAGAAAATGCTGTTTTCAGCTGGAATGTAATGGCGCCAGGTACTAACTGCTACAAGCAGCAGATCTGGTCCTTTGGTAGCAACACTTTGCTCCCTTTTAAACGAAGCTAGGGAAAGAGAGCTGCTAGCAAAATAAAGCCTCCAAAACAAAGTGACATCAAACCACAATGTCCCAAACCTCTACAGAGTCCCCTTCAACTCTTACTGACATTTCTGTAACAGAGATGCTTAGAGATGCTCCTTGAGGCAAAAGCCATTTCATGCTCTATAAATGAGATGAGCTTCACACACATTCCCATTCTATAAGACAGAATCAATAAAACTATTCCAGTATTTACTTAACTCTGAAGTCAGACTATTCAATAATGCAGTTCAGTGCAAGTGAAGCCAGAATAACATATGTGGCTGTGGCTATTTACTATTCCTCTGCAGAAAAATTTCAACATTGTTCTTCAAGAGATGTCTGGCTGATCAGGGAGTCAAGGCCAAGCCTTTGGAGACTCTTTCCCTCTTCTCTTACTTTGATGGTAATATGTTTTGACGGACACATGGAATCCATTGTTCTCCTGAGAAGCAGCAGATGCCTGGGTCTTTGAATAGCTACAGAGAAAGCAAAATGTCTGTCCTTGGAAAATGACCATCCAGTGGAGAAGCAAACCACACCTTACCTTCAGATCATTAGCAGCCTGCTCTATTCTTCTTCTGTTACCAGCTTCTTGCTCTTTTCTCTCTTCTAGATCCTTCAAACACAATGCCATCAGTTCCTACACAGCAGCAAAAGAAAATACAACATTGTTTCATAACGACATTTGTAAAAACAGAAATCATTATCCAACTTGCTTTCCTTATAGGGGAGTATGTCACTGAAGCACTCAGTTTATGAGGCTTATTAAAGCAGTAGTGAGGAAACATAAGGATGTCAACATTTCACCTGCTCCTAGCGGTTTCACTGGTAAGATTCAGAGAATTGTGCAAATTAGTACCACCTTCATAAGGAATAGGGAAACCTATAATGAAAAAAACATTTTCATATTTAAATCCATGGCACTGTGCATTTCAAGACTACATGCTCATGCATTTAGCAGCTGAAGGGCAGCTAAGCAAGTACTTCTGTTCAGAGGATCAGCTGGAGGCTGATCCAGTGAATGTTCAGGCTGCTTCCCAGTGTACAACATAGTAATCAGAAATACCCCACTATGACTACACTGATGCTGTAGTCTGAATGCCTGCAATATTATTATCATGGCTGGTAATCACAGTATCTGTGATACCTGTGGTGTGCCCTGAGATACACTGAGCAGCACAGCACAGTTAATGTTCTGTTGTGTCTAGCCCCACAACTTCCCACCTGCTGCCCTCTGAGATTGGCTATCCTCTGTCCAGCAGGTTGAACAGTCTTGGTGCATTTGGTGGTGCATTTCTGTCATTAGTACAACGAAAGATCCAGGCAATGCTGTTCCATGCTCTCATTGCACCAGTATTATAACAGACCTTCTCAGTAAATACCAGATAAGCTAGCTCCAGAGCTGTGTCACTTTGTGCACTTTATTCTGGCTCAAATCAGGTTGCCATAGTACAATACCTGCATCCACACACTGCACCAGTGAAGGGAATGCAAACACTGTAGTTAAGTTTCCAGTGGCAAAAGCAGCTGGATGCTGCACACCAGCATGCAGCAACATTGCTCTGAGTTGCTCTGACTTCTTCAATGGTCTTTCCCTTGTGCTGCTGTTTGCTTGTGGCCTAGTATACAGCCCTCTGCCCTTGCACTGCTCTCTAACATAAAGTGCAATAAAATGCCAGAGCAATTTAGCATGACTTGTGTATCTGCACACAATTTGTGGGAATTAGGAAACTTCCTAGTAACACTGCTCCAAAATACCAGAGAAGCAGTGGGAGGAAGCTCTCTGAAATTGTGAAGGGGAAAAAAAAAGAAAAAAAGAGAGAAAGAGAGAAAGAGAAAGAGAGAAAGAGAGAAAGAGAGAAAGAAAGAGAGAAAGAGAGAGAGAGAAAGAAAGAGAGAAAGAGAGAAAGAGAGAAAGAGAGAAAGAAAGAAAGAAAGAAAGAAAGAAAGAAAGAAAGAAAGAAAGAAAGAAAGAAAGAAAAGAAAAGAAAAGAAAAGAAAAGAAAAGAAAGAAAGAAAGAAGCTCCTGAACATCAGACCTCTGTGTTACTACTCTTTAAAGCCTCCCAAAGTTAGCACCACAGCATGCAGACCTCCACAAGCCTCCTGGAAGGCTCCTTGGAGTAAAACAGAGCACAAGCAGGAAGTATTGGGCAAGCTTGCAAAGCCTCCTGGGGCTGCTCCATGGACAGCTAAACTGAGATGAATAAAAAAAATTAGGGAAGAACCCTGGTTGTGGCTGGGATGGAGTTAATTTTCCTCATAGCAGTTTGCATGTGTTTTAGATGTGACTACAATGCGAGTGCACAAAAGGAGGGAACAGAAGCAGGGAGATGACCCAAACTAACCAAAGAGATATTCCATGCCATACAATGTCATGCTCAGCAACAAAACGGAGAGGAGGGAGTTTCAGTGGGTTGAACGTGTGGACATCTTTTGTTCAGGAACTGGCTGGGCATTGGTCTACACACAGAAGGTGGTGAGTGACTGCCTTTGTATCGCTCGTGTTGTTCTCTTTCTCTCCTCTTCCACTTCTCTTTTGTTTATTAAACTATTTCTATCTCAACCCCCGAGCTTTCTTGGTTTTAGTCTTCCTTTCCTCTTCCCCTGTCCCACTGGGCAAGGGAGAGGGAGTAAGCAGGCAGCTGTGTTGTGCTTACCTGCCTAAAGAGGCTAACCCACAACCACCCGTGCTCCCCATCCCCAAGGAGTTAACAGAGAACATGCTCTGTCCTGCTACATGTGACCTGACAGTCAATGTCACCTCCTCATGGACCCTTGATTTATACTCCTGTTACGTGTGCGCTTGGAGTGTGACTGGATAACTCTCTCCCTCTCATGCACAAACCATGCCCCTGTGCAGTAACAGCATACTGACCCCAGTCCATATGGGATTTACAAAGCCACCTTGTCAAAGCAAAGAAACTTTGTTCTGCTAGCTAGTACAGCCTACAAAATTGGTGTGACAACAAAACTTGAGCTCCTCAAGCTGCTTGTAAGGCAAGCAAAGCAAGGCTGAAGATACTTTGCCCAGAGCACTAATACAGCTGCCACCATTTCACCCCGGCAAAAGAAAACCCAGCTGCACAAGTCCCAGCATCGAGGAAGAAACCGGAAAGACACACAACCAAACCAGGAAGATCTTTGCTCCGTGCCTCGTGCCGCCCGCCCTCCAGCTCGCGATAATAGCCCAGTCCCGTCGCCCCACTCTGCTACAGTGGGTCTAGCAGAAAAAGTCCCCGCCGCGGCAAACCCGCAGCAAGGCTCGGCAGCCCCGGATGCCCAAGGCTCCTCAGGAGGCACCGGCCGGGCCGGAC
Source organism: Caloenas nicobarica (assembly GCF_036013445.1). NCBI lineage: Eukaryota > Metazoa > Chordata > Aves > Columbiformes > Columbidae > Caloenas > Caloenas nicobarica. The sequence goes on along the minus strand of NC_088284.1, from coordinate 42,491,637 downwards.
CGGGCCGGGCATCCGTCGGGAAAACCGTCCCGTTCGCGGCGCTCACCTGCTTGTGGCGGACGGCGTGGGTCAGCAGGCGGACGCCGTGTCCGCGGTGCGGACCCAGGGCCGGGCAGAGGGCGCAGACGCAGCAGGCGCAGTCTTCGCAAAACAGCTCCAGCGGCCGTCCCGCGTGGACGCCGCAATCCCGCGCCCTCGGGGCCGGGGCCCACGGCTGCCCCTGCTCCATGGCGGCCGCGGTGCCAGATGCGAGTCGGGCGGGGATGGTGAGCTCCGACAGGCAAGCGGTGGCTGCGCCCGGAGCAGCGAGATGCGTACCACCAACGGGCGTGCAGAGGAGCTGGTGCCCGTGGCCGACGGCCTCGCTGTGCCACTTCCCCTTCCGAGAGGGCGGGCGGCGGAGCGGATCCGACGCTGAGCCCCACGGCCAGAGCGGCGGGTTACGCCCCGATGCAGCGCTCGGCGCCCGGCAGTTGATGTTGGCAAGAACTGCACCTGACTCCAGGTGCACATGGGAGGGGCAGAACCGGTGCCGTGGGAGCTGAACGGACGGGCAGCTGCCTCCGTCCGGTACGCGGTCTGGAAAATGGACTGTTCTGTGGAATTTTGGATGCGTCGATGAGGAATGCCCTCAGTTTTATAGCTGAGCAAAGCACTTAATCTGAGGCAAAAATGGAACAATTTGTCTTCAGGGTACTTCTTTGCTTTCTGTTTTCCAATTATATTTTTTTCCCGTGTAATGCCTCATTTACAGAAGTCAAAATAAAATGCTCACTCTTACAAAGATTGCATACTTACTTTCTTTGGCCAAAATTCTTAGCTAACAGTCAACCAAATTCAGAAGGGTTTTTGTAATCTGCTTGTTTCTGTGAATAAAAGCAACCCAGAATACGGACCAAAAGAAAAAAAAAAGGAAATGTGAAAAAAGAAGAAGAGATTTAAAAACGAGGATTTTGATGGTAAGTCTGAGCATCAGTCATCACTGTATGTCTTCATACATGAGGATGTGGAGCGTTGAGAAGCAAGAGCTGTTCCACTGAAAGCAGGTAGAATTTCATGCCTGCCAAAGACCTGCTGAGATAATCACGGATATAGAAAGAATTTATCCAGAAGTGCTTTTTTCTGACTCCATGCTAGAGTTATGGTATTATGAGGATTTTTACAGATATCTGGAGGTCATTTGCTGTCACCTCCACGTGCAGAAAAGCATCAGGGCCTGCTGTAAAATGAGTAAAAAATTAAGATTTCACAACCTCTTTGGGACCTTGTTCCAGTGTTTGGCCATCCTCACAGTGAAAACTTTTCCTAGTGTCAAATAAACATTTTCCTCATTACAATTCGTGCCATGTTGTTTTGCTGTGCCGTCCAAGGAGACTTGTGGCCTCATCTTCTCTATGTGCTCCCCTAAGGGAGTCGTAGACAGTACTGAGTCTTTGCTGGAGGCTGAACAAGTCCAGTGTCTTCCACATCTCTTTGGATATGCTGTGTTTCAGCTCCATTACTGTCTTAGGGAGGGTTTGCTTAATGAAATCAACGTGTGTCTTGTCCAGGGAAGTGTGTATGCCACACTGTTGGGAGATAATCAGCCCAGGACCCTGGTTCCTTTTCTGACAAAATTGTTCCCCACCCTGTTGGTGCCCAGCCTTTGTTGTTGCAGAATTACTTCATGGGCTGGATAAGCCCAGAGGCCTGTCTTTGTGCTGGTGCATTTCTGCAGCACGTCACAGTCCCTCAGAAGAGGGACCCTGCCTGCCACTTACCATTCCTCATCACCTGCTCCACCCTCTCCTGGTTTGTAATAACAGCAAAGTTGCTGAGAGCATATTCCATCCTATTGCCCTGGTTATTGATAAGAACATTAAAGCACAATGGACCAAGCATCAATCTCTGAGGAATGGCACCAGTATGCAGCTACCACCTGGACTTGTACATCTAAGGACAGCACTTAGTGCATAGAAGTCCAGGCAGTTTTCCATCCACTTTCTAGTCTACCTAGCCAAACAACATAATTGTTTTGTCTGTAAAGACATTATTGAGGCTAGTGACTTGCAGTGTTAAAATTTTCAGGTTATTGGTAGCTAGGGCATTATTTCCCATTTTACATGGGACTTTGCAAATGAATTTATTGAGCTAGACACTCTGGGCTTTTTAGTGGTTGTGTTTATTTTAGAGGAGAGAGTTACAATAAAACTTAAATGTTTGTGTAAACACTAGTGGATAGTCAGGTGTTGAAATAGTTCACTAAAATCAGATGTACTTTCACTGCAGTACGTTACTGTCTAACACTGTGGAAAAATGCTGCTGCACTGTGGTTGTCAGAGGCCAGAAGAGCAGGAGAGACCCTGCACTTTGCATCCAGCTCTCCAGCTGGCAACTAAGCCCCACACAGCTGCTCACTCACTCCCCACCTAGTGGGATGGGGGAAGAGATTCAGAAGGGTAAAAGTGAAAAAACTTGTGTGTTGAGGTAAAGGTAGTTTAATAAATAAAGCAAAAGCCACTCATGCAAGCAAAGCAAAACAAGGAATTCATTCACTACTTCCCATTGGCAGGCAGGTGTTCAGCCATCTCCAGGAAAGCATAATGCATAACAGTTACTTGAGACAACAAACACCATCACTCCAAATATTCCCCCCTAGCATCCAATTTAAACCTCCTCTGGTGCAACTTGAGGTCATTTGCTCTTGTCCTGTCACTTGCTACACAGGAGAAAAGACCAACACCCTCCATGCTACAACCTCCTTTCAGGTAGTTGCAGACGGCGATAAGGTCTCCCCTCAGCCTCCTTTTCTCCAGGCTAAACAGCCCCAGTTCTCTCAGCTGCTCCTCATAAAACTCGTGCTCCAGACTCCTCACCAGCTTTGTTGCTGTTCTCTGAACTCTCTCCAGCACCTCAATGTTGTTCCAGTAGTGAGGGCCCCAAAACTGAACACAGTATTCGAAGTGGGGCCTCACCAGCATCGAGTACAGGATGATGATCAATCCCCTAGTCCTGCTGGCCACACTATTCCTGATATAAGCCAGGATGCTCTTGGCCTTTTTGTCCACCTGGCCACACTGCTGGCTCATATTCAGCCGGCTGTCAATCAACACCCCCAGATCCCTCTCTGCCAGGCAGCTTTCCAGCCACTCTTCCCCAAGCCTGTAGTGCTGCCTGGGGTTGTTTTGACCCAAGTGCAGGACCCAGCACTTGGCCTTATTAAACCTCATACAATTGGCCTCAGCCCAACAATCCAACCAGTCCAGATCCCTCTGCGTGGCCTTCCTACCCTCCAGCAGATCAACACTCCCACACAACTTGGTGTTGTCTGCAAACAGGTGCACTTGATCCCCTCATCCAGATCATTGATAAAGAGATTAAACAGAACTGGCCCCAATACTGACCCCTGGGGAACAGCCCTCGTGACCGGCCGCCAACTGGATTTGACTCCATTCCCCACAACTCTTTGGACCTGGCCATCCAGCCAGTTTTTGACCCATCAAAGAGTGTGCTTGTGCAAGCTATGAGCTGCTGCTTTCTCCAGAAGCATGCTGTGGAAAACAGTGTGAAAGCCTTTAGTAAAGTTTAGGTACACAACATCCACAGCCTTTCCCTCATTCCTTAAGTAGGTCACCTTGTCACAGAAGGAGATTGGGTTGGTCAAGCAGGACCTGCCTTTCATAAACCCAAGCTGATTTGGCCTGATCATCTGGTTGTCCTGTATGTGCTGTGTGACGGCACTCAGGATGATCTATTCCATGACCTTCCCGGTACCAATGTCAGACTGACAGGCCTGTAATTCCCCAGATCCTCCTTCTGGCCCTTCTTGTAGATGGGCATCATGTTTGCTAACTTACAGTAATCTGGGACCTCTCTGGTTAGGCCATCAATGCTGATAAATAATTGAAAGAGCCTTGGTAAGCACCTCTGCCAGCTCCCTCAGTATCCTCAGGTGTATATCATCTGGCCCCATAGACTTGTGGGTGTCTAAGTGGTGTAGCAGGTCACCAACCATTTCCCGTTGGATTATTTGGGCTTCATTCTGCTCCCCATCCCTGTCTTCTGGCTCAGGGGGGCTGTGTACCTGGAGCACAACTGGTTTAACTGAAGCAAAGAAGGCATTTAGTACCTCAGGCTTTTCCTCATCCTTTGTGACTGTGTTTCCCCCTGCATCCACTAATGGATGGAGGTTCTCCTTAGCCTTCCTTCTATTGCTAATGTATTTACAGAAACATTTTATTGCCTTTTACAGCAGTAGCCAGGCATAGCTCTAGTTGAACTTTGGCCCTTTTAACTCTAGCCTTGCATAACTTCACAGAATTCTTGTATTCCTCTTGAGTAGCCTGACCCTTCTTCCAAAGGTTATAAACTCTCCTTTTACTCCTGAGTTCCAGCCAAAGCTCTCTGTTCAGCCAGGCCGGTCTTCTTCCCCACCAGCTTGTCTTTCAGCACCCAGGGACAGCCTGCTCCTGCACCTTTAAGATTTCCTTCTTGAAGAACAAAAAGCCTTCCTGGACTCCTTTGCCCTTCAGCACTCCCTCCCAAGGGACTCTGCCAACCAGCCTCCTAAATAGGTCGAAGCCTACCCTTTGGATCTGCTAAGTAGCAGTTCCGCTGATCCCCCTCCTTCTCCAAGAAAGAAAACTTGATCGTTTCATGATTGTTATGCCGAAGGTGATGTTCAACCATCACATAGCTCATGAGTTCTTCTCTGTTTCCAAACACAAAGTCCAGTGGGGCGCCTTCTGTAGTTGGCTCACTGACAAGCTGTGTCAGGTAGTTGTCTTCCACACACCCCAGAAGGTGTGTTTCAGGATGCTTGCATGGTGTAGCTCTAGCTCACAAATACAAACTGTGTGCTCTTGTTCCTCTAAGGTCAGCAAGATAAAAAGCAACAGCTACATTTTTTACACAAAGGAAACAAGCTGGACTTGAAGCAAATGTGAAGAAACACATTAGGTACTACACACAATGTTCAAGATGAAAACACATTCTCTCATGGCTGCTCTCTTATGACACTGAGCCACACCATGTCCCACACAGACTTAAAATTGCTCAGAGGATACTCCTTTCACAGGAAGGAGAGGATTCTCTTGTGCATTGTGTTCTAAGCTCCAGACAGGAGTCATGGAGATGCTCAGTTCAAGCAGGATTGATTTCATGTGGTTTGATTAAGACAGCTAGGAAGAGGCAGCAAATTTCAATGTAAGCACACAGTCTGGATATGCAGCTGGGAGAGGGATTGCCACTTAGGGCTAGGAAGTGTAGAATTTCTGTTTGGCATTGTTATCTATGCATCTCACATGCCCACTCTATCTTATATGACTTTGTTTTGTTTTTCTCTTCCTTTTCTGTTATTATTTGGCTTCAGCCACAGATTCTTTCTGTGACATGTTCTGTTTGCTACAGACAACCCTGTAACTAAGAAGATAATTACTTTTTTTCTGGATTATCTTTTCCCATCTACGTCTATTTATAACATGATTCGGATTTAACTTTCTGTTTTTTCTACTTTGTTTGTCCACTGGGTTGTTAACTCATCAGTTGCATCAACAACACTGCTCTAGAACAGCCCAGCAAAGGTAGCACTGAAATCCACCTGCGTTCACTAGGAACCGAGTTTTTATGAAGAACAGGTGTTCTCTGTATCCTCTGCCCTTTGCTTATCCATGATATTCTGCTGTTTTATTAGTTCTTTGCGTACTTGCTCAACACTGCCAATTGCAGAGCAATTGCCTGAGTAACAGATGATTGGTATTTCAGGGGCCGAAGTACAGCTGCTGGAGTTGCTACCCAAAAGGCACATTATACATCTCTCACTAAGTTGTGGTAGATAACAAGCCACAGAGCAGCTTTTGGGAAGCAGAGTCCAGAAATATTAGCAGGTAGGTAGATGCCATCTGAGGTGTAAGGTGTTGTCAAGTGCCTGACGGGGGTGCTTTAAGCCAAAGCAAGGAGGATACACTCAAAACTGTGTTTCCTGAAAACCTACCAGCTGCTTGCACATATGAGCAGCAGCAACAAAGGTAAAACCAACACATATACAATATAATTCCGTTTTCAGTTTGGAGCCATTCTCGCAAAACAATTCAAATAGCAGTGTTATCACATATAAAAGAATTTACCAAATTGTACAAACCAGTTGGGTAATACTGCTGACCCAATACTGCTTTCTCAGGGCCACACCAGCAGACATTATTATGATTCCAGGATGGATTGACAGCAGTGAGTGCTTCTATTTGAGGCTTATTGCTTATTTTCTGCTAAAGCATCACCACTTACGAAAGATAATTCATAGTATAAAGGCAGAATAATTACGCAAAATAGGAAATCAGTCGTTTGAGAAATCTGCTTCATAGTTACTATCGCTAGCTGAAGCACAGTTATAGTTGCCTATGATATTATCGTATGCATATAATAAAAAAGTATAAATGCAGCTGAATATACCAGTGGGGAAGTTACTGGGATGTGTGTATGCAAACTATTAATGTGTCACATATAAGTGTTAGAAGAAAAAAGGGTGAGGTGAGGGATAAATGGCTGCAAGAAACAGAGGTAATGTTGGAAACATTATTGAAAAAATCCTATACTTGTTCCTGCTCTCTCTGCCAGACCTCCCAGCAGAAGCCTTACTGGGCTTGGTGAACAGAGTAATCACAAATCTTTCATGTAATTCATGCTGCAGTTAGAAGGTTCACCATGTCTATCAAACATGGCACCTTCTTCCACCACAGTATCTGAAATACCTGGTCAAATTGCTACAGCAAAATGAGCTACCATGAGGCTTTGGCTGGTAGTAAACGTGAAAAAAACCTATGCTAACTAGAAGCTTGGAGGAAAGGTTTATATGCTAGTAAGTCAATGCGACATGCAAGCAGGTATAACAGGTTAACACTGCTTATCTGACACACAACATATAATACCATCAGTCTCTGCTGTCCCACTTGGTCATCTGCACAGCTGTTAACTTAGATTCTTCTAGTGTGCCAGGATAGTGCGTTACCTCTCCAAGTTGTCCATCAGCTGTTTGTTTCAAAATGAAAATCTGCTAATTTTGGTTCTAGGTACCAGAAGCCTGGTGGTATGTGAGTTCTTTCAGAAAGGGAAACTGCACTGTGAGACGCAGCCAGTGTAAATGGCACAGTGCAATCCACTGCAAAAGCCAGCACACAAGACTGTGTTAGGCAGAACAAACATTTTTGAACTGATGACTTACATTTTATTTGCATGTTTGAAAAAGCACAGAACTTTGTGAATGCAGTAATTGACAAGGGAATATCCATATGCTGTTAAATAAAGCAATCCAAACTTACCAAGCTTAGTGAAGGCTAGAATTGGACAAAAACTATAGCAATGCCACTGCCCCTGAAAAGCCAAGGCCATATTTAACATACATATAACACTAAATAAGGAATAAAGAATTACATTTCTTTTAAGCATCCTGTCATTCCTAAACCAGTTGATAAGCACTGTGGGCATGAAAAACATTAATCTGATGCAAGAAGATGCCACAGCTGAAGGTCACATGGTTGCGTACACCATGGCGTGAGTTGTAGGAGAAGGAGCGTTAAAGCAAACACACAAGATGGAGAAGCTAGAGTTGTGGCCAGTAGTTGAAAGTAAGACAGGAGAAAAGGACAGCCAGGGATGGGGAGCAAGATGAAGGTCACTTAGTTTGTTCAGCTTGCAGAAGGCTGAAGAGGGACCTCATTGCAGTTTACAACTTCCTCACGAGGGGCAGCAGACGGGTGAGGTGCTGATCTCCTCTCTCTGGTGACCAGCAACAGGACACAAGGAAATGGAATGAAGCTGCATCAGAGGAAGTTCAGACTGGACATCAGGAAAACGTTCTTCACTGAGAGGGTGACTAGAACAAGCTCCCCACCAAAGTGGTCATGGCACCAAGACTGTCAGAGTTCAAGGAGCACCTGGACAATGCTCTAAGTCATATGGTTTAGTTTCAGGTAGTCCTCTGAGGAGCAGGGAGTTGGACTCGATGATACTTATGGGTGCCTTCCAACTTGAGATATTCTATGATCTTTGCCAGGAAGCCCTGCTCTACTCTCAGAGGCTTGTTGGTAACAGGCTCTAAGCCAGTCACAAGAACTTCCATGTTTCCCTGTCACTGAAGCTGGGCCACTCAGTACCTTTAGCTTCGCAAGTATTACTGGCAGCATTGTCCATTTTCAAAAGTGTAATTAATAATTAAAATCTGCTGTATGAAAAAGGGCAAACTAGTTGTTATCCAGGATTATAAATCCACATGTATATGAATCTTTGCATAAGGATTCTCAAAGCACCAATGGATATTCAAATATGTTTGCTTACCAAGGACAGCTGCTATTAACGAAGCTATTAAATGCCCTGTGTAAATGAAAACCTTTTAAATAATTACCTCTGTCAACTCAGTTTACATCACCTCATTAAAAACAAAACCAAAAATAACTCCTTATTTTTCTTTCTACCACCAGCCACTTATGTGACCCTGGCTAATCAAACTCCCTTTAATTCAGTTCCATCCTTAACTCAGGATGCATTTTTACCACTGTTAGGGCACTGCAAAGTGTAACACATCTTCAGCTGACACAGAGCAAAAATTACGTCAAAGGTGCACCTCCACTCCTGCATATTTTCTTTCGACTAACATCTTTAGACTGCTGAACTTTTATGCAAGACTTTCAGTTCTATGAATTATAGCTATTTTACACTTTCAAAAATATGACAACATTTAATATGATTTTGTTATGATCTCTCAAAGTAGATTAAAACAAGCTGTCATGCACTACAATTAAGGGACCAAAACTTCCCCCTATAAAACAAGCATCTATTGCCAATAGCTAGAGTTGTATGAACATGCACAGAAATATGCAGAGTAACAAAAGGAAACAATGCACCTTTTCCTAAGAGAAAGAACAGGACAAAATTGTGTAAGTGTACATCACACATTTATTATGGAACAACTCTCTCAACTCGAAAATTTGGGCACAGGGATTAAAAATAAAAATTCATTGCACTACCTAGTATAGCATTACTAGTAACTCTCATTAAAAAAGTACAAATTTTGTTAAAAATGTATCAAGCCTTCAAATGATTTGGTTACAGATATTTATAATACAAAATCCCCTACATGTTAAATGATACAATGGAGTATGTTTTAAAGAAAACACTTGACAAAATATGATTCCAACAAAACCCATAAGCTTTCATAATCTGAAACACAAGTAGCAAAATGAGGTAACAATGTACCAAAGAAAAAAACACAGCCTTTACAAAGGCCCAAAGATAACTCAGTCAAAAATGTGTTTTCTACAATCAAAATTAAAGATGTTGCTAAATCTCATCCCAAGTATTATACAATGTGTTAACAGCTGTGAAATCACATTCAAGAGCCTGTACAAAATGGCATACAACAAAAGGATTTTTTTTTTTTTTGTAAAGAAAGCCATAAAGTGATACACTGGAATTATCTGTAGGCCTTGCTATCCACTAAAATGTCAAATTAAATTTACAATTTAATTAAAAACCCCGCAGCATTCCTTTTTTTTTTTTTTTTTAAGAAGGAGGAGCCAGGTGATGGCAGAAAGGCAATAAACATAAAAGAGGTCTTGCTGAATTCAGGTGCTGCCAGCATGGCAGGCTGTGAAATTACACACAAATGTGTGTAACACGTGGCAGTTAACAGCTGAACATGAAACCCCCTTCCTTGACAGCTACGACAGAGAGGACTTCGTTTTAGCTTGTCTGAGCTGATTCAGAATGTATGCACTTGTGCTGTTTATACACACTAACCACAGGAAACAGGTCCACATATATCTGCAAGAGTCCCATGCAAACGAAAGAACCTTTACAGAAGAAATGAGCCATAAGAGTGCAAAAATTAATTTCAGGATTTTACCAACTTAGACTCTCCATCTCCTAGAACTCCTACTGCCTCACAGAGTTTCACCAGGGAAAAAGGGACAATACACATCAAGATTTCTCCAATTCCAGAAAGAGGACTACTTTCCCTTGGCTTCAGAAGAATGTGTCTTGTTTGTTTGTGTCTCGCCTAGAAAAAGTACTCTCTTTCCATGCTTGAAACTGAATACTGAGCACAGTAGTGTTAGTTATGTTTAATTCTGTACACACAGATTTTTTTCTTTTGAAGCTCTATAAAAGAGCCTAAGTTTTATAAGACATATGTGACATATGCTTTTCAAACAACATTATTTTATTTGTTAAAAAAATAAATTTTATTACATATGATTTAACCTGCTAGGTTTAACTTCACTGGAAGAGAGGAGAAATTCAAATATTTTCATGTTGATGTAACAGCATTTTCATTTATTTAGTGTTCTTAAGTATGGATAGGTATGGAAAGGCTCACTGTTTTTGAGAACTACTTGCACAACCAAACAGAGGAAAGAGCATCTGAAATAGGGTAAAATTGTGCTTTTATTTTATCTGCACCAAGAGCTGTGTCTGGTCTGTGGAATCTTCAAAGAGGGAAATCAGCATGAAGAACATCTAACACTGTTTGAAATTATAACTGGTACTAAAGCACAGCAGCATACAAAAGCATCAGAAATGATAAAGAATAAACTTAAAGCTGAGACTGGCAGCAAGTTGCAGCAATATTGCTAACTGTGCCACTTGTGCTGCTGCAACCAAAGTAATGACACTGAACTTAAGAGAAGAATTTTGTTGCAAAAAGTGCATCTTTTGAATAACTATGGTATATGCAGACCTAAAAATGTTGCTAAACCATATTGAAGATGTTAACAGTCTGAATGTCATAAATGAAGGTTATTTTTTTCAACATTATTCAGAGCACTTGAATAAACGTTATCGCCTCCTATTTCACAGCAGTGTTCTAGAAGGTGTTCCAATTTTCTGCTATAGTAGAACACACTGGAAACTTAACTGAAAAACCAAGGGAGTTCCTTCTTCATTTACACTCGTCATGAAATAAGGGAGGGCAAGCAGCAGCATCAGGTCAACTGAATTCTGTAGTTTGTAACCAAAAGCCACCTTCTCTTGTGACACAATGAAAAAAATCAGAAGTTCTACCTCTCTGAGAAAATGCTAAAAGTTTTATTTTATTCATGAAGCTGCAGGAATAAAATTGTAATTTTACAAGTTGTTTTAGTTGTATACAAACTCCCTTGTAAATGCCAAAGAATGTACGTGATTAAAGTCAATGTTTATAAGCTAAAAGATTATGTCCTTAGCAAATTTAACGGCCAAAAGTGAAGAGCTGTTGCACAAGACCCTCAGTGTCTTTCTTCTTCCTTTTGTGGAAGAACCACATACCTGGCAAACGCGGCTAGAAAAATTTAGAAGGAGAACAGAAGAACATTGATATTCATATTAGCAATTGAAAATGATAATATTGCAAAATGATTTGGGTGATATTGCAACTTTACATTGATATAACATATGCTAAAACCCCAAAGTTACTCATGTATGAACAATCAATGCACTCTTTAGTGGTACACATTTAAAGCCTCCAATGAAGGGGAAGCATAACAGCTGTTTGAGTAACAGGTAGGAAGGTCTTCACACCTGTTAAGTACATTGGGGAGGAAATACTGAATGCCTGCAATTGATGCACCCATCCCATTCAGTGTGCAACTGCAAACACAAGGAAAGGAACCAGTGTACAGTACTAGTACTGTTTAAATAACACACAAGATTATACATTGCAGCATAATTATTACTACACACATACGTTCTCAGTACATGCTGGTATATAGGTTCTCGAACACACATGCACACTCAGTCACAAGCACACTTGATGCATCCTCTCGCAAGCAATCACACACACCATTCATTCCCACTCACAGTATCTGAAGGCTCTACATAAGGTAGATTGCTATTTTGTTTGGAGCTACCACTTTTTTTTTTTTTCTTTTATATAAAAGCACATGCTAAAAGACCATGTCCACAGTAATCTTGCAGCAACACCCAGAATGATCACACAAAACCCAGGGAATGTTAGTGCACACACAAAATTAAGCTAAAAAAAATATATATATATATATATCTTTGGAGTTCCAATCACACTGTTAGTATAACAATCCCGTAACTGTGAAGACTAGTTATAAGCTTTATAATTGATTAAGTCACACAGTGCAAACTAAGGTCCATTGACCCTTTTGGGTAAAGGGTAGGCTGGAAGCCACATGGTATGTTCAATAGATAGTTCATATATACATGTGATCAGGAACACCCAAACCAGATTTGTGCTCTTAGATTGGTCATTCCGAATCACGATGCACTTCTGAAGCATCAGCTCTACAAATCGGGCAGGTACGATTTGCCTGTAAAACCAGAAACAAAAGAGAGTTTACTGTTCCAGCGAATACACTGTTAAGGTAATGTGTGTATGACACTGACATCTGTGAATATTGAAACGTAATTCAAGAGTACTCAAAACAACAGAAGACAAAGTGTGCTTATGCCTTTTTTTAGTTTGTTTGGTTATGTTACAGTGGTGTGGTAAGTTTGCCAATTGAAAATTATGTTTCCAATAAAATAATTGTGCCTCTTATCTTTAGAGATAAAGCAAACCAGCAAACTAGGCTTTATCTAAGTGATGGTGGTTTTGTTAATGCAAATTCAGTTATAGTACATTGCAATCACATGGATACAACTAAGAAGCTGTACTGTGTGCTGCAAAGAAATCCTCCAAAACCAGACTAGAAACCAGTCATATAGACTTGGTCAAAGCTGAAAGCAGACCAGGGAAAAGGGGAAGAGGTTTCAGTAAAGAGGGGAAAAAGAGAAAAAAAAAATAGACAGACATAAGACGACCTGAGAAAAAAGGTATTAACACAGATAAGGTGGGTCTAAATTTAGTCCTTCAGTAAAGCAATCACTGAAAATATGTCCTGTGACTCTTCTACTTTTATAGCCTTCTTGAAAAGATAAGAAGTAACATTTCTTAAACTACTGGGAAAGTATTTCTGCCTTCTCATTCCCCTTTTCAAATAAAGGCTAATTTCATTTTAGCAAATGATGAGAAAAATCCCACACAAAACCCAACTATGACAAAACATTTCCTTTGCAAAGGAGAGAGTGAAAATAACTCAGGATTCCCTGTTGCAACTTCCGTATTTCATGGTTACCAAAATTGCAGGACCAAGCACTGTTAACTCAAAGTTTTTCTAAGGTAGCCAGTTTTTTCAATGAAAAGACAAGTTAGAGCATCAGGAAATGTGGCTCTGCAGGACAGAATTCAGAAATCATTGTCATGAATTTAAAATCCAAACAATAAATGCCAATGAAATTAACATGTCATTACTGGTTTATAGTTTATATCATAGTTATTATTGCTTTGCTTTTTGTAAAGCATGGATTGGAGAACCAATCTGAAATGTATTTATTACTTTTTCACTAACAGTTTTGAAATTACTTGAGGACAATGCCATTACTTGGTCTCTACTTTGTATTTGCACTATTCTAGGTATAATTCAGCTATTAAGTTGGTACAAAAGTAATCGCGGTTCTTGCATTGTTGAAATGTGCTGTTTGATATTGGAATACATTCTTAAATAAATGTGGTTATGTTATACATGATTTTAATGTGCTTTTCTCACTTTTTTTTTTTTTTGCTAATGATGTATTACTTGCTGTTTATTTTATATTTATTTTAGACTATGGAAATTATGTTAGACAAAAAGCAAATGAGAGCGATTTTCTTATTTGAATTCAAAATGGGTCATAAAGCAGTGGAGACAACTCGCGACATCAACACCACATTTGGCCTAGGAGCTGCTAACGAACGTACAGTGCAGTGGTGGTTCAAGAAGTTTTGCAAAGGAGACGAGAGCCTTGAGGATGAGGAATGCAGTGGCTGGCCAGTGGAAGTTCACAATGACCAACTGAAAGCAATCCTTGAAGCTGCCCCTCCTACAACTACACAAGAAGTTGCCAAAGAACTCAACGTGGACCATTCTACAGTCGATTGGCATTTGAAGCAAACTGGAAAGATGAAAAAGCTCAATAAGTGGGTGCCTCATGAACTGACCGAAAACCAAAGAAATTGTTGTTTTGAAGTGTCGTCGTCTTCTACAGAACCATTTCTTGTTTGGATTGTGATGTGCAATGAAAAGTGGATTTTATACAACAACTGGTGATGACCAGCTCAGTGGCTGGACTGAGAAGAACCTCCAAAGCACTTCCCAAAGCCAAACTTGCACTAAAATAAGGTCATGGTCACTGCTGGGGGTCTGCTGCTGTTCTGATCGACCATAGCTTTCTGAATCCCACCAAACCCATTCCATCTGAGAAGGATGCTCAGCAAATCAATGAGATACACCGAACACTGCAACGCCTGCAGCCGGCATTGGTCAACAGAAAGGGTCCAATTCTTCTCCAAGAGAACGCCCAACCGCACGTCACATAAACGACGCTTCAAAAGTTGAATGAATTGGGCCACGAAGTTTTGCCTCATCTGCTATATCACCTGGTCTCTTGCCAACCAACCACCACTTCTTGAAGCATCTTGACAACTTTTTGCAGGGAAAACACTTTTACAACCAGCAGAATGCAGAAAATGCTTTCCAAGAGTTCACAGAATCCCAAAGCACGCATGTTTACACTACAGGAATAAACAAACTTCTTTCTCGGTGGCAAAAATGTGTTGATTGTAATGGTTCCTATTTCGATTAATAAAGATGTGTTTGAATCCAGTTATAATGATTTAAAATTCATGGTCCAGAACTGCAATTACTTTTGCACCAATCTGATAATATGATTTTTAAAATAAAAAGGCTTGTCCTTCAAAATTCAATGGTTTAATGAAACAAAAGATATTTGCTTAGATAAATAATGAGGTATCCACCATCTGTATCATGAAACACAGCATTCAGTGGGTATAATTTTCTGACAGGAATTGCAGAAATAAATCCACTGTGCCAGGATAAAACGGATACTCATAGATACTGCAACACTGACTTTAAGCAACTCTTCAAGATCCTGTATGAACATCTGGTTTTAAATTTAGTTGCATTCTTGTGCTTTTCACTCAGTCGTCGAGATCAGCTGATGGGGACCAGCTCGGCCAGAGCCGTCAGAGCGATCTCGAGGTAAGGAGAAGTGTGGGGGTGGGTTTCGGTTTCGGGACCCGGCAGCCCCCGGCAGCCCTTGCGAGAGTGGCTGACGTGGCGTGGGCGTTACCACGGGGACGGCGATCACACCCCCGCCCCTCGCCTTGAAAAAGCTTCAAGGAGGGCAGTGACAAGTCATTGCTCACCAGGCGCTGGGAGAGGCAACCAGCTGTGACGCGGGTGAGTATCACCCACACTGTGCTGCAGCGGCAGGTGGGGTAGCTCGTGCAGTAGGGCGCAGAGACTATCATTCCTCGCCTGTTAGACCCTCTCACCTACTGCCAGTGTCCCTGACTGTTGCCGACCATGGTCTCCTCCAGGAGGAGAGCTTGCCTAAAGAAGACTGTGTCGACTCAGACGGAGCTACTGCCTCGAACCGTGGCTGTCCAGGTGTCCGGCTGCAGGGAGTGCCAGAGCCTGCTGCTGCCGGGGGAGGGAGGCAGCATTCAGCCTGCGTGAGGTGCGAGCAGGTGCAAGATCTGCTAGGCATGGTTGCAAAACTTAAGGAGGAGATTGAGACACTGAGGTCCACCAGGGAATGTGAAAGGGAGATCGACTGATGGAGTAACTCCCTGGCGTGCCAGGCAGAAAGGCCCCAAGGGGGAACCCCCCAAAAGGTGATGGACCCCCTGCCCTGTCAGGCAGAGAAGGAAGATCTGAGAGAGCCCCTGCCCTGTCACTGTCGGGCAGAAGTAGGGGGCCAAACAGCTGAGGAGGGTTGGAAGCCAGTTGCAATTAGGTGTCACGGGCAACCCCCCTCCCTACCTGCTTTGCTTCCCCGGGTGCCCCTCCGTAATAGGTTTTGGCCCTGGATATTGAAGAAGATGTAGGTGGGGACGTGGTGCAAGGGCCACCTACGAGGTCACATAGGAAGAGGCGATCAACTCCATGCCTCAAGACTGCCTCCAATAAAAAAGAAAGAAGGGTAATTGTGGTAGGCAATTCCCTTCTGAGAGGGACGGAGGGCCCGATATGCAGAGCTGACCCTCAGCATCGGGAAGTTTGTAGCCTACCTGGAGCTCGGATCAGGGACATCGCCAGGGCGCTCCCCAAACTGGTGCGCCCAACGGACTATTGCCCCCTACTGATCTTCCAGACAGGTGGGGAGGAAGCGGCATCCCGTAGTCTGAGGGGAATGAAGAAAGACTTCAAGGCCTTGGGACGGATGGTGAAAGAGTCTGGGGCTCAAGTTATCTTCTCTTCCCTCTTTCCATTTTTGGGTGATGATGTGGGATGGAATAGAAAAATTAAGTCCGTAAATGATTGGCTTCGGGACTGGTGCTACAGGCAGGGCTTTGGGTTCTTTGATAACGGCTGGTTTTATAAGACACCAGTCTGGTCAGTGATATGTGGGAAAGGTTTATCCCACAGGGGTAAAAGGATGCTGGGACAGGAATTAGCAGGGCTCATTTGGAGGGCTTTAAACTAGATTCGAAGGGGGATGGGGTTGTAGCTGGGCTTGCATCAGTGGGGCAGCATGCTGGAATCCATAAAGACCAGGAGGCCCCTCAGGCCCCTAGGGTGAAATTGGTGTACTCGGCTCGCTCCCTGAAATGCCTGTACACCAATGCACACAGCATGGGGAATAAGCAGGAGGAGTTAGAAACCTGCATTCGGTCAGGAGATTATGATCTGGTGGCATTAACAGAGACATGGTGGGACAGCTCACATGACTGGAATGTGGTCATGGATGGCTATGTCCTTTTCAGGAAAGACAGGCCAGCCAAGCGTGGTGGTGGAGTTGCTCTTTACGTGAGAGAGCAACTACAATGTATAGAGTACTGTCCAGGTGTGGTTGAGGAGCAAGATGAGAGTCTGTGGGTGAGAATTAAGGGGCAGGCTGGCAGGGGTGACACTGTTGTGGGAGTCTATTACAGGCCACCAGATCAGAGTGAGGATGTTGATGAGGCCTTCTACGGGCAGCTGAGCGTGGCCTCACAGTCACAGGCTCTGGTTGTTATGGGGGATTTTAACTACCCTGATGTTTGCTGGAAGGACTACTCAGCCAGCCAGCCTCAGTCTAGGAGGTTCCTCCAGTGCATTGACGATAACTTTCTGATGCAAATGGTGGAGGAGCTGACTAGGAGAGGTGCGCTGCTGGATCTCATCCTCGCTAACAAGGAGGGTCTGGTTGAAGCAGTAAAGGTGGGGGGCTGCCTTGGTTGCAGTGACCATGAGATGGTGGAGTTCAGAATCTCCTGTGGTGGGAGCAGAATACCGAGCAGAATTGCAACCCTGGACTTCAGCAGGGCTGACTTCGGCCTTTTCAAACAATTGCTGGAGGAAATCCCATGGGCAAGGCTGCTAGAAGGTAAAGGGGCCCAAGATAGTTGGTTAACACTCAGGGACTGCTTCTACCAAGCTCAAGATCAGTGCATCCCGACGCGCAGGAAGTCAAGGAAGGGAGCCAGGAGACCTGCGTGGTTAAACAAGGAACTGCTGGGCAAACTCAAGTGGAAGAGGAAGGTTTACAAATCATGGAAGGAGGGGCTGGCCACTTGGGAAGAATATAAGTCTGTTGTCAGAGGATGTAGGGAGGCAACTAGGAAAGCTAAGGCCTCCTTAGAGTTAAACCTGGCCAGAGGGGTCAAGGACAACAGAAAGAGCTTTTTCAAATACATGGCAGATAAAACTAACACCAGAGGCAATGTAGGCCCACTGATGAATGGGGTGGGTGCCCTGGTGACAGAAGATACAGAGAAGGCAGAATTACTGAATGCCTTCTTTGTCTCTGTCTACTCTGCCGGAGGCTGTCCTGAGGAGCCCCGTACCCCTGAGGCCCCAGAGGAAGGCAGAGCAATGCAGGAGTTTGCCTCAGTTGATGAGGACTGGGTTAGGGACCAGTTAAGCAATCTGGACATCCGTAAATCCATAGGTCCAGATGGGATGCACCCGTGCATGGGTGCTGAGGGAGCTGGCTGAAGTCATTGCTGGACCGCTCCCCATCATCTTTGCCAAGTTGTGGGAAACGGGAGAGGTGCCTGAGGACAGGAGGAAAGCAAATGTCACTCCGGTCTTCAAAAAGGGCAAGAAGGAGGACCCGGGCAACTATAGACTGGTCAGCCTCACCTCCATCCCTGGGAAAGTGATGGAACACCTTATCCTTGGTGCCATCTTAAGACATATCAAGGATAAGAGGGTCATCAGGGACAGTTAACAGGGCTTCACCAAGGGGAAGTCGTGTTTGACCAACCTCATAGCCTTTTATGAAGACGTAACAAGGTGGATTGACGATGGCAGAGCAGTGGATGTGGTCTACCTTGACTTCAGCAAAGCATTTGACACCGTCTCCCACAGCATCCTCATGCAAAACTGAGGAAGTGTGGACTGGATGATCGGGTAGTGAGGTGGACTGCAAACTGGCTGAAGGAGAGAAGCCGGAGAGTCGTGGTCAATGGGGCGGAGTCTGGTTGGAGGCCTGTATCTACTGGAGTGCCTCAAGGGTCAGTTCTGGGACCAATACTATTCAATATATTCATCAATGACTTGGATGAGGGAATTGAGTGTACTATCAGCAAGTTTGCTGATGACACCAAGCTGGGAGGAGTGGCTGACACACCGGAAGGCTGTGCTGCCATCCAGTGAGATCTGGACAGGCTAGAGAGTTGGGCGGGGAAAAATTTAATGAAATATAACAAGGGAAAATGTAGAGTCTTGCATCTGGGCAGGAACAACCACAGGTTCCAGTATAGGTTGGGGAATGACCTATTAGAGAGCAGTGTAGGGGAAAGGGACCTGGGGGTCCTGGTGGACAGCAGGATGACCATGAGCCAGCACTGTGCCCTTGTGGCCAAGAAGGCCAATGGCATCCTGGGGTGTATTAGAAGGGGGGTGGTTAGTAGGTCGAGAGAGGTTCTCCTTCCCCTCTACTCTGCCCTGGTGAGACCTCATCTGGAATACTGTGTCCAGTTCTGGGCCCCTCAGTTCAAGAAGGATAGGGAACTGCTGGAGAGAGTCCAGCGCAGGGCCACAGAGATGATTAAGGGAGTGGAGCATCTCCCTTATGAGGAAAGGCTGAGGGAGCTGGGTCTCTTTAGCTTGGAGAAGAGGAGACTAAGGGGTGACCTCATCAATGTTTATAAATATATAAAGGGTGGGTGTCACAAGGATGGAGCCAGGCTCTTCTCGGTGACAACCAACAGTAAGACAAGGGATAATGGGTTCAAGCTGGAATACAAGAGGTTCCACTTAAATGTGAGAAGAAACTTCTCAGTGAGGGTGACGGAACACTGGAACAGGCTGCCCAGGGAGGTTGTGGATTCTCCTTCTCTGGAGACATTCAAAACCCACCTGGACGCCTTCCTGTGTAACCTCACCTAGGTGTTCCTGCTCTGGAAGGGGGATTGGACTAGATGATCTTTCGAGGTCCCTTCCAATCCCTAACATTCTGTGATTCTGTGATTCTGTGATTTTCATGAAATTCTTTCTCCCTTTCTGGCATTTAGTGTGACTCTTTGGTGCAAAAAGAGGAATAAGATAGACATAATATTGTAATATTGACCTTCTAACTAGCCACTCATTCAGGAAAACTTACTTTCTGTACTGTAAGGAGAGAGAGCTGTATGTTCAATGAACTAATCTTTTTTATATTTTATAGAAATTCATAGCTCAAGTAAACTGCATTTAGAAAAATGGATCTCTTAGGATCTATTAGAATCCTTTAAAACTTTGGTATTAGTCAGAACGAAGTTAAACTACAGTTACAGTTTTTCTCATATATAAAATACATAATTTCCTCTCAGAACAGTTTTCCTTGTTATCTGGTTCCAAACCCTCAAGGTGAAGACAGGTCATGTTTTCAAGCTGTCCTTTGGAATGATGACTAATTCTTATTTTACAAAAGAAGAGATTTCTCATGTATTCATATTTGAACAAAGGACTCAGGATATTAAGAAATAACAGAATAATGTGAAATATGAGAGTTAACAATACTATGAAAAGCAAAAGAATAACCTCCCTATTAATTCTGTTGCCTCCACTGTATTACATCTTCTCTCACAAGTCTTTAACCTTGCTTAAACAGGGAAGTATAAATTGAAGTTGGCAGCCTAATGCACTATAAACTAACATTCCCTCTCACTTGCTTACAGTACCTAAAAGGGTGGTACTGTACATAGCATTATAGAGGCAGGGCAGATCAAAACTTTCATGCATAGACAAGCCACAAAACTTTCTTAGATACTTTTTTCTTCTCTATCATCACCAACAGGCAGTGGAATAAAGATTTTTTTAAAATAATCAGACTGGATCTCTAAACTCTTATTTACATCTTTCACTAACAACATGGTGAAACTTAAAAGAATCAACATGACTTCATAGTTCCAGAACTAGTTCTAGAAATATTCCTATATAGCAAACACCTTCCTCAGAAAAACAAGGGGACAAACTGGCAACTTTTTTTTCTTTTTTTTTACTTTGTGGAAAAAATTTACAAGTACTGAAAGCTACAATTTTTACCTTCCCTTGCAGAATTTATCAACATGATGTCGGCTGGATGATGTGAATTAAGTGGATGTGGACATAATTAACACTATCAACATATAAAACAAGTTGTCAAATATATAAGTGAATGGACAGATGCAAAGCTACAGCACAAACTATCTATCAATTATCTTCACTTCCAGATGTTTGCTGTTTTAACTGTTAACAAGTTTAGACAGAAGCTGTAACTAAAACAGGGTGGTATTACAGGTTATTTCTTATAGTTTGCAAAGTAAAATAATCTTTATTTCCAAACACCATCTCCATACCAGTGCAACTAAACCCACATAGTGTAAATACCTTGCCTTAGCAATCCTACACTGTGATGCTTCAACCTTGTCTAGCTTATTTTGCATCCAGCTCTGAATACACGATGTCAATACAAGCAGTTTTAGGTGGGTATAACTGCACCCCTTTAGATTTAGATTTACGTTGCATATCTTTCACTTCATTCTCCCATGTAGCCGACACTCTTATGCTCATAGGGTTTTTCTATGATAAGACAACCTTTAGAAAACACTACACCTGAAGATCCGCTAGAAAATACATAGTTTCTATTATAAGCTGGGACAGGAACACCAGAAAAAAGCTATTTCACCACTACTACAGTACATCTATGATTATGAAAATAAAGACTAAACTAAATCTGCTTTTTTCACTTTTCTGTTCTGCCAGTTCATTACCAGTTGAAAATACCAAATCTAACTGTAGAACTGCTACACTGAGTCCCCAAAAAGCTTAATTCAACATACTTGTCTGACTCTTGACACCAACGGCAGGTAAGAAAGAGCATAAAAACAGGACAAGCATGCATGATACTTCCCTGACATGTTCTTCTAACTTCCAGCAATCTGCAGATCAGGGGCTCTATGAATCAGAGGTATATTTTTTTGCATTAATAGCCTGGAAAGAACTGTCTTTTAAAAAAATCTATATAATCAGTTTAATGTATATAGACCTATGGCTTCCACTGTCTCACAGGCTGTGTCAAATGATCTTAGTTCTTTTTTCATAAAATGGAGTGAATACTACCCTTGGATGCTCTGTCCACACCACAAATGACTTAAGAAGTTTCATGCAATAAAGACTTAATAAATCTAGTGTGAACAGTCCTTGAGAGGAGTAGGGGGACAATGGAGAGTACCACTTGAATGTATATACTCCACTCTTCATTTGCAGTTAATGAACAAAGCAGCATACATCTAGCATAGACATATTGATAATATTGGGGCAGGGGGGAGTGTGTACATAGCTTTTTAATCTGACAATAAAGCAACTAGGTTCTATTGAAACTTATGATCATTGTTGTGGAAACATTTTTTATGCTGGCCTTGGATTTTGTAGAAGCCTTAGACTTCTGTAGGTACTGTAGCTCAAGAGCAATTTCCTATCCCAGTTTTTTAAAATCCTTCTCAGTATTCTTGATATCTTGCTAGCCAAAAGAATGCTACCAATATAAACTTGATTTTTTCATTCTCTGCACTATTTTAGTCTGTGCCAAAGGACTGCATTTTCTTGCTTGTATGAAGCCATAAGGGTGAGGTGTTTTCATTTGTTTTTTTGAAACAACAGACATCATCTGTAATTCTCTAGGGACTGTATCCTGTCTTAACATAGGATCATTGTAGTTTCCAATGTTCTACACAACAGACTATACACAGATTAAACTAAAGATGAACAGAACAAATACCGAAAAAAGGTAAGGCAAGATGGGGATCAACACCTTGTTGGCAGTAGATCTAGCTAGTGCAGCTTGTAGAGATGTCTATGTATCATAACCAACTTATCTGTATTTCCTGTTCTTCACACATTCTGTACTGCTGCTATTTTCTCTGTCCTCTTGCAGGGCTGCCCTGATTCTAGTTCCTTTCTTTTCTTGTCAGATTCTCTCAGAAAGGTCTATCATAATTTTGTAAAACTATAATTTCTGTTTGTATAGATGACATTTCTATATATATATGTATACATGCATACAGATATATGTACACACATAACACTTTTGCCCCAGAATCTAACATTAATAGCAAAGTGGGGGAGGAAGGTATCAGTATTCACTCTTGCTATACAGGATATGGAAAATAGTTAAAGCCACCATCATCACAGAAACTCTAATTCATACTTCCTATATCATTGTGTTACTTTTTTGTTTTCAAGTTTTCTTTAATTTCACATATTACTTGAATTCATGGTCATTGTTTTGTGCAAATGGGAAACACAGTAAAATCTGTCAGTGAAAATAATTCTCTTCATATTCATTTTTCCTTGTGCCAAAGACTATAAAGAAACATCCTTCATAAATAGTTAGAAAAATATCTTAAGTAGGAAGTGCTTTCACTCTGTTGGCGTTTCTGGCCTAAGTATTAGAAATGTGAAACAAGATGAAATGAAGTGGAACAACAAACTACTCCCACCGCTTCCCCCCAAACTACATTAATTCCATACAAGACATTTTGGGGTTTTTTTTGTTTGTTTACCTTCAGCCATTTATCGACACACTTGGCATGGAACTCATGGTTACAGGGTAAGACTCTAAGTAGCTGCCTTGACTCAAAATCACACATACACACCACACACCTAAAAACAGAAAACAAAATTCAAATGTATCTGCTGTGTAAGAACCACAAATACATATTCCATACAAAACTTTACAGATATGACTACAACATGGTAGGTCATTTACTCCTTGGGTAGCTACAATTATCTATATTTGTCGTTGAAGGTGCGGAGTGTGACAACGTAAACTGAGAATTGCTTTTGTGGTTTTGTTTGGTTTTTAGTGTTTGTTTTGTTTCAGGTTATGTTTGATATTTTTTTCTTTCTGTGCTTTAAATCACAAAGCAAGTGGTCCTGCTCACAGGAGTTCACAGACGCAACAATCAGAACCGACGTTTAATCAAAATTCAATATGTTGGAGATAATGATCTATAAGGTTTACTCCCTACTGATACTACTAAGTCACAATGAGGGTCTCTGTAAATGGAATATCAGGGAAAAATCTTTAGTCTGATGTTCAAACATTGGAAAGCATTTGGTACTACTTTAACTAACTTTCCGCTTGGTTACAAGGATCTTTCAAACACAGCAAGTTAATGGATTTTAAAAATAAGAAGATGCACTCTTAAACCACTGACAAAGCTCTATCAGGAGCACTTGAAACATCAACACGTGAAGCTATTTTGACACAGGCTAAATTCCAAGTTGACAATGTCACTTAAACGTCTAGCATGCTGAGCAAAACCTAGAACGCCTTTCTTTCATTTTAGTTTTTTTAATGCTGAGGAACTAAACTGAAACATAGCTAAATGATGTGAGCCTAGATAGGGATTTTACAGTAAGGATAAATAGTATGTGATCCGGAAAACAACCCAAGAAAAAAAAAAGAAAATTAAACTGTTTGCTGACATGACGGCTTTTAAAGCCCTTCTAGTGTAGCTAAAGCTGCAAGTTAAATGAATGAAAATATAGCCACCTAAATTATGGACCTTTGAAAAACACCAACGTACTTACAATGTCTGTTCTGACTGGTGGTTGTTTGGATTGAACCTGTAGGATGGAAGCTGTTCAATGTCCGCCTTTGTTAATCCTCGTGGTTTGGCTTCTCCCAGACGTTCTGCCAAATTCAGCAGTGCCTGCAAAACATGGAAACCAGACATTTTAAAATTCTCTGCTCAGATAGGTTCTGGTTCCGCTAGAGGTGGGGCTGCCATTATACCTCACTACCCCAGCTTGTAGCACAAAACACCCTTCTATCAAGAAATGTTTAGAATCTTAGTTCTCCTGTACAAGACGAGCCTCATAGAGAGCCTTTCAGAATTCAATCATCTTTCTAATTCTGTAAGATGTTTTCTTTGGGACTTCAAAACCTCCAGGACCCAACTTTCAATTAGTCTTGTGGTTGCCTGCACAGCCTGGTATGTATTTTACTTCTGAAGGACCTCTCGTCTCAGAAATAAGATGATGGTTCCTCTGACCTAGCACGGAAGTTATTACAGAAGTGCTCATTGTTGAACTGAAAACATGTAACTACAGAGAGCTCTTAATGGGAGCGCAGGCAAAGAGATGCAAAAGTAAGGGTTGTTGATGACTGTTTGAAGAGAAACTGAATGGAATCCAACAGTCTCAACCAGCAAGGCCACAACAGCTTGGACTTCCCACAAAGGAAAAAAGGCGAGTTGTGGTCATAGGAGACTCCCTTCTAAAGGGAACAGAAGGCCCTATATGCGGGCCAGACCCACTTCTTAGGGAAGTCTGCTGCCTCCCTGGGGCCAGGGTTAAAGATGTAAAAAGGAAACTTCCTGCCCTGGTTAGGCCATCAGACTACATCCCACTAATAATTTTTCAGGTAGGCAGAGATGAAACTGAAAAGGGAAAACAAAAGATGATCAAGAGAGACTTCAGGGCCTTGGGCCAAGGGATCAGGAGCACAAGTAGTGTTCTCGTCTGTCCTCACAGTTGCAGGGTATGATGAGGAAGACCCAGCAGATCAATACCTGGCTGCAGGACTGGTGTCACCAGCAGAATTTTGGGCTTTTTGATCATGGGTCGGCTTACATGACATCTGGTCTGCTAGTGACAAATTGGATGCACCTGTCTTAAAAGGGGAAAAGAATCCTGGGGCAGGAGTTAGGAAGACTTATTGAGAGGGCTTTAGAGTAGATTTGAAGGGGGAGGAAACCAGGTGTGGCAGAGGCAAACCCAAGGGCGGTATGCTGGCATCCGAGGGTACTGCTAACGAGGCCCTTTGGTCTGCCATCCCAAGGGAATCAATGGCTCAGCTGAAGTGCATCTAAATGGATGCAAGCAGCATGTGTAACAAACAGGAGGAGCTGGAAGCCCTTGTGAGGCAGAAGAACCACAATATAGTTGCCATCACAGAAACATGGTGGGATGACTCTCACAACTGGAGTGCTGCATTAGATGGCTATAAACTCTTCAGAAGGGACAGGCAAGGAAGGAGAGGAGGTGGGGTAGACCAGTAGGTTAGAAAGAGTTTTGATTATCTGGAGCTTGATGAGGGTGATGATAGGGTTGAATGTCTATGGGTGAGAATCAAGGGCAACAAGGCGGATATCCTGGTGGGGGTGTGTTACTGACCACCCAACCAGGATGAAGAGGCAGATGAGATATTTTGCAGGCAGCTGGGAGAAGTCTCTCGATTGCTAGCCCTTGCTCTCATGGGGGACTTCAGCCTACCAGATGTCTGCTGGAAGTACAACACAGCAGAGAGCAAGCAGTGTAGGAGGTGCCTGGAGTGCATGGAAGACAACTTCCTGACACAGCTGGTTAGTGAGCCTACTAGGGAAGGAGCCCCCCTGGATCTGTTGTTTGTGAACAGAGAAGGGCTCGTGGGCAACATGTTGGTTGGAGGTCGCCTAGGTAATAGAGACCATGAAATGATTGAGTTTAGATGTAGCTTGGAGAAGTTAGAAGGGTGATCAGCAGAAGTGCTACTTTGGACTTCCGAAGGGGAGACTTTGACCTGTTCAGATGGCTGGCTGGCAGAGTCCCTTGGGAGGCAGTGCTGATGGGCAAAGGAGTGCAGGAAGGTTGGTCTCTCTCCAAGAAGGAAATCTTAGAGGCACAGGAGCAGGCTGCCCTCATGTGCCGAAAGGTGAGCCAGCAGGGAAGAAGGCCAGCCTGGCTGAATAGAGAGCTTTGTCTGGAACTTAGGAATAAAAGGAAAATTTATAACCTTTGGAAGAAGGGGCAGGCTACTCAAGAGGAACACAAGAATTCTGTGAAGTGCATAGCAGGGAGAAAATTACAAGGGCCAAAGCCCAAGCAGAACTGAGCCTGGCCACCGCTGTTAAAGGCAAGAAGAAATGTTTCTATAAATACATCAGCAACAAGAAGAAGGGTAAGGAGAATCTCCATCCCCTGATGGATACAGAGGGAAACATAGTGACAGAAGATGAGGGAAAGGCTGAGAAAATAAATGCCTTCTTTCCCTCAGTCTTTAATAGTAAGACCAGTTGTGCTCCAGGTACCCAATCTCCTGAGCCAAAAGACAAGGATGGAGAGCAGAATGAAGCCCCAATAATCCAAGGGGAAATGGTTGGTGACCTGCTACACCACTTGGTCACCCATAAGTCTATGGGGACAGATGGGATACACCGAAGGGTGCTGAGGGAGCTGGCGGAAGTGATCACTAACCTCCTTTCCATTAATTATCAGCAGTCCTGGCTAACTGGGGAGGTCACACTTGACTGGAAGTTGGCAAATGTGATGCCCATCTAAAAGAAGGGCCAGAAGGAGGATCTGGGGAACTACAGACCCATCAGTCTAACCTCAGTGCCGAGGAAGATCATGGAGCAGATGATTTTGAGAAACATCACACAGCACATACAAGACAACTATATGATCAGGCCCAGTCAACATGGGTTTATGAAAGGCAGGTCCTGTTTGACCAACCTGATCTCCTTCTACGACAAGGTGACCCACCTAGTAGATGAGGGAAAGGCTATGGGTGTTGTATACTTAAGACTTCAGTAAAGCCTTTGACACTGTATCCCACAGCATTCTCCTGGAGAAGCTGGCAGCTCATGGCCTGGATGGGTGTACTCTGTGATGGATAAAGAACTGGCTGGATGGCCAGGTCCAAAGAGTTGTGGTGAACAGAGCCAAATCCAGTTGGTGGCCAGTCACAAGTGGTGTTCCCCTGGGCTCAGTATTGGGCCAGTTCTGTTTAATCTCTTTATCAATGATCTGGATGAGGGGATTGAGTGCACCCTTAGTAAGTTTGCAGATGACACCAAATAGGGTGGGAGCGTTGATCTGCTGGAGGGTAGGAAGGCCATGCAGAGGGATCTGGACTGGCTGGATTGATGGGCTGAAGTCAATTGTATAAGGTTTAACAAGGCCAAGTGTTGGGTCCTGCATTTGGGTCACAACAACCCCATGCAGCACTACAGGCCCGGGGAAGAGTGGCTGGAAAGCTGCCTGGAAGAAAAGGGCCTGGGGGTGTTGATTGACAGCTGGCTGAACATGAGCCAGCAGTGTGCCCAGGTGGCCAAAAAGGCCACCAGCATCCTGGCTTGTATCAGGAATAGTGTGGCCAGCAGGACTACAGAAGTGATTGTGCCACTGTATTTGGCACTGGGGAGGCCCCACCTTGAATACTGCGTTCAGTTTTGGGCCCCATATCATAAGAAGGACATTGAGGTGCTGGAGAGAGTGCAGAGGAGGGCAATGAAGCTGGCAAAGGGTCTGGAGCACAAGTCTAATGAGGAGCGGCTGAGGGAACTGAGGCTGTTTAGCCTGGAGAAAAAAAGGCTGAGGAGAGACCTTATTGCTGTCTACAACTACCTGAAAGGAGGTTGTAGCATGGAGGGTGTTGGTCTCTTCTCTCAAGTAGCAAGTGATAGGACAAGAGGAAATGGCCTCAAGTTGCGCCAGGGAAGTTTAGATTGGGTATTAGGAAAAAATTTTTCACAGAAAGGCATTTTTCAGGCATTGGAACAGGCTGCCCAGGGAAGTGGTGGAGTCGCCATCACCGGAGGTGTTTAAAAGGCATTTAGACGAGGTTCTTAGGGACACGGTTTAGTGCCAGAGTTAGGTTAGGTTATGGTTGGACTTGATGATCCTGAGGGTCTCTCCCAGCTGAAATGATTCTATAATTATCTTGGACATTAAAGAGGGTTCTACATCTATAGATGTGAATTACTGTACCCTTTGGAGGGCCAAGAGGAAAAGGCAGTAAGGCAGTTTTATAAACATTACACTTAGATTAATTAATAGGGTGACACTAATACTATTCTACAGAGTTATGCACATAAAACCAGTAACTTACCCTGTTCCTTTGAAAGTGCTTCACTTCTATTTTGTATTTAAAATCAATTAAAACTCAAAAGAAGAGTAGTATGTAGAACATAAAAGCTGAACAATTTAAATGATTACAGGCCTAGAAGGGTGAATTCTGGGAAAGAGCAATAGACAAAAAATAAAGCTAAGCACTTCTAATATCCAGTAATGCAAAAAAAATTGAAAGGATGGTTTCTGAATTCTGTCTTCACAGTCATTACATTTATTTGAAAGACAAAAGCAAGATCAAAAGCAAAATATAATAAAAGTTTATGTATTGTGTGAACTAATATGTGTTCTTTAAAGACAGTTGTTGTTTGCACACCAACCTCATAGTTTTCTACTTCTCCATCTTCCACATCCAACTCAAAGCTGAAAGCTGGTCCAACTGCAGGTGGCACTGGGAGCATTGATCTACCATGAGAGTAAACAATGATAAGGTTCAGCATCTTGCTGAAGGAAAGCACAGAAACATCTGGCAGAAGTAAAGTAACCTTACAGATTCCTCTCAAATCAACACATTCTCAGAACTGGTAAGAACAATAAGTTTAAAGTCAAGAACAGATATTGGAAGTAAAAGCATCAAAAGAAAAAGCTAATTCTGCCACTTTTTGAGAGTGAGAGTGCTGCGTTTTTAATTCCACACATGCCTCAACTGATACTTCCAACCAGGCTCAGTATTATTACAAAAACTAAGCTCTTGATTATCACAGATTATGGAGAGCCCAAACTGACAATAACTAATATTCAGGTTTAAAATACCTTTTATTGCTTTAAGTGGATAAAATATTAATGAAGAGAAGGAACCCTAAGTTCACTTAGCTCTCCAATACAAAAGCCTTGAAACGTCATAAGCCGAAAACACACAATGAAGATAAATAGCATATGCTGGACCAACTTCCATACTGAAGGCAAGCACAAACTCATTTCTCGTGTACTGTGATGCTGGTTGAAACTGAATCTTCTTCATACAGAGAGGCAAGAGAGAGATGTTTCTCTGTTTTTATATTTCACAAGCATTTTTATGCGTGTCCCCCCCCGATAGTATTATACGTCAAAATGCACAGACACAGAAATTCACAGTATTAAAATATACTAAAATCTCACTGAAGGTGTCAAGAATTACTGTGTCACGTCGTGTCCTCAATGGACAGGCAAGAAGCTATGACATTATTCTCAGGCTGTAAGATGCAAAGCTGAACAACTTCACTAGATCAGATTTCTGGTGCCATTTTCATGCCATGTCTGAAATTGCACAGAGAGAAACTATAGATCTGGTGCCAATGTCTGATTATTTCCTTGTCAATGTCACCAGTCTTTGTTTTCCAAACATTTCATAGTTATCTCTAAAACAGAACACAGAATAGTAATAAATCTCATATATCTAAACTCCACCAAAGAGAATCCACCACAACACACTAAGATAATTCCTAAATGTTAACTGTCCCACATATTTTCCAGAAACAGCTCATCAGAGGCAGAATTCAATAACTGTAACAGCTTAGCAGTTCAGCCAATAAAGAGTAACAGGTCACAAAAAGCTCCCACCCTTGTGTTTCATAATTAAGAACCAAACCAATGAATTTATTCTGTAAGTGAAGACTCTTAGGACTTCATCCTACAGTCCTCTGTAGGTGTATCCAAGAAATAAGTCTTAAAATTTGCTGAAACATTTATGAAGCATTCAGAAACTACAAGCATTCAAAACTACATTGACCAAAATTGTTCACTTGTATTTTTCCTTGCTCAAGGGTGTACGTTATTCAAAATAGGCTGAAATATTAACACAGAAATTGAAAATTTCCTCCTCTCTGGGACACCTGAACTATGCCTGTTGTCTGGCAGAGTCCAACCATAAAATGTGCTGAGACTCTTGTTCAAAGTGATGTGACTTCGTAATAGGTTACGCAGAAGCAAACGTACTTAGAACTTACAGCACATAAGGTAACAGGCTGGGATGGTAAGGATGTGGTGGTATTGGCTGCTGTGATCGGTATCTGCTGCGCCCTGTGAGTCTTCGAGGCATAAAAGGTGGATAAGGCTGCAAGAAAGAAGAAAATAAGCTGGAACTTGGGTCCAGATCTGGGCTCCCCAGCACAAGACAGACATAGACACACTGGAGAAAGTGCAACAAAGAGCCACTAAGATGAGACTGAAGGATCTCACATATGAGGAAAGGCTGAGAGTTGGGGCTGTTCGGCCTGGAAAATAGAAGGCTCAGGAGGGATTTTATCAAAGTATACAAACACCCGAAGAGAAAGGTGCAAAGAAGAAAGAGACAGGTTCTTTTCAGTGGTGCCCAGTGACAAAACCAGAGGCAACAGGCACAAACTGTAAAACAGAAGGCTTTGTCTGAACATCAGGTAACACTTTTTCACTGTGAAGGTAAGCAAGCACTGGCACAGGTTGCTCAGAGGGGTTGTGGACTCTCCCCTCCTTGGAGATACTCAAAAGCTGACTGGACATGGTCCTGGACAACTGGCTTTAGGTGGCCCTGCTTGAGCAGGGGGTAGGACCAGATGACCTCCCTCCTCAACCTCATGCAGTCTGCAAGTCTGTGATTCAACATTTTGTTCTCTTAATCATGAAAAAAAATGAAATCTGAGTATTGAAATCCACTTTCAATAAAACATCATTAAAAAAGCCAGCCTCTGCTCAAATGTAACCTCAGCCTCAATTTGAAACAACTACCATCAATAACACAATCATACCACTCCATGTTGAAAAAGCAGTAACACACAACAGAAATCCTTGCAAGCTCTTGTGTTCTTAGTCTACATGAAGGCTGATTTGGGAAACAGGACCTGAACTGCTGACTTCTCTTGTAAATACAAAAGCCCAGGCTTTTGGCTTGGTGCTATTATGCAGGTTTGCACACAAGCAGTTGAGTAAAGCAGCCTTTAAAAGAAAAAAGTATTTAAAAAAATATTTAAGATTTTTTACAAAAAATTCTTTAAAAAATCCCACAACTTTTAAGTAGTGGTGTATATTTACATTTATGTTAAAAAAGGGTTGAAGCCTTTCAAGTGCATGTGGAGAGTTTCATCAGTACAATTTCTGCAGCTGGACAATGGCTAAAGAGACAGTCAAGCCTAAAGCTTAAATGCATTATTTACATGGATAAATGAGGGCTTTTTTTGTCATAATTTTCTTCATTTGCATGCTAAACTCTTTACTTGTATATTTAAATTTTCATTATAATTGTTCAAAATTCCTTGCATTACCCACTATAATAAAAAAATTTCCAATTAAAGGCTAACTATGTTTTTCCAGAAATAGTCAAAGTACTAAAATTATTTTAGTAATTTTTAAAACTGTAATTTATGTACCACTATTGAATTAATACTTAAAAGCCTTGAGACTTTTTTTCAAAACAAAGAACACTGAAAGTCTTTACTAACATGTTTTTCTTCTTCCATGTTTGAAATTTGAGAAACCGCAAAAGCTCAATACCACCTAAGCTAACAGCCTGTAACTTTACAATGGAAACATTATTAACAGGTAGCCATGGTCATACATAAAAATTACATATGAATGCCTACACAATGAAAAAAAGCCAAGCTCTTTTTCTTCAAGGTAAGATCTCAAACTAAGACATAATAAATATCAGTTTTATTGGTTTGTGAATTCTGCAAACCAAAAATATAATTTGAAACCATTGTGTTCAGTGAATGAAAGAGAATAAAAAATGCTGCCATTCCATCATAATTAATATGAATTAAATTTTATAAAGATTTAGGATTGCTTTATAAACGACTATATGACTACTTGTAATACACCTCTGTTCTACTCCTCAGTGACATACAACCCAGAAATGAAGCAAACAACTGCTGTATAGTCTGAAAAATACGTTATTTTGTTCCTTCTCTACTTTACAGACTGAACTGGAAATCAAGAAAGCTTTACTCCAACCAAAATATTTGTGATTAGACTGTAATTCATCTAACAAACATATTGAATAAAATACAAGCAGTTTATGGAAGTTTAAGTGTCTTTGTTTCCAGAGTGACTCATAGAGACCAAAAATCTTAATTGAAAATCTGTACAGCTTTAGTATAACAATGAGCTGAAAATTTTTTTAAATGGTGAAGACTTATTTGAACCTTTATAAAAACTGCAGCAAGCATTTAACTAGGTTGCGTGATTTCAAAGAGAACAAGGAGAAGTTATCTGTATATTCTGTAGTCACAGGGTCTAAAATTTCATTCTCATTTAAAATTTTAAATAACAGTATGCCTCTAAAACCTGTCAACTTGATGCAAAGGTCAAACACTAAAAAAATTCAGAGCCTATACTGGACTCCAAGTATTACACAGGCAGGAGAGTTTCTGTTTGTTTGTTTGTTGTGGTGGTGTGGGTTTTTTTGGTGGTGGTGGTTTTTTTATTTTTTGTTTGGTTTTTTGTTGTTGTTGGTTTTTTTAAAAAAAACAACTCCCACAAAACAACAAGAAAAAACATCTCGGGACTAATATAACTGCACACTAAAGTGCACCACAAAGATCCCAGAGGTAGCACAGATACCGGACACACCACAGAAGCAGAAAATTCAGCACAGACTTTATCCTGCACCGCATTTCACTTTTTTTGTGCTGCTGCTGTTGAACTGCCTGTAGATCTCCAGAAAGCTGGCTTAAAGCAAGCTTGGCTGTCTATATAGCACGGTAACGCCTAAATTATGGAAGCACTCCATACAACTGCTTGCCTGCAAATTGCAAACACTCTGGAGAAGAAGTGTTTTAAAAGCATTCTAGTGTTCCTGACTTGTAGAAACTCAACATTCGATGAAGAACTAGCTACAAGTGACAGTGGCTTTTCTCAATGGTACTAATCAGTTTCTGCAGCACAAGTCCTGGACTGTGTGGCAACATGGAATGTCTTCTAAGTAACCTCTGCAGATAACATTATCAGAAATCATTCGCTGGTGCCATAAAGTTACCCTTAACTCAATTTTAAAAAGCTTAAAGAAAATATCACAGTATGCAGCTATAGCCAATAGTAGAATACAACTGCAAGAAGTGTCACTTTTCAACAGAATGTACTATAGAATAAAGATCATGAATGTTAATACAGCATGAATAAGAATGTAGTGCAGAAAACAATACTTACTACACCAAATGGCACCTCCTGGTGTAAAGGATCATGGGTTAAGAATTGGAGAGGAGCTGAGGGAGGCAATGTTGGTGGATGGGCTGAGGGAGGGTATGTAAAACCTCCTACAGGAAGATGTTCTCCAAGCAGTTCTACTTCATTTTCTATCCTTTGAAGTGGCTGAGAAAAAAAAAAAGACAGGCTTTGTTGCAATAACAGAGATGCGATTTTTCCCCGCTAAAGAACTGCAATCCCAGCTGTATATTCTGAGCTGCTGTAGTCAATTTTGGAGGGTTTAAAAAAAAAATTAAAGCTATAACTGTACTCAGTTTCACACAGTAACTCTGTGAACAATTCCTGTGTCATTAACACTACCAAAAAGCAAAGACAACACTACACATTTGATATAAATTCACCTTTTCCAGCTAGCCATGCTTATAGACCAGGAATTTATGCGATCTAGCAAATATAGGAGTGGCTGTAATTTCCTGTGTCTTGCATTTTTCAGGACAAATATTTGCTCTCCTTCTTGCCAGGCTGCTCTCACTGTACAACTATGCGAGAGAAAAAAATAAACAACCATAGACAAGAACTGAAATTGTGCCAGAAAATCTGAAAAGTGGAGAGGAAACACGGCAACTCCAGTGGATTAAACTGCTGATGACATACAGTAATGCTTTCCTAGGAGGATCATGCAAGCAGTCCTACCAGGAACATGCAGTCCAGAGGTTTCAGAAGCACAAGATTCCAGTTCAGTATTGTAATCTAGTCAACTGCAGTATATCAGTCAGGCCCAAAAGTGCTCAAGAAAAAAACACGACTTGTCATTGTTTCATTAATAGACCTTTCTTGTTCCTGACACCAAATTATACCTTTTCAAAAAATTCATCTAAGAAAGCCACCCTGTGGAACCAAAGGAATATTTTGTTTCCATGTTACATAGAGAAAACTTTAAACACCAGGTATTCTTAAACCACTAAGATACAAATTTTTGTCAGAGATGAAACTTGATAGGCAAGCCTAGTCAATAACCTAAGCTAAAACCCAAGCTCATATATTTTCTAAAGTCAAGTCTTATGAAGATTACCATAGAAAACTGTATTTTCCCAGCTGTTTTCCCATCATAATAATAAAGTGATTGCAACCCTATGCACACCTGAGACATGGCATGGAGAAGTCTGAGGAGTGTTAGTAAGAATGAAGCTGTTTTCTGCTTCTGCATTAGTGAAGTGTGGCATCTTCTAGTCAGAAGGGCAAACAAATGGATGTGAGTATACGGATTATCCCAGAGTAAGAGCTGTAGGCCAGAACTAAAAACCCATTTTTTCCTCAAATCTGAAACAGGGACACATTTTCCCATGTTTGCATAGTCTCTGTCACTCAGCCCCAAGTCACCTTAAGCAGAAGGCATCAATAACTTTCATAAGTGGGGAAAAAAAAAAGAAGATTGTAGGCTCTGGAATATGTCTGGATAATGTAAGGCCATTATGTTCTAGGGAAACCTCTGGTCATTTAAAAATTAACTAAGTAACATGAAAGGAGCATGTAAAGAAAATAACTTTCTATGCTTTCTTCTCTCTGCTCAGCTTTTCTCTGACACCACTATTGCACTGCACAACCTCCTCTGGATTCTCTTCTCCTTCCTGGGAAAGAAATAGCTGAAGGAATAGTTGGTGAAACAAATACTCTTTGAAGAAGTAAAGGGCTATGGAGAACCAGCACAAACAACAAGTGGTGAAATCTGAAGAGAAACACGGTGAACTTTAAAATTATTTTTCCATCTTCACACTAAGTGGTTACAGACTTGTTGAGGAAATATAAGCGCAAAAAGCTATTAAACGAAATCATTCTGTTTCCTTGGCCAGGTACCAGCACCATTTGCCCATCCAGCCCCACCAGTTCTATGGAGAGGGAGGTAAGAAGCATTACTTACCGACCGTGACTGCTGTGCTTGGAAAGGAACAAATTGTCCTGGAGGAGGCAAGTGAGGAGGGTGGTGTGGAGAGATATGAGGAGGATGCAAAAGGAATGGGTCACTAGAAATGAGGGGTGGAAATGCTGCATATGGTACAGGTAGGTGCTGGACTGAACACGCCTGAAGCATCTGAAATGAAATTAAAACAACATATTTTTGTCTCTGGCACAAACATTCCGTACAGAACATTCTATATTTACCATGGAAATATATCATTAAAACAAAGCAGTTCTCTTGCCTCCTTGGAAAAGCCTCCAAAACACACATAAATAGTAAGTCATTCAAATACAAAAGGAACAGTAATTAGCACAGAACAGGAATATGCTTTGTGAAAGAGTGCAGTTTTACTTCCAACTCCAGGTATGGAGAAGTAAGAAAATCTGCATTCTCTTCTTGCTCTTTGATCCATAATCAGAATGTCAGGCACTTCTGTTAATTTTTTGACAATTATAAGAGCAATTAATAAGATATTTCTTATTAAATCTTATGAAGAATGAAGACCTAGTTCTGATCTCCCACTTTTTTTTTCTTTTTAGTGATGTCACACAACATGTATTTTGACTATAATGGCATAAATGGTAAAGAGATCTAGTTTAAGATTAGATTACAGTAGTGGAGGTGGAACTATCACCTCGGTTTACTGTGATCATGACCAAATGTAAATCTTTACATGCACTGAAACAGTAGCAGATTAATTTGATCTGATTACCATTTTCTCTTAAATGGTGACTATTGTTCACTCTCAGCTACTACAACATTTTTCTAAGAAAGAAATACAAGAAACTAGTGTTTCT
Organism: Caloenas nicobarica; assembly: GCF_036013445.1. Classification (NCBI taxonomy): domain Eukaryota; kingdom Metazoa; phylum Chordata; class Aves; order Columbiformes; family Columbidae; genus Caloenas; species Caloenas nicobarica. The sequence goes on along the minus strand of NC_088284.1, from coordinate 42,455,428 downwards.
ATCATTAAAATAATTTTTTTATTGTATTTTACTAAATTGAAACCTGTTCTCTGAAATAGCTGAAGATAAGTTTGCAGGTAGAACATCACAAAGTGTTCTTTAAAACAGGAGATACTTTGGGGAAAATACTAAAACAGGTTTCATGACAAGATGCTATACGGTAAAGATTACCATAGCTTCAATATTTGTTTGGAATGATCTGTGCTATGCCCATGGCACTTTCTGGGTAAGAACAAACAAGGTTGCATTATCTTTCAAATGGAAAGAAATTAAAACTATCTGTTTATTCATTCAGGCTTTTAGAAAACTTCTGCTGTTTGAACAGATGCTTCCAAGAAGTTTTAAAATTAATGAAGGTATTTCACAAATGACATTTGTTTACTTTTTAGTTACAGATGCAGCGAGAGAGACAAATACTGTGAAAGTAACAAAAGGATACTGGGAAGTTTACAAATGAAGCTGGTAAGCAAGCTGACACGCTGGAGGGCAGGGCTGCCTTTCAGATGTACTTTCATAAGCTGTAAAAATTGGCTCACAATAACCATGTTAAGTTCAACAAAGGCAAATACGAAATCTGGCACTGGGAGAGAGTAACTCCATGGAGCAGGACATTTTGAGACTGAGTGATTGGTAAAAAGATTAGCAGAAACACGTCAAATAGGAGCGCACAAGAGCCACCCTGTATTCCTGCAGTCAAAAAGGCTTACTGCACACTGTGCTGCATTACTAAGAATGTAACTAGTGGGTCCAGTGAAGTGATTCTGCCCCTCTATTTGGATCTTGTGAAACACTATCTCAATTTCTGTGTCCGGTTTAGGCTTTCACACTGCCAAAGAAAGACACTGACATACTGAAATCAGTCCACTGAAAGACAAAGACAACACAACGACCAGGAGCTTGGAACACACTGCATAAAAGAAGAGGCTGCAGAACTAGATTTGGTTTGCCTTACAAGAGAAAACTAAGCAAAGACCTTGCTGCTGTCTCAAGTTTCTTCATGAGAGTGGACAGGCAGAACCTGACTCTTCCTCAAGGGGCAAAGGGACAAGGACCAATGGGACCAAGTTGCAGCAAATAAAATTCAATCAGATTTACAGAAGAATTCTTCACCACAACAATATTCAAACACTAGAGCAGAGGCTTAGAGGGATTGTGAATCTCCATCCTTGGCAACTGGTACTGCTCTTAGCAGGTGACCCCCACAGTTCCCTCTTAAATTATTCCTCAATTCTGTGATATTCTAGAAGAAAGCATGAAGTCTGTCTGCTGATGTTAAATAAACTCAACCCTAATTATTTATATGTACTTGTACAGCATCCATTCTCTCAACACACTTGAGTAACTGTTGTACACTCAGTCCAAACAACCTGGTTACAACTTTACTCCTGTATACATTTAAAATACAGCTGTATTGTCGAATTACAGAACACTTTATGAATTGTACATATAATATACCTGTTCAAAGCAGAGGGTAAGATTATTAGTATCTGTTGTTTGGATTTCCCTAAGCCCTAGCACAGTTTTAGCTTTTTTTCTGTTGTTGTTTCATAGGACATGTTGCTTTCTTGCCTTGCTGAATTTACTATGCAAGTATTGTTCCAGTCTCTGAGTATCCAGTCTGAGATTGCTTTGCTCCACTAACACCACCACTGAACAGAAGAAAAAAGTTGTCTCTCATCCAGCCTCCGTGTTACACAGACTCCTGTAACAGATTTTCACCAATTTGAAAGGTAAGGGAAAATATAGCCCACAAATATTCCAGACTGGCCAGCAGTATGCTGCAGACCTTGTTGTCCCTCATGGGGATAAACAGCACTTGGACAAGGCGAATTCAAATTAGCCTCACTCTTCAACAAGCAGCTTAAAGAAATAGGTGGTCACATCAAGGGTTTTGTTCCAGTGTCATAGGCTTGTTCATGCCCTTGGGTCACAGAATGTGCAACAGGAAAAGTTAAGCTACATACTGCTGGCAAATGCATAGCAGGCAGAGACCAATGTTTACATCAAAACTATAAATGGTTACTGAACACTATAGTATTTACGTATGTTATTACAGATTCATACTAGAAAAAGGAGAGGGAAAAAAGCTGTGACTCTTGTAGCAGGTTCTGCAACCTTCATATATACAGCTGAAACTTTTTGGGGTACGCTTCCTCAGCTCTGGTGTCTGTTAGCACTCGATGAAATTTCCACAGAACGGTAGCATCAGAATGCTGTGACCTGGTAAGTGGTATCTCGGAGTTGATACACAAAAATTTCTGAGAAAACAGTTCAAATTCTTTCAAATTTAAAGCTGACACAATAGCCAGTCAAGGAACTTTATTCTACTGCCAGAAAAGCACAGAGAGACATCGTTATTAAGAAATATTTTGATTCGTTTTATGAGAGCATTTTGAGACAGAAGAGCCCTTCTCAGCTTTTAGCCATCTTTCACAATCTCATTCCAAAGTCAGTCTTTTTCTGAAAAGTAATATCAGACCTTTTTGTATATAACCAAACCCTGAACAAGGTCTCTACTAAGTAAGATTTTTTTTCTAGATGAGCTGCCTAATAAATGCCTTAGAAACCTTCCTTTTACGACCTGAAAGCATGCAGAATATCTGCTAAGAATTCAGTTCATTAACTAGCATTTAGTTTGAATTAAAAACCACTAGGACTCTATACAATAAACAGTCATACTCCATAAAGTCGGCAGCTAAGTACCACACGCTTACCAGTTCTAAGGCCTACACTGCTATGCTACTGCAATTTACCACAGGGAAGAAAAATTGCTATTTTCCACACAATTAAAGCCACACAGACACTGAAGCTCCAAGGTGCCATTCCTACGTCTAAGACTGAAGCTGGTATAACTACAGAGACCCACTTACTGGGGGAGGCACACTGCAAACTGGAAGGTGCTGCCCACTGAAAACCACTGAGCACCCTGGGACCTGCTGTGTGCTGCATGCTGGGATGTGCTGGCCTGTGCAAAGTGGTATCCCATGCGGAGCCACTGTTGTCACTGTGTATGAGACAGGCACTGTGCCCTGATGGATCTGCAGCAAAAGGAAAAAAAAAAATTAATGACTTACTGTAAACTCTGAACAGTGTTCTACAGCATGATAAGTAGGACGGTAACATTTTACCTACATAGCAGAAAAAAAATATTCACAATTAAGGTGTAAAAGGAGACACATGCTTGTAATTCCTATTCATTAAAATATCCTTTTCAATGGAATATGACTTACTGGTCACCAGTTTATGGGCAAGGCCAAGAGGGATCTCTCAGCTTGAAATGTTAAAACTTCAAAGGCACCTTAGAGTCACTCAGAAGCATCTCAGACCCTATTAAACCTGCCCTCCCCCCCATACTAAGGTTATTCCTTACAAAACAAGTAAGCAGTAACTCCCACATAAAAGCCAATCTACAAGTAGCTAAATAATCTTCTCAGCTCTGAAGGGACTGATTCAATAATAATTCAGAGAATTGTATCTTTAAAGAATAGGAAAATTCTGTAGATTTTCTTCCTTACAAAGAGATCAGTCCTTTGATTCACTCTCACACTAACGCTCAAGCTAAGTTTCCTAACCAAAATGTAACAGAACAGCTAGCTGAAAAGGAAAAGTGAACATGACTATGAGGAAGGAGATCCTAAGTATACACATTTATATTAGGAAACCATGTAACCCAATTTTCTAGCTACTGATATTGCCTAGAATTAAATCACCAAAATAAAATGCAATGGTATTCTGTACTGCAAACCACTTCTTAAAAAAAAAAAAAAGTGTGTGTATACATATATATATACACACACACACACATATTTGGTTTCTTTAAGAAATCTCTGATGCTCTAATGAAGCTGAAAAGGCTTAAGTGTTAGGGAGCATAGACTAATAAAAACCAATTATTTCAAAGAAGCTCCCTCTTCCTTCATGATCTGCTAAAATGGAAATGCCTGCTAAAGATGGAACAAGTAAGAACAGCCCATTAGGAAGGTGAGAATGAATAAAGACAGCTAACCTACTGAACCGGTAGTGTACAGTCAGACACCGAGGCCAAAGGAGAACACAGATCACTGAACAGAACTTAAAATTTCAACCTGTGTATCACTAACAACAGAAATCAGTCTCAGGGGAGACACTGAATTTGACCCAGTTCTGGCTCAGGTACAAAAGCTGGGCACACAGTACAACGCTGGCTGCAATTCTAAAATGTTTACTGCGCAGAGTAATAATAAAAAATGACCTCTCAAAACTGTTATGTCCCTGAAATAAAAGCCATCACCACGGAAGACCTCAGTGAGTCTGAAAACACTGACATCTGATCACAGATGGTGCCTGTAAGTTCAAGGCAGTGGGATGGAACAGTTGTCACCCAGGCTTGTCATGATGTAATCTTGCAACACAAAGCAAAAGCACAATTTGAATTTTTGAGATGCTGCAGCAGTAAAATTTTTCATCAAAAGGTAAGATTGTGAGATGGCTAGAATGGCATCAGTTTCCATCCTGCACTTGGTCCCAAATGCAAATATTTCCCCCTACTGAGAACTGCTCTTCACACATCATACAACACAGTGGTGGTATGCAGCTGCACTGAACGCAAACTGCTTTTTAAGCAGGGATGTTAGAGTTGCATTCTATGCACATGCAGGTTGAGAAATAGACATCCAGAGAACCAGTTCTATTTCCCAGTTCATGACTCCGTAGCAACTAATGTACTTGTGCAGCCTGGGGATGTAACAAACAACAAAGGTTACCTCAATAGGACAACTTCTTTTACAAGTCCTCAATTACAGAATTCTATACCAACTCCTGTCACAGAGGGGAATTATTTACTTTCTGGACCAACCACAAATCTCATTTTTTCATGTAATTTAAGGAGGAGTTGATTAGGCTTGGATGGCTAATTTGGTCATGCGACAATGCTATACTGAGTTCTGCTGTCATGTAGGCAACCAATTATAGGCATTGCGAATTCTGTTTCTAAATAATGTATTTTAACTATTTAAAGACTCCTAAGCTAAGGAGATGTATTTCATGTAAAACAGAATACATTCTTAATTATCATATCACATCTTCATCACATTAACTTCAGAAGCAAAACAACTGCTTTTCAAAGGCTTGAGCCAGAGGCCTACAGAACTATGCCAATACATGTATTGACAAATTGTAAAATATCCCACTGCCTACTGAAGTGCTCCACGCACCAAGAACATGCAACAGGAAAAATGCTCTGTAAGAGGGCAAATAGAGCTCAATGTTATATGATTTTCATTGTCAGCTAATTTGGGGAGGAAAGGGATCTTGAAGATTTACAGGGAAAAAATAAAACAAACAAAATTCACATCTTCAACATCCCTCTGTTTGTACCCTAAAACTCTTACCTGATCATGAATGTCAACCATCACTGCATTCTGCTGTGGTGGATGAGCAGCTGGGTGCAACATACGGGGAGATACATTCGGAGGGTGAAAGGCTCGGGGCTCTTCTATTGCTTGTTGCTGTCCGTAGGAGAGATGGTGATAGTTTTCATCGTGATTAATGGAATTATGTCTAGACAAACGATCCCTCCTTGTTCTCTGACGTCGAACAGGAGGACTGGAAATGCATTAAAAAAACCAGAGATTATATAAATGACAGAAATCCTTCTTAATAACTAAAACTCCAAGAGAATCAAGTATAAAGAGTTTTTTTACACTGGAAAATTTTACTAGAACAGGTTTATTAAATTGGAATAAAACTTTTTACTGACAAAACTGCTAAAAGCCTTAGAGATGACACTTTTTCAGCATGAAAGTGCTTAATAGAGCATAGCTTAATGCTGCAAGGGAAATGAGAAGACTTCTTATGTACATATTAACTTCACTTGGATTGCCAAGACAAGTGCTCAGAAGTCAAGATAGCAAGCTTCAAAAGATTTCTGTGCATTTATTTTAGGTAAAAATCCTTCATAACATGATTACAGATTTCCCCAGGGTCCTTGCTGCAACCAGGCCACAAAATTGTTGCTCAAGCAGTAGACTCCTCTGAAGAAACAAATGCAATTTTCAGCTCTCACATGTTTACTACATAACTGAGTGCCTCATAGAATTCTCTCCAGATGATTCCAGGAAATTGTGATTGTGGTAATCCTTCTTTTTCAGACTGTAGAACTGTTATGTAGAACGATTCAGACAAGAGCTTCCGCTTCTTTTGAGTACTGATCCACAGGCACAGGATTTGATTATGTGTTCTTACGTAATTGTGTGTATGTTCTGAGCAGAACTGCTACTGTCTGGAGGCAAGACTTTTGTAAATCAGAAACCAGCAGCTCAGGTTCAATGCTCAGAAAATCATGCACACGCAAGTATCAAACTCACTATGAGAAGTTTTGATCAAGTCACTTCTCATGGTGGAGTTCAGGATCCTGCGTGGAGGAAGCAGGACAATAAGTAGGACTAAAGCCATGGACTTCAGCAGGGCAAACTTTGGCCTTTTCAAGGTCCTGCTTGGAAGAATCCAACGGCTTAGGGCTCTAGAAGGTAGGGAGGTCCAAGAGAGCTGGCTAATATTCAGACATCATTTCCTCCAAGCCCAAGACCAATGCAGAGGACATTGTCTACCTTGACTTCAGCAAGCTTTTTGATACTGTCTCTCACAACATCCTCACAGGAAAGTGTGGGTTGGATGAGTGCACAGTGAGATGGATCGACAACTGGCTGCATGGCAGAGCTCAGAGGGCTGTGATCAACGGTGCAGAGTCTGGTTGGAGGCCTGCAGTTAGTGGGGTTCCTCAGGGGTCAGTATTAGGTCCAGTCCCGTTCAACCTGTTCATCGATGACATGGATGAAGAGACGGAGTGCACTCCCAGCAAGTTTGCCAACAATACCAAACTGGGAGGAAGAGCTGATACGGCAGAAGGCTGTGCTGCCATTCAGCGAGATCTGGACAGGCTGGAGGACTGGGCAGAGAAGAACCTGATGAATTTCAACACGGGCAATTGTAGGGCCCTGCACCTGGGAAGGAATAACCCCAGGCACCAGTACAGGTTAGGGGTGGACCTGCTGGAAAGCAGAGTGCAGAGAAGCACCTGGGAGTCCTGGTTGACAACAGGCTGACCATGAGTCAGCAGTGTGCCCTTGTAGCCAAGAAGGCCAAAGGTATCCTGGGGTGCATTAGGAAAAGTGTGACCAGCAGGTCGAGGGAGGTTATCCGCCCGCTCTACTCTGCCCTGGTGAGGCTGCATCCGGAGTACTGTGTCCAGTTATGGGCTCCCCAGTTTAAGAAAGACAAGGAATTACGGGAGGGAGTCCGGCGGTGGGCTACAAAGATGATTAGGGACCTGGAGCATCTGTCTTACGAGGAGAGGCTGAGAGAGCTTGGTCTGTTCAGCCTGGAGGAGGCTGAGAGGGGATCTGATCAATGTTTGCAAATATCTCTAGGGTAGGTGTCAAGAGGATGGGACCAGACTCTATTCAGTGGTGCCCAACAATAGGATGAAGGGCAACAGGCACAGACTGAAGCACAGGAGGTTCCATCTAAACAAGAGGAGAAACTTCTTTACTTTGAGGGTGCCAGAGCACTGGAACAGGCTGCCGAGAGTGGCTGTGGAGTCTCCTTCTCTGGAGACATTCAAAACCCACCTGGACATATTCCTGTGTGATCTGCTCTGGGTGAACCTGCCTTAGCAGGTGGCTTGGACTAGATGATCTCCAGAGGCCCCTTCTAACTCAAAGTATTCTGTGAATGATTAACTTGGAAGGGGAAGGAACTCAAAGCAGAAAACTATTCCCCAGTACTTTCTATACATGCCTTCCAATCTCCACAACATGTAAATTACAGGTTCCAGAGGCAACAGCAAATTAAAACTACATGGTATTTAAATGGTTTACCACTTATGGAACAGGCTGAAGGAACTAAATTGCAGAGAAGAGACAAGAAGGGCCTGTGACCATTAGATCATGTCCTCTCCAACAGTAAGCGGAAGAGAACTTCAGATTATTCACTCTCACTATTGCCATTGCTATTACCAAATAAAAAGCTCGAAACCTGTTAGCAAATCATAGAATCATTTAGGTTGGAAGACACACTCAAGATCATCAGATCCCAGACATTCCTCAAGTTGAGTCCAACTTTTGTGCTGCATGAAACAGACATACTCTGGGGAAGGGGGAGCATACTGCCAGGAATTCAGATGCTACTGTGAGTACATGATACAACTTAAGCCGCTGTATTTCTGCCCTATTTCACAGGGATGTTTTGTCACTATTGCTTTTCTCAGAAATTAAACAAACGCTAATTCACAACAGGTCAGACAGATGGCATCAAGTCAGATTGTAACACAGCATTCTTAAAACAAAAAAATCCCAAGCAAACAAAAAAATGCATAGCCCTTTTCATCTTTACCAATTGCCATGTCAGAACATACAAGCTGTGTTTTCTTCTAAGGACTTAGAATCTAAATTTACAGTCTTACTACTGGATTTGTCTTAATTCCAGTCTCCTTTTCAAGAGCTGTTGTTGCACTCACCATCTCTGTATTGCTAGTATGATACACCTGTTACATTCTCATTAGATAAAGCTGGTATATATGATTTCTAACCAGAGAGATATTAATGCCAAAGTTATTCTATTTTTTTTGAGCACTAAAGTTACTTTAAAGTTACTGTTTCCTGCTATGGAACAGAAATGCCACGAATACTTTAACGTAAAATGTCTCTGAGAGGATTTTTGTTTAGAAAAGCTGAAGGAATAGAGGAAAGTTACAAAAACCAGATCCAATGCTTTGGAAGAAGAAGAACAGAAATACTTTGACTGCCACAGCACTTAGACAAGATAGCTTCTCATAAAACTAGTCTTACCCCTGTCTTCAGTAAAAGGTCTGGCTTTTCTTTTCTGCGAACCCAGAATGATGAGAGCACAGCCAGCAAAAGCTGGCAAAACTTCTGGAGTGGTTTTTTATAAAGGAATGGAGTATCATTCTCTGGAAAAAGCAAAATTGGATTTTTTTCTATGCAGAGTTAACTCCTCTGGTTCTACATGCACAGTATAAGCATGGTAAATGCCTAGTTAAAACAAAGAGTGAAATGAAAGTAGTGAAAAAATTGCAGGAATTCCTGCCCTTGGATAGGAACAGCCATCAAAAGCTATCCATAACTGCAGTCGGTATTTGAAGATCTCAGTATTTTCTATCAAGAGTGTTTTCTTTGCACTAACATGTTCTTAAATACCGTTAGTTCAGTTACAGTCAAGACATGGAGGAAAAGAAGCACAGATGAAAGGTGAGGCGTAGCAATGGTATAGATCTCCCCACTTCACAACTCCTGGTGAAGACAAATTGGAATGGCCTTCTCTGTTTCACATAGGCATGCATTATTCTTTTACATTCACAATTTATCTGTACTATAAGTAGCTGGACAAAAAAAACATCTTTCTGCAAATTCATACCAGAAGGCTACCTCTCTAAATTCAATATTTATTTGCCTACAATGAATCTGGGCACTGTTGTGCTAGGCACAGTATAAAGTTCTTGATACAAAGCCATAAGGTCAAAATAGTAACCCAGACAATGGAAAAAATACAAATAAAAAAACCCAGCACAGCCTGTGCTGACCAACAGGAGAGAACTGCTAGGACAAAAGAGTTAATGCGGATGACATTGCATCCACACTTTGGAGATTTTACATGCAGTTGACCCAGTCTGTTCACTTGAACTGAATGACGATTTGCAACTGGAGTACAACTTTCATCTTCATCTGAAAATTTCATTAACTCTGAGACCATTCTGCGATGCGTAGACAGAAAACAAAGCAGGGAAAACAGGAAATTGGCTTCAAAAGCACACGCATAACCTCATCTAAAGCATTAACAACAGATGCACTCACGAAGATCTTAAGGAATCAGGCTTTGATCCTTGAGAGTGGTCACTAGTTCTGATACAGCTCCACAGCATTCTAAGACTAAAAAAACCCTCCTGCAAAATAAGAGACATGTATACGTTGTTCTCCCTAACAATCCTGTTCCAGGAGAGGAGATCGGGTGCGGTACTACTGTGCAACTGACCTCAAACCAGCTCAAATTAAACAGTACACCCAAGCTTAAAAATGCTCTGACTTGAGTGCAGGGAAACAAAGTACTGGCACATTCAAATGTCTCTGATTAGAGCAAAAGCAGGTGATATTACCCAAGAGCAAGCGAGCTAGCCATAGAAAGAGTAACACCTTGTGCTCACAATGCTGCAGCCAACCTAGCAACTCCTGTCAGGCTGAAGATGGCTCCGCACTGAGAAGGAGGTGTTGCAGTATGGTTTACTTGCAAGCTACAGGCCAATAACTCAGCAATACCTGACAGCATTTCAACATCAGACACTTGTTCCATGCGTCTTCTACGCATCCCATTCTTCATCTCACAGTGTATCCCGTCTGTCTAGATTCAGCTGTCTGGCATTTATCTTATTAAGCACTCTACTTACTCTGCAGAAGATGTTAGTGAACACTGCAAAGAAACCTGTATAGGTTGGCTGGACATCAAACAAAAATGGCCAAATGCAGCATATTCTAGGCATCTCAGTTCAAACTACTTTAAGGTAAAAACTGCTTTGTGGAACAAATGCCATTATAGAGCACCCCTGTACCAAATTGTACAAAAGGCCTACTCTTCTGTCTTCACAATAACCCTGCAAGTTCACAATTCAACCTCTTTCTCAAGTTTGACAAGCTGTTTCAAGAGCTGTGTATTTTGAATGTCACTGGCCAAAAGTGTTTGGATTCAAGGACTTGAAGCAAAGATAAAAAATCAGCATGTTTTAAAGTCCCTTGCTTCAAAACTATCCCTGACTGATCATGGTTTACAAATTTGATTCATGGAATTAGAAGAAAAACAGTTATATATTTCTTAAGTCTAATATTTTATATTCTTGAAAAAGCACCAACACTTCAATTTTAGTACAAACGAAGCCACAATGTTTCTCAGAAGAAAAGAGAGGGACAGTGTGTTTTAACTTGCAGTATATGACTCAGCATTTTTGAGACAGAATGTGAGGCAATTAAAGCTTGTGTTTTGGATAATTAGTTTAACTAGAATAGTAGTGGGTTTATGCTTTGCTAGTATAAATAGAATAGTCCGTAGTTTTATGCTTCCCTTTACTACCATCCATCCAGGCACCAGTTCAACTTGGCCAAATCTCTGCTCTTCAGTGATCATTGGAACTTCTTCTAAATTCTCTGCTTTGAGAGGTTAATAAGCCACAAGCTAAAACCAACACGAAAATCTAACTCCTATTACATGTGAATCACCACCTCAGCATTTGGCAGTATGCTAACCTCCTTACTCTACCCAGACAGTATCCCTCATCTTTATTTCAATTGTTTTCATGTACAAAAATGATTGTGACTGCAGTGAAAATTATCGTACTACATCAGTAACTCTTAATACCTTTAAAAGTACCCTAGTGAGAAAGATATTTCCTCACATTTTTCTAAACACTTAACGCTCCACATCAGAGCTAAAGAGCATAATTTAAAACGTTACTGAGCACTCCCTTCCCAGAGTTGACCGCTCACACAAATTACGGGATGACGCACCGACCTGAATTATTTCCAGTAACTTTTCAGTTACAACTGAAACTTATAGCTCGAAGGAAATGTTAACATGTTTACCATGTGTGATCTAGTCAGTGCTGCCTGAAATACACCTCCCTTGGAGCTGAAATCAGGAAGAATAAGAAATTGTTTCCCAATCTACACAGCTTGCTTACCTCCTCCTGTTTCGTGCAGGTGTGTTGCATCGTTCCCCTGAGAAGTGGTGTTGACTGGGCCGAGCCAAAGGAGGCTGCCTATTTGATGTCATCTCCCATGGTCGCATTGGTGGTGATGGGGCTGGTGATGCTGCTGTATAGTCAAAGACTGAATGGGAAAGGCGTTGTCGCTTGGGACTAGGACTGTCTTCGCTCTATGCCAGTGCAAAAAAGCAAACAAAAAAAAAAAAGAAAAAAACAAACCAAAACCAAACAAAACCAACAAAACAAACAAACAAACAAAAACACAAAACCCACCTCCAGATGAGTGAATTACAATCCATACTTCAGTATCGCTTTGCAGGTAGCATTAGAAGCAACTTAATGATGACTGCACTAAAACATCATGAAATTAAATACTTGCAAGTAGTTGCCTACTTATTATCTTTATAACATAGATTTGTGATGGCTCCCTGACCCCTAAAAGAATTATTATTAACTTACATTCTAGCAGGATTAAAAGACAAAAATTCTAAAATCCATGCAAACCCAAAACTATATCAGAAAAGAGAATAACATGAAGAATATAAGACATAAACTATGTTACAGCCCTCCTGCCCTAGCATCTAAAGGCTACAGATGCATGAAAAAATGTGTAAACACAGTCTTCATAACAATAGAATCTGTACTTGTCAGTAAGCAGACACCATACAGACCTTCTACTCTGCATTGCATCCCTTTCCTATCAGGTCTGTACTTACGCAGCTGATCAGATATTTGCTCTGCAGTGCAGCCTGTTTAATTCTGCTAGCTCAGCACAGAGGTGCTTCATCCTTTTACTTACTAATATAATAAAGGTCATTGAAAAGTACTTTCACATAACCTGTAAAAAACCTAATCAGCAATCTCTGGCTAAGTCTGTGTACTTCAGTAAAATTCTGCAGAGACTACAGTGTGTAAAGTGTTCATTGTTAATGATAAAATATGAAGGCCATTCACCTTCAAGTAATACTCCTCCAGTTAGTTCCAAACCCAAGTAATTATCTGTCCTCTTTGTTGTGTATCCATGTCATTTATTTGCAAAAGTTCCCACGGATGTCTCTGAACCCAGCAGCAAATGCAATAAATGCCCCTCCCCTTCACCCACTCTTCTTTCAAAATAATAACTTTTCATGCTGTTAACAAGCACAACAACCAACAATATAAGAAAATACAAGTTCTGCTCCAGAGCTCATCAACTGAACACAGAAAAGCTAAAAGCAACACATGAACCACCACACTGGTCCACCCTTGAATCCAAACATCACACAGACTTCCCTTGACAGAACACTCCTGGTGCAATCCAAATCACAGCATTATTTCAACTAATCGAAATTACCCCAAATTTGCATTTAATTGCAGATGGCTGGTGCACAGAAAATAGAACTTGTCTGTAATAGCTTTGTATTCCTAAATTGTCCCTCTCAGAGGCTGGTAATCCACAGATTGTTAGAGGTCTTATTTCAGGTTTATTTGTAGACTAGCCTATGGACCTCTTCTGGTTCTTATGCTTACAGGGGCCTATAATTTTCCAAACACTATCAGTTGCTTCTTGGTAGGTTACTGTTGACATACAGCTTGTCCTCCAGTGCGCTTTCCAGTGCAAGCATGGTCTTTTTTGACATTGAAGTTTTGTCCAGGTAAAAAAGGATAAAAAAGGTATTCTTCTTCTCTTTTGACTTGTGGCCATTTTTACTAAATTTCACTCCTCTTCAGTCCCACTCTTTCAAGTACTTTAACATAAATTGCAGTTTTTTCCTACTATACTTCAGCTCAGTCACTAGTAATGATTAAGGAACAGGAAAAGGTCAGAGAGAAAGAGAGAATCAGAACCACAAAGTAAACAGGGGGTGTCCATTTTTAATTCTATGTCTGTTAGATGTATAACTATTAGCATGGAATCCTTAGGGAAACAGGCTGACGATGCATGTATCTGCTTGTTGCTCAGTCTCCTTTGAACTCCTTAACCAACTGCACCTGTATTTTATAGAGAAAAATGGGTCAAAAGACAGGTATGCACCTGAAGGTTCATGAAAACAGATGTCCAGGCAAAGGGTGACTCTTCCAGAAGGCTGCCCGCCCTCAGGAGTTCAACCCCAAAGAACTGGAACAGATACCTGAGAAGTGCCTTGAGAGCCAAGCTTCTGTGAAAATACGTTTTGTTAGAATTCAGAGAACCGTTGCCAAAGGACAAATTGTGAAGAAACTATGTTACATTTGTTATGCCATTCAGAGTTGCTTATTTAATCTGTTTTATTGTTGTGATAGAATGAGACAGAGAGAAGGACGACTTGTGGCCCAAGCTGGAGGTTTCAGGATGGGAGAAGGTTTTACATCATGATGACTGATGGCTACTTAAAGAGAAACACAGGTAATAAAAATTCAGGTAAGTAAGATATGCCAGGGTCTTGGGAGTGCAAAAGGAAAAGTCAAACAGAAGAAGGAAACACCAGGTTTAGTGAAGCTGCCAGAAAACAAAACACTGAAATAGCAAAATAAACACACTGTCCTGCTATATTCTGTAGGTGCCTTTGGCTGGGGATCTCCCACTGCTACTGCCTTAATTTAATTCTGTACCTCTAGTGAGACTTCAGTTGCAGGCCTAGTCTCCACTCAAGTTGGTCTCACTTAGTCCCTGCAGCCCTCACACATGTTGGACAGAAAGTAATATTACACAGCGACATAGTTAAGAAAAGATCTAATAAAACAGGACAGACTGCTGTGATCAGGCACAGCCAGACAAATGTAAAGACTGGCCACAGCTTACATGATTGGCCCCTTTTGTGTCTAGCCACATTTTGTCTCTCCCCAACTCCATTCCCCTGCACATTGCCTCCTCCCCTGGCATAGTCCCACTGAACCCCTCCAGCATCCTGGACCCTCGGGTTTGCATCTTCATCAGTCACAAAGTCCTTGTTTGCACGTGGTTTCTCGATAGCCCATCAGTTAGTGTGACTGATCAGGTCTGTTCATTGTCTTTGTCTCCCTTGTTTGTCTGGCAGGTTTGTCTGTATATTTTGCTTATGGCTTCCCCATTTTCCTTATAATCCCATTTGACAAGGTGTCAGATCAAATAATCACAGTGAAATAAACATTCCCACATTCCACACACCTTCATCAATTTCTTATTATCCCCTTTTGGCATGGAAAAGGTCCTTGACCAGATACACTCACATAAGCAGATGCTCTCTCCTTCCACATACCCTTACACAAATCACACAACTCTTCCACTAATGATACAAACAAAAACTGTAAAGATACTGTCAGATACTACAGTCCAGGAAGACTAAGACAAAGACTACTTCTGAAAATGGTAAAAACTAAGGAGGACAAGGAAAAAACCCAACAGCCCCTCACCTCTTGTACTAAACAAGAATATTTAAGAAAAAATTAAAAAGGCGGGCATAGGGTGCGAGAAGGCTTTGTTACAGTAAACCAGGATAGTTTACCTCCCCCATCTGAGTATGTACAGTCCTAAACATATCTTATCTTGATGTCATGGTAACCAATGGTAACCAATCCCAACCAGGGCTCCACTGCGCTGGGCCCCCATTTGATTATCACTGGTGTCCCAGCGCTCCCCTTGTGGTAAGGCCAGGCTTTCATCAAAGCCAAAGCTTTCTCTTGCTGAGGGTTGTGCCTCACTCCTGAGGGATCTGCCCCTCCGTTTTGTGTTAACAGTGGGAAAAAAAGAAAACAGCAGGAAAAAAGTGTGATCATATTAGCTTTTAAGCTGACAGACAAAAGGCTCCTGGGGTTTATACATAAGGCTTGACATGTCTTCTAAATATACTCTTTAAATTCTAGCCCTAACTAAATCTAGGAAGGAGCTACCAAAAGGAAACAGGTATGTGCAACAAATTAAGAGTCCTGTGCCACAAGTGGCAAAAAAGTTACAGATTTTATGGAAACACAGACTGCTTCCAAGCCTGACAGATGTGTTTTTTCCAAGACAAAATAAACAAAGGTTATCCAGTTGGACACGGGGCTGCATAACAAAGGACTTGTCTATGTATAAAGATTTGCCAGCAGAATCATACTGCAAAGACACACAGCTTTTACTGGCAAAAAGCTATTTAGAGGAATTTGAGCTTTAGAGGAACTTTAGCTGACAGAATAAACACCAGGAGTCAGAATCTTTGGCCAGTATAATTGGGTTTGCCCCAAGAGTTTTGCTGGCTTAGTCACACCGGTTAATACAGTCATCTTTTTCATCTTGCCAACTATGTGCCATTCAGCTAGAGCACAAAATACTGCTTGCTCAGCTTCTGCAGTGTTAAGCAGGATTAACAATTCTGCTTCAACCCACCATCATTCAAATCACCATTTTACCTGTTGTCGTGAATAAAAGAATGTCTGGAATAGACACCATGACTCCTCTGGTAAGAACTGGAAAATTGTATGGCTGTTGATAATGAGCACAATCTGCTACATCAGACTGGTAAAGTGGAAGTATGATGAGAAAAAAATTCTAATATTGCTGTCCACACCATGCATCCTCCAGGCACCAAATACAAACCCTAGAATGTAAACATTCAAGACAACTGCTTTAAACAATGCATCAGATGTTTTCAAAGTCTCATTCAGATTTTACTGTAAAACATCACTACCATTAACATTCTGAGAAAATTTTTTCTAGCCAAGCTTTGATTTCAGAGCTGTGACCAAGAGCCAACTTCGAAACGCAGCTCCTGGGCACATACAAGACAACTTCCTGATGAAAGAGCACTAAGGTAATCTGAGTTTGGTCTAATGAAAATTGGTAAAGAAATACAGTTCTTCCCAAATGTGAAAGCTGGCTCAAACAAATCAGGTGTCTGAAAGGAAGGCCAAAATGAGCCAATTCTTGAAGTAGGCCCAAAAGTCTTAAGAGGTAGCACCTGGAGTACTGTGTCCAGTTCTGGGCTTCCCAGAACAAGAGAGACATGGACATACTCAAGAGAGTACAACAAAGGGCCCCAAAGATGATTATGCAACTAGAGCATCTCTCCTATGAGGAAAGGATGAGAGAGCTGGGATTGTTCAGCCTGGAGAAGAGATGGCTCAGAAGGGATCTCATCAATGTGTGAAAATACCTGAAGAGGAGGCTGAAAAGAAGAGAGAGCCAGACTCTTTTCAATGGTGCCCAGTGACAGGACAAGAGGCAATGGGCACAGACTCAAACACAGGAGGCTCCATTTGAACATGAGGAAATGCTTATTCTGTGAGGGTGACTAGACTGAGCACTGGCACAGGTTGCCCACAGAGGTTGTGGAGTCTCCCTCCTTGGAGATCTTCAAAAGCTGTCTGGACATAGTCCTGGGCACCTGGCTCTAGGTGGCCCTGCTTGAGCAGAGGTCGAACCAAATGACCCCTGTAAGTCTCTCCAAAACTCAAGACATTCTGTGATTCTAAAACAGCACAAAGGAAAGCAGCAATTGATTTTCACTCTGTGTTAAACACTAGGCTTTTAGAAGTGTTATACTGTGGAAGAAGTAAAGCACAACTCAAACAGTACTTTGGGGTAGAGCTCCAAGCTCTGCTCTTGAGACACAAAGTATCCCTGTGAGTACATGTTCTCAATCGAACACCACATCCAAGTATTTAAAAGGAGCAGAAAAAACAAGTAGTTCAGAAGAAAACCCCTGTAGGTGCCCTCTCCGTGGGTTTGCGGAGAAAACATTCTGTATTTCAACTCCTAGACACAGAGACTCCACTCTGAAAGAAAACCTACAATATTTCCTCTAACTTGCTTTTGAAATATCACCATGTGGTAAGAAAAAAACAGTAGCTCCATCTTAAAATGGAAACCCATCTACAATAACGTCAGGTTGCCATAAAACTGCTGTAGCAGGTTAAAATATATCAGATTTCTTAACAATTTTTGAGAATTAAAAAGCCATTCTGATAGTGAAACAGTGAAAATGCACACACTATTTAGTAACAGAACACAACTTGTAAAATAGGAGCAACACTACCAAACATGGTATAAAGAGGATGTAAAGTCCATCTAATTCTTTTGTGTTTCAAAGCTATGATGGTATGTATCTCTCAGGTTGTTTCTGTATCTAACAACTGTACCAAGAACAATCACCAGTAATCATTCTGGGCCATCCATAATTCACTCATGATAATAGCATTAATCATTATTTACTGACCGCAAGCACAATGGCCAATATTGTTCCTCAGCAACCAGAACTGACAATGAAACCTCCATGTGAAGTGTTTCTGCAAAAGATCTGAGGCATGCAATAGTAAATGCATACCAAAGCATAGAATATATACCACCAAATGCATCTCTTCATTTTACTTATTATCAGAACATAATAATAATCTGAATATCTAATTTGTTGTTTATTCAACATCAAGCTGACAGTCATTTCTAGGGTTTTCTCTGTATTACTTCCTTCTCTGAAATGCAATTCGCATTTAACTGGGTGTTTAGGAGACTCAAGAAGCAACACTAAGAGACCGCTAAGCCTAAAGTGCTGAAGTTTCACACAATAAATATTTTAAACAGTGTTAAGATTTTGATTCTTAGGTGTCAATTTCTCATACCAAATGCTGGAATCTGTCCTCACTGCATGTGAATTTAAAATGCACGAGAACATTAAAAAAATGTAAAAATCTTAGGATCCTATCTGGCACACAGCACCACTCTCAACAAGAATAAAAAAGCAAACTGTGTTTAGTAGGACTATACATTTCTTGTGTTCATGTTCTACTGTTCACACAAAAACGACAGTGCAAGCCGTGTATCACAACTGAAGCAACTCCTTTTCTAATACCAAAATAGGTTTAAGAATCAAAGAAACAGACACAGCCATCTCAAAGTTCTGCAAACTGAATTTTATTAGTATTTGCTATTTCTTGCACTAGTTGCTGCATGCAAATAAGAATCCTTTGAATATAAAAAGATTTTGCTATAATTTTTCAGAAAAATAAATCAAAGCAATTTAAATTGTGCTAAACTCACAAAAAAAGGATAGTATGTATTTTCATATCACATTATGGTGTTTTTTACAGATAGAGATCTATACCTCTCAAAATCCAAAACACCAGCCACACTTCAATACGGGAAAAAAAAACCCTCAGCTATATCTTGCTCTCTATTAAAGAACAAACTTATTTGAAATATACTGATTTTACTTTAAAATATCAATCTATGGTCTCAGTTTTGAACTCAACTTTGTCAATGGTGTAGGTGACCAGAAATGGAAAATAATTTGTGCTGTTTCTGCACGTTTCCTGCAGTTAACATGTACTATGGTAGTAAGCAAAACCTGTTACATACATTTAGCATCTCACTAAGTATTTGCAAGCCTGCTTTCTTAAAATCAGAAAGTTTAAAAATTTTGCAACAAATAGTCCTAATAACCAATAAGATTTTTAAATATTTTTCAGTTCACCATTTCCTACCAGTTCATCTCCAAATTACCTATCAAGATCTGAGTTAAAGCGTCCATGTTTTGACATCAGTACCACTTAACAGAATACGGAAAGTGCCATTTTAGGAGACAGTGTTAACAACAACTTCTTAGCATACATAGTCCTGAATTCCTATTTTGGTATATAAATAAAACAGAAGATGAGTCTTTAAGTAAAATCACAAATTTGCAGCTACAAAAAGAGGACTAATTTCCCTATATACAAGACTGAAACACATTAAACTTTGCATGTGTACCACTAAAATATGTTCATTACTGTAAAGAAATTATTTTAAATGTCACAAAATACACTGAAACAGACATAACCACATTTGAAAAAGATCAAGTTTTCAATTCGAAAAATAATTCTGCTCTTTTAGCTGGATGGGACAAAGAGTCTGAAGAGAAGTCTGGCTCAAAGCTGTCTTCATACTTAAGTCTTCTCTACATATAGTTTGAACATGCAGTAGGTATTCAGTAATGATTTTTCATTTAGGCATGTGAAACTAACATACAGGTACATCAACAGAGACCGGGGTAATTAAGACAATTCTAAAGCAAACCACATTCTTTCAACTTAGTATTTTTCCCCACATTAAACTGTAGATATATATACACACAAGCATGCACACACATATGAAACACAATATACATACATAGACAAACTAGCATTTGAGCACGGCGACTTCTTATTCAGGTAAATTAACGTTAAGCTGACCATATTTTTTGACAAAGCGTCAAAGAATATCCAAACATTGAACTGAGGCATACTGCTACCCAAGCATCTGAACTAGTGAACAAAGGAATAAACCAATTTTTTGGCAAAAGAATACATTTTAAGCAGCAATTATCATCAATGATTTAAATCAATCCTCCCCAACCTTCAGTCTCCAGAGATTACATTTACACCAATATTAATGTTACACTGCTGTAACTGATGTCCTTACTGCAATGGGCACAAAGGCAAGTCAGCACTAGAAATTTGTTCCTAGGAAAAGGACTACTGGCATAATACCCCAACACCTATTGTGGTAAAGCATATTCACATTTGGCTGCCTTCACTGGCCTTGTTATCACAACACTGAGCTGTGTTAGCAAAAGATGTATGTCTCTGCTTAGCATACCATACTGCTAAAAATTTCTGTGTATAATGCAGTTATTATGTGTTCTCAGAAATTGAGCATCTAATTTCTTCAGGAATGTACCACAGTTAACTCACTACATGCTTCCAGTCTCTCCACATTGCTAGAAATTTGAAGCTTTAACAAATACTCTTGATTTGGAACGCCAAGGGACCGCACAGCCTGAAACATGCCTGTGACACGAGTGACCCAATCTGTGTGTAAGAGCCCGGCACTTGTCAGCTCTTATTGTTTTGTGTCTCATGGGGTCTTTTGAGTGTGATTCTTTTGGGGGTGTCTGCTTTTCTTGGTGAAGGGTCTATGTCCTGCTGCATTCTATTGCCAATTAATTTTACTTTTTTACACGTACAGCTGCCTGGACACTATTTAAATTGACTTTTTTATTATGAACTGTAACTAGGGCTTATTTTTGGAGTAGGGCTTATATTTTGAGCATCCTCAAAAATCCTGAAAAATCATGCTAGGGCTTATTTCAGGGTAGGTATTATTTTTTGGGAAACAGGGTAATTCTAAGAATAAGGCACTCTAAGTTCTACCTTTTTCAATGTCCTTCTTCTCTGGGGACATCCCACAAAAGGAAGGAGAAAACACATTCCAAAGGGCACATAATACAGCTGCAACAATTGTAGTATGTAACTGTCACACCAGTCTCCAACAGCCAAGTAACAGGGCTCCTCTCACCCTGCAGTTCAGTTCTCTGCTTCTCTCATTTCTGACACTTAATTTATCCTTTCCTTCTTCCAGGCCATCTCCCACATAAAAGAAAATTTTCACAGCTGAAACAAATACAAAGGCTTTACTTTATCATTCATACGGTTTAGGACAAGTAATCTCTCTGTATCACCAACAAATGACTGAACACAATGGTATGTCCACTGAGCATAATGTCATGGTTACCATCTTGTTAACCAATTTCGCAAAAAAAGGGATTTATTTATACGGCAAAACACTACATGTTTATACACTGCAGAACCATCCTTAACAAGCTCAAATCTAGGATTCTGTTTAAGCAATTGTTTACTTGGACTTTAGTAAAGCCTTTGACACTGTTTCCCACAACATTCTCCTGGAGAAAGCAGCAGCTCAGAGCTTGGATGGCCATATGCTTCGCTGTGTAAAAAACTGGCTGGGTAGCCCAGCCCAAAGAGTTGTGGTGAATGGACCTAGATCCACTTGGTGGACACTCATAAGACATGTTCCCCAGGACTCAGTAGTGGGGCCAGTTCTCTTTAGTACCTTTATCAATGATCTGGATGAGGGGAGTCAGTGCACCCTCAGTAAGTCTGCAGACAACACCAAGTTGGGCAGGAGCATTGATCTGCTGGAGGGTAGGAAGGCTCTACAGAAGGATCTTGACAGACTGGATTGATGGGCTGAGGCAAACTGCATGAGATGCAACAAGGCCAAGTACTGGGTCATGCACTTGGGTCACAACAACCCCAGGCAGTACTACAGGCTCAGGGAAGAGTGTCTGGAAAGATGCCCATGAGAAAAGGACCAGGGAGTGTTGGTCAACAGCTGGCTGAATATGAGCCAGCAGTGTGGCCAGGTGGCCAAAAAGGCCACCAGCATCCTGGCTTGTATCAGAAATAGTGTAGCCAGCAGGACTAGGGAAGAGATAGTGCCCCTGTACTTGTCACTGGTGAGGTCACACCTCAAATAGTTGTTCAGTTTTGGGCCCCTCACTACAAGAAAGACATTGAAGTTCTGTAGTGAGTTCATTGAAGAGCAATGAAGGTGGTGAAGCATGTAGACAACAAGTCTCATGAGAGTTGTTTGAGGGATCTGCGGCTGTTTAGCCTGGAGAAAAGCTCAGGGGAGACCATATCACCCTCTACAACTACCTGAAAGGAGGTTGTAGCATGGAGGGTGCTGGTTTCTTTTCCCAAGTAACAAGTGATGAGACAAGAGGAAATGTCCCCAAGTTTCACCAGAGGAGGTTTAGATCAGATATTAGAAAAAAATTCTTCACCGGACGGGTTATCAGGCACTGGAACAGGCTGCCCAGGGAAGTGGTTGAGTCACCATCCCTGAAGAATTCAAAAGATGTGTAGACATGGTGCTTAGGGATGTGGTTTAATGGTGAGTTTGGCAGTGGTAGGTTAGTGGATGGACTCTGTGATCTTAAGGGTCTTTTCCAATGTAAGTGATTCTGTGATTCTTTTTAAAGCTCAACATATTTAGACTACACACTACATATTACAGAATACTTGTTTTAAACACACACGGGCCATTTTATTTTTACTAACAGCTTCTATAAGTCAATAGAGTTGTTTAATAAAGTTTTAGAAAAAATTGTTCTTCTCCATTAGTTGAGATTTGAACACACCTTTTGCCCTCAGTAGCTTGTAGAACTTCATTTTTGTATGCGTCAGACTTGCCACAGGCCCTGTGAACAGATTAACTGCTGCGACAGCGGCTGGTTCTTCTGCCCCTACAAAATACACATATTGGGAGGCTGTCATCTAACAGAGGTCATGAAACACGTATATAATCCTCACAAGGGGATGTAATGAGTAGAGTACTCAATCCTCTTAATCCAAGTGCCAAATTATGTGAAACAGCAAAACCAAGAAAGAAATGATATTTTCTGCTAAATTAACCTAAAAGAGGAACATGAGAAAACACTGCAGGTCCTCAGCTTCAAAAAATAGCTTATACTTGTGTAAATCTTCTAATTTACTTTAGAAAATAGGATTATTATCACACAAAGTCAGAGTAAGTTTTATATTAAAAAAACCCCACACTACATTATATGCATCAGATGATATATGAAGGAAAAACCCACACTCCCCCACTCAAATAAGCATGGTTTCCTGATTTCTCAGATCTCATCCTACCTCTTTACTAAGGAGAAAAATGACATGAGAATTTAAAACATGCAAAAAAATCAGTGAGATGTGTACTTTTTTATACAATCTCAAGCTCTGCCCTATGCTGAACAAAGTTATCATCACAGCCATGAACTGTTAAGTCATACTTCCACTACAGATACAGGTAAACATTCACATATTGAAAGCAGAGCTGAAGAATACAAACACTGTACTAGGTCTCTGTATTTGAATTTGAGGAAGAGTGCTCTGACTGTTCTCTGATACAATAAAGAAACTGAGAATAAAAAGGAAGAAAGCTTCACACATGGTCTCTAACCTATACTCACATACAAAATTACCAAATGCTAACTAGTCTTGTCAGACTCTTTGTGTTCACATCTGAACACTTTTCTCAAATTCATATTCACCCACTTCGAACTTTGCTATTAATCCTCAGAAGTTCCTCCCAGGACCTTATTTAAAATGAATATCTGTTTCTACTCTTTTGTGTCTCCAACCTTTTCATTTCCCCTCTTGTTTTATAATCGGTACCCATGTTTTCCCAAAAGACTTACACACAGAGGACACAAAACCAAAAATGCCCTCTCCCAGTACGTACCAACAAAATAGTTTTAAATGTCTTTGCAGGAGACTGATTTCTAAGAATCAGATTTTGAAAATGCAGCTTATAAAAAACATACAGCACATCACAGCTTTTTAAAAGAAGAATCCCAACACAGATCATCTAGAGATATAACCTGAACAAGGAAGAAAAGTTCTCAATTTTTGTCTAGAGAGAAGGCCATCTCCTAAAGCTTTCATGAAGACTGACAGACAAAGCATCTGCTCAGCAGCACAATAAGTTGTGCCATGAATGTTCTCAACCCTGCTCAGTAGATTATTTCCTCTCACTGCAATGCGAAAGAAAAATTTGGCCAGTTCTGTCAGAAACAAACAGAGCTGACAAAGACAGACCACAAATCTAAGGTAAGAGGCTCTGGAAAAAGGGTAGGGTTGAGGTTCATGCAATTGCTGAGTTTGCCTAGGACAAAGGTGTTCACAGATTTTGGGGACAGGAACAAACCTGCAAGTCTGACAAGGTGAAAGGGCAAGCAAAATAAAGCATGTATAGTGGCTCTCACATGAACTCACTTTTTATAGTATCTGAGGTTGTAGTGAGAAACACAAAAACCACTGTTATTGAAAGTGAATCAGGAAGTAGAAAGTTCTAGGGCAGTAAGTCTAACACACATTCACTAAGAACCAGGAATCGTGGACATTAAAGAGAGAAAATCTCTATTTTTGTGAGAGGGGAAGAGTAAAGGCACCAGGCTTTTTACAGCTGGAATGCCTACAGAAGACACAAGGTGAGAAAGATTTATGCTGCTTAACTACTTTTCTACCCTGTGAGGAATAGTTCCACTGCAATCCAGACAAATCGGCTAGACAGCAATCAGCAAAATACATACAGTACAAAACGGCCTCCTTTTTTTTCTTTTTTTCTTTAAAAACAATCAGAAGGGAAAAGAAAGAGCTGCTGCTGTTAAAGACAAAAAAGCCACCCTTGCTTTCGATGTTCTGGCAAACAGGAACCAGTAGAGGGCACCAAAACGCAAAGGAAGTTTTCCTTGAACCTCCGAGAGCTTAGTAGAAGAGGAATCTACCCACTTGCAAGTGAAGCTTAAGAGTAAAAGCCATGAAAAATCATCCTGTTAAATCAGAGACCTAGACAAGCTTTGACTGCAATAGTATTTAAATACACCTATTAGATTATTTAATTCAATACAGATGCTTACATAGAGAAGGAAACCACAAGCTGCATTTCTGCATAAACAACTTAACCCAAACGTGTGTCTTTCCAGAAGTTTCAAGAATTAGTACTCCACAGTCAAAACAATTCTCTGACTAAAAATAGGAAAACAGAAGTTTCACATCCTACCTGTACCCTTATTCCTACTTTTCAAATCCCTCTGGGGAGAGTGGGGCTGGGGGTGTAGGGTTACATACATGGATTAAGTGAGAAAACCTTTAGAAGTCTAAGACTCACTCTGTACAAATTCTCATTAGATTCATTAGCAATTTAGCCCATGTAGTTTTCATGGACAAACATGTACAACAGCTCTGAAATGCAACAAGACTACAATTTAAGTTTCAAGTTAACAGTAGCCCTGAAGAAGGAACTTGTCTTCCTGACTGCATCATTTTTCATACTCTAATAAAGAGCTTGCATAGAAACCATTTCATTCTTAAAGACTTTCTCAGGAAAGAGTTGAAAAACTAACTTGGCTTCATCAACAACATGATTTTAAATAATATATCTCCTATTATAGTGTCAATAAACTTTACTGAAAAAATGTATTTAGATAAGCTGACGCATAAACTATACAAATCACCATAGCGCCAATGCTACCGACTCCAGCTTCTGAGCCAAAAGCATATATTTCAGAAAAAGAAAAGACAATTATATACTGTGTCTATTACACCACTGCAGGTGCAAAGCAAGGACTAATAAAATTGCAACTTCAATTTAGTATTTATTATATTTTTATTTAAAAAAAAATCAAAGTGAACCAGATGCAAATAATGCTTAACATGCTTTATAAGACAGGGAGATGACAAAATAAGTTTCACACAAGAGAATCTTGAGATAACTAATTCATAAGCCCCTTTTGTTCATATACCGCTTCTCGCAATTCCCATTCTTAACATGTACCATTTCCTGGTAACAACTCCCTGGAAACCTTCACATTGTTATCCTATGTATGCATAGGGTTTTTTCCTAGAGATATGGTGATTAAGGAAGATCAACAACATTATCAAACTTTCACCACCCATTAAATCTGCCATGGTACCTGTTTGCTCTCACTTGATGCTCAACAACTGCACTCTCTTTTTTCTTACTGCAAACATAAGTATCCAAATGTAGTTTTTTCCTCTTTCTTAGAACAGCGAGTCTCTAATACCACAGCTGCAATACCTCCTTGGAGGGAAAATGGGTTTCTATTTTCAATTTCTGCAGTGCTGCCAAGCAGTTAAGGAGTCTGTCGGGCCAGCAAACAGCAAAATGGCCAGGATATGGATAAATTCTATAAATTGGGCAACTGAAACCCAAAGTAGCTACCTCAGTGAATAGCATTTAAGAAGCAGCATGTCAGCAGTAACACCTAATCAAGTAGTGAGCAACACTTGGATAAGGCAGACTATTAGTAATCATGTTCATCTTACCATTCCAGTTGCTTTACTATATGTTTGAAAAACTTACCAGAACATATGCACTTGCTCCAAATGTTACTCCTCAAAACCTGTTTCAAAAGGGAAATGCTATATATTCATAAACACTCTCCTGACTTACTGTTCAATGAACTTCTGTGTAAGTAATAACTAAATTCCTTGCTATAAACAGTTACAACTTAAAATTGATGTCTCTGGAAAACATCTCAATGCATCTTCAGTTTTAAAATACACTTCTTGAAGAAAAAGAAGCATATTTCTGGTCTAAGTATAAAAAAATCCCCCTCATATTATACAGGAATTAACTCATACGTACTAAAAAATACTAACAGAATGCCCTAGAAAATATGCTTGCTAGCATCAATGTTTGCTTGCACAGTTGTTTTTTCTCAACTAACTTGAGAGACACCGAGGAACTTCAGTTTACTATAAAAATGGGAAGATAATCAGGTGTTCAGTGCTTCAGAAATACTCGCTACCTCCTTGCACACAGCACATTGAACCTGCTCGTCTTCTTGAGAACAGTGCACAGTTCCAGTTCTACCTTTTTCCAAGGCAGATAAAGCAATTTTAAGAGGATCGAATGCTTATGTCCTCCTAACTGACTCCGCCGAGCCCTGGTCCAGGTGCAGGACACATCCCCTGGGAGCGCAGCTTCCACGCTGGCCCACGGGGCCGCTTGGGCTTCCCGGCGGCGCCCCCGTGCCCGGGCCGCGCGGACTCGTTTCCTCGCTACGCTTACGCACGGCGGAGCAACAGAACCGGGCCCGGTGCTCTTCCTCTCCTCGGCCGAACGAGTGAGGGGCACCGGGCGGTGATACTGAGGCCCCGCCCCCACAGGGCCCGCCGCCCTCCTCCACCGCTACTTCCCATCCCTCCCGTTCCCCGGTACCTGGGGCCGCGCCCCCGCCGTCACCGTCAAGGCTGCCGCACCGCCTCCTGTCGTGTCGGCCGGGTTCCCTGCTGCTGCCGCCCGGGCCGGGCCTACCGCACCTTCCCGCGCGATCGCTTAGGGAGCGCCGGCCCAGCGTCCTCCGCCCATCAGAGGACGAGTCCCCCGCGCGCCCCGCGCCCATTCTGCGCCCGCGCCCCCGTCCCTTGCTCCCGCGGCCCGGGACCGCGGCCACGCGCCATGCTCCGCTCCCGCGCACCCCGCCGGCTCCGCGGGGGCGTGACGTCACTCTTCGGCCGGCCCCGCCCCACAGGCCGCGACGCGCCGCGTTCTTTGTTTGCAGCCTGGGGGCGGCGGGGGGGCCGGCCTCCCAACGTCACGGGCCGAACGGGAGGCGAGACAGCCAACCCATGCCCTCCCGGCGGCGGGGAGACGCGGAAACCTGGGGCGCCTGCGCGCTGCGACTGAAGTCGCTCTTCCCCTTGTCAGCGGCCGGGGGCGGAGCGCCGTGTACAGGGGCACGAGGGCGCAGCCCCTTTCCCGATTCAGTTTCGGTTTGTCGCTCCGCGCCACCTGCGCGAGCGGCGGCGGGGAACAGGCCGCGGCGCAGCTCGGCGTTCCGCCGCCGCCACAGCAGCGCGGACAGCGCTAGGCGGACTCCCGCTCCGACGGCGCGTCCCCGCCGCCACAGCTTAAACCGAAACACAACCGCCGCCGTGCAGGCCTGTGTGCGCGGGACTGAAGCACCCGGACAGCAGGGAGCGTGGGAACCACCCCTGCGGGACGGCTGTGCCGCGGGAGTACGGGCCGCGACCACCGGCGGGGTGCTCACAGGAGCGAAGTACTCTGTATTCAAAAGCGAAACTCCACAAAAGCCATCGAGCCTCTCAACGACGGCCGCCTGCAATTCGCCCGGCTCGTACTTACGGCCTCTGGATTTTTATCTGCTTTCCTGATGTGCAGGAGCGGGTGAGACTGACTAGAAAAAGTAAACAAAACCCACAGGGGCAACGTCACCTGCTGATGAATCGTTAGAGAAACACGATCAGCCTTTTGCTACCAGTGCCACACGGAGACTCTCTCAATGCAGAACTGCTCAGCAAAAGCAACAAATGAGGTATCATTTATTTACTCAAGCTATTCCCCTTAAATAAGATATCATCACTCTAACTATTTTCACCTCTCAAACCTGCCTACATTCTCTGTACTTCAGTCTAATTAAAGTTTCCCCAAATGTGATCCTGGAAAAGAAAATAAACCCTCTGCTCTAGATATATAAAATTAATGCTCTAAAAGAGATAATTCACCAGGCATGAAAGTGGTTTAAAATCAGTAAGTCATATCCTTGCAGCTGCCAGATGTGAAATGAAAATGGCATTAAGCTACTCAGCAAGAACTGGCAGAATTAACTGAAACTAAGGGCAAGGGGCAGATGCCACATACCAAGAGGAATCAATTAGTGCTGTCCTAAATGGGCAGGAAGATTTTTTTGCAGTTTTGAAATCAGAGGGGGCAAAAGAAATTCCTTATAGTATTCCCATTTTTCTGTGTATTGTCTGCCACCTGTTCCCCACGAGAGGTGCACATAGCCTTATTTTATAGATCACACATAAATAAATGTGGTGGACCTTAAAATACCTGAATTCCTGAATTGTTTGAGTTCAGCTGTAGATGAGTCTGTTAGGCTTATCCTACCTGACTCTGCAGCATCCAAAGAGGAAAACAAAGAAGTGGATAATTTTCTTAGGATTAGAACTCGTAAAATACTTCTCCTCTTGTGAATAACATCTTTTTAAAGATGTGACAGCCCTCTGGATTGCAGACTGAGAACTGGGTGCCCATCAAGACAGACAAACAAAATTAAGTTCAGGAACAAGAAATTACTAAAGAAATGGAAGATGTACTAACTATACCTGGGAAATTTAAAGGTTAGAAATAGTGAATCCAATTATGTAGCTATAGGTCGTTAAGTACCGAACAAAAAAGAATTCCTTACATACTATAAGAAAGCAAATATAATACGAATAATACTATGAAAGTAAAACAAATGAAAATAAGTTATAAAGGAGTAAACATGAAAAAGGGTCCCCTCATTAATACACTGAGGCTTAAAAGCTCCCTCCTCCAAAGCAAAAATTATTTCAAGATGTATCTCAATTATAATCACTTTGCAATACCAAGTAAAATGGGAAATGTACTCTCTATCTATGCTATACTAGATCTTTTTACAAGACAGGAGGCAAAGTACTGATTTTGGTGCTACAAAATTAAATAGGTTCTTAGTACTACAAACAATGCCCTCAACAATGATGCATCCTTCTTAATGCAGTGAGGCCACATATGAAAAATCTTAGACTTTGGTTTCCTGGGGATGTCACTGAACAGGAATTCAAGATCTTCATGTGCCAAGTCAACAAAATTAAGTAATTGGGGTGGAAGCCTGGGAACTGTTTTCATTAAGACTGCAACATTCCTTTATCATGTGTGGTGCAGAACTTTTCTCATGTTGTTTTGCAGAAATGGAAGACTAGCCTTGTGGAGAACCTACTGTAAAAAATATTGCAGATTGCCAGTCAATTACTATCCTTTACATTTCTCCTGTAATGCAAAAACTGGTTACACACAGTCAAGCATAGAGCAGTGAATTATTTAATGGAAAAACACATATTGCCTAATCAAACATACGTCAAACTATTCTGAATGCATGCTTTTCATGAAGTTTCTAGAATGAATACCAAAAGTCCAACAATTAATAAAAATTATTAGATAAATAAAAAATGAAACCCTCCATTTTATCTTTAAATTATATTCCTACCAAAATGAACAGGTGCTGTCTCTTAGTAAAGGCAGAATAAATCGGGACTCTTATTTTCAAATCAATTTACACTGGAAACTAATAACCAGTTCAGAAACTGACACAAAAATATAGGCATGTGTGAAATACAAGCAAAGAGTGGTAGAGAATCAAAATTGTATTGTAACATTGTAGCATTGTAACCGGCTTTTTAGGAAACACTGCTTATGATTTTTTTAAAAAGAGGTATACACGTATACACAACCTTTCAAAAAATGGAAAACCAACAGACATCCAGTCAGCTTACACGCCCCAGTGACAGTAACTGAGCATTAGTGCTCTAGCTTCTCTTTTAAAACAACAGCACAGAGTTCAGTGTCACATCTGAAAAGAGCACAGGTGTCTGTTTTGAAAATTGTTCCCAGTTTTCCAAACAAGTGATAATTTTAATCAAGGGATCAACTAGAATTTCCTATAAAAGGTAAGGCAAACAGCTTCATGTATTCTCACAGAAAAATCAAAGCTCTTATCCAATAAAACTGAGGTTTGAAGGAAAATATATATTTGAAATACACCCAAACCACATTCTTTCTGCTTTTTATACCAGTTCAACCTTAGTCAGCTTTTACAGTTGGGAGTTTTCATTTGGTGCAGAATCAACACCAGTGAGAAAGACGGTTTTCTCCCACCATCGCTAAGCATGCAAAAAAGTAAAGTTGTGGCCCAGTTCTTCTGTTAATATAGCAGCAGGTGGTATGCTAAACAAGTCAAAAGGCTTTGCACTCTTCTGAAATTTAAACCAGGTAAGCTGCCACAGCTCTTCCTACTCCCTCTCCCCAGATCTGTGAAGCACCTAACAAATAGAATTTCCAACAAGACCTAAAACCATTTTAATTACCCTGATACATAATAAAACTAAGGGAAGACAATCTAACACAGAGGTAATCTTCCATATAATGACAGAAAAGAATGTTAAAAGGGAAAAGTTGGTGCACTGGGATGGCCCTGAAAGGAAATTTCCCCCACTTGTTCCTCCCCCAAGAATCTTCTTGGAACAGAGAAAAAAAAAAGGCAGTAAATTATATTGAAAATAGTTAACCCCTTAATCAACTGGAAACTTAAAATATGAATAATTTCGCCATGTTCTAGATAGCATGTTTCACCAGTATCTGTAGGTTAAACCAGGCCCCAAATCTAAGATGGTACCTAAAAATAAAATTTAATTTTTTTTAAAAAGGAGGAAAAAAAGAGAGGGAAAAACACACATGGCACTATAGCTGTACAAGAAACTTGCACTGAAAACAAATCTAGCTCTAGGATAAGCTGGAACAACTATAAAATTACTTACTCCAGAATTTCAAAACACAAGGATTTGTGAGCTTATCAAGGCACTGCCATGCAGGTTGCATTCCACTTCTATCATTTAAAATTTTGACTAATACATGCCATTTTATAGACATGTCAAGCCAGAAAGTTAGTTTACTATGAAGTGTAATACATACGTTACATGTTGAACTAATGTTAATCAATTCACATTATTTACGGACAGTACAGCTTATGCTAAAACCATCAACAAGCAGTTCAATGTCAAAACTTTTCCCTTCTGTATGTCACACTTACGCTACTGATCCAAATATAATTGAATATTTAACATTCAGCACTCTACTGACTCAAAGCCAGCTAATCTGGTAATATGGGAAAACAAGTTTAGGAAAACACTTGCACACTACTAGACAGGTTGGTTGGTGTTTTAAGGCTGCAGCAGCAGACAGAAACTTCCTCTCTGTCAAACCTTAAGCTCCCAACTCCGAAACAGGAAAATACAGCTACTGCAAAAAAGTTTTGAACAATTTGCTAGGCTCTAACCTCTGAAGTCAGAAGCAGCAAGATAACCTGCCTTACCTAAAATTTAGCAAAAACATTTCCGGTCTTTATTAACTGAGGATGTCAATGTGGCAAATCACAATTGTTTAGAACAGCAAAGGAACACAAGCAAAAAGGAAAATACTACAGTAATAAAGACCAATTTCTCCTTAACTGGCTAAAAGATTGTCTTGAGTAAAATATATTTCTTGATATTCCAGAGAGTGTTATAAGAGTAACTCTGAAAACTGACTGCTACACCCACAAAACAATCTTTGTATAGTACAAGCAATACAGAGAAAAACCCAGTGCATATGCATCTTGTGAAAGAAACATTTATGTAAGCCTCACCTTGTCACTGTCATCATTACAAATGTGATCTTGATGGATTGAGTGGCATTGAAAGGGTGTACCAATGCTACCTACAAAAGAAGGTGGAGGGGAGGGAAGAGAAAAATATCATTAAAATGATAACCCAATTTCTTTGAATGCTAAAGACATATTTAGCAAACATTCATTTTTCCCCCCACAAAAGAGAGATTTAGTTACCAAATAGCTATGTCTGACAAGTCACACATTTAATTCTGATAACGGAATCAGCATCAGAGAGACATTTTGCACAGTGTGTGCCAATGTCTTCATTTTTAAAAAAAAAAAAACATTTTAACAGAATGAAATTAAAACTAGTTCATCAAAACAAACATATGCAGTGAAGTACATATGAAGTACATATGCAATATATATATATCTAAGGAGAAGCTACACACTTCATGTTTAGGCAGTGTAGTCCTGTCCCACATCCTCTACTACAGAAAATTTTCAGCGCCATGGGTAGCCATGAAATAGAAAAGTTTTAATTCCATCCGTTCTGTTTATAGTGGAATTTCTGCCTGCTTGAGGTCTTTTTTTCATAGCTTTCTTTATGCCTAGGTAAAAAAAGGACAGCATACCTCTACAAAGGCTTACCCCACTCCTGAGACTCCTGTGCAAGGAAAGAGGCAAACTAAAGTTTAATTGTATCCTTATAGATTCTCGAACAGATTTACAGAACTCTTACTTATGCTGTAGTTTTATTTAATTTACCATTTCCTTGCTCAAAAGGTACAGGAGTAGAGTAACCGCTATCATGGAATTTATGCTTCCCTAAGATTACTTCCTCCCGCATATACTGAACGAAACCATTTTTAAAAAGCATGGAGAAAAAAAGACTTTCATTTATAAGGCTACACCATTTCATGATTTTTCGTTACAGAAGATCTACCTAGAACTTTTCTCCACGAGTTTACTGTGGTCCTTCTGTTATGATTTTGAAATGTCAGTAATCCTGTCCTGTAACATTTACAACAAATTCCACACCAAGTTTGTCATAAAGCTTTGCAGTCCGTGCGTTTTTTTGGACCTGGACAGACTGATCAAAGAAGATAATCGTTCAGGCTGGCAGCCAGCCAGCCATAAGCAGAAATCATGGCCAATTAGTGCAGAACTGCCCTAAATTCCTTTGTATTGTGGAAGGAAGGAGAGTTTGTCACTGCTTATTGTCATCGCTACCTCAAGTAAGAAACAATGTATTTAGCATTAAAATCACGTTTCCTCCCCATGAATTCTAAAACTGAAAGTAAAGAATTGGAGAGAGGGAAAATCAATTTCCTTCTCTTTCACTCCTTTTTGCATGTGCTCACGTGCACACACACAGAGTCTTTAATCAGACTGGACATTCTTGAAGAATATGCTGCCGAACTCCAAGGAATACACTGTCTTGTATTTCAATGGCTATTGCTACTGGTATCATTATGCCATGTGAATCCTATTGAAGTTGGTTGTGGCAGTTTTCCCATCTTATATTTGGTTATAGCACCAAGTACGGAAAAAGCAGTACTGTACTGCACAGGCACTGCCCCAGCAGTCAGCAAAGAACATGTTGAGCCCTATTCAGCACTCAGCATCTGGATGTTGTTCGTTCATGAGCTTGAGCCAATTTACATCCCTTTAGGCTTGAATCACACCACTTTCAGAGTAGCTGGTGCTACCACAGCTACTGGGAAACAATTCATGTCATGGCTGCATGGAGATACTGTCCTGGGGTTTCCAAGTTCTATTGAACAGCTAACAGTGTCCAGTTTTTCTGTCCAAAACTTGGAAGTTGTGCATGCTATCTGAACACAATTCAATCAGACAAACTTCTAAATGTTTCTTCATCCACTTCAACACCTTTTTCCAAAGCAAAAAGTCTCAATCAAATCAAATTTAATCTACAAGAAAATTCCACCATACTCTGACCTTATTAAAAGGAATAGAGCATTTGACTTCTTTTTTCCTGAAAAGTACTATTAAAACTTTCATCTCAAAATGTGATACTCTAATGATTTCCTTCTTTTCCATACCTCAGTTGTTTTTAAACCAGATAATTCTTAAATCAGTTTTTAATGTGGAGGAGCACACAGTGGTACCTTACAAACGGTACCTTAGAGAAGTTCTCCAGTAGCATATTTCACTACATACACTACCTAAATCTCTTAAAAGGGGTGGTCTCAAAAGATCCCATAGACTTACAGCTCTGTATTTGGCTCACATACTGATGAGGTAGTTTATACTGACATACAAAGCTTCTAAGACCTGATGTGGGGGAGTGCTAGTGAAAGTGATAGACATCACAATGCTTATAGAATTGTAATAGTCATATTCAATAGTCATAGATGTGATTAATTAGACTTTAGATCTATAGTTAGCAGCTTTATAGATGAGCATCATAATATGCATTGTAATCTAATGGCAAATTGATTTGATGGCCTACAATTAACTATTTTACAGCTCTATGAATTTCCTAATAATGTGTTCCTTAATTAATAAACTTAATTGCTTTGTATCAATTATGCCTTAAGTATCCAGTCACAGGGGTGAATGCGAATCCTGTCAGTAAGGCAGGCACACTAGACATCAATGCCATGTATCCCCATGTATCCCTTCCTTTGAATGTGCTTGTAATTCTGCAGTATCTTGAGGCTCCAGTTCACAGTAACTCAAAATTGTGAGCTGACAAATGTTATTTCAGATTTCATGATATTTGGGGTTTCCCTTAAATATCTGTCTTCTTCAGTAATGCTGTAAAGTTCTCATAACATTTTGGTTTTAAATTTACAGAAAATATACTTGTGAAGAAAAGCATAAAAGGAATCGAATGCAATATTTTTTGGGGGGCGGGGGGGGGGAACACAAAAAAGAAAAAAAGATTCTACCCTCACACACTCACACATTTATTTAAGTTTCCCTTTTACAGGAAACTCCTGGCTTCTTAGTGGCCAACCTCATTTTGCAAAAAATTTGAGCTGGCTGTAGAGTCGATTCAATGCAAAAAGTATTAAAAAAAGAGAGGTTTTTAGATACTTTAGTAGAGATTTCTATTAGATGGATAATGGGTGATGCAAATTCATAATAATATATGTGTATGTGTAAAACATTTTTATATATGTGTACATATACACACATATTTGTGTATACCTATGCATATAAACAGATATATACGTAAGTGTATATGTATATATACACATACCTTCAGAATACAGTTTAGTATTCTGGTTTTTATATCAATATTCTATTATTTATAGATAATATTATATTGTTTACAAATACCCATTCTTTAGAATTGTTCACTCTTACAGTCAGAATATTCAAAATACTGTGGGGTTAAATGATAGTGGGATATGAAAGAACAGTACCCTTTATCATTCAGACATTAGATGACAACATTTCTGGAAGAAGTTTGGTATAAAAGTTTGGCACATAAAATGAAGACGGGCAACACAGCAGTAGAAAGGTCTTACTTTGCTTTATTTGTCTGTGCATGGAACACACTAGCATGTTTATCTCCAACTGCAGGTCTTTACAGCAGAGCTACATTATGCACAGCCAACAGGAGAAAATTACAATGAACTTCCTTTTTGCCACATGTTCTGAAAAGGTTTGGCAGCATTGTGTGTAGCACAGCAGCACATTCCCCCAGGATCCCTAACATCACTATGCAGTCACGGCGAAGAGAGATTCTCACAGCTTGCCTGTCACTACTATTGATTTCTACCCTTCTTCCCTTAGAAAGACTGACTTTGAGAGTCTGTTATTTGATATTCTGAATGGGAAACCTGACATTTAGCAGTGACACTTCTGCTTACTAAAAAAAGTTTAAAATGCACTATGAGGAAAACTATTAATAAATCCCTTCTTGCTTGGTCTGCAAAGGATTCTTTGCAGTTTTGTTTACAGATGCATGTTTGCTAGCAAACAGACCAGCCATAACGTCCTGAGTTACTGAAACGTAACAGAACTAATACATTTTTTTTCTTAAATGAGAAGTTTGAAAAGATGTCGGACAATGTTTATAACAAAGTAAAATCTTATGTTCAGGAATTCACTTGCACCTACTATTTACTACTGTGTTGTCTGTCTATCTACACACACTCCCAACTATATCCTGCATGTGTGCATATACATACATATATACTTAACATGCATGCACATATAAATAGGTGTGTAAAAGTATGTGTACATGCACACAAACATATATATATAAATGTTTTACATATGCATGTACACATACATTGTATTTTTATTAAGGATTTCTGCAATCCATTGTTTAGTTACAACATCACAGTTACTAGGAAGGTAATTATGGACTTCATTAAGGATCAGACAGCAGGAGCAGATGAATAACTGAGAATGTCTGGTTTTAGATAACGGTCCATAGTTACATAAGAAACTTAAGAAGTACAATAAATGTGATTCCTGAGCAAAACTTTCTTCAAAGCTTTGTTAGTTATTACTTGGAGAACTGCAGAGATAAACCACGTTCTTTGACAGAATGGAATCTCTAGGCAAAATACAGCCCATGTTAACTATGAAAAAGTCTTTGTTGCAGGCAATAGGAAGAGGACAAGACAGTAACACATTACCGCAATACTGAAATTATTTAACTAGGTAAGCATAAATAATTAGGAACATGAATAGGCAGGTTTTGTAAAAGAAGGCTCAGGAACACTGGAAAACAGGTCGGCTTGCAGATTAAAATTATTACATATATAGTTTATATAGAATGCCAGCTCACACTCCCAGGCTTTAATACTAGAAATACAAACTTCGATTGCCTTGTTTTCTCTGTCTCTACAAATCACTGCAGAACTTGCAAGCTGACAGAGATTCTATAAGCAAAATATCCCCAAGATGGAAATAAATTTTTATTTGGAGTTGTTAGGTTTAAAAAACAAACAAACCAATAAAAAGCCAGACACAAACGAACCCATAAAAACCCAAAACAAAATGCTCCACAACATTCTTTACCATTGTTGTTAAAGAAACAATTATCAGAAAGACACTTGAGGGAAAAGAGAGAGTGTACTGTAACAGCCAGAGCTTCTCCACATAATTTACCACAGCGGCTTAGACAACACACATCTCAATTCACTCTTCTTGCATGTCCTTGTAAGACTACAAGTAACCACACCCAACATCTATACTACCATTAAACCTACACATTGTTGATTATGCCTTTTGTTTAAATTTTTGCTGGAGATCATGATGAAGCAAAAGCCCACTTTTTTTGTTGTTTAAACTTTTTTTGTCTGTTTAAATTTTTGCTGGAGACCACGATACAGCAGAACTTTGGCTTCTGAGAATTCACCTGCACTTCTGCTGTGTTCTGCACTTCTGAAAAGCCAGAGTTACCTTAAAGCCACCAAGAAAGTTTAAGAAACAATATACTGAAAAGAGAAAAGAAGGCATAAACGGAATCCTGGAGAATAAAAGTCAACAACAATCAGCCTGAGGGCCTTTTCTGATTATAACACAGCCAACAACAAGACACACAAAAACATGAAAATGACTTAGTTATTTTCATAGTTCTTAGGCAAAAATTAAAATTGATTTAGTTCTTTGCAGGGCATGGGGTGAAGGGGTGGGGAATTAAAAAAACCACTTAACTTTAAACTGATAATTTTGGACTAAACACTACTTCCACTCTGCACATTTATCAGTATATAGCCCAAGACCTAATCAAGACTTTTGTCATCAAATTACATAACGAATGCCAGTTAGGTTCCTTGGTGGAACGTACATAAATGCAGATGTAAAGATTGACTAAGATGTGGTAAGGACATAAGTTCATGAGTTCCAAGGGAGGGAAGGAAGGGAGGGAGGGAGGAAGGAGCTGAGTTTTGAACAATTAATTATTCTTTTTAAAAAAATTTATTTGCAACCAAACACAGAGCTTCATAAAATTAGCTTCTTTCTGACTTAGCGCTTCAGGAAAAAAAAAGTTATTTTGCTACAGGAGTCATTGACTCTGGCTGTACTGGCTTGAACAGTACCAGGGCATGCTCATACTGTTTATTTTTGCAGAAAGGGAAAGCAAACAAGAAATCACTATACGGTTGAATTTTCAAAGTGGACAAGATAAAAAAGACCAGTTTTAAACAAGCGAAGTTCCTTTCCCGTTTGAGTTAGACTTACGCAAAACACAAGTGTTTTCACTAGGAACACTCTATATGCTTACTTGAAATTTGGAATTGATTCAAGCGCAAAGGCAAGTAAAAAAACCCAAAGAGAACACAGTGTTAACAATAAGGCTTGACAGATTTCTCCCATTAGCCCAGAGGCAGAACTAAAGTATGACTTGTTGGATTAGTCCAAGATAAAAAAGATAGGCAGGAAATAATGAAAATAGTTCAGTTCTGCCAAATTACAAATAATACATTTAAACTTGTTTTGGGCATCTATGCATTTGGATAATGAAATAAACATGCAGAGGTGGTGCACAGCCTACATCTAACCTCAACATCATTTAAAACTTGTTCTCTACCAAATTAAACTCATAAATGTGGACCTTGCATTACAGGCTACATTACAGGCTTTACAAATAGGCTTTTCAAGAATAGCGATCACATACACAATCACAATGATAAGCTGGGTTTGTTCTAGCTGTAATGGATACCAGCAGCAGCAATGCAGCTGCAATAATACAGCTTTCAATTAGTAAAAACAACGTAGAACACTTGGGCAGCCCATTAGTTTTCATCTTGCCATCACTTCAATTCTAACAATATCCACATCACCAATAAAAGAAGCTAGCTTGGGTTTTATCTACATGTTTCAAACATACTCAACTGTTCTATTAACAGACCCATGGAAAATCAAATGCAGTTAGCAAGGATATGGCAAGGCTAAAAAAAAAAGACAAACCAAAAAAACCCCAACCAACCAAAAAACCACAAAAAACCCCAAACAAACAAAACCAAACAAAACCAAAACAAACAAACAAAAAACCACCCACGCCACCATCTTTCATGGTCTTCACACCATAGTTGCTTCATTTCTGGTCAACAGCTTACTAATACTCTACAGTACGATAGCAATATATAAGGCACAATCCTTCAACTGTCAAAAGTAAAGATTTTACAGACATCCTGGCTGCTTTGCACCAATTACCTGGCTGATCTCACCAGCCTCATCAAAAGCAGCCTTGGAAAAGGTTTTCTTTCAAAGACAGCACTGATAACGAACTCCCTGAATGGGCATGCTGGTTTCACTGAAAGTAAGTTAATTTTCTTCATGCAGTTAAAAACTGTTACAAATGGCTGTTGTTTGGATTTAGTTTGAGAATAAGAAGATAACACGCCAGAACAGAGCTAATGTTTTTCTTCACATAACTTTCCAGTGTCTTTGAGTTGGAACAAAGAGAATTTAAGAGTTTACTGTTACCATAGTTGTCATCTGGGAACCAAGGTCTTTCCCAGCTCTCTCCCCGCTGTGTGAGGCATCGAGGAAGGGGGGCATAGATGGGGCAGACCTTGACTGACATCCAGACTGATCAGTAAGGCTATTCCATGCCATTAGCATCATGCCTCATATTTAAGGAGAGTAGGATTTTCCAGCTAGAGAGACAGAGATGGAGACCCGTTCTAGTTCTGCTCCATTTCAGTTGAGTTCCGTTCAGGCGTTCTTTTAATCTGGCCATTTGCCATCCTGCCATTTTGCAGTTGGCCTCTAGGACTTTTCTCCCTTTTTGGCTTTTTTCTTCTCTCTCTCTGGGATTGACTGTTCAGGGCCAGGGTACTCTTCTCCTGGAACTGGCTGCTGGGGGTGGATGGAGTTCATGAGGAATTGCATTGAGTATCTTTCATTTTATATTCTGTTTTCCATTTTATATTTATTAGTAGGAATAGTGGTATATTATCCACAAGTTTCTCCCTTCCCTTTTGATTCTCTCCCCTATTTGGGTGTAGGGCGATTGAGAAGTGACTATCATGGTTTAGATTGCTAGCTTGGGTTAAACCATGACAATCTTTTTTGGTGCCCAATATGGGGCTGGAGGAGCTAAAATTTGGCACTGGAGAGGGGCTAAAATTTGGAGATTTTAGCATTTTTACTGCCATGAATTTAGTTCAATTTTCTTGGCAAGGTGCCAACATATGGTTGAGATAACCACAGGTCCATGTGCTTTGGGCGTCATGTGGCAGTGTTAAAACAGATTGCATTTATTATATTGGTTTTAAAATGCTGTGGCAAACGTTGTATCATCTGCTCTCTAAACAGTGTTCTGTAGTACCTTACTTGTGCTGGGCATTTTTTACCAATACTTTTGTGCCATCTGTCACCTCTGGAATTTGGTCGACAGTGAAGGTTTTGCTGTGTGGTTTAGCACTGGTCTACTTCATCACCCTTCAGCTGACAGTGAATTTGTATTCAGTATTGTTGTACCTTGAGATCCCTCTGGTAGAAATTAAAGAGAACTGTACCTATGTTTTTTTCAATTGGACAACCCCATCTAGAGATAAGCTATCTAACATTGCCTTTCCTTTTTATTTAGGACAGACTACAGATTTTTTGAGAATTTTGAATATCTCGGGGAGTTGATCATAGCCTCGTGGTATTTTCAGGCCTGCTGCATGCAACAATGGGCTAGCAGAGGTAACAGATCCAGGGACACTGACACAGGATTACTAGCTAAAGGCTCTGTTCCACAACAGTGCAATCTATAATATTGAGTTACACAGCCAGGAAATCCTTTAGTATGTGTCTGATTTTTTTTTTAACAAAACCAGGCAGGTTTTAAAAATTACCATGGTTTTAAAGCATTTTCTTTCTGATAAACAGATTAGACTAAGATAAACCTGAAGAAAGGTTAATCATCTTTCATACAACTTCAAGGAAGATCAAGAGAATCAGAATCCCAAAGACGACTTCAGCAGCTTTCTAGTTTGCACCACCAGTTTTCAGCTGTGGTTTAATAACAATGCTGGAGGACTGAAAGGAACTAAAAGCTAATTTAGATTGCCCTGACTGAAGAGAGTAGATAGAAACTCGGTTAAACTACCTTCACAGCCTCAAATTTACACCAAATTTCAGACCAACTCAAGACACATTGCACCTTAGAGCTATCAGATCCTAGGACTACTACGAGCAAGGCTTTAATTCTGACTGAAGCATTATCTCTGCTGAAAGCTGACAGTGTGGGCAAAAATGCCCATAAGACTCCTATGTAAGTGACAAAACGTGGCACCTGGGCTACTGCCCATAGCACCTTCCCAAATGCATTTCCTTGCTGCCGTGTTCAGGGGATGCAACTGTGAAGTCTAATGCCCATCATCTTCTCAAGCAACACAGGAAATGGACTGTTGTCTTTCTAAACCCACACATTAAACTGAACAGCAAAAATAATCTTCAGAATGTCATGGTTTCTGCCTATCGCGTGCATTGTAATAAAAAGAGAATCAACATCAGGTTTGAATGGCTTGCTTCATGCCTGCCAATATTAAACCAGTCCAAACTCACACAATACTAGTCCAAGGGAAAAAGAGGTGGGAGTTCAGTCCTTTTAATTCAGTAATTTCAGAGCTACTGAAAGTATCTTGTTGCTTAAATGAATGATACTGATTAGTACACTAATTGCTTCCCCTCCCCAACACCAGCCTGATTAGGAAAACATTCATATATGTCACCTTTACTATTAAACTTACTTTATCTAGAGTGATGCTGTTGAGCCTCACTAACTTGCATGAATCAGTAGGGTTCTGGAGTAAGCATTAGGGTAGAGTTTGCAAAGTAGCAAATGCATAGAAAGAAATTCTGAATTGGAGTTTAGACTCTTAAATCAACTGATCCCTTTTAAAAGCCTGTGAGATGAGTGGAGTATCTATATTCTGGTGAGATACAGCCATGAATAGCCAGCCTATTTGAAAAGATGCAAGGAAGAGAAGCAAGAGGTAAATTACCTGTGATCTATGAGCCTCAACTTGCAAAAAAAAAAATTAAAAAAAGAAAAAAAAAAGAAGTAATGTAGACCACTCCTGCAGATGTCTGTCATCTACTAGTCAACAACACTCCTCTGTTTGCGACACACTATTTAGATTTCAGATGTTCATCCTAATTCAAGAGCCTTTCAAACTGCAGTGAAGAAGTTACTTAACAAGTAAACAGAATATTTTGCTATTACAAAGAAAAAGTTACAGGCAAGTTCAAGAAATGATACAGTTACTTAGGCTGGTCATGCAAGAGATGGCTGCAAATTAACTGTATTATAGCACTTCACTATTTTTTTCCCTATGCATTCAAATCTCACCATGAAGAAGAAACACATTGCATCTTGCCTGGGGATTGCAGCTAAATAACCCCATCTACATACTCTATTCCTGTGCTTGCAAACAACCTTATAGTAATTGCCCTCTTACCTCAGAGGAAACCACTGTGGCCTAGCTGTTGCCTTCCTCCTTCTGCATTAACTTCAGCAGCTCCATCTTTTCTGGTGAAGAGTGAGAAGAACTACACTTCAGATGGACTGGTAACCCACAGGCTCAACCACACTGTTTCATCCCCTTCGTAACAAGTCTCACACAGGGAGATGCCATTGCTTGGGTAGCCATCCAGCCTCACTCTACAAGGTCCAAATTCTGAATGGATTTGCATATTTTTAAGTTAAGCGCAAATCTGTGTGGAAATCTGGGTCACTTTTCACACTAAAGTGTGTGAGGGATCCAACCCATCAGCAACATGATTCCCCATATATCCTAGATTTGCAGCTAAAGTCAGATAACGAGTACGACATCAGAAGATTTTTTCCTCAACTAACAATGCAGTATTACTGGATAAGCAAAGGCTTTCAATAAGCATATAAAGTTTTATTTTCAAATTTTAAAAATAATTTCCATACAAGATTCATATGCATAAAGTATACTAACCAGCATGGCTAGGGCAAATAATGCGATTCAGTCAGGCTTCAAAGCAACCCTTCCAAAATTTAAAGAATTCTTGAAATCAAAGGTGTTATGGAATTCATGTTTACTTTTATAAATTCTATCTGTTTATACTGTAAAATCCCTACAAAAGTGAAAATATTGTACATGAGAAAGACTTTTGGAACATTCTTCAACATTCAGTTTTGTTCCTTGAAAAAAATATCAAAATACATCAGAAGTAAGTCCTTATTGTTAGCTTTTTTCATCTCAAACATTACTCAAATTATATTTTGGATTTCATTCAAGTGCAAAATTAGTATTTTAAAGTTTGTATTTTCATATCTTTACAGTGCACATCCAAAAGCAAGGAACATTTACCATAAGCTTATTGACAGCTGTGTGCTTTGCCCTGGGGATCAGTTTTTCCTGCTTATGCAAGGAGCAGTTCAGCAGGAAGTTACTAGGGAAAAATTTTACAGCAGCAATAAACATTTAGGAAATTAGGTTAATGCAGAAATACCACTACACTCATAAACACACTGCCACTATTTTATTGGTACGCTTAATACTCAAAATGTCACAGCAAAGCATCAACAAAATCTGTTAGCAGGTTGTTAAGTCTGGTTCGTAATAGGAAAATACAAGCAGAGAAAAACCAACTACATAAAGCAGTAAGGTAAAAGCACTGTTTGTCTCAAATAAGCTATTTAATCATAGGGCCAATGTAGAAAGTCACTTTCTATTCTTAGGACAACCTCTATGATATGAGACTAAGAGTTGATGTTCCTGAAGTGATACCATATAGGAAGTTCTAATCTGTAATTCAAGGCTGTTCTAAAAAAACACTGCCACAATTACGCGTGTCTTAACAGGCATATACTATCCCCTCCCAAAAGCATTTTAGATTTCAATCGAGGCCTACTTTAAAATTGAAATTTAAAAGCCATTTATTCAATTTGGACACAATATGACACTCTTTATAACATCATTCCTACTTCCTTTGCCACTCCAGAGTAAACCTGATAAAACTTATAAATAGAAGCTGTTCAAAGATAGGTTTGATTAGAGGATAGAGTTAGACCATTCCCTCTTTGTTGTCTTTGTATCGTCCTGTCTCTGATGAACCGAGTTCATAACAAACCACACTGTTTCACAGCTCCTACACTGGAATTGCCTCTGGCCTGTATCAAAGGGAACACATAATGTATTCACAAACTAAAAGGAACCTCATTTCTGCATTAAAACTCTGTGAGAGCCTGACACTATTGCCAACACACTCTGAAAAGCATCTCCAGTTTATGGTGTCTGGCTCCTGTGGCAGCCTTGTTTGCAGGTTAGTTACACAGCCCTCCCTGCTGTTGCCTGGTGGTTGCTTCATCAGGTGTTCTGATGCACAAGTACAGTCTAGTAGAGGATGCTCTCACTCT
Organism: Caloenas nicobarica; assembly: GCF_036013445.1. Classification (NCBI taxonomy): domain Eukaryota; kingdom Metazoa; phylum Chordata; class Aves; order Columbiformes; family Columbidae; genus Caloenas; species Caloenas nicobarica. The sequence continues at coordinate 42,410,911 of NC_088284.1, read as the reverse complement.
GCATATGCACATTTGATGCCATTCCAGAGTGGGGCATAACATTCATTTATACAGGTGGCGTGAGACCCACCACATAAAATACTAGCTAGAAGCCAAAACATAGTAGTGCCTTTTCAGATAAAACCTCTCTTCCAGGAAGTTCAGTATCTATTAGAAAGGAGGAAACTTTCTTCCTGTTCTTGTCATCTTACAAAAGAAAGCTAACAGCAATACCATAAGCCCAAAAGATATGCAAACATTGTTACTTAAAAGCATATACAAATAGGGAAGGGAAAAGGAAAGGAAGAGAGAAAGGGAGGAAGGGAAGAAAGAAAAAAGGGGAAGGAGGGAAAAGAGGGAAGGAAGGGAGGGAGATTTCAATAACTCAAGGCTGACTTTTGCTGAAAGTAAATCCTAGAATAAAAAATAAAACTGGCAAGCCACAAAGCATTTAAAAACAAAAACAACTTTTAATCTTGTAATGGAATTCAATTTTTATCATCAGTTGTGTGGGAGTTGAAGCCAGAGATGTAAATAGCCCACGCAACATTAAAAGCCAGGTATGAGCAGATAAGAGCACATGGATACCCTTAATGATGCTCTATTCCCATCCTCATAAGGACTTTACATCAATGGTTTTGAAGTTTCAGCTGTCTTGAGTTTCTGAGCCTTCTGAATGTAAGTTATTTTTCAAAAGCGACCTGAAAGTTCAAGCCATGTGTTTATCTCTATTTGTAACTAGACTTTTAAACTGATTTTCTTGAAATCCATCTTCTCTCAAGAATCTCATTAAGACTCTGAAAAATCAAAGACTGCATATGCAAACTGTCTTGCAACTCCTTTTTGGATGCAATGAATAAAGTGCTTTCTTTGGCTTAAATTTGTTGTCACCACTACCACATAAACTTGTCAACACTACAATAAACAAGCACAGAAGCACAACTTTAAAACATGAAGCTCTAAAACTTAACTTGTTGCCTCCCTTGTGTTTCTTTATGGCAACACCCACCAAACCAGCAAACCCTGCTTTAATTTGCAGAAAGACTTTTTTTTTTTTTAAATTAAAGCCTTAAAGCTCCCACATAGCCTAGCCTGGAGAAGATAATATGTCAGTGGTAAAAATCCTGACTTATGCAACACAGAGAGGAAACAGCAATCCAGAGTATGCATTTATTATCAAATGTCAGTGAAATCCTGAAACCCAAATTTTAAATATACCTCTATTTTGATTTTTAATTTTTTTAAATTTTCACTGGATGTTCAATCTAGCCAGAATGCAAAACGTAATCATTGAGCACTGCCTACTTAAGGAACTGGCCTTGCAAATACCTGTTTGAAATTGGATCAATTCTGAAATCATGGTTAAAGGTGTATGATAAAGTCATCTCTAGGAAATTATTTCAAAGGAAAGCCCAAGCTCTCTCTTAAGGCAGCTTATCTACTGAAATGGGAAAACCTGAACACAATTAAAATTAGTCTCAGTGAGAAGACAGAATAAAGTAATACTTTGTTACTATGTATGAGCTTTTGACAATGCCAATCTCCCTGCAGCTGATAAAGTACTTACTATTCTAACTTACATTAATAATCAGTAGGAGTGACTTGCCCAGACAAAATGAAAAAGTTAATTTATATTTGATGGGCCATGAAATAACTTACTCTTCCTGTCTTTCTCAGTCTCACTCCAATTAGTAAGCATTTTGTCTAAGTGTTGTATCCAAGAAGGAACCATGTTACTGTTCGGCATATTATTTATGTCTTTTTCTTCTTATACCTGCAGAGTAAGGCCATTTGGAACCTGAGACACCACACTAATGTCTTTAAAAATTAAATAAAATATTTAGTAATATTTTGGTTCCTGAACAAATCAGGTTATGATGATAATATCCAGATTATTTGGAAGGAAGATAAGAAAAGGTTGACAGCACACCTCTTTCATCCCAGTGCTGCATGTACATTGTAATAGATATTTCAATTGTACAATATCACAGTTTTCCTCCCTTTCTGGATATACCATCTCTCAACCATAAGGTTTCCACAAAGAGAGAAACTTTCTGAGGAACCTCAGCTTGCTTTATCACAAGCAGCAGTATCATTGTAATGAATGAGGCAAATATTGTGAGAAAATAAGAAGCAAATTTGATATCTAGACAGCTGAATGTCTCTCTAGAAAACCAGTTTCTGCTTTTTTTGGAGTGCTATTCAGTAGGCAAATTACATCAAGCTTACAGCACAGCAATTCTGTGCTAGTTTGTTGTGCCTCTCATGGAGAATGCTGCAATTCCTTATGACTCTGGTTTTCTTCTCTCGCTTTTGAAACCAAGATGCACCACCACATACTTCGTCCCATCTTGGTATTTATTCCTTTCCCAGCTGCTCCCTCCAACTACATTTGTCCAGGTATCTTCACAGCTCCCAGCCTCTGTCACCATCTAGACCCCACTTGCTCTTGTCCACCCTATGGTCATTTGCAAAACCTTTTTCTCCCACACTGTCTACTCTGAGAACAAGGGACATGAACAGGTATACAAAGTCCCTAATTTTAACTCTGGTTCAAATACGCGACACAGTTATTACACTGGTAACCTGTAGTTAAAACTATAAGCACATCAGCCAGCAAGGAGATATGCAGAAAGCACCATGTTTGTTGCTTTCACTTTCCAGCATTTCTAAATTTTAATATTTTTTAAAATAATTTTGATATTTGAAGGCTCTTCCTTGCTCTAATTGAGATAGATTTCCATGGGGATGGTAGGTCAGAACACCGGCACAAGAGTCCAGGCCCCTGCCAGGTTTCAAATACCAAGACTACAGTACATAACTAGAAGACTTCTCATGAAGAAATACTCCAAGAAACTCACCTAAGCACCCAAAAATGCATTTCTGTCTGTCCTGGACCTTGGAGATAGCACAACATTTCTTCTGAAATCTTCCCAAATGTTGCACTGGAAAAATTCTAACATGTCACAACTTGGGGAAAAAGCTATGAAAAACTGAACACTATCTTCAGTTTTTCAGGCAACTAGTGCACTCTTACTAGCTCAGCTATCAGCAAATGAGACACATACTTCATCTATGCAAAGAACTCCCTTTTCAAGTAACACAACACTTTTATTGCTAGGACCTTGAACTTCTAAATTCAATTTCAAAGTTAAAAAAAAATCTAACAAATTACATTAAATTGTTTTCCCATCATACCTCACTGTACCTGCTTGAAAAGGCAGCCAGGCAACATTTAATGCACATGCCACCAAACACTATGTCCTGCTCCTCCAGACTGTTCATCGCATACCATTTCTTTATTTGAGAGCAGATAATTCACTTTACATTCCCCAGCCATACTAACAGACAGAAGACAGCCTCTGGATACATGCTATAAACAGAACCATATGCCCTGGGATGGATCTAAGAAGCTTCCAGGGTTAAATAGCCTGCTTTTTCAGTGTCAGAAAAAACCCCACACTGCCCTATTGAATAGCAATAAGGCAACTTTTCAGTATGGTTACATCAGTCACTATTTTTGCAAGCTGTTGTCTTTTCTCTTTTAAAAAATACAGAAATTCTTTGGCCTATCTTTCCTGCTTCCATAGGCTACCCAGTCTTGGCAGGTTTATTAAACATTAACAGAGGAATTCTTTTGATACATATCTAACACTCAGATTAGAAACCTGTCAGCCATAGAATAGGTTAATTTTGTAAACTGGAGCAAATGGAAAAACTGAACAAAAATTTGATGTTTACATTTATTTTGTCTTAGTTAGACATTAGTAACTCTAGTAAGTGCACTCTGGAAGCTTGCTACCTAACAACAAATACTCAAGCTTAGATGGATGGCTTGTCTAAATGCAGATCTTGTCCCAGTGCTGGTCAATAACAAATCTGTCTGGTTTGAGCACAGACGAAAGCACTTGATTTCTCCTTTTGGCACAGCCTATCAGCTCACAACAACCAGTAGTTCCGGAATCCCTGATCTGCAGGTTGCATGTGGATGGTGTTGATGAATGAGCAGTGATGGATCCATCTGCCATTAGTTTGTCTAACCATTCTGAGACCACTGCTTTTTGTAACAAATCTGAACTTCATTCAGATCTTCCCTTCTGTCACCTAAGGTTCTTACGGTTCTCAGCAGAAAATCATCTTTGCTTTGGGGAAAGCACATTAAAAAATAGCTCTGACTAACATGCTTTTCTCTATTCTTAAATATGCTATCAATTTAAGCAGCTACAGACATGCAGAACTCAAAACGTGACCTGTGATAAAGGAACACAGTTACACAGAAGTCTGAGTTTTCATTTGTTTCTTAGTTATTCTAAATTAACTGGTTTAGGTGATTCTGAAATCACTGCAGTTAATATCCATCAGCAAGTTAACTGACCTTTCTGCCAAGTATCTATTCAAGCCACACAAGCTGTGTTGCACCCATCTATCTATATTAAAAATTTGGAATCAAATGGCCTAACATTACCAAGATTAAAATCACTATGGTGGATAATACCAAGGTTAAAGGTAAGGTTCCTTTTGCTTCTGTAAAATATGCAGCATACAGACAGGTTCTCTTTAGGTCACAGCATGCAGAAAGATTCTTCCATCTGAAGGTCTCCTGAGACTCAAATAGCCACAGAGCCTCACTTTTTGGACTGGACATTCCGCTTCCCAGTATTTTAAAAGATAAAAGTATGCATGAGTTCTCAAGAGAGCATCTCCATTCCAAACCCTTTCGTAGTAAAGGAAGAAAAATGCAGAATAATGAAATTCCATAGTAATAGACTGCCCAAGAAGAATCAAGTAGGACCAAAATAAAGATTTTATGCAAAACCTTGATTCCGATTGCAAGGAACAGTCTTTGAACAAACTAGCAGGTAAAAAGACATACATTTCAATTAAGACACTGAATTTAAACATAATCAAAGCTATTTTAAAATTTACTTGAAATTGAAGCCTAAGTTGTCTAGAATTAAAAAAAAAAAGTAATATTTCAAAGGGTTAGTCCTGAAGTTTTAGGATCAGTAAAACCTCTGGAGGAAGTTCTTGGCTAACCAAATGCAGTCAGAATTGTTCAGGGTGTTCTTTCAAAAGCTGAAGCCTTTTTTTCTTCTTTCACTTGATAAGAGAGTAACTCCTCTCAGTTTAACAGCTTACTTATTTGAAGTTAGGAAATTCAATTTTATAGCTTGGAAAAAGAAGGCAAAGTGTAAGTGAATGCTAAATCACTAGTTCTACAAATACCACATATCAAGAAAAAGGTCTTAAATTTGCAACTCCCCCAAATATTTTTTTCAGCACACTGACATGTAAACATATGTGTACCTTTTAAGACTGTTTTAACAAGCTTGTCTAAATTTAATGTCATTACATTCCTATTCAACAGGAGCCCAGCATCAATTAAGAAATAAAAACTAATCTTATCAAGGAAAAAAAGAAAGCCCATGCAATTTTTCAACGCACTAAAACACAGAACATAAGATACCAATAAAACTATAGCTACATAAATTACTTAAGTGTGTCTGTAGTTACCTCCTTTCCTCAAAAGATTTAGCAAATGTGGTACAAAAGCTACGTTCAAGGGGAAATACCATAATTACAACAACCTCAGTGTTCTGAGCATCCTCTTTTCGCATGGCATGCATTTGTCTCCCTGTAGCCGAGCTATGCCCTCTACCTCAGTTTGCCTAAGTTTGACCGAATTCATCATAACCTCACTAAAAATCTTTCTGAATTAAAAAAAGTAGAATGCAAGGCACAGTGGCATAAAAATATGCCAAGTAAAGACAACAACGAAGTAAAGGACAATATATTTTGTCTTATGACAGCATTTATTTATAAGGTATGAAGCCTCAAACCCCAACTGGACTCTTTCTCTGGAATGTAGAGCAAACTGCTAATTTATTACTGGGGTAGGGTGGGTGCTGGAAGCACAAACAGATAACAAAAGGCTTTTGAATGGAGGAATTATGAGACCACAATACAACTATTTTTATGTGGTTACAGGCTGATTATTAAAAATGGCCCCATTAAAATATTTAAATGATTAAATGGGTCAGATGTTTAATCTGTAGATGCCCAATATTTGAGAAGTCTTCCAGTTTTCAGCCTCTTTCAGATAAACTCATGCCTATGCACCAGTGCTTATCTACCAGTCCAGCCACCAGACATTTACTGAGCTTTTCTTTGCCACCTGATTCCTCCTCCTACAGACAACAGCACAAGCAACCTGGGATGACAAAAATAATCTGTGATCAAGAATTTGCACAGGGAGTCCTGGACCTTGCTGCTACCTTCCATGATCAGCCTCCAACAGACCTGCTTGGTGACTCCTCATGCTAGAGCACTAACATCCCTCTCTGAGCATCCACGGTCTTCCCAGACATCATTTAACTCTGTGCTCAGCCAACTGACTAAAAGGGACATCACCTGAAAAGCTGGTTTAACATTACCAAACTCAAATGTAACTGAGATTGTCTCATCTGGAGCAATTTTGACCACAGTTGCCATAGTCCAACTCTGGTATGGCAAAAGAGCATTCCCAACCCCCCTTTACCAACCTACTATACAGGGGGTTATCATGATAAGAATAAACTATTGTTTATGTTTTTAAGCATCAAAAGTACGTTTAGATTAAGGAAGATTTTTATCTCTGTCTTAAAGACTACATCCCCTTTGATTTTAAGTCTATAAGACGAAATTACATACATTTCCCAATGCAGAACTGTCCCTTGATATAATTAAAACAGTTTTGTCACTTCATTGTTCTCAGAAAAAATAAGGTGACATAAAATCAAGCATTCCTTCATTCACAAAACATGCGTAAAAAAGAGTTTGCCTGTGAAGGTTTCCCAGTGCTGTTCCACTTGGTGCTACAAAGAAACTAAAGAGCACAGTAAAACTAGGAGTATTATGGTTTATACTGGACTGGTCTATCAGACATTAGGCAGAAGGCAAAGTGCCTTCTGCTACTAAACAAGTGAATTAAAATCCTAAATGGACTACAGTGAGCTCACTTTTTTTTCTTTCTTTAAATGTGTGTGCGTGACTGCACCCGCCTGCTTGATAATCTGTAAACTTGGGGAGCTACCTAAACACAGCGCACAATGTGACACAAATTATAACTGTACTACTTCACCATCGGCTTTAAGAGGACAAGGCAATATGTATAAATATGAACGATTTAAAAAAAATACTTTGTTTCAAAAGCAAACCTAGGTTAAAGATAGTTTTAATATATGAGACAGTTTTTACTGGCCGGATATGCTTTTGTCAATATAAACTGCCTTAGTGCTGTGGACTTGGTTTCCTAATCATACCAATAAACTCATACTAGGTAAACTCTGTCATACAACACCCCTACCACTCCCTACAAAACACAGTCTTGTTGATAGACCTACTACAGCTATTTCCCCACAACCTTGACTCTAAACCCCACTTTAGAAAAGGTTCACCTGCACTTTTCCAGAACTGTAGAAGCTAGCAAGCAAAACTGGAACTAGATGCAGATCTATCTACAACATTATAGTAAATATCAGCTAAATAGGCTTCTCTCAAAAACACCCTCTTACAAAGTAATTTACAGAGACTTCCTTTTAATCAGCTGCCTGAATCACTGGGATCATTGCACCATGTCCACAGCAAGAGCTGAACAGAATGAAAAATTATCAGAAACGCACACAGACTCACGTGGCAGGAGACCCAGCCCAGGAAGGCTGAGCTGTGCTATAAGCCTCCCTGAAATCAGCTGAGAGCACGCAAAAGGAAACTGTCACAGCTGCATTTTTTTTCCAGCTACGACAAGCCGTGTGTGCATGTGCAGTCTGTTTCTATGTTTATGTGTTTATAGGAAAGCATTAAAATGTACTGAAATTAGTATAAAATAAATCCCCGAGATATTATTTTCATCTAAGTTCTACTGTCAGTTAACACTAAACATGCGAGTAAAATTTTAACACTGTGTACATTCCATAATGGAAACAAATTAGATCACATTATTGAATTAATAACCCAGCAATTATTATACAAACAAAACATAGCTGTATGAACCACAAACACCAGCCAAATCCACAAAACCTCTGCTACTTGCGCTATTCCAAATCAAAATGAAATCATCTTTCTAAACTAAAAAAGAAACAAAGAAACCAAACAGTAGTATTTCCTTTGGCTCTGGCCAGGAATGCCAAGTTCTATTGCCTGCAGAATGTTTTCATCACAAAGTAAAAAATGATGAGGTTATAGTGTCAACAGCAATTTTTAACTGCGATACTAGTAATGGGAACAGCTTTTACCAAGTTTAATGAAACTATTAATTCTGTTTTAAGATTTGAGTTCAGTAACCAGGTGTTTTTCCTCGCCTCCTTTCTTGAACAGTCTTTAAAAACCCCAAACACCAAAACTAACAAACAAACCCCAAAAACCAAAGTAAAATGGCAAGATTTTGACACGGGAGGTTGTAACGTACTGATGAACTTTATCTCTCAAGCATTAAGTTGATAGACATTTGACTCAGTGGAAACCACAACTTCCTGATATATTGCAACAAGGATAAGAATGCACCTGGGGGGGGCGGGATGGGGCGCTCCCCACCACTGGGACCCCCACCAGCTGCCCAGTGGATGCCTGAAAGAGCCACACGTGTCAGGCGGTCATGGAGCGAACAGCGTATGTGTGCTGCAGGCTGCTTGGTGCATGCACAGTGTAACAGCGTATCACGGACAGTACAGACATAGCAACAGCTGGAGATGCTCAGGGAGGTGGAGACTATAAAAACCCATGACAGGCACTTCACAAGTGGGACTGCACCCCCCACCCCAATCTCGGAGGAGAAGGAGGAGACAATGGTCCTGCAAGACATTAATGGATCCAGAGTGGTGATCATCTCTCATTCTCTCTCCACTCTCCTTCTCTCTCCTTCTCATTAAATGAGTTAAACGTTATTATAAAGTTTTGGTGCTTTCCTGACATTTGGCCTCTGTTGTGCCATAATTCCCACTTTAGCGATCACTTTTAATTGCGGTCCTCTGGGTTGTGACATTTTAATGGGTGTCATGGACAGGATCACTTAGAGTCGGAAGTGCCTGGAAGATCTAAAACCCTTAAATATTACTTTTGAGCACAGTCAGATTGGGCATCACTTAGAAGGTAAACTCAGCTGCTCCCAGCCCCCAGTAATATACTGAGGACAAGCTGGAACACAATGGGGTTTAGTTTCTGCCAAATGAATCCTTTTAATGCAGCAGTGCTCATTAAGATCCTGTCCCCTGGGAACAAACTTATCTTGCCTGACAGGAGGACCACACCTCTCTCAGAGATATGGAAAAGTCCAGTGTTTCACCTAACAACCCACAAGTCATTCTGAAGGTTTTGGAAAAATTCAACTCACAGCCCTCCCCCCCTGGGCTGCAATGGGCACAGGAGAACTGGCACAGCCCCCAGAGCATGGTAGCTTGTATGCTGGCTCTGAAGTTACACCCTGGTAAAGGAAAATTGGTAATCTGCACAATTTCAGGAGCAGCACTGGTCACTGCGTTTGAACAAAAAGAACAACAAAACCAGGCAGAAACACAGATTATCATTTCTCTGCAGGAGTGAGTTTAAGACCCTACAGACAATTAGAAGAAGAAAGGACTCGATCTAGCCAACTGAGAGAGGCCTTGTTTGATCATTTACATGCAGGCAACATAGCGAAAGTCCAGACTCTAATGGTGGACCAAGGTACAGACCCTGATCCCATCTACCCCAAAAAGGAATTAAGCAGACGAAGACGTGGCTAGAAAATCTGCATGCCGTGCTGCTATACAACCGCTGATCAAAACCAAATATGTTTTTGACAGGGCCGATGATGACAGGCCTGCTGTTGTTACAAAAGAAGTACCGTATTCTCCTGCCTAATTGGCTAAATTACAAAAGGAGTATAGTCATATCCAAAAAGAATCAGAAATGGAATATGTTTGAGGATTTCCCTTTCCTGGGCAGGGGGGCAGGGGGAGAGGGGAATACTCCTTAGAGAATCAGAAGTGGAAAGATATTGGGGACTTGGGAGTGTTTCTAACCACCAGGAACCATAGAGCCCCTTGGTCCTTGACACAACAGGCAGCCTACTGGACAGGGGGACTCAGCCCCCTTGAGAGGGGCAATATGATTGCCATCTTAGGTGGAATGGAGCAATTAATGGAAAGTATCCAGAGAGGTGCTTGTCTGCAGATGATGCATGATAGGGAACTGAAACCAAACCAAGGGTCCCCCATGACAATGCCAGTAGACCCAACAGGATGACTCCCTTGATACATGGGCTCCCAGATACCTTAAACCAGTACCCATCCAATTACAAGACCAAATTCGAAATGCTTCCAACTCCCAAAGGATTGTATTGGCCCTCAAGGGAGCTCTCACTCACAACAGGAGAAGAGAAGGTGAAGTTTGGACCTGGGGAGAAGTGGCCAGGAATTGAATAATTACAGTCACAGGTTTGAGCCTCCAACATCCAGTTGCCCCAAGTCTGAGCCTAAAATGGTTCAGCGAGTGGAGTGGCACCCCCCTCTTAAGCTCCTAGAAGATAACAATAGTGGGGGATGCCCAAAATGTGAGGATCCCAAGGCTCCAAGGGGGAAATGTTATGCCCTCTGGGCGATGGGTATTTTAAAGGGGATCCCTTGGGAGGTGATGGATGGGTTACCCACTCCCAACCTGGAGAGTTTGGTGAAAGGCTGGGCAAAATACTGACGGGGTGGAAAAAAACACAGTTCAAGGTAGACCTTAGGAGGGTGGAAGGAAATGAGGGGATAAAAGCTACGTCCTTGCATAATTCTCAATCCTCCCTGGCAAGGCCAATGCGATCTCCTGATCATAAAACGTCTACATGATGGACTGGGCTATTTAAAACCCATCCACCTTTTTTGTACAGTGACAGGCTCTATTTGCAGGCCCAGATTGTTACCTTTTGTGCTGTTTGAGGATGCCAATGTTGCCTGTATTTATGATATTGTCACCATGTTTTCTGAAACTTCATACCTTCCATGTTTACAAATATTTCTTTGCTGTACATAGACTTTTTACAGTAATGTGCTTTGGACAATGAGTGTGGCTGCTGTCTGTAATATTAATGGTTTGTATCAAAAATGGCATTTCAGATAGCCCTGGACATGCTATTGTTAGAGGAACAAAGGGTCTGTGAGATGTTAAATCTGACAGAGGGAGAATGCTGTATAGTGATACATAATGCGACAACTTCCATTGAGGAAGCCAGAGCGAAAATGAAAGAAATTGTAGACCAAACTGCAGAACTGTTCTAGTCCTTGCAACCCTGTGACTGGTTCAGAGGAATCTCACCCAGTTTGTGGTTGTCATCTCTGTTACAGTCATTGGGGCTTGAGGGCTGGGGAAGGTAACTGATGCAACTTTTGTCCTACAGTTAAGTGAAAAATTGAGGGACAGCAGTAGAAAGTAAAGGACTCAGAGTGACAGGAAAAAAGGCACTTCAGGACCAACATTACAGGTTGAAGAGGGACCTGTCTGAAGTATACATGCACAAACACATGCAGCCTGAGAACAGACAGAAGGAACAAGAGCTCTGCATCCAGTCACAATGACAGAGTTGTGATGGACAGATACTCTTCAGGAAATGCAGACAGGGAAGATGAAGGTGAAGGAGTGCCTTCATGCCAAAGATCAGTTTGGGTATATGGAGCTTTTTCATTGCGGGTGAGAGGTTCATGGGCCCACATCAGAAAAGTGGCCAGTAAGTATGGCATTGCAGCAAAAATGTCTTTCTTACAGACCTTCCAAGTAGATGAACCACCTCAAACAACTTGAGGATTGCTTTTGATTACAGCCCTGGTTCTTATGAATGATTTTGATCTTGACATCTGTTGGAAAGGCAATAGAGCAGGTGGGGACACACACTGGGAAATTTCTAGACAGGATACCTCCTTGATATAGGTACTGGATAGGGTAACCTGGTATGATTATGATGCACAGATAAGCACATCCGCTCTTCACTAGCAGAGAAGTACCGATTAAGGATATAAAATTCACTGCAGCCTCGCTGGTAGTGACCATGACATAGGGGAGTTCAAGATCCTGAGGGGGAGAGAGGAGGGAGAGTACTAGAGTAAAGACCATGGCCTTTAGGAAAGCAGACTTAGGGAGTGGTAGGTGTGATCGCATTGAAAGCTGCAATGAAGGGTAAAGGATCACAAGGAAGCTGACAGGTCTCCAAATACAGCAACAGTCCAGCGCAATACTGAGGAAATCAAGCAGATGTACCAGGACACCACACCAGCCAAGGAAAAAACTCATGGTAGAACTCCACTGCAAAAAGGCAGCATATGGGAGGTAAAAGCAAGGTCAGGCTACAAAGGAGGAATTTAGAAACATTGCCTGAGCATGCAGGAATGGTATCAGGAAAGGCAAAGCTCAGCTTCAGGTAAGACCTGCAAGCATCATAAGGATAACAAGAAGAGCTTCTACTGCTACCTTAACAGTGAGAGACTGAATGAGGAAAACATGGGACAGTTACTGAATAGAGTAGGTGATTTAGTGACAACAGAAACAGGTAAGACAGAGGTACTCAACGTCCTCTTTGCCTTTTCCACGAGCAAGGTCTTCTAGTGTCTGTTCTTACAGACAGGGTTCAAGGAAGGAAAAATGGCCATCAGTTGATGATGACTTAGGAATTGCATAACAGAACTTGATCCATACAAGTCCATGGGATCAGATCTGTTGCATCCAAGGGTACTGCGAGACATGGATAATGCCATGGCAAAGCTGCTCTCTCTAAGATGTGAAGTATCATGGAGATTGGGGAGGTCCCTGATGACTAGGAAAAAGCAAATATTTTACCAATCTTGACAACAACAAAAAGGCCAAAAGGACAATTTGAGAAACTGCAAGACAGTCAGCCTCACTTTGATCCTCAGTGAAATCATGGAGGAAGTGAGTTCTCTTTAAGCATGTTTCTGAACACAGAAATTGAAAGGTCACTGTGAACAGTCAACATTTCTTCCTGCCGTTCTCACTCTTATTACTCTGTTTCCAAGCAGAAAGTTAATATGGGATTTCATGTACCTGTGGCTGAAAGAAATTAAGAAACTAACATATGGAAGGATGAGAAAGGAGGATGAACAGGAGTCAAAAGCACACACCTCTCATGGGAAAGCTCCACTTAAGAGCTGGCTATGGAAGTATCAATCCAGATCCTAAAGCTTACATCCACTTTGAACATTTTTTAAAGCAAACCTGTAAAATGGCGATTAAATAAGTGAGATAAATATCCAGGAAAGAGTATTTTTAGAGATAATAGTTTTATCACAAGCCTAAAAGCAAGAAAAATGGAAAAATTTCCACTGGAAGCTCAGACAAATCTCAAGTATTTAGGAAACAAAATGCTCTTTTAATTGTCAAAAAATACAAGGTGAATCAATAATATGCTATCTGACAGTCCACTGTAATATGCAAAAAAAATTCTACACAGCTTTTGTCTGCCTTCTCACTTCTATTGCAAGACAATGAATTTGCCACTGAAATCTGCCAGCTACAAACATCCAAACTGCAACACAGCTTCTAAGTAGAAAGAAAAGGCTTGTCCTTTTTAAACAGTGGAGCATTTACAGATGTTCCTGAAAGTTACTGTTGAGGCTCCGTCTGGCAGCTGTAAGTAGCTCCAAAGCACTCAGCTGGAACTGAGAGGCCCTCAGCACCAGCATCCTCTCCAGTCTCAAAGCATGACATGACTCCTTGGGTTCTGACACAGACCACCCCTCAGACAGAAGAGGCTTTCATTCTCCAAATGTCAGCTTCTCCCTCACTACAATATTATTCTCCAGAAACATTCACTAAAAGCTTCTGAGCAATCTGCAGTTTCAAAGAGGTCCTCTCTCATTCCATCTCTACATTGCCCTGTTTTATTATCATACTGGCTTAAAATCACTCATTGAAAATCTATGCTCAGATCACTGAGAATCTGTGGTGTAATATCCCTTCTAAAGTCTCTCCTCTCCACCCACGCGAAGGTGTGTTATATCCAAGCACCTCCCTAGAAGCAAAGCAGTTTGCCAGAACTATGAAGCATCCGTTCACTGCAGTTTCAGAAGACTGATTCCAGGGGTGCTATGTGCATTCATTTGAGTTGTTTATGAAAGCTTAACTTAGCCCCTGAATACTGCTGTACTCAAGGCTTCACAAGAGTTCACAACTGCATCCCATGGTGGCTGCCATCTTGGCATACACTGGAGACTGCTCTATGGACCTGTTAGAGCCAAGTTTATGACAAGCACCTCAGAGTCAGGCTTCAACAGATTTATATTCTCAGTGGGTTGGCCACAAAACATGCCAATGTACGTTTCACAACAGACATCAAGACAAGCCAGGTTAGGAGCCACAAAACATAAGGCAGCTTAGATCCATCACAAGTTTTTCTCTTACGGGAATATGAGGATACTGCATGAATCCGGCATACACATTTCAAGCCACAAGAGGATTGAGAGGCCTACAGAACTGATGCTACAATCAAAATCTGCTGCCAAACACATTCTGCCTGGGTGAAAGCTGAGGGTCTGGAGATCAGGTCTTCACAATACCTTTTCACCAGCATGGCTACATAGATGAGTTTGAAGGAGAGATGACCCTTAACTGAAGTAACTGTGCCAAAAACTACAGATAAAATGTATGCAGCAATACTAGCAAAACTATTTTACCAGTATCTGACTTTTTTTTTTCCATAGACATGCTTTGTTGTTACTGCAGTATTCATCCAGGAAGCACTTCGCCATCTCAGCATACTAGTCACTTTTGCCAAACACTCCAATGGAGTTAGACATGGCACCAAGTAACTTGGCAGATGCACAAATCAGCTGGACAAGGGTGGCATAAGCAGCAGGCCAGGAAAAGCAGTGCAGGCTACAGCGTATCAGATTGGACACTAAAGACTGGATCTCATTATCTACACTCAGATGGCTAAGGCTGAGCAAGCATCTATATTATAGTTCACCAGATATTGTGCAGAGGATTCCGTGGCAACCACCTTGCTAATGCCCCAAATAATCAGCAGGTGAGACTATCCCACTCACAGAAAGGAAGTCATCTGAACATGACTGCAATAAGAGGGGGCACAGCACAACACTAGAGCATTTTACATTTATGCCCGAGAAGAATGCAACAACTTCAGGAGCCCATTTGTAGGGGCTTCTCCAATCAGATTCTCAAGTTATGTGACAAGTTACTAAACTAAGTTTTTGTTATGTAGTACAGTGTCAGTACCAAAGCACAGCAGCAAGTCTGAACTAACTTGGCAGAGTGAATGCATGATATACTATACTATACTATAAACTATCTTTCCTTCTTTTTTTGACTTTTATGGAGAGGACAGGCTTGCTGCTCTGTGCAAGGACACCATGAAAGCCAGTCTGAGAAAAGCCAGTATGTGATCTGGCAGAGAAAAAGATCAGAAAAGCAAATCCAAGGTCTGCACCTTTTTGAGGCTTGACTTTGAGAAAGGAAAAATACCTGTGAGCACATGGTTCCTTCCACCACCACCCCCACACACACTGTCCAAAGGTTGAATGTAAATGTGGAAGAAAAAAAAATAAAAAATAGACCAGAAAAAGTGAGGAGGACAAGCAGCAAAAATAAAGTTTGGTGTTCTGTCTCTTTCACACAGTCTGCATGGGACAACGCAGCTTGCAAAGATGCTTTTTCTAGTAACTGTGACATGTGAAGACACCTGTACGCAGGAGATCTAGCAAAAAAATCCTGTTTATGTAGGGCATGAGAAGACTTTGTTACACTAACCCAGGACAGTTTGTGTCCCCTATCCAAGTATGTAGAGTCCCAAGAAATCTTATCCTGTTGTTACGGTAACCTGGGACAGTTTCCTTCTTCCTATCCAATCAACTATGTGGAACCCTAAGCTCATTTTATCTCATTGTCATGGTAAACCAGGGTAGTCCACCCTGACCTCATGCACCCACTTTTGCACAGGTGCCAACAATGGTGGCCAGCTGCGGATCTCAGAATTCAGACAACAGCACCTGCACCACATCACTGAGTTCGCTAATAAGCAAACCAGGACATCACATATGCATGATATGCCAGTCAGCACAAGTTTTACTATCCACCCCTGCAGTGCTTTCCCTTGAGCTTCAGTCCCAACCAGGGCTCCACTGCGCTGGGCCCCCATTTGATTATCACTGGTGTCCCAGCGCTGCCCCTGTGGTAAGGCCAGGCTTTCACCAAAGCCTAAGCTTTCTCTTGCTGAGGGTTGTGCCTTGCTCCCCAGGGATCTGCATCTGCTTTTTGCACGTAACACTCTATTATGAACAAAATTACACAAAGTCGGTGTTTTAATCAGTCTGATTGATTTTGTTAGTTTTTATACCCTATACTCTTCAAACTAGTGAAAATAATCATTTAATCCTTATAAGGAAGACAGGAGGCCTGAGATGGGAGACTTTTCCCTCATGTTATCATACATAGCATCAAAGAAAAAACCTAGAACCAGAGTAGATCCAGACACACGTGTATTAATCAAAGCAACAGAAATTGGATGTCAAAACAATGAACTAAACCTCTGGGTACTCCAGCTGCAGTAGGCTGGGTACTACAAACCATTGTTACCATCCTGGCTTACTCAGAAATGCTGAATGAGAGCCAGCTAACAATCAAATCTTAAAATGACACCACTCCCACACACCCCAAATGCTAAACCAAAGAGAAAAGGAATTAAATAATTATATACTGGTTAAAATACAAAAGTCTTCCCCAGCAATGTACAAAGCTTCTCTTAAGCCATGACTACTACAGTATACAAATCCTGTCTTCAGCAAGTATGTCCAGTAAATCACATCTAAAAAAAAGGAGGAAAATCTTAATGTAACCATTTGAAGCATGCAGGACATCGTGTCCCTCAAGTAACACAATTTCTGATTCTAATGTGTGGTACGCTACCATAAAAATACAACCTGGGAGCTGCAGGACATTTTACTGGGCTTCACAAAGAAAGGAAAGCTAACAATTAACACAACTTTTAGTTAAGCTAAGAGGCTGGCCTAAAAGGAAGGTAAATTGCATTTCCAAAAGAAATTCTTTATTTGGGGAAGGCAGAGAATCACTTATAAAAAAAAGCTAACATGGCAACTGAAACCAGTATCTCCAATATTCAAGAGCAACACTTGGACAATCCGTGGCTGTTCAGTTTTTAGATAAAGTAATGGGTTTAATGAGAAATTTCATGATCTGAATGCCACCAGCAGAGTTGTTTTTCAGGGTTTTCACTTTTCCGAAGTTTGGTTTAGCCAAAGACAATCCAAAGACACCTTCAATGTATATAGCTTAACAGTAATTTTCCCAGCAGAGGACAGCAAGACTGAAAGCTACACACACACACAAGATGCAGCCCAGCTTCTAAGTGAATGAGGAAGCATGAGAACATAGCTACAAAACAAAGACAGAAACAGAATTGAATGCAGTCTACACACAAAGAAAGGGCAGCCAAAGAGCTCATGTCAAGATGTAGAAACCCACTGAAAAGGCTACACCTGCACCTTGAAGCACGTTTTTGTCTCCCATGACCAGTCCAAAAAAGCATCTAGTATGCAACAGGACCCTGAAGGAATATCTGTTTTTATGTAACAATAAGTTTGTTACCAGGTCTTATTCCTAAAATGTTCTCTAGAGCACGCAGATCTGAAAATTCCTTCCCATAATAATACATGAAACAGATAACACAAAGTAAGCAACTGCAGCATCTCTAGTAGATCACACCCCAATTCCTTCTACCTTCTGCAACCAGAACAAGAGTCACATTTCCTTCTCTCATGTTACCTTGGAGCTAATCTAAATCAAACTGGTCCCTCTCTGTTCTCATCCCAATAGCCTTAAATAAGCATATCCATAGCCTCCACTTAGAATTTTAAACTGCATCTTTATTTAGTCTTCTTGGGAGAAAAATATTCTCTTGGAATTGCCACTGAAGCGGCTAAAAGTTCACAACCCTCACAATGCCCCATGCTCTGTGTACAAGCAGCAGCCTCTATATTGGTAGGCACCTTAAACTATCCCATTGGTAAAATCAGTAAAACAGACCTGCAGTAATACACCCATACTTGACATTAAACCCTCTCAGCAATCACACTGTACTTCCTTTTAATTCCTGTTTCAAACCCAGGAAATGCCAGTAAATTAGTTCTATACACTAAGGCCAGGCTTCCTTTTATTTAAGTTAAGCAAAACGCTACCAATTTCACTACCTCTGTAGATAAGGAATAGCAAGGAAGTTTGACTCCCTATCTTTTCAACAGTTAAATGCATTTCAGCTATTAAGACTCACTGATCATACCTTTAGGCAAAACATAAATGTCATTTTAAGACAGGACACAAAATTTTCTACGTAATTAGAGAAGAATGAGTGAAAAAAGCTACTAGGTTTTATGCAGGCAGCTACACCAACTGCTGAACAGAGTTTGTAACTGTACATCTAAGCAGGAAAACATCCTCCTCAGTGACACAGAAAAGATCTGCCAAAGTAGTTGGAAGTAGTGAAAAGTAAGACAGACCCCATGCATCAATCGCTGTCACATACTCAGAATCATAGAATCATTTTGGCTGGAACAGACCCTCAGGACCATCAAGTCCAACCGTAACCTAACCTAACTCTAGCACTAAACCATGTCCCTAAGAACCTTGTCTAAACGCCTTTTAAAAACCTCCAGGGATGGTGATGCCACCACTTCCCTGGGCAGCCGCTTCCAGTGCTTGATAACCCCTTCCATGAAGAAATTTTTCCTAACATCCAATCTAAACTTCCCCTGGCGCAACTTGAGGCCATTTCCTCTTGTCCTATCACTTGCTACTTGGGAGAACAGACCAACACCCTCCATGCTAGACCTCCTTTCAGGTAGTTGTAGAGTTGTAAATTAAACAAATTAGGGAAAAACCTCCAGATTCTCCTAGGTGTTTTCTGAACCTGTTGACTTAAAATGTTACACATAGCTGTTCATATACAGTGCAAGAAAATACAACTTGTAAAGGTCAAAGAAGTAATATCTGCACTCTGCCTATATACAACAAACGATACACATGCTTAAAAACAAACAGGAAAGAGCCAAAAATCAAACTTAACAGTAATGCAATGCCTGAAGATTTGGGTGGGAAAGCTGTCCTTTCTCAGGCTCTTTTCATGAAGAAGTCACATAGGTACGTGGGGCTTTTATGGTTGGTAGGTTTGGGGATTTCTGTTTGTGTTTTGTGTTGTTGAGGGGTGTTTTTGGTTTTGTTTTTTGTTTGGTTTTGGTTGGTTGTGGGGTTTTTGTTGTTGTTTGGTTTGGTTGGTTTTGGTGACAGTTAGCCAAGTGACAACTTTTGGACTCCTAGACTGTTAAGTAGTTCTAGCATTACAATATACCAAAATTGGCATCTTATATATTAATTCAACTTTACAGGCAAGGGCTAAAATCACCTAAAATTGCTGACTATAGTTTATTACTATGAATAGAGATATTTCAAAATATTTGTATTTAGAATTTACAGTATACTCCACTATTTTTGTCTGTCAAAAACTGACAGCGTTTAACTGTTGAGGATCGCATGCTTCTCCAATTGGGAAGAAAAAGGAAGCGAAGAAAAATTTCCCTGATCAATACAGAGTAGTTCAGTAACAGAAAGACTGCCTGGTCTTGCACATTCCTTTGTCCACATCACTCCAGAAGGATCAGCAACAAATATTCTGCAGAAAATGTGTTTTGTTCACATACTAAGGGAGAAAAAGCAACTAATTCCCCTTTTTGCCTTCATAGAACTCAGAGATAGTCAAATGCACACAACATGTTGGAATTACAGGCTGTGGAAAAACATGGGGTTAATCATTGCGAACACAATACAAATGAAGAATTAAAATCTGTCTGAACTGGTCTGAGAAAGTTATGTTCTATTTGGCTCTCTAATATGTAATGGAGCATTTTTCCACAAGAGGTGTGCTATCACAGTGAGGCACTGTCTTCATAACTAAATTTACAGAAGTAGCTATCCTGAAATTTGTTTCAGGACCTGGAGATACTAAAAATCCAACTGGACGCTGTCCTGGGCAACCTGCTCTAGATGACTATGTGTGCTGGTTTGACTGAAAATGAGTTAATTTCCTTCATACAGTTAGAAACCTTTCTTTACCATAGCTAGCACGGTCATTATTTGGACTTAGTTTGAGAACAAGAGATAACAGCCCAGCACAGAGTTAATGTTTTTAATTGCTCTGGTCTGAGAGCCAAGGATGTTCTGAGCACTCTGCCCACAGGTGTGAGGCAGCGAGGAAGGGGGGCGTGGATGGGGCAGAGCTTGACTGACATCCTGACTGATCAATAAGAGCATTCCATGCCATTAGCATCATGCTTCATATTTAAGAAGAGTTGGGATCCTCTGCTCTCTCTCTGGCTTTTTCGGTTTCTTCACTCTGTCTGTCAGAGCCGGGGGAGTTCTGTTCAGGATTTCCATTAGTTTGGCTATAAGACATTGGAGGGGGCACCCGCCATCCCGCTGTTTGCAGAGACCTCTGGGCCTTTCTGCCTTTTTCCTTTCTTTCTCTGTCCAGGATTGGCTGTTCAGGACCAGGTGCTCTTTCCTGGGACTGGCTGCTCAGCGTGGACAGAGTTCATGAGGAATTGCATTAACTATCTTTTATTTTAAATTCTATTTCTATTATATATATACATACATATATTTACTAGTAGTGTATTAGTATTTTGTTATTTTATTAAACTGTGTTTATCTCAATCCACATTTCTCCCTTCTCTTTTCATTCTCTCCCCTATTCGGGGCAAGGGGAGGAGTGAGTAAGCAGCTATTGTGGTTGTATTGCTAGCTCAGGTTAAACCACGACATCATGCTTGAGCAGGGAGGCTGGACTTGATGATCTCAAAAGGTGCCTTCCAACTTCAACCATTTTGTGATCTGTATACACTGACAGAGATTACACTAGGCTAATTAAAGCAGCCACCTACTCCAGAACAAACTACATTATCCCAAATAATTATAATGGGGTATTTTAAAGCTTGCAAAATCCCTTTACAGATAATCCCACACAAAAAGCCATTATCAGGAAAAAAAAAAATTAAAATAGCACAAAAAGCTACTATTAAAAATAAACTATTCCATTTATGACCTGATTCAGTCAGTGAATGCTGTCTCTCATTCTCCTGCTGTACCTCTGAGTAAAGAGCCTGTATCTGTCTTTTAGGTAACTCTTTTACAGAGATAGGCAGACTGCTGCTACTAATACATACCCCTGCTCCATGCCAAATAAGCCCCAGAACCCCAGCCTCTCCTCAGAAGCTAAGCAAGCACCCCAGCTTCTGCAGTGCTCTGCTGAGCTCAGTCCATTTTATCAGCATTTTTCCTCATACTGGGGAGGTCAAAAGCAGATGCAGTATTCCAGATGCAATCTAATGAGTGCCAAGTAGAGGAATCATTTCACCGATCTGCTTGTTATGATCCTGTTAATATGGCCCAGCATGCTGTTAGCCTTCAGCACTTCCAGAGTGCGCTCCTTGTTCATGTTTAGCGTATCATCACCCAGGACCTCCAAGAGCTTTTCAGCAGAGCAACTCTGCAGCCCATCAGCTTCAGTCTTTATTGTTTCAGGGAAACAGAATGTCCTGCTGCATTTGTCTTTGTTGAATTTCACAAAATGCCTGTTGGTCTACTCTTCTAGCCTGTCTAGATTGCTCTGGATGGCAGCCCTTACCTCAAGTGTATAAACTACAAACCCAGATTGGAGTCATTCACAGCCTTGAAGCGCATTACCAATAGCCTGGACAAGGAGATGCAAACACATTAGACAGATCCCAGGACAGACCCCTGTGATGATATTATCTGGAGGCCACTAGTGAGTATTACCCACTAACCACTACTTTCTGAGCTCAAACATCTAGCCAGTTTTTCACTAATCTAGTAGTTTTTCACCCATCCAGACCTTACCATCCCCAACTGGATACAAGGATGCCATGGGAGACCAAAGCAATAGCCTTGCTAAGAATCAAGGCAGATGACAGCCTCTACTCTCCGATCGTCTATAGATGTAGTCATTTCATCATAGAAGACAGTCAGGTTGCTGATGCTCAATTTATCCCTTTCCTCCTTCATGTACCCAGAAATGGCTTGCAAGAGGATTTATTCCACTCAGACCAATGTAATCTACTTCTTTCAAAAATGAAGAATACTACACTATTCTGACTCTTCACAGTTCATTAAAGGTCGAGCTCTCAGGGTCAGAAGATATTCACCCTCCAGACAAGGTGAAGGGGACGCTGTAAATGTTTTATGAGACTTGCATGATCACAGAAGTAAACGTATCACGCATAAATACTTTTTAAAAAATTGCTAAGGAGACTCCCCAACACTGCATTATAACTTCTAAGTCAGTGCCTCCCACAATTTCACAGATTCTGCATTTGTTGGTATTGCAAGGTTTGTATTCTTCCTTGTATCACGCAGAGCTTTAACATGACGTTGCTGTGCTTTAGTTTTCAACCTGCATTTAGGGGAGTGCATGCCTGCTTTCAGCCAGCAGACATAGTGAGTGAAGGAATTCCCTCACAGCTTTAACTAACTGTGGACATCACGGATCAGTCATTCAATCTTCTCCTGCACTGTACACAGGTATACACCTAAAGTAACAGAAGTTGCTTTAGTGGCACTCTGGGAATATTTGAAATTTTCTAATAAAAAAACAGTATCAGAGCTTACCAACAAGTCTACAACCTGCCCAGTAACCCCTTGGGAAGGCTGCTCACTTAACTGCTTTGTAATGACAGAGAATTCCTTGTAGAAGGAAAGATTGCTATAATAAACACATACTTGACCTCTTGTAATTTTCAGTTTGAGCGGTCTCCAAAGAAAAATCAACAGTACTTTGAGCTACAAAATACAAAATACAAGTCAAGCATACTTAACTTTTAGACAATTTTGAAAAAATATTTCTGATACAGCTCAGCTTATTCAAATCTCCATGAATTTTTCTTTTAAATGTATTTTTCCTGCACAGTGACCTGTTAATAAAAAGCAAGACTTCTAATTAATGAGAATAATATGTAACTCTGTGCCACCTCATACTCAACATATAAGCCCATGAGATGGTTACCAGCCTCAGTAGAGTTCATTCAGGTAAGACCTGAGCAACAACTAAAAGTATTTTTCCTGTTTTCTGCTAGGCAGAAAACACTAAGCTTAAAAAAATAGGAAAAAAAAAAAGAGAGAGAAAGAGAATAAAAAGAAGACTTCAACAAAAAATGCAAAGGCTTTAACAGTTGCAAAATACTGCTGCTGACATAGAAAGCAAGCTCCTATATAATATTAGAGGGACACTGGAAGTCAGTTACTGAGGTCAGCCATTTGGGCAGATAGAAAGTAGAAGAGATTTGAGGGTCATCAGTAGACCAGATTAGGAAAAATTCTCATTCAGCATTACTTAAATTCTAATCTGCTGATTGGTCAAAATTGGTTTCAACAATGCTTCACAGTGAGTTCCCTTGGTCTCCCACCATAGCAATCTCGTGCTACTTGGTGGACTTTGAGCCAGGTTCTCCAGCAGTCTGGACCAGCACACTCCCTGGCTGTGTCTCCAGGGTCACCTGCAGGACTGCCCTGAGGCTCCCACCTATTCACAAACTCCACAGTAAGTAAATCCTCCATGAAACCCCAACCTCCTCCTCCCCAATCCACCCGTAGCCCTGATTAGGGAGAAAACGGACACAGTAACTACTGTCTAAGTATACCCCTGTTGTCATCCCTGCCTCTGCATGCCTCAGAACTAAGAGCAAAAGTGAAACAATGGGAAAAAGAAAACAAACAAAAACAAAAACCCAACAGCATACATAAAATTTCAAAGTGTGGTAATACAAACAATTTTTTTTAAAAGGAAATAAAAGGAAAACTCTGATGAGATATCTGTTAGAACTACTACAAGAAAAGTTTCTGATTGAATTTGGAGGACAAATTGTTTTTCTAATGAGAGGAAGATGATTTTTTTTTTTAAGGAGGGTAATGCACTTTTAACTCCTACCCTTAGCTACTTTCCCCCCTTAAGAAAAAATATCCCATGCAATGTAGAAAGTTCACAAAAACATTCCACCAGAAGTATTTTATGTTTTACCTTTGAGGAAACACTAAGAATTTCTGTGCTCACATCCTAAAGCTAGACTGGTGTAAGGAACATTTAACAAAGGAATGTTGTTTTTACAAAACTAAGGAGCTGGTGCCTGACCACAGCTGGGGGGAAGGACTGAGAGACATCAGACTATGAATCCTTAATGTAAAACAAAGTTTCTTCAAACTAATCCCAGAATGCATACTGATACCTGTGTTTAAAAGTTAATCTAGGGGGAAGGGTAGCCAAAGAGCCAGGAACTCGTATTTTAAATAGACTGATAAGGGGAAGGGTATTGTTTGAATTATATGAATAAAATATGTAAACTGAGGCAGGTGTCGGGTAGTCTGTAAACCCTGCAGTACCCAACCAATGGGGAACAGGGGAGGGAAATTGCAGCCAGGATTTGGGGGGATATAAGCAGGGGCTTATATCCATTATTACATTTTCCAGTACAGACACATACTCTGCCATTGGAAGAAGTGGTAAGGAGCAATAAATGCTGTACAAATATTTGATCTGACTTTAAATCCTTTTCAATAATAGGACACACACATCACTCCATCTGCAGCACTGTCTTTTCAAAGTTGCTATAGTACAGCATTAGTTAGTCACTACACACCTACTGCAGTAGGCTACTGGAAATTCCATGGCTTGATAAACCTGTCAGTTGAACTATTGGTTCAGATTTTGGTAGCACGTTGTTAGAGTGAGAGCTCAAAGAAAATAACAGTACAACAGAATTATGAACGACCTCAATTTGCTCGACTTCAAAATCACAGCACAGATTCTACTGTAGGATGGGAGCAGTTTGATATAAACCAAAGAAAAACACGAACATTTGGTTTCTAAAAAGGAATGCTTTAGACTACTTCTAATACAAACTACACCAGCTTTCCCAACATTTGATTACATAAGCCAAACAATGTCAATAAGTTAGAGGTATATCACGAAGAAGTTAAAGTTCAACAACCACAGACACCCAAAACCGCGTTTCCTCATGTCTTCTGAATGATATGAGCAACTATCACCTGTCTTTGCAAAATGAGGTGCAACAAGCCTATTGTTGCAAAAACTTGCAGGCTTATGATAAGGAGAGGGGAAAGTTAAGTACTGACCAATTAGCTAACCAGAAGTAATAGGAGGGAGACCTCTATTTTGCATAAACCACAATTTGAACTTTTGTGACCTTTCATCCAACATGCATGCTTAATAGCCTTATACATATTAACTTCTCCACCCTGCCTAGAGTAAGATATAATGAAGATACAACGCATGTAAACTCATGTTGTGTGTTCTTTGCGGCAGGTTGTTGGTAGGCATGTCAGAAAGTTGTAACCTCTGAGTACCTCAGCCAATGGGGAGAAGAGGAGTGATCTTGTGGCCAGGAGACTATGGTAACAGTTTTTAATCCTTCTGTGTGTTGAGAGATCCCACACAGACTCATCTTGTGGACTCACTGACGACCCTAGTGAACTCTCCCTTTATTTGAATAAAGTGACCTCTTCTATTCCTGTTTCCTTTTCTGAACATTTACCTCTAGTGAAGCAAATTCCCATACATAAACAAATTTCAGAGACAGTTGCTGCAATGGTCAGTTACCAAACAGAGGGCCTCTAGCAAATACTTTTGTTGGCAGCAACGCACAAAACAGCCAGGCCTGAAGTGACCAATGGATTTCCACAGCACATGAAAGCTGTTCACCTTATTCAGTAACACCATCTTCACTAGCCAAGGTGAATTTCTTATGATCTCTATGACTGAACACCTTGCAGTTGTTGCAAGGTCTGATGTGGTTAATATTTCTGAAGAACTCTGCTTTTGTGTAGATACTCTTCTGTCAGTGTCCCAGGCAAGCTCTGCAAGAATGTCCAGTGTTCATTTCCTTATCAAAGCTCTGGTGAACAGGCTGCCCATCTCATCTCCAGATAGCAAACAGCTTCACACACCTCACCTGCCCCCCATCCTCCCACCATTTTTGCTGCTAAAACCTAAAATCTTAGGTATGGCATTTCACAAAAGCTATGTGGAGAAGTTATAGTAATTAAAAACTGGCCTAACAGATCTTTTTGTCTTGTACATTTCTCTGGAGTGGCATGGGCTACTTTTTCTAGTAGCTCTTCTTTCATACTGGAGGGAGAAAGCTCTTGCAAGGTAAAGAGCTACCTCAGCACTGAATTAAAAAAAACAAATGAACAGATTTTCCTCAGTGATCACCAATTTACAATGCTGACACATCTGAATGTGTGCCTTGATTAGACCACCTCACCTATTTTCCACTCGAGGCAGAACATGCATTTTCACTTTATAGATTAATCAGAAATACCTCATTTTTCAAAGAACTTGTTTCTTTTTTTCTTTGTTCCCAAAAGCTACTTTCTTCCACCCATAAAACTAAAGAGTTTTAAAACCTAATAATCTCAACCTTGCAAAACTTCAGACCCAGATGCTACCTAGCTCTTGACAACCCAGACTGGGAAGGCAAACATATCTCCTTGCCTTCAAAAAGACTGTCATAATGAAACAACATCCTTCTGCAATCAAGCCAGCTCTTTTTTGAGCCAGCTAAAAGCTTAGAAGGTTTCTGTTGTCCCCAGAGGAGCAGTTCTTACTCTCACTGTAGGAGATCTTGCGTCACTCCTTTTCTCTCCACAGAACAGGAGTTTTTCCAGAGGGTTAAAAGTTAGGCTACACTTGCCCATTGACAAAGCTTTAGATGGATTATGCTTTTCAGCAACAGAAAAAATTATTAACAGGATGACAAACCCAGCCATTCAAATGAAAACATACCTCTCACCTTCTCTTATAAAGTTTACCTGGTATGTTACAAGAGACAGTCAGGAAACAGTACTTCTGGTCTGTGAAAAGCTGTAAATTTTTACTTAAATTCCAAATTAGAACAGCAGTTGACATTCTGAAAAAAAAAAGTTCAAATTTGAAATTATTACCAAGGTACAAATGCTTTAACATAAATGTGGTTTTGCTTCAGTTTTCCCTCTCCTTCAAAGAGCTTATTATGGCAAGATGCATTTCACATGTACCATTACAATCAAGCATATAGTTGGAGGCAGCAGAAGGCGTTCTTCTGCAAGAAGGCTTTCCAGCTACAAAGCAGATGTTGGGATGCTCTAAATAAACTGATTCTTATCTAAAGCCTTCAAATGAAAGTTAACAGTATTTGATTTTTGCCTTCTGAAGTTAGTTTAAATCAATTCCCAGCCAAGCAATTCTCTTTGAAATGCCTCAAAAATCACATCCACGTATTAGACAAGAAAGCACTTTCGGAAGAAAGAGAACATTTTGAGAGATAGCAACTTTCCATTTCATGCTTCAGAACAAGATGTTGACAGTCCTTCTAATGTGGAAGAAATTATCCGTTATGATTGCTGATAACTGTGGAAACAAGTTTTTGCTGTGAAAAAGACTAAAGAATCACGGAATAGTTGAGGTCAGAAAGGGAAGGGACCTCTGAAGGTCATCTTGTCCAGTGTCTCTGCTCAGGCTGGACTACCTAAAGCAGGTTGCCCAGGATGATGTCCAGATGGCCTGTGAATATCTCCAAGGTGGGAGACTCCACAATCTCCCTGGGCAACCTGTGCCAAAGCTCAGTCACTTTCAGAGTCTCTTCATGTTTGATAAATTTTAAATAAGACCAGCACAGTTACAAAGTGGAAGACCTTGTATAACTCACTGCAAAATAAACTGAGATGTAAAGCCAAAGGTATAATCAATGTAAACAAGGAATTTACATATCCAAATGCTCTTCCTGCAGAGTGATAAAACCTGTGGCACAATTTATTTGTATTAAGGAAATTAATTACAACGCTGCTCACTATCTTTGTTCTTGTCTGTAAAAGGTATCATTCAATACAGCAATCCAATATATAAGGACTAACAACTACTGGAAAAAAAATAAAATTAAGTTTTCTGGATTAAAAATGGTTCTCTTCCAAAAAATAATTATACATATTGGTGTGCTCCTGCATCGAAGATTGTATTCCGTATGAGCTTAAAAGTCGCATTAATTTCAACCAGAAAGCCTGTAGATACCATGCTCTAAGAGGACTAACAAGGTGTCAATACTGCTCAAGAAGGGAGTCAAGTGCTATTTCTTGCACATATTGTTTGCTAGTTCAGACTGACTAAAACTTTGTTGTCAGGTCATCCATGAGTGACAGAGAGCTTAATCTGGCCTCCGTTATTTATTACTAGGCAAAATAAAGAAAGAAGGCATTTTGAGTTCAGGGTGAATTTTGCTTGCAGTCAAAAAAACTCTTTGTACCCCTCAAATGACTATATTTGATAGGAAATGAAGACACACAGAGAACCCAATTGTGCAACCTTTTCCAAATCAGCATGCTTTCTGATTCACTCCCTCCAAGAAAAAAAATGTACAACTAATGAAGTTAATTATCAAGGTATAGGGATAAGCAACTACACACACAACAGGGTATTTGCCTGGTTTTCAGTGCAGCATAACCATGATAGACACCAAGCAACACAAAGTCTACTATGTGAGGCTAGGCTAGCTGAGGGTTACATATCTTACAACATTCATTAGGAGGCTTTAAGAGTTCATGTACAAAGAGGATGCCAGAGCAAGGCTTGAAAGGTTAGGAGAGAGTAAACTGGTAGCAGCAACAAGCCCATGACACACTTCAGTTACACATGAATATACTTCTCTCCTTTACCAGCCTTCACGGAATGAGGTGTGTAGATTATAAAAAAGCTGGATTTGTCAAAGAAGCAGATGCAGAGCAGCAAGATCAGGACTCAGACTTGGCAGACAGCACAGAGACTTGCAGCAAGAATGATCACGACATGAAGAGATCATAAAAAGACTGGTATGTTTCAGCTTAGAGAAGAGGTAACTAAGGGACATGACACTTAAGCCTTAAAAACTTTTGTGTGATGAAAGTAAGTAGTAAACTCTACTCAGTCAAAGTCAATACCAAAGTCAAACTACTTATCTTCCTACAGTGGTTTGGCAACTTCAGCAATCTTGAGAAAATGTATGACACTTTTGTAGCCAGGCTGATCTGCTTCTGCTTACAATATCCACCAGAGTCAACAGTGCATTTGTTACCTGAACATCCATGAAAGCCAGGCTTGTTATCAAGGAAGAAGGAGCAAGAACTTCAACCCATGTCCTAGGCCAGCTGAGCCATCCTCCACAATCCAGTGAATATAGTGTTACTATTACAAATTACTATTACAACAGAGGGGATGGATCACAGGTTCTACAGAGGAATGAGACACTCATTTACCAAAATGCAGAACCTGCTGTTCTTGCTCGCTAACAGGTGAAATAATGACATAGACCAAACTAGGAAGGGACAATATAACCACTGCATTTTAGTAAGGAGTGCAGAAAGTCCTCTGATAAATTTACTTGACAGATGCTGCGAGGTGACTTCTTTTTTCATTATGTTTTATGGCTACCAGATTAAAGCATAAAATATCTTTAAAAAGGCATACAGGGAACTAGACCAGACATTACAAAGATACACTCCTGGCCCAGAGGCAGCCTTCCAATTTACCAGTGAATTATATCTCCTTGTGCAGAAATCCTCAACATCCACAGAGTAGGGACTGCAAACTGCACTTTTCTCAGCCATTGGCTCACCTGCTTTACTCAAAATATTAATTGTACAGAGTGCCAACCCCAGAACAGTTATGTTACCACTGGAAATCCTGAGTCATGCACAAGTTAATGTTTCATTTTTGTTTATCTCTGTTTGCCAGCATGAAGACTGAGAAATGAGATCAGTTGCATCAGGTGTCCTCTGTTCCTACTAGTTTGTTGCAGTAGAAATATTCCCGTGCTAAGCCATTAAAGCAGTTTTAAGCAGAAGGCTGAAGTATTCGGGCTGCCTTGTTTTGCAAGCACAAAGAAACACATAATTATGGATTTTTTTTTTCTTTAAAAAATACCATTCTAAGGATGTTTCTGTGCATGGCAGAGCCGAGTGCTCTGTCTGGATTCCAGTGAACAAAGCACACTGTGAGGTACATTACTTCCATAGTAGTTTTCCTTTGTAGCTGTGAGGAACTACTGGCAACTGGACAATCTACATTCCTCTGCACATTTAATAGCACTCTTAAGGTACATGGGAAATTCTGTGTTTTCTAACCACTTTTCACACCTCCTAATTAAAAGCTGATAAGCTGCTACGCAACTTGGGGACAAATGACAAACCTGTGCTGCATTTATTCCTCCATGGGGAAAGGCAGAGGGAAGGAAGAAAGTGCATGTATATCCAAGCATAAGTGTGTGTACAAGAGACTAAGATATTCAACCTCTATATTTTCTAGCAAAATTGTTACAAATGTTCTGGTTTGTCTGTTCCCAAGGGAATGCAATGTTAGATGCATGACTTTATGAAAAATAACTGAAATGTTCTAGTGCTTAACTTTCTTCAGAGGTCATAATCACACATGCACAGTTCCAGCTCAAGAGGTCTGCCAGAAGGGAGGGACAGAAAATCAATAAAGCAGAAGCTAAAGGAAAAGGAAGGATCCTGTTCAACCTGATACAAACACTCTCACTAAACGTAACAAATCTTTCAGAACAGAACCTCCTTATTTGACAAAAACAAAAGGAAGGGAGGGCATGGTGTTCATCTGGACACAATAAGAAAAATCCAATATGAGCAATTTTATGTCCCAGTTGAAGTCAGCAATACCCTTTAATCAATTGTCTAAAGTATTAGCTCATTGATTTCACCTTTCACAGAGAAAAAAACAGTATCTCAGCTGAGAATAGGCAGAAGTTTTTGAAAATACTGTAAATGTTTTGAAATTTCAGATGAGTCTTCTATAGGCTCTAAAGCAGAATCACATCACAAATGAGAAGTGAATTTCAGGAAATGGCTGAATTACTATAGCTTGCACAACATCAGTTTCAACCTCTCTGCGTTTATGACAGTGTGAAAACAGCTACATTTTCTCCTGGACTCCTAACTCAGTTACACAGAACACTCAGCACTGAGAAGGATCATTCACCATTTTATTTTTGCCACCAGTTTCAAAACAAAAGTTGCTGTTGCACTCGGCACAAGCTGCTTTTTCCCCAACTTTGACAGTACTGTTTTAATTGGTCTCAAATGCAATTAGTAATTGAACATTCAGAAGCAACTGGATCTGCAACGAGCAGAGGGCTACAAAGATGATCGGGGACTGGTGCATCTTTCTTATGAGGAAAGGCTGAGGGAGCTCGGTCTCTTTAGCCTGGAGAACAGAAGACTAAGAGGGGATCTGATCAATGCTTATAAGTATCTTAAGGGTGGGTGTCAAGATGATGGGGCCAGACCCTTTTCAGTGGTGCCCAACAATAGGATGAGGGGCAACAGGCACAGATTGAAGCACAGGAGGTTCCATCTAGACATGGGGAGAAACTTCTTTACTTTGAGGGTGACAGAGCACTGGAACAGGCTGCCCAGAGAGGTTCTGGAGATATTCAAGACCCGCCTGGACACATTCCTGTGCGATCTGCTCTGCGTGAACCTGCTCTAGCAGGTAGGTTGGACTAGGTGATCTCCAGAGGTCACTTCCAACCTCAACCATTCTGTGATTCTGTGATTACCAGCTAGCAGAACAGAAGAATAAATGAGAGTAAAGCCTTCAAAAGTACCTGCTAGCAGGTAATTGTGTTCCTAAACCAAAGTTTGGAAAGACAACCTAATGGCTACAGGAAGGTCTTGTCCTTCTGCCAACACCTGTGCATCTTTCTGACCGTAACTGTCTGCAGGACAAGGTAGTATGAATAAGAGCTCCTTCAACCCAGGTAATTTAAAAAATAATGCTGGTTCACTAGCTTTCACAGTTAAACTTACAAGCTATACAGACGGTGTGCCCTGTGGCCAGCAGGCAAGCCAGCAGCAGAGAGTCTGTATGGGCCTATGTGAGTGTACTTGTAACCTCATCAAACTTTCACTTCGAAGATAAAAATTCTCATACTAACCGTCCCACCCACTAACAGTCTCAACAGGTGAGATGCTACAGATTCTTCGTGAAACAGCTTTAAGAACATATATAACAAGAAAGGAAAGGCATTATTGGATGTTTTTCTTAAGGTGTCCACACAATGTGCCTGTGGAGTCTGACGAAAGTTTTCAAAATAATCAGGAAGTGACCCTCTACTTTCAAATTCGGTAAGTAACTCTCTCATGAGACCTGCCCAAACATCAGCATAGAGATTGGGGGAAAAATATTATATACCATGGAAGAATGAAATACAAGCTGTCTACTGCATTGTATGAAAGACCAGAAATGAAGCTTTTCACTCCAAAATACATTAGATTGCTATCAGAATGTTCATGCCACCCCACAAAGATAATAGTTTAAAAATTCCTCAGATAAATTAAACAAAAACCTCTTTGGACTAAAACTGTACATGCAATAAAATGGGCAAGCCACAGGCAAAAAACCTCCTGCAATATTATAGTAAAGTTTGACATAAATCCTAAAAGAAATAAAAGATTACTTTTGTGAATCATAAAAAAATATTTATCTTAGCGCAGCAACTACAGACTATATGCTGAGGATCCAGTATATAACATTGGAGTCATGACCTTTATATGCCAAGAACTCAGATATTCTGCATCTTGGCATCTCAAAGCACTTCAGAGGTTAGGCACCATCATATGTTAACAGTCTCTGCTTTAAACAACAACTATTTCATGACTTCAAAAGAAGAGTCACAAGAATAGCTCCCCACAGCATTCTGTTCAAGAAACCTTGACTACACAGACAGCTACGGTTGATATAGTTTTTCTTCGATGGTGAATAAATTTAAATTTAAAAATAAATTAAATAATTAAAAGGTAAATAAATTCTTAAGCAACATTTGCAGAGGACAGAAAAACAAGCATATAAGAAAGACCTACTAGTATGCACAATTTAGAAATAAAATCATAATAGTTTAAGGAAAAGTATAATTAACAAAACATTTGATTACTTCTTTAAGTCGTAATTATGAAACCTGAAATAAAATTACACTTCCAGTCCATTAACAGGAGTTTAACTGTACCCCTGAAATTGACTAATGATGCTTAACTGAGAAGGAAGAAACACATTTTGAAATGAAAAAATTCAAATGGACCCTCTTCCCCTTCCCTTTTATCATTCTTCTTTCAACTTCCTTGTTTCTGCTCTTACAATATCTTTCTGAATTCTCCACCAAAAAGCTGTTCCTAAATTCCTTAGAGTTTCTTCAGCAGTGGCACTCACCACAAAGAACAAATGCTTTTATCATGACAGCACCTTCTGCAAAGCTAGATCTCATTATATGGTAACTTCTGGCCCTGTTGTCAAGACCTAAGTAATACATTTCAGTACACAACACTTAGAAAAATTTATTTGAAACTTAATTCCCTGAAGAACTTTGCAGTCTCACTAAAATCACAGTTTTGAGTTTGCACTGAAGGGAAGAAGAATGCAAAACATCTTGCTGTTCCATGAAGGCATACAATCCAAGACAAACATACCTAGTTCAGAGAAAGCAAAGGGCACAATCCACCAAAACCATCACACAGTCCGACTGCTATAGCATTGCCCTACGGGAGTTTTCAGTGAAATAGTCCAAGAGTTGTCATTAAAGTTGGGCACTTCAAAGGCAGCAAAATCTATAAAACTGACAGCAAGGAACAAAGCCAGAAGAAAAGGCTCAAGGCATTTAGTATACTGAGGACTACTCCCACCCTTGCAATACAGAGTGCCAGCTGTACTGGTGGTACCAAGTCACTAAACCTAAACTGTCATCCTCATCATCACTGGCAGGCAGGCTCTGAAATCGTAACAGTGGTACTTAGTCAGCCACAGCCTACCTTCTGACAAACAAGCAACCAAGCACAATTTTTCTGCCTCATCTCTCTCCTGTGCACGGACAGGTTAATCATCCAGCAATTCCCCAAAATCCCTGGGAAGGCAGGGGGAAGTGCCCCGAGTCTAAGCAGCCTACCTCTATACTTACTCCCCCAAGGTTTCTCTGTGCTGTCACATTCCAGCTTGCACTCCTTACAAGATAACCTTGCAGGCAAGTTTTTAATACTGAACACCTTGTGTTATGCTGCAATACTAAAACAAGAATACACACATACATGAGCTGCCATTATGAAAGCGGAGTATTAAAACTGAAACTAAGACAGCAGTTAAATCTTTTCTGGTTTTTAACAAGGCTTTGAATAGCATTAACACAACCGACAGCACCAATAATCTAATTCCATAGTATTCTTTCTAGTCCATGCAAATACTAACAGTGCTGACTTGATTTGTAACATGTATGGCATCCTACATGTTGTTGGACAGGAGGAAAAGTTTCAAAGAGAAAAAGTGAAAAATCACAATTCAGGACAGAGTTTACTTACATGAAAGGCGTAGGCATAAATCACATTAGCCTGCTGCAGAAATTTATGATGAAAACACGTGACAGAGTTAGATACCAGTATGAAAGTCAGTGATTAGATAGGGAAGAATTATAGAATCATAGAATCATTCTGGTGGAAAAAGACCCTCAAGATCTTCGAGTCCAACCAAAACTTAACTCTAGCACTAAACCATGTCCCTAAGAACCTCGTCTACACATCTTGTAAACACCTCCAGGGATGGTGACTCCACCACTTCCCTGGGCAGCCTGTTCCAATGCCTGACAACCCTGTCCGTGAAGCTTTTTTTCCTAATTTCCAATCGAAACCTCCCCTGGTGCAAGTCAAGGCCATTTTCTCTTGTCCTGTCACTTGCTACTTGGGAGAAGAGACCAACACCCTCCAAGCTACAACCAGGCTCTTCTCGGTGACAAACAATGACAGGACAAGGAGTAATGGGTACAAACTGGAACACAGGAGGTTCCACTTCAGTATGAGAAGAAACTTCTTCACAGTGAGGGTGACAGAAGACTGGAACAGGCTGCCCAGGGAGGTTGTGGAGTCTCCTTCTCTGGAGACATTCAAAACCCACCTGGACGCCTTCCTGTGTAACCTCATCTGGGTGTTCCTGCTCTGGCAGGGGGATTGGACTAGATGATCTTTTGAGGTCCCTTCCAATCCCTAACATTCTGTGATTCTGTAATTCAGGTAGTTGTAGACAGCGATAAGGTCTCCCCTCAGCCTCCTGTTCTCCAGGCTAAACAGCCCGAGTTCCCTCAGCCGCTCCTCATCAGACCTGTGCTCCAGGCCCCTCACCGGCTTTGTTGCCCTCCTCTATACTTTCTCTAGTACTTCAAAGTCCTTCTTATGATGAAGGGCCCAAAACTGAACACAGTATTCAAGGTGTGGCCTCCCCAGTGCCGAGTACAGCAGCACAATCACTTCTCTAGTCCTGCTGGCCACACTATTCCTGATACAAGCCAGGATGCTGTTGGCCTTTTTGGCCACCTGGGCACACTGCTGGCTCATGTTCAGCCAGCTGTCAATCAACACCCCCAGATCCCTTTCCACCAGGCAGCTTTCCAGCCACTCTTCCCTGAGCCCGTAGTGCTGCATGGGGTTGTTGTGACCCAAGTGCGGGACTCGGCACTCGGCCTTGTTGAACCTCATACAATTGGCCTCAGCGCATCAATCCAGCCAGTCCAGACCCCTCTGTATGGCCTTTCTACCCTCCAGCAGATCAACGCTCCCACCCTATTTGGTGTCATCTGCAAACTTACTAAGGGTGCACTCAATCCCCTCATCCAGATCATTGATAAAGAGATCAAACGGAACTGGCCCCAATTACTGAGCCCTGGGGAACACCACTCATGACCGGCCACCAACTGGATTTGGCTCTGTTCACCACAACTCTTTAGGCCCGGCCCTCCAGCCAGTTCTTTGTCCATCGCAGAGTACACCCACCCAGGCCATGCACTGCCAGCTTCTCCAGGAGAATGCTGTGGGATATGGTGTCAAACGTGTTACTGAAATCCACAGCCTTTCCCTCATCTGCTAGGTGGGTCACCTTGTCGTAGAAGGAGATCAGGTTGGCCAAGCAGGACCTGCCTTTCATAAACCTGTTCTGACTGGACCCAATCACTTGGTTGTCTTGTATGAGCCATGTGATGGCACTCAGGATGATTGGTTCCATGATCTTCACTCGCACCAACTGTTTCTCTTGGATTATTTGGGCTTCATTCTGGTCCCCATTCCTGTCTTCCAGCTCAGGAGGCTATGTACCTGGAACACAACTGTTCTTACTACTAACAACTGAGGCAAAGAAGGCATTTAGTACTTCAGACTTTCCCTCATCCTCTGTCACTATGTTGCCCCCCGCATCCAGCAGAGGATGGAGATTTTCCTTAGCCCTGCTTTTGTTGCTGATATATTTATAGAAACATTTCTTGTTGCCTTTCACAGCGGTGGCCAGGCTTAGCTGTAGTAGAGCTTTGGCCCTTCTAATTTTCTCCCTCCATAACTTCATGGCATCCTTCTAGTCCTCTTGAGTAGATTGCCCCTTCTTCCAAAGGTTATAAATTCTCCTTTTATTCCTAAGTTCCAGACAAAGCTCTCTATTCAGCCACGCCAGCCTTCTTCCCCGTCAGCTCACCTTTCAGTACATGAGGACAGCCTGCTCCTGCACCTCTAAGATTTCCTTCCTGAAGAGAGACCAACCTTCCTGCATTCTTTTGCCCATCAGCACTGCCTCCCAAGGGGCTCTGCCAACCAGCCTTCTGAACATGTCAAAGTCTCCCTTTCGGAAGTCCAAGGTATGAGTTCTGCTGACCACCCTCCTTACTTCTCCAAGAATAGAAAACTCAATAATTTCATTACCATTATGCCCAAAGCGACCTCCAGCCAACATGCTGCCCACGAGCCCTTCTCTATTCACAAACAACAGGACGTGGTAGCCACCTTGATTAGTTACAGCCTTTCCTCAGGGTGAGTCCTTTTGCCTTTTTTCTTCCCACCAGCTCAAATGCAGATGCAAGATATGTATTCTGCCTCCAACATTTCCACTACTGCAAAAGCCCACAAGGACTCCACCCATCCTTCTTTTGTGATACTGTCTCAATGAGCAGTCAATATATTCACAAGAACGTTGTAAGAATATAGTTTACTTTGCCTCTAAA
This sequence comes from Caloenas nicobarica, assembly GCF_036013445.1. NCBI lineage: Eukaryota > Metazoa > Chordata > Aves > Columbiformes > Columbidae > Caloenas > Caloenas nicobarica. The sequence goes on along the minus strand of NC_088284.1, from coordinate 42,373,781 downwards.
AAACAAAGTTCTTGGAGAAAGGAGACTGCCCACAGTGTGCCACCACCACATTCAGTCACATTCAGAAGACTTTTCCTCAATAGCATTGCTTGAACCTTATTCAAGAAATTTACACAGCTCTCAGGATGATTACTGCATGGAAAGGATTATTTTGTTTTCTGTTTAAAAGACTTGAGATATACTTTCTGGTGTGGCTAATTTTAAGGAAGCAGAAAGCTGATTTAGCTAGTGGACAGAACCCAAACTTCTCAAGCAGGTGCAAAAACACATGCTAAAATCGGAATACAGCAAACAGCTGGGAGCACTCCTTACAGCAAACTGCTAGATTTGTGCCAGCATTTTAAAATCTTCCAACCTCCATGCAGCTCTAGTGAAATTACAGCTTTGTACACTCTGGCTTGACAGCAAGATTACAGAGAAGAGGCAATCCCAGCAGTGGAATGTGGAGTTGACACATTCCCAGAAAGCAGGGGAAAGAGGTATCAGTAGATTCATGTCACCTTGAAGACACAGTGAGGGGTTACTATAAAAGATTCCTAATTATTCATAACTATTAAAATCAAGGCTTTTGACCAGAAATCTAATTACTTACCATTTTAAAATGGAAACATGGTTTAAGTAATTTCGTAAGTAAAAGCAGGGAGATGGGCAAAAAAAATCTGCAAGGAGATAAAAAGACAGTATCACGAGTGAAGTCAGAGGGAGATACCTCTGCTACAGACTTCTCTCCCCCTTGCCAGGCTACTGCCTCCATGATTCCAGAATATCCTCAGGACATACTCTGTTCAGGAGCAGACAGAGTAGCACGCTATCAGTAAAGCAAAAATCAGGAAACATGTCCCAGCCAGTTCCACATAGACATGCAAAGATGCTGGATGAAGTGTGGGCAGAACTGTTCAACCAAGGAGTGCTTATCCTCATCTGTCTATAACGGCTCTGCAATACTAGACAAGGACTGAAAAGTTTCAAAGCAATCCTCATTTTCTAGTCTGTTAAGAACAGTAACAGACATGACTCGGGGTCAAATGGAAGATTACAACACGATTTAACAGAATTATGACATGATTTAACAGAATTATGACATGATTTAACAGCAGCAAGTGAGGGGCAAGTAAAGTGACAGATGAAATTCAGTGCCAGTAACTACAAAAGAAGACAGACAAAGGGAAGAATAATCCCAGCAACAGTTGTGGACCACAAACTCCCTTTTGTTTCCTCTTCTTAAGTGGAAATGGTCTCTTTGCAAAGCTTCTGATAGAATTAACAGATGACCATTCTGAATCAGAAAAAAAAAAACCCACAGAACAAGACTGAAAATGTTGTACACCTCAGGGTTTGCTAGTACCTTGAAAACTGCGTCCTTTAGAGCCTGTAATCAAAGTCAGAGAACTGTGAGAAAGTAGAGCAGGGTGGGGAGGCAGGGGGAAGACACCATAGACCCGGACTCTTCAGCTGAGAACTCAGATGACTGAGTGAACATCATGAGTGCCGCAGAAAAGGTGGACAAAGAAAAGTTACTCACTGTGCCTCAAAAAAAGTCCAGTCCACTGAATACAATGCACCTGATACAACTTCCAGTTCACAAGATCCCTGACCAGGACCTTCTGAAGCTCGGGTAATATAATGGTAAGTATTACTTAGTTTGTGCCTCACTCAAACTCCATTTTTAAGCATCTACTGAGGGCCACAAGCAGCAACTAGGTACAATCTAGACTGACCTAGGACTAACCTGTATCTGACAGTGTAAGAACAATCTGTGCCAAAACCACTGTCCACCTTCCACAAACAACCCTCCAGACTTTTAAGTCAAGTTATAGATAGGTTCTAGGTTTAGGAAAGCACTTCAGTACTTTTGTGTGGCCTGAGTAAAGCTGCAAGACAGAACAGGACATCATCAGTGGGACTGACACCAGATGCCTATCAGCGTAGGAAACCCATTAACAAGACATTGTGTGGCTTACTGGGCATAAGCAGTTTTCCATAGTCCTGGTAGTCCTATCACAGACTGGTAAGTGCCTGAACAGAGCAAAAGAAACCTCCTGGCACCAGGTCAGACAGAATATATATGACACTTTTTCCCCACTTTGAAAGTAGTCTGCTTGATTACCAGTTTTTCTTTTTGCACTATTCATTTGCAGCACTGTGCAAAATACAGCCTCTCAGAGCACAACAGCAATATAAGCAAAAAGATTCTGCCCCATGAAATAATGAACATTACTTCCTGGTTCAGAAGCCACATACCAAGCCTATGATTTTCCTGGAACATGACCATGGGTCAGATGTTGATTTCTAGCAAGATACAAGGTCTGAGGAAATTCTGAACCTTCTTTAGATTGCTTAACACTTACAACATGACAGACCCTTCTGTACTCAGGTACCCGGAAACTGAAACTAGAAGAAAGAAGAGCTTATAAGGTTAGGGTTCGACAAGTTAAGAGAGAAGCAAGTAGTAAACAAAATGTTACATACATCCTCTGGAAATGTCTTTGTTTCTCTTCCTCCTCAAGACAGCCAGAGATGCTGGATGGTAAGATGAGCTGGAATGTAGGGGAACATTATTAGGAGTTAGGATTTAAGTAGCAAGGAAATAAAAAAGGGTATGTGCAGCCAAGACTAAACAATGGGAAAAACTGAACTGGAGAGAACACCTCCCAGACACAAGGTCTACCTGGGAACGGCCTAGTATTAAAAGATTCCCACTTCCACCACTAGTGGGATATTATAATTAGTTCAAAGCATCCTCTAACAAGAACCCAATACAGAGCAGCAATCAAAATACGTACTCTCAATACAGGCTGTCTCTCAGAAGCCATCAGAAAGACTGGAAGACCCTGTTTAATGCTCCTATTAGTCCTACATATAGACCTCCTTTCAAGAGCTACTTTGAGAGAGAAAAGCACAATCCAGATTATATAATACAATTAATATCAGCAGCCTGCTTCAATAAGCCATTTAATATTAGTTCTCGTAGAGTCAAATGACTAAACTATGCTCTGGATTTCTAGACACAAACAGTCACTTGTCTAACTGCCAATGTTTTCTATGTTATTTTCATAACAGAGGCAGCATCTTATGATGCGAAACTCTCCCAGCTTTTACAGGAAATTGTTTCTCTCCAATACTGGCAACCATACTACAAAGCTTATGAGAATGAACTCTTAAGTTGAAAATAACTGCGATGCTGAAATGTTTTTAATGAACAGTTCAGCTGGGGAAAAAAAAAAAAAGTGTCGTTAGGTGTTTAGTTCTGTAGGACAGATAGGACCAGGCTATTACACTTCCGTGAAATGATAACATGTTTTTGGGTAATAAAGGCAATTCAGGTTTTCTGATTTTTATTTGATAAGAAATAATATTAATCATATGCCTTGAACACAGTTTACATCATAATTTTCCTGTGCATATCATACAAGAGGCAAAAAGCACCAAATATGTAAAAGTACTGTAAGCACAGGAAGACAGCACTGAGGCTACATGAGCAAACCATACAGCAGAGCCTGGTAAAAATTACGTTCAGCAGCTGAAGTTGCTATCTACCAGCCTGCAAGCTTGTGCTTTGCACTGCTACTTGGGGTTAGGTGGGAAAGATCACTACCCTCAAAATGAGAAGCCTCTAGCTTCAGTCTCCTGAATAGTGAGGATTACGCAAAACTGCAGGTAGAGTGGAAACGAAGCTATTCTTTTTGATTAATGAACAAACTTTATCACACAAATGAAGGTAAAGTTCAAAGATACATCTGCGCATTGAGGCCACTGCATCTGTGAAACTTTTCATTCACTTTGCATTACTATAGAGCTGCACACAAAAGAAAATAAAACCTTTCCTTCCTGAAATACCAAGTTATTTTCTCTCCCCCTCCCAAGTTCCCAGGTGTATGTTCCTTCATCATTGATCCTACCTCTATCAGTAGCTCCACTTGGGGATTTTTCAAACAGCCAAAAATATAAATAAATCAATGCCATCACTGTTTACTTTTATGAAGCATTTATTTACTGTGTGGGTCTGTCCAAAATTTAATCCATATATCCTAATAGCCCTCTAAAGACTACCAAAATAGATTACTAGTTACAGCAAATAATCTTTCAGATTACTGGGGAAAAAAAAAAGATCTCTATGTTCAACACAGTAATAGCTGACAGCCCTCCCTGTCAGTGCTCCTAGCAATGTATCCAACAGGTACAATGTACGAAGAGAGGCAGAAACAAATATCACCTAGAAGTTACTAAACAGATTGTAAAAAGTGGTTGCAACCTCTTTGATTTCATTTCATGATCTCATGATAGGGCAGCACTGAGGGAAATGCTTCCAGCTCTGCCACACACTGCAGGTACACACCTGTAAGAACAGTCAGTGAAACTGGACAAGGGATTTACCTCAGTTAACACTTCATGCTAGTGCTGAACTGCAGCAGTTCATTCATCCAGCTTAGGAGCAAGGTGGTCAGAAGCCAGGTGATAACAGGCAGCTTTTTCTGCTATTGCAGATACAGCTTAAGTGTGCATGAAGCTATGACCTTAGAAACACAATTTTTAGGACATTCTTTATACTGTTTCTACATAGCTAATAAGGAGTGAATGCCTGATTCAGAGCTTAATGACGTGAACTAGAGAAAACAAACACACATACACAAACCAAATGCTTTATGAACTCTGAAAAGACCAAAGCTGTCCTATGCAACCAATGCCAGTCACTCAAAAAACTCCACAAACCAAATCAGCTCTTGCAGCCATGTCCTGATATCACCTTCCTCCTCTGTTTTGCCACAAAGATCTCACAGCCTCACACACAATACAGAGCCTGCCTAATGCTGAAACACTTCTAGAAATGGATGCAGATGGTGTTCTTTACTCTGAAGAGACTGCATCATGGTAAAAGCCTCCTGGAGGGACTACCTACCTAAGAGTTCATGAAAAGGACACACATCCACTCACTTCAGTGAAAACTTGATCCCTTTAAACATTTACTAAAATTTTCTTCAATCCATACTGATGTCTTGAATAAGCCACAGCACTTTGGAGAGGCTCAAAATGGGCCACTTTTCACTGTAGTACACAATAGATGGGTCACCTAGAGCAACACCAACTGATCCTTACAAGAGTTCTTAATCATTTCATCTTGGTACACAAACCAAATGCAACTCAGAAATAAGCACTTCCTTATACGCACACAGACAGAAGCCATTTCCCTTTCCCCCTTACTCATAAACCACATGCACTCTTCTAGAGACATGTTTTCACTGATGAGAAAAGTTTATTACTCTCTGTTCCTGCCAACAACCTTGCTGACCTCTGTCCTTACATGAAAATACATAACAAAGCTCCCTCTGTCCTTGTGTTGCATGTGACTGCTTTCTGAGGTTTACTTTGAACATCACAGCCGTGGACATTTGTCCGTAACACAGGTATTAGACAGATGTAACCCACTTAAAAGATTCTTGCAAAACACGCACAGAAATCTAGGTACTGCATTTACAAAAAAATAGACAAAGTGCAGCAATTTTATCAAATGACAGAGCAGCAGGTCACTTATATGTAGATTTTGCTGCAAATCGCACATCAGTCTGAACACCCCATTTATATAGCTGGATTATTTCTGCATTTTTGTTAGTCTTGCAGTAGCCTTCTCTGTGCTGTGCAAAAACCAAACAAAAACCAAAACAAAACCAACAAACAAAAACCCCACACCAAAACCAAAAAACCCCAAACCAACAAACAAATAAAAACACAAAGGGGACGACAACAACAACAAACCACAAACCAAAACAGCACCAGAACAACCACAACAAAAAAACCCCACGAGTTTCTGGAAGCCTTCTGGGTAAAGTTAAATATCTGAACCCACCATAAATTAAGCAAAAGACACAATGTATCAATCTCTCTCTACATCAAAAGGTTTTGGTTTAGCATTTACAATTCCAGACTTTTCCCCCATGGCAAACTTACAGTAGCCGAAGATTTCTGACTAGTGAGTAATCTAGAGAACATCAGCAGGATTCATAGCCTTTAGATCCTTCTGTATATATGCATTTCTTTATTCAAAACAATGGCTGCTCTGTAACTCATTTGCAATTTTAGATCCAAGCTATAGGACAAGGAACCCAGAAAAAATGTGTGTTTGGGATCAACTACATTATCCTTTTCAGCTGTAGAAATTTTCCAGGCAGCAAACTGCTTAAGTTATAAGTAATCACACACAAAAAAATACAAGGTGCTAAGTTCACTTTGCTCCCCTACATTAGCTTTTTCACTCAGCTCTTCATACACTTCACCGTGCCTCAGGACACCATATGGAAAGTAGTTGTGTTTCCTTCTTGAAGGACCTTTCTTGGAGTTGTGACAAAATTACGAGCTAAATTGTTTGTGTAGTCAAAGGAGAGATAAGCACATACAGACAGGCAATGTTTGCCTGCATTGGTTATCTATGTAAATAATTCCAGATCTCTATTTCAGGTCATGTTGTACTGGGTTTACACAGCAAGGTTTTGGTAGCAGGAGGCTATAGGGGTGGCTTCTGTGAGAAGATGCCAGAAGCTCCCCTATGGCCAACAGAGCCAATGCCAGCCAGCACCAAGACAGACCTGCTGCTCACCAAAGCTGAGCCAATCAGCAATGGTGGTTAACACCTCTGTGAAAAACACACTTAAGAAGGGGTAAAAATGGCTGTGCAACAGCAGCCAAGAGAGAAGACTCTACTCCGCAGACACCAAGGCCAGTGAAGAAGAAGGGGGAGGAGGTGCTCCAGGTGCCAGAACAGAGAGTTCACTGCAGCCCATGGTGCAGAACACAGCAAGGCCGGCTGTCCTCTGGCAGTCCATGTGGGTCCACGGTGGAGCACAGATCCACCTCCAGCCCGTGCTGGAGCACAGATCCACCTCCAGCCCATGCGAGACCAGACAGATGCGCCTGAAGGAGGCTGTGACACCATGGAGAGCCCATGCTGGAGCAGGCTCCTGGCAGGACTTGTGGACCCATGGAAAAAGCAGCCCACGCTGGAGCAGGTTTCCTGGCAGGGGACCCCTGCTGGAGCAGTACATTTCTGAAGGAGCACACCCTGTGGAAGGGTCCCATGCTGCAGCAGCAGTTTGTAAAGAACTGCAGCCCAAAGGAAGGACTCATGTTGGAGAAGTTCATGAAGAACTGACTCCCATGGGACCTCACACTAGAGCCAGGGAAGAGCATGAAGAGGAGGGAGCAGCAAAGACAACATGTAATGAAGTGACTGCGAGCCCCATTCCACATCCCTCTCTGCTACACAGGTGGAGAAGCTAGAGAAGTCCAGAGTGAAGTTGAGCCCAGGAAGAAGGGAGGGGTGAGGAGAGGATGTTTTAAGATTTATTTTTCATTATCCTACTCTGACTTTTGATTGTCAATGAATGAAATTAATTTCCCCAAGCTGAATATGTTTTGCCAGTGACTGTACTTACTGTGTGATCTCCCTGTCTTTATCTCACCCCATAAGCCTTTTGTCATATTTTCTCACCCCTGTCCAGTTGAGGACAGGGAGTGTTAAAAGCGGCTCGGTGGGCACCTGGCATCCAGCCAAAGTTAACTCACCACAACATGATAACCTTCTTTCTGCACAGGATTTCATTTTAGTTGCCATAGTTTCTAATTTTTTATGTTGTGCGCAATGTAACTGCACTCTTGAATTTTCTTCAAATCTCCTAATTCAGCAACAGGCTACAGAAGTAATCAGCTCTATTTTTCTTTCTAGTGGATTTCTTAGTGTTTCCCTCACTATAGTTGCCAGTTCTCAACTTCTGGCATTTTTTCTTTGAACTTAGTAAGTTCACATTTCCTGGTGGTCTTGCCTGGCTAGTTATCACCCACTCTCACTCTGTTCCATCAGGAGTTCCCACAATCCCATCACACTCTTACCTTTCTCAAGCAAATAAGACCCAGCTCTCCCAAACACTCCTATTACCATAGCTCCTTGTGCTCCAACTGATACTCACGGTAACATCTGAAAGCAAAAGCAGCAACACAGATGCACGTCAGCCAGTACCTGTGACATAACCACATAGCTCAGCAGGTTTCAGTTGTTTATCCAGCAGCTTAACAGCAAAAACACCCATTTGAGTTCAAACTCTATTAGATACACAAAAACTTTGAAAAAAAAAGGCAAGTTACTGCAATTATACCTAGTCTATGTGGTCATTTTAAGTGACTAACTCCTGATGGTGACTGCTATTACCAGGATCTAGACAACTGAACACAGTACTACTTTTGCTTTTAATGAAGGCATACCTCTATAGAATCCAGGTACAAAGGGCTCTCAGATTTACGCACTATGTATATACATAGATTTAAAAACATATGTATAGTCTAGTTTACTTTCAGGCATATTTCAGTTGAACTGGAAGAGAAGTATCTAAGCAACCAGGTCAGCCAGCCCCAATAGCAAGTTATTAGCTAGTAGAGTTAAATATTGTCAACAAATTTCACAAAAGAACCCTGTAAAGTTTACAATGCCTTCAACATACATAAATCTAGGATGACACAGAGCCAGTTTCCTCCTTAGCAGTACATCTTTTTATACCTTAAATAATGCAGTGAAGCAATCAGAAGTCAAGGAATGTGACCACTGCTAACTGTTGATTGTTTTAAGAGATACAGAGGTGACCGGTTTAGATACTGAGGTATGTTCCCAAAAGCACAGGGTGTTTGTCTCTAGCAGCAAACAAACAACTGAAAACATGCAAGGCAGAAGAGAGTTAGAACCTAAGACACTGGATTTATCACCAGTTGTGCACATTTTGAACTTTCAATGCCTCTTTGAGAGCACCACTATGCTAATAACAGTAGCGAGTGGGAAAATAGAGATTATTCAACAGAAATGTATATGTATATTTAAAGGAGACTTTGAATGAACAATGACCTTGTGACTTGTGAGATATCCATCTTTGCTTTGGCACACTACCATTTTCTCAGGGCTGCTCCTACTTCAACAGCCTCTGGGCCATCTCCAGAAGCGAAGGAAGCCTACCAGTAGCCTCTCTCTAGTAACAGAGAACAGCCACTGGACTTTTGGAAGTCTACAGGAATCATGTCTCTTGGCTCCCACCTTCCAAATACACGTTGCAGTACAGGAGCACTTACGCCTCCTTCCTCATAGGCATAAAGCAGTTAAATTAACAAACACAGACCAACAGGTCACAGATCAGTTCTATTTTCATGCTACTTGATTTGCAAAGTTGAAGCATGTGTGTTCATCATTGATGAAGAGAATTACGCCTACACTTCTGGACACAGTACAGCAAACCTCCTGAAAACCTGTCTGCATCTGCTCTATTTCACAAAGTTTTCTGGAACGTAACATCTGCATTGCCTAGGTGAGTACACTTAGAATTTACGCTCTCACTACCCAAGTTTTTGGAACACAAAATATGCCATATCCAGAGCAAAACTCCAGGAATTCAGACCTAACAAGAGATCAGACTGCCACATTTCTTTTTTAAATATATGCACCATCTACAATCCACTTCACCTTATTTTTGTGAGTCATAAGTTCATAACAACAGCAGTTTGCTTCCTTGATAACACCATAAAAACCAAGTTCTAAGCCCAGTTTTCTAGTGTTCATACAAAATTTTCACAGGGAGTCCAAGCAGTTGGAGCAAGACAACGTTTTGTTTAGCAGAGCTCAGATCACTTCCACATCCCAGAAACATGTATCCTACTGGTGCTTCTTCAACCTCAGCCTGCTAGCTGTATTTTCCATTGAGACCTCTGGACAGCCCTTGAGAACAGGTATCTATATGTCCCAGTTTTCCCTCTCCTAAGGCTACGTGATAGCTCTCCCATTTTGATGCCACTGTTCCTATGACAACATAAACAGCTCTAGTGGCCACAAGAACGCTGAAGAAAATAATCTGCAAGAGGTGCAATGCAGCCCACCAAAGCATTTTTATTACACTTTGAAATTCGTTCTTTCAGCAATAGCCTTGAAAAGGACAAGCTTAATTGGATTGGGAGGTAGCAAAAGCAATGGAAAAGCCTGGAAAACAATAAGATCAATCCCAGAAGTTCCAGTGTGACTTGTCAAAAGAGCTGAGAGGAGCACAAAATTTTCGAACACAAGGAACAACAAAACCAAGACAGCAGAAATTAGGTGAAGCAAGAGAAAGGCATAAACCATGAATGTCTTGTAGAACACAAAGACTACCAGGGCAAGGAGGCTGAAGCACTCCAAAAAGGCACCACCTGGGCCCCCAACATGGATGGAAAATTCTTTTCAATACCAAATAGAACATAACTTCAAATTTCAAGCATCTGTGAGCTGGTGGTCTACATGAGAGGACAGGCAAGTGTATTGGTAAACAGTGATTCTCCAGGTGCACTGTGTCTATAACTCAAGAACAATGGGGTTATCAGGCCAAAAAGTTCTTACCAATTACTTTGTTTCTCAGAACAGGACAAACTCTCCACAATGAGCAATTCAAAGTCAATTTCTTGTCTGCAAAGACCACCTTTGCCACTTTAGCTATTGATTAAGTTAGCATAGCCTAACCTTCTAGCACAGACGAAACGTAAGCAATAACTCCAAAGATGCTGGATAATAAAATCGAAGCATGTCAGTACACAGACATCCAACAACAGTCATCTCAACTGTTCTAAAACATATTTAAGTATTTTCACCTATTGCTGTCTACAGAGATCATAAAATCTTCTGTGGTGATTCTAGGCCCTCTCTCTACAGAGGTGCAACAAACCTTAGCCAGCATTTCTTCTCCAAATTGCATAAACTCAAGATTTTTAGAACATCAAAATTAAAAATAGTTCAGCAGGCAATCATTTTGGCATCTCTTTGCTAGACAATCTGCCTTAATTTGAAAATCTCTAGAGAAATAAAAGGCCCCAAAACCAGACATGGTACCTTGAAAACAAAGTTCTCCTATGGCCTTGTACAATTATAGAATGCTTTCCAATGCTTTGCTTACTGATGCAGACTATTAGACTTCTTTGCTAGTCCTCTTTTCGTTGCTATTAAATTTGAGGGAAAAAACAAAAGGTAAAAGAGCAAAAAAGGGAGAAACACAAAGGTAAGGAAGACCTAAGCTACTAGAAATGTTTGTCTCTTTGGGGCATCAGTGCCAAACAGAAAATGCAGCATCCAAAACATAGCTGGTAGGAAACAAACACTTGACCTAACACGGAAACGTAATGTTAAAGAATAATAAATGAAACAAATGGCACAAGTCTTTGCTTCAAAATGCTTTAAGGCCACTTTCGTCTCAATCTAGCTGGACACTCAGGAACTTCAGAAAATTCTGGTATCCTCTTTCAGCCTCACTGCACATCTTGCCACACAGCCTCTATGCAGCTGGTTAACAACAGATACAGATGACACTTCAGTTAATTCACATTAAACAAGTCCATAACAATATGGGCAATGCATTTACTCTGAAAATTCTCTTTTATAGCACTGATGTTTTAAGAGTGATTCTCAAAATAAATCAGTAGTTACAGGAGCAGCGGAATTAATGAAAAGTAGTTTTCACGGATTTTTGTTCTGTATTTTTATGCTCCCTCCCTGCAATAACGCAGTTGCCCTCCAAATGTTTACAAGTTCCATTCCCTGCAATTCATTTTGTTTCCTTAGTCCTTTATACACTCCATTATTTCTTATGTCCCTCTAAGAGAGACCATACCCTGCAGCTGTCTGGAAGCAGATCACTGGCTAACTGCCCAGGAACTACCTATGTCCATGGGTCAGTAAGCCAAAAAGAACAGCATCAGCTCCCTCTATAGTGTTTTCTTCAGAGAACAGACTAATTTATCTGCTACTTAACCACTGATTTCTTACAGTTCTTTTTAAGAAATGAGAAAGCCTCCATCAGGTCAGGAGCTATTTACACAGAAAGAGGACTAGAAGAACAAGCATCACAGCTTTACAGAGAATGCCAAATTCACACTCACAAGTGAAGGCAATCTGAGGAGGTAATTGTGGCAGTTGCACGTCCCCTGAGATCCGGAGCCTTCAAGAGGGCAGCTGATGGCTCTTCAGCACCTTTTGTGCCCCACTGTTCCTGTCCCCATGTACACACCTAGGATGGTGCTGGCAGTCACATCTTGCCCCACTGGGGGCAGGGTGACTTCACCTCCCCCCGGCTGGGGGGCAAGAGGGGTAGGACCCTCAGTTAATCGACAGGGTCCTCAACAAAGGAGGTGCCCAGAGAAGCTGAGAAGCTTCTTGACCGTGTTGTAATGACCACAGCCAGATCTGACCAGACTACAAAATTAGGTCCTCGCTGAAGACCCCCTTCAAGTGGTCTTCTCAGAGCAGCGGGTCTGTGAACTGGAGCCCTCCCCTTAGCCTAGGACACTGTGTAAGGAGACTTCCCAGGATTGAGTGTGCCTCACCTCCTCCTTTGGGTGAGTGGTTGTTTTTCTCTGCTGGATATATCATTGAGTGAGCCCCTGCCTAACCCAGGCAAGGGTTTGTTTCTTCTGGGTACCCTTGAGAAAGAGGCCTCTGGTTTTGTTTCTTGTGAGCAAATGTGTGCATGCTGTGGATCTTCATTATTCTTATGAAGTCATGCCCAAATAATCTGCTCAAACTGATATCCAAATCTGTGGTTTATGTTGTTGGAGTCCTAAATAACTGTATAAACCCTGCTTCTGGTCAGTTTATTTGCTATACTTTTCCAGCTAGAAAAAAGTCTGGTTTAGAACTTGTTGTTTGCCTAAATTGACTTTTTGGGTGCCTCTGTGACAGTCATATACCACAGTTTTTTGCTCTTTGCCTACTGTCTGCTATGCTCATATTATATGTTACTGACTGAAATACTGTTTGTACCATTTTTCCTTAAATATACTATAGAAGATTTATGCTCTAGTAGACTCATCACATAAATACTTGTTAGTGAAAGACTAACAGAAAAAGATGAAAATATGTCAGTGAATATATTTTAAATTTTTTGTTTATTTGTAAATATCTCACATGCCCTAAAAGCTTATAAAAAATTCTCCCGTTATTGAACAACATATCTCTCAAATCATTTATCTGGCACCTTCTGATAAAGTGTACAAGTATGACAGTAAAGAGAGACTTAACATCCCCTACACCTCTAAGACTGAAAAAAAAAAAACAAAACTAAGTGCACATTTTTGTCTATCAAAAGAAAACTGACAGCTTGTACATAAAGCAGTACACCAGTCAGTTAGGAAGGAGGACTAAGAGGCAGAAACATACCTCTGCATTCAGTACTCCTTTAAATACAAACAGCTATTGACACTTTACCCAAAAGCTTTTCTACAGAAAATATCCATTGCAAAAGGCATTTTTGGATGTGTGGGGAAGAAGCATGTTAAGACTATCATGGTGAAGCCATCAAAAATGAAAAAAAAAAAAAAACAGCTCACAAGACAAGCGGACACTTGTATGCCTAAGCAAACTGAATTCTCACAATCACTTCTGGCCATCTGCAGCTAAGAGTCCCAAATTAGTGTTACTTCTCTACTACAGTCCCTGAAGCCAACCAGGAACACTGAGAAAAGGATGGGCAAACAGGGGCGTGGCAGTCAGAGGCGTGGCAATTAGCACAAGCAGGATGACCAGGAACTACTCTGCCACTGCAAGCAGAGGCTACCACCCACTAGCAAGGAGCTAATAACAGCAGAAGGCATGGTATCCACCTGGCAAAGAGCTGTGCCTTCAGCGTCCCTTGTGGTCCCTCTGGCTGCAAGAACTGATGCAGCTGCCCAAACTGAGCTTGGGAGGGAAGATGCAGGTCACAAGCTGCAGAGTGTGCCTGAGTTTCTGCTCAAGAACTGACAGAAGCAGTGAGCTTACCTGTGGGCGATGTGCCCAAGTGAAGGAGCTGTTCAGCCTGGCGACAGGGCTTTGGGAGGAGGCTGAGGAGCATCAGGGAGTCAGAGGAGACTGACTGGTGGACTCACACTCTACAATCCCTGAGGCAGGAGCAGAAGCCAACCATGGCACTACAGACAAAGGATGCCCTAGCCTCTCGGAACCAGGCTGAAAGGGGAGACCCAGGAGATGGGGGAGAATGGAAACAAGTTACTGCTTGGGGCAGCAGATGAATACACCCTCAGCCTGCCCCAGCTTCCCAGGTACCTGTACACAACAGGTATAAGACCCTGGAACTGGATGGGCAGACAGCTGATGTTGCACATGAAGGCCCTTCTGGGATGGAAGGTTGTCTACCCATGAAAAAACCCATCAAAACCACTCATGTTAAGACAAAAAGAAGGGTAGTTTTCATAGGTGATTCCCTTCTGAAGGGAACAGAGGGCCAAATATGCCAACCGTACCCAACCTACCGGGAAGTCTGCGGCCTCCCTGGGGCCAGGGATGTGACTGGACAACTCCCTAGGCTGGTAAGGTTGTTCTATGGTCGTTTGGCATTTGAAGCAAATTGGAAAGGTGAAAAAGCTCGATAACAAAGAAATCATTGTTTTGAAGTGTCGTCTTCTTCTATGCAGCAACAACGAACCATTTCTCGATCAGATAGCGACATGTGATGAAAAGTGGATTTTATATGACAAGTGGCAACGACCAGCTCGGTGGCTGGACTGAGAAGAACCTCCAAAGCACTTCCCAAAGCCAAACTTGCACTAAAATAAGGTCATGGTCACTGCTTGGTGGTCTGCTGCTGGTCTGATCCACTACAGCTTTCTGAATCCCGGTGAACCCATTCCATCTGAGAAGCATGCTCAGGAAAATCAATGAGATGTACTGAAAACTGCAACACCTGCAGCAAGCACTGGTCAACAGAAACGGCCCAATTCTTCTCCATGACAACACCCGACCGCACGTCACACAACCAATGCATCAAAAGTGGAACAAATTGGGCTACGAAGTTTTGTCTCATCTGCCATATTCACCTGACCTCTCACCAACTGACCACCACTTCAAGCATCTTGACAACTTTTTGCAGGAAAACACTTCCACAAACAGCAGGATGCAGAAAATGCTTTCCAAGAGTTTGTCAAATCCCAAAGCATGGATGTTTATCCTAAAGGAATAAACAAATTTATTTTTCATGGCAAAAATGTGTTAACTATAATGGTTCCTATTTTGATTTATAAAGATGTGTTGGAGCCTAGTTATAATGATTTAAAATTCGCAGTCCAAAACCATGATTACTTTTGCACCAACCTATAACTAACATCCTTCTTCCTGCCCTTGTTTCAAAAAAATGTGCCCTGGAGCACAAATCAGTACTATGACAGAAAAAGTGCAATTTCCGTATTGATAAGGCATATTGAAAACAATCATAAACACCCTTTAAAAGTCAAGTAATGTTCCTCTTGATACTGCCTGCACACCCTTGTGCTACAGTTGTGTACATTATACAGAAGAACAAAAATTCAATACAAGTAAGCTTTTCTACTTTGTTTTGGGTTTTTTTTCAATTTAAGTGATAGAGTACATCTCCTTTTAAGATTATCATTTCCAGTTTGGGATTGTCCCAGAAACTGGTGACAAAGCCCAAATGCTTCAGAGTTTTAAGCTCTGAAATAATACAATGTTTCACTGAAGGGTGGTTATTCTGACAGCCCATGACCAAGAAGACCAGGCCAGCTGTTAAACAATGCAGCAAGCAACATAGATTATCTGTGTGGATGCAGAACTCCAGTCCTTACAAGAGAAATCAGAGAAACATCTTGACACACTGTACCACCAATAGACTGATCACAGATGTTACTTTATCATACATCATGGCTGTTAAGCGCTTGCATGAGAGGGAGGATGCAGAGGATCAACCTAAACACGATGCCAGCGATAACAGGAACAGCAATCCAGGAGCTTAGAGCTGAGACACCAGGCTCTCAACTGAGAATGAGCTAGGGAAGAGTGTTTTAAGAATGAACATTTGGAGCACATGGATGCACTTGAGAAACTCTGAAAAAAAAAAAAAAAGCAGTACATTGTGCTTGCTTAAAAATACTTCTGAAAATACCTATGACTTAGTGTTTCAAAAACCACTTCCTGCATCTTTCCCTAAATAAACGGAAGTATGCATTCTTTGCTCTACATTACACATCAAGTACCTTCCAGAAGGAAACTTTATTTTAAGTCATCAGAGCAAAAGAACAACAGTTGTTTCCCTTTAAGAATGGAGGATATTTTCCTCATTCAGGGAATTTAAACAAGCAAGCATTTACTGTACTTCAGATACACAAAGAAGAAAACAATAGAACAAGCACAGAAGAATGCAACTAGGAGGTGTCAAAAAAGAAAAGGCAACAACAACAACAAAAAACAACCACAAGAAAACAAAACCCAGAAAAGCAAAGGTGGGACAAAGCAGCACCATCACTTAGAATACTCATGCAAAGGGAGCTCCTACTGCAAACCTCACAAGATACTCTCTGACATTCTGGCGCTTCACCTTCTTGTCATCCCACCCACATCTTGCACCACCTTAACACTGACAACTGTTGGTTTTAGACGACACATCTGATACCGGCAAGTAGGCACAAAGACCCTTCAACACTGTTTTGAAAGTGTTAAAAAGCAGGCACTTTTATTGCAGCGCGCCGGACACTCACAGGATTGTTCCTCTAATTGAGCACGTGTATGATTCGCACTTCTTGGTATGTATTACATATTCCTATTGCATATTCATTTGTCTCTACCGCTTAGTTAATGCATTAAACATAAATTATTTCCATAACCCCACCCTTTGCCAGAAGTCCATCTTTGGTATTCCAGAGTCTTCATCAGGGGTCTCTAGTGGTCCCCGGGGGTCTCCACAGCCTGGTGCCTCTCCCCTCTCTGCCCCGCCCCAGTGTCGGCTTCTTGACCTAATTTCTTGAGCATGCATATTGTCATTTTGTGTTGCTACTCAGCAAAAGCCACATAGCTCTTTATTCATTTAGTGGAACATTCCACTTTCCCAGCTTGCAAACCAAGGACATGCCGCTTTGCCTCATGCCCAGTTTCTATAGAGCTGCTGTTTGCATATTAAGTTCCTGTTACATTAGGCCTAGTCTTGTTACATTATGCCTAGGGGTTTCTAAAATATTTTTGTTCCTGTTATCACACCTCCACCTGAACTTCTGATATGAAGTAGATGCTAGATGAGATACCACTTAAAACACCTGAGGTACAAGAAATAAGAAAAAAAGCTGCAATACTGTTGGTAGAAAAAATACCAATTCTCAGGAAAAAAACATGGGTCAAAAAGATCCTGTGCACTCATGGATTTCACTTTGCCAAGATAATTTGCAGGTGAAAAAAGGGCGGTATAAGCAGCAACACTAAATATGAAATATTAAGACAAAAAATACGCTTTATTTTTTAACTGAGCACAGCTTTCCCCAGAATTTATAATGTTCACAATCGTGTTTATTAATACTCTCTAAAGCAATTTCTCATTTTAACCTTTTTGTGACAAGACAAACATACTTTTCAAACTATGTTGAGAAGAGTGTTGACTTTTCAGTCTCTACACCCATCTGAAAGCACGGGTGAAGCTACCTAACTGCTCTGCTGCCTAGCTCTTTTCCTGTAGTAATTTCACCTTGGAAAGAAATAGCTCAGGGCTTAAATAGCATATGTAATGTGCCAGCGATGACAACTTCAGCTGGATATGAAAATGCAAATGTTGTAGCATTGTCATTAAATTCAGAAAAATCATGCAGATGTAAGGGGGAACTGTTATGGCAGGAACAAAGCTAATATACACACATACACATATATATGTATACCTGTAATTTTTCCTGACCTTCATTTTCTTTGAACTGAGACTATACTTCACGTTGAATCGTTACCTGTTATTAGTTACTTTAATTGAGATGAGACCATCAGTTTCAAAACCAGACAAACTCTAATAAAAAACTGTACAAGACATCAGACCCATATTGCTTTTCAGCTACAAATCCATGCCATCTTCACTAATGCCTGGAGTGACACCAGCAGAAAAATCAACACACACATCTCACACTTTCTCTTAACAAAAATTCATCTCTCTGCCTTTTTCTAGGCAAATAACAACTTTTAGGCAAGGCAGTAACCAACAAAAGATGGGCAAGTTTACAAACCAAATCAATTGCCAGCTGTGTTGCAGTTCTGTATTATGTGCTTCTGTGTAGATCCCCAAACCCACAGTCCTGACAGCTGAAGTAGGTGATCCAGTCTGAATCAACAGATGCAGACAATAATCCGTATCTTGATGGATTAGACCAAAAGCATAATTTAGATTATCTTATAAGCAATGTTGCAAAGCAGGGCATGCATTTCAAAAGTAAACATTTGTATCTGGTCTTTTTCCTATTATTAAACTGAAATTTGTACTGTAGAGACAATTTGGAATTGTTCATTCCTGTGCTCCTGCATATTTTACATTTGAAATATATGCCAGTATGAGTAAGGATGAAGCTGTTTGTTCTGCAAGAACTACAATTAAAATATCTATATATTAATTTTATTTTATTAATTTTCCCTAAAATACATTTATCTCAGTCTCATACTACTTTTAAATACTGAAACTGGGTATGCAGGGTGGGGGGCGGAATATCAACATCAGCTGGGATTCACTTGAGCTAGTTTGTGCTGGCACCTAAAAAGCATACCTCCAAAATAACTTCATACAGTATATTTATGGCACAGAACAATTTCAGGCCATAAAATTAGCGTTTCCAGTTCATATAAGCACTACATAATAATTTACCAAAGAAAGTCAAAGTGAAACAAAAAATAAAGTGATAGAGTAGTCAGAGAATGACTTTAAAAGAATGTAAATTATCTGAAAATATTTGTTAAGGAAGTACATTTGCATTTATTTCCCAAATTAATCCCATGAATACGCAACTTATTTCTATTACAACCAGCTTCTTGAAATAAACAGTCAATGTTTGTCTGCTAACATTAATTCCATGATTACTAGAATCTATTCAGAGTGCAACTGCCTTATGTAAAAAGCAAAGTCTATCTTCCTTTATAATGCAAAACTAGCAAAACCAACACACCAACGTTATAATAAATAATTCTGAGATACTAAACGTAATTACAATCTAGTATCCAAGACACGTTATTTCTACCCAAAAAACATGCATAGTAACAAGTTTTCAATATTGTAGTAATTCTAACCAAGAAGTACCACCAAACCACTTCTTTACTTACAAACATTACACTTTAATCAAGTTCAAATAAAGGTGCTACAATGCTAGTTTCCAGTTTGGGGTTTTGTTTGGTTTTAATCTACAAAAATCAATCTCAGCTCTTCAAAATCACCTACATAGTAAATGTGCTTCACTTGTACTTACTAAGAAATTAATCTTCCATCTTACTATATTTTACACAGTTATTAAAGCTGTGAAGACATCACCATGACATAAATCAGAAAACTCATATCTATCTCCAGGCATGCTAGAATGGCACTCACTGTAAAGCCACAGTAACTGCTTTCCCGTTTGAGAACAAAATGATACATATGATGCACAGACAGTGTAATTATTCATAACTGCTAAAGGCGCAGGGAGAAAATTACAAGGGCCAAAGCCCAAGTAGAGCTGACCACCACTGTGAAAGGCAGAAAGAAGTGTTTCTGTAAATATATTAGCAACAAGAGGAGGGCTAAGGAGAATCTCCATCCCCTGATGGATACAGAGGGAAACAGAGGATGAGGGAAAGGCTGAGAAAATAAATGCCTTCTTTGCCTCAGTCTTTAATAGTCAGAACAGTTGTGCTCCAGGTCCCCAACCCCCTGAGCCAGAAGACAGGAATGGGGAGCAGAACGAAGCCCCAGTAATACAAAGGGAACTGGTTGGTGACCTGCTACAGCATTTGGA
Organism: Caloenas nicobarica; assembly: GCF_036013445.1. Taxonomy (NCBI): domain Eukaryota; kingdom Metazoa; phylum Chordata; class Aves; order Columbiformes; family Columbidae; genus Caloenas; species Caloenas nicobarica. Next base: position 42,354,017 of record NC_088284.1, on the reverse strand, counting down.
CATCCACAAGTCTACGAGGCCAGATGGGATCCATCCAAGGGTGCTGAGAGAGCTGGTGGAGGTGATCACCAAGACACTTTCCATTATCTATCAGCAATCCTTGCTAACCGGGGAGGTCCCAGTTGACTGGAAGTTGGCAAACGTGATGCCCATCTACAAGAAGAGCCAGAAGGAGGATCTGGGGAACTACAGACCTGTCAGTCTGACCTCGGTGCCAGGAAAGATCATGGAGCAGATGATCTTGAGAAACATCACATGGCACATACAAGACAACTATATGATCAGGCCCAGTCAACATGGGTTTATGAAAGGCAGGTCCTGCTTGACCAACCTGATCTCCTTCTATGACAAGGTGACCCACCTAGTAGATGAGGGAAAGGCAGTGGATGTTGTGTACTTAGACTTCAGTAACACGTTTGACACCATATCCCACAGCATTCTCCTGGAGAAGCTGGCAGTGCATGGCCTGGGTGGGTATACTCTGTGATGGATAAAGAACTGGCTGGAGAGCCAGGCCCAAAGAGTTGTGGTGAACGGAGCCAAATCCAGTTGGTGGCCGGTCACGATTGGTGTTCCCCTGGGCTCAGTATTGGGGCCAGTTCCGTTTGATCTCTTTATCAATGATCTGGATGAGGGGATTGAGTGCACCCTTAGTAAGTTTGCCGATGACACCAAATAGGGTGGGAGCGTTGATCTGCTGGAGGGTAGAAAGGCCATACAGAGGGGTCTGGACTGGCTGGATTGATGCGCTGAGGCCAATTGTATGATGTTCAACAAGGCCGAGTGCCGAGTCCCGCACTTGGGTCACAACAACCCCATGCAGCACTACGGGCTCAGGGAAGAGTGGCTGGAAAGCTGCCTGGTGGAAAGGGATCTGGGGGTGTTGATTGACAGCTGGCTGAACATGAGCCAGCAGTGTGCCCAGGTGGCCAAAAAGGCCAACAGCATCCTGGCTTGTATCAGGAATAGTGTGGCCAGCAGGACTAGAGAAGTGATTGTGCTGCTGTACTCGGCACTGGGGAGGCTGCACCTTGAATACTGTGTTCAGTTTTGGGCCCTTCATCATAAGAAGGACTTTGAGGTACTAGAGAAAGTTTAGAGGGGGGCAACAAAGCTGGTGAGGGGCCTGGAGCACAGGTCTGATGAGGAGCGGCTGAGGGAACTCGGGCTGTTTAGCCTGGAGAAAAGGAGGCTGAGGGGAGACCTTATCGCTCTCCACAACTGCCTGAAAGGAGGTTGTAGCATGGAAGGTGCTGGTCTCTTCTCTCAAGTAGCAAGAGACAGGACAAGGGGAAATGGCCTCGAGTTGCGTCAGGGGAGGTTTAGATTGGATATTAGGAAAAAATGCTTCACGGAAAGGGTTGTCAGGCATTGGAACAGGCTGCCCAGGGAAGTGGTGGAGTCGCTATCCCTGGAGGTGTTAAAAAGGTGTTTAGACGAGGTTCTTAAGGACATGATTTAGTGCTAGAGTTAGGTTAGGTTATGGTTGGACTCTATCCTGAACTCTATCCTGAGGGTCTCTTCCAACTGAAATGATTCTATGATTCTATAAAAGCTTACATGTGCAATATGAACATACAAGGAGTTTTAGTACTTACAGCTCTTTAGCATATACAGCATTAGGCAGAACCACTATGAATTCAAAAAGGTTTCTACCGCACTTGATTGACACATTAGTACATTACAAGCAAGTCCATCCCTTCACATTCTGCAGTTATGCCTATGTTAAAAAACTGGCACTGAGCCTTTCATCAGCAGCTTCAGCTTCTCCAAACTGAAAAAGTTAGCAGATGCCTAGTTAACTGCTGAAATAAGCACTTCCTCCCATGACTCCTCATAACAATATTTTCCAATAGAACTTAGCCTCATGTGCATCTTAAGCATTAATTTTAGTTTCAAAGTTATTCTAACTCAAGGCTTTGCAACATAAGGAGGGCATGCAATATTAAGTTCATCAGAGTTTACCAGACAACATCCAAAAAGTTGATAAGCATAACAAATATGTTTAAGGCAAAAGTTGCTTTCACCAGCTAGAAACAGCACACCAGTATCTTAAATACACTGGAACTTTCAAAAGCCGTCTTTCCTCTCCAAATGCTGCAAAACCTGAGAATGTTAATATAAACCTTCACCTAAAAAAAAAAAAAAAAAAAAGTGAAGCTGAAAAGGTCTGAGAATTTCAACTATAGGCACAGTTTTCCTAGCTGACAACCTTGCCTCTAGGTTAGTTTCTCCTTTTCACTGAGGAGATGCATGTACCCCAGTGGAGGCAAAGTACTTTATGGAAGGTGAAGTGCCTTGTAAGATCAGGATCAATTTCCTGAATGAAACAAAGAATCAGCTCTTCAGTGCAGCATTCTCTAGTCCAATATTCTTTCACTAATGGAGACTCTTCCTTCTGTAGAAACACACTGATAGAAAAATACAAAAGAAACAACATCAGCAAAAGAACCAGGCATCACTAAATGGTTTTCTGCTGGGGGAAAAAAAAAACTAAACAGTCTCTCAACCTTGCTTGCAAACTACAGTAATTTCACTAACCCCTAATGTCTGAAGACCAGATCACCCTACAGTATTTTTACGAAAACTTAATATATTAGGACCACCAATTGGAGACTACAGCTCCAATTCAAGAGGGCAACTAAGAGGATGCTCAGCAAAACAATCCAAGTTCGGCCCTGATGCCAGAGTTTGGTGCATCATTTTTTCCTCTGGTGACAAATATTTGAATGAAACAGGTAGACTTTCACGAAGTAAAAATAACAGTCTTTCCCTTTTGAGAAAAAAAAAAATACATTACTCATCCCCGATCTAGAAATCTCCTAAATTTATCTGTAAATTAGACATGTTATCTCAAAATAAGACAAATCAGAGATCATACCACCAGAAAACGCTTTATGGATTTTTGAGATCACGACTAACAACAAACATTCAGCTGCTACTGTGACTTAAGTATATGGTAAAACTTAATAGTTTAACTTGGCCATCTGCAAGAGCTCTTTTGAGCAAACTGGTTCTGACTATTCCAATTACCATTGAGCACAGGACTTTAAAGAACAAAATCTGTGCTAGTGAATACCAAAACTTCAGGACAATGCCAAAAAGCCCCTTCCTGTTTTGGAGAAGAAAAAGCTCAGCATTTCCTACTCCAGCAGTAAGGTTTCTGTACACTAGGCCCCTGATTAAGTCAGTCTATGATAAGGTTTCCAGTTCTTCTATCCACCAAGATTTTCCAAATCATGTCAAGTAAAAGACCTTTTATCCCCCAATAGTAGCATACTAGTTCAATTTCTCTGTTGGATTATTAAGAGTGTGGGAAGGTTAGGAGGGGTTTTAAGATAAGGTTATCATCTACACCAAGAATGTCCAAGCAATTTTAACACAAAAAGCTGAAATACAGTTTCATCAGGTAAAACCTCCATTTCCAGGTCACCTATATTGGAAGAAAATTTTTCTCCTATATATTTTATTTGGAAGACCCAAATAGCTAAACAGAGAAGACAGATCTTCCCCATGTGCTGTGTAGTCTCAGCACACAGGAAAAGGTATTTTTGAGCTATATAAGATAATTCGAAGGTAAAAATTCAAGTTCTTTTTCAACTTTCTGCATGGTAATTCTCTCAAATACTGTCAACCACAAATTTCAAGAGGAACTTGTCTATAAAACCCACTCTACTTCAGAGCAAGATTTCCATCAGTATAAAAACCCACACTGCAGACTCCTGTAAATCACCCAAGTCCCAAAACATGAGCACCACTAAAAACACATTCTAAGAAAAGACTAATTAGGTATCTCATTTCTTCACCCTCCAGGCCCAAAGAACTATGTCTTGTTTTCTGTTGTTCTCCCGTACCACTTCCTAATTACTAACTTCATATACACACAAACAGTTTCATTCTTGCTGCCATTCACAAAACACGGCTTAAGGGCTCCAGCCCTGAAACCACACAGACACTCACTTAAATTTAAGCATGTGGGAAACTCCAGTGCAGTCTTGGAAGTGGCTCTGGTGTTTGACAAAAAGCACATCAACCCAGATGTTGGGACCTCAGTCCTGAAAACATCGTAGGTCCAGAACAAGTGAACCACATGCCCCAAAACCAGTTCCTTGGAGAGACCCTGCTGCAAGCTACTTCTAACAGGAAACTCAAGAACCTGTTTAAGGGGCAGCTGTCAAGGGCCCAGAAGGCACTAAGTCGAGGTTCCCACAGAGGCAGCTTGTCTTTCAAGGCATTTTGGAGCTACACGCAGAAACTTGAGGTGACTTGCCATTGTAAACCGTGGACTCCCACAAACACATGCAGCCCGCTGGGAGCGGCAGCGCCTGCCTCAGGGACACGGACACATTTCCCCTCCCGGGCCAAGGCCTTTCAGGAGCACGGCACAGCGGAGCCCGAGGGCCGGCTGAAGGCCGGCGGCCGCCGCAGGGAGAGGGCAGGCAGGGCCGGCCAGGCCTCGGCGCTGTCGAGGGCACAGCGAAGCCTCGCACGGGACGCAGCCGCCGCGACCGCGAGGGCGAGCACCGAGGGGCAGCGCAACCCCTCCGGCTGCACCGGCGGCCCGCAGACGAGGGTGCAGGGCGGGGAAGCGCTGGCAGCGGTATGACGACTGGAGGCGACACGGCGGGCCGCCCGCGCTTCGCAACGCCGTATCCCAACCGGTGGGGGAAATCCATCGCCGCGCCGGCCACCGAGGCGCAGGGGGGCCCGGGCACGCCGTGGCTGGCCGGGCAACAGAGAGCCTGCGGGTACCCGTCGCGACTTGCCTCGCTCTGCTGTGACCGGCAAAAATGTCTCCTCCGTCCCGCTGCCCGACCCCCCGCCCCGGGACGGAACCCCCGGGGCGGCCACGACTCCGGGTGCTGCGAAGGACAACGGGGAGGCCCCTCCAGGCCGACTGCCCTCCTGGGCTGGAGTGCGACGCCCGGAACTACTCCCCCTACCCTGGGACCCCTTTCCCGGTCACCTGGTGGCGGGCCTCTGGCTCCCGAGGCGGCGCGGGGTGTGCCGTGGCCGGCGGGGCTACCCCGTCCCTGGCTGCGCGCTCCCGGGTCCGGCAGGCTCGGCCCGTGGAGGGGCGGCGGCAAGCGAGCGGCACCGCCGCTCATGGCGACTCCACGGTAGCCGGAGCGGGAGCGAGCGCGGGTTCGGGGGTGCACCAGGAGGAGGCAGGCAGCCGAGGGGGAGGCGGAGGCGGCGGCTGTGGCCTCGGCGGTGGGGGAGGAGGCAGCGGAGAATGGTGGGGACGGCGGAGGGGCGGAGGAGAAGGAAGGCAGGAAGGGGGCGGTGGAAGAAGCCACCCATCTGCCCGCCTCGCCTGATCGGCCGCGGACTGGGGCAGCTGGTCGCCGCTGTAGCGCCGGCGGGCGAGAGCAAGGAGGCAGGCGGCGCAGTGTGCCTCCCGGGGCGCCGAGCGGGCGGCCACCGGCAGCGCTCTCTGCTCGGGCCGGCCGGCGGCACCCGGCTTCCCGAGAGCAGCCCCGCCGCGGGGACACAGGAGCGATCGGCGTCCGCGCGGGGGGACGTGGGCGGTAGGGGCGACGTGGGCGGTAGGGGCGACGTGGGAACCCTCCAGCTGGGGCGCAGCCCTCAGCCAGGCAGCAGAGGCCGGTGCCGAGCAGTGCCGGCTGCTCCAGGGGAGCAGCCACTGCCCGGCTCGCGGCCGAGGAGGAGGAAGTCTCGCCTGTTCACTCTCTCTCTGCGCCCCGGCCCGAGCGGTCCGCCGGGCGGGAGTGCTCAGCGCGCCACCAGCAGCCTGGCGCCTCCCCAAGGCCGCTCGCTTCCCGGGGGGGCTGAGCCTACTCGCAACAGCGCTACCGCGGAACGCACACAGGCACGGCAGCCAACAGCCCTTTATTGTGGCGCTGTCCCCGCCGCCCATTGGGCCGGGCGCGGAAGGGACAGCGGGGCCCGAGCCGCGATCGGACGGGTCCCCCGGCGCCCAGCGGGCCACCCGAGCAGACCCTGCGCGCAGAGCCCGGAATCATCCTCGCCCTGTCTCGCGTTCCGTCTCTGCTGGGCACGGGCCCCCCGCTTTTGCGGCGTGCAGGGGCCGCGTCGCTCCGCGGCAGGCGGCGGCCCACCCTCTGCTCCGAGCCCTGCTCCGGGCGCCCAGCGGAGCGGCACGGTACTCCGGCGGGAGCGACCGGCCGGGCGGAGACGCCAAAGGCCGCGATCGATTGGACGGCCGGGCGATTGCAGTGGCTGCGCTCGGGCCGGGAGAAGGCGGCCCCGGGCGGGGCGGGGCTGCTGCGGGGTGCGCTGCGGCGCTTGTCCCGCTGGCGCTGGGCCTGGGGGGTATCGAGGCGGAGGAGGCCCCGATACGCACGTGTGGGGACCATGGACCGTCCCACCCAGCCATCAGCTTGGAAGGCGTCATGGGGGGCACGGTTGATACCGGCCGCTCACGGTGCAGGGGCGGAGCGCGCCTGCCGGTGTGTGCAAAAAATCCGAGATGTCGGTGAACTCCTTGTCACGGGAATGACGGTGTAGTGCTGTGTTGCCAGATATGCATGTGCAGTATGGGTCAGCACTCTTGCAGACACATAACTTGATAGTTCTGTTGCATTGCACGTCATTTACTTCTGCAGCTGAGGAGTTCAATTTTCCTGTTGGTTCTAGATTTAGATCAAGCCTTTTCAAGAGAATATCATTACAAGAGCTAGATCTAGATTTTTTTTCCAAGTGTCTTGAGAAGAGGTAATACCCTTAGGTATTACTTATTAGGATAATTACCACATTTGGAAAACCAGACAAGCTTTTGGCAGTGTACAGCCTTCTTCATGTCTGCTTAAGGTCTTCAGGTATTTAAAGACAAGATTTTATCTCTTTGAGGTTTAAAACAACTGGTATGTTAGCTCATTTTTCTCAACAGAAACATACTGATGGATGTCCAGAGTTGACAGTTTACATCAAACAGATCCAGGAAAAAGTTATAACAAGTGATTTTTTTTTGCTTTTTTGTGACTTTTATTTTGCTTTAAAGTTTACAAACTTGAAATGATCAGAAAGCTACCGTACTACGTATTGTAGACTATTTTTCACTTCAGGGGAGTTCAGACCTCACTGGTTTGAGTCAGAACAATCTCTGCAAGAACATCTGACACTGATGCAAACTCTTCTGCAGACCAGGAGTGCTTGTTTCTTCCAACCTCATAACAAATTCTGTCTAAAAATCAACACAAAATTTGAGTGTAAATTTCCGTATCTCCAAATGGTCTGCCTGAATCAGTTGTACAATATCATTCCCAGGGTTTTTACCAGGGTCCGTTGTCAAAACCAGTGATATTAGGTATAATGTTTCAAAAAAAATAGAACAAGTTAAATGTCTACTGTGCCCAAGGCATTTCTAAAAGCTGATAACAGCTGAAGAGTTTAGAGCTTTCTGTAAGCCAGACTTTGCAATGGGATTATTTTTACCCTGAATCCTTCACTGTTTCTGTTTTGTCCCCCTCAGTGCTACTGAAGTGCTTGATTATGAGAGGGACCTACAGAAAAGATCTACTGCAAGTGAGACTCACAAGATGGTAGTTAGTCGAAAAAACTAATTTGACAGGGAGTTGTGTCAATTGCAGAAGTTCATGGAGGACTGTCTTCTGTGGGAGGGACCCCATGCTGGAGCAAGGCAAGACTGTGAGGAGGAAGGAGTGGCAAAGACAACAGGTAGTGGACTGACAACAACCCCCGTTCCCCATCCTATGTCACCACTGTGGAGGAGAAGGTAGAGAAAATTGGGAGTGAAGTCGAGCCCAGGAAGAAGAGAGGGCTGTGGGGAAGTTGCTTTACAATTTTTCTTATTTCTCATTATCCTACTCTGATTTAGATCAGCAATAAAATCAATTAATTTCCCTGAGTCAAGCTTGTTTTTCCCATGACAGTAACAGGTGAGTGACTTCCCTGCCCTTATCTTGACCCACAAGCCCTTCATTTTATTTTTCCCTGTGTCCAGTTGAGGAAGGGAAATGATAGAGTGGCTTGGTGACCCCCTGGCAACTAGCCAGGCTCCACCCACCACATCATATCAGTCAATGGAAGCATACCTTATAACATAAATTCCCAAACAAAAATCAGGATGAAATGAATTATTTGTGTGTGATCTTAATACCACAAATACATTCCCACATACTTGAAGAATAGGGGAACAGAAAGAAAAACCCACTCCAAATTACATCTTTGCTACTGTTGTACCTTGCTTGCTATACTTTTTACTTTTCATGAAACAGGCCTGGAGAAGTCCTAACTAATCCATATAGGTGCTACATTTATATGTAACATACATTTATACTTTATGTGTTTCCTACAGAAAGGGTACAGAGCAAATGAACATGCTCAAAGTTGTAAGTATCAGAGCCCACTCCTCCCTTTCTTTATTACATGGTCCCACTCCTCTCTTGATTTGCTGATGCAAGGGGAAACAAGTTGTGACAACTCTCTTTGCTGAAAGCTCACCAGCAAAACAGTGATGAGTTTTTTTGTTGAATTGCCTTCCTGAGGCAGCTCAGTCCTTGATCACACAAGTACCGGTGCCCTGTTCAGGAAGGGTCAGGTCAGGCAAATGAGATGTGGGGGAGCACAGGGTTACACCAGTCCCACTCTGCCATGGAGCCACCTCTGCATTAAAAACTGCAATAGCAGAATGGACCTTTTGGCAGGAGGAGTCTTGGGGATCCAATAAAATAATGGAAAAATGCACTGGGTATAGCAGTACACACCTGTACACCTGAGGAAGGAAAAAAACCTGACTTTGTATTTTATTTGGATGCTGGGCTTGTCTGAGTTAAACTGAGGAACAAGAGGGTGAAATCTTAATTCCTGCCAAAGAGGTAGATATGATCCAGCCTTCACTCATTGCAAACTTTCATAGGAATACAATACTTCACATCATAAAAATTTTAACACACTGTTCTTCAGAATTTCACAGGTATATATATTAAGATACCTAAAATTTTAACTTGTCACAGAATTTAATGGACTTCCTGTGGGATCCTACACAGAGTAGGAACACAATGACTGGAACAAGGTAAGCCTCACACTCACCTTCGGGAAGGCAAGGAGTATGAGCTTGGGAACTACAGGCCAGTTAATCTCATTTGAGTTTCTTAGAAGTTTGCAGAGCAAGTAATGTTTGGAAACCACTCTATGATGAGCTGACTGGCTGATCAGACAGAGAGCAGCAGACGTTGCACACTTTAGCAAGGCCTTTGACATTGCCTCCCATAGTATCCTTGTAGCCCAATGGGTAAGGGGGAGATGGTTAGTGACCATCTACATCACTTAGACACACACAAGTCTATGGGGCTGGATAGGATCCATCCAAGGGTTCTGAGGGAGCTGACAGAAGTGCTCACCAAGCCACTTTCAACCATTTACGAGCAGTCCTAGCTGACCAGGGAGGTCCCAGTTGACTGGTGATTAGCAAATGTGATGCCCATCTACAAGAAGGGCCACAAGAAGACTCCAAGGAACTACAGGCCTGTCAATCTGACGTTGGTGCCAGCAAAGGTTCTGGAGCAGAGCATCTTGAGTGCCATCATGTGGCACGCACAGGACAACCAAGTGATCATGCTGAATCAGCATGGATTTATGAAAGGCAGGTCCCACTTGACTAACCTGATCTCCTTCTATGACAAGGTGATCCGCTTAGTGGATGAGGGAAAGGCCATAGATGTTATCTACCTAGACTTTAGCAAAGCCTTTGACACCATTTTCTATAGCATTCTTCTGGAGTAATTGGCTGCTTATGGCTTGGACACAGGTCCACTGTTCACTGAGTAAAAAACTGGCTGGATGATGTGGCCCGAAGAGTTGTGATTGAATGGAGTCAAATCAAGTTGGTGGCCAATCACGAGTGGTGTTCCCCAGTGGTCAGTATTGAGGCCAGTTCTGTTTGAGCTCTTTATCAACAATCTGGACAATGGTATTCAGTGCACCATCAGTCAGTTTGCAGACGACACCAAATTGGGCAGGTATGTTGACCTGCTGGAGGGTAGGAAGGCCATACAGAGGGATCTGAACAGGCTGGATGGATGGGTGGAGGCCAATTGTATGAGATGCAACAAGGCCAAGTGCCGGGTCCTGTACTTGTGTCATAAAACCCCCATGCAATGCTACAGGCTCGGGGAAGAGTTGGGGGAAAGATGCCCATTAGAAAAGGACCTGAGGATGTCGTTTGACAGCCACCTGAATATGAGCTGGCATTGCACTCAGGTGGCCAAGAAGGCCAACAGCATCCTGGCTTCTATCAAAAATAGTACGACCAGCAGTATTAGAGAAGCAATCATCCCCCTGTACTCAGCACTGGTGAGACTGCACCTCGAACAGTGTGTTCAGTTTTGGGCCCCTCACTACAAGAAAGACATTCAGGTGCTGGAGATTGTTCAGAGAAGTGCAATGAAGCTGGTGAAGGATCTAGAGAACAAGTCTTATGAGGAGCAGCTGAGGGAACTGGAGTTTTTTGTCTAGAGACGAGGAGGCTCAGGGAAGACCTTATCGCTGTCTACAACTACCTGAAAGAAGGTTGTAATGTGGTGAGTGTCAGTCTCTTTTCCCAAGTAAGAAGATGAGAGGAAACAGCCTGAATTTGCATCAGCAGTGGTTTAGGTTGAATTTTAGGAAAAATGTTGTCTTGTGTAGCAGTGGAACAGGCTGCCCAGGGAAGTGGTTGAATCAACATCTGTCCTGGAGGTATTTAAAAGATGTGTAGATGGGGTACTTAGGGACATGGTTTAGCCGTGGACTTGGTGATGTTAACAGTTGGACTCTATTATCTTAAGGGTATTTTCCAGCCTACAGGATTCTATGAAAATAAGAGTATTCTCCATGTGTGGACACAGCAGACAGAAGGCAAAATCTTACAGGCAATCCTCTCCATTAATGGAGCTAATTAATAAGACGATTTCAGAGGAAAGTTTACTTCACTTGTGATGAAATGAGGTTTATGAAGGAACAGCAAAATTCAAAGACGTTGTTTAAAGAGTCCTTACTTTCACAGAACTGGTGATACTCAGTTTGGAAACACACAGGCAGCAGAATAGGTAGTTTCAACCAGGGCTTCATCTCTGCATCCATCCTGGCCACGTGAACTCACTATCCAGAATCCGTTTTATTATAATGATTTAATGCAATTATATAACATACATTTGTATTTGGAAATAATTAACAGTAATTCATTATTAAAGAACAGGGAGGTCAGGGCTGGTTGTTGTAGTTTAAGACCAAATTGACAGTGCAGAGACTAAATGGAGTCAGATACCAAAACAGTCCAGTCATGGATATGTGTGAGGTTAACGATGAGTAACATAACTTCCCTGTTCCACAGGACAGATTGTGCGGTCCAGGAAAGAAATCGGCTTGGTCACCGTAGCAGTTCCTGACATGACTTCCTTGTCCTGTATTGGGAGAGAAGTCAACTGGGTCAGTGTAGCAGTTTGGATAGGGCCCAGGGCTATTTCCTGTGCCACTTGTGTTTTCACTTGCTGGAAGGCTTGCTTTTGCTTGGTCCCCACATAAACCATTCTAGACTACACCTCCATTTATAGTGGTTTCACTATCTGACTGTATCTGGGAATCTGCATTTGTCAGAATCCTACCATTCTAAGGGAATGCTTGAGCTTCCTTTTTGTTGCTAGCTTTGGGAAACACCTAATCTTTTCTACCATTTCACTAGATATGTCATCTTCCATCCATTTTACCCCACGCAACTGTATTTCTGTGCTGGACTTCAGATTTCTTGATGGCACATCTTGCTTTCAGCAGGATTTTAATGATAGCTTAACCTTTTTTCAAATATTGTATATTTTTTTTCTCCCCAGAGTATGATGTCATCAATGTACTGCTGGGATACAAGGCTACTGCCCATCTCCAAGGTTTCCTGAATCAGTCCATGGCAAATGGTGAGACTATGCTTTCACTCTTAGGGTAATCGATTCCGGTGCACTGCATTCCTTTGCAGGTGAAGGGAAACTGAATTGTATGCCCTTCTATTAAATAATGTGTTGGCTATGTCAGTGCGGGCATACCATTTTACTGCTTCTGCCTCCACCTCTTACTGCAGCTGGAGCATGTCTCTTGAACTAACCCCTGAAAATTACTCCCCTATTCTTGTGTACCTTTTAACTAAATTGTAGCCAAGCCCAACCTAGGTCAACTGCCACACTGGCCAAAAAAACAAAGCTTATTTCCAAACCTGTGTTGTAGCTAGGTCTCTGTAGTGTTCCATATGCCCCCCAATGCTAAATGCAGTACCTTGCTCCAAGCCCACTTTGACAGGCTCTTACTTGCTGCCACTTCAAACCAACTAGTAGTGATGAAGATAGGGAAGGTGCTGGTGGTAGAAGATGCCTAAGCAAACTCCCACCCTCCATCAGATTGACAGCAGAAAGGCTCTGATAAAATCCCTGCCACCTTATCCTCCCCACTGAGCTTGCAGCAACAGAACACCATCAGTGGGCTCCAATGATACCTTCCGGAGTTCCCGTGAGGAAACTAGAGAGTAATACAGGGGGGAGAGCTCAAGCCACCAGCAGCCTCAGGTGATACAAAGCACCAGATTAGCAGTAGCAGCAACATTCCTGTCCTTATAGGCCAGGTATCCAGGCCATGGGGTAACCCTCTTTTGCCCTTTCTTCTTCCAGCTAAACTAGCCCGATTCCCACTGCCAGTCCTCATACATCATGTGTTCCAACCCTCAGACCATCCTAGTGGCCCTACTCCAGACTTGTTTCAGTTTCTTGAAATCTCTCCTTGTACGTGGAGGCACTCAAACCAGACACCATATGCAGATGCAGCCTCACTAGTGCTCTGTAGAGGAAGTAATCACTTCCACCTGCTGGCTACACTTGCACTACACAGCCCTGACTGCTGTAGGCCTTCATGACTGCCAAGGCAGACTGCTGACTTTTGTTCAGCTCCTTGTTACTCTTCTCCAATGCATCCCAGCATGGGACTGCCTTTATGGAACTCCAGGAGGTTCATGCTGGCCCATTCCTTGTGCCAATCAAGCTCACTCTGTATAGCTCCCTCTGAATTTCCTTCTAGTTTATCAACAGCTAACGGTCATCTCCAAAATATGGATTGCCAGATGGAGCCAGTCCAGGATGCCTGTTCAAGACATAGACATAGGAGAGTCATTGGATTTGCTCCTGAAAAAACTCTTGGTCTACAAGCATTGTACACTTTGACTTTTAGCTGACAGGTAAATGGTCCCTTTCTGGTGGCAAAATGGCTTGACTTAAAACAGGGGAGATGTTGATACCAGTCCCTCAAAATTACTTCCCCAAATGGTATAGCTGGCAGTAGGAACTTTGAGATTTTTCTGTGACTTGATACTGCTGTAGGCTATGTTGCAGTAATTGCAGGGATCCCAGAAATAGAAGTCCATGACAGAAATGCCACATCAGCTTTGTGTATAGGTAGGTATTGAGGGCCCTGTGTGCCATGCAGGACAATACCAGGATCACGGAAGGCTCTGATAGTGTGGCATAGAGTGCAACGTTTGTTTTTCCTATGCTACTGCTGCAGGTATCAACACTTAACTGTTACCTGTATCCAATACAATATCACAGTAATACCAATCTCCAAACCAAGCTTAGAAAGAAAATGGATCCCTTCAAAGCTGCTCTTAAGCTGCTGTATTGTGTCTTGGAAATGTCAGCAGCAATAGATGCAATCCAGGGACCCTGAAAGACACTTGAGAAAGCATGGACAATGTTTGGATTGATCTTATCACTGAACTAACTAGAAGGTCCAGAGCACTGAGGTCAACACAGCAACTCTGAGTTGTGGGTACATGTTTCTCAGAGAAACCTCATGTTTTGAGACAGGCAATAACATGGTACAGAAAATGGTTATCCCTTGCATCCTATAAACAATGTTTTTCAGCAAGACTTGCATTTGCTTAATTTCAGACCAACAAAATTGTTCAGCTGCTGCCATTTCCTTCCTTTTTTCTTCCCTTCTTACTGGGGACTCCAGCAAGAATTAATAAAAGGACGCAATTAGCAGTGTTTTATGTGTGATTGTTGCAGATCATTGAAAAGGTGAAAATTATGAAAAACAGTTGACTGTCCACTGTTAATTTCCTTCTCCCCTTGCTCAGACCAGGAATATAGACAGGCATTTTTCATTTATGTTTTGGTTTTCCCCCTCACCAAGGAGCTAGCATAGCCATGTTTTGTTATCTATCTATTTAGACAAGTGTTAAGACCTTGCTTATTCTGCTCAGGCACCACCATAAGCAGAACCTGAGGACAGCATGACTAACTTACAGCAGCAGAGGACCAATAGAGTACCCCAGAGTGTAGCTTAGCAGTGCAGCAGGGTGAATATGGAATCAGAGCCTGGATTTGCAGCCTCCACCAACATTACCACACAGTGTTTGTGTTACCAATTTGAGCCATGACAGCAAGGGAAGGGGCAAATCCTGAACCTCACTGGGATGGTGAGGAGCAGCACATAAATGTCATCCTCCAAGCCACAACCAGTTTTCCTCAGAGCATAGACTCAGGCCATGTTCTTTGAGAAGCTGGAAATGTGTGTTTTGTACCTTTGTACTTAAGAGAGCCCTGCACTTTGCATCCTGGCTCTAAAGACTTGATTTCAGACTCAGAGAATAAGCTACTATCAAGTTCAGAACCCATGGGGACGACTGTACTTCCACAAACCTTAATGATTTTTCCAAATATGGAAGGAGCCGTGAGATGTAATCTTGGCCACTAAAGCTCTCCTACCCATCATACAGATGTTCACAGCTCAAGGACTTTCACCGCACTGTGAAATACTCATCAAAATAGAAGCCTAATCAACACCTCTTACAAAGTCTGCAAAAAGTGATTAACCAGTGCTATGCTGTAAACAGCAATAAATGGATTCCTTGAGCACCTCAAGCAATTGGACAGCAATGTCATTCACACACTCACCTGTATTGTTTTGGCACAGCCTCTGCAAAAGTGCACATTGACAAAAGCATTACTCAGGGCAGAACTGAGCTGATTTTCCAGACTCCAAACGAGATTGTAGCCTAGTGACTACTTTCACTACACAGTTAAGACACACAAACAAGTTGTTCTGAAAGGCTTCTTCAACTATTAGCTGTTCAAGACAGTCTGAGTACAGGTTGACAATTAGAGGAAGAAAAGGGAGAGGTTTATAATTTTTTTAAAAATATACTTTTAATGTGCTATATAGGCATGATCGTTATGAGATCTTCCACCATATACACAACACTACACAATGCAACACACCACATTTTCACTGTACATTAAGTAGTCTGGGAAGAATATTCCTTCACTGGAAAAATGTAATACAATCACTTAAATAAACAAAGACAACATTACAGTGCAAACAAAATCCTGGTTTTATTTATTCTGCAATTACTTTCTAAAAGTCTTTTTAAAAATTAATCATAAAAACCACCCACAGACAACTAGCATTTTCTGAGATGATCTCCTCTTGCTGAAACAAGAACCCTGATACGATCCTTGAAGCTGTAAT
This sequence comes from Caloenas nicobarica, assembly GCF_036013445.1. Lineage (NCBI taxonomy): Eukaryota > Metazoa > Chordata > Aves > Columbiformes > Columbidae > Caloenas > Caloenas nicobarica. The sequence continues at coordinate 42,338,528 of NC_088284.1, read as the reverse complement.
AAACTCCATACACATTTGTATGATGCATATCAACCTCATTTTTATGAAGCATAGGATTCCAACCCAAAATCTGCAGACGGCAATAAAGCCACACCTTCGGGCTCCAGCTGACTTTCCAGCAGGCGCATGACAAGAAAGATTCAGTAGAAAAGGCATCCCCATGAGCTAAATACAATATGCTTAAGGAAACCTGGCAAGGCCTTGGTAAATGATGCTTTTGGTTTCTACTGGTAATTGCTGTTAGAGACAGCAGGGGCTCAGTTTTCCATTGCAGAAGAAGAAAAACAGGCAATGGAACAGCAACACTGCCAGATTGCCAAAAATGCACTTCGACACGCAAAAGAAGCCATATGACATATTTCCATCCCAAGAGGCATGATGGAGTTGTCAGAGCCCACGCAAGCAACGACCCAGACAGCAGCAGATGCAATCTGATTCCCAATCTCTGTGAGCTCTGCCACCTTCTCTGGTGAGAAAAGAACTGAGAAGTGCCTGTATGCTCTTGCCAATTGGGTGATGTCAAAAGGAGAATGAAGAGTTCTGCAAAAACTTTAGGGAAATAAGAAGTGCATGTAGGTGAGTACATTAAAAAGGGGATGTTTTGTTTCACTTGGAGAGGAATGTTGTCTCTGTACTCTGTTGTGCCACCCAGTAAGAACCTATTCTAATGCAGCTTCAAATTCTGGATGAGATAAGGACAGTTTGACCCACTGCTGTTGCTGCAGAGTGACACGGGGCTCCTCACATATATGTGATCCACTCCTGTTCAAACTGTGTTGGATGTCATATAATGAACAAGGCAGGCTTAAAAGGAATCAGAACATTAATCACCAATGACATTATAGGGGACATCCTTGAGGTTCTTATCAGATTAGACAATACAATGAATCACTACTTTTACAGGCAGTAAGTGGTTATTCTGTTACAATTTTTCAGCTTTGCAGTCATAAAAGGCATTAGCAGGTAAGAAAGTTGAATTAAACAACACACAATTTCAGAGTCCTGTTGCAGTCTGTAAAATAAACTGCATAGAACCAGTTTGCTACTGCAACAGCTGATGGGTTAACGCACAATATTCTAGACATAGATGGGAGATGGCAGAAAGTGCGGTCTATGAGGCTATTGATCCCCATTTCCAATTTCTGCACAATTATTTTTTTCACTTATCCCATTCAATGAGCACACAGAACATGGCAGAAAATACCTCTCAAGCAGATGGGCACTCAGTTGGCAGGACTAAGGTACAGAGCAGCTTCTGCAGAGCTTCTGGCTGACAATGGCTGAAACACAGGCGGAGGCTTCTTCTCATGGTGAAAATGAACACTGTGCAAAAGGCAGATTTCAAGTGACCATGTTTTAAGAATGCCTTGGTACCCCAGAAAAACGAATTCTGTTCTGTTACATACTGCAGTTCTCATTTACACAGCTGCAAGGGCCACCTTGTGGAAAGCCAGTGTGACATACACTTGTTAGTTTGCAACCTCAGTAGGACAACCATTTGATCCAGATGAATGAGCATGAAGATTTTGCCTACTAAAGCTTTATAAAAGCCTTAGACCACTCTCATACGTAAATACTAACCCACATATTAAAATTACTCATTCTCAATTAAACATTATGGTATAACTGCCCCAAACAGAATTAGCTGCCTGCATCTATGAATGAAACTTGAAAATGAAGACAGTAACCCTTAAGAGATTATTATACCAAAAAGGATAAAAACGTATAACAAACTACTTTTAAATTACATTCCCTGTTCATAAATAATCAACCATGATTTGCTCTCACAAAATAATTTTAAGATTGTGTGCCTGATAGAAGTTCAACATTTCACTACCCTAAGAAACTGTATTAAAATATCCCCAAACCCACCAAACTAAGTGACCAGCACCACAACGACTTGCCTGCTAAGCAGCACCTTCTCAGTTCCACCAAGAACACCCTAGGGTTCTTCACAGTCAGGTTACTCTTTCACATCGAGAAGTTTCCCAGGGTAGCAAGAGAATCAAAGTTGCTGGTGTTTTACATCTGAGAAGAACTTATTGATTCTTCTCACAACATAGATGAAGAACTGTCATTGGGAAGTACTTTCACTCACAGAGAAGCTCCGGAAAGTTTATCTGTTATTCTTGCACTAAAATAAGATTTCTTTCTCTTATGTAGAAGCATAGTTCTAGAGGCATGCTGCAGCATTAAAGTACCATACACACAGTACCATACACAACTTTGCAGAGTGCCCATGTTCCCAAGACTAAAGCCTGCCACTGCCTGTCTCACTCAAGCACTGAACATTCTGGCAATGAATTCTGTGCAGCCCAGCTTACCTCTCACCTCCCATCCACAGGAAGGGGTGAGACTAGGTTATTAGAGGGTCCGCACAGCCACAGGGTAGAGCAGTGATAAGTGTTCTGCTCCTTTGATAGGCAGCTTTTTTGTAGTGTAGTAGTGGATGACTTCAGGAACACTGTCAAAGGGAGGGCTGTTCTGACCCAGGATGTATTTCTCTTTGGTTTTCATCAGCTTCATGTGCATAAAACCTTGACTGCTCCTGCAAGGAAAGCAAAGTGTTAGTTCATGCTTGTGCATAGGGAACAGGGAAGCAGCACCATGACAAGCCGTCCTTCATGATGTAGGGCCACGTAGGAGAACAAAATGCATGCATTTGCTAAGTGACGGGCCAAGACAGTGGCCAGACTCTGACAGACAGTGACTGCTAGCTGCAAACCCCTATGGACAGTCCGATACAAAGGCAGCTTAAGCTAGTATTTTGTTTTCATCACCTGTGCTGTCTGGATCCAGGTGCAAGCCTGACAAGACAATTACCATGGAATTGATCCAGAGGAGTGCCAGAGGACAACCCCTTTCCTGTCCCCCTGCAGTGTTTCCCTGTGAACATCTACTTTTCATTACAGCCCATCATTACTTCTGGACCAAAAGTTATCATTGGTTTTGATCCGTCAGAGGCCTGAGGTTCTCCTCATAGACACATAGGCTGGCAATGAACCTCAGATAAGGCAAGGCCTGTCCTGTGGTGACCTCATGACAGATCACACCTGTCCCAACCTCGCAGCAGCTGCCCAGAATATGGCTACGTGCAGAACCTGGTGCCTTCAGCTGGGAAAACTTCCTCAGATGAGCCCATTCCCAAGATTAATGGCATAAAGAATGTCACCTCCACACCACTGGGCAAAGACTGCTATCCTGCAGCCTTTCTGCAGGCAGAAATCAGTCTGTAACTTCCATACCAGAAGCATTCAATTCCTAGATGACCTGCCTGCACAGTACACTGCCTCTTTGAGGTAAAGGTCATGATTACCCAGGGAAGAGCGGCATGATAACTGCCCTGTTTGCTCCTGCAAAAGCAACCCATCCAACATAATGCCACTCTGGTGGGTAGCATCCATATATGACATAATATAGGAGGTGGTAGAGCTGACCTCATATTCTTCCCAGGGGTGACCCTTCAGTGTCTGCTGTCTTTAGCATGTAATACAGGCTATTTTAAGAGTGTAGAGTTTAGCCATGACAAAACAAGAGCAGAGGACACCTCCTACACTTCAGGAAGTTAAGTGAGGCCCAGAGGGTTTTTGCAGCTTGCTTCATGTGCCACTCCCTAACTTTATGACTCCACACCATTGTTTCTTCCAAGTGTGTCCAGGGACAAATACCATAGTGTTAAAACTGGAGTTGGCCTATGTCAACAAGGAAATTCAGTTTAAGATGACACAGAAAGCTACATCAGGAAAACAAATCATGCCATGTTAAAAGCAGCTTCTCTAAAATCTGCCATTTCTCAGTTAGAAGGTGCAGCATTCCCTCTGGAAGTGCTTGTAGCACAATCAAGCTCATATCTTTCAGATGTGTTCAACAATCCTCTGACAAGACACCCTTTCTGGGGAGCAGAAATCACTGCAGAGACTGTAATTATAGCTCTACACACTTAAAATCTTTCTTTAAATACCAGTTTCTTAGGTGAAAAGATCTCTTTCAAATCATAATTGCTCTCTACATAATTTCCTTTTAAGAAGGGAGGCATCTTTAAATACTGTATTATGATGACAGATGTATTGCTCCCCTCCTTCAGTTTGCTATACATCTGCTTTTCTACAAAATGCCTTAAAATTGTGCAGATAAATTAATGGAATGACAGGTGCACACTAATTCCAGGAGTACAGCAAGAACTGGAGAGAAATCTGCCAACTGTACTTTCATGTGGAAAGGGCAAGCACACATGCCCTTTTTGAAACAGGAGAAACCCACGTATAATGTAAACTAGTTGCTACAAGCCATGTATTCATGGCAGACAGCTGTGCTTCCTTAATAAGGCCCTGTGTACACACCTAGGTTTGGGTAGTACATAGTCATTGAGCTTACAGTATATGAAGCCTATGGCTACCAGAATTCCACAAACAAACAAAAAGCATCTCCTTTATATCACGACAGGTCAGCCTTTTGGGAGGCCACACTGTTCATGAAGCTGAGTAAAAAAAGAATGTAGCCCAGAAGATATGGATAGCAGCCTAATGGGATTTGACCGAGGCAAATAGAAAGCTTCTGCCCTTGGGATTGAATAAACCCAGCTAGCAGTGCAAGCTGGGGCATGACTGGTCAGAAAAGCAATTATGGTGGACAGGGCACAGAACATGATTCAACAGTCTGCCCATGAAGTCCTACTGCACCCTGGGCTGTGTAGTAAAGGTATAGCCAGCTGCTTGAAGGAAGTGACTATTTCCTCTACAGAGAACTGGTGAGGCTGCATCTGTATCTGTAACTGGTGTGAGGGCCCCCCATAAAAAAAGGGAAGCCAACACTGGACTAAGTCTAGAGTGAGGCCACTAAGCATGGTCTGGAGGTGGGAACATATAATGTATGAGGACAGGCTAAGCGAACTGTGTTCAGTCTAGACAAGAAAAGGTGAGATAGAGGGTGTCAGCTTGCAGTCATCCATTGCATAAATGGGAAAGTTACAGAGAAGGTGGAAGTTTCTCAGAGTCAACAAGCACAAGCCACAACAAAGATTGTTCCCACTGGACACGGGAAAATGCTTCTTCCTCAGGAGAGTGGTGTAGAGCTGTGACCAGGCTCAGGCAGGTCAGGAAGTCTCCATCATCACACGTTTTCCAAATTTGCCTGTCCAAAGCACTCGGGAACCTGATGGGTGTGTCCTGCTTGGAGCAGGTGGCTGAACTAGACACCTCCAACAGTCCACTCCCAACTAGATCTTTCTAGGAGTCTATCTTTACCATTTGTATATTTTTCAGAAACCACTAAGTAGAGCCTCTAGTTCAACAAAAAATTTAATTTGAAACATTTGTAAAAATCTACTATTAAAGAAAAAAGATTTTAAAAGAATCAAAGAAACCTGTGAAGTGAAATTTCAGGACTCCTAAGTAAAACTTTCTTCAAATTGAAAATGTGGGGTCTGTGCAATTATTTCACAAGAAAGCACAATAAAATCCACTCCCATCCCAAGCTAGGCACAAAATGCTATATTAAGGGGAAGACCTGCAAAGGGGACAAGTTTTGACACCTGAGAGGTTCAAGAAAGTGAGAAGTCAATCCAATGTGATGGCAAACACCACAAGGTGCAGGCTGCATGGCAGATTGCTTACCACCTGCTGTTTGGATTTGTCCTTTGCCAACCAGCCAGCAGGGATGACATCACCTTGCAACTATCTGTAGAGAAATTTTGTAGTTAATGGGGACAGGACTGTAGACAAGCTATTTTTCTGCACAGAGGTCTATCTTAGTCTGACACAAACATCGAGGAGTCAGCTATCCTGAACTGGGCAGAAGAGTAACTACTGACTCTTGAAAGCAGGGAACATAGTACTTTCCTATGCACTTGTGCATTTTAGAATAAGAAAGTCTTTCTTTTTTAATTTATTTTATTGATGCCACCTGCAAACTGTCAGCTCAGACCTGGGAAAGCAAAATTTGGTTGCATGGAGAAAGGATGAAAACACTTCAGCATAATGGGCTTGCCAGACAAATACAGTGGAAACCATCTCCATAAATAAGCTAAAGCCACAGTCAGCTGACAGCCAGCTCCTTCAAGAGTAAGAAACCAATTCTAGTCTAGTCTTGCCTATTTGCTGCTTCAGCTCATTTTGGACCAGTGTTCTGGCGTGGCAGTCACAGCTCCAAACCATTTGCTTACAAAGAAGGGAATATTTCTGCTGCTGTTTTTAGCCTTTGCTGCAAAGCAGCTGAGGTACAGAATGAACTAATAGTTTCGTGATTATGTTGTTTCACCAAAGCACTGTCTATGGTTCGTAGTGATGTTGCACAAGGCGGCTCCGGCAGCCCCACTTCTTATCAAATGAAGAATCTCGTCAATTTTTCTTCCTTTGCCAAAACATGTGAAGAGCAAGCTTCAGTCACAGAGAACTCCCAGCAGGTAATACGTCTCATTAACGTACGCAATCTTTAATGCAATTTATACCAATGCTGAATTTCACTCATTATCATAACTTTTTTTTTTTTTTAAACCAGGAAGACTATAAAATACTGCTAATGAAATTGACTCTAGTAACAGAAACACCCATTCCTAAAAAGTAAGACATTTAACAATACATTACATAATTTTGCAGTTGCCGGTGCATATTGCTGGCAGCTAGTATGCACCTCTGGTAACTGCTCAATGAATTTTTCCTTAAGAATTTAGGCAACACATACTAAATCGATTCCTTTCATGACAGATTACTTAAAAACACCTGCATACAAACCGGATATGACTAGAGGTAGAAGAGTCACCCTCATCTCTCATGCAATCCACATACAGTTTAAATTTCAAGGACCAAAACTCTATCACTGTTTCCTGAGATTTCTATCTTATTTCACAGCAATGGGATCTCACCTCACACTCTTTCTTTTCATGCAGTTTGCATGACAATTTTTAAGGGGTGTAGACTTGCAATGTTAAAATCAATTAAAAAAGCAAACTGACCTGTGAGGCAGAAGAGTTAAGCTCAATGAATGAAGGACCTCTCCCTGCATTCACTGAATAATGATTTTATCATCATAGTCCTCTGTGGCATTTGGCTCACTTAGCCATTGAAAGCTGACTGCCTAAGACTAACAAACCTGGAGAATTTCTTTGCACATAGCTTTTCCGTTAAAAACAACTGTTAACCAGGATCTTTGTGGAACATCCCTGATGATTCAACTGGCAACTGGCTATATGCAGATGAAAACCTGTGAGGTTATTGTCACTCAGTTACCAGTAATCTTGAGTCATCTTTATTCCCAGCTATCTCCTCTACTTATTCAGTGACATCTCTAATGGCCTTCAGTCAAGCACTAGCCCTCATTTTCTTTTCAAGGAGTATGTTAGAAAACTAGGAGGAAATGGATAACCATCTAACCTAGCATTTTCACTGTGAAAAGCAGTTACTAGCTCCTTTGTATCTTCTCTTCAGCAAATGTGGGGGTTTTTTTCCAGCTTTTAGAGTTAGAGCAGGTCAAAACCTAGAGTTTCCCTTTTGCAGACCTTCCCCTTAACAGCCTTTTGTGACTGGTTTGAAATGGAGGTGGATTTTATTGTTGTTTCTTGTGAAATAATTCCACAAAAATCACATCCCAATCTATTTCCTTCTGTGTATTTCTGTGGGGTTTTTTTCTCCTAAAAAACCAAACCAAACAAACAGCATTACTTTCCTTAAGTAAAACCCAGCTTGAATGGAAATCCTTCAGAAATGGATTTCAGAGGTCATTTTGTGTGAAGGCTGAGGAAGGGCAGAAGCGGCAACTGTGAGCAGTGTGAAATTGACCTTAAAGCTTTGCAATGTCAAGCATGCAAATTTTCTCTTCACAAAGGAGATCTGAGAGGCAAGAACATAAAGTCAATTAACTGATTTTACTGATTGCTAGTGCCTGCAGCTAAGTTATCAACACATTTTTAATGATAAGGCTGAGTTCTAATTTCTAGCCCGGCTACTTTCCTGGATGTCCAGAACTCTTTAAATTGAGCATTATTCCAGGCTTACTGGTGGATGAAAGCAAACATTATGTTTTTAAATACTTTCCTCCTTCACTCCTTTCCTACCTCCTTTTAGTTTCCACTAATTACATTGTGAATCTGTTACCTGCCTTCTTTGTTCCAAGTAGACCAACTGAGCTGCCACTAGTTGCAGCTAGAAATATCAAACCAGATATTTCTCATCTTCTAGAACGAAGAACAAATTAAGTTGGAAGAAAGTCAGCTTAGCACCTTGAAGTCATGCATGTGAATTAAATGCTTCCAGTTGTATAGGATTTGAAACCGTGCACATCTACACTAAAGATCTTCTGTGATGCATGTCCTACCCTATTTGTTCTTGAAGTCTGTCTTACAGACACTCCTTTTCTGGTATTCCTGGACTCATAGAGAATCAGGGCCTACTAGTAACTGGCAAAGGCAGAACGCACCTACACGTTTAACAGCACTACTGCTGCTAGACGAGTGCCTAGGATTACATGGACACTGTTCAGAAAGGAACCTGGAAGTCATACTCCTTCCTCTGCCCCTCCTCCAAACCCTTTTGATCTAAGGTCTGACTTTAGTATCCAAAGAGATTACTGAAATTTCATGAAGAACAACCCTCAGAGTTGAACTGTTTATAAATCAGTTTCTGCTCAGTTTTCTGAGCACAGTTGGAGTCTACATGAACAAACAGAACATATATCTGATAGTGAATAGTCCTGGTTTCAGAATACCAATCAACAGCAATAACTATTAGAACATGCCAGGCCCAAGGTTTTCAAAGAGCAGAACCCAAATGGCAATCGCAAATCACAGAAGTGAACAGTGACAAAAGCCAGTGCTTTGAAGAGCTGTAACACACACATTCTCTAAGAGAAGATGCTGGGACCTGACTTAAGTAATGTGATATTGTTACTATGTGAATTCTGAATGTCACTATGGTTTCTCAAATGTTGCAATAACTATTTCCCAAGTTTTTGTTCAACTGAGGGGAAAGCAGTGACAAAACAGTGCCACTACAGACAATATTCACTCCTTCCTCTCCTTATTGCAACCATTGCCATGAGTTCCCTGCACCAAATTGCTTTCAAACTCTCAAGCACAGATGTTTACACAAACACAATACTTGATATATGGCTAATGGTCACACCTCGTTCAAAATGTTTTGCAACACAACCATAAAACCAAGTGACTTTGAATTACAGGTTTTCCACATATTTTCCTTCAGTTTTCAAAACCTAATGAGGACAGGAAAGGAATTATGAAAAGAGCTCATCAGACTCTTCTTTTTTGATCTTATGCCTGAAGTCTGATACAAGAATGTTCAAGAAGTATTAATTAGATATTAAACCTTGTGTTTGTGGTTTTGTTTTGTTTTCCCAGAAAAATCTTAATGTTAATTCACAATCAGAAAAACTGGCCAAGCCTTCTGAACACTGTTTTTTCTGAAGAAAGTGCTGTTTTGTCAGAACAGATTTTCTGCATTCATTTTGATGAAACGTCCCTTGGACATTGAAAAAAAGCAATAACGGGAGGAAGGGAGGAAGGGAGGAAGGGAGGAAGGGAGGAAGGGAGGAAGGGAGGAAGGGAGGAAGGGAGGAAGGGAGGAAGGGAGGAAGGGAGGAAGGGAGGAAGGGAGGAAGGGAGGAAGGGAGGAAGGGAGGAAGGGAGGAAGGGAGGAAGGGAGGAAGGGAGGAAGGGAGGAAGGGAGGAAGGGAGGAAGGTCCACAAACCAACCAGCCGGACAACTCCCCAAAAAACACATTCTAGCAATGGAGGAAACACATGTTGGTTTGGTTTTCTGTTCTGAAATGCCTTTCCATTTCATAATTTTATTTCATATGGTATGGTGTCATTTTGAACAAAACCTATAATGTTTCTGCCAACTTACAGCAACAAATACATAAATTAAAATCTCAACTGAAAAAGAAAAAAATATTTCCCCCCCAGCCAGGTGAGCGATTACTGTGAAATATCCTTTACTGCAGACATTCACACAGTGACCTGTCTACTGCTCTTCCTGTCTCAGCTCTGCTTTTTCAAGCACAGAATACACGACACTGACATTCTCTGACAGTCACTGTCTTCACAGTACAATAAACATTGCCACATAACCTAAACTTAATATTTTGTTACTGAAGAAAACCATAAACCCATAAACTAGAGTAAGAGATTTTCACTAAAATAAATAAATAAATCTTGCTACTTGTAGCTAAAGAAATAAACTTTAAATCACTATCACTTAATCCCAATTGAAAACAAACAAACAAATCAAAAAACCATAAAAAACACCAGGGTGTCATTCTTCCTTTTTCCCTGAATCAGACACATATGACATTTAACTAAAAAAAATATGCTGGTGAAGGTTGAGATAGGGTTCCACAGAAAGCTAGGGGAATGACATAGCCAGGACAGCTGACCTAAAAGTAGCCGAATAGATACTCAGTACCATATAAAGGGTCATGCTTGGTTTAAAACTGCAGACTGGGGAGGTGAGAAAGGGTAGGGAAAGTTCTCTCTCTCTCTCTCCTGGGGATTAGTGGTGGTGTGGGACACTATTTTGCTCTTCAGGACTGCATAGCTCTTTGCTATCGTGTTTCAAACATGAGCTGCTGTCTGGGATGGGGGGAGGTTTTGGCACAAGCTGCAGGCTGGAGTTCAGGATCACTGCTCAGGGGAATCATTGCTTGGAAGGCATTGGTGTTTTCATGTGGTGAGAGGCTGTATTGTGTTTCACTCACTTTGTACATTCTTTCTCCATCACAGAGGCCATTTTGTCGGGCAGGTAAGACTCGCCCTTGGTGAAGCCATGCTGGCTGTACTGAATCACCTCCCTGTCTTCCATGTGCCCTAGTGTAGCTTCCAGGAGGATCTGTTCCATGATCTTAGCAGGCACAGAAGTGATGCTGACAGGTCGGTAGTTCCCAGGGTCCTCCTTTCTACCCTTTTTAAAAATGGGTGTGGTGTTTCCCTCTTTTCTGTCATGAGGGACCTCACGCGACTGTCATGACTTTTCAAATATCATGGACAGTGGTTTTGCCAATTCCCTCAGGACTCTGGGATGCATCTTGTCAGGTCCCACAGACTTACGTATGTTCAGGTTCCTCAAGTGGTCACTAACCTGATCTTCACTTACAGTGGGAAGGACTTTGCTCCCCGAGTCCCTGCCTTCGGGTCCATCCACTCGAGAGGTGTGGGAGGAGAGCTTGCCAGCGAAGACTGGGGCAAAAAAGTTGTTGAGTACCTCAGCCTTCTCCTCACCCCTTGTTACCAGTTTGATAGTCATGTTCACCAGGGGAGGTACACTTTCTTTGACCTTCCTTTTCTGGCTGACATACCTATAGAAGCTCTTACTGTTATTCACATCCCCTGCGAAGTCCAGCTCCAGCCACACGTTGACCTTCCTGACCACGCCTCTGCCACTGCCACCAGGCAGTGTCCCTGTATTCTTGCCAGGGTACTGTCCCTGCTTTCACTGCCTGTGCATTTCATTTTTGCCCTTTAGTTTGACCAGCAAGTCTCAACTCAGCCATGCCAGACTCTTGCCTTCCTTACCTGATTTCTTATAGCTGGGGACCACAAGCTCTTTTGCTCTATGGAAAACATCCTTAAAGATCTGCTGGGTCTGTTCTGCTCCCTTGTCTCTGGAGGCAGTTTCCCAGGGGGTCCTGTTTACCAACCTACTTGAACAGCCAGAGGAGCTTTAGGTTAGACATCAGGGAAAGGTTCTTCACCCAGAGGGTGGTGGAGCACTGGAACGAACTCCCCAGGTGTGTAATCATGGCCTCAAGCCTGACAGCATTCCAGAAGAGACAGGTCCTTTCCAACTCAGGACATTCTATGATATTTATTTAAGCTAGAAGTTTGCTTTCCTAAAATTCAGAGTCCTGACTTTTTGTCTGACCCACATCCCTCAGGACTGCAAACTCCACCAGTGCCTGACCACTGCATCCCAGGCTGTTTCCAATCTTGATGTCTCCTATTAGCTGACTTGCATTGGTGACCATCAGGTCCGGTATCACATCCCCCCTGGTAGTGCTGTCTATTACCCGGCTTAAGAAGTTACCCTCAATGCACTCCAGAAGTCTCTTGCATTGCCTACAGCTCCCTATGCTACTTTTCCAGCAGATGTTGGGGTGGTTGAAGTCCCCCCAGCAGGAGGAGAATCTGCGAGCACAATGTCTCCTGTAGCTGGAGTAAGAAGGTTTCATCAATAGTCTCCTCTTGATAAGGCAGCCTGTAGTAAACACCAACCACAAGGTTCCCTTTGTTGCCTTAATATCTAATTCTTACCCATAAGCTTTCAACCTGCTTGTGGTTATTCTTCAGAGACAGCTCTTCACAATCCAATCATTTGTTGATGTAGAAGGTAACCCTTTTGCCTTTCCTTCCTCATCTGTTCCTTCTGAACAGCCTGTAGCCATCAACAGCTGCACTCCAGTCATGGAATTCATCCCACCAAGTTTCAGTAACAGCAACTAGGTCATAGCTTTCTAGCAGCATGGTGGCTTCCAACTCCTCCCTGTTTGCTGCCCATACTATGCATTAGCATAGAGGCACTGCAGCTGGGCTGCCAGCCATGTCACATTCTTAGAGAAACACACCTTAATTCCTTTGAGGTATTTCACCAGTGTTCCCTTTTGGCTCCTATTACCTCAGGAGCCCCTCACTTATCTCCATAAACCTTTAAGTGTTCTCCAGAGTATGCAGCACATCTCAGAGCACCAGGCTGAGGACCCTCACTACCATCCAGCCCCTCTAACCTTGGCGTGTCATCCCAGAGCTTTTCACAGGCAAACCTTATGCTATTCCCCTCCTGTTTCAAGTCTAGCTTAAAGCTCTGTCAATGAGACCCACTAGCTTATGAGCAAAGACCCCCTTTCCCCTTTCAGAAAGGTGAATCCCATCTGATGGCAGCAGGCCTGGTGCTGTGTAAGACCATCCCATTATCAAAAAACCTGAAATTTTTGCAGTGACACCCGCCACAGAGCCATGTATCAGTAGACCGGGTCTCTCTGTTCCTTTCAATGTTGATTGTCCTTGGATTATACATTGCAGCTTCATCATCACCCACATGGAAGAGCAATAATGAACAATAGTCTGAGGGCCGTACCAGGCTAGTGAGTTTCCTCATGATGTTCTTAACCTGGGCCCAAGGGAGGCAGCAGACTTCCCTACGAGATGGGTCTGCCTGGTATATTGGACACTCTGTTCCCCTCAGAAGGGAGTCACCTACAACTATAATCCACCTTTTCTTTCTCATTGAAGTGGTCATGATACAGGGTGTAGGCCTTTCTGACCTTGCCAACACCTGTGGATGATAGACCATCATCCTCATCATCCATTGACTGACCTTCCACATCCAGAGCCTCATACCTATTGGACAGAGGCACTTGAGAAGGCAAAGTAGGCAAGGAGGGGGTTTGCCTGCTGCAGCAAGTGTGGACTTGCCTCCGTTCACTCCTTTCTCTTGAGCTACTGCCTTCTGCCTGGTGGGGCAGGAGCTGGGGAGTGGGATGCAGGATCCCCTTGACATTGTTTTTGTTTGGTTGGGTTTTTTGTTGTTTGTTGTGTTGTTTTGTTGGGTTTTTGTTTTGTTTTGTTTTTTTCTGATGGCTGTTCCTGTTTCTGTCTCAGGGAGGGCAGAGCATGATTCCACCAGTCTTAATTTCTCAAAGTCCCTGATGCTCTTTAATCTCTCTACTTCCTCTCATAGCTCTGCCACCAGGCTGAGCAGCTGGTCCACTTAGTCATATCTTATGCAGCTGTTTTCACTACTGCATCCGTTACTAGTTAAAGGCTCTGGCATGCCCTGCATTCACATTTCAACAAAAGATGAGGGAGGCAGGAGGTCTTGCAAGTCAAATATTAATGAAGATGTAAGATTACATGGCGATGAAATGAATGGACTTCTGACTGACCTCAAGGTAAGCATGCACAGGTGCAAAATAACCAAATCAGAGACTGATCAGATGCCTCTAGGCAAGGGAATCAGAACACAAAATAGTACAATGCATTTGGCACTTTGAAAGGCTAGCTTCTCACAGCTAAAAGTAGTCATAAACCAGGCTGATTGTGGGGAAATATTTCAACCAAGGATCATGAGTGAAACCTGAGAACTGTCCAGTAACTCAACTCTTTGTGCTTAAGGAAGATCTCCACAATTACCAAAACTCTTCAAAACCTTACTTTGATTGGAAAACTATCTTCATTAAGGAGAGGGTTAGAAAACAACAATGAATTATAAAATTCAATGTCCTAAATAGGAGCAGAAAGGGAAGAGAGCATTATGGCCATGAGTAAAAATCAGATGTGAACAACAGCATCAAACATAATTTTGTCAGTAGTTTACAGATGGTAATGGTCAGTGAGATGGCAAGTAAATAGAAGCAGGTTTCTAGCAAAGGAAGCACGTTTGCATGATAACTTAGGTGTGGTTAAATTACACGATCGTTTATTCAGCTAAATACTTTTAGAGAAAACACTGATTTCATTCGCAGGATGTCAGGGGAGCTCCTGGAAAGAAAGAAAACTTATCACCCACTAAGGGAGAGGACATGAGTTCTAATTGCAATATCATGAGCTTAAGAGGATTATGTGAGCTTTGGAGGGGTCATAAGAGAACGATCATCATCACAGGGAGATGGTATACAGAATTAATAGACTGCATCAAGAGGCCAGAGTCAGCACTAATTTTGACAAAAGTATGGCAGAAGAGCTGATGAGTAGTGAAAGAATCTTATGCTCTAGAAAACACGGATTGGAGGAGGTCAATCGCTTAGCTACCTTACCATAGAGCAAGTTACGAGGAGACTTAAATACCACCAGGAAACATTTTTGAAGACTTAGGAATACAACATTCAAAGGGACTACAACATGCATTCAGATGTCCATAACTGCAAAATATAAATTTAACTGTCACCTTTTCCTCTTGAAGTTGTGCTTTAGCTGTGCTGATGCAAGAATTAAGTAAAATACTTAAAAAATGAAAGTCGTATTCCAAAACTTAGAAGAATTTAAGACAAAATTTAAACCTACATATATGTGAAGCATGTGCTATTAATGCCTCAACTTTTGAAAATATCTAGAGGATCACTATATCAGAGAATACACAAATCAAACTACAAAAGGGACAAGAGGAGCTGAACAGCATTTATAAAGCAGGTATGTTCCATTTCAAGGCAGAACTCTGTATTACAGAGAGATCCCAACAACAATAGCACAGGAATTGAGATTTTTAAAAATAGTTCTACAAAATATTTTTCTTAAGCCCTAGAATACAATCTTAAAACTAGATTAACAAAAGCACTTCTACTCAGCCCAAAGTGGGGATATAAAACCAACCTGAAATTTGCTGAACTAAACAGAGACTAAACCAGGGTTTCAGAATAAACCAGGGTTGAGTAGGCATGGCCCTTTATTTCTAATGAAGATAGGAAGGTAAAAAGGATCAGATGCTCTCTATGGAAGTGTTATTACCATCAACTATCACACCATCCCAGCAGTAAAATGTGTCTCCAGAACAGACCTAAGAAGAAACCATGTAAAAGCCAAACTGGTAGGAGTAATGCTAGGAAGGAAAAAAAAAAAAAAAAAAATCAAGCAGGCCTGTTTCTCAGACATACTTGGAAGGGCAGGTTCCACACCAGACCCTGTCTTCTTAGAAGGGAAGAAAGGAGACAATTCTCTTTGTACCTGTACAGCTTATACCAAGGTCAAGGGCATTTTTGTTCTCCTGCACTGAAAAATGTGGAAACCTTCCCTCTGCTAAAAATGCAAGTGAGTTTATGTCCCTGCCCATGGCAGAGCAATTGGACTAGATAATCTTTGAAGGTCCCTTCCAAGCCAAAGCATTTATGATTCTGTTCTAAGATATGTTGAAACCAACATCTGTAATGTACCCTGATCATGCTAAGGTAGGTGAGGTAAGTTCAAAGCAGCACTAAGACTGCAACAATGCTCATTTCCTAATTCTGTAGATCTTCCTTGATCTTGGGCTTTTCAGTTTCTAAAATTTTAAGAATACTGTTTAGGTATACTACAGTATACGAAGTATACAAAGCCTTCCTTCCATGTATGAAGCAAAACGAATAAAATCCCCCAAGAATACAGTTGCTTATTCCGCCTGAAGCACAAGCAGCAGGAGCATTTCAAATCAGAAAAAACCAAAATACACACACAAAAAACCCCAAACAAAACAAATTCCCAAACAAACAACGAAAAACCCCACTACGAACAAAACGAAATCCCCAAACCAACAAGTTTATTTAGTTAAATAGGCACAAAATGAAGACCAAAAATCTCTTCACATTCCCAAATTGCACTCTAATTCAGTATATATCATGCAGACTGACAGTCTCAAACTCTGCGTGGCCACCTGAGCTGAACCAGTGCAGGAAACTACATCATTTTCTCTTCTTGTATTGTGGCTTCTAAATAGCTTATAAAAAAAAACCCAGAGAAATTATGGCTTATAAATTAAATTGATTATGTTTTACTGAAAAGTACTTACTTCAGCGAAAGAGAATAGTCATTCTTGCTTGTTTGACTATTTCTTACAAGGTAGCTACACTCTTTACATAAACGTAACAGGTTTTCTGCATCTGTCCGACTGATTGCTCCATGATACCATCTAGGAAAAAGCAGAGAGATTAATACAGTACACACTCCAATTCATACTCCTTTCAATACTTTTTTTCTTTAAGGTATGAATTGTGGTTAATATCACATGGACATTTTAAAGATCTAACATATTACGGATAAAAAGCACATTGCTTGCATTAGCTGAAGTTAACTTTACAACTTGTGGAGGCCTGTAGTTCCTGTCAGCTGATGGAAAAAGATTAGATCAGGAGAGGGTGCAACAGGATTGGTGTACATATTTATGTAAGAAATTCCCACTCAGTGCAACACATCATAATCTTTATCTTGCAAGCAGTAGATCCACAATGTACACATTTACTCCATTGCATCCCTGTGATATATCAATATTTCACTAATATACAAAAGCACAAAGAGAAAACAAAATCACATCTGAAGAATATGAACAGTTAATAGTGGAAAAGATCTGCTAAAATAAATCTTCAAGAAAGGAGAAAAGTTACAAAGTATGAAGATCTGTAACAAAGATACTTGCTCTAAATGCAGCTGTGACAACTCAGAGCACTTTAAGTAGATCTCTGGTGGACCTGTAGAGGAGGCGTGATCAATTCAGGGAAGCAAGGAAATGAGGAAAGGAGAGGTGGGTCCTTCACTAAACTGACCACTGCAAACAAAGAACCTTATTAGCACATGCTGCTCTGTATCAGCAATTAAAATATTGCAGTCCAATGGTGAACGCTTTGAGACTTCCCCCAAGTTTCTTGAGCAATGTAATGTGCCTGGTCCTGCACTGCAACAATCACACCCCTGAGGAACATCTCTTCCTGCAGTTGTCAGATGCACTTTGGAGCACAATGTGACACTACCATGCCTAAGAAGGTTAATTCATAAAATCAGAAGTGTTCTGTGTCTGTTACTACCAGGAACTGTCAATGGCCTTGTGCAAAAAAGTTCTTTCATTTGTTCCAACTGTATTTCTCTGCTGAATTTATTCTGAGGGAGATGTTCCAACTAAAAGGTAAGTTAACAAAGACCAAACAGATCCCTTTGACAGAAGTCATGCTCTTAACTACCTTGTGCTGATGTCAGCTCCATTGTCAAATCTGATTAATGTACTACACAAAAGTTGATGCTCAACTGAAAAATTCGTTGTGTTTCTGGTTACAACCGAAGTCTGCATTAGAGAAAGCTAAAAGAGGGTTGTACTATTGTATATTCAAGACAGACTAGAAAGGAAGACCCTGACAACTCCATCACTTCACAAATATAATTCAGACACAGATGCAAATGTGGCAGTGTTCTCCCTATCTCCCGTTAGATAGTTAAGGCTGGAGGATATTTCTCAACTAACAAGACTAGGTTGTCTTCTGAGTGTAAGGGAAGAATATAACACTTAGTGTAAATCAGAAAATGGATCTGGGAGAGTCTAAAAATTATTCCTGTTAGCTATAAATATTTTTTATTTTCTTTTCTCCCAAAAGCCAAATAAAACCAAAATAAAATACGACCTAGCAAAAAAACAGGGAGATCCCTCTGAATATCAGAATCCAGGGTAAGTATTTCATATATGCTTCAGATCTAGCACTCCCCAGTTGGCAAAGAGGTTCATGGAAAAAGAATGCAAGGCTGTCTCCTTGCAGTAAAAGCTGCTTTTAACACAGTTGGAAGAAAAACAACGAAGTATGAAAACAAGTGCTGGTGGAAGAACTTCTGATTCAGAAGTGATACCCGGAAGCTGTTGTGGCTACAGCTGAGAGCAAACAGCAATATCCAGAAGTGTAATTGCTTGTGAATCATATGCACATGTAAATGGGACACTCAGATTGCTCCTGCTCTGGATAGATAGTGAGATAAGCATAGTGCTATAATCAGCTTGTATTAGGTCTGTTTGTCCTGGGTCTATCTACTTTTTAAATGCCAAAATACAGATATTTGTGCAGAAAGGTCAAAGATTCAAATGTCAACGATGCGATAACAAAATAGTGAAATGACAGCTTGTCAAAGATACCAATGCAAGAGCATGGGACATAAAAACCTGAAGATATGTATGACTTCTAAGATATCCTGGAAAACACAGGCACACAATGCAAACCTGAAAGCAAAATTCAAACATAATCACACACTTTGACCTTTATCAGGACCTCCTCCTAGGATAGAGAGCACCCTGATTGTGGTTTATAGAAAGTTTTTCCTGATGTCCCTTACTTTCTCAATGGCCAGGTTTTGGCCACTATGTGGCCACAGCTCCACTGAAGACAGGACAGCTGCACCAATTATGAAGCATAATCAGTTATTACAGCTCATACAATGCACAACACTAGTCTGTTTCTGAATTGGTCAGAGCAAAATCTTGTAAAGATCTTGTAAATCAAGGCTGGGAGAGATTCACTTTCAATGAGACAATGGAAACAGCAGCACACACTTTCTTCTTTTCACCATTACTGAGGAAATGGAACAAATTTGTTCAGTTCCCCTGGGTCCATGAGTTACTAAGTTCACAGTTACAGATTGCTTGATCACAAGCAACTAAAAGTATTTTCTTGATATATTAACACACATCAGTATTTCTGACTGTTTCTGGGAAACTTCCTAATCTACCTATCCACTTGTCAACTTGCATGTTTCCTTTCCTCTAGATCTTGTACTCCCTTCTATGAAAACAGACTCATTTTTTTTAGAGAAAAATGGAATGGCTTGGCATGTGCTGTAGAGACATCCCATGTTGCTAAAACTTATGCAGTCTGAATAATTATTAATAACTAAGGTACAATAAATTTAAACTCTTCCATTTTCTGACACATTATTTTTAACTGTGCATTTCAGGTTTGATCCTGTTTAATTCAAAAGAATCTCGTGTGATTAATGCTTGAAAAATCAAAGGAAAAAACCCTAGCTCTCCAGTTTTCAGTTATTATCATCATCAATTGCAGTTACATATAACTGCAGTTATACTAAAAGAGAGAACTATACAACAACGTATTTATGAGTCAAAAGTTATTTACAGATGCACAACTTCCTGCAGTATTTTAAATGTATGGGGGGTACGGTGGGCTGGAATTACTGAAATCTGAGGACCAAATTCTACATTCAAATTTATACGCTTATAGTCATTTACCTAACAGTATCAATGAGTGATTTCACAATAGTGGTTGCTACTGCCTCTGTTGGAGATACACCTACATTCTGTCAATGAGCAGATGGTTCAAAGGCTGAGGTTGATTAGATGGAATATGACACCATGTGGATGATATTGTTCTGTTTTAAGTTTTCAAACATTGCACATAAAAATAGGATATCAAAAGAAAAGGAATTTCTGAAACTACCTTCTTGCAGATGCAATTGACAGATGGGATTCTCTCCTACTGAGGATCTGAAATGCAAAAGGATTGCTAATCCACCCAATATTGCTACCATTCAGGAACAAAGTATTCTCATAAAGAGCACACTCACATGTACACTAAATTATGCCCTCCCTCTTCCGTGAAAATAAATTCTGCATATAACTTAGAATGACAGTGTCTGGAGTGGGACTGCCTTCAAGGATTCAAGACACAGCTTCCTCACTTTACTGCATTAATCCATGGGCTTCTCAGTGCTCAAAAATATCAGTATAACCTCTGTAAATTGCTCCACAAGAAGACTTTTCTTTCTTTGTGTAACAGGGGATTCTGGCCCCTTCTATGAGACTGCACCTTGAATATGATACAGGACAGTGGGTCATTTCATTATAAAAGTCAGTCTGCCCAAATGGTTCGAGGAGGGTAAAAATGAGGCAGAACAGAGCTACCCTCATGGATACCAGACATTCACTCTAGGAAATTCCCCTAGAACTTGAGTCTGGAGCTGACAAAACTGCGTCTAAATACCACCTTCATTTGACACCGTCAGAGTAGAAATAAGTCTCTTTTCTGAAAGTTTTGTAAGTGGTCTTACCAGTCTCTCCCTGGAATAGTATTACAGATAGATGAAAGGCATGTCTGAGTTACTAGAAACATGCTATTCAGCCAGAAAAATATGGAATTTGTGCAGCTTTAAAGCACAATGTGCATAAATGCAATATAAACCTATTTTCCCTGATGCAATGTAATCAACCTGGTTGGAAGTGGAATAACTGCACATATTTGGCAGATAAAATTCACTGCTCCTGAGAGGAGTTTCCTGTTTAAGTCTATTTTGTTTCTCACAAAAGTTAGTTACAATTAGCAGAGTTAATAAGAATAGGGTTTTTGTGAGCACTAACACAAGGGGATACTGAGGAAAGGGAGCTGGAGGAAAGCAAGCTGTTCCTGTAAGTGGGGAGGCAAAGAGCTAGAGAGCAATTACTGTGCTTACTTACATCTGCTTTTCCAGTTGAATAGTTGGATCTATTCTCTCTCCCAGGATCCCACAAAACTCTGGACTGCCATGTTTGATGGGTTTAAAGCCTCCTCCAGGTGCTCTCAATTGCCTGCGCTGGTGATTTGAGGGAGATCCTTGTCGTTTCTCAATGCCATTAAACTGGGCTGCAAGATACACAAGAATTACCTCTCCAGTGGAGGGTAGCAAGGAGCAAAATAGTTGTAGCACTTAGAGAGGTTTCACACTTCTCAGGGAGAATAAACATGCATCCATTAGCATTAAGATGTAGTGGTTTATCTACAAAGTTATATGCATCATGTAAAGGTGTTTCTAACTATGCCAAATACAGTCCCGAAACTCTTGCTTTTCCAGCATTAAAATCCATACTCTTCTAAACCTTGTTACAATAACTAGTGCTTATCCTAACACTCGATACTTTCTTCCCCAAGAGAAGATATTGTTAAACAAGTACAAGTAACAAAGATAGGCTTTCAGTCATCTGCCATAATTGCAATAACAAATGAAAACATCAAGAATGCAGCACGGCAAAAGCACATACTAATTATGTCAGCATCCTCATTCTACAGTTACACTTAAAATCACAGATTCTACGTATCCATAATTTCAAAGAATTAAAGGACAGAATATTGACATAAAAAGCAAAAGGAGCTACCCCCACCATCTTTCTGACTCTCACTGCCTTCTGTGGTTTGCTTCTCATCAAAAACTAACACTCCCAGCTGCAGATGGATCATTGTTTTAAGATCATCTAGTGGGGGCCAGGCAAAAAAAAACCTTTCACTGTATCAGAAGGCAAACATCACAATGTGAGTTTCAACAGCAATATCAAAGAAAATGTTAAAAGGACAATTAAAGGCACTCCCTACAACAGCATGTTGTAGATCTCATCCATTTAGAAATCAACTTATTATAACACATAGCCAGTTAGGCCTGTAGCTGGTAGTACTTACTCTTTTAAAGCAATGCTATACAATAGGAAGACAGCTGTGATGTTCAAAAAGATAAAGCATGCAGAATAAAGATGTGTTGGACATGGAAAACGTTTTGGAGCATTTCTTGTTGTTTTAATGTGCTTTCCTCATGAGGCTTAAGACACTTCCAAATTCCCCCTCTACTCAGAGGAAGTAGGCACAGACTAGTGCAAAAATTGACCAAATGTATTCAATCATATTCTGAAGTACACATGGCAGAAATATGCTGGTTATTTCTTAAAATGAGAACTCAGATTTAACCTCATTACTCATTAATGAAAGCTGATTAGCATAACAAGGAGAATCATTGCTTCTGTGTACTTCGCAATGACATACATGAACAGCACTATTACTTCAACTGTAAGAAAAACACCTGGATGTAATTTGAGAACTCTGTGAAAACTGGTGAACTTAATGTCAGCTTTTGACCAAGTAACATCTTTCAGACAATGAAAAATTTAGTTAAAAAAAAAAAGTGAAATTCAGTTCTGATTGCAAACAGTAAAAAAAAAAATCTTTACAACACGATGGTTACAAGTAGAATCTGTTCTCCAAAAATAGCACAAAGTGAAATTTCAGATGATTTTGAATGTTTGTCTGAAAAGCTCAGACATGTCTCTGGACTCTTGCCCTATTTCTTTTGTGTGTGTGTGAAATAAATCGTCAGGAAGAAGCAGTCTGAAAGGGCTATCCAGGCAGATTAAACTGACAAGCATTATACCAAGTCAGGAACCAACCCACATAATGTTATCAGGACTGAGTTTTGGCTGCTATAAATCTCCTCTTAAAGCTGTAGTATATACCATGAAGGTTCAGAAGCTCAACTCCATGCAGCTGGGAGTGTAAATGATTTTATTGCTATAGTACTTCTGTCTACATAGCCATTACAGTATTGAACTGACTGGATACCTGACCCTTTCTCATTCTCTGTGTGGCCTCTGCCCTGTAGTGGGTGCCACACCCCTCTGCTGGTGACATGCAAGAAATCCCCTGCTTCAAGTTCCCCAGGGCTCCAGGTACCAGCTTTCTGTGCAACCATCATTGCAGCCAGCAGAGGTGATAAAGTTCGGCATCTACAGATCCTCTCTCAAGAATCATAGAATCATTTCAGCTGGAAGAGACCCTCAGGATCATCGAGTCCAATCATAACCTAACCTAACTCTGGCACTAAACCATGTCCCTAAGAACCTTGTCTAAACGCCTTTTAAAAACCTCCAGGGATGGTGATGACACCACTTCCCTGGGCAACTGCTTCCAGTGCTTGATAACTCCTTCCATGAAGAAATTTTTCCTAACATCCAATCTAAACTTCCCCTGGCGCAACTTGAGGCCATTTCCTCTTGTCCTATCACTTGCTACTCGGGAGAACAGACCAACACCCTCCATGCTACAACCTCCTTTCAGGCAGTTGTGGAGAGCGATAAGGTCTCCCCTCAGCCTCCTTTTCTCCAGGCTAAACAGCCTCAGTTCCCTCAGCCGCTCCTCATCAGACCTGTGCTCCAGGCCCCTCACCAGCTTCATCGCCCTCCTCTGCATTCTCTCCAGTACCTCAAAGTCCTTCTTATGATGAAGGGCCCAAAACTGAACAGTGTTCAAGATGGGGCCTCCCCAGTGCTGAGTACAGTGGCACGATCACTTCTCTAGTCCTGCTGGCCACACTATTCCTGATACAAGCCAGGATGCTGGTGGCCTTTTTGGCCACCTGGGCACACTGCTGGCTCATGTTCAGCCAGCTGTCAATCAACACCCCCAGATCCCCCTCTGCCAGGCAGCTTTCCAGCCACTCTTCCCCAAGCCTGTAGTGCTGCAAGGGGTTGTTGTGACCCAAGTGCAGGACCCAGCACTTGGCCTTGTTGAACATCATACAATTGGCCTCAGCCCAATGATCCAGCCAGTCCAGATCCCTCTGTACAGCCTTTCTACCCTCCAGCAGATCAACACTCCCACACAACTTGGTGTCATCTGCAAACTTACTAAGGGTGCACTCAATCCCCTCATCCAGATCATTGATAAAGAGATCAAACGGAACTGGCCCCAATACTGAGCCCTGGGGAACACCACTCATGACTGGCTGCCAACTGGGTTTGGCTCCATTCACCACAACTCTTTTGGCCCGGCCCTCCAGCCAGTTCTTTGTCCATCGCAGAGTACACCCACCCAGGCCATGAGCTGCCAGCTTCTCCAGGAGAATGCTGTGGGATATGGTGTCAAAGGTGTTACTGAAGTCTAAGTACACAACACTCACAGCTTTTCCCTCATCTACTAGGTGGGTCATCTTGTCATAGAAGGAGATCAGTTTTAGGTATTTTGTATACTTTGAAAGAAAAATTACTTCTGGGTAGCACACAATCCTTGTGTGGGAAGCTCACAGTAGCTCTACTATTATTCTTAGCATTTAGAAAATTATCAAAACTAGTATGTAAGGAAAAATTCAACTCACAGAACACTTGTGCCACACTAAACCACAGCAACAACCTGCAGAGAGGTAAATAGCCCTAAAGAATATCACATTTGAAGACTTCAGTGTCACCTGCTCAAGTATTTGATCCTCCCTGCTCTTTTGTGCAGTCCAAGGGCTTTCCTTACCCTCTTACCTTCAAACAAAATATTTGTTGCTCAAAAGTAGGTCTAACGCCAAACTGTCCAAGAACATGTGAAGAATGGCTGAACACGTCTCCAGCCAAGCAAACACTGGATAGGTTGGCAAAAAGTAACTGGAAGCCTTTCAGCTAACACAATCAACAAGAACTAACTGTTAACCTTCCTTGCAGAAGCTCTTCAGCACCAACCCGTGGTCACTGTAGCCCAGACATTCCCATGGCTTCTGTCTGTGGGGATGAATGAGGAAGCATACCATCCTTCTTCTTTGTGGGCAGAAATGCACACACAGCTAATATGACAGGGACCAGGTCTCTCAAGGTGGGAGAAAAGAAACCCCAAGCAGACATAAGGTAACAGAGTGGGACCAGGTGTCAGGTAGGAGGACAAATGAGAGTATAGGCAGAGATGCAGTTCTGTGGGACAAAAGAAAGTGGAAAAGAAGACCACAAACAAAAGAAAGAAAGATGGACAAGAAGAGGACATGGTGCCAGAGGGAAGAGAGTGGAAAACCCTCTAGAATTTGGAACAGGGAAATTCCCTGGAAAACAATGCAGAGAGCAGCCTAAGACCCATTGCAAATCCACTGCTGGTGGCTCTGCACAGCTCCTCAATGTGTTGTGGGCAGCTTGTTGGTCCTTCCAAGTAGCAGACATCTTACTTCTACAACGGAGTTACTGTGGACCGTGCTTCTGTGTAGTAGGGCTCACCTGTCAGGAGATGGAGGCTGCACACATGCTTTGGGCAATGGCAGCATTGCTGCCATCACAGAGACACATGAACTGGGGTAGACACCAACGCCATAGCATAAACCCAAAACAGATGGCTTTACACACATATGTGAGACTGATATTCAGCATCTGCAAAATAGACACCATAGCACTGGAAATCTGGTGATACATTTCACAGGATGGATACTGCAGACATCAGCTTGGCTTGGAAACAAACCCAAACAACCTAAAGATGTAAGAACAAATGAAGCAGAGAGGCAGAATGGCGCTCACAACAGGTTGCCACTGCTCTACTCCACTGTGCTAGAAGATAAATGTATTTCTGCCACCCACATGTGCCTGTCTATTAGGGGATCAGGTCAGAAGCACCCAAGAAGAGTATTGTCACAACAGGCTCTGTTTACAAAACAGTTGCCCTCTATAGCTGTCGAGAGAAGCCACTTCTCATTCCTGTAAGTGTAGTAATATTATTGCACCCAGAATTTCAAAATCACAGAATCATTCAGGTGAAAGGAGACCATGCGAGGTACCTAGTCCAACCTGCTCAAGGCAGGGTCTGCTATGTGATCAGATCAGATTGTTCAGAACTTTATCCAGTCATTCCTTCACATGAGATGAAAAAAATCTGAAGATGGAGACTGCAAGGGCTCCCTGGACAATTGGTTTCAATGCTTGACTGAGAAATGCTTGCAGAGAAAAAAAAAATCCTCATATCAAATCAGAACCTCTCCTGATTCAACTTATGTCTCATCTTCTCATCACATACTTGCTCATTTGTGAAGAACCTGGCTTCGTCTTCTTGAAGATCTCCTCATAGGCATTGGAAAGTTGCTATGACATTCCCCCAAATCATTCCCTTCTCCAGGCTAAGCAAGCCAGTTCTCTCAGTGTTTTCTCACAATTCACACGCTGCAGTTCCCTGTCATTTTGGTGGCTCTCTGCTGACATCAACATTTATCAACATCCTTCTTGCAGCAGAATTCTGGACACAGCATTACACATGTTGTCCAAGAAATGTGAAGTATAGAGGAACAGTCACTTTGCTTGATCTACTGGCTATGCTCATGTTCACAACAGGCCAGGATGCTGCTAGGCTTAATCACTGCTGGGGAGCACTCCTAGCCACATTTAGTCCACTTTCCTCCAGGACTCCTTAAACGCCTTCCAGTAAAGCTGTAAGCCAACAAGTCAGCTAGTCCTTGGTACCTATTATGACAGGGGCTAAGTCTTTGAGTTTGTCCTAGTTGGATTTTGTAAACTTGTTGTCAGCCCATTTCTTCAGACTGTCCAGGTCCATCTGAACACCAGCTTTGCACACACACTCCCTCCTCACCATTGGATATCATTGCACATTTGATGAGGTGCATTTCCTCTCCTCCTCCTCTGGGTTACTGAAAAAGATGCTGAACAGGAAGGTTCCAAAACAGATTGCCCAAGGAACCACACTTCTAACCATACTCCAGGAAGAATACGAAGCGCTAATGATTGACCTCTGAGGTCAATGACCCTGACAGGTTTTCATGCATCTAGTAGTCCACCTATCCACGCTACAGCATTCCAAACCAAGTAACACAGCTGATGCCACAGCACAACATGCTGAAGGCTAAAGTCAAGACAGATGACACCTACTGCTCTCCTTTCATTAACAGATCTAGTAGTTTCAATTCAGAAAGGAAACAGGTTTGTTAAGCAGGATTTAACCAGGGTAAATGCACACTGACGACTAATCATTGCTCTCAGGCTTCTTCCATGCCCCCTCCCAGAGCCACATCTCTTTTCGACGCCCCTTATCACCACAATTACCAACACGCACAGCTCTCCTTTCCAAGCTTTCTGCCATGTTGACACCTAAAAAGGAAGCAGAACAACCCTGCTCCTAGACGCAGCTTTTCACTAGAACATATCATTGAGGGGAAAATCATAGAGCATGTATGACTCTAGCACCTTACAAGAGCATCCTCGAACATGGTCAGACCAATTGATACAACTAGGCTCTACAAAAAAAAAAAAGCCTTGCCCTTTAGGATCACATCCTTACTGAATGAAGCAACAAAAGGGAAAAAACAGAGCAGTATAACCAACACCAAGCACAGACATTCACAGAGACAGAAAACAGTTTGTGACAGATCTCCCTGACTGATTAGCAGTTCAAAAGGATTAATCCAAACCCAAGTTCTACATATCCATAGAAATGTTGGCTATTATAACAAAAATAGTCCAAATACTAAAAAGCTCATCACTGAGTGGAAGCATGCTACTGCATTCACGTTCCACAGCTATTTTTTGTCCTGACCCTTTAAGAATTGCCCCATAATTTTAAGAACCTTGCAAAGCAACTCCCTCATCATAGAGCCACTCAACAATAAAGACTACCTGCATCACCTCTGTTAAAATGAGGGTAGCACAAGGAGTAGGAGAAACTTACTAACATGAACCAAGTGCTGAGATGGTTCACAACAGGTCAGCTGAAGCACCAAACAAAATGTGCAAAGTTCCACATCTCTGAAGCAGGTAAAAATCTGAGACTACCCACACTTGCTTTTCAGATATTTATCTCCACGCACACTAAAAGAGTAGAAATACTTGGATTCTCCCAAAGGTAAGTACATATGCTATGAGTGTAACAGAGGATTTCCTGGTTGGAATCTAGGAATCCTACCTGCCAGAGCTGGGATAGTGACTTTGTTCCACTCCCACGGCTGATCATATTCATCTGCAGGCCTGTCATCATCCTGTGGCAATTTTCTTTCTTGTAAACGGTGACTCATCATGCTTTCAGAATCAGAATCCACACCACTGCCTTCTGGTTCATAGGGTGTGTCATAGAGCTGCACGTTTTTCTGGTGGGACTGAAACTCTGTTGGCAAGAAAGAAAATCGCATCAGCATCACTACTAGCCATGCTTTATCATTACAGTCAATAATTTTAGAGCATGCAACTTCCATCTGCTCCTTAATAGACACATAATTATAGAGATGGCAAGCTTGTACAAGACTTCTAAATTCTACCTCTGCATTTGGCAAGTGGCCAGAAGCAAAAGTTTGCTCTAGTTAATAAACAGCACAGTCTCATGCCTCCACCAACATTACCCAGCTTGCACAGAGCCAGGTTACAGGAAGCACACAATCCCTGTCAGCCCGTGTAAAGCACACTAAAAAGCAACTGCACATGAATCCCCAAGAACATCAAAATTTGTGTATACAGTTAACTCTTCAAGAGCAGATTGTTCAGAAGTGCAATTCAAGCATACAAAAAACCCTCACAAAAAATAAATCTCACAGTATGATTATTATAATTATATAAGCTGATAATAAAATTATCTGCAGTTACCTCTAGAGAATAGCAGCAGAAAATGACCTAAGACTAGAGAAATATTAGTTAAAAAAACTGGAAAGGAGCCAGTGCAGAGCTACCAAGATGGCAGGATGCTGGGCCCTATGATAAGGAGATATGGGTTTGATTGTTCTGTTGAGGGGAAGGCCAAGAGGAATTTACCAGCAGCTCTCAGCCGCCTGAAGGGCAGTCAGAGCCAAATACTTTGAGCAGTATCAGAAGATGCAATAAAGAGAAACAGACAAGATGAGCTTGAAAGATCCAAGTGGGACATTGGGGGAACCTTCTTCCCCTGGTGTGTAGTGCAGTCCTCTGACAGGTCACCAGGTGTCATGGGAAGTGTCTCCATTCTTTGGAGTTTGCAGAGCCTCGGCTAGACAAGCCAGGGTGACTCCATCTACTGATACAAAACTGGATGGAGTGGGTTACAGACCAGATGACTGTGCTGCCATTCAGAGAGACCTGGAGATGTTAGAGAATTGCGGTTTAACTGGCTGGAAAGCAGCTCAGAGAAGGACTTTGGGGTCCTGTATGACTGCAAGTTGAACATGAGCCAGCAATTCACCCTCAAGGTAAAGAAAACCAACACTAACCTGGGCTGCATTAGGAGGAGTGTTGAAAGCAGGTCGAGGGAGTGATTCTTTCCCTCCATTCAGCACTGGTGAGGTCACATCTGGACTGCTGGGTCCAGTACTCACCTTCTCAGTGCAAGAAAGACACAGACATGCTGGAGCAAGTCCAGCAAAGGGCCATGAAGCTGGAAATGGGACTGAAGCATTTCTCATAGGAGGACAGACTGAGAGCTGGGACTGGACAGGCTGAACGAGATAAGTTTCAGTGGGGACCTTATCAATGCCTATAAACACCTGATGGAAGAGAGTAAAGACAGAGTCAGAGTTTTCTTGGCAGTGCCCAGTGACAGGACAAGAGGCAACAGGCAAAAATTAAAATATATGAAGTTCCATCTGAACAGAAGAAAATACCTTTTTACTGTCATACTGGTCAAACATTGAAACAGGTTGCCTAGAGAGGTTGTGGAGTCTCCACCTTCGGAGATATTAAAGACCTGACTGGACATAGTCAAGAGCAACCCATTCTAGCTGACCCTGCTTGAACAGGGTGTTTTATTAGATGATATCGAGAGGTCCCTTCCAACCTCAGCCATTCTGTGATTATCCTGCCCACTGAAGGGAAAAAATTATTTGCAGCAAATTGCAAAGTTACTTAAAAAACAATACACAATATAACACCTCCGGAAGAAGGGAACCTTTTAACCTGCAAATGAAGCAAAGATTTAGAGCAATTCTCTCCATTACTATAACAAAAGCTGTTCATAAATTCATTTAGCAGCAAGACCTTTCTAACCAAGTAATTGGTCCAAACCATTTCAAAAGTACTGTGAAATTCCTACAATATGACAGTGCCCTTATCACCTGGAGAAAAATTACTAAGTTTACACATTATAGCTACAGTAAACTTGAAGAAATATACACCAAAACCAATAATGTAAATCCAAGCAAGATAGGTCACGATAATTCCTAGTTATGAATGAAAACTAACATTACCACCTTTCAATACAGGCAAAACCTCAAAAAGAGTATCTTAAAAGGGCAGCTTATTTGGAAAAAAAAAAAAAAAGCTTTAAGTTAAAACACAGTCTTTATATTTCGGCTATATTTTGAAATGAATTTTGCTCAAGGAAAAATGCTGCATTAAGAAAAAACTGTGTTTGAAAGAATACACAGCTGATACTTCCATGAATTCTCCTGGATCAAAAAGATAAGTAGTTTATTTCTTCTAAAATCAGGAACTTATGTATCTGTCTGTCCTTCAGTACTATGAAACCAACCACTGCTACACCAGGAAGCCTGCATTTCTGAGGAGCAGAAGCCATGATCCTACCAAACCAAAGACTTTAAAAAATAAAAAACCACAAAAAACCCCACAACAACACAACAACAATGCAACCCACAAACCAAACCATATTATGCATTTTAAGTACCAAATACATCTACACGACTTGGTCCTGGTGTGTAAGTCTATTTCAATACAGGAGCCCGTGACCAACATTTCTCTTTTACCTACAGGACCAAGCATGCAACTGCACAAAAAACATTACCTGTAAATAGAAGGTGGTGTGTTACTGATTAATTGTTCATGATCAGGGCCCACAATTAGAAAAATTACAAATATTTGATTCTATAGCAGAAAGGTTTCTCTAGGAAAAACTAAAACCTAGGGACAATAAAGAAGCAGAAGAAGGAGAATATATGTACGTGCATATATAAGAATATGTGTGTGTGTACACATACACACACACACACAGACTTTTTTATAATGTTTCCTATAAATTTGCTTGGAAGTCCATCTTTTACTTGATATATTGGAAGAGTATTGGTAAAGTAATTTTACTAAAAGATAAATCAGAAACAGTTCCTTTCAATAACAGACAGCAAAGATGAATCTGTACCACAAGCAGTACTAGCACGATACACACTGATAGCTCAGTAGAGACTCGATATTTAAGAATTAGGTAGTTGAAGACAACAGAACATTTATGATGAAGAATTTATCATGGTTCTCAGCCAGATGAGATGTGCTCTTATCTTCATTTAGCCACCTGCTTGCGTTCCCCATAGAGACAAGGCAGGGAGAAGGACCACCGCTCAAGAACTCCTAGAATAGATTTATTCCATGGACATGGTAACTACATGGTGAAAGGCAACACAGAAATGTGAACAGTACATTGTTTCTAAATAAACATCTAGCCTGTGAATGATTGTGTCACTATGACTAAAAACAAACACACACACACACAAAAACCAACCAAAAACCAACGAAAACAAAAAAGCCCAAAACCACACCAAAAACTGAGGGCTCAAAACAGTCTGAAGCTTCCCTGAAGACTAATGCCCATCTTTGTTAGCAATTTTGTCAGAAAAACACCATGAAAACAAAGAGTAGTCAAAACTTTGGAAGTGGTATCTGATGCATCTACAAGACATCTTTCCCTCTGACCAGGATTCCAGCAAGAGCAGGCACTATCAGTACTCTGTTTCATCCTCTGGCAGGACTCAAAAGCACACAGCATCTGTATACTCAACTATCTGGTTTTTTACTGTTCAGTACAAGGACCAGTGTCAGTGATTATTTGCCACAGTGATAATTTGCAATTTTGCAGATGGCAAGTTTCAAGAAACAGTGATCAGCCACAGTGATTATTTGCAATTTTGCCCACTTTGACTCGCTTTTCCCAAGGAAAGTGTTCTCCTAGTTGCAATCTTTCTGTTCTGTCACTCAAATTGAGCCACTGGCACAATGTAGGAACTCTGATCAGTACCCAAGCATCTAATGAAGATGACTCAGCATCTCTTGGATGTAAAAGCCTTCAGATATGACTACAAATGTTAGAGTGGGAGGTTCAGTAAACTCAAACTCCAGCACGCTCCTGCACATGCATACAGCAAGGACCAGTAATGTAGACATGAAAGATGGTCTACATTTGCTCTTCAGCTCTGGAGTCAAAATAGTTTAATTTAGAATTCTACCTCCACGTGACTAGACCAAGAAAGCTGCTCAGTTGTCATCACATCCAGCCACAGATTTTTGTTTTTCACAGTCCAAGGCCTTGCATGCAGTAAAAGACAGCTGACTTTCTAGCACGGAAAAAGTGACAGGGATATGAATAATCAAATTACTGTGAAAATCTTTCAGCTCACCCCTTTGGCCTATAATCCCTTTACTCATTGTGTCCGCTCAGCACATGATTGATGGAAGGAGCAACTTGTACCTAGCTTATATAACACTTTAAATACTCTATGCTGAGCTTCCCAGTTGCTAATATTCAGCACCTTGCACTTATTCGCAGATCTGTCTGTAGTTATTACACTACTCAGCCAGACTCTGACTAGATGCTGATTCCTAGTTGAAAGCCCACTTACCGACTAATCTGTTTGTAATGCAGTGTTGTTTACTTCCCCTTGGACAACACTTTATATAACAGTACAGAACATGAAGCAGTGTTTGAGTATATACAGCTACTGACAAAATGCTGTAAAGTATACAGTCTATCACTCAAGAGCATTTGTGCTTACAAATATATCTAGAAACAGCAAATAAATCTGGTTAGCATTCAGCAAAGCATCAGTGACAACAGGCTCTACTGTTAAGGAAAGCAAACCACAGTCATGTGAGCACCAGAAATCAGTTCTTTTCTTCCCTTCTTGCAATAGAAACATCACAAATCATGATGCATAACAAAAGGTATTTTCCGCTTAGGTCAGGTCAGAAAACATCACGTTAAAAAAATCCATTCCAGTCATGATCTTGATGCATACAACTGAGCCAACACTTTCTGGTCATTTTTCCAGTTACATTCTTATTTTCCAACATGCATCTCTAACACACCAGCAAATGTGCATGCAAACATTTTTCAAAGCACAAAACCAAACCCAAAGAGAAAACTGCGGAAAGATGGATTTTTTTCTGGGTGTTTCGCTCTTCATTTGTTTTTAAAGAAAGATATATGAAGATCCTTTAAAAAGTGATTAGAAGAGGTTGTCTGTTGATAAGCTCTATATTCTACCATGATGCTAAGTTTTCTTAGTGACAGTGCATCTCACAACTAACAGAAAGGGCAATAGTAAGTGCTACTCAGCTTAACATACAAAAGCAATGGCATATCTGAAAGATATCATTTTTTTCCTTTGTCTCCCTCTTCTCTTTCTACTTCAATTGAGACAGCAGCACAGACACCTTCCAGCCCACCTCAGGCTGCATTATAAGCCATAACAGCTGCTGCAGGACTTGCTTAGGAAAAGCTCAAAAGGGCTCAGCTATGCCATCACGGTTTTCTGTCTTGCAGCCCATCCCAGCCAAGTACAACTATTCAACAGAACACATGAGAGCTACAACTGCAACAAGAGCCACCCAACCCACTACTTTTTCACACAGCTTTTCAAACTACCCACTCCGCAGAAAATGAATGCAGAACTCAAAGCCCAGGGTTCCTCCAGGCAAGCCTCATTTCCCCACAGTTTGCCTGGTTTGTTCTTAATTGCTAGTCTGACCTACAACAGCATTAGTTTTGTATGCCTACATTCTGTTTCATAAATCCAAACTGTATGCAAAGTCTCCCACTCCAAGCCACCAACACCTGAACAAGGCAGAATCAAGAGCAAGCTCAGATGGTGATTGAATATTTCCATCTTCTTTTTGCACACATTGATATTGCTCAAGAAATTCAGTCACAATAGCACAGCATAGCCCAGAAGCAAGCAGAAACACACTGCAGGCTTCCTAGATCTTTGCCTGGGTAGGGATGACAGAAAGAAATGCACATATCAGCACACCAACACACATCAAAACCAGATCAGGCTTACCTGACCCCAACCAGAAAGGGCAAGCTGCTCCTGCAGAGAATAGCCTTGGATAATTGTAGCAACTAGAATGGTATGAGTTTGTACAGGTATTTGGGCTCCTCCAAAAGAGCACTTTCAAGCAGAATTCTTCATAGCATGACACAGGGACTCTTCAAACTACTGGCAAGGGTTTTACAGCATTTTGATCTCAATGGTTTCTCTTTCCCAACCATCCAAGTGCCCATTCCTTCTCTTCACTTTTTGTGGAGGAACACAGGCCAGATTCATCAGACACCGAGCGAGTAAATTGCATGAATGAAGTTAAGTTCCTTCCACGTGCACTCTCACCTAGCCTATTATGATGTTGACCTACCTTGCCAACGTTTTGGACATCATCTTCCCATTATTTTGGGGGCAAGTTGTGTCTTAACGAGAAGAAGTGGCAAGAAACTGAAAAAAAACCTAAAATTATATTCAGGCTTGTGATTAAAGTGTCAGCATTTAGTCCACTTCAAGACCACATCAAGTCACAAGAGCAAGATGAGAGTGTTGAAACAGGAGAGGAAAATAAAAAGGGGGAGGGGAGAAGAGGGCATTTAAATAATCTTGTCTTAAACTCATCCGGGACAATATGCTTGTACGTTGAAACCAAGAAACAAAATACTGTGCATGCAACTGGTGCACTGATTGGAAAGACACAGGGTCCCTCTTGGTCTCTCTTTCTAACCCCTATTCCAGACCAAGGTGGAGGGATGGTTACTCTTTCAGGAGAACACCAATTTTGCAATTACCCACCTGTACAGAGTAGAGGAGTTAGCTTTTTATTTTCACGTATCTGTAAGCTGCTATGCAGTATCCAGAGCAGCAAGCACTGCTATAATATTTATCATTAGAGAGAATGCCTTAAATTATTTTAGGGGAGAAGACAGATTTAAACATAGAGGAATGCTATTCATTTTATGCACAGCTGGTTTTCACCTCTACTTATGCACCTAGTTATAGCAACCACAACACACCATAGTCTCTCCCAACATGAGAAATAAGACTCTATGCATTCTGGCCTTATTTCCTTACACTTACTGACGGGTTGCAAAGTGCTCCACAAAGACAGGAAGAGAAGTACCAATCATCATGGCAACTGGATATGGATCTAAAGTGACAGATTTTCACAGCACTTGTGAGATTATTGCAAATATGCCTCAATTGATGCATGACACCTAATGCAAAGGAAGAACTCCTCTTCTGTAATTGTTCCTAGACAACTTATTTCCTTTAAAATATTGCTGAATGAAATCTCTGTACAAATTTCTAATGAAGTAAGAAACAACTTGAAAGAGATGCCGAAGCCCTGGAGGTTTCTAACTAACATCAATCTAGTGTATTTTAAAGTAGTAGCACAGCTACCCAGAACATATGTCCTTGCTTCTACTAGGCTGCAGGGAATTCTGCACTATAATCAGGATAGCAGCAAGTGAAGGCAAAGCTCTATAAACACACATAGTAATAGTAGCACTATGCTCGAAATTATGGGTATGCTCAGAACACATCAGACATCCTCTTCTTTGTCAGCTCTAGGAAAAGCTCTCCAAGATTTCCAGTTCAGTCCTTTAGAAAACTCTCAACATCTAAATAAAGCCATCCTGTTACCAGTCAGAATCCTACTTCTGTGTGCTACTGAACTTCTTCAAATCTCCTCCCGTGGCTCCTCACACTGCAAACAATGAGTTGAGGGCACATACACATCACATTTCAAGAGTGAAGAGTTACCTTCCACTTTTCCCCATTTAAGTTAAAAAAAAATTAAAACTTGTTCTGCTAGAATGACCAACATGTAGTCCTATTCACACCATCTGGCAACAAAACAATGAACATAAGAGTTCTAGTGAGGAATCCACAGTACCATATGAGATTGATTGATGATGGATGAATTATAATTTTGAGCTGATTTCTAGTCACGGCCAGCCTAGTGTGAAATCCTCAAATAGAAACTAGAATTGGAATACACACAAATATAGGAATAAAAGAAGAAACTTGAAGTCTGTTGAAAACTATGTTAGCTGTTGAGCTTAATGACCAAAGACATTTCCTGACCTGTGTTGAATGCAGTTGTTTGCCATGTTCCAATACAAACAGATAGCAAATCTTAAACTGAGCCACAACAGTGCTTAAAGATCACATGTTCACTTGCTAGGCTCAGTGACCTTCAATAGGCAAAAAATGTTCTTTCTAAACATCCCATGCTGTATATGCTAATCTGTGTGGCCTAATATTTATCAAAGTAATTATCATTGCTTTTTTTACATTATTTACAGCAGTAAACTCAGTGCCAACAAGCGACTTGCCAGAGGCCACTAGTAAGGGAATTTGCAAGAACTGACTCACCATCAATGTGCTGTAGTGACTATTCGAATGAAGTTACATGTCTGAAAAAAAAACAAAAAAAAAGGCCTCTCCAGCTACAAGGGAACTGACACCCAAGACTTTTTGAAGTATGTGCACATTCACGGGAATGCTGTTTTTTCCACCAGTCCCAGCGTTTCTGTGATAGCTTGCAGCAAGACAGAACTACCTCTCTCAGCATGTCCACAAATGGCTCCCAGTTGAGGCAGATGCACTGCTTTTGCTAGGCTGCCTGTCATGCATTGGATATTCCATTGTGATTCAGGCACTGGAGTCCCTAGAAAGAAGCAGTGAAGTGCACAAAGGCATTTGCTCTGCTAACGTCACTTGCATCTAGAGGGGAGGCTCAGCTTTCTGCATTCATAGGTGTGAGCTAGTTAAACTTGCTTACTGCTGTTCTACCGCAATGCCAGGATAATGTATATATATAGACAGCATGATAAATACACAGAAAAAGAAGACAGGAAGGAGGATGTTAATATTGTGAGCCTGTGAACAAAGCTTGTGAATTTTCCTTTGGAATGCTCTCTAATATTCTCCTTGATTAACCTCAGAAAAGTTCCTGTTGACAGAACCCTCACATTTATGAATGCTCTGCCCTTCCTCATCAAGCACTTCCTTTAGTTTATGTTCACCTTTGTTGATAATGCAGATGTGTCATCACCCAGGTTGATGAATGCATTGAATAACACAGCCAAGAAAACTTGTATCTCTGTGCCATGATCCAAATGCTCTAGAGCATGCCTTGAAATAAATTCCAGCTCTTCAGGTGAAGCACACAGATCCCTCTTCTGTACCAGTGACCCACCCCTGGAGCAAGATCATCTGTTCAGTCTGCCCCACACA
Source organism: Caloenas nicobarica (assembly GCF_036013445.1). Taxonomy (NCBI): domain Eukaryota; kingdom Metazoa; phylum Chordata; class Aves; order Columbiformes; family Columbidae; genus Caloenas; species Caloenas nicobarica. The sequence continues at coordinate 42,301,366 of NC_088284.1, read as the reverse complement.
GACCGGGCTTGTATGGGGAAGGACAAGTTCTTTCCAGATTTCAGTACATCTGGGAGACTTGAATTTAGCTTTCCATTTATGGCCAGAAGCCCTTTTGCAACTTCCAGTCTTCAAGGGGTACTGGAAGCACGCTGCTACATTGATCAGGGACTGATCTAACACACTCAGTTCCCAGGACAACTGTGTGACTAGACTCTTGTGACAAATGCATCAATCACAGGGCAAGTAACATCTATGGGAAAGTAACTATTTTCAGAAATGCTACCCATTGAAGTCTACAGAATTCTGAAATACAAGAAGAGGGGTTTCTCCCCATCTACCATATAATTGAAACAGATGTGTGATATGGAGGCTAGAACGCCCAGTGTCCCTAGCACAATGCTAGGTGATGACTAAAAATGCAAAAGAAAAACATGGTGTGCATTCAAACTCCCAGGCAGGGCATAAACGCGAGGCACTTCTAGGCCTCTAAGAAATCAACGTACTGATGTACCATATGCTTACTTCAACTTTCAAATCATTGTCCTAACTCAAGGCCCCAGCCTGCCCCAACTCTCCTTCACTAGCCATTCTAGAACACAAAAACCACAGCTCCTGATCTGAAACAGACAGAGCTGGTTTTGCTGACAAACATTCCTCAAGGTAGGCACTCCCCTCAGATTATGATTTTTACCTCCTCTCTCACAGATCCCCCTCCCCCATTTTTGATAATGTAGTGCCAAATTAGTTTGCGACTTAGTGACCTTAATTTTACTATTGTTCAAGTAAACCAATTTTTCTATTATAGCATGTATCATGCTAGGCACCTTGTACTCAAAAGAATTGCGAGCTGGAGGTAAGGAGCTCCCTTCAAAGCCAAGCAGCAAGTTAAGAAGGGTAACAGATGCAGTCTATTATCTCGTTCTTGTAGCCAGTATTCTTTGTCATACCTTAAAAAGATACAGTTCTTTGTGTAATAACTTGGCTGACAGCGTATCTCCATGTGAGTGATGATCCAAAATTGGATGCTCCTGCAAACATGAGGTTTAGATGCACTCTATGGTCCAGCAGGCAGACGGCTGCCTTGTTTTGGCATTAGATTACAAATGTTTCATGCAGTCTGAGAATTTGATTAATTCCTTCTAAGAGATACCTGGAAAAGCTGTGTCAACATGTGGAGTGGTCAGCAGGAAGTAGAAAAGCACTATCCCTTCCAGCTCACAGGGTATGGCTGGGATAGGGCCTTATGACTTTAATGGGATTTTAAAGGGGAAAAAACCCCCACGTTTTTCCCCAGCATAGCAATATCCATGAACTGAGGGCATCCTCTCAAGTCACCACAGAAAACAAACAGACCCTTCTACAGTATTCGATATTCAGTGCAGGCTGATGGGACTAAATACTCAGATAGAACCCAACTTATCTTCCCCTAGCATTCCCTGAGAAGAATGGATGATGGAACAGCCTGGATGTTATGGGCACCATCACTCTGGTCTGACAGTGTCTCAACCATTCACCTCTGTTCAAATGCAGCACCTCCAGCCACAGCTTCTATGGGGAACCCTCAAGCATGAAGTACCTCCTACACCTCATCCAAGCAATGCCACTTACCACAGGTTTGGTAAGGCAGCACAGGCCTGTTTCTGTGACAGGACATGTTATTGCAGCAGCTACAGACTGATGCTAGGGGAAAAATAAGAATTGAAAGCTTGCATAAGAAAGCAGTGGAAACACCAGTTACAACACACTTGGATAGACAGTCTAGCCCTTGCAAGGGAACAGTGGGGATTCATACTGCCATTTCAAGAAAGAACAGAGTCATTTCAGCTATTAGACAGCTCAGATGTAAATCAGCGCATGGGGTTGTAGCTTTACGATGAAATCCAGTGATAGTAATGCTGTCTTGCATTGCTTCTTCTTTCCTCTTCTCTTTGCCTCCAATCCATCTTCATCTATTTCATGCTGGGATTACAGTGATCCAGGCAGCATCAGCAGTGTTGGTATCCTCTTAGCAGGTTACTTTTTTTCTCTCTTGTGCACCTGTTTCTCAGGATCCTTAGAATTCAGCATCTTCTTATTTATCTCTACTTGTTTTCACACATGCTAGCAGCCAGGCCAGGGTCTCACGCCATGCATAGTACGGGATACAGTATGTCAGATATTAAGATCACAGAGATCTTCCTTCATACATCTGCACTTACACTGGGACATCCAATCCCCAAACAGGTTGGGGATAAAGCAAAGATGCGACACTGTTCCTGTGGCTTTGGGTGTACACCCACCCAAGCTGAGACTCACATTGCATAGCACACCAGGAACTGGATTTCTAGGGATATTCTCTGAGCCTCTGGCATGCACTTCCTGAAGATAGGATAGGCACAAATATCAGCACAGGCCAACAGATGTGTTTGGCTGCCAGGATATGACAGCTTCTTATAAACACACATTCATTCTCAACATGCTCTACCTTAGCCTCAGGTCAAGCCTTTCCTTGAAAACCTTTCCAAACCCCGGCATGAGTGTTTGTTTCTTTCAATCAACATAACCACAAATCTGGGAAGGCAGTATTTTGGGGGGGGATGGACACTATCAGCAGAAGAAACTTCAAGCCTGATTAAACCCAATTCTAACCACGGACAACATGGAATCAGACAGACCAACAGCTTATTGAAACCATCTAATTCAAGGGTTTTGGGTTTTTTTTCTTTTTTTTTTCTTTTTTTTTTTAAATGAAATATCAGCTGGGAACCAGCTGCATCACAACTGCAAGTCCACAGAGCTTCATGAAGGAAGAATATGTTTTGAATCAACATATTTGTTATTTCTAACATTATACATTTCTACTCAGGTGTAAGCTTAGCTTCTCAAATTGAAATAATAGGGTCTTATTTTCATATGGACATTTCCTTTTGCATAATCCTCTACTAACTCAAGAAGCATGCAGCACACACAAACTTCAAGTTCCCGTTTCAAACTAGCCTTTACACCTGGTTTCCAGAGTTGTTCAAGAGTTAGGGCACATCAGTAAACATGGAATACCTAACAAAAATCTATCTTGTTTTCTGTGTCTCCTAAAGTGTATTCTTCTGGGGTTTGCAGATTCCCTCTCTCTGGGATTAACCCACATTAAATATAGTCAGAAGGATTTCACCATATATGGGTAGCCACAGACTGTTCTTTTGACCATCAGACAGCACAGCTAACAAACATAACAAACAAAGCAGTAAATATTTTGAGGCCAACCAAACTGAACTCCAAAGGTCTTCTTTAGAAGTACTAGATACATAATAGAACTCACCTGGGAAATATAAACTGAATCTTTAAAAACTCCCCAAAAAGATGCCTTTGGAGTTCCATTTGCCAAGTAAAATTCAAAGACATCTGTGCAAAACCAAACCAAAACAATGACAACAACAACAAAAACAAACAAAAAAGTAGAACAAAACCTGACTTCACTGAGGGGAAGACTTTTTCTATTTTTACCAGCATTAGGACAAGATGACTGGAAACCAAATACCCAGATCTCAAAACGCTAAGGATTTTCAGTGAGATATCAAGCATCTTATACTAGCTCAATCAAATACATATTCAGAACACTGGCTATATCATTATCCACAATTCAACCCCAGCTTTGGAAGTGCCTTTAGCATCATTGAGAGCTCCTTGTGTTTCCTTTATAATAACAGAAGAGCTAATCTGCTGCACCAAACACCAATTTGGCAAAAAGTTGTCTTGCAATCGCAAGGGTACAGAAATTTACTGGTCCTTACTTTAGCCAAGCCACCCATCATTGTGCACTAAACCATACCATGCTCTATGGCTAATCTGGAAAGGGAGATAAAATAAGCTCATGTCCTAAACACAAGAAGAAATTTATAGGCTTCATAGTTAAAATTAAAAATATTCATCACTGCTGTAAGAGCAAGAACCTATTGGGACTAATGTGTTGTTTCTGAGAAACTACTCAACTTGAATGAATAGATTTACTTCAGTGAGAAATAAAAGCCTCTCTGTATGATACTGAAAAATTCCAAATAACATAGTCTGGACGTCATTTCCTGTGTCTCTCTTCAGAAATGCTATTTTGAGATAAATAGGAACACTTGAATGCAAAGATCCTTTTTTCATGCAACAGCCTCATCTTCCGCCACTGATTAATCTTTCCTGAGGGCCCAAAACAGGAGCTGCCAATAGGAAAGGAAAGCATAGAATCAACTTAACTGGGCACAAGAGTGATTTCTACCTTACAATGAGAAAAAGAGGATATGCTGTACAAATCCAAGAAATGCATAATTGATCTGCACAAGGATGTGCTGACTGAATCAAATCATCATAAACTAAAAACACATGGTCCCATACCCCAGAAAAGTTTACAGACTGCACAGTCAAGAAGTAGGAAATGGATGCAGATAACATGAGGAAAATACAGGGACAATACAGTCACAAAATGCCAGGACAAGGAGTTCAAACAGTCCAAACTCCTACAATAGCCCCATTAACCACCTCATTAATCACCTACATGACAGAAAAGGACGGATGCTACCAAAATAGCAGTTAAAGGCTCACAGGCATCCTGAAGTGTCTCATTTTGACCATTGGTACAAAAAACTCAGAGAAGTGAGGAAGGCAGGAAGGAATGAAGCCACACAAAGATATAGTAGCCCTCCTCCAGAGAGAAGACCAAGAAGTCTGAATCTGATTGAGGAAAAAAAGGCCATAAAAAAAGTCGATCAACTTTTTTTTAAGTGAACTAACACAATGTTATGCTTGGGCGATCGCTACCACGAACACAGATACAGCATTGACATTGCCAAGCTGAGCAATACAAACTTCTACTCCCACTTCTCACATTTTCGTCTTCCCATATAACAGTAAAAATAATCTATATTCAATAGTGAGTTCTAGAGCAGTGTTATCAAGGCACATGCAGGCACATGAAAATCCTCCACAGCATTTACTGTTGACCACCTAAGCACCTTCAGAAAGATGGTTTTGCAGACTAAAGGACATTTCCGTTCCATGTCAACTGTCATGCAATTAAAACTCACATGAGCAACTGCCTTTTCTTACCAGTCATTATTCTCTGGGCTTCGTATGGTTCCATATAGCCAGTGTTTTCCCCTTTCCCCATTCCGTTCAACTCACTTTTGGCATCAAATGGATCCGAGTAGTCATCAGCTATCGATACCTGAAAGACAGGAATGTAACTGTTACTAGAATCTCCAGTCAGGTGTGCAAACCGGAAGGCAGTAACACCCTACCAGAAAAAACAAAATAACCAAAACAAAACAGAAAAACAACCAGAAAAACCCCAAACCAAACAAACAAACACACACCACACAAAAAAAACCAAACCAAAACCCCACAAACAAACCACAGTTTCACACAGCTGCATCCTATGACATCTTCAAAGTACAGTCTGAGTTCAGAGGACAAGTACACAATTGCCACAAATCAGTTGTTAAACAGTGCTGAAACAGAAGTGTGCTCCTGTTCACACCAGAAACTTCACAAAGGAGGCTCTGTGTCAAAATATTTCTGTTTAGCATAAAATATGGAATAATTGGGATGGACAAATTAGAAAGATCCAATCAGTCAGCACATTCAATCCAATGCAATTCTTATCAGAGAAGTTTGACAATATTCAGCAAAAAAGCACACTTTCACCTACCTCACGCCCTCTGTTTTTTAGGTTTATCAGCTACAACTTAAAATATTGCCAAGAATTTTTAAAATAAATACCCAAAAGCTACTCTTTTCACTGCATTAATAAGAAGCTTTGTAAATTTAGTTCTCAGTTGAAAAGGAAAAACACACAAAACAAGTTTCTTGCTTAAACTTAGTTCTTGAACCCATCTGTGCCAATCTTTCTCTCAAAGGAACATTATATTTACCAGCAAAATGTAATTATCTGTCGAAAGAACAAGTTTCTTTCCTGCATTAGGAGACTAGAAAAAACTGAAGGTTAGAAAAAACTCATCCCTTACACTACATTACCATACTCTCTTGACCCCTGCAAAATCATTGCATGCTGTGCAAGTCCCATTGGTTATACAGGCTTTTTAATCAGCTGATTAAAGTAACAGGAATCACTCCTCCTGTTACTGAGGCGATAGAGTTAATCTTGGTTTCTAGAAAGTGAAAAGAGGACTGTGGCAAAGAAAAAATCCTCATATAAGAATTGCTGCAGAGCAGAGATGCAGTGTAAGACAGGCAAAAGCATCTGAAGTAGAAAAAGCAACGGCAGGCCTCAGCATCAGAATCTCCACAGAATAATAAAATAATTTGGGTGGGAAAGGACCTCAGGAGATTACCCTACCTGACCCCTCACTCAAACCAGGGTTAGCCTAAAGGGTCCTGCCCTGAAGACCTACTCTCCAAGCTGGATTTTTCAACCAAGACTCTTTCTGCCCCACCATTTACCAGCACCAGTAAGATTGACAGCAGACTGCTATTCCAACAGCTTCAGTCTTTTAAACAAAGAACTAGGAATATATTGCCAGCTATGAGACTGAAGTTGCATCTGCTTCTGTCTCGTGCTACCAGCATAACCCATCAGACAGAGCAAAAAACAGGACACACAACCATTTCCAGATCAAACACCTACACAAATGCCATGAAGTAAACGAACACTGTATTAAGAAAGGCAGAGATCTCTTAAGATTAGGGAACAAAACATCAAACACACTTTAGAGTCACTGCTCAGGCTGTGCAACACTGCCATGCTGCAATTTTATACTGCTTATTTTGCTTCCCAAACAACGCAGTAAATAAATGAAAAAAACAAAAAACACCCCCCCACACAAAAAAACCCACCAAACACCAAAAAACCCCAAACACAACCAAACAAACAAAACCCCACCAAAATCAGTCAATAAAAAAAACTCCGTCACATTCCCCAGCATAAGCTCCCAATGCCTGGACTACAGATTACTCGCAAGCACATCCCAAAGAAGGGACATTTTAGATGATGTATTTGTTATGACTGAACACACAGATGTGAGTGTCAGAGCATGACTTAGATGTCCTACAGTCACAGGCTAACAGCTGGGATACCAAAGTAACTGGGATTGATGTTTTATTTATAAATTAATATTGTTTTCCTCCACTCAAAGTTTAAAGTGCCTGGAAGTTTCTGTTTGACCAGAAACCACCAAACTGATATGGATAATAGAGGGAGGAAAAATGGTTCTCTCTCTTAGTGTCTGAAATGACTGCCTCATTATTACGAAAAACGGTTAACCCGAAGTAAAAAAGTCCCCTCCCCCATGTCTGGCAACATACGCTCAAGCAGCAAATCAAGTGACAGCAGCTGCACACACTTAAGACAAAGACAACAATGTGTATCACACAGCACTAATTTGTCCTAGTCACAAGGGCAGGTTTATCTCCAAAAGTGCTGCAGTCGAAATGCCATCCATTTGGTCTACCGGTCCAATCCTATCAAGAGCTGCATAGGCTCTGCGCTGCTCTCCTATATAAAAGTTACAAAGTAATACTGGCCAATCCTTAGCAAAACTATACTAAAACATGAAACAGAAAGCAGTCTAACAGTTATTTGACATTTCTTCTTCTCCATTTGCCAAAAATACACTAGGAGGAAAATTATATGTATAAAATGCTGTCACATGAGAGAAAAGTCAAGGCTGATTTGCTTTAAGCATAATGGTAACATATTCAAGAGCTTACTGTACCGAAAGCAAACAGAAGGACTAAAGAAACTAACTTGTTATCCAGAGAGGTCTAACAAAGCAAAAGTTGCTTTCTAACAAGGAAATTTTTTAGAAAATAAATAAATAAGGAGGAAGGTCCAAACCCACATTATTTCATTATTGGTTTTATTACTATTATTATATTTTATTATCTGTAAATCTGTACCAGATCAGACTGAGGCTGAAAATATATCTACTACAGTAATCCCTGGAATGAAAACCTCTCCTAGCTTGGATAGTGGCTATAAACTCCTCCCCTTCAGATGAAAAACAGTGTCAGAAGCGCCATGAAATGACTTGTTCAGCTGGCTGCCAAATTCATCTTTGATGTTAGCAACTGAAAAACACATGACAGCAAAGAGAAGGGAATGGACGCAATCTATCACATACCAATGCATCCAGAAGTCTCAACTAGTCAGGCTACCTGGGCTCTCATGCTGTACTTACCGTATCTGCCTTAGACACCATCAGAGGAGTGGCAACATGCTGAGCTTTTGTAACTGCAGGCTAGAGAGGGCATTCACACACCTTTGGAGTGCGACAGGGTTAACTTGCCTCTCTGCCAAATGCAGCCACCTTTTATGTGGGTCCTACCTGTCAAAATGAATCACAACCACCAGGGAATCCTCAGAAGGCCTCAGGCAAATCAGATTCCAAATTCATGTCTCAATTGGCTGTATTTGTCAGGGCTATTGTTAAAGACCTGTGGCTTATCTCTTAACAGAGTGCAAGATTATCAGAGAGGACTGTGAGCTCCTACAGCTCCTGATTCCTGCTCTATGCAGGTCCATCCCATGTCACCCTATACACATATGATATTTTCTATCACGTGGATCTAGTAATAGTAACATGGGGCATGAGAACTTCAAGCAAAAGAAACTCCAAAATATAAATACAGGTGCACTGATCAAAAATAAGCAAAACTTGTATTTGAGCTTACACAATCGGAGATGATCAACAAGGATTTAGGGAACACTCACAGGAGTTCTCCCTAGCACATTTTCTGTTAAAGCTCAAAGGCAAAAGAGCATGGCTCAGTTACCAGACCAGTGGACAAATTCGAAACCACAGCTCTAGCTAAAAAGTCAGTTAGCAGATACAAGATCAAAAAACAACAATAACAACACCCCTCCCCCCCCCCCTTGAAGAATTAAATAGAAGGCCAGATTCTGGTTTACTCCTCTAATATATAAACTAAGATGCAAGCTTCATTGTTGATGCACAGTCTTTGTTCCTCTACAGTCTTAAAAAATATCATTTAAGACCTACATAAATTAATATACTAAATACAAGTTTAAATGAGTATTTGCATATGCAAAAGCATGATTTGGATATGCAGTTACAGGAGAAAACAAAGACCATACCTAAATGCATAATTTTGCAGACAACTCTAACTAAAACCCACATTTTAAAGGGAACAAAAAAGAATCACAGAAACACACAGAATCACAGAATGTTAGGGATTGGAAGGGACCTCGAAAGATGATCTAGTCCAATCCCCCTGCCAGAGCAGGAACACCTAGATGAGGTTACACAGGAAGCCGTCCAGGCGGATTTTGAATGTCTTCAGAGAAGGAGACTCCACAACCTCCCTGGGCAGCCTGTTCCAGTGTTCCGTCACCCTCACTGAGAAGTTTCTTCTCAAATTTAAATCGAACCTCTTGTGTTCCAGCTTGAGCCCATTATCCCTTGTCTTACTGTTGGTTGTCACCGAGAAGAGCCTGGCCAACGAGAAGCTTACCACACTGAAATAAACTGAGTCTTTAGGGATAACCTCTCTTTGAACTGAAAGGAGATGCAAAAGATCTATCCTTGAAACAGTAACTGTTTGTTATTTGATTGATTTAGTGGCTATTGTAATTAAGAACACACTGTTCTGGAAGAATTCAAGAGGAATTATAAGAAACAACATGAAGCAAAAAGCCCCAAATACCCCTTCTGCCAGTCATACCTTTGGGAGCCTTATTATAGGAGACTCTTTTTGAAGGGGATGACTAATATACACTTGAATTTTAAAAAAAGGCAGATCATTTACCCCTCTCTTGGCTTTTGTGATCAGCAATTAAATCCACCAATATCAAAGACAAGAACACGTGACTGTCAGCAGGAATACAGAAGACAAGAGCACTTCGAAACTGTGAATTTGTGTCAGAGAACACCACGGTTAACACATTTAACAGAATGAAATGAAAATTTCTTATCCTCTCTGAGAATTTATAGTCACAAAAGATCAGTCACTAGCTACAGTAGAAGTCACTTCATACTAAGTGTGGGGTTTCTTTTAGTTATGGGGTTTTTTTTGTTTTGTGGGCTACAACCATGTGAAGTAACATGTAACAACCATGTGAAATTGATAAATACAAATTTCTCTCCATGTCCCCAAGCAATCTCCAAGTCTCACATCCCAAACTTGCCCTAGACAGATGTTTCTTTAAAGATACTATTTTCATTTAATGCTTAGATAACTGCACATCAGAAAGGTCTCTGATGATGAAGCCTAGACAAAACTCAGCCTGCATACGGAAGAACTGTGATGTTTGCTCTGGATTTGTTTTCCAAATGACTAAAGACTTGCACTTAAACTTTCTTCCATGAAGCAACGAATTCGAGAACCTCTTAGGTAATCCTCCCCATACCCTCAGCACCACCTTTTTCAAAATAAAGTTCACAGCCTTGGAGAACCTGCAAATACAGTGATCTATATATGACTGAATTCCCAAAAGATCAGCAGGACCAGGAAGACTAAAAGAAGGATTTTTAATATCTTGCTAATGAGTCAGAAATTTAGGTCTGATTCTAGAAGTCCACTCTAGAGATGGAGCTGTGGATAGAGCCTTTCCTTCATCAGCTCTTCTCCTGGAAGAAATCACAGGCCTCATTCATAGCTTTGATTTCCAGAGGGGGACACATTCCTTGTCTAAAATGTAACTGAAGCACAAATTGAGAAAGGTAGCTCCTAAACTTCTAAGACATACGTGGACTGGTAGTGAGGTGCTCAAAAAGAAAAAAGAACACCCAGTATTTAATAACAGGGTTTCAAGAGCTACTCCTTCATATACAAGGCTTAGTTTTCAGAGAAGAGTAAGTGCTCTTTGCAGTTTCTAAAGGTGTCTAGAGTCTCAAACATCTCTCTTATTCCAAACAGTATCAGTGAGCAAAGCAGCTTGTAAAAAAATATAGAATAGGCATTTCTGCAGTGATCCAAGCAGATAAAATAGCAAACTGGCCAACACAAGATCAGATTGCAAACCAGAAGTTTATTAGTGAACTTGATGGTTAAAAACAGAATTTCACCTTTTTCCTTTCTACACCCTTTCTGCTCGTTAATCAGGCTGAAAGTCGCTTACATAAGTTCCAATACATGTTCTTACTGTGCCTAATTTCTCATTTAGAGTTAAAATGCCTTTTAAATCACAATAAAGTACATAATCTTATTCTGTCTACAGAAGGTTTCACTTCCACATGTACATTACATTAGAACAGTCATAATGCTAATGGTTTGCTTTCAAATTTGCCTTAACTTGGATGTGTTAAAGTGTAAAACAGACCTCTTTCCTTATCTGAGCAGTTTTGAAAGAAAGGCTGCAGGTAATATCTGTGCTATCACACAGTAATAAGAAAGCTGGATTTATGTGGCCCAACTGTCGAAACAAAATTGTGTAATGAATGCTGGCTTAGGTATGCTTAGTGTCTCAGTACTTCCAGACTTAATTAGCCCAACTCCTGCACACACCCATGTGAAAATTCAGAGGACAGTCTGCAGAAACAAGCACAATTCATTCCTTCTTGCTGATTTGCTAGTATATTTGCCAGTATATTCAGCCTTCAGTATTCAGTGTCCTCACAATATCATTCTCTCTCATGACTCACCCAGTAATGCCCAAATGTATACACATGCACTCAACCTGAACAAAGCCCTATTCATTCTTTCACGCTTTTGCAGAAGAAGGTATGCTTGTATGTTCTAGAAACTATTCTCAGACCGATTCCACATTCACTTACTGTATATATTAATCTACGGAATGGGGACAAGCACTGTAGCTCGACAGAGCTGTACCTTAGATCCTGCACTATATTAACATAAGTCTGTTGGCAACACTCAAGCTCCAGGGTAGTTTTTGAAAGAGAATTAAACCACTCTTCTGCTCAAAGCAGGGCTAATATGAAAGCTAGATAAGGTTGTTCAGGGTCTCACCTAGAGAAATTTTTAAAGTATCCAAAGACATAAAGGCCACAACCTCTTCCTCAGCAATACACATTTTTATACATATATATATATAAAATAACATGTAATAATGGTAACTATATATTTTATATATTTATAATATTTTGTATATGTGTGTATGTACATACATATAACATAGATTACAGAGCTTTAAAAATAATCTCAACATACGTAACAAGAAAACCTAAATTTATTTAAATAAACTGGTAGACTACAGGAACAGTTTGAAATTAGACAAAACATGCAAAGACCAGAGAGACAAAAAAGATATAGACCAAAGGATGTGATTAAGTAGGCATTTGGATTCCATTCAAAGATATTATGGTTCTCATCAAGATGGAAAATATGCAAGTACTTCACTGGTGGGACTGCTCTGGACTCAGCTCTATAACTTAGAAAAATCCTTTCACAGGCAATATGTGGTATCCGCTATGTAGTTTTCAATCGTATTTCAAGACACAACCTGTAAGGCAATAAATCTGCTGTTGGCATTTTGACTCTTTCCACCAGAATTCTTTTGCCATCCATGCAAACTCTAATACTGCATTCATTTTTAGGTAGATTTTTTTCTTTCACTATCCCATTTAGCCTTATCCAACATTTTGCCATATGCAGATTTTTACTACCTTTCGAGGTTAAACAGTATATCTTCTTGTCTCCTACATTTATTAGCTTTATCAGTCTGAAGACTAATTAGAATTGCTGTCTGAAAATAAGAACACCATGACAAAAGAAAGTGTTATCATAGGGACATAACTCACTATTACTATTATTTGTTCCTCTAATATTTTTGGTAAGCTAATGCTCGTTCATAGATGAAAATTTAACTTTTACAAGGAACGCTCCAGGGTCTTCATATGTGAGACAGCAATCTACAGATATTGCAAGAGCATAAATTGCATCTATAGCATGCGGCTTTCTTTTCTGTCTCCATGAAGTTGTCAGCTTGAAATAGGTTGAAGTCATCACTACTGAACGAGCAAAGACATGTAAAAGCAATAGATTACTTCCCTTCCTCCCACAGCTGGCCTTTTTGAGTACGGATCCCCACAGCAATCAACAGATAGATTAAGTGGTGAACTTACGCAGAAGGAGTAAGAGATAAACCAACTGCAAAACACACAAGACAAGCTTGTAACGGTCATGCCAATGCTAGGACCTGGAAGGCTACTGTATGCAGTGCTGTCCTTCCAGGGGCATTCCTGCAGCCTACCTGACCTCTCAAAGATAAGGCACCAACCTGCTGAGCAGCAGTAAAGCTACATGGATCCTCTTTCTGTACCAGAAAGCTGAGGGGAGTAAGAACAAGGTGCACCCTTCTGCCAGCTCAGAGAGGCCCAGCTGTGTAGCTCCAGCCTACCATCCTCTAAAGAGAAATGCAGCCAGTATCCAGCTGTTCTGCCCAGACGTCTGTACACAGCTGGCCACTTCTGAAGTCAAGGTGTTTCAGTTTCACCCCCAGCTGCCATTGCAAACTGTTTGTGCTCCCTCCCACCTTACCTTCAGCAACAAGAGCATGTTGACTCCTCCAGCACACTAAATGCTTTAAGTCATAGGAGTCCTTCTGTGCAGGTTTTTCAGCTGCAAGAGAACCACTCTACAATACTCTACTACAGTATAGTATAGACCAGTACAATAACCTGAATATACTAAGCCAGCAATAGCTGCTTCACCACACAGCTCAGGACTCACCGAGTTGCCTTATCCTGGGTGGAAATTCACCCCAGAACTCCCCACTTTCCAGTCTGGTGTTCAGCTTTACTCAAGTCTGTTTCATGGAGTGGACAGACATTATAGCCCAGCACTCAGTCCACACTGGATCACAGAAAAACAACCCTAAGAAAAACCTCACTCCCTGATGAGCCAGGATCCCTACATCACAGCTCAGAACTCTCAATCAAAATTCTCCCTGGACATTTCCTCCCTGTATGCCACAATTCAGCACCTCTTCCCTCACACCAGATCAGCAGTTAAAACAACTTCGGTATTAAACAAACACATATACCACCAAGCAACCTCAAAGGTATGGTGATGGCAAGCCCAACTCAACAGCACCCATGTTCCCTTCAATGCTTGCCATTGCCCTTGAAAGCTTGCTGGAAACTTGTCAGCAAAACCTATGCAGTTCAGTGAACCCAGACTAAAGAAGGTATTCATTTCAATACACGTAGCACCACAATCATGTACAAGCCAAATCAACCATTCATGATTTGCAGAGTGCAGTGTTACATGTAACAGCTGGGAGCTCCACCCTGCAGCCAAAGACCTCTCTGAGTCCCTCACTGCAACTTTACTTGCCTGAGCTTCATAACAACAGTGTAGGGCAACGGGTCGGGGGTGGAAGGCAGACATTCATTCTTCCCAAAACAGAATGCAACAGACATTCTAGGCAGCTCTCAACTCTTCTATTATAATCTTGTAGCACCTGTCAGTTTTTAGTTCCTGCTAGGTTGCAGTTTTCCGATCCTTATCTATGAGTCATTTGTCTGACCCTCGCAGTAGAAAAATCACTCCCAAGATTTACCAAATCACACAGCTCACCCTCTTCATTGCTGCTGCAACCTCAGTGACTCTGCCTTTACCAGAAACAGATGTCTGTCAGCCACAGCAGAGCTTTTCAAATGAATTTCAGATTTTAAACTGCCTGCACTGGCTTTTCATTCTTCAATTTCTCCTGCAGATCTCTGGCAGGGCAATCATGCCAATCACTGTGCCTAACCAGTTCATTTCTTTAATGTGGACAGGTCAGGGTATCAGAGACAAGTGAGGAGCACTGAAGATGGAGGCAAATTAATATATCTCTGATTTGAAAGAGAGATATATTAGTCACAGATCACAAAAGCCACAGCAAGCTGGACCAATGCTTTCCCATTAGCTGGCAGAATATTCTCCCAGTTTAACACTAACAAAGCTCTTACTCCTTTCTACACTCATCACATGCAGAGTTACCCACAAGACATGAAATCTAATAAGCATGAAATTTAGCATGACATTTTACAAGTCCAAACACGTCAGCACAAGTATAAATTGGGAGAGGAGTGGTTGGAAAGTAGCCCTGCAGAAAGAGATTTGGGGGTACTGGTTGACAGCAGTTCAATATGAGTCAGTAGTGTCCCTGGCAGCCAAGAGGGCAAATTGCATCCTGGTGTGCATCAAACACAGCATAACCAGCTGGTCAAAAAGTTATTATCTTGCTGTATTCAGCATTGGTGCAGCCTCACCTTGAGTACTGTGCGCAGTTCTGGGCCCCACAATCTAAGAAGGCTATTAAGGTACTCGAATGCATCCAGAGAAGGGCAACAAAGCTGGTGAAAGGGCTGGTAGGCATGTCCCACGAAGAGCAGCTAAGGGCTTTGGAGAAAAGGAGGCTGAGGGGCAACCTCATTGCTCTCTATAGCTTTGTCAGGAGCAGAAACGGAGAGAGAGGTGCTGATACCTTTTCCCTGGTATCCAGCGATAGAATGCAAGGGAATGGTTCAAAGCTGCACCAGG
The DNA here is from genome assembly GCF_036013445.1 of Caloenas nicobarica. Classification (NCBI taxonomy): domain Eukaryota; kingdom Metazoa; phylum Chordata; class Aves; order Columbiformes; family Columbidae; genus Caloenas; species Caloenas nicobarica. The sequence continues at coordinate 42,285,958 of NC_088284.1, read as the reverse complement.
GGAGGTGTAGACTGGACATTGGGAAGCAGTTTTTCACTGAGAGGGTGGTCAAACACTGCAACAGGCTTCATGGAGAGGTGGTCAATACTCCATGCCTGCCAATGTTTAGAGGCATTTGGACAATGCCCTTAATACCATGCTTTAACTTTTGGTCAGCTGAAGTGGTCAGGCAGTTGGACTAGATGATCCTTGTAGATCCCTTCTAACTGAAAATATTCTACTCTATGACAAGCCAAAAATCTGTTTGCTGGAACAATATTGGTTGAAAATAGGGAAGAAATGTTGCGTTTGAAAAGCAGCACTTTCCTTAAAGAGAGACTACCCTAAAACTTCACTTGGAAAGATTCCCTCACAGTCCCACTTTACTGAGCTATAATCTAACAATCTTTATAAGGTCCCTACACAGAAACTACCAACAGAATATGTACCACAGCTGTATGCTGTTTGTATCTTGTTTAGACTTTACATATTGATCTTTAAAACTACATTTGGGACAGTTGTGACTTTTCTTCAAAGATTTTGGAGTTTATGTTTTTTTAAACCCTGCAAGATTAAAATAGATCTTTAAACATCTCAGAAGAGCAGAGATCTGAGTTCCAGGAAGGCAACCTGTTCACACACATCCCTCCTGTAGTACCCTTCAGCAGCCTTTACTCCACAGTCATAAAAAAATACCACATTACAAATCGTACGTGGCTGAAGTCCTCCAGAGGTCACTATCACTCTCACAGATAATACCTGTGAAATGCTTTGAAATCCTTTGGGAATATAGCCACTGATAATCCAATATCTAGTATTTTTGCCAGGCAACATTGAGACAACATAAGAATTCAAGCATTACTGTTTGACATCAATGTATGGAATTCAGCTACAAAAATAAAGCAGCTCTGCAGGGTTTTTTTAATCCAGACAAAACAGACTGTAACTGTTTTTCAGAGTCAAATATTAACAAGCAATTAACTTTAAGCTGGCCTTCCATCCCTCCAATGGAAAACATCCCAAGTACTTCCAGTTCACTGTAGCCATTATTTGTTTTGTTAGTTTTTCAGCTAGAACTGAAAAATATGGTCAGTAAGTCCAAATGACTGGCCTGACAGATGAAGGGAGAGCAGTGGCTATTGTCTACCTGGACTTTAGTAAGGCCTTTGACACTGTCTCCCACAAGATCCTTGTGTAGAAGCTGTTGATTTATAGGCTGGATAAGCAGTGAGGTGGATTGAAATCTGGCTGAACAACAAGGTCCAGAGGGCAATGATCATTGACACAGTCTAGTTAGATGCTAGTGACTAGCAGTGTACCACAGGGATCAATACGGGATCTAGCTCTGTTTGACATCTTCATTCATGATCTGGATGGTATGGGAAGAGTATACCCTCAGCCATTTTGCAGACAACACCAAACTGAGAGGAGTAGCTGAGATACTAGTGAGTTGTACTGCCATCCAGAGGGACCTCTATAGCCTGGAAAAATAGGCTGACATGAACCTTGAGAAGTTCAACAAGAAATGCAAAGTTCTGCACCTAAGGAGGAGCAACGCTATGCACCAGCACATGGTGAGGGCCACTCAGCTGGAAAGCGGCTTGGCAGAAAAGGACCTGGGTGTTCTGGTAGACACCAAGTTGAACGTGAGTCAGCAACGTGCCCTTGCTGCAAAGAAGGTGAATGGCATCTTGGGCTGCATTAGGCAATGCATCATCAGCAGGTCTAGGGAAGTGATCCTGCCCCTCTCTTTAGCGCTGGCGAGGTCATTCCAGGAGTGCTGGGTCCTGTTCTGGCATCACCAGTACAAAATAGATATGGACATACAGGAGAAAGTCCAGCAAAGAGACACAGAGATGATGAAGGGAATGGAGCACCTCCCATATGAGGAAAAACTGAGTGAGCTGGGGCTGTTCAGCCTAGACAAGAGAAAGCTCAAGGGGGATCTTATCAATGTATGTAAGTACCTGAAGGGAGGGCGCAAAGACAGAGCCAGGTTCTTTTCAGTGGTAGACAGTGACAGAACAAGAGACAGCGGGCACAGACCGAAACATGGGAGCTTTCATCTGAACATCAGGAAACACTTTTTCCACTGTGAGGGTGACTGAACAGCAGCACAGGTTGCCCAGAGAGTCTCCACTCTTGCAGATATTCAATAGCTATCTGGACATGGTCCTGGCAAACTGGATTTATGTGGCCCTGCCTGAACAGTGGGGGGCTGCATAAGATGATCTCCAGAGGTCCCTTCCGACTTCAACAATTCTGCAATTTTTTTATTCTGTCTTTGCAGTAAAGACTAAGCCCCTAGTGCCAATTTCAGTCATTACCAAATGTGTTTTGGTAACTAATTCAAAATGTGACTTTGAATACACATGGAGAAACAAAATTTTAAGCACCAAGCTCAGACTAACACTCCTCCAAGAACACATACCAGCCACTTCTCATGCCATAGGATGCTCAGAATAAATGTTGAAGAGACAGAAAAACACACATGCTAATTCTTATTGTCCAGGAACAGGGACACATTATCAAGATTGAAGTGTCCATGATTACAGATGCCAACAAACAGATTACAGCTGGACAATGCAAGAAAAGAAAAACACAGGCACTTTTTAAAAGAAAAATGTATCCCTTCTGATTTTTTTGGCTATAACTTTTAACCACATATCTAATATCCTGTATCCCTCACCCTCTGAGTCCAAAAGGAATGAGTACTTTGTACCATGCAATGAGACCAGAAATAACGGCTATAAGATTCTGTTAAATACACCTGACTTCTTCTCACTTGCAAGAACAAATAAAACTTAGACCTTCCACATACAACACCTTCTTAAAGTCTACTAAAAGGTTTTCATTATGTAAAGATATTAATAATGTTCCATGGAGCCTAAACACTTTCATGCAAGACCTTAAAAGTTCAAACAGCATTTCCATAGTCTACTGCAGTATCAGAAAGGTACTTGTTTCTTATATAATGGAAGGAAAGCTTTCAAGGCAAACAGCTTTAGCACACATGCTTAGCTAGCAGCCAGATCTCTGCACCACACACTTCTGAGGTGGATGCCATGGAAACAAAGGGTTTTATCTTACACAAGTGCAGAATTCACACACAGACATCGTTTCCAGACCTTTGTAAACCAAGTCAGTAACTATGCTGCTCTGAACAGTTTCCTGCCTGATTGCTGCTGCCACACATTTACATGCCTTTGTACTGGATCAGCTCTGCCTATGAAGAACTGAGCTATTTTCTATGGCAACTGATACATCCTGTGGAAAAGGATCTTGCAACTTGCAGTGTCTTCTGCATTCAATATCCAAAACTGCTGCACAGTTCTGCCTCCATTGCACAGAAGGAGTGCAAAATGCTGGTCATTATGAAATAATTATCTTTTAAAGGACAAGTACATTACAATGACAGCTTTTAAATCCTGCAAACTTCCTGCAATGGAGTGTGATACAGTTGCTCATTGAATAGTGTTCCATGCTCTTCAGCTGCAAAGCCAGGCAGAGAAATGTTCAGATTCAACAAAGTGTAATAGGTGAGAAAATACAGTGTCCTTTCACACACTTTCCCCACAAAGATTACTACTTTCACAGATTTATACACGTCACACAATGCCAAATAGAGGAGAGTCTCTTGCGAAGACTTAAACTCATTCTTTCAGATCCCCAGTTCACCAGGTGGTTTGCCTACTGAGTTGGTGTTAAGCCAAGTCTCGTATTTATTTTCACACAAACGCAGTTTGTTGTTCCATGTTGTTCCAGCATATAGCCACATGTTGTTCCATCTTGCCTACATGCATTTTTTTGCCACAGGAAAGCTAAGAAGTTACCATGTCCCGGGCCAGCACAAAAGAGGGAAGCCAGTAATCTGTCATACTGGAGGAACTGAGCTGCTTCTGCCATGAATTCTAACATAGCCTGCCCTCCCTTGTTTGAAGACAAGCATCACTGCTAAAGCCCAAAAACCTGCCTGACTGTATTACCTAAACAAAAAAACAACCCACCCACTAATTTGAATTCAAAGACATCTGGCAATGACAACTCTCCCTTGGGCATCTGTTGTAGAGGTTAGTCACCTCAGTATTAAAGATGCATGGTTATTTGTTCTCCTCTGCCTCAACTTTAGTTGGTACTGCTACCTCTCCACACCAAAGCTTTCTGAATCCCAGACACATTACATCTCTGTTGTTACTTTTACAACTTACGTCTGGAATCTTTTATGCATACTTTGCCGTCTGTCCTTTATAAGTAACCATAGCAAATAAGCACCTTCCTGAATCTCCTTCCCATTCTAGTAACTCTTTCAAGTTTAACACACAACTGAGCTCTTCGGCTAACTCTTTACTGGTGACCAGTCACAAAATTGCTCATTGAATTTGTTGAAAACTGTATTTCTCGCTTTCAGTTGACACATAACGGAAAACGGCACTCTATTCTTGTATATGAAAAAAAAAAAACCAGAGTTGCTGGAACAGAAGACAAGCATTTAGTGAACACTATTGGACCATTAAACACCTCTGTGATGACAGACCTATATGGCAACTAGATCCCTTTTAATTCCTAAGGCACTTACTAGCTTAAGCTATGCTACTCACAGATTTCTCTCCCTTCGATGTTTTTAACATTTCTATGAACTCTTCCAAATGTCAGACCTCTGGTTTTTGGTTTTTTAAATATACCATCTTTACTGTCCTCTCTACTATATCCTTCTTACAGAAGTTTATTTCCACTTGCTTTATTTGCCACTAAACTAGACACACTCTGTTAACTAAATTCCTCATTTTTTCTCCTATGTGAATAACAGGTGTTGGAGAGAAGCAGTTTTCTGCCTGCCCAGTATGACAATTGCTTACCAGATTCACCTGTCAGGCTTTACATTTCAGGGCTGTGAAATAAGAGTGATTTCACTTCCATTACTGGAGGAAATAACACAATTGAACAAAAGGCAAACTATGTAACTCCCCCAAATGAAATTCAGTTGTGGGTGGGGGCAGGCACACTTACCTTTTGAGGTGTAGGGACAATTTCATTTCTTAGACATGTTAAGATTTCCTGCTTGTCACAAATAGTTCTCTGTCTCAAAAACAGAAAGAATGTGACTATGAGTGTTATTTTTTTATTCTAATGGAGGCTGCACATTGAAAACAAGTTTTAGAATGTGCAACAAGTGCTTGGGACAGCACACAGATTTATGATCACACAAGGTAGCAGGTTACCTAGCAACAGATGTATTTTCTGCTTCAAAAACTGCTTCAGTAGGGACTAAGATTGGAAGATAATAAAAAAATCATACTCCACTTAGGAAAAAAAAATAAATAGTAGTTGCACTCAGAAGCATTTTGCCTCAAGCAGTTATTTTCTCTGTAGTATGAAGTTGCTTAAGGATTGCCTAACAGCAGATACACAGTAGCAAATACATGCACTTGAAAGAAGACTGAATATACTGAGATTGTAACATAGAGAGACTCTAACTTTTACCTATCACTTTGACAAAAGACATCGCTTCCAGTCAGAAACTACACCTAAATGACAAACAATGTAATAAATTCTAGACTTTCAATCTTGCACCATCACAAGCTAATTTATTTGGAATTTCATCTGGACATGATATAATTTTCCAAGTTGTCATGGAAATGTGTCACTACTCAATGCAACCATGTTATGTATTTAAACATGTACACACAGATCATTTAAATTGATAACATTCTGCACATACTTAGAATTCCTGTGATGTGACTATTACACTGAAGCTGTTTACAAAATGGAGAAATATTAATTTCCCATAATTGAAAAAATAAACCATACTCACAGGGGCAACGGGGGGGAACATGTGCTGTGCTTACAAAATAATTAATGCTACCTCCCTCTGTAAAGTTGCTCAGATATAACCTCAGTTCCTGAGCACAGCACTTTCCAGTACTGTGTCCACAGTATTTTGTTAATATTTGTAGAGAACGGCCAGTAAAAGAGAGGAAAACACAACAGAACCAGTAGTTACGGAGTTTGCTTCAGGTACCTGCCAGTTGGAAACAAAGTTATCATGGAAGCTATGATGCTATTGTAACATAGGACTTTGAACTTCCACACTGAACTAAAAGGCAAAGAAGCTATTACTGAACACATGACAAATTGTCTCCTTAAAAACAGGCATTTTGACTCCAGATGGCATCTCTTTGAGGTTTGGGTTTTTGTGGGGTTTTTTGTTTTGTTTTTTTTCTTAATATATGACCGTTCCACACCACATGCAATAGGGCTGAGGCCACAACTTGGGGTCACAAGCATGGAGCTTCTCAAGTGACTCAAGTCTCCTCAAGCAACCCCTCACTCACATTCTGTTCTGTAGGAGCATGCCAGCCCAAGAGCCTTGGTACCAGTCATGAGGCTGGCAGTATACAGTTCTTCAGAGCTAGGCACACCTGCGAACCTGCCCCAGTGAGTTTGAAAGCCCACATAGGGTATCACTCCTTCATGTGCCAGCCTTGCACATGCCCTGCCTGCCCTGAAATATTAAAAAGGGCCAGGACACTCAGTGAAGCATGGTGGAGAGCAGTGGGCACTCCAGATGTGTTCAGACAGGAGCTAGCCTCCTCACCAAAAAACCTTCCGGGGACTAATATAGCCCGAGCCCTAGTACCTAGTCTACGGGGGCGGGAACAGAAGCACGCCACTTACTTTATCTTTCATGGCAGGAGGGGCAGAGGTCGCCAGCTGCTTGGAACCCTTGTCGAGATTCTTGTCTGCGCCATCGCTGCCACCGCCGCTCTCGACCTTGACAAGCCTGTGCTTGGAGGAGATGTACTTCACGTCGGGCGGTGTCGCCGGGCGGCGCTCGCTGTGGCTGCGAAAGAGGAGCGGGGAGCCGGGTGCGCAGGTGGCGGCGGGCGCGGCGCAGCACGACGAAGAGGATAAAGTCTTGCGGGCCGCCTCGCTCAGGTCCTCGGGCTCATAGTCCGGGTGGCACATGGCGCGCAACTTGCGTAGGGACGAGCCGGGCCCGCTGTATGGGTCTTCGAAGTCGCGGTCTCTCTGTGCGCGGTAGGCGCGGAGCAGGTCACTGGTGTCGTCGCGCAGGCGGCGGTGCGGAAAGCTGGGCGAGGTGTGGTGGTGAAGATGGAGGCGCGGCGGCGCGGCAGGGCGGGGCGTGCTGCCGGCACCGTTGCGTTTCTCACGGTAGTCGGGCCGCGGAGGCTGCGGGGGACTCTTGGTCTTGTTATTGCCCAGGCTGAAGTACTTGTTCAGCCATTTGGCCATCGTCTCTCCCGGCCGCGGCCTCTCAGCACCGCGCGTTGCCCCTGGCGCCCGGCGCGCCAGCCCCCCTCACCGCCGCCGCCCGCATGGAGAAGCAGGGCGGCGAGGCGGCTAACCGCCTCCCTCCGCGGGCAAGCCGCTCCTCGGCTGCCAGCGCCTGGAAAGGCCGCGCTTAGGCCTCCGATTTCCCGGCGGCACCGAAACGTTCGCGGCCCGAGCCAGGCACTCGCCGTGGCTCCGCGCCCGCCCCCGCGGCTCTCGCGAGTGCAGCCGCAGCTCCCCCGCGCTCGCAGCGCGCACCAGGAAGGTGAGCGACGCACCCACACGCAGGCCCCGCCGTCACGGCCCGCCCACCGCCGCGGCTGGGGGCGGGGAGAGCCGGGCGGGCCCAGGCCAGGCGCTGGTGGGCATTTCTGTGCGGGGCGCGCCGCCCTGAGCAGGAACACGGTGGCCGAGTGTCTCTCCGCTGGGGGCAGCTCCAGAGCTCTCCGCTGTCCCCTAGTAAGCCCTGGGAGGGACAGGAGACGCAGCAGCAGAAGCAAGCATCCCGGGGAGCGGGGAAGTGTCCATACGGCGTCTTCCTGAGCTCCACGGCCGAAAGGACCCGCCGAGGCTGCTGCTCCGAAAGAGCGAGGGAGCGGCGCTGCGGACGTGAGGAGGTGGGGGTGCTTTTCTTTTGCTCTCTGTCCTCTAGCCTGCCGCCTGGAGGGGCCGAGACACCTGCAGCTGGACTGATGTGGTCTCAGCTCTTCGCAGAACTGACCAACCAGAGCCTGGAAACAGCATTATCTGAGATTACCGGTCAGGTACGGGGCTGTGAGACAAGTCAGCAGGCATCTATTCATTGCATCAACAAGTTAATTCTATGTAGACCCCAGGGGCTGCTCTGTTGTAGGTGGTACAGCACAGAAGGGCTTAATGAACATAAAGAATGAGAAGAAAAAAATTGACAGCCTTTTGTCTTTTAGTTCTGTCCATCATACCATGTTGAAATGACTCCTTTTTCTCATCTGCTCAGTCTCCAGGTGTTGATGGCATGGTTTTTTATCCCTCCTCTCTACTTGGGTTCAGACAAGATGAACATATTAAAGTGAAAAATAATAAAACTGTCCAATACAGGTCTCCCTTCCAAGGGTACTGGCAGCCACAGCCTCAGCATACCGGTAGATTCTTGAGTGTTCTGTGATCTGTGTGCTGAGCATGTGCCTTTTCAATAATTCCCTTCTTCCTGTAAGACATCTAGGACAAATCATGTTCTTGGATTCACCACTCAACTGCTTTTTTTGAGGTTTTTTTTTTGTAAACCAGGTAGTTGGCATTTATATACAGTACTCATGATAAGTTTGCATATATATAATGGGCTACCATTACAGACCACATGTGGGCCAGAGGATTTTATACCAAATGTAGTTCTTACACTATTAAATTCTTATTAAAATAAAAGTGATTTTTTTTAATTGAGAAAACTGCACAAAACAAGTTTATTTTCATCATTATTAAAGTGGTGTACCAAATTCATTGGGTTCTGTGTTGTATGATAGGATGACTTCCTCTGTTCCTCAATAAAAAGACTATCTCAAGAAAAAAAGTAGTAAAAAGGTGTGAGCAGAACTTATCACAAACTAGAGCCATAATGGGCTGGAGCACTGCTTTACAGAAAAACAAACTGACCTCACTTCTGTGATCTCATGAATTTTCACAAGCCACTGGTGCTTTCAGAAGAGGCAAGCCTTTTCTCATGTGTAGTGCCTTAGAGGCCAGGGTAAGGAAAGCTCACAACTCACTAGTATGGTTACGTATTTTAAACACACTGTTCACCTTGCCTACTATTAATATATTTGATAGAAACTGCTCTTCTGGTGGAAGTGCTTACTAAAGCTGACCCAGACCAGGTATTGATTAACATTTCCTTTATTTAGATGAAAATTGTCTGTAAACCTCTGGAGAACCATGGATCATTGCTGGAAACCAATGGGATTGTGTTGGATACCATCACTAGGAGCATCAGATGGCTGGAGAAGAATCTGAACAGCCTCAGAAACCAGCTGCTGAACCCAGGCTGAAAAGAAAATGGTGTGATGTTTGATAGATATGATTTAAATGAGAAAAGATGCAATTAAGTGTTTCTTTTCTCTGCTCATGGTGAAGATTTGGGTATAGTGTTCATTCAGAAAGCAAATTTCAGGACAAATAGTCAAACCTAGTAAAGCTAGCAAGAGCAAATGTACACGTGAACACTTGAAGGAAACTTGAGAAATTCTCCCTGCTTCAAGACTGGCAAGTATGTTGAGAAAGAGGATCTGCACAAAGAGGGCAGTGAACGGGATAAAGTCTCGTCACAATACAATGTTGTAAATATCGACCTGGGTATATACTTTGTTTATAGCTTAGCTGAAGGCAATTAAGTACATATTTTTCTTATTTCCTTTTGTTCTGTTTTTAAGATGAATTATTTTTGTCTTTTATGGTTTTGGTAACAGAAGAAAATGAACGTGATATTGCTAAAAGTTTTTGGGTGCAGGCTGGATTGTCTCAAGTGGAAGGATGAAGAACACAGAAAATAGATTAAAAAGAGGTGCTTCCATGGAGAAGTGACTTGCTACAGAGAAGTAGTCCAATTTAAAAAATATGACCATGGGTCAAAGGCTCTGAATTCTACTTATGGCTCTGTCATTGACATGCTATATGGCTTTAGGTCAAATAATTTCTTCATTTCTCTCTCTGCAGGCCGTCCAATCTCCTTCTGCTGAGAAGATTTCACAATGTATTTGAACTTCCAGTTGACAGCATTCTCTGCACCAGCAGTCTAAAACAGACTTTCCTTTCAGTGGTAACCTGAAAAAAACCACTAGAATTAATAATGTCAGAAACCAAGGAGAAGAGTATACTGGTTTAAACTCTTTTGCTACATGGCAGGTTCATAATTCAGCTTCTCCCCTAGCTGAAGGTAGTGTGTTTCATTAGTTTTTGTTCATTTAGAATTTCCAAATAACTAAAGCACTAGTAGGTGAGATAAACAGTGTAAAATATCACACACTTTTCTCCACACTCTTGTGTCCCCCAGATCAGTGAGCAATATGTAAAAGCACAAAAAGATAACTAACTCATTGAAGAAGACAGAGCAGAGCATGCTAGAGGTTTTATGTTGTTCAATTATTACTAATTAGGACTTGGTTACTCAGATTACAGTTCTTGTTTTACCTGACTCAGAGGTGACAAATGCAACTAGATCACACAACCTAAGGATTGCAGAATCACACCATCTGTCTCACTAGTGACCTAATAACACATCTATTAGGGAGACCTTAAAATAGTGTCAGTCGTAGTACATGCTGTGTATAAGTCGTAAAGACTGTAAGTATTGGTGTGTTAACTAGGCCTAAAATCAAGTTGACCTTAACTATTGCTCTGTAACATCTTGGCAGAACGGATGATTGTTGAGATGTAGGATCAACTCTATTCTCTGTGGATTTTACAGACACATACCAGCCAGAGGACATAGCCCATGCAAGTTCCACAGTTCCCTGTCTCTAGTCATCCTGCTCTCCAGTTTCCGTCTATAGTGATAAGACCAGAAAGAACGACAGAGTAGACAGCCTAATGTGGACAGCACAAGAAATCATTAGTTCTTTTTAGTCAGGACAGGTGAGGATCGCCTTCTTCAAGGCTGAATTAAATATCAAATGTAGGCATATCCTAAGACACCTGCATTTTAGATGACTACTCTAACTGTCAAATAATTGGTTAAATTAACCTCTATTTAGATTCAACTAGGAATTCAACGTCTGATGTGAAAAATCTTTTCCAACTAACATTTTATTGCCACAGTACATTTTGGGGGGGAGAGGGGAATGCAGTTTGGTAAATAATATTTTTCCAAAAATGTATAGTTTACTGTAAAAACTCTCAACTAGTTCCAGTAAGTGCATGAGTTTTCCTGTAAGTTTTTACTGTTTATCACTACCATTTCCAAGCATAAATGTACAAGACATATGTCAAAGTTCCTCCAGTTTCCTAATGGCTGAAGACTATATTTGTTCTGTAGCTTAAATATGTTGTCCAAAACTACCATCACAGAGCTATATCATTCATATCAACAGTGTGGCCCATCAACACAATATATAGTGCACAAACGTCTTGAAAATTGGGGGCTATCTAAATTTCAAAAATTGGTCTATTGAAAACATTGCATAAAGGAGTTAAAATAGAAGTGGCTAAATCTAAGCCCTTGAGACTGATGTTTTGTTATTTGATTCTGAAATCAATTATAGTTTATTTCTTTCTATTTGAGTCCTCTGACAACATCTTGTTTCACTATATGACCCAGTCTTGAAGGAACTACTGGCGTGAAAGGTGTCAAGATAAAAAAGGGAGCACGAGTTATCTTATAGGAGCAGGAGATCTTCAGAGGAATCCTCTCCAGAAAGCTGAACCACAAAATTACTTGTTTTTTGTGTAAGGGCTTGTACTGGCTTTGCACTGCTTCTGATAGGTGGCTGATAATTTCATTTCATAGTTCTTTTGCAGTTTTCCGTTCACACATTGAGAAAATAATACTAATAAATTGCCTAATGGGGTACTACATAAATCAGCTGTGAGCATGGATGACTTCTTAAATTCCACAATGGTATTATGGCTATAAAAATAGGATACTTAGGCATCCTTTCTATAATGTATTCATTATGCACAGTAGTTGAAGTTCTCAAAATTCATGACTGTTGCTGTTGATGTCATTTAATGTTGACTTCAATTTCTTATTCCTGCCAACACTGATGGCTTTTTAAATGCTCAGTGTGGTTTTATTCTGAGCAGATTTCCTACTTTATAAAGCTTCTGTCTTAGTGAATCATTTTACTACTATTTTTCCCAGTATTCAAGAATAGTTCAATACTCTAAGGTTTTAATTAGTGGTAGATGAGAGGAACTGACTGCTTTCTGAACTGAGCTAAGCACAGATTCACTGGATAAGAGAGAGCCAAATCCATATACGTAGAAAACTGAAGAACTGAACCCTAAGGGGAAGATTGCCATAGACGTCTCAGCACTGGAAACAGAGGAGAATCTTCTTTCTCTTCTTTTCCTCTCAGCCTGAGCTGAGGTTGCTTAGCGGCATGTTCATGAGCTCTCTTTTATTGCTGTTATCCAGATCCTTTGCAGATTCTGATGAAACTCTGTAACACGGAATTAAATTATCCATTTTTTTTTGAATTAGTTTTCTGCCAGATTAGGCAGTTGAAGAGTTGAATCAGCCTGCAGAGGAATACAAGCATCAGAGTTGGTTCAAGGTAAGTAGTAAGACCATGAGGCAAATGTAGGCAGAGATGAAGAACTGAGCAGAGAGAAGGACATTGCCATGTCCTTTGGCATGTGACAGGCTGTCAGACCTGCCTAAATCATCGTGCTTAACTGTATTCCAGTTTCAACTAAGGAAAAAACAGCTTTTCAATTATGCCCTGTAGCATTCTGACCACAAAAGCTGGTGAGTTACTTCTGTTCTACCTGGGGGATATATTAAAAATACATTACAATTTCTAGCTAGTACATGCTTTAAAAAAGAAAAAAATAAAAGAAAAAGAAAAAGGGAGTCTTTACAGTCTAGAAGTAAGATACAAGCATACTAGAAATATTCCGAGGAACAGAGAAAAAGACATTGATTTCACTTCAGGACTTGGAAGTTTTTACAGAAGTTTGTTTATTTTTGTGATATAAACAAAACCTGCAAAGCAGTGAGAGCATTTACAGGCAAAGTGTCTATACTACAAAAAAATTCTAATGTTCTAACACAGTCATGACTCTTCCTCCTTAGAATACATCTGAGCTTGGTTTTTTATCTATAATGTAGCCCTGTAATCCATTTCAAGGCTCATGTGCTACTGTAGTTTATTTCTATGTAGCTATTGAGAATGGGAGTGCAACTGGCATCCTGTAAAATCCTTGTTCTAGGCCACAGAGAATTAAAAAATTGCTGGATTCTAAGAAAATACACAGTTAAACAATTGAAGTAAATGATTTTGTGAGCAATGGAGCTAAATGAAATGTGGTTGTCTTTGCATATCTTAACTCAGTACAAATCCTTAATAGAGACTTTTCTTGTATTAGCATCCTTAAATGTTCCCTCTCTTATATATCTCTACATGCACAATTGTAAGTGTTCCTATACAAGGTTATATGTTTACGATTATGAGTGTTCCTATGCAAAGTGTAGAGTTCATGTTGGAAATTTTTTTTCTTTTTGAGGCACTTATGATACCTATCCTTTTAGATCTATTTTCATCTAACTGGTAGAAATTTTACTGCCCTTTATATGTTTTCCCTAAGATAAATGCAAGTAGTCTTAGAGTTTCTGAAAGTGACACAGAGGCAAGGAAGCAGTGTAAACTTAATTACTACACCTATTCAAAAAGAAATGGAGACCTAGGAAGTATTGCTGAAAGGTAGGTTGTGTGACAATGTAAAATAAATAGTAATGACTCCTCTGTGGAAGCAGCTGCTTCTCCTACATACAGATACACCTGTAGAAATAGATAGATACCTAGACAGATAAGGATATTTTCATTATAAACAGAGTTCTATGGATTTCTTGAGATAATACAACTGTAGTTTCTCCTGGCAGGAAATGAGGGTGTCAGATTTATGCAGAATACTGTGTGCAGCAGTTAAGCAATTTTAGCTTTAAATATAAAACCTTAAATTAAGGAGGAAACACATTAATCAGTACTATTACCTATTTCAGCCAAGGAATAAAGAGACTTCTCCATGCCTTACCACTGCTCAAGCTTTAGGCACAAGTGTTTGTTGGGCATTTTTTTCATCTCCTTTTAAGGTCATCAGCCAAATGATTCACCAGCCCCACACCTGATTCCCAGCTACCTCTGATGTGTTTTAGCAAAACTGATGAAGTAACTCCTTTGTCTTCAGATGCCTGGAGCTTCTCGGCTACAAAGCTTATTACAGTGTAACAACTTCTTATGTGAAGATCTGGCTGAAACCTATTGGAGACTTTCAACTCTGCCAAAGGCACCCAGGTGTCTACCTGAAATGTTCATGTGGCCAAATCTGTTTCTCTCACCAGAAAAATAAACCAGAACAAAGAAGGTCTGAGTCATGTTTCCTGCTGTTTGAAAGCTGAAGTATCTCAAGCATTCTTTGGGGAAAGCAGGTCTTCAAAGAGGAGAAAGAGGCAGGGTTGCTGGCAATCATATTCTACCCCATGGAAAAGACTCAGTTAAGATATTGCTGAATGGAGGCTGTCAAACAAAGGTGAAATACAAGTCATTGCAGATGCTTTAAGGATATGCTTAGGGATTTGAGTAACTAAATAAATGTTTTATTCTGCACCCTGGAAAAAACAACTAGAAGAACACAAAAAACCCCAACCAAACAACAAAACAAAACCAACAACAAAAAACCCAAACCAAACACCAAAAAACCCCACACCAAACAACAACAACAAAACCCACAAAAAAAACCCCATTGTGGTAATAATTATTTAAGGCCTGAAAAAAAAAATCCAACAATGTAACATTCTTCACTTGTATCAATCACTCATACCACTAAACTATAAGTAAAAGCTGACTTTCAGAGTTAAAAGGATCTGTAGCTTTCAGACACAGGGGTTTTTCATCATATTATAGAAATTCTAGCTTTTTTAATAACTCCAGCAAAGCTGGAGCTTCAATTCTGTTCTAAATGGTGTTATACAAAATTACACTGAAACCCTTACTCTTCTAATACTGGTCAGATGCAAACAGGTGCTACTGTGAAATGACCTCTATACCTAACTTCATCTGGATGAATAGTTCCCATTGTATTCTCTTAAAACTTGATTTTAATAGGAAAATCCAGATATGGACATTTCTGTATATGCAATGAAGCATGATCTTATTTTAGGTCTTTTGATTTGCAGAGATGTATCATGCTAATTAAGGATTTTGGATTGGCAAAAATGAAGAATGGTGAAAGCAAGTGATGGGGAGCTCAGAAAAAAGTTACTTAGGCCTCTCTACTGTCTCTGCATGACATTGTATAAGATTCCAGCACTGCAGAATCAGCTACATGTTTGTTAATGATGTCTTGATTCTTAAAAATTAAGGCTTATTGTTTAGACTTTAAGGATTTGTATTGTATTGTACATACTTGCTATGTATCCAGAAGTAAAGTGTTACTTCCCTTAAGAAGATAACAGGAAGACAAAAGAGAAACTTGAGGTTTTAGTGGCAAATAAACCTTTCAAGAGGAACTGAAAAAAGTGGTAAGAGAGGACCATCCTGCCCCAGAAAGAATTAACAAGCAGGATGATTGCCAAGAAGTATGAAGTCAGCAAAAATTGGCAAGGGGGACGGTAGAGATGATAGGGGGAGATTGCAACCTCTGCCTCAAAAAACATGCCCTACTCAGAAAAGCTCACTACTCACTGAGCATGTGTAGAAGAATAAATGTTGACTGCACCTTTAAACTGAAGTGTGCGAAGTTTAGATCAATGAACACCTAGTAGGCATAAATATGTACAACGTATTAGGCGTGGCTAAAGGCTGAAGTGTATGAATATGTTATGCAGCTTAACTCTGATGTGCTAGCTTTGTGGTTTTATCACCTAGCACCCGACATTGCACAATGTCATAATAAAACTATACCTTGAGTCTGTGTGGATATTCAGATGTCTGCACACTGGCTAAAGAATGCTGCTTCTGGGACATTAATGTTTCTTTAATGTATTTAAATATAGGCCAGCCACAGTCAGTGCGTAGAAAAGAAAGCTCTCGGGACATCTTATACTGTTAGAAGAAATGCTTTGCTGATTTAATAATTTAATAATATAAGTTTTTCTTTTGAGGATGGGCTGTTAGCATATCTTAAGGAATGTCTAAGAAAAAATTGGTAATTAAATGATTATTAAAACTCATATAGCTCTGTGCCCAACATTTGGGCTAGTATAAAATTCCAAGGACTTGGTGAAACGTAACTATGACCTAGTTTGTGCTACAGGGTTGTCAATGTAACTAAGTGTGTGAAACACTTAAACTAAGGCATGAAAAAGTACACTTCCAGGTTTATGAAACAGTAAAAACAGATACAGGACTGGGAATAGGTCCTGAGTCCTGTGGACCTCTGGCCCTGATCCCCCTCCAGTTAAAATTAATTTATTCTCTTTTTTTTTTTGCAAAATAAATATAGTGGCCTTTAGATTTTGAGTTCTTGAACTCCCATTTTTTTCTTTTCCAACAATTAACAGTTAAAAATTTCCAATGTTAAAGAAAAAAATATTGGTATTCAGTCAGTCATGTGATAGCAGCAGTATCGTGGCCTGGGAGGAGGGGGCAGGTAAGGCAGCAACAAGGCTACAAATTAAATCTAAGGTTAAACAGTGAGGAACGGAGCATGGCGGTGAGACGCAGGCCAAGCTGGCCCGGCCCGGCGGCATTGCCACGCTCGTCAGGCGCCCGCGGGGCCTTCGTGCAGCGCGCCGGGGAGCCCCACAGCTACACGGGGGCCTGCGGGGCAGCGACCGCATCCCGCCGCGGCCGGGTCATTCCGCCTCCGCAGCGGCCAGGCGGCGGCCGGCTGACACGGCCGAAGTGGCCCAAACAAGCAGAGGACAGCGGACCCTCATTTAGAAACTCGCCCGAGGTTCGCGGGCACCCGCAGGACGCTGCAGCCCAGCGAGCCCCTGCCCCAACCCTGCCGGGCGCGGGGCGCGCTGGGCGCCACGGCTGTGTGAGGAGTAGGCGGTGCAGCGTGACCCGCCGGGGGAGGCGCCGAGACCCGGGCAGGTGATGGCTGGTGAGGGTTCGCGCCTCTGGAACCGCTGCTGAGCAGGGAGCCGCGGGCTGAGCCGGTTGTGTCCCCGGCCGCGGGAGGGGCGGCGCAGGGCCGGTGGGCACTGGCTGCGGCGTGCAGGGCCTCAGCGGCTCGGGGGAGCCCGAGGCAGCGCCTGTCCTGGGAGCCTGCAGCGGCAAGAGGAAGAGTCGTGGCTGCGTCTCCGCGTCGTCTTCTTCCTCTTCGCCAGGGCTTAGCTTTCGCGGGCTGCGGGCGGACTCCAGGAGGAAAATGGAGCCGTTCCCTAGCGGTGAGTACCGCGGCAGCGCCGCGCTGCGAGTGGGCACAGCCGCAGCCTGGGACGGTGGCGCGCGGCCTCCCTGGCGCAGGCCTGCCCGCCCGCCTGGCAGAGCCGCTTCCCGACGGGCGCTCGCTCGGCTGGGCCCGGGGGCAGCCGGAGCTCCTGGCAGGAGCCACTTGCCCAGAGGAACAGGGGAGGCTTCTCAGGCGTGCCGCCTCCGTGGCCCACGGCTTGGACATTAGCTCGGATCTTGTTTTATTTCGGTTAATTAGGCACACATGTCTGTAACGAGGAAGCGTGAGAGGAGGCTCTTTTTCGGTACTGTTGCGCGTTTTGTTGCCCGGCCATAGTCTCACGGTGGCAGATCAGGGACGCCACGGGGCCGAGGCAACTTCTGCACCAAGGTGTGCTCTCTCTCTATATTGCTCCGAGGAAAGAGCCTTACGTGCGTCCAGGTTGCCAAAGCCATCGTGACTCCGGTGGGAAGGAGGAACCAGACCCTCTCTTTATGCCGTGTTCATAATCGAGGCGCTCTGATCAGTGTCTCCTCGGGGTGAGAGAAAGGAGGAGCCCAGGAGGATTTAGGGTGTTTTGAAGCAGTGTTTCAGGGTGTACCTGGAAGCCAGAAAGCTTTCACAGCTGTCTGTACTTCGAAAGAAGTGTTTGAAATAGTGATGTGGTTGCAGCTTAGAGATGAGCATATAGGACCATTTTATAACATCATGATACAGCAGTGTGTGTGGATCTTGTGTTTGTGACTGAAATGAAGCCCATGTTACTACTGCTTCTGTGTTAGCAACACACTCTATGCATACGGGACAGGAGGAAATGACGCTCTCAAACTGAAACTAAAGTATGTTTGGTTAGACTCAAGACCATAGCCAAATATGGAATTAGGACAAGACACTGGGTAAACCAACAGGCTTCCTGCTGAAAATGCAGCACTTCTATTGCAGGTGGCATTTTGTCTTTTAAATGGCAGGCATGCTGGGTAGCCATAGCTAAAGCAGAGTTTGCTGCAGTGTATTTTAACTCCTCTGTGACCTGCCAAATCAAAGTACAAAACTTCTACCAAATTCAGAAAAACCTGATGCAGTAAAAAGTAAATTTTGTGTTTCACTTGAGAAGTATATTGTCATTGCCTTGTGCTTCCCTTTTCTCAAATACACTAGAAATTGCCCATCCTTTATATGCTGCTGCATAGAATCCAAAGGTTATGAGCTCTGGGCATATTTTGTTGGTTTAACTAGCAAGATGGAACTTTCCCCTTTATTTATTTATTTATTAAATTACACTTCTGTGGAGCGTTTTTTTTTGTCTTGTTAAAATTACAGTTTGTGCAAGCATTAGATGCTTTGGCTTTGTACTTAATCCTAGCCTTGGTAGAAGATCTTTCAACTACAGTTTATTACAATCACAGAGTTGTAATCTGAATTCCTCTGTGCATAGTAAAAAGACCTTGTCTTTAATAGTACTGCAGTTTTGGGTAGATTTTTTTTTTTTTACAGTCATCTTGCTGAGTCCATTCCTTTTGAGACAGACAGCCATCATGCTATCACTTTAAAAATCTGTTTGACATAATACTGTTACTGCCTCATGACAAAACGTTAAAAAAAAATCTGCTATATATGCATGCAGCTGGAAGAAATCATGTGTAGGCCTCATCATACAGTTCAAAGGTACTTTGTGCTACTACTGAGAAGCGATGTTCATTCCTAATTTTGTTCCATGAAGTGAAAAACCTGGAGATGATAGTGAGACTGTTTGGAAGAAAATTTGGAGCTAAAGCTGGTCAATGAATTTCCTCCAGAAAGGTGGCTCTGCTGGAAAGGACACTAAAGAGAATGTGCAAATATTATTGTAGATATGTTGCTCCTTATTTTGATCATGAGAGAGGCTTGGTGCTCGACAGCAGCTGATAAAATCCGGGGGGAGGAGGATGCTTACACTATTGGCTTTTTGAATAGACTTTTCATTTCCATGGCTGGTGATCTAGAAGCTTTTGTGAGCATCAAATCTTTCAAATAAACTGGAAGGTTTTTGGTTTGTCTTATATTGTATTAATGAGTTCTGTTTGTGACTGTGTGTTGATTTTTTGGTGCAAAGTGCTGTGTAAATTCAGAGGAAAAAAGAGCTATCACAGGAAGGTTTCAATATTATATTTGTAGCTCTCTGAGTTCTTTGGGGCTTTTACCGTCCTAAAGTAGAGGGAACAGAATGAATCTTAAGATTTTCCAAAAGCATTTCAGTTGGATTCAGAACTGGCAAGAAGACTATTCATTGTTTTACTTAACAGATGTAGATCTGTGTCAGGATGGATATGTATCTTAAAATAGTCTTTATGGCAACAAATGCACTGAAGTGGATACGGAAGATGATGGTTTTTCTAGTTCAGTATTTGGTGGGTTTTAAATTTTCTTTAAATGAAAGGAAAACCACAGCCATAATTGATTTCAAAAGTCAAAGAAACTCTTATCCCTTCCTTGACATGCTAGTGGGTGTGCCGGACTCTTTATTGTTTGAATAGGTTCTCCAGTGGAAATACTCAGATAACCTAAATAAAAATATTTAAGATTTCTTTTTTGACTTCACCCCCCACCTCTGCACTGGAAACTTAGGTTTGGTCCTCTTTGGAGAGACCTCTGCTATGCCTTCCCTTCTGCCCATGAGTTTAGTTGGAGATAATGTGTGAGGTCTGTAGCTCTGGAAGAACCGATCTATTTTTAGGGCCTGTAATAGCTGAGTTAATCACGGAATCATAGAATGTCTCAAGTTGGAAAGCACCCATAAGGATCATTGAGACAAACTCCCTGCTCCTTGCAGGACTACCTAAAACTAAACCATATGACCAAGAGCATCGTCCAGATGCTCCTTGAACTCTGATGGGCTTGGTGCCATCACCACTTTCCTGGGGAGCCTGTTCCAATGACTGACTATCCTGCTAGTGAAGAACCATTTCATAATGTCCAACCTGAACATTCCCTGAAATGTTATAAATTAGTAAATGTTTTAGAAATGGTTACTGGTAAGATTTTATTTTTCGAGACAAATTTCTCTATTTTACATGGCTATTCTTAATCTGAGACTTTTCCAGAAGTAAGAATAATCAAAGTGTAATTAAAAGTACATGGACGACTTCCTTGTTCTTGCATATATATATATATATTTTTTTTTTTCCCCTCTATTTTGTATGGTCTCAAATTTTTCTGAATTGGAAATGGCAAATTAATGAGCAGAATTTATTAATTCTAACTAGTAATTTGTTACCTAAACTGTTTCACTAACTAAAAAAAAAAAAAAAGTGAAATAATTACTAAAGCGAAATACTAAAGTGAAATACTGTCATTTAATTTGGGACATCTTTCTTTTGGACAATATTACTAACTGTTTTGCAAGCCTTTTGCTTCTATTTTTATATTGCATGCGTTTCTAAAAGATCATTTCACCATTTCCTGTTTAATACATTAAACATGGAACTTTTCAATTTGAGATGAAACAGAAAGGTGGAAGTGACCTACTAGTGTTTCTCACTTAAGACTGGTGACATGCATAAACGAGTAACTGCAGAAGGGGTAACTTGTGATGATCTGCTGAAATGCAAATAACATTCACTGTCACTGACATTCTAGACTTATTTTTATGTCTCTTTTTTTTTTTTTTACACAGTGAGTGGAAACATTGAAATTAATTACATAAGTAAACTGAGGAACAAAATAAAAAGGCTCTTATGGGAAGAGGTTTTTTTTCTTTTTTGTAAAATGTAGAAATAAACCAAGTTAGGTAGTCATTTACGAAGTGGAAAATGTCATTTACAAAATCTAGTTATTTCAACTAGTTCCTGTCAATACCAAAATGTTTCCTTTGTGTTAGTTTTTTTCAGTATATACACATATTGGAGATGCAGAAACAAGTTCTGTGTGCATAGCCTAAGTCTATTGGGGACAATAGGGATATCGCTACCTGTCAATATTGTGTACTCTTGTGTCATGGAGCAGAAGGGTTCCTGTTTGTTTTAAGCTGTATTATTCAGTCCTAGACAACAGACAGTAATCTGTTTTAGTAAGATGGTACATAAAAATCCTAAGAGATCTGTTCTCAATGTGGTTTTTTTTCCCTCCATGTTTTGCATATCCCAGCATTTTACTATCGTCAGGTATTACTGACAGAAAAAGTGCTGATTGCATCTGTTTCTAAATGTAATTTTTATGTTTTTCAAGTGCATGTTTGTGGATAGTATTTTGCAACAAAGCTGTGTTGTAGCACCTGTGTCTTGTGTTCTTTTGTCAGCTAAGCTAATCAGTAACCTGTTTTTTCAATGAGTTGGATATGTATTTGCTTTTTTACTGCATTATGTTGAACTCACTCTCTAGCAACAGATGCTCAGAAATGAATTCAGTAGGTACTGCTTTAAATAGTGGAAGTATATTAACCTTAAATTGTAAGAATCACAAAAAGACTGCGTACCTTGTAGCCAGGAAGAAAACAGAGAGAACAGATGGAGATTCTTGAAGGAAATTGGGAGGAAGGACCAAAGGGCACAGCTCTGCAAAACTCGTCCAGTTGATCAAGGAACAGGAATTTCAGGGTAATATGGTGTGTTTGGTTTAGCTCAGTTTGCCTGCCTGAGCACAGATGATGTTTTATTCCAGAATGAGTGTTGTCTCACAAAAGACATTCAAAGATCTCAGTGTCCAGTTCTCTTGGATTATTCAGGGTGTGTATTACAGTAATGTACTGCAGCAGTAGTCTCCTTTACTACAGCTAGTGAAGAGTGAGAGAGAGGAATCTGGATTCCACTGAAATGTGAGACACTTCTGGTGTTTTGTTTGTCCATGTGGAGATGAGGTGGCTTTTGATTTGGGGGAATTTTTCTTCCCACCAAAGCTCCCACCAACCTGTTTTAAGAAGTCAGTTTCACTGTGCATTAGTAAGCATAGCTGAGTGCAGAGAACTTTTCTTGGGATTGTAGTCACACTTTGACATTGAAGGAGCTGTTTCTACGAATACTGGAGTTCCTGTGTAACAATACTTTTATCACAGTTCCATTGACTTATATGGAGAACCAGTTGTGTTTAAAACTAAGAATGTGCCTAATTTACATACTGCTTTCAGGGCCTAGCTGCTTTTTTTATTTAAGCATTTATTTTGTATAAAATCTGTCAATTTCTTCTGCAGTAATAATGAATTGTTAACACATCATTAGAATCACTTGTAACAGTTTTTCATGCATATGAACCACTCTTTCAGGAAACAGGCTTGTATTTGTGGAAGTCCAAAAAGCTTGAGAATACTCTAGAAGCCTCATTACTTCTGAGCTGTAAACCATTATAAGAGAAAGACAAAGAGCATGTTTTCAGAGAATGGAACTGTGAATACACCAGGTATAGGCTGTCAGTTTTGTTATCCAGATTTGTACTTTCTGTCATTGGTGGAGATGATAATGAGGCGTGGGCGTCTTTTTTGGCACAACTGAGTATTCATATATGTAAAGTAGTATTCCACAAATAACTGGGAAGTAATTAAAGGAGCCATTACAGAATATGCACTTTAGCAATAAAAGACACAAATGAGAAGAAAAGAAGAACCAATAATATTCAGAAGTGTGCAACCTGTTAAACAAATGAATAACAAAATCCAAGGAAACAGATTAAATCTTCCTTCATATCTATCTTGTGTGACTATAGTACAGTGATGCTACTATGATAGTGGTCTGCATTGCAGAGGTAGGAATGTTGTATTTGTCATGCACTATGTACACTGATCAGGCTAGCAAGCTCCATCATAGCAAATGACTTGTTGGCAACTCTGTTGAGTGATTTCATCTAAGTTCAGGCTAGTGTTGTGCCAAGGGATGGTGCCTGGAATAGAAGAGGCTAAAATAAATGTTGAAATGCAGGAAGGTCAATATCCTTTGTACTTATAAGTTGTGTTTGTTTCCCCACCACAACCATGTATACATAAAGCAGTGAAAGTGTGGAGTATCTAAAAGAACAGTATGCAGATGCTAAATCTTGTCTTTGCCAAACTAGGGTGTTTTGCACAGAAAGAGTAGGCCATATTGTGGTTAACTTTTAATCTGTGAAAATTATGATTGTGGTATTAAGATCAATCAAGGCATAAAAACTTCAAATGTGGAATGGAACTAACTGTTACTATGCCGGATTGTATCGTCGACAGCGCTATGATCTGCAGAAATTCTTCTAAATAAAAATTGGTGATTAAAAATATGCTTTGTTTAGAGAGGAACCATGGTTGTCTTTTTTAAAAACTATTATTTCTGTTGTATTTTTTCCTCTCATTTTGCTATTTTATTTCTTTTTTCTGGTAGCAGCATATGTGTTCTGAAATGTTCTAATAACAGTGATGCGGCCAACAATATGTACATTGCTGAGCAAAGCAACCCAGAGTACTTTCAAGATCAAAATAGCTGCCTGTATGCAAAGCCTGTTAATTGGAGCTCCCTCAGGGCTGGCTCTAGAGTGACCCAGGTGGTATTTCTGCAGAAAGATTTCACAGACCCTGCGGGGCATGGTCATCTGCTGTATAGATCAGTCTGGTAATCTGTGCAGTCTACAGCTCTCCCACCTGTTTTTTCATGGTGAGAATGAGTGAAAGAGGGAACCCTAGGATACCTTCTGAAAAGTGTCTGGTATCTGAGCTGCCCCTGCCCCCATGGGGGGCTGATTTCACAGCCGATAACATGATGCCAGGGTAGGGTTTTAGAGCAGTTTAGATCTTGGTATTTCTAGAGCTACCAAGCAGGCATACTGCCATTTCTTTCTCTGTCAAAGTCCTTTGTCTTGTTATGTAATGAGACTGACAAAAATTTAAGGACTTGTATTGTTTCTGTTAAGACCCTGTAAAATTTACTGCCTTGCTAGTCATAGGCAGTAAGCTTTAGACTTTATTGCTTCTGTGAGCTGAAATACCAGTTATGAAGTAGTGAACATGCAGTACTTGCTTGTGACTTACAAATGGTTTTGTGTAGTATTATCACTGGAGTTGTTAAGTGTGTGTTAAGTAACAATAGTAATTTGGAAGACACATTGGTTTGTTCTGTTCAAGGTGAGACAGTATGGTAGTTTGAATTTATTGCCTTATTTTAAAACAAACAAAAACGAAAAAGAACAAACAAAAGTCTGAGCAAGCGTCAGGTTGTATGCAGTCCATCAGATTGTATTCTTGAAAGTCTGTTAGATGTTTTGCAAAGTTCTCTAAAAATTTTTCTTCTGGACAACTGACACTAGCAGAGAAATCTTTTGTAACTTCAGCTGTGATGAGCCTGGTATTTTTTAGCCATTAAATTGATGGACAGATATAGTGAATAAGATAGTCAGCAGTCCTGACTGGCTTGAGGAGTTTGAGACAAGTTTCTGCATGTCTCCAAGACTCAGGGCCTTTTCGTTAGACCCCTGTGGCTAAACATTTTCTATCATTTTAATTGGAAAACATACCCTTGATCAGATTGGAAACAGGAAACTAAAATCCCAAATTATTCAGAGCCCTCTTTCCCATCCTGTGTTTCAGTCAACCAAGGGAACAGTGGCTTAATGTTGTTGGGACTTGTTGCAGGTTTTTTCTCTCAGGTTTGCTATGCCCAAAGAGCAAAGTATCATTTAAAACAACCTCCTCTTCTTCCCTTTCCTCCACTTCCCCCCCTTTTCACTGTGGAAACCCAACTTGTACCAAATTGAAATTTGAAAATGTTTGTTAAGATGTGAATGGATATCATATACCTGTGTTGGATACCAAAATCCAGACTAAGCTTGTATTGATTAACCTTAAAATCTGCAGTTACCTACACTGACCTCCAGAAAAATAATTATGACAAAAGTAGCTTACATTTTTTGCCAGTTGAATAGCTACCGTGTTCAGTAAATGAACCAAACTCTTTTTTTCCCCTTCCGTGATGTTTTCTTTTTGTTGATGACATTAGAGATTTGAAAAATCATATCAGTAATAGTCTGATTATTTATATATAATTGATCCATTCAGCCTGAGGTCCTGCCGAAGAAAATGCCATTGTGCTTTCCTTAAAAAACAGGAAAAGACATTCAGAAAACCTTTTAGAAGTACCCAAGACTAATAAACAGTGACTGATATGAGATTACACTCTTAGCTTCTGTTTCGTATGGCAACTTAAGAGAAGGTCTTAACATACGTAATCATGTATTGTTTTAATTTCCATGATACAGCCCAATTGGCAGAATTTTGCCAAAAAAAAAAAAAAACCAAACCAAAACAACAAACCCTCAAAAAAAAACCCCCACAAACAGACCTTCAGTATAGGCCGGAGGACAGGAAGTGGAGAGTGACTTTGTATGGCTTAGTACTTAGGTTCCTTTGCTTATTTTGGATCAGTAAGTAGCATTTCACAGAATCACAGAATGGTTGGGGTTGGAAGGGACCTCTGGAGATCATCTAGTCCAACCCACCTGCTAAGACAGGTTCACCCAGACCACATCACACATGAATGTGTCCAGGCAGGTTTTCAATGTCTCCAGAGAAGGAGACTCCACAACCTCTCTGGGCAGCCTGTTCCAGTGCTCTGGCACCCTCAAAGTAAAGAAGTTTCTCGTCTTATTCAGATGGAACCTCCTGTGCTTCAGTGTGTGCCCGTTGCCCCTCATCGTATCGTTGGGTACCACTGGAAGGAGTCTAGTCCCATCCTCTTGACACCCACCATTGACATATTTGCAAGCATTGATCAGATCGCATCTCAGCCTCCTCCAGGTTGAAAAGACCCAGCTCTCTCAGTCTCTCCTCATAAGAAAGACGCTCTAGTCCCCTAATCATCTTTCTAGGTCTCCGCTGGACTCTCTTCAGTAATTCCTTGTCTGTCATAAACTGGAGAGCCCATAACTGGGCACAGTACTCCAGATGTGGCCTCACCAGGGCAGAGTAGAGGGGAAGGATAACCTCCCTCAACCTGCTGGTCACACTTTTCCTAATGCACCCCAGGATACCTTTGGCCTTCTTGGCTACAAGGGCGAATTTCTGACTCATGGTCAACCTGTTGTCAACCAGGACTCCCAAGTCTTTCTCAGCAATGCTGCTTTCCAGCAGGTCGAACCCTAACCTGTACTGGGGCCTGCAGTTATTTCTCCCCAGGTGCAGGACCCTACACTTGCCCTTGTTGAAATTCATAAGGTTCTTCTCTGCCCAGTCCTCAAGCCTGTCCAAGTCTCACTGAATGGCAGCACAGCCTTCTGCTGTATCAGCTCTTCCTTGCAGCTTGGTATCATCAGCAAACTTGCTGAGGGTGCATTCAGTCTCTTCATCCAGGTCACTGATGAACAAGATGAGCAGAACTGGACCTAATGCTGACCCTGGGGAACCCCACTAACTACAGACCTCCAAACAGAGTCCGCACCATTGATCACAACCCTCTGAGCTCTGCCATCCAACCAGTTCATGATCCATCTCACTGTGCACTCATCCAACCTGCACTTCCTGAGCTTGTCTATAAGGATGTTGTGAGAGACGGTGTCAAAACCCTTGCTGAAGTCAAGGCAGACAACATCCACTGCTCTCCCCTTGTCTACCCAGCCAGTCATACCATCATAGAAGGCTATTGGGTTGATCAAACATGATTTCCCATGTCGACTACTCCCAATAACCTTCTTTTCCTCCACATGCTTGGAGATGATGTCCAGAAGGAGTTGTTCCATCACCTTTCCAGGGATGGAGGTGATGCTGACTGGCTTGTAGTTTCCTGGGTCCTCCTTCTTGCCCTTTTTGAAGACTGGAGTGACATTGGCTTTCTTCCAGTCCTCAGGCACCTCTCCTGTTCTCCATGACCTTTCAAAGATGATGGAGAACAGCTTGGCAATAACATCTGCCAACTCTCAGCACTCATGGGTGCATCCCATCGGGGCCCATGGATTTGTCCTCCTTTGTAATACAGGAAAAACTTTACATTTTCAAGTTAGGATAGTACAAAACTTGTGAAAAATGTTTTTTTTGCAAAGCAGCATCTGTTTTGTGCACTTTTTTTCCAGTCCACTGTGGCTTAATGGTGAAAACCATGATAGGTGCTTAACTAGACGTATTCTTGTAAACCTCTGCCATTTAGATTACACCTAGCCTTATAGCCTTATTTGTCCCCTGAAGCCCTTACAAAGTGGCAAGGGAGTTTTGCATGTGATCATCAAGAGTCTGTGCCAATGCCATACTACTCTTTCTGAAAGTGACCTTCTGTGTCCCGGTAAGCTGTGTCTATGTACTGCACATGAACATAGCAACAGGAATTATTTACTGACTATGCTGTGGATTGTCCATGGGCAAAATTTTAGAAACCCTGTATAGCTTCCATTGGGTGGTATTTTAGAAGAACAAAAAATCAATTTCTAAAATTAATGTTTGTTATTTAATGATTTTTTTTCCACTTTAAAGTTTCTTATTGCTTCCTCTAATGTTTTGAGGCATTTATTTCCAGGCTATGGCAAGACAAGACATACTGTGACAGAGAGGGAGGGCTCGCAGTTAGAGAGCTGAGGAATTAGAAGTTACGTGGATCTTATGTCTTTACTTGGAAACTAAAGTAAGGAAAGAGCTAATTAAGAGTTTGTGACCATTGTAGGCTCTGAAGTAAGGAACCAGAAGTTAATTCCTCTGTTAACTCTACCTGGAAATAAGTGTACAGTCCTTGCGGTGAATCTGTGGATGTAGTGCTCAGAGGAGAAACAGGAAGAACCTGCTCATGTTTTAATCATTTTGCCTTCTGCTGGGTAGCAGCAGTAGGAAGCTCTGAAGGGAGCAGAGAAACAAAGGAGGATGGAAAACAGAACTGTCTCTGCATTAACTTGGGCACAGGTGTCTGGGAAAGGATGGTAAGACATGGTGAGAGGATGATGTATCTTTCTGTCAGAGGTGAAGGTGGTGAGTTAGGAGAGGGAACAGGCACAATGATGTTCAGTATGTGCTGTTCTACCAGTTTTAATAGCTGGGAATACAACATGCTACCAGCAAAGAAATTGAGAAAGTCTGTGCAAATTGACCAATTTACTTGATTAGGTCAGATTTTTAAGACTTATACCTAGTGCTAAAAGTCCCCACGGTAAGCAATTAATTTATAGAATCATTTAGGTTGAAAAGACCCTTAAGATCATCAAGTCCAACCGTTAACCTAACACTAATAAGTCCACCACTAAACCATGTCCCTAAGTGCCACGTCTCTATGGCTTTTTATTACCTCCAGGGATTGTGACTCAACTACTTCCCTGGGCAGCACGTTCCAGTGCTACACAACCCTTTTGGCGAAGAATTTTTTCCTTATATCCAATCTAAACCACCCCAGTGCAAATTGAGGCTGTTTCCTCTCATCCTCTCACTTGTTACATGGGAAAAGAGGATGGCGCTCACCTCGTTACAGTGTCCTTTCAGGTAGTTATAGAGAGGGATAAGGTCTCCCCTTCAGCCTCCTTTTCTCCAGACTAAACAGCACCATTCCTTCAGCTTCTCCTCATAAAACTTGTGCTCTAGACCCTTCAGCAGCTTTGTTGCTCTTCTTTGGACACACTTCGGCACCTCAATGTCTTTCTAGTAGGGAGGGACCCAAAACTGAACACAGTATTTGAGGTGTAGCCTCACCAGTGCTGAGTACAGGGGCATAGTCAGTTCCCTAGTCCTGCTGGCCACACTGTTCATGATACAAGCCAGGATGCTGTTGGCCTTTTTGGCCACCTGGGCACACTGCTGGCTCATATTCAGCTGGCTGTTGACCAACACCCCCAAATTTTTTTCCGCCATGCAGCTTTCCAGCCACTCTTCCCTGAACCTGTAGTGTTGCCTGGGGTTGTTATGACCCAGGTGCAGTACCTGGCACTTGGCCTTGTTGAACCTCCTACAACTAGCCTCAGCCCACTGATCCACCCTGTCCAGATCCTTCTGTATGGCCTTCCTATTCTCCAGCAGATCAACACTCCCACCCAACTTGGTGTCATCTGCAAGCTTACTGAGGGTGCACTCAATCCCTTCATCCAGATCACTGATAAAGAGATTGAACAGAACTGTCCCCAGTACTGATCCCTGGGGAACACCACTTGTGATTGGCCGCCAACTTTATTTGACTCCGTTCACCACAACTCTTTGGGCCCACCCATCCAGACAATTCTTTGCTTGGCAAAGAATACACCCATCCAGGCCATGAGCTGCTAGCTTCTCCAGGAGAATGCTGTGGGAAACAGTGTCAAGGGCTTTGTTAAAGTCCAGGTGCACAACATCTACAGCCTTTCTTTCATCCACTAAGTGGGTCACGTTGCCATAGAGGGAGATCAGGTTGGTCAAGCAGAACCTGCCTTTCACAAATCCGTGTTGACTGGGCCTGATCACTTGATTGTCTTGTATATGCCACGTGATGGCACGCGGGATGATTTGTTCCATGACTTTCGTTGGCACTGAGGTCAGACTGACAGGCTTGTAATTCCCTGGATCCTCCTTCTGGCCCTTCCTGTAAATGGGTGTCACATTTGCCAACTTCCAGTCAACTGGGACCTCCCTGGTTAGCCAGGACTGCCCATAAATAACTGAAAGTGGTTTGGTGATCACCTCTACCAGCTCCCTCAGTACCCTTGGATGAATCCCACATGGTCCCATAGACTTGTGGGTGTCTAAGTGGTGTAGCAGGTCACTAACCATTTCCCGTTGGATTATTTGGGCTTCATTCTGCTCCCTGTCTTCTGGCTCAGAGGGCTGTGTACCTGGAGCACAACTGGTCTTACTATTAAAAACTGAGGGAAAGAAGGCATTTATTTCCTCAGCCTTTCCCTTGTCTTCTGTCACTATGTTTCTCCCCACATCCTTCAGAGGGTGAGATTCTCTTTCACCCTCCTTTTGTTGCTCATGCTTCACAGCATCCTTGTAGTCCTCCTGAGCTGCCTGCCCCTTCTTCCAAAGGTTATAAATTCTTCTTTTATTCCTGAGTTTCAGCCAAACCTCTCTATTCAGCCAGGCCAGTGGTCTTCCCCACCGATTTGTCTTTCAGCACATGGGGACAGCCTGCTCCTGTGCCTTTAAGATTTCCTTCTTGGAGAGAGACCAGCCTTCCTGGACTCCTTTGCCCTTCAGGACTGCCTCCCAAGGGACTCTGCCAACCAGCCTTCTGAACAGGTCAAAGTCTGCCCTTTGGTAGTCCAGGGTAGCAGTTCTGCAGACCACCCTACTTAGTTCTCCAAGAATCAAGAACTATCCTTTCATGATTGCTATGCCCAAGGTGCCTTCTGAACATTACATTACCCATGAGTCCTTCTCTGTTCGCACAGAACAGGTCCAGGGGGGCTCCTTCCCTAGTTGTCTCATTAACCAGCTGTGTCAGGAAGTTGTCTTCCATGCACTGCAAGACCCTCCTAGACTGCTTCCTCTCTGCTGTGTTGTATGTCCAGCAGATATCTGGTAGGTTGAAGTCCCTCACAAGAACTAGGGCTAGCAATCGAGAGACTTCTCCCAGATGCCTGCAAAATATTTCATCTGCCTCTTCATCCTGGTTGGGTGGTCTGTAACACACTCCTACCAGGATATCTGCTTTGTTGGCCTTCCCCCTGATTCTTACCCATAGACACTCAACCGTATTGTCACCAAGCTCTAGACAGTCAAAACCCTCCCTAACCTACTGGGTTACCCCACCTCCTCTCCTTCCTTAGCTGTCCCTTCTGAAGAGTTTATAGCCATCTAACACAGCACTCCAGTAGCGCGGGTCATCCCCCCATGTTTCCATGATGGCAACTACATCATAGTTTTTCTGCCACACAATGGCTTCCAGCTCCCCCTGTTTGTTGTGCGTGCTGCCTGCATCCATATAGGTGCACTTTGATCCCAGGGCCATTAGGGCCATTGATCCCACCACTTTTTTGGGGGGATAAGCCCTAATTCCTTTGTGACCATTCTCAGGCACTTACGTGGTTTCTAACACATCTATAACTCTTGTGTCTTTGCTACTACACTGCTCTCCGTCTCCTGCCTCCACTGAGATGGCAGACCAAAGGGCCTTGCTAGTACCCTTTCCCTCAAACACTGGCATGCCGCCCTTGGGTTTGTCCCTGCTGTGCCTGTTTTTTTCCCCCTCCCTCTTCAAATCCAGTTTAAAGCTCTTTCAAAGAGCCCTGCTAACTCCTCTCCAAGTCCTTTTCCCCCTTTGAGACAGGTGCATCCCATTCATCGCCAGCAGGCCTGGTGTCATGTAAACTGATCCATAATCAAAACCCTCAACGTTCTGCTGATGACACCAGTCCTGCACCCAGGTATTGATCTTCTGGGTCTTCCTGTATCTTCCCTCATTGTACCCTGTGATTGGGAGGACAGAGAACACAACTTGTGCTCCTGATCCCTTAACCAGTCGTCCCAAGGCCCTGAAGTCCTTCTTGATTGCCTTCAGATTTCCTAATGCAGTCTCATCACTGCCTACCAGAAAAATTAGTAGAGGGCCTAACCAGGGCAGGAAGTTTTATCTTCACATCTTCAACCCTAGCCCCAGGGAGGCAGCAGACTTCCCTAAGAAGTGGGTCCAGTCTGCATATTGAGCCTTCTGTTCCCTTCAGAATGGAATCTCCTATGACCATGACCTGTCTTTTTTTCTTTATAGCAGCAGTTTTGATGGAGAGTGCAGATCAACTTATCCTCTGCAGCACCTCCAACTTAGTTGTACATCTTTCTCAATGTTGTTGTTTGGTTCCACTTGCGGACCTTCATACCTTTCTGAAATATTTCTAACCTTTTGGATGTCCAGTGTAGTAACATTTAGTTTTCTTCAAAATGCCTCTGTGCGCCAGTTTCAGCACCTGTGAAAATGAGTGTTTTGGAACCCCACTTTGGGCCACCTGTCTCCCTCTCCCATCAGCCAAGCCCAATAACAAAGCCAAGAAACAATAACTGCAACAATAGTTTTGGCTGAGAATAAGATCACGATTTGTAGCGAGACTCAAGCAATGAGTCCAACATGGAGTCCACAAATAGGAGTGTATGTTTCTCTCTTTCTTCTATGAAAAATTTAATGTCTTGCAGTTTGGAATTGTGGAGATTGATTCATTCTCTGTTAAGCAGAATTGGTAATCTAACATTAGTAGGAGCAGAGCCTGGGTATATAGTTTTGATTTGTACAATTCTGTTAAAATGATATATTTCCTAATTATGCATAATTATTATTGTTGTTGTTACTGTTATTGTATACATATATATATAATACTCAGCATAAACTAATTGATTTATGGCTTTGACTAAATGAATGTGGAAGATGGGTCTATGCCAAATGGAATTTAAAAAAATTAGAGAAGTATGGTTGAAAACCATATACTATGTTGCTTTTCTATAGTAACACTTCTGAAATTTTAGTCAGGACAATTCAGAGAGATATGGAGTATTTAGAGAACATTTCTCTCTTCCTACCTTCCCTTTACTTGAGGCTGAAGATGCAGATTTGGGGACAAACAGTTCAGGAGAAAAAGTGTAGCCCTTTAATTGTACTTCCCAATCTTCAGTGTCTCAAATGCACTTATACGCATTTTAGATAACTATTTAACGTGAAAAATTACATTTTTGTTCCTACAGTCAAGTCTAGCCTTTCTCTCCTGCCGTGCATTAAGAATACTTTTTTCTAATGAAAAGCTTAGTGTTTTGTGCATTTAAAATGTTGACTTATTTTGAATTTAAAATAAAAACTAGTGTTTGTTTAATCTGAACAATCTGAACAAACCCGTAGCATTTCTCAAAGGTTGCTGGATATTACTTATGCTGTTGTCCTATAGCTTGTTTTCCTCCTTCTTGCATTCAAACTGTGCAATGCAAGTTCCTCTGTTTTTTATTGACTCTCACATTTCATGTTGTTCTTGTCTCTAGCTTGGAAGGACTGATGACATGATGTGTGTGAGTAATTTTGCTATGTAAACTGGAAGTAGGTATATTTTTGTTTTTCTCTCATAAATACAGATGAATAATGTACTGTAATATGTTCATCCTTTTCTTAAAAGAACACATTCTATAGCAAATACACCTATTACTCACAAAATTTCTAGTGCCATGGGTGCATGGGCAACTGCACAGATCATATTACCTCTTACAGACACTGCTATTGTAGCAGAGAAATTTTATACATTTGTGTTCACTATAATAGGTTCTTTTAAAATTGTGCAGTGCTCCCAGCAGCGAGAAAGAGAGACTCCACCCCTGGCCAGCCCCCTTTTATAACTGGGCATGACCTCATCTGGTATCAAATACCCTTTGGCTAGTTTTGGGTCAGCTGTCCTGGCTGTGTGATCCCCCCAGCTGCCTATGGAAATGAAACCTATCTTGGCCAACCCAGCACATATGACAATACATCTGTCCCTTTGAAGTGTGCTTGCCTGCCATACACAGTGTGTTTGAAAGTGCTTGCAAGCGCTTCGTATGTTTTCATGAAGTCCTGTAAACAAATAGCTTTAGGCTGTTTGCTAAAACTCTAGAGCATAGAACTCATTTTTGAATGTTTTAGGAATAGTGGAGCCTTTGCTTTTTGATGTTAGGCTGTGTGGCACAGTATTTGTTCCTGCTGGCACCTTTTTCTGAAACTTACTTTACCATCGTGGTAGCAGGCTTATTTATGTATCATACTCTGAGCTTACTATCTGTGCTGAAATCTTGCAAGTATTTCAGCAATACCTCTAAAAAAGGTGGCATTTAGATAGTTACATGAACATAAAATAGATCTTTAAAAGGAAAAAAAACTCCAGCACCTCAAAGTTGCTTTTCACCCCACTGGGTGGTCTTAGCGAATGCAACCAGTCATTAGAAGGAAAAAAATCGATGTGGTTTGTCTATGGAATTTACTGTTTGGTCAGCAACTGCTTCTGCTAAGAAAAGACCAATGCTTTCCAAGTTGGACATAAAAGTAAGATATCTAAAACAGTATTATGGTCTGAATAATTAAACCTGTTGTTAAACACCTGTAGCTATTCCTGAAATAATTGAACAGAATTATACTTTGGCGTAATATTAGTGAGTTGCTTGATAGCAAGTCAGATAGCAAAATGAGTACTTTGTTCATAATTTTCCTGTGTTCTTTCCTGATAGACCAGACATAGAACACATCAACACATTAGTAGATTTCTATTTTGGGGCATCACCTTCTATACCATAACTTAAATGCAACGGAAGTAGTCTACATTCTGTTGGGATCAGTTTTTACTCCACCTAGTAGGCATACTTTATACAGGGCCATTTAGTCTGGCCTTGGGGTTTGCTACATCTGCCAGTCTGTGACAACATGCAGTCCAGTAGTCGTTTGGCTTCTAGGTTATTGCAGGGTAACAGAAAGTTTCCCGTGCTTATCTCTGCACTAAGGGTTTGGTTGCTTCAAAATGCCAGGTGTTACTGCAATTCTTTTAACATTTCCTTTGTTAAAAATACTGTATGGTACCTGCTCATTATTTAAATGTGATAATGTGCTGAACTTAAGTCTCAGAAGTGGGGACAGCCTGTCTATCAGTAGGATTTATTTGGTTTAAATTGTGCAGTTTTAAAATTTGAACCTCTTAATTTGAATATAGAAAGTGGAAGAAAAGAAAAATTGCCTTTGAGCATTTTCTGCATACATTTTAAAAGGGAATGAACTTGAGGAATGGGTCAGTTAGATTCATATAAGAATTTTGAGTGTTGAGATTTCAATTTGGGATAGAATACCCAGACTTGAAGCCTGATAGCAAGAGATTACTGATTTTGTTTTGCAAGGGAAATGTACCTACTTCTCGCATTATAGAGAGGTATCAATACCACTATAGGAAGATAGTGACTTTGAAAAATAAAGGAATAATGACTTTTTGTATTCTACAGAATATTTTTAATGGCTTTCAAAACCAAACATTGTGAGATACTTCATTGTTGCACATACTGAGATTCATTACATGGTGTTGCCTGAGGCTTTTACACTCGGGAAACCTTACATTATCCTTGTTAGTGTGAATAGAGGTCTTTGGGCAATATAAATACTTGGAACAAACACTAGACAGTTTTACTGCAGCACCTGATTGTCCCTGCATGATCATGTTTTATACTAGAGTATTGTGGTAAAGTTGCTTTGTAATTTAAAATACCAATTTGTGAAAAGGTGTAGCAGTGAAAGATGTATGGCTTATAGGAACCTCCTGTTTAGCTTGGTCTGATTAATTACTCACTTTTGTGTCCTTAAGTCATGCCACTTTTTATCATCTAGTTATGACTATGCTGTCCACAGATGGGGCCAGACTCTTCTCAGTGGTGCCCAACGATAGGATGAGGGGCAACGGGCACAAACTGAAGCACAGGAGGTTCCATCTGAATAAGAGGAGAAACTTCTTTACTTTGAGGGTGCCAGAGCACTGGAACAGGCTGCCCAGAGAGGTTGTGGAGTCTCCTTCTCTGGAGACATTGAAAACCTGCCTGGACACATTCATGTGTGATGTGGTCTGGGTGAACCTGTCTTAGCAGGTGGGTTGGACTAGATGATCTCCAGAGGTCCCTTCCAACCCCAACCATTCTGTGATTCTGTGATTAGCAAAGGATATAAATGTAGCTCTACAGTCCTGAAATTACATTTGGCCCTTTGAAGGCAACCACGAGGCTGATGTGGCCGCTGGTAAAAATGAGTGTGGCACCCCTGGTCTGCCACACTTGGTTTTTAACCTCACATCGCTTCTCAGGATTGTTTGTGAACTGTGAATGTTCATACTGTTCTGTGCTAGATGTGATAATAGATCACTTAAGGAGGAAGATGTTGAAAATCTCTAATTTGCACATCACAAATTTGTGGAAGAACTTAGTAAAATCACTTCTACTGGGGTGTGTTTAAGCTTTTAGCTGCTGTAGCTTTAAGCTTTTAGCTGCTGTAGCTTTAAGCTTTTAGCGTCATAACATTGGTGCTAATCTGGGAGCAACAAGACTTAGCCCCATGACCTTTTTTAACCTTTGTTCACTCTCACACTAAGCTTATGTTTAGTAAAGATTTAGATATAAATTGCCATGTCTGATGACAGATAATTTTTATAGCGCATTTTGGCAGCTCAGATCAGCACTTCCTTAATTGTGTGCTAGTGTGACTACAAATGCCTTTACTGCACCTACAACCTCTGACATGGCAGTGGTAGTTCACTGGAACCATGCAGCTTCTTTGCAGATTAAATTTCCCTAGCCTTGCAATTATATTAATTTTTTCTGCATCATATTTGGAATCTGAAGTAATTTGCTTGAATATATGAATTAATGTTCTTTTAGTATGTTTCAGAATGGCAGTGTTTGCCTCTTGGCCATACTTGGTGTGAAAGATGACAATGAAATGTGATGGTTGCGATTGTGTTCCTCAGGCTGGTGCTTATTCCCTATGGCTTGTTTTGGTTTAATAATACCTTTTTTGTCCTTAGTGTGATTTTTTTTTTTTTTTTTTTAGCTTATATTGTAGCAGCTCCTGAGTTAAAGCTGGAAGGTCATAAGAGTTCAATTCACATGATTGATGACTCACAGTATTGTATTATAAATTCACGTAAACCAGCAGGAAGCAAGCAGTCCAGAGTGTGTCTGAGTGTAAAAGCTTTAAACGTTTGCCATGATTCCTCTCTAAAACGTAGCCTTACTTCAGTGCTTCTGTGAATGCATATGTCAGCATAAATAACTCCTGTAACCTTTTGATACTGTGTCCGTGTGCTTTCCAGTGGATAATAGTACTCTGGTTATGCCCTTGATCTTCAGTAAAGTTCTGATCTTACAGATTTTTCAGCATTACAGAACAACCAAATCTTTGATTGCTTCTCATTTTTGCAAATACTTATCTAGAAATTAGTTTTAACTGTTGTTTTCCTCAAGATTAATGTATCTTAGCTATTAAAACTGTGAATTGCCTTGAAACTAACTTCTGTTTTCTCTCTTATGTCTTAGTTTCAGTTTGAGAATGTTGTATGATTATTTTTGACTAAAAGAGTTATTAGTTCCTGCATGGTACTTTGAAAATATTAAGACAGTTGACTTTAGAAGACACTTATTAGCTCTTTAAAAAGCAATCTGTTCTGTCAGCTGCAAAGCTGATGAAGCCTACTTTCTGCCAGTTTTATGCTATTTATCTTTCTCCTCCTTCCCTCTGCAGTGCCTCCCCTGTCTTCTACCTCTTTTGCTGGCCATTCAGCAGCACATGCCATGGCTGTGGTTGGAGCTGTGTACTGACTGGCTGCTACCTTTTGGAGTGCTTACGATGTGAGTCTCAATACCTGCCTTTTCTACATAGCGGATACTGATTTGGGTGTGTTCCGCCAGCAGCTTGTTGTTTTGGGGCGGGGTTGCACTGGGACTTCAAGAAATTTGGTCTTGAGTCTGTTTTCAAATTTGGTTGAAGCTAGCCAGCAGATTTGAAAAGCAACCAGTTGAGGGAGTAATGAACAAGAATCTGCTAGAAATAGATTAATGAATTCTTCATAAACTCTTCTTGGGTAGAAGAATTGCAGAAGAGCTTCCATTGCACAATGCTTTGTCTTTCCACTTTTTTCCTCCACTAGTTAGTCTACGTGTTTTCACTTGTAACTTAGTTTTTTACCCTCTTTCTTTGCTCTGTGAGGCCTCTGATCTGATGTATGAGTTCACATGCTACAATGTAGGGATCATAGTGCTCTGAACTCCAGTCATAGCCTGAAGGCTGGAACACGAGCACTGTACTGGGAAATGCCATAAGGACAGAAACATTTAGAAGCTGCTTTTGCCTGGAAGTTAGAGTAGATGACCTCCTGAAGTCCCTTCCAACCTCAGGTATCCTGTGAACCTATGACCCTATTCTTGTCAGAGCAGCCTGTGTACAATGGCACAAAGGTTGAGTAGGTAGATCCAAATTCCAGCAAGCTCCCTGCTTTCATCTGTGTCCATATTCCTTGTTCAGATTGACCAGTGCATCTTCCTCTTAACTGGCTTCTGTGGGGTAGGATTTTTTCTTTTCTTTTTTTTCTTATTTTAAGACCTTTGCAGAGAAATGTTCAAGGTCGATATTTTTTAAAGTAACACAGCAGATTTTTTGTTGGAGATGCAGGGTGCTGATTTATGAAGCTGTTATTTGTTTTGAAGATATCTGAATAGTCTGTATGTCTAACTATGAAATAAGTGACAGACAAGTATTATTAGAGGTTTAATACACAGATATCACACAAAGAGAAAATCATGGTAGGACGTGGGCTAGAATAAGAATTCTCGCTCCAACTTTTTCAGTGTTACGCCTACTGACACTATAGTTTTCTGAGTTTGTGGCCTTGATACATTTTAGAGTAAGTGTTGAGGAGTTTGGTATATCTGGTTTGTAAAGATTCTTGACATATTTTCTTTAAGATGTTTTGTTTTCACCTTTCAGCACTTCAGCCATATAGAAACCCGACTTAAAAAAAAAGGGGGGAAAAATAAAGCTACTACCAAACCGTAAATCTTTACCCTGCCATTATCTTCCATTAGTCTGTTTCAATGTTTTAAGCCCCATCAAGCAGCTATGTGTAGTTACATTCCTGAAATTATTAGTGTAATTTATTTATGTGTATTATCCTCAATTATTAGATAGGAGCTTAGCAATACAGATAAAATCAGTAATGTATGATAGGAACACTGATGTTGTAGACTGTATATAGACTGGCCAAATGTACATTCTTGTCAGAAATTAATAAAGTCAACCTACTTTTCAGTATGTTTAGATCCAAATAAAAAATTATCTTTCTCATTCTGAAAACATAGAATGTGGAGGATAGAGGCATGATGTGATTATTGTTCAATTAGCAGTAGACTTTCATGTGTGAAAGACATTAGTTTCATGTCTGAAGCTTTATAGTTGGACAAAAGTTTTGTCTAGTCCTTTAGATAAAAGCCGTAACAGGGAACTAATTAAAATTAACTGTAATTTCAAGATCCTAGAAAGTTGTAATGGGATCTCTTGGCCTTTTGGGGAGGGAAATCTCCATATAGATGGCTTTTCCATTTGAGTTGTTTTGTTCTCTAGACAACTCTGTGGTGTCCTAACAAAAGCCAGTTGACATCCTTTCTATGTTGTTTATAGTGCTTTGGATTAAATACAGTATGAAAAAAAGCTCCTTGATCCTAATTTGGCTACTTTTGAGTGTGCATGTCCCATTCCCTATATATGCTTCTTTCTAACAGTGTTTTTAATTTTTTCCACTTTCCACCAAACAGGTCATCTGAAAGATAACCTTTTACATAAACAGTTATAGACATGACCAGAACTTTGATTAAAATACAACTGCATGTAGAATATGAGAGCACATGATCCTTTTAACATTTGATATGGATTTCAATTCTTCGTTTGTGTTCAGTGTTCTATTATCTATTAAGGGCAAATTTTATGGAGACAAATGATCTGATTGGCACTGATTTTAGTTCTTACCTGCATGGATTGTTTCTAGGGTTGTATGAGCTAGATCTTAAGGGAAGATCTCAATTGGAACTGTAATTTTTATACTGCCATTTTTGTGTGAGAAATACTTTTTATCTTTTTGGGGGGTGTGTGTGAAAAATGAAGTTTAATAATGTCAAGTGGATGTTTTATTTTTGTAGGTGCCAGCACCTTGGCAGATTTTCTCCTGTATTGAACAACTCTGTAGCTAGCATATTCAGAAACACCTCTAGAACTGTATTGGCTTCCTGTGCCTTACCCTGCAAGATAAAGAATATTCTGTCTTAACTAATTTAGTTGGATACAAATATAGTTTTCTGGGGTAGAAGAAATGTAGCCAAGATACTGACATCAATGAAGTGGGCATTCTATGAAGTGATACAGCTGATCTCCAGTTATGATGCAAGACATGATTAAGTATGTACAACAGAAGCATTCTTTCAAATATACTGAACAAAAAATTATAGTAGGCAGAAAAGCACAGGAATGTTTTCTGGAAACAAACCCGAGAGAAAAAAATCCAAGAGCTCTTGATCATAGGTACTGTAAAAGTGTTACCCATTCTGTAGTTCAGTAAACTATCTTTGAGGTATTATAATCATGCCTCTTGTTTATGATGTAACATATGATCTTTTCTTTTTCAGATCTAATTCAGTTACCCAGGAATATGATTGAAAACAGTATGTTTGAAGAGGAGCCTGATGTGGTTGACTTGGCAAAAGAGTCTTGTTTGCATCCCCTGGAGCCTGATGAAGTGGAATATGAACCAAGGAGCTCCCGGCTCTTGGTGCGTGGCCTTGGAGAGCACGAAATGGAGGATGATGAAGAGGATTATGAGTCATCAGCAAAATTGCTGGGGATGTCCTTCATGAACAGAAGCTCAGGTCTCCGGAATAACATGTCTGTCTATAGACAAAATACAAATGGATCGTGCTCTGCACCCTCTACGAGGACCATGGTGGTTTGCACAGTTGTTCTTGTGATTGCAGTTTCATTAATAATGTCGATTTATCTTCTTCCCAAATGTACCTTTACCAAAGAAGGTTGCCATAAAAAAAATCATACGATGGAACTAATATACCCTTTGGCAACCAATGGAAAACTGTTTCCATGGGCAAAAATTAGACTTCCTCCTGATGTTGTACCACTGCATTACGATCTTACCTTGCAGCCAAACCTTACTACTCTGAAATTTGCAGGCTCTGTAAAGATAGTGGTTAACATCACCAAGGAAACTTGGAAGATTGTACTTCACAGCTCAGGACTTAATATCACCAAGGCAACCATTACTTCAGCAGGAGGGCATCGAGCAAAGCCAGTTGAATTCCTGGAGTATCCATTGCATGACCAGATTGCAGTCATGGCTCCTGAGGCTCTCCTTGTAGGACAGAATTATACCATCAACATAGAATATTCATCTAATTTTTCAGATAGCTATTATGGCTTTTACAAAATTTCTTACAAGGATGAGAATTCTAAGCAAAGGTATGCCCACAATTGTAGCTTCTCTTTTGATCACTTCTAGATTGTGCTTTGATAATAGAAATTAACAAGGGTTGCTTTTTTAATTGGATGTTTCGTACAACTGATTCCTGTTGAGCAAAATCAATCTTTGCTTTCCTGATTAATCTATCTGAAAAATGTATTTCATGGATGAGTTCATTAAGTCAGGGCAGTCTCTTTGTCAGTTAAATGGAGTGCAGTATACTGGTTGTAGGTAGCTATAGTGTGGCTTTTTGTTTAATTTTTAGTTTCTCTCTTCAGAAATTCTTCCCACATCTCTCAAGTTCCTGACTTTCAAGGCAGGGACTGGGGGAACAATGTCCCACCATAATAGGAGAAGATCAGATTTGAGACCATCTGAAGAACTTGGACATATACAAATCCATAGGACCTGATGAGACTCATCCAACAGTCCTAAGTGAACTGGCAGATGTAGTTGCCAAGCCACACTCAATAGTATTTGAAAAGTCATGGCAGTCAGGTGAAGTCCCCAGTGACTGGAGAAGAGGGAAACATCACACTCATTTTTAAAAAAGGGTAAATCAGAACTTTTTACCAAGAAGATTAATTAAATTGCCACCCACTACCACCCACTTCAAATGGGCCTTACACTGGTCATGCACATAAGAGTGTTCCTTTCTTTGTTGTCACATAATTGTCCATGCAATTTTTATAGGAACAGAGGGCAGTGCAATAAACAAAAGACTGAATGAGGAGTATGAGTCAGTCCAGGACCAGCTGACAGAATAGTAGTTTTGAAGAGTCCAAAAAAACAACTGCTAAATAAAGACATAAGACACCAACTTGTGCTAAGAAATGCTAAACTCTAAAGCTTAAAAAAAAAAAAGGGGTTGTAAAGGAAAAAGCAAGACAAATCAATGTATATAGTATTACAAATCTTTGCAAGAGAGAGAGAGTTTCCCTGGAAATTCCCAAAATATTAATAAGTAGATTTTGTTTCCTGAAAGGGGAAGGCAGAATTTAAAATTAGCATCACCAACACAATCTTTTTCAAATTGACAATATATACTTGAAATTATTCTCTGGGAAGTGAATCACACTGAGATTGTATTTCTTTTCAGTTACTTAAAACAAGATGGTTCACTGAGCTGTTGCAGACTTTTTCAGTGAGACTACCTGAAGAAGAAAACAGAAGTGTGGCAAACTTAGTCATAATTTTTCTGTTTCCAGTGAGATATGGAAACTATACACTGCTGATGTTTGAATTATTTAAGTCCCTCAATGATTGTTCATATTTAAAAACTAAACAGAACAAGATACTTAGTGTAAAGATTATTTCATAGACGGTTAGCAAGCTGCATAACATAACAAAGATGTATTTCTTTTCTGTTCTCTGAACAAAATCCCAGAGTCAGGAGAATTTCGGAGTCAGGAGACCTCTCTTAGCATTTTCTGAGGTTTGTTACAGTTTGCCTTTAGAACTCCTACTCCTATTGGGTCTATGAGGTAGTGCTGAAGTGTGCAAGAAGGTAAGTTAGCTGCAACAGTCGTTTTCAAATATATGCAAAACCTGGTGCATTTGGATGAACCGTGGAACATTTAAGTGGGTTCTTGAACTGGTCAGCAACTGAGATAAGGCAGTAACACTCTGCTTTTTACTCCCATGTGTTCCTGTTGGTCCTCATCTGAGGTAGTCTTAGGGGCTTTCTTTAGGAGATCAAGAATTTTAAGAAATAAATCTGGGTTAAAGGATTGCTGATCTGTTTCAGTTGGCCTACATCTCCAATGAAGGTGAGTATTTTTACTGAGGTGCAAACATGGATGATTGTTCAGATCCCTCAGGTAAAGTGCTGTTGATAAGCCTCTTATCAATGAAAGGGCTGTTCCTCAGGGTATACTAAAACATAGTGTATGCATGATCATTAGAGAGAATCTGTTGTCACTTGGCAAACTGCTGTTAGGCTTCAGAATTCTGTCATTATAACAAAAATGCCACAAGTTGTTTCTCTGTTGTGGAATGTTTTGGATAATAAAGAATCACAAAGGATGTAGATTGCATCAGAAGAACATAACCACAAGAGGAAATGAAATAGAGCTAAGTAGCTTATCACAAATAATAATGACATGCATTACCATGAAGTTGGAGTAAGAACACAGTAGGTGTAGAAAGCAAAAATCTCGTGAATGATTAGCCTCTTTTTAAATCTATGTGTTTTTTCCTGTTCTAATGTAGCTGAAGCTTTGTTTTGTCCTTGTTTAACGGTAGTAGAAAGAGAATGCGTAAGTGTTCACAGGGGAAAAATATGATCTCTCAGTAAGTTCTTGAGTTTTTGTCCCCCTTCAGTCCAGTGCTACCTGTTTTTGTTCAGGAACAGGATATAGCACATGCTTTAAGTTGTATGTTTTTCAGTAAATCCTTTTCAGATAACTGATATCATAATTTCTGTTGCCTTGCCTGCCTCTTCTATTTCCACAGGCATTGTCTCTGTATGCTTAATGCCCGTGGTTTT
Organism: Caloenas nicobarica; assembly: GCF_036013445.1. Lineage (NCBI taxonomy): Eukaryota > Metazoa > Chordata > Aves > Columbiformes > Columbidae > Caloenas > Caloenas nicobarica. The sequence goes on along the minus strand of NC_088284.1, from coordinate 42,242,337 downwards.
ACAAATGCAGGCTACCTTGCCAACCTCTGTTGTTATTGCATTTTCTGTATAAGACTCAAGCTGTCAAGCTGCTTTTGCAAGAAAATATCTTTTTTTCTAGTTTAATTTTCTTTTGAAGATTTTTTGTATTCTGACAAAAACACTAAAATTATCAAATAGCAAAATAAGTCCCTGTTGCTAGGTGCAAATTTAAATAGTTGGGCCTTATTTATACCTCTATGCAGAATGGTTCTTTATTTTTTAGTTTTCTTCTGTAAAACCTTTGAGCGAAGATAAAAAAAGAAAAAGAAACTTACTGCACCAACATCAAGATTATCAGTGAGGGGGAAGAGAAGAGTACGAAGTTGAAAGCAGGCATGGAGATCAATCTTGTGAATTGTCAGCAGTGTGCCTCCTCAGAAAAGTTGTAGGTCCAAAAATGTTTTTATCATGGTGCACAAGAAAAGATAAGCCCCCAAAACTTTTGAGTAGCTTAGCAGTAGGTGGTTTGGGTTGGGTTGGGTTTTTTGTTAATTTGTTTGTTTTGTGGTTTGTTTGGTTTTTTTTAAACCAACCAAACCAAACCAACCAAACCACAGTTCTCTCCACTGTTCAGCTCTAGTAGAAGACTTACTTTCACAAACTCCTTGTTAAGCTCCCAGTGTTGGCTAGCAGGAGCAAGTCAGAGATATTCTCTAGGAAAAGCCATAATTTCTGCAGCTGGTTAGTATCCAAATACTGGAGAAGGAGTATAGGCTTCTGGGAAGTTCTCTTGTGATGTGACTTGTTGGATTAGAGACAAGACAGTGTATGAACTTAGACAGAATCCATCTACCAGCCAGTAAAGGGAGCAGGCATACATTTGGATGAACTATGGGAGAATCTGCAGGAGAGGGCATGACAACTAGATAAAAACACCTACTTGTAGTCTCATCTGCTGCTGAGGTTTTAAAACTTCTATTTAGTTGGCATGCCCACTGACTTAATTTTTCAATCTGCTTTTTCTTCCCTTTTACTGGAAGCTGTCTGGCTGATACTTTGGTGATTGTTCTTTAATTGTGTTATTCCAGTTGCATTCTTCTTTGTAAAGATAGTGAAAAACAGCCAAATATGTTTTTTTGAGTTTAAAAAAAATTTTAATGAAACATTTATTCTAAATGTAACAACCCTGTCATCTACCATTCAGAAAGCTTCTCCTGTAACAGTCTGTTACAAAGTTTGGGGGGGAAATGACTGTTCTGATATAAATAAACTGACATTTATCCTTTGCATAATTCTTAATTTGCTCTCTCTACTCTTCCCATTAGGTGGTTTGCAGCAACTCAGTTTGAACCTCTGGCAGCAAGGTCTGCTTTTCCGTGCTTTGATGAACCAGAATTTAAAGCTACTTTTTTAATCAAGATCAAAAGAGATGAGACACTTTCTGCTCTGTCAAATATGCCGAAGGTAACCTGCTTTCGTAGAGGAATTTTAGTAGAGCTGCTGTCTAGGTAATCTGTTTAAGTGTTTTGCATTGTGTTTTTGTTGCAGGGGATTGACTTGAGTGGATAAGCTATAAACCATATGACTTTACAATAAAACAACTGCCTCTTCCTCGAAAACTTGAACTAAGTAACTTCATAGAAAAGACAACTGTTTAATGTACTGCCCAGTGTAGGATATTGTTGTAGGGATAGTTGAATGGCTATGGGAGGGGTTCTTGTTGAATTTAAAAGAATCATTGTTTTGCAGGAGTTTTGTTCTTGGGTACATCTGTCTCAAGAGCCCTTAAGATTCCCTTTTGAGTTTTCTGTTTGCTGGTAGTGCACATGTGCAGAATACTGAAATGTCTTTATCAAAGGTTCATGTAACTAGCAATAGTCTCTGTGAAAGATATGCGTGATCTTGAAAGATGTGTTTTTGAGCCTAGACAAGAGGAAGCCGCGTGTGAATACAGAGTCAACTCCAGCAAATGAATAAGAGATCTGAAATTCCTTAAGCTAGATCTTTTGAGGCAAAATCTTTCAAGAGCATATTTGAATTTTATGGTGATGCTTTATGCCATTAAGCCTTTGGAGAAAACTTTATAGAAGCTTCATTCATTCAGACAGACCAGCAAGACTGACTTATTACCTAGTCTGTGTCTGAACTAGGCCCTCTCTCATCAAAACATTACCACCATTTATCACCCAACAGAAACATCATTAATACTGACATTGATCTAACTAGTAATGAAAAAAATTACAACCTTTGTGTTGGTGGGACATGCATATAAACTGTGCAGTTTGCATCCCAGAAGACTGTCAAAAGCTCAGGTGCTGGTGTAGCTACTATGTTTTTGAAAACCAAGCTAGTAACTGCAGCCTCTTCACTTTTTAAAATGTGATCTCTTTTGATTTGTAAGGGTGTGTGAGAGTGGTTTTTTGATCTGTTGTTTTAAAATAATGGCTGTGTCTGGTTACTTAGTTTTGAAGAGGCTTCTGGCAAGAGACAAATGTCTCATGCAATACCAGTGTTTTTAGTAGCCTATGCTGAACTGCGTCTCTGATGTAGCCTAAAGTTCTCTTGAGTTAATACTAATCTTTATGTCGATGTTGGATTATACTGGGGGTTTAAGTGTGAAGTAAATTAGATTGATGGTTTCCCCAACAATGCAGTTGTGTGGTAACATTGCTGGAGAAATAATTTTTTGATATATAGGCTTAAATGTGCCATGTCTTTTTAAGTTTTGTGACACCATGAGCAGGTTGGAGTATCATGTATCCCACTGAAGTGCAACTAAAATACAAAGGTGTTCTGAAAGTTTACTTATAAACTGTTCTAACATGAGGCAGTTCTTTGATTTAACATTGATTCCTTGCGTGTCTTAGTATTCTTTTGTCTGCATTAATAACCATGTTTTCCTTTCACCTGCAGAAGGCCACTACTCCTGTGACAAATGGAATTGTTCAAGATGAGTTTTTTGTGAGTTTGAAGATGAGCACTTACCTAGTAGCCTTTGTTGTTGCAGACTTGAAAAACATCAGTATGGAAACTAATGGAAGTCTGGTATGTTTGTTTCACTTTAATTTGTTCCTTACCCCTCCCAAGCCAACCAGCCAGCCAAAACAAAAGAAGAAAATCCCAAAACCAACAAGCAAACCCTGTCTTTTAAAAATTTATTTATTTTCGTGGTTTTATTATACTCATCATAGGTAGGGGACAAAAGCCATATGCCATAGGTTGGACTGACTTGATATCTTATACCAGATTGAGAAGACTTTAGAGCAAGGGACTCAGCATCAGGTGTTGTTATACAGTGGAAATTTACAAAATCGAAAATTTGTGAGAGCTTTCAGAGCTGGAAGCTTTAAACTTTTAGTTTTAATGCTTCATCTGTGAGGGAGTAGTGTCATGTAAACCAGGGAAGCCTACATACTATTTCAAGCAGTGCTGTAAATGTGTTCTATACCTGCAAAAATAAATAAGCTACCTAAAACCCCAAGCCCTACAATAAAGCAAATCTAGACTAACTTTAAGTCTGCATTTAGTCACTTGAACACAAAGATTTCTTTGTGAGGTTTTTGTTTTTCCAAAGGTTCCAAAAATCAAACAGTAGGTCCTCTTTGATATTCGTACTTCATGGGGGTATGGCCTGCAGAGTCAGTGAGCAGTTACTACAATGTGTGCAATTAAAGTAACTATACAAAAACCCATGGTAATATTAGGAGATGCTCCTTAATCCTATTTTAGGAGGTGCAGGAGTTTTTCGCTGGGCAATGATTTTCATGACTCTCTAGCAGGAACTGCCCCTTTGTGGTGAAACATCTGAAGTGCCACTGTCTATCTAGAAAGAGCCAGAGGGAATAGTGCTAGTAGCATTGTAGAAGGAGAAGCTCTCTGTTTAATCCAGTATGCACAACTAAAGATACTGGTGAATAGGCTTGGATTCTGACTTGGACAGAAGGGAAGTCCAGTAGACTTTTAGAATCATAGAATCATTTTGTTTGGAAAGACCCTCAAGATCATAGAGTCCAACCGTTCCCCTGTTTCCCCAAAAATAAGACCTACCCTGAAAATAAGCCGTAGCATGATTTTTCAGGATTTTTGAAGATGCTCGAAATATAAGCCCTACTCCAAAAATAAGCCCTACTTACAGTTCATTTTAAAGGTCAATTTAAATAGTGTCCAGGCAGCTATACATGTAAAAAAGTAATAAGTTTGGGGCAAAAATTAATATAAGACCCTGTCTTATTTTCGGGCAACAGGCTAACTGTCACTAAACCTTGTCCCTAAAAACCTCATCTACGCATCTTTTGAACACGTCCAGGGATGTTCTTCAACTACTTCAATCACTTCCCTGGGCAGCCTGTTCCAAGGCACCAAACACGAAGGGTCTAGCAATGTATAAAAGTATTTGCCAGCTTGAAGGGAGAAAGCATAAGAGTGGTCATACGAAGTAAGTCTGGAGTCTGGCTAGTGGGTTGTTCTGTTGCTAGCAGTGTCAAGTAGGCCAAGGAAGACTGTAAGAAGGAAGTATACAGTGACATTTTCCACAAAATGTATTCTCAAAATGCTTCCAGTCATTTTTCGCTGGGAGATTCAAAAAATTTGAGCTAACCAGTTCACACAGAATAAGTTTATTGTCATGAATCTTATAAGATAGCTTAGAGTTGAAGGAAAGTTGTTATGTGTTCATAATGCAATTGAGATTTTTCTCAACTCCAGAAGATCCTGGGTGGGTTTTATGTCTTGTTTTTGAGCTTAAAACTTGCAGCTAATAACAATTTTGTACTTCCAGGAGCACTACATTAGATCCTTACTTGTATGTCGTTGGTTCAAACTCAAGAATTAAAAGGTCACGCATCCATCTATTGGCAAGGTCATTTGTTTACAGATTTGTAGCATTGTGAGAGGGACTATTTTTTTTTTTTAATAGAACAGGAAAATTAGTCTCAACCTATTTTGTGTTTGTGTGTGAAAGGGCATCCTAAACCTGGATCAACCTATAACCTAATCAAAGTTATTTTCTTGGTATAGCAACTTTAACATGAATAGAGGGAGACTGTAACCTCTCAATTTTTATAAATGCTTCTTACATCATGTCCAATGTGACCCTACCTTACATAGAGGAATGGGTGAACTTTGTGCCAATTATTATTTCTTGAGATAATTTCTTGCAGATGATATTGTACTGATAGTCTATATTTGTAGATTAATTGAGGTATAAAGGGAGGGTCACTTAATAAGTCATGAATAAAAAAGGAAATGGATCAACTTCTGTTCATATGGACCCTTCTTGAACACCTTCCTTAAAGCTGTCAGCCTTTAATTGTTCTTGCATACACATTGGTCAGTTGGATACTCTGTCTGTATTTTGACTAGGGAATAAGGTCTAGCAAAAAAATTAACTCTTTATTCACAGCTTCATAACTAGTGTTTGTAACCTATGTGCATACTCCCAAAACCGTGTCCTACCTGTTTCAGGAAGTTCTGCCAGGTCCTCTTTTACTTCTAAAGCTTTTGTATCTTTCAAAATTTTTTCTCTTCTCTGGTTGGACTAGGTATCTGTCTATGCCATACCACAGCATCTAAACCAAGTTGGGTATGCCTTAAACACAGCAGTGCAACTTCTGGAATTTTATGAAAAGTACTTTTTAATAAACTACCCTCTTGAAAAATTAGGTAAGTTCTTTTGAACTTTTTTTAAACAGAAGAAGAAGAAGCCCTAATCAATTCTGAGAAATGCAGGGGAACTTTTGTTCTGAAAAGGTGTGCTTAAAATAAACAGTAGCATAAAGCATCTGTGAAGTAATGTTCCCTCCAAATTATTTTTAAAATTCATAAAATGTTTGACTGAGTATGAGTATTAAGTGATTCCCAAGCTGGAAAATTTTTGTGAGCCTTTGACACCAGATTGCTTATACCTGTATATAATATGAAAGAAATAATTCAGTCTAAATTTAACATGATGTGCCTTGGTAGGGAGATACAGAATTCTCAGTCTGCGAACCATATTCACTGGTGCAAAATCTGCAGCCTGACTTCTGTGCATGTGTTAGTTTGACTGGAAAGGTTCTGAAATGCAGTCTTCTAAGACATTACTTTTAGGAGAGGCAGCCACATTTCCTCATTACTTGTGTGCATGCAAGATCTATATGCAGTGTCTCTAGTGCTTTAAGTTGTTTTTGTAAGAGTACTGCTAGAGAAACACATCTGTAAAGCTATGGGTCTTCTGAGCTTGAGATGTGAGCAGATGCCAAGACAACAGGATTTAAATAATGAGGTTTTTAGTGATTATGGATAGAATAGATAGCCTTGAAATACAGAATTGCTTTAACTAGCAGTTTTCAAAGCTTCTTTCAAATCTTTTCCAGATCTGGTAGCAATTCCTGATTTTCAGTCTGGTGCAATGGAAAACTGGGGCTTGATCACCTTCCGAGAAACAACGCTCTTGTTTGACAGTAATACTTCTTCAGCAAGGGATAAAAAGTTAATAACTGCAGTGATAGCACATGAGCTTGCCCATCAGGTACTTGATTGAGGAGGTCATTCTTTGAATGTGGTGTGTTTTTTTTTTTTTAAATGAAATTCTGTCCTTAAATTCACTCCTGCTCTTATTGTGACTGGGTTGTGTATTTTATCTGTTCAGAATATCTGCAGGTGTATTTTCTCCAGCACAACAGGCAAAACCCAACTCTTAGAGAGTTGTTAATGCAAATACATTACGGTGGCTTTGACTGAACTTGACTTTGCCACAAGATAAAGCTGAGGATGGATGAAGTGTTACTGTATTTGCTTGATTTTGTGTCTGAAAAATAATTACATTTTTTGTCTTTCATAGTGGTTTGGCAATCTAGTAACTATGGAATGGTGGAACGATCTTTGGCTGAATGAGGGGTTTGCCACTTTCATGGAGTACTTTGCCATGGAGGAGATTTTTCCAGAACTACATTCAGTAAGTTCTTTCTGTAACTAGACTTATGGTACCTTTGCTAAGATGTTTTTTAATGCTGGCCATAAAGGACTGATAGTTATAAAATTATATTGAAATTCACTTTGGCCACCATTGAGATTATACTTTTATCTCCTCTGCTTTGGCACTTTCATTATATTGGAAGTGGGTTTGGGAGGGTTTTTGGGGAGGGTACGTTGTTTTTGTGGAGTTTGGTTTTGTTTTGGGTTTTTTTTGGTAGTAGTGTGTATGCAGCCTTTGTGTTTTGTTTTGATTAAAAAATTCTGTGCAAAATACCAGGTCTTAAAAGGTGTAGGCATCTGTATATCAAATTATAACTTAAAATCTTCATACAGGAAGTCCAGGCATGTTGTTGAGCATGTTTGTTTGTCTCTACTTTTCCTAGTACACTTAGGAAGCACCAGAGCTTTAAGTTACTAAATATGCTTGGAGTAACTCCTTTATTTCCCTCATTGTGGTACTTGCTTGTGCCTGAATCAGTCTGAGATTCACAAATCAGAGGAGCAGATGTAAAAGTGGCATATGGTCCCATCCAGTGGATTGTGATAGCATTGAGTTACACTAATTGTACAAAGCACAGGCAATCTGTTTACACGTATGGCTGAAGGATAGAATCTTTTTTATATAATAACCTAGTGATCATTTAACAACTCACTCTGGTACTAAGTGACCTAGCTTTTCAGACTCTGGAAAACATGAAGGAATCAAACTTGATCTTTCTTCTCTAAGAGATACCAGCTACTGCTCTAAAGCATCCTTGTCACTAAATGCAGGCAGAGAAACAAAAATTAGTGGAACTAAATGGAGGGGGCAATGGAGAGAATAATTCTGCGTCTTGAGTAAAGGCATCTCCTAGGAGAGGAGATAGCTAGGCTCTGGAACCAGCTTCCAGGAGAGTTTATGTGATTTGCATTAGTCACGGTATTAAAATCCTGATGTGTACTGACTGTTTCCTGTCTGTTGTTCTTCTCAGCATTCTGCCTGAGTGTTAGTTTTGAGTTCCTAATTCACTTATTCTTATTGCATTAAGAAACTTGGATTACTAACTTGATTCAGGAGAATTCTTTCTTGAAACTGCATGTTTTCCATTTGGCCTAGCTTGATTGTTTTGTTTGATGACCACTGAAAGCATGTTTGTGTAGCCATTCTGCTTGTTAGGTGCATATGTGGTGAGGGGAGGACACAAAACTATTCTAATGGTTTAACAAGGGCACATCTGGCACTCGTATACTTCATTCTCAAAGTTGCCTTCACCAACATCTCATTTCACCACTTGCTGGTGCCAAAATGTGTTTTTGTGAAAATTAAAAAAAATCACTTGGAACATCTGCATTCAATAATAGCTTTAAAACTTTAAACTTTAAAGGTATCCTTATTGTTTTGTACACAGGTCTTACCTTTTATTTTTTGTAATTCTCTACTGTATAGAGGAAACTGTATAGAGAATTGTTTGCTTGAGTCTCCATGAAATGAGGTGGACAAATACCAGTACAATCAGCTTCTTTGCAGTGTTTGGGGTTGTCTCGTTCTGGTAACAATGTATTAAATTCAAATAACTTCATTCTAGAAGAAAAGAAGAAAGAGAATTTGATAAGGTGGTGTTTATATTCACACAAGTGTCACTGTAGTGAGTAATTTCACTAGACTTAATGCTTTAATATTAAAACATACTCAAGAAGTCATGCTTTTGTATTCCCTGCTTCCTGTAAATGAACTGAAGACATTAGTGAGCCAAATCTGAAATTTGTCACATATGTACTTAGTAGGTACATTTATTTTCTCTAGTGCCAATTATGCATTTGCCTGAGACAGAAGCGTAACAATCTGGATGATGATTCAAGCTCAAGACTGAGATTCCACTGCTAAAATGTGGTAGGGAAAGAGCAGATTTTACAAATGCTACGTTGACGATGCTTTTGCTGCCTCCATTGGCAGGAAGGTGAGCAATGGCATATTAGGACAATGGAAGAACAAAGCAGTGACAACTTTTACCATTCTGCTTACCATATATGTTCTAGCTTCTCAGACATTTATAAATGTTTCTTTTCTAGGATGAAGATTTCCTTAACTTAATTTTTAAGGCTATGATGAAGGATTCCTTGAACTCTTCCCACCCAGTCTCTTCTGCTGTTCAATCTTCAGAGCAAATTGAAGAAATGTTTGATGCACTTTCTTATATCAAGGTAACTTTAAAAATATTTGGAAATGTTTGGAAAGTGATGTTTTAGCTATTGAAAACATGAATGGAGTCATGAATAAGTAGGCAGAGGCTTATCAATAAGAAGTTCTTTTTGAGATTATGTTAATTAGAAAAAAAATCAAGCTCTATTAGCCTGTTTTGTAGCTGCATATAGGGTAATTATTCAAATGAGATATATTTGGATAAAATCTGCCATCTTCTGAGTTATTCTTGTATCGTGAAAGAGCTATAATATGCATATGCTTCAACAAGTTCTATAAATTTAATTTACAAATTATTTTTCTTTTTTTTCCCTAAAGGGAGCTTCACTTCTTTTGATGCTCAAGCACTATCTCACTAAGGATGTTTTCCAAGCTGGTATTGAGGTATATTTGCATAATCACAGCTATGGCTCTGCCCAGAGTGATGACTTATGGGACAGCATGAATGAGGTATCCATCTTTGATATGCTGTTCTTGTTTTTTTCACTTCTCTAAGTGTGTAAATTTTGATTTATTTCCTTGTTCATGAAAGAAATAAGATAATAGCAGACAAGTACTCTGAAGTTCTTTATCTTCGTAGTCCAAAGTTCTGTCATATAGATATGGAGATTCATGTAGCTTCTAGGGCTTTATTGAGTATCATCCCAAAAAAGCACTGCACTGCCATGCATATCCACATGTGTGGACATACTGGTATATTCATATCCTCTCTAGAGTTGCACTGTTAGTGTATTAAAATCAGAATAAAAATAGTCAAATGTAGTACTAAACTTTGCTTTCAAGAAACAGCTGAATGCAACCTCTGCAGAGGTCTTCTGATACTCTCTACTAGTGTAACTTTCAGTTATAGCTTCTGTTTCAACAAGCAGTGCTGGAATTGGAGGGGACAGTTTGGTTCAGCATCTCTGCAGTGGTAAGGCACGCAAAGGGCTGTGTCTGATTAAAGTGACTGTGGGTGAAGAGAGAAAAGCTGCAAGAAAGCAAGAGCATGGGCAGGAGAGAGCAAGGGCAAGAGTTGGCAAGCGTGTGGGAGCTGGGGAGGGCAGGAGTGAGATGGCACATGTGAAGGAGGGGAGAGAGATGGCAGGAGGGAGAGACGGGGAGAGAGAGCAAGGAAGGGGTGGCAGTGGAAGAGTGCGAGAGAGCACAAGTGGGAGAGAACTGGAGGGAGAGTGCAAGGAGAGGAATGTATGAGAGGGAGAGAGTGTTCGTGCGAGGGAGTGCAAGACAGAGTGATCCAAACAAGAAAGAGCTGCTGAGTATTCCCAGGGAGCGTCAAGGTAATTGTATAAGGGAAGGGAACAGATTTCCCTGTGAGTGTGTGTACTGCATAGTATGTATTAAAGTCTCTGAAATACATGTGAGGTTCACTCACAGAAGCTGAGTGCTAAGCAGGATACTAGCTTAATGTTTAGTTTCTGCAGAAGTAGAACTGCTGTTATTGCCAGCTGTCACAAGTGGCTGTAAATTTGTGTGTTTAGTCACTAGTTTGCCAGCTAGTGATGGATTATTACTGATACCAGAGTGTGCCTCTCTTATGACAAAGAACTCTTCTGGTTTTTGTAGTGATTTTTATATTCAAAATAGACTTTCCTCAACCTCTGCAAAATGGAGCCTCCTAACCAACCATCTTCAGTTGTGCACACCTAGAGAGCATGCCACAGGGAAGTGGTAGTATCCAAATAGAGTGGCTAGGGAGACTACACAGATGCCTCACATTTAATTAATGTGAGGGCTTAACCGTTCCCAGATGTAGGGTTTAACTGTTACTAGAGCATGGGAAAAGAGTCATTCTCAAAACTTTAGATTACTTGCTTGGTCTGTCTCTGGCTCAGAAATGAACTTTTTTTTAATTGTAACCCAACTGTTTGTCCATGGGGCAAGTTCAGCTTTTCTGCAAACACAGCAGGCCTCTTTCCTCAGTCTTCTGGAACCTGAGTCATCATCTTTTAAGAGTCAAAAGTAATTGTTTGAAACTCTGGGATTGCTTCACCCACCTGTATTAGTATTGTTAAGTGAGTTGCATCCAAACAACTAACATCTAACATCAGAACTCAGTGTCTATTTCCTATTTTAATGATAAACAACCTTTTGTATTTGGTGCTCATTAAATAGTTACCTAATTCTGCTCACACCAGATATTTAACAGCATTGTCTGCCAGAAGTTGCCCTTCTGTGTGGAGGAGCACATCAACTGGTTCTTTAGATATTTTCTGATGAATGCACCCAGCACATCCTGGGCAATTTATGAAGGGAATGCATAATGTAACATTGTAGTAACAATGATAGCTTGTGATAATATAGTATTTTCCCATAAGGATAAACTGTACGTGTTATTGTTGACTTGAACAGAGAAGAGTGGGCAGTAACATGCTCATGAGGTAAACTAGAGAAGGACAGAGTACAGATTGGTAAAAGTCAAATGTAAATTGAATAGTGATATATTGATTTCTTTATGTTCCTGATAGCTCAACCTAAACCATCTTTTTTAAGTTAGGAGACTTACTGTCCTTTTCAGATTGGATTATCATCTCTGCTAATAAAGAGGCAGTGGTATGTACATTATAAAACACTTGTCTCTCAGTGAGGATGTCGTAGTGCAAACAGTTCCTGAAAAATTAGAAGAGGTTGGAGGTTAAGCTATGTAAAGGCTGGTAAGTGGGAGGCGGGAAAAAAAAAGAAAAAAAAGAAGAGAAATATAAAGGATATGTTGTTTTTGTTGTACAAACACTATCACTTTAATTCAATTTCTAATATTCATTTCAGAATGGAAAGAAGATCTTTAACATTAAACGCCCACATAATATCAGAATATGAATAAGGAAAGAGAAAGTGGGGGGGGGAGCTTGGGAGCTTAACATAAGTTTCTTTCTGTAACATTTTCTTCTCCACTTCTATGACATACCACTTCAATGTACCCGATGTTTCTAATTTGTCTTTCTACTGCTTGGCTAGGATTCCCTCAACTTAAGAAAATAAAAACTACTTGTTCCCCTAAATTTTTTCTTATGAAATATATAAGCTTGGTGTCAAAGTGATTGTTTACAGATGCAGAATCATGCTACTAGCTACTTGGTAAGTTAAAGAGGAAGGTTTAAAAATGTTCTCCATTTGCTCTTTTCTTGTCAAGTTATGATTGTTTTTTACAGATTACCAATGGAACACTGGATGTAAAGAAGTTGATGAAAACTTGGATTCTGCATAAAGGATTTCCTTTAGTTACTGTTGTCCGAAATGGAAAGAATATTTCTGTACAACAAGAACAATTTTTGTATCACATGGAAACAGAAAATTGGACATCAGACACAAGGTTATTTCCTTCTTAGCCTTTGTTCTTCCTGCTTGCAGTTCACTTGAGATAGTCTTTGTGGTATGAAATCAATTATGCTTTCTATTACCATGATTTGTAACTTGAGTCTTGTACTTGAATGAACTTTTTTTTTTTTTAATAAAACTTGTAAAATTTCAGGAAGACAGAACACTGGAGTGAGGTGAAAATGATACTGGTTGAATTTCTGATGCAACAAGAGATTTCCTGGCTATATAACTTTAGACGAGCTATTTAGTATGCTGGAATGTATTGTCCCTCAGGGATCTGTACTGGGATTAGGACTATTTAACGTCTTCATCAATTACATTGACAGTGGGATTGAGTGTACCCGCAGCAAACTTGCAGATGACACCGAGCTGAGTGGTGTCATGGAATGTCATCCAGATTGAACTGGACAAGCTCGAGAAGTGGGCCCGTGTGAGCATCCTGAGGTTCAACAAGGCCTGTACCTGGGTTAGGGCAAGCCCCAGTGTTAGCACAGGCTGGAAGATGAAGGGATTGAGAGCAGCCCTGTGGAGAAGGACTGGTGGATGAAAAGCTGGACATGAGCTAGCAATGTGCATTCGCAGCCCAGAAAGCCAACTATACCTGGGCTGCATCAAAAGAAGCACAGCCAGCAGGTCAAGGGATGTGATTCTGCTCCTATACTCTGCTCTGGTGAGACCCCACCTGGAGTTCTGTGTCCAGCTCTGGAGCCCTCAGTACAGGAAAGATGTGGACCTGTTGGAACAGGTCCAGAAGAGGGCCAAAAAATGATCAGAGGGCTGGAACACCTCCTGTATGAGGAAAGGCTGAGAAAGTTGGGGTTGTTTAGTTTGGAGAAGATAAGGCTCCAGGGAGACCTTATTGTGGCCTTTCAGTACTTAAAGGAAAGATGGGGACAGACTTCTTAGTGGGGTCTGTAGCAATAGGACAAGGGTTAATGGTTTTGTAGTAAAGGAGGGGTGATTCAGGCTAGACATGAAGAAGAAATTTTTTACGATGAGAGTGGTGAAACACTGGCCCGGGTTTCCCAGAAAGGTGGTAGATGCCTCATCCCTGGAAACATTCCAGGCCAGGCTGGATGGGGCCCTGAACAACTTGATATAGTGGAAGATGTCCCTGCACATTGCAGTGGGGTTGAAGTAGATGACATTTGAAGGTCCCTTCCAACCCGAACCATTCTATGGAATGTTCCCACTTCTCAACATGGTGGGAATATAAAAATAATTGCTGTACATGCTGTACATGTATTCTTTCATAATATTCTGATTATATGAGTTAGATTTATACTTTATTATTCTACACAGCATGCAGTTATTGTAAAACTAATATATTAAAATGCTTAAATTTAAAAAAAAGAGAAAAGAACCTTCAAGGCAATTAATATGTGTTTAATATGTCAGTAAACATTTGCTTTGCTTTGCAGTTATCTGTGGCATATTCCTCTCACCTACATAACCAGTAGCTGCAACTTTATCCATTGCTCTAATGCATATTTACTGGACCGAAAGTCAGGTATGTGACTCAAAACTTTGGTAGCAAGTTACTTAAGTGTTATAGATTACTGATCTTTCTGAACACACACTTGCCTAAGATGTGAAGATGAAGGCATATGTAGTACAAAATATTTACAGAGATCTGGAACCAAGCACTACTCATTAGAGAGTTGGTTCCCTGTAGCATTATATGTACAAGTAAGTGGCAGCAACTGGGGCAGAAGTACACGTCTGGAATTTGTAAAAGCCTGTACTCTTTTCATCCCAGTGCCAGCACAAAATCTCTCAAACTGCCTGTGCTTTACAGGGGGAGTAATGTGAGAGTTGCTGTGCCAGTGTACTGAAATGTAAGTCACTTTCCATGAAATATTATTTCTTTAATGGTATAAGAAAATACTACATTTGGAACAGATTAACTTTTTGAGAATGCTGTTGTAAAACTTGAAACCCTTATATCTTTTCACATAAACTCCGCTTTTGCTGCACTGGCTACTTTGAATCCTAAATTGCTAGTCTATGGTTTGGTTTTTTGTGATTTTGTTGTTGTTGTGGTGGGGGTTTTTTGTTTGGTTGTTGGTGGTGGTTGGTGGGGTTTTCTGGATTTTTTTTTTTTTCCCCAGCCCTGTTTTTTTCCTTACCAAGTAAAGAGTTACTATACGCTTCTATGCGGTATTGTGCTAAAATCACTTTGGCTGTCTCTCTCCACTGACATGAATCAGTTTTTGGATTTTATTGAAGCTGGTCTGACCCGTTGTCTTATATCTGCTCATGTATTTTCTTCTCCCTTGTTAAAGTTACTATTCAGTGCATTTAAGTGGAAATTATTTTTAATTCATAAACCTATCTCACACGCCTATTTTTTGAAATAAAACTACACAAAATTAAAATCAAATTCTTGGAGCTGATCTTGACGTTGTTGCTGTTTACTGATTTTTATGAACTGCCACCCCTCTAGAATGACTTTAGAAGTATTAAAGTAAATAATTTTGTCATTCTGACATTGTTTTTACAAATTCTTCAAGTTATTACTGCCCTTTTTCATTTGAGAGGGAGTTTTAGAAAAAGAATATGATAAATTATCAGAATCGAAAAGGTGTTCTTGATCTTATTAGAACTAACAGGTAAGTAGTCTGATTTCATCATTTTTGTTTCACCTTAAATGGCCCAGTTGGTGGTCTTGTGTTCATCATACTAATTCCTCACTCACTGCAGAAACTTGGATATGGAGGATAAAAGAGTAGGAGACATGTACAGAAGAGTTTGGGGTAGAATATTTACTAAATTTCAAAGGCATCGTAGGTGCTATGCAAATGGCGGTTTTGGCAGTATAGAACCAACTGAAATTAAGAACTTTTTCCCAAAGCCTCTCTTCTTGTGTCTAGTTGAGTTTGAAACTAGACTGTGGCCTTTCATCTACTGAAATGCCATCTCTGTTTCTTTATATGATGTGTGTAACTGCTCTTCGTATATATAAGAAAGTGGGCAGAGAAAAGACAGCGTTGTTTGAAAGAAGGCCTGTACAGGATGAGAAAAATCACTGCACTAAGTAATTAACTGCATAGATACAACTTGAGGCAGATTTTGATATTGTTCGTTCGATCAGATGTAGGAAGAAAGAGGAAGAAGTACAACCTGGAATTTTGGACCCTCGTTGTGGAACCTTTGTACTGGCTATTCCTTCTTTATAGTAGGAGGAACTAGTGGGTAGAAAAGGATTTATTGACTCTGGAACCAGTCTACTTCATAGATTTGGATTTGAACAAACAGTCGCTAAATGTTTGTTTCTGCTGCTGATTGTCTGTCCATTAGCTGTCATTGAACTTCCAGAAGAGGTGGAATGGATAAAATTCAATGTGGACATGAATGGCTATTACATTGTACACTATGCTGCAGACTGGAAAATGCTGATTGATCTGTTGGAAAAAAACCACACTGCTTTGAGTCCTAAAGACAGAGCTAATTTGATCAACAATATATTCAGCCTTGCAGGGTAAGACTTCTCTATTAGAAAACATAGTTAATACATGTTTCAAGTTTTTTTTTCCGAGTTAAAAAAGATCATACTTAGATTCTAGAGAAAACTGCTTCAGAGAAGTTTTAATTCAGTCTTTATTAGTCTATTGAAATTGTTCACCATTCACTTAATATTTTTTAAAGTTAGTCCACTGATGCTTCCATATTGGTGTTAGATGTTATCTCTCTATTCTTTATAGCAGCATCCATTTATTTGCATCACAAAGAGACACATGATAGCTTCCATTTCTGGAAGACACTGTTTTCTTTAGTGTCTGATAATCTGCCTAGCAGACTGTTTACCTGTGCTCTGTCAATGAGTGCTCCACTTCAGAGCAATAAGCTATTTGCCTCTTAAGTTTTTACTGGCTCCCTCTTGTCTTTCTTTTGCCATTGCCATCAGAGCAGGTGAGGCTGAGCGTTCTGGATGGCCTCTGACAGCTGCTTCCTGTATCTGAGTACCCTCACAGTAAATATTTTCATACATCATTGTCACACTTCGTTAGCTGTTTTCGTTTTTTTTTAACCGAAGGCATATTAATGGACACCGTTGCTTTGTTGCTATCTTACTAATGTTATAATATAGAAACCTCTACATCTAAAGTGTTTCTTATGTTACTCCCTCTATTCACCTATCCCTCTGTTAATGTAATGGAAAAGATCACTTCTTACCTTTTTTCAGGAAGTACTTTTTATTTGGAAGCCATCTTAATGTTTTTATTCGTTGACCTATAGTCTAGGAAAAGAGTCTCTGGAGAAGGCGTTTGAGTTGATTGAGTACCTTAAGAAAGAGAACAGCACTGCACCACTCACTCAAGCTTTGTTTCAGCTGAGTCTTATATACAGCCTTTTAGAGAAAAAGGGTGAACAATATCTGGCAGCACGAGTCATGGTATGTCTTAGTTTTCTGTAAACTGTAATTTGAAACAATTAGCTGTAATGTTCTTTGTAGTTACCTTATCTTTTTAAGTGTTGACTGTTTAACATATTCAGTAATCTCACTAAGTTGGATGGGGATTGTACATAGTTGCCAGTCTTTCTTGCTTTTCTTTAGAAATGATCTCTTACTGAAATGCTGAATTGATTTCCCCCCCACATCCCTGCAATGTTTTGTAAGGAGTGTAATGCAGTGGGAACACAGTGGTGTCTGGGAATTTGCTATAGTGGCTTTAAAGGGCAATGTAGTACGGTTATGTAATTTAAGAGAGTCCATGATATTTTTCTAGTACAGAAGAGTTATTTCCTGTAGGAAACAATTATTTTGCAAATATAATAGGCTCTGGCAGGATCTCTCAGCAAAGCATATTTTTTTAATAACGATATTGCAACACCGGCTGTTCTACCAAAAGGTGGGCACACAAAATAGGGCAAGAAGCCCCTGCCTATATCCCCCCAAAATCTGCCTGCCTCAGTTTACATACAATACCCTTCCCCTTATCAATCTATTTAAAATATGGATTCCTGGTGCTTTGGCTACCCTTCCCCCTAAATTAACTTGTAAATACAGGTATCAGTATGCATACAGGTATCAGTATATATTCCGGGAAGAGACTGTGTTTTACATTAAGGATTCATAGTCTGATGTCTCTCTGTCCTTCACCCCTGCTGGGCTCAGGTGCCAGGTCCTCAGTTACGTAAAAACAACAGTTCTTCGTTAAATGTTCCTTACAATTCCAAAATTATTAGAGTGGCCAGAGATCGCAGATGTAACTGCTTTGTATAGAAGCAGTGGAAAAAAAACCCAACTATTTTCTCTAAAAATAGGAACACATGAGTGGTTGTCATTGTCCCATTACAGCTGTGTGATAGATTAACATGATACAGTGCTACAGACTTAGCAATGATATCAACATTGTAGCCTCAGTTCTTGCTGAGGAAATGTCTTTCATTTCCCTGTTTACCTTCTTATTATGAAGCCTTCTCTCTATATTCATCTACAGCTTTAAAATGATCCTCGCTGCTTTACATTGTAGAATGTCAGCAAAGGGATTAAGCCTAGAAAGAAAACTATTAAATGAGTGGATAAAATAGCAGATGTTTTTCTTTATACTAGTTAAGGGTAATTAGTGCTTAAGGAAACCTATGAGAAACAAAAAAAACCCCTACTATAGTAATTTTCCTTATTTTGTATTTATTCAAAAGTTTTACAGATCTTCCTTGATAAACAGCCCAAGCTATGGTTTGCAATGCAGTGTCTATGAGGTTATGTTTAAATTCAAGTGTTTCAGCTGAGAAGTGGTAGCTGGTCAGGCACCTAGCTGCGGTTTTGGCAAGCTACAAAACTACAAATGCAAAGGGTGTTCAGCCTATAGATGAAATATTTTTTTGTTTGTGCTGAACTCAGGTGCATGTCACTTGACGAAGTTAAGAGCAGTTAAACATACAGGAGTTGTAGTTAGTTGCAATAGTAAGCTGACTACACAGAAGTATGAAGTGTAGTTTGAAGAGTAGTCTTCAGTTTCAATGTGCAGTTTAAGACCTGGCCCATCTTTCAGATCTGTGTGGTGTCTGATATTTATTAACATAGATCACAAATGGCATATGGAATATGGAATAGGTAGATGAAAAACTACTATGTTTAAACTAGTTTTGTATATAGAAAATCCTCTTGGTAAGAATTAGTTATTGCTAATAATTTTTCCTCCTTTAGCACAGAATAGAGTACCTGCTTGGAGATAAAATTGATCAACAACATTGGACAGATGATGGAACCCTGTCTGAACGAGAGCTCCGTTCAACACTGCTAGATTTTGCCTGCACCCATGATTTGAGAAACTGTAGAACAACTGCCACTGAGATGTTTGAGAAGTGGATGAAGTCTAACGGGACAATGAGGTACCACAAAAACTGGGCTTCCACATCTTTCATCTACCTCTTTTCCTTTTACCTTGCCACCATTCATTTGGCAACAACAACAAAAAGCACACACCACCACTAACAACTGAATATTGATAAATCACTTCATTCTGTCTTTTACTGTTCCTCATGTAGAAGTAATTGCTGTTTTAAGATGAGAGGAACAACTGTGCTAGAATTTAAGAAATTGCTTCCATCTGCATTCCCTAAGCCGCATGCTCAAGTAGGATTATGTAGTAGCAATGTCAATGCATACCTTTTTAGCCTGCATAATCCATTTGCTCTGGTTTCATGTGCATTTCAAGCCACAGAAAATTACTCATATTTTTGTACAATTTAGTGTGCTTTCATTTGACTAATATGATTTGCTTTTCCCAGTGACTTAAAGTATTGGACCGGCATGCATTCAGTCCAGCAAACTTAAAATTGCTACAGAAATAAACTGCTCAAAATGGAAGCATCTCTTTCAAGCTAATAATTTCATTTTGTAACTTTTCTTCCTTCTTTTCTCAGATGAGCATTTTTATGTCCCCCTTTTGTTTGTTTGTTTGTATTTCTGTTGTTGCTTAGTTTTGTTACTGGTTTTCTTCTTCCCTGTAGTCTGCCTAGTGATGTTATGAAAGCCATATTTACAGCTGGAGCCAAATCTAGTGATGGCTGGGAATTCCTCCTAAAGATGTACTCCTCTTCAGTTTCTGAAGCAGAGAAAAGCAAAATGATTGAAGCCTTAGCCAACACGGAAGATGTCAGAAAGCTGATCTGGTATGAAACTGGGTATAAACTGGAACATAGGAAGTTCCATTTAAATATGAGAAGAAACTTCTTCACGGTGAGGGTGACGGAACACTGGAACAGGCTGCCCAGGGAGGTTGTGGAGTCTCCTTCTCTGGAGACATTCAAAACCCGCCTGGACGCCTTCCTGTGTAACCTCATCTAGGTGTTCCTGCTCCAGCAGGGGGATTGGACTAGATGATCTTTTGAGGTCCCTTCCAATCCCTAACATTCTGTGATTCTGTGATGAAGGAACCAAAAAGCTATAGGCTGTGTAAATTAAAAGAGTTAAAATATTATTTGAAAAAAAGTGCCGCCTTTTTTTTGTATTGTTGAAAAAAATTCTGATTGCTAAAATAAACATATCCCCGTATTTTGTACAGGCTTCCATAAACGTGAAGAACCTGATATTTTTCACTTTCAAATAATATACGTAACAGAGTAGCTCAAAAGGCCAAATTCTGAATATGCCAAAAGAGAAAACAATTGAACTTAAAGGCTTTGCACTCCTGGTAACACAAAATTGAAGATTGTTCTATGGAGTCTTAAAGGATTGGTATGTCTTTGTAACCAAGATAATAACTAGTTGGTGGTTTTATTTATTTCTTTATTTATTTATTCATTTATTTATTTTCTTTCTTTGGGTGAAATTTTGACCTTATGTTATGCTCAAACACCTCTCTGTAGACTAGATCTCAGTACAGCATGGAGGACACGAAGGTTGTCCTGTGGTCGTCCCAAAAGCAGGGACAACCTGCTATGCAAGCAGTCCCAAAAGCAGGGACCTGGTGTGCACGCAGTCGAATATACACACAGAGCTGAGATATTGTTTTATTACAAGATTGCGCAATGTTGGGTGCTAGGTGATAAAACCACAAAGCTAGCACCCCTTCTTCACAATACTTACACCATTTATACTTTCGATTTTGGTTAGTACCCCCCCAGGTTTTCCACTCCCTTTCCAGCATTGTTTAAGAATTTACAGATGGTGACACAGTCATTTTCTTGTACTACACATGCTCATGGGTTGGGGTCTTCACTTGAGCAGGGGTCTTCACACTCGTGGGCGTGCTCTTTAGTATTATAATGAACTCATGATGAGCAAAGTCCATCTAAAGAACACTCTATCTGACAGTCTCAAGATACACATTAAAATGAACTCAACTAATTACACATGTTCCAGGATGTTCAAACTGCAAGGGCAGGAATACATTGTTAAACAATTGTGGTTATGTTACACATCATTTTAATGCGCTATTCTTGCTTGATGTTTTTCTACTCCTAACTTATTACTTGCCATTTATATTTATTTTAAACTATGGCAATGTTAGACAAAAAGCAAATTTGAGCATTTTCTTATTTGAGTTCACAATGGGTCATAAAGGAGCAGATACAACTCACAATATCAACAACGCATTTGGCCCAAGAGCTGCTAAGGAACGTACAGTGCAGTGATGGTTCAAGAAGTTTTCCAAAGGAGATGAGAGCCTTCAAGATGAAGAGCATAGCTGCTGGCCATCGGAAGTTGACAATGACCAATTGAGAGCAATCATCAAAGCTGATCCTCCTACAACTACACAAGAAGTTGCCAAAGAACTCAACGTTTACCATTCTGTGGTCATTCAGCATTTGAAGCAAATTGGAAAGGTGAAAAAGCTTGATAAGTGAGTGCCTCATGAGCTGACTGAAAATCAAAAAAATAATTTTTTGAAGTGTTGTCTTCTCTCCTTCTACGCAACAACAACGAACCGTTTCTTGATCGGATTGTGACATGTGATGAAATGTGGATTTTATACAACTGGCGACAACCAGCTCAGTGGCTGGGCCGAGAAGAACATCTAGAGGATTTCCCAAAGCCAAACTTGCACCAAAAAAAAGGTCATGGTCACTGTTCGGTGGTCTGCTGCCAGTCTGATCCACTACAGCTTTCTGAATCCTGGTGAAACCATTCCATCTGAGAAGGATGCTCAGCAAATTGATGAGATGCACTGAAAACTGCAATGCCTGCAGCCAGCATTTGTCAACAGAAACGGCCCAGTTCTTCTCCACAACAAAGCCTGACTGCGCATCGCACAACTGATGCTTCAAAAGTTGAACGAATTGGGCTATGAAGTTTTGCCTCACCCACCATATTCACCTGATCTCTCACCAACAAACCACCACTTTCTCAAGCATCTCAACGACTTTTTGCAGGGAAAACACTTCCACAACCATCAAGATGCAGAAAATGCTTTCCTAGAGTTTGTTGAATCCCGAAGCACAGATTTTTATGCTACAGGAATAAACAAACTTATTTCTCATTGGCATAAATGTGTTGATTGTAATGGTTCCTATTTTGATTAATAAAGGTGTGTTTGAGCCTAGTTATAATGATTTAAAATTCATGGTCTGAACTGCAATTACTTTTGCACCAACCTAATACATGATTCTTACTACAGCTTTCCTCTCTTAAATTTTCAATATATTATGGTTTCTTTTACAAGTTGATGGAATTTACTTCATCTTTTCCAACCACAATGGTAATTTAGGTACTTGGTTTAGAGCTAAGGTCACTCTGATACTTGGAAATTAAAGCTAAATAAGTACAGTGTTATAAAATGGAGTGTTGATGTGTTCCAGATGCCAGGCCTTGCTTGTTGTTTGACCTGTTACATAATATTTTCCATATAATTCAGGAGTATCAGGAGAATCATATGAAGATATGAATTGATGTTTTTTCTTGTGTCCCTTTTGACATGCTTTATCTTTTAGGTTAATGCAGAACAGCCTTGAAGGAGAAGTCATCAAGACACAGGAGCTTTCACATATCATAGCAACTGTTAGCCAGAGTTTGCCTGGATATTTGCTGGCCTGGGACTTTGTCAAAGAGAACTGGGAAAAGCTTACACGAAAGTAAGGCTTTTGATGTAGCTGAGCCTTCACTGTCAGAGTGGCAAAAGCACATGTTTGTTTCTTTCAAGCTGAAGATAATAAATAGTTGGATTCATATAAGATTCATATTAAAATTGGTAATCCTGTTTTAAAATCCGATTTTACAAAAATAACTTGGAACATAAATTCTAAAGTCTCACCAATAATTACTGGAACTTTGGAGCCTCGTGGAGCTTCACAGTAATTTTAAAAATTCTTGATTTGAATTTCTGTTAAAAGGATGCTGTCTCTAAGATAGTTGCTGCAGAAGCAGCGTACTTATGTGGATCAAATGCATTCAAAAGCAGACCTAGGGAATTTATTCAGCATTTTTCTTCTGCCTTTTTACAGCAATCCCCAAATCAAATAACCAGAAAATCCTACTTGCTTTACAAATATGTGTTCTATTTAACTGGCCTTGAAGGGTACCCAGCAGGAGAGCTGGCCTGCAGGTCTTCAAAAAGCTAATAGTACATGGAAAACTATTTCTAAATTCTAGTTTTGATTTGGTACAGTTTCGCATTACTAAAAATGCTTCTCCTGGATTAAAATTTTGGCTCAACCAAGCTCTTAATAACCAATATTATGGTATTACTCTGTTTTAAATGACATCTGGTTGCAAATTCAATTTCTGTAGAGTGTTGGAATACATACCACAAATACAGGTCTTGGTATTCAGCATGTAGTATCCTTAGTTCTTTGCTGTTTGAGCTGTGATAGAAATTTGAAAATTTTCTATGTCTTTTTCTCTGAAGTTCGAGTTTTAGAGGGATTAGGGAACTAGAGGCTTGAACTTCTAAGATACCTTTTATCTCTTTTGAAAAATGAGGTACGTAAAACTTGAATTTAAGTGCTTTTAGTGATTTCCAACTATTAAAACAAAAAAATAGAAATAAAAATGTGTACATATAGTGAACCTGCATCTTAAAGTGGCTCCTAGTTAAAAGTAACTTCTTTATTTGTATTGCAGGTTTCACCTAGGCTCATATACTATCCAGAATATCGTTAGTGTGTCAACTTCTCAGTTTGCAACAAAGGCACATCTACTTGAGGTTGGTGGCTTAATGTACCAGAAGGGCATATTTTCTAGTGCCAGTGCTGTTTTAATTTAATTGAAGGATGAGGAAAACATGTTATTTCTGTCCTTGCAGCCCTTTTGCAAAGATATATATCTGTCGCTTTCCCTATTTCACACATGGCAAATATGTACGTGAACATTTTGCAGATCACCTACTGAGTCTGTGGCAGAGTTGCCTGTAGAGTTGAACTCAGTTATCTGTTTATACTGTTTTGTTTTCCTCTTCACTGGAACTGTCTCCCAAAATAATTTGGTCTAGATAGAATTTTGGTCTATATTTTGTAAACAAGCTATGACTTCTGCATCTCTGGAATGTGACGGAGTGTGACAAACATTGCTGTATTTTATTTTTGCTGTCAACAGTCCCTAGGAATTATTGCATATCTTGAGTATCAGTAGAGAGGCAGTTAATAGCCACTAGAAGTCACTGTTGTCTTCCCTAACAAGGCCTTGAAATTAATGTGTCAAGAATGGTTTAGTCTAATGTTTTCTTTTAGATAATTTAGTAGAGATAGTTGTTTATGGTTTGATCTGTACTTTAAGTGTTAGCATTGACAATCACAATGATGACTGGGCATGGGGGTCATTCCAAAGAGCTGAAGAGGGTTGCATGCGACAATCAGTTCTTTGTCACAGAATGAGACTGTGTTTCCAGAACTTTGAGTGCTCTGCGATTGCTATGTGATGAATACAATAAGTAACTAAATTAGTTTGTATTGTAACTAAATTAGTTATTGCTGCAGTTCCCATGAAAAATGCTTTCCTTGCATTTTGGGAAGTTTGCCTGCTGCCTAGATACAAATCATTCTAGGGAATGGATTTCCTGCAACATATGTGTAGCTTTTGCTTTTGAACCTGTTTGTGTGGCCAGTGTCGATTTTAACTGAAATTTTCTTTTTCTTTCTTTTTCTTGCTGTGCAGGTGGAGTCATTTTTTAAGTCGAAATCAGAGGAGAATTCTCAACTGCACTGTGTAAGAGAGGCAATTGACACAATTCAGTTCAATATTCTTTGGATGGAGAGGAACTTAGTAAAGCTACAAGAACTGCTGTAGTGTGCAAAATGCTGTGGTGTGTCAGCCATTTAGGAGCTCTGTGGGCTGTTGCTGTGTTTCTTTTGCAAAAGCCAGGGTGGTACCAGGCATAACTACAACATTGCACTATTAAGGAGTTTACATAGCTCAGGGCATGTCTCAGATAAATTTTTATTTTCCTTGGAGCATTTATGAGCAAGATACAAGTATTTATTCTGAAACTGTTTTCATCTATAGACTGAACATCTAAAGAAATTATTAAATATAATTTTGTAAATGAAACATATGCCCTTTCATTTGGAGTTGTGTTGTAGTTTCTTAGCAGTGGGTTAATATTGACAGGGTCAGAAAGAAGGAGTAAGTCACCATGAACTGTTACTTCTTTGCAGACTGCTCATTGAGCAGGAGAATTTTTAATGCAAAACTGTAGGTGGTTTCCACATTTTTAGATACAGAAGCTGTTGTGAAACAAAATCATATTTCAGATATGTAAGTAGTAGTGGATCTTACAAAGTATAACAGTTAGAGGTGAAATAAATAAGGTTCCAATTTGACTTAAGTTGGGATTTTTATTTTCACAGTATTCTTTAGGAATTGCACCAAAAAAAAAAAAAAAAAAAAAAGAGATATCTCATGCTAATAGTATACACTTCAATGTATAAAGTTGCTGAGTAGTAGTATGGAAAAGAAAAAACAGCAAAACGGAGTGTTTTGGGGATTTTCAGAAACACTGATGTGACCTTGGAACTTTTATTCTTTATTTATTAGACATTTTTGAGAATCTCATAATTAATCATTGAACTTTAACTGATTTTGCTGTATTGATCTCTGGCCAACTACACAAAATTGCATTTTTCTAGATTGGTTCATCTGTTACTGACTACTGATTTGTGCCCTTTTGACTACTGATTTTTAATTTCACCACTTGTTGCAGAGGGTCTGCAATTAATAGATATGTCAGCCACTTCATTTGGGTAAACTTCTGTTTTTCCTTGCCTGATAACTCACATAGCACAGTATAATTTTTGAACATCGCTCACTCTTTATAAAATTAGCTTTAGCAAAGCTTTTCATTTATATTTTAATGGTTTGTTCTTTTACTGTTGTGAAAAACCTTGTGAGACAAATCTTCAAAGTCTTTTAAAGAAAAGGATCTAAAACCCTAACATGCTACATTAGAAGGGCAAAATACATACTGCATCTCTTTCAAAACCAGTGAAAAGGGCCATTTTTGAGGTATAGCATGCATATACCACACATGCAAGAGTCAACATACCTTTTTATCTGGAGATCTGTTCTATTCATTTCACAACTGGTGCACCTTTTGTGGATTCATGCAAACAGATCCAGACCTGTTGTTGTCTTATCATCATCCAATTATGTGATCAGTTATAAACTACAATAAAAGCACTAACAATTAAAAGCTGTACTATTTTAATTAAGCTAATTTAATTTCGACTACAGTAAATTCTGAATAAGATAATAGTTTGAATTAGAGTTAAATTAATAAACTTAAAAATTTGTCACACGGTAATTCAAACTGAATGCTTTAATTTATGAAACTGCAGCACTGGCTGTTTATTTGGTTAGCAAAAATTGTGAGCTGTGATTGCTTAAGCCATGCCATCCTTTTCCCATCTTTTCAGAATATCTGTCAAAAATGGAAAAAAAGTTCCTCATTTTCCAGCTCACATTATAATTGCAGATGTCATTTTTAACCTTGAAATTATCAGAAAGAATGTTAGGCCATAAGAGTGTACAAACACTTGTTTGCCCAAAAGGCCCAGAAATGAATAATTTTTACATGCACGGAAGAAGGAACTGGCAGTATGAGCACTGAAAATATCATCATACTTTCTCATAAGTTATGGAATTAGAATTTTAATTATGCTTTGGGGATTTTTGTACTCCCATGTGTTATGGCTTCATTTCCTTCTTTATTTAAAATCTTTGGAATCTCACAGAAATATTAGTTCTGTCATTGCATATTTGTGTGTGTATATATATCTACATATCATGTCTATTTCTTTCTAGGCACTTCTTATTAAATGAGAAGTCAGTAGTAAACTTTTGCTTTTCTGTCCCTTCTGTCCCCTCACATGTGTCTTACCTCATCCCTGACTGCAGTATTGAAGCATATAAAATTTAAAATGGAAACTGTGGAAGGAGATCCCATCTTCCTCGTGATTCATGCTGTGGAACTTTAAAAATTTAGTATTTTATTCAAATACTTTAATGATGATTATGAGGAAATGGCATGCAGCTGAGTTTTAGACAGCAAATTATACCAAGAAGATCTGGAAAGTTGGAGAGGTTGTGGGGGGATTATTGAATATTTTTTTATTTTATTATTTGTTGGTTATGCATACTTCTGGTATGTCCATTGTAGAGGTTTTAAAATTATTTTTCTGTCATGGAGGCTCTGACCCTATTAAAAATTGTGCTGGAGTCCTCCTTCTGTGGGAAATGCTTAAATATACTCCTCTCTTTTTGAGTATATTTGGAACTGATGAAGATTGGAATGACTAATGCCTGGTGCAGGACAGAGCACCGTTGCTGAGGTAGTCTTTGGCAAGGATACATGGAGCCTCTGGACCAGGCTCGATAGTGTACTTTTGCCATTCATTCCAAGTTTGGCTTACTGCAGCCTCCAACAGGAACAGTTCTTGGGATCCTGTGTCACTGTAGAAATACAGATGGATTCTGCCCCTTTGTGACCTGATGGTATTAGAGTCACCACTGATAGTATTAGAGGCACCACAATCCACTAGAACTTCATACTTACGTGGGGCTGATGTACCAGGACATTGAACCTACACGGTTCAGCAAATCCTGTTGTTCCTTTCCTCCACCTGGCCAAAGGCAGAACCCCTCTGTTCCTCATCAGAGTATACATTACTTGATTTTTTTGTAACTGCAAACTAGGAGTCCCTTCAGTCAAGGTCAAATGTATGATCCACTCTTCTACTCTGCCTGAAAGACACTGGAGAAGAAATTTTTCCATTTGGCTGTTGTGGTTTTCTTTCAGTTCCTGTTCCTGAGCTTGTAGTTTCCTGGTAAGTTCACCATCCCACTTCCTCATGTCATCCCCCCTGGTAACACATAAAGAGACACAGGTTTCCAAGTGGAGTGTGCCACCAATACTTTGAGCAGAAAATGGCTGACAATAGCTGAAGCCTTGATTGGAGTGCATGAGTAAGACCTCCTTGGCTTCCTCAGACTTTTTTTGGGTCAGTCTGCCCATGGCCAAGCCACAGGCCCACATGGAGGAAGTGAGATTATCTTCATACCCTCAGGGCTGTCTGGCCAGTTCATCTATAGTTGGTGCCTCTGTGTCTGTCCAGCTCATCATTGCCAGGGTATGGGGATATGATGCCGGCGCATTTCGTGTGACCTTTTGCCACATGGACAGCATGGACTGGATTTCATCAGGGTTTTTGGATACCTGGTCATCATCTGGGTTGTTACACTTCACCTCCACCATGGCTAACTCCCTCAGATAGTGGATACCTCCCTCAGTGATGGTCCATTTGCTCTGGGAATTTGCAAGGTCTTCCTTGAAGCGATACTTGTCCTTCACAGGAGTCTCTACCAAAGACTGAGGATCCCTGCCTGCTTTCCAATACCTTTGTCAATAGCCTTACCCCTAGCAAGGGATCCCAGCTGCTGGGCTCCCTTAACCTCTAATTCCTGACTATTGGACCCAGTATTCCAGCATTGGAGTGACCAGATGAGAATTTGCTCACCTGGTTGATGGCTGAAATATTTTAGCCTAGCTCACAGCTTATTTAGGGCTAGGGATTGGGTAGTTTCTGTCTCAGGCTTTTCTCCTGTTCTTGTGGCTGCCTCCTCTGATTCTCTCTCTTAGGAGAAGCTTCTTCCTTACTGAATGAGTTGACTTCAGCTTCCATTATTTCAATTATAGGGAGGACTGATCTAGTTGAGGGCTGTGTCTCTGGTTTAGCTGTAGTGTCTGTGGGCATGGTTTCAAATCCAGAAAATCTCTCTTCTCCTTGAGGGTGCTGAACAGTATTGAGCAAGAGTTTGGTAGGTGCAGGCCAGGCCCCAGCACTGCGCAGTAAGTTATGCGTCTCCAGAATAGCCAGGGCATCTTCCTCTCCACCTCCCAGCCATTCTAGTAATTCATCAGAATCCCACACTGTTTCAGGAGTGAAGTTCCAGACCTTTGGAGGTGAGAATCTTTCTAGATATCTCCCCATATTCTCCCATGCCACGCATAACCACACTGCAGCAGGGCATGGGTCATATTTCTTAATAGCTTGTTAAACTTAGAAAAAGGTGAAACAATATTCCTAAGAAATACCAATAGGAGTATTTTGATTACCCAAGGACGTTCAAGATACTGAAGAGTAACAAGAGAGAAAACATCACAGAAGCAGGTGGTGAAGGTGCCATTCTGTATTTCCTCCACAAAAAAATTCTCAGAGGAAGAAGTGTAATAGTTAATTGACTCCATGAGCTGATACCTGAAGTACAGTAATAGCTTCAGTAGAGAGATTGTCATGGTTTAACCTGAGCTAGCAATACAACCACTATAGCTGCTCACTCACCCCCTCCCTACTCCCAAAAAAGCGAGAGAATAGAAAGGGAAGGAGAAACTTGGATTTAGATAAACACAGTTTAATAAAATTACTAATACACTACTAGTAAATATATATATATATATATAATAGAAATAGAATATAAAATAAAAGATACTCAATGCAATTCCTCACAAGTTCCTTCCATACCAAGCAGCCAGTCCTGGGAAGCAGTACCTGGTCCCAACAGCTGACCCTGTTACAGAGAAAAAAAGGAAAAAGGCAGAAAGTCCCAGAGACCTCTGCAAAATGGCAGGATGGCAAAAGGCTGAATTAAACATCCCAAATAGAACTCCCGCAACTCTGATAAAAAGAGCAAAGAAGGTGAAGAAGCAAGAGAGAGTGCGGAAGATCCCGACTCTCCTTAAATATGAAGCATGATGCTAATGGCATGGAATGCTCTTATTGATCAGTCAGGATGTCAGTCAAGCTCTGCCCCATCCATGCCCCCCTTCCTCGATGCCTCACACCTGTGGGCAGAGCGCTCAGAACATCCTTGGCTCTCAGACCAGAGCAATTAAAAACATTAACTCTGTGCTGGGCTGTTATCTCTTGTTCTCAAACTAAGTCCAAATAATGACCGTGCTAGCTATGGTAAAGAAAGGTTTCTGACTGTATGAAGGAAATTAACTCATTTTCAGTCAAACCAGCACAGACACCAAGTACCAGATTAAGGTCAAAGCCAGTGTTTTAATAAATAATCTCCCAGGCAAAACATCACTGAATGCTACAGAGTACAGTGAACTGCAAAAGCCAAAAACAGGTTTTAACATGTATGGCAAACAAAATATAAAAGGAGCATGGCACAGATCTGATATTGAGAACAGATGAATAAAGATTTTGACTAGCAATTGTTAACAGATATAAATCTCTTCTAATACACTCTGGGAAAATCTGTTACATGTCAAACCCTTCAAGACCCAAACTGAACTCCAAAAAGAACTGTTGTGGTTTAATCCTGGCTGGCAACTAAGTACCACACAGCCCCTTGCTACACCTCCCCAGTGGGAGGGGAGGAGAATAGGAAGGGTATAAGTAAGGAATAAACTCGTGGGTTGAGTTAGAAACAGTTTAATAACTAAAAAGAAATAATTCAAACAAACAAAAATGTGAGAGGTAGGAAATAAAACCTAAGAAAGAAAAGTGATGCAAATGAAACAATTGCTCACCACCAACAGACCAATGCCTAGCCAGTCCCCAGGAAATGGCCGATCCCTGCTGACCTCCCCCACCGAGTTTTATTGCTGAGTGTGACATCATATGATACGGAATATCCCTTTGGCCAGTTGAGATCAGATGCCCCAACCATGTCCCCGCCCAACATTTTTTTTCCACGTCCAACGTACTCAATGGTGGGGCAGTGTGAAGAGTAGAAAATACCTTGGTGCTATGTAAGTACTACTCAGCAGTAACTAAAATATCAGAGTATCAACACTGCTTTCAGCACAAATCCAAAATACAGCCCCATACAAGCTACTATGAAGAATTTTTGCTCCATACTAGCCAAAACCAGTGCATCAGGAATGAAAGCTCTTGGTGGCCCACATCTTCCCTTGGCAGCCCCTTCACAGCCCCACCAACACTGGCATGCTGTGCTTGGCCTGCCACCTCTCCCTCACCTACAAACTCAGCCTCACAAAAACCCAGCTACAAAACTGACACCCAACACGTAGAATTCCCACACGGAAGTGTCTGGAAGTAAAAGTCTTCGGCAACTCTCACCTTCCTCTGGCAGCATCTTCTCAGCCCTACCAGCACTGGAGCTCTGTGTTTGCTCTACCAGCTAACAGCCCTACCCAATCATCCTAAGCACACTAGCTCTAAAACAACACCTAGGGCTCCCACACAGATGTGGCTAAGACTGAAAGGTGTTACTAGGCCTCATATTCCCTTGGCAGCCGCATCACAGCTCCACCCACAATACAGCACTGCTCCTTCTATGCCACCCCTCACCTACTCCATCACCCTAACCAGTGCCCTGGTTCAAATGGCTCTCACACTGAAGCGGCCAGGAGTCAAAACTGTGATCTCAATTTCTGTGGTAGCTCTTTCACACCCCAGCACTACTGCTGCTCTGAGCTTGCCTTACTACTTCTCCTACAGCTGCACTACAGCAGAGACAAGGTCCAAAAGATAAAGTGTCCAGCAACAGCTTCAATAAAAAATGGGCAAGGAATAAAACTTGTTGCTGGCCCTCACACTGCCTTTTCAGACCCCTAAGAGCCAAAAAAATATTGGGCTCTCTATGACCTCACTGTTACACTCAGCTACCTGCTCATCCCTTACCAGAAGAGGGTAGCTCCAACAGAGAGAGCTGCTAGCTAGTACTCCCCCTGAGATCTGGCCAGGACTGGAAGCTTTAATGACCATAAATCTTTGCCTGGCAGCCCCTTAAGAGCCCCCTCAGAGGCTCTGCATTCCATTTCTCCACCCTCAACCCTCAACTTCACCAGAGCAGCTTTCACTTGGAAGAGAATTGGAATTCTTCCACTCAGCAGGATTTGAATAATTCCACCAGGAATTAACGCTGTTTGGCACTTTCAAATTTCCTTGGCAGCCCCATGACTGCTCCATAATACTGCCGCTCTGAGCTTCTTCTACTGCCTTAAGGACTTCCCACTCTAACCATTGACCAGGTCAAAAAAATCTTGCTTCTGTGGATGTGCCTCTCTTCACTTAATAATCCCCATTGCCTGGCTAAGGTATGCTGTCTGTCATTCTATTGTCCATTTCTTTCTGTCCTTGGTCATTCCCACTGTACTGGCTCCAAATTCTTACTGACACATGCTTTTCGTCTTTTATGTTTATGGTATCTCCAGTTTCCTGGTATTTTCTCACCTAATCTGCCTGCATGTAATTAATCCTTTCATATGTTACACTCTCTTTCACCACTCAAATCCCAGATAATGGAGTCCCCCCTCATGGGAGACTTTAATTACACTGATGTCTGCTTGAAGGACAACACAGCAGGGCTCAAGCAGTCTAGGAGATTTCTTGAGTAAGAAAACCAGCTCCCCCAAAAAAGAATGTTGTCAAACTTGTAAAAGCAAATGGAGTTGTCTTGAGCTAGGACTACCCACCCTGCCATGAGAGGCTGGAAAACTCTCTGATGTACAGGAGAGAAGGGAGTACTACCCCACAGCTGGGCACAATAAACCAAGTAGAACTTGTTGGTGTAAGGCAAATGTTCACCAGCCAAAATGAAGGGGTTTGTGTTACAAGAGGACAACTAGATATATACTAGATTTGCATGTTCCAGAGTCCAGCTTGATTGGATATTTTCTTCAGGAACACTAGAACTGCTTATGGATGCCCCCTTAAGGCCTGTTTCCCAATTCAGCTACCTTGAAATGGAAATTCAGGCAGCAACAGAGCCCTGAAGCAATGGATATGGGTTTCTGCTGTGACTGTTCTTTGAACATGGGAAAGCAGTGCTGAAGATTAAGCTGTGAGGCTACAACGAGCCATCCAGGCTTGCTCTGATAGTGTATTGAACTAGAGTACTAAAGTGATTATTGAATTTGTTCTTGGTTGTCTAGGCAAGTGGAATATCTTGCTGTTCTCAGACAAGCTACATAACAAACACAGATCAGGGAAGTGCAAAAAAAGTAAACATCTCTTGGAGTTACAAGAGCTGAATGCTGGGCTCCTAGCCTTCTCCATCCTCCAGGTCCTTGCCCCTTCCTTTCTCCCTGGGGCTGCCTTCTACAGCCTTTCTGCAGATTAGCTGTCTCAAATCTGAAGTTTTCTGTCTCCCCAGTTAGTAGGCAGCCTGACATGCCTCCTCCTTGAGACCAGCAGCTGGCCTGGGTACTCTGTGTCATGAATACTGCAATCTTGCAGCCCATGTTCCTGGGTCAGCAGCTGTGGCCATGATAGTATCTGGGGGACACTGCAACTCCAGACATGCTTCACAGCAGCCCAGAAATACTACACAAGGCCCAGTTCCCCTCAGCACACACACACAATTGTTAGGGAAAAGAAATTTCACACCTATAGATTGTCTCCACTAAACATGTACAAATTGAGATTTTCCAATACCAGAAGTGTGGCTAAGATTTTCTAGCTCTCTGCAGAATTTGCATCCTTTACACAGAAGGCCACTTCTGCTGGTAAACACCAAGCCCTTGTCAAAAATAATGGATTACAGCTTTTTCAGAGAAAGACAGATCCATAATCTGTTAATTCAGACAAAAATTGTTTTTTACCTAGTGCTGGTTGGAAGTTCCAGTGCAGAATATTATTAGTTCAAATACACAGATAGTAAGAACAAAAGTCTCCATAGCTAATGCCACTGCCTGTTCGTGTTTCTGTTCTATATATCACAATTTTTCGCTCCTGCTAGCTGCAACCAGGGAGGTAGAAACTTTTGAAACTCCTGTTGGTGCCTGCTGCTGGGGAAAGCCTTCTTTGAAGGCATTCCCTACAGACCATGCCTTTGGGTCAGAGTTATGAGAGGCCTATTAGTTGCAATGTGAAGAAAAGTTGTATGTGATGTTGAGTGGTGGTAAGCTATTTGCTCTGTGCCGTGGTTTAGCCCTAGCCCCAACCTCTGCCCCCCCCACCCCTCAGCCAGCAACTACCCTGTTTTCCCCAAAATAAGACCTAGAATGATTTTTCAGGATTTTTGAGGATGCTTGAAACATAAGACCTACTCCAAAAATAAGCCTTAGTTACAGTTAATTTAAAAAGTCAATTTAAATAGTGTCCAGGCAGCTATACATGTAAAAAAGTAAAATTATTCGGCAATGGAAGGCAGCAGGACAGAGAGACCCTTCACACTCAAGATTCAGGAATGGGCAGAAACATTACTTCCTTGCTTTTATGCTGAGGAAGATAAAAGCGTTATGCAAGGTAAATTGGCACAGGATGAAGTTTTTAATGTGTCTGAATCTCTTGACAGCTTTTCTGCTGAAGTGCTTTCATCTTTATTTTAGAACAGAAAAGCAGGTATGTACACACCATCTGCACATTTTTAACACACTGTATGTGTCAGCCTACAGAATAAATGCACATCCTCTGTACACTCAAAAAGTTTTCTACTGCTACATAATGACCACTGCTACTACCAGGTGGTGTACAGCCGTACAACTTCAAGTAATTTTCTTTATAAGACTTGGTACCACTAATCTGTTTGGTTTATTCTGCACACTTCATACGAGCGACTATCACCTGTCTACAAAAGCGTGGTGCGAGAAATGGGGAGAGGAGGAGGGATCTTGCGGTCAGGAGACCAGGATGTAAGAGGATTGTATCTGATGTGCCGGGAGACCCCGGGGGGACCCGCTTGTGGAGTCACCGGCATCTCCAGGTGGACTCTCCCTTTATTCAAATGAAGTGACGTCTTTTACTCTTCTGTCTCCCTTATGGACACTGACCTCTAGTGCAAAAAATTTTCCGTACACACTTAAATTAGTAAACTTAAAAAAAAAAATAAATAAAATCACAAACAAAAAAACCCACCTGGCTCTTGTTTATTCGATTCCATAGTTTTAACCTAATTCTTTCACCCTACTATCACGTAAGGAAAAAAAAAATATTCCGAGAAGGGGCTGCACGGAACCGGCACGAGCGCAGCACAGCGCCTCTGCTCCGAGCCCACCGCTCCGCAGCCTCCCGGGGCGCCGGGCAGGCGCAGCTACAAAGCGCAGCACCTCACGGCGCCTCCCCCGCTGGGACCCGTGACCCGGCCCCGGCGCTGCCAGCCCGCAGTGCCTGGCGCGCCTCCGGAAGGGTTTCTTCTAGGGTGCCGGTCGTGGCAGATGCGTACACGCCACCCAACTAACTCATTCACAGGAGGGAGAGAGGTCGAGCTATTCCCGGACTGTAGGCTTGTTCTGTTTCTGTTTTCCGTCGATATGACTCAGTGACAAATGAAGCGCACGTGGATCCGTCCGAGGACATGAGCACATACGCAGCTGCCAGGACCCAAGCGTGCAGCAGCCTCGTTCCGGGAGGTGCTTGCCGCGGCAGTGTCGAGCGTTCTGCGCGTGTGTCGGAGCGCCGCCGCGGGGAGGGAGCGTTTCCGCACGGGCTGGGGCCTGGCTGCGCGCCGCTGCGGCTCGTGTGGGGTGTTCGCGCTGCTGCGGTGTACCGGCCGCGGCCGTCATGGGGAAGCTGAATGTGGTGATGCTTCGGTACCTCTCCAGGGAGCACTTCAGGGTCCTGACGGCGGTGAGGAGGCCCGGCTGTGCGCAGGCGGTGGCGAGGAGGAGGGGAGGCGTGCCCGGCCGCGTGGCCGGTTAGCTCGGCGGGTCGGGACAGTTCCGTGCTCGGAGGGGACGCTGGGTTTGTTGTGCCACGAACGGCAGCGGATGAAAGGCTGCAGGGGAATCGGACCTGTCACTGCCCCCCTTAGGGTCCGGTGTTGGTATATCACGGTGAGGAGGGCCGTGCTGTTCTTAGCCGGCCTCGGAGGAACCGTTAACGGCAGAGTGGTCGCTGGGGCTGCGCAGGTGGTGACCCCCGGTAAGGCAGCGTCACCAGTTTGTACTGTGCTCTATATTGGTTTTAGCACCCAGTGGAACGGGGAGTGAGCAAAGGTTTACCAGTGTGTGGCAGGCTGCCTGGGCTGGTTGCATGGTAAGCACAGGCCCCACCAGTTGGCCTGTGTAACTGTACGGACAAGCAGAAGTATTTGTGGAAAGGCAAATCGAGTCGTGACTGTGTAAGCATGAGAAAAGGGTCTTATTTCAGAAATGTAGAACAGTTCCTTGATCCACTCTTGAGACTGAAATCTAACCAGCTATTCTTCTTCTTTAAGGGTGAGCGTCACGAGGATGGAGCCAGGCTCTTCTCGGTGACAACCAATGATAGGACAAGGGGCAATGGGTACAAACTGGAACACAGGAGGTTCCACTTAAATATGAGAAGAAACTTTTTCACAGTGAGGGTGACGGAACACTGGAACAGGCTGCCCAGGGAGGTTGTGGAGTCTCCTTCTCTGGAGACATTCAAAACCCACCTGGACACATTCCTGTGTAACCTCATCTGGGTGTTCCTGCTCCGGCGGGGGGATTGGTCTAGATCATCTTTTGAACATTCTGTGATTCTGTGATCTTCTGATCAGTACTGTAGACATTTAAAGGCTGAATTATACAAAAGGTATCAAGGGGCAAGGTGCATATTATAAGTTTGCTGAAGTCATAAAAACGCCTAATGCATCAGTGAAAAGTGATTTTAGTCTCAAGTGGGATCTGATATTATTTCATTGTTGAACATGGGACCTAACAAATCTGTTTTTATTTACCCTTTTAGGTGGAAATGGGCATGAAGAACCATGAAATAGTTCCTGCTAGTTTAATTGCTTCCATTGCCAGCCTTAAACATGGTGGCTGTAATAAAATTTTGAGAGAGTTGGTGAAGCACAGACTTCTAGCTTATGAAAGAACTAAAAGTGAGTTTGAATTTGGGTTGGGCTCCCTCTTTCATTTTGTCCCCAGTGCCTCACAATGGTACTTGCAGAAGTACCACAGCTTGGCACGTGTGAGCATCCAGAGCACTTGCTAGCCTTGCTTTCTCTTGGATCTACCTGGGAATCTGGGTTTGTGCAGCAGCAGGTGTAGCTGTCTGCTGAGCTGCTTGTGCCTATGGAGATGACAAGCAGAAAAGAGATGAACAGTTAACTTTCTTTTTTGCTCATTCACCAAAGTAATGAAAAATAAAAGAATAATCAGTTAAGGCAATATTTAGATGCATACAGGAATCAACGCAAATGAGTTACAGTCTTATAGTATGCAAACCGGAGCAGACTGCAAAAGTCTTGTATGTTTCACACCCTCAAAAGTAGCTAGCAAAGTAGTTTTTATTCCCTGTCATGTGACAAGTAGTAGTTGTGCAGGCCTTTCCCCATTTCCTTCAGCCTTTTAGTTGTATCTGGCTTTGCAAACATACTGTTGGAGTCTACATGAACTTCCTATCCTTTTTGTCCCTTCCTCAGAGCATTAAGGGTTTTTCTCGATCATCAGAACAATCCCAGATTCCTATGGTGTCTCCTAGATGTGTATCTTCCAAAATGCTCTGTGGGTTTTCCCAGGCTATGTAAAATACTGCCATTGCCTCTATTAGAGAGGGGCAAACAGCATGTCTATGTTTTTCCCAGTTGTCAATTTTCATAAAACTTGCAGGAATTTAAACATCTTTACTATTCTATCAAATTTGGCTGATATTAGCCAAAAAGTGAAATATTACTTGTGTGTTGTATACTGTAAGCTGAAACAGAATTAAACTGAGACTGATTTTAAATGTAATGTGTATATAATGAGGAATTAATTGCTTTGTACTTTATTCTTATCTAGCTGTCCAGGGTTATCGGTTAACTAATGCAGGATATGATTACCTTGCTTTGAAAACTCTGTCATCCCGACAAGTCATAAATTCTGTTGGAAACCAGATGGGTGTTGGCAAAGAATCAGGTAATAATTAAAACCAAACAACAACAACAACAAAACTCCCCCAAAAAACCAAACCAACAAAAAAATCCTTTAATAATTTCTTAAAACAAACACAGCTGTAATGTTGCAATATTTTGCTAGAAACTAGGTACATTTTCCTCTGGAAAGTCACATCAGTTAATCTGTCAAACACCAAGATTTATGGGTCACTTGTTGAAATGCTGTGTGAGGTCTCTGGCTGCATTTGAATATTTCTTCACAAGAGCATCATTCTGCTTTGACCAGTTTTTCTGCTTCTTGGTTCATCACTTAAATAGGTACTTTGCAGGCAGATGCCATTTGTCTCATGCTTCTCGAAGTTTCG
Source organism: Caloenas nicobarica (assembly GCF_036013445.1). Classification (NCBI taxonomy): domain Eukaryota; kingdom Metazoa; phylum Chordata; class Aves; order Columbiformes; family Columbidae; genus Caloenas; species Caloenas nicobarica. The sequence continues at coordinate 42,204,416 of NC_088284.1, read as the reverse complement.
AACCATTTGAGCAAACAGTTAATTTCAGCTTTTTCATCCCACTTAAAAGTAAGATAGTAAACTAAAATACGCTCAAAACTATTGGAGTACTATCTCGGTTCATCTTATGTTCATGTGGTTTGTAATTCGACACAGCATGTAACTTGCGTAATTGAAGAATGAGAAGGATTATTGGGGGCAAATGGTAAAATGAAGCAGGCTATTTGGTAATACTGTTTAAATTGAGAGGCTAGTCCCTTGGGTTGTCTGTCTGCTCAATAGAAAGAAGATGGCACTTCCAGAGTGTGATTAAAAACCCCAGCATCTGACCTAGATTTCTCTCAAGATAGCTTATTTTTTTTTTTGCTGTGCAGATAGCCTGAGAATGTTAAACCAAGTATAGGAACCTTAGGGTCTCTTACTCTGAAAGATGTTTCAGATCACATCAATGTTTCTTCTAATGGAGTACCATTGTCTCTTTAACAATACTTTTTCTGATCTCTAATATACAATGTGTAATTTTAGCTATAGTAGAGCTTGCCATAACAGAAACAGTAATTGTGAGAAGTGAAGTAAGAAGCTTATCACTGCACTTTTTCACTAGATACTAGCTTGTTAGATAACCATTTGTTTCTTAGATCTATGCCATTATGTGTCTTTTAGATATTTATATTGTTGCAAATGAAGAGGAGCAACAGTTTGCATTGAAGTTACATAGGCTTGGAAGAACTTCCTTTCGCAGTCTGAAAAATAAACGTGACTACCACAAGCACAGACATAAGATGTCATGGCTATATTTATCCCGGCTAGCAGCAATGAAGGAGTTTGCCTATATGAAGGTAGGTGGACCTTCACACAATATCAGCAATGGTGTAATAGACTGAAAGATACTTTTCAGACTGTCTTCTGATCAGTTTATATTTGCAGTACTGGTAGGATTTATGGGGGTTTTTTTCTCTTTTTCCTTATTTCTTTTTTTTTTTTTTTTCCTCCTACTTAAAGTAAATGTTTCAGAGAATTTCAGTGCTATGTTTTGTATACTTTCAAATGACAAAATGAAGCTTTGCCAAGGAAGTCATATGGAACAGAAACAGGTGTCATGAGAGAATTTCAAATTAACATTGTTATTTATGGACAGATAATTCATGTATCACCAGTTCTGCTGTTTTTCCTTTAAAATATATTGCATAAGATTGCAAAAACATCTTAAAAAGCAAGGAAACTTGCAGTTAATTGTCAGATTTATTCTTCATTTTATTCAGCTGTCATTTAAAAAAAATCATTATTTTTTAATTGTCTGTGTTTTGAGTTGTTGCTGTGCTGTTGAGGGAAATCTTTCTGTGCATACTAGTGTTCTGATCTGAAAAGGCATACTTTGTTCTGTCCTGTGCGAAAAGATTTTATTTCCAATTCTCAGAGTTACTGTTTTTTTGACATACTTTGAAAAAGTGCAGATGTTATATAGTGGTTGAAAGTTGATAGTGGAAAACTAAATCTTTATAAAAAACTAGTTTTCCCTTCTCCTTTTGTGCTATTCAACAGTACTATATACATTAAATATTATTTTCTCATTTCTCTTAAAAAGTCTTTGTCGCTTCTACCAGTGGCCTGCGCAGTGAGAGGAAGAACTATTGGCATAATTTAGAACCTCTATATGGTCCAGTTCATCCAATTGATAAAATATTATGTGGTCAGGACTTGTAGGAATATAATTGTGGGAGTCAGTTTCCCTGAAAAGATTTTTGGGAGAGGATTAATTGTGTGCTGACAAGTCATAATAGTGTAATATTTAAGTAACAAAAACTGTATTTACGTTGCTTTAACTTAGAACTTCACCTTAGAAAAATTCACTGGTAACAAGAGAAGAAACCTGTAAAGTTGTTGAGTGAATCAAGCGAATGACTGCATTTGTGTTAAAAAAGGCAAACAGGATAGCTTTGAAATATTATGACCCACTTTTGGCTAATCTTGAATGTGGTTTAATGGTACTTATTAATATTAAAAAACGAACTTTCATCTTGGAGCAACTGAGTATAGATTAACTATTCCACACTAAGCAGCAGTTTAGCATGGAACTTTTTCCTGGTGCCTGACACCCTATTTCCAGTTATCTGCTATTGATTACTTGGGTTATCAGACCAGATGTGATTCTGTCATTTTTCCGCTCTGTTTTGTTTCTTTTCCAAATGCACCATAATTAAACTGTAGACAATGTAGCAGTGCACTCAGTGTCTAAACTTACAAATTTTAATTGTCTTTGCAGTGTAAATTCAAATTGCTGTTATGCTGTCTTTCTTCTGAAGCATATGATTGGGTGTTTCTAGTTAGTATTTGAGTAATGTATGCTGCTTCCACAGTAATATTTCTTGCTTATCTTAGAAGGGAGTTTGTCAATATATGTAATATTTTCTTAACTATTTAATTTTAATTTTTCAACCTATTGTCTCTTTCCAGGCTTTGCATGACAGACAATTTCCTGTTCCAAAACCCGTGGACTACAACAGGCATGCAGTTGTTATGGAACTTATTGATGGCTATCCTTTGTAAGAACTGAATTTGTATTTTCTGTGTTATAGAAACCCTAACAACGTTAGGTTCATTAAGGTAACAGGGTTAGGGTTTTCCTTGTCATGTGAGTGAACTCTGACCATAATGAATGCTCTCTAGCCCATACTCACTGGCATTTTACTTAGTCTTAGTCTTGTTTCTCTTACCTCTTTATTCAGAGAAATTGTATTTTTCTTAGTCCAAAGAAATTGGTGAAATACAGTAGTTTTTTTAAGTAAGAACACATTAAAAGTGTAGTGTAACACAAGTTAGTACTACAACTGTTTTCTAGACATAAATCACATATTCTATATGTCATCAGATATATACAATATTGAATATACTATGCTGGAGCCTGTTACAGAGCTGCTAGACTTCCGTTGTTTGTTCCTTGTATTGTACAAACGATTCATTCTCATAATACTGTGCTGCTGCATTTGGACCAAAATTTCCACATGATAGTTGTAATTGATGACTACTTCTTGGGAGTTTATGGTACAATAACTGCGTTTTTATTTGGTTTGTTTCTAAACACTACATGATTTGTATTTTGGCACTTGTGGGTCTTTGCTTTCTCAAGTATATGTTCAGGAATGCCTTAACCTTTTTCCCTCACCCCCACAACTTAGTCTAGAAAATACATTCAAATGGGACATTTGAATTTGAATACGGGAAGACCAGTTGCTGAGACTATAACATTACCTAAAACAGGAGAGACATAATTTATGGATCCATTATTTAAATAATGCATTATGACAATGGTGCATGGTGGGAGACAGTGAACATAAGTTGAAATGAGATTTAGCCTGGGTATAAGGAGACATTATTTTCCCATTGAGGACAGTGAGGCAGTGGCATAGTGTGCTTGGGGAGGTTGGACAGTCCTTCTCTATCCCATGAATTTTTCAGTCTCCAACTAGACAAAGCCCTGAACAGTCTGGTCTGATCTCAGAGTTGGCTCAGTTTTGAGGAATGTATTGGACAAGAGACCTGAAGACCCTTTTAACATGAATTACCCTGGCATTCTGTCAGATGTATTTCATATACTTTGTATTTTTAAATGAAGTTTTTTAAGCTTCAGAATATTTTTCTTTGTTTAACTTTTCAGGTGCCAGGTGCACCACATGGAAGATCCTGCCTCTGTCTACAGTGAATTAATGGATCTAATTGTAAAACTTGCCAGTCATGGTTTGATTCATGGTGATTTCAATGAATTTAATCTCATATTGGATAATGATGACCGTGTCACTATGATTGATTTCCCTCAGATGATCTCAACATCACATGCAAATGCTGAATGGTAGGTTTCAAAGTAAATCTGACAAGTGCTCATGACAGCAAATAGTCAACCATGACTTGTTTCCATAAGCCTGTTTTCTGGTTCTTTTTCTACCATTGTTGTCATGCAGCACAAATAATGTTCCAAACATAATTTGCTTTATGAATGAATAGAAATGTCTCTGTAGGATAAATATGTAATTAAGAGTTTCTCAGAATGATGTCGTTCAGTTAAGAAATGTTTAGAAATAAACTGCATGCAATTTGTCTCCCTAGCCGTTTGTCTTGAGATCACTAATAGAAATAATTTTCAAATAAGATCAGTGAAAGACGGGAAATGTAAGGTAGAAGTTTGTTTTTGCAGTAGACTTCATTAGCTTGATTTCATGTTCATACGAGTCTGTATTTTTTTACAGGTATTTTGATAGAGATGTTAACTGTATTAAGGAATTCTTTAAGAAACGCTTCAACTATGAGAGTGAGCTCTTCCCGGCATTCAAAGACATCAGGTAGAAACTACCAGATGAATTTGAGTTCTCCTATTTATGGTATTTGTGTTGGTTTTGTGAGAAAAATGGGTGCCTGTGAGAGCTGCTTCTGGACAAACTAAAAAAATAGGCCCAGCTATGCCATTTTAAATTGTATTTTTGCCATTCCTATTGTGTTTTTTTCAACCAAAGTCACTGTGGTTTCCAAAAGCTAAAGTGTGCTTTAAGATCTGCTGCTGCCTCCTTTGTCTTTCCTCTTGCAGCTAAGGAAGAGGCATCAATCCGAAAGCTCGGTTCGAATGGTAGATGTCTAGGAAGTGCTAACAGTGATGCAGAATCAGTTTCTCTCACTTCTCAAAGCCTATTTGACAGTTCTAGTATATAGACGATTAATTTGGGTTTCAATTTGTTTTTTTAATACTAGTAAAAATGTTGATTGCTTCTTCAAACATTATGATGTTCAAAGTTGTCTTCCTAAGGTCCTTTGTCCCTTTTGAGAAGTAAAGTAGTTTTTCACTTCTTTTAAGACTGAAGCTGTTGCAATGAAAAGGGTTTTATTTTGGTCTGAGGGCTTTTCCAAAGGGCTACCGCACTTGAATCAGTCTCCATGTGTCAGTGTACCTTTATTCTTCTGTTTGCTTAAGCATAATTTGAACTTAAAGCCAAATTGTATTCCTGCTAAAATAAGATAATTTCCTACAAATAAATAAACAAACAAACAAATAAATGCTTATTATGGAGATAGAATCATCATCTGTGAAAGTTTGCTTCTCTTAGGTCACATTCTGTTAATACTTTACCTAAAGATCAGCACTATCATGTGGTAGTCGGTGTGTTTCAACAGAGTATATCCTCTTTGTTAATAGTATGGATAATTATAGTCTAGCTTGATTAATATTTTTAATCCAAAATGTAGTACATCAGTAGCTTGATGATTCAGCATATTAAAGGAAAACATATTTCTTTTACAGGAGAGAATGTTCTCTTGATACAGAGATTGCTGCCAGTGGCTATACCAAAGAAATGCAGGAAGATGGTGAACTTCTTTACCCACCAGGTTCTGATGAGGATGATAATGAAGCAGAGGCATCAGAAGTTGTAGAAGATGCTGAGAATAAGATCAACTTCTTCAGCAAAGATAAAGAAAACAATGCAGACTTCATACATGAAGTGGATGATTTGTCTGAAAGCAGAACCTGTAACAACTTTATGTATAGCAATGAAGAGGCTGATATAACTGAAAGTGGTGTAAATACACAAAGGCTGAATATGTCAAAGTTGAGTTCAGCCTTAGAAAAGGTTGAAGGGCAAACTATGCTTTGGAAGTCCAATGAAGATGCAGAGAGTTCTGAAATTGCTTTTTTTATAGGCAAAAGCATAACTGGGAATGCTGCTGAAGTAGAAAATCAGCCAGGTCAAGGAATGTGCTGTAGTGATAAGGAGCATGAAGACAAATGTCATAATCCGGTTGACTTGTCAGCTTTAAACGAGAAATTCAAGCATTACAGGTAAAGATTCATATTTACTATCTAGGAGTAAATATACATGTAAATCTGAATATTTCAAGTAGCTCAAAAAGAACTACAGGTATGCTTGTTTAAATTGAAGACTAAAAATGCAATTTATTTTTTAAACATTGCAATGAATATCTTTCCTATTGGTGTCACAATAGGTAGCCTGTTGATTGCTATTACATATGTAATACTTCATATGTAATATGTGACAGATCAATTGTCCACCTGTATAGTAGTATCTAATGAGAGAACAGGTTGGATTTAATTCATAGACCAACCTGTTTTCTGTGGTGGAATTTTTTCCCTTTTTCTTTATTTCAGTTAAGATTGGTAGTGAAAGAGTTCTTGATATTAAAATACTGCTTCTAAATAACTTTTAGCAGTAGGTTTGTAATTTGAAAGCTCTGTCTCACACCCAAATTATTCTGCTGCTCACTCAGCTGAAGTTAGTAAGAACAAGCTCCTTGGAATATATTATTCAAATGCATTGTATTTTGTTGTTCTAGCTTTTAATTTCTTTCCTGACATATTTAGAAATTCTGCTTACCTTCAGGCTAGCACCTTGTACATGAAATTCCAACTGAGAGTTTGCCAGCTCACCATGTACCTGGATGCATATGCTAAGCTCATACTGCCTCTCACCTGCTTGTTTGCTTTTTGGTGAAATGACTTGTTGAAACGTTGTGCAGAATCTGAAATAATTTTTTTTAGTGTTCTGGAGCTTCTTTTCACATGCTTGGTATACACGTGGCTATTGTGCATCAGATCCTTCCTTTCATAAAATTCTGGTATTGAACAACTAGTGTTAATATTTAGAATGTCACTGTTTTGTAGTACTTGCATGTTCTGTTTGGGAGTTTTCAGATTATATCTCAAAAAGCCTAAAACATGTTGCTCATAAAGGCAAATGATGTTTATTTTGCTAGTGGAATAAAATATTGATTTATGTATTTTAGAAATGAAGAGAGTATTGCTCAGGTTGCTGAACACAGGACAAGGACTGAAAGTATCACATCAGTCAGAAGTGTTGGGAGCTGTTCAACCATTCCAGCGGTAAATATTATTGTTACTTTGTCATTACTTAGTTTACTGTCAGACCACATTAAATTGCATGTAGCTGTTAGTACCCATTTGTAAAAATACTCTCTAGCATTAATTATCTTTAAAAAGACTCTTATTATGTACCCACAGAAAAATAGGACTGATATTTCTGGAATTGTTTACAGGGAATCATTTCTAGCACTTGCCTTCACGTGTTGCTTTCTTGCTCTGTCACCAAAGCTCTACATCAGCAACAGCCTAATGTAGGTTAATGCACAAACATATAATCAGTTAATTCATTCTGTTGTTAACCACAATTAATATTTTTTTAATTTTAAAAGTGGATGCTTGAGTCAAGATTTAATTTGACCTTTTTTCACCTGTCTTAGAGATTTCTTGACACTGTTTCTGAAACATTTCTATTAACTCACTTCAATAGTCATTTTTTTGACAGTATGCATTATATAAATCAGAACACTTTTACAGCAGAATTTAATATCTTCTTCTTTAAAAGTTCATTTTAATTTTAAAGGGGAAAAGGCCAATGTTCTTTATTAGTTATAAAGTATTCCTGTACAAAATGGGAAGAAACTTGTTTGAGCTGAGAGCTAATCCATAAGGTATTTTTTAAATTAGGTCAGACTACATACTTGCCTTTGTAAATACAGGTACCTCTGTTCAGTCTTATTTCCATTTACAGTTAGGAACAGAAGCTCTGAAAAATTTCGTTTGGGGAGCTCGTTAGTGTAGTTTCAGCTCTTTTGTGACATGTACCCGAAGTAAATATTTTGGTTTTCAGTTTGAGTGTTTTCAAAGCATTTCTATTGCCTTATTAGAGTTTTAGTCCTAGAAATACTATATCTGAAACCCCTAATGTTGGCAAAAGTGATTATTTGTTTGGTTTTAGTCTTGATGATCTTAATTTACAATCCTTTTATTCTGTTACTTATTGCTTCGGTGTTTTTCTAACAAAGACTTGGCTACTGTCCTAATAAGTAATGTTATTCTGTGAAGCAGCCTTGTATTACACAAGGTGCCTGACGGTGTCTATTATATTCATGGAATAGTTGGCTGCTTTACTTGTTCATGTTTGGATTTTTTTAAAGATAAGTATTTTAAAGATACGCCAATAACCAATAAAGTTATGTGAGTAAATAAATGTTAAGGAACAGCATGTTTGGGTCTTGTCTAAGACATTTTTTACAGGACTTCATGCAAGACAAAAAAAAAAGCCCACAACAACTTTCACCTTTGTCATCACAATTCTTAATCTAGGGGATGCCATTGTATCATTTTAAGGAGGCAAAAGGTGAGGCTAAAACGATGGGATTGAGTCAACAAGAGTGAGGATGACCGGCCAGGAGTTACCTAGCTTCTAGTCCTGACAATCTTTATTGTTGGTTTTTTTTTTTAAATTGGTGTTTTTTGGGGTTTGTTTTCATTTTTTTCCTTTAGTTTACTAATTCCAGTGCAGAATAAAACAAACAGATTAGTGGTACCAAGTCTTATAAAGAGAATTACTTGAAGTTGTACTGCTGCACACCACCTGGTAGTAGCAGTGGTCGTTATGTAGCAATAGAAACCTTTTTGAGTGTACAGAGGATATGCATTTATTCTGTAGGCTGACACATACAGTGTGTTAAAAATGTGCAGATGGTGTGTACATACCTACTTTTCTGTTCTAAAAGAAAGATGAAAGCACTTCAGCAGAAAAGCTGTCAAGAGATTCAGACGCATTAAAAACTTTATCCTGTGCCAATTTACCTTGCATAACGCTTTTACTTCCTTGCTTTTATGTTGAGGAAGATAATGTTTCTGCCTGTTGCTGAGTCTTAGCTTTTGAGTGTTAAAGCTAAAGAAACAGTGTGTATCATGAGCCATTTGTAACATAGGAAAATTATTACGAAAGTAAAAATGCAAAATAATGGCAGTGCAGTAAGACCCACTGGGCTGCTTAGAGCTGATGCCTTTTATTACTCTAGCATTTATCTACTTACGCAGCTTTATTTCAGTTCAGTGGAGGAAACGTATTCAAACATAAGGAAATTTCTGAATTAATCAAACAAATTCAATAGGCATATAGAAACAGTGTCAGTAATACCAGTAGGTACAGTCATAACTTGGAGGCTATGTGAAAAAAAGAAAGGATCATGATTTTGGAAAACCTGCTGCTCCACATGAAGTAAGATATCTTTCTGTGCTTGTACAAATCTTCATATGCACTGGTGTAATTACATTAGAGAAAATGTGAACGATCAGAAATATAAATAAGAAAATGTAAATCTGTTTACTCTGAAGCATTTCTCGGTATTTGCTTTCATTTAGGTTATGATGATCTTTGCTTAAGGGCAGACTTATTCCTTTACTTCATTTTTAAAAAATGTGTTATTAATTAGAATAAAAGTAAGACATTCCTTTGTGATTTCCTACAAGGTATAATTCCTTCGTGATGAAATAGTTAGAAGGGTGAAAATAATATGAATTATCTTTTTCTTCCAAGACAAGATATGCAAATATGCACTGAATAGCAGTGCAGCAGCTTGATCTGGGATTGTTTTCCAAATTATAAAATCACAGCCACAATCATGGCTTTATTTTTACTATGGATAGCTATTGCCATCATAATGGAGAGTAGAAATCAGGATGAAAACATAGGTGTAAATAAGATGAAATTTCATAAAACTACTGCAGTTTTATGGAAATAACAGTCGCTGTTGCTCTTTCAGTACTTTTGCTGTAGAGGTATGAGACAGTCCTGACTTAATGCATCTTAATAGGAGAGTGCCTTACAAGAGGGGGAACTGCAAGAGGATTTCCGAATCACTCCTGACTGCCTGTCTTTTTTTGCAACACTTGTGGCAAAGAGTTGTTGTTTTCCATTAGAATCATATTCAGTTCTTTGTAATCCAAACTTTAGAAAAAACAAGATGCTGAAAAGAAATAGGCACAAACCAAGTAATTATTGCAAGACATGAAATGCTCTACCGGTCCCTTTTTTGAAACTTAAAATACATTTGTCTAATCTTCAAGCATAGAATATTACCAGCTTTTACATTTTTTTTAGAAGGTCTATGTTTTACACCAAGAGGTGCTCATCCTTTATGATCCGTGTAAGAAAGATGCTTAAACTCCGTAAGGTATGATTGAAAATGCTATTTATTAGAGCTAAGACTATCAGAAGAGAATAACATAGATAATCCCACACCCCTTTAGATGCTGGCAGCCCTGAAGGTGTTGCATTGAATGGGGCTCCAACACAAATGTAGCACACCATGTAGACCTCGTCCATAGCAGACAATCTCTTTTCAGTCGTTCGATTTATTTTATGATTTTCCTATAAGGAGACAACTCTGTTCATCATTTCTATGCTCAAGCTGAACTGATGTTCCCATGAGAACTTGCAGTTGCACTTTTAGATGAAGGCATGGTCACACAGGAAGCCTAATTGCCAGTACTGAGTGGGAGCTGGCTTAGTTTATCCTACTGGCAACAGATTTGTGCAGCAAACACAGTTCTGATACTGAATTGTTTGTTTATTTGTAGGAACTGGTGAAACAGAAGATAAAACGTCAACTGACCAAACAACAAAAGACTGCTCTGAGGCAACGGCTGCGAAAAGGAGAGGCAAATATTTATACCAAACAACGTCGAGAAAATATGCACAACATTAAGTCAAGCTTGGATGCAGCTAGTTTCTGGGGATAATTTCTTAAAGCTCCTATATAACATAAGAAAACTCATAATGTATACAGTTGAAAGAATTCTGCTGATAACCGGTAATCCTTTTATATGATGGAAGAATCTCTTCTATACAACCAAATGTTTTTCTGGAAGTTAGTAAACCTCACTCTGGTTCCTGTGATTTTGATTGGGGGATTTTGTTTTGTGTTTCTGGTTAAAACTGTTGACTGTAATTTAAATTAAATCAGTAGTACTGGCTGGAATAATTTAACTGCAGTAATTCCCAACAGTATCTTGTTGTAAATCAATTTTACTGTGTTTGTTTAGACTAAGAATATTCTGTTGTGCAGCAGATTCCTTTTAAGAGGGAAGGGAAATCTTTAAAACAAATTTTTGCAATGATGTGAAATTTAAATGTAAAATATTGCCCTTGTTATAAAGAGATATTTGGTTTAATTAAAAATCACTAATATGAACCTGATAGCAATTAGTACTCCAAGATTTCTCTTGTACCTGTACAAACATGGCAATCCATGTGATGAATATGCATTCTCTGTAGCCAGCAATTCTCATTTATTTTTTCCTTCACTCCTTCCATGATCTCATGTATAAATCTTGCCCAGAAAAATACATAATAATAACAGTGTTGTACAGACCTGGCAAGCACTCAGATTTTTAATATGCCTGCACAGTTACCAATAAATTTATTTCCTTTATATCTTACGACTTATATAATGCGATGAGGATTCTGGAACTTCTCTTTTCAAAAATATTACCATGACTTTTTCTATGCTATATGCTTGGAATCTGAAGATCTAGAAGAAAAACAAGTATCATGATTTTTTAAAATTTTATTTTAAGCAAGATACATCTAGTAATAGAATTAAATGGTGTTTATATTTAAAAACATAATAAACTTAAGGACGTAAGTGTTTGTGAACACTGAAGTAACTGAAGCAAGAGAGATCGGTTTAAATTTTTCTTTATTCTTTTTTTTTCACTCTGGAACAATATAAAAGCTAGTCTCAGCTGGCAGCTGTATGTGGTCTTAAATAAAACTGTGGCAGGTCAGTGAAGAGATGGAGTAGATAAGTGTTCCATGTAGCATCACAGCTGCATGTATCTGTTGAAAGAAGTAAGGAAGTTCAATTAAATTCTACACATAAATGATTGCAATCAAGGTATGTAGGCCTCTTGCCTTATACAGCTAAAGCTGATTTTAGCAGGATTAGAAAAGCAAACTAAGTGAAGTTAACTGCATTTCCATTTTAAACATCAAGGGGAAAAAGTCTTTTTATGTTTGTAGACTCTTACACGTTAGGAGACTGGTTCAGTGACAGCTTAACAAGATTTGAGTTACCATTCTTTGGCTAAGATGTGCATGCACTTTTTGACCTCTGATGTAGGACTTCTCACAGTGAGTTCTTATTGGTGTACAACCTCAAGTCTGTTTTGGTAAATGGTTCCAGAAATATAAAAAAGCTGTCTGGTTCAGCACCATGAGAAAAGAAGGGATGATGGAAATGTCTGCTGTTTATTTTCAAAATGTTTCTTTAAAACATCCATTAACTCTTTGAAAAGTATTCTGATGGATTGGTCTAAGTTATTATTTTCACTTACTCTGCCAGACAAGACTCTTCTGAGCCTGGACAAGGGAGGAACTGATCCTCAAAGTTACAGCCTAATATGTCTTTGTTAAGCCTATTTTTTCCAGAGCAGCAGAATTCCTGAAATGTCTAAAGTCATCTAAGGTCACTGTGAAGTTTACACATCAAATGAACTTCAGAGTACTCCCTTGGCTTGAATGTCCACATATGAAACAAAGTATTTAGAATGAAGTTTGGAAAATACAGAGGTTAAGACTATAGTATTATTGAGTATGTTAAATTAACATATTCAGTAGGAAGGGTTGTGTGGGCTATAACAGAATAGGTTTAAAATGCTTTGTTTTAATAAGCACACATCAAGTAGTGCATTAAATTGTAACTAAAACTTGAAAATTAGTAAGGAGAAACCTTGTACTATGCACACTCAATGCATGCAATAGTATGTGTTAAAAATTTAAGTGATACAGGTACATTCTGAGCTCACTGGATGTTGGCATTTCCCCTTTCTAGCTTTACCCTGCAGGTTCAGTCTTCTGCTGTCCATAACAGGTTTCTCTCCAAGAGCTGCCAAGCACTTTGTATGTGGTGTTGGGAGACCCTCGACAGAATTGTGCTGCTGTTTTCATATGTGCGCTCCAATCATATGTCTTCTTACACCAAAGGATTGTCTGAAAGTCTCCAAAAATAAGCCATGGAAGTAGATGCACTCAAAAAAGTAATTTTTGCTTATCTGACCGTAGCTAGTGTTCAGACGTGCCTTGCCTGTCTCCATTTTATAGCCTGTGCTCAGGTGTCAATGTCAGCTCTGGATTCTCTGGTGGCAATGGGACCGTAATCAGCATTACATGTATGCCTATAGTCTGCTAGCAGAAGGACACTCGAGATACATCTCCAGAGGTAGCAGCTGTGGTATACATTGTCACTTCAGTGACAATAATTAACTACTCTCGTTGGGACCAATTATTGTAGGTTCACCTCCACAAGAGGTGGCTATACTGCTTCTGATTGTCAAGCTGGCCCACCTCCCACTAGCATGTGGCCTTCAGGTTCGTGCCTGGCCTCAGAAGGCTCCGATTGCCAAACTGCCTGGATTCACATGAATCAGCTGCCAGACTTACAGCTAGACCAACTGTTTCACAGATCTCTAGCTAATGTAAAGACACTCCTTAGTTTTAAGCTTTCCTTTAACCTCGCTACTTTATTACCAGAGGGCATTGGGAGTAGCTCTAGTACAAGGATGTCAGTGTAAATTGAGGAAATCAAGCTCTTTGAGGAAATGTGTGTTGCCTAGGTCTATGTGCAGTAATAGTGTCCTAAATTTTGAAACGTCTGAGCCCTTAGCAGCTGCTATTACAGACACTGAGCAGTGGCATTTCTGTAAAGAATAACCTGAGTATAACAGTGATATTACTTAGGACAGTGGCTGCACTAGTAACGTGGGAATGAAGGATGCTCACCTTCCATCTTTGACTACTAGACTGTCACCCTTTCTTTTGTATTTCCAGTCATTTATTTGTTTTTTCTTTCAGTGGCATTTAAGAATGCATAAAATGGCATTCTACTAAAATCTTTTATACAAACTCTGGGGTTTTTTTGAGGTGTGTTGTGCCTCCCTTTTTCATCTACTGTACTGAGAGAATGTGTCTCACAAGATGCTAAGGTTCCAGTCTTGCTATCCCAATGATTGATACTTGTCTAGAGATACTGGGCTGAGAGGAATGAGGCTATGGGAAACAGACAGCACATATGCTACTGGCAAAACCCCTTCCTCTTAAGTCTTCCCTTGCAAAATAAAAAAAAGGAACTTTACTGGATTATAATAATTTTCTAAGTGCCAGGAAGAAGGGAGGAAAACTAGTTGAGTGTTTGGTCTGTTTTCGTTTGTTTGTTTCTGCACAGAATCTTTAGACAGATGGACCTGGGTCTTCTGTATGTAGGGTTTCTGTCGCAGCAAAGAAATGAGTATCAGAGCAGAAGCTAGTTGAGATGTTTAATTTGATTTTTTTAAGATTGCATATAGCCTTTTTACATTAAAATATAAAATTCCATCATAAAAGTTCTAACTTTTTGTCAGACTTAACACAACCTTAACAGTTTGTTCTCTTTCTACTATTTGACCTCTCTCTTTTGCCTTTCTCATCCATTTTTGCCTTTTAAAAAAGTGGAATACTATTGTTTTCTGTATATTGGGATGGTGTTGGCAGGACACTGCTTCTGTACAGATAAAATGTGCAAGGGTCATGTCTCAGGGCTATCCCAAACATCAATTCCTGATTGGAAAGCACTTTAAATATCTGTGATATAGATGTGAAATTTAACTTCCGCTGAAATCAGAGTGATGACCAGAGGTACTTCTCAACCTGCTAATAATGACCATTACTATAAAGTAGAGGGATAACAGATTGTAGGTAAATGATACAAGATAGCCCATTTCTGAACAGTAGTGGAAGAGAAGAGCTATCTATTATTTGCCATTTTTTTCTTCTCTCCCCCCTGGTTATTCAGCACTCGAAAAAACTGCTTTGAAGATAATAATGCTTCTTGGTGTCGAACAGCTCAGGAATCTGACAAATGTCAGAGGCGAGGGGACAATAGAGGAAAGGTCTGTTTCAGACACTATTTGAAATGTTTATTTAATTACTGATTTTCTTTAAGATTGAACAAGCTGACTTCTAAGGCACATTGACTAATGTTTTTGGAAAGAAAAAGTCTTTGTCTTGCTAAATTATGTTTGTTGCATTGGGACTACTCAACAAAGAAGAATGGTAAAGTGCTGGAATTGTGTTAGAAAACAACCTCTAAGGCCAGCTTTCTGGGATTGCTTTGAACTCTCCCTCATTTTCTGCATCCAATCTCCTTTGTACATATGTAAGGAGGATAAGAAACAACATGAATCTTGCCTTCAGGATTTTTAATAA
The DNA here is from genome assembly GCF_036013445.1 of Caloenas nicobarica. Classification (NCBI taxonomy): domain Eukaryota; kingdom Metazoa; phylum Chordata; class Aves; order Columbiformes; family Columbidae; genus Caloenas; species Caloenas nicobarica. Next base: position 42,189,363 of record NC_088284.1, on the reverse strand, counting down.
AGTTGCAACTTTCCTGATTGCAGCAGTGGATTTTCAAGCTCCAAAGCAATTGTGAAAATTAAAATCCCATGTTTCTGTGGGCTATGAATGGAGGTCTTTGAAATGTTCTTAATAGGAGCCTACTTCCACCGTCAGAAAGGGGAAGGAAGTTTCAGGAGCTCTGGGCTTCCATTGCCCCACACAGTGATCTGTGGCTGATGGACACTGCAGACTTGTGAAGAGGCTGAGGCCTCCCTCCCTTCTGGGGCAGGGCCTCACCCAGAACAACTTGAAGCCTTTAAGAGGTTTCCAAAAGGCTTCCTTCAGATCCATTTACTGCTCAGATGAGGTACACAGAAACCAGTGACATGTGCAGCAGAGGAGGCAAAGGGCTGGTCATTTTAAGATGTACGTAACGAGTACACACCACAGCCCCTAGCCCCCCGAAACATCAGAGGCACATCTGCTCACACAAAACAGTGTGTAGCAAATTCAGGGGGGAAAATGTAATGAGTCAGAGAAAGAACATGAGGTTCATTCCATAGCTTTTCTAATAACCCAGTCAAGCCTTCCCCAGCCACAAGGCCAAGTTTTGAAGTTTTTTTCCCCCTCTCCATTCACCCTTGTACCCAGCTACTACATTCTGCCTCTGCATTTGTGAGGTCAGATTTCCAGAGATGTATATTGATCTGTCACTGTTATTCCTACAGGAGCAGATAGTCCCTGCACTGGGTGCCCAACATAAAAGAGAAGCCCACTAGCAGGTGCATAGAGAGAAGAGACGGTGAGCAGACTTACAGGGGGGAAACCCAAACTGGGGGGGGCTATGCTATGTGCGCAGCTTATCAGGTGGGCTTCCGGCATTGAGGTAAGTACGGATCTTTTGGCAGCTGAGGCGCTGAGAGCCGGGAGGTGCTGAGAGGATGCGCAGTGAGCCACGGCAGGGCAGGGGGCTGCCGGGGGCTAACCCGGACGGGCGGGGTTCAGGGCGGATGCCGGGGGCGAAGGACGAACGGCTGGGATCGGGCCGAGGGTGCGGGTACGGACATGTGGGTGCTGGCCACGGTGGGACAGCGCCCGGCCGGGAGGGAAGAGGCAGGCGGAGGAGCATCCCTGCATTCCCAAGGTGGCTGCCCGTGCTCCCCGCTTTCTCCCCGCCTCCTCTCCATTAGTTTTCTGTAAGTGGCAGGAAGATCACGCTGTCATTAGAAGCACATCTCCACCCTTTGTGACAGAGAGAGAGGGGCGGGCGCCGGACACGCCGATGCGGGCTGTTCGCTGCTGCTGCCGCCCCCGCGACGCCGGCTCTTGCCGGCGGTGCCGCTATGGGTGCCGCCGTGCCCGGCGGGGGCTGCTTTCCGCGCTGACCCACCGACCGCCCCGGCAGCTGCTCGCTCGCCAGCCCCGCAGCTGCCCAGCCGCCTCGGGAACTGCCCGCTGCACTCGCTGCAATGCAGGCAGGCGATGGGGATGCTCAGGGTGAGTCGTTTGTCGTATGCCTTTGTTCGACCTGGGGTTGCAGTGAGGGATGTGTTTTGATTAGCACATTTGCTTGTTTGTTGTTTCTTCCACTTGCCTTTAAGCAGTCTCAGCCGGTGCTTAGAGATACTGAGATCTCGGTGATTGGAGACTGCAGAGGAAAGGGAAGTATTGTTTAGCTATCCAGGCACATATCCGGATTCACTTGCGAGTCTGCAAACTGCAGGTTGAATCCTATAAAGCAAACAGCTTCTGACAGTGCTTCCTGTGACTTCCCACCTTCAGGGTTACCATGGGGTTTTCCCTGCTCTGTGCCTAATATGTGTTCTCTTCTTGAAGTTGAGGTGGTGAGAAGGTGGCCCCCATGGGGTGCTGCTGAAAAGGCAGCCCTGGTGGGATCAGTGCTGGCGGCATGCATTTTCCATAGGTATCTCCCAAAGACGGGCAACATGGTGCGGCCCTCTGGGCCTGTGCCAGGTAGAGCTGGCAGGCTCTAGGCCCAGCACTGGAATGCAAGGCCAGGACACATGTAGATATCCCAAGTACAACAGTGGGCAATGGCTATCTTTGCTCAGCTGAGAAGTAAGAAACAAAAACGCCAGTGCAACTATGAGGCTGCTGTGCTTTCCAGTTTTTTCAGTTTTTGCCTGACGATATTAGTATTATTGGGCAGGAAGGTGGTGTGGGTTTCCATGGAGAACGGGCAAGAAACATGCTATCTCTGCAGTTCTGGCAGGCAGGACCCAAATGTATCTTGCACTGGCTGGTGCACCTGCAGCAGCATGCTCCATAATGTGGATGCAGAACAATCTCTGTGTGGGCCCTGTTATTGCCGCCAGAGCAGGGCCGCTCACCGTGTCCATTTTGTCATGTATTTGATATGCAGGTCCAAATCTGCAAAACATCCTGTACTCGCCAGTGGGAGAGCACGGTGCCACCTTGAACCCAGTGAGGCATGCAGCACACTAGAGTCAAACACCATGTAAGTACCCCATGTGGCATGGGTGAAGTACCAGGGGCATACTGCTGGGACTTCTGTCCACTCCATCTGTGGACACAGAGCAACACGGTGCACCCTGCAGCGCCCAGGCCAGCCAGTGAGGACCCACCCACGGGGCTGCCTTGGGGGTTGGAGATCCCATCCACGGGGGAGCAGCCCAGGCATCACACCTGTCTTTTGGAAAACAAACCACATGTAGTTCAAAATGCAGTAGTGCTTCTTGCACTGGCACATCCGTTTAATTTCGCTGGTTTTCCCGATTCTGCCACGGGTGTGCTTGGAACCCTGCCTGGGGACGAGTGAGCGGGTGGCGTGGGACCTCTGGCTGCTATGAAAATGCCGCAGATACGGTTTGCGCTGGGACGCGCCCCTTTAAGAGGAGGTTTCACCTCGGCCTGGCAGAGGCCGCCGCGCGGCTCGGGCCGCTGTGCCCCCGGCCCCGCCCCGCCCCGGCCCCGCCCCGGCCCCGGCCCGGCCCGGCCCCGCCCCGGCCCGGCCCCGCCCCGCCCCGGCCCCGCCCCGGCCCCGGCCCCGCCCCGGCCCCGCGCGTGCCGCCCGCAACCCCTGGTGGCGGCGCGTGGCACTGCTGCCCCTTCTGCCACGTGTGTGCTGGCGCAACCAATCACGGCCGTGGGGTGCGCTGGGGGCCCCCTGAGGGCGCGGCCACGCTTAGCGGCGTGCGTCCGAGGGACGTGCGCAAAGCCACCGGTAGGGCGGGGCCGGCGGGACGGGCTCATCTGCACAACGCGCCGGGGGCGGGAGTCACGGCCTGAGGGGGCGGGAGCTGGGGACGCCCTTCCCGCCCGAGTCAGTCACGGTGGGGGAGGTGGGGCGCGCTGACCACATGTCGTGAGGCTTGTCGGACAGGCCGGCCAGCCAGTGCGAGGCGGCGGGGCGCCATCGCACGCCCGCCACCTCTTCCCCCTTCCCTTCTCACCGGCTCTTTCCGTTTGTGGCCGTCTCGTTCTGCCGCCATGCCGCGCCGCCTCGCGCCCGCCCCGCTGTGTCCCGACGGCTCGCGATCGTCGCCGCGGCGCTGAAGGAAAAGGAGGAGAAAGAAGCGAAGAGGAGGCGGCCCACCCGCCACCTCATGCCGCGGCCTCGTCCCGCCGCCAGCCCGGGCAGCTGCATGGACGGGCATGGGCAGAGCTGCGCCTTCCCACGCCGCCGGGGCTGAGCCGCCGCGCCGCCCGTCGCTGGTCGCCGTCAGCCTTCTCGCCGTCCTGGGGCTGCTGCTGGGCTCAGGTACCGGGGCGGGCCGGGGGCCGCAGCGCATGCGGCTGGGGCTTGGCGGGCACCGCAGCCCCGGCAACGGCGGGAGCGGGGTGAGGAGAGGGTCTGACGCTCCCGGGCGGCAGGGGCCGGTGCGGGGCTGCGAGCGGTGTCCGCTTGGGCGCACCCCGCCTCCCGTGGGCAGCGTCCGGGTCGGGGCGGGAGCCTGCGGCCCGTAGGGCTGATAACAGCGTTGGGAGCGAAGCCGGGCTGTGCTGACGACGCGGGGAAGCGCTGTTTCTTTTTGCTTCAGGTAGAGCCAGCGTTTGCTTGGCGGATTGGAAACTGGGGAGAAAGTGGAAGGTGCCCTGCACACTGCGGATGCCTGCCAAAGCGGTCTGCGTTTTCAAGTCGGGAGTGATCTGAGCAGTTGTAGTTCTGTGAAAATGTTTCTCTCTAGCTTGAGTGTTTTTATACATTTTTCGTGTTGGTGAAATAAATTTTAGAGAGAGTTCGTCCAGTTTCAGTCAGATTGTTGTTCATGTGCCTCTCTCTGCAGCAAGAATCCACTGAAAGCAGCAAGCAGATTTCCTTAAGTTGCAAGGAATGTGGAGGGACTGATGTATTACACTATTTGATAACTTGACTCATTTGCTCAGGTAGACTAATTTATATGTAGTTAAAATATTACCACAAATCATAACTGAAGGGAAATATAGGAGAAGTTTTGCTGCTTTGAAGGTCAGGCTCTGAACCAACGTTTCCAAGGTAGTTTTATTTGCCATGGGTCTTTTCTGTTTGTGTATCTGAAAACACAGAATTTGATTTGGGGTTTTTTGCTGTTCTTTTGCAGAGGTACATATTATTTGCACAAAGATCAAGGAGAAACATACTGTTTACTCATACAATTCATGGTCATGCTTGGCTGTGGGTTACAGACTTCCTCCTATTCTGTCTTGGGATTTCGAGAGATATGCATTAGCTACGCATCTCTGGCAAAACATGTTGCCCTTATAAATAGATTCATGGCTTGGATATTCAGAGTAAGTCATGTGGATACAGACTTGCAGGAGGGTGAGCAAAGGGACGAACGAAGAAATTGCTAATATCTTCTCATCCCTGTGTGAATTGCAGAAAACAACCGTGTTTAAAAATGAAAAGTGCTACACTACTATTCAGTCCATTTTCCACTCCTCATGTCTCAGTTGTTTAGGAACATTTTAATTAGGCTGTTAAAATTAGACTGGACTGATGCCTATTTTACTTTGATGACACACAAAACAGGTGGGAAATGTTTTAAAGAGGGGCTTGAGGGGAGGGAAGAGACTGTTAGGTATGTTGTATTTCTCCCCTTTTTTCACACTTGCATTTATCTTTGTAAGCATTTTTGTGTGTTCAAAATCTGCATTATGACAGTTTGAAATGGCAGATTAATGCATGCATAGCTGAATTTTGTAAGTCATAAACCGAACAAGTATGTTTTTAGTACATCGTGTTTTTAGTAGATAGTTTCGGGTGCTTGGACAGCTATTGTATGAAGCCTTGCACATATTCTTTGTGAAGGTCCATTTTCTGTAACAGCTGTTTTCCGCTGTTTTGGAGGGAATCCGATCTCCTTTGAGGTCCTCCTATTTTTAACCTCTGTGGAATGTGTGGCTGTCTTCTTTAGTGCAGCCTGCAGTCTTGTTTGTTTCATTTCTGCTCCTCATGAGTTGGTGTGTAAAAGTTACCTGCAGAAAATGGATGTTAACTGCCATGAGAGTCTGGAAGAATTTCAGATCATGACAGTGAGACCTGTGAACATTCAATTGTAACATTCTGTAACATTCAGTTTGCTTGCTGGGATGGTAATTATGCTGTCTTTGTGGAAACTGGGTGAACAGATAAGGTCTAACTGGTTTGTTCATGTAAACTGAACTGTGTACCTTTTGAGTACATCTTGTGAGTACTTCAGGTTTTAGTGCAGAGGGTGTTTCTTTGCCCCTTGTCTTATTATTGAATCACACTGTAAGAGGTACTGTTATTGCAGCGTATGGATTCCTTAGCTGGCAGTATGCATTTCAGACAGCTGTGGGTGCTGTCACTCAGTCTCAGAAAGCAAGCAGTGAAACTTTAGCCATGGCAGTGCCAGGGAAATAAAGCAAACTGAATTTATAGCGTGCCCACGTCCCTGCGGTTCTTCCCCTTCTAGAAAGCAGAATGTCCTGGTTTCAGCTGGGATAATGTTAATTTTCTTCCTAGTAGCTGGTATAGAGCTATGTTTTGGATTTAGTGTGAGAATAATGTTAACGCACTCATGTTTTAGTTGTCGCTAAGTAGTGCTTGTACTAAGTCAAGGACTTTTCAGCTTCCCGTGCCCTTCCAGTGAAGAGGTGCACCAGAAGCTGGGAGGGGGCACACCCAGGACAGCTGACCCAAACTGGCCAAAGGGTTATTCCATACCTTATGATGTCATGTTCAGGGAGGAGATTTGTTGGGGAGTAGGGGGAGAAGGGGCAACCGCTGCTCAGGAACTGGCTGGGTGTTGGTTGATGATTGGTAAGCAATTGGATTGTGCATAACTTACGTGTGTTATTATTGTCATAATCATTATTAATATTATTATTTTGCCTTTCTGTGCTTTTACACTGTCTTTATCTTAACTCACGAAGTTCACATTTTTTCTGATTCTCTCCCCCATCCTACTGTGGGGGTGAGGGAGAAGTGAGGGAATGGCTGTGTGTGGTGATTAGCTGTCTGCCAGGTTAAACGGCAAGAAAGATAAACTTTGATTTCTGCTTGATTTGATCTGTGTTTGTCTAAACTTGTGTCGCTCACTGCCTTTTACCACATCCTTCTGAGGGGCAGAATTCTGTTTAAAAGTTCAGTAACTTGTATAAAACACTGAAAGACTAAATGAAGTATTACTTATTGACTAAGTGATTAACTTAAACACAGAAATGCATCATCAGCTTGATACCTGGAATGAAATGCTGGGCTCATGCTCAGCAGGAATTAGTGCTCTTAATTTCCCTCTAGACAATATCAAGTAATGGATTAAGTCATGCATGGGTCATCTCAGCCTTTGAGATGGTCTGTCTTGCTGTCTTTCTGCCTCCCAGCCCCTTTTTCTCTATTATATAATGTTTCCCTAATGGATGAACACTGTAAGTTGTCTTCAAGTTATTTTCTACAGTACCTGTGGGTGTGTAATGGGGTATTGCAATCTAAGAGGTTTGCTTGGTTTCTCTCTGCCGTCTATTTTGTGCTTAGGTGACTGCCATCTCCAAACACCTTGTCAAATCCAGAAGTGCACCACTGATTTTGTATCCTTAACTTCACATCTAAACTCGGCTCTTGAGGGCTTTGATTTGGAGTTTTGCAAGGCCCTGCGAGCGTACTCAGCTTGTACTTATCGCAATTCCAAGGTATGCCGTGGAAACCTAGTGTACCATTCTGCAGTGCTTGGGATCAGCGACCTCATGAGCCAGAGAAACTGTTCCAAAGATGGACCCACATCTTCCACCAACCCTGAAGTGACCCATGATCCCTGCAATTACAGTGAACACACAGAAGCCAGAGAACATCAAGGAGGAGAGAAGACTCCTCCTACTGCTTACTTATTTTGTGGCTTGTTTGGTGATCCTCATCTGAGGACTTTTAAGGATCACTTCCAGACATGCAAAGTGGAAGGTGCTTGGCCCCTCATAGACAATAACTACTTATCAGTGCAAGTGACCAATGTGCCTGTGGTCCCAGGATCCAGTGCTACTGCTACAAAAAAGGTATGGATTGTCCTTAAGCACCGTGCATGCATACAGAACTAAAAGGACAAGACAGTAGACTAAGTCACTTAACTGTTAAGAAGTGTAGCAGCTTAAGAGTCTTCTGTGCAGTAGTCTAAGAAAGTAAAATTGTTAGCCTCCTCTTTCCTGAGAATCAATCAAAACTTAAAACTTGTCCTTTTCTTCCTTCTGTTCCTCCCCACCACAAGAAAACCCTGTACATATAATCACATAAGCCTTTAAGAATACGAAATGTACCACTTTAAACCAGTTATCAGATTGCAGCATCCGTGACTGCTGCTGCACTAAGTAGAAATTCTAGGCAAGGGGCAAGGAAAGAATGTAAATCTCCACTTTTATTTAATTATCTAAACTGTATAGCCATAACAGTAGAAAACAAAAAATATTGTCAGTGGAACAACAAATAGGTTACTAAGATACTGAGAGTTCAGAGACAAGACAGAGAGCTGCAGAGCTGAGAGGAGGTATTAATAGCAAAAAGAATTACACTGATGCCAAATGGTTGTCAGGAGGTCTTCATACCCTGGCTTTACTAAAGAAGCAGTAGCCTGAAAATTCTGCTGAGTGTCTAAGTCTCTGTTACAACAGGTGGGACTTAAGATTGCCCTCCTCTCAGCCACTTGAGATAGCTAGAGAAGGAATACATGCATTAATACTGATAGGTTATGCAATTTCCTTATCTTAAGAAAAGTACTTGTCTCTTTCTTCTGATAGCAAGTTTGTAGGAAGAAAATGAAGAGGCATAAAGCATGATCCTTAGATTTACCTCCAGAGCCAAGGGTGAAAAATGCTCTGAACATTTGGGAGCATCTTTATGTCAATAAAAGAAATTACTTGAACATATGTTTGAGGCTGATGCTATCGCATATCTTGTTCTCTTTTTGGAGTGAAATGGCCTTTTTAAACTGTGGTAGTGTAGCTCTTGTATTGCCAAGGTATGTTGAACTATGTGTACACAGTTTCAAGACCATCAATATTGGAGAATTTTCACTGTTTTTTTAAGCTCGGAAGTAGGGTTTTTTTTTTATTACTGGGATCAGGAGCTGGGGGTGCCGGTCACAGTAGTTTAGAGCCAGCATATTTTCCATGGAGGTAGCTGTACAGTAATATTAATAAGTGAAAATCAGTTTTGCTATGACATTTGTGCTGGATTGTGAGGTACTGACTAATGTAAGTGCTTGCATGAGTGAGGCAGATTTTTGCATTTGCCAGAAAGCAGAGATTTGACTGATATACATCACTGAAATTCAGAATCATCTTTTCTTGTCTTGTGCCTGTTCCAAGAAAATTCTGAACAAGTTTTGAAGAAGTATAAAATGAGGAAATGAAGCTAACCTGAGTAAGCTTTGCAAAAGGGACTTAGATCCCTTAAAAATCTGTTCCAGTGGCTTTTTTTTAAAGACTCTTAATTAAGTACAAGAAAAAGCTGAATTTAGTAATCTGCAGTAAGCTTTTATCCTTAGGTTTGCTAAAATCTTGCAGAATGTTCTTTGTTTCCTTGTTCCTGGTGGTACTGGAGGAACAAGTTGAGAGTCATCTTGTGAACAAATTGTGTGGGTGGCTAGGCTGTGATGGTAGTAGATAGATGACCTTATCTTTCCCATTAGCCACATTCTGAAGATGATTGACTGTGGTAGCATATTATGCTGGTATATGTCTTCTCACACAGATAACCAAGCAGAGAACTTCAGGAGATAAATGTCTATATGTATTGGGGGAAAAAAGTATGTGTTTTAAAGGGCACTATTTATTCTCAATGTTTTTGTGTTTTTCTTTGACTTGTCATTCTGGAAAATAATAGTAATACCTTTTTCTCTTTATAATAGTGGTTTAGCATCCCCACTGTTGCACAAGCACAGATAAATGTGCAGAAGCAATTAAATGAAATAAGACTTGTGGTTTAGGATATTAAAAATGCCTCTAATTCTAATATTATATAATGCTAATATCTGTTACATGTTATACAGTCCTTGAGTTTTCTTTCTTTGGCAGGTAATCAAACTTACCAGCACACCTGTTTGTAGGAAATGAAGGTTGTTTGAAGGTATAAGTAACTTAGCAAGACAAGTTTTAATATCTCTAATGCATCCTCTCAAGTCCTTTATTTCTTTAAGGAGCAGGCTGCTATAAAAGATACATAAAAAGGCTTGTTAAACTACACTGCCACTGTTAGTTTCATTTCTGTAACATTTTTCTCTGCAAGTATTCCATTTTGGTTGTGGTGCTGGACTATTTGCTGCTGGATTTACTTTCCTAATTTTGGCCAGAGTGGCTTAGGGCACCTTTAAAGAGCTACTACGTGAAGTTCAGTGACTTACCTGTGTGCGTGTTTGGTTTTTTTTTTTCCCTTAGCTGAGAGTGTGCAAATAGGTCTTTTACGTTCTTCATAAGAAAAGTTTCTGGAACATTATTCATTGTTAGTCTTGCTGCTTTTTCATTGCAGATATTTGAGATAGATTTTTAATAGGAAATAATAGCAAAGGTTTATGCTGAACTTAAATTGTGCAGAAGCTGAAGCAAATAGTAAATTGCTATCTAGCCTACTTAATCCACTCTAAAGCAGACCTAATGAAAACAAAGACAAAAAGAGTAGAAAATCTAGTTTTTCCTGAATGCCTTTTTAGGGAATTGATTTAAGAAGCTGTAGGAACAGAATATTCAATCTTCACTCCATATGCAGTATGCTTTTGAAAGGGGCATGCCATCCCTTGCCCTTGCAAGTGGTTATTACCTTCAGATTTATCATGGCTTTCTGGTGTACCAAGCTTGAAGGGAACCAGAAACGAAGGGAGCATTATGTGTAAAGTAAGTTGTTTTCTCTCTCCAAAACCTGTGAGACTTGCATAATGCCAATAGTCTGAGGGACTAGAGAATGTCAGGTGACTTTAATAAACAATGTGAAGAATAAAAGTGTGGTGTGTGTGCCTCTGCCATAGGGGCAGGCAAGTATGAAAAGCAGGAAAACTCTGATTCCTTAACTAAAAGGCTATGTCCTCTCATGGGATTTGTGTATTTGTTCACAAAATGCTCTTGGCAATTTGTTTGTAGGTGTTTTGCATATTTGTGATGCCCATAGTAACAACATCTGTTTCTTCAGTGAACAAAGCTATTTTATATTCTGTGGTCTAGCTGAAACTTGAAACTCCAGATTTTTTTTGAGCTTGTCAGTTGTGCCTGTGCCCCTTGGCACAGGATCCCAGGGCCTTTCAGATGGAGAATGAACGATCGTCACCAAGCAGCAAGAAAACAGAGTTCAATCTCTCTTTTTCTTTCTGATGGATTTCCTTTATGAGTTTTGGGTAGGTCACTGGCATCTTTATGCCTGGTTTCTCCATTAATAGGTAAAGAGCTCTCCTATCTTGCAAGCCGTTTTGGGATTTCCTGAGAATAAATGGCTATTACAAGGGGCTGTAGAGGGAGCAAGTAGCAAGGATATTGTAGTACACATCAAATAGAAGGGTGTTTTAAAAAATTTATTGTGTGCTTTATTTGGAGAGTTAAAAGTGTTTGTTGACTTTCGTTGCTGTGACAGATGTTCTGGATATCACTTGTGTAGCTGTTCCTGAGTGGCAAATGAGGCAGAGATGCTTGGGCTTGTCTGTGGAAAAATTTCCTTCTTGTTTGCAGTAATTGGAAGGGGAGAATTTTCCTGTCCAGATGTTTGACAGTGGCTTGAGGGTGAGAGAGTGAATGGAAGGACAGAGAGAGAAAAAAAGCCACAGATCTTACTGTACTGTATTTACTGGGCAAAAAGTTTTGAACCTGGGAGCTGGTGCTATTAGCAGGGATTGGGAACATTGGGTATAAATTTTCTTTTTTCTAGAGTAAAAAAAATTAAATATCTCTTTTGCAGCAAGGTTTCTATTTTTGCCAGAAATCATTGCAGACTGAATGCAGTCACCGTTAAGTAATATTAAGATATTTGTCTTCTGGTTATTATTCAGTTGTTCTTCTAAGTAGGAGCATCAGATAAGTGATGGCACGTGAACAGGTTTTTTTGTGTTTATGGATATCCTGCCTAAGGTAAAGACGGATTTGTCTGTATTTCTCAGAAGTAGTAGATACTACAGTTTTGTTGGAGGACATCGTAAAATCACAGAATCATTTAGGTTGGAAAAGACTTCAGATATCATCAAGTCCAACCATAAACCTAACACTGCCAAGTCCAGCACTAAACCATGTCCTCAAGTGCCACATCTACATGTCTTTTAAGTAGCTCCAGGGATGATAACTCAACCACTTCCCTGGGCAGCCTGTTCCAATGCCTGACAACCCTTTTGGTGAATAATTTTTTTGTAATATCCAATTTAAACCTCCCCTAGTGTGACTTGAGGCTGTTTTCTTTCACCCTATTGTTTGTTACTTGGAAAAAGAGAGCAGCACCCACCTCACTACAACCTCTTCTCAGGTAGCTGTAGACAGCAATAAGGTCTCCCCTCAGCCTCCTTTTCTTCAGACTGAACAGCCCCAGTTCCCTCAGCCGCTCCTCATAGGACTTGTGCTCTAGACCTTTCACCAGCTTCATCGCTTTTCTTTGGACACACTTCAGCACCTCAATGTCCTTCCAGTAGTGAAGGGCCCAAAACTGAACACAGTATTCAATGTGTGGCCTCACTAGCACCAAATACAGGGGAACGATCACTTCTCTAGTCTTGCTGGCCCCATTAGTTCTGATACAAGCCAGGATGCTATTTGTCGCTTTGCCCACCTGGGCATGCTGCTGGCTCATATTCAGGTGGCTGGTGACCAACACTCCCAGGTCCTTTTCTAATGAGGATCTTTCCGGCCAGTCTTCGCCAAGCCTATAGCATTGCATGGGGTTGTTTCAACCCAAGTGAAGGACTTAGCATTTGATGTTGCTGAACCTTATACCATTTGCCTCAGGCTGTTCATCTGGCCTGTCCAGGTCCTTCTGTAGGATCTCCTTTCCACCCTCCAGCAGGTCAGCACTCCCATCCAAGTTGGTGTCACCTGCAAACTTACTGAACTTCACTGGTGTAAAGATAAACAATGGTGTTTCCTGGTGTTCAGGACAGCCTGGCCTTACTAGAGGTTTTCTAGGACAAGGTATGGCAGTTTGTTAGGTGCTAAACTCTTTCCTGTCTGTGATGTTTGTGGGGCTGCTGGACAACTGTTACTGACGTTGTGGTGCCTTCAATGTCTGCTCTTTGGAGGTGGAGGGGAAAGGAGAGATGCATATATAGTCAATCAGGAGCCTCTATCTGAACATCTTTAGGACAGAGAATAAATCAATCATTATAAGTGGCAGTTTTTCTCGCAGACATAGTAATGGGAGTTAAATGTTAGTGTTGTGCACTTAAATAGATGTTACTTTCCTGTTTGTTGCCATATAAGCTTTATAGTCCCACTGTGAGGCAGGGGAAGAACCCTTTTTCTTGGGCTGTCCACCTGAGAAAAGGAGGTGAAATCTTTTAGCTACTGTTTCCATTGATTAAGAATGCTTAACTAGGTTCTGGGTGGTTTTGAAATCAGTCAATAGTAGATTGATTTCTACGGTGATTTATGAAGTGACCTTCTTGCTTAACTGCATTCAAGAAACACTTTCCTGAGTGATCTTGACTTTCCTTTTGGAAATCATGTAATGCTGAACTGTCTTGTTGTCGGGTCGACTTCCTCTTTATTTCTCTGTTTTGCAGAGAATTCACAATGGATTCCACATGCTTTCCCTATTTTCTCCTCTGACATGAAATAAGAGTGTGTTATGGTATAAGGTCTCGTGGTGCTTTTTTACCACAGAAGCAGGCTGAAGTATGGCAGGCTGAAGAAGGACTACTGTATATAGTTTTGTAACACTCCCAACAGTCTTTGCTTCTGAGAAGCTGGCCCTGGCAGCATCACTGAGGCAGCCTGGAAATCTTTTCCAGATAGTTTGCTGTCATCGTGCCCTCACCTTCCCCAGTATATATGGAAGAAGCCAACTGTTTTGTGCATCTACACCCTTTGCTGGTGTCCCTGAGCTATGATGACTTCAGCAAATAGTGCACCACTAAAGCATGGGTATATTAAGAGAGACATGAAGAAATCCTGCTTTGGATGATGCCTATTACTGTCTGATGGACTGAGTAGTCATTAATATTTGTAACACACCTTTCATCCTGACAGACCTGCTATGCATATAAAAATGAATTAGCCTGTGATGTAACTTGAAATGAGGCTAGTGAATCAAAATTTTACAATGAGTCCATATGGTTTTCCCTAATTAAATCTCTACTTCCACTTTTTGGCATAGGCTATTTTTCAGTAGATGATGAGTGATCCTTGGTTTTGGAGGTAGGCTCACATGCTTCACACCTGTTGCAGGCCTCTGGAAAGGGAAGCTGTGACATTTTCAGTTGGCAGTTGGAAGGTTATTTAATGCATTCAGGTTGAAGTTTTCCTATATGTATGTGTGAACTCTGAAAGCTTTTGGATGGCACTGCAAGACCCCTTTAGAAATGTCATGTATTCTATGCGGTTGTCTACCTATGAACTTTCAATAGCTGCCTTTCATAGATGACTTGTTAAGTCCTTTGCAGGCTTTCCAGGGTTATTTGGTGGACCAGTGGTCTAGTATTATAAAACCTCCTGCTGAAACATCTCTATTCTTCAGTGCTTGCTGAAATTATTAGTAAATCATCAGGGCTGTGTTTTTCTTTAAACATCCTTCCTTGTCTTTTCCCATAGACTGAAATAGTGGATAAGGAGCATATCTGAATGTTTTCTGATGATGCTTGGGCTTGAGGTAGGGCATGCAGACCTATGCTGAAGATAAAGCTGAGAAGTGTGAATAGCAAGGTGTTTCTTCAGCTGCATCAGAGTGCCATCTTGGCAGTCTGCCTGACTTACTGCACTTCATACAGACTTACAGGCATGTCACTTGATAGGTGCACTGTGGGATCTCATCTGCTTCCCTGCTGCTCTCTGTTAGGAAACTGAATGCTCAATATCAGAATCTAGTGACATAAGAAACATTGTGGAGACACTCTTTCAATGCCCATATTCCACTGGCTAGGTATTCAGTTGTTAAATACTTGCATAATGTACTTGTAATTAATGTTCCCTACCTCTCTAACTACCTTTCCTTGTTATGCACCTGAATGCTGACTGTAACCTTTCCAAGATGTGTGTTGTGGCCATCTGTGCTTGCAGTAGTAGTTGGGGAAGACCGGGTGGCTCTGTGAATTTTAGTAGCACCTTGGGTGTCCAGCGGTGTGTAGGCAGGTTCTGCATGATTGTGTGGTGATACAAGCCCTTGCCTGAAAGTACAACCCAGTCATGACAAGTGTCCGGGGAGGAAAATGGACTTGGGCACTATAACAGTAAAATTATGAGTAAAACTAGGCACAATCAAAATCTGTCCATAGAAGGACAGGTACCTTCTGTCCTTCTATGTTAAAACAAACAAACAACAAAACCAACCAACCAAACCAACAACAAAAACCACAAGCAAAAACAACAACAAAACCCAACCAAACAAAAAACCCTCAGAAAACCAAAACTAAAGAACATCCAACAACCTTCAGATTTTTCCAGTCACTGCCTGTTCTGTAAGTAGTGTCACCTTCTTGCATATGGTACCTCGTATCTGTGTTTTTTAACATGTGAGTGAAGTCTAATTCTAAGGCAGGTTTTGTTGGAGCTCTTTCCTTAGGTTTTTTCCTGTAGTAGGTGTAAAAGACTTGAATGCCTGAAATTGCATTTCTGGATATATGAGTTGTATTTGTGTCTTCTTGTTGTGGGAGGGCTAGACCAGGTTAAAGATGTTATGAGGAAACTTCCTGCTCTGGTACAGTCCTCAAATTATTATGCATTATTGCTTTATCATGTAGGCAGTGATGAAGTTGCAATAAGAAGTCCAAGGGTGAACAAAAGAGACTTCGGGGCCTTGGTACAACTGGTTAAGGGATCAGGAGCACAGATAGTGTTTTCCTCTGTCCTTCCAGTTGCAGGGAGTGATGCTGGAAGAAACAGGAAGACCCAGCTGGTCAATATCTGGCTCTGTGTCTGGTGTTATGGGCAGAATTTCAGTTTTTTTGATCACGAGTTGATCTACACAACACCAGGCCTGCTGATGACAGTTAAGGTACACCTTTCTCAACAAGGGGAAAGGATCTTTGCACAGGACTTAGAAGGGCTCATTGAAAGATCTTTAAACTAGATTTGAAGGGGGAGAGTGATAAAACGAGGCTCATTAGTGATAAGCCATGGGGCAGCATGCCAGTGTTTGAGGGATGGTGGGCTAGTGAGAACCTTCAGTCTGTGCACAATGTGCTGTGTGCACTGGAGCACATTTGAAATGTCTTTGCTAATGCCTGCAGCACCTTAGCTGTCTCAGTGGTGGTGGGGGATGGAGATCCAGTGGCAGCAAAGACACAAGGGTTATCGATGTGTTAGAAACCACGCAAACACCTGAGAACAGTCATGTAGGAATTAGGACTTCTTCCTGAAAAAGGTGGCAGGATTAATAGCCCAACTGAAGTGCATCTACGCCCATACTTGTAGCACAGGCAACAAACAGCAAGAGTTGGAAGCCATTGTGCAGCTGGAAAACGATGTTACTGGAATCATGGAAACATGGTAGGATGACTTGCACAACTGGAGTGCTGCATTGGATGGCTATAAACTCTTTAGAAGGGACAGGCAAGGAAGGAGAGGGGATGGGGTAGCCCAGTATGTTAGGGAGAGTTTTGATTGTCTAGAACTTGATGATGGTGACAATATGGCTGAGTGTTTATGGGTAAAAATTGGGAGGAAGGCCAACAGGGCAGACATCCTGGTGGGAGTCTGTTTCAGAGCACCCAACCAAGATGAAGAGGCAAATGAAATATTTTGCAGACATCTGGGAGAAGTCTCTCGATTGCTAGCCCTTGTTCTCGTGAGGGACTTCAACCTACCAGATGACTGCTGGAAATACAACACAGTAGAGAGGAAGCAGTCTAGGAGGTGCCTGGAGTGCATGGAAGACAACTTCCTAACACAGCTGGTTAGTGAGCCTACTAGGGAAGGAGCCCCTCTGGACCTGTTCTTTGCGAACAGACAAGGACTTGTGTGTAATGTGATGTTTGGAGGTCGCCTTGGGCATAATGATCATGAAATAAGAGTTTTTGATTCTTGGAGAAGTAAGGAGGGCGGTCAGCAGAACTACCTTGCACTTCCGAAGGGCAGACTGATCTGTTTAGGAGGCTGGTTGGCAGAATCCCCTGGGAGGCGGTGCTGAAGGACAAAGGGAGTCCAGGAAGGCTGGTCAGTCTTTGAGGAAGGAAATCTTAGAGGCACAGGAGCAGGCTGTCTGTGGCTGTCTGTATGTGCCAAAAGATGAGCTGACAGGGTTTTCACCCAGTCTCATTCTGTTTCTGCTGTAGTGGCTAGCACTTACACTTCTCTGTGACTGCAGGATGCATGCCAAAGTGTTAAGAAACCATCAGGCAGGAGGGAGTTGTGATGCCTAATTAAATGTAAAGTCTTTTGCTTTCCTGATCTTGTGGTGCTTGCCACATGCTAACAGTCTCACTTCCAAGCCAACCTAGGAACAAATTTAACAACTACTGTCTGGTAAAATATTGCTTTAAGAACGTGTACAGACTGTTTTCCTTTAGGTGTGAGTTGGGGACAACTAATGAACTCCAAGGTAGTGGACAATCCCAAATATATTCAGCTGCAAAATGGAAATGGGATTGAAATAATGATTTTTTTTTTTTTTCCCCCCACTAACTTTGATTTTTTTTTTTTCCTCTGTCTCCTTATCCCTCCACCCCCTCAGATAACTATTATCTTTAAATCATATCAAGACTGTACAGATCAGAAAGTATATCAAGCAGTGACTGATGACTTGCCTGCAGCTTTTGTTGATGGTACAACAACTGGAGGTGATGGGCACACCAAGAGCTTGCAAATTGTGGAGAAAGTCACTGGCAAATATGTTGAAATGCATGCCAGGTACATTGCGACCACCGTGTATATACGCCAACTTGGGTACTACTTAACTCTGGCCATTCGCATGCCTCAAGAGTTGGTCATGGCCTATGAGGAGAGCCAGGATCTGCAGCTGTGTGTGAACGGTTGCCCTTCAGGTGAACGTATTGATGATGGTGGCCACTTACCATTGCCTGTAATGGGGCAGTTGCTCCCTCAGGGTGGTGCTGCTCGTCCCTGGTCAGCGTACACACTGGAAACTGCCACCACCAAATGCAATGAGAAGATGGTGGTGAAGGACATCTATTTTTACTCATGTGTATTTGACCTACTCACGACTGGTGATGCTAACTTCACGACTGCTGCTCACAGTGCCTTGAAGGATGTGGAGGCACTGCACCCCAAAAAAGAGCACTGGCATATCTTTCCCAGCAGCAGAGGTGATGTGGGCAAGAGTAGCAAAGTCTTTGTTGGTCTTGGACTTGTGTACTTGACCCTTGTTGTGTTTTTGTAGTTTTTTTGTCTATTAAAAAGTTTTGAAATATACATTGTCATAATATATTGAGTAAACATGAGTATATATGTATATACTATGTATATGAAGGGATGTTTTGTCTTGGGACATCCACCAGATTGTACATATTGTGTTAACTGTTTCCATGTATGTTTGATGTAGTATTCTTTGTATCTATTTGTTTTGCAGTTGGTGAAATGTTTTATAATGTCCCCGTGTCAGGACCTGATAGAAAGCACTTTATTTTTTATATATTTAATATTTATGTGTGTACCTGAGTAACTATATATTATACATATAAACATGTATATACAATACTCAGTGCTTCCTTTAAGTACTACTTGGTTTAACACTTTTTTTAAACTGGATTAATTTGTGGGGTTTTTTTCCTGTCATTTCTTTTACTCTAGAGACAGCACATCCCATGTCCTGCAATGACATTGGTAACTTTTGGGGTTCACTACTGAAAATCATTTAAGAATGGAGTTGTATTCTCTCCCTCAAACAAATGGCCATCCCTTCTTTGGAGGGAGAGTGAAGTGCTTCCCATTAGCTCAGATGACTGTCTTAGATAACATCAGTTACAGAACCTTCTTTGTAATTCTGACATTTTGTAGTTTCATGGCAGGTGTTTCAAAAGAAGAGAAGGGAATGTGTTGGAGTGAGACTAATGTAGCTTTATAGAACCTGTGGAGAGATCATTTTAAAAGATATTAATGGTCTAATTGCATAAGCATGTAACGTAACTGTTCAGCTGCCTCTAACCTCAAGGTTTAAGTCATTCTCCAAGATGGACTGGAGAAATCACAAGCCTGAATTCTCACCCTTGCTTAGGTGCTAATTCTATCTATAAATTCAGAAGGAGGAGGGGAGTGAGGCTGCAGGCTCTGACTACTGAGGAACTAGGATAAGAATGATTTGGTGGCCTGATGGCTGGTTTTACTTAGTGCCTTAATGTGGTGCAAGAAGTCGAAACTCCAGTACATGCTGCAATAAACCCAACTCCAGGAAGGGCTTATTTCACTCTTAAAACTGTTTGATACTGGATTGTTATGTTAGAAGTGCTATCTGAATTAGACTCAAATAGTACTTGCCTTTGTTATGCGAACCTGAGCTTGTGTTTACTTTGGTGGAGGGAGATGGAGTTTATTCATGGAATGAAATCTCCTGGTTTTTATGAAGACTCTTTTGGCTAGGTTAGGGATTTTTGACTAGTAAGAACAGCAGTAGTCTTCTCAAAGAAACTAGTTAATTCCCTTTATGGATGGATGACTGCATACAGGTAATATTCTGGGAATATCTGAGATGAAAGTAGTCAGAACTAAGTTAAAGCCGAAAGTAAAACTTCACTTAAACTAGACTATTGGCAGCTTGTTCTGTCTGTGCTGTCTGATTATGCTGTTTCAGATGAGTTAGTCTTGTGGATTTATGATATATCTGATAGTGTGGTTCCTGTGGTTTCACCTGATGGTGACAGGCTTCTCCCTGTTTTGTGTCTGAATTGAGAGTTCTCATGGCTGAAGGATGAACCTAATATTGCTTGCAGTGGTTTACATACTTATTGGGCAGGTGCCATATACTAGTTAATTTCCTCTGTCCTTGGATTCTGTATGTATATACATATATATGCTATATATATGTATACTTGCATTGAGTTGTTAGCCTCTCAAATAATATTTCAGAAATGTAGTCATTCCCTTAAGGAGTTTTCCATTTTCTTGTTCATGCTGTGGAATTCTTGAGAAAATGTTATTTGCACGTGTTCATTCTTGAAGTCTGCTATCACCAAGAGAGCTTTAGTCAATGCCATATGTGGATATTTTGAAGCTGGTGAATGGTCTCTGGAGAGAACTTTACCTTAGAGGGAACACTTTTTTTCACAGGACCTCTAAATGGCTGTCTTTTAGGAGGCTACGGATATTTTTTTCATGCTTGGAAACCCCACAATGTGTCAGTCTTTGCAAAACCTTTTAGATGTACTTCATGAATACACCAGTATGTATATGTTTGAACAAAAGAGTGGCTGTGCAGTGTGTAAATACTTTAAATTATTATGATAGAAGAATGAAGTTGCCTACCCTCCTGAGGAACGTCTGTAATGTGGTGTTAGTGACCTCTGGTGGGGTGTAGAGAAACTGGAGACTTGGGCCATATACTGGGCAAGCAATCTATAAATAAAGCCCCAGTTTATCTCCTACCCATCACTTATTGGATAAGAACGTGCTGAGTACAATCATTATACTTCCTTGCAGATGTTTGTTTTCCCTCTACTAAATAAGCTGTGTAGTGAAATTTATGACCAGCAGCTGCAAACCAGGCCAATTTATTGAAGAGGCAGTGTGTGGGAAACCAACAGCAGGAACCATCCCTTCAGGATCCCACTTGTACAGTTCCTTTGCAGTATTTGCAGAAAATCTTGGAAGAGCTGCTGCATCCGTCTTGAGAGGTGTTACAAACATCTTCTTTTAAAGTTACTGGGAGGTTCCCAGACCAGAAGACCCTTAGAACAGAAGTGATTGAGGCATTGAAAGAATAAATGATATGGAAGAGTCTACAGGATTACAGAACTTTGTATAACAAGATGATCTGCGAAGTAGACATGGTAACTGCAGTTTTTCAGCTGCAGAGCTAATTACACAGTATGAAGGTAAGTTGAAAGTGCCAAAACTTAAAACAAGTTAAAAATGTATCAAGAAAGATTGACCTGATAAACACAGCTTCGAATGCTGTTTTGCTAAGCTTGTGTTTCAGCTAGAATTTGAGGTGTGTGTTGAACAATCTTATGTGGTAGATAAATCATTGACATGTTTTGTGGAAAAGACTGTAGAAAGCAAAGGGAGCTTTAAGTATGTGTATGTTTAGTGTATATAGAAGTTGGCCATCATATCTGTAAGAGCTTACTTTCAGAGGTGTTGATCTACCTACCACCACAAGTGCTACTGAAGGCAATATAGCATGATCATCAGTATTTTAATGCAACAACTAGTAAGACACTACTGATGCTATCTGTTGTTGGCCTTTGTCTTAAAAATGTTAGCTGATACCTTGGTTATTAGTGGCTTATTCAAAAGGTTATTTTATGTATCTTTTAGAGCATTTCTAACCAGAAAATTTCTTAATCATATGTTAACAGAGCTCTTCTCAGCAGCTGAGGATAGCTGTCTGTAGTTGTGGAAACTGACAGCTTCTCTAGGAAGCATGTCACGGAACTGGGCAGAGAACTGGGAGCTTGGTCCTTCATTTTGTATGTACATGCATCTCCTCAACAAGGGTATTAGAAAAGGAAATAGTATGTGCAACTGACTCTCAAACCAAAAACTCTTTTTTTCTCTCTTCCTGGAAAACCTGTCTGGAAGAATAATCTACATAGAGCACCTGTTAAGCAGAACACAGCTTGAGATTGAATGCAGGGTGTGAGAACAACCTGGCTGTTGTTCTTAAGGTCAGGTTAGGGCCCTTCAGTAGTGGATTTCCTTTCAAACTGCTGCTGTACTGCTGGAAAATAGATCACCAGCTATTTACATTCTCCTACCTTAGCGTTGTGGATACCATGCATTTGTTTATGGGTTTCGAAGATGTGCAAGTGCAAGTTACTTACATACAGCCTGAAGTGAAGCAAGTGATGTTGCAAGCTTTGCACTGCCTAATAAGGCTTTCGTTAATGGATGTGTTTTGAAAAAAAAGCCCAAGTGGCTTGTGGCTTTCTTCTGTTTTCACAGATTCATAGCAGAGTTTCAAGTCTTGCCTTCATTTTCTTAATGTAAGTACAGTTGCAGTGTTTTACACTGAAATTTTTGTACTTTGGGTTACTTTAATTCCCATCTGTGTCTTGACTGATGTAAAGTTTATTCCTTTCTGTCTTTCCCATTGCAGCTGTGGAAGACTGCTGCCTGTACATGACTACTAATGACTCCTCTTTTTTTTTTTTTTAAGAAGGTATTCTTTGTTGTTGTTCACAAGATAAACGTTCTCTGTGTTGTGCTGCTCGTTTGCTCCATCTGTGTTCAAAAGAAACAAGGATTATGTAGGTCAGTGTTGTTCATTAGATTTTATCTTATTAATTAGCTTGTTTTGGAGACAGCATACATACAAGTATATAGGTAAATTTATTGTGATGTTGACATAAAACAACTGCATCGTATCTAATTCAGAATTCTTTTAATCGGACTGTGTTTGTAAATTATACTTCATTTAACTTAAAAGCTGCTGATAGTAAATCAACTGTTGATTTCATTGATTACAGACTTTGGATACATGCAGGGATGTGTATCAGAACTGATAACTTCCTATAAAAAGGACTTATTTTGTTGTATGTGGAATGCAAAAAACTTATAGGAATTATTGTAATTATTGTAGAGCTTAATTTCCACTTTTTTCTACACCATAACAGCGGAAGAATAATCTGTTATGTACACAAAATGTGTGTTTATTCTAGTATGTGCTGAGAGCTGGGTCTACAAAAGATTTTACATGTCTAGTGGCTGTGTGAAGTGTTTAAATCCAAAACTGATATACACAGTAAAGGCTTCTCAGCTTGAACTCAGACATTTCTTTAGGATCTCTACTTCTCTTCTTAATTCACTGAAGTCCCTCAAGAAACCTGTATTTTTGCTGCTGTGCAGGGAAAACAAATGCAGTCTTGAGGGTTGTACCTCCAACCTGGTGAGATTCACATGTTGTATTCATTTGCCTAGTTTACTTGCAGAACTTTTTTGGCAGGTATCTGACCTGCTCACTCATGTTTGGCAGATGATAGTAAGATCTGTTAATAATGTAGTGATGGCAAGCATTCTGCTGGAGTTTTGGAGAAGCAAATTAAAATTCCTCTTCTGTCTCAATCTTTGATACCTTGTGTGCGTGCCAGTGCCCTAACAGCTGGGAGCTATTATCAAATAAATGCCATTCTGTGTTGTTACAAAGTCATAGCTCTATCCAAACAAGGTCTAGGGTGCCTTGAAACAGACTGGAGGCATACTTATGCTTGAGAGTTATTGCACTTAAATTCAGCAAACTAAGTATGTAGGTCTTCTCTGTAGTCTGTGGAATCACAGAATCACAGAATGTTAGGGATTGGAAGGGACCTCGAAAGATCATCTAGTCCAATCCCCCTGCCAGAGCAGGAACACCTAGGTGAGGTTACACAGGAAGGTGTCCAGGCGGGTTTTGAATGTCTCCAGAGAAGGAGAATCCACAACCCCCCCGGGCAGCCTGTTCCAGTGTTCTGTCACCCTCACTGAGAAGAAGTTTCTTCTCACATTTAAGTGGAACCTCTTGTGTTCCAGCTTGAACCCATTACCCCTTGTCTTACTGTTGGTTGTCACCGAGAAGAGCCTGGCTCCAGGAGTAAATGGCTCTGGAGTAAATGGCAATACTGTAGGTTGGGTTGTATTGTCTTCTGGAGATGCCTACTGATATCCTTCAGTAGAAGGGCAACCCAGGCAGCTAATTTTAAATAGCTGAAGTCAGATGAAATTGGCTCGGCCCTGATGGGTACGTTTTAAATTACAACCTAGGTTCCTATTAAGAGACTACGTATGTTTGCTAGAGACAAGGGAGCTGATGCAACATTTCCTGCATAGCATCACATCTGCCTCCCGGACCTGACTGATGGATACACCTTGGCCTCTGAAAGCCTCACACCTGACCTTGGCCTGGCCGGAACACCGAAACTTTCAATATTTGATTTCTCTTGAAAGCATACCTGAAGAAGGCAACAAGGCCACTCCATCCTTTCTGTATTGGCCCCTTCTCCCCTCCCAAAGCAGCTCTATGTGGGGGAAAAAAAAAAAAGAAAAAATAAGCAGGAGTCAGGATACAAAGAAGAAAGAAGAGATTGAGCGGGATCATAGTGGGTAAGCATCCTAATCTTAATTTTGGCCTTTAATTCTCGGACCGTTTACATTTTCCAGTGAATGACACAAGGTTTATAACGTAAGTCTGCATAAGAGCGAGGGCTCTGATTCCTAATTAGCCTGTTTTATATTTTAGGCTGTCCTTTGGGGTGTCCCTTGCTGCCATTACCATACAAGTGTTTTTTACAGAAAGCAGAACAATTCCAACAGGTGAGATTGCCAAAACCTTTAAATACCTTGCAGCCAAGTTATTAATGTATTTGACTAGAAAGTAAGAGATCTGTGTTTGTTGGACTCTCCACTCCAAATTATGTAAAGAAGATGTTTAAATAGAGGTTTCCTGTCTTCTCAGGTTACTGTAATAATTATCCTACAGGGTTTATCTGGCATTGATGAATGAAAGTGCAAGGTGCCTCGTAGCTGAGAACTCTGGTGGAGGCAGGCCCTACCTCTGAGCTGGAGTTGCCAAGTCAAGTCCTATGAGAATTTTACCCCAGTAGTTCTTACTGGGTAGCTAAAGGCTACAAGCCCCTGCAGTGGACCCTGACAAGTCTTACTTGCTCAAAGGTATCTCACTCTCAAAAAGTCTGACTAGATGGCAGTGCAGCCCAAATGCCTGCATGGTATGCTGCTTAGCACCACAGTGCCTGAACAAGCGGTCCAGTGTATGACTAAGTGATTTTAAAAGCTAGCTCACTCCTGAAATCATTGCAGATGTCTGTAACATCCTCAACACAAATACCTCCATATCTAGCTATATCTGATTAAATCATTTAACTCAGGCTCTCTTTTCTAAGAACCCCAGACGCCTGATCAAGCAGCTGTCCTTTCTCAGAACAAATAGCTTTTTCACGCCAGTCTGCTTGGAAGCATATGAGACCTGCCTTCAAAGACTGCGTTGAAATTGAAACTCTTTCTATATAGGTGGGGTAGCATCTCCTGTCAGAGGAATAATGCTTTCTCTAACCCTGTCTCTCTTGTAGATAGGCCAAGAGTGGGAAACCCTCTTGGTGGCTAGGGCAAGTTAAAAAGTAATGTACATCACTGTCTGTGGTGCCATCTCTAATCCCTTTGTCCTGGCCTTGATGCTGTGCCAGGGGTTTGGTATGACCTGCCTTCATCTAGTTCTTTCTTCTTCAGGTGATGCCAGTCTTCTCTTCCCAGTTTGCTTAAAACGTGATGAACTAATTTTCTGTAAAATAAGTAATTTGATAATAAGCTATGAGAGGTGGTAACAGAATAGACTTGAAAAATAGAATTTGGTTTGTGCTTTTAAATTTTTTTTTAAATTAATTTTATAACACTTTAGCAATTTTAAATCCTGCAAAAAAGCCCCGATAAATTATACTGTGGCTTGCATAAATAGCATTTGCGATTCTTTGGAATGCCACCATTTTAGAATACATATGTATTTTAAATGTGCATATAAAAAAGTCACAAGTCTTACCTCTTCTTGCAAATGATATGGCCTTTATGTATGCTAAAGAGATCAATAAATAGTCTCATTGGGAAATCAGATATAGATACTCCTCTATAATAAGAATAATTGGTGAAAAATAATTCAGATGTAACTATGTCTATGGCAATCACAGTCATCTGCCCTCTCCTTGCAACTAGTTAAGGCTCCTCAGTCAAAAAATACCAAGTATTTCAGTGATGACTGTCTGAGTCCTTGAAAGTTTTCCATAAGTAGACATGCATGTTCACTGACATAAATGCTAACTTTGTCAGCAGATCTTCAGCTAACCTTTGTAAGACTGTGGATTACTTTTCGTCTTTTTCTAGATATATTATTTTTTGTTGTTGACCCGTTCAGAAAACCTAGTAATTCTGATATGGCTCTTTAACTGACTGAAACAGAGGATCCTTACAAAGGGAAATGCTTTCTGCTTCTGGCTTTAGACTCTGGTAAAATGTCTAACTTCACAATTATGAAAAAACTGCCAAATAGAACTTTGTTCAAAAAGGTTCTATGATATTGTTCCTACATTGTCTGGTGCGAGCAGAAGTACATAGTGGAATCTCTGGTTCTGTACAGATCAGAGGATTTTGCTTTTGCTTAGTTCTGCACTGTCTCAGAGCAAACAGCTGCCAGCAGCTGCAGTGCATTGCGTGATCTTCCTGAACACATCTTCCCATTTAGTTTCCACAGGAAAGATCCATTTCATTCAGTCAGAGATGTGAACCAAAGCATGGCAAGAGGGAGGGGGAAATAAGGATGTTCACTTCCAAAGTTAAAACCTTATCAGTTCTTTTAATATTAAGAAAAGATCCCAGTAGTGCTCACAATTATCCTTGAAATCAACATGTTATGTAATATCTCTCTGGGTAAAAACAAAACCCCAAACCTGCAACCCAGCAATCTAAAAGCGGTCCATTTATAAGTGAATGAGTTAGTCTAATGACAAGAAGTAAAAAAAAAAAAAAAGGCCCAGTTTCAGTTTTGCTCAGGGGATATTTTTACTGGATATTTAAACTACCAGTAGTTAAGTGACAATATATTGGCTACTGGTGCGGTATTTGCCTTAAACATAGAGCTGCTAACTGCACTTTGATTGTGGACAGTAAAGATTACCTAATAATCATTAATGAAACTTCTCCAGATAACAATTTAAGAGTTTGTTGTTTGTTTCTTTTTATTTTGCTAGAGATTAAATGTGCATGTGGCTCAGTATGTATATAGAGAGTCTACTTGATTATTATTTTTTTTTTTTTTTAAGTCTCAGCATATTATTTTCTTATGTGCTAAAGTGACTTTATTTGGTGGTATAGACCCTCTAAGACAATTAGGCATTTCTCCACCTTGAATGAAGAGCATACACTGCCAATCCTTTTTACCTCTGTTCTTTATCCACAGAATAAGCAGTGAGTCTATCCTACTCATAAAGGATGGATACAGTTTTTGGATTCATAATTTATTTCGTCCTTACACGTAACGTTGAATATAGGAATGAGAGTATTGTGTATCAGCTTTGGCTGGCGCACTGCATCCCTGAATCTTGAGGAAACTCTTTCCCCTGCCTGTGCCCTCCAAAGCTTTGTTTCAAACTCATAGCACTCACCATTAACTGCATTTTTCTATAAAGGATCAAAACACTTCTCATAACTTCCTTACACTGAGTGTCCTATGCTAGCAAGGAAGCAGTGGAGGTGAAGTTACTATTTCATCTCTAGGTTTTCAGCAGTGCACTCCCACTCTGACACCCACAAATCTAATTCAAGCAAGCAGGTATGCAGCCCACAAGAAAAAACCTGGTTTTCATTGTGTAGTTAACAGAGCTTCGTGTTCTTATTTTCCTATACTTAGAGATTTTTCTACCTTGACTGAAGAAATTTGCAATGTAGCCTTCTACGCATAAATAATAACTATCCCAGTTCTGGGGTTATGTCAGGAAAAATCTTGCCAAAGAGATCTGGCAATCTAGGGGCAAATGAAAATGTCTACAAGATTGAACCCCAAAGGAAGACATGTATAGAAGTGTATCCTCTTGGATGTAGGCAGGAGATAGCACTGAGCTGCTCAGATCTTTGATGCCAGGAGGTAGTGTGGGCATGTGATCAGAAGCAGAAATTTAGAAAGGAAGTAAATTTTAATATAGAAAATTGGAGTCCTTCAGGTACTACTGGATTAGGCAACAGGTGTATGCAGGCTCTGAGGACTGCAGTATTGAATCTAGGTGTCTGAATTATTCAGTGATTAAAGGCTCTAATCCCTGTAAATTAACAAGCTCCCATTTTTGCAGATGATCTAAACCCATGAGG
Organism: Caloenas nicobarica; assembly: GCF_036013445.1. Lineage (NCBI taxonomy): Eukaryota > Metazoa > Chordata > Aves > Columbiformes > Columbidae > Caloenas > Caloenas nicobarica. The sequence continues at coordinate 42,161,868 of NC_088284.1, read as the reverse complement.
CCTGATGTGCTGCATCCCAAGATCCAGAGGGATCTGGCAGAGGAGGTGGTTTGCTGAGCTGCTCTCTGTTGTATTTGAAAAGTCATAGCAATCATGTAAAGTCCCTAGTGGCTATATGCTATAATGCATGCATGTAGAGAGGCACCCAGTTGTGATGATTTTCCAGAGAGGTTGTGAGAGCTTTCACTATCATGCAGTCCTCTCTTCATATCCTTATTTGCGTACCCCTTCCACCCTGTTTTGCTGGCTTTGAGATCTCTCCAGTCCACATCACCCTGTGCCCTTTGCTTGTCAATCCAGGCCACAACTTCCTCTCTTGATTGTGGATCAAAGTTTCCCTCCCTTGCTGTTCCTAGTTAAAAGCTCTTCTCACCAGTTTGGCCAGACCTGACAAACCTGACAAGATGTTTGGTCACAGTCAGGTGAGACCAATTAGCAGTCCGTGATCCTCAAAATGGCCAGGGAGTCATAAAAGCTGAAATCCTGTAATTGATGTGAGTTGTAAAAGAGGTTGTTGACCTGCAGGATCTACCTACTTCTCCATAAGCTCTGCAGGTGGGGCAGAATACCCTCCTGGGACTGACAGCCACCAGTTTCCAGCCTTTGTCCTCTTGGGAGTTTTCATTTCTCATACACATACGCCTAGACTGCCTGTTCCCTCAGGTAGAGCAGGGACGCAGGATTTTGAAGCTATAGCATCTCAGAGAAACTGACGTGTTCCTTATTGCTGTTGGGAGACATGATTAAGCAAGGTCAGGCAGAGGTTAGCAATGCCGAGAAGCACTGCGCTAGACTTTAATTAAGATCTGTGGACTGCTGGAAAAGTTTTTGTTTGCCCTTTGTCTTCTCTGCTCTTTTTCAAGAACCTTAAGTGTTTCACAGTGCTATCATGCTGTTATCCAAATCTATAACAAAAGGTTCACTTTCTTTATCCCTCAGCTGAGACAGATTTTAAACATCTTCTCTTAGATTCTGTGATGCTTTGCTTCTCTGTTCTCATCCCTTTTTCTGATGCTTCGTGCTTTCCTAGAGATGATACACATTTCAGATAATGAAGTACATCAGAAATAGCCATCATGACCTCCTCATATTTTTGCTGTACAATCCGACTGTTCCTTCAGTGGGAAAATAAATCAGGGCTGATTTCACAGTCTAGAAAGATCTGAAACTAATTGTACCTACTGTCTAGTCCTAAAATTTTCAGTTTGGAATACAAGAAGATTGCTCCATTTTGGAACTCGAAGTGCCTTGAACATATTTTACATAACAACTAGGTTTGAGGGAAATACACAGACCATAGGAAGCAAGAAGATCTCACCTGTCAAATCAAACTACTCACAAAGCTGAAAATAAATACAAATAATCTTACGGTTGATATTTAACTTCTAATTTATAATTGAACATTCCCAATGTTTCAGGAAATGACATCATATTAAAAACACTTGGAGTACTGTGTTCTTTGAAATTACTGACCATTCCTGGTAAGTTTAGAGAAATCAGTATTTACTATTTACATGCAAATATTTGTAAGGAGATTTCTTTTTTATGCTTTGGCATTAAGTTTTCACAGGCACGCAGTATTAAGTGGAGGCCATGCTCTGTATTTTCCAAGGGAAGTGTTTCAGCAGCTCACTTGCTGTTTAATGTAGCCAGAAGCGCATCCCCCTTGGTTTAGTGATCAGAATTCCCACATGCTATTTTTCAGACAAATGAATGAGCTTGTCTCCCAGCTTGCCCCAACAGGAACACCTGGCGCCAGCCCTGCTTGCCTACCTGCTGCAACTGGAGATCCCTGGAGGGCTCAGGAAAGAGATAGATCCCTTGGCCTATGATTTTTTCTTCTGAGTCAATACTGATGGCTGAAAGAAGGTACTAGGGAATAAAGAAACACTGAATAAATCGTAGTATTTGGAATCACCACATGAGGTTGAAATAAAATACATTAAAGTATTTCAGTGTTCAAAAGACATTAGTACTAACTGATTTGTGTCTTGTGTCCTCATGTTATGCTGGAATAACACCAACTCATCTCATAAAACATATTTTAAAGTGTCTGCAGTACTAAGTGGAGTGCATCACTGCAACTGAGAAGAAATGATTAATTTTTTATTTTGTGATCATACACTGAATAGTGATAAAAGAAATACTGAATTTACTTCATGGGCATTCTGCAGTGTGCTCTCATCGTGTACTCTCTGGAATGGATGAGGTGGGCCTCCCTAGAAAAAGTAGTTTGGGACTCTGAAAATTACATCATAAGAATTGCATAGGGAGGTCTGAGTTAAGATTCTGCAAGAAAACTTAGTTCTGGAATCTCCTAACTTTTAAGTGATTTGTTTTGCACATGTGCAAATGTCAAGTCATTTATGGAAAAAAAAATTGAAAATACTGTCATCTAAAAATAGTCTTACCTCAAGTTTGAATGTTTGCAGTGTATTTATTGAAACAGTCCATCTGTTTATTCTTTGTGGTGTTATACTACAAACCCATATATTAAGCCTTTAGGTTACAAATGTTAATGTAAGTGAATTTCAAATTTTTTTAAAAATTATGGACACATAGGTTGTGGTTCTAATAATAAGGTCTGTTTAAAGTTTTATACTTGAATGATATGTTCTTCCTGCTAATAATTTTCCACCGAATTACAAGAGTGATCCTTAAGAACAGATGGAATATTGAAAAAAATAGAAATTGGGTAATTAACAAGTAAATTGATGCTATAAGATACATCATACTTCCTTGGTTTCAGTACTGTAACTTGAAATAATAGAAACTCTTTAAACTTCGCACATTCTCCTGTTGTGTCTCTGTGACAGAGCAACTAGGGCTGGATTTCTTTGTTGTTGTTGTTGTTTTTCCCATGCAGTCATGATTGTGGAGTTTTTTCTAGAATTTTAAAACTGCAGAAGGGCAGTCATCTGTGCTTGCCTGAGACTACATTCTTGAACTTCACAAAGGTAACTATTTAAAGAGATACATACTTGCAGCCTGTAATAATTGGGCATACTGCGCCTTTCAGATACTTCATGTTCTAGTGTGCTGGCCATACTCTTGTCTGAGAGTAAATATTATTCATCTTATAATGCATTCACTTAATTAAAACAGAATGGAGAAGGCTGCACTATTACAGGTAACACACTAGATAGAATGGGAGTTCATACTTTAAAAACTTGACCAGAATGTGCTCGAATACGGAAAACCTACAGGGTGATCTTCTAAGCTCACAGACATGGATTCCAAGCATCTCTCTTCAGGCACTAGCTAAAGACTGTCCTAGTACAATACACTGAAGAGAAGAATATAGTTTTAAAGCACCAAACCAGAAAATGTGGTGCTTCATGTGCATTTTCTTTTTCGTTAAAGCTCATGGAGTATTTCCTGCCCATGTTTCCTTTCAGCATTACAGTTAATGAATATCTGGATCCTAACTCTTCAGACGTATTTATTTAGAATTTGACATGACTTATTGAACCCTTAGTACCTGGTGAAGGTAAGGGTAATTTTCCAGCCCTGTTTACTTTCACCTCAGGGTAAAGACTGGATTAGACCATACCCTTCTAGATTTGATAGTTTTGATAGACTTCAGTGAGGTAGAATGACAATTTTCTGTTTGAGATCTGCCTGTTCTGGATAGAGAATCCATCTGCAAATTCCACTACAGAAAAAAATATCAACCCCTCAAAAATCTCATTTAGTTAAAAATTTAGAACAGAAAGCTCTCATATGAACAACTTTTCAAACAGTACCAAAAAGAGATGGGACAGTTGTTTCCAAACAAAAGAACTGAAAGGCATTTAAGGCAGTGGACTTCTGACAGTTTTATTATTGATGCTCAGTGCCATGGTAATTGTGTGCGTTGCTTAGTCAACTACTACATTTTGCAGTCCCAAGATTCACAAGACATAACAATTATGATGCTAATAGACAAAGACAGTTTCATGGAATGTATTCTTAAGTATCCCAGAAACTTCTAATATAAGATTAAATTAATCTTCACTTAAAAGAATTACGATTTTATATGCTCATAAAAAAATCAAAGCTTTGAAGTTCTCTTTGCTCCTCTGTGATGAAAAGGAATGTTAAAGAAACATTTCTTAATTTTAATTGGTCTATACACTACAGGTAGTCACTTATCAATGCTAGGATTACTACGAACCGAAACAGTAGCTAATTTTAAGTGGTGATAAGATTATTTTCCAAATACTCTAATTACCTCAGCAAATACTAACTCTACTGCAATTAAATCTCAGTTGAGGTCTTGGAGTACTGCAGTAATAAAAGCTCTCTGATTAATTTATTACATGTGATCAGTAGTATGTGATTTTCTGACATGACTTCTGGATGTTTATGTTCAGATAAGGTTGTGGGTCACTTGTTACAGAAAGATGAAACATTTAACTGAGGTTCAGAGAGCAGCTACCTCACATATAATTCACATATGTTATTACAGACCATTAAATGGCTACATGTTTCCTTATAGCTAGAATAAAAATACTGTAATGAATCAAACTTGGACTAAGTAGTTTGGGATTACAGTTAGATCTTGGGTGTTGACTAAACAGAGAACTGTAACTAATAGCTTTGAAGTTTCTTCGGAAATCCAGATAACATGTATCTCAAAGGACTGTTGCTCAGTTTACTTCCTGTGAATGATTATGATTCATCAAGTCATACAGCGGAAAACAAATTTGAAATGCAGTCTTGATAACTGACAATAAATGCATGCAAATATTCTGTATTTAGGGGTTTATGTAAATAATGTAGTCTTGGAGTAAACTAAAAATTACACACTTGACCAGAACTTGCCACTTTTCTTTTAAAACAACACCCTCCTCAACTTTATCTACAATATATGTTATACAGAATATGAACAAATAAGATTTGTTAAAAAAATTCTGTTGCTATATTTTAAATTTATCAATATAATATGAATTAAAAGCCTAATGCTGAGCTTTAGAGTGTAAAACAAAGTAAGCAGCTTCCACAATAGGTTTATGAAGATGCTGCACATAATTTAAAAAAGCAGATTTTCTTTGTATGTTAGGTCTAGAAATAGTTACTTTCTTTTCAACAGGACAATAGCAATTCTTTATCCAAACTAACAATCATCATTAAATGTCATTATTTATCCCAAAGCAATTTTTCACCTGTTAAAAAGGTTTTGAAAATAATAAAAAAGATAGTTATCAATGAATTGGTAGGGCTAGGTGGCTGGAAAATACACACAAGAAGCATCCTTTGGTCTAGTATTAGCCATATCCAAAGAAAGAGCTTTCACTGGCCCCATACAGTGTGAGAGTATAAAGATGGGTGGACCAGAATGTGCTCCTTATTACCCAGTCATTGTCAACTTATATTTTAAGAATAATAATTAGACTACAGAGAAAAAGGAAAAGGCTAAGCATCAAACAGTGAATTCCATGAACCCCCTTCTTTCTGCTCCTAGCAGTGTCTCACACAATTGTATTTCTTAGCTGCAGCTTCTGGATTTTTTCACAAATGAAAGCTTCAACATAAAGTTTTAAGAATAAAGCTTAAATTTCAGGTGCAACCATACTAGCTTGTTGGAAGAATGAAGATACACAAGTGACAGCACTACCTATCTGTACCAATATAGTTCAGTAAAACAAACCTTGGTCAGTACAAGTGGATGACTCACACCAGGTGTTACCTATTTTAATAGTCTTTACTAGTCTCTAACAGAAGCAAGAGATTGCCTACATTTATTTGTGTTAAAAAAAAAAAAAGGACCTCATTTCAGCCATAGTCCACAAAAAGAAGCCAGGATTTAACTAATTTGCTGTTCAAATAAAATGTGATCGTGGAGAAGCTTGCAATAAAATGCCTCATCAAGAAGAAAAGCTGTATCAGGATGATCGCCTTTAGTGTCTTCAGTCTTGCTCATCTTCCTAAGCAATGGTAATTTCCTAGGAAAAAAAAAAAAAAGCTGTTGTCACTGAACAGAACACTAAGCATAACACTGGAGATGCCTGCAGCTAAACAGTAAGGGCTGTGGGAGGTGATGAGATCTATTTGTTGATGACAGGACATCATACAGGGACAAAACAAGCCAATCTAGCTCTGAAAAGAAGGAAGACAGGCGTAAAAGGTATTCTGCCTACAAGTCTGTGCTTTTGGTTGCTGTGCTGACCATGTCTCCAAGGGCAGTTGGGACACACATGTAGGAGTGACAGTGTTTCTGCAGAAACTGCCATCCTTTCATGGCTGGTGCTTCAATCTTTTCCAAGTCCTGTTTCTGATGGTAGTGAAAGGCTCTCAGAAACCAAAAGTTATCTGAGTGTCACTCAGACACCAGGACATCTGCACTGAAGATCAAAATGGGGACAACAGAGTGCCTGTAAGGAGGTAAATGATGATGCCAACACAGCAGCTGAAGAACTAAGGACAACCAGTCAGAGCATGCATTTGTCCTTACAGCTAACAGCAGCAATACATTTTTCCTGTGCTTTTTCAGACTGACCAACAACTTACTCTTTTTAGATAGTACTGGAAATGTTAGACTAGAAATACATGACAGGATTAAGATGAAAATCTTAGACATCCCTGCACACCACATGAAACACCCAAATCTTTATCAACAAGGAGTTCTCTTGCAGCTGCCAAAATTCTTCCCAAAACACCTTATGGACAGGCAACGTGAGACGGATGCTTTGAAACTGGACAAACTCCATGAAAGCTCTTCACTAAAAATGAACAAAACAAGGATCAAATCTCTGTGTATGGAAAATGAATTACAGATGGCTTATTTGCAGAGGATACAGGATTCTCCTAAATAGTAAGATACACCACAACAGTCAGCCTCCTAAGCAATGGAGGCTATCTCTACCATCAAACTTTATACTTAACTAAAAACACAGGGAAAATTTAAACTGTTGCAAATGTGATTTGTAAATCTGTAAATATGATGGAAAAAAAGTTAACACAACCTAAGCAGACTAAATGCCAAAGATCCTGATCATCAAAGCCACCAGGTATTTTGTCTTGCTTGTTCACAGAGACCTGAGATGCCTTTAACAAAAAAGGATGCAGACTAAGCATGTCAAATTACACATGTTCAGCCACAATGCCATAATACAGCTACACTGATGCTAAACCAGGCTTGTTGGGACTGCTCTCTCTACGCTCCATTGATGGATCTATGCACTTCCCAAGCAGTAAGCATCAGTCCAGTGGTTAAAGGTGCTCCAACTTCTAGATTTTCACCACTGGAAGACACATGCCACACATGCACAACCTTATCAGACACCATTCCACTGCCTAAACAGTGCTTTAGCAATTAAGGTTGAAAGCAGAACAACTCAAGACTCTCTAGATCCTGGGAAGATGAAGAGTTAAGACATGAAGCAGCATTAATTAGTGGAGTCCCAGCCCACATTAAATAACCTTACAACTTAATGTGCACCAACTGTGCCTACAGTGAGATCCCAACTCTGTGGACAGGTTTTGGTTCTATATTAATGCTTTCATATAAACCTGTTTAATTGGAAAAAATGCTCAACACTGCAAGAGCAGAGAAAAACTGAAACAACAGATACAGCTCCAACCATGATCTCAGGCTAGATAGTACTTAAAGAGTTTAATTTTTTTATAGGTAAACTTGAGAAAAAGTAACACTGTAGAGAAAAACACAGCAGAAAACTACAAGAGCCCACAGGTCCTTTAAGTTTAAATTTAATTTCTCAGATAGAAGTTATCTATGTACAATCAGTGTGCACTGTAACAATTCTGTCAGTAAAGTAATTCAAATCTTCTAAAATATTAACTGGCTGCATAGCACATTTGACATTATTGCCAATGTTGAAGAGGGAACACAAATGGATTTACAATAAATTTTGGCTGATTTGGATTCTGAAGTGTTCAGATATTTAACACTCCTTTAAAACCAATGCACCTGAAAAGCTTTCAGAGCACAGTTTAGTGGGATATTTTTTACCATTTCATTACAAACGATCACAACACTGACAGCTTAATAGGAAAAAGAAACAAACCAACCCAGAACGAAACCCAAACCCAACCACAAAAAAACCCCAAACCAAACAAGGACAAAAATAAACAAAAAACCCCACCCAAACAAAGAACCAAACACCCAAACATGTATCTAAAGTATCCAATAAAAAAGGAGCACAAATCGTAATAAAATTTTCCCTTTCCCCATTTTTACATTCTGAACAGTGACCTGATCAAGGTATTTTATTAGAACATGTAGGTACACTGATTTTGTTTCACACTTAAGACAAGAAGGCCTGAGTTGATGGGGAAATGAACAGTCAAAAAAAGCCTGAGAGGGGAAAAAAAGCTCATTTAATTAATTTACAGTAATTTACAACCATTTGTTCGTGGGGGTTTTTTTTAATTTTTATTTTTTTTACTATTACTTGTTTTGTAAAAAGGCATTATAACTGATCACAATCAGGAGAAATCCTGGCTATTTTACAGTTATAGGTACAGAATTTAAATATTCAAGCTTGTGATGAAAAGCGGCAAGGTGGTCGCAGTGTAAAATGTAAACAAGTAGCTTTGGGAAGTGAACAAAGTCCTTGAGAGTTCTTTACTAAGAAACAAAAGAAAAAGAAACTCCTCATTCCTTCCTGAAATAAACACAGGTCAGTGTTTAAACGTTCATTTACAAACATAATTTAAAACATGTTCAGCCTAAAACCACTTTGACATTAAGAGTATTATAGTAAGATCCAGTCTCAAAGGGGCAGTGTTGAGGTCCCTGTAAAAGTAAACATCTTCCATTTCTTAAAAAAGAGTGCCACGACATTTGCAGCACAGTGCAGCATAAACTTTAAATACAAAAATATTTTTCTTCTGTTGGGATAATAGACCTTGCATCCTGGAAAGAAGTAACAATACTGCTACTGATAGAATATCCAGTCCTTATCTTTCAAGTCATGTAAGGCAATTACTGTGTTAGTTTACTGTATATGGCTAAAAGAGAGTCCACAAAACATCAGTCTTTGTTATGTTTTCCGGCTGCTCCATGCATGTTCAGGTGTACTTTTGTGATCTGATGAGTGTTCAAATGGAGATCTGTGTCCTAGAGGAGATCTGGAACCATATGGAGACCTCTGATCTAATGGTGACCTTGGGCCGCTACCTGAAGCTCTGTGGTCCATTTGCCAGTCTGAGTGGTACCTGTAATCTCTAGAAGATTTATGATGGCTGTACTCTGAAGTGGAACGGTGATCTGAATGTATCCTGTGGTCTGAATGGGAACGGTGATCTGAATGAGCCCAGCTGTCTTTTAAACTTCCTTCCAGATTTGACCTGTGGTCTCTGCTCCTGTAGTCATCTAACTTTCTATGTTTACTATCACTGTAGTATCTAAAAAATAGAAATTATTTGTATTAGTGTTACTGAACACACATGAAGAGCCACGGTCAAATCAGCAGAAGTGCATTAGACAGATATCATTATTTCAATTTTGCATTACTCAAAAAAGATGTTTTAGTGCTTGCTACAAAGCATACTACAAAAACAGGAAGGGAATTCTGAACAGATTTGGAAACTGCTGAAGAAACTCACCTGCTGTCTTGTTTATAGTGGTCCCAGTCTCTATGATCTTTGCCATTGCTGAAGGCTGAATAAGGCCTTTTCCTACAGTCACTTTTCTTGTAAGCATCATGGTATTGTGACAGATGTCTATCAGAAGAATAACTGTCCCTGCTACTGTCATCATGGTTTGTATTCTCCTTCAGTCTTTCCACATCTGTTTAATAAAGCAGAGGTTAAAAGAAAGTCTCAAAATCTTTTCTTCAACTAATTCAAATCGCACTTCTACATGTCAGATGTAAAGCAGTATGAAATTGACATTATAACGTGACAGAAACAAGATCTAAATAGTGGAAAGGCAAATGCGCTAATGCAAGTGAACTGAAAGTAACCTCAGAAGCAAGCTAGACTGTGGATGTAAAGGACTTGGGAACTGAACTTTTCAGCCTCTCTGCAGTCTATGAAGTGAAGTGTGGTCCCAACGAGCAGTAAGTAGAGGTGCCTTTTGTGGAGCAATTTTAGACAGAATGGTAGCACCTTCTTCTATAAGAAGGGATGGCCTTAGCATGAGTAAAAGTTTTAAATGTACACCTTGTTAATGAAAGCCTTTCAGTGGTACTCCTAATATACACCGTTGATTTTAAGTCCATGAAAATATACTAAAAGTGTTACATAACACAAGATAAAATCAAGTTATTACAAGAAGGCAGGTGTGGGAGCATAGAAAAATAAGTGTTATTGTCAATAATAAAAGACAGCACATGTAACTAATTTTAATTATAAACTATGACTTCAAGGAATAGCTTACTTTCTTATACAGCAGTGACATTACACCAGCTACAAATAGGCACAGAATTTCCAAGAAATTTACAGGTTGGTCAAATAACTTGCTACTAAAACAAGTTAAGGACCAGCTTCATTGTGTACTCAGCTGGATTTCATCAGCAAACTACTGGTTTTGCTGACCAGCCTATCTCTGCGATGATTAGCAGTGTGGGAGACAGATCTAGGAGCCAAAAGATGAAATAAACACTAAGATACCTAATACAAGAATATACTTAAGGTTTCTTACCTGGATTTCTAATTACGTGTGTATTCACATTGCTGCTAATATTCTGGTCATTGTGTTGCTAAAAGAGACAAGTACAAAAACTGATTGCTAAGTCCTGAAGTTCATCTGAATTAATTGGAAAAGTATCCTAACAAAAGAGATTACTACAAATGCTACTTGAAATGTTGTTTCTATGTTCCTTATACTCTTTTAAATCTAATAAAGAGTTATAAGACTTAAATATGTATTTGTGTATTGAGAAAGTGACTGAAAACATTACCCGAGACTCTTGGCGTTTTTTGATTGCATGTTTATACAGTTTGTGTAGCTTTCTTGCATCAAATTCTGTAAACTTAGAGACAAAAATCCACAAGTTTCTGAAGGAAGAAGAAAAGACAAGTTATAGTTCTTCTATACATTTGTTTTTCTTGTATTATGCAAAAGAACGTGGGTTTTACTGAAATTATTGTAAATACTTCAGTAAACCAGAAACACTATAAAATTTGCAGTGTATTGCCTAAGAGCACAGCAAAGATTACCTAGTTGTATTTCAAACATTTGGAAGATTAATTTCTTTAACAATTCGTCACTTTTTACTTCATAGTGCAAAGTGCATGGAAAGTAGTACTAATAACTGTTAACAGAATGATTTGTGAAACTGCTGAAAAATGTGGCTATTAGCTTATGTATGTCTTCTGAAAGTTTGTTTGAATTTTCTGTATTTATCACTCAGTAAATAAAAATTTAAGTAAAAATTATTCCAAACTTGAAATCTCTTGCAGTGTAAGACATTTGACCTACAAGCCTTATTTCATGAAAATATCAGTGAGATATTTTTTCCATAGAATTCCAAAGCCTGGTCAAAGCTTTTGAAACCAAATCGGAACTGTGAAAGAGGATGGAAGTGGCACGGCAATAAATTTGTGCCTAATCTATGCTCAAAGGAATGGAAGAACAACAAATGAAGTCTTTTCCTGTCAAGATGCCAAAACCCTGAAGAAAACATTTGCTTCTATTATCACTGATAACAGATGTGAAGTCTAGAATTCTTTTAGTCAAATTTATAGGTGCAATGCTTAAAAGAGACCACAGAATACTAGTGTTCAGAAATATCTGAAGTGTGCAGGCTCAGGAAACAACAGTCTGCTCCTTCACTGTGATTATTTAAACATTATAATTTTGGTGTAGAGGTTTACAAAAGTAAACAACCGGTCAATGGTATGCCTAATGACATCTATATAACTTTATATTAATATAAAGTTATTAATGTAAGCTGCGTAGCTTAAGTATACATCTTATCAAAAAGCTGAAATACGTATTTTATTAACCTATATATACTATCATAGCATTATTAGTAGTAATAGCACTATTATGAGTTTCTACTTAAAGAAATCCAGCATTTACTAAAAAATGTAAGACACGGATCTTGGTTTTGGTATCTCAGATCACCTTAATATTTTGAAGTAAAGCAAACAGAAACAGTAGAAGCATTCTACACTAACAGAAGTCTTCAGGAAAATGAAACACTTAACAGATGCTTGTATATGGAAGTGCAGGATGCATTTTCAACTATAAAAGATTGAAGTGGACATTCTAATAAAAGTAACTCAAATTGCATTAAGAACTTAACAATGAAATAGGGAAGTTTTCAAACTAAAGAATTTTTTTAAATTGCCACCTCAAAGACGCAGACTCTTTTTTCATTTTTTCAATACATCTGAGTACGTTATGAAAAATACTTTCTATCAAGTCATGGTTAATATACAATATGTAATTTAATTTTAGAGTATTTTAAAAATAAAGAATTTTACAACTCAAAATTCTATGAAGTTCAACGCAAATTCAGAATTGCCTACTTTTATCAGGAATTAACAAAAAAACCAAAAGCAACTCAAAGTTGAAAAAAATAGATCCATAATGGTAAGAATGCTTATGTAACAAATTATCTAGTGTTTTCTTTCAGTTGTAAGAAGTGAGATGACTCCACCTACTGGACAAAATACATCGGTGTGTGGTATGAAAAAGTCAAATCGATTAAAAGTTAGAAACATTTATAATAATCTTCTTATAGATTCCTATTTAAAACAGAAGAAAGATACAAGAAAGGGAGGACAAGAAATGAGAGAAAAAAATAATACCTGTTTTGTTTAATAGGAGTTATAGATTTTCCTTTTTCAAGAAAAAACACTGAGAATTACTTACTTTCTCCACTGTTTAATTTGTTCAGGATTTGTGTACTCCTTTAGACATTCAGTAATGTGATCCCCAATTTTGATCAGACACTGTCTCGTATGTTCCAGCTGCTCTCTTTCAGAAAGGCCCTTCTCTGGTCGATCCAGCTGTTTCAGTGCTGCTTTGACAGGCCTCATTCTTTCTTTGCACTGTAAAATAGAAAAAAGAAATCTATTAATTCAAAGGTAAAAAAAAATCTAAAACATTACCTACCCTTTTCTATTATATATATATATATATATATACAGGCAAAGGCAGTATTTTTACAAGCCAAATAAAATCTAAGACTTGCTCACAGCTCTTAAAAATGTTTTCCAAGTTGCCTTTGAAGAAGTTGTATTCTAAATCCAGTTGGAGATTTACTCCTCTTTGAAAGCATTAGATTGTATAAAATACAGATATCAAGGATTTAAGAAAGCACTAATTTAAGGGATTTTCTGAGGAAAAGGACTCATCACAACAGGGTTTTATAATCAGTTATAACTTTCTGCATGAGCATATAGGACACGACATACTTTTTAGCACCTTAAAAGCTATACAAACTCAATGTCAAAATTAATATGAGATTGTTCAGTACATTTCAAACAGATCCTTTCTGGAATAATTAAACCTGGCAATCAGCAGAGGATCAACACTGCTGCTCTGAGCAGTTTTTAAACCTCAGTCCTATGCAGATACTAGCAGAACTTGTGCTACCTAGAGTAAAGCTAGTTTGGGTATGCCTAGATTAGCAAAAACAGTGATGGCAACATATGTCATATGTGTGGTTTTGAATTTTCACACGTTGAATAATAAATCCAGATAAAACCAGTTAGCGTGATTTAAATTACAGACACTTGCTTTGCAATACCATCCAACTACAATGGCATGCTAAATAGATGAAATGCATGTTCTCCTCGTCACAAAAAGACCAATTAGTTAAGCCTGAGCAACCCACAGTAGTAATTTCCATTTGAAAGTGTAGTTAAATATGTTAATTAGACTGTATATGACAATGGCATAATGATAAACATACATACCAGAACGAAAAGCCTGGACAAAAAATTGGTTACACACAGACACCACCTAGACTTACTCCCAGCAAGAACAAACGGAAGTCTTGCACATAAAAAAAAAGAAACTTGAAAAACCAAAACAAATGTTTGGAATGGAATGAAATGCTATATGGTATATCTCAATTACCATGTAAGCATCTACGGACAACTCAGAAAAATCAAGCTGTTCCGTTGTCAGCTCATGCCACAAAGTAATTAAGCAGCTGCATTACATATTGCACTAGCCATAGCTTAAAGTAACCGTTAAAAGACACCTTAGGGAGTGCGCTGCTTAAACATGGAAGTTATCAGAAAAATATAACTGTACATGGAAATCAAGTGATTTTCTATCACTTGGCCACACAAACAGCCACCTGAACCACTTGAGGCTCATCCTGGAAATAACAGGTGAGTTACCTGAAATGTTTAGAACAAAACTATACACAGACCAGTCACTGCCATAGTCAAGAGAATCTTACTTGCATGTCACATACAGCACCCACAACAGACCAAATGAAACCTAGCTAGCAGAATAAACTACTGTTGAAATCTGAATGACAAAAAACCCACAGGAAAATAGCTGCTCAAAGTAACATATTTATACCTTTTCTAAAGGCCCCAGCTGACCTATAAAACTTCAAATAAATGGTACATACATCTTTTTTCTCTAATATTGATTCTGTTCTTGGTCAGAAGTAGTGATTAAACAAAATACTTTTGGTATCAGAGACATTACTCCAGCAAGGTATTTCTAGGGGCTTTAGTATTTGTTCCTTCCTAAGTCTGCAATACTTCAGGAGGGAAATGCTGAAAATTAATGTCTCCTGTTATCTTACAAAGGAGAAAAGGATATATGATACAGCAAAGTCAGAGCCTCCAGCATTTGCACTGGTCTTTAATTAGCAGGATACTCTTAGGAATAACTTGTGTATCTTCACAGTCTATATTCTAAATCTATTCAGCACACACATCACTAGGAAAGTTTTCCTACTATCCCGCATAGAGTAAACAACAAAATAAAACTGCTGGAATTAAGACAAAAAATACAGTACAGTGTCAATAACATTAATTGATCTGAGATTTCACTAGCAAAAGATCATCTGTGTTACTGTGCTCAATAACAGAATCAAGAACACCAGAAATTGTCCTAAATTAGACTATGAAGTATAAACAGTAAGTTGCCAAAAAGGGACTTACCACACTGAAAGTTTTTTGATCCAGTTCTTCAGATTCTTCTGATATAGGAACTGGTTCACTAGTTGCAGTAATATGAACCGGAGTATCCAACAATGGGATTTTTTTAGTTTTTTCTTTATTTTCAGATTTGATTTCATTTACCTAAGGACAAGATACAAAAATGTTTAACTGAACTTGATTTTTGCTCTGGAATTATCCTACAACATACGACAGTCTCTGCAACTACTCCATTCTATTCAATAATAAAAATAATGCTGACATTCAGTGACAGTACATGTTACTTTCTCTGTGGGATGGAAAAAGAGAATGGAAAAGGAATAGAAGAATTTCTTGTACACACTTGTACTCTCAGTCCAACTGAAATATGTATCATTGAAGATGTAATTTCACATTTCAAATGCCTGTCCTCATGGTTTCAGGTAGTAAAAATAAAGTTTCAAATGATGTGAAAGACTTCAATGAAATGAAAACTGATCAGATCCAAAATACTTCATCTCAAAATCATTCATGTCAACCTAGTGGCCTTTTCTAGTGCTATATAAGATAAGTAAACCTAGTTACCTTCTCTTCTTTTACTTCTTTTTCTTTCTGTGTGGATTCTTTTACTTTGTTTTCTCTCTTTTCTTTAATATCTTTTTCTTTTAATTCTTTCTTATCCTCTTTTTCTTTTTTCTCCCTTTTCAAATCCCTCTTATTTTCCTTTTCTTTAGTCTCTCTTTTTTCTTCAGCTTCCTTCTTTATACCAATATCTGGCTCAGGCTTTTCTTCATTTTCTTTTTCTGCTTTAATTTTTTTATGTGGATGTTTCACTGAAACAATCTCATCCTGCAATATGCAAGCATATATGTCACATCAAACTGAGTTCCTAGCTATACAAGTTTAGCAACTATCAGATTAAAACATACTTTTTATCTGTGCATTTTTTTCTTTTTGGACATCGATTTAACACTTATCAAATAGAACTGAATACAGTTGTAAAGAAAGATGAGAACAACTGACTCACTTCGTTGATGTGACAAAGCAAGTACTGGTTTGGCAGTGGTAGTGGGGGTGAGAAGTTATGTCCACTTAACTTAGAATTCTGGCCCTCTAAAAAGGTAGTCAGGCTCTGAAGAGCTAAAAACTATAATGATGCAGGTCTCACAAAACTGAGCTGATTAGTGAGGATACTCAATTGATGGGGATGTTAGAAGACCTCTGTTCTAGCTAGCTTTGTCCCAGAGACTTTTTACCAAACCCATATTAAACATTCACAGGAGAGGGTAACAGAGTTCCAACTTTCTCTTTTCCAGAGGCGTTCTTTTTACTAGGCTTAAAAAAAGTCTTAGTTACAGATTGTCTGATAGGGACCCATTTAATTATTTAAAGGTGAACAAAATACCACTCCACTGGTCTTTATAAAGTGTGAGATAAAGACTCAGATCCTTTCAGACACAGAAAAATACTATAATAAGTAACAAAAGTATTATGCACAGGAGTAAGTATTATTATCATATTTGAATTTATTTGACTATATCTTGGAACGGCACATACGGAATACATTGCAGAAAAATAGATGAAAGAATGCCCCATACATGAATCCAAACAATTTACTTAGATGAGGTATCAAGTAACCAGCCCAAACAGGACTTTAGGATTTAGATATCATGGAAGCAAAAATACGACTTCAAGAGTCTCCTGAATGTTCTACCAGTTAAACAGATGTGCACACACTATGGCAGCTACGTAGCTAAAGCCAATCGTTTAGGTGGTTAAAGCCTGTTCTCGTATATAGTCTAGTTTTCAGAAGTGTAATTGTTAAGTCTGTGTCCAAAAGCATTAAAGTGATGAATAGCTGTTATTAAATATACAAAAGTGGACAGCACACTAGGCACTTTCCCAAAACGTAACAAGTTAATCAACCGACTCACAGTGTCTTCTGTTTTGAGTGGAGATGAAGTTCATTTTAAGTAGTTTGAACACCATATTTGCTTAGTTTTAGGATTCAGCTGTCTGTGTTAATTTACTGGGAAGTGTGACTACACTTACAGTTCTTAGTCTTACATCCCAGACAAATTATTGTATCTATAAACATAAGACAGCCTACATGCAATATTTTTTTCCCTGGCTTTATATTTTATTCTTCATACAACAATTTAAATATATATAGGGATGCTTTACTATTTTTTCCTTTAGAGTTGACAATTACAATGGTTTGTAATAGTTCAAAATGGTTATATAAGACATTTCAATTTAGTTTATTTTAAACCAAGTAGGAGTATTTTAATGATACATATAATTTGCACGTATATATTTCAACTACTTTCAAAGTAATAAAATTAGCTGTGACATGACCCTAAGCTTTACCTAATTTTTTGTCTCTACTGGTTTCTGCTGTGTGATGTCAGAAATAAAAACACCCAACAAAAGTAGTGGCCTAAAAGAACACATCAGGAGTAACAGAAGACAACAAGATTAAGTAGTCAGTTAAACTGTCTTTTTGGATAACAAAAGCCATGACACATACAGTAGCATTCACATGCAAGTCTTTTATTCTTATTTTATCATTTATTCACAGTGCCCAGTCTAATAGAGCTTTACGGTTTTTTATTGAGCCTGAGTAAAAAGCTTTATCTGATGAATCACTATCAGTAGTTGTCACACATTAGCCAGAAACATTAGTTTTATAATTGTGTGTTACATCAGGTTTGCATTTCTAGCAGATATGATGCTGAAGTCTTTAAAGAATGCTGCAACTGAGCAAGGCCACTTGTAGTTAGACCACAGCTTTTTAAATAATATAACTTTGAAAACTACTCCTGACTCCTCATCTACTGGCTTATCCATAAATTAAAATAGATACAGTCTTCCATGTGCTTGTACTGATGCAACATCAACTGTAGTGGCCAAAGGAAAATGACCACATTCAGGTGCTTCAATTTTATTAAGTAAAGCAGAAGGTAAAATATAAATTTATACTAATAGGAAGAACTGAATAGCCATCTTTAACATATGAAAGATATTTACCTTGTTATCCTCCTCATCATCTTCATCAGATTTTTCTGAGGGTTGTGGTGAAGAATCACTTTTTATTTCTTCTTTTATTTTTGCAGCCTTTAACACCTTATTCTTCTTAGTTCTTGTTTTCCTCCTCTTTGAATTGCCCTGAATGCAAATTGGTCTCTTTAATATGTAAACTGACAAACATCTCTGCACCACACTTGCAAAAAAAAAAATCCTGACTTGTTTTTACATCAAATAGAGGGTTAATTTTATTTTATTGCTGCTAATGACCACCACTTTTCTCAGGACTTTAGACAGAGCAGTAGAGAATACATACATATAGTAGGGGGAGTAATACAATATGAAACTCGCAATTAATTTCTTGAGTTAGTCTCATGTAATATGATTGGCAATAGAGAGTAATACTACACAAAGAGCGGAACTAAAAAAGAAAAAGGATCAGCTGACATGCCCTTATTATCTCGCTAATGAATGCCAAATTTTACTTACTGCACCAGCAAGCCTTTGTGCTTCCTTCCTTGCAAGGTCTTTACTCAATAATTTAATGAGGTAGTCTGCACGGGTCTGTAACTGCTTCGCCTGGGGTTTCTTATCTGGATCATCAGGCAAAATCTGAGGAGAACAATGGTATCACAGCTATAAGTACATTTTATGAAGTTTGGGTGATGTTAGCCTGGAGCAAACACAACAGAAAGACCTACCTGCGTGAAAGAAGGTGGAAAACAATTCACTTCAACTATACCTATCAATATGCCAACAGGCTTGAAGCAATGGAGAATTTCTTAATGTTTTAATTTCTCTCCAATCACACGGAGATTGCCTCACAGTCTAAAACAAACTCAAGAAACCAGCCTCAGATTTCCGTTTCCACTCTGATAGTTTAAGAAACCCTGAGCTCCTGTATCAGTCAGAAGTCCTGGCTATGCCTCATTCATCTTCTAAATGCAGAACTTGCTACAGGGTATTGCAGACACCAAAAATATTAATGAGTGATTTCAAAAAACAGGCAAATAATGGAAGGCAGGAGTAGGAATCATTATTAAATAAATTCGGACACAACCCTGGCTCCTCAAATCCCAAAGCTATAGGTTGCTGGCACTGTCAAAGTTTACTTCACTCCAGTCCTCCCCTCAATACCTGTTGCTCACTATTCCTAAGAAGCTACTGCACTAATTCTAGTACAGCTACTCTCAGGTTGTGAGTGGAAGACAGCTTCAAGCGAAGAACCTGGAAATTAAGTGAGGATGGGGAAACCAAAAGCTCCCTTTCAAGAGTTCAAGAACACAAAATGGACAAAACTAGAATATCTAAAATAAAGAAGGAAAAGACCAAAAAGAAAAATTCAGATGAAAGAGGTCCATCTAAATGGAAATACGGCAACATAACTGATTGCAAGAAGGCATACTTCAATGAAATACACAAGACCTTAAAATCTAACAATACACCACAAGGATACTAATAAATATAATGTCTCTGCAATTGCAGTTATCATAAAATAAGCTCTGAGTTACTGTTGTTAGTACCACTATTACCTAAACAATGAGTCCTTTATGAAATACTGTAGATGACATACCTTCTGTGTCAAACTGAGATCAGGATCCATTTTTATCATTTCCCAGCTGCCATAACCATATTCATAGATGCCTATTAACAGATTGGAATCATCTTCCTTACCCCAATCAATATCAAAATGAGCAGCCTTGGTGTGGCATGGGATGACATATCTAGCAGAAATAAATTAGAAGGACAAATAAAGGACTTCTACTTCTGAAGCATAGCAAGGGGGAAGGGAACATACTAGAACTAATGCAAATAGATCTATTGTCTCTGCCAAGATACTAGTATACTTAGGAAATTAATCAAGATTTTTATTATATTTTCTTAACATTTCTATAAAATATTTATGGAAATCAGCACTGAAATGTGTTTTGAAGCTGATCGAGACTAAAATATGTAGAACAGACATCTGTCCGTGGCCATGAACTGTGTCACAACCTTGGCTAACCATAAATAAAACATAAATCATCATCCAAGTGTAACTGCTAACTAAGTGGATAGTTTAGGGACTGTGATACACGAAATGGCAAAGGAGAAAGTTCAGAGGGTATGAACAACTACTGCTGTGCTTTGACAAGGACTGCTTTCCCCAAAAGCAGAGATGACACATACAGAAGCTCCTCAGCAAACCTGAATTCTAGTCCTGATTATTATTAGTAATTGCACACAGTCCCCACCGAATATAACTGAGAAGCCAAAGCTGGTACTGGCTTCTACAGCAAGGGAGGAAAGAAGGAAGAACAAATGTGCAGCAGGTTACTGCTGCCAGTCCTTACAGGGAATAGAGGGACAATGCTGTCGCAGTGTGCTTTGCATCCAAGTTGTCTGAAAAAAAAAAGCTAATAAAACTTTGAAAATTTTCTACATTAATACCTCTTAAAAAAAAAAAAGTCAGTACCTTTTTCTTTCTTCTGGATCTGAAGGAATGGATTTGTGCAATGGTGCCAACTCTTCTTCGTGAGAGATGACCAGTTTTGCATTCACCTGCACTCCTGAGATTCGGAATGTTGGGCCTTTAACCTTCCCTAGTCTACCTCCTTAAAATAAATGACAAAGCTATTAAAATTTTTACCTTTATGAATATCCTACAGAAAAATGCAAGCAAAACAAATAAGACTAATGCTATAGCAGCAAACTTTCAATTATATCAAATGACATCTTCTTAACTAAATTAAGCTCCAGAATGAAAAGGTTTTCTGGATAGTAACAGATTACTTTTCAATTCCACAGTAAAGCAAAACCATACTGCATTCTCCAATCACAATTCACATGCAGCAAGGGAAAAAAAAGAAGTCATCTTACTATAACCCTTTTTGAAGTCACCCTGCATGCCAATGTTTCTGTTTTTATTCTCCCCCAACGAAATTGGTTTCTGTTATGACTGGAGTGCAAGAATAATTCAGACTTCTTCACATTTTTTTGCCCCCAAGCCCACTCAACACATTGTACCTGCTCTTTCTTGTCCAGATGAATTGTCCTTTAAAGCTTTAATGCATCCATTATGTACAAGCTCTCCCAAACGTCTAAGATCTGTCTCTGATTTATCAACTAGCTCAGCATCTCTAGCTACAGCATCTAACCTGTAATAAAACAAATACATGTTTTTATATCTCTGAAACTTTAGTAATTGTGAATGACTCCTGCAGACTTTGAAACTAGAAAAACGATCACGTAAGTAAGTTATCAGTCATCTGCACTTGATATGCTGTGTACAATTTTGATTCAAGGGAAAAAAAAAAGTGATTCTGGTATCAAATGACAATACAAGAAGAACTGTAAAGGGCCCTAACCCTACAGTTTTGAGTTACTCTACATTTCCTTTAAAAAGGAAAAGGAATCATTATATATAGTATGTTCATATACACTATAAATATTTTTAAGGAAAACAAGGATGGGAAGTTTTTCTTAAAATACGGAATAATAAAGAACTGACAGTAAGGAAAATGCAAAACTAACTGACAGTCACAGTAGATAAACTGGTAAGCTTTAAACAGGCTATCAAACAAGACAACTGAATGATTATCACCAGTGAAGATTAAACAAGATAGAAGGTAAAGTATTAATAAAGGAAGAGAGTAGGTAACCTCGCAAATGGGAAGATTTGTTGTGTGGCTGTTAGCACACATACCATATGTGAAGAAAGGGAAGACATTAAGCTAATGTCACGTTATATTTAGGGCAAAAGACTAGAAACTGTATCTTTTCGTCAGCCTAAGGTTTCTTGGTATATTGTTCTAATTTTTACAAAAACAAGGTTCCAAGTTGCTAGACAAACAGTAATCAAACAAGTTTACCTTTCGAGAGGGCCACCAAACTTCTTGTAACTCTTGATAAACCTAGTAACAGAAAATAATTTTGCCATGTAAATGTATGCTTAACTAACTACATTGGTTTAAAAATTGTATTAATACAACTATTAATCTTATTATAATGCTATATGGACAATGGAAAAAAAAAGTAGAGAGAGGAGGACAGCTCAGTATATTCAGATAATCCAAAGTCAGAGTTTTATTACTTTAAGAACTGATGTAAATAATAGAAGGTACAATTTATTTCAGAAATTGCTTTATTAATTTCACAAGACAGAAGATTCAGCAGCTGGATGTGTCTAATCATAAAAACTTAAATGTTGATTTACATTAAATAAAGACTTCAGACATTATGTTATGCCTTATGAAGTAAAAGGAGCAATTTGCAACAGCTGATTTGAAGATTTTGACAAATATGACATCAAAGATACTCTCTGTAGAAATGTGTAAGTGGTGGAAAGAAACTGGACATAGTGGGAATAAGAAAAATTTTTTTAAAAAAAAGCCTTGAAAAAAGCACCAATTTGCTTGTTAAATGAAATGGAAAGGCAAAAAGAATCTTTAAAGTTATTTCTCTAACTAAAAACATTTTGAAAGCTCTACAGCATTTTAGAGAAACATGCATACTTAACTTTCAGAAGCAAACTACCATTTCACAAACTCAAAAAGGTAAAACAAAACAATTACTCCTCCTTCTACCAAGAAAACAGTTTAGTGCCAAATATTGAAGGGACCTGCTCTCCAATATTCAAATAGGATTTTATATTTTTTTAGTTTAAAAAAGCACAATGTAACATTAATTCAACTACACCATCAAGAAGTTTAAAAATAAAACCAAAATCCACTCAAATTAAATTTCCATAGTTATCACCAAGATGATCCACACGTTCCTCCAGCACTGCAGTTTTTAGATAAAGTGACTGGAAGCAGATTATTTTGCTTGTATGTTAAAAGAAAAGCTCACCCATTGTGACAACTTGTTTTTGAAAACACTGTCTTCACAGGTTACAGGAATTAAAAAATATAAACCAAGTAATAATATTTTTCAAACCTAGTTTTTATCCCTCATTAAAATGGGTTCAAATTCTTGTCATGACAGTTCACTATGTTGGCACCACAAAGTACACAAGGTAAAACATGAAATGCTAGAATAAAAAAATTTCAAAGAAATTCAGAAAAAACAGACTGCTGTCTGTACTTTCAGGCTTAATAATAATAATAATAAAATAAATTGTCCCTTTAAATATGTATGTTCCCCTATATCTTACCGCCTGATCTCGGCATCACTAAATCCTTTAATATTTTCTCGAGGGATAGTTCGTGGTCTTCCACGTTTTTTTGGCCGTTTTCTTTCTGATATGGAGTCACTATCAGATCCAGAGTATCTTCTGCTCCTACTGCGCCTTCCTTCACTTCCATTAAAGCTGATCTGGAATTTCAGAATAAGTAGTTCGAAGCTACGTGACTGACACACACAGGTAAAGTTTTATCTAACCTGTCAAAAATACGTGTTCAGAAAATGGAAAAAAAACCCTAAAAACCAAAACCCAACAACAACCCCCAACAAACTAAACCAACGGCAACCTAAAAGCACCAGTCAATCAGAACCAAGAGACACCTGTTTTGCACAGTTTCTCATCCTTGGAAGCATGTATATTTCTTCAAGTTCTTTTTGTCTTTCCTCCTCTTCTATTCTTCGCCGCTGGACTTCCGGAATGATTTCTTCCCAATTTCTTGAATTTCTTTCTGGTTCCAATTCAATATCATCTTCATCCATATTGGAAAAGTTGGCCACCTTGTGTATTAGAATATAGGTATTTTCATCAAATCAGTACATGACTTTATTTGAAAACGACTAAGCAACTAATACTTTAGGAAAACAGTTCTAGACAGCATATTTTATGCATTTATATATTATTATATTGTTTTATAACATATATAAAATCTATACATACAAGATGCTTCATAGAACACTATCTCTAATGAAAGAATTTTTATTCATATATGAAAGCCACAGGCTCCACACAACATGGCCTAAGAGGAGAAAAGAGAAGAACCTTTTTCTTCTTTTGAAAGTTGACTAATACAAATGCATAATGAAACACCTCCCCAATACCAGTATGATTGCTGTTTAACTTCCTTTGAATTATGGCTAACGACATTTGAATGCCTGAGTTGATGTGAAACTATAATAATATAAAACTAACCAAACATCCATACGCTGTAGACATCACGATATGTTGCAAATGAATGATCAGCAGGAGAGCTATTTAATAATCTGCTGATCTAAACAAATACATCATGCTCTGCGTTTTTTGCACCCAAATTATAATACGTTTAACTGATAACAGTTTAAAATATTTGGCATTCAAGTTTACTTCAAGGCTAAAAGCTACTTTTAGAAGTCATCCACTAAGAAATGCAAACTTCATAATTTTGCATTTAACGATACCACAGCTGTTTGACAGCAAAGGCACCATATAAACCACAAAACTTTCTAGAATTCTAATCATTAACACATTCACTAAATACCTCTTATTTTATTAGCAAAAGACATAATGTATTTTAAAATGTTTATACTGATGGTAGGTATCCTATAGAGGTGAAAAGACATTTTACTAGAAAGAGATAAAGAGTTGAATTACTGAGGCATTTATTTCATGAGAATGAAGAGATGGATAGGCACACAAAAGAATAATAGCACCGTTTAGAAAGGAAACTGTAATTATGGCAGGAGGGAGAGAACACAGCAATACCTTGAACTGTGAAAGCAACTCATCTCCTACAGTTAATGGACCTGGCTCATTTTCCCGAGTTTCAGCCCTCTTCAAGATTTCATCTATATCCATTTCCTAAAAAAGAAGTAGTTTCTCTTTTCAATAAAATAATCCATATGTTTTTGGTTGTTTTATCTATCTAATCCAGAAACGGTACTTACCTGGGGCTCCTGTTCTTCCCCTTCAGGTTCTTTAAAAAGTTCCTCAGCACCAAACTTCAAAATCGCTGATAACTCCTCCTTATTAAAAGGTGTTGAGCTGAAATAAAGGATGTTTCAGGAAAACATTTTATCTCAATAATTTGAAAAAGTTCTCTATAATCATAAGTCAGTTAACATTGATTTTACTGGTAAATAAAAATTATATATATATATAGTTTTAATATATATTTTCAATATGCAAATAAAAACCTACAAAGACGATACACCCTGCATCTTCACTTATTTTGCCTCTCATTAACCATTACATTTTTATTTACTTGTCAAATATCCTTAGGGGTAAATCAGTATGGAAATAAATACAAATATACCTTGAAGGAGTAGAGCCTGTATGTAGCACAGTTTTCCCTGTAGTGTCCATTCTCTGAATTACTAAATGATCTAACACCATCTTCTTCTTCGCTCTCTCAAGGATATCTTCTTCTACTGATCCTTTTGTGACTAGCCGGTAAATATTAACCTGTATAGAATTTTTTAAAAGTACACAATAATAAGGATAAATCTGAGTCTTCACTGCATATATTCTCAATTTATTGACTGGTTTCAAATATGAAATACTAGTTCAATCATGCTACCACAGTCTTTACGTAAGCATTAAAAAAATCCCAAACCTCTTGGATCTGTCTTTTTTAAACTGCAGTGATGTGGCACAAGCATTGCCACAGGAAAAACTGTGGCACTTCCAACTATTACTGTATGTTTTCTGCCAGAACGAAACCTGATGAGAACTAAGAAACATTTAAGCAAGCGATATGTGCCTGATGTAGCAGTTATTTTCTAGAATGACATGATAGCAATGAATGTGGGACACACAACCCCACAACTCTTCTCCTCCTTCCATCCATCTACCACAGCTGCCACATTCTCTCTCCATATACGGAGATTTAAAAATAAAAGAAAGTTAAATGAGCATTACTAACATTTTTGGACATATGCAGCAAGTAGTAGTTATTCTCAAAAATACACAAAGACTGAATGGTGCTCACATAGAGTGGACAGCTACTGTATAAAACCCTCCTTCAGGTCTGGAACTCAAAGTGTGTATACCTGTTTCTTCTGTCCAATCCTATGTGCTCTAGCCTGTGCTTGCAGATCATTCTGTGGATTCCAGTCAGAATCAAATATGACTACAGTGTCAGCAGATGCCAAGTTGATACCTAATCCTCCAGCTCTGGTAGACAGTAAAAAGCAGAAGTCCTGAAACAATAAAATAAGAAATAGTTTTATATACAATAGTTGTAATACTCTTAAAGGAACCAACATGATACTTTTTTATGCAGTTTGTGGCACAGACTACAAAATCATAGACTACCAATTGCACAACTGTTCTATAGTTAAAGCTTCTTTAATTATAAAGCAAACATTGATAGCAGTTTCTTTCATAAATAGTTAATGACTTCTCAACAGCTTAAAGGAAGCAGCATCCTAGAAGACAATCACTGACCAAAAAATCCCAATCAAATCACAGACTGGCCAAAAAGTACAAAACTCCAACTGTTAAAGCCTTGTATGTTACAAAGTCCCTCTCCCACATGCTCTGCCCCAAGCCATGGAAGAAGCATGCCAAAGCAAGGAAGATGCCTGAGCCTACAGGTAATGGGTTAAGAGACAGGAAAGAAACGTCTTCTGCCAGGTTCAATGCTGTTGAACAAACTCATGGACTACATTAAAATGGGATAAGCAACAAGGTGAAAAAGCATGTAGATGATACAGAATTATTCCTTCAGAGACAACTATGAAAAACTGCAGAAGCATCTTGAGATGTGCAATGAAACAACACATGAAATTCAAGATAAAGTAAAACAGATTAAAAAAAAATCCAAATCTTCAGTGCCATTACAAGAAATAGTAAACCATTACACACAGGAATAAATACTGAGAATTGTGTTAGAAATTTCGATGTAGCCCTTAGCTCAGAAATGGCCAAAAAATATGTGGAATGTTATGGATTTTTAGCAAAAAAGTAGAAAATAAAATTAGGACAATTTTATTGCTGCACAAATGCATTGTTTGCCTCAGTTTTTTAAATGCATGAAGTTTAAATTCCTCTTCATCTCAAAAAATGTACAATGTTACTACAGAGATTTCAGAAGAAGGCAACATGTCTTTGCCAGAAATTTGAAAGATAATTACTTTGTGTATTTAACAAATATTTGAAGTTCGCATTATGGAGCTAAGTCCTTCTCCCTCCATCATAGCAGAAACAAGCTCAGCAGCAACTGACAAATGCTGTCCTTCAATCACTGATTTTAAAAAACAAAAAAATACCCTCAGCCACCAAAAAAACCAAAACTTCCCTTCCCCCAAATCTGCCAGTGTAGGACAAAAGACTTAAGCTGACCAAAGTATTTATTGAATGGCTTGCACATTAGGAATGTGAAATAAGCTACAAGTCTTCCAACTCAGAAAAGAAACAAACTGTAACATATATTCACAGGTTGCTTGCAAAGAATGGCTAAAAATTGGTTCTTCTCTATTTCTTCAGGGCAAGTAAGTAGGTGGCAACAAACAAAGATAAGAGAAACCAGATTTGAAACAATTAAAAATGGTTGTTCATGCAAGGATATACACAAGTTAGTTCTGCCCCTTGCCAAAAGATCTTTTTCATGCTTACTGCTTGTGTAAGTTCAATGCTCTTTTAAACATTGTTGGGTTAAGTTCTACACAGCAAAGCTGAGGTTAAATTTCTGCAGATTTTATATAGTAATTAAAATAACTTTTGACAGAGAGCTTTAGAAAAAAAAACATAACTACACAACCGATTAAATACCACTTCGTAAGTTACGTATTTTCTACTTAGCCTCCTCTTTGAGAAAAAAATAAAAGCGGACATAAACCTTACAGTCTAGGCAATAACAATGAATTTTCAACCTTATTGATTTATTCCTCACTTCCCAGTCTGCCCTTTTCGTGCAATGTTTTTTTTATATTTCTTGGAAAAAAATAAACCAGATTCCTTAGGAAAAAAATACCATACCTCTGATCCTTCTGCATTAAAATGATCTAGTGCTTGTTTCCTTAGTTCCCCTTTTATTGATCCATCAAGTCTCTAAAGAGATTGAATAATATAGTTAAAAAACAATTTTATATTCAAAATATTCTAATATTCTCTATTCAAAATCAGAGCACCTTGAATTCTCAGCTGCCAAAACTGTTATGTGAAGGTGAAAAAAGCAATGCAACACCGCACATCATTTTTTAATTATCTATTTCCTTTCAAAATACTACTTAGTATACAGCAAATGCCAGTCTTTCTAGAACAAAAACATTTTCTTTTATCTTTTCTTAAGCAAAGTGGTAAAGATCATATAATCGCAAAACAGTTGAATTTGGAAAGGACCTCTGGAGGTCATCTAGACAAGTCCCCTACTCAGGTGGGGACGGTTAAAGCAGGTTTCACAAGGTTATGTCCAGGTGGCTTTTGAATGTCACAGAGATCGGAGATTCCATGACCTCTGGGCAACTTGTTCCAGTGCTCTGTCAGCCTCAGAGTAAAGAAAAGATTTTTCTTATATTCAAGGTCAAAGCTTCTTGCCTACTACCACCAAGACTCTTACCTGAAAAGGAAACTGACGATACTTCAGATATTCTGCTAAGATGTCCAGCATCCTCACCATCTGTGAGAAAATGAGTACTCTGTTGCCACGTTCTCGCAGACGAATCAGTAGCTTGTCAAGAAGGATTAGTTTCCCGCTGCTGCGTATTAAATGCTACAACAAGCAGGAAATACATATTACAAAACAAGTTCATCTCAACACTAACACACAGTTCAACTGGTTAGACATTCATTTGAGGTTTGCTATTCTTTCAATTCCTGTGGGGAAAAAAGTATGCAAACAGGCAAATTCTAACATTTTTAAGAATTTTATAGTTTAAAATGTGCATACAATTTATAATCTCCTGGAGCTATAAAAAAGACCCCACTAAATTCATGTGATCATAAGACAACACATTCACTAGTATGTAGCATTTACTGAACATGAATGTTCAGTCTAATTTTGGTTGATTCTAACAGAAGTCAACTGGATTACTAACTCATATTTTTCAGGGAAATGCATTGTTCAGTTCCCTCTCAAGTCACATTTTAACATCTCACCAAAATATGAAGTAAATATACGGGCTTAAAAATTCAAGCAGTTATGAGGTAGGTCCAAGTTCTTCTCTGCCAAGTAAAAAACCCCAAATTTGGTAACCAATAAAACATAAGATTGAGAAAAAACTACCTTAGCATTACTTTCTCTGCACTTCCCATCTCTTGAAAAGAAAGAGGTACTGCTGCAACCCTCTAATTATTTTTAAACAAAGCCTATCAATCAAGTTTCTCAGGCAAGATGAAGCGAGAGGAATCTTGTTTGTGGTGCCTAGCATTGTAACCCACCTAAAGCCTGTTAAGCCTTCTTAGCTCCATTGGGAATAATCAGCACAGGTACTCAAGCAAATGTGAAATATAATATTGAAAACATCAGGCCTCTTCAGATGAAGATGCTTGGGATAGAATTTTGGGGAATGTTAAATTTTGAGTTAAGTGCTTTTATTCTTTATGCCAGAAAGGAGGATGACATTTGTCACTGCACAAACTAGCAGCTTTGGGAATATATTCAAATTATCAACTTGCAAGCTTACAGGGGAAAAAAAAAAAAAAAGTTTAGAAACATTTATGTTGGTATAACCTGCATCAACAACAATAGTCTTCTTATCTGTTGCTGTGCTTCTCAACAGTTTTGGTACAAATATTAGTTAACCTTAAAAAAACCAAAACAGAACAGACCATCTTTGGTAGTCATAATTGTTTCCAACTGTTACAACAACCATAATAAAATCTGACTGAGCTTTGGATGCTTGTTACTTTCATTTCCTTTCACTTAGGTTATTTGCAGGCATACAGGAAACAGTATTTGATTACAAAAAAGCTTAAAAGCATTCTGCAGATGACTTTCTGCTATCACATAGATCACCAGTGTATCACTGCCAGTCACGTGTATTTCCATTCACATTACATTTACCTGCCTAGCATTTAACTTAGGTTTAAAACAGGTCTCAATTTTATTTTGCATGAAAATAAACAGCCTGTTTCAAACTATTTCCTTTTTCCTTTGGTTGTAATTAAAAACAGAGATACTTTATTTAGTGAGTTATCTGTCCATTATTAAATTATCCAATCTGTCAATAATTCAATTAAAAACAAAAATCAGTTTACTTACCTGTAAAACCCAGGATACACATTTTCCAGAGAACCTGTTTTTTCTTAATATACTTCAATAAGAATAAACTGCCAAAGCATTATAAAATTGTGTGACTATAACGGATTTTAATTATAAAGTGACATTACCTGTAAGGCCTCCTGTTTATTATAGAATTCATTATCATCAGGTGGTTTAATGAGGTAGCAATGGTTACAACACTTCTTGAGTTCCATCATGATGTTCAAAAAGCCTGAAGTACTGCCTTTTGAACCTTTACTGAGGGCTTTGTAATTCCTGGTTAAAATCCACCTGTGATATAAGATGTACAATACAAGTAATTTCTAACCATATGAAGAAGCAAGACAGGTGTAAGCTCTCAAAAAATAAACAAGCTAAAGAAAAAAAGCAGCTCCCAAAAGAATGTACAAACATGCCAAATAGAAGAAGCTACATGAATAGACATTAGACCAGTGTAATTCTTCAGCCCTTGAGTCACAGAATTTTACCATTGTGAAAGCCTAGCAAGCTCAAGTTCAAATTGCATTATAAAAATTATTATACCTCAGTAAATTGCATATAGACATATCACTAAACCAGCACAACTTAAAAAGCCTTGTTACTTACTTATAATATTGCTTCTGCAATGCACTCATTTCCATCCGCAGAATTTGCTCAACCTTCGCAGGTAAAGACTTTTCTACATCTTTTTTAACTCGTCTCAGAAGAAATGGTTCAAGTTCTTTGTGAAGACTTGCATAACCATACTCTCTCCCTTTGCCGTGCTCCTCTTCAAAATCTTCCCAGGACGAAAACCTTCAACATAACAAAGAATGAGTGCAAAATAATGACATATTGTGAACAACCTGAAGAAGCAAAACTGAAGAAAGATAACACAAGAACAGGATATGTATAAATATACCACAAGAGCACACATACACATTTTGGTTTCTTCCCCACTCCCTTCTGTTTAATTCATCCAATTCCTGAATTTTCATCTCACAAGAAATTCCAAACACTTGGCCTGTAAATAGAAGAATGGAATTTTCCAAAAACATTTACAGAATGAAGATTACTGAATTTTAACTTCCCAAGTGGAAACCAACATTTTCTGCAAGGGTATTCACTTAGATGGTTGCAGAAATTCCACTATTACATTTATCAAGAGCAGCACGAAAAGAGTTGCATGGCTGGAGTGTGTGCAAAAGAGCAAGAGACTACTTAATATACATTTTGCATAAGTCAATCCATCATTTTTGTGGACTGCTAAAATTGAAAATGGTGAAAACTGCTACCAGTGTTACTTATCAGGAGCAGCATGAAAAAAATACATGTATCTACTTTATATAGAATATTTAAAATAACTTTCAACATAATCCTATACCTCTATTGATTCTCAAATCACTACGCTACTTCACAATAACAAAATTGACCAAAAAAATGTTAAGAAGAATAATGTAGAACTCTTCCTTACTTTTCTGGCATGATGAAGTGCAACAAAGACCAGAGCTCTTTGAGGGAGTTTTGCAGAGGGGTTCCAGTAATAAGAAGACGATGGTTAGACTTAAAGTCTATTAAAGTCTTGTATAGAAGAGAGTCGTCATTTTTTAAACGATGAGCTTCATCAACTCCTATGAACGCCCAATTCAGACCACCAAGGAATGACTTAAAGAAATGGGAGGTGGAAACATTATACAAATAAATGCATGGCAAAACTTCCCCACATTTTATAATCAAGCTATAAACACCATCACTTCTTAGTTTGTCATAATAAAACATTGACAGCTATGTTTTTTAGTACTAATTGCATCTTTTATATTTGCCAGATTCAACGAAAGTCTGTACAAGCAACCCAAGAAAGTATAAATTAAGTTTAAAAGGAAAAAAATGGCAAAAAGTCTGACTCACATTAATTTTTATGTGACAGGGGAAAAAAAAAAAAAAAATCACTATTGACCTCTTCTTCCTAGTAGACAGAAACAAATCAAGTAAGATTGTTCTGCTTCCTGTATACAAAGAATTTCCATATACTGTTAGAAGGATTAACAATAACCCTGTGTGCTACCACTCTGAGGACAGTATTAATATATGTACGCATACTACTGTATGCAAAATAACAAATGAAAATTATATGGGACTTCAGAGTTCTGTATCATGTTTGGGGCTAGGGGTTTGGGACTGCAAAAAAGTAGAGCTCTTGAAGATGGGAGGAGATTATTACAATAATGAGAATCCCAAGCAAACTGGAAAAAAAAAGAAGCGTTACTGACTTAACAAAATGGAAAAAGGCTGAAAGCCTCACCATGCATAGAGAAAAATCTATAAGTGCTTAAAAAACATATATACACACAAAACTCCGCCTAAAGCCCCAAACCGTGCACTGTCATACCTCCAAAAACAAAAGATATCACACTCTCCACAAATTTAATGACCCACAAACCAAATGCATGCTATAGAGTACTACATTGGAGAAATGAATTTTATCTCCCTGGAGAAGCGCCATTACCTTATCCTTCAGCAAAATTTCGTATGTTGTTAGAAGTATGTTAAATTTTAATCGTTTGGTCTGTGGATGCATCCATTCATGAGTTCTTATCTACGAAAAGAATGAAGTGAACTATAAGCTAGAGAAGAACGTGTCTTTTTGACTGGGATGAATTTAAGTACTGCAGCAATGTAAATGTTTAATGACATACAATAATATAATCACATAACAGAAGCACAATATATTTACATACAAAAGACTGAACTTCCAACCTGTCTAAGCACTCTAAAAGTATTTTGTTAAACTTCTGAATAAACAAAGAATTTCTAAAAAAAAATTTTTAATTTAATGGATAAGATCACTAACATCCAGAAAACACATTCAGAAAACAAACCAACAACTTTTCAAGAAATAAATTAAGATAATTAATGCCTTGCTTACATATTTATTATTTTTACTATCTCCACTCAAATAATCAGATGGCAGAAGAGAAACTTTTCAAATATAAGACTAAATTTTTAACCCTGGTCACTATTAAGCAGGACAGAAATCTTTCCCACTCATTTATATCAGATCAAAATCTAAGCTTTCAATTTGTATCTTAAATACATAGCATTTCAGTATTTGCTCAGTCCTAACCAAAATACTGGAGATTATCAGAGGACAGAAATAAGAAGTGTCTTGTTTATCTACAAGGCTTTCCAATGATAATGAGAAATACTCACCATATTTCTGCTAGTTATATCTCCTAAGTAAACTACAGCATTCATGTGAGGAGCCCAAGTTTGAATTTCTCTTTGCCAAGATGTCAAGGTAGAAAGTGGCACGACCAGCAAGAAAGGCCCATACAATTGATGTTCGTGGAACAGGTAGTTCAGAAAAGAAATTGTTTGTATTGTTTTACCCAGACCCATTTCATCTGCAAGAATACAGCTATTCCCTCTAAAAAAAAAATGTAGGGGGAGTGTAGAGAAGGAGAGAGATTGGACAAGAAGTTATTCTCTCTTGAGCATAAAAACCACTCATACAAGTTTTCAAGATTTTGCAACTATACACCTTGAAAAAGTTTATTTCGCTTTTTCCCCATAAAAACAATTTCCAACCAACACTCCCCAATTATTACTTCAATTCAAATAACAAAAGTAATAAAAACCTTGTTAGCATGCCTCATGAATCTAATTTTAAAAGTATAACACTCATGCTGACATTTCAAAGAGTTTGCTTTGGATTTTCTGGTTTTACTCATTTAGGCTTGTTTGTTTTCTAAAAATATTACTTACCCCCATACAAAATTAAAATCAAAGCAACAACAGAGCTTAGCTGTTTTTTGAGAATAGCCATGGAATGATAAATTTTGGTACTACTTAGAACAAAACCACTCCCTTCATACCTCTACTTTGAGCTTACTGTATGAAACCCTCCACCTTCAAAGAAAAATACAGAAAAATAAATTTCAAAGTTTTACAAATGTTTACAATTCACAAACAGCAAACTCATTTCAGGCTATACTTACTTGCACCATGAGTGAGCAAGCCAGTTCAATCCATTTAACTGATAATCTCTTAACTCTAAACCTTCATGCCCTCCAATGTAGGATGGTTGCTTCTTTAGCGCAACAAACCTTGGCCTCTGTTTTAGAACCTGTCAAAAGCAAATTGATCATCAGTCTTACTATTGTCTGAACCTACCAACATGTCTTCTTGTAGAAAAAATAGTAGTGGGAATCTACTGGGTGACCAAGTCTAGTCATTATCCATTGACAAAAACTACGCCATATAAAAACACCAAGCAATTTGCAAGTTGAAATTAGTTGGACTGCTAACCTAAATTTCACAACATGAGTGACTTTAACTCAAAGTTTACTTTTAAAATAAGCTACAATATTAAACAAGACCATCTTTGATTGTCAGTGAGAATGCAAGGGACTGGTATCTACAAAAAGCTACTCTTAGTTATGATATTTTCTGTATCTATTACTATAGATCTTTATCACTATTCTGAATACCCTTCAAAACATATTTCATATTACGTATCTTATCTTTGGATTCATACAAGATTTTCACATTTTTACTATTACAACTGATGTGGTGGCTTCAATCTGGCTGGCAGCTAAGCTGACAACTGGTTGTTTATTCACTCCCCACACTAGTGGGACAGGGTAGAGAACTGATGAGTTGGAAAAACTTATGGGTCAAAATAAAAGACGGTAAAGGAAAAACATTCAACCAATAAAACAAAAATCCATAACTAAAAAAAACCCTGCAAGTGACAGAACACATTAACTCACCGTCAGACTGATGACCAGCAAGT
Source organism: Caloenas nicobarica (assembly GCF_036013445.1). Lineage (NCBI taxonomy): Eukaryota > Metazoa > Chordata > Aves > Columbiformes > Columbidae > Caloenas > Caloenas nicobarica. The sequence goes on along the minus strand of NC_088284.1, from coordinate 42,126,996 downwards.
TTCCAAGTAACAACCACTTTTGAACCTCCTGCTAAGCCCATGCCATTTTATTGCTAAGCGTGACATTAAGTATTGGCTGTGTTCCTTCTCAGCCCCTTGCCCACCCTCAGCCTACTCATGGCAGGCAGGGCACAGCAAGAAATAGAGAAGGCCTTGACACTGTGCAAGCACTGTTCAGGAACAGTCAAAACACTAATGCATTACCAAAACTGTTCAGGTGATAAATATAAAACATGAGTGACACAGGCTGCTATGAAGAAAATTAACTCCATCCCAGCCAGACCGAGTACGACTTATTATAAACACATTGCAAATAACATACCTTGCAATCCTTAAAGGGAGTGGTCTTGGATTGATTTCTGCTGAAGTACTCATCAATGCGTGTCTGAAACTTTTTGGCAATAAGAGCACCATCTTCCCAGCTACATTCTGAATAAGGCAGACCCTGCCATTTACAATAGTAGTCTGGATAACCAGCTGCTGACTTCTGATTTGAATGAGCTGCAGAATGCACCAGAGAGAAATGATCAGCATTCTGTTTCTGTATCTTATGAAAATACTAATTTTAGGTAGTAAGACAACATAAGTTAGCTTCATAGCACAGACAGTATGACAACTTTTCTCTTTACTCAAAGTTTCCTTTGGGATTTAAAAGTTTGTGAAATTCATATTCTAAATTTCTTAACTACAGATGTAATATATAAGCAGTGAACATACAGAATTCTCCACACTGTTTTCTGTCTGTAAGTTTGTAACATACCAATTATTCTTTCCACTATCTGATACTGTTTATGCAGATCATCTGTAAGCTCCTGCTGGCAGTTGTAGTATTCCACATCTTCCGGAGAAGCATTTTTCAGCCTGTAGTGGGAATTAATTTACAAGACTTATATTGTACAGTTCTAAGCCCAAGAAAGTTTGGCAACTCTAAAGTTCTGAACATAAGCTTCACAGGAATGTTGCTTTGACAGCTTTTTTGAAGGGAGAACTTAGAAATGCCTGCTACAAAATTGTTGCATCTGGCCCAGGTGCCTCATCATTGATGACTGAGAATGCTCAGCAAGAGACACAACTACTACAGCTACAGGTGGTACCAGTCATGCAGCTAATTCAGAACACCTATTCTCAACAATAAGTAGTGTACTTTACAGTGTACCTTCATGGAAAAGTATTCAGAGTGGCTCACTCTATAAGAATACTTCTTATGATTAAGCTGCTAAAAATCCCACTAGTGTTCACTGATTATACTAAACATACTAATAAAATGGAACACTAAAAAGGTGATTTTAAAATGTATGGATTTCTTAAGCATTTTGTGCTTATGTTTGAGACAAGACAACTGAGATCCTCAAAGTAATATGAAATGGCTAATCCATCAGGAAAACATTAACCTCCTGAAGAACTCTGACCAAAGTATAATGACAATATTAGTAAAAGGTACAATTTATTATTTAGTTTTAAACACTACCCATCTTTTCAAAACTCCATTAATAACACACACGCACACACATACACAAATCAGGTTCAGAAGATTATCTTACAGGAACATGTTAAGGAGGCTTCACCTTGTAAAGCTTTTGTCTTCCAGTTGCATAGACACTCAAAATTATGCCCTCAAAGACAGGTAACAGGTTTCAGAAACAGATCATAACATCTGTGTTGTCACAAAATAAGTATCATGCAAGTCTACATAAAATATTCACCATCGTTTTGTTTCCTGATCCTTTTTCCTATAGTTGTCCAGTTTCTTCATTCCTTTAACATTTTGTTGCTTCAGCGTTTCTTCAGTTTCCCAAGTGTTATGGATATGTGACCAACCTTTCCATTTAATAAGATACTGTATTTCTCCTGGCTCCTTTGACTTTTCAAACCCAGCATTTGGGTCACCATCTGCCTCAACTGCATATATGGTGGTTGCAGCACCCGTGGCTGAGAAACCAAGCACATCATAAGCATTAAGTGTACATTGTCATAAGTTAACCAGTATGAAATGTGGTGTAGAATGCAATGAGTGATACTTCTAGAGAACATACTTGACTAGTATCTACAGCTCTCATGTTACTCTTATTTGAACAGTTATGATGTAGATATGTTAACACATGCATAGGTAATCAAAAGAAAATCAAAGAAGTAACCAAAACTTCTGCACCTAACCTACAATATCTTTTCTCATTAAAATTTTCTTTGCATTTCTAAAGTGATCAGCAGGAAATACTCCACTAATGCTGCTTGTCATCTTCTCTATTATATTACTCTCATCCTCTGAGCATACAAAAGACATCTGACATTATGCTTGGTCAGCTTGAGACCTCAGTAACCTACTACTAGGGATACTATAAAGCTGCTTATTCCTAAACATGTTTTACTACTTTTTTCTGCCTTTGTTATTTACCTGGGAAAATTTTTATTTAAGTACAGTCCTTATCACAGCTGAAGCATGCTAGCAACAGGAAACAGGCTCTTTTCTGTGAAAACGGCCAGGTTAGGAAATGAGCCCACCAAGCTGCAGGGGCCATATAAAGCAACAGAGAGTGGCAACAGCAAAAGACAGCACAAGCAGCAACATCATCTGGGTAAGAAGAATAAGCAGCTTAGTTCCAAAGGCTTTGACCACAGCAGTAACACTATGCACTGGAACAGGATATACTAGAATTTGGGACAGCATGGGAAAAGAAAGTTGAGAGGAAGAAGCGAGCAGGTTCTGAGATGAGTCAGAAACTTTAGAGACTGGGTATAACTAATAGAGAAAGGTAGATCTGAAGTGCAAGGGGACCAGGGTGGTGCTGGGTTTTTTGTTTGTTTTGTTTTTAACTAGAATCCTAATTTGTAGACTCAAACACATAAGCAGAACTGCTAGATACTGCATCCCATTATTGCTGGAAATATGACATGCCTACCACTATTCACAAAATATTTTTAAGAGTTCACATGCAAGTGCACCACTAATTTTTCAGATGCATTTTGTAGTCATTTCACGCATTGCACTATATTGGAACAACTAGTACAGCAGTAACTGAAGTCATAACCTCAGTGGCTCAGCATTGCTAACATCATCTTTCAGGATTCAGGTTACTAGTCAGCTCTCACATCTAGTCCACTGTCTCCACTCCACTGTATAAAGTTTATAGTGATCAAGTATCACTAAACTGTACACAGTGGTATAACAATTGCATTTATGCAATATGAAGCTATTGTCTACTTCATTTTTATTTTCTACTTAGGTACGCAATTCTTCTACATTTTACTTTGCAACACTTAGAATGGGCTTTAAAAAGGAACATCCTTATAAATAAAAGACAAAGCGAGATGACTTTTTTGTAACATTAAAATTATTGCTGTTTATAAGCCTCACAGGTGACCTACAGCTGAAAACATTTGCTGAAGTTGCACCACAATGCACTCCAGGATCTTAAGAACACTGACAAAAAATAAATAATACCTCCTTTACGGCCAACTCGACTATCCATGAACTTCTCTATAGTTTCAAATTCATCTTCTTCAGTTTGTGGGACATCTTCTCCACAAACTTCCAGCAAATCATCAGAATCTGTCTTGGTTTCTTCAGCTTCTTTGTAACTGATGTTGACTGTTGCCTGGCGACGTGATCCTCTCTTATCATAATCATCATCATCATCTTCCTCCTCCTCTGATGAATCAAGTTGCCTCTTTTTCAGTCCTGCACTCTTTTTCCCACTTTTTAGCTTAATTCTTGAAGACAGTAAGGTACGACACAACATTTCAACAGGGACAACTATAAATTCTCTGTATTGCTTTCTGAATATGTGTATTTCATGAATGTCCAGTTACTCCATTTTCAGTTACAGCCCATGAAAAAGTATTCACTAGAAAATACTAGTATACTAACATCTTACGTAGCTTTAAAAACAACCTTATTTTGTCTTTTAATAAGCATTAATGTTTTCATTCACATGTATTTCGCTTATTAGAAATAGTATGAGAGTATCCGAATGTATGACTTCTTACCTGCTTGGAGGTTTTCGGCTTTTGACCTTGTTTTTTGGCTCATAGTCAGATTCACTCTCTTCACAACTGCTTTTCTCTCTATCTTCCTCTGATTCAGAATCGGAAGCGGTTCCTGATACTGACCCCGATCCCGACATTTGCCAGTCTTCACTATACAGATTGAAAGACAAAAGAGTAACATCAATGAATAAATAAAAACACCCAGCAGCTTCAAAGGGAGTTGGTGTAAGTTTTCTGTTATCGAGAGACAGATTTAAAATTCAAAATAAAACAAAAATTTGAATTTCTACAAACATTTCTGCATGAAGAAATGAGTTACCATGATATGAAGAAACGTAGCAAGTCTAACTGGAAAGATACACATTTATCAGAACTTACATATACCTAAATCATAAAGCCCTGTAATGTTATATTCTGGAGAGTCCCATATTGTCTAATGTCTATGGTATCTGTAGCCCATGTGAAGAATGAGCAACTTTGGCACAGGAATCAAAAGATAATGGAGGCAGATTTGAGAAACGCCCAGAAAAACTTGAATTGCAACAACCTGTGAGTGGCACTGGCTCCCAAAAACTCCCACTGAGCTCCCAAACCAGACCTTCACAACCAGGCAGCATACTATGAGTAAGACACTTGTGACTGAGCAGCAGCATCTCCTGCTTAACTGAGATCTATTTTGCAACAGGAAAGATATAACCACTGATGAACAGTAACATGTTTCAACTCTTTGTATAGGCAAATTTAATCTTAATAGCTTCATGAAAAAGAAAGAAAAAAATTCTGTTATACATTATTGAAACATGGCTAAACTTCATACTAACATCAGGTTTAGGTCTACATGACCAAGGTGCTAGAGCAGTAGTAATATTCATCAAAGCTGGAATATTACCAAGAAATCTCTTCCTTAAATTTCCAGTCAGGAAGCCAGGGAATCAATGCTTTGATGCCTCTCTTCTTCCCTCCTTCTTGCCTTCCAGGACATTGGGTCCTGGAGGAAATTACACTGCCATTGTTCTAGCCACCCAAGACAAATACATATATGTGTCTATTATACTCATGGTACATCGCCGTATCTTATCAAAATACTTTTTCTGCAAACAGTAAATTAAAGAAATAATAACATAAATCCATGACCTGTATTTATTTGGAAATATAAGAAACAGATATAAAGCACCATGCTCTAAGGCTTGATCATGTATTAAATTATATACTGAGAAGTCTCTGATCTGCATGCCAGATAACAACTGCAGACATACTCATTCAGAAGAGACATAGGACAAGAATTCAAGTACTGGATATATGAAGTTATTTGATTACAGGTTCCTAAACTTAAATATCTTTCATGTAATGGAGTATGCTATTGGATGCAATCAAATTCTTAACTAACAAAAAACTGTGACTAACAGCTCACTGCTAGGAAAGTATCACTTTGCATAGTTAGTGGATTTTTATGCCCTTTTTTTTTTTCCAACTACTATTTCTTCAAGATATTATACTGGCAACCCTGAACACTGAGGTGATTCATGAAGTGTGAGAAGAGGAATGGTAGAACAGTTCGATTTCTACTCTCCGCTCCTCAGAGACACAGGTCACTGCCTCTTGGTGCCACGATAAGAACATATAATCCTTTTCACAAACTTTTTGATCTATCATTTATTAGGCTGGTGCAAAAGTAATCGAGGTTTTGGACCATGAATTTTAAATCATTATAACTAGGTTCAAACACATCTTTATTCATCAAAATAGGAGAATCATTACAATCAACACATTTTCGCCAAAGAGAAATAAGTTTGTTTATTCCTGTAGCGTAACAATCCGTGCTTTGGGATTTGACGAACTCTTGGAAAGCATTTTCTGCATCCTGCTGGTTGTGAAAGCGTTTTCCCTGCAAAAAGTTGTTGAAATGCTTGAGAAAGTGGTAGTTGGTTGGTGAAAGGTCAAGTGAATATGGTGGATGAGGCAAAACTTCATAGCCCAATTGGTTCAACTTTTGAAGCGTCGGTTGTGTGACGTGCGGTCAGCCACTGTCATGGAGAAGAATTAGGCCCCTTCTGTTGACCAGTGCCGGCTGCAGGCATTGCAGTTTCAGGTGCATCTCATCAATCTGCTGAGCATCCTTCTCAGATGGAATGGGTTCCCCAGGATTCAGAAAGCTGTAGTGGATCAGACCAGCAGCAGACCACCAAACAGTGACCATGACCTTGTTTTGGTGCAAGTTTGGCTTTTGGAAGTGCTTTGGAGGTTCTTTTCGGTCCAACCATTGAGCTTGTCATCGCCGGTTGTTGTATAAAACCCACTTTCATTGCACATCACAATCTGATTCAGAAATGGTTCATTGTTGTTGCGTAGAAGATGACGCTTCAAAATGACAACTGTTTTGATTTTTGGTCAGCTTATGAGGTAACCACTTATCAAGCTTTTTCAACTTTCCGATTTGCTTCAAATGCCAAACGACTGTAGAATGGTCAACGTTCAGTTCTTCAGCAACTTCTCGTGTAGTTGTAAGAAGATCAGCTTCGATGATTGCTCTCAATTGGTCATTGTGAACTTCTGATGGCCGGCCACTGCACTCCTCATCTTCAAGGCTCCTGTCTCCTTTGTGAAACTTCTAGAACCACCACTGCACTGTACATTCATTAGCGGTTCCTGGGCCAAATGCATTGTTGATGTTATGAGTTGTCTCTGCTGCTTTATGACTCATTTTGAACTCGAACAAGAAAACTGCTTGAATTTGGTTTTTGTCTAACATCATTTACATAGTCCAAAATAAATATAAAATAAACAGCAAGTAATAAGTCAGCAGTGAAAAAACATTAAGCAAGAAAAGCGCATTAAAATCATGTATAACATAACCACATTTATTTAATAATGTATTCCAATACCAAACAGCAAATTTCAACAATGCAAAAACTGCAATTACTTTTGCATCAACCTAACTGGAGGAATTTTACAGTTGAAGTTCTTTACTAGTCTATAATTACTATAAAAACTCTAATAAATTCTAAACATGTCAGAGGGAGGCAAAAAACCCCTCAACAATGAAAAACACCACCACCAACAAAAATAATTTGGCATTAATTAAGGGATTCTAAATTGAATTTGTTCTGAGACAACATACTTAATAGCTTCCCATTTCTGCAAGAGTTTTTAGGGAGGGCATTCAGCTCAAAAATAAACCGTAACAAAGTTTTTTAAAAATAAAAGCACTGACGAATTTTTTGAACAATACTGCAGACTTTTGCTCAGACAATGATATGATATACGTGTTCCTTTTAGAGTTTAGTTTAAATATTCCAAAATGTTTATCAAAATTGGAAATGCAAGATCAAGATGAATCACAAAGGGAACTTCAGCATTTCAAGTGTGGAGAAATGAAGCATGAACTATGAGCACGTCACTATAACAAAATGATTACGTAATTTTACTCAGCAAAGTATCTTACTCTTTATGTTTTTTCCTCTTGGTTTCACTGGATGAGTCATCTGCAGAATCTTCACTACTTGATGAGTCCTGCAGGTGAAGAAAAAAACTCCAACAATTCATTATCACAAAAAGAATGAAGCACTTCTAACATTAACAAGAGAAATCAACTCCCACTTTCAAACTGGAGACATATTATTCATGTTTTATCCTTTACATCTGCCACAGTGTAGCTATCAATGCACAATGAGATAGACTGCTATTGGTTTTGTATTTATCCATCTATGAATATATTGTGCCAGAACATCACAAAAAACGCCTGTCTTAAAATAACTATTGTGCCTACATAAAAACAAACATGGTTTAAGCTGCCCCAGGTTAATCAAGATGATGGTTCTATCAGAATCCTAACAAAATCTCCTACTCTCAGGAGTTTTCTCACCTTCTGTATTCTTTCACAATTAAACATCACTTTAAGAAAATTTTGAGAATAGCATGGTTCTTTCTGTAGTCCCAAAGAAAAAAAACCAACACTCTTAAAATTTGATTTTCCCAAAATCAATCTAATTGGGATGAAGTATAGATTTAGATTTTTATCTTGAAAAAATATTTCAGAAACAGTACTAAACAACAGCTGTAAATTAATGTTTTAACGATACGCGATTTAAGTTCTGTGATTGTTTTAATGATGAGCTGCTAAACCAGACAAAACCAGAAACCTAACCAAATGAGTGTGACTACACTGCATAGTTTTTGTAATGAAGAAGTCTTCTTTATAAATAGATTCCACTTCATAGACACTAGTGTCCTTAAAAGATGTTCCTGATGCACAAAGTCAACATTACTTTAGCCTATGATTTAGGTCTTAAAATACGTAGAATATAGGTGATCTTAAAATACAGGAATTCTTTTGTAGTAGCTTAGAACATTAGCAAAAATGTTGTTTTTTACTCCATACAGAATTTTTGAAAACCACAGTAGCTAGATTTATACAGAAAAAAGTTGAAAAACATCTTTTAGCATTTTTAACTGTCTTTACAAAACTCAAGAAGCCAAAAATACAATGCAAGTCAGTACTGTGTGGCTTGCAAATTTTGGCCATACATCACGGAATACCTAAAAATACCACATAATTGAGGCTGCTATAATTTTGGCACAACACACTTGAAAACAAGTCACTAGAGAGATTTCTATTTCTCCTTATAAAAATGTCAGTTATTTGAATGTTACTTTTATAAACTAAAACCAGGCTTTTACACACACTTGAGAATATAACTTGGCTCTGTGTCATTTTATTCTAACATATGAGATGATATGGGCATGTTCACATCTAAAAAATCTAAATTATGTTATTCACCTCTTCTGAACCACTGTCTGATGAAGCTGCCTTTTGTTGTTGCTGTTGCTTCTTGAGCACTGCTGATCTTTGCACAGCAAGTATACTTGGACTAGACTTCCAAAACTGGATGGAGATACAAGAGTCAATTAAACATACTGAAAGTCTCAAGTTTACCACTTATTTACTTTTGCTGAGTAGCATCATTATTAAGAATGATGTTAACTTTACCAATGAAAAAATCCACTGCAAAATACTGCACGCACTAATAGTATCAGATAACTTTTTAAAGCAGTAAGATTTCTGCAAAACAGAATGTTATATAATAATTGCCAGGACAGTTTCTATAGGACGTTTAACAATAGCTGTGTAGGTATTGTCAAGGTAAAACATTTATAAAGTAAATTTTTAAACTGACCCAAATAAATCTTCTCAGATCGCTTAGCTGATATGTTTTTGTTTCATACAGTAATACTGAAGAACATGAACAAAAAATATAACAGAGAATCCTTAACAGTCTTAAATTCATGTGGTAACTAATACATGACTACTGTTCATAAATATGGTCTACCACCCCAATTAAGTCCATATAACATGGGAAAGTGCAAGTAATTTTGGCCCACTGGATTTAAGAAATTTCTAAACACCACTTTTTCCTGAATTTAGGTGACTTCTTGATAAAGAAAGCCAACTGTATGTAAGCTTGAATTTTTTATACAGTCATGTATCGATACAAGGAAACTAAGCATAAGAGAAACATAAAAAAAATCATAAATAACATTATATTTACCTTCATATAGCCTAAGTTCCAGCAAATTAGCACATGCTTCTGCATAATGAAGTTTAGGTAAGTATTCGACTCAAAATACTTACAAATGTAAGAATTTTAATACGGTCAGTTCAAGTACTTATCAACGAGAAACTCAGCCCTATATTTTAGATGGCTAAGCATAGGCATTCACTAACACAACTAAGCTACAATCTAATTAAAAGCACTTCATTACCTCTTTTTATGTTTCTAAATGAAAACAGCTCTTGAAACTAACTGCACAGCATAATTTTTTAAATCATATTTCCCTCCCACAAAGGGTTCATTTGTGTTTTGTTTACCTCAGATCCATCAACTTTTGGCAGTTTAGCTTGAATTTGTTTCTTCTCTCTAGATGCGTCAGACTCTGCTTCTGACTGAGAGCCTGACTCTGAACCAGAGTCGGAGTCACTGCTGCCTGACTGGCTGCTGCTTCCGTCACTACTGCTTCCAGAGCTTGAACCAGATTCAGAACCTGATGCTGACCCAGAATCATCATCTGATCGGCTGCAATAAGAAGTTAGGGTATTACATAATTGGCAAGGTAACAGGATTAAAAGAAAAAAAGTTGCCTTACCATCACCTATAAATTGTTAAGCTAGACCAGACAAATGGGTAGCACGCAAATGGATGCAGTCGATTAAAAAAGTTGAGATGAACAAAGTTAAAAATCAACAAGAAATGAGAATTCAGAGCACAATCAGATACTCTTTGTGAAACCTAAAAAAAAAGAAAGATCACAGAATCATAGAATGTCTTGAGTTGGAAGGGACCCAACAAGGGTCATTGAATCCAACTCCTGTCCCTGCGTATGACAACCCCACAGTTCACACCATGTGTCTGAGGGGCTTGTCCAGTCTCTTCTTGCCAGCACCCTCTGGGTGAAGAACCTTTTCCTAATGTCCAACCTAAACCTCCTCTGGCACATCTTCCTGCCATTCCCTCTGGTTCTGTCATTGGTTGCTAGAGAGAAGAGATCAGTGCCTACCCTTCCTTGTGAGGAAGCTGTAGACCACCATGAGGTCTCCCCTCAGTCTCCTCCAGGCTGAACAAAACAGTGACTTTAGCTGCTCCTCATACGGCTTCCCCTCCAAACCCTTCACCAACTTTGTAGCCCTCTTCTGGACTCTATCCAGTAGGTTTATATACTTTTTATCCTGTGGTGCCCAGAACTGCACACAGTGCTCCAGGTGAGGCCACACCAGTGCAGAGCAGAGCGGGACAACCACCTCCCTGTCCGGCTGGCAATGCTGTGCTTGATGCACCCCACGACACGGGTGGCCCTCTTGGCTGCCAGGGCACACTGTTGGCTTGTGTTCAACTTGCCGTCAACCAGAACCCTCAGATCCTTCTCCGTGGAGCTGCTTTCCAGAATCTTGTCCCCTGGTTTGTATGTACAGCCAGGGTTGCCGTGTCCCAGGTGCAAAATCCTGCACTTGCCCTTGTTAAACTTCATGTGATTGGTGATTGCCCAGTTCTCCAATTTGTCCAAATCCCTCTGCAGGGCCTCTCTGCCCTCAAGAGTGTCAACAGCTTCTCCCAATTTTGTGTCATCGGCAAACTTACTTAGTATTCCCTCAAGTCCTGTGTCCAAGTCATTTATGAAGACATTCAAGAGTTTATAAGGTGACCATGCTCATCAAGTAATGGGCCAATATTTCTAGTTTGCATTTTGCCATGAACATATTTGAAAAAGCCCTTTTTATTGCCCCTCACTGAACTGGCCAGCTTCAATTCTAATTGAGCTTTGTTCACACAAATTTCCTCCCTACAGTGGCGAGCAGCATCTCTGTAGTCCTCTTATGAAACCTGACCATGCTTCCACTGACCACATACTTTCTTTTTCCACTGTAGTTTAAGAAAAAGATTCCTACCAACCAAGCTGGCCTTTTGCCTCGCCTACTAGATTTTCGGTCTTTTGGAATTGCGTGGTCCTGAGCTTTTAGGAGGTTGTACTTTAAAGGCGATGAACACTGAGGGATGCCAGCACTTTCAAAGGCTTCTTCCCAGAGAACCTTACTAAGTAGTTCTTTGAGCAACCTGAGTCTGCTCTCCTCATATCCAGAGTTGAGGTCTTGCTGTCAAGTTTCCCTCCTGTTGCCACAGATTTTAAACCTGACTGCTCTGTGGTCACTGTGGCCAAGGCAGCCACCAATTGCCACTTCTCCCACAAGACTCTCTCTGCAAGTATCAAATCTAGGAAGGCACCTTTCTTGGTCAGTTCCCTTAGTACCTATACCAAGAAGATAAAGCAAGAACATTTAAATGAATATGGAGGAGTCAAACAAGGAAAATTAAAAATGGTAGAAATGGTTCTTTCCCATGCAAACTTTCCACTCCAACTCTCTCCGAAATCCTTGTTTAGCTCCATCAAAGCCCATATATACATACACACCTCTTAACACCTAAGTCCAGCCCACAGCAACCTGTCCAACTAAAGTATAAAAGACTCTTTTCAATCTCTATAGATCAGCAGCAATCCTTAAAAAAAAAAACCAAACCTTAGAAACACATATCTCTCTCTAAAAAAAAAAAGAGAAAAAAGCTATCCAGACAACATTTTTCCGCTAAAAAAATAGCAGCAAAATTCCCCATGCAGACAACTCTGGATTTGTCACTGATGGTATGACTTGTGCCAAGGTACTTTCCTTGGGATATACTAGAGCCGCCAGTTTATTCCACCTGTATATTCATTTTACACTAGATTTAACACACTTAGAAAACACCATAACTAAAGATAAATATTTATTTTATGACCCCTCAAAAACTTAGAAATACTTGGTTTTTTACAAGAAGTTCACAAAGTATCCACGTTAAGGCTTTAATAAGATTCCTCATTAGGTTAACACTACCATATCTCAAAGATATCATGAGAAAAAACATTGGAATCATACTACCACAGAGCAAAATAGCTTCAAATTATGTATGCATTGACCGCAAACACTTAAAAAACCAGAGCAAACATGAAGCCAGAATCAAAAATTGTAAAACAAAAGCTGGTATCAAAGCCTAGCCAATCTCTGCCAGCACGATTCATCTGACAGTCAGCTGGAGGTGGGGTGGGGGAGAGAGGACAAACTGATCATCCTCTGCCCTAGAACATACTTAATTGACAACATTTTAAAACTGCAAAACAAAGCAAAATTGCTCCCCTTTCTGCTTTTGCTAACACCAGCAAAACTGTACCACTAAAGAAAAAAAATCAAGCTATTTATAAACAGACTCCCGTAGACTGCACCTCAATCAGCCACCTGCAACTACCAGCTTTGAAAGAAACAAGCGGACCATGCTGAAGCTTCCTTTTTCTGAAGGTGGAAGATACGGAGAAACATGCTGGTGCTGGGTTTCTTCACACCTGCCAAGAGAAAAACTGGGAAGCAACAAACTTCCTATTTCTGTCACCAAAGTCTTACTTCAGGCATGGTGCTGCAACACTAACCTCATTTGCCAAATAAAGGAGGGCACCCGCTACAGAACATAACTGGAGTTTAAACTGTTTACCAGAAGTTAATGGCACTGCATGACAATCTGCTGATGATATTTTAATTGTAATAGTGTTCTTGTACAGTAATGTTACCTTACTATACATGAAGAGAAAAACAACAAAATTGAGCATGAAGAAATCTTGAGGTACAAGTGAATACCAGCCAGACAAGTTCGAGTAACAAAAAGCCACCAAAAATGCGTAAATCCTATGCAACCTGGGAAGAAGGGAATCAAATACTTCCATGTAGGACAACACTTGCTCAAGTAGGGCAATACTAACGTGTATTATCAAATCTAAAATATCTCATACACATGAATACAATGCTAACCATAGGTTCAATATCACATGGAGCCAGAGGCAACCAAAACAAAGTATCTCTTTTCTAAGGTAGCAAGGGGAAACTGACACTGGAATAAGCCATCTTGGTCAAACAACTTGTCAACATTATGAGAAACATGTAAACCAGCTACAGGAGAGAATGGTAGAGACACTAATGGGAAAAAGAAAAAAAAAATTACAGCTTACTTAGATAAGTATGCAAAAGTCACATCAGTTAGACTCGCAGTTGATGAAAAAATGTAAACAGTTAGATGTCCTTCAACACAGGAATTAAGTGGTAAGTTCAAAACCAAAGGGACTGAGATAGGGGAAAAAAAGTTTAGTAGATAATGCCATTTGTTCTGGAGTTTGATGCAAAAAACTCAACTAATCACAAATATTGTTCTTTACAAAGAGATCAGGTAGCTATCATCCAAGGTCTTCATTAAGTAATACCGACGTGTCAAGAGATGTGGATCACACAATATTCAGTATTTAGACAAAAATGGATAGACTCTTTATCTTGCCAACTAGCTCTCAGCAAAACTCGAAGGCTGGGAATTAATTCCTATTAGGCTTATGAGCAGGACCAGCAAAATAAGAGCTACTTCATAAACACTTCTTCTCACAATAAATTGTCCTGATCTGGACAAGAGCAGACTACTACAATCAACGGCATATTAACTAACAGTAACATCTGACAAGCCTAAAAACCTTAAAATCAATATTCAACCATGTTATTAATAAATGCAAGACTACAAAACAAACCTGCAGATAAAAGGGATGGATAGAGAAAGAAATTTACAAGAAACAAGAAGAAAGAACAAATATTAATGTTCATCACAACTGACCTAGGGCTGCCCTAATGTTACCATGTACAAAGGACAATGCAGGGTCACTACTGTAGACTAACAGCTAACTGGTATATAGAACAGAGAAAAACAGAAAAATAAAATTTAAAGAACATGGCATCAATAATGTCTTACTAAGCTTTCTTATCCCACAGTGTTAAATCAGCATGAAGAAATGTGAAAAGACAAACTGAATAGCATCAAGTAATTTTAAAACTAGCTAAACAGCAAGGACTTGCTAAAACATTTATCAAATCTTAAGAGGCTATGGCAGTACTCATACATGCTCAAAACCAGTTTGAGATTAACTAGTAAAAAGCACTGTAGGAGTTCAAGCACACAAGACTAGTCTATGTTGGTCAGAGCTTACTTCAACTCTAATTATCCAAATTAATGCAGACTTGTGAAACTACACTAGAGTTTCTGCCTGTATGCTTCCTCATGTGCACCACATACTACCAGAGATCTTGATGCAACTACAGCACCTACAAAAAAATAGGTATGATAACAGATGTGATTTAATTTCAGTTGAAATCTGAAGAACTTTCCTGTTCATTGCCCACAGGACACACAACTGATTGGCTCTGAGGACACCAATGCATGTTTATTTCATCATGTCCTTTCATAAGACGTTTCACTCTGAGCTTCAGCAGAATCTTGACTTGGAGCCACCTCTACAAAGACAGTACTACAACCCAGAAACTAGAGCTCTTGTTTGCAAAGGAGGTAGGAAATGGAGTAATACACGAGTTCGTGCTGCATAAACACAAGCAATAAAGATACACTGCACATTGTTGAGACAGTACCAATCAGCACTGTGTGACATGTAATACCTATAAATCCCCAACAGCTGCAACAGTCTATACCTCAAAGAACTTTCCTCTGAGAAACTGAAAGGATTTGAACCAACAGTAACAGTAGTGGGGAACCCGAGGCAAAACACATACCTACAGTAAGAACTCCGGGTTAAGTGCTCAGTTGTGACCATTAAAAATATTTTAAAAATTAGAGAGAAAATTGGTATTTTTATCACTTAAGTCACTGCAGTCAAAGATCAAAAAGAGAACATGTTTATGCAAAGATCAAAATATCATACACTTCTGGGTGTAGACTGTGTCCTTGCTTTTCCTGTCCAAAAAGAAAAAAAAGTTTGGTCTAGCACTTCTAATGATACTCTTTCACAACATGTAACAATAATATATCATAATTTCAAACTATGATACTGATTTTCTTCTTTAAAGAAAAACTTACTACTAGGTTATTCCAAGTGATTTTACACTAACAACAGGTGTTATCATGAGAAGGCTGAAGAACAAGGAACGTCGTTCAGCCAGTCTCTCTATTAAGTCTCTGCCTCTGCTTACACAGAAATTTTTTTCTTAAACTAGAAAGAAAAAGAAAAACAAAAAAACCAGAAAACTCATTCCCTAACCTAACTATCTGGAAAAAAATAAGTTAAAAGAAAACCTTTTGTATCAACACCACAAAACCCCTTCTATTGCCTAAGAGGACTAGCTTACCTATTCAAACAGAACTTGAATGGAAATTTTCAGCCTAAGACTTATTTCATAGTTATCTCTAAAGGTAAGGATCTACAAGGCACATGGAAAGTAATAATAGACTTGATTACTGAGTTTTTTCTTGCTTTTATTAATCTCTCATGAGAAACAGTTTTATACTGGCATCAGATGAGACTACTGTTAATAACTTGCTAGGCTACCAATCAACTTCTGATATAAATGAGCACCTTGTCTTTTAAATAACACTTGTAAGAAAGCAGCAGCATTCAAGCAAAAACATAGACCTAACTAACTTTTCCTAAATTCAAGAAAGCCACCAAAATATGTAAATGTTTGCGGCACAGAAGGAGCATTATGTGAAGAGTATTGAAATGTAAAATGGAAAAGCAAAATATTTCTGTGGCATTTTAAGGCTGTGTCTCTTAAGCAGTTGTCAAGGTTTAAGGGAAGGTGGCAATAAACTGTGGCAGACGCCCCCTGTTACCCTCTTTACCCTCTCTCCACCCTCTCCTTTAGATCGGAAAAGATGATAAGGAAGATAAAAGGGAAGGAAAAGAGACTTAGACTTCAAGTTGGAAGGGTTTAAAGGGTTTTACTAATGCTACTAATAAATAGGGAATATATACACAAAATATACAAAACCAATCTTGAATGCTGGATGTGGAGTTGGTGTCACTGTGGCAGCGGCGGAGCTGGGTGTGCGGAGCTGGTGTGGCTCCAGCAGGTGCAGGTCCGGCCCCGGGAAGTCACGGGCGGGACTTCACAGCAAACTGGAAACAGGATGCAGGGCCTGAGGCCTTCCAGATCTCAGGAAGACAGACAGGGTCCTCTACAGATGCTGGCCATGGTCAAAGAGAAGAGTTTGACCCTCATGATAACCCTCTTACATAGTGGGTAGGATGATTATGGAATGGAATACTCCGTACTAATCAGTTTCAGTCACCTGTTCCATTCACCCCTCCTCAAACACGTCCCTCTCAATTATGGGATGTGTGGAATTCTTGGCTGTCATAGCAATAAATCTAAACCTGAAGCTTCTTCAACATTCCGTTGGTCTTGACTTTGGCGATATCAGCACCATACACAGTGTTCGAGAAAAACATGCAAGCTAAAACTCAGAAGGTACAGCCTCCTGGAAGAATTTAGCTGAAAGGAAAAATCACTAAAACAAAACTGGTCGTGTTTTTAACAAAACCAGGACAGCAGTCTCCATAATGAAAAAGTGGGGTACTGAAAATGAAGTCTTACTGAAGAACTACTGTAGCAGTAGTTTTCAGCTGCAATTTCTGTTCAGCATAGATACTAGCAGTTTGCTACATCCTATTGATTGAACAACCAGAGACCAACCTCTTCAAGAACTTTCCCGCTATAGATGTAAAAATCACTGGACGTTATGTGTACTTGGATTTTTATTTTTGTTTCACATGTAGTGCTGAAGTATGCAAAATTTAACGAGTCATTGCTTCTCATTATCACACACACAGCATGCCTCAGGACTTAACTGAGAAACGTATCTCTGAAAGCCAGCGGCCCTTGTGAGAAAGACAATCCATATTTCTGCTAACTGACAAGAGGAATGCCGGGATTTAACTAAAGGCTTTCCCATCGTCTAAGAAGCCAGTCTTTCAGCTGCAGGTACCACTAATACTGTGAGCACAAGCAAACAAGAAAATGGTGGAGCTGACACTTCTTCTCCTGTACAATTTGTCAGCCACATTGCAAGGTAAAAAGCCATGACAATCACATCTGACAAGAAGTTAGACCAAAAAAATTTGCGTTATCAAGACTATTTGAAATATGTGTTTACATCCCTCACTGTTAACAGTTAACCTTGCCCTAAGTGTATATTGTGCCTTCGGATACTAGCTAACAATAATACAAAGCCATCACAATCAGCAAGATATTTTAAAAGTAACCATCCAGAACACAAAAAACAAACCTCTGTTTTTTTCCCAGCAGTGTTTCAAGGCATGTGATACTCGATGCTGTACTTTACAAAATTGCACTAAATTTAATGATAAATGTTTAGAAGCCTCTTTTGAGGTTCTTGTATCTAAGAGCAAGGGAAAAACATACCACATGCATTGCTTTGTCAGCAAATGTTGTTGAAAGATGCATAGAAAACATTGGTAAAGGTCTGTATAAGTATTAGAACAAACCATGCACTGCATAAGGTTTGCTCTATGGTTGTATGAAAGTACAGATGCTTCTAACACGACCCAACTTAGAGTATTGCTAGATTCTGTTTCAATGATGAAATATGGGCAAGCTCCTGCAGCAAACAATCTGAAGCGAGAAGTGTACAAACTGTGCAAGTATGTCATTGATATGGCTAATTTTATGAAAACAAGACTTTTAAATAGTAAAATTTTTACAATGCTTTGTGATGAGATGGGGAGTGACCATAAAAACCTTTTGTACCAAGAAAGGTTCACTGCTTAAAACCATTTCTGACCTTGAAGATTAGTTTTTGGTGGGGTCTGGGGTTTTTGCTTCTTTGTTTTAAAACAAGAGACAAGTGTTGCAAATTTGCCGACGTTTTCTGTGAAAACAAGTGGTCACCAGTAGGACAATACCTAGCAGACAGTTTCTAAAAAGTAAATACACTTAGTGTATACCTTCCAGGTGAAGTGACATAATAAAAATGAGAAAGCAACTGCTTTTCAAAAGAAACTGATGCTATGGAGAGAGCATTTTGAAAACACATGTTTGGAAAGGCTTCCATAATTATGAGATTTTATTGGCAAAACCAATGTGTGTCATCTATAAAAACTATCATATCTATAAACTTAAAAAGGTGGGAGACAGAAATTTCTAAGCTGTTTAAAAATCTCTCAAAAAGTTTCAGTAGGTTTCAAATGCATTTGTTAAAAAAATAAAACTGCAACACCTCATTAATTTGCAAGAATCGACTGACACTAAGGCAGCTAGAAATTTACTAGCCAAATTTTAAGAAAAACCTTCGCATTAATTAGTTGACAGGATTGAAGAAAATACTATCATGATTTAGTAAGGGCAGTTAAGGATGCACTTCTTTCATTTAGAGCCATGAATCTTTCTGAGGTATCTTTTTCAGCCATGCCACCCACTAAAACCAAGTACCAAAACAAACTGAACTTAGAACCATACCTTCAAACCACCATATCACTGTTAAACAAAATTTTAATAAGTAAGAATATTCATCATAATTTTTTCAGAGAGAGCAAAAAGTAGTTTTTTGCCATTAACAAGGGAAAATATTTTCAAATATTTAGAATAGAATCATAGAATCGTTGCAGTTGGAAGAGACCCTCAGGATCATCAAGTCCAACCATAACCTAACCTAACTCTAGCACTAAACGATGTCCCTAAGAACCTCATCTAAATGCCTTTTAAACACCTCCAGGGATGGTGACTCCACCACCTCCCCAGGCAGCCTGTTCCAATGCCTGACAGCACTTTCTGTGAAGAATTTACTCCTAGTATCCAATCTAAACCTCCTCTGGCGCAAATTGAGGCCATTTCCTCTCGTCCTATCACTTGCTATTTGGGAGAAGAGACCAACACCCTCCATGCTACAACCTCCTTTCAGGTAGTTGTAGACTAGCTGAAGATCTTTATCTCATAATGATAAGATCTTTATCTTATAATTTTAAAATTTCTATTTCTTTTTAATGTCTAATAATGGAGGTGTTAGTACAGCAGTACATGTATGTAATTTATAAATGAACTATACATATACTGGAGGTGCATGCTCAAATATTTTTTACTGATAAGAGTTCACCAACACAAATATTGGAGACCACTGCACTAAGGCATTAAAAAACCATAACAGAGAGAAGCCTTCCTTTCTCCCTATCCCAGACACGTTAAGCAAGCCTTGGCTATTAAAAATGAACATAAGTCTGTAATCCCTTTGACAGGATTACCTATGACCCTCTTCCACATGAGCAGTATTTCAGATTAAATCCTTGTACTCTAGATGCTAACACTAGGAGTATGCACGTATTTACATACACACATATTCAAGAAGAAAATTTACATCTGTCATCTCCTCACAGTAAAGGGGGACCTCAGGAACAAGTAGCTTTAAAGTTTCCCTTTAACTGCTCTGCTTGCTTTAAGTTTCAGCAATTTTCACACACTTCATACAAGGGTACAAGCAGTAATGCAAGCACTTTGAAAACATTCTCAGTCCTCGTCAATAAATTCACACGTTGCTAAGGGCTCTCTACAAGAATAATTTTTTCTGACATCGTTGTTGCTGCTCTCCAATCCCCTCTGTGGTGTCAGTACCATCACTTAGAGACAACAGCCCCTGCTTTTCAAAACAGTCTCTGTTTTCATAAACATTCTAAAGGTCTGATGAAGGAGTGGAACAAACATGAGTGAACAGGCAGTATTTCTTAAGACCGCTGTCCTGAAACTGAAGTATAAAACAGTGCATATCAACACAGAATTTAACAAAAACTAAACAGATTTGAAATGGAAAAGGGGTTTTTGGATATTTTTCAATTTTAGTACACACACATTCCACACTGTATGATGACATACTCCAAATCATTTTTCCAAGTGCTTAAACTGGTACATGGTGTAATTCCTTCTCCCATTTCCCACGGAGCATGGCATTGCTGACATGACTAAGAAAAAGGGAAACAGCATACAGAACTCCTACTACACTGCAGTGCCTACCAGCATCACTGGAAATTTAGAGAGTTTGCTTGGCAGAGTTTTTAAAAACATAACTGAGTTTTTGAAGTTCATATGAAAAGAGATATAGGATATGGAGGTTTCATATAGATTTCTAATAGCTCAGAAGACATTTTCTTGATCTGCTGAAATGGATACCCTAACAGCCAGCTATAACAAGGCAAAACCGATCATCATCAGCTTGAGAGACGTCTACAAGCTTTTCAGAGCTTGAATACAAGTAATCTCTTCTTTTAACAAGTTCTATCAGCAGAAGTCCAGAAATGGTTTAGTCTTCTTTGAAGCAGAAAAGGAAAGGCAATATCATCTAAGAAGGAAATATGTATATTTGCTACGCAAAATCAATGGAAGCTTCCACTGTAAACCAAATAATAAGTAAAAGCATTTCACACTGTACTAAAATTTGACTTTTAAAATAGTTGCTGCATTAAAGACAAAAAAAGCCCTGTCTGGTATCAAGACAGTTTACTTGCATTAAAGAAATAGAACCTAAGTTATATAATAAAGATGTTATACCATAAATTCAGGGATAAAATAGCTGTGAAGGTAGATACAACGCTCTCGGTCACTTACTTTTCCACCTTTCCCTATGGAGTTCCTTAATTTTTGCTGCATTTTTTAAGGCATAGTCTATAAGCAATTCCTTCTCTAGCTAGAGCTTTAAGTATTATCTGATATAGTCTAGCTAGGGTCCATAATTTGCCTAACTCTTCCTGCAACGTGCAATGCCCGTTAGTGCAAAGTAGCACCACTGACCTCCACAAAATTAATCACTTGAACTGGCATTCCTAATTACCAAGATTCTGGTACATCTCTAGGAGTAGGATGCAGGGAACACTAAATATCTCCTCAACAAAGGACTGTAATACTGTCACAATTACCTGTAACCTGTTGTCTGATGTTGTTACATAAATATTATCTCAGGAACAGCAATTCTGGTCCCCTGCTCCTTAGAGTTCCCCTTACAGAAAAGGAGAGGCAAAGTGCATTATTTTTTGCCACTTTCTCTTCCTGTACAGGCCAGGGTCTTTGCCATTGCTTAAGATGCTTTTACCGGAAACAGTTCAGCAAAAGCCAAAAGCAGACACTTGTACCCAACACGTTGTGGACACTTCAGGTAGAGTAAGAAATGGTTTGGGTACAGCTTAACCAGCCTTTTGCCTGTGCTTCTGTATCCTCATTTCTACTTCTTCCCAAAAAAGCTTGATTAAAACTGGAAAGTAAGAGAAAAATCTCTACTATTTTCAGGCAGCTACCATAAATTAAGACTATGCTGTCTTTCCTTCACCCTTTCTGAACATAGTCAAGATAAGTCTCTCTGTGGGACAACCCAGAGGTGGAAGCTTACTTTCTTCATTCAACAGCTCTGGTAGAAAAGTCACGCATACCTTAAACACAATCTGAGAAACAGTTAACATACAAGACTTCATTCTCGGTTAACTGTTCACGTGTGTTTGACAATTTACCCTACTTCATCATGTCGCATTCTGTATTTCCTTTGCCCTGGTCCTGTACTGCTGACCGCTTCTAACCAACTCTATTTTGCAGTCTTAACTTCCTTTTTTTCCTGTCTTCCTCACTGATTAATGGGCTTCCAACAAATCAAATTCCAACAGAAATGATAAACACTATCAAGACTAGAATAGGAAGTGTAGATGGAAAGAGGGTAAAGCAAGCTAAGGTACAGAATAGAGATGTTGTCAATATAATGTATGCAAAAGTACAGTATTTGCTAACATTAACTGTTAAAGACCATTTGTGCCCTTTTAGGCATTTCACTCCATTACTCAAAATGGAATTCCTGCTTTTATAAGTCCCTCTTCTAAGAATGTGTCACATAAGCCTTCTTCCCCAGGCAAATTATATATATTTTTTAAAATAAATAAATAAATCAGTAAAATGAAAACAGTGTTATGTGTTTAGAGATATTCATGAATCAGAAACCTTACACTACATTCACTGTACTTTGTTCAACTGAAAAAGACAAACAAATAAACCCCCCCCCAAACCCCCAAAAAACCATGCCCAAACCAAAACAACAAAAAAACCCAAACAAAACCAAAAACCCAGCAACCAAAAAACCAAGCCCAAACTAAACACAGACAGCAATACACAAGACTGTACAAAACTGTGGAGGATCATAAGGCTATGGAAATAGAAACAAATATGATAGATAAAGCACTAATGATGATTTCTTCAGTACTGTTGGACTGAGACACTTTCCCTACCATGCAAACAAACCACAGAAATGATGACAAAGATAGCTGTCAATAATGACTTGAAGAAGCAGGCATGCAACAGTATATACCAAAAACAAGTAGCATGTTCTCAGGATGGGATTTCTACCTGAAAAAGTACAGTTTCATGCACGTCAACAAACTGAGGTGTGAAGTCTATAAGAAGCTCCTTCCAGCATACATAGTCAGGAAACCTCTCTCATCCCTAGCCCTCAAGTCAAGCAGTTGAATTTGTACAGCAGCACTTGTCAAATCTTACTTGGTATGGAAGTTTGACACACTGAAGTAATTTGTCTGCTCTTCTTTATAATCACTGTCTCCAGATACTCCCTCCATACTTAAGATGAATTTATGCCTGCATGCAGTACTTATTTACAAACTACTTTGCAAGAAAAGCCATGCAGCTTAATGACAGCACCAAAGGAGAATTTTTCACATTTGTTTTTACCTGTGGTTTGTTTGTTTTCAATAAATACTTAGGCAATGAAACCGAAGAATGCTTTGGGGAGATGACAGGCTTAAACAGATCACTGAAATGGATTAAAAGCAAGTAGCCTGTCAGAAAGTCATTAATTGCTTTCAAATGGCTTAAGTTTAGCTTTACTAACTTAACCCTTAAAATAAGGTGCCCCTGACAGGATCACAAAAGGAGGAACCAAGTCTGCTAATTTACACAAGGCACCAAGAAGAGAAATTCTAAGATGGAAAGCTACACAAGTCACATTGTAAAAGAAGTCACTTTGTAAAAATTCTCACACTGGTTGAGAATTTAGACTCCTGTGTGAGGTGTAGGTTAACAATGGATCCAAATCCATGATTTCAAGTGCATTCATCAGGTTAAGCTACCTTAAGAATCTTCTAAGAACAGCAGGAAAGAGAATACCAATTTGAGCAAAATAAAGTTCAACACACACACCAAAAAAAAAAAAAAAATTGTGCAGGGTCTTCAAAAAGCATCTGACAGTGGACTTGTTGCCATTGTTCTGTTTGTTTTGTTTTTAAAATAAACCAGAAGTTGAAGGAAGACAAGCATTTAAATATTAAGAGCCCATTCAAAATATGCAGAAGTAACAGACACTAAATGCCAAACTTAAAATTACGAGTTCAAAAGCAAGATTGTTTAGGCAAATGCTATGTGGTTTTTAGTTCTATTTTTAAAGAAATCTTAACTATTTAATTTTATTTAAATGCATACAGAAGATTTGTCTTATTTATCACCACCAGTAAAAAGCAGAGGGAACAAAGAATATAAAGTCAGGGTACAAAGTGTTATTTACTGTCTATTTCCTCAGCCATTACAAAGCATGAACTCAACTGAATTTTCCTGATATGGGAGAAGAACCAAAAGAGATGCATTTTATTTCCATGCAGATTATTACCTGCTGCCACTACTATAGATTTCCCCCAAAGCAGAGGTATCAAAACTACACTGATCACCTACCAACCTTCACGACCCTATGAACCACATTGCAAGTCTTTATTTGAGAGCCAGAAGTCACACATCTTAAGAGAGCAACGAAATTCCAGAAATCCTTCATGGGCAGAAGGTATCAGCAGTTCACTGGGATTTACTACTCTGTTGTGCAATCTGACACAGCTTCTTCAACATGCAGCTGGTTACAGGAGCAATACAAAGATGTCTTTACCAGAAGTTCCTTGTAGATAACCAGCAAAAAAGCATTAAAAGGAATTTAATTAAAAATAAAATAAAATAAAATAAACCAAACCAAAACCAAAAAACCCCCACAACACTTGAGAGGTCCCATCTGCATGGGTCTGATGTATACACTGCCTATATCACAAAACCTCACTCTGTTTTGAGGAATGTGAAAAGCTTGCATCAGCTAAAATTTTGAATATCTCAGAATGGTAGAACTGCATCTAAAATATGTGGAACAGGTATTTGGCAGCCAGTTAGGCTAGACAAAGACTGGGACCTGGATAAACTCAGCAGGAGTCCAAAAGCCAAACTAGACATCATATGCACAATGAAAGCTGCATAATAAACTTATAATTACTTATTTAGTTGGAAAGGTTTCTAGAAAAAAAAAACCCAACACTTGGGTTTTGATACATCTTCTATCTGAATTCTTCCCCAAAAGAAGTTAAAAGCAGCTTTTAAGTTGGATCTGGACACCTCATGCTTTAGTATACTTAATTCTGCAAGAGATCATTCCTGATAAAATAGCAACTCCCTAACCAAAGAGAAGATTATCGCTAACAGAAGTGAAGAGCTTTACCATTCGCTTACTTTTGTTGATCTGAGAGTTCCTGTGCACTAAGTATCTATCTCTACATGTATGGTGTTTTATGTATATGCTCTCTCTTGACATATACATACATTTTTATTATCTCTTAAACTTCTACCAAAAAGAAGCCAGCACATGGAGATAAGTCTGCAGATATGCTTGAGGAATGTCTGTTTTAACTCTCACATTTCTTGAAAGCAAGAACCTGAAGTCACAGCTTTCAATTAATCTTTTTTACCTCCTACAGAAGGTATGAATTTATACAGTAAATTGAAGCCTACTTACAAAAGTCTTCACTATCTTCAATTGACAAACCGAATTAAACCCACTGAAATTATCACCTTCTATTAAAATCAGCTGTCAGGTGTGTGAGTAATGGCGAAAGTCTCTGGTGTAAGCAGCTGCTTTCTGCTTCCTGCAAAGACGAGATTACAATACATTCTAGCCAGCTACCTTCCAGTTAAGCTGCACTGAGCACATCCCTTTTTACCTATGGAGAAGGAAGGTTTGCTTAAGTCCTCTATACTTTGTTCTGCAGGAAATATAGAAAGAGCAAAAAGACTGGAAATCAGCTTGTTACTCAATCTGCACCAATGTTTTACTTCAGCAGTCCCTGTTCTACCTGGAGCTCGTCTTGCAGTTCTGGTATAACCGCAGTTCCTTGCTGATTAAGCTTTCTTATTAATATCTAACTCTAATGTATTTACTCAAGTTTGCAACAGAATGCTTTCAAGAATGCTACACAAAGATGGTTTCCTTAAGAGTCAGCTTCTCAGAGTATTGCTATAAAGCTTTTGTGTCTGCACTCACTTGCTGTCTAGGTGAACAATATCTGTGACATTTTACCTTGAGCTACTTTAAAATATTCTGGAGTAGTGATTTCAAGTAAACAAGAAAGTGGAGAGTAGGTTCCACTGTAATTATTTCTCAGAAATCAGATCACCAAGCAACAAGATTAGATAACAGTGTTTATGCTAGTCTACAATTTCCATCATGCTCAGTTCTAGTACTGAACTACAGCTTCAGAGGTTGCTGAAATAAGCAAGGGAAGTCCAAACAGTGCAGCCAGTTATTCAACCACAAAAACACAAGAGATGCACTTTTCCACTTGTAGCAAAATAGAACTTCAGGCTCAACACCTGCAACAAAGGAAAGGCTCATCTACTAAACAGATGAATAGATGCAATGCTGGAAAGGGGTGCAGGAGCATGGCAAACTGGACATTCCGTTCCCACACTTCAGAAAATAGTCCAACTTCACAGCCAGTCACAGGGAGTAAAGGACAGCTACAATTCCTTACTACTAAGGTGACCAGTGGATAAAAAAAAAATCTCGAAGGTTTGTGATCAGGACTTTCTCCAGCCCTCCTACTGCTGATAATACTGACGGCTTTCCATGACTTCTGCAAATCATGGTGTTTCTGTAAAACAACACAATGCAGTATCCACAAGACCCATGAATTTTTGTTAATCCAGCCCTGATACACTGCTTCTCTTAACTTTCTAAAGGGATGATGACAGCTCCCCTACATCAAGCTGTATTTAATTGTTATCAAGCTTGTCACTCCAGAATGACAGCCACGGAAGTTTACACCAGACATCAAAGGGAAGTGAATGGCTTTACTGTACTTGTAAAGTGTCAAATTTGCAAACTGACACAAAAGTTTCAAAGATTTCTTGTAGTCATCATCAATGCTGCTGTTCAGATTATCACTGGATTGGCCTTCATCTCTTCTTCTTTTCTACGAATTCTTCAGAGTTTGATCTTCTTTACAATTGATTCCCAGCAGCAATTCTCAATTGCTTTCCTCACTTGTTCCCCTTCCCCCCCTAGCATTCTGAATGCACTGGGACCACTAGAAGGTTCGTAAACATACTTTGTTACTGATGTCTACCTCCATTCTGTAGAATTCACATTTCCAGACTTGAAGGCTAAATAAAGCAACACTTCCCAAGTTACAGTTAGCTATCTGTCTGCAGTACTAGCTCCCTAAAGTAATTCTTCTTCAAATAAAAACTATCTAGAATTCCGGAAACTTACGAAGAAGAAGGAAAGAAGACTAAACAACAGGGACAAGTCATATAAAGATATTCTGTGTCACACTCCTTTTGCAATAATTATTTTAATAATAGAACCAGGCTAGACAGAAGAGGGTTCCATCATTTAAAATGGAAAGCTTTCACCTTTCATTTGCAAAAAAGTTTCCTGATAATACATGGCAAATATGAAAATAAGCTTTCCAAGACCTGCCTGTGAATTACACTATGGACTTAATGGCCAATACAAGCCTAGGAAAAAGGTTTTTAGCATTTTAAAACTTTTTAAAGCTTTAATATGTGTTCAGCAGGACATTTAAGATGAAGTCCAAAGTCCTGCTTCATAGGCAAGTATCAGGTTTTGAGTACTATGCATCTTCCTCATACCTACTTTTAATGAAGTTCATGGAACTTCATGATGTTTAGCTTGTTTAGTCTTAGGACTTGCTACGGCTGTTAAGTAACTTTGATATACTGGTATTTATGGGTAGTCACAGTTCAATACAAAGTAGGTTTTCCACATACCTTTAGCAAGGTGGCTGGTTTCAAGTAGTAAGAAAATTCACATACAAAATCATCAGCCAGTATCTCTGGTAAGTTCATGTTTGTTGGAGGTCCTACAGTTCAGAAGACTAGCCTTGCTCACATCATTTTATTTGTTCACGCTTCTCTTCTCACCTGACAATGCTTTTTTTCTCTTTTAAGTAATCACGAATATTTTGCCCCCTACTAGAAGAAACTCCAAATTTGTTTGCTAACTGGAACAGTATCAACTTCACTGAAAGCAGAAATCTTCAGAAATGATTACGTATCAGGCCTTACAAATAATTCATAGTGTTGAAAGTTTACTGTATTTCTAGAACATTTCTCTGTATAACAGGAAGCTTGACATAAACTTCAAAGTTAAAGTTTATTTAGTTTTACTGTTCATAGATTTCCTTGTCATTTGCACCTAGTTACCTAAACAATTATCTCTTCCCCTTCTTCCCACTCCATCATGCACTTTGCTACATGCAAGCTCAATGGCCAGCATGTGCTGACTGATTAGCTGGCAATTAATGTTCTTCTTGCATTTCTTCACTTGAGGCAGTAATTTATCTCTCTTTCTATTCAACTGCTATTTTCCACGAAGTCCACAGAAAATAGTTTTATGTCCCTCTGATTGACAGAATCAGCTAACTGGTTCAACAGGCTGTGATCAGAAAGAGAAGCAGGAAGACAGATGAGCAGAATAACAGCACCAGTCACAACCAACCACTTGAAAGTCTAAAACCACCTTTTACTTGCAAGTTTACTTTGACTTATTAACCCTTCAGCATTCATCATATTTCCAGTTTTAGAAATCTAAACTTTCTGGCACAGGAAGGACTGTTTGAACTTAGCACTGCTCCAGAAAGAGAGCTTAAATCCACCCCTACAAATTGGCTCACATCCTGCATGGATGCAAGGAAGTTCTAATCAGGTTCTTCCAAACATGTGAATGCTAGAAGACTAGCATTCAACATTAGAGGACTTATACTTCTTTTTAAATTACAAAAACAACCCACAAAACCACCACCATCAAAAAACCCTAAAACACACACCACTAACCAAAAAAAACACCACCAAAAGATGCTGGAAGCTGTACTTTCACTTCAGAAAACCAAGTTAGCACTTTTACTTATACTGCTCTGACAGCTCTAAAAAGGAAATAATCATGAAGTACTCTATATCAAAACCAAAAATGAACAGCCCACTGCTCCACCTTTAGAGACAGTCTAGTTAAGGGTTTTATACAACACATACACGTACAACTTTATAGACGGTAGCTTTATTTCAACATTCTAATCCAATACATCAGCTTTTGACACTTCAGATATTTTTTTTTCCTCAAAAGAATAGTACTGTTCTATTGGATGCTAACGCGGTTTTAATACTATTTAAGGTTTATTAAGTAAGGTGTATACAAGATGATTACAATTCTTAGCTGAAGTGATGTGAATGTAACAAGCAGATGAGGCACCTGTAAGAAAGCACATCCAGACCTCCTAACTATGGTCTGCTTGCAAACCAGGAAGCTTTGGCACCAAGTTCAAATATAAACCAGCTTTAGTAAACAAAATATAGGAGAATACACAGCCAAGAATAACAAAAACGAGGAAGTGCTTACCTTGACTCTCCACTACTCTTTCTTACGCTTTCTTCATCACTGTGCCCATTCATTGTAAATATTAATAAGTTTAAAAGTATAAGTCCACTCAGGTTACAAGGTGGATATCAAGAATCCCCTTCTTGGTACTTTAGGTTTTCCAGGTGATGTGTTTGCTCTAGTGTTCTCTGGAAGTATGCAAGATTTATCCCAAAAATACCTAAAATAGTAAAGGAAAACGTTAACACAATTTGAAAGTATGTTTTCAACTAAAAAGATACCAAAAATAACTTGGTCTTTCACTAACCGTGAAAGAATAAATCACATTTGACATCATGTTTTTAACTGAAAAATAGTTTTTTATGTATTATCTGTTCATAGTTGATCATTTTAGCACCATGTTCTTGTAACCCTCCCCCCCCAATTAAAATCTCTCCTGATGTCTATGAAAAATAGAAAAAAAATTTCTCACGAGAAGTACAGATCTTTTTATTAGTTATGCTTAAAAAAATGAAAAAACTAAATTAAATACACAAAATGTGTGAAAGGAAAGACCTGTCTAGCTTTCTTGTTGACTGCAGCTGGGTTCCGGCATACAGGTCATTATGCTCCTTTATGCAACTTTTCATTGATGATGTTATAAAGATGTCAATTTCTGCTGAACTACTAGCTGCAGAATATGAAATGTTATGAAACTATATTCTCTTTAGCATTGAGAGAAGAACAGTTTACTGCATGTCTGCATCCTTGTGGCTTAAGTTTTGCTACAGTACTGGCTTCAGGAGAAGTAGATCTAAATTTTAAAGAAAAACTGCCTACCCGAACATGTAGGTAAAAACCACAGATATTAATGTTCTGCTAAGATCTGCTTAGTAAAAAGTATTTCATGCACAGAACATAGTGGAAGCATTTCCAGATACACATATAACGTTTACATGCACTTGTAGGCGGAGGCAGGAAGATAAAGACTATCCTGTTTAAAACAATTGTCTCCACTAAATCACACAAGCAAGATCCCACAGATGGAATGATCATTATTTCACACACAAGAGTATCTTAAATCACATCACTGCAGTATCCGGTGCAACTACAGAAAGTTTGGGCTCGCAGTCAATGGCCTGCAAGTATAAACTCGCTGATAAAGTGCAGCCCCTCTCACAGATTTAGTGGTGTGAAAGTGTTTAGGGGCTCGCCTGATGACTGCCTGCCTGCCCCGCGGTGCTCTCTAACATGCAACCGCCCAAAGCATGGCTCATCCGAGGGCGGGGGAGCCTCGCTCCGGGGTGCGAAATGCCCTGCGCTCACGCACCATCTCAGACGCTTGGGCTACTCCGGCCAGCAAACAAAGGCGGTGAGGGAGGGGAAAGTGATAGAAAGGAGGCCTGTAATCCCGAGGGGCCGCGAAGCGAGGTCGGGGACCCCACGACGACGAAGCAGCGCCGGGCGGCTCCCCGGAGCCCGGCCACAAGCCCACGCTCTGCGCCGCCCGGCAGCAAGCTCCCTGCCGCCTGCCCTCCCGCGCGTACAAAGCACCTCCTCGTTCCAGGGCCCAGTACCCTCTGAACCCCGGGAAACACCTCCAGCGGCGGCGAAACTTGCTCCCAGCCACCCGCTTCCGGCTCTGCGGCGATCCTCGCCCCGGCCGTCCGCACTGCGCTCCCGCACAGTGCTGCCCACCCCCACAGTGCTCCCGTGGGAGCCGGGGCCAGCGTTGCCTCCCACCCTCGGAGCGGGCCCTCCGCTAGCGGCGCGGCCTGCACAAGTGCCACTCCCGGCCAAGGCTCCCTCGCATGTCCCCAAGGCCGCAGCTGTCCTCCATGCTCGATTCTCCCGGCGCCCCCCATGGCCACAGCACAGCCACGGCCGTTCTCCAGCCTCCTGGGCGGCTCGGCACTGGCTCCCCCCGCAGGAGCCAGCGAGAGCGGCTAGACACCGGCTGCCCGCCTCGGCCTTCGCAGCTCCCTCCTCCCGCGGGAAACAGCGAGCAGGCCTAAGAACCCAGGCCCATCTTGGGCATCCATTCCCACCTGGCCGACAGGGTCCCGGGGCCCCATCTCCTCAGCACCGGCCGCCCCCATTCCATCTTCGGAACCCACACCACTCCTGGCCGGCGAAAGGGAGAGAGGCCATGGCGGGCCTGTGCTTACCTGCGTGCGCCCGGCCCGGCCTTCCCTCAGGGCCGCCCCGGCCCGAGGCTGCGCTACGCCACACGGGGAGGTTCGTGCCGCAGCCCAGGGTCGGGGGCTGCAAGCGCGGCAGGGCCTAGGCCGCCGCTCCTCCCGCTGGCCGCCGGCCCCTCGCAGCCCCGCGCGGTGGGCTCACTCGCCGGATCGAACAATAGGGCCCCGAACCAGGGAGGGAGAACCAGAGTGGGCGCTGCGCCGCTCTGCTCCGCCGCCGCTTCCTAAGTCCTTCCGACCGCCGCCATCATGCTGCCGCTCCGCTGAGCCTCCCCCTCCCTCGGTCGGATGGAAACCCCGGGCGTGATGTCAGCCCTGCGCCCTGGGACCGACCGGCAGGAGGAGGAGGAGCCGTGGCCGGAGGCGACGGACAGCGCCGCCGGGCCGCTTGGAGGAGGGCGGTGAAGGCAGGATGGGCCACTCACCGCGCCGGGGGCCTGCGGGGCTGGCGACAGCGCCCGCCCTCGCTGTCCTGCCGCAGGGAAGGGGCGCGGGGGCCTCTGCAGCTCCCAGCCCTGTGTGCAGGCGCCGGGCGCCGCAACCCGAGCGGTGCGGCCGCAAGCCCGGCACAGGTCGCCCATTAACTTTCTGCGCAAGAAGTTTTTGTGTTTGCTCTGAAGTTTTCGGTGTAGAATCACAGTCCGGCGACAAACAGGACTGCATTTCTTAGTCTAACTACGTAGTTACAAGTGGTACCGGCGTGTATTTATGAAGACTCGGCGTGGTGCTCCTGGGGGTTCGCTTGTCTCTGTGAGAACTATTCTCTTGCTGGGGACTGGGCTTCTTCCATTCCAGAACCTAGCACCCACTCTTTTCAAAATAATTAACGTGAGCTGTATGCTTAATGTGCCTCACGTTCGTCATCGAACAAATAAAACTATGCCCCCACCCCCCCAAGAAAAATGTCATGTAAGTTGTGTGTCCAAATGTTTCCAGAGTGGCAAAGTAGTGGCAGTTTAATGCAGGAGTATGCTGCAAAAAACTCAACGTCGCAGCCAAACCCAGCACTGGAAAGATGAAGCAGCCTACCTGCCTCCTCCCGTTCGGAGGCACATGTACACAGTTCTGCTTTGTCACTCTAAAGGAGGATTGTGGGGTGATTGCTGACTGACATCTGGCACCAGACGTTTGGACATTTAATTGTTTAGCACCCTGCAAGAGTGAAAGAGGTCAAGATCAGCATCAAAACACAGTTTGCTCGTCAGCAACAGGAAGCTCGAAGGAAGGGAGTCACTGTGTGGGTATACTAGAAGAAGGTGGTTACAACAGCTGTCAAATGAATTCAAGCTTGAAGAGTTGTGTTGGCTAAGAGCCAACGTCTGAGCCAGTCAGTCAGCTGGAGACCTCTCAGCCTATAGCTTACCTCATGGTTGCATTTCCAGGGTGAGCAGCGCTTGTCTCAATGCTCAGTGGTGGCTGGGCAGCCAATGAACTTGCCACCCTTCAGCTGGGCTGCTGGGGTTTCCTGGAGCTATACCTTCAGCCTACCAAGCAGGTTGTGAGATTGGCTGCCACGCACAGCGACTTGCCGTTTGAGGAGCACTAGAGGCTAGAGGAAGCGTATACACGGGTCTGAAGCACCATGTAGGAAAGTACCCCAAAATCTCAGTGGCTGATGGCAGAGAATATTTTTTCCCCCTAGAGTTAAAAAAAAATGCACCTGGAGTGCTCAGACAAGAAAACAGCTTCAAAGCTTACAAGAAGGCTGTATTACACTATGTTAATCATTGAAGCCCAAGTCAGCTTAAGGGAGAGTATTTTCTTGTGATGAACAAGAGTGCTGCAAGATCAATGGACTGAAGTTTAAATTCAAGAGTGTCAAAATGAAAGTAACTGTATTAAATTAAAGTGATTAATAACAAAACACCTTACCAAAGATAGCTTAGACTCTAATGGAAGGATTTTTATTACTGTTAGGGATTTGTTAATTTGAAGGAAAGAAACAGTAGACAGCCACTGCCTTGTTCAACCAGATAGGACAGGCCTTATGCAGAAATGATGGACTAAAGCAGTTACCTGCAGCAAGCGGGAGGTAAGACCAAATTGATAAGAATTCTGGTACATGCAAAGTGTTAGGTGTACAAATGATGTGACTTACATAGATTAATAATTTGAGTTACATTAGATTAATAATTTGAGTTACATAGAATATAACAAAACAGTTTTAACTGAGTTTTAGAGCCGGTTGCAAAACTCTCGTAGGTCAATACAGATATGTAAATATGTAACTCAAATATTTATTAACAATATGATCCACAGAATCAGTAAAACCTTCAATAATTCAGCTCCACCTAAATACAAATAAAAGGGAATACATTAATTTAGCATCCTTTTCTGTTCACAGAATCTCTCTTGCAAAATGCTACACTTTCTCTAGTTGGAGATATATAAAACATGCTCAGGGAAGAAAGGAGCTTGGGGGACCCCAAAAAAAGAGAAAATTAAATACATTCCAGTTGCTTAGCTACAGAATACACTCAATTCTTGTTAACCATCCAAAAAGCTTCACATCAATAAAGAAGGCAGATGTTAGTCAAATTCCTCTATTTTTGCTATCCAGCTTCCTCTCTTCAAGTTTCTAATTATTTACAGAGATACAGTGACTTTCATCTTTCTCTTTGTTTCTCCTCCTTCCTACCACTCTGTAAGAAATCATGTGTGGAAAAGTTTTACTCTGATAGAAAATATCTCTCCAGGCTGCTGCTTTGAGCCATGTGCATGATTTCGTTTTGATACATGTTGATCTTTAATCCATAGTAACATCAACAGTAGCAATCAACTTCTGTTAAGAAATGAAAGTAAAGTAGTATTCCTGTAAGTCAAATTAGTTGGTTTAGCCATTAGTACTGGAATTAACAAAAACTACCTGTTCCTTCAGGATAAGAATTAAGGGAGAAAGCCAAGGTTTTCCATTTCACGTGGCAACTATTACTTTGTCCTTTGCATGATTAGAGTGACTGTTGTGACAGTTTCTACATTTAAATGTTGATCACACTCTATATACAAAGTTTCCTTTTCAGGTTGAGGCCCTGTATCTTCAAGCATTTTAAATATGTGCATAATTTCCTGGCATTCCTCTGAGTAATTAAGGCCTGTGCTTCATTAAGATGGTCATATTTTGCAAGATTGTCTACATGGTAGGAAGTTATGACTATACGTGTATTAAGTGTATTTGTAATAACTTGTTTTAGCTATCGAAAGTAACTAACTGTGAACATATGACAGAATGAACATTAGCATAAATTAATAATCAGAGTTAGTGCTAGAGAATTTCACCAACAGCAGTTTCAAGATTTTAAAATTGTTGTCACATATGGTTCTGTTTGCAGATACACAGCACCTTTATCCTCTTCACAGTTACATGCAGCCCAGCATGTCAAATGTCCTTGGACAGCCGCCTCGCTGTTGCTAGAAGGTTCTGGAGTGGGCAATGCTGTTTTAGATTAGTTAAGCAAGACAAACATGCTTGCACCTGCTGTGAACACCTTTTTGCCAGGAAGGCATTTATGTGTAAACTTTACCATAACCTGTTACTATTGGGTAGTCTGCTATAAGCAGTCTTTTTTTTTTTTTTTCATTTTCTCCTCTCCTCTCCTCTCATCTCCTCTCCTCTCATCTCCTCTCCTTTTTTTCTTCTTTTTTTTCCACTTTCATTTTTCTTTTTCTTTCAGGACTTCAACACTAGTAGTTTTCATATCCAAGTTAATAAGGTTAAACCTGCCTCCTTTCCAATGAGCATTAATCCTTAGCTTTTACAGTTGCATGATTTAGTTAGAGATGTGAGGTCTTTCTAAAATACTTCCTGACTGTAGCAGACACAATAGCCTGTGTGCTCACTAAATGAATTGTCTCCTGAACACAGCAGTTAAAAATACTAGCCTACACTTTGCAACCCAGGAGATAACCCCCATTCCCTAAGTCTTCTAAATATGTCCCAAAGTGCTGTTCCCCAGGATGCAACTGCACACACCCTTTCATTCGTGTTTGAGAAACAGAGGTACCTCACATTTGGTAACCTCGCTTGGAGTCATTGCAATATGAGGCAAGCTTAAGCTTAAGCAGAATAGATTTCTGTTCCAGCAGGATACGAATTTAACACCTAATTACTCAACTTGGAAGAAGTATATATTTTTAGTTCTATTTTAATTAATAGCCTTCTTAGCTTCTTCAGTTTCCTTCACCTAGATTCTTTTGGTAGAATTTCTCAGTTGCCTTGGAAATCTCCTTTGAAGGTGTGATTTCACAATGATGAACTGGAGTTCAAGCTGCTGTGATCCCATCCTCTTGTCTGCCACACCAGCTGAAAACTAGCCCAACTCAAAAATGATTGCTTTCTGGCTACTTTGTCTTTCTGAACTAGTTCACAACAGCTGCACATGCAGTGATCTTTGTGCAGTAGGACAGTAGCAGCAATTGATACTTAAGGTGGTTAGAAATTGCTGCAGCAGTTTCTGGAGAGACAGATATTTCTTTCACGTCAGAACCTGTTTGTATTGCATCTTTAACCAATTCCTTGTTTCCCAAATGGCATAGTAAAGTAAGCATGACGTTCCTATATTAGCAGCATTTCACGACATAAGTAATGCTGACTTCTGTTACACATAGCTTTTCGTCTGTATCAAGAAACATGTGACACATGACATTTTAAGAACAGATGGACAAAGCTTTTTTTTTGTGTGCTTGCAGCCCAGAAAGCCAGCCATATCCTGGCCTGCATCAAAAGAAGTGTGGCCAGCAGGTTGAGGGAGGTGATTCTCCTGCTCTGCTCCACTCTCATGAGACTTTACCTGGAGTACTGCATTCAGCTCTGGGGCTCCCAACATAACAAGGACATGGACCTGTTGGAGCGAGTCCAGAGGAGGGCCACAAAGATAAACAGAGTGCTGGAACACCTCTGCTATGAAGAGAGCTGGGTTGTTCCGCCTGCAGAGGAGAAGGGTCTGGGGAGACTTCCAGTACCTAAAGGGCACCTACAAGAAAGCTGGAGAAGGACATTTAATAAGAGCATGCAGTGATAGAACAAGGAGTAATGGCTTTAAACTAAAAGAGTGTAGATTTAGATTAGATATGAGGAAGAAATTATTCACCATGAGAGTGGTGAGGCACTGGAACAGGTCACCTGGAGAAGATGTGGATACTCCATCCCTGGAAGTGTTCTGGGCCAGGTGTGATGTGGCTTTGAGCAACCTGGTCTAGTGGAAGATGTCCCTGCCCATGCCAAGGGGATTGGAACTAGATGATCTTTAAGGGGCCTTGCAACCCAAACCATCCTATGATTCTATGAGTGTTACAGAAAAGCTATCACCCATGGCAATAAGCTGTCTTCTTCTGAAACTGTATTACAGGTTTCTGTCATCTCAGGATGTGGATGAGAATATTTATTGTGCCTAAGGTGTCACTGATTTACCCCACTCTTGTCCCTGTGGTGTTCTTGAGTTGGATCTGTGCTTGTAGACAAAACATAATCAATACATGATCCAAGTTAGGTGCACTGTTATGCAATCAGCACAATCCATTTCAATGTCTATATTTGCAGGTTATTTACCTTAACAAATGGTTTTAACAGTAGTAGTCATTCATGTTTATCACAGTATCTTATGTTAAATCAAAGATTTATCATTGTTCTATTCTTAGCATTTAGAAGCTCTTCTGGACAACGAAGCTTTTTTCCTTTTTAAAGTAGTGAAGCCTTAAATACTGGATCTAGCAGTCCTTAGTGTGAGACACAAGAAATATCCTTGATGTTTAACTATGTGCTAAGTTATGTAGTGATTTCTTCCCTTTTTCTTACCTTCTTTCTAAACAACTCCCCCACCACACTTAGTACTTTGATTTTTCTCCTTTTACTCTTCAACTCATTCTAAAACATGTCCCAAAGATCCCAAATATCACAATACTAGATAGAATACAACAACAAAGATTTCTTTTCTCCTCAGTAGATGTGACATGCAGCAGGCATAGACTGTGCAGTGCATGGAAACTGGAATTATGGAAGAAAAAAAAAATCTAGTGGCTAGTTAAATAAATTGGCTAAATTTGACCAACTAAGCATAGTTTTAAAAATAATGTATTTATAAATTTCTTACATTATTTATACAATCCCTTAAAATATGTAAGTACATTGGCTTTAAGTAAATTATTTTCAAGTTAAAATGTAACAGCTTCAACTGGCAAAAGTGTATATACAAATTTTCTTAACTATATGTGTTTAATTAAATTGAACAACAAACTGATAATTGGGTAAGTATGATTCAAGTCTTTATTTACACCTCATATATAGTACAATTAAATAAACCTTTTACAAATTTCTGCCTTGCCTGGACAGAGTATCTCTACATGATTGGAATATATGAATAGAAACATTGAATCAGTACATTAACGGAATGTTTTGCTGAAAAGACCAAAGAATTAATCAAAACACTGACATTTAAATGGCTAGAATGAGGCTTTAAAACAAACATCCATCAGGACAGCTGAGAAAAGTTCACACTGTTCTTTAGACTACTGTTCTGTTTGATCTCTCTAGATTACCATTGATTTGTTGCAGGCATTATTATCTCCAAAAGCAGCTGCAAGGTGTAGATCTTGCCTGCCTTATAAGCATGGGGTCTGTCAGTGTTATTTTCTCAATGTTTAGCTAAAGAAAGTGTGAGCGGAGATTGAAGTAAACTTTCTTTTTTCTCCCTCTTAGGCAATAACTCGTGGTATTTTTAAGATACAGACAAACTCGTGACTATTTCTTGCAGAAATAACAGTAGGCTGCTTTAGACTGTGTTCTGGAGTAGGAAAAAGAAATTAATTCCTGGAGACTTACTTAACCACAGTAAGCACTTCTGTGTTGCAGATAAAAATAATAAATCTAGCATACAGAGTTAAAGAAGAAACTTAGAGTAATGATCCTTCAAGTTATGAGCAGCCTTTGTGTAAAGAATTGCCAGATGGTAGTTTTAAACACAGCTATTTTGTTGTTCTCATACCATTTTTACAGCCTTTTTTCATTCAAGACAGAATGATCATATGCATAATAATTATTTCAGAGGATTTTTAAAATAAATAAAAAACTTCTCTGTTGAGAAGAAAAAGAGCTTGTAATGCAGTCAATTCTAGATTTTTCATTTGTTTAATTATGCTTTGGAATCCGATAACGAAAACAGTAGACTATTTTCTCTTAATTGCCTCTGATGTCTTCATTCTGTGATGATATAGCCAGTCTTTAGTTTCCAATAGTTTTGGTGTGTCTGGAAAGGGAAGGACATTTTTGGATATGAATGGAATGAGGATGGCCTTGCTTTGTTGTGATTTTATTTATCTTTGGCCTATGCTTTCAATTCTTCCCACTCTGTTTTCAACAGTCTCAGATTGTTCTGCTTATGAAGGTACAATTATGGCTGTTACTGTAATTATTAAAAGTTGTAGCCTTAGCCCATGTCCATATTAGGAACCTGATAGCTTTAGGTCTGTGCTTTTTTGTTTGCTTGTTTGTGTTTTGCTGTTGTTTTAGCTTTTGTGGCGAGGAAGGGGTGGGAGCTGGAGCAGGAGGGCGACACACACAGGTTTACTATGTACAAAAACCAAGAGGCTAGACATTCTAAAGACAGAGTAGGTGGCATGGAATACCTACCTCAGAACTTCAAGAATGAGTACGTGAGTTAAAAGGAAAAACTACTAGGAAAATGGCTGCTCCAGTTTACAGAAGGGGCAGAAGAGATTCTGATGCTCTTGAAGGAACCTCTAATTCACACCCAGAGACTGTGCAAAACAGAAATTAGAGGGGGCCTGTCTCCAGCCAGGCGGAGGAAAGAGACAACAGAGTTTATTGGACTGTACAGATATGATGGCCTGGTACAACACACCCCCAGGAGTACAAGGCTTTGGTGGACACTGGTGCTCAGTGCACGATAATTCCTTCCAACTATAAAGGAACACAATCCATCAATATTGTTGGAGTGACTGGGGGATCCCAGGAACTGACTGTTGTAGAGGTTGAAATGAGCCTAACTGGAAAAAACTGGCAAAAGCATCCTATTGTGACTGGTCCAGATGCTCTGTGCATCCTTGGCATAGACTACCTCAGGAGAGGGTATTTTAAAGACCCAAAAGGGTATAGGTGGGCATTTGGTATAGCAGCTGTGGACACTGAGAATATTGAACAGCTGTCTGATTTGCCTGGTCTTTCAGACGACCCTTCTGTTGTAGGACTGCTGATGGTTGACGATCAGCAGGTGCCAATTGCTACCATGATGGTGCATCGCCGGCAATATCGCACCAATCGAGACTCTTTGATTCCTATTCAGAAGTTGATTCGTCAACTAGAAAGCCAGGGTGTGATCAGTAAGACTTGCTCACCTTTTAACAGCCCAGTTTGGCCAGTGTGTAAGTCTAGTGACAAGTGGAGACTAACTGTAGACTATCATGGCCTGAATGAGGTTACACCTGATTGCTGCTGTGCCTGATATGCTAGAACTGCAATTTGAACTGGAGTCAAAGGCAGCTAAGTGGTATGCCACAACTGACATTGCTAATGCATTTTTCTCTATTCCTCTAGCAACAGAATGCAGGCCGCAGTTTGCTTTCACCTGGAGGGGCACTCAGTACACATGGAATCGCTTGCCCTAGGGGTGGAAACACAGTCCTACCATCCGCCATGGACTGGTTCAAACCACGCTGGAACAAGGTAAAGCTCCAGAACACTTGCAATATATTGATGACATCATCATATGGGGCGACATAGAGAAAGAAGTCTTTGAGAAAGGTGAGAGAATAATTCAGATTCTTCTGGATGCTGGTTTTGCCATAAAACGAAGCAAGGTCAAGGGACCTGCACGAGAGATCCAGTTTTTAGGAATAAAATGGCAAGATGGTCGTCGCCAGATCCCAATGGATGTGATCAACAAAATTGCAGCTATGTCTCCAGCTACTAATAAAAAGGAGACACAGACTTTCTTGGGCATTGTAGGTTATTGGAGAATGCATATTCCTGACTCCAGCCAGATTGTGAGCCCTCTCTATCGAGTGACTCGTAAAAAGAACCAATTGGAGTGGGGCCCTGAACAATGACAGGCCTTTGAACAAATTAAGTGTGAGATAACTCATGCGGTGGTTCTTGGACCAGTTCAGACCAGACTAGATGTTAAAAATGTGCTCTACACTGCAGCCGGAGATAATGATCCTACCTGCAGCCTCTGGCAGAAAGCATCAGGAGAAACCTGAGGTCTACCTTTAGGTTTTTGGAGTTGAGGTTACAAAGGATCTGAGGCCAACTATACTCCAACTGAAAGAGATACTAGCAGCATATGAAGGTGTCTGAGCTGCTTCAGAAGTGATTGGTACTGAAGCACGGCTCCTCCTGGCACCTCAACTGCCGGTGCTGAGCTGGATGTTCAAAGGCAAAGTTCCCTCTACACATCATGCAATCGATGCTACGTGGAGTAAATGGATTGCATTAATCACGCAACGAGCTCGAATTGGAAGTCCCAGTCACCCAGGGATCTTGGAAGTGATTACAGACTGGCCAGAAAGTAAAGACTTTGGCATGTCACCAGATGGGGAGGAAGTAACACATGCTAAAGAAGCACCACTGTATAATACACTTTCAGAGACTGAAAAGCAGTATGCACTGTTCACAGATGGATCCTGCCGTGTTGTAGGAAAACATCGAAGGTGGAAAGCTGCTCTGTGGAGTCCCACACAACGAGTTACAGAAGTCACTGAAGGACAAGGTGAATCTAGGCAATTTGCAGAAATAAAAGACATCCAGCTGGCCTTGGACATTGCTGAACGAGAAAAGTGGCCAGTACTTTATCTCTATACTGACTCATGGATGGTAGCAAATGCCTTGTGGGGGTGGCTACAGCAATGGAAGAAAAGCAACTGGCAACGCAGAGGTAAACCCATTTGGGCTGCCACACTGTGGCAAGACATTGCTGCTCGGCTAGAGAGCCTGTCTGTGAAAGTTCATCATGTAGATGCTCGTGTGCCTAAAAGTTGAGCCACCGAGAAACATCAAAACAACCAACAAGCGGATCAAGCTGCTAAGATTAAAGTAGCTGAGGTGGACTTGGACTGACAACATAAAGGTGAACTTTTCCTAGCTCGATGGGCCCGTGATGCTTCAGGGCATCAAGGTAGGGATGCAACATATAAATGGGCTCGCGATCGAGGGGTGGACTTAACTATGGACACTATTTCACAGGTTATTAATGAATGTGAAACTTGCGCCGAAATCAAACAAGCTAAACGGTTAAAGCCTGTATGGTGTAGGGGGGTGATGGTTAAAGTATAAGTATGGAGAGGCTTGGCAGATTGATCATATTACACTTCCACAAACACGTCAAGGTAAGCGCTACGTACTTACAATGGTAGAAGCAACCACCCGATGGTTGGAAACATATGCTGTACCCCATGCTACAGCCCGGAATATGATCTTGGGCCTTGAAAAGCAAGTCCTTTGGCGACATGGTACGCCAGAAAGAATTGAATCAGACAATGGTACTCATTTCAAAACCAGTCTTATAGACAATTGGGCCAAAGAACATGGTATTAAGTGGGTATATCACATTCCATAGCATGCACCAGCTTCTGGGAAAATTGAAAGTTACGATGGTTTGTTAAAAACTACACTAAAGGCACTGGGTGGTGGAACCTTTAAAAACTGGGATTCACATTTAGCAAAAGCCACTTGGTTGGTCAACACTAGAGGATCAACCAATCGAGCCAGGCCTGCCCAATCAGAAATTCTACGTACTGTAGAAGGAGATAAAGTCCCTGTAGTACACATGAACAATATCTTAGGAAAGGCAGTTTGGGTCACTCCTGCCTCAGACAAAGGCAAGCCCATTCGTGGGATTGTTTTTGCCCAAGGACCTGGCAGCACCAGGCGAGTGATGCTTAAGGATGGAGAAGTTCGGTGTGTACCTCAAGGGGATTTGATTTTAGGTGAAAATATTCAATACTGAACTGCATGATGTTAATTGCCATACTAACAGTGTTTAATAAGTGTCTTTCAGATCAAGACAGTGGTGATGAAACCAGAGCTAGCTTCTTTGAGTGGCGTCTGACAACTTCTTCAAAGTTGATGTCTTTAACCCACAAACAGTGGTCATGAGATGCACTAAATGTACTATTTTTCCTGCCCTGGGAGACTGTTGTGATAAATGAACTTAATGAACTCTTCGAAGGATGGTCCATGGACTAAGAGAATGATGAATTACACCTGTGTATATATGTACATATGTGTATATATATATAGTAGTAGTGATTAATTAGATTGTATTGATAAGGTCTAAGTATGCCATGAATGGCATGTCATAAGGGGAGGAATGTCCTGGTTTTCTTAAAAACAAGTTTCTCTTTTAGTGAATTTCCCTGTCAGCTAAAGTCTTCTTACTAAGCGCAGTTTTCCTGAAAGTTAGAGACACGTTTTGGTAGACATAGCTATGGAATGCAAGGTCATTGATAATGATGCATCTCACGAGATGTGCAAGCAGGAGGTGAACTGAAAATTGACCAACTAAAGTATTCCATCCCATTCATGTGATACTTCATATAAAAGTGGGGGATCACGAGGATTGCGTTCCTTTTCCTTATGGCCGACATTGGGAGAGGACCTTGCAAGTTGTCCCTGCGAACTGAGGCCTAGTGACAGACTGAATCCAGTTCCGGTTGGCTGCATGGTCCAGTCCAGGACTTTGGGTGCCAGCTCTACATCTGCCGGAGCAGTTGCCGGGACTTTCAAGATTGGTTTTGTATATTTTGTATTATTTTCTCTATTTTTATTGGTAGCATTAGTAAAACATTTTTAATTTTTCCAGCTCTCTTCTCTCTGTCCTTCTTTCCCTCCCAATCGCCTGTCCTTAGTGGGAAGGGGGGAGAGGGAGGGGCTGAAGGGGGAAGGCGGGGGACAGGAGGTTAACAATACATCTGCCATGGTTTTATTGACACTCCGCAATCAAACCACAACACTAGTGTAGATTGCCTTTTTCAGGGTTTGCAACAATAATATAATACAGGTTTGTTCATCTGCTGCCTTTCTTGCATGCTGGTGTATAATGAACTTCTATTTGTCTCCTTCCAGATCAGTCCTCCCAAATTCAGCTCATTGGCCAGCTGGCCTGGCCGGTAGAGCGTTGGCCAGATAAACATGGCAGGTAGAGTGCCACAGCAAAAGCTATGGTATTGGGCAGCTGTCAGGAAATATGCACCTTTGATTTAATGAACTCGCACCACAAGGCATTTTCTGTGCTGCAGGCCTTCCTCTTTGACCATATATTACTGGGAACCTGTTTTTCATTTGGTAAGTATTATTGTTGTGTGACCTTATACATAAAATGTCCATTCTTTGTAACATGTTACTGTAGCCTTAGATTTTCTAATTCACTGGAAGTTAAGAGGCATAAGGTGTCATAGCTATATGCCACTGTGTATAACACTATATTTACACCTGGAGCTCATCTGCACAGGTATTCCAGTGACAAGCCTCCCCTACTCATATCCCGATCTGATGTAGCTAACACTACAGACATCTACAAATGCAGATGTTTGGAACTTCCCCTTGGCTACAAAAAGGCTACTCTTACCCATCAAGTTTAACAAACCATCATGTTACACTAGTATAGTTATTATACTTGGCCAAAACCTTGAATGTTGTGTGTGCTGGGTTGGCAAAGATAGGGTTAATTTCCACAGATAACTGGAGGAATGACACAGCCAGGACAGGTGGCCCAAAACTAGCCAAAGCGGTATTCACAGAATCACAGAAGGGTTGGGGTTGGAAGTGACCTCTGGAGATCATCTAGTCCAGCCCACCTGCTAAAGCAGTCACCTAGAGCAGGTGGCACAGGAATGTGTCCAGGCGGGTTTTGAATGTCTCCAGGGAAGGAAACTCTACAACCTCCCTGGGCAGCCTGTTCCAGTGCTCTATCACCCTCAAAGTAAAACAGTTTCTCCTCATGATCAGGTGGAACTTCTACGCTTCAGTCTGTGCCCATTAGCCCTCATCCTATCATTTGGCACCACTGAAAAGAGTCTGGTCCCA
The DNA here is from genome assembly GCF_036013445.1 of Caloenas nicobarica. Classification (NCBI taxonomy): domain Eukaryota; kingdom Metazoa; phylum Chordata; class Aves; order Columbiformes; family Columbidae; genus Caloenas; species Caloenas nicobarica. The sequence continues at coordinate 42,082,720 of NC_088284.1, read as the reverse complement.
TCCTCTTGACACCCACCCTTGATGTATTTATAAGCATAAAGAAGATCCCCTCTCCGCCTTCTCTTCTCAAGGCTGAACAGACCCAGCTCTCTCGGTTTCTCCTCATAAGAAAGATGCTCCAGACCCCAAACCATCTTTGTAGCCCTTCACCTGACTCCCTCCCGCAATTCCTTGTCCTTCTTAAACTGGGGATCCCAGAACTCGGCACAGTACTCCAGATGTGGCCTCAGCAGGGCAGAGTACAGGGGGCGGATAACCTCCCGTGACCTGCTGGTCACACTTTTCCTAATGCACCCTAGGATGCCACTGGCGTTCTTGGCCACAATGGCACATGGTTGACTCATGGTCAGCCTGTTGTCAACCAGGACTCCCAAGTCCTTCTCAGCAATGCTGCTTTCCAGGAGGTCAAGCCCTAACCTGTACTGGTGCCTGCGGTTATTCCTCCCCGGCTGCAGGACCCTACGCTTGCCCTTGTTGAATTTCATCAGGTTCCTCAATACCATATAATGGTATACCATATAATACCATATAATGGTATACCATATAATACCATATAATGTCATGGTCAGTTATAAAACGGGAGCTGGCCATGGGTGGAGTCTCTCTTGCTGCTGGGGAGTGGAGTGGTCTGCGTTGCTCTCCATTCTCTCTGGACTGTGTGGTTTAGTGCTATTGTGTTTCAGGTGTGAGCTGCTTTCCAGAATGGGGATGAGGTTTCAGCTTGGGCTGTTGTCGGGAGACCACAATTGCTGCTTTGGAGGAATTGTTTGCTTGGAAAAGGTGACTAGCAATACTGGGATTACCACATGATGAGATACTGTGCTGTGTATCTGACCCACGAGTTTTGCCTTTTGTTTTCCCATTCTCCCCTGCTCCCACCAGGGGCAGGGGAGTAGGAGGTGAGCAACAAGTGGTTTTAGTTGCCGGCTAGGCGGGGCTGGGGCTAAGCTACGACATTTGTGCCTCTTGCATACTAGAATAATGCCATTTTCTCCCTGTAACAACATAAATCATGTGTTGCCTTAGATTTGGTTCAAGGTGTATAACATAGTGGGTTTTTTTCCTCTCAGTTTTACCAGTATAATGTGTAGGTCATGCTAGCAGTTATACTAACAGTCTTTTACTACTTCAGTATTTTTAGGTGGAAATAAGTTTATAAAAAGTAACTGAGCATTTTCAGTGTTTGAGTATTCAATTTAGACTAGCTTCGAGAAGAGTGGACAGCTGACTAATTTGAGCATGTAGGAGTTCAACTCAAAGCTAAGGTGGTTACTAACCCTACTGCTGACAGAAAAATAGACCAAAGAAATCAAAGGAATAATATGTGAACTATTTATTTCAATTACTAAAGGGAGGGTAAACAGGTGCTCAGTCTGAAAGAGGAATTATGCTTCTGTATTTAACCATACAACATACAAAACATGCAGAGGTCTACTGAAAAGGCCTGCATTATATTGCTGTATACAATAGTAACAGTTGGGAGTAAGTGCATAACTTGCTCTTTGACATAGAGAGTGGTGAAAAACAATGATTTTGAAGCTGAGAATAGTTTCAACAAATGTGAAATATATTCACTTCTTCAAAGTGTTTGTACTGTCATTAAGAATTCGTTCCTCAAAATATTCTTCTGAGGCAGTATTACCTCAAGTTATAGTAAGAAAAAGAAGACTTTAAGTACTTAGACTACAAATGAGAAATAAAGTGATACAATAACAGCAGAAGAAAAAATCTACAAAATATTAATCTGCTGGGAATTTACATCAAGAGACTAAAGATATAACAATGTCTCTGCATCTATTTTCTCAAGACACTAATTGCATAATTCATTTTACTGCTAATGCTAATAAAAAAGGGCAATGGGACCTTCTCAAATTTTGAGGACTTGTCCTAGTTCACTAACATATTGAAATGTAGATCATTGTCTTAGAGTCTTAACCTCCAAGCTAGCAAAAAAGTTCTTTCTCAAGTTACAGATATTGTGTTTTAATTCTTCTACCAAAATATTATAGAAGTCAATGACTGCAGAGCTCAAAACTCACTTCTGCAGGAAGAAACACCTTAGAGCCAGGAATCTGTTAAGTGAAGTAGAAAAGGTCTAAGTCAATCCTAAAACCCAAAAACCAGTAAGAGACATAACTTTGCTGTCAGGCTACCATATGAGACCCCACTGTCTGGTCACAAAAGGCAAGGAAATAGGAAGAGAGGGTTCACGTCCTAGAAAATACCAAGCTGTATGTGAGACCAGGAGCAGAAAAGATAAAGGTCTGTGAGTTCATAGCAGGTGTGAACTGTAGAGGCAAATTAGAAAGCGGCATAGACTTGCTTAGAAGGTGGCATGGCTAAGGAGAAATTGTAATATGAATTATAATATTTCCTTGTTTGTTTCTGCTACAGTCTGTAATTTTAAGTAAATAAGTTATTTTGTCCTTGTAACTTGTCTGTCAATGAAACTGAATATTTCTATGTGACTCTTCTATTTCCTCATGGTGACGAACTCCACCACATGTGGTGGGTAGACCTTGGCTGGCTGCCAGATGGCTACAGAGCTGCTCTCTCACTCCCCTGTGTCGGCAGCATGGGGAGAAAATAAGATGAAAATCTCATGAGTTGCGATAAAGACAGGAATATCACTTACTAATTGCCATCACAGGGGAAACAGACTAGGCTTGGAAAAGATGAGTCTAATTTATTGCCAGCTAAAATAGAGTTGGATGGTGAGAAACAATGACAAAACACCTAAACCACCTTCCCTTCACCCTCCTGCTTTTTTGCAGGCTCGACTTCATTCCTTCGCTCCCAGCTCCTCTACCTCCTCTCCCTGAGAAACGCAGGGATATGGGGAATGGGACATGGGATCAGTCCATAACAGTTCCTCTCTGCCACTCCCACCTCTTCACGCTCTTCTCCTGCTCCAGGTTGGGTCCTTCCCATGGAATACAGTTCATCACAATCTACCCTAATGTGGGTTGTCCGTGGGCTACAGTTCCTTCAGGATAAACCCACTCCGGTGTGGACTGTCCATGGGCTGCAAGGGAATAACACTTCCAATGAAGTGTCTCCGACAGGGTGCAGGGGCATCTCTGCTCTGGTGCCTGGAGCACCTCCTCGCCTCCTTCATTGACCTTCATGTCTGCAGGGCTGTTTCACATATTTCTCACTCCTCTCTATCAACTGTTGTGCAGTGGTTTTTACTATTTCTTAAATAAATTTTCCTTGAGATGGCACCATCTTGGATGGGGGTCTCAGCTGTGCCCCATGATGGGTCCGTTTGAGCTGGCTGGAATTGATTGTCTGGCACGGGGCATCCCCAGCCTCTCCTCACAGACGCCACTCTTGCAGTCCACCCCAACTACCAAAATGTTGCCTTGTAGCTCAAACACACTAAGATATTGGGTCATTTTCACAGTAACCAGAACTCCAGCAAGGTTTCGTATTATAACATGACTTGAGCTACTCAAGCTGCTTGAGAGCTGGTACTCCAAAATTCTGAAAATAAGAAGTATTTTTCTGGTGGCCGACAGTATCTGGATGTGCATCCAATTAATAGTGGCACTCCTGAGCCTCAAAGGGTGTGTAGTATTTGTTCTAGGGCTGTATAGTCTTTCCAAGCACAGCTTGGGAGAGACAACTCTGGACTGATTTTTGTCTCATGGAGGACCATGAATTATGTGTGCACCAAGATGCGGGTTATACAAGAGATTCAGCAATTATTTCCTCCTTTTGATGGCCCTAACAAAGTCATTTGCTGAGTTGCTCCTTCATTTCCTGTGGAAGTCTAGTAAATTGCTAGTTCTGTGGCAACACTTTGAGGTATCTGATGGCTGGATATAAGAACACTGTATTGTATTGCATTGCAGGAAATTGTGCTCTTATATCCTTGCATTTACTTGTGTAAAATGTGAAAAGCTGTGTAACAGCAGAAAGCAGGAGGTATGGAGTTGTCTGTGGCCATAAGCTGTGCCCTGCCTGTCTTTCCATCAGAGGAGGCTGGCTGGGAGCAACCGTCCCCTTCATAACTAGCAGAACTTCTGCCCTTCTTTAAGGTATTCAAGACCTGGAGGGAACTGGCAAAAGGTTTCAGCCTGTTTCAAACCTGAATAAGGTTTGAAATTTAAAACAGTCTCCCAAAAGGGTTGGCAGTAAGGAACAAGGAACCATGTATTTTATACAGGTTTGTATGGTTGGGTACATCCTTGCTTTTAGCATGATATTCAAGGCAACAACATGATTAAACTTACATGTTGGGAAGGTGGCAGATAAAATCCTGGATTTTTCGAATTAGGGATGCAAAATTATTGTCTATGTTTTTGAAGCATCACTCTCCAGGTGCAGAAGAGAAGTAAAAGCATTGCTGTACCTCAGAGAGATTTCATCAAGCTTAGTAAATTATTATGAAACAAGAAGGTGCAGTAATATTTTTTGTTAAAGAAGAGCTGCAGATGAAATGAATACCTTTATATTCCTGGCAGGACCATTATATTCATGCATTTGACCATTCCGTGTTTTTAAATGGAGAACATCCAGTGATATGAATACCAAACATTCCTTTGCATACTGGGTAAAGTGGAAGTGTTGTATCATTTCAACCTGTGAATGTTAAGAAGCTGCTAATGTTTAAAGAAACTGACAACTTAAAATTTAGAAAGTGTCAGATCCAGTATAGATGGACAGCTTTGTTCCAATCTTTTAGTTGGGAAATATATATACAAATACATGAATTAGAAATCCTACTGCAAAAATACATGTACAGTTTTTGGAATATTCATTTAAAAGAGAAGAACCCGAGACCCCAAAACTTTGTTACTGAATAACTGTTTTTTGGTGGTTTTTTTGTTTTTTGGTTTTTTAATTCATTGAAGACACGGGGCATACAATAACATGACCAAAATAGGGAACCACACCAGGTGTTTTCATTTAAAATAAACCATAAGTGCTCAATTAGTTAATCCTCCAGGACTTTAGCTGCATGCCATGATAATGAGTCTCACTATCATTACAGATACAAGATAATATGTTCACATATGTGTTATTAAAAACTAGTAAAATTCAGGAAAAAAAAGTGCATAATTTACAAATGTTATGAAAAAAACTCTAGAAAGCTGTAGGTGGCACAATCAGCGTTTGTCAAAACTATAACCATGGATGTTCTGCAGTGACAGTGTAACTTTTATTAACTATGAAGCTGATGTAATTCTGTAAACTTGGAACAGTTTACACTGGCAAAGTATCTGCCCTATTTTACTGGATAATAACTAATAGTTTATAACTATGGTACTGTGAAGGTGGTCTTCTTTGGTGATATAATCCTTCCCCCCCTCCCCCCCTTCAGGCCTCACTTTTCAGCTTCATTCTTTCCTCTGAGCTGTGCACTGTTGAATTAACTTAAAAATTTCACGGTAGGGTTATGGTTTTGACCTGTCAAACATGTGTGAGGTGTTTGACAGCATCTGACACACCTAATTATCACACATATTAAAATAAAACTATATCTGTAATATTGTTGCAACAGTTAATGCTCAGTGGACAAAATAATATCTTTCTGAACAGAGGAACTGAAGAGTGGCATGTTGTCATCAAATCATTACTTTGATATAATGGGAATGTTTTTTGTAATAGTTTTTGCATTCGGTGCTTTCAACATTCCCTTCTGGAAGGATGAACTCTGCAAATTATTGAGAAATACTGTCATTAAAGCATAATAACTAAACTGAACATCAAAACCATCACCCTACATCTTTCACTGTTGATCTTTTTGATACTTAGTACAATAAAGCAGATACTAGAAAGGGACAGAGAAATGGGCAGATTGATCACTAACTGTGTCCTGTCCCACTTAGCGAGGTGAGGGCAGAGTTACCTTTTGAACGCTCTGTGCCCTAACTGGGAGTAACGAGTTACTCAAGAGGTTCAAAAAAATAGCGAATTTACTTAAAACTCAGTGGAATTACAGCAAACAGTGGCTTGGCAAAAGTTTGTAACTATATTATAAAACTCAACAAGACTTCAAAAACAAAACTCAAAGCGATATTACCCTTAAATGCCCAGGATAAAGTTAGAAGGAGAGAGAGAGAGAAAAGAGAGATAGATTAAGATACCAGGAGAAGGGTAAAATTTCACCACTCCAAGGGTCTGTCGATCCAGCAATGATCTCTGTAGCTCTCTTTGGTGGTGGGTGTGATGAAACTCCAATAATGCCATGCACATATCTGGTGTCCCCAGTGAGGAGTTTTTATACTTCAGTTGATTTGCAGGTGAGATAGGAGAGGGCGGCTCATCTCCTCCCTCTGCTAGCTCTTCATGCTAATTAAGGATATTGTTCCGGAAATAGGTCGGTGGTCTCAAAAGTGCCTAGAAGTGAGTAGTTTTGTCCTCTAGGGGTAGCTGGTGATTCGTTATTTCTCAGTGATTGCTGAATGACCCTGCCTTGCTTCCAGCTCAGTTAATCAGGAGTGAGGACTGAGGCCTTAGTAGGCCTCAAAGAAGAAACACTGTTAAAGCTTTTATCTCAGAAGTTTATGCCTTCATTTTGCAAACACCTTGAGGAACTAACAGAAGTTCTGTCTCCACAGCACTTATCTAGTCCTGTCAGAAGTTGCAAAACCCAGCTGTTTAAGGCATAACATATACTATTAATGACACCTTTGTTTTGCAAAGAATAGGGAGGCCTCAATGCCATCACAAACTAGAAAAAATAATTGGCTTTTAAAAAAATGTGAATACTCACCTAATCATTGAGGAAATCACAGTAGATTTATTCTGGAATAAGTATTTTCCTAATACTGTCTCCTTCAGTGGCATCATGCTCTTTCTTGATTGAAGAGCTCTGAACAATTACTGCTTAAGTAGAGTGAATTGATGATAGGAAAGAACATGGTGTTAAAATGCAGGTGCCATTAAGACAATAATGTAATTAATAATTAATTATCTATAGAGAATCTCAGTATGTTTTACATTCTTTACAAGTTTTGTAGCAGAGGGAGGAGTTTCACTGTAATGTTGTGAAACATGATTTGTTACATAAATGTGTTTTGAATCTGCCGTGGTTTAACCCAGGCTAGCAATATAACCACCATAGCCACTCGCTCATTCCCCATGCCCCCTCCCCACCCCAAATAGGGGAGAGAGTCATTGAATCATTTTGGTTGGAAGAGACCCTCAGGATCATCGAGTCCAACCATAACCTAACACTGGCACTAAACCATGTCCCTAAGAACCTCGTCTAAATGCCTTTTAAACACCTCCAGGAATGGTGACTCCACCACTTCCCTGGGCAGCCTGTTCCAATGCCTGAAAACCCTTTCTGTGAAAAATTTTTTCCTAATATCAAAAGGCAAGGGAGAAATTTGGATTGAGATAAACATATTTTAATAAAATAACAAAATACTAACACACTACTAGTAAATATATGTCTATAAAATAGAATACAAAATAAAAGATACTCAATGCAATTTCTCACAAACACTGTCTTCACAGAACAGCCAGTCACAGGAAGCAGCACCCTAGTCTCAACAGCTGATTCCAGAGAGAGAAGAGAGAAAAAGGGCAGAAAGGCCCAGAGGCTTCTGCAAAATGGCAGGATGGCAAAAAGCCAAAATAAAGAAAGTCCCAAACAGAACTCACCTGAACAAGTCTCTGTCCAGGCTCTGAAAAGAAAGCAAAGAGAAGAGCCAAAGAGGGTGAAGAAGAAACTAGAAGACCCCCACTCTCCTTAAATATGAAGCATGACACTAATGGAATGGAATATTCTTATTGATCAGCCAAGGTCTGCCCCATCCATGCCCCTCTTCACACCTGTGAGCTAGGTGCTCAGAATGTCCTTGGCTCTTAGACCAGAGCAATTAAAAACATTAACTCTGTTCTGGGCTGTTATCTCTTGTGCTCAAACTGAATTCAAACAACAACTTTGCTAGCTATGAAAATGAAAGGTTTCTAACTGCATGAAGAAAATTAACTAGTTTTCAGTCAAACCAGCACAGAAACAAAGGTTTAAGGGTTTTGTTAGAAGCAGTCATCAATCATTCTACTAGAATGTAAGATAGATCACTGTTTCTTTTTTTTTTCCATGATAAATTTTAAAACAGTGATAGTGAAAGTCTTACTTATGGCAAAACATATAGGATCCAATACTGGTAGCTCAGGTGAGAAAATCTTAGAGCAAGGATATTACCTAAAATCTCTAAAACGACCAAATTTCAGTCAAAAGTTCATCTTAAAATTATTCTTTTGCTGCTGTAAATGAAGTCTAAAGGCTTTTATAAAGTACCTTTTTGTAACAATGAACTATGAGTGCAGGTGAAGTAGTAAATCTGGTTCTGGAGAATTAAGCAGCGTGGTATATATAAATTCAGCAGAGCTATCAAAAATTGTTGAAACACCACAAAAATTGGAATTTCTCTGTATATACCTGAGGAAACAAAATAACTCTGTAACATTTAAAATCCTAGGTTAATACAGGTGCAGTTCCAAAAAATCAGACTAAACAAGACTTTTCACATTTACCAGCTACCAACACCTATATAAAATTGCTGCTGGCTCACCCATACAGAATTTGTTAGTTAACAAATTTTTTTTAATAGAATAAAAGGTGGGAAAAATGCTTTTCTGAGTAATTTATTTCTTTCTTCCAAGAAAATGTGAAGAGACTGCATATTAATTTGATCTAAAAAATAATTACACATACTCCCCCTGTATGATAATATGTTTTTACTTCCTGAGCATGTAATTCTTTAGTCCTTGCCACTTGAGCTGATTATGATTCCATCGCCTTTGGTAAACGTGCTCTCTCTACCTGCCTGCCCCTGCTTCCCCTCCCCATTTTAGGAGGAACAAAAGCAAATTTGAGTAGAAACGCTTTTCTGCTAAGGGATTTGAATGAGAGCAAATTGTTTTCACAATATTAGAAATCTTGTGCTAAATATCAACCTATGCAGAAACTGGTGTCATTTTAATTGCAAATCAAAATGATACTATAAAAATACAAAAGCTTGCAAATATATCTTTACAGTTTAGCTTTAACATAAACTTAATCTTTTGGCTTGAAAGAAACAACTTAAGTTTTCCTTGGCTCAAGGGTTGACTCTAATTCTGAGCAGCACTAAAGGTAGTGCTTGATTCTGTTTCAAATTAGTTTCTTGACAAATTTTATTTAACTGCTGTTTGATGATATCGTTCTATTTTTTTTTTCTCTACCTGACCACTTGCTTAATGCTTGTAGGGAGTATGCAACTGCCAATCAATCTCTAGTGCTTTATTGACTTGCAGCACTACCTGTGCAACAAAATGTGGCCCTCTATCAGAGGACATCACAGTGGGTACCCCAAATCGGGGTATGATCTCATTTAAAGAGGCTTTTGTTACTTTTCTGGCTTTACTAGTTTGGCAGGGGAATGCTTCTGGCCAACATGAGAAGGGATCTATTAATACCACCAAATACTGATACCCCCCCTTTTCTAGGGAGGTTGAAGAAATTTATTTGCCAATGATGTCCTGGTACATTTCCTTTTTCTAATTGTTCCTATTTATACCCTATTTACAGTATTAAGATTGTTTTCCAGACATATTTCACATTGCTGGGTCACTTGTTTCCAAATAGTATATAAATTCACTCTTACCTATTAATCACTTAATCTTCTGTCTCCCTCTTGTCATGCAGAAGGATCTAAAACTTGAAAAATATGCCTTCGTTTTGCAGGTAGTTGGAAAGCATTTATCACATCAATTGGTTGATGATGGCTACATCTTTTGTAACTTAGTCACGGGATACATTAATTCAGCAGCTTCTTTTCAATATGGGCTGCTATGAAGAAATGTCAGTCTATCCCAGCCAGAACCAGTACAAGTATACATTTACCTGCAAGAGATGTTTTCAGACTGTAATGTGTAACACTATTATTATGATGCAACTTAACTGAAGGGTCTCAACACCTTTACTGCTTAGTTGCTACTTCCTATTTTCTGTATGCACAGGACTTTATTAGATCTATAAAGCGCTTTCAAGCATAGTTCCGTTATGCAAAGTAAGTTACAGTTTCTGTACAGTTCACAGAGACAAGTTTCTTCGAAATTATTCCCAAATGTGTTGTGTTTCTACCGACACTTATGCAGTGTGAAGGTAAGTGGTAGAGGAGACAGTGTGTTTGCTGTTGTGCCTTGGAGACATATTCTAGACAAGGAAATTGTATAAAAAACAGAGTTAGAAAATGCTCATAACTTCACTAATATGGTGGAAGGGCTAGAATGACTTCACAAATTGTTAGGGTAGAGGAACTGAAGCTGGTGCTCGTAGTTACTTATTATGCAGACACTGATTATGGATTCACAATCTCACATTGTCCAAGTCTGAAAACTGAAGGGAATTTAGATATTAAAGCCAATATTTTGTATTTATCTTTAGGTTTGTTTGTGCTATGATTAATTGGGTGACTTTTAAAAATACTTTAAACAAATGTGACCTGCCCTTAACTCCTGTTATCTGTAGGAAAGTTGCATTTTTACATCCAAATTGTTTACAGCATTTCTTGAAACCAGCTTAACATCTTATCAAAACTTTGCAAGTATGTGACTGTAAGTTCAAAGCACAAATGCAGTGCAATTTAGACATCAAAATCTGCTTTCAGTTTTGAGAAACTCTACCTAACTTTATTTAAATTACCTTAGTTATTGCTATGCTGTCTATCTGCTATACTAGCAAATCTACGAGAGTTACTTTGCCCTGGTAAAGAGTAATTCCTTTTCCTATTCTCTTGTGTTCTTTTCCCCTCCTAGACAGTAAGATTAGATGGAAGGGAAAACTTACTTAGGTAAAAAAAATTGAAATTGACTAAAAAAACCAGAACACTCCAGTAAGGAACATCTGAAAGGTATTTTGATGTGGGTAATTAACATTTCCCCTGGAACACAGCATGGTCATTTTCTTCTTTATTAGGAACCAAGTAGGACATGTTGCTTTTAAGATTAACCAGAGCTAGGATTCTGTTTTCTTTTTTCTAATGTCCCTTGCATCTCTTTCATATGGTAAATCATCCAAAGAAACAGCAATGCATGGTCTTGTGTATGTCGCGGTTGATCTGAGCTGTTCTTAGTCCTGGATAAATTATAGCTAACAGCCAAAACCAAATAGGAAAGAGAGGAGCATAACAATCTCAGTAACAAATGAAAACTCTCTTGTACCAAACATTTTTAGAGGGATAAAGAGGATTATATAGCTAAGAAAAAGTAGATTTTCTTTTCAGTAACTTAAAGGTCTCAGTATTCTGAAGTTGTTAAGAAAAAAACCCAACCAAACAAAAACCTGAACCTTCCCAAACTTTCAAGTCTTCAAATCCAGCTCCTTCAGACTCTGTATAAAATATTTTGCCAAACAGAAATCCAATTTAGTACTGCAACATCACTGGAATCACCATAGATTCACATGAAAAAAATTTTGACCTTTTTCATACCATCAAAATGACTGAGAAGATCAGTTGTTCAGCTTAAAGGCACATTTGATCATTCTCCTTGTTACACCCAAACCAAGTACTATGTTCTCTAGCTGTAGTCTTATGTACATTGTTAAGCCAGTTTTGGTTCTGTAGTTTCCTGTATGCCTGCTTGGTGAATACTGCCTTTGGGTTACTACAAAATGTACATCCCAGCCAAGCTGCACTAACATTTCAGCATGGCTGATACTGTTCTAAAATTCCTCATCTGCTCTGAGGTCCTGTACAAAATCTTTCTGTGAGAAGAAATGCAAATGTTGAATGAGTAAAGACTTACCCACTTTGTTATACTGTTCCTCACACCCTTTTCTTCCACATAATTACTATCTCTGCTTTGCTTTGTTCCTCAGAGAAATTAAGTCTCAAATATGCATATCTAATAACAAGTATTAGCAATGCACTATAAAATTAGCATTTGTTCTGGATTATGCTCTGTCACCGAAAACAGTGACACTGAGACAGCCCTGTTCTGTGCGTGGATTACTACCCGATTAGATATAAAGTAACTTCCTTACTAGTACTAAGATGCAAATTAATAACTTGTTGCTATATAACAAGCATTTAAGTTCAGCTGCCTAAATTCCAGTAAACATGTACCAGAAACACTAAACCAGTATCTTTATAATTTCCTCATTTTCATCCTGCAATAATATATCAATAATAATAATAATATCTGTGTACACATACGCAGGCACATCGCAAGAAGGGCCAGAGGCCACGAATGCATTGCAAAGAGCAAGTTTTATTTTAGTTACCTCTCTACTGTGGGATCTCCGAAGTCTCACCTAAGCTCCCAGGCAGAGGTGACACAAGTGGGGACGCAGGCGCTGGTAACTTCAGCCCTGCTGGAAGATCACTGGGCCTGCTGAGCTCGCCTGTATTTCAAGGCTTCAGGCAGGAGCAGCCTCCCGCTCTTTCTCACAACAAAGCAGGAATCTCAGACATAGTGATAAGGTGCCTAGAGTTTCTCACAGGCCTGTTATCTAACACAGAGGTTCTACTCATCAAGCACACAAGGTCAGTAAAACAATTAGTGTGATGTATGTGCTTTTTCTACAGACAGGTGCAAGTCACTTTGAGCGTATTTACATTTAACTAACCTCCTCGCCAAATCTTCCGCTACGTTCCCATACATTCCACCCCCTTGCTCACGTGACTTGCTTCTGCTGGGGCCGACAAAGCCAGACTTGTTCATTTGGGCTTGTGAGGTATAGCACGGCGCAATTTACATGGGCACACAATAAACACATACAGAAAAAGGAAAAACATATTTCTACAATGATGCATAATTTCTACAATAATCAGGTGTCCCATTCATCTTGTCGAGGAATTAAACGAGTCATTCAGCCAGGCATTATCAGTAGATTGTTTCACTTGCTGCATTAGTTCCAGAGATCTGAGATGTTGTCTTCCATGCTCATTAGTTCATCATCTATGTTGAAGCAACACATGCCTTCAAAATCGAAGCAGCATTTGCAGCCACCACCTACTCAGAGAAACAACAATAAGAAACATTAATGTTAAAACCCCTTAGCATAGCACAACTCTGTAATACAGCTATGAGGGTTGTCATGCTAGTGAAACACATTGTTAAGAGATCTGCAGCCGTTAATTTCTTGTAAACATTAAAGGCAAATTATTAGGGTACAGTAGCAGCTGAACAAAACTAAATTTACCAGGACAAATCTAGGTTAATCAACAGGAGTGTTGTCACCTTCCAGTAATACATATGCTGCTGCTCCAGCTCCTTCAGCTGGTATCACTCTGGGTTTAACAACCTGGTGTGGTTTAATTGCCGACACAGACTGGAAAGTCGTGGCCTGCACTTTTTCAGATTGGACTTCAGTTGGATGTTGAATCTGTGACACCGATAACATCGTTCCAGTGCTGTCTCCTCTAGATAAAACACAGGTGTTCACTGAAGATACCTGAAATACAGGAACTCGAGAATTTGATATTAGCAAAGGATGTAACATAAGAGGAGAAGTCAGGGTACAAAACCATAAAGCATTCTCTGGAGTCATATGAATTTTTACATCTAGGTCAATAGGCTGCAGTCCCACTTCACAATCCATTGGTGTGAATAATTTCTTTTCCCCTGTAGTTAGTCCTGACACTGTACCCACAGGAGTGTGTACATATTGCCACCCCCTAGACGGGGGTAGGGGGCCAATATAATCAGCCTGACAGGTATTCAAGGCCCACTGACCCTGTTTTACCTTTTCCCGTGCGTTTAAATGTAGCTGTGTACAAGTAGCACAATGATGTGAGCATGTTTTACAAGTATATAACAGCAAAGGCGTTTGATTGTGAGCAACGTCCCATGCGTGTGCAGCATAAGCTGATCCATGTCCACAAGCTATATGCACATTCAGAGCTTGAGCATGCAGCTCAGCAGAGGTCATATTATCTGCTTCCTTACTGTTTTGAGACTCAAATGAATCAACTTTATTGTGCTCTGCTATTAACCCTTCACAAGGGGAATCCTCCTCCACAGAAAATATAGGGATGAAAGTTCTCCAATGCCCTAAAAATCCTAAAAAGGCATGTAATTGTATTATTGCAGCTGGTGCAGAAAACTGCTGGACTGTGTGCTGTACCTTATCTGGTATTTCTCTAAGCTGCCTATGCCAAACTATTTCTAAAAATAGTACAGTAGCACTAGGGCCCTGCGTTTTAGTCAGATTAATTGCCCAGCCTTGGTCCTGCAAATGCACCTTCAAAAATTCAGCAGCCGCTTCAGTTTCTTGTTGTGACACTGCCATAATCAACAGATCATCAATATCATGGCAATCAGTAACAGTACCCGACCATAGTGCTATATCAGCTACTACCATTTGGTGGCAAACGGAGGGACTGTGTTTGTATCTTTGAGACAATACTTGACAAGTATATTGCTTTTGTTGCCAGGTAAAGGCAAATTGGTCTTGCACTGAGGTGGCAGGTGGGGTGGAGGGTGGGTGCAGTGTTGGCAGGGGGACTAGGGCTGGGTGGCTTTTTTGTGTAAGCATTAACTTTTGCAAGCGGCAAAAAATTTCTGGTGGTATGATCCCACCCATTTCTGATCGTGGGATACCAGCTTGTACTAAATCATTCCACATTAGTGTTCTCATCACCTGTGCTGTAACTCCTTTCAGTTTTGCCGGATTTCCATTATCCACCACCCAAACAGGGGGTCCTGAAATTACAGCCCCAATTCCCCTCAAGGCATTTGCTAGAGTGCCTGCATTACCTGTAGCATTTGTAACTGCTGGCAGAATCACGGCAGGCGCTCCTCTCAAAAGTTGCGTTTTTATACTTCTTGTCACTGCTACCCTGTCTGGGTCGGATCCCATAATCAATGCATATGCCGCCCCCATCTGCCACACTAAATCAATACTTTCCTCCATTGTGCACCAATTTCCACGGGACAACACAGATTCAACAGGTTCAGCATATGCTGTTAAAACTGCTGCACACAAACATTGATATAGTGTAGGTGCAATAATATCTTGCCTGTCTGGACCTCTGACAGTTTGCAGCTGAGCATATTGTTGTTTTATCTGATCATCATTGGCTATAGGGCTTAATAAATCTTTTTCATCTGCTAATAAATGGATAGACACAATTCCACTATGCAAGCTGTCAAAATCTGTGCCTGTGTTCCTTCCCCACTCTCCTGCTGAGAGACCTCTGAAAATGCCGTTAACTCCTTCAGAGGGTGAGTACGCGCGATCTGCCCCCCCACATCTGCTTGGTCGTGCTGCCGCATCATTTGTATGGGGCGTTGTGCTCCCACCACCTCCCTGCCATTTAAGTCAGGATCAAATTCAGACTCAATATTGGAGTCTGAGGATTCACTCCAAATATTTCCATCCCACTCCTTGGGATTCCAAGAGCGTTTTGTGGTAAGAGCACAGAAGAGAACACAGAAACTCACTTTTTGCATATTTTTCCCTTTGTTCCTTAGCAATACATGCTAGCAACCGCTCTACATTATCTTGCAGCTCATAGCACCGCTCTGCTTGAACAGTAATTACTTCTTGTGCAATCACCTTTGCATCCTGTAAAATCTCAACCTCCTTTTCCAACTCTCTTATTTTACTCTGCAATGCAACAACTTCATGATCAAGAGCTCTAAGACCGGTAACGAATAACCATCCCAATCTCCCCGCTAATTTGCAAGAAGAAGTTGATGCTGCTCTCCATGGAAACTTTAGCATAGCTGCCTGAATTTCCTGGGGGGTAATCACCGCCCCATCATCGATCTGAGGCCATGCCTCCAGCCGAGCCAATTCAGACAGGAGAGCAGCCACAGGAGCCCAGCGCTCCGTACTGGGCCATCCCGGAATTTGGGGAGTCACCTTCGAGGCCTCCCCTGTCCCTGGTGTTTTTGCAAACCACAGCATGGCTGGTTCTAGCGACTGCTGACTAACACCAAATCTGTACACATACGCAGGCACATCACAAAAAGAGCCAGAGGCCACGAATGCATTGCAAAGAGCAAGTTTTATTTTAGTTACCTCTCTAACAATTAGTGTGATGTATGTGCTTTTTCTACAGACAGGTGCAAGTAACTTTGAGCGTATTTACATTTAACTAACCTCCTCACCAAATCTTCCACTACGTTCCCATACAATATCAATAAAAATATTCCTGAAATAACATATTTAGCTTTGCCATGATAGCTGCTAACATAGGTTTGGTCTGAAAACTTCGGATACTTTGGTACTTAAAACTACATGCTTAAAGACTTTGGCTCCCTCTAGTGAAAAAATGCATAAACATTCAAGTGACATGTTTGCTCTCCTGTTCAGACGTGAAAGGGGAAATCACTCCTCGTGCCGAACACTGCACTTACTCCAAGTGGAGCAGCAGGCACTGTAGCTACTGAAACCCAAGCAACAGGTGCTGCAGCTGAATCAGAGAACCAACCTATGTCTGCATCTGCTGCCCCTATACAGAAAAAGAAACACGCAAAATAATCAGTTCACATACTGAGGGAAGATGATGACTGAGGCTCATCATGAGAACAGGAGAAGGAGGAGGCAGGACCAGAAATAATCACCCCATCTCTATCCCCAAGTGAGCTGCAAGATATACGTAAAGATTTCAGCTGCTGGGATGGTGAGCACATCGCTGCTTGTCTGCTCTGATGCTGGGATAACAGGGCCAGTAGCTTGGAATTAGAGGGTAGAGAAGACAAGCAGCTGGGATCTGTGTCTATGAAAGAGGACATTGACAAAAAGATTTGGAAAAAGACACAAGCCCTCAGCCTCTGGCGGCGTGTTGTGGGAGAGTGATTTAGGGTTCTGCTTACTGCAGAACAATGTTTAGATTTCTCAAAGAAAAGTGCAACTTAAAAGAGCCTGGTAGCAGTTTCACTCTGTTATTTACGGCATGGAGGAAATATGCCAAGCTGAATGCTGCTTACCTTCTCCCCAGGAGCCTGTACTCATTCATGAAGCAAACTTTCAGGCATCTTTGCTCCCTAATAACTGTTCACTCCGAAGTCTGTATTTTAGAACTCCAGAGGCAAACTTTCAGGTGGTGCCTGATAGCCATTCACAGAGCAAATTTTAAGAAACAAAATTCTCAGAAATAAAAAGATTGAATGGAGTAGAATAGCAGGAGGGCTTGCTCAAGCTGGGTACCTCTGCAAAGGTCTAGCTAAGCACAGAAAACCATAGGTTTTTATATCTTTACAGGCCATTCATACCATGATTCAGCCCAATAGCAATATTTAACTTTGGGGTCTTCTTGCTTCTCATTGGATCTTCTTCATTGATCTCATATATGCCTTTGTTTTGTTCAGCTGTAGATGCTTTTTATAGTCATAGCCTTGCAAGTGCTGTTTTGTCTGAATAAATAATTTTCTTCTTAGTGAAGTGCAAAACAGGCCCCATTCTGCAGATGTCTGTAATGTCTTTGCATTAGCCTTGAAGTCATTGTTTTTCCCCCAGTCAATTCCGTTCCTCCCAGCAAAGTGCAAACTATACCTTATCTTGCAGGTGTTCAGTGCAGTTTGTAGTTGCCTTTGGTAAATATGAGCTTAAGATTTCAGCAAATCCAGCTTACTAGGTAACATAAAGTTGCGAGTATATTAAAAATCACACAACTTGATACTTCTAGATGATTCATTACATTTAGTATGCATTTACGTAAGCTAAATGATTGCTATGAAACTTAAATTGGTCTCATCCACTGACCTGTGAGTAGTAAAACCATCACCATACAGCCAGCTTATTTAGCAGAGAGAGTTCCAAGTTGGCTCACACAGGCTCTCATATTTATAGATTAAAGTGGTTGACTCATAGTCAATTTGCATACAGTGGGAAAGGTATGCATGAGACTCCCTGCATCCACAACTTATTTGTGTTCAGTGTGCTGTTCTGCTCCTTTGTGGGTTTCCTAAAAGGAGTTCTTGGCCCAGCTGTAGCTCAGGTCTTTACCTCCTTTGGACCCTGGACCAAACTGCTGCTGGTTTGGCTCAGGGGAGGGGTTGAGTGCATCCGCCACAAGGTGACTTCTGTCAGGTGTAAAGAAAAGATATCCTTTCAAGGAAGATGTTACATATCACCCAGGCAAGTGGACCACCACGGAGAAAGTTATCCAGTACTTGAGGGAATTAGCCATGCTGGAGGTGATTTATAATGATACCAATAATGAGGTTTTACCCACAGATCCGGATGAAGTCCAATGCACACAACCCGTGTCATGGAAGGTCCTCTGAAGTGCACCATCATCCTATGCCAGCTGATTGGCAGTAGTGTCCTGGAAAGAAGGTGAGGAACAAACAGTGGATGAATTGGCTGGAAAGTCTGTCTTCCTTCCTGCGGGACTGTGTCTTGACTGTGGAGAGACTATCAAACATGTGAGCTGAGAAATTATCCTGAGAGTTCCAGCATTTCAGAGACAAGTTCCGCTCCCCACCTGTATGGCCCAGGATCTCAGCTATTCCAAATGAGTGTTTCTCAGTTCTACAGAGAATATAAGTGGTATACAAAATGGGTCACCCTGTGGTTTTTCCTGTGTGACCATGGAGAAGACATGGAGGATCCTAACGGCTGACTGTATTTGATGCTAAAGTGAGTCTGACTGGGAAGGACTGCCAAAAGCACCCCATTGTGACTGGTCCAGATGCTCCATGCTCCTTGGTATAGACTACCTCAGGAGAGAGTATTTTAAAGATCCAAAAGAGTACTGGTGGGCTTTTGGCATAGCAGCCATGGAGACAGGGGACATTAACCAGCTGCCTACCTTGCCCAGTCTCTCAGAGGACCTTTCTGCTGTAGGATTGCTGAAAGTCAAAGAACAGCAGGTGCTGATTGCTACCATGACAGTGGACTGGCAGCAATATCACATTAACTGAGACTCTCTGATTCCCATCCATAAGTTGATTCATCAGCTGGAGAGCCAAGGCACTCCTTACTCCAGTGAGACTCACTGCCCCTTTAACATTCCCATATAGCCAATGCAGTAGTCCAACGGAGAGTGGAGACTAACAGTAGACTCTCATAGTCTGAATGAAGTCATGCTGCTGTGAAGTGCTGCTGTGCCGGACATTGTGGAGCTGCGATATGAACTGGAGTCAAAGGCAGCCAAGTGGTATACCACAATTGACACTGCTAATGTGTTTTTCTCAATTCCTTTGGCAGCAGAGTGCAGGCCACAGTTTGCTTTCATCTGCAGGGGCATGCAGTACACCTGGAATTGACTGGGGTGGAAACATAGCTTTACCGTTTGCCATGGACTGATCCAGACTGCACTGGAGCAGGGCAAAGCTCAAGAACATCTGCGATACATCATGTGGGATGACACAGCAGGGGAAGTTTTTGAGAAAGGGGAGAGAGTAATCCAAATTCTTCTGCAAGCTGGTTTTGCTGTAAAAGACAAAGGTCAAGGGACCTAGAAATGAGATCCAGTTTTCAGGAGTAAGATGGCAAGATAGATGTCGTCAGTTCCCAATGGATGTGGTCAAGAAAATAGCAGCTATGTCTCCACCAACTAATAAAAAGGAAACAAACTTTCTTGGGCATTGTGGGTTTTTGGAAAATGCACATTTCAAATTACAGTCAGATTGTGGGTTCTCTCCATGAAGTGACCCAGAAGAAGAATGATTTTGAGTGGGACTCCGAGCAAAAGCAAGCTTTTGAACAAATTAAGTGTGAGATAGACCATGCAGTAGGTCTTGGGCCACTCCAGGCAGGACAAGATGTTAAAAACATGCTCTACACCGCAGCCAGGGAGAATGGTCTTACCTGGAGCCTCTGGCAGAAAACACCAGGGAAGACTCAAGGTTGACCTCTGTGGTTTTGGAGTTGGTGATACAGAGGATCCGAGGCCTGCTAAACTGCAACTGAAAAAGAGTTATTGGCAGCATATGAAGGGCTTTGAGCTGCTTCAGAAGTGGTTGGTACTGAAGCACAGCTTCTCCTGGCTCCCCGGCTGCTGGTGTTGGGCTGGATGTTCAAAGGAAAGGTTCCCTATACTCATCATGCAACTGATGCTACATGGACTAAGTAGGTTGCACTGATCACACAACAGGCTCGAATGGGGAACCTCAGTCACTTAGAAGTGACCACAGACTGGCCAAAGGGTAAGGATTTCAGAATATCACCAGAAGAGGAGGTGACGTGCTGAAGAGGTCCCATAAACTATCAGAGAATGAAAAGTGATATACCCTGTTCACTGGTCAGTCCTGTTGCATCAGAGGTGGAAAGCTGCTGTGTGGAGTCCCACTCTATGATTTGCAGAAGCCACGGAGGACAAGATGAGTTGAGTCAGTTTGCAGAGGTGAAGGCCATCCAGCTGGCTTTAGACATTGCTGAGTGAGAAAAATGGCCAATGCTCTATCTCTATACTGACTCATGGATGGTGGCAAATGTCCTGTGGGGCTGGCTACAGCAATGGAACCAGAGTAACTGGCAGCACAGAGGCAAACCCTTCTGGGCTGCTGATTTATGGCAAGATATTACTGCCTGGCTAGAGAACCTGCCTGTTAAAGTAGGCCACACAGACGCTCATGTGCCTAAAAGTTGGTCCACTGATGACCATCATAATAACCAGCAGGCAGATCAGGCTGCCAAGATTAAAGTGGCTCAGGTAGATTTGGACTGGCAACATAAAGGTGAATTATTTATAGGTCAGTGATCCCATGATGCCTCAGATCATCAAGGAACGGGTGGACTTGACCATGAACACTAATGCCCAGGCTATCCATGAATGTGAAATGTGCTATGATCAAGCAAGCCAAGTGGTTAAAAGCTGTGTGGTACGGGGGGCAATGACTGAAGTATAATTATGGGGAGGCCTGGCAAATTGACTATATTACACTCGCACAAACGCACCTTAGCAAGTGCTATGTGCTTACTATGGTGGAAACAACCACTGGATGGCTGGAAACGTATGCTGTGCCCTATGCCACTGCCCGGAACACTATCCTGGGCCTTGACAAGCAAGTACTATGGTGACATGCTACCCCAGAAAGAATTGAGTCAGACAATGTGACTCATTTCCAAAACAACCTTGTAGACACCTGGGCCAAAGAGCATAGCATTGAGGTGGTCTATCACAACCCCTGTCATGCACCAGCCTCCAGGAAAATTGAACTGCACAATGGATTCTTAAGGACCACACCATTAGGTAGTGGAACCTTCAGAAATTTGGATTAAAATTTAGCAAAGGCCACCTGCTTAGTTAACACCAGGGCATCTACCAATCGAGCTTCCACCTACTGTAGAAGAGGATAAAGTCCCTGTGGTGCGCACGAAGAGTGCGTTAGGGAAGACAGTATGAGTTACTCTGGCCGTAGGCAAAGACAAACCCATCCATAGGTTTGCCTTTGCTCAGAGACCTGGGTCCACTTGGTGGATAATGCTGAAAGATGGAGGAGTCCAATCTGTACCTTAAGGAGATTTGATTCTGGGTTAGAATACTCCCATGATGTGAGCTGTATGATGTTAATTGCTACTGGTATTTGCTACATAATACTGTACACCAAGGCTTCACAAAGGGGAAGTCGTGTTTGACCAACCTCATAGCCTTTGATGAAGACGTAACAAGGTGGATTGACGGCAGAGCAGTGGATGTGGTCTACCTTGACTTCAGCAAAGCATTTGACACCGTCTCCCACAGCATCCTCATGGCAAAACTGAGGAAGTGTGGACTGGGTGATCGGGTAGTGAGGTGGACTGCAAACTGGCTGAAGGAGAGAAGCCAGAGAGTTGTGGTCAATGGGGCAGAGTCTGGTTGGAGGCCTGTATCTAGTGGAGTGCCTCAAGGGTCAGTTCTGGGACCAATACTATTCAATATATTCGTCAATGACTTGGATGAGGGAATTGAGTGTACTATCAGCAAGTTTGCTGATGACACCAAGCTGGGAGGAGTGGCTGACACGCCAGAGGGCTGTGCTGCCATCCAGTGAGATCTGGACAGGCTAGAGAGTTGGGCGGGGAAAAATTTAATGAAATATAACAAGGGAAAAATGTAGAGTCTTGCATCTGGGCAGGAACAACCCCAGGTTCCAGTATAGGTTGGGGAATGACCTATTAGAGAGCAGTGTAGGGGAAAGGGACCTGGGGGTCCTGGTGGACAGCAGGATGACCATGAGCCAGCACTGTGCCCTTGTGGCCAAGAAGGCCAATGGCATCCTGGGGTGTATTAGAAGCGGGGTGGTTAGTAGGTCAAGAGAGGTTCTCCTTCCTCTCTACTCTGCCCTGGTGAGACCGCATCTGGAATATTGTGTCCAGTTCTGGGCCCCTCAGTTCAAGAAGGACAAGGAACTGCTGGAGAGAGTCCAGCGCAGGGCAACAAAGATGATTAAGGGAGTGGAGCATCTCCCTTATGAGGGAAGGCTGAGGGAGCTGGGTCTCTTTAGCTTGGAGAAGAGGAGACTGAGGGGTGACCTCATCAACGTTTATAAATAGATAAAGGGTGAGTGTCATGAGGATGGAGCCAGGCTCTTCTCGGTGACAACCAACAGTAAGACAAGGGGTAATGGGTTCAAGCTGGAACACAAGAGGTTCCACTTAAATTTGAGAAGAAATTTCTTCTCAGTGAGGGTGACGGAACACTGGAACAGGCTGCCCAGGGAGATTGTGGATTCTCCTTCTCTGGAGACATTCAAAACCCGCCTGGATGCCTTCCTGTGTAACCTCACCTAGGTGTTCCTGCCCTGGCAGGGGGATTGGACTAGATGATCTTTCAAGGTCCCTTCCAATCCCTAACATTCTATGATTCTGTGATTCTGTGATACACCATACTAACCATATTCAGTAAGTACCTTTCAGGTTAATGAAGAATGAACTTCGATAAAGCTAAGCAAAGTGCAGCAATGATGCAACCAGAGCTGGCTGCAACAACTGGCATCCAGCCACCGCCTTGAGGTCAACATCTTTAACCTGCAATCTGTGGGCATGAACTGTGCCAGATGCACCAGCTATGAGTTCCACATGCAGCATGCAACAATGCAGCACTCCAACACAACACTCATCTTTCCTGTCCTGGGAGTCTGTCCTGATAGATAGAATCTGACATTATGGACTAAATTGACCCAACGAACATTTTAGAGAGATAATATGATGCCTAGGAGTAAGGGAGTAATATCTGTGTGTATATGTGCGTGTGTATATATGTATGAAAAGTGGTAGTAGTTAACTGGAGTGTCTTGGTAAGGGCGAGACCTGGGCATGACATAAATGGTATAGAATAAGGGGCGGAATGTGCTGGGTTGGCTGAGATAGGGTTAATTTCTACAGTTATCTGGAGGGATGACACAGCCAGCATAGCTGACCCAAAACTAGCCAAAGGGGTTTTTGATACCATATAAGGTCATGCTGAGTTATAACAGGGGGCCTGGCCAGAGCTGGAGTCTCTCTTGCTGCTGGGGAGTGGGGTGGTCCAGGGTGGTCTCAGTTCTCTCTGGGAAAGGGAGGGAGGTTTTTGCGTGGGCTGTGTTCAGGAATCCCAAACTGCCGCTCTGGAGGAGGAGGACTTCAGTGTCGGGATTGCCACGTGGTGAGAGATTGCACTGTGTTCTTATCCCAACCCATGATTTTTGCCTTTTGTTTTCTGATTCTCCTCCCCATTCCACTGGGGGTGGGGGAGGGGTGAGCAAGTGGCACATGGTTTTAGTTGCCAGCTGGGGTGGGTGCTGGGGCTGAACAACAATAGTCCCAAAGGCATATATCGATTCCAAGAAGTGACTATTGGAAGTGTAGGACTGTATGTCTGCTGCCTTTTTTTTTTTTTCTGGGTAGGTGCTCAGGCTTTAATTGTGAACTTACAGGAATCTGTGTATATTATTCAGATAAATTGCTCTTTAATTTGGATTCCTTTGTAATATATATATATATCAGAGTGCTTGAGTTTGAACAGTTAATTATTCACAGGAGACAAGGGGGAAAGCAGAAGAAAGTACATACTGGAATAGAATGTGTGCTATTGCTTGGCATCAGCTTTTCCAAAACAAAGAAAAACAGAAAAGCAAAAAATGACAACAATCTCTTGTCTCTCTCAACACAGGAAATAGCAGGAAAACAGGTTTTTCAATGCTTTGTTGCTTTTCAGCCTCTTTCTAGTAGATGAGTAATGAGTAACAGAGAGCTTAAGAACACTATTTACTCCTTCATTAGTGTAATGGATTTACAGCTTTGTGCTTCATACAGTCTTTTCAACATTGAAGAGTATCTACACACTAGTGAACATGAGCTTCACAAATAGGAATGCAGTTAATTCATTTCCTTATAAACTATTACACTCTATTTTACTCTTCTCAAAGGTCATGGGAAAGAACCTGGACAGTAATTTTTTTAAGACATGTTAGTGGTGTGACTGCTGTGTCATAGACAGAAGGAAGAATGAGAGTTTGCTAATTACAAATTAAAAAAAAAAGCAGAGTGGCAGTTGGATAATTAGTGTGTGTGTCCCACAAGTCCACAAAAATGTGTATCAAGGAGAAAAACAGAGAACTTCCTGATGGGAAAACGTACATATATGTGTTTGCAGAACACATGGAACTGCTTCCAGGAAACTTATTATATTTGCTCTTGCACCAAACAGGAGTAAGAGTGCACAAAAAGAAACATCTAGGTAGGATTTTGCTTTGGGTGAGAGAGAAAAGTTTAGTTATGGGTTTATCAGAAACCTGGTTCCTTTGTTTTAGGAAACGGCTTGCTCAAAAGTGAAGATGTCAATTAGAGAGAGTTCATGTTGCACTTCACCTGCAGTTGGAGCTGCATTTTTTCTGAAAATGGAAAATTTACTATTAGTTCTACTAGGAACTTAGGAAGAGCATATAAGATTTTTGCAATTTGAGGTAATATCTCAAATGGCAAGCTGTTCATGACAAGCTGACCCTTTTAGGTAAAGGTGTGTCCTGGTTTTGTTAAAAACAAGACCAGTTCTCTTTTAGTGAATTTTCCTTTCAGCTAAGTTCTTCTAAATACCTTCTAAGTAACTGTACTTTTCTGAATTTAGCTACATGTTTTTTGGACGCTGTGCTCCAAAACTGATAAGGGTGACCAGTGGAATGCAGAAGAGGCTCATGTTTAGATTTATTGCTGTAACAACTAAGAATTCTGGTAACATCCCATAATTGAGAAGGGCATATTTGCAAGGAGGGGTGAACAGAACAGGTGACTAAAACTGACCGAGTATTCCATCCCATCCACATCATACACCCTATGGAAGTGGGAGATCACAAGGATCTCGTTCTCTTTGACCATGGCTGGCATCTGAAAAGGACCCTGCCTGTCTGCCTGCAATCCGAGGCCTGGTTCCAGACCCTGAATCCCTGAATCTAGTTCCAGTTTACTACAGAGTCCAGCCCAGGACCTCCAGGTGCCTGCCCTGCAGCTGCTGGAGTCACACCAACTCCGCCGAGCGGGGTGGCAACCCTGTGCTATCCCGGGGGATTCAAGATTGGTTTTGTATATTTTGTATTATTTGCTCTATTAGTAGCATTAGTAAAGCCTTTAAAACTTTTCCAACTTGCAAGACTCTTTCTAACTTGAAGTGTCTCTTCATTATCCTTCTTATCACCTTCCCTGGGTGTAGGGGGGTGGGATTAACAGAGAGCATCTGCCGCAGTTTATTGTCACCTTGCAATTAAACCGTGCAAGACCAGACTTGCGAACTTGGCCATATTTTCTTCAGAGACAGAATAACAGTGCTGGGTTTTCCTGTTGTGTGAATAGGAATGAATTCAATACAAGGAAATGAATTTTGTAGGAATTAAAAGGTAGCCCAATTGAAAATTTTGCCTGAAAAGAGTATCAGTTTTTACTTGCTGCTCAGCAGTATGTAACAGTTGTTGACAGTAGTATGCAACAGAAGAAAGCTGAAAATTAAAAACAAGTTTGAGTTGTAGTTGGTGTTTATAAACAAGCAACAAAAAAGTTCATTCTGACAGGTGAAATTTTCGCAATTAATATAGATCAGAGAAGATGATGAAGTCTTTGTGTATCATACAGAAGCTAGATTGTAAATCACTCGGTAAATACTACAGTGTATTTTAAATTAATTAAGCCTATTTTGTTGTGCTTTGTGTGGGCCAGTATTGTAATAATTTGCAATAACATTTAGAAGTTTAATAAAGCAACTTGCCTGAGAGCCCAAAATTCTTAAATGCCTGCCAAACATTGCAGAAATGAAAATGGATTTTTCTCTGTTGTTTCTAAGCTTCAGTGGTACACCTGGATTACACTTTCTCCATATTCAAGGGACTAAAACCATCTCAATGAAGCTAAAAGTAGAGTTTGTGAGAGAAACAGCAGAGGCAGTACAGCTCAGAATAAAAAAAGCATATGTTGGCAATGCAGAGTAACTGAAAATACAGTACTTGTGAACAGTGTAATAATTCCACGTCTGTCTAGAATATGATCAGTCATTAACTATACATATACATTGTCCCTTCATAAAATAAGACCTAGATTATATTAACAACTACTGTTTCTAAGAATTAGAGAATCACGTCACAAACATTACTGGTGTTTATAATGGCCCGAATTAAACAGTAATTGGACAAAGCTAACAGCTCTGAATAGTTGTTGACTTGAGCCACATGGGTAATATCCTTCCTGTAATTAACCACAGTAAAAGAAAATACAGATACTCTAACTATAAATTTAAATGCTGAGCTATTTTTTTCCCTAGGACTCTAAACATACTGAATATTTCTAATTTGTGTCCCAAATGTCATCTGGTAGACTGGGATTATACAGCAAGTCTTGATTCTACCTGTCAGCTGAGGTGGCAGTGGAGGAAATAATAGTGACCGAGGGAAAAAAAAAAGATAGAAGGAAACAGAAAGCTGAATGATGCTGCAGTGTTTTAAACCCTAAAACTTCATAGAAGCCACATATGGTTAAACCTAAGAAATAATTTAATGGAAACAGAGAAAGGCATCTAGTTGAAATGAAGGCCAAGGGTTTTTTGTATTAAGGACTATTAAGAGTCAAAATATGTTGCAAGTATTAGGTTTTTATATGACTGATGTGTAGGGAGTTAAATCAATAACTTAATCTAAGTGCCTCAGGAAATTTACAACTCATTCAGTGAATAAACATAACTGGCCTTGTCAATTAAGCTTGTTGCCAAATTTAGTGCTTTTGCACTATGCGTCAGTCTTTTTTGCACTGTGCATCGAGCTGCACTTCTGAGCCCTCCAGATCTGTCTGGAATAAGGTCTTCTGTTTAGTGCTGGCTTTATGCCATCTTGCCTCTCTGGAGTGGAATTATGTAATTAACTTACTATTAGGACAGGTCCTGAGCTTCAGTGATCAGTTAAGATTACCTTGCCAGGACTGATCTGCTTTTATCTAATCCTTTCATCTGAGAGAATGACAGCAGTAAGCAGTGATTAGTCTCCTCCAGTTCTGAAAGCAAGTAAGAGAGAGCTGATCTCAAACCATGTGCTGTATGAAAGACTGTTTTACCTTAAGCCTTTCCTCAAATCTGGAAAAGGACAATGTTCCTTGATTTCCATGCTCAGAGCCTGTCTTAATGCTAGGTTGCCTCCCTGCACAATTTGCAGCCATGGGCTTTCCTATGTGGCTTTCTATATGTGCATCATCTAGTTAGCTCTTTGCATTCGCTGATCAGATCTAGACATATATTAATATCTGGAAGTATAGTACTGTGGTGAATTTAGTCCCTCCACTGTTTCCTTTTCCCATTTTGTTATGACCAATACGAGTAGATTGATAGATTCATACAGGAAAAATCTCAGAATCCAGTTTAATTTAAATACATCTCCATTCACTGTCATAAGAATACTAGTAATACTAGTATTTATTTGATAGTTTTTATCTCCTTAGCTTCATATTTTTAAAAGCTTACTTAGATTGTATTTTTGAAAACTACCTTATATATTAAAGTGGGATTACTAGTTGTCTTAACTTTGTTCCATAGCTTCTCAGCTGTAAATATAAAATTATCTTAAGACAAAAATCTTGTCTTTCTTACACAGTTTTTATTTCTAAAAGGAAGCTTGCTCCTGCTTTGGTCAGGAGTTGCACTAATGGGATACACAGAAGAACAGTCAACAGCAGTTCTGTTAGAGTGAAGTATCTTCTTGCTGTTTCAAAGAAACTGTATTTTCCATTGCTCTGAAGTAAAGCTGCAGTATTGGTCCCTCCTCCTAAAGTTGTTTAACATACAGTATATATAAGAATCAGTCAGGTACTACCTAACAGTCTTGGGACTGAAATTTTGAGAGGCTCTACTGCACATGCAATCAATGTTACTGAAGGGGAGGTTTTGTTCTCCTTCTTCTGATACAAGCCCTGACTCTTCACCAAGCTGACTTAACTCACTGAAATGGCAGGCTATTACCCACTGCTTTACTGAACTAATTCTCTAGCACTTTGTTAGGAAGAAGTGGGATGTCTTCCCAACAGTTTCTTGTAATATTTGCCTTGCTCATCTCTAGTGGAGAAGGAGGTGATTCTGAGGACTTATAAATCAGAGAGAGTAATACCTCCAGTCCAAATAGGTGTAGTCCCCAATAGGGCTAGATGTAGGCAGGCATTAGGTCTAGGCTGCTGATTATGGACATGAAAACTGAAAGAATCTTGCGCTTAATTTGTGATCTCCTGAATAATCTGTCAATCTTTCTGCAGTTCCATTTCCTCTATGTAAATCACATCATTTCCCTATGTTTGCGGTGATACTATGAGGACAAAATAAAATCTGCTATCTGAAAGGGCTGGGAAGGACTCTTATGTTGTGTTGTCATCAAAAGTTTCTTAGATAAAGGTTGTTAGGCTGCAGGTAATTCTTTATCAAATTTCCCATAGCTAATAAGCATTAACAAAATAACAGTTAGACTGTATATACTCTTCTGAGCAATTGTGTTTTATTAAGTGGGAGTTTGTAAATAAATAGCAAAATGTTGCCAGTGTTGCCAGTATTTTGCAAATGCAATCTAAAGAACCAGAACTTAAAATAAAGCCTGACAATATTATACTGAAACAGTGTGCTACATATAGGCTTTGGAAATGCTGTATTACGCTACCCATGTTTCTACTGAATTGATTTCTGCATGACACATTAATCATCTGCTTAGTACGCCCAATGTGGCAAGATTTTATTTTCTTTTTTATTTCTTATTTGTTGAAGGCCTGTTTTTACATCACATGCTTAAAACACCTCGGACAGAGAGGTATTACCTTAGATGTTCATGCAGATCAAACAAAACCAGGTTATCAAGTAACTTACTGAAAGGTAAAGGAAGTGTCTTTGCGTTTGTTACTCAGCAGTTACTGCTGCTTTGATTTAATCTAGTTAATTAGGCTTCTAGGACTCCTTACTGTTGTGGAAATGGGCTGCCATTTTCTCCTCACCCTTTAAATAAGATTATATATATCTATGCTTTAGTTTTAGGTAGTCCAGTAAAGAGCAGGGAGTTGGACTCACTTACCTTTATGGATCCCTTCCAGTTTGAGATATCCTATGACTCTGGTTCTACATGTGCTGCCAAAATGCCATTGTTCCGTAAATCAGTTGTGAGTGAAAAGTAAAAAACACATGTCTGTAACACCAATCAAGCAACTCATTGCAGTAAAGGAATACCACAACAATATTTTACAAGCAAATATGGACATAGTAGCATAGGAGAACCTAAAACTTGAATCACAAAAACATTGAAAGGGGAAGTCGACATGGCATATATACCACCACCTTAAATTACAAGCATCTTGTTCCCAAACTGTTCTGTGTTGTAGATAATACATGGCAATGTGCAGCCAATAGAATTGCCATCTTCATCCTGCTTTTTCTTGCTTCAACACTTTAAGAAGTAAAATCATGAATAGTGCTAGAGATCAAAAGGATTACTGCTTAGAAAGAGGTACATCTTGGCTTGCTAAAGAGTATATTCAGAAGAGGAATTTTCAGGTCAAGATAAGAAGCAGATTGCATAGATGGATAATTAGAAAATGCTCTGAAATTCTCTTCGTTAAAGAGAACAGTGAGAGAATTTGAATTTCAGGGCCTAATGTTGTAAATACAGAGTATGTAACACAATAGTCCTAAACTTGTCAAGACCCCCAAAATGCTAATTGCTTTGCCTTTTACTCTGAGTTCCTTTTGTGTACACCTTTTTTTTTTTCTTCTTTTTTTTTTTTTTTGGAGAGTATATCAGAATGCCGTCAGCTTCCGTAATATCTTAAGAAGACAATGTTTGGTCGTGCTCAATAAAATAGTCTTTACAAGTTTTAATTTTTTTTTCTAGCCTATACCTGTCCTTCTAATGAAAAGATGTTGAGTTTCTGTGTGTGAAGTCAGGCTTAAGTAGACACAAAACTGAAAAATGCACAGGTGATCAGGAAAGAAGGCTGACAAGTCCAAACCTGGTTTTGTTCAGTTGCATCTCTCAAACAGAGCAGAGTCATATGTGTTGTGCTTCTTTTTAGGATAGTGTTATTGCTTTTCTCAGTTTATCACCAAAAAACTTCTTCATTATTCTTTTTTATTATTCTGACAAGAAAGCAAAATGACTTTAAAGACCATAAGATCCCATCTTACAAAAATATTTCGTCTCTGAAGCATGCTAGATTTGGAAAGAAAAGTGGACTTAAAACAAAGTTACATTTTCCTTTTTCAATTTTATTAGGATTTATGGCTGGCTAAAATGCACAAAACTTCTCACAGTTTCAAGCCTACTGTGAAACGTCCATTCTGAGCTTTGAATGTCTCTATTCTTGAATGAAATGAACTGTAATGAAACTACTGAAACATCAAGACATGGTTGCACTAAAGAAAGCTGCAAATTAAAAGCTTCAAAATAGCATGCACATGAGAGTCTCCTTAGTCTCTTCTTACATTAGACAGCCTTCAAGTAGATGCTTGACCACAGCTTGACCACACTCTGGAGTACAGCAGAGGAGATCCTTGGTGCAGATGATACAACTGATGCACCGGGAACATTTCTGCATGCACCTAATGATAGTCTATTAAAGGAGAAACAGAGCCAGGAGGCTAAAGTTTCATTACTAGGTTAAGGCTGAGAATTTAAAGGAAGCTAGATGGCAAAGCACATTAAAACTTGCTGGAAACTGTTCATTGAGGTCTTTGTGGTGCTTTACAGTTCTGAGTGCAATATGTCATGAACACAATTCTGTCCATAGAAATGAGAGACTACTTGACTACAGCCAGGTGACCTTCAGGACTGTATAGCTAGTGTTCCCCAGCATGTGTCAGCATGCAGCCATTGGAGGGCAGCATTGACAGGTTTTAGTGACGTTTCTGGACTGTGAATTAGGATGGTTGCAGTGGAGGCAGACATTAGTGCTTTTTTACTTAAAGAAGTGTATGGCCTGGCAGAAAGCTAATATAAACAGCTTGAGATCATGGTTTAAACCACTGCAGCAAGATTCATATCTGTAAAATTCTAACAAGAGCCTGTAAAAAGACATTTATGAAGAGTGGTCTGCAGAAATTATGTAAAGTGCACCTGTAATCTGGAGAAATTTGTGAGTGCATTTCTACAGTGCTGTGATTTATAGACTTTCCACAGTTGTTTAGTTTCATGGTACTTAAACATGAGAGCTCACTACAGTTAGTTATTATATCTTCGAATTGTTTTTATGATTGTGAAATAGGTTTGTTTCCTGTTTTCCTTCACACCCCACTTCCTGCCCTGTGCTGAGAGCTGCTGTGTTAAATATGGAATTTAGATTATGTTGACTGAAAACGAAATCTAGTGCTTGGCACTTTGGGGAACGTTGTCTGAAGAAAATGGATTTTCTTCTGAGATACTCTGTGTGATACAATAGGACGATGATGCTTTTCATAGAAAGAAAAACATTCCTGTCAGTTTGGTCAGTAGGTGGCATTTTAGTTAAAGAACTCAAAACTTCAGGAAGCTTTACTTTCAAATATATTCCCGTTGTACCCTGTGAGTCTGTTAATATAATTTTTATAACTTCACTACTGTTGATCTGAGTTTATTAAGTAAATCTAACAGAGTCACAGGGAATAAAATTTAACGATTTTCAAGTGTAGCTCATATTTCTGAAGACTAATAATATCTTTGGGGGCAGGTATAACCTACACAAATCAATCTTGTAGTTTTAATTTTATCTTTCTTAGAATTACAAAATGTAAAACGCAAATGTGTTAATTAAATCTTAATACACGTTTGATGAATAACAGATTTTATGCAGTCTGGTAAAACTGGTATTTAAAATGAAATTGTATAGTCACAGAGCACAGAATGGTTTGGTTTGGAAGGGACCTCTGGAGATCATCTAGTCCAACCCACCTGCTAAAGTAGGTTCACCCAGAGCAGGTTGCACGGGAATGTGTCCAGGCGATTTTGAAGGTGTTCAGAGAAGGAGACTCCACAACCTCTCTGGGCAGCCTGTTCCAGTGCTCTGGCACCATCAAAGTAAAAAAGTTTCTCCTCATATTCAGGTGGAACCTCCTGTGTTTCAGTCTCTGCCTGTTGCCCCTCATCCTATTGTTGGGCACCACTGAAAAAAGTCTGGTCACATCCTCTTGACACCCACCCCTGACATATTTGCAAGCATTGATCAGATCCCTCTCAGTCTTCTCCAGGCTGAACAGTCCCAGCTCTCTCAGTCTTTCACAGAATCACAGAATCACAGAATGTTAGGGACTGGAAGTGACCTCAAAAGCTCATCTAGTCCAATCCCCCTGCTGGAGCAGGAACACCTCATAAGAAAGATGCTCCAGACCCCAAACCATCTTTGTAACCCACCACTGGACTCCCTCCCGTAATTTCTTGTCCTTCTTAAACTGGGGAGCCCAGAACTCAACACACTTCTCCAGATGTGGCCTCACCAGGGCAGTGTAGAGAGGGAGGATAACCTCCCTTGACCTGCTGGTCACACTCTTCCTAATGCACTCCAGGGTACCATTGGCCTTCTTGGCCACAATGGCACATTGTTGACTCATGGTCAGCCTGTTGTCAACCAGAACTCCCAAGTTCTCAGTAATGCTGCTTTCCAGGAGGTCAAGCCCTAACCTGTACTGGTACCTGCAGTTATTCCTCCCCAGCTGCAGGACCCTACGCTTGCCTTTGTTGAATTTCATCAGGTCCTTCTCTGACCAGCCTGTCCAGGTCTCACTGAATGGCAGCACAGTCTTGTGGCTTAACAACCCTTCCTCCCAGTTTGGTACCATCAGCAAACATACTGAGGACGCACTCAGTCTCTTCATCCAGGTCACTGATGAACAGTTTGAACAAGACTTCACCCATTACTGACACCGCTTCAACCAAACTCTGCACCATTGATCACAACCCTATGAGCTCTGCCATCCAGCCAGTTCTCAGTCCATCTCACTGTGCACTCATGCAACCCATACTTCTTGAACTTACCTGTGAGGATGTTGTGAGAGACAGTGTCAAAAGGCTTGCTGAAGTCAAGGTAGACAACATCTGCTACTCTTGCCTTGTCTACCCAGTCAGTCACATGATCATAGAAGGCTATGAGGTTGGGCAAACATGACTTCCCCTTGGTGAATCCATGTTTACTGCTCCTGATAACCTTCTTTTCCTCCACATACTTGGAGATGATGTCCAGAATGAGCTGTTTCATCACCTTTCCAGGGATGGAGGTGAGGCTAACTGGCCTGTAGTTTCCTGGGTCATCCTTCTTGCCCTTTTTGAAGACTGGAGCGATGTTGGCTTTCTTCCAGTCCTCAGGCACCTCTCGTGTTCTCCATGACCTTTCAATGATGATGGAGAGTGCTGCCAGCTCTCTCAGCACTTGTGGGTGCATCCCATTGGGGCCTATGTATTTGTGGATGTCCAGTTTCCC
Source organism: Caloenas nicobarica (assembly GCF_036013445.1). Classification (NCBI taxonomy): domain Eukaryota; kingdom Metazoa; phylum Chordata; class Aves; order Columbiformes; family Columbidae; genus Caloenas; species Caloenas nicobarica. The sequence continues at coordinate 42,048,975 of NC_088284.1, read as the reverse complement.
TAAATGATCTCTTACCTGATCCTCCTCAAGCAAGGGAAAGTCTTCCATTCTCCAGACTTTCTCTCTTACCTCCAGGGTCTGGGATTGTTTTGTTTTTTTTTTCCCCAGAAAGATCTTAAATTTCTATACTATAATCATTTGACCTGCGTGTCAAGATCTACAGGTTAAACCACATTAGTGTGTATCAAAGGGAAAACTGGCATTAAAATACGGAGGTAAAAGGTAAAAAATACTCTCAAAAGGAAGAGAGTCAATCATGGAAACAAGTTTAGAATTTCATAAATATCACTCTTTTGTGTTTTTAGTAACAATGATATCTTTCTTGAAGCATGATTTAAGGTTAGAGTTAACCATTTCTGAATTACACCACTTCTCTTTCCCTCTACTTCTAGCTGTATCTCCATTCATGGAGCTATCCAAGTGCAAGGATGATCCCCTGGTCATATTGAAACACAATCACATTTGGTTTTATAACCTATATCATCTCTGTATTGACGAAATAATTTCCTATTTAACTATCTGAGCTGTGGTCAAGCTCCTGTGCAGATGTGTAGAAGTCTTATCTGGACAGACTGGGGCTTTGTTTCATTGAGTTTCATGTTGCTGATTTGCTTTGATCTTAGCTGTGTCTTGCTGGTGTCTCAGTGTAGGTTAGAACATCCCTGTTTTTTGATAGTAGGTACTGTTCTTGGCCATGGCTGGAGATTTATATTGTCTCAATGTGAAATTAACGTGAAAATATTTTTTTTTTCTGCGTCAAGCTTTTAAAGTTGTGTTGCTCTGCTGTTAAGAGAATGTTGCATGTGCTTCTGCAGATGTTTTTGAATTGGTATAATAGATCATTCAAACTGTCTTCTCTGCTGCTGATTGCTGAGCCACTCCTGCTGCCAGCTCTGCACCCCTGCTCACTCAGGACCCTGTAAATCTTTGGCTAACCTGAGCTTTATTATAATTCCTTCATTTGTATTATCTACTCAAAGTTGTCATTATCGTAAATAGTGCTGTCTCAAATGAGACAGGCATTTTTCAAGACCCATTCAGAAGTTACGAGTATTTTGAATCTGAACATTATTAGTAGCTGAGAAAACAGGACCGAAGGTAGGTAGTTGAATGAATCTGTGGCCAGCTAAGACAAAGATGTTAAAACATCACTAGGACTTTGGTCACAATATTTAGGTACATCTGTTGCAAAAAGATTTGCCATTGCTTATCTGAGCTAGAGACTTCTGTTTAACCATTATTTGAGGAGAACTTCAAGTGCATTGATGAGTAGTTAGCATGTAATTTAATAGATTGCAGAAATACTCATGAACACTTGTTACCACTTAACTCTGAGCGGGAGCTAAACGGTAAACATCCACCCTCTCTCGCCTTTCCTTTCCCAGGGAGACAGAAGGGAAAAGGAGAAAAGACTTGTGGGTTGGAATCGAAACAGATTTAATACAATAATAATAAAAGAAGTGTGAATAACAGTGTGAATATTATAAAATATATAATGCTATACAGAGCAATATTTAGCTGCAGGAATGCGTGTTCCCAACAATGAATGCCAGAGGGTGGACACTTGAGCATGGCGAGTCTCATAAAACATGGAGATCATAGCAGGCATAGGAAAGTTACAGAAATCAGGCAGTGGGAGCAGGAGTAGGAACATGACCCTTCATGGATGGTGGTCATCAAAGAAGGGCTGTCCCCAGCAACTTCCTGCTTACATATGGAGCGTGACGTTCATGGTGTGGAACACTTCACTGATCAAGCTACTGGAAGAAAAGATTAACTCTGTCTCAGGCTAAATCCAAAACAATAGACTGTGCTGGCTACTAAGAATAAAAGATTCTAACTGCATGGAAAGTTACTTTGATTTCAGCTAACCCAGCACAACACTAAATGATTCCTTGTAGATACGTTTATAATCTAGAACCAGTCTGTTTAATTAATAGCACTGAAGTTATGGTTAAAAAAAGATCGAGGGCAGAAAAGGGGTTTCCTTAACAAGAAGAGGCAGAGCAAAAGCAACACAGGTTTATGTGTTACATACATGTCTTCTGCCTACAGCTACTTCATGTGTGTTCAGAGTGATTTTTCCCTCTATGATATATTGCACAATAGTGGCTTGTGGAAGTGCTTAGGGAAGGATGTTCTCTGTGCAGGCCTGGAGTTTACTAGGTCTTGGTCCAGTATCAGTTAGATTTAATGAGCTTTCCAGGATGTTGCAAAGGCTGCATGTTTCATAGAGTTTATGGGAAAGGGTGAAGATATGTATTTGATACAATTGGGAATTAAAGATTTGGTTTTGTTGAGTTGCCTTTTGCCTGCACTTAACTGCTCTCATTATTTTAATACTTAACGCTTCCACTTAAAGATGTCTACCTTCATTAACCTTGCTGAATGTATACAAAGGTGCTGACTTTAGTTATACTATAACTGGTGGTCTAGTTACTGTTGCAGCCATTTCATTACAGACCTTGATTTTTGTTTTCTTGGCAAATCTCAGGAGTCAAGCTTTTATTTGTATCACTAACTTTCTGAAGGGGAGGGAAAATGTGACACATTTCTAGGGACAAATGTTACTATTTGTCACTGAATTACAGCTCAATGCAGTGGGAACACTTTTAGCCTAGTTTTAGTAAAGAATCTGGCAGTACTTGTATGTAAGATCAATGGAGTTTCCAGTAGTTCTGAAAGCCCAAGAAAATGTGTGCCTTTTCTTATATTTATGTAAGTGGACTTGTCTAGCCAGAAGTATTTGACTAGTAAAGGCACAAAGTATATGCAGCAATGTCGAACTTGACAGAGACCAAACTGAAAGAAAAATTTTCTGCAAGATCTTTGGTGTGTTAGATTGTTTTGAAGCTAGTGGTGCTTCTTTAAGTTGGTATTCCTTTGCCACCCTGGAGTATTGTTTTATTTTTCCTTCAGAGGATTTTCAGGTATTCAGCTTGCATAGAGACCATGGTAATTTTTGTACATTTATGTGAGCCAGTGAACCCAAACATAATATTGTAACTTGCTTAGGCAGTTTACTTTTCACTGAGGAACTGGCTTCCTTTTGAAAATAGAATAAGGATTTTGTTGTCATGGCAACAGATTTCAGTACTTGTTTCCCACAACTTATAACCACAGAGTTTAGATGAAATAATAAATGTGTTACTTAAATGGAAGAAAATACAGAGCATGGGAGGGAATCATGCTGTATACAAGTACTTGAAGTCTGAATATGACATTTGCTACTCATTCAGGAAATTAATTTTTAGAAATCAAATAAATTTTCAATTCTGTCCTGAATTGAAAGCAAAGGGTAAACAAATCAACAGCTGAGATGCAAGAGGATATTATTATGAGTAAAAGCAAAAGGAGTAAGAAATAAAAAGATATGCAAAAGAAGAAAAATATCTCAGACTGCAAAGTGCTAGTTACTAAAAAACATTTCATAGCCTAGAAAAAACCCAGACTCAGAAGAATCCATGCACTGCTCTCACAATTGTCTTAAGAGCAAGCAATGCAGTGCAGTCACAGTGAAATGGTGTAGAGCTGTAAGACTGTGTGAATGTCTTACACAGTGAGTCTGCACCACATTTACAAAACACTACATGCTTCAGCTTGCTCACAGCTACTGTAATGAGTAAGCTGTTACCTAAATAAATAAACAGGTGATGGAGTAAAGGGCAATAGGTGTATGCTACAGACCCCATCACTGGAGAATGGACCTAATACCACCTATGGAGAGATGCCTTAAAATATACCTCCTGGCTGTGACTGAGTTAGAAAGAGCTGTACATTTAGTTGAATATTAAATTTTCTAACCAGGTAGTTTCTTTCTGATTAATACTGTATTTGATTGTATTTCTTCTTCTATAATCTGCAATTAGTGCTTCCTATTGAAACACTGGTTTTGTTCTGATATTTAAGAAAACATATGACTTAGGTAACATTCAGCAAATAAAAGCTCACATCATAGGCTGTCTCTTACAGGATTATTTTGTTTCAGAGAGAATTTTCTCCTTTTTCTAGCTCTCAACCCTTCTAAAACACCATCTGTTATCAGACTTTAACACACCAAAAAGTAATGTTTCTGCATTCTGCACACTGAATACTTCCATAATGTGCAGAGATTTTTCTGAATTACCCATGGATGACATGACTAAAAAAACCTCATGCTTTTAATTACAGTGGTGTAATGATTTAAATTAACTTTAGGTTTCATCTGTTCATTTTTGTTTTGCATCTAACCACGTTGTAACTTGAAAATCTTATCTATGGTATTGGGCTTTCCATGCCTGATCGGCTTCTTATTGTTGTAGCATACGGAATTTGAATGAATTAATGGAGATAGGTGCCAGGGTGCTGGGAAAAGATGCTATATAAATGCTGAAATGATACTTAAAAGCTTTTTCCCAAGATTTTTCAATTTAAGAGGCTCTAAAATATTTGATTACTTCTTCCCTATCTATAGATCTTTAAGAAAATTATCTCCATGCCATTAGGCATATATGGAAACCGCTGTCTCTCTTCTGGTAAATCTAATAGCACCATAGCTGCTTCAGTCATTTACAAATTTGGGCTATTTTGTTATTTCAGAGAAGCAGCACATGAAATGCAGCTTTCTTTGATATGCTGATAGAATGCCTCTCCCCCTTCAAATGATCATAACAGTTTTCTTAATTATAATTTTTCCTTCCCTCTTTCCAGCTTCCAGGAGAAGAATACAATAATGATCCAGCTTCATTGACAAGGATCATATGGTGTGAACTGTGGGGTTGTCATATGCAGGGACTGGAGCTGGACTTGATGACCTTTGTGGGTCCTTTCCAACTCAAGACATTCTATGATTCTATGAGGAACCTGGTCTAGTGGAAGGTGTCCCTGACCATGGCAGGGTGTTGGAACTAGATGATCTTTAAGGTCCCTTCCAACCCAAACCATTCTATTATTCTATGACTCATGATGCTGTTTAGGAAGAAAAAGAAACAGGTATTATTTTCTTCTCATGTTCTCATGAATCTGGTCATCATAGTAACGCAGAGGGCAGACCTCTCCACAATGAGGCAGAAAAGATAATTCTGTGCCTTTTTGATCTATTAACTTACATTAGTGTTAGCAAAATCTTGTTTTTCTCATGTTTCTGAGATGTCAACTAAAGTGGTGTATTTCAATGGTGTTCTCAGTGTTGAGGTAAATTGCTTCATCTTCAAAGAAGTGAGCTCGTAAACTCTTTGTATAGACCACTGAATATTTGGTAACATGGCTTTTAGCCTGCCCTCAACATATAAAATTTTAGTCTCATTATCATTTCTTACATCATATACAGTAGCATTTCACCTTTTCAGCAATGTTTATGTCTGTTAGCTGTTTTGAGAGTAAGTTTTGAATGAATTTAATAGGCATGTTTTCAAGGCCTGTCCATCATTTACAGGCATTCAAGCTGAGCTGAATGTTAGGAAGTGTGGCTGCAAAGGGCAATAGCTAGAGATACGTGCTAGAAATACTCACAAAAAATCTCAGTCAAATCATTTCAGGTATCACTGAAAATTCAGAAAGCATTGCAGGCTCCCTGAAAGACAATGAATTTTCATCTGCATATAGCTGTGGGTATAATACAGGCAAGAAGGAATGTTGTTTTTACAACTGATCTGGCATCTGACCCCAGCAGGGGGCAGGACTGAGAGACATCTGACTGTGAATCTTTAATGTAAAACAGAATCTCTTTGAACTAATCCCAGAATGCATGCAGATCGCTGTGTTTAAAAAGTTAAACTAGGGGAAAGGGTAGCCAAAGAGCCAGGAATCGATATTTTGAGTGAATCAATAAGGTGAGTGGGTTGTTAGAGTTAGACGAATGAGAAATGTAAACTGAGGCAGGTATTGGGTAGTCTGTAAACCCTGCAGTACCAACCAGTGGGGAATAGGGGAGGGAATTTGTGGCCGGGATTCGGGTTCAGGAGGGCAATATGAGAAGGGGCTTTTTGCCCTGTTCCGTGTACTTACCGTTAGGCAGGACACCTGGTTTCGCAAAATTGTTAATAAAATATGGTTTGCTGAGAGATCCTGGCTGAGCCTATTATATTGGCAAGATGATAATTTCCTACACACACTAGCAAACAATAAGGCTGACACTGAGTCTTGGAGCTGATAAACTTTTCTAGAATAACTTTCTGTTTTTATCTTTTAAGAGATTTTTACAGGACCTGGCTGGAACTGGCTATTCGGTTTGGTTGAAACTGAGATTCTATAATGTTGATCAGTTACAGCAAAGCTCTCTGAAACTCTTCAAAACTGAAAAAAGCAAAGTGAAAAGCTTAATGTAAGGTTGTAGTAGAAATGAATGCATATATGGATTATAAGAGAAGATCAATTACTGTGAAAATTCTTGTGCTTAATCTACTCACTATAACATATCAAGAAATTAATATTTATGTTCAGAAGTACCAAAATGACATAATATGGAAATTAAAGTAGAATTTGGGAAACTTCAGAGTTCTTCAACATGTTAAATGACTTAATATTGTCTACTGAATATAGTCAGCAGGAATAAATAATTTCCTTCTTTCTATTCTGAATGCTTCCCACCAACAGAAGTATAAATGTGGTACTGATATTCGAAGAGGAGAAAGAATTTGCTCAGCAACTTCAACAGAGGAAACTGTTAACTTCTGCAGAAGTGTGCTATGCACACTTACACTGTAATTCCTACAAGCTGGTTCAGTCAAAGTGACCATAGGAAGTCATTATTAATCTGCTAGCAATGGAAGAACAGTATTCAGAATCTCAGTCTTAACTTTTTTGTCTTAGACTCAAACTATTAATGGTTTTAGAACTTCAGAACTCTTATTTAGTAAACTAAAAGCAAAATGACAGTATCAGGTTCAAACAGAAGAGGTGTAATCTGAGAAAAATTGCCCATAGTCACTGTTCAAGGAACAGGGGAAAGATATTTTCTACTACATTTTTAATTATCAAGATGACAAGACTGTAGTTACAAACTTTCTAAATTAGGATCCTACTTATCTTTGTCCTCAGGAACTTTTATGAAGGTAGTACTACTATCAGTCTTCTATTATAGTGTCCGCTCCTATCAGTGTTCACCCCAGAGGCAGACATTCCCTAAGTAAGCAGAAAACATTATTCCCCAGGAAAATGTATATGTTGCAACAACAACAACAAAAGACCAGTAGATCTATTATTTTAAAAATTATTATTATTTTTGCATGTAAAGAACAAAAATATGTTATTCACTTATAATACAAGAACAGGCATGACTACTTTTCAGACAAACTGGGAACACAGTCAATAGGACTAACAGAAGGATGGGAAGTCCACAGTGTATATAAATCTCTTTCATTAAGCCTAGATTTTATAAATATCTATTATCCTTTGAAATCTAATGCTTACACTGGAGTTACATGAGAATCAGCTTTACATTTCTTTAATTACTATAATTCTTCATTGGGAGAACTCACCAAAGCCTGACAAGGAAAAAAAAAAAAGAAAAAGGAAAAGAATTTATTTCTATTCATTTATTTCAATATTGTAAATTAGCCTTTGCAGGTAATTTTTTGATACTAAATTTTCCAAATACTTTAAGTGTTGCTAACTAGTATTGCTTTGTTCTCTTCAAGCAACCAAAGAAACAAGATTCTGAATCACAAGTTTTTAAACCAGAAGCATCCTTTTTGACAATTTATTCTTCTTCCACAGAAAATACAGGATGAGGAACTCCATCTGATAATTTCTGAAGCAAATCCACAACTTGTCTCTAAGATATAGCTTCCTATTTAGAAGTCATTAAATCTAAATTGAAACGTCCCACTACATGTCTGGGTGATTCAGGGCCTGAGTAATACAGTGATTTATTTTTTTTTTAATATGCCCTTGGATGAAATACATCCAGCTCCTGGACCTGGACTTTTACTTCCTGGAAAATTGATTTATTCTGTGTATAAAACTGAGTAAAACTGGTAGCAGCATCTACTAATTTGAGCACTCAACCAATGTGTGCTTGTCCGTTGTGCTGTGGGAAAATAATTCCATATTGATCACAGCTTTCGAATGATTTGTACTTCAAGTTTCTGTACATATCTGAGGATTGAATGCATGTGCCTGTTCTAGATTCATCTTTGTTTTCAATTTTTCCATACTTTAAACAGAGATTTTTACCATTTCAGACATTTTCTTAGTTTATACACTTAACTTGACTCTTCCCCTGTACAGATTTTGTGCTAGACCTAAGAAATAATCAATTTATTGGGGAAAGAAAACTTGACATGTTTGGTGTGGAGGGAGGAATTATTTTTAACAGCTGTTTTAATATTGGCTGAAAGGATAGTAATTAACCTGTAAACAAAGTGGCAAGTGTTAGTTAACAGTGAGCTAATGAAGCTGAACTAAAAACTGGCAATGCTAACCTCATCACTAGCCTAAGCAGGTGCAGCCTAAGTGGTGCACAGCTATATAAGGATGAAATTAGCTGATAAATCAAAGCATATAGTAAATATACAGTAAATGTAGAAGAACGAACATTAAAATTAAATTAAACATTCATAACTAGAATACCCTGGAAATATTTATGAAAGTTGGAGAGGACATGCAGTATTAGAGAACATAAACTATGTCAGATCTCCAAGGGAAACTTTTACAGAAGCACAATTAGAACACTTACTTGATATTATTGTACTTGTAAATTGGTCACTCTACAAATCAGCTTTGTGAGGGTAAGAAAATGAAAGCTAACTGTAAAGCAAGATTAAAATGACCTGCCTTTGAATTATGGGGTAAAAAACCAGACAGATGAAAGCTGAAATGCAGCGCATGAGGAAAAGAAACCAACAATTTCATGAGGTTTCTAGAGAAGTACACTAAAATCATGTTAAAATAAACCAGGACAGGTGTCTTCAAGAATATTTAGCTGTTGCAGTGTATCACCAACTCTATCTGTGTCATTCTCAACAAACAAATTTCAAACACACTTTATTATAAAAAGACTAAATACTGACATTGGAATTTGTTTTACCCCCAAAAGCAGTGCTGAACCATCCATACCATTACAGAATTATATTCTAAACTCTGAACTACCTCTTTAGTTTAATCCTATATTTTAATCCCACTTGTATGATTCACAGTAAACAGGGAGTAGAGAAGTTTCTTCCCTATGTGTTTGCTGTGGCATTTCATGCATGTGAAAACTATCAGCACATTCAGCCCTCAGTCTTCTTTCCTCTTAACAGTGCTACTTGTGTACAGTGCTACTTCTCACCATCAGTAGTTTTTTTTTCTAGCATCTGATAATTTCTACTGCTTTCCAGCAGGTTGCATCATAATGTAGATGTTCCAATAAAACTGAACTATGTACTTTACCTGGTTCAATGGAAGAGCATCACTAAAAGGAATGAAATGAATGCTCTTTTGCTTAGTGGTGAATTAATCCTGTGATAAAACTAGGAAGTTTTCTGTCCCTTTCTCTGCCCCATGCAATATGTGATTACTCCCTCTTGCTCATGTTCTGTTTTCAGTATGCAAATCACTGAAGTCACTATGAAGCTTAAGTTACTGTAAAAACTAATTCCCAAACAACAGTAGAAGTTATTTTTTCTAGCTTATTCCAGGGGGTTCTGGCTTTCCCTCTAACATATCTGTAAGAAGATCTGTAAAAGAGCTTCACTTACCACAATTAATTCATAGCACCCACCACAGCCAGGCAATCCTCTCAGACTTCTATATCATCAAGCTCCAGTTCCACTTTTCAACAAGGAGTTTCTTTCAACGTCAGTAAGGATAAGATTTAAAAATATCACGGGTAGGATTCATCTGACCAAATGAACAAACCCAAAGTTAAGATGTTTATATGTGAGCTAGTCAGTCTAGGATACCTTCGGTAAGCCTTAGGAATAAATGATTCATCTACCCTGAAGCAGACTGAATTTAAGAGATGTAGAGTTAATTTAGAAATATTTCTTGGGATGACATGGAATATTTCTCAGAAGAGTATGTGTCTTTTCTTTGATTACAAAGGCAGCTGAAAGTTACTTGCTGAAAACCAAGTCTGTATTTAGTCAGATAAATCCTAGGCTAATCTGTGCATATACATGTTTCTGAATCTCTTGTCTGGTCTCCAGAATTTCAGTTTTCATTTTTTTAAATCTCCAACTGTTGTAATTAAAAACAAACAAACAAACAAAAAGTAAAGGAGAGAGAAATTTGATGGAAGTCAGAACTCTGCTCCCATGTAGGTTTTTTCTGCAAATAATCAAATATAAGTATTTTTCTAAGATGCCTTGCAACAATAATATTATATAACCATAATTCAAAATGCCAGCATTATTAATGCTTTATCCTTCCTATGAAAAACATGTAAGAACACTCACATAACACAGTTTGTTTTAATTTCCTGGTTTTATTACTTTTATGGGCAAACCTTGGAAGAGAACTTTAATTTCTACCCCTGGTTAAATATCATCTGCTGTAAATAGATGCCTTTTTACTCATATATATCAAATCTTAGACATACTTACAAACCCCTTTACTTCAAGCCAACTCTATTTCCGTTTCAGCATACAAAAGAGCAAATACTGAATGTACCCATTAAGTACAAGACCTGTCTGTACTTTTGACCAAGGTAGCTTGCTAAGGCAGAACATCCCAATTGAAAGTGAATGGCTTTTATATATTTTCCAGCCATCCTTGCCCTTTTTTAGGACCAGGAAGACAATACTTTCCTTACTTGAGAACAAATCTTATCATAGCCATGTTAATTATACCTGCTAGCAGGAGCCCCAGAGTGACTGCTGACTAGAAGTCCTAGCTAAGGAAATGCTTTCAAACAGTGCATGTCCTCGTCAAGCTGGTGATAACAGGGGTTCTCACCATAAACTTGTACCTGTCCCTCTTGATTGTCTTTACATGATATTCATGAAAAGACTTAAGTTTGCCATTTCTTCCTGACTACATTTACCAATATATAAGGGTTATATATTTCCTGATATGAAGGTTAAGCTTATTCTAGTAAAATAAAGACCCACACACTGTCACATAATCATCCATGCTCTTTAAAGCATTATTACCATCCATGGCACAGTTTTGACCCCTGACAAAGAACAATCTCAGCATTAGAAAATGCCTAGTTCATAAAGTAACATAGATTCAGAATTATTCCCAGTAGAGGAGGAAATGTAAAAGAATTCACTAGCATGGATAAAATTTGTACTGTACCAGATGGCCTTGGCCCAGAGAACAATCACCTGTTCCATTTCTTTTAGTACCAAAAAAGTAACTGGCAACATGCTTTTTTAAAAAAGCTAGTATTTATAGGAGACCTGCATTTGAGTAAGTGCATTTCTTGCATATTCAGAACGGTTTAGGGGTTTGTACACAAACTAAAGGAGAAACAGCTCAACCAGCTGAAAGAAAAAAATGCCTGTGCTCCATATTACTATTCCAGATCAGATTTACAATGCACAGTCAAAAGAAATTAAAAGAGCCAAAGGTTAAGGAAAGAAAATCAGAGACATTTTCATGTGAACATTCATTTCACATGAATTCATTTATGTAGCACAGTTACATTCTTGTTCCTTCCTAAGCTTCCAGTAAATTAATGGGAATGAAGTTGAAAATACTGTTCAATAGACCCTTGGGCATATCTATTAGTGATATTCCAAAGGGGGATAAATATGCCATGTCTCTGCCAGATGCCATGGTTGCCAGGGAATACAAATGATAGGTCTTCAGTGGCTTTGTCTGATGGTAGAAGGGCTCAAGGAAGGTTAGCAGCAAGGTGGAGAAACTGTCCCTAATGCCAAAATATGTCAGCACACTCTCTAGTTCTTTACCAGAAATACACTCTACTTTTTTCTTTCTCTTTTTTATTTTTCCCCCAGAAAACTAACAAATGTCCACCCAGCTCTCAATTAAGATTAAGTGTGGTAATATGTTTCTGGATGGCTCGAGTGAAAAATGTTGACCAGGGTCAACAGTTTAGCAGCTGTTTCCATATCGACAATGTGGTCTCCAAATATATAAATTGGAAGTGCAACTGCTGGTTGGTAGAGTATAACTCATAATTCAGTACATTAATAGGTATGTTGTGCTTATATCTTCCAAATCAGACATGTCCCTAAACATACCATGATAGTATGAATCCTGCCGCAGTGATAATAGTTAGATGTAAGTATGAAACAATGTGTTAATACCTGCCATATAGTAATCAAAGTAAAACTTGATCTCAGGAAAACAAAATTTGAAAGACAAGGACATGACATATAGGCTTACCATCACCTCTCATAGCACTAACACATTAGTATCATTTTGCTACTGGAAATGTCAACTAAATTGCCCTTTCCCCCCATTCCTTCCAAGCATTCATTGAGAGCTCAGTAACAAATGTGGAGAGAATGTGGTAGAGAATAATACAGAAGATCTGGAGGGAGTGTGAGTATAGGCAATAGACCAGATTGCAAAGGAAAAGACGTGTCTACAACTGGACTTAAAATCTAGCAAATTCAATAAAAACGTATACAACTCTGATTAAAAACGAACTGAGCAATACCAGTCACAGAAGGCCTTAACCACGAGCATGTTGTCATTTCTTCACAAATATGCTATGCATTCTATAGAAATTATTTTATACACTCATCACCTGCAAGACAGAGACTCCTATACATAAGTAGAACTTCTAAGCCTATTAGTAAGAAAGCTTAGAGAAGAAAGACTTCCAGTGTGTTTAAAAAATTCATTACCATGAAGTTTGCTTACTTGAGTAGCATATATACTTGTGTCCGCTTATTTGTTTGTGCTATCCTTACCATTTTAAAATTATGTATTTGGAGTAAATCTGCAGCAAACAGAATTCTTGAATTATTATAAGGACAGTGAACAATCACAGTAGAAAATAGGATCATAGAATCATTTTGGTTTGAAAGGACCCTCAGGATCACCGAGTCCAAACATAACCTAACCTGATTCTAGCACTAAACCGTGTCCCCAAGAACCTTGTCTAAACGCCTTTTAAACACCTCCAGGGATGGTGACTCCACCACTTCCCTGGGCAGACTGTTCCACTACTTCATCACCCTCTCCATGAAGAATTTTTTTTCTTAATATCCAATCTAAACCTCCCCTGACATAACTTGAGGCCATTTCTTCTTGTCCTATCACTTGCTACTTGAGAGGAGAGACCAACACCCTCCATGCTACAACCTCTTTTCAGGTAGTTGTAGACAGAAATAAGGTCTCCCATCAGCTGCTTTTCTCCCGGATAAACAGCCTCAGTTCCCCCAGCTGCTCCTCATAAGTAACTAATGACACGTGTGTTTCATATTGTTTCTGTGAATAATTACTTGTTTTATCTCACCTTGGCTTCATGATTCTCGTTTATACTAAATAGGAGACTGACTTTATTTCCGCTGACTAATCATCTCAAGCTAAAATTATTCAGGCTATTCAGCTCTCCAAGTCAACCAGAGCTTACAATATTTTTTTATTTATAGCATGAGAAGGTCAGGTGACAAAAGTGTCTTTTGAGATGGCAGTTTATCCCATCATATCATTAGGAATTGTAGACATGCACTCAAGGTCAGAAAATACATGTAAGTGTATGGTGTTGAACACAGACTAGCATGTATATTTTACTTTATAGTATGAGATAAACACAGTGTAATTCCCTCTAAGTGCTCACAGCAGCAGTCTTAGTGCAGTTCTAAACACGAAGGGAGGCAGAAAGTAATGCAAAGCAGTTTGACCTGGAGAGCTAAATGCTTTCCAGGGTCTCCAGCTTTTGTTTTAAAGTTTATTCCATCAACTAGACTGAAATATAAGTCGAAGGATGCCAGGGAAGGTTTGTTCCCTAGTTGAGGACAAGGAATTTTTTTTCTTCACAATCTGCACTATACTTAGTCCATAGAGGTCTTCATCCCCACAAAAATAGACACTATGTACTACTAATATTAATACGTGTATGTGGCACTGTATTGTCACTATGTCTATTTAAAGACCTGGTCTCTCTCTTCCTCTCTCTCATAAAGCAATATGCCTGTCTGTTTAGGGTTAAGTTCATAATGCACATTAGGACAGGGCCAGTTTCTGTGTTTTAGGAGTCAAACCAGTTAATATTTACGCCACTTTTAGTCCTGAAGTTATGTAATCCTAAAATTTTTTACTTGAGTTTTTTTAATTGAAACATTTCTAGAACACAAACCCTAGCCCATAAACCCGATGCTAATGCTAACCATCAACAATAACCCTAATCCTAACTCTAACCCTAAACCCAACCCTAAATCCCAATTCCTAACACCAGCCTCTAACCCTGACTATAACACTAACCCTAATGTCTAACCCAAACTTGGAGCGTAACCCTACTGTTAACACTAACCTGAACTCCTAACTGTAACCCTAAACCCTAATCCCTAACCTTAATTCTTAGCCCTAAGATAGTGGCCATAAAATAGTATCATAGATACAGCAGATGAGTACACAGCAGTTACCCTGTTCCCTGATGCAAACTGCAGTGGGCTGGGACGTGCTCTACCAGATACTAGGTGTTGATACCTCACCATACCCCTTGCAGTTGCTGACAGGTGGAAGCTGAGTCATCTGCCAGGTGGGAAAGGGCAGAATGGGCTGAGTGTCAGTCATCTTCCTTCAGTTTGCTCCTCTTAGGGATTTGATATCTCATATCAGTGTCTTTCTCCATCTTAGAGGGTGTAACCTGCTTACTTTAGGCTGTTACTGATGGCCTCTGATGTTTACTGAGAATAAGCCCATTTACAGCTTCTCTGTGCTGAACACTCTGATTCCAAAGTAATTTTAGATTGTTTTAATTTGAATTTGTTTTGCCATCTACTTCCAATATATAATTTCTTCACTTCTCATTTCCCTTTGGTCAGTACTTACTTCTCAATCTTGCTACAGTTCTCTTGTCAAAAGATTGCTCAGGCACAAAGACTGATTGTTAGTGGGAAAAGAGAAAATAGCAGTGTCCTGACTATTAACGGCAATGTACAAGACAATGAAAAATAATATTGTACTGATTTCTAAGAAAAGCCATCTGAAAAGTTTTCTGACAGAGATACTTGGAGCATGTTCTCCAAACTTAAGTTTTAATGAACTTTTCCAAGCCAAATCTTGCTTTACATTTCAATCTCAAGATCACAATGCCAGCCTTCGTCTCCCATGCCAGCCAAGCTGCAGACATCAGCTTTATGAACTTCCTGTGTGGCCTTATTTGAAGCAGCAAAACACCTAGTGCTGTCACTGACACATCATAGCAAGACACCAATGCTCTGGATGTGGCTCAGAACTTTGGGGACATGGGATGGTGATGAATACTTCCTCCCCAAATTCTTGTGAATAAAGCATTCAGTGACTATTGAAATTCTGTCAGATAAACTAAGAATAACTGAGAAAATTATTTTCTTCTATAAATGTTAGTAGATCACTTAACTTTACATATTAATAAATCAGTCTTCAAGTCTGATGCATCTGTTTTGGCCTCTATTCCAAATGCCATAAGCTTGCTTGGGCTTCTCTTTCAGATGTAAAGAAATGCTTTGTATTCTTGAAAGCATTCCCTTTTAACTGAATCAGCTGGTTTTACAAAAGGTATTCTGCCTTCCCACTATCCCTTCATTATTTCTTTTTCTCTATGAAAGGAATGTTGGCTTACAAAAAAAATTTCTCAGTAAAGCTCTGCAAAAGCTCTACAGGGGACAGGATAAGATCTTGAGAGACTTTAGGCTCTTGAAAGCAAGCAACAAGATTGGTATCCAAAGCCTGTAGTGTGTAAAATGGAATGACTCTGGTCTCAGAGACACTGATGTGCAGAGAAATATCTCAGTTTCATGAACAACAAGCTGAGAAAAACAGGATTTGTTGATTGCCCTGTGTACTAAAAGACTAGCAGGGGGGGAAAGGAAAAGGGTTTAGACTCCAAACCTTTTCTTAACTGGAGGGAAATAAAAAAATTCTGATTGGCGTTTTTCCTCAAACAGAAAAAAAGTCATAGCACAACAGCCAGCAGATTGTTAAAATGTCCTAGCTACAAATGTGTTTACTTGGTTTCATAGTTATAAACAAAACTATCTGGGGCACAAAAGACAACTTATGATACCTGTGCAACTTCTGTCAAGTAGCAGGAGTTACTCAGAGAATTTTGCTGAAGCCAGGGTTAGTTTAAAATGGGTGACCTGAGAGAATCTGGAGAAAATAGGAAATTAAGATGTACAATTTTGAGGAGACTTTTTGGAAGGCTGCATTTAGTAGGAATGCTGACGAATAAATGACTTTACAAATTATGTCAATTACATTCAACTGCATTAACATTGTTTAAATGATTGTTAGAGAATCTGCTGACAAGGAGCACTGTAAGGACACAACAAATCAAAATGAAATAAACCTCTAATGTCAGAAAGGAAAATTACAAAATACAGAAATGACAAAGACCAAACACTCTACTAACAACACTAATGACAAAACATGCTAATAGTCATTCAGTATCTATTCAGAGGGGATTACATAGAGAGAACTGGATTTCGACTTATGATGGTTTGAAATAACGATTGAGTACCTAAAGTAGTTTTGTATTCTGGCCTGTTATGTTTAATGATCATATGATGGCAACAACAGAAGGAATATACAGATAATACAGTATACAGTAAATTTTAAGACTGATCTCTATTTTAGGAAGTTAGTATATAGCATTTCATAGTTCAGTGTCACAGGCATTACTTGTGGACAAGAAGAATCCTAGAACTGCAATGTTTGATCTTGCAAACCGAAAGACTGAAAAAAAATCTCTGACTATTGCATAAGTTTCCTTTTCTCTTTATTAAATCAACATATTTACATGTTTTTCACACAAATATATTTATTTTGGTGACCTGTTAGTGTTATAATTTGAGCTGCTGAATAATGCATTTTTCAGTAGCCATCTTGTAATGTTTTCTTTGTGTCAAAGATATTTTTCATGTAAATGAATTTCTATCCTTTTCAAAATTTATTTTTATTCAACCTGAAACATTTATCTATTATAAAAATACATATCATCTAATACTTGTAAAACTCTTTTAAAAAATAAAAATAGACTTTTGTTTTGAATTAGTTTCACAACAGAAGCTTGAAGAGAGAAAATATGTCTTTGACACCTTCAAAATCTTCCCATTCTGCTTATAGTTGCAACTGTTTGCTGAATTTGAACTCTCATCATTTCAATCCCTCCAAAATACTATTTCTCAGCAATTTCATTTTGAAAACTGTGTTCTCCATCATAGACTATAATACTCACTTGTTTAAGAAAGCCTTCCTTAGCATAAAGCAGGTGCAAATCACTTGAGCTGTCATCTGACATTTTTGTGTGTACCAATTAATTCAGCGACAACTGAAATGATCAGCGTACCTAGTCACAAGCACACAATGAACTACATTTTTTGCTACATAATCCTTACCTTCTCACTTCTGTGGTCTATTTTCCATCAACTTTTATTGTTGTATATTTTCTTAGTGCCAGTAAGTGTATTTTCAGTAAAGTCTGCTTCATGTCCCTAGATTTCTTTTTAGCAGATCATGGAATGGACAATTCTTCCGGCTCTGGAAGAGCTTCCAGCTTCCTCTCTATGCTTTGTACAGTTACCAATGGTTTAGAGCCTTTAATGATTAATGTTTTACACATTATATGCTAGCCATACCTTTTATCTCCTGTAAACGTTTTGGTATGTCATGACTTCATAATTATCTCTTGGTTTTCATGTGCATTTGCAAATTGCATGTGCTACTTCTAAGCTCAGAAAACATTTTCATTGTTCTCATCGATTAGATTGATTTTCTTTCCTATTCCTCATCATGGAGCTAGAGATTTCTGTCCTGAAGTGTCAAAACTGATAATTTGCACGATCAGTCTCTACATAACAAAGAGTAGCAAACAGCTTTCACAATTTTTTTTTTTTTTTTTTGGTATCAAGTCCGTGACTTTTTTGTGCTGTAGTCATCACTCTGGAAAGAAGGGCAAATTTTGGCTAATTACGTGCCTCAAACTATATTGCTAAATCAATTTTATTTATTATTTCAATTGTGCTGAAATCTGTGTGTCACTTCACATCATGTTTTGCAAAGCACTTTGTCACTGATCTGTGAAAATCATAGAATCATAGAATGAGATAATCATTTTGGTTGGAAGAAACCCTCAGGATCATCGAGTCCAACTGTAACCTAACTCTGGCAGTGAACCATGTCCCTAAAATGATTGTACTTGTCACTTCACCATGAGATCCAGCAGCATATACAGTGGCTGTGCTCAGCAAAGCTTTCTTCTAATTTATTTTTGTGACAGATTTGGGTTATGTAAAATGTCTGTGTTCTTAGACTCTCTATTCCATGTCATATGGTTTCATCAAAACCAAGACAACTTCAATTGCTGATGCCAGCATATAGCATGCAAAGCTATGGACATTAGATTCCATCCTCCATTTTGTGGAGCAAACAGGAGTTTAAATTGTGACCCATTCAGTGGGAATCTGATTTGGTCTTCAAAGCAAATGTAGTCAGTGAGATCTCTGAAAAGCTCAGACCACAGCATTCTTAGCTAAGTAAACTATTCTTCTGAAATATCATTTTCTCCTCTGTTGTGTACGTACTTTACATCAGGCATCTGAAAAATGACTTTCTTAGAAAAATTGTTTCCAAAAATCTGAAAAGCATGTTCAGCCACAGATAGCAGTATGGCTAGCACAGTATTCAGTAGCCATGAAGGCAGAGTGTGTCCATCTCTACAGATCAGTAACTACAAACATTGAAATGTGGGAATGTTGTATTTTATGTCTATGTCCTCTTTGAAGTGCCACATCAGAGAAGCAGGACTTCAAACGTTGTGAATAAGACACCACTCCCTTCTTTCCCACAGGACTCTTTTGCATTCTTATCTGATGGAAACTGCGTGATGGAGTAAATTCCCAGTCTTTCCCAGTCTTTTCTCATGAGGAAGGAAGCACTGTTTATACTGCTTTCCTTCGGTGTAACAGCAGCCATGGAGCAGCTTTTGAGCTATGCTGCAGTTGACAGCTGAAGGAATTTCTCTGTGCAAAATGTGGCTAGTAGGAGCTGGCCAGAAGGAAGCTTATTCCCTTCTGTGTTAGTGTACAATTGCTAAAAATAAAAATTGCTGAAGAATAGCTGATTTTCTTTCTTTTCTCCTCACCGCCCCCCTTACCCCTGAAAAACAAAACAAAACAAAACAAAAAACCAAACCAAAACAACAACAACAAAAAACCAAAAAACACACACATAAAAAATGAAAATCAAAACCACAGAAATTTATATATAGAAGTATTTTGGCTATAGTTTCCGTTCCTTTATACAAACCAGATAATATGAATTCTCAAGTCCACAGCTGCAGACTTTTAAGGTACTTAATGTAATATCAGTGAACTTGCGTGAGAAAGTGGCCTGTTGTAATGGATACTGTAACACAGCAGTGCGGAACTGCAGAGATGCAGAAGTCCACTATATGTATATTGCCTCCCTCTATGTATGTGCACACAGATATGTAAAGACCTATACACACACTTAGAGACAGATATGCATGGACCCCCCCACACAAAGAGTTCATGAAAATCAGAACAAAAGAAACAGGTCCAAAACTCTATTTAAAGTCTAGTAGTTAGTCCACTGTAAATTTAAAGTTATTTCAGAAAATTTCATTAGTGTTTGCCAGTGGCTATCTCTGTCTTTCATAAGAACAACAGACCCTTTCCAGGCGCCCTTTGCAGGCATCCTTTTTTTTGTATACTGAGCTCTGATCTAAAACCTGTGAAACTGCACTTAACAGAGTTCTGTGCCCCTGGATATTTTGCATTTTCCAAACGCCTTGCTATGCTGTTGCCACTGCACAATTACATAGCTTCTGGCTTGGTTCTACCTCCTGTGAGACTGGTTCATAACACCATATGATAGCACAGATTCAGTTGCAAAATAAAATGGAGGCACACAGTCAGATAACGTCTTAATTAGACTTAACAGTAATGTTTTCAGGTGGTCTTTAGAAGTCTAAATTCAGGGGTTTTTTTGAGAGGGAATGTGGCTCTTATGCACTTAAGAAATATAATGCATGATGTTTAAGTCACTCAAGGTAAGAACTGAAAATAAACATAGGCTCTAGATCCCACCACATTTAAAATAAAATGTAACGGTTTTGTTTTGTAGAACTGAATGGAATACTTGTCAAAATTTGACCTTAAGTCTTTGGAGCTGATGGGATATGACCTTGAACATTTTGTCTCCCTGAATTACCATTTTCCACCCATTTAATGAATAAATTACAAATCTCTAGGAATCTATGCTCATGCTTTATCAGACATTCACAATGATTTATTGTATTTCATCACAGTGTAGGCTGAATTAGAACACCTGTGAACATTCCATAATTTATCCTTACAAAAACAAAAGCAAAACCCAATGAAACAAAACAACAAAGCAAACAAATGAAACCCCATAATGTGATTATTTGTATATTCTGAAAATAAATAATATTTTAAAGATAAAGTTTCACTAAGACAGCAGGTGTAAATCCCAGTTGCTTCTCTGCAGGTGTCTCTTGTTTTATCTGTGATTAGGATTGCTTTTTAACCCAGTGTGGGTGAACTATGCATTTTCTTCAAGGTTAAGATTGAGTTTGAATTGTAGTTTAGCCTGAATAATAGGTAGTTATCATAATTACTTGTATGTCTGAATCATCTAACTTGAGTACAACATACATATATTGCCGTATACAGAATAACGCTTCTTCTCTTTATATTTTCAAGTTCTGTACTAACCATTATAAACTCCTGGATACAAGGCCAAGGAAAGAAAATGTTCACTTCATTTGCTCCATTGATATATGTAAACATACAAGCATTTTTTGAGATATGATTGAGATTTTAATGTATAGTAGCTGTTGATAATTTAATGACTTCCACACATTTCTGGTTTCTCCATTTCCTTTTTCACTGCCCGCTTCCAAAGCCACCATTTTTGTCTGCTTTTACAGTACACATAAAGTGCTATTCACTGACGAGGACACTAAATGGGATATTGATTCAATTGGACAGAATAAGGAATTAATCTTTCAGCCCTTTGTACCATTTATGTGATCAAGACACTAATTTTTAATAGAAGTGAAGCACCTGTTTAAGTCTTCCCACCAGATAAATTAAGCTGAAGTTCCTAAAACAATTGTAAATTTTTTCCATCTCTGCTAAAATTTCCCAAAGATGTTTGCAACTACCATGATAAACATTTAACAAACAGCTTGGCATTGTATTTAATGACTGAATTTATTAACTCCCTCTGCCTGGATTCATTGTCAGTTGGGACTACCTCTATACTGCTAAAGTAAACAAAGTCAGTGCATGGCATGGCAGGGACTTATGCACTTGCAAAGCTGGTTGGAGTTTTAACATGGTTTGTGGCATGATTTTGTTCTGTGCCAATGAATACTTGCTTGCTAATAACTCAGGAATTAGTAAGGATTGAGAAATATTCCTGATATCCAGTTTGGATGTGACCACGCTGTTTTGGAATGTTTATGGATACAACCCATGGTTTGCCAGCTGGCCTCAAAGCCAGAAAGTTTTACATTGCACATACTAGTTGCTAATATTTTCATAAGCAACCAAACTGGAAATAGATCAATGAGTTCTCATAATTACTGTGTCTTTTTGTATGAGATCTAGAAATGACTGCTTTCTATTTCAAACATTTTAAGATATACACCCAGCTTGGTAGCTGGCACAGGTTAACTCATGGGTTCTTCACAGGAATTTAGCTAGAAATGCTTTTTTTCTCTCTAGGTTTTATGTGCACGAAGATAACGGCTAAAGCCAGACAGGATCTGTTATGTAGAGCAGTACAGATAAGGCAGATGGGAGGCAGCAGAAGAATGCTGTGCTGAACACATAATGTATTAGGGGTGCAGCAGAGGCAACCCAGAGATACTGGAATGTCCACTAGTGTAGGCAGAATATGGTCTCACTGGAGATCTTTTTGAACCACCTGAAAGAAAAATATAAAAATGGCCATCAAGTGCAATATCCCTCATTGCCATTACTACAGTTTCTAAAAAATATTTTGAGAAGTCCAAGGTTACAGCACAATCTCTCACAATCTCCTCATAGGCAAGCTCAGGAAATGCAAGCTGGATGAATGCACAGTGAGAGGGATCAGGAACTGGCTGGATCAGTAGCTCAGAAGGTTGTGATCGACAGTGCAGAGTCTGGCTGGAGACCTGTAGTTAGTGGTGTTCCCCAGGGGTCAGTATTAGGTCTGGTCCTGTTCAATCTGTTCATCAATGACCTGGATGAAGAGACGGAGTGCACCCTCAGCAAGTTTGCTGTCAATACCAAACTGGGAGGAAGGGTTGATACAGCACAAGGCTGTGCTGCCATTCAGTGAGACCTGGACAGGCTGGAAAATTGGGCAGAGAAGAACCTAATGAAGTTTAACAAGGGCAAGAGTAGGGTCCTGCACCTCGGGAGGAATAACCCCATGCACAGGTTAGGGGTGGACCTGCTGGAAAGCAAGACTGCAGAGAAGGACTTGGGAGTTCTTGTCGACAACAGGTTGACCATGAGTCAGCAACGTGCCCTTGTGGCCAAGAAGGCCAAAGGTATCCTGGGGTGCATTAGGAAGAGTGTGACCAGCAGGTTGAGGGAGGTTATCCTGCTCCTCTACTCTGCCCTGGTGAGGCCACATCTGGAGAACTGTGTCAAGTTCTGGGCTCCCCAGTTTAAGAAGGACAAGGAATTACTGGAGGGAGTCCTGCGCGGAGCTATGAAGATGATTAGGGACCTAGAGCGCCTTTCTTATGAGGAGAGACTGAGAGAGCTGGGTCTGTTCAGCCTGGAGAAGAGAAGACTGAGGCGGGATCTCATCAATGTTTATAAATATCTCAAGAGTGGGTATCAAGAGGACAGGACCAAATTCCATTCAGTGGTTACCAGCTATCGGATGAGGGGCAGCAGGCACAGACTGAAGCATGGGAGGTTCTGTCTGAACATGAGGAAAAACTTCTTCACTTAGAGGTTGCCAGAACACTGGAACAGGCTGCCCAGAGAGGTTGTGGAGTCTCCTCTGGAGACTTTCAAGACCTGCATGGACATATTCCTGTATGATGTGCCCTGGTGAACCTGCTTTAGCAGGTGGGTTGGACTAGATGATCTCCAGAGGTCCCTTCCAACCACAACCATTCTGTGATTCTGTAATTTTGTGATTCTGTGAAGCGACAGCCCCATAGAGATAAAATTAAATGCTGTTGAGTTGTAGAAAGTAGAAAGACTGTACAACAAATTAAGAAGCCTTTTTAAAAACTCTTTCCAAAATCCTGCACTGGGCAAAAGTCTTCAGTGGTAGTTCAGACATAACCATATCTATCGAGCCTGCTCAACGGACACGATGGCACTGCCCAGCAATGAATGAACATAGATGCTTCTTGGTTTGCAGTGTCTGATCTGCCTCAAGTGATTTTTACTTTGCCTTCTAGTAATTAAAAAAAATATGAGGGAAACATAACACAATACTAAATTCTCCTGACTCTCCTGCTTACACCACATTGATCGATGGTCTGCCTTTGGTCTGCCAAGACATACCAAATGGAACTACTGTTCAGTTTGTTCAATGGAAAAAGTCAGTTTTAGAAATTCATAGGGAATTGCTTTTGAACAGGAGTGAAGAATAGGGAATGTATATGAATTTAATTATTGACCATTGAATTAATCATAACAGTGAAGGTGAAAAAATGCTTAAAATAATTCTTTAAAGTTCCATGAACTGTTGGAAAAATACCCTGTTTCTGCTAACATTTTTTTCCTTTTTTTGGCTATTGACAAGCTAAGGAAGGAAGTAGATGAACAAAAGCTAAGTTGAGTTCTAAACTGAAGAAATGTATTCCTGAAAGGAATATCAAGTGTTTGAAAGGGAATGTTTTTGACCAGTTTCTGTTTCTCCTCTGTATATCAATTAATTGGTAAATTTGTGCCAATAATGACCCCTTATTTCTAAACCACAAGCTAAAATTCTGACATTTTTGTCCTGCTGCTTCCAGCTATTCCTCCAAGCAGTACTCTTGTTTTCAACTTTTCAGCACTATTACAAATGGCCCAGAACTCCAGAATTGATCTATAAAATATTTATATTAGTGTGATATAAAAACTGACAAATCAAATTCTGCATCATTTACAAGATATATACTTATGGGATTTAGATTTTTACTGCAGTGGAAAGTCATATGAAATTTGCTCACTTGCAATAATTTAAATGCAAATTGCCAACTCGAATTTCTTAATAGCCTAATCTTTTTGGAATACCATTTTAAGATAATTTACTGTCAAAACCCGGTATATTCTGATTTTTAAAATACTACATTCTTGCTGTGCAGGGGAAAAAATATAGAGGGATTTATCTGTTCATTATTTGTTATTTAGCAAATAAATCATGAAGTCATGGTCATTTCGTCAATTCCAGCTAGCACAGAACCCCAGAATATATTTACTCAGGGATAAGAACTACTATTAAGTCCATTGAACTTCTCTTTTATTTGCTCTTTAGGTAGCAGGTATTAAAGTACAAGATTTGAGTCCTTAGTACTGAATGTGTTGGTTCTATGGTATATAAAGAAATGAATAAAAGCACTAGGATTAATATTATTGGCAACGACTCTACCTCAAGCACATTGATCATTCCAATATGAGGATAAAATAATCTGCACAAGATTGCCTCCACCCCCCAGGACCCAGGTAAAATGGATCTATCTCCTGCAGAAAAAAAGCATCATGAAAGACTCCATCACATTATACTCCTAAGCAAGTTACATTCCTTTAACCTTCTTTTGACTGCTCTAAGTTTTTAGCCACAAGCAAGAATCTAAACAAAGCAAGACAAGTCTGCCCTTCTTCAGGGTGGTGATTATACCAAGAAAAAAAAGCCCTACCTATGAAACATTTTGACTAGAATGAGAGATGCTTGCATACCACAACAATGAAGGTATTACACAAATAATTTTCTTCTTCAAATCTAGAAATTCTTTTATGAGACATTATGAGACATCCATGCAGAAACTCATTGCACAAATGGGTCTGATTAGATGTTAACCACTTACAACATAATATTTGTATCCCTTTCAGAGTGTGATGCTGTAGAACTTTGCAGCTTATTTTGGTTTTATTGTGGTGCTGCATGTATGTAAATTCTAAACATCAGTGCGTACTGCTCTTTGGATGCTCTCTGCATGAAAATACCTTTCTAGTAGCATTCAAGTATTAGAGAAAGCTTGAGAACAGACCTAATCATTGACCAGTTTACCATGAATCACTTTTCAATAAAACTAGCACATCTGCTACTTTGATAGGATTGTCCTGCTGTTATTGATTTTATCTGAAACTCGGTAATTTAACTAAACTTATGACATATTTCTGCAATATTTGAGTAACTCTAGACTCAAATGCTTGCCAGTCCTTCACCAGTGCTTTCCATTCCTCCCAAACTTGTCTCCAGTCTCATGATCATCTATTTATCTCCTATTTAAACCTTTTACTAAAAATAATTTTTCACTCTTAGATCCCAAACATAACTTTCTTCAATGTATTTCTCTGTCTGAGAGAGAAAGATTCTGACACTAGATTGAAACTCTTCCATTGACAGAACTCCTAACAGCTCTCTGTCCAACCATTTTTTCAGTGGCTAAACTCAGGCTATCATTTTATCCTTCAATTAGCTTGATTTCTTCTGCAACCAGTCAAGCAAAGTAGCCAGAACTGCACTCACTGACGAAGTCCTTCACAGTTCACTCAATCAAATCCCTCCACACTAGTACACTCAGAAAGTTCTCCAGGGACTGCAAGAGCATGAGTACACCTAAGATTCAACTATGTAAACTGCTTCAAAGTGTAAATCACAGCAAAACACACTCTGGGTTTTAGTCTATTCCTAGTGTCTGAAGACACTAACTTCAACGGATAGTAATTACATATCGCTTTGCTTTCTTATCAAAGGAAATTACTGAAATGTTTCGATTAGATGCAATATACTATTCCAAGGTGAAGTATGAGATTAATAAGTTTCATTACAGGAATTTTACATATGAAAAAAATGGGATGCAGATTGAAACAGAATATTTCTAGCAAATTCACCATGGCAATTAAAAAATTGGCCAACTATTAGTTTCAAGATTACTTCCATATTTCCACAATATCTTACACAAAAAGACAGCTGTCTTAGAAACAAAATAATGTTTTCTAATTTTTAAAATACATTAGTAAAAAATTTAAGACAACTTTCTTATATAGTATAAAATGGTGATAGTAAAGGTTCATCATCAAGCTAAGCACAGATAATTAGGAAACTTAATTTGTGTCCTTCTGTACATGAATTAAAATATGTTTTACATTACAGAACCTATCCTATTTTTCATCAGTATTCCCTTCAAAATGCAAATAGAATAAAGATAAAAATCTAAGAGGTAGAAACCATGTCCAGAAGGACGGAATATCTAAATAAGATGAGGAGTGGATATACACAAATAAAAGCATATTTTAAAGTGTGCCACAGGAGATTGCAACAAAAGGTAAAAGAAAGGTCATAGTTTGGTATATATAATCAGTCACAAGAGTAACATTGGGGGTTAGTAAATATAAGGTAAGACAGAAAAACAGAAGGAACTAACCTGATGCTCCTATTCTGACAAAACTCTACAGCCAAATCTTGAACAACATTAATCAAAACTAATCTTAAGTAGGACCTGGAAGTAAACTGGAACGTTGTGATAACCTTTGAAACACAGGTATAATATATTGTAAGAAGAAAGTGGCATTTAGTAAACAAGTGCCATAGAGCAGCAGGAGGAGGCTTCTGTGCAAGGGTCAGCAAGTCACGCATTGAGGGTGGCAGAGAAGTGTGCAGGGAGACAGGGTGCAGCGCCACAGTGTATGGGGATATGGGGAGAGCAGAGAACAGTGACAGCAGCTGTGGACAGACAGCAGGACTGCCATTGCCAGAGAGGCACTTGGGGATGAGGCATGTCCCAGGCAAAGCTGGGAAGTCAGGTCAGTGGGTCAGTCTGATACCCCAAACTTCTCCCAGTTCCTGATCACACAGTTCTGCTCCCAACAGCTTGGTCCAGCAGAAGATATCTGCACCATGTTAGAGCTGACATGAGCACAGGTGGGCAAACCTGAAGGAGAAGGAAAATAATTTTGAAAAATTGATATTTTCTTAGGAGTAAAAAAGTTTCAGAGGTTTCACCAGACTTGTGTTGGATATGCTGCCATCACTAGTTACTTTTGCATGTAGTCAGCTATATCAAAATGTATAACAATAATACTTAAACATTTTCCCTGATGATATTCTCCACTTTCACACAGTTCTCAAAGAATATTTTCAGGTCTCAAGTGCTTAGAGAATATTTTTTACAGTTCTGTAGCATGAAGATGTCTGTTTAGAGCACATCTCACTGTACAGAAGGAAATCACAGGCAGTACAATCACCACACAAAATGTAAACTTTACATAATGTGCTTAAGATACACACTTTTTTGGGGGGGGTGGGGCGGGGAGGTTTTGTTGTTTTTATGTTTTTTGGTATCTGACAATTTTATGCATTTGACAGCAGTTTGAGCCCATGTCACTTTTCCTTCTGTAAAAATGGTAGTTTGTCCAGTACTCATTTTTCATCATGAAAAAAAAAGGTTATGTATGTTTCATTATAAATCAAACAAAGGACTAGACTGAATCTATTAAAGTGATATGTTTAAAACTGACAGTTCGTATGGTTGATTCTGGTCTTCGGTAAATCCTTAGTCAAAACTTGTTTCTTTGGAAAGAATGAAAAAAAGTTTTCCTGTGTCAATATAACACAAATAGTTATTTATTCCTAAGTCTGTCTTTGTCAATTACATGAGAGCAAAACGATGACAGTTATTTTGTCTTGACCCAGTTATTTCTGCCACTAATTTTTCTTATCTTTCTGTGAAGTCCTGGGCTTCTTGCCATCAGATTTAAGAAAAAGATTGTATTTTGATGTTGCAATATTGATGAGTGTCAGGAATTTTTAACTGACTAGACATTAGCTAAGTGAGGAAAGCTTTTCTCAAGAATAAGTTTGGATTACGAATCTTAAATTTCAAGTAGCTTTTAATTACACAAACCATGGCTGATGTGAAATAACAAATTAGCCATGTGTATTTTGGTTTATATATGACATAGTCCATATATGCTGCTGTTAATACATGGTTCCTGTTTAACATATTTGTTCTATGTATTCATTGTCTGATACAAAGAACTTCAGTGATTTATACCTTTATTTTCTTGCTACATAAAGCAACCCGGTCTTTTGCATACTTTCATCTACACAAGAAGGAAACTGAAAGATAAATTGTGTATCTGAACTCATTTAGAATGACAAGAGCCCAGTGTTCAGAGAAGAAAGGAAGATGAATGTTCAAGGAAATGGAAGAAGTTGAGATGCAGTTGACTTACTTAGTGAGACCAAACTTTTCTGGAAATGGAGTTATGGTAAATCCAAGCATGCGAAATCTTTCAAAGCTCACTGACACACTTTTCCAAGTATTTCTATGAAAGAGTTCCTTCTAATGTTTTGGATATAAAACCTGTACCTTCACAGGATTGCAGGTCCCCTTTAAGCACTGTAATGGTCTGCAAAACAATAACAAACCTGTCCTATGCATCAGTGAATGCATCTTCAGTCTAACTGAAGTATGAATCTGATAGAAGCCAATTCAGGCCCTTCCTTTCCTGCTGATCCCTGAAGGCAAGAATATCAAAGAGGGCCTCTGGTCTTGGCTAAGATTTTCATTAACAGTTTAATTGTATCCTTTGGAGTAGTAGATATTCCCTTTTAGCACTTCATTACCTTCAGTAAACCATAGCAGAACTCCAGCAAACTAAGGAATGTTGAGCCAGCACCAGGACACATTTTATATGTGCTTTGTTAGCCACACGCATTTCCAGCACTTGCAGAAAATTCCCAGAAAGTCCCTTCTTTTCTTCTCTAGCATTTGCCTCATCAGTAGCAATTAAGGCCAGCAGCAATGGTTGTAAATTTTAATTTGTTTCCTTAATATTGAAGATAGCTGCATTAAAGAGACACAATCTGCACTGTGTGCAAGCCATCAAGGGAAAAAAACAAAACAAACCCAAACAAAACCAAGCAAACAAACAAACAAAACCCAACATATTTTGGAATGCTGTAATTATGAGAAACACTAAAACTCAGTTGCCAAGACTGGAAGCTGCCAAGCTTGAAAATGGAAATAACTATTCTTTAGACTGAACAACAACAAAAAATCAGTTTAAGAAGAATACGTCTAAATTGCACCAAAAACTTGAATGAACAGTGTGAGACCTAAAAATTCATAATAGCAAATGCTACTATACTCTATCGTGTGAAGCAACAGAAAACACAAATGCAAGATCGGGACAGTTGTTCAGTATGTCTTAGGTGATACATCAGCCTGAGGCATGGCATCTCTCAGGGTGAAGCATGTTGCTTCATCACAATTTAGGTGAGAAGATTTTACATGTGACTCAGACATATTTATCAGCAACACACCATATTGCCATAATATGAGCTACAAAAATAGGTTGTATAGCCAAAATAAAAGCAGGAGAAACCAGCAATTTATTTGCATGTTTGTATAACTTACAGCCAAATATCTGTCTAAGTGCATAAACAAAGGAAAGAGGTCAAACAAAAGAGGAATAATAGTAAACAGAAATATTTTCTTACCTGCGGAAGAAGCATTTCATAACTTTTCCTGGGGCCTGATACAATGACATAGGCCTGTATTTCATGCAGAAAGATTGAATGTTTTGCAGGTGGATATGAAAATATATCTGAGTGCCCCCTCCACTCCCTCCCTGGTACTCCTTTCCCTTATTTTTCTCCCAATATATTTTTAAGGGAAGATCATGAGCTGCCTTTTGTAGAAAATAATAGTATGCAGAACTCTTACTAGTATTTCCTACATTTTCTCTTCTGCAAACAGGAATTGTACCAGTTCTGCTGTAGCTTGCAGCATATGGTCTCTGATTTTTAGTCCAGTGGTACTTGATATGGTCTAAATTGCAAAACATTTGCTGATCAATACGTAAAATATCTGAGTGACAGAATATTTACATAATTATGATTTTACTGTCCTCCACAGCAGTACTTACACCACTGTGGAAAAACAAGTACACACAGGACAGAAAAACAATGATACAGCTGTAAAGCTTCGAATTATATAGATCAACCCCATTATTCCCCATAATTCTCCTGTTGGAGAAGGCGTCCTGCCAGAGACTAAAACTGACTGCCTCAATTAAGAGAAAGAGCAGTTGCCACCACTTTGTGATCCTGAAAGAAAAATAAACCTAACATTGTTCAAGGCTAAATTTTGACAACACTCAGGACTTAACCAACACTGATAACCTTTTCTTTCTGGCTTCTTCTAGCTTAAAAACTTTCTCTGAGAAACTGCATAGCATACATACTTCAGAGAAGGGTAATTATACCTGTGCTGTAGTTCAGTAATATAGTTTAAAAAAGCCTACGCCACCTTTAAGTGCAATACTGACCTCAAGTATCAACGTGTTCACACCAACACAGAACACACAATGCTCATTTACATGGCAGTATACATCAAATATGACTGCTGTTCTTACTGTTCCTATGTGTCCAGTGGTTTCTCAGATAATGTAAAATATTATTTGATTTCTGCCTAGAAAACATAAAAAATACTATGTGCAAAAGGAGATACAGGTCAATATCCATTTTAAAGCATAGATGATTTTACTTAAAAATGGAAACATGAATGTGGATTTCTGAAATAAAGTGATTTTGAAGCAGTAATTCCTGTAGCAAATTAAATATTAAATAAAAGAGGTTATATGCATAATATTGGTTATTATGTTTTACCTATCTTCACATTCACTATGTTGGAAAAACATTATAATACTAAACAGAACTAGGATTATTCAGACCTTCCAACACTTAAAATAAATTCTTGAGACTGACTAGACAAACGAGACATAAATAATTACTATTGTGGAAATATCTTTTTGTAATGAAAATATAAATGTAGACAGATACTTATACCTTTCACATATTTAAGAATAAAGATATAAAAGTCTAATGTTTTTCAAAATACTGTACCTGAAAAAAAAGGAATTATGATTTCTCATGTTTATTTTAAGACCTAGGAAACAGAATATTTTTTTTCCTTGCTGCCACAAGAGAAGAAGGGCACATCTTTTGCTATGTAAGTGTAAAATTAATTTTAAATGAGTAACATTTGTCTTCCCTTT
The DNA here is from genome assembly GCF_036013445.1 of Caloenas nicobarica. Classification (NCBI taxonomy): domain Eukaryota; kingdom Metazoa; phylum Chordata; class Aves; order Columbiformes; family Columbidae; genus Caloenas; species Caloenas nicobarica. Next base: position 42,017,668 of record NC_088284.1, on the reverse strand, counting down.
TACAGGTATAATTCTTGATAAGTGGGTTGTGAAAAAATTCATGGTCAGCATTGTTATTGCATTAACCATTATTTAGTTATAAAATCTATTATGTAGTACAAAAAATATTTATTATCCAAGATAGGGACAAAACTGCATATCTATGTGTAAAGTATGGCTTCTCTGATGATAACAAGTACTTAGCAGAAGTTTGTCTAAGATCTTAACATTAAAGATATGCAGTTGATAGAAGTCAGTAAATATTTGAAATACCATTAAAAATAATATATGTTTAAAAATCCTAGATTCCCACAACTATTAAACTAACCTTTGTAACACAGAGGAATTCTTATCTATCCTAATGCATGTCAAAAGGAATTAAGTGTGAAAACTGTGCATAATCCGTAACATTCACTCAGAATAAATAAAGGGTCATGGAAGGTCATAGGCATATCCACTACTGCTAAGCAGATTAAAGAAAAAATGGTGCATTATTGTATGAAAAATAATTCTCTGCAACTGGAGATGACAAGAAGACGACAACAATTTGATAAAAATTCTTTAGTATCTCTGTATTTGTAATGAGTTTAAAATCCATGAATCACAGACGTTATATAAGAACAGGAAGCTGGATCTAATAATAGACTTATACTCCTACAAAATGTACGTATCGCACCACCAAAGGCTGAATCTAAAATAAAAAGTATCAGTTACTTGCATACATAGACTACTCCTATAGTAATGCAGGAGTTAGAGAAATCTGGTCCTTCACTGTCAGGCTGGCAGAACCCTTAACGCTTTGCTTCAAACATTTCCTAGGAGGGAATGTTACTTATATGGCTGTACTGACTTTTACCTCTGAGCTAATTAAATTGGATGCAAATAGTACAAAAGAATCCTAACTTTACAGGCGGGAATGAAGCGAAGAGAGGGAAGTCTCAGACTCCATTCACTATTTAGATATTTTAAACAGTGATTAAAAGCAAAGGCCAAAATACAAGTATATAGAGGTCGCATGGCTAGAATATTGCAAAAAGAATGCATCACTACCCACCCTGAATTTCAAAATAAAGAATTTAGGAATTGAAATAGTGAAAGGTTTGATCTTGTGAACATGAAAAACTGCACTTTGATAATCTGAAAACAAATCTAGAAGAAATAAAAACACAGCTTCATGTTAGAAACTGACCTTAATTCTGAAGTACCTTTGGTTTTGCTGATAGTTATTTGTTCCTGGCCACCGCTGCCTGAGCTAACATCTATTCCTTGGTGGAAAATTCAGAAAATATATACATCCTTCTGCGGACTAATGACTTGTGTCACTTGTGTCTCAGAAGCAGCAAACAAGATCCCAAAATAAATCAATGTAACAAACTCCAATTATAATATGATGGCTTGCAAGAAAAGAACAGTTATTCTAGAACTATGAAACACACTCAGCTGAACCATGAGAACAGGAGGAGAAATGCTGGGGAGGTGGGCACATTAGTACACACTTTGACCACTTGATTGTGCCATAGCATATAATGCTACTGGAGCAGATACAGCCCTCAGATCTCAAGCTGTGCGTCCCAGGAACACTGTCACCACCTTAGGATATCTATCAAAAGAGTTCCTTGCCCATCAACAAACCTTTCCCTGCAGCTGGATTTTTCTTTTCAGTTCTCTCGTTCATATTTACTTCTCCACCTCCCTCAGCTCCCACGCGCACTCACTGTCCATGTTTGCTAAAGTCGAGTCTCACAATTTAGTCCCAGCTGTATCTTAAAACTGACTGATGCACACCTTTAATGTGAGTCAAGCAAAGGCACCTTTTTTTAAAATAAGTGATTGGGTTCTAGAAAAAAATCATAAGAGATGTAGCCACCAGGTATGTCGTAACTCTGTTGAACAACATTTGCAGCACTATTTCAGTCCACCTTATACATGCATTTGTAATTGCTTTTTGCTATTTTATTTGCTGTGCTTTGGGATATTTTGTTAAAATTATAAGCTTTTGGACTGTATTAATCTCTAGTGTATTCGTTGTAATTAAGGCACATAAAAATTACTTTAGCCTCTTTTTTTTTTCTAACACACATATCTATTTCAAAATCTGTTAATTAATGTCTGTAACAACAATTATAATCTGCAAACTACAGTTGCAACACCCCCACGTGGGAGTCTAAAAGTTGTTCTTTTTGAATACTTCAGTCCTAAGGTAGCAAGACAAGTCAAAACAATTCAGTGAGATTTCTTGCACATTCGAGAAATCTGCAGTCTATCCTGATGTAATTACAAATCATTTTGGAGAAAAAATATTTATGTGCCATGTTCTTACCACCAGGAAACATATAACCTGACAGATATAGAATCTAGAACTAAACTTTCAGTGCCTGTTTTCCCTAGTGCAGTAGTGACTGAAGTATTTCCCATCAATATATTATCTTAATATTTCCCTTTTTTAGCACGCCATAGTTCTAGCATTTTGTTATCTCTTTAAATCAGCTGATCATGGATTACTTTGTCCACCAGAGAAGTCTTTTCTTTCTCCGTTGACACTCCCCAATATGTTTCAGGAACAAATTTATTATTAATTCTTGCCAACTTACCGTGACAAAGTAAATGTAAAAACCAGTAAGTTTTTTAATGACCCATTAAATGTTTTTAATGACCCAGTTGTGGGTCATTAAAGACAAGACGACACCTTGAGCCTGAAAAATATGAAACAAAGTATCACTTCTGAGAATTGTTTTCTATTTATCCTGTCATTACATAATCTTGTTTCTGCTATTTAAATTTTCTCATATTTCAGTTAACCAATATATGTACAAGTACACAATAACACAAGTACACAAGCCCTCACTAGGCTCTTCACGCACAGCAGCTTTCTTTGAGGCAAGTCTATGTGCTGCAACACGGAGTCCTCCATGGGCTGCAATGTGGGTGTCTGCTCCAATGTGCCCTCCAGGAGCTGCAGAGGGGACAACGTGTCATGCTCTGCTTCACAGGCTGCAGGGAAATCTCTGCTCCAGCGCTTGGACCACCTCCTCCCCCTGCTTCTTCACTGAGCTTAGTGTGTACGGGGTTGCTTCACATTTTCACACTCCTTTCCTACAGCTGCTTTGTAGCATTTTCTACCCTTTCTAAAATACGTTACAACAGAGACATCATCAGTGTTGCTGATGTACTCAGCTTTGGGACTTCCGTGGAGCCAGCTGTAACTGATTCAGTATGACATGGAGGCATCTCTCGGTGTCTTCTCACAGAAGGCACTTCTACAGACCACCCAGTACTAAAACTTTGCCAAATACAACACAACTGGTCTAGGTTTGTGGATTTTCTATACTACACTTTTCACCCTATTTCCTATTGTTTTCAGTGTAAATCCTAACTTCTAAACAGATTATTTGTTTAATTTAAGGAAAACCCTCTAAAAGAAATAGCTACTAATTGTGAAAAATACAGTTCTTTTGCTCATTCTGATCATGTCAAACCTGTAAGCACCACACGTTCATTTTTAAATTCTGTGCATTTCAAATAACAAACACTGAATACCTGCAAAGAAGTTGCAAGAAGAAAAACAGAAATATTAGAATGTTTAAAAATGAAAATATTTTTATATTCTTGTGGGTTTCATTTTACTTCCCAATGAGAGACATCACTTATTTAATGCATTTCTCCAGAGAAAATGTTAAACTTCATGCATTGTTTTTTATTATGCAACCTAGAGTCCAGAATGTTAAAATATTGAGATTTCACTATTCCCAACAGGATATGTATCCTCTATTCCTAAGAGCCAGCAAATCCTTCTTTCCACTTTACGCAACAGGATTTCTGCAAGGACACTCATTCAGACAAGCACTGGAACAGGCTGCCCAGGCAAGTGGTTGAGTCACCATCCCTGAAGGGGTTTAAAAGAGGTATAGATTAGGTTCTTAGGGACATGGTTTAGTGCCAGAGTTAATGGTTGAACTCAATGATCTTGAGGGTCTCTTCCAACCAAAATGGTTCTATGATTCTTTGATTCTATGAAAAAATGACAGAATATGTAGCAATACAGTATGGCAATTTCTTTCAACAATACCAACTAGAAAATTAACCTGTCATATGCAAGTCTGCAACTGACCTTCATGAACAGACCAGATATTCCTGCTTTAAATAAAATATGACATGGAAATCTAGAACAGAATTTAGTAAAATATTTCAGTTCTTGGTTTCCAAACAATAAAAGCCTGTTGCTAAGACATAACACAGAACAGATTTGATCTTTCATTTGTCAGGATGTTAATTACAGCAATAAAAGCATTGGAGAGGGTATGGATATGACAGTATATAACCTCATAGGCTAATTTTCACAAATTTTAATAGAAGAATGGCAACAAAAAAATTATTACCTAAATATAACACAGAACTCTGAATGAATTTCTTGCTGTACTCATGTTCCCAAAATAGGTATACTACATAGAAACCTTTTTGAAGGAATATGTCTTGTTGTTTTTCCCAATGTTACCCAGAAGAAAACGTGCTCACCTAGATTTCATTGATGCTATTTCTGTCTTCATTATTAGACACATCTGTGTGCCTCTAAGCACTAAACTATACAAGATTTTTGCATGCTATCAGTGTGGATATAAATATGCCTTGATTTTCAAAGTGGTTATTTCCTACTGAAAAAAAGTACTGTGAGAAACTGATCTCTGTTCTATAAGAGAGAATGAGAAACACACTGCAGAAGAGCACACAAAACTTAATATTTGTAGAATCTAACAGTAATAGTGGTCTCACGCTCATGTCTATCATTCAATAGTGCGAAAATAATTGACCTATGTGGCTGCCTAATTTCTTACATAAATGAGTATGGTTAAATCCCCACTAACTTATGACTCAATATTCAATTCATGAAAATATTTCAGGTCTGATTATGCTATGACATGTTCTGTCAATAGTACCTCTCAAATCTACCATTGAAATTCAGTCCTTACTTTGCATGCCAGCATCACTCAAACATGTACTTCATAATTTTTTTGAGAAACTGAAGAGGAAATGAGTTGCCAGATGGCTAAGAATGAAAATGGAAAAATTAGTTAGCATAGAGTGATAAATTTCTGATGAAATGCAAATGCAGAAAATTTTATAAACAAGGAAAAGACCTACAAATATGGAGAATTTGATATAGATTAAGACTATATATATATATTTATACTTTTAATTCTCATGTTGAAGTTTCAGTATTCATCTAACTAATAACTTCTATCTAGGAATCAAACAAACACAGCTGTTAGTGCTAATTTTTGCAGTTCTTTCTACAACTTTGCATGTTATTCACAATTAGATTTTGTTGGTTTAACTGCTGCTAGTGTTATACGTGATTTTCTGAACGACTGCAAAGAGTAGAAGTATTGAGAGGTAAAATGTGAGTGGGCAATTGCTCATCCACATCAAGAGAGATGGGCTTTTGAGAGGGTCTATTCTTCGCCTTTCCTATCCAATGTGTATGAACATCTGAGGCAATAATGAGGTAGTTTGGATGTCAGAGGTATCAATATACGTGGTGATTTACACTTCTGCACATCCTTTTCACTGAGCAGCTCATTGTTTCAGCATTTCTAGAGCATGGACAATATAAATATGTGAATTATTGAGTTCTTATTGAGGATTAGTCTGGACAAAATAGCAGAATAATGCTTAGTTGGAAAAAAACCAGTTTAATTAATATGGCAAGGATAACTCATAAAGTTGGGCTTTCAAGTTGGTTTCAAGTTTACCTTTTTGGATTATTCTGCTTTCCAGTTCTCTTCTAGGTAATCCATTGGGCTTTTGTGGGTAGCAGAGTGTGTACATAGAGCAGTCAAAATCACCCTGAATGAGCTCCATTCTGATCTAAATGTACTCCAAAATCACTCCCGGCTATATTAGAAGTATTCATTTAATCTGGGAAGATTAAACTGGTATCTGCCTGCAAAATACCTCCTTCAACAGGGTACATGAGCTAACCTCAAGTTGTGGTCATACTTCATGCTTCCCCTGTTCTTATCCCTGGGTTCTCCAGGCATCTGCCAGTGGCCACTGCTGAAGGCTAGATGTTTTCATATTCTTAGAAGTTTAAGGAATTTGTTTTGACGTGAGCTGTATAACGGTCTGAAGTGGCAGTAAAATTATGAGTGGGGTGAACTTTTCACTTGCAACTTTTGTTGCATCACTTACTATTTTTCATTGTTTAAACCTCAGAAAATTGTTCCTCTGATGCCTACTCCATAGATTGTATGTTGTAGCAGTTTGTGTAGTGTTATTACTGAAGACAACTGAAAAGCTACAGCTGATGTAAAATTCGGAGTCATATTCTCTAAGAGAGACTGATGGACAAAGCAAGCAAAGTCTACCAAGTGGGTAGATAGCAGAGGAAACATTATTTCTCTTCCTTTTCAATCAGTAATGCTGTAAGATTTACGGTAAAATCTTCCATAGTGTGGCACTTTTGAGGAGCCATAGAGAAATCATAGCACATAGTACTGTTCCAAGAATGTGTTTCCATAACCACAGTAGGGGAATCTAAGATAGTAATAAAATGTCTACCAGTAGATTTGATGGGCCTAAGCAGATCTACTATTTGTTAACATCCTAGGGATGGAACAACCCCACTGCAGCAGAGTTTACGTAACATCAAGTCTGCTGAAAAACTAACTCTAGAGAACATGTCTAGAATGAGGCCGGGATGGCTAGTGCACATCACCCCTTCCATGACTGCATGGTACCTTCATTCAAACACTGATCTGTAAAGTTCTTGTTTATCTCTTCCCTCCAAGGCCCAGTGTGAAATACTATCATAAATGGAATAGCATGATATCTTTCCAAATAGTTATGTTTTTATTGTTTTGAAGATTTATCAGGTTCAGAAAGTAACAAAACAAAAGTCTTGTTTTAATCAAACAACATTATTAAGATACTGGGACAGTGAGCAAGATGTCAATAATTTTAAAGTACAACCATGAGTTACGTTAATTTACATTGGGACAGATGGAAGAACAGCCTAAACAACTACAGAGAAAAATAAGCCTATTTCCCGTATTACAGTAGGGGATTTTTTTCTAAGCTATGTCAGATCTAAAATTGACATTAAATGGTTTGTCTATACTGCCTTTCCAGCATTTGTATCTTGTAATGTGAATCTGATAAGCAGTTCTGCGTTATAACTAGAAATATAATATAGGAAAAAAATTTTAAGCGGACATTTTAAGGAGCTTTACATTTTGTAATGAGCTTATCTACAGATGTTCTAAAGGCTGAACTATATTAAACAATCCAAGCATTTAAGCAAGCAATGCCTTTGTTTTCATACTCCAGCTGCCTGTGGTGTGGGGAGGAAAAGTACATTTCGAAAGAGAGTTTGACTTGTGAAGGTAGGACCAAAACCACGTGCATTATCCAGGTTTTCTAACTAGTCCATTAAGTACTGGTATATCTCACAGCATTACTTTTAGCTCTTTTTATCTGTATGTCTTATCAAGGCCACAGAGCCACAGCTGAGCAATAACTTAATTTGTTTATAAGGAAAGATCTGCAGAAGAAATATGGTACCTTAGGTTTGGCTTCCAAATCTTCCAAATGTAGTGATTCAGTACATAATACTGGCTACTCAACAGTAAGCCTCTTTTTTTTTTTTCTTACTAATTTTCTGCCTTATCACAGTGTGTGCCTTTGTTCGAGCAAAAACTTTTCAAATATACAAATATAAAATATAAAAAATATAAAAAATGTACAAATCCAACAGTAGTGTACATACATCTTCTGACAGATTTGGAAAGTGTGAGTACTTCCGAAGAACCAGATCCTACCCGAAATCAGGCCAAGAAGGAGATGTGCTACTGATACAGGGAATTAACTAACCAACACTTAAAGAACTAAGGAGCTAACACTTAGAGAGCTAACCCTTAACCCACATCACAATTGCCTAGCCTTGCTTAGCTTTGTGTAACTTATTGTATGAGAAACAGGAGTTCCCTGATGACTTCACAGGCCTTGCAAAGATAAAAAACCTTGGGTGCATCCTTGGGTGAACTAGATAACAGAAACTTGGACACAGGACAGGAGATACGCCAGTTCTAACCAACTCATCAGTTTGAGTCCCAGCCAACTCAGCACGCAGGCCAGAGGTAAAAGAGTACAGCAAAGAAAACTTCATCCAGGAGACCCCTGCCCACGACCACCAGGTGGCATCGCGCAGGCGCAACCAGGAGGTGGAGACTATAGAAGTGATTTCCCGGAACGCATTGTAATAAGAACCGCCTTCTTGGGGACAGGTTAAGAATGTGTATAGCCGTTCCTAGAACTTTCATGACTTTTCTATTACAGGCCACCAGATTAGGGTAAGGAAGTTGATGAGGCCTACTCTACCTGGTTGATCCTGCCAGTAGCATATGCTTGTCTCAAAGCTTAAGCCATGCACGTCTAAGTACACACGGGCGGTACAGTGAAACTGCGAATGGCTCATTAAATCAGTTATGGTTCCTTTGGTCGCTCCTCTCCCGCTCCTTGGATAACTGTGGTAATTCTAGAGCTAATACATGCCGACAAGCGCCGACCTCCGGGGACGCGTGCATTTATCAGTAAAAGGGTCATCAGGGAGAGTCAACATGGCTTCACCAAGGGGAAGTCATGTTTGACCAACCTCATAGCCTTTTATGAAGACGTAACAAGGTGGGTTGACGATGGCAGAGCAGTGGATGTGGTCTACCTTGACTTCAGCAAAGCATTTGACACCGTCTCCCACAGCATCCTCACGGCAAAACTGAGGAAGTGTGGACTGGATTATCGGGTAGTGAGGTGGACTGCAAACTGGCTGAAGGAGAGAAGCCAGAGAGTCGTGGTCAATGGCGCAGAGTCTGGTTGGAGGCCTGTATCTAGTGGAGTGCCTCAAGGGTCAGTTCTGGGACCAATACTATTCAATATATTCGTCAATGACTTGGATGAGGGAATTGAGTGTACTATCAGCAAGTTTGCTGATGACACCAAACTGGGAGGAGTGGCTGACACGCCAGAGGGCTATGCTGCCATCCAGTGAGATCTGGACAGGCTAGAGAGTTGGGCGGGGAAAAATTTAATGAAATATAACAAGGGAAAAATGTAGAGTCTTCATCTGGGCAGGAACAACCCCAGGTTCCAGTATAGGTTGGGGAATGACCTGTTAGAGAGCAGTGTAGGGGAAAGGGACCTGGGGGTCCTGGTGGACAGCAGGATGACCATGAGCCAGCACTGTGCCCTTGTGGCCAAGAAGGCCAATGGCATCCTGGGGTGTATTAGAAGAGGGGTGGTTAGTAGGTCGAGAGAGGTTCTCCTTCCCCTCTACTCTGCCCTGGTGAGACCTCATCTGGAATATTGTGTCCAGTTCTGGGCCCCTCAGTTCAAGAAGGACAGGGAACTGCTGGAGAGAGTCCAGCGCAGGGCCACAAAGATGATTAAGGGAGTGGAGCATCTCCCTTATGAGGAAAGGCTGAGGGAGCTGGGTCTCTTTAGCTTGGAGAAGAGGAGACTGAAGGGTGACCTCATCAACGTTTATAAATAGATAAAGGGTGGGTGTCATGAGGATGGAGCCAGGCTCTTCTCGGTGACAACCAACAGTAAGACAAGGGGTAATGGGTTCAAGCTGGAACACAAGAGGTTCCACTTAAATTTGAGAAGAAACTTCTTCTCAGTGAGGGTGACAGAACACTGGAACAGGCTGCCCAGGGAGGTTGTGGATTCTCCTTCTCTGGAGACATTCAAAACCCACCTGGACGCCTTCCTGTGTAACCTCACCTAGGTGTTCCTGCCCTGGCAGGGGGATTGGACTAGATGATCTTTCGAGGTCCCTTCCAATCCCTAACATTCTGTGATTCTGTGATTCTACAGGCAGCTGAGAGCGGCCTCACAATCACAGGCCCTGGTTGTCGTGGGGAATTTTAACTTCCCTGATGTTTGCTGGAAGCACTACTCAGCCAGCCAGCCTCAGTCCAGGAGGTTGCTCCAGTGCATTGATGATAACTTTCTGATGCAAATGGTGGAGGAGCCGACTAGGAGAGGAGCACTGCTAGATCTCGTCCTCACTAACAAGGAGAGTCTGGTTGAAGCAGTAAAGGTTATGGGCTGCCTTCGTTGCAGCAACCATGAAATAGTGGAGTTCAGGATCTCGTGTGGCAGGAACAGAATACCAAGCAGAATCGCAACCCTGGACTTCAGCAGGGCCAACTTTGGCCTTTTCAAACAATTGCTAGGGGAAATCCCATGGGCAAGGTACTTGAAGGTAAAGGGGCCCAAGATAGTTGGTTAGCATTCAGGGACTGTTTCTTCCAAGCTCAAGACCGGAGCATCCTGACAGGTAGGAAGTCAGGGAAGGGAGCCAAGAGACCTGTGTGGTTATACAAGGAACTGCTGGGTAAGCTCAAGTGGAAGAGGAGAGTTTACAGATCATGGAAGGAGGGGCTGGTCACTTGGGAAGAATATAAGGCTGTTGTTAGAGGATGTAGGGAGGCAACTAGGAAAGCTAAGGCCTCCTTAGAGTTAAACTGAGCGAGAGGGGTCAAGGACAACAGAAAGAGCTTCTTCAAATACATGGCAGATAAAACTAACACCAGAAGCAATGTAGGCCCACTGATGAATGGGGTGGGTGCCCTGGTGACAGAAGATACAGAGAAGGCAGAGTTACTGAATGCCTTCTTTGTCTCTGTCTACTCTGCCAGAGGCTGTCCTGAGGAGCCCCATACCCTTGAGGCCCCAGAGGAAGGCAGGACCATGGAGGAGTCTGCCTTGGTGGATGAGGACTGGGTTAGGGACCAATTAAGCAATCTGGACACCTGTAAATCCATGGGTCCAGACGGGATGCACCCGCAGGTGCTGAGGGAGCCGGCTGAAGTCATTGCTGGACCACTCTCCCTCATCTTTGCCAAGTGTTGGGAAACAGGAGAGGTGCCTGAGGACTGGAGGAAAGCAAATGTCACTCCAGTCTTCAAAAAGGGCAAGAAGGAGGACCCAGGTAGCTTTAGACCAGTCAGCCTCACTTCCATCCCTGGAAAAGTGATGGAACACCTTATGCTTGGTGCCACCTTAAGGCATATCAAGAATAAGAGGGTCATTAGGGGCAGTCAACATGGCTTCACCAAGGGGAAGTTGTGTTTGACCAACCTCATAGCCTTTTGTGAAGACATAATGAGGTGGATAGATGATGGCAGAGTGGTGGATGTGGTCTACCTTGACTTCAGTAAGGCATTTGACACCGTCTCCCACAGCATTCTCACAGCTAAACTGAGGAAGTGTGGACTGGACAATCGGATAGTGAGGTGGACCGCAAACTGGCTGAAGGAGAGAAGCCAGAGAGTCGTGGTCAATGGGATGGAGTCTAGCTGGAGGCCTGTATTTAGTGGAGTGCCTCAAGAGTCAGTTCTGGGGCCAGTATTGTTCAATATATTCATCAACGACTTGGATGAGGGAATTGAGTGTACTATCAGCAAGTTTGCTGATGACACCAAACTGGGAGGAGTGGCTGACATGCCATAAGGCTGTGCTGCCATCCAGCAAGACCTGGACAGGCTAGAGAGTTGGGCGGGGAAAAATTTAATTAAATATAACAAGGGCAAGTGTAGGGTCTTATATCTGGGCAGGAACAACCCCAGGTTCCAGTATAGGTTGGGGAATGACCTGTTAGAGAGCAGTGTAGGGGAAAGGGACCTGGGGGTCCTAGTGGACAGCAGGATGACCATGAGCCAGCACTGTGCCCTTGTGGCCAAGAAGGCCAATGGCATCCTGAGGTGTATTAGAAGGGGGGTGGTTAGTAGGTCGAGAGAGGTTCTCCTTCCCCTCTACTCTGCCCTGGTGAGACCTCATCTGGAATATTGTGTCCAGTTCTGGGCCCCTCAGTTCGGGAAGGATAGGGAACTGCTGGAGAGAGTCCAGCGTAGGGCAACAAAGATGATTAAGGGATTGGAGCATCTCCCTTATGAGGAAAGGCTGAGGGAGCTGGGTCTCTTTAGCTTGGAGAAGAGGAGGCTGAAGGGTGACCTCATTAATGCTTAGAAATATATAAAAGGTGAGTGTCATGGAGGCATCCCAAATATAAGTTTAGGTGGACTAGCACTCTGATAACATAAGATAAAGGTTCGGATATTAGGTTAGGAAATTATTTGGGGTGCAGCGAAATAAGAATGAGGATCCACAACGTGCGTATAAGCACTCGCAAGAAAAACAAACCAGAGCCCTCTCTGCCCTGTTTTGCCCATAAAAGATAAACACTAGTCTACTGCGGCCAGGACTTACACTTGTCTGCCCCAGACGACGAAGGTACACTTGCCTACCAGGCAAGGACTTATTAATGCATATATTCAGTAATTTATCACTCACCCACACACGGAGGTGAGGCGCTCCCTATCCCAGGAGGTTACCTTAGACGGCTTCTCCGTCTAAGGGGAGGGACTCCGGCAGCATGACAGACCCGCAGCTCCGAGGAGACCACACAAAAGGGAGTCGCTGGTGGGAACGCCATTTATAGTCTGCTCGGATCTGACTGTGGGCATTCCAGAAGCTTCTCGGCTTCTCTACACCCCGCCTCGTCTAGTGTGGTCCTTCGAGAAGCTTCTCAGCTTCTCTGGGCTGTGGGCGCTCTTGGCCCCTCCTCTGCTGAGGACCCTGCCCACCGACTCTGGGTCTCCACAAAGAGCCATTAGCTGCCCCATTGAAGGCCACAGTTCTGAGAGGGGAATGGGCAGCTGCCAGTGCAACTGCCACACCAGTTCTCAGGGCGTGGGGGGGAAAGTGCAACTGCCAACACAGTGAGTGTCACGAGGATGGAGCCAGGCTCTTCTTGGTGACAACCAACAGTAAGACAAAGGGTAATGGGTTCAAACTGGAACACAAGAGGTCCCACTTAAATTTGAGAAGAAACTTCTTCTCGGTGAGGGTAATGGAGCACTGGAACACGCTGCCCAGTGAGGTTGTGGAGTCTCCTTCTCTGGAGACATTCAAAACCTGCCTGGTCACCTTCCTGTGTAACCTCATCTAGATGTTCCGGCTCCGGCAGGGGGATTGGACTAGATGATCTTTCGAGGTCCCTTCCAATCCCTAGCATTCTGTGAATCTGTGAGTATGTAACACTTTATAGCATTTAACCAAGCTCACAGCTACTGGAAATTTGCACGCATCTTAGGTGGAATTATTCCCCCGTGTGTCCAGTGCTCTGTAAATAAACATACCTACTTTACAATCTCACAGGTTGTAAAGTCCTTTCTGCACCTCACTATAAGAAGTCCAACAGCCAGGAGACTTAAGCTTAGTAATATTAACTTCAATACAGTTTTGAGTGTTTTATGTTTCCATAAATCACATCAATCTTTCAATATCACTGAGTGGTGTTATGCCTGTATTTTCAGTGGAGCAAAACCTGAAGAAATTCTGTTTCCCTTCCCCAGGGCATGGATGTGTGTTCCTATCTCTTCATTGCAACTCACTGTCTCCTCAATTTCCTATCTATAGGGCTCTTCCACAGGCTGATCACTGAAGTGACCAAGGCTAAACCAATAACATTTTCTTTTTACCTCTCTATAAGTTAGGGAGAATGACACCAATAAGTCATTTTACTCTGTGGACCAGGAAACATTTCCATCCACACAATGGAGACAGCACAATGGAACACAGATGTAAGTTGAGCACACAATGCTGCAGGTGAGAAGAGATATCTTTAACCATCTTTGAAGACAATTATAACTAACAAAAAACCACAGAGCAAAATAACAGAGCTCCCTGGAATAGATTTATTAGTATTTATGAATGTTTCTGAGACAGTAGATGAATTCTTAATTTTCACACAACATACCAGCAAGAGTGACTGAAGGCTTAGAGCAAGACAGGTTTTACTTCATTATTTTGCTATGGTTTCTCATATACCTCTTAAATTCTAACCACGACATTTATGTGACTGTCTAGCATACTTGGTGAAATTACTGTGCAGAGTCTTGTATAAAATATGTTCTTATATTATTCTTTTTAAGAATAAGATAAGCTAATGTCTGTCAGCAAAGGCATCGGCATAGTTCTTCCTGTCTTGGGAAGAAGTAGTAACTCCATAAGCATTGGATTTGCATGAGTTTTGTGCAATCACTGTATTTTCTATGATCACAGAATCACAGAATCACAGAATCACAGAATGTTAGGGATTGGAAGGGACCTCGAAAGATCATCTAGTCCAATCCCCCTGCCAGGGCAGGAACACCTAGGTGAGGTTACACAGGAAGGCGTCCAGGCGGGTTTTGAATGTCTCCAGAGAAGGAGACTCCACAACCTCCCTGGGCAGCCTGTTCCAGTGCTCTGTCACCCTCACTGAGAAGAAGTTTCTTCTCAAATTTAAGTGGAACCTCTTGTGTTCCAGCTTGAACCCATTACCCCTTGTCTTACTGTTGGTTGTCACCGAGAAGAGCCTGGCTCCATCCTCATGACACTCACCCTTTATCTATTTATAAACATTAATGAGGTCACCCTTCAGCCTCCTCTTCTCCAAGCTAAAGAGACCCAGCTCCCTCAGCCTTTCCTCATAAGGGAGATGCTCCACTCCCTTAATCATTTTTGTAGCCCTGCGCTGGACTCTCTCCAGCAGTTCCCTATCCTTCCCGAACTGAGGGGCCCAGAACTGGACACAATATTCCAGATGCGGTCTCACCAGGGCAGAGTAGAGGGGAAGGAGAACCTCTCTCGACCTACTAACCACCCCTCTTCTAATACACCCCAGGATGCCATTGGCCTTCTTGGCCACAAGGGCACAGTGCTGGCTCATGGTCATCCTGCTGTCCACCAGGACCCCCAGGTCCCTTTCCCCTACACTGCTCTCTAATAGGTCATTCCCCAACCTATACTGGAACCTGGGCTTGTTCCTGCCCAGATGCAAGACTCTACATTTTCCCTTGTTAAATTTAATTAAATTTTTCCCCGCCCAACTCTCTAGCCTGTCCAGATCTCGCTGGATGGCAGCATAGCCCTCTGGCGTGTCAGCCACTCCTCCCAGCTTGGTGTCATCAGCAAACTTGCTGATAGTACACTCAATTCCCTCATCCAAGTCATTGACGAATATATTGAACAATACTGGCCCCAGAACTGACTCTTGAGGCACTCCACTAAATACAGGCCTCCAGCTAGACTCCATCCCATTGACCACGACTCTCTGGCTTCTCTCCTTCAGCCAGTTTGCAGTCCACCTCACTACCTGATCATCCAGTCCACACTTCCTCAGTTTAGCTGTGAGGATGCTGTGGGAGACGGTGTCAAATGCTTTGCTGAAGTCAAGGTAGACCACATCCACTGCTCTGCCATCGTCAACCCACCTTGTTACGTCTTCATAAAAGGCTATGAGGTTGGTCAAACACAACTTCCCCTTGGTGAAGCCATGTTGACTGTCCCTGATGACCCTCTTATCCTTGATATGTCTTAAGATGGCACCAAGGATAAGGTGTTCCATCACTTTCCCAGGGATGGAGGTGAGGCTGACCGGTCTATAGTTGCCCGGGTCCTTCTTCTTGCCCTTTTTGAAGACCAGAGTGACATTTGCTTTCCTCCAGTCCTCAGGCACCTCTCCTGTTTCCCAAGACTTGGCAAAGATGATGGAGAGCGGTCCAGCAATGACTTCAGCCAGCTCCCTCAGCACCCGTGGGTGCATCCCATCTGGACCCATGGATTTATGGATGTCCAGATTGCTTAACTGGTCCCTAACCCAGTCCTCATCAACTGAGGCAAACTCCTCCATTGCCCTGCCTTCCTCTGGGGCCTCAGGGGTACAGGGCTCCTCAGGACAGCCTCCGGCAGAGTAGACAGAGACAAAGAAGGCATTCAGTAACTCTGCCTTCTCTGTATCTTCTGTCACCAGGGCACCCACCCCATTCATCAGTGGGCCTACATTGATTCCCTGTTGGAATGTTGTGTTCATCCCTTTATATTACAGCCTATGCACCTTCGTTGAGTTAGCAGCAGAAGTTTATGAAAACACTATTACTCTTCCTCAAATTTGTAAATGATTTGTCTTCAGATAGTTTTATGTAAGATCTTACAGTTTATTTATTTAACACTTAATTTGGAGTAATTATCTATAGTCCAGAAAAACCTATAGTCACTGTCCACTGTCCTGTATAAAAAGAGTAATCACTGCAGCACCTCTTCTTTAAAGCAAAGAAATGTGTCGTGAAGCAACAGAGAGCAAAACAACTGGGTTATGAAACAGGAATCTAAACTGGGAAAAAATAAGAGATCTGAAACTGTGCAATGGCCTTTATCGAGGCCTTGTGCTGGGTTGGCTGCAGGAAGCAGCTAAGCAACCACATCAACCCATTACAGGGAAGTTTAAAATACAGTTTTTCCCTATAATTTCCTACTTTCAATATGTTATCATGGGTTAATTGGCTGGATTTCAAGACTGTGGATCACTGACCATGAACTTACATGAGAAGACATATTAGGGAGATTTGGTGTGCATCAGTTCCCAGGGAAAGACCTGTTGATCACAAACTTAAAAAGTGGACTGTATACATTTTCCTTTAATATTACTATCTCTGTAAGCATTATTCAGATGTGATTTCACTGACAGTAATTCAAAGCAGGAAAATCTTCCCTCTCCCACTGTTCCCAACTCAAAAGACTTTTGTTTTAATTTTTTGTACTGTCTCATTATTATTTTTGCTCCTTCTGACTTTATTTTTGCTCCTTCTTTTTTTTATATCCAAATTAATAGGTCACAGTCTCACTTCACAATCCATTGGTGTGAATAATTCCATTTCCCCTACAGTTAGTCCTGACACTGTATCCACAGCAGTGTATACATATTGCCACCCCTTAGATGGCAGCAAGAGGCCGTATAATTGACCTGCAGGTATTCAAGGCCCCCTGACCCTTTTTTCTGTTTTCCCATGACCTACACCATGCCCTTAAATGTAACTGTGTACAAGTAGCATAACTGAATGTGTATGTCTTAGAAGAATACAAGAGCAAAGAGGTTTGATTGTGAGTAATGTCCCATGCATGTGCAGTATAAGCTGATGGATGTCCACAAGCTATATGTACATTTAGAACTTGAGTGTGCAGTTCGGCAGAGGTCATATTATCTACTGCCTTATTGTTTTGTGACTCAAGTGAATCAGCTTTATTGTGCTCTTCTATTAACTCTTCACAAGGGGAATCATCCTCCCAGAAGATGTAGGGATAACAGTTCTCCCAGGCCCTAATAATCCTCAAAAAGCATGTAATTTTTTGACTGTGGCTTGCACAGAAAACCGCTGCACTGTTTGCTGTACCCTTTTTGGTGTTTCTCTAATCTGTTCATGCCAAATTATTCCTAAAAATAGTACAGTAGCACTAGGCCCCTGTGTTTTAGTCAGATTAATTGCCCAGCCTTGGTCCTGTAAGTGCACTTTCAGAAATTCAGCAGCTGCTTCAGTTCCTTGTTGTGTCACTACCATAATCAGTAGATCATCAATATAATGGCAAACAGTAATGGTACCTGACCACGGTGCTATATCAGCTGTTATCATTTGGTGGAAAATGGAGGCACTGTGTTTGTATCCCTCAGGCAATGCTTGTGAAGTATATTGCTTTTGTTTCTAGGTAAAGGCAAATTGGTCTTGCATCAAAGTGGCAGGTGGAGTGGGGGGTGGGTGTGAGGTTGGTGGTGGGGCTAGAGGTGGTCAACTTTTTCGCATGAGCAATAACTTTTACCATTGGCGAAACATTTCTGCTGATGTGATCCCACCTGTCTCTAATCGTGGGATACCAGCTTGTAAAAGATCATTTCACATTTGTTTCCTCATCACTTGCACTTTAACTGCTTTTGGTTTTGCCAGTTTTATTTACCACCCAAACAGAGGGTTTCAAAATTACAACCCCAGTTTCCTGTTGCTGAGTTTTAACAGGACTTTGGTCATCCGAATGTGAACAACCCAGTGTTTCAAAAATAGTCATTGTGTACTGTAAGCCAGGCGTGTGGGAAACAGCAGGAGGAGAGAAACTCCCTCACGCAGTTGCAGGGAGGAAAGCACCCAGTTCTCTATAATCGCAATTATGTAACTGCAAGTCGCATCCTGAACCATTTGCTTCTGCCAAATGGATAAGACCTCTACTGCGTGCTTTTGCCAAATAGATAAGATTCTGCTTTCTCGTGACTGATAATAATAATAACTAAGTAATGCTGTTTTCTTGTTCAAATAGAAAAATAGATGTATTATGTAACCTTGTAAGTTGTAACCTAAAAATAGTATGTAGAAGAAGTATAAATATTTCTGTGTGACTAACAATAAATGGCTCATGATGATCATATTGATCGCGTCATGAAGTCGGTACCCTCGCGTCAGTTTCCCTCAAGGTATTTGCTAGAATGCTGACATTACCCTTAGCATTTGTTTCTGCCGGTATAATCACAGATTTTAGTGAGGCAGGTGCTCCTCTCAAAAGCTGCATTTTAATAGCTTTTGTCACTGCTACCCTGTCCAAATCAGATCCCGTAATGAACCCATAAGCTGTTCCCATCTGCTGCACTAAATTAATACCCTCCTCCATTGTACCCCAATTTCCAAGAGACAACACCAATTCAACAGGTTCAACATAGGCTGTTAAAATTACTGCACATAATCATTGATATAGCATAGGTGCAATAATATCTCACCCATCAGGATCTCTGACATTTTGCAGCTGAACTCATTGTATCTGATCATCATTGGCTACAGGTCTCACTAAATCATTTTCATCTGCCAAAAAAGGGATTGATGGAGCTCACTATCCCAACCTTGCAAAATTCATGCCAGTATTCCTTCCCCACTCTTCTGCTGAGAGATCTCAAAAAATTCCTTTGATTCTTTCAGAGCGTAAGTACGTGCAATCAGCCCCCTCCATCTGCTTGTTGCTGCTGCCGCATCATTTGTATGGGGAGGTCGTGCTCTCACCACCTCTCTGCCATTTAAATCAGGATCAAATTCAAACTCAATATCGGAGTCTGAGGAGTCACTCCAAATATTTCCATCCCATTCCTTGGGATTCCAAGACCATTTTGTGGTGAGACCATGAACCTGAAAACTCAAAAACTTACTCTTTACATATGCGCAATACACGCTACCAACCGCTCTACATTATCTTGCAGCTTATAGTACTGCTCTGCTTGAACAGTAATTACTTCTTGTGTGATCACCTTTGCATCCTGTAAAATCCCAACCTCCTTTTCCAATTCTATTATTTTACTCTGCAATGCAACAACAGTGTGTGAAACTAGAGCTCTGTTTCTGTGGGAGTATAGATCAGCATTCAGCCTTATGGCCAAATTTTGATGCATGCTCAAAGAGAATAGTTTGGCCTCATGGCTAAACTCTTACAGTTCATAAGTACATAATATTTATGTAGCAATGATAGTAATTGCTTGCTTGAAAAAGTTCTACTAGGAGAGTATTTCAATAGAAGAAAACCTTGCCTGCTTCTGAAAGAAATTATTGTGTAAATTCTATCCCAGTGCAATAGTTATTAGATGCTTTACATCCCTTTCATTCTTAAAACATAGACTTTAGAGCATAGAGCATAGAGCTATGTTGACCTGTCAGCAATCCTTTACCTATTTATCACCAGCCTAACTAGTAGTTCCAACTTCGAAAGCACAGGTCACAGTGACAGCTGTCCTTTTTCCTCCTATATAATATAGTCACTCAATATTCACAGTCAACAGGGTGATGCAATCTGACACCACTTTGGCCAGTTATGACATGCCAAAACAGTACATCTTCACATTACAAAATCAACAATTCAGGAAACATGAGGAAAAAATACCACCATCTGTGTATTTCCTGATTACCGGCAATTTAATTCTGCTAACAGTTTTGCACCTGCATTTATCTGAGGACACAATGCATGTTACTTGGACATCTAAATAAAGGAAATACAGCAAATCCCCAGTGTCATTACAGGCTGGGGGATGAAGGGATTGAGAGCAATTCTGCTGAGAAGGACTAGGGGGTATTGGTGAATGAAAGATTGGACATGAGCCAGCATTTGTATCATCTTGGGCTGCATCAAAGGGAGCATGGCCAGCTGGCTGAGTGGGTTGATTCTGTGCCTCTGCTCTGCTGAGACCCCACCTGGAGTCCTGCGTCCTGCTCTGGAACCCTCAGTACAGGAAAGACATGGACCTGTTGGAGAGGGGCCAGAGGAGGCCACCAAGATGATCAGAGGGCTGGAACAGCTCTGCTGTGAGGACAGGCTAAAGGAGTTGGGCTTGTTCAGCCTGGAGAAGAGAAGGCTCTGGGGAGACCTTATTACGGCCTTTCAGTACTGAAAAGGGCCTATAAGAAACACGGGACTGACTTTTTAGCAGGGCCCATTGTGATAGGACAAGGCGTAATGGTTTTAAACTAAAGGATGGGAGATTCATGCTAGACAGGAGGAAAAAATTTTTTACAGTGAGGGTGGTAAAATGCTGGCACAGGTTGCCCAGAGAGGTGGTAGATGCCCCAACCCTGGAAACATTCCAGGCCAGGCTGGATGGGGCTCTGAGCAACTTGATCCCTGCTCATTGCAGTGGGGTTGGGCTAGATGATCTTTGAAGGTCCCTTCCAACTCAAACTATTCTATGATTCTATGATTCTAAATCAGTCTATTACACATGTAAGTTACAATAATTAAAGGCATGAAAATGAAACCATGTTTATATCTGAATTTTTTAGTCTCTACTAACTCCTATCCAGAAAGTAAAATTACTTTATATTAAAAATCAAACAAACCAACGAACCCACCACATACATATTGAAATGCAAAACAGAGTTAATTTCCTAACCATGCCAAAGTTCAATTCATGTAAATACTTAATGACTGTAATTAAGTAAACAGCTAGATTCAACTGGTAGCTATATCATTCAGTTAAAAAGGTAATTGTTTATAGGTTGCCTCACATCGATGATAAAATGCTATGTTTCTATTACCTCTCCCTCTGTTCCTCTCTCTTATCATTTATTTATTCGCTTCTTTTTCTTACCTAAAAAATGCCAAAGGAAACAGTGTGTTGTACATTCACGAGCTCTCTACAGTTTTGATCATTGGAACTGTGGTAAACATTAGGAATTGTATCCACTAATCGTTGACATCGATAACGGCATATGGCAACAGAACCTCAGTATTTTCAGTTCTTTAATCTCTTCTCATTTTGATTTGTGGAAAAAAATTCTTTGCAGCAAAACAGAAGTCCTCATTTCTTCTCTCCATACTGCATTTACTTGTCCTTAGAAATCCATTGCATAGTTAAACTACAGAGAAAAAATCAAGCTGGCTTTTGCACTTGATAACGCTGGAATCGAAATGACTGGGGATTCATGCAGAGGTACTCTTCAGTCATTTGCACAGAACTGCAACAAGCCTTGGAAAATGTCCAATAAAATGTCCTAAAAGAGGGACGAGGCTTACTAGCCTATTACTTCCAGATCTGAACTGCTAGTTTATATGGTGTTGCATCTTGCTTCTCTGCAGATCAGCAATAAAACCCTGCTGTGGCTATAACTTCTATATATTAGCTTGAAATACTGACATATTCAGCAAGCCCTGACTGATCAGATTTGCCCAGTATACAAAATTCATGATAATGTGATAGGAAAGGACTTAATAATAGTAACTGCTATTTAAAAATCAGTGCTTTCCTACCTAATAGTCATAAAGGCTTATACGGACAATTCCATTCTAACAACATGCCTTTCAAAGCAGAATAACATGAAATTGCTAAAATTTGAAACCAAATGTGAAAAGACACTGAATTTCTTTTGGTATAGAAACAGAGACATAATTCAAAACAGACAAGAAATAAATTTCCTCTGTCTGATTTTTCAAATAAACACCTTGTAATCAGTAGAGGTGAAAAAGTGTGTACAAACTGACCAAAAATTAAAAAAATAAAATTGAAGAAAGCCAAGATAGTTCAGAGAAGAGCTTCAATGGCAACTTCAGCAGTTCGTTTTTTCAGATCACCCATGAAACACTCAAGAAAGTGGGCTTATGCCCAAATAATATTGCTTACTGATCTACTGTGTCAGAAGTATCAAGTGAGAGGATAGCAATACTTTCAGTCTTACTAATAAGTGCAAATATGACTCTAGTGGACAACAGCTTCAGTATGGATATTATCCATTTCATTGAGATCCAAGCATTTTTTGCAAACAGAATCTTACCTTTTTGTAGTACAGGAATATCAGCCTTGTTCAGTGAAGACTATGGCATGACTTAATATTCTCATTTTTCAATGTCTGTATTTGCAAAACTATCCTCCTTAAAACCAAGGGTTCTAGTGTTATATAGACAGGGAAAGGATTGTTTGTTTGTTTGTTTTTTCCAAAAGGAGAAGCTAGTACTCTTATTTCAGCAAGGTAGGATAGTCTTTGAATTTTCAGAATAGAAAACAAAAGTACAGCAATTTGTATTCTTTATTTTGAAACAAAAACAATAATTGAATTATTTTTTAATCATTAAAATGAATATGTTTGTTTAGTATTCAAGTCAGGTATAAATAAACTTCAAGCTTCTATACAAAAATTTTCTTTAAGAGACCTTTAATTCTTTGATGAAATGAGACATAACTTTGATCCTGCATATGGAAATAGATTCAACAGTCGTATTTAAGTTTTTTAAGTGTATCTGCCTGTTAGCAATTGTTGTCTAGTTTATTGCTTGGAGTCAAGGGCAGGAAAGAGAATTAAAAACAAATGGTGATATTCTGCGATCATCCTGGTATATAGCAGTTTTTGAAGGAGCCATCTTAGGCTTATATCCCCCCATTCTCTGTCTAAATTGTAGAACTTTTCTCACTTATGAAATTGAAGAACTTTCACTTTTATATCTTACACGCAAAATGTGAAAGAACTTGAATGCCAGTGAAGTACTCTGGGATTGCAAAATTGACCATTAAAATTAATGGACCTTACTTGACTTTTACCTTTGAGAAGAACAAAACTGGCCATTTTTTTTTAGTTCCTTGAAACAGGCCTTGTAGATGAATTGAAATAGCAAAGAAATTACTCTGCAAGATTATGTGAGTATCAAGGATGACTGGAGGGCAGCTTTTTCATCAGGAAATGAAATGGTAATTCAAAGAAAGGCACTTAGAAGCTCTGTATATAATTTCTTTTTTTTCATTTTGCTAGTTCAAATAAAATGGCATTGTGTGCTTCTTGATACTTGTATCAACAAAGAGCACAGTACAGAACACACCAATTTTCCCTCAAGCCTACCAGTCTGTTGATGTCATCCTTTATGAAGTCCTTGTGGAATGACTTTCAGGTGATCTTGAGAAATGAAGAAACCAGAAGTGACCATGTTTCCCTGCTCTGATAGGAGGCTACCCAGGTGCAAACTGTCCTCTGCCCCTATAAGCCGTATTAAGCTCTTAAACCCTGAATAGCACTATCAATTCTATAGGTTTCCAAACCACATTCTAATAACTATTATTTATGCTGATGACATCATTATCCAAATATATCTATACTTACCCTTGCATAGATCAGATATCTTTTCTAGCAATCAATTAAAAAACCCCCAGAGGTTAATCTATCCCTTTTCTTTTAATGACTCTTCCCCTGATGATACGCAAACTAACTACAAACCATGGTAAAGGATTTACAGGTATATTTTGTAAAAAAAGTCCACATATATAACTTTTCTTAAAAAAGAAAAAGTGGTGCATTTATGTACAATCAGCTGTATATTGGTCCCTGACTGCTTGTTATAATGCAGCTGAGTGCCTGTTCAGGCAGGTCCCTTGAAAAATACAGCTATCTAGGACTACATAATTGTTATTTTAAAAGTGTTAACTAGCTCTGGACCAAATTAATTAAGATATTGTATTTAAAGAAAACTTTGTGAAAAGTACAGTATGATTTCCTTGATGTAAAAATGGTATCTAGAATCTGAAGGTAAGTAATCCTTCCAAGGTTTGAGAAAGTAGTCTAAAACCAGTTTTTGAAGAGTATGTGGTGCACACTGATGTACCCCAGAGGAGGTGAGGACTGGCTCTTCCTGTATATGTGCAATTACAGAGCCAAAACCTACTGTATCTGGTACCACTGAAGTAAAACAATTCTATGGTGCTGTTGTCATGGTACTCCTGCACAAAATGTTTATCATAATTAAAATAATTGATTTTATTTCTGTATAGGTTTTTGACAAAATGCCTTGAAGGGACTAAGGAATCTCATCGTGTTTAATGTTGTATTTTCATGTTTGTTTATTACCTTCTGTTCTTCTAGTACCAAAAGGCTCTGGTAGTGCCAGGTTCAATTCCTTGTGCTCAAGAAGATGAAATAATTAAGTGAACAAAAGAATGCTGAAAAAAAAAATCTCTTTTATGCTTTTTATTTTAAATCATGAACATGTACTTGGGAATATATCACATAAGTTTCAGTTCTTTTTGGAATAGAAAGTTTGGGGTAATATTTGCTAATAAAACCACAGCATTTAATGCATTCTGTATTCCGCTTTCCTATTTTAAGCAGGAGAATAGTAACAGTTGACAATAAACATTGCGTTTTTATAGTGCTTTTGTGAAATTGGGTTGCCAGATACAGTCTGCTTTTAGTATAATGGCAAATTGTTGAAGGTAGACAAGTTACTTTAATTTGCTTCAAATAAGAAATAATTTTAAATGCAACTATAAAAAAATTCAGTAGTTTATTACTTAATTACTTAAGGATTTTGAAATTATTTCTTATTACTGGTCTGAACAAATACTTCTTTGGAAAGTTTTTGTCTACATCAGTGTCTTCTACTATTCTAGTGAACAGTATTTTTCTTTCATTAGTCTCATATTTGTCTTTAGATTGAACAGGTTCCAGCAGAATCTAGGCTGTTTACCTAAAGATGAAAGCTGGAAGGACTCATGATTTGCATTGTGCATTGTTAGCCAAGACCTTCTATCACAGTACCCTGCTTATTTTTTCTTCCTTTCCAGAGCATCAAGAATTCAATATGTTGCCTCAGTGGAAAAGCATACTGCTCAGGGCTTTAGTGCACTCCTGAACTGGGGAGAAAAAAAGAAGGCAAAATGAAAACAAAGTCTCTGCAGTTTGTCTCGTGTTGTAAACATCACCATAAAAGGCTTGTTTTAGGAACAATAAAAAGAAAAACATTAAATAAATCAGTTACAAAAATAGATTTTATTTCCACTGTGAAATGATGCCATGGTTTTCCGCTTAGAACTGCATGGACTGTTCACGAAGTGTGAATTAAATCTCAAAGGATTAGATTCTCAGTGTTATGCACACACCTAAATTATATTAAAACTTGTAAGATTAGATCCAACCGTACTTTGAGGATGCACAAAGTAGAATTCATTATAAAATTTTACTGTAATCCTGGAACAGATGGTTGTATTAAAAGAATAGTCAGTTTAATGCCTAACTGGCTGTCAATGTAAAAGCGAGTTAGAAATGTTTGAAAATACACTCTATACCCATGAATCAGAGTGCCAAAAAGCACAGCTTTACAACTGGACTTTAAGAAAAGTTTTTATCTTTCTTTACTCTGTGTCTTCAAAGACATGCTCAGTGAAAGAGTAAAATGATAAGCAGACGGTATTGGGGTAACAGTTTAAAGAAAATATGGAGAGCACTTGTTTGCTCAGAACACTTATTTGTTATTATTTTTAAATATTTGGAGGCATTACCTGTCAACAA
The DNA here is from genome assembly GCF_036013445.1 of Caloenas nicobarica. NCBI lineage: Eukaryota > Metazoa > Chordata > Aves > Columbiformes > Columbidae > Caloenas > Caloenas nicobarica. The sequence goes on along the minus strand of NC_088284.1, from coordinate 41,992,034 downwards.
TGAAATACAATACAGACAGAAAAAGAATTTTTAATCAGTAACCTTTTGTTGACAAACGGCACTTTAGAAAAAGAAAGTATGAAGTGTGTCATATCCAAGCAAGATGCAGCCAGAAAATAGAGCCCAAAAAAGGACAGAAAATTTCATGATAGGGCCTGTCTAGACAGTACACCAGACTCAGATGTACTGTAAATCAGGGGGTTTATAGAGATAAATCAGCAAGAATGTCTTGCACATTTACAACGTGTTCTTTCACTAGACGATCATATTACAGCAGAAAAGAGAACCTACAATTGCCATAACTAATACCTACAAAAAATGCAGTCTTAAATTGCGTGATTAAATGCTGTGATACTATACTAATCTGTTATGGGAAGTAACTTGTTATAGTGAATTTCCTTTTATAAGTCAGTCTTTTTTACCATTAACAGCTTTTCCAATGTGAAAGTTTCAAGAGTGGCTTTGGGGATTTTTCTCACCCTTCTTTATATACAGGTTCCTTTCAGTCAAAGTGAGGTTGATGACAGATGACAATGCTAAATTAGGTTCTTAGAGTCATAACAACCATCTTTTACACCTAAAGTAGACTAGCAGAATACTTACAAAAGGGAGGGGGAAAAAAAAAAAAGAGAGAACACATTCAAAAGATACTCACTTATGTACAATTTCATTCAAAAAAGTGCCTTACAGAAAGGTTAAAATACCTTTAAAATTGTAATGTCTTAAATGTCAGGGAAAAATACCATCCATGTATTTGAATCTAATACTTTATGATAGAAAATGAAGCTTGAAACCTTTTAACAATTACCTGCTACATTTAAATGACTATTGTAATGCCTGACTCTTCCCATGTAAGAGATCATGTTGTATCACAAGTGTTCTAGGAGGAAAGTGAGAGAATGTCTTACGTAAGTTTTCTCTGTGGCTGAAGGAAATGCAAAAGTATAAGGACTGTAAGTGATGCCTATGATAGAATTGTTTTTGACACCATACTTCACACTCAGTCATAATTTCCATTTTACATCTTTATTTTGTCAGAAGAATGTCTGCCTCTGAGAAACTTGTGACTGTTCGTATACATGTATATAATTCATAATACAGATATCAAAATACAATTTAAAAACATAATTAGAAGTTTATATTTTTTAATGAAAGGTTTGACTAACAAATATAAAGGAAAAAATACCATCCTAAAAAAAATTTAGTCCTGCAGTAAGCAGGAACCTACTAGAAACCAACATAATGCACCATCAATATTTGCTAACATGTAACCTTGAAAAGCCTTTTTTTGGTTTGGTATGAGACGCAAATCCACACTGCTGCTGCCTCTTTTGCCTGCAGAAAAGCTGAGTAGATGGTGATGCTGCCTACCTCTTTGGTCATCATTCTTCTTTTCACCTCTATGCATAATTCAATATCCCTTCCTCAACATGGTGTGCGTGTTGTGTATCTCATTTATCAGCTCTGTCTTTTCCTTTCACTGATTTCCTCAGAGGGTTGGGAGCAGGTTCCTTGTGCCTGTCTCTGACAGAGAAGCCACAGAGGTGAATAAACAGCAAGCTCTGAAGAGGAAGATGCTGGTATTAATACAGGAGGCATTGGTAAAGAAGGGGGCTCCAAAGACAAGAGCTACCTCCTGTATGTCCTCATCCCGGGTGCCTGACATCCTGGGTATGTGAAGTCAAGTCATGACTGAAGGACAGCCCTGCAGTGAATCGTCGTGGGGCAGGGCTGTGTGTCCCCTCTGCTCCCTCTCAGGTGCCTGTGATATCTCCATGTTCTCTGTCTGGATTGTGTCTTGGGGTCTCTTCCAAATGTCTCCCTGTGGTGACAGACAGCTTCAGCCAGGAGACTGGGTAGAGGATATGTGATCTTGATTGGCATTTTCAGATTCCTACAGCACCTAACCACTGGTTGGCACTGGTGCTGGTGTTCCCAACCTGCACCCTCAGAGGTTCTCCACATGTCACAATGACACATTCACAGCTTTCACAGTGAATAACAGCTTGCTGTTACGATGGAGAGGGAAGAAGAGGAGAGAGTATCATGCTGTTTGTAAAGCAGCTCTGTGTCTTCACACCATTCTAGTTTGAAACTTATGGCATGTCTGCTTAGGGTGTCCAAGTCAAGATTACAGTGGGATGTAATACCAAAAATGTGGTACAGATCTGTTACAGAGCACCTAGAAGGAAGTGGACATATAACTAACCCAACCCTGCTTAATCCTCTTCGTTCTCATGAGGGATTTAGCCATCCAGACATCTGTCAGTATGACAACACTTGGCACAAGCAATCCAGTAAGTTCCTAAACTATGTTAGCGGCAGTTTCCTAATATAAATGCTTAGAGGGGCAAAAGCGGGTCATCCTCTGCCTGACCTGGTGTGAACAAACAGGGAAGAGTTGGTGGCAAAAGCAGCCATAAAAGGCAGCTTGGGTTGCCATTACAAGATGACTGAATTCCAGCTTAAGAGGAAGCAAGCAGCAGAATTAGGGTTTCAGAAAAGCAGATTTTGAGTTGCTTAGGAAATTGTTAGGCAAAGTCCTTCCTTTAGGAAGCTGTCCTAAGAGGAAAAGTGCTCAGATCAGATTGATTGAACCTACTAAAAGCTCAAGAAGGAACAACTGTGTTGTGCAGAAGACTGGGAATTTTGACAAAAAACCTGCTTGGCTGAGTTAAAAACTTCTTAATTAACTAATGCAAAAAAGACAGCATCGAAGGAGTGGAAACATGGACAGCCAACTAAGGAAGATCACAAAAGTACTGATGGACAAAATCAGGAGAGTCATCTTAACAAGAAATGACTAGGAAAGTAAAGAAGATTCCAGAAATACACAAATAATACTGGTGGTTAAGAAAAAACTGATCTGATTTTGAACATGGAGACAACTTTATGGTGGACAACATAAAAAACACTGAAGTACCCAATGATATTTTTGCCAAAGACTTCGCAGGCAACATTGTTCCTGATTTCTACATGTATTGCCAATGTCTGGGAAGGAGAGTGACAACTAACGTCTAGGGAACAACAGATCTTTTATAGAAATTAAATGTATTGGGACCAGATAGGATGCATGTGAAGGTGCTGATGGAGTAATATGATGTGTCTTTGAAGTCATTGTCTGTCATTCAATAAAAATCAGGGAAATCCCTGGAGGCCTCTGACAAATAGGATAAATTTATTGCTATACCCATTTTTATGAAAAATTAAAGAAGAGGGCATGGGGCCCATAAGCCAGTTAGCCTCATCTCAGTTTCTAGAAGGATTATGGAGCATGTCTTCCAGCAATCCATTTCCGCACCTGTGAAAGACAAGAAGGTAATTGTGAATAGTCAGCACAGATATGCTAAGGGAAAATCATGCTTGACCAACTTGACTGCCATCACTGACAAAACAGCTGAACAGAAAACAATCAATGCCTTGACTTTAGCACAGCTGTTGGCACCATCATTCACGGCATTCTCATTTAGAAGTATGGCCTGGATGAGCAGACTGTCAGATGGGATAAAAATGGGCCATTTCAAAGGTTCATAACCAATACAGTAATACGTGATTGGCAGCTGGCAACAAGCTGCATCAGGAGTAAGTGCACGGATGAATACTATTATGGTCATCAGTGGTATAGATAATGAGATATGCACTCTTAGCAAATTTGTGGATGGTAGTGAATTATGGGAACATGGTTGCCACATGCAAGTGGTAGAGTTTCAATCCAGACAGACCTTGATAAACTTGAGGATCAGGTCAACAGCAACATTGTGAAGTTCAGCAAGGAGTACATGAGGATGGCCTAGGATATTGAGGACGTAATTATTCCATTCTGCCTGACTGTGGTGGGACTGCTAATGACATGATGGTCCAGTTTTCGCTTCACACTTCAAACAGAACGTTTAAGATGCTAGAGTGTGTTCAACAAGGGACTAATGATATTTAGGCGCATAGAGCACATGACTTACATGGAGAGGAAGAGAAAACTGGGCTAGTTTAGTCTAGCAGAAAAAAGGGCAAAGGGACGATCTAATATCAATCTACAGCTACTTGAAGGTTAATTACAAAGGTAATGGAGCCAAACACTTTTTGCAGTGGCTGGTATGATAAGATGGTATCTTATCGATACTCACAATTCGCTGCTTGGACAGTTCAGATTGAATGTTAGGAAAAACTGTTGTACCTAAAGGATGAGAACTAGAACAGGTGAGTGAAGAATTTATAGAATCTCCATCCACGGACGTTTCCATGACACAGCTAGACAAAGTCATAACTGACCTGATCTAGTATTGGTAATAATCCTGCTTTGAATGGGAGATTGGATTAAGTGGTATCCATCGGTTCCTTCCAATCAAATTTTCAAAGATTCCATAATACTCAGTGCCTGTTTGCAGTGTTGAAGATGCTATTGATTAACAAACCTGGTTGCACAATGGGAGTTGAGTCATTTTATATGTATGTGGTGTGAAAGGCAGTTACACTCAGCAATTTCAAACCTTATTCTGGTGCATAATAAAGCTAAAGAAATAGTAGGATTTCTATTAATAGTTAGAAGTTACAAACTGTTTTTTGCATGAATTCAGGTTGCTGTCTTATTCTCAACTGGGATTCTTTTTTACTTAAATAATATAGCTAATTTTCTTCCATATGCTTGTAGAAAAGATAGGATTTTTTTAAGCTAATCATTGCATAGTTTACATCTGTTGTTTCATAATTAAAACTTGTAATACCTACTTTGCAAAGAAGAGCCTTCAATTATGAGTATTTGTTCAGTGAAGTTCTATTCAAAAGCCACATCACACCCAGTCCTTTTCATTAGAGGACTTAAGAATATGCTTGACCTCTAGTACTTTACTAAATTCTTGTAGGTTGTAGAATCAAGGTGAAAGTTTTGTATCTGAGCTCTTGGTGAGTGCCTGCAGAGATATTACAAACAATATATTTATCTGATACAGGAGGCTGAAAGAAGAAGATACTTGGCTTCCCCAGAAAGACTGTAAAACAATTTTTATATCTGACTGGGAATAAATTTTATGCCCCAGTGAATTTTGACTGAGAAAATAAACTAGAGATGCGCAAAAAGTATTTTCTTTGTTTAGTTAAGTCATACACTTCATGTGAATTACTCTAAACTAAATGGTACATCTAAGTTGTAGCTCTCTTCTGCTCTGGAAAATGCTGAAACCATTTCATAAAGTGCTCTCTGAACATGGCCCTTTGAGGCAAAGTGAAACCAGCTGTTCCTAAGGAACACAGACAAGAACCAGGATAGTCAGCTGTTTGTATTCACCAGCTCAGAGCAACCTAGTCCTTACATACAGGGCCAACATTCTCTCTTTACTTGTGTCAGGTGAGCAATTCAGAGTCTGTGCGGAATGCAAACAGGCTTTCAGACTGAGTAAGTAACTTCAGTTACAGGCAACAGATATCAAAGGCCATGATGCAGGGAAAGTAGACCATGGCCTCCTCCCTTCCTGGTACTCCCTTGGAGATGTGTTCAGCTTTCTGAGGATTTCTTGTACTCACTCTTGTGTACTCTGCTGTCTAAGTGTGACCATATTTGAAATGAGAATAAGGGGGGAGAAAGGGCAACGGGCTAGAAAATGAGAGGATTTTGATGTTTCTGAGGAGTGTATGTTTCTGTAAGCAGTGATTGTGATTTCGAAAATCCTAGTGGTTTAAACCCAAGCATACCTCAGGCTGCTGGTGTGAGATTAGCTGCTTTCTTGCCTTCCCAGTACTTCAGTGCAACTCCGTACACCTCTGGACCCTATCTTTGGAGAATAGAGACAGAAAAGGAAGAACGTAGTACAGTTACATCATGTTTTCCTTTCATTTCTGCTATCTTCTTGCTCTTATTTCTAGGTGGGTGCTATCTTTTACAAACAAGAAAGCAGAAAAGAGCATAAAGTCTAAATTTCTGATGTGCTTCAAATACCATAATGATTTTTTTGTGCATGAAATTCTAAAACCTCTGAAAATTAACCCAGTACTTTGTGTTGGCTATACGACAGCTACAAGGTTGGTTGGTGGAGTGTTTTTTAAAGTCAGAACTTGAGTTTTCTTTATAGCAAGAAGCTCCTTGTTGCATTACCTTAAATAATTGCACATGCCAAATAAATACCCCTTTAGATGTCAGTCAAATGTAGTAGCAAAAAATACCCTTTTAATAGCATCCTTTTCAAAAACTGCATTCAAATGAGAACAACAACAAAACAACAGACAAGAAGCATATTAGAAAGGCACCAAGGAAGTCTCTTACCTCTGGTGTTTTATCAAATAGGTAGCAAATAATCAGACAATTACAACAGTAGCTCTGGCTGCAATGCTGCCAGGTGTTCTGTGTTCTCAAGTGCAAAACTTTGCTTAGCTTTTGGCAGATAATTTTTTTTCTGAAGATTATGAGCTTTTTATGGGGGCCCAAGTACCTTTTAGCTCCATGGCTGCCAGCCTGAAGAGAGGCAGGCATATTTCATAGACAGAAACCTGCAAAAAGAATGGCATGGCTGTACCAGAAAAATCTAAGAATATTATGGGGAAATCTGATTGGCACCAAGTCATCTGCAATATAGATCTTCTTCATATTCTATATGTTTTCAGCTAATTTTTCCTAATAAGCGCTTTAAGAAAGTAAAGAACAAAAAGCCAGAGATGTAAATGAGACACCATAGGCAAATGGGTAGGAGGGAATAGTGCATCATGAAGTGTTTATTGATTAATGTTAAATAAAGAATCATTGAAGAAATAATAAAAATACTGTTGTTTGTTTTTGATGCCCATGGCAGTTTGAGGCAGGTAGAAAGAGGATGTTCTTACTGCCCTTTCTTATAGCACATCTATATGTTTCTTTGCTAGCACGATCTGTAGGAGTTTCTGCTCAAAGCCAGTGTTATTCATGGAAGAACAGTGGAGGAGATCTTTCTAAAATTGTAGCATCTTTGCTTATCAAAGGCCAGGAAAGAATTTCCAGTGGAAACTTTCCCTGTCATCACTATTGTATCCAGCTCTCTGGAACACAGAGTCCAAGAGTTTTCCTTTTTCCTGAAATGATACATTGTGGCAGTCAGAGGAGTGAATACAAAACACAGTAAATAATTTTTCAAAATGTTTTTGATTTACAATTTGGCATTGAACCTTCTGCAAAAAGGAGCTCTAACTAGCTGATCCAAACCAAGGAAACATTTATGTGAATTATTTAGAAATTCTCATGCCTGTATTTTAGAAAGGTCCTCTAATAAGCTGATTTTTCATTTCCTTTTCAATTTAGGATACACTAAACCTGTAGTTTTAACAGGAAGTTAAAAGTGCCCCATAAATAGCACTAGAGAAGTGTATATCAATTACCTCTTAAGGAAGCTTCGCAGTTACCACTGAACTGTTTGCTGGGATTGCACAGGTTGTGTGACATCCTTGTATTCAGACAAAGTTAAAAAAAAAATTACAATATAGCAGGTAGTTCAGTTGCATTTCTATAGGTTTTCAATCTGGATATATTTATGGTATTTAAATGAAAAATATCAAGAAAACTAGATTATAAAGTGCTCTTTTCATTTGTTCAAAAAACCCCCCAAAAGCCCACATGTTTTTTTCCATGTAAACCCATCATATTAAAATACACTGTTTAAAAAATTCTGGCATGTAATCTTACCAATTGTAAACGCTTCATAATTTTCCTGTTCTGTGTTGCTAAGTGTCATTAAAAAGCATTGCCTTCTGCATACATATGGATTTTCACGGTTGTGCTGATCATAAAAAGATCGTTGGCAGGGATTGAAAATAACGGTTTCCTCTGGCACAACAGTTTGACAGGCATGATCTACCTTCTTTGTGAAAAGAATAAAAATCACTCAGCAGAAAAGAGAACTAAATCTTGGTTTTATTGACAAAAGGGTAGCTAATCATATCAAAAGCATTACATAAATAAACAGTTCTTTTCAAGGCTTAATGCTTTTCGTGTCTAAGTTTAAACAAAGCAATGTATCCTGAAGAAATGAATTATGCCTGTAGTGTTTCACTATTACAAACATTCCTTTAAAATTATACTTAGAATTTCAGTTATCTGAATTTTCAAAAATGATTTTTTTATACAGTAATATTTGTTGCTCTCCAATGCTTTAAATTGAGGTGGTTCTCCATGATATTTTATCTCAGGTATATTACCAGATTTAAAGTGTCCCTAATTACTTTAGTTTATTACTCTGTAGCTTATTATTAGAGTTTGCTCTTGTGCATGATTCTTTCATTAAATCACTAAGATACAGACACACAACCTGTGGTGCCCAGAAGCCACTTTAACTAATCAATTCTTAAAGCAATTTTCATTTAATTTAATTCACAGAAGATCAGAAATATACAAATTTCATCACAACTGTAAAAACTCTCCAGTCACTACAGCACAGAAGATTAATATTTAGAAGTACTTGACTATTCCATATCACATGCAACTTCTTGCCTGGTTGCTAAAGGCATGTTGCAGATGAGTGATTTAGGATCCTGCTTGCTGCAGAGCAGTGTTTAGATCACTTAAAGAAAAGTATGACTTTTAACAGGGTTTGATGGCGAGGTTCACTCTGTCACTTACTGTGTGGAGGAAATATGCCAAGCAAAATTGGGTGAGAATTGTTTCAGAGGTTTTTTAACCACACTGACTCTAAACTTACTTTTTATACATAGATGCTGTATTTTCTCTTCAGTAAGTCCTTCCACACACAAGTCTCATTTAAATCATGTTACTGGACAGAAATTAAAAAGCAAAAAAAACCCCTAAAACTAAAACAAACAACCCCCCCCTCCCTACCAAATGAGCAAACAAGACTAATAAGAATTAAAAATTAAACCCAGGGAAATAAAAATAATTTGTAAAAGTTAGACAAGCATTAGGTATATATAAATGTTTATTAAGAAAGAGGAGAGAATAAAAATACCAATGAAAGAATAGTATAGTAGGATTAATTACAGCAAACAACCCCAGTTCAGCATCACAATCTGCTAGCAGCGATCACTGGAGACATGCATTCATTTAAAGGTCAAATAAATTTATGTAAGATAATCTCAGTGGAAGTTATAAACCTTAAGAGTTAAATGCAGTAGCTGGTAGATATAGGTATGGTAATAAAAACAGAAAATCAACATCAGAAAAAAAGATAATAGAAGCTGAAATTAGCCAGAAGAGAGAAAGATGTATTAAACATTAGGTAATAATACTAGCACTGCAAATGCTTCCATTCTCTAACGTGAAAGGTCAGTCTTTGATAAGGAATGATGGTCCTCTTAAGAAGGAAATTTGGTAATTTGAAGATTGATAGAAATCCATCACAAAACAACATTTGATCTGAGGGAAGAAATTTGGGGACACTCAAAGTACCACCTATCACTGAAATTGTGATCACCTTTGGTATCCTTTTATCAAATAATGGCAAAAAGGCGTTTTAATAGTAATTTTAATCATAGTGTTAATATGAGTGACAAGCTATCTTGAGAATAAGGCTGGATTTACCAAACTCCTATCTCTGCCAAATCAGAGGGATAGACTGTTAACTAACTTCAGGAAGAAACCATGAACTGTCAGAATTAAACAGGAGTATTTGATCCAGAGCACTTTAATTGGCTTATATTTCTTGTCTCTTACAGTGTTGACTTCTGAAAATCATCATTACTAATACAGAGCTTCAGTATTTTGTTAAGTTCTCCAAATCATACTTATATTCTCCGAAGTGTAAGAAATAAATTCTGCTGCATGCTTTGGCAGACTGGAGAGACTGGGACGATTAATACTCAATAAAGTAGAAAACAGTTGCATATTTCGTTTTCTTGTTTATTTAATAAGTGAGCATCTCGTGTGTTATTTTCTTGGAGACTAAATTCAGTTTATCTCAAGCCATCACCACACTTCCAGTTTTTGTATGCTGGAGGCTCCTGGACAGGTAACACAAAGCTGCACTTGTATAAAGACCACAGATCCGCAAGCTTTAATGACTACATTGCATTTTAATGGTTATTTTCCCTTTAACACTTCATTTAGAGTGTGTAAATCCTCTTTAGAACTTTTGTTTCAGGCCGTCTGTATATTTACGGAGGAAATACTGAACTGATTATGAATTCTCTGTGCTGCTGTCCGTAACAGCATTTGTATGGAGACCAGAGGAAAGACTTTCTTTTCTGTACACATTTTTCAGTCCCTAGGGTTATTGCTTAACAAGAGCCTCAGGTTTTGCACAGTAGCTGAAAAAGTTCCTGATGACAAAACATTACCCAGCACCACCCCGTATTCAGGGGTAAACCACATCCTATCACTGCAACCTTTCTGTCATTCAGCGGAGTGCCAAAGACCCTCATGGACTGGCTTGCGCTATACCAGTACTGCTAATCTGAATAATGGAAACAAACACAAACTAAGAGATGTTGTGGATGTTGCACGCTGTACCCTAAATGCAGATTGTAGGCAAAGACCTTTACCAGTGAAGCATAACTCAGAGTAATCCTGAAGCTTCCCCGAAGGCAGATGCTGCGGCTGGGTTCCTCGAGCTAAGTACTCAGAGTCCTTTTGTTTGAGTCGTGGCCAAGCACATCTTCAAGAGTTGCCAACTGCAAAATTTCAGTTTTCATACAAATATCCAATTTATTCCTATTATCAAGGCCCACTAATCTCCATAAAAACAACCACCTATAAAATACAGATTTCTTTATTTTAAACATTACTCTCCAGTAAGTAAAACTAACTGTAACTCCATGATAGTTTACAGTCCTGGAAAATATTTTTATTTATGCCATTGGACAGTGAATCATTCTCTGCTAACTGCATGATAATATACTTCTTTGATTTTAGGGATAATTTCTCGGAATTTTTCCATCCATTAAAACCAGTTGGAGAAAAAAACGAGGTTCTTTTCTTAGCAATGCTTAGACCCAGCAAAACACAGGGCATTTGTTGGAGCATAAATCAACCATTCTCCATTTACATTCCTCCTTACCTATATTTCAAAATGAGAGATACTTTAATAAATAGCAGCTCTTGCAACTCTACGGACACAGTGATGTCAAAAAATCACCCTTATTCTGGTCAGCCAGATTTGCATTTTTTTTTTAAAAATCAAACGGCTGTTAACTGTATCACTGCTGTATATTTGCATGTAAAATCTGTTTTTCAGAAAGGTATTGTCAATACATCTCTCAAGACAATCAGTACAGCATTAATTTTATTATTTTCACTTTTACATTTCCTTGTAGTTATGGTTTTTATGCCTATTAATACACATATTGTTTCCCAAAGACACCCAGCGTGAAGCAAGCACCAAAAAAAACAATCCACAGATTTCTGTGAAACAGAAAAAAAATATAAATCAAGTAAATTAATTAGATTCAGAAGGAGGCAAATGTGGAGAATGGACCTGCACAAGATTTGCAAGTTGTTTAACAAAATTCAGTCGTTGATCATAGAATCATAGAATCATTCTGGTTGGAAGGGACCCTCAAGATTATCGAGTCCAACCATAACCTAACTCTAGCACTAAACCATGTCACTAAGAACCTTGTCTAAATGCCTTTTAAACACCTCCAGGTATGGTGACTCCATCACTTCCCTGGGCAGCCTGTTCCAATGCCTGACAACCGTTTCTGTGAAGAATGTTTTCCTAATATTCAATCTGAACCTTCCCTAGCGCAACTTGAGGCCATTTCCTCTTGTCCTATCACTTGCTACTTGGGAGAAGAGACCAACACCCTCCATGCTACAACCTCCTTTCAGCTAAATCCCTCAGCCTCCTTTTCTCCAGGCTAAACAGCCCCAGATCCCTCAACCATTCCTCATAAGACTTGTGCTCCAGACCTATCACCAGCTTCGTCGTCCTCCTCTACATTCTCTCCAGTACGTCAATGTCTTTCCTACAGTGAGGAGCTGAAAACTGAACACAGGATTCAAGGTGGGGCCTCACCAGTGCTGAGTACAGTGAAACGATCACTTCTCTAGTCCCACTGGCCACACTATTCCTGATACAAGCCAGGATGCTGTTGGCCTTTTTGGCCACCTGGGCACACTGCTGGCTCATACCCAGCCAGCTGTCAATCAACACCCCCAGATCCCTTTCTGACAGGCAGCTTTCCAGCCACTCTTCCCTGAGCCTGTAGTGCTGAATGGGGTTGTTATCACCCAAGTGCAGGACCCAAGACTTGGCTTTGTTAAGACTTATACAATTGGCCTCAGACCATCAATCCAGCCAGTCCAGATCCCTCTGTATGACCCTCCTACCCTCCAGCAGATCAACATTCCCACCCAATTCAGTGTCATCTGCAGATTTTCTAAGGGTGCACTAAATCCCTTCATCCAGATCATTGATAAAGAGATTAAACAGAACTGGCCCCGATACTGAGCCCTGGGGAACAGCACTCATGACTGGCGCAAACTGGATTTGACTCCGTTCACCATTAAGTGTTTGGACCTGGCCAGCCATCCAGTTCTTTAGCCAACAAGGATTACACCCATCCAGGCCATGAGCTGCCAGCTTCTTCAGGAGAATGCTGTGGGATATGGTGTCAAAGGCTTTACTGAAGTCTAAGTACACAACATCCACAGCCTTTCTCTCATCCACTAAGCAGAGCAGGTCACCTTGTCACAGAAAGAGATGAGCTTGGTCAAAGTGGACCTGTCTTTCATAAACCAAAGCTGACTGGTCCTAATCACTTGGTTGCCTTGTATGTGCTGTGTGATGGCACTCAGAATGATCTGCTTCATGACCCAGGGACTGACAGGCCTGTAATTCCACCCCAGACTGACAGGTCTGTATTTCCTTGGATCTTCCTTCTGGCCCTTCTTGTAGATGGCCATTCACATTAGCCAACTTCCAGTCAACTGGGACCTCCCGTTAGCCAAGATTGCTGATAGATAACAGAAAGTGGCTTAGTGATCACTTCTGCCAGCTCCCTGAGCACCCTTGGATGGATCCCATCTGGCTCCATAGACTTGTGGGTGTCTAAGTGGTGTAGCAGGTCACCAACCATTTCCCGTTGGATTATTTGGGCTTCATTCTGCTCCCCATTCCTGTCTTCTGGCTCAGGGGGCTGGGTACCTGGAGCACAACTGTTCTGACTATTAAAGACTGAGGCAAAGAAGACATTTTATATCTCAGCCTTTCCCCCATCCTCTGTCACTACATTTCCCCCCGCATCCACCAGAGGATGGAGAGTCTCCTTAGTTGCTGATATATTTATAGAAACATTCCTCGTTGCCTTTTACAGCAGCAGCCACGCTTAGCTCTAGTTGGGCTTTGCTGTTCTAATTTTGTCCCTACAGAACTTCATTGGCACTCTTGTACTCCTCTTGAGTAACCTGCCCCTTCTTCCAATGGTTATAAATTCTCTTTTTATTCCTAAGTTCCAGCCGCAGCTCTCTATTCAGCCAGGCTGGCCTTCTTCCCCACTGGCTCGCCTTTCGGCACATGACAACAGTCTGCTCCTGTGCCTCTAAGATTTCCTTCTTGAAGATCGACCAGCCTTCCTGGACTCCTTTGTCTTTCAGCACTGCCTCCCAAGGGACTCTGCCAACCAGCCTTCTGAACAGATCAAAGTCTGCCCTTCAGAAGTCCAAGGTATGAGTTCTGCTGACTGCCCTCCTTCTCCAAGAATAGAAAACTCAGACATTTCATGATCTCTATGCTCAAGGCAACCTCCAACTGATACGTTACCAACAAGTCCTTCTCTATTCACAAACAACAGGTCCAGTGGGGCGCCTCCCCTAGTAGGCTCACTAACCAGCTGTGTCAAGAAGTTGTCTTCCATGCACTCCAGGCACCTCCTACACTGCTCCCTCTCTGCTGTGTCGTACTTCCAGCAGACATCTGGTAGGTTGAAGACCCTCACAAGAACAAGGGCTAGTGATTGAGAGACTTCTCCCAGATGCCTGCAAAATATTGCATCTGCCTCTTCATCCTGGTTGGGTGGTCTGTAACACATCCCCACAAGGATGTCTGCCTTGTTGCCCTTGATTCTCACCCATAGACACTCAGCCCTATCATTACCCTCACCAAGCTCCAGATAATCAAAACACTCCCTGACATACAGGGCTACCCCACCCCCTCTCCTTCCTTGCCTATCCCTTCTGAAGAGTTTATAGCCCTCTAATGCACCACTCCAGCTGTTCGAGTTGTCCCACCACGTTTCTGTGATGGCAAATATATCGTAGTTTTTCTGCCACACGATGGCTTCCAGCTCTTCCTGTTTGTTGCCCATGCTGCCTGTATCCATATAGATGCACTTCAGCTGGGCCATTGATCCTGCCGCCTTTTTCTGGTGAGAAGCCCTAATTCCTTTGAGGCCATCATCAGGTGCTTCCACAGTTTCTAACACATCTATAAGCCTTGCATCACTTCTACTGCATGGCTCTCCATCCCCTACCTCCACCGGGACAGCAGACCGAAGGGCCTCACTAGCATCCCTTCCCTCAACTGCTGGCATGCCGCCCTTTAGTTTATCTCTGCCACACCCAGTTTTCTCCTCTTCCCCCTTCAAATCTAGTTTAAAGCCCTTTATAAGCCCTGCTGATGTATGATGTGAAAATGGATAATATATTCAGGACAGTGAGACCCATCAAAAATCAAGAGATTGGTATGACAAAGCATACAGGGAAGACTGGGAAGGAGTAGCAAAGTGAAAATAATAGGAGGAATGCTAGTGCTAGAAAAAGGGCAGTTGTAAGAGTGATTAAATGACATAATCTTAGAAATCTAGACTAAGATCCCATCACCATTCTAGACAGAGATACAGGGTTCACAGCAGATTTCCAAGGGTGATTGTAGTGTATTCCCTAATCTGTCAAACCTGGATAATATCTAAATTACACTTAAACCACTAAAGCTCCAAGCTACCTTACATTTCTGCTTTTATATGCAGAACTGGCTGCGTAAGAAAGGCATATTGATTTCCTTTTGTAATTTCCTTTTCTCTCACCCACTCTGACTCTGTCCCAGACACGCTACTGATCTATTAGTCAGAAGTTAAGGTGTGGGGACTATACTAACTGTTTACAATGCAAATGCAATTAAGACTCTTCTTGAAGCTCTTCCTTGCATATGGACTTGTGCTTCTTATATAGGTACGCAAAACAACTAACTTCCTTGAAGCTGGCGATAACAGTAGCGTAAAACCAGGACGAAAGAGAAATACATCAGCTGTCCACCTAATATGTACCGAAAGCTGAATTCGCTACTAAATCGTATTAGTAATTCTTCCCTGAATAGAGGAAGAATTGTGTATGTACCTACTCACATGTGTGCATAGATCCTGCAGGGTATCTAGGTGTTACTTATTAGTCTAGGTTAAATACAAGAATATACTGAGTGCACTTCAAGGTTATGTCCTGAAGGTAGTAAACATCTTAAATTCAAAACCTAGCAGAATGTTTAAGAAGCCACTAGAAAGATGACTAGATTAGCTCACAGACTTTTTTGTCCCCTCTTGCAGAGCATCTGTTTATGATTTAAAAATATTAATTTGAAGAAGATGCGAGAATTCCGCTTACACACTACAGGTACTGAGATTACTCACAGAGGTTTTTGCCTGAAGTAGTGGTCACCTGAACACAGCAGCTGAACCACTCACTGCTTACATGAGGGGGCTATATTGTATCTCTATAAACTGCTGTAAACGTTGACATGTTGCAGCTCAGAAATTATATTGCTTCTTGATCCCTGATGCATTAGTGGTATGTGGCTGGGACTATAGAAATTCTGTTTCTGAGAGAGTGTCACTTTCATAACTTTCCTGCTTCACTGCTCATCTCAGATGAGGATTTGTCTGAAATTGTAATCCAGTGCAGTATCCATTATTATTTTTGTGTGCTCTTAACACTTTTTACATATAAAACCAGCATCTTTCCATAGACTTCAAGCTTGCCTCACAGGAAATCACTTTCACACCTTGCTCAGTAATTTAGTAAAATAATATTCTTCACTATTTTAAAGGATTGGTAGACGAGCTGACAAATTCTTGAATGTGCTTTTATTGAAAACTTGAGAGTCTTTTCAGTGGTGCCCAACAACTGGATGAGGGGCAACAGGCAGAGACTGAAGCACAGGAGGTTCCATCTAAACATGAGGAGAAACTTCTTTACTTTGAGGGTGCCAGAGCACTGGAACAGACTGCCCAGAGAGATTGTGGAGTCTCCTTCTCTGGAGATATTTAAAACCCACCTGGACGCATTCCTGTGCGATCTGCTCTGGGTGAACCTGCTTTAGCAGGTGGGTTGGATGAGATGATCTCCAGAGGTCCCTTCCAACCCCAACCATTCTGTGATTCTGTGATGTGCCCATGAAGCTCAGGAAGTAAGTCCAGCCTGTGACTAAGCACAGCTATTGAGAATAAGCTGACTCTCACTGCAAAGGAGACCAGAGTGGCGCCTGTAAACAGGTATCAGCATAAGACTTTAGATAAGATATAAGACTTTTGCTTAGTTTTCCTTAACCATTTCACATAAAGGCTTAATATAGGACAAGCTGAGCTAATCACAAATCTGGTACCTTATCACCAGATCCTTAACGTCTGGCCATTATGCCTGAGAAAACGAACGTCCCATACCAGCTTGACCTACAGAATTTACCGCCAACCCTTGAACGCCAGAACGCCGCCCAAGAGGCGGAAAGCAGGGCAGGCAGCTGTGGGTGCCATCGCCCGCAGCTGCGTCTCCCACCCACCCACCCGCTCAGCCCACGCAGCCGTTGTCCCGCAGACACACGCGGAGCACGGCAGCTGACGAGCCTGGTCACACAAACAGCAGCTCAAACGCTCCCGGCGGGCGGTCCCGGGGCCGGCGGGAGGAACGCGAGCCACTGGAGAGGGCAGCACCTGCAGTAGCAGGGAGGCGGGATCCCCGGCGGCGGGAGAAACCCGCGCCCACCCCCGCCAATCTGCACTCCCGCTCACGCCGGGCCCCGCCCCGGCCGCACGCCGCACGTGACCGCAGCCGGGACCGGGGCGGGCTGCCCGCGGGCGCTTCCATGGCAGCGGGGAGCGCCGGGCGTCCAGCGCTTCCGCTTCCGGCGGTCAGGCGGCTGCAGGGCTCGTTCGCGCTGAGGCTCCGCCGCGGGGCGGCGGGGACCGGGGGCCGCGCCGGGAGGAGAAGGTGACATGTGGCCGCCGCCGCCGGCTTGGCTCCTGGCGGGCCTGTTGTTGGCTGCCCGTTGCTGGGAGCCTGCGGCGGCGGCCCTTTCCCCGCACAGCGCCGCCACCGCTTCCCCGCGCCCCACAGAGGTGGCCGACGCGGGCGCCACACGAAGCAGCAGCAGCCGCCTGGCCGAGGTGTCAGCGCCGCCCGAGCAGGGCCAGCCCATGACCCAGCGCGCTCTGTCCGTGCTGGTGCTGGCCAGCGCCGCCCTCATCGTCTACTTCGTGATCCGGACCGTACGGTGAGGGCGGCGGCCGCGCCGGCTGGAGCGCTGCCCGGGGAGCGGGCGGGCGGGGGGGCCGTGCTGCCCCCTCCGGGCCTTCGGGGATGCGCAGCGCGCGCCGAAGGGGCGGGGAGAAGCCCTGCTCGCGCCGGCGCCGCGCCGGGCCCGGGCGGGTGCACTGGCTGTTGGGGGGCCCTCGGCTCCTGTGTCGGGGCGGCGGGCGGGGCCTGTCCCCGCTGGCTGCAGCGAGCGCCGCTGGCTGAGGCGTCTGGGAAACCGCTGGTGCCGCCTCCGCCCCGCATCTGGGCGGAAAGGTGCTGACTCGGGCTCTGCTCGCTGCAGTGATAGCACTGATGAGTGCTGGGCCTTTCGTGGCTCCCACCTGTTCAAGTGGACTTGTCACTACTGGCATCAGTCAGTCCACTTGAATCTTAATTTTGTACATTCTATGGCTTAGTTTTGCCCCGTTGTCGAGCTTCTGTCTCACTGAGCTACCAAATTTGCCCATCTCTCCTTCTTTGTCATTAAACATCTTTCTCTTGTGCTTTCTTTTTAAGTAAACTACTTCGTGCTTTCTTACCAAAAGGGCTTTTACAAAGTTTGCACTATCAGTCATCTGCCTTTGTATTTCCTATGGAAACTATTGACTGTATAAATCTATGTGCTTTTAAAGTTAATTACAGTGTTTGTCACCGTGTTTTGTTGTCCTTGCAGTTTTACTTGCTCTCTCTCATGCTTCAACTGTGAACTCTTCTAACCGTAGTTAGATGTAGTGGTGGTTGGTGCATCTAGTAATTTATTCCAGAAAGATAGCTGAAAGACAGTGGTCTGTGTGAGGCAAGTACTAAGACATGCAGGCCAGGTAACCTAGGATGTGTTGATTGCACCATGGCTCCTACAGATTGTTCTTGAGCAGCCTTCAATCTTTTGTGTTTTCAGAGCCATATGACTTTCGTTGAAGATGGTGCCCTGAAAATACATTTTCTAGAAAATTTTGTGCAAGCTGATACAACTTTAGAAACCTGTGTTCAGTCAGGAGGTTATGATCTGGTGCCAATTACAGAGACATGGTGGGACAGCTCACATAACTGGAATGTGATCATGGATGGCTGTGTCCTTCTCAGGAAAGACAGGCCAGCAAGGCGAGGTGGTGGAGTTGCTCTTTACGTGAGAGAGCAACTACAATGTATTGAGTACTGTCCAGGCATGGATGAGGAGTGAGTTGAGAGTCTGTGTGTAAGAATTACGGGGCAGGCTGGCAGGGGTGATACTGTTGTGGGTGTCTATTACAGGCCACCAGATCAGGGTGAGGAAGTTAATGAGGCCTTCTACAGGCAGCTGAGAGTGGTGTCACAGTCGCAGGCCCTGGTTGTCGTGGGGAATTTTAACTTCCCTGATGTTTGCTGGAAGGACTACTCAGCCAGCCAGCCACAGTCTAGGAGGTTCCTCCAGTGCATTGATGATAACTTCCTGATGCAGATGGTGGAGGAGCCAACTAGGAGAGGAGCACTGCTGGATATCATGCTCACTAACAAGGAGGGTCTGGTTGAAGCAGTAAAGGTTGAGGGCTGCCTTGGTTGCAGCGACCATGAAATGGTGGAGTTCAGGATCCTGTGTGGCAGGAACAGAATACCAAGCAGAGTCGCAACCCCGGACTTCAGCAGGGCCAACTTTGGCCTTTTCAAACAATTGCTAGGGGAAATCCCATGGGTAAGGGTACTTGAAGGTAAAGGGGCCTAAGATAGTTGGTTAGCATTCAGGGACTGCTTCTTCCAAGCTCAAGACCGGAGCATCCTGACAGGTAGGAAGTCAGGGAAGGGAGCCAGGAGACCTGTATGGTTATCCAAGGAACTGCTGGGTAAGCTCAAGTGGAAGAGAAGAGTTTACAGATCATGGAAGGAGGGGCTGGCCGCTTGGGAAGAGTATAAGGCTGTTGTCAGAGGACGTAGGGAGGCAACTAGGAAAGCTAAGACCTCCTTAGAGTTAAACCTAGCGAGAGGGGTCAAGTACAACAGAAAGAGCTTCTTCAAATACATGGCAGATAAAACTAACACCAGAAGCAATGTAGGCCCACTGATGAATGGGGTGGGTGCCCTGGTGACAGAAGATACAGAGAAGGCAGAATTACTGAATGCCTTCTTTGTCTCTGTCTACTCTGCCAGAGGCTGTCCTGAGGAGCCCCATACCCTTGAGGCCCCAGAGGAAGGCAGGACCATGGAGGAGTCTGCCTTGGTGGATGAGGACTGGGTTAGGGACCAATTAAGCAATCTGGACACCTGTAAATCCATGGGTCCAGATGGGATGCACCCGCGGGTGCTGAGGGAGCCGGCTGAAGTCATTGCTGGACCACTCTCCCTCATCTTTGCCAAGTGTTGGGAAACAGGAGAGGTGCCTGAGGACTGGAGGAAAGCAAATGTCACTCTGGTCTTCAAAAAGGGCAAGAAGGAGGACCCAGGTAGCTTTAGACCAGTCAGCCTCACTTCCATCCCTGGGAAAGTGATGGAACACCTTATGCTTGGTGCCACCTTAAGGCATATCAAGAATAAGAGGGTCATTAGGGGCAGTCAACAGGGCTTCACCAAGGGGAAGTTGTGCTTGACCAACCTCATAGCCTTTTATGATGACATAACGAGGTGGATAGGTGATGGTGAAGTGGTGGTTGTGGTCTATCTTGATTTCAGGAAAGCATTTGACACAGTGTCCCGTAGCATCCTCGCTGCCAAACTGAGGAAGTGTGGACTGGATGATTGGGTAGTGAGGTGGACCGCGAACTGGCTGAAGGAAAGAAGCCAGAGAGTCGTGGTCAATGGGGCAGAGTCTAGTTGGAGGCCTGTGTCTAGTGGAGTGCCTCAAGGGTCAGTACTGGGACCAATACTATTCAATATATTCATCAATGACTTGGATGAGGGACTAGAGTGCACTATCAGCAAGTTTGCTGATGACACCAAGCTGGGAGGAGTGGCTGACACGCCAGAAGGCTGTGCTGCCATCCAGCGAGACCTGGACAGGCTGGAGAGCTGTGCGGGGAAAAATTTAATGAAATATAACAAGGGCAAGTGCAGAGTCTTACATCTGGGCAGGAACAACCCCAGGTTCCAGTATAGGTTGGGGAATGACCTATTAGAGAGCAGTGTAGGGGAAAGGGACCTGGGGCTCCTGGTGGACAGCAGGATGACCATGAGCGAGCACTGTGCCCTTGTGGCCAGGAAGGCCAATGGCATCCTGGGGTGTATTAGAAGAGGGGTGGTTAGTAGGTCGAGAGAGGTTCTCCTTCCCCTCTACTCTGCCCTGGTGAGACCGCATCTGGAATATTGTGTCCAGTTCTGGGCCCCTCAGTTCAAGAAGGACAAGGAACTGCTGGAGAGAGTCCAGCGCAGGGCAACAAAGATGATTAAGGGAGTGGAGCATCTCCCTTATGAGGAAAGGCTGAGGGAGCTGGGTCTCTTTGGTTTGGAGAAGAGGAGACTGAGGGGTGACCTCATGAATGTTTATAAATATGTAAAGTGTGAGTGTCATGAGGATGGAGCCAGGCTCTTCTCGGTGACAACCAATGATAGGACATGGGGCAATGGGTACAAACTGGAACACAGGAGGTTCCACTTAAATATGAGAAGAAACTTCTTCTCAGTGAGGGTGACAGAACACTGGAACAGGCTGCCCAGGGAGGTTGTGGAGTCTCCTTCTCTGGAGACATTCAAAACCTGCCTGGACACCTTCCTGTGTAACCTCATCTAGGTGTTCCTGCTCCAGCAGGGGGATTGGACTAGATGATCTTTTGAGGTCCCTTCCAATCCCTAACATTCTGTGATTCTGTGAACTTTGCTAATGTTGCTGACTCTTCACATCTCTCCATGTAGGAGATGAATTTTGGTTGGGAATGGTTATGTAAAGTACAGCAATGTCCCATCCACCTTCTCAAATACGATACTGCTGATGATGCAATTTCTCTCTCAGGAAATGAAAAATATCTTAATTTCATTTCTAGCTTTGTATGGAGACTTGTTTGAACCGCCTGATTATGAAGGTTGTGCTGCTTGTGCCTCTGCTTCTCCTAATACATTTAGAAGTTTAGTTTGGGAGGTATTGTCAGTGGTTGTGACAACTGAAATGGGCAATCACAGAGTGGCAGAGGCTGACACGCAGCTCTAGTCCAATTTTCTGGTCATGGCAGGGCCACTTACAGTAGATTGCTCGGCTCTTGTCCATTTGAGTTTTAAATATCTCTAATGATGGAGATTCTACAACCTCTCAGGGCCACATGTTTCTGTGTTTTACCACTCTTACAGTAATAAAGATTTTTTTTCTGTTGATGCTGTTACTGTGTTTTTGTTTTCTCCAATCACATTAGTGAGAAAAGTTTTTAATGTAGTGAAGCCTTAGTCTTTTCTAGATTCTGTTGGATCGAAGATCTCGCTTGCACACACTTGTTCTGCTACAATAGCTGATTCTGCCAATTTAAATAGAAGTTTCTGGCTTTTATGGGTTTTAATTCTGGTATATATCAAACTCCTTTTATAACAGATTTGCAACAGTAAGGTATGAAGCACCAAGATCATACAACCAATCCATTGGAGCTAGGAATAAGAGAAGGACACAGTGATGCCTTGTTCAGTCTACTAGTGTAGTTTTATTGCCCTTTTTGCTTCTTAGTTTTGATACGTGCGTAAAATACCTTATGTGTGTGATTGCCCTTCATGAAAGGCTAAATAGATTGCCCCATAGAAAGGCTAAATTTACAATTCATACGTCTTTTTGGTTTTTCTCTCTATTACTCTGTCTGGAGAGGTGACTTTTTGTTTGTTTGTTTGTTTTCTTAGCTTAAAGCATATTGCAGACAAAAGTCTTATTCCATGTTTATGTAGGAAGAAGTGCAGGGTCTTAAATCTTCAGTCTTTCTGAGATGATGAGAGAACAGGTGTAGCAGATGAGGTGAAATGGCCTTATTCTTTTTAGAGAAAATCATACTAAGAAAGACATCCAAAATGTGTTTCAGTATGAACTGCATGTCATGATTTTAATTTAAAACAAATTTCTAGGAAGTTGTTTATAAGCCTTTTGAAGGGTGATTACTGAATGTCTTTCACAGGTGTGACAGATGTAGCTCATGCATGCCTTTTGCAGAAGAAAAGCTCAGTTAACTTCAAGAAAAACTTTATAAGGATACCTTTTGTAATGGGCATAGCTCATAGTTCAGGAAAAAGTAATTTAGTTTAAAATGTGCATTAATAGAGAAAGTAAAGTAACCATACTGTATTTTGTAGCACAAGGTATGCAAAAACTTTAGGATGTAACTTTCCAAGCACTGAGTCAACTCTGGGACAGGTAAAACTTAGTTCTGTCACACAGACTGTTACTGAAGTCTTCATGATACTTTTGCTGTGCTGCGTTTCCTAAAACTTATCCACCTCTTTGAAAGTAGTCTGTCTTTGGAACCATTGAGCAAGAAAATCTGAGTTTCACTTTTGAGAAAGCGTATACTGGCCCATAATTAAGACTTGTCTGTAGGTTGAGGTGATGGGAGAGCTACAGTTTCCTTGGTACATACTTCTCAGAATCTTCTGAAGTATTGTGGAGCTGACGGGTGACAAGTTAAGCAGGTTGGTTCATTGAAGAGTTTACTAACTGTAAAAAGCTTCTAGTAGAAAGACACTTTACCTAAAAAGACAGGGTGATTAGCAATAGCTACTTTATTGAACTGATCTTGTTTAAAGTGTTCGTGACTTTCAGCAAGGGTAGTACCTTACACCTGGGCAAATTAGGACAGTGTAATACAGCTTGTTTGTTCTTCTATTACGTAGGCGGAAATTACTACAGGAAAATGTCATTTTGTTCTAACATTTCTTTTTAGCATTTGGACATATTTATATGTTAAGCTTGCAGTTTGCAGTAAGTACGCCATATATGATGTGTGTAATCATGATAGAAGTTCTATGTATGTATCGTGAGTCCTGGTGAATCTTTTAATCTGAGTAATGCTGTTAGACCAGTGCTGCTCTATTTGTCAGTCTTCTTTTAAGAAAAGGTATTGCTGATTATGATCCTAGAGTGGAACTTCACTCATGGCACTAGTACAGTATGGATTTATCCCAGCCTTTTAAATGTAATTTAAGTTTCTTGAATGTGCATGAAGTGGAATCATGACAGTAGAATGAGGAAGTCTTGAACTCTTTGGAAAGCATTTACAGACTTGATTAATACCACTGTCTGTGATTGTTAGCATTGAAAACCACCTGTGTGAGAAGAAAACAAAAAAATGTATTTTCCTTTTGTTTGGCTGGGTTTTCCTCTAATGTATGCAGTGGTTTTTTTTTTCCTCTCTGGTAAAGTCTAAGGACAGAGTAGGTTGTTTCAGGTTATGTTTATATCTCCTTTTTTCAGGAGTTCCTTAAAATATGAATGTTATTTGGAGACTGTTTAAGTTACATCAGCTTATAAGCAGCCATTATCCTGCAAATCCTACAATGTTATGTTCTACACAGAAAATACACAGAAGGGTCCTTGGAAGAAAATATTTCACACAATTATTATGCTAAATTCATTTTCTTGATGGAATTAAGAGCAAGTATTGCTGTGACTCTTACTTGGCATCAAATTCAGGTAAGAATTGTGTTTGAACTGTCCTGTTGCTTGAAGGAAGTTTACCTCTTCTAATTGAAATAGTATTTGACACTGAAAATGTGGCAGTTTCTCAAGATACACACTACCACTGTGTTGGTACACAAAACTAAATCAGTGAGTTGTCAAGACTTTGTGTAAAAATGAGAATTCTTTCATGTAAGGTACCTTGCCCTATTACTTTTTGCTCTTTAATGATTCTCCTGCCACTGTTTGGTGCAGACGTGTTCAGTAGAGTTTTGTATTTGGTACAGCAAATGAGCATTCGGAAAACTTACGGACATGTAATTGAGAATACCTTTTTGTATAAGGAAGTTCTGGGATCTAAGCTAATACTTAACTGCCTTAGATGACTGAGATTTTGAGACTTCTGTCAGCAGTCAGTTTTGGAATTGTCTCCCTGCAAAAGAAGGTCCCATGCTATGTAGGGACTGTTTTTTACCTTACTCTGTGGACATCTTGAAACTCTTCCCACCCTCTGAAGTACCTTGCAGTTTTATGTTTCTTTAGGCACTGGATATTCTTTTAACTTGACCTGTTGTTTTATTTCAGTTCTCATTTTCTTAGCATACTTTCTGCCTTGTGTGTGTGGATTTCGTGGTTTGGTTTTTTTTTTTTTACATCAACATTTATTAGTTTCTCTGATTTAGCTCTTGGTGTAAACTATTATCTATGCCATCTCTGATGTTAGTCAGATAATATCTGTTTTGGATTCCTCTACTGCTGTAAGCTGTACTAGAGGAAGGATTAGTGCTGAGCATGTAGAAATATAACATTAACTTTTAAAATACTTTTGAATTTAAATTTAAATTTTAAATCTTCATAACTTTATAATTTTAGACCCCAAGGTATCCTTAGTAACTACAAAGATTAAAAACTATATAGAAAGCCCTACTAGCTTTAATGAAATGGGGATTTTGTCCTAGGTTTTCTTCCTAACAGTCATAGGGTAAAAGATTTTAAGTTAGTTTTTGTTAACAGTGATTGACACTGCTCTAGTGTCATAGTTATGACCATACATGTATATTGCATAAGCATTTCCAGTATTGTTTTAGTTCTTTGACTAATCTGTCTACTGACATCCAATGGGATGCACCTCTTGCAGAAGAGGAAAATGATTCTTGCCTGGGAACTAGCAGGGCTGATGGATAGGGCCTTAAACTAGATTGGAAGGGGCAAGGGAGCAGTACCAGGCCAGTCAGTGATGAGCAGTGTGATGGCATGCCAAAGCTTGAGGAGCTGTGTTACAGTGAGATTCCTCAGATTGTGCCATGAGGTGAAGTGCACAATGAAGCACACTTGAAGTGCTTCTACACTAATGCACGCAGCATGAGGAAAAAGCAAGATGAATGGAAGCCTTGGCTCAGTTCCACAGGTGTGATATAATTGGCATTAGTGAAACCTGGTGGGATGAGTCCTGTGACTGGTGTGCCACGATGGATGGCTACAGGCTATTCAGAAAGGACAGGCAGGGTAGGAGAGGCTGGGGGGGTGGCACTGTGTGTAGCGGAGGGGCTGGATTGCATAGAGCTGGCAGCTGGTGATGGCAAAGTTGAGAGCCTTTGGGTGAGGATTAAGGGTCAGACAAATAAAGTGGATGTCGTCATGGGAGTCTACCATAGGCCACCCAGCCAGGACAACAGCACTGATGACTTATTCTTTAACGAACTAAGCGAAGCCTCCAAGTTATCTGCCCTTGTCCTTATGGGGGACTTCAACTTGCTGGATGTCAACTGGGAATATCACACAGCTAGCACAAACAGGTCCAGAAGACTACTAAAGCATCTGGACGACTTTTTGTACATGTACTAAGGCAACCGACCAGGAAAAGTGCCTTCCTAGATTTGATACTCACTACCAGAGTGGGTCTCGTAGGTGAAGTGACAGTTAGTGGCTGCCTTGGCCACAGTGACCACGAAGCAGTCAGGTTTAAAATATATACTAATAGGAGGAAAACTCACAGCAAGTCCTCAACTCTGGGTATGAGAAGACTTCAGGTTGCTCAGAGAGCTACTTAGGTTCTCTATGAAGAAGCTTTTGAAGGTGCTGTGGTCCATCAGTGTTGGTTGCTTTTTAAGTACCACCTCCTAAAAGCACAGGACCAGGCAATTCCAAAATGTTGAAAAAATAGCAGGCAAGGCAAAAAAACAGCTTGGCTGAGCAGGGATCTTCTTGAGCTATGGTGAAAAAAGAAAGTATATGGTCAGCGGAAGCAAGGCCAGATGTCATGGGAGGACTGCAGAGATGCTGCTCACCGCTCTAGGGAGGAAGTTTGCGTGGCCAAAGTTCAATTAGAATTGAAGTTGGCCGGTACAGTGAGGGACAATAAAAAGGGCTTTTTCAAATATATTAATGGCGAAAGGCAAACCAGAAATAATGTTGGCCTATTACTTGATGAGCATGGTCACCTTATAAACAGGGACATAGACAAAGCCAAAATGTTTAATGCTTTCTTTGCCTTCGTCTTCAACACCAAAGATGGACTTGGGGCCCCCATAACTCTGGACTAGAGAACAATGTGTCTTGTCCTGCTCAGTGGGGTGAAGGCAGAGTTAACTTTTGAATACTTTGTGTGGTAACCTGGAGTAATGACTGTTACTTGAGAGGTTCAATTAAGTCACAAATTTACTAAAAACTCAGTGGAATTACAGTGAATGCAAGTAACTTAGAGTAATGACAATTACTTGAGATGTTCAATAAAATACTGAATTTACTTAAAACTCAGTAGATTTACAGCAAATAGTGTCTTGGCAAAACTTCGTAACTATATCATAAAACTTAGGAAGACTTCAACAAGACTCAAAATGATATTACCCTTAAGTGCCCAGAATAATAAACTTAGAAAGAGAGAAAGAGAAAAGAGAGATAGATTAAGATATGAGAAGAAAGGTAAGATTTCACCACTCATCGGTCCCGCGACGGTCTCTGTAGCTCTGGTGGGGGGATGTGATGAAACTTCAGGGTGATGGGTACGATCAATCACCATTAATGCTGTGCAGCACATAACACACACACACACGCAGACACAAACACACAGACAGACGTGTACAGAGTGAGGTGTTTTTATGCTTTAGTCGATTTGCATGTGAGATAGGAGAGGGTGGCTCATCTCTTCCCTCTGCTAGCTCTTCATGCTAATTAAGGTTGGTGGTCTTGCCAGTGGTCTCAAAAGTGCCTAGACCAGAGTTGTTTTGTCCTGTATGGGTAGCTGGTGGTTTGTGATTTCTCCTAGCGATCAGTGATTGCTGAATGACCCTGCCTTGGTTCCAGCCCACTTAACCAGGACTGAAGACTAGGACCTTCACAAACACTGCAAATTGTCTTGATCTCAAAAATATATGCCTTTGTTTTGCAAGACCTTGAAGAAATAGATGCAAGTGCTATCTCCACAGCACTTTATCCCTGTCAGAAGTTACAAAACCCAGCTGTTTAAGGCATAACATATACCATTAATGGGTCCTTTGTTTTGCAAAGGATGGGGGGGCACTTCAAGGTTGTCACACCATGGTTGTGAGAACAACAAACTCCCAATCAATCCAGAAATTGCATGGGATTTGCTGCTCCAGCTACATCCCTACAAGTCTATGTGCCCTGATGTAATTCCCCCAATGGTACTTAAAGAGCTGGCTGATGTCATAGTGAGACCTCACTCTGTGATTTTTCAACACTTTTGGGAGTCTGGAGAGGTCCCAGTTGACTGGAAGCTGGCAAACATTGTCCCAATCTACAAGAAGGGCAACAGGAATGACCTTGGCAGCTACAGGCCTGTCAGCCTCACTACTCTGCCTCAAAATTACGGAGAAGATTATTCTGGGAACTACTGATAAACATCTGAATGGCAGTACAATAATTGGTCCCAGCCAGCATGAGTTCATGAGGGGAAAGTCCTCCTTGACCAACTTAATTTCTTTCTATGGCAAGGTTTTCCACCTTGTTGGCCAAGAGAAGTTTGTTGATGTGATCTTGTTGGATTTCAGTAAAGCCTTCGGTGCTGTCTCACACAGTATCCTCCTGGACCACATGTCCAGCATACAGCTGGATAAAGTGGGAGAGCTGTTGGCTGACAGGTCAGGCTCAGAGGCTTATAGTAAATGGGGTTATGTTGGGCTGGTGACCAGTGACCAGTCCAGAAGAGGGCTACGAAGTTGGTGAAAGGTTTGGAGGGGAAGCCGTATGAGGAGCGGCTGAAGTCACTTGGTTTGTTCAGCCTGGAGAAGAGGAGACTAAGAGGAGACCTCATCGAAGTCTACAGCTTCCTCACAAAGGGAGGAGGAAGGGCAGGTGCTGATCTCTCTAGTGACCGATGACAGAACCCCAGGGAATGGCAGGAGGATGTGCCAGGGGAGGTTTAAGTTGGACATTAGGAAAAGGTTCTTCCCCCAGAGGGTGCTGGAGCACTGGAATAGGCTCCCCAGGGAGGCGTCACGGCCCCAAGCCTGACAGTGTTCAAGAAGAGACTGGACAACACCCTCAGACACATGGTGTGAACTGTGGGGTTGTCATATGCAGGGACAGGAGTTGGACTCGATGATCCTCGTGGGTCCCTTCCAACTCAGGACATTCCATGATTCTGTGATTCTATTCAACTTCTTTCTATATTGAGGACCAAAGGCCAGATGAACTGAGGGAAGAAAATGGAAGGAACTTGTCTTGAACCAAAAGGTGAAATTTGCATCTTTTTTATTAGCGTTAGCTTTAAACAGTAAAGTTAGGTACCTGAAGTTGTGCTAAAGCACTTAGATGCCTGGCACAACAGTTGCTATTGTTTCAAATCATAGTTGAGGGTGAAGGAAATGATCATGCTGATTATTTCTTTTTATAATATCAGAAGTTGGAGCACTTTGAAGAAAGGTATTTTGTACCCTTCCCATCCTAACAAGGTTTAATTTGCTTCTTAGTTGCAAAAAGGAGGTCTAATTCACTGGAGTATGGTCTAAACCAAGACCGGAGGCTGCTGTGTGTTCTGCTAAATTTGCCCTGGTATGAAAAGGTGAATGCTTTTCCGAGAAGCACATTAGAAATATTATTTAAGCACACCAGAGTTCCGGACAGAATCTGAAGCTGAAAGTCTTGATATCGTATTTGATATCTCTTAGCAAGTGTTTAAAGTGGTGCCTCAGTGTGAGGCAGAGAGGTGATTATGCACAGTATAATAATAGTATAATATATTATACATAGTATGCTATACATAAATAATCTTTTTGATTAATAGCTCTGAAATATCCATTATTGAAGTTCCTGAATGTTGTAAACACCTTTCCTAGGCACCTAGCTTGGGTTTGTAAGTTCTGGAGTTTCTAAAAGGAAGGGCTACTATCACCTTTGAGTTTGGCACTAAATGCCTAGAAAGCAGACTCTTTTTAAATTTTTTTTTAAGTCAACTTTCAGGTAGCTGCTGTTTGCTAGTATACAGTAGCTAAAAGTGACTGTCAGCATTTTGTAAACAGATGTATAGTGTTTGCTGAGTGGCTAGTGATCTGAGCTCCTCATCCTTAAAAACCTGAGCAAGGCATATTTGATGCATATAGGAATAGTTTTGTAAAGTGAAATGGAATGTTTTAGTGTGCCTTTTCCTTCCATGTTTTGTGAAGCATACAAGACATTGACTCTACAAGTTCTCTCTTGTTCCAAAGTGTAATTATAAACAATGTTTTTGACTTGATAGCTATAAAAGACTTCACAAATTATAATAAAAAGTTTCAATGTCACCCATGACTTGTGTTACATGGCTGCAATAGCTTTGACTTTGTCTCTGATTTGATCTGCTGTGCTATAGAGACACATAAAACACATAAAGAATATGTAGCTTGACAATTTTTTTCTCATTGTAGGATCTGCTAGAAGTAGCTTTTGCATGTATTTCTACCTTGCTCTTGCATTTATCTACTGAGTGTCTGTATAGGATTTTTATATTCACAAGAGTAATTGCATACAAAATTATAGATGACATTTTTATTGTCCTTCATAATTTCATGTAAACTTTTGACACTAAGAATTGTTGGACCTCCACATTTCGTAGACCTAAGTGTGTACACTTTACATATACTGTTTTTTAAAATTTATAAGTACCAAAATAGATATATCTTAAAAGGCGGTTTTCTTACATAGTTGCTACAGAAAGTAGAGATTAATTTATAGAACTTAAATGTTTTAAAATACATTTCAGGCTCAGAAGGCGAAACAGAAAAACCCGAAGATACGGAGTTTTGGATACAAACATAGAAAACATGGAACTGACCCCATTAGAGCAAGATGATGAGGATGACGATACAACACTGTTTGTTGCCAATCATCCTCGAAGGTTTGTATACAGAAGCCAAATGTACTTCTAGCAACAGAAGTGAAGGAGTATGGATGATAAGCAGTTTCACTGCAAAAGCTCACTACTGTGTTTCATATGCATGTAGTTGGAGAAGGGATGTCAAGATCACTTGAATTTTAAATGGGAAAGAATTTAGTGGGCAAGAAGATAACCATTTGTCTTCAGCATGTGAGTACTCGAGAAATGGAGAGGAAGGCAGGATATTTTTGTTACAAATACAGTGTTGTTGTTGAAGCTTATGTAAAAGCTGACGGATTTTACCTTTCTTTTTCTTTTCTTTTTTCTGTGGTTTTTTTTTTTTTTTTTTTTGGAGTCTCCTCAGTTTTTCTTGTGTGTTTTCTTGCATGAGTTCTGCTTCCAGCAGCTTCATTCTGCTTTCTCATTGCTAAAGTAGTCAGCAGTTAGTTGATGATGATCCTGCATGAAGATTTAGATTTAGTAATGCTGCATAGACAGGTTCATATCCTTAAATCACTCTCTGAAACTATGTAGATACAGGAAAATTTTGCTATATTTCCTTATTGTCCTTACACTTAAATGTTATGATCAATTCAAAGTTATTATTCTTACTCAATTCTCTTCAAACTTTAGAAAGTTTTCCTTATTGAGTAATGCAATCACACTCACTGCACATGCAAAGACATAGTAAAAGCTTTGATAGAATTGGCATAATGAGGAATACTGTCAAGTTTCAGAGGAGACAAAATGATGAATTCTGCTAGTCACACTGTGAATCTGAATGAAAGTCTTAAGCAAAACAATTCAACAAATGCAATACATGATGTGTCAAATGAATTAAAAGTATTGGAGTACTAAGTCAGGTGTTCTGCTGTTTATCAGGAAACAACTTTGGTTGCAGTTCTGGAACTTGAAGCAAAAGGTTCAGTCTTTTTTTAACTTTGTCTCCTTAGGGGGAATCTTTCAGATTAAAGTCACTCTTTCCTTTTTCTCTCCCCCATACATTAGAATAAACTACTTGGAATATCTCCACTTACCACTCCTCTGTACTAGAGAGTCATGTGGCACTTACGGTTACCCTATGTTACTAGTCTTATTCCAGTATACATTATGTCTATTACATAATAGGTAATTGTCATTATATCCAGGAATTCCCTCAGTGTCTTTCATAGATATTTTAAATTCTCTTGTAACTTGGCACACTTATAAGACTTTGAGGTATTTGATGGCCAGTAAACATGATATTTCTCATAAAGGTTTATTTACAGGAGTCTCAAGTAACCTTTTTACTAGGAATGAACATGATAATATGGCCAGTTATCATTAACAAACAGTATTATACAGTTAACAACAGTGTCTTCATGTTATGGAGGTTACTTCATGCTCTTGTATGCTTATTTGGAGATTAAGCATGGTTATATTTATTGTTAAGTTTCAAGGAGCTGATTATGTCTCGAGCGCAGTATTTTATCCAAAGGGACTATACAGAAGGCAGAAAAACTACGATATATTTGCCATCACAGAAACATGGTGTGACGACTCTCACAACTGGAGTGGTGCATTGAATAGCTATAAACTCTTCAGAAGGGACAGGCGAGGAAGGAGAGGAGGTGGGGTAGCCCAGTATGTCAGGGAGTGTTTTGATTGCCTGGAGCTTGGTGAGGGTGATGACTGGGTTGAGTGTCTGGGTAAGAATCAAGGGGAAGGACAAGGCAGACATCCTGATGGAGTCTGTTACAAACCACCCAATCAGGATGAAGAGGCAGATGCAATATTTTGCAGGCATCTGGGAGGAGTCTCCCAGTCGTTTGTTCTTGTTTTTAGGGAGGACTTCAACCTACCAGATGTCTGCTGGAAGTACAACACAGCAGAGAGGAAGCAGTCTAGGAGGCTTCTGGAGTGCATGGAAGACAACTTCCTGACACAGCTGGTTAGTGAGCCTACTAGGGGAGGCGCCCCACTGGACCTGTTGTTTGTGAATAGAGAAGGACTTGTTGGTAATGTATCAGTTGGAGGTTGCCTTGAGCATAGGGGTCATGAAATATCTCAGTTTTCTTGTCTTGGAGAAGTAAGGAGGGCAGTCAGCAGAACTCATACCTTGGACTTCTGAAGGGCAGACTTTGATCTGTTCAGAAGGCTGGTTGGCAGAGTCCCTTGGGAGGCAGTGCTGAAAGACAAAGGAGTCCAGGAAGGAAATCTTAGAGGCACAGGAGCAGACTGTTGTCATGTGCCGAAAGGCGAGCCAGTGGGGAAGAAGGCCAGCCTGGCTGAATAGAAAGCTGCGGCTGGAACTTAGGAATAAAAAGAGAATTTATAACCATTGGAAGAAGGGGCAGGTTACTCAAGAGGAGTACAAGAGTGCCAATGAAGTTCTGTAGGGACAAAATTAGAACAGCAAAGCCCAACTAGAGCTAAGCGTGGCTGCTGCTGTAAAAGGCAACGAGGAATGTTTCTATAAATATATCAGTAACAAAAGCGGGGCTAAGGAGACTCTCCATCCTCTGGTGGATGCGGGGGGAAATGTAGTGACAGAGGATGGGGGAAAGGCTGAGATATAAAATGTCTTCTTTGCCTCAGTCTTTAATAGTCAGAACAGTTGTGCTCCAGGTACCCAGCCCCCTGAGCCAGAAGACAGGAATGGGGAGCAGAATGAAGTCCCAATAATCCAACGAGAAATGGTTGGTGACCTGCTACACCACTTAGACACCCACAAGTCTATGGAGCCAGATGGGATCCTTCCAAGGGTGCTCAGGGAGCTGGCGGAGATGATCACTAAGCCACTTTCCGTTATCTATCAGCAATCTTGGCTAACTGGGGAGGTCCCAGTTGACTGGAAGTTGGCTAATGTGAATGCCCATCTACAAGAAGGGAAGGAAGGAGGATCTGGGAAACTACAGACCTGTCTATCTGACCTTGGTGCTGGGGAAGGTCATGGAGCAGATCATCCTGAGTGCCATCACACGGCACATACAGGAAAACCGTGCGATCAGGCCCAGTCAAAATGGGTTTATGAATGGCAAGTCCTCCTTCATCACCCTGGTCTCCTTCTGTGACAAGGTGACCTGCTTAGTAGATGAGGCAAAGTACACAAAGATGTTGTGTACTTAAACTTCAGTAAAGCCTTTGACACCATATCCCACAGCATTCTCCTGAAGAAGCTGGCTGCTCGTGTCCTGGATGGGTGTAATCCTTGTTGGCTAAAGAACTGGAAGGCTGGCCAGGTCCAAACACTTAATGGTGAACGGAGTCAAATCCAGTTTGCACCAGTCATGAGTGCTGTTCCCCAGGGCTCAGTATCGGGGCCAGTTCTGTTTAATCTCTTTATCAATGATCTGGATGAAGGGATTTAGTGCACCCTTAGAAAATCTGCAGATGACACTGAATTAGGTGGGAGTGTTGATCTGTTGGATGGTAGGAAGGTCATACAGAGGGATCTGGACTGGCTGAATTGGTGGGCTGAGGCCAATTGTATAAGTCTTAACAAAGCCAAGTCTTGGGTCCTGCACTTGGGTGATAACAACCCCATTCAGCACTACAGGCTCAGGGAAGAGTGGCTGGAAAGCTGCCTGTCAGAAGTGGGTCTGGGAGTGTTGATTGATAGCTGGCTGGATATGAGCCAGCAGTGTGCCCAGGTGGCCAAAAAGGCCAACAGCATCCTGGCTTATATGAGGAATAGTGTGGCCAGCAGGACTAGAGAAGTGATCATTCCATTGTACTCAGCACTAGTGAGGCCCTACCTTGAATCCTGTGTTCAGTTTTTTGCTCCTCACTGTAGGAAAGACATTGACGTACTGGAGAGAATGTAGAGGAGGGCGACGAAGCTGGTGATAGGTCTGGAGCACAAGTCTTATGAGAAGTGGTTGAGGGATCTGGGGCTGTTTAGTCTGGAGAAAAGGAGGCTGAGGGGAGACCTTGTCGCTGTCTACAACTACCTGAAAGGAGGTTGTAGCATGGAGGGTGTTGGTCTCTTCTCCCAAGTAGCAAGTTGACAGGACAAGAGGAAATGGCCTCGAGTTGCTCCAGGGAAGGTTACTGTATACTAGCATAAACAAGATTGTATATTTGAAGTCTGAAGCTACAAAATCACTCCAAAGTGTCAAAGTGATTGTATCTGTTTCTTTAAACTTCTTTGCATTCCTTAAAACAGAAGCAATGAAAACCCCAGAGGTAAGTTCACTAAAATGATGTCAGAGGTTTTCAGAAAGCAGATTTCTGATTTTTTTTTTTTTTCCGTACTTTTCTAAATACTTCAATTTGAGGGAGAAAAAGTTTCCATTCAAGTGTTTTATTGTGGAAGTACCTAATATGCACAGTACTTTTAAATTGTTCCAAATCCATTTTGCGATCATATACTTGTGGCATCTTATGGAGTAACTGAAGTATGTAAAGCAGATAGTGTTTTTACCTGCTTTACATAATTCAGCTATTTCATTCTTGGGTATTTAATTCTTGTCCCTGAAAGGATATATAAGAATGAAACAGAAGTAAAACAGTAAGAAAATGAAGTATGGTTTAGATAGAGCTCCTTATTTTTATCTTAATTTTCCCTTTTTGCCACAGACATGCTAGGGTGATGCTGGGGTGAATGAATTTTTGCTCGTTAACTGCCTGTCAATCTAAAAAGAGAAACCTGAGAACTTCTAAAATCTAAATAGGGCTGTACCAAGGACCCTATTTATATCTATCATGGTTATTCAATCAGATAGATCATATTCTATTCATTCCTTTTCAAAATTTGCCTTGGAAACTCATACTCATTGAAGTAGTTGTATTATGGATTGCCCTACTGCTGTTCCCAGTATGGATTTTGTCAAATTATGTCCTAAATTAATGTTTTTACCACTACTCTTTCTATATTCTGTAATTGAAAATAATTTGATTTTATGATTAAGAAATTAACTTGCATTAAAGCAAACTCTTTATAACTACAGACAGCAGGCTTTGAGCTGCAGTTGCCCTTAACTGTGATAATTACAAACAAAATCACACTGTTAGTGTTGTAGTTGGAAAACAAACAAACAAACAAAAACCACATCAGAAAAAAACCCTGTCCTAATTCCCAAATACTCAGCCTCTCTTTAAAGTACTTAAAGTACTCTCTTCAAAGTACTACAGGAAATAATAATTTAGTTTAGGTATACCAGACAATTTGGAAGTATTTGAAAGCAGATTACTGATCCAGACCACTTAAAAAATAGTCCTTTGGGTGACATACAGTACAAACAGTTTGAATACATTAGTAGTGTTTAATTTAGCTGTTGGCATAGATAAAACAAGTATTTATTTTAATAGATACAGTTCCTCACACACTGTGGTATCTTGTTGGTGAAAGTATCAAGTAGTATTTTATTTTAAAAGCTTCAGCTTCAGATGAAAAAGCAATACCTGATGTTTTGATCAAGTCCAAAGAGCCCAGAAAAAGTGGAGAGAAAATTGGCATGTCATGTTTGAACATACCATGGTCTGGAGTAACTACGTAGAGTGATCTAACTTGTGGCGTAGACATAGCTTTATTTCTGCCCTAAGGGGGTGTGAAATTACCTAAAATTTGATGGATTTCATAGAAGAGATAATAATGTCAGCATCTTAGACAAACTGCAAGAAAAGTAATTGTATTGGAGTGACTGAGTGATCTAACCAAACGTAACTGCAACATGTTTCTGATAACTTGCTGAGGAAAACTGACTAACCAGATCAAAAGTAATACTTTCAGAAGAGAGTAACTGTAGATAATAAAGGAAGAAGGTGTTGCTGTTCCAAGATATCTCAGAAAGTAAGTGCTTAAATTATCAAAGTCATTATTTTGAGAAAACAAAGACTTCACTTGTGTTTAGTCAATAATGTGAATATACTCTGTTTATATGCATAGTGAGAGATCACTGTGTTCTCCTTTATGGGGAGAAGCTCTCAAAATTTTAAAAGTTACTTTTTATCTTGAAACAGTGTTTGTGTGTGGGAGAACAGCAGTGCTGAACATTGTGAATGCGCTCGACAAATCTCTATGGAACACCTTGATAAAATGTTGTTCAAACTTTGCAAAGCAAAGGCATTGCTGGGAAGGAAGTTTGAAAACTAATGTAGAGTACTTAAAAAAAAATCCTTCGTTGAGAGTGTACTTTTTCCAGTTAATTTCTTTTCTCTTGTTTCAACTAAGTCTTTTGTGTCTGCACTGAAGCTTAGTAGTCAGTCTTCATGTCACTGCTTAACCAAGAATGACCAAAGGGAATACAAAATACCAAAGTAATCAAAGAGTTGCTGAGGACAACACAATAATAATGATATTCACATAGTCTCAGTAGATGTCATTGCACTTTATCCTGAGGTTTGTGGTAATTCAGAGGTGTGGGGGGTTTTTTGTTTGGTTTGTGGTTTTTTTTTTTTTTAAGGTAGCATAAATATTCTGTGAGGCTTGGAGCAACTAATTAGGGAACAAAGAAAAGGGGCCTTTAATGGTTTTGGGTTTAGTCCTTTGTTAATTAAATCACAGTTACAATTTTGCTTGACTATAGTCAACAATCAGCTTATTCAGTTCATCAGTTTCTTACCTTCATATCTCATAATGGAGGGCACTAAAAAAACCTAAATGCAGTTATAGGAAATCCTGATCTGCATGTTCATGTGGGTTCATACACGTTTGTTATGGGCAATAAATAATGTAAGTATTCTTCTGTATAGAAAATAGTTGTCTTTTTTCCTTCTTTCTGTATGACCTGTTTATAGACTGTAGTAGTATCTACTCTGCTTTCATTTTTCTTGGCTAAAAATCGAGCCTTCTTTAAGGTTATAATCTTTGCATATGTGAGAAATCCCTATAGACTTGTTTTGGATTAGCTGGTAAGTCTATTTGACTCTTTCCAAAGCTCGGCAGAGAAACTGACTTATTTCCTAAAATCAGCATAGTGGTGTTAGTATACTAGTGTGCTGATATGGCTATTACTTGAGCGTTGCTGTTTTTTTCCAGAACCGTGCGGAAGAAAGTCCACAGTGCCCTCTGTTGTAACACAGGTGCAGTTTAAGTGTACTCCCACGATGGTAGCTAGTCTCTGTGCCTCTTCAGTTTGGAGCAGCTTACCTGGATGGGATGTTTTAGCCATTTTGTTCCATAGCATACTATCACATGTTGAAGTCTGAAACTCTAACCTGTGGTCTCTCACCATTCAACTGTACCTGCATGTCAACTGAAGTATGATATCCTAATATCACACACACAAAGGTGTATCACACTAATAGTTTACAATCCTCATTAAATCACTTTACACACAAACTACTTGTTGTACTGCAAGGCACAAGGAAAAGCAGTTATTCTGGTTTTGATACCATTCCAGTTATGGAATGGTACCGAAGTTTGAATAGGAGCTGAGCAGCCTTGGAAGTTTAAAAATATATCCAACGTGGTGAAAACTCAGGTTTTTTTAAGTGAGCTGTCTATTTGGGAAGTCTAAATGAATGGAGTTTTATGGCACTTTGCCTCCCAGTAATATGGTAACTATGAGGTTTTACAGGCAAATTTAATAATAAAATGTTACATCTCATTTTTTTTGTCATGTTTGATCTTAAAAAATGTAGGCTAAAGTTCTCCTTGAAACAGGGTATTTCAGATTAATGCATCCATTTCTTCTGTTGTAGAGAAGTACGTGCCTTTCAGTGAAAGAACTTAATCTTAGAACCAGAGAAGGAGACTGCTTCATGGGAGGAATAAGAAGCAAGAGGGTATGCAAGTTGGGGGGACTAATTTAATCTGTGTATATTATGGCATCCTTAATTTGTTACAATAAACACTGTACCAATTTGTTGTACATGTTTGTATATAGAGGATTATAAATGTAGAGCCTACAGGGAGAGTGCACTATATTGAAAACCCATTTGGAAGGGAAATTACTTTTAGACCAGGGTATTTTTTGCTTGTTACAAATCTTTTGTGCCACAAGTGTGGTGTACACTTTTTCTACAGTAATCTGGAATGTTAACAGGTTTGGGGTTTTTTTTGCTGATATTAAATTGTAAGTAAATGTACCCTCTGTGGACTCGTCAGAATTGTTAGAGCTTGATTTTAGTTGAGGAGATGCTTTATCCTTTACAAATAAAAAGTTGAACTGCTACCTTTTATGTTGAGACTTTTTTAAACTGAATTAACATGTTTTTAAACACTGTTTACAGTGTTCCTAGCATTTAGCGTGATACTTCAACACTATGGATTTTAAGGATATTAACATAACCTTGTCAAATGCAGTACTGCAATATCTTCTTGCTGTTAAGACTACTGATTACAATTATTGAGTCAATTTTTTGTGAGGTCTGTCTTCAACTTGTATGGACAGATGTTCACCGACTTTGTGGTGGTACTGGTGTAGTCCATGTGATGTCAGTGTTCAGGCCTATGGTGAAGCAGAGATAAGGCTTTGGGGAGCCTTGTTTATTTTTGTACTCTTTGAACAATCTAGGTAAAATACTAAATTTGCTGTAACTCTAAAATGAAAAAGAGACATCAGAAGCAGCTGTTACTATGAAATGAGTGGTAATTTTCACATGAGTGTAGTTGTCATCCAGCGGTTACATTTATTTTTTAGTTAGTTCTGTAAAAATTAATGGAACAAGCTTTAAGACCTGGAAGACCTAATTTTTTTTAAAATGTGTTGCAGTTTCCACAAGAATCCACATGTCCACATGCAGACAAGATACACAAATTCCAGTTCATTAAAATTACTGTGTAAATATATTGCTGATTCTGTATATATGTAGTATGAAGGCATAAACTTGCTATAGCAGTACTGGGGACCCTGGCTATGTTTCTTGAACGTTCCTGTGCTATGGGCTATGGGGAAAGAGGGATTATCTTTCCTGATTCTTTAGTCCTCTGTTGGTGTTTGAACAAAACTGGAATGCCTTATTTGTCTTTGAGGTTATTATTAATATCTCTTTGGTGATGGGGCAGGGAGGGGGTCCACTGTAGACTTATTTAACCCTGTACTAGCCAATGTTGTACTGAAAACTAGTTACTTGCCCTAGTAACAACTCAGATGAGGCCTGAAGTAATTAATAGCAAATCAGCCTTCCAAGGTAATTTTCATCTACATTTGCCCATGTGCTGCACACAACTGGGAAATATATTTTACTTACAATAAATGCAAGTCTTTATTTTGCTGCTGCTTCTTTTGTGCCCAACTTTTTTTGCCCATATTGAAAGACAAAATTGAAATGAAAGCACTGATTCTTGGAGAGGCTTAACTGGGGAATCTAGAGACATAGTAAAGAATAACTGTGACATAGGCTGCAGGTGAGAGAATGACAATTAATGGAAAGCAAAGCATGTTTCTTCTGTATATAAAGGGGACAATCAGTGTTAAAACTAAACATAATCGCAATCTTTCTTTAGATTTAAATTTTTCTAGTAGTGCCACATGTTGGCCCTAGCAGTGGAGACTGTCTTCCTGACATCCTAAAATTAGTTGTTTTAATTCTGTAGAATCTTTCTAGGCTTAGAGCTGAGTACATCCTGAGCTGTTATGCTTGTTAAGCATAGATACCTGAACTCAAGTCGTTAGAAACACTGGAAAAGCACACACTCAGTTTGTAAGCCCTTGTGTCTCCTGCAAGTAAATCTTGAGATTGTCCTGAAGGAAAAACAAAATAGAACAGGTTATTTAAATTTCTTTGCAAATTTTCTGGGGAAAAAAAACCAGAAAACAGATTTTCAAAAAAATTATGTGAACTTCTTGGATTCGTGTCTCCAAAATTATGAGGATCTGTTTTATAGGATAAGCATCTATAATGCAGTTGCACAACTGGTAATAAGTTGTGAGAGTTTTATTTTCTGGTATGACAGATACTGCATGATCCATGGTGTGAACTTCCTCTGTCTTGTCCAGACCATGCCTACTTTCGATAGCTGAATTATCTCTCATTGCTTTTGCAAACACAAAATTAGTAAAAAATAACCAGTGTTGTATGTGCCTTGGTCTTAACAGCTGGAAATCTGCTCTGAATTATGCACAGCCCCTGTTGATATGTGCAACACTAGCATTAGTATTTCCAGCTGTGGCTGAAAAGCTGTTCTTATGGTAGCCTAAGGTTCTTCTAAAAATTTTGGAAGAGTATGCCACCCCAGAGGCCAGTAACTGAACTGTGTATAAATGGAACTGAAGTTTATATCAAGTGTTTGTATGAGGTGTACTCACCACTTCACAATTCGATGTAAAACACAAGGTTAAAAAGATGAAGTCAATTAATTACAAAATGTATAACTAAGTAGCCATGCGTGGAAAGTTTTATTCCCATTTGAGTCAAGATGTTAATAGGCCAGTAAAGAATGGGAGCTGATCTGCTGAAATAAAGCTTCTTAAAGATGTGAGATAGCCCTAGTTTAATGGGAAATAAGCTGGGAGGAAGGCTAGATTTCTTCAATAACTTGAATTTCTGGAGACAGAAAGGGTATGTAGAGAAAAAACATAGAAGACTCAAAGAAAAAAGATTGTTAAAAGATACCTTTACAGATCTTACAGTATTAAAGCTATCATAGTATATGTGTTATTGTTTCTTAGTGTTTCGTGACTTTTTGTCTTCATTAGTGTAATTTGAGACATAGCATGTACAAGAATATGTAGTTCCTGATCAAGTCCGAATGTATTAATTCAGTGCATTGATGGGATAATGGAGTGTACACCCTCAGATACTGTGCATATGTCTGAGAATGAGAAATCCATGGTTCAGAAAACGCAGAAAGTATTTAATTTTTCTTGTTCACCAGTAAGAGCCAGGAAAGGACTCTAATATGTATGCCGCCTAAAAGACCCAGGTCTCAAAAGACCTGATGCGACTGGACTGCCAGTTTTAGAATAGACTGCTGTTTTCTACAAACTTCTTGTGTTATGGTACTGTTGTCATTCCTTAAAAGAATGAATCCTGTCTGCAATTGCAATCCTAAAGATATGTAAATTCTTTCACTTTTAGGTCGGTCTGCTCATATAACAAAGAGTGACTTGCAAAACACCTAATCATGAACTACAGACACTACTGACCTTGCAGCTTTAGGCATTTTGAAGCCAGCACAATTAGTTGTCTTGCTTTAACACATATCTCAAGACCGTTAGATAAAGTGTCCTTTAGCTGAATGTTGCTCATTATACTCTAAAAGGATTATGTAATGCAATATGCAAATATATAATCAAATGGCTCTTTAGGACTGCCCTGAGTAGTGATAAGATTTTGTATGTAATGGCTTCTTTTCTTGCTGGCATGCTGACTTTATTCCAGCATCCAGACTTATGCAACTCTGTAAATAAATATCTCATCTCTGTGTGCTAATTTGGCTCATTTGTATGCACACTGGGTAAATCTGGTTTTGGGACAACATTACTACTGGTGATGTTGTTTCAAGTTGTTAACTGATAAACTGCTGCAGAATTGACCAGGATCTCTCAGGAGTACTGTCCTCTGACTTTTTATCTGATTTTTCTCTGTCTGCTGTTGCTCATGTGTTCCAAGTAGCTTGCACTCTGTTTAGCTTGCATCTTGAAGCATTCTTACTTTAAGACACAGTAAAATGAGGAGATTTATTAAAGAGATTATCAGGAAGGATGGATAAGTTCAGGTTTTTATTAAGATAATATATATTAAAATTAGCTTCTTAAACAATTAAATCTTTCGAACATAGTTTCCTGCTTGCTTCTGTTGGAAGAGTATCAGCCAAAAGGCACATGCTTCTGGAATAAGCCCTTTGGATGCTCCTAACAGTATGCTTTGCACAATATGCAATATGTATAATGTTTTTGTAAATGATGGGGACACGGGAATCAAATGTCCATTAATTAAGTTCACTGATGATACTAAACTAGGAAGAGCTGTGGACTCCCTCAGGGGTAGAGAGGCCTTACAGAGAGATATGGATAAATTACAGAGCTGGGCAGTAACTAACCTTATGAAATTTAACAAGAGCAAGTGCTGGCTTGTGTACCTGGGACAGAGTAACCCTGGTTATACATACAAATTGGGGGACAAGAGGCTGGAGAGCAACCCAGTGGAAAAACATCTGGGGTTTGGGGTTGATGGCAAGTTAAATATCAGTTAGCAGTGAACCCTGGCAGTCAAATGGGCCAACTGTGTCCTGGGGTGCATCAAGCACAGCATAGCTAGTGATTGAGGGAGGTGATTGTCCCCGTCTACACTACCTCACCGAGGTGGGCACAGCCCTACCTCAAGTAATGTGTGCGGTTTTGGGAACCTCAATGTAAGAAGTACAGCGAACTATTAGAGTGTGCGTAGAGAACGGTGACCAAGGTGGCAAAAGGGCAAGACTTAAAATGAACGGCTGAGGTCACTTGGTTTGTTCAGCTTAGAGAAGGCTGAGGGGTGACCTCATTGCAGTCTACAACTTCTTCAAGGAGGGCAGCAGAGGAGGAGATATGGATCTCTGGTGACCAGTGGTAGCGTTATCTCAAAATCAGGGTTCTTTACCTGGTGTGCGTGCAGCCGAATATACACAGAGAGCCAAGATATTGTTTTATTATGAGATTAAACAGTGCCAGGTGCTAGATCATAAAAGCCCAAAGCTAACACACCTTCTTCACATTACCTACA
Source organism: Caloenas nicobarica (assembly GCF_036013445.1). Taxonomy (NCBI): domain Eukaryota; kingdom Metazoa; phylum Chordata; class Aves; order Columbiformes; family Columbidae; genus Caloenas; species Caloenas nicobarica. The sequence goes on along the minus strand of NC_088284.1, from coordinate 41,949,206 downwards.
TCATTTACGGTTTGATTTTGGTTAATACCTCCCAGTGTTTCCACCCCCCTTTCCAGAATTGGTTAGTAATTTACACATGGTTACACGATCATTTTCTTGTACCATGCATGCTCATGGGTTGGGGTCTTCACTTGGGCAAGGGTCTTCATGCCTGTGGGTATGATTTTTTTTAGTATTATAATGAGCAAAGTTAACCTAAAGGACACTCTGTCTGACAGCCTCAAGATATATGTTAAACAAACTCAGCTAATTACACACGTGCCAGGATGTTCACACTGCAAGGACAGGAGCTCCTGATAAGGAGTTCTTCAAATCACTCTGTTTAAGGAGCAGGCTGACCTGTTACTGGTCCACTGCTTGCATATCCTTAGCTTAGCAATTGCTGCCAGGATTTATATATCCTTAGGTCAGTAACTGCTGACAGGAGTCATTCTTTTAATTGGTAAGGACTACAATAAGACACGAGGAAATGAATGAAGCTGCACCAGGAGAAGTTCAGATTGGCCATTAGGAAAAGGTTCTTCACTGCAAGGGTGGTCTGTCACTGAAACAGGTTCCCCAGGGAAGTGGTCACAGCACCAAGCTTGTCAGAGTTCAAGGAGCATCTGGACAATGCTCATAGTAATATGGTTTAGTTTTAAGTGGTCCTGTGAGGAGCAGGGATTTGGACTTGATGATCCTTATGGGTCCCTTCCAACTTGAGATATTCTATGATTTGCTTCTGTTTTAGTACAATAATAGTAATAATCCTAGACATTAATGTGCTCTGCTCAGCCTTCCAGTTTCTATATGCAATAAATTACCTCTGTAGACCTAATCTGATGTGAATGGGCACAGCACCATTTAAATCGCGTTTTCCTGAGCCCTTGCATACTGTTCAGACTTTGATTTAATGCAATGTTAAGGTTTGAGCTTGCAAAGGTGTTTTACTGAGAGGGAGGAGGAGAAGGTGGAGCTGAACATAAAGCTGGGATTGAAGGTGTGGACAGAAGAGGATGGAGGAACCATGACCATAGGATGAGGTGGGGAAGGCAGAGACTGCTGACTCTTGACATCTCCCCAGGAGGGGAAAGAAAAGCAACTGGAGGAGACAACGGGAACACAGAGTGCACAAGGAGGAACAAGTGACAGGACAGGAGGAGACAGCCTCAAATTGTGTCAGGAGAAGGTTTAGGTTGGATCTTGGGAACAATTTCTTCCTGGAACGGGTTGTCGGGCATTGGAACAGGCTGCCCAGGGAAGTGGTAGAGTCACCATCCCCGGAGGGGTTTAACAGATGCAGAGATGAGGTTCTTAGGGACACGGGTTAGTGCCAGTGCTGGGTTAACAGTGGTAATCAGTGATCTTGAGGCTCTTCCAACCAAAATGATTCTGTGATTCTCTGTATGACAAGGGCATAGTCTGAGGTCGAATGCAAAAGTTAATGCCAAAGATATTTTTGAACTGTTATTCCAAAAACGCACGTTATTGATCTTCCCTGAGCCTCATTCACTTTATTAGAAACAAAGATTCATTAATTATAGCTTCAGAAAACCTGGTCCATAAAGATAGAGGATGAAACAATACACATACTCACCCAAGGGTTTTGTCATTCATGTTTTAAAGAAAAGTCAGTGTCAGTTCAACAGCTATCCAACAGGATTGTGTGTTGTACAAAGAATTACTCATTTATAACAAACAAACTCTTTATTCTTTTCACAGCTTTTTCTTAAAAAAAAAAAAAATCAGATGGCAAAAAGGCTTGTAAGTAAGGTAAATGTCCACTGTCCAAGAAAAAATGCATGGCTAGGTGGATTTCTGTTCAGACCAAATACAGGTGTTCTGATACTGGGCTCTGATAGAGGTGCCTCCTCTTTCTAAACACAGAGAACATGATTTTTTGAAGGTGTACATTAAACCTACTGATCAAAGCAGGAACAAGTATACTGACATTGTGATGTTTCTCCAAGTTAGTCTTGCACATGGAATCATAGAATAGTTTGGGTTGGAAGGGACCTTCAAAGGTCATCTAGTCCAACCCTCCCTGCAAATAGCAGGGACATCTTCAACTAGATCGAGTTGCTCAGAGCCCCATCCAGCCTGGCCTGGAACGTCTCCTGGGATGGGGCATCTACCACCTCTCTGGGCAACCTGTTCTAGTATTTTACCATCCTCATTGTAAAAAATGTCTTCCTCATGTCTAGCCTGAATCTCCTCTCTTCTAGTTTAAAACCATTACCCCTTGTCCTGTCATAACACACCCACATAAAAAGTCTGTCAGCACCCTTCTTATAGGCTCCTTTTGAGTACTGAAAGGCTGCAATAAGGTCTGCCCGGAGCTTTCTCTTCTCCAGGCTGAACAATCCCAACTCTTTCAGCCTGAGGTAGCCTTCCAAGTATGAAGCTTGTTTAGGTAAGTTGAAAAATCTAGTTTAAAGCTCAACTATCCTTTCTAGTAGATTGGTTTTTAATTTTGTTTTTCCTGATGTGTAACCTAAATCTACTTTTTAGTAATTTTAAGCCTATAACACTTACGCTGTTGTGAATGGCAGAAAGAGCTTGGTTCTATTGCAGATCTGCCATTTATTTTCAGATCATTGTATGTCCCTTCAGGCTTGGCTAAACAAAGCACCCTTGATTTCCTTTGTAGTGCTCTTATGGTGTAGATATGTAATACCTTTCATTCTGGAAATGAACCGGCTGATTCACACACTCCATGAACTGCAGTGTCAAGAGGACTGTGGATAGTGTTTATGGGATGACAGATGTGGAAAGTATGTGTGAGACATCATTGTACATGGCCCACCTATCCTTATCGCTGCAAAACATCACTGCCTTTTTTTTTTTTTAAATTTATTGAAAGAACTAACAGAGAATCAACTGTCTGCACACTAATCTCTGTATGATGGCTAACACAATGTAAAAGGCTTTCAATCTGCCCCAGTAGTGTTGCAGTGAAAGTTTTTGATTAAAGTTTGCTTAAGCTTACTAAATGATATATAATCTTAAAACTTCTATGTGCATGTTGTATCTAGGTATGTGGCAATGCTGGACCATGCAAAGAAACCAAGCCAGGAATTAGCCATCTTAAATACTGAAAGGAGCTTATCTGCATCAGCTCAGTACTCTTTTTGGCCTGTTTAACATGCCTATTTCTTATCCAAGTCAACTTATTTGGTTGGACCAGATATTTGTGCTGTTTTATGCCATGTAGATTTAGTTCTCAGCAGTAGTTACACCTGCTTTTTCCTGCTGAAGCAACACTTGCCCTTACATCATTTGTGCATCTTACCTGAGTGCAGCATGCATGTTTGATTTTTTTCTGCTAACTTTCACAGCTGTCAAAATAACAGTTGAGGCTTCTCCTTAAGCACAATTTTCCCCTATATGAGGTGAAAGGGTATGGTCTGAAGTCCTAGCTGTTAGCTCAGTGATTGGAGACTTACATGTAACATCAGTGATTTGCATTCAGTTCATTTTCTGAACTTTACATAACACATATGAAATAAACACCTTTTTCCTTCATCTCCTACCCATATCAAAGGTAAGAACTTATACTTTCAGTTGTAATACCTTAAATAAGTTTTATTGATTTAGGGCCTTAGATTTTTGTAGCAGCATCAGAACTATTCAATACTAGAAAGTAAACATGCAGAAAATAGGGTTCTAAATTAAATATTAATAACTACACATCTGTTCTACATCTGCAAGCAGGATGGAGGTTCTAGAGTTTGTTCAGTCCACCTAGGAAATGACAGCATTCATACTCCCAGAGGTGCTATGAGAGCAGGACTTATTGGACTGAGCAGCTGTGGTCCTTCTGGCTCTGGTGTTATGTGGTCTCTACTAACATAATCCAGTGTGCAATATTGATGTAACTGAAGTGTTTATAGTCTTCTGAATATAAATAGCAGAGAGCGATTAAGATTTTAATTGATTACCTTGGCAACTCTAGGCGTCCTTAAGAAAAATCCTTATGTTCACTTGTGTTGATATAAGTTTTGAGAAAAAGAAAGCTGAAGTAGGATATATGAAAAGCTTGTTAATTATAAAATGTGTTGTTCTTTGTTTTGCTATTTGAATATAAACAATGTTCTTGGTGCAGATATGTCTGTCTTCAGTACCTGTGGAATGGAAATATTTTGCTCAATTTAAAACAATGTAGATGCTGTTCTGCCCATTTGCATGGCTAGATACCATAATTCAAATCAGAAAGAAAATTGTTTGTAATGTTTCCAATTTAAAAATGAAAATAAAAAGTTCCCATGTTGGATTTAGTTTTAGTTTTGTCTTCTTTCTAAAATCATAGTAGGGCAAAATTCTGTTTAAAAACTTGTTGTCATTTGGCCCTGGGCAGTGGCGAAAACAGTAAACAGCCACTCTCTGTTGCTTTTCCATCCCTGGGGACAAGGAAGGAAAAAGGTGGAAAGACTTGTGGGTTGAAATTAAAACAGATTTAATAAAACAATAATAAAATAAGAGTGAATAATAATGTATCATAAAATATACCAAGCTATTCAAATATACAGAGCAATGCTTAGTTGCTGGAATGCGTACTTCCAGCCACCAAACAAAGGGCAGACACTGTGAACATGGCGAGCCCAGTATGATGTGGGGATGGAAGCCAGGCATGGAGAAGTTACTGGAATCAGGCCCCAAGAACAGGAGCAGGACTGCTCAGGGACGGCAGCCATCGAGGGAAGAGGGCAGTCCCTGGCAACCTCTCATTTATATATGGAGCATGCTGTTCATGTTATGGAATACTGTTGGCCAGCTTAGTTCAGTTGTCCAGGATCTGCTCCTCCCAGGTGCTATCTTGCACCTGGAGCTGGGCAGTTAGAACATCCTTCATCCCCTTGGTAACAGTCATCATATCAATGAGGTTTTGCATTCTTTCATAACCAATCCCAAACACTGGAAAAGTACTTGAAGAAAACATTAACTTCATCCTAGGGTGCTGTCTTACTCTGGAACTAAATCCAAAACAAAGCACCATGCTAGCTACCAAGAAAATGTACTAACTGCATGGAAAATCACCTCAATTCAGCCAAACCAGCACAAAAATGCAAGTTGCAAATGTTTGGTTTTGGGGTCTTTCCCCCTGATTCGTAATCTAGGACTTTAATCAAACAGTTCTTCCAGAAAACAGAAATTTTAGGATTGAAGATTCAGGCAATCTGGCCAGGTAATGTTGCAGTTGTCACTGTTCTGTCACCTCAGCTGTGCTATTGGGTGCAAGAGATGTTCACAGTCACTGTAGTAAAGTAACTGTGTTTGACATTCCTTATGCTGAAGTGTGAGACTTGCCTTGAAAGAAATTTTAGAGCAAAATCCCATTGAAGCATTTAGGATTGTCATTTGTTTCTTTTCTCACAGCAAACACAAGTTCAGTTTTGGGTAGCATACATGCCATTCTCCAGTGAGCAAAAGGAAGACAAGTCTACTGTGAATATTTTATTTAGCAAATTTAAATCTACGGCTTCTAAAAATCTATTTCTAGTTAAATTGCAAGGTTATAATAGTTTGATATTTTCAGGATTTCAATTTGAATATTTGATTTGGAGCATATTTTTCATTTAATGTATTAGACTGACAGTGGACTATGGTCTTGTATGTAGAGGAAGCAATATAAACTTGTCTATGCTTCAGAATGAAGCTGCAACAGTGAAAGGGAGCACATGCTTTGTACATGCTTAGCCCTAGACCAGCAAGGCCATTTTGCGTTCATAATAGACTGACCTATTTTGACCATTGTTGCTTGTGCCAACGATGTCCTTTGCAACCGTCAAAATCATATCTTGTTGACACGTATCCTAGAAATCTGCAAGGCAGATTTGTCAGGGACTCTGTGACCGTGTACTGAAATACAACATTGCCTTAAAAAAATCTGCAGCAAGGCCTCCGAGGTACACATATAGTTCTCCTCCCTAGATAAGAATGAGGAATCTAGTAGCTAAGGTGTTATTCAGTCTCAGGAAGAGGTCAATGGCATGAAATATGTATGCTATAAGAACTTCACTGACACGGCAAAGTCATATTTTTTAATTACAAATACCAGCTTGAAGTTCACAAAGTACTGACTACAAAAAGACTTTCACAAGAGTGTTGGTGGTTGAGAGGAGACTTTCTCTTGCCTAATGAAGAAAGTCCTGAAATACAGAAGGAAAGTCAATGTTTGGCCTATATGTTCTTATTGGGAGAAGTGGTATTCTGTTACCAACAATGATGAAAATAGAAGGGCTCACAAGCTTTTATTCCAAGGATACTTCTGGATAACGTCGCTCATACATCTGGTGTAGTTGTATGGTTGCAGGTATCTTGTCAACACTGGCAGAGCATCCATCCACTGACGTTACCAACCAGAGACAGGTACCCACCTTGGTGGGGTTGCTGCCAAATAGTACGGAAATGTTCATTCCAGTATATACTCCCTAACACTCGGCTCCTTGCCGAGCTGGCTGGTAGCCCAAGCCTCTTTTTTCTTTTTTATATTTAAATCCTGTCTATTGTCAGCCAGCGTGGACTTCAGCAGCAGCTCCCAAACTGATCTCTAATCAGGCAGGCTTCCTCTTTCTTAATCAGCCAAGCACTCAAGATACATGTTTGGTTTGGGATTCTTTGTGGTTTTTTTTTTCCAAAGTCACTTGGCCAGCGTAACCCAAAAGTGGACCCCTCCAGTCAAGCAGTGAAACTGCTGTGAAGGACTTGAAGAACAACTTGGTTTTCATAGCAGGCAAGCTCTATGAGCTGATCCTCGTAACTGAAGAGGGTAGTGCCCTCCACTGGATGAACAGCTATCAATGGAAGACTGATGCAGTACTGCCAATGTATTTCTTCACCTCCTATTGCAAATTTATGTACACTTTTGGCACTTGACAAAGCAATAGAATAGTTGCACAACATATGGGCTTTCAGTCTTGGAAAGGCCCTAATTTTTTCTCTGTTACGTGTAGCTGCTACTTTTTATGTGACTTGTCCTGCTGTTAGCTTCTCAAGGAAGAGAGGCTGTGTCTAGATCACTTGGAGCAATATGAAGCGGAATGGAGAGTCCTGCCTTTGGGGAGCCATGGAAGGAAGGGAAAGGTGAAACTCCTTGCATAGGTATCATTCATAGGTGACATTGGGATGCACTGGGTATATTAAGAAAGTGATTGCATTTTGCTGGACTATGAACAGTTCCATGTTTTGCCTCCCTCCCTCCTCCTCTGCCTTCCTCTTTCAACAAATCCACCTGTTTCTGTTGTGTAACAAGTGGTGGCAAGGAGACATATCCTTCCTATTAGATGCCCTCCTGAGATGGATGACTGTCCAGAAACAATGTATGAACCTGCAAGCTAGCAGGTTGGATGGATTTGCCATTCGTCATGGGAATTGCAAAGTGTGCAGCAGATCATGATAATTCTGCCAGTGCAGAGGGCAAAGTGGGTGTGTGCAGAGATGCCTGAAGGCCTAGTTCATGGTCACCTAGCAGAAGTTAAGGACCCACTATTTCCAATAGCTTTGACGATTGTACTAAACGTTAGGCACCAGAGCAACAGATGTAAGATAGTGCCGCTGACGATGCTGTAGTTGTTGCCCTGTGTTTGAAACAGGTTCTAGCTTATCACAAGAGACAGCTACTGGATTTCTGATACTGATACATATTAGTTTTGTTTACAGCCAGTACACTTAATATAAGTATACATGAAATAATTCTGCTGAGACTGCTGTCATTTCTTTCTGTTCTTTTGATTGTGACAGCCAGCTCCCTGTATTAGTCACTGGTTTTCTTGTCTGTGGGCTGGTCATGTGTTGCTGATGGAGTGAGAGGGATGCACTTTACTCATAAGAGAGAAGGAACAATAAACTTTACTGATACAAAACAGGGAACAAAGCTTGATGATAAATATGACAGTGGTTTAAGAAGATGTGATGGCAAGGTACACTTGATTATTTACTGCATAGAGGACAGGGTCAGACAAAATTGTCAGGGAGACCCTCCCGTTGAGTCATGAGGTTCAGAAATGACCCCATTCCTTTACAAACTCCTTCTCAGACAGAAGTCTAGGGGCAGCTGGATCCAGACTTAGCCTCAGACTTGGCCAACTGTTTATGTCTAAAGGACTATCCGCAGTCTATCCTTTGTATCACTAAGCTAAGATTTTGAAGTTTAGTGTGCTATTAGTCACTTACTGAGGATCTGTTGCAACAAGGAATATCTCAGCCTCGAGAGACGTGTCCCTACTCAAGGGGAGAACCTGGCGTGCCACTTGCTGCCATGCAGGAAAGCTGAAAGGGCTCTAGACTGTCCAGGATTTATTTATCTATCATTGACTCATAGTCGTATTTGCATACTGACTGCAGATGTTAGTTTCTTCCAAAATTTGGCCTGAGTCAGACATTGACCAGCACTGTGGTTAGATGGGCACATTGCCATAAATTCGCCCTTTGGTATTGTGTTATCTCTCTCCCCTGAATCCACTTTGAGCCAGATGCATCCATCATGACAAGATGCATCCGTCAAGTCTGCCACTGGTGGTTATTACTTGAGCAGGGTTATGGGAAAAGGTCAGGTTGGGGCAGGGGTTTGAGGAGGAGAGAACAGTACCATCCAGTGCTGGAGCTGGTATGTGTTCTGAAGTCTTGTGACCCTTTTACTAAATATTTCAGGTGGTACCACAGACCTTATTTGTCATCATGTTAACTGTGCAGCACTGAATTGCTGTGCTGTTTGCCCCTTTAAGGTTAGCGTTGCCTGCTTCTGGTTTGCGATAAAAGCACAGAAAATGCAGATTGCTGAATTAAACATAGCACCAGCTCCAACAACTGGCTCAGGAATGTAGCCTTCTGTAACCAGAAATTTGTGGGTACAGAAGTTGAGGGGATCAGCCTGTATATGTGTATTTTTTTTAACAATGGTTGACACAGACCCAAAACCTGCCAACAACTGAAAAATACTTAGAGTACTTACACTTTTTTTCCGACCAAGTAATTGCAGATTCAGTAACTACCTCTCTTGTGCTTTACTAGATGTCTCTTGAAGTTCTACTTGGTAGGGACTCTGTTTTCTCCATCTTGTAGATCATAGGTTGGTGCACCATACTGGCTCAGTGAGGTTTGTGTGGAAATTGAAGGTAAATGGCCAACAGAGCTTAAAAAACCCTACGTGATAGATGAGAGAGATGCTGATGAGTTGGTAGTGAGATTAGGCTCAAAAGAGACTTGCAAAACTTAGAGCAAATCTTGTAAGTTTTGCCTTAGATCATACCTTCTTCATGTCTTAAATTTTGGTTTAGTGGTCCCTCTGTGGTTTATTAGTGTAAGTATGAATGGAGATATATTGATAATCTTGTCATGTGGGCATGTTATGTGCTTATAGGTGAAGTCATGTAGCCTAAACAAACCCTTGGGAATGATGTGTCGGACTGGCCTAGATATACTCACTCAGGCATGTGCAAACAGGACAGTTGTGTAAGTCATTGTCCCATATTTGGCACAGATCTTTTTCAAAGGCGAAAGCATCTGGGCAGTCAAGCTCATTGCATAGACTTAAGCTCAAACAGGCAGCTGACAATAACATTTTCATTTCAAATCTGGAATTGATGTGAAGGAGCAATTTAGGCATGATGTTCTTATACCTCATTGCAATGTATTTAATTCCCTCTTAAGGATGTCTAATTGAGATAGATTATTCTACGTTCTCAACACAGTGTACTGCACTACTCACAGCTCTGCCTTGCAATATTCTTACTATGCATCAATATTGATGCTTATTTGAAACAAACAAACTTATCAGAGCACTCAATCATGTGCTTAATTCCCACGGAGGTCAACTGGATTTAATCTGTGTCTAATGTCTCCTGAGCTAGGACCTTGAAGCATTGTAAATTACAGTAATGGAATTCCACTTTGTATGGAAAAATCAGGTAACTGTACCAGACTACTGGAAAGCCATTCGCTGTGGAAGTACGCAGGCAGACACAGTACTTTGTTCATGTCAGTGAATTATTTATTGCTTAGTACTAATATGCGAAATTTTATGGATCATAGAGTTTTGGCACACTCTGAAGTAGATATATGGAAATGATCACTTGCAACATATGAAGAACTTGGAAAACACTTTCATACAAAGAACTTGCAAACCACTTTCATTGCATGTGTTGAACAACAGATATTCAGCAGGTTAGATGCTCCAGTGTACCAAGAAGAGGAGGACACATTCAACGAAAATGACATTTACATATTTAATGGCAGTATGCAAAATTATGATTTGCAATATTGAAAATTCAACTACATGCTGTGTTAAACATTATTCTTTGTTTTGTATTAAAGTAAAAATTTAGTCCAGTTTCACTAGGCAATCAAATTCCTTGATGTCTTCAAAAATAAGTTGATTTGCTTCAGGGTTCTTGTTTGATATGAGTCTGTGTTGAAGACAGATGTAAACCTTTAAATGTGTTTGATAACATCTGTTCCAAGTAATCTCTATTGTAACTAACCATAAGGGGGTTTTTTGGCTTTCTTTATGATCAGAAGTTGGCTTTTCCCATTTTTGCTGGTTTGCATTTGCTTAGAGTAACAATGGTCTTTTTTTTTTTTTTAAGATTAAAACCTTTTCAATAACATAGTTGATCTCTTAGTTGAGAACTGATTGCCAATATTTATGTAGGCAACATTTCATATAGAAGTTCTCTGGCTCTTGTTAGCTTCTCTCACAGCTTGTGTATGTGTGTGTCCACACAGCATACAAAGAAGTTAAATATAGCTGAAGTTACAGTAAAGGTCAAGTGCTTAAATATTGGAAAGTGTCGTACAGGTTTTCTGCACAACCTTAATTTAATTCTTGTATATAGACATAATGATATTATTATTACTAAATATATAATATGTTTTCTACAGGACTTTTCTTGCTTACTGCAGGGCAGAGAAACTCAATTAATAAATAATATTTCAGTGTACTGTTTTCCTCACACATTTGCATGATTTAGGCCTTATTCCTGAATTCAAATGTTTTTCTACATAAACAATGACTACTTTCCTTTTAGCTTTCTTCCAAGACACCCATGCCAATAGTGACTTAGACCTTCAAATGAATAAAACAAAACCAATTTTCACAGAAACAGCAGAAGTTCTTATTCCCATTTAACAGATAGGGTACTGAGACTGTGAGAGACTAAAATGTTACTAATTTTAGTAAGTTTGCTTCAGTTAAAACAGCTAGAAGTGATTTTTCAGGGTGTTGAAGAATTTCACATATGCAAAGTATGTGTTGTTTTATTCGTCGTTGTAGGAACTTTTAGAGATCAGAGCCAGAATCTCAATTTGATCAATCAGAAAATGACAATAATGAATGACAAACTGGACGAATTTTGAGTTAAAAGATTTGATTAGCTTTACCCAGAAAGTCACTTGCAGAGCCTGGAGTATAATCTGTTTCTGCAGAGTTTTGTTCAATTTTGTTTCCATTTATTTTTCCTTTCAACCTTGCAATAAAGCACATAGATCTGTAATCACTATGTATGCCTAGTTCGTTCCTCAATTGTATGCCACCTGGTATGCTGAATGAAGCAGGGTCCTTTGGGAAAAATACTTTCTGATTATCTAATTAAGGACTATATTGCAGTGCATATGCACAAGGGGGCAACTTTCTTCTTCTATGATTAAAGTTATTCGTCTTTGGAGAACTGGGCTAGTACTCAGGAGAAAAAAGGGAAAGGTGAACTTGGGAACTGTTAACTTAAATGTGTGATTGTTTTGGAAGACAGTATTTTATTAAATATACTTCTGAATGAAGAGGATTTCTTTGAGATGATGCGTTGAGAAGAAAGACTAGTCTTTGCAGTATGCTTTCCGCAGGTTTCAATTTATTTCATTCTCTAAGAGAAACTAATTCGGAACTAATTTGCTTTGAATAAACTGTTACAAAGCTGGATCTGTGAACTGCCTGAATTATCTAGAATTCTATAGGTATTGTTTGAGGATCACTGGGCAGTAATTTGGTGCTTGGCAGACCAAAAGGCTTAATGAACCACTTATCTGGCAGGAGTAAATATTAAATTCTGTCCAAGGGTATGCTTTATTGCATTTTGTAATAGATGCATGTCAGTAATCTGGCTTGCTGGGGTATGGCTCTTTTTTGTTGATACCTGCTTTGTTTCTTCCCCAAGCACTTATATTTGGTTTTATTCTTTACCTGTAAAATTTTCTAATAAGAAACATAGAAGCAAGGATTTACTGTGTGTGGTTCAGCATAACTGGTTCTACATACATATAATAAAAGACCAAGAGCTTAGAAACTCAGCAGGTGAAGCAGACAACAGATAATAGACAAGAAGCAGCAGTGTCTTCATTTTACGACTACAAAATGTAGTGTCCACTACCATCTGCCACAAACTTTGCATCAGGTAGGGCAAATCATAAACTCTTTGGTAGTTTAGCTACTTCTAATCTTTCACTCAAGAAAAGTGAGAGCAGAAGCTTTCCTTCTGTTTTTCTTATGAAGAAGTAGTAAACGTATGTAACAACTTTATTTAAGGGTCAATTTTTAAGTAAGGTATCTTTTCTGAACTAGGGTAATGTATGTTCCATATTCCTGTGTAACAGAAATTAGACAGTTGAACTTGGGCTTCCTGTACTAAAGTAGATTCTACTGAATCTCTAACCGGTGTAGTTATATGTAAATAAATAATGAAATATGAGAATAAGAAATGGTCATTTTTATTCTGCATGAGAAATTACTTTACCAGTAATGCCTAAACACCTAACAGTAAGTCTGGGGATGATGGATTCCAAAGGACACTGCAGAGCCTACCCACAATCTGTGCAACCCTTGGGCTGGACTAAAAAACAAGTTAGGGACCAGATGCTGGCCAGGGAGAGAGTTCTCCAACATGTCTGTTTTAAATATAAGTGCCAATGTTTGGGGCAAAGAGGAGGACAAATTAATGCACCAGAATCTGATTTGCATGACTGAGTATAATACCAGTTGGTCATAGTGGGCTGAATGTGAACAGACATGACACTTTGGGAAGCCTGAGTCAGAGCAGCTGCAAGTAAAAAGTGCTTGCAGCAAACTGAGAGGCAGCATTTGACTTCCTGCAGTCAGAGGCCCTGAAAACAGTTTGGGTCCCTCAGCCACACAAGGGACAGCAGACTCAATGAATTTCAGCTGCTTGTCTCTTTCAGGCCACAGCAGCATCAGGAAGTAGTGGACAGCCAGGAATTAAGTCACTGGTGACTTAATCCTTCTGAAAGGAAGTTGAATCCCTACAAAGGAATGTGTAAATGTGTATACAGAGCTACACTTTTGGGACCAACAAAAGTTTGTGGGAAAATGCATGTTTGCTAATACTTAGTTTGAGTAACTTTAATGTTTAGCAAACTGTGTTTGTAATTTGGTATCGAAGCTTTGCTTGCCTGCGCCCTTTCCTTCCTTTTTTTTAAATTAGACGTGGTTTAATTCTCTATGGGAATAATGGGAATAAGCTTTTTTTTAAAAAAAAAATTAAAAAATCCATGATTTCCTGTTATTCTGATGTGTAATACTTAAAAATTTCAGGAATCATCTTTAGTCATTTTCGTGGCCACCTGGTGGCAGCACTAAGAGTCAAGCCCAGTGCTCCTTGTTTCAATGGGTTCGTCAGGACCTGGAGGGAGGAATACGGAGCAACAAACCCTCCGATGGGACACAGATGCAACTGGAGAGCTCTCAGTATCTCCTTTTTGTTTGGAATCTCAGTTCTTAAGCATAATGTAAATTCTAATTTCAGGTTTGTTGACAGTTGGAGTCTCTGACAGGTTGCTACAACTTGACATCAGTGCGCAAAACCAATGATGATGCTAACTTTTGCTGACAGTGGCAGGAAATAAGTATTCAGGTGAAAGAAAGGTCAAGGAGGAAATCAAATAGGATGCAGCAATTAACAGACTAAGAGAAGTTTTCCAAATTCGCTCCAGAATTTGCCACAGAACAGTGAAAAAGTTAATACCAGGAACAAGTATTTCAAATATATTTCAGATATGAAGGGCAGGGAGAAAAAAACCCCTTTCAATACATTTAGATAAGATACATTTTACTTACAAAATGATTTTATTTTTCTCAGTTGAGAACAATTGAAGTTATCCTATGTCTGAGAGATAAGGCTATTTTTATTGAATGATATATTAAAATAATGTATTCTGACTTTAGTGATTTTAAAATTATTATTAAAAATGTAACATAACTACTCTATGCCTTATAAGATGTACTATAAAATTTCAGATGCACAATATATCTGAATTTTTGAGAACTTTGGTGTTCAGGAGATGTTCTTATACCAGTAAAGCAGGACCTTTCTTTCTCTGAAGAAATATTTTCATATTGTAAAGTAAGCGTTTATTCTAAAATATGGCAAATATTGTTCTATCAAGTGACTCATGTAATATCAATTAGTGGAAAATATTTAATGATTGTTTCTTCTTTCCTCAAACATGCCAGGGTGTTAGAGAATTTTCTTCGCCCTAGGTTGCCCCAAGTAGAATCTCAGGCATGAATTCCATAAATTCCACTAATTAATTTATTTGCAATGTACAGAGGTAGAGGTCAGCTCCAGCTGGGTGCCTGTGGAGAGGGGCTCCAAGTAAAGAAATCAATTATGTCCTTACAGTCTAAGTTCACCACACCTCATGTGACAGTTTGAACCAATAGTAACATTAGGGTCTGGGATCTTCCTGTTCTTCATTGTGTCTCTTAATTTTCTCCTGGTGAGCCATTTCTTGTCTTTAGAAGTACTGTTCCATTTCTTATCTCTAAGAATGTGGCTTCTGCTGGCTGTTCTAGCTCCTTTTTGGCTTGAACTAGCTCTGGCTCCTTTGCTTAACTACGTAAAAAGTTTGACATATCTTGCTGAAATTTCGTAGTTTGGGACCTCCAGCAGGAAATTTAGTTACTAATGCTAAGAGCAAATTATGCTAAGCAAATTCTATATAAGCAATATACCAAACCACACACTAATCCTGCCCTATCGTGGTTATGCAAGCCTCTCGATTGTGCAAGCACGATAGTTCAATAAGCTAAGACCTGGACACAGGCTAAGACAGTCAGCATTTCCTAATGCTTTTTTTTTTGTTTTGTTTGTTTTAGTTTGGTTGGATTGGTTTGTTTGCTTTTCTTTGTTTGTTTTTTGGTTTGTTTGGTTGGGGTTTTTTTTATGCTTGCATTTGGACAACTAAAGGATGATAAGCCCTGTTTATTGAAAATTAAAATACTGCTGAAAATTGTGTGTTTTTCTTCCACTTATTATGATTCTTCTGTTCTTTTAAAATCCTAGCAAGAATTATATCCAGAGTTGTATTAGTGTCTTACAATTAGATATCCTGGTGAGAACAAGTTAAAGATCCCCTTAAGTGCCCTGTAAATATTCACTTGAATTCTATTTTGTGTAGTGTGCCTGCTGGCAGGAGTGATTTATAAGCGACCTACAAAGGAAAAGCCACATCTCTGCCACAATGTGCAGAATGAGCAGAACCATATCCTGTATATCACATTATCTCAGATACCTGCATTTAAGCAGACTCAGTAAAATACTCCTAGCTATGACTTATGAAAGACATAATTCTTTTCAGAAATCAAGCTGTTCTCACAGAATATAAATGGCTTTTCATCATTATGATTTAAATGGCAGTTTCAGAACTTATAGAGCTACCATGCTTTCACATAGACTATTTAAACACTGTTATCCTGACTTCTACAGCAAAATAAACCACATTGGTACTCATGTTCTCCTGAACTCTTGTTCTCCTGAAAACAGAAGAGGCAGTTTTATCCTTTGGCCATCTATGAATGTAATCTTTTTAATTCAACACATCAATTACATATCTGTGCTAATATTATTTCTTTAAAGCAAGCACCCTACTCCATAGTCAGTGTTACACCAAGAAAAAAAACCAGTTAAGTGCACTGTGGGAGAAGGTACAGTATGCAAAGGTGTTTCCTTCCTCTGTATAATCATGTCAATAAATTGTCCACTGAATAAGATAAATAAAGGTAAAGAAAGTAGAAAGGAAGTGTGTGAACTCCACTGGGACAGGTACAACAGAGTGATTGAGATTGGTTCAGTAAACAGTTATCTCTGAAGAAACCTAATATGGAATTTTTTCAGTGGATGGACAATTTAATTCTGTTTTTGTGGCATATGAAAAATGAGAATAGGCAATATACTGCACATCTCTTATGGTGCATTCTGAGATAGAAACTTAGGTCAAAATAGAGTGTGGCCAACATAAAACAGCTTAATGGAGTGGGCATGTTCAAATATTTATTCTTTTAGGGAAAAAAATAGATGCAAAATTCTTCCTTAAAGTGATTTGTACTGGTATAAGAATGCATTTTTTTTCCATATTGTTAATTTTTCTGTTTTATGGTAATTTCAGCATGGAAATTCCTGTAGCTCAGCTTATAATTTTGAAATGGAAAACAAAGGGTGAAGAAAAACTATGAAAATGTGGATTTACATCTGTGAATTTGCACTAAATAATATAATGTGGGGTTTGACCCAGAATCTTTACAGGAATTAGTAGATAATTGTCAATAATGGGCTCAGTTGTAAGGGCTTTGTTAGCACTAAAACCTAACATTTTCTGATGCCCCTTCTCCAACTGATAGTAGAAATGGTTGAATCTTGCCTTAATAGAGTTAAAAGTGACTTTAAGTACTGCAGGACTCTTGCTCTGGTTTAACTCTTGTTTTTCAGGCTGTTAAACCTTGATGTTGCAACAGTAGATCTTTAATCAACCTATTTATTCATCCAGATTGCATTTGAAAAACGGGGCATCCAACAACAAGGTGATTATCATGCTTGTGAAACAATGAAAAAAGAACCATGTAAAATTCAACAGAATTTTTAAAGACTGGAATACTTTGTACTGATTCCTGTTGTTTCTACTGTGATAGTAAACCGAACTAATGGAAATAAAGTTGCAGGTGCTTTGTCATTCATTCAAGTTAGAGTAGAGAAAAATGCATTTATATTCAAAATGGATGCAAAGAATTAAAATGAAATTAATCTTGGTGACATCCTAGATCAGGCTAGGAAAGTTACAACCGAGCTTAAATTGAGATCATCAACTTATTGTTGTAAGTACATAAGGAAAGAAATTTACATGCAGTATTTTAGCAGCTGATGTCCTGCATGTCTTAAAAAAAGGTTTCGCAGTCACTGTTTTGGAATACATATTTTCAAAACCCTTTTCTTCTCAGTAATGTCCAAATCTGAATGATCTTGTGATTGTATTTAGATTGTAACAGTGCACTACTATTTAAAAATATCCACCCTATCTAATATGCTATTGTTTTCAGTTTCCTGTTTCCTTGTGATGAAAGTTCATTGTTGAGAACTTGCTTCATTTTTTTGTTTACTCTGATAAGCTAGATCATTGAGAACTATCTATTTCTTCACTGAAGTGAAAAAGACAGAGAGTCTGCTAGAAGTAATGCAAGGATTTTGTTTCCTTAAAACATATTTTGAAAGACTTTGTAAAAAGGAAAATGGAAGAGTCAGAGGTTATTTGTATTTATTTAGTGTTCAGTATTTCCTACTCTCTTCCACTATACTACCATGTAAATTATTTTCTCTTTCTCAAATTGCGTTATGTTCTTTGAGGACTATTTCTTGCCTCACATATTTATGTCACTTTTCAGGGCCAGATTCTTAAAAGGGTTTAAAATAAGTCTTAAACACAACTGCTATGCTCCTCATCTTAGTGCAACATTTAGTTCCATAAAATTATTTCTCAGTTGCTGCCATTCCTGCAAAGACACAGTTTTTGATCTCAAAGTCATTAAACTACCTGAAGGCTTAATGGTGCCATGAAGTATAAACCAGTACAGGCTCATGTTCTGCACGAAACAGTATGAGGAGATGGTACACCACCTGTCTTAGCCAGTAGCTTCCATGAAATGTCAGGTAAATGGCTTCTGATCGTGGCAACATAATAGGCAGAAGAGTCTGAGACCTGTGACAGGTTTTGATTGAGTTCTGGTAATGCCATGTTTTTTGTAAATAATGCTTTCCCTGTCTTATCCCCTTCTTAATTCATCTACTTGATTTTCCTAAATGTTGTGTTGTCATGGCAGTATAGTCTATGAATCTACTGTGATCAGCAATACATTTTGTCTTTCAACTCTTTAGCAGTTCATCCAGATCCTATTCAAACACAAACTCTGTTCTCTCAGTTGGTACAAGCTAGGACAAGGTTTTAAACTGCGAGAGGGTAGGTTTAGATTTGATATAAGGAAGAAATTATTTACATCATGGTGGTGAGGCACTGGAACAGCTTGCCCAGAGAAGTTGTGGATGCCCCATAAGTGGAAGTATTGACGGTCAGGTTGGATGGTGCTTCACAGAATCACAGAATGTTAGGGATTGGAAGGGACCTCGAAAGACTGGTTAGTCCAGTCCCCCCGCTGGAGCAGGAACACGTAGATGAGGTTACACAGGAAGGCGTCCAGGCAGGTTTTGAATGTCTCCAGAGAAGGAGACTCCACAACCTCCCTGGGCAGCCTGTTCCAGTGCTCTGGCACCCTCACTGTGGAGAAGTTTCTTCTCATATTTAAGTGGAACCTCCTGTGTTCCAGTTTGTACCCATTGCCCCTTGTGCTGTCATTGGTTGTCACCAAGAAGAGCCTGGCTCCATCCTCATGACACTCACCCTTTACATATGTATAAACATTGATGAGGTCACCCCTCAGTCTCCTCTTCTCCAAGCTAAAGAGACCCAGCTCCTTCAGCCTTCCCTCATAAGGGAGATGCTCCACTCCCATAATCATCTTTGTGGCCCTGCGCTGGACTCTCTCCAGCAGTCGCCTGTCCTTCTTGAACTGAGGGGCCCAGAACTGGACACAATATTCCAGATGTGGTCTCACCAGGGCAGAGTAGAGGGGAAGGAGAACCTCTCTTGACCTACTAACCACCCCTCTTCTAATACACCCCAGGATGCCATTGGCCTTCTTGGCCACAAGGGCACAGTGCTGGCTCATGGTCATCCTGCTATCCACCAGGAGCCCCAGGTCCCTTTCCCCTACACTGCTCTCCAACTGGTCATTCCCCAACTTATACTGGAACCTGGGCTTGTTCCTGCCCAGATGCAAGACTCTACACTTTCCCTTGTTATATTTCATTAAATTTTTCCCCGCCCAACTCTCCAGCCTGTCCAGATCTTGCTGGATGGCAGCACAGCCTTCTGGTGTGTCAGCCACTCCTCCCAGTTTGGTGTCATTAGCAAACTTGCTAATAGTGCACTCTATTCCCTCGTCCAAGTTGTTGATGAATTGAACAACCTAATCTAGTAAAACATGTCCCCTTGGAGACATCCTCTTGGATTTTAGATGGAATTTTTATTGCTGACTGTGTCATGGCAGGGAAATCACAACCTGTATATATGTTCTTCGTACAGATTTATAAATATGGGAACTATCCCAGGTATGAATATGTCATGGAAACATCACTGAATCTTCCCATGTTTAATATATTTGTGTTATTACCAAGTCAAGATGGATGGAATAGGGCACCTATACTTACTTAGAAGTCTACCTAAAGTGTTATGTACACTTTCCATAGAAATTGTAGCGTTTTCATAGAAATAAATGAATTAAGGTATCTGGCTATGAACACATTTCCAGAAGATTTCATTTAAAATAATCCCAGAAGAAACTGGATTCTCATCAGTCATATTCTGGAGCTTTTAAGTCAGCAAGAAGTCAAAAAACCATTAGATTAAATATTCTCTAGAAACATTTCTAGATGCTGGGACTTAACTGAATATAATATGCTCCTAATGTACCCTGAGAGAGTTCTTCTCAGTGTATACACTCCAGAAAATTTCAAGACATAGTTCAAGAATCAGTGTGGGCCAAAACAACATGGTTGTGTTTCAAACATACATTTTGCATGTCTCAAAGTTTTACATGAGGAAAAAAATGTTTTTACCCTAACTTTATAGAAAATAAATAGGGGATCGTTGGAGACAGCTGTCAAAATGTTTCAATATGGGGATGACTATGGAGGATTCAACTGTCAGAAATCAGTACCCATCAGTACAGACTAAAAGTATTAGTTTGGAAATGTTGCTAGACAGAAATATATACTGTTGAAGGTAAAATGTTATATGGAAAAAAGTTTATTTCAGCAAAAATATTTTATGTTTTTTAAAATGTTTTTTATTTCTTTTTTCTTTCCAAGCAAAAAAGACATACATTTTCAATTCCTGATATGAAGCAAAATTTTTAGGCTCAAGCAGGCATTTGTCCTTTATTCTATGTCTTATTTCCATTTGAAATATTGAGTCAAGCATTCAAGTGTTGCTTTAAAGTAATGAAATATTTAATTTCAGTGAATTCTGAAAAATCATTTCAGAGCATATTTGCATCTACGAAATATCCGTAAGATGCTAGGGTTATTAATGAGTTAGAAACCAGGGAAGTGCCAAGAGAATGGTAATGTAGTAACTAGTAATTACTACATTAGGGCTTCTCCCCACAAAAAGTTGTTGGGATCAGTAGCCGAGTCTGAGCTGGGTGCTGGAAAAGATTATGAAGCAGATCATCCTGAGTGCCATCACACAGCACATACAAGACAACCAAGCGATCAGGCTCAGTCAGCATTGGTTTATGAAAGACAAGTCCTTCTTGACTAACTTGATCTCCTCCTATGTTAAGGTGACCCATTTAGGGTATGAGGGAAAGGCTGTGGATATTGTCTACCTAGACTTGAGTAAAGCCTTTGACACTGTTTCCAACAGTATTCTCTTGGAGAAACTGGTAGCTCATGGCTTGGATGGGTGTACTTTTCGATGGGTAAAAAACTGGCTGGACGGCCAGGCCCAAAGAGTTGTAGTGAATGAAGTTAAATCCAGTTTGCAGCCAGTCACGAGTGGTGTTCCCCAGGGCTCAGTATTTGGGCCAGTTCTGTTTAATCTCTTTATCAATTATATGGATGAGGGGACTGAGTGCACCTTCAGTAAGTTTGCAGACGACACCAAATTAGGTGGGAGCGTTGATCTGCTGGGTGGTAGAAATGCCCTATGGAGGCATCTGAACCAGCTGGGTCAATGGGCTGAGGCCAGCTGTATGGGATTCAACAGGGCCAAGTGCCAGCTCCTGCACCTGGGTCAAAACAACCCCAGGCAGCACTACAGGCTCAGGGAACGGTGGCTGGAAACTGCCTGGCAGAGAGGGATCTGGGGGTTTTGGTTGACAGCTAGCTGAATATGAGCCAGTAGTGTGCCCAGGTGGCCAAAAAGGCCAACAGCATCCTGGCTTGTATCAGGAATAGTGTGACAAGCAGGACTAGAGAAGTGATTGTGCTGCTGTACTCGGCACTGGTGAGGTCTCACCTTGAATATTGTGTTCAGTTTTGGGCCCTCACTATAGGAAAGACTTGGAGGTGCTGGAGAGAGTGCAGAGGAGGGTGATGAAGCTGGTGAGGGGTCTGGAGCACAAGTCTTACAAGGAGCAGCTGAGGGATCTGGGGCTGTTTATCCTGGAGAAAAGGAGGTTGAGGGGAGACCTTGTCGCTGTCTACAACTACCTGAAAGGAGGTTGTAGCTTAGAGGGTGTTGGTCTCTTCTCCCAAGTAGCAAGTGATAGGACAAGAGGAAACGCCTCTAATTGTGCTAGGGGAGGTTTAGATTGGATATTAGGACTTCTTCATGACAGGGGTTGTCAGGCATTGGAACAGGCTGCCCAGGGAACTAGTTGAGTCACCATCCTGGAGGTATTTAAAGATGGCTTTCTTAGGGGCATGATATAGAGGTGGACTTGACAGTGCTAAGTTAATGGCTGGACTCGATGATCTTAAAGGTCTTTTCCAACCAAAACAATTCCATAATTGTATGACTATGTAATTTCAATTTGTCCTAATTTGAAAGAACAATTCTTGTGCTATTGGAAATTTCAAAGAGCCCTTGTGTACCCTGGTCAAAGTTTTGTTTATTTCCGCACAACCCCACAGTTTCTTTTTTCATGAAATACAAGCCTGGAAAATCTTTAATGAGATTCTACTACTGAAGGCAAATCTGAGGTTTTGCTTGCAGAATCTTGATCTTGTAATTCCAATAAACCTGATTTTTAGACTTCAAGACAGACATCATTGGGCTCAGCACAGCTGCAACTGGAGTTTAAGAAAATCTTCGTTGCCATTTAGGCACTTAAATAGCAGATGAATTTTCAGAAAAAATCAGCTCTTCTTCTGATAGTGATGGTCAAATTTTTAAGAGAGAACTGAGATATAGGTTTGACAAGCATGTCTGTCTCTAACCAAAAGAATTTTATATTAAAGCCAATAATGTTTGCTTTCATTCCAAAAATGTAGCTGTAGACAGCTATAGTTTTATAGGCAGCGTTGAATGGATTTAGACAAACTCCCAGCTGAAAAGTGAATAATGAAACATGAAATACTAAAATAGAGCTGAATAAGCAACCAAAATATGTGCTTGGCTGACGATATGTCTGGAATTTATATGGGTTTTTCTTCACTTCTCTTTCTCTCTGCTGCATCTGTCTGTGATGGGACATTAGATGACCAAGTCATTACAGAAATACACAGAGCAGGGTAAAATGCAGGCAAAATCTCAGCTTCTTCCTCTCTCTAGCCCAGTGCTGGCCACACAACCACCTCAGCTGTGATCATTGCGTCAGTAATTGAAAGAGAGAAGAGGGTGCAGAAGCTGGAAAGTCCCAAGGAATGAGAGAAGTGAGGGCTGACATTTCTTCCAATGTTTTTGTGTGTGTTTACATAATGAAAGGGCACGCTGTTTCTTATAGTGATCTTTTTGTCTTCTGTCATTGGCCCTGTCATTAATTTTGTGGGCAACACTCACTTTATGTCATTTTCACCTCCACATTTAGTGGCATTTCCTAGCGGTTTTTGCAAATCCTGCTTAGCTCATTTTTTTTCATCCATTCTCTCAAAGGGTACAGCCCTTTTCTGTATTAGCACAACTCTTCGCCCTTCTTGGACAAAGCCAGTTGCACTATTCTTGAAAATATTTGTCTCTGTGACTGTGCTTGTATGTTGGTTACTCAAAAATGTGCCGAAAGTTAGTTGTTAGTCAGGTAGCAGAAAGGAAGGTGGCAGGACACAAAATATTGGTAAATGGACCAGAAGAAATATCAGACAGCAGTGGATTACTTTCTGTCCCTATTGCAAAACCTTGGGGATTGTAGAAATGACTGTAAACTTACCTCTGTAATGTCCTGGAATGTTCTCTAATAAACGCTTGTTTCCACTCCAGAATGAGACCAGCTTAATGAAAAACAAAACCAAAACCACAAAACAAACAAACAATCCAAACAAAACCCCACAAACAAAAAACCCAACCAACAACAACAGAAAAACAACCCACACACAAACCTGAAAATACACAACAAACCACCACCACCAAAATCTCAAAGCTTTACACCAAAAGCAGCAACTCTGTATGCTGATGTAGTGAAGAATGGAACAGGAAGCTAAGAAATATATATAATTTCATAGTTTAAAAATCATTAGGGTCTTACTGCAAAGGAGTAAACTTTGATCAGTTTGAAAGGGTGGCTGATTGCCTAAATTGTAAGTATAAGCTTTCCTCCAGCTTTCAGATGCTTAAAATTTCAATAGCATACATTGCTACAAAGTTTTGTTGAATCAGCTGTTCTGGATGCCACCTTCTCAACCAAGAGGAAAAGACTGTGGTATAAACTGATTTTGGAATAGGGCAGATAACTGAAGGCCTGTTCAAACCTTTAGCAGACTGTATTTATAGTAGAGATGGGCAAATACTCAGTTTGCAAAGAGATGTGATATTATTTCCGCTTACCTGTTTCTTATTTCCCTCTGATGCAGAGCAGTTAGTCACTTCATATAAAGTAGTTTGTTTTATAATTAAGTGGGGCGAGAGGAGGATGGATGGATGGATGGATGGATGGATGGATGGATGGATGGATGGATGGACGGACGTTAGTTTAAACTAACCCAGACAGGAATGGGAATGTTTACCTGACTACTCTCCAGGAAGAGATGAGGGGACAGTGAGAACCAGCTAGGGCTATGGTGAACACCTTGGAATGGGAAGGTTTCTAGCCAGCAGAGTTAAGCCTCAGAAAATGTCTGGCAAGAGTTTCATATTCTTTTGCATGAGAAAGTAAGTACAGATCTGTGTAGCAGCCCAATTTCACAAGGTCAGTTCTACCTATAAGTTTGCAGGCAGATTTTTGTGCTTGAGTGGAACACCAGTAAAAAAGAAATTGAGTCTGCAGCACAGCTTGTAGTCTTAGATCCAAAATACATAAAATATGATCAAGTGCTTTGGGATGGAGGTCAGACATGAAATACTTGTATTATTCATGATATACTTCTACCTCACGAGAATTTCAATTATTGTCAGTGCTCTCTGTAAATCTGAAACATCTGATAGAAACAAAGAGGTGAGATAGGAATATTTTCCCTTTGGACATTTTTCTTCAGCTTTTATTTTCTTTCTGGTTTACCCAGAAACCTGTACAACCTCACCTTTTGAAGTCTTTTTGTTCTTAGAAATGAACACTGCTGACTGTGTAAGTGATATGCAGATTGCAAAATCTTTATGCAGTACGTTGGATTTACACTTTGATCACCAGGTCTGTCATTTCCGCAGGCAGATACTTGTCATATCAAAAGCAATGACAAGGGCTTACTGGCAATACCTGCAGCAAGCTTACAGTGTAGAACAAATAGAGAGATTTTTGTCAATTTCTGCAAGCAGTTTGGCAAAAATAAGTCACCTTTTTTTTTGCTGAATTACCTTTGTTTCACTAAGTAGTACCCCTTTTACTGGTGTTTTCATGATGAACAAAATAACGTGTCTTTAATTTTTTATTATTATCTATTTCTTTCTTTTTCCTTGTTTTCGTAAAGCAGCTGCTCAGATTACGAGTTATCCATCCATACAATGGCCTTTCATTCTTCCCCAAGGTTTAAACACTTTTTATATCTGCTCTTTGTTGTCCTCAGCTTGGCCTGCCTTAAACTGGACCCCTAGGGAACAAAGTGCTGTGTAAGTAGTCTTTTTTAGTATTCCATGACTTATCTGTCCTTTAGGACTTCATTTAGTATTTATTTCCAGCAGGAAATAGTAATAGATTCTGTAAATCTCTTTTTGTAATGACTTCTATTTATTACATCTAATGGAGCTGTGTGTCATACTTCACTTACTTCAGGGCGTATGTTTAATATCTGCTATATATCAGAGAACAAACATTGGTCCATGAGCCTTTGGTCTTCACCAGTGCGGTTAGTTACATTGGTAAGGGTGAAGATACTTCTGTATGTAAGCACATGTTCCAATTTGAACATGTATGAAAAATATTACTGTATTAATAAAGATTCTGACTTTCCCAGGATTCTTTTCAGTCTGTAGCTGTTTTTAACAATAGAAAAAGTGCTTTCTTAGATTGTGTGTCTTGGAAAAGGGCAGTTCCGTGAGCAGTTTGAGGTAAGCAGGACTGTAGTATTTATCAAAAGTCCACATTAACAATCACTGCAATTTAATAAGAAAAGAGAACTCATATAAGGAAGTAAATGAGAGGGCATGTAAAAACTCATAGTCTTCCAGATAATTAAATTATGCAGATATAAGCATTCTCTTAGTGAATACTGACACATACTCTAGGCTTTAATTCAGTAGCTTTGTGTATGAATCAGGAATTAAGCATCAGGAATTAAGACTACATGAGCAACATACATTTGCAATTTTTTCTGTTTCTCTTCAAGGAAATAAACTGGCACTTCATTTCATATACAGTAGGTCACGAAGAGCTTTCTCATATCCTGCCCAGTGTCCTTCTGACACTATTTCTGTAGTATTATTCAGGAGACATGTCACTCATGTGTTTCAAATTCAGCAAAAGCTTTATCTACTTGTTTGGTGATTAATAAAAATTGAAAAATACCTATAATCTTCCAGATTCAGACTCTACTTTCTGTTCATTTCAGAACATTTAATATGAGGAAGATTCAGTAGGACAGAATAAGAAACATTCAAGGAAAGGACAAGACCATCCATAAATCTGAACCTTGCAGATAACAGCCATTCTTGCTGCCTTGGAAGAATATTTAACTTATTTTTATTGTTATATTATATATTTTAAACTTCCTCAAACTCTTGAAATTGTATTTTGGTTTCTGAGTGTGAGCTTCTAATTGGTTAACATTCAAAATAAGGGATTTAACAAAAATCTGAAGTAGCAATATCTCAGCATGACAGAGAATATTATGCCTTTGTATCTACATTACCAGGAAAAGGGGTATTCAAAAATATGGTTTGGAAATGATGCAATACATAAAAATGAATAAATACACATACACATTGCAAACATTTTGTGGAATGTGACAGACTTTGAAGATTGATTTTGTACTCGATAGAATCCTATTCCTGAGTGTTCTTAATTGTGTGTACATTGCAAAGTTTTCGGTCCTCTTTCATTTTAATGACAATTAATGTAAAGCTGAATAACATCAGCATTTGTAGCAGAATGAAACATTATAAACTGTGCAAAAATACCATCTGTCTTTTTCTTTGGCTCTCAGTTTCATTGCACTGTCTTGCAAAGGAAATGTTATGCTTTTACTCTGGCTTTCTAAGGAAACAAGCTTCATGACCACATTATCTGCATATAAATACAAAAGTCTTTCTGCTAGCCTCTCCTAATAATGAAAAATGCTGACCCATTTCATCTAGATATGACACAGATAGCTAGAGGTCTGAAAGATATTATCTTCCTATACATTTTTTTAAGGAAAAAAGATAGTCAAATAGAGAAGACAGACCCTAGAGAGAAGGGAAAACTACGAACTTGGCCTATTAAACTGAATACAATGTGCAGGAGTGTTACACTGGAAACCAGAAAGTATTAGTTTAACTGAATATAGAATTCCTTTTTTCCTTTGGCCCAACTAGCAGTGCATGTTGGTATAAAACTGCCCACACTGTCATTATGTATGAAGCTTCTGCTGCAGAAATTGGGAAAACATTGTACACGACTGTCGTGCTGACTTTTGTGAGCACAGTAGTAGGTATGCAGACATTTGAAGAAAGTTTTATTCCTGTTAAATTGTTAGACTACCTGGTCCCAGCATTTTTTAGGTTTTGTGCGTGATAAAAATCTGTGTAATGTGATTTTTTTTTTAGATCCATACTTCCAATGCAATTAATATTCAGTAATTAAGGTTCTCAAAAAGCAGAAATAAATTTTAGACATTTTAATAATTCACTGTCCAAATGCCTCTTAAACTCTGACAGATATGAGGTACTGACCATCTCTCTAGGAAGTGTGTTCCAGTGTTTGACTACCCTGTTAGCAAAGGAATGCTTCCTGATGTCCAGTCTAAACCTCCATTGGTGCAGCTTTGAACCATTCTTGGGCGTTCTGTCACTGGATATCAAGAAAAAGAGATCAGCACCTCCTTCTTCACTGCCCCTCCACAGGAAGCTGCAGAGAGCAATGAGGTTTCCCCTCAGCCTCCTTTTCTCCAAACTATACAAACTCAGAGTTCTCAGTCACTCCTCACAGGACATGCCTTCCAGCCCTTCCACCAGCAAGGTTGCCCTCCTCTGGATGCATTCAAGGACCTTAACATTGTTTTTAAAAGATAGACAAATTGTGGACCCCCAGAACTGCACACGACACTCAAGGTGAGGCTGCACTGTCACTAAATACAGCAGGATAATCTCCTCTTTTGACCAGCTGGTTATGCTGTGTTTGATGAACCCGAGGATGCAGAGGTTTGCTCTGTGGGCTGCCAGGGGTCACACTGCTGACTCATATTGAGCCTGCTACCAACCAGGACCCCCAGCTCCCTTTCTGCAGGGCTGCTCTTCAGCCACTCCTCTCCCAATTTCTCCTTGTGTTCAGCATTACTCTGGCCCAGGTGCAGAGTCTGGCATTTGTTCTTGTGAAAGTTCATGCCATTGATGGTTGCCTAATGTTTCAATCTATCTAGATCCATCTGTAAGGCCTCATCCCTTGAGAGAGCCAACTGCACCTCCAAGTTTAGTATCATCAGCAAACTTACTGATGGTACATTCAACTCCTCCCTCCAGATGACTGACAAAAATATCAAACACAACTGGCCCTAGAACTGAGCCCTGAAAACCAGCAGTGGTGGCTGCCTGCCAGCGAGATGTAGCCCCATTCACTACAACACTTTGAGCCCTGCTGTTCAGCCAGTTCATCATGCAGTGCAATGTGTACCTGCTCATCTCACGTCTGGAGATCTTGTCCAGAAGGGTGATGTGAGGGACAGTATCAAAAGCCACACTAAAATCCAGAAAACCAACTTCCACCACCTTCCCTTCCTCCACTAGATGAGTGACCTTATCCTAGAAGACTAAGATTAGCTAAACAAGACTTTCCCCTTGTAGACCCATATTGTTTGTGCCTGATAATTTAATTGTGCTTTAAATGCCTTTCAGTAGCACCTGGTATGATCTTGCCCATAATTTTTCCGGGTACTGAAGTTAGTCTAATATGTCTGTAGTTTCCTGGGTCTTCCCTCATGTCCTCCTTGTACACTGGAATAATATTGGTTAGCTTCCAGTCAGTGGTCGCCTCCCAGACTCCCAAGATCTTTGGTAGGTGCCTGAGAGGTGTCCTGCTGAAACATCCACTAGATCCTTCAGTACTCTGGGATGAATCCCACCAAGCCCCATGGATTTGTGAACATTCAATTGATACAGAATCACAGAATTGATTAAGGGAGTGGAGCATCTCCCTTATGAGGAAAGGCTGAGGGAGCTGGATCTCTTTAGCTTGGAGGAGACTGAGGGGTGACCTCATTAATGTTTAGAAATATGTAAAGGATGAGTGTCACGAGGATGGAGCCAGGCTCTTCTTGGTGACAACCAATGACAAGACAAGGGGCAATGGGTACAAACTGGGACACAGGAGGTTCCACTTAAATATGAGAAGAAACTTCTCCACAGTGAGGGTGCCAGAGCACTGGAACAGGCTGCCCAGGGAGGTTGTGGAGTCTCCTTCTCTGGAGACATTCAAAACCCACCTGGATGCCTTCCTGTGTAACCTCATCTACGTGTTCCTGCTCCGGTGGGGGGATTGGACTAGATGATCTTTTGAGGTCCCTTCCAATCCCTTACATTCTGTGATACAATTGACCTCTTATTATTTGAGTGCCCACAAATGGAAAGTCATTGTTCCCAAAGTTGTGGTCCACCAACTCAGAGGACCAGGCAGCCCAAGGTCTATCAGAATTGCTAAAAGACTGAGGCAAAAAAAGTGTTGAATGTTTCTCAGGTGGCCATCTTAAACAAGTATTGGTCCAATGTATTCTTTAGACCTCCTTTTGCTATTAAAGTACTTTAAAAAGCCCTTGTTGTCTGATGCAACACTAGCCAGTTTCAACTCTAGTTCAGCTTTGGCCTTTCATGTTTTTACCCTGCAGATGTAAACCAGCGCTCTGTAATCTTCCTGTGAAGCCTGAGCTGTCTTCCAGAGATTGTACAATTGTATGGGAATATAGCACAAGATTGGCGAGGAGGTTAGTTAAATGTAAATACACTCAAAGTGACTTGCACCTGTCTGTAGAAAAAGCACATACATCACACTAATTGTTTTACTGACCTTGTGTGCTTGATGAGTAGAACCTCTGTGTTAGATAACATAGGCCTGTGAGAAACTCTAGGCACCTTATCACTATGTCTGAGATTCCTGCTTTGTTGTGAGAAAGAGCGGGAGGCTGCTCCTGCCTGAAGCCTTGAAATCCAGGCGAGCTCAGCAGGCCCGGTGATCTTCCAGCAGGGCTGAACTGACCAGCGCCTGCGTCCCCACTTGTGTCACGTCTGCCTGGGAGCTTAGGTGCGACTTCGGAGATCCCCCAGTAGAGAGGTAACTAAAATAAAACTTGCTCTTTGCAATGCATTCGTGGCCTCTGGCTCTTCTTGTGATGTGCCTGCGTATGTGCACACAACAATTTATTTTTTATCCTGAGTTTCAAAAGGAGTTCCCTGTTCAGCGAAGCTGGCCTTCTGCCCCATGTGCTTGAGTTTTCAGACTATGAAATTGCTGGCTCCTGTGCTTTTAAAAGGCAGTTCTTAGAAACTGACCAACACTCGTGATTCCTAAACCCTCAAAAGCAGACCCCCTGGAGACTCTTCTCCCTCAAGAGATTTTTTTTTCACTGAGAAGCTGAGGTAGGAAGTGGAACATCATTCACAGAGCAGGGCTTATCTCTTTGAAGTGATTCAGTTTTGATGGCACAGTAGGAAATGGAGATCACTGCAATCAAAGGAATCAAGTCTGAGAGTGGCTGCCTTCAAATCCCAATTTCAGTGCCTGTTGTTAATTTCAGGAATGGTGGGGCTTAATCTGACTAGTGTTAGGATGGCACTGTGTCCACAAACACCCATTAACAAAAAATACATGTGGTAGCTAAAAATATATTTATTACGGAAAGTAGCAATAGGATAACAAGAAACACTCTGTAGCTGAAACTGCCTGTCTGCACACTAGCACTGACTACAGACCACACCCAGCATTCAGTGTTCATTTTACTGCTGGACTGATTTTCTTCCCTTTTCCTTTGAAGCTGTGTGTTTTTCCTATGGTTCTAACTTCTTATGTAGATGTCTCATTTTCTTCTAATGCAGTAAGTGATGGAGGTTCTGTCACTCTCCTGATGCACTTTTTGAGTGCCAGCTGGCACTTCTAGGAAATGGCAGCTGATTTCCTGGTTCATTTTGCCTAATTTCGTTTTACATCCTCTTACTCTTACTATGACTTTCTCTGAAAGACTGAAAGGCTCCAGAGAATTGATGGTCTTTTCAGTGTCTGACATGCTTATCAAGTTACCTCTAAATCCTTTTTTACAGAAACTGAGTAGACTGAACTTTAATAGCCTACATTATTTTTCCAATTCTTGTGTTATTTTTGCTTTTTTTTTTTTTTTTTTTTTTGAGCTCTTAATGATATTTCTACTTCATCTGGAAATGTGGATACCAGAAGTGGAAACGATGTCCTACCAGGAGTCTGTTCACACACGCAAAAGCACTTTTCTCCTTTTTCTTATTACACTGAGAGTTCACATTGAGTCCATTACCTCTGGTGTCCCACTGGTTTCCAAAAAAAAATTATCTCACTTTACTTATATAGTCTTTTAGATGTGCTCTAGATATAATGCCTTTAGCTGTATTGAGTCCATTTAGTCTGTCTGGGACCATTTAACCACTGGTTATTGGCTTGACCATTCAGAACATTTTAACATTATTATTAGTAACTGAAGTAATACATTATCTTTACTGCAGCTGGTGATGACTGTTTCTTAAATGCTTTAACTATCTCCTATTTCACCCTTTGGCCATATGCTTATATGAAAAAAAAGCAGTGTTAAAGGAGCTGGTAGTAGAAGAAATTCTAGTAAAACATATATATAGTGGATTACTGGAAAACGATAATGATTTTAATCTTCATTTTCATGGGGACCAGCTTATCCAACAAAAGTTAGAAAGGAAAAAGGAAGAAAAATCAGTCAGATCTAGCAGATTCATTAAAGGACAGAAAGATAAAAACAAGCCCTGATAAAAATGCAAGCCTTTGCTCACACTTCAGTGTTTCAGATTCATGGTGGTGATTCAGGAGACTAACTTACCTTTGCAAACATGGCTAACAAACACAACCTGAGCTGCTTTCTGGCACTCCAGCACTACACAGCCTGCAACCTTACACTTAAACATATTTTATTTCCTGAACAGGATAGCAAGCTGTCTATTGGAATCAGTTTTGAGTCATTTCTAACTCCTAAATGGGATCCAAGAATTTTCTAGGAGAGAGTTTTTGGTCCCCTAAAACTGACTGTGATCATTTTAACATTGTAACAGAATAGCTTGCTGAGTTTCAGAATTTGAATAGTACCCGGCACTGCTTAATTTGCAGCATAGAATAAGTACCATTGAAAGTCCTAATACCATATAAATAAGGCAATGGGTAGAGTGTAGGAATCAACACCTTGTACTCTTTGGACATTTCCTCTGAACATTGGCTATCAAAAGCTTGCCACCATGAGCTAGTACCCTCACAGAGCACCAGTTTGAGAGGAATTGGCCATGCTTGGAGAAAGCGAGTGTTTGTCATTACTTCTCCGGTCCAACACTGCCCTTAGAGCTGACCCTGCTGTAGTCAGAGGCTGGGCTAGAGATGTCCTGAGGCCTCTTCCAACCTTAATTATCTGTCCTGTGATGCTATGGCCCTTTGCTCCTAAAGCTCAGTAGAGCTCATTTTCTAGAGAATCACAGCATAAGGCAGAAGTGGAAGTATGATAAAGCCTCCACAGCAGTGCTTAGGTCTAAAACCACATCTCTTTTACTTCTTTAATTCGCAACTTTTTTTTTGCATACAACTATTCAATATGTTGGTTCTCCTTCTGCTAATTTAGACTATACTGAAATTAATGCATTAATTGTGTTTGTCTGCCTTATTTTATTAATGTGTTACTAAAAACCAAAATGAACCAACAAAAACAGAACCAAAAACCTAGGCTGAACTTCTAGGACATATGCTGTTTCTACTGCCATGTAATTAATATGAATAAACAGAAAGTAACATGAAGGTGGTTGGCTTTTTTTTCTGCAAGATAATTTTAAAATGTTTTCCTTCAATAATTTTCCAGGTAACTACTGCTAGGTTTATAGTTGCATAAATAACTAGTCAAGGAATTTACCAGCCAATGATTTTCACTTCACTTGCTCTGGATACATTCCTACCATATATAACTTTTATGTTGTCTAATATAATGTGATTTTTATTGTTGACAATATCTAAGTTTTACTGCAAAGAAGTATGAATAAATTGTAACTTTAAAAGATATGATTCAACCCATTTCTCTTGAGAACAAGATTTTTACTTATGGATTGATTATATAAATGGTTAAATCTTAATTTCCTAGATTCATCCACTGAACTTGGCTCTTTGGTCTAGTTCTGGAATCATTTCACACCTTCCATCACTTCTAACTTTATTGCAAAAATAATTTTTTTTACTAAAGTTTCTAGCTTAATTTAAGTGGTTAAGCAAAGCGTACATTGTAGTTGTCCAGCTTTGTGTAACAGAAATGCACTCCAAAAGTCAGTTTGCGTGGATTAAATGGATGGCTCCTGACTTGGAGTTTAAAAGACGAATTAAATTACATTACACTAAGTTACAGCACATCCACTGTACAGGTGACTGAAGAAAAGGAAACTAGACACACATTTCTTCAAGTAAAAATATGGTTGAAGTCTGTTCTTCACAACTGCTATAAAAAATGTGTGCTATGTTGTATTTATATTTTTTCTAGGAATTTGGGGGAAAGAGGTTTATTTTGTTTTCTCTTTGCTAGAAACAATTAAAGGAAGTTGTTAAAATCTATCTATTACTGACATTTGTTCAAGCTTCAAAACACAGCAGAAAAATGGGCAGTCACAGAAGCAGAGCTGGTAAGAATTGTTTTGCATAAAGGTAAGTTTTTTAGTAAATGCCAAATTCAAAAGCAAAGTCACTTTGATAAATGCAAATTATAACACAGGATAAGTTTCCTGTCTATTTGGATAATAGGCTGCTTCTAGGTGGAAACACGAAATATGAACTTGACTAAAAAGCCAAGAGAAAACCAGCACAGGGAATTTGAAAGGAGAGTAGCATAATTAAATGGGCTTTACATTGATTTTTGCATTAAATGTTTAATTATTTTTTATAGCATTGACATTTTAGTTTATGAACAATTAACACAATATTTTCTTACTTAGATTTCTGATTATGAAACACCAGCCCCATTTTAATGGATGTAATAAATTAGCAAAGGGCATATGTTGTTTGCTAATGCACAGTGTAATTTCTGTAAATTTTTATGGATATAATCAACATAACTGAGTAATAGGATGACAGAAAAATAATGTTTCTGAAGAGACTTAGAGGAGAATCTGAATTATTCAATTTTCTCCTGCTAAGAGCCAGATTACACAGGGAAACGGAAGTTTCTAAAACTCTTGGAGTCAATTGCCATCCTCTCCTAATGATTTGATACATAATCATAGAATCATAGAATCATTTTGGTTGGAAGACACCCTCAGGATCATCGAATCCAACCATAACCTAACTCTAGCACTAAACCATGTCCCTAAGAACCTCATCTGCACACCTTTTAAATGCCTCCAGGAATGGTGACGCCACCACTTCCCTGGGCAGCCAGTTCCACTGCTTCACACCCCTTTCTGTGAAGAATTTTTTCCTAATATCCAATCTAAACTTTGCCTGGTGCAACTTGAGGCCATTTCTTCTTGTCCTATTACTTGCTACTTCCATGCTAAACAGCCCCAGTTCACTTAACCATTCCTCACATGACTTGTGCTCCAGACCCCTCACCAGCTTTGTCGCCCTCCTCTGCATTCTCTTCAGCACCTCCATGTCTTTCCTATAATGAGGTGCCCAAAACTGAACACAATATTCAAGATGGGGCCTCACCAGTGCTGAGTACAGCAGCACAATCACTTCTCTAGTCCTGCTGGCCACACTATTCCTGATACAAGCCAGGATGCTGTTGGCCTTTTTGGCCACCTGGGCACACTGCTGGCTCATATTCAGCCAGCTATCAATCAACAATCCCAAGTCCTTTTCCGCCAGGCAGCTTTCCAGCCACTCTTCCCTGAGCCTGTAGCACTGCATGGGGTTGTTGTGACCCAAATGCAGGACCCGGCACGTGGTCTTGTTAAACTTCATAAAATTGGCCTCAGCCAAACGATCAAGCCAGTCCAGATCCCTCTGTCTGGCCTTCCTAGCATCCAGCAGATCAACACTCCCGCCTAACTTGGTGTCAT
Organism: Caloenas nicobarica; assembly: GCF_036013445.1. NCBI lineage: Eukaryota > Metazoa > Chordata > Aves > Columbiformes > Columbidae > Caloenas > Caloenas nicobarica. The sequence goes on along the minus strand of NC_088284.1, from coordinate 41,914,397 downwards.
CTGCAAACTTACTAAGGGTGCACTCAATCCCCTCATCCAGATCATCGATAAAGATGTTAAACAGAACTGGCTCCAATCCTGAACCCTGGGGAACACCACTCGTGACCGGCCACCAACTGGATTTGATTCTGTTCACTGTTCATGTCCATCTAGGCCATGAGCTGCCAGCTTCTCCAGTAGAATGCTGTGGGATATGGTGTCAAAGACCTTACTGAAGTCTAAGTACACAACACCCACAGCCTTTCCCTCATCTACTAGGTGGGTCACCCTCTTGTAGAAGGAGATCAGGTCAAACAGGACCTGCCTTTCATAAACCCATGCTGACTGGGCCTGATCACTTGGTTGTCTTGTATGTGCCTTATACAGTTTGCAAAACTGAGACTTCCAGCTGTGTGAGAGTAGACATCTTTATTCTGCTCCAAAGTCATCTTTCTGTAAGTGTCTGGGCTATTAAAAGGAGCACTTATTCAGAGAAATAAAGCTACTAACAGCAAAATATTAATGGTAATAGGAAGGAAATTCTGCCAAGTTAATCAAGAGGATTATTCTAGGTATCTGTCCCTGAAAATTACCTTGAACAGTTACATTGCAAAGCACTGAACACTACTTTTATGAAAATAAAAACAAGCTTAGATTAAGTACGTAGTAAAATCCTAAACTGCTGACTTCTTGAAGCATTTGACTACAATGGTTTCCTAAAAAATTTTGATACCAACAAAAAATCTCCATTTACCCTGGATAAATATCCCACATATGAAACTACCAGACGGAAACCCTGTTTTCCTGCTGAACCATGAAAAAAGAGATATCTAAAGAATAAGTTGTATTCTGTTTGATTTAGCTTCATTCCTTGTGGACAGAAAAAATCTTGTAGGGACTGGACCACATCAACTTTTCAAGAAAGGAATTAGTTATAGAACTGCCTGTCAAAATTGAAAACAAGAAGCTCATTGAAATTTCAGTGAAGCCCTTCTCACAAGCTGAAGGCATGAGAGACAAAGACCAAGGATTGGATTTCCCATCTGGTCAGTAAGAAATACTACATATTTGACACAATCGGGATTTATGAGAGATGAACACCTTACTAATCTCTCATTCCTTTAGAAGACCATAATAATATTGGAACAAGACTCCAGGTGAAATACCAGTTGCAGCTAACACTGCACTGAAGTGTGTACCTGTTTCAAAAAATCCTTTGTCAACTGTCAGACACTGGGAAATTTCTAGGTGCAGTTCTAGTCTAACTTACTGCCTGCAGAGCTTTTAATATGTGTTGTTTTTTTCTTTTAGGCAAGTTATAATTTCCACGTTATAAAAACCCTCAAACCCCTATAAGATACATATCTTTTAGATGCTCACAGAGGCTTTCATATGAATAAGAAACTGGAAGTGCTGAAGCTGTTTATTTGAGAAGGTGAGAGATAAGGGTCATGTCTAAGCATTTTTTTTTCTTTTTTTAGGTTATTTTTGTAGTTGTTGGACTGTGCTTATGGTAGTTCTAAAACTCAATGGGAACTCAGCTTTGACTCCATTTTTGGTTACATTTTTCAGACATAAATATCATAATGTCTTGATGAGTCTACAATGTTAGATTTTATAGCCTTGTAGAAGAAATGCACCCAATTCTTGGAGGAAAACACTTAAAGAGAATCAAAGGTGACATTTTCCAAGGTGGTTCAACCTGCTTTCTTCTAATGCTTTTTTTGCTGTATGGTCTCAGTCCAGTTTGCTCATTGGCTTTCACACAGCCATTTCTTTGCGAGATCAGATGGTCTTTAACTTAGCTGCATGGTGTTACAGGACAGCACAGGTCAAGATTTTTTCTTCATGTGTGTCTCTACAATGTCATTGGTTTACCCACCAGCAAGAGAAAGTGGTTTTGAACAGTTTTGCATCCACTTTGCATGCAAAAATATCCAGGTGCATAATGAGTACCCAGGTTTGTACAGCTGCTCCTTACATTAATTCATTTTGGAATGAAATAATTTCACTGGGTTTTGTGAAGGAGCTCAAACTGTGACCATTTCATCAGATAGATGGTGTAGAGTGGCAAAATCAAAGATCCGCATTTCTCTGAAGTAGGAACTTTAAAATTCCCATCTCTCTGCCATACAGCCAGAAGATGGGAAGTCCTGGGAGACTAGTAGAGCTGTCAGTTCTCAGAGCTCCTTTGATTGTTTCAAAACAAAATTTGTTTGGAATCTACTTTTTGGAAAATGAAAAAAAATGGACAGAATGCAATATTACTTATCATTGTACTCAGAATAAAGTAACCATTCTTGAGAGTTCCTTACAGAAACACCCCTTTCAATCAATGTCTGTGAAGTCATAAATGTGATGCAAACTTACAGATAACAGTTGTTCACTACTTACCATAACCCCCCCTAACGTAAGACGACAGACCTCAAAGGAAGGCATTTTCTACCTAGCATAACATGAAAACCGATTACCAGACATTTTGCCACAGGATGTTGTGCCTGAAAAACATATGCACTTAACAAATTCAGAAAGCAAAAATCCATTGATATGGGATAACCATGGGAACAGAAGACCATAGTAGAAATTCTGACTGAGGAACTGTCTGTACTTGCCTGTTTCTACCTTTTCTTTACAGATCCAGTAGCTGCCAGTGTCTGGGATGGCATACCTGAGCAGAAGCAGCTTTGCTCTTCTTTTCTTATGGCTAGGCTGTCCCAGAAAGAACAGAGTCACTGTGAAGGAGAGAAGGAGGATATTTGCTGGAAATAGCAAGAAACCTGGAACCAGATCTTATTGCAAGACCATCTGCTTTTCATTGCAAAAGCATGAAGGAATCTTAGAATGTTTAATGAAGCTGTTTAATGAAGCTATGGCTGTGTTTAAAGCACACACTTGAATATCTTATTAAAAACCAAGAGCAAATGTAACCAGAAACTCCAGTTTTAATGATCCATAAGCTCTAGTTCAGGTTGAAATAATTTTTTTTACCTTATAGTAAGAAACAAAAGAATGGAATAATGCTGATACATAAAAAAAGAAAATCATTATGTCGAAAAGAATAAGGTCCTTACTTTTTCCTGGGAATATAAAATGTGTAAGTTTCTTATTAAGGGCTAAACTTTCAAAGACTTTAACCTATCAGGTGTCAGTCCAGGTTGTGTAATTCTAAAACTGTAGCCATATTTTACTGCATTAGAATAAGAATATATGTTTAAATATAATTATGTGCTTTATTTGTGTTAGTTAAGCATGAAAACTTATATAAATTATCAGGTGGATCATCCCTCACACACATTGACACTGCAGTTGCTAAAACATTGTTTCAGTTTGGTTTTGGTTTTTATATTTGCTTCAGATAAATAGCTCCAGTTTTTGTGTTTGAATCAACAGTCAGAACAATGTCACATCTGAAACAGGGTTTTCTGGGGGTTTTTTTCTGTATGATATGGAAAATAAAGAATAAATTACTTAATCAAATATAAAAGAAAATCAGAAAATTAATATTTAATTAATTATCAGTGTTTTATTTGTAACGTTTCATGAAGGCTCTGAAGAAATATATTGGTATAAAGGATAGTATAGCAATTCTTGTGATGATGGGCTTCATTAAAATATAATTTATTTCAGTAACCTTTATACTCCTCAGATCAAAAAGTAATGGTATGTAACAAGTTAGGATCCACTGCCTGTATATGTCCGAAAGAAGAGGTTTATTATTATTAGAAAAATACATTAAGATGACAAATTATTAAACATCCCTCTTGAAAAAAACCCAAACCAAACCAACACACACACAAACACAACACAACAAACCAGTTGGTTTCTCTGTTTTGAATGGAATAAATTTTTCAGAATTTTTCCTACGTGTTTTTTCAATCTCTGAGGGCTTTTGTAGCACACCTCAAAGAAATATCTACAAAATACAATAGGACCCTGAATTAGACGTAGCAATACGTGAACAGTAATCAAATGGAAAATGGTACATCAGCAACAAACCTATCTTAATCATTCAGCACCTTCCACAAATGATCAGATCATTGCACAAATGGAGTGTATTAAACTTTCTCATTTTATCTTGCTTGAAGTAATTAAAGAGAATGTAGTGTGAAAGCTAATTAAAGGGAAAGTCTAAACAACAGCAAAGGCTAATGAATTTTAAGCAGCATTGGCAGATAAGGAGTGTGGAAATTTTTCAGTTTTTTAATTTAATGCATGTGGACACTGAATACTTGTTCAAATGATATTTTCTTGGGCGCAAAATAGAATCTATATCCTGTGATACAGAAACACCTATAAATCACAGCAGTTCACTTCTGTTGATTTTTCTCTACAATATCATCAGTGACAGTACTGGCAAGCACCTGAGCAGTACTAGTGGGGCTTATTGTATCACTGGTACTGCAGCCACAGATCACGCACATCTCCTCCTCCAGTCCTGGGTCTTAGATACATCATTCCTGAACCCATGGTCACACACATCAGGGGTGCAAGCTGGTTCTCTGAGATACCCTCCTTGGATAAAGCCAAGAGGTCAGGGTTTGAGTTGTTTTGGTAACAAAATATTGTCAGGGTAGGACCTGGTGCTTTCCAATCTGGTCATGTTTTGAACCTTGTTCTACAGAGGATTAAGTATTTGTCACTCATGTAGAGAACATGGCAGCAGTTGCAGGTAAAAACTGCCTGAGAGAAAACAGGCTTCTGATCCTTATGACAGAAGTGAGAGCAAGGAATATTGCCAGCTGGTTTTGTGTGGCATTTTACACACTCAGTGCATAAAATTTGACATATTACCTCCTTTAAGAACAACAACAAAAAAGAACTAAAAAAAAATCTATGCATTTTAGTGGTATAAAATACTTACCACAAAGATATTTCCTATGCAAACTATTTTAGCTATCAGAATTATGTTACATATATACAAAATCAAAAGATCTTAAAATTAAAACTTAAAAAAGCAATGGTGTTACATTGATGCTTTTATGATAGAACCAAAAATCTTTTCCTTTAAGGTGCAAAGACTTTTTTATTAGTTTTAGTATCTTTTAACTTGGACTAGGCAAGAGACTATGTGTATGGCATGTCTCAGTCATGTCATGTAAATAAGGAATGACAGAGTGTTTAGACAAGTTTTTGGTGCTGCCTTTTAGAAAATCAAATGACTGGGAGAGGATGACAACAAACTCTTAATGGTTTGGTTTAGAAACTTCAATTACTCTGTGTAATCTTGCTCTTAGCAGGAGTGCACTTTTGAAACAAAACTCCTAACTGTCCCCATTTAGTATGTTTTAATTCACATCACTGAATGACAAAGGTGCAAACGAGACAGAAGATGCCTTCTGAGAAGGCATCTAAACGGCTCCAACACTGATGGTTATTTAGTCCTTGGAACCAGCGTGGAGCTAGTCTGAGGTAAACTCCTGAAATGCATGTAGTATGGACAGTGGAGCATCAATTGTCTTTTTTTTAAATCTTCTCTACAAATGCACTCTATTTGCGAAGGTGAGCATAACTTTAGAAGCCTAAATTCAAAATCTTACAACTAACAGGCATTGCAAGCTGTGGATTTGTATGATATAGACTTACAGAAATGTTCAAAATGTTGTATGTATTAGGCTTTCCTGATGTAAAGAAACATAACATCAGCCTAATCTCATGGGTTAAACAGGTCATCTCTGTGGCAGTTGCACTCACCCAGATAAGGCCCAAAGCTTCCAATAGCTGATGGCTCTTTAGCACCTATTGCGCCTCACTGCAGCTGTCCCAACGTACACACCTCGGTTGATGCCGACCTCATGTCCCCCCAACCCGGGGCTTGGTGACTCCAGTCACACCTCACCCTGGCTAGGTCAACAGACAGGGTCCTCAGCCAATGAGGTGTCCCAAGCCCAGAGAAGCTTCTGGACCATGCTCGTAATGACCACAGACAAATCTGACCCAGCTATAATGGCAGCCTGAGAAAGACCTCTTTGGAAAGGTCTCCTCAAAGCAGTGAGACTGTGAATGAAGACTTCCCCTTAAATCAAGGACACCTCCTAAGAAGAATTTCTAGGACTAAGAGCCCTTACCTTCTCCTTGGTGATTATATCTCTGGATATATCCTTGACTGAGTCCTTTACCCTGCCCCCTCTGCCCCAGACAATGGATTCTTGGTACCCTTGATTGAGAGAGGTTTGTCTCTTCAGTGAATGTGTGCATGCTGTGGATCATCATTTTTGTGTGGTCATATGGTAATAATATACCCAACTGGTATATTGAACCTGCAGTTTATTAAATGTTGCTGATTGATTTCAGATTACCCCCACCGTTTGTGTTGGTTTCTGTTGTTTGGTTTTGGTTCTGAATTAAAGTTCATTTAAGCTTACATTTGCTTGGAGTTGTTTTGGGGTGCATCCGTGACGATCTCCTTGAGGGAAAAATATTGTAACACTAATAGAATAGCTACACTATCTCAATTAGATGCTGAATAGTTACTTCTTTCTGAAGCAAAAGATAGTATCCAAGAGGGCTCTTTCTGCCTTATAAGGGTCTGGAGCCGAAACTTGGCTAGCTCCAGAGAATACAGTGCTGCAGTGATTTGAAAGATCTGTTAATTAACTAACTTAACAGAAATGTGAACTATGTAAGAAGTCAACTAAGTAGAAGTTATAGTAGTGCATAACCTTTAGTTATCCCAACCTTTGTGGTTTTGTACACATCTCACAAAGTACTTCAAACGTAAGTCCTGCAGCCAGGATAGAGGGCTCAGAAAAGCAGGCGGGTTTTCTTGTTGGTTTTTTGTTTTGTTTGGTTTTGGTTTGTTGTTGTTTGTTTGGGTTTGGGGTTTTTTTGTTTGTGTGGTGGGTTGTTTTGTTTTGTTTTGTTTTTGGTTTGGTTTGGTTTTTTTGTTGGGTTTTTTTTTGGCTGCACTTAAAAAAATTATCTGGTTCTTGTGCTTCCCCCAAGGTTTTTCACAGCAATGCTCATTGAGAGTCTCTGTTTCTCCAAAAGATAACAGGCTTTGGAAATAGAAAGGAAATATTTAAGACAGTCAGCTGCCTGAATAGCAGAACACTATTAAAGAGTGATACATTGCAGACATAGTTGCAGATACACATTGAATGGTTTACCAACAGCTTTTCAGAAATCCCACCAACTCGAGGTGGCAGTCCCTCCAGATAAGGCATCACAAGAGCTCTGACATTGAGTCTGCTGTTCCTCTGCACTGCTCAGACTTACTCCTCTCATCCGGTGTGTTAAATCAGCTCAGCTGGGGGATGGGAAAATGCAACTAGGAGGCCTATAATAAACAGCTGAAGTAACAGGATGGAGAGAAGTTCAAATATGCTGTTTCAACTGTTTCCAGTGTTATTGCATAACACCAAGAGGGAAGTTTCTTGACACTGAAAGAGGACCTAGGAATGCTTTACTTGTCCTCATTCTCAAGAGTGACAAGTCTTCTTGCCCACTTGATGATTAATGACTAAATCCTTGTTGTATCAGACAGTGAGACTCTCTCTTTCCTCATTCAGAAAATGCCTAAAAAAAGACCCAGGAGGTCTCCTCGTCCCTGGCCTGCTCAACGTTCCATACAAAATGGGAACCTGACACAGCTCTAGACTTCAGTGCATGTCACCAAGGTGGTTTTCAAACCCATCACACAGTAAGAGCCCTTGTTGTATTCAGGTGCAGAAAGTAAAGGAGAGTGGAAGTGGGGGACAGAGAGGAAGCTGTGGGTTCAAATTTCCCTATGCAAAAGAATAAATGGCAAAGGTAAAATGGTACAGCTGTTAAATACTGGATAAAACGTGTGCCTGTTGCTGCTAGAAGTGTTTTCAGAGAAAGGCCCGGCATAAACATCTGACTTCAGAAGGGAGTTTAGGACAGTGCTAGATGTCCTCTGAGGTAAAAGTGGTGGCTAATCTGGAGATAGAGAGGGCTGCAGTCAGATCTTGCTCCTCAGGGTTTTTATTAAGCCAATTAACTCTTAATTTCCTGCTGTTGACTGTTGTGGACCACCTTCTGAGACAAGGAGAGACCTATGGATGTCATCTGTGTAAACTTCTATAAGACCTCTGATATGGTCCCCCACAATATTCTTAGCTCTAAATTGAAAAGATATGGGTTTGATGGATGGACTGTTAGATGGATAAGGAACTTGCTGGATGGCCATGCCAAAGAGTTACAGTCAATGGTTCAATGTCCAAGTGGAAACCAGTAATAAGTAGTGTCCCTCAAGGGGCTGTATTGGGGGAAATGCTATTGGATATTTTCATCAATGACACAGACAGTGGGACTAGAGAGCACCCTTAACAAGTCTGCAAATTACACCAAGCTGAGTGGTGTAGTTGATTCCCTTGAGGGAATGGGATGCCATCCAGAGGGACCTTGACAATCTCGAGAAGTGGACCCAATGTGAATCTCATAAAGTTCAACAAGGCCAAATGGAACATCCTGCAGCTGGGTCAAGGAAACCCCCAGTATCAATACAGGCTGGAGGACTAGGTGATTTAGCGCCTCCCTGCCGAGAAGAACTTGGAAATACAGGTGGATAGAAAACTGGACATAAGACAGCAACATGTGCTTACATGCCAGAAAGCCAGTCATATCCTGCGCTGTATAAGAAGTGTGGCCAGCAGGTCGAGGGAGGTGATTCTCTCCCTCTACTCTGCTTTCATGAGATCACTGCATCCAGCTCTGGGGTTCCCAGTAAAAGTAAGATATGTACCTGTTGGAATGGGTCCAGAGGAGGGCCACAAAAATGATCAGAGGTCTGGAACACCTCCACTGTGAAGAAAGGCTGAGAGAGTTGCAATTGTTCAGCCTAGAGGAGGCTCTAGGCAGACCTTATTGCAGCCTTTCAATATATAAAGGGGGCTTAAAAGAAAGATGGAGCCAGACTTTTTACCAAGGCCTGTAGTGAGAGGACAAGGAACAATGGGTTTAAACTAAAAGAGGTTAGATTTAGATTGGATGTAAGGAAGATATTTTTTTACAATGCATTAAGAGACACTGAAACAGGTTTCCCAGAGAAGCTGGGGATGCCGCATCATTGGAAATGTTAAAGGTCAGATGCAGATGGAGCAACCTGATCTAGTGAAATATGTCCCTGTCCATGGCAGGGTGGGTTGCACAAGATGATCTTTAAAGGTCCTTTCCAACCCAAACTATTTTATGGCTATATCTTCATATGCACAGATAGAGCCTGTATGCAGGATCAGGTGCAATTTCTCCTGACAGCAGAGTATCCCAAACATGAAAGGTATCTCAAACGGACCACGTAAGGGATTGATTTACTAACTAAATACAGAAAAAGTCTATGTAATATGATTTTTTTTCCTATTTCAGTTTTAATTTGGATTAAGTCCACTGCCGTGAATCACTAATCCAGTAATGCTCCCAGTTATCTAAAACCCATGTATTTTCATGTTTTGATGTCACCAAAATTTTCCAGACAAATGAACTAGTCCAATAATGAATCCTTTGAGGGAGTCATATTTCCCTGAGTACTATTCACCACTTTATATGCATCGACTTGATCTGCAGCATTGGAAATCTAATAGGACATAAAATAAAAGCTATAATGAAATGCAAGACATTGTTCACACACTTTTCTGGTCATTTTTGTTAGCTAAATGTCTGTGGAGAATTTAAACCGTATGACTTTTTAATAACTTAGATGTTATTATGGTCAGAATGTATTTCTAACTAGTGCAGAAGAACAGAGGTTACTTAATAGGTACCTGTACATCATGGTTTTTAACATGGTCAAAGTGACCACTTTCTCCTGCTACTAGTCATATTCATGATGCTAATACTGTGCATTACTTAATATATAGGCTGATGTAATAATTTCAGTCCTTTGTACCAGCTGTATTCCAGAAGTGTGATTGTAATTTTGATAGTGCTTCCTCAACTCTTGAGTTACAGTAACATGATTAATTAAATTGTGTGACTATTACAATTTACAACAACATCTGGAAGATAAACTGCATTTAAAATGAAATTGTATTAAATCTTGTCAGTTTTTCATGAACTTGGGTACACTGTTCTGTTAGAACTTCTCAATGATACTTTATTATACTATTTAAATACATATTTTTTAAAAGTTTCATTTAACAAAAGGTCACGAATCAGCTTTATTCTATTAAATACAGGAATGAAATTCAAAAAGCCCAGCAGACGGAATGTTTCATACGTAGTCTGATGGCATGGGTGGTTTCACAGAAATATGACACACCCTGTATCATAAATAAGTTTAATATATTTTGGGAGTAAAGTGTCCTAATCACACAGTAAAATAAACAAATGGCTCCCTGGTAGAGCAGAGTCCTTGACAAGAGGTTTTATCTTCTTTCGTCTTTACACATCTGGCAACTCTTGCTGAAGATTTTGAGGATGCTTTATTCTCTCTTCTCTCTTCTGTTACCACCAGAAAACTACACCTTCCTGTCCTAAAAGTACAGTGTCTTTCCAGGTGGCTAAGTCATCAATGGCTCTTTTAGGTAGGTAGCAAGATTCTATTGATAGTTCCTCAGCTGTCTGCTAAAAACTCTTACAATAGCGTGAATCCTAGACCAACTTTTGCAGTTTCTATGAGAAATCTTTTGTCTGCATGCTGCTGTGGGTATCAAGATCAAGACCACTAATTTCTTTAAGTAAATCTTATCACTGATTTTTTTTTTCCCAAACATTTTCAAAATGTTTTCCCTGTAATTTGTGAAGTCATATATTTGGAATGTTCGGATAACCATGATGTATACATAATGGGATGCTTTTGTATTGTAAAAGTTTCACAAATTTTGCTGAAATGACAGTTATCCAAAATAACACTTGTAAGACTTGGTTGAAATAAAGATGCTACAGCAGTCAGGGAAGAAAAAAAAAAGAGCTTAGGCTATAAATGTCTTGGTTAAGTTGGAGGGCTAAAAATATTATTGCTGATACTAAATATTACTCATGGATATTGGAAAGATTTGAAAACTCTCCCACTATACTGTGCAGATCACCGCTGCAAAGATGACATATTTAACACCCAGAACCCTGGAACAGATTGGGAGACTGGACCATTGGTTAACAGCATCCGAGTTGTCTTGCTTTGAAGTTTTAGTACTCACTGTCAGGCATAGCAAGCAGAAATATGTGTACTCATGTACAGAATTAAGATTAGACTAGAGCCCTTTCCTGTCACAGAAGGCAAGAATAAATTGTCTGTTCAGTTATTTATTTGTTTAATAAGATTTCAGTGGATGATAAGCAGAGGTCTGACTGAATAAAAAGATCACCTCTTTGCAGAGGATCAGCATAGGACTTATACAACACACAAGTTCATGTTAAGGCTTTATATGGGATTAATACAGATCTAGCACTGTCACTGAGAAATTTTGTTTGGTTTTGCCATTTGCCTTGTATCTTCTTATTTGTGCTGCTGAAAAGCACTAATACAGTTTCTGTTTTGATATGCATGGTATTCTCTGTAATTGCAAAGGCCACAATTATGAGGGAAGAACCAACATCTAGATTGATTTGAATCTTACAGCACATTTCAGACTGCAGTCCATCATGGTTGTAAAGTCTATCCATGTGCCAAATTTTTTCTTTTTAATTTCATTTTTAATTTAGGAATCACTTTTGGGGGGTTTTGTTTGGTTTTGCCCAATATTTAATTTAACTAAGGAAATAGCTAATAGACCTAGGAAGAGTAATTTCTAATCATTCATTAAATTTGAAGTAATTGTGTTTAAACATCTCTGTTTAGAAAATACAAGAAAAACCTATACACAATGAGCTATGACAGATTAGTAATTCAGTGATAGAATGATACTTTGTGGAGTTCATCATCATGATGAAACAGCCTCAGTGGAAGAACAGTACTATGTAAATAATGAAAGGTTGGATCTGAAATCTAGTTTTGAAAGCCACCATAAGTTATTATATGAGATGCTTGTCTGATAAGCGCTTGTAGACAGCAATAATACTGGGTTTTGCCAAGAAAGTGGTTGAAGCAGTTTCAAAGAAACCTCAGTAAAAATATTCCTGCAAAGGCTTTGATAGTAAGTGATCACACTGAGGTGATTACCAGGCACAATAATTTCTTTAGTGTTATGTTCCATCCATTTCCTTGGAACTGCTCGTGTGTTTAAAAGAGTCAAAACAGATGCAGAAGGATCTGAAGAAGACAAGCTTTGCATATATTTTCACTGAAACATTTCACTGTAATTCTCCCAAGTTCCCCAAAGCTGGACAGTCAAACTCTCTCTGTGGAAGAAACAATTCAAGTAATGTTCTTCCACTGCTCTGTTTAACAGGGATGAATTCCATATTTAAAAATCTTTCTGTGTATTTAAAAATGAGTCACCTTTGAACCACACACATCTTTCTTGTTTGTGTACACGTGGAAGTCGAAAGCATGTCCAGGTACAGTTTGCACTTTAAAGCTCTGTGTAAATTGATACAGGCCCAGCATTTTACACAAAATGTCAAGCTCTGAATTTGCTCATTCTGTTTCAAAACACAAGAGCCTTTTTATTTTTTTTTTTCTGAAAAGGTCATATTTCTTGGAAACAGCTGAAATGTGAATTTTAAGCAGCCAATACCAGTTTGAAATTGGAATGGGAGGAGTGGGTGCTATATTCAAGTAGTATTTTGCTTCTCCCATTCTTTTGCACACTAAATGAGGATAGATGTTTTGATTACAACGCATTATATGATGTCCTAACTAGATTTCTTTTTTCTTTTCTTTTCTTTTCACCTGGCTGTATTCTATATGGCTGAAGTGTTATGAAATAGCTTTGCTTCTGCATCATGCTTACCTTGACACCGACTGATAGTAGCTTGGTGATTCACCTGCTGATGGCTGGGATACAAAACAACAGGCAAGAAGGGTACCAAAGAAAAAATGTAAATGACTTTATTAAAGATATCTAAATCTAGGGTATAGATTTAATCTGTAAATATGTGATAACACTAATTATTCTGTCCTAAACTTATATTCATAAGGTCTTTATAAATACTCTCCTGCCAACCCCTGCATAACCTACAACCTGAAATACACGCAGAAGCTAAGTGCATTTTCTGCCTGATGCACACAAATGTATGCTTTTTGTTTCAGATGCTAATAAAGAGACTAATGTATGCCGCAAACAATACAAGATATAGATTAAGAATATGTGGTTATATGTTCTGTTGAAAAAGAATCATCACAAAGGTAAATGCATCCAGTGCTTAGATTTTTTTTTTTTTCTGATTTCTTAGCTGGGATTAAAGTTTACCCAGAACAAAAGAACGGTGAGCTGCAGTCACAAAGAGACCATGGATATCTAAATACACCTCCAGGCCGTGTACGCTGATTTGTCGTCTGTACACTAGTGTCCACCATGCCTTTTAATCCTTGTTGCCTGGCATAAGCAACTCCCTGGGCTTCAAGGAGTGCTAAGTGTGACAGTTATGCTGTCTGAAAGGTGCAGGTCTGGGACCCCAGGAGAATTGCACTATCTGTGCTAATTTATTGCCAGTATGGGTATCTCTCGTGCAGTGCTGCATGGTATCACATGGACTTGCCCTTTTTCCTGTGTTCATTTCAGGGACCCCTGACCTCGAGCTTGCAGCTGTGCACGCTGTCAGGTGGCTGGCCAAACACACAGAATTGAGGTACTTCTTTATTTCACGTCTGTGCAGCTCCACAAAGCTAGTGGAGTCATTACAACTTAAAATAATGAATCCTGCCCTGCAATTGCTAAATTGAGTGCTAAATGTGGCTCATTTGCATGCACACTGGGTAAAGAACCCTGGTTTTACAACACTAACACACCTTGGCTGTCACACTGCTAATATTTATACATCCTGGGCAACAGTTACCAATATTTTCACAATTATGCTTAGTCACCCTTGTTCATATTTGTTCTTGTGATGCCTTCCCTCTACTGAAATTTACAGGTGAGGAAGGGGCTTTTTGTGTTAGGAGGCTTTCCCTACCCGACAGCAGCTTTTTTACTATGTTAATTTGAGTAGTTATAGTGATTCTACTTCTAGTGATTCTCACTTCAGCTTTGTCAGCAGCCTGTTCCCTTCATGCTTATCTTGGCGTTCCCTTCGTGCTTATCTTGGCGTTTCCTTGCTTGGCTAATTAATGGCATCATCCTATTCCTCCTTTCAGGGCCATGTCTTGTTAACTATTTTATACAGGTTGATTAACGTCATTTGTCTTTATTTATCATATACTTCCAACACCCTGACTCTCATTCTCTGCTTTTAACTCTGGTTGAGGCACAGCAAGTACTTTGTTCACCTCACTTCTTTCCATCCAAATGTTCAAGACTGAACAGGAGCTAAAAACCACTCTTCTGTTGACATGGAGGAGAGCCCAGAATAAATATTGACACTGAAATCGGTGGGTTTGGATGAGAATTTTAAGGACATGCTTGAACTTTTTTACATTTGTGGGCTGCTGTATGTCTTCCCTGAATAGGCATCACTGTAATCAAGTTTTGCAATCTCATTGTTTCACAGCAAATTGCCACCACTAAACTCTAAGAACTGTGCTAGAAAAGACCCTTTTGTGGATATTGCCAGAAAAATCTCAGCTTTTGTTCTCTCAACATTCAGATGTGAAAAAACAAAGCCAGGTGTTAACACTATAGAAATTCTGGGTCATGTGTAGATGCAATTGCAAAACTCTGAAGACCACCTCTAATTCCACGCTAACTAGACATAAAGATAGAAATAGTGTTTTCTGCTGGGAACTTACAAGAGGTGGGTTTTTTTGGTCTGGTTTGTTTGTTTGTTTGTTTGTTTGTTGTCCGTCCCCCGTCCCCCCCCCTTCCTCTAGAAAGGAATAGAAAGAATTCAGGGAAGGAAAGCATTCGTAGTATCAAGTAAAATTCTTCATTATTAAATCTCACAAGTCTCAGAATTGCATAGGATGAGCCGTTTCTTCCAATTTCCGTGATAAACCTGAGGGTGTCTTCCAACTGAAATGATTCTATTCTATGAATATTATAAAAAGCACATCTGTAAGTGCTTGGTAGTGAACATACATCTCTTTACTGTGTTGCTTTTATTTTCTGTGGAATGCAGATGTGGACCACAAACTGGCTGAAGGAAAGAAGCCAGAGAGTCGTGGTCAATGGGGCGGAGTCTGGTTGGAGGCCTGTATCTAGTGGAGTGCCTCAAGGGTCAGTTCTGGGGCCAGTATTATTCAATATATTCATCAACGACTTGGATGAGAGAAATGAGTGCACTATCAGCAAGTTTGCTGATGACACCAAACTGGGAGGAGTGGCTGACATGCCATAAGGCTGTGCTGCCATCCAGTGAGGTCTGGACAGGCTGGAGAGTTGGGCGGGGAAAAATTTAATTAAATATGATAAGGGAAAAATGTAGAGTCTTACATCTGGGCAGGAACAACCCCAGGTTCCAGTATAGGTTGGGGAATGACCTATTAGAGAGCAGTGTAGGGGAAAGGGACCTGGGGCTCCTGGTGGACAGCAGGATGACCATGAGCCAGCACTGTGCCCTTGTGGCCAGGAAGGCCAATGGCATCCTGGGGTGTATTAGAAGAGGGGTGGTTAGTAGGTCGAGAGAGGTTCTCCTTCCCCTCTACTCTGCCCTGGTGAGACCGCATCTGGAATATTGTGTCCAGTTCTGGGCCCCTCAGTTCAAGAAGGACAAGGAACTGCTGGAGAGAGTCCAGCGCAGGGCAACAAAGATGATTAAGGGAGTGGAGCATCTCCCTTATGAGGAAAGGCTGAGGGAGCTGGGTCTCTTTAGTTTGGAGAAGAGGAGACTGAGGGGTGACCTCATGAATGTTTATAAATATGTAAAGTGTGAGTGTCATGAGGATGGAGCCAGGCTCTTCTCGGTGACAACCAATGATAGGACATGGGGCAATGGGTACAAACTGGAACACAGGAGGTTCCACTTAAATATGAGAAGAAACTTTTTCACAGTGAGAGGGTGCCAGAGCACTGGAACAGCCTGCCCAGGGAGGTTGTGGAGTCTCCTTCTCTGGAGACATTCAAAACCTGCCTGGACGCCTTCCTGTGTAACCTCATCTAGGTGTTCCTGCTCCAGCAGGGGGATTGGACTAGGTGATCTTTTCAGGTCCCTTCCAATCCCTAACATTCTGTGATTCTGTGATATTCGTCACTCAGTGTTTTAATTCAGGAGGGGAGAAGTGGGAAGATCTCACACAAGTGTTTTAGGATTGTGGAAAACATGATAAATAAATATCAGATGGCTCATCCTGTAATTTCATAACCCACATGCATACAGAAGATGCATACAGAAAGAGACAGTTTACTTAGCATATTTTCTTCTGTTGGAGGAGAGTCTGAATGACAATGCAGTCATTGGTCCCAGCCAGCACGGGTTCATGAGGGAAAAATCTTGCCTGATCAACTTAATTTCATTCTACAACATGGTTACCCACCTAGTTGACCAAGGGAAGCCTGTCGATGTGATATTTTTGGATTTCAGTAAAGCCTTTGATACTGTCTCTCACAGTATCCTCCTGGACAAGATGTCCAGCACACAGCTGGATAAACACACAATGCAGTGGGTGAGAAATTGGCTGATGGGCCAGGCTCAATGGGTTCTAGTAAATGGGGTTATGTCGGGCTCGTGACCAGTCACTAGTGGGGTTCCACAGGGATCCATCTTAGGGCCAGCACTCTTCAATGTCTTCATAAATGAGTTGGACACAGGTCTTGAGGGATTGCTAAGTTAAGTTTGCTCACAACAGAAAACTGGGAGGAGCTGTTGACACTCTTGAGGGCAGAGAGGCCCTGCAGAGGGGTCTGGACAACTTGGAGAACTGGACACTCACCAACCGCATGAAGTTTGACAAGGACAAGTGCTGGATTTTGCACCTGGGACACAGCAACCCTGCCTGTACATACAGACTGGGGAATGAGAGGCTGTAGAGCAGTTCCGCGGAGAGGGATTTGGGGCTTCTGGTCGACGTCAAGTTGAACATGAGCCAACAGTGTGCCCTGGCAGCCAAGAGGGCCACCCGTGTCCTGGGGTGCATCAAACACAGCATTGCCAGCCGGGCAGGGAGGTGGTTGTCCCGCTCTGCTCTGCACTGGTGCGGCCTCACCTGGAGCCCTGTGTGCAGTTCTGGGCGCCACAGGATAAAAAGGATATAAAGCTACCGGAGAGTGTCAAGAGGACTATGAAGTTGGTGAAGAGTTTGGAGGGGAAGCCGTATGAGGAGCAGCTAATGTCACTTGGTTTGTTCAGCCTGGAGATGAGGAGACTGACGGGAGACGCCATTGTGGTCTACAGCTTCCTCACAAGGGGAGGAGGAAGGGTAGGTGCTGATTCCTTCTCTCTGGTCACCAATGACAGAACTCGAGGGAATGGCAGGAAGATGTGCCTGGGGAGGTTTAGGTTGGACATTCAGAAAAGGTTCTTCCCCCAGAGGGTGCTGGAGCACTGGAACAGGCTCCCCAGGGAGGTGTCACAGCCCCAAGCCTGGCAGTGTTCAAGAAGAGACTGGACAACACCCTCAGACACATGGCGTGAACTGTGGGGTTGTCATATGCAGGGACAGGAGTTGGACTTGATGATCCTTGTGGGTCTCTTCCAACACAGGACATTCTATGATTCTGTGTTTCTAACAGTTATGAATAAATCTGTTTAAGCTCAAAAGAATTGTTTACTATTGGCATCAAAGACTCCAAGCTTAATTTCAGTGTTATATGAACTGTCAAAAGTCCATATAGCATGGCATAGATAACCTTCAAATATTAATCTTTTCTTAGATGACAAGCAAATGAGTGTGGAAGTTATTTAAAACCTCAGATAAAAACATAAGGCACACTTTACAAATAATTTCTTCAGTAAAGGTGCAAACTAGTGGAGAAAGGAACCTAAAAATATTAGAGTATGTGGTGAAAATAATAATAAACTGAGAACAACAACAATGTGAATTTGAAAGTCAGAACAACTGTCTTACAAATGGAACAAATCACCTAATAGTTGTAAATCTTTGTTGTACTCTATAATGAAAGATAGCTATGTATTTGTGCGTTATATTGACAATTTACTGTATATTTCTGTGCATACAGCTTGAAATCCTAATGAATTAAATAATAGAACTAAAATGGAACAACACCATCTCTGAATCTTGAAATAAAATAAATCTATAACATATGAACAACAACCTGGAATGAATCAATTAATTCAGTTCCTGGAAATCTACATGTGTGATGTTATTGAACCTATTATGAGCCCTCTGTAACAGTAACCCTAGATATCAGAAGGACGGGGCTTGACATCAATATAGGGCTGCAACAACACAATTTTAGGGTACTATTTTTCAAGCAACAGGTACAGTTAACTCTTATCTTGCCTAAATACTCTCTTGGGATACGGAATGTCTTGCGACTATCACTCTTCCTTTTTATGATGAACTAGTTTTATGTATATGCTCAAAAGTTAAAATGAGTAGTGACTAAGTTAGTAACTTCTGGAATATATCAGTGGATGCAGTAATATTTCAAGATACTTTCAAACATACTATAAAATTAGAGACAGTAGTAGGTAAACAAAAAGTTATAAAAAATTAAGAAAGAATAATTCTTTAGTTTGCACGGTGGCTTAGAATACATTCAGGAACAAGCATATATATTTCTTAGGTATCAGTTAAGCAATAACCTGAGAAACAGTTTGCATAGTCTAATTTTACACACAGAAAGCCCTGTTCATGGAAGCCAGTATAGCTATAGTAACACAGCTTGTAAAGTATGATGCAAAACTTCTTCTTTAGATGAAGTATATTTGATTTTGCAATGCTAAGTATATGTGAAAATAATAATAGAGATTATTTCTAGGAGATTTTTTTGTAACTAGTCGTTATAGTGCTTCTATACTGCATTTTGTCCAAATAACACTTATTACATAGTTTTAGTCAATACATCACGAGTAGAACATGTGAATTCTACCTTGGCTAAGACCAGATCATAAATTGTAGGAATTTTTCTTGATTCTTACTATTTTCTAGTCAGCACAAAATATAAATTTTTATTTCATATGGAGAGACAGAATTTTCTTTGCTTGACCTACAGGTACAGATCTGATTAAGTTTTTAGTCTGAAAGATATACTGTTTTAAAATAACGTTTCAACTTATTTTCAAAGTAACACCACCTGTCCTTTATTTTTAGCTTCTAAATTTAGGAAGCAACATCAAGCTCTATGGAAAAAAAAAAAAAAAAAACTACAGAATTAGTTTTTAAAAATATGCTGAATTATTCTCAATTAGGAAATTTTTTTTTAACCAAATTTACAGTTGGACCTAAGCTCACTCCTACTGAGAAGCCAAATTTACAGGACCTTCGGGCATCTTTCCACATGCTGATACAAACGCTGCAGAAGTTATACTGCTGCTACAGCACAGCACACTTAAAGTTTTCTCAAGCCTCACAGACTTAAATAAGAATAATTTTCATAAGCTTGAGATGACAAAAACAACCAAACCAAACCAAAAAATCCCCCAAAACCAGTGATCTCACTCTAAGATAAATGTGTTTCCAATATTAGATGAAATTTCCAAATGTAAACTCTTGCATCACATGAAACCACTCTTCCCTCACACTGGTCTTTCCACATTGTTCAGATACGCACTGGTCCAGGAAGTGAAAGAAGAGGCAAGACTTTCATTTCTCCTATATATCATTGTGGAAAGTCTTTTGCAGTCTGATCTGAAACTGTTGACTTCTCCCTTGCATTATGTCATTTTCTTCTGTTGCAGGAGATGCAAACAGGACAGAAATGAAATGAGGTGAAGTGTGTCAGTGGGAGATTACATGTTGAGGCATTAACCTCATCTGGGGTAAATCATCTTTTTTTCCAGCAAAGCTTACAGAGCACTGGGAACCTACCCAGGCTGAAGGACTGATCTGTGATGAGTAAAAATGCTAGAAGAAGTGGCTACTTAAATAACAAGGAGCATCCTTGCTAAAATCAGAATAATTGCCCTAGTAAGGATGAATAGTGCTGTAGACAACGTACAGCTAATGAAGTATCTGCTGTGTAACAGGACATGTCATAAAAGGCTTTCTTTTTCACTTCAGTCTACACATCAGAGGCTTCTACACCCCTGAGGAAGAAAGTAAGATAAAATTTACTGGGAGAAAAAAGTAGGATTAATTAACTTAGAACATCTAACACAAAATAAAGTAGTAAATTGACACTGCTTTGTAACTAACTAAAAATCCTGAAGGAAATATCATATGCAGTTCAGTTGGGCTTTATATATATGTTTATTTAATATATGCACATTTTACTTCAGACGTTTAGTGTTATATGTATGTATCAATGTGTTTTAAACCTATGAAACAAAATAGGTGCAAGTGCACATTCACAATTAGTAAAGTAAGAAACTAATTCCGTATCAGTTAGGAATTAACAAAACGAAGCACCTCTGGACTCAAAATAGAAAACCATAGAAAAAACTCGTCTGTGTTGTAGAGAACTTGATCTGAAACATGCTAACAGCAGCAGGAAGACAATAGTTTCCTAGTATGTCAGTTTCCTGAAGTTAAAGAACATTATATATCTTCTTAGTTATTCTGTATGTACTGCCCAGGAGTCCTGTGGCTCCATAGAAAATGTTTGGGAGAAAAAGCAGAAAAGCAGACCTTGGGAACCCTGTCAAGGAGTCATAGAACAAAGAAACAGTGGGTCATCAAAGCACACAGACATCATCTTTTGCTGTTGTAAGGGTAGAGGAATAAAACTCTGCAATTACAGGGTGTGGACATCTTCCAGTTCTCCAGAACTTCCCCCTTTTCCTTGCGATATCAATGCTTTAGAGGTCTCTCAAGTGAAGTTTTATCCTATTCCAGCTTAACTCTTTTTTGGGAGGTATCTAAACCCTCCATATCCAAATCTCTGAGGCAACTGTACAGGGGATTGTAGAATAACGTATTTCCTGTCTAGACAGCCATTTGTCCTTATCACATTCAATATTTAAAACTGTGTTATTTCTAGATTTTGAATGTCTGTAAATTTGCAGAACTGGAACAGTCTCACTTTAAAAGTTAATACTAAATTCATGTATGTACAAACAAAAGCTGAGCTGCCAATATATAAATACGAAATCACAGAATCACAGAATCACAGAATGTTAGGGATTGGAAGGGACCTCAAAAGATCATCTAGTCCAATCCCCCTGCCAGAGCAGGAAAACTTAGGTGAGGTTACACAGGAAGGCGTCCAGGCGGGTTTTGAATGTCTCCAGAGAAGGAGAATCCACAACCCCCCTGGGCAGCCTGTTCCAGTGCTCTGTCACCCTCACTGAGAAGAAGTTTCTTCTCACATTTAAGTGGAACCTCTTGTGTTCCAGCTTGAACCCATTACCCCTTGTCTTACTGTTGGTTGTCACTGAGAAGAGCCTAGCTCCATCCTCGTGACACCCACCCTTTATATATTTATAAACATTAATGAGGTCACCCCTCAGTCTCCTCTTCTCCAAGCTAAAGAGACCCAGCTCCCTCAGCCTTTCCTCATAAGGGAGATGCTCCACTCCCTTAATCATCTTTGTGGCCCTGCGCTGGACTCTCTCCAGCAGTTCCCTGTCCTTCTTGAACTGAGGGGCCCAGAACTGGACACAATATTCCAGATGAGGTCTCACCAGGGCAGAGTAGAGGGGAAGGAGAACCTCTCTCGACCTACTAACCACCCCCCTTCTAATACACCCCAGGATGCCATTGGCCTTCTTGGCCACAAGGGCACAGTGCTGGCTCATGGTCATCCTGCTGTCCACCAGGACCCCCAGGTCTCTTTCCCCTACACTGCTCTCTAATAGGTCATTCCCCAACCTGTACTGGAACCTGGGGTTGTTCCTGCCCAGATGCAAGACTCTACATTTCCCCTTGTTATATTTCATTAAATTTTTCCCCGCCCAACTCTCTAGCCTGTCCAGATCTCGCTGGATGGCAGCACAGCCTTCTGGCGTGTCAGCCACTCCTCCCAGCTTGGTGTCATCAGAAACTTGCTGATAGTACACTCAATTCCCTCATCCAAGTCATTGATGAATATATTGAACAGTATTGGTCCCAGAACTGACCCTTGAGGCACTCCACTAGATACAGGCCTCCAACCAGACTCCGCCCCATTGATCACAACTCTCTGGCTTCTCTCCTTCAGCCAGTTTGCAGTCCACCTCACTACCCGATCATCCAGTCCACAATCTTGTCTTGTGAAATCTTGTCACTGCAAACATAAGGATGCTTGGATTGAAAAGTAAATGCTACTGGCTTTAAGTTTTTGTACTGTCGGCTTTTAAACATATTTGCTGCCTATCCATGTATAAATAAAATGCAACAGCTTATGAATAAATAAGGATTATATGCAATTTGTTAAAGGTTTCTAAAGCTTTGTTTCATTCTTTTTTCTTGATACAAGGTGAGGTCAAGGTGATGATTACCTCTTTTGTTTTGCAGATATGTTAAAGGCTTTGGAGACTTAAGAGAGTGTAGAAAGTTTTTTAGAACTGTGAGGGTGAACATATTTCCTTTCTTGCATACACAGTTTGCAATGCTGCCGTTCATCTGAAGAAAGGTCCTTCCTTTCCCTGTACATTTTTGTGTGGCTTATGCACACACAAAATTCACAATAAGTCTGAAGGAAAGGGAAGAGCTTCCATTATATGTGTATTGCTACTTCTTCATTCTGTTGTTGTGAGAGATAGTCCCTGCTGTATTTTTTTACTTTCCCTTAGCCTCTTAGAAATTCCATTTCATAATCAACCATGTTCAGTGTTAGTCAAGAAATACACATTTCCCACAGGCAAAGATTTTAAAAGTATCTAGAACTGCATATTACTAATCTCCAGACAAGTCATGTCAGAAACCTGTGATTAGACTGGGATAATTTAAAGAATTTTCTTAGATCTGTGACATAGCTGCTGTGTTACATATGTAACAGCAGGTCCTGTTGGACCAACCTGATCTCCTTCTATGACAAGGTGACCCACCTAGTAGATGAGGGAAAGGCTGTGGATGTTGTGTACTTAGACTTCAGTAAAGCCTTTGACACCATATCCCACAGCATTCTCCTGGAGAAGCTGGCAGTGCATGGCCTGGGTGGGTGTACTCTGCGATGGATAAAGAACTGGCTGGAGGGCCGGGCCAAAAGAGTTGTGGTGAATGGAGCCAAATCCAGTCAGCGGCCAGTCGTGAGTGGTGTTCCCCAGGGCTCAGTATTAGAGCCAGTTCTGTTTGACCTCTTTATCAATGATCTGGATGAGGGGATTTAGTGCACTCTTAGTAAGTTTGCAGATGACACCAAATTGGGTGGGAGTGTTGACCTGCTGGAGGGTAGAAAGGCTGTACAGAGGGATCTGGACTGGCTGGATCATTTGGCTGAGGCCAATTGGATGAGTTTTAACAAGACCAAGTGCTGGGTCGACAACCTCAGGCAGTGCTACAGGGTTGGGGAAGAGTGGCTGGAAAGCTGCCTGTCAGAAATGGATGTGGGGGTGTTGATTGACAGCTGGCTGGATATGAGCCAGCAGTGTGCCCAGGTGGCCAAAAAGGCCAAGAGCATCCTGTCTCGTATCAGGAATAGTGTGGCCAGCAGGACTAGAGAAGGGATTGTGCCACTGCACTTGGCACTGGGGAGATCCCACCTTGAATATTGTGTTCAGTTTTGGGCCCCATATCATAAGAAGGACTTTGAGGTACTAGAAAGAGTTCAGAGAAGGATGACAAAGCTGGCGAGTGGCCTGGAGCACAAGTCTAATGAGGAGCGGTTGAGGGAGCTGGGGCTGTTTAGCCTTGAGAAAAGGAGGTTGAGGGGAGACCTTATCACTGTCTACAACTACCTGAAAGGAGGTTGTAGCATGGTGGGTGTTGGTTTCTTCTCCCAGGTAGCAAGTGATAGGACAAGAGGAAATGGCCTCAAGCTGTACCAGGGGAGGTTTAGATTGGATATTAGGAAAAAATTATTCACAGAAAGAGTTGTCAGGCATTGAAACAGGCTGCCCAGGGAAGTGGTGGAGGCATTTAGACAAGTTTCTTAGGGACATGGTTTAGTGTTAGAGCTAGGTTATGGTTGGACTCGATGATCCCAAGGATGTCTTCCAACCAAAATAATTCTATGATTCTGTGATTCTGAAGTGCCCAACACCATGCTAGTTACATGCCATTCTAGATTATGGCACTGCGATATAGATCAACATACACTAGTTATTCACGTGTCCAGTCTGATGCACCTTGCCATGCTTGTCATCTACTTTATTCTTTGCAGCAGTGAGTGAGTTGGATAAATGAGTTGGTAATTAATTTGTGCTTGTTCTGAGTCGGCTCAGATAGGCTTCATTTCCACGGGAAGCTGGGGGAATGACAGAGGAAGCACAGCTGACCCAAAAGTAGCCAAGGGGCTATTCAATCCCATGTAAGGTCATGCTCAGTTTTAAAAGGGGGGCTGGCTGGTGGTCAAGGTGAGTCTGGGACACTCTTTGCTCTCTCTGGACCGTGTGGTTCCATTCTATTGGTTTTGGAGCATGAGCTGCTACCTGGGATCGGAGTGGGGGAAAGTTTCAGCAAGAGCTGTGGATGGGAGTTCAAGATTACTGCTTAAGGGAACTGCACACTGGGATTACCATGTGGTAAGAGATTTATGCTGTGTATCCCTTGCTT
This sequence comes from Caloenas nicobarica, assembly GCF_036013445.1. Classification (NCBI taxonomy): domain Eukaryota; kingdom Metazoa; phylum Chordata; class Aves; order Columbiformes; family Columbidae; genus Caloenas; species Caloenas nicobarica. The sequence continues at coordinate 41,889,793 of NC_088284.1, read as the reverse complement.
TGTATATTCTTTCATTATTATTGCTGTTATTTTTTTTCTTTTCTTTTTTGCTGTTCTATTAAACTGTTCATATCCTAACCCATGACTTTCACCTTTTGCTTCCTGATTCGCCTCCCCATCCCACTGGGGCTGGGCAAGGGGTGAGTGAGCAGCATGTGGTTTTAGTTGCCAGCTGTGGGGGAACTGGGACTAAATAATATGTATGGGACTAAATAATAGTCCTTTTTGGTGCCCAGTGTGGGTCATCAGTGGATTGGGTTAACAACAAATCTGACCAGAGCGTGTTAAAATATGCATTATCGATTAGTTAAGTAGTCACTGGTCATGATGTTGCTTTGTTAGTCCACATGGCTGTGTTATCTAAATTCTTACAATGCCTATATATTCCCCACGGTACTGTTTATCACTTCTGGGAGAAGGATTAGGTTTGCAATGTTGGTGTCCTGTAATATCTACTTACGAGGTGGTGATGTCTCTTGTCATGCATTTATGTTGGTATTTTTATGCAGCGTTGTTGTCATTTTCATACTTCTGGCTCCATTTCTCAGAACTGATTAATAATTGCACACAATCTTTGGGGAATATGGAACGGGAGGTGGGAAATTTCTTCTGCTTTTTTACCTCTCTTTTCTCCTTCAGCCTAGGCACAACAGTTTTTGAGGATTTTGAACACCCTGGGGATACTCAAGTCAGCATGCTCTCATTGCTATGTCTCCTGAATGTGTCTCAGGTCATGTACAGGGTTACAAAAGGATTTTCTAAGAATATCACCCAGAGATTTGCCTCAAGGCTGGATGGTCATGGGTGGCATGGCATGTGGGAGAACATAGGCAGATACCTAGAGGATTTTTCATTTCCAGTGGTTTGGAGTTTCACTCTTGAACAGCTACAGGACCCTCATGAAGTGATAGAATATTTAAAAGGAAAATGCTCTGGCATTTTCCACAATTTACCACATTGTGCTGGGCCCTGGCCAGTATATACCAAACACTGCTCAATACCATGCAGCACCCCTAGGGGGGAAGAGGACGATAACAGACCAACAGGCATTGTAGCTACTCCCACCCTCATGCCAAGCACTGCAGTTACTCCAACCTGAGCAGCAGGCACTGTAGCTACTCAAACCCCAGGGACAGGCACTGTGACTACTCAAAGCCAGGTGACAAGCTGCTGCAGCTGAGCCAGAGAACCAGTGGATGTCTGTATCAGTTGCCTCTAAACAGAAAGATAAATATGCAAAAAAAATCAGTTCGCTTAGTGAGGGATTTTCTCAATTTCTTTGGCAGCTGAGTGCAGGCCACAGTTTGCCTACCCTTGTAGGTGTGTCCAGTACACTTGGAATCGACTGCCCCAGAGCTGGAAACACAGTGCCACCATTTGCCTTGGACTGATCCAGACTGCACTGGAAGAAGGCAAAGCTCTGGAACACCTGCAATACATTGATGACATCATTGTGTGGGGCAACACAGCAGAAGAAGCTTCTGAGAAAGGGAAGAGAATAATTTAATTTCTTCTGAAACCCAGCTGTGCCATAAAAATCAAGGTTGAGAAACCTACATGGGAAATCTATTTTTAGGAGTAATATGGCAAGAGGGATGTCAGATCCTAATGGATGCGATCAACAAAATAACAGCTGTGTCTCCACCAACTAATAAAAAGGAAACACAAATTTTCTTGGGCATTGTGGGATTTTGGAGAATTCACCCTCCAAGCTACAGTCAAATTCCGGGTTCTCTCTATGAAGTGACCCAGAAGAAGAATGATTTTGAGTGGGGCCCTGAGGAATGTCAAAGGGGAGATAGTTTATGCAGTAACCCTTGGATCAGTCTGGGTAGGAAAAGATGTTAAAACTGTGCTCTACACTGCAGCTGGGGTGAATGGCCCTACCTGGAGCCTTTGACAGAAAGCACCAGGACAGACTTGAGGTTGACGCCTGGGGTTTTGGAGCTGGGGATACAGAGGATCTAAGGCCTGCTATACTTCAACTGAAAAAGATATATTAGCAGTATATGAAGGGGTTTGAGCTGTTCCAGAAGTGGTTGGTACCGAAGCGCAGCTCCTCCTGGCACCTCTACTGCAGGTGCTTGGCTGCACGTTCGAAGGGCAAGTCCCCTCTATGCGTCCTTCAACTGGTGCTACATGAACTAAATGAACCACACAATGGGCTCGAAAGGGGAATCTCAATCTCCCAGGGATCTCAGAAGTGATCGCAAGCTGGCCAGAAGGTAAGGATTTCAGAGTATTGCTACAAAAGCAGGTGACGTGCTGAAGAGGCCCCACCATATAATATACTACCAGAAAATGAGGAACAATATGCCCTGGTCACAGATGAGTGTTGTATTGTTGAAAAGCATCAGAGGTGGAAAGCTACTGTATGGAGTCGCACACAACAAGTTGCAGAAGCCACTGAAGGACAAGGTGAACTGAATCAGTTTGCATAGGTGAAAGCCATCCAGCTGGCTTTAGACATTGCTGAGTGAGAAAAATAGCCAGTGCTTTATCTCTATACTGACTTATGGATCGTGGCAAATGCCTTGTGGGGGTGGTTACAGCAATGGAAGTGGCATCTAGGTGCTGTATTGTGGCAAGATAGTGCTACCTGGCTAGAGAACCTGCCTGTAAGCAGAAGAATTTTACATAAACAATTAGGAAATAAAGAATATATAATCATAGACTGTCCTTGCATGACATCATCTACATGTCTAACTAAAAAAGAGTTAGTCATAGCTTCTTTAAAAAGGTCATCATTTAAACAAAGAGCTTGTAGATGAGAAAAAGGTTTTCTCTGCGTATTGGCAGAACGCAGTTTTTCAATTCATGTCATTCTCTGGATAACAATAATAGCAACACAAAGACCTGTCATTTTTAGAAGAATCTGAAGTTTTGCTTTGATTCTTAGAGCTTGCGCTATCATTTAAATACAGTCTTGTTTGCAATTATCCCACAGAAAGAGATTAATTTACTGTAACAAAAAGGCAGGCTAAGTCCAAACTGTTTACCATTTACCTTAAACTAAAGGTAAAAAAGCACATTTATTAGGTGAGTTTTCCATTTCATTGCTTTTGCATGGGGTATTTAAAATATCATCCATTGACAACAGATTGACCTAAAGACATAAGAAATGCAAGTGTTATTTTAAAAACAGACTTTTACATACATTGTAAGTAAATGGTAGTATTTTATTCTTAAATCTCATGTATATATGTTTAAAAGTTTCTTATCAAATCAGATTTAAACAATGTCATGAGTCACATCAAGAAGATCCAAGAGGGGGTTTTCTACACTAATTGACTAAACTTGACTAAACTTCAAGAAGCAAAAATCAAATCATCAGATGTCAAGAACTGAACATCCAAATTAGCTGCTATTCATATAGCACAGCCTCAGCTAGACACTCAGCTGCAAAGCAGCCTACTTGTCTGCAAATACAAACTCGTTGGAAGCAAGTAAAAACCAATGAATAGTGAAGCAGAAAATCAGAGACTGGCATGTCATACTTTAAAAAATTGCAATGCCTTCCTTTTCAATATTCCGGGATTTTTGTTTTGCTTGTTTTACCTTGGTTAAGTCTGTATGTTCACTATGGTTATGATTTTTCTAACAAAATCCATACATCAGGTTTTTGAGGGGCTGGGAGACAGGAGGGATTTAAAAATATAAGCTTTCTTCCAAGTTTGGAGTGTGGCGGGAAGGAAGACATACTGATCCCTGTGAGAAAGAAATTGGAATTGTGGGAAGAAAAGCGTCCAGTGAAAATCTATTTTCGAGGCAGAGAGAGAGAGAGAAAGAAGGAAGTGGGTCACAAACAGAGGGTGTGTGAGAGAGGACTGGAGCAAGAAATAGAGTGAGAGAAGCAGCATGAAAGACAAGGGGGAAAGAAAGAGGGAGAGACAGGGAGAGAAAAGGGAGAATGGCGGTGGGTAGAGAGAAAGTGTGTGTGAAGAAGAGAGAAGGGCAAGAGACATAATTTTCATTTTATCTTGGTATGACTGAATGATTTCTGACATCTAATTAAAAGTAAACATAACTTCTGACAAAAATTAAGCTTCCCTGCCATAATTTTTCCTGTTTGGCTAATTTGAATTTGACCTTCATTTTAAAAAAACTCTCTCAAAACTAAAACTTTTCCCCTTTTTCCCATCAATGCCAACCAGCTGTAACCCTTATATCAACTGCAAGGTCCTGTCAAGGGAACTGATCTGCCCTGTCAGACACTAGTAGATTTAGACTAGAGTATTGCAAAGCTGTGTTATCAGATTACTTCCAAAACCATATTTTTAACAGTAAGCAGGTCAGTGAGTCCAGGTGCAACAGATATAAAGCTTAATCTCTCTGGCACATATTTTGCTATGAAACAGTGGCTATTTGTGTTCTGCTCCTTCAGGCAGCACAAAAGCAGTATTTCTGTAAAACAAATGTATCTAAGGGTCATTCAGTATTAAGCTGGGATGAGAAGAACCAGCAGTTTTATTATAATTTGAACTGGAGTACAGAAGTAAGGAACAAGCAAGTAAGAAAAAAAAAAATATCCCCACAAACTCCCAGCCCACCATTTGCATCTCCTCCCAAACATGCAGTCTGCAAGAGGCAGTTCATTATACGCACTGTGTGCACTAAAAATGATCTCTTCTAGCAACTGATTAAAATGAAGACAGTGTTTTACTAGGGTGACATCAGCTGCAGCACTTCAGCTGGGCTGTGGATGCTGTCTTTGAAAGACATTGATTTGGCTAATCACAGCTGTTTTTCTGGGATGCTAACTACACACTCCAAGAAGAACAAATTTATTCCTGATGTTGCCTTGCAGCATACGATGTGCAATAATTTGAATGGAAGACCAAAAAATGTAATCAACACAGAATTAAAAGCCTTTGCTAGAATAATCAGACAACCTGGAGGTGAGCAACAGAGATATGAAGGGTTATTGAGCACTTCCTGTTGAGCTGTAACTAGTTGTGAGCAAGTGACCCTAAATTAAATGCCCATTAAATAATTTTCATTAATGTGATTTGTATAGTCTTTTCTAAAGGATTTCTCTGATCTCATCTTACAACATTTACAAAGCTGCAAAGCAAAATGACATGCAAAACACCCTAAAAATGAGAAAGGAATCATATGCTGCTTTCATCCATTCCCATGTCAGAACATGGTCAGTAAATAATGAAAATGGGACAGTTTCTGTGCCAATAGTCATGATCGCCTTCCCTCACCTCTGTAAGCTGGTGCACAGGCTATTCTGGGAAGAAGTTTTCCCAAATAGCCTGTGCCACTGCTCTTCATGTTGATCCATCGCAATAGCCTCTGAAGCGGCCAGGATGCAAGAGACCTTTGATGCTCAAGCAGTAAAGCCCAGTTTGCTGGCTGTAGCTTATGAGCTCAGCATTGGTTTAACTTACTCCAGCTTACTGGCAGGAGAAAGGAAAATGGTGTGGTGGTATAACAAGGGCTGTAACAGCTTCCTATCATTTGGATCTTGCATCATGTTGACCAGAACAACTTAAAGCCCCACATGGGATTAACCTTTCATCTTTTTTCTGTGTATTATTTCAACCAAATTTCCAATCAGAATGATTGTAGGTTCTTGAAAAACATTTCTAAGGATTAAATATTTTCATTCAGGTATTAAGAAATGTGAAGTCATTGACGCATTCCTCTGATTCTTACTAGGAAATATGATTATTTTAAAAACCACATTAATGCCTGTGGTGTATAATCCTGTTACACACTCATCTGCCAAGCACGATGTTAACCTGACATTATTTAATGCCACCAGTGTTTAGTCCTGCGGTCCTCATCCAGGCACTTTTCAGTGCCAAGCCCTGTCCCTATAAATACATCCATGGCCAAAATAATTCACACTGAGCTTAGAGGGATTGAGGATTTTGCTAGGATTCGCCTAGGTCTCTGCATGGAACTACCTGTACAAAAGGTTTAGTTATAGTTCTCTATTATATTTGGCTGATATCAGACAAAAAATGGAAGTGCTGGGTTTTCCACAGTGGTTCCCAGGCAGTTTCCTGCAGACAGAGTGACCACAGATCACAGGACTTCTTTTAACGGTTCAGTGACTGACAGGTCTCCCAAAGCCACTTCAATTCAGCTCAACTGAGCTCAAGGACTAACATCACTGATAGGCTGCTCCATGGATCAGAAAACACAAGAGATTCACAAATCCAGCTTTGCAGTTAATTTCTTTTATCAAGCAAACTAAAGATGCCAGAGCTGCAGCCATCCCACTAAATTATAAATATTTTAAAGCTATTGCCTTCTGACAATTTGCAGAAACATTTAGTGCATATTTTATAGAAAAAGTGACAAAACACATTTACAGAAAAACGGTATGAAATAGCTGAATATTTTTTGGGGAAAAAAAGCGTATGCAGACCAATTATGATCACATTCTCCTAGTGGTATAAGATAATGAATTAGAAGAATGACAATATGAATGTTATCTGCTTTTCAAGGACAAAGCTTATTTTCTTTTGTTAAGACCTTCAGAATAAAAGAAGTTACAATTTCCGCAATGATAAACATTAAAAAATATATGCAACATGTAAGGCCTATATTTTTACCTTTTGCTTGTGGGTTTCCATTGTTTCTTGAAAAACAATCAAATGTGTACATCTTTCCCACTCCATCTCCCTTTACTCATATATAAAGTGAAGGTTTACAATCGTATTTTTAATAAGACACACAAACACACCCCACACACCCCTCTTTTTCGTATTCAGTTAAGTACTGGTTTGTTACTTTCTTATTTAAATACTCAGACTAATGAGAAGTATGCTGGAGAAGCTGATATTGTAGAGCTCTTTAAAACAAGACTTTATTTTAAGTAGCACTTCAGTAAGGATCTCCATTTCCATTGGATTTGAAACATTTATAACATATTAGTTCTTTACACGGCTTGTGTTAAAATTCAGTTCTGTCGTAAAATTTGAAAAAACCCCAGGCATATACAATAAAGAGTACATAGAATTTATCTAAAATATGCATAAATGGACAGAATGTATGTTTACAATCCTGAAGTAGGGTAGCTGTACTGCCACAGGAATGAAGTACTACAACAGGAGGAAGAGTGTGACATTCAAGTGCCTGAAGGTATTTTACTCTAAATATTGCTACCATGAGCACTTCTCTATCAGCAAGCAGATATGTATCTCTGTTGATAAGGTCTCTGTTCCATACCTTCCAGAAGGTAGACTTGAATTTAATTGTCAAAAGCTAAACATCAAAACACTGTCCAGACAAAAAACAACTACTTGCATCTTCCTGCTAGGTACAGATTCATACTGCTTAACAAATAGAATACATACTGCTTAAACAGCTCTGGAGATGTTTTGTTTTGCAGCTGTGCACACCCTGGGAAAAACATGCTAACGAGAGCTTAAATAAATCTAGTTGGCCATTTTTGTCTGCGGGGAGTAGGACCTGGGTCAGAGAAGCATATCCAAACACTGGGAAAGAAGAGGGGTAAAGGACTAGGGCAAATGAGGTCTTAAAGAGAGCCTCATTCAGTGCAGTAACTTGAGTTACTACAAGTTACTTACTGAGTTACTACTAGAATAACTAAGTGGCTTGCCCCTCAGATGCATCTTAGGTACTCTTGTTGGCATGATACAGAGGTAGGTAGTTAATTTTAATACTTTGGATCATGGTCTCAGGATGAAGCATACAATTTTTAAGCATTTCAGTACATAAATTGCAGAACACATAGGTGCTCAAGATTTTGCCTGCAATCATGTCACATTCTCACTATAAAAGGTATCCCTTCAGCTAAATGTAGTTTGACTGCTGAAGAACCAAGGGATTTGGTGCTGCATTCTGGGTCCTACACTGTGACAATATTCTTGTTTCTTTATCATTATTAAGAATAATACCACCATCCCTTGAGTACACGGTTTCCAAATATCAACTACCTTCATATAGAAGTTTATTTTTTGCACACAAGCAATACAAAATATACTTGTATGTCTCTACATATATCTACATTTTCACAGGGTAAAATAATTCCCTGTCAGTAATGGGATCCTACTCAGCAGATGTTAATTGCATCTGATTACAGACATAGATAGAAATAAATCAATATACAGACTTTTCTGAGATCCTTTTAGTCATCTACAGTCCCTTTTAACTAAATTTTCATCAGCTTTTTTCTGTAAAACATTTTCTGAGGACATGATCATATGAAAGGTTGTTTTGCCCATATTTTGAGCTAAGCAGAAGTAGCCTGCAGACAATAAAAATATAGAATATGTTCTGTTAGCATATCTTGAAAATAAGTTAATGAATTCTGTGAAGAGGCAGAAGATATTAGTGTATCAATGGATTTAAGCTAATATAATACAATAGGGTTAGGCTCAAAGCCGATTTATATTCAGTGCGCTCAGCAAGTGGACTGCAGTCTTCAATGAAGTAATTCCTTGAGTCCTTCTCACGTTTGCTACCTACGTATTACTGCAGTTCATTCTCTTTGTGAAGCTTTTCCACCTTACAAGTTTAATTCTCCTGGTGCCGAAAGCTTTTACCCACTGCAGAAGATCATGTCAATGCTCAGCACATCACAGGAGCAAGACCACAACAGTCTATGTTTCTCACAGAGCTCTCGAGATGCAACAATGCAGCAAAGCCATTTGGAAAAAATATTAACTGCCATCATGCATTGTCCTATTTAAAAATGTGTAATGTAATTTTTTTTTTTTAGGTAATGGTGATGATTTTTCTAAACAAGTAAAGATTCTGGTGGCCTCTATTTTGTGATGTTCAGCATGAAAGATTTTGAAAAATGCATATTTTTTATCCAGAAGTGCCTAACCTATCACATTCTGAAAGGCACAGCCTTTGAAACTATTTCATCTTGAATATCAGACTTCTGTGACTCATCAGTTTGAGAACATTTTATTTTGAATATCTGGGGTATACAACTTCAACATGTCTGCCTGAACATCAAAAGTTGTCTTAATATTAGTTTAGCAAAAACTTTCACTTTATACAAGTGAAGTGGAATAGACTTTACTAAGGCTTATGGAATTCTTCTAAACCTCATGGAAGTCTTGCTATGTTGACACATTTTTCTGGAGAAAATAAACATGACTATTCACTGTTCTAGGTGAGTATACATGTGAAATGATAACACAAGAAAGAAAGAAAGAAAGAAAGAAAGAAAGAAAGAAAGAAAAGAAAAGAAAAGAAAAGAAAAGAAAATAAAAGAGAAGAAAAGAAAAGAAAAGAAAATAAAATATAAAAGCCTAGGCATTTAGGTAAAAGTGACTGCAGCTTTACACTTGAATGAAGATGAACAGGTTTTGTTATGGACACTTATTCTCAGCAAGTGAGGAACAACTTTCCTGTTTTTGTCTGCTGTTTAACTCTCTGACAACTACAAGAGAGAATTTGTTGTGTGGTACCCAAAAAAGGGGACTGAACCATACATTTGGAGAATACCAAAAATGTTATACTAGTTTCTTACTTCATATGACTAAGAGAGCAATGTGTCTCCTATCATTTCTTATTTCATATTTATTTGCTAACTAAATAGATGGCTTAATATGTCACTCTTTCAGTGAACAAATCTTTTGTGTAAGCTTACTTTGTGTTGAATAAAAGGAGCCTGAAAATCGAAAATCGTTGGCCAGCTAATCCTTGCCTAATATCCAGAAAATTCAAAGGGATTGGTGAAGATTTTATTAACTTTGAGCATTAAATATTACCTTCGAAGGGATGTTCTGTCATTACTCAGGCAACATGATAAATATCATAGTGGTACTTCGCAAACTAAAGCTAGTATCTGAGAAAACTTGTAGAGCTTCTCTTGTCCCAGACTGCCAGAGCCCTGAAGCCCTTCTTTCAGGGATACAGTCATCTACACCTTCTCTGATTTACCTCTCTGGCTGAAGCATTATTGGGTATATACATCTGAACACCCAAACAGTGTCCTGTTGTGCAATGTAAGTTACTCCAAAGTTCCAAAGCAGTAATCAGAAGCTTTAAAACATTAGTTCCTAACTTCCAGAAGCTTCTGCACAATAGTAATGCTCAAGTAATATCCTGTGCTCTTTAGTAGATCTAGTTTACACCCATGTAACCTCACAAGGACAGACCATTGCTTGAGGACTTTGGGCAATTGTTTTAGAAAAAAGGGCAAGAACATAAATATGTTTCCTGAGCAGCAGTTTGTGTGTGGGAACAGCTTTAAAAGCTAGTATGTGGTCCTAGGATTTGTGACATCTCCAGTTAAGAAATGCCATATCTGCTCATTTGTAGTTCCATTTTCTCTCTTTAACTTTATATCCCTTTATCTTCAGCCTGTCTTTTAGCTTCAATAGTAATCTTAAAGTTGTTCAATCAAAAATGGCATATTTCTTGCTTACAAATGTTTTACAAAGTCAAGAACATTTATTTTGTGCTCTCTTAACCAAAGATTAATGCAACATGAGAAATGTTGTATTAAATGTAAAAAGTAATCATCAACATCATAACATCTTTGGTCCAGAAATTTTTCCTAATACAGATTTATTGGAAATTTACCACTAATTTTAAATGCTATACTTCCTTCCTCTACCAACTCCATGCTAATTTCTACAAATACAGCTTTGGAAGGCATTCAGATGACTTATTTTTCCAGTTCTAAGACGAAACCTCTGGGAGAAAAAAAAAAAGGGAAGAAGAAAAACCACTCCACAAATTTCAGGTCAGTGGTATGTTAAAGATGGGATTCCATAGGCTGCTGTTAAAGTCATGGCCATGTTTATACCCAGTCATGTGTAAATATGGAGCCCTGTAAAACCCTATTGATGTTGCTAATAACAGGCCATGTATTTTGTACTGACTCTGCAAGCCTCAGGACTGAGGCTCGTCACAGCCTTCCTCCATCTGAGTTTTCTTATTCTGCCTGCAGCTCTGTTTCGACTGGTTTAGCTGTGACAGCAACTCCTCTGACAGGCTGTCTATGGCTAGTTTGTTCTAACTATTATTTTTGTATAGCATAGAAACATTTTTTATATTGATAGTAACAAGCAGTCATCCTGTGTAGCATGAGATACAAGTCTGACACATTATGCAGAGAAGCAGAGATCAGGTACAACAGCAGAATCTTTGCAAAGGGGAGGCACAGGTTGTGGCATAGAACAGTGGCTTGAGAGATGAAGCACAGGATTCACCCTGGAGACCTCGCAGCAACAAACAGCTCACCAGTGGGTAACAAAGAAATGGTGTGCAATATGCACAAAATAATCTAAAGTATTTATACGATAAATTTAGGTGTAACATGGAGCTGCAGACTACTGAAGAAAAGGCAAGCTGTAAAGATGTGGTAGGAAACATAGAAATGACCCCAGGTGGATCCTAGAGTGGGAAAGAAATAACCAACGTGAACATCACATTCCTCCTGGCAAAGGACACTGGATGCTGACAACTCTTCATAACTCACCATTAACCACGAGAATTAACCACTCACATTAGGACTGAAAGGAGCTGAGAAAGGATGAGCACAGCACCAGAAAACCAAACCAAACCAAACCAAACCAAACCAAACCAAAAACCTACTAAAAAAAAAAACAAACCAGAAAGTGTGTGTATTAAAATTTAAATGGTATTGTTACTGTTATTGATACTTCTTTTCTGTGTATTCTTACTGTAATATTATTATTATTCTTTTTCTGTAGTAGTTAGACCTAGACTAATAACAATTCCTGAATTACGTTGTCCAGATGTTGGTGATAGTAATAATAAATTCATGGGTTTATATGTAACGTGTGTTTCCTCTTTGTCCATAAACAAGATTTTCAAAGTAACTCATGTATTGATCTGACATTGTGCCATCACATTTCTCAGCTGGATGAATATTCAGGAAATTCAGCTAGCAGTAAATGTGTCCCTGGGAGACTGGGGACATCATATAAGAATGATGAAATGGGAACTACACAGGCAAATAAGCGTCTGTGGGAAACCCCAATCATTGCTAAGGCTTAATTTTTTCATAAAGTTTCTTAAACTTCTTGTTTCCGTATATACTTTTCTAATAGTCTGTAAAGAATCATTTGAGTTAATGATAAAAGGGACCTTCTTAGAGCTAGTAAATAAAAGTTATATCTATCATATATTCTAGTTATGAGCATTAACATTGGTTTGCTTTCTGCTCGCACTCATGGTCTGATCATAAGACTACTTTTAGCACTGAGTTTGGTTTTTTTTTTCTGTGTGAGTAAAAGACAGGCAGAGTGGAGAGCTGGTCAGGCAGTCACCACAAGGTAATTTACTGCTTTTCGTACAGCGTTGTCAAGTGGCCTGTCTGATAAATGTAAGATTTAACATGTTAGCATCTGAAGTGAGTTAATGTGGACTGAAATATGCTTTAATGGTCATTGCTTGAAAATGCTCTTTCCTTTTGAAGTGTTTTCAGGTCCCTAGTCCACTGATTCAATTCTCTCTCACTTTTTTTTTTTCCCCAATGCTTATAGCCAAAAATGCCATTGCCATCCAGCAAAAGATTTTTGTCACTGAACCCACCACTCTCAGTATTTCATAATACCTGGTGTCTGTTAAAAATATACCTAAAAAAGGAAGACTGATTTTCCAACACATCTCTTTCCTGTCAGACTGCTACAGACATTCACATAGTCCTCAAGAAAAATTCTTTTAACTCCTTTCTCCCTTGAAGCTTTTGGCAGTACTGAGGTAATGCAAAAGAGCTTCAGCATCATCTCTTGTAATTCAAGTCTCTGTATGAAACTTTGTGCCATAACCAACAAACTGTTTCACAGTGCATGTAAGACTAGAAATGCTTTTGGTTACCAGTTTTCTGAATTGTTTCTATACTGAGGTCAATATGCTTCATTAATGAAAAATCATATTCCAGAAAACACCACAAGAAAAGGAGAAGCCACCACTGTCTTACCTAAGCCATTTGCTAGAAATTTGCAGAGGCAAAGTCAATGGCATTTAAATTTAAAGGAATTTTTCTTCCTTAAATTTCAATTTTGCTCACACCCTTGTTCAGAATAATGGGAAAAATTAACTAAAATTACTGGTGCTGAACAAGAAAATTTTTGCTTCTCAATAAACATACATCCATTGGCTTAACACAAGATAGAAAAACCCAATCAGGGTAGATAAAAAGCTAACAGGCTTCCCCAGATAACAGACAGCTCCATGGTCCTAAAGCAAACCTGTTTTTCCTTTAGAGCCCTCTTCCGTGTTGAGACAGCTGCCTCAGCTATGCACTTTTACCCTCGTACAGGAACACCTCCTCATCGCTGGGGAACTATCAGGCAATGGTGACTGAACTGTTACCCTTGGGTGCAGCTGCAGGTGCTCCCACACAGGTCCTGCCTGTGCTGGGAAGGGTGATTGCACCGCTGAAGGCTTACCTGGGTCTTTCGCAAACAGGAAACTCCCAAAGTTCGTCCCAACTTCATACCTCCTTCTTCTCCAGACTAAAGCTACCTAAGGGATCCCTTAATCAGCTCACATGTTCATACAGTGCTCCAATCAGAAACTTCCGCCTCTTTAAAATAAGTAAGTTTTGAACTTATTTCTGTAAAACAAAAAAATAGAAAAAAAGTAAACGCAAAGCTCTTGTTTCAGGCCTTTAGACCCTGCATTACTTTTTCTTTTCTCTCTACTAGATTCAGGAGGGTACTTCCTCCAGAGAGGTCTTGCTCTTCTCAGCTACCACATTTATCCCATGTGTATGTCAGACTATTTAACCACTCTCCCTGCTAAAACGGTATCTCTTCTTTCCTGCTGGAATTTGTCTTTAGTTCTAGCAACTGACTTTTTTCCACCTTTAACTTCTAGCGCTTTCCCTGTGTATCTGTATATACAAGATGTTATCTCCCCTTCATTATTTCTGCAGCCTGCTGTGTTTTCATACTGGTGGAAGAAAACACAAATAGTCCTTTGCTTTTTCACTGTTTAGCACACTCAGCATCAGAAAACAATCTGTTAGTTGTCTCTAATTCCTGGTTTGCTGCAGGAAAGCTTTTCAGGTAAGAGGAGGGCCTGATAGAAATCAGCAGAGACACAGAGGGGCCTACTCTGGAACTCTCTCATTAGTTTTAATCCTAACTGTTATGTAAGCCTAAAAGGTAGGTACTGTTAAAAAAAAAAGAAAAAGAAAAAAAAAGGAATGACTGACAACATGTGGTAATACATGTAATAAATGAATAGAATCAGCATTGTGCTTTGTCAATGCTAGCAAATGCACAGAAAAAAGTGGTTTTCTTGCTCTTTCATTTCAACAGATCTCTGTAACATTACAAATTGTAACTAGTGTTAAGTGTTCAAGCACCAGTAAACTGAACGTAAAAACACAAATGTTTATAAAGCTTCTGCATTGATGAACCTCCTTTAAGCAGCTTAAGATTCAAACAGCCTGAGTATCCTAAATAGTGCAAATGGCTTTATTCTGCTGCTACTCTGAAATACACTCACCATGATCGTATTTGCTAGAAGCACTTTAAAAAAACACTCCTCTATCACTCCTCCCCATCCCCCAAATCCCTTCAGACCAAAACTGACAGCCAGCAGCTGCAACCGTGTCCCTTGCCTCTCAGCCGCGAGGACGCTCGCACAGGAAGGCTGTCGAAGCCACTGGAAGGGGACATTTTCACAGCTGACCGCACTCCTACTTAAACAGCATCAGCAACAGGGTCACACCATTAGCATCAGATTTCTAAGCACACACAGCCTCTCCCTCTTGTTATGTTTACAGTCCTCATAATTTGTCCATTACCTCATTATTATTGATCTCTTTCTTGGACAAAGTTTTCTTTGATGTACTTTCTTCTGCCAGTGGTTTCAGTCTTTATTCCAGAATCCCTTTCCTAAGGCAACAAAATCTCTATCCTTCAATGAAACAAACAAAACCCCAAACTCTGCGCAAATATTAGCTACTCACAACGTGTCAAACATCACCACTCAGTCATCTTGCTCTTGCTGCATCTAGTTCCCACCCACAGTCTAAGCTGGCTGCAACAAAGTGGCCACAACTGTGAATATGCTCTAATTTCACTTTCTCTGGATGATAAATTTCTGCTGGAATTAAATATTTTAGTTTATCCTATACGCCACCAGAGAGAAGCTGTAAATACACTGTTGGCTCAAATCAAATTTGAAAACAAAGTATGTTTTTTCAGATATCCACACTAAGTGTTTGTGCATGAAACAATACACTGGAAAATACTTTCATTAAGTGTTGAGGAAAACTTGGTTTCGCCAAACACAATGCATTTTCAAACAGCTAAAATCTAAACCACTTTTCTGCACATATTTTATATGTTGGACTGTACTATAAGCCAAGACAGTGACTGAGGTGATCCTGAAGACTTCATCTAAGTCAAGTAACAGAAGTATGACTTCCATATTACTTGACTGTGATAAATTGTGGGACAGCAATCTTGCCTACGGCATTATGAGAAAGTAAGCTGGCCTCATACATAGGCTGATAGTGTAATGTAATCACTCTTATCCAGTGAGTTTTTTTCTCTGCTGTCTGTATCGTATGATACAAATCTATTTTCTATCTGGCCTCCTTTTCACTTTAGATTGTGTCTCCATCATAAAAGAGGGAGAAGAAAAGTATTCAGGAGAATTCTTTGCCAGCTGCATCATCAGCCACTTCAACAGTAAGAACAGCCATGAGCAAGGGAAAAATCCATAGTTCTGATATATACCATATTAATGAGCTCAGGCTGAAGCCATATGTATTATGGCTCTTTCCTGATTTACAATGCTTTCTGTCTTCAGAAGTAACAGGTTTTGTCTTTTGCAAATTTGAAGTTTCCTTAAAAATTTTATTGATCAGCTTTATTTCTTCAAATGCATTTAACTAATTTGACTGGTCAGCAAAATTTCTACGCTTCATAAATTAGGTAAATATATATCTGCATGTTTTATCTATCCTATTCTGTAAAATATTTACTATTTTGTCAAGGCAACTCAAGAAGAATTGGCTTAAATTGGAACCTGTATGCTTCTCTTCAACAGCTAAGCTGAAGAGTGCTGCTGCAAAGAGGGATTTTTTCAGAACCACAGTCGTGCCATACTGTGTTCTGCTGAGGGTACTGTCACTTCCTGTGAAGTCCTAAGGCTGATATAAATGACAACTTAGTAATTTTCCATAGATCTCCTGCTATTTCGCCCATAGTGCCTGCATGTCTAACCTTCCTTTCCAGATTTTTGACCTGCAAGTAGGAAACTGTGTGTATGGTAACTAATAGGGCATTGCTCACAGCTACTGACTTGTTGCCCCCAGGTTACACAATTTTCACACTGCTATGCTCTCCTGCCTAGCAAGGTGGAGCTGAGGACCTGGACAGGTGGCCTGGTGAAGATAGGGTGATTGCCTTATGACAAAAGATTGCCTGCAGACAGGTGTTTTCCCAGTCTACAAGGTTTCTGCTAGTTTTCTTCTTAATGTTGGTGGGTATATATAGATATAGTCCTTACATGTTCTGTAACTATTATCAAAGAAGGACACAAACACTCCGAGGAGGAAAACACCTTCACTAAAACAGTACGGTGTTTTCTTAGCAAAAAACACCCACTATGAAGTCAGACCACTATCTTCAAACTTTCCATTATAAATTTTAATTAACTAGGAGTATTGCTATAGCAGATTAGATCCTCTGCTTAGCGATCAAGTCCCCATTTAGATGTGTACTATATAAAATAGAAGGACGTTCATCTTAACTCCTTTTTTTCCTGTCTTTCTGTTGGCTTTCATTATGGCAGCAACTGAACTGAAACTGAAATTTATCAATACTTTTCTGTATACTAGTTTAAAAAGTCAAGTAATTGCTAAGAAATAGACTTCATACAAACCACTTCTATACCAAATAATTACAAAAGCATATCCTAGTGCTATGTGCTATTCAAATAAGTCCACGAATAAACAAGATACAGAGATGAAAAATCTTTCCTACTTTTAGAGAACTACTAGCTTTCAAACCACAAAGTTCTCTTTTTCCTATAACTGGTTTCAACAGCAAATTGGAGAAAATCCAAATCATCGTCTTTTATCAGCATGTTTGCTTGCAAGCTACCTTCCAGATGTATTGGTCTACTTAGCTCTGAAAATAAAGATCAGAACAAAGCCATATGTTTTGAAAATATTTTTCCGTTAATTGACACCCTTTCAAAGGTAGGAAAGTAATGGTTATAATACACAAGTGTGTCTAGAATCATGTGCTTCATCATAGTTCCCTAAAGGTCAGCTCAAGCCAGATACCATATTAAGGCCACACAACTACAATCTGGTCTAGTGAATCACACAAATCTAGGAACAAAATTCTCCTGGGCTGCTTGGTAACTCTTCTGTAGTTATTGAAAAGCAAGTTACATTCCCTGTCAGAATTTCTGCATCATCGTTCCAAACTTCCATCCCATGCTCCAGGTAAGAAGCTAGTAAAAATGAAAAGTGGATATAAACCGGATTTCTACTGACCTGCCTTTGTGTCACAACTGATACCTCCAGTGATGGGTTTTCAAATACTAGCAGCAGTATTAGGGACCGAGAACTAGTGTTTACTTTAATTGAGAAAATAAATACCTTAATTCTCTTCAGGTGTTTTTCTGTCCTATTTACAGTCACATCACTCTATTTTTCCCCACAGTGCTCTTCAGCCCGGTTTGCTAAGACAGTAGGTCTTATATGATGCCATTGCTTCTCTGTCAGTTCATAACTCAGCCCATGGGTCTAGCACAGGCCCACAAAGAAGATTAAGGGACTGAAACATCTTTCATATGAGGAAAGGCTGAAAGAGCTGGGACTGTTCAGCTTGGAGCAGGCTTAGGGAGGTCTCATCAATGCGTACAAATACCTGATGGCTGGGAATAAAGAAGAGGGAGCCAGACCCTTCCCAGTAGTGCACTCTGACAGGACAAGAGGCAGTAAACACAAGTTAAAAAATGGAAATTCCATATGAACACAAGAAAATGCTATTTTTTATTGTGAGAGTGGTCAAATACGGGACCAGGCTGCCCAGCGAGGTTGTGGAGTCTCCATTACTAGAGGTTTTCAAATCCCAGCATGGTCCTGGGTAAACTACCCTATCTCACCCAGCTTGGGCAGCAGTATTTGGACTGGATGATCTCAAGAACCTCCTTCCAAGCTATGCAATTCTGCGATGGTGTATTAATCTCTTGATCAAATTCAGCCACATTTCCTAGAAGAGTAGCTCACTTCAGCATTTTAAATTCCTAAAACTTTTTGGAAATATGTAAGATACAAGGAGAGGAAGACTGAACACCACTCTTGCAGCTGCAGGAAAGAGAAGTAGCACTCTGCACTCCCTCAGCAGCAATATCCCACTCCCTAAATGGGATACAGGTTTATTAGAACTAGTCTATTAGCCCTTGCATAGCTGCAAACTGGCATCAGAGGCGTCTTTACTTGCCTGGCTTGTGAGATTCTCCTTTCTTTGCAAAACAGGTCCTCTCTACCATGCTGCAATAGTGGATACTGGAGGATGTGGGATTATTGGAAGAGGAAGTGGTTCAGTGAGAAGACTCTGGAAGACACTGAAAGTGGAAAGGGGGAAGATGGAAAAGCAGTGATGCAGCTGGCATGGGAAGAGCTGAGGTTACTTCAGGACATAACTTTGTGTAAAATCAGGCTTTACACATGGTACTACTCATAGGATGACTTGTTTGATGCACAGAGTTAGAGCCACTATAGCACCGAATGCTGTTTCTGTATCACACAGCACTTTCACACAGCAGAGCAGAGAGCATTACCACGATGCACTGCCTAGGCTACTCCATCCTTCTAAAAGAAGTAATTCTTTCACATGGAGTACTATACTCCAATAGCTATTCTTCTTCCAGGCTGGTGCACTGCTACACAAAACTGCCTCAGGTCTCTCTTCACACACAGATTTATGTGTCAGCTTGCACTTCCCAATGATTCAGCAGGACTAAGAACAGAGAGCTTGGAGAGAAAAGGGTGAGTGGCATGCAGTTAAGAGTTCAGGAGAGGGACATTTGAAAGCATCTGCTCTTATTTTGTTATGTGTTTTTTTCATGCTATCTTCATATGATCATAACATCATTAAGCTTCACTTTCACAGAATCACAGAATCACAAAATGGTTGTGGTTGGAAGGGACCTCTGGAGATCATCTAGTCCAACCTACCTGCTAAAGCAGGTTCACCCAGAGCAAATTGCACAGGAATGTGTCCAGGCGGTTTTGAATTTCTCCAGGGAAGGAAACTCCACAATTTCTCTGGGCAGCCTGTTCCAGTGCTCTGGCACCCTTAAAGTAAAGAAGTTTGTCCTCATATTCAGATTCAGTCTGTGCCCGTTGTGCCTCATACGATCATCAGGCACCACTGAAAGGAGTCTGGTCACAGAATCACAGAATGTTAGTCCAATCCCCCTGCCACAGGAGGAACACCTAGATGAATTTACACAGGAATGTGTCCTGGCGGGTTTTGAACGTCTCCAGAGAAGGAGACTCCACAACCTCCCTGGGCAGCCTGTTCCAGTGTTCAGTCACCCTCACTGAAAGGAAGTTTCTTCTTATATTTAAGTGGGACCTCCTGTATTCCAGTTTGCACCCATTGCCCCTGGTTTGATCCTCTTGACATCCACCCTTGAGATATTTATAAACATTGGTGAGATCCCGCCTCAGTCTTCTCTTCTCCAGGCTGAAGAGACCAGCTCTCTCAGTCTCTTCTCATAAGAAAGGTGCTCTAGGTCCCTAATCATCTTTGTAGGCTGCCGCTGGACTCCCTCCTGTAATTCCTTATCCTTCTTAAACTGGGGAGCCCAGGACTTGACAGAGTACTCCAGATGGGGCCTCACCAGGGCAGAGTAGAGGGGAAGGATAACCTCCCTCAACCTGCTGGTCACGCTTTTCCTAATGCACCCCAGGATACCTTTGGCCTTCTTGGCCACAAGGGCATGTTGCTGACTCATGGTCAGCCTGTTGTCAACCAGGACTCCCAGGTGCTTCTCTGTAATGCTGCTTTCCAGCAGGTCAACCCCTAACCTGTACTGGGGCCTGCAGTTATTTCTCCCCAGGTGCAGGACCCTACACTTGCCCTTGTTAAACTTCAACAGGTTCTTCTCTGCCCAGTCCTCCAGCCTGTCCAGGTCTCACTGAATGGCAGCACAGCCTTCTGCTGTATCAACCCTTCCTTGCAGCTTGGTACCATCAGCAAACTTGCTGAGGGTGCACTCATTCTCTTCATCCAGGTCACTGATAAACAGGTTGAATAGGACTGCACCTAATACTGACCCCTGGGGAACCCCACTGACTATAGGCCTCCAACCAGACTCTGCACCTTTGATCACAACTCTCTGAGCTCTGTCATCCAGCCAGTTCATAATCCATCTCACCATGTACTCATCCAACTCACCTTTCCTGAGCTTACTTATGAGGATCTTGTGAGAAACAGTGTCAAAAGGCTTGCTGAACTCCAGCTAGACAACATCCACTGCTCTTTCCTCATCTACCCAGCTAGTCATGCCATCGTAGAAGGCTATCAGGTTGGTCAAACATGATTTCCCTTTGGTGAGCCCATGCTGACTACTCCTGATAACCTTCTTTTCCTCTCCATGCTTGGAGATGACATCCAGAATAAGCTGTTCCTCACCTTTCCAGGGATGGAGGTGAGGCTGCCTGGCCTGTAGTTTCCTTCTTGCCCTTTTTGAAGACTGGAGTGACACTGGCTTTCCTCCAGTCTTCAGGCACCTCTCCTGTTCTCCAAGACCTTTCAAAGATGATGGAGAGCAGTTTAGCAGTAACATCTGCCAACTTTTTCAGCACTCGTGGGTGCATCCCATCAGATGACTCTTGCTTTCCTGCAGTCAGGGAATTATACAGGAAAACAATGTGGGAATCAGCTGCTCAGACATTGCAGGTCTTGTACAGACCTGAAGCTGTTTTTTGTTAGTGCAACAAAGCGATGGATGGTGACAAGGATTTCAATGCCCCGGAACAGCTGTTGAGTCATGAAGGTGGGTTTGAGAAACCTAATAGCAAAAGCAGGCAGATTAGCTGGATTTAATAGCAGCTGTTAATCTCTGAAAGGAACAGACCTACTGAGAATAATATTAGGAAGCAAAAGAAGTCTTAGAAACACTACCTGGACAGCACAGCTAGCCCATCAAGAAGTTTTATTTGAAAAAAAGGTGTGCACCAGTAAACACAGAGCTTGCACCTGCTTACCGGCTATCATCCAGGGAAAGAGCCCATTCTAGTCCTTCTGTATTAGTCAGACATATTGTGAGCATGATATCACTTTGTCAGGATTTCAGAAATGGACTGTTTACTTAAGAACTTGAGGCAAGAACACCAACTATGAAAAGCATACATCTCCCTAAAGCATTTGCAGAGATATAAATTAATTTTAAGTATGATGGTGACTATTTGATGTACAGGGCATAGTGTCAGACAGTCAGGGCCTTGGCTGACTCTCCATGCCCATTCTGATGCTGGAACTAATTACTTTGCCAGCTTTACATTAGTCTGGGCCTTAACTCCTGGATAGCATCCAAGTGTGTTAGTAGGCTTTCTTCTGGGAAGTGGATTCCCGGGAATGCCTTTGAGTGTCCCTTAGAACGGAACTATGTTTAAAGGCAGGAGTTGAACTTTACTTCAGCAGAGTCATAATCGTTCTCTATATGTTATCTGCACAATGACATAATAGTAACACTCAGAGCTGTTCAACAACAGTAAAATGCAGAGAAAAAGCCATTAATAATAATGACCTACAAAATGGTCTAGTCCTGAAGAGAAATACAACAGTTCACTGAAGCTATTCTGGAAGACCCAGAAGGATTGTTTTATGAAACACAAAAATCTGAGTTCTTTCACAGATACACAATTAAAAATGTTATCTCTTAGATGAAATAAACTATTTTGATATTTATTTTCCTCTGGAGCAAATAAACTTCTGAGAGACTCAAAATTTTTACATTATATTTGGAAATGTCCATCTGTGTAGTTTTGGCAGTCGGAGTTCTAACACGACAGTTTGCCATTCTTTACTGGAAGTGTTCTGTTTTGTAATATTTGCCTGAGCTTTATAGGAGTTGTATTTTGGGCAGGTGCCTGCATTTTCCACTATGGGACAGAAATTCAGCCTTCACACTGCCTCTCAGAATGGAAAGGAGTCAAGAGATGCCCCCTGGCTCTTCAACAGGTACCACAAGAGATGCTAGTATGTAGAGAAGAAAGGGGACAAAACTTCCCATTTAACTCTAGTCAGTAGGTTTAATTGCAACAGAGTGAAGACTGTATTTCTTCTCTGAGTCTTTGACATACAGGTAGTATCTGACACATCTATAGAACTGTTTTTCCTCAGTCTTTCAACAGACTAAATACCATTATAGTTTAATTACACTCTGCACTAAATAGAATGAACTCCACTATTTCCACTCAAATTATGGCAACATAAAATGAGTGGAAAAGGTGAAAATACCTACAGTATATATGCTGCAGTCTAGAGAACACGGAATGATTGTGAGGAAACTAAGAGACTGACTTGTAATCAACAGGCACGTTTTAAGGGGAGACGTTTCCTGTTAGCTCTAAACAATCAAAGAGCATTGAGATTCAAGCAATAATATCTCCTTTAGAGTGGACCTTTCTTGTTCCATGTTTGTCATTTTATATTTCTCATTGCACTTCCCTTGGAATACATTTTAGTCTTCAGGAAAGAAGTATTCTTTTTCTTCGACACCACAGCCTCTCTACTGTGCTGACTAGCTATATCAAATATATTTCAAGTTTTGCAATAAGAAAATGGTGAAAGCATCTCCTTGATTTATACAGGTATATATTTTGTGACATAAAAGACAAACAGAAGATAAGAAGGTATAAACTGAATAGAGAAAGGTGGGGCTCACAAGGCCATTGTTAAAGGCTGCAGGAGAAAACACAGATGAATATTGGCAGTGTTAAGCAGGTCTTTATTACAGTGCAAGAATTTTTCATGGACACCATTACTGATTATTTATTATATGCTTATATTTTTGCAGTAGTAAGTAAGCAAAAGACAGCACTTTCCCAATAAAAACAGATAGCCATTTAAAACAATCTAAGTTATATTACAGAGCTATAAGCATGATTCAGCAAAATAAGGCCTTTTCTGCCTGCGCCATGAAAAAGAACACAGCTCAGCAAAATATTGACTATCACAGCATTTTCAAATACACAAAAGCACTAACAGTATGTGAAGGCTGAATCTGCAATTATAGAATAAAAATATCAGGTTTATTATGGAAAAGGTTAGAGATTTTTTCTAGTTTCTATAGCCAGGGTGGAGTTGTGTATTTACTTTTGCAGCACGACTGGTAATGGTTTAGAAATCTGTTATTGATCAAAACATGATAGTGATTGATTTAATAGGCTTTAAAGCATAGTGTATGTTTTTTTGCAGTACCGCATATTTCCACAAGCTGTTTTTTCATTTTCTTTTAAATTCTGAAGTATACACTTCTGAAGTATACATTTGCTAAGTTTTGCTTTTATGTGAAACACTTCAAACATTTAAAAATAGACTGTATTAATGGGGCTTTTCGAGCGGCCACTATTCCCAGCCACTTCAGGCCAAGACCTGCCCTGCCCAGCTGACAGACCCCACCCTCACGGCCATGAACCTGGGATATCTGCCCAGGCAGAGGGACATGGCTGCTGCTTTCCCATTTGCAGGTTCGACCAGAAGTGAAGCTGAGCACGTGTCCCTCTGACACACACACAGAGGACACTGACACGGCTGGTCACTCGCACCGCCACAGAGGAGGTGCCGCATCTGGTAGCACCCCATGGAGGAATCACACAACCATGATGGCAGACAGCCCAGCTCCCTCCTCCTCCTGGTCTGGCAGAGGCAGAAGGTCACTAGCACAGCACATGCACATTCGCAGATCGCCTAAGTACTGGCATGGCCCTCCTGTCTCAAGCCAGGATCTCCTACTCACTGTCTGGTCTACTTTGAAGTTTGCTGGTGATTTCTCCTGAACTTTGTGCAACAAAGGCTGCTGGTGATTACACACATTTGCGGAGGATACAGATACTCTCCATCCAGGCAGCTGGCGTAAGGCACACAGGCTGTGATCTGTGGTCCCACTACAGCCACACGTGGTGAGCCCTTCACTTGCCTCGCTCACAACGGTGCCGCCCAGTGGCTGGTTTGGGGAAAAGACGCTGTTCCCACGCCGTGGATGGAGGTTAAAGATACCCACTTGCTCCAGTGGCTGGTTTGGGGAAAAGACGCTGTTCCCACGCCGTGGATGGAGGTTAAAGATACCCACTTGCTCCAGTTGCTGGTACTGAATCATAGAATCATTCAGCTTGCAAAAGACCTTCAAGATCATTGAGTCCAACCATAAACATAACACTGCCAAGCCCACCACTAAACCATTCCCCTGCCACATCTTTGAAATACCTCCAGGGAGGTGGTACTTAACCACTACCTTGGGCAGCCTGTTCCAATCCTTGATAACCATTTCAGTGGAGAAATTTTTCCTAAGATCTAATGTAAACTTCTTGAGCCATAAATTGAAGCTGTTTCCTCTTATCCTATTGCTTGTTATTTGGGAAAAGAGACTGATGCCCACCTCACTGCAACCTCCTTTCTGGTAGCTGTAAAGAGCAGCTGAGATTCCCCACTCACTCCAGCAGCCACAGGCCAATGGCAGTCACGCCCCCAATCTGACTCCAGCAGCTGGCACCCATTCCTCTCAAAACAGTCTCCCAACAGCTGGCACTGAGTCCTTGCAGCACTCCCATGCACAGGACAGAGAAGGAGACTACACAAAGAGGTAGTTAAGAAAAGATTTAACAGGGAGTTAGGAGAGACTGTGGCAATCAGGCACAGGGCTCAACCAGACCAGCGTACTGACCAGCCACAGTTTACATGTGACTGGCCCCTTTTCTGTCTATTTATTTTCTCCCTCCCCCACATATTGTCCCACTAGTTTGCACAGTCCCACTGACTCCCTTCCAACACCCTGGACCCTCAGGTCTGCATCCTTAGCAGTCACAAAGTCTCATTTGCCTGCAGTTTCTTGATAGCCATTCAGTTAGTGTGACTGATGAAGTTGGCTTCTTGTCTTTGTCTCCATTATGACTGGCCTGAAAGGTTTATGTCTCTGTATACTTTATTGCTTCCCCCTTTTCCTTAGTATTCCATTTTACAAGGTCCTTGATGACATAATTTTACAGGAATAAACATTCCTACGCTCCACATACTCTTACCAGTTAGTGCGACTGGTCCGTTTTGGTTCTTATTGCTGCCTCCCATTTGTTGGTCAGGTTTGTGTCTGTGCTCTTGCTTATGGCTTCCTCCTTTTCTTAAGATCCTCTTTTGTGTTGAAAAAGTCCTTGACCAGACACCTTAAAGGAGCAGACAATCTCCTTCCACGTATGCTTACAATTAGCACAGAATTAAAAAATATCATCACAACTGTATTAGAAAGGAATATGGAAGAGAATATAACAGTAAAAATGAAAAAAATTCTTTATTTTACAGTTATACAAATAAAAAACAATCCCCATAGCTGTACTTGAAATAATATTAACAGTATCAAACATGACAAGCCTGACAGAACACATATCAATACTTTAAAACACAGAAATTCTATTATATATGCTCAGTAGCAACAGTTCCGTGCAGGAATGAAGCTTTCTGTAAACGCTCTTCTTTTATTTTACCTACATTTAGAACAATTGTGCTTTTCCCTACACAAAGTAAGAGTGCTATTAAAAATAAATAATGTGCAATTTCAGAGTTATATCCTGAAATATGCTAATCTAGATCCCCATCTAAATCCTGGACATGTCTATCCCAGGAAAGTCACTGGTAAAGAGTGCTCAGCACTTTCCTAGCTTGAACACTAAAAAAAGGTACTGAACCCACACCTGTTTTTCTTCAAATTGCAGTCAATTAGAGAACAGGTGCTGACGTCAAGCACATGTTGCTTCTATTTTTTAACAAAAGAATGGTACAGTCTTTATAATACATCAGATTGTGTAAACTACCCAAGGTTTGAAAGGTCCAGTAGATTTTATACCTGGAGAATGGCTCAGAGCTGTGGGAGAGAAAACAATCCCAAAGCTGAAAACTTCCCAAACAAATTCATTTATCTATTACTTTTATGAAACATGAAAGACTGTCTGCCACAGGAACATTAACATTAATAAACAATTTACAATAAATTTATCTGAAAGAAATCAAGTTGTTCAATGTAAAGCTGCCATACAGTTCAGAAAAACATACACTGTCTGCTGTCTTAATGTAATTCTCAGCTCTTATTGTTAACATACAGTTAGGAACCATAGCTGGCAATTGATATGACTGATGCAAGTATACATTTGAGGAACACTCAACTGATGAGGACTCAGTTGTTCCTCCCCAGGGAAGATATCTTTACAACATTAGGGATTTTTCTTCTTTTTATCTTATCTACTTCTTATTAGTTATTTATAGCGTTGGACGATAGAAGTGGTAATTATAATAAAGCCCGTTTATCTGATCTGTGCTGTAGGCGGTACAGGAGATGTGAATGTATTAATATATAAACAGTAGAAATCATCCAAGGCAGCTACGGAGGCTTGAGCTACTGACTGCCGCCCAGTGAAGGACCACAAAGAAAAATTTATTCCACTGCAAAGTCCCTATACAGCAGCTAAGACTTTGGTGCTATGCCATAGGTCACCTTTAGGGAAAAAAGAGTCACATAGTGGAAATAATATGTCTTTTTCATTCAGGATGTGGGTCCCCCAGCAGAAATGCATGAATAGCTCCAGGGCAATACAGAGCCAGGAGGTATAAGGGAAAGGTAAGAAAGGGTGTCTGCAATGAATCCACTGCTACAGCTTCCCAGCAGTGAAAGGGCAAAAAACTAAGGTCATGTAACCTAACAGGAAAAGCTCTGGGTATATCCCATCCTGGGCCACCCTACAGTAACCAGTAACTGGTAGTCAGAAACCACCTCAAAAGTGACAATTTGCAGCACAACAAACTGCACACCAAGGAGTCCCAGAAGCTTTGGGCTCAAACATGGACACAGATCTTATACAAGAACAATAGAGTAAAATGACTCCTAGTGCTCACGAAAACCTGCACAGTCAAAACCACAACTGCTACTTGCCTCAGAGGATGGGTTTAAACCTACTACTTACCACATTACTCTTCAGCTCAGGATAAACCTGAGGCAGGTAAGACAGGAGATGGTTTAGTGAGGAGCTCTATACTTTCGGTAGGGAGGCACACCTGGATACCAGCTTGAAAGGAGAGTGCTATGAGAAGGATGAGCATAGATGACGGTAGAAAGCCATGAACCCATGGCTCATGGTGCCAGAACCATGCAGTACTTAAGGTGGAAAGCCTGCAGAAAATAAGGTTAAAGTACTTTTGAGAAACTATGGACAAAGTGTTGTCTTGTAAGTAGGTGCTACTGTCATGTCATGTCATCTCTTGTGCCAAACCAAGCTGGAGAAACATTGCCCTGTATCACCCTGTTCTATCAGATTTAGTGATACGGTAAAAACTTGGACTCCATGGCTTGTGTAATAAAGTTAACTTCAATCACAGAGATCAAATATAAACTTTGCAAAATAGGCCCAGGACAAACTTTTCTTCATCTGCTGACTTCTAAAGGCAAACTTTCTCATCTCTCTCCTTATTTACAACTTACTCTTTTCACTTATTCAGTTAACACAAGTAATGAGCCAATTGGCTGATGTAGTTGCCCAGACACTTTCCATGACATTTGAGAAGTCATGGCAGTCATGTGAAGTCCCTGGTGACTGAAAAAAAGGGCAAAATCACACCCATTTTTAAACAGGGTAGAAAAGAGGACCCTGGGAACTACCGACCTGTCAGTCTCACCTCTGTGCCTGGGAAGATCATGGAACAGATCTTCCTAGAAGCTATGCTAAGGCACATGGAGGACAGGGAGGTGATGAGACAGCCAGCATGGCTTCACCAAGGGCAAGTCCTTCCTGACCCACCTTGTGGCCATCTATGATGGAGCGGACAAAAGAGGGACTATGGATGTCGTCTATCTGGACTTCTGTAAAGCCTTTGACATGGTCCTCCATAACATTCTCTCTCTAAATTGGAGAGATACGGATTTGATGAGTGGACTGTTTGGTGGATGAGGCACTGGCTCAATGGTCGCATCAAGAAGGTAGTGGTCAATGGCTTAATGTCTGGATATACAGTGGTGACAAGTGGTGACCCTCAGGGGTCTGTACTGGGACCACTACTGTTTAATTATCTTCAGCAATGACAGACAGTGGGATTGAGTGCACCCTCAGCAAGTTTGTGGATGACACCAACTTGAGTGGTGCAGTTGACACTCCTGAGGGATGGGATGCCATCCAGAGGCACCTGGACAATCTCGAGAAGTGGGTCCATGCGAATCTCACAAGATTCAACAAGGCCAAGTGCAAGGTCTTGCACCTGTGTCAGGGCAACCCCCAGTATCAATACAGGCTGGGGATGAAGGGATTGAGAACAGCCCTACAGAAAAGTACCCAGGTGTACTGGTGGATAAAAGATTGGATAGCAGCCTGCAATGTGTGCTTGCAGCCCAGAAGGCCAGCCATATCTTGGGCTGCATCACAAAGAGCATGGCCAGCAGGTGGAAGGGGATGATTCTGCTTCTCTGCTCTGCTCTGGTGAGACCCCACTTGGAGTCCTGCGTCCTGCTCTGGAGCCCTCAGTACAGGAAAGACATGGACCTGTTGGAGAGGGGCCAGAGGAGGCCACAAAAATGATCACAGGGCTGGAACACCCCTGCTGTGAGGACAGGCTGAGGGAGTTGGGCTTCTTCAGCCTGGAGAAGAGAAGGCTCCAGGGAGACCCTGATGCGGCCTTTCAGTACTTAAAAAGGGCCTATAAGAAAGATGGGGACAGATTTTTTAGCAGGCCCTGTTGCAACAGGACAACGACTAATGGCTTTAAGCTAAAGGAAGACAGATTCAAGCTAGACATGAGAAAGAAATTTTTTACAATGAGCGTGGTAAAACACTGGCCCAGGTTGCCCAGAGAGGTGGTACATGCCCAATCCCTGGAAACATTCAAGGCCACGCTGGACAAGGCTCTGAGCACCCTGATCTAGTGGAAGATGTCCCTGCTCATTGCAGGGAGGTTGGACTAGATGACGTCTGAAGGTCCCTTCCAACCGAAACAATTCTATGATTATTTTTTTCACTACCACAGGAGTGTGTGTATCTGCATTTCTCTCAGAGATATCATTAGCTGATGTATTAAAAACTTCCCTGATATGAAAAACTTCACTCTTCAGTTAATATTCTAGTCTACTTTAATTCCTTTTTTGTTCATGGCCTGACAGTAGAGAGAGAAAAAGACATTCCCCAAAAGAAAAGTTAAAGCTAAACAGATGCTTCTCTGAGCTTCAGTGAGACTGGCACCTGCGAATTCTTCATCTCAATAGAAATTCTGTCAATATAAATGAAATATGTTTTAAAAGATCAACAGCAGCAAAATCCTGACACAAAGAACAAAATTATGCCCACCTTTCATCAAGGAAAATAACTTTGTCTTAAACTGCAAGTTTACACAGTGTACAAATAACACATGACAGTCTGTATTGCTGTTTAGTTCCTAGTGATGCCTTGTCTTCAGTGGTGATCATGTTAGGACCACATTCCACACCTTAGCATACAGCCAAAGCAAACTCTCCTGTATAGAAGAGACTGGTGAATAAGGAAAGATGCTACTGTGTCATAGATATAGCAGAATGACTTTCTATTTCCCATCAGCTTTGGCAAAACTGTCTGCAAGGCAGTGATTTAGCTACTAAATTTGCATAATCATAGAATCACAGAATTATTCTATTTGGAAGAGACCCATAACCTAACTCTAGCACTAAACCATCTCCCGAAGAACTTCGTCTATGCACCTTTTAAACACTTCCAGGGACTGTGAATCAACCACTTCCCTGGGCAGTCTATACCACTGCTTCACAACCCTCTCCATGCAGAATTTTTTCCTAATATCCAATCTAAACCTCGCCTGGTGCAGCTTGAGGCCATTTCCTCTTGTCATAATCACAGATCTCTAGTTAGGCATGATGAAATACATGTGAACTTAGAGGAAAAACGGGTAATAAATGGCACTTTTAACTAGTAAATATTTGTGAGTGCTTTGCTACTTATGAAATTGGCTCAAGGTAGTTCAAAATTTAATAGATACATCAAATATCATATTTGGAGATGATGACCTAACGTAGAGCTGAAAACATAACAAGAAAATACCCAAGCATGCCTCCTTCTAAGCCTATCCTGACATGAAAATGGTGGAACCACGGTATTCTTCATTTACCTGCTCCATTAGTGCTAAAACATATCATATGCAGAGAGGTTTTGTATCTTAGAATATGCTGTACTATAATTCCACCTTTTCCTACCCTCCTGTAATTTCTTATTCTCTTTTTTGAAAGAAGAGAGTGAAAGAATTCTTGGTTTTGTGGATAAACAAGAGTGATGCTCAGAAAAATCACGGTGAGATAATGCAGCTCTGTGTTACTCAGTTGATTACATGTTAGACCATCAAGCTGATACAAAAGAGGTATATTAGAGAAAGATAACCAACACCATTAAAAATTTAAGTTTTAAAAGAACTGCTTGATCTACAGTTTCACAATTTTCCATTTAATTGCCTAGTTTTTGTTGTTTTGTTTTTTTTTCTTTAGATGTGTTCCAATGTCACCTGAGTTCCTTTAGCTTTTGTGTTCTCTTTTTAATCAGGAATAAAAATTGTGTATATATATATATGCTTGAATGTACGAAATCATTTCTTTACTCCTGCAGATTTTTCTGAAGAGTGAAATTCTATATGCAGTCAGTAAAGAGGCTTTGCTTTGAGATGCTTAATTCAAAAATTTAAATAACATAAAGAATATGTTCCCTTCAGCAGCAGAGAAACATCATACTAAATCTAAATAATTTCTCCAAGGAAAGGAAAAAATGTGTATAAGAGTAATCTTTGGTACCAAAAATAAGGGCACCTTCTCGTATGTCTTCGAATCTGAACACAACAGAAAAACCTGTCTTTAAAAACGGATCAAAATGACTGCTGAGTGGTTCAATTTAGTGGGTATTGATAGTGGTAGCTAGAAAAACAATTGGGATGGTAAGGGTTGTGTGACAGCAGGATACAACACAATAACAATTGATAAAATATTTGATGTTTCCCTCCACCCTCACAAATTTTTTCCCTAAGACAATTCAGTAAGATACATACTTTCAATTACTCATAACATCCTCAAAATCCTTTAAGGGCTCCCATACTTAAAAGCAACAGAATACAACCAAGAGCAATAAGAAAAACACCAACAAAAGCTGAGGTTATCATACAAGATCAGAAAAAGTCCTCTGACTGAAGGCATTTACTGATTTGTTTGATCTTGTGGGCTTCACTTTCTCTACCCAATTCTGATAATTATTCAAATCATGATCTTTTTCTGCCAAGGTCTGGTTTATTTGCTCAAGAAAATACTCCATCCATTGGGGATTTCTTCTGTGGGCTGTCTGACCACAGTGCAAGTCAGCAGTAATCAGGCTATATTTTTCTTCTTTAATTCATGATGAATGTGTCACTGGATCCTGTAAACACTACTGAGTATACATTCAAGCTCTGTGAAAGTGGCACTTACTTGAACCCTTGCAGTCAAGATAGCTTAGTTATATAGCACTTTACAGGTATAATAGCTGGTTATGTACTTCCGATAAAATTCTTTTTTTTTTCCAATGGCTTAGTGGATATTGAAACATATCCTCACAGGGATCGCGTTGCCATTCCACAATACCTTTATGATGAAGTGTGTATTCTGTTCTTCTTTTACTTTACATGTGCTTTATTGCTGTACACATTTCCCTGTTGTTAATTTAAGTGCTCCTCTGTTATGTAATACATACAACGTTTTAAACTCTAATGGCATCCTGTGAGGACTGGCATTAGAAAAGTACCGGTACTTCAGATCATCATAATAATGATACTTTACTGGTTTTCCATGTAAATCCTTTGGGAACGGCCAAAATCCATACAGGTGAATTTCGTCACAAAACCTGGTGGCAAGCGTATACATGAGCAGACCAGTGCTGGGTCGTTTAATGTGGACCTTGTTTGTCAGCCAATAGCTGCAAAGAAGGAAAAAGTACATTAGGAAACCCTCGTACAACTTCATGTGAATAAATCGTGCAAACTTACTTGATCTATTATGCATTCATTTTACACTACAGAAATGCAAAAGTTTCCTTTTTCTCTGTAAGCTGAGATCACAAATGATTACATTGTTGTGTCATCATGGGACAGTTTCCCTGAGCCAGTAACAGCATGTCTGGTTATGGGTTTAGAAGCTGCAGAGAGTTTTCAAAGATGCAAATGGTGGGCAGGTGCAGAAGGAACATGCAGACTGAACTGGATTCCAACACATAGCTCTCATCAGTACCTTCAAAATCTGCCACCAACATTGTTTTCCATCCTCAGTTTTTAAAAGTAAAACTTAATTAAGCTATTGCCAGCCTATTACTGGTAAAACACTTCTCCCAAGCCTGATTCAATGTAAAGTTTGTTAGTACTTCATAGAAATAAAAAAGGGTATTCAGAAACTTAGACATGGTTATTCTGCTGGTTCGGATAAACAGCAGCCATGCACAGAATTGTACTGGTCAAACTGTGGGAAGGAGTGGCTGCAAGTAAGGGACGTAAGCAAGTTGTTAAACAGCTTTACTACACAAACCTGGATCATTGCTTTGTATGACTATATTATCTGTTAGTTGTAGGCTGTGAATTGTTTTTACCATAGCCTAGACAGGGGGTCAAGGGACACAAGCTTCATCAAAACAGTTAGCATTGTGTTAAACAGGCTTACACTAAGGTTGCAACTCTGAGTATACAACCAGACTGCTTTAAAGGTATTTAGCAGTGTAGCAGGAGAAACATTCCACTCACCACTATCAGACAGGATAGCAAAAATATGTCTTTAATTAAAGCTAAAAGTGTCTTAAAAGCATCAGATGCTGTGCAACATTAAAAACAACCACCCCATTGAAACTGGCCTTTTCAGTTTCACTCTTTGCCGAAAGCAAAGGGCCTAAAGGCTGATGTCTTTGAATCACAGATACATACGCATGTGAAAGATAATTTTTTTTTGCATTGACTGTACTTGGTTTCATTTTTGAAAGCTGAAGGACTCTGCAAACAGAAAGCAGTTCTAGGCTGAGTGATTGCTTCTCCATAGCCAACAGAGGCAATGACTCAGAATTTTGTTTGCCTGTAAAAAAAAAGGATGGTAAAAAGCATATTTAAGAAGCAAATGCAATGGAGAATGGCTACATGTACAAACGATGAAAGTATTGCATATAATTTTTTCATTGTTTTCATGAACCTGGGTTTTCAGAAAGAGGTTTCTGAGATAAGACGCTAAGTAGTTTGCTTCCTACTCTGAGAATCTGCAACTTCTTAAACAAAACAAGCCAAAGGAGAGATTTCAATTCTAGAAGATTTTTTAAAAATGTTTGCTTACAGAAAAGTTATTGAAGACACAAATCTGACCACTTTTGGCACTTCATATCACAGATACAGCAAAACAGATTAAAAGGGAAAGCTAATGATTTAATTTTTGTAGAAACTGGTATTTGTCTCCTCAGAAGTCAGTACTCACTCTCATCACATGCAGTCAGCAATCTACATGAGTGTCTCTAGCCAAACGGCAACCAAATCTGATGCATCTGGTACTACGGGGCACAACTGCTATCGTGCCAGCTGAATCTCACTCTTCCATGAACAGGATGATCATGGCAGAGAATGAAATTTATAGTAAACAGGTGGATCTAAGTATTTGAAAAGGATACTACATCTTCTTAGGAGTTTCTGTACAGGAATAAATATGTAATGAAGGAATAAGATATAAAAAAGAGCCTCTCACAATTTCAGAATATAAAAGAAAATATTTTCTTATGCTTGTCATATTCAGATATCTCACAAAAGGCAAATTAATCCATTTGGTTTCTCTTAAAATGAAAAATATATCCAAACTCTGTACTCAAAATATGGTACTTGCTGTACTTACTATCAAAATTTTGCAACTCGTGATCAAGTCTACTTCAAATGAAAAGAACATAAGTAATGCAATGAATGAAACAGTTAGAGGCATTCAGCGCTCTAGTCTGAAGATTCCTGTAGATCATTTGATCTCTGCAAATCTCTGGCTCCCAACCTTTGCTTCAATTCATAAAAGTGGTTGTGTGGTGTAAGTAGTCTTTGTGATTTTGGTCATGAAATACATGTGTCTTCTTCTTAGTCAGTCAAGTAGCTACTCTAATATGAAACTTAGCTAAGGCTGATTTTAGAGATTGATGCAGTAAATGTTTTAAACAATAAACATTTTTGCACCTACTTTCAGTTTCTGGAGTCTTGTTATAACTTTAATTTTAAGCCTAAAGATACCCTTCTTAACTATTTATCTGGCATGCAATATGAGGGAAGCAACTTATCAGACATACAAAAGATATTATATTTTTTCTCATAACTAATATCTAGATCTTCACCCATGACCTAACACTGCCAAGTCCACCTCTAAATCATGTCCCTAAGAACCACATCTATGTGGCTTTTGACCATCTCCAGGGATGGTGACTCAACCACTTCCCGGAGCAGCCTGTTCCAATGCCTGATCACCCATTCAGTGAAGTCTTTCCTAATATCCAATCTAAACCTCCCCCGGCACA
Organism: Caloenas nicobarica; assembly: GCF_036013445.1. Lineage (NCBI taxonomy): Eukaryota > Metazoa > Chordata > Aves > Columbiformes > Columbidae > Caloenas > Caloenas nicobarica. Next base: position 41,855,076 of record NC_088284.1, on the reverse strand, counting down.
ACTTGAGGCTATTTCCTGTTGTCCTATCACTTGCTACTTGGCAAAAGAGACCAACACCCTCCATGTTACAACCTCCATTCAGGTAGTTGTAAAAAGTGATAGGGTCTCCCCTCAGCCTCCATTTTTCCAGACTATTTTTCCTCCTGCATCCACTGGAGGGTGGAGATTCTCCTTTGCCCTCCTTTTTTGGCTCATGTACTTGTAGAAATATTTTTTGTTGCCTTTTACAGCAGTAGCCAGATTCAGCTCTTTTGGGCCTTGGGCCTTCTAATTTTCTTCCTGCATAACTTCATGACATCCTTGTATTCCTCTTGAATAACCTGTCCCTTCTTCCAAAGGTTATAAATTCTCCTTTTATCCCTGAATTCTAGCCAAAGCTCTCTATTGAGCCAGGTTGGTCTTCTTCCCCTCTGGCTCGTCTTTCAGCACACATGGACAGCCTGCTCCTGCACCTCTAAGATTTCCTTCTTGAAGAGCTACCAGTCTTCCTGGACTCCTTTGTCCTTCAGGACTGCCTCCAAAGGGACTCTGCCAACCAGCGTGTAAGGAAGTCCAATGGGGATTTAATTACTACTTTTAACACAAGCACTGTAACATAAAAAATATGGACACAGCAGAATTATTCAGCGGTAGGTCTAAAACAAACAGATGAAAGTGGAATTCATTGCAACAGGATGTTTTGGATGTCTATGACCAACTGACTAAAAAGATACAAATTGTTAAAGTTCACACAGTGGTGCAGATGAAGCCCCTTCTCAAGGTTTTGCCTAGCTGTTATCCATGGCAGCACATATCACAGGGTAAACGCCTGACATTTCCTGTGTTTCTAACTTTCCTTCTAAGCCTCTGTGTTGGAACCTGGCACTGGTAAGACCACAGGCTAGAGAGTGATCGAGTCACTTTCATGTTCTTGTACGCAGCATCTGCTTTGTCCAGAAAGTGTTAGCGAAAATAACCTCCTCAAACTTACAAAGAATAAAGCCTTTGCTGGTGCTTTCATGTTTTCAGTGGGATTAATCATATGAACTATATGACCAACCATTCAACTGACCCTCATAATTTATGTGAATATGTTAATTAAAAATGCATTATTTGTCCTTTTCTTAATGAGATACGCCGTGGGCAGGGGGCTGCACACAAGTGATCTAGAATGTGAAAGAATTAAAGTGTGAACAATAACACTGAGAGTGTGACAGCCAGCACAGAAACACTGATGAGTGTTTTCTAAGATCTACTTTACAGTTTTCAATGTGCGATATTTTGAAATACGAAACAAAAACCCAAGTTCATTAAAAGGAATAATGCACTTTGTGAAGAGCTGAAAAACAGCCCAAAATTCTAATTTACTTTTCGGCAAACTTACTTCACTACTTTAATGTTAATAGTTGAGTTTTTTTGTTTGGGGTTTTTTCGTTTACCCATTTATCTAATGCTGTCAAATAAATTCAAATTCTTGTAAACAAAGCAGATTTCAAGGACCACTTGAGTGGTTTCACTCTGCCTGGAAATCTTCCTTGGCAAGAGAAGAAAAAGGCCAGTGGTATCAACAGTGAGTGTAGTCATGTTACATTTCTTATATTGCCATAGCTCAACAACAGCATGGCCAGCAGGCTGCCATTCAGTGCCAGTGCCATTGCAGAGAATTTTAATGACTATGAGCATAGTCTTTACTGGCTATGGTAAAATAATTAAGAATATATTAAAGCTCAACTTTACCTGTCTTAAAATAAAATTATTCAGCTTCCCTAGTGTAGGTGACTATTCTGCTAGATGTCCAAAATTCTAAATTTTAGAAAAATCCAAGCTGTTTCCCATAAAAACTTATGCCTGTACACAAAACTGCTTGTACAAAATGTGTTTCAACTGATGCCAGATCACTGTCTTCACTTAGCCAGGACACTTTGGTAAATGCTCTTTCATTTTCACACTATTATGAGGTACACTGTATCTGTGAAATTGGTTAATGCCTACGTACCCAGATGGATAAAGCCATTCAAAACCCAGCAGAGTAGTAGATTAGTGACTCTTTGTCAAAAAAGAAAAACTTTCATAAAGATGCTCTAAAATGTCAAAATTCCTTGTTTTAAGAAGGTGAGCCTTGCTTGGTTTGTTACAATAGCACATAGTAAACCCCCACAGAACAGACTTCAAGCAACAGGAGTGGCAAAACTTACAGAACAAAAAATAAGTTAAAATGAACACGAATTTAAGCAATAAACAAAGCACATTTATTGCTGTCCAAGACAACACAATCCGGCTAATTCTGCATTAACCCACAGAAACAGTTGGAATAGTTATCTATGTATATTTTTAAAAAGCAATTTAAATTATCTTGAAAAAGACTGTATGTGGGAAAGCAAACAACAATTTAACAGCTAGTTCACTGATGAAAATAGTTGCCATCAGTGTAAATAGTAATAGTGTACTAAACTTTTCTAGAAGGTCCATAAAGAACTAGACTGTAAAGTAGTATCTTACATTAAATTTCAATCTTTAGGCTAAATGAAAGCAACAGGAGTGCAGATGCTAGCCCAGGCCTATGTATCTTTTCTTTTGCAAATTACACATGGCACTAAAAGGAAATGTCTCCAAGTGCTTCTGTGAAAAGAGAATTGATGCAGCTTCCAAAATGCTAAACATGTCAAATTAAGAACTGACGTATTTTTTTCAAAAAAGACAGCCATGGTGTGACTGAAGATTATTTGCTTCCATTCCATGAGCAATATACTAATGATCAAACTGGCTATATATTCCTCAGGTTTTAAGCTTTGGTCCTTTCAACATTCCCTTAGTAGCTTCCAAAAGCCAAGGTCACTTTTGTTATTTGTTTTTGGTAGAAAAGCTTTTTTCCTGCTTATCATTTGTCTTCCACATAAGCTACTCACTGTCATGTATGATTAGCCACACAATATATTTTTTGGCGGTGAGGGAAGGGGCATCTTCTCTTACTTTACTTTCATGCTTTTCTCACAATGCAAGTGACATTCATAACAACCTTTTGTTGACATCTGTGGGATACTTTAGTCTTCAGGCTGTGCTTCAGTGCTCAGCATTTTCACAGGAAAAACCTGAATGGAGCTCTTCACAGCTCTTTTCACCTTCTCCTTTCTGAAAGTGTTCAAGCTTCTGGGAAATCACTTTGATCACTTATCTTTTCACTGTGACTTTTAAGCCACAGAAATGACTCACTGTCTCAGACCTCTATGTGCCACTTGTTACTTCTGTGACAAGTCACAATCTCTGTACGAGCCCACCACGAGTCAGTATTTCCTACTGCTCCAATAAGCATGCTGAGTTTGCCCAGACTGTTGTCTTCCTCCCTCTCTCAAACCACCTTGGAAACACTGATCTGCTGCTTAGGTAGTTAGAAATATTTTTTTGTCATACATCACACTACAGGAGAGAAAGGGAGAGTAGAGGCTACTTACTTTTGTAGCTAGTGAAAACCACAAAGAATATCCATAAATATATTTTTAAAGTAATTTAAGCCCTTAGGATCTATTCACACCAAAAAGAATGCTGAACCTTTGACAGTAAATGTGGTTAGTCCTCTGTTGCATAGCTTAGTTCCCCAGGGGTCGGCATTAGGTCCAGTCCTATTCAACCTGTTCATCAATGACCTGGATGAAGAGACTGAGTGCACCCTCAGCAAGTTTGCTGATGGTACCAAGCTGCAAGGAAGGGTTGATACAGCAGAAGGCTGTGCTGCCATTCAGTGAGACCTGGACAGGCTGGAGGACTGGGCAGAGAAAAACCTTATGAATTTCAACAAGGGCAAGTGTAGGGTCCTGCACCTGGGGAGAAATAACCCCAAGCACCAGTACAGGTTAGGGGTCGACCTGCTGGAAAGCAGCATTGTGGTGAAGGACCTGGGAGTCCTGGTTGACAACAGGTTGACCGTGAGTCAGCAACATGCCCTTGTGGCCAAGAAGGCCAAAGGTATCCTGGGGTGCATTAGGAAAAGTGTGACCAGCAGGTTGAGGGAGGTTATCCTTCCCCTCTACTCTGCCCTGGTGAGGCCCCATCTGGAGTACTGTGTCCAGTTATGGGCTCCCCAGTTGAAGAAGAACAAGGAATTACTGGAGGGAGTCCAGTGGTGGGCTGGTAAGGTGATCAGGGGTCTAGAGCACCTTTCTTATAAGGAGAGGCTGAGAGAGCTGAGTCTGTTCAACCTAGAGAAGTGAAAGGTGAGAGGGGATCTTAACAATGCTTATAAATGTGTCAAGGGAGTACTTCAAGAGGATGGGACCAGACTCTTTTCAGTGCTACCCAGTGATCAGATGAGGGGCAATGGGCACAGACTGAAGCACAGGACGTTCCATCTGAATATGAGGCAAAACTTTACTTTGAGGGTGTGACAGAGCACTGGAACAGGCTGCCCAGAGTGCCTGTGGAGTCTTCTTCCCTGGAGACATTCAAAACCCACCTGGATGCATTCTTGTGCAATCTACTCCGGGTGACTCTGCTTTAGCAGGTGGGTTGGACTAGATAATCTCCAGAGGTCCCTTCCAATCCCAACCATTCTGTGATTCTGTGGCTTAAACACCTTTCCTTTCTTCAGAGTCACAGAAGTCATCAGCTGACATGCATTCTAGCATAGTACATGCCTCTGCTGAAAAGCACTGCTCCCTCAAGTCATGCACAAAACCATTCCTAAGAGTGAAACAGATCTTAATTTTAAAAGAAGTCAGTTATAAATAGTTAGAGATCACAGGTGCACTAGATGTATATACAGGTACATAGCAAAGGTGCAGTAAAATAGACATAGAGTACATTTCACAGACTAAGAAAGCTAATAGAGAAACTTATCGAGAAAAGGTTTTCCTTTATGACAAATCAGCTCCTTCCTGAGGTCTGGTGGAAAGAGATATATCTCTGAGTGAGGTGTTCCGTGTCTACCTTATTTGATATACTTAAACAATAACATATTCCTGCAATGAAGATAATGGGGCAAAATACAGAATTCTATGAGTCACAGAACCATTTGGGTTGGGAGGGACCTTTAAACATCATCTAGTACAACTGCCCCTGTCATGGGTAGGGACACCTTCAACTAGATCAGGTTGCTCAAAGACCCATCCACCCTGACCCTGAACACTTCCAGGCATGGGGCATCCACAACTTCTCTGGGCAAACTGTTCCAGTGTCTCACCCTCATAATAATAAAACATTTCTTCCTTTTGTCTAATCTAAATCCTCCCTCATTCAGTTCAAAACCAATGCCCCTTGTCCTCTCACTACAGGCCTTGGTAAAAGGTCTCCATCTTTCTTATAAGCCCCCTTTAAGTACTGAAAGGCTGCAATAAGGTCTCCCAGAGCCTTCTCTTCTCCAGGCTGAACAAACCAAACTCTCTCAGCCTTTCTTCACAGCAGAGGTTTTCCAGGTTTCTGACCATGTTTATTGTCCTCCTCTGGATGCGCTCGAACAAGTCCATGTCTTTCTTGCACTGGTAACTCCAGAGCGGGATGCAGGACTCCAGGTGGAGTCTCACAAGAGTTGTGTAGAGGGCAAGAATCACCTCTCCCGCCTTGCTGGCCACGGTTCTTTCTGTGCAGGCTAGGATATGATTGGCTTTCTAGGCTTCAGGCGTGTAATGCTGACTCATATACAAATATATGAAGATATGTTAATGTTTCCTTCAGGTTAACAAATTCTGACCTGCTCAAATAAACTTTTTTTCTTTTTTCCTTTTTTTTTTTTTTCAATTTCTGGCTGTAAACTAGAACCTACCTCTGATAAATAATAGAATTGCGTCAATTTCTTCTTTTTTTACTCCATCCTGCCATTGTAAATGAATGAACTACCTTCACACTTAAAATACGTGTGTCAGTCTATGAGTTCAAATCAATCTATTTTTGATTAATATAGATAGAACCTGCATCAAGTACATCATTTTTTATTATACATGGGTTAAAAGTGTCAGCATTAATGGGCTTTTTTTTCCCCTTAACTTCCAACAAAGACTATTTTTTCATATATTTTATTCTTGCCCCATGGAACTCCTTAAACACATGCAAATATTAAGTGCTAAGATAAAACCTTAAAAAATTATGGAGAACACCTGAACAGGGTGACCCTTAGGTGTAAAATTCATGATCAAAAAGCATGTATGAGAATTCATAAGGATTTGAAATGGAAGGTGTGAGATGTGTTTATATGGTTCATAAACAGTCAAATGTAAGCAAAACAAAAGTCTGTAGCAGGGTAGAGTAGCACTGATGAGAAAACAGCACAAAAGCAGAAACATTTGATTAACTATGAAAAAACCAGAACTGACAAGTTGAATACCAAACCCAAGCAACTATTTGCCGTAATTTAATAGTCCTCTTTTTTCCTTTGTTCCATTCTTTCTGCGTGAATTCACAGAAGAGCTCTATGTCTAGGGCTACAAAGCACAGCTACAAACTGACTGAGGGATGTTCCCATCCAAAACTTTTCTGTGACTTGTCAATGTACTAATTTAGCAAGCTTTTTCTTTTCAACTTTCTTCCTGCTCCACATGCTAGCCCTATAAAAGCTGGGTTACAGCAAAAGGTGTAATCTCAGTTATATGGAAGTTCATAGGTGTATTGTGATTTGTTTCAGTAGGGCTTGGGTTTCATCCACATAATCTAACTGCAATCTTTCCTCTTGACACCTTTTCATTAACGCTATACTCTGTGTTACACAAGTATCTCCCAATTTCCTACAACACATTTGGAAAGAAATACCTGGTTGGAACTTCATAAACAATCTAGAAGACAGTTCAGCTGAGTCCTTTCTATGGTCTGCAGGTTTTTGTGAAAGTCCAAGCTTTCACTACCTGGCTGTCTTTTATGACCAAGGAGAAAGGTGCAAAACATGCAGCAAATCTTTTCTGAGTTTGTTAACTGGAAAGATGCTTCTAGCATACAGTTTTACAGACCTACGTAATAGCTAGTGATAATAGCAACAGTCCTCTGTCACTCATCATTGGAGACAGCAAGACATTCAGAGAATTTGAGTTAATGCTAATGCTCCTGACCAGTGAACATGCTAAGTATAATGGCAGAAAGATGCTGTGCTGCTTTGCTTATGCAGTTGTGCTAATGTGTTTCAATTAGAGCATGTCTCTGCTATTTCAGATGAACACACTTCTTCCGACCAGTGACTTCAAGTAGTGCTGAGCAGTGCAGTTTTCCTTTGTGATTGAACATACACTAGGGAATATGTAAACACCTCTAAAGCCCTTGTAATGGGTTACCAAATCAGACTTCTATACAAATCTTTAGAGACTAAAGATTAGAGCACCAGTATGTCTCCATTCCCCAATCAACAGTTCAACACAAGCAAATAATGCTTACAAAAGTATAAGCATACTGACAGTGCCAATGGAAAACTTTGGCAGGAAAAATAAGTGTTGGATTTCCATTCTGGAAAGCACAATCAGCCTAGTCCTAACAAAACAGTTATAAAAGTAAGAAAAAGAAAGCAAATTTATTTTAAGTAAATGGTGCTGACAATGCAAGTATGTTGTAAAGGGAGTCAATTGCTTTTTTTCCTCTCATATATATTGTAAATATTACTTATTTCCTTCTCTAAAAAGAGTATTGGCATTAGCTTGGATTAAACAGAAATGATGAAGCAAAGAAATGCATGGGAGGAAGAGAAAAATCATAATCAGATTGGAGATGGCACAAGAATATTTTGTTGTAGAGAAGGAATTACCTTTGCATTCACAACTAATTTTCTATTCAGTAAAAACAAGACTACCTACCAAACTCTTTCACACACAGAAACATAGGTAGAGGTGGGGGAAATAAGGCAAAACAGAAAGTCAAATCATGGAAAAGTGACAGAAAAAATAAATCTGTAGTGTATAGAAAAAAACACATTTCCTAACAGCAAAATGAGAAGGCAGTCATAGAAGACAGATATTTTACTTCACTGAGATATTCAAGTTTTTAGGACACTTTTAGCCTAAGCTTACACTTTGACTGACAATTACACTCTCTCTGTTTCTGAAGCAGAACTCCCTCCTCCACTAAAGGAAAAGTTCTGCCTTGAGTGGTCACCACTGCTGAAAAACCTTCGTTTCCTGTCCACTCATCTTCTGGGGCTCCCTTCCGTTCAGATTTGGCACAAGAGCCAGCACCGCTGCTCCCTGCTGCTGGCACATTTTGTGGACCTAGGAGTTGATCTAGACCAACTATGATGGTGGGCTAGCTTCCTAGGCAGAAGTTTGGTCTGTGGCATCAGCAGGGTTCATACCAGAGCTCAGCCTCCAGCTGAAGGGTGGAGACACAGCCCACACTGGGACCTCTCCTAGTGTCAGAGATACTATAAAACTGAGAAATCAGAGTCCAAGAATGTGTCCGATTTCACCTGGCCCACAAGGGCAATTTTAACAAGCAGAGATTAGGCAGAGTGATAAATAAGCAGCCTGCTTTCTACCAGCCATATTACCTTCCTGAAGAGCCCTTATTTATATGTCTCAGAGTAGTTATTCAAGCCTAAGAAAGGCTATTCAAGCAGTTTCTTGGTAGGAAACCTTGATAATGGCTTGGGTCAGCAAAGATATGGTAGCCAAGAAATGAATCTGACCCATGATCTGCAAATTAATGATGAATCCTCTAATAAATGCAAAATGAGAATTTTCCTGTTGCATGACTATTAAATATCTATTACATGATGGCAATTATACAGATTATATTTCAGCTATGAAAGAAGTAATTTTGAATCTTAGTTTCAATTGAAATAATACATACCCATGTCATTGACATAATACATAATACAATATAACCAGATGTTCATGTTAATCTTGAACTACATGCTTTGTCAAACTGTGCCCTGGGGTCCTGACTTTTCCTGGGGATTGGTGAGTGTGTGACAAAATGTTCATGAAAAATTACAATAGGCAAATCTATCTCCCATGTCAAACATGGGCAAATTGAGTGGAAAAGGAGATTACTTTGTAACAATACAAGAATGGGACTGTTTTGATAAGGCTCTTTAATCACATCAGCCGATGCTTCTCCAGGAAAGCCATGTCTAATTAAGATCAAGAAAAAACCTTTTGTTTAAACAAAGATAACAATTCAGCTAAAGACTAGTAAGGGAGAAAGAACAACGTAGTCTTACTGCAAAGTTATAATAATAGCAATGTACAGCAGACTGACTGGTGGACACTGCTAAGTTCTTTGAAATAGGTAACTTTGTTTAAAATTCATAAAATACGCAGTTCAAAAACCTAAGGAATTCTTAAAATTTCATGAAAGCATTACTACAACTTACAATTGATTAGCATTTTTCCTGTGTATATTAAGGAATTAGGAACGCAATAATGGAAGGGACCTACTTCAACAATTAAGTTCTGTCTTTGTCACTTCAGAAAACCCTGGAACAATTTATTTGTTCCCCAGAACATCTATTCAGCAGGTCTGTATTCTTGAGAGACCATTTTCTAACATCTTATCTCAACTGTTAAATCTACTCTAAAAAAGATAAAAAGACACATCTGTAGGACACTCTGCTCCCTGCTGTGAGTATTATATTCCATGTCCCTGCAATCAGGGGAAATGTATAAGGATGATGCCAGGATGAGGACTATGCCTGGTATCATGGAGCATTTCATTAATGGCACTGATACTGAAACAACTGTTGAAAAATGCAGCCTGTGAACTTGAGAATATGTTTAGGATGCTCTTTGCTCATTGGACTGATAAACAGGTTAAAACTGCTTTCGGTTTGTGTCCAACTCCCCTTGAAGACTGAAGTCAATAATATCTTACCATCAGCTCTGAACAGAGTAAAACAACATGTTCAATGCTATGTTACTTGTTAGACTAACTTCAATTATATAGAAGAAAATCTAGCCTCTTTTGATTTAATCAATATAATCTTCCTTTTAGAGATTATGATACAAAATATCCATTACAGACCCTTAAGTTCGATCAATGCAATGAACCAGAGCAGATTAATCAGATATAGAAGCTATTGATTTTAGTATAACAAATCCCACAGCTGTCATTGAATTAACCAATCAGAAGAGCCAGGTTTCATACAAATAAAAGTAAGATACTTCAGTAAAATAAAAAAGCAGAAGTTACTCTTTAGGACCAAGATTACACAAAACCTTTAAAAAATTAAAAAGCATTCACTGAAGCATGTGCAAGCATATCTTGAAGAGTGTTATTGTACAGAGACAATTTGCTGCATCACAGCTTAACGTAGAGCTCGAAAGTGAGAGATTGGATTACAAAGTCCATTAAATATGAAAAGCACACTTAAACAATACACAGGAGTCCACACACTGCCATGACAAGAGACCAGCACCTTTAAACAATGACTGTTTCTTACTTTTCACCTGCTACTAAGCTCCAGCTTCACTGCAAACAATGCCAACCAAAATGCCAAATAGCAGCAATGAGATGTGATTGGAACTCTGTCAGGCCCACCAACTAGTTTCACAAGGACATGCAACACATCAAGATAAAATTGGTTTGGGTCACTGCTACACTTGGTGTAAAACAAATATGTGATACCTATTTGAAAGGCTGCAGATCCCACTACTGATTTCACAAGCAATAAATTCCCAACAGAAATTCCCTTGATTTTCAAGTAAGGAGATTAATGGATGTGTTTCCGCACCAAATATTTCCTGTGTTTAGCTAGCTCTCCTCCTAGATTTGCTGATACAACAGCGTTCTGCATCAATTTCTCTTTTCCACTACATATTTCAAAAAGGAGTATAGAGAAGTACGACAAAAGACTTTGTCATGATTGGCTAGGATTTACCAAAAAAATTTAGAGATGTGTCCTCTCCATTGTGTAATTTGTTTTATTTTCTTTCTGTGGGTTTTAAGCACTTCAAAATGTATCAGTAGAGGCATCCAGCAGGGAGGTGTCTACTGTTATTACTGCTGTTATAAATCAAATAAAGAAAAACAGGAATTATGACAAATCAGCTAGCCACTTCACTAAACTATAAGACTACCATTTTTAAGTGTGTAAATGCATTTAAAAATATTTTAAAAGGAAAGGAAATACTTGTCACTTGCTTGATTAAAGCATTTAAGCAAAAACTGTCTTACTTACTTACTGCTATGCTAAAAGTCATAGTATATTGCCAATGGCTTTACTAAGTTACCACCTGTCCTGTCCCACTTGGTGGGGTGATGGAAGAGTTAACTTTTGAATACTCTGTGCGGTAGCCTGGACTAACAACAGTTACTCAAGAAGTTCAACTAAATACTGAATTTACTAAAAAATGCAGTGGAATTACAGTGAATAGTGGCAAAAGTTTGTAACTAAATCATAAAACTTAGCAAGACTTCCACAACAAAACTCAAAATGATATTACACTTAAGTGCCTAGAATAAAGTTACAAGAAGAGAAAGAAAGAGAAAAGAGAGTTAGATTAAGATATCAAAAGAAGGGTAAGATTTCACCACTCTTGAGACCACTCGTTCCAGCAAAGAATCTCAGGGGCAGTGCGGTGCTATGAGGCCTCAAACTGACAGTACAACGAATCATTCCATCGCCCCCCACCCTCCACCAGTGTCCCTAGTGAGAAAGTTTTATAACCCAGTCCACTGCCTTGTGAGATAGAAGAGGGGGTCTCACCTCCTCCCTCTGCTTGCTCTTCAGGCTAATGAAGAAGATTGTTCCAGAAGTGAGTCAGCGGTCTCGGTAGTCCCAAAAGTGTCTATAAGTGAGCTGTTTTGTCCACTGGGGTAACTGGTAATTTGTGATTTCTCCTAGCGGTTGACTGTCTGCTAGATGACCCCTCCCAATTATCGACGCATGAAGCCTGAGGCCTTGGTAGGCCTCAAGGAAGAAACACTGTTAATTGCCTTTATTACAAAAATTTATGCCTTCATTTTGCAGAGGCCTTGAGGAAAATGATAGTGTGTCTGCCTTCAGAGCACTTACTTATTTCCAAAGTTGCAAAACCCAGCTGTTTAAGGCATAACATATAACATTAATGAATCCTTTGTTTTGCAAAGGATAGTGGGTTTCTTCAAGGCTGTCACACCACCAGCCATGTAATTTGAAGCAAGATCTTCAGTCTGAATTCAAGCTACTCAACTTAAAGTCATTACTGTTATAGAAATGGAGTGTGTTTACACACTGGCACATTTCCCAGATATTTCGTGCAGGGAACTTGCTTTGCGTATTACAAACAAGTTTAGAGAAATTGAAAACAAAAACGGCAAGACAGACTTCCTCTTCTCTTTCACATCTGTTTCAGAGGATGATCATCATACCAAAATAGCAACAATGGCTTAGCAATCTCATGAGTTAAAACAAGGAGACTTCAGGAAAATTTTGTACTCCACAACAGCCTTTCTGCATTACCCTTTCCAGTGAGAAGCCTAGTGTTCGCTAAATGGATTCAGTAGGAAAAGGACAGATGTTTGCTGCCAGCAACATCAGAGAGCTGAGATTTCCAAATGCAGGAGCCAAATCTTCCTCTACCCACATGCTCTCAAACCCATCCTTCTCCCTCCCAAGAATTCATTCAGTTCACCTTCTAATTGACTCCACAGCCAGCTAGCATCATGTCTAGGCATCTGCTCCCACTGTGAAATGTCCCTGGGGTCTCAGAGAAAACTGAAAACTACAGTGAATCAATTCCCTTGTGAAAACCCATGACAAACCCCTCGCAGGCAGCAGAAATCCCAATTGCCATCAGTGGTCTACAGGTCAAGCCCTGTATTTTATTTCCAGTGCCGACTTACAGCAAGCCCCCACAGCTGGCACGCTGCACCTTCTCCACTGCATGGCTCACAACTATGCTTGTGAGGTTTCCTGCGGCCATGCAGCTTCCTAGCTGGTCACTGTTCATTGAGAGGACAACACACTGTAGCACAGAAGGAGCGGTTCCCTCCTTGATCCTGTCTTTATCGGTCCTCAAGGTTTCACTTCAGGGATTTTAAAATGACTGCTAGCTCTGCAAATAAGTTAAAAAGAAACACTGAAACTATTTTCTGAAAGCTGCTTGTCATTCCGAGCTATGTTGCTCTGTTGCATCTTCTTCTGCACTCTGTTCCTTACAGGCTAAAGGTGAGAAAGGCCTTATCTGTAAAGTTCATGCCAAACATGAATATTTCAAACAGTTTGCAAAGCCCACAGAGGGTTTTTACACTGCAGTAGCAGTCTGGAAGATAGGAAGATACTGCGCTCTTAGCCCTTCTGTATGTTTCATCCGAAGCTGAAGATTTTGATGTAAGCATAAGCTGTGCCACCTGTTGGTTTCAGTATGACTCTGATACACGCGCTACTTCCTCTTTGCCAACACGTCCGGTGAATGTGCCCACATTCATACTGAAATAGAAAAAATAAAAATAAAAATCCCCTCATGAGCCTCCAAAATGTTCTGAAACCAGCAGTTGCACTTTTTCTTGGCAGGGAACTTTTACAGGTCTTCTTTGCTTGCAAGTTGTAAAAGAAAATGATTACTCACTCTGGTTTGAAATTCCCCTGTATCCCACTGCCTGCCAACAAAGTACAACTAAGTTTAAAATGAAAAGCAAGTTCTAGCAATAACTTTCTCTAGGTCAACTTTCTTCGACTACTTCACTAAATATATGCTTAAAAAATGCAAATATGACTCTTGTGCTCACCAAATACAGAACTGAAAATGTAAATAAGTTGTCTCCACAGTGCCCAGGAGCTATATCAACTCTTATTGCAATATAGAAATATTGTTTAAAAAAACCCCCTGTTTTTTGTTTGGTTTTGTTTGGGTTGTTTTGTTTTGTTTTGGTTTTTTTACATTTCAGAAGCAGCAGCTATTTTCCTAATTTTTCCTGTGGCCCATTAATTCACTTGTCAAAGACTGAAAGATAAATCTCAAAAGAGGACTTCAATATAGCAACCTTACCATATTAAACTCATAACACACAATGTTAATCTCTTACATGTACATAGTGATGTCCTTATGTCTATACAGCAGCATAAGGACAGCAAGACATCTAAGAACTGGATTCACAGGAACAAACTCTGCTGAAAGAGATGCATAAGAGATAAAACATAGAGGGGCAGAGACTTCAGTCTAGCCTGGGAAGGAAAATAGGACTGGTGGGAGATTTAAATCTCATTCCATCCAAAATGCAGGCACCTACCATCTAACTGTGCCTTCTAACAACCAAAGAAAAAGAATCCAGACCCATCACCTGATGAGTCCGTTATTTCAAGGAGTCACAGAACGTTAGGGATTGGAAGGGACCTCGAAAGATCATCTAGTCCAATCCCCCTGCCAGAGCAGGAACACCTAGGTGAGGTTACACAGGAAGGCGTCCAGGTGGGTTTTAATGTCTCCAGAGAAGGAGACTCCACAACCTCCCTGGGCAGCCTGTTCCAGTGTTCTGTTACCCTCACTGTAAGTAAGTTTCTTCTCATATTTAAGTGGAACGTCCTGTGTTCCAGCTTATACCCATTGCCCCTTGTTTTATCATTGGTTGTCACTGAGAAGAGCCTGGCTCCATTCTCCTGACACTCACCCTTTATATATTTATGAACATTCATGAGGGCACCCCTCAATCTCCTCCAAACTAAAGAGATCCAGCTCCCTCAGCCCCTCCTCACAAGGGAGATGCTCCACTCCCTTCATCATCTTTGTTGCCCTACGCTGGACTCTCTCCAGCAGTTCCCTATCCTTCTTGAACTGAGGGGCCCAGAACTGGACACAATATTCCAGATGAGGTCTCACCAGGGCAGAGTAGAGGGGGAGGAGAACCTCTCTTGACCTGCTAACCACCCCCCTTCTAATACACCCCAGGATGCCATTGGCCTTCCTGGCCACAAGGGCACAGTGCTGGCTCATGGTCATCCTGCTGTCCACCAGGACCCCCAGGTCCCTTTCCCCTGCATTGCTCTCCAACAGGTCTTTCCCAACTTATACTGGAACCTGGGATTGTTCCTGCCCAGATGCAAGACTCTGCACTTGCCCTTGTTATATTTCATTACATTTTTCCCTGCCCAACTCTCCAGCCTGTCTAGGTCTCACGCCTTCTGGCATGTCAGCCACTCCTCCCAGCTTGGTGTCATCAGCAAACTTGCTGACAGTGCACTCTATTCCCTCATCCAAGTCATTGATAAACATATTGAATAGTCTTGGTCCCAGTACTGACCCTTGAGGCACTCCACTAGATACAGGCTTCCAACTAGACTCTGCCCATTGACCACGACTCTCTGTCTTCTTTCCTTCAGCCAGTTCACAGTTCCCCATACCACCTGATCATCCAGACCACACTTCCTCAGTTTAGCTTCCTTCAAAACATATTCTGTGCTTAAAACATCACCAGACAAGTCAGCACTGACGTCATCACCTGGCCTCTTCATCTCCCAAGTGTCTGAAATACAGAAATGCTCACCCTTTCTCTCACTTTCTAACTCGGTCTCTTAATTCTTTGATGCGAACTGCAACAGGCTAGTAGGCTTCCCTTAAATCTCTGAAAAGCCTATACTTGGCTAATGTAGCAAACACAGCAATTCCTTCCCTCATGTGGTGGGCTGACTGTGGCCAGCAGCCAAGCACCTACACAGCTGCTCCCTCACTCCCTGCTCCCTCCTTGGGGAAATGGGGGAGAGAACCGGAAGACCAACAGCAAGAAAACTCACAGAACAAGATAAAGACAGCTTACTAGCTGAATGAAAGAGTCGGGGAAAAAGGTAATTGCTCGCCACCACCCAGAAGCAGATCAAGGCCCACCTTTGTCTCTCAGCAACAGCCACCATAGAAATCCTCCAACTCTTCTCCCTTAGCCCCACAGTTTTATTTCTTGCTTTATTTCTTTATTTCTTGCATAATGTTATATGGTATGGCATTTCCCTTTGGTCAGTTCCGGTCAGCTGTCTTGCCTGTGTCACTTCCCAGCTTTTTGCCCACTACCAGCCTAATCATTGGTAGCTGGGAGATGGAGAAGGCTTTGAGGCTCTGCAATCACTGTTCAGCAACAGGCACAACACTGGCCTGTTAACACCACTGTTTTACCCACAAATCCAAAACACAGCACCTGTATTTTGGGACAGAGCTGCCATTAAGAAAGTTAATTCTATCCCAGCCAGATCCAGTACACCTTAGAAAGAGGAATGACCAGGAGCTTTTCTCCTACACAGTGCTAGGCTGAAAGATCAACCCTGGAGTGTCTCCAGTTCAGGAATCAGAGCATCACCTCCTGCTCTCCCATTAGGAAAGGATCCTGGGAATCCAAAGAACAACTTCACACAACAGATTAAGTTCTGAAAATCCTAACTATAACTGGCACCTCTTTGTATAACTTATCAAACAAAGACAGCTCTACTGATACGTTATGCAAGGGCAGAAGGGTACTGTAATACAGAACTGCAATTTTAACATCCACATATATGAAAAATGAGATTGTACACTGAAAAGTAGGGAAATGTGGATTTTTTTTCTCAATATTTTGAATATTTGTATGACATTATGCAAAATACATGGTCATTTTATATTAAGTATAGTACTGTATTTTTTGCTTAATGGCTATTTTTAAAGTATTTTGTTTTCTGCAGTGATTATTTATCCATCCATGTACTCCAAAATGTCTTTTCTTAAGAAATACATTTTAGCAGTAAAGAAAAAACTGAAGTTGGTTAGCAGGAAGAAAAGAAACAGAAGTATTTACAAAACAGATTGCTCTCAGCTGCTGGAGAACTACTTGATTTCTGCATGTTTGAGTTTCTCCAAGTATTTTTTCTGTAATTCCCACAGCAAAGGACTCTGGAGCCATGGTGACGTTGTGTAAAAAGCCACTACACTGAAACAACAGCTGTTTGCTTTCACTAATAAAAAAACCTCTGAACTGAAAAGTGACCATAAATAGGCACAACATACTCTTTACACACACAACACAGAGATTTCAGTGGGAATTTTGCCACATTTAACGCAGGACCAACTCTACTACTGCTCTCTCATAGGGAGTATCAAGGAGGAAATGAGCTGAACACAGGAAAATCCCACAGGATGTCCACGTGATTGTTCCGTACCCAAAAGACAGGAAGGAATCTTATGTGAAGCAATTTCAGCAATATTGCTCTGAGTGACTAACAGTTTATGGAATGGCTCCAATAGGAAAAAAAGCCAAGAAAACATTCTCACACATGAAGATGAGTGTGAGAACTTTGTTTTGTGGAGTTGGGAGAGGAAATAAGAAAAAACTTTTCAGAAAACTACTGTATTGTAAAAGACTATGTTGCTTAGTGAGGTGGGGAGGTGGTGGCCTTCTGCCTCTTCAGCAGATGTCTTCAGGTATGCACCAGCAGAAGCAGCAAAAGAGCTGTGCAAAGCTCTGGGAGTTAGCTCTGGGAGTTAACTCTGGCGTCCACCTAATGTACCAACAACACGTTTAGTCTCAGGAGACCTCTGTACTCCCTCCAGGCAACTGCAAGGCAGGAGCCATAGCAGAAGGCATCTGCTGGTCGTACTTTGAGGTTTGGTTGTTTACTACCATTGGAAGTAAACAACAAGATCTGGACTCTAATTCCAGCAGGCTCAGTTCCTGTTTGCCTGCTGTTTAGTGCATATTCCATTAGAGCCCTGCTACTGAGACCAGACTCTATACAGACACTGTCCGCACCTCAAACAGTACCATCTCACTTGTAAAATAATATTTAAAACAATCCTAATGAAATAGTTCAGCATTAAATCTCAGGCTTATTAAAAATCAAAGTTTCTGAAATTTATTGTTAAATTCCATGTTAAAAAAAGTAGTTGTGGGGTTTGCTGATTATATTTACCTTATAATTAATCTTCTTGGCAGTGGCATCAGAGAGCAAATAAATCCTTTTAATCAACTAAGATCTTCGCTTATATATTCTAGTTCCATCTTAAACTCTGTTATTTATTAACTGCCTCAATTACTTTATCAATAATATGTGGACAATTACATTAGAAGTTCCATAAACCAGCTTTTAAGAAACACTTTGCAAAAAAACCATGCAACTGCCCCCAAAACAGTTTCCAAATCCAATATTCTAACTTGAAATACAAACTTGTTGATCAAGAAATACAAAAGCAAAATAGAGAAAATTATCACACAAAAGCACTTGATCTAAATCTATTGAAGTAAAAAATCCGAACCAAATGATCATTTAAGATATGCTACAGTTAAAAAAGTAGTTATCATGTTGGACTTAGTATTTACATAATCTGTTTTAAAACTTTTAATACCTCTGACATTTTAAAGGACTGGCCATCACTCACAGAAGTTTAATAAGGCATGAAATCTGAAAAAAAGTAATTTCTTTTTCCAACACCACATTACCTTTTTATGACCCAAAAAGTGCCCAAATGGACAGGAAAAAATAGAGTTTTACTAAATGATCTCAGAATGCAGTCATTATTCTACCAGCTGATCAAGAGCAACTCCCAAATAGTGAGTGCTGCTCAGAAAGTTTATTTCGTTAAAGGAGAAGAAAAAATAGGAGGGAGAATTTCAATGCTGTGTGTGATTGCAGCAAAACTGCCCTGTTATAAAACAGTACATAGGAATACAAAATTTGGCCTCACTAGATCATAAGTGTAGGAAAGTCAATGTTCTGTCTATAGAAACTGCCTATGTCTTATGCTTTAAAGAATGATGAAAGAAAAGTCTAATTTACCTGAACAATTTGGCAGTGTGATCCACACACAAAAAGAAACAAAGACAATACTTCCCAAACTTTCTGGTTGTCTGCCTGCACCCTCCAGCAGTAAATGTCTCAATTAGTACTTAATACGTCAGGTTGGAATTATGAACTTTATTGATGACTAGTTACTAAATGATTTAGCCCACAATACACTACATTTCTGT
This sequence comes from Caloenas nicobarica, assembly GCF_036013445.1. NCBI lineage: Eukaryota > Metazoa > Chordata > Aves > Columbiformes > Columbidae > Caloenas > Caloenas nicobarica. The sequence continues at coordinate 41,836,299 of NC_088284.1, read as the reverse complement.
ATTTGTAATAAAATTTTAGGTGCATTAAATAAAAAACCTCTTGATATCAATTTAAATTTACACTGCGTATTTGTTCTTAAAAAAAAGAGGCTACTTTATAATTGTGAGTTTTTAGGATAGACATCTTCTCTTTTTAGGCAGTTTTCAGGCCTGTTGCAGAGTTTTTAATATTTTTAGATTATGAAGACCTATAGTTGCAATATAATACATTAAAGTTTCAAATAAAAGCCTCATTTCAACCAGCTGAATGATATGGATATGGTATAGCCCCATCATACACCACATCTACAAGTATATCCGTGGTACAGGAAAAACAGCATGGGTGCATAAGTCTTCTGAAACAGGTTAATGGAATCTTTTAGCTTATTAAACATAAAACTGCACATATTATTTGTCTCCATAAGAACATGCTTTCAAGACGAGGACAATTCTTCAGTAGGCCCTCCTGGTATTGTATCTTCGGCACAGTCTAACAAAAATCTCACTGCGTTTAAGTCGTTAAAGTTTGGGAGGATTTCAAGATATAAAAAGCAACATAGACCCACACTGACCTACTTCGCCGATTCTCTTATCATTAAAATCTTATTTAAAATAGTTCTAACTACCTTCACATAAATTATTTAATGCAAAATATGCACACTCGAATAAAAAGTAAAGCCAATATGCTTTGGAATTATAAAGGCAAGAAACAGGAAACAAAAGAAGTGAATACTTACTTGTATGGAGGTTAAAAGGAGTTTGGGGATGTTACAAATATTAATACAGGACAGTGATTTCAAATGCTACATTTCCTGTGTCTGCTCTAAACTTTTGTAGCCTTTAATGTAAAGCTACATTGAGCTACATTCGAGCACAAAGACAGCTGAGAATGCTCAGAGTCTACAAAACAAAGATTGCAGATGCAAGTAATTTCCATGTGTAGACAGTCTACAAAAAACATTTCTCACAGTTCAGCTTTCCTTTCCATGCTTTCATAAACCAAACTCCATCTCCCTCTTACAGCTTGAGGCTGAAAGATGTAGCATAAGACCTGCATTCCCAGTCTTGCACCTATGCTTAGGTACCCTATGAAGATTAGATACTCTGCACGGGTCTTACTGTGTCTTTCAACAGACAGTTGGTAGATTTCCTGGTTTTGCTTCTCATTCAACTAACAGCAATCTTCACATTCAGTTTATTTTACCCTTTCTATTTTGCAGCACCACAGGCCTCTACTAGGTCATCACTGTTGACATAGTCAAAAGACTTAAACTTGCAAGCAGAGAACCTGCAAAATTATTAACTACACAAACAAATACATCAAATAAATCAAAACAAATACGCAAAAATAGTTCAGATTCATAAAACAAGGAGTGGTTCATAGGAGTTCCTTTTTGGTAGTATCTCTCCAGAGGCTCATGAGTCATCAGTTTACATTGAATTTGAAATAAGCATGAGCACAATAGGCAGAATACAGTATTATAAAGATTTTCCTTAAAACTAAGTATGTAAGTCGCACACACTGTTTTAAATGGCAGCAGATTTGTCTGTCCATTAGTTGCAAATTCAAATTAGCAGTTGTAACTTGCTTAAACTTTCCCAAGTCTTATTGCTCAAAATGAACTGATTTGATAACCAGGTTATGCAGCTTTAAATTTTACTTTATTTTTCAAGTTATTTTACTTATTTTTAGAAAATATTATTTTTTAGCTCAGGCACATTTTCACTTAAGAATAGTTTTTGCTTATTAGTTTCTCAGACTACCATGCTATTCCATTTGACATAAAAACCTAACAGATCTTAGAGAACTGTAATTCAACCCATAAAGAGATGATATGCTTCCCCTCGATTTACCTTTGCTGTAATACAAACTTCATTATTCTGGGCTGGTGTTTTAAGACTGCTGTCTAAGAAACCTAAAGAATATTTGTTCTGAATGTGTCACCGCTAACTATATAACTTCCAAACTTGACTCACAAACACCTATTCATCTCATGCACTTTACTTACTAAAGTCAAGAGTTAGACGAAAGATAAATTAGGAGTTAGAGCACAGGTACAACAACCAGAAAAAGCTGTGCAGTCATATCAAATGACACTGCTAGGTATAATCTGAAATACAGTATAGTCTAAATTTACAACACCAATTGTGATGGCAGAGCTTTTGTTGCCTTTCTTTCAGACACAATGTAGGTGCTAATTCTTTTTTAAGACAAAGTGTCTAAAGGATCTGCACATTGGCCAACTGAAAGACTGCACATTCTGAATTACCATTCACATTTAATAATTTTGTCCAGATTTATCAGATGGAAATGAGAAGAGCTGTTATAAATGGGAAGTAATCTTATTTACTCAGATTTTTACACACATGCAAAACCACTTATCCATGGGTTATAGGCATTTTGAATACTTGAAAATTCCACACAATCAAGGCCCATAAATAGCTAAAATGTAACCATATAACAAAACAACTATCGAAACTGAGGAACTCAATAAAAAATAAAAGGATTTCCAAAGGACTTCCAGATTCCAAAGTGCACAGATTACTTTTTTTCCAGTGCCAGAAGAACACAGCAGTTAATCTGAGACATAGCAGAAAGAGAAAAGCATATTCAAAAATCCTAATATCCTGAATAATAACATATTTCTAAGCTTTATTCTCATACTCTTACAGTAGATTGGGGTAACAGTTCAAATGTTCCCTCTGATCTCATCTCTGCTGCTGTAACAGTAACAACTTTTTAGGCAGATACATAATCAGAAACTGGTGTACAAACCAATACCAATACCTCAAGGCACCTTCCAAAACTCCATAGACAGCATAGTTCGAAGAACTCAAGCTGAATATTATCATACTCTCATAATTCACTGCACAAACAGATATTGCACTACCATCATCTTCTGAATGTTTTTCATGCATAGCCCTATAGTGACAAAGACATTGTAGCCTTCAGTTGATAGGCTTGTTTAATTATGGAGTTAAAAAGCCTCTGCACAAAGCATGGTTGTATTTTTTCTTTTTTCCAAATGATCAATGTTTTTGATTTGCCCAAGCATCTGGACAAATTCTGAAGGAGAAAGATTGCTACAAAGTCTTAGACATTTTGGGTAGGAGCTCATTATTTCCAGATCTGCCAGAGCTGATTATTTACATGGTTGTTACCTTACCCACTATCCTAGTTAAATTTTATTTATCTCCGCAGCCTTGCCCGAAAGCAGATATGTAGCACTTTCATTGTCCTCTGATTTGATGACTCACAGATAATCTTTGAATTCAGACTACTTTTTCATTAATTTATGACTATAATTGTAATAAAAATTTCTTGTACATAAAAGTGAAAAGTTATTGTGCTAACGCATTTCAGTTGTTTGCATTACAGCAGGCTAAATAAGTGGACGACATTTATCACCAAACTTATTTTATCGTAAATGCAATCCATTACAACAATAATGGAAATATTGTACTCCTTTTAACATTTCGCTTGAGCTTTATTCTGCCTGCTAGCAATTCTACTTATGAGCTTCATTGTGCCAAGGACAGAACAGTCTTTTCCAGTCACTTACCCTCTGACAGCATGAATAAGTCTCAGTGATGGATAGGCGGTTCGCACCTTCAATTTATTCTTAAGGATTAACGCATTAACCCATTCCACATGCTTCTCTCCACCTTTGACCATGAAAGCAGGGATCCAAAGGACACTGTCATTCAGCATGGACAGTCTATGCACAAATTTTTCTCTGTCACTCTCATTCCGAAAGCCTCCAAATGCTCTTTGTACAACTGATGGATTCATGGTAATAAAATCAGATTTAGTTCCCACATCGGCAGCAAACTCCACCACAGGAGCTAGATTGCACCTGAAGAGGAAGAAATTAATGGAAAATGAAAATAAATATGAAATATTAACTCAGAAAAATATATGCATGAAGGGAAAGCTGAAAATGAACATGCAAGCCCATTTCAATTTAACATGAGAAAGAAATACCAGTGATAATAGGGATGATAACATGTAGAGTTTTACCCAACATGCACACTCATTATACAATTTTTTAAAAAAACATTAAATGTACATAAAGTTGTGAGAAAAAAATAAGTTTTTTGTACATTTGAAAACCATGTCATCATGCTTTAAAATGCATTAATGGCTAGTAGTACTTATTATAAGATTGTGCTTTCTAACACCTATTAACTTTCACAAGTGTTCATCTGTCAACATGTTACCAATAGCTCACACTCAAAGGAAGTCATGCTAGCCAATTAAAGTATAAATTATACAGGTTAGTCACAGCATTTTTTTACAATACACTATTAAAATATGTTTTACAAATGAACGTTACCCCATGTTAAACGAATTTTTGGCATTTTGGATTTTGCTATTGTCATTGCAGCTCATTGCATGTTTCAAAATTTAGTATTTTCATTTCACTTAGAAATTAATTTTTTTTCCTTGATGTCTCGTTTTCAAAACCTTGTTTAATTTTGCAGTAGCTTTGTGCTTTTTTTAGGCTTGAGAAATAGGTCTCATCAAACCTTTTTTCAGCAGTTTTTAACCTCAGTTATATAAATACATATATATGTAATCACACAAAGACAGTATTCTCCATGGGCAGCATTGGATGTGGGTGACAAAATGCAATTCAAAAACTATTTTGTTATTTCAGTGATTGAAACAAATCACCTCCACAACATCCTCAGCGAATTAGCCTGTAGCTGGTATGCCCCAAATAAGTATCCTGACACACCAAATTTTCACAATGTAACAAACTGCTCTGTAGACATTAAAGATGCAAAGCAGCAATGTGGGAACTAGGTCCTTCAAAACATGTGCATGTTATTATACTTTGAATATAAATAGTGTTCCATTAGTTCTGCAATTATTTTCTGGTACATTAAACTTTTTACGTCAGCTAATCCCCTAGCATCTTCTAATGGGCAGATCTCCAATGTCATATAAAAATAACTGAAGTCAGCAGGCCAACTGATGACCTAGACCTGACTGATAATACTAATTCCTCAGAAGATAATTTTCATTCTGTAATTAGCAGCTAAAGTTCGTGGTCCTGTCTTCTTCAGAAAGAAATGTTCTGAAGACCATAAAGCCTTCTATGACAAAGTAACCTGCTTGGTCGACGAGGGCCAAGTGGTGGATGTTGCCTGACTGGATTTCTCCAAGGCTTTCTGTACAGTTTCCCACCTCCTCCTCCTAGGGAAACTGATGCATTACAATGTAGGCAAGTGGTCTCTGCAGTGGGTGGGGAACTGGCTGACAGGCCATACCCAGAGGGTAGTGGTAAATGGCTCCTTTTCCAACTGGAAACCTGACACTAGTGGGATCCCCTGGGGATTGATATCCGGCCCAACTCTGTTCAACATCTTGATAAGTGTTCTGGCTGATGGGATCAAGTGTATGAGATGAAGTTTGCCAGTGACACCAAACTGAGGGGGGAAGTGGACACTTCAGAAGGGAGACCCACCCTGCAGGATGACCTGGACAGGAAGGAAAAGTGGGTAACAAGACCCTTATGAAGTTAATCAAAGACAAGCGTATGGTTTTGCACCTGGGAGACATCCAGGAGTGCAGCACAGGCTGGGATCCACCCAGATGGGGAGCAATTCTGTGGAAAGGGACCTGGGTGTTCTGGTGGACAACAAGCTCAATATGAGCGAACAGTGTGCTGCTGCGGCAAAGGTCAACAGGATGCTGGGCTGCATCAACTAGGGCATCGCCAGCAGAGACAGAGGAGTCATTATCCTGCTGTACGTAGCGTATGTCAGTCCACACCTGGAATACTGTGTTCAGTTTTCATCCATGCTATAGAAAAATGACATGGACAGGCTGGAGAGGGTCCAGAGAAGGGCCACAAAGATGATCAAAAGACTGGGAAGTTGCTATATGAGGAATGTCTGAGAGAACTCAGCTGGTTCAGCCTTGAGAAAAGAAGGATTAGTGGAGACCTCATCGCCATGTTCCAATATTTAAAGGGTGGCTAATAAGGAGACTCTCTTTTTGCAAGGAGTTACATGGAAAATATTAGGGGTAATGAGTATAAGTTACTCTTGGGGAGATTCTGATTGGACACAACAGGGAAATTTTTCACCATGACAACAGTCAGCCATTGAAATAATCTCCCCAGTGAAGTGGTGGATTCCCCAACGTTGGACGCTTTTATGTTTCAGCTGGACAGAGTGCTGCGCCATCTTGTCTAGACTGTGCTTTTGCCAAAAAAGGTTGGACCAGATGACCCTTGTGGTCCCTTCCAACCTGGTGTTCTATGATTCTATGAAATGAAACCTTTTTTCCTTTTTTTTTTTTTAATGTTGTTATTGCTGTATCAAGTCTATCAGGAAGAATAAATAGAAACTGTAATTTACTGAGTTTCCTCTTTCCCACATGCTGCATTACAGACTGCAACTATATGATTGCATACAATTTTACTCAAACCCACAATTTTCTGTAATGTACCATCATCTTCCATTCATTCTAAACCAACTTGAGTATTGCCTTCATCTTAGTCTACCTACAAGTATCTGGGCTGCAGGTTAAAGCTGAGCCAGATAAACTTGCTACGAGGTTACTGAGAACATGAGAACACATTCTAATTACCAGTCGCACATAGCATTGAAGATTTACTTAGGCAATTAAGCAACCACCTGTAAATACGAGCATTCAGAATGCACTCCACATATATAAAGGTTTGTAAACCTCCTCCTCCTGAGCCCAGGCTACTGACTGTTTCCACACGAAATGATGAAATGTGGCTTCTCCCAGCAGAAAATAATTTTGCACAATAATAGTTTTCATGAGTTCCTTTGATTTCTTTTTTTTTTCTCCCCACAATAACTCAGTGTAAGTGTATTTTTTAAGACCAACAAGCTTATGGCTATTTTTTTCTATATAATTTTGTTTAATCAGAAGCTCTAGCGCCTTTTTTCCCTTGCACTAAGCTAACAAATAATTAGAGTAATTATTTGCTGTGTTACTTCTTCTAAGCACTATCTATAGTAGAAGTGTTCAGAAACTGGTCTAACAATACAAAGATTGGTACATTTGGGAGAGAAGGTTAGGAAAAAACCTAAGTGGGAAATGCTCCTAGTCTGTGTGATTGGTAGTATCATAGGCAATAACATGCAAGGTACTTCAAATCAAACTTACAGTCTTTGTTCTTCCCATGACATCAGCACAGACCATACCTAAAACCTCAGTGCAGCCATTTCAGCAGGGTAGTCTAAACTTACTATTAGGCATCAATTATATGATTTGGGTAGTCAATAAGTTTACAGGGCCATGTAATTTACACACTATTCATGTATAATCATGATGCTGAAAGGCAAATACACATATAGAAAATATTCATAGTAAAAATGCAGAAGTTACGACACATGAGCTTTCAGTGTGACAGCATAAGATTTTCAACAGGAATACGCACTGCAACGCTATCACTAAAAAGAGACCTGAGGTAAGAAGGAAAAATCAGTTCATGTCTGAAATATCACATAGTATTTGGGTATCTGCAAAATAACCGAGACCCTAACATACACAGACCTAAAAGCCTCGGTGATTGAAAACACACTTCTTCCAAAACTGTCTATTGCAAATATTAGTTACAGAGGGATATTTTAAGAAAAAAACTGTGGGGGCAAAAGAACCAAACTGCCAATGGCTTTGGTTGCATGCCATGAGAAAAGACTGAAGAACAGAGTAAGTGCTGCTATACCACACTTACATCACAGTAATCAACCCTGGGTTTGCTGTGATACCTTTATGGCCCAAACACCTGTAACATACTTAGTCTTTTATACAGCAGAGTTTAACATAGAAAATAATGAAACCATATTCACAAAAATACACTCGAATGAGGTCAGTTATTCCACAAAGATTCAGTTGAACTTGCCTGGTCACTAATAAACATACAGCTCATGTACATGCATGCAAATGTCTAATATGTAATATTCATAGGCCATATATTCTTCTTCAACTTAACTTTAAATAAAAGCCATAAAATTTGTTTGAGTAAAAGTGATCACTATTTCCATTTTATTTGACGTTGAGAACTAGAAGAATATTATTCATAGAGTGATAATGCAAGAATTGGCCATGAATCTGTACACTTGTGAGTCCTTTAATGATCTGTGCATTTGAGGTTTACAGGTTGAAATAAATATTTAGAAACCATGCTAAAGTCCAAGCTACACAAAAGTGCTGTAAAAATGTGCTTTGTTACATTAATATCTTCTTGTAAAGCAAAGCCAAAAATATCCCATCGCACAATATTAACCACTTACATTCTGAGAAGTCAAAAAATGAAAATTATATTGTTGCTGGTAGACACAATATTAAACCTCTCGGAAACATAAGGTATTATCTAAACTAGAATCAATAATGCACACTCTTTCCTGAATAGCCTGCAAGCTTTTATATTCAGGTTCATATCCAGATTCGTGCAAGAATCAAAATTGCAATCTCAAATTCAGAGATTGTTGACATTTTAAGAAACACTTGCATGTGAAAGTAAAATTTAAGGCTCAAGATCACGGGAAAGAAGTTAAGTTCATGGCAACAGACAACCTAACACATGGAGTACTCTCTACCCAGTCTACTTGCAGGAAGCACACCACTGTAATACCTGTGTATACATAACACATCATTACACCTGGTTCTTCAAATAAATGTGTGCAGCAGCACTGTGATAACCTTCACACAGACCCCAAATAAGGGAGATTTACAAAAAAATCCCATGCTCAAAGCTACTATCTCCCCCTGTTGAATCTAATGATTAGTAAAATGTATGGATTCTCACATGTTCTGTATGCTTGTCTGGCTCCTGATAAAACCGAAATTGCTTCAGCTTAACTAAAAGGATATAGATTGGCAGGGCATCACCTGACATATCCCACTTCATCCTAGTCCTTATCCTCTGCATGACAAAATAGAGAACGTCTCATAAGAGCTGTAAGCTGTGTAAAGGCTCAGGATAATTATGGATTCTATTCATAAAAAGGAATCATAGCTGTCTTTTGAAATGTGCCATGTGAAATATACCATTATTGACCTGATATCCCCTTTTATAACACAAGTCCAGAAGAATCCTGAATCTATGACTGATTTTGCTTTAGTCAGAAGACGTATTTTTGTAACATGATCTGCTAATAAACTTCATTTCTTCTTGTTGCTCAAACTAGTACCTATACCGATATCACTACATTCTTTCTTCCTAGCATCTTCCTTAATGCCAGTGACTGAAACGCAAGTTATCCTCAACTGACACAGCATAGGGAAGTGACAGAAACAGTGTAAGTGGTATTTTAGAAAAAGTGGCAAAGCACATTACTTACGTCTTTACTGTTAAGTGCTTGCTGCAACATTACCCATGAATTACAGTTTCACTATTCTTTCCAATATCATTACTTTGACACCAAAATAAAGGAATTGCTATCACTGAAAGTTTGTTTGGAATGTAGAAAAAAGCAGCGGTTTGAACATTCAAAAATGAAGAAGAGCAAAACCCACAATGTTTAGACTGAGACTGTTCCAAACATTGGCACGACTCTTAATTGAAATGCTTGGTCAACAAACAAATGCATTAATGAAGAGCTTTCCTGCACTTGAAACTGTTCAGAAAACTACTAAATTAAAAGCTCTGTATTATCAACAACAGGAGTAAGCAACTTTAAAATAATTTTATCCATTTATCTCAGGATAATTATAGAAAGAGTCAGGCTAACCTTGTGTGCTCTATGTTTGGATGCTCGTAGGATACCCATTTATTTTAGAAACCACTTCGGAATGTCTGATCGTTTGTATATGGGTTTACAGAATCCACTTCCTACTAATGTTTCCTTAGTCTTCTATGTCCTTAAATCTCCTCCCATATCACCCACTGAAAAGCTAACTTCCTTTTTTTTAATTAAAAAAAACAAAGGAAGCTGCACCAAAGTGGGAATTATAAATGCTTACAGAGGGTACACAGTTCTGTGGCCCACCAGAGTAGCTAGCACCAGGTGCTACGTACTGACTAAGCATGAGATTCAGCTTCCTAAGAAGATTTCTCTGTATCAGCTCTCGCCCCATGACAGGCTGGCTGGAGCAGCAGTCATGCAAGGACCCTTCCAGCAGTTGAAAAAGTCATAAGGTGAATCCAAAAAGGGAAAATGTGGCCACAAAAAGTCAGGCCTTCTTCAAGGTGCTCCTGAGGTGGAGGCTACCCATGTCTAACTTGACCAGAAACACCAAACAGCTACACTGATGCTCCCCCTTTCTCGGGCACTCAAATCACTGAGCAAAAGCACCTGAACACAATGGCTTTCTAGCTTTCTTCTGCTTTCATCCAATGTTTCAATGTAGTGTAATGATTTGCAGGAAGAGACAGAGGGGCAAAAATAGAGCTGACACATTTGAGAGATGAAAAAGGTCTAATGAGCTAGTCATGATGTATTCAAATGTTATTTTTAAGAGAGGAATCATGTTTTAAAATAAGTCTGTTAAATCGGCAATTTTGCTTTCAACGTATCTCTGGCTCTGAGCATTCAGCTCTACTGGCACAATGGTTACGCTCCAAGCAAGGTGAATTAAATAAATATTTGGACATAAAAGCTGATACAAGTTACCAAAAAAAAAAAGTTCCAGAATATAGGCACATTAATATCTTAAATATTTTCACTCTGAGAAATTTGTGATTGTTTTTTCCTATCAGCAAACAGAACAAAGAAGCTACTACCACTCTCTGCTTACATATTAGCACAGAAATTTAAATTGTTCTTCTGAAATTAGCAACCACACCTCTATGGTACAGAAGGTCTGTCCTTCTTCCTGAACAGATATGCTGGTTTCTGCTCATCTCACAGTTGTTTGCCCACAAAACCAAGACGTCAGGAGGAAGTCAAACAGAGTATGCTCCTCTTTGCATAAAATAAAGCAACAAATCTGTCAAAGGACTAAAAGTTTTTTCCATGTCAACTTCACTAACTACAAAAATTGCCACGTTAAAAAAAATGAAAGTCAAAGGGCACTGGAAAAATTAAGAGTTGCATTTGCCCAGCAAAATTTTATCACCAGTGATGATAAAAATATTCAGCTTGATTCCTAGATGCTGACAGAGTTGGAAGGAAAACACTCCAACAGGAGAAAGAAGAGTTTTAACATACAGACTACACACTTCAATCCAAAGAAAGAAGAAACTAATATCCTCTCACGGCTGTTCCTTGTCAGAGCAGCCCTAAGCTTATTCAAATAGCTTCACTCAACAGGCCTGTTTGCCATATAGTCCAACTGAAATGACAGGGCCTTTTCCAGAAGCCGAAAAGAAGACAAACCCCACAAGACTATTTACCAGGTTTGGGGGATTTTGTTTGTTTGTTTGTTTTTTAACCAAATAACGGCAAAACTCTACTTGGGCTGTCCTTCTGAAAATTTCCCATCATGAATCAAATTAATCAAATAGAATTCCATTAATTAAAAAAAAAAAAATCCTCTGATCTTTGACATTGTTCAAATTCTGAACCCAAAGGTGAACAGAATTCATTTTGGTATTTATTGGTTGCCAGAAGTAATTCCAGGAATCTGAAAGTTGGTATTTGGCCATGTTTAGTATTGTTATTTTACATTTACCCATAATACAGTTGTATATTTCAGGAAGCCCTATGTAACCACTGCATTTCAAAATGTACCACTTACTATAACAAGTTCATCTGTCCTGTAACATGTTAACAGCTAATACAGACCTGGCATGAGACTTCAGCATGAGAAAGAGTAGACAATGAGGAAATAAGATGTAGTGCATTTAAATCTCACAGGGAGTGAGCACCATATATCTGACCCAACGGCTAGAGAAATAGCTGAGAAACGAACCACGCAAAAACCAGCTCCTGCAACATCACTGTGCCATTTATAAATCTTAAATGTAATCTGGTTGACTACCTCATATTTTCATTCTGATTTATTTTATGGAATCAGAGATTATGAAATGCTTCAGATCCTGTCTGGATATATAGCATTAAAATGCAGCAGGCTTTAGTTCACCACTACAAATGTAGTAAGAGGTGCAAGGATCAACAGTCACTTAAAAGGGTGTAAAAACATAAGAATTAAAAAGGAAGGGAATATGAGAAACAGGAAACAGTTTATAGTTAGCACAGGCTTTTCTTAATAGCAGAGGGTCTCCTTGCTTCCTGTTTTCACTAGATGGGTCACACTTTCTACTGTCAAAATAGGCGTGACTTGACTAAACTTGTGGAACTAATCCATTTTGTCCTAGCAGAAATGTCCCTTGACTCTTGATTTCTGATGCCGTGAGAACAAATAAGGCCTTATGTTATCAAGTAATTAAAAACAAGACACTTTAAAACGTTCAGTAATACAGTAAACCTGCTTATGTTGACAAGATATGATTTTGCTTGCAAAAATTAACCTTATTTATGCACTTTCAGAGATGTCTAAAGAATTGTATTACTTGTAAAATTTGCTGACAGAATTATATCTTGGCTTGCAGGCACGCCTATTATTTGACTCTAGCTTAGGTGCCTATTTTTAAACATTTTTCATAACAGAAGTATTCTAATTATCTGGTGTTTCTGTTGGTTCAATGATCTTCGACAGGCATTGTTATATAGAAGCTACTGACTATGCTGGAATATCTCAAAGGAAGATGGATGGTTGTTAGTAACTTTAGATGACTTTCAAAGACACTGACAAATACTATCAACCTTAAATTAACTGAAGTGCTAGGTACTGACATTCTTTTTTACCCTTAATAAAGTATACGTTCTGTTATTACTAACATGTTCATACCACTGTCACAGGACCATTAAAATTCAGGATATTGAGTTTATTGTACTGTAAGACAAATACTACTGGATGCCTGTTGTGTCCTCTTCACTTTCATAGATCTTCACTATCAGTTTTATCACTAAATGAATGGTGTTTTTGGTGCTAGATCTAACTTTAGAACTGCTGCTCTAAGTAACAACTCTCTTAACAACACACACTTTTGTTTCAGCTGTCAAAAAGAGCATACGGTACTATCAAAATCAACTGGAAAGTATATTTAACCAAAATAGTATGACATACTTGTCAGAGCATGTAGGCATAATGTTTAGCATCAGGATGTTCTACAAAAATGTTCAACAGCCTATACACACAGCTGCCTACAGTACACACAGTAACTGCTTTTCAGAACCCCATCGGGTGGTGAGTAGAATGAGTACATTTTACTTCTACAGAAATCAGCTGAAAGTAAAGGCAGCAACAGAATATCATGGTACATTTTAACACCAGAATCCTAACAGCAATAGAGGTCAGTGGTTACCAAGTATGCCAGTACCATTAGATGACGTGATTACGTATCATGTCATATACAAATTTTTTTTAATGGAAGAAGAGGAATGCAGAAAACTGTAACTCTGAGGAATGGTTTGCCTTTTTCTTCAACTTGAAATACAAAAGAATTAATTGCCATTTACTTAAAACAGGTGTTATGTACCTATGCACCCATCCAGACATACAAAAATAAATATCATATAGTTTAACCTATGAGATAATCTGTCAACTTCTAAAATGTTTTAACTTTGATTTGTAAATCCAAAAGTTTCACTATATTAAAACTCTCTGTAGGCTGAAGGGTTAAGTATTCCCCATAACCTTGTAAGGACTATTATCTGCAATATCATCAGACTAACTAGTTGTTACACCGATCACTTCACTAGTCATACACCATATGAGAGATGTTTGTCTAGTCTAAATAACTGATTAGCAACAGAAACTTCCTGATTTTCTCATTAAGCGTCACCATTTTTCTTTTATTCATACACAAATCTTTAAGAATATTATCTTTACTCCACGTAGCCTGAATTAGTTAAAATCTCCTAGCAAATCTTGGCACCTAGTTTCATAGCTAGTTGAAACATGGGGAAGAGCATGAAGATGACTTCAAAGAAATTCAGCACATGATTTAAGTAAAACTATGTACCTTGCTTCCTGAAAGAAAATTTTCATCTAGAAAACCTAGTATCTAAATTTTTCTGTAGTCCTGTTAAATGAATCAGACCTAATCTCTGAGAGAGCACAAAACCATGCTATATGCTAAATGTGGTTTAAAAATGCAGTACTTATTTTTAGATTCCTTCTGCGATAAGGATGCATATTTGAAATACCAGTGGTACCAGCAAAACAAATACGGAAAACGAAAGAGTGGTGTGTTATTGTTTCAGTTGCTACCTGCTAATACACCTTTCAAATAAAATACAACTTTCATGCATATATCCTGTTACGATTTATGTACTGAAAAATTATATTTTTTCTGTTCCATAGTCCTTTTTTTTTTGCTACCATCTTTCTTCAAAGTGAGAAAAAGCAAATAACTAGCAATGACAACTCATGCTATATTTTTTCTGTCACTGCCCTTCTGTTTTCTGCCCCTTCACCTTTCTCAAACCAAAACAATTGAAACTTCTGCTTCAAAAGCAAGAGGACCTATCTGTTGCCCAGCCTTCTCAATATTCATATAATGCCAGGCTGTCAAATGAGGCCAGATATTCATCTTTATTTCCTATCAATATGTGAAGTCGAAAGGTATTCTATTGTGCGTGTTTGAAGACTGAATAAAAAATGAAGCGTATCAACATTTTTGCCCAAACTGCAGGGATGTAATTTAATGGCAACTATCTGGTTCGATACCAATACATCACACTGAAATTCTACCCTATGTTGCACATAAGTAATGTAGTAATTTACAACAGCCCATCTTTATTGGCCAAGAGCTAAGAAAGAATATTTTTGAAAGAGAAAACATTTAGCATTTATTCTACCAAGGACTACATAATATTTGTTTTGCCTGGAATAAAAATAAACAGCAAAAATAGGTAGCACAAACCTCTCTCCTCTGGCCCTTTTTTTATTTTCACTGTAAAAATAATCTTCTTGTCAATAATATGGGCAGGTATTTAAATTTCGGGAATCACGCAGTGAAAGATACTGTTCCAGAATAATTTCAGATAATGCCTGAAATCTATATCTCAGATTAAAACACTTCTCCCAGCTTTTGTCCAAGGAATATAGCAGGCTGTAACTTCAACAGCAGATGAAAACTTACCTTATAACAAAGTCATGGCTATCAATGTCTTTTCCACATCCACTGTCCAGAAGGATGCCAGAATTCCCAACAACTGCACAGTTCTTAAATCGACGATTTTTCATTGGGGAAACTTCAGGGAGAAGGCTGTGCAAATCCTGAGAAATGTTTAGGGTGCGACGTCTGTCCAGTACATAATGGATTACATCTCCTGGCTTGAAGCTACTTTTCACCACTGAGACATCTCTTTCAGCATCCAAGAATCGAAGAATGTTCTTTCTGGGTTGAGGGAGAAATGCACAGATAAAACCCAACACTCAACTGCTTGCATGGAGTTTATCTAATAGTAATACAGTCTGTACAAAGCATACAACACAAAGCAGAGGGTAGACAGTGTCAGATAGACTAAGGCCATTTCCCATGGTCTAGGATGGAGTTAGAGCAAAGCTGTTAAGACACAGTTCAAATCTTGGTTACAATACTAAATGTAAATACTACAGCAATAGAGCTTAATGACTTCCTATGAACAAGGGCTCTGAGACACCAAGGGAAATTACAGAATCACAGAATGTTAGGGATTGGAAGGAACCTCGAAAGATCATCTAGTCCAATCCCCCTGCCAGAGCAGGAACACCCAGATGAGGTTACACAGGAAGGCGTCCAGGTGGGTTTTGAATGTCTCCAGAGAAGGAGAATCCACAACCTCCCTGGGCAGCCTGTTCCAGTGTTCCGTCACCCTCACTGAGAAGAAGTTTCTTCTCAAATTTAAGTGGAACCTCTTGTGTTCCAGCTTGAACCCATTACCCTTTGTCTTACTGTTGGTTGTCACTGAGAAGAGCCTGGCTCCATCCTCGCGACACCCACCCTTTATATATTTATAAACATTGATGAGGTCACCCCTCAGTCTCCTCTTCTCCAAGCTAAAGAGACCCAGCTCCCTCAGCCTTTCCTTGTAAGGGAGATATTTTAGAAAAATAGAAGGCATAGGATTTTTGAGTATTTTACAAAACTCTGGAATAAACACATATTCGAAAAATTATGAGAACAGTTTGTTTTCATAGAAACATAGTTTAATATATGAAGTATTTATGATTTAAGAAGTAAATGCCCTACTACAATCTCATCTCTCACAAATCAGCTTGGTTCAGGAATGGCCATGTTTTCTTACAGGTTCTTATTTCAGCATAAGAATAACATATTCAGTTGAGCATCAACTTGCTCCTAATTAACTGAAGTTCAGCAAAAGTTATCCTTATTAACTTGAAATAAGAACACTCACAGTCTTTTTTGCCACTTTAAACAAAATCAGCTTTAAAACACTGCAAATTAAATTACTGCAGCTCAGGGTCTAGTCAAGCAGTGACCTAAACTCATAGAAACACTTACAAACTCTATCAGGTTTTAAATCAGATCTGCCCAATCCTTTATCTTGCCTCTCTGCAAATTATTGTTTAAACTATTAGCCAGGTTCAGATGCACACGATCAAGACATGAGCGTGTAACAAGCTATCATGTGTTGAGTGAACTATGGCAATTAAACAGTTGTATACTCCAAGTCCACAGCAAGTAACAGGTGAAGAATGTCCACCTAAACGCCAGCTGAAGAAATCATGGTTATTGTACCTGCTTATGAGGGTGAGGGCAGGGGTCTAAAAACTGACACACTTTCAATACATGAATTCAAAAAAACACACTTTGAATGACTGCAGCTGTGTGATGACTGATACCTGCACTGGCAGTGTGGAGCGGTTTTCACTGCACACTTATCCTTGGTATAAATAGCTGGAAGGGATTCCAGACCAGAGTTGCAGAAGCCACTGATAGCCCAGGCTTGAAAATGAGCAAAGCTTTACAAACTTGTGTCTGCCCCTGCTCTGCAAAGCACGTATGTTTTGAAGAGGCATAAAGATTGCATCTGAACTTAAGCACACCCTGAAGTACAATATACTTAAGGAACACCCGGGGAGCGCTGAGCTGGGGCAGGGTGTTCACGTGTTAACTCAAACAGAAACTTTTGCCTCTGCAACTCTGAAAAGACAAGACGAAAATCAATAACTTTATATTTTCCACTGCTGTCTTCAGGTAAGGTGCAATTTAAAACAGAGTAGACATTTTGTTGAGTAAGAGAATGCTATTTTTACATAGTAAGCTTTTAGAACAGAACTTCCTTAGAGCAGATCAAAACAGGAAAAGGTAACTAGAGATGCCACTCCAGCAGTTGCAACACCCACTGAGAGACATAAAGCAGAAATAATCCCTCGCAAGTGAAAATGGATGAACTATAAGAACACCATGCTTACCAGCCAGCTTGTGTCACTGCCTCAAAAGGGAAGAATATGTCTGAACCAGTGACACAAAATACTCATTCTGGAACTGACCTTAAAAAAGTGTTTCCTCCCATCTCTTAAACCAGGACAAAAAGGAAAAAGCAAACAAAACAAAACAAAAAGGGAATAAAATCTTGGGCTGTCCGTTACAGCTGTCACGTGTTAATGAAACAGTACCAGAGCAAAGGCAGCTTGTGCTGAGGCATATGAAGGACTCAGCGTAACGGAGCAGGATAGATAACATTAAAATCCTGAGTGTCTAAAGCTTTTGGTAAGGCCAGGCAAGGCACTTTTGCAAAAGAAACAATGAAGTTTTGCAAACACTGCCAAAAAAAATAAAAGCACATTGATTTCCATTATTAATTCAGTTACTTACAGTCAAAGGTTATCTATCTATCTATCTGCTCACAGAAGTCCTCCAAAGGGTTTCAAGGGGGCCTCAATTAGACTCAGATAATCAACCACTTATTTAACAGAGCTGAAATTTCAAAATGTCTATGGAATTTATTTTTCAATAAAATTCTGAGATGAGCAAAAGTCACTGAATCCTAATATCTTCTCACACATTTAAAAATGTTTTCTCATCTGAAGTTGTCAGTAGCATAGTCCATTAAATATATGCACACATATTACAGTACCTTGTACAAGAAACCTTGTATAAGAGATGTGTAATACTGCTAACATTTAAATATTTTAACTGATTCATCTCACTGTATCCAGATATCTTTTAATACTGAAAGAAATATGATTAAGAATGTCTCATGCTACTGTTTTAAGTTCCTCTGTGCTACTGACTCATCTGTACCATGTGGATAGTACTACTTTCCATTTTCACGTAACTGCTAAGAGAAAAAAAATATATTAAGGAATATGACAAAAACTGAAAGTACAAACATGAGTGTCTCAGTCAGTCTTGATGCTGCTTAATAAGAAGAACTTGTTTAAACATCTGTTCCGCCCCACAAAGAGCACTGAAAATAGCACACGGTTATTTTGATTAAACAGACATAACAAAATAATTTTAAATAAGTGCTAATTCACATCCAGCTGCATATAAAATTCAAAAGTAAACTCAACTAGATGAAGAAAACAAATCAGCATGAATTTCAGTAAACCTTCAAGTAAAGGTGTTCTGCAACCTTAAGCTAAAAAGTGTAAGGAAACTGTTTTATTTGAGGTGGTCTTCAAGTTTTGTTTTGAAGAATAAAACTGTATGTGGAGTGTGGCCTGAGCCCTTTGCGGTCAGGTGATGCAGACGTGGCTCACCCTTATCTGAAGCCAAGCAGCTGTTTGTAACATGTTCACATGATTCAAGGAAACACAATGTCACAATCTGTGGTTGTTCTAGGGTATTTCTTTGATAACCAGAAACAGATGTTCCTAGTATTTAAATACCAACTACAACTCCCAGTTATCTGATAAAGTACATGTAGCAGAGATCATTGTCTCTGGAAAGCTTTCCAAATGATAAAAATATATATTAGTCTGGTGCAAAAGTAATTGTGGTTTTGGACTATTAATTTTAAATCATTTTAACTAGGCTCAAACACATCTTTATTAATCAAAATAGGAACCATTACAATCAACACATTTTGTCAATGAGAAATAAGTTTGTTTATTCCTGTAGAGTAAAAATCTGTGTTTCGGGATTCGACAAACTCTTGGAAAGCGTTTTCTGCATCCTGGTGGTTGCGGAAGCGTTTTCCCTGAAAAAAGTCATCGAGATGCCTGAAGAAGTGGTAGTCAGTTGGTGAGAAGTCAGGTGAATAGGGCGGATGAGGCAAAACTTTGTAGCTCAATTCGTTAAACTTTTGAAGTGTTGGTTGTGTGACGTGCAGTTGGGTGTTGCCGTGGAGAAGAATCGGTCTCTTTCTGTTGAACAATGCCGGCTGCAGGTGTTGTAGTTTTCTGTGCATCTCATCAATTTGCTGAGCATCCTTCTCAGATGGAATGGGTTCACCGGGATTCAGAAAGCTGTAGTGGATCAGACCAGCAGCAGACCACCAAACAGTGACAGTGACCTTATTTTAGTGCAAGTTTGGCTTTGGGAAGTGCTTCAGAGGTTCTTCTTGGCCCAGCTGCTGAGCTGGTTGTCGCCAGTTGTCGTATGAAATCCACTTTTCGTTGCGCATCACAATCTGATTGAAAAATGGTTCGTTGTTGTATAGAAGATGACACTTCAAAATGATGATTGTTTTTATTTTTTATCAGTTTATGAGGCGCCCGCTTATCAAGCTTTTTCAACTTTCCAATTTGCTTCAAATGCCGAATGACCATAGAATGGTCAACGTTGAGTTCTTTGGCAACTTCTGGTGTAGTTCTAGGAGGATCAGCTTCGAAGATTGCTCTCAATTGGTCGTTGTCAACTTCCGATGGCCAGCTACTACACTCCTGATCTTCAAGGCTCTTGTCTCCTTTGCGGAACTTCTTGAACCACCACTGCACTGTACGTTCATTAGCAGTTCCTGGGCCAAATGCGTTGGTTGATGTTGTGAGTTGTCTCCACTGCTTTATGACCCATTTTGAACTTGAATAAGAAAATTGCTCAAATTTGCTTTTTGTCTAACATCATTTTCATAGTCTAAACCAAATCTAAAATAAACAGCAAGTAGTAAGTCAGCAGCAAAAAAACATAAAGCAAGAAAAGCGCATTAAAATCATGTATAACATAACCACATTTATTTAAGAATGTATTCCAATATCAAACAGCAAATTTCAACAATGCAAAAACTGCAATTCCTTTTGCACCAACCTAATATTACTCTGGGGTAACATGGTCACATTTTTCTACTTATGTGCACTTTACTGGCTTTATTTTGTACTGTAGTCTTTGTACTACACAACTCTTATTTAACGGCAAACTCTCCCTCATCTCCCTCAGAATTGTGTGGATTAAGGAAAGAAAATATATTGCTTATACATCTGACTTTTAAGATTACAAATAGATTTGTATTTTTAGACCACTGAAATTATCTCCAACACTTTTCCTGGGAAAATAATTCCTTTCAAGCAAGGCAGAAATCCTCACTGCTGGGGCATTTGGTCTTGTCTGGACTCCAACCATGAGGGGAAACCCCTTAAGTGCATTGCCAGTATGCAGGACGCTGGGCTAGCTCACCAGCAATCACATTACGGAAAGAGAGACGAACTAAGTGATTACGTAGTCCATGCTCTGCTCTCACTGAAGATGTGCCTTTATCTACATCATCCCAGGCTATGTTTATCTAATACACTTCTCACAACCTCCCATGCTGAGGACTCTGCAAACTCCCCACACAGTCTACACCAGTGCTTCCCCAGCCTTATTGGCAGCACAATATTCCTTCAGCTAGCTTGGATCTTTCCCACCACAACTGAAGCCTGTTCTTGTTCCTCAAACCTTGCCTTGGAAGACAGACTGTTCCATACTCTTGGCAATAATCTTCATTTACCTCAGGCTAAGAAGCCACCCAACTTTTAAAAAAACTTTTATTTTTGAATTTGACAAATCATGTGTTATATATCTCTGACCCCTCTTGTTGCTTTCCTGCAGGCTTCCTCTGATTGACTCACACAGGTCTTTAAACAACTTGATTTTCTAACCCTAGCAAGTCCTGATGCTGCTTCACACTCTCCAGTTGGAAGGCAGAAGGTGCTCTCAGCCTTTGAAATCACCAAGGACTATGACCTAAGTAAAGCATACATTTTGCCAGTTGAACCAGTTTAATTAAAAAAAAACCCAAAAACCAAAACAAGAACAAACTGTGTGACAACACAAGGTCACAGCCTGCCCTTGTAGATGGCTACAGCTACAGCTCCTGTTGGCCTCTTGAGAAGGCAGTGGGACTGCAAGTGTTTGCACCCATACTGGGTTTGGCTTCTGTCTGAATGGAGTTTTAAGAAAACATCTTCAAGGAAAGCAGCATTTAAAATCACAGAATCACAGAGTAGTTTGGGTTGGAAGGGGACTCTAAAGGTTATCTAGTCCAACTCGCTATTTGGATTTGTTAAAAACATGCCTAACTGCAACTTACCATGGAAAGGTTCTTGGCATTCCCCAGCCCGTGCAAGACCACACAACCAGAAATGCTGCAGTAGGGGAAGTTGCTGTCTGGCTCTGCCTCCATTCTAGCCCTCCTTGTGCCCTTCAGGGCACCCCACTCTCCCTTGACTGGACAGGTCACTTCAGTAGCTGAAGCATGTACCAGTTGGGCACAAATCTTCAGTGGGCATGCAAAAGGAAAATGGGGCTTCTAAACAGAGTGTGACCCAACTACTGCTTACCATATGAAGGCCAGTCATATGTCAGCTTTGAAGTTAAGCAAGTTAGTGTCAAAAAATGGAGTTAACCACCCCAGCCAACACTAAACACTGACGTTTCAGTTGAGCCAAGGGTCTAAGGAGGCAAAAAACACATAAGGTTTATTATGACTATATTACGATTATATTATGACTAGAGAGCCCCAGTTTGCATGTCTTAGAGACATGGAAGGTCTGAAAGAAACAGTGCAATTGGCCCTAAAATGTTGCTCCAAGAGCTTCAGAGCAATTGTACCGCTCCATTGCCAGTTCAGTATTTACTGCTTCCACTTCAAGGACTTGTCATAGCTCTTTCATATCAACTTGAAAGATAAACAACGATAATAATCTGAACTCTTCTAAGAAGGAAGTTGCACTTTTTTTTTCCATGATGCTGTTAACATCTTACAGGCTCTCACACTATTCTGGCAGGAAATTTCCACTCATCGAGTTCTCTGTTACACTGCAGAGATAAATACATCCTTTACTTTTTTATTTGTTTGTTTTCATCTTGCCTTCCTCCAATTCAAAACCTTCATCTGCTCCTTACAACATAAACACTCTCATCTAATCAAAAATAAGCAAAAGAGACAGCAGACTTTAGTTCATTTCACACAGGTCACAGATGTACTGGCATCAGTCCTGTGTAGAAGGTTTTCCCAGATAGGTTTGTACCATCTCAGTCACATCTCTCCTTCCCGCAAGTATGGCCTTCAATACAACTGAAATTTTGTAGTTTCCATAACTGGAAAACCTTTACATTGCTACAGAGAGTAGAAAGGACTTATGACACAAAAGCTTGCAGATGGTGGATTCTATCTCTTCTTCATGACTGAAATAATTCAGACAGAAGGGGAACCAAGCAAGCAGTCTTCTTCCCTGAGGCACAGGAATTACCAATTATTCTTCAAAGACATTGTCAGCAATCAGAAGGTAACATCAAATTGGAAAAACTACTCTCCCACCAGACCAATCATGGTTGGCAAGGCAGTAAATCTGCTACAGTTTCAAGTAATTAAAAATATCCATCATTTCCACCTCAATCCCAGAAAGTCTAGGTCTTTCTTCTAATGCCTGCTTAACATCTCCGAAGGGCTGCTGTTCTCCCAAGAGAGCTGCTACACTCCCCCAACTGCCTCTTCTGGCTGCAAATTCCCAGAGAGCACCTTGTGACACCAGAAAGCTAGTGGAGATTTTCTATATCCTCCCTTGGGGTCTTGATAAAGGAGCTTTTTCACTCATTGACTCCTATCTGAGCCTGGCCTTGCCAAGAATCCATAGGACCTTTGAGGCTGATAGACTTGTCACTAACCTGAGCAAAAATAAGATGACCAGAGATGATGTCCATGGTCAACAAAGTAAATAGCAAGGCATAATATTCCAGCTGTCAGCCAACTAGGTCCAGACATACTATTGATAAACAGCCCTCGCACAAAGTAAAACTCACTATCAAGTATTTTCTAGGTTTTAAAACTACTAATGTGGGTATTAAGCTGACATAAGACACAAAGTAGCTGCCATTTATGGACGTTTTATGTTTTAGGAAATGTCTTTATGCTGTACACCAATGGTTTCACAAATTATTTCTCCACTGCTAAGAACTGCTAACTGTTTATACATTATTCAACAGGTGCTTTTTTGTTATTTCTCTCTTACCATTACTTGCTATGGTCGACCTCACACAACAAGACCACCATTGCTCATATTAGTAGTTGCAATATGATAGTATGAATCACCTTTATGGTCTACACGGCACATGTAATGTACTTTGGAGGGCTGAACAGTTAGTTTAACCATGAGAACACCCTACAAGATTGCTAGACACATTTTAATCTAGTCCTGATGGGTGTTTAAGTGTAAAAACATTTACAGCTAAGATGTTTCTTACTGCTGTGACAGGAAAGAAAGATGTACAGCAAACTGCCTGTAAAAGTGAAAGAAGAACGCACATTGTTTAACCAGCATCAGAATGGAACTCATATCACAAGTGGCTGCATGTGGCTTTGTCAGGGAAAAGCACGTCAAACTTCCCTCCCTCACCACTGAGTACCGTAACTGAATACAATATGCATGTTAGCAGAGGATTTCTTAAAAGAATATGACTGGCTGTTAGCACTGACTCCTTTCATATAATTTATATCAAATTTTAGCCCTAACTCACATTAATCTAAAACCTTTTACTGGTTCAGTGAAAATACCTGCTTTCTGTGATGGTGTTCATGATGATAGTAGCTATTACATTTCATCTCAAAACAAGACTAGCAACGTGGACATCTAAATAACGTCAGCTCTTTGCTGTCCACTGTACAGAAAATCTTTAAGCTGATGAAGTGGAACCCTTACCGCTTAAACCAGTGCACAAGATATGTATGTTTCTTCACTGTATTACTGAGACAAAAAACATTCTTCACTGCACAATTTTTAAAAACTACCACATAATCACGATTCTTCTTAAGAGAACATTAGTAATTTATAAAATGAGAGAACTCTCCCCCCGCCAACCAGGAATAAGGAAAAATCTGATTTTGAAACTCATTATTTTAGTAGATTGAGATGATACACATGTAGTAACAGGCTTAAAAAACCCCTAAAGCATTCTCTACTGTTTTAGCTCTCTGTCTGAATGATGCATTTTGCTTTTGAAACAGGTGAAAAATGAGCATAAGCCAAGCTTCATTTTCTCTCTTAATCAAAAAGTTATTGTAATATTTTTTACTTGTTTGTTGTTTGGCTTGAGCAACAAGGGGTATCAGTTTAAAATGCTTCTGAAATACGACACTTAATTTTTCAAAAAAATTACTCAAAAGAGCTATCATTTGTCTCTACTTCTAGTCACTCAATGACTTCCAAATCAGTGTACTTTACAAGTAAAATGGTGTGCTACTTTCTCCTAATTGTCAGAACCATAACCTATGATTTGACATTTCAACAGCATTCTTGTGAAGTCACTCAATATTTCTCCAACTTACATTGTCAGCATAAAACTTTTAAATACTGTTACTGATATAGAAAATCTCCTTATGTTTCCTAGACTGCATTGGAACAGAACTTAGCATTTATGGAACAACTAGTCAAACAGGCTGCGTCTGAACACACGGTCCTGGAAGAAACTCCATTCCTAAGCTGCACCTCAGCTGCATTTTAGGGTGACCACCAGGTCTTCACCAGCAGGAAACTCAGGTGCCTGGGGAGCAGCTGAGTGACTGAGGGTTCCTTAGTCTAGGCAGTCAGGATGTGGGGACTCCACAGAGCACTTGCCAGGCAGCTGAGACACAGCTGCAGGCTCCAGAGTATTAATTTGCTGCCTACCCAAATCCTGCCAGTCTTTCCAACCCGGACGGTGTTCCTCAGCTTTCACAGTAGGGATGCACTATGTCCACCATAGCACAACACTTCCAGAACATCAGTCCTTTACTACAACTTCATATATTTCTGAGCTACCCATATCTTCTGCATGTTATAGAATTCAGAACATAAAATAGCAGTCATTAAAAAAATGCCCTAAGTTCCTCATTCAGAGAAGCCATACTTTCATACATTGTCTGCTTAAGATTTTGTAAGCTGTCCTTTAATTAAGAAAAAAAAAGGTAGAAAGGGAAACAACATAGAAACCACATTTTAAATAGATCAAATTCCTATTCAACAACTTAATATTAAGAAAATCAAGTCTACCTTGCTATGCGATTGCTGCTAAATATAGTTATTTTCTATCATTTTTCACAGAATGCAACATTTCTAGTCCTCCACACTCTCAACCCATGCTCCATACACTTCTCTCACTGGCCACCTTCTTGATTAAGACAGGGAAGATATGATGACAATAAAACACACTACAAGGTTTCTGCTTTCTCTTCTCTCAGACCACAAGGTGAGTGGACCCACTGTAACTACTAACACACATCGGAACTATCACTGACTTTAACTCTGCTGGTGTGTTTTCCCCCTCAGCAACAGCCTAAGACTCTTTTTAGTCTCTCTAAGTTCAGGAAAGAAAACTGCATAAGATATGGCTATTTTCAACCTTGTGACTTGGACCAGCCACACATGGGGCTGGATTCACAGCACCTGATGTCCTAGCTCTTGACTCCTATATCTAAGTTGTCTGCCTAAGCTTCCTTTGTAGTTAAGAGAGAAAAACTGGTATGTTCAGCATATTTCCATCTGTTCTATTTCAGACCTTTCAGATGAGAGGAAATAATGTCCTAAAAGTGCCCATTTCTCACCACTGACTGCAAGAGAGTTCTAGACAACCAACTCATTCGTGGACATGCATTATGTAGATATTGACTGCATGGGTTTGCTTGACCAGATGAAAACATTTTATTTATTCTTATGAAAGATGACTTGACATTGGAGTCTAATGTAATTTAGTTGCATTTAACACTGAATTCTAAATACGTAGTTATAAAACATCCACCTGCAACCATAAATCAAATTATTGTCTTCCAGACCAGACAATATGAAAAGAATGATAGGTAATACAAAATTAACTGCTTTTTATTTGAGACACTCACCTTATTTCCAGTACCAAAGAAGAATTGATTTTCCAGCCTTGTACAGCATGATGGAAGATTGAAGAGCCACCCTTTCGAATTAGCTTATCAGAGCTATTGATCATTGATCTGCTCAAACTCAGTTCACCATCTCTGCAATGCAACATAGAAAAGACACAATTACATCAATACTAACTCTACTTTTAAGTAATTTACATCACAAGCACCAGTGGTATTTCCTTTTTTTCACAACAAAAAAGCGCAATTATCTCTCTGCTTGCCAAATCAAATAAACTGTACCTGTGAGAAATCCATGGGCCACCTAAATCTAATGCTTGAATATGCAATTTAAGATCATAAATATGCTTATATTTGTAATGAAATAGACATAATAAAAATTATAATAAACTCCAAATTGTGAACTTGGATCAAACTTCAGTGTGTTTGTGAGGCAGATTCTGCCCTTCTGTGTTCCAAATTTCCAATGCTAAACAAAGAATTAAGTGTTAACTTTCAATCCTTCCCCTAGCAATTGCTCATGTTCTACAGTAATGGCCTAATAGATTCCCTTTGCCTCCTATTGATACTAAAAAACTTTCATGCATGGCATTTTGGAGTTTAACGGCATAGGAACCACTACATTTCCTCGAGACTTCCTGAAACTTTTGTATGCATACATCGAAACAACCTCAGTTGTCTTATCCTGGCCCTTAGTAAGAGTTACAGCAACATTACTGCTATGTATATATTTTAATATATATATATATGGTATCAATATTTGGTAAATTACATAGCAGACTAAACTCAAACTAACCTGCAGTGGGACATTAAATAAGCTAAATAAACAAAAGAGGTAACGTAGTAATGTGGAAAAAGTGCTATGATTGCAAAAGCCCCTGTAACTAACAAACTAGTATTCTACACCTCATCAAAACCAACCCAGCATTACTAGCAATGCTCTCTTTCCCTCATCCCCTCTATGCCAACACACTTGAGCACTGACATTGCATGGAGTCATAGGTAAGACCAACACCTACCGAAAAACCTACAACTTCACGCAATCATGTAGGCACAAGACCTGTATGCAAATTAACAAAATCATGCTAACTTGAGGGCATAGGAGGATGCTGCAGAAGTCCCTAAATTCAATAACCAGAATGTAAATAATACTTCTTGCTATTTTAAAATAGGCAATTTGTTCTACCATGAAAACAAAGGTGTTCACTTACATGCTCACCTCTTTTTTGTTGGTATTGTTTTACTTTATTTTCATTTAAAGTAATATTAAATAAACTAGCACCTAAGAAGCTAAATTTACTCCAGAAATTTCTTCATTGTGTAAAGAACTATGAAATAAATTTGTGCTACTTTGTATCTTCTACAATCATTGCAAATCCTCTCTGAGGTAAATGAAACAGCCGCCACAGTGTGACAGCAATTTGTGGGTGACAGTGTCAACCTTCACTCTGAATTACCTTGCCTTGGTGACCCATCAGACCAATATAATAAGATGTCTTCTCCTGAAGACACTTAATTAAATATAAAAAACTATATTCAAGCATATACTATAACAGAACATAACACTGTTTAAGAAACACTGCATTCCACATAATATTCATGTTTCATTACTCGATCTGTAAAGGGTCATTACTGTTCAATTAAATAAAAGCATGCTTTCACAATAATTTTCCTAGCAAACTTTGCTATGAGAACACAACTGACTTTAGGTTTATCACATACTTTGGAATTGCACATAGTCCATTTTGGAACATCTGGGACTTAACCTGCAGTGTCACTAATAAACATAAAATAGGCCACCTTGTGCATTCACAGTTCTACATTACTGGTACTTCCGGATGTAGAACATCACATGGAAAAGTGATTCTGCTTTCCCATGTGGCCAGTCAAAAATAACCAAATGGCATGAGCCCTTCCTTTAGGAGAAAGGCAATTGTAACATAAATGGTGGCAGCAGACACTAGTAGTACACTCAGGATTTTCTTTCCTGCTTTATATAAGAATGGATGGCATGAGAGGCTGGGAAAAGAAACTGTATTCCAATACCCTTAGCCAAAGTGAGCAGCACCACATTGCACAATAAGTTTCACTGATACCAAGGAAATAGAGATATCACTTAATGACTTGGTGTAAGTACCTTACACCTATATTTTAAAGTGTTAAGGACATATATATTTACGACTAAATACACATTTTATTTCATTTGATATTAAATCATCAGTTCATTTTAGTAGCTTTTAAATCACGTCAATGTATTATAAGCTGGAGGGGGCTATTTTTTTCAAATATACATGGATTCTATCTAATGACTAATTTCTGAATCATTTTAGCAGCTACCTCTAGTCTGACAGGAAGGACTACATATTAGGTTGGTGCAAAAGGAATTGCAGTTTTTGCGCTGTTGAAATTTGCTGTTTGATATTGGAATACATTCTTAAATGTGCTTTTCTTGCTTCATGATTTATTGCTGCTGATTTACTACTTGCTGTTTATTTTAGATTTGGTTGAGACTATGAAAATGATGTTAGACCAAAAGGCAAATTTGAACAGTTTTCTTATTCAAGTTCAAAATGGGTCGTAAAGCAGTGGAGACAACTCACAACATCAACCAACGCATTTGGCCCAGGAACTGCTAATGAACGTACAGTGCAGTGGTGGTTCACGAAGTTTCGCAAAGCAGACAAGAGCCTTGAGGATCAGAGGCGCAGTGGTGGGCCATCGGAAGTTGACAACAACCAATGAGAGCAATCATTGAAGCTGACCCTCTTACAACTACACGAGAAGTTGCTGAAGAACTCAATGTCTATCATTCTATGGTCATTTGGCATTTGAAGCAAATCGGAAAGTTGAAAAAGCTCGATAAGTGGGTGCCTCATAAGCTGACCAAAAATAAAAAAAATCGCCATTTTGAAGTGTCATCTCTTCTTCTATACAACAATAATAAACCATTATTCAATCAGATTGTGATGTGCAAAGAGAAGTGGATTTTATATGACAACTGGCGACAACCAGATCAGTGGCTGGGCCAAGAAGAACCTCTGAAGCACTTCCCAAAGCCAAACTTGCACTAAAATAAGGTCACTGTCACTGTTTGGTGGTCTGCTGCTGGTCTGATCCACTACAGCTTTCTGAATCCTGAATTCCATCTGAGAAGGATGCTCAGCAAATTGATGAGGTGCACAGAAAACTGCAACGCCTGCAGCCAGCATTGGTCAACAGAAGGGCCTGATTTTTCTCCACAAGAACAGCTAACCGCACGTCACACAACCAATGCTTCAAAAGTTGAACGAATTGGGATACGAAGTTTTGCCTCATCCGTCATATTCGTTTGACCTCTCACCAGCCAACCACCACTTCTTCAGGCATCTCGATGACTTTTTTCAGGGAAAACCCTTCCACAAACAGCAGGATGCAGAAAACACTTTCCAAGAGTTTGTCGAATCCCAAAGCAGAGATTTTTATGCTACAGGAATAAACAAACTTATTTCTCATTGACAAAATGTGTTGATTATAATGGTTCCTATTTTGATTAATAAAGATGTGTTTGAGCCTATTTATAATGATTTAAAATTCATGGTCCAAAACCACAACTACTTTTGCACCAACCTAATATTAAGAAACATGGTATCTTTAATGCTGCTTCTCCCTTACGCATTCATTTTCACTTGTGTTTTTGCACACATAGAACCCCAAAATTTTAAACTTTTGTACATTCCCTAAGTATGCAGATACCACAGCATCACAGCAGAAACAGGGCTTACATCCAGGCTGAACAAGTGGGAAAGACACCAGCAAGTTATGAAAGACCTTCATACAAAGGGAAGCAAACATGGCATCATTAACCAGGCATACGCACAGGTGAGGCCAACCCCGTGCTCCTGGGAGATGCCAGGGCTACAGCCGCCCAGCTGTGCACAGTTGCTTTCACCCGGCTCCCACACTGGCCTGCCTGGGCATGGGCTGGTTAAGACGAATGCACTTTCCGGTTTAGACTCTAGGCACTGTGGGGATGAAATGGGAACTAAGTAGGTTGTAATTGTCCCAGCTTCCTCCAGGCCAATACAGGACCTTTAAACCTCCTTATGCCTCCTCCTCAAATTAAGGCAAAAGCCAAAGGAAGAAAATCTGCTGTGAATGCATCCCTCTGCCCCCTAGTAGATTTGCACAGCCAAATGGAAAGTGTGAGCCCCTTCCCTGCCTTTGCTGATTTCACTGAGCCACCAAGAAATCTATGCATCCTTTCTGTGAAAACAAAAATCTATACGTCTCCAAGGATAAACAAGTTTGGTTGAAACCCCATCTTCACAGGATAGCTGCAAGCTGCGAGAAAAATGAGGAATACAGGCATGCACGTACACAAACTCACTGTGAGAGAATGAGAAAGCTGAGGTGCTCACAGAAAAATGGCAAGGGAATTTCGCCTTTAATTTTCAAGCTAAGACTGGCAGAAGAGCGAAATATGTAAGAAGAGCGTCTCGGCGAGGGACCAGTTTCCACTGGAGGAGCCTCACGAGCCTTAGGGGTATGTCTCGCACACCCTCAGAGCAAGCACGGGAGCACAGCTCTCAGGCAAACTTAAAGGACGGAGGTAGGAGCCACCCGTAGCTGCCAGCGGCCGCCCAGCCCGGCACGGTCACCTCTGAAGGGCTCCCAAAGCAGAAAACGAGGCACACCGCGCTCCGGCGGCCGCCACTACCACCTCCAGCTACCCCGGCCGTCGGGGAGCACCGGGCGCGCCCTATTACTGCGGCTGGGGGAGAGCAGCAGCAGCTGCAACACCGACACCAGGCAATCTCCCGCCCGTCCCCCTCGCCCCCAGCCGCTGAGCTCCGCCAGCCAAACCCGACCGTAACCTGTCCCGCAGCAGTACTCTGCTCCGCACACGCCCTCCCCCCCAGCCCCCCATCCCTGCGCAGATCAGCAAGAGCGCCAAGTTGCGGCGGCAACGCAGGGGTGCGGGTCACGGCCCGGGGGGTGCCAGGGGACCTGAAGACCCGGGTGGGGCCGCGGAGAGGACCTCAGGCAGCCACATCGCCAGGACGTCCCCTCGGGGAGCCTTCCCGGCTTGGCGCCCCGCAATTACCCGACGAGCGGTGCCTCCTGGCGCTCCTCAGTCCGCGCTATTTCTTTCGTTTTATAGAAGATGAGGAGGAGACTTATCGTGCACGCAGTCCACCTCTTCCTGACTGAACGCATGTCTTCTGCGAAACGCAGTCCCCCTCCCCCTTTTCCTTTGTTTGTCAGGGGTGTGCGGAAAAGAACTCCACACACGGCACAAATTGCCAAAAACACAGTAAATCTTTTTTCGAAATAGTTGAAGGAAAAAAAAAATTAAAATCAGGAAGGCGCAGACGCTGGGGGTCGTTTGGCGTTTAGTTTGTCTTTCACCCTGCTCCTGCGAGCCAAGGACCAGAGCTCGCAGGCGGCGGCTCGTTCTCCTCGGCCAGGGGAGTAAGTCCGTGGCGCCGCCGCTCCGCGCCCGCCGAGCCTCGCCGAGCTCCTCCCGCCGCTGCTCCGCCGCACCCCCGGCCCCGCTGCAGCCCTCTTGCGACCGCGCCAGCCACGACCCCAGGGCGTCGCTGGCACCTCCCTCCCCGCGGCGGGGCGGTGGCGGGCGGAGCGCTGCCAATGGGCGCCGTGCGGGGGCGGGCACCCGGCGTCGCGCCGCAGGTAGCGGCAGCGAGCGGCGGAGCCCGGGTCACGGCTGTGGGGGAGCGCGGACCGCGGTGCGGGAGGGCACGGGCGGCACCCGCTGGGCAGCGGCTGGAGGTCCTCCTCCTTTGTAGCCCCGCTGTGTTTGTGAAGGGGTTGCCTTTCTCCGCTGAAGCACGTAGTGCCCTGTCGCCTGTTGGGTGTCAGAAAGTTTGAGTAAAGGACCGCCAGCTCAGTGCCACTAAGAAGAAAAGACACGCTTCTTTTTTTTGAGAAGTATTAGGGTGGGTTTTGGGTTTTTTTTTTTCTTCTCTCCCTTGACGGACGCTTGGAGCGTGAAAAGGGCATTGCAGGTTTATCCCAGCTGCGGGGTGCGGCCTCGGCAGCTCCTCCGGCCCCCGCACCAGCGGGAGATTGCGAGGGCAGGGACGGGGCAGGGAAATGGTGGGGTTTCTGCACACCCGCGTCCGGAGGTTAACCCCGGAGTGTGGCCAAATGCACCGCCCTACTCCCGCTCCCCTGCGTCCTGTTCCATCTACGCGGTCTCAACATGGCTGTTTTTTTCATACTTCTGCTAGGATGACTTCTCTGAAATGCACAAAATAACCCCGAATCTCAAAGGAAAATTTAAAAAAGCCCTTTAAAATGCATAATGCGACATGAAAAATAAATCATGTGCTATATACACTTTTCTCAGTATTATTTCGTCCTCTTCAAAGTGACTGGGCTGCCTTGGATTTATTCTGTGTGCGACAGCCTTTAGGCTTACATTTATGGAACAGGCTTCAACACCAACATCACTCTTCTCCCATGGGGATCCAGGAAGGGTTTGTGACAAATCTGATGTGACTCCTCTCAGGTTAAGAGCGGGAGCTCACAGAGTGACAGAACTTTCCCTGGGTCTATTTGGTCCGATATGCTATATCCAGAACTATCTGGTGACAGATATTTCACAGAAAGATGCAAGCAAATGTAGAGATAGGCATGAATTTTTCTTTCCTGAGAGAATATTACCTCACAGGCATTAAAAGTGAAGAAAGTTAGAGAAATCCTTAAGAATGTCAGGGCTGCTAGTAGTTATGTTCTAAAAATCAATTTTGTTTAAAAGGAAAGATTTAATTCAGCCTCAGTGGAATGGAATGGATACTTCGCATCTTCCTTTCACGCAAGCTAGATCAAACTGTTTTCTGTGCTCTTCTCTGCTGTGGCTCTGATAACCTAGTCTTGGAAAGTGACCTCTAAACAGCATCAGCAGCAAAAGGAGTAAGACCCATGCTACCTGTGAGCATGACCTTCTAATTTCACTTGGTATAATTCATGTTGGACGGTCTCTTCTGGATGAAAAGTGAATTCAAATGCAAAACCGTATTTAATACCATTGTAAAAACTGCATCACTTGTTCAGCTGAAAAGTTAGGATTCGATCAGTTGTCAGCCCTGTTGAACTTCAGCAAATACTGTTTTTTACATGCTATATTATTTTTGTATATTAGATTATTTTTATAGTTAAATCGGCTTATCAGCAACAGATACTGAAAACGTATACAGAATCCCAAGTTCACCCACCTTTGGTGGTGGTTTTACTTGGTTCCAGCCACAGCTACCACTGGCAGCTTACACTATTAGCCGCAGCAGCTCTTGGTTTTGTGCCAGACTACATGAACATTCAGAAAGTAGTGTGTCTTCATCTTCTCCACCTTCTGCTGGGCTTCCTTCCACCTGAAGCTTAAAATCCATCTCCCCTGCTGCTTCATATGGACTAATCATCACCCCACACAAGGAATCCTTGCTTGCACCCAAGAGACTTGAGGACTGATGGTGATGGGCGTCATGAGGTACCTTGCCCAACAGTGCACTTTTGTATCTGCGCTCTGTCTGCTTGCAACCAGTCTGACTGAAACTGACCTCCACCACTTCAAGAGGCTGAAAAAGTTGACACCAAACTGACTCTATGTACAAATGGCCACAGCAGCCTTATCCAGGCAAATGGACACTTCTGCAGGTTTTTTTAAAATGTCCATGTTTTTAAATACCATGAGCAGTACCAGTGCATTCTCCATGATGCTCCCAGCACCCTTGAGGAACCTATCTAATATTTTAACTACAAGCTCTAAACCGTCAGGACTCCGAAACTGTTATTCAGTTGTTACAATGTAAAACTGCAAGTTTACACTTGAGTAAAAGATGGAGAAAAAACACTTAGCACACATTAATAATCTGTGGCCATTTTCCTGAAAATTCAGGCTGTTCTCCTGCCTGTCATTCTACTACCGTGAAAACACACTACTGGGTCAGAAGAGAACTATGGGATCTTGAGAGATAACCCAGTGCATCCCTTGCCACATGGCAGGATTTATGATATCGCTCATGTACCTGACCTCTATAGACTAACTTGCTCTTGAAGACTGATGCTGTTTGCAACTCCACCACCTGTTGTCTCCATTGATCTGATCCTGCAGTGATTCACCATATTCACCTCCTGTGTGTGCTGTTCTAAGCTCCAAGCTTATCTGTATAGCAGGGTCCCAGTGCCACAGGAGTTGCTTCAAAGTTGACCCAGGGCAAGTTCTCAACATCTTCAGTGCTCTCTCAAATCAGTCCTGATCTCTATTTCAGAAATAGCCTTACAGCTGTGACTACAGTGCAGAAGGCTACTCTCATAGCTGTTCTGATCAGGTTTCCCTCCTAATATATACTCTTATTCTCTAGCTTTCTGATGTACTCAAGTAACAGAGTAGATGCATATAGTATATAGGTATATAGTATATATATAACATAATTGAGCCAGGTGGTACATTTCACTTGCAATGACAAATTTTATGGTAACACGAGTTTACTGTATACACAATTTAAACATTCATATCACAAATTCATTTAATTACCTTTCTTTAATGTATATTAACAGCACTTCATAAGTCTAACAAGCTATCTAAATTATGCCTTGAAATGATTTCCTCTTTCTCATACAATCTAACGATATTTAAGTAATGAATAGAGTTTATATCAAATTGTATGGTTTATTTTATATGACGTAAGGGAATGGTTGAGCTCTGTGAACCTAGAAACATGTTTACTAAAACCTATTTTATGGCAGCTAGTGATGACAGTAGAACTTATTTCATTAAGACTACTGGAGGAGCAAAAATGTGAATAATATAAATAATCATACATTTAAGCATATCAGAGTGCTAATTAGTTCCTACAGCAAAGGGTTCTTGAAGGGATGCATTTCATGCTGAAGAAACTTCAAACATTTACATTTGTTAAAACATACCATCATATAATGTCCTTTTTGTGTTAAGTGTATTTCACGTTGTCTGTGGCTGCTCAGAAATATCTTCTGACTTAATTCTATCCTTGTTATCGCTGAGGATGGAGAAACACTATAAGAGATTGCCTAGGGAAGCTGTAGCATTTCCATCACTGGATGTCTTCTGGACCAAGTTACACAGATCCTCTGAATTCTTAACTCAAGGTGGAAGGATGGATGAGGTAACTTTTTCAGGTCCCTTCTGACTCTTTATTTTTAATATATAATTTTAATGTAAACCTGCTCAATTTACAGCAAGTAGAGCTTTCTGATTCTTATATAATAATTTTTAACAGAATACTGAATTTTGTGGAAAGGTCATGTGTTTTTACATGCTTCTGTTTCAGGAATAGGTATGGCTGGTGCTTTATTCTTACATTTGCTTAACATTTTAAACTCTGATTTAGTCCTATGCAGTGTGTTTAATAGTCTTAACTATTCAAATTTCATTGTAAAAGAGAAACATCAGTTAAAACAATGAATAATTCTTTAATAAATTTTAAGTACTCCTCATACTTAAATCTGTTTTTGTGCAGACATCAATGTCTTTAAGTATTTCCATTGATAGTTCAGGCAAAGACACCAGACATCCATGTTGTTTGCTTAATGTTAATGTGCACAGGACACTAATACTTTGCAGGAGAAGTACTCTTACAGCCAAAATCTGAAATCTTCTATGCTTCTATTTGTAATCATCCATACATACTTTTGTTGAAACGTCGTCTTCTTTGAAATATAATCTACTTGCTATTGTAGTAGAAATATTGCATTTTTAACATTCCTGGCATTGCAAATAGCAGCATTTCAAATACCTCAGCTTTATAACGCAACAGCTTTTCCATAGGCAGCACAATTAAAGATGATGCAGTGAATTGCATTTTTGTGTAGTTATTCCACTGTATAGGACTCGAGGTGTGGGTTGGTGGTGCTTAATTTCTCTTGATGTTTAGATAAACAAAAAGCAGGTCAGAATCCATATTCAGGTTCACCTCCTGCTTTGTCTTCGTGACTAACATGCAATGATGACTTAGTGTTTGCAATCGCCTTGCAGAACAATCACAGGATAAGTAATGTGGAGACAGTTGCAATAAGCTTACCTGAGTCTCTCAGCAGTTTCTTTGTGTGTGTGGTAGGAAAAGAACATATTTTTCTCTAGAATAAATGCTACAGCAATTCTTTAGAAAGCCTTGAAACGAAATCTCAATGAAGCCATATTATCTGTTTTACGTTCTTTTGTGCAGTTGTGTATTTATCTACTGCAGAGGTCCCCAGATGAAGTTGCAGTGTAACAGCAAGGAAGCATGTTTAATTTAGGGGCACACACTTATTGCATTGCAGACTTCTCTGATTCAGGCACAGTTTTATATAGTAATGGGGTTTTTTGTTTGTTTGCTTGGGGTTTTTGTGTGTGTGTGTGTTTTTTTTTTTTTCCAAGTGAATAATCACAGTTATAAAAGCAAGGGAGACACAACATTAAATGAGATTTTCCTTTATTTGAAAGGCTATGCTTTAGTTTCATTTACTTGTAGCACTTCATAACTCATTACTGCATGTAGAGTAATATATTTCCAAAACACATTGTAGTGAAAATATGAGATATTACTGCATTAATTTTCCATGTCAGGGAACCGGAAAGAGATTTTCTGAGAAGCTATATGGTGAATTTGTGAGGTTCTACTATATTTTAGTAACTGTGAATGGCCTCCCAGTGAGAGCCGTCATTTTACTAATGGTTCCCAGCAGGATACCCACATCGGCTGTGTAGATTTGGGGGTGAGGAAAGGAGCTTTTTGTCTGAATCCAAACCACAGCACGAGCTATTCACTCTTTGGGAACTAATGCCCATTTTTATTATTGCTATTTTAAATTTTGCTTAATTCAATGATGGTTAAACCGTATACAGACAGATACTAAAAGAGCTTCCCATATGCCTTCTCACATATCTCTTTCACAGTAACACTTTGAGGCATTTGCTGAGATCAAGTATACAGCTTGTTGTGAATTCACCACTCCTCCCACCCCCCTTTTTTTTTCTAATTGGAAAACTGTAGATCAACAACACTTCATGTCCTTTTTATAATTTTCAACAAAAGGAAATGTTCTCCATGTCAAAACCTGAATTTCTGGTCAGTGGGAGAGGTCGGACCTACCAGCAATTTAGTCTTTTCTGCACTCACCTGGCATACAAAGGATTTGGACTCAGATCCCTGTCAGAGGAGGTTTTTGGCCGTCTTCATCAGCTGCTTATAGACCTTGTATGGGCAGATGAACAAGCAAGCCCCTTTTGTTGATAGCTAAGCTACCTCAAGATGATCTCATATTTGCTGTAGACAAAAGCATGCATGCAAACTGTTACTGTATAATAACCATCAGATGCTTAAGTTCATAGTATGCCCTCTGCTGTGGAAACTTGTTTGTGAAGCTGTACTCTCAGCCTGCATTGCTATGATTAATTTCATTTTTAATGACAGCTTTCAATGACAGTTTTACATCACTGGCTAATGCTTAAGACAGGACAAAACACTTGTCTACTGCATTCCAAGTAACATCTTCAAACAGTAGCTCTTCAGGGCAAGTTATTCTCTAAAACGCCATAAAACACAATATCTTTTTTTTTTTCCTTTCTGTGTTATTTCTTTGCAAACTAGGATTTGGTAATCTAGTCACAGATGATCAGGGTCCTAGGTATTTAAATTTCCGTGGCAAAGCCTACCTCAGAAATTAACAGCCCACACAGAAGACACTGGGTAAGAAGACACCAGGGTAAGAAAAACCCACAAGGAAATGGGATTTTCCAGACGTCATCCAGGTCAGTGGGTGGACATGTGAAGCAGATCTAAGAATAAGTTCTGACTCCACTGAAGTAGATACAAAAATTTTGATTGGCTTCAGCAAGGTTAGGTTATCACTTCAGCTCTCCTACCTTACAGTTCTATACTTAAAATAGGAAGACACTAAATGTAGGCAGAACATATCAAGAAAGATATTCCATAATTTTACTTAGTGTATTTCATTAAATATTTTCTCTTAGGCTAAGAAGTTTTAAAAAAATTACAAGAAGTACAAATGTATCCCATAGAAATTGCATTAATAATCTAATCCTACTACTTGCAGTCTGCTCAAAGACAGCGTAGAGGGAAATAACTTTTTTCCATATTTTGTTGACTCAGGAAAATCACACAAAATCTTCACCATTTGCAGTTATAGAAGTCCTTCAGAAGGTTCTCAATGTTTTTCACCCAAGGAAATGTAAGCTATCAACTTCAGAGACTTAAAAAAAAAATTTAAAAATATGGTTTGCATTAAATAAAACCCAGAGAACTTTTGAGTTTTGCTTAGAATACTTTATATTTTAGTGCTCTTTGAAGGAAATTACATCACAAAATCAAAATTGGCTATTTTTGGCAGAAACAAATGACACAATAACTGTTTTTATAGTTGAGAGAAATTCTGTGGAAAGTAAATTTGGTTTATCAAGCTTTTCACCAACTGTGAAGTTTAACATTAAGGTGGAAAGAATGTTTCATTTTGAAAACACTGATTCACCCCTGACTGAAATCTATAAAGGAAAGAAATACCAAATATGTATACACATGTAAAATGCTACAAGTCGCAAGATGTAAATATTCTCTAATTACAGAGGAAGACACAGGCTCAAATCTGATGTGTTTGAACAGGAAATTGCCACCTACCTGTGCAGAATTATGAGAACTTTTTTTCCCATGTCTATTTTGGCTGATTGGAGAGTGGAAAAATCTGTCGTGGTCTTAGGTTAGACAAAAGTATATGACTAATGTAGATCTGTGCCCAGAAACAGGTCATTTGAAATTATTTTGCTCAGTTGCTGCAAAGTGCTCTAGTCTGGCTGTTTGCTGTCAGTGGAGAATTTCCACAGTGCAAAGCACAGTTGTGCCATGTCTAGGTTTGTGCTTCTCCTCCACATGCTTGCCTCAAAATGAAAAAAATGCCAAGCAGAGGTAACAGGAAATAGAGCTGTAGTGTACTATGTCCATCCTCACCTGGCGGTGACCGGAAATTACTTTGGAGCCAGGTCCTACCAGCCCAAGCCCTGGTACAGACCACAGGAATAGTCTGTGTTCTCAGGGAGAGGAAGGGCTTAGGAAGCCCTTTTGGCAGTAACAATATAATATTTATGCTGAATTCCAGGTGGCACTTGCTTCCCAAAAATCATGGGCATGCATGTTTTATAGTATAATAACAGAGTATCTCTCAGTAGGAGTCTATTGACACTCAGCTTTCATAAGCATCTATGATGCCTTAGTCTGGTTTAACCACACCATTGCAAATGAGCTTCAACAGCACCCTTCGTAG
This sequence comes from Caloenas nicobarica, assembly GCF_036013445.1. Classification (NCBI taxonomy): domain Eukaryota; kingdom Metazoa; phylum Chordata; class Aves; order Columbiformes; family Columbidae; genus Caloenas; species Caloenas nicobarica. The sequence continues at coordinate 41,796,849 of NC_088284.1, read as the reverse complement.
AATCTTTGCCTGGACAACTTAATGGTGGATGTGTCTTACATCTAGGACTCCTTTTAGCATTTCTGTCAGCATCTCAGATTATCAAGACTTGACCTGTACATATTGCAAAGCAGTGTTTTTAGGACAATGACTTCAGAATTCAGGCTGATGATTTTCAAGTCTGTCCCATCTTTGTCAGTCTGAGCATCTGTAAAGCTTTTGTTTTCTTCTTGAAGCAAATCACAGTGTAAAGAAACTGGATATGTGAAATCCTACACATTTAAAGATTCACAAACCTATGATGTATTGCACCAGGAGCAGGAAGAAATGCTAGACAAAGTTATTCAAAATTTAAAGAGTTCTTTGATCCATGCATAAAGGGTTGGTTTGGGGGGAAATTGCAAGGTGCCCCATGAAACAGCAGACCTATCTTTCTGCAAGCCTGCAATATAGCTAAGTTGTATATATTTTAATATCTCAGTGAGAAGTTAGCCAGTGACCACATTCTGCATGACATAAAAGGCAAAATACAAAGTTAACATGAGTAAGGGGACTTGCTCCGCAAATCCCAACAAATATCTCCAGGGCCAGTGAAAACTGTGCTTCGCAAATCATAGAATCATCGAACCTTATAATAGTTTGGGTTGGAAGGGACCTTCAAAGGTCATCTAGTCCAACCCCCCTGCAATAAGCAGGGACATCTTCAACTAGATTACGTTGTTCCAAACCCCATCCAGCCTGGCCTTGAGTGTTTTCAGGGATGGGGCATCTACTGCCTCTCCAGGCAACTTCTTCCTGTATTTTACCACCCTCATTGTAAAAAATTTCTTCATGTCTAGCCTGAATCTCCCCTCTTTCAGCTTGAAACCATTACCCCTTGTCCTGTCATACCAGTCTCTGCTAAAAAAATCTGTCCCCCTCTTTCTTACAGCAGAGTGGAGGGGCAGAATCACCAGCCTTCACCTTCTGGCCACAGTTCTTTTGATGCAGCCCAAGATACGATTTGCCTTCTGGGCTGCAAGCGCACATTGACAGCTCATGTCCAATCTTTCATCCACCAGTACCTCCAAGACCTTTTCTGTAGAGCTGCTCTCAATCCCTGCATCCCCCAGCCTGTTTTGATACCAGGGGTTGGCCCAACCCAGCTGCAGGACCTTGCACTTGGTCTTGTTGAATCTCATGATGTTTGCATAGCCCCACTACTTGAGCTTGTCCAGGTAATGTTCTTGTTAGCAAGCAGAGGAGGAAAGAAATTCCACCTAATTAAACATAGGTATCAGAAAAAAAAATAGGGTAAACCACTGACTGAAACAAGCTGTCTGTGCAATAAATGGGACACTTATCTAAGGAAAATGCTGAGGTGTGCAAGACAAGAGGCAATAGATCACGCAATCAGTAACAGCAACATCAACAACCTGTGCTATTAAAAAAACCAAAACCAACCAAACAAAAAAAAAAAAACAAAAAAACCAAACCAACAAACATACAAAAACTACTGATGAAAAAGCAAAGCATTTGAAGTTGGCAGCGATGCACAATCAGTTGTTTGTCTGGACTTGTTGTAGATATACAAGGATGCATCCTATAATTAACTAATTTCCTACAGCATACTAAGTAAGAAAAGACAGGTTTCAAATAATGACAGCGATAAGTATTTGAAGAAAGGCCATCCACCAGGGACTGACCAGTCAAAAGGATAAAATGGAGATATCTAATTTGCAAAATATTAAGAAAAAATTGTCCCATTCTCTTTAATTTAAAGCATGCATATTGTCCTAAGATGGCACTATGCATGCAGGTGAGGCTCATTTTAAGAAGTTTTGGATTCAGTCCTCAGTCATTGTTCTTGAGGTTTTACAGAGCCAAGACTTAAAGTTTTCTTTTTCCTGGATGCATTTTGCTTTTTGGTAGTAGGTTGAGCTATTTTATCACTCAATACTTCAAAAAGTTTTAACATTTTAGGCAAAATGCTGGAACAGAGTCCATTCCAATAATTTTTACCCTTGGTAGACCTGCATCAGCTTGCCACATAAAAGACTGAGGACAATGCACCATTTGAAAATAACCTCTGTTTTAGGAGATACCCTACACTAAATTAGTGTGTTTAAATTTATCGTTGGCCCATCTGAAAAATTAAATCCATTCTCCTGCTAAGTAAGACTTTTATATATACTAAAGCATTTATGTTGTAACATTTTATCTGGGTAGTACATGAATCTCTAAAAGCTGACATGGTTGGAATATTACCCAAGTCATCTCTGTTTTCTTGCCTCATGTTTTAGGCTTCTCAGGGAAGCAACAGGATTCTCAGGGAAGGCAATTATATTCATTTAAATAAAATAGTAAAGGAGGCTATTAAAGGTATTTTTTAGAAATAATTTCCTGATGACTGGGTTTGTAGACACACTCTAGGCATTAAAGCATATTTATGGACATGTAAGCATTTATGAGACACTTCAGTTAGATTTTATATACTGACCAATGCTTGCAATCGTGTTGTATGGAATGATTCACATGTCAATGTCAAGAATGTTCTTTACTGCTGTTTCTAGTTGGTCTACGCACATGACAACAGCTGCTGTCTTTGCTTGAAATTCAAAGTGGTGCATGAGGTACTTCTTCAGAGAGGACTCTACCACACTTCACAGGCAGCAGAGAAAATCAGGCATATTTCCTCTTCAGTAGGGACTATGCTTAGAAAGCAGCAAACACATAAAAGAAAACAGACCCAAGCACTGAACTGCAGTATGTAGTGTACTGCATTTCTCCCTGTATTACTTCAGAAATTACATTAATAATAATTTGTGTGTATTTTTGGTAGGGCTTCTTTTAATCACAAACAGTTTGGAAGGATTTCAGACTACAGTGTCCTGTTTAGGATAGTATGTTTCTTAAAGATATTATGTGTGTTTCTATGTTTTCTTCAGATTCTTTTTTTTTTGTACATTTATGAACAGATGGAGATGCTTTTAAAATGATATAGTTCTATTCATGATCTAGAATTACTAACAGGGTGCATATGTGGTCTAATGAAAAGTGCCAAATATAGGAGGTTTTTTGAGTGTTAAAATCCATAATCAAGTTCTGTGTCTGAAAAAAGAAAATACATCTAATACATACACTGGAATAAACAGGAGACTACAGTCACAACATTATTTTCAAAGGCTGCACTTTGGAAGGATTTAAAGGACAAAATTCACCCTCATGGTGCAGATATGTAACAACATTCTGTATCACCTACATGGAAAGTTTTAACAAACCATTGAATTAATCCACCAATAAGTCAAAGCGCTAAAGCAGAGCAGCATATAGCCAACATTACAGAACCTGGCTCAGTCTGCACCCACAACTACCACATGATACGCAAAGGGCAGAACCAATTCGTATCTCACTTGAATTTTATCTTAGAGCCATCCTAAGCACCTGCTCATCAGCCCTGGTCAACTTGCTGTGCCATGCTTTGGACTTTGGGACCTGGATTAAAGACTGAAGGGTGAATAATGCTCTAAAGCTATGTTGTTGCATCAGCAACAACATGTTTCAGCAAAATTTCTGCTTATGAGAAATGCAATCCAAATATTGTGTTTATGTTAACCTCATCATCTAATTATAGATTAAAAATGCAAAAACTACAAAGGTAGACTGGGCAGACTGGTATTACTGCAATAGGATGCTTTTCAAATGCAACACTGCATTTCATTTAAACAATTTCCAAGAAAACTTACTCTGATATGATCTGTTGTGTTAGACGCTAAAAATCAACAGAAGTAGCTTATCTTCTAGTATGCAAAGGAACTACACCACTTGCCACGAAATATACCTAAACTCTAAGTAACAACTCAGAAAAATACACATGGGTGAATTTTGAAGTGTACAGGTGCCTAGTAACTCCATATTTAAGTGGAGTCTAAACATGATGCTTGCATATTTAAATGTTTGAGCTCTTCTGCCAAAAAAAGCCAACTAAGTCCTTTTCTATATGTATCACATGCCATTTTTTTCAATCTATGTCTAAAGTGCTTTGTCTTCTTGTTAAATCATGTATTTTATTCTATTTTTAATGTGTTAGAATTTATCACTTGCATGTTTCTTTGCTTTTTTCCTATGTAGACCCAATTCAGAGAATCACTCACAACAATTTTATGAACAGGAATGCTTTTTTCAGTCAAGAACAGAAAAAACCAAACCAAACCAAAAAACCCCAACAAAAATAACAGAAAATAAAAATGTACTTATTGAACTGCTAAATTATTTAACCCCATCCCTCCCTGTTTTCAGTATGTCTTCTATACCTGTATTAATAATTTTTAAACTGAAAAGGAGGAATCACAATGTCAATAAATTGCAACCTTATACACAAAAATATTACGTATGTCTGCAGATGATGTTCTTACTCTTTGAAGCAGTAAAACAGGCAAGGGAGAAAGGTCTCTCGTCAGCTTCAGCTGTCTAGTAACTGCGAAAAAGAATTTCCATTCTGTTTTTCAGTTACAGAGTCACTGGACTGTTGAGACTTCTGGTAGGTCATATCACCCAGACAGTATTTAATCTTTGATGTTCAAACACAAAAAAAAGGAAATAAGGAAGAAATTAAAAAGTATAATAAAAAAGGAAAAGAAAATAGGAAATGAAAAAAAGAAAAATAAAAACAAGCAAAAAAGGAAAAAGAAAAAAGTAAAAAAGAAAAAAGAGAGAAAAAGAAAAAGAAAAAAGACAAAAAAGTGATGCGTATATTGTTGAGTTCACTGATAAATTTCAACTTATATATAAATCCCAAATTATGTGCAATTTCTATTTTTTGAATAAAAGTTATCTCTAATGCCATATGACCTGTAAGGCTTTCCTCCTTTTCTATGCTAAATATGCTGTAAATAATTTTTTATCTTCGTGCAAATCTGGAAACGTGTCGATGTGTACACACACAGTGACAAATAGAATGCAAAGGTTATTTGAAACCTTATCTGAGAATCAGAAATGAAGTTAGCACTTCACAAAGTCTACTTTCAATAAATGAAAAAAGATAAAGTAAGTTTCTGCCTGCAGTAAAGTTAAAATCCTATCACTTTGTGTGCAACATGAGTAAAACAGGCCAACTAGTTTAGAATTTGTCAGGGTCTCAGTTATTCCTAGCTGTTACAATAATAAGCTCTCAAAGGACGACCTTCTAAAGATGAAATAAGATTGCTGGGACCTACTTCGTCTTTCATTTATGTGAAAATAGTTCTAACTTTTCTGAATTTATTTCTGGAATTATGACATTATCGAAGTATTAGGGGAGCAATTTTAAACACACATTCCCCGGACCAGAAGAAAACATGTAATGTAAATGGGGCAAACTTACAGCTAAATTAATTCAGCCTCTGGAGCCTGGATTTCTGGTAAACTACCCTTTTTACCACTGCAAAGTTTTTCTCTAAATGGCCTATGTTAAATATAAAATGGAGAAAGATCCTAAAATACCAAGCCCAGCCAATCTGAATACATCTAGTTTATGCAAAATAGTTTCTTGTATCTCCTTTTGATATTCCAGGCAGGGATCTCACCCCTTTCCCTCCAGTGCTATTTGGCCTACCCAGCTGCACACAGTTAGAAAAGGGAAATACATCGTTACCACAAAAAACCTTTAGCACTGGACTGTATGATATAAAAAAACAATTAAAACAACAACAAAACCCCGATTACTGTTCTGCAGGTTGTAGCTAGCTCCCTTTGAAATAGATACTTACCAGACTTTGTTTGTTTGTTTATTTGGTATTTTTCCCAGCTACAAGGATATTTGAGGTTGCATGAGAGTGTTGCCACTAATGAACACACTAGGAAAACTGAGATTCATCATTATAACTTACCAAGCTGTCTACAAAGTGATATTTTAAACTTCATAATAATCCTTTTTATATATTATACAATTCTCTTTTTAAAAACTGCATTTACTTCCATGACAATGACATGTAAAGAGATTGAGTGTTATAATGCATCTGTTTGAGAGTTTCAATTTGAGAGGATGCAGTAATGACACAATTTAAAGCTTTACTTTCATATAGCAATGTCATAAAGTTAATGTGTTCCAGCTAACACTCTCCTTACACTTTCTTTGAAAATTACTACTATAGGAGCATGACATACACATTGAACATTACAGATACTGATGTCTGGAGCTCAGGGCCAGATAAGCGCTAACTGCTGGATCGAATAAAAATATTTTTTCAGGAAAACTGTATTCTATGCAATTTCCACATTTTTTTTCTTCTGTAGAGAAATGAAACTTTCAGTCGAATTTAGAAAATTTCAATTTGGAAATGTTACTGTAGTGTCTGATGGGAATCTTTATTTGTCACTGTTTAGTGTGTTATTGTCACACACAGTCAAAATTTGCTGACTTGGACAATGCCTTCTAAGTAATACCATACTCTAGCTTCCTTAGTCAATGTGACACAGACTGAAAATCTGTTTATTTAGGTTATTCCATGAACGATGTAGTCCTGTTTAAAAAAATACATACATGTATATATATATATATAAAGATAATTCACAGGTACTTTCAATGACAGATTAACTTTCGAGTGGAATTTTCTTCAGTGTTAGACCAAAAATGAGGGTGCTAATTTCTTTGCCAGAGAGCTAATATTATTCCATTAGCAAATAGTTTTCATAAGGGAATCCAAGAAGCTGAAATTCCTTTCCGGGGGTCAAAATTATTTTTTGATTAAAAATATGCAATTGTCTCAAGCTAGGATATTGTAGTCTGTTATTTAGAAAAAAAGGCTATTTAGAAATCATATAAATGAAATTTCCAAATAATCAAAATACAATTTCATAAAATAAGGATAGGGAAATGCACACAAATGGCAAGCTGATGTGGGCAGGAGAGAGAAAAAGATAAAATTGCCCTGATTTCCCAGGTATTACAGGAGAATGAGTGAAAAGTCAAAAGTCTTAAGAAAAATTATACTACAAAGAAAAAAAAAAAGATTGGCGTTGAATTTACTGGGCTGATGAGCCTTACTAAAAAAGGCCTTTGAGGAATCAGTTACTAAAGGAGAAACAAACTCTACATAGATTTCTGGAATCCAAAATCAGTGTCTGCAGAAACAGAAAACATGCAGGCAGAGAGAAAACATGAAGGACTATGAAGTAAAACTTCTTGGAGTAAATGAATGGAGAGAAATAGGAGATGAAAATGAAGTAAAAAGAATAAAATCCTAATGGAGCTACAAAGATGGTTGTCTCTCAAAGAAAACAGTATTACTTATAATTTCCAAAGCACGAAATTTATGTATGGTCTAGGAAATTAATGGTTTTAAGCTGGATCTAAGCCATAAAATCAGTGATCATAGAATCATAGAACCATCTTGGTTGGAAAAGACCCTCAGGATCATCGAGTCCAACCATAACCTAAATCTAGCATTAAACCATGTGCCTAAGAGAGTGTCCCTGGGGAACACCACTGTGACCAGCCGCCAACTGGATTTGACTCCATTCACCACAACTCTTTGGGCCCAGCCATCCAGCCAGTTCTACACCTGTTCAAGCCATGCACTGCCAGCTTCTCCAGGAGAATGCTGGAGGATATGGTGTCAAAGGCTTTACTGAAGTCTAAGTACACAAAATCTGCAGTCTTTACCTCAACTGCTAAGTGGGTCACTTTGTCATAGAAGGAGATGAGGTTGGTCAAGCAGGACCTGCCTTTCATAAACCCATGCTGACTGGGTCTGATCACTTGGTTGTCTTGCATGTGCTGCGTGATGGCACTCAGGATGATCTGCTCCATGACCTTCCCTGGCACTGAGGTCAGACTGACAGGCCTGTAATTTTCCAGATCCTCCTTCCGGCCCTTCTTGTAGATGGGTGTCAGATTTGCGAACTTCCAGTCAACTGGGACATCCTCACTTAGCCAGGACTGCTGATAAATAAGTGAAAGTGGCTTAGTGATCACCTCTGCCAGCTCCCTTAGCACCCCTGGATAGATCCCATCTGGCCGCATAGACTTGTGTGTATCTAAGTGGTGTAGCAGGTTGTCAACCATTTCCCCTTAGACTATTGGGGCTTCATTCTGCTCCCCATCCTTGTCTTCCAGCTCAGGGGGCTGTGTACCTGGAGCACAACTGGTCTTACTATTAAAGACTGAGGCAAAGAAGGCATTTAGTACCTCAGCCTTTTCCCTCATCTTCTGTCACTATGTTTTGGCTCTTATCCACCAGAGGATGGAGATTCTCCTTAGCTCTTCTGTTGTTGCCGATGTGTTTATAGAAACATGTTTTGTTGCCTTTTACAGCTACAGTCAGGCTTAGCTCTAGTTGAGCTTCGGTCCTTCTAATTTTCTCCCTGCATAACTTCACAGCACCCTTGTAGTCCTCTTGAGTAGCCTGCCCCTTCTTCAGAAAGTTATAGATTCTCCTGTTATTCCTGAGTTCCAGCCAAAGCTCTCTATTCAGCCAGGCCAGTCTTCTTCCCCGCTGGCTCGTCTTTTGGCACACAGGTATGAATTATGGTATGAGCAGGTATAATTATGAAATAAATTATCAACTTTAAAAAAAGCCTTTCAAGCTCAAAGCAACAATGTTATCTGTAAAAATGGCAGGCATCAATGTCAAGGCTGCGGAACACAACCATGGCAAATATAACTGGAAAATGTGATGTAAATTGCCACAGCCAGGATGCCAGAGGTGTCAGAGAAGAGCATCTGAGGCATGGTTTGCCTCAGAAGAGCATTGCCCATACAAAGATAGATGTATGTTCCCAATTTGTTCCAGGACAAAACAGGATAAGTAATTTTAAAAGAAAGCGTGCACTGGATTTACATGCTCCATTAACACAGAAAACTATAACACAAAGACCAGTGTCAAGAAACAATTTTCCATTTTGCTGTAGAGCTGACTGGAATGGTATTGCAATCCAAAGAGAAAAATCTATGCGCACGTGGCTGTATATGTAACTTGGCTAAACAGCTTGTGTAGTTAAAAGTGCAGAGGTAAGTGAACAGTTTAACGAGAACACAAGTGATAACCACAGCATGACACTTTTATTCTTAGTATTTATGTCTGCCATTAACTGACGGAAAGTCTGATAGCTACAAGACAAACATCAAATGACTGGAAAGAGTATATGTGCTTCATGTACATTAGAAGCACTTCAGCTTTTTTTCTATTATATGCACATTACACATGCCCACACTTTCTCTCATGATGAAGTTGATATCTTTTGATATTACCTTGAATTGTAAATCAAAATTTGCATTTCATTGTTGTCATAACTACATGTCGGTGCTATCAAAATTCAAGCAAATTGGTCATCACCCTGAAATGGCATATTTAGTAATGTTAACCTTAACATATTTCAATGGAAACAGTGTATTACCAGCCAAATGAATACAACAGCCAAATGAATAAACAGTCAGTTCACATGTTCAGCAACAACTGTACACTAGTTGAGCTATGCGAAAGTAAATAATGTAACAAAATGGCAGGTGTCTTCAGCTTATATGGTTTCATCAACTCATTTAGTCAACAGAAAACTAAAAATTAAATGCAAAACTAAAAGTATGCATTCTCAATTTACTTACTGGTTCCAGATTAACCTGTGGAAATGAAAGCTGGGAATCTAGAGGACACCCAGAAACATCTGATTACCAGAGGAATATACTACGTTAGAAGGAGTGTGTTTTCAACACATGCTAAGATTATCAGAGGGCTCAACACTTCATCAGCTCTGAAATTACTCTGAAGAAAAGGCTGGATATATTTGGGATTTATTAAGAATAAGGTATCAGTGTCTAGAGTGCAGTTATGTGAATGGAGAAGGTTGAAAAACTCACTATGCTGAGTAATATTTAGAGAGAGCCTATGAAATCAACAACAAGGAAGAGAAGTCCAAAGTAGATAAGATGAGCTTTATTTGTGCCTTAAATAATAAAATTAATGTGCAGAAAAGATTGAAATTCCTTTTAACTACCTTGTTTATATTATACAATATACATTCATCAACCACCAGTCTGTATACTGAAAAATAAACCAAAGCCTACTATTGCAGTCAATACTGTATCTACAACGACATCCAAACTGGGACTAAAATGTGCCATGACAGACCATTTGCAGAGAAGCAAACAGAAGTTTTGAAATATTCCTCACGTACGGCTGGCTCCTCAGCATACTTTCATTAATTGTGTGATTTCAAAGGAAGTGTGGTGATTTACAGTAGTGTCAGAGTCCAATACGCTGTCCAGATTCTTTTAGATATTTAATGTGTAGAGGGAGATCTTTAATATAAAATTTAGTTATTTGAATATAGTTGATACACCGTAATTCTGATTTAGCAGAGTGATATGCTGAAAACACAATTAAGTTACATTTACTAAAACATAACAGTTGCAAAACAGAGTTCATTCACAGTTCCAGTGGGGTTCCCACAACTGGTCTCTACAACATGCTCACCATGACAATGCTAGGCCTCTTCAGTCACTAGGGAGGCATACGTGTGTTGAAGACAGCTCAAGCCCATTACTCTCTTCAAAATAGTTCTGCTAGTTGACTGATTTTTATAGTCCATGTCGGGCTGACCCAGACACTCACTCCTCCCATGCTGATCTGGTGAAAGAGTGGGACTTTCACACTGTTTTAATGAACTCAGGGAGAAACATCTATACAACCAGTCGATCCACACAACTGCTAATAGCTGTTTACCTAAAACAAAGGCCACCCTCTGGTCTCCTTTGTGTTGGGATAAAGTCTTTGCCACAGCTGTGGTCAGTCACAACTTGCATTATTCTCTGAGCTTTATCATCCTGGCCCATCTCCTCTGAGCCTTCTTCCATAATAGGGTTTTATTGGTCAGTAAAAAGCTGTAGAGCTGGAACTGAAGTTTTATTTTCATACTGTTCTCTCTTGCATTTTTCTGTGGGGAAAAAACGTAATGAAAATAAAATGCACAACTAAGGCCTGCCACTTATCAACAGGAGAAAGACAGAGAAAAGGAAGTAAAATTGAAAGACTCTTTTCTTTAGTACATATATACTTAAAAATAATTAATCCAGGTCAGGTTACTGCCTACCTTTTGAGTTTAAGGACTGTTGTATTGGTTCAGACCACTGGCCAATAACTCACTTTCAGCAGTGTTCTGCAACACCTGGTCTCTAAAGCAAATACATGCCTTCCCAGGAATCAATCATTTAATGACATCCTAACTCAGGTGACTGCATCCAGTTGTCCCCATGGACTTATCTTTCGCTAATTTTCCTAATCTTTTTTTTCAGATTCATTTACACTTTTTGCCTCTACAACCTTCTGTCGAAATTAATTTCACCATTTAATATTACGTACACTGTGAAAAAAGCATTTTCCCTTAAAAAAGGCCCAGAAAAAACTGCTGCCTGCTCATTTCAGTGGATGCCTGCCAGTTTTTGTGCTAAAAGGAGTAATGAACAGTCTATATTTACCTTCTTCTTACCATACCTGATTTTGCAAGGATCTGTCATCTCTTGCTTTTATTTTTGCCTTCCCAAGTTGAAGAGTCCTAGCTTAATTAGTTTATTTTCCTGTAAAAACCATGCCATAACTTCAGTCATCCTTGTTACCCTTCTCTATATTTTTGTAATTCAGTATTTTGAAACAGGATTACAAGGCCTGCCTGCATATGGTGTTTAAAATGTGACACTATAGTTGTGATATTTTATGGTTTATTCTTTGTTTTTCCTTAACATTACCTAGGTTTTTGGACTGAGCATTGAGCTGCCCACTACCATTCCTGGCTAGCAAAAATGCCCTTTAATCTGGAGTTCTTCATGGAGCTGGAGCAAGTTCAGAGAAGGGCAATGAAGCTGCTGAAGCATCTGAAGCTCAAGTCTGATGAGGAGTGGTTGAGGGAACTGGGGCTGTTTAGCCTGGAGAAAAGGAGGCTGAGGGGAGACCTTATCGCTGTCTACAACTACCTGAAAGGAGGTTGTAGCATGGAGGGTGTTGGTTTCTTCTCCCAAGTAGCAAGTGATAGGACAATGGGAAATGGTCTCAAGTTGTGCCAGGGAAGGTTCAGATTGGATATTAGGGTAAATTTCTTCATGGAAAGGGTTGTGAAGCATTGGAACAGGCTGCCCAGAGAAGTGGTTGAGTCACCATCCCTGGAGGTGTTTAAAAGGTGCATAGACTAGGCTCTTTGAAACGTGGTTTAGAGGTGGACTTGCCAGTGTTAGGTTAATGGTAGGACTAGATGATCTTAAAGATCTTTTCCAACCAAAATGATTCAACAGGCTACCCAGAGAAGGCCTCCTTCTCAGGAGACATTCAAAAGTCACCTGGATGCATTCCTGTGCGATATACACTAGGTGAACCTGCTTTAGCAGGTGAGTTGGACTAGACAATCTCCAGAGGTCTCTTCTGAACCTAACCATTCTGTGATTCTGCGTGTACTTTTCCTTATGTTCATCATTGTGCATTTATCAACTCTGCATTTCATGTGCGATGTTATCTTATAGTCAGCTGGTATCTGCAACTGTTTCTGGACACTTTTGTGTTGTCTTTTTTGAACAATTTTGAAGGTGCAGCCAGCTTAGTCCCTGTACTGGGTGCAGGTGCCCAGGCACTGGCAGCAGGGACCTGCAGGGGTGGCCCTTGTGAGAAGAGGCAGGGCTGCCCTGTGCTGGACACAGCCAGTTCCAGCTGGCTCCAGTGGACCCCCTGAAGAGCACAGCTGAGCACCAAGGTGGTGGCACCTCTGTAGAAACATATTTAAGGAAGGGCAAAAAAAGCTGGAGAAAGACAGGAGGAGGAAACAAAGCAGGAAGTGAGAAGTAATGGCAGAGGCACTGCAGTCAGAGGAGGACGAGGAGGTGCTCCCTCAAAGGGGCTGCATCTTCTGGAGGACTCACAACAGTGCAAAGCAAAACTACAAGAAAGAAGGAGCAGCAGAGAGAGGCTGCTACATCATGACTCCAAACATCCTGTGCCGCTCACGGCCTCATTGAAGAGACTGAATGTATAACCTGTGATGCTAACAGGGGTAAGGAGGGGAGCCTAGACTGAAAATGAGCCTGCGAATATGAGGTGTGTTTTTCTCCCTACGTGTTTTCATGTTTTTGTTTCCCAGTACCCCAATTGACAACTCAATATGTGAATTGGTACTAAATTTAAAGCCAAGCCCATTCTGTCCTCTACAGTAGATCTCCCTGCCTTCATTTTCACTCAAGAGTTTTCTGAATCCTGTATGCTGCTGTCTCTCTCCCCTGCCCACAGAGCAAGGGCCTAGGGAGTGAGCAAGTGTGTGTGCAGGTGCTTTGCTGCCAGCCAAAGCCAAGCCACCATATTCGGCTCAGTTGCAACGTGCTTTAAAGATCTTATTCACTTTAAAGAGTGAATTGAAATGTCCGACAGGTGGAAGAGCCCCTAGGGAACATCCTTTTGTGAAACCTTCCGTACATTTCCAGCTTTATAATGACTCTTAATTGGTTGTTAATATATAAGATCATCTTTTTATCCTATGCAAGGCAAGCTTTTTTCCTTAAGTGTTTTTATTGATGGATACATTAAAATTCGCCTTAAAATAGAAGCAGTACATTTGTTTGTTTGTTTTGTTATAATTTCAAACTATTTACCCAGTATAGAAAGCCAACTCAAGAATGTATTGCTCCACAATCCCTCTAATGCCCTTTTTATGGTTGGTGAATACAGTTTCTGTTCTGGGACTGAGGCTTTGTGAGACAACAGAGTTATACACTATAGTTAATAATTTTGCAGTTTTATGTTTGAGTGTCTTTCCTACTTTTGAGTGACTTCTGATTGGGGATTTGTTGCTGTCTGTTTCATTGATTAGATGAATTTAATGTCATTCATTAGATGGTGGCACTGATTAGGTGCCATTGGCTGTTCAGTTTGGGACAACACCTTAGACTCTTTCCTCATAAAAAGTGGTTCTAGGATGAAAACTTGTAAGGCAGGTCTCTAGATTGTTCAAATATACTAGAGAGTTTACACATCACATCCCTTCACTCTGATGCCTGCATCTCTCCTCCATTTAGCAATCCCCTCTCTAATGCAGCACAATCTTAGAGTGGAGAAATACTCAGACTATGCAGCCTGGAATATCCAAGAATGCAAGGATGCCTGTCAGCACACTTTTAGAGGACACAGCCCACACTCGGTTACAGGTTAGGCCAGATCTTCTGATCACTGTAAAGGTGAGGGAACATGCCCTGCATTCCTGATTCCCACATTTTGTGGGCTTCAAATATCCTACAAATGTCAACTGCAGCCTGCCCAATCAGGGGGAGACTATTGATGAAGCCTGCTTACTACAGCCACAGTAGGTAACACGTTTGCAGGCTGTTGTCCTGCTGGGGGACTTTGACCGCCCCAACATCTGCTGGAAAAGTAGCATGGCAAGCTGTAGGCAATGCAAGAAACTTCTGGAGTGCATTGAGGCTAACTTCCTAAATCGGGTAATAGACAACCCTACTGGGGGGATGCAATACTGGACCTGATGGTCACCAGTGCAAGTGAACTAAATGGAGGCAGGCTGGGCTGCAGTGATCACATGCTTGTGGAGTTTGCAGTCCTGAGGGATGAGGGATGTGGGACAGGCGAAGAGTAAAGCCAGGACCCTGAATTTTACGAAAGCCAGCTTCCAGATCTTCAAGGAGTTAGTCAATAGGATCCAGTAGGAAACTGCCCTGAGGGACTAGGGAGCAGAACAGAGCTGGCAGATCTTTAAGGAGGCTTTCTACAGAGCACAACAGCTTGTGATCCCCAGGCACAAGAAATCAGAGAAGGAAGGCAAGAAGCTGGCGTGGCTGAGCTCAGACCTGCTGGTCAAACTAAAGGGCAAGAAGGAAACGCACAGGCAGTGGAAGCAGGGACAGGTAGCCTGGGAAGGTCAAAGGAAGCGTGCCCCCCTGATGAGCAAGACTGGTAAACTGGTAACAATGGACAAGCAGAAGGCTGAGGTACTCAGCAACTTCTTTGCCTCAGTCTTCACTGGCAGCCTCTCTTCCTGCACATCTGGAGTGGATGAACTGCAAGGCAGGGACTGGGGGAACAAAGTCCCTCCCACTGTAAGTGAAGATCTGGTTCGTGACCACCTGAGGAACCTGAACATGCATTAATCTGTGGGATCTGATGAGATGCATCCCAGAGTCCTGAAAGAATAGGCCGATGTAGTTGCCACGTCACTGTGCATGATATTTGAGAAGTCATGGCAGTCAAGTGAAGTCCCTGGTAACTGGAAAAAAGGGAAATACTGGATCCCTTTTTAAAAAGCCTAGAAAGGAGGACCGCAGAAACTACTGACCTGTCAGCCTCACGTCTGTGCCTAGAAGGACCATGGAACAGATCCTTCTAGAAGCTATGCTAAGGCACATGGAGGACAGGGAAGTGATCTGAGACAGCCAGCATGGTTTCACCAAGGGTGAGTCCTGTCTGACCAACCTCGTGGCCTTCTACAATGGAGTAACTACATCAGTGGACTGAGAAATGGCTATGGGCATCATCTATCTGGACTTCCGTAAAGCTTTTGACAGGGTCCCCTACAACATGCTTCTCTCTAAATTGGAGAGAAGTGGATTTGATGGGTGGACTGTTTGGTGGATGAGGAACAGGTTGGGTGGTCGCACCCAGAGAGTGGTGGTCAATGACTCAATGTCTGGATGGACACCAGTGACAAGTGGTGTCCCTCAGGAGTCTGTACTGGGACCAGTACCATTAAGTATCTTAATCAACGACATAAACAGTGGGATCGAGTGCATCCTCAGCAAGACTGCAGATGAAACCAAGCTTTGTGGTGCAGTTGACACACCTGAGGGGCAGGATGCCATCCAGAGGGACCTGGACAAGCTTTAGAAGTGAGTCCATTGGAACCTCATGAGGTTCAACAGGAACAAGTGCATGGTCCTGCATGTGGGTTGGGGCAACCCCTGATATCAATGCAGGCTGGGGCACAATGGGATTGAGAGCAGCCTTGTGGACAAGGACTTGGGGCTACTAGTGGAAGAAAGACTGGACATGAGCTGGCAATGTGCACTTGCAGCCCAGAACACAAGTTGTTTCTTGGGCTACATCAAAAGGTGTGTGGCCAGCAGGTGGAGGGAGGTGATTCTGCCCCTCTGCTCTGCTCTGGTGAGACCCCACCCAGAGTCCTGCATCCAGCTCTGGAGCCCTTAGTACAGGAAAGACATGGACCTGTTGGAGAGGGGCCAGAGGAGGCCACAAAAATGATCAGAGGACTGGAACAGCTCTGCTGTGAGGACAGGCTGAAAGAGTTGAGGTTGTTCAGCCTGGAGAAGGAGAGACTCCAGGGAGACCTTATTGCAGCTCTTCCATACTCTAAAAGGGCCCTATAAGAAAGATGGGGACAGATTTTTTAGCAGAGACTGGTATGACAGGAGAAGGAGTAATGGTTTTAAATCAAAAGAGGGAGATTCATGCTAGACATGAGGAAGAAATTTTTTACAATGAGGGTGGTGATATACTGGAACACGTTGCCCAGAGAGGTGGTAGATGCCCCATCTCTGGAAACATTCCAGGCCAGGCTGGGCAGGGTTCTGAGCAACATGATCTAGTGAAATATGTCCCTGCTCATTGCAGAGTGGTTGGACTAGATGATCTTTGATGTTCTGTTCCAACCCAGACTCTTTTATGGTGCTATGGTTTTATGATCCTGTAGGAAAGACAGACAGCCCTGCATCCTTTGGAGGACATAAATGAAAATTTTTGTCCTGCTCCCAAAGAAGAACAATGAAATACTAGTGATATGTTAAGTCCTCAAAAGCTGTTACGCACAGAGTTTAATGGAGTCGACGGACAATACAGTACCTACACAGATAACAGGTAAGCCTAAAATAAAAGTGTACTTCAGAAAGAACTGAAGTTACCAACTCTCAGGGAGTTGGAATATAATTTTTATTTTTAAATGGACCTAGGCTTGCTCCCTCATTTATCAAGCCTTGCTGAATCAAGTCAGACAAGCCTAAGAAGAACACTAAGTACCATTCCCAGAAGGACTCTGAATTTGTCAGAAAAATCAGAGCAGTCTCACACTACGCCCAGGCCTCTATTAGCATACAGAGTCAGTAAGACAGCTAAAAACAAGAAATGTAAATCAAAAAGGGGCAAGTAACATAATCTGACATGAATAAACACACTCTAGAGCTTTATATTCAATTCACGGGGCAGCCTTATTGAATAATGTCAATACTAAATTCTTATTTACTACGTTCAGATCAGGATTCCTCTCTATGTGTGAACTGTCCATCCAAACAAAGGATAGAGTGCATCTGGTCTTACTCTGCACTATATACATTTGTATATACTTTCTGCAGGTCTTAGTATTATCTTCCAGCAATAACCACTCTAACTTCATCTTACTACTTGCAGAACAGATTATTTATGTGCAAGAGGTACATTAAAAATAAACAGATGATGCTAATGTGAAAATGCACTCCAGCTAGAATCAATTAAAAAAAATTACCAGTCCTGCTATGAGCACTAAGGACAAGAATGACAATGGAACATTTAAGATGATAAGCAAGTCTGTTGGGAAGAACACACTCCAGAGAAAAAAAAAATTATAGTGTTAACATTTACGATATTAATAAAATAGCATCTGTAACACTAGTACTCCAAAGCAAACTCATTCAAACACAGCAAAATCTCTTGTCTCTGTTTAAGACCATATCTGGTCTGGTTCTAGGTACCTATGCAAGATACTGGAGTGTCAATCATTTTCCATTACCTGCCTGTTTTCTGCATTTTTGACTCAGCACCATGCAGGATTTGTTCCTATTTCCAGACCAACTCTGAAGCTTGAAAGCTTTATGGTTATGTACACACATACATACACACATACATACATATATAAGATTGCATACATACCCTTATGTATGTATATGTAACTATATATGGTGTCTTTCTTTTTTTTTTTTTTTTTTTTGCACAAAACAAAGTACTAGATCAAAAATGGAAACAGATATCCCTGACTTTTTCTCCTATGTCATTACTGTATCCTGGTCTCATAGAACAATAGAATAAATGAAGTAGGATGTTCTGTGTGAGAATAGGACAAGCGAAAGGCCCACCTCTGGTTAAAATAACTGAACACTGCCCTGGAAAGCTAGATCCTTCCCTTGACCCTGGGGTTCCTTCGTGCAGTCACCACCTTATTTCTTGGGAAATGTAGTCAAGATCATGTGGCTATGCCAGTACAAAATATATCCAAATTCCCATACCTTATAGGGTTTGTTGTGGGCTAGGACTGAGTCCCAAGTAGCCAACACAAGCCAGTGACCATTCACAGTAAGTGGTTGGGATGGGGGTGGGGGGAAGTCTGGGTATTTTTGAAAGGGAAGGAGAAGAGGAAGATGTCAGAGGGCTTCTGAAATAGGACTGTAACATACACAGACTTTGATTTGCAATGTTAAGCAGTTATGGAAGTCACTGCTGAAATCACCACATGCTGTACTTCTAATATATTTACACAACAGTATGGTAAAACTCTGCTCCTAACACTTTAACCTTGGTAGCTAAATGGTATGGCCAATTCTCATATCTCTGTAAAATGGGAATAGTGTCACTCCCTCACCTCAAAGTTATGCTGTGAAAATAATTAATTAACATTGAAATAAAGAGGATAAATACCACAGCAATTTTCACAGTAGGTTATTAACATAGAATCATAGAATAATAGAGTATCCTGAGTTGTAACGGACCCACAAGGCTCATCGAGTCCAACTCCTGTCCCTGCATATGACAACCCCACGATTAACACCATGTTGTCTGAGGGCGTTGTCCAGTCTCTTCTTGAACACTGTCAGGCTTGGGGCCGTGACACCTCCCTGGGGAGCCTGTTCCAGTGCTCCACCACCCTCAGGGTGAACAACCTTTTCCCAGTGTCCAACCTAAATCTCCCCTGGCACATCTTCCTGCTGTTCCTTCAGGTTCTACTATCAGTCACCAGAAAGAAGAGATCAGCACCTGCCCCACCTCCTCCCCTTGTGAGGAAGCTGTAGACCGCAATGAGGTCTCCCCTCAGTCTCCTCCAGGCTGAACAAACGAAGTCACTTTAGCTGCTTCTCATATGGCTTCCCCTCTAAACCCTTCACCAACTTCATAGCCCTCTTCTGGACACTCTCCAGTAGCTTTATATCCTTTTTATCCTGTGTTGCCCAGAACTGCACACAGTGCTCCAGGTGAGGCCACACCAGTGCAGAGCAGAGCGGGATAATCACCTCCCTGCCCGGCTGGCAATGCTGTGCTTGATGCACCCAGGACACGGGTGGCCCTCTTGGCTGCCAGGGCACACCATTGGCTCATGTTCAACTTGACATCGACCAGAACCCCCAGATCCCTCTCCACAGAGCTGCTTTCCAGTATCTTGTCCCCCAGTCTGTATGTACAGGCAGGGTTGCCATGTCCCAGGTGCAAACATTGTTCACAAAGCATAGTTTGAGAAGGAGATCGTTAAGCGAACAGTATCTACTTCTAACACTGAATGAAGTAGGAGGTCCTGTGGAAAATACAATATATGCACTCAGTCAGGTGAACTAAGTTTCCATAGTCAATACTAATTCTGCTGTTTCCTAACTTTCAAGTAAATAATTCTGAAATCCATTAATTTTCTTTTAACAGTTTTGTGTTTATTTAACAAGCAAGCATAGTATAGCTAATACACTACTTTCATTAAAGACATGCCATCTTGAGAAAAGGTATATGATCAACCACATCTGCCCTCTGCAACTGTGATTCAGATGATGCAGTTTACAGATCACTTAGTTCCAGTAAATACGCTTGTGGGTTTTTTGTTTATTTTTTAAATTATTTCAAGATTTTAGAACGCATAAGCAATAGAACTCACACATTATATATAAATCTATGCCTGTTCAGCCAAAGAAACCTGAAGAAATAAAGCCTTACCCACAATTGTAATTTCATTTTTATTTAAATGAAAGGATTTACTGACAAATTTACTTAAAGATATTTGACAGTGACAGAAAGAAAAGGAAGAAAGCAATTTGTCTTAAATTAAAATAGATTTCTTTATGGAAAAATAAGTTTCTTGCAAAGCAACACGATTTAATGAATAAAATGAATAATGCATTTATGATAATGATTTAATGAATAAAATGAAATAATTTTAGCAGGCATTTCATAAAATAAACGTAAAAAAGGTAACAAATGCTCCCTTACTAAATCAGCCACTACCTTCAATATCTGAAAGCCTAAGCAAGTAAAAAGAGTGGACCATATTGTTCCACTAAATATCAAGCAATACTCTACAGTGATGTTTTCCTTAAAACATTATGGCATAGCCCACTTTCTATTTTAAAAGTAGCTTCTGACCAGATTCAGTAATACTCAACTGCTGAACCATAAGCAAAGAGATTTTAAGAAGGAAAGGTTATTGTGTCACAGAAAGGAAAAATTGTGAAATCAAAAGTTATAGTTCATGAGATATTTATAAACATTGATCAATTCCCCTCTCAGCTTTCTGTTCTCCAGGCTGAACAGACCCAGCTCTCTCAGTCTCTCCTCAGAAGAAAGGTGCTCTAGGCCTCTCATCATCTTCACAGCCCGCCGCTTGACTACCTCCAGTAGTTCCCTGTCCTTCTTAAACTGGGGATCCCAGAACTGGACACAGTACTCTAGATGGGGCCTCACCAGGGCAGAGTAGAGGGGCAGGATAACCTCCCTCAACCTGCTGGTCACACTTTTCCTAATGCACCCCAGGATACCTTTGGCCTTCTTGGCCACAAGGGCATGTTGCTGACTCATGGTCAGCCTGTTGTCAACCAGAACTCCCAGGTCCTTCACCACAATGCTGCTTTCCAGCAGGTTGACCCCTAACCTGTATTGGTGCCTGGGGATATTCCTCCCCAGGTGCAGGACCCTACACTTGCTCTTGTTGAACCTTGAAATCAGGTTCTTCTCTGCCCATTCCTCCAGCCTGTCCAGATCTCGCTGAATGGCAGCACAGCCTTCTGGTGTATCAACCCTTCTTGCAGCTTGGCATCATAAGCAAACTTGCTGGAAGTGCACTCAGTCTCTTCATCCAAGTCACTGATAAACAGGTTGAATAGGACTGGACCTAATACTGACCCTGGGGAACCCCACTAACTACAGGACTCCAGCCAGGCTCTGAATCGTTGATCACAGTCATCTGAGCTCTTCCATCCAGCTCGTTCTTGTTCTGTCTCACCATGCTCTTGTCCAACCCACACTTCCTGAGCTTACCTATGAGGATGTTGTGAGAGACAGTGTCAAAAGGCTTGCTGAACTCCAGCTAGACAATACCCACTGCTCTCCCTTCATCTACCCAGCCAGACACACCATCATAGAAGTCTATCAGCTTAGTCAAACATAATTTCATCTCGGTGAATCCACATTGACTACTCCTGATAACCTTTTTTTCCTCTGCATGCTTGGAGATGATGTCCAGAATGAGCTGTTTCATCACCTTTCCAGGGATGGAGGTGAGGCTGCCTGGCCTGTAGTTTCCTGGGTCCTCCTTCTTGCCCTTTTTGAAGACTGGAGTGATGTTAGCTTTCTTCCAGTCCTCAAGCACCTTTCCTGTTCCCCAAGACCTTTCAAAGATGCTGGAGAGCAGCTTAGTAATAACATCTGCTAACTCAGCACTCCTGAGTGCATCCCATCAGAGCCCATGGATTTGTGGATGTCCAGGTTCTCTAAAGGATCTCTAACCCAATCTTCCTCAACCAAGGAAAAGTCAGACTTTATCTCCTATCTCTAGGGTCTGGGATACCTGAGAGTTGGTCTTAGAAGTAAAGACTGTATCCTCTGTCACCAGGGCACCCTCCTCATTCAGCAGCAGACCTACATTTTCCCTAACCTTCCATTTGCTGCTGATGTACTTCAAGAAGCCCTTCTTCTTGTCCTTGACATCCATGGCCAGATTTACTTCCAAGTGGAGCTTGGCCTTCCTCATCGCATATCTGCATATTCTAACAACCATCAAATTACTGGGGTTTTGGGCTTGGTCACTTGGTCATTCCTAGGCAGGCTTTACCTCTCTTCATGGAGGCTCTGATAAACTCTGTGTTGGGTGCTCTAACAAGCTCTCCTTGAAGACAATCTCTTCCACCAGCTCAACAAATGCTGAATTTATTTGTAGTAGATCAGTTTTGATAGAGGAAATCAAGCAAAACCTACCCCGGAAAGACCACTAAGCTGCTTAACAGAAGCTGCTTGTAGTCCATACAGTATATCTTCAGCGATTCTTCCAAAGAACAGAGGGAGAATAGTAATTTTCAACAGTGCTGTTTTAGTCTGCTTTTGGTAGTAAAGTACCCCCTTTCATACAACGCTGTCTCACCCAGACAAAGGGATCTAGGTTGAACCTCCTCCTCTCTTTGAGGAGTTCAAATAGACACTCCTGGCTTTTGCAATGATGTTCTGACAGTATTACTCTGATTGACAAAATTTCTTGCTGAAACTGTCATCACACAGAAATTATTATACCAGAGTCAGGGGAAGATGTGCTCAAAAGCACCACAGAAGGTAACCATTGTGTGCAATACAATAATTTTATACTTCAGTACTTTCACTCTGCCTGTAAGTTCCACTTTAAACAGCTTTTCTTGGATCTGGCACTAGTTCTGGTAACTTAGATCAAGCATTTTATATAGCTGACATGTAGCTTTCTTATATATCTCTGAGTACATTTTTAACCCCACTTCTGACCCCATAAACTCTCTTTCCTACATTTACTAGAATGGTGGTTTTATTCAAGTGAAGTCTATGGAGTGTATTGGACTCAAAAGGCATGAGTATCAGGGCAATTTCCATGACTGGTTGTAAATGACAGCATGCCTGCTGCTCTGTCTGGTCATAAAGACCACAGAAGTGAATGACCTTTGGCTGCAGAATGATACTTCTTGAAGTTCTGATGGAAAACCACAATACATTTAAAATAACCAAATAAAACCAGAGTTCTGTATTAACCTATTTGATAATACTGCAGTTCCACAAAGCAAAGTGTTCTTGGAATGTTTTTTCAAGGTTTAAAGTTAATAATAATTTAAAAAAAAGATAGAATTTATGTTAGTTTATATTGAAGGTTCACTTTGTGTTCTACCCAGCTCATGCCTTCCACCAAGTTAAAAATATCTTGTGAGTTAAACACATGCTGAATTGCAGCAGAGGTATTACATTATTTTATCAATATTATTAACTTTTTTTTGGCTTTTTATCCTTTTATAAAAAGGTTCAACTCAAGTTCATGTTTTCAGGCTGCTTTCAAAGCGACATCCAAGAATTTCTTCCCTGTTAAATTTCTGCCAGTATTATTTAAATGGAAGTAAGTTAATTTGTATTCTTTGTGGATCTACTCAGATTGATTTAGTTTATTTTGGCTCCAATATGACTTTTCATGCTCATTCTTTATTTTTTTCAGCCAAAGTAGGAAGTCTTAGTTTTCTTTTAATGATGTACATTTCCCTGTTTGTTTTCTAGAAATTACTATTTGTATAGAAGCTAACAGATAGTGATAGATTGACAAGAGATAAATCAATGTTTCTCTGAGGCTTTAAATCTGGGTCTTTCACAGTAAATCTGCTACTCTATAGATGCAGAGACAGGAATCTGGTATTCAAAGATTCCTCAGCATTGCCATGTGGCTATAAGGTTACTTCCCTATCTGTCAGCCACAGAGATGTTTACAGAGCTTTCATATGAATTTCCCTCATCCATGAGAAAATACTATGTTAGTTTATCTAGGAGTTAACCTATTTAAGCCTTCTCATCAAAATCCTACATATTAATGAAGGACTTGCCAAGCACGAAATAGAACCCAGGATCAGAGTGGTTTGTTTTTGTTTTTGGTGTGTGGGGGGTTTTTTTTGGGGGGGGGGGAGGGGTGTATGTGTGTGTGTTTGTTTTAAAAATGAGCTTTGACCCTAAATCTTCATATCCTAGGATTGTATCACTGAAGTCCTAAAATGTATATAAAAACCAATCAGCTTTCCTCCAACCACTAACTCTTCATAAATAAAAAGAAATTATATAATTATTTAGCACTATTGGTTTAACCAGGCTAAACACAACACTACGTGTTAGGGTCTTGGAATGCTCATTCCCTTGTTGTGTGACACTTCCACAAAAGTCAATTATGCCCAGATTCTCCAAAGACTATTTATATGCCTGTCACTTACGACAATATCAAATGTCCTTGATAGTATCAGCTTTACAGAAATAGCAGCGAATGGGAAAAAAAAAAGACAATGATACATAGTGATGTTAAATGCACTACAGATTGGATGATGCATAAATAGGGAGCATTGTAATAGTTAGGAAGCAAGAAGAATCAGGACAAGATTTTTTGTTTTATACCACAGATTAACCAGTACACTTAAAGAATAATATAGCTCCACATTCCTGAATTCAATTTCAAGATCAGAAAAAAAGAGAAAATAATTGTATTATTGTATTCAACAGCACAGGATGGTATGCAGTTCCATTATTGGGAAGATGCAACTGGGAAACATATTCAGAAATACACATGGAAAAATGCATCTATAAATCCAGTGAACAAACAAACAACAGAAAACCTAAATTCAAGTCTTAAAAGGCCAGGCACAAGGTTTAGCACACATTTTCAGGCAGGCACTGTCAGAAATACTAAATACAGCACTGGTCATTGCTGTTCAAGAAACAGCGTAGCAATAAAACGCACTTGCAGTCTAGACGACTGCTCTGTTGCCATTGCAGTATCTCTGGGAACTGTGACAATTCAACCACCTTGCCCCCGTTTCCTCATGGAATAGTCCAAACCTGCTATAAAGATTGCCAGATCCTCGAACCAAAATGCTACAAGAACTAACTGGGTCTCCTGTGAGGAAAAGAGAGCAAGCTTTTTATATGGTAACTAACTCCTTTATCAGATTATAATATTGGTAATTGAAAATAAATATTTATTCTATCTAGGCTCTACTTTCAACAGACTCCTTCCCGGTCTTCCCTCAGCTGAAACAACTTCTCTCAAACTGTCCGGATTTCTCTTCTTAAAAAATCGAGATAATATTTAATCAAATCTGGTTAGGCCCATTGCCTCATACCAAAAGTATGCACCAGTCAGTAGCAATCTCCTACTCTGCTTGGAAAAGTTACAGTGAGATGTTTAAATTCTTCTTGTGTTGCTCTCATTGTGTCAGGACCTTCCACTGCTGTTCTCTTCTCTTTTAAAGGACTCAGGCATATTTGAGCTGTCAATGCACGCGAACCAAGTACCTCTCATTCACCCTCTCTACAACCCTGTTTCCAGACCTACTATGCAATCCCAATGCAGTAAGGTGAACCTAATTTAGCTTTGCATTCACCACACCATACCATACCAGTATTTAGTTCAATTCATTGGAATAAAGTGATGTAGTTTTCTTTCTGTGATTATAGATGTTTCTGTAATTTCAAGGACAATGGTCTCCTACATAAAAATTTTGCACCGTTGTACTCTCTTGAAACGTGTGACAAATTGCAGTATGGTTCCCATTTGAGTTCTGCTGGTAGTTATTCAAGAACATGCTCAAAACTCACTAGCTGTATTAATAAACTAACACAGGACCATCACCTAGCACTGCAGCCAACTAGCACAGAACGACCTGTGTCTGCACTATTAAACCATGTTTAAAAAGATGTCACAGCTGCCTACTAGAAATGGCCTCCAACCCCACACTAACTTCTAATGCATACACAGACAAGGGAAAGCCCCAGCTGACACAGGCCCAAAATAAATAAACAAACAAATAATGTCACAGGTTTTTCCAACAGCTTAATAGTAGACAGGATTGAATTCCATGGCCTGGGAGCTTTCCCTATCATTACTTCATGTACTGACATAAACACAGCTGTAATATCTTGGATGGATTAATCTCTGTTACAGCTCTCCAAGCAGGTCTGCCTGCTTTGGAGAGGATGCACTGGCCAATTTTATGCTTTAAAAACTGTAATGCATTACTATTTCTTCATATCAGTCAGATCCTTAAATGCCCACCTGGCAGCATATAAACTAGTTTTATTTTCTGAACAAAAGTAATGCCCTAAATTTCTTCACAACATCCTTCAAGGCTTCCAAGACTCATTAATCTAATCAGAGGTAGAGGAGATAATAGACCGTCTAAGAAATGATTTTGCAGCAATCTTCTAGGATAAAGAAGGGTAGCTGCCAGTAGTTCTTTTTTTTTTCTAAACAAATTATGAAATAAATGTTGCTTTTGTCCTTCAGAATTTATTTCTCTGGAGATGGAACTTTAACAGAAGCAGCTGGAGCTATAGCGCTACAGGAAGTGAAAATACTGCCACTATCAGCATAAAACCTGCTGACATTCTAGAAGTTTTCTAGAAGTTTCTGTCAGAAGAAAAGACTCCAGAGGCTGAAAAAGGATGGTAAAAAGGATGGTAAAATGGAAAGAGAAGAGAACTTATTGCCTTAGGAGTGAAAGCTGCACTTGAGTACACTTTAAGGTATCTACCTTGCATGTTGTCTGGTTGCATAGGATATCTGAACTGGCTTCAAATGCACTTCTTAAGTACCAGAAGCAATAATAAACTGTAACATCTGGAGATAAGCAGGACAAAGTAGCCAATACTGAGCAGCTGGAAGGCTGCTGGAGAAAGTGCTATCTCTACACTAGACTGCAGAACAGACTTCAAGTCTGTTTGTGGCTCTCCTCTGGCCCCTCTCCAACAGGTCCATGTCTTTCCTGTACTGAGGGCTCCAGAGCTGGATGCAGGACTCTGGGTGGGGTCTCACCAGAGCAGAGCAGAGGGGCAGAATCACCTCCCTCCACCTGCTGGCCGCACACCTTTTGATGTAGCCCAAGAAACAACTTGTGTTCTGGGCTGCAAGTGCACATTGCCAGCTCATGTCCAGTCTTTCTTCCACTAGTAGCCCCAAGTCCTTGTCCACAGGGCTGCTCTCAATCCCATTGTGCCCTGAAAGGGCGAAAGCCAGGGACTCCACACTATACAATGTGAATGCAGTTGAAGCTATTACTTGTTACAATTCTCCTTAAGTATCTTTTTGCTTTGTCCAGACACTTACAGGCTGCATGTGATTGGGTAATAGCTAACTGTTCACATGCTGCAGACTAACAAGGGATTGGATCTTTACAGTTAGCACGAGCTCTAACATTCAGCTTTACCTCACTACAAAATTGCTGACTCTCGATTTTTTTCTTCCTCTTGTTCTCACTCAAGGCTGCTCAAAAGCACGTAAGGCACAAAGGCTATTTTGCTCTTGTTCACATAAGCTCCACAGGCCTGTTCAGTTCCATATAATGTTCATTCTTTTCAAGAAAATCCCTCAAATCTCCCATAATTCCCCCTTTTTGTTTTTGTACAAACCAAACATTCACAAGGGCTTTAGATAACATGCGTTCGAGCATTTTTATCAAACAAGGCACAATTAACAATACAGCAACAATCACAATCATTATTATTAACCCATGTAAAAGTAGATTTCTCAGCCATCCTGTAATTCCCACAAAAATCCATATATGCAGATTGAGGCCTGAAAACCCAGGTTTTGGGTCTAATCACTTTATGCTATTATCTAAATGTTAACCATTATATCTTAAAGTGCTAATTCTTACAAATTATGCAATTGTTTTGCAGGGCACTGTCTAAATCCTAAATCGGTCCTTGCGCATTAGCTGAGACTGTTCTTTGGAGGTGTTGTTTTACTTGATTTCACTCATAAACACTGTAATTCAATTTCACTGGTATTACATATATTTAGCATTCTGATAACATAAAATACAGGCTCAGATATCAGTTAAGGAGATTATTTGAATACAATAACATAAGAATAATGAGGATCCACAATGTGCATGTAGTCAGTCACTCACAACACTAGAGGCCTCGCACTTCAGGGTACTCACAATAAACAATCACTCGCCTAAATTAGGCAAGGGCTCATTCAGGGATATACCTAGTAAATAATCGTTCACCCAAATGAGGCAGTGAGGCACTCTCAATCCCAGGAAGTCTCCTTAGATGGTGTTCCTGTCTAAGGAAAGGACTCTAGTTCACAGACCTGCAGCTCTGAGAAGACCACTCAAAGGGTGTCTTCGGCAGGAACCCTGTTTTCTAGTCTGGTCAGATGTGCCTGTGGGCATTACAACATAGTTCAGAAGCTGAGGGTGCACTCGATCCCACTGTTTATGTCGTTGATTAAGATATTTAATGGTACTGGTCCCAGTACAGACCCCTGAGGGACACCACTTGTCACTGGTGTCCATCCAGACATTGAGTCATTGACCACCACTCTCTGGGTGCGACCACCCAACCTGTTCCTCATCCACCAAACAGTCCACCCATCAAATCCACTTCTCTCCAATTTAGAGAGAAGCATGTTGTAGGGGACCCTGTCAAAAGCTTTACGGAAGTCCAGATAGATGATGCCCACAGCCATTCCTCAGTCCACTGATGTAGTTACTCCATTGTAGAAGGCCACGACGTTGGTCAGACAGGACTCACCCTTGGTGAAACCATGCTGGCTGTCTCAGATCACTTCCCTGTCCTCCATGTGCCTTAGCATAGCTTCTAGAAGGATCTGTTCCATGGTCCTTCTAGGCACAGACGTGAGGCTGACAGGTCAGTAGTTCCTGCGGTCCTCCTTTCTAGGCTTTTTAAAAAGGGATCCAGTATTTCCCTTTTTTCCAGTTACCAGGGACTTCACTTGACTGCCATGACTTCTCAAATATCATGCACAGTGACGTGGCAACTACATCGGCCTATTCTTTCAGGACTCTGGGATGCATCTTATCAGATTAATGCATGTTCAGGTTCCTCAGGTGGTCACGAACCAGATCTTCACTTACAGTGGGAGGGACTTTGCTCCCCCAGTCCCTGCCTTGCAGTTCATCCACTCCAGATGTGTGGGAAGAGAGCTTGCCAGTGAAGACTGAGGCAAAGAAGTTGCTGAGTACCTCAGCCTTCTGCTCTCTGTAGAAGCCTCTCTTGTTATTCTTTGCATCCCTTGCCAAATTCAGCCACAGCTGCCCCTTGGCCTTCCTTATTTTTTTAAGAAAGCAGCTCTCTCCTCAATAGAGAAGAGGGAATGACATTCAATATAAAGAAAGACTTTGTTGTTGTTGTAGTTTTTATTTAATTTTTACAGCCGGACTGGTAGCTTGGACAGAAAAATTCTTGCGTGACTTAATACTTCAATAGATAATGCGAAGGATGAGCTATTCATTTCTTGTCTGCCAGCCACCACCACATTATACTAAAGACAGAATGAGTAGTTCCTTCAGAAACTGTTTAAAATGTTCTGAGGATAAAAGTTGTGTGTGAGTTCAGAAACTGAACTCTGACTGATGTAAGCTACAAGTTTCTTGCGACTAACGTTAAAATATCAAAATTTTAAAAGTAGACACAGATACATATGTGCTGGAAAAAATACAGAAACTTGTCATTTAAGAAATATCATGTATTTTATAGGGAAATTGAATATTAAATTTGTCATGCAAAAGAAACTGGTGGAAAGGATAAACATTAGCAGTAGCTTATTTACAAGTTGGCATGACTTGATTATAATTATTATATTAGTAATATAATATAATGTAATATACTAATAACATAGTATAAAATAACTGAATATAATGTAACATGACGTGACATATGATATGATAATGAATTAAGGCATAAATATTTGTATATTTTTAATTTAAAGGGCATAGTCTCACAACTTTGAAAGCAATGATGAGCCAAGTCACCTTAGAGAAAAATATAAACAAGATATATCTGAATTGTAACCGGCAACTCCAGATAGATCTTTCATAAAATTCATAAACTCCACAGTTCTGGAGAATGTTACACAGGTTTAAGAACAGGAAGTGGCAGAAAGAAGTCAAATAATTCCTAAATCATAAAAAGAGACATATTACACTTGAAACTGAAAGTGGATTTTTGGTCATTAATATAAATTAGAAGGTAAAACTTCTGTAAATTGAAAAGGGAAGTAAAATTTCAAATATTATATTGGCATCTGGGAATGAAAGGATTTATTTTTCTTTCCGGAAGGTTGTCATGGTTTCATGTCAGCTAGCAATCAAAACCACGATAGCTGCTCGCTCACCCCCTCCTCCCCACCCCAAGTGGGCAACAGAATTAAAAAGTAAGGAAGGAACTAATGGACTGAGATAAAACCAGTTTAATAATATAAACTACTACTACTACTACTATATATAAAATTAAAAAAAAAAAAAAGGTGATATTCAATGCTATTCCTTACAAACTCTGTCCATGCCAAGTAGCCAGTCCCAAGAAGAGAGCACTCTGGTCCTGAACAGATGGTCCTGGGGACAGAGAGCAAAAAGACCAAAAAGGCAGAAAAGGCCTGTAGGCCACCTGCAAAACAGCAGAACAGTAAACCATCAAACTGAAGAACTCCCAAAAGGAACTCAACTGGAATGGAGCAGAACCAGAACTGGTCTCCTGATCAAGAAGTTCGAACTCCTATTAAATATGAGGCATGATGCTTTTGGTATGGAATATTCTCATTGATCAGCCTGGATGTCAGTCAAGGTCTGCCCCATCTATGCCCCCTTTCCTAGCTGCCTCACACCTGCGGACAGAAAGCCCACAAAGACCTTGGTTTCCCAGACAACAGCTAAGATATCAGTAAGTTCTTACATTCTCTTCATTCCAACTCAAAAACACTGGAGAGTTACTTGAAGAAAAACATTGACTCTATCCTGGGCTGTTATCTTATTATTCTCAAACTGAATAAAAGCAATGGCCATGCCAGTTACAAAAAAATATTTTCTAACTGCATGAAGAAAATTGACTTGATTTCAATCAAGCCATGACAAAATTATACAAGAAACAAAATACTGAACTAATATGAAACTCAACTCAGCAAGAATAACCGAAATGATTATCCAGTTAATATTTATTGATTTTTTTCTATGAAAACACAGGTCTTTATGTTTGCTTGATAACTTACTGTCTTGGTTATCTTGACTATCTTAAAGGATTATTTAACAAACAAATACATTAAATAATAAACATAGGATTACTTAACAAACAAATACATTAAATAATAAACATAGACTTTAGGAGGAAGGCCTAAGGTAGCTTTTTGAAAAAGATGCCAAACTCATACACTGTCTTAAATAGACTGAATCTAGTAGAGTTCAAAATGCAAGTATAATCTAGCAATGACAGTGAAGTCGGTGTGTTTCACACAGATTTTTTCTTGCTCCAACACTATTTAGCATTTTAATCAGTGGCTTAAATGAAAACCTAAAATTATTATAATAAAGGTTATACCAATACACAGAGCTACTGAGAGAAAACATAAATAATGAAGATTACACTGGTGGATCTGGATTATTTGATAATTGGAAAACAAGCAAAAAATATTTTTATATCAATATTTAAAGTGAGAGATCAGGGAGTAAAGAAAGTAGTTTTTCCTGACTTGAAGTGTAGTATTCTAAGTCGGTATGAAGTGTTCATGAATAAAATTGGAGGACACCGGATAATCAAATAAATGTGAGACCTTGGTACAACATTGTGATTGAAAGTCCTTAATGCACTTTTTAGATGTAGTAACATGAATCTTGAGTAAAAAAAGCTTAAAAGCTAGCACAAGTACAACTTATTTTGAAGGAATATGCCCAGTTCAGGTGCCCACAAGTTCTGCAAGGTCTCATTCACCTGAAGAATATTCAGCAAGTATCATACTAATGATTAGTGCAGAGGGCCATTAAGTAAGTTCCAACTACTTATTTTAACAGATTTGTGGATCCTTTAATAACTAACATCAATGTAGTAAACAGAGACTTTTCAGTCCAGCAGGCAGAGCTACAGCCAGGTACTATCATTCAAATGTAAAGCAAGCCAAATTAAAATAAGGAACTCCTTTTAAAAAACTCATGAACCCAGATATTAAAGACTTCACATCATGTATCTCTCTGTCTCTAAACCTTAGATCCTGTTTTCTCCTTGCAGATTCCTGTCATTTAGCAACAATTCATTCATGAAAACCTAGAGCTTCTGTTGACCTAGAAGTCAGAGCAGGTGATCACGAAGGGTTCATCAGGAGTGATATTAATTCAATCTTCTGGACTGATTACGTTCTCTGTCACTGCCCTCTTGCTGTCCAGAATGCTCCTGCTAAACATCACTGGCAGCATGGCTAATCCTAGATAGGTATTCCTTGCTCCTTTTGCTTTTGTTTCTTCATGTTTCTACCATTTATGACACTGATGAGTCCCTTTTAAACTCTTTATTTCACACACTTCTGTGCATACTTTCAAGTTTTTACATTTCTCAAAATCCTATCTTAATGGAGGGGCTCCATATTTACCCTGCTGTGACTGCCAGTAAGTGGAATGCAAAAATAAGATAGATTTTGTTTTCCATAATACAGAATAGCACCTTGTAGTATTTAAACAAATAAACCTTTATTGCAAGGACTGTAAAAAAAGATCCTGAAACACTCTCCCCATCCCCAACTCCCATGGGTTTTAGATGTGTTAGAAACCAGGGAAGAGCCTGAGAACAGTCACATAGGAAATAGGGCTTCTCCCCCAAAATAAGGCAGCAGAATCAATAGCCAAACTTTATGGGATGTAGGAGGGGAATACAGTGACAAAGGCTGAGAAAAAGGCTGAGGTACTTAATGCCTTCTTTGCCTCCTTAGCCTTTAACAGTAAGAGCAGTTGTTGTCTGGCTATCCGGCTCCTTGAGCTGGAAGACAGGGACGGGGAGTAGAATGAAGCTCCTATAATCCAAGAGGAAATGGTTAGCAACTTGTTACACCACTTAGACATGCACAAATCTATGGGGCCAGTTGGGATCCATCCAAGGGTACTGAAGGGGCTGGTGGAGATGCTCACCTAGCTACTGTCAATCATTTATGAGCAGACCTGGCTAATCAGGGAGGTCCCAGTTGACTGGAGGTTAGCAAATGTGATGTCCATCTACAAAAAAGGCTGGAAGGAGGATCCAAGGAACTACAGGCCTGTCAGTCTGGCCTTGGTGCTCGGCAGGGTTACAGAACAGGCCATCCAAATTGTATCCAGCCTCAAATACTGAAGATAGACTAAAGCTCAGTTTTATAAAGTCTTTCTAATGAAATAAAGGCCTTCTCTCCATGAAATGGATTGCTACAAAGAAGAACCTGCAGCATTACACCTGTCACTTTTTCTGTTCAATTGAAAGGGTGTGCTGCAAAAATAGGAGCTGCATTCTCCCCAGGTAGCTCCAGCAGTAGCTAAGCAAAAATTGCGAAATTCAGTCAGGTCTGAAATTTCCCGAATAAATGTTCTGGGATCAATACTGTGTGTAGCAGAGGACAGGCACCCTGGTGAATATTCAAATAGTTTATAAAAACACATCAAAAACTGAAAAAGAATATGGGGACAGCACTCATTATTTATCATGAAGCCCTGGGAATCTAGATTTCTGGCTGCTACCCACTAATTCAGATGTCCTTGTCACAGAGGCACCCCAAAATAAGTTTAGGCGGACAACAAGGTCCAAAACAAACTTTATTATGGTGGGAAAAGTACCGCCGATAAACCAATTAGAAACGGGGTTTATACAATTAGGTAGCACTCCGATAACAAAAGATACAGGTTCGGATATTAGGTTAGGAGATTATTTGGGGTGCAGCAAAATAAGAATAATGAGGATCCACAGTGTGCATACATGCACTCACAAGAAAACAAACCAGAGCCCTCTCTGCCCCATTTTGCCCATAAGAGATATAAACACCTGCCTGTTCCAGGCAAGGCAGTTACACTCATCTGTCCCAGACGAGGACTTATTAAAGCATATATTCAGTAATTTATCACTCACCCACACACGGAGGTGAGGCGCTCCCCATCCCGGGAGGTTACCTTAGACGGCTTCTCTGTCTAAGGGGAGGGACTCAGGCAGCATCGCAGACCCGCAGCTCCGAGGAGACCACACAAAGGGGGTCTCCAGCAGGAACACCATTTATAGTCTGCTCAGATCTGACTGTGGGCATTCCAGAAGCTTCTCGGCTTCTCTACACCCCGCCCCCCGAGTGTGGGCCTTCGAGAAGCTTCTCAGCTTCTCTGGGCTGTGAGCGCTCTTGGCCCCTCCTCTGCTGATGACCCTGCCCACCGACTCTGGGTCTCCACAAAGAGCCGTTAACTGCCCATTGAAGGCCCCAGTTCTGAGAGGGGGATGGGCAGCTGCCAGTGCAACTGCCACACCAGTTCTCAGGGCGTGGGGGGGAAGTGCAACTGCCAACACAATCCACCCCATGACCACTGTCATGATCTCACAGACCACTTCGGAGTGGTGGTGCAGTCACCTCTTGCCTCCAAAGCCAAAGTGGGCATTCTGTTGGTGAGTTTTAATGCCCACTGTGGATCGCCATATCTTATGTGTCACCTCCCTGTTATCATTATTATCACAAATCAACCTGCTAATAAACAATAGTGCAAATTACAACATACTACAGTTATTAACAAATATTGGAGGAGGCTGGTTAGCCATCCTGATAAAGAAAACAAATACAGTGAAAGTTCTTATCAGTTGGTCCCCAGCATAGCAACAATTGCCCTGAGTCCAGAAACAAAATCAGTTGATCCCCAGTATGGCAAAAATTGCCCCTGTGTCCTCTGTTATTTGTCCTTGCAGTGGTTCTTGTGATGACACCCATATGGTCAGGATGTAGACACAGCTTCCAGTATACACCTTTTCATTCAATAGGATCAAGTGTAATATGGCCTGGATTCTCTCCCTGAGGGACTGGACATGTATGTTTAAGGCGTTCGGCAGCTTAAGCGGCGAAGGTGGGTCGGATTTACCGGCGCAGCCACCGGGGGGGGGAAGTCTCTGTAACCCTGTCTCAGACCCCTGAACGCCCTTGACTAGCTCCGGCAAGCCTCCTACACTAATGGTGTCGGTCTTTCCACCTTCCTCAGTGCGGGGGGAGCTGCCTAAGGGGAGGCTCACAGCCTGTTCTCCAAACTCTTTTGTTCCCGTCACGTTCCCGGAGGGGGGGCGCGGGGGAGGCGTCCGGACTATCACTTGAAAACACATCAAGTTCCCAGAAGCCCGCAACTGGCACACGCCAAAGATATTCAGTTTCTGTCTCGCCTGGCTCGTGTGAGAATTTAGATTGCAAGTCGCCCAGTTCAGGTCCCCGGGGCGCCACGAACGGCAGTTTGGGGATTTCCACCCCGTGGCCCTGTACGTGTCTCAGTTTTAATGAGAGGCCGTACATTTCTTTGTCTCCGCCTCCTCTTCATCCACACTACTTTCAGAATCTCCCCAGGAACCTCCGTCCCAGTCCTCAGGATCTCTAATCGATTTCCGAGTTCGGCGAACACTAGGGGGGGGCCTTGCTCCGCTTGTGAGATCAACCTTTTGTTCTAACAAACGTACTCGCTCTTTCAATCGATCTCTTTCCACCTCCTTTCCATAATCATGCCCCTTTGTTCGCAAGGTTCGGGCTGCCTTCGGGCTTGCTTCAAACAAGCGTACAGAGCAGCGCCAAAGGCAGCACATATGATAGCGCCAACAGCAACACAGGCGGCAGCACAGGCAGCTACGATAATTTCAGGACCGAACCACCTCGCTTCAGGCCAAATGCAGTCAGTCGCAGGAGGATTATTACAGCTGTAACCCCGAAATAATTCCGTTTTTAATACCCTGCTCGCTGTGCCATTTGAATCTCACGGAGGCACCCCAAAATAAGTTTAGGCGGACAACAAGGTCCAAAACAAACTTTATTATGGTGGGAAAAGTACCGCCGGTAAACCAATTAGAAACGGGGTTTATACAATTAGGTAGCACTCCGATAACAAAAGATACAGGTTCGGATATTAGGTTAGCAGATTATTTGGGGTGCAGCAAAATAAGAATAATGAGGATCCACAGTGTGCATACATGCACTCACAAGAAAACAGAGCCCTCTCTGCCCCATTTTGCCCATAAGAGATATAAACACCTGCCTGTTCCAGGCAAGGCAGTTACACTCATCTGTCCCAGACGAGGACTTATTAAAGCATATATTCAGTAATTTATCACTCACCTGCACACGGAGGTGAGGCGCTCCTCATCCCGGGAGGTTACCTTAGACGGCTTCTCTGTCTAAGGGGAGGGACTCAGGCAGCATCGCAGACCCGCAGCTCCGAGGAGACCACACAAAAGGGAGTTGCCGGCGGGAACCCCATTTATAGTCTGCTCAGATCTGACTGTGGGCATTCCAGAAGCTTCTCGGCTTCTCTACACCCCGCCTCCTCTAGTGTGGGCCTTCGAGAAGCTTCTCAGCTTCTCTGGGCTGTGAGCGCTCTTGGCCCCTCCTCTGCTGAAGACCCTGCCCACCGACTCTGGGTCTCCACAAAGAGCCGTTAACTGCCCCATTGAAGGCCCCAGTTCTGAGAGGGGGATGGGCAGCTGCCAGTGCAACTGCCACACCAGTTCTCAGGGCGTGGGGGCGGGGAAGTGCAACTGTCACGGTCCTATTGCACTACTGGTTAGAGCCAGACTGTCCTTCTATCACTATGTTAAATGAGAGAAACAGACAAAGCACTTCATGTGAATAGCAGACATCTAGGAAACATTATATTGAGTTGGTTGCCCAGGTAAGAAGGTTTTAATTGCAGTTTAGAGCTGAGAAATGCACGATCATTTGAGAAAATTCAAAATATAAATGAGAGACTCTCTTTCTTTAGCAGAAGCTTATGAAAACACACCTGCTTCCAATACACACAAATACATGTTCTGAGTGGTATTGAGAGAAAATATCATTTGACTCTTCACATACAGTTCTCAAGCTTTCACAGAGAAAATTCAAGTGACACGAACATCAACAATATGAGGCCTGTATCTAGTGGAGTGCCTCAAGGGTCAGTACTGGGGCCAGTATTGTTCAATATATTCACCACCGACTTGGATGAGGGAAATGAGTGCACTATCAGCAAGTTTGCTGATGACACCAAGCTGGGAGGAGTGGCTGACATGCCAGAAGGCTGTGCTGCCATCCAGCGAGACCTGGACAGGCTGGAGAGTGGGGCAGGGAAAAAGTTAATGAAATATAACAAGGGAAAGTGCAGAGTCTTGCATCTGGGTAGGAACAATCCCAGGTTCCAGTATAGGTTGGGGAATGACCTGTTAGAGAGCAGTGTAGGGGAAAGGGACCTGGGGGTCCTGGTGGACAGCGGGATGACCATGAGCCAGCACTGTGCCCTTGTGGCCAAGAAGGCCAATGGCATCCTGGGGTGTATTAGAAGAGGGGTGGTTAGTAGGTCGAGAGAGGTTCTCCTCCCCCTCTACACTGCCCTGGTGAGACCACATCTGGAATATTGTGTCCAGTTCTGGGCCTCTCAGTTCAAGAAGGATAGGGAACTGCTGGAGAGAGTCCAGTGCAGGGCAACAAAGATGGTGAAAGGAGTGAAGCATCTCCCTTATGAGGAGGGGCTGAGGGAGCTGGATCTCTTTAGTTTGGAGGAGACTGAGGGGAGACCTCATTAATGTTTATAAATATGTAAAGGGTGAGTATCACGAGGATGCAGCCAGGCTCTTTTCGGTGACAACCAATGACAGGACAGGAGGTAATGGGTTCAAACTGGAACACAAGAGGTTCCACTTAAATATGAGAAGAAACTTCTTCTCAGTGAGGGTGACAGAACACTGGAACAGGCTGCTCCTTCTCTGGAGACACTCAAAACCTGCCTGGACACCTTCCTGTGCAGCCTCATCTAGGTGTTCCTGCTCCAGCAGGGGAATTGGACTAGATCTTTTGAGGTCACTTCCAATCCCTAACATTCTGTGATTCTGTGACCAACATAGGACCACTATAAAACTGGTTTATTACAGTAATACATAAAGCAGTATCAACAGCAAAATAAGATGATAACAGACATCCTTCATCCATGTTAAAAACTTTGATGTTACCAACTGAGAAGAAATTATATTTTGTTTTTGAAGAACACAACTGAACTTTGGCAGGGAACGGCTGCTGCATTGGAAGCGTGTCTCCTGGTGCCAAGAATATGTCTAAAATTTCACCAAAAAACCTTGGTGTATGCATATGATGATTACAGAACTGCTAGACTCCTACAGCTAATTTTTTTTGAGGTTCAAATCACACTGGACATGATACCGGGCAGCCACAAAGTAGGCAGTTCTGCCGTCACCATTACAATGTCTGCAACTCCAGGACATGAGAAACACCAACAATGAAACTTAGAGTAAGGTGTCTGAGTCTCCCCTGTTCCTACCAGCGTGATGGAAAATTGAGTATTTACAGCAACTATAACAAGAATGATGCCATATTGGAAACACTATTCTTATTTCTGTTAACGCACATTAGATATTCCTGCAGAGGATTTCATTGTAACTAGCAGCAAAGCATAGTATATGGGGAATGGACCACTGTTGTAGCTTATGAACAAAGAAATAGCATATAAATGTCCAAAGAGAAGTTGTGTACTTTAACATGTTTATAAGGTAAAAGAGGAAGTTGAGACCTCCTCTA
Organism: Caloenas nicobarica; assembly: GCF_036013445.1. Lineage (NCBI taxonomy): Eukaryota > Metazoa > Chordata > Aves > Columbiformes > Columbidae > Caloenas > Caloenas nicobarica. The sequence goes on along the minus strand of NC_088284.1, from coordinate 41,758,416 downwards.
TTCCAGACAAGCCGTCCAAAATACTTCTTACCAGACATTTTGCTTTCCTTACTTCAGGGCAAAAAGTGATTGCTCTTTGAGGTCAGAAACCTATTCCACTAAGGAAAAGTGTTGTTTATCTAATAGTTTTATTCCAGATGAGTTTCACATTTTAGAGTATTTTGTCCACTGATTCAGGAATGGTAATATACATTAGATGAGTCATTACACCATTACAACACTGTAGTTTACATGTTCCTTACTATCATGCCTGATCTTGTCAAAATTTCTTCAGCCATGGGTTTTGTGATTGATCTTTTACCAATAAAAGGCATATTTGTAATGCTATTCAGGCCTTAAATATCTACCAGATAGTTCTGGAACCTCATTTGTGTTTAAAAAACCTGAAAGTATTTCTGCTACTCAGGGAGTTTTGAAAAATGACAACCTTTTTAATGCACTCATTCTTAACTAACTTCTTCCTTCACAGTGATAAACTCTCAGATCCAAATTGGGCAGAAGTTTCATAAAAAGCTGAGTGGGTGCCTATTGGAAAAAAAAAATTCAAAAGTGGTTGCAACAATGAAATGAACTTTACTTCATTTGCATCACATTCAAGATTTCATGGTGCTGCAGCTGTTGTATAAAACTTTGAAGAGTTTCTCAAAAGAAACATCTCCTATTTCCACTCAATTCAAATACCCACTAGACAGTTCAGGAAATCACAACTGAGTGTAATAAACTTCAGTAAGAGCTGTTGAGCTAATGCCATTTCATAAAGCTTCCGTAATATAAGACATAACCATCTGTTTCAGATAGATTTAACTTATTCCCTCTTCACCCCTCCAAAAAACCTCCCTTAAATGCATGCAAATGAGTGAGGTGCCTGTGTTTCCATCAGTAGAGTTTCTCAGATGCTGTTATAGCAGAAGCACAGCAGTATGGATCTATATGAAAGCAGGCAACTCAGCACTTAAACCCTGGCAAGGTTTTCACACTGTGGTGATTTTCTTGTCTGTCTGGGGCTCAGGCTGCTGGTTGTATTCTGAAAACACTTCCCAGACAAAGCCTTGCACAAATTCAGGCAGGAGAACATGCCATTGTCATTCTGTCTTCTGCACAGCACTCGCAGTCTTTTTCTAGAAGCATATTGAAATCTGTCTTCTTTCTGCTCACTGTTGGCAGGAGGTGATCCTGGGCTTCCAGTCAAAACTAAGAAATCTACAATCGTGTCTTCTGTAGCTACTTTATTTCATATAAATATTTAAATATTCTAGTGGCAAGACATAAAAAAGAGACATTAATCCAGATCTTCTCTCATGTATGGAGTCTAGAATTCACACTGAAATCTCCCTTCTGCTGAAGACAATGTTAGCTTGATCATGGCCTTAAAAAAGTATTGCTGTTCATGACTGGGATGTACAGACATGCCTGAGGTGGTATAGAAATGCTTACTCCGAGAGAGGTTGATTTCAGCAAGTTCTCACAAAATTAGTCCTAGAGCTTACTTTTTTAATATTCTAGTAACTTTGGTACAAATATGCAGCAAAATTAAGTAGTCTAGAATTAATTAGCTAAAGATTTTCTGATTGTGATCACACAGCTTGCAGCTTTTAGTAACCTGAAGCTTACAAACTGAAACACTCCCATGAATATACAAATATGCTTACCAGAAGAATAAACTACCATTGTCCTAGCCTGAAAAGCCTGACATCTAGACTGCAAAAGTTTGCATCTATCATTTGTGACATAATCCCAGATAATGAACACATTCAGCAAATAGAGGTTTCAGCATATTAGTTACTTTGGGTTTGGTTTTATTTGTATCTACAACGTTCCCTTCAAATAATTGGTGAAACAAATTCTAGCAATCAGATTTTAAAGCTGCAGATACAAATACTTTCATATTTACAATAGTATTATATTAGGAATAACAGTTCGTTCATCTAAGTAAGTCTCTAACAAGTCGTGTTAACTGAGGTTAGGAAAGAAAAGACACAATGAAATGAAAAAGTATTGAACACATTTTTGTTAGTTGCAATCAGGCATTCATGAAGAAAATGAATGAACAATCTAATTAATTTTAAAGCAATTTAAGCAGTTAATACAGTTTAAGCCATCGCTGTTTTAGCCTGTTCAAATGTGAATTTGAAAGCAATGACATATAGCGTATACTCATTTGTTTATTATGACCTATTAGTTTTTTGTTGTAATCATATGTGGAGGTCTATGACATTCTGACTCATGTGTCCCAGAAAAAAAATACATATCTATGAAACAGATTACTTATTCTTGAAGGTCTTACGTTATGACATTTTGTAATGAAGTGTGCTGTAATTCCAGAGAAGAGCTGTAATTCTGGATCACTGTGAAGAATTCAACATACAGTGTACATTTTTTGTCTGCACTTTGAAGAAGTTGTATAGAATATGTCATGTTTCTGAAATTCATTTCAGCAGGTGATAGGGAATTAACAAACAGATAAAGAACTAGAACTATTTTTGTGGAGACTGAAGTGCTGTGTAAATAGTGCTATGAATAACAACACAGCCCATTAAGAGCTCCTTGTGATAATCAGCATTATGTAAATTAAGTAAAAGAAAAATTTAACCAGAGGACTGATTGAATAGCTCACTTGAAATAAGGGATCAGACAAAGATAATAGTTTTGAATAATTTCTTGCTTGTGAATTATCATATGCTGAGACATAATTCCATCGTAACACTTCATTTGCTACCATCCTAATAATATGTATGTGACTTTTTGTCACAGATTGGTGAATGAATGCAATGATTTCCAGCATGTGACTATTCACATTTAGATGAGAACTAGCATGACAGTTTTGTTCTCTAGGTAAATCCTTTGACGTCAGCATTCTGCTTTTTAAAATGTTTGGCCCTGTATTTCTTCCTTATCATGTACAAATAAAAAATTGACTTTTATAAAATGGTTGTAAGAAACTCATTCCAGTGAAAATTTATTACAATTATCTGCAATGTTCCATTTCACAAATATTTTTTAATCCAAATGCTTATCGAAAATGTTATTAATATTTTTGTGTTTGCATATGATTACTTGTCTAATATAACTCTCCTCGAATGGTGGGAGGTAAATAAAAACCATAATAGAGAAGTCAACATGGGACAACCAGTGAGTCACAGGTAATTACACTGTGGAGTTTCCGATGATGGATTACCTGGTAGAAGAAGGAGAAGCACTACTTGCTTTACTTCAGATAGTTTAACAAGATGTCTTCTCACCAAATCCAAAACATAGTGTAATAAATTTCGACTCAAATTAACTTAAACAATTAAGGTTTTATTGCCAAATAGAAGCAGGCTGCAATAAGCAAAGACAGCGCTGGGCGGCCCCCCTTAATAGCGGCAGTGGCGCGCAACACGTGGCGGGTTCTTTCAGTTTTTATATCCTCCGGTGGTCCCTCCTGCGCATGTGTCTTCTGTTGCTAGGTGGTCGTTGTTGTGACTTTGCAATAACCTTGACACGCCTCTCCAGCCAAACAACCCACCACCCTTAGTTTTTAAAACAACTTTCCAAACTGCTCATCAAGTACAACAAATAACAAAACATTTCAACAAAGGGACTTTAATGAACAAATTCCTTGTATTTTATCACAATAGGATTAAAGAGAATACTTAAATCTTAAAATACTGATCCAAATATAAAATTAGCTAAATGTGGGGTCAGCATATTAACACTCAGTGCTGAAGAGAGGGAGTACACTTCATAGCTTCTACAATGTGATGTGTTTATCTCTGCCAGGAGGAACATGCACATGTTCACTATCAGAGACTGAGATATAAGCAAGAATATTGCCTGTAAAATGTGAAGCAATCCTTATTCTATATTCAATGGCAGTGTGGTCTCAGTTGCAGTACAGTTTCCGGTTCAGGGTATATCAGTTCAACAACATTAAGGCACTAATGGAGAGCATCCAGAAAAGATCAAAGGGAATGCACTGAGGTTTAAGAAACGTGACATAGAAGAAAAGTGAGTTGTTTATTGTGGAAAAATGAAGACCAGGGAGCATAGACTTATGGTCTTAAAACACTAAGAAGCTGTAAGCAGAGAAGAAAAGTACATTATATTCTCCGTGTCCAGAGTGGATAGAACAAGAAATAATGGTCTTCAATTGCAGTAAGGAGGATTTATTTTCAGTATTGGAGAAGATCTTCCAGCAGGGCAGATAGAGAGCAATGCAATAGGATGTGTAAGTAAAGCAATTAGGTTACTAAGAATGCACTGGGTAAGTCTCTAACAAGGTTGGCATAAATGTAATCGATCCTAATTTGATATAGGACCATGGATTAAATGACTGATTTCTTGAACACTCTTCAGCCATGTGTTTCTGTGATACAGGACCAGATGAGGGGAAGTGTGTGTCCACAGTCATTCATCATTGTAACTTCTTGCTCTACAATCTGACAGGAGGAAAACAATAAATATAACTTTCTTATTGAAATGCCTGCTTTTTGTTATCTCAGTCCTCTGTCGTAAAAAGTTCTTAAATGAAGCTTACAGATGCCAAAATTATATGGGTCTGTTAAATAATTGTGGGGAACAGATGCAAAATTACCAAATGCAGATATAATCAAAGTGCTTCTGGTCTTGATACTCCCTCCAGAGTTTGATACAATAACATATTTGTATCACAAAATAGGAATTATGTAGAGTTTAAAGTTAATATTACTAGGGGGGGGGAAAGAGAAGAAATACAAATACGTGTCCCTAGTAGTAATCTAAATCTATGGGTTTGACTAGAAAAAATTTTTCACCCTTCTGATTTTCTCTATCATATCTAGGTAAAACTAAAGAAACATATAAGTTTATCAAGACGCCGTGTTAAAAAAAAGTGTGGGAAACCAATTAAATAATAGAACAACAACGACGACGACGACGATGATGATGATGATAATAATAATAATAATAATAATAATAATAATAATAATAATAATAATAATAATAATAATAATACCAAGTCATCATATAGAAAATTGAAAAATGTGGAGTCACAAAACAAATTTCTGGAAGCAGCTGAGCTGGGTGTTAGACTGCATGAACTACCATGATTCATGGACTTTCCTATTATTAGTTTCTTCTCTTCAATTATCTAGTCTGTTGTAGGAAATTAGATTGTCAAAAGGAGAATTTTTTTTAAAAATGTCCTTTACAATCCAAGGTGATTTTCAGACAGGAAGTCTGTGGCTCATTTATTCTGAAAGGTGTGACACTAGACATTAGAGAAATCTTCAGCAACTGGAAGCAGTTGAGATTAATGACAAACAAAAGAAAGCTTACTGAACAGGTAAAAAGTATGAATTTCTACTTTCCTTTTTTTGCACAAAAATAATGAATACAGAAGGAGTTGAAAACTAAATCGTGTCATGGAGGAGCCCTTAAGAACTGCAACTGGATAAAATCTGTGGTTTTAAAATAGGAATGCAATCCATACCACCCTTGTTAACTGCAGTGAAGCATTTCAGAACTATTAAATTGAACAATTATTCCAGTTTCCAGTGTATCTCAGGAATACTGGAAGGTCTGCTGTATGACAGTAAGGAACCAATGACACAGGACAAAAAGTAAAGACTAATTTCATGTTTGCTAAGACTCAAAATGTAACAGAAAATAAATAGCATTATTACCAATAATTTTTGAGTTTTGCAGCATAACTCCCACAACAAAAACTTTATGTGCAAGAATAAATACAGAAATTCAAAACTGTTGTTTATAAAACAAAGCTGCAAACCAATGCTTCCAATGGGAATGTTATTTCTGCATTAGACATAACATTTATATTTAAATATAGATTTATGACATGTGATCTCTGTTTAACATTTACATCTCCTTACCTGAAGCTTTGACAAATGACTTACCAGGGAAGGACTCACTAGAAAAGCTACAAGACTTCTCATTTGGCAGTAGCAAACCTCTAGTAGTTACCGCCCCATAACAGGTCTTCAGCTTACCTCTTAAATTCAGGAACTGAAAAGGAACAGAGAAACAGAACTCAGCACCAACATGGGTGCCTCACACACAGTAGTATTCACCTTACATGTATTGCAATGACAACCTTTCCAATGGTTGCTGGTGCTTTGGCACAAGAGAACTAGTAATTAATACAGATTTTCATTTTCAAAATATTTATTTTTAAATATCTGGTTTCCAGCAGATAAGGGCTGAGAAGGAATGGGAATTGCCACAGCTAGAATTAATCAACTTGCAAAAATTCAGTACTGGTAGCTACCTGGAGAAACCAGATAGCCGAGTGCTGAATAGGCCAACTGATTTAACCTCTCATGCAGGAATACTTCAGGTGAAAGGTATATTATTTAAATGTGCTTATTAAGTAGAGATGCTGAGAATAAAAAATAATTTGGAATTTTAAATGGTTTTTGAAATTTGATCAAATTGTTGCTGAACTTGGTAGCAGAGATGTTGCTGATAGATGAATTCACACAGTAAGTGTCTTAGCACTTTTGTACAGAAACACATAGACTTAATTGCAATTGCCAACTGTCACAGAAGTCCACATTTTGGCTTCAAACTTCAGGAGAGAATAAGTCATATAGAATATAACAAATAAAATTTTATAATGGCCAAGAAGATAACCTCTTCTTGGTACACAAGTGGGTGAGTTTATCTTAATTCTAACAAAATTGCTCTGCTGCACAACACAAATTATCCACAGTTTTCAGCATAGTGGGAGTTCATAGCAGAGCAGCCCAAGACACACTCATTTCCAGCAAGCTACTGTTTTATATTGCTGTGCTATGTACTATGAAGATAAAATGAATGTTATCTTTCATCCACAACATGCTTGTGAATCTGCATTGGCAGAAGCAGTAGACCATTTTCTAAAAGCTGACAAACTTGATGAAGGACTGTGACATGCTGGAGTCCTCTGTTCTAAGAGTTATTTTATCCTACAGTCAGTAATGAGTCAAATATATATTCAAAGCACATTTATTTATTCTATCTCTGAGCTAAGAGACCATGAAATAATTCATGTTCACCAATCAACTAGTTGATAGACATAGACGAAGGTTGCTACTGTCAGTGCCAGATGTTCTGAGTTTCTGTAATTCACTGAATACAAATATCTATGTGCAGGCTGTAAACTCATACTTACAAACATAAATTTTTAAAATACGATATCATCACCTCCTGTCTCTGGAGAAGTAAGGGGTTGGAGGTGCATGTGACACCCAAAGCGATTCAAAGTCATGGTTCAAGGGCATGACAACCAGTTCTTAACATAATGAAAAACATAATGAAAAACACCTGTGTCTCCTGCAAGACATATCTGAATAGGGTAGTTCCAGTCAGCAATCCCCATTGGAAATGCAGTTCAGAGCCATGTATGCTGGTTTGCATGGAGCCTGTTAGGCCTCCCAGCATGTATCAGTGCCAGTGTCTCTCAGTAAAAAAACCAGCTGAACCACTGGAGTCACGCTGTTTTGGAGGTACCAAGCATAGCATTGCTTAAAAGGTGCTGCTCTTTGGACAGGGAACTGCCTCTGCACCCACAGAATTATCGGTATCTGAGATAAACAGGCTATGGATGGCTGAAAGTTTATTGTATTTACTCTGGACTGTAATATTTGACCCTAGATACTGCAGGTGACAGTAAGCATGGATACTTTCCAACATAAAAAGCTTTGTAGAATCACAGAATCCTAGAATGGCTGGGGTTGGAAGGGCCCTCTGGAGATCATCTAGTCCAACCTACCTGCTAAAGCAGGTTCACCTAGAGCAGATGGCACAGGAAACCGTCCAGCCAGGTTTTGAATATCTCCAGAGAAGGAGACTCCACAGCCTATTCCAGTGCTCTGGCACCCTCAAAGTAGTTTCTCCTCATATTCAGATGGAACCTCCTATGCCTCAGTCTGTGCCCATTGCCCCTCAGCCTATCCTTGGGCACCACTGAAAAGAGTCTGGTCCTATGCTCTTGACACCTGCCCTTGCCATATTTATAAGCATTGATCAGATCTCCTCTCAGGTTTCTCCAGGCTGAACAGACCCAGCTCTCTCAGTCTCTTCTCATAAGAAAGATGCTCTGGACCCCTAATCATCCTCTGCTGAATTCCCTCCAGTAATTCCTTGTCCTTCTTCAACTGAGAAGCCCAGAACTGGACACAGTACTCCAGATGTGGCCTCACCAGGGCAGAGTAGAGGGGCAGGATAACCTCCCTCAACCTGCTGGTCACACTTTTCCTAATGCACCCCAGGATACCTTTGGCCTTCTTGGCCACAAGGGCATGTTGCTGACTCATGGTCAGCCTGTTGTCAACCAGAACTCCCAGGTCCTTCACCACAATGCTGCTTTCCAGCAGGTTGACCCCTAACCTGTATTGGTGCCTGGGGATATTCCTCCCCAGGTGCAGGACCCTACACTCTCCCTTGCTGGACTTCACCAGGTTCTTCTCTACCCATTCCTCCAGCCTGTCCAGGTCTCGCTGAATGGCAGCACAGCCTTCTGGTGTATCAACCCTTCTTGCAGCTTGGCATCATAAGCAAACTTGCTGGGAGTGCACTCAGTCTCTTCATCCAAGTCACTGATAAACAGGTTGAATAGGACTGGACCTAATACTGACCCTGGGGAACCCCACTAACTACAGGACTCCAGCCAGGCTCTGAATCATTGATCACAGTCATCTGAGCTCTTCCATCCAGCTCGTTCTTGTTCTGTCTCACCATGCTCTTGTCCAACCCACACTTCCTGAGCTTACTTATGAGGACGTTGTGAGAGACAGTGTCAAAAGGCTTGCTGAACTCCAGCTAGACAATACCCACTGCTCTCCCTTCATCTACCCAGTCAGTCACACCATCATAGAAGTCTATCAGGTTGGTCAAACATAATTTCGTCTCGGTGAATCCACATTGACTACTCCTGATAACCTTTTTTTCCTCTGCATGCTTGGAGATGATGTCCAGAATGAGCTGTTTCATCACCTTTCCAGAGATGGAGGTGAGGCTGACTGGCCTGTAGTTTCCTGGGTCCTCCTTCTTGCCCTTTTTGAAGACTGGAGTGACGTTGGCTTTCTTCCAGTCCTCAGGTACCTCTCCTGTTCTCCAAGACCTTTCAAAGATGATGGACGGTGTCTTAGCAATAACATCTGCCAGCTCTCTCAGCACTTGTGGGTGCATCCCATCGGGGCCCATGGATTTGTGGATGCCCGGTTTGCCTAAATGATCTCTAACATGATCCTCCTCAAGCAAGGGAAAGTCTTCCTTTCTCCAGACTTTCTCTCCGACCTCTAGGATCTGAGATTCCTGAGGGCCAGTCTTAGTGGTAAAGATGGAAGAAGAGAAGGCATCCAGTAACTCTGCCTTCTCTGTATCTTCCGTCAACAGGGAACGCACCTCATTCAGCAGTGGACTTACTTTTTCCCTAATCTTCCTTTCCTGCTGATATGCTTGAAGAAGGTCTTGTTGTCCGTGACATCCCTGGCTAGATTTACTTCCAAGTGGAGCCTGGCCTTCCTCACTGCATCCCTGCTTATTCTAACAGCCACCTTATGTTCCTCTCAGGTGGTCTGTGCCTTTTTCCACATTACATAAACATCCTTCTTCCACCTAAGTTTTGACTGGGGTTCCTTACTCATCCATGCTGGCCTTTTGCTGCCTTTACTTGATTCCTTCCTCATAGGGATGCATCGGTCTTGGGCTTGGAGGAAATGATGTTTGAATATTAGCCAGCTCTCTTGGGATTCTTCCAAGCAGGACCTTGAAGAGGCCAAAGATAGTCCCCCTGAAGTCCATGGTTGTAATCCTACCTATTGCCCTGCTTCGTTCAGGCAGCATCCTGAACTCTATCATCTCACGGTCACTGCAGCCGAGGCTGCCTCCAACCCTCATGTCTGCAGCAAATCCTTCTTGGTTTGTTAGGACAAGATCCAGCAGCACACTTCTCTTCATTGGCTCCTCCACCACCTGTGTCAAGAAGTTACCATCAGTGATCTGCAGGAACTTCTTGGATTGTGTGTGCTTAGCTGTGTTGCCTAGCCAGCAGATGTCAGGGTGATTTGAAGTCTCCCATGAGACCAAGGGCGTGTGATTGTGAGGCTACTTCCAGCTGTCTGTAGAAAGCCCCATCAACTTCCTCTTGGTGATCAGGTGGCCTGCAGTAAACACTCATGACATTGTTACCCTTGTTAGTCTAAGCCTTACTTGTTACCCATAAGGACTGCACTCCTTCTTCATTCCCCCCCGTCAGCAGAGTTCGATACATTCCGGTTGTTCTCTCACATAAAGCATGACTCCTCCACCTCACCTTGCTGTTCTGTCTTTCCTAAAAAGTACATAGCCATCTATGACAACATTCTGGTCATGTGAGCTGTCCCACAATGTCTCTGTAACAGCAAAGAGATCATGGCCCTGTGACCACCCATAGATCTCTTATTTGTCCCGGTTATTCCCCATGCTACATGCGTAGGTGTATAGACGCTTCAGAGAAGTTATCAAGCATGCAGGTTTCTCCTGAGGAGTGCAGAAGAATCTACCATAGCCATATGTACCCTTGAGGTGGCTGGCCTTCCGGTTCTCATCTTAGAAAGCAGCTAAGGAATGTTTGTCGCTGCTCTGATTGGCCTGTTTTATTCCCCAGTTGGATGTGATAGCCTGAGCATGGCCACTTGGAACCCCAATCCCCAAGCTCATCAGTTTAAAGCCTGCTTCACCTGCATCTCTGTGCTTGGTGTCTCATCCCACAGCATGTCACGGGTGAGGCTGGTATCATCCTCCCCCATCATGTCTAGTTTACAGCTCTGTTGATGAGCCCCACCAGGTCATGTGCAAAGACTCTCTTCCCCCTATGAGAAAGGTGAACTCCATCTGACGCCAGTAAACCTGGTGCCGTGTAGGCCACCCCGTCATCAGAAAAGCCAAAATTGCGGGGTGACACCATCCAGCAGCCTTGTATTAATAGACTGCACCTGTCTGTTTCTTCCAATGTCACTGTCTGCAACTGGAAGGAGAAATGAGAAAATAAACTGTGCTCCTGATTCCTTCACCAACTGTCCCAAGGTCCTGAAGGCTCTTTTGATTGCCCGTGGACTGCAGGTCACAATTGCCACCTGCATGGAAGACCAGTAGTGGGTAGTAGGGGACATACAGGCTAGGAAGTTTCCCGGAGATGTCTTTGACCCGGGCTTCAGGAAGGCAGCAGACCTCCCTAAGAAGAGCGTCTGTCCAACATATTGGACCCTCTATAACCCCTGGAAGGGAGTCACCTGCAACTATAACCCTTCATTTCTTCCTTGTGGAGTATTGTGGTTACAACCACGATACTGGGGGTAGGCCTTTCTGATCCCATCAGCACCTCCAATGTACACGGACCTTTGTTTTCCTCAGCCATTGTCTGGCCTTCTACATACAGGACTCCCTTCACCTTGGTTTCCTACTGGTGACTTTTCCTGCCTCAGGGAGGCCAGAGTATTGTCCCACCAGTCTGTTTCTATCTCCGACTCTCTCATACTTCTCAACCTGTCTACCTCCTCTCTCAGCTCTCCCACCAGGCTGAGCAGGTCATCCACCTGGTCACACCTCACGCAGCTGTTATCTCTGCTGCCATCCCATACCAGTGAGAGGCTCTGGCACACGCAGCCTGGGGTCTGGACAGCTGTTTCCATGTTTCCAGGGCAGCTCTTCCTGGGTTGCTGCCTCCTTCCTGGAGAGTGCAGAGGATTTACCTTTGCCCCAGGTGGATACAATAGTTGGGCTTCTCCTGCAAGGGTGATAACCACCAACTGAGCTAACCTCTTGAGGAGGCAGAGCTTCCCTGCCCTTCCTGCATGCCCTGCCTGTGCAAACTGCCACGTGAACTGCTGTGCTAACTGCCATGTCCTTGTTTGCTCATCCTGGTCGCTGCACTCCTGGTTGCCTGCACTTCCTAGGGGCCATTTAAATCACCCACGGTTGCTGCTGGCAACGCCCAAGCCTCACAAGCCTCTCTTGTGAGAGATGCCACTTCCCAGCATGAATGCCACAGTAGACTCTTTCCTCGGTTTCCCTCGCTCCAGGAACCCACTGTTTGCCTCGATCTAGTGCTCAGTCGCAGGAGCTAGCCACTGCCACCGCTGTGTGACTTGCTGACTGATTGAAGATGATTTTTCACTTCCTTGTCTTCTTAGGAAGGTTCTAAAAATGTTATAGTTCTAGTGAAAGGTACTGTATGTAAAGTAAATAGAAAATCCATCAGTAGAATTAGACTTCCTTTTTCGCCAGTCTATACCAAGGTTATTTATTCCTCTCCATTCAGTTACTATTATATGCATCAAGTTACCAGTAATTAGTATCAGTTACTAGTAATGTAAGTTTCTGTCTTTGAGGTGTTAAATCCTGGAGGCTTTGCTCAAATATTTCTACTGTATGACCGAATCTTCTTATGTGGTGTCTTATGCTTCCACATGGCATCCCTGAAAGATGTTTAAAAGATGCATAATATTTTACAGGTCTCTAAAAATTTTTCCAATATAGAACAGAGAGTTTTTGTACTCCCCAAAGAGGCTGGAAAGTAATAGAATTTATTCATCTGTAAATATGGATTATTTAATCCAAGTAAATAAAAAAGGCCATGGAATGACATGCTTCATGAAGCACAGTAACCTACAGACATTCACTAAATTTCTTTCTCTCTGCACAGTTATTTTCCAAAGTATACAGCAAGATTTTGGTTGTCACTGAAGCTTTAAAGCAGCTTCATAAAAGGAATGAATTTGTTAAATATGGTGTGTAGATTCACCTTCTTGACTGTCTTCAATTTAATACAGCATGTACCTGTTCTTTTATGTTGTAGTTATTGGTTGAGAGGCAACAGAAAAGTAGTTACACAATTTGGGAAATATCTTTATTTGCTTCAAAACTTAAATACACTTCGAGTTTTGAGCAGATGGCTATTGTATTTTGTGACTCACTGTACTGTGTCTCAATACACCAGAAGCCACTGCAGGATGTTATCATCAAACTTAGTATAACACATTTAGGATGTTCAATAATATAATAATGCTCCAGTGGAAAAATAATGAGATTGCTCACAGTACAACATTCTGCTCTCCAAGAAGATTCCATTTTGGATGGATTTACCTACATAGCAGTAGGTCTCTGCTATCAATTTTTCAAAGTGTCCTTTGTCTGGTCTGATACAGTCTCCATGAAATTCTGTTGCCGTTCCTGGTTAGTAGCTGTAGCACAAGCTCCTTCCACTTTTGCAGGGAAGAGGAAAGAAATAATTTTCTGGCTCCTTTGACTACGATACCCAACTCGCTCCACATAAGTATCATCTTGCAGGTGAGTAAATTTCTCCTGTCACCAGTAAATGCAGCTAAACCTTGCGAAAGTCTACACTTTCATGAAGACCATTTAGATTCAAGACTATACATAAATGAAGGGGGAACTACTGTATCACCACAAAAATCAGCACAAAATTGTACACAAGAAGTTTGGAATTATTGGTTTGGTTTGGTTTGGTTTTGGCTGTATTTATTTATTTATTTATTTATTTAAACCTGAGAAAATGTCCAGATGAAAACCAGTAGCTGCAGCAGCAACTTCTAAAAAGTCAGAATGAACTTTAAGTTACATCTTTATGATGTTACAACCCTTATCATGAGAGAGATTTCAGCAGGGTAAAAACTGAAAACATCCAGGTAACTGACATTTCCAATCTTTTGGATGTATTACATTCCAACTAAATATACAGAAGTGAGCAAAAGTGACAGAACATGAGGGAAAAGGCTGAGGTACTGAATGCCTTCTTTGCCTCAGTCTTTAGTAGTCAGAACAGTTGTGCTCCAGGTACCCAGCCCCCTGAGCCAGAAGACAGGGATGGGGAGCAGAATAAAGCCCAAAAAATCCAAGGGGGAATGGTTGGTGACCTGCTACACCACATGGACACCCACAGGTCTATGGGGGCAGATGGGATCCATCCAAGGGTGCTGAGGGAGCTGGTGGAGGTGATCACTAAGCCACTTTCCATTATCTACAGCAATCCTGGCTAACTGGGGAGGTTGCAGTTGTCTGAAATTTGGCAAAAGTGACACCCATCTACAAGAAGGGCTGGAAGGAGGATCCTGTCAGTCTGACCTCGGTGCCAGGGAAGGTCATGGAGCAGATCATCCTGAGTGCCATCACGCGACACGTGCAAGACAATCAAGTGATCGGGCCCAGTCAGCATAGGTTTATGAAAGGCAGGTTCCACTTGACCAACCTCATCTCCTATGACAAGGTGACCCACCTAGTAGATGAGGAAAAGTCTGTGGATGTTGCGTACTTGGACTTCAGCAAGGCCTTTGACACTGTATCCCCCAGCATTGTCCTGTAGAAGCTGGCAGCTTATGGCCTGCATGGGCGTACTCTTCAATGGATAAAGAACTGGCTGGATGGCCAGACCCAAATAGTTGTGGCCAACGGAGTCAATTCCAGTTGTCGGCTAGTCATGAGTGGTGTTCCCCAGGGTTTAGTATTGAGTCCAGTTCTGTTTAGTATCTTTATGAATGGTCTGACGAGGGGATCAAGTGCACCTTCAGGAAGTTTGCAGATAACACCAAACTGGGTGGGAGTGTTGATCTGCTGGAGGGTAGGAAGGCCACATGGAGGGATCTGGACTGGCTGGATCGGCAGGCTGAGGCCAACTGGATGAAGTTCAACAAGACCAAGTGCCAGATCCTGCACGTGGGTCACAGGTAGCACTATAGGCTCAGGGAAGAGTGGCTGGAAAGCTGCCTGGCAGAGAGGGATCTGGAGGTGCTGGTTGACAGCCGGCTGAATATGAGCCAGCAGTGTGCCCAGGTGGTGAAAAAGGCCAAGAGCATCCTGGCTTGTATCAGGAAAAGTGTGGCCAGCAGGACTAGAGAAGTGATTGTGCCACTGTACTCAGCACTGGTGGGGCCCAACCTTGAATACTGTGTTCAGTTTTTGGCCCCTCACTATAGGAAAGACATTGAGGTGCTGGAGAGAGTGCAGAGGAGGGTGACGAAGCTGGTGAGAGGCCTGGAGCACAAGTCCGATGAGGAGCAGCTGAGGGAACTGGGGCTGTTTAGCCTGGAGAAAAGGAGGCTAAGGGCAGACCTTATTGCTGTCTACAACTACCTGAAAGGAGGTTGTATCGTGGAGGATGTTGGCCTCTTCTCCCAAGTAGCAAGTGATAGGACAACAGGAAATGGCCCCAAATTGTGCCAAGGAAGGTTCAGATTGGATATTAGGGTAAATTTCTTCATGGAAAGGGTTGTGAAGCAGTGGCATAGGCTGCCCAGGGAAGTGGCGGAGTCACCATCCCTGGTGGTGTTTGAAAGGTGCATGGACAAGGTTCTTAGGGACATGGTTTAGTGCTAGATTTGGGTTACGGTTGGACTCAATGATCCTGAGAGTCTCTTCCAAGCAAAATGATTCTATGATTCTATGAAGATACTTAATAGACTTCTTATTCTCATGGAAAAGCCACCAATACACAAACAAATACTTCCAAAATACTTTGGGTGAGAATTAAAGGGCAGGCTGGCAGGGGTGACACTGTTGTGGGAGTCTATTACAGGCCACCAGATCAGGGTGAGGAAGTTGATGAGGCCTTCTACGGGCAGCTGAGCGTGGCCTCACAGTCACAGGCTCTGGTTGTTATGGGGGATTTTAACTACCCTGATGTTTGCTGGAAGGACTACTCAGCCAGTCAGCCTCAGTCTAGGAGGTTCCTCCAGTGCATTGACGATAACTTTCTGATGCAAATGGTGGAGGAGCCGACTAGGAGAGGTGCGCTGCTGGATCTCGTCCTCGCGAACAAGGAGGGTCTGGTCGAAGCAGTAAAGGTGGGGGGCTGCCTTGGTTGCAGTGACCATGAGATGGTGGAGTTCAGAATCTCCTGTGGTGGGAGCAGAATACCGAGCAGAATTGCAACCCTGGACTTCAGCAGGGCCGACTTTGGCCTTTTCAAACAGTTGCTGGAGGAAATCCCGTGGGCAAGGCTGCTTGAAGGTAAAGGGGCCCAAGATAGTTGGTTAACTTTCAGGGACTGCTTCTACCAAGCTCAAGATCAGTGCATCCCGACGCGCAGGAAGTCAAGGAAGGGAGCCAGGAGACCTGCGTGGTTAAACAGGGAACTGCTGCTTAAGCTCAAGTGGAAGAGGAGGGTTTACAAATCATGGAAGGAGGGGCTGGCCACTTGGGAGGAATATAAGGCTGTTGTCAGAGGATGTAGGGAGGCAACTAGGAAAGCTAAGGCCTCCTTAGAGTTAAACCTGGCGAGAGGGGTCAAGGACAACAGGAAGAGGTTCTTCAAATACATGGCAGATAAAAATAACACCAGAGGCAATGTAGGCCCACTGATGAACGGGGTGGGTGCCCTGGTGACAGAAGATACAGAGAAGGCAGAATTACTGAATGCCTTCTTTGTCTCTGTCTACTCTGCCGGAGGCTGTCCTGAGGAGCCCCGTACCCCTGAGGCCCCAGAGGAAGGCAGGGCAATGGAGGAGTCTGCCTTAGTTGATGAGGACCAGGTTAGGGAGCAATTAAGCAATCTGGACATCCATAAATCCATGGGTCCAGATGGGATGCACCCGCGGGTACTGAGGGAGCCGGCTGAAGTCATTGCTGGACCGCTCTCCATCATCTTTGCCAAGTCTTGGGAAACGGGAGAGGTGCCTGAGGACTGGAGGAAAGCAAATGTCACTCCGGTCTTCAAAAAGGGCAAGAAGGAGGACCCGGGCAACTATAGACCGGTCAGCCTCACCTCCATCCCTGGGAAAGTGATGGAACACCTTATCCTTGGTGCCGTCTTAAGGCATATCAAGGATAAGAGGGTCATCAGGGACAGTCAACATGGCTTCACCAAGGGGAAGTCGTGTTTGACCAACCTCATAGCCTTTTATGAAGACGTAACAAGGTGGATTGACGATGGCAGAGCAGTGGATGTGGTCTACCTTGACTTCAGCAAAGCATTTGACACCGTCTCCCACAGCATCCTCACGGCAAAACTGAGGAAGTGTGGACTGGATGATCGGGTAGTGAGGTGGACTGCAAACTGGCTGAAGGAGAGAAGCCAGAGAGTTGTGATCAATGGGGCGGAGTCTGGTTGGAGGCCTGTATCTAGTGGAGTGCCTCAAGGGTCAGTTCTGGGACCAATACTGTTCAATATATTCATCAATGACTTGGATGAGGGAATTGAGTGTACTATCAGCAAGTTTGCTGATGACACCAAGCTGGGAGGAGTGGCTGACACGCCAGAGGGCTGTGCTGCCATCCAGCGAGATCTGGACAGGCTGGAGAGTTGGGCGGGGAAAAATTTAATGAAATATAACAAGGGGAAATGTAGAGTCTTGCATCTGGGCAGGAACAACCCCAGGTTCCAGTACAGGTTGGGGAATGACCTGTTGGAGAGCAGTGTAGGGGAAAGGGACCTGGGGGTCCTGGTGGACAGCAGGATGACCATGAGCCAGCACTGTGCCCTTGTGGCCAAGAAGGCCAATGGCATCCTGGGGTGTATTAGAAGGGGGGTGGTTAGTAGGTCCAGAGAGGTTCTCCTTCCCCTCTACTCTGCCCTGGTGAGACCTCATCTGGAATATTGTGTCCAGTTCTGGGCCCCTCAGTTCAAGAAGGACAGGGAACTGCTGGAGAGAGTCCAGCGCAGGGCAACGAAGATGATTAAGGGAGTGGAGCATCTCCCTTATGAGGACAGGCTGAGGGAGCTGGGTCTCTTTAGCTTGGAGAAGAGGAGACTGAGGGGTGACCTCATCAATGTTTATAAATATATAAAGGGTGGGTGTCACGAGGATGGAGCCAGGCTCTTCTCGGTGACAACCAACAGTAAGACAAGGGGTAATGGGTTCAAGCTGGAACACAAGAGGTTCCACTTAAATGTGAGAAGAAACTTCTTCTCAGTGAGGGTGACGGAACACTGGAACAGGCTGCCCAGGGGGGTTGTGGATTCTCCTTCTCTGGAGACATTCAAAACCCACCTGGACGCCTTCCTGTGTAACCTCACCTAGGTGTTCCTGCTCTGGCAGGGGGATTGGACTAGATGATCTTTCGAGGTCCCTTCCAATCCCTAACATTCTGTGATTCTGTGATTCTGTGATTCTGTGAAAGCGATCACGTTTGGATAGAAAGTAATTTAATTCCTTTCTGTAGTATAAATAAGTTCAGCTTTCATTTTCTTAAGGATCACATAAAAATATATTTATATACCGTAAATTCCATTTTGGGAAGAGGCCATCACAATACTAAAGTTCTCTCAGTTCTTCTATAAGATGTAGTTACTGTATTAACAATGTGTCACCCTTCTGCCCCAAAGGATTCAAGCATAATTTTATATTATGGGACTTAAGGCAAAATAAGATTTCTGTAACTGAATAGATTTAGCAATGATTATCAGGTTGTCTGATCAAACAAAAACTTTTCTGGGAAAAAAGGGATGTGGAGGACAGAAAAAGACCTTTTTGAGCTGTTCTATTATGCTCACAAAATAATAAGAATCAAGTCTTACTAAGCAACTGAGAATTCTTGTATGAAAGCACCACAGTATTAAACATACGCACCAGCAGATTTTTTCAATTATGTTTCCCTCCAAATTTGCTGTTCTGCCTTCCTCTACAGAGACCGGATAGTTCCAGTATTTCCTTTTTCAGGGATTAGTGACATAAAAGGCTTTGCAAATGAAAAACAAAAACAAAAAAAACCCTAAATCAAAACAAAACCAACAACAATTAAAAATTGTGGATTCTCCTTCTCTGGAGACATTCAAAACCTGCCTGGACGCCTTCCTGTGTAACCTCACCTAGGTGTTCCTGCCCTGGCAGGCGGATTGGACTAGATGATCTTTCGAGGTCCCTTCCAATCCCTAACATTCTGTGATTCTGTGATTCTGTGAAAATGAACAAAGAAAAAATAAAACAAACAAAGATAAAGAATATATCTAGGGAGGTTTCTCTCCTCACATCCTGCTATGTCCAGTTCTGAGATCTAACCTAACCACTTTTGTCTCTTTTATTTGCCTTCTTCATCAAGACAGACTGTTAGGTTTGTATGCAATAAGTACCACAATCCTGGTATTACACGTTTCAATGGGAATCCGTATACCAGTCACTATGTTCATCATTGTTAGGAAGTTTAGTTTTAGGAGTTCTCTTACTCATTCCAGCTTCTACTGTTTGCTTTACACAACCCACTACCATTGTGTTTCATCTTCTGCTTTGTTTCTGCCAAAAGCTAGATCTATTGTTTGCATAGCTGTTCTCTGTCTAAATTAAATCATTAAAATGTTGGGGGTTAAGGAGAAAAAACACTATAATTCTTGTTTTTCTCCTTAAAAATTTTGCCAGAAACAAGCAGAAAGACAGAAATTACTGATTTGTGAGACTGTCCATCAGAAAAAGGTTTCAGGGCATAATGTGAAATCAAGGAAACCATGATCCCATGCCAAAAAGAAATAATTACCAAAGATTCCTGACATACTTCATCAAATTAATATATTATTTGAGGTATGAAGGATATGAAATACACATTTCAGAAAGAAAAATTAAAAAAAGAACATGTTAAAGATAAATATAATTCAATAGGTTTCTAAGTGTGAGTTGCAATAAAATCTGAGAACCAAACAAGAACCCCTTAGAAATCACCAGACATTTAATATCATAATAAATTCAGCTTCTTTTTCCAAGATTAGCTATTAACTAATTATTAAATAATTTTTTTAAAAATAGAAAATAATAAATAATGACATTAACCATTATATCTTCAAGAGTTCAGTAATATCTTTATGCAGTATCCATTTTATTAACAGTATTTTAGTGCATTATTAAAGCATGTTAACTTTTTATTGTGCTTATTCTCAGGAACACTGATGTCTGTGGCTGAGCAAATGAATGGACAGAAATCCCATGTTTACTATATGTCATTCCTTCATGTGTGTCACAGTGAGGCAGCTCTTCTCTCTACCACATCCTTTGCATGGTTTTAAACAGGGCACTAATTTATACAGATCCAGCAAAGGAAATAGCAGAAGGATCAACAGAGTAAGGATTTAGTAATGGCTTTATTAGATCAGACTGCAGCAAGAATAATTTAATGTTATTTCTTGTCTCCTGTAAGGGAGAAAAAAACAACTCCCTGACACATGTGCATAACTATTACAGACCAAGACAAATATGGTTGTTCAAATTAATTAGTCCCCTTGTGTTTGATGCAAGTATAATACACTATTCTCACTCAAGCTCATCAGCAGTTTGACACTTTGCCTTATCAATACTAAACCTGCTGTTTCCTGCATTAGAGAGTTCTTCTCCCCTGCATTGGAGTACACTACTCAATATGCTGAGAAGTTTTGAGAATGAGCTTTCCTGCAAGTCTCTGCTGTAACAACAAATATGGAGACAAACTATTTGGTATGTCATTTATAGGAACACGAATTTTTATTAAGGCTTTTTACATGTCCATGAATAATATTATTCAGCCCACTATGGGTTGGCTCATCTGAAAAAAATTAATTAATTTACTGAACTGTTGCAGAATCAGGACTCCAAATTGAAAACTGATCTCAGTTTCTCAAGTTCTGTCCAACCTTCCAAGCCACTGACATACGAAATTTGTTTAATGCAACCCATTGGAAACATTTTTTTTCTCATTTAAATACTTACTTTCATTTCCCAAGCAAATATTCTCAACTATTCATGGAAAAGCAAGCCTGTTAAGAACAATATTTTCATGTTTCAGATGTGAGAGAAGCAACTGCTTCTGTACCACCTGAGGAAAAATGATCAAATTAGAAACACAGGCTGGGGCATTATAGTCATGACTGCATTTTTTCAATACATCTCTACTACATTTAAATTGTTTATTGATTATAAATGTGTTTTTACTCACCAACAAACCACTTTCTTTACCCTTGTGTTATTGCTTCACTGCTTTTACACCATAATTATGAAAATATTTGTGAATACCTATTATTATTAATTTTTTCTGGAAGTCCTTATTCTTTTCCAAAATAATCACTAACATCATTCTAACAAGGTAAATGTTGGAATAGCCATAGCCTATATATGAAGCAATATTAGATTCTCAGTTTACAGGGATTCTTTGGTGTTTGTTGAATACTTAACTCTAAGCGGACTGTAATACACTACGCCTCCCCTAAGAAAATGTGCTCTACCATTCCTACAGGTTTTTTATCTACTTTTAGAGTGTCTAATTTTATTATTCCAATATACTTGTATAATGACCATTCTCTTTCAAGTTTACTCATCTTATTTTTTGGACATGCTGAATTTGTATGGAAATAATCCAGGAGAAAGGAGAGAGAAAGATAATGCAATATAAACCATTAGGGTTGGCTTGTACTCTGTTCAAGGAGATATGTATGAATACAACATATGGAATATTTTGCCTTTCATGTATGCAGATCCTACAAGGAGAAAAACAAGGTCCTGAAGTTGAAATCTGAACCATACCAACTAACTCCACCAAGAGGACTTTTCTTGCTTATGTGTCCAGCTATACTTACACCTGCTGGCAACAGTAGTCACGTATTTTTCAGCCTCCTAGGAAACTTAGCAGCAGGCTATGATAGCCCAAACATCTGAAACCCCAAATACATATGCCTTAGGAGCCACTATGCATTTCATGAAAGTCCAAATCACTAGCTACCAAGATGAATATTTTCAAAGTATGGAGGAGTTTTGATTAAATGGGAGTTCAACACCTGAAAACTGCAAAGGATCATGTTCTACACTTAAAAGGAGTTACTCTCCCCATTGCTCAAAACACAATTTATAGCTGCTGAATAACAAACACAAAACTCTGCCGCTGTGCTTTTCTGATGCATAAGACATTGCTCAGAAGCTTTGACTGGGGTACTGAGGGTACGGTCCTGACACAAATTGTGATTACTGTCTTACAGTGATGGTACTTAAAGCATACAAGAAATACTGCCAACAATCAAATTCTAACACAAGACAACATCAAACCAAAAATATGGAGTTTTGGAGGTTTATTCCTACTTCTATGATCCCTTGTCCATGAAAATTATAGTTAAATTCTTCCAGTTACCAGAGGACTAAATATTTAATGAAGGGGAAAATACTGAATAATCTTCTTTCCGAGTAATGGGAAAGAATTATCTGAAGACAACGCTATATCACAGAATCATAGAATCATTTCAGTTGGAACAGACCCTCAAGATCATCAAGTCCAACCATAACCTAACCAACTCTAGCACTAAACCATGCCCATAAGAACCTCATCTAAATATCTTTTAAACATCTCCAGGGATGGTGACACCACCACTTCCCTGGGCAGCCTGTTCCAATGCTTCACAATCCTTTCTGTGAAGAAGGTTTTCCTAATATCCAATCTAAACCTCCCCTGGCACAACTTGAGGCCATTTCCTCTTGTCCTACCACTTGCTACTTGGGAGAAGAGACCCACACCCTCCATGCTACAACCTCTTTTCAGGTAGTTGTAGACAGCGATAAGGTCTCCCCTCGTCTCCTTTTCTCCATGCTAAACAGCCCCAGGTATCTCAGCAATTCAGGCATATCAGCTGCAACAGGAGTAGACATGCAGGCAGGGCAGAGATGGCAACACTTGTGGGGGAAAAGACATGCTGTCGTGCATATATGGTGATCTATTTTCCTGGCTCTGGCAAAAATTATGAATGATGAAATGCAATCATTTTTGCTGCTGTTTCAAATGGGTCCAAGCTGACAATCGTTAGTATTAGTGCAACTCATACAATTTAAAAATTATGACATCTGCAAGCAACACCATAACAGCACAGTTCAATATTTCTAGAGGATTTCTAAAAGGTAGTGTCAAGATTAAGCTACATACATTTTTCTATGGTTCAGTATCTAGCTCTGGGTCCAGTTACTTTTCCCCTCAACAGTGCCCTCTTCAAGGAGATCAGCAAAGGGTTTGTTTTGCTTTTCCACTTAGTATGTGTACAAAACTGTGATTTGCTTTCACAAGTTGCTTTGCAAAGTTTGAACTTTGTAAAAGTGTATATGTAGAGGAAAGGGGCATTACAGGCAATTGATTAATTAGTCTGGTAACTGGAGTCAAGTAATTAAGTGGGCATTAGAGTCTCATTACCACCCCTAATTAAACTGGGAAAGTGAAAAACATAAAATGCATAAGGCAAAATGGACTGTAATAAAAGTGCTAAGACTTGATTTCAGGAAATAATATGTAGTCTTTTAAAATAAATGGTGAACATTTCTTTCTTGATCATTATCACCATTATTATCCTGCTCTGGCGGGGAGATTGGGCTAGATGATCTTTCAAGGTCCCTTCCAATCCCTAACATTCTGTGATTCTGTGCTTATAATATAATATTTTTATTAAAGACAAACCAAGAGGATGCTTGTTCTATCCAACACAAACCTTGGTTATATGGGAAGGTCAATATTTTACTAAAAAAGAATAGTATAAATATAAGCTCTAATGCATAAAAATAAGGATTACAAAATACTTATATTTACACAAACTTTGTAGAAGAACAGAGTGCTAGGGAAATAAAGCTTTTTGAAGGCTTCGTGAGGGAATATTCAGAAATAACTAACATCAGTATGAGAATATATCTATTTTGATTATGATCACAAAACTCCAAAACAATATACAAGACATCACTAATGAGAGTCCTCTATGAGTAGCTTAATGAAGTCTATCTATTTCTTGTAACTGTGTCTTGAAAAACAGATCTGAGAAGGGAGTAAAAATTTATAAAGATCTATGTATTCTTCCACTGTCCAATTGATGTTCTTGCTCTTTTAGTTATTCATTATTTCTTATACATCTGTGGTGAAAGCAAGACTATCTGACAGAGATTAAAGCTGCCTTATTCTAATTTGGAAATAAAGGACTGAAAAACACCTCCTTCTGATTCACAAAACTCTCACCCATTCACTCCTTTTTAGACACTATAACATTTCTTATTGTGAACTATAAATTTTTCTTCAAGCTTTTAGAACCTCAGTGACTGTTCCTGGTTGCCCAACCTCTGTTGGGTTCATATCATATGACTGGTATCATATGGATAATAGTTTGCATTTTTTATGAAATACCAGCACAGGCTTTCTTTTTAGTATTTTACAGTCACTCTCACAATCCATAACTACTCCCTCTGAAATTAAAACACAATGGCTTGCAGATGCGTGTCTCAGTCAGAACAGATGGCCTCATTTCCGAGTGAGATTTTGGGGGAAAATGCT
This sequence comes from Caloenas nicobarica, assembly GCF_036013445.1. Lineage (NCBI taxonomy): Eukaryota > Metazoa > Chordata > Aves > Columbiformes > Columbidae > Caloenas > Caloenas nicobarica. Next base: position 41,734,227 of record NC_088284.1, on the reverse strand, counting down.
GAAAATCCACCTCTTTTAGTGTAAGAGCCTTATTCTCTCTGTAGGCTTAATGACTGTCATTTTCTCCTGTGAGCTTATTCTGAGAAATTTCAAAATGTGAATGATTCTGTCTAATGATTTCCAATAACTGAATAATGAGAAAATAATGTATTTTAACACCTCTGCTGATTATTATGTTGTTATTCTACTTTGTCAGCTAGTACCCCATATAAAAAAGGCTGTATCTATTCAGCTGTCATCAAGGTTTTTAAACATTTCAGCTCATTCCATCCTGAACTAGATGATTCACATGGGTAAGATGAGTCCATTTTTCCCTTTCCAGGGATTCTCATCCTCTGTCTTTTATGAAACTATAAAGGATGACTTAGGCAGTAGTTTAAATTACAGCAAACTTCAGAACTTATCAAGATGGAATTCCAGTAATTAGCTTGCCAATGATAGGCAAAATTAATTCCACCCTTGCGGACAAAAGAAGTAGGCTATAAAAATTGCTGAAGGAATAAATCCGAGGAAGCAGCAATTCTGAAAAGATTTATAAGTAACAGTGGACAAGCACCTCTCAAAACTATGCTGCAGTGAGGTTAGCTAAAACATTCTTCAGCTATACAAACAGAGCAGGGTTTGCATCTGTGTATCACCATGATGAAGCACATACAGGAAAACTGCCAGTTTTGGTGTTCAAGCTTTTACAAAAATGTTGAAAAATTGCAAAGGTGTAGAAAAGAGTTACAGAAATGATTTGTGGGTTGGGAAAAGCCTTATAGCAAAAATCTTAGAGGGCTTAATATATTAAGCTTATGAGTATACTACGAGAACAGAAGATTGAGAGATTATAATAAATAGTACTGTCTTCAAAGACAGAAAGTCTCAGATGCTTAATGATATATTCTTAACAAGAAGTAATGGATAGATATTAGAACAAGATACCATACAAGAAAAAAATGGAGAAACTTTTCAGATACTAGGATCATTAATCTTCAGAAGATTCTAGGAAAACAAGCAATTGGCAGGGAAAAGCCAGGAGCCAACAGCTCTGTTGTGGGAGATACTGATGAGACCTGGGTGTTGCCAGGGCCATGGTGACTACCCCACACCTATGAAAAGCATCCCAGGGAGCACTAGCAACAAGGATCCCTGCCAACAAAGCATGGCATGGAAGTTTGCATGGGAGGCTGAGCAGAAGGGTATGCAGGAAGGGCCTAGTCACCCTACTGCCTCAAGAGATTAGCTCAATTGGTGATTATCACCCTCCCAGAAGTAGCTTGGCTATGGTATCCAGCCAGTGCAAAGTTATGTCCTCTGCACTCAACAGGAAGGACATAGCAACACAGACAGAGGTCCCACAGAAACCCACAGCCATCCAGATCTCTCACTGGTACGGGATGTCAGTAGAGGAAACAGCTGTGTGAGGTGTGACCAGGTAGATGATCTGCTCAGCCTGATGACAGAGCTAAGAGAGAGGAAGTAGACAGGTTAAGAGGCATTGGGGAGTCTGGGAAGGAGATAGAATGGTGGGACCACACTCTTGCCTCTCTGAGACAGGAATGGCCACAAGAAAAAAACCCACCCAACCAAATAAATCAAAAACCAACACAACAACAAACAAACCACCACCACCACCACCAAGAAAACCCCCACAAAAACCCAACAAGATCAAGGGGGTCCTGTATACTTTCCCTGCCAGACTGAAGACAGTAGCTCAAAGGAAAGGACTGAATGAAGTCCACACTTGAAGCAGCAGGTGAAACACTCTCTTGCCCATTTCACTCTCCCAGGTGCCTCTGTACAACACGTATGAGGCTCTGGATGTGAAATTCCAATAAATGGATGAGGAGGATGAAGGTCGATCTACACTGGAGGTGTTGACAGGATCAGAAATGCTGTCGATGGCTACACGTGGTTCAGAATGCACAGGCATGGAAGGAAGGATGAAGGGGTTGCCCTCTACATCAAGAGATGGATAAAAGTGTGAAAAGCTGTTCTGAAGAATAGCTGCAAGCAGGCTGAAAGAGTAAGAATCAGAGACGAAGGCAACAAAGGAAACCTTGTGGTTGGTGTTTACTACAGGCCACCCAGGCAGGGTGAGACTGTTGATGAAGCCTGCTTACTCCAGCCACAGTAGACATCATGCTCACAGACTCTTGTCCTGCTGGGGGACTTGAACCACCCCAACTTCTGCCCGAAAAGTAGCACAGCAAGCTGTAGGCAATGCAAGAAACTCTTGGAGTGCATTGAGGATAACTTCCTAAGCTGGGTAATAGGCAACCCTACCAGGGGGGATGCAATATTGGACCTGAAGGTCACCAATGCAAGTAAGCTAATTGGTGACATCACGATCAGAGGCAGCCTGGGCTGCAGTGAATATGCACTCGTGGATGTGGGACAGGCAAAGAGTAAAGCCAGGATCCTGAATTTTAGGAAAGTCAACTTCCAGATCTTCAAGGAGTTAGTCAACAGGATCCCTTGGGAAACTGCCCCCAGGGACAAGGGAGCAGAACAGAGCCAGCAGATCTTTAAGGATGTTTTCTGTAGAGCACAAGAGCTTGTGGTGCCCAGGTGTAAGAAATCAGGTAAGGAAGGCAAGAGGCTGGCATGGCTAAGCTGAGATCTGCTGGTCAAACTAAAGGGTATGAAGGAAATATACAGACAGTGGAAGCAGGGACAGGTACCCTGGCAAGAGTACAGGGACACTGCCCGGTTGTGCAGAGATGGGGTCACAGACATAGTTGCTAAGAGAGCCACAGGACTATAAAATAAAACTGCTTTGACCTGACTTTTCAGAGGTACAGAGCACCTGTGACTCCCTTTGGGCTAATGTCAAGCTGTGCTGACAGTCACTAATACCTTGGGATGGGATGTGCAAGAATACTGCTCAGTTTTCTTGGGTGAGCATGATGTCATGATTTTTGATGGTCATTCTTACCATAAACTCTGGATTTTTTCAATCGACTGCAAGAAGAAACAACAGATGATACTCTGCAGCAGAGTCACGTGGCTCAAGAGGCAAACAGACATGCAAAAATTGGTTGGTCAAAATTTATTATTCTAAATACTATTACTCCTTATTCTAAATGACTAATTTAATGAACCTAAATAAACACATGGATATGTTCATGAGGGTAGGAAAAATTTTTCGATTTCACTTTCCTCTGACTTTCATAAACATTTTAGACTTACAGGATTTTTAAAAATTTACCCACTCCTTTAAGTAACAGATTCCTAAATATAGGCACTTGAAGTCATTCTAACGAACCTATATGTGATTTTACAAACATATATACACATAAACACACGTGTGTGTATGTGTTGAGAGAAGTTCCATAAAGTCATGAACTGAGTAAATACTTTATGTTCTTCATCAAATATTTTCTGTAAATCTTTTAAACAATTTTTAATGTAGCAGACCATAAAAACTACCATAAGACTGTGATGAATAATTATCCATTCTTGAGTCATTACGTATGCCTGCACAGGAAGACATTAAGTCTTATTAGCAATGGTAACTGCAATGGTATAATATGGAGAAAAAATATCTTATATAATGGCATTTTATTCCTTTTAGAATTAGGATATAAAATCCTTTTATCCTTAGTGAATAGAGCTGATGTTACTCCTCTTAGTTGCCTACATTTACAAAGTAATTTGTCAATATAATATTCCATCATGGAGAGTTCAACAGATCAATTTCAACTTAACAGGGAAATACTATTTGTCTTCTATTTTAAGTATGTTGGCTCTTAATTTCATTTCGTAAATACAGGAACATTGGTTTTCTTATACATCTGCCAGGTCTCTTCACTTCTTTCAAGACTCAAAATTTTCTGTGAGTGACTCAGTGTTGTTATACTAAGACATTCTTTGATGCACATATACCATTACTTTTATTACCTGCTTTGGCCTTTATGTTAGGCCTTTGGCCTATTATCTGCTTAGACACTTTTAGATAATGCATAGAACTTCAAGTGCTTTAGTCTAACCATCCTTAAATTTTTGTCCATCTTAAACTACTCTTTAAAACTACCTCAGCACTGAAGATGGATGGGTCATGCTCTAGGGATGGCAAAGAATAAGCAGAATAAACTCCTTTCTGAAGGTGATATTCTGTTCCTTCACCAACTTCGGAAAGAACATAAATGAGTCTTGGACCACACATTCAGCTATCAGGTGGCCAAATCTCCTCTTCAGTCTGTAACTAGAAAACAGCAACATTTTGGTATTAGGATATACCTCTCATGGGAGTGTAGTTTAGGGTTCTGCTTACCGCAGAACAACGTTTAGATTTCTTAAACAGAAGTGCGACTTAAAAGAGTTCAGTGGCAAGTTTACTTTAGTATTTAGTGCATGGGGGAAATATGCCAAGCCGAATGCTGCTTACCTTCTCTCCAGGTGCCTGCACCCATTCACAAAGCAAACTTTCAGGCACCTTCTCTCCCTGATAGCCATTCATTCTGGAGTCTGTATTTAGAGCTCCAAAGGCAAACTTTCAGGGTAGGCCTGTACCTGTTCACAAAAGCAAACTTTCAGTCATTCCCTCCCTGATAGCTGTTTGCCATGGAGTCTATATTTTAGTAGTCCATAGGCAAACTGTCAGGAGCGGCCTGATAACCGTATGCAGAGCAGACTTTCAGGAGAAGAAATCCTCAGGAAAAAAAAATGTAATGGAGTAGAATAGCAGGAGGGCTGGCTCAAGCTGATACCTGAGCACAGGTCCGCCCAGGCATAGAGAACTGTAGGCTTTTATATCTTTACAAACCATTCATACCATGGTCCAGTCCAATAGCAATATTTCACTTTGAGGTCCTATTGCTTCTCATTGAATCTTTTTCTCTGATTCCACATGGGCCTTTGTTTTGTTCAGCTGTAGACATTGTTTATGGTCCATAGCCTTGCAGGTACTGTTTTGTCTGAATAAATCCTTTTATTCTCAGTGAAGTGCAAAATAGGCCCTGTTCTGCAGACACTTGTAATGTCTCCGCATTAGCCTTGGATCGTTATTTTTCCCAGTCAGTTCTGTTTTTCCCAGCAAAGTGCAAACTAGACCTTATCTTGCAAGTGTTCAGTGTAGTTTATAGCTGCTTTTGGTAAATACAAACAGAACTTTACAGCTTAAAATTTTAGCAAATCCAGCTTACCAGGTAACATGAAGCAAAGAGTATATTAAAAATCATACAATCTTATACTTGTAGATGATGCATTATGTTTAGTATGCATTTACTTCAGCTAAATGATTAGTATTAAACTTAAATTGGGCTCATCCACTGACCCGTGAGTAGTAAAACCATTGCCATACAGCCCACTTATTTGGCAGGGAGAGCTCAAAGTGGGCTCATCCAGGCTGTTGTATGTATAGAATAAAGTGGTTGACTTGTAGTCAAATTGCATATAGTAGGAAAAGTATGCATGAGACTCCCTGTACCCATAAGTTACCCGTGTTCAGTTGCCGTTCTGCTTCCTTGTGGGACTCCTGGCTATGGCCAGGCCCTTACCTCCTCTGGAGCCTGGACCAAACTGCTGCTGGTTTGGCTAGGGGGGCGAAGGAGATTCAAGTGCATCCGCCACAGTATCAAAGAATAATATAAGGATATTTATCTTTGTAATACTCTCTTCCCCTCTTAATGTCACAGTATCATCATCATCTCTCTCAAAGGGCCACAACTAAGGCATCAACTTTCCTTTCCAGAGGTTATGTGAGTTTATTTTCACCCATTTTTAGCCCACAGCCTCAGCTCAAGTAAAAAGAAGGCAAGTAAGAAGAACAATGTAGTCAACAGCAAAGACGTGTGTTGTCAAGTGTATTACAGGACAGGACCCAGATTGACCTCTCATATATCTACCTGAAAGTTAAAGCTAAAGGCTAGAATTCTGTGTGCACCTAAGCAGGACTATAGAAATTTACTTGGAAGGAAAATGGAGCAAAACAGATGGAATTTTCAGAATGGTATTTAGCTCTTGTAAGACTACTGTATGTACTGATGAGGATGATTATGGACATATCAGGTAGTTTATTTGCCCAGTTCAACATTCTGAAGCAGTGTGATCCTTGCTTTTAAATGGAAAAGTCCAAAGAATTGTAAACACTTTCTGTGTATACTTTGCTCAATATTGTATAGACTTGATTAACCTAAAATGCTGATTTCCTTTTCCTGCACAAACATCTTCTGAGGTGAGTCAGTCTGGATGGATGATTGCTTCTTTTCAACCAATTCTTATTGCTGACTCTAGGTCAGTCAGCAGCCCCTTTCACTTTTAGTATAACAGAGTCTAAGAGTTGTTTCCTCAAATTATGAAGCTACCACTTTAGCCATAGAATAGCAGTACCTAATTGTCTATTTTAAAATATTAAAATTTTCTTGGTTACATGAAGTGTACTCCTAAAAAACAAGCACTACTGATTCTAGTTCTCTGTTAATCTCAATTTACTGTAAACTCTTAGGAATAACATACACTTCAGAAACAGCTGTTGTCAGATATACTAGCCAAACATCTTCCTCACTGTTAGTATCTGGTTTTTGCAGACTGTAAACTGTAGCTTTGAATGAGACTTAGTATTGCCCTTCACTTTCAGAAGCTTTACAATCCAGGGAACTTTTGATTTGCATAAGACTGCAACACAAAGTTTTATGCTAGGTCTCTCATGCTTCTCAGAATTAACTCAAGAGCATGCACCCAGAGGAAGAAGGTCACTTTTATTCAACCTCTGAGTGAACATGAAGCTCCAGACAGCACATGCAGTTCCAATCACATGTGAAAGTATGCATCATTATTTCATTTCTAATGGGCTTTAAAAAGTCAGCTATCTAGTACCAGGAGTAGTGGAGGTGTTTAGATTTGATATATGAATAGAAAATCTTTTTGAAAGGCTCTGTTAAAAAACCACTCCACACAGAAATGAGATTTCTCAGAGCTTCGAGCAATTCTTCCCTTAAATACCCCTCTATAGAATGTTCAGCCATGCTTTATTTTTCCTAGTCTGCCTCCCAAATTGCAGTCCTTTCTTTTTATGGCCCACGGCATTCCGTAGAGAAACGGCCTACAGTATTACACCCATTCATCTGACTCCTCTGTTTCTTCTGAAGTTTCAAATGAGCTAAAATTCCCTGGGTTTTCTCCTCAGAAAGCTTTTTTGTGTGTGTTCCTGATCAATTTCAAAACCGAATTTAGTTCTGCCTTTCTCTAATTTCTGCATTTTTTCATAGTGTTTTCTTCATTAGAATTCGTCACACACAAACCTCATTTCTTTTTGTGCATATAAACATGATTAATAGAAGTTTGTTTTGGTAGTTGGATCTTCAGCTTTGATCACCTCACTTACCTGTTTAGCAAGATTAAACTCTCATGTGACAATTCTCAAGTAGCAGACTTGAATTACAGTACCAGAACAGCCATTTAAGTGTTTTGAAAATGCTTTAATTATTCATATTAATTTAATAAGAAATTAGATTGGCTTCCAAGTCAGAACTCTGTCTACTAGAACATTTTCTAATCTGTAAGCAAGTGCTAGGAACCTAGTAAAAAACAAAAATAAAATCACAGCTAGTGTAGTTAGTAAATGTCTTGGACTGTAACCAAATACTCACTGCAGAATCAGCTGCAAGCAGGATTCAGCTGCAAAGAGAGCAAGTAAGAAGCACTATGCAATTGCCACTCATCTGTTTCCGTGCAAAATTGACCATGTTAGCTTAAACAACTAATCAGTTGATATAGAAGATTTGTTCAAAAGTGGCTAAAGTGTGGTAACATGGCCCATGCTAACATTTTGTTGATACAGGGAAACCAGGTTCTATGGCACAATAACAACTTCAAACGGCACAACCATTTACAGAAGTCAATAGAAGTCAGCAGAGATATTCACCCAAAAAACTAATAAAAATGGAGTAAATTTTTCCAAAGATGAAAAGAATACTAGGTCTAGTAATTTGGACTGCATTATTTGGTAATCGTAAAAGTTGTGTGAATGCTTATTCATTAAAAAGAGCAGCAACACCATGACATAATACTAGTATCTCCTGTCTGATTAAAACTACTTTTCTAACGAGCAGAGTGCTATTATAGTAAGTCACTGTATTCAACACTGAAAGATTACCCTTTAGCAACAGAACATTGTTAGCCAATAGCATTACCAGAAACACTTGAAATTCAAACTGAAAATTGCTTGGAGCTCTGACAGCCACAGCTAAATCAGGAAAGTTTAGATTGAATATTTAAACTTTGAGTAAAGATAATGCAGTGGTTTCAATTTATGCTTTCTGTTATTTATTATTCAATTTGGGTAAATATATCTAATAAAAAATGCAAGTGTAAATAAAGAGTTCAATTTGAAATTTTACTGCTTGCTTGACTTTGAAAATAATCATATGGACATATGATCATGTATTCAAAAATTTCTGCTAGACTGATCTTAGAGCCCGGGACTTTTAGCACATTGGAAGAAACGGTAAACTTAATTAGTATCCTTAAAATCATTAACATCTTAAAAAAAAATCTATAATTCCAGGAATCCTCCTGTCAGTATCTGGCCTGTGATGCAGAGCCCTAACTGTTGCATGGTTCATGTAAGGATACACGGAATGAGAGTGTCTGCTGCATTAAGAGTATGTGGTCAAGGGCCTTTTCAATGCAAAAAAGGATATTAAGAAAAGGAGGAAGCCATAAACATGAACACAGAGAGACACAACCTATCAGACAAGTGATAAGGGAGGCAGCGATGAGAACAAAGGTGGCCAGCCACACTAGCTGGTAAGGCTATGTGGAGTGTGTGAATGTTTATTTTTAAGTAATATTAAATGACTTAGGACTTTGCCAAACTGGGATGATATGGAAAGGGGAGATAGGCTCAGAAACATAAAACCTGACTAAATGTTGTTAATTAAAATAATCAGAAAGAAACCTGGCCAGTTGCAGTAATTGTTAAATTCCAGTGGACTGGAACCAGAAGATTTCACCTCTTGGCTCTGCAGCAGATTCCTCACATCACTCAGGAAAATCTTTATTTCCTCTGCTTGAACCTTTTGCTCATTTTCTCTACTGAAAATGTTGCATGTGTTTTGTATTAGGAACCACTGTTTCCAGTCTTTCCATAGCATAGACAGACAAATAGAAAATGACAGCATTGTTAAAGAAGATTGTCAGAGGTCTAATAGTCGATTGATTGAAGTGTCAATCGCTGGAATACCAGCTGTTGAAAAGTCCAGCTGGCAAGTGCATTGCTCGTAACCTTTCACATTTCCCTTCCACTACTGTGTTCATATTCAACTGTACTGTGTGTTTCTGTGGTCCTTAGTGAGTTTACAACATCTAATGATGTGTTAAATTCACAATCGATTATCAAAAATTGATTTATTCTAAAATAAAAATCAATGAAGAAGACTGCTCAGAAATTCTTGGACAAAAATAAAATATGTGCTCATGGGCGAAAGGCAGTTTACTGATTTTGGGGTAATTTCAATCAATGGAATTTATCAGTTAAGAAAGTGCTAATCACCAATTCTGGCATTGAAAGGAAAAACAAACAAGCACTTTGGGAAAGCAATTCTTGCCTCTGTAAAAGCTTTCCTCACTCTCCTCCTGGTCCTCAGTCTGTTGCTGTAGGCTACCTAATCCCTTCCTGGCAGCAATGGGGACTGAGGCTCTGGTGTGGCGGCAATACTTAACACCTCTTGAATTGTGCTAAGCTTATTCTAACAAATACAAGCATGTATAAATAAAGCCTGGTTTTGAGTGCTTCTGCAAGATGGTGGCTGAGAACTTTGGTTTAGGTTGTCAGAAGTGGGGTCGTTTGCAGAACTCGAGCTTTTGTCGTTCATCAGTTCTTATCCCCTGCACTGAATTCCCAGGTGAGGTTAAGACAAGAGGAGGCACTCACCTGTGGGTCAGTGAAGCAATCTACTAAGGGCATGCACACATCAGTGAATGGAAGAGGTTCAAGGAATTAAGTAAACAGATAATCTGTAATGCGAAGCACAATAGAGGAAGAAAAATTCACAAGAACACTGAAGAAGGATCACAAATTTATGTTAAATTATAATGTAACTCAAAGTTTTCTTTCACTGATCCTGAGAGCAAAGAAGGAATTACATGTTTATAAATGCTCAGAAAGTAATGCTGGGAAGCATCCATCTGTTTTTAGATTGTCACTAAAAATGCTTGTTTTTCAGCAGCTATATCCATTTAGTATTCTGGATCTAAAACTGTGTTAGACTTGCAAGCAGAGTCACAGTAATCAAATAAAATCCAATAATGGAAAGAATGAGAATGAACATGGATTTTGAAGATAGGATGAGAAGTGAAAGGCCTTGTAAATATCATGGTTAACCTTGTGGTTTATGTGGTGTGTGGCAAGTGAGTGTTCAGAGCAACAAGAATAGAGGTGTGATTAAGGGTGCTTTTATTGTGTAATGGAAAGAATCAGCTCCTGGTATTTCAGAGAACTGAGTGGGGTTTTAACTGAAACAACTGCCATTAATATATGTGAAGAACAAATACCTGCATGAACTTTGTCAATGCTGTCTTTAGAGGTATACAGCATTTGTAAGATGGAAGAAAATGAAGGCAAATTACTATGCAATTACCATTTATGCATGAAAAGATCAAGTAATGGATGATATCACCAAATGCTGCAGAACATATAAACAACTGAGTATTATTTGGAAAAAGCCTGTCCAGAAAATAATAAACTGTGCAAAACAGACAATCTGTATAGTCTTAAGATGAAAACTGAGATATTGATTAAGAATGTATTGCTTATATCATGTACAGACCAAACTGATGATACTTGAAAACTATTTTTGCTTATATCCTGAGAGTTCTATTAAAAAAAACCCCCACAAGTAAAAAAAACCCAAACAAACAAACAAACCACCACGACAACAAAAAACCCCAAACAAGAAACAAACAAACAAACAAAAATCAGAAAAAAACCCAAACCAACGAACCAACCAGAAAAAAACCCAGACTTCAAACTAAAAAAAACCCCAACAAAAACCAAACCAAACAAACAAAAAAAAGACCCCCCCCCCCATACTTTCTCTTGAATACCACAAATGTTAAAGGTATTTTTAAATACCTCAGTTGCATTTGGTTTTGTTACAGTTTTGTGTAGCAATGTCACTAAAAACTCAGAAAACTATAGAACAATAGTAGCATTACAACATCTGAAGACTAAAAAAGTCATCTTGAAGAATAAAATGTTTGAAGCAGAATGCATCAAATTATAATTTGTAATCAGAGGATTCTGATTGTAGATACTATAATTTTTGCATCATGCGTTTTACTGTTACAGGAATGTGTCCATTAGCAATGCCAGATAAGTCAAGTTACAAATGAGGATGTCTAAGCTGGTCTCTAAGCCAGGTAACAGACAGCCCTACGGGGGGGATGCAATACTGGACCTGATGGTCACCAGTGCAAGTGAGCTAATGGGAAGCAGGCTGGGCTGCAGTGATCACGTGCTTGTGGAGTTTGCAGTCCTGAGGGATGAGGGATGGGTGAATAATAAAGCCGGGACCCTGAATTTTGGGAAAGCCAACTTCCAGATCTTTAGGAGTTAGTCAACAGGATCCCCTGGGAAACTGCCCCCAAGGACAAGGGAGCAGAACAGAGCTGGCAGATCTTTAAGGATACTTTCCATGGAGCACAAGAGCTCATGATCCACGGGTGTAAGAAATCAGGTAAGGAAGGCAAGAATCTGGAATGGCTAAGTTGAGACCTGCTGGTCAAACTAAAGGGCGAGAAGGAAATGCACAGGCAGTGGAAGCAGGGAGAGGTAGACTGGAAAGAGTAGTGGGACACTGCCTGGTTGTGCAGACATGGGGTCCAGAAGGCCAAAGTGCAGCTGGAGCTGAACTTGGCAATGGACACAAAGAATAACAAGAAGGGCTTCTACAGGTGTGTCAACAAGAAAAGGAAGGTGAAAGAAAGCTTACCCTCCTGATGAGCAAGACTGGTATACTGGTAGCAATGGGTGAGAAGGCTGAAGTACTCAACAACTTCTTTGCCTCAGTCTTCACTGGCAAGCCCTCTTCCTACACCTCTCAACTGAATGAACTGCAAGACAGGGACTGGAGCAAAGTCCCTCCCACTGTAAGAAAAGTTTGGGTTTGCGACCACCTGAGGAACCTGAACATACATAAATCTATGGGATCTGACGAGATGCATCCCAAAGTCCTGAGGGAACTGGCTGATGTAGTTGCCGAGTCACTGTCCATGATATTTGAGAAGTCATGGCAGTCAAGCGAAGTCCCTGGTGACTGGAAAAATGGAAACATCACACCCATTTTTAAGAAGGGTAGAAAGGAAGACCCCAGGAACTACCGACCCATAAGCCTCACTTCTGTGAGGTGTCCATACTGGGACTAGTACTGTTTAATATCTTCATCAATGACACAGACAGTGGGATCAAGTGCACCCTCAGTAAGGCTGTGGATGACACCAAGCTGAGCGGTGCAGTTGATGCACCTGGGGGACAGGATGCCATCCAGAGGGACCTGGACAAGCTTGAGAAGCGGGTCCATGTGAACCTCATGAGGTTCAACAGACCAAGTGCAAGGTCCTGCACCTGGATCGGGGTCAACCCGTGGTATCGATACACGCTGGGGAATGAAGGGATTGAGAGCAGCTTTGTGGAGAAGGACTTGGGGGTATTGGTGAATGAAAGATTGGACATAAGCCGGGATGTGCACATGCAGCCCAGAAGGCAAATTGTTTCTTGGGTTGCATCAAAAGGTGTATGGCCAGCAGATTGAGGGAGGTGATTCTGCCCCTCTGCTCTGCTCTGGTGAGACCCCACCTGGAGTACTGCATCCAGCTCTGGAGCCCTCAGTACAGGAAAGACATGGACCTGTTGGAGAGAGTTCGGAGGAGGCCACAAAAAAGATCAGAGGGCTGGAACACCTCCCTTATGAGGACAGGCTGAGAGAGTTGGGGTTGTTCAGCCTGGAGAAGGGAAGGCTCCAGGGAGACCTTATTGCAGCCTTTCAGTACTTGAAAGAAGCCTATAAAGAAAAAGAAACCTATAAGAAAGATGAGAACAGACTGTTTTTTAATAGAAGGTCATGTGACAACAGGACAAGGGATAATGGTTTTAGACAAAAGGAGGCAGATTCAGGTTGGACATGAGGAAGAAACTTTTTACAATGAGGGTAGTGAGACACTGGAAGAGTTGCCCAGAGAGGTGGTAGATGCCCCATCCCTGGAAACATTCCAGGCCAGGCTGGACGGGATTCTGAACAACCTGATCTAGTGGAAGATGTCCCTGCTCATTGCAGGGATGTTGAAGTACATGACATTTGAAGGTCCCTTCAAGCCCAAACTATTCTATGATTTTATGATTCTCTTAGCAAAACACACAACTATCTTGCCTTCAACAATTTTACAGTGTGATGTGTAAAGAATAAACAAATACAGCATATTTATTTCTCCTCTACTAGTGCTAATCTACATTGATCCGCACAAAATATTCATGAATACAGAACATGTTGCAGCATATTAAAAACAGTTATTAAAATAAATGCAAGAAAATGCTGTAAATCGTGGTTCGTCTATGAAAGCAAGGTTCTATCACATTCAAACTGAGCCATAAAATGGTACTATCAGTAAAAGTGATGTGTTTACCCAAAGTACACTTTTAATATTTAGCACAAAGATAAAATGTATTTACTGGGAAGCTTGTATGAAATGCACTGTGTAACATTTGCCCACTAGATAGCAGCAAAGAAAATGAATGTGTCTATATGTTTCCCTTCTTACACCTAGGAAGTTAAATTAACACATTACTTCTAAGTAGTCAGACTTTTTTTACTTTAAGCTGAATATATTCATAATGTAAATGAAACATAACATCATTTGCTTTATGTTATTCTGTTGTATACTTGCATTAAATTATATTGATACTATTTAGTCACACAGAAAACCCAATCATTTTATCAAGTGAAAACAGAGAAAATTAAAAAGGAAAGTTAAGATCATTCATCTGTTCTGTTGTGAGTAGATTTTACATGGACAGACAAATAATAGGCACGAAGGAAATAAAATTATCTTTTTTTACCTCTGTTGCTTGCTAGCTTTTTGTTTATTATTTCTATGATTTATCTGCGTTGATGCTTTTACACAAGGGTACACCAGAGATATTGGTTTTGTGCAAGCTCACTTCTAAAAGAGATATGCTGAGCACGAACAGCCAAGCAGTTCTGTTGGATGTTTTTTAATGTGTGTGTTACCGGCAAAAGCTGCTTACTGCCATAATGCTAACAAAGTAACATAATGCATAAGATTGGCATATGGAAAAGAATTAAAGTATACCCTTTATTTTTCCTTTAAAGATAATTTGCAGAAAGAAAGGAAAACAAAACAAAACAAAACAACCACAACAAACACAAACAAGCCCACAGACAAAACCAAACCAACCAAACAAAACCCCATGACCTCACATCCTTTTAAACTTACTAAAAATGCTAGAAAGGCTTGTCCTGTGTATCAGATATCAAAGCTATTCTGGGTAGCCCAGTACCAAAGCCCTCAAGATTATTCTGGGTTGTTAGAAGAGGAATGAATATCAAAATAACCACGGCACTTGGAAAGACAAAATGGTTTTCTTATTTCAGAATGATTGTCTGATTTTTGAGAGGATCAGCAGTTGTTTAGATTTGATGTTCCAATTCCAGACATTTTAAGCACCTTCGCAAATAATTTTTTCATTATCAAAGACAGCCTGCAAAAGCACCCAGATGCTTTCAGTATCAAAACATTGTGGGAGACATCTAGTATTGCCAGAGGATATCCACAGAATTATGTCATTTTTTACTGCTTGGGTTTCTATGTAGCAACCAAATTTTGCACCATTTCCCCAGCCTATTGGAAGGGAAGAAGATCTATGAGTCATATTTCTTTGAGACAAAACAGAGAGATATTCCAGAGCTTAGTACAAGGGCACTTTGCATTTTATCTTGGTTAAAGATATGTTTGTTTGTTTGTTCCAGATAAGTATAGCTTTTGAATAGTGCTTATTCATTCTTTATAAGGCATAAGAAGATGCTAGGGGTTACACAAAGGTAAGTCAAAGACTTGTGGCATTGTACAGGCTTAGGTAAAAGGAAGGTATACACAGTACAATCCTCAAGTCAAACAGCCTCTCCAGGACTTGCGGAGAGTAGTTTACTCATCCTTTTCTTCAAATTGATCGATTATTCTCATGCTTGAGAATTCCTGTGTCATGAAAGTAAAATAAAATCAAGTATCTGCTAGCCAAAACTTCCTAAAAAATGGGGGAAAGTTTTATGTGGCCTTCATTCCAACCATATGACTAGAAGATCTATCAATTTTCATTCAGATAAAATCTCATATAAATGCACAAACTAATGATTCTGTTTCTAACTGTTCCTAAAAATCCTTCAGTGACTGGTTGACAGCTTTCAATGAACATAAGCTTTGGAATAAGCAATATAGTTAAATAACTATGGGACTGAAAACAAAACTACCCCATCACCAACTCCATCCTCCTACTGTTTAGAACCTTATCTTCTTCAGTTTTGTCTGCCATTAAATTGTAAGCTTTTACAGCAATGAGAATATCTTTATAGATATTTATGTAGTGCCAAAAGTAATAAGGTAAGGATATTAAATTAATCTCCAGCAAAATTAAGCCATTGCCTTGGAGATCAGGCACAAAGTTGTCATGTAGCATTACTGAAACAGGGTACACAGGGAATTCAGCATGCCATTTGTGCATAACTGGTTTCACGTACCAGTGTTTCATTGTAGGCAGAACGTAAATTCTCCATTAGTATGACATATGAAGCACATTGATAAATAGAAATCAATACTTTGCTTAGATGTATACACAGAGTTTTATTCTGCAGCAATGAGAATAACTAGATACTCCCATCAGCTAAGTGCTAAAATTAATAATACAATTACTATCATTACTTTCTGTTTATTTCCACATTTTCCACATCTCTACTACATATTCAGATTAAATAGCTTTGGGATGGAAGGGAACAAGGAAAAAGTGGACAACACACAAGAAGCTAATCTGACATCAAAAGAGGACTAATGCTCAAGAGACATCCATAATAAAAAGGGACTGAGAGTAAAGCATGTGCCCCCATGTCTTGTAAAGTCAGTTTTTAGGATAGACTATATGGGACTTTTTTTTTCACTGCAGGAAATTTGAAGCACATATTTACTTTTTCAGTTAGTTAAGCACTCAGTTGATGGTATTTAAACTACTGATTGTGTATGTGCACATAAGTAAGGCCACATTTTCTAGTACGCATTGAACAAACAGATATGTTTCTGGCTGCATTATAGCTTGAGCAACAACTCTTCCATCTCAGTGTGCTTACAAACTTGGTTCTGTTTGCCTGCTTATAATGGTCTGAACAGAAGCTTGCAACCACAGTGTGTGCAGGAGGGGAGCATACACTGACCAATACATCAGTACAGAAACCTAATCTGAAAGTTCTGAATACATGGCATTCTTAGCCACATGTTTTCATGGTTTCAATAATACTCTTTCTTTATGTAAAATACTCCCACCAGAAACCAATAACTATGATATAACACGTTTTATTAAACTTCCAGTCACACCTTTATGGGAGATTTGAACCTTATCACTAAATGTTTTAGGTTTTGTTGGGTTTGATTTTTTTCTTCTCATACTGGGCATAAGAAAACCCTTTATGAACAGTGTTTGCAGTTGTGGTAGTGGATAAGAAAGTAATATAACTGTTTCATTTTTCTATTTGGAAAAAATGAAGTCAGTTTTACTAATCAAGGTAAAAATTCTGGCCATGAACCATAAATATGGCCTTGAAATAGACAGTTAATACAAACTTAATCAGTTTGGTCTGGGTTAAGATCAGTCAACTTCAGAGGGGAAAAGAGAGATTAAAAATATATAAAAGATAGGTTGTTGATTTTTTTCCCATTAAAAAGGATTTTTTAATCTGCTTCTACTTCATAATCTCACATTACTATAATAGAAGTATTACCTGAACCTGGTACTTGAAATCGCTCAATTATATTTAGGATATTATCCACTTATGATTATTTCAGATTCCCTGTAAGAAGATTAGAGCTGAATTTTACTGATTTTAACTAGCGAAACTATCAGATACACATAATGCAGCTTTTGGCTGTAGTTAAAAGTGGAAAAACTATGCACAAACAAAAAGACTGACTCACTAAACTCTTTTGAGAGTCAAACTTTTTAGTGTTGTAGCCTAAAGAATACATGTTCAAACATGAATAAGCCAACGCAATAATCCCCAAAAGGAAGAGGTGGCAGTTTATTGAGTCATCCTAACACTTTTCTTTTATACTGCTGTGTCAAATTCAGTGTCTACAAAATGCCAGAGGAATTGAAAATTGTAAGGCTAATAAGACATTTGTACTGCAATTGTTTCTAATGTTATGTGAAGTATCACAATGAACTAATCAAGCTGGCTGGAAGAAGTCAGTTGTCTAAGCACAAAAGAGCAGACTACTTTAAGAATATAATGGAAGTGTAAGCAGGAAAACAATTTGGATATACCAAATCTGTATTTCAAAGGTATTTTCTGTTGCCTTTTGTGTCTGGACAAGCCTAAGAATGCTTCACTCTTGTCTTCAGTGTACACAGAACCAAGATAGTAACAGGAAATAATAGAAGGAAAAGAAAATAGGTTTCGAGGTTCCCCTCACATGTCTATTAATTTCTTATGCAATAAAGCAGGTTATAACTAGAAACCACATAGCAAATTTTACCAAGTAACTGAGACAGTGAATTACCACTGAAATGGTCTCCTTAGCATCAATGATGCATAGACACCAACCTAAGAAACCCTCCTGAGTTTCAAAGAATTAAATTTTTGGTTGCTTTTTATAATAATGGTTCTTAACAGTACTTTTTGTTTTATTTCCATTCTGTTTCTTTGTTTCAAATTTTATTATCAAATACTTATCCTATATTTTATCAGTGTCATGTCCTGATGTCCCTCAGACACACATTTGATATTTAAAGGTATGCCTATATTGATGGCTGTACAACTGAATAGAATAAAGCCATGGAGACACCTTTAACACTGAAGCACTGACCATCTATATTGCATTCCATGTTCCCTCACACTGTTTTTGTCTGTGACTGATAGTATTCACTGTGACAATATCCAGACATGGTTCAGGGAACATGGGGACTGTCCATAGTGGGAATATGAGCCTGACTGCATCATTGCTACCACTATCTCCAACACTACAGTAAGTTTTTGAATCCTCAGCCTCTATAATGCACTTTCCTGTTTTATCCAGACTAGAATATCCCTGGAAACTGGGATACCTCTTCTTTCAGAATGTGTAAACCCCATTGCAACGGGCTGATTCCAAACATATTTTAGATATTCTACCTGACAAACATGCACACACATTTATACCTTTAGATTGCAGACACTATATGGGGTCCAGAGGGGACCACAAGCTGAGTGCTAGGTGGTATAGATGCATCTTCAACACTAGAAGAATATCAGCATAGACTCAGACCAAACATCTGGCTAACAGAGTGCACTCTTGTTTTTCATGAGTGAATCAATAAACTGCAAGTTCATTTTTGAGAACCTCACATTCACGAAGCATTTTTGTTTTCTGTGGCAAGCTCTAAGTGCCATTCTGGCTACCTGAAAAACAAAAAAAACCCAAACAAAACAAAACCAAAGTAACAACAACAACAACAAAAACAAACAAACAAAACCACAAACAAAAAACCCCAACCAACCAACCAAAAAAATTTTCTAAATCAGTGGAGAGCAAACTACTTTACTGGAGGCAGCTTAGTGTTCCACAGTGTCAGTAGCAGACAGTGAGGGCAATCAAGCAAGGTGATATGATTAGGCACTAAGGCCCAGATCTGCCTAGCCAAATATTCAAAGAAGATGTCTCAATGGCCATGTAACAGTACGTAAAGATAAATAGCAAGGAGGAAAAAGTTAGAATAATTAACCAATGTACATAGTAATCTTGAAGACTGTTGCAGCTTGATGATAAAACTAACTGTTCATTGAAAGCTGTCTGTCTGGGTACTCTTCTACTACAAATAAGAAGCCTCCTCTAAATTAAAAGGTGCTGATGTGGAGCATTCTAAGAAGAAAAAGAATCAACAGGACTGTGCTCCTGCATTGATTACCTAATTCAGATCCTGATTTAAAAGTACTAGAGGTGAGATGATGAGATGAGATGAGATGAGATGAGATGAGATGAGATGAGATGAGATGAGATGAGATGGATGAGATGAGATGATGAGATGAAAATAGGGGACTCAAACCTCTCTGCAAAATGCTGAATTCAAAAGAAACAAGTGTTCATAATTAAGGGCAAGAACAGCAGGCAACAACCTTAGATGTCTCAACAGTAGAAATGTCCATCATGCATACAGCATGGATCAATTATGTAGCATCTAATTTGAAATAGTCGGCTTGTATTCATCTTGTTTCAAATAGTGGATAAATATCCTCTCAGAAATACCTGTGCAGTTTCTCATCAGATGTTTATAATTATACAGCAACACTATTCCCATGTCTGTGAAATTCACCATGAAATGGCTAAAACATTAGAAGAAAAATGAAAAGGACTTGGTATATAACTAAATTTAAATATTTCCGAACTCAATTCCAATGGCCAGACTTTGTAATAATTCACCTTTTCACATTTATACAGTGACTAGTGCTTTGATTGTACATGTGAGTGAAGCAACATCATAGATAACTGATTGACCAGTCAGTTTAAAATATTATATTCTAGAAACAGGCTTCTTCAACCCAATGAATTGTCCAAGGAAAACTCTTAGGATGTGCATCACATCAAGCTGACATTACTGATCCTAGGAAAGCAGTCTTCAGTGAAAGATGTTTCCGGAAATATTCTAACAAATTCTCAGATAATGGTTCTATCAGCTCACTATGTCATTTATACAAGGCTGGGGGCAGATACAGCTGCTGACATGAACCTTTTAAACAGTCATGTTCAAGTTCCTGTTCTGTCCAATTCACATAACAAAGCAGATGCCCAAACACAGAAAGTCTCTCTAATCTAGCTCATTCAGCTAGCAGCTCTCCTTTAACAGTGCAGTGAACAATAATATATTTTCATAATTTGGAATAATGCTTTCAACTAGGAAGTAATAAAGGTAGTCCAAAATATATTCTAATTAGGCAAGGATTCTATATAATTACATTTTCTTGGTTTGTAGATACTTCGATTAAAAAAATATGCAGAGCCTGCAGGAGATGGAGCCTAAATTCCAACTGCTGCTTTGTAATTTGCCCTTTAGCCTAAGTTTTGTATTAACTTCTAGGATGTAAAATATTATTGAGCTGCTTGACTCCAAATCACCAGTTTTGAAAACTCTCTAATAATACAAATTAATTTCATAAATTAATGTGATGTTTTCTCACATTACTCATATTTTGATACAATCCAATGTAAATGTGAATTTTATAGTAACTTCATCACTGAAAGATGTTTCAAAAGAATGTGCACTGTTCTTATTTTGTAATCTGAGTCTAAATGGCAAGGGAAGAGCAATGGCAATAGAATCTATATGAACACCTGTTTTCTAGCCCTTTCAATGGTTGCCTGTAATAAAAGAAATTAAGAAATGTTTTCATCCATTTTAGGAGTGTACCAGACAAAGGCTGTTGGAAGCCAAACATATATAACCAATTTATTTCGTATTATGAAACATCAAAACCTTCAAAAGTTACTTATTGAATCTTTATTACTCATGTTGCTCATTTTTCATTGAACAAAACTGATGAACTGATTTGTTTGTTATGAGGAAAAGGTCCTTATATTCTCTTCAAACTATCAGACTTTACAAACAAAATAAATTCCAGAGCTCTCCTTTCTCATCAGCTGGATAGTGTATTGGGGAATTTTATGTGTAAGTTTTAAAGCAAACATTTTTGTAATGTTGAGAAAGATAATGGGATCGAAAGACAAATCTTAAAAGGATGCTTGTAAATTTGAAAGAGATACAATGGCTGGGGCATGTCATTGGTTATGAAAACAACATACAAGATATCAAAATGTGCTCTTAGCTTTTGCATATTACTTGTATATTTCATTTGCAGTATAGGCCTTTATTGTTCCATTTTCTTCCCATAGAAAATTTTATAGAGAAAATAAGTGCTACACTGCAAGACTATAGCCACTATAGTAACTAGAAAATCAAGTTAGGTGTCTAAAGCTACCAGCTACTGGAATATAAAATATCAAAGCAATGTATGAGGTTGTTTCATCTTTTGATGTACAAGCAGAATAACACTGTAAAAAGATGGTCATAAGTTCCAGGAATCATAGTATTAAAAACACAGATTTTTTTTTTTTTTTAAAGGGGTCCAACACTGCGTATAATGTTTTCTTTTTTCTTTATTTCTTTATTTTCTTTTTTTTTTCCTTCTCTTTCTTTTTATGTCTCAGACTACAATCTGGCCATAATGGCAGTCTCCAGTTTACTGCAAACAGTAATTCATACATGAATTACATGTAGAGTGTTAGCTAAATACACATTGCAGATTTTAGATGTTCTGAAGTTTCCTTTCCATTGCCAGATCAATCTACACCATCTGGTGAGAGAGCCTCAGAACTCAGAGCCACTAAGAAGAAAAGTTTTGTGTTTTGTTGTTGTTGTTATTTTATTTTGTTTTGTTTTTTACTAGCTCTGTAACTCTACTTTCAGCTCAAACAAGTTATTTAATCTACAGATAAACCGATTTACTCATATGTAAGATGAAGAATTAGGAGTCTGGAAAATGATTTGAGGTCTCAGATAAAAGGCTATCTATGAAAATATTTAATTGTTTCCTTGTCTGACTATTTGTTACACTTTTCTTTGGCAACCATGTCTGAATTCCAAAACGCAAACAATGGGAATTCTGAAGATCACTCATCCTCATTCTCTCATTTCTGCTACTCGAGAGATGAAGCTGAGCTTTTCTTGGGGGGTGGGGGTAGCAAATTCCTTTGCTACGGGAGATCTACTTGAACATCAGCGTTATTTTTTTCATTCGTATGATAGGAGTACAAACTCACAGGCCACTAGAAGTATGAAAGTTTTATTAGAAAATCAATATGGGGATGAAAACAGTAAGTAAACATAAGCTATATTTACACGTATGTAAGATGAAAGTAATATGAGATAAAGAACTCTCTATATAAGAAAAATTCAATGGGAAGTCAACTTAAATTTCAGGAAATAATGCACTTTCCATATTCATTGCTGTTTGAACTGCTATTCTGATTTCTAGGAGCATAAAATATGTATTATTTTCTTCCAACCATTAGAATTTAAAGTATAGCAGGATTTTTATTCTGCTGTTCTCAATATATAGATGACACAGGCAGCAGAAAATTGTTGCCCTTGATATTAAAAAAGGGGCATTCTTTTCATGTGAGGGGAACAAAGACATGGAACAGAGGAAGAGGCACATCTAAACTTAGTGCACAATACTATAAATCCATTCAAATAACATACTATATACTAAAAAATAGTAAAACATAACTCAGTGAACCACTTTGTGCATTTTTTTGCTTTAACAGTTTGCATTATGTAGGAATATGCAGAACTCCAAGTGTCTCAAATAAAAATGTGAACCATAATTTTTCCACTTCTGAGCATCAATCTTGTACCATAATTATCTTCAGCTGCTGAAAGTGAAACTTCATACCTAAGTTACATTGAGTAATTACTGTAAGAATACAGTTTTCCTCCTCGCAGTATCTCAACCGTGGAAGTTAGGTAACTATAAAAATATGAGCTTTGTGAGCAGAGAGCCAGCCTTTTCACACTAGCCTACCTCCATAATAGGGAAGAAACTATAAAATGAGCAGGGTAGAAATAAGGATATACACATTTAAGATTTTTTAAAAAATATATAATTTCCTTATTTTTTTATATTAGCTCCTATAAAGCTGTGGATATTCTTGCTGAAGTAGGGAGAAAATGAGGGATATCTAATAAGAGTAATGTAATTAAATCCTGCCAGCTGTCTCTGTGTATATGTGGTATTAACGAGTTTCTTATAGAAAGGCTGTGTTTCTGAAGGTTTTAACTGGCACTTTTCATGGTTCACACTGACTAGTCCAAGAAGTGACAGACAATAAATGAAGGTCCACAGTCTTACACCTTGTAAAATGCCAATTCAATGTCTGTCAGCCGGGATTAAATGACAAAATCAATAATGGATTGTGCACAGAGTAAAATAATTGATACCGAAAAGCTGGATAAGAAGATAAGAGGTTACCACACTGCTCCCTCATCCTCAAAATAACCTGTTGTATTAGAGGAAGTAGTCAATAATGAGCCATTCACCAATTTTGTCCTTTTAAACTAGACATGTTATCGAATGATTCCTTTTGATTCAAAGCAAATAATTTAAACTTGTCTAGATAAATCTGGATTCAATAACAGGAAAAAAGTATAAATTCTGTTTCACCAAGTACCTGAAGAAGAACTATCAGACTGGTACTCTGTACAGCATTGGTTACAAATGCAAGATAAGACAATGAATCAAAAATTATGGCTAAACTTCCAAAACCAGGACAGGGAGGCTGAATAAAAGACCAATAGGAAGCAAAGTGAACTCAAGAGACATCCTGAACTGTAAGATCTAAGGAAGTGGGAGTGTGTTGTGAACTGAATTAAGTCCAGTGTCAAACTAGTCAGTGTGAAATTGGAAATTGTTGGTTTTCTTCTGTCTTTTTTTCAGACTTATTTGAAGAGTCTCTTCATTAAGCACCCTCATTAAAAATCATTCTGTTAAGTCTGACACACAATACTTTTTTTTTTTTCTTAAAAACCAACCAAACAAAACCCAGAATTTACTCTTCTATTCCCACTTTTAAAAATGTATGTCAATAGTCTTAACTGGGCTTCAAAGTTGGAGGTATAAATCATGGTCTAAGTTTATGATGATTACTAACTTAGTAATAATGGAAGCAAGTGTTTTCCTAGTGGAGAAAATAGTAGGAAAGTCGATGAATGAGACGTTTTAAAAAATGAGATAACCATGGAAACAGCACGTGCTAGAAAACAGGCTTGGAGTGTCTTACAGCAGAAGGAGTGTTGTAAGCAGAAGCAACAGAAGAAACAAACAAATTTCTCATTGTTATAAAAATTCTAAAAATTAAGTGCAGCTTGGAGGATTCACAGAAACCTGCAGGAGGAAAAAAAAACTACTGAGACTCGTAACAGTATGAATAGACCGCTGGGAAAATGGTTGACTTGGTAGGCAAACTAGTAAGCAAAACAGGACAAGATGAAAGGTGAACTGTGAAGACTCTGCTGTTGGACTTCATGGCTAACAACCAGGTTCCACAGCTTTCCTGGGAAAAATAAAGTCAGGCACTGTGAGAGTCCATATGCAGAAGGAAGGCAGGTTTTAAGCCCAGTATATCGTCCATGTCACTCACAGGAAAGATGCTGATGTTATGGACAGAGAACTAAAAAAAAAAAAAAGAAAAGGTAAGTTTATAAGGTTCTTCTTTTTTCTGCTCCACAGTGGCATGTAAAAAGATGCCAGTGGTCTTACAACCTGAAGAACCCCTGGGTTCTCATCCATCATCAGCTGATTTATTCAAAGTGCATGAGAAAGAAATAAGCACAGATTATCCAGCTCTTCACTGAATTACTGGATGTCACTGTTACCACAAACCCCATTATATGAAATAAATGTTTTATTTAATTTTATTTGGCTACTGGAGCTTTTTCAGCAAGTCGAGACAACAACAGGTTAGCTTATCATATAAAACACCTTATGGTTTTTCAAATGTCAGTCAGGTGAATCTTTTCTTCTGCACTACCAAATAAATCTGAGTTGGACAAAACTAGTCTAAAATCAGTAATAACTGTGGATAAATCACAGCCAGAGAGAAATAAAGCTGCATAAATAACAGACATTCAGATTTGTTGTACAGATGACATAATGCATTTTGGCAGTTATTAACAAATGCTGACATTTTACTGGCCATCACTACATCTTCAACAAATCTGCTTATGAGTAACAAAAGGTCTATTTTAGTCCTTCTTTGTGGTATAATGAAGGTAACATAGATATGTAGGTACAGAATATTCCACTGCTTAAAACAGTCTACACATGAAGTTTTTTTGCAAATGTGGTTCAATCCACACACAAGGCAAACAGATATGATGTTCGTCTATATTATCCATCCACAAAAGTTGCAGAGCTATGTGATTTCCCACACTACACTTGTGTTTTTCAATTTTAACTTATTTCCGCTTAAACTTTTGGAGACTTGAAACACTGGAGTCTCAAAAAGACTCAAAAGGGCACTATGAAGAGAGGGGATTTTTTTTCTAAAAGGTAATTTTTTTCTGCCCCACAATTGCACTGCAGTGAAAGGCAGCAGATAATATTAAAAGGACAAGTGACAGGCTTCATACCTCATCATGTTTTATAATCCTAAAATGGAACCTGCTAGTTATAATTATTCTTGTGTGTATGCATCTATATATACACATACATTCCTCTTCCCCAAACACAAGCATATGTATGTTCACATATCAGTGTTCTAAATTATTTATAATACAGTTTCTATTCACAGAAAGTTGTTCAAAAAACCCCTGAAACATTCAGGTAAATAAAAGTAAGTTGGATGTCTAATGACAGTATTACAGTAGAGGAATGTGGCATGTCCTCTCTTTACTATAGGACACACCAACAATGACTTCTGTTCACAGAAGATCAAAGAGGTTTTGTTTTGGTGTTTTTGTTGGTGGTGGTTTTTTTTTTTTTTTTACAAAATTCTAGCCATTTGGATATTCAGAATTTCACTTCACTGTATAGATTTTTATTTTCTTTTGTGAAATTGTCACATTTATAACTGTGGAACAACTCTTCAAAACATTCAGCTTTTTCCCTTCAACTTATATAAAATATATACACCACATGACACAGCAGGAAAAGAAGCAAGCCCAAGGAAGTGTAAGTCTGTAGTCAACTCAGCAGAAGTACAAGAGCAAAAAAATAAAATTATGGTACTTTAGACTCCCATCCCTGGGCTATAAGATTATTTTTCCCCCAGTAATTAAATGATATGGAGGGGTTCAGAGAGAACAGAAAAAAGCAAGTCACTTTCGCCCTTCTCTATACCTACTATGATTCCAGATGCCTGAGTTTCATTTCAGCTCTTATGTGCTGTAGGATAACCCTGCATTTGTCTCTGAATATTGTGATAAGGCATGTCTACTGTATTTTTTCCTCAGCTGATGTTGCTTTAAAAAGACAGTTATCGACATAGTTGAATTCCAGTGTTGCAGAGGGTTTCTGAAAGATTATCTTTTACAGGGGACCAGCAGAGAGTGACCCAGTGAAATTCCAAAGACAAAAGGAGATTGCTCACTCAGTTTGTAATTAAACTGGGACATTGCTTGCCACACGGTGTTGTGGACACTAAGCTGACATGTGAATTCAATGAGAGACTAAGAAGTCCATAAAACAAAAATCTTTCACGGATTCTTACCCACAAAAAGCAACTCTGCCTAGCAAATCCCTACGGCAATTGACTGTGAGAGTATTTTTGGGAAGGGTATCACTATATGTTTGTTGTGTTTCTGTGCTCTTCCCTATTTGGTCAGGGTTAGAGGCAGAACGAAGTTATTCCTATGTTCTAACATCATGCTCAGCGAGAAGACTCTTTGTGGAACAGATCTAAGAATAAACATAGGAAAGAAATGCAGGAAAGAGCTGAGCTGCTCTCCGCAGAGTTTGAAAGGAAGTCTGTGAGGACTAGAACACAGCAATAAAAAATGGGTTTAGCAGAATTTATATGAGTAAACCCCCCAGCTCATTAAGAGTGTGGAAAGAATGAAGAAGGCTGCATAAAACATTTTAAGTTAATTTTAACAAAACTGACTGTAATATATGGGAGAGATATCAAGTACCCAACAACCCTGGAAGGTTAGAACGGACACTACAATGCACCCAAAAGGGTGGAATGCTACTTATATGGAAGAGTAAAAGATATTGGTCCAAAGCAATAAGCTGCACTGACAGACAGAAACAGTACCTGGAGATGTTTTAAATTCAAAGGAAATGTCAGGGATGACTATCACAATAAGCAGTTCTCCTTAAGAGGTAGCTGCAATCGTAATGAGAAGGAATTAAATAGAGACAGAACAAAGACTTTACAGATCTCATAAGCACACAGAAGACAAGACAGGTCAATCTGGGAATAGCTACTGTAGAGGGATCACAGAGCTAAAAGTATAAAATTGACCAGCCTTAGATCTTGAGGCAGTCTCATTAGCAGTTGAAAATATCAGCTCATCTGTGAGATTTGCTTTCTTCAGGTAGAGCAGAAAGCCTCAAACAAAAAGTCAAAGCTATTGACCTACATTCAAAGCTAACCTTAGGAGTTATTAGCATGAGTCAGATCCAGGGTTATGAGTAAAAGCAACAGAATAGAGTTTTCACAGATTTTACATGTTTAAGAGGACAGAAATAAAAATTTTGATAAGAACTTATGAAAAACTATACCATGAAGATGAAAACTATTGATGGAGAAAGATAAAGAGTAAAATTAGAAATATAGGTAAGTCTGAAGAAATTATTAAGATCACCATATTAAAAAAATTATACATACGAACTTCCCTATACTTCTAAACATAGATCACAGAATCACAGAATGTTAGGGATTGAAAGGGACCTCAAAAGATCATCTAGTCCAATCCCCCTGCCAGAGCAGGAATGAAGTTACACAGGAATGTGTCCAGGCAGGTTTCAAATGTCTCTAGAGAAGGAGACTCCACAACCTCCCTGGGCAGCCTGTTTCAGTGTTCTGTTGCCCTCACCATGAAGAAGTTTTTTCTCATATTTAAGTGGGACGTCCTGTGTTCCAGTTTGCACCCATTGCCCTTTGTCTTATCATTGGTTGTCACTGAGAAGAGCCTGGCTCCATCCTCGTGACACTCACCCTTTGCATGTTTCTAAACGTTAATGAGGTCACCCCTCAGTCTCCTCTTCTCCAAGCTAAAGAGACCCAGCTCCCTCAGCCTTTCCTCATAAGGGAGATGCTCCAATCGCTTAATCATCTTTGTGGCTCTGCGCTGGACTCTCTCCAGCAGTTTCCTGTCCTTCTTGAACTGAGGGGCCCAGAACCAGACACAATATTCCAGATGTGGTCTCACCAGCGCAGAGTAGAGGAGAGTATTTCCCCTTTTTTGCATCGCTGGTAGTTCAGTGAACTGGTTGAAATAAACCAGTGTCATAGTGCCAAGGAAGCACTTTTGTTCCTGGCAAACAAATTGTAACTGTAGGTCTTTGCTACCATTTAAGGTGTAGTTGGAACATGTTGCACATACATATGAACTAGACTTAAAACTCTGAGCACCACAGAAAAGATGACTGTCAACAAGTCCACCTCAGAAAATATTTAGGTAACCAAATTATGACAAACTTCACAATACGCCAATGGAGAAGAAATCCAATCCAGGGATTTGGTGATTTGTTTTGAGAAGAGGAAATTCCTTTTTAAACAGAACCACACAATCCAGTAGCTCCACAGACACCTCATAAAACACAGGTCAGATACATAAAGCAGGTATATTTACTGTACATGAGAGCATCTGATGAAAATTTCAGTCATAATGTGAATATATGGCTAGACCTACCTAGCTACTGTCTACAGTTCTCAAATAACTTTTCAGCTGAAGTATAAAGATGGAGAATTCCGGTTTTAGGGAGCATGAGTTCTCTGCATACTAAATAACAACATGTCAATGCCTACTGAAATAATTTGAAAATGTTTACTGTGTCAGGACTTAGTCAACAATTTCTGTGTAACGTTAAATAAAAACCCCAGTAGATACTGATATAAACTTTCAAATGTTTATAATACATCTGTATGAAACAGGGGAAAAGTCTTCTTTGTTCTGTAAATTAGTTAATTTTAGTTTGAAAACTGAAATTGTTTATTATTATATCCCAAAACATGTGAAGTCAAAAACCAATATTAACAAGATGAAGAAACTTATGGCTAGCATTTGGATTTATGATATCAACTAACTATAAAAAAAGTTCAGGAAGAAGCACAGATATCTGAAAGGTAAGTAGATCCCTAATATCTACACTAGCATTTTTCAAAAGGACTGATCTTCATAAATCAGAGGAGGAAATACGCAGTGGTGAGGCATGGGAATCATAGAATTATTTTGGTTGGAAGAGACACTGAAGGTCACTGAGTCCAACCACAACCTAACTTTAGCACTAAACCATGTCCCTAAGAACCTCACTTGTACAACTTTTAAACACCTCCAGGGATGGTGACTCAACTGCTTCCCTGGGCAGCTTGTTCCACTGCTTCACAACCCTTTTTGTGAAGAAATTTATCCTAATATCCAAACTGAACCTTCCTTGGCACAATTTGAGGCCATTTCCTCTTGTCCTATCACTTGCTACTTGGGAGAAGAGACCAACACCCTCCACGCTACAACCTCCTTTCTGGTAATTGCAGACAGCCCCAGTTCCCTCAACCACTCCTCATAAGACCTGTTCTTCAGACCCCTCACCAGCTTTGTTGCCCTCAATGTCTTTCTTATAATGAGGGGCTCAAAACTGAACACAAGATTCAAGGTGAGGTCTCACAAGCAACAAGTACAGTGGCATGATCACTTCTCTAGTCCTGCTGGCCACACTATTCCTGATACAAGCCAGGATGCTGTTGGCCTTTTTGGCCACCTGGGCACACTGCTGGCTCATGTTCAGCCAGTTGTCAATCAAAACCCTCAGGTCCTTTTCCATGAGGCAATCATCCAGTCACTCTTCCCCAAGCCTGTAAGGTTGCATGGGATTGTTGTGACCTAAATGCAGGACCTAGCACTTGGCCTCTTTTAATGTCATGCAATTGGCCTGAGCCCAATGAATCAGCTGGTCCAGATCCCTCTGTACGGCCTTCTCACCCTCAAGCAGATCAACACTCCGACTTAGTGTCACCTGCAAACTCACTGAGTGTGCACTTGATCCTGTTGTCCAGATCATTGACAAAGATATTAAAGAGAACTGGTCCCAATACTGAGCCCTGGGGAACACCACTTGTGACCAGCCGCCAGCCTTCTCCCGTGCATCTAAGATTTCCATCTTGAAAAATGTCCAAAATCCTTCCTGGGCTCCTTTGCTATTCAGCACTGCCTCCCAAGGGATTCTGCCAACCAGCCTCCTAAGCAGATCAAAGTCTGCCCTTCAGAAGTCTAAACTAGCAGTTCTGCAGATTGCTCTCCTCATTTCTTCAAGAATAGAAAGCGCAATCATTTCATGATCACTATGCCCAAGGTGACCTCCAACTGACACGTTACCCACAAATACTTCTCTATTCACAAACAGCAGGTCCAGTGTGGTGCCTTCCCTAATTGGCTCACTAACCAGCTGTGTCAGGAAGTTGTCTTCCATGTACTTCAGGGGCCTCCTAGACTGCTTCCTCTCTGCTGTGTTGTATTTTCAGCAGACATCTGCTAGGTAGAAATGCCCCATAAGAACAAGGGCTAGCAATTGAGAGACTTCTCCCAGCTGCCTGAAAAATATTTCATCTGTCCCTTCATCCTGGTTGGGTGGTTTGTAACAGACCCTCACCAGGATGTCTGCCTTGTTACCCTTCCCCTTGATTCTTACCCATAAAGACTTAAGCCTATCATCACCATCATCAAGCTCCAGACAATCAAAACATTCCCTAACAAACACAGCTAACCCAGCTCCTCTCCTTCCTTGCTTGTCCCTTCTGAAGAGTTTATAGCCATCCAATGTAGCATGCCAGCTGTGGGAGTCATCCCACCATGTTTCCATGATGGCAACTACATCATAGGTTTTCTGCTGCAGATGTTCTAGCTCCTCCTGTTTGTTGCCCATGCTGCCTGCATTCTTGTAGATGCACTTCAGCTGGGCCATTGATCCTAGCACATGCTTCCCCAAGTGTCGTAGTGCCATAGTACTATGGTACTAAGTTAATTACTTTTCTTGTTTATACTATATTAGTGTCATCACTGTCATATATTATCTGTGAAGGCCTGATAGTAAAGAGCTATAGAAAAAAGACCTTAGAGCTCCCAGGAGAGAAGATAAATAGAACAAATCCTTTAATCCTAGAAAAGTAGAATCAGAATCTCATTTTCTTCCAAGGCGTTACAAGATTAAAAATTTTAGTTCAAGTATAATAAATGTAACCTTGCTGTGTCTTCTGTTTAAAAAAGAATGACTTGTCAGTAATAAATAATAACAATGTATATCCAAAC
Source organism: Caloenas nicobarica (assembly GCF_036013445.1). NCBI lineage: Eukaryota > Metazoa > Chordata > Aves > Columbiformes > Columbidae > Caloenas > Caloenas nicobarica. Next base: position 41,702,966 of record NC_088284.1, on the reverse strand, counting down.
TGTCAAAAGGTGATATCTCAGCTCTATTCTGTTACGTACAACGATGCACCTCTTAATTCCATTTTGGCTGTTTATCAGCCTCACGTCTCTGAGCTGGTTAAGAATCTCTAAATCTGTTATGCTGTGAATGGAATTCTTTAGGGACATAGTTGTCATAACGAGCAGCATCCCACACCTAAAACTCTCCTACAAAAGGTGCATTCAACCTAGCAGTCTTCTTGTGTTCTACTATTTCATCCTGTCAACAAGTACCTGCAGGATACTAATGCCTACAGCTTCAGAGACAAACACCTTTCTACAGGACTGCTGCTTTTTCGATGTAGAAGTGTTTTGTGGAGGGAATTTGCTTTTGAAATGAGACAAGTTTTTTGGCAGCCCACCTGGCAAGCTACTGGGGCACCCAAGCTGCTAAGCTGTCAGAAGGAGGAAATCCAGATTCTTCAGCTTCTAGCATCCTAAACTCTCCGACTATTCTGGTCTTTTCACAATTTGCCTGGTCAACAGCTGAGGAAGAGAGTTTCTGGACTTTTTAAGCACTAACTGCCAGAATATCCATTATACTGATAAGAATCTAAGTACTTCTGAGACTTCAGAGTAAACCCTCCAGGCTCCAGTGCCAACAAACTAGCCATAATTCCTGGCTCACAGAGTTATGCCAGATAGCCCACTAACAGTCTGAGCAATCTCAGACCAGGGACTAGGCGTGCTAGCTTTCTGTTTTTCAGATTGAATTTACCTGACAAACTGGAAAACACTCCTGGAGCTAGACTGTCCCATAGCTTCATGTCTTGAGAACCAGAGCTTAAAACATCACCACCTAACCGCATTGAGAAAAAAAAAATCCAGCTGAACAACCCTTTTTTTCAAACCAGAGTTTATCTACACAGATTCACATATGCTTTTGCTGAATCTGTTACACTGGAGACCTTTTACATTGCCTCTGTGTGATCATGTTCTTAATGATAATGAGCTATGAAAATGGTTATCACTCTTTAAGAGAGTATCCCACTTTTTCTTTTGGTAGTCATTTGCTCTCCATATGGATAAATTTGATAAAAGAAAATCGTGAAGTCATTTAAAGTGTATTATGTTTTAGGCCACAGAAGATTTCTCACTTTGAAAAACAAATAAAATATAGTGTTTTCGGGTTCAGTTTTTCAGAGGCAGATAGCAACAGCCACATAAGATTAAAGTCTGCTCCAGCTGATAGTATGTTTTATCTCTGGTGACGTTTTTCTGTGATAAATGCTGATATGTTTGCTTTGAGTTCACTGTTATCTTGACACTATTAACTATAGTCCAGATATGTACCAGCAACAGTTGTGAGCAACACCTGCAACTGATCAGGAGGATAACGCTCTTACCAGCTATGCTGTTGAAGCCCTGGACAGGTCTACAGGACATACTGAGATAATCCACAGCCATAAATTAACTAGAATATTCAAGCAGGATATAGTTGTATAGTGCCAACAAAAAATTTACGTTGCTGAAGGTCAAAATACATCTTTATAAATAAATAAATGTTATTAAACGTTTACTAAATAATGCATTTAGGATCTCTAAGTCACATCTTCATGCAAGACCATTCTCATTTTGTTTATTTATCCATGTTTGATTATCACTCTCGTCAACGTCCTTGCATGCCTTCAAAAAATTCAGCAGTTTCTCTAAATAACTGACCAAAATGTGCTGCAGACTATCAGTTTTCATTATCCTTAAGAAAGCATCTGTGGCAATGTACTTGTCCCAACAAGGACGTTACAACAGCCCCACGGACTATACGCGGAGCCTTGCTGCTCGAGGAGACATGAAGGCGGGAGCTGGCAGAAAGCCGTTAACTGCTACGATGCAAAGCAGTTAACTGCAACAATGTAAACGGCAATGCAAATGGCGACGCGTGATGCAGTAGCAAGAGCCAATCAGCAGTGTTGGCTGTGCGCGTGAACAGCTCGTGGACAGGCTGTATGTCCAATCAGGGAGCAGTGTGTTGCGTAGACGGACTTCAGATAGATGTAAGTATAGCTCTGTAGAATAATAAAGTGGCTTCAACTATGATCATATTGGTATGTCGTTGAGTCTGTTATTCTGCTCCCGCAAGTATCCACAGCAAAATGCAGTGTTTAGTAGGGAGAAGTAGAGAAAAAAGGCAGCAAAATCCGACAGTCTCTGATTCTTCTCAGGAAGTTTTATAAGGAGCGCTATAAGCGTTTAAAGGTAGGTTGCAAAGCATCACATTGCAAGAGAAATTAACATAAAGAATGCAAAGTACTCCACAGAGGAGGAGAAATCTGAACTATTAAAACAAATTGATGGGTTCTGTGTAGCATAGTCAAGGAAAATCAGCTAGGCATCTCTCTGGAGAGCAACTAAAAGACTACAGTGCATAAATGTAAAACTTTTGGGTAAGTTGTAATTCTTTAATAGGTATTTACCTAACTACATTACCTAAATAACCATAGAATCATAGAATGTCTCGAGTTGGAATGGACCCACAAGGATCATCGAGTCCGACGCCTGTCTCCGCATATGACAACCCCACGGTTCACACCATGTGTCTGAGGGCGTTGTCCAGTCTCTTCTTGAACACTGTCAGGCTTGGGGCTGTGACACCTCCCTGGGGAGCCTGTTCCAGTGCTCCAGCACCCTCTGGGGGAAGAACCTTTTCTGAATGTCCAACCTAAACCTCCCCTGGCACATCTTCCTGCTGCTCCTTTGGGTTCTACTATCAATCACCAGAGAGAAGAGATCAGCACCTGCCCTTTCTCCCCTTGTGAGGAAGCTGTAAACCGCGATGAGGTCTCCCCTCAGTCTCCTCCAGGCTGAACAAACCAAGTGACATTAGCTGCTTCTCATACGTCTTCCCCTCTAAACCCTTCACCAACTTTGTAGCCCTCTTCTGAACCCTCTCCAGTAGCTTTATATCTTTTTAATCCTGTGGCGCCCAGAACTGCACACAGGGCTCCAGGTGAGGCCGCACCAGTGCAGAGCAGAGCGGGACAATCACCTCCCTGCCCGGCTGGCAATGCTGTGCTTGATGCACCCCAGGACACGGTTGCCCTCTTGGCTGCCAGGGCACACTGTTGGCTCATGTTCAACTTGCCGTTGACCAGAACCCCCAGATCCCTCTCCGTGGAGCTGCTCTCCAGCATCTCGTTCCCCAGTCTGTATGTACAGCCAGGGTTGCCGTGTCCCAGGTGCAAAATCCAGCACTTGCCCTCGTTAAATTTCATGTGGTTGGTGATTGCCCAGTTCTCCAATTTGTCCAAATCCCTCTGCAGGGCCTCTCTGCCCTCAAGAGTGTCAACAGCTCTTCCCAGTTTTGTGTAACTGGCGAACTTACTTAGTATTCCATGAAGTCGTGTATCCAAGACTATAAATATAATCCATACTTAGACCATAAATAAACTATAAGACTATAGATAAATCCTTACTTGTGGAAAACTCCGGTGAACTTAAGGAGTTTCATCAATTTAATCCATTCCAGTTGTGACCTTAAATTTTTGTCAGGTGCCTTTGGTATTTAAAAATACTTTCACTTTAATATTCCATAGCATGTTGGTGCATTAAAAAACTTACAGGTTTTGGCTTACACAGGTAAGGACCTCTATATAAACTGAATAATCTAGCAGGCTGACCAATACAAAGAAATAGCATAAAAAACCTGCTATTCTGTTTATGAAAAGCAGATTTTTTTTAGGATGATCACAGTTGAGAAATTTCAAATTCCATTTTTTTTTTAAAACGTTATCTACATTATTGAATTATTGCTACTCTAAAATATCAGTGTAAAGAGATAAATGCATCCTAAGACTGGTTATACTATAGCAACTATCATTTTCATGATGCTATTTTAAAGATACTACACTTTAGTTAAAGCTCATTTGCATGCAGGGAAAGGACTAGTTGTCATCCATAGAAATTAGACTTTTCCAAACTAAAGTGAAATGAATTACAGAAAATATTCAGGGTACTATTACTACTGCCTCAACACTAAAAATCTTAGTATATGTCCTGCTCTTAAAAGTTTGTAAGATTTAGAACTTATTTACTTAAAAATGGAATAAATTCCTCGTCTAATTTACATGAAGTTTCAATATTTGTCTAATCGAATCGCTGAAGTTAGGGCTTTAATAGAAATGTAGAATACTTATTTAAAAAATCATACATTTAGCAACACCTTAGACAAATTAACTATTCCAGGGAAACAAATTCTAAGATCAAACCATAATAAAGCTAGACTAGTTCAATGCAGTTACCTTGTGTTTTGAGAAACAGAATCGAAAAATACATATTCATCATGAAGGTCAAGAATCTTACTTCTTGAGTGGTACTACATAATTATATTCTAAAACTAATATAATTTTGTATGATTTATAAGAATTATATTTTACAGTTCTGTTTATAAAAGGTACAGAAAATAATACAGAAACCCTGAAATAACTGAACTGTAGCTTCATTACTTCATCCTGGTCTCAAACCGCCACCACAAAACACATGTAAAGAAAAAAAAACAAGACAAAGAGATAAAAATCATCAGTGCCTTCAGATGTAAAATGAGAGTCACAGAGACAGAGGGACAGCTTCCTTGAAAGCAAACTTTTAGACAGTAACAAACTGTTTTTCAATACAGAAAGCCAACTCAGTGAACTGTTATATAAATCATGAGCAATATGTATGTGAGAAAAAACTACAGTTACTGTGAGGATGGGTGTACAATGCATCCTTACAGACTTACCAAAGTTTTTGTTCTTAGAGCTTTCACACATGGTAGGTCTTATGTCTGAAAAAGGTGTCTCGCAATTCAAAAATCTTTCAAAACCTAAGAACATAAAAAGAAATTACATGTATGCATATACACACAAAAATTTAGAACAAATAAAATGCCATATTTCTAGTATTACATATTTACATTAAGCACTTAATTCAAGAATGCTGTTGTAATAAAGAGTTTTCATGCAATTCAGATTATTGTTATAAAAGTATCAATTGAAGAACCCAATGCACAAAGTGTAAAAAGTTAAAATAGTAAGACACTAACCAGAACAGGCAGTAAAAAAACTGGCAGCTAGAACATCGAAGATTCAAAGAAGTAATGGGTTAGCAGACTTAGAAATTTGCGTCATCTTCAGGGCTTTTCTTATTTTCCCCTCCCTTTCTCCTTTTAAGAAAGTGTTTTATTCCTATTTCTTAAAATCTTGATTATAAAACATACCCTTTTTGTTTCTTTTTTTTTCTTACTGTATTGGTTTTTGTTTTAGCACACTTCTCAATCAGTTTTGGGCATCCTGAGATGTATTTGAAGAACTTAGCAGCAGGAAGCTGAAAGCTGCTAACAGCAAACCTGAATTAAAATAATACCAAACTGCGTATCTAAGAAATATATCTCAGAGTAGATCTTTCTTTCAGAGATTTAAGCTACCACTGTCTAGTATCCCTAAGGAACAGACAGCAGAAAAAAGCCTCACTCTAGTATAAAAACTTGTAATTATATGAAAGTGGGAAAGTGGTTTGAACTTCCATTTACTTAATTGAAAACCAAACAAAAAAAAACCATACACACGAAAACCTTACAATTTGAACAGCAGCAAATTTAGAGCCTTAGTTTCAAAAATAGAGGTGACAGCTGAAGTTAGTTTTAGGAGTGTAATACAGTTACCATGAAATAATGAACTCTGCTCCACACCTGCAAGTCTAGGCACATCTGTCCACTAAATGCTTGATCTTTCATGCAACTGTGTGAAAATTAGAAGCAGAGTTTCAATTTTCACTATCAAAGACAAAAATCACAAGATAATTCAACTGCCATTGAAAAGTGTAAAAGACCTGTCCAAAATTTTTCTGCTATTTCTTTCTGACATTATAAAGTAACCAGATGCAGATTATTACAGTAATAAAATCCTGCCTTGCAAGTATTAATACCTGGAACACTAGAAAGCTAGGTACTGTGAGCATATGTACATACACACACATTTACTTTTTATTTCTCTAGTTCTCTGCTTCCTTTTCTCTTTCCTGTTGTAGAAATAGTGATAACTGCTGAGAGAACGCTTGTTGCTAAGCAAGTTCTCACTTGTCAGTACCACTCACAGGGCTACCTTTTTACAGAACAGCTGAGACTTGTTGCTGTAATTCATTAGCCAGGTTCTGGCTGCTAAATATACTCAAGTAGTAAAGTTATATTTGTAAAATCCTCCCTTCCAGGTAGTTGCTGATAATGTTATAGAAGAGAGAATACTGCATCTTTATAAGCTTGAATTCTTTCTTCAGATACAGATTGTGGTGTAGGTTAACTCTTTAATTCCATTGGTATTATTACTTTATTAATACTTTATTAACCTTTTTTTTCTGCTTAATTTGTCCACATTTTGAGACTCTGATTCAGCAATTATTCCCTGTATACTATTTTAAACTTATATTAGTTCTGTTTCTCTGTTCCACCCAATTTGCTTCATTTTTTCAAATAGGTCATTTTAATTCCAGGTCACCTGCCAATCAATCAAATAAATAAAAAATTACCTAAATCTAAATCACTGTGGGATCATCCTTTTTCATAACACAGTACTTAAGGTGGTATATATGTACAGGTACACACTGTATACAGGATATCTTAAATACTGTGAGTTATGTTGACACATAGTAAATAATCCTCTCATAGGGTGATATTATGTTCACTAGACCTTTTCATTTTCAACAGCAGAGGGTCTGCAAACCACATAAATCTAGACATTCAGATACTCAGTGTCCACAGACTGTCTTTTAATAAGGCCATGGTTTCAGGCATACGAATTTCCTGAGGCATGTACATTTCCTGATTGCATGATTATGTTACACAGACATATCCAACACTTAGATGAATTATTTTGAGTCAAACCTGACTGAAATATAGAGACACATTTATTTCAGCTGTGAAGTAATGTTCGCTAAATTGAATTCTGAGTGACTCATGCTCCATTTCATCAAGGCCAAAGCAAGGGAAAATTATCGAACAAAAAGTAGTTTATGAGCTAGTGCCCCATTTTTCCTCCCTTTTTCCAACTTCCAAGTTCCATTTTATTTGTGATTACAGGTTAGTTTGGTTAATTTTTCGATCTGGATTTTTTTTTTTCTTGAGACTAATATCAAGACATTCACTACAATTCTCATTTTCAGAATATTTACATTAGGTGTTTGAATTCACTCACAGGAAGAGTAATTAGGTCTTACATTTCACAGTACAGAGAAGAGTGTCCCCCAAACTGGGCTATTGGCTACTTTGAAAAACACGATCTAATCTATGACACATGAAGTACTTAAGTTTAAATTGATCTAGAAAATCTGAAAGCTGCTTCTCAACTCTACTAGTGAGATACACGTGAAGGAAATGGTATGCCTGAATTCTACTATAAGTTCCATTGAATATTTAGTTATTAAAAATAGTACATTATTAGTAGGACACATCTACTGAAATGGAATTTTTTGTGGAAGATCCAAATCAGGGCAAATTTTTTACACATAAGGTGATATGTGTTTTACACATAAGGTGATACTGAGGTACTGGTAGCAACATGAATATCACTTCTTATCTCCCCCTTTCATTTCATCCAATTTGAAATAAACATTTTGGGATTTATTATTTAATGACAAAATGGAAATAAATATATTTGCGGTCAGTCCAAAGCACCTAAAAATAATCTGTATTTTGTCAATAAAATGGCAATTACTTATACGGCCCTACTCTTACCCCTTTTAAAATATCAAAACCAGCATTTAATCAACAAAGAAAGCATTTCACAAACATTTGTGGGATGAAAGTCATCCTGTCTTTTATTTTACTCTGTATGTTTAAAAAATTATAGATAAACTCTTATAGCAATGCTATAGTTCTGGGATTTTGGTGGTGGAAGAGGGAAACAGGGGTGTTTTTCATTAATAAGGCAGGAAGAAGATACCTGCATGAGAAATTAAAGACTTCCAGGAAGTGTAACAAAAATAATTTAAAATTCTTCCTTAAGATTAAATTGAATGATTATGATTCCTAAAGTACATCAGCTGAAAGGACTTTTGTTGAACAACAAATCAAGTTTGAAATGAAAGCAGGAAACACTGAGGAAATAAAAACATTAAATAGATTTGAGGAAAAATTCGCCTTCCACTGCAACTTAAATTGAGTTTAAGATCAAGTTAGCAGAAATTAATCTGCTTCAGAGAGCAAACTTTCTGGAAGAAATGAAAGAAATATCTCTTGTTTGATTGAATTATTAAAATTGAGTGCCTGCCCAAACAGCCATGATTTAAGATGGAAGCCCAAACCTTGCAGAGAAACATGCTTTCAAAGAACTGAAGGATTAAAAATGAATGGGAAAGGTGTTAAAAACTTAAGGAAAAAGAAAATTTTAAAAAAATGCTTTGTGGCCATGCTGCAGAACAAGTTATAAATATACCATTAAACTAGAGCATGGCTTTTGATAATGTAATGCATTCAGTCTTTTATCTGTATGTTTATTGATGACATGAGGCAACGTATATTAAAATGTCTGAATAAAATGAAGAAGTTGGGGACATAGTAATAGAGTCCATGCTCTTCTTTCACACTCTCTATAGCACTCTGTGTTCATTTGCAAATAGAGTGTTTCTAACTGCTGAATAGCAATCTGTCTCCTAAAATCCTTTGTGAGCAAGGAGAAGAGCCGTGCAACACAATAAGTAATCTTATCCTTTAATTGTTTAGATTAAATTGCATCATTGGTCTCTATGTAGAGTTCCTGAGTGTTTCCTGGGGTATTCAGATCATTCCAGCCAAAAATGTGTGTTGCAAACAGTAGCAGCAAATCTCAGTAGTGTTGCAAAGTTCAAAGCATGGAAGAGAGAAAGATTTGTGTTTCAAAATAAGTTGATTTCACCAGTTCACATGTATGCTGGCATATCTACATATACACAAACAGCTAAGTGTGTATTTTCCCCCAGTCTGGACAGAATTACCAGAAGTGAGGCAGAGCACAAGAGAAATAACCTTTAGAGTCCTCTTCACATCTCTTAGATTGTCCTTATGTGAAAGACTGTCTGCTGGTTTTTCAATGTGTCACTTTCTGAAAGCTGCTTATATCCATATGTCACCACAAAGAGTGGTCAGGTACAAGAACCTGCACTGTATTTTTATCATACAACTACTTGAGGAACCTCGCCTCATATTATGCATGCATTTCCATGCATTGTTTTTTTTTTTCTTTTGAATATTCCATCACTTTCCTGAACAACAGTCATTATTTCCTATCTTTTCCCAAGTTCTGATATTTTAATAAGATCTTTACTATTCTTGCTGACTAAAACTCAAAACATAGCACCTTGTCTAGCTCAGCAGAGAAAGCATTAAAGAAGAAAAAAATCATTTCTGTTATATCTCACCAATAAACCCCTATCATGGAAGAAGGCTCAGAGGAGATGGGGAGTCATGATGTGCCCATGAAACTTGGGGAATAATGCACAGTTTGACTGACCACAGCTGTTGCAAAGAAGCTGACTTCATCTCAATACAAAAGGGACCAGAGGGAGGCCTTTGGTTTAGGTAAACAGCTATGTCAGTTTCTTGCATCTGTATTATGTTATGCAATGTATTTTCTGTATCACTCTGCTAAATCAGAAATCCCCTGTACCATCTACTACCTTTAAATGGGGTTATTAAACATTACACCATCCACAGTTGGAACTCTCTAAAAAAAACCTTCTCAGAGAGGATTGGGCTCTCACATCTGATTATAGCATATCTACTAAAACACATTACATCGAAATGCTGATCCCACCCCTCTGGGGATTTCTATGAGTTATGTTCTTTTGTAGTTGGGGTTTTGGTTTACTTTGTGGTTTTGTGCTTTTTTTGTTGTGTTTGTGTGTGTTTGGTTTTGCTTGTTGTTTGTTTTTTTGGTTTTATTTTTTCCCGGGTTGATTCTCAGTTTTGTGGAAAAGATCAAGTTAATACCAGCCAACTACCAAATGATGGCAGAATTCAACCTGAATGGCTCAGCCTTTTGCACCCTGGCTAGGGAAGAAGGATGGGAGAAAACCCCTGCGGAAGAGCCAACTGCTGCCTTTGATCCATCCCATGGGAGGAACCAGAGGAGCCCAAAGGGCTGGGCAGCAGTGCTGGAGTGCGGTGAGAGCCTGTGGGACTTTGTCGTTCAGCCTCCAAGGGAGGTATGGATTGTTACCAAATGAAACTGTTTGCCATATGTGCATGGAGGTATGTACCACAGTCACAGAAACCTGATGGGGCCTGGGAAGACACAGCCAGGACCTTAGTGACTGGCAGGAAACACCAATGCTGACCACAAGACAAGAGATGAGGGATGGAGTGGGCAGTGGCATTGCAGTAACTCCAGATGCATGTGCTGGAGCCACAGCACTGCCAAGGCAAATGCTGCGGGCAAGGGCGGCCCATTGTGACATCCCCAAGGAATGGACTGTGCCATCCCTGCATGATGGGCTCTGACATCACCAAGGGATGGACTGTGACCACACATCCCATGCTGCTTATATCCAGGTGGTGAGTCTCACCCAGCTGACTTGCACGTTCACTCCAGCAAGGTTTGGAGCATTGAGCAAGGCTTTTGGCTGGTGCTGGTGTTGTGCCTGGAGAGTTGCTCACTGCAGCTCCTAGCGCTTGTCCCCAGAGCCATCACAGGTTTTCCCCCACCCTGCCAGGTTCAGGCAGTGGGGGCACCCACCAGGTGTATTCACAGCAGCAGAGGTGAGCTGTGTGGGGAAACCTCACCCTGGGGATCTGCAAAGGTTTCCTGGACATTGCCTCCACCCCTGCCCAGGCCCGCCAATGACCGTGGCCTCTCTTTGTTTTCCAGGGCGACACCCACTGCTGCAGCACCAGTGAGAGGGAGGGGCTTGTCATCACCACCTCTCCCCAGCCCTCCACAGCACATGGAGAGCATGGCTGCAGAGCTGGACAACCGCTGTCCCATCTGCCTGGACAGCTGGGAGGAGGCCAGCTATGTGATGCCTTGTTGTCATCGTTTCTGTTTCACCTGCATCCAGCAGTGGGCTGAGAGCAAGCCCGTGTGCCCCCTCTGCAACGGAAGGGTAAACTCCATCGTGCACTCAGTGCGGGCAAACGATGACTTTGAAGAGTATGTCGTCGGACCTCCTACGGCATCATCGGTTGTTGTCCACCAGGCCCCTCACAGCCCTGCAGCATCCCCACCACGGGCTGCTGGACAGGTGCCCAGGGCTCCAGTGGGCAGCCTCGAGGCCGACACCTGGGCAACCCTTTTCTGGGAGCACCCAGCTCTTCTCCAGCCTCTGCTGCCCTGGCTGCACCAGGTGCTGGGGCTGATGTTTGAGGACGACCAGCTGCAGGCAGCCATTGTGGAGGACATCCTCATGTCCAGCCTGGTTCTCTTTGGACCGGATGAAGATGTCCTGGTCCGGCTGCTGAGGCTCTTCCTTCCTAACCGCACGGCAACACTTGTGAACGATCTCTTTGATGCCGTCACGCGACTGTGCAGCAGGGAGGCCCACTGCCTGCTGGGCTTGGGCAATGCCCGTGCTGCCCGAGCATGGGAGGGCAGCACTGTGGCTTCCCTTAGCCCCACTGCCTCCCAAGGAGCGTCTCCTGCACCCAGCCCAGGCCCCTCTGGCAGCCCTGCCAGACACAATGTGGATGAGCTCCCCAGCACCTCCACAGCTGCCCTTGCTGGAGATCTTGGAATTGCCCCCTCTGCTCTCATTTCTATTCCAAAGGAGCGAGAAGAACCCCAGGGGGAGCCAGAGGAGGCTGGGCCTGGTCCCTCCACTTCTAGCCAGAGCAGGGGACACTCGCCAGTGGGGCCACGGCGACCCCTGAAGAGGAGGGCTGTCAGCCCTGAGGCCTCTTCACCACCCAACAAGAGGCCACCCCACTGACAACACTAGAAGAACATCCCAGGAGCAGCCGAAACCATGGATGGGCCACCAGCTGGAGCATGCACCATCCCCCCGGAAAATCAGAAGGCTCTCCTTAGTAGTCTAGGTCTAATGATCAGACAAAGAAAATAAAGGCATGGAAGCCACAGCAAAAGTCTCAGCTTTACTAACAATGCAGGTGGCATTGCTACCCTCATCTTTCCTGGTGCTATGCTCACTGTTTCCTCTCTTTGTTCTAGAAGAGAACCATGGTGCTTCTCCCTCTGGTGTGGAACATCCTCTTTGCCCTGCTTTGACTGTCCTGGGGGCTGGATCTCTGCTCTCTGAGCACGTCTTTCCCCAGAGCACAGCACCATGGTTCCTGACCCTCTGATCTTGCAGTGGCCCTCTCCCCTGATTCAAGTCCCATGAGGTTGGTCCTATGGGGCACCATGGGGCCTGGCCCACTGCTTGCTCATGCAAACCTCTCTGCCCTGATTTGGCACGAGGGCCTGGCAAGGCCCCTTTCCCATAAGCAGGCTGCCATGGGGCCTGGCTCTGTGCTCCTGCAGGCCCTCTTTGCCCCGATCCAATTGCCATGGAGGCAAGCCTGCTGGCCCTGCTGAACTCTTTGCCCTGAAGAAGCCCCATGGGGCCAGGACCTCTGCTCAGATGGGGCATCTTTGCAATGGGGCCTGGCTCTCTCACAGAATCACAGAATGGTTGTGGTTGGAAGGGCCCTCTGGAGATCATCTAGTCCAACCCACCTGCTAAGGCAGGTTCACCCACAGCAGATCACACAGGAATGTGTCCAGGTGGGTGTTGAATGTCTGCAGAGAAGGAGACTCCCCAACCTCTCTGGGCAGCCTGTTCCAGTGTTCTGGCACCCTCAAAGTAAAGAAGTTTCTCCTCATATTCAGGTGGAATCTCCTTGCTTCATTCCGTACCCATGGCCTCTCATCCTATTGTTGGGCACCACTGAAAGGAGTCTGGTCACATCCTCTTGACACCCACCCTTGAGATATTTATAAGCATAAATAAGATCCCCTCTCAGCCTTCTTTTCTCCAGGCTGACCAGACCCAGCTCTCTCAGTCTCTTCTCATAAGAAAGGTGCTCTAGGCTCCTAACCATCTTGGTAGCTCTGTGCTGGACTCCCTCCAGTAATTCCGTGTTCTTCTTAAACAGGGGAGCCCAGGACAGGACACAGTACTGCAGATGTGGCCTCACCAGGGCAGAGTAGAGGTCACACTTTTCTTAATACGCCCCAGGGTACCATTGGCCTTCTTGGCCACAAGGGCACATTGCTTACTCATAGTCAACCTGTTGTCGACCAGAACTCCCAAGTCCTTCTCTGCAATGCTGCTTTCCAGCAGGTCCACCCCTAACCTGTACTGGTGCCTGGGGTTATTCTTCCCCAGGTGCAGGACCCTACACTGTCCCTTCTTGAACTTCACCAGGTTCTTCTCTGCCCCGTCCTCCAGCCTGTCCAGGTCTCACTGAATGCCCTCACTGGCAGTGCACTCGAAGCAGGAGAAAGAGGCCCTGCACACCCCTAGATCCCTTTCTGCCAGGCAGCTTTCCAGCCACTCTTCCCTGAGCCTGTAGTGCTGCATGGGGTTGTTGTCACTCAAGTGCAAGACTCAGCACTTGGCCTTGGTGAATCTTACACAACTGGCTTCAGCCCATCGATCCAGCCTGTTCAGATCCCTCTGTACGGCCTTCCTACCCTCAAACAGATGAACACTCCCACCCAACTAGGTGTCATCTGCAAACTTACTGAGAGTGCACTCAATCTCCTCTTCCAGATCATTGATAAAGATATTAAACAGAGCTGACCCAAATACTGAGCCCTGGAGAACACCACTCGTGACCGGCGACCAACTGGATTTGACTCCTTTCACTACAAGTCTTCGGGCCTGACCTCCAGCCAGTTCTTAACCCAGTAAGGAGTGTGCTTGTCCAAGCCACGAGCAGGCAGTTTTCCAGGAAAATGCTGTGGGAAACAGTGTTAAAGACTTTACTAAAGTCCAGGTAGACAACAAGCACAGTCTTTCCCTCATCTACTTAGCAGATCACTTTGTCATAGAACATGTCTAAGGACATTTCAAGTGTTGGACTTCCCACAAAAATGTGACATTTTGGTTTTTAGAAAATTCCACTACATAAAACAGGCATTTTTCTGAATATTACAAACACTATTTGCTTTTTTGTTATTATTCTGTGGTTAAAAGTATTTTGATTGGGAACTGAGAGACTTTCTTTCTTTGCTACTTTCTCTTGGATGTACCCAAATTAAATTAAATATTTAACTGGATTTGAACAGTGCAACCACATCTCTAATTCCATTATATTGACAAAATCAGCCTAAAATTATCTAAATAACTAATTATAACAACAGTGTTTAATGGAAAAATTGGCTTAGCAGGATGTTCAGCTGTTTCGAAAAAGTAGTTACTGAAGTACATATTATGAAACTTGGAATACACGTTTATTATATAACTCATAATGTTAAAGGGAAGATGTATCTTTAGTGACAGAATTAACTAATTAGTGACCTTTGACCCAAACAATATATATAAACAAGAAACAAGAATCCCTGGAATGAAGCCAAAGCACCTAGATCTATTTGTATTTCGTATCAGTTGAAGTCAACAGTAGTCTACTATTTCCTAGTTGGAAGATGTAAAGTTTGGGAGAAGAAGAAGAACAGATGATGAGAAGAATGATTTATGAACCCACAAGTTATTGAAACTACTTTATATTTTGAAAAATATCTATCTGACACAATATAGGTAAATATGCTAACCTCAGGTTTCAGCCAAGGAATGTCGTCTGGGTATATTTAAAGTATTAGTTTTCAGATATCTAGGTTTAAGACTTAGCAAAAAAAAAAAAAAAAAGGACATAAATTTTAACAGAGGTTAAGCAAAAGGCATGTGAATTATGAATCATAAGCACAGCTTTTCCTCTCAGTGATTTTTTTTTCCTAGTATCCAAGACACTATTTGCAGCCACTTTACTTTGAAACCAATACCCAGAAGCACTGGCTCTTTAATTTTTTGCAACTGTCCTTGAAGGAGTTGTAGTTTGAAAAGCATTTCAACTAAGTAATAAAAGAAAATATTTTTTTGGTAATCTTAGCTATGCCAGCTGTCATCCATTCCAACCAAAAAAATACCCACAAAAAAAGTCCACTTGAGCTACTTAAGGTAACTTCAGGCTATTAAATCTAGAGCCATGAACTCTGACACAAAAGTAGGAGATTAAGATAGCTGCATTCAAATTACATTTATTTCCTAGCTGTCCACACTCAAACAGAGGAATGATGGACATGTCTCATTGTACTATTGCAAAGAATTTCCAATTACTTACCATTAACACACCATTAAAAAGAAACCATGCTATTGGTTGTTCTGCAGCAAATTAAAATTAGCAAACGGTTAATCAGTTAAGAGAGTTGACGGGGGTTTCCTGGTGCTATATACCAGGAAAAACGCAGATGGCAAAACTCTTTAGCCAGCTCCTCTTACTAGTAGAAGAGTGTTTGATTTATTTTATGTTTTCGTATAATTTCAAATACACAATCAACAGCTAATTTTCACCTACTTGTTAATTTAAAGCCTAATAAAGTCCTTTTAAGGTGTTTGAGATGGTTGGCATAGTGATAGGTGATTCATACCATGCTTAAGAGCCAGGTGCTACGCAAGAGTAAACCAGCAGAGGAGCTACATAAAGCCTGTTTATAAATAGAGCAGGAAGTGTTCACAAGAAAAGCAGCCTATAGGGACCTGAGAACTTATGTACTTGAAGCAGACAAATCTAAGGCTGGTGTTTTCCAGCTGTGAAAGTACCCTGCAGTGCTCTGGGAGACTAGCATATTTGGAAAACTTGGGTCAAGATTGCTGCAGACTGAACGTTGCCAGTTTAAAAACTATAGCATTGTTTATATCCCAGGTTCTGACCCATGGGTCATGATACTATGTGTACCATAAAAGGTGAACCACAGCCTTGGGTCAGTGTTGGATTATCTCAGGTTCAGCATAATGAAATAACTGGGTGCTGACCTGTTCGTTTGCAGCTGCTGGGAGGAAATTTCTTACTACCTTCTTTTTCTCTCCATCCTGTTTTCTCTGAGACTTATCAGAACTTCAGCTGAACCGATTCAACCTGCTGACCCAATGTAAAAATATGGACCTCGCAAGCTTAAATGGCACATCAAGCAGTCCAACAAGCACCACAGGTGTGTGGGGTAAGCAGCATAAAACCCAAGAAGAGGAAGAGAAGAGGAAGCAAGTCCCCTTTCAGATCAGCCATAGCGTTGAATCGTATCCCCAGTATTGTGCACCACTTCCTCCAAAACATTGCAGGCTCATTTAAAATCCCAAGTCATTAAACCATTTTATGACTTCACTATCATTTTCTGTTGACAGTCTCCAAGGTTTAACATAGTCCTACAACTTGGAAATTAAAAAAAAAAAAAAAAAAAGCCTAATGCATTAAGTGTTGTAGGTCATCATTTTGCTAGTGTAGGGTTACTTCCTACGTTAGTGGTCATCAATGCTACAAATTTTTCTTTTAAAGAATCCAAAATAAAGATGCTATCTCTATCATTCATTTTCATCAAGTAATTTACAAGTTACTTCTATACTTAGAAATTCTTCTGTGCCCACTGAGTAAAAAAAAGCAGGATCAAATAGTCAGCTAAAAAGCAGAAACGCTGTGATATCATTCTGCGTAAGACTACAAATATCTCTAGTAATGTGTGATTGTTAATACTAATGGGTGGTGAGATTTGAGGAGTGTTAAAGAACAGCAAACTTATTAAACAAATGGACAAAGCAACAATCAAAATATATCTACCTATTAAGAACGTGAAGTTTATCTAGCTTCAACGACTGTTTTTAATGACAACTATTAAATTAACAAAAATTATTCTTACATTAGGATTTCTCTGCCCTACTAAACAAAAAAAAGACAAGCTGCCATAGAAAGTCTGTGCCGGTCCAATCTAGAGGGCCTACCACCCCAGGCCACACATGTAGTGCTCTTCAGAGAGTGGATCACATAAGACTGTTAATCAATAGCTTTGGTTCCTGTACAAACCTACAGTATATATAGGCTCCCATGACATCCCTATCCTTCTGACAAAATAAACTTTAAAATACAGGGTGTTTCAAAAAGATGGACCCAATTTGAAACCACTAGTGATTTCAAATTGGGTCTATCTTTATGAAACACCTTGTATTAATGATAGGAGATTTACGTCCTAATAAATTCTCTCACTTTACACAAATAGGTTTTAGTAGGGCTTGTACTTTCCCTCTTCTTTGACTTCTGAAGATAACGGAAAAAGAGCAATTCATTTCATTATAAAACTGCAGTCCTATCCCAAAAAAGGTAGAGTGCGACCTTGCATTTCCGATTGCCTTGAAGGAAGCAGGCATTGCCTACAGAAGATGAGCAGGTTACTACTTGTCTCAGTTCTTCTCTGTCTTGGATTTTCAACCATCTGGTCTTCAGAAATGTTGTAACTTCATCCCCATTCACTGCATCCCAAAATCACATTTATACATCAAGGAGTGCAGTATCCTTTGCTGTCACACCGATAGTGCTGGAAATGCAAAGAGTAAGATGTTTTTCTAGGAGAAAGCCTTATGTGAGGACCTTCACAATAACACATTCACAAAGAGTTAATAGCACGTTCAGGTGTTTAAGTGCCAACCACAAAAAAAGGATATGCAAGGGAAAGACTGTGGCTATATAAAATGGAATGGCTAAAAGCAGTTCAGTCATGGCAGTGCCAAAGAAGTCATCCTTGACAGGCACTGGCATAGCAGACAGTGTTTGCACTTTTGGACTCCAGGCTATTGAGTCGGAATCCTCCATAAGCACTACATTACTTTTTGGAAACCAGCTGCCCATAGTAATAAGACTAAATTACAAAATTAAGTTTTATCACAGCTGATGCAATATTCAATAATAACTCAACTAAGTTAATCTTCATTATTAAGGCTTCATTTAAGATTCCATCACGAATTACTGCATTTCATGTTTTCTGCAGTAGATGGTATTTTAGCAGCTAAGCTTCAGAGGACTGCTATTAACAGGTGATATCAAGTGTAGAGAATGTTCAGTGGTTGCTGTAATAGTTCGTTACACCTGTCAAACACATGCCCAAGGAGCCCATTACAAAGATCATGGGATTCTCAAGCTCTACAAATGCTTCAGGATAAACACGTTCTTGTTTAACTAGCCTAAGCACCAATTTATATTGGCAAAAATATAAATAAAACAATAAAAAAGCAATTATGTCCTAGGGCTAGCAATTCAATACTATTTTTTTTCCTAAAAGTCAACTAAATGGAAAGTAATAATATGGGAGTTATGTTTGAAGTTCATATTTGTCAGATAAAATATTAAACCAGCTGCTTGGGTTTGCATCAGGTACTTTGTTTGCAGTTTGTTCACATCTCTGACCTTCTCCTCGTACACAAATATTTCTCTGAACACTTGAAGTAGGTCAGACAAATGCTTGCTGGATACATAGTGCTATCCATATGCTTAAAATTAAACTTATGCATGCGTGTTTTCACTAATTGTACCTAATCCCACACTGCTGCCTTGTAATTTCATTAGGCTAATGGTTCTAATTCCACAAATAATACAAAATACAGATCGGCAAAGTCATAATAAATTTGTCTTGGTTGAGCTAACATTAAAGTTATTTCCATAACATCATGCAAAGTTTATTTATTTTTTCTTTCTGTCAAATATTGCAAACTTTTCTGAAATACTTGGTGAAGATTTTTAATACAGTGGAAGGCACAATCACTTATTACACTTAGTGCAGTCAAAATTTCACAGGACAATGGTAAAGGACAAACCTTTAAAGGTAAAGTTCAAAACCTATACAGCAGGTCCACTGGGACAAAATCTAAATATCACAGTCTAAAGGCTGAGTTTTTTCCTATTGCAGAAAAGAAATAATGGATGAAGAAATATCAAACATACGGTAACCATGTAAACATTTAAAGCATTCTACGTTCAAATTTAATATCTGTGCTATTCATATATAGATTCATTCGGAGCTATGTTCATTTACTGTAGAAAACTGAAAATGTTAAAACCAGGAAAAAGCCTAAATCTATCAATAATATACAAATAATATAGCTAGGGGCAGCAAAAATGAGTACCATTAAACACGTGTTTAGCTTTCAAACAAGAATCCTTCTGTCTCTTAGTCTTAAATGTATTTACTAGCATCATCCAGGAAAACATTCCAGAAACAGGGTCTGAGAAAAGTATATCTACCCAAAACAAGAAATCGAAAAAGGAGGTTTCCTGATAAAACAAAAACTCATGTGAAAATTATAAAATACTATAAAGCAGCAAATACTGTTTTGATAGGTTGAGATAGACTGAATAAAGTAAGTCACCTAACCACAATTCATTCATCAGTTGAGTAAAAATATGAAATTAGTATCTCCAGCTGTGTGTTGATCTGATAAAACTAACTAACCTATAGGCTAATCTTTTCATTTCCAAGTGAGAGAATGGATCCTGTAATACATTCAGTAGAAACTGCAAAAAGAAAAAACAGTTTTTCAAAGCTGTTCATAGAATTCCAAGAGTATTTTCAGCTTTAATAAAAAAAAAAATCTGGACAAACATTTTAATATTTTTAAATGTACTGATCCCAAACTCTGGACAAAATGGGATGATGAAAGATGCAGAACCTCTGAGAAAGGAACGGCCATATGACAACAAAATACTTTAGGAGTTACTGTATGGTACATTGTCCACAAAATTCAGTAAATCCTGGATAAGCAGTAAAAGCCCTGAATGCTGCCTCAGGCAATATCAACCAGCAAAGCAGCTAAGGCTGGTGCAGTGGCAGGATGAAATATCACTAGACTACAAAACAAACAGTATTTATCCAAGTTATTAAACAAAATAATTAAATGGAAAAGCACTGTGTGGTAACAAACGACTTTCCAAACCTTCAATATCCCAGCTTTGCAGTTCTGCTATGTTTTCTGCCAAACTTATAGATAATGTCAAAATAAGTCTTAGCCAAGAACTTTCCAATCTTCAAGCAGAGAGCACCACTCATGCATACTGAAATAAAATTTTGCAAAACCACTTAAAAAAGGAAATTTTTTTCTGATGTTTAATAGCAAAGATTCTAGCAATTAGTGACTGAATTGTTCTAAGTTCATTGAAGTTATACATATGTACATGTATCTCTCTATATAATAGATCAGAAATACCTACCTTAACAAAAATAATTGTATGTTCTTACAAATATTTTTTGCCTTCTTCACCTATTATACCAAGATAAAGGGGGTGACAGGTACAGGGCAGACATTCTGACAGATAAAAATAAAACTCCACCAAGATCCCTGTATAACAAGATATACCTAAAATGAAGATTTCTGCAAAGACCAAATTACAGCTATCATTTCAGTCAATTTCTCAGCTAAAAATATCAGAGCTCATATAATTTCCCAAGATATTCTCCAAAAGGAGAAAGGATAAGTAGACACTTTTCCAGTGAAAAAAGAAAATAACTAGTGAAAGATATATCTTGCAGATTTCAGGAAGCTGTACCCCACACCTCTTCTGTGAGATGTCAGACACTGAAGTTACACACAGAAAAATTAGATTCCCTTCTTAACACTTTTATTTTTAAATTTCCAAATAAAAATATGGTGATTTAACAGCACAGAACCTTCCAATGGGCCAAATAGCTATAACTGAGCTTGAGTTTTTACCGTCTGCGGAATCTTGTCAGAATTCAATGAGATAAAATATTTCTTGAAAAAAATATGTGATTCAACATCAAGTTAACCTTTAATGTCATTGACTCCAAAGCACTCAGTCCACATCCATGACTAACTGCAACTCACAGCCATAGCTAATGTAATAATCTCAACAGTTTCTGTGACTAGGTTTTCTCCTCTTGGAATGATGTCATATTCTAGAAAGTCTCTTTGACAAAGGTGAGCTGAGCTGGGGGTTAATATGGTGTACTCAAGGACACTGATACTGACCTACACTTTTTTTAATTACAGAATCACAGAATGGTTGAGGTGAGAAGGGACCTCTTGGAGGTCATCTTGTCTAATCCACTCGGCTCAAGCAGAGAGACATAAGGCTAATTGCCCAGGATCATGTATAGATGTTTTTTTAATATCTTCAAGGACAGAGAGTCCACAATCTCTCCGGGCAACCTGCGCCCATGCTTGGTCACCCTCACAGTGAGAAAGTGTTTCCTTGTGTTCAGATGGAAACTCCTGTGTCACAACTTGGTGTCTATTGGCTCTGGTCCTATCACCGGGCACCGCCGAAAAGAGCCTGGCTCTGTCCTGTTTGAACCCTCCCTCCAGGTATTTACCTATACTAATAAGATCCCCCTGAGCCTTCACTTCTGCTGGCTGAATAGTCCTAGCTCTCTCAGCCTTTCCCCCTATGCAAGGTGCTCCAGTTGAACTTTCTCTAATACATCCATGACTCCTTTGCACTGAGGAGACCAGAACAGGACCCAGCACTCCAGGTGTGGCCTCACCAGTCCTGAGCAGAGGGAAAGGATCACCTCCCCCGACCTGCGGGCAATGCCTACTCTAATGCAGCCAAGGATACTATTTGTCACCTTTGCCACAAGGGCAGATTATGTTCAACCTGGTGTCCACCCGGACCTTTTCTGCCAATCTTCTTTTGAGCTGGCTTGCCTTCAAGCATATATTGGTGCGTGGATTCTACCACACTTACTGAATCAGCCCATAAAAAAATGACAA
This sequence comes from Caloenas nicobarica, assembly GCF_036013445.1. Lineage (NCBI taxonomy): Eukaryota > Metazoa > Chordata > Aves > Columbiformes > Columbidae > Caloenas > Caloenas nicobarica. Next base: position 41,681,303 of record NC_088284.1, on the reverse strand, counting down.
AAATCAGAAAACCTTTTTTTTTAGGTGCATATATTTCTCTATTTTTAGGTCTGCAGCAACTGAAAAACAGAATTCAAGCTGAAGCTCAATTACAGCAGCCCGACTGCTTGCAAATTAGAAATATTTTTAGTAGAAAAAGCTGTCTTAATATAATTTTTTTCCTATCAGGTTGATGGTGCTGTTCCTGAACAATCAGCATGCTCGGGATTTTTATTATAATAGGCCAAGAAAGTTATGCACAATTTGATAACTAATGAGGTCAAAGGGTAACTACATCTTAAATTTGGAGAACAAATTAAATAATTCCTGATATGATGTCTTTAATCTCAAGGGTTACTAGTCCATTTACAGACTTGTATCAAATATGCATGACACTTTCATAATCCACAACTGAAATATGATCTTCTGTAAACTGAAACAAAGCCATTCTTTAACATACAGCTTTATTTCTGTGAGTTCAAGCAACAAGGGGCTACTCAGGACAATTTCTGTCTAAAAGCTGGAGTAACCACCTGAATTTTGATTGACTCCTGGGCATGCTAAAGAAGTTCATCACCTTGTAAGTGATGATATCATGATATTATGCCCCAGTGAGGAAGCATTTAATATAATGCAATTAAACTTGGGAAAATTGAATGAACTGAAAATTATGGCTCAACCTTGAGTTTAAACAAGGTTAACAGTTGCTCCAAGGGGGAGCAATACTTGCTCCAGCATCTATGTCAAATATGTTGGGGCTGTTAAACGTTAATTGTATTCTTAGGTCAAAGATGGTGGCTTCGGTTGGAAGCTTGTCAGTGTATCTTAAAATAAAAATCATCTGTAGTTTTCCCTGCAGTACTGATCTCTCCAGCATGTGTGTATTTTGTGCCATGATTTGAGCAGGGCTACAAGGGATATTCCAGATGCTGTCTAGCAGAAAATATGGGGTCAATGCTATAATGACAAGCATTCCACTTTAGAAAACATTCCCACTGATATTCATTAATCTAATATGCTTTTTAATGCATTTATCTACTATCCTTCTTTGAGGAACAGTGTGGTGACAGTCCCGAAATCCTTATTTGACCAAATATTCCATTGCCACATAAGACTTCAAGAAAACTAAAAAGTATTTTACAATTAGGACCAGAATTTTCAGCTTTCAGTGGAGTTCTAATCTGCCTTTCCTTTTATTTAAAATATAATATAATGTAATAAGAGTCATTATCTTTGCCATTCCTTTGAAAATAATGCCAAAAGCACAGAATGTTCTTTTTATACAGGGAATACATGGCTTAAATTATATAACACTGTGGTCTTTCTGTTCAAATTAGCATGCAATTTTTGCAAAGCTCTAACACATATTTCATGTTTAAATAGGTTATCATTACTATATTCACAGTCACCACAAGGACTCTAAGCAATAGTCCAAAAAACTAACCTTAAGCCACTTTTCATGTTGAGAGTTGAAAATTCATGCTTTTACCAGCCTAGCCATTCTACAGAAAAAATGGAAGTTCAGTTCTGGAATTGTTATGTCACAGTTAGGCTTCCTGCATTCAGTCATTCACACTGAGCTGAAACATATTGAGCCTCGTTCTTCTGCCATTAAAACCAATACCAAACCACTCCTGAGAATCATACCAAAGACACTGAAAAAGTCTACTTTTTTCCTGCCTTTTTTTTTCTTTTTTTTTTTTTTAAATACAAGGCTGTCAAAATCAAACAGGGTCAAGAGGAGGTTCTGCTGCTTGTGGTTGTATCCTCCTATAAAATGAAGAAAGCACTTTTAACTCCTTGTTCTTACACATGATTGCTGATGTTACTTTATAACTTTTAATACCTCCCTATTACACCAGAGAACAATAAAGCCCTACGTTGTCAATTTTTAACACAAAATTACACCATACTGTAGTACAACTGTCACCATTTACAGCAGGGTTACAATAAACTGTGGGAGATCCTCTCTGTTAACCCCCCCTCCCCCCCCCCCCCCCACTAGGAAAGGTAATAGGAGGAAAAGGGAGAGAGAATTACAAATTGGAAAGTTCAAAATGGTTCACTAATGCTATTAATAAATAGATAAAGTAATACAAAATATACAAAACCAATCTTGAATTTCTCCACACAGCACGCTGGTGGCCTGCAGCAAAACTGGCTGCTCCAGCAGCTGCAGAGCAGGCACCTGGAAGTCCTGGGCTGGACTCACCAGTAAACCAGAACTGGATTCAGGGATGCAAGGCCTGGAACTAGGCCTAGGATCACAAGCAGAACTGGCAGGGTCCTCTTCTGATGCCGGCCATGGTTGAAGAGACCGAGACCCTTGTGATCTCCCACTTTTATATGATATATGATGTGTATGGGATGGAATACTTAGTTGGTCAGTTTTGGTCACCTATTCTGTCCACCCCTCCTTGCAAATATGCCCCTCCCACTTATAGGATCTGCAAAATTTATCAGTAACCTTTGCTGCCATAGCAATAAGTCTAGACCTGGGGTTCTTCTGCATACTATTGCTACTGTTGTCAGCTCTGGAGTGAACAGTGTCTGAAAAACATGCAGCCAAATTTAGAAAAGTGCATTTACTTAGAGGAACTTAGCTGAAAGGAAAATTCACTGAAAGAGAACTGGTCTTCTTTTAAACAAAACCAGGACAACAACTGAAGAGTAAATCAACTGAACAGCTAGATAATCTTGGATCATGTCTGATTTCATAGTTTACATTGATGAATTATTTTAATTAATATTTCTGGGTTTTGCTCATACAATAATAATTTGATTTTCATGAAGCAAGAGAGCCAAGCTGGAGGAAAAAACATTTCAGTTACGAAGAGTTATCTCTACACAGTTAATAACTTATTTTAGTGAAACCGATGGTTCATTTTAATAATTTTTAAAAATTAAAGATTTAATCTTTATTAAGCTACTTTTTAGAAGTCTAATTATGCATTCTGGAGACTGCTAAAATTGGTGTTCTTGTCCAACAAAAACACAGTCATGCTTTCATCACTCACAATTTCTGTGCAGCTGAACTAGCTGATTTGTTTTCTTGGTCTTTGTTTGGTTTCCAGGGTGGATGTTTGGGGGTTTTGGAACACAAAATGCTGTTGGTGGTATAATGATACAAGCAACAGCTTAGCTAGCCCATCATTATCCCTAGAATTCAGCCTGCAGTACAGTGAGGACTGATTTTAATTTATAAGATATTTGCCCTGTTAGCATATTCTCTTTCCACATAGAGTGCTCTGCACTAAGACTGAGATTTAGAGGTTACAGTGTACATCTTCATTTCAATATATGCTTTATGATGAACTATATTCATTCTCAATAGTGGAAAGCAAGTGAGCTCATAAATCCCAATCGAAATATGTGGACTGAGAAATGCAAATTCCTAGCAGATGCTACTAAAATAAGCTGGTTTTATCTATCTGTTGGTTAATACTGTTTTGTATTACATAAAATAATTTAGCAGGTTATTCTTCAGCCAGAGAGGATGTATATTCTTCAAAAGAACTTGTGCTGGCTTGACTGAAAATAAGTTAATTTTCTTCATGCAGTTAGAAACCTTCCTTTTTCATCGCTAGCATGCTCATTATTTGGACTTAGTCTGAGAACAAGAGATAACAGCCCAGCACAGAGTTAATGTTTTTAATTGCTCTTGTCTGAGAGCCAAGGGTGTTCTGAGCGCTCTGCCCACAGGTGTGAGGCGTCGAGGAAGAGGGGCATGGATGGGGCAGAGCTTGACTGACATCCAGACTGATCAATAAGAGTATTCCATCCCATTAGCGTCATGCTTCATATTTAAGGAGAGTGGGGCCTTTCAGTTTTTTTTCACTCTCTCTCTCTCGGGCGTCCCCACTCTTGCTTGCTCTGAGGTGCTTTCTATTGAGCCAGGGGAGTTTTCGTTCAGGAAGTTTAGTTTGGCCTTCTGCCATTTTGCAGAGGCCTCTGGGCTTTTCTGCCTTTTTCCTTTTTTCTCTCTTTTGGATCGGCCGTTCAGGACTGTGGTATCACTTCCTGGGACTGGCTGCTCAGTTGTGGACAGAGTTCATTTAGAATTGCCTTGAGTATCTTTTATTTCTATTTTATATCTCTTTACTCGTAGTGTATTAGTATTTTGTTATTTTATTAAACTGTGTTTATCTCAATCCAATTTTCCCCCTTCCCTTTTGATTCTCTCCCCTCGTCAAGGTTCAAACAAAACCAAGACACCCTTATTGTGGGGGGGAGAGGGTGAGTGAGCAGCTATTGTGTTTGTATTGCTAGCTTGGATTAAACCACGACAGAACTAAATATAGATGTTACAATTAACAAATTTTCACTTTCCTCTTCAATCTCTAGCAATATTAGTTTCAAAATAGATTTGAATACTCTTTCCCACAAAGAATTAGAAACTAGAAAAAATATCTTCAGAAAAAATGTTCAATGGGCCTACATTATTACAGTGTACAAAAAGTCAGAACACCTCATTATCTTTTTTATACTGCAAAATATATGTTATTCATTTATAATTGCTTTCACAGTCAATGATCTCATGGGGTTAGATTCCTTTACAATGGTACTTTGTGTGACAGATCTCTTCCTAACTGCTGCGAGTGCAGGTGATTATGCTAGATTTTTTCACACTCCCAATATTTCGCTAAGCAGGCTTCTGCCAGCTGTCTCCCTCAGATCATTAGAGCTGCTAGGTCCTATTGTAATAAGTCCAGCAATAATTCATTTAAGGAATATTCAATAATCCAGTGTTACTAAATCAGCTTTATGTTACTGCTATTTTAGGCACCTACTCTGAAATCATATCACCCCAGATTTTCCAGTATATCACAATGTATATTACATATATAGAAATCATACTGATCTTCTATGCTATATTCACATGTACCTCTTTTTAAATCATAAGGTAAGGCAATACCATCTTATTTAAGGGGAAAGAAGGCCCCAAGGGGTCTAGCCTCTAGACATTAAGTTTATTTGTTAGTCAGTGTTACAAACAGTAACTCTTCTGCATACTGGAACCCACAACACATGACAATACCTGTCATGTACTTAAAGAATGTTATTATCAGCATATGGCAGGCAGTATGCAGCACTGGTGACAACTGAAGAGAGAGGCACCTGCTCTCCCCATCCTTCCTCCTCGACATCTAAAGCTAGTGAAGTCTTTTCTTACAGCAGACAATAAGACAGATATATATAGATTCCATAGTACCTAGGCACATTTCAGGTTAAACATGGGAGAATATTGTTCAACTCTCTATGCTAAAGAAGCATTTTGAAAGCAGACAAGTTCCAATAAAACAGAACAAGCCTTCTACAACAGATAGTAATTAAGAGGTTTCTTCAGACTAAAGGGCAAACTCCCTTCACCCTCTCCAACATGCATCACGAAGAAAAACCCTAAAGAGAAAATACTTAGATGTACATCTGATTGCAGGTAAACCTTACTGTTGATCAAAAGAAGAAATAGGAACAAAACAACCTACTATTGACTTCTTTTTTTAAAGCCACATAAGTATTTTGAAGTGGAAATACAAGAGGATAACGATCGAGTCCAGACAGAAGCAAGCAGTCGTTAATCTAAAATTTTGAGACACTCATTTCAGGAGGGTTCCAGAACACTGGAAGAGGCCACCCGGAGAGGTTGTGGAGTCTCCTTCTCTGGAGATACTCAAAACCCACTTGAACGCATTCCTGTGCAATCTACTCTAGGTGAACCTGCTTTAGTAGGTGGGTTGGACTAGATGATCTCCAGAGGTCACTTCCAACCCCAACCATTCTGTGAGACTGAGAGTTAGTCTTATTGTGAATCTACCTTTAAATTACTTGCTGAAGATACAAAAAGAACTCTGTACCAACAAGAAATCCAATCTGTCTTGCTGAGGTTTCAGGTTAGCTGTCTGAATACTTGTTACCTTGCATTTCTGTTAGTTTGGATAAAAACACTGTTAGGTCTTTATCTGTATATCTGTAGCAACACAGTGAAGTGTACTTGTCAGACTGAGAAGCATTTATTTTTGTTCCTAAACTTCCATAACTGCTTCCCATTTTGTCCAAGATCTCTGTCAGGGTTACACAGTTGTGTGCTCAAAGGAGCCGTTTTTTTGTCAATGTTCTACTAATGGCTGCCCTTGGTGTCTGATCAGGAGAGCTAACAAAACTGACTAGAATGAAAACCTAGCCTCTCAGAGCTATTGCCTGCCACAGCCTTTGTATCTTAAACATTCTTGTCTCTTGTTTGGGGCCTGCCCTGACCACCGGCCCAAACAACCCGCCTGCTGGAAACCCTGCCATTGAGGGAACACCCATCAGAGTCCCCCAGAGGTGCAGATACTGTTTCCACAGCTCCTCATTGCCCTGGGTGTGGGGAGCTCATTTCTGTCTCTGCCTCCGGTCCTCTTTGGTGTGCCCTGGTTAGCCCAGCTCAATGTGGGGTGCCTTACTCTGGGAGATGTGGGGCTGCTGCCCCCCTCACAGCATTGTTGGTGGTGCTGATGTTTACAAAGGTGGTTGTTTTTATTGCACTGAAGGATCTGGCCACAGCTTCTCAGCTGGCACATTTGTTGCTGCAGTTTGTGTCTCATGGCCATGGCCTGCTGGACAGAACGGCTATGAATCAAGGGCCCCAGTTTTATGCTCAGCTCTGCAGGTACAATTCTGCATTTCAAGCCTGTAGCACCCAGTGTCTGATGATCAGAGGGTGTGGGTGAACCAGATCCTGAGGCAGTATCTCCATTGTTGTATTAGTTACCATCACGATGACTGGGAATATCTTCCTGCTGGCAAAATTTGCCTGCAACAGTAGTGTCCACTCTTCCCTGCAGCAGATCCTTTTGAATGCACAGCATGGTTTTCACCTCCATGACTAGCCAGCTACTCCAGCATTTGTCCAGGGTCTCTTCCTCTGCAAAATCCCTTGAGTGGTTGCTGCACACATGCTTGTTTCTTCAAGAGCAGCTGTGAAAAGAAAACCCTGGTTGTCTGGTAAACAAGTTTATTCGGTGTGCTCATAAGTTGGACTTCCATTGCCTGGGCTCACAGAAGATCATGGCCTGGGTAAATTAATGTTTCGTCTGCAGCTTCTGTATGCTCCCAAGATTCATATTGTTGTTCATGTCTCTCTCTTAAAACCTGTTCACCCATATCCCCTCCAGTGTCACCCTTGACCTCTGACTCCAGTTATGGTCCAGTGTCTGAGGGATATCGTATCCAGCTATCTTAGATTTCCAGATGCCCCAGGGTACTCTGCAGTATTTGATTTACTGAGCAGGGCAAAACCTGGAGGACTGTTCCTCAGAGGTGCATGACCCAGCTAAGGTTTGGGCTTTCTATGGCCGTCAACCTCCTAATCTTGGTGAACTGGTGGGGGTTGGGGCTGAGGGAAGGGGGAGAGTGGAGTATGGTGTCAGGGTTATATTCATTTTTCAGGTGTTGCAAATTTTTGGTCTTTCACTTATCCACTTGGCTTTTTCTGTCTTCCTGTCATTCTGGAGAGATCTATTTCTGCAATTCGTTCTCACAGTTCTTACGCCCCAGGCTGCCTCTCCAAATAATTATTTCTAGCTGGAATGTAGTGAAAATGAGAGAGGGTGGAGAAATGTGGATAAATAAAAGCTGTGGAAGGGTACACTTGTTTTTCTATTAGCTTAGAACAACAAAATAACATGTACAGAAGACTGTATACAGGAGACAATGAACAGTATCTTATTGGAGGTCTCAGAAGACGGAAGTTTCAGAAAATGCTGAAAGTTCTAATCCTTCTCTAATTCTTGGAGGTCTGAACAAAAGCAGAAAAACTTTAACATGCTGAAGATATTATCATTTGGGTGTTTTGTTTTAAGATGGTAAACCATATCAGGCATAGAGAAATTCTGGAGAAGAGTCACATCCAATTTATACAGAATGGCTACACACCTCTAATAGAATCATTATAAAGTGCAAATAGTTGTTAAGTTCCCCTCAGATTACAAGCTGTCGTTCAGGCCTCACTCAAAGCGAGTTCATTCCCCACATCATCCAAAAAAAAGACTTCCTTTGATGAGAATTCACTGATGGTAGTTAATAGCTACTATTGTAAAAGAGTGAGTGAACCCAAATGATAGCAATAATGCCACTTGAAATAAAAACAGTCAGAAGGTCACTCAGCAAAAGAGATGAGTCTTGTTGCATCAAATGCGCTCAGCTAGGATTCAGGAAAACTGAGGAAGCTTTATAGGAAAATAAGAAAGCTAAATCCAGCATGTAGCGACTTGTACACTGCTTTTAGAAACACATTTTTTACTACACATCTGACGATGCCCTGATGAGTGGTAAAAATCTCAGTCTATCACCACAATATTTTAGGCACTGAACAATGCCTAGGAAAGGATTTTCCAGAGAATCAAAAATATGTCTTTTTCTGCTCTTCTTCAGCTGTCCTACACATTAGAGCTTTATAACTGCTTAAACATGATTCAAGGTAAAACAAGGAGAGTTTGAAGCAACATTTCAAACTATAAGCTACCCTTCACGCTCCTAAGAATAAATATCATTTATATGATCAGATATATAGATTGTATTTTCTCTTATGTGCTGGATGCTTTGCTCTGGTACTTGATAATGCTGAGATGCACTATGAAGCCCCAGCAGCTGGCACCATGACAAAAATCCAATGACTAGCTTATCATATTAATATTTTTCCCAGAAGGCCAACCAAATTTGGATCAGGGCATCTGTCAAGCTCTACCATACAGAAACTGGCAACTGGAGAGTCAGTGCTGAGAAAAGGGAATCAAAGACTATTAGCATTCTGTAGGACTGGGCTCTTCCCCAGTGATTAACACTGGCCAGAGTTATGTCTTGTCACTGAAGCATGGTCCTCAGTAAGTCCTACTGGTATTTGTAGCTGATATCAATTAAAAAAAGGCATAGTGTGATGCTTGAAATGTCAGAAGAGTATTCTGCTGATCATTATCCCACTTTTTCACAGTCTTATCACAATGAAGAACTTTCGAGAGGCATAGGCAGATCCTACCTAATGGGTACTTATTACCTCTGCAAACATTTATATTCAAAGTATGATATTGCAGAACCACGACTGTTTTATTTGACAACATGCCACTTCACAATAATGCATAGAAATGCATTTAACAGGGAATTTCCTTTGTCTGCTTTTGAAAATTTAAAAAAGAATAACCAGTCCTACACTGGAATCCCTAAAGATTTATTGGATTCCCATGTTATCATGCAATGAATATGCTGCAGCTCTTGTTCTTCAGCATTATTTTGAGGCAGGCAGAGACACTCATATTTATCTGGCATCCCACTGTACCAAAGACATTTCCCAAAAGAAAACAGATTACACAGTACCAAGTCCTACTAGCATCTGGACACGACAAATTATCACGTGATCAATTGGTTGGGAGGTGTAAGAGACGGTGGCTCTAAGCATACAGTGTGAGTGTGTGTGAGAGACGGTGGTCCTTAACACATGGCATAAGTGTGGAAGGCTGAGATATTGTGAATTATTGTCTCAAAGCTTGCTTGCTGAAGTAATGTGCTTAAGGCCTGTTTGTTACAGAAAAATGCTTGCTCACGCTACTTTGCTTAATTGGGCTTGCTGTAAATATTTAAATACAGTGAGTTAAAGCAGAAAATGCATGAACACTGTGAATTGCTAAAACTCAAAGAATGCTTGAAGCCTGTGTAAGCTCAAGTGAAGCTCTAGTGATATCAGCCACCAATATTGGGACCAGGCCTGCAGCCTGCTCAGGCAACACCCACCACCACCTGCCATAAAATGCCCAGGTTACAACTTGCAAGTGTGGCCATCCACCACCAGGACCAAAACCTGTCACCTGAGACCGGGGGACCTGAGACCAGAGTGCCGCCAGCACTACCGGGACCTGGACTCTGATACCCGCATGACCCAAGACCTGCAAACTGCCAGCACTAGTGGGCCTGAAACCTGAGAGCTGCCTGATGCAAGGCAGGGTTTGGCTCCCTGGCAGTGACTATCTCTTGCTTACCTCTTGCTTATCTTCTCACATACTTGCTTGACTTTCCTCCTTAATTTCTCCTCATCTTTACTTTGTCGCTCTAGCTTTAGGCATAAAACCAAAATAGATTGTTTAGCAGCATCTGACCTTGTTTGTGTCTTAATCTCTCTCTTGGGATCATTTTGAACCTTCCTAAGTCCAATATTGGACTAGAACCCCACAGGAGGGTAGTGCAGCTTTTCATATCATCTGATGAGAATTTGTCCACAGTATCTGCACTACTATAGATGTGCAAAGTGCATATAAAGTGATTCTTCCTAATGCTTTTAACAGGTCTATAATGTCCAGTGTGCTGCTTAACAAGACGACCAGTGAGGCTTTGAAGATCCAGGTTACTCAGTTTTTTTATAATTCAGCTGTAAAATCATAGCCATTACTTATATTAGAAAACAAAATAAACCCTATTTTTTTTCTTTTAATTGAAAATGTTCTGTATGCCATTAAAAGAAATCAAATCATCATAACTATTCTTCAGCTAGCAAACTGAGATTCGGCTGACTACACATCATAGTGCATGATCCAGTCTCTGAGAAACCTAAGACAAAGTGCAAGCTTAGAAGTCCTATTGCCACAGACATCAGTTTAAGAGAAAAACTCCCTCTTCAGTTGCAGAATTGAAGAAGCACCAAGTAAGTCCCTGAGTCAGTTTGTTAAAACAAATGGAAAAAGCCTGAGACCTACGGAGAGATCAGGTTTCAGAAGTGACTCATGTAATTAGAGTAAATTATCAGCACCAAACAACATTGACTTTCTGAGGACAGTTCAACTACAAATATGAACTGGAATTCTGTGTGTTATAATGCTAAAAGTACATAATATGCAGTAGTGTACCTTCGATGACGCAGGAACTTCAGGCCCTTGTGCTATTCTTGATAAAGGTGCAGAAGGCTGTGTATTTAACATAGTATTTCCGTATACAAATCCTATGCTTCCCATGTAACAGTACTCCTGTAACAACTACCAAAGTTCTGAATACGGCCTTTAGAAATTGAGAGTACTTCTCAGTGTCATAGAATCACAGAATCACAGAATGGTTGGGGTTGGAAGGGCCCACTGGAGATCATCTACTCCAACCCACCTGCTAAAGCAGGTTCAAGCAGAGCAGATCGCACAGGAATGTGTCCAGGTGGGTTTTGAATGTCTCCAGAGAAGGAGATTCCACAGCCACTCTGGGCAGCCTGTTCCAGTGCTCTGTCACCCTCAAAATAAAGAAGTTTCTCCTCATATTCAGATGGAACCTCCTGTGCCCATTGCCCCTCATCCTATTGTTGGACACCACTGAAAGGAGTCTGGTCCCATTCTCTCGACGTCCACCCTTGAGATATTTATAAGTACAAATAAGATCCCCTCTCAGCCTTCTCTTCTCCAGGCTGAACAGACCCAGCTCTCTCAGTCTCTCTTCATGTGAAAGATGCTCCAGACCCCTAATCATTGTCATAGTCCTCCACCGGACTCCCTCCAGTAATTCCTTGTCCTTCTTAAACTGGGGAGCCCAGAACTGGACACAGTACTCCAGATGTGGCCTCACCCGGGGCAGAGTAGAGGGGAAAGATAATCTTCTTTGACCTGCTGGTCACACTTTTCCTAATGCACCCCAGGATACCATTTGCCTTCTTGGCCACAAGGGCATGTTACTGGCTCATACTCCACCTGTTGTCAACCAGAACTCCCAGGTCCCTCTCTGCAGTGCTGCTTTCCTTTAACCTGTACTGGTGCTTGGGGTTATTCCTTCCCAGGTGGAGGACCCTACACTTGCCCTTGTTGAACTTCACTAGGTTCTTCTCTGCCCAGTCCTCCAGCCTGTTCAGGTCTCACTAAATGGCAGCACAGCCTTCTGCTGTGTCAACCCTTCCTTGCAGCTTGGTATCATCAGCAAACTTGCTGAGGGTGCACTCAGTCTCTTCATCCAGGTCATTGATGCGGAGGTTGAACAAGACTGGACCCAGTAGTGACACCTGGGGAACCCCACTAACTACAGGCCTCCAACCAGACTCTGCACCATTGATCACAACCCTCTGAGCTCTGTCATCCAGCCAGTTCTCATTCCATCTCACCATGTACTCATCCAACTCGCACTTCCTGAGCTTACCTATGAAGATGTTGTGAGAGATGTTGTCAAAAGCCTTGCTGAAGTCAAGGTAGACAACATCCACTGCTCTCTCCTCATCTACCCAGCCAGTCATAACTTGAGAGAAGGTGGTCAGGTCAAACATGATTTCCCCTTGGTGAATCCATGGCGGCTACTCCAGAATGAGTAGTTTCCTCACCTTTACAGGGATGAAGGTGAGGCTGACAACCTCAAATGAGTATCCTAGAGTAAGTGCTGCTGCAAAGCAGAAGCAACTGCCATGGTAATCCCAATACTATGTTCTATGCCTGTATCAAGGTATTTCTTCTCAGCCCAGGGCACTGATATGCAAAGAGAGAGGAGGAAAAATAGTAGCAATGTTCCTCAAGTTCTCCAACTTCTTCATACATGGGCATGTGTCTTCCGATGTGCCTAAAAGTATGTATGTGTAGGGAACAGCAAACCAGGAGCTTTAATAAACAAGACATTTTTCGACATAATTTTTAAACTGGTTCGTGGCACTGCAAGCTTCATAAAAGAGATACTACACCAGCCTCATTGCAATGTCTGTAGAATCCTGCTGGCTATGACATGAGGCACTGTAGCAAAGAGCTACAGAGTGCTCTGCCTGGCATGTGTGGCCAGACGGTGGCCAGTGCCAATCACAGATGTTTTCGGATGTCTCTGAGACCACTGTCAAAATCCCATTGCCTGCAAAACAAAACCCTCCAGCCAGGCACAGGAGCCCCTGCTCACACCCTAACTCACATACAGGGTAGTTAAAATCCCCCATAACGATCAGAGCCTGTGACTGTGAGGCCGCTCTCAGCTGCCCGTAGAAGGCCTCTTCAACTTCCTCACCCTGACCTGGTGGCCTGTAATAAACACGCACAACAGTATCACTCCTGCCAGCCTGCCCCTTAATTCTCACCCACAGACTCTTTGCAACTGCAAGAGGCAAAAGTAGGTCAGAAAGCCCACGGAAGGAGACATTGCTGGGGACAGAGCTGGAGATGCATGAAAGGAGACACTCCAGGACAGGAATATTATTCAGGGACATTCCTGAAGGACTGCAGCACAGGGCAGCCCACACCAAGGCATGCACACCAACTGCAGCCCATGGATGACACTTTCTGGAGCAGAGGAAAATTAGTAGGAAGCAAGAGGTGTCATACACACACCACTACACCTGTGGCCCCAGCCCCTCAGGCTGCTTGTTGCTGCACCAAAGGGGCTGGGTTGGGCGAGTGTCACAAGCAGTGAAAACAAGAGAAGGTGAGACTAGGAAGGACAGAGGGGAGTTGCTTGACTGAAGTTGAGCCTGGGAAACAGTGAGGAAAACTATCTTCTTAGGTGCTTGTTTAATTGTTTCATGTAAAGGATTGAATTTTATTTGCAGTGTGATACAGTTTTTTGTTTGTAGATTATTACATGAGTCTAGTTAAGTTCTAAATCCAGCAGCATACAGCTGTCTGGTCCCTGCCGGAAATCTAAATTGAAGGATAGAAACCTCTGCACCCTGACAACCTGGTACCACTGCCTTCTTACAAAAGCGAGTGTTGCGATTGCAGGGTAAGATGGCATGTATTAAATATTGCACAGCTGTGGGGTCCTGGTCCAATTTCAGACTCAGGGAGGTTTCAAAATGATCCCAAGAGTGAGATTAAGATGCAAACAAGGTCAGATGCCGTTAAACGATCTGTTTTATTTTTACACCTGAAGACAGAGAATAAGAGGGAAAAATCAGGAGGAAAATTAAGCAAGTGTGCGAGAAGATAAGCAAGAGATAAGAGATAATCACCGCCAAAGATACAAACACTATCTTTTGGCGGTCAGCTCTCGGGTCTCAGGTCTAGGTAGTGCTGGTAGCTCTTGGGTCTCAGGTCATGCCGGTCTCGGTTTTCAGGTCCCGGTGGTGGTTGGCCACACTCAGGTCTCTTTGTGAGACATTTTATGGCAGTCGGTGGTGGGCACTGCATGGACAAACTGCCGGCCTGGTCCCAGATGTTGGTGGCTGGTATTGCTTGAGCTTCACTTGAGCTTACACAAGCTTTAAGCATTTTTTGAATTCTAGCAACTCACAGTGATCATGCCTTTTCTGCTTTCTCCACAAGTGTAACAAGCCAGCACTGAGTAAGCATTTCCCTGCCTTGTTCCCCAGAACAAGCAGGCCTTGAGACAATTCATATTTCAGTAAGCAAGCTTTGAGACAAAAATTCAAAATACCATGTGCTAAGAACCACCATCTCTCACAACAAGATAACAGAGCCAGCTGAATTCACATGCTAGCTTTTAGCTCCTGGTGAATACGAAGCAAAGAGGTAACATGGCTACTGAATTTACAAAAAGTACATTAAGCTGCTTTGCCTTCTCAATGAGATTTTATGCAAATCTCTATCAGTTACCATGACACACTTTTAAGAACTACTTCCGGCACCCTAAGACTAATTTTATCACCGTGAGATCAATTAAACCCGCTCACCTCGAGGGAAGAAATCAGAGTTCCATCACTTGAATCTTTTCCAACTAGATATAACGAAGCATTCAAGATCAGGAATATATTAGGGAATATTGGCAGGAGGCAACTAAATGACTTAAGTGTCCTTTTCTATGTCTGATTTCTGTGGTTTTATGAAACTGGAAGTGTTCCTAACTTAGGCTAGAAACATTTCCAAGCCTCTGATCTGCAGTCCCTACTGGCTGAACCAATATTTTATTCTCTAAGTTCTCTAAGACTAGCTTTAATTTCCAGCTAATTCCTCCAAATATTTTTAGGCAATTTGTAAGAAATTTGAACATTTATAGATTCTAGAAATACCTTTCCTACTCAGGTACCTGATGTTTTATCAAGGTGCCAGTTTTCCACAAAAGAAGTCCCAAATATAACCTTTGGGGTTTTTTTCTTCAACATTGAAAACTACTCTTCTTGCTGTATGATGAATAGTTAGTGCTCAATTTCTCATCCCTTGTTCACTGTCTCAAATTATGCTTATATGACTGCATTCATTTCTTATTTATTAGGGTGAGAGTGAGTAATACTCTCCTTATACTTTCTCAATGTCTGCTAAGAAAACAGCATCAAGAATTCTCAAAAGCGATCATTTTTTCACTGGAGTTTGCCAGAAAGCCTATTTCTGAGAGCTGATCTTCAAACATTAGTGACAGACAAATAGCACGAGTGCACAAATTTGGGGCACAAAAAGTCACATTTATTTGAGCAAAAGAAAAGTAACTTTTGAGTGGTTACTCAGCATCCAGGGGAGAGGGAAAGGCTGTTTAAAAGCAGGGGACAAAATCAAGGCACAGAAGAAACATGACAAACATAAACAGATGTCTGCACTGACAACTGCTGAAGATTATGTCTCCTGAGATAAGCAGGCTGGTCAGGGACAGATGTATCAGCAAGTGGCAGAATGGGACTTGTCCAGAAAGAAGTTATAGGGAAAACCATCAGGTAGACCTGATAATGGGGAGGGTCTGGATGAGAAAAAAAAGACAGACCTTCGGAGGCACAGGGCCCAAAGGATAAAATACAATCAGTACTGGCATCTAAAATCACAGTTAATGTGTAATTACTTCAGGTTTCTTCATTTCTGATGAAAATGTCCTAATAAGGAAATAATTAGAAAGGTAAACCCATTCTACTAATTAAAATATTTACTATGCCTTCGCCTCTGGCATCAAAGTATTCAGAGTAGGGGAAAACTGAGCAGTATTCTGTATTTTTGCAGTAGAAAGGATAACATATTTCTGGAATTATACAAGGGTTATATAGGATGATTGGAGTATATTCTGTATATTCTCTAAAATAAGCATGCACAATGCAGCTCATATGCTTACAGAGTTATTTTTGCCTTATTGGAAATGGTTGAGTTGACATCTGCTGAGCCGTGACATAAGAGACAAGAAGCAAAGGTGTGTTGCATGACTTAATTATTAAGGCTGGTCAATGACAGGAAGAAGTCACAGCACTGTGAGAATGTGTAAACAGTGAAGGTGCTGCTTAAAGAAATCGGGTGTTAGGAACTCTCAGAAGAGGTTTAAAAGGGGAAGGAAAAAAAAAGGTACTGTTGGCTGCAAAGATGGTGATAAAATTCTGGAGTGGCAGGCTGTGGCAGCAATGCTGCAAACATATGCATATGTATAAGAATACCTTTTAATGTAAATCTAAAGATCTGATATACTGTACTCTAGGCACTAAGACCAGTTGCTATTCTACTCATTATGAATGCATTTAGAGAGTACACCCTCACACTAAAAGTCACAGTGAAACCCAAAATATATTGAAATCAGTACTTCCATCTCAGAATATTAGTTCTACTTGGTGAAAATTAAGAAGTAGCTTGCCAATACCTAATGTGAGTCTTAAAGGGACAATCTAGATGTCCAAAGTCCATCAAATCCTGTGGCATAGTGACAAACTCCATATGAAGCAGTAACTTCATATCCAGGAGCTAGTTATTATGTACCCTTCACAGAATAAAATCTGGGAAAAACTGAAAGGAAATATGTCCTTTCTATCCTCAGTATGATTGCTAACATACTTTAATCAGCTACAATGGTTTCCTTTTATAAAATACTTCTAACTCCAGTAATGGGAGATAATAATATCAAGTTCCTATGAAGTCCATTTATATTGCGTTTTTTTCAAGTGATAGAGCTGTGTCGAAAATCACACAAAATCTATCACATACACACAAAAAAATTCACAAAATCACAGGGAAGAACTTTTAAGCTGTTTAGCACTTGAAAGCCTTTCTCACTCTTTATGTCCAGCTGTGCTATAAAAGTGCCTGTTTTTAAAAATAAGCACTTATGCACAGCAGGACTGCTAGCCCACAAAGGGATTTAATAATCCCAAATGGCCTAACATTCTTTCAGACTGTGTGCTGTATTTAAAACAATTATTCTTTCCACCCTATGATTTTGCCTACGGAGTCCACAATGAGGAACATTTCCAATGGACAACTGCCTATTAATGACCAATTTTCTTTCAATCAACAAGCAAATAAATCAGGATTTCTGGGTAATCTTTCATCCCTCTCATGTTAGGTATTATTATTTGTCATGAGAACAGGGAAATAGTTATATAAGTTAACATTGTCCTGTACAGTTAAACTTTGAAACTATGTCTTTTGCTTTTCTACCCAGAGCTTTTTCTGGAAATTTTTATTAAGATTCATTTGAAAACACAGCATAATGGGGTACAGATCTATAGTTTCAAAAGGAACAAGAATACACGCACAAAAATGAATGTTTATAAATTCATAAAACTGTCAAAAAGCAGTAGTTTAAAATTCATAAAATTATACCATAGACCTGAGCTTATTTAAACACAAAATGCCTTATAATAGACAGCAGGGTCTGGGAAAGAAAATTAAAAAAAAAATAATCTTGGAATGAAATTCTTCAGAAAATACATGTGAACTGGCTTTCTCCAATGTTCCATTTTTTTTTTCTAAAATGGCTAAAAATGCAACGCCATTAACATGGCATTTTCATTATTCATATAGTTATTTCTCTATCCCAGCACCTGGAAGGTCCAGTCAGGGAGAGATTAGACAAATGAGAAGCAGTGTAGAAACAGAGACTTAGAAAAATTATCCTTTCATTTGTTTCAGCTCAACACATAAAGGTAGTTAACATTAATTAAAAACATTCTACACCTCAAATTTATCTAAAAAATTGTTTGATGTAAGAATGAGGAAGAAAACAGCAGAAAATGCACACAAATGTCTTGGTTGGTGTGACTACTGCATACAGCAGGGAAAAAAATTGTTTTTTTAAGAACAAGAATCATCCTATCAAAGTTTACAAACAACATGAAAGAAATGAAATGCTTCATGATTTCGCTATAAAAACGACACCATATGGTAATGAGTGTCTGTCATTACCATATTTGCATAAATTTCTGAAAATTATTTTCCGTAAGAGGTACTAAAATTCTAAGATGTAAGACAGAATTAGAAACTGACTGTTCTCTACACAGAGGAAAGACATTAAAGCCTTGGCCCTATCTTCTACACCTTTGCTGCTCATTTGAAAGAGAGATACTCATACTCTTCTCCTCTTTTAGAAAAAATGTCTGACACCAAGCCCAGATTTTCAGGTGGTCTATGCAAAGCTTCTTTCCCAAGGTCTTTTCAGAGAACAGACAGAAAACAGATCTCTCGTTCTCTGCAACACCATATTTTCTGGTGTGGCAAAGCTGTGATCTTTCTCACATGCCATTTGCATCTATGATGACAAAACATGTTTAAGCCTGTTAATTAGCTCACGTGTCTCCTCAGAAGACCAGAAAAAGGGATTTCAGTTGTGAATGGGCCATTAGCTCAGGGTAGTAAAAGCTGGATACGGTGGCTTCCAGAATGAAAGCCCAGCTACCCCACCACTATTACTGAGCTTGAAAATAGGCATTTTCTTGTGCTTTTTCAACTGAAAAATGTAGAAGCTGTAAGAAATTATTATTATTTGGGAAAGATGCATACAAGTGATGTTAGGCTTGACTCTCACTGTGTTTCTCTGCTTGCTTTGATTTAACAACAGACACCTGACACTTGGTTCAGATCTTTTCTGTCATATCCAAAATTTCCTTGCCTCATATGCAGAACAAAAAAATTTTCAAACTTCTGATGACATCATGACATTTTAGACTGAAAGTATTAGATTTCTGGTATGAGGCTGAACATTTTCATGTTGATTAACCCATAGTAATTAATTATAGAGTGTCTAATAACTAGGAAATGTTGCAGTCTTAGCTAATAGCCCAAGAACAACACTATTCGGGAAGTTTTTTTTCCCTAGGTTTCCTGCAGCAGAGACTCAGGCATGGATTCCAGAAACTGTTCTAAAATAAATAGTTTAATTGCAAGGTACAGCATAGAGCAGCTCAAGCTGGTTGCCTCCTGAAGACAGACCCTCAGGAAAAAAAATTTGGACGCATATACTCCCACAGTCCAAGCCATCACTCCCTATGTATCACTCTGGGCCCACTGCAAAATCAGAGTCTGGGGTTTCCCTCTGCTTCATTGGATCTCTTCATTTTCACGTCATCAAAGTCCTGACCTTCAGTTGCTATTTTGCACCTAGAGCTGGAGAAAATAAGTTCCTGGTAACAGCCAAAACATTCTTCTGTCTCCTGTCTTCTATTAGATGTAGTTCTGTTCCTTTACTTATCTCTAGGGGTGCAGCTTCCCTTATCTTTTATCTTGAAGACTCTGAGGCATTTTTTACTTAACAAAGCAGAAAGTTCTAAGATTCACAGCTTGCAGAAGTTCTGCTAAGCAAACTTTCTCATGCTAAGCAAATTCTATATAAGCAGTTTCTAAACGAGTTCTCTAAGAAGCAGTACATTAAATAATTAAATAAGCTAAGGCAGTCTATTCCCTAACACTGTATTAGTCACATATTTTTGCTTGAAGTATCTGACTGAAACATGGGAAACAGAATGTTCAGGAGCTGACACTGGCTTGCATCAGTGGGCTTGCACCAGTGGGGCAGCACGCTGGAATCGATAAAGACCAGGAGGCCTCTCATTCCCCTAGGGTGAAATTGGTGTGCTCAGCTCGCTCCCTGAAATGCCTGTACACCAATGCGCGCAGCATGGGGAATAAGCAGGAGAAGTTAGAAACCTGTGTTCGGTCAGGTGATTATGATCTGGTGGCAATTACAGAGACATGGTGGGACAGCTCACATGACTGGAATGTGGTCATGGATGGCTATGTCCTTCTCAGGAAAGACAGGCCAGCCAAGTATGGTGGTGGAGCTGCTCTTTACATAAGAGAGCAACTACAATGTATACAGTACTGTCCAGGCATGGATGAGGAGTGAGTTGAGAGTCTGTGGGTAAGAATTACGGGGCAGGCTGGCAGGGGTGATACTGTTGTTGGTGTCTATTACAGGCCACCAGAGGCCTTCTACAGGGAGCTGAGAGCGGCCTCACAGTCACAGGCCCTGGTTGTTATGGGGTATTTTAACTACCCAGATGTTTGCTGGAAGGACTACTCAGCCAGCCAGCCACAGTTTAGGAGGTTCCTCCAGTGCATTGATGACAACTTTCTGATGCAAATGGTGGAGGAGCCAACTAGGAGAGGAGCACTGCTGGATCTCATCCTCACTAACAAGGAGGGTCTGGTTGAAGCAGTAAAGGTGGAGGGCTGCCTTGGTTGCAGCGACCATGAGATGGTGGAGTTCAGGATCCTGTGTGGTGGGAGCAGAATAGCAAGCAGAATTGCAACCCTGGACTTCAGCAGAGCGAACTCTGGCCTTTTCAAACAATTGCTAGGGCAAATCCCATGGGCAAGGCTGCTTGAAGGTAAAGGGGCCCAAGATAATTGGTTAGCATTCGGGTACTGCTTCTACCAAGCTCAAGATCAGAGCATCCTGACACATAGGAAGTCAAGGAAGGGAGCCAGGAGACCTGTGTGGCTAAACAGGGAACTGCTGGGTAAGCTCAAGTGGAAGAGGAGAGTTTATAGTGACGCGCGGAGAATGACCTTACAACCTGTAAGACTGTAAAGCAGGTATGTTTATTTCAGCGCTGGATACACGGGGAAATAATTTTCACCAAAGATGTGTGCAAATTTCCAGTAGCTGTGAGCTTAGTTAAATACTGTAAAGTGTTACATATTCATGAAAGTTCTAGGAACGCTTATACATATTCATAACCTGTCCCCGAGAAGGCGGTTCTTATTACAATGAGTTCCGGGAACTCATTTCCATAGTCTCCACCTTTGGCCCCTCCTGGTTGCGCCTGCGCAGTGATCATGGACCAGGGTCATCTTCTCTGTACATGATCACCTCTGGCCTGGTGTGATGAGTTGGCTGGGACTCAGACTGCTGAGTTGGTTAGAACTGGCATATCTCCTGTCCTGTGCCCAAGTTTCGGTTATCTAATTTACCCAAGGATGCACCAAGGATGCACCCAAGATTTTGTCTCCCTGCAAGGTCTGTAAAGTCGTCAATAAACCTTTGTTTCTCTTACACAAGGCTAAGCAAAGCTAGGCAATTGTAATGTGGGTTCAGGGTTCTAAGTGTTGTGGGTTAAGGGTTTGCTCTCTAAGCGTTAGCTCCTTAAGTGTTAGTTCTCTAAGTATTGATTTGTCAAGTGTTAATTAGTTAATTCCCTGTATCAATAGATCATGGAAGGAGGGGCTGGCCACTTGGGAAGAATATAAGGCTGTTGTCAGAGGATGTAGGGAGGCAACTAGGAAAGCTAAGGCCTCCTTAGAGTTAAACCTGGCAAGGGGTCAAGGACAACAGAAAGAGCTTCTTCAAATACATGGCAGATAAAACTAACACCAGAGGCAATGTAGGCCCGCTGATGAATGGGGTGGGTGCCCTGGTGACAGAAGATACAGAGAAGGCAGAGTTACCGAATGCCTTCTTTGTCTCTGTCTACTCTGCCGGAGGCTGTCCTGAGGAGCCCCGTACCCCTGAGGCCTCAGAGGAAGTCAGCACAATGGAGGAGTCTGCCTTAGTTGATGAGGACTGGGTTAGGGAGCAATTAAGCAATCTGGACATCCATAAATCCATGGGTCCAGATGGGATGCACCTGCGGGTGCTGAGGGAGCTGGCTGAAGTCATTGCTGGACCACTCACCATCATCTTTGCCAAGTCTCGGGAAACGGGAGAGGCGCCTGAGGACTGGAGGAAAGCAAATGTCACTCCAGTCTTCAAAAAGGGCAAGAACGAGGACCCGGGTAACTATAGACCAGTCAGCCTCACCTCCATCCCTGGGAAAGTGATGGAACACCTTATCCTTGGTGCCGTCTTAAGGCATATCAAGGATAAGAGGGTCATTAGGGGCAGTCAACATGGCTTCACCAAGGGGAAGTCGTGCTTGACCAACCTCATAGCCTTTTATGAGGACATAACGAGGTGGATAGATGATGGCAGAGTGGTGGATGTGGTCTATCTTGACTTCAGTAAAGCATTTGACACCATCTCCCACAGCATCCTCACAGCTAAACTGAGGAAGTGTGGACTGGATGATCAGGTAGTGAGGTGGACTGTGAACTGGCTGAAGGAAAGAAGCCAGAGAGTCGTGGTCAATGAGGCAGAGTCTAGTTGGAGGCCTGTATCTAGTGGAGTGCCTCAAGGGCCAGTTCTGGGGCCAGTATTGTTCAATATATTCATCAATGACTTGGATGAGGGAATAGAGTGCACTATCAGCAAGTTTGCTGATGACACCAAGCTGGGACGAGTGGCTGACACGCCAGAGGGCTGTGCTGCCATCCAGCGAGACCTGGACAGGCTGGAGAGTTGGGCGGGGAAAAATTTAATGAAATATAACAAGGGCAAGTGTAGAGTCTTACATCTGGGCAGGAACAACCCCAGGTTCCAGTATAGGTTGGGGAATGACCTGTTACAGAGCAGTGTAGGGGAAAGGGACCTGGGGGTGGACAGCAGGATGAGCATGAGCCAGCACTGTGCCCTTGTGGCCAAGAAGGCCAATGGCATCCTGGGGTGTATTAGAAGGGAGGTGGTTAGCAGGTCAAGAGAGGTTCTCCTTCCCCTCTTCTCTGCCCTGGTGAGACCTCATCTGGAATATTGTGTCCAGTTCTGGGCCCCTCAGTTCAGGAAGGACAGGGAACTGCTGGAGAGAGTCCAGCACAGAGCCACGAAGATGTTGAAGGGAGTGGAGCATCTCCCTTGTGGGGAAAGGCTGAGGCAGCTGGGTCTCTTTAGCTTGGAGAAGACTGAGGGGTGCCCTCATTAATGTTTATAAATACGTAAAGGGTGAGTGTCATGAGGATGGAGCCAGGCTCTTCTCAGTGACAATCAACAGTAAGACAAGGGGTAATGGGTTCAAGCTGGAACACAAGAGGTTCCACTTAAATTTGAGAAGAAACTTCTTCACAGTGAGGGTGACAGAACACTGGAACAGGCTGCCCAGGGAGGTTGTGGATTCTCCTTCTCTGGAGTAATTCAAAACCCGCCTGGACACCTTCCTGTGTAACCTCATCTAGGTGTTCCTGCTTCAGTGGGGGGATTGGACTAGATGATCTTTTGAGGTCCCTTCCAATCCCTAACATTCTGTGATTCTGTGATTCTGTGATTCTGGTACAAAGACTACCTCCACAAGGAACATATTGCTAGTACTTTACTTGCTAAGCAATAATAATAATATCTTTTTCAAACATACGGCTGTACAAAACAATATGCATTATTGTCTTTTGAGTTCAGATGTCATATTCATTTAAACATTGAAAATCCCAGGGCTACCTGTACATCCAGGCCATCTCCTAGAAAGAGCTCTTGCCAAAAATAAATGTATGCTTTAACTTTGATAAGTCTTGAGTGTTTGTGAAGAAGTGCATTCAGTGCTTCTGCTGTAGAAAGAGACAAAGTACTTTCAGAAGGGGTCACACTGTACAGATATACATTTTGGCACTTTCAGGGCATAATTCTGGGTAGCAGGCAACAAAACACCTTTACTATTTGATTTAGATTATAATCTGCACATCCCCGTGCTCTCTGGCACCTTATGCAAGCTCCTCTGGAAATATGGTAGGCATGGTATTTGCTGTTTATGAATCTTAGTGCAGGACCTTCAGATGAATTCAAGACATCAGGAACTCATCAAATTTTTGAGTTCATGGAGGAGCAGTGAAAGACGGAAGAGGAATCTCAACAGATTAAATTAGGTACACTGCTGAATCAAGTAGTCAAGTAATTTGCAGATGGGGAAGAGAAGGAACTTTTCCTGGGGCCACATTAATTCAATGGGAGGACCCAAACATTCTCCAGGCCTAACATACCCATTAGAGTGAACTTGCAGTTTCTTCACAAGGGCAAGAATACCCTTGCATTTCTGTCAGCCATCCCTAATCCTTTCCAGAGAAGACCCACACAGCTTCAGTGTGGGGTGCCTCCCCTGGGTCCTTCCCATGGACTGCAGTTCTCCAAGAACTGCTCCAACATTGATCCTCTCCATGTGGGACAGTCCATCAAGAACAGACTGCTCCAATGTGGGTCCCCAACAGGCCACAGTTACTGCCAGAAAACCTGCTCCTCTGTGGACTTCTCTCCACAGGCTGCAGCTTGTGCCAGGATCCTGCTCCAGCATGGCTGCAACTTCCTTCAGGTCCTCACTGCCCCTCCTCAGGAAAGGGATACATGCATTTAACAAAGTCTTTGATTCAGTCCTCTCCATGGAGAGGAATTGGCTTTGTTATGCATGTGTATGTGAGAGCAAGGTGAAAAATATCACCTTATCAAAAGAATACATTTATCATGTCAAAAACATTCATGTTCCTTACAGGAACAGAAACAGCACCTTTAGAACACTGCAGATATACAAAGAGAGATTCACCACTAGTGAGGTAACAGTCCTGTGGGAAAGTTCTCACTTGCAAAAACAGTATAAGAAGGTACAAGTCCCTGCTCTGAATTAAGCAGAACAAAGACTTCAGCATAGGTCTCTTATTCCTGATGAATGTTCAGGCCACTACACTATTGTTTCTTTTGTAGCATCTATTGCTCTTTAGTTTGACCACAAATTTCAAGTACTTCCAATGAAAGCTTTTAAAACTGTACACACCTGGAAAGCAATCTGTGTTTTAATAGATCAGAATTTTCCAGGGTATCAGTCCCTTGATTGAACATAAAACTACCTGAACAATGATACTCCATCACTACTGGCAACAGAAGCCAACTTCTGTACTGCAGTTAGCTTTTCTCCTAGTTGGAGAAATCTTTTGAAACTCTGTCATATGAAAACCTATTTAAATCTCTGATTCCTTCTAAAGGACAATGTATCATTTTTCCCATTCCTTCTGAGAAGGCAATTCAACATTTGGTGCTAAGAATGGTCAAACTGCAGTGCATAAGCGCTATCTCTTGATTTGTCCAACTGTTACAAAAGACATTTTAATGGTGTTCCCACATCAACGTTTGTCATGTAAGATCCATGATTATCCCTCATTTGTCCAAGAGTGAACAGTCATCGTGAAGGTCCTATGAATAAGCCTCAGAAGCATTGTGTACTGCTGTGCACCTCCAACAGAGGAATGATCTCAGAAGAGCACGATTTGGGTATTTATGTTACACAAAGCTACAGATAAAAGCAGCGAACTGAAGTGTCCATATAGTTATTCAAAAATGACTTGCAGGAGACAAACTGCAGAAATTATGCATCATATTCTACTTTACAACAGTTAATTATATAATAATTTATAAAATAATGTATCATATTCAATGGCTTTATCAAAGATTGTTCCCACTCCCTTCTATGTAACTGAAAAAAGCTTTTCCTTGCTTAGCCTACTTTGTCAAAGCTTTTGATGCTCACTTAGCTGAATTCTGATTTCAGTAGTAAGATTTTAATACTTCATACATTGTTGCATGATGGGGTTGGGGTCTCTAATATCATATATTCTTATTAAAGTTCTTGGCAGAAACCCCATTTCAGTGAAGTGATAATACACACACAAGGATTAGAGAGTAGTGTGAGGTAGGAGGGACCTGGAATTACAAAGATATGTGCAGCTTCAAATAGTATGTTTTTGTTTAATGTCAACCTAAATCTGATAGGAAGAAAGACTATTTGAGACAGGAAGAATTTTTGAGTACATTGAGTTCACTAGTGAAATTTTCTATTTTCTTCGACAAAAGGTCAGCTTCAGTTTACGTTTTTCAAAGGGATTGCTCCATCATTTGGCAGGGGCTTGCTGGGGCTGACATCTAAAATCACTCAGAGAGCCCTGCCTGCATGTGTACGTTCCTGTAATATACTGATTTTGTTGCAACTATGTATCCTGCATGGTGTGTCTCATATAAATGTGGGCACTAAAAGTGGGCACTGGGACAGAAATATGAACATTGCTTACAGACAGAATTATTAACAGAAGCAGAGTGTTTATAGTAAAGGAAGAATAAAAATTAAGTAAGCAAGATGAAACAACTGTTAGACAGTTGAACCAGTTGTATATTCAGTAATCCATCTGTAGTTTTCAAGGACATATAGAACCCTTTTTTTCAGCACAGTCTAGACTGTGTCAGAAATGACAAATATAAACTTGAGTCAGCCTCAGATAAGTCAGCTCAATCAGTCAGCCTCAAACATGGAATTTCTCTTCATTAGAGTAAAGGCTAGAATAATACCTACCAAAGCTGGAAAAGCTTTAAACAGGTAATAGCTCTAGACCCACAGTTTTCGTCTCAGTTTCAACATCCTCTGTGTAGTGCATCTTCAGGGATAAGTCTGAAAGTACTTAACATGCAAAGCTGCTCCGAGTTTGCAGTTAAGCACCTAAGCCCAAAGCTGTGATCTTTAAGGTTGTAGCTCAGTACTGCCTGACAGCATTAGTTACCAATTTTATCTTCCAGAGGAGTCTTCCTTTTTCTTCCTTTAGCATCCTATATGGCTTTTGCCTCTGCACATGAACAGAAAGTCCCTCAGACAAGTCAGGACTGTTCTCTTCCTTTACCATGAGGCCCAAACAAAATCTAGAAACGTAGACAGTTATTGACTTGATCACCCCACTTAGACTTGGGCTATCTGAATTCCTCAGCATGGAGATATTTGCAGACATTCAAACCTGTACTTTCTACTCACTCAGCTGTAGGCATTGACAGCCTGGAAGGATGAGATGAGTGATGTCATGATGTCATAACTTCAGTTTTTCAGAGAGCATCCAACATCCTTTGCATCAAAATGTGAAAACGGAGGTAAAACTGTAGACAAGTCTTGGCAATCAGCCGGGGAGAAAGAGGATACGAGGAGAGTAGAGGAAAAGAGAGGACCAGAGGAGAATATTTCAGTCAGAAGGGACCTACAATGATCATCTAGCCCAACTGCCTGACCAACTCTGGGCTGATCAAAAGTTAAAGCAGGTTATAAAGGGCATTGGTCAAAAGTCTGTTTAACACTGGCAGGCTTGGGGCACCAACCCCAAGGAAGCCTGTTCCAGTGTTTGACCACCCTCTGGGTAAAGAAATTCTTCCTAATGTCAAGTCTAGCCCTCCTCTAGTGCAGCTTTGTACTCTTTCCAGGCATGCTGTCACGATATCAAGGAGAAGAGATCACCACCTTCTTCTCCACCTCCCCTCCACTGGAAGCTGCAGAGAGCAATGAGGTTGCCCCTCAGCCTCCTTTTCTCCAGGCTAGACAAACCCATAGTCCTCAGTCACTCCTCACAGGACATACCTTCCAGCCCTTCCACCAGCAAGGTTGCCCTCCTCTGGATGCATTCAAGGACCTTAACACTGTTTTCAAATTTTGGAGCTCAGAACTGCACACAACACTCTGAGGCCACACCAATGCTAAATACAGTAGGATAATCACCTCTTTTGACTAGCTGGTTATGTCGTGTTCATAGAATCATAGAATCATAGACTCACAGAATCATTTTGGTTGGAAGACACCCTCAGGATCATTGAGTCCAGCCGTTAACCTAACACTGGCATTTAACCATGTTCCTGAGAACCTTGTCTACGCATCTTTTAAACACCTCCAGGAATGGTGACTCAACCACTTCCCTGGGGAGCCTGTTCCAATGCCTGACAACCCTTTCTGTGAAAAAAAAAAAATATCCTAACTTCAAACCTAAACATGCCCTGGTGCAACTTAAGGCCATTTCCTCTCATCCTATCACTTGTTACTTGAGAGACCTCCTTTCAGGTAGTTGTAGACAGTGATAAGGTCTCCCCTCAGCCTCCTTTTCTCCAGGCCAAACAGCCCCAGTTCCCTCAGCTGCTCCTCACCACACTTGTGCTCCAGACCTTTCAACAGCTTCAAAGCATTCATGCATGTAGTGAACTGGACTTTACCTTTTTGTGTTATGTGGAATCTGTGAATGTTTTCCCAATTTTTCAGAAAGTTATGGATGACTATGATCCTATATTTGCATGTACATAAACTGGCCAGCTACAAAGAGAATTAATGCATAGAAATTCCATCAAAGTCAGTGGTTAACACTCTCTTTTAATTTAATAAAGCTACTGTTTTACCATCAGGTTTGAAAGCATCATAACCTAGGTATGTATGCAAACCTAACTTTGTGTGGCTTCCAAGGAGCAGTGTTTCATTTATACTAATCCTACAAGAAATGCAACAGTCTTTAATAGTATGATATTCTGTTACAATACAAATCTGTGCTTCACAGTTAAAGCTATTCCTACCATTATATGAGTAAAGCAGCTCATGCCTGGATGTATAAATCTATGTACTTCAGCAGATCAGTCACATGCTTACATAAAAGCAGGACTGGGTCCAAAGGCACATAATTCACACAGTGTTTAAGGGAAAGAAAACAGATATTCACATCACAAGAAGTTAACCACCACTTAAGGTCTCGGTAATAAGATTAACATTGCCCTCTTCTGGTTTAAATGTCCAAATAATAAAATTAACACAGACACTGATAATATATATACTATTAGTGATCAAGTGAGCCACAAATTGTATTATTAAAAATTTATACTAAATTGAAAGTAAAACCATGTGAAAATAACCCTGTTGACGATTAATAAAAAATAAGCCCATGTTTTAGCTACAGTATATCAAAATGAATGACTTGAAAAAAGAAAGAGAGCAGGAAGCAGAAATAGCACACCACCACACCAGTCTTTGCAAATAGTAGCAGTAAAATTCTGCCATTTTCATGGTAATGGTAGAATTCTTTCATTACTCTTACTACCCTATTAGCAATTTCATTAAAACAAATAGTCATGCCATTTTCCATACCACTATTGATATAAAATAATATGCAATAAGAAGCAAAGACTCAGGTAGTTTTGCATGGATATAAACCAGGTTAAAAATATAAGGGAAAACAATCTGTGAAAGCTTTTAGGTCTTATGAAAAGCCTGTTCAAGTCTTGCTGTAAACCTGTCAACATGGACAAAGTGTGATCAGTCTTCTAAGGATAAATATTTGAAGAAAAGTCAGATGGGCATATTTTGAAGAGTCTTTCCTGGAAGTCAGAGAGTCGTGGTAAATGGGGCAGAGTCTAGTTGGAGGCCTGTATCTAGTGGAGTGCCTCAAGGGTCAGTACTGGGGCCAAGACTATTCAATATATTCATCAATGACTTGGATAAGGGAATAGTGGGAGGAGTGGCTGACACGCCAGAAGGCTGTGCTGCCATCCAGCGAGACCTGGACAGGCTGGAGAGTTGGGCGGGGAAAAATTTAATGAAATATAACAAGGGCAAGTGTAGAGTCTTACATCTGGGCAGGAACAACCCCAGGTTCCAGTATAGGTTGGGGAATGACCTGTTACAGAGCAGTGTAGGGGAAAGGGACCTGGGGGTCCTGGTGGACAGCAGGATGACCATGAGCCAGCACTGTGCCCTTGTGGCCAAGAAGGCCAATGGCATCCTGGGGTGTATTAGAAGGGGGGTGGTTAGTAGGTCAAGAGAGGTTCTCCTTCCCCTCTTCTCTGCCCTGGTGAGACCTCATCTGGAATATTGTGTCCAGTTCTGGGCCCCTCAGTTCAGGAAGGACAGGGAACTGCTGGAGAGAGTCCAGTGCAGGGCAACAAAGATGATTATGGGAGTGGAGCATCTCCCTTGTGAGGAAAGGCTGAGGGAGCTGGGTCTCTTTAGCTTGGAGAAGACTGAGGGGTGCCCTCATTAATGTTTATAAATATGTAAAGGGTGAGTGTCACGAGGATGGAGCCAGGCTCTTCTTGGTGACAACCAATGATAGGACAAGGGGCAATGGGTACAAACTGGAACATGGGAGGTTCCACTTAAATTTGAGAAGAAACTTCTTCACAGTGAGGGTGACAGAACACTGGAACAGGCTGCCCAGGGAGGTTGTGGATTCTCCTTCTCTGGAGACATTCAAAACCTGCCTGGACACCTTCCCGTGTAACCTCATCTAGGTGTTCCTGCTTCAGTGGGGGGATTGGACTAGATGATCTTTTGAGGTCCCTTCCAATCCCTAACATTCTGTGATTCTGTGATTTAATTTTCCTTTGGTGACTGCAGTAGTTTTTAAAGTGATCTGTTCAGCTTTGAACATACTTTTAAAACAGCTACTGCGCATTAGAACCAGGCACGTACATCTTCGTCACATTTTATTGTAAATAGAACTGAAACCCTTGTCTCTTTTATAAACCTCTTATTTCAGATTTATTAATTTGCAGTGACACATTTGTGTGATTTTAGACATAAATTAACAGCATCTCTATTATTTAATTTCAGATATATTAAAATCGTTTGTTATATATAGTAATTTAGTTGAAATGCTAAACATGGTGAGCAGGACAACATTTCTATTTTATTCAGGCCTGAAATAAATCCCATCTGAAGTTATTGCATATTACAATGAGATTTTTCTGAAGTGACTTCAACAAAGAAATATTTTTAAATACACTCATTTTAATTTTAAATTGATTTACGTTTAAGGTATCATCCCATTATGCCATACCAAATGAAACAAAAAAAATCAGGCACTTTTTTTTAATATCTTGCTATATTCTGGGAGAGGGGGTAAAGGCACAAATACATTAGTCTTATGCCTGACTTTTCTTTGCAACTTACAATCAGTATGGACAACTCGGGCAGAGTATGGGAAGTTCAACTAATTAAACAGGAAGGTTTTGCTGATGCTGACTACTAGCATCAAGTAGATGAACTCTAGAGCACTGTGCCGAACAGTTACACAGGCCAGTAATTGCTAGAGCTAGGCAAGATATAAAAATGAATGAGAAGAAAGCCATTCTGCAGGTGATGCTGAGAATAGGCGTCTTAGCTCCCACAGTTGCCTGAAAAAATTCAGAGTAACAGACTGACCTAGGATAATGTCTAACATCTCCATGTGTGAATATACATAGCGAACGTAAGTGCATTAGTCTTTTGAAATCCACAACCTTGTGTCTATGTGTCTCGGTTGTGAATCATTTTACATGACCACAGACTAGACAGTAAGCCAGATTCCTTTTCTTCTTGAAACTGTTCCAATTTCTGCACACTGTACTGAGATGCAATTTCCTTACTGCAGAGATATTAATATTTTGTCATTTCATCTAATCAGTTCTTCCCATTTACTGCTTCTAAAGCAGATGTGAAATACAACCACATAATTGCCATGCAAAAATGAGTATACCTTTACTGATAGAAATGGTGATGGCCAGGCATAAAGTTGATGTCAAGTTAGTCTGTGGCTGACAGGCAAATGACAGATAAAGAGAATCAGTGTTGACTGGAAGACATGATATACAAATAAGCTGTGTTCCTAGAAGCTCCCTCTGCAGTCTTTCTAACTGAACTCTTTCCTCACTTGCAAGCACAGGGAAAGCTTCAGCTCAAGAGAAGACAGCTAAGTGACTATTTTTTTCATTGCTGCATTGCTGTCCCTAACCCATCACACACACATTGTTGAAACCAATGACCTCTACCAGAAAGACTCCTGGGTTTCTGAAGCAGCAGATGAGCACCTATTTCAGATGAGTCACATAGTTCAGATGAGTACCACCCTCAGCTTCTTGCAGTAGGCACTGGCTACAACCCTTCATGCCTTGGATAATTTCTCAGTCTGGTTTCACTACACATTGTCAATCTGCCTCCATCACCACAACTGATTTCTGTTGTAGCTGAAACTATTACAAGTGGTTCCTTCCAACATTTTTTCAAAATGTCTCTTAGAGTATGGAGAAATAATGCAAAGAATAGTCTTCAGTAATTTACTGTAATTCATTCACTTAAGTATGCTGTGTGCATTGCCGGCTACCTACTGCCCTTGCAGGGAAAGCATTGCACTGTATATGTGAGCTTCGATTTCTAGGAATTAGCTTAGGGCACATATGCCTCTTACAAGGTGGATTTTACCACACTTCACACAAATAACCTGCTACATATCACATAACAATCTACTAGAGAGACAGCAAATATGAAAAGTCCTCCAATACTTGCTTACTTCGCTGATAGGGAATTCTTGCAGATATCTGCTTAGTTATTCCTACATTGAAGGTAATTTCAGGCACTGAATTTCTGGCTTTACTTTGACCACTTCAGACAGCATAAAAAGGCATCTTAAGTACAGTTTAGCTCCTGTGGTGAGCACAGCTGCCTGGATATCACAATCACATGCAGGACTTTCTACATCTGCTAAAATTCTACATTGCAAATTCTCAAAGCTACTACATCGGCTTTCCAGGTGCTTCCATTTGAAAAGTCAATCCCTAACCTGCGTGAAAAAGGAAATGGAAATTCTGAAAAGAAACTTTTTCCAACATCATAAAACTTCAGTTGCCAGCCACTCAATAAAAATGAATTCCAAACTTGTGTCCTGCAGATGTTGATTACTGCTTTGTCTCTCTATGTAGTAAAAAAACTCTAATTGCTTCCTTTTCACTGATCTCAGAATGTGTGACTTTCCTGCAAGAACTATTAAATAGAAACAATGTGCAGCACCACCCAATAAACCCAAAATAACTTAATATATTCACCTTTTTTCTTCACTTTACACCAATATATGCTTTGATTTTTGAAGTCAAATTTTATCTACTGATTCCTACTGTACTCTGCTATATGAATGTTGAGTTTGAAATCACTGTTGATTGTTGTAACTTTTCAGTTGAAGTCTGGACATACAATACCTTACAAAGTACAGAAACACACTGTTAATATATAATCCTAATTTTCAAGTTACCTTAACAGTTTGCATGTTCTTTCCAAACTTTGATGAAAATTGTACATAAAATTTTCGAAATGATTGCATTATTATACCTCAAGAATATGAATTGTGCCTTTTCTATAAACAATGTGACCTTTCCATAGAGATTCTAAACTTCTGCAAAGCGTACGCTGCAGTATGCAGACCCTGCAAATGAAAAAGGAAAATATTTCATTGGGCTAAAATTTCTGCTTGGAAAGCAATCCAATTTTCTCACAAACAGAAATGCATGTTCTTTAGACTTAACATGGCAGGCCTGGAGATGAGATGTACCTGAAAACCAACAAATGGGTTGATGGTATCTGACAATGGGACGAGCTCTGCCTGGCAAGGACCTGCCCTCCCTGGGGGAAGCAACCCTGACTTCCAGTAAGTCACCAGCCCTTTCTGTGCCCCGACAGTAGTGCACACCCATCCCAAAGATGACACATCTGTTTTAGATATAATCATGCCAAATGAATAAAACAAACTGTTATAGCTACTAGTTCATTTTACATGTATGTTCAAGAGCTGATGCAGTACATCAACAAAGCTCTACCTGTATACACGAGCAAAGACTATTCAAAATTAAGTTGGAGATAGATAACATTCCTGGAGACTCTCTGCACTCCATCACTAGTTATTTCCTTTTCAGTAGGAAAAAAAAAAAAAAAGAAAGACAATTCATTGTGTCTTCTATATTTGCTGGAAGGCTAAATGTTTACTGGACAGATGTTCCTTGGCTTTAATCTACCTCCTGATGATGCTAATAAGGTATTAATCCTGATATCTAATCCTACCACTGCAAAAAGTGGCCAGAGTTCAGGAAAGAGGAGTTTTAGTATACCTATAAAGCTTGCATGTTCATACCCGAAGAATAGTTAAGATGTACAAAGATACATGGACCCATGAGAAAATGGTCCCAACAGCAGAAAGTATGAAAAAAAGTATGTCACGAGGAAAGACTTCACTTTCATATTGCTTTCTTTTCTTAGGAAGTAAGAGACTGATGCTGCATCTATTTCTGTGAGAACAAGTTAGTCTCACAAACTCTCTCTTGCACTTTCTCTCTCCGATTTAAAATTTCTTCAGATCAATTTCATAATACGAGTAGGATGTAATTGCCATCTCTGTGAAGCTTAGGGAAATGCATTAAAAATAAGATTAATATAAACTGAAGCAAACAGACTACTGTTTTCTTTTTACTAGGGCATATAGTGGAGTATTTGTTTTATTTTCTCCTATTTTTCTTGCACCTTTAAGTTCCCCTACTTTCACTGTACCAAATCTTTAGATATGACATTTGAAATTATATTCCCTGGCCACATCTTCCCTGGAGTTGCTACTGAAGAGTCAGAAACCCCATTTTCCAGAAGTTTTCCTGAAAAAAAAAAGAGGTTGATCTGAAAATTACTAAAAATATTTTGCAGAAATTTAGCAGCATTGTTGCAACATAACAGATTAAAACTTGTTAGTTTCACAAGATAAACTATTTTTCCTTTTGATGACCTAATGTATTCTGTGTATTAAAATATCTCTAATACTGTATTGCAAAAGTGTGAAAAGAACTCTGTATTTGTCCAAATATTAAACTTTGAATTTCTGATATTTCTGAAGTTAAATATTTCAGAAATTTAATTTCAAAATTCATTCTAGTTTAACACACAAGAAAACATGAAGCTCTTTTCACCAAGTCTGCCTGCTGCCATCAAGGGATCTAAGTCAATGACAGATACAATTCGAGAACTCTTCACACTCACTTCTTAGTCCCTTATATATGCTTTAGAAAGCAAACAGTCTGCTTGCTCTAAAACCAGCCATCCCTCTTTAATGCCAAAAGAAGTACAGCCATATTCTCACTTCTAGTCTGGTCTCATTCACAGAGCTTAATACCATATCCATTACAGACAACTGCTAAATCAGTGCAGACACTATTCTAATTTCAGGAAAAAAAGTGTTTCACCAAGCTTGTTATTCAATTTCAAAATGATTTAAATTAGCTTTTCAGAACATTTATCAAACAAATTTAAATTAGTCAAGCAAAGATGCTATCTGTCCTTGGCAGTCACAGGAAGTTCAGAAAATCCCGTATCTATATCTATCCTATAGACATCCTGTATCTAATTATCTATACCTGATTTACATAAAAAAGGATAAAATCAGTTTTCTTTGTGATGAATATTTTCCTGGAACACTTCCTACTCTCCCAATGTTGAGATGTTTAACTAACTATGAATATATCAATAATGTACATATTAACAGGTACATATGTAAATAATAGCATATTCAATCATTAAAACTTGAAAATAAACCTTTATTTAATTTGCTTTCACATATTATGTAAACCAGTAAATTATATAATAAGCAATCAATTGATATCATAAGATCCACAAATGATAGCCCATAAATCTCCAAGGTCCTAAGCATGTAAGTCTTGGTGAGGTGTCGTACTCAGAGCAAGAAATGCATCCTCTAATTACTTCAATCAGTGAAAAAGAATGATCTGAAACGACAAGTGTTCATTTACAAATTCTTTTGGCCTGTGACAGTAGTGAGCTCTCCATATCCTGCTGATGGTGAATTGTAACTTAGTTACAAGACCATGTAAGCAGTTTCCATAGAGATTCATAATGGTCCTCTCATTATATACATTTATGTTTACAGCATTTCAGTTGCATTTGTTTTCTATGTATAACTCCTCCACTATGTACAACTTCCACAAGTGTACTATGTATATCTTCCACAAATGCTGGAAACCATCACTGCTGCTCCCAAACTCAGGATCACTTGGCCAGCAGAACTGAAGTAACAAATGCACTGCTATTTGGTAAGGAATAAACTGTCCTTTGAGACAGTGAATACTCTGAAATATCACTGGTTTACAGGCAGGTTCTCATCTGCTGTGAGCTTTTCAGTAAGAGCACTTTGGCTTGACAGATTGGGCAGGGCAGGTCCTCTGATAAACGTAGAGAACAGAAGTA
The DNA here is from genome assembly GCF_036013445.1 of Caloenas nicobarica. Classification (NCBI taxonomy): domain Eukaryota; kingdom Metazoa; phylum Chordata; class Aves; order Columbiformes; family Columbidae; genus Caloenas; species Caloenas nicobarica. Next base: position 41,645,632 of record NC_088284.1, on the reverse strand, counting down.
TCTTCTTGATGATGCTACGCAGAAGAGCAAAGCTGAAGGAAATCCTGAGGCATCTACCCTCAGCCAACACCATCATGAGCTTATGAACAGGTCTCCTTCTTCAGCTTCACAAGTGGGCAAAATCTATATTGACCAAAAGAGAGAAGTGAGTTCCATTTGCCCTCAACATCCCTTCTGCAATCCTTTCCTGATGCAAAAATCACAGGTGAGGCAGTGGTGGTTCAGCATCACACAGCTCTCCACACAAGATAGGACGACAGGCCTTCCCAACTGCACTGTGGGATGTTGCTTCCTATAGATCTACTCCTACATTTATACAGTCCTAAAACTACATTCGGCCATTTGAAGGCAGCCAGAAGGTTGATGTGGCCCCTGGTGAAAATGAGTTTGACACCCCTGCTATAGAATGTGGATGCATTCAGTAGCTGGAAACAGACATGCCACGGAGTACAAGTATGTAAGGCATGACAAAGTGTAAAATGCATGAATTGAGCGTTCTATTGGAATTATGAGGGGGAGAAGAGGAAAATATACCTGTAAAGATTGCTGTCCAAAAGAAATTCACAAAGTACAACTTTCCTAGTGATTCATTCATGGTGAGTATTGAAGCAAATCTAAACTGAGGACTGCTACGGAAGGTAACAGGTTAGACTAAAGAAACTTGACTGTTAGTTTGAGGAGGGACTCATAAAGGGCTGGAAACTAGCCACTGCTGGCAAAACCCACAGCAGTGGCATAGTCATAGTAGAATCAGCACAGAAGAAATACAGACTACACATGGAAAGTCCAATTTATGTGTTATAAATAAGAACAAACACATCATGCACAGTTGGTCCTCACCTCCTTGCAAAAAGTCGTGTAATTTTATATCCATTCTATCTAGTCTGGATATTTAGACTGAACTACACTGATGCAGCAGTACCTGAGTCCCAAAACAGTGCCATACGCATATATGGAGGGAAGAAAAACTGAGTACATTAAACAAACACATTTAATCAAAAGTATAGGTTTAAACTACACGTTAAAAGTAACTGACCGCATAATGGTGTTATATTAGTAGGAAAGATGTGAACTATAACAGTCTCCCATCATAATTTTCAAGAGCTCAATTTTTATGATTGAGATCAGAGGGCTCTCACTCCACATTCCTGTTGTGATGATAAGAGGAAATGCATAGGAGGTATAGAAATTGAGATGGAACAGAGTTCTGACAATTATTTATTGCTGCCTGTGTTATTACATCAGAAGAGAAAAAAAGATAACCCATTAGATCTGATAAAGAAACAGATTCATCATTCTTCTAAACACTTTATCTTTAATAAAACCCCAAATTCTTTTAAAGAAAAGGATATGGTTTAATTTAAAGTTTTAAAAGCTTAATAAGAACCAAAATACATGTGATATAATTCAAAAGCTTCAATTTGAAATAATTTATTTTAATTTTTTTATCAATTTGAATGTAAAGTGATACAGGTAAAACAAAGCAATTTTCAAATGAAGAAATAAAAGGCTATTTCTAAGCTGTCAAAACTAAATACACCATTATTAAGATTTGTTTTCCAATTTCTTTCCCATTTGATAGATCACTAAACTGATCTGTTTCTTCCAGGAAGCTCTGAACTTGAGGAATTCACATTTCATCGGAAAATCCTAGACAGCAGCAGATTTCAAGTGTATTCATAATATTTAAAACAGATTTGCTGAAGAACATGGACATAACATGATCAAAAGAGCAAGACATAATCTCTTCACAGCTCATGCTTTTCCCAGCTTCAACTTCAGCATTTTACTGCTCCTACAGATTATTTTTTTAAATGGCCCTAAGAGGAATTGATTTTCATTTTCTTGATAAAAGCAAACAGAAACTAATCTGAGAATTGCTGGGGTCTTTTGTTTTACTTAATACATCTAGCCAAAACATGTGGTATTTGCATAGTGCTGAGATTATATTTCTGAGAATTTTCTTGAAAATAAGTTGTTCCTCCCCCCACCCAAACTATTAATCTTGTTTACTACAGTATACTTCATAAGGAAGATGGACAACATTGGTATAAATAATGCTAATTTTAAGAAAAACCAGTGTGCTGCCTGTTACGGCACTGAGTTGTACTTCATAGGTAGGCAAGACAATTACATTTTTTAGTGATGTCAATGCACTGAGAATATCCAGAGATGTGTACTACCTTTACAAATATTGACCTAGAGAAAGGAAGGAAGCATCCTGAAAACATTTTACCACAGAAAATAACATGATATTTTACAGCATTCGCTTCCCAAGTGGTAACTATGGTATTTTCTCTTTATAACAATACAGCATCAAAATTTTTAGACATTTTAACAGTAGATACCAATGTCGTCTTAGACATTTAGACTAGACAGTATGTGTTGAGACATAATCTGCTTCTAAATCAGGATATAAGAAACTATGGCCTCAAAATCATTGACTAATTCATTGCAACAACCTCAGGTGCATGAAAAGTTCATTACATCTGTTTTGGAGACAAGATATGGACTGCTGATACTTACCAGAGTTCATGCTACAAGAGACTGATAGGACCCCAGTTAAATGTGCCAACTTCTCTTCCTTTAAATTCTAGACAACCAGTCATTTCCTTCCAAAGATGACAAAGCTGAAATTCACACACATTTTTATTCTTAACTATAAATGAAGATTGCAGGAAATAGTTTCACTGCTATCATTGTATGAGAAAATTTTCCAGTCATGACTAATGTCAACAGCAAACATCCAAGGAGCTTCTATATCTGGATCATGGAGAGTTTGAAAATAAGCATTGTGGGTCCACGACTGCACAGAACTGATTAAAAAAATTTTCAAAAGTGGAAATAACATACCATGGTACAGGACCTGTGGACATACACTCCTCTATGGTACCACAACATGAGGTGATTCCTTTATGACAGCCATAGACAAAGCTTCCTCCTTCCCCCACCAACTTCACCTGTCTCTCCTTGAGGCATGTAGCTTTATTAGGAAGGTGCTAATGCCTCCTGCAAGGTAGAGGAACGACTGAGCCACCTCTCTCAGGATTACTAAAGCAGGTGTCCTAGGGACTCTAATAAATTATACTGTTTTGTTTACCTTTGGTAGCCTTTTCCAGTTTCTTCCTGTAGCCCTGAGTGCTGGAAAAACAGCTGCTTGTTTGAAGGGGGATCTCTAAGGTAAGCCACATTCCTCAAGTACAGAGAAGTGTAAGCCTTTAAACCTGAGGTCATAAACTGGAGCACGAATGACAGGTAAATGATACCTGGTTCTTATACTTGCACAGTGATGTGAACTTGCCCCACCAGGGAAATGGAGCATGATTTGATGATGCTTAATGTGTATATTCCCATCATGCATAAGATAAAAAGTGCAATGCTGTTTCATGTAAAGAGTCTGTAACAGAACAAGTTTCAGTTACAGTATTAGTGGTTCCTGGAACAAGGGAAAAGAGTTTGAAATTCGGACACCCATGGTATGCCTCATAAGGCTTCCCCTTTAAACCCTTCACCAACTTCACAGCCCTCTTCTGGACACTGTCCAGTAGCTTTATATCCTTTTTATAAAGTGGCACAATAAAAGAAGCATTTTGCCTGCCAATCAAGAAAGGAAACCTCAAAGACTAATTATTCATAATTAGACTGGTTATTAAACTGTCAGGAATCAGGAGGTTGGTTTCCCAGATTTAGACCTTCTAATTAAAGGAATAAGGAATACTGAGCATTAGTAAACTATTTGGCCTGACAAGCCAATCCAAAAGGGTATGTAACTCCCTGGCCCCCTTTTTCCCCTCTAATGACAAAGAAATTACTTAAATAAATGCTTTGACAACATAAACTGTCAACTACTGTTAAAATGCTTCATGCTAAACTTAACAATTGCTGGCACATGTTGAATACCCAGTCAGGCTCACTCTGTGTACCAGCTGCTTTATAATGTAATCAGAGACTGATGAATTGTGTTCACTGAGAAATTCAAAACAGATGCCTTGGCTACAATGTTGAATATAATAAAACCTGAGTTTGGAGTGAATGACACATTTTAGAATAATAGAATCATAGGATGGTTTGGGTTGGAAGGGACCTTCTAAAGGTCATCTAGTACAACCTCCTCTGCAATGAGTAGGGACAACTTTGAGTGGATCAGGTTGCTGAGAGCCCTGTCCAACCTGACCTTAACCTCTCTGGGCAACTTATGCCAGTGTTTCACCACCCCCATAGGATTTTTTTTTCCTTATATCTAGCCTGAATCTAACCTCTTTTAGTTTAAAACCATTACCCCTTGTCCTGTCATTACAGGCCCTATTAAAACATCTGTCCCCATCTTTTTTATAAGCCCCCTTTAACTATTGAAAGACCACAATAATATCTCACTGGAGCCTTCTCTTCTCCAGCCTAAACAACCCCAACTCTCTCAGCCTGTTCTCATAGAAGAGGTGTTCCAGCCCTCTGATCATTTTTGTGGCCGTCCTCTGGCCTCTCTCCAACAGGTCCATGTCTTTCCTGTACTGAGGGCTCCAGAGCTGGATGCAGGACTCCAGGTGGGGTCTCACCAGAGCAGAGCAGAAGGGCAGAATCACCTTCCTTGACCTGCTGCTCCTGCTCCTCTTGATGCAGCCCAGGATACAGTTGGTTTTCTGGCCTGCAAGCACACATTGCCAACTCATGTCATCCACCAGTTTCCCCAAATCCTTTTGCAAAGGGCTGCTCTCAATGCCTTCATCCTCCAGCTTGTATCAATACTGGGTGTTGCCCCAAACTACATGCAGGACCTTGCATTTGTGCTTGTTGAACCTCATGAGGTTCACATGGGCACACTTCTCAAGCTTGTCCAGGTCCTTTTGAATGGCATCCCGTACCCAAGTGTGTCTATTGCACCACTCAGCTTAGTGTCATCTGTGAATATGCTGAGAGTGCACTCAGTCCCATTATAGATGTTATTGATGAAGATATTAAATTGTGCTGGTCTGAATATGGACCCCCGAGGGACACCACTAGTCACTGACCTCCATTTGGACACCAAACTGTCGACCACTACTCTCTGGTTGCAACCATCCAACCAGTTCCTTGTCCATCAATAACTCCATCCATCAAATCCATATCTCTGCAATTTAGAAAGAAGGATGTTGTTAGGGACCATATCAAAGGCCTTAGAGTATTCCAGATACATTACATCTATAGCTCTGCCCTTGTCCACTGATGTAATCACTCCATCATAGAAGGCCACTAGGTTGGTCAGGCAAGACTTGCCCTTGGTGAAGCACCTTTTATGAAAGTATTACATGATACACAGAAGTAATACAGAATGGAAACATAGAGTCTGTGCACTGCACGCAGTGCCAGTCAGAAACCTGAACTAACCCCATTATGACTCGCCCTAACTATGAAAGAATATTTCCGATAACTCAGTGTTCCGGTAACTTTATGTTCTTGTCTTGTGCTATACTCATGTTCATCTACTGCAATCACATTTTACTGCTAAATATTGTTTCTCTCTATTCATTAGGGTACAAGGCCTTCTGAACAAGATGTCTTTTCCCTGAACTCAAGATGATTTTTATTTCTCAGCATCCTGAACAAGATTATCATCTGCCATTTGCACATGAATCAGTCATTCTTGTGATTATCAAGATAATAGATGTAGACAATATCTTGTGCCTCCAGTAGACCTCTATTTTTCCACAATGAACCAACTTCAAGTTTTACTAAAAGAAAGACAAAGCATGGACACAATCATATATCAGAACCATATGATCTAGAGAACAAGCTTCTTTAAAATATCCAACAATATAGCATGTCTTGGAAATTAATCCAATTCATCTATACAAATGACATCTCATAGAAGAATTCATTGCCAAAACGACAGTTCTATTTGATTAGCATGGAATTTATTTTGTGTGTGCTTAGAGATGTAGCTAGAATGCTTGTGAAATGCTTTACTCTCCACCAAACCTCAAACCTAGTCATGGCTTTAATTTCATCTACAGAATTAGTTCCAGAACATCTACATTAATCATATCGTCACTGAATTTTCTAAGGTTAACTGAGAAAGTTCAAATTTGAATGTATATAATAGCTCCTCATTATTCAGGAAATTTTAGTTAGGGTCTTAGTGCAGAATACCTAGGAATTTGTAGACAAGATACAAGGACTTTTTCTTTTTTTTTCTGTTATTAATTTTCCATTCTCTACTCAGCCATCACTTCGGTGATTTTCTTCCTCCATGGCCTGATATTGGATTTCACCCAAATGGTAGAATTTTGACCCATATGCATATGTTTGGTGCCTTGTTTGGTGATGATATTAGAGAATATCCTCAGCCAATAAACTCTAATTCTAATTTTCATGAATACTAAAGGACAAAGAAGTCAAGAAGCTTTCACAGGGTCACCTGCTCCTCATCAGATCAGGTAAAATCAGATCAGGATCAGTATATCTGCTACACCATTGTGTGCCTTCTTTGTCTGAATGCAGCTATTAAACTTGATGCACCACTCTTGAAGTTGAAATATTTGTTGTCTGTTTCCTTCATTAATTGCTTTAGGTGCACTTTTGTGAGCACTTTTTGTAAGTACTAAATAGTCGTAATAGTAATCCTGTGTAACTGGTCTTCATTTGAACCGCTGCAAATAGCACTACCTGGTTCATACTTTTGAAGTGCTCCATAAACTCTTAGCAGACAGAATTTCAAGCTATCAATCAGTTTAAGGAAATGTAACCTCCCTTTCATAACAACATAATGAAGGCCTGCAGTAAGCCAACAAAACTGCCAGTAGATTTCAGCAAATAAAACACTTGAAAGTGAAAAACAGATCTTGTTTTTTACTCTAGAGAAACCAGCGCATCAAGTGTTAGTTTAAAGACAAACAAAGAAATAGCATAAAAAAATACTTGAGAGTGATTGTTTTTGCAGCCTGAACAACTTAAACAAAGTTTTCAAATATTTTACAGATCTTGATTTGGGAGGAGAACAAATTCCAAACAAAACAAAGAAGGAATTCTTTTATATTTGTGTTTATAAAAAACAGTGACTTCTTTCTACTGGTGTTGAGAGAACATTACAATATAACAATGTAACATAATAAGGAATATATTTTGGAGTACATTTTCTAAAAAACAATAATAGATTTTTTTCTCTAAACAGTTATCTGTCACTACATCATCATAAACAGATACACCATCTGCTTTATTAAAAATGGAAAACTCTCTATTAACTTCACTGAAAGAAAAATTTTGTTTCAAGAATCTGTTGAGTTGGTAAGTACACTGAGGCTGAGCACACTCCACATACTCAAAGCAAAACTAGGTTTCACTCCTGTAATTCCCAAAAGACTTTCTGAGCATTGAAAAAGATGCTTGTTATTGATCAAAGACCACTAGGAGGACAGAGAACATCAGAGTAAGACATTTCTAGACATATTTCTTCTCTGTGCTCTGTACTTTGTTGACAGAAACAAATAGAAAAGTTCCCATTGACTTGAGATGGTGATGAGAGCTCCTGTCAATACAGACTGACCTGGGACAAGAGGAAGCCTTGAAAAACTCCATACGAAGGAGATGCTTTCTTGGTATCTACAGAGGCACATCAGGTCATAAAGTGTAAGTCTTGGGAACTATCATTTCAGATCATCGAATGAATGGAATATACAAGCAGAATAATGAATTATTCAACAGTCTTAAGCATGTGTCAACATAATTCAAAATTCTGAAGAATACTAGAATGTGCAGTCATTCAGCATTACTCTCACTAACAAATTAATTGCCTAGAGGCCGTGGATTTACAGAACTTAGTATGGTATGTTAGCACAGATTTATAGTCACTCCTACAACCTTTAAGCCAGTGATTTATTATCAAAATCTCTGTGGGAAGTGCTTATGGAAGACACAAAAAGCATTTAAGTACTTTTTCTAGGAAAAAAATACCTGTATATTGCTAAGGCATGAACAATATTCAAACAACCCGAATTTAAATGAGATCATGTCCAAGTATATCAGAGCTACAGTAGTATATAATAAAAAAAATTCATGGGACAACAAAAGTTATTTTATTTTCAAATTTCCTCTTCTAAATGCTGATTGTTTCCCTAAATCACTGCCTTCAGCACCAAGCCTCAGCAGCTCTGTCAGCATGTTTATTGCTTCCATCATCATGCTGAGAAAAACTGGAGAACCACAATTTTTTGAGAGAGATAATCTTGTCCATATGAATGAAAATCGAATGTTATCCTCCAAAAGAAATGGTTGTTTATGGGCAGTGTAGGTCTTTAGTCCTCTGTGAATTGGCATGCAACATTTAGCTCCCTTTAATCTCTTCTTCCATATTTTTTATTAGCTCAGTATGTCAAGGTGGACAGACAGCACTGCCCAAACACAATTCTTGTCAATCACTGCAATTCCATCTCTCTCAAGCAAAACAGTATGCTGCTGAATATTTAAAAGATCTCAATTTATCCTTGGATTGGGATAGCAATCCAAAAAAATGCAAGGAAAGAGTTATGATCAGTCTAAGAGAGATAAATTGTAATACTACCTTATGGGAAGATAGGGATCTCTTTTAGGACTATTCATGTAGTAAAATGGCCACGAGTCTGAGGTTCCTTAGGTTGTGAATGCTAGTTCCAGAGAAGACAGGATCCTATATTTCATGGATTTATACTAAGCTTCAGTGACATTTGAAAACTGTACCTACTTTGATTTGTTCATGTATGATCTAGGGGTAGCATATGGCATAGATTCATGAATCTCAACTGGAAAAAAAATCCTACTATGGTCAGAAAAACTACCACAATTTCATGCAGACTTGGTGCACATACCACAACATTTTTTGCAAACTAAACTATTGCTCGCAAAGTAAAATTTCTAATCTTCATGTTTAAAAAATTAATTTGTGATGCAAACCAATTGTGAGCTGGTATAGACTTATTATTACTACAAACAGGCTGGAAAATACTGTTCTAAGATGTAATGTGCCTGGCTTCTCTTCAGCGTGAAACCTGTGAAACCTGAGGCTTTAACAACTTCACTGCTGATTTGTTAAGAAGGGGTAAAGAAAATGGAATGGTTAATGTACCAGCATGGCAACTGGATGAGTAGAAGAAAAGGGGTAAAGGATGTCACTGAAAAGGAAGGAGGAGGGTTGGGGGTTGGGTAGGCCAGAAGCCTGTTCTTGCTCTGCCTGCAGACCCACAGCTTCAGCACAAGCACGGTGCCATGGTCACTGGTGAGGATGGGCCCCCAGCAGGGGGTGAATTCCTCACCAGGGGATGAATTCTCCACCAGGGAATTCATCAGGACCAGCTGAGAATGAATTTAATGTCTGCAGGAAAGAGGAAGGTCATGGGACAGCGGTAGGAAACTCCCTCCTGCAGAGGCCAGAGACACCAACCTGCTGATCCCAGATCGGATCTCAGGAGACCTGTTGCTTGCTGGTGACCCCAATTTCATACCTTCATTGAAAGACCATATTAGCAGATTGTGTGGAGTGCACTCCCAGCAGCCTTGTGGATCACAGCAAACTGTGGTGAGCAGCGAGTAGAGCTGCCATTTCCGGGGACTTTGACAGGCCGTAGAAACAGAGTGGCTTGAAGGTCGTTCCGTGCCCTGGCGAAATGCCCTAACCACTGTAGGGTTTGGGGTTTTTTAAAACTTTTTCTTGACAGGAAAATTGTATACAGGTTCCTTACTCCAAATGACAGTGCAAGACTAGCAGTCCTAATAAACAAGTCCGTTTAAGCGGATTCCTGAATATTCTTTCTTGCTGACCATTTGAATGATTTGTATTGGAAGTCAGTAAAACTATATCATACTCTAAGAATGCTACCTACTACCAGTTAAATACAGCTAGCATTTTGGAGGTTCAAGCCTTCCGGACAGTTTTAGCTGCATATCATGCTAAGTAAGCTTGAGGTAATAAACAGCCACCTAAGAGTCATAAATGTATTTGTCAAGGGTTAGAGTAGCAAATGAAGAATCATACGTATTACTCCACCATTAAAATTTTTGTAAAAAAACATATAGCGCACAGTTGATGCAGTTTCATTTTGTCAGCTTTCCTTTGTCACTTGGAAAGAAGTCACTGAATATACTTTGTTAGAGAGAAAATAATTCCGAATCTAGTTTTGTGTGATGGCTTCTTCAAAGGGAGAAAAAAGCCCAACATCTCTTTCAATGTTCATCAGAAAAGACACAACAGAAGCTGAAAATGGTACATAGTTAAATAACTGTCTGTTGTAATGATGTTGCAATCATCATCTGTCTCCATTTTCCTCCCACTCTGTATAATTAGATATAATTGCACATACATACATTTGTGATTGAACTGCTGAATAGAAACATTTGCTGTTTGATTATCTTCCATGTTGCTGCACATAACATTTGAAATACTGCATTTTATCTGAGCATTTTAAAATAGGTGAACAAATACTTCAGAACATCGAAGCTCAACAGCTATTTTTTACAGTTGGTTTATCATTGAAGTAAGGTTTTCAGTGCCAGTTTCACATTGTCGATAATATTAGTGTCATCAGTTTAAGTGTTATTCCCACTAATGTGCTTGGTAGTGACCCAAGTGTAGGTAATAATATATATATATTAATTGAAGGAATGTACAGTTACTGTTGCTTAACTCATCTTTACAAAACTCAATGGTAGAAAAAATTTTGTTCATTAAACATATGACAGTGTAGTCACTAATACTTGAAGCTATGAGATAGACTTACACCACAGGAGCATTAAATATTAATCCTCCTGGTTTCAATGAGAGGAAATAAAAATATATTTGAATTTTGTAGCTAGACCACACAACTAGTGATTCTGCTGTCAGAATTCAGAGATCCTTCTAATCTGACCTTCTGCTGAGCTTGCTGAAAATTTTGAATTTCGCAAGTTGCCTATTATTTTTACTCTATCAGAAGTCATCACATATATTTTCAATATACATAGCAGTAAAGTGACAACAGAAACCAAGTTGCCCATAGAAGTAAGCTACAGGAGATGGCCCTCCTTAGAGCCATAAAGGGTCTTGCAGGATGGTGCTGCCAATGACACACTATGTAATTCATACTAAATGATTTTCAGTGGCAATAATGGCCAGTGCTCAGCTTGAACAGTGCAATTCGTTACATTGTATTTACCAAACGTTGTTCCCCCACCAAAACAATACATTGTTAGGAGCATGAGTAAATGCATCTCTTCTCTGCTTATAGTGGCCTTCAATAACAAAGGAGACAAAAGAGCCAGCTCCATTTTACAGAGGTTCAGTAGAAGGAAGACTACAGACCTTTCCTTGTGTGAGCAAGTAGGAACAAAGATTCAAGTACATATCATGCAGGACCACTGACATAACTCTTAGCACAGCTCTGAGCGTTAAGGCACTCAAGTCTATTTACTGGCCTGAGGATTTTAGATAATTATAAAAGCCTAAACCTTTTATTTATTTTAAAATCAATTTCAATGGATTTTAATATCATTACAGCTTTGTAATTCTCTAGGCACAGCTACAGTCTTAAATTTTAACAAGGCTGTAGCCAACTTTCTGCTAATGAAGATGCTCTCTTTATAACAAAAACCTCAAAAATGTGTGTATACATTCCAAGATTAGCTGATGATGACTACAGGAAGTCTTTTTTCCTAATCCTGCAATACTCAAAAGTTAAATTCCCTAATCTCTTTCATTACATTTTACTGAACCACAGTGCTCCAGCTCTGGAGTCTGCACTCTCTGAGCAGTATCTGTCTTCTCCTGTTCGTTAATTACTCTCTGCCTTCAGCCCTCTTGTCTCATCAGCCTACTCCTGATGGAGTCCTTCCTTCCTTGGACTTTCGCAGCCATGCTCCTTGGCTTTAACCTACCTCCTGATGGTATTTTTTGTCCTCTGTATATAAAGCTGTTGAAGAAAAAGACAGTGTGAGGCTGAAATAAATAGATAAATAGCCCTCCCATTTCAAGTGGCCATTTAGCAAACTAGTTATTTTTCTCAACCATGTTGTAGCAGGCTAGCTAGCAAGCACATTTTTAATGTAATGTACTTATGCTACCCTGCATGCACGAAGTAGCAGGGAGAAAAACTGACTTTTCTTCCTGCTCCTAAGATGAGGAGTGAAGCAGTAGAGGATAGCATGTGCGTAAGAAAGGAAGAATGGAGGTAATCAATTTAGCACAGTAGCCTTGCAAATCCTCCTCCTAAAAGAACATTATTGAAATAGACTCCCTGAAAACATGCCATAGACCTTATTTGAATTGAATATGAACACGGAAACCTTCAACATATTCAGATGTTCTAAAACGATAAATCATGTTTAATGGCCTCAAAACCAAACATTTTCAGATCAGAGTAGGGCAGCATATCATGAAGGGAAAAAGGAAAGTAACACTGCACAGCTGAGTTCCAAGCAAGGTGGGTATCAAAATCTGTACAGACCTCTACTATGGGTGGCCCATCTCCCCTTTTCCAGGGATCAGCCTGGACTCATTTTACTTGTGGGAAGTATCGTAGTTTAGCCCCAGTGCAGCCCCAGCCAGCAGCTAAAACCACGTGACACTCACTCACCCTTCCCCTGCCCCTGGTGGGATGGGGAGGAGAACCAGAAAACAAAGGTAAAATTCATGGGTTGGAATAAAAACAGTTTAAAAGAACAGCAAATTAAAAAAAAAAAAAAAGAACAAACAGTAACAACAACAATAATGGAAGAATCTACAAAGCAACGGACACACAGTGCAACCTTACCATGTGGTGGTCCCACCGTGGCAGCGTGCCCCCCGAAGGACAAACCACCAAACCATGTGGTTGAGAGACAGAGACACAGAGAGAGACACACAGAGAGACAGAGAGTCAGAGACACAGAGAGACAGAGAGTCAGAGACACAGAGACAAAGAAACAGAGAGAGACAAACAGACAGACAAAGAGACAGGGGAACAGAGACTGGACCCCGGCCCACCCTCTTTGTAACTGAGCATGACTTTATATGGTATGGAATAGCCACTTTGGCTAGTTCTGGGTCAACTGTCCTGGCAGTGTAGAAATTAAATCTATCTTGGCTGACCCAGGACAGGAAGTCATCAGGAATATTCTGGATGTGCATGGTATGCCAGTAGGCCCCATACTGAGTGGCCAATAGGAAAAACTTGCAAGTTAAATTAGGAAGTGCAATATATCCAAAGCAAAATGGTTAATGAAGCAGTAGAATACTGTGACCCCCTACTGGCACTAATAAATTTGAGACTTCTATAGCGTATTTCATATGAAGAGACACTGATCATAACTTGTTATCTTGTGAACGCTTTAATTTGAACCACAGATTGACTGCAATTTTTAAAAATTTAAATCTGCCTGGAGTGCAGACTTTCTTCATAGTAAGCATGAAAACACAAAGGGATTTTGATTATACTAGATTTTGATGACATAGGGGCCCATGGCAATAAGAAGGCTGTGAGCTATTTGGTTCCTTAAACAAGATCGAGCCAGAAAATTCTTTGAACCTGGACTTTTCTAAAGTACAGAAAGCAGGACAACTTTCCATCTCTTTGGAAACATTTACATCATGAGCTTCTGTTAAATACCCCTTGAGTATATACAGACTTTTCTGTCATCAGTTTAGCTTCTCACATCTGTATGATCATAAAGCACATTCATTGCTACCTGTCAGATGTCTTTGAATTAACGATAAATCTCAGTCATCATTCAGACTTAGCGAGGCATAGCAACGTATTTCACAATCCCATGTGAAGGTGGTGCAGAAACTGAAAGGTAGAAAGCCTGTGTGATAATAGACGCCAAAATAAAAACAAAGGAAAACAAATTAGCCTATTTTTGAGCTGATTCTAGCTTTTAGCAACAATAAGAGCAGGAGTTGATGTAAAAATTCAAGGTAGCAACAGGACAATCTTCCTGAAGGATAAGCTTCAAATGAAATCTGAACTTTCTCTCTTCTTTTGAGCATGGAAGTCACCATGAAGTTACAGGATGGTCCACTCTTCAGATACGACACACATCTGTTAAGAGTTTACATTTTCCCCTAAGTCATGAGTTCTTTCACAATACCTTCACTACAGATTGTCTTTAAAAACGGAAGAATAGCTGTCATGACATCAGGTACCTGAAATATCTGAAGAAGCTTTGGTTTCCAGAATGTCCTAGGACAATGAATTCTGCAGTTCAGCAATGGAAGAACTTTGTGTAAACTCTGATGAGAATTTAGTATAGTCACCTATTGTGCATGCTTTTATAAGGTTTCCATTTTTTTAATAGGTAATCCCCCTATGTACATTCCTTTTTATTTATCAATATCTAAGTTAATCAGTTATTTTATTACTTTATCATTTGCTATTGTGAGATCCTTTCACAACATCATTTTCGTGGACCTTACACAGGTAATAACAAAATCTTCAGATGAGAGGGCAGATACAAATGCATTAACTTGTCCTGATGAAATGTCAACTCTTATACAAGCACTCTTTAAAGTTCAGCTGAAAGTGCTTAAGTTCTTACACTCTAAATCTGACAAATTTAGATTTCTATTCCCCAGTTCACCACCTCTGATCAATTCCAGAATTACTTTAAGAAATCTTTTGAGTAAACAGTATAATTGTTTTTCTATCTTCTTCCTTCCCTCACACTTTTTATGTGCAATTAAGCATTTTGTTGTTGTTTGCCATTTATTTCACAGCTGACAGATGTCTAGCCAAAACTGCCCCATATAATCAATGTTTACATTCAAGAAAAATAAGAATCTCAAACACTGTTGGCCTTTTTTATCTGAATACAGTACCAATATGATACACTAATCAATATTCAAAGTGTTCATCTTTCAGACACTGCCTCACAGCATACACTGTGTGTTTTAAAGACAATATTGGTTTATACGGTTACCTTCAAAAGGTTCTCCTATATGAAGGGCAGCAAAATATAGCCCATTTGATAGTAATTTCAGCATCCAGTTAAGTGTGTGGATTACATAATAAGAATAAATGTGAACAAGATGTAAACCCCCTGTGAACAGAAGGCCTTTTGGTCACGACTAAGTAGGATATTGAAAACTCTAGTTTATGGGCAGTACTTCTGTAGGTTAAAAATTAAGATGAATGTCACAGAAATTAAACTAAGTTCTTGGCAATTTTGTGCTAAGAATTTCATCATCATGTTGAACATTCCTCTCCTTTAGGTGATTCATATATTGTAGTGTGCTGGCACTATACTAATACAAAAGAAAAAGGAATCTCATAGACGTAGAAAGGAAAGTTACTGAAATAAGTCCAAGACTCAAATGGAAAAATTATTTTTAAAAATTTAGATAATGAAAAGTAAATTGAGAGTGTCAAGACCTAAAATGGCACAACTATGGGTCAGACCATTAAAGAACACATGTGAACAAATTTTTTAAAATGGCAAGCCTTTTTCTATTCATTAAACATATTTGATTTAAATGGTCAAGTTTCACCTCCAACGTGCTCTGGCAGTTCATTTATTTTCAAAGACAAAGTAGGAGTATCTCAGTCTCAGTGAAAACGCAGCTGAAGCTTAAAGCAATCATATTTTTAGACAACTAGTTTTACCAACAGTATGCCATCCATTCAAAAAAAAAAAGCATATTTGAGTATTTTAATCCCAAATGACCCCATTTTTGCAGCAAACATCCCTGAAAAACAGAATATTTTTGCAAGTCATAGGGTCAGAACAAGGAATTAGGAGGAAACCTGTCAATACAATTGAAGATAGCATCTGCTCTCCATAGATATTTTCCAAGGGATATTTTCCATATCCCTTAAATGGTCCTTTATCAATCTCAGGGAAGTTGGAAGCACCCATCAGATGTTCTTCTCTAACAAGACAAGATTCCATGCTCAGCAAGTCATTGGCATCTTTGTTGCAACCGTTTGGTGTACAGTTTTGTGGAAAACATTTATTGTTTCATTCTTTGCCATAATTGATTTTCATGTCTCTGAAATACCAGTCCTGAAGGTCTGTGCAAAAATGAAAACAATGAGATCTTACTTGTCTGGATGACCTCTCTCAACAGCAGCATCACTCACTTCTGTCAGACTAGAACTTCCAATGTCAGGACTGTCTCCTGCTAGCTGCTCCTGAGGTGTGCATGCTACAAAACCTGAGCTCTTCAGAGCTCAGTCCCTAACAGTCCCCAGGAAGGACATGAACACACCTAGTGATACAGGGCAAGACTCAAGAGTCACCAAGTGGTCAGGGGTTCCTCAGAGCTTCCCCCTAGTGGGAAGTATATATGCCCCTTTCCAGCATATATCAGGACACTGCTCTTATATTTAAGGACACTTTATCCAAATAAAAAACACTCAGTAAAAAATATAAATTTCAATGAATCATCATGATCATGTGGAAAAATTCTTTGTCCAGGTTCTCCCATGATTTCCCCTTAGGTAGTGCAAATGGGCAACAGAATGTGTGTAGTTCGCAGGGGGAAGGGTGTTGTTTTGTTTCACTTTTTCTTAACTCCTGGCACTGATCTGATGATCTGCTGATAATGCTGCTGCAGGAGAAAAACACATAGCAGAAGTATAAAGCATGCCAGCAGTCCTCACTTAATATCACATAGGAGCTGACAAGGAGCTAGTAGAATTCATTTTCTTGTACTTAAGGGAGAACTTCTGTTGCTTTAATAACCTGCAGATCTTGGCTCCTTAGTCATTACAAAGACAGTGAAAAGACATGACCACTTTTTCCCAAAACCCTTCAGGAAGTTTATGTTGAGTGAGGCTGAGAATATGGTGCATGAATTCAGTCATTCAATCCATTACTTAAGCATATGAAGAAGTTATTGTGGTTCTGCTACTGTTTTAGAAAAGAACCTTGTACTCACATCTGTGATGTGCCAGCCATACCTTCTGTAAACTATAGACTTCTAACCTGAATGATGCAAGAGTTACTTTTTAGATGGCTGTAGGGTCTTTAAAATCCATAAAATGCAATTATTTATGCTACAGCCTAACTAGTTATATATTATTTGACATACAGTATAGCCAACTTCTCTTAAAATCTGATAAGTATTTATGCTCTAAAGAAGTTTATAGAGGAGTTCGCTAAAGTTGTAAGTAGAAGCACAGTAATGATTGTATATTGAAATAGCCTAATAAACAGCTTGGAGCAAAGACAGCTGCCAGCAGCCTATCTGTCAGTGCTATCTATAATGACTTAGCTTCATTATTGCATTTCTGGTTTACTGCCATGGTAGAGAACACAAATTTACAGATCCATACCTTCGTTCAATTATCCGTGCAATTTAGCTTCACTAGAGATTGTCCTGTGCTTTATACTGATGCAACGTATTGTTATGATTACCTGGTTAAGAATTTACTTGGTGTGTTCATAAATTCAGCCCACCATTCGCAACTGCTTTTCAAAAAAAAAAAAAAGACCCAAGGTTCAGTACTTGTGTGTTAATATTTCTCCCGACACATACCTTCTTATTTTAATTACAAAGTCTTTGGCTCATTTCCAGTTGATAAATGAAACCACTACTAATAAGAGATTGTTTAGATTCTACTTAGGCTCTTTTATTTTCTTAGCAGGTGATTCGGTACCAATTCATCTCAAGTGTAGTTCAGTGCTTTTAATTCAGTGGTTTCTGTGATCCCTGGGTACACTGACATTTCAGCTTGTTACATTTTGCAGTACATTCAAGAGCATCACTGCACATTAATGTAAGATCAGTATCATCTTCATATATCTATTATTATTTCAGTAGGAGGTATTTCAACATACACTGTTGGCTCTGAAGCTCAACCTTTTCACTTTAGAGAACACCGGAAGATCCCACTAAAAGAGAGAAGCATATGGTTAGCCACCAGATGGCAGCAAGGAATATCGGAATCTGCCCACTGCTAAATACAAAAATAACTGTTCGTAGCATTCATTATTTATTTACATTTCAGTACATGCAAAGAGATAGCCTTTCATGTCCCATTCAGACATAAGACACTTCTAATGTTTATAGTAGCTAAATAGCTAAACAAAGAATTGTGACAGGAGTACACACCTTATTTCTGGAAAGCTTACATGCTTACAAATATACAAACCATACACCATTAACTTTTTTAAAAATTAATTTACTTCTGTGCATTTGGGTAACAAGATTTCAGTCCATTCAGATAGTCATAGTTAGTCTAAAAGTCAGTCCCTCAAGAATCTCTGGAAAAAACTATTTCAGCACGTAAATCATGGACAAGCCATTAACTGTGAATATTCACTCTTCAGTGGTTTTGACTGAACACAAAAATTTCATTATAAAGTTTTCCTTATTAGAGAGATCAAAACCAACTGTCACAGCTCTTTTCCCACAACAGATAAGCAGTGGCTGCTGTTACTATTGACTGAAGAGTGGAAGTTAAAACAGCTTAGCAAATCTTTTCCTAAATACAAAATGCTAAAGACTTAGTTCCAACTATTTAGGAGTTAATAGGGGAATCTTACCTTCACTTTCTGTGGCACACTTTGAGCTAGTCAAACTACTAACAGGCTGCCCAGGGAGGTTGTGGAGTCTCCTTCTCTGGAGACATTCAAAACCTGCCTGGTCACCTTCCTGTGTAACCTCATCTAAGTGTTTCTGCTTCAAGCAGGGGGATTGGACTAGATGATCTTCTGAGGTCCCTTCCAATCCCTAACATTCTGTGATTCTGTGATACCATTACATTAATATTGCTGGAGATATCGTTGGGTTTCTAATAGCAGGTGAACATCTAAAGTATTATAACACAGGCAGGATACAGTGTTTAAAAACTGAAAATAATTTTCATACTAAAATGAAAGGTAGATGACCAAAGGAAAAAAAAAATGCTGATACTTGACCTCTGCCTTGCAGCAAGTGAGAAATTGTAGCTTGTGTAGGGTTACTCTCAACAGAACTAATTTTTGCTAAAATACATTTTTCCCAGTGAGTGGACACTAGCTAAAAATTGCAGGTTCAAAACTGCCAGACCTGTCAGAGAAATAGGGAAATAGATGGACTTCTGTCAAAACTTTGTGCCATAATTTTGTTTAATTATAATTTAATATAATGTAATTATAACCATAGAATCATTTTGTTAAGAAGAGAGCCTCAAGATCATTGAGTCCAACCATTAACCTAATTCTGGCACTTAACCATGTCTCTAAGAACCTCGCCTACACATCTTTCAAACACCTCCAGGGATTGTGACTCCACCGCTTCCCTGGGCAGTCTGTTCCAACACATGACAACCCTTTCCGTCAATAATTTTTTCCTAATATCCAATCTGAACCTCCCCTGGTGCAACTTGAGGCTATTTCCTCTTGTCCTATAACTTGCTACTTGGGAGAAGAGACCAGCACCCTCCATGCTACAACCTCCTTTCAGGTAGTTGTAGACAGCGATAAGGTCTCCCCTCAGACCTCCTTTTCTCCAGGGTAAACAGCCCCAGATCCCTCAGCTGCTCCTCGTAAGACTTGTGCTCCAGACCCTTCAGCAGCTTCATTGCCCTTCTCTGAACTGGCTCCAGCATCTCAATGTCTTTGTTGTACTGAAGAGCCTACAACTGAGCACAGTATTCAAGGTGTGGCCTCACCAGCACTGAGTACAGGGTGACGATCACTTCCCTAGTCCTGCTGGCCACACTATTCCTGATACAAGCCAGGATGCTGTTGGCCTTTTTGGCCACCTGGGCACACTGCTGGCTCATTTTCAGCTGGCTGTTGAGCGACACTCCCACGTCCTTTTCCGACAAGCAGCTTTCCAGCCACTCTTCCCCAAGCCTGTATAATTCTAGGATGTTGTTGTGATCCAAGTGCAGGGAACCAGCCCTTAACCTTGTAAAGCCTCATACAGCTGCCCTTGGACCATCAATTCAGCCAGTCCAGATCCCTCTGTATGGCCTTCCTACCCTCCGGCAGGTCAACGCTCCCACCCAATTTGGTGTCATCTGCAAACTGACTGAGGGTGCACTCAATCCCTTCATCCAGATCATTGATAAAGATACGAAACAGAACTGGCCCCAATACTCAACCCTGGCGAACACCACTCGTCACCAGTCACCAACTGGATTTGACTCCATTCACTACAACTCTTTGGGCCTGGCCCTCCAGCCAGTTCTTTACCCAGCAAAGAGTATGCCAGTCCAATCCATGAGCTGCCAGCTTCTCCCCAATGCTGTGGGATGCAGTGTCAAAGGCTTTACTGGAGTCTAAGCACACAATATCCACAGCCTTTCCCTCATCCACTGAGCAGGTCACCTTGTCACAGAAGGAGAGCAGGTTGGTCAAGCAGGACTTGCCTTTCCTAAACCCATGCTGACTTGGCCTGATCGCTTGGTTGTCTTGTATGCGTGCATGATGGCACTCAGGATGATCTGCTCCATGACCTTCCCTGGCACCAAGGTCAGACTGACAGGTCTCTAGTAGCACAGAAGTCAATAGACAGGGAAACCCTGCTCCCTTTGGACTTTCAAGTCAAATAGAAAGTAGTAATAATAGCTTCCAAAGCTCTGCCCCATTGCTCACTCTGACTACTGGGAATCCTAATATCCTGCTCCATCTAGCAGCTGAAATTCTGAAAATCATCAAGGAAACAATGTATTCAGATAATAAATATGCCATAGCAGCAAGAGCTGCTTTGCAAGATACATTTATCTATATTAACACGTGTGTACACATATACACACAGAAGGTGCAAGTTATCAGCCACTACAAACCGTGGAGGAAGTAATAACATCCTGCATTATTAACTTCTCCCTAAAATATTATTTATTACTTTCTCATTCAACATATCAGCTGTCCTTGATGCACTCTATTCTCAGCAAGTCAGGGCCTCTTAATAAATATATAGAGCAGTGCTGCAGTCATAATTTACTCAACAGAACGCAGATGAAAGTAAAAGAAAATTTCCCTACCAAAAAAAAAAAAGGTACTTGTATTTCACTAATTTTTTTATTGCAAAACCTTGAAAATTATTTCTTAAAATGTCATTGATAGCAAAAAGTGCATGTTGGGAGGAAGCTGAAGTTTAAATTTCAAAGTGCACAGCCCTGTACAAAATGTATCTATTAGCATAATGCATAAAGTGAAAAAAACCAAGCTCCAAGCACATATCCACATGTATTTGAGCTTTATAAGTAGTCACATTGCAGAAAATAAAAAATATTTTGCAGCACAAAACCAGGGTATCACATCCTGAGCTTACATAGAGTACACAACTGACATCTTTTACAGAAGTATCTCTAGCAGTACCAGTTTGGTGCTTACTGATTAAAGTTAATGCTATGCAACAAAATTAAGCACCAGATCTGTTGGATAAACTGCACTGTATTACTTAGTTAAAGTGGTTTTGGAGAATTAACTGTCGTTGCTGGGTTTTGCATTGTGGTTTTAGAGTCTTATCTCCACAGGTCTTGTGCATTCAGCATGAACAGGAAACTAGACAAGTGTATAAAATGTGTAAAATATTAAACACAATATAGTCATTTTATCTCCAAAAATAGGTAAAAATAAATCTAAACAAGTAACACTAACACTAGAATCAAGATGAAGCAATCTGACAAGCAATAATTAATTTTATATCCTTTAAAGTACTGTTTATAATATTACTCTGCAGTCTGGCAAGAAGCAACCTCAGGTTAATAAAACAAACAGTTTATTAACTCAGTCAGTTACACACCAATAATGTCAAAAAGTTGAAGTATATGAACAGATATCATATGCAAAAGACAGTCACTTTTAACAGAAATCCCAGTCACTTTTAACAGAAATCCCCATAGCTACCCATAGCCAAACAATCAATTACTCATCTTCAACAAGCTTAATCTCTAGAATTGTGGATAAAATAAAACCTAAGTCTGTATTTACCTATCCCTAATGAGCTTTAATTCTTGCATTTGTGTAACATCACTGCATTGCCGTGGACAACTCAGTGAGAACAACTGTTCAGTTCACAGAGGATGGTCAAAAAAGAAAACACATTCAAATGTGGATATACACACACATCTGGGGGTTTGGGTTCATGGCAAGTTTAATAGGAGTCAACAGTGTGCCCTGGCAGCCGGAAGAGCCAGCTGTGTCCTGGAGTACATCAAGCACAGCACAGCTAGTGATCGAGGGAGGTGATTATCCCGTTCTGCTCTGCACTGGTGTGGCCCCACCTCAGGTACTGTGTGCAGTTTTGGGCACCTTAATAAAACAAGAACAGCAAACTCTTAAAGTGTGTCCAGAGGAGGGAGACCAAGATAGTGAAATGTCTTGAGGGCAAGACCTAAAATGAATGGCTGAGGTCACTTGGTTTGTTCAGCTTAGAGAAGAGAAGGCTGAGGGGTGACCTCATCACAGTCACAAACTTCCTCAAGGAGGGCAGCGGAGTGGGACGTGCTGATCTCCTCTCTGCTGACCAGTGATAGGACATGAGGAAGTGGCATGAAGCTCTGTCAGAGTGAGTTCAGATTGGACATTAGGAAAAAGTACTTCACTGAGAGTGTGGTCAGCCACTGGGACAGGCTTCCAGGCAAGTGGTCACAGCACCAAGCCTGTCAGAGTTCAAGGACTGTCAGGGTAATGATCTTTGTCATATGGTTTAGTTTTGAATAGTCCTGTGAGGAGAAGGGAGTTGGACTCAATGACCCTTATGGGTCCCTTCTGAAGCAAGATATTATATTGCTCTATATACATAGACTAATGTTGAAAATGGTTTATATAAATCAATGACAAAACTAATATTGAGTCCAGCCCCACCAGAATACTCCATGACAGTAAAATTGTTTGAGATACACAGTAAAAGTGGCAATAGACATGAAAAAAAAATCCTTGTGAAGAGACATACAATGTCACAACTAGATTGGACAAAAAAGTACTTAGAGACAAACGTGAAATAATGAATTAAGACAAAAGAGAGGATGAGCTGAAGCATTCAGTTGGATCTGTCATAACATGAGAAGAAAGCAATATTCTCTGAAACTGGAAAGTGATAACTTGAGAATTAAGAAGAACCAACTTTATGAGATTAAAAATAAACTAGGTACCAATATAATTAACAAGAACATCTCTATTACATTAAAGAAGATAAAAACCAGTCTATAAACTCCTATGCTGTCTGGAGTCAGAGGAAAAGCTTAGGAATGTCAAGGTTTCAGAAGCAGCTCCAACTTCATTATTTTCATAATTACATATTACAGAGATCCTAATGCCATTTCTCTGAAAGTACAGCTATGGTGACAGGAGGGCTAGTTGCAGAGTACAATGGATTAGAGAGCCATGCTGACACGATGAGCAGAAAGCAGATGCAGGAGCTAGAAGGCAGCTGAGCAATGTGTAGGAGCATTGTAGGATGCTCTGAATACTCAAATATCTCTGCAATCACTTTGGTAACACCGTCAAAGATAAGATCCAGGAGCAAATTAAAAACAAGCTTCACCAAGTATATAACTCCCTTTTTTTCATGTCATGTTTTTTTTGATTGATAGAAAATATGGTAATGCCAACTCTTTTGTGGAATTTGTGAATCCTAAGAAAATTTTAAAAGCTGCATTCTTGTTATGTGAGAATTTATACATAGACATAGTGTAACTTTTTGATTTTAAACAAACTCAGAAGTTTTCAGTTTTGATCATCTTTAATCCCACTCAAACAAAACTTGTCCTTTTTCCTGCAGGACACACTTCCATAAGCTACTTTAACACAGGATGTCATGGATGCAAAGGCTTTCTAGAAGTTAAGGGAAGAATGGACAAATTCTTGAAAAGCCCATCTGCTAATAAACACAGAGTGCAGATAGAATCATAGAAACACAGAATGTCCTGCGTTGGAAGGGAGCCACAAGGATCATCGAGTCCAACTCCTGTCCCTGCATATGACAACCCCACAGTTCACACCATGTGTCTGAGGGGCTTGTCCATTCTCTCCTTGAACACTGCCAGGCTTGGGCCGTGACACCTCCCTGGGGAGCCTGTTCCAGTGCTCCACCACCCTCTGGGGGAAGAACCTTTTCCTCATGTCCAACCTAAACCTCCCCGGCACATGCTCCTGCCACTCCCTCGGGTTCTGTCGTTGGTTGCTAGAGAGAAGAGTTCAGCGCCTACCCTTCCTTGTGAGGAAGCTGTAAACCGCGATGAGGTCTCCCCTCAGTCTCCTCCAGGCTGAACAAAACAAGTGACTTTAGCTGCTCCTCATAGGGCTTCCCCTCCAAACCCTTCACCAACTTTGTAGCCCTCTTCTGGACTCTATCCAGTAGCTTTATATCCTTTTTATCCTGTGGCGCCCAGAACTGCACACAGTGCTCCAGGTGAGGCCGCACCAGTGCAGAGCAGAGCGGGACAATCACCTCCCTCGCCTGGCTGGCAATGCTGTGCTTAATAGATAGAGAAATCCTGTGCTTAACAGAAATGCTGTGCTCAATAGACATTCTCTCTTTAATAGATAGAGAAACCACTCACAAAATCCCTGAGTCAGAAAATTTCCAGAGCCTGCAGTAGTCCATAGGAATCATTACTGCTTGCTGTATGTCTTTTTTCCATTTCTGTTGCTTCTTTCTAGATGTTCTCTCTTGACCATAACAGAAGAGAGCAGAGGGAACACAGCTGGATTCAGCAGGGCTGTCTTATGTAACATTTACCTTACAGAACATTATAGTTTTCTCTCAGATGCAGAAAAAAAAAAGGAAACCAATGATATTACATGATCAGAGCAGTGAAATAAATGTCTTTGAAAAAAGTTGCAAGCCTACATTGCAATACTCACTATGGCTTCTTGATAGATTCTTTACTCTGTCCTTCAAATAGCACAGTATCATACATTATGATACAATGGGATGAAATACGGTCAAGTGGGGTCCAGGTACAACAGCATTCTCATCAGTTCCTAGATGTCCCATTCCAACCTTCCAGGTCCATTTTGAGATTTTCCTGCCTTCTTTTCCTCTGAATATTTTCTACTTAATGCAACTCTACAAGGCTCTCTCTCCGGTGGCTAAATTTCTGCCTTTGTCTCTATGGCAGCAGAAAGGTGCATTGACTCACTTTATTCTTCCAGTGCTGTCCTTCAGCAAAGATTTCGTCAATAATTTGCTTAGTAGCCAAATCATTTGTGACATTCCAGCAGAAAAGACAAGTTCCCATTTCCTTCTTTCTAGATTTTGCTTTACTAACTTGAAGACT
Source organism: Caloenas nicobarica (assembly GCF_036013445.1). Lineage (NCBI taxonomy): Eukaryota > Metazoa > Chordata > Aves > Columbiformes > Columbidae > Caloenas > Caloenas nicobarica. The sequence continues at coordinate 41,620,520 of NC_088284.1, read as the reverse complement.
TAATAGCCTAGGCATATCATGTTCAGCTTCAACCACAAATAGCAAGGTATTTTTTTCACAAGCTAAGTGTTTTCAGATCAGCTCTAAGGCAGAGGCAGCCTAGACTGAACAGGCCTTTTCTAATTTGAAGCAGCTCTGTTGTTCAGAGTTTGTTAGATGTTAAAGGAAAACAATTACTTTTACTATATCTCCATCCCAGTCAGGACAGAAGTGTTTAAAAAACATCTTTACATCGTTTGACATCAAGCTCAGCACAGAACTTTCACTACAAAATAGTCTTTTATTGTATTTTGTTTGTCAAAACCCATTATTTGATTTGTTCTTATGAAGATTAAGTCAAGGAGAAGAATGTCAAAGACTACACTTTGCCGTATAACTTTCAAATCTGAAATATGGAAGACGTTTCATTATGAATTCTGCTATGAGCAGACATACTGTAATATTATGGGGTAGAAATACTGCCTCTTATACAAATAGAAAGAGAAGGGCCTAAGATTTTAAAATTGTAATTGGAAAAAAAAAAGAAAACAGGAAAAACAAAACAAAAGAGTAATGTCTAGGGATTTTGTAATTTCCAGGGCCTGTAGATAGAAATACTAATCATATTAAAGATACTTGCTTTATGTGTGAATTTTCCAGAATAAACTCACTAATAAACCTAAGACTTTCTCTCTACTCCCATCTTTTCTGATATTAGTTGCATCAATTGATTTTAGACAGTACAAAGATTTCATTATCATTAATCTCAAACTTATTTGTACTGTTGTTGCCAAAAAATAATAAAGATGAATGTAAAGAAAAATATGATAACACACAGAGTGCATTTATGTGCAGTGTGCATATCCCACAGAGCTATCATGGACACTGCAGAATCCCAATATGCAACAAACCCAACACTATGCAAATTATGGAGATTACTTCTAATCACTATCCTTGCCCTCGTGCTATCCCCAAGCACATTGTGAAGGACAGAGAAATAGACTAGGTTTTATACAATGTTTCTTCCTTCCTCAAGTGGATTAAAAAGAATGGATTTCAATTCTAAGAAAATACTTTTGAGTATTGGCTCCTTCAATTTTTAAACTGGAATGAACTTTCATTTTGGTGCTTTCTTTGTTTACAGTTTAAGTGGTTTCAAATAAAAGGTTAAGTCCAGGCAATAACATCACATACGCAAAACAAGGTCAGGAGAAAAAAACATACAAGCATCTAAGGGGACATTAAAATACATTTAGATTGCAATAGTAAAATTCTTAACAGCAGGCACTTACTCAGTGGTTAATGGTCCAAGATGCGGCCGAGGACTATTAACTCCTTCCAACTGGTCATTAACCGGCAAAAGAACAAGAATCCAACTGTGATTACGAATCATTCATTTAGCTCTTTAGATACTAAGTCAACTTCTTCATACCCAAATGTTAAAACACAGGGAATTCAGCTTTTCTGTTTCTCCAAATAAGTTTAAAGAAAGGAGAATCACCATCCACAAAGAATCATCATCATTAAGCTGTCAACACTTGCAGCTCACCAAAATAAACTTCCTGGCTTATATATCCAGGGCATATATGCATTCTCCAAAATCTGTCAAAGGAACCACCAAAGAGGATGAAAGGGAAGGAAACAAAAATTCCAATGATTAGGTTCAGATCATTTAGTAAAGAAAAATGGAGAGACTGCATACAGACTACCTCCTGCTGAATTGTAAGACACGTTTTCTCTAGGAGATTAGGGAAAAAACTGCCAAATTTTACCACAGCCTTAATATATAATCTTGGAGAGGTCACTTACGCTATTATCATAGGCTTGAAAGGACTTCTGGAGGTCATTTAGTCCAACTTCCTATTCCAAATCCAAGTTCAAAAACTATACAAAGTTGCCCATGGCCTTGTCCAGACTAGTTTTTAAATCCTTCAAGAGTTCACAGCCTCCCCTGACTACCTGCTTAGAGTAATTGCCTCTTCTCATTATAAACCTTTATTTATACTTTAGAATGTGCATTTCTGTTTTCCCTTCATAGACCAAAAACAGAAAACCCACTTTCATTCCTGTTTCAATAGAAAGTTTTTTAAACATAAATGAGTAGTCACAAGTTAAATACGATTAAGCAATGTTACATGATAGATGAAGAAGTGTACATCTTGATTCAGTCATATACAGAACAAGTGCTCATCAGACTTCCCACTCTCCATGTTGGGCTGGGTATCATTCCACTGATGTGTAACTAACTCCATCATGTGCACTAACTCCATCAAATACCGTAAGAAGTTCATCCTTTCTTCTTCCTCCTCACTCACCTGCCACCCCACCACCTTTTAATTGTCCCTGCAACAACCACTTATTTTTGCCAGCATAACATTTTGGTCAGGAAATCAAGTCAGAGAAGTGACCAGGTTAAAACTATTCATCTGAAATGGAAAATGTGATGAGTGCAGCTTGAAGTAACTGCAAAACTGCAGCCCTGCCCTATATGTACTCCAATACAGAACTGAACCTCTTTGTACACAAAAGATGCTCCATCCTGATTCAATGGTTTCTCAGTACTATGGCAGTATAATAAATATAATATTGTATCATGTTTTAAAAGTAGTGTGTAGATTTACTTTATATATAACGGTGACCACCGTCCTTCTAAATATTCTGATTACTTCCAAGTACTAATTGGAAGGCGGTAATAGGCTACATTTCTGAGATTCTGGTCATTCTCTGCACCATGAAGTGAAAGGTTTGGTTTGATTTTGAACAGGGACAGACCAAAAGTTAGGATAAGCACTGAAGTTCTAGGTGTCTATGAAAAGAGATTTTTATATATCACGTCCAAAACATTTTGTTTACAGTTTTGATCAAATGATTTTGAAAAAAGTAAAGTCGTCATTTCCACATATATCTTCTTTTTCTGCCTTCTGAGATACGACTGTTTACTTCAGTGTCCAAATCAGGTTTATGGTATTAATCATGTATACTGCTGATGTCTTATAGCCAAAATAACTGAGGAAAAGAAAAATGTTTCATTTGCAAAACATATCAATAGGCTTGCCAAAGAAATTCTGCCTCCAGACTATTTATATTAAGGATGATGTAGAAAGTTGAATGGAAACACCTTGAATTTCAGATAAATCACTGGACTTGCTTTGCGGGCTGTTAGAAAAATCTTGCTTTGACTTATTAACTGAGCACAGCTGATCTGGAAGCTTCAACAGAAAATAAATATGAAACGCCAAGGTGTTATTTTCAGATAACTACTTTTCTAACTATGCTTTACAGAGTCCATTGTTGTAAATACAAGTTTTTTTCTTCTTTTTATTGTCTGTTTTATTGTATGTTGTTGTATGTTACTGTATGTATTGTATTTCCTTCTATATTTGTATGGAAATATTCAGTATTTGCTACTCAGAGAAACTGGAGGTACCAGAACTGTAGACATATAAGATGTTCTATTTGTGCTGAGCGTGGTGCTAAGCCTGTCTACAATGTCTTTTCTTTCGTCAGAGCCTATTAACTTAACATCCCATTAATTAAAGTCATATGTCTTTTGGTCAAATCAGAACAGGAGCAGAAATAGTTTCCAGCTGCTTGCAACACACTATGACAATATCTTAATTAAAGCCTTTTTTAGGACAATTAGCTGGAAGGTACAATATATGTATTCCAGCTCCAATTAGCACAGAAACATAATTAGTTCAAATAAAATCAGTTCAAATAAAATCAGTTCAAATACAATTAATGAGACTTAAGGGCACATCCCTCAAGCATCTGGAGAAGCCTGCAAACAGAAATTGATGTGCTTCTAGACTTTGTGCATTTCCTGAGACAGACAGCAACCACTCAGGGATATCAAGAATCTAAAATCTGGGCTTCTGTCCTGAACACAACTTTATTCCTGGAGGTGCTACCTCTGGCTTAGTGTTATCAGCCCTGTGCAGATATTGCACTCATCTCAGACTGAATGAGTGTGACTGTCCCAGTGTGCTGAATGGCTTTTGAAAGATTTTTTTCCAAATTACACCAGCAATTAAATCTGTTATGGCAATACAGAAATTGCTCTCATGTTTTTATTGTTTTTCCTAAACTAAATAAAAAGTGAATATGTCCATCAATGAGCTCTCCTATACATGTGATATGCACAACTGGCATGAAAGCGTGAAAATTAAAACAGATCCATCACTGTGACCCAAGACACAGGCAGACTCAGGTCTTCCCCCAGTGGTGTTGAAAGCCCAGATAATATTATTTCCCAGACATTTCCACAAGTGAAGAATGAGATGACTGGGTGAGCTGCACTGAAGAATGAAGGAAAGAATCTGCAATCAAAAGCCATACCTCTTCTCTAACTTTATCTTGTGACATGGAAGCACAGTGTTATCTACTGTAAAATACAGATACTATGAACTGGTCTGCATTCAAAGGTATAAAATTATCCCTCATGGGATAGCTTAAACCACTCATGAATGAAGACAGCCATTAATGAACTCAGTTAGTAAAAACACATTACAACCAAGTCCATATCCTAGCTTATTTGTTTAATCCAGTTCTGTAATTGTGTTGTTTCACAGCAAAGCCCAGCACCAAGTAAAAATGCTTCCGTACTGCCCAGAGGCTTTTCTAGCCATCCATTTGCAGTATCCTAAAGATTTAATCAGGAGATTATAAAAGATATAGGAAGGATGAACCAATTAAGGGGTAAAAACCCCAGCCTATGCACATAAAGGATGGAGTGGCTTATCTCACCGTTTTGAGCATGGCAGGAACAGCTGCAGATTTGTAGTTGCTTGTCACCTTTAGGCCTGTTATTGTGACCTCAACAATCATTTTAATGGGTTGCAACTCCGAATACAAGAAGGTATGGTATCTTATAAAATGTATTTGTAGCCTGTTACCAGCAGATTTATTTTAACTTTTAGCGTATATTTACAGTGCTCAAAGTCACATATTTAAAGCTACAATTCAAGAAAAGGTAAGTTTTCTATCTGTTTTCCCAAGACCTGAAATACACTAACTAGGTACTTGGTCTTCTGGAAGATTTACTATTTTATCTAAAATTAACTTCAATATTATGTAAAAAAGTATAGTATAGTATAGCATAGCATAGCATAGCATAGTATAGGACTTGTGCTTGTTAAATTTCTATGCTGATGGACCCTTGAAAAATTCAGCCTCCCAGCTTCTACTGCTAATGCAGCAAACAAAACATTTTGAATCCCTGCCAAGCATGCAGTATCAGTGTGTGACACCTTCCACAGCTTCTCAAGAGCCATTTGAACACCCCCCACACATACCATATCCAACAGAGGATCATCTTCATGCTGAGTGTGTGGAAACAAGTACTATATAAAGCATCTGTCAAGATTTTTGGCACTGGATCATTGCTAAACTGTAGACCATTACAATAACATTTTGTCAAGGAAAAAAAGGCAGAAAACCTTTCTAACATGCTGCAGCTGACATGGCATGTTTCAGATTTTACTCCTTTTTAGTCTATGAAAAAAATAAAGCTAATCTTGTAAGAAGGTTTATATGGCTAGAACACTCCGTAAGAATTAGCAGGAAAATTTAAACCCAAGAATCTGAAACAAATACTGTAGAAGGGAAAGGGCATTTTGTACATGCACATAATTTTTTAAGAAACAGGCTCTGCAACAGGATTGAATTGGAAGTGTGAAAAAAAAGTCATCATCATCATCCCTTTCCCTCTGCAGAGAGAGCAATAAGATCTAATGGTTATTGGTGTATTGCTCTGCCTCAGATGCTGACAGTTACAATTTAACTTTCATTTTCATTTTCTTCTACCAATATGCTTATCTCAGGAAATGAATTTGGTGCTTGAAGAAATAAACTCCCATTAAGATCATAACTTTAAAAGAGCAGCAACTGCATATGCTTGTATTGTTAGATCATGTAGTCTCTACAGTGTAGTTAATACAATAATTTAGAAGCATATATGGGGGAGGCGAGGAAGGGGACATCAGTGCCCCATTTTATCTATTTCAATTATTCTTACACTCCTAATAACCTTTCTGAAAAGAAATTACTCACTCAAGAACAACTAGACATCGTTCCTTGTGACTCCAACAAATAAACACTTAAAATGCCAGACAGAAGAATCACAGAAGGCTTTGGGTTTTAGTGTAAGTTGAAGTTTAAGATCCTCTCAGGATGTCTACATTGAATATTTCTATTCACCTAAAGTTGCCTGAACAAGCATAAAAGCCGATATGTTGGATGAGTCCATGCAGAAGACTCTACCTTCAGTATTTAAAATGGAGCTCAGGTATCTCTAAATTTTACTGCAGTTGGACATATGGATAATCCCTTCAGGTATCTCATTAGGCAGTCTTATTTTTCAGATTGCCGAGGACACAAAACTCTTAGCAGCGCTTCCCCTGAACACTCTGAAGAGTCTTCACAATGAAACACATGGCTCCTTCTAGCAATGCTCATGTTAAAATATATAATATTCTGGCCTCCTAATAATGTTCTCTTACCACCTAAAAGTGATGTTATGCAGTATGCTAGAAGGACATTATTGTTCAGGCAAATAGTAAAAAACTCAATCAGCACATCTTTCAAATGCTTTTGCTTCTTTGCATCAGAAAGTAATGAATGCTTCTCATTTCTAATTCCATACAGAATGTGTGAGATATTGTTACTTTGTAAATGAAATTTTTAAATGGAAATGAAAGAAAAATATTTTGTCTGCCATAAATAATGTGAAAAAGTTACAAGATAAAACTAGTAAGCATCACCTTCCACTTTATTCATTTCAATATGAAAGTGAAGGAAAACAAAATATATAATGAATGCACCAAGCAATCCATGCAAACCACTACAGAGTTCACAGGCGAATGAAATATCATTCAAAGTAAATCTGCATCTGTTCAAAGAATACAGTCTTATACATGAGACTCTATATCCCATTCACTATATATATAAAAAGATTTCAGACTTTTTCTGCAGAGCACATAGTGACAGCATTGAGCCCTGTTGAGCCTAGGTCAGCTCTTTCTGCTGATGATTTTAAAACCACATTATTTGCAGATACTGTCTGTATATAAACAAAGTAAACAAACCAACAAAGGGAAGAATTAACTAGATCACTGCTGTCAGTCTAGTTTAGTTCGGTAATCCTTCAGAAAGAGGCAAACTTAATCACTGTGTCCAGACCAACTTTAATATTGCCAATTATGTACATAAAGAATATCATGTTGAATTGCACTTATTTCAGTATCAAATGTTATCATAAGACAACGCACAAAACACAAAGGTCCCCCAAATACTGAAACTGAAGAGTAAGTTCCAAAAGGCACATTAATATGTGATTATATATAGGCAAGGTACTACACAGAATGTCTACTCAACATACCACACAAGTTTTTCCCAGATTTATCATAGAATGCTTTAGGTTGGAAGGGACCTTAAAGATCATCTAGTTCCAACCCCTCTTTTCTTTCTAAAGCTCCTCCTGAAATTTACTTCTTGGTACAATATTCAAACTTAGTAGGAAACAACACTAGCACAAGGCTAGTTGAATATAAAAACACCCAGCTGAAATGTGTATAGATCTTTTTCCCTGTTTATCCAATTATATTATCCTGGGAATATACCTCTTGATTGGTTCATATTCTATTCTTGAAAAACTTCTACCTCCATAGCCACTAGGTACTTTGATTAAGTAATAATGTGCTTTTGTACGTAGCTAACACAAATATGTCTTGCTTAGAGCATTCAGGACAGATGACTAGATCTAATTATATCCAGTCGACATTGATTTCTATCACATTGTATTGTCAAAAAACTGTTGCTCTGTAGGTTGAGAGCTTCAACATGCACATCAAACCAGCCCATTACATGATACTCTTTCTGGCCCAGCAGTGATATCTCCAAAAATATTTCACACAGTGATCATAGCAGCTGCTTATTATGGTTTTTTCGTTTTACAGAAATTTTAGTTAGAAGTCTTCATGCCCTTCCAAGCAGTTTTATGTTTGTTATTTTAATTAAAAGGGGGGGAGAAAAAAAGCAAAGAAGTTTTTTCTCCATTAATGTATATAGCCTCTAGCAACAGCCATCTTACCTATCAGAAGCACCAAAAAAACCCCAAAACAACCAACAAATCACACAATAGCACTGTGCATTCCACACATCTGTATCATCCCAAATGCATCCATTATAGTAAAATATTTAAAACAGCATGATTCTGAATTGACTTATAAAAGTTTTAAAATTACTTTAAATCAAGTACATCTCTAGCACAGCATGCACACTGTGCAAGTTCAAAGAGGGGAAAAAAAAATCTAAATACTTAGCATCAACTACAGATTGGATTAATTCTTGCCCACCTTATCTGCTTTGTCTTTTGCTGTTTCACACTTAAACACTGAAGTTTTTCTACCCAGCATGTTTGGATAGCATTTTTTTTCTCCAGTAGACCACTTACAACTGAGTTGTTTGAGTGTAATGGGAGAAAACCCAGAAAACATGTATTGTTTGCTTTTCACACATAATCTCAACTTTTTTTTCAGCTTGCATGCCTTTAAACAAAAAGAAAGTAACAAACTGATACATAATGCAGGAAAATTTTCATTGCATTAGTCAATATCCCTCCAGTTAGTTTGAGGACTGCTCACTGGCGACTGCGTACAGCACTTCAAGGTTGCATGGGAGACCAGGAAACAACAAACAAAAAATTCTTGAGTAGCTGCTTAGACTGACTGGGCTAAGACATTTAGTCCTTTTCAATGCCTTAATGCCTGACTCTCACTATTGAACAGGATGAAAATTTCATTAGACTTGGGTAATTTTTAAACTTAGCAAAGCTTAGGCACTTGTTAGTTCTCTTCACATACATAGCCTCAAATTTTTGAAAACTAAAGAAAAAGCTAAATGAAATATCTATTTAACTATTCCCTGGACTGTAGTTTCAGTATTGAAAACACATGCAGTATACTTTAGCTTACTAACAAAGGAGGCAAGAAAACAAAGAGTGCTTTTTGTAATACATCAATTAAAAAATTCTAACTCTGAAAGGCTCTGAGGTAGATTTTCCATAACAGCTCAAGTATTTGAGAAAACAGAAATGCCTCAAAAGATTGTAGTAATTCTTACTGACAATTGCGGAAAGATCCAGAAAGTAGGAAAGACTTACTTACAGGAACTGAATTAATAAAATCTAACTGCTTTTGCAATTGTTTTTAATAGCTTTGTCTTTCCTATGAGTTTCATGCTTTAAATGAGAGCCTATGTTAATCTGAAGATGTGAACATGAAGAGAAAACCATTTAGTGCTAAAATCCACAGCCTCAGTAGCTCAGAGTTGCTTATATCCCTCTCCTTACACACATTTATGGATCTGCTCAGCTTGAAATCTATGGATACTTTCAGGGAACTGACCACATGATTGAGGTTAAATATTTGTACATAGAATAGTGGGATCACAGCACTAGGCAAGACCTTTTCCACCTATTCCAGTGAACTGGGTGTGCGAGAGACAGTTCTTCAATACTAAGTGCTAAGTAATGGTAAAAATGGTACCTGTATAATATATGATATGATATATATTTTGGATACAAAATAAAATATATTATATATATAATATCATATATATTTTAAATTAAAACAAAATTAATCTGAAATTCATGATATCTTGAAGATATTTAAATACAAAAATAATTCCCTGGATTACTCTCATTATTGGTTACTGCAGGTTTAAACCAGAAAACTTCATTTTGTTATCCATTTCTTAGGGAATCATTTTGAAAGAATAAAATTGCTTTCTACAGGGTTCTTAAAATGTTCTTTTTCTGGGGAAGCAATTAGAGTAAGACAAGAGCAGAGAGGAATATGATCACACAAGAAAGTAAAAACTATATCTAAGTAAAAAAAGCAAAGGGGTTTACACCTAGAAAGAAGTTGATCCATGAGCTTGGATCAACTAAGCCTGTTTTCCTCTGGACTTGTCCTGCATCTTGAGCACAGCTCCTAGCCTTCCCAGTGCTGTCTCACTGCGCATCTACAAGCAGCAGTTACTCCTCCAGATCTACACGCAAGGACCTGGCTGACCTCTAGCAGAAGGAAAAGGCAGATGGTTGACATAACTTTCTTTAGTGCATAGCACTCAGCTATCCGTTGTGATAAATTTTGATGAACTTTTCTGGAAGTTTCACATATTTGTGTCTTCTGTGCCTGTCAAATTTGCTATGGATTCACTCACAGCCAAAAAATTCTCAAGGAGGACTTGGAGGAAATCTTAAGTAAGAAGGGAACTGACAAGAATAGGTCATATTTGTTTTGTTTTCTTAGGAGGTCAAGCTAAAGAGATTCCTCATTGCAGTGTTGTTTGAAATTATGAGCCACCCAGAGAAAAGCAGAGCTACGCTCAAGAAAATGTTGTTAAAAATCAAACTCAGATAGCTGGAAAGGAAACATTGGCATATTATTTGGTATGCAAAAAATCACAAAATTAGACTAGCATATGCATATGAAAGACACAGCCTTACAAGAGGATAAATCATTTTTACAGCATCAGGAAGCTAAACTTCTTTAAACTGCATATAATCTTTTTTCTTCTAGCTATCCTACCACGTATTGTAATGTGCAAACAGTACCAGATTGGTTTCCATGGTTTGTTTCCAGGAGGTTATGCCCCTACACATTCAACCACTCTATGTCCTTGTGTTCCCGTAGGAACAAATAACTGATTTACAAAGCATTTCAAATGAAGGTCGTTCACTTTGACTACAATGAAATACAATAGCGTTGTAATCTTCTTCATCTCCTGTATGAATTTCCTTCAATTTGTCACATTTTCAGCCTTCGTTTCTTTTGTCTCATTTCCTGTCTCCTGTTATAGCTGTTTAAGTAGGTTTATTTGCCACTGTCTTCCTGGAACTGCATCACTTCACTTTTCACAGGTAATTACTTCAGTGTTTTGGAGCCTCCATATCTGTAGCCTGACAGTTTGCCATTCAAAGGAATGGCAACAGATGCCTGAGAAAAGCAAAGTGCAAAGGTGGAGATCTAGATTTGCATTAATTGGCAATCTTTTCCTTATCTATGAAACCAATATCTACATCTAGTCAATTAAAACATGACAAGTGAGACACTTTTGAAAGATGACTAGGCAGAAAAAAAACTTCTGAAAAGCACTAATTTTCTGTCTCCAGCTTGCATTTCCATCAGAGCTCAGTCATTTCTTACAATGTTTATACGTTACCAAATCTTTTCAATTTTGTGACACCAACCTCCTTCAGCTGCATACGTGGTAAGTGTATCAAATATTAAATGATTGTCTTGCAATTTGTTTAAGCACCTTGATTCCCTCACTGTCTTCAGACCAACTGACCCTACTTTATGATTTTATTTCCAAACAAGTTAAATATTTCCTCACTTTGCTTCTTTAAAGACAATATCAGAGCAAAACACAGGGAGCAAAACAGGTCCCAAGTTAGCCCAGCCATTGTTAGAAGTTCCTGAATAATTTGAAGGGAGCGATCTCTATACTCAGCTTGGATTTTATTTTCCTGGTTTGTATTTCACCTCTATTCAAGAGCTCCAATTCAAGCTAAAAATTCACATATTCAATATGAATGCTTAAAAATTAATAATGATCAGAAAAACAACTTTATACGTGCCCCTGGGACTTCCATTTTGTGCATTTCCTAAGATATTCTGTAGACTGGAGAGGAGTGGGTGTTTTATAACCAGTTACCAGCACTCACATCATGCAGATTTTGAAATGCATACACAGGGGTAGGCAGTACAAATTCATAATACTTCTCTGTATAACAGACCAACTCTTCTGGGTATATTTGCTATGGGAGCAGCACACAAATAATGTGTTAAAGCTTTTTTGTGTCATTTATTACTGAGATAAAAGATTAATTAGCTTCTTCTATATTTTTGTAAAGCTTCTCTAATCTAACACTGACTCTTGTTGCCTGAGGATTTCTGTCTTTAGGGAAAAAGAAACACAAGAATCCATACAAAAATGGAGTTGCAGAAAGTGCTGCACAAACACGTCAAAAAAAGAAAAGAAACAATAAATAGGCATATTCAAGAAGAAAGTCACTGCCACTGCCAAAACAGAAATCAAGCAGACAAAAGCCACCCATCACAGTTCCATTAATAGAATATTTTTGTGAAGGCTGTATATTTTCTGCTCTGCACTCTAAAGACCTACGATGTTGCAAAAAAACCCCAAACCAAAACAAACAACAACAAACAAAACACAACAACAACAGCAAACCCCAGACCACACAACTGTACGTTCTCCTATTATAAGAAAAATTACAGAAGTATTTCACATTTATTCATTCCCAAACTGACGTACTACTCAACCCACAACACTTTTGAAGATATTCAGACCTGAAAGATGTTTTTAAATATTTTTCTTACACTTGTTTACACCTGATCTACACTTAAGATGTTTTATTAATAGATCAGGAAGCAGTGCAAGGCCCATTGTCACCACCTCGGTAATGGTCAGCAACTGAACTTTGAATATGTAAAATTAGCTAGCAGGCTGCAGCATTCCTAAGGTTCCCACATTTCTGTCCATAGTATATCAGTAGACATTCTTGGGTCTACTCTGTTTAGAACCAACCCATTTCAGGTCATTTTGTTCAGATGCCTCTATTCATGTATGAAGAGGCTCTGCAAGCAAGGTAAGCATACAAAGTACTTTTAAAGAAATGATATATGTGGTAGCCACATGCGAAATAAAATTCAAATTTTCCCTTTTCTCAACATTTATGAAGCCAGGAAGAATGTTCTCTTGCCATTGCAGTGCATTTTGGGTTTAAGCTATTTGCTCTGTAGGAGTGCTCAAATACAAAGAATTATCTTACTTCAACAGGGGCTCCAGCTTCCACTCTCTAAACAGAGCTTGAGATTACCATTATCCCTCCTCTGCAGAACAAAGAGAAATGCAGTTATGATTTTGAGATAAAAGAACACACGCCAACAAAGACAGTTTAGATCAGAAGTTTAGTCTCAACTGTAACAACTAGTTACTGTCACTCCCTTTTAAGACTCCAGGAATCGTACAGATTTAGTAAGCAGAGGTTCCAATAAACTTTTGGAGACTTTATTTGTGCTAGCTACGCAAGGCAATATACTTAGGTTTAGAAGCTTACTTCTGGCTAACAGATGAATTAAAACTTTTGCTCAAGTACAATGTTTAGTTGGACAACCTCATTTGTCTTAGGATGTTTCTAAAAATAATCACGCTAGGTAGAAGATACAACTTTCAAAAAGTTAAATCATCTTTATTTCGGACAATACTTGAGATTCTTAAACCCCAAATCTGTTGTAGTTAATACAACTTCAAAGATACAAGTCCATGAATATAGCACTCCAAACACTCTAAATTGTAGTTCACAAGGCATGTAAAAATCACAGAAGACTGTCAAGTGCTGTTTGAAATGTTTTATCACTGTTACCATGAAAAAAACTAATATTAGCCAGCGAGACACACACAGAATTCACTGCTAAATTATGCTGTTTAATGTAAGATACAAGCTGATATTAAAAAAATAAAAACACACACAGAGAAAACAAAACCAACCAACCAACCAACAAGGAATCCAAAGGACACTGTGCATGAACAGATAGGTCTTCCCTTGCAGGAATCTGTATAGAATTGCATATGGTGAAGGGAACAAAGGCCACACTGAGGAGCATCTCACAGAAACACAGGACCAGTTAGGCTAGAAAGGACTGCTTGAGACCATCTAGTCCAACACCCATGCTCAAAGAAGGTCAGTCAGAATAGACTGTTCAGAACCCTGTCCAGTCAGGCTTAAACAACTCCAAGCATGGTGACTTCACAACTTGTCAGGCAACCCATTCCCCTGTTTGACCATCTTCACAGTTAAAAAAACCACTGTGTTCAAAGAGAACTTCATGTGTTTCATTTTGTGCCCACCACCTCTTGTCCATACAGTAGGGCATTAATAAGGAGAGTCTGGCTTCCCCCTCTTCAAGGCTCAGGTACTCCCTGAGCATTCTGTTCCCCTGGCTGAAGAGAGCTTCCCCAGCTCTCTTACTATGAAAAATAGTCCAATCTCTTAATCATCTTTGTAGCCCTGAAATATATCCCCTCCAGTAAGCCTGCAATACTCGAGAGCTCAGAACCGAACACAGCACTCCAGGTGTGTCCCCATCGGTGCTGAGTAGAGGTGAAGCATCATCTCACTCAACTTGCCAGCAGTACTTTGCCTAATGTGGCCCAGGATGCTATTAGCCTTTTTGGCAGAAAGTGTGTATTGTTGCCTTGTGGTCAGCTTGCCCACCATGAACCCAAGGGCCTTCTCTGAAGAGCTGCTTTCCAGTTGGGTGGACTCCTGCATGTTACTGGTGCATGGCGTTATTTGTCCCTGGGTGCAGCTCTTTGCACTTCCCCTTGTTGAACTTCATGAGGTTCTCATTCGTCCATTTCTCCATCTTGTCAAGGTCCCTATGGATGGCAGCACAACCATTTGGTCTATCAGCCACTCCTCCAGAGCACAATATATCCCATTGTTCTCGTTTTGTTAAAAACAAGTTTCTCTTTCAGTGATTTTTTTCTGTCAGCTAAAGTTTTCTTACTAACTGCAGTTTTCCTGAAAGTTAGATACATGTTTTGGTAGACATAGCAATGGAATGCAAGGTCATTGATAATGATGCATCCCGTGAGAGGTGCAAGCAGCAGGTGACTGAAACTGACCAACTGAGCATTCCATCCTATTCACGTGATACTTCATATAAAAGTGGGAGATCACGAGGATCTCATCCCTTTTCCTTATGGCCGACATTGGGAGAGGACCTTGTGAGTTGTCCCTGCGAACTGAGGCCTAGTGACAGACTGAATCCAGTTCCGGTTGGCTGCATGGTCCAGTCCAGGACTTCGGGTGCCAGCCCTACATCTGCCAGAGCAGTTGCCAGGACTTTCAAGATTGGTTTTGTATATTTTGTATTATTTTCTCTATTTTTATTGGTAGCATTAGTAAAACATTTTTAATTTTTCCAGCTCTCTTCTCTCGGTCCTTCTTTCCCTCCCAATCACCTGTCCTCAGTGGGAAGCAGGGAGAGGGAGTTAACTATACATCTGCCACAGTTTGTCACCCTGCAATGAAACCTGGGCACCCATGATTCAGGTCATTACTGAAGAGGCTGAATTGGATTTGCCCTAGTACTGATCTGCAGAGTAAAGCACTAGTGACTTGACTTGAACTGGACTTTGTGCTTTGACCCTCTAGGCCCAGTCATTTAGGCAGCTTTTAATTCACCCTCCCCATTGAAACAACTAACACACACTTGTTCAGCTTGTCTGTGATGTCTACCTTCACTTAGTGAAACCTTTGCACAACATCTACTGCAGCCCACTATCTATTGTTATATCTATTAATTTAACATTGCTATGACACAAGGTAAATGGGTAAACTTATCCAGTTCTAAATATTTGGTCTCCAAATCATCATGCTGCTTGTCCAAAACTAGCAAGGGTAATCTTTAACAAGGCATAGGATAGATTATGAATTGCAATAGCCTTTAGCATTAACTGTAATTTTTACACAATGGCAATACTTCCTTCCTTCTCCAACCAAATAACCACTCCAGTGCAACTAAGAGTGCTGATAACTTCCTCAGAAGTTCCTGTTGCTCTGCCCAACAAGTTTTGTAATCTCTGCAATCACATTAAGGAGGAGAAACCATAAACTATAATCTCACAGTCTGAGACAGAACAAGAGAAGCAAGTTTAGCAGTTTAGCTACCATATGGCACGTCAGTACAATGATTAACTGATTTGCTATACCACACACAAACCATATTGCAAACTGAATTCAAAGTTTTAGGCCGTATTTCCAAACTTTATGGAAGATTAGTATTTAGTTTTTAACCGGAGTCACTCATCCTGCTATGAGCCCATTTATCAGGAAACTGCATTACCAGGAGACATTCAACTAAATTGAGCCAGTGTAAATTCAGTTGTGTTCTGCCCCCTTCCTCCTGTGCCTCAAAATCCATTAAGTCTTGTGCTTTCAGGCAGTGTAGTCTATTTTGCTTTATTTCCTGACTAGTTCTTTCTAAATGGTTACAGAGGATCCTCTTCCTGAGTTGTATACTTAACCTCTACTTAAACAGCTGCATTTAAAAAATTAGAGGAAACATAATACATACGCCATAATACTTTGCTGCAACACTTGTTTTAAAATTTTGGTAGAGTCAATGAGTATAGTTCATGTAACCAGATGAAAAGGGTATACATGGCTACTTAAGAGTGCCATGCATAGTCAGTGCAACAGAAAGTTTACATTAACAAAGTAAAGCAAGTGCAGAGGACATCTTGCTCCCTAAAAATTTCCAGTCAACATTGAATAATATTTCAGTAGCAGGCAATATAGTTTAGTATCTGGTAAGAGTGACTAATTTGTACACTACATTCATTGTGCTATATAAATACGGTTTAATAGCATACAATGTTTAAGTTAAAAGGAATAATTAAAGCTATGTCTTCCTACTTTTGATGCTTGCATACATATTCTTCGCTATATTTCAGCTTCTTGGAGTTCAGAAGTCTAGAATTCAGTCAGTTAGAAATGACATAGCATACACAGAAGCAGTAAGAAAATAGGTTTTATTTTCAAATTTTATAGAAAAATATTAACAATGCTTAAAGAAAGCAGCTTGAGAGCAACTTTCTGTATATATTGCAGATAGAAACTCAGGCACTTAAATTAACAAGTATTTTGCTGTTACAAACCCAGCTATCCTGTAATAATTATTCACATTTTTCTACAAATGCTAAAAAGTGAACTTACACCATTAAGATAACATGTAAAATATTTTTAAAAGATGTCTATACTTGCACATTCCCAAGTGTATCTACAGTCAAAATCCCCAAAGGTACTATCCCAGATTATGTGCACATTGAAGTTCATGTTAAACATCCACAGTTCCCCTTAATGTATCAGGTTACTTGTTTTCTTCCACTGCAGTCTCACTTAAGTATTACTTTATAGGCAAGGGGAAATGGGGCTCACAGTCAGCCCAGTTCAGTTTTTTGTTTGTATCAGAGGATTCCACCCTGTTTCATTTGAGTTATAAACTACACATTAAAAATTAGACTGCAAATTTAAGTGTCACTTTTTTGAATATACAAATAGAATATTAAAATGTATGTTTAGGAAGTCAGAGAACACTACAAGTCAAATATTTTAAGTTGTTCAAAAATTGATTATGATCTTTTATATCCAGATAATGGTGTACAAGAACTTTGGTACAAGCATGGTGCTTATTCTTATAGGCTTCTTTTGAAAACCCCCCAATTTGCTGATTATTTATGTGTGTACAGCAGACACCATTTCTGAATCCTTTTGTGACAGGGCTACAGTTGCTGGTGGAGGCTTATACAAACATGCTGCCATGACGATAAAGATGATTGTGATGATTTTGCAAGCAGTACCTGAATGCAAAGAATAGAAGAGTCCTTGTTGCAGTCATGTTCAACAGTAGACAAGAGTTTTTCAGCCATTTATAAAGTTTAACATACTGAATTACACTGTAAGACTTTAAATGGATGCTGTGAACTTCAATGTATTTTACATGAACTGCAAAGAGCAGGTAAAGGCAGTATTCCAGTTGACTTCCGACCCCCTAGCTGCCTGCCAGTTCTTGCTTGCAGCAGCTACTGCCATTACTTCCATTCAGTATTTCTTCACCCCATTCTAGTCTGAAGTGCAAGTCTTCCTTATTTCTTGTTTCAGTACTGTTCAATGCATCCTCTTTGCCACACACTAAAACTCCAAGTACAAACCTGTACTCAACTACCTTAAAAAGTTGTTCCATTTACTCATCACTGGTACCTAGTGGTGTTTGTGCAACTTGGCGGGACAAGGAGAGGGGGAAAAGAGGAGGGATTGTATTTCATGACAAATATGCCTGAGAAGTAGTGAAACCTGAAGTCGTGACTCTTGCTTTTTTAATTTCAAGATTAGATGTTAGCAGTTCAGTTTATGCACTATATCACGGTTGCTAAAAGACAGGACAATAGCAGTTACCACAGATTCAAGCTTAGCCTGCCTTCCCTTCCCCAGACATACATACCTCACACATCTGAAGGGAAAAAATCATTAAACGACTTTTGACTAAAGTTCAAAAAGATTTTCCATCTCTTAATATTAATTTAGGGAAAAGAACTGAAATATGACAAGAGGAAGAAAGCTCTTCAGATCTTAAGCTGCCAAACGACCAAGCCAGACAAGACTGAAATGTGTGCCAATCCCTTAAAATTCAGTATGATAATGTCCAGTGTGACAACGAAGAAAGACCGAAAAGGAAAACTGGTTTGTATTAATGTTACTAAAAAAAAAAAAAAAAAAAAATGTTTTCTAGGTAATTTTTAAGAGCCATTTAATGTGGCCTTGCTCCTTCCATGATATTTACTATTTATGAAAAAAAGTTGGGGTTTTTTGTTGGTTTTGGTTTGGTTTGGTTTTTGTGTGTGTGTTGGTTTATTTTTGTCATTGTTTTGGTTTTGTTTTGTTTTTAAAAAATGACTACTGCTAAAAAATAAAAATGTAATGTTCTATTGTAAAATAATTCCCATATGGCAGTCAAGGTCAGTACATCTATTACCTTGTATATGTACTTAACAAGAAGTAGTCACTTACTTATGCCCATCAGCAGATAAGCCATTCTTTCATTGTCATAAACCAAACAGGCTCCTTTAACTTTACATTCATTAATATCCCACAGAGTACAGCTGTTGTCTATAGCAACACCAAATAAAATTGGTCCAGGAATAGTACCTAAAAAACACAGTAATATGTCAGAATGTTTGAGTTACTTGGAATAGTCTTACCTCATCTTGCTGTATACAATGAAATGCCAAGCTGGTGGGGAAGATAAAATTGGAGAGCCACACACTAAACTTAGCATTTTAAATCAAAGTCATAGGGCTCATATTACATAGCAAGTGTGCCTCTTCCATTGCTCTCAATTAATAGGTAGGATACATAGAGTGTCAGTTAGTTCTTTACATAGCTTTCACTTTATTAAGCAAGAAGTTTGTTCAAAGACTTGAGCTTCTTGTAACTTCCTCAGTTCTACTTGGAAAAGTGTTATTAAAATTAGGAGGGAGAAGGGGTGAGAAATCAGCTAATCCAGGAAACAGGATTTTAACTGAAACAAAAGTCCCTTTCCTCAGATCACATACACTAACCTGGTACAAATGCACAAAACCAAAATATATGTTAATATGTTCAATTATACATTTCATCCTTCAGATGTAGTCAAGCTTCTAGGAAAAATTTCACATAAAATGAGTAGCATTTAAAATTATTCCTGCCTAGAATTTATTAGATTTGTGTGATTTTTGTTACAACGGCCCTTTATGAAGCATAAGTGTTTTGCAGCCACGTATAGCCAATTTTATAATAAACATTCCAGGTATATCATTACACATCTACCTAAGGCCTAAACTGTTCTTGAGCTAACAAGCAGCTGTCCTCACTACAGCTCTTCTGTCCAGAGTCCCTGTGTGATTACTCAAGTCTACAACATAGATATCTTGTTAGTATTGATGCTGCTAGATGCTGCCCCCTTATGTCATGGTCAGTACAGGCAACGCAACAAGTTATATCTTATGCTCTGCAGTGAAGTCAAGAGTTAAAACTGTGCAGTAGGTATCCTACCTTTGAGTAAAATGGAACAGGGAAGCCCTCATACAACACTTAACATCACCTCCCAGTTAATTTCTACCTGTGCAGTTTACTCTTGTTATACTTTATTGGTAGAATGACTTAGATTAATTGGAGTTTCAACAGGTACAAAGCAGAACTCAAGCTGCTAGATATTTGATCTCAAGTGGTACAGAATGGCAACTGTACTGAATACTGACATAAAAATCTAAACAGTAACTGAGCCTCGACCCAGTCTTGAATTACATATGCCATTTAAAAAGTGTTGAAGACTAAAACAACAGTTTAAAATATGCCTGAGAAAATTCAAATGAGTGGTTCAGAGAACACCTACATGTAGCTTTATGTTTTGTTTAAGGTGATTCACTTGTCTTACTGAGATCCTGGAGTTGCTTAGATTTAGAATTTAAGTAGATTTCTCACATAAAACCCAGTAACTAAGAGTGTAAAAGTATCTACAACTTCTATAAAGACTAAAATTAGTCAAAGGAATTGAAAGGGAAGAGAAAAAAGGGAAGACTCCACCTATCCACTTTAAAAAGTACTGGCATGGCCAGTAAGGATACAACTGCATGGGACTGTGTCACTTTCTTTTAACTTCTGGAACTTGAGATGTCAACTACATGAAGCAGTTTTCTATTACATCACTTTTTCTTATCTCAGCTTTCAGAATAGGCTTGCTTCTAGGGGAAGTGACAGCAGGTGACTTTTGCTGAAAGAATGACAGTTACCTCTATTTTGCTCATACCAATAAGAACAAGAAAGGCAAAAACAAGCAAGCATGCCCAATTTAAAGAGGAATTTGAATCTCAGTGGCATCTGCCTTATAACAAGTGTATTCTATAAGTCAAATACAGACTGCTTCAAGCTTCTCTGAAAGATTTTTAATGCATTATTTTTAAGTGTATGAAAACATCAAATAAGCAGATTATTCAGAGGCAAATGCTTCAACAAAGTCATACCCAGTAGTCGCAGAAACACTGACTGTACTCCAAGAGCAAATGAGCGCTGTTTATCTGGCACACACCTGTAAACAAGATTTGCAGTTTAAGACTCAGTAAACAAGTGTTAACTGTTCTGTTTCTCTGCTTTGTCCCTCAGTAAATATGCTTTGTCGTAATATACTCTTTCAACCTCTCTAATTGCAGAGGGTTTTAGAAGTCTCATGTGCAGAACACGTAACAAAAAACTTCAAGAGGAGTTTTAACAAAAGATGGAAGCGACTCCTATAGCTCATCAAGGAATTTTAGATTGAACTCATTTAACAGAACAATATAAATAAAAAGCTAGCTTACCAGCAGCACCCTGATATACTGTTGAACATTTTTTCCCCACAGACCAACCAAGGAATTAAGGACAGCACTACGATGCAATCCTGAGCTACTATTCCTAAAGCAGCAATACATTAATTGAGACTAGGCTTCAGCAAAGCACAGGTGTTTTATTTCCCATAATTTTTTTATATAGTCACCTGACCTTACAATTTATCAGTGTTGGCCTGTTCTATACAAATAAATATATTGATTTAATAACTAGCAGAATTTACTCCCCCTTAGTGCCTACCCATTTCTTTCAGATATTTCTCCAGCAAACACTTTATTCTGACAGTGTCCTAAAGATACTACCATAAAGATTAAATACAACCTAATTTACTTAATTTATACAGGTTAGTTTCAGCACTGTTTTTTTAAACAACCTGTATCATTGAAACACTGTCAGTGCTAAAAACCAAATGATACTCAAGACTTATTCCCTCATTCTGGAGTATGTATAAGGATTAGCCACAGAACAACATCCAAGCTTAGCAGCTATCAGCAGTCACTGTTAGGATCCCCCTACCCATGAAGATGAGTAGATGAAGGAGAAAGCGTTTTGCATAGAGTGGGCGGTTATTTCTAGCACTAGAACACTGTCATGAACACATGGATTTACAGCTAAAGCTGCACAAAACAGGTCCACTGAAAAGATAACAGAATATACTGTAGTAATTTACCTCGCATTCAGCTATTTAAATGAGTTTTTGCAGATTTAAAGTGCTCTGCAGTGCTCTCTTCCATAAAAACTGTTTAACCATTTCACTTGAAGTATACAATAATTCAAAATTCCAGAGGTTATTGCTTAGATCTACATAAAACTGTATCAGCTTAGTTTTCAAGATAATGCACCATTCCAGCATTATTCTGCCCCCACACTATTGTGACAAGGTGTTAATTCCAGATTTGCATGAATTCTGAACAGGAGGCTCCTACAAAGCACTGCTGCAGTGTATCATTTCCCTCCTCAACTCCCTGCCTGAAAAGTTGGAAAAAAAGCATCTGACCACACCCTCCCAAAGCATCATGTGTACGGCGCATGTATAACTATGCACCATGAACTTTTTCTCTCCAGAAGTATTAGAGGTACAAGTCAGATGTCAACATAAAGTGTAACAGCTCTACTTTCAGAATGAGGACAACGTTTAAAAAACAAAAAATTATCTGGCTTTCATGAGTATGAAAGACAGTCAAACCACTGGTTAGACACATACATCCTGTCACATTTTATATTAATGACTACCATACATACAATGTCAATATCATACGAAAGGTAGTCTACAGTTCTTGACAGACTACGATTTTGCAAGTCAGAACTCTGAACTGAGACAGGAATCAAAGGTTGATAACACAAAACTGATAGCTATTTTAATATTTTCTTGGTACAATTTGAAATCCTGCCACTACTGATACACAGGCTACTTGAATATTTTCTTCATCCAAGCACATGGCACTTCTATTCCTTCTTGCTCTGACTAAAAGTCAGGAACGCTCCCATTAAAGAGGGATTTTGCTACAAGTAAGACAGACTTTTTTTTAATAGATTCAAACAGTATCTACTAACCAAATGTTATTACAGAGACAGTGAACAGTGTATGACTGTCCTCTGCTTCGAGTACTGCCTGCTTTCTATACAAAGTACTACAACACAAAATCCCACGCACATTGGTTTAAGTCCACATTCCAAAGTAAAATAAATCAAAGTACTTCACCAATCTGAGTTTTCACAAGAATGCTACCTATTTCTCAGCCCAAAAAACATACCTGAGAATGGCCACAGTTGTTGGAGTAACAGCCATAAATGTAAAAACAACAGCAAAAAAGAAGAAGGTCAGGAATAAAGATAAAAGTTTGCATTGTGTTGGACATTTCCCAGGGGCAGCTTGATAGAGAAAGTCTTCTGAACCAGTTTCTCTTTTTGGTTTCCCAACACAGGAACAGTTGTGGTATGTCTACAAGTAATTTATAAAACAAAATTTAGCTCTAAGAATGATATAAGTGACACTAATATGGTAGATGTTCATTGGGTCTGCACCACACTGAACACAAGAATAAATCCTGACTCTGCAGTATGGCAAACAGCTCATTTCCTGCTGCAAATATGACACTATAACCCTCGTTTTTAAAATTGGTTCATCAGAACTTGACTAATCCAGGTCACCTGGGCAAAAGCTATTTTTGGTTTTGTTATCTAAAAAGACAGTGATAGTCCCCATTTCGTATGAAGCAAGGTTTTAAGTACAAGCATAAAAAAAACTAAAGAAGATTTTAGAGTTACAGGCACAATCATATGCAGTACATAATATTATGCAAAACCACTAACAGAGTGTTGGTAAAATTCTAATTTTTGCACTCAAATCTTATTATAAATCAGTGAAGGTAATGCTGGTTACTGTATACAATTAAGAAATGGCAAGCTACAGTGTTAAAAACAAGATTTACTAAATCTTTATATATATGCAGATATTAAAAAAAATTGGAAATATATAAACACCACAGAAGGTGTCAAGGGTTGGAGGAAGGGATAAAATGTCCCTTTTCTCTTTCCCTGTATGAGACTGGTTTCATTTGCAAAGTGTAACTTCTGAACAAAGTATAGCCAAAAGCTGCAGTTCCCTTACAGCAGGGGATATCTTACATGACCCTCAAAAAGTAATTTTTCCAATACCAAAATAGGTTAACATTAATAGGTTAACTGTTACCTAGTTTATTAACCAAAACTGCTGTTTCTGTGCAATTCAAAAGTTACACTTCAAAAACCTTTAACTCTCCTGACTACTAAACAATGTTAGTTGAACCAGTTTCATTCTTTAGATTCACATCTACATGTGCCACTATTACCTCAAGCCTTATTCTTCAAGCTTATAACACATATCTAGTTACAATAGGAGTAGAACAAACTGGAAACCGCAAAAGTTCACATTCTTCAGAGATGTTAGCATGTCCCAGATCACCTAGCTTGACAGTCTTGTCTATAAACAGGCTGGTTTTTTACATTTGGCTGTGCTTATCAGGAAGAGAGGTGAGCTCTACTCTTAAGCAAGAAAAAACAGAAGCAATGTTGGATTGCTTTTGTAAGCAGGTCAAACAAACAGAATAGTTTTATGTTCTTCATTTACATCCACCAAAGTTTGTTTTCAGATTAAAAAACAAAACCAAACAAACAGTGAAGTGTGAAGTTTTCACAGTAAGAAGTAGTCAGCCTCCTACATTTTCTTCTAGATAATACCTCCTTTCATTTGACACTGGTCCCCAGAGGCACCCTCCGGTTCAGCTTTCCTGCTTTTAGGATCTTCCTACACTCCTTCCAATTCCCTACTCAAGAGTTTGTTGTACTAGTAGAGACAAGCACAGAAAGTCTTTCAGCTCTAGGAAGGCTTAATAATAACCAGCAACTTTCAAGGCTTAAGATTCCTACATCAGGGCAATTGACATTCAAGGTTTGGAAACTCACAGAAGCAGGTTGCCATGCACATAATAAACATTCCATTATGCTTTAAGATCTAGATAAGAACTAGAGTTTAATGTCAAGGCAGTTGCTGACTTCTACTTTTCTGATTGTCAATTCTTTTGAAGTACATTCAGGTTTAATGTAATTTCAGCATTAGAAAGTTTAGTAGAAGTAACATTTGCAACAAAATCCTACGCAAGTGTGAAAATATACTGTGACTGAACAATAAACCCCTACAATGGAAGAAGGCTCAGAGTAAATGGAAAAGGGTGATGTGCCCATAAAGCTGACAGAACAATGCAGACTGTGAGAGAGCACAGCTATTGCAAAGAAAGCTGTGCAGAAAAGAAACAGCTATGTCAGCTGAGCCAATCAACTTGGTGGTGTAAATGTTTCTCCCTGAGTTCCTTAGGAGTGTGAAAGTCTCCCTAAGTTCGCCAGACCAGCATGGCAGGAGTGTGGCTCAGCCCAACATAGGCTATAAAAACCCAGGCAACTAGCAGAAGAATTTCAAAGAGCAATGGGTTTAAGCTGCCTTCAACCCACATATGCCTTCCCAACAATTGGAGAGGCTGAGCATCATGATGGTGAGCAGGTCAGAGACTGGTAATTGGAATCACACTAGTACTGTGACTGAACTGTGTATTGCAATCGCTGTACTTTCCTAAGCGTAAATTACATTTGTATTGTGTTTTCAGTATATTTTGTATCACTTTGCCAAATCAGAAATCCTGTGTAACATCAACTGTCCTGACGTAAATAAATTAGATATTGAACATTACACTCTCCACAAGAGGAGCACCTAAAAGCACCTGGTCAGAGAGTATTGGATTCTGATGCATATCAACATTCATCCTACTTAGACCTGTTATTTCCAATCCATACCAATTTTTCTTGTAGTGACTACAACTTAGATTCAGAAATACTGTGATTTCCTGTCATACCAGTGGAAGAATGCTTTCAATATAAAATGCATTTTGCAGGAAACCAGAACAGACCATGTGAACTATCTTCATAGCATGAAGTACCTTTTTTAAGTTGTTAAAAAGATGTGATGCACATCCTGCGAAACAGGGAGAAAAGTACTGGACTTCATCTCTGCCACAAACTGGGTAGTACATAGAGCGCAAACAGCTGCAATTAGCATTGCATGGTGCTGTTAAGTTATTTGGCATGCCTGTTCTGAAAGGTAAAAGTTAATAGGCTTTTACTAAAGTAATTTTAAATAGCACATTTATAAATAAGTAATGCAGTACTTATAGGATAATAAATCTCAAAATACTCAATTCAGGTGATTTGTGCACTAAATTGTTTAAAAATAAGCTGTATTCCTAGCAGCTACAATTCTAGAGGAAATTCCCATTTATTCTGTACTTATTCCGTATTTGCATGTGTGCGCTATTGTTACTTCCATAGACTATTCCTCCAATTTCCATTCACAAAAGAGATAATGAAATTCTGTGTCCCAACCCAACTCTTCTACCATTTCCTCTGTCCCACACACCTATACATTTGAATTTGTTCAATTTACAGTTTTAAAAAAGAATGCAACAAGATTAAAAGCAGTATTCAGTATTCTTTAGTCTATGGATCATATTAAATGGTTTTCTTCTTGTTCTGGATTCAAGTCCAGTTGGAAACCCACTGTATTTTTATTAACACTGATATGCAGAGTGCCATGACATACAGTCAGTCTTATCACACCCAAAAGGATTCCCTCTGGCTGTTTAGGGAGTAAGTAATGAAGAACAGAATTTAAGTCTTGCTTACTGTAAGTACTGTCAATTTAGGTCTTTACTTCCAGTATAAGCCATAGTATGGCTGTATTCGAAGTAGTCCCACTATATTATTAGTATCAAAAATAAATTTGGGATGTGGGAGGACCTTCCTAAGATATAACTGGAGAGAACAAAAACACCCTTTGTTTTTCTAAAAGTAGTGCATTAATAAGTAAAGAAGCTTCACAGGTTAAGGATTCAGTCAGCTGAAACCAGGATACTGTCACTGCCAGCAGTTTAAATATTTAAATATTGTACTGTAAACTGAAAGTTCCAGATTCATTACCTAAGAGCCAGATTTCTTCAAGAGAATTTAAGATGGTCACAAATCCTATGAGGAGAAATAATTTATCTAGGAATTTAGCTGGTTACTTACACGGAATTCAAACTGCACATGGAATATTAGGGACATCATAACTACATATATATACTTAATTTGGTGGTAGTACAGCTGAACCCTATTCAGTTACATTAGTTCATTTTTCAAAACTAGCTTGCTCTGGCTTAAAGCACCATAGCCAAATGAGCTAACCACAGGTTTGTTCATATAGTGTCTTGTTACCCTATGAGGCATGCCAGGCCTAGAAGTATTTAATCAAATTGGTAGCAACATTTGTCTTATTCACATGTGCAGACAATGTCTCTCTTCCCTGACCTACAAAGAGAGACTGAACCTGTAG
This sequence comes from Caloenas nicobarica, assembly GCF_036013445.1. NCBI lineage: Eukaryota > Metazoa > Chordata > Aves > Columbiformes > Columbidae > Caloenas > Caloenas nicobarica. Next base: position 41,593,626 of record NC_088284.1, on the reverse strand, counting down.
TTATTCATGGTCAAAGATTAAAATAACAAAGAAATACACTTTAGTGTATATAGGTTCTTATGACATGGACCTTCTTGTTCTAACATCGTTTTTCTAAAGAGGCCTAGCAGATGAGGCCATTAAATGGTCTTTAAGAGCTCTACAGGTTGGGTGTTTTTTCCACAGCAAAACAAAAAAAGGAGTCAGAGATCTGTAGGAATGAACTGAACTACAGAAATAGTCACTCCATTTCTGTTCAGGCTTTCAAAGAAACGCTGGGCTAAAGAATTTGGCAAAAAGAATTACTTAGTCTAGTAAACACTTCAAATAAACTACATTAGTTCTGCTTATAGCCTAATTTAGTTATAAGCAGAGCTACCACAAACTATATACTTTGTTCATTTACATACAAACTCAAAAGTGATCTCAAACTCACGAGGTTCTTGTACTAAACTTACAAAAGCTTTTCTCAACCTTACACCTCCAGGCTATTTTTCAACAGAAAGAGACTGCTTGCCATGAAGGATTTCTTAAAAAAGTCTCCATAAAAATGAATCTGTATCAATTTCTAACTCAACTCTCAGAGCACTCTCATAATTTATTCTTTCAGAAGCATTTGCTCAATAGCATAAGCAGGAATTAGAGGCTTGGCTATTCTTTCACAAGCTTACAAATGTGTCAAAGCTGCTACTACTTATTTTAGTTGCTTATCGCTCCATGGAAAACAGTTTCAGAACTGGCACTATCTTAGTGCCACTAACTATTCTGATGCAGGTCACATGTCCAACAAGCTATGGTCCAACATATAACAGTGAATTAGATAAAATGGATAGTGAGTATAATGGATACTAAGTAGAGTGAGTTACTTCAGGATTGGTTAACTCCAAATTGCTATAGATAAGAGATCTTCAGCAACACTTAAACTACATAACTGCTGAAGTTACACAAACCTATCAAATAAAACTTAACTGCATTTAACTTAGGACATAAATCAATTTGGCTGTACCTATTGTCAGCTGCTCATTATCATAGGACCTGGTATAGAAATATGGATAGCTTCATATACTATTTTCTATATAACCTCTTTAGTATTCAATTGCTACACAGAAATTCTTTTGCTCAATATGTAACTATAAATTTTCCACAACGTCCATATCCTAATTTTCACAGTTCTAAGGTGTCCACGGTAATCTTACAGCTAGCCTTTTTTTTCAGACACTGAAGCAGAGCTATGTTTTAAGTGTCAAATGTCAACACTAGCCTTTGAAGATACTGTCAATTGATACAGCATGTTGTAAAGCTGGAATCAGAATCAATGGTAACTGGGGCTATTGGGCTAATGTAAAGAAAGCTATGCAGAAAAGAAAGAGCTATGTTGGCTAAGCAGATCGACTTGTGGTGTAAATGTTCCTCCCTGCGTTCATTAGGAGTGTGAAAGTCTCCCTAAGTTCGCCAGACCAGCATGGCAGGAGTGTGGCTCAGCCCAACATAGGCTATAAAAAGCCAGGCAAATAACAGAAGAATTTCAAAGAGCTTCCAAAGAGCCGGGCTTTAAGGATTTTTTTTTTCCAGTCAGCGGGATACAAAATTTGGTTTATTCCTTTTATATGCCTTCTGGAAAAGGAAATACAAATGAATGGTTAAGGCATCATGGCATGAAATTTCTACCCTGCTAGAAAACATGAAGCCTGTCTTCAATCACTGCTGCCTCTAAGCCCTCTGAATCTCTGTCCTATTAAGCTAAGGTTATCTATTCCACTGTTTTCACACTTACCTAAATGAGAGGCGTGAAAGATATCTGGTTCTTCTTTCAAGTCACTTTGCATTTTTTGGGAAAAAAATTGTAATATTTGTAAGTTATGTTTATGTCAATGCTTCCCTTAAAGGACCCAGGAAAATTAGTTGCCTTCATCTTCTGTGACATTTGTGCACTTAGTTGCCTCCATGAGTAAGATGTGATTTTTCTGCAGTCTTCTATTTGTTATATGTTAATTATAATGCAGTCAAAAAGCATGGTAAATATCAAGTGAAGAAATTATTTAAGTCTAACTGTTGATTAGATGTTTATCGTTTTTCCCTAGAAATATTACCAAACTGGATGCGCATTACAGGATACAAAACCAATTTCTTCCTCAACCCATCTTCTGCATTTCATGGTGCACTTCATGCTGTTATGTCAGTAAAATCCTATTCCTCATCCTACTTAGGTTAAAATGTCTTTTTATGCACTAGTGTATAACTTACAGATTCTGCTTTTGTACAAGGTAGAGGTGCTTAACCCTTTTCTAAAATGGGAGATTTAGGGAAAACAACAAAAAAAAGTATTGGTAGGTTATTTACCCATTTGCCTGGCATGCTGCTCTTGCTTATGATTTTTTCGAACAGCAAGTAGCAGTTCCTAGCTACCAGCCTACTAGAGCTATTTTGCACAACAGCACCTGGCTCTTTGGGAGACCCTCAAACAGCTGGAGCTGCCTCTGGTTCTGGCAATTCATGACAGAACAACTGACCACTCGAGAGCACAGTTTTGGCACAGCTAGCTACCTTCTTCTTGCTCTTAAAGACTGCTTATGCTACTTAAAGGTATTACAATTGAAGCATTATAAACTTATAACTAATTCCTTAATAAGGCATGATCGGGCATTTTATACAACATAGTGCCTGTGTTGGTGATTGGATCACATATATTCAATGTTGAAGTTTTAAAAGTGGACCTAGAAATCCATTCTCTAAAGAATGCTTATGCTTGCAGATATCTCTTTTTCATCTTGCTTCATTTTTACTTTTCTTAATGTTTTTCCCCTACAGTCATACTGGTTTCCAGAGTAAGCTTTGTACACATCAACAGGAAGAACATTCATCCTAGAATTTCTATTACAATTACTACAAATACTTAAAAATGAGTGATAGACTAAATTCTCATTCCTAATGAGAATGATGTTTAAGGGAAAGAAAAGTACTAATTGTTTAGAGAAGTCTTTCCTATACATGTTAGCCAAGAATATTTTGAATTATATTTCAGTTAACCATGTTAGTCCACCCATCTTATTCTTCATCTTTGGTCACTGAGCTGTGCTCTGTTTGTATTAAATTTCTACCTCTATAAGCCATTTTATCAGGAAAAAAAGAAAGCCTCCTTTGTAAATGGAGGCTGGATGTGCTGGAACCTGATGCTAAAATGTCTTTGTTTTTCTGGGGAGAAAAATTAAATCAGTTTAAGTTGCAATGCATCTCATTGCTCCCTCATGAAATTGTTGCTCCTGCCTGGAAGGAGTCTGCCACATGCAAACTGCCCAGATTGTCAAGAGTCGGTTAATAAAATAAGATACCAAAGACATGCCACTTCTACAGAAATACAAAATTAGCTGTAGTCAATACTGTTACTACCACACCTAGAATTGTTAGAGAAGCTGGAATTTTTTTTTGTTGAACAGAACCAATCTGCTCAAAACATTTTGCAGGCAATGTATCATTATGTTTTCTTGTCTATGACATTATTACAAAGATTCCAAAAACGAGATTTTAGAGTACCATAAAACATTTCAGTTTCATAAACCAAGGCAAAATATACCATTTAAAAATATTTTGTATTCTGTGATGTAGCTTACCTATTTTAAATATTAATACCAAACTCAAAAGTGCATTAAAATATATTTACCCATTATATGTTTCAGAGACACCTGCGAACGGTTCATTCCCACATTTAGCAAATAAAAACACTGTGTTTAACAGTAAGGCCACAGAACAAGTGCCTATCATAAACTTGATTATGCTTTTGCAATCCATTTTGCATTTGGAAACCAAGATGCCACTTATGATTTGGCCTAGTGCTGCTGCTGGAATTAATACAAGCCCTGGAGGAAAACAAGACACCAGCAATTACACAAAAATGCAAGATATAATTAGTGAAGCAATTTAGAATGCAATTTCACATTAAGGAAAAACAAAACAAAACAAAACCAACAAATACCTGTGTCTAAAGATGCAGTCAATGTGATGTCATTATCAAACCATCCTACCAGAATATACTGGCATGAGTAATTTATCCTTACATTATCTTTAGCCTTTCCAGAAGTTCAACTTGACAGTGTAATTTATAGTTCAACGCAGCAAAACTAAGTTACTTAAGATTAATACATACTGGCCAGGAATCTCTGAACTCCAGTTCATGAAACTAGAAAATGCTCTTTCATTGTTTCATTGTTTTGTTGGTTCTTTGTTTTTTGTTTTGTTTTTCACTTGTCCAAGTTCTATGTTATACATTTGTGTAATTAACTTTTAAATAAGAGAAAATAATCATTATACAAGAGACAACACAAGATACAATAAGACATCTACAAAAAGATTTTAGAAGTCTAGCTCAGTGGATCAGTTTTGCAATCATAGTCCATATAGTCCATAATAATCTAACCTCTTTGCAGTATTAAGACTTGAGATAAACAACTGAGCATTTTTTATAACTAATCTACAACATAACACAGAACTCAGTGTAACTTGCACCAGCCTGAGACAGCTAATTTTAAAGACAGCTCAGCTACAGTGGCAGAACTGCACAGGCCACAGATACCCTTAAACAGTTAACACGGTCGTTGATAACACTGTGCATCAAGCACAGCATTGCCAGCCGGGCGAGGCAGGTGATTGTCCCGCTCTGCTCTGCACTGGTGCAGCCTCACCTGGAGCTCTGTGTGCAGTTCTGGGCGCCACAGGATAAAAAGGATATAAACCTACTGGAGAGTGTCCAGAAGAGGGCTACAAAGTTGGTGAAGGGTTTAGAGGTGAAGCTGTGTGGTGAGCAGCTAATGTCACTTGGTTTGTTCAGTCTGGAAAATAAGAGACTAAGGGAAGAACTCATCACGGTCTACAGCTTCCTCACAAGGGGAGGAGGAAGGGTTTCTGCTATCTCTTCTCTCTGGTGACCAATGACAGAACCAGAGGGAATGGCAGGAAGATGTGCCAGGGGAGGTTTAGGTTGGACATTAGGAAAAGGTTCTTCACCCCGAGGGTGGTGGAGCACTGGAACAGGCTCTCCAGGGCAGTGTCACAGCCCCAAGCCTGACAGTGTTCAAGAAGAGACTGGACAAGCGCCACAGACACATGGTGTGAACTGTGGGGTTGTCATATGCAGGGACAGGAGTTGGACTCAATGATCCTTGTGGATCACTTCCAATGCAGGACATTCTATGATTCTAGACTGGCTAGCTCATCATTAGTTCAGGTACGGCTAACTTTCAACATTAGTGCAGGCATTTCTTTATAAGGTTGGCATTTGATTAACACTATCAATATTTTCAACTCATACAGACAAAAAAGGAACATTTGGTCTTCAACTTCACTGATTACTCTTTAACAATTGAGTGTATATTCCAATGTATTTTTATGTAAAACTTGCAGATACTTTGTTTGAAGCAATGATGTCTGAACAGTGATAGTAGTATTTAGTACTATCCAGGGAATTAAATCATTCAAAAGTCTCCCTCGAACATATTTCTGTTGGGGAAAGAGCACTTCAACTAGCATTTGCTTATATTGCAGCACTATACAGCTGAAGTAATTTAGCAAGACATGTTCCAGAAATATGAAGTCTACCATATTGCAGATCTGTTGGCCTACCTGCCTTGATCTGGTTCGTGTTCTTCAGAAGTAATTGTGTCAGTCATGTGACCCTACCTAGTGCAGGTCTTCCATCAGATTTTTCTATTTGTTTCTCCAACACTCAGCTTTTCATAGCCCTCCTCAGTTCTACCTATTACTTCTGCACATCGGGTAATAGGAATAAGTGACAGTAAGCCAACTACAGAAGCAGTTACACAATAGTTTTACAGCATATCCTGATTAGTCATGTTATTGTAAGCTATCTCACTGTAACACTATGGTGGAATTGAAGAAGGGAAAGGTCAAGTCAACCCCTTACTTGCCGTAAGCACTGCTCTTTTGCGGCTGCCCTTTTTGCTTCCTTTAGCAGGGACTAAGGCTTAATGCTCCTTCAGCTGATTTTAAATGAGGAAAATTATGTGTTTTTCACCAAGAACAAGGAATAAATTACAGTTTCAACAGCACACAAAATTCTCACTCTGCTTTGAATATGAGTATCAAGTCTTCTAAACCTATAGACAACAAGCAGATTTCCACCCTTGATGAATTAAGTACTGTAGTTTTCCTAGGGCAGGCAAGAATAATATAAAAATACTATTTCTGTTGTGGAAACTGCATTTCATAAGTATATTCACAAATAGCTCAGTCAAACACAAGAAGCCTCTATAAGCTTCCCCATTTAATGTTAATACGGTTTTCAGCACAATATAGTTAAGATTTAAAAATGAAAAGCCATATTACCTCCAAGAGTCGCTGAAAAACTTGATGTCTTTCCAAACTGATTTTCTATAATTTTTGGTAGAAAAGTGGCAAAGCCAGTGGCAACTAAACTTTCTGAAGAACTGGCTAATATTAGAGTCATAAGCACTGGATTCTTCAACAGTATCTATGGGGGGAAATTACCATAACAGTCAGGAAATTATTTCATTGTAGTACCACATAAATTACAAGTCACTATATTTTAAAGTAGATACTCTAATGTGCAACTTCACTAATAAGCTTTTCTTGCTTTAACAATCTTAAGCATCAACAAAATGAATATGCATTAAACTATCCACAGCACTGGAGACTTCCCTTTCACAACATGATAAAGCAGCAATTACCTTTCTAAACACTTCTGTATTACCTGAAAAAGAATTTAATTTCTCAGACTATATCACTTTTAGTAAATTCGGGATGTTCTTACCAGGAGAGCCACAGGAAAGTCTTCAAAACTTTTTCCAATATTCTTGGTCTCAACAAGTGTCTCACTTCCATCATTATGAGTTTCAGAGATTTTTTCAGCTTGTATTTTTGCTGTTCCTACGAATGGACATATTTATTGACAATTAAAACATTGAATACTGCTGCTCTTGAAGGCAGAAAAAGTATCAAAATAAGTTGTTTCCTTTCCTTGGGAAAACTAGATCAGACATTGTAAGACTCCTTGTATATTTTATTAGCACAGATCCATAAAGAGATCAATAATATATTGCTGTGGAAAGAGGAATTTGACTGAAGGCTTCATGCTTCCATTGGAAGGCCTTGGCTGTAAGACATTATCAGGGATATCCTAAGAATTTCAGACTATCCTGAAGCCCGTTCATTTTTTTTTTTTCCTAAATCATCCTCACATTCTCCCCCTAGTTTCCTACTTAATTCTTTCTTCTCCATCATTTCTCTTTCCAGATAAGCATAGTTCCTCTAGATGCATTCCCAAGGGACTCCTAGATAATAGTTGCCTGAACAGAAATTACATAAAAATTATTCTTTTTAGAAGGGTGCTCTGAAATACTGTGATTTGTGCTTTATTATTCCACCCAAAACAATAAGACAATGGAGTCAAAGACAACAACGCATGAGTTAAGTCAATGGAATTTCCTTATGATTCTTGGTGGGTAACACAGCAGCTTTAAATAAAATCCTAGGTGCTTAGCTGCAAGGATCTTCCAAACTTTGACCATCAGTTACCATGCTTTACCTGTTTCTAGTGCTACTGTACAGCATTACATACACAAGATCCTCCCTCTAGTCCATTCGCCTTGCTTTAAAGGTAGCATATGGGAAACACGGTATTTATCGACAGGTTTAAGCCAAAGACAATTAACTCAGAATCAAACAGGAATCACTCAGTCCATGTCAGAGACTGGAAATAATTATGTCTCAAACATTGTGTCAAAACTGGTTCCTCCAGCCTCAGGAAATGGGAGATTGTCAAAGGCTGAAAAGAATCATGCCTCAAAGGTAGCAGGAGATGGGTCACTCAGGATAAGGTGATAAGGTGAACTGTGATCTACATACCAACAACAAGCTAAGGGGCCACAGACAAAGGCCGGCTGGCTGACAGTAGGAGGTGGGGGACGTGCTGGAGGGCACACAGCTCCACCTTCTGATACGCCCAGCATGGCACAAAGGGAAAAGCTGAGAGCCTTCAACATGGTCCGAGACTTGTCAATCTTTCACAATAACACCTCCACAAAAGACCAAAAATTACGCAAGCCGGCAACCAAGAGGGTTATAAAGGCCCACCTTGTGCAAGCACTGGCAGCGCCCACCCACCATCCTGAGGACCACTCCGCCCACCAGTTTCCCCGCATGAACTGAACAAGACACCGGAGGACGCCGCACATCGCTGGATCTGAGACTGCAAACTCCATCACACATAAAGCAGAGCCATAAGGATGGTGAAATCTTTCTCTCTCTTTCTTTCCTATACTTCTATTTTTTCGCTTCCCTTTTTATAAGTAATACAGTAACATAAGATTTACCGTCTTGCATATGCCGCACACTTTTTATTTTTACCAGTTGAACCTACAATAACGTAAATCCTTCTGCCGCCAAATCATTTGCCAGTTGGGCCAAGCTGCAAAATAAAAGCCTTTTGTTTGCAGACCTTAAGTACTGTGTGTACTGTTTTCCAACCACTGGGGCCCATGAACCTGAGTCACCTCTCCCCCCTGCTCATACCTCTGGGCTGGACATGACAGTCCAGCAGTCTATAATCCACAAGCATAAACAAATCTCTCTTCCAATGTAGCCCATTATTGTTAAACATTTACCTGGTAGGTGTTTCGGAAAGCATGAAAAAGGTATTATAAGAAGCCAAATGGCAAAAAAGCATGCAAGAAATGCTATCCACCATGCTCCAAGCCAACGCGGGTCATCTTGATCTATCTCTGTACTGCAAAAATAATTTGGAAAAAGTAGGTTACCATTCGTGAATTCAAATCAGCAATTTCAGATGTCAGTGAGGTGGCTTTTTTTTTTTTTTAATACTGATTTAACAGAAACTCTTTTAATATAGTCATGGTTTTATTTTCTACATGTATTAAATTTGTTGTTTGCTTGTTTAAAGCACATTCATCAGCTCTATTATAAAAATATTGTATTCTACCCAATATAGCTTTCAACTCATTAGATAAATTCATTCTTATTAAAGGCAAGTATTTGGCCCTGATTTCAAGATCTTGTAGCATTGCTAAAATACTGGAAAAGCTGTTTTTAGAAAGAATCTTCATAGTAAATGAGTTATGTGAAAGCCAATACAGAAGTTCAGAATGCCATTGCGTTGATCTGATACCCCCAAAACATAAGAAATAAAAATGTAAATGAAGCTGTTGGTTTGGACAGTAGTACAACTTATAACACCATCTTTTCAATACTGGACTATCACTCAACTGGTACATTTTCTAGCAAGCTCTTCTCCAGGAGGTAAGTAGCAATATCCTACCCCTCATATCCCAGTCCAGGGAAACATTTTGCACAAGAAATCAATTGTTGCAATCTAACCTTAAATGAGTAACTAATCAAAGACATCATTTTTTGTTAATGAGCTTTAACGTAGCTAAATTTCAAAGTACTAGAACTAAGTATTTGCACTACAGAGAAACTTTCACACACAATGGGCTGACTATTCACTGCAGGAAGTAACTCACTTGCTAGAAGCCCTTGTGAATGCAACTAGTTAGCAAGTTATAGAAGCTCTTGAAAATGCGGTATTTTCCAAACAAAAACTATTTATCCTCCTCACATGGAGAAAAGCTGAATATTTTAATATGAAATATTAGGAAAAGAAAATAGAAAGCAAAAGACTAAGCTGTATCTTGCCTTTCTGGGATCTGGATATCAATATAAATAGTAAGTAGCTGCCCTCCTAAGACATAGCCAATAGCAGGACCCAGCAGCGACATGGCATAGCCAATTCCTAGAAGAGAAAATACAAATTCACCATATATGTAAGGCTTTCTTAAATCAACTTCAGACCAAATGGTTTCTGTAATTCATCCTGTTCTTTCACTGTCATTACTTTTGACTATAGCATGTAAAGATAAAAATGTGTTCCTCGACAAGAAAATTTGCAGCTCTCATTAAAAGTTTCTACTCAGAGGTTTAGCAAAAGACACTTCACTGACAGCATCTTTAGGCATTATTAGATTGCTTTTTGCAGATCTTGTGCCTACAAGCATAAGCTAGTTTGTGAAAGTTTCTGAAGTGAGGTTGTTACAAGCATCAGTTGTTAATAGTACATGCCCACAATCTTTTTTTTTTTTTTTTTTTTTTTAAATTTTAAGCTGGGTTTTAGATGTGCCAAGACAAGAAGCTAAAGTGGAACGATATCCTACTAAAGAGCACTCTTAGGTCTATCCACTTCTCTTGGCCTTAGGATGAGATCTTCTCAATGTCACAATAGTCTCCCTACCATACCAGCCAGATTTCTGTGGCACTTTACCACTGCTGGCAGGAGCACTGCCTCTGCAACTAATAGTAACTAGATCTGTCTAAATAATTGGCCCTTACTGAAGATACACTTCCCCAGGCTGAAGAATCTGGATTTCTCATTTGTTTGCAAAACACCTGGATCCTGAGTATTTTGCATTATTTCACTTTCTTTAGACAGCAAGAAAGAATGATGTGGGGGAGGGGAGAGGTGCAAGAGGGGGAAGGGATACAGAAGGGAACACTGAAATATCAGTGAGTTAAAATAAATATTGAGTTGACATATCCCAGGCTTTCTTGTATTTCAGAAATAATGACATGGTAATAAGACCTTTCTAAGTCCACGTTCATCCTACAGAACTTCAAAACTAGTTTAGAAGGTGCCTATTTCCTCCTAGAGACCAGTCTAAACTGCCATTTAAAATTGCTTTTCATTGGCTTGAGATGTAGATGGCTCAGTTCAGTAAGAGGAGACCAGTCCTCATTAAAATGCATGCAGTTTCCAAAGAGAAAGAAAATACCAATTTATGAGTTGCAAGCATATAGCCTAAGATGCTAGCATCTATTTACAGACACTAGCAGAAACTTCCAGGGTTTTTTTGCTGCCTTGCACAAGCCTTCTTGCATCAGGCAAAGCAATGCAATATATTTTAAATCCTAAATCCACTCCATAAAAGCAAGAAAAATAATTAAGGTTTAATGTAGCTATTTGTCCACTAACTTGTCTTCCAGTTTTGTTGTATTAGGCAGAATACACTGTTCTTCTGAACTCCGCAGTTGTCCAAAGATTACACAAGCATTAGTTTATTGTATTGCTCTGTTCTGTTTTAAGTACGAACACTAACACAATTCTCCTGAGTTTTCAGGCCATTTCTTGATCCTCTAATCATGCAAACAGCCTTAATTCTTCTCTATTTATTTCACTGGCCTCATAAACAAGTGTAGTAATCTTCTCTCTCAAAATAAAGAAACAGCAAAAATAAAAGCTGTCTTTGATATTTAAGATTTAACATACACAACTATTCTATTTGTTGGCATAAAATGAAGTGGTTTGCCTGGAATAATTAAGCAAGAATTGTATGCAAATAGATTATTATTTCAGTTTTGTCCCCTATAATACTGATGTAGCCTGGAAAACAGTCCAGGAATACAAGATGCTTTGGATTCCTCCTGCGAGTTACCAGTATAGCTAACATACCTTCAGTTTGCAACTGAACTGGGGAAAATAGCAAATATCTTCATACCCATAGAAAACACACCTGGACTGCAATGAACTTGGTAGCAAAAATGCACATAACCCGGAGAATGTTGACTGGAAATATTAAAAACCATTGCTATCCCATTAGTATTCCTCAGCTTCCAAAAATCCCCACAGTAAGACAAACACATCCTTCATGTCTGTAAGTAATCCCTTGACTTTCAGTTAAGGAAAGATACTTCCAGTACTTCCTCCTGAAGTTCCAAATTTGTAAGTGGCTAGAGAACTGCATTGATCGCATGATGGACAGGACTACCCCTGAACTGAGGGGACAGCATACTGTTGGAAGGTAAATAAATAGAACTGGTAAAGGATACAGTAAGGTCTGGCTATTGACCTGATATACAGTAGTTTTCAACATCTGTGGTAGTAAAAAATAAATTTTTATTACAACTTATTCTGTTCTTAGCAGGCAGGGTACATAAACCACTTAATCACTTTCAGTTACTGACAGGAAAAAAAACCTGCAGACGTGCACAAAGTAGCCTTAACATGCTCTGCAAAATAACTATTGAAAAGACTTTATATTTACAGCAGACTGATACCTAACTTGCAGAGTAACTGATATAGAAACACTTTATGCACATAAATGACAATGTTCAATGACAAGATTAATTTAATTAGAGGAATTCATAAAAGCATTCGAAAGACATCACAGTCTATGGTCTACCCAGACAATGTGTTACAAACAGTTTTAAAAGTTACCTATATAAAAGGAAGACTTGTGCTTTGGAACACTATCATCAATAAAAGCAGTCCCCAAAGTATATAGTGGAGTTCCTCCAACCCCCAGCAGGAGCTGCGCCAGGATAAAGACATACAGATAGTTGGAAAGTGAAGACTTCATGCTGGCACTGCAAGTGAAGTTAGCAGAGCTTGTTCCTGGAATTTGGCACGTGTCTGAAAGACAAAGACAGTAAGACTTTAAAATTATGACACCTATCTCATCACAGTCCAACTGAAGAAAACCTGTACTGAAAGCTAAACTATATATGAAGTGTTGTTAGTGTCAGGCTCTCATTTTCAGCCCTACTAATATATCCTATACGACAGTGCCCTAACCTTCTGTGATATCATACCCCCCTGCCTCCCCACCCCCCCCCCCAAAAAAAAAGTATCATGGCTAGGTTTTTGTTTCCTTGCCAGGAAGGACAGTAAAAGAAATAGCATTAACAACATGTTTTGGCTTGTTGAAAGCATTACTGACCAGGTGTATGCAAAAAAACCTGTCAAATGGTCATTCCACAGGTTAGTAAGCACTCCTAGGTAACAGATAACTTGATTTTGTTCTTGTACTTTATAATGATCCTGAGAAGCACTAACAACAATTTCCATTCTTAAGTAACAGAGCAGATTGAATGACCTGAGGGAAGCTGGACTGCTAGTGAGGAAAGTGCAATTGTCAGAGTTGCAAGCAAAGATAATCCTCCCTTTTTATACACTGTTTTGAGAAGTGTTTCCCTAACAAAACAAAACAAATCACCACCACCATACAAAACCACACCACTATCTCTCATAGAACACAAGAACATACATCACCCTATCTCCAGAATGTGAAGTAAATGTAAAGCCTCTGTACTTGTCCACACAGACACAGAAGGAAGCAGGACAGCCTAAGGTTGTATGTACTCCTGTAACATTTGGCACTGAGGAGGGAAAAGAAGAAGTGCAGACAGGGCGTATGTTTTCTCTAGTCCTTCCTCTTGCTATCATTGCAACTTTCAGTGACAAGATCAAAAAGAGAAGCATGGTTCTTTCCAGGTTTTTCCACAGAAGAATATACAACCCTAAGGAAGAGGACAGACCCATTATGTTGGTGGAAGCAAGCTATACTGACCCAACATATGAAAGTACCCTTCAGATCAGGTGAGGTCCCTTTACATTTGAGAACACTTTTTACTTAAGCAAACAAATGGCATGCTTGTTCACACTTTGGACTTAGAGGGCATAAAACACAAGGAAGTGTTTGCCACACAGCAGATAAAGATAGCTGTCTACACTGATGTTATAAATGCATCCATGAGCTTTATCATGCCTTCCTCCAAAAGGAACAGCACCATGGTGGTGGGGGTCATGTAGCACACAAGAGGGGATTCAGTGCAGTTACACAGAAAGTGGCCAACATAGAGGGATGGGAAAAACCTCACTTCAAGAGGAGTCGTTATTACATTTTTCCTTCCTTTTCACTTAGGAACAATCATTTTAATGCTATGCTGCAGCCACATAGGGAACATTTTATTATCACTACTCTGAAAACTAAAGCTTTTAAAGTGTATTTTCCATTTATTGTCTACCTGCTTTCTTGAGCAATATTCCTCTTTTCTGCAGGAAATTAGGTATCAAATCAGGTTAACTTTGTACTATTTACAGGCATCTAAAACTGACTATAGAAGGACACCATGTCCTACAATATCTTATTGAAATACACATATTCGTGTACAGCACATATATAGAATATACCTGCAGTTACATGTTAGCCTTGGGCAAGTCTAAGCCACCATTTATCAGATAGTGGCTCTTCATGAATCCACATCCCCACCCCACTATCAATATCTCAGTTCATGTCAATCTAAAAGCCTGTGTCATTGTGTAACTAATTGATTATACCCTCTCTCCTTCAGCTTTCTAGCTCTTCAATTTATATGCCCTGGGAAATTTATCCTGACATTGATATGGGAGAAGCTTATGACATTAGTTTGTTTTCAGAACCACATAGTCCAGTCCAGATACAAAATTAAGATAATCAATCAATATGCTTTTTAATACAATTATAATCCTTTTATTTACACCAGCTATCAGACCACCCCCACCCTCCTGCCCCTTTTTTTTGTGCCAAGTACACAGGCACTTGCTTAATGGAGTTGTGGACTATATTTCATGTTTCCAAGAAACATTTTAAAACCAAAGACGATTTACCACAAAACTATGAGATTAGTTTAAACCAGCATAAGTCAAAATTGCCATCAAACAGTTTACCTCAGCCACTGATGTCATCCCCTTCCTGTACCAGCCCAAGGCTTAAGCAGATTGGCAGAGTGACTCAGGTTGAATCTAACCTGCATTAGATCCATAGGCCTGTTCACTGCTGTCACAAGAATGCTGGACAGAGCAGGCATTGACTTCTACATGATCAGGAAAGCCTAACCTGAGATAAACCAAGCTCTGGAAGAAGTTTAAGATGGGCCACTGACCATTTTTAACTACCTTTTCTCATTAAACTTGTTTCCCTTTTTAGAAGTCAGTGGATTAGACCTGCATTTTAAAGAGCAGAACTGCATTAAAGGCAATACCATCCAACAGAATTAGTAATTATAAACGTTCTTGCATGCCTTAATTTAACACATCTACCTGAATCCAAGTTATAAAAGCCAAAATATTCCCTAACACCTAATGCAACATACTAGCCAAGAAGGCAGAACCAACTGTGAGTTCCTTTAGCAATTACATTAATTAGAAGACAGGTCAATATTAGTTTTACCTGCATCTTAAACTGCAGCCAGGAGTGTGTGGGTTTTTTGCCTTTTGCAGGACGGGGAATAGTTTAAAGAGAGTTGTGAGGAGTGATAAATAAAGAACAGCTTGGTTTCCATTTCTTTTCAAACTTAAAAATTTGCCTCCCTTTTAAGTCTCAAATGGGAAAGTCAATCAAAGCTTCAACAAACATGTTGAATGAGGACTAAGTTCTTAGCTTCTGGAGGTGGATGTTACAGTATTACAGAACACCTAAGTGGTATAGAGAAGTAGACCAAGCAGTATAGAGAATGGCAGCACTATCCATTATTTGACTAATCAGATAGTCCTTCAGAAAGCAAAACCAACAGGAAAGCAGAGACACACTGATGGTACAAGACAAAACAGTCAACTTACACATATCACACATATTCTGCCACCATTAGTGACCAAATGCTACAGTTTTCTTCAGCCTTCAGTTGTCCTTAGCAAGTTCTGGGAAAGAAGACCAATTCATGTCCTTCTGAGAAAATTCACTAACTCTCAAACACTAAATGACTGATCCACCATCTGAGATTCCAGTAGAACAGAGAACTGAAAAAAGGTGTTCAAGTCATTCTCCCTGTTCTCAAATCACACCACACACATTTCAACTCCAATGGCTAAGACTTGGAATCATAGAATGTCCTGAGTTGGAAGGGACCCACAAGGATCACTAAGTCCAACTCCTGTCCCTGCATATGATAAGCCCAAAATTCACACCATGTGTCTGAGGGCATTGCCCAATTGTTTCTTGAAGGCTGCCAGGCCTGGGGCCATGACTGCCTCCCTGGGGAGCCCGTTCCAGTGCTCCACCACCCTCTGGGTCAAGAACCTTTTCCTAATGTCCAACCTGAACCTCCCACAGAATCACAGAATGGTTGGGGTTGGAAGGGACCCCACCTGTCAAAGCAGAGTCACCTAGAATAAATTGCACAGGAATGCATCCAGGTGGGTTTTGAATGTCTCCAAAGAAGGTGACTCCACAACGTCTCTGGGTAGTCTGTTCCAGTGCTCTGTCACCCTCAAAATAAAGAAGTTTCTCCTCATATTCAGATGGAATCTTCTATGTTTCAGTCTCTGCCCAATGCTCCTCATCCTATCATTAGATACCACTTAAAAGAATCTGGTCGCATCCTCTTGACATTTACCTTTGAGATACTTATAAGCATTGATATCATCCCCTCTCAACCTTCTCTTCTCCAGGCTGAACAGACCCAGCTCTCTCAGTCTCTCCTCATGTGAAAGATGGTCCAGATCCCTAATCATTTTGGTAGCCCACCGCTGGACTCTCTCCAGTAGTTCCTTGTCCTTCTTTAACTGGGGAGCCCAGAACTGGACACGGTATTCCAGATGTGGCCTCACCAGGGCAGAGTAGAGGAGCAGGATAACCTCCCTTAACCTGCTGGTCTCACTTTTTCTAATGCATCCCAGGATATCATTGGTCTTCTGGCCACAAGGGCACATTGCTAACTCATGGTCAACCTGTTGTCAACCAGAACTCCCAAGTCCTCCTCTGCAATGCTGCTTTCCAGCAGGTCCAACCCTAACCTGTATTGGTGCTTGGGCTTATTCCTCCCCAGCCGCAGGGCCCTGCACTTGTCTTTGTTGAACTTCATTAGGTTCTTCTCCGCCCAGTCCTCCAGCCTGTCCAGGTCTCACTGAATTGCAGCACAGCCTTCTGGTGTGTCAGCCTGTCCTCTCAGTTTGGTCTCAACAGCAGACTTGCTGACGGTTCACTCAGTTTCTTCATCCAGGTCATTGATGAACAGGTTGAACAGGACTGGACCTAATACTGACCCCTGAGGAACCCCACTAACTACAGACTTGTTATTAACAAAGATAATTCTTTTTACCAAAGACATCATTCACATCCTGTTACTAAAAGAGACTCACAGAATATTTCAGGTTGGTACAGGCAGAGTTGCATAGTCCAATCTCCTAATCCAAACAGTGCCAAAACCAAATGCAGACCAAGTTGCTCAGGACTTTACTCAGCAGCATCTTGAAACAACCCTGAGATACAGACTGCAGAATCTTTCTGGGTAATCTGTTTCAATGCTTGTCTGTCTTCACAATAAAGTTATCTTACTGGTATCAAGTGAAGATCTACATTTCACATTCGCTGTGGCTGACATATTTTACAAATTTAAACATGTTTCAATAAGATTTCAGACAAAAGGTTAAAAGTATATTGCTTATAGCATCTGCAGTTTTTACAGTCCTCTGTACTGTCTACGGATAATCAAACACAGGATAGTTTCATCATGAGAAACCACTAGATGGAGATCCTCACTACAAATGTCGGAGCCAGCTGAGACTCAAGACCCCTGCCTAACCTAAAAAAGTTATCAGAACAAATAGCTGGTTACATTTACGTTACAAATTTGAGTCTGGTGCCTTTCTGGAGATGGACATTTTTGGAAACAGGTAGACCATTAATTAGCTAGTCATTCAGTATGAAATGGATTAGACTATTTCTAAAGAGTACCGTTATGATAAATATTTCCAATGGAATAGTTTTGTACAGTAGGGTATGTATCTAGTCAGAATAAAAGTAAATCAATATCTCAAGGTAAAACAGTACGTTCCAGGAAGTCTGTAAGCCTTATACCAGAGGCTAGATGTATTTTGTATTCCAGACTAGATCTTTTACTTAACCTGGGAGCCATATTAAACATGGCATTGAACTATACGTTGAAGCTGTCCTGCAGGTGAAACTCACATACTTACATATAAAAGATGAACATAAATAATCAAGTAACCAACTAGGAACTGATCAAAAATGAATTAGGTGGTAGATTTTAATACAAAGCATCAAATAAGAGCTTACTCCAAATCCATTAAAATCTCTATAAACCAGTTGTCCGAACAAACAAGCAACAAGGAAGGTTTTTGGGGTGTGGTGTTATTAAAATCTACAACTAATTGTGTAGTTAAGATGCTTCATCAACACCAGAACTAGCTGAACCAGACATCCTATAAAATCATACTGTGGTTTATATAACTGTTAAAGGATGCCATTACACAGCACCTACAGGTTTACATTGAGTCTATCATGGTACAAACATTCCCCGTACTCTGCAGTCTTTGATAGTGTTTTGGTTAAGTCAGCTTAAGTCCTTAAATCTGCTTACCACAGTTGCAACACATGTACCTGCATTACAGCAGTCAAACAGTATGAAATCCATCAGCTTACAGTGCCATGGAGATGAAAGCACATATTCCACTTAAAATTTTCCCTACAGCTTTTAGATTTCAAAAATCCATGTCAAACATGATCCTAAACAAGCCATCAACACCTACAGCATCTTTAATTGTGGATGAAGTGGCAGATGTTTGATGAAACAGTAACAGATTCTTTGAGATTTCAACCAAAATTGGTAGTAGGAGGAAGAGATCAGTTGCAATAGTTGGCTGTCTCCCTTTCCACTCCCACCCTGCCAGTATCGTGTTTCAATTAAAACAAACAAAAAAACCCCACCACACACACAAACATCACAAACCATATTACAATCACATTGGCAAATTGAAACTTTTTGTATTAAAGTCAGCTTCCCTTCCATACTAGTAAAGCAGAAAGTAATCCTGAAACTAAAAATATAGAGAAATAGGGCTGTAATAGAGACAGGAGCAGGCAAGCTGTTGCCCCTCTACTAAGGAGCAACAAGTATTAGGTTGGTGCAAAAGTAATTGCAGTTTTTGCATGTTGAAATTTGCCATTTGATATTGGAATTCATTCTTAAATGAATGTGGTTATGTTATACATCATATGGGTCGTTAAGTAGCAGAGACAACTCACAACATCAACAACAATGCATTTGGCCCAGGAACTGCTAACAAACGTACAGTGCAGTGGTGGTTCAAGAAGTTTCATGAAGGAGACAAGAGCCTTGAAGATGAAAAGCAACCATCAGACCAACCATCAGAAAATGATAACAAACTGAGAGCAATCAAAGCTGATCCTCTTACAACTACATAAGAAGTTGCTGAAGAACTCAACATTTGAACTCAAGCATTTGAAGCAAATTGGAAAGGTGAAAAAGCTCGATAAGCAGGTACATCATGAGCTGACTGGAAATAAAAAAAAAAAAAAAATCATTGTTTTGAAGTGTAGTCTTCTCTCCTCCTACGCAACAAACCATTTTTCAATCAGATTGTGACATGTGATGAAAAGTGGATTTTATAGAACAACCAGCAAAAACCAGTTCAGTGGTTGGGCCAAGAAGAACCACCAAGCACTTCCCAAAGCCCAACTTGCATCAAAAAAAGTCATGGTCACTGTTTGGTCGTCCGTTGCCTGTCTGGTCCACTACAGCTTTCTGAATCCCAGCAAAATCATTCCATCTGAAAAGGATGCTCAGCAAATCAAGGAGATGCACCAAAAAAATGCAACACTCACAGCTGGCACTGGCCAACAGAAAGGGCCCGATTCTTCTCCATGAAAACACCTGACCACGTCTCACAACAAACACTTCAAAAGTGTAATGAATTGGGCTACAAAACTTTGCCTCATCTGCCATATTCACCTGACCTCTTGCCAACTGATTACCACTTCTTCAAGCATCTCAACAACTTTTTGCAGGGAAAACGCTTCCACAACCAGCAGGATGCAGAAAATGTTTTCCAAGAGTTAGTCAAATCCAAAAGCACAGATTTTTACACTACAGGAATAAACAAACTTACTTCTCGTTGGCAAAAATGTGTTGATTGTAATGGTATTTTGACTAACGAAGATGTGTTTGAGCCTAGTTAAAATTATTTAAAATTCATGGTCCAAAACTGAAATTACTTTTGCACCAGCCTGATAATCATTTGCTCATAGCCTACAAACACTTAAGAGTTTTTTCTCATGGCCTTGTTCAGTTAAAGGTTCAATAAAGTTCTGCCTCAGATCCTCATTCATTAGATATGGAACAATAGTTTGATATCTGGACAGTTCATGGAAGTGTGTGATGTGATTAGCACTTAAACTAATTTGAGGATCAACAACTGGAAGACTGAGAACCTTCCTTCAGATTGCTTAGTAACTACTGATTTTATTTTGGTGAGCACTTTAATATGCTTAGTCATTGAAGGCATAAATCTGATTAAACACTCCAATAACAATTAAGACAACCTAAAATATTACGCCATCCTGCTTTAAACATATCTGGATGTTTCTTTATTAGCTACAGCTGTGCCACCAAGTTGAGATGCAAATAGATGGCATTAAGCTCACTGCACTTACAGTCTTGTTTTATGAGGAAAAGATATGCAAGATTCAAGATCTGGCTACTCCCACAATGTCAGCACTGCTTTGTTCAGTATAGTTTAGTACTGCTTATTTGTTCTTTATTTCAAAGAAACCCACACGTTTTAATCAACATTTTAGAAGAACTTAGTGAAATCTGTTAATAAATTACTCAAGATGCCTTTATATGTTGCAGTTTTTTGGATTTTGAACTATTAGTCACCTTTCAACACGAAGACGTTAGGTCTAACAGCTTTTCTTTAACCATTTGTTCTACATCATTGACTTAACTTGCTTTCCTATTCACAAAGAAATGCTAGACCATTTTTCACTCAAAGTGAGTTTTAATTGCATTCATCAATGCAAGTCAAAAGAGCATTTTATTCTAATGTTGCTTACAAGTAAAAAAACTGATATTGACATTCAGATCTCTTCTGAAAAAGGAAGTTCACTGTGCACAGACACAGCTCTTGAACTTACAGATTTCACAGAATCATTTTATTTTCTGTGTTAGAAATAATACCCTATTTTTAGGACTTAGAGATTAACTATGTTGTACAAAATTAAGAGTTGCACCAAATCACAACTGAGAGGCTTGGTTTTGTTTTGTTTTAATCATTTCAAAAACATAAGGATAAGCTTACCTTCAACTTTAGCTCCATAGCGGTATTTTCCACTACTGAAGTGTGGTAACGAAAATATAAGTGAGCCCAACCCCAGCATAAATGCTGAGAAAGCAAGCCATCGTGGTTTATGCCCTCTTTCTCCAAAGAAAGATACAAACAATGACAATATACAAAAAGCAATGTCATAGCTTGCAGAGATTAAGCCAGTGAGGGAACTGTTCAACTCATAACGCTTCTCAATTGTTGAAATACTAATGTTAATCAGGCCATTTACCACAATACCTACAAAAAAAAGAAAAAAAAAAAAGAAAAAGAAAATTAGTCAAAGATACTTTAATTTGATAGAGTTGCAAGGGTAAACTTACCATTGTGTGATGGAAGGGTTAAACTGAATAGATTTACAAAGCAACGTGTTAAGGTAGTTGTTAGCTTTAAAATCCAGGTATACAATGGATTGATACAGTGCCAACTTAAGCCAGTCAAACTGCATAGGACCTATTCAATTTTGTTCTCTCCTGTGGGCATTAAAGATTCAAAACTCAAGTAGTAAGCCAGCAGAATACCATGCCTCAAACTCTGTTCACGTATGAAGGTTCCAGATTCAGTTTGAAGCACAGACAGATTTCAAACAGAACACCTAACAGTGTCATAAGACACTGTATAAATTAAAAGGAAATTAGTCAAGGTCACGACTTGTGTAAGAATACAAGCTACAACTGAAGCAAATCAAGACATAGCTTTCAAATAATGATTGTCAAACAAACATCACTTCCTCCCTGCCATCACAAAGGGAAGATACGAGTAGGCTTTTGAACAGATATCTTTCTCCTATAATATAAAAAAGTGTGAAGCTATCTGAAAATACTTTGCAACTGTTTCAGAGAAACTGAGGAGATTAACTGAGAAAAAAGTTGGGTCTCTGAATCTTGGAGTTCACTGAAGCACAAGTATCAAACAACCTGGAGAAAAGGCCTTGCACAAGCTGCCCTACTTAGGCAGAGGTGAACTCCAAAAACCTGATCCAAAAGCAGAAGCAACTGAGTTGCAATTGCCAGAGCACACTTATACACACTGTCCATTTTCACAAGAGTATTGGTTTTAGATATTAACCTGAATCATATTCTGCCTCATATTCTGTTTGTATGTGAAACAACCAGTAGTTAAACTTACAGGAGTTTACTTTTAGTAGTTCCAAAACAGGATTCTCATACAAGTGAGATGAATAGTTATACTTCATTATAGTGCCAGATAACTTCATGGTAGTCTAATTAAACTGTGCCTGTAATAAAATATATCCCCTGGAAAAAAGTTAGGAAGTCTTGGAGGCACAGTTGCAAATAAAATTAAGAGTTCTGTAACCTCACAGATGACTGATGAGCATCTCTTATCACACAGGCCCTACAGCTACTCTTCTTTCTAAAACCCAGACATGATTCTCTACTGTCATTCTTAAAAAAAAAGCACGAAACACCATTACAGATGACCAGGGACAGCAATGGATTTAAATCAGTTTTCAACAAGCATTGCACCATCCAGAAGGGCAACTACACAGGCTGAACTTCAATAGATCTGCCTACAGTGTTCTACATATTAAAAAAATCCTCAGATCTGTGATCAACCAGGTATGTTCTTATAATTGCAATCCCCACCATAGCTAAACAATTCAGCTTTCTATAAGGAGATAGCACTTGGCACAACCTTTATTTTCCAATAACCTACTACAGCCTCTTTAAGAAGGATGGCAATTTCAGTCTGACCACCACATTTAAACTCACATAGGATTAGCAAAAGTATACAGGTGTTCCTCTGCTGCCATTATTTATACCTTTAGCAGCTTTTTCTTTTTTTCCTTCTTAAGGAGCATTGACCAAAGAACAATACTAGTATGAAGGAACGAACAAACAAGTTTTTTCCCATTTGCCAGCACTTCAAACATTTACTAAGGCTCTAAAACATTCACATGAAGTAGGTGTGCTACATTGCTAGTTGATTACAGAACTGGAAGACATTGCCTTTTACCAGTAGTTTAAGTTGCCATCTTTAATGATATTCTAAAAGCCATAAAACCTTGTGGTTATTTTTATTGGATAATTAGATTTCATATGTGAAAATGTAGATAAGATGAATGGCAGCATACCTTCTCCAAACCCATCTTCTACTGATTAATCACTAAAGTCTCTTCAGGAAAGATGGAATCTGGATGATACTAACTTGATCTGAAACACAAATCCTACAAGGACATCAACACTTAAACACTACTATAGAATTTATTTTTTATCTATTCCATCCAAAACCTCATTGTGCTGCCCCATCTGTTGGAACTGTAGGTAGAATGTGTACTGACCCACGAGATCCAGATTAATCATAAACCAAATACATTTGCTCTAATTAAAAACAATAGTATTTTTTCTTCATCCATTTAACAAAAAATGTGCTCGACAGTTGTTTTAAGTATGGTGGCTTTAGAGCAGTGGTTTGCAGACACCCACTTACAAAAAAGAAAAAAAGTTAGAAGTCCTTCCAGTAAAAAAAAAATCTAATGAAATATTAGTGCTGTCCAAAGTTTTCGGACAGATTAGACTGGACCAGTCTCAAAGAGTGGTTATGTTGTTTTGTTTAATGAAATTATTACTGACATGAGGAATAAACCATCCTTCTTGTACTCAAAATAGTGACATGACTTCTACCTTATTTGCTAGTACAGCTACGAACTGCAGCATATCCGGTTACTGTATTACAAGATGCAATCACACATTTATGCAACTCTAAATGCTATACAGAAAGCAAGTATTACTCATGTAGCCATGTTCTACACAAAGCAGTTTTTCTATTCTGGAAATACAGGTTTCACACGAACTTGAAAAAGAAAGAGACATAAATGAAGAGTTAATTTTCACCTGGAATCTTCTGACAAGCTGAAATACAGCAAATCAAGTGCTAGTGATAACAATAACCTGTTTTCTAGGGCAGCTAGAAAACAACATAATAAATACCTGCCTTCAGTTAGACACATATACACATGTAACAGGTCACTGCAGATAACTACTTATGATGTTCACTCATTGTGTAAAAAGTCTAGTATAAGAACTTATATATATCAAAAGTCTATTAAGGATTACTTCATTGCTCTTCAGCACATTGGGAAAAAAAAAAAAAACTTTCCTAGATGTACATTAGGAAGTTTTATAGACATATTTTATCTTCCTCAGTGACAGTTCCTGTAATTTAGAAGGTAAATTAAATTACTGGACCCACAGCTAGAGCACAGTAGTAGCTCACGGAACTTCAAAATCCCAGTTGTGCTTTGTGTGCTTTTATCTAAACTCTGAAGCTGCAAGAGCTGAATGTTTCGCAAAGTTTTACATGCAGCACTGAATTTCTTGTCTGAAAATTATTCTTGTTTTTTCTGCTTCTCAAAAAGAGTTGCAACTTCAGTTTTCAGTGCCTGATTTCCATGACCTAGCCAAAGGAAAGGTACTTATTCAGAAAATCCAGATAACACACCATTAAGAATGCCACAAGGTATACAATAGCTATGCCTAGGGCTTTCAAAATAAGCATCAGAAGTTTCCTTACATTAAGGCCCTAAATCTGAACTAGATTAGAAAGGTACCTCTCTGATGTCCAGCAGACATCCACAGTTAGATAACAGTACCAAGACCGGATAAGTGGCATAACCAAACACCCACAGCATCCTAAGGGGACACAGATTCTTACGATACAAGATGTTTTTACGACTGGGAACCTATCCACACTACTAATAAAAGATTGAAATTTAAATGATACTGAATTCATTATTCATCTGAGCAGACAATTAGATAGGCACGGCAAACTGGATTTTAAGAACTATTGCTATAGCAAATGTAGAAGTGCTAGAAATGTTCAAGATGTTTTGTCTAGTGTAATATAATCTGAAACTTTTCAGTGTCACGTTCAGGGCATTTTTGGTTGCCTATCTGCATTCTTAAGCTACAAAGATATACATGCATGACCTTCTAGCCTTCTACTACTCAGCTGCCATTGAAATCTGCTATGTAAGAAATTCTTCCACCCCTCCCTTTATTTATACTATGTTAGAGAATATAAATTTCAGGTAACAGCACGACAATTTTAACAGAAATCACCTCCTGGCCCTACCAACTGTAGCACAGTCAGATCCTCCTAGGTTTTAAGCAGAACCTCCTACTCAGCTCTCCTCAGACCATGCCAGTTACCTCAGTTTGGTTCCAGGCAGGAACACAGCCATCCATATCCCACATGACTTCGTCACAGGCTGCCTGCTCTTCTAGCACTGAATCTCTTCTTCGACCACCCCTGTACAGCAGCCTCATTCTTTATGAGCAACAAGGATGAGCTTTAAAGCCTCATAATTTTTCAGGAAACACAGTTTTCTCTTCTAGCTAGCCCAATAAAGTCAAAGGGTTCTGAACATTAATCCAATAGCTCAGTTCGATGGACAACTATCTAAGCTTTACAAACCTAAATTCTGTACATTTGTTACACTAATGCTTCCCCTCAGCCGTTATTACTACTTTCTAAGCCTAAGGCTTGCCAATAAACTAATAAATCTTCTTACAGAAAACCAAAAATAGGGACAAGGATATGTAAAGGTGAAAAACAGAAATTAATAAACTTCAGGTTCCCTCAAAGTTAAGTTAAGCCATTAGTTAAGTGTTAGAAAGATGGCTGCACGGAGATCCACTGAACAAAACCAGATTTGTTTTTTAAAGCCATCTCAGTTACTCGAAGTCCCATACAACTATGCCAAGGCACCTTTTTTATTGTCAGGCAGGTAACAAAGTACATATGTGTCAGGACACTACAGTTTTGTCTGTCAGTTTATATCATATGTTTTATGCCCTGGTTTGTATGTCTCAACCTGTTAGGCACATAGGGAACACTATTTCCCTGTGAGGAACGGCAACGCAGTACAAACAAAGGAACGAAGCGCAGAGCTGATGAGACCACTAACTCAGCAATGGTAAAAAAAGGCAGGCTGGAAAACAAGACAAGAAAGAACAGAGTTAAGTACAGAGAGTAATACTGCATGACCAACTTCCCCATTCAGAGCACCAGGGCACTTTCTTCCCCTAGTAAAGCCACTACTGTCACTTTTCAGCAACAGCACAAGACTTGGGCAGCTGGAGGAACTCTGCCTCACCTTAGCCACCACCCAAATCAGCACCACTCTTCCCCTGTCATCCACAGCCCAGGCAACCAGCTGATTTCTGCCAGAGTTCCAAGATGGGGATGATGCCCAGGGCAGCAGAAAGCCTTCATGGGCCAGGTCCCACAGGGAAGGTTGAGGGGAGGGCAGCAGGTCCGCAGCTCTAGACAAGGTGGTGAGGACAAGTTACCTTGGAAGATAGCCAGAAAGCTGTAGGCAGCCAAGTAGCCCTCAGGGTTGTTGCAGAGTTGCAGAGCCTTAGGGGTGCACCGGCCCCACCCGCAGGGCCCCTCCTCAGCGACACCGGCATCTGCCCCGGGGAGGCTCGCCTGGCGCTGGCGGCCGATGTCGGGGCTGGGTGGCTCAAACACCGGGTTCTCAACACCGTCACCCTTCATAGAACTAGGAGGCCACTGCCCAGCACCGGCTGCAAGCGACACCCAGCCGCAACGCCCCCGTAAATACCAAGAGGACGGGCGGGCCCTAACAGCGGCAGGTGGCGACACTTTTCCCCTCCCGCCGAGGAAGGCGGCTCGGCCCGGCCTGGCCCCGCCCCGCCTTGGCCGATGCGGGCCGTGTCCCGCGGTTGCCGGCGTCCGGTGGGAAAGCCCCGTTGGTGGTGTCGCCTCCGAGCCCGGGCCGGTCGGGGGCTGCAGTGGCCGTTGCCACTGTCCCGCCGCTCGCGCCGCGCACCTGCCCCTCGGCCGCTCGGGAAAAACGGCCGCCGGCACGTGTGCCGCGTGAGCGCCGCGCTCTCCCTGAAGGAAGATTCCCCCACACCGGGAGCCACGTCATGTTAATAGCAGCGATTAACATTAACGTCAGGCGGATCAGGCTGGGGTGGGGTGAGGGCTGCGTCGTGTTTTGTTTAAAGTTCGTGCGTCCAGAACGAGTTCTGCCTTAAAACTTCCCGTTAGCGGCTGGTGAAAGTGTGGCGTGGCGCACACCGCCCGCCGGGCAGAACCACGCACGGCAGGTGTGGGCAGGTGAGGCGGTGGAGGTCAGCGGATGCGAGGGGCACAAATGGGGCAGCAAATACGGCACATCGATTTTAACTAGAAATATTTGCTCTGAAAAAAAACCAAAAACAAAACCTGCAAAAACAACAACAACAAAAAAACCCACCTGAAAACAGTCCTCATCAATGTGTCTTCTGGAAAACTAGAAAATTCAAAATGTTCCTTGTAAGTGTTGGAAAAGGTGAAAGTGAAGCTTTTACAGATACGGTACTTTCCTCTTTTAGGCAAGTGAGTTGGCACATGACCTGCTTGGATGTGGAAACCCATCTCTAACAGAAAAAAAACCCTGAACATTTGTAAATGTCAGCCTTTGGAAATTTTATTCCCCAACTGTAGCACAGGAAGTTTCCACCTGCAGGAGCTTCCAGTCATTGAACAAGTTAATTCAGTTGCAGACGTCAGCCATGTCAGCCAAGTGTACAAGGAAGTACCCAGTTTGTTTGCGTATAGAGAGAATTATTTCACTCAGCTACAGAAGAACACTGGGAAGGAGTCCAGGGATCAATTAACCATAACCACTGGTGTTAATCTCTAGGCACTGCAGATTTGTCCTGAAGAGTCCTTCCCCTTTCAAGACTCCAAAATGCTTTATAGGCAAGTGCAATAAGACTGAAAGTGGAGACATCAGCAGTGGATTTGGTTTCATAGTCAAAGCCAAGGCACCCTGCTGCATTCCCAACATTGCATCCTCTCCCTGGTGTCACAGCTCTTCACAGAGAACCACACATTTTCAAGTATTCCTTAGCAGCACAAAAACTACATGGAGATGACCTTTTGCAAAAAGAAAACCAGTAGGTTAGAGTCGTGTCAAATTATATTTGCATAGGTAAGCTGCAAATGAGAAATCAGCTGCTGCTGCTGTTGCTCCAGCTTGCAGGGGCAGTGGGTGATGGGTGGTGGCTGGAGGGCCATGGGCTTCCCTGGCAGTTGGGCCTTCCCCACCCTCCACCCTGGCCACCTGCCTCAGCCCCACAGCCAGCCATTACCTCCCTGAGCCCACAGGAGCTCAGACAGCTGCTCCCTGGTGAAACCTTCATCTGCTGGTCATTGAGAGACCCCAAACCCTGAAATTAGCTTATCATTTCAGGCTGTAGTCTGAAATGGGTTTCCTCAACTGGCTATCAAGATACAAACCATTTAACAGCCTTTTGAGAGGTCTAAGCATGTGCCTAAACCAGCTGACACACTAACTTGTTTCACGGAAGTCTTCTATTCCTGTGTTTGCATTTTATTAATATTTTTTCTTCTCCCTCCTTAAAATGAAGTAGGACATGTCATTGGAAATAATATCCTGATCTTTGCTACAGTGTCCACATGATAGTGTAATAAGCATAATCCACAAAATTGCTAAATTATTATACTGCTAATGAGACATAAAAACCTCCCTTGATCTGCTGGGTCAGCTAGGTTTGTTGTTATCTTTGTCTAGTTGGTTTGCTTTTATCATCACAGGAAGGTGAAGGAAAGGAAAGGAAAGGAAAGGGAAAAAGGAAGTGAGCAGATCTCACTATGAAAAAGAGTGTGTTCAGCCAAAGACAACAATTTTTTTAAGAAAATCAGGGAGTGTAGCATTGTGGTGTTCCAGCTAACTATAGTATGGGAATTACATAAGGAATTAAATAATCTAGGGAATTAAATAGGAGTGGACTCTCAAGACTTTATACCATGCTAGCAGAATACAGATTTTAGGAGAAAACCACAGGGATAGGAAGAGACAGGGAGTAAAAGATAATATATTTTTGCACAGGTTATGTTGCCTGAGTGATACTGTTGTTCCTCAACAGGAAATTTACAGACAAATGCAGTAGATCCAACCAGCTTTCATAAACTGCTTTAATATGAGACATTACTTAAAGTTATTAAAGAAGGTTAAATTGCTGACATACTGGATACACAACCTACCTGAAAATGGCAAAATACTACTCGTTTCTGGGAAAGTATGTAAAGTGCTCAGATAAAAATTGTAATAGACTGCCAGGTAAATAATCTGTTGGACTAGACAGAGGTAGCTTGTGGAAAAGGCAAATATAACTTACAATTTATGTGTGTATTGCTATCAGAGCTAATGGAGACCTGCTGAAGTTGTTCTATAAACTGCTATCCACCATACTGTGTGCCACTTAGATCCTTATCTTCCCAAAGTGACTTTTAAAGGAGCAAATGTGCAGAAAGATCACTAGAGAAGTTTATTTACCAACAGATAATTGAAAGAAACAGGCTTGTTCAGTATAGCAAAGTGAAATGCTCCGTGAAATAATAAGCAATTGTAAGAAGGACAAAAGGCAACAGAAAATTTTAAAACGGATGTGCAAACTGATCGTCATTAATTTTCTCTTAGAAGTTAGAAGGCTTTTCATTTTCATTAGATGGGAGTTTTGGAACAAACTTCAAATGGATTTAAAAAACTTTAGATGGAGCTTGACCAAATTATGACTAAAGACATGAGAACTTATTAACTAGGAGTTCTTTTTCTGATCCAAAGTTCCTATGAAGTAGAAATTGAAAACTAAAATGATAGTCTAGGAACAAACTGATGGTTAACTCAGAAGAATGTCATAAAATCTGTACTGGAACACTTTGCAGAGAGACAAACAAGTATTTTAAAGAAAAAATTGCTAAATTTGTGAAAGGATTATAAAATGTAGCCTTCTAACTTTACAGCATTGTATTTGATCAGCTACAGCTTCTGCAGTCTCACAGCTGTAGGAGTTCTCCTGTTGTATGGTATAATGATGTGTCATGTTTCTGATCAGACATAAACCCACCATAAGAATGCTAGATAAGACCTGTGGATTTGTTTAAGAGATAGAGTTGCATTTTTAAAAGTCTGAGAACTGCCATTCACTGAACTGCAAAAATGACTGAGTTTTTGCCATCAGATACGGGGGTGGGGGGAGCATATTTAAAGCATTTCTTTTCAAGCATCTCAAAGCCATCCCCTCTCATTTAAAGGCTCAGTGGCACACAGACCCACTCTCACCTTTTAAGAAGATTGTCTCCCAGGAACATGGCACAACATTTTGCCAGTACAATACTCCCTTTAACTCTACCAGCTATAGAATAAGATGCAGAGTAGATTACCTGGGATCCTTACGACACGTTTTCCAGGCAGCTTTTCAGTGTTTGCTGAATGTTTCAGATGTCAAATTCTTCCACAACTCTACTTCTGACAATTTGGCACTGTGACTAAAATTCTTCCCCTCTGGGGATTATTTTCCCTCTACTGTGGTAGCTCCCTCCACACCATTTTCTGTTATTTGGCCTAGGTCAAAATTAATTCAAAAAACAGTGCTACCTTTTTTAATAAAGCATCTTACTTTGTGTCTGGTTTATATATTTTTTTCCTTTCCTAGAAGAAAAGCCTTGGGTCCTGAATTTGTATCTAGTTTATGGTATTTAAAGATGCAATTAACACCTCTACCAAGTATATTTCTGTTTTGAAGAGATATGTGGATTAAGATATGTTAGCACCCAGAGAGAAACATGATAGAGTAGAAATTAGCCTGCCTGCTTGGCGTGCAGAACCAGGAATTAAATACATTAGTTATCTTTTCTCAACTGTCTTCTTTGTTTTGTATTTCTAGTAAAATCTTAATTCCATTTAAGTCCTGAGTATGTGTTTGTTTTGGAAACAACGTGAAATCACCATTTTGACTATCTGGGTGGAGTTTTCTAGTTGTTTATGCAAAATTATCTGGTTTTGTTTCTTTTTGAACATGTTCTTTTGAAAGCGAACAAAGCAAACCTACAGCTGTGTACTCTTCTACTGTAAGATATGAACTGGCTCAAGGTATTTTTAAATTACATTGTGCCTCAGGCCATCACGTGCTTCTGCCAACACAGCATTAACCTCTCTGTTTGTTCAGAGTTTTCTATCTATGTTAGCTAAGGTAATGTGGCTCTTAATCTGCCCCGTGTCTAATTCTGCCACTAGTATAAGCCCAAAGAAGCAGCATCAACTTTTTCTCTGTTTTGAAAATATGGTAAAGGAGATACGTTATTGAATGATTACCTTTATTAAGACATTAGTAATGGATCTTCTGTTCTCACTCTTGTGCCATTTTAATCCTTGGGAAGTCCAACCAACTTATCCTGCAGTGAAATAAAAGTGTAATTAAAGTGTATGCATGTTTACTTGGTTAGTGAGAGTAAAGGGATTAAACTGGTAGCCTACAATTAATTCCTATCATTTGTTAAACTGTCTAGTGAATATACCTCAGTGTGAAAACTCAAGGCATCTCCTGTTTTTATCTCAATGCTGTCATCTTTTACTTCTGACCAAGTCTTCCCTGTTTTCTGTGAACTTCATGTTCTTTGACCTGTAAACATATTCAGAGCTAATGTGACAAATCCTTTGCCACAGTCATTGATCTTTCACATAGGAAGTTCCACAGATTGTTTTCTAATCTAATCTAAACTTATTTTCAGAAACACTAGTTTCAGTGTTTTCTAGAACTGGGCAGTCTCTTCTGTTTTCTTTCTGCTTGGTTCCCAGTTTCAACAAAAAAAATGAAATTTTAGCTGCTCATGGTTTGTTTCATCAGCAAATACGTGGCCCTTAGTGGCAGGAAGTTAGTAACGATTTATGATGTACAGTAAATTCTGCATACACAGAGCAGAAACAGGTAAATCCACAAAATCTCTCTCTTATATGCTATGCTTACCATGATGGCAACTCCTTTTTAACAGTGAATTTAATCTATTTATAATATTCATATGGCAGGTGAAAATGCACACCCTCACTGTGTTCATTCTGCTTAAGTGGCTTCGTCCTCAGATCACTTCTACTGAACACTGGTGAGGCCACACCTCTAGTAGTGTGCCCAGTTCTCCTCAGAAGAAGAGAGAAATGGAGCTAATAGTGTCCAGTGAAGGGCCACTACAATGGTGAAGGGACAGGTGCATCTCTCCTATGAGGAAAGGCTGAGATAGCTGAGACTGTTCAGCCTGGAGAAAAGCAAGCTCTGGGGGTGGATCTCATCAATATCTATAAATAGCTGAAGGGAAGATCCAGAGAAGACAGAGCCAGGATCTTTTCAGTGGTGCCCAGTGACAGGACCATAGAATCACTTTGGTTGGAAGAGACCCTCAAGATCATAAAGTCCAACCATAACCTAACTCTAGCACCAAACCATGTCCCCTAAACACCTCCAGGGGTGGTGACTCCACCACTTTCCTGGGCAGCCTTTTCCAATGCCTGGCAACCCTTTCCGTGGAGAGTTTTTTCCTAAGATCTAATCTGAACTTCCCCTCGTGCAAGTTGAGGCCATTTCGTCTTGTCCTATCAGTTGCTACCTGGGAGAAGAGACCAACACCCTCCATGCTACAACCTCCTTTCAGGTAGTTGTAGACAGCGGTAAGGTCTCCCCTCAGCCTCCTTTTCTCCAGGCTAAACAGCCCCAGATCCCTCAGCCACTTCTCATAAGACTTGTGCTCCAGACCCCTGACCAGCTTCGTCGCCCTCCTCTGCACTCTCTCCAGCACCTCAATGTCTTTCTTATGATGAGGGGCCCAAAACTGAACACAGTATTCAAAGTGGGGCCTCACCAGTGCTGAGTACAGCAGCACAATCACTTCTCTAGTCCCGCTGGCCACACTATTCCTGATACAAGCCAGGATGCTGTTGGCCTTTTTGGCCACCTTGGCACACTGCTGGCTCGGGTATAGCCAGCTGTCAATCAACACTTCCAAATCATTTTCTGCAAGGCAGCTTTCCAGCCCCCCTTCCTTGAGCCTGTAGCGCTGCATGGGGTTGTTTTGACCCAAGTGCGGGACCCGACACCTGGCCTTGTTAAACCTCACACAGTTGGCCTCAGCCCAACAATCCAGCTGGTCCAGATCCCTCTGTATAGCCTTCCTACCCTCCAGCAGGTCAACACTCCCGCCCAATTTGGTGTCATCTGCAAACTCACTAAGGGTGCACTGAATCCCTTCATCCAGATCACTGACAGATTAAACAGAACTGGCCTCAATACAGAGACCTTGGGAACACCACTCATGATTTGCCACCAACTGGATTTGGCTCCGTTCACTACAACTCTTTGGGCCCAGCCATCCAGACAGGTCTTTATCCATTGAAGTGTACACCGATGCAGGCCATGAGCTGCCAGCCTCTCCAGGAGAATGCTGTGGGCTATGGTGTCAAAAGCTTTACTGAAGTCTAAGTGCACAACATCCACAACCTTTCCCTCATCCACCACGGGGGTCACCTTGTCATAGAAGGAAATCAGGTTGGTCAAGCAGGACCTGACTTTCCTAAACCCATGCTGACTGGGCCTGATCACTTGGTTGTCTTGTATGTGCCATGTGATGGCACTCAGGATGATCTGCTCCATGACCTTCCCTGGCACCGAGGTCAGAGTGACAGGTCCTCCTTCCAGCCCTTCTTATAGATGGGCGTCACGTTAGCCAACTTCCAGTCAACCGGGACCTTCCCAATTAGCCAGGACTGTTCATAGATAATGGAAAATGGCTTAGTGATCACCTCTTCCAGCTCCATTGGCACCCTTGGATGGATCCTGTCTGGCCTCTTAGACTTGTGGGGGTCTAAGTGGTGTAGCAGGTCACCAACCATTTCCCTTTGGATTATTGGTGCTTCATTTTGCTCCCTCTCCCTGTCTTTTGGCTCAGGGGGCACACCTGGTCTTACTATAAAGACTGAGGCAAAGAAGACATTTAGCACCTCAGCCTTTTCCCTCATCCTCTGTCACTACATTTCCTCCCGCATCCACCAGAGGGTGGAGATTCTCCTTAGCTCTCCTTTTGTTGCTGGTATATTTGTAGAAACATTTCTTGTTGCCTTTTACAGCAGCAGCCAGGCTGAGCTCTAGTTGGGCTTCTGCCCTTCTAATTTTCTCCCTGCATAACTTCACAGCATTCTTGTATTCTTCTTGAGTAGCCTGCCCCTTCTTCCAAAGGTTATAAATTCTTTTATTCCAAAGTTCCAGCCGCAGCTCTCTATTCAGCCAGTCTGGACTTCTTCCCTGCTGGCTCACCTTGCAGCAGACAGGGACAGCCTGCTCCTGTGCCTCTAAGATTTCCTTCTTGAAGAGCAACCAGGCTTCCTGGACTCCTTTGCCCTTCAGCACTGCCTTCCAAGGGGCTCTGCCAACCAGCCTCCTAAACAGATCAAAGTCTCCCTTTCGGAAGTCCAAAGTAGCAGCTCTGCTGACCGCCCTCCTTACTTTTTGAAGAATAGAAAACTCATTGCATTATCGCTGTACCCAAGGCAAACTCCAACTGACACGTTATCCACAAGTCTTTCTCTGTTTACAAACAACAGGTCCAGTGGTAGGCTCACTAACCAGCTGTGTTAGGAAGTTGTCTTCCATGCACTGCAGGAGCCTCCTAGACTGCTTCCTCTCTACTGTGTTGTATTTCCAGCAGACATCTGGTAGGCTGAAGTCCCCCACAAGAACAAGCAACTGAGAGACTTCTCCCAGCTGCCTGCAAAACATTTCATCTGCCTTTTCATGCTGGTTGGGCAGTCTGTAACACACCCCCACCAGGATGTCCACCTTGTTACCCTTGCCCTTGGTTCTTATCCCTAGACACTCAACCCTATCATCACCCTCATCATGCTCCAGACAATCAAAATACTCCCTGACATACAGGGCTACCCCAGCTCCTCTCCTTCCTAGCCTATCCCTTCTGAAGCCATCCAATGCACCGCTCCAGTTGTGAGAGTCATCCCACCATGTTTCTGGGATGGCAACTGTATCATAGTTTTTCTGCCACACAATGGCTTCCAGGTCTTCCTGTTTGTTGCCCATTCAGTTGGGCCATTGATCCTGCCACTTTTTTCTGCTGAGAAGCCCTAATTCCTTTGAGGCCGTCCTCAGGTGCTTCCACAGTTTCTAACACATCTATAGCCCTTGTATCTCTTCTACCACATGGTTCTCCATTCCCTATCTCCACCAGGGCAGCAGACCGAAGGGCCTCACTAGCATCCCTTCCCGCAAATTCTGGCATGCCGCCCTTGGGTTTGCCTCTGCCACTTCTGGTTTTCTGCCCTTTCACCTTCAAATCTAGTTTAGAACCCTCCCAATGAGCCCCGCTAACTCCTGCCCCAGGATTCTTTTCCCCTTCTGAGACAGGTGCATCGTATTTGTTGCTAGCAGGCCAGGTGTCATGTAAGCCAACCCACAGTCAAAAAACCCAAAATTCTGCCAGTGACACCAGTCACACAGCCAAGTATTGATCTGCTGGGTCTTCCTGCATCTTTCCTCATCATACTCTGCAACTGGGGGCACAGAGGAGAACACTACTTGTGCTCCTGATCCCTTGACCAGTTGTCCCAAGACCCTGACGTCCCTCTTAATTGCCTTAAGTTTTCCCTTTTCAGTTTCATCACTGCCTACCAGAAAAATTATAAGGAGATAATAATCTGAGGGCCTAACCAGGGCAGGCAGTCTTTTTACAACTTTAACCCTGGCCCCAGGGAGGCAGCAGACTTCCCTAAGAAGTGGGTCATGCCTGCATGTAGGGCCTTCTGTTCCCTTTAGAAGGGAGTTTCCTATGGCCACAACCCGCCTCTTTTTCTTTGTGGGAGCTGTTTTAATGGGGTGTGCAGGGTGAGTTATCCTCTGCAGCACCTCCAACTTAGCTGGACCACCTCCCTCAATGTTGTTGTTTGGTCCTACTTTCAAGGCCTCATACCTGTTTTGCAAGGGAATCTGGGAGGGTGGGTGGTCACAGCAGGGACCCTCCTCCTTCTACGCCCAGCAGGAACATGCTACCATTGCCCCTGTCCCTCGAGTCACTGCATTCCACATCCAGAGTCTCCTGCCTGTTGATCAGAGCCACCTGGGAGGGTGGGATGGGTAAGGGGTGTTTGTCCTGCCACCGTGAGTGTGGACTTCCTTCCATTCATCCCTTTCCCTTGACCTGCTCTCTTTGATCAGGTGAGAGGAGGATACAGGCCTCCCTTGATCTTGGATTCTTGCTGGTGGTCTTTCTCTTGGAGGCCAGAGCTTGATCCCACTGGTCTATTTACTTTTCCAGCTCCCTGGTACTCCTCAACCTTTCTACCTCCTCTCTCAGCTCTACTACCAGACTGAGCACGTCATCCACCTGCTCACACTTCACACAAGTGTTTGTTTTCTCTACTGCCACTCAATAACAGTGAAAGGCTCTGGCCTTCTCTGCAGCTTGAGGTCTGGGTGGTTGCATGTTCCCATGGGAGCTCTGTCTGGGTTGCTGCCTTTTTCCTGTTGAGTGCAGAGTATGTATCTTTGCTCCTTCTGTGAGGGTAATAACAACCAATTGAGGTCATCACTTGATCTGGCAGAGCTTCCTTGCCCTACCTGCTTGCCCTACCTGCTTGCCCTACCTGCTTGCCCTACCTGTGTGAACTGCCTCAACCCTGTTTGCTGTGTTCCTGGTTGCCTGCACTCCCCTGGGGCCATTTATATCTCCCTCGGTTGCTCCTGGCAACGCTCCGTCCGCATCAGCCCCTCTCACGAGATCAGCTGGTTCCCAGCGATTCTCTCTACAGGACCATGGGCTTCCCTGGCTCCAGGATTCCCTTGTCTCCATCCGTGTCCAGCCTCAGCTCTTACCATAGCTACTACTGTGCTCATCGTTTCACTACGTTTAAATATCCTGCAGTTGCTCTGTAGCCACTGCTGTGCTTGTCGCTTGTTGACAGACCAGAGGCAATGGGCACAAACTGAAATACAGGAGGTGCTGTCAGAACATGAAGAAGCACTTAACTGTGAGGGTGACCGAGTACTGGAACAGGTTGCTCAGAGAGGACGTGTTAAAAAGCTGCCTGGGATATGGTCTTGGGCACCTGGCTGTAGGTGGTGCTTGAGCAAGTGATTAAACCAGATGACTTCCAGAGGTTCCTGCCAACCTCAACCATTCTATGATCCTGTGATCTCTCAAAAAAAATATTTCAGCAACAGAAAAAAAAAAAGGGCATTTTTTGGGAGCGGGACAGTGCAATTCTCTTGTGTGACAGTTTTAGTTACTATTGACTTTGTTTACTAACAGAAAACTGCTATGAATGCGCATCTAGAAATGTGAAGTCTTGTGAAGTCTTTCCATTTGGGCTTTTAAAAAAATCCCTGAAAGAAATGTGTACAGAAAGAAACTTGCTAATATTTAGATATGTGACTGCAAAAGAAGTCTGATCAATATTAAAGCTGTACACTCTATATATTTAAAATTTCAAAACTAGGTGATGAAATCATACAATTGTTAGAACTGAGGAGTTTTATTGCAATACTTGATGTCTGCTGTCTTAGAAACTGACAGGAGAGATACCTCAGTTTTCACAGGAATCTCAGATTTTTCTGAGAAAAGGATGTTTTCAGTTTTAGAAAATCCATTGTGTTTTAAGGGATGGATCAATTGATAAGATATTCTTTGCAATTCAAGGGATCAAGATTATATAGGTTTTGTAGCAGTTTTGAAAATTATAGCCACATAGTACATGAACAAGTGTCCTTATTGGCTAGATATTTCTGTCTAGATGTCAGGTGTATATTCAGATAAATACATAAATCCTGAATTTGTTGCTTTGACTTTCAGAAGTGTCTTAATGTCAAATATCTCAAACTGTTCTAGCCTTTTACAGGAAATTTTTACCATTAAGTGTAATAAAGCTGACATTACACAATTCTGCTTGATATTTTCATTGATGCAGCATAAATTTGCCCAGGATTTTTCAAGGATTTTCCCTCTTTCTAAACATATAAATTTTCTGTTTGTTTAGGAGACTTAAGTCTGATTTCATTCACTAACTATTATCTTCCTGGCCAAAAATAATATCTCTGTGAGATTCTTGGACAGGCACTTTTTTAACTGATGTGCTTAGTCCTGATAATTATATATATGAAATATAAAACCTGGGAAGTATTAATGTGTATTAAAAATAGATAATTTGTGTGTGAAGATTGTTAAATTTATGAACTCCCTGGAACATCTCTATTAAAAAATAATCTATTAACAGATCAAGCTTTAAAAAATTGCCTGGCACAGGCAAAATTCTAAAAATGAGGATTTCCAATTGATGATTGCCTTTTATATTTCTCTTAATCTAGAAAAACAATAAAATACTTACATTAACTTAAAAAGCAAATACAAAAATTAAAAGCTGTAATTAAAAAAAATGAAAACTCAAAGTTAATTCCACTGGAATTTAAAAAATTTTTAGCTGCAAGTTAAGCAATTTTCCTGCTCAGCAGTCCACTGAATATAAGGTTGATCGAGTAGATTTAATTCAGAGGTTATATAAAAATAGATGTAAGGAAGAAAACCCCAAACCCTTTGTATGTTAGCTCTTACCCAATGCAGTAGCCAAATTATAAAGTTAAGCCATAACATGATTTTTTTTGCGAAGATTCTCTAGTCATTAAGTGATTCATTTGACTGGACAGGAACTGTTGATCTTCAATAAATGGTTTATTTTTAAGGAAAAGTTTTAGAGAAAATGATCATTTTAGAGGTCCAGAGCACCATAATTTCAATTACCTCCTAGTTTATACTTAGAATCAGAAAAAAAGGAGTTGTTCAGGAGAAACCCTAATAATAGTTTTCCATTTCTTAATTTCTGATTGAGGGATTGTATCTATGAGTTTTTAAAAGATGCTTCATGTACTGTTTAGTTTTGTACTAGATTTTTGTTTCGACTTTCATAATAAGTAACGTAATAGAACAAGAAGATTTCTGTTTTGGGGCATGTAACCAAAATATTCTGGTCATCATTACCTGTTTTACTGAAGGTGATCTGGTAGGGAAGCTGAAGCTCTGAGAAAACAGAAGTAAGCCAAACTGATGGTCTTCCATCAATTAAATCACATTCTTATTTTTACATCATACACTGTTATTAAAGCAGGTGATATTGAAGAAGCCTTGCAGAAAGAAAAGGGCTGTATTCAGCATAAGATTGAAAAAAAAAAAATCTTATATTAAATCTATTTAACAGCCA
Source organism: Caloenas nicobarica (assembly GCF_036013445.1). Lineage (NCBI taxonomy): Eukaryota > Metazoa > Chordata > Aves > Columbiformes > Columbidae > Caloenas > Caloenas nicobarica. The sequence goes on along the minus strand of NC_088284.1, from coordinate 41,554,630 downwards.
AACCAGAGTGACGGAAGAGCAACAGGGTGAAAAAGGTTCAGAGGACTTCCAGCCATTAGTAAATCACTAAATAAAACAGAAAAGCATACTCATCAGAAGTGGCAGGAGATGTATCACCAACAGCAGTGCATGGGAAGATTTTGACAGATCTAGGGGCACTTCATGCTGTTACCAGTTTATGTGATCCAAGTTAGAGTAGCTTGCTTGAATTCCCAACAGTTTGTTAAATTCAATCTTTTTCTGCGAAAAACAAACACAATGTCTTAGCAAACTAGTCAAGTAATTATTATTAGTTCATTTACCATGATTTTAACATTTATAGTTAAAGTTGTACACAGTTAAAATGACATACACAAACTTCTAGTGTCCACCCCTTTGTTTGATGTTACAGTCACACTTCCACAGACCTTCTGGGTCTCAAGGTTGATGGCTTCAATTTGGATTGAGGGGGAGAGCCTAGCAAGCCATTAGCATCCTGAGTATCCAGGCAGGCCAAGTGAAGTCCATACAAAGCCTGACGAGTCCTGAGGCCTGTCTCATCAGCTAGACACAAAGCCTTTGGCTTGCTACAAGCAATGGCAACCATATTTACTGGGCTAGAAGGGTGCTATACTCTTTTTATCTATGCAGCTCACAAAAGGATATTGTAAAGGAAGGCCTGGGAGAACAAAACAGCCTATGAACCTATCTACTACTAGTCAGCACCTCTCAACAAGTGAGGATCAGCTGAGGAATGAGTAAGCAGTCTGCTTCTGGCATACTTGGATTTCCCCGTAAAAAGTCTGAATTCTCCAGGTGGAGACATCACCACTGACACATCGAGGTTGTGAAACCTCAGGAGGCTTGAGCAAGGAAAAATCATGTCAGACTAGCAGGAAGTCTTGAAGGAATCAATGGCACTAGACAGGACTGTTAAGGGGTAATAGCTGTTCGAGAGACCAGGTAGCATAACTCTTAACCTAAGGTCGGGAGCACCAATGAACAGCGGCTGCATAAGAGGCAGGGAGCCAGAAGTGAAGGGTGACAACACAGCCAGCAGGACAGAGGCTTTTTCAGTCCCAGCAGCCTCCCTCTGCACCCTCCCCTGGAGCTCTGGGCCCGTGGTCAGGGCCTGATAGTGCCCTGCGGGCCCTCACACCTGACATGTCTTAGAGTGCATCACCAGAAGGAAGTCAAACTCTCAGGAGTAACTGTGGACATCTTGAAACTCTGAGAGACATCCCTAGTGCTTTCTCTTTGGCATCAGAAGCACAGGGTGGACTTTTGTAACCTGGCTGAGGGACTGTCATAAGGAAAATAATAAAGAAGATAATAGAAGCTGTTACAGTGGGCAAGAAAGTGAGCAGTGGCCGAGGCTTGGAGACAATATAGATGCATCACCGTTAGACTCGTGAACGTGATGGAAATACATTCGTGATTGGTCGTGTCAGGGAGCAGCAGCACTTGCTGCTGTGCAAGGGCTGGGGTGCTGGGGGTTGAGGGCAGCAACAAAGCAGGAAGGGGGACCTGAGCTTGATGAGGCCCCCGGGGGAAGGAAGTGCAGCCCCCCACAACGCTTCTTCCAGCTCACACAGCTCTGCTTCCAGAGGCCTGAACCAGGGCAGCATGTCTGCACCACGTCAGAGCTGGCATGACGACAGGCAGGCAAACCTGGAGGAGAGATGGATGGGAGGAAAGAGATGGGTGCACTGGAGACCCTGGCTGATCTGAGTAGGAAGTAACTCATGTTTTGAGTATTTTTTCAAATTTTCTTGAACTACATCATATTAAATAACACCAGATGTCTAGCTCTCCAACTTGTTATTTCTTTAGTTACTATGATGTGCTTTTTCTTCTTTTTTTCACACGATTGCATAGATGGAAATGAGCTGGGGGGACACAATTTTTTAACTGTGTCTCTTTCAATGTCCTATTATTTTACCTCCGACTATAAGCAATTAGCAATCTTAAATGAACCTTAGAGATTTTAATTGTTTTGGGCATGGAGCTTACACCCATGCAGATGCAGAAGGTTTAAGTAGTTGTTAAAATTCATTCTGACTTTAAAAATATTTCAGAATACTACCAAGGAGACAGTGACAAACTGATTCCACTTTATATTTTTTTTGGAAGAGTGCTAGTCATCCAAGGGAAACTTTGAGGAAGAATTGAACAGAATGGAAAGCATTCTAAATAAATGCAGACGGGCAAGTAACCTGAGAGAGAGATGTCCCAGGCTGGGTGGAAGGGAAAGAAAATGAACTTAGCTTATTTAAATATAGCAGCTCAAACACATCAGGAATTTTCTGGCAAATGTAGCGCTGTCTTAACTTGTCATTGTTATGATTCCATTATTTTTGCTACTGATGTTAGCTGTTGCAATTACAAGTTACGCTAACATATGCCCCAGCTGACATTTGGAACTTGAGTGACACCAAACATTTTTCACTAAAAAATTACCTAGCTCTTCATAAGCAAAGAATTTTAAACCAAATCCTGCTGAGAGATGTGTTCTCTTGGGGAACTATGATTATAGCTTAATGCACCAGTTTCTGGGAAGAGCATTTAAAAGCACATGAAAACCAGAATATAGCTGTGATATAACTCTGCATTTGAAATATGTGTTTATATGTGTAAATACCAAAAGAGAAGTTCAAATTGTCCAGAAGAAGGGAGAACAAAGTTTTCAAGAAGATTTTTAAGGCAGGATTACAAGTTTGCTTCCAACCCAAATTATTCTATGATTCTCAGCTCAGTGATGCCAGAAGTAGATATCCCACTGACTGGAGTTATTTTTAAAAGCCTGATGTTAGAATACAATGAGAATGAAAACCTGAGACTATTGAAGCTGAAGGTTATCCTGACATCTACATTGAGCAAGGATTTTTTTTTCCTCTGATATATCCATTTCATACACTTTATGCACTCTAATAGTCACCTTGGCATCAATGGGACACCTGTATGAGTAGGAACACTACAATGTGTATTCACCATCAAGTATATATGAAATCTAAATGACTGCAGTATTCTTCCATAAATATAGGTGAAACTGCTTAGGAAATACTTTTCAAAGGATGCAAAGGGACGACATCCATTGGTATTAATAAAATACATGTGTGCCCGTGTGCCTCCAGCAGATGATGTGAGCGTAGAATAAATTCATTATGTGGAAACAGCAAAGTAAGACAGACCTAAAAATTTGATAATTTGCAGGATTTGTTAGTTTAAGCCAGATAAAATATATTAAAATTGAATATAAAATAAAAGTATAAAATATTACAAAAAACAAAATACAAGTATTAAAATTAATATAAAAATTATTTACCTTAAAACAGTTCCATCATCTAAATGTTTTTATGGGATGAAACAAAAATGGTGCTGGATATTTTTATGAAACTCATTATGGCATTTATTTTTCAGGGGTAATATTACTGTAAGCTGTGTTACATCTTCTAAAATTCAGTTCATAAATACAGTTTGCCTGGTTCAAAAGTTATGTGGCAATATGTAAATTGTAAACTTAAATCACATTTAATTGATTTAGCCATAAACTTTAAGCTAAATCCACAGCACTAAACCTGGCAATACAGTGAATGTTTCAAATGTTAATGAGAAAGTAAGAACTACATACTGTAGTAGTTATGAAGAATAAACTGCTACCAAATTAGTCACCTCATGAGTTTACTATTAACATCTAGTCTGAATAAAATTTGAAGGCAGTGTTCACCCATGCATCACCCTGCATGCCAATGAATCAGATTAAGCATTCACAAATTCCGGCTTTGACCTTTGGAAATAAACAGATCAGTCAAAACTGTAGGACATTGGTTTTACCCCATTTTTGTTCAAAAAATAAAATTAAAATTAGATTCATGCTAAGAGTATAACATTTTAGAAAATATAGATTAGTAGCCTGTCTCAACCTGCCAATTTTCTACCTTTCTAAAATACAAAATAGCTAGAGAATTTTATGTGTTCTCTTTTAAGTAATATAATACAACTATTGTATGTCTGGCTGTTTGACATAGAAGATCTGGTATGAAAATGTGACTCACACCAATTTCGAGATACAACAGTGGCCACATGAGGTCTCAAGTGTTCAAAGTTAACTGGAATTTCACTTGGCCTTCCTGATGCTTGAAAGCTCAAGGAGAAGGCTCTAAATTGGACTGCTAAGTTGAGGAAAATAAAACCACAAACAAACAAGTAACACCAAAGAAGAAACCTTTTGCTGGAGTTTATTATGCTTCCCACATGCTGTGTGACAGGATGAATCCAGATTTTGAAATGATTTATTTTGCAAGTATTTTGTTTAGCTTTGTATTCACAGACATTGGTACACTGGAAATACCGAACTTGCTGTGACTGCTTTGGTCTTCATCTACATGCAAGCTAGCACCTGATTATCCAGTCATTTGATTTTCACAGCAAAATTTTTCTTAATAATGTATTTAGGAAAATGCTTACTTATTTCATAAAACAAATACTTTAGAATCTATGTTTCTCTCTTGTTTATTTAACAGTATTTGTTTTCAAAAACAAAATTGGAAGTGCAAGTTTGTCTTACAAACAGTTCTTACAAAAAGAGAAAGGAGTTCAATGCATAGAATATCTTTCGGTTATCTATTATTTGAATTTAATTTCTAGCTTTTAAAGGCCTAGTAACACCTTATGGCTAAAGGTGAACAATGCACTCAATTACAGCCATTACCCCATGATTTCAACATAAACTGAAAGCACAGGTACCAGGTCCAGTTTGTGCTGCTAGGAGTCAACAGGACTTGATCAGTATCTGTGTTTCAGCCAGCTGCAGAGCAATTGCCCTGTTAAACTTGCAGCAATGTGTTAAGAACTTGCTGTGCCCCAGAAATCTGAGTGATCAACAGGAGAAACTGGCCTTTTCAGTGCAAGTCTCTAAAGAAGACAACTTCGACACAATTTCATAAAACTCGCAGCAATAAGAAGGGATAGCAAGCAAGGGTAAGTTGTCTAGCACCTGCCAGTGACAGAGCAGTTTAGGAGGTTCAGTTTTAAGGCACCGGCCAAAGAGAAACTTGATCATGTTGCTGTAACAAGTCACTGGGGGAGGACAAAGAGTTTGGCTGTTTCCATATTGGTCAGTCAGTAGTTTGGTATTGGAACTTCAAAAAAAATGCTGTTACTGGTATTAGAATATACCTTTAATCCTTGACAAAGGAATGTAACAAGCCATGGATGTGAGCCAATTTATATATCTGTGGTCATATAAGCGAAAACCAAACTGAATATTGTATTCTCATTCACATAACAAATGACTTTTATTTGGACATAAAGGAATGAAATTTATTCTTTCTCAGATTTGACATTTATGTTTTTAGAATAAGTAAATATTGTTGAGAAATAGGTCAACTGCCAAAATGCCAAAAATTCAAGGTAATCTGCACGATGGCTAGAAGTTCTAACAACGTTCATGGCTCTGGCTTCAGCAAGTATTATAGGTCCTCTTGGCAACATCAGGGTCTGCTGGACACTGTGATAGTCTGTATTATGGTAATTCCTTTATTACTATGTTTCACACTTGGTGCTGACAGTAAATGAGTCATATATTTTGCTTCCCTAATGGTATCCTAACTCACCACTAAAGTTTTCAGATTTTTTGAGGAGTTGGGTGGAGGAGGGTTATATTTCAAATGACTGTAAGAATGCCACTTTTAGAGATATTATTTCTGGAATTACGGTGCATTGCAAAACTGATGGTGTGACTGAAACCTCTTGCACAACAGAATACCTGTACAATTCCTATATTCATATTGTTCAACAGAAAATAGCAGGTACCTAGTCCTCAGCTGCATTTTGCGAGAACACAAAGGAACACATCAGCAAGAAACACAAAAGAATACATTGGCAAGAAAATATTTTTTCTTCTTTTTTCTTTCCGGCAACATTTCATTCTTAGGACTAACTGTGCCTCTATGTCAGAACTCGTGCTGGAGTGAAAAGGAGGTGTCCAGTCCCAGTGATAGGTCTAGAATGGTCAATTTCCTGATTTGCTATTGGAAATACAGAGAAGAAGCTGTGACAATCTGAGTCACTCCTGCTGCAGCTTATTTCACAATCATTTATACATACTAAACTTGCCCATTTGTTTACCCAGACTTAGGCCATTACTAGAAATAACCTGTTGTACTGACTGTATGAGCACTGCATGAATATTTCAAAAGCCATATTTGTGCTAGCAGGTATGGAAAAGCAGAGACCAGCTCTTTAGCTGTCACTGCATGCCCCTCTTAAAAGAACCTTAGACCAGTGATAAATCAGCCAGGAGCAGCTGGGGAGGTAGGCTATTGGGGAAGTTTCTTATGCCTCTTCCATCTCTCTCTAGCCTCTCCTACCTCTCATTTCTTCTTCCAGAGTTTGGCAGAATCTTTATTTCTGAAAATACAATAAACAAACAAAGCTTTCTATATTAACTGATACCATTTTAGATGCAGGAAGAGTTAATCAGCAAACCGCTCTCAAAAGGCAATCTGGCTCTGTTTCTTTCTGCCAAGAGAGCAGCTGAGATATCTGGGATGGCAACTACTGCAGGGGCACCAAATCCTCCCTTCATCAGTACAAATGCCATCATGTCCCCTGCCTTCCTAGTGGCCTGACTCTTCAAGCCCATCTCTGCCAGTTTTCTTGCTCTGTGCTCTTTGGATTTTTGCTGCAGAAAAGTTTTGAACTGGATGTTTGTTAATGCTTGCTAATGCTAACAGAAGTATTGATTGTATCATTTTTATTGGATTCTCTTTTTAGTGTGTACAAGCAATAATGTCAGTAAAACTGTAGAAAATATATATGCTGCTGTTACTTGAATAAAAACTACTTCTTTACACCAGTACTCAAACCAGTCATTATACATTATATGACATCTTCAACAGTGGTTCTTAAATGCTATTCATGCCAGTGTCTTTGAATTTCCCAAATTATGAATACTGCTGCGTTTAACTTAATTTCTTCCTCTATACCAGACTTGGCTCAGCCAAATTTTTCAGCCACAAGGAAGTAATTTTCTCCTGTTTCAACATACCATGGCTGTTCTCAGAAATCTCTTTGGGTTTCAGCTGGCCTGAAACTGGAGATAAGGCTATGTTCTAATTTAGCCAGTGCAATTTCACAAGAGCTACTTGGGCAGCAGCCAGAAGTTGAAAATGTAAATACAGGAAGATCAATACTACTGCTTGGAACAGTGTTTTAGAAACAAGCTATTATGATGGTGTCCAGTTAAAACAATTACCTGAATATTTAAAGGCAGTAAACTGTAGTAAAGCTAGGGTAAATAGAGTATCTCAGTGGCACTGTCTTTATTTGTATCCTCTGACACTCTGGCTGATGGCATTGTCAAGAGGGACAATAAGCTGACTCAAATCCAAGACAGAGGCAACTTAGTATATATGTATCATTTACATATTAAATGTATTACTTTAGAATGAAATGCTGTTGCTGGACTGGATGCTAGTCATTTGTGAGTGAGTTTAAGTTACTAATAGTCTGAGTTCAAAAAACACAGGCAGTCTTTCTTTGTGTTAACCAAGATTTCACCATTGTTAGCAAATGTAAGATTCTAAAGAAACACACATGGAAGTTTGAATTTGGCTAAGTTTCTGAACTAATTTCTGCTTGGATCCTGAAGCACAGTAATGACAGCTCATATGTTGGTTTCTCTGGGTGCTTTAGGCATTACATTAACAGAATCTAACTAACAGAAATACTATCTTTGGGGAAGGTTCCTTTTCTATTTGGAAGTTCGCAGGATAAGTGTTATAGTGAGACCAGCAATAATTTTCTCCTCAGCCCCTAGGCAGCACATTTATTAAAATACATGCCTTTCTGCCATTACATGCAAATGAAACTTCTAGAAAGTTTTGTTTAAGAGTTTGATGTAAACCGTGCAGCCATAACACATGTTTTATATTTATTATTGCCATTGTTTCTTTTCATATTTTGTTTCATTTGACATTTCACTTTTGTTATTGTCATTGTTTCAACTGACAGGTGCTACTTTGCTACTATGGTATATTTTGCCAGGGTACACAAAAAATTATTAAATGGCAGTTTATAATAAGGATGGTTTTTTAATTAAAAAAATGCAAAGAACAGCTATGCAACATGTAATAATGTCATAATTAAAAGTAAACAAAAGGGCATGAGAACTTTGGGTATGACCCCACATTTGTTTATTAAAGCACAGCAGCTTAACAGAACCATTTTGTCTTCTACTACTGCTTTCTGCTGCTTTTCTCCTTTTCTGCTGGTGCTTGGATTTTGGAAGTAATTTCTTGATGGAAACCCTTCCAGGGAAAGAATGGGACAGAGTGGGATGGATGCAATGGCCATGGGAAGAAAAGATCTGGCAAGACAGCCAGCAGGAGAGGGTAACTTGTCCACAGCATCTGTGCTCACCTGCAGCCTCTTCCTCCTCCTTCAATACTTCCTCCGTGTCAGGGCTCAGTGAGGGCCAGTGGTTCCCATGGGAAGAGAGTTGAGGGAAACACTCTGGTCATGGCCTGGCAGCCAGGGCCCATGGGACCACCACAGGCAGGAGCAGGGAGAACCATGGGCAGTCCCAGACCTGGACATCAAGGCACCTGCCTGGGGATGGGGATGGCTGCAGTGGGGCTCAGTTTGGCAGAGATCATGGACGGACAGGGCTGTGGGGAACTAGAGAAGGTCCCTGGTCTGGCATCACCTCGGCAGGGGCTGGTGGCCCCAGGGGCTGAGATGGGGTTCTGGGTGGTGGGCAGACACCTGTGGGTGACTGGAGGTGACAGGGGCCCCAAGGAAGCCAGGCAGGAACAGTCAGGGCCAGCAGTGCCCTCAGGACACTGGCAGCTGGTATAAAGAGTAATAATACGTAGCCCTTTCCAATAGAAGTCATTTATCATTGCTTCAGGCTTTTTAAACACCATTGCTATGGGAAAGTAGAACTTGAAGTACCATGTCTGCTCCATCTTTCTTGTGGCTGTCTTGGGTCTTTACTGATTTGTGGAAGCATGAGTTCCTCCACTGAACTAAAATGGAGTCACATTCAGGATTGTATGTGGGCATCTCTATTTTCTGTTTTCAGGAATTAGTAATTGTGCAAGAACTAGCATGTTAAAATATCACTGAAACCAGACAGCTGATTTCAGATGGCCTAGCAGAAAGGAAAACTTTACTTTTTTATGTTTGCATTTTCATGGATAGAAGCTAATTTTGTAAGTATAATGGAATTTCCTTTCACAAACAGAATTTCTATCTTTAGTGACTGCAATAGCAACTGAGCAAAAAGATGAAAATGGAAAAGCTAAATACTAGATGCTATAAAAGTTTCCCGGATTTCACAACCTGAAGTCTTCCAGCCAGCTGTTACTTTTTCTTAAAAATCTTCTAGCAGAATAAGTTACTAATGTTTCGTTAACGAATGATTCATTGAGGAAGCTTTATTGACATCACAAACTGCTCCTTGTTGCTAGCAGAATTAGAAATGAAGCCATTTAGTTTACTGTAAGACGAGTTGCTCTTTGGATAAAAAGAAACTGTAAAAGTTGTATTGCTAAATTGGTTGCACTCAAAACAGGACTTCACTCCAGAACTAAGAAACTATATTCCTGCACTTCATTTCATCCCCCTAATACCCCCTCCTATATGTCCACATAGCATAGACAAAAGCAAATTCCCCGTCTTTTCTCTAAAATCCTCTCTGCTCCCATTCCAAGTTACACTGTCATTCTCACTTTCATCCAAAACTGCAAGGAAAGGGTTGTTAATTCATCTCCTATCCTTTCTCACATTCATGGGTCCATTCACTGTAGTCCTTAGGAAATGCTGACAAGATCATTTTCAGGCCTGTCAGTTAGACTGTCACCTTTATCTGAATAGCTCTACTTGATTATCCTTCTCTTCCCAGCCAAACTGAAGGTCTGTTTAATTTTGGGTTTTTTTCTTTTCTGTTTATTTGTTCTGATCTGTATTATACCTCAGTCCTTCTGCTTTGTGTTCTTATACTTCAAGCAATATATTGATTTAATGAAGAATATGTGGTACTATTCTTCTACAAAAAAGGGGTTGCTTTGTTAATCCTCAAATTTTTTTTCATGTTGATTTGAACAAATGTCTATATTAATGATGCATTTGCATTCTTGGCCTTGGCTGTTCTTCTGGGAAGCCAGCTGCTGCAAAATGGAAAGAACATAGTTTTTTTCTTTTTCTTTTTCAGTAGATAACTTGGATACATTACTTCTACCTTAAGAGAAGTAGGACATGAGTAAATTTTGTAATTAACATGTAAAGACTGTAAGACAATCCCTGGTCATTCTTCTTAGTCCTGACACAACTAAATGTATACAGAATCTCGTAACATGCTAAAAACAAGATGCTAGACTAGTCTAGTTAAAGAGATACAGAGAATTCCACTTGTGTTCCATATATCTGTATTTGGGATCTCCGAAGTTGGCAAATATCATAGCTTAAATACTGGCGAGCCTATATAAAAATGTACCAAGGAAAACACATGGTAAATACTAGGTTCATATTTAAGAGATTATTTCTTATTCTTAGAAAACAATGCATGGAATTGCTAAGAGTACTAATTGTTGGATGAATAAAGGAATGTCTGTTGTTACCATGGCTTTCATAATTTTAGAACTGAAGTGTGAAATAGAGAATCCAATATATTTAAATATACACTCAGACTAATTCTGCTCTTCCTTTTATATGAATTAACTCTTGGAAAAAAGAGAAAGAGAACAGTGTCCCACAGATGCCAATGATTCACTACTTGCTCTCTAATAGTCTGAACCAAAACCAGGGTAATTTTTAAGAGAATACTAAGCTGAACATTTGAGAATATATGCCTTGCAATGTTGTTGTAAAGGAAGCTAACCTAATCTTGATGACTCACAAAGAACTAAATATTTTTAATTTGACATTTATATAACAATTTTTCAAACTTAAAGATACTAATCAGAGAGAGCAGTGACTCATCAAGCACAAAATGATGGGTGTGCTACTGAATAGGCTGCTGAGGATGCTGTGTTGTAGGAAATCAGTTCTTACAGAGAGTAACTCGATAAATGCAAACACTAGGAATCACTCATTCCTTCAGAACTTGATTGTCTTATAAAGAGACAGCCTTTAATGCTTTTAATAAATTGTAATCTGTGTGTTTAGACAATGCAAATATCCTAATTTGGCAAAGTCTGTGTATGTTGCAATTTGACCTTCCACAAAGTTAGGAAACTGACCTTCTGCCTTGTTAAAGTCAGTATACGGCAGCAGTAGAATCACAAGCAGAGAAACTAAATCTTTTTCTAGACACCTTTCCCAGCTGCCTGGCTACTTCAATTCTTCCACTTCCTTCATATGAGGAAAATGTGATTAAGTCAGGCTAGAGGTCTCTAGTCTCATGTTTACTCTAGTTGACTGATCTCCTGTCCATATGCCTTGATCTGTGTAAAGAATTAAAGTCTCATATCACACTCATGTATATCTATCTATTGGCTATTTAGTACTGATCATGAGATTTTAGTCCCTTAGTTAATCCTGAGGGAATATGCTCATTTTCTGAAACCACTGACAGATTATTAGTAGGCAGTTACATCTTCAGAATTTTACAAACCTTCATCTTCTCATTCTTAATTAAATGCACATATTCATTTGTTAAAGGCCTAATAAGGACACTTGGACAGACATTTTGATATTTTTGAATGATAATGTTGTTTGGTTTTACATCTACATATATCAGCTGTTTCTCCTCAACAAAGACTAATTCTTGAATACCTCATTCCAGACAAGTAGTGGTAAGCTAGTTGAATCATCAATAGAAACAACACTGTCTTTACTGACAAAGAATACCCACAATTTGTTTTTCATGTATGTATGTAGGTCTTGTCACATAGAAAAATTATTTGCAGGTAGCTGCTACACTGCTTCAGACAGGAATACATGGTGAAGAAAGGTGCCTTTCTCTTTATGTAAAAAAAAAGAAATTGTTGCAGCTGTCAGCGTCGTCACTATCTAGGGTATAAATTACAGACCCATATGATACATGCAACATTTGGAACTAGGTTATTATATGGAATTTGCTTTTTGTATTATGATTATTCACGTCAAACCTTTTGGATTTGTGGTTAAAACAGAGCTGGTAATACCAGAGAGCTGAAGCCATCTGGCCAAAGGGATGTTTTATAACCTATTATGTCAGGCTCAGCGATGAAAGCTGGAGCTAGAAGAAGGAGGGGAGTCATTTTGTCTTCCAAGGTGTCCACCACTCAGAGAGTAGCTGAGCATCAGCCTGCTTGTGGGAAATTGTGATTGCTTTTCCTTCCTTCCTTCCTTCCTTCCTTCCTTCCTTCCTTCCTTCCTTCCTTCCTTCCTTCCTTCCTTCCTTCCTTCCTTCCTTCCTTCCTTCCTTCCTTCCTTCCTTCCTTCCTTCCTTCCTTCCTTCCCTCCTTCCTTCCCTTCCTTCCCTTCCTTCCTCCCCTTCCTCTCCTTCCTCCCTTCCCTTCCTTCTCTTCCCTCCCTCCTTCCTTCCTTCTCTCCTTCCCTCCTTCCTTGTACATTTCTGTCTAAGATAATTCATGAAATTGTGTGTTTGTCCCAGACAAAAGATTTGCCATAAGCTGGAGTAATTACTTGCTGCTGTTTAAAGAACAGAGATAAATCTATCAAGAAGGAAAATATCTGCAAGAATTTATGTGTGTTTGCGTGAATTTAAAGAACAAGTCTCACTACATTTCTGGAACTTATTTTAGCAGTTAATCCTTCCTCTTTGCTTTAGTTGGGGTGAAATTAACTTTTAAACATAGACTTCTATGTATGTAAAATATGTATCCAAACCTTTTTTTTCAGATTTTACTGAAGAAAAAAGAAAATGCCCTAACGAAAATTTGCTTTTCAGGCCAACATTTATTTAAAGATATCTTAGCAAAAATGAGTATTTATTACAACAATAAATTAGTGGATGTGGTAGCTTGTGCAGCAGAGTGCAGAGGTTGTCACTCCTTGCTTGTTAGACCACCTCACCTATTGCCAGTGTCCCTTACTGCTGCTGACCATGGTCTCCTCCAGACAGAGAGCTTGTCACAAAAAGACTGTGGCAACTCAGACAGAGGCCCTGCCCCGAACCGTGGCTGTTCAGGTCTCTGGCTGCCAGGAGTGCCAGAGCCTGCTGCTGCCGGGGGAGGGAGGCAGCATTCCACCTGCGTGAGGTGTGAGCAGGTGCAAGTTCTGCTCAGCATGGTGGTGAAACTTAAGGAGGACGTCAAGAGACTGAGGCCCATCAGGGAGTGTGAGAAGGAGATTGACCGGTAGAGTAACTCCCTGGAGTGTCAGTCAGAAAGGCCCCAGGGAGATACCCCCCAAAAGGTGGTGGACCCCCCGCCCTATCACGCAAAGGGGGAAGACCCAAGACAGCCCCTGCCCTGCTGCTGTCAGGAAGAGCCAGGGGACCAAAAAGATGAGGAAGGCTGGAAGCAAGTTCCAGTTCAGAGTCACGGGCACCCTCCTGCCTACCTGCTTTGGTTCCCCAGGTGCCCCTCCATGATAGGTGTGAGGCCCTGGATCTTGAAGGAGAGGTAGGTGAGGATGTGGTGCAAGGGCCGCCTACAAGGTCACATAGGAAGAGGCGGTTGACTCCACACCTCAAGGCTGCCTCCGATGAGAAAGAAAGAAGGGTAATTATAGTAGGCAATTCCCTTCTGAGAGGGACAGAGGGCCCAATATGCAGAGCTGACCCTCATCATAGGGAAGTTTGTAGCCTACCTGGAACCCGGATCAGGGATATCACCAGGGCACCGCCCAACCTGGTGCACCCAACGGACTACTACCCACTACTGATCTTCCAAACAGGTGGGGAGGAAGCTGCATCCCGTAGTCTGAGGGGAATGAAGAAAGATTTCAAGGCCTTGGGATGATTGGTGTAAGAGTCTGGGGCTCAAGTGATTTTCTCTTCCCTCCTTCCATTTTCGGGTGATGACATGGGATGGAATAGAAGAGTTCACTCCATAAATGATTGGCTACAAGACTGGTGCCACAGGCACCTTTGGATTCTTTGATAATGGCTGGTTTTGTAAGACACCAGTCCAGACAGTGATACGTGGGAAAGGTTTATCTCACAGGCGCAAAAGGATTCTGGGTCAGGAATTAGCAGGGCTCATTTGGAGAGCTTTAAACTAGATTTGAAGGGGGATGGGGTTGTACCTGGGCTTGCACCAGTGGGGCAGCACTCTAGAATTGATGAAGACCGGGAGGCCTCCCATTCCCCTAGGGTGAAATCGGTGTGCTCAGCTCGCTCCCTGAAATGCCTCTACACCAATGCATGCAGCATGGGGAATAAGCAAGAGGAGTTAGAAACCTGTGTTCAGTCAGGAATTTATGATCTGGTGGCAATTACAGAGACATGGTGGGACAGCTCACATGACTGGAATGTGGTCATGGATGGCTATGTCCTTCTCAGGAAAGGCAGGCCAGCAAGGCGAGGTGGAATTGCTCTTTACGTGAGAGAGCAACTACAATGTATTGAGTACTGTCCAGGGGTGGATGAGGAGCGAGTCGAGGGTCTGTGGGTGAGAATTACGGGGCAGGCTGGCAGGGGTGATACTGTTGTGGGTGTCTATTACAGGCCACCAGATCAGGGTGAGGAAGTTGATGAGGCCTTCTATGGGCAGCTGAGGGTGGCCTTGCAATTACAGGCCCTGATTGTTATGGGGTATTTTAACTACCCAGATGTTTGCTGGAAGGACTACTCAGCCAGCCAGCCACAGTCCAGGAGGTTCCTCCAGTGCATTATTGATAACTTCCCAATGCAAATGGTGGATGAGCCAACTAGGAGAGGAGCGCTGCTGGATCTCATCCTCACTAACAAGGAAGGTCTGGTTGCAGTGGTAAAGGTTGAGGGCTGCCTTGGCTGCAGTGACCATGAGATGGTGGAGTTCAGGATCTCATGTGGCAGGAACAGAATAGCAAGCAGAATCGCAACCCTGGACTTCAGTAAGGCCAACTTTGGCCTTTTCAAGCAATTGGTAGGGGAAATCCCATGGGAAAGGGTACTTGAAGGTAGAGGGGCCCAAGATAGTTGGTTAGTATTCAGGGACTGCTTCTTCCAAGCTCAAGATCAGAGCATCCCGACATGTCGGAAGGCAGGGAAGGGAGCCAGGACACCTGCATGGTTAAACAAGGAACTGCTGGGCAAGCTCAAGTGGAAGAGGAGAGTTTATAGATCATGGAAGGAGGGGCTGGCCACTTGGGAAGAATATAAGGCTGTTGTCAGAGGATATAGAGAGGCAACTAGGAAAGCTAAGGCCTCCTTAGAATTAAACCTTGTGAGAGAGGTCAAGGACAACAGAAAGAACTTCTTCAAATACATGGCAGATAAAACTAACACCAGAGGCAAGGTAGGCCCACTGATGAATGGGGTGGGTGCCCTGGTGACAGAAGATACAGAGAAGGCAGAGTTACCGAATGCCTTCTTTGTCTCTGTCTACTCTGCCGGAAGCTGTCCTGAGGAGCCCCATACCCCTGAGGCCTCAGAGGAAGTCAGCACAATGGAGGAGTCTGCCTTGGTGGATGAGGACTGGGTTAGGGAGCAGTTAAGCAATCTGGACATCCATAAATCCATGGGTCCAGATGGGATGCACCCGCGGGTGCTGAGGGAGCTGGCTGAAGTCATTGCTGGACCACTCACCATTATCTTTGCTAAGTCGTGGGAAATGGGAGAGGTGTCTGAGGACTGGAGGAAAACAAATGTCACTCCAGTCTTCAAAAAGGGCAAGAAGGAGGACCCAGGTAACTATAGACCAGTCAGCCTCACCTCCATCCCTGGAAAGTGATGGAACACCTTATCCTTGGTGCCATCTCAAGGCATATCAAGGATGACAGGGTCATTAGGGGCAGTCAACATGGCTTCACCAAGGGGAAGTCATCCTTAACCAACCTCATAGCTTTTTACGAGGACATAACAAGGTGCATAGATGATGGCAAAGCAGTGGATGTGGTCTATCTTGATTTCAGTAAGGCATTTGACACAGTCTCCCACAGCATCCTCGCTGCTAAACTGGGGAAGTGTGGTCTAGACAATCGGGTAGTGAGGTGGACTGTGAACTGGCTGAAGGAAAGAAGCCAGAGAGTTGTGGTCAATGAGGCAGAGTCTAGTTGGAGGCCTGTATCTAGTGGCCCCCAGTTCTGGGGCCAGTATTGTTCAATATATTCATCAACGACTTGGATGAGGGAATAGAGTGCACTGTCAGCAAGTTTGCTGATGACACCAAACTGGGAGGAGTGGCTGACACACCAGAAGGCTGTGCTGCCATCCAGCGAGACCTGGACAGGCTGGAGAGTTGGGCAGGGAAAAATTGAATGAAATATAACAAGGGCAAGCGTAGAGGCTTGCATCTGGGCAGGAACAACCCCAGGTTCCAGTATAGGTTGGGGAACAACCTGTTAGAGAGCAGTGTAGGGGAAAGGGACCTGGGGGTCCTGGTGGATAGCAGGATGACCATGAGCCAGCACTGTGCCCTTGTGGCCAAGAAGGCCAATGGCATCCTGGGGTGTATTAGAAGCGGGGTGGTTAGTAGATCGAGAGAGGTTCTTCTTCCCCTCTTCTCTGCCCTGGTGAGACTGCATCTGGAATATTGTGTCCAGTTCTGGGCCCCTCAGCTCAAGAAGGACAGGGAACTGCTGGAGAGAGTCCATCACAGAGCCACGAAGATGATTAAGGGAGTGGAGCATCTCCCTTGCGGGGAAAGGCTGAGGAAGCTGGGTCTCTTTAGTTTGGAGAAGAGGAGACTGAGTGGTGACCTCATTAATGTTTATAAATATGTAAAGGGTGAGTGTCACGAGGATGGAGCCAGGCTCTTCTTGGTGACAACCAATGATAAGACAAGGGGCAGTGGGTACAAACTGGAACACAGGAGGTTCCACTTAAATATGAGAAGAAACTTCTTCACAGTGAGGGTGACAGAACACTGGAACAGGCTGCCCAGGGAGGTTGTGGAGTCTCCTTCTCTGGAGACATTCAAAAGCCGCCTGGACACCTTCCTGTGCAGCCTCACCTAGGTGTTCCTGCTCCAGCAGGGGTATTGGTCTAGATGATCTTTTGAGGTCCCTTCCAATCCCTAACATTCTGTGATTCTGTGTTAGGTAGAGTTTGGTAGAAAAACTTAAGCTAGTCCTCAGTTAATTTCTGATTTAAATGGGAAATTGTTTCTCTTCAGAATTGTTTTCCCTTTTGATACTATTCATGTGGACTATGTCTGTCTGCTTCGAAATGGAAAAATGAAAACATGACATGAAATGGTAATGTGAATAGCAAAAGCTTCTGTTTCTTTTGTACTGAAATGATAAACTGTAGTGCACAATTCATGTGAATTTCATGTGCCTTATTATTTTATGCTATATAGTACCTATGAGTTCATAATACTTACCAAAAAACTGTCTTAGTATTTTATAATAATGACGGTCTCCATAAACTAGCAAGAAAGCTTGTGTCAGCCACCCTCCTGCCTTCCAGCTGCCTGATCTTTTCACACAGGGTACTGTGTGGACAAAGACATGAAAAGGACCAGTGATTAATTTTACCCACTGTGTTTATTGACTGTGTTTGCAAATTTAGAATGAAAAAGGACCACAGTTGTAAAATTTCTGGGATGATTTCCTATTGAAATACTGTTACAGACTGTCCCTACCAGGAGAATGAAGTGACTTACTCTTTTATACATAAAGTCTCATTGTCTGCAGTAGCAGAACAAATGTGATCCTCTCTTCTGCTGAGGGATATCTTTTGTCTCACAGGAGACACTGCCATCGTTTTTGGCATTGTCTGAACTTCATTGTTTCCTGAATTATGTCAGCAGGTCATTGCATTATTCCAGCAGTTTTATTTTAGTTTGGGTGTTGTTTAATATAATGCCTTTAGATGTGTGTAACTTAATGCTTAATTTTTAAGTATACCATGCTTAGGAGGAGATTTCAGTTATCTAAAAACCTCTGAGATGTTATCAGGGTGTCCTCAGATTGTTCTTGTTTATAGCGGATATTAGCTATTTAAAATCTAATTTTTTATCTACATAAACTCTGCTAAACATCAGCTTCACTGAAACAAGACTGACATATAGTTTTCCTTCGGTAAAATTTAAAAGTACACCCCACACTTACAGAAGAATTTTCTGCTTCTCTTCTGCAAGAATTCCTTTGAAATGATGAACAAAAATCATGCACAGAAGTTTACATCACATTTTCATATGTAAGCGTAAATGAATGCTACCCATAAAATCAATGATATATGGTACGTGGTACATAATTCTGTCAGCCATAATGTTATCACGTGAGAATACTCCAAGAACTTATTTATTTCTGGTTTGTGGTGTAGAATCTGTCATTGTCTTAAAAAAAAAAAAAGTAGAAGAAAATATCCCTATGTGACAGAGTCAGCTCTGAAATCACTAATCATTTTTAAGGTTATGAACTCTTTTGCAGTACTTCAGTGATGTGTGTTATTTCTTGAATGGTTGAATCTGTATACACAGATCTCTTTTCAAATACAAATGGAAGCCACAAAAGAAAACAGCCTTTTAGGTAGTGTGTTATTTTTCACATCACATTTCCCTCTTTTTATCCTGTGTTACAAGATAAAAAAGAATTTCAAGCTTTAACATGTTCTGTATACAGTTAAACATTGTATATTGTGTACATTGTGAAAATCCTTCAGCAATAGTTGAAGATGACACGGAACATTTCTTTACAAGGGCATGCTTTTCACAGGTCTGTCTTTGAAAGTACTATCATCAAACATACATTATATTGATTACCGAAAGAGGCGACTATGCAGAAAACCTTGGTGTTATGATTCATACTGCAAGGGTAAATCGATGTTTCCACAGGCCATCTGCTCTTCTCTACCTAGCAATAATGTTTATATATAGAAATGAAATTTTACTCATTCATCCTCTGATTATTTCAGAACTGGACAAGAATTAACTACAAAATAAATAAACTTTCAGCTCTTCCTAGAAGCATCTTGGAAAGACAAAAGTAAATGAAAAAAAGTTCAGACATATATTTTGATATAGTTTTCATTATTTCCTAAAACAAGTATCCAAGAAATAATGTTCCATTTCTATTGGTTTTTACACCAAAATGGCCTATATGCTATAGAAAGTATTTCTTGAGGCACATACATACAATAAAAGCATAGAACACGTGTATGCTTATACACACACATACATGTACATACTGGGAAACAAGAATGTTTTGTTAGGCTTACGTATACTGAGACAATTCCAGCTGACTGGACTGGAAGTTCTGTGTAATATGAAAGACTTTTTTTTTTTTGTTTATTTACATACTGCTGTAAGGTATTTCTTCCTTAGAATTATTTGAATATATCAAGCAACTTTGTA
Organism: Caloenas nicobarica; assembly: GCF_036013445.1. Classification (NCBI taxonomy): domain Eukaryota; kingdom Metazoa; phylum Chordata; class Aves; order Columbiformes; family Columbidae; genus Caloenas; species Caloenas nicobarica. The sequence goes on along the minus strand of NC_088284.1, from coordinate 41,535,254 downwards.
GTTTGTGACATGGTGACAAACAATGTATGAGGAGGCTAACTGGCTAAGGAAACCACACAAAAAATATTCTGCCACCGCTAAACCCTAGCTTCTTTCCACCTGCAATGTAATGATATAGCATTCTTTACTATAGTACATAGTCAACACTAAGACAACAAGGCCGAAAAAAGAAAACAAAGCAGTGAAAATACAATATATCCTACTAAAAAACCAAACCAAACCAAACCAAAAAACAAACAAAAAAAACCCCCCAAAACCAGCAGAAGATTTTAAATTAGTCCATATTTTTAAATGAAAAGCCAAATTAAAAAACAGTCTCTGTAGCTAAGGCTGGATATGCCACATTTTTATTGAAAAAAAACCCCAAAACTCCAGGCCTACAAAATACAGCTGAAGGTGACCGTGAACTACTGGTCATGGTGTGTGAGAAGAGTGTTCAATTTTGTAACCCTGAGTCTTGTCATAGCAAATATGAGGAAATAATGAAACAGGTCTCTTGCAAACATACTTGTAGTACACCAGCAACTTCTTGCACAATCTACCCATTCAATAGTACAGTATTCCATTTTCAGTTTATAGGGAAGAAATTCAGAGATGAGCAGAATCATTAGAGTGAAACCTTGCAGTGCAAAGAAGACTCAATTTGGGGAAGCTAAAGAAATCTTAGAGAGTCCATGCTTGCTCTTGCTAACAAGCAGGTTTAGTTATGAGTAGAAGTAACTGTCAAGAGGAAGTTTTGTGAATTTGTATACAGAGACTCCTCTAAATTGAGGATTCATTTTTCAGCATCTGAAAAACTGGGGGAAAATTGGTCATTTTCAAAGACAATGTAGTATTTTAGGTTTTGTAAACTTTGTGAAGATAGTCCGTGCTCTCTTCTCTTGCAGACAATATGATCATTGTATGTGAGAAATCTAGAGCTTCTAGTATATAGGATAACTCTACAAGATGCAAAATAATCTTGATAAATCGGAGAACTGATTTAAAAGAAAAAAAAAAATTAAAAATGAAATTCCAAAGCCAGGTACGAAACCTGTAACTTCAAATTTACAGCCCTGCATGTAGGCTGAAATTGGTTGCTGCGCAAATACAGAATGTGAGCCAAATGCTTGGGCAACAATTACCTAGAATAGCATGTGAGTTCATAGTGGTTTGCAAGGCTGACCATGTGAGTAATGCCACATATTTGAAAAAAAGAAAGAATACCGGTTCAATAGAAAGAAGGAGAAGCTTTAAGAACATGAAATGGTCTTTTCCTTCTGTACTGCAATAATAAAGTATTTGGGCATTGATAGGGTATTTTGTCACCATGCTTCAAGGAACGTGTGAATCAGTAAGTATCACAGCCTCTACTGAAAATCTAGCATGTGTCTCTTTGCCAAGCTTTGTGCTACCACAGTGATGCCTATGCAAAACAGAACCTTTCCATAATTGGCTTTTAGCTTACACACGTCAAGTAAGCAAGCTGTAGCTCAGCGTAGTCTGATAAACTTAGCTCTTTGCTCTATATTTCCTATTTCAATTTGATAATAGCCTTTTTTCTGAAGATTACTTGAATTATTGTTTTAATGAACGTTTTTCAACTGTTCCAGTGTCTCTTCAGAGCTGAGGTAGACTTTGAACTGTAACCAAATGGCATGCACTAAGAGGTAGAGAAAAAGCAAGAGAAAAAAAGGGAATATTTGGTGCACAACTATAGAGGGTGCGACAAAGTACGTGGATTGATTGTTTTTGTACTTTCTTTACTTACCACGAGATGGCATTAGTTAGTGTTTACTGGCTAGAGGCTCTAAATTAAAGAGCTGTGGTCCACGGGTTTGGAGAATGCATTAAAAGAGGGCAGTTTTGAGTGTTTCTCTAATAAAATGAAAAAGCCTTCAAAATAAATTCTATATTTAACAATGCAATATGAAGAAAATTATTAGTTAAACTACTTGGAGGGCTCTGTACGTAAACTGGTTCCAAAAATGGGAACATAAGAACCCAGAAGTTAAGTTATCAAGTTTATATTGCTTCAGTTTTCGGTACTGCCCTAATGGATATGTTACTAGATATGGCTAAATGTTCAAATGAAAGTCAGGATCAGAAGGTATTGTTATACCCTCCTGCTCCACAGCAAGTTCACCAAAATTTTCATTAAGTGGGTTCAACTAAGGAGTTTGAATTTAGCTCTCAATTTCCTGAAGCTGCATAGATACTTGGATTCTGAATTTCATATTTTTTTAAAAAAATGTCTATCTGGCTTATCTACACTGTAGTTTTCCTTTTAGAAGTTCTTTAACAGACCTTTCTTGGGCTAGAGATGCACACCGGTAACGTATTGAACTCTCACAGACCAGAAGCAATAGATATAGAGGAAGGATTTTGAGAGTAACATCTGTCACAAAAGTAATTTCTTTGATGGGTGTATTAGGAAAGCAGAATTCTTCACGTAGGCATGAAAGAAAGAAATAGCAAGGAAGGAAACTGTTAGAAGTCAAGGAGAAGCAAACGCCAATAAGGACAAAAAATGGAAGGAGTCTCTGAGGAGTCACTTGGTTTAAATAACTGTATTGATATTTCAGAATGTATCCAAACCTCAAGACTTGGAATTGCAGCCATGTAACACGCAAATTATATTCTCCAAACTGTTGCAAAATGTTAGCAAGGACTGACCATCCATGACAGGCTTGGTCTTTACTCAGCCTACAAAGCTGGAACAGAGATGGAGAAACTTTCATCTGCAACACAGTAGTAGTATGTGGAATCATTATTCCCGTTGTAAAAGAGAGTAATAAGGAAACTCCTCTATAAATATCTTTACAAACTTTAAATAATGGATTTTATTGGGAGAGGAAGGGTTGTTATTAAATCAGAAAGCAGATGGCTGGATATTATACACCGTGTTAGCTGGTTTTGGAACAGGCTATGTCATCTCTTTTATTATGGTTTACAACGGCTAGAGCTATTATAATTATACAGTATCAAGGTTCACTGCTTCACTTCTCCTTAGCTGTGTGGGACAGTGATTCTGGTCTCTTTGTCCATTTAATTGCATTAATGAAAAATGAGAATGGCTCCCTCAAAGTCAGTATTGTTGTAGCGATACAAAAGTGAAAGGAGACAGACTGTTGTCTACCGGTATCTGGGAGCTCTTCAGTGACTTATATCTTAGACAAAACAAGGAACTGATAAGAATTGCCCCATGCCCCTTTTAGAAGCTTCCATTTTTTATGGGTGTAATTTCTGTGAAGATTTACTGTTATTACTATGCGAATAAGAGAACTTCGTTTAATACAAGGTTAAACCTTGGGACAATACTGATTGCTGCAAACTGGCTCCAATTTGAGAAGCCTGTAGTTCTGAAATCCAGCACCACCTCTTGTATTGGATATTACAGATTAAGCACAGGAGAGGCTTCTAGTAACAGGTCTATCTGCTGCACAGTATCTCAGAAGAAGCCCTCAAAATTGGTATCCTGGATAACAGGATGAAATGGTTCATGCTGCAAAAAGAGAATATTTGTGGCTGGTTCTTTGGCTGTCTGCTGAGGAACAAAAGGCTAAGCATGGCAAGTAGGAAAAAGCGTAATAGCCAGGAGATTGACAAAAGATTCAGGAGGCTTCTGATGCCTGTGACTCACATAACTGTGCCATTTTCAGTTGAACTAATGCACATATCTTCTATATTTAGACAGCCTTATATACTAAATGAGAATACAGAATTAATTTATTTACAGACTATTAGTGAACTTACAAGTATTTATGCATGAGTAAATAAATGCATTTCTCAAAATTGCTTGTCTTTGGAGAGACACAACTACACCATTTCGGCACTGGAATTTACATTTCTTTCAGCAAGTGACAAGGGACTCTGAATGGGAAAGGAGACAGAACGAGAGAGGCAAATTAATATCTGACATATATACCTCACTTTTGAAAGGAAAAACACTTCTTCAGCTGTGGGTCTATTCTGAAACTAACCAGTGTTAAAGATTCTGTAAATGTTTTTTCTCTTTGGAAATATTTTCCCTTGATCTTGGATGGCAACGCCTTGTATAACCAGCATTAGATTTAAAATAAATAGGGAAATTTATATTACAAATAAAGACTGTTTTTAACTAGCGGGTCAAAGCAAATGAGGCAGTTACTTAGGTCATGCGAACTCCCATATCACTGAATCTCTAATAAGTATTGTGTTACCTTGTTTGTTTAACATGACAAGAACATAACTATTAGTTGAAGTCCCAATGGAAACAGAAAAGCTAATTTTAATTCTGTTAATCAAATAGCTGGCAGAATGCGATGCTTTTGTTCTATCTAGATAAGTGAGATAAATAGGTTTCTGTTCTTCTGGCAAAATACTATGTATTATCAAAAAACATATAAAAATGAAAAACAAGTGCAAAACATAATCATTCTATTTAGACAGAGAATTCAGTTCCTGTATGTTGGATTTGGTTCTTTACATTGTAAAGTTGGTAGAAGTATTTCCATTGCTTTTGGTAAAACCAGGACTAGGTCCACCATGATAGTAAATGACAACATGACAAGAGAGGAGCAGAGAAGTTTTGACGTGCAGAGGCTGCTGCTCTGAATAACAGGGTCATTCATGCAGTTCAGCCTGAAAATAGGACTGACATAACATTTACCATTAGAGTCCATACAGTATTTTAATTAAGGGATAATGTAATTTGCATATGATTGTGTCCCAGGATAACAGTGTCCTGTTGCTGGATGGAAGCCAACAAACCAAGACAGTTACTGAACATAAACACTTAGATGCAAATGCTTCCAAAGAGTAGACATTTATCATTGCTCTATCATTTCATTTCAACTCTTTCTGTTAGAGCAGGTTGTTAAAAAATGAAATAGATCAGTGAACATGGATACATCATAGTGACAATTGTTGACTGCTCACCCGACTATGCCCACAGGAAGGAAATTCCTCCCTATTATTTGTTGCAGAAAGGGGCTTTTCCTCTTCAAATAGAAGTAATAGGTTCTGACCCTGTATCTCAAAATATCCTGAAGGATGGCCTACTTTGACAGAAGCTCTTGCCATTTTCCTAGGGTTATTTGTGGCTCTGATCTACAGCCTCACAATATAGCTCCCATCTCCCCATCTGCGTTATTTAAAATGACACCACATGGGTCAACTTTATTATTTATATATGTTCAACATGTAAGATGCTCCACTGTAAACAGGGACCTCATGGTGCTACAAATACATCCCAGTAAGTTTCCAGAGTTTGTTCTCTATGTATTTTAACTGTTTGCTAAATGTCTGTATGTTTCCATATGATTTACAGCTCTTTATATTGTTATGTCTCTACTGAAAAAAAGATTTCAATTTTATCCATAGATAAGCCTGGTATTCAAGAATCTGGGCAATGGTTATAAATTATATTACTAAATCTTCTTGCTTGAATAATAAATGTTGACAACAGCCATGAAAGCCAACAATAGAGCGTAAGACAAAGACCTCTTCATAGGCATACAAAGAACTGGAGCAAAGATGCCTGTAGTAGTTTCGCCTGCTGATCAGTTCCTACAAATAATGTTTGTTTCAAAGCATATGAGTAATAAGTGGGTACCTAGCTCTTTTAAGCTTTCTTCAAAAATCTCTAAGGCTTCATGTTTTCCGTAAAACTGACAATAGCCTGGCATTAAACAATCCCTTAAAAGGACTAAAAGTTAAATATTCCAATGTGGCTGTATGGAAAACATAGGCTGTCTCACTGGGAAAAATTTCCCCGCCAGAAGATTTGCGAGACTGTGGAACAATCTCCACATGGAAGTGATGTAGCATTGTTTCACCTTAGATGCTTCCAGTTGAACTGAACAGATCTCTGATACAACTATGTAAAACAAGTTCTATTATGAAAAAGAGCTTGTAATCTAGTTATGAATTCAATGGGAGTTTTGCATAATCTTCAGTGAGCCCAGGTTCACATCTTTAATATGGTAGACTTAACCAATCACAATTCTAAAGGTAAGAGGTTGCTTTTATAAACTAAAACCAGGACTTTCCTTTTTGTACCCATTTTCATTACATAAATTGTTCCTAGTGTCAGAAATTCATGCATAACGTAAGTGGAAAGCTGCGTTTTGAAATTTTTACCTCAAATAAACTCAGATGCTTTTTAAAGGATGTAATTTAGTTTGAAAATGCTTCAAGTTTTTTTAATAGCTTTCAAAACACATTTTTATAGCCTTCTTCTAGAAGTCTTACAAAATAAGAAAGACTCAATATTTGGAAAGAAAAAATAAATAACTGGCAAGAACGTTTTTCCCTTCTTATTTATGATTGCTTTGAAAGATACAAACAAGATGTCCAGAAACCCCACTGGCCTTCATATTTCATTTGCACTATGGCCTTTTCCATCATACTGACAATACACAAGGCTTTTAAAATGGAAATAAGTTAACAGAGTTGCTCAAGAGGTTCTTGATGTAAATGAAAATCAGGTTTAGTGAGTTCAAAGAAAGTTGAGGAAAATTAACCCTGGAATGAAGTAAGTTAAGTGCATTTTCCTGAAATAAATGCTAATTACACAGGGGAGAGAAGGTTCAAATGAGACACTGAATCTTAGCACACAGGAAGCCAAACATAAGCACAGGCAGGTATCACTGCAACACACGTTACTCTAAAATAGACAAGCAGTCCCCAGTCTCCTACCTACATCTATTGATTTTACTGCTACAGGTGATTTTTTGTTCCATATTTTATATGGTACATTTTCCATTTCAGAGAAATGATCAAAATCTTGTTCTGAATCACATCTGAAAGAACTTTGGCTACTATCCTAAGAGATTCAACTTACTGAGGCGCTAAATGCATTCCTGTCTGCACTGTTCACAAAATTGTAAACATACCAGACAATCTAATAGGGGAAAAGCATGCTAAATTCAAGGGGGTGCTTCTTTTCTCTTTCCATGAAAAGTCAGAACACAAAGCAAGTGGCAAGTGTTATTAGTTCTTCAAGTGTTCACCAACTCTTGGGAAAAAATACATTTCAAGACTAAGGAGAATTTATTATGAACTTGCCACCTGACCATCAGCAAGTGTCCAAGAAAGACCAGTGCAAAAACGGACACGATTTTCAAGAATTTCTTAAGGAAATGTTACAGAGGCTGGCAGGCAAGCTACTTCATTTGTTGCAAATAAATTTGAAATCTTACCTCTGAATCTGGACTCCTCTTTTTACTTAAGCTGATACGCTTCAAATATCAGAAGGAAGCAATTTTATATAGTAATTAAAACTAAAATAGTATCAGTGACCATGGGAGAAACTAGGAATATTTAAAAACTCAGTTATCTCAACCTAAAGCAAAACTGTCAAGATCTATTAGTATGCTTTTTTTTTTTTTTTTTTCCCTTTATAAGAGCATAGAACTGTAACATAAATCTCTATGAAGCCCCTGGAAACAGACAAAAAATCCTCACTGAACTACACTTTAGCAAATCTTAGCTCTCCAAATATGTGAAAATTAGAGCATTACCATTGGAGGTTTGATTTCTGCTACATGACTTAGCTGCATCCACTCATATATATGTGTGATTGAGGAAAGGTTTACCTAGAGTAGTAGCAAAGATATCCAGAATAGTTTATTAGAGGACATGTTGCCAACTATTGCAAAAAGTAAACCTACTATATATTCCTAGTGATAGTATTCTGCATTTCTGGAGAAGTCTTGGACTCTGCTCCCCACTTGTGAAAAGAAATCATAGCAATAGTCCTTTTGGAGACATATGGTATGCATTTCCAAACGGGCAACAGATTTTATTACTAATTTGTTTTTACCATCTCCTTGGTGAAGCTAAGCTATGTAGTAAGCTACTCCCTATTTTCCAGGAGTTAGGGTTCACAAAAATGAACTTTGGTGGTACGAGAATAGTAATTCAGTAAAATCAGAGCGGAAACAAGAGGCATGGTTCAGTGTTACAACCTGCATATCTTAAAGAGGCAACACCTGTATATCTACTTGTAATAGGGGAAGAGAATTTAAGATTAGTAAACAGTTTAAAGAAAAATCTCAAAATAATCGGCTGAAAAATCCCTGAAAAGACAGATGTTTTTAAAAAGTAATACAAGTATTTTGAGGGACCCCGTTAATGCTTACAGTAAGATGTGGCTAATATTAAATAATTAGTTCTCTCATCAAGGAAAGGAAGGACCCAACAAACTGAGTTCATCAACTGTGCAATCAGCTGTCCTCAGTGAACTTCAATATAAAGTTCTGTGTTATGGAAGGTGTTTATTGGTGTGATACTTAAATCCACATTTGTGTAAAAACATTGCTTTATGACTCTACAACTTCACTGTGAACTCTGTGATAACTTACTGCTTCCTGAATTTAAAAACAAAACAAAACGAACAAAATTTCAATAATTCAAGAGTGAGAAGATGCTATTTCAGTTCTAGTTTGAATTAAGCGGTCTACCAAACGAAGTGATTTATAACACTGTAATTGTTCTATCAGTGACAGATGAGAATAACTATCTAAGCATTTCTCCTTTGAAGATCATTAGAGAAGATTAAACATAATGAGTGACAGTGTGCTCACTAAGAAATAGAGATATTTGGAAGATTTAATCCAAATGGAGAAAGTTTGCAGCCATTAACATTTTTGTAGAAAATGTTGCAACACAAATCCCCCCCAGGAGCCTTAGATTCAGATTTGTCGTCTCTGCTGGGTTATTAATGAATGTGTGCAGCTGGTGCAAATGCGTCATGCAGAGCTGCAGCAGAATTCTGTTTTCTTAAACGTCTCATTACAGCATGCGTCAATATGGCAACGTTACAAATGCTAGGCACACAGAGACACAAGCAGACATTAACATCTGAATTTCAGCAGTGATTTTTAAATCAGTGTTTTTCACACAGAAATGAAATAGAATCTGAACAACATGGTTTATTGCAGTGTAAAGTATTTCACTGTGTAAGTCTCAATATCTAGAAGATGATTGTTCAAATTGAATGAGGATTTTTAAAATATTTCCAGAATAAATAATAAAAAATAAGGCTTTGATTACCTAGAAAAACACACTTTACTCATTTCAAGATACTGTTTTTTAAGTTGCCTGCATTTTCAGAAAGGATCACATTTTGTTCACATGCATTATAAAATCATTAAATGATATTTTCAACATAAAACTGAAACGTAGCTCTTTCAAAGAACTGTTTCAGCATTGGTCCTGTGAGAAGTGTACTGTACTGCAGAAAGCATAAGGAATGAAATATGTAAGACATGTATGTATCAGGAAGGTTAAACCACTGAATATTTTAAAAACATCAGCACTGTTATGCAAAACGGTCATTGACAGCCTCCTGCACTGATAAACCCTATACAATGTTGTACATCATAAGCTATTTTTTTTAGTTAGAATTATAAGACACTAGATTAGGCTGTGAGTGACTACCTTTGCAAATACCAAGAGAAAAAATAATTCTGTTATGCCCGCTGGAACAATCTTCCCTTTCTTACCACATGCATTTAGTATCTCTTCTTAATCTCTTTAGAACCATAAGAATTCCAAGGGATCTCACATATGACACGCTCTGTTTCCTTTGAATATATATATAGTTATGTTTTACACATTTTTTCATGAATAATAATAAGATAAAATTAGACATAAGTTAGCAGTTTTCATGGAAGCGTGACAAAACTGCAAAAGAACCAGGAAATTTGAGGAAATTATGAATACTAATATTTCACTTGGTCAGTCTAACATGCAGATTTGAAAGCACTGAAACTGTAACCTGAAAGCAAAAGAATTAAAACTAAAGAATGTTTAAAATGTATCAGGTACATTATTTGAAAATTATAGATCCACAAGAAACGAGGGAACAATTTTCCATACGTAATTTAGTAAGCTTAGTCTATTGAATTCTGCAAGTAAAATTAATAATTAGCTGAGAATCGATGCATTTTTAAAGCTACTTTAAGTATAGCTATTTTTTACTGCAATAGATCTGAGGAAAAGCAAGATTTTTTAAAATAATAAAATGTTTCATGATGCTATGACTTTAAATTAATTTATGTTGAACATAGTGGATAGCAGAGTCAATTTTTGTTGCCATGACAACAGACACCGAAAATTTAAACATCCAGTGACAGGCTGAATTCCCTGCAAAGAAGATATTTTGCATTAAAATGATATACCAGTGAAACATCAAACAGATCTACATGCAAACTATTTATTTTAAGCAGACAGCTTGATTATAGTTTATAAAGAATATAACTATTCATACACTAAGTTTATTATTTTGGTTTAAATTTCTTTCAGTGACCTGGAGACCAGCAAGTAAAAAGATCAAGTAGCTAATTAACAAAGATTCTTGAAGGAAGATATATTTTAAGAGTGCAATTTTCTTATCTGTCATGTACATTTGATTAAATCATCTCTGCTGTGTCTCTCATTCCATACATAAAATGAAGCCTCTACATAGAGAAGGCTGCACTTTGCATATTCATTATATGCAGAGCGTTTGGAAGCCTGATAATACATAAGTATTTCTCAGAAGGTTCTTTAACAAGTTATAAAATTACTGGATTTGAGAATGATTATGCTCTTCTTCCACCCAGTAGAGTTTTTGTATATTATACAGGCTCATGTATTCTAAATGCAAAAGAATTTTTTGTACCTGAGCAAAAAGTTTCAAGTCAAAGGTATAAACAAACTTGATGGGAAAGTATTTTAGTACCTACCAGTCAAACTTTCCAATAAAAGGATACAGGAAAGGTAGGCACAAAATGAAACCACTATCGTAATTTGTACTCTGAAAAATCACCATTTAACAGTATATGGAGCAGAAGAGGCTGCTTTTGAGCTGGTGGGCAGAAGCCCTCCCACAATATGACACCTTCTTTTAAGTGGCTGTCCTTCAAAAGAAATAGTGCACGTCACTCTGACAAAGCTATGTCTGTTTTTGTGAAAGAACAAATCAGAGATAGCTCTAACCCAAGAGGATTTAATTAACTGTTCCTATTTCATGGTTTATTTAATTAGTACATTAATGCTATGAAAATGTTACCGTGATTTATGCCTAATTTTTAATTGCCTTCTTAGTATTCCTCAAATAGTCCTTTTCAATTCCTAACACTCCTGTCTTTTACCATCTGTGAGACTGGACACAAAGTTCAGACCTCGTGAAATACATCTTGGAGAATTCCAAACATTTATGAAAATAATCACATAATCCTCCTCAATATCAGGTTGTTAAGACATTTATAAATGGACTCCTTGCATACTACCTTAGGCATTGCTGAAGCACAACATTTGGAGAAACATTAGCACTCACTGTTGGCCTCCAGTGCACCAACAGGCTCTGCAACCTCCTTCTGTCCACCGATCTTTCCTCTGGATTTGCCCACCTGTGCTCGCGCCGGCTCTGACACGGTGCAGATGTACTCACAAGTCGCTGGGAGCAGAGCAGCATGAGCTGGGAAAAGTCTCATGGGGGACTCTCCCTGCTTCTGTTGGTAGCTTCATCAAGCTCTCTCTCAAGCCCCTGGCCCTAGCTTGAGCTATGCTGCAGATATCCCTGTGCTCCTGTGCCCAGCTATGGACATCTCTGCACCCAACCCTGACCACTGATTTCCTGGCTTCACCTAGCACCTACTTCACCACCACACGCTGTGTTGGTCCTGCTGGCTGTCCCTGGCTACTGTCACTGCTCCCTGCTCTTCCCCCTCACTGGTCACTGTGGGGCTGTACCCTGTCCCCTTGCTTACTTTGCCTCCACCCTCAGTGCCTGGCTCCCCAGCACTTGCACAGCAGCCTCCTCCTGCTGTTCCCTCATACCCTTCTTACTGAACTGCTGATCTGAGCTTTTACTGTGTAAGTTTCTTGGGTTACTTAAAGACGAAAACACTGTAATTTATTTACATGGGCTTCTGTTAGCAACACAAGGAAGAAATGAAGCAAGAACTTCAGGTGCTGTGCCCAGTAACAGCACAATAACACCGCATCATTGCAATGACAAACGCAGAATAATGTGCTTTCCTAGTTGTAACATAGATTTGGGACCCTCAATCAAACCTTTGCCTTGTGGACTTCTTCCCTGGACAGTGTGAGCAAGGTCTTCGAGGAAAGGCCATCTTTGTTATCTTGCCATGCTACTGCTGGTGCACTATGGTGGGGGCGGTTTTCAATAATTCATCCCTAGTTACATAGCAAGGATGAGCTGGTAGCCAGCTACCTCTTTTCAGGGCTTTCAGCAAACAGAATTTGAAAAGATCTGCCCACACGGAGAAACATTATGTGTTTGTGCTGACCTTTTGGGAACACATCGAAAAGATGAGAAAATGGAAATATTTTACCAGCAAAATAAGGCAGCTCTGAGCAGAAGCAAAGTAAGGCAGCAGCTTGCCTGGAGTAGGAAAACATCTGGTGTCCATCAGTGCTCCTGCTGAAGGAGAGGTCAAGACGAGTAGGGTACCCCTGGGGATATGAGAGGGAAAGCAGAGCACCCCTTGTCAGAAACAGATGCTCTGATTGTGATCTAGAAACTACTTCAGGAACATTTGTTAAAACAAGTTCCATTTTCCACTGTTCTGCTCACCAGTTCCTCCTGTTTTGACTACTGTCTTCCTTACATGGCAACTGCAGATGAACTCTGTCCCCTCTGCCCCACCTCCAGGACAGAAATGCTGTCTGCTTGCACCGTTGACATGCCTTCAACAGACAGAGCCTGCAGAAGATAAGGACCTGCTGCAGAGAGGAAACTGAAAACACGGTATGTTCCAGCTTCATCTTATCAAATGACTCCCCTTTTTTCATTAAAATGGAAGATAAATTATAGTATGTCAATATACCTGTTTTGACCTGTCAGGGAACTGCATAGGTAGCTCCCTGGTGCCTGAGGGGCCAGGAGCACCAGCGGGTCCCCCTGGGAGCCATGGCCCATCCCACCAGCCCAGCCAGGGGCAGGGCAGATTCGGGACACCAGGGCAGCCTCAGCCCTGGGCATTAGGCACCTCCCTGAGGACAGGCCAATGGCCTATGGATGGGCATAGCTTGGTGGGGCCCATGAACCATCAGGGCATGGCAGTGGGGAGCTGGATATGGTCCCTGATGTGGTGTTTCTGGGGCGGGGGCTGACAGCCCTGGCAGGCTGAGATAGGGTCCTGGGCCATGGGCAAGTGAGGGGACCCTCATGGGCCTGGGTAGGGACAGCCATGGCGGTCAGCACCTTCAGGGCCACGACGATAGTGACTAGCATAACCTGCCATTCCTGAGCAACATGTACAGTTGCTAAACATAGCTTTTACTTTCTTCACAAGTAAAAGCAAGGTTGTTCAATGAATTTTACATCTATTTTCTACTTATTTTTAAATACAACGTATTTTTTCAATAACTTTTCAAATTTCCCTGAATAAAATTTGTGCCATTCAAAAAATGTTAAGGTTCTAGTATCCTTAGCAAGGAGTATCAGTCCTGCTGCTCCTTTTTTAGACAACTGATCAAAGGTATAAAAACTGACAAATATGAAATCTTGTTCTCATACAGGTCATGCCTGAAATTTCATTTAGGGTTTACTTTGCCAGAAATCTACTCTGCCAGTGCTTTTCATTTTTTAATTACACTATAAACATTGCTATATAACTCTCTTAATAGTGTAGTGGATTCAATTTTCCCTAGCAAGCTCACACATTCTTATGTCCTGAAAAAAATTGCTTACTAAGACAATAATTTAACATAGATATTCTTCCTTACTTTCAGATTATGAACAAGACTGCCATTTGCATGACAGTCACTTATGGCATGAAATATCTCGTAATAACATTAGATGGCACACAAAGAACAGCAGGAATGGCTTTTAAATAAGATAAAGAGATGGGTTGTGTAATGTAGTAATAAAAGTTGCATCTCAGAAACTAAACATCCATCAGCCACTCTTGCTTTAAGTTTTCAAGGCTGTTGTAAGAGCATTAAGTTCAATACATTCTCTCTTAAAGTACATTAACCTTGAAGACATCAACAGATTTTGGGGAATTTCTGGCTAATTTAATCACCAAACTTTTGGACCATTTCCTCTTCCAAAGCTAGTGCAATTTTCCAGAACTGCTAAGTCAGCAAAGTATACATTGACAAAATACTTTTTTTTTTTGCAGTTAACAGTCTTAAGGTTCCTTTAGATAAACCAGCTCAAATTCATGATGTCTGTAATTGTAAATGTAGCCCCACTATTTCAAAATTGAATGTATTTTTTCATCTGATTTCCTGAAAGAGTTCCATGTTTTCTTCTGCATAACGAAGAAACAGAACTATCAGATTACTAAGGACAAAACATCAGCTTCAGTGATTCATTCTAACTCAAGAATGAGCATGTACAAAACTAAATAAAAGAAAGCATTTTCTCAGTACAAATTCCTGGAGATCTACTTTATAGCAACAAAAGCGTATCACTCAGGATAGGCCTGTGTCAAACTGCAAGTAATAATAGCATTGCCTATTTTTTATTTTTCCTGTGACTGAAAGTAATGTGCATTATTCAGGGATTGTTTACTCTTTACTGAAATGCAGCCACTTCAGGGACATAACATGTTCTTGCAGTGTCCCTTGGTACAACAGCAAATTTTCAAAAGTAAAAGTGCTTTCAAAGAAACAAAAAAGCAAATAGTGAAAAACATTACAATGGAGATAGGAAATATGAAGTTATTATTTTTATTATCTTTTTTATTGTTTCTTAACAGGTAGCTTGTTTTACTGAAAGCGAGATAAGTTTCTCAAAATCAAAGGTAATCTACAGTTACATAGATCTTGGGGAAAACAACTCAATTTTTATATAAAATCAAAGGTAGTTATTTTTCTCCATTTTACAATTTTGCCTGATGACATCTTACCAATACTGCAGACAACTATAGAGATATCTGATTCAGATGGCCTTCAGAAACTCTCGTATTAAGACATGGAAGATGGCATCAAAAATCCAGTGTCAAATTTTGTTATCCTTATACCAAACTACCTCATCAACAGAGACTTAAGTTGTAGTTATGTCTTTCTACATGCAGTGTTGCACTTTGACTGAAAGCAAATGTCTCAGATAATGTTTCTTAATCAGCCAGAAAGCTTTCAATTAACCCAAGAATGATACTCCCTCTCCTGCTTTTCCTAAGGCTGTATACACTGCATCTGATGTACTTCCAGTCTCTGCAGCTGGCACACTTATTTTTCTAGCATATTTTTAAGAACAGCTAGTGGAATAGACTGTCATCACACGATAATTCAAAGTATTTCTAAGCAATGTTTGTTGGAAGTCAAATCAAGATGCTGCTGAGTAAGCTGCAGAGACTGATGGTATCACAATGTTCAATGGCATTTTTGGATCACTGAGATGGAACATGTATTTCTTTATACTTGGTGAAATGAACACTTATTGTGGGGAGCCATGCACAATTTAGTACTCATACTCTTGATCTAAACCCCTTGTGAGTAATGTAGAAACTAATTATGTCCTTGTTATCTTGTAAACTTTGCTCATTGTGAAGCACGTGGGGGCACTCTGATGTTCTTTTTTAGTGTGTGTTTCTCTTCTTGCATGGATAAATTACGACAGGGTGCTAAACCTGAAATAAATGGCATAAGCAGGTCACCAGACTGTTAAATTAAATGACTAAGTAGTGCTAGCCAACTTCATAAAATTCTCAACTTATCCAATACATACCTGCCAATATATACACATCCACTGTGTTCCTCTACTTAGGCATGCATGCATGTACAACACAGAAAAACAATGCCAAAGTAAACTAAAACAACATCTATTACTTTATCACACAGGTGGCATTTCATGTATAGAACTCTCCTGTAGCAACCTAGCATTATAAATTTCACTGACATAACAATTTTGGAAATTTAAATTATTTTATATAAAGGCACTGTGCAGTGCATTTGGGGTGACACAGTGGAGAAGAAGGTACCCAATATAGCCACAAGTGTCCTTTGGCACAGGGTCATTATAAGCACAATTGACATGAATCAAGGCTTCTACCACTTGAGCTCATATGAGATAGCACCATAAAAGGCTTAAGATCCTGCTCACAGAATGGCAGGATCTGTGTTTTGAAGATGTAATCAGGAAGCTGTGAATGTGCAACAGTGAGTGAATGAAAGAGCCATGTGTCCTACTTTGCAAACAGAACTGAGACTAGAAAGCTTTCATAGTCACTGTCAAGTAATTATGACTGCATGAAACATCAATTTTATCACCTGGCCTTTTCTGATTTTTACTTTTCAAAATAGAAGACACTAGCTGAAGTTTTCCTCATCATTTCATGAGTAATGGGAATGCAGCAATTTGGAGCTGTCCACACATTAACTTGTGAAAGGAAGAATAAAGCAGAAAGCAGGGGCTAGAATGTGAATTTTTCATGTATTCTTCTGTAGAAAGAGAAAAAAAAGATAGCGAAGGCAATTCTCCTAGCTAAGGAAAAGTCATAGAATCGTAGAACAGTTTGGGTTGGAAGGAACCTTCAAAGCTCATCTAGTCCTGGCCTGGAATGTCTCCAGGGATGGGGCATCTACCACCTCTCTGGGCAACCTGTGCCAGTGTTTCACCACCCTCACTGTAAAATATTTCTTCTTCCTGTCTAGCCTGAATGTCTGCTCCTTTAGTTTAAATCCATTACTCCTTGTCTTATTGCAACTGTATGGGAACGTAGCGGAAGATTTGGCGAGGAGGTTAGTTAAATGTAAATATGCTCAAAGTGACTTGCACCTGTCTGTAGAAAAAGCACATACGTTACACTAATTGTTTTACTGACCTTGTGTGCTTGATGAGTAGAACCTCTGTGTTAGATAACAGGCCTGTGAGAAACTCTAGGCACCTTATCACTATGTCTGAGATTCCTGCTTTGTTGTGAGAAAGAGCGGGAGGCTGCGCCTGCCTGAAGCCTTGAAATACAGGCGAGCTCAGCAGGCCCAGTGATCTTCCAGCAGGGCTGAACTGACCAGCGCCTGCGTCCCCACTTGTGTCACGTCTGCCTGGGAGCTTAGGTGCGACTTCGGAGATCCCCCAGTAGAGAGGTAACTAAAATAAAACTTGCTCTTTGCAATGCATTCGTGGCCTCTGGCTCTTCTTGTGATGTGCCTGCGTATGTGTACAGATTTGGTGTTAGTCAGCAGTCGCTAGAACCAGCCATGCTGTGGTTTACAAAAACACCAGGGACAGGGGAGGCCTCGAAGGTGACTCCCCAAATTCCGGGATGGCCCAGTACAGAGCACTGGGCTCCCGTGGCTGCTCTCCTGTCTGAATTGGCTCCGCTGGAGGCATGGCCTCAGATCGATGATGGGGCGGTGATTACCCCCCAGGAAATTCAGGCAGCTATGCTAAAGTTTCCATGGAGAGCGGCATTGACTTCTTCTCACAAATTAGCGGGGAGATTGGGATGGTTATTCGTTACCGGTCTTAGAGCTCTTGATCATGAAGTTGTTGCATTGCAGAGTAAAATAAGAGAATTGGAAAAGGAGGTTGAGATTTTACAGGATGCAAAGGCAATTGCATAAGAAGTAATTACTGTTCAAGCAGAGCGGTGCTATGAGCTGCAAGATAATGTAGAGCAGTTGCTAGCGTGTATTGCTAAGGAACAAAGGGAAAAATATGCAAAAAGTGAGTTTCTGTGTTCTCAGGTTTGTGCTCTTACCACAAAACGCGCTTGGAATCCCAAGGAGTGGGATGGAAATATTTGGAGTGAATCCTCAGACTCCAATAGTGAGTCTGAATTTGATCCTGACTTAAATGGCAGGGAGGTGGTGGGAGCACAACCCCCCATACAAATGATGCGGCAGCACGACCAAGCAGATGTGGGGGGGCAGATCGCGTGTACTCACTCTCCAAAGGAGTTAATGGCATTTTCAGAGGTCTCTCAGCAGGAGAGTGGGGAAGGAACACAGGCACAGATTTTGCCAGCTTGGGATAGTGGAACTGTGTCTATCCATTTATTAGCAGATGAAAAAGATTTATTAAGCCCTATAGCCAATGATGATCAGATAAAACAACAATATGCTCAGCTGCAAACTGTCAGAGGTTCAGACAGGCAAGATATTATTGCACCTAAGCTGTATTAGTGTTTGTGTGCAGCAGTTTTAACAGCATATGCTGAACCTGTTGAATCTGTGTTGTCCCATGGAAATGGGTGCACAATGGAGGAAAGTATTGATTCAGTCTGGCAGATGGGGGCGGCGTATGCATTGATTATGGGATCCGATCCAGACAGGGTAGCAGTGACAAGAAGTATAAAAATGCAACTTTTGAGAGGAGTGCCTGCCTCATTAATACCCGTGACTCTGCCGGCAGTGACAAATGCTACAGGTAATGCAGGCACTCTAGCAAATGCCTTGAGGGGAATTGGGGCTGTAATTTCAGGACCCCCTGTTTGGGTGGTGGATAATGGAAATCCGGCAAAACTGAAAGGAGTTACAGCACAGGTGATGAGAACACTAATGTGGAATGATTTAGTACAAGCTGGTATCCCACGATCAGAAATGGGTGGGATCATAGCATCAGAAATTTTTTGCTGCTTGCAAAAATTAATGCTTGTGCAAAAAAGCCACCCAGCCGTAGCCCCCCTGCCAGCACTGCACCCACCCTCCACCCCACCTGCCCCCTCAGTGCAAGACCAATTTGCCTTTACCTGGCAACAAAAGCAATATACTTGTCAAGTATTGTCTCAAAGATACAAACACAGTCCCTCCGTTTGCCACCAAATGGTAGTAGCTGATATAGCACTATGGTCGGGTATCGTTACTGATTGCCATGATATTGATGATCTGTTGATTATGGCAGTGTCACAACAAGAAACTGAAGCGGCTGCTGAATTTTTGAAGGTGCATTTGCAGGACCAAGGCTGGGCAATTAATCTGACTAAAACGCAGGGCCCTAGTGCTACTGTACTATTTTTAGAAGTAGTTTGGCATAGGCAGCTTAGAGAAATACCAGATAAGGTACAGCACACAGTCCAGCAGTTTTCTGTACCAGCTGCAATAAGACAATTACATGCCTTTTTAGGATTTTTAGGGCATTGGAGAACTTTCATCCCTATATTTTCTGTGGAGGAGGATTCCCCTTGTGAAGGGTTAATAGCAGAGCACAATAAAGTTGATTCATTTGAGTCTCAAAACAATAAGGAAGCAGATAATATGACCTCTGCTGAGCTACATGCTCAAGCTCTGAATGTGCATATAGCTTGTGGACATGGATCAGCTTATGCTGCACATGCATGGGACGTTGCTCACAATCAAACGCCTTTGCTGTTATATACTTGTAAAACATACTCACATCATTGTGCTACTTGTACACAGCTACATTTAAGAGCATGGGAAAAGGTAAAACAGGGTCAGTGGGCCTTGAATACCTGTCAGGCTGATTATGTTGGCCCCCTACCCCCATCTAGGGGGTGGCAATATGTACGCACTTCTGTGGGTACAGTGTCAGGACTAACTACAGGGGAAAAGAAATTATTCACACCAATGGATTGTGAAGTGGGACTGCAGCCTATTGACCTAGATGTAAAAAATCATATGACTCCAGAGAATGCTGTATGGTTTTGTACCCTAACTTGTCCTCTTATGTTACATCCTTTGCTAACAGCGAATTCTCAAGTTCTTGTATTTCAGGTATCTTCAGTGGACACCTGTGTTTTATCTAGAGGAGATAGCACCGGAACGATGCTATTGGTGTCACAGACTCAACATCCAACTGAAGTCCAATCTGAAAAAGTGCAAGCCACGACTTTCCAGTCTGTGTCGGCAATTAAACCACACCAGGTTGTTAAACCCAGAGTGATACCAGCTGAGGGAGCTGGAGCAGCAGCATATGTATTACTGGAAGGTGACAACACTCCTGTTGATTAACCTAGATTTGTCCTGGTAAATTTAGTTTTGTTCAGCTGCTACTGTACCCTAATAATTTGCCTTTGATGTTTACAAGAAATTAACGGCTGCAGATCTCTTAACAATGTGTTTCACTAGCATGACAACCCTCATAGCTGTATTACAGAGTTGTGCTATGCTAAGGGGTTTTAACATTAATGTTTCTTATTGTTGTTTCTCTGAGTAGGTGGTGGCCGCAAATGCTGCTTCGATTTTGAAGGCATGTGTTGCTTCAACATAGATGATGAACTAATGAGCATGGAAGACAACATCTCAGATCTCTGGAACTAATGCAGCAAGTGAAACAATCTACTGATAATTCCTGGCTGAATGACTCATTTAATTCCTCAACAAGATGAATGGGACACCTGATTATTGTAGAAATTATGCATTATTGTAGAAATATGTTTTTCCTTTTTCTGTATGTGTTTATTGTGTGCCCATGTAAATTGCGCTGTGCTATACCTCACAAGCCCAAATGAACAACTCTGGCTTTGTCGGCCCCAGCAGAAGCAAGTCACGTGAGCAAGGGGGTGGAATGTATGGGAACGTAGCGGAAGATTTGGCGAGGAGGTTAGTTAAATGTAAATACACTCAAAGTGACTTGCACCTGTCTGTAGAAAAAGCACATACATCACACTAATTGTTTTACTGACCTTGTGTGCTTGATGAGTAGAACCTCTGTGTTAGATAACAGGCCTGTGAGAAACTCTAGGCACCTTATCACTATGTCTGAGATTCTTGCTTTGTTGTGAGAAAGAGCGGGAGGCTGCGCCTGCCTGAAGCCTTGAAATCCAGGCGAGCTCAGCAGGCCCAGTGATCTTCCAGCATGGCTGAACCTACCCGTGCCTGCATCCCCGCTTGTGTCACCTCTGCCTGGGAGCTCAGGTGCGACTTCGGAGATCCCCCAGTAGAGAGGTAACTAAAATAAAACTTGCTCTTTGCAATGCATTCATGGCCTCTGGCTCTTCTTGCGATGCACCTGCGTATGTGTACACAGCAACACACCCTAAGTCATGTGTCCCCATCTTTCTTATAGGCCCTTTTCGGTACTGAAAGGCCACAATAAGGTCTATCCAGAGCCTTCTCTTCTCCAGGCCGATCAACACCAAATCTTTCAGCCTGTCCTCACAGCAGAGCTGTTCCAGCCCTCCGATCATCTCGGCGGCCTCCTCTGGCCCCTCTCCAACAGATCCATGTCTTTCCTGCACTGAGGACTCCAGAGCTGGATGCAGGACTGCAGGTGGTGCCTCACCAGAGTGGAGCAGAAGGGCAGAATCACCTCCGTCCACCTGCCGGACACACTTCTTTTGATGCAGCCCAAGATACAATTGGCCTGGGCTGCAAGCGCACATTGCCAGCTCATGTCCAGTTTTTCATCCACCAGTTTCCCCAAATCCTTTTGCACAGGGCTGCTCTCAATCCCTTCATCTCCCCACCTGTATTGATACAAGGAGTTGCAAAGTTTCATATTCAGAGATATAAATCTGATAATCTCTTCTCACAAGGTATCAACTAAAAATGACATCCATTTGAACTAATGGAAACCTCACAATATCGGCCAGTTCTGCTGCATGTGGATTGTATTGCTACCCTCAGAACAGCACAGAGGTTAAAACTTATGGACAAACCTTTGGCCCCAGCTCAGTAAAACTTATTAAGTACATGCTTAAATTGACCTCTAATCAAAAAAGCACAAACCAAAGCACACGTTTATATAATACTTAGTCATTTGCTAAAGTGCTTTCCTGAATCAGGGCCTGATTCTGGGAAATGAGGTTCTGGCAAAACCACATCATCTGCTTTCTATATTCTAGTCAGCCAAAATATTGCCTTGTTTAACAGAGGTTTTGGATTATGAATAACAAATAATTATCAGAACAATTTATGCAAGGAAATTGAGTACATGTATAGCTGTTTTATTTTAAGAATACTAAGCAACAAAACAATTTGAAAGAACTGTGTACACTACAAAGCTTGTATTTTAGCTTGTAGTCCAATACTGATGCCATTTCCAAAATGCTCTGATTTATCCCAGACTCCCTTTACAGCATATAATAGGTATTTACCTTTTCTCTGCAGTTGCTGCTATGATTTTGGAAGAATGGATAACACTCATGCTGCCAGTTTTAAAGACTCAGCTGGATGAGGGAAAATAATACTCCTTGACTCCAGTCACAATGTTTGTGTATTCATGAACTGCTAATTTAAGATTTGGAGCTCATCTTTCAGTTCTGAACTTTTTCAAAAACAAGGAGTATTTAGAGTTAGTATTTTAGATTAGTTCATTATCTATTTCTGTCTTCATTCTTTAACATATGCCTGTAATCAAATTTTAGTTCTAGATCTAGTTTAAAAGTTGGTGGTCTTAATTCACTCTTGAAGTAGCATACAGTATACTTGATATGTTTATCTCACAGAAGATAAGAAGTATTACTGTGTTTCACAGATGCAGTGGCAGCATAGTCTCATACCTCATTTTATGAAAAGAAAGAAGAAATAAAGAAAGCAGGGGCCAAGAGTAAGTTGTATTTTCAACCATAAGAAAAAGGTGATCTCCTCTAAGTAACACAAACACTCTTGTACAGTAATTGAAAATAAAAATATTTAAAATATAGTAAAAACATAAACTAGGGGACTTTCATACAGAACAATTTATGCTAAACATGGGAGAGGAAATACACAGTAAAAAACTGACAGGGCAGGGAGCTGTGCTGATTAGGAAGCGGGCAATTTCTTGAGGAGCATGAAACTCCAGCACGAATTAATTTGCTTCAAACAGAGCCCTGCTGTTTTCTCTTCTTTCCTCAATCACTGTTTACTATATAAAGTCACACCTCACTTATCTTCTTTGATTGTTTAATTTTCACAGGATTTTCTTTTCATGGCTTTGTTAATAGAGATCAGCTTTACTCTGCATGTAATGCATAAACACATTACTTTGGGCCACAGGACCACTGCAGCTATTTCAAGTTGGAAACAATATTGTTCCACTATTTTGCTTTCAGGAAATAATTTCACTGAATTTTAACAAGGTATACAAGCCATAATCCAATGTTACTTTTGCAACAATTCCCACCTTGTTCAGTGGATATCCTGGATTTCTAATGAATAAATAAACTCACAAAGAAAAGCAGGCAGATGAGCCCATCTCAGTGTAAGCGAAGCACCCCAAAGATCAATTTAGACATGTGGTAAGCTCAAAGCAGGATTTATTCTAAACAAAATCATTCAGCAGAGAACCAGAGAGAAACAGAATTTATCCAAAAATATTTAGCACTCTGACAACATTATAAAACACAGAGCCGGATCCTGGTTGGCAGCTCAAATGCTGCACAGCTGATTCAGACTCAAGGGATCTCAAACCTTTAGAATAATGATTCAAAATGAGTATCTACCCACTCACAAAAAGTGAGGACTCTAATGGGTAAACCAGAAGATAAAATCACTCACCAATAAGGCAAGGTCTCTCACTCCTCAAGCAATTTTCCTTAGATGGTGTCCCAGATCTAAGAAGGAGTGTCATCAGAAATGTTTGGAGAATACAAGTTGCTATGGAAAAGTGATCAGCTTTTAAACAGTGGGAACACAGAGGCTCTAAAGTTTTGGACTGTTTATTCAAAAGCTAATAATGTTCATGTTTTGGACCACTTACAGAAAGATCTATAAGAACAAACATATAGACTGCCAGTACAGAGTGACCTTTCCTACTGAGCCCAAGTAGCCCAAGCATGTTTAAAGATATAATTAGTTTATTAACTAGACTAAATATATAATCAAATGTATCAAACACAATAAGTTCTCAACAAATCAAATGGGAAATTACCTATGGTCAATCATAAAATTAAAATAATTAGTAGGATTATTAAACTTATCATTACCCTAGATTTCATAAACTAAAATTTACTTTAAAGGCTGTTGTAATGGCAGCAGTTTACATATCAGTCTACAAAGTACCACAGGATTAATTATATTCCTCAAATATTAGAAGAAAGTGAGCCACATATATGCAGAATTTGGCCCTATGTTACGTAAAGATGCTTTTAATTTTCCTTTTTCTGCCACTGAATAGCTCGATACAGCCCAAACTGTGGAAAGGCTGCTGTTCACACTGGTTAGATAGAAATTCTTCTTATACAAAGTCCTGTCTCAGAGATGTCTATTAATTGCCAGGAGACCTTAGTTGCCTTTTCCCAGACCACTAGATGTAAAATTATGGTTATCCTTACATACTTTATATTTAGACAATGTCTTAGAGTATTTCCACAATATGCCTACTAAAAGTAGGTCTCAGTCAATCCTATCTTAGTAATGTCACAGAAAAATATTGTGCTTGACCTCTAAAGAAAATGAAGTTACTTTGTTTCATTCACCTTTCTCAGGCCCCCTTGCCAGTAATTGAAAATGACTGGATATAAGCGTCTATTTCTCAGCCTTGCAATCTGGCGTCAACATTCTGGAGGTGGGAGATGCTGTTAGTGGGTGGAGTTATAGGGGAAACTACGTTCATAAGCAACCAGGAAAATTGTACACAGAACCCCCAAGAACACAGTCTGATTTCTGGCTTCAGAAGTCCCTCCTCCTAATTCCACACAATAGAGCAAGGGAAAACAGCAGAAAGTTTCTAGGATAGGTTTATCTGATAGTCTGGGAGCTAACTGTAAACTTAACACCATGTTTAACTAAGTCAACTGGGCTAGGATATAACAGGGTAACTTTACCAAATCCTGTCACCTCTCAGGTGACAAATGCTCCCTTAGGAGCAACCCACTGCTCATGCACTCATGGTAGTCTCTGGGCTCCTGCAAAGGCTGGATTTATTCTGAAAGACGGTACTGATCACAGAATCACTGTAGCAGGTTCCTGGCAGCTTTACACTTATTTACCACTGGACACAACACAAAAAGTTGGCCTGAAGCACTTTATATCTCATTTGTAAATGAATGATAATATATTTTCAGACTAACCTCTGAATTTATATGAAGGAAAATTCCTGCAGGAACAGAAGCTAAGCACAGCCATCCTGACACATTCTGCTGTGGTATCCTATCATAATTTTGATGTATTTCTCAAAGAGAATCAGAAGTTCCTGAGGTGATGCAGGCAAGTGGTAAAAACCATATTTCTACAAAAGGGCTAACTGTACCCCAGGATTCATCAAGCACAGTATAGCTAACCAGTCAGAAGTGATTGTCCCACTATACCCAGTACTGCTGTGGCCTCAGCTTGAGTACTGTGTGCAGTTTTCAGCTCCACAATATGAGAATACAGAAGTATTCAAATGTGTCCAAAGGAGAGCAACAAAGATGGTGAAAAGTCTAGAGGGCATGACTTATGAGGAGTGGCTGAGTATACTAGGTTTGTTCAGCTTAGAGGAGACTGAGGGGTGACCTCATTGCTAGCTATACCTTGCTTGTGAGGGGGAGTGGAAAGGAAGATTGCTGATCTGTTCTCTCAGGTAGGACACAAGGGAATGACTCAAAGCTGCATCAGGGGAAGTTCAGGTTGGATATCAGAAAAAAGTTCTTTACTGAGAAGAAGGTCAAGCCCTTGAACAAGCTCTCCAGGGAAGTGGTCATGGTCCCGGGCCTGGTGGTGTTCAACAAGCATTTGGACAATACGTTATTTAGCTTTTAGGTTGCCCTGTGTGGAGTCAGGAGTTGTACTCAATGATCCTTGTGGGTCCCTTCCAACTCAGTATATTCTGTGATTTGATGATTCTAAGAGCTCTCACAGTCTTCAGAGAAAAGAAAGATCCACGTAACTGCCAAAGAGCTGTGTTCCTACCACTCAAAATAAGAGAACCTTTGGTTTTTTTCCACCTTAAGTAAATCTAGTCATATTAGTAAAGACAGTATCACACTAAATATACCAAAAATAACCTAATTCTGATATTTCCTACATTTTTAGTGATTCAAGTGAAAACTCATTCCTGTTAAATGAATCACCTTTTTCTATACTTGGTTTTTCTCCAGAATTATTTAGTAAATTATTTAGTATAATAGACGTTAGCATTTTAAAGATTCAAATATTTGAGAAAATAATTTATGATTAATTATCCACTAAGACCACTTTTGATTCTCTTGAACCTATGACATCAACTCAGAAGTATTCTTGTTTTATGATCACCTTGCTTGTTGCAATCTCAACATAGAAAGGGAAGGAAATAATTTGCAGGCACTATAAGATGCAGAGCAGGCACTAAAAAAGGATTCACAGATGACTATAAATTATTTCTCTCTGTTTGAAAGGGAGTTATTATAGAAGCAACATATGTTTCTAACTGATTCTACAGAGCAGGTAGGCATCTTCTTGCCATCTGCTGTATTTCTGAGTCAAGAGCCCTTGAGGAAGTCACTAGTGCAACAGTAGGCTATTGAACAATTACGGATATTAACCAAGAAATACATGTGAAGAAATGAATTATTTTTCACAGATATTTGGTGTGCAATCTATTCTGTGGCTTCAGATTATCCAGTCTTACCTCACAACGGCTTCAGCGTTTTTCCACAGAGCTTCTAGTTGAGTAAGATTTTTTACTTTGCGAAACACGTATTTGGCAGTTATGCCTTCATTTCAATGGGTGCTTAATATTCCAGCTAAGAGAAAAGAAAAAAGAGCACATCAGAAGGTACTTCCTCTTTTGTACCAGAATTGAGTGAAAACAGGCAGGAAGGATGTGTTTCAGCTTAACTGATGCAACTGACAGAAACTTTTTAACTGTTCCTTCATGTAGTAACCAGACTTTCAAATACACCCATATTGGGTAAAATAGCAGCCAAGTTGCATGGCTTCTCAAGAGTAGACCTGGTCTGTCCTTCATGAGAGATGTGCTCCTTCTGTTCCTTCCTCTAAACCACTGTAGGGTGATTTGCAAAGGAGGGAAGGGGCACACAGAAGGTACTAGTGATTTGCTTATCATCTCTTAATGCTTCACCGCTCCTCCAAAGACTTCAGGATACTGCCTGAAATAGCTGTGTTTCCAGATCGCTCTTGCCTCCTAATTTACTCCTGAAGTGCATCTGATTTCCAGAGGACTCAGTGAAAGGCACTGAATATGTATCAGGATCATTATTCCTATATACCAGATAGGTGGTTTACAGCTGCCTGCAGTAGCTGGCATGGTAATAGACTACTGACATGAATTTCCTTTGACAAAAAAATAGAGAATTCAACACAGAAACTTATCAATTTTTCAGTAAGGCCCAGGAGACAAAATGTCTTTATTCTGATCAGGACTTTGGAAACTAGAGCATATGGACAGTTAGTATGGCAGCCGTGGAGAGAAAGGATTAGAACAATGGTATTTTAATCCCATATGTCCTGGGACAAGCAGTTGACTGACCTTCATTTGCATTGTCTGTGAAATGGGGACAAGTAATACTTATCTTACAAAGCCACTGAGGTACATAAAAGTACCTCTACTGAAAATCCTTTATAAAACATAACACTTTACTTGAATTTGCCTATTAGCACAAAATTGGTTCTCAAGCTGTTATTGGCTTCTGTATTAATTTGGTTTTGAGCCAAAGAAACATACTTTTTTTTTCTTCTGCTTTATTTGTCTTTGCTTATTTACTTTAAGGCTTGCTCTTCTGGTTGAATTTTCAGCCAGCAGTTCCATGAAAATGCATATGTTTCTTATTTGTTTTGTGTGATACAGTCAGCCGTACAAACTCAATGTTATGTCAGTAGGCACTTCACTACTTAGTGTGGACATATTGGTGCTACATGTTTGGCTTCTCTTATTTAATATGGATGTTGTCTTTCTCCTTATGACATTATTGTGTTAAAACATAAACATCATAGATAGAAATATAGAATTTCAAAGAAATTCATCATCAGCATTTCATTTTTTGGTTCTGTGTAAAGTAGTATGTGCCTTTATCTATCATACCTCTAGTTACCCTTTTATCAAGCTTCAGGCATATGATATATTAAGGAAATAAGTAAGTTCCCCAGGCTGACCTGACTCTCTTGAGCAAGGCATGGGGAAAAAGATGTTTCAAATATTGGGCTTATGCATAGGTCTGCTTTATTTTAAGTTTAATTTAAGCTATCAAAAAAAAATGCTACCCAAGGCAAGACTCAAAGCAACCAGAACTGGAAGAGCATTTATACGAATATAACCGTTTATAATACCTTGATCTGCTTCTGGCATGGTTTTGTGATGGAAGCTAGGAGAATGTATTATAGAAGAAACCCATTTATATATTCTGTCTAGCATTACACTCCAGGAATGTTCCCAATGAATATACTAGACTTCTGAACCCATCTATTTCACTGAAATTCATTAAAATGAGTCCAGAACTGATGTTTGAAAGTCTTTCTCCAACTTCTTTATATTGTTAATTTTTTTCTCTTTCACTATCACTGTAGGACTTTTTATACATAGACTGGTCATGCTACTATATTTGCTGAGACAGCAGCTGTGCTTAGAAAAAGGTTTTGAAATTAGCATTTAAAGACTATAAAAATAAGCAAAACCACTTTAGAGGTATACAGTTATAAGCAAGGACAGAGTTGTCCTTATCTAAGTAATATTTAAATTCTTATCATATTAGGCATTTACTGCAACAGATGCAGTTTATGAAATATAGTCACTGTGATGCTAAAAAAGATACAGGTGTCTAAAAACATGTATTAAGTGTACTATATATGCATAGCACTGAAATTCAAGTGTATTTGAAATAATGAGCTTACATACTTAATCAAAATTATAAATTCTAAGTACACAGTTCTGCAAAACACTTAGACATTGAATTTTCCTTTAAATTTCATGTAACAACCAATTATGAGTGCTTAATCTGCACTGAGTTCTAAAGATGGGAAGAATTTTTTTAAAAAATTAATTTGTAAAAAAAAAAGTCCCCAAATCTGTGGGTTTTTTCCATTTCCAATTTAAATTTTAAGAAGATATTATATTCTAAGTGTTATCTTACCCTTTTTATTTTGTTGCTGAGTAAGGGGAGGAAACAATGAGGTTAGATGAAGCTTAGTATTACATGTGATCTACCAGTTATCTTGCAAACATATGTCAAAGCATCTTAAGGATGATTTATGCTCGCTGCTTCCCTAGGCTTGAGGAAGGATTAGCAGACATGCTAGCTTGCGGACTGGTGCTCTTTTACTGAAAAGTCTCCATTAGATATTACATTTAAATGTTCATTTATTTCACTTACTGGCCTGAGGACGTATTGAATTGTGGTTATCACTGTGTTAGAGGGCACAGTTCTTCTTATGCTGCACTCAGTCATGCAGCTAGTCTTTCTGTCAGGTGTGGATATAAAGTAATATTATTTCATCAACCAAAAAGAAATGCAAAGTATAATAATGTATAAGCATGTTTTAAAAGATACCTCCTTAGCCATAGTGTATAAACATTAGTTTCTCAGAACACAGAAACATTTCTAGTATTTTGATCTTAAAATCTGGAGCGGAGTGAGTGTGGAGGAGTGGGAGTGTATTCCTTCTGTATGGAGAGTTTCTGCTGTCTGTCTAGCTGCCATCACAAGGTTTTTCTTGGACAGCCACATGGTCCGTATGTTGTTAGCCTGGATAAGGACCATCAACATTTGTATCACTCCTGAAAAGTAACACTAATTATAGGAGGAAAAGGTTTTGTTGAAATTATGTCACAGACTACCCCCTTCTAAGGTTTCATCTTCTGGTGAAGCATTCGATTCAGATTGACCTACATTGTTACTGCATGAGTGTGTAGTCTCAACACAGCTAAAATTCTTGCATAAGTGTCTGTGATTCAATACATAAAGCACGCTACACTAAACTTTCCTACACTTATCCATTTATTGGGGGTTTTTTGGCAGGTAGAAATAGGAAGAACAGACAACAAGTGAGGTAAGTGTTGTATTTCTTAGCATGTCAAAGACAGCTGTCTGTTGCTAGACAACACATTTCAGCTCACGACAAGAGAAGTAAGCTGCCCAGCCACAGCAGCAGCACTCCAAAGTGTTCAATGGAGCTGACTGAAAGGGCTGTAAACTTGCCACTACAAATCACCATGCAGAGGAATAATCAGTTACGAGAGGAAAAAAACCCAGCACCTCAGCCTTCCTTTACTCAGGATTCCGTGCAATTCAGGGAAAAAAAAAAAAAGTTTTAACGAGGCTTACATACCACACCTCTGGCCACAGTTAGGATAACAGAGATATAAATATAAAATAATGCCTGTATGCCACATACCCTTCCATGAGACTGAATACCCAAGCACAAGCACACATGCAGTGAAAGTCTCCCTATTCACATGCTTTGAAGATCCCTGTTCGTGTCCACAGCCTGCTGGCTACTGATTATTTACCTTCAGATAAGCTTTTGGAAATGTTGCCCTTAACCTTTGTGAAACAATTCCATATTTTGAACTGACAAAATTACTGTAAAAGTGCTTACTACCATTAATACTTGCATAGGATGTGAACCAAGCTTGGTGGTTTGTTTTTTTGAACCAGCTGTTGGCAAATGTTGCTAGTCCTTTGCATTTTCTGACTAACAAAAATACTCTCCTGAACTGAAAGTATCAAAAGCAAATCTCTGACTGAAACTGCTGACCACTAAAAATGTAGTGGATAATGGAAATCTTAGAGTATCCCCCTAAGGAGAGATTTGCTACTAAGTATCTCTGTAATAGCCTCTGTTGGGCAAAATTATCAAACTAATGCCACTCAAGCTCTACTCATTTGCACTTAGTAGCTTTCCTGCTTCATTAGTTCCTGATCCCTCCACCAGCTGAGTGCTTTCTGCTTCAAACATTAGATAGTCATATTTGTGCCATTGGATCTTGTAAATGCCAGGAAGGATAAACAAAGCATTTTATTCACATTTTATTCACAGATTTTCCTCAAGAAATCTGCTGTGAACTGTGCTGCAGAGCCTGGGACTGCTGTGATTTATGCTTGCATACAGGTGGCTTTTACAGTAGCCATAGGTGATATAGTATGCATTTTAAAGGGATGGGAAATGAATCCTATGGGTAAGGAGACAATTTATACTCCTGAAGGACATAGTTGGATGCCAGACTTTCATCTGTCTAATCTTCTTACTTAGCCTATTCCCTGCAACTCTTCTGTTTCAGCTTTCTTTATGTGATGTGACAGCCTTGATGGGTTTGGAGCAGTAAACTCATGCTATCAATGCTTAAGGATTTTTTTTCCTCTTATCATCATACTTATCAGTCTAAATGTGATGCCAGATATATTCCTCTTCTTAGGCAGATAATGCTAGCACAGCATAACAAATGTCACCCTCTGTGTCTCCAGGGGTGATCCTGTAGCAGAGATTGGGCGTTGTAAAAATTTGCTTCATATGGCTCAATGAGTTTAAGCGCGTTCTATAATATGAAGGAGTAGCTTGAGTAACAACTGCAGTATATGGGTTACATACAGCAGCAGCTTTCTCTATTTTTCACATTGAACTGAAAAAAACAACCAAACAAAAAACCACCAAACCAAACCAACCAAAAAAACCCCCAAACAAGTGAACAAAAAACACTGTAGGAACTAAGCTAGGCAGGTTTGTTGAGTGCAGACCATCGAGAAAGCAGTTACTTTTCCCCTAGGACCGAAAAACCAAAACCAAAACCAACCAACCAAACAAATAAACAAAAATGCAAGAAAGAGGAGCAATTCCACGAATTTGGAAAACAGCTAAGCAGTTGCTGTCAAAACTTTCCTAATTTCAAAGAGAGGAAATAGTGATTGTTTCTCTCCTTTTTTGCATAAAATCACCTACCTAATATTTTTGTTTAATATAAATTGCTGACCACTGCATTTACATTAGCGTTCATGAAGCTCTGGTTCTGGTATTGCAAATTAAAAGTATATCCTTGGAAGATGTAGTACAAGTCTTACTGGAGGAGTAACATTCTTGCTCAGGGTCACAGAAAATCTTTAGTAGAGCTAGAAATGGAAATTTAGTCCAGTGCCTTTACCACAAAACAACACTTCCCTCCTTAAACATACTGGCTGAGCGCACCATGTTACAAATTGCTGCATTGGTCACCAAGATAAAAGCATTTCAGGAATTGTAAAAGCTTCATTTCTACAGAAGTGGAAACATCATCAGATTTCACACATTCTCATTAACTCTGCATTCCAGTATGGCACGTTTCTGTGGTTTCTCCCCCAAAAAGGCACAAATCCACTCACACCATTGTCCAAGCAAGCCTGGAGCTGTTTTCATTTGCTGGGGTGTTCTAGTGTAGGGGTATGACTGCTTGTGCTCTGCCATCTCCTGGGAGCACTGGGCTGCTGTGGCTGGTTTGGGGACCTGTGAAGCCTAGCACAGCCTTGCAGCAATACCTGTTCTAAACCCCACAAAACTGGAAAAACATGCACTTATTCTACATATCTCCACCCTTCTCATTTATCTCCCCCTCAGCATATAGCAGTATTTCTTTAATTCCACCTTTTAGTTTAAATAACAGAAGTTCAATTTTGTATTACATAAATATTGGCACTATACAATCCCTTTTCCTGAGTAGAAGAAAAACTGAAGGTAAGCCACTGATGAGGTCTTAACTTCCATCTAATTGCTTAGAAGCCTGTATCAGTGGAATGTGTACTAGAAAGCAAGATTCTGTGCAGGGCAGCCAGAACTCAGCATTTTCTGCGCTGGGCTGTCAGAGGCTGCCAGGAATAGCAAACAAAAAGAGTTGTTTCCAGAGCAGCTGAGCTACTCAGGGTTGTTTTCAACGACTGGGTTTTAAAATATTTATTTCATTCAAATAGGAATATGACTGCAGTGTCTGTCTGGTGCAATATTATTATTTAATTTTTCATTATTTCTTTGAAAGTATTTGGCAGAATACTTGAATTTGCAGTCAGTGTCCTGCTGATACATTCATCTGCAACAGTTGTGTCTTTTCCTTCTTCTTCCTCTGTCTCAACTCTTCAGATGCAATCCACTGTTTCCCCTGGTACCATGACTGACTTTTTCTACACTACTGAAAGCCAGACAGATGGTGTTTTGGGCTTGCTCCTAGAACACAGATCTCATTAAGCTACAAGTCAGTGGCTTAACAGGTCTTTATCCATGTTACCTCATGATAAAGACAGCAAAGCCAGATCAAATATCTTAACCCAGTTAGATGCTGCTCTTCAAGACAGCTTTGCAATCTTGTCTCATTCCTTTGGATAATAATGTAATACATCTGATACATGTAGTGTGTCTGTGTGTACATGTGCACATCTGTGCCTCCCCCCACGCATTTTTCCTTGTGAATGCAATTTTAGCTTTTCCTTTATACTACAGAGGTACAAACTGTCTTATCCAGCTGTCATATTACTTGCTCAGATGGAAAATGCAGCTGAGTGAATTTTGTAACAGTAATCTGATTTTTTTGTTTTTCTCAATATTTCTATATTAATTATGGACTGTAGGTATCAAAACCACCCTTTCTAATTTTTGTCTAGTACATACAAAATAATTGTAAGAAGGCAGGCAATTAATTCAAAATCTTATTATCCTTGGTGGTAAATAAATTTGGTCTAGTTTTTTTATACTGTTTTAAATACGTTGAACAATTTGGAAGTATGTTCTTTTCTTTAGTGTTTTCTACTTCAGGTGTAAGGTTTTAAAACCAGCTAGATTTCATGATTAAAATAACAGATTTCAAATATTGTTGAAAATCTACCAAGAGAATTTTTATTAATCTGTGCCTCTGTGGATCATTTCTTTAGTCTTATAAGATCTGGTGACACTCAGGTTGCTGTCCAAAGCTAAGTTGTGCTTTAATGTAAGAAGTCAGTCTCCTGCTCATGGAGGGAAGCAAGGCAAAAAACCAAGAAAAGAGGTCCATCTCCACTGATGTAGCTTTTGGCTACAGCAAACTCCTTCTACATGTTTGATGAGAAGTTGCAAAAATCATGAGACAATGGGTGAGAATGTTCCCCGAGTTAGTAATGATGTGATAAACCACATAATTAATATTTAGCCTACCCCCCCAGTAAAGGGGTTTACTCTCTATTTTTAGACTTTATACCATAGGATAACTTGTCTTTAGTAATAGACATGGCTGTGTAGACAGCATTTTTTGCAAGATCAAAGAGTAATATACTTCATGCAGTACCAGTATTTTATTCAAATAATTTTCATGTATTCAGCAAACATTATCTAGTGAAGAAAGCTGGATCAACAGGAGTTAAGTTTTTGCATTTGTATAGCATCTTACGAACTCAATTTGCAGAGGAAAGCTTAAAGGGCTGTGAATATACATGCCTATTTCAATCC
Organism: Caloenas nicobarica; assembly: GCF_036013445.1. Classification (NCBI taxonomy): domain Eukaryota; kingdom Metazoa; phylum Chordata; class Aves; order Columbiformes; family Columbidae; genus Caloenas; species Caloenas nicobarica. The sequence goes on along the minus strand of NC_088284.1, from coordinate 41,501,153 downwards.
ATCACCCTTTTGTGAGGTTGCAGAAGAAAGAGGAGGAAAAGCAATTCAAGGGAAGCAAGAAAATAAAAAATGTAATGGGACTTACTAGAATATCTTTGTAATTTACTGCATCTCCTTTTTAGGAGACTAATTTGACATCCTGAGACAGGTGATTAATATGTAATTACACAACAGTTTTGGTAACCTGACTGTTCTGCGGCTGTAGTCAAAGTGGTAGGACAGAGTTGCAGGTTTATGAAACACCTCCAGCATGCATCTCTTGAGGTACCAGATAATATCATTCAAGACAGCCATGCTGGCAGGCACTAGCAAGAGCCATGTGGATGTGTGGGAAGTATGAACTCATTCTGCTCATGACCCACACTGCAAATGGAAGAGGGAGTAGATGTGAATGTGAACGGACAAGGAGAGACAAAGGGCATGAGAGAAGTGAGCAAGGCTGAAAGTTAATCGAAATGTAGTTTTGCTAGTTTTGGCCCAGCATACGTTTCTTTATCCACATGTGTCTATGCTAAGTGCCTCTATGCAGGACAAATCTAGGACTGTGATGGAAATATAAAGTAGGTTCCTCCTTCAGCATCCATCGTGACTGATTTTTTGCATTAGCCCTTGTGACCAGAGTAAGTGGATGACCTAAGATCCAGTCAAATATGTCATCTTTCATCAGCCCAGAGACAACCTTTAGATATTTCCCTGGATTGTCTAAACCAAATAAATCCTGGAGGTAGGTGAAAAGCTCCACTTCTGTTGATTATGCTATGTTCATACCTATTACTGAGTTCTTCATATTCTTCTGTAATTATGTCATCTTAAGTAAAAACTTTTTGCTTATGGTTTATACAGAACAGCTTGCCAGCTCTCTTACAACTTCTCCTGATATATTCACAGCTTCAGAAAAAGCTACCTGTGTTGTGCAAATTGCAAACTTTGAAAAATTCTTAATTGGAGCATTGCTTTTTCCTCTGCTGTTCTGAATCCAAACAGAACAACCTGTAAGTGAATCAAGTACTGGATAGAAACAGACCAACTCATGTTTTCATAGGACTCCCAAGTAATTTCTCCCTCAATTTCAGAAAAGCATTGAGGCATCACAACAAAACATTGAGAACACAATTGTGACCAAAAAATACAAACAATAACATAACAACAGTATGTATGAATGCACACATGCAAAATCTGGTCATTTAGTGGGAAATGTGCTTTCTCTCATGACTCATTCCCCTGTGCTCCAAATACCTTTAAAATAGATGGGCTGGTTAGCTCTCTGCTTTGTACCACATCTCCAGTAGGGCTGTCAGATAAGCTACAAATCTCTTGAGATTGCAGGGAGACAGGACCCGCGACTGCACCAAATATCTGCTCCTTTCTGCTACGAAGAGGTCAGCACTAAGATTCTTAATTTTGCATTATAATCAATTTTTTGAAATGTCAAAAGCTGGTCATCCTGTCTGCCAGAGACTTCCTCCCCATCACTGCCAACATAATGTCACAAATGCTTGATCTCAAATGATGGGTACCAGGATGACCTCACAGAAAAACGACTGGCAGCTGGCATGTTAGCTAATGGGCCCACACTGATGCCATACGGAGGGTGGGCATCTATTTACACAGAGCAAGTAGGAAATCTGAATAGACATATTTGGTTTTGTCTGCAGTCTATCATGTTAATTGATGTTCAAATATTTGGCAGGTATTTTATCACATTCAAAGTAGTGTAGTAGGTTTTTAAGTTAAACTCCTCTCTGTGATTTTTTATAGTTGCTTTCCCTTCTTACCTCCTGTCTTTAATTTGTATTCCTTAAGATAGTACCCTGGACTTCCCCAAAATGAAACAAATCACTCTTAAGGTAATTCTTACTGTTACGTTTTTCTTTCTTTTCAAGCAATTAAAATAATGACATCTGTTTCTCTACTTTCCGATCCCCTAAAACAAATCCCAAAGCAACACAAAAAGTGAGATACTGCTTTGCTTATTTCCTCACTTGTTACTTCTAAGACTTACAGATTCATGCCATCAGAGCAGCACGCTCTGTCTGCATTAAGTGGATTTAAGCTTTTAAGAAGCGATTCTCTAATCTGTACATGATCTAGTTCATTCTCTGTCATTACTTGTAAACTGATCTCTGGCTTGAACTGATCTCTGTGTTTCTCTATAAAGAGAGATGCAAAGTAAGTGTTTAAAAAAGCTGCCACTGTTACAGTATCTCCTGCTTATAAATTTGAAGTGGCCCACAAGTTTCTTTAATCCTTTGGTTAAATCTTTCCAGGATAACATTTGAAAAGGTAGCAAAGATCATGTCATTAATATAAAGGCACATGTACTGTGCATTGTTTGTTCTTAGTCTAGCCCAACACAAAAAGCAGGCAGTGCCATGTACGAAGGGATGCATGCAAAATATCTTGTTCTATGGAAGGAATTGCTTGCTCTTCTGCACATTGATTTTACTGCTCCGTAAGCCTCAGACATCCATTTTGAAATATTTTGAGAGCATTTGAGAGTTGCAACGGGCAACACTCCAAAATCTTTCTTCTCACAAACTATTGCTTTAGCTATATGTGAAAGTCAAGGAGTTTTTGGAAAAGAAATATTAAATTCAAAATTAAAATTAAAAAGAGCTAAGACAAAACACTGTGTACTTTTTGTACACAATTGTCTCACACAGATGGAAAGGCTGCATGGCTACTCTGCTGACAGGTAACCAGGTACACATATTTCACCAAGAGGCAGGACAGACAAAACAGTAGTGTTGTTAATGCTTTCAGTAAATCCAGTCCTGCTTGCTCTTCATGCCCTTTTGATTATACGAGGGATAGAGAGAAGAGATTCAGATTGATGTCTATGTTTTTAAGTGGAATATTTTGCTGTGCTTGACCTGAAGACGTCTTGATTGTCCTCTAAAGAAGATCATACTGATTGTACCCAGAGCTTTGAAAGAATGAAGGAAAGAAATATCAAAACTTACCATTTATTTCTATATAAGAATTGATACATTTTAAGATGTAATCATAAAAATCAGAGTACCTCAATTTTTTAATGTAACAGCAATTTTCTCTGAGCTTAAATGACACACGCACCAAGATCTGAAAAAGTTAGTGTATATAGACGGCATGCACAGGAAGACACAAACTGAGAGAACAGGAGGATCAAGCTGATTTAGATGTTGCATTTTCACTGACTCACATACATGTGAAAGAGGCTCATATTCTTCATTCACTACCTTTAAAATGGAGTGAACTGAATCAAATGTTTGTCTTCTTTGTTTAGAAGCTTCTTTTGGACTAAAATGAGCATGTATGAGTTTTCAATAGAAAACTGCTGGAAAGTCTCTCAATCCCTGAGACTTCTTACTGAGCTATGATTCAGCATCAAAATGCGTTCCTGTTTAATTCCAGCTGGTATTTAATGTGTTTTTCTGATTTTTTTTGTCTTTTTCTGTTTGTTCTTAAAAAAGACAAGCTTTCTTTTCTTCTAGATCAACCACTTTGTGCCTATTGGGAGCTTGGTATCCTAAAAGTTTCTGGGATTGGTCTGCCACTGAGAAGGAAAAACTGAAATATTTGTGTTATAATATTTTTTTTCTAAAGCAGAGCGACATTGTCGCAGACATTCTGTTGATTTATTTGCTTTATGTTTGAATTTGGCATTGTGTGTAGTGGTTTTAATCATATGTTATCTTCTCATACTGCAAACAATTAATTTAATGTGTAAGCTCTACATTTCTGCTGTTCTTGCTGTATTATTTCTAATATATGCCAGATTTGCTTTCTGCATGTTGTAAAGCTGAGATCTTGTATTTTTTTCTGTATCATATAGCATGTTTTCCTCTAAAATGTGTCAAAACATGGGAGATATTTAATTGCATTACAGTTTAGTAGAGTGGGTGATATTTAATGGTGTCTTTTAACCCACTATGTGACTTCACTGAAACAACTCTTACTAGCACCTACAAATAAGATTCCTATGTTTCTCAAGTTTGCATGAGGTTTCTACAACATTACTTGTCTTCTCCAGATTCTGTGCCTGATTATAACATCCTTCACGAAACACAACAACAGTGAGAGCAGTATAAGAAAATCACCTTTCAAGGATTCAGATTATCTAGTCACCAGCCTTCTTCAAATCAAATGTCTGTCCTTGTAAAGCAGCCCAAAAGGCACATGTTTAGGATGGATGTTTAAATGTTTGATAACAGGAGCAGCAAAAATAAAATTATTTGTATCTGCCCACAAATGAAGACCCACATATATCATAATACTCCATCTGAGTCCATCTGGAACCTGCATGGAGTGTCCTGGAAGTGAATTCTGAAGAAACATGATTTAGCTTAGATGGAGAAGTTTATGAAAGGGTAAGGTGGTGTGGTTGCTTTTGATAGGAGTTGTTTTTAATGCATTTTTAAATGAAGCAAAACTGTTTAAAGACAACCTGTGGAATAAACTACTAATCTGCTCATCAAAAAAAAAGAAAAGAAAAGAAAAAAAATAGCAGACTAATAGAAACTAACTGTAACTATAAGGAAACAAGCTAGAACAGATGAGCACAGTTTTTTAAATTTCATGCAGAAACTCCTATATGCTGAGACAGACAGACATTTCTGCTGCAGGAAATAACCAGCAATGGAAACACTGTAAGTGCAGTAAGTTAAATAAACAGGGGTATGATGAAGGTGCTTGTGGATTCTTGTTTCAAAGAGGAAGAACTGCAAATGTGTCTTCTGAAGTCACAACACAGAGTAACCAAGTAATGTAAACTAGAGAGCAATTGGTAGAAATAATCTCACAAGGCTGAAAGTCTGGCTCTGAAAAGTCATGTGATATCTCACTCATTTCCATATACACCAGTGCAATGAGTTTTTTCTAGCAAAGTTTTGCACATTAACATCTGAAGAAAAAGCTCATCAGTTTGTTGTGCCATAACAGCTTACAATCTCTCTCTTCTTTTTTTATTTTTTTTCTCTTCCTCTTCTTTAATCCACACCAAAGCAATCAGAGTGTCAAGTCACCAATTAATCCTGACTCCAGGCAGTGCTAGAAATGTCAAGCTTAATAGCATCTCAGCCATACAGGGTCGCAGCTCATGTTTCAGCCTTATAATAGGCTGAGTTCTGATACAGTTAATATATGCTAGACAGGCATTTTATAAGAAATTACTGTTCCAGTCTTCAGTCTCATCTTCATTCTCTCTCTTCTTCCTCCTAAATTGCAGCAATTCAGATTGCACGTAAGACCAACTAAAGGATTAATATGGAACACTAGCAGGAAATGGGTAATATATTCCATTTATCTTCATGAGGAAATAATGCACATTCTTACTGATGATTATTTAAATATCGGCATTATTAGCTATTGCACTGTGGGTTTTTTCCTGGTGATTGATGCCTCACTCTGGTGCAAGAAGCAGCTTTTTTTGAGGGGGGATGCCATCATTTTTCTCCCCCTGCCCAAAAAGAAGCACTTTGCAGCAGTGGAGATAGGAATGGAAGTAACTTGAAGGAAAGGCAAGTTGATACAGTATACGAAGTCCATAGTACACAAACAACTATAGTTGCACTATATCCTCCAAGTTCAAGAATTTTCTTCTTTTTGGCAACTAGTTCAGACAGAGATTACTGTGCAGAACCTGAAAAAGTTCTACACTTTACCCACAAGTCTTGCCCAAACCTGTCTCTGGTTTTTATGCAGAAGCATAACAGAAAATGATGAGGTTTTTTTGCTATCCTGGGGAAGTCTATACCATTTCTCTTCAGGGGTCTTTTTAAAGCTCTTACAAGCTGGGAATCATAGAATGTCCTGAGTTGGAAGGGACCCACAAAGATCATCAACTTCAGTCCCAGCTTATGATAACCCCATACCTCACTCCATGTGTCTGAGGGTGTTGTCCAGTCTCTTCTTGAACACTGCCAGGCTTGGGGCTGTGACACCTCCCCGGGGAGCCTGTTCCAGTGCTCCACCAACCTCTGGGTAAAGAACCTTTTCCTCATGTCCAACGTAAACCTCCCCTGGCACATCTTCCTGCCATTCCCTTGGGTTCTGTTATTGGTCACCAGAGAGAAGAGATCGGCACCTACCCTTCCTTCTCCCCTTGTGAGGAAGCTGTAGACCACAATGAGGTCTCCCCTCAGTCTCCTTTTCTCCAGGCTGAACAAACCAAGTGACTTTAGCCACTCCTCATACGGCTTCCTCTCCAAACTCTTCACCAACTTCATAGCCCTCTTCTGGACGCTCTCCAGTAGCTTTATATCCTTTTTATCCTGTGGTGCCTAAAACTGCACACAGTGCTCCAGGTGAGGCCGCACCAGTGCAGAGCAGAGCAGGACAACCACCTCCCTTGCCCGGCTGGCGATCCTGTGCTGGATGCACCCAGGACACGGGTGGCCCTCTTGGCTGCCAGGGACACTGTTGGCTCATGTTCAACTTGCCGTCGACCAGAACCCTCAGATCCTTCTCCGTGGAGCTGCTTTCCAGCATGTTGTTCCCCAGTCTGTATGTACAGCCAGGGTTACTGTGTCCCAGATGCAAAATCCAGCACTTGCTCTTGTTGAACTTCATGCCGTTGGTGATGCCCAGTTGTCCAGTTTGTCCAGATCCTTCTGCAGGGCCTCTCTGCCCTCGAGAGTGTCAACAGCTCCTCCCAATTTAGTGTCATCAGTAAACTTATCAGTATTCCCTCAAGTCCTCTAAGTCATTTATGAAGATGTTGAATAGTGTTGGCCCCAAGATGGATCCCTGTGGAACCCCACTAGTGACTGGTCACCAGCCCGACATAACCCCATTTACTAGAATTCTTCGAGCCCGGCCCATCAGCCAATTGCTCACCCACCGCACTGTGTGTTTACCCAGCTGTGTGCTGGACATCTTGTCCAGGAGGATACTGTGAGAGGCAGTATCAAAGACTTTACTGAAATCCAAAAATATCACATCAACAGGCTTCCCTTGGTCAACCAGGTGGGTAACCTTGTTGTAGAATGAAATTAAGTTCGTTAAGCAAGACTTTCCCTTAATGAACCCATGCTGGCTGGAACCAATGACTGTGTTGTCATTCAGACATTTTTCGATAATTCCCAGAATAATATTCTCCATACTTTTGCCAGGCTCTTTTAGAGAAAGTAGACACACGTGTACAAACAGTATTGAGACAAAAACTTTGAGCACTGCAGAAACTTCAGAAACTCTTATTGCTTCCTAACTCCAGACTTTGGAAAAACTATATATTTTTCATTAGCTATACATGTTGATAAGAACTCTTTATAGCCAACACCTCAATATGAGTGAGGATGTTATTGCAAGCTAATGATGCAGCCATGCCACTTCCTAACAGATTACTAGCCTTCATATGCTCCATAGCAACTAAATATGACGACTGATGTTCCAGAAGATGCTGCTGCCACAGTTCCTGACACTGACTGATGAGCATTATACAGTGCAAATGGAAACATAAGACTGCATAATCAAACCCAATCAAATTAACATTAATTCACATACACATACTTCATTCTACCTACCATTAGAATTGTAGCAGTAAATAAACCAGAAAGACTTGACTAGCACAAAAATCTACATAAGATTAATTTACTATAAAATAATTCTGACTTTCAACAAACAGGTCTACAGTGTCACCTTGCTGTGTTCTTTTCAGTAATTGCAACAATCCTAAGAGTCAAAATACAAAAATACAAAATATACCTGGACAGAAAAACCTAGTCTATGCTACAATAAACCTCAATGGTCCTTCAGAATGCTCTTGATACGTTTCAAGATACTCTCTTGAGTTACTGGTCAGAGAGAAGCAAAATACCAATCTCTTATCTGGATCCTACACAAGTCTTGTTGATTTCTGGAAACAGAGCTACAGTAGAGGGTATGCGTGGAAAAGCGTCTCTCTGATTCAGAAGTGGGGGAAAATACTGATATTCATTACCAAGACAGATGTGGAGAGTGAAGCAGTATTTCCTTAATTAAACAGAAAAATGACAGTAGATTATAAAGCAGAAGTCAGAGAAGATGGAAAGATGAGTGGAAAACAGGTTCAAAAACTAAGCTTAGAATGTTTGGGGGATTTTTGTTTTGGCTTAATTTAGTTTGAAAAGTTGGTGATACTGCATGGGGAATAATACAGCTGTGATTCTATGCAGTAATATGTTATTTTTAGGTCACTCAAGCTGTGAATAAAGCAAGAATCTCTGGGGAGACTTTTATTTTGTAGATCTGGCCTCCTGCTGAAGTATTTTTTTTTCAGCTGTGGTGACGTGGGCTTTCTACAGGCCTCTGTATTAGTTTCACTCACTCTTTCAGAAAATAATCCATTTTAATTATGGATATGAGAATAGACAAGTTGCTTACAGCATCTAAGGGAAAGGGAGAGAAATTAGCTGAAGCCCGAGTGAAATACTGTTCTGTAAGTGACCAATTAAGAATATTCTAGGTCATAGAGAGGAAAAATCAGTCTTATCTCTGACCTTGCAGCACTTTAGTTTTGATTAAATGTCATACACATTGCATCTGTAACTAGCACAATGTCCAGCTGTATTCTTAAATCTTTTTCACAATGGTAGCTGATGGTCTAATTCATTCCTAGTCCATTGACTTCAATTTTGCAAACAAAGCAAGATTTTCCTGTTATATTGTTAAAATGCTGGCAATAACTGTAAGGTTAATTTATCAGCTTCATCAACAGTTGTAATTTCAAAGGATGACTGAATCAGTTAGGACAGAACAAGACAGAATACATGGTGAGAAAATCAACATGCTAGAATTGCCTACCGTGAAACTCTACAAGCAAACAGTAAGTCATGACAGCAACAGCAAGCAGGATGGGCCCTGGGACTAAGATACTATCATGAGCTTTAAAAGATAAAGCTTTAAAAGATAAAGAAAATGTGGATGCTACCAGTAGTACTAGAAGCTGCATGACCTTAAGAAAGCCATTTGAACTCTCATTTCCTTAGTTTTCAGTCTCTTTCTGCATGAGATTTAATTTTGCTTCCTCTGTTTCAAGTAACAGATTCTTGATATTATTTGAGTGCTAAGCAGTTAGTGCTCTAACATATGATGAATTGCAACTGAAAGAAAAAAAAAGTTTAAAGATGCCTCCAGCTTCCATGTGCTACAAAAGAGTAAAGCTGTTTAATAATCTTTTTAGCACAGGTCTGCCCACATTCAAAGTAAGTCCTCTTCCTTTCTCTGTTCCAATGGCAAAAGCCCCTTCTGTCCCAAACAGCTGACTCATGCAAAACGAATATCCTCAGAAGTACATGATTGGCTGGCAAAAAGTGCATTGCTAGGGAGGACAGCTACATATGTTGTTTGACCAAAAGGGAGTTTTTTTATACCAATTTATGAAGCCTGCAGGTAGACTTGTATGAAATAATTTAACAAAATAATTTGATTTTGAGACAGTGAAATCCACTACTGCCATACTTTCTTTGTTGGCCAACTAAGTAGTTTTAGAGCTAATGCTCCATCTATACACAGGAATATAATTTATTCTCTGAATGTACATTTTTACTTGCTATACCTGGCTGCATACACAATTGCAGGTTGTTCAGAGAAGCCTTAAACCCTGGAATGATTAACAAAACCAAAAATACTTTTTTACATTTTTCCTCTTGGTATAATTTCTTCATACACACACACATATATGTACAATGAAATGCACAGAATCAGAAGTCTTTCCGCAGAAAATTTTGTTCACCTGATTTTCTATGTCAATCACAGGACATAACATTTTCCTGTGATATCCTCAATATCCTGTCATCATCCCATCCAGGATCTAAAACATGAACAAACAAGCTTGCACAAATGCCTTGCACTTAAAAGAATGGCATTTAGGATGCTTTCTTCTTTTAGGTAATTTTTTTTTGTAATAAATTGAGATGAGAGAGAAGAGGGAAGGAAAGAGTCTCCCTAGAGCATTGCTCTTCCCTCCTGGAAGTGGTGCTGCAAGTCAGAATCTCCAGGGTATGATCCAGGCATGTAGTGCTCTGCAGAGGTAGCAAGGGGCCTTGTCCCTGTCCCAAGTGACTTGGCAGGCTCACCATCCTCACCACATCTCCCCAGGGTATGGGCTACCAGTCGTCATCAGTCATACAACCTTTTCCTCAGCCTCCTCTTGGGTGACGCAGGTCTGCACTGCAGTCTAGTCACACCAGGGACACTGCACTACAGCTTTACACATTTATGTGCAGGAAGTGGAGAAAACCAAAACAGAACTAGCACCACGATCTTGAGAATAAGTTCATGACATGACTGCCAGCGGACACCATATTCTCCATTTCATTTCTATCCTGTAAGCACTCCTATCTATTTCCCATTCATTTTACCAAAACTTCACTTATCTTTTTTGTTCCCATTCTTCATGCTTTGTGTCTCCTTCCTTCCCTTTTGAACAATCTGTGCTTTGCTCATAACAGCATGTAGTTAAGCCTTATTCCTGGAAGCAACGTACCAGTATCAGTCTCACCAATGGTTTCCAAAGGGAAGAAAGATGCCTGATTGCTCAGCAGAGATATATTTGCAATGCTCTTGAGGGCATGCTTTCTCATGTTGGCCAGAAGCTCTGGCTTGGTTGCTATCCTGGCCTATGCCCCTCCAAGAGAGTCTATTTGACTGGCGAAGTGAGCAATTAATTTCCTCTTCAGCATCAGTCTGTAGAGGATAGTTTCTATGGCAAGGTTAAATTTAGGTATCAGTCACAGAGATTGTGAGGGTATCAGAGATTTTTATGATGTGCAGTCACTTTTCATGCATAAGCATGCCAGGGATATAGCAGAGACATAATTAGTTTAAAAAATGTTTGTTATACAAGACACTTTTCTAGATTATTAAAGTTATATTCCCACTACAAAAGTCTCTTAAGCAAATACGAAATACAAACAGTTAAATTTTTATACAGCTAGAAGCTCTAGGTAGTAATATATTTACTGAACTACTGCCTGATCTGTTAAATGAACCAAAATCGGAAATGAGTAAATCTTCTGATTATTTATACATTCCAAGGCAAATAACCTTGTGATTACATCATTGAAGTTGAGAATATATTGTCGTTTAAATTGGTGTTAACAGCATATTTGTTATGTTGTGCTACAAACTTTCACATAATGAAGAATCACATTACTATTCCAGTGTCAATTTTAAATGCGTCCTCACGCTCTCTTCTGCCTTACATCAACAGGAAATCCATGGCGTGCACATCCGCGAGATGGACCAACAATGGTAGTGTTGTTCCTGACTTGCTATATTCTCCTGAGCTGGTAATTTTGTGCGATTGTAATATCTAAGCTATAAAACACATCACTAGTGTGAACACCTATGGCAAAATTCTGTTGAATTGAGGCAGTATGCCTAACCACAACCCAAAACAAGCTACAAGGACACAGAGAGGTAGCTACAGAATACAGCTTTCCTATCAGCTTTCCCTGGAAAACCTGGCACAATTTCTAAGTCAGGTAACACACTTCCCTTAGTTTTAACTCCGGAAGAAGAACCAGGGATCACACAAGCATTATGCTGGTAGCAGTATTAACATATGCCATTTTGGGGCATAGTAAATTCTCTGCATTTTCCAAATATTTCTAAATATTTGCCAAAATTAGTGATGCATTTTAGCATGGAATGTGAAGAGTCAGTTATGAATGAAAATATTTTCTAAGGTTGCATTTTCTTTTTCTTAGCCTGTAGACACAGATTAGACCACTACAAAACACAGGTTATGATTCAGTTTATGAAGTTCACAGAGAAGTGATGTATTTTGAGTACAGTGGATAGAGACCTGTGACATAAAGTTATTTTATAGATCTTCAAGTATGCCCCACTGCATCAGGTTGTAGAGGAAGAACACCATTCTGTGTTTTGTCTACGTGAGTAAGTATGCCTGAGTACTACATTTCCAACAAAGATTTTTCATTAAGGAAAAATCACCATTGGTGGTTCCACAATTAGGACACTTTCAACTTCAGCTGTATGTCCTTTGCTGTAGGGGAGGCCACGTGTTGTAACTGTCACCCTTATACTTGGATCAGGAGCAGGAACCCACTGTATCAGGCATCAGAGGTAAACACAGGATCCTTGTCCTTTGTATCATTAGTAAATAAATTCAGATAACCTGCTTTTAGAAACATGGTATGCGATTTTCAGTATGTACCATCTGAGGCCAAAAATGTGCAAAGGTCTGTCTTAGTGCCTTATTTGCTATCTCCTCTGAGTGGAAAAAAAAAAAAAGGTATAGATAGTAGCATATATAATGTTCAGGATCTGATGCTGAAGGTCTACACTTACACAGAATACAGCAGTATACTTCTGTCCTCTGAGATGTAAAACAAACAAACAAAACCAACCAAACAAAAACCAAGCATGTTTTAATATTGCGTGTTGGTGTGCTGTCAACCAAAAATGTTAATGGATTGATTAATAAATTTGTATTCCAGGAATAGTAATATACCAAGAGGGCTTTTTTCTAAAATCACTTGTTTAGAAGGAAAATAATAATGTTTATTTTTATATTCTAATAGTTGCCAGATGTAGGTTACAAAAAAATCTATATATACCTTTCAAAAATAAATGTGCGAGATCCTCAATAGATATACACCCTCAAGCACAATTGCTTTGAGTTGAAAATCACTAAAAAACTTTAAAAGTTTTTGTGCAGATATTTGTCCAGTAAGGCCCTGCATTATAGGAGTTACTTCTTGGCTAACAGATCTGTTTGTACGAAACTGGCAGAGTCTCCAAAAGCAGAAACATTTGCAGTTTTTAAGTCACATGAGAATTATAAATCCAATATCATATTTCCAACTAGTTTGAAGGCTGGTCTTGCACCTTGTATTTTTATTCGCCTGGGCCTCTGCCAGCTTGTATGTATTCAAATTTCATATTTGTTTTTCTTTCTTTGTCTATGGCAGGTCAAATCATCCTCTGGTAGATTGCGATGTACATCTATTAAGATCAGTGGATTTATGCCAGATTATATCTGGTGAGGATTATCCTAAATCACTACAGTTCTCTTTATCAGTTTTAATTTTTTGTGACATTCAGAACATTAAAACATGATGTTTGAACACTACTTACTTATGAAACTTTACTGGTTATAATCTTCACAAGTATTTAAATGAAAGAGTATTCATTTTAGGCATAGTGACCCTGCTCTGAGGCAGTGTAACGGAACAGGTAGCTTTCTAAGCTCTCTTTCACTCCATGATTCTACATGACTTAAGGTTTCACAACCAAGACATTAAGATTTTACTGAGGAATTACTGTTTATGCTAATAATTTTGTTATCTTTATACAACTTTGTGTTGAATAGGCTGTACTAACAGCTGTGTATGTAGGATACACATAACATCAGGACTCTCTTCAATATGTCAGTGGAAACAATATGGTTTAAAAATGCATTTGGAACCTGATGGATTTTCTTTTTCTTGACTGTCTTCATCCCATTATTTCAGAGGGATACTTAAAGAAATCTGTCCAAATTATTTCCAGAGAAAGTAACAATTATAACTTAATTTCAATACAGCACAGCAGTATAACCACATAGATTCACATAGAATTTTGTAATAGGATTCTGGAATTAAATTTTCCAGCATGGGCTATACCTGTGGGGACATAGCAAAAATTGAGTGAGGGTAGGCATATGTACTTTAGATATGTTTTTAACCTTGAAAGTTAAATCCAAAGCCTGTAATAGTGAATCCCCTTGTCCCAGTGATGCGTTCTTTCAAGACAGTTTGTTTCAGCTGAGTTTAGCTGACCTTGTGGATAACTCAGTAATGGAAGTCTGAGCAGGCCTCAGCCACCCTTCAGCTCCTTCCAAGCTTTAGGAAAACACATCAATTTATCCTGCGCATTCATCAGTCTATTAATGTTATTTAATTAAAAATATTTTCAAATTACTTTCATGGAAGGACCTGGCTATGGGACATGAGCAAATGAGACACTCCTCTTTAACAAGCTAGTGATTACAGTGTTCCAAGGAACTTCCAAGGAACAGCAATGCCACTGAAGTGAGACACATTTGTAAAAACTTTTAATTTCATAAAAGCAAATGTCAACAAAAGTTTTTACAAATAGAAGCTAGCATTGACAGCATTAGTGCAGTCTAGGAGACAAAGACATGGAAGTGAATGGACGGTTATCTGCAAAATCATGGCTTTGCATTCATAGTGTTGAAAGCAGCAGTTTTCACAAACTCTTTACTTGTTTGAAGAGTCTTTACCAAAGAAATTAGTCCAGATTCCTAACACATCAAGTGCAATGCTTGCGTGTTTTCAGGGACTGAGACCAAGCTTACTTCCAATTTTTGCAATGTGTGAACAGAACTAGTTATTTCACCTTAAGAAAAATCCCTTATAATAAAACAGAAAACCCAGACACAAGTTCTTGAGGAGCTTTTCTCTTCCAGAACTCCAGTGAAAAAATAAGTGATCACCCATTAGGGATTGCTTAGGAGTCTTCAAACATATTTTCAGAGCATTTGCCAAAATGTTAAAGCATTTGTCAGTTCTTGCAGTGTTTCTTCTGGTTTTGGCTTGTGGGGTCTTTTTTTTTGTTTTGTTTTGGGTTTTTGTTTGTTTGGGGTTTTTTTTGAGAAATCGATCAGCAATTTTATCAATTGGAATGCTGCTTCAGAAAATAAGTGTTTTCTTATCCAATGAAGCCTGTGCATCGTGTACTACAGGCAACACCTCTCTTACAACACTTCTATTTCTTACACAAAGGACTAGCCCCACTAGTTCACAGTTATGAATAGAATAACCTTCTATACTGTTATTTCCCACTGCTCTCTCCCCTATGGTTAAAATGAAGAGTTTAATTGTAGGTTGTCTGAATTATGGAACCACATCCCTGCTGTTAATAGAGTTTAACAGAAATGTAGCTACTTCATTTTATAATCTACAGCATAAAGTTCACAAAGAGACCGATTGTTAGTGTTTCGCCACTCTGCCCAAAAATGAATTTTACTATTTGAAATTGTGGTTTCGTAGAACTAATATTTTCTTTCCTAAAACTGTGATTATATCTGTGGTATGAAGGAAAGTCCAAGTAGGAGAAGGCTGGCTGAAAATTATTTGTACAAATGCAACATTTTACAGGTTTAGGACAAGACATAGCAGTTAAGTGCAGCCCTTCACTCAGTGAAATAAAAAACTCAGGGTTAGCCTCTTGGGTTCCCACATAACATGAGGAAAGAGTTAGGTGTCCTAAAAAATCTATAGTGAAATGGTGACCTGTAACGTCTACAGGCTGAACAGAAAATCCTCTAAATTTAACCTGTAGGAAGTACAAGAAAAGGAGGAAAGAAAGGCAGACATCTTGAACCTTTCAGTTCTCTGAGGTTTATGTGCTAGAATCAGGCCTGAAGGCTCATCTTTACACTTAAGAATACAGAGATGGGAATCTTCTCGAAAGGATACTGTATCTTTTTTTTTTTTCCTTTAATTAATGGGTCATGACACAACACCCTATCAAACTTACATGCTGGGGTGCCGTTGCCACATTTAGTGGTAAGACAACTTCCCAAGAGACCTGCTACCTGGAGGCTATTACTACAGCATCACCTGAACACAGGGAAGCTTCAGCCATATACTTTGATTAGAAGGCACTGGTGCTACTTAGATGTTTCACTGAATCTCTACTTATCTGCTCCTGAATGCAAGAAAAAAAGTATGACAGCAGTTTTCACCTACAGACATCTCTTTTCTCCCTATAACTTTCTTCCATAATATCCAGAAGATAGGCTTACACACGCATAATTCTTCTACTGATCAACTTCCTCACTAACTTTGCAGTCAGGGCTATTGGTCTTGCTCTGTCTCCCCTAGTGTTTTCCTGGGTGATCTGAGCAAATATCATCACTTATCATCACTGTAGCTTCTACATCCAGAGCAGTCCAGACAGTTCAGAACCATGGCAGAGCCATCCCTCAGCACTCTTTGCTGTACCTCGGTAGACTCACTATGCAATCAGCGAAAGAGGACTGACTTGGCTATAGCTGTGGAGGAAGCATCTAGGTTCCTCCTAAACCAGTTCATCACATGGAAGAAATTTAATAAGACTATGACAAGTGTTTCTCACTGACCTTTGAAAAAAAGACAAGATACAAGAATGGCTGTTAGTTGTTCTGAATGCTCAGGCAATTATATCCTGTCATCAACAGTCCACCTGCACTTGCACAACTGTAGATCCTGCTTGACTGATAGCTCAACAATGGTGCAATACTATGGTGAGTTTGGCAGATTATCTAACTAGTTCTACATCTGCAATTGGATATCTTTATTTTTAGTCTTAGAGAAATGAAGAGTACCAGATTCTGTGGAACATGGTAGAAATGAGGAAAAATGCCTTGTCTTCTTTACACTGCTGTTGCAAAACTCAGTTACTTAGTATTTAAATAATCAGTAATAAACCTAAAGTACTAAGTAAATATTAAACAGAACCATTACATCTTTTTTCACTGTCTCTCTTACCAGTGTTGTAACTTCATTCTTTTATATTAATTTTGAACAGATGATTGATTTTACTGAGATAAACAAAGCAAGAACCGGCATCCACCCTTTATCCTACCACTGCTTGTCATGGCACATACACTCTTAGTCGTGTTATATATTTGTTGCTGAATAATCTCCTCCAACGTTCATCCTTGTCCAGAATATTAAATTTTGCGATATTTTGCATTTCCTGAGTGTAATAATTAGCTTGAAAGGAACCCACCATGAGCTAGCCTATGACAAATCCAGCTATCTGGATTTTCAAAAGGTGTGAATGCATGAGTCAAACCATAAAAAATCGCTTTAAGCCTGGCACAACACCGGCAAATTTACCCCTAGGTAAATCACGGCTAAATGTTGCCACTTTTTCGATTGTTTATTTTTCAGTGATGGCTTCCCACACTTTAAAACTTAAATCTGCTTACTTATACATGTCTGCTACAGTGTGATTTGCTCCAGCTTCACAATTTGCCTCTCTTTTCCTGTGTTCCTGGATGTAGTCACCTTTAAAAAACCAATGTTAGGATAGAATAAATGGCCTCTAAAAGTTAGTTAAACAATTGTTTGTTCAGTAGACTTTGCTGCCAGATTTTGTCTTGTTCTAGGCAATCATTTGTATGTATAGTCTATTAAGGATTTATATGCAAAGGATAATTTGGCAACACTACTCTTCTCCCTTTATCTTCTTTCATCTCTTCAGTCTATAGGTATTCTTCTTTCAAGGTTTTGTAACAGAAGAGCACCTGATCTCACTTTTTCTTTAATTTATTTTTTTTAATTATGTCTGTGGTTCGTTTTCTGAAATCTGGGATTATTTTGTAGTTTTATCTTGAAATGGAGTAACGGAAGTACTTCTTAAATACTTGTAATGTAGCAGCAGCACAACCCTCCAACAGGCAGAAAGGACTACTGCTAGACTTTCTCAAAATGTTTTAATGTTTACTATTTCTTCTCTTTCTGTAAACAAGTATTCTTGCATTAAGAAAAAATAACCTTTTAGAGTGGTGTATCTCACTAGAGACTGTATCTGCAGCTTAGTCATCAGGTCTCTCAGAAAATACGTCAGAATTGAGTGGTGAGGTGGGATCTACAGTCAGTCACTGCTTAATGCAGTTAAGTACAAACAATTAATGTCAAACCACCGTTTTACTACACCAAATTCTTAGGAGACAATTTAAAGATGGAGTCTAAGGCCTAGGTCAAATCTACTTAACGTTTTTTGCAAGTCTCGTTTCATTATTACCATGGACTTCTGGCTTTTTTTTTTCCTCAAAACCAATTAAAAAAATGGTAACAAAGGAAAAAAATCCAACCTTTCAGTGAGACCTATGTAGAGATCTCTGAGGCAAAGGGGCAAGAGTAAGGTTATTTAAAGACACATAAAAAGTCTCAGGAGAAATGTAGATAATGTGCCAAGGTTGGTTATTTGAGTTGGAACATTCAGATTAATGACACCACCAGTAGTCACTCGTACACATATTCAGCCATGTCAGTTTTCTCCAATGCTTTGAGACCCAAGGGCTAGTGTATATGCAGGATAGCAACACCCAAATAGATGAGACAGAGATACAAGAATAAATATTTTCTGCTCTGAAACTATGTCTTATTAGAAATTATTTGCAATGATACGTAAAATATGGCATCACTCTAGGTAATACAGTTTCAAGAGTAATTTATCTTCAAACACTGATATGATTTATTGTTTTATTATTTAAGTATTGATGTAGCAGAGCTAGAAATGAACATCTTCCTTTCACAGGAAAGGCATTATATAAGCAGCAGTGCCTCAAAAGGCTTCCCTCATCTGTAGTCTGCAGAGACCATTTATTGCACACAGGAGTTAAAGTTTTGCTAAGGGTGCTAGCTGAGATAACTGGATTCATGGCATATATCTGTTTGCCTGGATAAAATTAAGCCTCGAATGTAAACGTATTTGGTTTGTAGTATTTTTGCACTATATTGAGGTACAAAAAATGCATTAACTATAGCTGTGTTACATATCTAAATCATATATATCCAGCTCACAAGGACTGTTTTTTAAATTGGAATTTATCTTGGTGAGTGTTTGAAAAAAAATCTTGGAAAAAACGATGACTAAGATTGCAGCCTGAAGGGGATCATGGGCAGATTTCTATTCTCAAAAGAGCTCTTCAAAGACTTTCATCCTTTATGCTGCCAGCATGCTGCTCCATTTGGAAAGTAAAATCTCCACGTGGCTCTCCAGTGTCTGATGCAGTCTGTGCTTTTATACATGCCAGAGAATAATGGAAAGGATAGCATTTTGTTTTGCCTAAAAAAGAGGGAAAAAGGAAATAAGTATCTGTGGCAAAAATAGATGGTGCTTAAAGTGAAGAGCTCAAAGCCTGAAATTGATCACTCTATCTAAAATAATTCATAAAGGTCAGTAGCTTATATCTCGATGATTTAATATTTATTATAGCTATTTTCCAGTAACAATATTGTTGTGTTATGGAAGTATAAGCAAGTGGACTGCATGACTCAAAAGCTTTTAGGACACATTCAAACAATATTTTCTCACATATCTATAAATGGCAGGTGGTGATTGCCTGCATGGCTAAGACATGGATAACGAAAATCTTCAAGATATGATTTCCACAATGCAAGAGCTCAAGATATTGAATTCCGTTTATTCTTGCATACAACAAACCCCAAGTACATTACCATGAGATTGTTACCACGAGATTGTTACCACAGACCAAACAAATCTTTTGATAAAAATTTCAGGTCAAAGGTCTAAATTTAGTTGCTTTAGCATACACCTAATTTCCAAATGCTGAAAGTCTTTGCTTAATTGGGACCTAATGCAGAAGCCTGTAGATTTAAAGAAAGGATTTGCAAGCTAAAGAAAACCCCCCACTGTTTTATTTCCCACAAAAACATTACAATAAATCATCTTTCATGAAAAAGGAACATTCAGAATATTTTGCTTTTAACCAGGAAGTCACTAAAGTAAAAGTAGATACCAAATCATGCATGAGAGAATGTTCTGGTTTGACCCCAGCCTGCAACTAGGACCACAGTAGCGGCTTTCTCACTCCCTCCCCCTTGCCCCAAGTGGGATAGGGGAGAGAATTGAAAGAGAAGGAAGAAAATCATGGGTTGATATAAGAACAGTTTAATAAGACAATAATAATATACTAATAATAGTAATAATAAGATATAAAATAAGTGATACTCAATGCAATTTCTCACAAACTCTGTGCCAAACAGCCAGTCCCAGAAAGGAGAGCACCCTTGTCCCAAACAGCCAGCTCCAGTGAGAAAGCAAAAGGCAACAGCCCAAAAGCTAACTGCAAAATGGCAGAATAGGAAAAGGCCAAATTCCAATAAAGCTCCAAATGGAATGGAACTGAACTCCCGAATGGAACTGAACCAGAATGGAACTAACTGAACTAGCCGTAAAACCTGAACTCCCCAGGCAGAAAAGCCAGCTCCAGTTTTATACCAAGCGTGATGCTAATGGTAGAGAATATTTCATTGACCTATCTGTATGTGAATCTAGGTGATGTCATGCCTGTGCTCCCCTCCTAGCTGCCTTGCGTCTGCAACTGGAAAGCTGAGGAAGTCCTTGGTTTCCTTAGCAACAGCCAAAATATCAGCGAGTCCTTACATTATTTTCATACCAACTTCTAAAAGACAGTCTAGCTACTGAGAAGAAAACACTATCCCAGGGAAATTCAATCTTATCTCACTATTTTCATCTTAAATCCAAAACGAAAGATTGTGCTGGCTACCAAAAATAAAGGATTCTAACTGCATAGAAAATTACCTGGATTTCAGCTAAACCAGCACAATGAGAAATACTTTTTCAACTCAGTGAAGTCAGTCTTACAGGAAGCTTAGTACTTTACAGGATCTAGTGCATGGTTTTTTTATTTTTCTGCGCTTCACACTAGGAGGCTACAGCATAAGTCACAAAATAAAGTTCAAAAGGCATTTTCTTTTCCTATGCTAGGAAATCTCACATTCAAAGAAAAGGACACTATAAGTTTAGTCTTGGATTTCAGAAGAGGACGAGATAAAAGTTAAACATCACATTTTAGTGTATTCATTTTTATTTGCTTTGTGAAGCAGTAAGAAATCACTTTGGTACAGAGATCACCAGGTGGGTAATATAAATGAAATTAAAGTTAAAAAGCATTCAAACAACAGTCAAAGTAATGAAAACAATATGAGCAAATGGAGGTAAACACAGTAGAATTATTTAGAGAGACATTAAACGTGAAGTCTAAGGTAGATTGCCTTATGTTTACCATAATGAAAAACAAAAGAGTTGGCTGATTCTACTCAAATTAATGACTTCAGTACACAAATACTCAGAAAAGCTGAGATTTTAATATCTTTTATCTAATTTTGAAGAAAATACTTTTAAAAATCAGAAACAAAACTTTAAAGAATATCCTCTTAATAGACCACAAGTTTGCTCTATTTCCCAAATACTTTTCAAAGAGTCAATAATATAATTCTTCAATGCTTTTCTCTCTCTCTCTTTTTATTTTCAAACACTTTGATTTCTTTTATTAATGCCTATAAGCAGATGTCCTGCACTTTCAGAAAGGACCTGCACTCCAGGGCCCTAATATTCTCATAAAACAGAACCTTCTAATTCATGGAACATTTACATGCTGACTATTTTGAGCTCCTTCTCCAAATTCTTGTCCGTACTTTCCTTTACAAATATTGTTTTGAGAATACAAATTAATCCACACCAATTAATGAATTTGCATATGAGCAGGTAGCATGGGAAACATTGCTAGAAGAGGTTGTAGCCCCCTGTGTCTGTGAGAGACTGTAAAACAGCTGCACCATTCTATATGCCACACCATTCCAGCCAGAGTGAAAGGTGGAGGCAGACCTTTGAGATGCTCCTGGCAAGGTAACAGATGTGTGTGTCAGCTTGCCATTTCACAAAAGGACCACCGAAACACTTTGCTCAGGGTAAGGTCTGAAAGCCTTAGACCAGGTCTTTGCAATTATAGTGTTCAGTTTCATGAGCCAGCTCAATAATATAGAAATCTGGCGCAAACTTACATGAGCACTCTGTATGTTGAAGAGCTCTACAAAGAAATGCTGGCATGATTCAGCAAATCAGCTGGAGACCCTAAGTCATCACTTCTGTTCAAAGAGCTTAATATTTCCTGTCATCAAAGAATAAAAACATCTTTGGGATACATTAATCACTAATTGCTTGCTATGTATATGCCTCACAAAGGCAAGTTTTCACCTTCTCAAGAAAAAGGACCAGACATTTATAATAAAAACAAGCCAAAAATCCACTGATGTGTCTTAATTTGGGAAACGTGAATAGGCTTCAAAGAATTAACTCATGAAGTCTGTGTATCTTGCATTTTATATGAATAAGAAAAATCCTTTGTCATGATAATATACCTAGCTTTTGTAGAAATACTGTAGAAATCCATCACAGGCCCCATTACCCAACAAGGTATTACTTCAACCTGAAGAATCACATCTTACCATATATATATTTATATTTTAAAGCATTGTTAAGCCAGTCTGGCTTAATGAATGCTTCATTACACTGCCCCTGGAATATAATAGATTTGGGTACCAATTCTTCCAGTTGACCTATGTAGGTGGACCTCTCAAAGGTCTCCTACATAAACCTGTTCAGCCAAGGATGCTGAGCAATGTTCACATGCAGTGGGCACGTGATGTAAGATACAGGTCATTTTAAGACATGCCCAAGCTTCAGTTTGCTATTAAATGTTATGAATTCCACTGAAACCGTTATCTTATTCAAGTACATTGGGATTCAACAAGCTCCCAACAACATGTCTGCCTTCCATTCTTCATCACCAGTAACCGACTGTGCTATTCTTGGCACCTACTCCTCGCAGGTTGCATCAATCTGGCTCCCCGTTATCTTGAGTGAGTAACCCCCGGGGGTTACCCGGGAGCTGCCACAGCTCCCCCACCGAACTCCCTCGGCTCTAGTCGGGGCAAACTTTCTCATCTCGGAGAACGCCTGTTTGTCCTCCTTTGAGCTGCAGGTGCCCGCCGGCCTCTACTACTGTTCACCGAGGCAAAGGGTGTACAAAGCCGCGCATCCTGTGGCCTCGCGGACAGGCTTTAGAATTCCCTGCGCCAGAGAGCAAGGGTTTCGCAGAGCGCTGCCCTCACTTCTCTTGCCACAGCTTGCGACCTCGCGATCACAGCCTCCTCGCTCCCGGCACGATCGGACTTCAGCCCCCGGGACTGACAGCACATGGACCCACCGGCTCCTGTCCGCAACGCGCGGAGGCAGCGACCGCAGCCAGCAGCGACCGCACCGCGGTGCCCCGCCCCGCAGGGGGGTCCCCGCTCAACCCACCGGCCCGCTCGCGGAGGGCGCCCTGGTTTTCCGCCAGGACCCGCGACTTTGTCCCGGGCGTCTGAGCCAGGACTCCCGGTCGGCGGACCCCGCGGGGTCGGCGCCGCTCAGAGGGCAGGCACACCTACGAGCCCGCCCGCACCGCGGGGGGATCGGGCGGTTTGTTCCCTCTGCCGGACTCGCACCGCCCGGACCCCCCCAAGCCGAGCCAAGACCCTCCGCCTGCCGCCGCGCCCCAGCCCCGCCCCCGCCCCGCCCCGCCGACGCTGCAGCACCGCCCCCTCCCGCCCTCCCCCGGAGAAATGCGCAGGCAGACGTGAGAGGCGCCTCGTCCCCCGCGCCGGGCGGGGTGGGGCGGGGCCGCCACCGGGTGGCGGGGCGTCGGGGGCGGGGCGGTCGTGCGGGGGCGGGGCCGGCGCGGCGGCAGGAAGGGGCTTCGCGGCGACGGTGGCCCCCGGTGTCGCCGCCGCCAGCGACGCTGAGGCAGCTCGGCCGGCAGTCGGCGGCGCGGGTTGTCTGTCTCCCGTGAGTTTCATGCGCTTCGCCTTAGCTCGGGTGCGGGGGGGGAGGAGGGAGTTGGAGTTGGATTTGTCCCAGCCTCGCGGCGGGGGCCAGTCCCGGCCCCCTCTCCCGGTGGAAGGGTCCCGTTCCCCGGCCGCTGGCTGGACGCTTGCCTGCCCTGCCCGCACTGCCCCTGCCCAGCCACACGTGCCGCGGCGCCGCTCCGCGCCGGGCGGGCCGCGCTCCCCGAGGCGCGGCGCCTCCCTGCGGGTGTCTCTAGGCGAGCTCTGTCGGCCTCGGCGTGGGGGAAGCTGCCTGGGGGCCGCTGGAAAGCCGTTGCGAGCGCGGCCGTCCGGCTGAAGGCAGCTGGGGCCGCGGCTGTGCGGCTGCCGCGTCCGGCTCTACCCCGGCGGGCAGCGGACTGCGGCGGCTGTGGAGCTGCGGTGCGGGTAGGCGGGGGGAGCCCCGTCCCGCCTGACGGGGGGCGCGCGTCGAGGTCTCTCCGGGAGCCTCCCCTTCGCCCGTCGGATCTTTGTGCCCCGCGTAACGGAGACGGGAGGGACGAGCTTAACCGGGGCGGCCGGGGCGCGGCGCGCTCCCCTCCCGCCAAAGTTTCCTGCGGCTCTCAGCGCCGCCCGCCCCTGCACCCGTGGCGCGGCGAAACCGCGGCCGGCTCCGGGCCGGGCGGACGGCGGGGGAGAGCGGGGCGGGCGTCCCGGAGGCCCGTTCCTCCCGGTTGTCATGGGGTCCGACTTAAAGGGCCAGCGGCAGCTCGGGAATGGTTCGCCTGGGCGGAATCCGTGCCGCCTGCTGCGGTGATGGGGAAGATGGCTGAACGCGGGAGAGCCAGAGCCCCTTCGGACTTTGGCACTGTTCTGTTGAGGCTGTCATTTCTTCACTTCAAGATGTCAAGCCATGGAAAGTAGTCAAGTGTTGACATTTTGTTAGTCTTGACTTCCATCTGTTTTGAGCTGTGGTGGTATGGTTCCCATTAGTCTATGGGAGTGGCCTTTTAATTTTTTTTAAGCCTCCACTGCTCGTTCTGTTAATTCTTTTCCATTAGATCTTATGCATTAGTTTTGAAAGATGTGTGTTTTATGTGTCAGTCTCTCACAATTTTGAATTGTGTGTATTTTTGAGCACACCAGATAACAATTGCCGGCACATGGCTGTGCTGTGGGAATTGGTTTATGAACGGGTGGGTCCCAAGCCTTTCTGGAACAGTAAAACCAGTCACTTCTCAGACTGTTTTGTGGACCACTCACAGGGAGGTGCGCTGTTGACACGTTACCATGTTTTACCACAGACTGTTTTCAGACTGCCTACTGTAGGCTTGCAAATGAGTGCTGTTAGAGGTTGCGGTAAAAAAGAAAAATCACTGGCATTAATTAGAATTTTTTAGCTACTTGTTAAAGACTAAGTGTTTGTTTGGCATGGAAATAGAAGTCTCCTTATAACAAGACAGGTATTTTAATACCTCAGGTCTCTTAATGATACATCACTTAATGTGAATAAAGCCTTTGTTTCCTTTTTGATTTGTGGTACTCCTGTGTCTTTACAAGCGTCCCACTGTTAAAAGCATCAGTAATAAATCTAACTTTCAGAAAATTACAGTTCAATCCCAAAATCTTAACCGAACTTATTTTTTTAGATTATTTATATGTTAGACTCTTATTTATATTTCTGTTTTGTACTATAGATCTGAAATCGGGAGTCTGTCTTGTACTGTAAATCTGAAATCAGCAAATAATTTTTAAAATAACTTTACTGGTATATTGGTGCCTGTTTGCTAACTAGTGCTTGCAGAAAAGATGGAAATCACGTGTTCAGCTATTTTTTTGATGTAGTTATCCCATCACTGGTGCAGGTGACAGTGGAAGATCTGGGTGTTAAGAGCTAACAAGTAGCCAAAAGCAGATACAGGACACACAGCACTTCCTTTGACAAATGGAGGTAGAGGCCTGCACAAGCATGTGTGCAAGCAGGCTCAAAATAATCTCAGATCACCATTTTGTTGCTTTATCTGCTTCCTTTCAAGTAAGATAAACTCCAAGCTACTTAGTGTCAAAACAAGATATGTTTGGATCTGCTTTTTCTGAAAGTTATTTCTCTGCATGTGGCTGATACCACAAAATGTTCAAGTTGTGAGGAGTTTTCTTCTTGATTTCTTACATATGAATCCTAAGGAACTGTGGTGTAAAATGCATACATATCGAAGACTGACGTTCTCAGCATAATGCTTCACTTCAGCATGTAACATTGGCTCAAGGTGAGCAAAGAGATGAGGTTTTGTTCTGTAGTCCTCATTTTACAGATTGACAGAAGTATCCATGTTGCGTACTTAAGAACAATGGCATGAACAATGAAATGAAAACTATATTTAAAAGTCATTTTTATGACTTGCTGGTTTTTCATTTAACACTTAGTTGGATCTGATTATTACTGGTGATATTAGAGATGAATAAATCTCCTGGGATGCTTACGTGTATAGTCGTACTAGCCAGAATTACAGCTATTAGTACAAGAGAAGATTTGAAAAGTATCATAAATCAAACCAAACAAGCTAGAAAAGCTCTTTCTGGTTTATACCTGAAAACAACTTATAACAATTACGATTAAGCACTTTATGAAGTAGTCTGTACCATATTTGCCATATTCCATATGGTAGATTATACCATATTAGTCTTCTTGTATCTTGAGAACAATATCTGGTGCTGGTAGCTCTGAAGAAATTGTTGTTAGAATGGTTTACCTGTCTGGTCTGGAATGACAGTTCGTATAGCCAGAATATTCCAAATAATTTTAAAAAACCCTCTACTTGAGGCATCATAGTTCGATCTAATGTTAAAGTGACAGAAAATAAACATTGGACATGGTCTATCTAGTGAACCTAGTTGAAGTTCTTTTTTTTCATGCTGCAGAATTTGGTTCAGTCAAATAAATACAGCATGTTTTCCCAAGGCACAAGTAAGTATTTTCTGAGTAAATAAAACTGTAGTTTGGAAGGAGATAGAACCATTGAGACATATAAAATTTGTAGGATAGTGCAATGGTAGCTTTCCTTTGTCTCTCTGCTTAACATTGTTGTGGGGTTTTTTTTGTGTGGTGTGTGGGTTTTTGTTTTTGTTTTGTTTAAATTATTTTTGTTTGTTGGTTTGGTTTTTTGTTGTTGTTTTTTTCCTGTTGTAAAACACTGAGGATATATGAAGTTGAAATGCTTCAGGCTGCTGAAACACAGTGAGGATTTGCAACATACTTCTTAACTTCTCCCTTCATTTCTCCCTGATAAGTGGAAGACTCTGTTCTGATGTCTTGTCAGTCTTACCTGTACTCAGGTTCAGTTTCTTCCAGCTGATCAAGGTAAGAAGGAGAAGGTGTTATTTATACACTGCCCAGGGGTGTTGAATCAAACTAGAAGTATTTTTAAAATAATAATTCAACATGTTCTTACAGAAAGATCTAAAAGTTTTACTTGAAAAATATTTTGGTTCAGTATCTCTTAGTTTTTTTAAGTTATTATATAGTTTGTGTTAAAACAGATATTTCAATGCAATTTTGTAAATTTGCTGTTAGAAGTGTGTGGGTATGAAAGTGTGGAGCGCTTTGTATGTGAAGATTATGGTAAACTTCTGGAAGCTGAGGTGAAATCAAGTAAGATTATGAGATGTAACTGTGACCGTGAGAGCAAAGGAGAAGTACTGACAAAGAAAAGTAGTGTAGGTAGAAATAAGAAAAAAAATTCATGGTTAGTGCTGGCTTTTGAAACTTAATGTTCTCCAGGTATACATCTACAATTTTTAGGTTTATTATTATTGTTTTTGAGAAACAACACTCCATGCACTGTGAGCACTTACCATACTTTTTACAGTAAGGGGTTCTCTCACTCCCCCTCTGCTCATCAATATATTATATGATTGTTAATGAAAATACTCCGTTTGAGGAATCCACTGTTTTACATCAAGAAGTGTGTTTTGCTGAAGCCAAAAGACAATAACGGATGACCTGGGCTGTTCCTACTGCAGTGATGAACTTCCTACATTTTATGCAACAGATGTCACTTGGCAAATGGTCTGTTCTAAAATGTCACCATTCTGCAACAGCCAAACGGGATGTGTAACCAGATGAAGTTGAAAGAGTTTGAAGTGCAGGAGCCGACAATGGATCACTGAGTAGATGGAAACATGACACTTATTTGGAAAAAAAAGCAAAACAAAACCAAACCAAAACCAGCCTATTTCATTAAGTCATATTTGTTATCTCACAGATTTATTTAATGCTTTTGTGCCCATGCTGTTGCAGTCCTACATTTGTGAAGACAAGGACAGATGGGTATCCCATCAGTCTGGCCAGGAATACTTGCAGTGACAAGAGGAGGAAGGGAGAAGGGATGCTGGCTATCAAGTCCTCATCATGTCTTTGGGTTTTTCTTGCCTGGTAATGATGTTACATGATCTTTGCTGCGTTTATGTTCCTTTTTGACAAAGAACACCAAGAATTGTATTGAGTCATATCACATATTTGCAGTTCCATGTGTGTGGTGCAGTCTCACAGTTCTTTTCTGTTATCAGTGTTCTTTCTTGGATTTTATGACTCCACCTGATCTCTTTATTTGCAGGAGATACTCCATTTTTACTCCCGCTTTGCTGTTTTAGTCTGTACTGTTGTACATTGATGATCCTGGTGAACTAATACAATATTTGCTATATATATGTCTACCAAAAATGGATATCTCAAAAGTTTATAGTCTGTTTTAAAAACATCTATCTCTCTGTCAGTGTCTCTAGTGTATAGTTTTAATCAAGGCTGGAACAATTTAAAAACAAACAAAAACCAACAACCAAACAAAACCCCACAACTTGTTTCTGACACTTCCATGGAATGTTGCAAGTGGCCTACTTATTTTCAGAGTCTTCTGTGTTAGTGTATACCTCATGTCTTTCATACTTAGGGGAAAAAAAAAAAGGATTATTAGTCTTTCGTACTTCGGAACAAGAAGGGATTGTTAGTCTCATACTTGGGAATAAGAAGGGATTATGAATAAATGTTTACATTGAATTTAAGAGTTATGAAACTTTTTTTTTAAAGGCACAGCACTAGACTAACCCTAGAGGACAATTATAAAACTGTAGTACATTTGTTACACTTTTATCCCTTCCACCCACATATACAAATGAGTTTTTCATTAGCTGTACATTTGCTTTCCGCTGCAGGCCTGTAAATAAATAATGTCTTTCAATACATATGATAAAACAGTTATTCATCTTAAAAATGGTGATCCTTAGCATACTGTTTCTGGCTTGCTTCAAAAACATCCTTCTAATTTCCAGCCTAAGTTATTCACGGCCTTTATATACTCCTTTGTTCTTTTTTAGTATCATTCATTAACTTAATTCTTACTTTTTTCCCTGTGATTGATAAATGCTTTGGTTTATTTACACAGAGCTATCATGTTTACTTTTAGACTCTGTGTTGCTAGGCTGAACAATCCAGGCTTTGTCTCATTATGTACTGAGAAAATTAAGAGCTTGTTGGGTTCAGTTTGGAGAAGAGAAGGCTGAGGGTTGGCCTCATCACAGCCAACAACTTCCTCACGAGGGGCAGCAGAGAGGAAGGTGAAGCTCTCCTCTCTCTGGTGACCCCGTGACAGGACACAAGGAAATGGAATGGAGCTGCATCAGGGGCAGTTCGGATTTGGCATTAGGAAAAGGTCCTTGGCTGAGAGGGTGGTCACGTGCTGGAAAAAGCTCCCCAGGAAAGTGGTGATGGCACCAAGACCATCAGAGTTCAAGGAGCATCTAGGTGATGCTCTTAGTCATATAGTTTAGTTTTAGGAAGTCCTGCGAGGAGCAGGGAGTTGGAGTTGATAATCTGTATGGGTCCCTTCCAGTTTCAGGTATTCTATGATTCTGTGATTCCAGTAGCCCTTTCTCCTGCTGCCTACTGTTAGAACACATCTTCTTGTACATGGTGATTGGGACTGTACTTGATGTTGCATGTGAAGACAGTGATGCTAGTATAAGTAGATCTGTAATGGAGAGAAGTTGAAGTCACTAAATACACCTTGAAATGGCCTTTTCTTGTTGCTGTTCGTTGAGTACATCATAGTAGCTGTGATCAAGTAATCACGTGACACATCTGTTCTTTCCAGCTGATAAACTGGCAGCTGAGAGCAGACAGCCCTGAAGTATTTGACATAAAAGTAGAACTTAAAAAAAATAGATACTGTTGTTGTTTTGATTCTTAAAATTACCCATTCGTTTTTTATGGCACTCTGATCTTCCTGTGAATGAGTAGTACCTCTTCAGCCCTGATTCAACAGATTCTATAGCTTGTCTCCTATATTTTGTGCCAGTTTGCTTCATGCAAATACTAAGGCTATATTTTTAAAGCACTCTTAGTTAATCGAGCTCTGTCACTTCACTGTTATATCCATGCTAGTTGCAGTTGTCATCATTTAACCACTCATACTGACTTTCGCATCTTCTGATGCAGTTTATTAGCATGTAATAATTTTTTATGTGGTAGTATGGATGAAAATAGATGGAATTCATACCCCCCAGACCAGCCCTACTGCACTTTTTTTGTCTTGGGGAAGGATCTTCTATTTCATAAAAGAAAGATAGCGTAATCTGTCAAGATAATGTAAGTAAATTCACATTTAATTTCTTCTGCCACTCCATTTTTCATTTCTCTCTGTCTCTAATTATTCTTTACTTTAGAATCTCTTCCGTTTCCCCTTCTCTTTGATTCTGTTTTATTAAAAACACCTTCAATGCAACTAAAATTAATTCACATAGAGGTTTGTAGACATTAAGTAGAAGTAGCTTCAAGGTACATTTCTAAACTACAGGATGGTGATCAGCCTTGTACACTTAAAAAGGCTGTTTGATACTTCCCACAATAAACTTCTGAAGTTTGCAGTTTGAAACGTTGATGAATTACTAAATATTGGTAGTGAAGTCTTCCATGTCAGGGCTGAGGTGTTGCTTTGCTATGAAGAGAACAGAGGACCAATAAGCTGAAATGAGAAGGAAACTTGAGGAAAAGCAGGTGAACTGAGGAGGAGGAGTTGAGTTGAAGGTAAATCCATTGAAGCAAGCCAATGTGCACAGAAATGCGGTATCTTTAGGTACCGTTGGGACTGTGACCCAATGGGGATGTACAACCAAGAGAGGGAGAAATTCTGTGAAGTCTGGGGGGAGACTGACAAAGATGTGGGTCGGGTAAGGAACTGCAAAGCTGGAATAGGAGAAGGGCTTTTGTGAACTATGGACCAAAAAACTCAAGTGAAAGACTGGAAGACTGAAGATTAGGCTAATGTGAAGTGAGATGGAAAAGAGAAGGAGAAAGGAAAGACAGACTGGAATGGGTTCTATATCTAGCCTTTATTGCAGCAAATATGATACTTTTCATGTCTCTGTTAACGGGTGTTTAAAAGATTACATCAATAATTATTGAGTGTAGTTGAATGCATTGTTCAGTGAGGTTGATTGACGTGCACTCATAATCCAGCATCAGTGATGCGCAATTATACTTACCTTCTTCATCCACATCTTTCCAGGAAGCCCATCTGTCATCTATGATTCTTCCCTGTACCCCTTTCCAGCTGAGTCAACTCCGTGTGAAACTGCAGCTTTACATGTGTTCAGGTACTGAAGTTTGCTGTAGTCCAGTGTTTTGTCCACAACAACAATTCTTAGTGCTTTGGCACCATTTTTGATTCTGGAGTGCCAGTGATTATTTTGCTTTACAAGTCAGCTTCTTTTAATAGAGTTCTTCTCCTTGGACCTTGTTTGTGGGCCCTAAAGCTGGACATTTTCAGGAGTGAAGAAAAGGAACTTGAAAACTGATGAAGTCAGCTTTGCATGCTTACAGCAGTCTGTTTAAAGAGGAGAAAAAAATGTTTGAAAGCTAGCATTCGTTTTAAATCAGCAACGCTCTGTTGCAGCCTTATGTGCTATATTGTGTAGTTTTCTGTAGAATATTTATATTCAGACTGGTTAAATTCAGTTGATTTTTAATTCCTGTCACAAGCGTGTTGTACCTTGAATTCAAGTTAAGGACCTGGATTGCACGATACTAAGAATCCAAATCTCGTTATGGAAGAGATTAAGGATTTCTGCTGGATTTTAATGCATCTTTTTTTATCCTGACTTAAACCAGCTTTTGTTTTCTGCTTGTTTACTGGTGTTTGTATTGAAATAGTGTTAATGTATTTTGATAACAAAATTACTAATTTTTAAGTGTGTTAATGTAGAGTAATCTTTTCAGAAGATGTTTCTGTGATAACTGATTTTAGGCAACCTAGCTATTCCTATACAAGGTATTCCTATAAAACATGGCTTTTATTACATCTGACAGTTAGGAGAATGTTAATTAAACAGTGATTTTTTTAGTTTTGTTCCATTTTGATGGCAAAAATGTTCTTGCTCATATTTTTTTTTTTTTTTTTCCTTTGACTGTCTCACCCAGCTTTCTCCCTGTGAGGATAAGAGGATAATATAGAATCACAGGATGACTGAGGTGGGAAGGAGCCTTTGGAGATCACGTAATGTAAGCCCCTATTCCTAGTCAAGCAGGGTCAGGTATATCAGGTTGCCCAGGACTCTGTTCAGACAGGTTTTGAGTACCTCCATGGATAGAGACTCCATAGCTTCTGTGGGCAGACTTTCCCCAGGTTTGATCACCCTCATAATAAGTAAGTGTTTCCTTTGTGATTCAATTTATAACCATTGCCTCTTGTCTTGTCAATGGGCACCGCTGAGAAAAGTCTGGCACTCTCTGCTTTCATCCAACACTGATCAATATGATATTTATTTGTAGTGATAAGATTCCCTCCTCTCCCTAGCAAGCCTCCTCCTCTTTAGGCTATAAACAGTTTCACCTCTCCCCATATGGCAGGTGCTGTAGTCGCTCAACTGTCTTTGTAGCCCTTTTCTGGACCTGGCGAATATCTCCATGTTTCTTTTATACTAGGAAAGCTGGAAGCTGAAGGATCACCTCTCTCAACCGGCTGGTGATGCCATTTCTCACTCAGCCCAGGACACCCCTGCTGCCTTTGCCATGAGTGCACATTGCTGGCTCCTGTTCACCTTGTCCACCAGGGCCTTTGCTGCACAACTGCTTTCCAGCTGGTCAGCCCCTAGCCTGTACTAGTGCATGGGGTTGTCCCTTCCCAGTTGCAGAACTTTGCATTTCCCTTGGTTGTACTTCATGAGGTTTGTGTTGGCCCCTTTCTCCAGCCTTTTGAGGTCTCTCTGGATGGCTGCATGGCCCTGCGTATTGGCCACTACTCCCAGTTTGGTGTCCTCTGCAAGCTTGCTGAGGGTGGATTCTGCCCCACCATTCATATCATTAATGAAAATGTTGAACAGGCCTGGAGCCAATATTAACTCCTGGGATACGCTGATAGTTACTGGCCTCCAGGTGGACTTTGTGCTGCTGATCACTATAGCCCTTTGAGCGTGGAAGTTCAGCCAGTCCACCTAACTGTCTGTTTTTCTAGACCATATTTCACCAGTTGCTCTGTGAGGATGTTTTGAGAGACTTTGTAAAATACGTGTACTTAGGTGACTAAGTCTGTTTAGTTAAAATAACAGTTTTCCAAACTGGTGTGTTAAATGGCTATTCTAGAGATTCATAGAGAAGGAGAAACCTTGTCCAGGTGTTCTGAGTCCACCTGCTGCTACATGGTAAGGTTTCAACTCTTGCAATGGCTTGAGGTTGTTTTTGCTGACAATAGCTTTGCAAGCCTGAAAATGTGTTTCTTTAGGATGTGATCTCAAAATCTAAAGTGGGCTTAAATTGTTAGTTGACAGACTGATTTATGTGAAAATACCTTCTAATTCCCATAAGAAATTGCCCTTACAATTCACTCAGGAAGGACAATTGCCTAGAGTCGCAAGCTGTGATAGTAGTGGCAGTGAGTTATTATGGTCTTTTTTTTGTGGAATGGACCTCAAGACTATCATGCCAAAGATGTTTTAACATTATAGTCTGTGTGAAAGAAAGATAGTAACTTTTACTGATAAGAATAATCTGTATTTTTCTCTGTAACAGATCAGTAGTACATGGCTGTGGTTTTAAAGCAATCCCTGCAAGGGTCATCAAGGCATTGGGGTCTTCCCACACACACCCGTTTCTAAGGCTCCCTTTTCTGGCATCCTCGGATGTTGACCAGCACAGACATCTAAAAAATTGCCCTTTAGTTCCCAGCAGAATGTCCATTGTCCCGAAATATAAGCCAGGCATGTGGGACTTAGGGCATCGCTGTAACCTGTAGGTTGCTGATGGATGTCACTGCGGGCTAGTGCAATGCTGACAGTTCCTGGGTAAGATACCCATATCCACCTTCTGCAGAACAGATAAAAAGCACAGCTTTTTATGAAGTGCATGTTGCTGAACATATTAAAGAGTATTGACTGAGTGTTCTGAAATTAAGAATGTAGTTCCCAGCACCTAGGCCAGTATGTTGACAGGGATTAGTACAAACAAGATTGTCCATTGAGTGCTAAGATACACCCCTCTTCAGTTTCGGAGAGGAACCTGCTGGGCGTTGCTGTATGGTGACGGCCTATCAATAGTTTGTAAGTGGTGTAACCTTGGACTCCTACCCTGTTATTGAGATATATTAATGCTTGTGGCAGCATTCTTGGCCAATTCCACTGAAGTATGAGTGGGTAGGTGGAAGAATTCACAATTGTTTTTTTTGGTAAGGCATTAGTATGCTCTACTAAACTAGTTCCACAAGGTTGATGTTGTAGATAAACGCATGCTACCTAGTTTTCACCAGCACATTGCTGGACCATTTGTCCTGGAAATGACAACTATTATCTGATTTAATAAAAGTGGGAATGCCTAACTGTTGGCTTAAGAAGTGAAGGCCTTTCATAGTGGCCTTCTGGTCAGCACGGGAAGTTGGCAATATAGGTGGTTGTACATATATCTGCCATCACCAGTATTTGTTACAAACTCTGGCCTTTTGGAAGTGGACCAATGTAATGTTTGTCTCGTGTGGCCTGGGGCTACCCAGTCGTCTATCTTTCCATAGGGCTGTCATGGCAGCTTTCTTGCTTCTATTAATTTGCAGATCTGATATGCTTGAAAGGCATTTTGAATGGCCTCTCTGGAGCAAGGAATGCCTCGGTTTTGTCCCCATTTCTAGATAGCAGCTGTCCCTGAATGAACTGACTTCTTAGGAACCCACTCTGCTAATGCTTGATCACTGTGAGGGTATTGCATAAATATGTGCCTTAGCTAACTAAGCGTTAATTAATCGTTAATTAATAATTGCTGCTGGCAACAGCATTGTATTCTTACTCTGGCTCACCATGATGTGAAGTCTAGTCATCTACAAGCCTTACCCAGAAAGCAATGGTTTTGCACTTGCTCTCTGGTGTTTACCAAATCCTGCCACTGAAGAGGTTTACCGTGTATCATCTAGTCATCTGCTTGTCATTTACTAGTCCACAGTGTGAGACCTTTTTATACTGCCCAAGAGTCAGTATAAAGATTTCTGAAGCTGGTAGTTATTCCAGAACCATAGCTGCACCCATCAATTTGACATATTGGCTGCTTGCCCCTTCTGTTCATAGGTGAGGAAGGTTTGCCCAGCCCTTTCAAAGGCTGCTGCTTTCCATTGCAGCTTTTCTTTCACGTGTTTTGCCAACCCACCCTGAATCATACATTCTGTTTCAGCTCTTGGGTTAGTTGCTCACACAGTGAGGCCTGCTGTGCCCAAGATGTAGGCAGACCAGGTGGTGGAGGCACACTGTCATTACCCAGGCCAATTTTTGCTGTTTTCTCCTATAAGGCCCTTTGTTTGGGCTGGGATGTCACTTTGGTAGTCTGTTGCGCCTTCCCAGTTTACTGACTGGAGTCATTTAGCAGTGCCCTCTGTAATATTGGGAACTCTGCTGTCAGGAACCTTGGCCTCTTGGGTGATGCTCTTTATTTCAACTAGGGCTGAATAAGCATCCCAAAGCTGTTGTAGATTTGCGCTGATGGGGGCAAACCCTGAGACCAAAAGCCCAGCAGTATGTGCCACCTGCCCCCTTGCTGCCAGAGGCTCCAGTAAGTGACATCTTCATCCAATACTAGGACTTTGAGCTCAAAAGGCTTACTGGCTAATTTTTGGGCTTAAACTACGGCATGAGAAGCTGCTTTCTTTGCTTTTTCAAAAGTGGTTCTTACCTTTTGTTCTGGAAAGAACTGGCCTTTTAATTTTTTTTTTCTTCTTACTGTATTATATAATGATCTTAATATCTGTACCAAATATGTTATAAATTGTCTCTGAACCCCCCGAAGACCAATACTCTTCTGTGTTTCTACTTTCCTCTGCATTTCTGCCATATAAAAGTATGATGCCTGAATCAGCTAAACAAACCATTCTGCAAAGTTCCTGCCAAATTATCATTCCCAATTTTACTTCTGGGGCAGGTCTCTGCATTTTCTTGGGATTAATTTCCCAACCATGATTTTGCATTGTCTCAGTAATGTTACTCAATGCTTCTACCACTTCTTCAATGAGACCAACAGTCCTCCCTGTGGTGTGGATATCATCATCCACATAGCTGAGCGACTTAAAATGTGGAAAAATGTTGGAATCGTCCAAACGCTGGGCTACCAGCCCATGACAAATTGTGAGGCTGTGTGGATACGCCTGGGGCAGTACTGTGAAGGTGCACTGCTGACCCCAACAGGAGCATGCACATTGCTCCTGTCCTTCGTTAGCAGCGGGAATGCCAAATACAGCCTTTGCTGGATCCCATGGGGCGTGCCACAGCTTCAGGTACAGATTGCTGGAGGGGAGTAATAATGTAGGGCATTGCAGCTCTGAGTGTGGAGCAGTCTTGTTTAGCAATAATTAACCAGCTCTCATTCTCTGGGAGCTGTCATGGGTTTTAATGGACTAGATGGGGCTGTTGAAAGGGAAAATGGGCCCTCTGGATAACTCCATCCTCTAATAGCTATAATCATCTTGGTGATCTCTATGTAGACTCTGGGCAGCCTCTACTGTTTGGATGAAACGTGTTCTGGGGGAGGCTCCAAATTAGCAAGAACTTTAACCGCTTTTCCCACAGTGGTAGTATAAACCCTAAAAGAATATTTGCCCCCTGTTAAGTTTGCCTGTCAACAAGTCATGACCAGTAATATTAAAGTACTTTAGCTACGTATACTTTGGCCATAAAAAACAGATAGGAACCCAACTGTAATAGCAAAGAGAATTAACAAGTAAGTTCTCCTACCTTGTCCTCTCTGCTGCCAGATTTAATTTTAATCAGTTTGTTTTTCGATATAGGGATGGGTCCCTGTGAATAACAGCAACCTGCATCCTGTAACCATTAGAGCCATCACCTGCTGATGATTATGACTTCTCTGGTGTACTGTCAGCAGAATACAAGGTTTTATACCTTCCTATGGGACCCCAGCCACTCATTGCACCTTTGGGGAGGAAGATAGAAATCTTGTCAATCGATATCATAGAAAGTCCAGAGTTGGAAGGGACCCACAAGGATCATCAAGTCCAACTCCTGTCCCTGCGTATGACAACCCCACAGTTCACACCATGTGTCTGAGGTTGTTGACCAGTCTCGAACACTGTCAGGCTTGGGGCCGTGACACCTCCCTGGGGAGCCTGTTCCAGTGCTCCACCACCCTCTGGGTGAAGAACCTTTCCCAATGTCCAGCCTAAACCTCCCCAGGTGTGTCTTCCTGCCATTCCCTCGGGTTCTGTCATTGGTCACTAAAGAGAAGAGATCAGCACCTGCCCTTCCTCCTCCCCTTGTGAGGAAGCTGTAGCCTCCATGAGGTCTCCCCTCAGTCTCCTCTTCTCCAGGCTGAACAAACCAAGTGACTTTAGCCGCTCCTCATACAGCTTCCCCTCCAAACCCTTCACCAGCTTCATAGCCCTCTTCTGGACACTCTCCAGTAGCTTTATATCCTTTTTATCCTGTGGTGCCTAAAACTGCACACAGTGCTTCAGGTGAGGCCGCACCAGTGCAGAGCAGAGCGGGACAACCACCTCCCTGCCCGGCTGGCAATGCTGTGCTGGGTGCACCCAGGACACGGTTGGCCCTCTTGGCTGCTGGGACACTGTTGGCTCATGTTCAACTTGACATCGACCAGAACCCCCAGATCCCCCTCTGCAGAGCTGCTCTCCAGCATCTCATTCCCCAGTCTGTATGTACAGCCAGGCTTGCTGTGTCCCAGGTGCAAAATCCAGCACTTGCCCTTGTCAAACTTCATGTGGTTGGTGATTGCCCAGTACTCCAGACCCCTCTGCAGGGCCTCTCTGCTGTTGAGAGTGTCAACAACTCCCCCCAGTTTTCTGTTATCAGCAAACTTGCTAAGCAATCCATCAAGTCCTGTGTCCAAGTCATTTATGAAGACATTGAAGAGTGCTGGCCCTAAGATGGATCGCTGCAGAACCCCACTAGTGACTGGTCACCAGCCCGACATAACCCCATTACCCTTTGAGCACGGCCTGTCAGCCAATTTCTCACCCACTGCACTGTGTAGTTATCCAGCTGTATGCTGGACGTCTGTCCAGGAGGATACTGTGAGAGACAGTATCAAAGGCTTTACTGAAGTCCAAAAAGATTGCATCGACAGGCTTCCCTTGGTCAGCTAGGTGGGTAACCTTGTCGTAGAATGAAATTAGGTTGGTCAGGCAAGACTTTCCTGTCACGAACCCATGATATGGGATTTGTGTGTGACCTACTAGATTTGGTTAATTAATTGGCCCTAGTGTACTCTCCCTTTTCCCACTGAATGGGGGAGCAGAAGGTGCAGTAAGTCTCTCCATTGTCCTGATTTCTTTTTGTAGACTATTTTTTCTTTTCACTTGTTTATATTTTCCCTGTAAATAGAGGGTGGTTTCCCAACAGTTTTGTCTTTTGGGACATCTAATTTAGGTAACTTTTTTTTGTTGCAGAGGATGTATCCACAGAGTGTACACAATGTATCTTCCCCTGACAAGCAGGAGAGTTGTCTCTTCACTGTTCCTACCAGCATGCAGCACAGCCTGGCATGGAGCGCTCCCGCAGATCCCTTGCAGCAGCTGCCCGTGACATATGGGCTTCCCAGGCCTTAGGTACAAGGCCTGATAGAGCAGAAATGGCTTCCACAAGGTCACTGGCTCCTGAAATGCCATGTCTTACACAGGGCTACCAATACACCTCATGGTTTGAATTTGAAATTATTGGACCAGAGTTAAAAGATAGTCTGGAGCATCTTTCTTATGAGGAAAGACTGAGAGAGCTGGGTCTGTTCAGCTTGGAGAAGAGAAGGCTTGTTAATATCTCGAGGTTGGGTGTCCACAGGATGGGACCAGACTCTTTTCAGTGGTGCCCAACGATAGGATGAGGGGCAATGGGCACAGACTGAAGCACAGGAGGTTCCATCTGAATAAGAGGAGAAACTTCTTTACTTTGAGGGTGCCAGAGCACTGGAATAGGCTGCCCAGAGAGGTTGTGGAGTCTTCTTCTCTGGAGACATTCAAAACCCGCCTGGACACATTCCTGTGCGATCTGCTCTGGGTGAACCTGCTTTAACAAGTGGGTTGGACTAGATGATCTCCAGAGGTCCCTTCCAACCCCAACCATTCTGCGATAGTGAGTGAAAAATTTCAAAGCAGACTTCTTTTTAGTATAGAAAAGAGGTCTTTTTCAGGCTCATAGTCATATCACTTTTGAAAGTAGAAGTGCACATAATGAGTATTTATATACTGATTTTGTATGGTGAGAAAGTTGAGACTATATCTGACCTGAAACAAAATCAGTAATGACCAGATATCATGAAAAAGAGCATGTTGCAGTGAAACTTTCTCACCTTTCTTTCTGAAAAGAGCTGATCAAACAAAAGAACATTGTATTTGTCTGTATCACTTTTGGACCATATTCTGCTTTTGTATTGAAAAATTTGATGTCAGCTTTTCCCCCCCATGGAATATAGAATGCTTATTACTTCATTTTAGCTGCTTTTATCTAATGTGAGCTGTTTCATCTTCAGAAGAAACTGGATTGAACAAAGCAAAAAACTACCAAATATTCTTCTGTTTTGCTTGTGGGGGAAAAATGTTCAAAGACCTGTTACTATTTTTATGCGGTCTTCAAAAGATATCTCTGATTTAGAGGCTGGTCTTCTAACAGTAGTCTCTGTGTCATGTGCTACTTAGTCTTTTTCCCTAAGGATGTGTGGCAATAATACAGATAGATAATGCACTGTATTTTCTATATTATTATATTGATTCATGTACTGTTGTTGCACTCATGATACATATCAGTGGAAATCGTGGACGTGTGTAGTGAATTGGTGATCAGTTAAATTCTTCCACTTGCCTTAGTTGACTTTTGAATGTAATAAAAATTGCATACTTTGTCTTTTTTGGTGATGGTGTCATTTCTTTGTTTGTTTGGTTTGGGCTTTTTTTGTTTTGTTTTTGGAGTTTTTTGTTTGGTGGTTGTTGTTAATAGGCATCAGAACTAGCAAGATGTGAAGGAATTGGGAATGTTTTTTGTCTGCTTGCAAAAGTGAGATCGGCTCATTGGATATACTTCTACCATTGTGATAACCTTGTGGGTCTCATTTGTGCATTGTAGTAATGATTCTTTTTGATACTATGGTGTTTCTTTGCCATCCTTTTACCTGCTGGTAAAGGTATTCTGTAGTTATTTAAAAGTAGTAGTTATTTAAAAGTAGTGAAGAAGTTGTCTGTTCATTTGGTTACTTGTGACTTTTTCTTGCAGTAGCTACTGGTTCAGAGATGAATTGCAAGCATGATTTTGATTGATTAGAATCCATCTATTTTGGGAAACTTGCTTTGAAGCAAGTTTGTAGCTTTCCTCAGATGCCTGTGCCTAGTCTCAGACCACTGCTTGATCATGGGAGAAGATCTTTGATCTGTGGAAATGTTTGGTTCTTTGGTCTTCCCAAGGCTATACTCTAGCTTGCACTGAGATTGTCTTTATTCTGTTCTTGCTGCTTAGGACTAAGTAATTAGATTCTACCACCAGTTCTGTTACTTCTTAGATAATAAAGTAGTAGAAAACTTGCCACTATTCTCAGTGGATTCATTATGCAAATGTTGTATTCTTACCATATTGTGTTTCACAGCCTTGAGCTTCAGGAAGATGCCTAAAACATTAACTTTTATTTGTTACTTTTCTGTAAGAGTCTAAATATAAGTAAGTATTCCTATGTAACTGATCTCTGCCTTAACTGGAAATATCCTCATAATCTAAAAGATAATTTCTTTGCGCTGCTGTCAATGTAAAACTTGTTAGCTGTGCAACACTTAGAGATGAGCCTGTAACTGTAGAGTTAGTGTACACTGTAGCTGGGGGGTTTGGTGTCATATTTTGAGGTGTGTAATCAAGATTGTGTGAACTTTTTTTGAGCCGACTTGAGATTTAAATTATTATCAAGGCTTTAAAAGAATTGTGTCCCATGAGAACTGTGTCACTTAGTCTATAAGTTCTGTTTAAATGTATTCTAATACCGTAATTATACTAAATAGTTGTGTAGAATATAGATTTTTTGTTTGTTTGTTTGCTACTTTTTAAAAATTTCGGAATAGGTGCCATTGGTAGTTAGTTTTGTTATTGTTGTTGTCCCATGTTGTCCCATCCCTTCCCCATCCCACAGTTTATTTTTGAAATGGCCTTGCTCAAGATCCAGAAACTGTGACTAGGTAGGAAATGGATCTAACAGACCTATGACAGTATAACTCCGTCTCTTTAGAGAAGTCAATATTCATTACAAGTGCTGCCTTTATTGCCATCTCTGAGACTTGAAATGTGTAAAATTAAAATTGGAAAAATACATTAGCGTAAGAACAGTGACACTGGTGTTATATCTCAAAGATAGAGTGAAATAGAGTTTCAGCATAGTGTAGTGATATTAAGCAAGTGATCTCAAGTCAACATTGCTGCGTAGACATCTCAGAAGATCTGCA
Organism: Caloenas nicobarica; assembly: GCF_036013445.1. Lineage (NCBI taxonomy): Eukaryota > Metazoa > Chordata > Aves > Columbiformes > Columbidae > Caloenas > Caloenas nicobarica. The sequence continues at coordinate 41,459,863 of NC_088284.1, read as the reverse complement.
CTGTGGCTTTTACAGTTGCCATGTCACACTCCCCATAGAGAGCTGAAAGTGTTGTATTTGCATGAGGAAAGTACCTCTAGGTGAGGTTACCAGTGTTCTGTATTATCTAGTGTTAGAGCCCAATAATGTGAATCAAAAGTATCTGGCCTGGGGCAAGCATATTCCATTGATTTTATTAGTTTTGAGACACCTGCCTCCTAGTGCTTCGTAGCCTAGCACCTTTGCTGTTGCCAGGATCCTGTATGACAGTAAGGGGTGAAAGAATAAGGTGGTGTCAGGAAGGTTTTAAAATGAGTTCACATTGGAAAATAAGCTTTAACAAAAATAAATCAATAAAACAAAAAGGCTTCAGAAACTGTAAGCTAAGTATTTTTCTTATAAATACGTAAGAAAAGTCAAAATGCTGAAGATGGCTTGTGTAAAATATTGCACATATGGTGCTTCCCTAATGTCAAGCTGAAGCGTTTTCTGAAAATTACTTGCAAACAAAAGGGATTAATGACTGAATTAATCTCCAACCCAACTCTCTTTATTTGTGTAAGTGCAATTTCCTGTCATCTTTGGGCAATTTGCAGGTTTTTGCTGCTATAGTGTTCTCATTATTTAGTTACTCTATTTGATCTCTTTTATTCAGATTCTGTTCTGACTATCCATTTAATGGACACATTTGTACTAAATTCATTTGCAAAATAGACTATAAATTATTATCTTGTCATGCTTAAGTGCTTTTTGAAGAATTTTTTTTCACTGTGAAATGCAATACGAAAGTTTCTCAAGGTTCATGTTTCTTGGGATGCTGGCAGTTTCAGCTGTAAGATACCATGTGTAGTTACTAAGATTTGTTGGTAATCTTGATGGACAAATACGTGTGCCAGAAAAAGGAGTAACCATGGATTAAAGCCACCTATGTCGTTGAAGTTCTTGATGCTGCCAGGATTTTCTGGAAACAAGCTAATGGACCCTTGGGGCTATGGGCAGAGCTGCCGGCCATTCCTGCCTGTTATTTCCTGTCCCCATGGCTCCAAGTCCCCATCCTCCCTCTTGGCTCTTATGAAGCCTGACTTTTTCTTTATCTTGTTCTGTCTCTCTGCTTAGCCAGTCCCAATTTTCCTATTAATTTCTTTTTCCCTTGCTCTGATTAGGCAGTCTCTGATTTTAAATTTGGGCATTTTTCCCCTGTTAAAATGGCAAGGAAGTGAGCAGAGGAGGGGGAATTAAAGGAAAGATAATTTTTCTGCTTTTAGTTCAGATAACTGGATCTCTGTCCTGACCTTGTGTTGTCAAAACCTCTTATGTTTGGGGGAAAGGAGTTGTATTTTGACAGTACTGCCCGTAAGTATGAGAGTGTTAGAGCTGTTATGGTTGGTACTTGTAGCCTTCCTGGTCTGTTTTGGTTTTGTTTTCTTTTTTCCCTACCAGTCCCATGTAGAACAATGGCTTATCAGCAAATACTATTACTAGAGTATCATCTCATGTGTTCCCCACATTTCTGAGAGCTTTTTCTTTTCTTTTATTTTCTTTTTTTCCCCTTTTCCTTTCATTTTTGGAGACTTATACAAATAACTCTCAGCTTCATAATTATGTCTTCAAACTATTCATTCAAAACAGCTGTTTACCAAAATCAGCTTTTCTAAATTTGGCTAGTTTTTTTTGTTTCGTATTTCTATTCTTTGCCTTCTTTTGAACTTTATTTACTTCTGTCTTGTGGTATTTTTATTTAATACTGTACTTTTTTCCTTGAGCAACTGAGTTGAGGAAATCGATAGAGAGTTACTGCTGTATTGAAATTTAGAAGGCCACTGTTGAAAACTTCTTTATTCTGACTGACCTCAACTTTTGAATTTGTGTTCTTATTGGATGCTTTCAAGAGAAAATATTTCCAAAGAATGGAATATGTTTTCTAATAATATTTAAGATTTATGCTGTTAGTCAGGGCTAAGAAGCTGTATGTTCACAACAGGGCTTTATCTCCCTATAGTTCTTGTGGTTTTCAGTAAGCACTAATGCTTTTCTTTGGATGATGTTCAAATCATGATCTCCATCTGTGTCTTATTTCATCTTCATTCATCCCTGTCAAGGCAACTTGACCTACATACAACCACTGTAGTTCGCTTACAAAAAGTTTTTAAGTTACTGTATATGTGTATATTATCTGAATATATGATCTCTTTTCAATTATAATAGCATATATTCAGTTATTAGCAACAAATTGACGTTTAAACTGTGTCCTTGAAATTGATCTTTCAGGTAAGGTGTTCCTCAAGCATTACGATATATGGTTATTAGTTTTGTTTGAAGCTGGAGAGGTGTTGTTTTGTTTGGTTGTTTTTTAGTGAACGGATAGTAGTTATCAAGGGAAGAAATTATCACTTGGCTGACCTTGTTCTGCACTGCAAGTTGAAATTTCACTTGAGGCTAGATTGGCATAGTTGCATCTAAAACTGACTCACTTTGTTTCACAGCTGCATTACTTCAGTGAAATCAAAGAATGAGCAGTTCTGTCAGTCATTTACTGTGAGTATGGCCTGTTTCTTTTAAAATCTTGATGGAGTATGATGTGGGTTGACCTTGGCTGGCTTCCAGACCCCACCCAGCTGCTCTCTCACTCTGCTTAGCAGGATGGGGAGAGGAAATAAGATTAAACAACTCGTGGGTCAGAGGGAGATCAGTCACCAATTGCCACCATGGGCAAACAGACTCAACTTGGGGAAGATTAATTTTAATTTATTGCCAATTAAGAATAAAGTAGGATGGGCTCTCCATGGGCTGCGGGTTCCTTCAGGGCATCTCCACCGGCTCTGGCCTGGGGACCTTCACAGCCTGCACTGTGGATATCTGCCCAGGTGTGGGTCTGTCCAGGAGCTGCAGGGAATCTCTGCTTCAGTGCCTGGAGCACCTCCTCCTCTCCTTTGCTGGCCTTAGCGTCTGCAGGGGCTCTGCTGTGCAGCATTTTTGCCTTTCTTAAATGCTTTTTCCCACAGGCGTCACCACCTTGGCTGGGTGGCTCAGCTGTGCCCTGGGGTGGGTCTGCTGGAACTGGCCGTTTCTGGCACGGGGCAGCCCCTGCCTCTCCTCACAAGGGCTGCCCCTGCAGCCACCCCACTACCTGCCACCACCTGAGTGTGTAAACCCAATAAGACTGTCAGTGAAAACTGAAGACTTGATCTTAAAAATAATATGGTTAATCCTTTTTGGGGACACCTGTTGTGTGATCTCCAAAGATCGGAGGCTCCACAGCCTCACTGGGCAACTTGTACCGGTGCCTGGTCACCCTCAAAGGTGATTCCTTTAGTCCTTGAGCATCTCTCCTGGTTGCCATGATTGATCAAAGATTGCAGTAATATCAGCCAGCTCCCTCAGCACTCATGGGTGCACCCCACCAGGGCCTATGGACCCATGTATGTCCAGTTGGCTTAATTATTGCCTGACGTGATCAAGGATGTGTCTTCCTTGGTCCGGTCCTTGCTGGGGCTGTGATAATGTGGTGATGTTTAGTGTGACATTTCCTTTCCTTTTCTAACATAAAAACAGGCCAAAAGATTGCTTCAAGTAAGGTTAATTTTTTGCCCCTACAGGGACATAAAGCATTTTATACAGTAATTCAATACGTTTTATTTATTTCAATGGTGGCCATTGCTGCTGTTAGCAGTATCAGCTCCTGCTGTGGGTTAGCTTTCATCTAGTGTGTGAGGGAGTACAGCTGCAGTCAACTGTCTGCCTTGGAGCAGTATTTTCTGTGTATCAATGCAATGTTGATCTGCAAGATTATACTTTTAATGAAAAGGTGATATTTAGGCCAAGGCACATGCACTAGACAGGTGGATGGGCAGTTGCTTCAACCCCTGCAGCTCTTGTCAGCTGCATTTTTACACAGATAATTGAATTGCTCCTTTCTTGCCCTTTGATTTCATACATGAGCTTTGTTTGTGTGTACTCAAAGAATGTCCTCTGAGCCCAATTAGAACAAATATTATTGCAGTCAAGATTTTTGTCTCTGATTTAACATAGCTTCCTGAAAAGGGATGGTAGCACAGACTACATAAAGAAGCAAACTAGTTCTCATCTTAAAATCAATTATACTGTCTTGCATACCAGAATCTTGTAAGGCCATTTCTAAGACCTTGCTATGCATGAGCTGTCGGGTATGTGGTATTTTTTTTTTTAACCCCCTTGCTGTTATTCTTTGGGGTGTCTGCAGTAGGTCTTAGATATATACAGTTATAACTTTCATTGAACTATGCCCTAGTTATTTCCTTCTTTTGAGGGAGGATTAGGGAAAATTATATTGTTTCAGTTTAATCACACAGTATCAGATAAGATTAGGCCTGGCATATCTAATTTTATGTCTCTCATTAAATTGTTGCAAGCCATAATTTTCTTTTAGAAGTGAAGCCTTTCATGTATCCACATTTAGGAAAATAACTTATTGATGAATGATGAATCATGATAATGAAACTTCAACAGTTATGTAAAATACAAAGCAATCATGCTGCACTGTGAATGTGAAGAATGGTATACCTAGTAGGAGCATACTGTGGTGGTACTTCTGCATACATTTTTCATTTGTATCACATTCTAAATCCATTTGTCTTCTGTAAGTTCTTGTGAGCTGTGTCAAACTGTCCTTTCGCTGATTTTGCTAAAATTTTAATGAATATCTATCTCTGCAGTATTTCTTGACATTGATTTTGTAGACCAAGCAGCTGCATAGGAGGTATCCTATGGTTTTGGGCCTCTCTTAAGTTCTGTGTTGACAGAGTAGTGTCTGCTCTCAAATATAAATGCTGAAACTTTCTGGAGGTGAAATTTTGGGTTTTGGTGTGGTGCATGCTGCTTGAAGCAATGCCTCAAGCATCTTCCTCCTTTGCATCATTGACAGCTAATGAGTGCATGTTCTGTGAAGTTCTGTCTCTGCTCAGGCATTAGGGGAGGAGTTCATCATTACTGTTTTGTAGTGCTACCTAACTACTACTCATCTCTAAAACAAAACCGAAGTAAGAGTTACAACATGATCTAGCAGATCTAATCCAGTATGTTTAGTTAGCTCATGGTTTTGCTTTCCAAGCAGTCTGTGATTCCTCATAATCTTTAGAAGAGGTAGTGTCTTATTCATCATTTAGAGTTTTATTAGGGCTGTTTGCTTTTTGTTGGTGAAACTGAAACTGATTGTTACAGGGAGCATTCTCTTTTTATATAAACTGGTGTTAAGGACAAGAGTTGCAGACGTTACTAGTAGATGTGGGTTTAGTATTATAACTGTGTGGGGATTTTGTTGTGTTTAAAGGAGAGTTAACACATTAGAGGGATCTTTTAATGGATTTACCTGCAGATAAGCAAAAAGGTGCTTTGCTTGAGGGCCTGTTACAGTCCTGCTTCTCTTAGCTTCTCTTTGCAATTTACTTCAAATGTAATATTTTCACTAATTCTGTTTACTTTTTTAGTTTTCTACACACTGACAAAGGAAATTACACTTAAATGACAAATTATTATAAAAACCAACTTTCTACGTATTTTGTACTCTGGCAAGGAATTATCAGTTTGCATTCTTTATGCCTGTGTAACTGTATTATGCATAGGACAAAGAAATAAATCAGTAATAAAACATGATGCAGTGGCAGTGGGTTCTGTTTTCTTTTTATATCTGTGCTTTTCTTGTTTATGTACGAAACCTTCTGGGAGAAAACATTCCAGCTCTAGATATTGCTCTGTGACTGTTTTGTAAAGATGATAATTATAACTTTAATTTCACTATCCATGGTATAAATCCTTTATTTTAATTGACTAAATCAAGCATGTCTGTCTTCCTGTGATAAATTTGGCCACTTTGAGTTATCTGTAAATAAAAATAAACCTTCCAGTATAATCTGTATTTGCTCACCTCTAGGACCAAGATGGAAAAGCAACTGGCAGTGTAAGGTGCTCATTTCACTGCGAAGTCTGTCTCAGCTGAGCTAATTTAGGGAGCGTGATTTGCCTTGCTCAGCTTGCTTACCAGATGTTTTGCAAGGCATTGTCTTGTCCTAATTGAATATTAATGGTTCCTTGATCAAAATTTACCTTTTATATTTCTGTGTAAAAGCTAGACAGGAGCTACTGGAAGACACAGAAATAGCACACTTCATCTGTAGAATATCCAGTGTGGAGATTTGGCAGTTGTAAAATGCTGTGAAACTGTAAGTCACTTCAGCATGAAAACAAAAATATTCTAATCCTTCTTACATGCCCATCTATCAGACCTTTTGTGGTTACAAGAGAGATTGTACCACAGTGTTAAACTTTCTGGTTTTTGTTTATTTTTTTGTTGTTTTTGTTGTTGTTGTTTTTGTTGTTTTGTTTTGTTTTTCAGTTGAGAGCTGTTTGTCTGCAAAAGTAACCAGTTTAATTTGGGACAGTGGGTCTTTTATTTGTCTACTTGTGGTAGAATTTAAGGCAGGGAACACCTATGGCAAGTAATTTACTCTTGTGTGATAAGAGTACTGAGGTCTTTTTGTAATTCATTTTGCTGTAATAAAAGCTAGAGGCATCTTAAAGTGTGGTGACTATGAAAAGGTCCTTTGAGAGGTAAATTTCTGACTCAAGAAACAAGGTATGCACGTCACTGAGAACTTTTTGGGTTTTGGAAGCAGTGTAAACTCAGTATACTCCTTGAAGTGAAAGTGTCATTAAAATTACTGCAGGACAATGGAGTGGAATGAGGAATTTACAAGAATTGGTGTTTGGTTCTCTGAAGCATTTAACTGACCTTTGATGCAGTGTAGTCAGCTCTCATGCCAGCAAAACAATAAAGAAAAGGTGGCAGCCAATGAGGGATAACCCTATTTTAGGGCAAAGCAGGGAATTTTGCTGCAAGTACTGAGCCGTTCCATTGGCAGAGCTGCAGAATGTATCTGATAATTGAACATGCATGTATAAATCTAAGGGGGTGGAAGGATGTTAATATGTTTCTTTTTCAGTGCTTCTGTGAGGAGCAGTTGGACAGGGCAAGACTAGCATTTTTAAATGTTTACATTTTTTTTCAAAAGTGAACATATCAATGCAAATGCCTCGGTGTATGCTGTTTGTCAATATGTTACACCATAACTGTTTTGGAAGCACTAGTGTATAGTCCTGTCTCTTTCTGATTTTCATTTTTGTAGTTAAACCCTCTATATTATATAAAACAAATTTGCCTGAGCAGGAGATGTTCTGTAAAGGGATGCATAGACTGAAAAACTAGGTTGTGTTTCAGGCACTTACGGGAAGGAGATTTATGTAGCTGGAGACCCACAGAATCACCTGTTGAGAACAGGGTTATGCTGCTATGCTTTTCTTTTTTTTCCTTTGTTCTCCCCCTCCTTTTCTTGAAGAATGTCTTTGAAGAGACTGGTGGTGATGGTCATTCCAGAAGTATGTGCACATCCTGACACCTCCCCCAGCATTAGAACATCAGAAAAGATGTTTCTCATGCGGATATGTGCAGGAAAAAACAGCATCTGGAAAAATAAAGTTGTGTTGGCATTCTGCTGTGAATGCTGCTTCTGTGAAAGCCTTCTGGGACTACCCAGTCCATAATATGCTTCAAGTGGGACTGGTGCCAAATAAGAGCAAGATTTGCGTAGGTTTGGTAGTAGAATGGCATGAAGTAATTAAAATACTTTGCTTGGCCCGTAACAGCTGTATATTATTTATGTGTGTAAGCTCCATGATCGGACTCAAGTTTACGAATTGAAACTAGAGATGAAGGAGCTGCTGCTTGAGAATATTTTCCCTCTTTTTTTACTGCTCCTGTTGGTGGTGATAAGAATTGCAGCTCTGTTTTGGTGATGTATCACTGCAGAAAATCAGACAGACCCTTCAGCTGGAGATGTTCATATACGAAATAAAACACAATGATCTCCTAGTTCAAACTGTTTTCTAATTGGATTTAGTACTCATAATCCGTTAGATTCCATCTTTCTAATAGTGTGGGGTTTGTTTGTGTGTAATACCAGCTTATCATTTCCCACTTTGACAAATAATCCTCTCATTATTTTCAGCAATATTCTAACGTGGTAAATGTTCATCAGTTTATAAGCTAGTACCTATTAAAGCTCACCTTGTTTAACAGTTACTAACTTAAGTGGCTTATACCCAGATTTCAATATGGATGGGGGGTAAAAGTTGCTGAAAATGTTCTGGGTAAACAGTGGTAAATTTTGTGCATGTATTCTGATTCTCTTTTGTAGAAATTGTGGATGGGGGAAGAGATCTGTGGAAGAGATGGGAGTAAGTAGCTTAGAATGTCTCTTAATAAGAATAGGTCTTCAGACTATTCTGTCATGATTACTTGAGCTACTCTCAGTCTTTCTGTTGCTGTAGAAATGAGATTCTTGGAAGATTATGGAGTCTTAGTCTAATGGTCTTAGAAAATTAGGCGTATGAGGAAACCATTACATGTGTCTGCAAAAATTAAATCAAGATTGTTCTTCTACATACCAACCTTTTTTTTTTTTTTTTTTTAGTATTTGACTTTTTAACCTTAAGAAAGAGTTTGTGTGCTGTGCTCACATCATTATTTGCAGTCCTATTCTACCCTGGGCTGATATCCTAACCTCATGCCTGTCTACAGTGATATAAAAATAATGTGATTGCCTATTGTGGTTTTTTTTTCCTCTTGGAACCCACACTTTATTCAGCTCAAATTAAGACTCTAAGAAGCATGCAAAACCATAATTTCTTCCCCCCTACCTTTCTTATTGATACCCATATCTGACCTAAATTGATTTGGTTTCTGTAGGGAGTCCAAAAGGGACATTGAATATAAAAACACTCTTGCTGACAGTGTCAACTCCATACTAAATTAAGCATACTGTTCAAGGAATGAACAAGATAGGCTTTATTAGTTTTTAAAACAGTCAAGTGAGTTAGCTTGAAATGGGAGGGGAAGGTGTAGAATCTACCCAGAGAAATAATTTCACATGAGATTCTAGTTAGAAAAAACTGACACAGTCACTTAGCTACTAAATCAAGACTTCTGAGCTGATAGATTTACTAGATTTATTTATTATTACTTCCTCAGAGGGGATAGATGTAGTTTACTAGACATGCCAGATACTATCTGTTCCTCCTCTTCCCAAAACCAAAAGGAGATTTTGGGTAAGGTGTTTTGGATAAATGTCACTTTAAAAGCTCTGTGTGTCACCTAGTAATCTAAAATTGTATGTGTTTTCATTTTCATCCTTTGTAACTAGATTTGCAGCTTTGCAGTCAAGAGATCAGTTCTTCGACTCTAGAACAAACTTTTATATTTGGCTTCAGGCTGATCTATTTGTGGGGGTTTCTGTGGTGTTTGTTTGTTTCTGTGGGTTTATTTGTTGTTTGTTTGTTGTTGTGGAGTTTGGGGGTTTGTTTTTTGTGGGGTTTTTTTAGTTATTCTCTTGAGAATGAATTGGAGATGGTTGCATCTTTCGCACCCTGGCTTTAGAAGAAGCTTCACTGTTCATACTGCCATGGTCCATTTGGCTTTTGGGCTTCCTAACTAGAGCTAACTACCTTGTTATGTCAATCTCTAAAGGTGAAGTTGGAAGGAATAGAGTGGGTACAATTTTCTGCTTTTGTTGAGCTACTATTTTGAGCTGCTATGAGCCTCTGTATCTACACATCCACATGGATGAGTGCTGCTAGCATCCTTTTGGGACCTAATACCTGTCTCAACAGAGAATCAACAAAAAACCCCCTAGTTACCATACGACTTTCTACATTGCTGCAGTTAGAAGGAACTTGTTTGAGTTGTATATATAACTTTATGATAAAGACTGATTTCTACTTCTATTCTGTACCTTTTCCATAAAATGTGCATAGCATTATATACATAAAGCAACAGAGACTGTGATGGAGAGCGATTCACTTAATTGTAACTCAGATTAATGGTTTTGAAACCAGGTGTGTGTTTGCAGAAAGTTTACTATGAAAAGCAGTATATGTATGTGAAGTACCTGAAGCATTTCACACTTGTATTTGAAAAGGGGGCCACAAACTGGTGTGGGTTTTTTTGTTTGCTTGTGTGTTTTGTTTTGTTTTTAAGAAAGTGCAAAATTTACTGTGTAAGATTTGTCATGTTGAATGACAATAACTGCGGAAGTGGCTGGCCCAGTGGAATTCTTAATTTACTATCTCATGATCAGAGTTTTCAATCTAACTATGCAAAGCACAGCTTCTTCACAAGGGTTTGATTGATGTTAGAATTAAAACAGTGAGATTCATTGTACAGTTTACAGTAGCTCTTCTAGATACTCCAAATGAGGGGAATCCTAACTAACGGTGTGTATCAAGAATTGCTGTGTGTTGGTAGGAGGCCGACATCAGCCTCCTGCATAGGAAGCGAGGCTGATTTCACAGAATCACAGAATGTTAGGGATTGGAAGGGACCTCAAAAGATCATGTAGTCCAATCCCCCTGCCGGAGCAGGAACACGTAGATGAGGTTACACAGGAAGGCGTCCAGGCAGGTTTTGAATGTCTCCAGAGAAGGAGACTCCACAACCTCCCTGGGCAGCCTGTTCCAGTGTTCCGTCACCCTCACTGAGAAGAAGTTTCTTCTCATATTTAAGTGGAACCTCCTGTGTTCCAGTTCGTACCCATTGCCCTTTGTCCTATCATTGGTTGTCACTGAGAAGAGCCTGGCTCCATCCTCGTGACACTCACCCTTTACATATTTATAAACATTAATGAGGTCACCACTCAGTCTCCTCTTCTCCAAACTGAAGAGACCCAGCTCCCTCAGCCTTTCCTCATAAGGGAGATGCTTCACTCCCTTCATCATCTTTGTGGCCCTGTGCTGGACTCTCTCCAGCAGTTCCCTGTCCTTCTTGAACTGAGGGGCCCAGAACTGGACACAATATTCCAGATGTGGTCTCACCAGGGCAGAGTAGAGAGGGAGGAGAACCTCTCTTGGCCTATTAACCACCCCCCTTCTAATACACCCCAGGATGCCATTGGCCTTCCTGGCCACAAGGGCACAGTGCTGGCTCATGGTCATCCTGCTGTCCACCAGGACCCCCAGGTCCCTTTCCCCTACAGTGCTCTCCAACAGGTCGTTCCCCAACCTATACTGGAACCTGGGGTTGTTCCTGCCCAGATGCAAGACTCTGCACTTGCCCTCGTTATATTTCATTCAATTTTTCCCTGCCCAACTCTCCAGCCTGTCCAGATCTCGCTGGATGCCAGCACAGCCTTCTGGCTTGTCAGCCACTCCTCCCAGCTTGCTGTCATCAGCAAACTTGCTGATAGTACACTCAATTCCCTCATCCAAGTCATTGATGAATATATTGAATAGTCTTGGTCCCAGTACTGACCCTTGAGGCACTCCACTAGATACAGGCCTCCAACCAGACTCTGCCCCATTGACCACGACTCTCTGGCTTCTTTCCTTCAGCCAGTTTGCGGTCCACGTCACTACCCGATCATCCAGTCCACACTTCCTCAGTTTAACAGTGAGGATGCTGTGGGAGACGGTGTCAAATGCTTTACTGAAGTCAAGGTAGACCACATCCACTGCTTTGCCATCATCTATCCACCTTGTTATGTCATCAGAAAAGGCTATGAGGTTGGTCAAACATGACTTCCCATTGGTGAAGCCATGTTGACTGTCCCTAATGACCCTCTTATCCTTGATATGCCTTAAGATGGCACCAAGGATAAGGTATTCCATCACTTTCCAGGGATGGAGGCGAGGCTGACTGGTCTATAGTTACCCGGGTCCTCCTTCTTGCCGTTTTTGAAGACTGGAGTGACATTTGCTTTCCTCCAGTCCTCAGGCACCTCTCCCGTTTCCGAAGACTTGGCAAAGATGATGGAGAGTGGTCTAGCAATGGCCTCAGCCAGCTCCTTCAGCACCCGCGGGTGTATCCCATCTGGACCCATGGATTTATGGATGTCCAGATTGCTTAACTGGTCCCTAACCCAGTCCTCATCAACTAAGGCAGACTCCTCCATTGTCTTGCCTTCCTCTGGGGCCTCAGGGGTACGGGGCTCCTCAGGACAGCTTCCAGCAGAGTAGACAGAGACAAAGAAGGCATTCAGTAGCTCTGCCTTCTCTGTATCTTCTGTCACCAGGGCACCCACCCCATTCATCAGTGGGCCTACATTGCCTCTGGTGTTAGTTTTATCTGCCATGTATTTGAAGAAGTTCTTTCTGTTGTCCTTGACCCCTCTTGCCAGGTTTAACTCTAAGGAGGCCTTAGCTTTCCTAGTTGCCTCCCTACATCCTCTGACAACAGCCTTATATCCTTCCCAAGTGGCCAGGTGCTCCTTCCATGACCTGTAAACTCTCCTCTTCCACTTGAGCTTACCCAGCAGTTCCCTGTTTAACCATGCACGTCTCCTGGCTCCCTTCCTTGACTTCCTACGTGTCGGGATGCTCTGGTCTTGAGCTTGGAAGAAGCAGTCCCTGAATACTAACCAACTATCTTGGGCCCCTTTACCTTCAAGCAGCCTTGCTGATGGGACTTCCCCTACCAGTTGCTTGAAAAGGCCACAGTTGGCCTTACTGAAGTCCAGGCTTGCAATTCTGCTAGTTGTTCTGTTCCTGCCACATGAGATCCTGAACTTCACCATCTCATTCTTTCCTTAGAAAGAAATAGATAGTTATACATTGTCAGGCTGCAGTCTAAACAAAACTGTGCACATTTAAATCAGCCCCTTGTACTCACTACTGACTGTGGTTCATAAGGACATCAGGTTGCTGGCCGTACAGTTCAGCATGGTATGCTGTGTTCTTTTCCCACAGATACGGAGTGTGAACTGTCTCAGCTATGACATGAAAGAAGTTGTGTAATGAATCATCCCATAAACTATTTTTTTTTTCCTTCAGAATGGGTTTTCTGATGACGCTTTTAGACTTCTAATAATATCACAGAAATTACTGAAAGCACTGCAGCATTAGTCTTACAAAGTTTCATGTATTGGGACATTGAAAACCACCTTAGGTTTTTGTTTGGTTTGTGTGGTTTTTGGTTCGTAGTTCGTGTTTGGTTTTGTTTTTTAAATATCTAAGAATTGTGGGAAGGGGGATTAGATTGGAATAGAAACTGTCAAAGATTACCCAATAATCTGATCTTTAAGGGAAAAATAAAATTAATTTCAAGACTCTGATTTGCAGTCTTGAGCCAAATCCCATAGATAAAATGATTGATTCTGGTTTTTTTCTGGGGAAACAGTACACTTCTAAAAGAAGAACTGTTGATTGTACTGCTCAGGCAGAGCATTAGCTGGGAAAATGACCAGTAAGGGGAACTGAGTGCCTAGAGAATTCAAAACTGGAATGTCTGCATTATTGTTCTGTGGTTTGTATCATATTTGTGTTAAAGCAGTGAAACAGATTTCACAATAACCCTATCATAGTTAAGCCAGACCTACAGACAGCAATGTGTTCCCCAGATACCCTTAAGAATTAAAACCCGAAACTTGTTAGAACTAAAAACTAAAGCCAGTGTGACTTAGGGGTTTCTTTTGTCCTTTTTCCCCTTGATCCCCTGTGCTTCCATTTTGGTTTTGTGTAATTCTGACTGGGCTGTTAGTCATGTGGTTATTTTTTATTTTTGAAAAGTGAAATAGCCCAAGCTGAGCTATTTGTATGCCAGGTGAAGAGATAATACTGCAGTTCTCTGGAAAACTTAGCCAAATCTTATTCAGCTATCTGTTAGCCATATCATCATCTGGTAATATTTACCTGAGTTTTGTCCTTTGTAAGTGAATAGTGACAGTCATTGAAGTTGAAGAGACATGATACCAGGATAAATACCTCATTTGACAGCATGTCAGTTTATATTGCACCAGAGCCTGAGTATTAGGACTTCAGGTTCTGTTGTGATCAGTGTTAGACCTCCAGTACAGAACACCCTATAGTTAAAACTGTGCCATGACTTGAAGAGAATGTTTCAATGTGGTGGTATAAACATGTGCAAACAGAGAAAACAAAATACAAGTGTATATAAAATTGCTACCTGACAGTATTACTTCTTGACTTACGACTCCTGGCAGAGCTTGCCGATGTTGGAAAATTTCAGTAATGGATTCAGGCTGTGACACTTGTCTTTTAAAAGTCACACCACAATTAGTAGATGCAGGATGCATTGTTATTTTTCTGCACAGTGTCACACTCCTTGCCTCTGTGACAACCTTCATTTCCTTCTAGGCAAATGGAAGCCCAGTAGCCCGAGCCTCAGGAAGTTGTTAAAGCAATTAAAGGCTTCTCTCTCTCGGCACATTGCATGGTTACCATAGTATCCTCTGCCTCCAAGTCTTTACTGATGATGTCAGTATGCATACAGGGGCTATTCACAGCATCTACGTGAAGATGATTCAGCCCTTGCAGAAGATCATAAGCATCTCTCGATATGCTCTATTATCTACTATCATTTTAAGAATTCATGAGACTGGAAGGTAAGAGGCTTTTGCTTCATATTTAATAATTTTTATGTATCCTTATATTGTAAGGTGTCAGACTTGGTTTTTTTTATCCACTGTTGCATCGTTCACTAAATGCATAATGCATGAACCAATTGCATAGTTTGCGTAATTTAAACTTGGCAAAGTCTAGCTAATCTTCGACAACATGAAAAAAAGGCAAACTAAAAATTCCTGACATTAAAAACTGATTTATTAAGTAATGGGACGTTTTTTTACTAATTAAAATTTCCAAAGCTTATTTTTGTTATTATTCATAAGAAGAGAACACAAATTATGTAACTGGAGCATTACCTAAGAGAAAAATGCTCAGGTTTGTGTGTGTGTGTTTGTTTTTTCTGATCGAAACAAACTAGCAACAACAAAAATTAACCCCCACTTACCTTTTCTTTTTTTTCTTCTTTCTGTGGATAGTATAACAGTGAATGAACATACTCTCATGCAACTATTCTGCATGTGATTTTGTTTGTATAAGGAAACGTGAGTTCATATTGAAATCTACTGTTATTCTTTAAGAAAGCAGAGGCTTTGTTTATCTTGAATAGTGGAAAAACATAATAAAACACTGAAGGAACTGGTTTTATGAGAAACTCAGAGGACTTCTGCACATTTTGGCCTTGCAGCCTAGGTTTATTAGTAAGCTTGAAATGCTAAACTCTTAACTGTTTCACAGCTGGAATTTTTTTCCTTCTCCCAGTCCACTTTCTGCATTGCTTTAGATTACCTTTGTTGCAAATAGCCATGCCCGGTACATAGGGTGTCTGCTTCTGTCTTTTACCAAAAAAACACCCACAAGAAGAAAATGCCCCAAAACAAAATAAAAAGTCCAAACCTGCAGTAGCTAAGCTGCAGAACTATGAATGTCCTGTTTTAAGTCTTTTGATGCCTTAATTTGGGCTTTATTGTATTTTGATTTCTCCACCCTGAAAACTGTGGGGTTTTGCTTATAAAATACTTGAAAGTAGAATAATTTTGGGACGGGGGTGGGGAATGGGGTAAAGAACTATTAGTGTAAATGGAAACAAGTTTGTGAAAAGGGGGTTTGGTATTGCAGGAAGTTCTACATTAAGGTGGTATGTTTTGTACAAGCTCACCAATTTACCTGTCTGCCCCTGCTGCCTATTGAGTATATGGTATGCAAATATTATGTATATATTAAGTATACTGTATGCAAAAGTACTCTACCTGTTTTGTTTTATGTTTTCTGACCATAATGTCTGTTGGTTTATTTAGACACTTAGTCTTTTTTGGGAATGGGGTCCTCTCTTGACAGTTCTTAAGCTAAGTGCTTAGCATGCACTGACTAATAAGACACTTAGCCAGTCTAAATCTACACACAACATGAGATGTGGAAATACTATTAATCACAATAGATATGTTGCATTAGTAGGATGAGGAAGACTGTCTAGTGACATTATTATGTTAGGTTTTTGGAATATTTTTAAGTCCATGTAGACTGAAGATTTTTTGCTTTCTGGTACAAAGATACATTTGCTATTATTTTCTCTACTTGACTGCCTAGCTATTAGTTTGGATGTTAATGTATAGAAGAAGAATATTTTAGGTGAACTGAAGAAGCCAACTCCCATTCCAATGCTGATATCTGTTAACTTTCATATTTGATACTTTAAAAAATACATATTTACTTACTAAACACAATCTCATATTGGCCACAGTGTACTCATTTCTTTTATGGCTTTAGGTGCCATGCATGTTTTCTGATTTAATTGGCAAGTTTACCTAACAAATAAGGACAAAAAGATGCATAAAATGTTCAGGAATAGAATATGAGGAGCAGTTGAGGGATCTGGGGCTGTTAGGCTGGAGAAAAGGAGGCTGAGGGAAGACCTTATCGCTGTCTACAACTACCTGAAAGGAGGTTGTAGCATGGAGGGTGTTGGTCTCTTCTGCCAAGTAGCAAGTGATAGGACAAGAGGAAATGGTCTCAAGTTGCGCCAGGGGAAGTTTAGATTGGATATTGGGAAAAAATTATTGACAGAAAGGGTTGTCAGGCTTTGGAACAGGCTGCCCAGGGAAGATTTCACATTCAAATGATTTGTTACAGAAACAAGACTTCTGTTTGTTCTTCTACTATAATCCTATAAGGTCATTTATAGAGGTGCATATTTGGGTGTACTCTGTATTGTAATACTTGCACAGCTACTTGAGATCTTCTGTTATAGTGGTGTCATTAATTGGCATGTTTTCTCCATTCTGAGGAGGAAGCAAGCAGGATTATGCTGGGACTGAGGGAAAGGGTAAAGACTACTTTAAAAAAAAAAACGTGTTTTTTTCAAGTCTGTAATACTGGCCATACAGAAGGACGTTACAGAATTAGAGGGAGTTTCAAAGGCATATTGAGAATGAAGAGATGGGCATAATGACCTTTTAAAAATGGACTAAAGGAGAAGTTGTTAAAGGAAAAAAAAAAAAGAACAGGGTAAATTGGAAACTCTGTTTCTACTATATAGCAAGACAAGAAGATTATGTAAGCTGATGCTAATAAAGTTTGATGTTAAGTCAGTTCGGTGTCTGGCTACTGCCGAAAAGAATAGTCTTGCTTTTTCTTCCTTGGCCTCACTCTCCTGGTGCTCATCTCTCCCTACAGCAGTCATAGCGTGAATTCATCGAGCTGGCTGATGCAACTGAAACCTCATCTGTAGCAAAACCAAATTAGAGATATGAACCTATTCCACTTGAAGCTGTGGACTCACAAAGTCTGTCACAGTAGAGAAGACAGGATCAACTGCCCCACGGAGCATGAGCTCTGAGCACACCCCGCTTTACTTGCTTAGTCAAAAAGTTGAGCCATACCCTAAAAATGTGGTGGGGCTTTATGGTCTTCTAAATTTCTCCATTCAAATGCAGCTGTGACACAGAAGAGACAATTGACACAGGAGGTTTTAATTAATTGATTTAGTTTATTTAAATGGACAGTTTCTGAATGTTTCTGAAATGTCTCTAAAATTTATGCAAGTTAATATTCAGATAGAAATCTTAGAGAAATTTCTGACCTTGTTTGAACATGGAGAGGTAGGCGGTGGGTAGTATCCCAAATTAGGGACTCAAAGGAGGGGTACACCCTGTCCTTGGACCTTCCCAGAGCTGTCCCAGCAGAGACTCAGCTCCAGTGTCCAGCTCTGAAACCCATCAACGTGAATCAACATAATTTGCTTCCTGTCTCTTGTGACATTATTTGTACGTCTGTATGTGGAATGGGGAGATGAAGGCCTTGCAGCTTGCATTTTAGTCAACAGGAGAAAAATTGTGCCCTAATCTTGCTAAGATTTGCAGACAGGATGTATGTAATATTCTTAGTCTTGTCAAAATAAATGAAATTACTTAGAGGTAAGCACTCACATAATTCTGTAAGATTGAATTCTTTAATCAGGAGGGCTACAAATGGAGAAAAAAGAAAAATCCATATGCAACACTTGTGTGTCTTGTCTTTTTTTCTTTTTGCATTATTCCAAAAATGTCCCTTCTTCTATGCCCCTGAGACACAAAATTTCCCCTCTAGCTGCATGAAAATGAAGAACAATCTGCATAAAATTCTTTTAACTGGCTTTAAGTGCCTTTGTTTTGTCTGGAACCATGTGTACATCTTTGTCTCAATGTGTGTAACAAAACAATAAAACAGGCAGAACTGGTAGTTAGAACTGGTATGCTCCTGAATGTTCTCCTGAACGCTCCTAAAGTTCTAGGGGTTTTATAAGTACTTCCAGTCCATATTGACTGGTAACCTGTTCTCATTCCACTAGTGCATTTATTTCCAAAATTATATTCTCCTGTTGTAGAAAAATTGTAAAGGCAAACATAAAACAAAAATAATACTGTAGTAAGACAAACAGCTTTCTGTAGAGCTTGTGTTACCCTCAACTGGCTGTTTTGTGTTTGCCTTCTTTATGTACATTTAGCTTGTTCTGCATGCCGGGGCAGGGGAGGTGTGTAGGACTTAACTGATTTATTTATTTATTTAGGATTTAATTTGGGGCTTGTATAGTTCTTATTTTTTGGTTTTCAAGCTCCCTCTTCCATACATCCCAGGTTGCAGTATTGCGGTTTTGTTTGTTGTTTTTGTTTTGTTTTGCTTTGTTTTTTCCTGAATAAAAATCAAAATTATGAAGTGACACAATTATTTTGGCTGCTTGTTCTCAATCTTTTGACTATTTAACCTCAGAATAGAAGCAGTGCTGTGCATCTAGCAGAGGCATTAATTTACGATTTGATTAAGTACCAATGTTCCTGCAGTTCTATCATGTACCTCAGAGAGGTGGTAGATGAGGGGTTTTTTTTGGTTTGTTTGTTTGTTGGGTTTTTTTAATAGTGATATTCTTTTCAATGCACTAGAATTAATATCAAGGTAAAAGGATTTCATTTGGAGGTGCTGCAAGAACCTTGGCTGACAATAAACTATAGAATCATAGAATCGTTTTGGATGGAAAAGACCTTTGAGATCGAGTCTAACTGTTAAGCTAGCACTGCCAAGTCCACCTACAAGCCGTGTTCTTAAAAACCTCATCTATGCATCTTTTAAGCACCTTCAGGGATGGTGACTCCACCACTTCTGTGGGCAGACTGTTCCAATGCCTGACAACCCTCTCTGTGAAGAAGTTTTTCCCAATATCCAATCTAAACCTCCTTGGTGCAAAGTTTGGTTTTGTCTAGTAAGGCTGCCCAGTAACCTTTAGAGGCTGGTGAACCTTTCACTAAAGACAATAAATGAAGGGATTACGGTTCTCCCTTCCCACCAGTATTGTCCTTGCAGGGTAGTACACCATGAGGTGCTTGCAAAGGACACTTCAACTCATTAATTTGTGGTCATCTCTCCTCTCTCTCCACATGCACACACTCACTCCTTCACACTCGCAACAAATTATGTTGACTTGAGACAGTGAATTATGTCGACTTAAGTGAAAACTGCACAGTTTATACTGGGGATGAGTTTGATTTTCATTTTTCTGAATGTAAATCTGTGATTTACAATGGAAAAGAATGGGAGTCAGAAGCGAGCTTTAAGTTCAGAACTAAACCAGACCATCTTGCTTTCTAAAGAAATGAAACAGACTAGGACCTCTCTGCAGGATTTCCATGTCTGACTTCCATTACATATTGAGCAATCCCAGTAGCTTTTTTTCTTTAGAGTTGTGTGGCAGAATTAAGCTGATGAATCTTTTTACTTGATGGTATGTAAAGAGTCTCTTACCAACTGTTTGTGTCCTTAAAACACACCTGAAAGAAGTTCTGGTGCATGAGGACCACAAGGGATTAGTCACTCTTGTTACTTAAATGCTTCAGCCACAGAGAAATACTGCTGATGGGCTAGTGAAGAGGAATCAGATTGCTACAATGAAAACAGTACTACCTTTTTTTTTTTTTTTTTTGGAGCGGGGAGTAAAATTAAAAATGTAACATAACATGAAGGTATCACAGAATCACAGAATGTTAGGGATTGGAAGGGACCTCGAAAGATCATCTAGTCCAATCCCCCTGCCAGAGCAGGAACACCTAGGTGAGGTTACGCAGGAAGGCATCCAGGCGGGTTTTGAATGTCTCCAGAGAAGGAGACTCCACAGCCTCCCTGGGCAGCCTGTTCCAGTGTTCCGTCACCCTCACTGAGAAGAAGTTTCTTCTCACATTTAAGTGGAACCTCTTGTGTTCCAGCTTGAACCCATTACCCCTTGTCTTACTGTTGGTTGTCACCGAGAAGAGCCTGGCTCCATCCTCGCGACACCCACCCTTTATATATTTATAAACATTGATGAGGTCACCCCTCAGTCTCCTCTTCTCCAAGCTAAAGAGACCCAGCTCCCTCAGCCTTTCCTCATAAGGGAGATGCTCCACTCCCTTCATCATCTTTGTGGCCCTGTGCTGGACTCTCTCCAGCAGTTCTTCCTTCTTGAACTGAGGGGCCCAGAACTGGACACAAGATTCCAGATGAGGTCTCACCAGGGCAGAGTAGAAGGGAAGGAGAACCTCTCTTGACCTACTAACCACCCCCCTTCTAATACACCCCAGGATGCCATTGGCCTTCTTGGCCACAAGGGCACAGTGCTGGCTCATGGTCATCCTGCTGTCCACCAGGACCCCCAGGTCCCTTTCCCCTACACTGCTCTCTGACAGGTTGTTCCCTAACCTATACTGGAACCTGGGGTTGTTCCTGCCCAGATGTAAGACTCTACGTTTTCCCTTGTTATATTCCATTAAATTTTTCCCTGCCCAACTCTCTAGCCTGTCCAGATCTCACTGGATGGCAGCACAGCCTTCTGGCTTGTCAGCCACTCCTCCCAGCTTGCTGTCATCAGCAAACTTGCTGATAGTACACTCAATTCCCTCATCCAAGTCATTGATGAATATATTGAATAGTCTTGGTCCCAGTACTGACCCTTGAGGCACTCCATTAGATACAGGCCACCAACCAGACTCTGCCCCATTGACCACGACTCTCTGGCTTCTTTCCTTCAGCCAGTTTGCGGTCCACCTCGCTACCCCATCATCCAGTCCACACTTCCTCAGTTTAGCAGTGAGGATGCCGTGGGAGACGGTGTCAAATGCTTTACTGAAGTCAAGGTAGACCACATCCACCACTCTGCCATCGTCAGTCCACCTTGTTACGTCTTCATAAAAGGCTATGAGGTTGGTCAAACACGACTTCCCCTTGGTGAAGCCCCGTTGACTGTCCCTAATGACCCTCTTATCCTTGATATGTCTTAAGATGGCACCAAGGATAAGGTATTCCATCACTTTCCCAGGGATGGAGGTGAGGCTGACTGGTCTATAGCTACCCGGGTCCTCCTTCTTGCCGTTTTTGAAGACCGGAGTGACATTTGCTTTCCTCCAGTCCTCAGGCACCTCTCCCGTTTCCCAAGACTTGGCAAAGATGATGGTGAATGGTCCAGCAATGACTTCAGCCAGCTCCCTCAGCACCCGCGGGTGCATCCCATCTGGACTCATGGATTTATAGATGTCCAGATTGCTTAACTGGTCCCTAACCCAGTCCTCATCAATTAAGACAAACTCTTCCATAGTCCTGCCTTCCTCTGGGGCCTCAGGGGTATGGGGCTCCTCAGGACAGCTTCCGGCAGAGTAGACAGAGACAAAGAAGGCATTCGGTAGCTCTGCCTTCTCTGTATCTTCTGTCACCAGGGCACCCACCCCATTCATCAGTGGGCCTACATTGCCTCTGGTGTTAGTTTTATCTGTTAGTTTTGAGGGCTTTCACTTTATCGGTAAAGACATCCATGAAAAGAGGGTTGTAGTTTATTCTGTAGTGCCTTCTTTCAATGTTCCTCTTAAAGAAGAGTTGTGGATTTGAAGGGCAGGAGAGGAGCAAGTTGTTCAGAAAAGTAGTGTAGAATTTCAGTATTGTAGGGACTTGATGTTTAAAGTGAGCTTTACAGTCAATAAGAAGGAATGTGACAATACAAAGTTTCTTTGAGGTTCCCCTAGACTACCCTAATGTAGATCTGAAGAGCTGTGAATTACTTAATTTAGTAGTATGTCATCCTTCCCTCTCCTGCTTGGAAGGACCTTCCCTGGAAACAGGGATGCCTCAGGGATTCCTTGGCAAAGAACTCAGAGGTTGTCCTCGCTGCCACCTCACAGTAATCGCTGCTACAGAACCTTTGGATGTGACAACTATTTAGTGAGTGACCAGAGCAGTGTGGGGTGCTTTTTTATGCACTCCGCGCCCCCCCCTCTGCCCCTTCTTGCTTGTTTTTTTCCTTTCCTCCCATGCAGCTGAATTTACTAAATAATCCTGAAACAATCAGTTTGGCTGAGTTCGAATTTACATCAGTGCAGATTTGCGGAACTGCTAATAATTGTAGCTGTTCCCTCTTCTAAATTGGCCAGTTTCTTAAGGAGCACTGGGCTCACAGAGGAGGTAGAAGGGTGATTTTGTCTCATTGTCATCCGCAATCCTCAAAGTATCCTCAAAGAAAGACAGGAGAACCCAAACAGCTAAACATGCCATCAGTTCTATAACAGACAAAAGGGGAGAAAGATATTTAGTCCCTAACTTGTGATTTCAGGAAATTGCAGAAATAAGGCTGATTTCATGTGTGTTTCTGTTAAATAGCAAATTATGTGTCCTGAGAGATGAGAGATGTAGGGTCACCATACTTGGGGCAGAAAGTGATACTTAGCAATTTATTTTGTTTGTTTGGGAAAAACTTTAGTTTGATTTGATGCAAAACTGTCTTTTTTCAATTCATCAGCCTAAAAAAAATCTTAAAGCAATTCTGGTCATGAGATTGAATGAGGTTTTACAAATCTATACCCTTTGAAGGAATTACGTACGCAGTGTGTGTTTTATTTTACTTGTTGGTTACAGTAGCTCACCAGTAATAGAAGTTACCATGTAAAAAAGCTCACTAGTAATAGAAGTTACCATGTAAAAATTATGCACAGTAAGTATTGTATTCCTGTTTTTCTGTGATTAAAATGTGATATCGTAACAAGAAGATGCTGTATCTATCACTCTTGACTCCAATATAAGCTTTTAGAAGTGTCCCATTTACTTGTGGCATATATTGCCTCTGGTGAGCTTTACTGAGAGCAGCGTGACTTTATAAGAACTGGTGTGATGGTTTGTTGTGAACAGTGCTCCAGTAGGGGTGGACTTGATTTTAGCTCTTGGCTTGGTCCCAAAATGCGTTGTGTGACGTTGTGTTTTAGTTCCTAGTCCATGTAGTGAATTAGCTGCTTCCTTGTATCATCGAAGCATTAGGAATAGAATTTAGTAACACTTGTTAATTAGTCTCTTAGATATATACCTGTTGAGATGGTCACATATATACAGAAGTACGAGAAGAATCAGCTTTTGTGTGATTTTTGTCATACTCTTGATCCTCTGTATGCTTTAGAAATGATTTTGTGACTCAGTAGCATAGTATCATTTTTTTTCTTAGTTTTGTTTGCTCTTTCAGTGGTCCATAATATGTGTGCTTTACTTTTTGAGTGGGATTGAATATTGTGCAGTTGTTTGTGTTACGTTGAATTTAATAGAAGTAGGTTATATCTTTTATCTTTTTTTGTCATGTTTGTGTGGGACAACGGTATGGAATTCTTCAGTGTTAATGTAGTAGCCTTAAAAGCTTTATGCTGGATTTCAAAGAAGAGTGCTGCAAACATGAAAAGGAAAACAAGTACCCAAACATAATATAATCTTCTGTACTTGAGTGCAGACTATAAGCCTGAAACTTGTGTTTTTATTTTATGAATGAATGAGAGTTTACTTATGTAGATACTTTCAACATACGCTTTAAAAGAAAACTTCTTTACAGGAAGCTGTTAAACTTTTATCTATATTTCAATATTTTAAACTTTTTCTCTGCAAACAGTACAAAACGGCTGCTCATTGGTAACATGATCTGGTTAAGAGTTTATCTTTTGACATTACAAAATCGTGGAGCCTTTGAAGGTATAATGAATGGTTTTGCTGTAGTAATTCAAACAGAGGTGGAGCTTATAGCTGACGTGTATTTGAGTGGCAGTCAGTGTTACTTGGTGCTGGACATGAGCACCATCTGTCTCCAGCCTGATTGAAACAGTGTTCTCAGGAGAAGTTTCTGTGATTATAATGAGGTAGTTTTAAATTCTCTGCTTAGCAAAATATCTGTCTCCTGCCCAAAGATAATTGGAAAATAAATCTACACTCTCTACACAGAAATTTTAGGGTTGTAGTATTTATTACAGTGACAATTATTAGTGATGTCATTGGTCAGTAACTTTTTTTGAACATTTAGTGTCCACTGTTTCATCTAGTAAATGGAGACTTTGTAATACAATGAAATAGCAGTGACAATGTTTCAAATTTTAGGCAGCACCATGGATTACTTTTTGCAGATTTTATTTTAAGAAATTTGGTTTGCAGATAACATATTGTAAAATTCAGAATTTATCTACATAAGGGAACATTTCTAGGTTTTTGAGATAATACAAGATCAAGTTTAGATTGATGAAAAACTCTGTATAAACATTTACTTGGGTTTGTGATGTATGGCTTTTTTGTTTTGTTTTTCCATCAGAGAACTGTCTTAATTGCCTTTAAACTTATCCCTTGTTAGTTTTCTTCTTAATCTCTCATGTAGTCAAATCTCATTGTATTTTATTATGTAATATAAAAATCTTTCTGTCCCTTTTGTGCTTTCCTGGACATCTGTAAAAACAGTATTAAGTAGAAACAAATCAGTCACATCTATTAGAGCTGGCAGCCTGCGAGAGAAGATCAAAGACAATGATGAAGTCTTCATGCTTTTCATTTCAAGCGAATACTGAAGTAACTCTGAAGTACAACGTTTTAAACTTCAAAAGCAACCATTTCCATGCTGATCAAGGCAGACACAAATAGGTGTTGTATGCAAAGGTTCAAACAGTTGGGCTGCAGTTTCCCCATTTGAAATGCAGTTAGTTTTACAGGTTTCAGCTTATACGTAGGAGCAGACCGCTATTGGGGCTGGGAAGCCAGAACTGTTTTGTCAAGACAGCTTGATTTTCCCAACTTAGAGCGTGTTCATGGCCATCAGAAGCTGTGGAAATTAAAGCAGTTTTTACTGTTACTACTTTTCTTTCTTAGAGTGTGGTACAATTTTCAAAATGGGCTGCAAAATGGGCTACTTAAAATAGTAACTGGGAAAAGCCTTCACCCTGCCCTATAAAGATTAGGTGTTGTCTAAAAATTGCTGCTTGCATTAATTTGGGCTTGTTGAGTCTGCTGACAGATAGATTGCATTCTTTAGATGTGATCTATGTTTTCTGGTTTCAATCAGCACAAAGCTGCTTAATTTTACTGCCCTGCTGGAGTTTATCTCTCTCCTGTGCTGCCAGGGTAGGTCAAGAGCCCTATGCAAAATCAGGAAGGGACTTCCCTAAGTTTCTACAAAATGCTACTTAAAAACAAACAAACAAACAACAACCAAAAAAACCCCTTTTCAGTGAATTCAGCTAGCTGTTATAAGGATGAAGATGTTGGGTATTTTGGAGGTGCCATAAACAAAAAAGCATTTAGTTTATTATGGGTGAAGTACAACAGGGTATGGGAAAAAAAAATCTGTGATTTCTGACTTTTAATGGGAGTAGTTTAGCTATCAGTGAAATACAATTTTGAAAATGTTCTGGAAAGATTGTTTCGAACAAGAAAACAACTTTTTTTGGTTATATTTTAGAAAGGAGTTTTTGCATCAGTTGTATAATAGATATACTTTTATACATAACTGGATGATTTGCTTTATAAATCCACTTTTTTTGAAAAGAAAATGGTCGGATTTTAATTTGTCAGTTTATTTTATGGGTGTTATTATTTACTTTTCCAGTTCTTAGTTTGTACAACATAATGACTGACAAAACTGCAGTTAAGGCTGCTACTGATTGCCTGGTTTCCCACTATGTCTGATAATGGATTTTTATGACTACTTTGCTTCCTGTCTTTAAAACCAGCAAATGCTTAACAGGAAAGCAAACTCAGATGAACTTTCAGAGCAGTATCTTGGAAGGGCAGTTGTATTAGGTATCTTTTTGCTTAACTTTCTGAAACTGGTTTGTAGAAAGCATATGGTGCAAAGGTGCTTCAGTGTCAGTCTGTTCTCTTCAGCTTGTCAGTGGTAGCTGCTGAAGCCACTGCAAAGCTGTCAGGATGTTTGCTACTGCCAGTATTGAAGTAAAAGAGAGCAGTACTGGCTTTTATTGGTGCAGTGTTACATGTAGCTTGTATTAACATAGCCACATTGTTGTGGGTTAGTTTGTTGGGGTTTGTTTTTGTTTTTGTCCCTCCAAAGCATCACAATGATGGTCAAATTATATCAGGCCTCTCTGACTGCTGAATAACTTAAGAATATAGAAAATGTTTTTCTTTGCAGCTTAATGCAGAATCTGCTTTTATTGTCTTTGGCCAAAGTGCAATGCCAAGGCTCACAAATCAGTTGTTTTGTCATCTAATGCATTTGATACAAAACACCTATGAAAGTACTGGATAGTAATTAGAGGTTAAATAGAACTGCCTATTTTAAAACCTCAGCGGCGATTTCTTCGAAAGTATTAAAATCTGTTAAAACTGTTTGAAAACAAATTTGAGATGACTTAGCTGCTAATCGTGAGTTTCTGGAAAGTTCTTTCATGCAGTAGGTATGTGGCAAAGAAATGAAGATCACCTTCCATCCAGCAGTAGTGTTAAAAATGCATGACGAGGACATACAGCTGAACAGCCAGAATTAGGGTTTTTTCTATGCCACCTTTATTCTGCCTACGTTTTTCCTCTGTGCTGCCCATCTCCTTCACTTCTGTAGAAGTTAAGCTCTGTTAGCAGCTGTCTCCTTATTTAATTGCTTTTAAAAGGAGCACGGAGCCACAGTAAAGAATAAAGCAGTCCGTGGCCTCTCTGAAACATCTCATTGCAGGCATAATAGTAACACTGGTTCCTGCTGCTTCAAAATTGTTTCATTCCACTTGGTCCAAACAGTTTGTTATACTGATATAAGGTTGTCTGTTAGGAAACTATAGCTATGTGACACATTGTGAGATTTCGTTGATGTGTTTTGTACAGTTACATCACTAATAAATCAAGCCTTTATCTGTGACTGAAATCCCATGCAAATCTAGTGCAACTGTGCAGCTTGGGCTCCTGGCAGCCTGCTGCAGTTCATTTTGTGGAGCTTGCATGCACTGCTGTGCAGTTACAAAAAGAGCTTTATTGCTTCTGTTGCTTCATGTACCTTAGGTAGAGGAAGCAAGCAGTGCATACAGGACCAAATTGGGAGTTAAACTTCTAGGTGTGCTATGATGAGTCTACTCAGGTTGTGGCACTATGAAATTGAACAGTAAGGATGGTTGTTTTTCTCCGTGAGTGAGTACTAATTTCATTTACTGTTCCTGCATAATTCCTCAAGGAATAAATAAGGTGTTCAAACTTTAATGCAATTAATTTTCCACCAGTAGCTTTCTTCATTTGTGTAGCTGGCTTCAACAGAAAGCTAACATCACTGTTTTGGTTAATGCAATCACTTCGGTCACATTGTGGAGGTAGGAGGTTTTGGAACCAACACTTCTCTGCATAGCATACACCACACCTCAAAGAAAAAGTAGTGTGCATTAGTTTAGTTTTTGTAAAGCAATGACCCAGTTGATGGTTACTTGCTACACATTTTTTTAAACACCATATAGAATTTAATGATCTTGCAATTCTACTTGTTTGTTTGCAGGTTAGGATACCAAAACATGTCTGGGTGGTTTGTTTGGGGGATGTTTCTTTGTGTTTTGTTTTGTTGTTGTTGTTGTTTTGTTTTGGGTTTTTTTGTGTGGGTGTAGTTTAGTTTTGGTTTTTTCTTTTGTTTTTGTTCAATATTTTTAAACTGGCAGCTTCAGCTTCATATTTTTAAGGTGGCTCTTAATTTCACAGCTATAACAGAATCTATCTACTTAAGACTCCATAAACCTTACTAAAATTCTTCTTAATCTTTTTTTGTTTAATAGTGATGTATAGTGGTTGCGGGATGCAATAAAATTTTAAGGATAGTCCTGTGCAAAAAGAAGAGCTTAGGTTATTCATTAGCAGGAGAGTGCTGGCAAGATTAGAACATTTAGTTGCTACATGCTAGAAAGCTGAAAAATTCCAACAAATTCCACCAGGTAGCCATTGGATACAATATGTAACAAGTTTCCATAAACTGATGTACCATACCCCAGTGTCTGTGCAGATGACTCCTTGAAGGAGATGCTGTTGGCAGTCCCTAGGCTCAGAGACAGGCATGGCAATATCTTAGGCTGAGTGTGGGAAGGAAGAGGCATAATATAGGAAAAAGTTACTTGGTCTTTAAGAGGTAATGGCCATTTTTTCCCCATTCCCTTCAGTATTTTGACCAACAGTATTACCTTGTTAATAAATAGTTTTATTTCGTCATATAAACATCATACATAAACATCTCCTAAACTTATCTGTTATACAGGTGCACAAGAAAAGTTGACTATCAGATTTTCTGAGGAGATGCCAACCAGTTACAAAGTGTTTGAACTGCCTTGACGTATTATCTGAATTATCTGAAAAAAACCAGCACTAACATGTTTTATAAAGACCTACTAAAGTGCTGTGGTTAGCTCTTTTATCAGGTGGTAGATGTGGCGTCTTTGCTGATGATATAGCACCATTTCTCCCTTGAAGGCTTTAGCTAGGTATGATATAGAACCAATGCTCTGTGATAATTCTGTATGCCTCACAAACAATGTGACTTTAAATAAACCGTTACATAACCATACAAAGATGTTACCAAAGGCTATTGGGAGTGCTTACTGGGCAGGGGCGAGTAGCTGTTACTGTAATGCAGCTTTGAGAAGAGAAAATTGACTATGGGTTCTCAAGCCTAAGTTTCAGAATGTATATATCTAAAATCAGTACTCTTATTTTTAGTTCACAAACAGTTTGAATCATTGGATACATTGGATACAAAGTGTAGTTTAGACTGCGGAGTTTCAATGGTGAGGTATCCCATGTTCCGGTTTCCAACTTCCCCTCTAGTATCTCTGGCACATATTGGTACTTCGTCATCACACAGCAGTTCCCACTCAAACTTTCCTTTGTTAGCTTAAAACATCTAAGTTCAAGTTTGCCATGGCACTGGTGGATCCTCTAGACAGAAGACAGAAGAAACCGAACCTTGATCCTCGCGGCGCTGTGGGTGCCACCCTCTTAAACAGACATGTTGTGCATCACCGTACCAGGTTACATCTTGATGCAAAGACAGATGTCTCTAACATTACAAAAAACTTTGACAAGAAGATGATTTGGAAGGCAGTCTAAAAGCCAGGTTTGTCATCTCGATTTTTGTGAAAATGAGGTTTTACAGCTTTCATTGAGAGCTAGGCAAGATAATTCTGCTTATGATGCGATGTATAAAATAGAACAGCTTTAGAGATGCTACCAAAACCCTACCAAAAGTGCTCTGAATAACAAAAGTGTTGATATTATCCCTTCCCACTACTGAAGTCTGAATCGAAAGATAAAAGCCTACATCTGGAGGTTAAGGGAAGATGGAAATACAAAGCAAAAGTGTTTGAGTCACTGAGGGTGTCATCTCTGATGAGAGGAAACAGCTGTATTTGGAAAAGAGCTGCACATTGTCAGACCTGCAGTCCTATCTTGTGGAAGAGTCGGAAAGTAGTCCTTGCATAAAAAGAGGGAAAAAAAGCATAGGATGCAATTTGAACCTGGGGAAAACACAGTTATCTTTTCCTGCTGGTGTGGAGGTTCTACTTTATGAATTATGGCCTCATTCCCAATACTTAAAATGACTTGATTCAAGCTGAAAAAGGCCATGCCAATTACATTGTTTAATGTTGAATTACTGTCTTTTTTTTTTTCTTCATCTGGTCACCTGGTTTCCATCATTAGCATGGTTCTTGGTCTTCACCTCATTACGCTGTGTTCTTTAGTACTGTGATTTCAAGCCTGTATTGCCAGCAGCAACTCAGGTAAAAGGGATAGATTTATGGTATGTTTGTAACTGAAATCACAAATTTAGTTTGAAAGGGCGGGTAAGCACTGTACTTCAAGGTGAGTTTGGCATATGTTCTTTGTTCCCTGCCAAGCTGTATGTCTTGCCTCTGTACAGGTGGAACTAATGTGTAATACTGAAGACTTTTTCCCTTACCATTACAGTTGTTTAGTCTCTCCAGTGTCTATTGGCTAGCTGGAGCAGTCGAACTTTTGAAACACTATTGCAACTACCACCTTATTTTTATTTACACCAATTTTATTAGTCGGTGTAATAACCTGCCTTATAGCAAGCTGTCAATTAAAGTAATCCATTGGAAAAATTGACGTTTTCTCCCTTGAGATAGTAATAGTGTTAAAAACTTAAACTGTTCTCAACAACCGTTGTACATACTGACCTTTCTTATAGTGTGCTTAAGTTTACTGATAGCTGACCCACTTCTCTATTATCACAAACTGAGCAAACTTTGTTGTAAAAAATTCTTGTCTTATTTCTTCACACATAAATACTTGTTGTTTTCTATTTTATCAATGGTTAAGGAGAACTTAAAATGTGACAATGAAATGTTTGTGTAAACAATTTTTAATGCTGACCTGAAAATTAATCTTCGAAATTTTTGTACTTTGCTCTCAGATCTCTTTTTTTCTGTCCGATTTCTTTCAACTTGTGCATCTCTGAAGTCTTTTGGGATTCAGTTTTTGAGACTCATCTTGAATAATTTACTTCTGAGTAAAAATGTGTGCCTGAAACTAGAAGTAACTTGTGATCAAAATCTGTAGTGTCTTGCTTAGCACTTAAGAGTTAAATGAAGGGGAAAAAAAAGGCTGTGACTAGCTCAATATGTAGTGTTCAATATTATTTTTTAATTGAGCATTTTGGAAAAATCTATAATGATTTTCTTATTTTCCTGCAAAGATGCATGTTCTTGTTCCAGGTGTAATAAAATGTAGGAAAACCAAATACTCTGTAGTTTACAGAGTAATAGACATGTAAACAATGCCGTAGCTAAAAAATATTATTTTCAAAAATCCTGTTCTTCATTTTTTTAAAGCTTTCCTACTGTTGTTTGTATACACCATGTAAGTGACTTTTATTTCTTCTCTCCTTGACCCACACCCCCCCATTGCCCCATAGCTTTCACACTCTGTCAGAAAAATCAGACCTATGGATTAGGGAACTGGGAGTGAGGGATTTGGGACTTGCTAAAGAAACAGATGATGTTGTGCTAGGAGGAGCTAAGATACTGCTTTGAAAAATGTTTATGTGGAGGTAGATGATCCTGTGTTGCATTTGGAAAAACTGCTAAGAGGCACTGCAATATGTAAGAAACCTTCCAATCGACTCTTTTTCCATTATCAAAAGTTCAGTAATATAACATTAATAAACATTAATATGTTAATTAAAAAGTGTTTCCATTTACTAGTCTAAAACTTTGTTTTTATTACAGATTTGTAAAGTTCACTAAACTAATGTGAAGATTCTAGTCAAAATACAAATGCGTAAATGAGTTTCTTCACAAATCTGATTCTGGAAGGACAGTCTGATCTCTGGTTTGTAGTTGTTTCATGCCACTGCATTAAAGTGAAACATTAAATTATATTCTTAGTTAAAATTAATTAAGAGTAACAATTTTATACCAATTTTTGACAGCAAAGTAGTTTTCTTAAATTTTAATTGAATTAGTGCCAAAACAGTTCTTCTTTATGGGAACTTGATTATTAAAACGCAAACCAGAAAAAAATGGTGTCTGTTATACTACAAACAAAAATAATTCCAACATTCCTGCAAACAAAGCTGTGTGCTTACCACTCGCTGATGGTTGTGTAGCTTGGATCGTGAGCAGGCTTCCAGTGCATATGCACATAAGTGCACCTTCTCATGAGTAATCCAACTGAGTTCACGCGATTAGACTTGTGCTCATGTGGACAAATCATGTCTCTGCTGATTTAGTCTCTAAAGGCTGTATTTTGAAGAGTATTCAGTATTCAATATGGCGATTGCCTTGGAGAATCAGGCATAAAGGAATTGTAAGCCTTTGTGAAACCTGGCTGGTTGTTATTTGTGCAAACAGCTGGTTAGTTTGAATAGTGGATTGTCAATCTTAAACGGTTCCTTTTTTTGCTAAGTGAAAAACTTGCACACGCAAAAAAAGGCATCTCATCTGTGAATAAGAAATGGTTGTGGTGCTTCATTGTTTTTTATAAGTCAGAATGGTGAGTCAGTGGTTTGGAGTAGCTCTGATAGCCTTTCATGGGTTGTGATTATTTTTTTATTTTTATTTTTAAAAGGCACGCAGTTGGTCTTAATCTTGGTAAAGTTTGTCCCTGTCATTTCTTGACAACCCCAGAAACATCGTGGATCTCATTGGTTCTTCTCTAGGACATGTGACCAGAAATGCTTGTCTTTTCCTTGTTTTCCAGTTTGGCCAGGAATTCATGTTCCGGCCATAACACCAGCGATTTCTGCCATGTCTAAAAATGCCTTGCATGTCAGATTAAGCTGATTTTTATGCAGGAGATTAAAAATTAATAGGACTGAAGACATTCAGACTGCAATCTGAAATAAACCTGTAAGTGATGAAGAAAAAAAAAAACCTCAGTGGTTTTCCTCTCAAAATTTTTTTTTTTCTAATTTAAACAGGCTAGACCTGCAAAATAGTGGAAGTAAATGTCCAGGCAAAGAAGTACTATCTTTCTTTCTGGCATTTATCAGACTGTGACACTGTCCTCACGATTCTGTTTAAAAAAAGAAAAAAAAAAAGGGGGTTGATTACTGCTTTCTAGGCAGATTGTAGTCTTCTCAAGGGAAAAGATGTTGATCGTGCTATTATATATGCATATAAAATATATGCACTGGCCATTTATTGTGTGCTGAACAATTTCAGCCTAAATATGTTGCTGCAAGGTAGACTTGTTATACAATTTGTAATTACTCTGTCATTTATTCCTCTTAAGTGTAAAGACTGTAACTTAAGTGTTGTGAGATAAATTTTATATGTATATATATATATATATATATATATAAAAAAATTTGTAAAGAGATTTCCGGAATTCAATTACTAGAGTAAATACTAAATACTCTTCTTATAATAATTTTCTTATTTCTAAACTTTTATTCTGTTTTACGAAAGATGCTGCTTTTTCAGTTTCGTTCATGGGACTGCTTTCTAGTTGTGTATTATTTGCCAATTTATTTGGACCATTAGGAACATAATATCTGAACACATGAAACAGCAGTAACTGTTGCTTTCGAGAATGTACCTTAGAAAATCTTCTGAAGGGTTTGAAGGAATTGATGAGGAATGGATGTGGGACAAAGGGCAGACTTTTACTAGAAGGTACAAAGCAGTTTCCCTGAGATGTGTTTTCTACTGGGGTTTTCACTGTCCAAAGTCTGCTCTGCGCTATAAAACCAAGATTCACTCACTTGCATTTAAAGAATTCTTCCGTGGTTTTGATTTCATTCCATATCTTTCAATGATCTTGACAAAAGACTGTTACAGGAGTTACATTGTCTGCAAGCAAATGATCTTCCCCTCACAACCTGCTTTTTTGAAGTATTTGGCCTTGAAACCTTTTAATCTGTGTTTTCCTAAAAGCCTAAGTTAACACTAATACCTGCTGTAAAAGTAAGCTTTTGTACATTGTGACCTTTCTAAATTACATAGAAATAGGGAAATTGTATTCTTACCTAAATTTCTTAAGTGTTTGATGTTTCACTGTTTCTCTTGGTGCTGTTGAATCTCTCTGGAGAGTTGAAAGTTTCTGGGGTCTGTCGTTGCAGTTGTTCAGATATTGTGTTCAAGTGTTCTTTGTTATCTGTCTCAATAAGCTTTTTGTTACTACTTCTAGAACTTGTCGGAATAGCAAAATAACTTGATACTGGCTACAATTAAAGGCTTTGAAAATCTGGAGCACAAGGGTTTTGTTTAAATTATTGCGATTTTTGAGAGATTGTAGGATTTCTCTTTGTGTCCAATTCTGGTAAAAGTCAGTCTTCTTTGAAGATACCCCTCTTTCTCTTTCTACCTAAGAGATTAGTTTATGGTTTATCATTTTGGATTAAGTTATTATTGCAGGATACACAGTAGAATATTGTTACATAAAATAGTACAAAGACTGGTAAAAGAACTTGAAAGTATAAGTTTCTGTCTTGCTACTTTTGTTCTGTATTTGATTACTGACGAAGGACAATAAAATATGACCGATTAGAGTGAACTATCCCAGGGAAACATAAAATGGACAAATGAAGATACATAATAAAAAATTGTTGTAGCCCATAAGCTGTATTGTGTAGGTTGTTCTTAACTCTGTTCCCTAAAATGAAATCTCTAAATAGAATGATATTAGGGAAAACTGTCATAGGTTTTTTGTTCAAGATCTGGCCTATAGCTGAAATGATAATTGAAAGGTGTTTACAGGCTTCCTAGTGATGTTTAATTTGTTGCCATCATCTATCATGTTGTCCTGTCCCCTGTTCCAGTAATGAATAAAATCCTGATAAATTCTGCATTTCTGAGTATTTTCTGGATCATTTGCTTCTTCCATAGGAGCTGTTACTTAACAAATGCCATTCAGAGCAGCGTAACGGCATAAATCATTTACATGGTGCTTAATGAAAGACTGTTTTGCTAAGACAAGTCATCAGTAAAAACAGCCTTTTAATTTCTGCCTTTTCAGAGAATCAAAATAATTACCTGACAGATGGAATAGGAGAAGAGATTTCTTTCTGAAGAAAAAGGCAAACAATGTAAAATCCATAAAATAATAAATAGTTTTAAAATTTTTTTTTTCTTTCAAAAATTGATTAAACTTCGCATTGAAGTACCTACCTACACATTTACCACCGTTGTAGTGTGGGGAGGTGGCAGAAAATCAGTTGCAGTGCTAATGTAGGTTCTCTAAGAATAGTCATGAACAATGAGACAAATACTTAGCCAGAGAACTGAGTCCTTTCTTTAAAACTCAGTGGGATTCACATGTACTCAGGTTAGGGAAAATAACCAATTTTTCTGTTCCTAATGGAGATTTCTTGTACATCTTAATTTATTTAAATTTTCAGTAAGCAGAAATTGTACTTTGGCAGCTAAGAAAGTCTAGTTGTGTCTCAGCACAGTCAAGTTTCTCTTGTCAGTTGCCTGCAGATTTAGCAAGAGAACTTCTGTAGTAAAATGCAAAGCTTAATTTTTTTTCCTTTCTAATATATAGGCTCAGAAGGGATTAAACCGGAATTCTTAGGTTCTATCCAAACTATGTATTCCAGAAACACTTTTCAACTAATTTGTTGAAATTAGTTAACCTGAGGACAAGCTAAGTCTTGTAATTAGTTTTCTTTTTATTTTTGAGTAGTTTAAGATTCTTCCTCACTCTTAAATCATGGCCATTGTGCAGGAGTCAGAAAACATAAAGCTTGAGAATTTTGTAGAGTGTTGTAGGAAGGGCAGTGTGATGGCCAGTTTTATACCCATGTCTGTCAGTGTATTGTGGAAAAGAGTGATAAACCAGTATTAAGCAAAGCTATCACTATTGCTTCTTGTACTGTGATTCTCACACGTTCTGTGCCAGACTCCTTTTAAAACACAAAAAAACACTTAGCAGAAATAAACTTAAAGCAAAAAAACCCACAAACAAATAAACTGAAAAAGTATATATATGTGATATGCCAATCTTTAAAATTACTGAACATACGTATGAGCCATGGCTGTTGTCAAATGTTCTACCTATAAGTTATTTTTTTTTTAATACCAGCCAAGATTTTCAGAATGAATAAAACTTCATGTTACTGATAAACAGGAGTAACCAGTATGTCAGAAAGCTTTTAAAATTGCATGTGTCATCCATCGTAGAAGTATGTGATAACTAATTGTTCAGATAGTTTGTTTTATTATGCTGAGGGAGAAGGTACTGTAGATTTTACACACATCTGCCATCTTACTCAACCTACTTTTGCTTGAGCAAATAAAAGAAGTAAAAGAAATGTGAAGTAAAGGTGTCCTCAAACATCACTAATGCTGGAGCCAAAATAGACAAGATTTACTGGAAAATCTTGGAGTCAAAAGTGCCCCTGCAGTTTGTGGAAATGCACATGGGAATATGCTCGTAAAATGTCCACTGAGTTAATTTAGTCCATTACTTTGACCGCCATGTATTGTCGTGGTCACTCAGGGCAGGAGAGGTGGTGTGTTCTACGGAGTTACTGGGCACCAAAGGCAGCTCAGGTGGGGTCACTGCTGCACTCGAACTGCCCTGTGTGAGGCTTGTGCTCCACTGGTTTGGGTGGTTCCTGCTATAGCACTTCTGATAACATACAACTCAAATCATGAGTTAAAACAACTAGAAGGTATAGCCATTACAATCTCTGTCCCTCAGCCAGGTTATAGGGTTTAACATTACCATGGACTCCTCTCTTTGCCACTAACCTGGTTAGCAATGAGGGGTTCCTGCTATAGTACTTCCTATAACATGCAACTCACATCATAGCTTACCAAAGGTATATCTGTTACACCCCTTGTCCATTTGGACCAGGCCATGGAGTTTAACATGGCAATGAACTCCTAGCTTTGCCCATGCTCCCATGCGGAGTACCTCCCATGGGATATAATCCTTCAAGAACTGGTCTAATGTGGCTCCTCTCCATGGGCTGCAGTCCTTCAGGAATGGACTGCTCCAGCACGGGTCCCCCCGTGTGGCCACATGTCCTGTCAGAAGCACTGCTCCTGCATGGTTACCTATCCATGGGCCACAGCTCCTGTCAGGAGTCTGCTCTGGTGTGCAGCTTCCTTCAGAGCACATTCACCGGCTCCAGTGTGGGGTCCGTTCTACTGACTTCTGCGGTGGGGTTGAATGTTTTTTATGAAGTAATAGATTGTATTGTGTTCTCAGCATTTATTTCTCACGTTGGTTTTGGTTTCTGCTTTTTTTCCTTTACGGTTTCTTTCCCAATGTGTTCTGTTTTTCTTCCATGTTCCCTTGTGAATTACTCTTATTTTTCCATAGGTAAACATGACTTCTAGCAAAGAAAATTGGGCTGCTTCTTGATTGTCCATCTATGTCCTATATACTCCACATATATAGACACTTTATAGAAAAACCTAGTGCCTAGCTCATCACAGGCAATTGTCTTCTACTTATCTTTTTACTTTTTAAATATCCGCTTAATATTAAGACTTGTTCTGCTGAAATGCTGGCCTATTTTATTGTGTTCAGTTACCTTAGTGTCAGCATTAATGTATTCTGTGATATTTAAAATCTACATCTTTCTAGAGGTGCTAGATTTCTAGCAATTTTTCGATATCTACAGAATTATTACTTTTACTTTCATGAATACTAGTTTTGAAAAAGCACAATGTTTAACTAGAAAAGTTTGTCTTAAAAAGGACAATGATAACTGAAAGTTCATTTATTGGCTTTTAGTATGAGTCTTCTTGCTCAATTGTTAACTAACACTAAATTGAATTAGATTCAATGACTTGGTTTTCATCTTCCACTCTTCTCATTATCTTTTCTTTAATTAAGGGTTGTTGTTATCTGAGCCATTTGGAACACGGAAAGATTACAACATTAGTTTTGTAATAAAGTCTAGCAAACTTCTTTTGAATTATTTTCATTAAAAGAATTTACTTGTGATTTTTGTGAGGCTATAATGCTTCAAATCTCACTTTAACTACATCACTTAGGCTGGATCTGTGGGATAATATTTCAGATTCTATGAATGGCTGTTAAAGGTATCCTGCTACATACAATTAAAGGAAAAAAAATGTTCTCTATATTTGGGGAGAAGGAAGGGGAATGTCAACAACCCTCTCCCATACATTTCTCTCAAATAAAATAGTCTGCTAGAAGACTGACCACTCATAACAAGACTGTAACATAACATAACTCCACTGATAACAAGCATTTTTCTTTTTTTTTCTAGGTCCCATACCTTCTGTAATTTAGTAAGGTTAACTTATTTTCAAAGTACATTCCCAAATAACAATGATACTGCTTTTCTTTATTGAAAATTGTTCCTTTTATCTTAACTGTCTAATGGTATGCCCCTTTTGAAGAAAATTTGTTTAGGTGGGTTTTTCTGCGGGGGGTGGAGTGTGTTGGGGCATTTCTTGGCTAGCGTCACACGCAAAACAGACTCAATTAATTTAATTTATTGCAAATTAAACAGAGTAGGATAATGAGAAATAAGAAAATATAAACACCTTCCCCTCATGCCTCCTTTCTTTCTAGGCTGTCCTTCACTACCAGTTCTTCTGTGTCATGACCCTAAGCAGTGCAGGAGAACGGGGTTGCGGTCAGTTCATAATGCATTCTCTGCCACCCTTTCCTCCTGATACTCTTCCCCTGCTCCAGCATGGGGTTCCTCCCATGAGATACAGTCTTCACAACCTTCTCCATTCCTCATCCTTCCCATGGGCTGCAGTTCTTCACAAACTGCTCCTGGAATTGACTGCTCCACTGTGCAACCCCCGTGGACTGTAGCTCCTGCCAGAAGCTTGCTTCTGCATTGGCTCCTCTCCATAGGCTGCAGCTCCTGCCAGGGGTCTGCTCCAGCGTGGGCTTTTAAGGAGTTGCAGCTTCTTTCAGAGCACACCCACCTGCCGTGGCCTCGGGTCCTCCACAGGCTACAGGTGGATCTCTGCTCCACTGTGGACCTCCATGGGCTGCAGGGAGACAACCTGCTTCACCATGGTCTTTCCATAGGCTGCAGAGGAATCTGCTCCAGCACCTCGAGCACGTCCTCCCCCTCATTCTTCACTGACTTTGGTGTCTGCAGAGTTGTTTCTCTCACATATTCTCACTCCCCTCTCCCAGATGCTATGCAGTGTTTTTTACCCTTTCTTCACTACGTTATCACAGAGGCACCACCAGCATCACTGATGGGCTCAGTTTTGGGCAGCAGCAGCTCGGTCTTGGAGCTGGCTGAATCTGGCTCTGTCCAACATGGAGGCAGCTTCTGGTGTCTTCTCACAGAAGCCACCCCTGCAGCCCCTCTGCTACCAAACCCTTGGCACATAAATACAAGGCATCATATTAACAAAGTTCTACACATTTTGACTGAAAAAGAGATATGGTGCTTTGCTCTTGTTTGAGTGGATAACTTGTACACAAAGAATTCAGGGAGCCTGATTTGAAGTTGTTAGTGCAGGAACACACAATTAATTCACAGTTCATATGTAATGTACAATTGAATTTAAATATTTCAGATGATCCCTCATTTGCTTTATCCTTCAGAGGCTAATCCTAACTCTGCAAAATATTCTTCCTGTAGTATTTTCTGGGTTTTGCATAATAAAGGGAAAACAAAGGGCATTTCAGTGAACCTTTATCCTTATTACGTTGTGCTACTGATAGTGATCTTGATATTAAAATGAAAGTGGAGGCTTCTTATGTGTTTTGTCTTTTAAGCAAGTAATTAGTACCATGCAACTTGTTCGTTTGTTCAGAATATGAAATTAGCAGTTTGTTAAGATGTCATCTTTTAATGAAAAATGTTGATCTTCCTTGAAAAGAGAATTTTACCTGTTTTAACGCTTGGTCAAAGCAAAAGGATTACAAGAGGATTTATTGTGAATAAAATGCTTTTCAAATGCTATTAAAATGCAGAATGGGAGAACTAACACGTATTGTCTTTGGTCTTCAGACTTCTGAAAAATGTCTGTGAGTGTGAGTCCCACAAGAAGAAAAGGAGGTTTTAAATTTTACTGTCTTAATAGGGAATGTTTCAAGCAGTTTGCTGAGCTTATATTTCACAATTATAAAAGATTTTATTATCAATTTAGTGATGATTATTGGATTAACAAATTGTGACCATTCTAAAAGATGATGGGGGGAAAAGAAAAAAATGCCTTTCATTCATAGACTTGCCAGAAAGGCATGCAACTTTCCTGATGTTTGACTACAGGATATTCTATCTGTGGATGTACAA
Organism: Caloenas nicobarica; assembly: GCF_036013445.1. Lineage (NCBI taxonomy): Eukaryota > Metazoa > Chordata > Aves > Columbiformes > Columbidae > Caloenas > Caloenas nicobarica. The sequence goes on along the minus strand of NC_088284.1, from coordinate 41,420,037 downwards.
GAATGAAAAATCAGGTTACAAAATGAATTTCTACTTGAAATCTTCTCATATTTTAGTAATGCAAACACATTGATATTAATATGAGCAGGAAAAGGATTTTTTGTGTTGATTTGCTTACATATTGGGTGTACATAGTTGAGTGGGAGTGTTGATCTGCTTGAGGGTAGGAAGGCTCTACAGAGGGATCTCGACTGGCTGGATTGATGGGCTGAGACCAGTTGTACGAGGTTCAACAACGACAAGTGCCGGGTCCTGCACTTGGGTCATAACAGCCCTGTGCAATGCTACAGGCTCAGGGAAGAGCTGAATGAACCTGGGGCTGTTGATTGACAGCCAGCTGAATATGAGCTAACAGTGTGCCCAGGTGGACAAAAAGACAAAAAGCACCCTGGCTTGTATCCAGAATAGTGTGGCCAGAAGGACTAGAGAAGTTATCATCACCCTGTACTCGGCGATGGTGAGACCCCACCTGGAATACTGTGTTCAGTTTTGTCCCCTCACTACAACAAAGACATTGAGATGCTGGACCAAGTTCAGAGAAGGGCAACGAAGCTGGTCAGAGGTCTGGAGCACAAGTCTTATGAGAAGTGGCTGAGGAATCTGAGGCTGTTTATCCTGGAGAAAAGGAGGCTGAGGGGAGACCTTATCGCTGTCTACAATTACCTGAAAGGAGGTTGTAGCATGGAAGGTGTTGGTCTCTTCTCCCAAGTAGCAAGAGATAGGACAAGAGCAAATGGCCTCAAGTTGCACCAGAGGAGGTTCAGGTTGGATCTTAGGAAAAATTGACTTATGGAAAGAGTTATGAAGCATTGGAACAGGCTGCCCAGGGAAGTGGTTGAATCACCATTCCTGGAGATGTTTAAAAGGTGTGTAGACAAGGTTCTTAGGGACATGGTTTAGTGCAAGAGTTAGGTTATGGTTGGACTCAATAATGTTGAGGGTCTCTTCCAACCAAAACATTTCTATGATTCTGTATTTCTGTTGTATCAAAAGAAGTACAGTTCCTTATTCTTATACAAGTTTATACCTAATAGTTTACAGTACAGTGATGCAGAAAATAAATAAAAATCTTACCTTGAATTGTGTATCACATTTTGGAAATCTTAGCTTAGAATTAAGAAAGTGACTCAAGTTCCCAGAATTTCCAAGAAAATCAATTTTATTTTGGTCTGAAACATACTGACAGGTATCCCTAGATTGTCTAGTATTAAATTTCCTTCTTTTTCAGGTATTTGTTTGCCTCACACCTGAGTATGCATTGCTTTGAGCAGTGGTATTTGTCATATTTTCTTTGGGAAAGAGGAGAAAATGTGACTGGGGAGAAGCAGGTCTTAAGCAAAGGCTGCTCGGTAAGATCACGTTGTGAAGTAACAGTTAAAACTTTTTGCATCTTTTTTTTTTTTTACACATTTTCTTCTGTTTTCACTGAGTTTTTACTGTTTGGAAAATTAACTATTCTAGAAGTTTATCTGACAAAATCAGGTCTGCTTAGGCTTTGAAGCTTGCCTCTTTCAGTTTTCTTGGAGGCACTGAGGACAGCAACTGTAGGCAGAGTTCAGAGCCTTGAGTTGTGCTTTTTTTGTTTCTCTTGTTTCTTCTGTTCTTCCTCATGCATTTCTCAATGTTCACAAAATAATTCTAAGGCTAGTTTTAATTTCTATTTATTCTGTAAATTAGTAGAAGATAATAAACTTTTTTTTTGCCTATTTCCTTTAGAAACAATGTGCCTGTTCTTTCTTTGCATAAACACATCTGTTTTCTTATGTCCTTTTGTTTCAGATTTCCGTGACTGCTACTACTGTATGAGTTGCCTGCTAAGTATGACTCAAATGTTTCCTTTTTTCTTCAGTGAGCAGGGTTTGCTTATGGGTTGGAGTAATAAGGTTTATGAGACCTTTTAGATTCTTGCTCCTCATACAAGTTAGGAACCTGCAAGTCATGTTGCCAGCCTGTTGATCTCAAAAAACAGTAAACCAGTAAAGGTGGAGGGCTGCCTTGGTTGCAGCAACCATGAAATGGTGGAGTTCAGGATCTCGTGTGGCAGGAACAGAATAGCAAGCAGAATTGCAACCCTGGACTTCAGCAGGGCCAACTTTGGCCTTTTCAGACAATGGCTAGGAGAAATCTCATGGGCAAGGCTGCTTGAAGATGAAGGGGCCCAAGATAGTTGGTTAGCTTTCAGGGACTGCTTCTACCAAGCTCAAGACCAGAGCATCCCGACACGTAGGAAGTCAAGGAAGGGAGCCAGGAGACCTGTGTGGCTAAACAGGGAACTGCTGGGCAAGCTCAAGTGGAAGAGGAGAGTTTACAGGTCATGGAAGGAGGGCCTGGCCACTTGGGAAGGATATAAGGCTGTTGTCAGAGGATGTAGGGAGGCAATTAGGAAAGCTAAGGCCTCCTCTAGAATTAAACCTGGCAAGAGGGGTCAAGGACAACAGAAAGAGCTTCTTCGAATACATGGCAGATAAAACTAACATCAGAGGCAATGTAGGCCCACTGATGAATGGGGTGGGTGCCCTGGTGACAGAAGATACAGAGAAGGCAGAGCTACTGAATGCCTTCTTTGTCTCTGTCTACTCTTCTGGAGGCTGTCCTGAGGAGCCCCGTACCCCTGAGGCCCCAGAGGAAGGCAGGACAATGGAGGATTCTGCCTTCGTTGATGAGGACTGGATTAGGGAGCAATTAAACAATCTGGACATCCATAAATCCGTGGGTCCAGATGGGATGCACCCGCGGGTGCTGAGGAGCTGGCTGAAGTCATTGCTGGACCACTCTCCATCATCTTTGCCAAGTCTTGGGAAACAGGAGAGGTGTCTGAGGACTGGAGGAAAGCAAATGTCACTCCAGTCTTCAAAAAGAGCAAGAAGGAGGACCTGGGTAACTATAGACCAGTCAGCCTCACCTCCATCCCTGGGAAAGTGATGGAACACCTTATCCTTGGTGCCATCTCAAGGCATATCAAGGATGACAGGGTCATTAGGGGCAGTCAGCATGGCTTCACCAAGGGGAAGTCGTGCTTGACCAACCTCATAGCCTTTTATGAGGACTTAACGAGGTGGATAGATGATGGCAGAGCAGTGGATGTGGTCTACCTTGACTTCAGCAAAGCATTTCACACCGTCTCCCACAGCATCTTTGCTGCTAAACTGAGGAAGTCTGGTCTGGACAATGAGGTAGTGAGGTGGACCATGAACTGGCTGAAGGCGAGAAGCCAGAGAGTCGTGGTCAATGGGGCAGAGTCTAGTTGGAGGCCTGTATCTAGTGGAGTGCCTCAAGGGTCAGTACTGGGACCAGTACTATTCAGTATATTCATCAATGACTTGGATGAGGGAATAGAGTGCACTGTCAGCAAGTTTGCTAATGACACCAAGCTGGGAGGAGTGGCTGACACGCCAGAGGGCTGTGCTGCCATCCAGCGAGACCTGGACAGGCTGGAGAGTTGGGCGGGGAAAAATTTAATGGAGTATAACAAGGGAAAGTGCAGAGTCTTACATCTGGGTAGGAACAACCCCAGGTTCCAGTATATGTTGGGGAATGACCTATTAGAGAGCAGTGTAGGGGAAAGGGACCTGGGGGTCCTGGTTGATAGCACTGTGCCCTTGTGGCCAGGAAGGCCAATGGCATCCTGGGGTGTATTAGAAGCGGGGTGGTTAGCAGGTTGAGACAAGTTCTTCTTCCCCTCTGCTCTGCCCTGGTGAGACCACATCTGGAATATTGTGTCCAGTTCTGGGCCCCTCAGTTCAAGAAGGACAGGGAACTGCTGGAGAGAGTCCAGTGTAGGGCAACAAAGATGATGAAGGGAGTGGAGCATCTCTCTTATGAGGAAAGACTGAGGGAGCTGGGTCTCTTTAGTTTGGAGAAGAGGAGACGGAGTGGAGACCTCATTAATGTTTATAAATATGTAAAGGGTGAGTGTCACGAGGATGGAGCCAGGCTCTTCTCGGTGACAACCAGTGATAGGACAAGGGGTAATGGGTGCAAACTGGAACACAAGAGGTTCCACTTAATTTTGAGAAGAAACTTCTTCTCAGTGAGGGTGACGGAACACTGGAACAGGCTGCCCAGGGAGGTTGTGGAGTCTCCTTCTCTGGAGATGCTCAAAAGCCGCCTGGACACCTTCCTGTGCAGCCTCACCTAGGTGTTCCTGCTCCAGCAGGGGGATTGGTCTAGATGATCTTTTGAGGTCCCTTCCAATCCCTAACTTTCTGTGATTCTGTGATTCTGTGTGAAAGGGAAAGACAGTGTAAATGACAGTTCTTCATCCTCTATTTCATTGATGCATAAAATTTCAAATAATTTCGAAAGAAAGCTAGCTATAAGGTAAAGCTCTCCTTACCTACTGAGTTGACAGAGCATTACAAAGATTTTCCTTTATTATTTTTCTCAGTACAGGTAGTCTGTCTTCAGATAGAAAGTAGCACTTACTTTCCAAATAGGAAACCCATAAAAAATGCCTAATTTAACAGAATCCTTTAAAATAAGTTTAGATATTCAGATATTCAGGGGTTTTTTTTGTAGGTTATATTGCACTTATAAGCCATCCATTAAAGCACTGCTTAATATGAATTTTCATTTAATACTTCTAGTCAAATAGGCAAGAAATACACATTGTCCAATTTCAGTATATTTGGAAAGCATGTAAAGAATAAATGCATTTAGAAAGCAGCTAATTTAACTGCTGTAATACCTACAAGAAAATTCGAGTCACAGTTCCTTATTCAATGTATAAATACTGTGCTTCCTCTTGTGCAGTGGACAATAGGTTTCCTAACATCACAAAATATTTATTTTAAAAATATGTGCCGTACCTATTCTCAGCAGATCCAGTGTTAGAAAAGGTTGCTCATAAGAAACAGAAAGTGCAATCCTATTTTTTTTCCTTTGTTATCCATATCTGAAAAATATTTTGCTAATAGAAGATATGAATTAGTAAAATCTAAATTAAACCAAGAGGCAAATTATATTTGCCAACTTACAGTTCTCATTTTAAAAAAAGTATCTTTAATACTACACCAAATCTAGTGTGGATTGCTGCCAAAGGAGAGGGTTAATTTCTGATCGCTGCTGCATTCCCACACCATTTCTTTTGTGATAGAAGTACAGCAGCTGCCTGCTGGTGCATTGATAGTTGATCTGATGGAAAAGAAAGACGCCTTTTGGGTGGGCAGAGGTGGGGCATCAGCTTCCTGAAGCAATGCAAAGCAAGAGGAGGAGGAAAATACAAGGCAGCCTATAATTACAATGGGTTTGGTATATGGTGAAAATTTATCTTTAACTCTTTTTGAAGGAACAGTCCATTGAAGTCTAGATTGTAGCAGATTCTTCTACTCTAAAAAAAAACCTCCTTAGTTTTTGGATGATTTATAGTCACTTTCTAAATGTTTTCTTATAAAACTATGTTTTAAAATGTCAAGGAAAGTAAACAGCTCTCCACAAAAAACATAAAAAAGCTTTAAGGAAGAATTTTTTAAGGTGATAAATATATTATTAAACCAAAAGTTTGGTTAAATCCTAACACAGAAGTCAAGACATTTTTCATACTTACAAAAAAAAAAAGAAGTCTAAATATAGGGCTACATTTGGTTGACCATACATTGCATTAGAAGTTATGTAGGCCCTATATTTTCTGTAATCATGGTTTCCTTGGTGTCCAAAGAATTTTAAACTGTAAAAGCAGCTTACCTGTGGAGAACTTTCTTGTCTTTCCTCACATTTATCTTACCCATTCATTGCCCTGTATATAAGCAAGAGACCTCATTTTGGAAATAGGAAGTTTTCATCATTTGCCACCAAATCCAAAGGGAAAATCTTTGGTATCATCTATGCTTGGCACCTTTTATCATCTCCATATCATGGAGAATTCTAGAACTTTTATGGTTGTAACCCCTAATATACATGACCTGTCATCTATTTCTTTCAAATTGACTTGCTGCTTTTAATTGACATGATGAACTGGCCTTGTATGTTATTTTTAAAGGTTGAAAGACTTTATTGTCACAGACTCACAGAATGGTTGAAGTTGGAAAGAACTTCCAGAGGTCATCTGGTCCAACACCCCTGATCAGGCAGAGCAATCTACAGCTGGGTGCCCAGAACCACGTCCAGATGGTTCTTTCATATCTCCAAGAATGGAGACTCCATAATGTCTCTGGCCAACCTGTGCCAGTGCTCATTCACCCTCACAATGAAAAAGTGTTTCCTGATGCCCAGAGAGAAGCTCCTGTGTTTTTGCTCATTGACTCTGATCCTCTCAGAGAATAGAATCATAGAATAATTTATATTGGAAAAGCCCCTTAAGATCACTGAGTCCATCTTACACTACCAACTCCACCAGCTATACTGTGTCCCTAAGAACCTCATCTGCGCATCTTTTAAACACCTCAAGGGATGGTGACTCAATCAGTACCCTGGGTAGCCTGTTCCACTGCTTCACAACCTTTCTGTGAGGAAATTTTTCCTAATATCAAATCTAAACATCCCCTGGCGCAACCTGAGGCTATTTCCTCTTTTCCTGTCACTGGCTGGCCACACTGTTTCTGATACAAGCCATGATGCTGTTGGTCCTTTTGGCCACCTGGGCACACTACTGGCTCATGTTCAGATGGCTGTCAGTCAACACCCCCAAGTCCTTTTCTGCCAGGCAGCTTTCTAGCTGCTCTTCCCCAAGCCTTTAACACTGCCTGGGTTTGTTCTGACCCAAGTGCAGGGCCGAACACGTGGCCTTGTTGAACCTCATACAATTGGTCTCAGCCCAACAATCCAGCCAGTCCAGATCCTTCTGTAGAGCCTTCCTACACTCAAGCAGATCAACACTCCCACCCAGCCTGGTGTTGTCCGCAAATTGACTGATGGTGCATTTGATCCCCTCATCCAGATCATTGATAAAAATATTAAACAAGCTGTCACCTGGTGGCTCCATTCTCCTTGCACCCTCCCTTCAGGTATTTTTGTACATGGATAAGATCACCCCTGATCCTTCTTCTTTCCAGGCTGAACAGTTCCAGGTCTCTCAGCCTTTCCCCTTAGTCCCGTCATCATCTTCGTGGCTCTTCCTTGGACTCTCTTGGGTATGTCCATGTCTCTCTTGTATGGGTGCTGCAGGTGCTGCAGCCATGCTGCAGACACAGTGCTGCAGGTGTGGCCTCAGCGGTACTGAACAGAGGGGAAGGATCACCTCCCATGACCTGTTGGCAATACTTTGGCTAATGCAGCCGAGGATGCCATTAGCTTTCTTAGCAGCAAGGGCACATTGCTGGCTCGTGTTCAGCCTTGGGCCTTTTCTACCAAGCAGCTTTCCAACTGGGTGGCCCGCAGCATGCCGTGGTGGCTGGGCTTCCTCCCCAGGCGCAAGACTTAGCACCTCCTTCCCCTTGTTGAACTGCATGATGTTCCTGTTGGCCCATTTCTCCAGCCTGTTGAGATGGCTTTATTGATCTTGAAGTTCAATAGGTTGACAGCTTCTGGTCAAACACTTTTTGTCTACATTTTTCACCAAAGTGTCATAAGGGGCTGGATTAAGTGCATTAATGAATCCTTAAGCTGATCACACAGCATATTGATTTTACTGTGTTATTAGAAGCAAAGTGCTTCAACCTGGAGGCCTAGCTGCAGTTAATTTCTTGAAATTACTATTGTTTCTATACCCAGTCGTCAATTAAGCTTAAAGTTTTGGCTAAGAAGAAATGTGGACTCTTTGCTCTAGCTGGAGACAGAACTCAAGTAATTCTTGCTCACTTCCATTATTACAATGCATGAAAGAAAAAAGAAAGAGATTTGACTACGAGAAAGTACCACCTGTGATAGACTTTCATATCAATCCCCATAAGCTTTGACCATTTTTTTTATTTTTGAAGGTAGCGATGGTTGAAGGTGTGGTTTCGGCTTGTGATTTGTTCACTTGGTGCTGTATATAAAATGTTCTAGTGACTAAACCAAGAACAAGGTATTATTATAATATGCTTTATGAACTTGTAATTAATACAGGGCTTTCTTTTTCTTTAATTAATTTTTCAAAATTGATAATTTAATTGCTGTTCTTTTAAAAGACTCACTGCTTAATTTGTATAACATCACACTGAAATGTTGTTACTTTGGGTGCTATTTTGAATTGTATCTTGCATTTTGGCCTTTTGCCACTTTTTCCTTTTTTTCTCCCTCAGCTTATTAAATAAGATGTCTTCATGGTGGTTGCTGTTCAGTGCTTTTGTTTTTTCTTCACTCTTGTTTTTATTTTATTGTTCCCTGCTATGCCTGAGTGGAGCATGCAGGAGAAAGTAACATACTTCCGTGGCCCAATTAAGTTTTAATCTCCCTTTCTCTTCTCTCACTCCAGTTTTCGTCATTAAGTACGTCTTTTTTACTTCATTTCTTCTCTTCCCTTGGCATCTCTTACCCCAAATTGAAAATAAAATAATGGTAACAAGATGTCCACATAATGAACCTAAGTAACTGTGTAATATGTTGTCTGGTATTCCTGATATGATGGGGGAGGGGGACGATGAGATGCCAAGGATAGAGGAGTGGGGTGCTAGCGAGGACCCTCAGCTGGTGGCCTTGAGACCTGTTGGCCTCACTGGAGCACACTTGAAGTCTTACAGAGGTGAGCCAGGGACTTTTGAGGTAATAGAGGCCAACAGGAAAGTACAAGTGAAATACTTCAAAGGATTTAAGGGATGTTCCTCTAAGAACGTGACTCGGCCAACAGCCCAGCTGAAGTTCCTCTACACCAATGCACGCAGCATGGGCAACAAACAGGAGTAGTTGGAAGCCACTGTGCTGCTAGAAGGCCATGGTCTCGTGGCCATTACTGAAACTTGTTGGGACAGATCCCATGACTGGAGTGCGGCAATCAATGGCTACAGGTGGTTCAGAAGGGACACGCAAGGAAGGAAGGGTGGAGTGGTTGCTCCCTACATCAAGAGAAGGATAGAGTGTGAAGAGCTGTCTCTGAAGAATAGCCATGAGGAGGTTGAAAGCTTATGGGTAAGAATCAGAGAGGCAACAAAGGAAGCCTTGTGGTTGGTGTTTACTATAGGCCGTCCAGTCAGGGGGAAACTATTGATGAAGCCTGCTTACTCCAGCCACAGTAGGCATCATGCTCACGGGCTCTTGTCCTGCTGGGGGACTTAAACCACCCCAACTTATATGAGCTTATATGGGCTTATATGAGACATCAAGATCAGAGGCAGCCTAGGCTGCAGTGATTATGTGCTCATGGAGTTTGCAGTCCTGAGGGACGTGGGACAGGCAAAGACCAAAGTCAGGACCCTGAACTTTAGGAAAGCCAACTTCCAGATCTTCAAGGAGTTCATCAATAGGACCCCCTGGAAAACTGCCCTTAGAGACAAGGGAGCAGAACAGAGCTGGCAGATCTTTAAGGACAGTTTCCATCAGGCACAAGAGCTCGTGATCTCCAGATGTAAGAAATGGCATAGCTGCTGGTCAGAATGAAGGTCAAGAAGGAAATGCACAGCAAGTGGAAGCAGAGACAGGTATCCTGGGAAGAGTAGAGGGACACTGCCTGGTTGTGCAGATGGGGTCAGGAAGGCCAAGGCACAGCTGGAGTTGAACTTGGCAATGGACACAAAGAATAACAAGAGGGGCTTCTACAGGTGTGTCAGCCAGAAAAGGGAGGTCAAAGAAAGTGTACCAATCCTGATGAGCAAGACTCGCAAATTGATAACAAAAGACTAGGAGAAGGCTGAGGTACTCAACAACTTCTTTGCCTCAGTCTTCACTGCCAAGTTTTCTTCCCACATTTCTTGAGTGGATGAACTGCAAGGCAGGGACTGGGGGAGCAAAGTCCCTCCCACTGTGAGGATCAGGTTCTTGACCACTTGAGGAACCTGAACATACAGAAGTCTATGGGACCTGATGAGATGCATCCCAGAGTCCTGAGGGAACTGGCTGATGTAGTCTCCAAGCCACCGTCCATGATATTTGAGAAATCATGGCAGTCAGGTGAAGTACCTGGTAACTGGAAAAAAGGAAACATTGTACCCCTTTTTAAAAAGGCTAGGAAAGAGGACCCTGGGAACTACCAACCTGTCAGCCTCACCTCTGTGCCTGGGAAAATCACGGAACAGATCCTCCTAGAAGCTATGCTAAGGCACATGGAGGATAGGAAAGTGATTCAAGACAGCAAGCATGGCTTCACCAAGGGCAAGTCCTGCCTGACCAACCTTGTGGTCTTCTATGATGGAGTAACTACATCAGTGGACTAAGGAATGGCTATGGATGTTATCTATCTGGACTTCTGTAAAGCCTTTGACATGGTCCCCTACAACATTCTTCTCTCTAAATTGGAGAGATATGGATTTGGTGGATAAACTGTATGGTGGCTGAGGAACTGGCTGGATGGTTGCACCCAGAGAGTAGTGTTCAATGGCACAATGTCTGGATGGACACTGGTGACAAGTGGTGTCCCACAGAGATCCATACTGGGACCAGTACTGTTTAATGTCTTCATCAATGATGTAGTGGGATCAAGTGCATCCTCAGCAGGTGTGTGGATGACAGTTAGCTGAGTGGTGTGGTTGATACGCCTGAGCGATGGGATGCCATCCAGAGGGACCTGGACAAGCTCAAGAAGTGGGCCCATGTAAACCTCATGAGGTTCAACAAGAACAAGTGCAAGGTCCTGCACCTGGGTCAGGGCAAGCCCCAGTATTGATACAGACTGGGGGATGAAGGGATTGAGAGCAGCCCTGCAGAGAAGGACTTGGGGGTACTGGTGGATGAAAAATTGGACATGAACTGGCAATGTGCACTTGCAGCCTGGAAGGCAAATAATATCCTGGACAGCATCAAAAGGTGTGTGGCCAGCAGGTCAAGGGTGGTGATTCTGTTCCTCTACTCTGCTCTAGTGAGACCCCATCTGGAGTCCTGCATCCAGCTCTGGGCTGGATGGACATGGGCCTGTTGGAGATGGGCCAGAGGAGGGCCACAAAAATGATCTACTATGAGGAAAGGCTGGGAGAGTTGAGGTTGCTAAGCCGGAGAAGAGAAAGCTCTGAGCAGACCTTATTGTGGCCTTTCAGTACTTTAAAGGGACCTGTATGAAAGATGGGGACAGACGTTTTAGCAGCTCTTGTTGCAATAGGATGAGGGGTAATGGTTTTAAACTAAAGGAGTGGAGATTCAGGTTAAACATGAGGAAGAAATTTTTTTGCAGTGGGGCTGGTGAAACACTGGCCCAGGTTGCCCAGAGAGGTGGTAGATGCCCCTTCCCTGGAGACATTCCAGGCCAGGCTGGACGGGGCTCTGAGCAACCTGATCTAGTAGAAGATGTCCCTGCTCATTGCAGGGGGGTTGGACTAGGTGACCTTTGAAGGTCCCTTCCAACTCGGACTATTCTATGATTCTGTGATTCTATTCTCGTGTATTGCATCATATCTAAAATTACATTGAAATCTCTTCAGAATGGTACTGCCTCTGGGTTTTTTTGGTTTTGTTTTGTTTGTTTGTTTTTTCTTGTCCCACTTGTAAAATTTGGTCGTACGGGGGTCTTATCTTAAATACAAGTTACATTAAACTTTTATCATTTTCATATCCATCCAGCTGATGAAACTGTAGTTAAAAACAAAGCTTTTAGCTGAAAGTGAACCATTTTTTAAATAGAACACACAGATATTAGGCATATATGTATTGATCTCACTACATATTTAATTTCTTTACTTTTTTTAGATAATTCCATTTTTTTTTTCCCTCTGTTGTGGTCAGCATTCTAAAAGCCGTGGATTGTTAGATATTCCTCTGCAACACTGAGATATGTTCTGGGGTTTTTTGTCATTATCTTGCTTAACTCTGCAGTGAGAATTGAAAGCTGCTGTAAAGAAGCCCTTGGGAGGGACTATTAATGATCAGGTTTCTCAGTAGCTTTCTTTTATTAATTTGTATGCCAGGTAGATGTTTTTAACAGACTTGGTGTAATCAAGCTTAGACTTTTGAAGCTGGCAAAAATTAAACATTTCTTTTTTCTAGTCGCTGGAAAATATCTTTTCAGATTCCAAAAATTTAAGTCAGAATGTTGTAAATCTGTGTATGTTAAAATCCAGTGTATTCCTCCTGCCTCTCTTCCTCACAGTTCTTGCTTGTCAAGCATATATAGAGTATGGTCTGAAAATAAAGGCATAATTTCTTGGGTAAGACAAATGAAAAAATTTCTAGAACTCCCAGCCAGGTGGCTTGCAAAGGTGCTGAACAATTGCTGTTGCATAATTATATGTTAAAGAGTGAAAGTAATGAAGCCTTCTGTTTTTATAAGTGTTTTAGCTTTTGTGAAACACATCACACTTATCTATTTGTTTAAAGTGAGTTTTGGTTTTCGTCCTTTATATGTTTTGCAGCTTTCCATAGTTCCCTAGTGAAGATGATTTAGATCACAGAAATGAAGACATGAAAATTTACATTAAAATAAAGAATTAAGTTTGCACTTTATTAATTATTTTGGACAGCTTTGGCATGTTTTTAGCAAGCTGTAAATTAAGATGAAGTCTGGTTTTAGTTGTTTGTGACTGAATCTTCTGCGTCATCCTTCAGTTAAAAAATTTGAAAGTTTAATGATGATTAACGTAATCAGGTTTTTAAATGTTAGAAAGAGTTCAGTGCAAATCTAGTGTAGCTGCTAAACAACAGGCAAGTGGGCAGCATGGCTTCTTAGTCTATAAACACTTCTGTGTCGTAAGAAGCCTTTTCAATACATGTGCCCTGAGATGGAAGTGATTTTTCATAAAACACATTAATTTTAATTGTTTCACATTAGAATTCTTCTTTTGTATTTTATCCTCATAGTAGTATTTTGACTATGCTGATATAACCTCAGTATATGAAAGGATAGAAAAGTATTCAACTAATATAAAGCAGTCTGATCTCAATAGTTCTTTTTGTATTATTTACAAAAATAATCTGTAAGTATCAATTTTCTGAAATGGATATAGAAAGTAACTAAAGTACATAAGAAATAGGTACCTTGATGACATGATGGTGTACTGCAGGTTGTGTTAAAAATAAAATATTCTCTCGACCTGCAATATGTGCAGAAATATTTACTGAGAGTTGATAAAATTTACTAACCTTGATTCTTGCTCTATCAGTGTCTGGCTTTTTTTTCCTGCTTGTAGAATACATGATATTAGTGTTTGTATGTGTGAAATACACCATGCTTTGCCTTTTGTGTATTGAGAGGTTTTTTTATATTTCTTCCCATCATGTAAAGTGTGTTCAAGAGTGTATTTTATATATCAGTGTGAAACTTGTCAGTTTCTGACCCTATATGGATGGGAGGAAAAGGAGGAATCAACAGACTTGGTGCAGTCTTCACTGGGTTGGGCTAAAGCTTTTGAAAGAGCTTACTAATGTATTAAAATGCCTCAACAGGGATTTGCTGGGAACTAATGCTGTAATGTGTTAGTCATCCTGTATCTGCTTCTATTTTTGCAGGTTCTGAAGGATAGCAGATGCTGGTTTCTGCAATGCCACTTGGAGTCTCCAGCACCGTGGATTGATAAGTAATGTGCAGATTTAACTGCACAACCTGGGGAGAAAGTGTCAGGAGTGCTACTTCTCTTCAGCTTCTAAAGTGGACAGAAGTACAGTCTCATCTATCTGCAACAGAAGATTCTTCAACAGATTTTTACAGCTAATAATAAAGACAACATAGCATCATCCACTTTCCTGATTTATAGTGCATCAGTGTCCAAGACAGATGGTCTGTCAGAAGCTGGAGAATGCTTGCAGAGCACATAATAATGAAGTTGTGAATTGATACTGCTGCCGTTGCTGCCTGATTGTCAGGATCACAGCTGACAGACTGCACTGCCCTTTTTCTGCTACCTTAATCAGGCCAAGAACAGCAGGGTGGACATGGCTGGCCTCGTTAGCAACCTGCTAATACTGTTTCTTGTTTTTCAAAACATCTGTCTGGGGTTCAGAAGCCCACTTTCTGTCTTCAAGAGGTGGGTTATGCAGGAAGACCTTATGTGTTGAATGCATGCTGTCACGATATTGTGGAAGTATGAAAAAGCAGGTCCTAGATAAAAATATGTATGGTATTTGTTCCAGTTTGCTCACTTTCTCTGAATTTTCTTTCTACAGTTTTGAAATGGCACTTCTGTCATACTGTTTTATCCATAGATTGCTCTATGAAATACGAGTTTAGGATTATAAAAAAACAATTAATAGAAGTTTTTTGGTAATGCCACAGGTGTATTACACAGAGAGTAAATATAGTTCAGCTACTGGAGTCAGCATGCAGTATGAAATGACGTTTTAATGAGAAAGGATCAAATATCTTAAAACTGGGAAAACCTGGGAAATCTGGGAGGTTTTCAATGCCAGATTGCATAGGTAAACTTAAATGTAGTGTGGACAAGAGAAGTAGCCTCTTTCCATAAAAGTGTTTTACTGTTCGTGAGGTATGTTGGGCACTGTAGTTACTTCTATATTTATATGTATACATGAACGTACATATTCAAAACTTATGTCAGTATTGCATTGTGTTTCAGATGCCTTACCATTTAGTTCATTACGGTGATCTACATTTTTTTACAATTTGTGTAGACATTGCATTCAATGCAGACCTTGATATTCATGTGAAGTTGTAAAACTTAACTGTTTTATTTTTCTGCTTATAATAGGAGTTGCTATAAAAATCATGGTGTTGGAAGTAAAAATTTCCCCTTTACACATTATTTAAATTTAATCTGTATTAAATTATACATCAGGTACATAGTCTTAAAAAGAAAAAACAAACAACTGTTGTGAATGATTAACCGTGTTTGACTTTTTCTGGTGAATTAATTCTCTATCTGTACATCCATGTACCTCAGACGGTTATTTAGATGAGATGACAGGTTATGTTTTCAGCTGATGTTTTCCAGACTAGTCTGCCTGATTACTCAGAGGAACTACTTCACTAAATGCTTGGTGACTTAAGATGTTTTCCTCAGCTCATGAAGGAATGAAATTTCCAGATCACTCCTGGAGCTAGTCAGCATTGTCAAACCTCTTTACTAGTTCTGAAGACCCTTCTTTTTAGAAAGACATAACAAAAATCAGTATTTTAAAAAATATTTCTTCCTTCTCTTTAAGGTATAAAGAGACTACCAGATTGCTTTCCAATGAATGCCCTGGAAGTGACCGGCCAGTTATTTCAATTGGTCTGTCAGATTTTGCATTGGACATTCGCATGCGTGGGGTGACGCCTAAGCAGGTGAGAGAAATGCAATTTTTCTTTTTGCTACTTTTTCTTTTCTTTTATAAGCTAGGAAAATAAAGCCTTGCCTACAACATCACTCACATAAAATGGACACAAAAAACAGAGTAGCTTTTATAGCTATATATATGATGAAAGAAGAGTAGGAAACAGAAAGGTGATCTCAAATGAGAGAAAAATCTTTTCGTTTGATTAATTTTATTTGTAAAAAGTTGATTTTATAACCTGAATTGCTGAAGTTTATTAAAACAAGGAATATGGATTTTAATAAAGTGAAACATTTCCATCTGAGCTAGTACGACATACATTTATTAGTTGCAGTTTACACCAAATCTCAGATGATGCCTCAGTGAATTTAGTTACATTAAATTGAACATTGCTGCAACTTTGGCAAGCTGAGAGAAAACAACCAGAAAGCATTATCTGAGAGTAATACTTTTCAATCGGTATTTTAAGCTCTTAAAATACTCCGGGAAAGATACTATAAACAAGTTATAAAGGTATACTCCTTCAGGTTTGAAGTGTCTTAGCTTCTACTGAGCCAATTGAGTAAAAATGAAGGCAGTAATTAAGATTTTTAACATTAGAATTACCATTTTTAAGATTCTGCTGGCATTTTCACTTGTAGTTTCACTAAGTGAGATAAACTTTTTTTTTTTTTTAATTACAGCAAGGTAATGCAGGGAATTATATATGTCATCAAAAGACACTACGTGTCGTTTAGAGGGCTGCAGATGCTTGGAAAGAGCAGGATGTTGTGCTGCAGTAGGTGATGACTCATTGTTGCAGATAGCACTTCAGAAAAAATACTGAAGGGAAAACGAAGTTTTCAGTAATTGGGGAGCACCCTTTTGGAACTTAGACCAAGTGGTGTCATTCCAGTGAGTGCGAAACAGAAATGTAGTTTCTACTAGCTTTTATTTGTCTGCAGCAAAATATTAAACTTCTCTTTCAGGAAGAGTGAAAATTACTCTGAGTTCATCCAGGTGCACATTTGTAATTGTGTTTTATTGATTTTACCTGAGAAGCCATTAGTTGAAGAGCTAGGAAACACATATGAAGGGGTCAGTCATTTCAGATTCCTATCAAAAAAAGAAAACCAAAACTCAACACCAACAGGAAAAGTCTGTGATGCTTAATAGAGAGGACATAACACTTTTCACTTTCATGTAAACCTATAGCGAACAGCCTTTATATGCACAATAAACAAATGCTACAGTCTAGGGTAGGTTTTGGGGAGGGACAGGGGAAGGCAACAAGAGAAAGCAACTTGCCAAGTTAATTCCTAAAAAGGTAAGTGAAAATAATAACTAGCCTTATATACTCTTAAGTCTAGATTTTATTTTCCTTTCTCAGTCTCACCCACCCTTCTTCTCATTTGCCTTCCACAGTGTCCCACACTAACTGTTCAGGAAACTTGGTTTCCGTTTAGACAAGCTGAACACTGATGTACTCAGCATGAAGCAATGGCAGAAAAGACAAGCTTGCAGTTGTCAGAGAGAGATATCCAACAGTTCCGTAGTTCTAATGCTGTTAGTTCATTTTTATGGCAGAAGGAAGAGGGAAGGGAAGAATCCACTTTAGACAGGCAATTCTTGCTAGCTTGCTATCTTCTTCATGAACCTCTTGGCACTAATTGTGGGCCAAAATGTGTTTAGCGACTGTGGATCTGCTGTGAGTTCAAGCTGTCAATACTGATGTTTATATAAGAGTGTTACATTGGAAGTTGGACTTGATGATCTTTGTGGGTACCTTCCAACTGGAGATATTCTATGATTCTATGGTATATAAGTTTCTGCTTCCAAGGTCTATCTAAGTTTATTTGTGAAAGATGCCAAAATAAACCAAAAAGCAAGAGGACAAGTGCAATTTCTAAAATGCTTTGTTAACGACTTTCTAGAGGTGTATCACTCTTTTGGTTATGACTGATTTTAGTTCCTGAGTTCTCAAGCATAATACTTTTTGTGGGAAAGGCAAGAAAATTAAGAGGAAAAAAACCCAACCAACTAAACAACAACAAGCCGACCAGGAGCAGAGCAGAAAAGCAGAAATTAGTGGAGAAGATATGAGTGAGTTAAATTTTAGAGAACGGAGAAGTGTCTTTAGAGGAACACCAGTATGTTCTACACTATCTCTGTCATGGACTTTTTGTGAAAAGAAAACCTTGTTTCAGCTGGATTGTTCTGAATTCTGAATTCACCATTTGGACACAGATTAGTATTTTCAGGAGAATTCACATGCCACATTCTTCTGGCCTCTTTCTTGATGCTATGTACACATGACAGTCACGTTTCTTACCTAGAGTCACTGCTAGCTAACAGAAAGGTGTCTAATGGAACTACCCAGTTCTTTGTTTACAGTTTATGACCATATGACATGCATTAGATGTAAAATCAGAAGGTTCATGTAATGTAAGAATTGTTCTGGAAGGGCTGGAGTCATTGGTTATTTAGCAGAAAATATCTCCAAGCTCAAAAAAGAAAGAGAACTTCTGAAATAGTACTACTGCTGAGTTGAGTTCTTCCATAGCATCACCATAGGCAATTGTATTTCATTTTATGTTCTGAAGTCCTTGATACTCCAGCTTCCCAGATAATTCTTGTTGAAAACAGATACTGGAAGTTAATCTCTGTGGATTCCAAGAAGTCTAACCATCTGCATGTATTCCCTGTAACTGAAAAGAATTTTTGGTACTACCAGTAAGGTGGTACCTATGTTATGAGCATTCACATTGTCGTTTTGGAATGATTAATGCAGGAAACATTGAATTCCCCTAATGTAGGGGCATGCAGCTAAGATACAGCTTAAACTCTCTGAAATATGTACCTGGTTCAGAGAGGAAATATTTACATGTTTCCAAACAGGAGGAGGAGAGGAAAGAAACCCCAGATGATTTTGTAACATCTGCATAGGTAGCACCTTATAATGGTGAAGGTGGTATAATTTTTGCTGGAATGATTTGCAGATGGCTGAAGCCAAATTTAACTTGTCCTTGTATTGGTAGGTTTGTTACCTAAAATTAAACTCATGTGTAACTCATATTGTCAAGATGGTGGGAAAGGTAGCCAAAACCCCTGCATTTTTTTTTTCCAATGAGCTACTAGGCTGTTAGTGACTTTAGAGGACTGTAGGGGGAAAAGTTGCCTTATGTTCTGTAGCTACAGCTGCCCCATGAGTGACTCGATGAGAACTGACCCCTTACGCAGCTTAGGAGTGCACTAACTGTGCAGGTCTACCCCTGAGTTGTGCATTGTTTTGTCACAAGTGCCAAATGTAAACATTCATGTGAAACCGTTCTGAGTGCTCCATATGAACGGGGACACTGAAGTATGTATTCGGGCAGTACAAATCTGGAAATTGTTGAGGTAGAATTGTTTTCCAGCTTGGTTAATAAATGTGGTTTCCATTCATTGGTGCTTTTGAATAGTGGGGGAAACAGTATCTGCAGTACTTCAGTACTCTGTTTTTTCTCAATAATCATTCCAGTTGCACAGTAGGGAAAAATGCAAATAATATGTAACGTGAAGAGTAGTTTTGGTGTGCTGCTGAAGGGCGGAGGACATCTAAGAGCTGTGGAGAGGAAGACTGAAGGGCTTTATCAGTTCTGAAATAATTCTTTATATTTAAGATAATTATAAGGAAATTATCCCTCTGCACAGTAAATTTATAGTATGTTAGGACTTACTGTTTAGACGGGAAGCAGTATGTTTTATCTTCCAAGAAAGGACGGGATTAGCACATTTTGAAAACTGAAATTTCAGATACATTACCCGATACTATTAAGCAAATTGAAGGCTACTTTGTGAAAGCGTTATTGAGAATGCAGGGTAAGCATCTTTACTTGGCCAGTAACACAGAGTGGCTTCAGATTACTTTGGTGAACAATCTGATGATGACTAGTGTAAGGTGATATAAACAATAACAAACAGATAAGAAGTAAAAAACTTTGAATAATCCCTTTCTGCTCCTTGCCCCTCCACCCTCTTTGTTCTTCAGAGTGGTTGGTCTCAGGTTTTTTTGTTTAGTTTTTTATTTGTTTGTTTTTCTCTCTTGAAAAACTTTGCTCTATTTTAGAATTAAAATCCTAAAGGCACATCACATTACCTAAGAGCATGCCTCTAAACTTACAATGTTACATCAGCATTGAAAACAGATGACAAGAGAAGGAAAGTAAGATGACAAGAGAAGGACAAGGAATTACCGGAGGGAGTCCAGCGGCAGGCTATGGAAATGATTAGGGGTCTGGAGCATCTTTCTTATGAGGAGAGACTGAGAGAGCTGGGTCTGTTCAGCCTGGAGAAGCCTGAGAGGGGGTCTTATCCATACTTAAGAATATCCCAAGGGTGGGTGTCAAGAAGACCAGACTCTTTTTAGTGGTGCCCAACAATAGGAGGAGTGGCAACGGGCACAGACTGAAGTGTAGGAGGTTCCACTTGAATGTGAGGAGAAACTTCTTTGCTTTGAGGGTGCCAGAGCACTGGAACAGGCTGCCGAGAGAGGCTGTGGAGTCTCCTCTGGAGACATTCAAAACCCGCCTGGACACATTCCTGTGCAATTTGCTCTGGGTGAACCTGCCTTAGCAGGTGGGTTGGACGAGATGATCTCCAGAGGGCCCTTCCAACCACAACCATTCTGTGATTCTGTGACAAAGAACATGGAAAAAAGATGCTTAACCAGGACAGTTGCTTACTTGTGTTGTAACGCTGAGTCAGAGAGGCATGACTGAGTTCTGCAACAGCTCACATAAATGAGTGGCACAATACCGTTTTAATCTGTACTTTCCAGTTAACAGTCTTTGATTGTAAAAAGAAAGAGCCAGAAATATTAGTATATCTAGGTTTCTAATAATCTTAGTAGATGTTATGGCACATGTAATAAAATCTCAGCCATTGCATCTGTGATAAATCCTAATACTCTGTTCTTAACTAATTTATTCTTAATTGGGTAAGTGATACTTTGAAAAAATGTGTTTTCCTTATTTTTAGTCCACACTGTTTCTAAATTCATCTTGAAAGACAAAGAATCTACTGTTTCTTTCTACTACAATGTAAAACCTTGCTGCCATTGACTTTCAAAGTTTGGGTATAAGGTTCTAAATGAAGGGGTTTTTAAAAGAAATTTACTTCTGAACCCAGTTTAAGTAGAAAATGTAGAATATTTCTTTTTCAATTTCTACAAGGATTTAATATGTTCCTATGTAAATGCATATAACTAGAGTGCACAAAGGCATTCTTGTCAGTTGTATCAGCTGACCTTTGTTCGTCCTTCCCTCTTCTAGCAAAAAGACCCAAAATGGCTTCTTCTCTGTGCACATCACTGCTTTGTCATTGTACCTGTCCTTCTGTCTCTGTTACATTTATTTGTTTACACCTATTTGCAGTGTCTTCTTTTAAGTTAGATTTGATGTTTTCCATAGCAAGAATTTTATCTTCATCTGTTTAGTGCAGTCCTTATGAAAGTGAAAGTCCTGTCAGATTGAGTTTTTGGATGTAGTGAAACTCCAGTAGCTGACATCTTTACTTTCTTGAACAGCCTTAAAAGATGGAAGAATAGGTTTAAAATAGTTAGTAGTGTAGCTATCAACCCAATACCCACATTTCTGACCTTGTAGCCTAATCTCTGTTACATCTAAATAAAACATGACAATGAATTTATGTCTTGCAATAGTAATCTAGATATCCTACATCTTTGGCTAAATATCTCAGTGCAAAGAAGGTGGTGTTTTTTTCTAGATGATGCTTTCGTAGGACCTGCCCTTCATCTAGCTGACAAAGATAGGACTGATTTCATTTTTTGTTTGTGTAATTCACGTGCATTTGAAAATACAATTTTGTGCTGTTCCAATGATTTACTGACTCTTTTTTTGACATACAAAGTAAGAGCATTCCTTTCAACAGGATTGCCTTTTTTAGGTTTTACTATTCTCAAGGACTTTGTTTTATATTGCAAGTTCTTTCGTAGTTATCTAATGTGCTCGTAGATGGAAAACCTGGAATTTTTTTGTGGCCATTGCTCTGAGTTTCCTGTGTTTGCATGTCAATTGGCTCATATTTTAATCCGGAAATACTACCAAGGCTTACGTGCTGAGCATTTTAAACTCAAATCAAAAGTCTTTTAGGCAACAAAGGCAACTGTAGCATCATGAAGAGGACATTCTTGGTAAGTTTTAAGCCTACTCTCTCTTGTCCAAATTTTTCATCCAATTGTTCCAGGAAAATTTTAGGCCTTTACAATGTTTAAGCAAGAAAATCACATATCAAATTGCTTCATTTTAATTGATTGTGTTCTTTTTCTTTGTTTTAAAGGACATATAGTTTTGATAGATTGTCCAGGGAAAAATTTTTTCATTGATCATAACACAATTAGGTGCATGATCGTAACAGAATTAAGTGCATGAATAAAAAATAAATGTATTTCTATGATTGCTGCTACAATGGAACAGCATTTTAAAACGTTTTGGTACAGTTATATAAATTTGGAATAGAGTGAAATACTGCTATAGACGGAAATCTATTTAGCTATGAAGTTATAGAATCACAGAATATCTGAAGTTGGAAGGTTCCTGTAAGGATCATCAAGTCTAACACCCTGCTCCTCGCAGGACTTCCTTATGTTAAACAATATGACTAAGAGCATTCTCCAGAGACATCTTGAACTCTGACAGGCTTGGTGCTGTGAGTGCTTGCCTAGGGAGCTTGTTCCAGTGAGTGGCCACCCTGTCAGTCAAGAACCATTTCATAATGTCCAATCTAAACTCCGCCTGATCCAGCTTCATTCCATTTCCTCGTGTCCTGTCACTGGTCACCAGAGAGAGCAGAGCAGCACCTTCCCTTCCACACAAGCACCTTGGTTCTTAGATTATAGTAAGTTTATAAATACTGAGAAAGGTAGTGCATTCCAAGAACACAATGAATCCGAAGCTCAATAATTCTTTTCACTTTATGTAGCACACTCATTTATTCATGCTGTTTATTTGGACATCAAGAGAGTACTGTTACTGCCTCAAATTTTTACTGGGGAGGGACAGGGTGGTGTTTGTTAACCCCTCCAAATAAATTCAGTGCTAAGGTTTATAAGTATATAGTTTTTTATATATTAATTTGTTCAGTATTGCCCTATTAATCTTCAGAAGGTGTACAGAATTTTGATGCTTATTTCTGTTCTTTTCTTTGTAAGTATTCCCGATTCGAAGGTAATTTCTGTTCTTTTGTCTTTTAATAGTCTGATACTTACTTCTGCATGTCAGTACCCCTCCCGGTGGATGATGAAGCTTATGTGGGTGAGTATTTCTTGACTGGAAGAACATAAGCAAGCCATTTTGAAGAACCTCAGCATTTCCTTTTTTTTCCTTTAACTCATATTGACTTAATCTTTGGCTATCAGTTTCCAAAACGCATTCATCATGGCTAATGGAGGAACAAACTAGAGAGCGCAACTTAGTCAAGATAACGAATTGTATCTGGGAGAGATTCATGAGTAACAGTGGTTAAGGAGCTGCATGCAGATGCCTCTGGCAGTCAGTACCAAACAATCCCATTTGTACAGTATTGGCTTTCTGTCTCTGGCCAGATACTTAGTTCTGGTCCACGGAGCAGACTGTTTATTTACCTGCTGGTACAGGCTGTAAATCCTTTATACTTACAGTCAGTGTTGGCTGCATTAAGATTTTATTATACTTGTCTGGGGTGAAAATAAAAACATAAACCAAAACAACAACAAAAACCCAAAACCAACTAAACAAGAAAACAACCAAACCCTCTCCCCTCTTTTTTTTTTTTTTTTCCTTAGTGTCATGGCATGAATAACATGGCAAACAAATAGCAGGAAATACTGTGACAGTATATAAATGCTGAGATCATATAGATCAGCAAAACAACACCATCTGTTCAGAAGGTCTGTGAGGTACTTTTAATTTAATTTTGCCTTGCTTGGGAACATACAGTTGTTCAGGCAGACAGAAGGCTTGCTGGTTTGGCTGAAGATTGTTTCACTATCAGATCATGCTATAAACTGAAACAAAAGAAAACAATGAGAAGTTAAAATGTCTATATTTTTCTTCCTTTACTTTTTTGTTGCATTTTAGGATAGCTGCATTTACTGTAAATATGGTGGGAGTCCTATGTAGTTTTTGTTGTAGTGTATTACAATATTATTGTTCCATATAGATTTCCTTGCAGAAATCCTTCAGATATAGAATATTTTGTTCAGATTTCCATGTTGTATTATAGTAACTAAAAAAAAATTAGTCCACTTTCTTCAGTGCTTTTTTTGTATATCTGTTTTGTAAAGAAGTCAGAACCTGACCTGACATTTTGGCCCTGTCTTTGACCCCAGAGAGAAAAATAAGCATAAAAGAGAGTGTTTATTGTCCGGTAAACTATACTTGCTGTGTGCGCAGTGTGCAATAGACTCTTCTGCTTTCAAGCGATTCACAGAAAGGCATACTACTAACCTGCTGCTCAAGCAATTTTTATGTAGTGCTTCACTGAGTTGCAAAATTACATAGTTCAATTCTTTATTAGATTGCTGCACATTTAGTTCTGTCATTTGGTGTTTACATGTGTTAAAGCCACATAAACTTCTTTCAGTGGTGTATATGTCTAAAAGGACCTACTAAAAGAGGTTGCTTAAAAGTGGTATTTATACAAAGTCTCAGTGCGAGTCATGCAAGGCAACCCATTTTCTGGGCAAAGAAACCATTCTAGTTGTCAGGTGCAGCTTTGAAGGGTGAGAGGAACTTGATGAGCAAATTTAAAATAAACAAACAAACAAAACCCCATACACAAACAAAACCCCAACCCAAACTCATTCTGTGACTATAAAGTTTTCCCGTGATAGCATTGCCTACAACCTCTCAACCTCTTATATTTGAAAGCTTTGAGAATAAAACAAAATTACTGGTTTTTTTTTTCTTAGTCCGTTCCACCAAAATGAATAGGCACGTAGTCAGTCTTAACCTTGTGATTGGTTCCATCTCACTGCAGTAAAGTCACTCAGAAGCCTTTTCAGTGGAAAAGATTTGTCAGTTTGGAGTCTTCACAATCAACAGAAGTTACCTGATCCTCGGAAATACTAGACTCAAATGTAATCCAGTTGTAAAAAACAGAAAGAATGCAAACTGACCTATCTTGTGTAATACCTGAATAGCAAATTAAATCTTATTCTCAGGAAAGAGATTTTTACAATAGGTGTCATCATCTAAGAAACAAGATGCTAGGTGGACTTTTTCCTAAAATATTTCTAAATACTGTGAAGTGTTGTGAAGCTAATTATTAATTTATTTGTATGCATTTATTTTATGTTGCTTAAATCAGCATAGAAGATTGACATACAGAGAACGAAATACTTGTTTTTAAAAGCATAGCGTCTACATTTTTATGGTTTAAGCAGAATCCGCCATCGTTGCATTGCCAATAAATGATGTAATTAACTTTCATTAATTAATGTTTTACTCTGTGATAGAAGCATCTAAAAAACAACATATGAGCTGTCACTCAGGATTGCTGTGCAGTGATGTATTGAGGAGACAGTGTGTACTCTGAAGCGCTTCAACGTAAGGTGGTGTGAATACAATAACTTGGGTTTCGAGAGAGTGCAGTGGTAAAGCCGAGACCAGAACCTATTATACATGTTTTATCTCCAGTTCGATTTATTTATACATAACGCTGCCGAATAAAGGCCTTCTCCTTTCTGTGGTGTGTTCATTTTTTTTTTGTTTACACTTGAAAAGGACATTCTTATGACAAATGTCCTTACACTTTGACCAAGAATCACTTGTTTATTACTTTTTTTCTTTGCTTTCCTATTTTTGACCGCTTTTCCTCCTGCCTGCAAGACAATGTGGAAGAGGAGGTTTTATTTACAGAAACTGTGTAATATCTTTATCAATGATCTGGATGAGGAGATCAAGGGCACCATCAGTCAGTTTGCAGACAACACCAAATTGGGTGAGAGTGTTGATCTGCTGGAGGGTAGGAAGGCCATACACAGGGATCTGGACAGGCTGGATTGATGGGCTGAGGTCAATTGTATGAGGTTTAACAAGACCAAGTGCTGGGTCCTGCACTTGGGTCACAACAGCGCCATCCAACACTACAGGCTTGGGGAAGAGTGGCTGGAAAGCTGCTTGGCAGAGAGGGATCTGAGGGTGTTGGCTGACAGCCGGCTGAACATGAGGCAGCTGTGTGTCCCGGTGGCCAAAAGGGCCAACAGCATCCTGACTTGAATCAGAAACAGTGTGACCAGCAGGACTAGAGAAGTGATTGTGCTGCTGTACTCTGCACTGGTGAGGCCCCACCTCGAATACTGTGTTCAGTTTTGGGCCCCTCATCATAAAAAAGACATTGAGGTGCTGGAGAGAGTGCAGAGGAGGGTGATGAAGCTGGTCAGGGGTCTGGAGCACAAGTCTTATGAGGAGCACCTGAGGGATCTGGGGCTGTTTAGCCTGGAGAAAAGGAGGCTGAGGGGAGACCTTACCGCTGTCTACAACTACCTGAAAGGAGGTTGTAGCATGGAGGGTATTGGTCTCTTCTCCCAAGTAGCAAGAGATAGGACAAGAGGAAATGGTCTCAAGTTGTAGCAGGGGAGGTTCAGACTGGATATTAGGGAAGAGTTCTTCACAGAAAGAATTGTGAAGCATTGGAACAGGCTGCCCAGGGAAGTGGTGGAGTCACCATCCCTGGAGATGTTTAAAAGATATCTAGATGACCTTCTTAGGAACATGGTTTAGTGCCAGAATTAGGTTATGGTGGACTCGATGGTCTTGAGGGTGTTTTCCAACTGGAATGATTCTATGATAAACTGCAGCAGCATAAATTTGTTGCATATTGGTGAAAGATAACGGCCTTGGAAGAGAGAACTTTTTTATTACTGTATGCAGGCAGTACTACATTTGTTAGTTAGTAGACAATATTTTCAGTAAGTTTTTTTTCAATATTTTTCACTAAATTGGTGTTTAAGGTCTTTGAATTCAGACTTCAGCTTGGCTCTATTCCTAAAGATTTAAAATGAGTCATGCTTGCACAGGGACAAAGGGTATGAGGTTGTACGGCAAAGCTGGAAGGATACTGTACCAGGATTCACCAACTTGTTCAGAGTCTGTTCTCAGACACTATCAAAAGAATGAGCTGATCAAACTTAATAATGAAATACTACCAGCTACAAGGAGGAGTAGAGCAAGTTTTGCCTTGGAGGTATTTTTGCAGATGCTGTTAGTTTCCTGTATTATATTCTTTAGTGGAGGTTCAGACTGTCAAGGCAGAGATTTATGTTTGAACCAGTTGTTTTTCTGTCCCAAAGGTCTGTAAATGCTGACAAAGGATGGTACAGGGAATGTTTGTTTGTTTGTGGGGTTGGTTGATTTACATTTAGGTTAATGTTAGGAACATAGCTTTTGCTCCTGTGAAACAAAATGTGAGATTAATATGTAGTTTTTCAATAAAATCTCCTTCTAGTTACATTTTTAAAATATATTGTGGTCTTATTCTGCCTCATGTTTGATTAATGTTTATTAATAAGTACCCAAACCATAAACTAGATTCAGTCTTTAATGGTGCAGTCATTGATAAAAATCAGGTTTTGACTACTGAGCTGTAGCAATAACTGAGGGGTGCTCTACAGACATTTATAAGAATTGACTTTGACAGCAAGCCACTCAGCCAAGAAATTTGACCATCATCTTCACCTCCTTACATTCATTCACATGAGTGACCAGTGTCTTTTTCTTGTTGACTCGTGGTATGTCCCTATCTGTCAGATTGTGTTGTGGAAATGAAATGGAGCCTTTGGCGTTCAGCAACACAAATTGAAATAATTAGATGATTTATTACTTTTTGTCCATACATGACTCTGAGACACTGTAGATTGTTAGTCTAGTATGGCATATATAAACTTCCCTATTGCCAAGTACTGATGACTTCACTGTATTGAAGGCTTCTAATGTCTTCCTAATCTGCCAAACTGGACACTGATATGTTCATAAATCTCTTTAAAGTTAATTATATTATGGAAAAGACAACTTTTTAAAAAAGTATATCAACTTTATATAATTGAATTGTTATTTGTAAAGATGAACTTCTTAGAAATGAATTTTTTAAATACATAAGTTAACTAGATATTGTTAAAATGAAATTGATGTCATGTTCTCTTCATTCCTGTTTCTCCTGGAGTTCATAATTCAAAGTTGTACTTGGTCAGGAAAGTAGGTCAGACTTTATTCAGATATATATATATATGTACCAAAAATGTTACTTTTATTTTAGTAATAATTTTTTACACTTCTCCTTGTATAAAAATATTTACTGAGTAATCTTCTTTTTGTTGTTTTAAAATGTGGAAGCTGTCAACTAGGAATATAATGCTTTTGGTTGCTATTTCTTAAGCCTTTGGTAGTGACAGGTACTGCATTTTAATTGTAGTCTATGCACTTTCATCATGCTGGCAAGTTTAGCACTTCTGAATTCATATGTGGTACTCAAAAGTACCTTCCCAGGGCACGTGGGTGCACCTCTTACTTCCCAAACCGAGCCCTAAACTCTGGCATGCTCATTTCCTTACAATCTGACTGCATGCCTTATGTGTTCAAGCTAGAATTTGACTTGAATGCCTTTACTTTGGGCTGGTTTTCCTCACTTGTCACAACAAACCTGAGCTCCAAAAATAGGGTTAAAATCTATTTGATTTTTTTTTTTCCTTCACGAAACTGGGACAATAATCCACATCATCATTCACTTCAGGAACGCTGCCTTAGCCACATGTTAAAATACTGAGTTCAGAGTGTAGATAAATCTGCAAACTTTGGGAGCAGAACAGCATTTCAGTGGCTTGCAGCTTCACCATCTGGTTATTATAAGACTCGTACAAGAGCTAAAAGACACTTACTTGAAGGTTTCTTGGTGTCTATGTTTGTGTAAGGGAAGGAGTGACTCAATTTTGGAATTTCTTCTGGAGGATAACCTTAAAAACCCTCCAAGGTCCTTCTCTATCTTATATGAAAAAAATTCCATTGCAAGCCTTGCATCTGACATCATTTCAGTAGTAATAAAGCAAGTCATCCAATGTAGTTTGCTTCATTGCTAGAAATGCCATCATTGTACTTTCATGGTCAATGTTACAACAGTGTGACACTGGTAACCTTTTTCCTATACTAAACAGGATCACAAATATTTGAGAAACAAAACCAGTGTTTTGTTTATGACATGGGATAAAGAACAGACATTTGAGTATTGAACATTTGCATTAGTCTAAGTTGTGAATAATGAGAAATATTTGGTCAATGAGATTTTGTTGACTTTAAACAAATCTTGTTTTCCATTCCAAAGGGTTTGACATGTTAGTGAGAATAAATTATAATCCCCTCTTCGAACTATTGTCCCAAGAAAGTTGTAGCAAAAATGTAAACCACATGGAATACTGGAAGAAGATATCACTTTAACTGATGCATAAGATGTTACTTGCTCTCAGCTGTAACTTACTGTTTGTTCATGTTTTTGATGATGAAGTACAAGAAAAGCAGGAAAGTATTAAATCACAAGTATGAATTTTGAAGCTAGATTGACTTTAGACTGGTTACAGTAAAATGTTGTGGTTTGGGATGCATTCATATGTTTGCTAAGTGTCATATTTAACTTCTGGGGAAAAATAGAGCAATTTTGAGTGGGAACTTGGAATTCCTTTTTTGTAATAAATAAGTGGTTTATGGTGTTTTTGCTTGCGAGACAGCACGTTGAATGGGAATTTAAGGAAAACTTGTAAGTGGAATGCAGAAGGTAAATAAATGAGTGGGGATATACATTCCTTGTTTCTAGTGTATTACAGAGCAAAAAATGGCACAAAATGTTCTTCCTTATGTAACTTATGGTGAGAGTAAGGATAGCTTATTTATTTTTTCATTTTGTTTTTCAGTTGACTTTAAGCCTCATGCCAGCATGGACACTGTCCATCATATGTTACTCTTTGGATGTAATGAACCTTCTTCTACTGAAAATTACTGGTAAGAATTGCAACTTGCTTTTGTTATTGTACTTAGCTTTTCTTGTGTTAATTGCTTTCACATAAACCTTTTCCAGTGTCGCAATTCTTTTGTAAAATACAAAAATTTGGAAGGAAGAAGAAATCAATAACATACTTCAGCCCTCTGGCTTTTCCAGTGAATTGGTGCTATTCGTGCAAATGTACCTGGCCTTCTGAAAGGCTGTCTAACAGTACAGGACCTGTGCTGGCTCTGCAGAGTAACACCTTTGCTGCAACATGGTAGAATCTTTATCTGAACAAATGCTAAAGAAGTGCACAGGTATTTCTCCCTTCTTGAAATACCCAGGTCTTTCCACAAAAATAAAGTAGGCTCCTAGTGCTCATTTGCTCAGGTTTTGCCCAGTGCAGCAAAAAAAAGGTGTAGCTGCTTCTGTTTGTTGATCATAATTGGCGATAAAAATGTTTCAGCCACTATGACAAGAAGTTTTGCCTGAGCTGATAACCCATGTTGAAATCGAAGTAGCATGCCTGAGCTGATTCATCAGAAGTTCAGGTTCTCCATAGTTAATCAAGAATACACTTGAATGATTTAAAAGAAAATGATGAATTATTCAGAACTTCTGAGTCTCCTGGCAAGACAGATCTTGCACTGCGTCAAACCTGATGCTGAAATGAGCTCTCATGAATGAGATGATTCATAGACCTAACCTTTTTTTAGAGGTCAGGTGAGGCAACTTTAAATCATTATCTAATCTAAACAAATGAATAAGTACATGTTGTAGATCACCACCCAGTAACTGCGCCATCAGATTAGCTGCTTCAATTAAAAAGCAAGCATGGTTTTGGAAGCTTATGACATCAATAGTTCAGTAAAGGTTGCAAAAGATGTCAAGTCTGGTTCAGTGAAACACTTGTACTTCAGTGCTTGGGGGAGAGTAAGAACAGTAAGAACACTTAAGTTTCTATGTGCCGTTTCTTACTGTTGTCATTGCCCCAGAATGTTCTGCACCGTTCAACTCAAGAGCTGAAAATAATAATTTTTCTTATTCGGTCACCTCAGTTGTCCTTTGTTACAAGTCTTGGTTAGATTCAGGGAGTATAATAGAGTATAATAGAGAAAGACATTTTTTAAAAGTTATTTGTTTTCCTAAGCAATGAAAATATCCTAAAAGAATAGCCAAATACTGGTCTTGCTGACATAATTAAATATGTTGCTTTCAGTCTAGGTAATCAATCAAACCCCAGTGTCATTAAAAAAACCCCTGAAAACCCAAAAAACCAGGTCCTGAGCTTACCCAAGATTGAGGAGAATGCATTTGGAAAGTCCGGGAGAGTTTGCAATAAAACAAAGACCCAAGAAGCAGACAGTAATCTCTGTTTCTATGCCCTCCACTCCTCCACACCCACCTCAATTTTGACTGGAGTCAAAATAAGTTGTTAGTACAATACTGGATAGTATGCAGTTGAAGTCCATTTCTGTGCTACTCATTCTATTCAGAATCTCATGATATTTTGAATGTAAAGAACCTATGAATTTCAGTGATTTGGTTTTTTTAATTTGTTTGTAAATGTATACTTCTTTACTAGCTTCCTCCTTTTAAATCTGTATGTCAGTTATCTTAACTCTTCTTCATAATCTCCTCTGGGTTGTTTTTTTTTCTTCTGTAAAACTTGGTATTTCAAGATCAGTGTTGATGGCTAAATGAGACAGTTGAGCATTTTTTAAGCAAAATTAAAGAGTAATGTGTGTATTTCATCTTTCTCTCCTGCAGTCTTCTTCCTCCATTGGCCAGTGTCTCAGGAGGAAAGATTGAAACAGCCTACATAGGTTTTTTTAACCTAGCTAATGTGGTCCTAAAAAATACTGTGGTTTAAAGAAAGGCTAGGTGGCCCAGGGTGTGGTGGTGAAGCTGTGATTGCTTGTGGTTTCTGTTGTTGTTCCCCCTAATCAATCTCTTCAACACATTTCCGAACTGTGCAGCTCAATACCTGATTAGATGCCTGAAGTCTTTTGTTTTTTTCAGATTGTAGCAGCTGAAACCTGTGCAGCTTTTACCTGCAGCTGTATGAATTGTTAATCATGAAACATTTCACTTATCCTGAAATAAATTTTGCTTGTTCATTGGGGCATGTTTGAAGGGGGAGATGACCAAACTAGTGCTTGTGAAGGTCTAGAAATAGGTGTTATGAGCAAAATTAATAAAGAGGAAGAGGTGGCATGTTCCCTTCTGTCTTGGTAGTCTGATGATTATGGCAATGCTTTCTGTCAGAAGAAAACACAACACCCATGTTGCAGTAAGGCTCTCTGAGATCACAGAAACACATAATGACCTGCAGAGGTGGTTTTCCCTACATGCCAGACAAACTGGTTATGCCAGGGAGAGCAGCCTGGAAAGAATCACTGTCATTTGTTCTGAGAGGTGGTACATATCGCTCAGGCATCTTCAACAGAAACGTTACTGACCCTGCATCTGCTATAAGTCCTGGTCTGTATGCGTTTGTACTCTTCATCACACTGTGGATTCTATTTTCTCCAGTATTTAAGGTGACTGACACTATGCTTTATGTGTACAAATATTTTCCAAGATCTCATTTTACCAGCGGTAACATACAGAGAATGGGCTGTACCGTGTTGTTTTGGACTGAAACCTTGGCATAGGTATCGAACTTTGTTGCATCTGGCTTGTATCAGTTGATGTAGTCTGAACAGTTTCAGGTTGAGGCTTTCTAAAAGTCATGCCCGTGTATACTGCACTCATGCAATGACTTCTATGCTCTGTGCTCAGTGCCACGATGCTTTGCCACTGAAGAAGGCACAAATACACCCTGTAAATAACCTTTTTCCCTAACAGAGGATTGAGAGGGAGAAGTGGCTTCTAGGTATGTGATTGGAAAGCTCCTCAGTGTCCCTTGTTTTTTTATCCATGCATATCATCCTGTAGTCTACACCCACATAAGTGCCCTCTTGGATGTACTCCAGTTACATCGTGCTGTCTGTACAACTGTGTTTGATTGGCCTTTTACAGAAACAGTAGTGTCTGTGCCCTGAGTTTCTCAGTTCTTGCAGATTCAGGTATCTAGAGCTTAACAGTCCTTGGGAGTCTTTCGCACTCCACCTGTACTGTCACCTGGAAGGTGTTAGCCGCAGAGGCTAGGGACAACCCTAGAGTTCTCAGTTATTCTAAGTATTTGTGACCTGTTTTTTTTTGTGGTCTGTGACATGGTAAGCACTTCTTTTAAGGTAAGCACTTAACTTTTAAGGTAAGCACTTAACTTTTAACTTCTTTTTAACCTGTGGTCTGTGACATGGTAAGCACTTCTTTTAACTTAAAGCACTGAACTACTGAACTTGTGTTAAGTACAGGGATGAGCATGAGTGCTTCCTACCTGTTGGTTCTTATACAGCTTCTGGTCACCTTTTTTTGTGAATGATTTTTAAACGAATTTTAGTTATCAATTTTGACTTAAAGCTTTGATGACTTGTGGGCTTTTTTCTGCTTTGTGCATGAGTCCTGTCCCTCTGTGTAAATGTGGTAGCCATTGTGGTTTTGTGGCACTTGAGCTAAAAGTGCTAGAAATTTTCATGTGGTTCATTCTCACAAAAGTTGTGGGGTTTTGTGGGGGTTTTTTTGTTTGTTTGTTTTAATCACTGGCTACTAGGCTGGCAAGGACTATCAGAAGTGTCTGTGGTTTTGACCCTGTTTGTGTAACACTATCTTAAGGCAGAGGGAGAAAAAAAAAGTGAGAAGGAGAGTCTGATGATACTTGGGAAAGCAATATACATTAAAAGAACTGTGTTTAATCAAAATACATCCAAAAACATCTTCGTGGTTTTGCATGTAATTCACCTGCCCTTTTCTGATTTTAGAGTTAAAAAAATGTATTAAACTCTATTTCTGTTTGTTTTCTGTCTTCATATTTTTAGGGACTGTGATAAAGGAACATGCAAAGACAAATCTAACATTTTGTATGCCTGGGCAAGAAATGCTCCACCCACCAGGCTACCCAAAGGTATTGTGCCTTTAATGTGAAGTTCTTGTGTACAGGGCAAGGGAGAAAAGAGGATGTGGAAGTAAGCACCTGACGTATCTAGGAATCTCCTATAATATTTTTATTATGTCTAGTGGATGGGAACCATATAAATATCAACAACATAAACTGTAAATATATTATGCTAGCTGTCATACTTCTGAGTTTTTTGTCATCCTGTTTAGGATAACCATATGGGTTATAGTAAGGGGAAAAAAGGCTAAGAGAGAGATAACAATCATAGTATAATGTTTTATTTTTATATAGCATTAATCTTGCATTTCCTACTTTATGTTATTGGAAGGGTACTATTTATATACCTTTCATAGCACACAAACTGCACTATAATATTTTTGTGTGTTTGGGAAAGCACAAACGTGTTCAATCTGAACATTGACATTTTTCTGTGTATTAAGTATACTTGACAATTTAATGTGCATTTCATTTCTTGATGCTTTGATGCAGTTGAGCAATATGTTTATATACCCATTTTTGTATGATAAATGACTTTGCTAAATTCAATCAAAATTTTTAAAGATACTTGGAGTGGTATGTCTGGGACACGGCGAGAAGTGGTTCTTTCTGATAACCACTAAGGGTTCCAGAAGTATCTGCCATCTGTATAGCCTTAGCCTGAAAATAGCTTGAATTCTAATTTTTTTTTTTTCAATCTTTTACTGCCTCTTTTTGTAACCAGAAGCAGTGTGCAGTATAATAAGAGGTTTATTTTTAATAATCTGTTAACACACTTATAATCACAAATGTTATTTTATTTGGTTATCAGAATGTCAAGTTTAAAAAAATGTTGCTTGAGGAATTCTACATAAACCTGGTGTTTCCTGTTAAACCCCAGCTAGTAATAATTCTCTTGTCTCTAAGCTGTCCATAAATACAAGGTTTGTGGGAAGGGTTCATAATGATAATACATTTGTGCACAGAGAGGCTGCAGTCCCATTTGTAAGTAGGCTTTGCAGTGGGCAGTGTTTAAACTAGTGGGATTCACTGACTGGATAGCAAGAAATTGCTTTCTCTGCTTCTTTTGAAGAGTGTTCATTGTAGAATCAATTTAGAGAAATCCCTCTTGGTGATAGTAATATTTTGCAATTTCATTATTCCATATTATTTCAAATTCCTCCATTTTCTTCAATGCCTGTACTTACTTCTGTCAACAAGTAATATAGCTTCATAATTTCCACAAGGTGTTTTCTGGATACAATATTAATTTACATCTCAAAATATTTTACTGCAGATCTCTTAATTCTCAGTGTGTTCTTAGTAAGTCAGTGTTAATCAGTTTGTATCATTGACAGGTTGAATGAGAAATGAAAGTTCTACCAAACTAGCAATGGTGAACCATCTTGCATTTTACTGTTTCTGAAAACAATGCATTTTCCTTCTCTCAGGTGTTGGATTCAGAGTTGGAGGAGAAACAGGTGGCAGATATTTTGTGCTCCAGGTACACTATGGAGATGTTAGTGCATTTAGAGGTATGTATTTTGAAATTTGTTCTTTAGGTTATGACAGTTAGAGCATCAGAATATTTACATTATTACATTATATCTAGTCCATCCGCCCTTGCTCAAGCAGGCCTGCCTACAGCCAGTTGCCCAGGACCATGTCCACATGGATGGAGATGCCACAACCTCTCTGGGCAACCTGTGCCACTACTCAGTCACCTTCACACTAAGAAAGTGATTCCTGATGTTCAGTTTCAGTTTGTACTCATTGCATCTGGCCCTGTCACTGGACAACACTGAAAAGACCCTGACTTTGTCCTCCTTGCACCCTCCCTTCAGGTATTTTTGTACATGGATAAGATCACCCCTGATCCTTCTTCTTTCCAGGCTGAACAGTTCCAGGTCTCTCAGCCTTTCCCCTTAGTCCCGTCATCATCTTCGTGGCTCTTCCTTGGACTCTCTTGGGTATGTCCATGTCTCTCTTGTATGGGGAAGCACGGCACTGGACACAGTGCTGCAGGTGTGGCCTCACCGGTACTGAACAGAGGGGAAGGATCACCTCCCATGACCTGTTGGCAATACTCTGGCTAATGCAGCCGAGGATGCCATTAGCTTTCTTAGCAGCAAGGGCACATTGCTGGCTCGTGTTCAGCCTGACGTCCATGAGGACCCCCTGGGCCTTTTCTACCAAGCAGCTTTCCAGCTGGGTGGCCCCCAGCATGCCGTGGTGGCTGGGGTTCCTCCCCAGGCGCAGGACTTAGCACCTCCTTCCCCTTGTTGAACTGCATGATGTTCCTGTTGGCCCATTTCTCCAGCCTGTTGAGGTCCGTCTGAAAGGCAGCACGACCCTCTGGTGTATCAGCAATTCCTCCCAGTTTGATGTCATCAGCAAAGTTGCTGATGCTGCACTTTGCCCCATCATCTAGCTCATTAATGAATATGTTGAACAAGACTGAGCCCAGTATTGACCCCTGGGGTACCTTGCTAGTTTCCATGCTCCAACAAGACTTTCAACCACTAATTACCACTCTCTTGGCCTGGCCAGTTTTCAATCCATCTCACTGTCTGCTTGTCCAGCCCATACGTTATAGGCTTGGATCAATGAAATTTGAATTTCATTAATGCACTTTGAGATATTGGTGGTCTGAGATGTTTTGGAACAAGATTAATTAATTATTTATATTAATATTTCATGTTGTACTTTGTTCTTTACACCTGAAATGCCTTGTTCTGACACCTTTGAGTTGCATGAATTCTTACTTTTACTCTGTGAATCACATGCTGTGTAGAGTTTTTGGGTTAGGGCCTCTCTGGCCTTCAAGAACAAAAACCTTCATTCTCTTGGAACTTCACTGCAATACATTACTGTGAAGGATTTAAGTGAAAATGTGAAGATACTCATAGGCTAAGTGTTAATCAAAATCTTGGACTTGAAAGGGAAGTAAGCTGAATAATAACAAAAATTTAAGGTGGAATATGCATTACACATAGTTCGAGCTATGCCCATGGCCTCTGAATGCTTCTGTGGCACTCTGGTAAATGATTCACAGATTGTACTTGATTTCGAACAGTCAACATGTTGTTCTTAGCTTCTCAGTGCCATGCTGTCTCTCTTCTGTACACCTCTGACAAGGTTTGGGCAATACTTACCTAGATTTTTCAGCAGCACTGTCTGAAGCTGAAGGTATGGTTTGTACCATGACATGAATATATGATGTAACATAATGGCTGTAATGCTAACTGAGAAGGAGGAGGTGTGATGGGTTGACACTTGCTGGATGCCTGTTGCCCGCCAAAGTCTCTCTGTCACTCCCCTCCTCAGCTGGACAGGGGAGAGAAAATATAATGAAAGGCTCATGGGCTGAGATAAGGACAGGGAGATAACTCACTAATTATTGTCACAGGCAAACCAGGCTCAACTTGGGGAAATGAGTTTATTACCAATCAAATCAGAGTAGGATAATGAGAAATTAAACCAAATCTTAGAACACCTTCCCCCCACCTCTCCCTTCGTCCTGGCTTCAACTTTACTCATTAATTCTCTACCTCCTCCCTCAACAGCAGTGCAGGGGGATGGGGAGTAAGCATCCCGATCAGTCCATCAAACGTTGTTTCTTCTGCTCCTTCCTCATCACTCTCTTCCCTTGCTCCAACATGGGGTCTCTCCCATGGGAGATAGTCCTCCATGAATTTCTCCAGTGTGAATCCTTCCACAAGCTACAGTTCTTCATGAACTGCTCCAGCATAGGTCCTTCAGGAGCAGACCGCTCCCATGTGGGTCCCTCACAGGGTCACAAGTCCTGCCAGCAAACTTCTCCAGCATGGGCTCCCATCCACAGGGCCACAGGTCCTTGCAGGAGCCTGCTGCAGCATGGGCTCTCCACAGGATCACAGCCTCCTTGGGGCATCCACCTGGTGTCTGCAGATTTGTTTCCCTCACATATTCTCACTCCTCTCTTTGGCTGCAATTGCACAGGGTTTTTTTTCCCACTTCTTAAATACGTTAATCACAGAGGTGCTACCACTGTTGCTGATGGGCCCAGCCTTGTCCAGGAGCAAGTCTGTATTGGAGCTGGCTGGCACTGCCTCTGTTGGACATGGCGGAAGCTTCTATCAGCTTCTCACAGAAGCCACCCCTGTAGCCATTGTGGTACCAAAACCTTGCCACACAAACCCAATACAGGAAGGGGTAAGCTGAGTGTGCCAACACTGTTTAAATGGAGCACATATGCAAATATGCACAACTGAAGTTGAAAGAATTGATTTTCATCAGACAGTTCAGATGGACCCCTACAGCCCATGAGATTCTTTGCCCACTAAAATAATGAATAATTAAAGTTACAAACCACTAAAGAGGGCATGTTAGTTGAGAGCTTGCTCTTCATTATTGTTTGGGGACCGTGAGAGTTCTCATTGTTCATTTTCACTCTTAAGTATAATTTATGTGTATGCAGTTAAAAAAGAAACAAATGGGGTGTGTGTTTGGAAATTTTTATTAGTAAATTAACTTCGTAGTCAAAGATTCTACTCAAAAATTCGCCTTGCCTACTTAGAGAAAGTACAGTGAAGTAAGTTAGCACCTAAAATTAAACGTACATTTTACAGCAACACACCCCTCCTGCAGCAGATTTCCTTATGTTTTTGCCTAGAACATCTGTGCAAGGCTTAGAATAATCAATATTGTAGGTATAAACATGCAAAATTTTGAAAGTTTAAGAAGTGTGAACTGATAGGACTATAATTTAGGAGGTTATATTAGTGTCATTTACTGTTCCAACAGTTATAGAGTATGATAGAATGCCCTGTGTTTTATTTCAGTGCCTTTCACTTGGTAGTCTCATATCTTATTTTTAAAGTGAAAAATAATTTGCCTTTTCTGCCATTTTTGTGAGAAAAAATGTTTTTAATGTGTCTGCCTGTGAAAATTCCAGTAGAGAACAACGTAATTTAAATCTCACAACAATTTAAATATCCTGAACATTGATTGTGGTGTTCAAGGATATTCAATGCATAAACTTCACCTAGTTTTATAGGTATTTTTGAACTTCAGGAATGACCTAGAGAGACCTTTCTTGTATGAGTGAGAGGTCTGTTGATAACTGTGGCTTGTTGAAGTATGACAATATAGCCATTACAGTTTTTATGTACGTGCATGCAGCTGTTGCAACTGAGAATAGAGGACCAACAATTCAACATACTCAGTTAAGTTACTATACTTTCAGTAGCACACCAAAGATTCTGAAGTACTGTTCATAGTTTAGTTTTCTGACTTAGAAGTCATTGCAAATATAAAATATTTGGCTTGAGGTAGTAGTTATTTATGTATTAGCACCCAATCCTACTTCCTATAATATTTGAGGGGGTGAAATATTGTAGTTAAAATTTATCAACTCTCATTTTGAAGTGTTTGTAAAAAGCATATTTCTTCATTTCATTAACCAGTCATTAAAATAATTAAGCTTTCTCTCTCTTCTTAGCTATGATCCAGAGCTAAGTATTCTTATTTAGATATACATTTCATGCTCAGGTACCGAAGTAAATCTTATTCTACCTTGTCTAAAATACATGTAATTTAAAAATAAGCTAGAAAACCGAAAGTAAATTCCCACAAAAAAACGGGGGGAATGTGCAAAGAACCATATTGAAAAACAGTAGTTGCTCCATTTGACTTTTTATATTGCAAAAGCAAAAATTATTTTGTTGTGAAGTTATGGTTGATAGTAGATACAGCTACGTAGCAAGTTGCCAGAAATTTGTGTTTTTATATATTCATAAGTGTTTAGGGTTCAGATTCAGATAAAAGTAAATCTACCCATCTTTAGATCTATAAAGACAACCAGTCACCTTTCAG
Organism: Caloenas nicobarica; assembly: GCF_036013445.1. NCBI lineage: Eukaryota > Metazoa > Chordata > Aves > Columbiformes > Columbidae > Caloenas > Caloenas nicobarica. The sequence continues at coordinate 41,381,015 of NC_088284.1, read as the reverse complement.
TTTGGGCTGTAGGTTTATGCAGTGTAATTGTCACACTGTTCATTATTTATTCTTCTGTATAAGTACATTCAGATCTGATTAAAAAAATTTGGGTTTTTTTTTTCCTGTCCCTAGAATTTGTTTTTTCCTGCCCCTGCTAGGACAAAGGCTAATGTTGTTTCGAACCCACCATACTATTCTCTTAGTCCTTTTAAGCACATGTGAGAATATAGACCTTATCCCCAGGAATCAAAGTAATTAAAAGTTATCAATAATAATCTCTTTTAACTTGTTCTATGTGAAAGGTAATCACATATAATTTTCTGTGTGTGTTACTGTTGCATTGTTTGAAGCAATATTTTTTGTCAGTATACTTGAGCAAACTTTTGGGGAATTCTCTAATTTTTATTCAACTTTGGCTTCTTTCTTATTCCCTTTCTTTTTCCCTCTCTTTTCTTGCACGAGGCACAAATAATATTTGCGTTCTTAGCTCCTTCTCCTAATCCCCACTTCTTCACTGAGCATACATTTATTTCTTCCTGCTATTATTCTCTACAAGAATTACGTTACCCACATCACATATAGTATCACAGACGTAGCTTTCTATGATCTATTATTATATCCTTCGAGCAAATCAGTCATCTACAAGGTACTTATTTGTTAAAAATTTTGTGCTGGACCAGGATCAACAATTTTTTGTCTGTCTTCTATTTGGAAAGTAAGTATTTTAGGCTTTAACATGCTCTATTGATTTTGTTTGACATAGGTAAATAAAATAAGGGAATATTTAATATGATTGTGTTACCTTTGCACATCACACAAAAAGCAGTAATAAGCACAGCTTCTATTTTTTTCGAGTTGGAAACTCTGCCTGGACAGTTGGGTTTGATTTGAATCTATAAACTATTTTGTCCCAGGGCAGTACATATTTGCTGAATAGCTCAACCAAAGGAGCCAAAGTAGTTAGATAAGCCAGACTGACAGACTGGAAGGGAGGCTTTAAAATTTTGTTTGGTTTGTGCATTGTTTAAAGATATTTTTTGCTTAGGTCACACAGCAAAATTCATAAAGCGTTTGCACTGGGAACTGGCATGGCCTTGTTGCAGTCAGCATTCTTGGGTGCAGAGTTCGGCAGCTTTGAGTGTTTCAAGGAGGTGAGCTGTAGGGAGGGCAAACAAGGAAAAAGTGTTTCCAGCTTTGCAAATCTGTAGTTGTTAGAAGAATGTTTAGCTCGGTCACAGCTAAATGTAACCACAGACAAAATTATAATGTGCTGTAGGAATTTCTTAAAAGTCTGACCAAAGTATCCATCCATTATTTTACTCTTGACACAGCATTGCAGATCAGATTCTTGTGCCAGAAGTTGATTTATGTTTCTCCCAATACTGGTTAACATGATTGCCTGGTATAGTAGCAATAATGGCTTTCCCACTGTCTTCAGTTCATTTTGAAATTGCTCAATTTAGTTGAAAATACTGAATGAAAATTTTTTCCATACTCTGAAAATTTAAATACTGTGGAAGTACTTTAGTATTGACAAACTGAAGTATGTTGGAGTTGTTTCCCTCCTCCTGCTGCGCAATTCTTAAAAGAGACACTATGACATACTAAGGGTTAGATTTTTCAAACATGACTCATGTTTGGCATATGACAGGTTTGGTTTTATTGTTTTGGGACAGTTTTTCAGCAGTGTTTAAAAGATAACATGGTGATGTTTTCAACTGCAAATTGCAAAATGAAGGGACACAAAACTACTGCATTTTAAATTTTATTACTTTAAGGAATAAGTGAAGTGTTCTATGAGGAAGCAAGCATTTGCCATCTTCCATTAAAACTGGTATGGCACAAACTTTCTAACAGTGTTAAACTTATTAAAGCTCGATTCTGCAGCATCACCTGTGTTATATGAATAGCCAGAAATTTAGTCAAAAAATTAGTTTGAAATGAGGAAGATGGGGCAAAAGAGACCTTACAACAACTTTCATAGCAAACATAGAGATACTGAGATTGTACTTGAAGCTTCCTATAGTGAAGAGGAGGATGAACAGTATATACATATCTTGAACTTCTTCTTAAATCTTGGACAAGGAATTTAATTTTTCTTTCACTTGAATGTTTTCCTACTGTTCCCCTACTTTTGTCCTAATAGCTTAGTCTTTCTGGTGCTTTTGGACTGATGACTTGGCCATTTGGAAGCAACATTTATGGTTGAAAACTAGTGCTTATTCTGGCATGGCATAACTTCAGTTTTTCTTTCCATCTTTAGTCAGTGCAGACCGTATCTTGAATTAGTCATTTTCTCCTTATCTACTCTAAAGTAGTCTTTTATTTGGTCCTGTCTTTTCTCTCTCCTTCAAACTTTTCTAGTCTTTCTTTCTGTGATACCTCCTTTAATGACTTGCCATACAGTGAATGTATTTATGGTTTGGTTTGGTTTGGGGTTTTTTTTCATCTTTAAGAAGTAAATTTCAAAAAAAAAACCCAAAACAAAACATTTGAAGGCTATATTTAAAATGTGTTTTAAAGACTGTACTTCAGTGTCTACTATTTTTCTGTACAAACATGCGCGTTTGCATAAAAACATATATAAGAATGTATGTTGCTGTACTGAAAATCTCTATTTTCTACAATATATTGTTTATTTCGCTGTTTTGTAGAACAGAGAAAATGTAAGTAATACAATGTAGTATGCAGTAATATGTGCAATAATGGTTCAAACCAAACTGAATATTATCCCTTAATAATGAAATGTGATGTGACTAAAATACCTAATGTCTGAAAAACTAAACTGATACTTGTTGAAGTCTCCCTGTTTTGTCCCACTCTAATAATTATCCTTGTGTTCAAATGCATTGCTTTTTTAAGTTCAGAATCTAGCTGCTGATGGGAGGAAAATCTCTCCCAAGTTGCCGCATGTGAGCAGATCCATAGCTACTCTGTTGTCTTTCTTACCTGAAGAATATAATGTTGGAGGGTATTTTTTCAGCATTTTCTGTTTTACTTGCTTTGGAGTTATATCCATCTTCTAACTACAGCTAGCTTTGGTATAAACATAAGAAAAGGAAATTTTCTTGAAAAAAGAACAAGGGTTGATCTCTCAGATCACTGACTAAAATTGAGTAACTATCAAGACAACAGTATCTTTAAATTAAAATGTTAAATATATTAGATAATGCTGATACAGTACATTAAGAAATGAATGAACTATTTTTACTGTCTTTCTATGATAACCAATGTTAAACAGAACCACTGTCTGTATTGGTATCTCACATTCACCTGTTGACTTTATTACAAGAATTTCTGGTTGCTTCATTATTAATGGCTAACATCACCACTTTTCCACACATCTTTCATTTTTTTTAACTTCTGTCAAGATACAAATTTATTTGAAGCAAACCAACTTTTTCTGCTATTATAAAAATTACACTGTTTCACGTCCCAAATGCTAGTTCATAAACATCTGCAATTTCTATTGCCAAAAAAGCAGTTAGTTTTTCATCCATTAGAGTTTTGCTCTATACTAGGATTTTGCTACACATGCAGCACTGTGATATTCAGGTTCGTGCAAATGTGAGTAATGTTTCCACAGTATGAAAGTTTTAATGCAAACAGTAAAACTTATTTTGCCTTCTAGTATTTTTATACAGCAGAAGAATGTTATCAGTATGAAATAATTTTGCAAGGGCTCAGTTGCTAATGATTAAAGTGTTTTTGTGATTTATACAGATAAACACAAGGACTGCTCTGGTGTAACTTTACATCTGACACATCAAAAGTAAGTGTCTTTAGAAATATCTATTTTTAGGTACTTAAATAAAATAAAAATACCTGATTTTTTTCATTAGAACAGAAGGCATGGGAACCCCTTGTTTAGATTCATTTGAAAACATATTAATACTTCATAATATTAAGAATTTTGAAGTCATGTGTCATCTCTTGGCAAAAATTTTTGTTTCTGCTAAGAAACTTGATGAAACAGTGCTATCAGTACTGAGTTAATCCATCTTAATGTCTTCATATTTAGAAATTTGAGACAAGGACAGCAATTATGTAGATGATTGTTTTGTCCTATTTCAAACACTTTGTAGAAGATGCTTTAAAAATTGTAGCTCAGTATGAAAAAAAGGAGGGAAAGAGAAGTGCTGTGTAACAGCTGCTTTCTCAGTAGACCACTTTCAGGCATAATCAAACATGTAGAAATTGGTAGTGTTAAATGGTATTGCATATCATGTCACTTGCAGTTGGGTTTTACAAAGGACTTGTTTAGCAGAGCTTGGGTTTTGAATTGCAGGCAGCCTTTGATTGCTGGAATGTATCTTATGATGTCTGTGAACACTGTAATACCACCAGGCGAGAAAGGTGAGTCATAATTTTACGAAGTTGTTATATAATTTCAGCATCTGATTTATTTTTACTGCTCATTGTTGAAGAAAATCTAGCAGAGATTTGTTGAACTGTTGAACTGGACAAATAATTGCTTAATTAAACAAAAGATGAAATAAAAAGTTATAAATTTAAAATTGTACCCCATTTCCCAATGTCTACATCTGCAAAGATGATTAAGGTTGTAGAAAACAATGCTGAACAAAACAATAATGATCTGTGCAATATTGAAGTTTCAAAGTGTATTTCTTAAGACTATTTCTTAGAGTATTTTTTTTTTCTTCTTCTTAGTATTTTACCAAAAAAGTTCTACCTATTTTCTTACTCCCCTTTTTTTCCCCCTAAGAAGAAGTATAAAATCTTTTGGACTCTTCTTCACCTGCATTTGCCATTCATGCTGTTTGTGATTTACTAAGAGTTCAGTTTTACTAAATATATTTCTAGCAGTAAGGAGCTGCTCTTTAAAAATTTTATTCCTATGTCCCTACTTGGTTAAAACGTCAAAATGCTGAAAAAACACTGTAAAAGAAAGTTTCCAAGCAGTTTCTGTTCAGAATCCTACTAAGTGGATTTTATCTAAAACTCAGCTTAGATAGTCCTAATCATTTCTTCACATTAGCATAGAATTTTCTGTTTTAAGGAAGCTGAGCACCAAGTTTACTTTTTCTTACAGTATACCAGAATTTTATATTAGATATATGGTAACAACATTTGTCCCATCTACAGTTAGCTGCCTAAACAGAATGAGGTGATGAAATGCTGGGCTGACTCCAGCTGTTGGGTGAACTCAGCAATTTGAAATCTGTTTTCATTTGAGTTGAAACTTAACATGTTTTGCTCTTCAATATGAAAACATATCAAACTGTACCACACCTGCCCAGTATTTGATCAATACAGAAATCTACTTTTTCGGCTGGAGGGATGAGGGAAAAGGGAATAAAACCAGTTCTGTGCCTGTTGACTACTGCCTTCTCATGTTCTATCAAATTTGCAGTTCTTAAGTGAATCATGGAGTTTTTTATAATAGGAAAAATGCAGCCAGTCCCCAGATGCCTCTCAGAGAGGCATTCACAGAGGAATTTCTCTGTAGACTCATCCTTAGCACTGTTACTGCACCAAACACAAGTATTAGCCTGCTGACATTGTCTGTACAGCATTTCTCTGCTAAAGTCCGTATCTAAATCTAAATCTCTAAGACTGGGTCTAGAACTTTAGTTAAAATCAAGCCTTCGTTATGAATTTTATCAGTTTAGAATTATATCAGTTTATTTTAATTTTCTCCTGTGTACTTATCATAGCTTTGTCTATTTTAATTGTCCCGTAACATAATATGTAAGCAAACGTATTACTGTACTTCGTTAAATAGCAGTAGTGAATGCTGGAAAAAATGATACTGAGTTTCAGCACTAATTTGGATGTATGTCATCACAGATTGTAGTTTTCAAGTCATTTGTACTATATTTTATTAGTTTTTCTTTACAGATATCTTGAGATAGGCACTGCACAAATATATTATTCAGTATCTTTTGAAATTGTCTTGTGTCCAGTGTAGGTAAACCACTTTCACACTGAATTAAGTACAGCAGTGTAATATTTCTCCGTTTGATATATAATGTGTTTTTCTTTGTTTATTGCCATCATATTTTAACAGTGGTTGATGCAGACATTGCCTGCCATTACAAAAGGTTTCCAATGCACCTTTTTGCCTACAGAGTTCATACACACAGACTAGGTAAGAGTTTTATTGCAACATAGGAATATCAAATATTTAACAGAAAAATGCTGACACTACAAAATATTTTTTTAGAAGTATGTCTCATGTTCACATACATATTGGTATGTTATAGGTAAAGTAGTGAGTGGATACAGAGTGAGAAACGGTCAATGGACATTGATTGGTAGACAAAGTCCACAACTACCACAGGTTGGTTGTTTTTTTTAATTCTGACTGTGAATTTTAATTATCAATATTTAAAACTGAGAAGTTGTATTGGCAGGCATGGTGTTTGCACTGGTACATGTTGTGCCGCTGCAAGTGAAGACTGCCAAGTATTATCATGATTACATTATGATGCAAAAACGCTTCTGAAATTACTTTTCAGATGTGTAGCACTGTCATTCTTGTGTGTGTGTGTATTGACGTGAATAATATGAGATGCTTTCACTAATTATGGTGAATCACCCTCTCTTTCAGGCATTCTATCCAGTAGAACATCCTGTAGATGTTAGCTATGATGATATCCTGGCAGCTAGATGTGTGTTCAGTGGTGAAGGCAGAACTACAGAGACACATATAGGGTAAATGTTTTCTCTTTGCTCCATTTTTTCCAAGGTATTGGTTATGTGTAGAAATGTATTTGTTTCATGTCTTCTTCTAAGAAAATTCTAACAAACTGTTGAATTTTGCCAGAATGGTCTGTTTTTATGTCTAGTCTGCTAAAGATCTAACTGTACACAATATTCATTGCCATTACTTATGTGAATAATCATTTTGCTGAAGTGTTTAGAAGATTTCTCAGGTGAACATATGCTACCAAACACCTTACTCAGATGTTGGGCTGTGGTGCACTTAGCAAAGGATTCAGAACATCAATTCTAGAAAATATTTTTTTAATAAGTTGAAGTTATTGACTGTTTAAAACAAGATAATAAAGCTTCACAATTTCTCTTCATTATTTCAGAAAGAAAATTTATGGAAACTTATAAAATTCTGATAAATTTTGACCCATCATGAAATCTAACCTTAAAAATTCGGAATAATCTACATTTTTTTAATATAAAACTCTACAGGCTTTTATGAAAAACAATGAAAACGTAAATAACTAGTAAGGATAAACAAGAAAATCTGAACTGTATTTGTCTGTGATGCTATTCAGCCGAAGATGACAGACAGAGCTCTGTAAGATCAAGTTGACAAATAAAACTGTAAAAATAGATGCATTATTAATATGCTCTTTGCTGGTTCCCATTCTTTCAACTGTAATTTACTGCATATGTGGAGATATCAAGATACTCCGCAGAAATCTCTCCATTTGGGAAGCCGAAGCACCCCAAGGGATGAGTTTTTTAGTGCATTGAACACCCTGAGATTGCATCTCAGTAGAGGGGTAAGGATTCAACACAAAATTATCACCTTTCAGTGGGTGTTTAAAGTACTGATGAGTAGCTACTGAGGCAAAATTAATTGTCTGAGAAAAGGTTTTTACAAAAGCCATAACACTAACAAAAATATATCCAAAACATTAATTTAACTGTAGACCTTTTTTTTTCACAAGTTCTAAAAGCTTCTGTCATGTTTCTGTAACATTCCCTAAAGTAGTTCCTATTTGTTGAATAATCTTTTCAGTTTAAGACACAGTTCCAGGACAATTATGGTCTTTTTGTTCAATGTACTAATATGCTTTCAACGGGGAAGAAATAGGAACAGAAACAAGCAGACCTGTACATTTTTATTGCCTAATTTCTACCTATGAATTTGGAGAAACAACGCATAAGCATTTTAAACAAATATTTAAACTGTTACATAAAACCCGATGCCTAAAATGGAAGTACATATGGCTGGAAAAGAATAATCACCGTGGTAAGAAATGAGTAGATGAAAAGGAGTGCATTCACAACAATGCTGGGTATACGGAAAGATACACAGCTAAATAAATTGTTTTTTAAATCTTGGAAAATGTTACGTTAATGTTGAATTTTCTTGTTCCCATTCAGAATGACCCGTTGGTTCAAAAGAAATACTGAAAGAACCTTTGAATTCCAAATATAAACACTGAAAAAATGGGAAATGCAAACACGAAAGTCTGCATGTTCACTTTCCTGGGCTCTATATTTCGTTTTCTGCCTGTGTTTATGTTTTTTCTTAATCTAGCTGAAAAATAGATCTTTAGTTCCTTACATTATTTATCTTTTATATACATAGAAGGCAGGGCTAAAACAAACTTAAGAGTTTACTTTGTCCATTTGCCTTTCCAAAGCTGATCAGTTAAAGTTTAACCATTCATAGTATATGCTAACTGTAGTTAAAACATGACATATTCGCAATGTTATACTTCCTTAACTGTGTAAACTATTTCTGTGATAGTCAACTAGCCCCTTTGATATGAATGAAATGTCGGTTTTGGCCAAGTCTATTACTTAGTGGAAAACTGAGCGAGGGAGGATAGGTGTTCTTGTTTTGTTTTTATCTCTTTCTTACCGTGCTGTTTGTTTCTTTACACGTGATCTTGGGTTTCTTCATGTTTTTATTTAGTTACGCTAATTATTTTCCATTATCTTACATTATCTCATGACCCCCATGTTTTACACTAACCTTTTTCATCCTGCTTCGTCTCCTAGTCTGAGAAATTGAATTAGGTATTGAGGCATGTCTCTTAAATGTGTAGTTTGGCAAACCAGGGTTCAGAAGTGGGACCTGATTTTGCTTGTACAATTGACTATATACAAGTTCAAGGTAATTACATGAGCATGGCCTTAATGTCTCTGGTGTAAAAAGGTGAGGCAGGAATTATGTCTTCAAAAGTTTATAAATTGTCTATTTCAGTTAGCTGGATTTCTCCTCAAGCTCAAACTTTTGCAAATTAAAGGGTTGTATTATCCTTTCTCAAATTAGAAGAACATCAACTATTCCTAATTCATAAAGCAAGATTTCTTCCAGTGTTTGCTACAGACTAGTAAGTACTCCATGCCAGCAGCCACTGCATTTTTATAACAGATAACTTAATGATGTTTCAGACTAAACATTAGTGTCAAGTAGTATATAGCTTACCAGACTAAGGAATATCAAAGAACTGGAGGCCATTCAGTGTAAAGATCAAATCTTTGTAAAGAAAAGTGCCATTGGCCATGGTGGCTGCTTGTTTTTCCAGTTGCAATATAATGTATTGTTTAAAACTCTTAACAAATAGTGCAAGCTGTCTTTCCCTTTCAAAATATGTTTAACAGGTATTATACCATTCAAGACAAGCTTTATATGCCTGTAGCAAAATGTTCCCATTCAGTATTTAAGTTTCTTTAACTGCTTGATCTTGCTTTTCAGTGCTAAATCCTCCATTTCATTATGTTTCACTGTGTACTGTTAATATACCATGATCAGGATACAGTTCTGAGTATCTCTGGCAGTAGCGTGAAGGTGCTTAACAGGATTTTTTAAGTTTTATTTCTTTTTAACTTGTGCATCAGCATTTCTACTCATTAAACTCATTCACAAAACTGGGTTTCTCAGGAGTTCAGATATCTAATGGAACGTTTCTGGGTTTTCTGTGAATTTACTAAAACTGTTGTTGACAGAGTATTTTTTTAAACTGTAAATATTTTAAATTATTGACTTTGAAATATTTAGACACAGCAACATGTCAGGTGAAACAGAGTTCAGTTGGGTTCCACATACCCTTTTCTACTGGAGTTTTAAAGAGAAGGCAATTATAGTGACAGATACTGGGAAGTCCAGCAGTGAAGTTAATGCTTTCTAAAAGCTTAGGCAGAGCTTGCCAAGTCAAGTCTGTTTTTTTGTGGTCTCCAAGGGATGCTAAATTTTTGACGCATGGAAAAATACCAATTCCCCTTTTGAAACAGTCTCTTCTCCCATGTTCCCACTGTCTCCCCTCCAGCTGGTGTCATTATTGTTGCTATGGTGAATAAATGAATGCTGCAGGCTGCTGCTGGAAAAGTCAGTGCTGACGTCTTTTGTAAAGAGCTAATAACCCACTCCTGTATCTTTTTATGAGTGTGGGCTCACTGTTTATTTGTGAAAGCTAATTAAAAAATCTTAGTGTAAACCCCTTTATTTTGTGAACCTTACTGTATATGTCCTAGCTTATTCCATTGTCAGGATTGTAGCTGTAAATAAAAGATATCAATCTATACGGCAGAGGAAAAAAAAACCCAGCAGAAACAGATCACAGTTGCAAAGAGGCCCTGTATTGTCTGTTTCATAAAGTAATATTTTTCAGAAAGAATTCTTTCTCGTACCAGCTATGTTTTTCTGTTGAAGACAGGATTATGTAGCAGTACAGAAAAGCCTCTTCTGTTTCAAGTACATGCACAACATTTATCAAAGAACTGAATTTTGCTAGTGTTTAATCATTCCTCTTGCACTCATGTTTTCCTTACAGAAACTTGTGATCAAGTTATTCTGAAGATGGCAGTGCTATCTTTTCTTTAAGAGATATTTATGTTGTCTTAATATGTAATAACTTTAAGTTTTGGTGCATTAGAACCAGTGTGACTGGCCAATAAATGGATGCACTTGAACATGGGGTGGGGAGGGAACCTTCGTAAAATATAGCTGCTGAAAGGAAACATAGATGTTATTTGCAATGATTGTAAATTGTTTGCCCCAGACTGAGAAGTATATGAATGGTGACATAATAAATAATACAGTTCTGTCTTATTTCATCAGAACATGTGCATAATTTATGAGACTCTGGGGACTATGAGGAGCATACCAGGGAAATGAGAAGGAAGAACAGTTAAATAGTTTATATAATTATCTGTAGAATCAAACCCAAATTTGTAGGAATTTCTGAGATACCTGGGGAGTCTGTGCAAACTGGTATTCTCTAGTATAACCTGAAAGGTTTCATATTCACTGCAATTAAGTTTTGTTTTAGTGTGGGACTTCTAAATATTTCATGGCAAGTTTTTAATATTCTGTTAAACAAGGTAGATGAATTGAATAACAGCTATATTCAGCTCATTTTTTTCTGACTGCTGCATCTTTTTTGTATTATGTAGGGGAACAGCGAATGATGAAATGTGTAATTTTTACATTATGTACTATATGGAAGCCCAGCATGCTGTCTCATATATGACCTGCACACAGAATGCAAACCCTGAGATGTTCAGAAATATACCACAGGAGGCAAATATTCCTATTCCAGTCAAGTCTGATATGCTAAAGATGATGCATGGACATCATGAAGGTGAAAAAAACTTGTAATCCATTTTATTCAAGTCCTTTTATGCTCATTAATGTGTTTGTGTTACATAAATATGATAAATTTTCATAAAATGAAATGCAGTTCTAAAGAAAACTCAAATTGCTAGTTTAAGGCCATCATGGGATTCTACTCTTGGTGGAAATGTCTGCCAGTCTTTTGTCCATTTCTTCCTATTGTGATCTTTCAGTTTCTGACATATTTTTATAGCTACACGAGCTGTGTACCTGGAAGATTGACCTATTTTCGATGCCAAATATCAGTACTTAAAGTTTCTTAATATTTGCTTTATCTTCTGGCTATTACCTGCAAAGTTGCATCACAATGTTTCCATAGTTTTCTGGATCCCACTACCTTGTTATGGAAGGAATCAAATGTTTATATAGAACACTAGTAGGCATGTAGTTCCACCAGCAGTATTTTCAAGGAGTAATATGACTGGCATCTGGTATGTCTGTGTAGCAAAGTACAAATGGTGATTTTGCATTTGTTTCACTGCTGCACTGTTTGGTACAACTACTATAGATAGATAAAAATACCAATATTCATTTCAGAAGGGCTTTTTTTTTTCCCCAGTAGGAAGATAGTCAATTCCATTCACACACAGAGATTAACATCATATCCTAAATCCATTTTTCAGAAACCAAGGATACTGATAAAAGTTCTTTGCTGCAGCAGGCCAAAAAAGAAGAGGAAGAGATTTTGGATCAGGGTATGTACTTCTTTATTTCTATGTCAAATAAGAGACTCAGTAATGTACAATATGGATAAATTATATCCTGATTGTTAACAAGTTATGACGTTTTTAATCTGTTTATCTTTAATTGATGCAATTTGCAATGTTCTGTGGAGGTAATATGATTGAATGCTATGTAAGAAATAATTTTAAAAATTAGTCTACCACTGATCTCTAGCATAGTAAGTAAAATTTATGAGTGCATTTTAATCTCTTTAGGTTTTCTTGTTCTTGGTTTAATTTGCTAAAGAAGGTTGTAGTTTATCTGTAAGTGCAATCCTAAAAAATGGACACACAGAAGTAGTCCTACAGCATGTAACTATTCTATAATCTCTGTTCTATATGTAGCTATTAGCTGTTGCTTTTAGCTCTTCGCCTATTTCTTAGTTTGTATTCCTATGTATGTATTAGGGAATACTATGCTCTTATCCTTCAATATTGGTTGTACGTGCAGTGGTTTAAGTACAGCTAATGTTTAATACTGAATTATTTTTCACTACATTTGGGTATGTGTGCATATACACATAACAACTCATGCAAATTGTGTGCAGTACTTAGTTGCAAGAAAAAAATACATGACTGTTATAAAGCTTTTAGAAACATGCTGAATGTTATTTGTGATTCAGAGATATATTAACATAAGAGTGTAGTTTAAAGTTCTTTGTATCATGTGCTATTAGACAAATATTGGTTTAGTATCAAGATTTTTCTTGATACTAAGGAGAAGACCTTGTCAGCTACAGTTTCCTACTGTTTTCACTGCACAATGTTGGGGTTCAAGGACTAAATAAATTAAAGACAAATTTCTTTTCGCCTTTAATGAGAGCAAAGATTAGGTCAGTATTTAGAGTTTTTTATAACATCTCCCAAAGGGGTTAGATTTTCTATATACTTTGCCATTTTGCAGAGTTAACTTGAATAATTAAGTTACAGTTACGTAAAAACTAGGTTCTGGAGTATAAGAGCATCATGACTGAAAGTACTTTAAACTACTGGAGACAATATTTACAATTCCATATCTGAAACTTATTTTAGTCAATTCAATACGGATTTTATTAGAAAGAAATACAATTCTAATATTTTTAAAAGCCTATTCCAGAGCAGAATGAGTTAGCTGCATACAAATTTATATCAAGATTTATGCTGATAAGCTGCTTCACCCTAATGTTACTAAGTACAGTAGCAACTGGCTGAGGATCTTGTTATCTGTGTGTTTTACTGAATTAGTTAGTGTTTGAAACAAAATGTTGAAAAAAGATCTTGTTTTTAAAATCTTTTTCATTTCCCTTTGAAATGTATTTCAAAGCCACGTTTCTGCAATGCAGTCTCGTTTGCCAAGACCACTCTTTAGTATACATCCTCATCTAACATGTTTCTATGGAAACACACTGCATTGTTTTGTCCATTTGAAATTAGTTGTGTTCATGATGTGAAATATCAAAACCCAGTAGCTGCTGTGAGAGAGTTTTGTTTCATGTTCTTAATTGTTAGTTTAAGGTAAATTCTCCGATCATTTACAGGAGCCTAGCTTCAATTTTACATTGTCACAGCTCTAACTTCAGTTGAATTATGTGTATGTGAGCAAAAAACAAGCAGAAGGAAAAAATAGGAATGTTTGGTTTTATTTTTGTCTCCAAAGAGACACTTTTAGAAAGTGGGGTTTGCTCCTACAAGCACATGAGCACCTATTGAGATACGCTGCAAAAAACAGGAGCTGCAAGTGATCTGCTAAAATGGACCTATTAAAATTACATACAAATTAGAGTCTGTTTTTTTGGAGCAAAGTGGTTTTATGTAATTGCGTTGCCAATTTGTCACTTCGCTCAAGTAAATTTAGTGAGTTAGCCAATATCAACTAAGTTTGAAAAAGGTCTAAATGACAGGAAAATTCTACAGTTTGGAAGGAGGGCACAGGGGACCTCTGTGCCACACAGAAGCAAATATATACTTTAACTGAGATGTAGATTATAACATAAATTTTTCCCTTTATGCTCTGACATAACATACTCTGTATGATAAGCTTAGCTACAACACACAGATCCACAAAAACTCGGGTTTTGATTAGTTCTATTGCTTCTGAGCTGTTGCTCAGTAAATTCAGCCTTTGACTTGCTCTGAAGTTAGTACTTCAACGATTTTTCCATCATTCTGTGTTTTATCTTGCATGTTTTTTTCTCAATGGCTCATTATGTTGTAGCAACTTCATTTTACCCTCTTCAGTTTCAGGTGACTGAAGTAAACACTCTTACTTCACTAAAACCGAAATAGTTGTTAGATACTTAAAAATCTGGGTGGTAGATGCACAGTCAAAGAGACAAATTTTGATGTAACTAGTATTAAATTCAAGCATTTGCCTCAAAAGGGGAAAACAAATAAGCCTACCATGTGAAAGTATCTGCCTGCTAATGTTGTGTATACCACATGATTGCCTGGGCATACGTTTAGAAGATGTACTTCCTGCTGCTCGCAGGTGGTACCTCTGGGAGTTATCATTGCTTTTATATTAAAGTTTCAATTTCATCACCTTCAGTCATCAGAAGCACATTAATAAACCATGTAAATATATTGAAATAAGTAGTAACCATCACAAAGTAAACCACCACTCAGTGGTGGTTTGTCATGAAGACAAACCTAAATGCCTGTAATGTTAAAATTAAACTGAACTTACCTTAATGAACCTGACCTCATTGTATTGTTTCTAAAACAGCAGTGTAACTGTTTGGTGAAGATAAACTCTTCATAGGAGGTTAAATATTGTAGAAAAGGCAATTGATTTAGACATTTGTGCATATTGGATAGTTTCCCATTCCTGCTGAAGCACAAAGTCCCTAGGAAAACAAATATTGTTTATTTTTTGTCCATCAATACAAGTTCGATTGAATTATATCGAATAGATACAGTGCTGAAAAAAACTATTATATGTTCATAGCATTCACCATATCTGCTAGATGTCTCTTCTTTCCATGTGGAAAAAAGACCTAAATGTGTTTCATTCTATTTATTCAATGCTTTCCTGGCTGTAATCTGTGGCATGATATGGTTTAAGTTTGTTTTGGTATGCAAGCAGTGAAGCAGCCTTTACTATTGAGAAGGTCAGCTGCTGCTGTACCTGCAAGCTATATAGACCCAATAGCAGTTTCTTAATGACAAGGAAGTAATATACAGGTGGTGGTTAAACAGATGTGTGATAATTTATTTGTTGACCTGTGGCTCATGATTTGTTATCTCATTTTGTATGCATTAGATGTAATCATAAACTTTCTTTTGAAGGAGAAAAGGCATATTTTTTCCTATTAAAGGCAATACAATTATGTTTAAATGGTTAAAAAAAATCAAAGCTGGCTTGAACTGAATATTCACTTGCAGCACATAAACCAAAAATTAGATTTGTTTGGTTCGGGGTTTTTTGTTTGTTTTGTTTTAGAAGGGCATGTACGTACACATGTATATGTTACCTACACATGCATGGGGAGAAAAAGAGATGGAATTTTCATGTTATTTCTGGTATTAATGTTTACTGTGACACTTTAAAAAGTACATTTTTGCTTTTGTCTGGCTTAGGGATTTTAGAAGTTAATACTGAAAATGTAACTTCTATGTTTTTGCCTCTGATGATGGAATCTGAACTGATAGTCAAAGTTGTGATTCTTTTGCTCTCAGTATTAGTCAGTTGTACTTCCAATACAAGGCTTTTTTTCCCTGATCTCCCATTATTTCATGTTTACCATGAGCACAAGTCATTCCAGGAGCTCAAATGGTAAATTTCAATACAAGCAAACTTAAGATCTCTCCTTTTGAATGTCCCAGCTAGACTCACGCGAGGTCCCTTTTACACAGCTGAGTCTTCTAACAGAAATCTCATTAAACTTCTGACATTTAAAATAATATTATACATTGAGTCCAGCATTCAGAAGTTAGCTTTTATAAAGTTGGGCTTTAAGTCTGCAATCACAGAATTGCTCTCCTGATGGTGAGATAGGTTGCATAGAAAAACACCTCACTAGACTTCTGCCTTGTTTTAGAGATTAGAATGTGTATAGCAAGTGAAACAGAGAACAACATAAAGAACATGACTTCACGGTCTAAGACAATTTGATGCTCTCTGGTTATAATGTGGTTTACTTTAGATGCTTATCAGAGTTGTTGAATGGTTCTAGGTACCTGAGGTGCCTCTGTGAAGTCTGATTTCCTGATCTGTTTTCCTAGTCTTTGAGGATGGACAAAACAGACAACTAAAGTCTTGCATATATGTTGCTCCTGCTGAAATTCACTGGAAATGTGGGTTGAATGTAAGATGTGAAATACAGTGCTAAGTACTCTGTAAAATCATATTTTGAGATGTTTCTAGGTGGACACTCAAAAGGATTACAGTACTGGCTGTAGTCTCTAGCAAAGTAACAGTAATTATGGACCTTAATTTCATAGGACACGCTGTGATAATGAAGTAATTTGGTGTCAGTAAGTGTTTCATAAACAGATGGTGGAACAGAAATGTTAAGATAAGTCTTTCTGTTCAGTTAAAACAGTTGTTCATGAGTGCTTGGAGCGGGAGTTTTTGAATGAGGTTAAAGAAAAATCTATCATGATGGTCCATTGATTCTTTGAGGAGATTTCTTTGTAAGAAAATTTATCATCATAATCCGTACAAAATTGGTGCTGAATTAAGGTTATACATAGTTCTGCTGTTTATTACCTGTTGGATCCCTAACCCATCTTTCAGTTATTTTCTGTTGTTGTATGCTATGTTTGCACATTGGTGCACACACACAGAGATAAAGAATTTTGCACAACATTTTTGTTACATTTCTGGAATTTTGCTAAGTTGTAGCTGAACCTGTGAGTTGAGAAACTGAAATGTCTGTTCAGTGTTGCATATTTTGCTGTTTACTTATGCATTTCTGTGAAAAGCTTGTTACAACAAAAATGTACTGAAAAAGGCTTTTTGTATCTGGGATAGAAGTTTCTGACTGATTTAAGTGAAAGAAGGAGATATACCTCTTCCTCTTTCTGCCTCACCTTTCTTTTGTATCCTTCTTAAAAGGAAAAAAGAAAGGAAGTGACAGTTTAAAGGGGCGCCTACAATTTCTGATGGAATAGGTGTTGAAAGAAAGAGGAAAGGAGTATCAGCCTGCAGGCAGGTTCCTTGATTTTTCAGGCAATTAAATTGTGTATTTCTGTGATGGTATTACATGGCAAACATGGCAGCAGAGTCAACCAATATGACTTGATATATATTTATGCCAGCACAAGTAGCCATGAGTTATATTCCTTTCTAAAATAAATTTGTCGTAATTTACCTTTGCTAGTTTGTGTGTGGTTGTAAGAAAAGAGAGGAGTTCAATTTGGTAGGTGGTTAAAATTTCTTAGGTTGATGGAGAAAGGATGAGGCTTGAAACAGAAGACAAATTCACTTTCCATTATTGATGTGGGATGCCTAGAGTGAAGTGTTAGGGACATTTTTAGAGTAAGGTCAGACACATGAGAAAAGCTTTATATGTTTTCAGGCTTGGGATGGAATTTTTGTGCTGAAAGATTATATGAAGTCCCCTAAATAGAGTACAGAAGTAAGAGAAAGTGACTGAACTAAACCTTGGAAGAAAATGCTACTGAAAGGTATAAGGAGCAATATTTACAGTTAGAGAAGTATAATTAGGAAGATTCAAAATTGCAGAGGATTTACTGGTTGTTTCAATACTGAAATATCCTGCTCAAAGTTGTGAATAAAAGATGAGCCTTTGATTTGGTTAGAATAAAGTTAGTCGTGATTGTTACAAAAGCAGAGTAAAAAAAGGAGATCTAAACAAAAAAAATGCATTTGGTATAGGTTGCATACCTAAGCAGGAAAAGAATATAACAATCATGGAAATAAGCCATTTTAAACTGAATGTTTCAGTGTTCACTGTTCAACACCTGGTTTATGTTCTCCCATTCTTAAAATTATAGAGGGACTTTCCCTACGTATTTCCTATAATGTAAAAGACAACTTATCAATGAACAATTGCAATAACTGCTTATAATATTATTAACGTGTCTGAAGAAATGGAAAGGGGACATTGTGTTAGTACTGGAAGAGTTCAGAGACATGATGAAGTTATAGCACAAATATAAAACACATTGTGAAGAAGCAGCAGCAGCTTAGTGGCTTCATCTGGGAGCCAAAGAAGGGAAAGAAAATTAAACTTTTGGTTATTTTAATAATAATAATATTGCAAAATTATTTCATTTTTATAATTTTCATGACTTTTTTAAACTAAAGCATGATGATGCTTGAAAGAAGTAAATTGAAGATAACAGAAGTGCTCTTTAATAAACATAGTTTCATATATGTCATTTTGTGAGAAGAAATATCTTTGCAAGTATGTACTGCATTAAGTAGAAATTTGAGGTGGAACTGAGATACTGTGTGCCTAAATAACAAACATGTGTAATATATCCAAATGATATAGCATAGATTCTTTCGTGTTCTTTCATACTTCATCTTACCTTTAACACTCTTTCTCCCACTTACAAACTCCTTTGACCTACTGATTTTATAAACTATGCTTGAACTCTCAAAACGTTTGTACATTAAAACATTCTGACAGTTGAAGGAAGAAAAAAGAAAAAAGAAGCAATTAATTAAAACCAAAGAAGGTGCCTTTATGTAGCAATAGTTGTAAAAGCCCTTCTTAGGGACAGGCAGACAGAAGAAAACAACTAATGATTTTATTTTTAAACCTTTTCTTTCATCTTTTTTTTTTTTTTTAGCTCTCTAAGCTGCTTGGAAATGCCTTGAGAGCAGATACAGTTCCTGTTATTCAAACATGTCAGTTTGGCTGTGCTGTAAGTGCACATCGCTTAGGGCACAGTGACGATAAACAAAAATTTCTAGAGCAGCTTAACCCTTTTCACTTACTCGTAATAATGCCCCCTCCCCCAAGCCCCTCAAATCTCTTCAAAAAGAAAACAGCCTTACTTAGTATTTTCTAGTGCTCAGGAATCTTTCCAAAGCTTTCATCAAAGCAACAGATTAAATCAGTATGATAGGACTTGCATGAAAAATAGCAGCAGACTAGGAGCCATTTTGAAAGTTGTTTTGCCCTATTATGTCAAACTGTGTCCAATATCACTTGAAGTAAATAGACACTAGATTTTATTCACTTCCGCAATGTCTTTCCATGCTTTTCTGCCTATCTTTTCTACCATCAGTGTTGTCTATGTGGCTTAGTACCTTCATTTAGCAGCCAAAGAAGGCAAAGGAAATTGATTTTGATAAATGTTTCTTTGGAAGGCATTTGTTCATGATGGCACAGTCTTGAAGGTGGTACATGCAGTCTGATTTCTATATCTTCATCAGGAAGATAGTACTTCAGCTGAAGTACACATTCTTTGATATGACTCTTAACATAGCTGGAGTCAGTATCATTCAGACCATGATTTCAGCACTTCTGAAAAGGCAAAACACTGATCATTTTTGCCAGATGAATGTGCTAAACAGAAGCATACCCTGGTAAGACAGAAATATGCAGTCTCAGAATACTCCATTTTATTCAGAGATAATTCGGAAACCCTAAGTCAGGTATGAAAACTTGCCTCTTATTGTAATATAATCATAATAAGACTGAGACATGAGTTTAGAGGGACCAACATACTGGCTCAGTGTCAGATCAGACTTGCTCATAAACAGGAGACTTGAAATACAAGTGTTCACACCAACTGAGCTGCTGCAACACACAGATAAACTTTGCAGTACTGGTCCCTGTCAACACAGAGGACTGCTTGCTTGATTTTTGGTCTTAATTCCTCAGTTCTGGTTATTTCCTGGTAAGACATCATTTTGTCTGAAGGCTGCAGTAGTGGCTTCAGGTTTGAAATCTTGTTCAGTCTGATTCCTCAGAACAGTCTAGAAAGCTAGTGACAGACTGGGGAGCCTATCTGAACTGTCTCGGCAAAACTATACAGGCATTATGACACAAATACATATTCTGGAGAGGAGGCTTCTCGGACACCACTAGGGTGTTCCGGCCTTTTTTCTAAAATTCAGTAAAATAAGTTTTCACATATGTATCTTAACAACTATGCATTCAAACTCTGTGGACAGGCTTACTACGGCTGAACTTTCCATCTATCTTATAGCTTGATCCTGCAGCACCATGGTAGATACTTCATCCAGGCTGGAAGTGGGTGCTTCCAACAGGATAATGGTGTGCTGCGTTAGGACCATGGACAGCAACGGCTGTCTGCAAGTTTGGGAAATCACACTCTACTGCAGAAAAAGATGTACTGTTTTTAGACATGGATAGTTCAACACCATTGAGATTCTACCCAGACCTTAGTGGTGAATACACTAAGCTGTTTTGTGAACCTTAAGCTAATCTGATCTTTTATTGAGATCAGGTGAGGTTCAGCTCACAGTTTGCAATGAAGTCGCCAGTGTTACCATTTTATTTGTTTGTATGACTGTTTTCCAGAACACCATTATGTAAAATGAATTTTCCTAGTGTAGAACCACCATAGTAATTAAGTTTATACTTACTGGAATATGCTCCTGCATTGTTTCATTCTGGAGATGTTGATCTTGACAGCTATCACTGCCTCCAG
This sequence comes from Caloenas nicobarica, assembly GCF_036013445.1. NCBI lineage: Eukaryota > Metazoa > Chordata > Aves > Columbiformes > Columbidae > Caloenas > Caloenas nicobarica. Next base: position 41,360,399 of record NC_088284.1, on the reverse strand, counting down.
AAGAGAATAAACTCTAGGTATTTGTAGCCAATCATCCTGAACTCTATTACTTGAAGGGAGGTGTCCTGATAGCGTATACATAAGATGTGCAGGTAGGTATCCTCTGTGAAACTAACCTAATCAGTCAGCTTCCCTGATACTGCAGGGCTAGACTTCAGTTATTTCAACCAGAGCAAGTTGTTCATTCACCCATGTATTCTTCTAGTCATACCCAGGCATTCTAAAGGCCAGGCTGTCTCATCTCAAACAAGACCAAACAAATAATGTGATGCATTTTTCTGGTGTTCCTTTCCCACTGAGTATCTTCAGGCTAGCAACATCCTTCACCTGTTCCAGCTAGTACAAGACAAGTGTAAAGCAGCAACATGAGACTGTGCTTTTATATTTGCTGGATATTGCTTTTCAGAAAGCAACTGTTAATTAGAAACAACATGCGTCAGCTCTTCCCTAGTTGTCTGCAGTGAATTATGAACTACTTCTTAAAAATATACTCCTTACAAAGTTATTGGAATCTGCCTGGGGACTACAAACAAAGCTGAAAAACATTGGTCCCAAATAATATGGTACCTATATAAAATGTGTGGAGTTTAGGGAACAGTTACATACATCGAGTAATCAGGAAACTTCAGTTCTTCCCTTTCATATCTGTACACATCATTTCAGCTTTGTAAATACTCTGAGTTTTGTCAAGACACCAAGAAATTGACAGAGGACTTCAACCTGCTGTTTGTACCAAGCATATGGAAATGCTGGGCAGATATGCAGGCTTCGTGGATGTCTTTTGAACGTAAGGTGTAGAGATTTCATATTCATTCCCTCAAATGCATTTACGTAAGGTAAAGGTCACAGTTTCAGAACAGCTACACTTCAGACCACTTTCACTCTCTGAGGCACACTGTTTCATACATTAAGATGGTTCCTAAATATTCTTAACTGTTGTGGTTACAACACCTCTGCTTAATGAAAGCATTAATAGGGCAAGCTCAGCTTGGAAAGTATCTCATCTATAGCCACTAATAGTGATGCATTCAAAGTACCTTACTCAGTAGTCCACTGTTAGAAAATTCCTCTAACATCTTATGATCATAGGTTCAGTGGTACGAGAAAACCAAAACTGATCAATCTACTTGGAGCTGAATCCCTGATTAATAGCTGCCGTAAATATCATTGGAATTTTCTGTGAAACCACCTTGTCATAAAAATTTTTCCCTGGGTTTTTGCTGGTTTTAAGTTGGATTGCTGTGCTCTTTTCTTGTCCTCCAATGGGTCCTATCTCTTAGCAGTTTCTTTTGTAGTAAGAGAAGATAATTTTGGACAGGTAAATTGAAGCACTTTTTTGTTGTTGGTTTTGTTTTGGTTTGTTTTGGTTTTTTAATCAACAAGCAATATCTATTTTAGAGGGTAGTTAATTATTCAGTGGCAACCATTGCACAACAGAAATGCAGTGTCTTTGGCTGAAGCAGGAAGCTAGCGAGCTTCATTGTTCAAACGGAATGAGGTTATGACTTGAGTTAGGGATCTGAAACCTGTATACAAACTGTAGCATGTTGTTGTTCTTTTTATGACTAAGAATTACAAGTAAATTGATCTCACAGTTGATATAGAATTAGGAAAGAGTGAACTGGGCAAAGATCACTAAAGCTGCTTTAAAAACGTCTGCAGTTTAAAATAGCACTCGGCTTGCTGGTTTAGGGAGACTTTTCACACCTCTTTTATTATTCAGACCTCTCCATTGGAAATTAATTACTTACAGAGAAGTCACTGACTTTACTCATTTGTGGGTCTCCAGCCATGGACAAACCCAAAACATTTGTACATATGAACTAATTTTTTAAATGGTGCAAAAATGTAGTTTAGGCCAATGCTGAGTATTGTAACACTGAATGTTTCCTAAGTAAAGGAAATTCCCGGTGTGTTTCTACATCAGCACCAATTTTGGGGTGCTTTAAGTAGAAAATAGCTGGATTAATGTAATTATAAATCTTTCTCAGAATAAATACGATTTGTATCCAAAACTATTATATGATACTTTTTGGGTGTTTGTATTTCGTCTGAATCAGTAATTGGACTAGTTGAATGGCAGTATTAGGATTTTGAAGCATTCTAGCTTCACAGTTGTATTTGAAGCAAATAATTCGTATTTGTTATATAGCTTAACCATTTTATTGTAATTAGTTCTTCAAAATACTAGTTTAGTAATTGTTTTCTGACAGAAGATTTCATCTTGGATATTTCATTTCCAGGGGAAAGGAATGGAATCCTACTCAAAATCATTGAACTAGGACTGGTTATAAACATGACAGATTCTCTTAGGGTCATTTCCAAAAGACTTAATTTCCTCTGTCCCAGGCTACAAGTGATGGTTTTTTGTTCTGATTTTTGTTGTTTGTTTTGGGTGGGTTTTTGTTTGTTTGTTTGGTTGGTTTGTTTGGGTTTTTTTTTGTAAAAGCTTTATTAGTTATAGTTTTCATTTTCTACAAAAATGTATATAGTTGTGCTGGTTTGATTGAAAATGAGTTAATTTTCTTCATGCAGTTAGAAACCTTTCTTTTTCATAGCTAGCACGGTCATTATTTGGACTTAGTCTGAGAACAAGAGATAACACCCCAGCACAGAGTTAATGTTTTCAATTGCTCTGGTCTGAGAGCCAAGGATGTTCTGAGTGCTCTGCCCACAGGTGTGAGGTGTCGAGGAAGGAGGGCATGGATGGGCAGAGCTTGACTGACATCCAGATTGATCAATAAGAGTATTCTATCCCATTGGCGTCATGCTTTGTATTTAGGGAGAGTCAGGATATTCTGGTCTCTTGCGCGTTCTCGCTCTCTCTCTCGCATTCTTCTTTGCTCTTTTTGTCAGAGTCAGGGGAGTTTGGTTTGGGGCATTTAGTTTGGCCTTTTGCCATTTTGCAGAGGCCTCTGGGCATTTCTGCCTTTTTTCCTCTTTTCTCTCTCTGGGATCGTCTGTTCAGGACTGGGATATTGCTTCCTGGGACTGTCTGCTCAGTTGTGGACAGAGTTCATGAGGAATTGCATTGAGTATAATTTATTTCTATTTTATGTATATATATTTACTGGTAGTGTATTAGTATTTTGTTATTTTATTAAACTGTGTATATCTCAATCTAAGTTTCTCCCTTCCCTTTCATTCTCTCCCCTGTTTGGGGGGGTGGCAGGGAGGAGGGAGGGAGATGAGTAAGCGGCTATCGTGATTGTATTGCTAGCTTGGGTTAAACCATGACAATAGTCTGTCATAAAATAATACAAATTCTTAATTAGGAATGATTTGTACTTAAAATGAAATAGAAGTATACTTACTTGCATTAAATCTGAAAGCATATTGGATGTCTCTTTCCATTCAGATGGTGCAGTTGTATTTAACACAACTTATAATAGTTTCAGGCAGCCAAGATATTTGGTTGGTTAGTAAATTCTAACAAGTTGGGTACCTGCCAGGTAACAGAGAATTAGAAGAGAGGGATATACTTGTCAGCATGTCATCACTTTATTTAATCCTGCAAAAAGAATTTAACATTGGCTTCATCAAAACCTGTTTGAGTGTTTTGAATATTTTGTGAAGAAAGTTATGGTTCTGGAATTTGCATACCTAATTTTAGGTTGTTTGTTTGGAGCTATTGTTCTGGAATTTACTGAAATGCTTGTTGCTGTCTAAGAAAACTATAGTGATAACTGTGTTGCTGGCAAGCAGCTTGAGAAAATACTGTTCCCTGCATTGGCAGAAGATATTGTGACTAATGGGTGTTAGTACGTGCGGGAAGAAGAGGTACAGGACCCAAACCAAATTAATAAATGAAAATTTAATGGATCACTCTATTATACTAGTGTGTCTTATTTCTACAGTATGTTCTATGGAATCTGTTTGCAAATGTGCTAGTTTGTTTTCTTACAGCCTAACCTGCTTACGTGATGGCAGATTTCAAAGAAATATATATTGAAATGCAACATGACTCTCTGTTATTGTCATTATTATTATAAGTGAACAAACTGATAAAACTATAGAATTTTTGACTCTTTGTTTTATAAAAATAAAATAAGTCTGCAGTAACCTGACAAACCCAGATAATTCCATTATAAATATTCTTTTTCTGAAATTTGCATACTTTTTTATTTTTTGATGCCAGCATGTCAGGTCAAAGTAGACATTTATATGTAAATTAAAGTTAATAATGATTTGGCACTATCTTTTCAAGCGAGAAACTTGGCTCATTCAATTCCCATGGCTGAAACACTTCCCTCTTATACTACTTTTGACAATGACTGTTTGAATAACTTTGGTACATTATACTTTGCTGAAGCTTTCTGAAACTACATGATCTGTTATAATTGTTTTTTTCCCTTCTTTCCTCTTATCTTTTCTCTTTTCTGTACAGGTGATTTCTATTCACTCCTTTCCAAGCTGCTAGGAGAAAGGGAAGATGTTGTACGTGTGCATAAGCATAATCCTACAGAAAAGGCAGAATCAGATCTTGTAGCTGAGATTGCTAATGTAGTCCAAAAGAAGGATCTTGCCAGAGAGATCACAAGTCATGATGAGGGGGACAATACTATTCTTGTCAGAGACAGAATTCACAAATTTCACAAACTAAAGTCTACCTTGAGGCCACCAGACCACAGACATTTCTCTTTACAACAGCCTAAACATGGTGAGGGAAGCTGGGAAAAAGAACATGCAGGAGGTGGGTTAGGGGTTAATTTTATACAATGAAATGCAATATAAGAGCTGTGATCCACATTAGCAAAATCTGAAGGGAATATCACTTGATGCTTGGAAGTATTTTACATGACAGTTTTCCTAGTTATGGAAATGTTTTCCCTCTGTTTTAGAGGTATTTCAGTGGGGTTCTTTCCCCCTCAGTGTGTGAAGAAAGAATGTGTATCAGTGGCAAAATACCAGTACTTTTTGGAACATATAGTATTTTTTTTACTGTCAGGACTTTTACTTAATGATTTGGTATCAATTATGCGAAAACAAGGTAAACACAGGATATATTAGTCGTGGGAAGTGAATAATTTTCTTAATACAAGTAACTACTATAAAATGGTCACTGGGATAATCAATGCCTTTTATGAGTCATATTATTACATTAGTTTGTCAGATACAAGATTTTATAAAATTTGTTGCTGTAATTCTATCAGACATTTTTTCTTGCATTGACAAAGAGTGGTAGTTAATCCTGAAAAATTATTGAGAAGTAAAATATTCTGCATATGTATTTCAAATTGGGCTTTGCTATTCAAATATACTTGGACAGGCTGTTTTATTATACTAGGATGATAATTCATTCCCTTCAGGTTTCTATGACAGCAGAAACCATGGAAGTATTGTGTTTGTTTTACTTGCATTTTGGTCTCTGTGATATTGATTGTGCTTAGTCCTACTTGCTAATGTGGAAAGACAGATAACGCAGCATGTGACAAGTATCTCATAAAAGAAACTGGTATGTATGCATGAAAGACATCTGTATGCGTAGCTATAGCAGCACATCCTTTTATGTTGCAACCAGCCAGCTTGATATTTCCAAGTACTGTTGTACACAAATATACATAATTCATAATTTATTTGATTTTTATTTCAGTTCAAAATGTTAACATTCATTGTCTATGCTTGTCTGAGATTCTGTTATAGTATTCACATTCAGCAAAATTCTGGGTTTATGTTTACAAGAAAACCGAAGACATGAGGATTTTCCAATGTTATGTTATGCTAGTCAGTTAAATTAGAGCCTGTCGAGTTATTAGCAGAGGGGCAAATAACAGGTGTTACCTGACGTAAGTGTAAATCATAAATAATTCCATAAGCAACACTGGAATTAAATACTTGGAAGAGTAGTGTGTGTAGCATTTCTGCAAAAAGTTTGTTCAGTTCAGACTAATAGCATGTGGTATGTAGAGAGGAAAAAAGAAGTTTCCTTTCTGTTTTAACTGATCCAGAGGAGGGAGTGTCAGTGAACTGAATAAATGGTTTAGTGGGCATACCATATGGCATGAATTCTAACTACAGAAAGCATTTGCTCGACTACATTAGTAGCGATATATTCATTTTGGGGAGGACTAATTAATAAACAGACTTTCGAATGATGCAATTTTCAATTACAACAAAAAGGAAAACTGAAATCTTAATTAACATTGATTTTTTTTCTCCATGTTTGTGATACTGCTAACTACAGAAATTCTGAACTCCAGAAGCTGTCAGCGCCATCTTTTGGCAAAAGAGCTTTTAAAGCAATAAATTCTTTAAGCATATGTTTAGTTTCTGCTTTGGATAGTATTTTTGTATTAGAAGAACACAACCTTTCATAACAGAATTTTTATTTTCAGAGGATGAGGTGGAATATATTTTAACTGGTCTCGATTTGATAAAAAAATTTGCACTATCCTTACTATATTGCATTTAAAAATTTTTCAGTATTTCTTAGGAGAAGGCTCTGGTTGCTGTTAAATTAATTTCATTTAACTTTAAAAAAATTACTAGAATTAAGATAGTTTAATATTTTCAGTCTTGCAAATATTCAGATTCTAAACAAGTAACTGGTCTGAAACAGCAAGTGACCAGTTTGTTAAGTAAGGTTGTTATAAATGTTATGTTTATGACTATATACTACTGCTCTTCCTGCAGTGTTATCTTATTACCAAAGACTGTTCGCTTAACAGTCAGGTTGTTCAACATCACTGCAACCAGTACAATTAGACCTCCTGATTAAAGCAAACAGGGTGATTTTCCAATTTTAAAACTCCTTTGTGTAGTGCTTACTTATACTTTTCAAGATGTAAATGACTACTCTGATGGCAGGGAGTAAATGCGATATGACTAAACTTTGTAATGTTAAAAGCTAGCAAGAGCTTCCAGGGATTTCTGAACAGTGAATTGCAGTTTTGCCAATAAATAAGGCTTTATTCTTTCACTTGTAGAGAGAAGACGATTTGTATGTTCTAAATCTATGTAATTCTTTATAGTTTTATTGATAAAAGGAATTACTCTAAATTACAAGGTAGAAGATCTGGTACTTGGTTTAGAAACCTCATTTACAACAAAACTGGTAATTATATATATATGTATATGTCTATTAAAAAGTAATTATAAAGTATTTTAATGGCGAAAAGTCATTTTTTTTGTTTCATGTATAACTTCCATGGACCCTTTAGTTTTGTAGGGAATTAATAATCAGTCTTAGATAAACAAAATCTAAATTTAGTAAGCAAGTTTTTGTAAAAAGCTATTTGCCTTAAGATAAACCTGTATAAAAGGATTTTCAGTATGAGAGTTTCCAAGGGAAAAGTAAAAATAACAATAATAAACAAATTTTGGGGAATTGTGGGAAAATCTAAAGGTTATATAGAGACTGGAGTTCTTGCAATTAGACTGTATTTCACTATACATCCAATCTGTTGTTTTGATCTATCAGAAATCTTTTAGTCCTTTAAGAGTAAGTGTAAACATTTTGTATTTTATAGTACATGTCTTTTGAGAGACTGAATTTTACAGAGGCCAAAGAGGCTTTCTATGTTTAGCCTTTTCATTTTTCTAGCTCTTTTGGATATGGCTCAAAGGCCAAAGGGCACTGTAACATTAAATGTACACAAGTTTTCTGCAAGTTAACTTAAACTTATATGGGATGAGCAAGGTAGGAAGCTGATTTCCATCCATTTATTCCTTTCAAAATGCTAATGTCCAAGAATATACCTGGTACTGTACCTGCTGTGACCAACTGAACTGTACAGAATTATGGATATGTGTGATTTTTTTCTTAACAGCTTTTATTTTAGCTTGGAACTTTTGCTCAGCTAAAATTACTACAGGGTAGAATTTCTTGTTTTAGAAGTTTCTGATTACTGTCTTGGATTCACTGCATATGCTGGTTGTCTCAGGCTTGTCCTAGGTTTGTATTAGCCTAAAGAGTTTTTCTGTCACCTACTCTAGCTATGGTATCTAAAACTACAAAGGTTACGTTACTGCCTGGCGTGTGATAGGTTTTCAGCACTGTTTTCATCTTTCTCTTGTGTAGATTGTAGAAAATGGTTTTCCCTCCACCCCATGCTTGCTGTTACTTCTCTTCCAAGTGAAATGGAAGTGGGGGAGGGCAAATGCTTATCCGAACAGCTGGATTGCACAGGTGACCTAAGATTTTGGGCATTGTTTCCCTTTTCATTTTTCCTTTTTCATTAGAAGATCGCTTCCAGCTGAACCCTCTCAAAGTCCTTGGGTGCTGTGTGGTAAGGTCTGTGACCTGCCATGTTTCAAAGCTCAGATGTTTTGACACTTTGTGAATGGGGATATGTGTTTCACTTAGCTAGATGGTACCCCAGTGATTGGTTTTTAGGATCACGGCAAAACACAAACTTTGGGTGAAGTGACAGTTGCCAAGTACAGCATGATGCTGTCAAACACATTGAATACAAGTGAAACATGTCCACTTTCATTTAACTGCAAAGAAATTGCTTTCTATTCACCTTCAGTTTGGCTATACATGCCTACATACGAAGTCTGCACATTAGAAATACCTGAATTATGCTGAACAAAAAATTTCTGAAAGGAAGGAGTGATGGATTTCCTAACATGTAAAAGGCATTTTGTTTGTTTTTTGTTTCTTTGATCAGAACTAGTGACAGTTTTATTGCCATTACATTTTTTGTTTTGGGGAATATTGTTCAATTATCTTTTAATACTGCCAGAGCAACCCAGACCAAACTCTTCCAAATAGCATTTAAGCAGTCAGTTTGTGAGAAATTAAGCCCTGTAGACAAGAAGCTGCAACTTTTTCCAATGTGGGACTGTTTATGCCTTTAATCAGTGTAAGTCTTTTTTTACGTACAACAGAGGTTGGTGTATACATCCTTTTATGTTTTTAATTTTAATCTTTAAGTTGAAACTAAATTTTTCTTCCTTGATTGAATTGTAGGATTTAACACAAACAAAAGAAGTATCCAACCTTTTAGTAGTGGTTCACTTGCTAAATCCTATGCAGCTGATTTAGTGTGAAAAGCAGATTTGTGTTAGTCAAAAACTATCCAGAATTTATTCTGAAAAATAGTGTGTTATGGCATAAACAATAACAGATATTCTACCCTTCTTCATCTCTTTCATCAGATTTAGACATCTATTTCCTATTCATGCCTATAATACTTGGATTAGGATATGAACATTATCCAGAACTAAGGCTTATGTTGGCTGCAAGAAATGTCATAGGCAAATGTCACAGAATTACTGTTTTATTTGATTCTTGTTGCTGTTTCTCGTTCTTCCTTGTGTTTTTTTTTCTTAGTGTTAAAAGGTTTTTTGAAAAGAAGTTGTGAATCAACTACTTCTGATATGTAGTTACTGATCCATAGTCTTTGTTATGTGTTTTTGATAAAGCACTGATAGGTTAATATTTAAATCTGCCTGCTGATTTTTGGATAGTAGTTGTATATTTCCATAATTGTTCAATGTAGAAAGTATTCACAGAGCTCCTAAAACTTTTATAGTCTATGTATCTATATCCTTATAAGATGGAGAAAACAATGGAGTCAAAAGAAGTTTTGAAGTTTCTGTTCAACCTCTGTGTAGCAGGTTGCCAGTGCTTGTGCATGCTGTACTGTAATAGAACTATACTTGGAATTGAATCCCAATGCATTAATGGAAATATTGCATGTAAGAAAATGTCCATATAATTGCCAACAGTCTGGACCAAATGCTAGTCAGCCATGTTTTTTTTACAAAGATGTGACATAAATGTCTGTCTTTTGTTTGTTTGTTTCTTTGGTCAGATTTCCACATAGAAGAGGCTGTGGAGTGGCCTGGGTTAGACCTCAAACTAGGCCAAGTTTCTGGGTTGGCTCTGGACCCTGAAAATAACCTAGTTATCTTCCACAGAGGTGATCATGTTTGGGATGAAAAGTAAGTAGATACTCAGCCAACTGGCATGCTAGAAGGTCAAATTGGTGTGTGCCACTTGTGTATCTTCTCAAGAAAAGGCAAGATAGATTGTAGTTCTTTTTTGTTTTAAAATTTAGTTCTTTGGCTGAAAGTGCCTTCAGGAGACTCAGAATGGAAGTGGTGACTGATAGTTCAAGATGAGGGGGTTACTTGCAGTTACTGGGTCTTTAGACAGTAAGAATGTGTCTCCAGAGAAAAAGAACATAGTACATTAGGTCCTTGAACTGTAAAACGTGTTAGCATGATATTCACTGAGATTAATTATCCCTGCTTCTCCATGTTTTTTAGCAGGACTACTTAGTCTGAAAGAATGATATTTTAATATAGTATACTACTGTTAACACCTGGGTTTAAGGCATGCAAAGCTAGCTCCAAGTGTGTCTTCATTCTTTTTTGTGTTTATGTTCACTGAACAGAATTGTATTGTTACTAGGCGCTCTCTCAAAACAGGCTTTGTTGTACTTTTTATAAAATTTGCTAGATGTAGTGTCAATCAAAAAAGAAAAGAAGAAAAGAAGAAACAAAACAAAACCAAAAAAACCCAAACAAAAAAACCGGTCTAAACTTCATAATGGCCATTTTTCTAGAAATCATAAAGTAACATACTCAAAGCTGTATTATTTTAAGAACAGAACATTTCAAATAAAGTATGGTGTCCTCTTGTCTTTGAGCTTTAGAATAGTATGTCTAACTGTTTAGATGGACCGCTTGGAAAAAATTCCATGAAATTGTAACAGAACAATAGGAGGAAATAGTACTAGCCTGTAAAACAACATTATGTAGTACCCTTTTTAAATGTGTTTTTGATCTTCTTTCTAAGTATCTGTTCTCCATATATATAACATGTATATAAGGCTAAACAGTAGGGTTTTTTCCGAACTCCCAATGAATTCATTTTAAGATAACATAGTTTCTGAAAATCAGAGCAGACAGCTTTCTCAATCTTATCATAACAAATTATGCTTAGAATACTGTTTTATAACGGAAAATAAGTTCTTCAGGTTTTTAGCTAAATAACATAATGCAGCAGGTAAGGCAATAATTTATATCTCATGCATTGTATCAGTGATCTCTCCAGCTCAACTGTTTATAAAATTTGAAGGGATGGTGCATGCTACAACTTGTGTTACTCAGGCTACAAATAAGAACTGATATTGATTTGTTTTTTGTGGGTTTTGTTGTTGTTTTTGTGGGGTTTTTTGTTTGGTTGGTTGGTTTTGTTTTGTTTTGGTTTTGGTTTTGGTTTTTCATCCTCCTATGCATGAACATAAGTGCTGTTCTTTTTGTCATTGAAGAAAGAATTGAAAAAATATTAGAAAATAGGCTGGGAGTTATATCCATTTCTTACTTCTGAAATGTGTGGTTTTGAGTGGCTGGCAACTGAGGTATACCCACAACCCAGAGCACAAAAAGGCAGCTTGAGACCAAGTAGTATTTGTAGACCCTACATATTTTAAATGAAACAACAAAATGTTCTCTAAAATAGCAAGTGAGCCTAATGAATCAACCATGTTGAGAGAGAGTTTGAACTTCAGCTTTCTTATGGTGTGGGTGCAGAAAAAGATCAGAGCTGTGGCCTGGAGGCTGGAAATCCACATACCTACGAGCTGTGCTGGGTAACACTACGGGTTGACTTAACTCAGCCTTGTCCTTGACAGCAACCATTGTTCATATTCTGAGTATTTCTAGCCTGTGATAATTGATCTCCATAGAAAAATGCTTTATATTTAGTATTAGTGGTGTTAGTCTGTACATTAGTCCTGTGTGCGAGTTCATCATATTTCCCATCACGTGGGGGTTGAAGTTGGAACAAAATGAAACTCCTTGGCCTTGTAAATATGATCAGAAGCATTCAGTCCCAGATATGTAACCAAGATGGAAAATGAGCTGCTGTTAACTGAAGCTGATTACTGGAGGGAGGCCAGCAGTGGGCTACAAAGATGATTAGGGGCCTAGAGCACCTTTTGTATGAGGAGAGACTAAGAGAGCTGGGTCTGTTCAGTCTGGAGAAGCCTGAGAGGGGATCTTATCCATACTTAAGAATATCTCAAGGGTGCATGTCAAGAGGATGGGACCAGACTCTTCTCAGTGGTGCCCAACAACAGGATGAGGAGCAATGGGCACAGACTGAAGCGTAGGAGGTTCCATCTGAATAGGAGGAGAAACTTCTTTACTTCGAGGGTGCCAGAACACTGCAACAGGCTGCCCAGAGAAGTTGTGGAGTCTCCTTCTCTGGAGACATTGAAAACCTGCCTGGACACATTCATGTATGATCTCTTCTAGGTGACTCTGCTTCAGCAGATGGGTTGGACTAGATGATCTCTAGAGGTCTCTTCCAACACCAACCATTCTGTGATTCTGTGATTATGAGCCTTCTCACATGAAATCCTAATTCATCTCAAAGGGGTTTTGTTCACAAGTATTTTTTTTTCTTCTTTTTATGGAGCATGGTTAATCAATATATAAGAAAGGTAGTGTTGGTAGGAACCCCTAAATCAGATAGGCTAAAACTTCTGTAGGCCTGTTAATATAAAGTATTGTGACTTCACAACAATATATTTGGAAAACGTGCCTTTGATTAAGCTGTTGTTCTGTATCTTGTGGCACAGAGAAGACGCACACAGAAGTATGCTCAGCCAGTAATCCTTCCATTTTTGTCTTTGGGTATGTCATGGGCATATGAGATAGTCTGGGCACCCTTTCACAGATTGTGCTGAAAAAGAAGGAGTATATGTGTTCTCATTTGTCACTGAAAAGGAATAAAAATGAGTATTTAAAAGGCTTTTATAATTACAATTGCATGTGGGAGAGATAAGTTTTCAGACTTACAAGTTAATGTTTATCATTAGCTGCAAATACAGAGTTAATTGAGTATAATATTCTTTACCAAATCGTAAACAAGATTAATCAATCAAGCCTGAAAGCCCAGAATTTATTTCTCTATTTCAATGCCTCACCAGCATAGCATAGAAAGTAGTTAAAGAAAAATCATCTGTGCTGTTAGTCAATGCTGAAATATTTGTAAAACATTATTAATATATGCCATAAAAGCTGGATCCTCATTCAACTAAATATAGCTGGATGAATGGTCTGTGCTTTTTTATATGGCAACTGCAGTCTGCTTTAGAACGCAAAAGCAGTTATGCAATGACACGCCCTATAATACAGTAGCAGCCTTTCAGTTGCTGTAGCATTACTTCTGCGAATGATTTTTTAAAAAATTCGTTTAAAATCAGTCAGATTCATTTACCACATCGTCTCTTCAGTTTCAGAACAGTCTTTGCTATATGTAGCATGTGCTGTTCAGAATGAAAAAGTAGAACTATTCAGCTGACCAAGCAGTTAATCAGTTGGAAGTTATTTTGCATTTTGTGATGAAAAATGTATGCTATTCATGCAGTTTATAAAAGATATAATAAATAACATAAACTGCATTCTGGTTACTGCATTCTTAACAAGCTGGGCAGTTTAATGTGGGCTGAGCACAGTACCATAACAGTGACGGATATTGATCAAGAATGGAGCTCAGGGTTGTGCCTTCAAGGGTTATGAGATCAAGTGATCTATCTAAATTTAAATGTAGCCCATCAGGAGGATGTTAGATTTAGCAATAAATTGTTTGTATTAGTGTGAAGTGGCCATCTGAGAAATAGAAAAATAGATGTGGAATTACGCTGAGGTTTGAAATTAGAAGTAGTGATATATGCAGTGTATTTTAGTTGTCTTTTGATATCAAACTGTAGAACCTGTTAGAAAACCATGCTGCAGAGCAATATGACATATAATAGTAAGGTGTTCAGTTATTTTGTTTGGTTGGTTTTAGTCTTGCTTCTTTTAAGCTAGCAGTAGTCAGTATCATTTGTGTCCTTACCGGTTGAAACAAAGGAATGTTAACTAACTGGGAAATTGGTCTCAAATGTTGGGAAGGAAAGAGTGACTGTGATTCTGTATCATGCCAGTCTTCCTCTTAGAAAAGGAAATTTGACAGGGAGAAGATGCATGGAAGATCACTCTGATAAACTCATTTCCAAGTTCACTAGGTTTCCTTTGCATAAAATACCATACAATCTCAACTTTACACTGAAAACACTCAGTTCCCAGAAGAGTTGGGTAGCTGTTAGCAGGGAATACTTCGAAGTCTGAACAGCACTGTTACTAAGAAGCAAAATCATAATAAGGAAAGCCAGTATTTTTTTTTTTTTAGGTTGTCTAGATAGTCTGTTCTCCAGAGATACAAACTTTTATTCTGTGGGATTTTTTTTGTACAGTACCATACCATCACTAGATTTCTCTCTTGTGATTAGCTGTGCTGATGAATAATAGCATTAATAACAACATTAGCTCAATCTCTGTGGTGTTGATTCTCCAGTTGTGGTAATCCATACCTAGAATAAGTCCTTACAAGTAGCAGACTCATTTTTAAATAAAACTGTTTAAAACCAAGAGAACTTGTCACAGAAGACTGCCATCAGTGAAGGTAAAAAAATAAAACAACACCTGCTGAGCCATGGTCAAACAAGCAGATAAACATCAGTAGGCCATTGTGTGCCAGTACCGTTCACACTATGTCTCTCTATAGCATCATGGCAGAGCGTTTAGGAGGGCTCAGTAGAGAGTTTTAGTAACTATCAGCTGATGCTTAATCATTCATAGTGAAAAGGATTTGCTGACTTCTGTTAGAAATTAAATAAATAGTTTCATATTTATTCATATTTACCATATGCAATGGCAATGTCTAAATATTATTTTTTAATTGTAGCCTATGCAGAAACTTAAACACATCCTGTCATAGATTTTTTCTGGTTATATATGAAGCCAGTATTGCTTTTCCACATTGAAAATTCTAAACATATAAATATTTAATGTTATGGAAAGTTGAGGCTGCTAGGACTGCATGATACAAAGTTTTAATAGCTTTCTTCATAGCCTTCTTTGTGACTACAAACTATATACTTGTTTACCAAATTGCATCAATCATAGCTGGATTTCTCTTGGGATTAACAAATAGATTTAAAAATACAAGGTGAGAGTGGGGAGTATGTCTTGTATTCACATATTTCCATCCACAAATACCATTTTCTAACATGTAGACTTAAATTTTGTTCAAAATATTTTACACTCCATTTTACCTTCACTAAATGCTGAACGTATATTTCAACAGGTTACAGTGATAGCCGACTTCTCTGTAGGGCTACAGACAACTATATTTTTTATTCTTTGTTAAGCATCTGATCATTTTATGCCTAGTAAATATCTTCTGGAAAGTTAATCCTGGTTCTTAATGTCTGAAGTAGTGACATATTTGAATGTTATTTATTATATATTCCATGTACCCTGAAAACTCAGTGTAGAGTTGTGGTGGTAGGAGAAATACACATCATATCCTGTAGTCTCCTGAAAAGGATAAGAACTTTAAGACCTGAATCTTACAGTAGTAAGCTCTAGCAAAATATTTAATTGTGTTTGAAAAAAGAAAAACCAGAAGATGTGCAAACACACACACACTGCCTTAGTATGAAGTATACCTGTTTTTATGGACAGTTATGCCGTGGCGATTAGTTATATTTTTACTTAGGTTACGTTGTTTGATTTCCCATTTCTGTTTTTCCAAAGCAAAAGGGAAAAAAAAAAGGTTATTTTTTTGTTTGCTTGCTTTAGGGTTATCTTAATTATCACTGTGTTGATTTGGTGATTTGGTGCTCCTTTAGTTTGGAAGTCATAACCTCAGTAGGAAGTGCAAACATCCAACACTATAATTCTTACCATCATACAGTAATGAATGAGGCTTATTTAAAGAAAAAAAGAAGCCAGTAGCCCCAAACCGAAATTAAACTACAAAACTGGGCTTTAGGTTGCATGTGTATTGTTCATCACTGGAATCTTCTAATGCTGGTTTTCTATTCCACTATTTTTGTGCAGTTCTTTTGACAGCAAATTTGTTTATCAGCAAAGAGGACTTGGACCAATTGAACAGAACACAATTATTGTCTTGAATCCAAGTAATGCAAAACTGCTTCATTCCATGGGCAAAAGTCTGTAAGTTATTTTTGCTATTATCAATAGAACTAACATTTCTGCATATTTTACTCCAAAAGGTCCACAAACCCATTTTCACATTTTTTGTATTACACAGTGTGATAGTAGCCTCTGATTTTGTTTAAATTAATAAATAAATAATTGCAAAATCAACAACTAATAAAAGTAATTTGCCATCTTTACCACCTCTTTTTTCTGTCACTTAATACAATCTCATCCACCAGCCAGATTAACAGAAATGCAGATCTCATGAGTATTATATATTTTCCTTAAAGATACCAAATATTAGCCTGAGTGATATACCAGAGATCATATGAATTTCAGAGCTGACACACACTCGTCAAGAAAATTCTATGCAGTAAATCTATCTTTTTCATTAAAACTACAGGTAGTTAGTTACAGCATTTGTAATCTGTAGATAAAAAGTGGAATGTTCACATCTACATCATTCTTTCTGAAAGATGTTTTAAACTTGATTCTTCTACGTTTGTGCTTGCAGATTTTATTTACCACATGGTTTGAGTATAGATAAAAATGGTAACTACTGGGCCACTGATGTAGCTCTCCATCAGGTATGTTTTTGAAGCTTTAATACTAGGACATTGGTATTTTGCCAAAAAATAGGTTTTGTTTTCCTAGAGATTTGACATAAATTATGTATCTAGGCCTGTTATGATAAACATTAAGAATATGCCTTCAGAAACTGACTCTTGTGGCCTTCATGGAATATAGTTGTGTTGAATAATTTGCTATATGGATATAGTATTCAGAAAGAAAAGCATCTGGTTTAAAACAATTATTCTTCTGAAAAATAACAATTTTTTCTGCTGCATCTTTGCTTATCAATTTTCATATGTAATTAAATCCAGAATGTGAAACTGATTCATTTGCTGTAATCATAGGAAATTTGTATTTTAGGCAGAAATTTCCTAGAATCAACACTACTGAAAAGCTGGTAGTAGATGTCATAGTCAATATATTAAGTTTATGTTTGGTATATAAATTTATTTTCTACACAGTAATAGATATTTTTCATAAGCAGTCATCCCTCTTATATTTCACTTCCCATAACTGAAATCTCTTCTCTTTTCCCAACGACTGAAAAAAGGTTTTCAAACTGGGAGCAAATAACAAAGAACCGTTACTGATCTTAGGAGTGGCTTTGCAACCGGGCAGTGACAAAAATCATTTCTGTCAACCAACTGATGTGGCCGTGGATCCGATCACTGGCAGCATTTATGTCTCTGATGGCTACTGTAACAGTCGGATCATTCAGTTCTCTCCGAATGGATTGTATGTGATGCAGTGGGGAGAAGGTACAGGTCAGAGCTCTTGGTGCTTTTCCCATACTGCTGTTATCATGAACTCATCAGGAACCATGAGATTGCTGATGTTACTATTACTTATACATTTCTATTACTGATATACCTTCCAGGCCCTAGCCGAATTTCAGCCTTGTCATTGCATTCCAATTTTCCCTCTTCTATTCAAACAGCTATATACAGTTATTATATATTCACTAAAAATAAAAAATGGGAATTTGTTAGCATGCTTTTCACTACAAATATTAGCATGTCCTATCTGATCAAGAAAATGTCCTGACTTTCATGAAAACCTTATTTTTTTCTTGAATGTTTGATCGAATAGTATAAGCCTTTACTATTTTTGCAAGATTTATACCATGATCCCATCTGTTTTAAGTTTTATGAAGAATTACATTTCTGCCTTACTCAGATTTATGTATCAGTCATTAAACTATGCCAAATATTGTAGGGAAATAGCGAATTCACAAATTCAGGATTTGCAAAGACAACACAAAGGCTACCACAGTTTACCTACCTAAATGAGTATTAATAAAACTGCTAGGAGAAGAAAGCAGGCTGAGTTTTTCCTAATGTTATATTACGTTATGTGACATATTGCTGTTTCTAAGCAAAACTGACAGTTTCAGTGTGTACTTTAACACAAACCTGGATATTTTGTATTGCAGAGACTTCTTTAGGCAGAGCCAGACCTGGACAGTTTCGTGTCCCTCACAGCTTAGCCATGATCCCTGACTTCAGTCAGCTATGTGTTGCAGACAGGGAAAATGGTCGAATTCAGTGCTTCAGGTTAGAGACTGGAGAATTCATGAAAGAGATCAAGCACAAATCGTTTGGAAGAGAGCTGTTTGCAGTTTCATACGTTCCAGGTAATCTTTTTTCCTGTTCTTCAGATTTCAAGTAGTTGCTTTATGCCAGTATATCACAGCACACAGTACTTTTTCATGAAGAGTGCTGTCATTTTATTTAAGGCCAGATATTTATTGTCTTTCAAAGCAGAACTGATGTAATGGAAAAATTTTGAACTATGCTGTTTCCCTACTTACAGAATGAGGGAAGCTTGCATATAATCTCTCTTTCTGAGAAATTACTGATTAGACTCCCTAAACGTGATGTTCACAAGTAGATGATCTTGTTTGCTTCCTGGTGACTGCACACTCCATAATTAGTAGATAATAACATTTTAAAATATTCATTTCAAGCTGCGTTGAAGACAGCAAAATAAAGGACTTCCAAAGTACCAAGAAAAGTTTTGGGTTTCGTAAAACAAAAAATTTGAAAGCAAACAGTTTGAAAACATTGTGGTTTTTCATATCACAATCTAGCTAACAATTACTGTGGTAATTTTATGGGTTAGGTTTTTAATACCGATTCTGAAGGTAATGTAAATGTCAAGAACTGGATGAGTAATTTTGGCATGTCTGGCTCCTGACTGTAAATGATAACAAATTGAATATCAGAGTTATGTCTCTTGCATCTGCCAAGAACACAAGAAATGCTGTACTGGATGAGATTGTCGACAGCTATAGCCCAGTGCCCTGTCTCCGACAGTGGCAGCAAGAGAGGCATCCTGAGAAGAATTTGTAATCCTGGCTGCTTTTGGTGGCCTGTTCCTCTCGTACTCCCCATGCATCCACAAGCACTATTTAAGGATGTTACATGGTAGCTCCTGACCTCTTCCTCATAGTATCTTTCTGTAGACCTATTGCGCATGAGTTTTCCTAATCCCATTTTGAACTGTTTTGTACTGTCTGCCCCCTTGACCTCCTGCAGTTACAGACTCCAGAAGCTCACTACCCACTTTACTTTTTTAATTTTAAAAAGTGACTTAGTTTCGTTGAGTGCTTCCCAGTCCCACTATTTTGAGAGTTGGTGAATAACAGTTCCATACTCCCCATATCTACTGCCTCTTAGCCTTTTCTCCAAACCAAAGAACACCACGACCTCATAAGCCATTTAATTGCTTCAGCCCCTTGGCTATTGTAGTTGCCTTTCTATTCTAGCATCTTTAACTTCTTTAGGACCTTCCTGAGAAGCAGAGAGTAAAACAGCACTTCAGTACTCAAGATATGGCCATGCCAAGCTTTTTCATAGTGGCAGAACTGTCCCCTCCATTCTTAATTCTCTTCCTGATGATGCCAAACATTCTGTGAAATTTTGGCTGTCACTGTACAAGGAGCCAAAGATTTCAGAGACCTTTCAGTGATGGCTCTGAGATGTCTCTCTTGAGTTGTAGCTTCCAGTTCCAAGCTAAATATTACGTAGACATGATCTAGATAATTTTTAAACAAAAGCATCATTCTGTATTTATCTTGGCTGAAGCTCTTCTGCCATCTGTTTGACAACTCAGTTATTCTTATAAAAAGTCTTTCTGGACTTTCTCAATATCATCAAGCTTTTGATTATTCTGCAGAGCTCAGTACCTTCTTTAGACTGGGAGATGTTGTTTTTCACCCTATGCTTCAGGTCACTGATGAAGACTTTTGAATGAAATTGTTTCTGTCTCTGATCCCTGCAGGATCACACTACTCAGACTTCTCTGTCCTGTAAAATGATAAACTCTGCCCTTAAGCTGTGTTCTTTGCTTCCTGTTCATTAATGGATCTTTCATTCAGCCCTGTGACAACTCACATTCTTTAATAACCTCTGATGCACAACCTTGTAAAAGGTTTTCTGAAAATCCAGGTATGTTTACAGTATTTTCTTTACCTGAGTGCTTTTTCACCCCATTCAGAGTTGAGGTACAATTTCCCCTCAGAGAAGCCATACCAGCTTGTTTCCGACAGGCCGCGCTTACCTATGTCATATTCTTCATTATGGATTCTAGCATTCTACCACCTTACTGGGAATGCAAGCCAGAACTGTTGATGTGTAGTTTCCAGGCACCCTTTTGAGCCCTTCTTGTAGATGGACATTACTTTGGCAGTCTGCTAGTCTTTTGAAGGAGTGGATGTTTGCAGTGCTAGGTTACTCAGCTTGAGTCTGTAATTTCTCATTTGACTTCCTTCTGACCTTGAGCGAATGACATCCAAACCTGGTGAGTTATTAACCTCCAACTTGCCTAACACCTTTTATGTATCTCCTTCCTGTTAAGCTGGCTCCTCTGACCTCTTTGCTACAAAAAAAAAAAAATAGAGTGTCAGAGTCTCCCAACATATTCAACAGAAAAAACTGACAAAAGCTGAGCTTCTCTGCCACAGGCCCCTCGTCACTGAGTCCCCCTTTCACACCTTTTCCTCTTTTGGTCCCACTAATTCCATAGCTGGCTGCTTTTGATACATTTAAAGAAATTTCCGTTGCCAGATCTAGCATCCTTATCAAAGCATTCTTCACATATATTTTTTAATGCTTTTACATTCTTTTTACATTTAACCAATCTGTAAAATATTACTGTGTTTGTTCTCATTTGGACAAAGCGTGCATCTCTTGAATGGCCAAGTTTTGCCTGTTATACCTTATTTAACTTTCCTCTTGTGATTTAGTTTCCTATTGAGTTAGCTTTCTGTCTGTCTCAGCCTTTATTCACCTATACTATTACAATTAGTCTGTAGTTTGCTATGTGTGGGTTGTAAAAGCAAATCTAATGTTGTTGCAGGTGGTTTCCTCTTTGCAGTTAATGGAATGCCTTATCCTGGAGAGGCAGAACCAGTGCAAGGATTTGTGATGAACTTCTCTACTGGAGAAATAATCGATACTTTCATTCCAGTTAGAAAGGTAGAGTATTGCACAGAGTGCCTGGTGCATATAAATATGCATGTGAGAATGTTGGTAACACCCTACTTTCATGAGACTGTTACAGAAAATAAGATGTTTGATAATTCCAGGTATTCAAAGAGATTCTTCATAGTATTAACTTAATAAAGATACTAGAATTTTGGGTCTTAGTTTCTACATGTGATATACATTTAAAAATTACACTACCCTCCAGATGATTCCTATAGATAATACCTTCAGTCAGAATAAAACTCCTTTATTGCTGTCAGACAGTTCCTAAAAGGTAATTTAGGAGAAGAATTAGCAACTTGAAATATTCATATATTTAGATGCTAGTAATTTGTCAAAGAATAGAGTTTATTTCTAAACAGAAATAAAATTCAACTGTATGGTTACATTTCTTCTTTACAGAAGATTAGTGTGGAAATGAAGGCTAAATGTTGTTCATACAGTGTTGGACATAAAAATTAAAAGAAAGTTTGGATAGATTGTCTTAGACTAAAAAACGAAGGTTAAGATTCCCATTTTGTGGTAACACATATACTCTGTTATTTGCAGTCGAGTTTTAAATAATATTAAAATGAGTTATTTTCTTCTGAGTGTATAGCAAATAGCAGACTCTGACAAAAACTAAATATATGGGCATGAAACAAGATTCACGATTTTAAAAATATATACTTCATATGATAAAATTTATTGCAAGAATTTAAATATAAGTATTATGAACATTATAAATATGAAAATTGTTTAGCATGAATATATCAATTTCCAAGTTTTTATCCCTTTGGAAGGCAAACATACAATCGAAATGGAATTCCTCTCCCTTCACTCATGTTAGGCCTTAACACTAAGACCTGCTGTGTTTTCCAGTCTGAGGACTGAATATGAGCAGTCTCAAGTTCGGGGTTAAGGAGGCCTCATGAATGTGCAGACACTTAAGAGTAATCTGTGACTGCTTACCTTCACAGAGCTTCGAGATGCCACATGATGTTGTTGCTTCAGCAGACAAAACAGTATTCATAGGAGATGTTCATGCCAGAGCAGTATGGAAATTTGCACCCACAGAAAGTATGTTCTTTGCTTCTTAATGTCGTGACTTCACATTTTGTGTCTTCAAATCAGTACCACCTGTCTGGTACCACTGGCCAAGGACCTGGTGGTTTAATGACTATTTAAGTACGCTATAAGCTCTGCCTGCAGAAGTTGTGCGCTACTGCCTAGATTTCATTTAAAAACCATTGTTCAGCATCACTGCATGTTGTCAGAGGGTCCTGAGCATGAGTTCATTTGTGACAGGAGGAATCCAAATGCATTTGGCTCATGGTAGATCTATCCGATGTCACATCAGTACCTGCTTAAACAAAAGCATGACTCTTTAGCATTTTAGTAGTTTTAATGTACCATTTGCTGAGAAGGCAACTGCTTCCTTTGAGGTTATCATATAGGAAGCTCCCAGGGGCTGAAGTAAAAACACAAGTCAAATTAAAATTTATGTTAATTTATTTGGGAGAATTTATCATTAGAAAAATCAATCCAGTATAATTTGGAGCCCTATTTCCATGAAGTGGAAACATTTCCCAGTTCTATCTAGTAACACACAAGCCAAACAGCCTGACTTCAGGGAGAGGGACCTGATTAGTCA
Source organism: Caloenas nicobarica (assembly GCF_036013445.1). NCBI lineage: Eukaryota > Metazoa > Chordata > Aves > Columbiformes > Columbidae > Caloenas > Caloenas nicobarica. Next base: position 41,337,755 of record NC_088284.1, on the reverse strand, counting down.
GACATCAATTTAGTAGGATTTAGAGAGGAACTACATACTTTACAGAAATAAAAATATAGGCGCATCTGGTATTAGCGGCTCTTAATAACAGGAAACTGGACCAGATGAGTTGTAATTCTGACTGGATATGGCTTTTTCTGCATATAGTAACATGAACAAGAACACATCCAGGCTATTATTCAATGAAACATGAGAACAAAAAAAATTTTGAATTATTCATCACTTACAGGTTATATGAGGAAAATCATTGCATATCATTTTCTTTTTAGCTTTTGCTGCAGTATAAAACTGCAGCAGCTAGGGAGCCTTTAATCTGTCGTGATTTTGATTATAATTAACAGTTTTATTTTTGTTTGACTCGTTGAACCTTTACACATGCCCATAAAATCTCTCTGCGGCATAAGATTTAATTATTGCAAACACATTTCATGAATCAAGCTCTTTTCTTTTTTTCATGGCCTTGTGAGCTATTGAATGGTTTATATTGACTCTCCTTGGCAAAGTTCAGATGCTGATGGGATTGTTTACTGTAGGATTGTACTGTACATTTGAGAAGGCTAGCAGGAAAATGTCACTGAGTGTCTTTCTGCAATGTCAGTTGTCCTGAAGAATAATTTTGTTTTACAGAAATGGAACATCGCTCAGTTAAAAAGGCTGGTATTGAGGTACAGGAAATAAAAGGTTAGTCTGATTTGTAATGGAAATGAAGGAACCAGTACTTTCACATACACTAGGACTGCTTCTGCAAAGTTGGAGGGAAAAATGCTGACTAGTTTTGACTTTCATTTTTCACCATCATTTCAGACAGATAAAATGAGCTGCTATAGGAAGAATTAGAAAGCAGCTTGTAACAGTGTTACCTGGTAGAGCTATTTTACAGCTAATCTAAACATTTAACTTTCAGTGATGCCAAGTGCTTCACAGACACTAAGATAAAATTTTGCTAGTGGATTAATTCCATACTACTGTCTGGTATGGTGCAGATTGGTATCTGTGTCAGCTCCTTTAGACACAGAAAGAGCTGTGAAATATAACTGTGATAGTTACTTTCCAGCACCCTACCCCCTGCTCCATGACCCACAACCACCAAAAAAGGCTTATTTGAAATGTCAATTGGCTTATCTTTCTGCATAGCCTTACAGTATGCAGCCTTGCCAGTGACACCATATGGGAAAAAATATAATTTTTTCTATTTAGATTTATTATCCTAGATTTACCACTTTTTTTTCTTTTTCCTCCAATTTATCTGCATTAAAGGGGAAAAAAACCAAAAACAAACCGCATGTAGAAACTTAATATATGGAAATAAATACATGTAGAGGAGACTGAAAAGGGTAAAATAGCGATTCAGGAAGATGAAAAGTAATTTTAACTATTTGTATTCTGTTACACTGATCTTTTATGTTGAAAAGGAAAAGCTAGTTTCCCTTCAAGAAAAACAGTCCCAGGCTATGGAGAGGCCTTTATAGAATGTTCAAATGTTCTTAATGGTTTTTCTTTGAATTCAGAGCTTGTGTGGTTAGTTTTAGCCATGTTTATGCAGACAGAGAAAAATACCAAAAGAGCCCAACTGCCAATTGCAAACATAGAGAATAAAGGAGGCTGACATCATAAAACAGTGAAATCCATATTGTCAAAACAATTATCCTTCTGTTTTTTCTCTGTTGGTACATCAGCCCTCCTGAAGCACTGAAAAGCAAAGTGTGGACATTACAGCATCCACAGTGCAATAAATCTAGGGATATATTAATGCATTTCAGCTTTCGTTAGGGAAATACCATGCTAGCTGACACTTCTAATGTTACAGGGAAAAATGCAATAGTAAGAAATAGTTTTAGGTAAAAATCTGTAAAACTGCTTAGGGTAGGTAGGCTGAAATTAACACCTTTCAACTTCATTTGAAGAAAACAGCCCATGGACTGCGTGCCATCCTCTGCTTAATACAAGAACGGGAGTGACTTGCACTTTCACAGCCTCCTGCTGACATTGTTACTATTGCTTGCAGTGCTGTGAAGTGGGCAAAAATACGTGGAGAATTGTAGCTTTGTCTAGAGGTGGGCAAGGTGGTGGAGGAAAATTGTTCTTGGCTATGACTACTAATGGAACATATAGCCTGTTATGGTTGTATCATTGTTATCACTTTATTAGTGTTATGTGTAAACGGAAGCATTCACTATTATTTCAGAATAGAACATCATTTTAAGTTTTACACAGAATCGAAAGAGTTGATTCAGAGTGTGCTTCTGATGAAGCTACTGCTTTAGACATATGCTTGAGTCAGACTTAAAAATATATAGCTAGATAGTTTTACTCATTAAAAGTTAGCACAAAGCATGTGATCATTTATACACACATGAAACAGCACAGAGGATTTTATTTAACTTGTTTTTCTCCTTCCAGGCTGAAAGGTAAAAAATTAGTCAGGAATGACTGGATGCAGTTTTCAAAAGCTTTCTGGATTTACTGAGCTAAAGTTCTTTCATGGGATATAGCAGTTCTCAAAATTTAACCCTTTGTCACAAGTTTATTAGAAGAACTTTAAATCCTTTCCTTTTTGTTTGTTATAATACAGCATATACTGGATTCCTATATTTCTTGTGGAAGTGTTCTTATCAAAAGGAGATATTTACTTGATATTACATCACATGCCTATTTGCAGAAATAGATCTTTTGAAGATTTTCCTATATTTTGAATGGTAGATACTTTGTAAGGCAAAGCTCTCCCTGACATGTTTCCTTTCCCCATTCAAGAAAAGAGGAGGGCATCTTTACTAGTGAATGATATCAGTCAGACTCTCTCTGCTTTATGTTTGGAATAACATCAGCAAGAGCTAAAAATGTCTCCACAATTGTTTGTCTTTTGTTGCCTTGTTACTCATACTTCAGGTATTCTAGCTTGTTCTTTAATACCTTGTTCTGTGTTGCTTGATGTATATGGATTACATACTGAAATTGTCTTCTTTTTAAAGAATCAGAAACAATCGTAGAAGCCAAATTGAAAAACAACCCAGAATCAACAGAGTCTCTAAAGAAGCAGGAAAAACAACATTTGGTCCAGCAGGCCAGAACTGGAGTTTCCTTTGTTCTTATTACAACTCTTCTAATTATCCCTGTTGTTGTCCTGCTGGCAATTTTAGTATTTATTCGATGGAGGAAGACATCTGTCTATGGAGGTAACCATGAGTGATTCTAGACAGGCTTTTATTATTCCAGTTCAAAACATCACTGAACACTGAGGGATGAGGGTATGAAGAGAGAGGCTTACTGTCCCTTTACCCTTCTGGAGAGTTACTGTGACTCTGCATGCAAACTATGAATCAGTGTGCACACAGCAACTATGACTTTAATAATACAGCTCAAGCCAACACCTTTTCAGAATATGGATATCTTAACTGATGCCAAGCCGAAAATTGATGCCTCAGAAACAACTAATATATATTAATGTTACCATCTAGAATACAGAAATTTTAATACTCTGGGCATAGTTTGATTGTCACTTTGGGATCTTCAAATTTTTGAGAACAAAGGACTCTGTGGGTATGATAAATGTATAAACAAAATCAAATAGATAACATTTACAAGAGATTATTATTGTTCACTAATACCGTGTGCATTTTGTGAATTAGACATGTTTCCATAATGCACTGCCATCCATTGCTGTGAGAGCTTTAACTGGTACTTACAATGCTATGTAAATTTGTTCTTAATTGATATATAATAACATTGTTTCTGAGAAACTGGTAGACTGCAGTAGTTTGATCGTAACACTTATTATTTTGTATGGTATAAATAGTTTCATCAAGATATTCTCATCAACAGAAGAAAAAGTACACAGAATAGACAAATAACAGTTCTGCCACTATCTAGGAGATACTATGATGGAGCAGGTAATTCAGTGACCTAATATTGCTGTGCAACTGAATTGGAGGCATTTTATTGGAAGGTTTTAGTGTGCAGCTTCCTGACTCCTTATGTTCAGACATGTTTAGCACATGAAATGTGCCAACACTCTAGACTACTGCAGTGCTGCTGTTAATGGGTATGATATACAGGGTGTTTCAAAAAGATGGAGCCAATTTGAAATCACTGTATCTCTGCAACCACAAGCCACTCATGAATGAAGCTCTTAAGTCCATACAGCAGGTGGAGGAAACACAGAGCATTTATAAAAAGGTTCCTAAACCTTGATAACTCATTAAACTGTTCGTAAATTTTTGTGTAATTGTAACATATTGGGTCCATCCTTTTGAAACACCGTGTATAACAGCATCTTTGCATTCCATTTGGATTCAAGCAGTGCTTGAAATCACTGTGTCAAATAGCATGATATAGTTACATTGGTAAAAGTAAACTTCTTGCGCAGATTTATGGAAACTGAGTAGTATACAGGAAAAGACAGTTTGGTCATGGCATTTAAATTTTCTTCAGATGAAGGGCAAAAGGAGTTACCAAGGGGGAGGATATAGTTTGTGAGGCAGGAGAGAAAGTTCCTCCCAAATACCTTAAGAAATTCACAGATCACTGTCTTCCAGAAGAACAGTCTTCTCTGAAGAGAAACTATACCTTTTCAAACGCCAGCCTGTATTTTGCAGTGTGCTGGAATGCAGTTGTGCACATTACAAATGACAAGATTCTTGTCCTTCCTGTAAACCCTTCACAGTAACATAAGTAAACAGCTGAGGGAATGAAATTCTCAGAAATAACTTACCTACGAATCTTCTTAAGGGCTGAATTGGCATAAACTGAACATCTGCGGTATGATAATTTTGTCAGGAATTAAAATTTGACCTTAATCAAGAAGCTGAAAAGTATCAGTTTTGTTTCTTAGAGCTGCTGATCAATTTGTCAAATGTCTGTGCTTTGTATCAGAGAATATATATATTTTTTAATCATAGACTATGATTTTTTTAGCTTATTTTTGAAATCTACCTTATTTTTCAGCTGATGGGGAACACAAACTTGATTCAAGTTCAGGCAGAATTTTAGGCAGACTTAGAGGTAAGTCTAAGTCATTGAAGATCTTTTAAAAACACAGTAAATGGAGGTTTTCTCCTATGGGAGAGCAGGAGCTGTTATAATGAATTATCTATGGATCTGGTGAATGAAACAAAGCACTTTGAGACTAAGGGCAAGCTGGTGTGAACACGAATAGCCTACATAAAGACTTAATGAAACAATGGATTCTCTTTCATGATCTCTATACTTAGCTTTTGTGGTTCTTGTGCTGATTTGTAAGAACAGTTTCTGGAAGGACACTTAAAATAATCTCCACTATACTGTTGAATGAACAGATGGATTTTTACTCCCGCTATATAGTAAAGCAAACCTTATGACAAGCCTTTCCATTCCACAGGGAAAGGCAGCGGTGGTCTTAACCTTGGGAACTTCTTTGCAAGTCACAAAGGCTACAGCCGAAAAGGGTTTGACCGACTGAGCACTGAAGGAAGTGATCAAGAAAAAGATGAAGATGATGGCACAGATTCAGAGGAAGAGTGTTCAGCACCTCCACCCCCATCAGCACCTTCATCATCCTGAAACCAGCCTTTGAGTTCTCCGTTATACAATTCAACCCAGAATGTCAGATTCCTTTTCCCTTAAGCACGTTTAAGATTTTGTGTATTTAATTGTAAACTGTACTAGTCTGTGTGGGGCTCTACACTGGTTCCTTTAATTTTTGTTTGGCTTTAGTTCTGTTTTTTAAGTGGAGGAGTGTATGGAAGTTCCATATCAGTGCTGTTGTTTTTTATGTGAACATCTTAATAAAGCAACCAATCTTCTAATTGCAGCACTGATTTAAAGCAGAAGTATTTTCTCATCTGAATTTGGGGATCTTGTAAATAAGTCTTACTATCTGCTTCATCAAAATATTTTTCCTATAACTATTCAGTTGCCAGTTTCTGTTTTGTGCCTTTCCTCCTCAATGTCCTTAACCTGTTGCAGTACAGAGAAAATACAGTGCCACAAGAAAATAAAGCTGCTAAATCTTCTTCTATTTTTTTAAAATCACTAACATTATATTGCATTGAAGGAAAGAAAAAAGTCTCTATTTAATTTTTTTCTTCTTCCTAACTTGATGTGTTTTGGGGATGTCTTATTTTTAGATGGTATCACTGTTAGAACACTATTTTCAGAAGCTGAATGTAATTTGTGTAATAAAGTATTCGCAAAGCATTAGCTGTCAGAGTGTACTTTGGAATTTTTACATACTTTTAAGTTTTTTGTCTATAACTTGTGTAAAAATTACACAGAGCACTTAATGCAGTAAAAATGTTCATGTCTTCTAACAGCAGCGAAAAGGTGGTATTTTGTATGGAAGCTGGAAAAATATTTTGCTATTTCGCAAGGGATATTTTTTAAAGACTAATAATTAACATACGTGTACAAAGTCGAGCTTAAACATTTAAAGAGGAATTTTACTTGTAAAATAAAACTGCAGGGTATTTACTTTAATAAAACATGGTCACAGCTAAGAGGAAACCTGTCTCTCAAATACGCAAATTAGTCAGCAAAGGCATTTTGTACTACCTGATTTGTAGTACTGATTTTCTTGTTTCTCCAAACTTCTTTTCATTTGTACAACAGGAGTCCTCAATCCTGTAATACGCTCACTCATCGAACAGGAGACTTGCAGAAGTCCTGCTAGATAATTATGCTGGCCGTGTGAGTCATCTGAAGAGTGAATCATCATGTGACATCATTGTGATTTATCAGTCTAGTTTGAGGATCAGAGCATGATTAATCTTCTTTTAAAACCTGTGTTATGAGTAGAGTGTACACAGCTGTAATTGCCTTAGGTTTTTATGACATGGCTTTCATTATCATCATTGCAGGTGTTGTAATAGGCTGTCGCTGGTGTTGAGCTTGAAAAATAGGCAGTAGGTTTCTTGTGGTAGCAGGTTTTGCAAGGTGGTGTTTGAGGAAATAAGGGTAATCATAGTGGAGCAAAAAGGTTTTTTTCTCCCAGCAAGGTTTTCTAAATCTGCTTCTTCTGGAACAAAAACTTAAAATCCTTGACAGGTTGTTTTTTCTCAAGTATAGCCAGCTTTCTAAAATGCTGGAGTACAGGCTCAGTTTCATGTCATTGTATTTAGTGCATGCTCTAAGTTGCTTCCTCTTCTGCTAATTTCTATTTTCCTGATGTTAAAAGGAAAATAACCTGTTTCTGTCCCGCTTTTGAAAAGCAAAGCAGTGTTAGTTTTAGCTGTGGTCTTGATCCTGTTCTATATTAGTAAAAACAAATAAGATAGCTGGGAAGGATCTTCTAAAGCTGTCTGCAAAGATGGCAGTTAAGAGAGCTGTGGTGGCATTGCTATCATAGGTGGTATATATGACATTGGTTCTAAAATATCACAGGCTTTTCTTAAAAGCAATGAGTAAGGGTATATTTTTCTAACATTTGGGTAATTCATATTACATCCTTCTGATGTTGGGTTCTATGCTTCCATGGTATTATGTTGATAAAGACAATATGCAGCTGCCACCTTACTCCTTTCCTTTAGTTGATCCTTATCTCCAATTAAAAAAATGCTTTGTTGAGGGAGGAGTAGCCAAACACTATTTAATTGCAAGTACAAATTCAGACAGATTAATTCAACATTAGTCATAATTTCTACTCTCTGGAATTCAGAGGTTGGTCTTTATGTAGGCTGCATTAAGAGAAATGTGTTGAGGGAGGTGATTCTCCCCGTTCTTTTGACATCCCACCTCGCGTACTGCATGCAGCTTTGGGATCTCTAGCACTAGAAAGACATGGACCTGTTGGAGAGGGTCCAGAGGAGGGCCATGAAAATGGTCAGAAACCTGGAGCACCTCTCCTATGAAGAAAGGCTGAGAGAGTTGGAGTTTTTTAGCCTGGAGAAGAGAAGGCTCCAGGAGACCTTATCTCAGCCTTTCAATACTTAAAGCAGTCTTCTAAGAAAGACAGATTTTTTACCTAGTCTGCAGGCATGGGACAAGGGGCAATGGTTTTAAACTAAAAGAGGCTAGGTTTTATATTGGATATTAGGACTAAATTCTTTACTATGAGGGTGGTGACACACTGGAACTGGTTGTCCAGAGAAGTTGTGGATGCCCCATAATTCGCTGCATTCGAAGTCAGGTTGGACAGGCCTTTGAGCAACATGATCTAGCGGAAGACGTCCCTGCATGCCTATGGCAGGGTGGGGTGGACTAGGTGATCCTTTCCAAGTCAACCCATTCTGTGATTTTTTTTTTTTCTAATAATTATGTTGCTAGGTAACCAGTTACTTTCCAGCAGCAAGCAAACTGCAGCACCTCAAGTTGGATGGTCTAATTTCATACAGGTACCATGGCAGAAAATCTGAACCTGCTTGAAGGCACTGGATGTTCCCTATTGCTGCATCGGCTGCATCTTATGAAAACAATGTACCAGAGACTTCATACTGCAACAGAAAATTTGATAACAAGCTTTCTATAATCATAGCTCTAGTTTTAATAAGGCAGCAGACCATTCTCCATCCTAGCTTGTTCTATGTGCTAATATTGTTATTTATGTGTTCAGTGTTGCATGCTGGTTATTCAGTCTTGGCAAGTTGATTTTGAGTGCGCGTGATTAATTTAGTTTCAGCAATTGTTCCTGTTCAGACTATGCTTTTTAATGAACACTGTGGATTTGCACGCTTTAAGACTTCAAAGACATGAGACTTTCATGAATTGTTAATTAATCTTTTCTTAAGCCTTCTCAAGATGGAAGAATCTTGCCTATCATATGGGCTGAATATTTTCATTAAAATCAGGCTGATGAAGTAGCTGAGCACCTTTCCCTGTGTTAGTACTGTGTTGAGTATCTCCCTGTTTTGAATAGTCTGACGTACTGTATGTCTTTCAGAGTGACAGGAAGGTGGCTGATTATTCACTGCTAAGCAGCGTCGGGTGATTTTCAGTAGCTTGCTGTGAACCAGCTGTAAGTGAGGGCAGACTGGGGCAACTGCAAGGTGCCATGAGGAGGATGCACTGAACTGTAATGTGCAGGTTGTCACCCAAGTCACCTGAAGGTGTCCCAATTAAATGAAATTACTATCCCAATTAAGCAGCTGTCCTTTCCACACGTATCATTAGCTGTAAATTGATTCCTTGGGAAACATCTTGATTAAGTAGAGTTTTCTAATTAAGCAGTGCACTGTAGTAGTTAATAAGGGTTTATAGATCAATGCCGTAAATTGCAACAGCTTTTTGCTTGCATTTATTTATGTTTTATCATAACTTTTAGGTAAGTAATGTCTGTCATGCTACAAAGGATTAGGATTAAGTGTGGGCCATGGTACAGAGAAGAGACTCTTGATTTCTATCTTGCTCTTCAAACACACGTGGGAACTTGTTTGAAAGACTACGTATGTATTAGCAATACAAGTTGTGGGGAGTAGATCACTGCTGAACAATTCAAAAGCAACTTTATTATTTAATTGCACATTAGGACGTACTTTTAAATTTGAAAGGCTGTGTTACAATATAATGCACAGATTCTGTAGATTCATGTAATGTGCTAATGAAAAAGAAACAGAACCAAATGTCTAGGTCAACTAAAATTAAGAGCTGAAATTAGGCCAATATATTATCTGTGTAAAATAGATGCTAGTAAATCCTAGAGTTTTAGCATCCTGATTTGCCTTTACCTGTTTTTTTAATTCTAAATGTGAAAATATTTTTTTCTCCATTGTGAATAATCAAAATTTGTTAGCAAAATTTACACTATGACTGCTCTTCAATATGACTCCTCTCCAATACCTGTGAAAAATTTAGATTCTTTTGCATAGATCAACATCACTTGCAGAAGAAAAGAGGGGAACTAACAGTGTAGAGGAGCATTTCAAATCTCCAGTGGCAGCTACTTGCCCAAGCAAAACCTGCGAACTTCTTGCTGTTTCTGGACATGGTGTCTGGAAAACCTAAAGGAGCATCTAGCTGGCTTTGTTACACACATATTTGGAGAAGGACAAAGGAGAGCTGTATGGGGGTCAACTTAGAAGTTGCTCTAGAATATTCTAAATACTACAGGTCATGAAGGCACACTTGCTAAACTGCTCCTTTCTTTAACTCCTTTGTGCTAGTGTTTATTATTAATTACTTGCTTAGGAAGCACAACATCCTGAGAGTGAAGCTCTCTCTGATTTCATTGTCCAGCTTTCAAAAAAATAGACAGATGATGTAGAGACAATTTTTTCTAGGGACTGTGCCAAAAGTACCATTTGAAAGATGCAGTGAAGCAATTTGTTCCTAGCAAACACTAAATGGTAACAGTTCAGCAAACTAGGGAAATTATTATTGATTTCCAACTACATTTATTTTTCAAAGTGAAACATATGAGAAACCTAATTTTTTAAAAGTTATTATTAGAATTTAAGAATTTTGTCAGAATAGGGATAAGGCAACCCACATATCCAGCCACAACAGGCTAAAGTTGGTGCTACTTACCACATACGTTTTTAAGAGCAGAACTCTGCCCTGGCCAACTGCATTCTTCAGTGCTTTGATCCTTTTCCCCCACACACATTTGTCACTGGTTTCTTCAGCCATGCCACATCCTAAACTACAGCTCAAGAGAAAAGTACTTGGACTCCCACAGTTCTGCCCTGTTTCCTTGAGTTGGGGGAGGTCTCAGGTCACACACTGTGGTACTTGTAACGATTAACTGGAGGGATGGCCTTTTTCCAGGCACTTGTATGTGAGATCTTGCCCACAGCAACCAAGTTTTAATGAGTACTGGAAGATGCCCAGTTCTCTGGCAGCTGCAAAGCTGCATTGAATGTTTGACACAGTTGGCAGTTATGATACAATCTACCTAAAGCACGAGCAGATTATTTTGGTACTCTAATTTATGTGAAAGGTCAGTCATGCAGCCTTCACACAATGCAGGTCACATTGCTCTCAGAAATACATTTATGCTTCCATAATTATTATCTGTTTACAGTTTCTGCTGTAACCAGACAATTTCGCTGACAATATAGATTGGGAAAGTCTCAGAGAAACAAACCACTGGGTAATTATAGTTCCTATAAGCATCACGTGTTGACCACGCCGCGGCACAGAGCCAGTGCTGGGTGTGTGGGGTGCACTCCTGTGGGGACAGGCTGCCACCCTGTGACTGCCAGCACGGGGGCAAAGTCAGGGCTCAAGTGTGCACTCCAAAATAAATCCCTAACATATGCAGCATCACATATAAGGAACTTAAGAATCTCAAAAATTAAGTTTGACAGTATAACAGTGTAACCATATGCTAAATTCTGTCCTGTTCCTATTTAGCCTACTCTCCTGTTCCTACGTCTTTAATCTGTGGAAGTGATGGATGATGTCTCTCATTACATAAACATTCAAAAAAATCTAGTGGGGAAGCCCATGTGTTATTTACTGCATGTCACTGAAATTCTGTGCTAACTTATAATAACTTTTTTTTGGAGCTTTCTATTGGAGCTTTAATCACTATGCCTGCCAGCTCTGTGAAATGTTTTTTTCAGTATGTCTGGGAACTGACATGGTGCTATTCACTTAGTACAGAAAGGCAAAGTGAGGCAGAAAGTTTAAAGGCATAAATTGTAAAAAAAAAAAAAAAAAATCAATTAATTTTAAGTATTGAATTTGTGAAATCTGATTTATTCCCTTTTAACCCACTCAGATATCACTTTATATATCCAAGGGACTTCTACTTGCCACCAGCTGCAGCTCTGAATATTCCAGCTCTTCTGGTAATTCAGAGATTCTTGTCCAGCATCCAGAAAAGGACAATGTGAGTAACAACTGGTAAATTATGGAAAGTTGTATCTTGCTGACCTGTAGGGCCTTGCACTAGCAATCTGCAGCAGGGCAGCACTGCCTGGCAGACTGGGAAGAATGCATCTCCTACAACCTGTCTGGTTTATTGGCGTACCTATTTCTGCTCCCAATGCAGCAAGGTTCTTGCAGATCCCTTTGTCACCACAACACTTTGCACAGCGTCGGGATAAGATGGACTGCACATGACTGCAGCCAGGAGCCCTGTGAGAAGATGAATGTGTGAACCCACCCTCAGAGCCTGTAGTAATGCCCACTACAACGCATCAAACAAGTGGGCCACTCAGGCACCTGTATTTGCAAATGTGGCACTTGTCTGTGTACAAGCAGAAAGGAGGAAAGGAGAACTGACTGGGGAAAGCATTTCTCAGGATTAATAGTCACTGAATCAAATGTTTTAAGATTAAGTACTGTGTGGTTGTTTCTTTCTGGAAGAGCTTTCCTTTTCAAATTAAGCTGTTTACGCACTGCTATTCATTCCAAACGTCTACATGGTTTCATCACCAAGATTTCCATAGTAGGCCAGCAGGTCTTCTAATACAAGAGGAAGTTTGTAATACCCATTTCCTGAAGAAACTGCTAAATGTTGTTTATTTGTATCAATTTTAGACTTCTCATTTAAAACAGCATACCGTTTTGGTGACTTCCAACATGGTATTTCCTTCTGTTGAATTCACAGGTGGGCAGTGTACTCTCAGGCCAACAGACTATGAGAGCTGCTGATGCCCCTCACTGAGCTTCCACCACGTGGTGAGACTCTAGAGCTTGCATGTTTTATTTTTAGCTAGTTCAATATGCTGAAAGCATCCACTCCACAAAAATGTTCCATTACGTATTTTGAAAATACCAAGAAGGTTGCTATGTAAAGATTTTGACACTAGGTCCTTAGAGGAATGATAACTGCTGCAAAAGGCCATTGATATGGCTGTTGCACCCACGCAAATAAGTAAAAGAAACTTATCTGGTTCTCAGAAGTGGTATTTCCAGAAGGTTTTTAACTGCTTGCTGTGAAAAGCAAATTGTGACTCATTGGTGGAACTAGGTAAAATTTTAAAAATGTTTGTAGTTGGAAAGCAAGATTACCTTAATACAGAATGGACAAACACTATAAGAAAGTTCAGGGAGTATTCAGACAAGAGAGGAATGGTTTTTGTTCCACAGTAAAATACTCACGGTTTGTACTGAATCTTTTTACTAGCAGATTTTTTTATGTTTTTTTTTTTTTTTTCATCAAACCATGAGCTGGTAGTTTGTGCTACTAGCAAACCCAAAGGATACACATTCATAATTCTGTCCTGGGATGTATGAGGAAATTTGCACTTTTTGTTTCATGTTGTACTTGCTTCTATTCCTCCTGCCTAAACAACTTGCCATAAGGAGGCACAAACTCTATTAGAAAAGAGTATATTCTAAGAATTCTGTTATGAAACAGTCTTTTGCTATCATCCTATCATAAATCAAACCTCTGTGACAGTGGAAAAGAGTACAGATAGACATTTGTGTATTTATCCAAGTCGGTTAAAATACAAATCAAAAGTAGGCAGGTCATGACTCACTGCTGTCACAAGCATACACTGAACAATACTTTGCTATGTCAAGCATGCGTAGAGTTTCTCTGAGCTTCCCCACGCACAGTGTGCTGTCTGCAATGTCTCAAGTTTCCTGGTGTTTTTTTTTTTTTCCACAGTTTCTATTGATTGTTTTCCACGTCATTAGTTTGAGACCCTTGTATTTTATTTCAATGAACTTTCCACATGCAGAGAAGGCCTCATCTAGGTGTACTGAAGAAGCACTAATGCTTGTCTGTTAATACAGTAGATCAAAATTACCAGGAAGCCTGAATGATCAACGCTATGCAGTATGTTAAATGTTTATGGATCTTCCAATTCCAACATCACTGTAGCATTTTCTTTCTCTCCAATGTAGCTGTAACAAGTACGCAGCACTTGCATTGCCCCACAACACAGCTCTGCTGTACTACGTGCATATAAGAAACTTATTAGCTGAAGTAAATAAAAAGGACTGTTTTTCTTTTGCACCTAACAAAGCAGAAAGGAATCTTGCAGAGAGCTTCCTTATTTTCTGATTTTTATCCCCCATGCTAACATTTTTAGATACATGTATTGAACACACCGACACACGATATCGAAGAATATACAAACCCATCCTAGTAGATGCCACTTTAGTCAACAATCATAGTGGAAGAAACAAAGTTACATAGAGAGGAAGAAGGGTTGCTTTAAAGAGACTGGGCCTCTGTTAAGGATTAGCATAGGAACAATGTAGGCTGCAATGTCACTATCATGACATGTACCCTCCAGTGCCCATGGCACACAGTACCCAAACAGATGGTCTTTAAACTACTATTCCAGGGAAAAAATACTGTATGACCACAGTGCTCATTACTGGGGAAAAAAATTAAATCAAAGTAAGGCCACTGTTCACAGTTACGGGTTATGTCCTATTTACATGTGGTGGTTGGTTTGTTTGGTGTTTGTTTTCTGCTATAACAAATTCAACAGGATTTCCTAACTTTTTTTTTAAACACGACAAATGTATTTCACCAAGCCCACTTTCTTTACTTCCTTGACTGCACTAGACTGATATAAAGGTCAGCTGTCTTCAGAGGACAGCACGGCCTGGGGATAAGAGCAGCTAACAGAAATACAGGCTTCTCAGCTCGTGTATGTTTGTCAATGCCAACACAAAGCCTGTTCATCTCTAAGTGCTCTGTGCAGCTGGCACAAAGGTGAAGCTTGTCAAGCCAGCATCTGCAACTGCCTCCCAAAACGCCCTTTCTGAAACAGCCTTGGCGGAGAAAAAGTATACATGTAGGACTGCATTTTAGAATACACAAAATACTGAGTATTAAGTATTCATTTGAATTTTAAGATAGGATCCTGTCACAGTGCTCAGCTCTTTTCTTACACAACTGTGGCCTGTGATATCTAAGGCATACTGTACATTAGGTATGTATTTCAATGAGTTAGGTACCTAATGAGTGTTGCAGATCATGTCTTGTTACCCAAGATTAACTGAAAACTCATAATAAATAGTATTTTTCTCCGCCTGTTTAAGTCATAGGACATTCAGCAGCAGAGTGGGAACACATACATTCAGAGCAAGATAAGCAATCTTCCACAGTATCAGATAGAAGTTGCTGAATCTCTAAATTCAGTTTTCTGCTAGTTTTCTTCCTCTTCACACTGGAAGAGTAACAACTTACTCAACAAATTCACATAATAACACCCGTGCTTCACCTTTCCTAGACCACTGCAGTGGAAATCTCCAAACCTGTACTAGCTCTGTGAAGATGTAAACATAAGGGAAACCAGCTGTTCATGAAAAAAGCACAAATGAATGCTGCATGCTCTTAAGATTGTAATTAAAATTGCTCACTCTAGCACAGGTTTGATACGTGGGGAGCAGCTGAAGGCTTTGTTGTTTCATGTGAAGAACATTATATATGCTTGATTTTGGCAGTTTTTCTGCTAGGTTAGAAATTAAAAGCTGTAAAAGTCACAGGTTTTATAGCTTCTCAGAAAGAACAGGAAACTGGTTTATAACAGAAAAGGAGGACATGAGCTTCTTTATAGTAGAAGGAAAACTTACATAAAGGTGATTAGATTATATTCATCCCACAGTATCTCTGCCCATTAGGAATGAGTCATCTAAGGATTAATGAAAAGGTCATTACAGTGAGATGATGCATTGTGTCCTGAGAGGATAACAGTAAGGTACAGCCACACTGCCATTCTACCAACAAAACATAAAATTCAAATGCATTAGAAGAACCTGTGCTTTTACTAGGTTGTGCCTGTACTTTTGGTCACCCAGTGAGTTCTTCTCAATACCCACATAAACTAAGCACTAGACACCTACAATGTTCTTCAAGTCATACTGTACTAGAACGTGTGCTTTTACTAGGTTGTGCCTGTGTGTTTGGTAACAGAGCCACTGCTTCTTAATGTCCATACAAATTAACCAGTGGACACATGCAGTACTCTTATATTCATAAAGTTGTAACATGGAATTTGGAGATACTACATTTTTTTCAGTCTGCCACAGAAGCTTCAAACTGGCAATAAAATGTGACATGAGACTATGCTTAAGTATCCTCTATCTTGGTCTGAAGTGTCCAACAAGCTGAAGGCCAGTGGTCTGGCTTTGCAGTGTTTGAATCAATGCAACGATTTTCTGTCAACCTAGACTGATGTTTACCATGTGTTCATTCTTGATGTTTGCAGGCTGCAGGTGGCATTTACACAGCAGACATGACATCTTTTGTGTAGGCATTTATTTCCCCTTCAGCAATAGATTCTTGTTGGCTTGGATTATAGGATCTTTCAGATAAGCCAATATAGTCATGGTCAACAACTACTGCACGTTGTAAAAAATAATGTTTGTCTGTAAAAGAAAAGTAGCCATTAGATTACATCCTTCTAGTTTACTGAAAGCCATATTTAAAGTGTTAGTGAGGTGCTAACTTTTCAAAACAATTTGTGTAACAGGACAAGAATGTTTGAGTGACAGCAGTGTGATAATGTGTTTCCTAATTTCATTGAGCATTAGATGTCATCTGCATCTTGTTACATCACAAAAAATGTTCATAGTGCTCCACATTAAGAGTTTTTCTTTGCTAAGTCAATTATTAGCTTGACATCTGTCATAGTGACCTACTGAGCTAATATGTTAAATGGATGGACATGTAGATTCTTCCATTTTGTGCACACACACAGAAATGTGGCTACTCTGAGTTCCTCCTGGGAAATCTTAACGCAACACATTGTTTAAAGAAATAACTAAAAAAAGAAAAAAAGAAACGAAACAGTTTTATAGAATTTAAAGACAACAACAGTAATTGCTACTGTATAGTACTATAGTACTATTGAGCTTTTCTTTTATTTGATATATGGTTACAGTGTTTTGACTTTTCAGTTTTCAGGCTTTGCCTTTCCTCTCTAAAATTCCCAAACTCACATGTCTGAAGTGTGATACATACAAGATATACTTCAGATTTTTGGAGCAAGGTAAGCAAAACACTTAAAAAGTTGGTAGGCAAGCCCACCAGTGTCCTCAAAGATACACTTTTCCACATCTATTTCACAGAGAACACTGCAAGTGTTTTGTTCCCATCCAAGGTTATGCTACCAAGTCTCACAGGACAGCCAGAGTTATGCCACAGCAGTAGATATAATAAATAAGTTGCAGATAAAAAAAGTCCACCTCTGTTAATAAAGAGAGGACATTTGTTACAAAGATACATGTTTCTTTATGGACAAAAAAGATGTCATTCACTATATCATTCACATCCTGGTTTCACTGCTCTTATCCAACTGAAATAATACTCTTTCCTGATCGCTGTTCGGCTGTTTGATAAAGGCTGGCAATTATTTTGGCAAAGTCTGGTTTAACTCTCTACATAATGTCAATATGTAAGCAAATCAATCTATAATTTTTTGCCTGTGTCAGACAACTAATCTTTAGTCACTTTCTTGGAAAGGGAAGAAACTAACGCTACATTTACCTACTGCTTCTGCGGTGTTTAGTGGTAAACATATTAGATTCTGATCCTACAAAGACAACTACATTTAACTCTTTATACTGTGACACACAATTCAACAAAGTCATTGTAGTAGCTGGAGATTATCTGCATGCTTGACATGCACGTGACTTCCTCCTTATGGATCAGTAATTTAATGAGGAACTGAAAGCCACAAAGTGATCATCCAACAGTGAAAGTAGTGTCTTGGAGATATTACATGAAATCAGCGTCTTGGTTATAAAATCTGTAATGGACAACTGCCATAAATATCAGCTTCTCACATGAAATTCCAGAATTAGCTTCAGCTTTGCAAATTTCTCAGTTTTAAGGGTGACAGATGAAATTACTGTCTCAAGACAGTTTATGCATTTTGAAGAACTGAAGCTCAACCACACACACCAATAGAGTAGGAATTGGTCTATTTTTCAAGAACCTTGAACAAAAAAGCATCTTGCTCTATGATAGAAGTCTTCTAAACACTGAGCATTCACTTTCCTCAAAATGCCTGCGGGGACTCAAAGCAGCACCAACAGAAAAGAAACAGCTGCCAGTTTCATTAACACAGCAGCATTCCAAAAGGACACACTGAATGTGTAAGAGCAAGAGTGGTGGTTGATTACCCAGGTCTCTGGAAATCTCTAGCAGTCCTACTGCAGAGCATGACAATTTTATTTGCTGTCATAAAAGAAACACATTTATTTCTTCAGTAGCACAACTTCAAATAAACTTTAAAAAAAAAAATCATTTATCTGATGTAGTTTTTCTATTTTAAGGCTTTAGAGGACACTCTGTTAAAATAAAGTCTAAACTTTTACTATCTGCACTAGTCAGACTAAGCAAAAACAAAAAAAAACCAACCGAAAAAAAAAGAGGCTTCCATTGCACAAGCAAAATAAATGTGAATCCTATCTACACCAAAACAGAAACAGTCAGAAAATGCTCTTCGAATATAGTTTAGCCTAATCATACTTCTAGCATGTTTTCACTAGCCAGCATGAACAGGGCCAAACCACATTAGAAGCAACTTTAATGGAAGCTACTTTTAAATAGACTTTAAACATGATTTATTAGCCATTTCGTGCTCTGCATAGGTTTGAAGTCACTTAACTGTTCTCCTTACTGAAAACTGCAATTATTACATTACCTAGTGTTAGTTTAAGTCACACTGGTGAGTGAATGATACTTGTTCACCTTGATAATCCAATACAAATACGTAACAGAAAAGTTAAAAAAAAATCTAAACTTTATACATATATATATACACATGTGTGTGCATATAAAAAAATACACACAAACGTACCTTTTTCACTGGACCCTCTTATGTATGGCTTGAGGTGAGATATCTTAATGGGTCTTTTCAACCTTGATCCTGTGGCATCTCTTAATATTGCACAGCCATTATCTGTGATATAATCTATAATACAAGGACCGACCCATTCTGACTGGAAACGGCCATCTCTCCACCAGTTTTTTCTTTGCCTGAGGACTTCATGACCAACTTTTAGTCGAAGGGTATTTAATTGCTTTGGCTTCCTTTTGGCAGTGATTTTGCTTCCAATTTTTTGTTCATCTGAAATGCTTTTCTCCACCTGCAGAAAGATACATAAGAATTACATTTTATTTTCCCAAAAGTAATAACGTGTTTTCATAACACCAGTTAATATTGCAGAAGCATAACATTAAGTGGTTTTGGGTGTGTGTAATCCACAATATGTAGGGCTGCAGAGCTCTGAAGAAATAGATTTTATCTTCATAAACCATTAGCCCATAGGCAATGGTTTTCAGCTTCTGTAGATATGTAGCCCTTTCGGTCAGATATGTATCTCTTGGCAATAGGTCTCTTAAGATTACTTCCTCCAAAACCACATGAGAATTGGCACACTGAAATCTAGGGATCACAGGTAAAGGAAAAAAACAAACGAAACACTGCCCTCCCAAACATACAAAAGCCCACATTTTTTTAAAAGATTGTGTTTTACACTTCAAGCCTTTCCACTTTTTTTATCTTCAGTCTTCTTACTAGTAAAATTTGAATATACAACATTTACCTGGCAATCTGAGATTTTGTCTTCTTCCATTGCTTGACTGACTTTTTTAGTTGCTTCAAATATTTTGGCAAACATACTGTATTCTCCTTCCACACATATATTCATTGGCTCAAGAACATGTGGGTTACGATTAAACATTTGGAAATACGGGGTGTTTTGGTCTGGCTCCTGTTTAAACGGGGAGCAAAAAGCAAGCAAATTTAGCATACAGCTTTGCAGATATTTTGAGGGACTTCAGTCCAAAGAGGAAGAACCTTCACATACCAAATTTGTCAAATTGAAAGCATAGGCAATAGCAGACAAATGTTCATTCCAATCATTTGGATGGTCAGCGCAGTATTTGTTAAGGAAAGATTTGATTGTCTTGCATGTTCTTACATTTACATCATCTGTCTGAGGATAAGACAATACAATTTGTTTCATTCCAAACAGTGCAAACAGTTCTTCATTTATCTTCAAAAGAAAAAAAAAACCACACACATTTACTGAAGGTAAATACTCTTCTGTATCACAGTTCAAGTAAACAAATTCAGTTTTCTATCCCTTTTGTCGATATGATGGTGACTAAGCAAAAGTATTATATACATACTCCCCATCAAACCGTCCAGAGTTGAGAGTGAGAGCTAAAGGAATCAGTATGGCTTAGGAGCCAGTAACTGATAGTTCTGAACACATTTCTGCCACTGACTCAATTTGTCACTTCCTCTGTATCATAGTTTCATGACTTCATAATCTCTGAGGGGATCAAAGTGTGAAAAGTTCTTCACAATCACTACAGGCCAATGTTAAAAATACCCTCAGCTATCTGCTATAGTAGGCAATATGGATGAATGAAATACAGCATGTTGGAGTGTGGAAGCCTGTGCCAGTATAGATGCACGACAAAACCTGCACTATGACCACCAGGAAATCATTTTGCTTTGTTCTTTATTCAAATAATAACACCCTAGGAAATGCTGCAATTGTTACAACTGCAAACAATTGGTTTGTCATTCTGTATATGCTAACTTTTTTTTTAACTAAAGAAAAATATTTACAGTCTTTTTCAAGAACGGTCTAAAATTCAAATTTAATACAGGCATTTTTTTTTTTCTTGAAAACAAAGAAACCACCCACATAAAGACTCACCTGATTAACAAGCTCCTTCCCTTGACCAATAGGCATTTTTTGAGGTGGCCCATATAAGAAAGACACCTTTACGATTGCCTTAGCAATTTCAGCTGCTGAAGTGTCATGCAGTGGCAAGATAACAGCCCACCTTGTAAACAAATCTATCATAACTATGATGTACTTGTGGCTTCTGTTGGTGACACTAAAAGGTCCCATTAGTTCTATAGTGACTGCTGTCCATGGCTCCTCTGCTTTGACAGGGTATGTTTTGGGTGCTGTGGTGGTTGTATTCTTTGCCACTTGGCAATGCTGGCAAGCATACACCTAGTGCAAAAATCAGGGAAGATATTATCAAAAAAAAGCAATAGTGAAGGTTTAACACAACCAGTAAGATGATAAATCTCCACTGTTCCCTTTGTAAGTTAGCTCAGACCAGGCAACGCTAAACAAATTCATTTTATCATCTTATTTTTTTACCCTTAGATTTTCCAGCTCCAGTATAAATACAAAACCAAAACAAATAACAGTGAAGGCCAAGAATGAGCAGGAATTCATAGCCGAACTCTTCTTATCCCAAAAGCACTGTGCTCTTTCAAGTCCACAGTATAAATCTGAATATCCATTACCATCTGTAAATACTAAAGGAAGTATGAAGCAGCTGGGATCAACAGAAAGTCCCAATCATTCCCCTTTTGGTTCTACTATGTATGTGGTGGCCAAAAAACACTGGCAAGATGCATGATCTACCATTCTTAACATGGATCGGCTTTATCTACAGGACAGAGCCCCTTTGTCCAAGTCTGAATTGAAAACAAAGACTCATTTTCAGTTCATGTTATAGTTGCACATGAACTCAAAGCATTCAGGTGATACAGCAAGCTGATAGCAACAGTAATTTGGCCACAAAAGACATTTAATGCAGTTCCCTCAAGCATCACGTTCTGCCTGGGGATCATGTCCATGTATCTTCGGGCAAAGGAGGAGAAGGAACTTTCCCAACCAGTGCTTTGTTTAACTATGTCCTGAACATGCCTAACTGTAAGACAGTGGCACCATCTTCAAATTCTGATCTGCCAGCAGCCACTCTGGCCACATATCCTTGGGATGGTACACTGTATCCTAGCAAAGATATGTAAGAATCCTGGCAAGAGAAATCCCTCTCAAAGACCAGATGTGCTCTGCATACTTAAAGGCAGTATAGCTCCCCACCATTGGGTAACATACAACAATATGCAAGCCACATGCTCAGTAGTAAAAGAAAAAGGAAAACACTATGCTATAGCAAGAGGACCATTAGAAATTTGATTGTAGGCTTACATTTCCTCACTGTGAAGCAGTATGGGTGCTTGCTTTATCAAAGTCATATGACTACAAAACATTTGTAACAGACTACATAAAAAAAAAAATCCCATAGCTATGAGACCATACCCACTGCTTGACATCGTTTGTTACAGAGGTCCAGTAGTAACTAGATTCCACTAAAGTCAGTGTCCTTGATATGCCATGATGAGTGCCAGCAGCATTTTTGTGGCATTTCTCAAGCACCTTTTTCTTCTCTTCATCCGAAACAATTACCAGGCGCATTTGTTTTCTGTCTTTTCCAATATAGAACAATTTATTTTCTGAAAGAAAAAAAAATACCAGCAAATTATATGCAAGTGCTTTGTCTTTTGTTTAGTTCACTAAGCTACTAGGCATGATTCAGTACAGAATTAATTCACTTCTGTATACATGTAGCTTTTTTGTTTACAAATACTTTAATATTTCCTCCAAACAGCCAAATGCTCACCTATACTTTTTAATCTGGACATGAGGCATTACAAATGCAAGTCACAATGCAAACAATATTCCTATAGGAACTCTGACTGAAACACAAGCTAATGCTGGGGGCAGGAAAGGGAGACAGAACATGTTATGATACTTACTGTCTGCCTGCCAGCAACCTGATGTTGCGATTCACAGCTTTAACTCCTCCCTGCCTTCTTTCTACATAGACTTGGGAGATTTGATAGGATTGAGAGAGCACAGCAGACTACAAAGGCTAATATATGTCCTTGCAGGGATGCAATAAAGCTCGGAAGGGGCAGTAGGCTGTAAGGTGACAGATGGCAAAGCCATGCTTGCACTTCTGCCCAGAGAGAGACAGCATCCTCCAGACTGGACCAAGCATTCCTTGTCTACAGCTGAACAACCGGATTTCACTTTCTGTAGTCTTCTACATTATGGATTGCAATGGCTACATATTTCCCCAGTATCTCCTGAAAAGCACTAAAGCAGACTGAGTTTCCATTCTGTAAACATTCTGTTATATATTAACAAGGGTTAAGCAGAGTGTTTGTTTCATAGAGAATATATATTAAAACCACGGTATGCTGCAGCCCAAGATCCCACTTTTTTTTTTTTGTATCAGCAAATCTTCACCTTTAAAATCTATTTTCAGAGTACTTTGAAAGAATCATTTTACCTTTGAAAACAAATTTTTTGGCTGCTCTCCTGATTCCACTTCTTTCACTTGATAATGTTGTTGGATGATACTCTCCAGTTCGCTTGTAGTATGCAATCTGCTTCAGGTGGAGCCCACCATTTTTTCCACTACGGACCATTGCTAACCTGAACAAAATTCACAATATTTGTTAGCTGGACCAACTGTCAGAGGAGCACATCTTCATTTTTTACTGGTTTCTTTGTAGTTCAGTTATCCCAATAACATAGCATTTAAGAGGAGGTTACACCATCCACTGCACTACTCTCAGTATCCTCATGCTATCAACTCAAGCAATAAGAAACACTGCTTGACACATTATTTCTGTTCTATGCAAAGTTGGATCTGTCAGCCTGTATTTTAAAATTTCCAAACAATGGAGACTTCCACTATATTCATTGGATGGGGTGCAGAGAGATGAGACCAGAGAGAAAGAAATTGCTCATCTCATTCTTAAACATTTGGATACCCCTCAAATGCAGGTGTGCTGGAGATTAGATGTATCCAAAGAGCCACCCTAGTTGGGAAAAAAACCAAACCAACACACACAGACAAATAGGAAAAAACAACTCCCCAGACAGAAACTGACAGAAATGTATTTTGTTCATTAATTCATCTGACAATGAGATCCTGAAGTTCCAAACCAGACTCTGCACGCAAGGTAACAATTCATTCCCTGACACGGTCTGACTTCCCTGATCACATTAATAAACTAAAATGTCATTAATCAAATGCGCTATCAGTAAAGGAACAGTTTAGGTCTAGCAAGAATACCATCAAAATAATTAGCAATTAATTAAAAGCAGAAATATTCACAGGCAGAAATATTCATGCAGGCTCTATGTGATTTCAATGATTTTTTTTCCAAATGTGCTCCAGCAGCAATGAAGATGTAGAAAAAACAGCAGTTTGATTCTGCTCTAATTGATAACTACAAGAGCAGGATCGACCTTGGGGTCTGCCATGTCATAATTTCTTAATGAATGCCAGTCATCCACAGCATTAAGCAAATTTCTTCCTTATGCTGCCAGCGTCCAAAGACTAGACAATGTGACAACACACAGCCTGCTAAAAAGAGTAATCTGTTTGCCTGACCTATCTGCTAAGACGCATATAATTATTGGGAAAGTGACAATATCCAGTCACTCTGGAATCCATGTTCTCTCCTTATATTTGATGGTATTCGAAAGCTAAACATCTAAGTCAGAATATTTATTTTTCAATGTATAGATTTTCACCTACCATTATTATACTGGGGGTGGCAAGAAGGTAAAGAGCTCTGAAGAGTGATTATGCCTGGTTTTATTTACTTTGTTTCTCCTACAAAATAAAACATTGTATGTTTTTTATAGAATATCCTAGACTACACACAAAGCTGGGCTGAACATCGCTGTGTTATCAACGTGAAATGCATGCCTGGAACTTCACTTTTAAACAGTGACAAGACCTTTGCCTCACTGAGTACTTCATCTTGCATAACCTAGAGCTGGCTTTCAAAAACAGCCAAGTGTCTTGGCATACAACATAAATGGTTTAAAGTCAAATTCTCATACTTGAGAGAACTAGCACAGATAAGCTTTTCACCACTACAATCCTGTCTGCAAGGAAAGAGGGTGTTTCAGAACAGGGAAGAAGTGGAGCCAAAACAGAGTAATGTTTCTAATGATCTTCATTGCCACAGCAGTTTCTTGTATGTTTACATTTGGTTGGATAACTAAGGAAAGTGAAACTACCATGATAACACTTGTGTTTCTGTTTAAAAGAAGTCAATTAACTAGCATTTCTGACAGTAAAAGAGTACTGGTGAAGAGCAATTGAAATACCCTATCTGCCAGGAGCATGCATTCAAGCTTCATTCAGGGCCTTCTAAAGGCCAGTCCTGCAGTTACCCAAGCATGGTTGGAAGTCAAAACCAGTCACTTATGATTTATCACTTAACTACTAGGATGATGGACCATTTTGGCTTGACACAGACTTTCATACATTGCAAGAAAAGATGTTCCAGAACAATATTCTTCCAGTTCTTTTTGTTCATGAAACTCTTGCCTGAAACAATGAATATTCTCTATGTAGCTCATGGTTACTGGTTCTAACAAAATTAAGTTGCACAGCAATAAGATACATCTGACCAGGATGGCACCTTATACTTCAGCTAAACAGAAATTCTATCCTTATTCCTGCAATGGCAGTTTCTACTGTAAAAGTTTGGAAGACTGTACATAAGGCAACGAAGAAAGAATACATTATGTAGTATCTATAAACATTTAACATATTTAGTAGGATCCTGATCTAGCAAACTGTTAAGTCTGTTGGACTGCTGACTAAGAAGACACCATTAAATGAGCTTCCTTCCTGGATTTAGTTTCCTGTGTCCATATTCATTTTTTCCTCAATACCTAATTTACTTTCTTTGGCCCAGTCTTGGAGGGGGAAAAAAAAGGCACACTGAAAATAACAAATCATAAAATCTTCTTGCATTCTTATACAGCATAAAACATATTACTTCAGATAATCCATCTGTTATCTCTATCAATACTCATAAAGTACCTGGTAGCCTTTAAAAATCAAAGATTTTTACAATCAGTAATCAATTCTTAATACTTTTGAAGCTGGAAAAGAACACAGTGCTTTACGGTCAAGTGAAGTACTCCAGCAAAGACAATGAAACTTCCACATACCCAGACTCCTTCTGCTTTAGTGTTTTAGCTACAACAGTCGTACCTGGTTACATTTAACTATTTTACTTTTTATGCCCATTTCACCACCACCCACCGCCAAAAAAAACCCACTCACACAAAAAACCCCAAACAAAAAAACACACACAAAAAACCAAAACAAAAACAAAAAAACACACTCCAATCCTAACTGCAAAACTGTCTTTTTAGTCCAGCTTTCAAGTACTTCCCCTGCCTCTACCTGTAATTCTTCCTACCAGAAACAGGGACGCCCCATAGAGCTTTTTCTAACCAAAGTGCTTCCCAGAACCTGTATTTAGATGGACACATTCACCTATATTCCTCCCTGGCTTATGCAAGCCTGAGCCACTCTTGACAGAGATCCCTGCCATTTCAGAACACCCTAATTTCTTCAAGCATGACACCACTAAACAGGCTGTTGGCACCGTTAGACCACACACAGACCGGGGTGCAGGATGCAAGCTGCACTACAGATGACAACAATGCCACCTCTGAGGCGTGGACAAGTAAATTAAGCCACTACCCTAACCCGTGTCACTTTGCAAATGGCTCCTAATCGTTTACTGCAACCACCACATGAGAACAGGAGAGGCGAGTGGGCACAGCCCCTGCAAGACAGGCAGATGGCCAGGGCCAGTGGAGCCGATAAGGTAGGGATGCTAAGCCGAGGTTTATCGCCCTTGGTAGCGCCAGTCGTACCTCCCAGGAGCGTTTCCTCCAGGGAAGCAGTCCCGCCCGCCCTCAGCATCCCCCAGTGCGGCGACGCCACAACGCCAAGGCCGCGCCCAAGCCCTGGTCCCGCCCGCGGCCCAGACTACGATCCCCAGCATGCAACGCGCCAGCCCGCAGCGACCTACCGCAAGACCACTGCCGGCGCAGTGCATGCTGGGAGCAGTAGTGCCGACTCGCCCCACCCAGCGCGCAGGTCAGCGCTGCAAGTTTTACGCATGCGCGGAGACGTCGACGCGATCTTTTTCCTTCCCCCCCCCCGCATCGCCGCCGTTGAACCCCACACCCCCTCCTCTCGGCGGTGTGGTGAGGTCGTTGGCACGTCGGGCGCCGCGGAGAGCTGCTGAGCCCCTGGGCACGCACCTGGTCCAGCAGAGGTATCAGCACGACCTGTCCCAGGGTCCGCAGCCCCGCTGACTTCGCTTCTTCCCGGTCAGTTAGCTGCAACGGTGGCCTTTGAGCCCCGAGACTTATGTGGCGCTCCCGGAAGTGGCGGGAGGCAGGGTGGGGGCGTGCCGTCGTAGGGCGGGGCGGCCGCGTGGTGGCAGGCGGCGGCAGCGCCTCCTCAATGGGACGCGGGGCGCAAGCGGCGCCACGCGCGGCGGTGTGGCGCGCAGGTGAGGCGGTTTCTCCGCGGTGCCGCTCCGGGCCTCCTCCTTCCCCTCCGCCGTTCCGGGGGATGCGGAGGGTGCCGACTGCACCGACCCCGCCGGCCGCGCCGCACTTTTAGAGGGGAGGCGGTGGCTTGCGGCGGGGCGGGTTGACCCGTTGGGCAGCGGCCTGGGTGCCTGTCGGTGCGCCCGGCGCTCCCCTGCCACCCGCGCATCAGGAGCTGGCGGCCGTTCCCGCCCCGCTGCGGCGGCTTCCCTGGGAGCGGGCGGAGGGGCGGTGCCCGGGGCCAGCCGCGCCGCGGGCTGTCGCCTGGGCTCTCCCGGGCGATGGCGGCCGCGCCGTGGGGCTCGGCGGGCTCGGCCCGGCGGCATCGGCCGCGGCGGAAGGGCGGCAGCCGCCCTGGCTGCGGCGTCGTGGCTCCGGCCGCCTCGGCGGCGAGCGGGAGGCCCCGTAAGAAGCGGAGCAGGGTCAGCGGGCAGCTCACTCCCGCGGTGGAAGTCGCTTGGTCAGATCCGGGCCCAGTGCCTGATGACAGGATGGGCAAAACCCTTTGTCTTTCGCACAGACCTAAACCGTGCTGATCACTAAGCTGCAATCGTCGGTAAAACATGGTGGGCACGGCCAATAAGCACATCTAGCTTTTTGCCTCGTGTTGTGGCTTATTCAGTTCTCGGAAGCATTGAACTAGCAATGATGTGAGTTTGCAGCGTGCTGTGCTGTCAGAAAGGCAGGTGAAGCTTTTTAGTCCAGTGTACATGGGGTGAAAGGCAGTGTTCCTAAACGGGGTGGGCAGGGTGTGATATGACATCTCTTAAACTGCTGATTTGGAGCACTGTTAAAATCCCAGAAACTGATGTTAATTTCAGTGTAAAATTGCTGAGTGCGAAGGAGATTGCTGTCTATATTGTAATCGAGGTAGGAAAGAAAAGGAGCAGCAGTCCCAGAGCTGAGAATCAGTTACACATAGTAACCAGAAAATAACCGTCAGGAGCTGAAATGGGAGACAGGTATAGATAGAATAGCCTGTGTAACATTTGTTCTTGTTCTAGTAGTGTTTTACTGAACCTGGGGACTTCACTGAGGATTGGTAAACTTCAAAAACATTGGTTTTTTGGCACTTTTGTTGTTGCCCTGTAGTAGTTGTTTTTGTAGGTAGTTGCTCTCCTCACACAAGCAGGAAGACTGGGCGAGATCAGTATCACAACCACAGTGAAGTCATTGTTTTTCTTTCTCACCCAAACCACTTCTATCTAGTGCCCTAACCTGAAAAGATTCTCTTTTTATTTGTTTGTTACAGTATTTGTGCATTATGTTGCATTTTTCTAAGTTTTGTTACCCTTCATCTATTTAAGATGCTCTGTTTCCATCTTTTCTGCATAATTTTTCTACTCTAGAAGCAAGCTGCCTTTTTTTTTTTTTCCTGGTGTATCAAAATTCCCATGGGATCTTCCTTTGTTTTGGCAAAACCATGCATGATTGTAAATGGCAAGAGGCAGCTAAACCTGCTGCTTTCAACAAGTCTTGATTCAACCAATAACAAAACTATTCTTGCTATGTAGAGCTGGTTTTGGCATAAGGATTTGACTGGTGTAATATGCCTCTTTTATGGTTCAATATGTGAGAAATAAGAATTTTCATAGTGGTCAGCTTGTCTTGGCTGGCTGATTCTTTCTGTGGAAGACAGTTTTGTCCTTCCAGTACTTGTGGGTAGAACAGATCAGGCCTCCAGGGGCAGAGCCTAATGAATTTGGTACAGAATTTTTTGCAAAAACTTTATCATCTTTGCAAAAGTTTTATAATATCTACAAAGTTGAAGTGTGAAGTTCTGTGTGAGAATATGGAGAAGCTGTTTTGACGTCTTTGACTGAGATCTCTAAAAATTTAGAAGCCAGGCTTTCTTGAAACATACAGGCCTGCCACAGATATAAATGTCTTTATATGATGTGTTTGACAAGATTTGATTTAGAAAAGAACTTGGAGGTTAATGAATGTGAAGGTTAACAGTTCTGTGGCTGTGCAGGAGACACTTGTAAGGCATGCCAGATGTCAGTTTGTAGTAGTGTTTGCCAATTTAAAAAAATACTGCTTTTCTATATTGAAAAGAAGACAACGATATTTACCAGACAGGTTTTTCTGGACTTGTAAGGCTGTTCTGACACTTCTGTTGAAGGATGGTAATGGTTCATTTTGCAGTTTATGACTGTTAAAGACTTGAAAGGTGTCCTGTGATAGTGCAGTGTTTGGGGCTAAAACTCAAAAGTTTTAGCGGATGTCATAATATGTGCTGAAAAGTCCCATTTCAGCTGGTGAGGTGCTGGGGAAAAATAAGTTCTTCGAGCAAAGAATTTTAAAGGGAAAGATTAAAATACTTATATTGAAAAGTTATGTCACTTTAAGTTTGGTAATTCTAAATGACTGGACATATTGTGCTTAACTAACTGTGTAATTACTAGGAAAGAGAGCAAACATGGGGAAATCAGCCAAGTAATTACTGTTTGAAAACTATAACAGTTGTGCTTTAAAACTAGAAATCTCATTCATCAACAACCTAAAAGGCATGTCTTTCCTTGCTGCAAAGCTGGCTTCTTAACAGAATCTTGGTTCATATATATCAGGCTTTAACCCCAGCTAGTAACTAGGACCACACAGCCACTCACTCACTTCTCCACCCTCCCACCCCCCCCCGCTAAGTGGGATGGGGGAGATAATCAGAAAGGGAAAAATAACCTCATTGGTTGAGATAAAAACAGCTTAATAAGACAGCAAAGGAAGATAAAATAATAACAATAACAACAACAATAGTAATAATAATAATATAATGCAATATGCAAAACAAGTGCTGCACAGTGCAATTGCTCACCTCCTGTGGTACCGATAACCAGTTAATTTCCAAGCAGTGCTATTTGCCCCCTGGCCAGCTCCAGTTTGTGTACTGAGCATGATGTCATATGGTAAGGAACACCGCTTGGGCCAGCTTGGGTCAGCTCTCCTGGCTTTGCTCCCTCCCAGCTTCTTGTGCACTTGTCAGAGCATGGAAAGCTGAAAAATCCTTGACTACCTGGCAGCAACCAAAACTTCAGTGTATTATCAACATTCTTCTCATACAAAATCCAAAACACAGCTACTAGAAAGAAAATTAACTCTATCCCAGCCGAAACCAGGGCAACATGGCACGGTACAACTTTTAACTTTTTAGTCCCCTGGGCTAAGCTACTGTAATATGGAGGGTCATATAAAAATCTTACTTTAGGCAAAAGCATTTCAGTAGCACAGTTCTTGGAAAATAATTCCTGTCCCTGGGAGAAGATTTAGGCAACTGCAGTTAGTTGGCTGGCCTAGCTATACAGCATTTCAAGAAATTTAAGTGCTGCTGTAACACCAAGAGTTGTTTCCAGTAGGGAATACCAGTAAGGTGGATATTTCTGTATTGCTATTATTTGAGAGTGTAGATGTCTCACTGGTAAGATCTTGCACATGAGGTACCAGCCTTCATGTGTGGAATCCAGAGCACTGAGCCCTCTCCTGTAAAAAGAAACTCAGTGGCCACCTAGTGGTGTATGGAGAAAGTGAAATGGGATTGTGGTAGCCAAATGATTGGAACAGTTGAATGGAACAGGACAAATATTGTTTCTGTTCCCTCCTGTCTCAGTGGTCTCAAGTCCCTGTTTTATGTTTATTAGAAAAATGTCCTAACTACCAGGGTGAAAAAAAGTGTAGGTAAAAGCACTTGTAAATATACTTAACTGCTGAAGATGGAGTGTGGGTAACAATGCAATAGTTTTTTTTTCCCAGGAAACATATTTGGAGCACTGTGGTGGCTTGTCCTTGGCTGGCCACCAGGTGCCTGCCAAGCCACTCTGTCAATCCTCTTCCATCAACAGAGCAGGAGGACAAAACATGACAAAAAGCTCATCAGTTGAGATAAGGACAAGGAGATCACTCACTAACTATGGGCAAAACAGACTTGATTTGAGGAAATTAATTTAATTTCTTGCCAATTAAACAGAGTAGGGTGAGAAGTAAGAAAAAAGAAAAAAAAATCTATAAATACCTTTCTCACACCTCTCCTTTATTCCCAGACTCACCTTCACTCCTAACTCTTCTACCTTATGCCCCCAAACAGCACGAGGAGATGAGGAATGGGGACGGTGATCAGTTCATAACACTTTTTCTCTGCTGCTGCTTCCTTCTCGTGCTGTTCCCCTCTTCCAGCATGGGTTCCTCCCTCAGGAGACAGTCCTTCATGAACTGCTCCTACTCATGGGTTGCAGTTAGAGTAGAATAGAGTAGAATAGAGTAGAATTTGGAGGGGACCTACAATGACCATCTAGTCCAACTGCCTGACTATTTCAGGGCTGACCTAAAGTTAAAGGGTGTTATAAAGGGCATTGTCCAAATGCCTCGTAAACACTGACAGGCATGGGGCATCGACCACCTTCCTAGGAAGCCTGTTCCAGTGCTTGACCACCCTCTGGGTAAGGAAATGCTTCCTAATGTCCAGTCTAAACCTCCCCTGGTGCAGCGTTGAACCATTTCTGAGTATCCTGTCACTGGATACCAGGGAGAAGAGATCAGTACCTCCCTCTCCACTACCTGCTTTACAAGAATTGGAATCTTACATGATACCACTACAAGCAGTTCTTCGCTAACAGCTCCAGTGTGGGTCCTTTCCATGGGGTGCAGTACCACCAGCAAACCTACTCCTACATGGGGTCCTCACCGTGGGTTGCAGCACCTGCCAGGAGCTCCAGAGTGGGTTCTCTGCAGGCTGCAGCTTCCTTCAGGGTACATCCACCTGCTCTAACCTGGGGTCCTCCACCAGCTGCAGGTGGCTGTCTGCTCAGCTGTGGACCTCCATGGGCTGCAGGAGGACAACCTGCTTCACCATAGTCTTCACCATGGGCTGCAAGGGAATCTCTGGTGCCTGGAGCACCTCCTCACCCTCCTTCTTCACTGACTTGGGTGTCTGCAGGGTTGTTTTTATCATGTTTTCTCAGTCCTCTATCCCAGCTGCTATGCAGTGGTTTTTACCTTCACTATGTTATCACAGAGGCACCACCAGCATCGCTGATGGGCACAGTTTTGGGCAGCAGCAGCTCGGTCTTGTCTCTCTGTACAACATGGGGGCAGCTTCTGGCTGCCAAAACAAGCACCTGGCAAGGAAGAATCATGCTTCTCTTAATTTTTCAGAATGTTTCTTCATATAAAGCAAAACTGAAAGGTGTATAGTCTGTTTTGAAATGGGAGGTGCTGTAATTTTTCTGGTGGAGTAATGCATCAAGTACTACACAGTAATGCTGTACAAAACATTTGCAGTGTTCCTGCAAACAGAAAGAACTTTGTGGTGGGAGTCTACGTGGGACAAAAAGGTGCAGGGGTTTTGGTATGAAGAGAAGAAGGTAGTAAAGGTGTGGCCATCCCTGTGCTGAAGTGCAGTGGAGCAAGTTTTGGTGGAGTCCTGGGAGAGTATGGAAGGAGAGTGAGTGGGTTGTAGCCAATCAAGTCAGCTGCTTTTGAATGGAGCAGAGGGAGAAAGAAGGATTGTTTTTATTTTGTTGAATTCCTGCATGGGTGCCTACCACTTTTTGCCCATGCCACACTTCCTGCCACTGGAAGAGGGAATGTGCAGTGCTCTGCCCTGCCGTCTTTTGATATAATACTTTGCAGATTGCCTCTCTCGATTTGCAGGGGGAGAGCAGACTGAGTCTTGCATCTGTGAAAATATTTATATAATGAAAAAGAAACTTTGGAAAAGCTTGTATTAAGCTGTTGGTTACTTATGACAGGGCAAGGTGTCAGCGTATTGTGAAATCTAGAGCTTGATGCTAGTTCAATGTGATTGTTTAGTTCCTGTAATGCTGTGAAGTGTAGCCTTGATAATTGCGACTCTTTTATTTTATAGCCTTTTTTACTTATTTCTTGTCTGTTCTGCTGTACATCAGCATAATTCCTTGCCTCGTGTTATTGAGCAGAGCTGAATTACAGAAGATGGTGATAAACTTCTTGAGGCTATTGTTGAAGTTGTATTTGATGAGGAGAGCTAAAGGCTTTTCTAAGTTTCATGTTTCTTAATCAGCCTGTTACACCACTGAACCTTGTAAATTCTGGTAATTACTGGAAACCTTTGTATCTCTTTGTATTTTCTCTGAGTATTGTTTCATTTGTTTTGGTTGGATTTGGGTTTTTTTGTTGTTGTTATTGTTGAGCACAAAGTATTATCAGGCTAAAACTGTAATATTCTTTGTGGTTGAGGGATCTTGGGATACAGGTGCTCTTCATCTTTTTTTAGATTTAGTCCATCTCAGTAATGGGCTAACAGCTGCTACTCAACACTTCACAGGGTATGTGGTAGAACAGAACAATGTCTGGATGTAAATATTGATTTTTTTCTATTGCTGACTATGTGACACAGTAGATATTGAATATTTAAGTAAATTGGAGAGGATATGTATCTTTTGCCTTGTAGAGTACAGCAATAAACCAGCCATGTATGGTTTGCTCATAGTGTTGCCTTAGCAGCTTCGGTCTTGACATCCTTTCTCTCTTTTCTTTTCTTTGTCATCTGTCAGACCTGAGGAAATGCTATTCTTGAGCACAGGCCTTGTTAGGAGTTCTAGAGTCTCACATTTAAATCTGAAGTATTACCAAGTTTCTTTGAATCATCTGTAGAAAGGTGTTAGACATCCATGCAGAGCACTCGGGATTGCAGTCACTGCTGTCAGCTCTCTCAGAGTTCAGACTCCACTCATTCTTTCTTCTTCCTGTGTCCCCTCTACTTCCCCCTTGCCTCCTCCCCATGCCTTCTGCCCCACCAGTAACCCAACAAACTGGCTGTCTTTGGTGGTTTGTTACACCATAAATCATGTTGCAGAATTGGAATTTTAAAATGGGTAAAATGCCTCAGGAGGAGTGAGGCAAACATTTGTGTTGTCAAGTGTATTGTTAATGAAAATGTTAGGTCTGGTGGTTCTAGCAGGAAGATTTTGAAAGCTTTTTGTCATCTCACTGAGACTACCTGGAAAATTGTGATTACAATAATGCAGGTTTCAACCACTTAATTTGAATTGGAGGAAGCTGGTAATGGACACAGTTTGAATATTCCTACAGCGGTAAGAACTGAAACTTTAAAAGGAGTGATACAGGGCGAGGGAGCAGAGGAGTGGGCTGTTTTGTTACTGATATGTATATATGTGTGCAGAATCATATAACGGATGAGCATCACCTATGCTTCTTGTATGGTTACCTGTTTGTTAAATTCCACAATGTAAATGTCAGGCTGTTTTGCAGTTGTTTTGTTATAATGCATTTCCAAAAGTTGTTTTCCTGAGTGGTTAGTGGTTTATAAATGCTTTATAGCTATTTAATGTGTGATGTGTTGATTTTTTTTTTTTTTCCTTGAAATAACAGATGAGAAACATTTTTGCTCTAGTTTTGTTCCATTAGTTTCCATTAGAGTGCAGTAGAGGCAGTGTATATTTGTCCTTCTGATAGCTGTACCGACACAGAAAACCTGGTTAAATGCTTCTGTTTATTCAGGAGTTGTATATGTTTTTATTAGTATTTGAAATGTGGCTGTTAAAACTTTGAGCTCCTTTTACATGACTGTTCCAACCACTGCTGCTATGTGTGTTTGTTCCTGACAGTTACCAGAATGTTCATCTTCATGGTCTGAGTTAATATGGGAAACACCAGGGCTGGATTTCTGGGCTGCTTAAACATGTATAATAGGGACAGGAAAACTGTTCGTAACACTTAGTGAGGACTATGTTTTGGCTTATTCTTTTGAATATACTTGTGGGATTCTTTCAGAGTATACTTATGGAAGTGCTGAAGTGTTCTGTTAGAAAAAAAGTCTGTAGTGTGCCACAGGAGCGAACACTGGATTTTGAGTTCTTAGCAGACTTACAAAACCTGTGATTCAAATACTGCCCTATTTGTATGTTAATGTTAAGTTTTCCTCTGTGTCCTTTTATATATTTAGGATGTTACTTTGTATACCTTCCACTAGTAAGTGATAATAATATCAGTTAAACTTAAGGATTTTTACTTCTTTGCAGTCCACTATTTCAGTGCCATCTAACTTATTAGGGAAAAACTGAGATGAATTTGTATTAAGATGAGAATGTAAAATCAGCAGATTTACTTTTTTTTTTTTTGGCCAAGTTTTACACTGTGGTGGTCATGAATAGGAAGTTTTAGGACAGGTAGAATGGGCAGGCTATACATTTGGTTGGAAGTCCTTTTAAGAAACAACACTGTCAGTTAAATTGTGTTTTTCAAAATCAGCAGAGACTTTTTTAATCTGTAAGCTGTAAAACAGAAGCCTTGCGTAACAGCTGAGGTTCAAAGGGAGCATAGTCTCATTAATTTTACCTGGAAAGGTCATTGTACGGGAGGAGATTGGCACCAAATACAAGAGTATCTAACATAAATCATCTCTGCCCCAATGTTGCTGCTGCTGACTTCTTAATAGAGAAAAATAGTACAGGAAAGACTCTTCATTGCTCCAGGGACAGCAAGGTAGAATTCTGCATAGGCCACTGTGTGTTAGAAGATTCTCCAATCAGCATTGACAGTAATTCTGGGGCAGGAAGACAGCTTCATCTTCTTGCTCTGCCATTTATTATTTCTTCTTGGTGTACAACTTAAGAACGACATTTTTATCCAAGCATGGTCTTACTGCATTTTTGATGTCAGATAACTATAGATGTTTTTAGGAGACTTGTGTAAGTTGTTCACTGGTGTTGCTGTCACTTACTTTCATGTTTCTCTTTCCATGTCTCTTTTCTTGGACTCTTTATTTCACACACCACAAGAAAGAAGGGGCTTCCTCAGTTTTTATAGCAGCCAAAGCGTTTGTAGGGAAAGAATTTTAATTCCTATCTCTGAAAGCATTTATTCTAAAAAATAAGTAATTTATGCATTATATCCTGACTCAGATTTATGCTTATGATAGTAACTTAGAGCATCTGCTGTCCAGGAGATAAGCTGGTAACCATGGGCAGTCAGAATGCCAATTTATATGCAATTCAGTGCGTCCATGTGGTAGTTTACAAGCCTGAAAATTGTCATTATCTTTTCTTAATCCATTGTCTTTTGTCTTATTTTTACAAACTCTCTGAAAACTCTGGAGCCTAGTGACCATAGCATGGAGTGCCATCTAGTGATTCATCCACCTTCAGATAGGTGAACAACATAATACACCTCTCAGAAAATACTCTGTTAACTCCCAGCAGACCATGTGACTGTTCAAAATCTGTTTTCCACAAGTGAAGCCCCACTTGACAGGTCTAGTTGCCACACCAGCACTCTCCAAATTCTTGATTTAGGATTGCAGAAAGACACTATGTTTCAAATAGGTTTGTTAGAGAATTAAGCTTGTCGGATTATATCTTTGTGTCATTGGTAGACAAATAAATTGTGCTTTCCCTTAAGTCTTCATTTGTGTGGTTTCTACTTGCTTTGAGAAGTAATCACTTCAGATTAGAGACACTTAGGTAGTGCCAGAGATTCTCATTAAATAACTAGTCATTAATTGCACATAAACTTCACAACTTCTGTTGTTCTCACAAAATGCTCTACAGGAATAAGTAGGGGAAAGAAAGCTTAAAAACATTTTTTTATGATCTCCCGCTTATCCGCTTCAAGTAGTTGCTTTTCCTTCTTTATGAGAAAACGGTAGGTTTTAAAAAGCTGTTAAGATACTTGTTTCCAATTTGCAGAATTTGAGTGGTGGGAGGGGAAGCTGATGCAAGATGAACTGTTAAACTTAATTTTCAGTTTTACCAGTTTTTTGGGGTCTTTTTTGTTTTTAATACCATTTCAAAATTTTGTATTAGTTGCTAGCATATGTGGGCAATAACCTCTGCCTTTCTGATGCTTGCTAGAAATAGGATTTGGAAAGCTTGCTTTCTTAACCCTTTCATAAACAGGATTGATTTATCTCAATACCTAATTTCTAACTTATGGGAGCAAGATGAATTAGGTGCTTGAAATTTAATTGTGTTCTTGTTGCTTGAAGAATGAATGGTTGCAGTTTCACATGATAAGGGAATGTAATTTTTCATTAGCAGAATTGAAGGAGAGCAAATATATAGCAAATACAGTCAAGAAATGAGTCTTTTTAATCCCTTGCTCTCACTCTAGGACCATTATGTGTCTGTTCTTTGGACATCAGCTCAGTTTCTGGATCTGAAACAACTGTATTGTTTACCCACACTTATTGCTCTCTGACCTAGAACAGATTCTTTCTGGGTAATTTTTGCTTTGTTTACCATCCACTTTCACAGGAAGCTGAATGGTTGATCACCACTGGGAATTTACTATTGCTTTACTTCATTCATAGAACAGCCAAAGTAATTCTGACAGATATTTGAAGACAAATTCAATTCTGCTGAGATGTCATTGTTGATTGCTACTTACATAATGATCTGACTAATAAACAACTTAACCTAAAGCATTTGATCAGACCTGCTTCTAAATAAGTAACTGCTTATTAATTTTCTATGTAGTAATAGTGAATGAATGGTGTAAAGCCATGCAAAACTTACAGCAAGAACAGTTACCTAGTTAAAACAACAGAAGTCTGAGCTCTCCATCTCTGATTCTGTATACAAGTTATTTGGCTGAGATTTTGTTTTCACATGACTGGTTAAAAGGGTGCAATATGTGTTCGCTTCGCTCTACATTAGCGCTCACAAGTACTTTTGACACAAGGCAGTGCTAGTATGTCTCTCTGTAAATATTATTTTTTCAGTGTGAAATAAAGCAATGCTTTGTTGGAAATAAATAAGCAAATATCAAACTGGCACATACATTCTGCTTTCATACTGAAGATTCACTCAGTTCTTGAAAGAATAGGTTTCTATTTGAGAACAGTCCTGAGAGAGTCTTTATAGTTTTCATTAGCACGTTTGTCTGTTTACCATTGCCATTTGATGAGGAAACTTTTGGGGAAAAAGCAGCTGATGACAGGAATGATGAATTAAGTATCACAAATATCGGAGATTTTTGTTGGTTTACTTTTCGTATAAGAGATCTACTCTGCACTTTGCTTTTCTTAAGTTAGGCAAAAAATGCTTCTGACAGTCTTTACTTTTGTGAGTTATATTGTCTATTTTTAGAATGTCTGCATCAGTAGTTTGAAAATATCTTGAAATTATTCTCTGCTCTAAACGTACAAGTGTAGACTGTGCATAGTGTGTATGGTTTTATTCCTGATGTGTATTTTTACTTTTTGTTGTTTGTTTGGATATTTCTTCTAGGTTAAAAAGTTGTATCATCTCAGGGACACAGTAGCCTATTGTGGGTTTCTTGGAGCAGCAACTCAACCAATAATGAGCAAATGATACCAGTTAAACAGTGCCTGGCAGACAACGTCATCACAGTGGCAACACCGCACAAGCAACATCAGAGAGCAGGGGACTTTTCTGTTCCCGAGTCAGCAGGAAACATGCCCAGTATCTCAGCTGCCAAAGTGGATGCAGTTTCTACATAGATCTCTCTAGATCTTGTAACCATGTCTGTCAGCACAACAGAGAGTGATCCTCCTAGGTTCTTTGTTGGTGGAGAAGATGGAGAAGAATTGTTGGATTCAGCCAGATCTACAGAATACGAACACTTCTATGACCATGGGGATGAAGAGGAGGAAGAGTATGACTCTGTATGTACTGTAGGGGCATGTGTGTACTATTCTGTATGTTCTCTACCGTTATTTTACTTTGAAATGACATTAGATCACAGAAGTCTAATACTGAAAGGGTGTTCTGAATTGGGAAATTGTTCATATTCAGTAATGATCTGTCAGTTATATTTGGAAATTCAGCATACTTGCAAATTAAGTATACCTTGAACTTTGAAGTAGATGTATTTGTCCTTAATACAGTGTTTCATGGTAGCGAAGGTTGATGTGCCAGCTTTGCAGACTTGATTTGGATTCCGGCAGTTTACTTGATGGCATAAGCCTTCAGTTTATTTATTTGGATAATCAGTAGCAAAAAATGATCAAGAGTTTTGTGTGTGTGTGTTGTCAACTGCTGCAGGGTTTTGTTTTTTCAATTTGAACAGATTCAACATTTCTTTTTTCATCTTTTTGTTTTCATTGAGATCCAACATGTTTTCAGTCTTCTTCCTTGTCTTTGTATATAGAAAGTGCATGCTAAATTAATTTTAGTTTATACCGTAGTTTATCATCCTTGCAGAGTGTTCTGAATTGTATATTAGCACTGTGCTTACCAATTTTTAGTTTGTTTTAGACAAATTCTTAATTTTACTATGCATAAGTCATCATGTTATGTAATTCTTTTTTAGCTGTATTTTGCTGTTCTTTTAGTCTGTAACATTTCACTTTAGGGAATAGTCAAGTTAAATTTTCACTGATTGCAAGCATGTCTAAAAAATTCAAATGCAAGGAAATGTTAACAAAACAACTTAACTGTGATTAAAAGTGACTTGGAAATACAGAGAAATGCAAAATTAGCAGCTCAGACAGCTCAATTCAGTCAATGTAGTTGGCTATGCTTTAAAAGAACAGTAAGTTGAAATAAAGGATTCTTCTGGGGTTTTGATTGTTTTCTTTTTAAACAGAGGAATAGGTTGGCTGTCACACTTAGGAATACCACTGGGGAAAATTTTTAAAGGCTTATAACATAAAAATGTTCACTGAAGAAAAGTGAACCTGTCTATGTGCAAAATAGCTCAGCAATCTAGAATAGTGTTTTCTAGTTTAGTTGTTTTGCTTTTCATAATTCATTTTTAATATTAAGTAATAAGATGAGAAAACTTGTGATTACTGAGTAGATGTAAAAAAATTAAATAGTTTGAAATGAATTGCTAGTTAATTTCAGAGTAAGCAAGCCATGAGTGTGATTTCATTCAGATTTGGCATTTGACATTTGATTCCATGTATTTGTTCCTGATATAATACTCACAAAAATTAGTGTAAAGCTATTAAACAGTTTCATTTTTTGAGCCATTTTTAATAAGGATACAGTGTGGCATGCTGTCATGCTACATTTTGTTACCTGCTAGCAAATTACCTGATTAAATACAAAATTAATGTTAGTATGTGAATTTTAACAGAAAATATCTGTTCAAGTATTGTGCTGCTAAAACCCTGTTGTATTCTGACAAAAACTAAAAATAATAATTGCTTTTTCCCCTCCTCCTTTTTAGCCACCAGAAAGACAAATCGCAGTTGGGATTTGTTCAATGGCTAAGAAATCTAAATCCAAACCAATGAAAGAAATTCTTGAACGCCTCTCCATGTTTAAGTACATAACTGTGGTAATATTTGAAGAGGATGTTATTTTGAATGAGCCAGTAGAAAACTGGCCTTTATGTGACTGTCTCATTTCTTTTCATTCTAAAGGTAAATCTTCTAATAATACCATAAATGATTTTGATATCTAAATACTTTAACCAGTTTGAGGATCTTTTTATTTTTTTGCCTGCTTGTTTTATTTGATTTTCCTGTGAAATGAATCATTTGTCTTGTTTAATATAATACAACTGACTTTTAAAATACAAGCTTTTTAAATTATACTGTTCTTATTGCTTGAAGAAGTCCTGTCTGACATGGTATTTAAAATAGATATTCCAATGGTAAATGTTTTTGGAGCCAGTGGAAATGGTGATCTGCTTGGTCCAATAACTGTGAAGGCATGCTGCTTTCTCAGTAGGAGTGTGTTGGGTGTCTGGCCATTTGTTCGTGTATCTCTGCTAATATCTAGGGGTTTTGCTGGACTGGGCGGTGAAACAAAGATGAGTAGACTGAAGTTAAAAATCATATTTTTAGGCAGAGACAATAAAAGCCTTAGTTCTGTCCCTATGAAAGTGAAGGGCATGTGGAGAATTGGAGACAGGACCACAACTTTTGACAGCCTATACTGAAATTAGGCTCTCGTTTCATGATCATCTCAGGCTGATGTCATGTGTGTTTATATAGAGGGAGCATCTTCCCCATTAAGCTGTACCACCGGTTTTGCTCTAAAGCTTGAATATGAAGGTTCCAAACTATTTACTGGTACTGTGTCTTGTGGTTTTAATTTATTTGCCTTAACTGTTTTAGGATTTCCACTGGACAAAGCAGTTGCCTATGCAAAACTCAGGAATCCATTCATAATCAATGACTTGAATATGCAGTATCACATACAAGACAGGTAAGTGACACTGATTACCTTCAACAGTAAACTACTTTTATGTCAGAGACTGCGAGAATCTGTTGGTGTTGCATAGCAAAAGTTCCAGTATTTTGTACAGCAGTCTAAATGAAATTACAGTGAATGCTGTGTTCTATTAATGTATGCATAGTTTTTTGGGTTTTGTCTTTAGGTGTGTTTTTTGTTTTACTGCTTTTATATTGATACATCTGCATATTTACCAAGGTAGAAATTGGATGATACGTTTATCGAAAGCTTAGCAAATAAAAAAGTTTAAACTCTGAAAATATGTATAGCATAGGTATGTATAGCAACTGTACAACCTCCTATAATTTTAGAATTAATGTGACTTACTAAAGGTCTGTTTTTCTGTTAAGTGGATACTTAACATAAGTTGTTGGTGTTCAAAGATCTTGTGGTTATTCAAAGTGCTTTTGGGGCTGCAATCATGCATAGCAAATATTAAAACAATAGTGAACAAAATACTTAAATATTGGAGCCCTCTGAACAGTGAGCAGACTTGCTGTTTTGGATACCTTCAGTTGCTGTCCTGTATAAACTTTTTCAATGCTTCACATTAATAATCTCCTTTAACAAGATAATTGTTCTATGTAAATTGCTGTTGCAGTGATAGAGTGAAGATGGCAGGACTGGCATAGCAAATTACTTTTTATTGATATTGATGAGATCACTGCAAAGGTACAGCTGTGTCAACGACCTTTAAATTCCTGTATTAATAAGTGGAGTGTTATCATAGAATCGTAGAATGGTTTGGGTTGGAAGGGACCTTAAAGAACATCTAGTTCCAACCTCCCTGGCATGGGTACAGACACCTTCCATGAGCCCCATCCAACGTGGCCTTGAACACTTCCAGGGATGGGACATCCACAACTTCTCTGGACAACTCATTCCAGTGCTTCACCACCCTCATAGTGAAGAATTTCTTCCTAATATCTAATGATCTAATGTAAATCTACCCTCTTTCAGTGTAAAGCCATTACCCCTTGTCCTATTACTACATGCCCTTTTAAAAAGCCTCTCTCCAGCTTTCTTATAGGTCTCCTTTAGGTAGTGAAATGCTGCTGTAAGATTTCCCAAGAGCCTTTTCTTCTCCAGGCTGAGCAACCTCAACTCTCTTAGCCTGTCTTTATAGGACAGGTTCTGTAGCCCCTGATCATCTTTGTGGCCCTCCGCTGGACTCTGTGCAACATGTCCATGTTCTTCTTTTCTTGGG
This sequence comes from Caloenas nicobarica, assembly GCF_036013445.1. Taxonomy (NCBI): domain Eukaryota; kingdom Metazoa; phylum Chordata; class Aves; order Columbiformes; family Columbidae; genus Caloenas; species Caloenas nicobarica. The sequence goes on along the minus strand of NC_088284.1, from coordinate 41,295,356 downwards.
GACCCCAGAATTTAATGCAGTACTCCAGGCAGGGTCTCAGCAGAGCAGAGTAGAGGGGGGAAATCACCTCCTGCTGCTCACGCTTCTTTTGATGCAGCCCAGGATATGGTTGGCTTTCTGGGCTGCAAGTTCACATTGCTGCATCATGTTGAGTTTCTCATCAACCAACACTCTCTCAAGTCTTTCTCTTCAGGGCTGCTTTCAATCCATTCTCCACCCAACCTATATTTGTGCTTGGGATTGCCACAACCCAGGTGCAGGACCTTGCACTTGGCCTTGTTGAACTTAATGGGATTCACATGGGCCCACCGCAAGCCTGTCAATGTCCCTCTGGATGGCATCCCTTCCCTCCAGCATGTTGACTTGCACTATACAGCTTGGTGCCATCGGCAAACTTGCTGAGGGTACACTCAATCCCACTGTCCATGTTGCTCAAAAAGATGTTAAACAATGCCGATCCCAATAACAACCCCTGAGGAATGCCACTTGTCACTGGTCTCCACTTGGACATCTATCCGTTGACCACAACTCTTTGAGTGCGACCATCTAGCCGATTCCTTATCCATCAAGTGGTCCATCCATCAAGTCCATGTCTCTCCAATTTAGAGACAAGATGTCATGTGGGACAGTGTCAAAGGCTTTGCATAAATCTGGGGAAGGGACATCAGTTGCTCTTCCATTATCCACCTAACCCCATTGTAGAAGGCCACCAAATTTGTCAGGCGTGATTTGCCCCTTAGTGAAGCCATGATGACTGTCACCAGTCACCTCCTTATTTTCCCCGTGCCTTAGCATAGTGTCCAACAGGACCTGCTCTATGATATTGCCAGGCAGTGAGGTGAGACTGACTGGCCTGTAGTTCCCTAGCTCTTACTTTTTTTTACCTTTTTAAAAATGGGGGTTATGTTTCCCCTTTTCCAGTCAGTGGGAAGTTCATTGCCACTACTTACCAAATATGATGGACGGTGGCTTAGCAACTTCATCTGCCAGTTCCTCAGGACTCATGGATGCATCTCATCAGATTCCGTGGACTTGTGCACCTTCATGTTCCTTAGATGGTTTTGAACTTGATCTTCTCCTACAGTGGGCAGTTCTTCATTCTCCCAGTCTCTGCTTTCTGCGACATGGATGGTGTGGCTAGAGTGCTTGCTGGTGAAGAGTATTGCAAAAAAGTCATTGAGAACCTCAGCCTTCTCCATATCCTGGGTAACCAGGTCTCCTGTTTCCTTCCAGAGAGAGACCACATTTTCCCTAGTCTTCCTTTTACCACCAACATGCCTGTAGAAGCTTTGCTTGTTACAGTTGACATCCCTGGCTAAATTTAATTCTGTCAGGGCTTTAGCTTTCCTAACTTGATCCCCGTCTGCTCAGACAATTTCTTTGTATTCCTCCCAGGCTACCTGTCCTTGCTTCTACTGCCTGTAGGCTTCCTTTTTGTTGTTTGAATTTGTCCAGGAGCTCCTTTTTTGTCCATGCAGGCCTCCTGGCCTTTTTGCCTTTGTTGGGATGTATTGATCCTGAGCTTGGAGGAGGTGATCCCTGAATATTAACCAGCTTTCTTGGGCCCCTCTTTCCTCCAGGGCTTTATCCCCTGGTACTCTACCGAGCAGATCCGTGAAGAAGCCAAAGTCTGCTCTCCTGAAGTCCAGGGTAGTGAGCTTGCTGTGCACCCTCCTCGCTGCCCTAAGGATCTTAAACGCCACCATTTCATGGTCACTGCAGCCAAGGCTGCTCTTGAGCTTTACATTCCCTACCAGCCCCTCCTTGTTGATAAGAACAAAGTCCAGCATAGCATCTCTCCTTGTTGGCTCCTCTATCACTTGGAGAAGGAAGTTACCATCAGTGCATTCTAGGGACCTCTTGAATTGCTTCTGGCCAATATATATGTAATCTTATCCTGTGTGACTTAAAAAGAATAATATTTGTATGTATTTTTCTCCTCCCTTACTCATGGACTGTAAAATACAAATATTGGCAGGATTTGCTGTCTTGCTGTGCAACTTTTGTTCTTTTCTTCTAGGAGGGAAGTATACAGTATTCTTAAAGCCGAAGGCATTTTGCTTCCTCGCTATGCAGTTCTGAACCGTGATCCAAACAATCCTCAAGGTAAAAACTGATGACTAAAGTATCAACCATTGGCATCTCTTTATTTCCACTGGAGAACAGTACATACCTAGTGAAAAGCTAAATTTCACTTGCTAAGCAATTAATTCATTGTTGCAGATGTTGATTTCTCCTCCAGTATTTAAAGTATTCCTCTGGATCAACCCTACTGGCTGTAGGGGCAGTGTGTGAAACCTAAAAGGCATTGATGGTGTGTAGGCACTGTTGGGCAATTACTAAAACATCAGACTATTTTGGTCACAAATCCAAAACAGCACCATACCAGCTGCTGTGAAGAAAATTAACTCCATCCCAGCCAAAGGCAGTACAAGTATGCATCTGAAAAGCATGATTCTGAAGCCTGGGGTTGCAATCCTCTTAAGGCCATCATAGAACAAATAGAATATAAGGGCCTCCAAATTCAAACTGAGATTGTAATTTGTCACTATAGAGCAGCATTGATTATGTTACATTACCCACAATAATTAGTAATTTTACTTAAGAAAGTAATATTGGCAGAAACCAGGCAGGCTACTGAATACTTTTCTGTCTAAGTACGATCAACTATTTAAGGGAAATCTAGTCCAGACAGATCTGCAGATGACATACTCTGAATATAAACTGGAATTTTTTTTTCTCTGACTGAGAACAAATTTAGCAGCTTTTTCTACTAAAACAGAAACTTACAGCAACAATAGGAGATTGCAATGACAGGTCAAGATACAAGAGTAAGAGACAAGAAAAAGTAAACTGAAGTATTACTGTTGAATAGCTCTTAAGAGGTATTCTAGGTTAAAATGTCTGTGAAATGTAGGGAGAAAAGGACTCATGCTGCAACAGTCAAGTAAAAGCTGCTGCACGTAGCCAACCAGTAGTGAAGAGATTCCTCATCCCTGACTCCAGAGGACCTAATCCTCTGTGCAAGGTGTATCAATCACACAGTATGTGACAGTTCTCAGCCTATTAAAAGTACTATTGCATCTGGCACCACACCATGAGCACTGTCCCTCTGCCATTCCCCTGATATTTCAGAGAAAGATACTGAAGAAAGAGACAAGCTGCCCAACCCTTGTCTTCAAAACATTTCCAAAAATAATACCACCCATGCGAGCTTATGCATCTTTAGGAAATTATTTCCTGTCTGATGCTGAGGGAATCAGTAGAAATCCTGGAACATAGTATTAAATTGACATGATATAGATGTGGTACAGCAGACATGTTCAGCCCATCATCATCAAGTCTTTGTGCAGTCAAGAACAAATCAGTGAACCAAAAATGTTAGGTAATGATGAAACTGAAAAGAGAAAACTAAAGAAAATCAAGAGAGACTTCAGGGCCTTGGGACACGTAGTGTTTTCCCCTTTACCCACAATTGCAGGACACGAGAAGAAAAGACAGGAAGACCCACCAGATCAGTACCTGGCTGCAGGACTGGTGTCACCGTCAGAATTTTGGGTTTTTTGATCATGGGTCGGCTTACATGGCACCTGGCCTGCTCGTGACGAATGAGATGCACCTGTCTCAAAAGGGGAAAAGAATCCTGGGGCAGGAGTTAGGAGGACTCATTGAGGGGGCTTTAAGCTAGATTTGAAGGGAGAGGGGGAGGAAACCAGGTGTGGCAGAGGCAAACCCAAGGGTGACATGCTGGCAGCTGATAGTGATGCTAACAAGGCCCTTTGTTCTGCCATCCCAGTGGAGGTAGGGGGTGGAGAACCACGCAGTAAGAGAAACACAAGGGTTGTTGTTGTGTCAGAACTGTGGAAGCACTTGATGATGGCCACAAAGGAATCAGGGCTTCTCACCAGAAGGAGATGGTGGAATCAATGGCCCAGCTGAAGTGCATCTGTGCAAATGCACGCAGCATGGGCAACGAACAGGAGGAACTGGAAGCCATTATGAGGCAGAGGAACTAATTGCCATCTCACTAATCACCATGACTCTCACAACTGGAGCACTGCACTGGGTGGCTATAAACTCTTCAGAAGGGATAGGCGAGGAAGGAGAGGAGGTGGGGGAGGCATGTATGTTAGGGAGTGTTTTGATTGTCTGGAACTTGATGAGGGTGATGATTGGGTTGAGTGTCTATGGGTTAGAATCAAGAGGAAGGGCAGCAAGGGAGACATTGTGGTGGGTGTGTGTTACAGACCACCCAACCAGGATGAAGAGGCAAGTGAAATATTTTGCAGGCTGCTGGGAGAAGTCTCCCAATCACTAGCCCTTGTTCTTATGGGGGACTTCAGCCTACCAGATGTCTGCTAGAAATACAACACAGTAGAGAGGAAGCAGTCTAGGAGGCTCCTGCAGTGCATGGAAGACAACTTCCTAACACAGCTGGTTAGTGAGCCTACTAGGGAAGGATCTGTTTGTTGTAAACAGAGAAAGGCTCATGGGCGACGTGTCAGTTGAAGGTTGCCTTTGTTATAGTGATCATGAAATGAGTGAGTTTACTATCCTTGGAGAAGTTAGAAGGTTGGTCAGCAGAGCTGCTACTTTGGACTTCTGACGGGCAGACTTTGATCTGTTTAGAAGGCTGGTTGGCAGAGTCCCTTGGGAGGCAGTGCTGAAGGACAAAGGAGTCCAGGAAGGCTGGTTGCTCTTCAAGAAGGAAATCTTAGAGGCACAGGAGCAGGTCGTCCCAGTGTGCCGAAAGGCAAGCCGGCAGGGAAGAAGGCCAGCCTGGCTGAATAGAGAGCTTTGGCTGGAACTTAGGAATAAAAAGAGAATTTATAACCTTTGGAAGGACAGGCAGGCTACTCAAGAGGAACACAAGAACTCTGTGAGGTTATGCAGGGAGAAAATTAGAAGGGCAGAAGCCCAACTAGAGCTAAGCCTGGTCACCACTGGAAAAGGCAACAAGAAATCTTTCTATAAATACATCAGCAACAAAAGGAGAGCTAAGGAGAATCTCCATCCCATGATGGATGCGGAGGGAAACATCGTGACAAAAAATGAGGGAAAGGCTGGGGTACTAAATGCCACCTTTGCCTCAGTCTTTAATAGTCAGAACAGATGTGCTCCAGGTACCCAGCCCCCTGAGCCAGAAGACAGAGGTGAGGAGCAGAATGAAGCCCCAATAATCCAAGAGGAAGTGGTTAGTGACCTGCTACACCACTTCGACACCCACAAGTATATGGAACCAGATGGGATCCATCCAAGGGTGCTCAGGGAGCTGGTGGAGGTGATCACTAAGCCACCTTCCACTATCTATCAGCAATCCTTGCTAACTCAGGAGGTCCCAGTTGACTGAAAGCTGGCTAACGTGACACCCATCTAGAAGAAGGGCCAGAAGCAAGTTCCAGGGAACTACTGACCTGTCAGTCTGACCTCGGTGCCAGGGAAGGTCATGGAGCAGATGATCTTGAGTAACATCACACAACGTGTACAGGAGAACCATGTGATCAGGCCCAGTCAGCATGGGTTTAGGAAAGGCAGGTCCTGTTTGACCAACTTGATCTCCTATGACAAGGTGACCCACCTAGTAGATGAGAGATAGGCTGTGGATATTGTGTACTTAGACTTTAGTAAAGACTTTGTCACTGTGTTCTCTGCGATGGATAAAGACCTGGCTGGTTGGCCGGGCCCAAAGAGTTGTGGTGAACGGAGCCAAATCCAGTTGGTGGCTGGTTACGAGTGGTATTCTCCAGGGCTTAGTACTGGGACCAGTTCTGTTTAATCTCTTTATCAGTGATTTGGATGAGGGGATTGACTGCACTTTCAGTAAGTTTGCAGTTGACACAAAGTTGGATGGGAGTGTTGATCTGCTGGAGGGTAGGAAGGCCATACAGAGGGATCTGGACCAGCTGAATCATTGGGCTGAGACCAATTGTATGAAATTTAACAATGCCAAGTGCCAGGTCCTGCTCTTGGGTCACAACAGCCCCATCCAACACTACAGGCTCGGGAAAGAGTGGCTGGAAAGCTGCCTGGCAGAAAGGGATCTGGGGGTCTTGATTGACAGCTGGCTGAATATGAGCCAGCAGTGCGGCCAGGTGGCCAAAAAGGCCAAGAGCATCCTGGCTTGTATCAGGAATAGTGTGGCCAGCGGGACTAGAGACGTGATTGTGTGACTGCACTAGGCACTGGGGAGGCCCCACCTTGAACTTGGTGTTCAGTTTTGGGCCCCTTATCATAGGAAGAACGTTGAAATACTGGAGAGAGTTCAGAGGAGGGCGATGAAGCTGGTCGGGGTCTGGAGCACAAGTCTTATGAGGATCAGTTGAGGGAGCTGGGGCTGTTTAGCCTTGAGAAAAAAGGCTGAGGGGACACCTTGTCACTGTCTACAACAGCGGTTGGAGGAGGTTGTAGCGTGGAGGGTGTTGGTCTCTTCTCCCAAGTAGCAAGTGACAGGGCAAGAGTAAATGGCCTCAAGTTGCATCAAGAGAGGTTTAGATTGGATATTAGGAAAGAGTTCTTCACTGAAAGGGTTGTCAGGTGTTGGAACAGGCTGCCCAGGGAAGTGGTTGAGTCACCATCCCTGGAGGTGTTTAAAAGGTGTTTAGATGAGGTTCTTGGGGACATGGTTTAGTGCTAGAGTTAGATAAGGTTATGGTTGGACTTGATGATCCTGAGGATCTCTTCCAACTGAAATGATTCTATTCTATTCTATGATTCTATGTAATATAATCTTTTTATTTCAACCTACAAAATTACCCCAAATCTCTAATAATTTCATTCCATGAATGTATTATTACATGTCTGTTGTTCGCGATGTTTCTTTAGAATGCAACTTGATTGAAGGAGAAGATCATGTGGAAGTGAATGGAGAAATTTTCCAAAAGCCTTTTGTAGAAAAGCCTGTTAGTGCTGAGGACCACAATGTTTACATTTATTATCCAACATCTGCTGGAGGTGGAAGCCAGAGGCTCTTTCGAAAGGTGAGGATATTATACTAAAGGTATCTACTAGAGTTGTAGACGTCTAACAGAATTGCAGGGTAATTCTGTCCTATCCATGTGTTAGCTGGTAGCTGTGTTGTCATGTCCTGCTTGTGTAGGAGTAGTGGCAGATCAGAGAAATCCATTTCAGTAGAACATGTAGATTGAATGAAGAATCTTGTTCCTTGCAGTAGATTGTCAGCTACTGCAAATTCTTATAGGTAAAAGAAGCATACACCATCCGTGCACATTCAGAATCTTATAAAAATATTCTGGGAATGACCAAAACCTACTTGCTTCATTTGGTACAGGAAGCGTTTTCTCATTACAAGTGTGTTATTTTAAGAAATTTTAAAGTTTCTTAGGCAGTAGGCTGTGAGTTTATTAATAGAAAAATATTCATTTCAGATTGGCAGCAGAAGCAGCGTTTATTCCCCTGAAAGCAGTGTGAGAAAAACAGGCTCCTATATTTATGAGGAATTCATGCCTACAGATGGCACTGATGTGAAGGTATGAAAACTGTGCACTTTTATTTGTATTTAGAACAATCAAGTGCTCCAAGACATTTTCAGTCTTAAAGATGAAAGTATATCTTTGTGGCAAGGATTAATTTTAATGAAGTTTTGGTACAGTTTGTAAGTGGATAACGTATTTCTTATTCTAGCTAAACACAGAACTTGTGATGTAGAGCAGCTTTGCTTGTATTGTTAGAATCAAGTGCTGGAGGCTTATTACCCAAGATGTTGTCTGTCTGCAGTAGAGTAGATAGCACAATCATTCTCTCAAGCTCCTGGTTTGTCATGCTGAAGCTGGGCAGATCTTTGCTTTGTTTAGTCCTGCCTAAAATAAGATATTTTTAAATGAAGAAAATCACATAGTCCTGCAGCCAGATTTTTGTAATCGAGTAAACTGAAATAATTCTCAAATTAATCTGCTGTCCAATTTCTGCAGATGCTGTGGAGAGAACAACACTATTCTTTATCTCGGTACCACCATAATTGGGAAATTCATTTTTATTCATCAAGTTTTATAATTAATTTTCCTTACCTGTGCTCCAGCTGTTTTCTCCTCTTGCTTTATCCTGGGTTGTCAGTAAATGACAGGTGTTTATTGAAGGCAGAGAATGCCATTGAGGAAGGTACTTTAGAGTGACCTTTTAAATGATGAAAGCAGCTAGTATCTTTTGAAGTCATTATCACATTTAAGACAGATTTAGCAAAACCTATGCATATATGTAATGTAATTTAATTACAGTGAATCAAGAGTTCCTGTTTTTCAATAAAGGTATACACAGTAGGTCCAGACTATGCTCATGCTGAAGCCCGGAAGTCTCCAGCTCTGGATGGCAAAGTAGAACGAGATAGTGAAGGAAAAGAAGTGAGGTATCCAGTCATCCTGAATGCAAGAGAGAAGTTAATTGCTTGGAAAGTATGCCTTGCCTTTAAAGTAAGCTGATTATTTTCCTATCTGATCAAACATTGTGTTAATTAATTGTTTATTACATGAAACTTCCGTAGGGTTTTAGTGCACAGAGGCAGCAGTGATAATGGCTGCAGAACTCCTAGGAAGGTAGAAAGTGGAACTTCCACATCCACGTATTTTTTTAATCTAGATAAATTCTTCCTTTAATTCATTGAAAAGTTCTGGATGGGTTCTTTATGTTGCATAAGTTTCCTGAATTCACATGTTGCTATTGCGCTTTGCTAGTCCACAGTGTATCTGTTCTATGCATTGCATGTTCACACATTTTTGTTAATGGTTTCTAAGTCAGCAAAACACAATTTCAGTAGTTAAGTTTTTGTGGCTTTTGTTACTTAGTGTTTACATTGAAGCCAATTAAATGTTAATTTGATACTGACATGACTAGGTCCTTATTTGAAGTGTTTCACAGTTCCTGTTTTTGTTCAGAATTTCATACAATCTCTTACCCTCTTTTCACCTATCTCATTAAAAGACTGTCTTTCAGTCTGTCTTGTTACCTGTATGTAACTATGATGGCATTCTGGAGCCTGTAGGGTGTGAATCTCTGTTACCTAGCAAATTGGGCTTTGACATCTACAAAAGTAATATGTTGAAATAACATCTAGTATCTTGTACTACTAATGTCAGCATTATGTCAATGTGAAAACTATCGTGTCAAATTTAAATTTTGACAAAAATATTTTTATTTATATTTTGTCATTACTTGCCTACCACCCTTAAAAACTATGTGTAGGGAGGAAACACTGTCAGAATGAGCACATGTGAACTTGACCTTTGATGCTGATACTGCTAGGTATATGTAGGAAGGGTAATATCAAGTTGGGGATATGAAGTTAAAAATAGGAAGATGTTTGCATGACATGAGCGAACCTAACATGAAACTGGCAAAAGGTACTAAGTATAAAGTCTGCTGTATTTTTGTCATGTTTTCAGATGAATAACATGTTAAAATATAGTTTATTTAGAAAAAGCAATCCTAAGGAAGGTGATCAATGACTTGAACTTTTATTCTTAAAAACAGCAAACAGTTTGTGGCTTTGATTTGCTGCGTGCTAATGGACAGTCTTATGTCTGTGATGTGAATGGCTTCAGTTTTGTGAAAAACTCCATGAAATACTATGATGATTGTGCTAAGATACTGGGGTAAGAGTTTACGGATTTATTTCAGGAGTTTTGGCTATACACTGTGTTTTACGTGACTATAGTGACTATGTACTACCTATCCCTTATTCCTAAATCAATTATTAAAATGAAATATCACATAAGTCATTAAATTAAATAATAAAATAAATAAAATATTAAAAAGAATCCTTAATCGATAAATCCTAAGTAAATTCCCTGTTCCTAAAATAATCCAAAACATCTGAGTCTGAGTGTTTTGTGAACACTTAAAGCTAACTGAATACATATTTCAAAAGACAGATTAAGTTCTTCAAGGCAGTTGAAATTTTATTTGAAGTAAAGAAGCACCACTGGATGGTTATGCTTGTTGCTGTCTATATGTACCCAAATTAATGTACATTGGTGTATATTTGTGGATTTCATACTGGTAAAACCAAACTGATTGGATTGTACTGATGAAATACAGCATGACTTTCTGCATTAGCAAATGGTCTGGGATCTTATTTAAAGGAAGAAAAGCTAAACTGAAGTCCTAGATAACAACTGTAATCCTATTGTTTTAAGCTGCTTTTTGAATTAGAGTTGCAATTCTCAGATTCATTTCGATTTCTCTTTATTCAAATTGTTGTTGCTGTTGAATTCTCTGTAAAAAGTTATCTCATTATTTTTCCCTATGCTTTATTCCTTAAGGTAGTACACTGCAATGTTATGTAAGAGCAGAGTATTTTTGAGCTTTTTAGAAGTTAAATTTTGGCTTATCTTACTTTAAGATGCACAACCTTTTTCCTCAGTATTACTGCTTCTTATGTGGATATTAATCTGAAGTTCAGTATGGTTTGGTGAAATACTTGGGAAACAGAACATTAGCAAGATTTAACAACCTCTGTAGGTGGAGGCAGTGTTATTTTATAGTTATGACATGAGACTTCACCTATTTTTCCAGTTCTATCATGGAAACTTTTGAGAAATTATCACTAAAGTTACTCTTTGATAAGAGTGGCTTGCTGATTATTGGGGACTTTCAGTTAGGCTATGGAGTCAGGTATCCGAATATTTAAATGAACAAGACTAAATCATATGCAAGGAACTCTTTTATGAACTGGAGTTCAAAAACTGAAGTTTCTTAAAAATCCAGTGCCATTAGTCTGATATTGTCTATTCGGCAGTTGTAGTAGCTTTAAATGTTGTTTAAGTAGGTTTTTATTATACAATTAAAAGAAAAATATGCATCTAGAGACTCACGACCACTATTACTCTAAAAGCACATTGATAGAATGCATGTATCTATTATCTGTTTGATTTGGAGTTTGTGTGTGTTGTATAAGATGTGCTTTAAACTTAGTGTGTGTTTTTTTTTTTTTTTTTTTTCTTTTTAACCCCTTTTATTAGAAATATCATAATGAGAGAACTTGCTCCCCAGTTTCAGATACCATGGTCGATTCCTTTGGAAGCTGAGGACATCCCTATTGTGCCAACCACCTCTGGAACAATGTAAGAAAATTGTAGCTACACCTGAATTATGCAAACTCCTAATGTAACTTTTGTGTGAATTTCTTTTTCTCTTCACAAGGTGTGCCCTATGAACGTTTATTTTGTGTGGTGAAAACAAGGAAGGAATCACAATTGCTATGCCAGCAATCAGAGTTTCTGACCCTTAGTCAAGCTGAGTATAGAACAGCAGATTTTCAAGTGTAGCATCTCTTATGCATAGATCCCTTCCCTGCTAATCATTTTTCTAGCACCAACTTAATACACGCTTCTAATAAACATGCTCTCTCATTTAATGAACCTCAAATCATTGTTTTAAGAACTACTTAAAATAGATGTTCTGTAGTTACCCAAGTCTTAAAATCAATATTTATATTTTTACCTTACATAATTTTCAGTTAACCTTATATTCTTGCATATCCTTCCATCACTTCTGTAGTTATGTCAGATAACTACGGCTTTGTCCATCGTCTTGATTCGTGTTGGTTTTAATATTAAATAAAAGACCCTGTTATATATCAAATGGTGAAATATAACTCTCTTGGCATTTCAGGATGGAGCTTAGATGTGTTATAGCTGTAATACGCCATGGGGACCGAACACCAAAACAAAAAATGAAAATGGAAGTAAAACATCAGAAGTAAGTAGAATCCTGGTAAAAATTAATTTGGATGCCTTAGAGCAGAGCTCACTTCTTGGGGATGTGCAAGCAATGAATGGAGCAGGAATTGAATCATACAAGTTGTTTTTTGTTCTGTTTTGTTTTAAATCTATCTTATGTTGAAGCTACGTAACAAGCATTCACCTCCCTTTCTAATGGGACTTGCAAATTACTTGTGCAGACTTCTTCCATGATACGCTGTGCCTTGTGAACAGCCCTGCTTGATCTTAATGCAAACACGTTTTTCTCTATAGAAGTCTTTATTCAAAATAAAGCAGCAGAGGGTATTTCTGGTTCACCATTTGACCATGACTTCTGCCTTTCTCTTTTTATCATAACTGTTCTTGTATGTGCTGTCATACTACACCAGCTTTTTGTCTTTTAGATTTGTCAGTTTGGTGACTCTGAGTTTCTGGTAGATGTTTTTATGTTAATATTAATAAAGTGCCTTACATAATTGGCCTGGAATTAGGTGCAATTTCAGTAAAAAGTAAATATTTGTTTTGAGACAAGATTCTTGCATTCAGATATATGTGCTATAAATCTGTAGCACTATTTATTTGGTATTTTTGGTCTCTACTTCTGTTCAGGATCATTCTTGAAGATTGACATAGCTGTATATTCAAATATTATGTCATTTGATTTATAGAATATCTCCGCCTTTTTTTTTTTTTAACACTTGACAAGTCAGTAGGAGAGCATTTTAGTGCCCTTATTTATCTACTGTGTTGAAGACTTTTCTTGGGAAATGGGATTTGAGTAAAGGTAGGTTTGACCTCTGTAGTGCAGGTTTTAACATGCTTTTCAAATACTGTAAAGGTGCTTATATCAAACCACTTTAAGTTTTAGAGCGACTTGTTCAAGTAATATTTGTACTTATTAACTGCGTTTTTTAATCACTATTCTTTTAAAGGTTTTTTGATCTCTTTGAAAAATGTGATGGATATAAATCTGGAAAACTAAAACTGAAAAAGCCAAAACAGTTGCAGGCAAGTTTGTCTTTATTTTCTTGCTGTGGTGTTCTACAAGTAGAAAATTATTTAAGTAAATCCTGTTTCCTTTCTTTAGGAAGTACTTGATATAGCAAGGCAACTCCTTGTAGAACTTGGGCAAAACAATGATTCCGAAATTGAAGAAAGTAAAGCAAAACTTGAACAGCTGAAGACTGTGTTAGAAATGTAAGTGTCTAATTTTCAGGCCTCACAGCAACAAAGTTCTGTCAGCTATTTTGACCTGTTTGACCAGTTGCTGCTTGGATTGCAGTGGTTATCAATTATGTAATGATACATTAATTCAAGCAGAACGGTTATCAAAAGAAAGGATGTCATGTTTGACTTCATGAAGGAGACCTGGGCCATCTCTCGTTTTTTAATCCTTGTCTTTTCAGTTGAACTTATTGCTTTATCTAGTGTCTTTCTTTCATGTCTTTCTACATGAAAAAGTTACTTTCTTTGATCTCAAATTTTATCTTGCATGTTTTTCAACTTAGAGTATTTGAGTGTAGGGTCTGTGTCTTGCAGTGTGTGACATAATGAAATCTGATGGACCCAGTAAGAACTTTCACCATATGTACTGTCTACTTACAGCAAACTTGCAGGATTCCGAATAAATAATGCTTTATATATTAAACCTGAAATATTTAATAATTTACTAAAAATTTAAAAATAAAAATTAAAAAAAAAAAGAAAAGAAAAGAAAATGAAAAAACCCACAGCCTAAGGCTTCAAGGTTTGTTAAAGATCTGAGGTCTCAGGACTCTAAATGGTAATAGATCTACACTGCCAGATCAGATTCTGGATACTGATAGGCACTTTTGTTTTGAATCTGAATAGATAAATTACTTGTGCAGTCTGCAAATGCTTTTTTTTAATGAGTTTTCTGTTTAGTGTTGTCAAAAAAAGATACAGTATTTTAAAATGTTTCATTATAGAATGGTTGATACTTCTGTAGTCATTCTGTGCTTGCTGAGTTAGGTTTGTTCCAAGCGCTGCTTCAATAAATGGTGGTCAAATGCACAAATCAATGACCAGCATAGATTTATTATTTGCTGTTACAGGAACATGGCAGATTTGGTTGAAAATACTTAAAGTGTTTCTCTCTCTATTCCTCTCTCACTTTCCCCGGTTCCTACTTCAGGTATGGGCATTTTTCAGGCATAAATCGCAAAGTTCAGTTAACATATCTTCCTCATGGTTGCCCAAAGACTTCCAGTGAAGAGGAAGGTATTGTATTACTTTTGCAATTAATCACTGAATATCCTGTGTGTTTAAACAGTCACGGACTAGTGGTATAACGTGTCTTGACATTAAGAAGGAATATAGTGTTTTGAATGAATATTTGTATTGTTGGCAGATATTCAGTCTCTCAATCTGCTGAATTGTACACCTGAAATTATGTAGTAGATTTGTATTCTAACACTGCTTTTTTTGTAACAGAAGATTAGGGTAAAAAGAAGCTTCAGTGATTCACCCAAAATGGTGTTTTGGGGCCAGGATGGGAGAATCCTAGTCAACATTTGCTGTTATCTTCAAAGCTTTTATAAGCTTTTCTGATCTTTGACCTGTGGTTATTGACTGAAGTAACTGTAGGGTATTTAGAAACCAATTTGTTTTAATATTTCTTTCTTAGTCTACTTTTTGTTTCAAATTTCATGCTTAATATTCTTCACTTAAGGTTTCTATGTAATTTAACTATTTCAAGTTTCCCTGTTTAAGTGTCCATTTAGTTGTCCCGTTCAATGTTTTCTTAATGTTAGAATGCCATTAAAGATTCGTAATGTTTAAGAGATCCTTTACTGAAGCCCTGCATAGTCCAGATATTTTTGTTCATATGCATAAAAACCCCGAAGATTTACAATATGCTTCACAACTAAATTCCTTTCTCTGTGTACAATTAGATAGTAGAAGAAATGAGCCGTCCCTGCTTCTGGTTCTAAAATGGGGAGGAGAATTGACCCCTGCAGGCAGGGTTCAAGCAGAAGAGCTTGGAAGGGCTTTCAGGTGTATGTATCCAGGTGGACAAGGTAAAAAAAACCAAACAAACCAATTTTTAAAATGTGTTGAATGGCATAAATCCCCTTTGAAGATAATCCAGTGTAAAAATGAGAGTTTGAGCAAAATGTTTGTTTGGTAGGAGATTATGCTGGATTTCCTGGATGTGGTTTACTTAGATTACATAGCACTTACCGACATGATCTCAAAATCTACGCTTCTGATGAGGGACGAGTTCAGATGACTGCAGCAGCTTTTGCAAAGGTAAAATGCAAAACTATATTTTCAGTTTTAAAAATACCGGTGTTCTCAAGTTTGTTTTTTCTTTTGAAGACCGGAGAGGTTTATGGTTTATTGGAGTCCACAGTGTATAATGCAGCTGTGTTTTAAAATAAACGTATTTTCAAAAAGCATTTAGTTCAGTGTGAAAAAGCATCCAATTTGCCAAGCATTTGGAGGTCTTTGAGCAGCTGCAGACAGATTTTAGTTATACAGCCCTGGCAATATACCTTAGTCCTTTCCAGTGATAACCACCAAAATCATAGAATGGTTTGGGTTTGAACAGACCCTAACGATGATCTGGTTCCAGCCTCTCTGCCATAGGCAGGGGCATCTTCCACCAGACCAGGTTGCTCAAAGCCTCATCCAGCCTGGGCTTGAATACTTCCAGGGAGGGAACATCCACAAATTCTCTGGGCACCCTGTTCCAGTGTCTCACCACCCTCATGGTAAAGAATATCTAATCTGAATCTACCTTCTTTTAGTTTGAAAATGTTACCCCTTGTCCTATCACAAGAGGCTCTGATAAAAGATTTGTCCCCATGTTTGTTATAAGCCCTTTTTAAGTACTGTAAGGCTGCTATAAGGTCTCCCTGGAGCCTTCTCTTCTCCAGGCTGAGCCTTTCCTCATAGGAGAGGTGCTCCAGCCTGTGGATCATTGTTGTGGCCCTCCTCTGGACCTCCTCGAGCAGGTCCATGTTTTTCTTATGCCAGGGGCCTCAGAGCTGGATGCAATACTCCAGGTGGGGCCTCACAAGTGTGGGGTAAGGAGAAGAAACACCTCCCTTGACCTTGTGGTCACACTTCTTTTGATGTAGATCAGGATGTGATGGGCAACGTTTTTAGTTTGCACATTGCTTATTTGTTTAGGGCTTACTTTCCTCAAATTTTGTCAGATTTCTGTGACAGTGTGTGTGTTGGTTGAAGCACAGACATTAGAACTGATTTGAGATAATGTATTCATTTTACATGAGTAAAAATTGCAATTTTCAGTCACTTCAGTGATTTGGACTAGAAAATTTGGAGTTCAAAATGCAACACTTTTCATTGGAACTGTATTTCATTGATTTGTAACTATATAGAGGAAATTAGAGAGTTTGAAGCTATTAGAAGTGTGGACTTAAATTACTTTGCATATATTTTCATGGGAAGTTGCACAGACTGTACATTCATGCTTTTTTCTGAGTTAGTAGAAGTAGTTTCTTAAAATTATTATAGGAGACTTTTTACTTTGGGCCCATCAAAATAGATACCTAATAAGTAAGATCTAGTAGCTGTACTGCATCTTGGCATTTTATAGAAATATCTTTTTAGATGCATCTTTGGTGCGAAATTATAAAAGTTTTGTGGTGATGTTTAAAAAGCATGAACTTTTTTTTTTTTCATTACAAACATGAATTTATAGGAACCATTAATATAAAACACAGAATTTGGAACTTCCTGCATCTATAATGCTTGTCAAAGTATTCTTTTACCCCTCTTCATCCTAGACAAATTCCACTTCGGCTCCTGCTCCCAAGCAGCCCTTTTCATGCATAAAACTTCCACTCGTTAATAATTTATTCACTTATTTCCTCATTTCAGTGATACAGATCTTTTGATTGTGTGAGAGGACACAGACAGTGCAAGTGTTACATAAATACTTCTTAGGCGAATGAGTTTCAGTAATAATACAGAGTGATAGAGAGGTTTAGCTTTCAAGGAGCCTCTATAGGTCATCTGCTCCAGCTCCACAAAGTACAGAGCCAGTTTGGATGAGGTTGCTCAGAATCATTATCTGGTCAAGTTCCGAGTATCTCCAGGAATGGAGATTCCACAGCCTCTCCAGGTTTTTAATTCCACCCATCATCTTCAGGTCATGTCTCTGTTCTTCCCAAGTAGCCCATCCCTGCTTCCACCTTTTGTATGTTCCTTTTTCGTTCATGCTGACCTTCTGCGTGACTCTGCATATGTTAGAGTGGACCACTCTTGTGCTTTGAGGAAGTTGTCTTTGGAGATCATCCAGCTGTCTGGGGCACCTTTTTTCCTTCAGGACATTCCTCCATAGGATTCCTTGAACAAGCTAAAGTCTGCTTGGGGATCTAATGCAATTATTTGTCTTGTTCACTTCTCCAAGGATCTGTCATAATATCAGGTTTCAACTACCAAGACTGCCAATGACCTCCACATTCCTGACACTTCTGAGTAGCAGGTCCAGGGGAATGCCCCTGCTTGATAGTTCATAAGTAATCTGTATCAAAGAATTGTCCTGGGTGTTTTCCAGAAATCTGGATTGCTTGCCCCCTGCAATATTGCCCATGCATGAGGTACCAAGGGCTAGGGGCGCCTGTGGAAAACAGGGCCTGCAATCAAGAGGCCAGTTGTGTTAAGAAGGCTTCATTTATTTCCCCTTTTAAATCAGGTGGTCTGTAGCAGAGGCCTACTATGATGTTGACCTATCCTTGTCCTCTGATCCTTACAAATAAGATCTCAACTTGCTTGTCACTGGTTTGAAAGCAAAGGTCCTGATGTTCAAGCTACTCTTTTTTATAAAGCCCAACTCTGCCTCCTTGCCTTTCTGGCTTCTGAAAGGCTTTATATCTAGCTATAACAAAACTCCATTTGAGTGAACTATTCTACCATTTCTCTGTAATCTGAATAAATGTAAAGCTCTGGAAGTGTTCAGACTTCTTATTTCTCCTGTTTGTTTCCATGCTGCATGTGTTGGTGCAGAAGTATTTCAGCCATCTGTCCTGTTTTCTCCTTGGTCAGCAGGCTTGAGGAGACACCACCCAATTTCCTTCCTTATCCCAGAGCCCTTCTGTTGCCAGAAAAGTCACAAAAGTTTCCAGTCTTCTCCATTTTAGAAGTCTCCATTTGCCTCTTGTTCAACTGCAGACTTTGATTGTTCTTCTGTGCTGCACAGGGTCTGGGCTTTTGCCTCTGTAGAGTCTCTGCAAAGATGCTGTCTCTCTCCCATTTGTCCTCCCAGATGCTACTCAGTTTGCTGACTTCTCCCATAGCTACTATCTGCTGACTCAATGCCTTGAGCAGAGCATGGCCCCTGCAAGCCAAGCTGCCATTATTCCCAGCCTCAGGGAGAAGGCACCATGCACTCCCTGCAACCCAAGACCTGAGCAGCTGTGGCCTCCCAGGAGCAATGTTGGCACCACTGAGATGCTAGGGTCACTTCAGCTCATGCTGGGGAGCGTACTCTATAACGTGTCACCGTCACTGTTCCACCAACTGTAGCAATCCTGCACACCATTGAGGTATTTTGGAAGCCACTGCTATGCAAACATGTGCATTGTCTGCAAATCTTGAATTTAAATTAGTGTGTTGGGTGTTTTTTGTGGGTTTGTTTCTTTGTTTTTTAAGTTACTCTTATACTCTCATCTTAATCTGCTTGCCTGAATAATTGTATTATTTGCTTCAGGGACTACTGGCCTTAGAAGGAGAGCTCACTCCTATTCTTGTCCAGATGGTAAAAAGTGCTAATATGAATGGTCTGTTGGACAGTGACAGTGATTCTTTAAGCAGCTGTCAGCATCGTGTTAAAGCAAGACTTCATGAAATTCTCCAGAGAGACAGAGAATTTACTGCTGATGACTACGATAAGGTTAGTATATTATTTGTTTCCTATGGCATGAAATAAATACCCATGCAAATTCTTCTGTAAAAGTAATGAGCAGTTGTCCTGGGTCATTTGGGGGGGCAACGAGAGGAAGTGGTCTGAGTCAGGTGACCACAAATTGACTAATTGGAGTATTCCATCCCATTCACGACATCCTGGATATAAAAGGTGGAGACCAGAAGGACTCTGTTCTCTTCTGCTGGGTCTTCTGCTGGTTTGCTTCGTCTCTGTTTCTTTTCTGCCATCCCTGCAAGCTGAGGCCTCGTGACTGTCCCTGCAGGCTGAGGCCTCGTGACAGACTGAATCTAGTTCCGGTTGGCTGCAGGATCCTGCCAGACTAGCTGCTGGGAATTGCAAGACTGGTTCTATAATATTTGTTCTGCTTTATTTTTCTCTATGTTTATTTAGTAGCGTTAGTAAAACGTTTTCAAATTTTTCAACTCTCTTCTCTCTGTCCTTCTTTTCCTCTTCTCTCAAAATCACCTGTCCTTAGTGAAAAGGAGCGGGAGGGGGAGGAAGGGAGAAGGGGGAACAGGGTTAATTCCTTAACCTGCCGCGGTTTTTGATTGTCTCCCTGCGATCAAACCATGACAGAGACAAACTTTTTTTCATGTATCAGTTACTATTGCAAATCTGGTTCTTCCTTCCAGTTACCCTTTCAAGGAGGGTACTTTCTAGAACAAAAAGTATTTTGTGAGGCATGTAGCCTAACAGTAACATTTCTTACAGAATTTTTTGTAAGCTTTTGAATACAATAGTTACTTGAAAGGAAGTTTTAGAAAGTTGCTAAGTACGTACAAATTTTTGCTATGTACGTACAAAGTTTTAAATGTCTTTCCTATTTTCCTGTCTTGGAACAAAAGTTTCAGGAACTCCCGAAGCTGCATACGTTTACTGTATAGAATTAGTTGGCCTGTTACTTTCTTGATACCTTTGGATCTCTAGTAAATCTTACTATCTTTTAGTGTATTTTATTTTCTTAATGCCTCAAGGAGAGTAGACAATTGCGAAATTGTTTCAAGAATTAATAGCAACCTGCTAGAACACTTTTTCTCCCATACTTGGAATCTTTCATATGTTCCATCTTCCCAGTTTTTTCAAATGAAGTCAGTTTGTTTAGATAATTTTGTGTTTATCTCAAATGGCAGCTTACTCCATCTGGAAGCATCTCACTGATAAAATCAATGCAGGTTATTAAAAATCCTGTGAAGACATGTGACAAGGTCTATTCCTTAATCCAGAGTTTGACTTCTCAGATCAGGCAAAGAATGGAAGATCCAAAGTCTGCAGGTACTTAACCATTTTTGTAGTTGTATTTGGTTTCTCTTGTTTACCTCTGAGAGAGAATCATAATATAACTTTTCTTCATTAAACTTGTTTTTAGCAGAACTTAAATCAACAATCATTTAGGGATTTTCACAGGCCGAGTCCATATGCATAATTTTAGAGTAAAAAGCAGGAGGAACACATGGCCATATTTCAGCTAAGGGCTTTTTGTGGTGTTCAGAAGTTCAGGCTAGTCCTCAAATGTTTGCAGAAATTCTTGTCTTAATTATTTCAAACTCAGCAGTCCACAAAAATAACGGGAAAAGCAGATGGTACTAAAGCTAAGTTACATAGGTACATTTTTATTACTTAAGTGTCTTTGCTTAAGATCAGTTGCTTGCTGTATGATGTGTATTAGTACTGCATAGAATGCTGCTCAATATTAATGCTGGTGAACCAATGACCCAGGAAAACTAGATCTGGAAATGACCATAGGGCATTTTTGGTACTAGCCGAATACTGGAATAATTGCTATCAGTGTTCTCTGCTGCATATAGTATGCAAACAGCTTCTGTTCTGAGGTTGAGCAGTGCAATTGTCACCTGTGTATAGTATCAAGGATTTTTGTCTATTTGCTCTAATCTCCTGTCATGCAACGGGGATAATCATTCCTTTCTGCTGATCTCTTGCCTCTTGCTGTTAACACATGCAAGAGAGAGAGACAAATGGGATATGTCGTCTGTTCTAAAACATATATGTTGACCTACTTCTCTTCCTCACTCCTAGAATTTTCTTACGGCTTTTATTGGTTGCTTTTTTTTTTTTTTTTTTAAGTATATGACCTTTGATGTAGGATACTTTATTCTTGGTGCCGTAGTTTTGTTTAAAGGGCCAGCGGTGCATTTCTGCAGCAAAGCTTTCTACTATCTTGATGTAATTATGTATTTGTGATGCTTTAAGCAGTAAAATTAACCATAGGCATGTCTGTTCCCTCTTAGAAGTAATGCAGTTTACTTACCTGATTCATTTTATCCCTCTGTATTCAACTGTTACTACCATGTCATTAAAATTTCCCTTCTGTTCCTTGTATGATCTTGATTACTTATATGTGTGTCCATCCAGATATTCAGCTGTACCACAGTGAAACATTGGAACTGATGCTGCGCAGGTGGGCCAAACTGGAAAAGGACTTTAAAACAAAAAACGGAAGATATGATATTAGCAAAATTCCTGATATTTATGACTGTATAAAATATGATGTGCAGCACAATGGCTCCTTAAAATTAGAAAACACAATGGAATTATACAGGCTTTCAAAGGCTTTAGCTGACATCGTGATCCCGCAGGTAAGCATTTTCAGTTATTAAACAGGATAAACTGTAGAATAAATGCTTTTCACATTTTGTGAAATGTCTACTCCTGTCTTTTCTATTGAGGGTTCCTGTATTTTGCAGTAATAGAAGCCTTTAATGTTACCTCCTGTTTTCTGGTTACAAGCTGATTATTTTTTATAAGAAAAACTTGTTTCATAATTCATTAAGCTGTGTTCAAAGTTAATTTCTCTAGCAATTTAAGCTGTGAACATATCTGCTTCCCTTACTGCAGTGTATTAAAATGGTTCATCTCAACCATTCTTCATAGATTTAAGTGGAGCCTCTGTGAACAACTGTGTATTCTGAAATTGCATTTAATTTCATTCTTCCTGATTTTAGAAATTGGATTTTCAGACTCTTTGCAAATGACACTTTTAATCCTAATTTATCTGATTTCACTTGTTTTAAGCAATTTACATTTAAAAAGACCTTTCTGCCACTTTCAATTGCTAACACTCCCTTATAAAAATGTACATGTTAAGTTTCATAGAATTTCAGGCCAGAAGCAGAAAAGTTAAACTTCTGTATACAAGAGGCTGTTAACCGATGTTAGCTTTAAAATGTCTTAGGTTGCAGAACGTTAAATGGCTTTGTGATAACAGGACAGAACAGATTAAACCTTTCTCCAAGTGTCCCTGCAGTTACAGAGCATTGTTGTAAGAGAGGTATTATCTATATCGTATGCAGTGAGGGAACTTCTTCCTCTCCCGACCTCTCTAACTCCCTTATACAAAAAGAGCAGTAATACTAAATATGTGTTGTGTTATGTGGGCCTCTTAAGCTTAAATTTTGAATAGTGTTAGATAAGAGTAGGTAAAAATTAGGACACATAGAGGAGGAAGAAAAATTTTTAAAAATATGATAAGCCTACCTACTGTGAAGGAAAAGTGCTTATGTTGCTTTCTAGTGCAACTGGAAGACCCATCATAATGATGCGAGCACTTTCATATTGTGCAGCACAGAGTATGAAGCTTTTGGGAGAGCTTTCAATTAGAAGGCATTTTAATCTTTAACTGAATTTTAAAAGTCAGTTTCTTCTTACACAGGAATATGGTATTTCTAAGGCTGAGAAACTAGAGATTGCCAAAGGTTACTGCACTCCTCTAGTTAGAAAAATCCGTTCTGACCTTCAGAGAACTCAAGATGATGATACTGTAAATAAGCTTCACCCTCTGTAAGTTTTTTACATTGTTACATTACTTTCCATAAGACTTAATGGAGGTATTCCATAGCTTTCATATTGAAGATGTCTTACTAGTTCATAGTACTTTAAAAAGTATGATTTATTTATTTGTTGACTGCTATTTCTAAAATAGGGACACAACTCGTTATGATCTAATAAAATTCTTTTCTTTCAAGTTACTCCAGGGGTGTTATGTCCCCTGAACGCCATGTTCGTACACGGCTGTATTTCACCAGCGAGAGTCATGTCCACTCCCTGTTATCCACACTTCGTTATGGTGCCTTATGTGATGTAAGTTGAACACTTTTTCTATTGAAGCTCCGATATTTTGAGAGGAACCAAAAGGCTTCTTTCTTACCGAAATTGTAACAATTGAAAGCTTAACTCTCTTAAGTGGCTTTGAAATTTATCGCACCTTTTCAAACATTAGATTTCCTATTATATATGCAGAGACGTATTTCAAATTACTGTTGTGCACACTGGTGGAAATCAGCATGCCCTTTGAAGTAATGCTGAGTTCCACGTGAAAGAGAATGAAAAATGTTTCTGTAAATACATCTGCAACGAAAGGAGGGCTAAGGAGAATCTCTACTCTCTGGTGGATGTTGGGGTAAACGTAGTGACAGGATGATTGTTAGGCTGAGGTGCTAAATGCCTTCTTTGCCTCAGTCTTTAGTAGTAAGACCAGTTGTGCTCCAGGTACACAGCCCCCTGAGCCAGAAGACAGGGACAGTGAGCAGAATGAAGCCCCCATAATCCCAGAGGAAATTGTTAGTGACCCGCTACACCACTTAGACACCCACAAGTCTATGGGGTCAGACAGGATCCATCCAAGGGTACTTCAGGGAGCTCATGGAGGTGCTCACCAAGCCACTTTCAATTATTTATCAGCAGTCTTGGCTGACCAGGGAGGTCTCAGTTGACTGGAAGTTGGCAAATGTGATGCCCATCTACAAGAAGGGTTGGAAGGAGTATCTGTAATTCCAGGCCTGTCAGTCTGACCTCAGTACCGAGGAAGGTCATGGAACAGATCACCCTGAGTGCCATCATGTGGCACATACAAGACAAGCAGTCAGGCCCAGTCAGCATGGGTTTATGAAAGGCATGTCCTGCTTGACCAGCCTCTTCTCTTTCTATGTCAAGGTGAACTGCTTAGCGGATGAGGGAAAGGCTGGGAATGTTGAGTACTTAGACTTTAGCAAAGCTTTTGACACCCACAGCATTCTCCTGTAGAAGCTAGCAGCTCATGGATTAGACTGGCATACTCTTTGAGTAAAGAACTGGCTGGATGGCTGGGCCCAAAGAGTTGTGGTGAACGGAGCCAAATCCACTTGGCAGCCTGTCAAGAGTGATGTTCTCCAAGGCTCAGTATTGGGGCCAGTTGTGTTTAATCTCTTTATCAGTGATCTGGATGAGGGGATTGAGTGCACCCTCAGTCTGTTTGCAGTTGACACCAAGTTGAATGGGAGTGTTGATCTGCTGGAGGGTAGGAAAGCTCTACAGAGGGATCTGGCCTCCCTGGATCGTTAGGCTGAGGTCAGTTTTATGAAGTTCATCAAGGCCAATTGTTGGCTCCTGCACTTGGGTCACAACAACCCTAGGGAGTGCTACATGCTTGGTGAAGACTGGCTGGAAAGCTGCCTGGCAGAAAAGGACCTGGGGGGTGTTGGTCAACAGCTGGCTGAACATGAGACAGCAGTGTGCCTAGACACCCAAGAAGGCCAACAGCATCCTGGCTTCTATCAGGAATACTGTGACCACCAGGACTAGACAAGGGATTGTCACCCTGTACTCAGCACTTTCAAGACCCCACCTCGAATACTGTGCTCAGTTTTGGGCGCCTCTCTACAAGAAAGACATTGAGGTGCTGGAGAGAGTTCAGAGGAGGGCGATGAAGCTGGTGAGTGGCCTGGAGCACAAGTCTTACGAGGAGCAGCTGAGGGAGCTGGGGCTGTTTAGCCTGGAGAAAAGGAGGCTGAGGGGAGACCTTATTGCTGTCTACAACTACCTGAAAGGAGGTTGTAGCATGGAGGGTGTTGGTCTCTTCTCCCAAGTAGCAAGTGATAGGACAAGAGGAAATGGCCTCAGGTTGTGCCAGGGGAGGTTTAGATTGGATATTAGGAAAAAAATGTCTTTATGGAAAGGATTGTCAGGCATTGGAACAGGCTGCATAGGGACGTGGTTAAGTCACCATCCCTGGAGGTGTTTAGAAGATGTGTAGATGAGGTTCTTGGGGACATGGTTTAGTGCCAGAGTTGGGTTATGGTAGACTTGATGATCTTGAGGGACTCTTCCAACCAAAATGTTTCTATGATATGTTCAGCTGTATATTTTACAGTCTCAAAGAGATTTGAAAAGGGCAGATAATCCATTTTATTGTCATATGTTATTCCCTGTAATTCTTCCAACTCTTTTTGCTTCAAGTTACTATTCAGAGTTCTCTTGAATTCACTTTTGGACTGGATTATGATTTTTCACCATTAGCATATTGCCAAGATCTCCTTACCTGACTTCAGGAATCCTCACGTAGTGCAAAGTTTCTCCTGTTCGGTGAATGGTCTTACTTTCCTATACTGTCGTAGAATACCTTGAAGGTGATGCATTATTCTCCATCCAGTTGGCTTTGAAACAAAAGACTGAGAAAGACAAGGTCT
This sequence comes from Caloenas nicobarica, assembly GCF_036013445.1. Taxonomy (NCBI): domain Eukaryota; kingdom Metazoa; phylum Chordata; class Aves; order Columbiformes; family Columbidae; genus Caloenas; species Caloenas nicobarica. Next base: position 41,270,268 of record NC_088284.1, on the reverse strand, counting down.
CTGGATTCAAAAATGACTTAAATGGAGACTTGGAGAGGATACATGCAGCACCACAAAGCCTACATGGCTGCTTCTAAGATAGACCTTGATTAATATACCAACTTTTGGAATGATTGTATTGACATAACTTGCTTCTGGTACTGAATGACTAAACTCACTGATGGCAAAGGCACTTTTAATTCTAGACCTCTGAGACATATGCAACAGCAGATACACCTAGTTCTAGGCTGATAAACTTTCATGTTTCCTTTAAGGTGGATTACTAAATGTATTTTTTTCCTGAGCGTTAAAAAAGGTGAATATTCATTTTTAAGTAGTTTGGGATGTGATGGTTAATTTTCCTTTATGTACTAGAAGCCTCGATTGTCTGTTTGACTTGTAGAGTGAGGTCTAGAAACATTTTCCATAATATACTAGTTGAAATGAGTTTATTGCAAAATTATCAATTCCCATCAGGAGAGTTTAAAGCAGTGCCTCTGTCTACAAGACATATATCATAATTAGCAAAAGAACACAAAAGATACATGGAAATAAAATACAAAAACTTCTGATCTCCACATTTCTTTCATTTGATGAGTAATTTTAAGTTAGTTTTTTTTCTGGTCATGTCTTTTTTTTTCTTAGCTGTGAAAAGCTTCATACTTCTGCTGTGAATGTAAAATCCATGTAAATGAGGAAAAAAGGAAATAATCAGTCTTTTTAAAGAAAATAGCTGGGTTTTATTTGTTGATTTTTTTTTTTTTTTTCCCCTTCATAAGGAATCAAAAGATGAACAATGGAAACGAGCTATGGATTATTTGAATGTTGTAAATGAACTCAATTACATGACACAGATTGTTATCATGCTTTATGAGGATCCAAACAAGGTATTTAAAATGGATAAATATCTTCAGAAACAACTAATACTTAGCTGTGTATTAATGCATAAACCTATTCAATCACTTTCCTTCAGGAACTTTCTTCAGAAGAACGTTTTCACGTAGAGCTGCACTTCAGTCCAGGAGCCAAAGGCTGTGAGGAAGATAAAAATTTACCAGCGGGATATGGATACAGACCTGCCTCCAGAGAGGTAATGGTTACACCTTTCCTTAAAGCAAAAGTTAGTTTTTCTGTATGTGGACATACCTAAAATAACCACTGGGAAATTATTAGGTAAAAAGTACAAATATTATTTTTATTTTGGTAGAAAAATATCTGGTAAAATATAGGCAGTCCCAATGTGTTATTCCATTTTGGATGGACACTAACATAATGGACACAGATAATTTGGACTTTCTATGGCTTTGCCAGAATTTTTGCTAGAAATATTAAATACTGATTGTAAGAAAAGTGATACCAACATCAGTTTCACATCAATGATACTCTGGCAACTGAAATAATTATTTAAGAAAGTAAGGTAGTTTGGCATGTTTATGTATGGACAGGTCTCTGGAGTTACCATTTGCTTTTTGAGAAATAAATGAAAGCAAAGCTTGGCTGGAATTCTTTATTGACTTGTGGGGCCAGGATTTTATTACTATGTCAACAGAAAATTGGAGAAGATACGTTGGCTGAAAAGTGTGGTTAATTAGGGTCACACTAACATATGCAGTGGCTTTTTAGAAACAAATACACAGATGTTATTAAAGTCTAAAGCAATTTGCTCAACAATATGTGATTTACATCTTGTATTTTTAAAATTGGTTTGCTTTTTGTTTGCGCAGAAGAGTTATTGAACAGCCACCTCTGTCTACATGTTGCAATGTATGAAGCCAAGCTGAAAATGAATTATGTATTTTTTGTAGAATGAAGGCTCAAAGAAAACCTCTCATAGAAATGATAGTGATGAGGAGACACATGCTCCTAAAAGAGATGAAACAGATCGGTCAGTAGTGATGTTCAAGCCAATGGTATCAGACCCAATTCATATACACAGAAAGTCACCCCTTCCGAGATCCAGGAAGATTGGTTCTGTTGAAGTAAGTGTTTATGTTCCAGATAATATCTTTCACAGAAATTAATTTTTGTTTACTTAAAAAAAATAGTAATTCTACTTTCGATTACACAGAACCAGGATGATGTTATGTCTCACAAAAGGATAGTTCTTATTATATGGGAAATATTCCACGGCAGTAATTTGTCTGAAGGATTTTTTTTTTCATTAATTATTATTTTGCAATAAGACTTATTTCCTTTTTTCTTTCTAAGCCATTTTAGAAAAGCTGATATTTGAAAATGAAGACTTTTTCAGTCTAAACCTACATCTTCAAACTAACATACATTGCTTTCATATTCATCCATACAAGAGAGCTGCTCTTGGGAAATAAGCAAACCTTCAGGGTGACCATGCTGAGAGGGAATGGAGGGATTGGGGGCGGTAGGGGAGGTACAGGAGGTGAGAGATGTCTTCTGCTGTATTTGCTTTCACGTGGGGTGAAAGTGACTCTGCTTGTCAAGCATTTGAAGGTAAGAGAGTAAGCTGGAAGCTTTTTTTTAAGTGGGTGTGGTTTGTCATTCATTAATTCTTTAGATAACATCTTGAACAGTCCAGTCTCCTGTCTTGAAGGCCATGACATCTAGATGTGCTTCAGATACGGTTTTAATGTCACAGAGGTGGGGGGATGCACAGCAGTATCGCTGATACCATTTGTACACTTGTCTGGCGAAGCTTCAGATGGTGCATGGTGGCACTTCTGTGATATTAATGCCAGAAGCAGACTAACAGCTTCTTAATGCCTCATTTTCAGTTGCTTAAAACCATCAGAAATGAAGATTCACACCAAAAGCTTTTCCTTTTATGTTTGTGTTTGGAATGGGCTGTTTGTATGTAATGAAAGTATACAGATTTGCAAGTAACTTGGTTAGTGGTAGCGTGGAGAGAAAAAGATGCATGGATCCCTTCTGTAAGGATATCTGTATAACTTCACATGACTTCCATAATAAATGTGAATATCTTACATTTTCTATTTCCAAGTTTTCTCATAAACAAATGCTCACAACATCAATATTTTGGATTTTTAAAAGCTTTTTTCACTATGATCATGCAAACTCCCCTCCTAGTTATGAGTTCACATACACACAACTTAATAGCCTATTACTTCAAACTTTAACCATTTTCATTTTCGTAAATTATGTAAAAGTTACTTTCAAATGGTATCACTAACGTAAATTGCTAAATTTTGACTGTGCAGACAATATATATTCAGATGGAATGTGTTTCAACATTCAGTGCTTGTTTATTTGCTGTAAGAAAAGAGCAGAATTAAAGAAAAGATTTACTATGACTTTTTTTTGAAAAAGTAAAATTGGAAGTTTCATCTGGCCTACTGAAATCTGCAAAACCAGTATTTGGAATATTTAAACCAAATGGTGTTTTGAAGTGTTTAAAAAAAAATCATTGCAACTTAAACTGCAACTGCCTTGAACCTTTTTTCCCCCCCCCACCATAAGGCAATTCTCTCTTCACCTATGTCCATTAATTTGAAAGGACACTGTCAGATGTGAGATTATACGGAAGTTTTGATCTGGGGTATAGTCAGCAATATTTACAGAAGGGTTGCAACTGTGACCGAGTCATGAAAATTTAAAAAAAATATAGTTCTAATGGTAAAACAAGTTGGCATTGGAAATCAATTTCTGTATTCTAAACATGTTGATTGCTAATGATACGTAATGATGTAGGACATGGAGTACTCTTACCCTGACACTGTCCTTCTCCCTTGGTGTCTTAATAGGTATGCAGCATCAGATAATTTTTAGGGCTTTTTTAAGGTTGGAAAACTACTACCTGTTGGGTTGGTGCCACTACCAGTGGTCAGCTGTAAAGTCTCAAAGGCAGTTATAAAAACGAGAATCTTTTAGAAAAGGTTATAGACTAGAAATGAAAACTCCCAAGTAATAAATAGGAAAGTTTAATGTACTTAGAGGGGATGTATGTCAAGGATAACGGATGTTCTGTTTCCAACATGTGGGAAATTCTTAAAATTATGAATCAATCACTCTTCTCTCATATCTAATAATTAGTCTAGCAGAAATTTTATTGACGTTTTGTATTGAAAGAGATAATTGGATGAAAAGATGTAAGTAGAGCTGATAACTTCTTAATATTGTAATATCACTTTTCCCTATTCACTGTTTAATAGTTTTAAAAGCAGTATATAAAAGAGTGCAAGTAGATTGTGGTTTTTTTAGTTTTTTGTTTGGGTTTTTTTTTTCTTTTCTGTTCATTTGGCTCTGTTGAATCTAACTTTGCATGCTTTGCTGTTTTTTGCCCCCTTTCTCACTTCCAGGAAGAGAGCCCCCTGAGTGTGTCTAGCCCAGAGTGTATTGGTACCTGGCTGCATTACACCAGTGGTGTGGGTACTGGGCGTCGAAGACGCAGATCAGGGGAACAAATCACTTCTTCCCCTGTCTCCCCTAAATCATTGGCTTTCACATCCAGTATTTTTGGCTCATGGCAACAGGTTTTTAAACTTTACTTCATTAAACATTATTATGCATTCCAAGCAACAACCAACTGTCTTTAAGGACATCTAATCCCTTGTTATGGATTATGTTTGAAGCAAATTCTTCCACCTCTTAAAATTACTTCCCGAGAATGTTTGGGGAAAAAAGAGCAAGTGCATGTTTTTCCATTGAATGTGTTACACGTTTTACTAAGAATTTGGTTTCTTTATAGGAATTGCAAATGTTACCAAAGTAAAAAAGACTTAGTCTGCTGCCTAATGAAACAGATTACTACTTTGGTTTAGTTGTCCTTTAAGACTTTTAAAACAGCATTGCTTAAATTGGTGGTAGGTAAATTGAAAAACATTTTTTTTAATAATTGCAACCAATACCATTTAAAATAATTTATTTGGTAGTTCATCTTGCTATTCAAAACTTGTTTTGCATATGTCATATTTTCAGTGGCCTGGTATTAACTATTGCAGGGAACAAACTCTAGCACTAATAATTCTTGCGTTCTATATCTGGAGGTATCTGAAACTCCCAACACAGTACATCATCCATTGACTTGTATGACATTTTGAAGCCTTCTAAATGTTGGTAGGGGAAAGGCAGGAAAAAAGAAATGGTAAATTTTTCTGAAGTACCAGTGAAGATTGTTTTTTATGTTGAGATATTGTTTACATGTATGACAATGGATGGTGTTCTGTTAACCATATCTTTTTTCTTTGAAAATTTTCATAATTTCTTTTTATTGTGGAAAATTCTAAAACTATTTACATAGGAAAAGTTTATATCAGTAAAGGCTGTGAGCATCTGAAGATTACTCTGAGCCCGTGCATGGATCAGTGATTGTATGGTGTCCTCAATAGCTTGTCTATCTTTCCTTCCCTCCCCTCCTTTTTTCAATACAGGCGCAGTTTAGGAGAGTGCATTTGGTAAAATGAAATAAAATGTCTCAAATGTCTGTTCTCATATCTGTCTTGGTCTGTGTCCTTTCTCATTCTGAATGCTTGCTTTGCACCACTTCATTGCAAGGAACTCATATGTGAAATGGACTCCCTTCAGAAGGGGAATATTGCATGATCTTTCATGTTTCTTTACCTGTTTTTACTAACACTTATCATACAGCTTATTAACACTCGTCTGTCTGAAACAGGCTGCTGTATCAAGTTAAATGGACGTTTCATGCTGCTGTTCTACTTGCCCTTATTTTTCTGTTTTTTATATCCAGGTCCTATCAGAAAGCAATAGTAATTTACGAACACCGAGAACTATTCTGGAACAAAAGCAGAGTGGTCTAGGTATGTGCCTACAATTGAAATTTTGCTTGATGTTTGCAGCTTTTCACCTGCCCGTTGTTCTATACAGTTGTACATTCTTTGAATAGCTTTTTTGTTAACAGGACCCAACAGAACTTGTTCTCAGTAATATATGCTGAGTGTCTGCCTATGAACTGGACAATTTTTCTGCAGCAAAAGTTTTTAAATAAATTATAACTGAAAAGAACAAATTGATTGAGACTGTTCACACTATTAACTCTATACTGCTCACAACAGGTACACAGGATTATTTTTAACATAAAGTAGATTTTTAAGATAATGTAGCTTATGACTGGTTTTGGGTTTTGCAAAAAACTTTTGGATTGAAATGGCCTGCACTGGAAACCGTTAAAATACTTTTCTTGAAAATTAACATTTCCTACAGTTGGCTATTGATGGAACTGAAGGTGTTTGACTGCAAGGAGGTGGATGGGTAACGAACTTCAAGTTTCTTGATAATATTGGGGGTTTTGCACACATTCCCTCTCTTAAAATCAATTTCTTCCTTTCAGCATTAGAATGAATCATGTTATAATTTGATGAGTTGTTTCGCATTCTTTTAATACAAGTGGGCCTCCTCTGTTGTTTCTTTGAAACAGGCATCCATATGACTGATATGCAAAAATATGAAATCTTTCACTACTATAAATCAATATTGCATTTTATTCTGTAAGCGTGTCTTTTCATGGGAAAAATGAAGTGTAGAAAATGCGTAAGCTATATGCATAAACTCAGAAGTAGCTTTTTCTTTCTTCATAAAATCTATATTTTTTGTATGCTTAATCTTTTTGTGATACTTTTCTCCCTATTATTTTTTTCCTTAGTAAAATGCATACATCAGGTGCTCTTGTTTATCGAAGTCATGGTTTTTATTGTGTGCTTGCTGAAGTTAAACAACTTTTCTTTTGCCAATGTGCCACACAATATGGCTTGTGGAACTTCATGTATTTCTGTGCGTAGATTAAGGTATTACATTTGTTGTGAAAGGCTTTTGCCACAGACCAGGCACCTGTTTATTTTGGCTGTGATTGATCACATGTGCTAGTAATGTTTCCCCACACTGGGTCATTGAAAGTAATGAAAGGAAGTATCACTGTATAGATAGTTGGTTTTCAAAAAAAATCTGCTACTACTTATCTAAAATGTAAAAGATAAGTTCTGAGTGAAAAACCACTTCTCCTTTCAACTAGGAGTAAAAACTAAAGGAAAAAAATGCAACTTTTTTTCCATTTTGTTCATTGTTCTATGTAAATTTCATTTGTGGTTGATGATTTTGAAAGTTAGTTTTGTATGTCTGTCCATGGCTTTCAGTGATATGTTGAAACTCCCATCCTAGTAGCAGGAATGTATGAGTTGTAACCAAAGTACTCTCACTTGCACAAAGATACAGAAAAGTCTTCTCAGGAAAGGAAGTCAAGCTAAACTTGATGGAACTTTTAGGTATTTTCAGTTTGTAACATTGTCAATGGTAGCTGAAATATGCATACAGTATTTCTAATTTGGTTAACATTTTGTTGGTCTTAAAAGGGAAGTATTTCCAGATTAAATCTGTGGAAATGCATGGGTACTTCATTGCAGCCTGTCATCTCAAAGGTTGATTTGGATGAAAGCAATGAGTAGTATTTTTCCAGTTTGTATTCATTTCAGAACTGCAGGTTTTAAAACACACAACTTTCACATCATCATCATCATCACCATCATCATCATCATCATCTTGGTTTTGTTTTGTCGTGTTGGTTATGTTTGCATTGATGCTAACTGGTAACTTTTCTTTACCAAAAGTGAAAACAGGACAAGAACTCACTTTATTAAGGCCAGTCCTCTCTTTGCACATATAGCAGAGGGTGCTGTGTCATGAGTAGAAGCACAATAAATTATGATAGTTTCAGCCTACAAGTACTACTCTGACATTACAAGCATATTGTGAACCTGTCCAAGGCACTGCCAAAAGCTGCCTTTTGTGTGGTAAGAGCCATGTGCTTGCATGCTGCATGCATCCCTAATGTGAATGGACGAACACCTGGTTGTTGTATGTATTTTCTCTAACTCCCATCAGGGTCTCAGTGTGCGGGCCTGTTTAGCACCTCAGTGCTCGGGGGTTCTTCAAGTGCACCTAATCTACAGGATTATGCTCGTACTCATCGTAAAAAGCTGACTTCTTCTGGCTTCATAGATGGTATGTGCACACTCTCGCACATGCACGCACAAACCCATGTGCCACATTAAACTTCTAAAGATAAATCCTAGGTTACTGATTTTAATGGAATCCTAGAATCCTTTGCCTTAGTATTAATAGTATGAGTTTCTATTACTTCTTTATTGCCAATCGTTTGCTTATGTTTAACTGAATAGCAGTTAATTCTTCTTTCTATCTTGAATTGAACACTAGCTCACAGACTTGTAATACTTGCCAGGAGATTTCAGCAAGTGTATCTTTTAAGTAAACTAAAATTTTGGGGTTTAAATTCTCATTTTAAACTTCAGGTTTTATCATTACTTATCAATCTTGAGATTAAATAAATAACTTGGAGCATATAAAAGGAATGAAAGAAATTATAAACTAATAAATACTGATGGTGAAAGTTTTAGGATTCCTGACCTTTTTTTGGTGGGGTTTGGATTACAAAGGAGCAGGAGATTTTCAGTTTTGGGTAATCTGGGGTAGAGAAGAAACTTTCTCACTAGATTTCAGAATGTAAAGATGCTAAAGCACACCTTAATAACTCTGTTGTGAAACAGTATTCATGCTGTCTTCTTCTCAATTCATTACTCAGTGTTTGACTCTAACCTGATATAACTTTGTATGCCAGAATCACCAGCTTATTCTGCTTGTTTTCATACACTTCATTACACATCTTGTAGTTACCAACAATCCAAATTTTCTTCTTTTTAACCTCTATTTAGATTTTAGCCGTTTTCCTTGGTCCTTTCTGCATGCCACTCAGTTCTAATACTTTCTCATCTTTTCTTTTTTTCTTCTTCTTTCCTTTTTAAAAATGTCCCTCTTTTGGTAGCCGTTACAAATTTCAGGTACCTGTTTTTCTCTTTCTCAGACACCACACGTGGTTCTGCTGTTAAAAGGTTTTCTATCTCATTTGCTCGACACCCAACCAATGGTACGTTTTGCTTTTATTTTAAAAACAAAAACAAAAACAAAAGGTTCCTTGCTTCATCCCTTTTATTTTTATTTCAAATACGGAGTGTACAGTATCATCCAGCCGTCTGTCGTTCCTAACTTCAAGCACAACTCCAAATATATTTGTAATCATTAGATATCCTAAATCCCTTCTGTACCATTCATTAGTATAAATACAACATCAAAATTCATTCCTTAGAAAAATCCTTGAAAAAATTGAAGTGCTACTGTTAATCATGATCTCTGTAATAAATTATTCTCCCCAAGTTCTTGTGTGATCAGACTGTATGGTACAAGATAAAAACAGAATTAAATCTGATCTTTAGTGGGCATACACTTCTTAATAGCTCCTGCTTCTTCTTTGTCTTTCTTCTGCTGAGCTGTTTCCCTGAGCCTCCTGATTCTAAAATAAATAACTGAATTGACAACTGGAATTTATGACTATCTTCTTGAAGTGATGCTAAATTAAAAAACTAAAGCAGACGCTTTGGTTCCATTCCTGCGAAATTGCTATATTTATCATCAGACAAAAATTTATTTTACCTTATCATACTTTTCTGTTCATCAGATGTGCAAATTACTTAAATATTGCACTAAAAACACAGCAAGAGAGCTGCCTGTTGCTTACATTGACCTCTTGACCTTCAAGAGTCAGAGTTAACTTGTCTTCAGTCTACCATAGTTACAAAAAAAGTCTGGTTTAACACACAGGACAGAGGTATGTCTTTCTCTTCCTCAGCAAAATTTTTCATGCCTACCTATCTAATGTGACTAAATAAGCCCAAAATATATCCTGTCCATGAAAACCAGACTCAGTCTTCAGCATCCACTGGATCTTAATGTAGCTTTTCCAGATTTCTTAATTGGAGTTTTAAAATGTGCATGAGTGTTGGCTGATAGTGGTATTATTGAAACTGCAGTGGAAATCATCAGCATTTTCATGTTAGATTCAAAATGTATTTGCTTAGAAACAAGAATTTTTAAAAAGACCGAGATTTTGTTTGGCTTTGGTGAGAAGCGAAGTCCTTTATTGTATTCATTTGGGATCCATAGTGACTTTTTGCACTGCAGTTACTTTTGAAGGGAAACTGCTATGGTAAGGCTGAATTAATACCATTAAGACTATGTTTGATCTACAAGGTCAACTCAAGTGTCCTATTTCGAATAGGGAAGTTAAGAGTCCAACTTTTTATCTTTAGACTCAAAACAAATAATATTTCCAAAACATACAAGGTCAGAAAGTAAGAACTGCATTTGAGTCTCAGTGTCTAATAATATGATTACTTTCTGTTCCATTTAGCACTATCTTTTTGTGACTTCATTCTTTAAAAAGGGATCTAAATTGCTGTTAATGAATGCATTGATTGATCTGATTCATTTAATACAGCAGTTTTACAACATATCTTTTACAAGATTATGCATGCCGTATGAGCTCCTATGAAACCCTAAGTATATTGCAAGTTTCCAAGGGTTCTCTACTAACATAAGAACATATTGATGTTGTTTTGTCTGTCCTCTGGACTATCATTGTGATTCTCCTTTTCCCTTTCACTCTGTTTTTTCTTATTTTTATGTTATTATCACACCCTCTTAACTCATTTCAGACTACCCCCCCATCTTTAGTTCAAGGAACATGGTGAAACAAGTATCTTCTGACAGTGCTTTACCTTATTTTCTGGGCCTCTGTGCAGAACACCCACACCTCTTTAGGTGCTGGTCCATTTCCTCTGTGGAATTTCTAGGCTCCAGTGGTATGTCTCTATAGCTTTTAAATGTAAGACAGCAGGGTGGCTTTTTGAGATTCTGCGTTAACCCTTTCATTGTCTTGCCTTTTGATGGGGACAGTGCTTTAAGAATAAAAATAGCCAAAGCTCAAAGGCTGTTAGTTTATTGGAAAGTGCTTTTTAAAAGGGATACTGTCAGGCTTTTCATCATTAAAAGTCATATTTATTTCTCAGAACATCATAAAATATTTATCATAAAATATTCAAATAAAACACTGTAGATAGATTTCCAGGGTATCTTTTAAGTCATATCCCTTAGATGCAAAGATACTACAACAACATGCTGGGATATGGCTATCTGGTAGCAGAATTGTCAAAACTGAACAAAAACCTATAGAGGGGAAATTCCTGAAAGAAGAAAACTTGTTTTCTTTTTTAAAAGGGCACGGGTGTATTTTTAAGTTCCTTTCTGGTTTTCCGTAACACTGCACTATAACAGTAATAGTTATTAAAAAGTTAACCTGACATTGTCCCACTATGTTCTTTGCAAAATAAAAAAAAAAAAAAATCTCATCCAAATGATAGTGACTTTTCTGTCAGGGTAAAAAGAAAATTCTTGTATTTTACTGTAATGCAAAGAAAGGGTTTGCGCTTTGCATGCATGCATAGTTATTTAGGATATTAAAATGTTTGCCAAACATCTTAGTGCTTACACTGAAGCTTAGGTACTGCTGCTATAGGAAAACAGAAATTAAATATGTGGTGGTGTTTCTTTTGTACATGAAAACCAAGTTTCCATGAATGGCAACGTTTTATTTGTAATATAAGTGAAGCTGACTTAAGTACACTTCAGTTGATTGTATATTTGAAGTGACTGTCCCTCAAATTTGAGTATGGCCAAGGTGGATCCAAATGTAAATACAGACATTGGGAGTGAAATTTTGTTGAGTTACTTCTTTATGCAAAGCACTAAATGGGGAGTGAATGAGTAACACTGGATATCACAGGAATATTGATGCTTATTATTTTAGGGGATGGAACATTCACAGTCATAATGCTGTCTCTAATATATGTACCTTGAACTGAAATTCTAAACATTATTTCATTCACTATTGTTTCTTCATTTAAATATCTTAAAAGAAATGTAGCAACTGTAAATTTACAATATTGAATTGCAAAGTTGTAATGTTACAGCTGTATGTTGAAAACACTAATGGGCATATTTTCCTCTTCTGAAATGCAATTGGATGGAGAGCTGTGCATTGAGTTATCAAACTTGCATCACTTTAGACAACTGCATTTTTTTTTTCAAGGTGTTTAAATGCTTTTTAGTATGTTAGTAATATGGATATGCATGGTTGGAATATCTTCAATACTAATGTAGAAAAGCAAAGTTCAATAAATTTTTAGATTTTGGGTTGCTATAACTACCTGCTCTAATATATGAAAATTCTAGTCTTTTAAGCACTCTTTTTAAATGCATAAAGGTAGGTGTAAATCTGTGTTACAAAGTTAAAACATGTAACCTCAAGGTACAAAAGTGCTAACGGTGGTTTTCCTTTGATATTGAAGGGAACAGTTTGTTTTCATAGAATACTGAAGATGATAGAATGTGAATTCTGCAAATTTTAGCATTTTATCTCATCTGCTAGCAGTCCACAACATAGCTATCCTATTTTACTTGCATGACTGAGTTATCTGGTTAGTGTTGTGCCAGGTATGAGAATGGGTAGAGAAATTCTACCATTTCCTGATTTTTTTTTTTTTTTCATAATGTAGTAAGTTTGTCTTAGAGGAAAGTTGTCTTCCATGAACTGCTTTGGGAGTAGAGCACAGCTGTAATATTTGAAGACCACTTTATGTGTACACAGGATTTGTATCCTATGGTATGTTACATGGTACCTTTAGTACACCCTGGAAATTGGCACATCTTGTTTCAAGTCGTATAATATTTAACGTCCATGACTTCAAGAGTACTATGTCTGCATGAGCTGGTTTAAAATAAGTACTTATTATTGTGCATTAATATTTGCCCTTACAATAGCTTAAATTCTGGCTTATGTTTGGAAATCTCTCTTTTTTTGTTATTTTTCTTTCAGGTTTTGAACTATATTCCATGGTGCCTTCTATTTGCCCTTTGGAAACTCTACACAACTCCTTGTCTCTGAAGCAGGTGGATGAATTTCTTGCCTCTGTTGCTGCTCCATCAAGAGAAAGTCTACAGGAAACATGTACTGATTTTAGTTTGTAATTATGTTCATTTTTAATTGTTAAATATTGTCTAGCTAACAAGTAAACTAAGAATACTGCTTTAAAAAATTAAATATGTACATAAACTGTAATTTTAGTTTTTGCAGTATCTTTTTGCAGGAGGGACACTGAAGTAATGTCTCTGACTGGGGTTGTAAATTAAGGATTTAATGAAATCGTAATTTGCTTATTTCCTCACATTACCTCTCTGTACTGTCCACACTCTTAGCTGAATCAGAAGGAATGCTTTTTAGTGAACGTGCAGTATTTCTGGCTTTATACTATACTTTTGTACTGGCAGTAACCTCAGCAGTGTTGCCTTGCACAAGCCTTTTGTATCTTAAAACTGTGTTATTTCCTGTTCCTTTCAATATTACTTGGACTTTCACCTGTGGATTGCCTTGCAGTTACTCAGTTTTCTCGTAGTTTGTGCTGCATGTTTGATGTTTAAGTGATCCTGAAATGAAATACAAACTGAGTTCTATCCATGTGCATGTGTCTGGGAAGATGACTTCCCATTGTGATTCTGCTGCTGTGTGTTTGGAAATGGTTTCAGTTAAGTCAGATTACCACATATTGGGTTGCTTATCATTAATGTGTCAGGTGATTGAAACTTTATCTTCTTGAGGAAATGTCTAAAGACTCATGTTTTGATCAGAAAATTTGTACTGATGCAAAGGTTACCTTGGCGTTGGGATTTTTCCTTTTTTTTTCTGTTATTTTAGTTTTATAGAGTTTAGCAGCTAACTTTATAGGGTAGGTCTCCTGTATCTGAGAAGGAACATGAGCAATTTAAGAAAACTGATATTATTTTAAAAGAACTCAGGAAGGCTCACAGGTGTTTTGAAGATCTGCTTTGTTACACTGGTTAGCAAGCTGTGTCTCTTAAAAAACAATTCAGAATTTAGAGTACACAAGATGAAAAAGTATTTTAAAAAACCTGTCATAGTGGTGGTCTGGTTGTCAGCTTTTAAAAAGGAGTGGTTGGAAATTAGACCTGATAGAATTGAGGCTATAGGTGCTTTGTTCTTATGCTTTCTTATAACATTTGAAAAATGTCTAGGGAATAATCTATTGTATGCACTTTTTATAGGCGTTTTAGCCTAAATGCCTATTCTAGTGCAATTTTCATAACCTCTGAGACGTAGCACTAATGCTTTTGCCAGTCTTCTGGCAAGGCAGCTGTTACAGAAATTTAGCTTAGCTGCATTAGCAACATGAAGTTATCATGTCACTTTCTGTGGTAAAATGGAGATTTTTAGATTTGTCTTTCATGCTTTGAAGTTTTGACATTACAGTCAAAAATCAGTAGCTGAGTAGCATGTTGTAACTGGGGCATCTATATTACTGGACAGATACAGGCTCTTCTTGGTGACAACCAATGGTAAGACAAGGGGCAATGGGTGCAAACTGGAACACAAGAGGTTCCACTTAAATGTGAGAAGAAACTTCTTCTCGGTGAGGGTGATGGAACACTGGAACAGGCTGCCCAGGGAGGTTGTGGAGTCTCCTTCTCTGGAGACATTCAAAACCTGCCTGGACGCCTTCCTGTGTAGCCTCATCTAGGTGTTCCTGCTCTGGCAGGGGGATTGGACTAGATGATCTTTCGAGGTCCCTTCCAATCCCTAACATTCTATGATTCTGTGATACATGGTTTTGTGGGTAGTATTTTTGACGTTTTGCTCAGGTGAGAGTATTTTTATTATTAATGATATGTACATTTTCCTGTTTTCCCCATTTCAGCTTCTCCAACTTACATGATACCACTATCAGGAAGAAAAATTCCTTTAAATACATATACCCCTGCAAAAATTCAACCAACACCACTTGAAACTTTGCCTGAAAGGCTGGCAATAGAGAAACCAACCTTATGTAAGTAACTTCTGTCAGTGGCAGAACAGTTAACTTGAGTATGTTATTTCCAGCAGTAGGATTCTTTCTTACATGTTAGATAATCAATACAGGCTGGGGGATGACAGGATTGAGAGCAGTCCTGTGCAAAAAGACTTGGGGGTACTGGTGGATGAAAGATTGGACATGAGCTGGCAATGTGCACTTGCAGCCCAGGCCAATTGTATCTTGGGCTGCATCAAAAGCAGCGTGGCCAGCAGGTCGAGGGAGGTGATTCTGCCCCCTCTATTCCACTCTGGTGAGGCACCACCTGGAGTCCTGCATCTGTCTCTGGAGCCCTCAGTGCAGGAAAGACATGGATCTGTTGGAGAGGGGCCAGAGGAGGCCACCAAGATGATCAAAGGGATGGAACAGCTCTGCTATGAGGACAGGCTGAGAGAGGTGGGATTGTTCAGCCTGGAGAAGGCTCCAGGGAGACCTTATTGCGGCCTTTCAGTACTGAAAAGGGGCCTATAAGAAAGATGGGGACAGACATTTTAGCAGGGCCTGTTGTAATAGGACAAGGGGTAATGGTTTTCAACGAAAAGAGAGTTGATTCAGACTAGATACAAGGAAGAAATTTTTTACAGTGAGGGTGGTGAAACACTGGCCCAGGTTGCCCAGAGAGGTGGTAGATGCCCCATCCCTGGAGACATTCAAGGCCAGGCTGGACGGGGCTCTGAGCAACCTGATATAGTGGAAGATGGTCATTGCAGAGGGGTTGGACTAGATGATCTTTGAAGGTCCCTTCCAACCCAAACTATTCTATGATTCTGTGATAATTTCTCGGTCAGCTAATTCTAAACTTTCCCTTTCTTTATAACCAGGATCATTTTACAGGTCAACAAGAACTGAATAGCATTGCACAAATAGTTTTAGCAGTAAAACTGTGTTAATAGTTACTTTCTCTTATCCTCTGAAGTATTTGAAAGAATTTCTGTAGCCTGAAAATTCATGCAGTTTTGTGTTATTTTCAAGTATAACAGTATTTCCAGCTATCTCCAAGTAAGACAAGCAAAGGAAGTTTATTTATTTAAATGGCAGAATTTCTAAGATGTTTTCTTAACATTTATGATAGACTTCCATGATCAGGTTGTGACTAAAGCTGCCAATAATATGACAATGCATTTGCTCATTAGTATATTCAGTTTGAACTGTTGGCCAGCTATGCTGTCTGCTTTTGGATGGTTATGCTGTTTAGAGGGCCTCTAGAACAAAATCGCACTGCATTTCTGGTTTTGTTAGATACAGTGTGGCTTTGTGTGTGTTTCTATGCTAGGTAACATATTTTTCTTGCTTTTGATGCTTTTTAGCTTGGATATTCTTAAGTGTAAAACCTAATACTTTTTTTTTTCTTTATCTCTGTAGCTACCACTGGATCTTCTGTTTGTGTATCTAATGTTAAGCTATCTCTTGAAGAGTCCTCACTAGATGTAGAACTCAGTGGTGGAACTCTTCCTGAGAAGAAATGAAATTGATCAGACAAAACTGGAGGCAACTTCTTAAACAATTGTTTAGTGTTCGTTCAACTAGATTACTGAGCTTTCAAAAGCCATTCATGTCTGCAGTTCATAGTGCACTTAAGAATCTTTAGTTCATACATGTAGTGTGCACGCTACATATTTAGGTCAAATGACTTTCCTCATTTTCTAAAACATTTCAGGAAATACATTTATTTATCAGTTTCATGAACTGCACTCCTTCAATGGAAAAGCTGCACATGAACCTTTTCAGTGTCTTCAAATATTACTGTAAACTTGTACAAAAAGAAAATACCAATGCAGTGGTATGTGTTGCAGTGGCTCTGTTCATGTCACTGTAATGATGGCATTGTCTGTTGTCATTATAAACTTCTATTTTCTGGAGTTTACAATTTCCCTGTGAATTTCTTCTGTGGGCTGAAATGTAACGCACATCTTGGCTAGAAGTTTTTTTTTTTAAATTTAACTGCATTTCCAAAGAGATCTCTTTTGCCTGGTTTTGAGGGTAAACAAATGTTTTCTGCATTTGAATTATTTCATAAATGCTGCAATAATTAGGCATGATGGAATGAGTTAATGTATTGTCACTTTTGACTCTATTTTTACTGTGTGTTTACATCAGACCTGTGACATTCAAATGCACCTTCTCTTTTATTGTTTAGTATACATGCTTGTATATGGGTACCCATTTATCATCCAGCAGATAAAATTGTCTTTTGTATGTTTTTATCCAAAACTTATTTCATTTATTAAAAAGACAGCTTTATTTGCTTTGCCATGTGTTTCTACAAAAAGGTGATATTAAAAAGCATGTTTTATAAAAAGAGAAATGGTGACAGCTGGTCTGCTAGTAAGTTTATCCTAAAAATTGTAAATATTCCATCTATGCTTTATTATCATCCCTTCAGAGTAGAGAGAAACTGTGGTCTACCAGAACTCAGTGTTTACTGTTTCAGAATACTCAGGATTCATTGTGAACTGGGGATTTTCATACATCTCTCCTTCCAATCTAGGTGGTTGACAGCAACTTTCATTAAAAAAAAAATAAATAAAAAAAAAATAAAAAAAAAAAATTATAAGAGCTGTGAGAAGCATTAGTAAGTCAATAGAACTTTGAGTTATTGGGTCATGTAATCATCCAGTCTCAGCAGTTCTTGTGATTCTTATCTGTGGCATGAAAAATTATTGAATGATTATAATTATCCCAAATGTATGAAAATACTGTCCACTTCTGTAAGTTCAAGTGGCTAATTATTAATAATGGACTTCATAAACTACAAGTTGATAATTCCTTTCACATTTAAGTTGCAGAAGACATAGCCTCCGAATAATATTTTTAAGTGGGGCTCTTACTTATCTCCAGAGCCAGTGCAACTATAATTACATTCACTTTGCCACAGGTCTGTTTTCAGTGTTTACCACACATGAAATGGCTTCAGCAGACTAATTCTAAAAATGCTGGTTAAATACCAAAAATACATAGGATTTCACAGCTATATACTTAAAACATTTCATTTTCTGTAGTTTAATTGTGTTATTGTCAGTGTTGGTCTTGTACACAACTGAATGTACACTTGTTTACTGTTTAAAAAAACCCAACTGTTAAAATTCAAGTATGCGTATCATTCCAGTCAACCAAAGCTGTGGCAGAATTTTTTTTATGTGTGCCTAAATAAAAACAAGGTCACTGGCAACTTTTCTCCATTTTGTTTTCTTTTAAGAATATATGTGAAGTGAATAGTTGACTCAGTAGTCTCAGTGGAAAAAAAATTACAAATAAGCCATTAATATACAAATAAGCCAAAATCTTGGTGGTGAAGGACATGACTTATAAGAAATGAGGGTTTATCATTTTATACTGAAATCACTTCTCAAAAAGGTAGTCACACATTCTGCAGTGCTTCCTCAACCAGAACGGTAACATTAAAGGCCACTGTAAGTGCTCTTCTATTTTCTACTACTACTCTAGCAGTATGGCAGAATGTGGACTGTACTGAGCTGATATGAATGTATATTTAGTCCAATTTCTTTATGCGATTTGACTCTTTCTCACATTAAATTTTTTCAAGTGTACATCCTATTCTAATCAGATTTGACAAAGGTCAAAGAATAAGTTTCCAGAATTGATTGAATATGATTTTAAATCTTGAGATAATACCACCCTGAAATGCAGTTTAAATAAACATCTAGCATTTCCTTCGAAAACAAAGCATTGTTACCAGACCAAAGCACAAAAATGTTCATAAAAGCTCCTAAAATTATTTTTAAATCTTGCTTTGGTTTATGTCTATTATAATAAATACATAAATTTGAGTTTTCTGTATAATCATACTAGCAAGTAAAATTTATTAAGAGAAAGCAGATATGCTTTCATAGTTCAATTTTGTAGGAATCCATATGAACAAGCCTAGGGAGGTATGCATACAGAAAATAATTATCGCACATTGATCAATAGCATCAAAACCAGCAGAGTTCAAAGAAGATGGCAGAAGAGTTGTAACAGACTTTTAATAGCCATTTCAATGCAATAGACTACTCAAGTGGCAGAATGTAGAGATTTAACACTGTTTTCTGTCATCTTACACAGATGGAAGCATAATGTTCCTTTATTTTTCCTGTCTTTTTTTTTTCTTTATCAGATGACAGCAGTTATATTGTTGATAGACCGATAAGTAACTTGCTAAAGAAAAAATTGCAAAAATTTTTCCAAAAAGTCACTCCTGGAGGAACTGGTGGAAGAAAATAAGGGTGTGGTTTCTAGTAGTTATTTATGTTTCTTTTTTCTTTTTAAACAATGATTTTAATTTTGCTTGTTTTTGTCGAGAGGACAAATCTCATTGAGGATTTTCACATACTAAATACTTGTCTCCTTCACTTAGCCCTTAAAAACAACAATCTTCTGCTCTGAAATATAAAACTAGCATAATAACAAAGCAGTCCAGAGTGTATTACTGTGGAAAACAGATGCTGGATAAAAAAATAAACCAAATATGTATAAATAAATAAATAAACTCCAGCATACTCCGACCAAATACTGTATTATCTCCATCAGCTTTCTAACTATTCATTTTTAAATGTAACAGTCCTGTGGTCTAATCGAATACAGTTCCATTAAGACAGCAAAGATTCAGTATTCCAGCTCCGAAGCTCCCTTCAGAATAGCTAGCTGGAGGTCTGGCGCTGTCTTCAAAAGACATGTGGTTCTGTCTCTGATCCCTCTTTCCTCCTTCAATGAACAAGGTGAAGTATGATATGAGAGTTCTGCAAATCATCTGTACTTTGGAGACAAATTCTATTTGCAATTCACCTGTAGAAAAATGAGAGACCTGAGTGTGTGTGAGTGGCATCAAATGTGGGCCTTTGAGGAGTGGGAGGATGCACAGGCAACATCCATATCGTAACAGAGCTAGACGGTAGTGTAGAAAAGACCTTACGAAAATTGTTCTAACATGCACTTGATTAAAAAAAAAATAGAATGGATGAAAAACAGCTTGTCGCCACATCATATAATGTATGAATATAATATGCAGAAATAGATTTCTAGTCCAGACTTCTAAGAATTAAACATTTGCATGTGATCTGCTACTAAGGGAAGAATTGACTTTCTGAAATAACACTGAATATGATGAGAAATCGTGTTTTGTCTTCCTCCAAGCTATACTAAAATCAATGCATATTTTTATACCATGAAGTTGCAGGAAAAGAACTTCTATGTGGAATTTATGATGTCTAGTGGTGTATTCTTTTTCCAAAAAAAAGTGCCTGATTTGGTGAAAATTGCTCGGATCTAAACAGGATTATGTTGTTGACAGGTTTTAGTGAGAAATTCCTTGGTTTTAATCAAGGGGTAAATTAGAAGTGCAGGAAAAGAAATTTTGATATTTTACATGGTTATATCAAGATTAGCCTGAAAGGGAGGCGTATTAGTCTATTTTTGCCTGGATTCATCTTTCACCCAATGTGTTTTTGAGAAATCCATTTTTTGTGCAACATTCTGGATCCATGTAATCTGATGTCCAAGTAGAATGGAAATACCATTAATGCCGTTTCTGATGCATCACACAGATCTTCATTCTGTTCAGTAAAAGGTACAAAAGTCACCAACAAGGGAAAACAAGGTACTTGGGTGATGGACATTTTTTACCAGATCAAGAATTCTCCTAATACAATTGCAATATCTTTGTTTCCAACAAATCCTATTTTGTCTGGGTGCACGTCTCACTAAATCTCCTGTTCTAATACACCTCTCCAGAAGAGGGAATAACTGCTCCTTTCATAAGATTAATATTATTTCTTGTATACTGTGTGAGCTGACATATCCAGGATGCAGGAACAAATATAAAACCACAGATGAAATGCAGGATAAGTTAGTTTTCATTATCTTGCAAACCAGGGGGTCTCTGAAGCAGCATCTGGGCAGAGGCACACAAGCAGGAATGCAGGCACTGCAGAGCTCAGTCACTTGAGCATGTTTACTGTCCTCACCAAACGTCTGTTATATTTCCATATATACTAATATAAATACTAAAACTCTTGTGAATCTTTTAAAATCTGAGTATAAATCCACTTGGACCTCCTGTCTTATTTGTCTTCAGATTCTTTACAACTTTTTAATCCCTCTTTTGCTTGAGAGCTGGGAATATATTTAGACTTAAAATATCCTTTCTAAAACCTCCATAAATTATTTTAAATGACTACACTGGGAAATGTTTTGAACCATTTATGAATCTTAACTGTCTATGGTCGTCATAGGTCCCTTCCAACTGAAATACTCCCCTCTCCCTCTCTCTCTCCCCTCCCCTCCCCTCCCTCCCCCTTCCCTCCTCTCTCCTATTCTATTCTATTCTATTCTATTCTATTCTATTCTATTCTATTCTATTCTATTCTATTCTATTCTATTCTATTCTATTCTATTCTATTCTATTCTATTCTATTCTATTCTACTCTACTCTACTCTACTCTACTCTACTCTACTCTACTCTACTCTACTCTACTCTATTCTATTCCTATTCTAAAATCCCGTACATTTTGACCTCAACATATGCTATGCATTCAATCCACAAACAATAAGGTTAACCAAGGATCATAGGAACACAGAATAATTCAGGCAGGAAAGTGTCTCAGGAGGTCTCTAGTCCAAACCTGTTGCTCAGATCTGCATCATCTGTGAGACCAGACCAGGTCACCTAGGACTTCATCCAGTTTGGGCTTGAAAACCTTGCAGGATGGAGACTGCACCACTTCTCTGAGCAACCTGGTCCGATCATGAACATGTCTTAATCACTGCTCTTGCTTATTTAATAGATTTACATTTTAATTTTTATTAACTTAGGTTCACTTAACAGACCTAAAACAATGTTATCAAGTCCTTCCTGTTGCCTTCTCCTGTACATGTGAATACTAAATCCATCATTTGTCTAAGACTGGTCCAAAACTTCTCTTTCCTTTCCCGTAACTTCTAATTCTTACAGTGTAGGACAGACTGCATATTTTCATGTTGATTGGTTCTATTTATTGCTCTGAGATGGTCTAGTTGGTACTAACTGAACATCTGCAAAACACACAAAGCTATAAAAGCACCACCTTTTTTACGTTCTTTGCTGTGCTTACCACCTCCATCTGGACACAAATTCAGCCTTCCTTAAGTAGTTGTAATTCCTACTGAAATCAGCTTGATTAGGCAAAAAGGTGAATTTGGCCCAACAAGAAAATCAAGGGATATTTTTCACATGTACTAGAATTATTTTTTACTTGCTATATAAAAAATAAAGGTGAGATTTTATTACATGCTGTAGTAAATACATTTTGCTTAGCTATTAAGTAAATTTTCACTATAGTTTCCTTTAACTTTGCCAAATAGCCTTTTAAGAGATGTTAAAAAATTATTAAGCTTTTGATTTTGGATGGCAAAATGTGCTAAATTGTATGGCAATAGATAGTATTTTTTATCTTTTAATATAAAAATATTCCAGTTTTAATTATTTTTTTCCTGCATAAAAGTTATGATACTACTTCAGCCATACCCTGCTCAGTATTATTTTTCTCTTCTCCCTCCCTCCCCCCAAATTTTGTATTTTATCCTTAATGTGATTATGGATTTCCAGCAAAATCCAGACTTTCAGAATAATGGCCACAATCCTTATGAAGGGAAAAGAAACTGAGTATTTAATAAAAAGTGTTTGTCTCATTAGGCTTTGGAATTAAATCCATATGCATAAGACCAACAAATTAAACAGTCTGAGTGAATATTCTTTCAGTTGCTCAGCTTTCAGCCCTGGTGGTTTAATAACTTCATTAATGCTTAACTCACCATACTGATTTCCCATGTACAAACCTGAAATGTACAAGAGCAAGGAAAAAGTATTTTGATAAAAGCTCTCTAAGGATAATAAATACAGAAGAACTTACAAAGAAGAAAAGAAATTGAGCCCTTTTTCTGTATGTTTTACCTTTAATATTATGTTTAATTTTTTTTTTTAATTGACTTATATTGTCATAATAATTGACTCATTGATGCAGGAACCTACTGATGAGCATAGTCACCATAAGATGTATGGTACTTCATGTTCTGGTCAGGGTGATGATGCAGACGACATGGTCTGTAACGGTCTGTGTTTCTCTGTGTTGAAGCAGCACTAAAAAGTGTGAATGAAATATATTATCTGTGTTCTGTACTAAATCTACTATGGTAGTTCTTAAAACACTTTTATGAACTTGCAAAACCAATGACTCTTAAGGGCTTGCATACCTAAAGAGACTGCAGTTAAAATTCCTTATAAAACCCTTGTTCTTTGTGTCTCAGTTGTTTGTTCTAGCTGAGAATTTCCAAGAAATGCAAATTCCAGGTGCACCTGGGTGCACAATGAGCAGCTAGTCTGGTGCATACCTAATGCTAACACCCTTCTTTGCAATTCAAGACCAGATGACTTGCAGCCTTCTTGATCGCTGGAACCAGAGGGAGGCCAGAGCATGGCTGTCATACAGAGGACATCTATGCATTCCCAAGGACAGTAGAAAACTTTAAATATGTATTTATTAATGTGTCTTTAAAGACACAGTTTTAGGAACAAAAGCTGGCTCAACTCCACCCTAGAGGGATTAGAAATACCAGCTGTGTGATTCAGCTCCTGACAAACTATTATTGAGACAGGAAAAAAAAAAGGGACTATGATGTTACACTTTATCTTCCCCTTCTCTTTCTTTTTACTTTACAGGAGAGAAGTTAGGCAATTGTTTGCAAGGTTCGGTGCATTAATAGCCTCTTTGCTCGATATTTGCATAGCTAAATAAAATAGAGAAATTATCTGATTGTTGGCAAAACCATTACTGAAGTTTTATATCTAGTCAGTGTCCAAACTTTGTAGATGTGGAAATACCACAGAGGTTACAGATGGAGATCGGAAGTACTTCAGTGAAGAGAAAGACACCAAGAGATGGTTACTTGATCCCTTCATATAGTTGTGTACAAAGTAAAAAGATACATGGGACTAAAGGTGATTAAGCCAGAAAGTATCCGAATAGGTGGAATGAGGGTAAGGTAAGGCTTGTGCCAACAAGGCTCACTAGTTAGCATTCCAGAGTCGCCTCTGCAGAGAGATCAAGAAAGACATTTCAACTCCTACTTTTGTCCCCAAAGGTGGGATATTTACCTGTCGTGCAGACACCAACTCACACACAGGGTCCATATACTTGATTTACAGTTCTGCACAGAAAAGGGTGCTAGGTGATCCTTCACAAAGCTAGCACACCTGAAGCAAGCTGCATAACATATTTATAATACATTTCAACTTTCAGCCACTGCCAACATCTTATACATATTTCTGCATCCTCAAAGTTCATTGGTCTAAACTTTATTCGTTTTGGTTTAAAGGTACAGCCTGCATTTATTCTTCTATGCATGTTCAGTTAGTGGGCTTTTCTGAGTAGGTGGCATTTTTTCAGTCAGGGGGTGCGATCTCCCCTTACCATCTTTACCTTTCCCCTAGTTACCGCCGATTTCTGCTGACTCCATGCTTCTTGGCAATCATCCTGGTTTATTTCTGGGGCAGGATGGTCCTCTCTTACCAGTCTTTGTGGTCCCTCTTGTAAGACTTATTGGCCATTAGAACCTCGAGTTTCTCATTTGTCTTCCTGTTATCTTCCTATGGGAAGTTACACTTTACTCATGGATGCAGAGGAAGTATTTCTACACAATACAAATCCTTAAAGTACAAACCGTACGTCAAGATTTTCATGAATCAAGACATCATTACGGTCCAGCTGATCTGGTGTCTACTGCCTCCTCCAGTACAGCACCCTGGCCCCAACCGCGGGGAGCTGCGTGTAGCTCCAGGGTGCCACAGTCGGGCCTCGGCCTCGGCGCCCTCCTCACAGACACCAGCACGAGGCGGGCGGTTTTACAGGGAGACGGGAGCCCGGAAGGGATGGGAAGGAGGCGAGAGGGGGTCAGGGCGCCAGCCGAGCCCGGGTCCGGCCCGCTGCGCTGCGGGTAGCCGCCGCCGGCCGCCGGGCCGCGCCACCTCGCAGCGGACCGACTCAGCAGCGCTCACAGCCGCCCGCCGCCACTAGCTGGCGCTCTGCCCGCCGCCGCCCCGCCCTCAGACCCAGCTTGCGAGGCGAGGCGGGCCGGGCCGAGTGCAGCGGGGCGCGCAGTAGTCGGCGCTTCAGTACTCGTTCTGCGCCCGGCGCAGGGCCCCGCCACGCTGGATCGCAGGTAGGAGGCGGGGATGAGGCCGCTTCGCGCAGCCGGCCGGGCGGCACTTCGGCCTCCGCGGTCTCGGGCCCTGCCCGCGCCTCACGGAGCGGGTGCCGGAGCTGGCTCGGCGAGTGAGTCCAGGAAGGCCCCGGAGGGGCGCGGGCCCTGGCGCCCCGGCGGAAGCGGTGCCGGGCGGTGGGGCCTGGGGTCGGTGTGTGGCGGCCGGCAGTGGTGGTGGGTGCGGGCGCGGGCCGCCGCGGGGTCTGCTGCGAGCCGCAGTCCTGCCGCCCGCGCCCCCGGGCCGAGGCGGGAGTGACGGTGAGCCGCTCGGCGCGGCCCAGCCCTCCCGCGGGCGGTGGCGCCTCTGTCCCCTCTCAGCGGTGCTGGGCGCCGCGGTGGGGCCGCTGCCGGCTTGGGAGCCTCAGATGGGCTCGACCTCCACATTGCGGAGGTCCTGGCGCATATTCCCCGCCCGCCTCTTCCGCCAGCCGGGCGGCGCTCCCCGCTGGAGGGGCTCCCCGCAGGCCTGTGTGCCCTGCGGTCCCAGCCCGCGGCTGCTTCGCCACCCCCAGCAGCAGCCGCCGATGAGCGCGGTGCGGTGGGCAGGCAGTGAGCATCGCGTTCATGGCTGGCTGAGCGGGTCTCCGAGCGGGTCTCCAGCGCACCAGGGTGTTGGTCGCCGTGCCCGTGTGCGACAGGAAGCCCGGGGAGTTGTCACGCAGGGCCTGAAGCCGGCGGTGAGGTTGCTCAGGTGCGCTTTCGATGCCAGCTGCTGTTAACAGTATAAACGGTGGAAAAGCCGGAATTCACCTGTTAGCACCTCTGTCCATAACTATTTATAGCTGTCCTCATTGTCACCACCAGCAGTCCCCATACCATTATGAACACTCTTAGGCAAGGCTAAACCTGAATATGGCCTTACTATTCAGTTGATAGTGACAAAGTGCACTAGTGCCCAGCTTTCTGTGGGTAACTTTATATTTCCATGTAATAAATCTTGCTTCGTGAAGAGTCAAAGTTCTGTTTACATGTTGATTGTACTGTCCATTGTACTTATTTCCTGCATTTATGCAATCTAACATGCATTAGTGTTACTTTACAGAGTATGAAGCTTGCTAAGCTGTTTTGGTTTATTGGCTGGTGTGTTTTGCCAATTCTGTCTCTGCATAGTAAGATATTGGAGGACTGTGTCTGAACAGTTGAGGCGCTGTTTTGAGTATTCTACAGGTATGTAGAAAAATAGTCTCAGGTCTTAATTTCTCTATATGTAAGTTAGTTATATGCTATTTTACATAGGTGTTTTAGCTGGCATAAAGAAAATAGCAACTGATATGCATTAGTAGATGCTTTCTGTGGACATATCTTTGCTTATTAGTGTGCTCTCTAGAGTGGTGCAGTACGTCACTGTGCATACTTGCATACATGCTTACATAGCTGCCTGTGGAAATGGGCTGATGACAGAAGCCTGCAGTTACACAGATCATAGTGAGAGTGATGGAGAGGAGTTGCTGCTTGTACCAGTAGTTGCCTGACTCCTGACATGTCTCTTCCTGAATACAGTAAGAGTCCTTGGAGCATTTTCCAGGATGACTGTTGTGAGGAGTGGGGAACTGATGCTTTATTTTGCCACAAGGAGTAGAATTATGCAGTTTTTTCCCAATTGTCTCTCTTACTGAAAACTTCTCCTCCCACCACCCTCATGCTGTTCATGTATTTTGAACCATATTTTGAATTTATATATTGTATATTTTGAATCCTGTCTTACATGGTGTGGTTGCTTTATTCTTTTTTTCCTTTGAGTAAGAGTGTTTTTTATAGTAATGAAGATGGAGGACAGTGGTTCTCACAGTGACTTTGAAACAGAAGGAAGGCAATGGCAGTGCGATTGCTGAAATTAAGTTCTTGCATAACAGTGCTGACATAGTAACATGGCTTTCTTTATAATCTCGTATTCTTTGACCAGCCTTATGCTGGCGGTTTGTCCACCAGGCTTGCATAATCATGTGCAAATGCAGTACGTTATGATAAAGTCAGATGAACTGAGTATTCTACATCAAAATTTTCTGTTCACACTAGTTGTAAGCTGAATACAAACTTACTGTACCTGCATGTGCTGTTGTGCTTTTGTTAATTTTTATTCCATACTTGCATTACACTTAAACATTTATTTTTAGATAGCATTTTAGTATGGAAAGGACCATTTGAGAAGAAAGCAGAGAACAAAACTTAAAGCTGTTGTATACATAACTCTAGTAAGCTTGAGGAGGTGACCTTTAGCAATGTGAATGGTGTAAGTGAATGAGACACCTTTCCAACAGACACCTAAATATCTGCTGCAGGTTGCATCAAGCTAAGGCAAAGAACTAGTCTTTAAAGTACTTCAATTAAAACAAAACAAACTAAATTACATTGATTAAACATATTTTTCCTGGTATCTTTGATTATGTCTTATTTTTAACCAGTAGCTTTCTTTGAATAGCTGTTCATAGTCAAAGGCTGAATATAATATTGTTTTTTGTTTAGGTCGATACTTTCAAAATAAGACCTGCAGAGCTGTATTTTCAGATGTGGCAACACAGGAAACTACCAAATAGGCATTTCTTATCTGACATAAAAGCAACGGAGACCATTATTCACATTAGCATTTTGGTTTTTAAAGACAAAAATCAGTATTTATTCAGTGAAATCTGCAATACTTTTTTTTTTTAAACCAATCTGTCTTTATTATTTTTAAAAGGCAATTTAATTTTTGTTGACAAGTCAGGTTTGGGGGTTTTGTTTGTTTGGTTTGTTTTGTTTTTTCCAAGTGGGCTAACCTGAAACTGGAAAGAGGATAACTTTGAAAGTGAAACTAAGATTTTGGTTGGTGAGAAGATGAAAATAAAAAATACAGGAAAATAAAATACAGTTACAAAGAAAACATTTTTAAACTTACTAACCAACTAAAAAATAAAAGCTGTTTGTGTTACAGTATGCATCGCGTTTTTTACACGTGTCGCACCATTTTATCTTTTGATGAGTGACGATAGTACACAGCCATCTTTATGCTGGCCAGAAGCATCAGCTTACTGATGGAGTCGGGGGGGAGTCTTCATCTGTGATTCTATCCAGCATGGAAGTTGTTTTAATTATCTGAAAAGTTACCCTCTGTCAAATACTTCCATCTAATATTACTTGGCAAAGAGATATTACAAGTTAAATGGCTTTCCATTTTCTTCTACTTTTCCTGCTTGATAAGTCTGCTCATACACAATTCATTAGCCTGGACTGACTCTTGAAATTCCATCTGTCTCTTCTCTGTGTAAATTGTCCATGGGATGAGCTAGTTACTGGAGTTTCCTGTTGTAGCTACTCAGTAATTAATTTGTAACCCTCTTCCTATTTAAAAGGTAGTTTCCTGGATCATCATTGTTTTCTGTTTAAGGCTGCATTAATAACAAGAATTAACAAACTGGTTAAATAGTTCTTGCTTCTTGCAGTTGGAACACATTGTTAGAGATTAATTTAATCTTTTGCAAAACATTTAATGATTCCTTGTTCTGTATAAACTGGGTGGTATTTATTGTCCATTGTACTGGATTGCTGAAGGGCTTGATACTATTGACAAGAACCTCACACACAAACACATTAGGTAGTTACCATTTTCATGGATTTTTTTGTGGACTGTTGTTTTGTATCACATCATGTAGTTAATGCACTGGCTTTACGAATTTAGCAGTATCAGTTAATCTGTTTTCTTAAGGCCTGCAGGATCATAACATACGCTTTATACATAATTTCATTTTCTTGCATTTAATTTTGAGGAAAAAATCTGCACTAAACTTCACTCTTCATCTGAATGTTGTCTCATGTGGTACAACTATTTAATGTTACCCCCATTTGCTTTTTCATTAGTTTAGTTTGGAATTTCTTCTAAGAACAGCAAGAGTTGGTGAAGAAAACATATATTCATTGATACCTTTCATGTGCTTGTTCTCTGTGATTCATCTTGTTTTACCCCCTTCCCATGTCAAGAGCATGGTAAAGCAACATTAGCCTACGTCCCTTCAGCTGAAGATAACAAGCATCGCTAAAAACAACCATTGTCTCTGGCAGCATGTGCAGCAGTATCATCAACTTGCATTGGAAGAACCCACAAGCTGCATACATCTCGAAGTCTATGGCCTGGCTGCCCCAGCTCTAGAAAAAGAAATATGTCACCTTTGTGGATACTCTTACATAGCTGAATTTTAGCTCATTTTCCTCCCTTTCAACTAAGTATTTCATTTGTTTTAGTTGCAGATTGGAAATAGTTATTTCCAGAAAACTTTGCTCTACAAGTATGTAATTCCATAAGCATATTTCAGTGACAGAGAAACAAGACGGGATTTCCAAGAGCACATACCATATGTATGTGAATTTTTCTTGTCAAACTGCAAGGGAAAAGATATAGACCTTATTCTTCTCCTTCACAAACACAGACAATTGTAATAATTAAAGATGTATTCTGGCTTCGTATGTGCTTTACATATGCTGGATGGCTTTACTTACTCCTGATGTTTGATAGACATTGTATCTTTTAAGTGCATTGTATATATTATGTAATGACAGCACAGAGACAGGAAAGTGTCAAAACTGTGTTGATATCTCTGTGCAGTATGTTGGACTCTGTAAAAGAGTTGGCCATCTTTCCATTTTGCCATCTGCTTATTGCAATAATGAGCATGTTATCAATGAGACAGGTCTTTGTGATTCTTAAGAAATGGTACTACCTGCAGACTTGGCATCTAGAGTGTCTGTCGAATTTCTTGGTTTTAGGGCTGTTCTTTGCCCTGAAGCACAGAAATGGAAATTCTGCAGTTTCAGGCTGAAGTACTAGGCTGGAGCTTGCTGACTTGAAGGCTTTTCTTCTCTGATCTTCCATTGTAATGTTTTTGGCCAGGGAGAAGTAGTTGTTTGACAGTGAACTCCTGCCTCGTTTCCTTCTGCTTATAGTTATTCTTCAAAGTTGATTGCTTTTTGTTACAAGGGCACACACCTATGTTTCAAACAGAAGTAAATAAATTTTAAAAACTGTGTTCTGTGAAGAGCCTTTTTGTTGCTTTCCAGTCCTTGAGGCTCTTTTAACTCAAAAAGTGCATGGACACATCTCTTCCTCCCTCCCGTTCTTTAGGGCATGTATTGCTGGGGCAAGTGATTGTTGGATTTGGTGGGGGGTTTTTTATTGTTGCTGTTTGCATGTGGCTACATAATATGATTCATTTCTAACCTTGCTGTATTACTATTTTATTTATACCTTTTACTAGCATTTCAGCTTTTCTACAGAACAGGTCAAGTCTTTATAGAAGATTACTGGAGTGATTTCTGAGCTGCAGGGTAAAAATTGGGCATTAAAAAACAGGAACAGTTAAATGTTTAGGTTTCTTGGCAAAAAGCACAGGGCAGTCAAAAGTTTTAATGCAAAATTTTTCTGTGCCATGCCTTCAGTAGCCTTGTTCCTGATGTTAGAGGAACTATAATTTCTACTTAAGGAATTGTTGTGAATATCTTCAACTCGTTGACTGAAACCTCACCATATTTATTGTTTCACTGTGAGATACGGTACATAAGTAAGAAGCAGAACTGCTTCTGCTATTTAGAAAGTTTTAATTTAGTCTATAAATATATTCCAAAGTCAATTAAATATAATGGGCAACATTCTTGAGTTTCATGTGAGTGTTTATTTGAGTGAAAAACGTTGGTGTTTGGTTTGCTTCAGTATTTTAATTCTTTATGTAAATTTTGCGGTGTTACCTGTATTGTTAAATTCAAAATGTTTAAAAGCTCACTGAATTAAGTGTATTTGTGTATCTGTAAAAGTGATGCTACATAAAACTGGTAATGACAAATGCTAAGTAGACCATGATTATGAGAACTGAAAAAAGACATTTAATACTAAAGGAACATTAATAATAGTCTCTCCATAATAGAAGTTTGTCAATGGCAGATAAAATCCTCTTCAGCAAAACTATGGGGATTTTGTTTACTCCTAGTTTATTAGCATAAGACGGGAATAGCAGGTTGATTTGATACTACTCAGGGAAGCAGAAGTGGGAACATTACTTAAACTTTTCCTTCCCAATCCCTGAACAGAAACAAGGTAGGTTTAAATTTTGAATGATGCTAGTTTATTTTCTTTTGCAAGTGAGATTTGCGCGCAGCTTCCTCTCTTATTTTGAGATGAATAGAGATTGATCTTGATGGGGATGTTGGGGGTGTCTAGTTGCAGAAGTTTGAATAAAATATTTCTTTGCTTGTTGCATCTTTGCTACTCAGCCTGTGACCTCCTAAGCCTCAGAATGTCAGAAAGTACCAGTTTTAAAAGTGTGCAAACTGATAATAGTATGTTTTAAGTCAGTCTCATTTGTGAAGCTGAGTTTTTGAATGTGGTTTGCAGTAACCTATAATGAAATTCAGAATTATGTTTCTGCTTGACACTTGCAACCAACTTTCCTTTCTTCTTTGAGTCTCATTTAAACATTACAAAGATATGCTGATTTTTTTGTGAAATATATTGTCTAGAGATTCACTAGCTACTGTTTGGAGCAAAGGGGAAGCTGATAACGAAGGAAGCATGGATTTGGAAACAAATGTGACCTTTTTATTTTGTGAAGTAGCTGTGTCATCAAGATGGTGTAGATAATGCTTAAAACAAAGAAATGAAAATAATCAAGCCTTCTCTGTTCTTGCATCCACTAATGTGTAGTTGACCTTGCCTTTCCATGTTAGAGATAGTAATGGCTTGTGGCAGACAGCTGTATCTGTAAAGGCATCAAACTGTATATTTTGAGAGGTTGTGAGGAGAAAAAAAGGTGGGGGAAAAATAGTCTGTTTCCAGAAGAAACAGAAAAACAAATACCATAGAATTCAGTGTATTGGTTATTCTTAAGATGCTTATAAGAATCTTATGCTATATTCATTAAATGCTAGTATACTGTTTCCTTTGTTAGAAATACTTTAGAAAACAATAGTGTGAGTTTGATTGATTGTGAGTGATAGGTTTTTTTGAGGGGGAGGATTGCTGAAGACCTGTGAAGACAGCTCTTGAACAGCCAGGATGCCATTCTTCGAATCTAAAGCAAACTGTCTTCACATCTGGAAAAGGGAAGCATTGCAGTATGCTTATTAGATGAGGTCTGGTCTGTAGTTGTGCCTGACTGAGGTAGTAGGTGTTAAACATTTTTAAAAGCTTCATTTACTGAGATTTTTGTCAATAGAAAAAATACACAGCTGAATATGGGAGAAATTTCTGTGGATGTGCTGATGGATGTAGATGGCCTCAGAGGTGAGGCACTGTAAGGAATCAAATGGACTAAAAGGATGAAAAACTGGGCTGGGAGGATGCTGCTTTTTTGTGTACAGTATTACTCAAGAATGTGTTTAATGTTTAAGAATATCAGGAGTATACTTACAGTATCTTTTACTAAAAAAACACCCAAGATAATTTCAAAAGGCAGATGTCAGTGATGGTTTTCTTATGCAACACCCTGTAGAGGATAAGACAAGACTTAGGTACTGGTTGTGACTTCTGAGTGAGACAAAATCTCATTTCTGCGATCCTCTCTCAGGTTCTCTTTGCATAAAGGATCTATTTCTGATTAAGCTCTGTTTTATTTTTAGGAGGATAGCATTGTGTTTAAAATGGAAGTTGACATAAATGGAGAGTCCAGAACTACCCTATCCACCCTCCCTGTGCCTCTTGCAGCAGTGAGTCCTGCAGGCAGGATGGAAGCAGAGAAGCCCCGCTGTTCCAGTACCCCCTGCTCACCAATGCGACGGACGGTTGCGGGATATCAGATCCTTCACATGGATTCTAACTACCTGGTTGGCTTCACGACTGGAGAGGAGCTGCTAAAATTAGCCCAGAAGTGTACAGGAAGTGAAGAGAATAAAGGAGAATCTGGGCCGAACTTGCTCTCCAAACAGCTTGATTCAGGACTCACACGTTCTTCCCGTTTGTACAAAACTAGAAGTAGGTACTATCAGCCATATGAGATCCCAGCAGTAAATGGAAGGAGGAGGAGACGGATGCCCAGCTCAGGGGATAAATGCACTAAGGCTTTACCGTATGAACCTTACAAGGCACTTCATGGTCCCCTGCCTCTTTGCCTTTTAAAAGGTAAAAGGTCTCATTCAAAATCCCTGGACTACCTCAATTTAGACAAAATGAGCATTAAGGAACCTGCTGACACAGAAGTGCTGCAATACCAGCTCCAACACCTTACCATTAGAGGGGACCTTATGTTTGCAAGAAATAACACATGAACTATCATCTTGAATTTAGAATCAATTCCTGATTATTTCTCTGCTGCAAAAATCCACATTGTCCACATTGTAGGTGGTTTTATCAGCTAAATGTTATCAGAAAATAATTTATTTGAATAGAAACTTGGCAATGCAATATGTTACAAATACTCACAGGGAGAAATCTTTCCCGAGAAAGCAGCTTCTGATGCAAATTTGACTGCAACTGGCGGATATTTCTTTGGACACCTTTTAACAAAATGAAAAAGCTTTTGATTTTTGAGTTTGAGGTTTTTGGGGGTTTTTGGTTGGTTGGATGGTTGGTTATGGTTTTTTGGTACAGTTAGATCTAGTATTTACAGTAATTTAACGCTGAAAGATTGATGATACCTGCTTGGTTGTTTCTAATTTTGGCTTGATGTTAGAAACTGAACTTCAATAAGTACTCAAGTTTAGGAGGTCTTTTGGTTTTACTTTTGTTCCTGTATTCTACAGTAAAATGTATGTATTATATTTTAATTCATGGAGAGGAAAGTGAGCTTGACTAAACTGGGTGATGTACTGTTTAAACAATCCATTTGAAACATTTTCAAACTGCGCTTGCACTGATGATAAGAGTGAGATTCACTTGTAAAACAAACCTTTGCTACTTGAATCCTGTTAAATTATTTTCTAGTTTCTTCATGAAAGTAATTTCTTTGTTCTATAAAACTTGTTCAAGATAAATACTTGGGTTATTAAAAAGAAATCTTCTGGGGAAAGATTTTTTTTTTGTTAGTGGGATTTATTTTTTACATTGTCTTGACACACAAACAAGGGTTAATTTCAGATTCCAGTAAATGCACTAGAATATCTGCATTGGTGTGTCAATAATGTTTTTGAATTTAATTCATGATTTGTATGTCAGGTGTAGTAACAGAAGGTGTCAACTTCAGCATTACTTTGGAAATTCAGTTGATTTGAAGCACTGAACACTTGAGATCTGGAAGGGCTTTTTTGGGGGGTTTTTTGATGGAATGCAGGTGAAGTATTTCTGTATTAGCATTGAAGAGATGATCGTGGATCATTCAACAGAGTGAATTGAATACGGTGGCTAACTTTGTTATTTCACTTTTTATCCAAACACAATATGAAATGCAGTTTTTGGCAGCTGCATTCGTAGCTGTATTTAAAACATTTTGGTAACTTATGCTTAAGAATGAAAAATAGTTTTCAGGCTTCTTTTTTTAGGTGCAATCTTCTACTGAAGCAGTGCGCAACTTGGTTTTGACTGATGAACTCTGCAGAAGTTAAAAATAAGATCACATTGTTTTGAAACATAAATTATCAGATCAGCTTTTCCTGGTAGAATTAAGATTCTTTTGTTTCTTTGTTTGTTATTGTTCAGAATTAAGAGAAAGCACTAGTTAATGCATGCTCTGTGGAAAACAAGGAGTTATTCTGTCACTTCACAGTTGTAAATGAAGACAGCCCAGTAGTCTGCATTTTTCTGGTTTGGTTATTTTTTTTTAGGTTTGTTAGAATTCTTTGCAACAAAGTGTGTTTTTAAAAGTTAAGTACACCTGTGTAAATGTAATGTTTTGAACAATGATCTTGAAAGTAAAATCTTCCTATATAGTCTTTAGTTTGAAAAACAGAATGTAGTCAGATGCCAAAGAGATAGGAATTTTGTTTAAGGAATAAACACCACTGTTTGTTGAAATACCCTATGAAATGGTATTTCTAGCTGAAAAATAGAAAGGGTGGTATAAACGCCTATTGTTGTGGAGTCTTCTGCTGCATAGGAGAAAGAGAACACTTAAAAAATACAGCTTTTTTCATTTAAAAGCAACTTTAAAGTGGGGATCTTGGACTTCTGTGAAATAGATGCTTAGGTTTGTTACTTTGTTTCAGGAAATGGGCCATGCAATTATTAATGTTTTGTGCGTGTGTTTAATATCATCCTGTGCCATAATTGTACAGCTACACTAATAGAGAGGTTGATGGCTATCTGGCTGAGTTCAAACATTAAAAATGTGTTAGTACTTTTATCTGCTTGGTGATTTGCTTGTGAAGGTGCTTACATGTGGTAATATTGTTTGCTTAGCTCATACGCACTTGCAGCTCTCGTATCCTCTTTCAGGAGGCCCATGTTTTGCAATTTTGGTTTGTAATGTTCTTTATCAAAACTCTTGTATCCATGAGGAGTTCCTGTTTTTACCTTTAAATTAAGCAAAGTCTTAGCAAATTGGAAGCTTTTGATCTTGTCTTATTTTTGCTACTAATGATGTCTTGCACTAAACTAATCTATTAAAATCAAAGATGAAATGGTTCCTGTAATAAAGTAAAAGAAAAAAAAAGCCTAAAAAAAAAGTTTCCTTGTCAGCTATAGGTATCTTCCAGAGGATTAAAATAGTGAAGGTAGAAATTATACAGCGTGGTAACACAAATCTTCCATTTAACAGATCTTAAATTCAGGCACATTGCTGACTTTTTTTTTTTTTAATATACCAAAAAAGGATTGGTATGAAATCCACTTTATTTCAGTGTTTTCTTCCTTAATTTCACTGAGCTGTGATCCCAGCTGGTGAAGGGTCTAGAGCACAAGTCTTGGGAGGAGCAGCTAAGGGATCTGGGGCTGTTTAACCTGGAGAAAAGGAGGCTGAGGGGAGACCTTATCACTGTCTACAACTACCTGAAAGGAGGTTGTAGCGTGGAGGGTGTTGGTCTCTTCTCCCACATAACAAGTGATAGAGCAAGAGGAAATGGCCTCAAGTTGCACCAGGGGAGGTTCAGATTGGATACTAGGAAAAATGTCTTTATGGAAAGGGTTGTCAGGCATTGGAACAGGCTGCATAGGGACGTGGTTGAGTCACCATCCCTGGAGGTGTTTAGAAGATGCGTAGATAAACTTCTTTGGGATGTGGTTTAGTGCTAGAGTTAGGTTAACGGTTGGACTCAATGATCTTGACGTCTCTTCCAACCAAAACAATTACATGATGTCAGGTATAAACTTTTAACTACTCCTGTCCTGCTGTGTTATAGTTTGTATTTACAACTGTACCACAGTACCTAACTGACCTTGTGGTTTCCTTTATCTTCTTTCTGTCCATCCATTGTATTCTGACTTCTACTCAGATCTCAGGTGATGATTTCTCTTGCTGAGCATGCTTGCTGTAGTGGAAATTGTTAGTTGCAGACTAGAGCTACTAGACCATATTGCAAAATAAGTAACAAACAAGCTTTTAGAATTTTCTAAAACTGCTGCCCTGGCGCCTTTTTTTTTTCCCCCGCTAGGAAGAACAGAGGAATGGAGAAAGGTTATTTTTAAACTGCTGAAAATGCAGATGTTGCTGTCTGTACATGGAAAAAATTTCCCAGTAGTTCAGGGCTTGGAGCATAAATAATTATTGGGCAAATAAGAGAGGAAGCAAGCACAATTTTTAAGAATTACAAGAGACAAGCAGAAAGGCTATGAGCTGCATAAAAGACTTCCAAAATCTACAATATATGCAGAAATACTAACTAACTGGTTTCAGTAAATCTAGGTGGTGTCAGGCTGTATAATTTGCTTTTAAAGAAATGCAAAAGCTATCCAGAGCACAGAACTGTGGTCTGAAAAAATCTAAGTGGTTTTCAAAGTATCTTTTCATTTGGTAAACCACAAGATTCAGTTAAAAAGGAAAAAAAATGTCTTAAGGTCAATACTAAACTAATACCAAGTTTAACGGATCAAATGCATGTTTGTAGTAGTAGGAAGGGAAATATTACCTAAAGTATATACTGAGCAAAGAGTTGTTAATAGGTAACTGTTTCTAACTCTTTCAATGGTACCAAAAAATCTGAAACAGAAATTATGTAACATAATCAAATCGTGATTTTCTGGATGTTGGGAGGGTGGTCTGGCTGAAGTCAGTCATTAATGTTGAGCTTCATCCTGAAGGGGAAGGTGTGCTAAAAAGAAATAATGGGAAAAAAATATCTTCAGTGAGAATAAGCAGAAAAAATTCTTTAAGAGGAAGGTTAATCTTGAAGTGGTGCTACATTACAGAAATTAACTGCCATTAAGCTATTGCAGGAAAAATGCAGACCTAAAATTGAAAAATGTATGTTTATTACAATGGAAATAACTTTAAAGACAACACAATGTTTGGCAGCTGATAGTAGAAGTGCATGTTTCTTTGCATATTGTCTGAGCATTTGGCAAATACAGTTTTAATTGATGATTCTTTCTGGGGACTGATTGTTCCCATGAGTGGTTCTCAGTGATTTGGTCTGTTAACTGGGACATCCATGATGGGTGATTACACTCAACACTGTAAGAGTGACAAAATCATGTGTATGATAGACAGAATCTCAGAGGAACACACTTGATAATGTTTGGATTATTACTTTTATTTTTTTGCCTGTATCACACCACATTTTTTAGCCAGAGGCTAATTCCAGCTTTTCAAGTCCTTGAGAACCTTCAGACGGATTGGTTGGTTTTTGTTCCAGTGATTTTGCTAATGAAATTTTTTGTCCTCTTTCCTCTTTATTCCATCATAAAAGCACTCAAGGAAGATTGAGCTCTGTTTTTCAGGTCTATGGAATATAGAAAACTTCCTTTTTTTGGAAGTAGCAAGGGGGATACCTAGTTATCTGCAGTATTTGCTTCTTGTCTTGTAAAAGCTAGGTATTGTTGTTAAGTACATGATACTTAAGCATAGAAGTCTTTCTGTGAGCTATTTTTGTAGGCATTTTCTTCTCTTAACCATGGTGGGAGAGTGTAGGCCATTATGAGATGATGATAACTGACCTACAAAGCATCACAGATTCATTAAAAAAAAAAAGTCTCATGTCTCAGGAATGATTATCAAGCAATACTTCCACATGTTTTCCTTTCATGGCTTACATCAATCAACAATTACTTTACTTTCCTCCTCCATAATGCAAGGATGATGCTGCTCCCTCAGAAGTTCCCTTTGGTTGCTGGCTGCGTGTATGGCAGTAGTTAAGATTCAGTGCTGCCGCTCCATTTGTGTTCTTGTACATTTTTGTGGGATGGCTCAAGACCTGTGTTATATCCTCCTTAACTCTTAGCTTTAGTCATTTGGTGGTAGAGAATGGCATCAAGGCAAACTTGCAGAGGAACTATCTAGGCCACATTAGAAGGCCTGAGGAAAGAAGACTGTCAGCCTGTGAGGAAAAATCCAGAATCAGATGACTTGCACTGAAAACAAAAGAAGGGTAAGCATACTCACTGAGCACTTTCCATCCATTTTTAGGAGATAGTTGTCTAAACTTGCATGTGCTTGATTTTACTCATCAAAGAATTGGTCTGGAGAGAAAACGGGGAGAGGACAATGAAGGAGAGCTTTGCACAGTTCTTTTATTTCTGTGAGGAGTGTGAGTGCAGAAAGGATTCACCAGAGTATATCAGGGGAAAGGCCAGAGAAATAAATGGAAAACCTCAGAGAGACAGTGGTGCAAGAGGAGGAAGAGTGAAATAGTGTCATTTCAGTGTCAAAACAAGTGAAGCCATGGAAGGAGATGGTGTGCTGGTCTCAGATCTCTCTAGAAAGCAATTGTCTGTATTTCTGGATGGCTGAGGAGGGTGATGGGACATTTTAGCAAAATGCTGTGATCAAAGCTGGGCTGCAGTGGAGGAAGAAGGAGGAACTTGAGGCTATGTGTGTACATTTTCATACTCCT
Organism: Caloenas nicobarica; assembly: GCF_036013445.1. Lineage (NCBI taxonomy): Eukaryota > Metazoa > Chordata > Aves > Columbiformes > Columbidae > Caloenas > Caloenas nicobarica. The sequence goes on along the minus strand of NC_088284.1, from coordinate 41,231,410 downwards.
AAGCTTAAGTGAAATTTGGAAGAGAGTTCTGAGGGAATAAAATAATAATCCTTATGCCATTTGAATATGGTCTGAATTAAAATCTTGTGGTGTTTCTGTGGTGTTCTGGAGCTCTACACAGTGACAATAGGTGGATGGTGCAATTTCATAGTTCTTTGACAAAGTGTGAAATCATGCCTGAGCAAGAAGAAATTTTTTGTCATGTTGCGTATTATTACTTTCAGCTAAAAAAAAAAAAAAGCTTCAAGGCTCTTCATATATTCCAATATAGATACCAACCTTGATGTCTAGTGTGATTATTGCCCCATTTCATTTTGCTAGACTTGCCTGCTGATGCTCCTCATGACCTTTCTGGGAAAGTGATGGACACATAAGTGCTAAAATATGCAAGAACTTTGAGAACAACGTTTACAGGTTAAATGAAAAAAGCCACAATTTGCTGTAGTGCTTTACATTAACCTATATTGCAGAAAATAAAAAAATATTGAAGGAAAGTCTTAGGTACTGAGATGCTTTTAGAAGTCTATGTTAGACCAAAAATACCGCAGCACAGAACTTCACAGTGTGAACTGTAGTCTGCAAATGGATAAAAGTACAGAGGAACAGATAATGCCATAGTGCCCTGGAATATCAGGTGGCAGAGCATGAACATTTTAAACTAGATGAGTGGGGAAAGTAGTCCAGTAAATGTAAGATTCATTTGTTTTCTGCCTTAGCTCGATGATTTAATTTTTTTAAAATTTTAATTGATGTAAACATCTTCCAATTTTTATGAAGGAAATTTGAAAGATATCTAGAAAAGCTATAGCTCCAAGCAACTGACTGTATGCAAGATTTCTGCCTATCAATGTTTTCTACATAATTCAATTGTTTTTAATTTTTGTCAGTGTTTCAATGTTCAGCTGATATAATTTCAGAATTAGTTTTGGTAAAGAGGTGATTGGGAAAAAAAAAAAACAGTATTGGAGGAAGAAATGCTTGTGGCTGTATCAGTTAAAACGGCAGGTAAACTTTCATGTGAATGGCAGCAGTCCTATTGATTTAATAATTTTGAAGCAGAACTGCAAGCACAGAAAATATCATCACTTCAGGGAGCAGAGGTGGGACAAGACGATCTGTAAAGACTGTTCCAATCTGCAAATTCTGTGAGATGAGGTCATGTTTCAGAGGTGATCACGTGTTTCACAAAAATTAATCTTAACATTTCAGAAGGGTTTTTAGAAGGCTGGATTACCCAGTTCTCATAGAAACATAGAACCATTTAGGTTGGAAAAGACCCTTAAGAGATCATCAAGTCCAACCGCAAACCTAACACTGTCAAGTCCAGCACTACACCATGTCCATAACTGCCACATCTATGCACCTTTTAAAAAGCCTCCAGAGATGGTTAGCAGACCACTTCCCTGGGCAGCCTGTTCCAGTGCCTGACAACCCTTTGAGTGAAGAAGTTTCTCCTAATATTCAGTCTAAACCTCCCACGGTGCAATTTGAGGCCATGTCCTCTCATCCTTGCTTGTTACTTGGGAGAAGAGACCAACACTCTCCATGCTACGACCTCCTTTCAGGTAGTTGTAGAGAGGGATAAGGTCTCCCCTCAGCCTCCTTCTCTCCAGGCTGAACAGCCCCAGTTCCCTCAGCTGCTCCTCATAGGACTTGTGCTCCAGGCTCTTCACCAGTTTCGTTGCTCTTCTTTGAACACACTCCAACACCTCAATGTCTTTCTTGTAGTGAGGGGCCCAAAACTGAACACAGCATTTGACGTGGAGCCTCACCAGTGCCAAGTACAAAGGCACAATCACTTCCCTAGTCCTGCTGGCCACACTATTCCTGATACAAGCCGCCCGAGCACACTGCTGGCTCATGTTCAGCTGGCTGTCATTCAACACCTCAAGGTTCTTTTCTGCCAGGCAGCTTTCCAGCCACTCTTCCCTGAGCCTGTAGCACTGCATGGGGTTGTTGTGAGCCAAGTGCAGGACCCGACGCTTGGCCTTGTTGAACCTCATACAATTGGCCCCAGCCCAATGATCCAGCCGGTCCAGATCCTTCTGTAGAGCCTTCCTGTCCTCAACGCTCCCATGCAATTTGGTGTCAACTGCAAACTGACTGAGGGTGGACTTGATCTCCTCATCTATATCATTGATAAACATACTAAACAGAAGTGAGTCCTGGGGAACACGACTCATGACTTGCTGCAAACTGGATTTGACTCGGTTCGCCACAACTCTTGGGACCCGGCCATCCAGCCAGTTTTTTACCCAGCAGAGAGTACACCTATCCAAGCCATGAACAGCCAGTTTCTCCAGGACAATGCTGTGGGAAACAGTGTCAAAGTCTTTACTAAGGTCTAGGTAGACAACATCCACAGCCTTTTCCTCATCTGCTAAGTGGGTCACCTTGTCATAGAAGGAGATCAGGTTAGTAAAGCAGTACCTACCTTTCGTAAACCTATGCTGAATGGACCCTATCACCTGGTTGTCCTTTATGTGCTGTGTGATGGCACTCAGGATCATCTGTTCCATGACCTTCCCTGGCACTAAGGTCATACTGACAGGCCTGTAGTTCTCTGGGTCCTCTTTCTGGCCTCTGGGTGTCACATTTGCCAACTTCCAGTCAGTTGGTACCTCCCCGGTCAGCCAAGACTGCTGATAAATAATTGAAAGTGCCTTGGTGAGCACCTCCGCCAGCTCCCTCGGAACACTTGGATGGATTCCATCTGGCCCCATAGACTTACTAAGGGGTGTAGCAGGTCACTAACCATTTCCTTTTGGATTGTGGGGGATTCATTTTGCTCCCTGTCTTCCAACTCTGGCACCTGGATGGCCAGAGATCAACTGGTACCATTAAAGACTGAAGTAAAGGCGGCATTAAGTACGTTAGCATTTTCCTCAGCCTCTTCCTAGGCCTTCGTTATTATGTTTTCCCCTGCATCCAAAAAATGGTGGAGATTCTCCTTAGCCCTTCTTTTGTTGTTATTGTATTTATAGAAACATTTCAAATTGTATTTTTATGGCGGTAGCCAGACTAAGTTCTAGTTGGGTTTTGGCCCTTCTAATCTTCTCCCTGCATAACTTCACGTCTTTGTAGTCCTCCTGAGTTCTTCTTCCAAAGGTCATAAACTCTCTTTTTTTATTCCTGAGTTCCAGTCAACGCTCTCGTTCAGCCAGGCCAGTCTTATTCCCCACTGGCTTGTCTTTTGGCACTTAGGGACAGCCAGCTCCTGCACCTTCAAGATTTCCTTCCTGAAGAATATAATCATAAACTAGGTCAGTTTCCACGTACTTGCATCTCAACATAGTCTAATGGTACCTGGGGTGTTTCAGCAGCCATAAGCATGAACTCAGAATAGTCCTCTTTAAAATATTTTTAAGGGCTATGTGGAAGTTTCATTGATTAATCCACGAAATAGGAGATCAAGAAGCAGGCAGCTGATTGAATGTTTGACACCAAAATAGGGTGTTACAGCTTCATTTTTCTCAAATCCAGATCCTCTATCATTGAAACCAATGACCAGAAGGCAAGACATTTTTGGAATTAAAAGATTGTCTCAAATAATGAGTTTTAAAGAGGAAAAATCTTACTTGGCTTGTATATGTTTGAAAAATTTTCTCAGTTGAGACTTGACTGTCTCAAGGGAAATAATTTTGTGGAGACTGGTGGCTTTTTTATTTTTATCAGACAGTGAGCTGTGGGAAGAAGGCAGAAATCTTAGAATGACAGCAGTTAATGCTCAATACTAAATTATAAAAATTCTGCCAAGAAAAAAAGAAAGTAATAAGTGTATATGAGATTAACCACAGGAGAGACAGCAATGACTTCAGACAGTAATTGGAACCACAGGACACACACAAGGTATCTTTTAAAAAACAATTTCGGAAAACAAATCAAAAAGAATAGGTATCTATGGTATTCTACTTGCACAAATGAGAAGTTTTCTTGTATCTTTGATCTGGGAAATCTGTGTTTAATCCTATTCTGGGGTGAAATGGTAGTAATCCTGACTGATCAATTGATCAAAGCTTATATTTTCTGCAGAGGGAAGGTCAGCAGTGCTGTTCACTGGGCCAATTCCAGACAGCAAGCAATCGTTATGATTAAAGCTCCTGTTGAGACTGAATCTTCTCTCTGATTGGAAGCCTAAATCTGTCCTTAATCATCCAGATAAAATGACATCACCAGGATGCTATAAACTATCTGAAAGATTAAATGCCCACTGTGAAATGTAAACATAATCCTGAAGTTGGAAAACCAAAACGCTGCCTTTTTTAGTTCTGTGCTTACCACTAGTTAACATGAACTGTAATTAAATGCTACAGCTGAAGAAAAAAATCTGTATTAGAATGTGTGCTAAATAAAGAGGTAATTATTTAGATGTAGTAAATAACTGCTTTCTGGAAGAACTATTTCTGGGCAATTTGTGGGAAGATGCTCTTCTGCTCTTGGTCCCAGGCGACACTGAAGACTTACCTCAAGACATCTTACTGGAAGACCTCAGTAGTAACAATCACAATATAGTTAGGATTATAATTGTAATAGGAAAGAATAGGTCAGAAAAATCACATGTGCAGTATTTATCCACATAAATCCAGTGCTTGTTATAATTACTTAAAAATCAGGCAGTCCAAAAAGCAAGAAGCCTACAAAGTGATCCAGTAAAACCATGTTGGGCTCATTAGAAGATTTTGGGTAGCTATCGTAGGGAAAAATTTCATGTTAAGAAATGCAAAACGTGCTTATATGCAAAGGGCAAGGCAGCCAATATATGTTGGATGGGTCAATTGCAAACAGGAGTATAAGATGTTTTGAAAAATCAGTTTGCTAAAGAAACTAAAGGTGGTAGTGAAAAGATCTCTAAATGCATTGAAAGCAGAAAGTCATCTAGGGAACCAATGACACCACATGAGTAAAAGGTTTCGAAGGGGTGCTTGGGTGGTGAAACCATGACAGAGAAATTAAGTGAATTCCTGTGTCAGTTTTTACTACTGAAGGTGTTGGGGAAAGTCTTATGCATACAACAAATACTTTGTACTAGAGGAGTCAAAAAACAAGTTATCAAAACAATGAAGAATGATTTGCTTATAAATAATTTTAAAAAGAGGGTATTTAGAAGGCTCTTCAAGTTAGAAATGGGAGAAAAAAAAATGAATGAAAGCTCAGCTCAAGGAAATTCGATTGAAAATCCTCCTCTCCTTCCCTCCTCTCCTCATCAATTGGTTTCAAAAACAGATTTCTAAGAGACTTGTTCCATTTTCAGATGGGGGTAGAATCCCTTCTGAAAAGACATGTTCCAGCTGTGCAGAAGTTACTGTGCTCAGAGCAGAGGTATGGGTGGCTGCCTATCATAGCTGAGGTGGTGCCAGGCTATGTTGTCTTGCGATATCCCTTTGACCTCTTGATTGGGAATGTGTTTAAGAAGTGTGCGGATCAAGCAGCAGCTGTTAAAGCACAACTAGATGGTGCAGAAATATCTGTCTTCATTTGAAGGGTCTATATTACATACTGGCTTCTGACTGTTGCTTGTCTGAGTCAACTCCAGTATCCTTTTGGTAACAGATATGACAGAGGAGCCTGCTTGATTTGAAGGAAACCTATGCAAGTGTTGAACCGTATGGAAATGCAATACAAAAAAGCCTCGTGGACTGGGTGGCATTCACCCAAGGGTTTTATTTGCATTTGTTGCCTTGAACTCGAGTAATGGATGAAGATGCAGGAAATACTCTTGAGTGAGTGACTAATAATTTTTATTACACGCATTGGGTGAAACATCTTAATTAAAGCAGCCCTGTTGAAAGTAGATTCATGATTTATAATAGTTTAAAATGTTCTTTATTGTCTTTAAAGATATGTCTGCAGGCTGAAATGTATTTTCTATTGGCCTGAACCTTGGTTGGTGAAATTTTTAAGTAAATATTGCATTTCTTTCCTTTTCCTTTTTTCCCCTTTCCCCCTTTTTTCCCCTTTCCGGCTTTTCCCCCCTTTCTCCCTTTTCTCTTTTCTCCCTTTCTCCCTTTCTCCCTTTTCCCTTTTCCCCTTTTCCCCCTTTCCCCCTTCCCTCCTTTCCCCCTTTCCCTTTCCCCTCTTTCTCCCTTTCTTTCCTACTTAGGTTGTTTCTCTCTTGTATTGCAATTCATCTTGTTTTGTTACCAGTCCAAAAGTAATTATGAATGGAAACTTTGCGCTAAATTGGCCCACTCTTAGCTGTACTTATTAGAAACAAACACCTTTTTTCGGTAGCTATCCATGAAGGGTGTATGTGACTTGGTCGCTAAGTGTAAACATAGGCTTTTTTACATACCTGAGTGAAAGCAAAGTATATGGTTAGGTTCTGGAAAGTTAATATTGTGGGAGTTTTTTGATTGTCCCAATACATGAAGAATAAGAAAAACCTAAAATTCATTTGGATGATCCTAAAAAGTGGAAGGCTTTTATAAATATGTGAGAAATTACTGAAGTCTTGTAGTACAGTGCCATTGCTCTGATAGTCTAGAAAAGGCACTTTTAAGAACACATTTGCTGTTTCCCAGTTCTCAGGTTGAAAGATTTTAGACTGTGAGAGACTACTATAGTGTCCAGTCTAATCTTAATATATCATCCAGTAATATATGTATCAGATCCATATCTTCTTATTGAACTGCATATTCAGCTGAACTATAATAGGTCTTTAGCCATTGTGCCCTCTTTCCCCGCTTACTTCACTTCACTGTCACTAGGCATATTAAAGCATAGATTTTGAAGTGCCTTTTTTTTTTTTTCCCAGTTGAACCCCCTGTTTCTGTTGATTAAACAGGAATTTGCGTTTTATAATAAAAATTTTAAAACTCACAGTTGCCATTACTTCCTTAGACAGCAGTGCAGTGTGTTAGGATTTCGATTTTCCTGAGCAAGTCATTGGACTGCATTAAAGGATTCCTACCTTTTTCAAGTCTCAAGCTACAGCAATAGACTGATCAGAGTCTAGTTTACTTGAACAGTTTTCTTTGAATTGTTGTACTGATGTAGAGCGGGATGTAGCCAAGAGTTCGCTACACTGTAGTGCAGTCTGCACAGTGAATATCTAGAGGCACACTTCCCCATCACACATGTCAAAAACTCCCTGTTCCTATTATATGAAAACCACTATTGCAGCATAGAGTTAAGGATGAAGTTTGAGATACAAGATAGTATCTTCTGACTAATTCTCATGTCATAATTACTTCCAGGCTCACATTCTTCTTACTGTGGGGAGGCAACTGTATTTTAAACAATATTTCTTGTTTGAGATATTGTTTCATAGTGTATTCTGTGCTAATTCAAATTTGGACTGAATACCTATAAATGAAAGCCAGCACCTGATTTGCTGACTGTAATAATTCAAAACATACATATGCTTAAAACAGTATTTGTTAGAACTCAAGAGTTGTGATGTCCTACCAAAACAATGAAAACTGAGAGTTTTGCTCTTTGTTTTGGGTATTTCTCATGAATTAAAATTTTAATGCGCTGCCCCTTCCATTATGTTCCCACTACTCTGTGTTAGCTGTCACACTGCTTGATCACCTATGAGCTGCCTTATCTTGCTAGAATTACACAAAGTAGATCCAGGGATAAAGCCATCACGTTTTCTGCTATTTTGGGAGCTAAAATCAGCTAACAGTAGAGTCCAACTGGAAACAGAATTAGTGCAAAAAGAGAAAGGTTACTGGGAGCTGCGAAGAAGCGGGGGCTTTCAGCAGCAGCAAGCTGTGAGGTCGGCTCAGCTTTATATGTGACTGCAACAGTAGTTATTGTCAGAAACCTCAAATTCAAATGTACTCCATTAAACTGTTAGCAGTTTTTATGAATATGTCTAGTTTAGTGCCAACTGTCAATTAATTTTACAGGTTCATCAATTGCTCTGGTTTTGGTTTCATTAGCTTTTGCAATTAGGTTGTATCTAGATGGAAGGGAGAGTGATACTTTGTACTCTGTCAGCAGTATATATACTACAAGAAGTTGTTGGATGGGTGTTTGGAACATGAGCTAATGTATGTTAACAATTTCAAAGTACTTTCAGTATATCTGTATCAAATGAAAAGTAAGACAAATGCGGAAATGGATGAAAGAAAATCAGTAAAAGCATTTTCTTCAAAGTTGTGTTGCTTAATCTGGTTAAGTATCTTAAAAGTTTTGCTTTGTTGGACAGGAGTAGAGGAGATAGATGTAAAGCTATGTCTGTTTAGTCTTAGCTGTTGCTGTATAATTGAAGAATATCATACAGTAAGTTTAAAGCAGCAAAATTGTAGATAATGAGTGATTTTAAAAGTTAATGGAAAACCTGTTATTGATTTTATGCCATAAAAACTTTATAACTCACAGTAATTAAATTGAACTATCTAGGGGAAAATGGATTTATATATACATTATTTTGGACCAAGTGGTACACTCATATACTTGCACTCTGGAATAGCCCTGTACATATTATACCCATAGTTTATTCTGAATTCTTGCTTTCCCATTACTGTAATGGTCTCAATTAGTACTATTTTTTTCTCTGCATCAACACAGTGCTAACTTAATCTCAAGTTGTTTACTTGTGTATCCTAAATCTGTGAGAGGCAAATGAGATGATTTTTAAAATGGGGTCAGCACAACAGATTAAGAGTCTCACAATGAAGAAAGGTAATCATACGGGTTTTTTGGTACTTGCATAAAATTGTGGTCTGAGCATGAATGTGACTGTTTGAATTTCTAGAGCTAACTAGCAATAAGTAATAAGTGGCCTTCCCTGCCATCTGTGTGAAAATATTTGACATTCTTTCTACGTCAGAACAATAGCATTCCCATTTTTGATGGTGAGGGTACTTCTAAGGACAGGATTAAATCTTCCTAGCATAGAAAAGGGGAACTGTGCCTCACAGATTGAGGAAAATTCTCTCTTCCTTAGAATTTCTAGCAAAAATGAACTCAGAATGAAAAGTGAAGAATTTGTTGTTGTTGTTGGATGAAAATAAGCTTTCTGTCTGGAAGGCAGAGAACTGCAAGCAGCTCAAAAAAAAAGAGTGTAAGTGTTGTTTTATTTTCCAACTATTTAATATTATTTAAACCATATATTTTCTGGGTACCCGATGATATTGCTAGGGATGGTGAGTAAGAAGGAAAAATCTTGACAACTCAAAGCGAGAGAGTTCTTTTGGTATCTTATCTACTTTGCTTTATGCAAGACTCAGTTTTCCTTATAAAATATTTGTGTTTTGTTGAGGGCAAAAATGAACACTCCCTCAGTAACAGCGTTAAGTCAGAAGTTTGTTTCAGCAAGTCCACTTTCCCAAAAGTTGATCTGTGTTACTTGTTTTATACTCATTTGGCTAAAATCATAGGATCCATTCACATGTAGTGCTGTTTCTAGGTTTTTCCAGATTCATCCTGTGTCCGACCTTGACATTCCTTCACGTGTTACTAGTGCTAATATGGAAAACTATTTTTTATTCTTAAACTCTATAGTAGATGTTTTTCTGAAGATAAAGTGCAGAATAACTACAGACAGGAAGTATGAAATAGCAAAATTAGCTTGAAAGAAATACCAGTTGAGGAGAGGAGGGAAAAGAACTCTGAAATTGTATTGGTTTAATGCTGGTATCAATTATTTTCAATAAGATTTAGAGAACTTTATAAGAACTCTCATTTCCTCTAGAAAGTGAATTTTAGTTTTTCAAGGTAAACTGCTGGTTTTTCTGTACTATGAATTTCTAATTGAGTAAATCTTAACAGATTTAGGCAGGATAGCGCTTTACAAAAGGAATGAAGTGGCATTAAGTATAGTAAGGTATACTATTCCACATCTGCACTCACTGAATGAAAGGGATTTTGGTTTCTGCATTTTGCTCTAAAAAGCCAACGTCTAAAAGTCGGAATAAAATGCAATGGTGGGAATCTGTTCTGTAAAACAACTCAGAAATATCTCTTGCAGTCATATTTAGCTTTATGAACAATCCATGTCAGCTCTGTTTTTGGAATGACCTTCACAGGATTCATACTTCAAAAGAAAAAGGAGCTATACATCAAAATTGTACTTTCAAGTGTATGACTGCTAACAGAAAAATATAGTTATTTCACAACTGAATCAAGTTTAGTTAAAGCAATGTGTTATGAAATTAAAACAATGTCTTGGATGTAGCATGCATCCAACTTTTGTATATAGGGCAATGAAGAATTATTAGAATTTTAAGAAAAAAACTATTGAATTATTGAACTGTTTACTTATGAAGAAAGATTATAGAGGCATGGTATGTTTAGTTAGCTTACAAATTACTGGAGAGGCACAGTATATTCCTGACATATTACTACTGCTCCAAAGTACTATGGTAATATAAACAACACTGTATAATAAATACCTGGTACTAAGCTGTTGCAAATGTTAGAGAACAGCATGTAATGGTGCAAGAGCCTGTCACTTAGGAAATCACCCAATATAATGGCAATGAGTAGTACGTTTTTCTTTTGGCACTTTAGTGAAATAAACTGATACAAGTTGTCATTTGCCTCATCAAAATAAGCACCGTGATTTTATAACCATGTTAACTGGAGATGAGTCTGTAATGTAGATAAGTTATTTAATTTATCCGTGCATTAGCATAAGCTATATGCTAAGTAGTATTATGGGCTGATTAGTAAGAAGAGAAAGCTGAAAAAAAGCAAGGGGGAAGGAAGTGATACAGTGTTATGTGTTAATTTTTAATAACCAAATATGAGTTTTCTGTGGCTGGCGTGTGTTTTCACATGTATAGCTAATTAATTTCAAGATTACTAAGAATTTTTTTTTAAATAACTGGAATAAACAAAGGTGGTAAAAGATCAAAGTTTCTGTCCTTGGATGTTTATTTTTGTCTGTGTTTGGGACCAGAAGCTGCAATGTATCTTTACAGAGTAGAAGTTTTCAGGCCCTCTCAGACGAAATTAGTTCAGATACTCCAGTCCAACGCTTCTGTCTTCACTTCAAGAATCTAAACACTCTGGAAGTATTACATGGCATGAAACCATGCTGATGTTGATTTAGTTGCACAATTTCTGTGCATGTGCACACAGCTGAATAGTTTGGTGCCCCAGAGCATTTGTAGCTGCATGGTAATGCAGCTGAAGGCAGTTTAAATTGATTATATGTTGCAGTAGTGTTTTGTGCTTGTGTTACTCCAGCATGAAACTCATTGCAGAATCCAGTTATTCCTCTCTCTTAAAAGTTTCTATCAGTTAAGTATGAGGCATTTTAAAATTGCATCACTTGCGACCTGAAAATATCTAAAACACAGTGAAAATTCAATTAGGACTTGGGAACAAGAAAATGCGGAGGGATTCTTTGATGGACTACTGGTCACCAGCTGAAATGTTTTTCCTGGGAACTGAGGGCTGAATACAGCATACTTAGTGAAGGCTGGAGAATTCCCCATATGAATGTTTTTCTTTCTCAAAACTATGGATGGATGGGGAACCAGGATGCTGGGCAGTAGGAAGTTGGCTCTCCAGTTCAAGTGCAAGTGGTGGATTCTCAGCTTTCTCTTCCACCTGTTCAGTATAGAAATCTGGGGCATTAAAGAAACACGGAAGTAAGATCAAGCTTATTTTGACTGATTAATTGTGAAGTAAAGTTGTTTCCCTAGGAGGGCCTAAAGTATTTTGACCTGGATATTAGAAATGAGAATTTTTGAAGAGTTTCCTAATAATGGTTTCTCATCTCAGTTGTGGCACACTTTTTTGATCTCTTTTGTAGTGAACAGAAGATACATTCATTAACAGAATGAAAGTCCTTGGTATGTGTCCTGGTTTTTTTTAAAAACAAGACCAGTTTCTCTTTTAGTGAATTTTCCTTTCAGCTAAGTTCTTCTAAGTAACTGCACTTTTCTGAATTTGGCTACATGTTTCTGTAAACAGAAGCAATAGTATGCCAGGCCGCTGATAAATTTCACATGTCCCATAAGTGAGAGGGGTGTATGTGCAAGGAGGGACAAACAGGTAACTAAAATTGACCAAGTATTCCATCCCATCCACATCATGCACCCTATAAAAGTGGGAGGTCACGAGAGTCTCAGTCTCTTCAACTATGGCTGGCATCTGAAGAGAACCCTGCCTGTTGTCCCTGCGAGTCAAGGCCTGGTTCCAGTGAATCCTGAATCCAGTTCCGGTTTGCTGTGGGATCCAGCCCAGGACTTCCGGGTGCCTGCCCTGCAGCTGCCAGAGCTGGTTCTGCCCTCAGGCAGTGCTGAGCCCTGCTGGGAAATTCGAGATTGGTTTTGTGCATTTTGTATTATTTTCTCTATTTTATTAGTAGCGTTAGTAAAGCATTTTTAACTTTTTCCAACTTGCAAGTCCCTCTCTCTTTTCTTCCTATTGCCTTTCCTCGGTGGGGAGGGCTGCCCCCCTTGGTGTGGGGGGAGAGGGTCAACAGAGAGCATCTGACACGGTTTATTGTTGCCCTGCAATTAAAGGGTGACAGTATGGTAAGCATAAGGTGAGCTAAAATAAAAATAGCCAAAAGGAAAGATTTCGTCTTGTAACAGATGCCACTCTTTCTCCCAAAGCTCTCATAACTCACACTGAGTTTTTAGATTATTTCCCTGATCAGTTACTGCATACAACTGGTGTGTAACTGTTTACCATCAATGCCTTTATGGGTACATTGCATAAAATGGTGTGCTCAAATTTACTCCTTCTCTCACAGCTAATCATCTGTAAGATGACAACTAATTTGACTGCTTCAATTTAGCATTTCTTCCATCTAAAATATCACCATTGTTTTTAGGCCAATTATGTCTCCAAAGATGTAGTTACTGGACTTCTTTGTATAATTATAACTTGAGTTTCCTGATAAATAATTAATAATTGCATCTTCCCTGGATAACAAACACCTCAGGACTGAGCCCGAAAGTTAGGGCTTTTTAGCTCAGAGTGTACTTTTTCCTGATAACCATAAAAAAGGTCACACAGAAAAATTCGTTTACTCCAAGCCACTGTCATAAAAAGGAAGCACTTTATTATTATTCAATTACAATCTTTGAATTAGTTCCCCTACTAGCTGAGAATATCTGCTAATGCATAGGATATCAGCTGCCACATTCTGCTTCATGGTCAAGGCTGACGACCTACAATGCAGTCAGTCTAATGTCTTTTGGCTGTTTGTGCGTGTCACGTGGTGGTGGACTGGATGACAGGAATTTTGGCAGGAATTAGAAAACAGAACTGGGTTGATGAACTGTGCCTGATCAGCCCACCTACTGCCCATCCTGGTTGTCTTCTGCGACCCAGAAGAGCGTTGATGCCATGCTGAAATGTTGGCATTGTGAAAGATTTTGTTGATTTTGCCTGAGTAGAAAGATCAGATATAAAATAGGAAGTAAGAAATTTGTCACAGGAAAGGAAGAGGGTTGTCCTGTGCACAGGGAGTCCTCACTCAGGTGAGAGCCAAACTGGTGGCAACAGTGAGAGAGGAGGCATGGGAGCAAATGTTACTTTTGGCATGGGACCAAATATGTAATACAATCACATAGAGAACTTACATGTGAATAGAATATAGAACAGTTAGACGGGGAAAAATACAATCCTGGCAACAGGAGAAAAAGTGAGCACGGCAGGATTAAGTAATGCTTAAAAGAAAGACAAAACCTTTAGAGCCCATGGCATGGGAGTAAGCATCAAGTGGGGGACAATGGTTTTTGAAAGTGTTTTTCCCATTGATGCAGGTATGTACTCAAAACTTCCTGGCCAGGTTGAAATGACCGAGTTATGTCTATCAGAGGAGTCTGGAAAAGTGTGGAGCCCTCAGAAGGTTGTATCTATCCTTTTATCACTCTTGTGCACACACAGCATGATTGAGGGCTAGGACTGTAGTCTTGTGCCCAGGATTTTTTTAACCCTGAATGGATGTGAAATCTATTGTTGTGCTGTCACCAAATGGAGATGTGGTGCCTTCCTGGCCTGACAATCTGGGTCATCCCTGGGGTGATTTATTATCACCTATATAGTCACCTACTCTAGGGCCTGAGGTCTGGAGCACAGCAACATTAACATCAGCAAATGTAGATTTGGCATGCAAACAGACCTGCCCTGACTGCTGAGAGGCAAGAATTCAGGCACATAAATAGGAGTGCATGAACTTATGATCTGAATTTATTCCCACTGAGCAGGTAATCTTATCAGGAAAAAGATCTGAATGGTTAATATAAAATGTGTAATGGAAAGACTCAAGATACATATAGAGGTTTAAATGAGGCTGGAAGAAAAAAGCTTTTTTGTACTTTAAGGCAACTCTTAAACTATCTGTTTGGTGGATATGTAGGAGGCCTGCACTAGCAGGGCTGTATCTGTTTTGAGACAATATGTAGAAATGTCTGGCTAGTGTCTACATTGTGTATAAACATAGTGACCGTAAAAATAATATATTTCAGATTAAGAGAGCAAATGTAAAGGAATATAGCTCTCAAAAGTACAAAATACTTCAAAGCATCCTACCTGGGAAGGACTAGCATGACAATATAAACTGAGGCATAATTACCATGTTTTCCTGTAACTTAGATCCACAGAGAAACATCTTATAAAATTGAACAAATACTATACTAATAAATAAAGCTACTGTTAGTACCTTGCAATAATTAAGAATTTTGCAATTGAGTAAGTAACAGAAAGAATTGTAAAGCATGATAGACGGTTATTGGTTATACAACCATTTGAAAGTATATTTCCCTCGCTATATTGAAATAATTATTTTTTGTTTGATATTAAATTGATTTAGATTAGGTTTTTAATTAGCACTGAGACAAGAGCATACATAAGAAATAAGTCATGCTGCTCATAGATTTCTGTCAGACTGATAAAATGCATTATATGTTGCATATATTAACATGAATATTCATGAAAGTATCTCCTTGATGTAGATTAACAGTGACGCTGACAAAAAGAATGGCATAAATGTAATTTTAAAATGTCTTGAAGTGGTTTTAAGATTATTTTTCAAATGATAGTGCCCTTATTTGACTTTCCCTTGAAGTGTGATTTAATGAGCCACTGCCTGACAGCCGATTTCTGCTGTTTTATCTGAGATGTGCTACCAGGTTGTCAGCAGTCTGCTAGTTGGTGCTGCTGGTGAATAGTTTCTACTAGGTAATAGAGCAGAATGTAAAGGAAGTGGATAGGCATTAGCCCTGCTATATTGTATTTGTGTATACAGAAAAATGAAATACAGTTATAAAATTTTATCAGTAGGTCTGGAATGGTAATCTTCCAGTGTTTATGAATGGCCATATGTACTTATTCTTTATGTTGGTTGTGATATTAAAACAATAATTTTGATGATCATACCTTTAGTAATTATAATAAGTCTGTGTTTTAAATGTAAGGCTTGTTGTTTTACTTTTACCTTTGATAAATAATAAAATGTCGAGCTTCACTTGGAGACAGCAGTCTTCCATTCTCTTTTTCCAGTGTTACTGTATATGGTGCTTATTTCCACTATTGCAAAGACATAGAAGAGCTGAGTTCAAGGCTATTGCATTTTTTTCATTCTTAGAAAATATGTCACTGTTTCAGGTCATTCAGCAGAGTGATTTTCGGCAATTCCATACTTCAAAGCAAAAAAATCTCATAGCAGACTGAGTTTTTATTACTGGTTATTATACAGCGGTTTTGAGGGTATAAAAAGTTAGAATAAACCTTGCTGAGAAAAGGTTATCAAAGGCCAGATGAGAAAGTCTTGCTGGGTTATACACATGATCCATTTGGACAGGCATTCTGTTTCTGGAGACAGTAGGACATGTGTTTTAGGGTGAGTGCGAGCCTTGATTTCTACCTGCAGTCCGTGCCCCTGGCGCTCTCTCAACATCTCTAGTCACCATATTAAGGGTATTTAGAAGAAATATTCCTGCCTCTTCCACCAGCATCTCTTAATGGACCTGTGGTCCATACATATGCATTCTCCCTCTTTGAACTGGCTGACACTGTCTACCTCCCTGACCATCTGCAAATTCCACATATTCTACCCCTGTGTAAAACAAACCAAAACAAAACCAAAAAACCAAACCAAAACAAAAAATCCCAATAAAACAAACCAACCAAACAAAAAACACAAAAAACACCCCTCACAAAAACCAAACCCCAAATAATCTACTTTCTTCCATAAGTTCTTAACTGATCTCCCAGTTTCACTGGGTGTCCTTATTTGAGGTTTGTGAGATTGGGTAATAGTTTTGCATTCAGCTTACCCGCTGCCTTTATGATTTTGTAAATTTTGATCTTATTGATGTTGGATGGACAAATTATAGTATTTTCCAAAGAACAGCATAAACAAAATAAGCATGGAGGTATCATGTTTCCTCCCCTTTTACAACATAGATACGGTAATTTGAAATTTCTGTGGTGCAAAATTCAGAGATACTCTGAAGACTCCATATAGTTTATATGTTGGAGACTTATGGCTAAAATTTCACAACCGAATCAAGTGGCTAAAATTTAATCTTTTGAAAAATATGTATGATCAGGAGATGTTTAATTCTCTATTAAGGCAATAAACAATATCAAAGAAAACTGGTGTCTTTGATACTTTTGAATAAATTGATTCATTCTTTCCATTTGGATAAGTATTCTTTTTTATAGTTTTGAAGACATGTCCAAGAACCTCCAAATGTATGATGACAAGAAATTGTATTTAACCTTCAGTAAGATTCTGCCTATGGTGGTCTTTAATGGGAGCTGTCCCCGCTTCCTCACAATGTTTTTCTGTAACAGCAGTTCTTGTCTTTTGAAAATTGTGTCTGTTTGAGTCTCTTGAATTTAAGTTAAACATTAGTTTAAAATGTCAACAAGTTTCTTCTGACAAAAAGCAAGAAGGATTGAGTTCTTGATTTACAGAACAGAAATGTAGTTATGATATAAGAAAAAAAAATCATCCTCAGTTGCTCACTTGATTTAGGCAGCCTGCAGGACTCTCAGTTTAGCTCTCAACAGTCTAAAGAGTTCTTACCTTAAAGAAGTTTCCTCTTTTTCCTTCTTGCCTTTCCCATTTCCTTTTCCTCTCCCCTGCCCTTCTCCCCATTTCCTCTCTCCTTTCCCTCTCCATCTCTCTCTCTCCCTTCTTTCCTGTTCTTTCTGTTACGTCTCTAACCATCTTTTGTTGTTGTTATTAAGAGGAATGAGGATTCTGGATTAAACTTGCATTCTTCCCTTTTGAACCCTTAGAATTAAAATGCAAATGGAGGAAGAGATATCTCTTCCCTGGGAGCTGATTTCTTCTCTTCCTCTAGACACCTTCCTTTTCTATTATGTTCCTGGCATTTCAGAGTTTTTTATTTGCCTGTTAATTTTGTGATTTGTCTGGGGATACTTGACATTAAATAATAAATTATTGTCCATTTATCTCTAACAGTTTTATAGATTGTTTCACTGCAGAATTCATCCTGAACCTAGTTGTAACAAACATAGAATTAACTACTGACATTTGTAAAGAATTTTTTCATTTCTGTAGCTGAGAACTTATTTGCAGATATGGCCTCTCCTAGAGAACTGAGTACAGCAGTTGTGATGTCTATTTTAAAATATTCTCCATAAAACTTAAAAATGTATTACTCAACACAGAGTGTTTACTAAAATACCTGTAGTATTCTCCCTCTGTTTCAGAACATAGCATGAGATGCTTAGTTGCCAATTTTAATGGGAAATCCATAAAACATCAGAGACAGATATAAGATTTCAGACATGTCAAATATTTTGTGTTATGAAAAGTCTGTTTCTAAAAGATAGATATTAAAATCACAAAAGATTTTGCTTAATTTGCCTATAACAGAATGTGTTCAGATCAGTGAGATAAAGGACTTGGAAGAAAAACACTGTTCATCAGGAAAAAGTTGCATTCTCTGGGTGAAACTGGTACACTGGTACTCAGTCTTTGTGTACTAGAAGTATGTTCTAGTACTCTATGTTGCCAAAGTAAAGGGGCAGAGCAATTGTCTTTGTCTGTCTTTGTGGATTGCCAGGCATACCATGACCTCTGCAGTCTGTACTTTGGCAACAAGAAGACTCTGGGCTCCATTCCACACTTGCTGACCAGCACAGTTGAGCAGCAACTAGTTTAGTTTGTTACTAGGATGGGCCAGCAACAGGCTGAGATTATCTCTTCTCCACCCATTTTCAAGAAAGGTGATGCTGCATTTCAAAACACCTTATTCTAGAGAGGCTAGCTCTTTGGGTTCAGGGTTGTTCGGCCTGTCTTTTCACACATCATTCCACAAGCACCATCAACACCAGCCATGAAGGAAAAGAACAACATTTGTGAAAAACTGATTTCACTTCACTTTCATCTTAGAAGAGCTAGCAATATTGAAGGATTTGGCAAGGGTCATTGTCTATCTGGGTGTACTACACAACCCAGTTTGTAGTGCCCAGTCTCTTGAGTTGAATGTTTTCATAAAGTATTTGAGAATTAAATGTGAACACATTGTGAATTATGTATTTTAAATGCATTTCACAAATTATAGCTGCAAAGCCTAAAGATAAATCTATATGAAACATTGATTTCCTCAGAACACAATCCCTTCATCCCTGGATTTAATTCCTGTCTATTCTGCTAGTGCTCATCAAGTCTGCCTACAGCTATGCAAGCAGTTAATTAGATAGATTTCACCCAGACATATGCTCTTGCACATACTAGGATTTTTCCTCCTTTAGTGATAACAATAAACAGAAAAAGAAGTTCTGCAGACAGGAATGGAAGTCTTTATCTGACCGACAGTACGTAACCCTGGTCTCAAAGTACATGACATCTAGGTGTCAGGTGCTGATAGGTGCAGAATTGTGGTCTTCATAACTGAAGTATTTTCTCCGTTGGTCAAAAATGGAAGATTTACCATTTAGTTTAACATCTTGTTCCACCTTCAGAGTCTTGGCTTCAAATCTGCTGCTTATTGTCTGCACAGGCAGCTGACACCCATCTACTGCACTAAGGCTTGGCAATGTTTCTGAAAAACTCACATTGCATTTTCATATCTCTGATCCCTCAGTCATGAGTGAGGCAACATTTGAATGAATTTGTTAATGAGATTTTTAACTGATATCTCTCCATACAGAGCAATATTTCACAGTTGCAAGTGCTGTGATGAACAGGCTATGATGACTAACAGTAGCATATCTCAGTCACTATTCAGAATTTATACCTATGAGGCCAAGAGCTGTATTTTCAAAACAGTGAGTTTGACTTTGATCACAGAATCACAGAATATTAGGTATTGGAAGGGACCTCGAAAGATCATCTAGTCCAATCACCCTGCCAGAGCAGGAACACCTAGATGAGGTTACATATGAAGGCGTCCAGGCAGGTTCTGAATGTCTCCAGAGAAGGAGATTCCACAACTTCCCTGGGCTGTTCCAGTGTTCCGACACCCTCAGCGTGAAGAAGTTTCTTCTCAAATTTAAGTGGAACCTCCTGTGTTCCAGTTTATACCCATCGCCCCTTGTCCTGTAGTTGGTTGTCACTGAGAAGAGCCTGGCTCCATCCTCGTGACACTCACCCTTTACATATTTATAAACATTAATGAGGTCACCCCTCAGTCTCCTCTTCTCCAAGCTAAAGAGACCCAGCTCCCTCAGCCTTTCCTCATAAGGGAGATGCTTCACTCCCTTCATCATCTTTGTTGCCCTACGCTGGACTCTCTCCAGCAGTTCCCTATCCTTCTTGAACTGAGGGGCCCAGAGCTGGACACAATATTCCAGATGTGGTCTCACCAGGGCAGAGTAGAGTGGGGATGTATGCTTAGTAGAGGATGTATGTCAGTAGAGGAGAGCATGTATGCTTAGTTCACAATCAGTTTATTTTATTCCCTGAGAATAAATAAAGCTTTGTGCATATGATAATTAAGCTTTTAATGAGGCATATTTATACTGCAGCAAGAGTTGCTATCATTTATGGTTCTTTTTAGTGATTTTGTGTATATATTCAATAGATAATTAAATATATTAATAATATATGCATGTATGTTCTCTATGTTAACTGCAGTAAATTCAGCTTTTTTGGAAAACAATTGTTATGCAAATACTGAAAATATAATAATAAAGGGTCACTGGCAATGTAGGTAGAAATTGTGATCTACTTTACCTTGTTATAATGACACAGTGAGAAAATCTACTGAAATGTATACCTCTGCTTTTTAGAGAGACCAAGTGCCTGGAGGTCCTGTTGATTCCTACTAGGGGGGATATTCAGCACTCCAAAAAACTTGGCTCTAAGTGTCTGCCACAGATATCTTTAAAGTAGCCATTGCCTGTTTGGCAAGAATTTAAATATGATAAAAGTATTGGCCATCAGCCCAGTAGATCCCAGAAAAAAACCAATTTGTTATATATTGTCATCCTATGATTCTGCAGGAACTGTTAATGAATAAACACTACTCCTTCAAGACCTCTACTGTTATTACTGATGATGCTGTTGGACAAATGTGTTTTAGTATGATAAGGAGCTGTGTAAATTGCAGATCTCTTCTGAAACAAGAGGTGTTTAGTTTCTCCCATTCTCAATTTTGTTTCCTTCCATGCTGCTGGCCTAGTCCAATTAAAAAATATGGACATGAAAATAATTAAGTTAAGCTATCTGAAACCTTTGATCAGAATATATTAAGATGATGTCAATGTAAGTATTTGTTGTGTCTGATTTGAAGACCATTAAAATCTGTCACATATTTCTGGGTCACATATACAAGGTATACTGCCTTGAACTAGATTATGTTACCCTTGCTTCAGTTGAAAGGAAATTTTGGATTTCCTATTAGAAGAATATTGACAGGGGAAAACCTTTAGTCTCACATATCTCCACTAATGGCTATAAATACAAACATAAGGCAAGACATTACAGCTAAGCTAATTATAACTCATTAAATTGCAAGGCAGGAGGGTGAACTTTCAAAAAGACATGGAAAACAGGGATGATTGCAACACACTGTGGAAGAGGCTCATTGCCTTGCGTGTTTGGGCTTTTGTTACAGAGATTTTTTTCAATGTTTCCCATCATTCTCTTCTGTGGCTGCCAGACTGGTAAGTACTCAAGTTTTCCACTGGAAAGTATATTGGGACAGCATAGCCCTGTAGTATGATGTCAGCTGCCTGGATCATGAGGTACAACTTTTTCAGTAGCTAGAGAGTGCAGTCTGCATTTTGAATTGTACACAAATGATAGGTGGTTTTGGCCTACTTTTACTTTCACCTTCTCCTGCCTCTGATGTTACCCATGTAGGACACCATCCAAGTCTTCATGCTTTGACATTTGGAATTTTAGTTCTGATTTCTTTTGAAGAAGGTTGGCTAGGGAGTGTTCCCTAATTGCAGTCTAGTTTTTCTGGTTACAAGACGGAAAGTGAAATGTTGTCTAACACTAGAGCACATAGCATTACTTTCTTGTTGAATGTCACTAGCTTGATTTTGACTCCAAGATGAAGCTCAGATCTACTGTTTTCTGCCACCTTTAAGAATAGCTGTCTGCATAGGAAGATACCTGTACAGGTATATAGGTATAGCAATATGTACAGCAACTGCATTGGCTCTTTACCTTAATGCATTTAATATAAAATTCTACAGGGGGCAAGAAAAGCTTTCTGGTGACATGACAGATGTAGAAACCCTTTAACATTTCAGGCCTCGTTCTGTTTCTTGTTTATAAGGGATTAATCTTGTGCTTCACCCTCAAGGAGAGAGACACACAACACAAACTCCTTCATTTGAGAAGGACTCAAGGGAATGAGGCATCACCAGACATAATCTGTAGATGTGAGATATTGCAGTTAAGTGTTTCCTGATGATCACTGCTGGCAATGCAGGCCACAAAAAAATGAAGTCTCAGTGTACACAGACATGGTTTAAAGATATGAATGAGTGGAATAATACTGCTCTGAAGAGCAGGCCATATGCTTTTACCAGGCTTGTTGATAATGGCTTGCTGAAAAAATGGTTCATTCTGCAGCACGTAGCCTGCTGTCATCTTCATGTATTCATACTGACACTCCAAGGTCATCTAGAAGCTGAAATAAGAATTCAAACATTTATTCAGTGAGACACTATTTAAGTGAGCTAACCTATTTAAGTTAAATAGGTTGCAGTTTTAATGGCTATCTTTCCTTGCTGTACAGAGGAAAGTTTGAAGACACTTTCTAGGTTACCAGTTTCTTCAGGTTTTAGTGGTATCCACCATTATACAATGCTGTCAGTGTGTCTCAAGCAAGGAGAATCTGTCAAAACAGAATGTTGCTCTCACCCATCATTGCCTGAAACAATTAAACATGTCTTCGCTATTCATACAATAATTGTAATCTCTTATTCGCTCACTTTATATTCCTGTCAGTCTTGCTCCCCTAGTCCACATGAAGCAGCAGCTTTGCTAAAGGACTTAGATTTTGCAGCTTGGCCTACCCCGCCACTTTCTTGGATGTCTTTGATGACTAATTGTTAGAAGTTACGGTGATGTTATTTATTCTAACAAGGAATGTAGTGAAGATAATGAGTAACAGGATATCTATAATGAGGATTAGAAGGCCAAAAGGATTTAAAACAATGGACATATATCCTTGAATGTCAGCATCCTTATCTAAACTAATTTGATAAGTCAGCAAAGTTCCACAAATTGGTGTCCTGAAAGTGAACGAACTAATTATAAGATGAAAATTACACCTCTACTCTGGAAGTCACCCACCGCCCAAAGAAGACCCCTGCCCACTGAACATGCACAATGAATTCTTAAGACTTTAAATGAAGGCAAGAAGACTTAGCCAATTAACACCTAGGTAGGAATGCATATATGTTAGAAAGGAGGGGTTAAGTACAGATCAATGTATAACTAACTGAAGTCTTGGAAACTGAGGTGTGCTGTTTTAGCGGATTACTGCCTAGCACCTCTTTCTGCACAGAATTGTAACTAAACAAATATCTCAACTCTCTGTGTAGAGAGAGTGTTCACTGCGTGAACAACCCATTTTTGGGACAACATCTTCACTGGCTTTGTACTTGTACTGTGTTTCCCTGTACTCCACAAATTCTCCGTTTACTTTTGTTTTGCTTCTCTTCCCTGGTCTGTTTCAGCTCGTATTGCTCCTTCTGTTTTTCTGCCCACCCTTGTCTCTCTGTAGTCTCTGGCTGGTACTTTCTCTCATGCAGTCTCTTTGCGCTGGATAGGTCCCTGTATCTGCCACATGTCCTAATCATCACCAAACCCCTTAAAAATATTTCCTCCAAGGAACTGTTCTGGTCTATTTGCCTCACCTTTAGTCTTGGTTTGTTTGGGTGCCTGTCCTCTCCCGTTTGAGGTTTGTTGTATGCTGAGACAACCTATGGCACAGAAAACACATTAATCTGTGTTTGTGAATAATCTGCATGTTGCTGAAGGTGGTGGCGATGTCATGGTGCCTTTTATGCCCTTGATCCACCAAAGATACAAAGCTATTATAGCTCCACTCAATATTTCATGCATTTAATTCTGACAGTTCAGTCAGTTGGCCAACGCAGCAGCTGCAACATACATATTTGTAGCACTCCTTTCATCGTCACCAGTGGCTATTTGATTAAAAAGAGATCAGAGAGGAATATGTTGATCTAAACCAATTAAACTGTTAAAGAAAGTCCACTAATGATTGCTTCCTCCTCACACTTTCTTGCTTGCTCTCACAGCACACAGGGCCAGAACAGTTTGTTGTTCCCATACTGGGACACTAAGGGCAGAGGTGGTGGAGGTGCTGCTGGGGCCAGAAGGCTGAAAGCTTGAAGCTGACTTGTTGAAAGACTTCTTACTGCATCTGCCAGATACCTTTACTTTTTTGCATACCCCCTAGCAAATCCTTTGTACCTTTTGAAGCTGACTTACCATTGTTTGCCCTAATGGTGATGAAGCCTATGCTTAGATTTTATTCTCAAAGCTGTATGTGAGGTTCTCTGTACACAGTATGTGTTCAGACAGCATATAATCCCTTTGAGACTGGCACCCTAGAACTGTTCAATTTGTGGAAACTGTCATGCTTTTTCTTTTTATAATGTAGCTGAGTTTAGCTGCTTTTGCTATATGAAGTTATTTATTCTTGTGCTATGGTCTAAATCCATTTACATTACTAATGCATAAGCATTTTCATGAACTGCTTGCTCTCTGCTATTCGTTATATGTGCCCCACATTTGACTTCAAATCCTTTTCACCTCTGAGGTGAATCCTTTTCTGGCACGCTTAAGAGAAAAATTTTAAATTGCTGCTGGTTAGAAACACTGGAAAAAAATCCTGTGGAGATGTTCATGCGTACTTTTATTTGTATAAGAATAAATTGTTTTAACGTGTGACTTAATGCTTTCTTATTTTAGCTTGCAGGAGAAAGAGTAATTAATAGGAGGAAAAGTAATGTGGAGGGAAAAGAACCAGCAGAAGTAATGAATCTCTTTGTATAGTTAAAACAAAAAACCATCCCAGATGCTAGTGCACGCAAAAAGTGTGATTTTTGGTGAATATCATGAGATCAGATACTGTATGACCACTATTGTGAATAGTGACCCTGAGAAAAAGCCCCCTGGAGGCATGGGCCTTCAGTAAGATTGTTTCACAGCTGATAAGTAAAATCACACTCTGTGCTCCCACCCTGAATTTGTTTAGCATGAAAGATTTTTGAAAGCCTTCAAATCTTAAATAAATGCTTAAATTATTATAAATTTTATTGGTCATGAATAGTAACAATAAATCACTTTAGGAAAGAAATTACTCCACCCATCAGCCTGTAAGTGCAGTTTAAGAGCCCTTTTAGTGGTTTAGGACACCTTTTATGGTTGGGCGAGGTGAGCACTCACATATATAAAAAGTTGCAGCATCCCTAGCAGGTCCTTCCTCATGTGAAATGCTTTAAAATTTCTTTTCGTCTGATCTTCACAAATTACAGTACATCACTTGTCACCTTCAGTGACTAACCCAAATAATTACCCTCCTTGTTTTACACTGCAATCTTACCTCCTACAAGGTAAGAGCTTTATTTTTCATTGCATTGCCATTTACAAGATGTTAAGGGCAAGCAGCAGCACACTATGAGTATGTGTGGGTATTTCTGGTGAGCTTTTGTTCTTCCACTGAGACAGCAATTCGACTGAAGCTGCAAAGGAGAAGGAAAAGAAAAGCTCTCCCTGTGCAATTCCCTCCATCAAGCTGCACATCTCTGAACTGAAATTTCTGGGTTCACTGCTCTTGTATGAATGGGGGTTTTTTGCACTCTAAGCAAACAAATGAGCACATAAACTGAAACCAAACAAATTCGTGCTTTCAATTAGGAGAGGTTTGATGTTCTATTATTACACATTTTTGTCCTCTCAACAGCTAGTATTGAGATCTTCAAACTATTCCCTTGGGGGTTTCTTAGTGGAGAGTTTCCATTCTGTTGAAAGGCTCTTTCTGGGCAGCTATCTCCAGAGAAAATCATGTCTGAGCTACTAGAGAGTAGACAACAGCACAGTCCCGTAGGGTCTAGGGTGACCTGAATAAGGTTCCAACTAAAGGTAATGACAGAAGTACAATCCTTCCAGAGTGCACATGTGCATGTATAATGTTGACTGTGAATATTTTAAATAGCCTTGGTCAAACCATGAGCAACGCAACTTATGACACTGTGAAATAAAGAATGTTTTTGACAGCAGTTTACTTTTCTCTGCACAATTAAATAAATCTGGTTACAAATAGGTCATGGTATGTCCTTATCAGTCCTTCCAAGGTTATATAACATTTACTCTTTTCACCTGTTCTCTTCTTGTATGTAGACACTCCATAATGTTGTCATGATGAATGTGACGAGATAGCTTTATATGTCCATGATTAAATTCCATATTTACTTAGACTTCCTGTTGTTCATCTCTCCTTCCTCCTGTGAACAAAAAATGGTAGAGTTTTGCCTATGCTGCATTATTATCTACAGTTCAAGCAACTCTCCCTCTTGCTTTTTCCCACTGGTCTTTTGTTGATGTGCCTTGATTACTGAACCATTCCTTTTTACTAACAAGTTTTCTTTACACTGTCTGTTGTCACTGCATGTCACTGCATGTCACTGCTCCATGACAGGTTTACTAACTGTGCTGTGTCCAGTCTTTCTTATGAAAGAATCTAATTTTAAAATTTCTAGATGCAGCATCTCAAACCTCTTTTAAAGGAGACCAACTTTCTTTTAATAGGAAATATGGTTTGCATCTGTTTATAGTGGGCTATAATCCACTGCACAGGGAAAATACATTTTGCAAACTTTCATTTTATATCAACAAGGGCTTGGAGGTCCCAGACCATTATGCCTCAGCTCAGCCTTGCACCAGCAGACTTGGTGCAAAGCCTGCATGCACAATACATCACTAGTGAGACATACTGGAGTGAGCTTGTCACCTAGAGGCCCAACCACACCACTGCACTAATCTGGCTATGCTGCTGTTGTCATTACCACTTAAAAGAATTAATTCTGCCTGCAATTGCTAACCTAAAGATATGGAAATCCTTTCAATTTTAGGTCAGTCCACTCATCTAGCAAAGATAAGAGTGACTTGCAAAACACCTAGTCAGAGAGACTGGCCTTGCAACATTAGACATTTTGAAGCCCACACAATTAGTTGAGTCTTGCTTTAACACATATCTCGAGACTGTTGGATAAAGTGTCCTTTATCTGAATGTTGCTCATTATACGCTAAAATGAATATGTAACCAATATATAAATATGTAACCAAATGGCTCTTTAGGATGTGAATGTAGTGATAAGATTTTGTGTATAATGGCTTTTACTTTTCTTGCTGACATGCTGGCTTTATTCCAGCATCCAGGCTTGCGCAGCTCTTTAATAAACAATATCTGGTCTCTGTGTGCTAAATTTGGCTCATTTGTATGCACACTGGGTAAAGAACCCTGGTTTTGGGACAACTGGGTATCCAAGCTAGCTTATCTGGCTGCTTGTCATGGCAGCATGCTGTGCAGTGTAGACCCATTGGCCCTTTTGCATGTTTAGATGGATTATACCACTTGAGCTGACAAATCACTGCTTCCTCAAAGCTGTTACCTGGCTATTCATGGTTGATAGTCAGTTTGCTTCTGTGAAGGCAACTCTGAGTAGCAATTATAGGCTATTATACTGCTGGAAAAGAATCAGCATATTGTGGTTCCTATTATGATATGCATGATAGTATATAATTTTAAAAAAACACAGCTCAGGACTCTGGCAGATAAAAATAGAAAAATAAATTACGTCATTGGTATGTGAATCTGAAAATGATGTTGTTCTGTATAAAGGTCCTTCTACAGTACAATACCTGCTTCGTTCTACTAACTGAAAAACAAGAAATGAAAAGAAAGGTTAAAAAAAATGGTAACATGACTTTTAAATTCTATTTTTTACTCTTTACCTCTGACCTGAAGTCTCTGAAGCTGGAGCTGTGCTCCTGACAGATCTCAGTAGGTGATAAAAAGCACTGAAATTTCATGTCCAAACTTGATATCAAAGTAAATTTTCTGTGAAAGTTGCGTAGCATCCTGTAACAAAGGATATGCAGCTACTATTTGGCTGTACAGTGCTGTTATCCGAATGTCAGAATATGTTTTAAAATGTCTTCAATAGTAGGTCTTATTGTTTCTAGCAAACAACCATCACCTCAGCAAATCAGCACTTGGATCTTTTCCTGTTTTGTTCTTTTTGTGTGTGTGTTTTGGTTTGCTTTTGTTTTGTTTATTTTTTCCTAAAATAGCAGGGCATTTAGATTGTCAAATATGTGAAATCTTTCATTTTCTTATAATTATCTTCAGGAGCAACTAATACTTACTACTCATCATCTTCCAGGTCATTGGCAATAAGGCCTTTTTGATCCTTGGGAAGCATTTATAGGAAGGTATTTTAGTTAGCTTGTAGTTTAATTTTAGTTTAATCTTAGAATTTTTTTTTACTAGGCAATGTGAGGAGATACTATCTGTGAGATAAACACATACTAATTTTAATTTTTTCTGTTTGCTTGTTGTCGTCTTATAGTGTTGCCACAATACAATTCTGTCTTTCATACTAGATTCTCTGTGTGTGAATAAAAGTAGATTCTGTGCTCCAAAACACATAAAATATAAATGTATTAGACAGAATAAAGTCAGTAGTATCTCTGCTTGAAAAATGGAAAAGAGAGAATGCCTTATTGACTATCTCTGAAATTTGGTTTGGTTTGAATGGAATGCTCTGTCCTCTGCTATTGCAGTCTTTCTAATATGCATCTCCATACCTTCCTTACACTCTACAGATACGAACTCTCAGCTGGTCTTTTAGATTTGATAAGTAGATTTATTCCCTAGTTTGTTGTGAGCAGGGTTCAACACCCTAGTGGGAAGCACACACATCTTGAGACGTCTGCTGTTAGGGTACCAGGAGAATGTCTTGTTCCCCTTCACACAAAATATTGCCTTTACTAAAGTTTCTCATCTTTTAGTACTACACAATAACTTTTAAGGATTTTTTTTTCATAGCCATGTAGCCAACTGTGGATTATTTGTTGCTGTGGCATCCTGGCTTGCTGGGTAATTTGTTGGCTTGCCTGGAAACTTGCATAAGAATGGGAAGCTTTTCTAATCTACAGTTGTAAAACTCTCAATCTCATTTTGTGCAATGGCGAATAAATGCAATTCATGCACTTGCTGCCATCAGTGAATTTTTTCCCTAGTGCTATACATGCTGATACATAATATTCTGTGGCTTTTTCAAGATGCCTTTTACTGACTTCCTGTGCAGTTCTTATTCAAGGATGAGCTAATGATATCCTTCAGTCCAAAGAACTCAGCCAGTAGCTTTGTCTTGGTCTGAACCTTTCCCTGCCAAAGGCTGTGTGCTGCTGGCCATGTCCTGCTTTTTGGATTTACCAAAACTGTGCCTCTAACAGTGGGTCTAACTGTTGTTCAGGTTTGTAAAGAGGAAGCCAGCTCTCCTCAGCTTTGCATAAAGTCTGCTCAGCAGTTGTCAAGGTTTGGTTTTATAGTCTGATGTTTGTTGCTTTCTACTTAGCACTTTTCCTAATGGGGTGCTGCATCAGAGAGCCTTCTGGGGCTGAGTAGAGGCTCCAGTACCCCTGGTGGTTCTCAGCAGCCTTGTCAACATCAGCTTACCTAGCTTCATAGAACTGAACCTTTCTTAAGAGCAGAAACAATGTGTCACTTTCCCTCTGATAAAAATCAGCGTGTATCCTCAGTCATTTGCAGTGAATAATAGCTCCTCTGCTCTGGCATGCTGGGTCAGCATGCAGCTCCACCCCTCCAGATTCTCACCACAAGCAGGCTGCTCATGTACCCCAGCCAGACTCTGTGACACACCATTCTTGTAAACCTCTCTGTAAGGGTTCTTTGTGCAGTGACTTTTCTGGTGCTCCTGCATATTTGTGCTTCTGTGAGGAGGAGAAAAGAGTAAGGAGAAAAGCCAAATTTCCTTACAGGAAAGTAGTTAGCCGTGCTTGCTGATCGTTGGCAGACAATACAACTTTCAATGTAAAATACAGTGTAGAAGCATGAAAGACCTGGCCTCTGTTTTGGTATGGGCCCTAGACCAAAACGCCCAGAGCCGCAGTGGTTATAATTTGGTCTTGCTGAAAGCAATTAGTTTGTTTCATATCAGTGGAGATTCCAGGACAGGCTAAGCACACTGTTTTCCCTCTATGGTGTATTGATTCATCTGGCTTTCTAGTCTGGCAAGGAGTCTGATAAAGAGGATGCCAGATCAGTACATCCACTGGTCTTTGTGCAAAAAGACTCCAGATGTGCAGCAAGAGGAATAACACTTCATTGGCAGGGAGGTGCAACCTGCAGGAAGTAGTTGCTTGTGGAGTCTTTTATGGGAAATTGCCCTTCTTCCCAACAGCTAATTTGCTTATTTCTCCTTGCATGGAGAAAAGCTTCTTAATTGCAAGAATGGTCCCATGGCAGCTGACAAATAGTAAAATAACTGGTTAATATTGAGTCTCAGTACAGTTATCTGTCATCATATTATTTTAGAATACCCACTGCTGTGGCAACTGGAGAGCACCAGGCAGTTGTTCTTGTCCCATATCAGGAAAACTTTGTATTTGCAAAATGAAGATCAAAGTAGTGGACTGAATTTATTGAATCTGCATAGTACACCTGCCAAAGTCCTGAGGACAGATACAAGTTCAGCAGCTATTATGTATCTGTGGAATTATAGCACTTTATCAGGTTTTGCATTTTATCCTTTGAAGTTATCTTTTAAAGAAAGAATATTTGGCTAAAGACTTCATAGTGTTGCTAAAAAGTTGCATGTCTTCCTGTTTCAGAATTTGGAGCAACGTCACCATTTACAGAAAAATCCCAGCCTAAATCCATAAGAATTTTTTTTCTTTAAAAAGGCAGTAATTAATTGTATATTCCTTAGTATTTACTCTAAATTAATAAATTTACTTCTCAGTAGTCACATTACAAATTTTTCTTTTTCATTCCTAAATAGGATGAGGACAAGTACATTCAAAATTTCTTGCAGAATATCCTTCTAAATGTTAGTTTCAGATAATTTTCATTAAGAAATGTAGAAACTAATTTGAACTTGAAATATTTTATAATTTTTACTGTAAAAAGTCTTATAATTTATTTTTTATTGAAATAAATCTTCTAAATTGGATTTTCAAACATTTTTTCTAATGCATGGTGGCCACAGTTTGTTGTAATGAAAACAAAACATTTCAGCTGCTGCTACATAACAGCTGTTCTCAGCAATGTAAAAATAATAAAATAATAAGTTATAAACTGTAATAATAGTTATGATATTATACATTACTACAACTGAGATAATGTACTATGATATATGATATGATATAATATGACACAATATGACAGGTCAGCTGATCGGAGCCAGCTCGGGGGTTTTTGTGGTTCCTTGGCTTGCGATTTCACGAACGGGAAGCCCCCGGCAGCCCTTGCGAGAGCGGCTCACATGGTGTGGGTGTTACCACGGTGACGGCGATCACACCCCCGCCCCTCGCCTCGAAAAAGCCTCCAAGAGGGCACGTTGCTGCCCACCAGGTGCTGGGAGGTGAGACCAGCTTGTGACGTGGATGAGTCCCACCCATACTGTGCTGCAGCAGTGGGTGGGTAGTTCCTGCAGCAGAGTGCAGAGGTTGTCACTCCTTGCTTGTTAGACCATCTCACCTATTGCCAGTGTCCCTTACTGCTGCTGACCATGGTCTCCTCCAGACAGAGAGCTTGTCACAAAAAGACTGTGGCAACTCAGACAGAGGCCCTGCCCCGAACCGTGGCTGTTCAGGTCTCTGGCTGCCAGGAGTGCCAGAGCCTGCTGCTGCCGGGGGAGGGAGGCAGCATTCCACCTGCGTGAGGTGTGAGCAGGTGCAAGATCTGCTCAGCATGGTGGTGAAACTTAAGGAGGAGGTCGCGACACTGAGGCCCATCAGGGAGTGTGAAAAGGAGATGGACTGGTGGAGTAACTCCCTGGCGTGCCAGGCAGAAAGGTCCCAGGGAGATATCCCCCAAAAGACGATGGACCCCCTGCCCTGTTGGGCAGAGGGGGAAGACCTGAGACAGCCCCCGCTCTGTTGCTGTCGGGCAGAGGTAGGGGACCAAACAGCTGAGGAGGGTTGGAAGCAAGTTCCAGTTAGGTGTCAAGGGCAACCTCACTCCCTACCTGCTTTGCTTCCCCGGGTGCCCCTCTGTAATAAGTTTGAGGCCCTGATCTTGAAGGAGGATGTGGTGCAAGGGCCACCTACAAGGTCACATAGGAAGAGGTGGTTGACTCCACACCTCAAGACTGCCTCCGATAAAAGAGAAAGAAGGGTGATTGTAGTAGGCAATTCCCTTCTGAGAGGGACGGAGGGCCCATTATGCAGAGCTGACCCTCATCATAGGGAAGTTTGTAGCCTACCCAGAGCCCGGATCAGGGATATCACCAGGGCACCGCCCAACCTGGTGCACCCAACGGACTACTACCCATTGCTGATCTTCCAGACAGGTGGGTAGGAAGCTGCATCCCGTAGTCTGAGGGGAATGAAGAAAGATTTCAAGGCTTTGGGACGGATGGTGAAAGAGTCTGGGGCTCAAGTGATTTTCTCTTCTCTCCTTCCATTTTCGGGTGATGACATGGGATGGAATAGAAGAGTTCACTCCATAAATGATTGGCTACAAGACTGGTGCCACGGGCAGGGCTTGGATTCTTTGATAACGGCTGGTTTTGTAAGACACCAGTCCAGACAGTGATACGTGGGAAAGCTTTATCTCACAGGGGCAAAAGGATGCTGGGTCAAGAATTAGCAGGGCTCATTTGGAGAGCTTTAAACTAGATTTGAAGGGGGATGGGGTTGTAGCTGGACTTGCACCAGTGGGGCAGCACTCTAGAATTGATGAAGACCAGGAGGCCTCCCATTCCCCTAGGGTGAAATCAGTGTGCTCAGCTCGCTCCCTGAAATGCCTCTACACCAATGCATGCAGCATGGGGAATAAGCAAGAGGAGTTAGAAACCTGTGTTCAGTCAGGAGATTATGATCTGGTGGCATTAACAGAGACATGGTGGGACAGCTCACATGACTGGAATGTGGTCATGGATGGCTATGTCCTTCTCAGGAAAGGGAGGCCAGCAAGGCATGGTGGTGGAGTTGCTCTTTACGTGGGAGAGCAACTACAATGTATTGAGTACTGTCCAGAGGTGGATGAGGAGCGAGTTGAGAGTCTGTGGGTGAGAATTAAGGGGCAGGCTGGCAGGGGTGATACTGTTGTGGGTGTCTATTACAGGCCACCAGATCAGGGTGAGGAAGCTGATGAGGCCTTCTACGGGCAGCTGAGAGCGGCCTCACAGTCACAGGCCCTGGTTGTCGTGAGGGATTTTAACTTCCCTGATCACTGGAAGGACTACTCGGCCAGCCAGCCTCAGTCTAGGAGGCTCTTCCAGTGCATTGACGATAACTTTCTGATGCAAATGGCAGAGGAGCTGACTAGGAGAGGTGCACTGCTGGATGTCCTCCTCACTAATAAGGAGGGTCTGGTTGAAGCAGTAAAGATTGAGGACTGCCTTCGTTGCAGCGACCATGAAATGGTGGAGTTCAGGATTTTGTGTGGCAGGAACAGAATAGCAAGCAGAATTGCAACCTTGGACTTCAGCAGGGCCAACTTTGGCCTTTTCAAACAATTGCTAGGGGAAGTCCCATCAGCAAGGCTGCTTGAAGGTAAAGGGGCCCAAGATAGTTGGTTAGCTTTCAGGGACTGCTTCTTCCAAGCTCAAGATCAGAGCATCCTGACACATAGGAAATCAAGGAAGGGAGCCAGGAGATCTGCATGGTTAAACAGAAAACTGCTGGGTAAGCTCAAGTGGAAGAGGAGAGTTTATAGATCATGGAAGGAGGGCCTGGCCACCTGGGAAGGATATAAGGCTGTTGTCAGAGGATGTAGGGAGGCAACTAGGAAAGCTAAGGCCTCCTTAGAGTTAAACATGGCAAGAGGGGTCAAGGACAACAGAAAGAACTTCTTCAAATACATGGCAGATAAAACTAACACCAGAGGCAATGTAGGCCCACTGACGAATGGGGTGGTTGCCCTGGTGACAGAGGATACAGAGAAGGCAGAGTTACTGAATGCCTTCTTTGTCTCTGTCTACTCTGCCAGAGGCTGTCCTGAGGAGCCCCGTACCCCTGAGGCCCCAGAGGAAGGCAGGACAATGGAGGAGTCTGTCTTAGTTGATGAGGACTGGGTTAGGGAGCAATTAAGCAATCTGGACATCCATAAATCCATGGGTCCAGATGGGATGCACCCGCGAATGCTGAGGGAGCTGGCTGAGGTCATTGCTAGACCACTATCCATCATCTTTGCCAAGTCTTGGAAAACGGGAGAGGTGCCTGAGGACTGGAGGAAAGCGAATGTCACTCCAGTCTTCAAAAAGGGCAAGAAGGAGGATCCAGGTAACTATAGACTAGTCAACCTCACCTCCATCCCTGGGAAAGTGATGGAACACCTTATCCTTGCTGCCATCTCAAGGCATATCAAGGATAAGAGAGTCATTAAGGGCAGTCAACATGGCTTCACCAAGGGGAAGTCATGCTTGATCAACCTCATAGCCTTTTATGAAGACATAATGAGGTGGATAGATGATGGCAGAGCAGTGGATGTGGTCTACCTTGACTTCAGTAAAGCATTTGACACAGTCTCCCACAGCATCTTTGCTGCTAAACTGAGGAAGTGTGGTCTGGACGATTGGGTAGTGAGGTGGACCATGAACTGGCTGAAGGAAAGAAGCCAGAGAGTCGTGGTCAATGGGGCAGAGTCTAGTTGGAGGCCTGTATCTAGTGGAGTGCCTCAAGGGTCACTATTGGGGCCAATACTGTTCAATATATTAATCAATAACTTGGATGAGGGAATAGAGTGCACTATCAGCAAGTTTGTCGGTGACACCAAACTGGGAGGAGTGGCTGACATGCCAGAAGGCTGTGCTGCCATCCAGCGAGACCTGGACAGGCTGGAGAGTTGGGCGGGGAAAAATTTAATGAAATATGACAAGGGCAAGTGTAGAGTCTTGCATCTGGGCAGGAACAACCGCAGGTTCCAGTGTAAGTTGGGGAATCACCTATTAGAGAGCAGTGTAGGGGAAAGGGACCTGGGGGTCCTGGTGGACAGCAGGATGACCATGAGCCAGCACTGTGCCCTTGGCCAATGGCATCTTGGAGTGTATTAGAAGGGGGGTGGTTAGTAGATTGAGAGAAGTTCTCCTCCCTCTCTACTCTGCCCTGGTGAGACCTCATCTGGAATATTGTGTCCAGTTTTGGGCCCCTCAGTTCAAGGACAGGGAACTGCTGGAGAAAGTCCAGCACGGAGTCATGAAGATGATAAGGAAGTGGAGCATCTCCCTTATGAGGAAAGGCTGAGGGAGCTGGGTCTCTTTAGTTTGGAGAAGAGGAGACTGAGGGGTGACCTCATTAATGTTTATAAATATGTAAAGGATGAGTGTCACAAGGAGGCTCTTCTCAGTGACAACCGATGATAAGACAAGGGGTAGTGGGTTCAAACTGGAACACAAGAGGTTCCGCTTAAATTTGAGAAGAAACTTCTTCTCAGTGAGGGTGACAGAACACTGGAACAGGCTGCCCAGGGAGGTCGTTGAGTCTCCTTCTCTGGAGATATTCAAAACCTGCCTGGACGCCTTCGTGTGTAGCCTCATCTAGGTGTTCCTGCTCTGGCAGGGTGATTGGACTGGATGATCTTTTGAGGTCCCTTCCAATCCCTAACATTCTGTAATTCTGTGAGATTCTGTGATCATATATCATGTGATATCATATAATATAAATAATAAGTAATAATATACAAATGAAACCAACCAAATATAATTTTCAAAACTTCTAGCTCTCCTAGAGTATTAAGAAAACACTTTATTTTTTCCTGAGTATTTTGATTAAGAGGAGATCTTCACATATATTATTAATTCTTTAGGTGAAAGCACCATTCCCCACCCCTCGCCTCCCTTCCCCAGTGAAAGTATTTCCTGGCTCTGTCAGCATGAGATTTTCTTTGTTGTGAAGTATCTGGCTTGGCTGGCATACATTGCCTTTGAGAAGATCATCTTGAATAAGAGACGTCAAATTCTACATACTGCCAAAATCCTTCCCCTTCGCTCAGATAAAATTAGCATGTCATCTTGTGAATGTGCACAATGCCAATGGAAGCAATGGGCATGAGTGTTCGCATGTCAGCAAAGTCTGGGTATTAGGCAGTCAGATTTCTCTTCTAGAATGCTGCAATGTTTCAACTTTGGCTAATGTGTATCTCATCATTGTTGTAGTTGAAAGGTGGATTAACTCCGGAAAATTCAAAAATATTTTCCACTAAAATGACTTTCCTTTTCTGATCAATGAGATTCCAGGGTGTGGGAAAAAGGAAGGGAAAAACTAACCCAAACACCTCTGTCCTTCAGAAACATACTACAAAAGGGAATGATGCACTTTGCAAAAATATTTTTGTGACCTCAAAGTATTTCCTGCTAAATAACTCAGCCCTTTGTGGAAAATTCCTTGGTGACCTTCTGCGCCTTTCCCTCTGAAGAATCTTGTATGTGTTTTCTGCTGAACAGGGCAGAAAACGAGCTCCACTGAGAGAGCAGGAAACCATCTGAATAAATTATGCTTCAAGTACATGACCCAATTTTTTCTCAGTGGAATAGCATAGTCTGCTGATGGAAGTGTTCTGGTTTCAATATAGTTATCTTTTTTCCTGGCAGTGAAAGAAAAACCTTGAACGCAGGTGTATCTAGTGATAAAGTCTTCCAATGCAAACAAATGAGCCATGGTGAGATACTGGCAATACAGTGATGGCATGGGCATGCTGATCCCTTGCTGACATGACACAACAGTGAAGCAGCATACCTCAGTTTTGCCTCCCATGTTTTATTTTGAAGGAATTGCAACAAAAATGAAAATGGGACTAAAACTTAGATTCCAAAGTGGAACTTTATTTAAAGTTTTAAATCTAAACTCCTGCGGCCTTTGGAGAAATCTGGATTTTGAGATGTTATGGCTGACTACTATTTTTTTGGTGGCAAAATTCTATACCTTTTGAAAGGAAACTATGTACATATGTTTTTTCTTTAAAAAATGATATTATCTAAGATGTGTCTAATTTCTGAAGAGATTTATTTTCTTGATTCTTCAGGAATATTTCCAACCTACCTTTTTGAGTTCCTATTGGAAGTGTTGTAAGTATAAAGATAATAGCATTCGGTTGACATTACTGGAATAACTTGAGGACTGGAAAAAGTAATATTCTACTTCATATTCTTTCAAGCAAAGAGTCTCTTTCTTAGTCCCATGGGAAGGCCAAGAAAAACTTCAGTTTCTCAGGATGGAGGCACAGTTTTCCCTGTGACCACATTTTTCCCACCGTTCTTACGACATTTTTTTCGTATGAAGATAAAGATTTAGTGGCCATTTAAATGATGCCAACTGATTTTGCACAAGAGGAAATGAGGAATTATCGCACAATTCTTCTGGTCCTTAAAATGTGGCATTTTAACATATATCTATTCTTCAAGTGAGGATGACAACAAGCACCTAGGGGTAAAAACAGCTAAGCTGCCACAGTTTCTGCAGTTTATTGCTTCAGCTGGAGACAGGATGTATCAACAGCAAATTACAACATTGTGATGCAAGACCGGTGCATCCTTGGACATTTTTGTTTAACAAAGTTAACACTGATTAACAAATACGCGTGTTTTCTGTTGATGACATAGGTACCACCAGAAGTGTTTCAAATTTTTTTAATTTCTTTTTTTTTAAATAACCAAACACTTCTGTTTATTCTTTTAGTATTGTAGACACGATCTATAAGACATGTTACAGGTTAACTGTAATATGTCTGAGAAATCTGAGAACTCTCATGCTGAGAGATTACTAAACAAGAAGTTTTCTTAAAATATCTTTTATGAACTACAGACAAAATGGTTCCAAGAAAACCATTTCTTTAGTTTGCATCCAGGCTCACTTCTAACCCATTTTGAACCCACGACTTTTTACTTTTTGTTTCAACACCTAGTTATGTATGTTCTAGTCTAGCTTGAAAGGCATGCTCTTGCTTTATGTCTCAAAGTCACAAGAGTAATCAACAGGATGCAAATTGCTCTTGCAGATATGACTCTGCAAAGTGCTAAGCACTATAGGCATGATCCTAATTTCTGATTGTATGTTTACCTTCAAACTGAGAGAAGAATGAGACCATCTATTTGACTGGTGGGACTGGATTAGGAGTATTCCGCAGACTTCACATCTGAGCTCTCAGACTGTATGCATTGTGTTGAGAAAACTGGAGGAAAAAGTAGTTCTTCGGTAAGATGTTGACATTCCAGTGTGCTTTTTGCTGAGATGCACTCTTACCCAGGAAGAGCATGGATGTGGCAATTCTGCTTGTGGCTTTGTTCTACCTTGTCAAGAAAAGCATTTAGTTTATTTATTTGGCAATAAACATTCCTGTTTAAAGATCACAGAATCACAGAATGTTAGAGATTGGAAGGGACCTCGAAAGATCATCTAGTCCAATCACCCTGCCGGAGCAGGAACACCTAGATGAAGTTACACAGGAATGCGTCCAGATGGGTTTTGGATATCTCCAGAGAAGAAGACTCCACAACCCCCCTGGGCAGCCTGTTCCAGTGTTCCGTCACCCCCACTGAGAAGAAGTTTCTTCTCATATTTAAGTGGAACCTCCTGTGTTCCAGTTTGCACCCATTGCCCTTTGTCTTATCATTGGTTGTCACCGAGAAGAGCCTGGCTCCATCCTCATGACACTCATCCTTTACATATTTATAAACATTAATGAGGTCACCCCTCAGTCTCCTCTTTTCCAAGCTAAAGAGACCGAACTCCTCAGCCTTTCCTCATAAGGGAGATGCTCCACTCCCTTCATCATCTTCGTGGCTCTAAAGATCACAAATAAGTAAGCATAAACTGCATGGTACTTAAAATAATGCATGTTGTAAGGTTACTCATGTAATAAAACTCCTACCTGTGAAAAGAATTAGAAATTACTTCCATATTTAACCATACTTGCCAACTTTAGCACATGTTATAGGTGCCAAGTTTGCCCTGCGATAACTTAAATTTTGTTTGTTTGGTTTTGTTTTGTTTTCTGTTAAACAACTGCAATTTCTCCGTTAAAAAACCTTATCCAGTGCCTTACCCTTTCCCTGCTGAAGAGATCCAAGTTGTTTTTTACTTCCACAAAAGCGTTACCCAAACCACTTTCATCTCTTCTCTCTGCACTTGATGCATAGTAATAACAATTCATCTGCCCATTTTATTATTTAATTTAATTTCATTAATTTATTTATCTATATATTTATTTATTTTTATAATGTGAAGCACATTTGTTCTCTTTCATTTGTTTGCATTTGTTCCTAGCTCTGAATTGTTACCCTGAATTGGATAACTGTTCCTTGGGAAATGTTAACAGTTATTAGTCTCAAGTAAACAGCATTTGTACTTGACCCATACATGTTTTCTCCAATGTGCAACACAGTAAGAAAAAAAAGTAATTTATACCTACTTCATTATTTGTTGTAGCAGAAATGTGAATTGCATTTCTGAACATGAAAATTTCAAAATACTAGCAGCAAATGTAGAATATGACTGTGATGACTGTTTGTTTTCAAATAGTTATATGTTTTACCTCAGAGCACAGATATTAATATATACAAATGCAAGTGTGTTAACATAGTTGAGTTTGGATGTGTGTTTTCAGAAAATTTCTTATACTAAATAACTATTATTTTTTAATTAAATCACTGAAATCACTGTAGCAAACCATTTGGACTTTTAAACATCTTTCTTTGAAATACTATTGCTTCAAGCACCTAAAACTAATGAATCTGTCTTTTAAAAAAATACAATTTTGGTGTCTGGGGGAGCAACACTTGCTCTTTAGCTTTTTATGGCATTGAAATTGGTATTTTCCAGGCTAATAATAAAAGCAAGCAAGTAGTTGAAGTTCTGGTGTGTTCAGATTATCTCAAGGTCTAAGGACTGTGACAAGAAAACAAAGTATCACAGGCTTTGTAATATAACCCCACAAGCTGGCAAATTTTTGTCTGTATTGTGGCATATTCTTTTCCTTTCTGCACTTTGCTGCAGCATTAAATTGTAAATTTTGTAGGATGAGATATTTAGTTAGCATGTGGCTTCAATAAATAAATGGAACTAACCTTTGTTCTTTTACTTGAATTAGTATTTTGGGAAGCTTGGAAAGTGAATAATCAGCTTTATTCATGGGAGGAATTATTTTAATGTTAGAGAATAATGTCAAACACTGTGTATATGACTGGCTGTAATAATCACAGATGTCTAACCCTGGTATCCCTGCTGAAGATTTATGGTGCTGTTTCTTACTGCTAACTTTGGAGGAAACGGTGTCTTTGATTCTTTCCACAAATGTGCTGTGCTGTAATGGCAAATGGTGAAATCAAAACCACTGTAAAATTAAAATTTATGTTGAAATAGAACATACAAGTACAAAAGTATTCACCCAAATCTTACAAACTTATGCTGTAAGGGTATGTAGCTGCTAGCCTTTAAGTTAGCCCAGGCTGTCCCAAATTTAAGCCACCCACTATCTAGAAGTTTAAAGGCAAACCCACATACAAAACTTCTGGATGGAAAAGCAGAAATCCTTGCAAAGGATGCATTTGCAAAAAAAAGGGATGCAGATATAAAACATCAGTGAATACAAAATATATATTGAATCCAGTGTTTTCTTTTTTGTCTGATCGGATAAATATTGATGGCAGTTCACTGCTGTAAAACAGACCTTATGCCTGGTCTAAGTAGAAGCACAAATTAAAGACTACCACAAAGAAGGAAACATTGATTTACTTTTATTTACTAATGCTTACAAAAGTTGTGAATACGTAGCAATACTAAAAATTACTTGCTGCTAGAGCATCTTTAGAGATGAACCGTAAGATATACCATGGAGTTTTTAACAGAAAACGGAAACTGAGGGGAAAAAAGTGAGCTTCTTACATCCTTGTCTCCTCAAGTGGTCTGTTCATGAAATCTTGGATTGCCTGGTGTAGGGGTAACCATTTATTAATTGAAGCTTTCAAAGCTGTAATCCACCTAGAAGAAATGAAAGACCAACAACTGACTCTGATCTAGTGTTATGCATGCATTTTTTTATTCTTTGAAACATACCTTTTATAAATGGTGTTTGTACAGCCGTGTTCCTATGCATGCTGATAGTAATTGGATTGAAGAGAGGCAGGAGATGGAGGAGTTGACTATAACTGCAACATATCTTAAGACCAGTTTCCAACATACTGAAAAGCTTTGTCCTTTGTTCATTAAATTGAAACTCAAATTCTGTAATTAATAGGCTTTAGACAAAAAAGAACTCCCACTGACAGACACAGAATTAGGCTGGATTATGACGAGGGAATTCACCCTTAGAACATGATTTCATAGGCTTGGGGTTTGGTTTTGGTTTTTTTGGGGGGTTTTTTGGGGGGTTTTTTGGTGTTGTTTGTTTGTTGGTTTGGTTTTTGGTTTTTGTTTTTTTTTTCCTTTTTTCCTTTATTTATTCTAACGGTCATTTTTGGAAGTAAACCATGCTTGGGAATGAGGAGGATATTTTTTCAATTATCTCTAATGAGAGGTACCATAGCTTTGCTTTTTAGCACAGTCACCTACACATCATTGTGATAAGCACCTTATCCAGGTTTCTTTGTGAACCGCTGCAAGCATGACAATAGAAGAACGGATGACTCACGTGCTAGCATGTTTTACTGCAGTTTGACTAAAGCTGCAATTAAAAGGAACTTGGGGGAACAGCGTTCCCGATTTCCTAAATCTAGCAAATAAAATTTAAAAAAGAAAAAAGTTTGGTTTACCTTTTGTTTTCATTTACATTCTCTGCACATAAGTAAAAAGTTTTAAATTCTTCAGATGGAGGTTTGAGTTCAATTACAGATCTCTTGGAGCCCAGAGACTGTTCACTTACAATATACCCCTGTAGGTAAAGGCCACCTGGACAGAATAAAACAGCATGCATAATGTATATTATAGATACCATTTATGAAATTACTACCAATTACAAGCATACCAACAATTCTTGCAAGGTGAATTGTCAGATGCCTTGTGCTGGGTGTTTTCACAGAGTTGTACAGAATTTACATATAAAATACTTAAAAATGTGAAATATCAGGGTTTCTTCTGAAATTTGATTTGAAAATAGTATAAAACATGATTCCTGTGCAGCAAATGATCAGCAGTATAGTTTTATTTAGCTTTTCATTAAATAAGAAGTGGCAAAGTATTTTTCCCAGCTTTTTTTTTAATTATTATTTTTTTTCTTTCCTTTGAAATCTAAAGGGTTAGGAATATCAACATTAAAAAAATTCCTAGAGTCATCATTGGTCCCTCTTGCTGCCATTAGTAACTGGAATG
Organism: Caloenas nicobarica; assembly: GCF_036013445.1. Classification (NCBI taxonomy): domain Eukaryota; kingdom Metazoa; phylum Chordata; class Aves; order Columbiformes; family Columbidae; genus Caloenas; species Caloenas nicobarica. Next base: position 41,189,523 of record NC_088284.1, on the reverse strand, counting down.
TCATTTGCAGGCCACACTAGTCAGCTATGAGAGAAAGGCATTAGACAGAATTTTGTCTTCATGACATTTTCATTTTAGCTTTTGTTTGATTGTTTGTTTGTCTTTTTCCTAGATGTCAGTTCACATTGGTAAATAGCCAAAAAGACCTGCGGAGCTTATTAACGGCAGCCGCATGTTCCTGTTATTGTCTTTGGGTCTGTATTTTTGTTTGGCCCTCACATTTAATGACAAGAGCATCAAATTAATGCCAATGCATTGAGAATGATATGGGGGAGCGAGAATCTGTAGCGAAGTTGGAAAAAACAATAGTTGCAATAACATGAAAGAAAGCACTACAGTATACAGGAATTTGTAAGTAGTAGAATATTTAAACAACAAAGTGACATTATTTAGCAATAGGAGCATAGGCCTGGGTGTCATAAACACATAATACTTCATTTTTTTCTTTCCACTAATTCATTGCTTAGTTCTGGGCAAGCCTTAGCTTCAGCTTCATGTAGAGAGGAAATCACTGATCATTTCATATGTATGGCCCTTGGTAGATCAAAAATACTACGTAAATTGTGTAGACTATAAAGTGGAACACCTCTTGCCTGATCAGGTGGCAAAGAAGCATAAACCCTAAGAAAACAGTTTTCCCTTTTCATCTGAATGCTAGCTAGTAAGCAAAAGTACAATAGCATTTTCTTTCTGATTCTTCTGACTGTGAACTTCCTTAGCACAGGGAGAGCACATTTGCACGTTCTGACCCATCCCCTGTCTCTGTTGCACCTTTTTTTTTTAAATACTGACTTTCATGGAGTTGTGCTTGCAGGCTCTCCTCAGTGCCTGAAGCTCAACTCCTCTACTTGTAATTGACCCCAGTAGCCTCACGTGTCTGTCTTCAGAGAGTGGCCAGGCACCCTCTTCTGGTACGGGAAAAGCTGCTGGATGGCAGCTTTAGCTGCAAATGAACATGGCCACACCCTGCAGCACCAGCCTCTGCTGGATCAGGGAAATTCTGCCTGTTGGATTGGTGGACCAGCTTTGCCAAGGCCATGTGAATACCTGGCAGTGGCACAGAAACTAGTCCGAGTTTATGATGTCTGTCCCTCTGAGGATGCTACCTAACACACAGGAGTTGACAGCTTTCAACACACTGCCATCAATGGGCCTGGCTCAAGCCACTGTGAAGTGCTTTGGAAGGGTGGCTCTTGTCACTGATATTTGCTCTTGAGTTATCGTGCAGAGATCCTGGCTAGCTCCATTCCAGAAGAAAAAATTCAGACCATGGGAGGAAAAGGAAAGAAGATGAAGGGAAATCAGCTGGCTATTTTAAGAAAAGAGACTGAGTCAGGTCTTCTTTCACTCACCTTCACAGAACAGAATGAGTTTGCTGATAAGAAACTCTAATTAATGGTAAAAGTTCTATTTGGAAACTATTGTGAAACATTCTGGTTAAAATTAAAATCCAGCAACTGTCCTTACCTTGGGCAGGTGTTGAGCGAAGAGTGGCATAAAAGTACAAACAGCCATCCTTCAGAATGCAGTAGTGCTGCATCCAGACGTCTTTGTTTCTGTCCAGCTGATGGAGAAGCCCCAGGCACTCTGGGTTTTTGATAGCCAAGGGTGGAAGTGTAGTGTTATGCAGTGTGACATCTACCCACACATGGTTCTGTGAAGTAAGCATATAATGAAAAGTTCTGGTAAGAAATTAAGCAGAACCTGCTAATATTAAAATACACAGGCTCTAGTCCCCTGCTAGGAAATCAGCTTTTGCTGTGAAAAATCAACACTGAAAATGCGAATAGAAAAACCTATATTTGATGGCAAATAGTGACCAACTTCTACTTTCTTCTTACAATAATAACTTATCTTTTCTGCATCTGTTTTGTTTTTCAGTATAAGTTTTGCTGGCAGAAATAACTGTATGAATAATCTTTTTTAAAAAAAGTTATCTTGCTGATTGCTTGACTTCAGCTGTCTTTACTGTGTGTAATCTGGCAAAAGAAGGTTTGCCGTGTACTCTCTGGGTTCCAGACAAAATGTGGTGCTGTCTGAGGCCAGAATACAGCACTCAGATGTGGATGGAGGCAGTACCACACACAAAATGTTTATGGATGCCTTCTCATCCTTTTCAGGAAAGCAGAGTCTTTTTCATTACTAAAACGATCCTGTTGTCATTTATAGGTGAAGAAAAACCTCAAGCCATGACAGACTGTCATTATATAGGCTATTTGTATGATAAAAGAAACCAAAAAAGAAAATAAGGAAAAAATAAACTGTTGCTTAATAAGACCAAGTTCTCTGATGAAAGATTAAAGCATTTCTTCTTTTCCTTTAAATCTGAGAGGTGTTAGGGACTCAGCCTCTATTAGTGAGTTTTGCTTATCTACAATACATATTTCAAATTCTACATCAACCAGTTATTTGAAATCCATGTGGACAATGTGTGCAATATCAATAGCATCCTGCTTGTTTCCACAGGGGTTTCCTTTGGCATTTATTTTGACAAGGTAGTGATGGAAAAAAGACCTGGCACAATACAGCTAGCTGTATTATTTGTTATGAATGGGAAACCTGCTGAGCCTTATTGAAGCAAAGTGCAGAAGAGGACTTCAGTAATACCATGGGTATTCATGAAGTAGTTATCCTTGTAGATTCATTAGGACAATATAGTGTCAGTACATGGTCTGTTATATCGTTGTCTTGTAAGCACCTCTGTAACAGGCTAGCCATTGCAAAAAGACAGAATAGCAGATGAAAAAGAAGGAAAATACAAGCTTTTTTCTGTTCAACTGAATGGAAAGTCTAGGTAGAAGGAAGGAACAAATATAGTGTTCATTAAGAACAGAGCTTAGGCAATGAAAGTGACATAAAATCAAACATTTCTTTCAGAAAAGGACATTGTTTGCTCAAAAACAAAACTGGAAAAGATAAAGTAGTAGCACAAAAAGAAGCCAACTTACTCTCTTCTTAATGGGTGAATGCATGAGAGATCTTTCTGTATATATAATGTTGGAACTTTTATACAGCATCAATGTGTTTTCTTTTGTGTATGTGTGCCTTTTTCCTCCTTTTTGGCTCAGGTTATTTTTTGTGTGTTTTGGCCAGGGTGCACATTTTAAATAGCTTGATTTATTTTTGTTTTGCTGTTGTCAAGTATGTGTAACGGCCTCTTGGGAGCACAGGCAACCAGAAGTGCAGTGAACAGGGCCAGCAAACAGGGTTAGTGCAGCAGTTTGCATGGAAGGGTGAGCAGGAATGGTGAGGAATCTCTGTCAGCTCAAGAGATTAGTTCAGTTAGTGGTTATCACCCTTGCAGGAGAATCCTGAGTATGGTATCCACCCGGGGCAAAAGCAAAGGTAAGGCCCATGCTCTTGCCATGAAAAAGGCAGCAACCCAGACTGAGCTGCCATGGAAACATGCAGCCGTCCAGACCTCAGGCTGCAGGGAATGCCAGAGCATCTCACTGGTATGGGATGGCAGGAGAGATAACAGTTGCATGAGGTGTGAACAAGTGGATGACCTGCTCAGCCTGATGGTAGAGCTGAAGGAGGAGGTAGAAAGGTTGAGAAGTATCAGGGAGTCAGAGAAGGAAATAGACTGGTGGGATTAAGCTGTGGCCTCCCTGAGACATGAAATGCCACCACAAAGAAACCAAGAACAAGAGAGTCCTGTACCCTACTCCTGCCTGATCAAGGGTAGTAGATCAAGGGAAAGGGGTGAATGGAAACAAGTCCATACCTGAGATGGCAGGTGAAGCCCCCCCTTGCCCACCCTACCATCCCAGGTGCCGCTGTACAGCAGATATGAGGCTCTGGATGTGGAAGGCCAGCCAATGACTGATGAAAACAAAGGTCCATCTACACTGCAGGTGTTCACATGATCAGAAAGGCCTACCCCCCATATTACAACCACCTCCACAAGGAAGAAAAGAAGTGATATAGTTGTAGGTGTCTCCCTTCTGGAGGGTACAGAGCGTTCAATATACCGGACAGACCTTCCTCTTAGAGAGGTCTGCTGACTTCCTAGGGCCAGGGTTAAGGACATCACCAGGAAACTTCCTAGCCTGGTACAGCCCTCATTCCTATTCTTCCATGTGCGTGGTGATGAAGCTGCAACCCATAGTCCAAGGGAGTTTAAAAGACACTTCAGGGCCTTGGGATGGTTGTTGAGGGAATCAGGAGCACTCCTCTCTCCTTCCAGTTGCGGGCAGTGACATCAGAAGAAGCAGATGAGTACAGCCTATTAATACATGGCTCTGTGATTGGTGTCACTGCCACAATTTTGGCTTTTTTGATAACAGGGTGGCCTACACGGCACAGGGTTTGCTGGTGTCAGATGGAGTTCACCTTTCTCATAGGGGGAAGAGGGTCTTTGCACATCAGCTAGCCGGGCTCATTGATAGGGCTTTAAACTAGACATAATGTGGGAGAGGGATGATATCAGGCTCACCTGTGATATGCTGTGGGTTGAGACACCAAGCATAGAGGGGTGAGATGAAGCAGACTTTAAATTGACGAGCTCAGGGGGTGGGGTCCCAAGTGGCCATGGTCATGCCATCACATTCAACTGGGGAACAAGCCAGGCCAACCAGAGCAACAACAAATACTCCTTAGCTGCCTCCCAAGATAAGAACCACCTCAAGGATACATATGGCTGCAGTGGATCCTTCTGTACCCCTCAGAAGAAACCCACATCCTTGAGTACTTCTCTGAAGTGTCTATACACCAACACATGTAGCATGGGGAATAAGCAAGAAGAATTAGAGATCTATGTGTGGTCGCAGGGCCGTGATCTCGTTGCTATTACGGATATGTGGTGGGACAGCTCACATGACTGGAACGTAGTCATGGAAAGTTATGTACTGCTTAGGAAAGACAGGCCAGCAAGGCGAGGTAGAGGAGTTGCACTTTATGTGAGAGAACAACTTGAATGTATTGAACTCTGCTTAGGGCGGGATGAAGAACCAATTGAGTCCTTATGGGTAAAAATTAATAGACAAGCTAACAAAGGGGACGCTGTTGTGGGTGTTTACTACAGGCCACCTGATCAGGAAGAGGAAGTTGATCAGGACTTCTACAGACAACTAGAAGCAACCTCGCAATCACACACTCTGGTTCTCATGGGAGACTTCAGTCCCTAGAGGTAGGAGAGAAAGTCTAGCAAAAGGAAGACTTGCCCTTGATTGAGGAGGATGAGGTTAGAGATCACTTAGGCAAACTAGACATCCACAAATCCATGGGCCCTGATGGGATGCACCCAGGAGTGCTGAGGGATTTGGCAGATGTTATTGTCAAGCCACTCTCATCTTTGAAAGGTCATGGAGAACAGGAGAAGTGCCTGAGGACTGGAAGAAAGCCAATGTCCCTCCTATCTTCAAAAAGGGCAAGAGGGATGACCCAGGAAACTACAGGCCAGTCAGCCTCACCTCCATCCCTGGAAAGGTGATGGAACAACTCATTCTGGACACCATCTGCAAGCATGCGAAGGAAAAGAAGGTTATCAGGAGTAGTCAGTATGGATTCACCGAGGGGAAATCATGTTTGACCAACCTGATAACCTTCTCTTAAGTTATGACTGGCTGGGTAGATGAGAGGAGAGCAGCTGATGTTGCCTAGCTGGACTTCAGCAAGGTTTTTGACACAGTCTCCCGTGACAACCATCAGGAATTGCAGGTTGGATGAGTGCAGAGTGAGATGGATTATGAACTGGCCAGATGGCAGAGCTCAGAGGGTTGTGATCAATGGTGCCGAGTTTGGCTGAAGACCTGTAGTTAGAGGGGTACCGCAGGGGTCAGTATTAGGTCCAGTCCTATTTAACCTGTTCATCAATGACCTGGATGATGAGACTGTGTGTACCTTCAGCAAGTTTGCTGATAATAACAAAATGGGAGGAAGGGTTGATACAGCAGAAGGCTGTGCTGCAATTCAGCGAGACCTGGACAGGCTGGAGGACTGGACAGAGAAGATCTTGACGAAATTCAACAAGGGCAAGTGTAGGGTCCTGCACCTGGGGAGGAATAACCCCAGGCACCAGTACAGGTTAGAGGCTGACCTGCTGGAAAGCAGAGTGCAGAGAGGCACCTCAGAGTTCTGGTTCACAACAGGCTGACCATGAGTCAGCAGTGTGCCCTTGTGGCCAAGAAGCCCAACTGAATCCTGGGGTGCATTAGGAAAAGTGTGACCAGCAGGTTGAGGGAGGTTATCCTGCCCCTCTACTCTGCCCTGGTGAGGCCCCATCTAGAGTACTATGTCTAGTCCCGGGCTCCCCAGTTTAAGAAGGACAAGGAACTACTGAAGGGAGTCCAGCGGCTGGCTACGAAGATGATTAGGGCTCTGGAGCATCTTTCTTATGAGGAGAGACTGAGAGAGATGGCTCTGTTCAGCCTGGAGAAGAGAAGGCTGAGAGAGTATCTTACCGATGTTTATAAATATCTCAAGGGTGGATATCAAAAGAGGATGGGACCAGACTCTTTTCAGTGGTGCCTAAAGATAGGATGAGGGGTAATGGGCACAGATTGAAGCACAGGAGGTTCCATCTAAACATGAGGAGAAACTTCTTTACTTTGAGGGTCACAGAGAACTGGAACAGACTGCCCAGAGAGGTTGTGGAGTCTCCTTCTCTGGAGACATTCAAAACCTTCCTGGACGCATTCCTATGTGATCTGCTCTAGGTGAACCTACTTTAACAGGTGGGTTGGACTAGATGATCTTGAGAGGGCCCTTTCAACTCTGACCATCCTGTGATTCTGTGAGTCTGTGATTCTGTGAGACCTGTGTATTCCTTTAAGAAACACTGTCAGGGAGACTATACTTGGAAACAAACTTGGTTTTGCACTTAAAATCTCATCTAAAAGCTGAAGCCTAAAGAAGTATATGTTTGATCAACTTTATTTCAGTGGAAAAGGAATTAAAGTAACAAAGTAACAATAAACACCTTTCACTGTTTGCAAACTCATCACTAAAGCACACTGCTGAAGGAGTCATTCATGTGCCCTGGGTGGAGAGAAGGAGGAAAGTAATTATTTTTTTCTTTTGTTTGCAATTGCATTAATGCAGGTTATAATTTGTACCCTGCAGCTTCCTTATTTTTTTATTGACGATTTTATTTCATCTTCAAAAAAAGATAAACTTTGATACTTACTCTACATTGGAGCCTCACATTCTTTCTGCTAAAAATAAAGCTGGTTCAGTAGCTAAACCTTTTTAAAAAAGATTTTACAGATCAAGAGTGTATAAAGGTGGTCTGCCTATAGAAGGAAAGAACAGGAATCATGGGGTCAGAAAAGGGCAGGCTAAAGTGGCTTTGACCCCTATGCTTCCAATCCTGGAAGTAAAAAAAAATTAGCTTTGCAGTTCCCAGTTCAGGGAACAGCCAGGGACTATTCATGCTACATTACGTTGGGCTGAAAAAGATCTCTCTGTAGCAGCTCAAGATCAAATTATGGCTATGTTTCTCCCAGCCACAGGGCCCAGCAGAGGGTATAGCTGTATAAAGGGATAGGTAAGTCAAAGTTTATCAGCTAACTTATCTGTCTTCATCTCTGAAAATACAGAAAATAAGAATGCAGCAACCCCATTTCCCCCTCAGCCCAATCACTAATATTCTGTTGGAGAAAGCAAGTAGCTTGCAACCAAGGCAGACTTGCATGTAATACCTCAGAAGATATAGTCCTTCTCTCCCCTTACTATAAACAGTATTACCTAGGGCAGAATGTGTGGTTATGAGAGTTGTCTCTCTCCTTCCTCCCCTCCCACTGCCCTCATTTTAGGTTATGCTTCTGAACCAGCTTAAAGCTGCTGATATCTGGAGAAAGCATTTTGATTCTTTCCACCATAAGGCAGCAAAGCCTATTTTTTGAGTCACAGTAATGTCTGTATGTGGCTTTTAGATTGGAACTGATTCATATCCCAGCAGCCCAGAACAAAAGTATGCAGCTTCCATGTTGCTGTCTGCACCTGGCCAGGTACAAATACACCTACTGTCTTTGAGCCTTTTGCATAATCTGCTGTACATACGTTTCTCATCTAAAAAAAGCATTACCTGATGGACAGGACGCACTGCTTTATCCATAGCCTCCAGCCACCTATAATATGACAAAAAATGAGAATAACTTAGTTTGGTAGAGCAGAATAAATGTGCTTCACTGCCTCTTTCAACTCTTGCTGACATAGACAGCATCTAAACGGATGTGCAATTTTCAGGGCACATTCAAGGCTTCAAGATAGAAAAGTAGCTGATTAAATCTAAATAAATATTGCTAACTCACAGAAAAGTAAGTCTAAAAGCTTGCTGTGTAACAGATTTTAATAGATTAAGGCAGTATTGCAGACAAGGGAATTTATATATTTTGAATACCGTTCAACATGTCAGACTAAATGATCACTCTTCTTGTGTCTTTGTTGTAATGTAGGTAAGGAATTTATGGGAAATGTAAAGAATCTCCAAAATCAAGACTACAGAATAAACCAAGCTATTTGTTGGCAAAGTTATTCTTTTTGCACTATGGATGGTATAGAATTTGGAAGTGGAAAATGCTCTGATATTACAATGGTGGGTGCTATGTTAAGTAATAAGATGTTAGAAAAGATAGGTGGATGAATTCTAAATGTCATCCTAATTCATAGCTTTATATTTTTGATAATTCACAATAAAACAAAGAGGAAAATAAGATTAGATTTCAGTACATTTTGAAATGAAAGCCTAAAATGTTGTTACTTGTGTTTTGAGTAATTTTAGTCTCTTTGTTTTGTCAGCTATAGTCTTTGGAAAATGCAAAAATAATATTTTTTAAGTCTGAGTCAAACCCAAACTCATTGCCCCTTGTCAGAAACTATATGCTTTTGTGGCATACTTGCATTTAAAATACTAGAACAATAATATGACAGAATGACAGAAATGGAAGATGGGATTGTATTTATTACTAGCACTGTTCTTTTTGGGCTGAAGATGGGATCATTCATATGGAATGACCAATAAGCAAGTTTACATCCACAGGAAGATTTACACTTCCATTTGAACATAGCAGTGGGGGAGAAGGCATAAGAATATGGGTTAAGATTTTTTTCTGGACTGTACTGGTTTTGACTGGGATAGAGCTAATTTTCTTCATAGTAGCTAGTATGGGGCTATGTTTTGGATTTGTTCTGGAATCAGTGTTTATAATACTGGGATGTTTTAGTTATTGCTGAGCAGCACTTACACAGAGTGAAGGCCTTTTCTGCTTCTCACACCACCCCACCAGTGCAGAGCCTGGGGCCACACAAGAAATTGAGGGGGGACACAGCCGGGACAGCTGACCCCAACTGACTGAAGAGATATTCTGCACCATATGATGTCATGATCGGTATATAAAGCTGGGGCAAGAAGGAAGTGGGGGATGTTCAGGATCATGGCGTTTGTCTTCCCAAGTAACAGTTAGATGTGATGGAGCCCTGCTTTCACGGAGGTGGCCGAACATCCACCTGCTGATGGGAAGAAGTAAATGAATCCTTGTTTTGCTTTGCTTGTGTGTATGGCTTTTGCTTTACCTGTTGAAGTGCTTACATCTCAATCCATGAGTTCTCTCACTTTTATTCCTCCAATTCTCTCCCCCATCCTGCTGTGGGAGGAGTAAGTGAGCATCTGTTATGGTACTTAGTTGTCAGCTGGGGTTAAACCACCACATGGAGATAAATCAAGAATTCAGGGGAATATTGATAAAAGCACGGATAATAAAGGCTTTATGAAAAAAAATCTCATTGAAAAATCTATGAAATTGAAAAATACTTTTTGAAACTTTTGCAAATGAAAATTAGAAACACCATCTTCCCATAATAGCTGACTGATTTTTTTTTCCTACTTATCAAGGCAGGCATTGTGAACAACCTCCACAAATTCATAATCCCTCTCCCCAAACCAGTATAACAAAACTGACCCTGTAAAACTGAAAAATCACTTACCTCTTCATTTCTTGGTTGGAAGTTGCACAGAAGTAGAAAATCCTGTTTCCACTTTGAGGTATGCATTTAAAAACAAATGGTTTACCCAGACTGGTGTCAACACTAATTTCTGCTCCTTCCAGCTTTGTTACTTCCAGAGGTTTGCATTTCCCTTCATTCTGCAATTAGAGTGAAAGAGTGCCAAAGTTTGTAACTAAAACAAAACTGATTCCTCTGAGATGGGGATAAACTCAGGGAATATTTGAAGGTGTAGAAGTTGGTGATAAACTCTTACACTTTTGAAACTATGCCAATCATTGTATGGTTTAATGATCAGCAGACCCAGAAACTACAGTGCAGTCACAAAAGAGAAACTAGTCAAACACGCTCCAAATTTGCATCTCTACTTTTGCTTTCTTAATGGTTTTTGGTTCATCAGAAGTCACATCTGAATGTGGAAGCCTAGCTAGGTATTTGTAAATATTCCAACTTTTGAGGGTGCAGCTGAGTGAGAGTGGGATTTTCAAAGTGCACCAAAAAACTTAGGAGCACGAGTTGCCTTACTAAGCAAGGCTGCTTGCAGTCTGGGTTTGTGTTGAAAACTTCACTTTTTATGTGCAGATCGAGGGAACAAAGGCTTACATTCAGTAAATAGCATAATTTAAAAGGCTGGATTTCAGTTCCTTTGCAAAGTTGCCATAAATATTGGTATGTTCATAAACTTTCCTACTCATTTCAGATGACTTTAAATGGAAAGCATTTCAAAACTTTTGTACCATATTGTTCCCGATTAAGTTAAAGCTCTTTGAGCCTGAAAGCTATTGCCAGTGCCTATCTCTGTGGTTAGTTATAAGAAGCCATTTGGCTCCTTAATGCAGTTAGGTAGGTAAAGCAGTTCCTCTCCCCACTTTTCCACCCCAGGTCCAAAGTACATTTTTTAACTCAAAATGAAGGTGCACATATCTGGACAGTGAACTCTAGCTGTGTTTTATACAATATTCTTAGCCCACCTGCTTTGAAAAGCTATGACTGGAGCTCTAACAATTGCATCAAATTTGGCAGCAATAAAATGGAAAATGTGAGTTAATGCAGGGACATATGAAAGCGTTAGTACCATTTGCAAAATACACAGATGATGGAGTCTCATAGAATAAAGTCAGTCATTTATTGGGAGTTAATTAAACGTTGTCAGTTGGACCTGAATTATATATGTCACATGTAATTTTTTTATTAGCCTAAAAATAAACATACATATCTTTCCATGAACAAAATATGCACCTGTGCATATTAGATTGTTAAATAGTCACTTGTATGCTCATTGACACATGTAATTATTACTTTGTTATAGATGAATTTTCTGTAGGAAGGAAATACCTAATATTTAAAAGCAGTGTAAATAAACATTCATTAATGCATTTCCTAGACTTCACAACTGCCTGTATGTCATTTTTTGCCAGTAGAGCTAAATTTATGTAGTTTTTCATTTTGTTTTGCTTTAAAAGATTTACATCTAGACTAGAGAGAGTAGAAACATACTGAAGAGCAAGATAACAGGGGAAAAAGATGTAAAAGACCTTCGGATTTGAAGAATTATCCTACACCTAACTGTACTGGCTGTTGGACGAAGTACAATCAGGTGGTTTTGTAACATGGTTAATCTTCAAATTCGGGTCAGTTCTTTTGTTGATGTTGAATCATTTGATGTGATTAATTGCACAAAAGGTAATGAACAGTTTATAGGACCCAGCCTTGCAGGAAGAACTACTGATTGGATTAAAATTTTTAACAACTTGAATCGGGTCAAATAATGTATCTGATTATGACTCTTTCTCTGGGTCAGGGTATGCAATCTGTCCAAACTTAATTTGCACATCATATCAGCCAGTTTTATTTACAATTTATTAATAGAAATAATGCAGTGGAAGTATTGGAAACCTTGGATTCAGCAGCTTCTTAAATGTAAATTGAAAAATGTATCTCAGAGCCATGGGAGTCATAGAAAATGTAGAGAATAAATCAGATTGTATACTAGCTCTAAATAATGTGACAGCTCCCAGATCATGATGATAAAGCGCCAAGCAAGAATGAAGAACAAATAGAAGCAGTATCTCTATGAGCAGTGGCTCAGACCTAAATCTATTTATAGTAAAGCCTTTTATATAAAGTGTTTAGGCTTAACAATGAACACACAGGCCTGCTCAAGGCAACAAAGGACTGTTTGTCATAGACTGAAATGATGTGAAGTGTCCACACATAGCAGGCAGGGGGTTGCTTTTTTGCTATAATAACTGGACTCTGTATATACCACAGAAATTAAAATAATGTAAAAGCTATTCTATTCTATTCTATTCTATTCTATTCTATTCTATTCTATTCTATTCTATTCTATTCTATTCTATTCTATTCTATTCTATTCTATTCTATTCTATTCTATTCTATTCTATTCTATCCTCTCCTATCCTATCCTATTCTATTCTCTTCTATTCTACTCTATTCTATTCAGACAAGCAACCAGAAGCATATACTGTAGTATCTGAGTTACAAAATTTTTATAAATGCACTTTCTGCAAAATGCCCTGTTCTCCTGTGCAGAGAAGACAATTGTAAAAAGACAAGGGAACATTCAGGTCTATATGTAAAATTCCTCTCTGTGTTTAGGGAGAGCTTTCATGTGTTCTGTGATGTCTGGGTGCAAAGTGATATGTCTTGATGTAAATAAGAAATAGCAAATAGTTATACAGTTTCCTAGTGTTCTGAATAATGCAGAGGGTTAGAAAAGAATGATTTACAAACACAAACATAATAGAGACAACTAATAGAGACAACTAAGGAACAGTAATTTCCTTCAGTCAGACACCACTAAGTAAAGAATTATCAATGAGTAAAGCATTCTGCTGTGGAGCAAAAGTGAAGGTTATGGACTCCTTTGAATGTAAATAGCACTGTATTTGAGCAATACCTAATTGCCGGTGTGCTGGCTGCGTTAAACTGCAATAAACAGAGAAGGCAAGATTCTGTTGAGCTATTGAAATGGACTGGCTTCATAATGGAAACATCATTTAGGTGATGTAACAGCTCTTTACCAAGCTGGGGTCTAATTGCTTTTGGATGTTAAGAAATGCATGTTTGTTCCTGCTGCCTGTGCCTCAGCTTTGAGAAACTTTGCCTTACATGCTCACACAGTGCCTAAGGGATTCCTAAAGGCACTAAACTGGTAAGCCTAAGAAATCATAATTCTTTTTGAAATGGACATTCTTATATATAATCACAATGAAGACTGAAAAAAGCACATCCGTCCCCTTTGCTGCTTCCACTATGTTCAGTGAGAGTACTTCTCAAGAGTATGTGTTGCAGTTTTGTTACAGCATGTTTCAGAGCATTACAACCCTTAACTAAAATAAAGGTCATTTCTCTGAGGCCTGGGCTAGACAAGAAGGTGAGTTTTCTCTTTATTCACAGTTCCGACTCCTGCTACATCTGAATCTCTAAAGCATGCATGCTCTTTTCTACTGTCAGGACAGTGATTTACACCTTAACTACTCCTTGTAACTTAACTGCTTCTACTTTGTTCCTGTCACAGTTTCTTCTTTTGACTTTTCTTCAAGTCCAAACAAAATGCTGGCAGCAAAGTCAAACTGTTTAGTCATTTATTCCTAAATACTATTGTTCCACATAATTCTTAGCTGAGGCAATTGAGAGATGGATAGAATAAATGACAAAAGTAACATAAGGACCTGACAGACAAAGCTGATTTGACAAAAATACATCAATTTCTGTTTTCTGGAAAGGAAGTCTCCCAAGGAGATACACTGATAACACTTTCCTGTTTGGACCCAGTTATGTTTACAGCATCTTCTAGTCCATAACCTCAGTGATATTTGTTTAATATTTTCCTTTTCATGTACTAGGTTGGTTATCTGTCTCACTATCTGCTTTCCCAGGGTCTATTTGTGGCAAAGGAACTGGAAATAATTCCTAGGAACACAGCAAGACACAAAGCAGAGAGGAAATAGAGAATTATTACAGACATGATATTTTGATAATTATTTTAATTTTATCAAATCTACTTATTTTCTCTCTCTTTTTTTTTTTTTGACCCCTACGAATCACTTATTATACATATTTTTTTAACCAGTCTTACATAGCAAGAAAGCAACAATGAATTGGCTGACATTTTTAGTGGATTTGTATAAATCTCAGCATTTAATTAGCTGAGCTCCTTCCATGATGGGTATTTTTAATGAGGAATTTTGGGAAACATGTTTTTGGCTATAATGTTTTCTTTATCCTTGTGCTTTCCTATTGAGCCTAGAACACTGTTAGCTCTCTAGCAGGTATGTTCTCATGATAAAGGAATGCATGCTCCACAGACTTTAAACCCATTTACTGACCCATTTGTTCCTGGGTCCCAGGAATTATGTTCCTTCTTTTTAATGGTTTTGCAAGATCATTATTTTTTTTATCCCAAAGGCTGCAGCATGTTGTAAAGTTTCCAAGCTAGCTGACAGGTTCTAAAAGCTACTTGGTGATGGCAGCTCAGAGATCTGTGTGAACTTATTTGACTTGTTCAGGTGATGCTCTACTGCTGCAGCTAGATTAACTTTGTTATCTAACTGGTCTCATGTAAAGCTGAATAAGGTTTCTCTGTCCAATACTGAAGTTTTGACCACCGGCTTTTTTTGTGGTGATATTGTGTTTACTGTGCTGACCAGCAAATGCTAATTTTAGAGCAGTAGGCACTGCTATCTGTAAAGAAAAGATCAATGCTTGACTATGCTGACATGCTTTCAGCTTTCCCTGAAAAAAAATATATGTAAGTTCAGGCACAAGAAACTTGGTTGCTTATACTCCCTTCAGGGTAGGACCTAAGTGTACATCATTGTTTATCTCCTCACAATGTACAGATATCTTTCCTTTAGCAGAAAAACTGGGCACATTGGCAAATAAGGAAATACCAATGTTTGAGAAGATACAGTGATCTGGACAATGGGAAGTCGGAACTGTAGAGTGCATAGTGGAACTCCACTGCTGCTAAGTGTAGCCAAAATATTAGAAATCATTATATCTCCACAGATCTCACTAATTTACAAAAAACAAGGTTCTCACCCAATGTGTCCAATATTTCTGCTATGAGGTTGCAAATTTAGCTATGTCCACTGAGATGAAAAACGTGTTCTATTTACTTACACAGATTGTAGCATCAAGGTCAGTAGCAGCATCTCTTTGAGGGAAAACAAAATGACATTGTATGTAAACTGACTGAATCTGTTGCAACAGCTATTAGTTCATCAACATGTGATTGGATAGAGATGAGTCTGAAACAGCAGCAATTACATGGGCCAGTCAATATGTAAAAAGCTCTGGAAACATCAATCTCTCTTAAAGTAGGTGAGAAAAGGAAAGCTCAGGATGGATAATTTCTGCATGTAAATAGCAATGATAAGGAAATGTAGCTCTCTATGTTTGTTAATATGGGCTAAATCAGAAGATGAAACACCTTCTCCTTTCTCCATAACAAAACATTACATGCACCCCTTCAGGCATAAATAAAAGGCCTGGTTGTCTTCTTACATGGGAAAATCAGGCATGACCTTGCTGGAGTCACTGGAATTACAGCAATGTAAGTTGCTGTTCTTAACACCAAAATCAAGACCTGAAAATCGATGACTCTGGTTAGTTTGTTGGATACTGACATGAGATTATCCTGAAATATTTTTGTCTCCCTGAATTATTCTTGCCTTCAGTGAACTGTTTAAAGAACATCTTATATCCACTACGTGGAAAAATTCCTCCTGAGTGAAGCAAGGTCTGGAACATAATGTTTCCAACTTAATCATGCAGTTGACTTGTTACATTAATGCTGTGTTAAACTAAGCACATTATTGGTAATTCCCCTAGAAAATAAAGTGGGATGAGCAGCATCTGTATGCATTGTTCTTCTTATGCCCTGATAGAAGTCATACTGAAAGAAAGAAGTGCCAATAAGTCCAACTGAGTTCCCTCTTACTTCATTTGGGCATTGGATCTCTCGGCATTGAAGAAATGTATTTGTATATAAGTGTCTCTCTTATGTCTTACTAAATGACTCTTCAGACTACTCTGTAACCACATGAGGCAGTGAAGAAGGTCTCTGTGCTTTCAGTTTTTAAAATAGTATCGCAATATTTCAGTGTATTCTTTGGAGTTCAGAAACAGAGAGAAACTAGCAAAAAATGGCATGAAATAACTTGAAAAGTGGTTGAATGGGACTAGTCTTGGATAATGCAAGAAAACAAGCACTAGTTATTGCTATAAGATGTTTATGCAGTGCTTTAAATTTATTTTCTCTTTTTAAGCAAAACCAAACACATGCTTTCAGTGGCTAAAGAACTGCTTTCAAAACATAAGGTTGTTATGATTGAAATAGTTATTTTTTTCAGTGCAGTAAATAAGACTGAGGAAGAAAAGATAGGCTTAAAAGGAAACCTGCTAGTTGAAAGAAATAAAATTTATTTAAATATTATTGAATGTAGGATTATGGAGAACCTTCTAATCCTCAATCCAATTTATCGAATAATCTCTGCCTTCAGAAGTACTTAATTAATTGGAAAGTGGAGAGTGCTTAAAAGGCATAATTAGAGGGATTTTTTTTACATTTCAGGAGTTTGATGAAGGACCTGACTAGGATAAAATAAAACCTTGTCTCCAATCAAATGTGCCTATATGTTTGTATTCTTTTTAGTGTGGAATTTGTTTGTTTATTTGTTTTTGTTTTGAGACCAGAATAAGTAGAGTTTAAACGACTATGGTGGAAAGTCAGACTGCTGTGTTGTATACTGAATGGTTCTACAGCATAATCCTGATTAGATGGGTAGTGTGTCTATCATGGCATATGCATAGAAATAAGCCTACCAGATTTTCTGCTGGAAATGTCTGGTTGATAGAGAACTGTAGAAAAGAAAGCTTTTTCTAGAATTTTAATTCTTACAAAATGTCTTTTTCCCACAGAAGTTTTTGGTTTTGACCAAGAAGCTTAAATATTGAAAGCTTGATTAATTTCAGTGTGGATGTGAAACTTCAGTGCCTCAGGCAAATTATTTTCTCTGTCTTTACAGTATTTTTCCTGAAAAACTGTCCCTAGAATCATCAGGAGAGATCAGAATGCATTGTGGGGGGTATCAGAGATCTTGAACTATACAGAAAGATAAACCCACTCACTCCTCAAATTACTGTCCATGGGAAGCATAGCATCAGCATCTTTGAGGTAAAAATAATTTGTTTTCTAGTTTTTACTAAAAAGGGAAAATTCAAGTGAGGATTTTACTGAAGTGGCTCTACTACTCATGAAAAAAAAAATGACCAAACAGGCTAATATGTGTGAGCAAAAATTGAAATACATAGATGGTAGATTGATGTATGAAATAAGAGAGACTACATAGTATCAAAAAAACAGTATAAAGATAGATTCACGATCAGGAGTGAAGTCTGTAATATTAGCTTCCATATTATCTTCTGTTGGTTGAACTTCCTTTACACCGTCTTGTTGTCTAGATTATATTCATGGTTATTGAAAAATTGTGCTGGTATGTCTACGTATGTATGTGTAACATGTATGTCTACATCCTTCATATGCTGAGTTGACCAGCAGCTGTATGACTATGTTAGCAAAGATAAGAACTACTTGCAGGTCAAGGACTTGGTGCCATGGTCAGGTTATCATGTAGTTTTTGATTAAGGTGGACATGGGTGTATTTCATTGGTATGTGTTCAAATCGTGTGTTGTAGACAAACCCATTTCTACCTGTTTCTAACCAGCTCATATTTCTGCTGATACCCTTCATGGAATCACAGAATCACGGAATGTTAGGGATCGGAAGAGACCTCAAAAGATCATCTAGTCCAATCCCCCCACCAGAGCAGGAGCACCTAGATGAGGTTACATATGAAGGCGTCCAGGCAGGTTCTGATTGTCTCCAGAGAAGGAGACTCCACAACCTCCCTGGGCAGCCTGTTCCAGTGTTCCGTCACCCACACTGAGAAGAAGTTTCTTCTCAAATTTAAGTGGAACCTCCTGTGTTCCAGTTTATTCCCATTGCCCCTTGTCCTATCATTGGTTGTCACTGAGAAGAGCCTGGCTCCATCCTCGTGACACTCACTCTTTACACATTTATAAACATTAATGAGGTCACCCCTCAGTCTCCTCTTCTCCAAGCTAAAGAGACCCAGCCCCCTCAGCCTTTCCTCATAAGGGAGATGCCCCACTCCCTTAATCATCTTCGTTGCTCTGTGCTGGACTCTCTCCAGCAGTTCCCTGTCCTTCTTGAACTGAGAGGCCCAGAACTGGACACAATACTCCAGATGCGGTCTCACCAGGGCAGAGTAGAGAGGGAGGAGAACCTCTCTCGACCTATTAACCACCCCCCTTCTAATACACCCCAGGATGCCATTGGCCTTCCTGCCCACAAGGGCACAGTGCTGGCTCATGGTCATCCTGCTGTCCACCAGGACCCCCAGGTCCCTTTCCCCTACACTGCTCTCTAACAGGTCATTCCCCAACTCATACTGGAACCTGTGGTTGTTCCTGCCCAGATGTAAGACTCTACACTTGCCCTTGTTATATTTCATTCAATTTTTACCTGCCCAACTCTCCAGCCTGTCTAGGTCTTGCTGGATGGCAGCACAGCCTTCTGGCGTGTCAGCCACTCCTCCCAGTTTGGTGTCATCATAGGTTACCTAGGAGATTCCCTGGAAGCTACATGGACTTCATCTAGTGATAAATCAACTTCACTAAGTTTTCTTGAGATGAGGTTAAAATGAATGCTAAGTGGATAAGCCTCCCAGAGCTGTACCTGAATCTGGTGGACAGCCACCCCCAGAGGAAGCTGCTTCAAGGAGAAACTCTGGTTTTTGTTTTTGGTGTTTGTTTGTGTGCTTTTTTTTTTCCTTTTCTTTTTAAATGCGATGTCTTTATTGATTTAGGGCCAGTAAGACTCACTATTCAACATGAAGGTTGTAAATTATGCCATATTGAAATGGACCCTCAGTTTAAAGCCAAGTAAAATATTTCTCTTCACAAAGCACCTGTTTTACTCCTTTCTTGGATGCCTACTGTTAGATGAAGTTGAAGTCATACACTTTTTAGGAATTCTACATACTGTAAAGGTTCCTGCTTACGTGACAAAGAATGAAGTGGGCAATGCCACTCTGAAGAAACTAAGCTTTCCCAATACCTCTTTGTGCAAGTTTATAGTGTATTCATACATACAAAGAAAACTCATGGTCATGCCTGTTTAAGAAAATACATACATTGCTAGATGGAATACAGAGCTCCTACACATCTAAAACTACTTCATCTCATCCACTATTCAGTTCATAGACTTCTTGATGATCAGAACTAAGACATTAAATGTGGATCCATAAAAGCCTGACAGTGTCTATGTCTATGACTAGGATATAGGAAGGCAGAACTGCTCAACAAGTGTCCTCTGTACACAACATATAAAAACATCTTTAGTGCTAGTGTTATTCTGTAAATACTACATGGCAAGATAATGATCTGTAAATCTGAGTACAATACTGCTGCACTTCGTAGTTCAGGACATAGCTCACTTCCTCACTGCCCTCTCTCCTTACCTTCTTGTGTTTGTAATAGTGTAGGTAGCCATTATGTTTCAGCACAAACCACCTCTTTCTCCAGCCCTTCAATATTGCTGACTGTGTTCGTTTGTGCAAATATCCTCGGCAGGTAGGTCTGGGGGTGTTAGGGTAACGGCTGATATCTGATCCCACCACCATAGTCAGGATATCAGAACCTAAAATATTACATGAAGAATGTGAAAACATCAGTTAAAATTAATCCAGTCTGTCAATATTTTTTAATATTCCTATAGGGTATGGAGCAGGAAGGCAGCATTCTATCCTGTGCCCTTCTCCTCCTAATGTAGCTTCTAGAAGGAGCAAGGAGCAAAGCAAGCCTCAGAAATGGTGAATTAAATGAAGCAATATTTGCCTTCTAATGGAAATTCAGGAATTAAACTAATTTTTTGTTGAGGACTAGTAATGGAACCAGCTATCTGAAAACACCTGTTAAAACAGTTTTTGTGACCTAACTTTACAAGCTCAGGTGCTTGCATATTTTACCAATTTAAAGAATTTGTTGGATTTCATTGCTCAAATGGGTATACATAAATTGGGGTTTAGACAAAAATTGCTGAGAATGCTCTTAGGGGCACCTTCAGTCTCTGTCAGCTTACAAGGGCCCTTGAGAAGTCTGTCTTTTCCATATCTTGGAGTCCACTAACCTTTTTTGCCATCTGTGCCCCTCACTGAGGGGGTTTGCTGTTGGAGGCTAACCTGTGCTAAAGTGTCTGCTTATCATCTGCAAAAGGTAGGTGCTCAAAGGCGATGTTCAGTTGCAAGGTTGTCTGAAAATGTGTTATTGTTATCAACAATGAGGTACAATTTCATAGGATTTGCTGATGCTATCAATACATCTTTGACCATAAGAGCCTGAAATTCTGATTCTATGAGAGACGACTTCAGAGCAGGTGGCAACGCCTTGAAGAGGATTGGCAATGCGAGTACGACATATTTTCATTAGCAAAACATTTGCTGGGTTTCTTTTTTGGGGATATTTGACTTTGGGAATGCTGTCTGTGTGCCAAGATTTAGGCCAGGGTGCGTTCTCTGAGAAGTAACCAGAGATTTATCTATTAAAAGACTCAACATACACTTAAATATAACAATAGCAATGGCATCTCTATAATTAAAGAACTTGGTATGTGTCAAGTTAAATGTGTCAATGTCTTGTAAAAGAATTCTAATTTCTCGAATTTCCTATCAGCCCTTTTCAAAACCATATCTGGTATAAATAAAAGAACTGCAGTAGATTAACTTTCGGCCTGCAAACATGGCTATCTCCAGATTTTAGTCATCAAAATTCTAGGAAGAATATGCAGATTAATATCACTGACTTCTTGTTTTCGTGGTGCTGCAAAAGGATGCCTCATGAAACAGCTTCTCTGCTCTCCTGGCTAGACTTCAGGTCTTGGTGACAGAGAAATAACCATTGGATGCACTGAACCAAGCTGTGAAGTCTCTCCCTGAGGAAGCATAAATTATAAATAAGGTATTGGTGTCTCTGCAGTCACTTTGAGGACTTTCTCAGTCACATTCTTTAAGGCAGGAGAGCAAAAACGTTACTGTCACATGTACTCTTTGGGGAATATTTTGTATGTCCGTTTTCTTCTGTGTTCTGAGCAAGTTCTAGATGAAAAGTGACTTAGGCAATAATGCCATATTAAAGACCGATGCACTAAAATGTTAACTAAGATTTCTGTTGCATTCATCACCCAGCTTGTCTGGATGTATTTGGAGCATTATACAGCAATCCTGACCTGTACTTGTAATATATTGTGATATCAAACTTACCCTTCCTTGCCAGATTGGCAGCTTCTGAATGTGGCATGTTGGTGACATCAATTCCGTTGACTGCTATGAGAATATCCCCAACCTGAAGTCCTGCTTCTTCAGCTGCACTGTCTAGAATTAAAATAAAACATTTTATTTAGAGTTAGGATATCAAGCATGTCTGTGTGAGTAAGCTTTTCTAGTGATACATGTATCCGTCCAGCAAGTCAAGGACTATATATTGGGGCCTTCATGATGTCGACTTGGAGATGGAGCAACCTGTTAGTCATCTGTAAATGAAACTTCAGGATTTAGGTACTGGTTCAACATTAGATAATCACTGTCAGTGGGGTAATATCATTAAAAATGCCAGTAGGACTTAAAAGCTTTCAGATGTAAATACATGTTTCATTATCTGATAGTTTCAGCCTAAATTGCATACAAAGATTTGGTGCAATGTTCAGTAAAGGTGTTAGAAAAAACATCTATTATTCTGTTGAGACCAAAAGACTACATTCTATGCTGATGTTTCTGGTTAACCCAATTTGGCTACAGTATTTTGTGAGTTTTGTCTTTAGGAGGAAATAACGCAGTAAGCTAACAAAGGGTAAGTGAAGGAGGGACTGAATCTGATTTGTTAATATATAAACCTTTTGTTTATTTTTTAACTGCTGCAAAGTACATGCACTCCTAATAAAACAGGACTCAGGCACATGTCAGCCAGGAATGGAGGCAGGTTAGGGAAGTGATAGACATGCTCCATTCACAGGCCGCAATACACAGTTACTTAAATCCCAGCTACAAATTTCTCAGACACAGTTTTTTCCTTCTTATTTATAATAAAGCATTCCTAAAGTTCTGTGAAAAAGTTGTTTTTTGGAAAATATTGTTCCATGTCCATACTATTTAATGCATATTTTTAAACATTTTGCAGGCTATCATGCAGTAAATGTGATCAGTCAGTGTATTTCTGAGAATGCCTAGAAGTCTAAGGGAAGAGCTTAATAAAAGCTCAATAATAAAGAGGCACAAAAAAGCTATGGTTCACCCTCATGTGTACTTTAAATCATTTGCAAATTTGCAAAGGCCAGGATATTTTGGTTTGTGCTGGTCTTAAGGATCTCATACAAGACTTTATAATCAAAGTGTTCTTTAAAATATTACTGAAATAAGGTCTCAGTATGCAACCAAAAAGGGATATAAATTGAATTTTTATGTCTGTTTTAATGAAATGAGTCATATTTTGAGAAAAGATAATTTTACTAGAAGTTTGTCTGTAGAAAAGAATACTCTTTTTTTCTTTTTGCTTTAAAGCAACTGCATTTGAAAACAAAACATACAAATGAACTTAACAGGAGTCATATACAATGTGAGTCACTGCTTTGCTACACTTAATTTTAATTAGTATGTTACAGGGCTAAATTGGCAGGTATTAGGGCTAATGTATGCAGGACCTATGATTTATTTATATTTAGGTAAGAAAATTTCCCACATTCTAATTTGAATGAGGTTATACTCTTTGATTTAAGAATGCTAAGGGAATCTGTATGTTTACAATTGGCAAATAATCTAAAAGTTTTATTGATAGAAAGAAGGAATATTTCTTTGCAACAGAGGTAACTATGTATCAATAGGTACTGAAATTCCCAGCTATCTGATAATAACTGTTAGTTGTCCAAGCACACACATATTTTCACAGTTGTGCTATTTAGACAAACGAATGCTGAGCCCAGTAATTTTGTTTTCTTAAATAATCAGTAATGAATGACACTGATCTTCAACTTTACAGTCAAAAATAACATTTTAATAAGATGAAGAGAATGAGTTTTTCATTCATAATTACTTCCTCAGACTCACAGTAAATCACTTTTCACATAAGTTATTCTGTGAAGATTATCTAGTCTCAAGGACTATTAAAGAAAATTCTGGACTAAAATTAGGTAGCTGTTTCAGGATGAAGAACACTACACAGCCACTTTCACCACAATTTAATCTTACTAAGTCCTTTGTATAGTATTGTGTAGGCAAAGTTTTTTTGGATTTACATTACTGGCAAAGCTTCAATTGATAATGAAAGTCTTCATTGAATTCAGGTGTATGAATACAGAATGATCGCTAGGATCTGGTTTTCAAAATCATGTTTATTTTCATGCAATTTACAGTAAAAGATTAAGAGATCCTTTGATAAGCAATAGCATAGCCATATAGAAAATAAAGCAACCACTTCCAATATTTTCCCTTATTTCTTTTGAATAGGCCTGTCTTTTGCCTGACTTCCTCTTCTGCAGTGAAGGCTTAATTTTTAGTATTTAATAAGTAGAACACTTGCTCTGAGGCAACAAGTTAGAATGACTTTCAGGACTGAACAGCAGCATCATGCAAAATGCATGACTGAGGTATAAATCTAAATCTATGTTCAGATCTTAAGGGGATGCACGGGTTTCTAATACAAGTCTTAGAACTGTAACATGTTAGTAAAGTGTTGACATTTTCAAATATGTATTTTTTTTCTCTGCATGTTGCTCCCTTGTTCAGATTTCTGACTTTTCTGATATTTCCTAGTCGAGTTAATGATGACCCTATTTAGTAGCTCAGCAGGCAGTTTTAGAACAATGGGTTCATGTAATGGATTGACAGGCCTCTGAATTCACAGGTTTTCCTAATGTTGTCAGGAAGCCGGACAATATAATACATAAGGCCGGCAAAGTGTCAAAGCTATTCTTAGATGCCTTGCTAGAGGGCACTCCCCAGCATTCATGGTCTAGGATGACATTTTTCATTTAATCTGCCTTTGGTAGTAGAAATCTATCAGTCTCCTGAGCCTTCTGCCCCTTCTCTAATTCTAGTGTGTCCACCCTCAGATGCAGAGAGCAGTACCACAAGCAGTACTCTAGATTCGGGCAAACCAAGGTTTTAAGCAGCTGCAAAAAGACTCTGCTTCCATGTCTTGCTCTCACTACTGTTACTGGTGGAGACAACTTTTAGCCAGATTTCTAAGCTGCCATTGCACAAAGAGCTGATTATTTCAGAGACCTTTCAGTGGTGACTCTCAAGATCTTATTCCTGAGAGTAACTGCCAATATCATGTTCTCCATCATGTAGGCCTGGTATAGATCATTCCTCTCTAGAGGCATTATCTTACACTTCATATTTTTTGAAACTCATCTGCCACTTTTTTTCTCATTCATTCAGTTTTGTTTCTTCTGGAGTTCCTCACAATCATTGGATTACCCTGCAGAAGTTAACAGCACACCTGCTAAAATTTATAGATGACTCCACTGAAACCCTCTCAAGCAGAAGTGTCCCCAGCTAATAAGGCTTTTGGAAATGTTGTTATGAGGATCACTGCAACTTCCATTTCATTCTTGAAGGCCTGTTGTCATTAACAGATGTCAGTCCCCAAGAGTTCTAGGCTTCACATCTGAAAAGAGACTGGACGCAGACACTTGCATGAGGTGTCAACTGGCATGGAAGGACACAAAACAGGAGAGTCTGGTTTACCCACAGACATACTGGGGCCCTAAGATAGCTTGGCATGAGCAGTTCAAGGACATGTTATTAAACACTGTACACTCACTAGTTATGGAAAATATTAATGTACATCTATATTATATATATTCTTACAAAACAAATGCAATATATTATATATCATATGCTATCATAATAATAAATATTATATATTTTAAATACATTTTAATATGAGAAGATAACTAGTACAACCACAACTTACTTGTGTCAACTTCAGTCACAAGAATAGGCTTTGAGAACTGGATCCTGAAACCCCAAGGATAATTGCCAGTTCCTTTAGCGATCTTTACCGTTCTTTCACGAACTGCAAAAGAGGAAAACAGACATCCCTTTTTCTCTACATGTCAAGTTCTATTTAACAAGCAGTGGCCTATTTTTAAAACTTTTATCTAAGTGATTCTGCAAATGAGTGGGATGCTTTCAGTATGACTCCTATGATTCCTAGTTGTTTGGTGCTGCTCCTCTGCCAGTGTGCACCCTCCTCATGCCACAACCGATTGAATGTCATTCATGTTAGGGCAAAGACAGACAGCATCAATGAAATGTACTTTCATCAGCTGTTTAAGTGAAGTGCCTGGACTTTGTAATAAAGACGTAGAGAAGCATTCAGATATTCTAATCTAAAACCAGCATTCTGGGAGAGAAAAGAGCTCCTGCTCTCTGTGTCAGACCTCTGAGCTGCAAATAGAAAATACACTCTAAATTCTCAAATGAGTTTAAATGTGTTTCTTGTAGTTTCATTCTATTTATATTTTTGAAGGTACATGTCTTTTGGATATCAATTGTTTCTTTTCTTTTCATCTACCCTTTCCCGCCAACTTCCCACTCCACTTCCTCCCAGCTCTGTAGTCCAACTCCAACCACAGTAGCATCTCCTAATACCAGTGCCTTTACCCATGTGAAATTCCTTTCAGTTCAGCATAATTTAACATGTAAAGGGATTACACTCAGTAAAAAGGAAGATCAGGGTCTAATTGCCTACTTCAAACTTTTTCTCAGGGTCTAGTAGTATTATCATATCTCAAATGGTCTGGCTCATTAGTAAATCTCAAACTCATGAAGGGCTTCAGTGTAAATTTGAATTGTCTGCTTTTGATCATTTGACTGTTTTACTGGGTTTGTTTAATGGAGGACAATTTAATAATAATTTATGATGTTTTATCTTCAAATTGTGTACTATTTGGAAGACAAAAATTACTTTAAAGGTTACTGTACTATTATAGCATACTAATTGGTGTTACTTGTCTAAAAGAGCATAGATACTTCAATATCTACTTTAACTATCTTGCTGAATTTCTGAGCTCTCCCCTGGGAGAAGAGACAACCAAAACGGCTCTCCAGAATATTCTCAATATGTTTTAAAGGAGATTTTTCATATCTGGAGATTTATGGAGAACACTTGTGAATGATTTACGATTTCTAGCAAAGAATGATCTCCTGGAAAGATAGAGGGGTTTTTCACTTTGTCTTAGTTCTTTGAACTGTGTTACTTTTCAGTAACTTAACATTTTAAAAGTGAAGGAAAACTTTCCATATCCCTGAAAAAGTTATTCACTACATCTGTTTTCATGACAGGGTTTAAACTACAGATAGAACAACCTTGTTACACATAGCAAAATTGATTCTTTTCTTTCTGGATCTACTATGTATGAAAGTTTGATAAAGAACAGATTTTATGACCATTGTAAAACTTTATGTCCACAAATAGGTCTCTATGATTTTGCCATCCTTGAAAAAGTTATGAAATTACATTGCTTCTACCCTTGTCATGCAGCAAGAGTTGAGGTTTAATTGTGGCCTTTCATCAGTATCAATTTTGTCAAGTAATTATGATATTTACAAGACAGTAGCTAAATAAGGACTACTTATTTACATTTTTCTATAAACTTTGTCTTCTTGGGTTGCTCTTTTTCCTGTCTTCACCATAAGTGTCCAGCGTATTTTCCAAAATGTTGCTCCCCTGGAAACCTCAGAGTGCCCAAAATAAATAGTTTGATCACATTTATTACCTGTTGCTTTAGTCAACTTACTTGCCACTGGTCTAGGCCTTTTGCTGAGACATCTGGGACTATTATCTGGAGAGACATCATCTCCTCTGAAAACCCAGGAAGCAGAGTGAAAGTTTTCTGTATAAAAACCTCTGTCCTCATTTTCAGAATGTAGTCCGAGATCTACTGACCGAGCATCCTCTGAGTTTACTGTCATGAAGATAAAACAAGTGAAAGTAACGTCAGTAGGGAAAATGCATGAAGAATAACAGACCTCCTCAGCCAGTCAGCATGGAAGAAGTGCCACAACTTTCTTAATGAACTGTTTGTCATGTCTGTACTTCTGCAATTTTGTTGCTGTTAAAAGGGCAGTCTGCAAAGATGTCCAAATATAAGATCACAATCTTGGATGCTATTGCATTTGAACTTTAATGTCGAGGAAAGTCTTAAATCAAATGGTCAAAACAGGTGCTCCACCTGTTTAAGAGAAGTCTGTCTTTAACCAGTTTTTAAGCTTTCTTTTGCAGTTCATTTGATCAGGAAACCAAACAACTTTTCAAGAAATTTAGTACAGGTTCAGTGCAAATGAGAAGCTGAGAAGTAACTGGCATGACTCAGGTAATGATGACCATATTTGCTGTTTGCTTAATCTTAGCTCTTCCAGACAGGCATATATAGCTTTATTAAAAAGGAGGTGAAGAAATAATAGGTTTGGTTGTTTGTTTTGAATATAGAACTTCTGGTTTGTCCTAGGCTGTTGAATAACTTTATGATGTTATCTGTGTTTTATCATGAGGATTTTCAGATTTGTATTTCATCATTAGGCTGTGGAGAAAAAGGCTGTGCAATAGAATGATAACTTCCCAAGAAGACTGGGAGCTGGAACTTCAAAGCTTAAACTGGATGGTGAAAGTTATATAAAAGTGTAAACCATCAGAGACTGTGCTAACAGATAAACTGAAAGAATGCTTTTGTGTAAATTGTCTGAGAGGAAAAAATAATCATGTTCCTTTAAGTACAAAATGCCTGGTATAATGCCTCCAGATTTAATGCAGCTGGAGAAAGGATCTCATGGCTTTGTTTGCTCTGTGTTTGATGTGGGAATTATGCAGAATGATTCCCTGCTTCAAAATGTGAAAGACAAAAATTAACCTTCATTTAGTTCTTTTCAGCAAGTTACTTCCTGAATACATCTAAATGGCAGTCATTTTTCACTTTGACAGTTTGCTTAACTGTGTCTGTGTAGACAAATACTCCACATTCACTGGCTTCTGCCTTATTAAGCAGAAAATATGAAATGCCATGACTAACTGTATAAAATTCTACTAGTAACTAAATAAAAATAAGAAAACAAATAAATACTACTAGACTGATATGTTTAAAGCACTTCTTAGCTTGCTACCATGAATTCATAAATTAAGAAACCTAGATTTGACCAAGCAATTCAGTACAGCACAGTATATTGCCAGTTTAATACTGAATTGTTATAATTGTAGTAGAGCTTAAAATGTGACAAATAGGCAAAACACATAAATAAATGCTGCCACATTGGCATTTTGAAGTTATGTCAAGACACTTCTGGAGTGTCTTTTCCCCTCTGCCCTCCTTGAGCTTTCAGCACAGATGTCAAATGGAGCAGTTTATGAGTGTCAGGAACAAACTGCATCTAGGTTCTTCTCAGCTGCTGGAAGTAAGCACGTAAGGAGCTTCCAAACATTGATTAGAGTTGTCTCAGGTCTGCAAATACCAGGCAACAGCCTGGCTACCAAAGCAAAATGGACAGAAGTCTCAGGTCTGTAGCATACTATCCAAAATTATTAGATACCAGGATTTTTGACAGAATTGTCTTCTTGCTCACCTGTTCTGGAGACCACTTCAGGTTCATGCCATGTGCTATCAAAAGGAATGTGTTGTCTCAAGGAAAGCAATTCTAGCTCTTGCAACTTGATCCTGTGTTGTTTTTGTTTGTTTGTGTTGTTTTGTTTTTCATATTTTCTCCATGAAACCAGTGTGTGTCTGACCTAGTAAAATTTATGGCCCAGCCTTATATTCAAGAGACATTACTGTTGAAATCAATGAACAATTTATCTTGGTGTATGTTTCTCCTGATAGGTTTTTTGGGGTCTGGTGGTTTGACATGGTAACTTTCTAATCTCCTTGCAATGGACTTTAATCTCTCTTAGGGGCAAAAAATGGAAACTGCTTCTAATAAAAAGCTTCTTCATTTCCACATGAAATAAGCCAGTCATCCCTGCTGCTTTGTTAACAGGTATTAAAAGCTTAGAGATTGACTCAGTCATGTGAACATATGTGGCTAGTACCATATTAGATGACTTAGGGTATCTCACTTCCTGTCCAGTTGCTGTTTCAAAAAGACATGGGTCTGCTGTAGGTCACATATCTCAGAACCCTATTGATGTCCCAGCTGGCAACTGATGCCTATGCTTAGGAAGTGAATTGAGGCCCTGCTGATGTAGGACTTCATATATATATGTATATATACATATACAAGAGTATACATATATGTATGTATACTCTTCAGTATAGGGATAAAAGACATTTACAATTTATCTTGTATTGGACCTGCACTGAAGTCCTACGGCTGTCAGCCTTCTGTAGGTTTGCATTTAACCTTCTTCAAAAAGGAGGTTATGTATCTACAAATAAAACTTCCTTCACCTTATATGACAAAATATTTCCACAGGGAAGTGCACATTTCTTAATCTCCACAAAGTTCTTCCTACATTACTAAAATAGTAAAACAGGATGCAAAGGCGGTGTGAAGAAGTACCACATATGTTCTCTCCTAGACTAAGCAATCCTTGCTTGAAGACTCCATCTGCATGAAATGTAAATTCATTAAGCAGCTCATCTTCAAAATTCCTTCCCATGTAGTTTAAACTGATGAGTTTGTTACAGGCTCAAGCACATGGTGAGGTGACAGATTCCTTTATGAGACAGTTATGGAACTAGCTGTTCCAGTAACTGGAGGGAGAGGTGGTTATCTTAGTGAGGAGAGAAGGACTCCGAGCTTAACATGGCTTTGACATAAGCAAAGTAGGCATCAGGATTATCATTTTTGTTACACTTTCAAAGCTGCTGCCCTAAGTGGTCACCTGTTTGTCAATGCCTAGAAGTAGTCTTAACATTAATTGCATATGGACAAGGATGGTACAATCAACCTTTTTCCAGTCAGCCTGTTCACTCGGTTATATGAAAGAGAGAGGATACTCACTTCCATAGTGAGGAATAGTTCAATTGAATAAGATATGCTTGCTCATGATAATGACTAAGACGGAGACTCAGGTTGTGAAGTGAAGATCCATGTTCTTAGCTGCCAACCTGTCAGAGTGTCACTCATACAAAGGAGAATGAATACAAAGGAATACAATCATAAGACTAATGTACTCACTTGACCCCTCAGTGATTGTACTGTTTATGGAGCTTCCTCCAGTTGAGCTGCATTTTTTGCTGTCTTTGAACTGCTTCCGCCTCCTGGCCCACTGGTCTATTGCATCTTCCTGCGAACTATCGCTTGCTCTGGTGTCTTTCATCAAAGGCAGTTTTCTTGTTTTATTAATTTCTGATTTCAAGTCTAAATTATAACGAGAAATTGTTTGTGAGGAATGTGTGAGACAACTCAAGCAATTATACTGTTTCAAATTTCCACATTCTAAATACAAGAAAAACCTAACCAAACATAGAAATGAAAATAACCAATAATACTGAAAATATTCATAAAGTATGTATTTTAGACTAACTCAGGTCTTCACACAGAGCAAATCACATGTGATTAGCTTGTGGCAGTCATATCTGCAGTTAAATACCTACATAGACATTTGTATGGCACCATTTTTATGCAGAAACATGTAAATTACTCATGGATTTCATTTACAGATGCTCATACATTTTTGAAGTGGTCAGTATATAGATATATAAAGTACTATTTAAAATAAATTAATTAAAAATCTTGCAAGAAACATGCAGATAAAAGGAGGATATACCTTTCTACATTAGGTTTCTTTCCAGGTAGGGCAGTAGCAATTAATTTTTTGAATTACTATTTCAGCTAAAATAACAATTGGAAAACAGACTTTGTATTAGATTCTATTCTGAAAATGCAACTGTACCCACTGGCAAAGCCAGATACGGAGAATGTGAGCCCAGCCTCAAGAGGCTCCCTACAGGATTGTGTGAGTGTTTTCTTGGCTCAATAGCCTCTTGCTGGCTTCAGTCAGACCTGTGTCACTCAGCCCCTTTTGCAGGGCAGCTGACTATTGCTCAGAGTCAGAAAACTGATTTCTTGTAGTGCCCTTCACGTGAGTCTTTGCTCGTCTGACAGTAAGTTCCCACAACACCAGCAGACTTCTAGATTGCCTGGACTCCTCTCCTCCATCCTGTTTATAACACTTGCATATGTTTTCCTCTTCTGTTCTAGATGCTCTCACTCTTTGTTGAAAACTGGCACATTTCCTTTTCACTGTCACTGAATTTCTGAGCACAGGAAGTCCCACACTGCCCCATGTGCCCAATGACTTGACGAAGTACATTGGTATTCCCATGTTACAAGTGGACTTTGATTCACGTTAATGAGTTTCAAAACTTTAAATGCTTATACTACTTTCTGCTTGTACACATTTACTCATTTAAGGTAGGACCTCCATAGCATTGTTAACACACATGGAAAATCAAAATATGACCCTAGACCAGAAGAGGGCCAAAGTTACAGACCAGGTGAGGTGATAGGTGAGAGAAAGAGCACAGACGGATAATTCCCAGCAAAGGGCAAAAGGTAAAAGGAGAGAATAAAATCAAAATGCAAGAAATAGCTACAACTCACTTTCTGTGCAGTGTGTTTAACCACTGAGGTCTAATGTAGGGGAAATCAAAGTTTCTGAGCATACAGGCTTCCTTCTGTGTCTTCTTCCTATACCTTGTTCTAAAGTAATTTCCATTTAATTAATTCTCTATTTTAGTATTTTAGATATTGATCTACACAGCAATATCTACCTATATAGTATATAGACAAGGGCATGTAGTGATAGGACAAAGGGTGATGGCTTTAAACTGAAAGAGGGTAGATTTAGATTAAAGAAAGAAATTCTTCACTATAAGGGTGGTGAGGCACTGAAACTTGTTGCCCAGAGACACGGTGGATGTCCAGTCCCTGGAAGTGTTCAAGGCCAGACTGGATGGGGCTTTGAGCAACCTAGCCTTATGTAAGGTGTCCCTGCCCATGGCAGGGGGTTTGGAACTAGGTAATCTTTAAGGTCCCTTCAAACCCAAACCATTCTGCGATTCTATGATCTATATAGACTTCAGATATTTTTGAAATTTCCATTACCAGTGCCAAACAAGACAACCTTGGAGGGCATAGACTATTTCAGTTGGAAGGGATCTGCAAAGATCAACTAGTACAACTACCTGATCCTTCAGGGCCAAAAGTCAAAGCATGTTACGAAGAGCATTGTCCAAATTCCTCTTAAACACTGACAGGCTTGGGGCATTGACAACCTCTCACTGTTCCAGTGCCTGACCAGTCCCTTGGTAAAGATATGCTTTGTAATGTTCCGCCTAAACCTCTCCTGGTGCAGCTTTTAGCCATTCCCATGTGTCCTGTCACTGGATATCAGGGAGAAGAGATCAGCACCTCCCTCTCCACTTCCCCTCCTCAGGAAGCTGCAGAAAGCAATGAAGTCACCTGCTTAGCATCCTTTTCACCAAACTAGACAAACCCAAAGTCCTTAGCTGCTCCTCATAGGACTTGTCTTCCAGCCCTAAGACAGACATACTGGTATTATCTGCAAATATTGTGAAAGATAATTAAAAACTTTGTGTTGCTTTTTACTAAAATTCTTGAAGACATAAGAAAGTATGTGTTTTTCAAAAGTATAAAACTCCTAACCTCCAAACTTGCTGGGAACATGCTCTTCTGTAGAGGACAATCCAAGTTACATTTGCATATAACTTGCTTAGTACTAAAAAATTAAAATTGAATTCTTTGGAGTGATATTTCAAAAACACACCCGTGTGTGTATATATTCATGATGTGAAGAGCTTTCATTGTAGTGTGCAGTGTCCCAGTATGGCTTTACATTTTTGTTATTCAAAACACTTCTTTTAAATGATCAATTATGGATATAGGTAGGTGGATTACAGAAGGCAAGACAAGAAAGTTTGTAAAAGATTAGCTATTAAAAATAATTCTTCTTCATACACAGTTTTCTTAACTCTACAAAGAGAGGAGGAAAGAAGGTTAAAGGATGCACTATGGTCATTCTTTGACACATAAAGGCTCAGCCAGAATTAGGACTGAGATGTACTTAGAATTCAGTATTGCTTAGATCACATGGATTCCAGAAACAGATTATGTAGTTTTAAACACTGACTACAGCTCTGAGTTAATGCCACATGTCAACTTCACAAAAACCCTTTCCGTTTTGGTGTTTGCCTCTCTCACTAGTTGTATAAAATGGGTTTACCACTTAATTTAGGAAACCCACTTTTTGACTAAAGCTGCATTAAAATTGTCTTTATTTTTTAATTTAAGTACTTGGCTCTACGGGATGGCTCCTAGGAACCTCAACACAATAACTGCATAATATAACCAAACGGTCAAGCATGCCAATATAATTTCTTTGTAAAGTTATAGTATAATTTCATTTTCCTAAAACAGATGTCACCAAAGCACTAAACCACCTATGTGAGAGGTGTGTAAGGCATATTAACTCCAAAAGTCTTAAAACACCTACCTTTATGAGTAATTTGTTTTACTGATGATGGAGGGGTATCTGCATTCTGATTAAAATCTTCTTTCATTTCAATCTCTTTTTCAACTTCATCAGAGTTGGATTTGGCTAACTGAGGTAGCTGATGTACCCCAGGTTCTATCCTTAAACTATCATCAGTTGACCGTTTACCGCAAAAGTTCTCTGGTCTTTCCTTGACATTTGAATGTTCTGTAAAATTCTCTTTCTTTTCTGTATATGCTGAAGAGGTAGGTAACATGGCAGCCTGTGCTGAATCTTTATGGCAGTTGGATTCAAGAAGTGTATTCCCAGATACATCTTGTCTTTCAGAAAAACTTTCTGATTCATTTTTTATGTCATGCTCCTCTGCATGCAAGTGTGACAGCAAGGATTTTTCTTGTATACTACAGGCAAGTTTAGGCCCTTTTCTTACTGCAGAGGTGAAGGAATCAGTTACCAATTTAGTGTCGCTTTGGATGAGTCTTTGTTCTAGTTCTCCAGTTATCACAGTCATTACCGACCCTCTCCTTTTCTTTGTTACCTCAGGCTCTGCAGGGACTGGGTGAACATTTTGCTGTAAAGCTGAAAGTTGGTTTGGGGCACTTTCTGTAGATGCATAATTATTACTTTCCTTGTCATAAATAAGTTCACCCAAAGGGCTTCTAGAATGTGGAGAGACCTGTAGCAGCTGAGCTTTGTTCTGCAATTCAATGTGCTTTTCTAGATGGTTATACTCCAGGATCCCTTCATCTAAAGCATCTTCAGTAGACTCAGAGTCTTCCTCCCATATGGCTAGGTTTCTCAAAGGCTCTGCATGCCCATTTTCTTTTTTTTCATTTATAGTACCACTGAAATGAAGACTCTCCATTAATGGTTCTTCTGTTTCTCCACTGTGCCCCACATAGTCTGCATAGTTATTCAGGAAACAAGTGTTATCTACGCTTTCCTCAGGCTCAGATGGATAAACAGTAATATTGTGATCAAATGATGTGAAAGCGTACTGATACGAAGACTTAAGACTTCTCAAACTTCTCACAGAAGAGGTCAAGTCAGGACATTTACGAAGTTCTGTATAGCTGGTATGAACATACGAGTTCCTGTTATACACATCTCCTGCTCTGGTCTCCTTAGGCAATACTTTTAAGGATGGCAATGAATAAAAGCCAGAATCCCTTCTAGGGTGAGCTGGTGATGGTACTTCAAGGGTAGTATCTGGGAAAGACTTTCTTCTTGCTGTTTTTTGCCCTGTGTCTTTGCATTTTTCACAGTTCCTTCTTTCTTGAACTAATACATTGTTCTTACTGGTATGTTCCTTCCCAGTGTTTGGATTATTCAAGGTATTACTAGCTACAAGACAATTTGTATTATTTATTTTTGAGAAAAGCATTTTATCTTTTGAAAAGTCTTCCTTTTCATTGGTGTGGTCTTCACAGTCCTTTTTGTTATGTTTACAGAAATAATTTTCTTTCCCCCAAATTCTCAAGGCTGTAGAGAGGCTGTCAGATTTCTTTCCGTCATTAACAGAGTACAAAGACACCCCCTCCGCAATTGTATCCAAATGCATTTTGTCAGAGTCAGCAAATTCTTTAGGTGGAGGGATAAGTGTACATCCATCTGGGAATGCATAATCTACTTTTTCATGAAAACTAAAAGATGACTCACAATCTGTATTGCAAGGTGCCTCTGTCACAGAATAATCTGTTTCACTCCAATACATATCTTCATGTTCCCTGTTGCAAGTTTTGCGCTGTGTTTGTTCACCAGGTTTGATGGTAACTTTTAGATTTTTCTTTCTGCTAGCATATTCCACTTTGATTTCCTTTGCTTCAATGTTCATTTTCAGGGAGGCATTTTTATTGATGGCGGTTTGAGTTTTATGGTTAGAGGATCCCTTATAGCTCCCATTGTGTTCTGCTGAATGGTCAGCTGAAGGACACTGGTACTTCGAAGATTTTGAACACTGGCTTTTCTGGTATTGACTTCCATAACAACATTTATTATTCTTTGAACTTTTCTTTTTTTCAGATACAAGATTCATTCCAGAATCAAACAAAGAAACATTCTTAATTTCTACTTTCACATTAAAAGAACCATATTTTACTTCTGCAGTAATTTTTCCAACAGCCAAGCTAACAGGCTCTGCAGAGTCTGTCTTGTTCCACAGTGTAATTTTTCCTGTGGATGAGCCCTCTGATTCACCAAAAGTTACTGAAGCTAAGATTTCATCTTGCTGAGGATGAGGGTAGTTCTTTTGCTGCTTTCCTTCTTTTTCGCTGTCTGATATGTTATCAAGGTCTCTGTCTTCAGATGCATCTGAGCCACTGTGATTCTTGTTTTCATGATCATTTCCATTTTCTTCAGTACCCTTCAGTACATGCAGTGGCTCAGCAGAGTGAGCCAGAGCCTCATCTGCTTTATTTTCAAGGCTTCCTACATTTTGCTGGCATTTACAAATGGGTGACAACTGTTCATCTAATTTAAGGTGAAAAAAGAAAAAACAGTTTTCCCATGATTTGGTAAGCAGTATCACAAATGTATGATTAGCTTCAAGACACTTTTCATAGAAAATGCCTATTTTATCTTTAACGTGTAGTGTATTTTCCACAGTGTTGTTTTTTCACTTCAATATTAACTTATTTTATCTTAATTATCTGATAAGTAATGTGAAGCCAGATAAACGGGGTACACCATGTTAACTGATTCTGATTGGAGGAAATTAATATATTAACTTTTTTTTTTTCTCAGAGAGTTTTATGGTTGCTAGGTGACAAGGTATTTTATTTACATTTAGAAAGATCTACCCTGTTTACTTCCATTACTCCTCTCAGCATTTGCTTCATTCCTGTGAACACACTGCGACTAAATCCCATCGCATGTTTGCAATTTGGGGTGAATTACATGGAACTTGAATTTTCTAATCCTTTTACAGATGGGCAAACAAAGGGATTAACGAATATTGTCACAATTAAAGAACAGATCAGTGGCACATTGCCAGGAGGTATGAACCACAGCTCCCTGTTCAAAGCAGAAGAAAATACTGTTTGCTAGCGGGAGTTGTACTGGGCAAGATTTCATGGCATTCATACGATTACATAAAATTCTGCCCTGCTTGGGCTTTTTTTAGAATAAATCATGTGCATTAGAGGATGACAGTGTACAGTGACATCTACCTAAGCAGGATTAGAACAAGCTGTTAAACTTAGACCACACTGAGGAACTTACAGCAAGGCTGAAAATTTGAGACAATTAAACATCATCATCTTTGGAAAGACTTTGCCAGAAATAGGTAGGATAGAAGCTCAACTAAGATAAAACAACTAACCTCATCAAAACATTGCCTGTATGCACCCACACTTGATTGTAAATATTTCCAGTTCGATAAATAGCTTTGATGCAAAGATGGAAGTCTGTCTTGATGAATAAATGCAGAATAACCATCTAGGATTCTGATGGTTTTAGTTCAAATTAAACATTTCTGTAAACTTACATTCTCTGGAATCAGAGCTCTTTCTGCCCTTGCAGCTTTTTCTTCTTTTTCTACTCATTTCTAAGAAGTGAGAGCATCTGGGTTCCACTCTTCTGTGTGGGAGGGAAAACAGTGGATAATAAGAAAGCTTCTCTAGAATAATTTTGATCTCTCCCTCTCAGGCTCTCTATCTTGGCTTTTCTCCTGTATGAGAACTGACTGGTTATAATGAAAAATAGAAAAGTGCTATAGCAGGTACTAATCGTTTTCTTCTCTTGGTTGTTTAGGACCAAATTTTCAAAGGTTTCTAAATAGTAGCTAAAAATCGAGGTCCAATGACTTCAGCTACAGGGTCTGAACCAATACTCTTTGGGCTGTGGCTGACCTTTTCCAGCCTATGGTTTTATCTGATTCTGATTTTTAGAAATTAATATTTTGTTTTAAGCATTCATTTAAAATTCAATCTTATTTACATACATAATGAAATAATAATAATTGTTTTTTCTCCTGAGAAAAATTCAGAGTTAATACAAGAGAATAAAAATGGGTAACTGAAATGCATGCAGAGCAAACTAAGACTAATATATATATCACAGTTTAGGTTGTCCCTTGCATTTGATTTTGGGAAGAAGAAAATTGTCAGATTTTTTCATCTCATAGGCAAAATTGTTAAATGTAAGATTAACAGATAATTCTGACTTAGTATTGAAGACATGCATGACTTGAAATTAAATGGCAGTGGAAAAACCTCTAATAATTAACTTTAAAATATTATTATTTTCACAAAATCAAGGAAATAAAATACTTGTGTTTCTCCACATGCCTGTGGGAAATTTAACCCTCTGAATTTAACAGGCTTTAAGAAACATGGTATCAAAGAAGGCTCAACCCAAAGGAAACACTATAGCTGCTACTGTTTGTGTCCTTTAAAAACTTAAGACGAACGAAGAATACCCAAACCCCCAACTAGGGGCTGAGCTTTGCATCCAT
Source organism: Caloenas nicobarica (assembly GCF_036013445.1). Lineage (NCBI taxonomy): Eukaryota > Metazoa > Chordata > Aves > Columbiformes > Columbidae > Caloenas > Caloenas nicobarica. The sequence goes on along the minus strand of NC_088284.1, from coordinate 41,151,508 downwards.
GTTTAGTTAATCTGTCATTTTCTTGCAGCTGATCACTGAAGTGAGATCTTAAATTTATATTGAACTGAACAGAATAGTCAATGTGTTAGGGTTTGCTTCTGCTTATCTAATCCAAAGATTTTCTATTGTATTTTAAATGACCTTGGAATAGATAATTCACATTGCTTGAAATTCGAAATATTTGAACTGCTAATACATCATTGGGATAGTCTTGAAAATCAGTAGAGCTGGGAAAAATCAACTGACTGTAAGTGTTATTCATTATAATCATCTTTAGATGACTGTTCATTAGTAAATCAACTACGCCATTGTGGAAAGAGCATGAGCGAATTTTTCAGGCTGCAAACTTACCTGGTGTAATGGGATGTATGGATTTTATTATAAAAATGAGGATTAAGTTTTTAAATCATTGCATTGACATAAGACTCGTGCTACATGTCACTGTATGCTGTGATACATAGATAGCCAAATAAGTGGGAAAAAAATTCCTCTTTTAAGACACAGTTATTGATTCTGCTTCTGAAAACTTCTTAATTTTGCGTGAGGCTGACTAATATGTCAGTGCACTAACACATCCATGAGTTAGTTGCAAAAATGCAGGCATTCTCCTGTCTTTTTGGAAGACACTCTTGGGAGATTGAGAAAGTTTTGTATTTATTTCACAACAAACACTTTGGAATGTCTACATTGTTAATTTTCAGGATGAAAATATACCTTTCTGTTTTTTCCAGATGTCTTTAGCAAAAGCTTGACAGACAGCCAAACCTGCCAGATGAGCTCTGTTCTCAGTGGGAAGAATGATCTTAAAGCCAAATATAGGGCTTTAAAGGACACAGAGGCAAGAGCTGGAACAGATATTTATCTGTTGTCTTGGATATGAGGCAGTGCCTATCAGTTTCAGTTAAAAATCTATATTGTCTTAGAGAGTTACATATGAAAGTATGCTAAGAGTATCATATTAATATTTAGAGGTGCCCTATGTTATGTAAGATCTGCAGATTGGTACATATATTTATGATAATAAGACCAACACTCTAACAGAGCTCCACAATCTGATTGTGATACTTCCTGTGTCAGTTACATTTCATTAAGCTGTAATTGTTAAAATATTTTTACTTCTAGGAATGCTCTCAGTTCAACCTAAGGAAGATGCTACACACTCATGTCCTTCCCCTTCTCTTTCCTCTTTCTCCTCCCCTCTGCTTCCTCTTTATTTCCCCCTTCCCCTTATTGACCTTCGTGGTTGTCTTTCCAAAATAGTTTCCTCATGTCTTTCATGTTTTTTCCCCTTTTCTATGGTCAGTAGTGAAATGGTTAATCTCAAAATAGGAAATATGATTGCTAACCTTCATTGCTAAAATGCTGTCCAAAATTATTTGCGGATCAAGAACAGCTGCCTGTTTTACTCTAGTCTCTCTTTGTGTTTGATGGTTAACTGTACAGCTGCATGCACTACAAATTAAAGAAAATCTGAATTTTACAGAATGATTGTTTGCATTGTTCATTTGTAGGACTACTACCTCTCAGACGTTAATTTTCATATTTATATGTTATTGATTTTAACTGTACATTCAGTGTGCTAAATTGCTGATATCTTAAAGCAGTTTTCACATAAACATTGGGAAGAACCTCTATGATGCAAATAGTTTTGTTTTCTCTATTACATTTCTGTATGTTTAGCTTATGCTTTCTCCTCTAAGGTTTACCACATCAGAAGAGACAGCAGTTCTTTGCTTTTCACTCATCTTTTCTATGCATGTTTTCCTTGCATTGTCTTTGTCTATTCTTGCTTTGTTGGTCCTACAGCTGAGATGTGCTAACAGAATCAGGACTCTCATCACCTTCAATTCTAGTCACATGAGCAGACCCATTGACTCGAGTACGGATTAGTTGTATTCATAAGGACTGCAGGGTAAGACCCTGCATTACGGACTATTTTGTCCGCTGCTGAGCACTAGATGAACACTAGTCCAATTAGCCTAGATGAGAATAGAGGCACTCAGCAGTTTACTGGATGGAAGCCAACATCCACTGACATAGTGCTCTACGTGACAGGTTATTCTTACTAGAAACAGCAGTGCTTGCCTTAACTCAGAATAATAACTTAATTTTGAGTGAAAGATCACTCCCTACCATAACCATAGTTAAAAGCTCTGTCTAGAATGTGTTCATTTTCACTGTGAATAACATCCATAATAGTATTTATTTCAGGATAATGCAAGCAATGACAAGCTTTCTGATAATAAAAGCAACAAAATATTATTCTAACATTGGCCTCTGAGATCATCTTGTTAGGCAGGAAAAGTTGCCTTAAAAACGCTGGTTGGAAGTAAAATTGAAAACACAAGAGTTATTTTACTTCATTTTCATATATTTAAATAATGGAGATTTTATGTGTGCTATTAAGGTTTCTTAAACAAGCATATTCAGTGAACCTGTAAAGTAATGATGAGACAGTAGCAGAAAAGACAAACTAAAAAAAAAAGAAAAATATTAAGAAAACATTTAATAATGTTGAATCAGAATGGTGAATGGTGTGGTGATACATTTACAAAATATTTCATGTTCTTACAGGATAATAATCATTGCTCTTTTAGGAGGTAAGTCTCTTACTTATAATTTCAGTATCTTAGGTTGTAGAAGGCATGGCTATAAATATATTCAGTGGCAGCTCACTGAGTACTGCCACATGGAATCCTATACTGTTCACAGACTGCAGAAGAACGATGTCACAAAATATCCAAACAAGCCCTTCTGAAACACGAACCTTCTACTGCTCTTTACTTCTGTATTTCACCTGCGTCAAACACTTCCGATTCACTTCCTCCCCCTGGATAGAGAACCCTACTTTTTGTCTTCATTGCCTTAGATAACCTTAACTACACCGAATTTTGTTCTCATTGACTTCCATTGTGTCTCTTCTTGTGTTTCTCAATATTCTTCTCTTCCATACTAATCTTTGCTCTGACTTTGCTCCTCAAGTTACCAACTATGTTAGGCCCAGTCTCTCACTGATTATTTCCTCTTCTCATCCTATAAAATTATTCTTAAATCTTGCTTTTTCCTTGCAAATTCTTCCTTTGCCCTCCTTACTTGTGGCATATTACCTGCGTTAGCTCTTATGCATGGAGGCAGATGCCCCACAGATTATTTACTCCTAACAGAGACAATGTCATTAGAACGAGTCGTGTGTGAGAGCCTACTCATTCCACAGAGTATGCAAAAAGAACTCACTTAGCTCTTATTTACCTCATTCAAGTATATCTTATTAAAGTACCTTCCGTTTTTGCCTTTTTTCCTACAAAGATGCTCCAAATCTCTCTATCAAGCTCCCACTATTACCTTATTTGAATAATTTCTGGCCATACATTTCTGCAGTACTCTTGCCAAATAATGAATTTTATGCCAAAAACATGCAAGAAAAGCAATGTGTTATCAAAAATGCCTGTCCTAGTGGTAGTTTCTTAATCTCTGCCTCAGCTGGTATGTATCTTACTTTTATTTGTTCATAGTTTATATATTTTCCAGAAAATACTCGTCTATATATTTTTGAGAAAACACTCATCTCTAAAAATGTCTTCGCAAAATGTTTAGACCAAAGGAAGCTGGCAGCCATTTACAGGGGCTGTAGCAGGACCCTAAAGCATTTTAGGAAATTAATGACAACATGAATTATATCACTGCAAAGAATCAGATTCCATTCAAATGGAACTCAGTAGTTATCTGGCAGTATGCAGTTAGCTATAAGAATAGCATATCCAAATTAAACACTTAGAAAAGCACAGGTAAGTGAAATTAATCTGCAACAGGTATTGTACTAGACTCAGTGATTAACCATTTTATTTAATGAAATGTGTTATGGGATTTTTAATGAGAACACTGAATAATGATCTTGTTTCTTCAGTTCATGAGAAGGTATTATAGCAAACAGCAGTCAATAACATTTCTGCAGTTCTGATTCTCAGGGAAGATTACTGTCTATATAACTATCACTTATGACATAAATTAGCATATCCAGGAAATCCAAACACCATGTAATTAGATTTTACATTATTTTGGATTCTTGTATAAGCAACAAGTGACAACAAAGTGTTAAACAGGTTTTGAACATTCTGTATTAAAGGGATGGTGGATATACTATTCTGGCCATTATGTTAAAGATATCTCCCTACAGGCAGCTTGCTCTTCACTTCAGTTTTAAGAATGGCTAACAGCTATCATGGGCTGTACATGCACAAGCATTTCTGCCTTTCCAGGGAGAAGACAAGTTATAGGTCCAGATTTCAGTTCTTAAATTGTGCAAAACCATATATAAAACTCATCTTCTTATAAAGCCTTTGCCTACTTACTAAGCTAACCTTGCTTTAATTTTAATTATTTGAGCTTTTGCCACAAAAAGAAGAAATTGTATATTAATAAGGATAAGCATTTAGTTCATATTTTGGAGAGGTTTCATTTCTGCAACAACCCTAATTTAACGACATGCACTGTTTTCCATTGCAATAAAATGGAGAACCACTACGTAGCCTCTGTGCTATAAGTGGTCTGTACAGAGATCACACGATGATTTTAACACAAGTACTACATCATAAGTATTTCTACTGACTGATGGATTTCTCAAGTGGTATCAGTTTAATGCAATGGATATTCATGTATTTATTGTCATGTACGTAAAAGCATATTTTTAAAAACTGGCATAGAGAACACACTTTATTGTGCATTATAACTTTGTTATACTGGGTAATATCATTCTGTCTGCAGCAAAAGTTCTGAAAATATAGTTAAAAAATGCCCATTAACTGCCGTTTCTTCTTCTGTTGTTGGACCTCTGCTATTCCTGTTTTAGAGACCAAAGGAAAAACTGTTAATTTGAACATTAGCTGGACTAACCCTTTTCTTGTTTGTGAATTTGTCATTTTGATATTTGGTGTGCCATCTCACATTTTAGTCACTTCGGTTTCTGTTTTGGCATGTAATTCATGCTTTGTAAGCATCAAACAGGTAAGAGAAATATCCTTCAGTTGTGATGTGGCAATTCGTCATGAAATAAATAGAAAACTCAGTATAAGACATGACTATTTCCAATAATGAAATAGAATTTCTATAGTATACTGTCAATGGAGTACTACAATTCTTTGTCAAGCTGAATTATTTGACTTTTTTGAGCTTCAGAACTGTGCATCCATAATACAAATAAGGTAAATCCAAAATCTTTGATAACCCTTGACAGTCAGCTCACCAAAAGAAACCTGCACGATAGTTGTACACTGTAACATTTTAACTGAAAATAAATTGCTATGGCTACAAAACATAAATTACAATTAAGTAAGAAAAATATTCCATTTCTCATAGAATGCAAAAAGGGCAAAAAACCCTATCCTAGCTTCTAGGATTTGATTTACGTCATCTAAAATGGGGAAACTTAGATACCTACTATATTTTCTGACTATGCAGTCTCCAGGGTCATTTTCTCCAGAAGAACAATTTATACTGCATAAAATTAGGGTAATTTGCATTTAGAATGACAAAAATTGGGATGTTTAATATTTTGTAGGGTCTTTTTTAGTTTTAGCAGGTAAAAATGTCTACATTGAGAAAATGTCTATGTTTCTTCACTAACCTGGGAGAGCTCCAGTGTTAGAATGCTTCTCTCCTTCAAAAGAAATAAGAAAATACTTCCCCAAAGGTAGCTTAGGATCAAGGACGATTAAATAGTAGGAGAACAAAACTACTATTCAGGGTTATTTAAGTGTTGCAAACTGAGTTTGTAAGCTTCTCCACTCAATTATATATGTATCTCTCTCTTTTTGATTAACAATCTTGTAGTCTTGTCATAGCATCCCTCACATTCCACATCTGAAATTAGTTGCAGAAAGACAGTACAAATAACAAACTGAAGTACGTTCAGGTAGGCTTTCAATTCTAAAATTATATACTACAACACTTTAAGTCCCTATGTGCTAAAATGACAGATACAGTCTTAGGGATCAAAAAAACATCTTAGAAATCTCTGTTATTTATGAAAACATTCTTATTTAATAAAAATTTTTAAAAAATCTGAAATATCCCTTCAATTTAGGCAGTTATCAATCTTGTTTATTCATAAAACTAAACTATATAGTGAACTGTAATTGAAATTCTTTAAACTGTATCTACTGTGTAAAAAAACCTGCAGAAATCTAATATTTTATAAAAGCTGTGATGAGTCACAACAATTAGTATCTACAGAATACTACTTGACAAGGTGTCATTTCAAAAAAACCCCAACTTGTTTTACTTACTGTTACTATGAGCCAATATTCATTTTCCTCAGATACCTAGTTGCTTGCTGTTATGGACTCCCTGTGAATAGTTTGCTTTTCTAACCTCATGAAGGATATGCTGGCTGCCCTACTAAGGCTTAATAGGATAACAAGTTTATTTTTTTTTACCTTTGGATTTAGCCACGTCTGTACTGTCAATCCTGGTCAGCAATGACATGATGTATACACATATCCTTCCAATCACTGAAACAACAAAGGACTACTAGTTATTTAACTCTTAACTGCTAAAGCAGGTAATAAAAATAACAACTCAACTTACCAGGGCTTTACAAAAAGTCAGGTTTGCCTGAAAAGTCATAAGATAAAAGCAGGAGCAACATGGTTCACAGTCTTGCTCCACTTATTTTTCTATTTCTGTCTCCTAAGCTCAGAATCTGATTACTATATTTAAGTCCATGAAGCATCATGACTGGTCTACCTCTAATCAGCCTGTTGACATCCACCTCTTTTTCCTTCACATATTGTAGAATTCAAGATAATAATTCACCATCTTGACAATATTCCTACACAAAATACAAAATATAATGTTCATGCTATAGTATCAAAACTGGAAGCTTACAGCTTGGTTAGTTGTATCAATTTTGTTTTGTGTTTAAAGACCTCATCTATTTTTTTCCACTTTATTAATAAATTACTATTTCTATTATTTGTAAATTATCATAATTTCAAAAATGATAAAATACAGATTCTTTACAAATGATATACTGAGCAGAAGTTAATTCCCATTAGTGTACCTGTAAATTGGGACAAAAGGAATCTCTAGAATATCTTCTGCCTTGTACATTTACATGTACTGAGTACTCTTTTTGCTCTGCTACTATTGTAGAAACAAGGGAGAAAAGAGTGAGACATTAATATTACACAATTACACAGATTTTCAATTTTAAAAAAGTCTGATTCTTAGTATCTGTATTGGTTATGGATACTTCTGAAATATGCAGTTACAAACCCACCTCTACAGCAACCCACCATTATTTCCTACATGAAAACCTATATAAGGCCCATCCTAATACTATTATTTTTTAGTTACCTCTATGTCATAATTTACTTATTAGGTTGGTGCAAAAGTAATGGCAGCTATTACATTGTTGAAATTTGCTGTTGGATATTGGATACATTCTTCAATCAACATGGTTATGTCATACATAATTTTAATGCACTTTTCTTGCTTTACTTTTTTGGTACTGACTTATTACTTGCTGTTTATTTTATCTTTATTTTAGACTATGACAAAAAGCAAATTTGAACGATATTCTTATTCAAGTTCAAAATGGGCTGTAAAGCAGCAGAGACAACTCACGACATCAACACCACATTTGGCCCAGGAACTGCTAACAAACAGTCAGTGCAGTGGTGGTTCAAGAGGTCTTGCAAAGGAGACAAGAGCCTTGCAGACGAGGAGCATAGCTGCCGGCCATCGGAAGCTGACATTGACCAATTGAGAGCAATCATCGAAGCTGATCCTCTTACAACTACACAAGAAGTTGCTGAAGAACTCAATATTAACCACTCTACGGTCATGCGGTGTTTGAAGCAAATTAGAAAGGTGAAAAACCTTGATAAATGGGTGCCTCAAACAATCATCATTTTGCTGCCGGCCTGATGCACTGCAGCTTTCTGAATCCTGGCAAAACCATTCCACCTGAGAAGCATGCTCAGTAAATCGATGAGATGCACTGTAAACTTCAACACCTGCAGCCCACACTGGTCAACCGAAAAGGACCTAATTTTTCTTGATGCCCATACCTGACCGCACATCACACAACCAACGCTTCAAAAGTTGAACGAATTGCGCTATGAAGTTTTCCTTCATCTGCCATATTCACCTGACCTCTCACCAAGCAACTACCACTTCTTCAAGCATCTGAACAACTTTTTGCAGGATGCAGAAAATGCTTTCCAAGAGTTCATCAAATCCCGAAGCATGGATTTTTACACTACAGGAATAAGCAAACTTATTTCTCGTTGGCAAAACTGTGTTGATTGTACTGATTCCTATTTTGATTAATAGAGACGTGTTTGAGCCTAGTTATAGTGATTTAAAATTCACGATCCAAAACTGCAATTACTTTTGCACCAAGCTAGTATCATTATGCTACCTATATTTGCTCTTTGTTTTATCCTCTCTCTCCCATCTGCTCCTCATTCCTTCCTTGCTAATCTTCCAACACTGTTTGCATACTGTCCAATGTTCTCCTTTAGTTGTATGAACAACCCGAAACTATGCTTCCTTCTGTCCGACATTCATTTTTAAAGATTAATTCCACTGACAACATGCAGGCCTGCTGGTACCCTTAGCACATGACAACTTTTCATACTGCCCCTTCTCTGCAAAAGCAATTTGTAAGGGAAGATGTGTATATCTTCTCATTTCCAGATGGCTCAATTGATAACCTGATTTTCTTCATTTGTAGGTAGAGCTGAAACAAGGGAGAGAATGAAGCAATGTAATGATTTGTCAGCTGTTCCAACTCTGTTAGAAATGCTTCTCGCTTTAAAGTTTGATATCCACTGCCTAATACAGTATGTCACCGGATGGAGAAAAAAGAACTATTATGATTTCTAAAACATTTTTATTGATTTCAGTTTGCAGAGAATTTTGAAACAAATCTGACATCATTTATGGATTTAAAGAAAAGTTCAAATTACTCTGAACACCATGTGATAGCATGTTAATATTTATTACTTTATCATTTTATTTCCTTCTGGTCACTTGCGTTCTTTTCACATCACTGTAATGACTGCATAATCACAGACAACTGAACCATTACATAATGACATTAATAATAAAACCAGTATGTTTTTACAACCTTCAATTTTGAAAGAATATTAACATTCTTTTCAGTAACACAATAAATTAAGGCACAAATCTGAGCTTTAGCATTAAATATACATAAGTAAATATTTTAATTCATATATTGCTTTCCCATTCTTACAGCTAGGGTTAATGTGTATCTTTCAACTGTAAAATTCTTAATAGCACTAACAATCTTAGTGTCTCCATTTCCATAAAATAACTTTGTACAAATTTTGAGATGTTATGCCTTGTTTGATTAATCTACTTCTCTCCTCCATTACTCTACAGTTTCATTTCTGATTATCAGAGAATGAAGTAACTCACTGCCTAGCGTCAAATATCTTATAAAAACATCTAATATTAACATTTAGGCTTTTTGAGATGATTTGCCGATACCTTTTTCAGAAACAGAGTATTGTGTTTTAACTCTAAATTCAGGCTGACGTACAATTGGAGAAGTGCAGGACAGATCAGACTACAGAAGTAAATACTCCACTTAAACGGCTATTAATGTAAAAGATACAAAGTACTAAATATTCAGCATTTATGTATGCTATGACCTTAAAAATAACCATTGTTGGTAAGACTTGCAGCACTGAATGTTGATTTTTGTGCCAGGCAGAATGTAAAGAATGGAGATACAAAAAAATGAGAAAGAAACTATTAAGACAAAATTGGAAGATGTAAATACAGAATTCAAACAGCAGGCAAGGTCAGGCCTCTTTGTAATGCTGTGACTCCTTCCAGTGGGGAACAGGTTAACAAGGTACCAATTTTACCTATTTCTTGCTTGCTTGCTTGGGATAATCACTGGGTTGTTGTTCGGTTTTAATTCATATCTGAAAAACACTACAAAATCTGTATAGTTTAGCTCAGGAACCAAAGGAAAGGCTCAAAAATTCACATGGTTGCACAGTTCCTAGATAAACAATTCTTTCTAATTTATCCCTAATTTAGCATTCACTAGCAGAAGTAATTTCACTTAAAGAAATCGATTATTTGAATTAAAGATTAGGATTCATTCCAATCCAATGTTTTATCAGCTGGTGTGCAATAGCTCGACCTGGTGGTACAAAGAAAGAACGCTGATTTCCTTTAGTGAGAACTTCCACGACCTGCAATAAAGAAAGTTTTTTTCTTTAGAATATAATATTATAAGCTATATGGAATCTAACACCAATGCAGAAATTATCTTCCTATGATGATAAATCAGTCTATCATTACTATAGCTATTGGCCCAATACCAGATTCTCCAAGACAGATGCAGAGAAAGAAACACACAGCATTCTATGTGGATGTTGACATTTTTGACCTCAAACGTGCCCCAAAGAATATTTCTAATATTTCACGATATTTCTAATATTTCACGATATTTCTAATATCGTGGAGATTTAGTGTTAATATAATAATGGCTTTGTGAAGCCTCTTTATGGTACAGACCACCAGATGGTGCTCTACACTGTTCCATAAAAAATTCTTCCTCTCCGCTTCCCATGAAATGCGGAAGAAAATGTGTTTTGTTGGTTTTCTGAAGCACATGCAACATGGGAATACACTTCTAGTTTAGTTAATTTCTCAGATACATTTATTTCCAACTGTAACCCAATCTGCATGCACTCAGAACTGATATGCATTTAAAATTATGCTCTTAAGTATTGTCGGGAATACAATATGAGATTGCAGGTGACCAACTTTGCATTCATATTGACTTAAAACAGTTGACTTGCAACTGCTAGGCAGAAGCACAGTGTTACTAAAAGTTTAGCTCCTAAGCAGCCTGTCGAAACACCTGTGAAGACTATGTTGTGTAAGCAGCCTTTCCTTTTTCCACTTACGAACTTAAACCTCTCTTTCTGTGAACGTCTTTTTTTCTTCTCTTTTATTTTACTATATTTTAAATACTCAGGAAAGCTAAGTGTAGAAGTTCCTATCAATGCATAGTAAACTGCATTCCATACCAGAGTATTAAAATAGTACTGCAGGGAAAAAGATGTTCAAACCCATGAATTTCCAGCATTTTTACCTAAACCTCCCCACTTCCAGCAAATCTGGTAGCTTGCTTGTTTGGAGAAACTCAGATGATGAAGGCTATTAAATACTGCTTCTGTCAAAACAGAATGCACAAGCTTGCTAAGAAAGTCACTTAAAATAACTATAACTTGGACATCTCCCAAAAGGAAAAGGTGAAGAACTAACGGGTAAAAATGTCATGAAATGGGCTTGCAAGTGACTCAGGAATTACTGTGAATATCTGCCTTTCTCTGGCTGTGTGTAATCTACAATAACAATATAATGCACTTGTAGTATGATAAAATGGGAGAGCATAAACGCTAATTCAACTTGCTGGAAAAAACAAGTATCTATTGTATGCCAAAACTGATACAGTCACAGAATAATCAATACAAGAAGGAAATTAAATTGAACTTTACCTGTTCTCTAGTGAACCAGCGGGCATCCTCTATTTCATTCTTGTCAACTTTAATTTCTGTAGACACTGCAACAGCTAAGCAGCCAATCATTAGGGAGGAGGGCATTGGCCATGGCTGACAGGAGACATACTGAACATGGCCAACTTTGATTCCAGCCTCCTCTTCTACTTCTCTTCGAACAGCATCTTCTATTGTTTCGCCTAATCAAAAAGGGCAAAGAACAAGCAGCTGATGAAAATACTCAGAGCAATGATTATGTCCTGTGCTTTGAACCGACTCAAAAGATTTGAAACTGCCCTAGACAATTATCTATAGCGACCTAGTTCACAGATCAGGGCACAGACGTTAAGTACAAGATACAGTAGTCTAGGTAAGGTAAAACTAGCCACCAAAGCATAATGGAACTTTGAAAATAAAGTATAGTAATTTCTCCATTATAATGTTTATTTACTGAATTCATAAAATCATACATGCAAACTATTATTACCACACCCAAAATATCAAAAATTGGGTACAACATACATTGTTCTTTTAATTACTTTTGAAACACTGCTCTGTTCACTTATAAATAGCACTGTGTTACTTTCTAGATTTTCAGTATGATTGTAACAGCATATAATACAACTTGAAAATCAATATTTAAAATGACAATAGTAAGAAAACAGAGACTAAAGAAGACTTGCAAACACTCCTCCGTTGTATTCCTCACTTTGCCTGACTCATTCTTCATTATCTTAACACACACAGACAATTCTCCAAACTTTTTATAAATCGGTTGCTGGCAAGTACAAAACAGGCATATTTATTATAACAACTTATCTAACAGGAAGCAGAAACACTTATTTGACATAACATCAGACATATTTCCATATTATTTTCAATGTACAATACTGATATGTGAGAAAAAACATTTAGTACAAGAAAATGAAATTAAATCACCAGGTTCTACAAATCCAGCAAGACAGGTAAACATTCCTGGGGGAAACCTCTTCTGCCTGCCTAAAAGACAGTGGTTCCCATCTGGATGGATGACTTGCATTATCACAACAGGATCTGTAAGGGACATAAAAAGAATATATTTCAACATTTGAAGGACCTAAAAGCAGTAACAAATTTCAGCCTTTTCGATACCAATGCATGTAAATACAAATAAGATACCATTAAGTGACTGAAATCAGAATTGTGTAAATTTTTTCCCTGCAAGGTATCTGTTTATTTTGTTTTGCAACATACATGCTTAGTAGAAGCAGTTTACTAGCCAAGGCTTGAAATGAAGGACATATATTACTTGCAACCAAAGCACACAATCTGGTAAAAGTATCAGCAATACTAACCTAGCTACACATCCAGCAGATAGCAATAATTTCTGCAGCAAAAACAATTTATTATCACCTCCTCTATAACCATAGGTATGAGAATTTACTTTTGAATGAAGTACCAAGGAGGAGCCACATACTCTACTTAAAATGTAAATACTGACTAAACTTTCAATTTTTGACTTTGTTGACTGTTTGCTATCAGTCTCTCATCTGATGTTGCACTTCTATCTACTTTCTCATTTCTAGTCACTTTATGTATCTTTTTCTTTCTTGCTTAATACTTTCTCCTTATTGGTATCATTCTTTCTGTTATGCGTTCCTGTGCACTGTTCATCTATGATCTTTTCCTCTTTTTATTATTACCTAACTCTTAGGTATCTCAGTATTTTTTTTTCTAACTTTGCCTTTATATTTTTTTCTCTTGCTATTTTCTTTTTTGTCCAAAACACTGTATTATCTCTGATGAAATGCCTTAATTCAGCAACCACTATAAACAATAAATTCAAAGATTGTTGTCCTGCTCAAAGACACCTGCAACAGGCACAGCGTATTATATTCAGTGTTGCTGTCTATAGACTTTCTTCAGAGAAACATGTCAGTAGATGCTGGTTCATCAGTCTTCCCTATATAATCTCATTCTTTCTCTAAGTTTGTTGTGCTAGAGATTGTAAAAAAAGGCCTCTAGTATTTTAGCAAGCTTCACTATAGTCCGTAAGACAGAAGAATATGGCAGAATTACTTAGACTACTACAAAGATATATCTAGAGCATGTAAGAGAACACGAAATTCAGAAACACAACAAACATATAATGTTCAGAACTACAACTGCAGAAGAGAGGGGAAGGTAAGGTGATCAAAGAGTCAAGAAATGATCCAGGAAAAAAAGAGAAAGCTGCTTTTCCTTCTTTGGCTCCCCATCAATGACACAGTACACTTCCTTTGCAACACATGAACAAAAGGAGCTATAGAAGACTGTTTATACAAGCTTATATTCTGAGTAGAAATAGGCCTGGCAGTTTGTGACTGACAGTGAATAGTGGAAGCCAGGGAAGATGGCTAATAAAATCAGAGTAGCACTACAGGAAAAATCAGAACTGTATCAGAAATTTGATCCAGGGCCAAATATGATAGAGAGCTATTTCAAGCTCAGAGGGCTCGCAGAAGGTAAGAAAACAACATGTAGGAGGAAAAAAAAAGTAAAATGTGACACTTCGTATTTTTAGTATCTCATTTAGGTTCTTGGAACTTCTAAATGATAAAGATTGGTATTTTCACAGCAATTCTTTGTCATAGACTACTGCAAGAAAGAAGCCTGAACTACTTAATTCTAAATAAAGCTGAGACACACATGCTCAGGGGAGAGGTAAGCAAGACAGACCTGGGATAGAAGCAAGGAGGTGAAATAACTACAAAGAAATTGATTTACATCTATATAATAGTACAACCAAGTTGCTTTTGACCAAGTTTATCCTACAATATTCTCACCAACTCTTGGATATGATGTGTTGTGAACACCTTGGAGACTGGGACAACCCTCTTTTAAGCAAGTTTTCTTGTAACCCCCTTCTTCAATCTTGGTTGCACTTCCACATGTTGGGCAGAATCGGTAGCGGTTGTGCCATGCTAGAACAGATCTAGCCTGGGCTACCACTCCTTTAAAAGAATACATTGAAAATATACACAATCAAATATTAATTCATGTAAGCTTTTAATAGTATAGAAAAAGCAAGTCATAAAGTTTAAGATAAAAATCAAAGTAAGATCATGGCTTGAATTGTAATTTACAAGAGAAATTGAGCAGTATCAGTTATTCAGATCCTTTTCTTTGTAGCACAGCACATGCAATAGAACACAGTACTACGTAGCTACAGACCAATTTATGTACCTAGAAACAAATTCATCTGGATCAATAGACTCTGTTTCTCAGAAAAGTTACTTTGACTGGGCAAAGTGCCAGAACTATATATCACACTTTTTAAAGATGACCATTTTAGGGCTACTAAGGTATTGATGTAATAATGCATTGTTCCATTTAAACTTCAGGTGCAAGTCAGGCTTGCCCTTTATCCTTCCATAAAAGCAAAATTCTTACAACAGCAGCTCTCCATAATGACTTTCATTCACTTTCAGATCCTGACTTTCCAAGACTTGCTCACAGTTTCCTTCTCAGATGGCTATCCAACACAGTCTTATTAAGGACTTAGTTGTATTTCTTGCAGTGAAAGCTCACCACAGGGGGTTTTTGTTGTTTTAGAACATGCACACATTAATATTCAAATAGTACCATTTATAAAACTATTATGACCAATAGGTTTTGAAGTCTAATGCTTGCCATTGCAGATGATATTGCTTTGCAACCACAAATGTTCTTACATACAAAATTCTTCACAAAACCACTGACTGGCTTTTAAAATATTTCTAAAGCCACTGAAAATACTCAATTCCTTTGCAGTGGTTTGTCCTTGCATTATACCTCAGTGAATCCCAAAGCATATCCTTCTGATTACACATTCAATAACTGCTGCATTTTATGTATCTTACCAGCTTCTTTTTCAGGTAGCTGCAGTAGTGCTGGCATTGGTGGGTGAAGAAAGTAACAGTCATCATGCTTTTGTTTAAATTTCTCAGCAGAAGCAGAATCTACACTAAGAGCAAACCAAGCAACTAATCCATCCTCTTCATCTTCTTGCAGAACTCCTCCATTGCAAGCAGTCTGCAGGTTCATGTGGAACTGAAGTTCAACTCCAAGAAAAATCAAGATGTCTTCTTTGGTTTGGTTCATGCACTGCTCCACATCCTTGTGGTGCAGTCTGCAAAGCTTTACTTCTGGCTGCTGGGAGCTCTCTATTCCCCCACCTAAAGTAACCAAAGGACTTAGATTTGAGAAGAGGAGGTATACTGTAGTTGGATGCCTTTGTTTTTTGGTTAGCCACTTTGAATCTGTTCTTTTTTCAGTTCTTCTGTCCAGAAGTGTCAAGCCAAAATAATTTTCATATTCTTTCACTTCATTTGACAGAAAATGAGGCCTCTGCCCACTTTTCGCATTAGCCAACAAATTAGCTATGTGCTTGTACCCCCAAAATTTAGCAATGTCCAGAGCTGTCTGCCTTGATTTATTAATAAGGGACCTGTCACACCTAGAGAAATAGAAAACAGTGGTTACTGGGGTAAACATGTTTGGAGAGAGTATCAATGCCATATTATTCTTACTTCCAGCATATTCATCTGATACTATTAATGTGCAAGAACTTCTAGACACTGTCTAGAAGTACTGTCTAGTACTGGCACACTGTTTAGGCTAAATACTTAGCATTATGGTAATGAAAAGTAATGATACTTCATTTTCTTTTGCTAAGGCCAGATCCCACATCTTTGTTGATCCACTCCAGGTAACACCAAGGTTCAAGCAGTACTACAACAGCAATGAATTAACTAAATTCTCACACAGTGCATCATGAAAAAAAAGACTGAAGATGTTCACAGACAGAACTTGGAGAGCCAGGCTACAGGTCGCTTCTGAATAACCAGTAATAAAGTGACTGAAAGCAGCATCAAAACATTTACAAGAAAATATAATTGAATAAGGATCAAGAATACAGCCTCTGCTTAGTGAGAGAAATAACACTTACAACTGCAGTGCTGGTACCTATAGGGACTTCTTTGAAACTAAAATGTCTGGAAAATGACACGCAGGAAGGAACGTTGCCTCACGATATATATTTAAATATTAATCACAAAAAAAAGGCAAGTCTGAAAGAGATTAGGGTTGACTGACAGGTCAAAAATAGTCCACTTTTATTTTTTGTCCATTTTACCTCAACTGGATAAGTAAACCAGAAGTTTCACCGTAAACTACAAATTATACAGCAGATGTGGGGCCAGACTCATCAGTTTTTAAAACTGGAGGACACCAATATATTTAAGTTGCTGGTACACAGATAACTGTACCACAGGCAAGACTGTTTTGACTTGAGATTTTATATTAACCTCAGTAGTTCTTGAGGGAGTGTGAGTACATTTTAGTAAATCATCAAAAACTTAAATTACAAGTTTTTGGTGCAAAACAGGCTACGATTACCCATTTATATTTAAATACTAAGTCTCCATTAGGCAAAATCTTGCCTAATTTTCTACTTAATTGCCTTTCAGCCACTGAATTTTGTCTGGGTTTTGTCTTCCACCTTTTATTTGCTCAGGAACATGCAGACTGTGATCAGTACCATGAACTGTTTAGATCACCAACATTTTTTTTTCCCATTTATAAACATTTCCCTTAGCTTTTCTCAAACATGGACAAATATTAAATATTAAAAAAAAAATTACTAGCTTTCCAGGATTAGTCTCTGGAATGTTATGTAATATTACATTCATAGACATTCATGTTTATATATCCAGCAATTGTGTTTGTCCAAATTATTGTGACTAAGCATAACTAAAATGAGATCAATAACGCCACAGTATCACCTCAGCAACCACAACAAATTGCCTCAGAACAGCCCTGAAAAGGACATTTAAAAGTGGATATTCCTTTTTTTTTTTTTTTTTTTTTTTTTTTACAGCAAGCATAACTTAAAAAAACAGTTATCCTATTTACCAAACTGGTAATTTCCCCAAAATATAAAGATTCCTCAATATATGGATGACTTCAACCCACTAAAACTGGCATTGAGATACTCCTCTACTTGCTGGAATGTACTGATTACACTACAAAACTGCAGTTCATCTAGTGCTCCATGCTGAGCCACAGCAGACAGCACAGAACCTGGTCAGGACTGAAAAAGGGTGGGATGATTACTGGAGGCTGTGGAATGCTATGCTTGAGATTGCTCATAACTACAGAATGAACTATACTTGCTTGGTTCTGTAACTAGTGGTGCAGAAAGGAACAGACTGAGCTTTGTTAAAGTAGAGCTCAGTTGAACCACAACATCTGACTCCCATCCTTCGTTTTGAAATGTTTTCTATTTGAAGTATTTGGATCCTGACTTCATTCAGGCTTCAGAGGATCTTCTTTGGGGTCTCAAGGAGAACTCCAAAGCACTCTTGGTTTTTCTGAGTGTCTTGAAAAACTGAAAGTACAACAGCTGACTTGAAGACAGACAACAAATATGATAGCAAGTTTCTAACAAGCAATGAACATGCTTGGTGTCATACTGACTGAAGAAAATAACGTGACAGCTCAAAGAGGAAGTGCATTGTTAAAAAGGTAAGAGACAAATGAAATGCATCAATTAGTAAATTTGGTAAAGGTGTGTCATGTCCTACTTAACAGCCAGCATGTCATCAAACACTGTCCACTGTAATGTAGACACAAGTGAATTAGAAGTAAAATTTAGAGAAAAAAATCTAACTGTAATAATTAAATATACCAAATTTATACTCAGAGCAGTGGCTGGAATGGGACACAAACTTCATTCTATTCTGTTTGTCTCCAGGAGTGACATTATATCCTTGAAGATTAAAGGAATAATTTTAGAGATGCTCATGATTTTTAAAGAGTTTCTTAGCAAATATGGAAAGCACGATGCAACAGCAGAATCCAGGGATAACAGGCACAGAGTATATTTTCCTGAGTTTTAATCCTGAAAATTCTTCCACTGTCTAGCAGGTAAATTTACTTTTCTGAGATGAAGTTCAAATGGGCAGAAAGGGATTCAGATTAGAACTCTTCAACAGGATCTGCTGAACAGCTTACCCTTCTTCCAGAAGAATCTGCACAACCTCAAGGTGTCCATTTCTGGCACCATACATGAGAGCTGTCCAGCCATTATTTGCAGCTGCATTGATAAGTGACGGAGAATGACTAAGCAATGATTTCAGTCTGGCTGCATTTCCAGCAGCAGCAAAATTATGCAGTTGAGAAATCATGTCCTGATGGAGGTTCTTTTCAAAGTCTGTCATTGTGTGAACTAAGTAAAAAAAGAAAAAAAGCCTGAAAACATAGGCAGCATTAGTAAAATGATTTAAGTTTAATGCTGTACAGTTAACCAATATTACCAAAAGTATGGACACAACAGTCAAATTCTTATGATAAGTATGATACTGTTATTCCCAATCAAATAATAGTTTCATACATCTCCAAATACAGTGAAACTTTATCCTAATAATCTAAAGAGGCTTAAGGCGATAAATGTATTTCTATGAAAATCAGACTTATTCAAACGTGAAAAACACGTTTTCGTTTCTCCAACACTCCAGACCAGTACAAAACTCCAAGAAATGAGCCCCAAACGCTTTGGAAAAGATTAACAGTAACCGCAAGGGGGCAAATCCCGTTGCAGGCTGCGGGACTCCTCCAGCAGACCCAGATTACTTCAGGAACCTCCGCTGCGCCGCGGGCGGGCGGACCGGCCGCCGACCGCCGCCCGCCCGGGGCAAGGCCGCTGTGACCGCTGCTGCCACCCGGCACTCGCGCCAAAACAGAAGTTTATATTCCGTAGCGAGGCACTGCCCGCTCCACGATCACTCCTTAAAGACACGCATAAACGCACCCCACTCTCTCCACCGCACCCAACACCTGGACGCCCCAACACCAGCTCCCTCCGCCGGCCGACTGACCGCGTGGCGCTGGCACGCGCCCGGAAACGCGCAGCAGCGGGGCAGCTGCCGCGCAGGCGCAAACTGCGCGCCCCGCCCTCGCCTCTCTGCGCCCGCTGTCGCAGCGCGGTTGTGCCGCCACCTGCGCCCGAAGCAGCAGTAGCGGGCGGAGCGTCCGGGGCTGCCGTCACGGGCAGCGTCTTGGGGCAGCGGGCTTGGCCGCCGGTGCCGCTTCTGGCTCCCGCAGGGGGCTCCGTTACCGTGAATGGCCGGGGCGGCGCAGCCTCCGCGGGGAGCCGCGCTTCGTACGGTCTTCCGCTGCGGCGGAAGGGAGCGGGACGCGAGTGGTGCCGGGGGTGTTGTGCGGGAGGCGGCCAGCCGGAAGGCCCGCCCCGGTGCCCGGCTGTGCGCGCCGCTGCAGCGCCCGGGGCTGGCAGTGGCCGTCGGGCCGCAATGCCGGCGTCTTGCTGGCGGCGAGGGGCCCGCGGGAGCGGGCGGGGTCGCCAGCCGTTACCTGAGGGCTGCTGTCAGTTGGGCCAACTTGCTGGACGGGTTGCAGAGCAGAGAACCGTTTTGTATTTCAGGCAGGAAACTTCGTGGTTACAAAAAGCGATCAAACTTCTTTTGCTTTGCTTCACCGTGCTAGGGGAAGGCAAGCACAGCACAAAATATGCAAGTGCTTGTGAGAAAACT
Organism: Caloenas nicobarica; assembly: GCF_036013445.1. Taxonomy (NCBI): domain Eukaryota; kingdom Metazoa; phylum Chordata; class Aves; order Columbiformes; family Columbidae; genus Caloenas; species Caloenas nicobarica. The sequence continues at coordinate 41,131,410 of NC_088284.1, read as the reverse complement.
GGAGCGAATGAGATGGCATAGCAGGGGAGGATAGTTAGCAGGGAAGTTAGAGTGACTATACAAGCCAGAAAATACCGTGCGCTGTTAGCCTAAGGAATGCTTGGGGAAATAAAGGCTATACCAGTACTAGAGAAATGAACTTGGGACTGTTGTTTCAATATGTTAACCTCTGGTGAGTACTTCAGAAGCTTTGTGCTTAGTTTACAAAAATTGTTAGCAAGTCGCAAACCATAGTCCAGCACAAGATAGTCTGAAGTCTTCATGTTGGCCTCGAACTTTCAGAGAAGAAGAACCCTATTCTTTTAAAATCTGGTTACATGAAAACATAAAAACATTGGTATCTGTTTTTACTTGCTCTTGAATTTTCGAGGTACGAGGATTCACATCTCCAAATTTCTTCAACGCCACATACCTTCAAAACCAGAAGAACTGTACAGCTTTTGTTCCTGGTGTTTTAAGAAAACATAATATATTTCAAAATCCATGTATTACCATACTGCTATATATTTCTGGTATTGATTGAAGAGGAGGAGAGAAATTGTGACTGGGTCTTGGCAGTCCCAGTAATGGCACATCTTATTGCTATATCTCATGTAGTCATGAAAGCTTGACCTATCCTTAATGTTTAAACCTCATAAGTGATTGTTTTTATTTGTTTTGTTTTTGTAGGTTATAAACTTTATGTAAATTATTTTTTGCAGCACGTGCAGTTTACATTGTTTTAGATGATCACCATTAAAAGTTAGCTTTCATGCATCATAGTAAGTGGTTTGTTAAACATAATAGACAGAACAAAGTTTATGCATGTATTGTGGGGTCTTTATCACTCCTCAGTAAGCAAGCTTTAAAGTCTATGGTTATTCTTAAGATCTCTTATTAAATCTTCCTCAAGACAGGGTCAGTGGTCAGCCGTGTGAGATAAAAATTGCCTATGCAAACCACTGAATCTGCATGAAGAATTGGTAAGACTATTCTTCCAGATAGGAACAAATGAAAAAGGTAAGGTATGTAGGTTTAATGGTATTCACTCAGCTGGAAACTAGCCATATCCTCTGTGATTTGAGCCAGGTACCCATAAGCAATTGTTTCCATCTGAGCCCTGAGAGCCCTGAGAGTTCAGAGGAGGTTGATGAAGCTGGTGAAGGATCTGGAGCACAAGTCTTATGAGGAGCAGCTGAGAGAACTGGGTCTGTTTAGCCTTGAGAAAAGGAAGCTGAGGGGAGACCTTATCACTGTCTACAACTACCTGAAAGGAGGTTGTAACATGGAGGGTGTTGGTCTCTTCTCCCAAGGACCAAGTGACAGGATGAGAGGAAATGGCCTCAGGTTGTCCCAGGGGAGGTTTAGATTGGTTATTAGGAAATGTTTCTTCATGGAAGGGCTTGTAAAGCACTAGAACAGGCTGCCCTGGGAAGTGGTTGAGTCACCATCCTTGGAGGTGTTTAAAAGACTTATAGATGAACATCTTAGTGACATGGTTTAGTGCTAGAGTTAGGTTATGGCTGGACTCAATAATCTTGAGGGTCTCTTCCAACCAAAGTTATTGTGTGATTCTAAAATATGCAGTGGTAATTTGCTTTAAAAGCTGTTTTTTCCTTTGGTGTATTCAACATCTATAGTAGATAAAGCTCACTGGGAAGATTAAAGTGGTGCTGGACTTGGGTGTTCCTTGATTCTTGAATTTTGTAATAAATGAATACTGCCCAATATAAGCTTTTACTTGACTGAGTCTGTTAGCTCTTCAGCAGTGGGGAGCATTGTTGTAGGTGTACTTGTAAGACTTGAGGATTTTGAGCGAGGGTGTCAGAATGGAAATTAATGCCGTGCCACTAATTTACTCTCATCCTGAAAGAGACTCTGGTGGCTCTGTATTGATAGTGACTAATGATAGTCTTTTCAAAATGCTTGCTGACTGCTGCAGGCAGCAAATAGTGATATCTGAATGCCCTGATGCCCTATTCATTTTTTGCTGCAGCTTGTTGAAAAAATTGCATGTGCTGTAAAGAATGTACCAAAGTGCCATTGGGAGCACTGCAGCGTGCGGGCAAAATAGAGTTGGAGTGCCTGCAAGGAGTGTGAGACAGCACTGCTTCTGTTAGGCTGAAAGATGGCAAAATGATAATACAAAAAGAAGAGAAGCAGTTCCCTGTTGTTTCATAGCCTTACCTGCAAAAGCTTAGCAATTTACATGTATTTTGAAAACAGGCTCTTAGTGCTGTTAGTACTGTGGAGAAGTTGCAGTAGAGACCTCTCTGAGCCAGAAGCTACTATAAGTTTGGGTTGAAGAGAATACTCTGAACTTCCTCTGTCTGAAATGGATGTGGTATATGTAAGGAAAAATAACATTTGCACGTGCGGCTTGCGACCCTCCCTCACAGAACATTCTTAGAAGCAGTATCTCTGGGATCTTACTGTTTCAGACTCTCAAAGCCTGTGTGTCTCTTCCAAATTAGTAGTTAGAAGATGACTGCAAAAATAAATGGCATTATGGACTACTGAATTTGGAATACCTTTTTTTTGGAGATTAATTCATACTGTTACATCTCACGTACAAGCAGCAAGTGTTTTTCTGTGGTGGGTCAGGATAATCAGACCTTGCTGTGAGATGCAGGTGTTTTGATGCCTGGCTGTTAACCCTGTAGATATTAGATGCCTGACACTGTAATACTGTTGGGATTATGTACCCCGGGAAAGATGGATCTGAGACTTGCAGTGTATTGTCCTTAAACATCCTTCGTTAAATGAGATCTTAAAGAGCTGTGAATCTGAGAGGCTTATTGCTTCCCCATATGCAGATGGCATTATGAAGATACTGTATCTGTAGAAGCCACAACCTGTATGGAAACCAGAAGTACACAAGAATGAAGAGAATGTAACGTTACTCGTATGATTTGACTTCAATAGATTGTTCTGCCTTCTTAAGCCTAATGAGCCTTAGGCTGGCTGACCATGTAAGAAGTGTTATTCAGAGAGAAACTCTGCCTAAGCAGCTAACATCTGTAAAGAAATGGGCCAATAATGCTTTTAAAAAAATTTTAGAATAAAGGAAAGGATATAGAAATGAGGTATCTGTTTTTCAAGCCTATGTTATCATGCAATGTAGCTCTGGTCTGAGTTACCTTTTTTTTAATTTGAATTAATGAACTGTGCTGAGGGAGGTGTCTGAAAAGACTCCAGTAACTATCAGTTCTTTCTGGGCTAGGGAAAACCACTAGCTTAGTTACTTAGGTTAAAAGATTTATTAAAAGCAGTGTAAAAACTCATATTATTTTAGAGTGAGAACTGGGATTGATCCCATTTTAGTGTTGAGGCTAGATAACACACAAGAATAATTATTATTGTTCTTCAGACTCAGTAAAACAGTAGCCATGTCATAGAAGGCTTACTAGTTTTTTATTTGAGCCTGTACTCCATTCTTAGCTCTTAATTTCCACATGTTTTAGGAAGGTTGTTGTCATGGTTTTCCCCCAGCCAGCCACTCGCTCACTCCCTGCCCAGGTGGGGTGCAGGAGAGAATTGGAAGGGTAGAAGTGAGAAAACTCATGGGTTGATATAAAGACAGTTTAATAGGGAAAGCAAAAGCCATGCATGCAAGCAAAGCAAAACAAGGGATTCATTCACCACTTCACGTTGGCAGGCAGTTGTTCAGCCATCTCCAGACAAGCCGGGATCCATCACATGTAATGGTTACTTGGGAGGACAAACACCATCGCACGGAATGTCCCCCTCTTCCTTCTTGCCCCAGCTTTATATGGTGACCATGACGTTGTATGGTGTGGAATACCCCTTCGGTCAGTTGGCGTCAGCTGTCTTGGCTTGTCCACTCTGAACTTCTTCTGCACCCCCCAGCCTCCTCGCTGGACGGGTCGTGTGAGAAGTGAAAAAGGCCTTGACTCTGTGTAAGCCCTGCTCAGCAATAACAAATGGATGTGTGAAAGGAAAGTGTTGCCAAATGCTTTAGTTTCTGTACAATGCATTATAGTAGATTAAGCTTTTAGCACTTCTTGACTCCAAAATAAAGTTTTAATGCACATGTAGCTTATATTAGAGATTCAAGACTCTTATGTGTCAAGCATAAATCAGTATTATCTGACAAAGTTGCATGAATTGGCACTGCAGCATTCCAGAACAGTCTCCTTTGGTGCTTCCAACCAGGACTTTGTCACAATCTGACTTCCTCCCTGCCTCAGGCATCTCCCTGATCCATTTCTATGAAGTCTTTGCTGAGAACTGGTTGGACAAATGCTAAAGGACCTGACCTGGAGTCCATTGGTATAAATAGGAGTTTCTTGCTGCTGAAGAGATGGAGCCAGTTTGATAGGAGTTTTTGTTTTCTTGAGGGAAAGAGTTGTAGCAAAGCTGTATGATTATTATGAAAAATAATCTGTTGCAAGTATCAGTTAATTTCAGTTAAAAAAACCCCAAAATACTATTAGCTGTTTTTAATGCTAACCTTGTACCTCAGCTAGCAGTCTGCAGGGTCAGAGTTCTTTCAAACTCAGAATATTTTCAGTCAGCTAAACTGTCTTATAGAAAGTTTGTTTTTAGCTATGGTATGTCCTGCAATATGTGCTGTGTCTGACAAGAAAAAAGGAATGCAGCAGTACCAATCTGCTCAGAATGTGTTCCTGAAAAGTGGCTTGTTTGTGATATGGTGGTTAGTGAAGCAAATTTTTCCCAGATAATGTGATTGGGGGCAAAGGGAAGGAGTGCAGAAACTTAAGAAATGTGCATGAGTTAAATTTGCAGGGATACTATGCATAATGTGGAGGACTGGAAGGCAGGAGCATGGTCATCAGGACTGTCAGCTGCAGAGGTGTCAGCTTTACAGCAAGTGGCTTTTCAGAAGGGATCACTGCTCTGAAAGGTCACAGCTGCCTCATCTGTGAGACTGAACACCTGACCATTAGCCCGTTTTTCTCTCCTTAACCTTGCTTGTTTAATCTTGATTCATTGGAAGAAGATGAAGGCAATAAAAATGTACCTTTTCAAAGATCTAACCCAAAGAGGCAGCAAGAACGTTTATAGTATAGTAGTCTGCTGGACTCCTCAGAGTCCCTTAGACTATGGTAAGTCTACAGAGAAAAGAAGTAAGAGTGGGGAGGGGGATAGAATATGGGTAAGGTTATTATGTATGCTTTGTGGCTGACAGTTGGAGATTTTTTAGTTTTCTCCAAATTATTCTTGTATTTTCAGTTTTCTGATTTGATTCTGATTTGGTTCTGTTTGTTAACCACTTGCTTTTAACTGATCGCGTATGAATGGGGCAGAATGGCTCCCTGAGTACTAGACAGGGTTATTTAGTTTATCAATTTTCTCAGGTGGTGGCTACATTGGTGTTTGAATTGTTTAATGAGGGTCAATTGATAAGAGTGGTTTTAGTAATATGTCAGTGTCTGGCTTACAAACACTTCCTCATGAGTAGTGAAATATTTGCAGCAATTTTGAGTTGAAAACTGTTACTCTCCCCATTCTGTAGACTACTTGCTGAGGCCACAGTTAGTATTAAAATCATATTATAGTGTTCTTGGTTTTTTAATTGAAATTAACTGATACCTGCAAGTGATTTTTTTCATTATCATTACCTTCATGCATGATTACCTTGTTTTGAATTCAAAGGATGACTTCACTTATATTAAAGGGGAGTTTAGGAAACTATTTTTACTTGTTTTGGGAAAAAATAGGCTTGCTAGGTATGTACGGGATATGGTGGAACCAATACAAGGATAAAGATTGAGCTCTCTGTAGCAGCTTTCATAAACTGTTCCTTTTCTGCTTTAATTCTCTGCCTTCATTGTATTCACCATCTATTTCCAAAATAAATGGGGCAGGAAACATGCAACTTATTTTCTCTTTCCAAAACAAAGCCTCATTTTGTTTCCAGAGCGCATAGAAATGTACACGCACTGTAGCAAGGATACTACCATGAAAAAATGGAATGTGGTCATGTGGGAGTCCTGTTACAATCTATGTGATGAATTAAAGTGTCATTAATTATGACACTTTCTAGTTTTAGTGTTTTGCTTCACACTATTCAAATCTCATGACAGAGTTTTTGTTTCTTTTGGGGTTTTGTATCTATATGTGAAACTTGTGAAGCTCAGCTTATTCTTTCTTTGGAGAAGTGGAAAAAAAATACTGTTTGTATTTTCACCAGTAGAGTTGGCACCTTAAGATTCACCAGAAATATTTTTGCTGACTCAACTGATGATGTAGATGATCATTGAATGGACTGGCATCAGAAAGAAAGGAACAGTTTAATCACTGGGTACTCCCTGTAAACAGGGAAATAGTTCTAACTCAGTTTTGGGGGAGCTATCTGAGACAACTGTTAAGTGATGTAGGGAGTACCACTGCTTCCTCCAGCGAAGGCCTTCTGCCCAGCTGCTGGAACCCTGGCTGGGGACCCAGTGTCTCTGCCCAGGCTGAGGTATGAGGGTGATGTTTGCGTGTTGAAGGCTCAACCAGTAAGGAAGTTGAGCACACGTCCCAGAGACACATATATGGACACACAGGACACTGACACAGAGGGTCACTTTTACTGCCGTAGAGGAGGTGCTACTTCCAACAGCACCCGATGGAGGACTCCCACAACCACAAGGGCAGAGTGCCCAGCTCCTTCCACCTCCTGTGCTGGCAGGAGCAACAGTCACTAGTGCAGCACATGTCTGTTTGCACATTTCCTGAATACTGGCATGGCCCTTCTGGCTCGAGCTAGGATCACCTACTCACTGGCTTGTCCACTTTGAATTTTGCTGGTTTACACATGCACACCTCACATGCACCAGGTTTGGTGAAGATACAGACTCTCCCATGCAGTTGACACCAGGCACATGAGCTGTGACCCATGGTCCCACTACAGCCGCTGGCACTGAGCCCTCACTTGCCTTACACCGGTGCCCTCCAGTAGCTGATTTTGGGAACAGACATGGTTCCTGCCCCATGGCTGGAGATTAAAGACCCCCGCCTGTTCCAGTAGCTCACACTGGGATACCCCCACTCTCTCCAGTATCTGACACAACAGGCCAGGGGTGTCTACACCCCCAATCTGACTCCAGTGGCTGGCACCAAATTTCACTCGCGCACACACAGATCCCCCCAGCATCTGGCACTTAGTCCTTGCTGCACTCAGAGACATGGGATAGAGAATGAGTTTACACAGAGAGGTAGTTAGAAAAGTTTTAATAGGAAGATGTAAGAAGAGGACAGACTGCCTCAATCAGGTGTGGGGCTCTGCCAGACAAGTGTACTGACTGGCCCTCTTTTACATGCGACTGGGCCCCTTTGTAGCCCTTTCTGTCTGCCCCCTCTTCATTCCTTCCTGCTCCACCTTCCTCTGCATGTCCTGCACCCGCACAGCCTAGGGCCTGTGGGTTTGCAAACTTAACAGTTGCAAGGTCGAGGTGGATGTTCCCCAAAGTTGTGGCTGTAGTTTCTTGATAGCCCATCAGCTAGTGTGACTGACAAGGTTTGTTTCTTCTCATTGTCTCTATGTTTGCTTTGTCAAGTGTGTGTCTTAGTGTATTTTGGTTTCTGGCTTCCCTGTTGGTTTCCCAATTGACTAGGTCTACAATCAAGATAACTTTGCTGTAATGGACATTCCTGCACTCTCACTTGCCCTCATCAATTTGTGTGACTGACCAGATCTGGTTCTCATCACGGCCTCTGTTATAATTTACTGGTCAGGTTTGTGTCCTTGGATGTTCCTGTTTACGGCTTCCTCTTTTCCTGATTTTCTCTTGCTGCATTCAAAAAAGTCGTTGGCCAGATACCCTTAAATAAGGTGACACCTTCCACTTACCCTTACTGTAGCCATCGTGGAAAGTAATTTTATATCTGCTAGCTTTAAACCCTTTGCCCATCTACTGGATCTACTTATTTCTGCAGTCTTGATTCCTACCATACATTTCATGCTCCTTATACTCTTTTCCTCTTTCTCACTGTTCTTCAGCTTAGTCCAACTTTTTTCCATATATTTCTCCCACCCAATCACAGTTAAGTCTTTAAAGTAGTTATCCAAATTGCTGCTTCTTGCCTGTTGACCTCCTTTTGTAATTTCCTACTACGTTACTGTTCTCAGGTAGTTTGGCTTTTCTTGTTTTCAGGCTGGTGCTTGCTCAGTTTGTTTATTCCAAGATGCCTGTCACTTCTTTGGCAGTGATTAAGAACACATCTTGTGGTGTAAAAGAGTGCAAGAACCCTTCCTCAGACCTGCTTTGAGTAATTTGCAGAATACCTTAGTGGTGGCAGTGGGAGTTATTAACAGTCAAAGATTTTTTCTAACAGGAGGGTTTCAATTTTTTTTTTTTCTGAATTATTAACTCCTGGCATCTGCAGCATTCTCTAGCAAGGAGCTCCACAGCTTAACTGTAAGTCGTTTGGAAAAAATGTTCTCCTTTTTAGTGTTGTTTTTGCTTTGAACCTGCTGCTTAGTACTCATTCGATTCTTACTGTATTGGAAGAGAGTGAACAGTCATTTCTCATTTACATATTTCATGTCAGGCATAGTACAGCTCTGTCGTATTCACTGTCTCTTCTTCATAAGAAATAGTTGAAGCTAAGTGTTATCATCACCATATTGGCTGCTTATTCTACTCTTTTCTTAAATGTCACTTATATTCCCATAATGTCTTAATATTGCCAATGTCCTTGTTCTGTCAGCCCAGTCCCTCTACCGTCTTTCTGCAACTCCTGGTCTGTGTAGGGGAAGTAGTATACCTGAAGCATTCTTTATAGTCGGTGTAGTGACTAGAAGAAAGAAATGCCAGAGCCAGTAGGAACAAATCCTCAGTTTGATGCTCCAAATCTGCCCAAAAAGATTGTCAGTTCCTGTTTATCCCACAGTCCATCTTTTTTCAACAATTTTAGCGATGAACTTCTTCCTGGAATTCAGCCTTCAAGACCAGGCACTGGAAAAGGAAGATTTCCCTTCCAGCTCTATATTCTGAGGAGCAGTATAAGCCAACCATCAGGCTAGCATGACTAACCTACTACCCCCTGAAATTTAGTAGTAGATTTAGAACCATATTATATGTTTAAATGTGTATACATTAAACATATATATGTATTTTTTCAAAAAATGAAATCACACACAAACACATGTATACAACTAAATAATGTACATGTGAAAAGTTTGAATTTCAGCAATAAAATTATTCTTTAATTTGTCTTTATCTATACAGAAACAGTATAGTTCCAAAGACAGTTGCAAAGGAAACACGTAATAGACTGTTTTGTTGGACAATGGCTGCCTCAGATTAAAGTATCAGCATCCTATTGATGCTGTTGAGCTGAAGGCCTAACTTAAGAAATAATAATACACATTTAGTAGGTCTACTTTCCAAAGAATAGTAGAACCTATTTCTTTAACATTTCTTGTATTTCTGGGCTAGGTTTGTGGGGTTTAAAAAACTAAATAACTTATGATTTTAATAAATTTGTAATTAGTTGGTTTTAATTTTTATTCTTTTAAAACCTATTAAGAAACACATACAGGATCCTAAACAAACAACTCCAAAGTAGACAGAAGGTCTTACTTCTTCAGTGTGATTACTTTGTGTGCTTAAAAAGCATGAGAAGAAGGTGATTATGCATTTGCAATCTGTAACAATGAGAAGTGTTAAAAATGGCTTAAAAAGTCAATATTGATTATATCTGTCTTATGGACTAGGTGAAATTAGCCATACAAAATTGGTGATTTAAAATTATTGAGCAGGAAACAAAATTAACATCAACAGCTAGAGTCAGTGCTAGCAAGATTTTTGTTTCTGATGTGTGTTATCAGCCAGTGTTTACGATCTTTCAAGGTTTTCATAAAATGTCAGCTGATCCTTAATATTCTGCTTTGAATTCAAATTGTCTTCCAAGTTTTCAGTAGTTGACAGTTTAAGGTGGTTAACAATAAAAGTTTAAGGGGAACCTAATAGCTGTGCCATTTAGAGAAGAAAAAAAGAGATGTGTTACAGATGATTGGTTTTTCAGTAGAACTTACCCACCAAAATATAGGACTTTATCAACGCAGGCCTTTGGTAATTTTTGTATTAAATTAAAACACAAGTCTTTTCAAATCAATATAATGAATTGATTTGTACACTTTTCAAGCAGGGCTGCTTTCTTTGGATTTTTGGTATTGAATTTGCACTGCCGTTAAAGCATCTTTTCTGTATAATTAAATCTATATATGTTGGCTTCTTCACTAAGTTGAAATTGAGTTTAAAAGGTAGAAATGTAAGTTAAAGCAAAAATATACAAATGTATACAAATGTATACCAAGATAGTTTTTTCTTGTATGAAATACAAGTGAGAAAGCAGGGTATGCTGCATTTTGATTTAAACTGTTTCAGGTGTTTTAACTAAATATCTGAAAAAAATTGATGATTTAAGGAATTTCAAGGTTTTCACAGAAATACTGAGTTGCTTTCAGTGAGCATCTCTTGGTTTTTACTCATTTCTTTAGTGGTGTTTTTGACCAGGCAGAGTTTCCCTATACTGTCTTCTAGGTACTCCCAGCTTTTAAAGTAGCAGTACCAGTAAACTCTTTATTGGAGCTGCAAAACCCAGCTGAAAGTTAGATTAAACTGGCTGGTTATGAGCATGGCTCAAGTTAGACCACTAGTACTCTGACTCCTCTAAAACTGGTAGTGTAACCTAGTGATAGAGCACATGTGATAGTACTATGCTACGCGTGTTGTAACATGTATTGAACTGATGTTTGGGATGCATGAATGATTTGGATGCTAGTACCTACTTATGTTAAAGGAATGCCAGCAACAAATAGTATAAATGAATCAGTGGGAAAAAATAGTGGTTAATTATGTGTTTTTGTCTCTGTGTGGACAAGTTAGGGGACTGTTACAAATAAGAACAGTTATTCACCATTGCAAATCAGCAGTGTGGTCTGAGAACCTCAGACAATACAGGGTGGTCATGAGACTTGCAATAGTACAAACCAGTGGATCAGTGTAACTTCTGAAGAAATTTGCTTAAAGCAAACAAAAATAACATCCCAGATAAAAGTGTTCCATGTGTAAACAAATCAGTTTTTGACATTATATGTGCTAGTTCTGTTTTATAACAAAATACTTGATTTGCAATACAGAAGCTAGGGAGTATGTATTTATGTGGTTTTGTGTATGTATAAGGCAGTGACACCAAGAACACTTGTGTATGCATTTTCTCATCCTACAAAGCAAGCAAAATAGGCTAAAGGACAGCAAAGCAATGTGTGTGTGTGTTTATCTCTGTATACACATAGGTATGATATGTATTTGCTTTGGGTACATATATTAGTTCTAAATTTGTCATCTATAGTTTAAAGTCACGATCTTAAACATGTAAAGAATCTAAATGGTGCCTGATCTTGAGTGTGATTTACTTTTTATTTGCAAATACTAAATTATGTTTAATTTTTGAAATGTCAGTTTAGATGGTTTGTTTAATTGAAATCTGACACAAAACAGTACTTGTCAGGGAAAACCTTTCATTCTTATTTCTGTGGAGAGACATTTGCAAAAGATCGAGAGGAAAAGTGGCAGGACGAAAACAAATTAATGCACCCTGCGAATATTCACATAATCTCCAGTTATACTTAAAAAGCATGAAGAAATTTAAGTTAGGTATTTTCATCGTTATGACTGTGGAAGAAGGTGCAAATGAGATGAGATGCTTGGTTAAAAAAAAAAAAGGCATAAGCAATAATTACTAAATGTTTACAATAATAGTTTATTTTGCAGCAAAGAGGTCATTCCAGATAGTTGATAGACATTGGAACTAGAAAGCTAGGTATTAAAGTATAAGAATTTTGCTCATGAGCCCAAGAGCTTATAATTTTCCTTATATGTGCAAGATATAACATTGTTACAACACATAAGAGCGGGGAGGTTGTAGCTTGTTTTTAGGACCATGATATGTACAAGTAAAGATCATAATTTTCAGATACATAAAGTCACTATGATATAATACAAACCCAGTAGCTTTAACAGTATTAATACATGTGATATTTGCTAAAATATTTTTTCAACCATGTGCAACAAAGCCAATTAATTATATTGTTGTCACCAAAATCTTGCTTCATTTCTGCTTAACACTACTCAGTGCAGCATGTCTGTCGCACAGTGACCTGTCTGTAAACTGGTATGGACTTACAGGGAACAATGCTACTCATAGAAGCCTAGGATCAGGCCTGGTTCTGTAAATTCTATATAAATGCTTGAGTTGGCGTAAATTGGCTTTAATGATAATCCATTTTAACTATTATAAAATAATGTTGTAACCAATTATTATGGGAACACATAAAGCAAACAATGGGGTTAATTCTATTTTTGGAAAAAAATAATGCTTCCTGCTGCTGAATGAAATACTCTTACGAAAATAATTGCATGCAATTTGTGGTACAGATTGTCTGAAAAACTGGTAATAGTGTAAAAAAGACACCCTTTTTTGTCAAAATCAGCAAAAATCTTTTTTTTACTGAGGAGGTGCCAAGTGTGCATATATTCGTCAACTCATTTTAAGTATGTGCACCTCTAAAACTAGGACTTTGTGTCCTGTTAGTATAAATTAACAGCACAATGTGACTACTTACAATCTTTAGTAAAAGTTAATTGGATATAATCTCTTTGTTTTGATGTGATGTTATATAGAAGTGACAGGAATTCTACCTTCTCAGAGTGCATCTGTCTGACGCAGGCATACTGCAGACCAGCTGCAAGATTTTCTGTGTATATCTGAATGTAAGCATGCCTTAACCCTCAGTAAGATATCTACCAATCCCTCTGGCTTAGGGTGAGGATGTATTTGTTCTGAATACCTTCATCTAATTGGGAGCAGTAATTAGAATTTTGCTTTCATTGCTTCTATCTCATCCAGAATCCTGAATTTGCTTACAACTACTTTTTAAGATATAATCATGTTTTTTTTTTTTTCCTTGTATTGTTAGGATAAGTTCTTGGCTGGTGAGTTTAGACTATTTATTGCTTATTTTCTCTAACTTTTGGACTTCCTGGTTATCATTACTTTGTGTTCTAATTACATCCAAAAATCCAGACAAAATCATATGCAGTATTGTGCAAGCTACATTGAAATTGTGCTAAGCTAAGGGATATCACGGTGTGTCTGCAGCAAATGGACTAGGCTTTGAGATCTGAAGTGCCTAAGGGAGCCATTTATTGATTATGGGGAAGTAAGTATCATGTTAATACAGAGATGGCATAAGTGACCTTGATTACGATGGAGTTCTCATGAAATCAGCACAATGAAACCTACACAATAATAGCATTGTGACAATCTACTTAAGGTGTTAATGTCTTAATTAAAAAGTTATATAAATGTGTTCAGCTGTTGTGTGGCACGAAGTAAAAGAGAGCTGAAATACCTGAGAGTAATAGGTACAGATATATTTAATAAAATATCTTCCTTGCATTGACAGTAAAGCCAAGAAAGGGTTGGAACAATTACCTTTTTTTTTTTTTTTTTCCCCACTAGAGGGTGCACAATGCACAGGAATAGCAAAAAGAAGGTTCGAAGTCCTTTGCTACTTGCATGCTCTACAAGAGCCCAGAAAAGCATGTCTAAGGAACCTTGCATGTTTAAGATTTCAGGGAGCATTCAAAATTTCCCAGAGCATTTCTGTGAGTGTCTGATTCTGCAGCCGACTGTAGTCTGCGTGGATTTAATGATAGCTTTCTTTACACAAATACCCTGAAAAACAGGATGTCACTGTTTATTCTTGCAAGAAAATATGCTTAACACTCTTTAAGAGTACTGGAAGCAAAGAAGAATTTAATTGACTATGGTAGGTTTAGCTATTATTCGCTTTTGTGCTCTGGACTTTGTAGGTACTTTGCATGGAATATGACCAGTTACTGAATGATTAGAGTTCACCTATACAGCTTCCAGAGGAATCTCACTTTTACTAGGTATGGGAGTGCAGGTGTTGCAGGGAACATTGATAAAATGAAAAATGGAAGTGTAACAGCAGACGATGCATAGGATCTCTACCTTTTTAAAATTACTGCATAATTTGAATTATTGAGTGTGGCTATTCTGATCCATTGGTTTTGATCCTCATTCCTGCGTGGTGTCTAAGTACGTGTTTTGTGGTGTTTTTCCCTGAATAGTGTTGCTTTTCTAAATTTGGTTTTGAGTTGGTTGTGGTTTAACCTGAGCTAGCAATACAACCACAGTAGCTGCTCACTCACTCCCATCCTCTCCCCACAAATAGGGGAGCAAATTGAAAGGGAAAGGAGAAGTTTGGATTGAGATAAACACAGTTTAATAAAATAACAAAATATTAATACACTACTGTTAAATATATATATATATATATATATATATATATAAAAGAAATAGAATATGATATAAAAGTTACTCAATGCAGTTCCTCACGAACTCCACCCACACTGAGCAGCCAGTCCCAGGAAGCAGCACCCTGGTCCCAACAGCCAATTCCAGAGAGAGAAGAGAGGAAAAAGGCAGAAAGGCCCAAAGGCCTCTGCAAACAGCAGGATGGCAAAAGGCTGAACTAACGAAAGTCCCAAACAGAACTCCCCCGAACAGGTCTCTGAGAGTGAAGAGAAGAGAGAGAACGCACAAGAGAGATTGGAAGATCCCAGCTTTCCTAAATATGAAGCATGATGCTCCCCCCGCGGCAAGGGCAGAGTGCTCAGAATGTCCTTGGCTCTCAGACCAGAGCAATTAAAAACAGTAACTCTCTTCTGGGGTATTATCTCTTGTTCTCCAACTAAATTAAAAAAATGACTATGCTAGCTATGGTAAAGAAAGGTTTCTAACTGCGTGAAGAAAATTAACTCATTTTCAGTCAAACCAGCACAGAGTTCCAGAAACACATGAAATAAGAAATTAGGAGCAAAAATTGTCTATTAACAGATTTTTTGGTCTTTACACTGGTTGATGTTAGGCATTCCAGACACCTTTTAATACTTCATTTTGTGTCTTGCAACTAATTAAAGGGTCTCTGGTGGAAGCAAGATACATGCCTAGAGCCAGTTGGAGGATATGTGAAACGTATGGCTACATGGAGTGCTCATTTTCTTATGGTATTCTTCAGAGGCCAGTATCCTTGATGTCAGCTATAAAGGATTTCATATATCAGAACAAGAGTGTGAGGGCTGGTAGCAATAGCCAGCCAGGGACTGAGATAATCTCCATGTATTCTTTTCTATAACATTGTCAGAAAGGATAATTGTGAGGAACCTGTGGCTAGATGTATTGAGCATGCACAAGTTGTATTTATATTTTTCCCTTTGCTGGCTCAGTCCAAGAGCAGGTTGCCTTTCTCTGTGTGTCTTGGCACCTTTGTTTTCCTGGAGCCAGTTATCAAGGCTGCCTGGTGGCAGTGACTTTTGTAAGAAGAAGGAAGCAAAATTAAAAAACAAAACAAAAACAGAAAACACAACCTCATACTAATAACTGTATTATATAGTCTGATTATTTCAGTGAAGGTAGAGGTTATTCCTTTCCCTCCCAATCTATCCTCAGTGTAGTTAAATTGCAGACCATCTGGTACTATGAATATTCCTATTGTTAAACTTCACAGAGATCTCTGAGCACCAAAGAGTTAAGCAGTCATGGAGTTGGTCCACATCCTTACCACTCTGCATAAAGGCTTACCATACCTAACACATCATTATGCAGTGTGTAAATTCTGAGCTAAAGTGCTTCTTCCAGGGCTAAAAGAGCAATTCATTTAATAAACCACTGGTTCTGCAACCATTCTTCAGAGACTGGCAACTCCTGTTAACCAGTGCCACATGCAGTGAGTTTCTCAATATGGAATAGATTGCTGAGCATACCACATCTGTTTAATATAAAACTTCAGGACATAACTGCTTATGGCTTTCATCACTATCCTCTTATGTTGCATTTTATTGTTTGTTATGGAGTTGAAAGGCTCTGCGTACCCTTACCGATGATATTGAATCATTCAGGCCACTTGTTTTAGGTTATTTGAAATACTTTGTAAACAGCTGCAGGTACAAACTGCAGCACTGAAAAAAAAAATCAAACCAATATAGTAAGTCCATTAAAGACTGTTAATGATATGCATCATTTTATCATGAGAACAAAGCAAGCATTGGGAAGGAGTAGAGATAGGGAAGATGAAAGCAAGAGACACATTTTTAGCTTGTTAGAAAAACAACTGAAGAAGTTGCAAGAAAATTCTTCACTGCTATGTTTCCCTCCCTGTTTGGAGTGTGGAGGGAAAAAGTATTTCTTTGTCCTTCCTGAAAAGAGGCAAAGGTTGTCCTTTTGCAGATTTTCTGTGTATTTTTTAGTATTGAGATTTGCACTGAAGTGGTTTAGGAGGCACGAAATAGCAGGAAAACAGCTGCCAAAAAATCATTTCGGAAAAAGTAGAGGGGGAAGCGAATGCAGTAATACACTTTTCACCTGTTTACTTCTATTCTTTTTGGTTTTCTTTCCATCTTTCTTCTGCTCACACATGCTTCGCACTGTTTGTCTTTTGCTTAGTGCTGCCATGATGATTCATGATCAGCCTGCACACTGTTTTTCAGGATCTTAGTAAGTGGTTCACACCCTGACAGCACTTTAGAAAACTGGCCCAGGAGCTGAGTCAGACCTATGCACTAGAGGGGTCATTTTCCTGATCTTTGTGTTGTGTGGCTGTTGGATCTGAAAGGGTACAGGGGAGAGTTATTCTTTCAGAGAGTGGACTGCACTGTGATTATGGAACTGATTAAGCTTTAGTGGCCTTCAGACTGTCTTTCTAGGGAGCCATGGTCTGCCAGTCCTACATCGTATGAGGTCTAAACAGTGTACGGTTTTCAAAATCTGAAAAGCCACATTAACTACAATATCTAAATTGAATATAGTAAGCTATATGAATATATATAATCTATTCCATGTAGTTGCTCCATACAATTCCAAATCAGAGAGTCAATAAAAAGAAGAGACTGAAGACAGAATGAAAGGAGGTGTCTGTGTGGCTTTGTAATGTTGTGCAGTCCAGCAGTACCATTGAAAGCATGTTTTATATTAGAGCAATTAAAAATGCAGTGTGACCAAAAGACATCATAAACATTTTCCTGTGTTCTTTGCCTCTCAGAAAGCATACTATGCCCTCCAGAAAGCAGAACAGGTAGCTTAGGACAAGGGATTCAGCATGTCTCAAATGAAGAACTTGTGCTTTTTTCTCTTCATAAGAAAAGATTAGATGTTTCAAGACTTCTGCGCCAAATCTAGGCATGGAACAAAATTGAAAGTAGCTGTAAACTATTAGGTTGGTGCAAAAGTAATTGCAGTTTCAGACCGTGAATTTTAAATGACTATAACTAGGCTCAAACACATCTTTGTTAATCAAAATAGGAACCATTACAATCAACACAGTTTTGCCAATGAGAAGTAAGTTTGTTTATTTCTGTAGCATAAAAATCTATGCTTTGGGTTTTGACAAACTCTTGGAAAGCATTTTCTGCATCCTGCTGGTTGTGGAAGCGTTTTCCCTGCAAAAAGTTGTTCAGATGCTTGAAGAAGGGGTAGTCAGTTGGTGAGAAGTCAGGTGAATACGGTGGATGAGGCCAAACCTCGTAGCCCAATTTGTTCCACTTTTGAAGCATTGGTTGTGTGATGTGCGGTTGGGTGTTGTCACGGAGAAGAATCGGTCCCTTTCTGTTGACCAGTGCCGGCTGCAGGCGTTGCGGTTTTCGGTGCGTCTCACCAATTTGCTGAGCATCCTTCTCAGATGGAATGGGTTCACCGGGATTCAGAAAGCTGTAGTGGACCAGACCAGCAGCAGACCACCAAGCAGTGACCGTGACCTTTTTTTGGTGCAAGTTTGGATTTGGGAAGTGCTTTGGAGGTTCTTCGCAGTCCAGTCACTGAGCTGGTCATTTCCAGTTGTCGTATACAATCCGCTTTTCATCACTTGTCACAATCCCATTGAGAAGCGGTTCGTTGTTGTGTAGAAGACGACACTTCAAAATGATGATTGTTTGAGGCACCCACTTATTGAGCTTTTTCACCTTTCCAGTTTGCTTCAAATGCTGAATGACAATAGAATGGTTGAGTTCTTCAGCAACTTCTAGTGTAGTTGTGAGAGGATCAGCTTCGATGATTGCTCTCAATTGGTCGTTGTCAACTTCTGATGGCCAGCCACTGTGCTTCTCATCCTCAAGGCTCCATTCTCCTTTGTGAAATTTCTTGAACTACCACTGCACTGTATGTTCATTAGCAGGTCCTGGGCCAGATGAGTTGCTGATGTTGTGAGTTGTCTCCACTGCTTTAAAACCCATTTTGAACTTGAACAAGGAAATAGCTTGAATTTGCTTTTTGTCTAACATGATTTCCATAGTCTAAAATAAACAGCAAGTAATAAGTCAGTACAAAAAAACTAAAAGAGAGAAAAGCACGTTAAAGTGATGTATAACATAACCACATTTATTTAAGAATTTATCCAATATGAAACAGCAAATTTCAACAATGCAAAAACTACAATTACTTTTGCACCAACTTAATAGACCTGAGGCCTGCAAGATAGCCTATCATTTAAAATGGCTAGTGACTGCTTGTGGCTACAGTGATGCTGCAACGTGTCTGCGGTATCGCTGAGAATCATAACCTGTACTTCCAGATTTATAAGAAACCCTATATTTTTGATACATTTGAGGTAGTTTTGCAGACAGTTTTCTTAGTGCTTTATTTATTTATTTAACAGAAAGAGGATGACTTATTGGCTGTATTTCTTGAGATGTGTTGGAGTTTATACCCAATGCAAATCAGGGTGGTTCAAGAATGTAATCTGTTGCATTCCTGTATTTTCTGTAGTTGATTCTATAATTAGCTGTGCCAAATGTATGCTTAGTGAACCTGGTTTTTTGAAGTGTTTGCCAGAAGCATGTGACTTATCATGTCTTTTATAAACCCACAGATATTGCCATGTGCTAGAAATTTAAGCTAGCATTTGCAAGTTGATGGTGTAATAGTTAAATTACTAGTGCAATAATTGCACTGAAAGTTCCCAGAATATAAAAGTAACAAACACTACAGGTAAGTCATTTTGCTAACTTTTTAAGTCTACACCGTCTGTAGAGAACCACATGTGTTTCTTGACCCCTTCTACCTAAAGGTATGTGTTTTCTGAAGTAACATAATGTCTGTCTTTTTAAGGTCCTGAACAATCTACAACTGGATAATGGAGACTGCTTAGCACATGGTAGAAAGACGCACAATATTATTCTGCTGAGACCTTTTAGTCAGCTATTGCATTTTATATCAGATGTGGCTGAAGAGATGCTTATGTTATATAACCTTTGCTGAAGTATGTGAATGTTGTTAGAATTAATTAGCTGACAATTTTTAACTTTTTGAGATCTCTAGGTAAGATGCTGTAGAAGTGAAATAATTACTTTTTCCTTGTAAGAAATTTTGGCCATAGTAAATGAATAAAAGATGATGGTGAATAATTACGTAGTAATTCCATAAAATCATGATTAAGGTAAAGGAATTAAAAATATTTTTCCTTTAATATAATCAGCGACTTAATATTGTGTTGATTGGTATCAAGATGGAGTATTGTAGGTCCTTGACAACACAGTTTGAAGGTTTTTGTAGGAAAAAAAGGATCTTTTGTTTGCTGAACACACGTGTTATCCATTTTATTTGAAAATTTAAAAAAATACAACTTTTATTAAAACCAAATAATTCCTGTGATTAATGAGGAGAGGCAGATGAAAATTTTTGACTTGTAGCTCTCTTCACTAAACTTGTTTTTGCATTAAAATACCAATTTCAAACTTGCTACAAGACCATTTAATGTAATACTATTATATATGAGTTAAAAGAACTCTATGTTAGAAGTGGAACCTGGAATCGAGCCAATCTTTCCTCATGCCTACTCTTCTATACTTTTTAGAGAGACCCTGTCTTTTCCAGGTGTGGAGTCTTCACAGCCTTATTGAAAATATCAGTTATTGTCTTCTCTCTAGTGTGAGATTGGAGTTAGACATAGGAGAACAGGCTTTATTGTTCAGACTTGCCTCCAGAAAGGAACGGTGCTCATAAGCACTCATCTTTTCTCTCTCCAGAAGAAAATCCTGTAAAGTTCCCATGCTGTGACTATGAGGATAACTTTTTACACCGAACTTCATTGTTCTCTGACACAGAGATTGACTGTAACACATTCCCAGCACAGCTCTACAGTATTTCTTGGTTTATTTCACTGTTTCTGAACTGAAAGATGCCAGGTTATTGTACTATAGCAAGGCCTGTGTCTCTCACAGAGAAATCTAAGCTCAGAGAACGTTACCTGAGGGTACATTTCCAAGGCATTGGGTGGGCAGTATGGTTGCTGTCCATCAGATGACCTGTCTAGTCTGAAGGCATTCCCACTGTGTAATTGCACATATATGCATATCTGTCCTGTGGCCGTGAAATGCCACATGCATTTTATGCAGCATTTTTACCTGGTCAAATGCTTGGGTTCGTGTACATAAGCATTCAGGTAAGTTGGAATACCTTGGCAAGCAGGAAGTAGAGTAGAACTTGAAAGTAAGTCAAACAGTCTCTTGAAAAGAGATTTGAAACATATTTTGGAGATTTTTACTCTTTGGAACAAAAGGTATGCTGGATTGCTGTGAGGCATAAATGGGTATAATTTGTGAGTACAAAGAAATGCAAGCAAGTTTGTTGACTCATTGTAATACTGAGACAAGTAATAATTTTAGTTACATTGTAATAAAAACTAAATTTCTTTCCCCCAGGTGTCCCCCAGCAAACTCGTGGTCAGATTAGCCAAGAGGGATACCTAATTCCTTTACCTTTGCGTTCCTTTGTACCTACTGATACAAATTTTTCCATCGTTTCATACATATAATGAAAGAAAATGGACTGATAATGAACTCACTGAGCATCTTTAACCATGAAAAAAACATTTTAAAACCAGAACGAAGAATTGCATGTTGTACATGGAACAATCTGGATTTCTGATCAGAATAACAGAATTGAGGTGGTCTAAACATACCTCGTTCCTTTTCAGTTCTGATGGCCTTGTGGGAGGCTTATGCTCTTCGATGCAACTGTGAACAGAGTAGAACATTTCCTTTTGTCTTTAGATTATCAGTTTGTCTGTTCCCTTTCTGAAGAGGGTTATGGAAGAAAGACTGTGAAGTGAAAAGGAAATTGTGTGCCACATACTCACAGCCCTTTCATAATGCCTACGTATGCGCTTTTTTTTTTTAATTATACATTGGCCAAGTATTTAAGCACATCTTCAGTCCAAGCCAATTCAAAGTTTGTTGGTACAAGGCCAGCCCAAAGCCAGTAACCCCTGATTTATAGTAAAGACAGATTGTGACCAATGGTTTTAAATACAGTGAAGATCTTGAAAGCAGAAGAAACACCTGTCTTGATGTTCAGCTTGAGAAAAGTTGCTTATGACCTGAACTAAGATCAAGAAGAAACAACAAATATTGGAGAGGCTATTACTATTTATTTTTTTTTCCTATTATACTTGCAGATACCTTGCAAACATACCATCTTTTGTATTCAGAGTCTCCAATCCATACTCCATTAAATCCAATCCACTTGTAGTTGAATAGTCCTGGATGTTTCTTGCATTAATATATGTCAGTGCAATGTAGGAAATAGGATTGAAAATAACTCTTTGGGTCGTGAAGTACAGACCTCTGCTATCACACCTGAGCATATCATACAACACTGTTTGTCATCTTATTAAACTGTACTTTTAAAAATAGGCTTATTTCTTTTCCTGCATCTGTAGGATGACTGTTCTGGAATGCTGTTCTAAGTTTGACTCTTCTGGAGGTCAAGGAATATGAATTGGTGAATCTGTCCTTTTATCTGATGTGAAACTATTATGACACATAAAGTCACTCTTAGAATATATGTTTCCACAGATATCTAAGGTCTGCTTGAGATTTTTTTTTAATTAATTTGGTTTTATGAACTTTTGACATTCTGTATCTGACACTTTTTTCTAACATGGAGCTAATAGTGGCTTTTTTTCCCCCTCTGCTGACCTTTGATTCACTGATACACTCTCCCTCATAGCAGCTTAAAGCACTGCCAATGAAAGATACTTTGCCACCATTTGTTGAATCTGTCAAGATTTTAACTAGTTTCTCCTCGGGTGGCAATTGAAGATGAAGCAGGTTTTGAACACATGTGTCTCAGGGACTGTTTGTTAGCTAATTTTTCATCTGAGTTTCTAGCTGCACCAGTAACCTGAGTAAGGAAAAAAAGAAGGTGATTTTCAACACAAATCCTCTCTGAAATAGAGTAAGAAATGCAGTGTTTGCTGTTTGTCTTTTGAGATAAATTACTTTAACTAGTTACCTTCTGCTGTTGCTTGTCTCTAGATGTGCTGTTCTTTTTCTTACCTCTAAGGATGGATGCAGCTTCTGCTGATAATCTGTCGTGGTTTAACCTGAGGTAGCAATACAACCACGATCGCTGCTTGCTCACTCCCCTCACCCCCAAAATAGCGAAGAGAAGAGAGAGAATGTGCAAGAGAGATTGGAGGATCCCAACTCTCCTTAAATATGAAGCATCGTGCTAATAGGATGGCATACTCTTTTTGATTAGTCTGGATGTCAGTCAAGCTCTGCCCCATCCATGCCCCCTTTTCTTGATGCCTCACACCCGTGGGCAGAGCGCTCAGAGTGTTCTTGGCTTTCAGACCAGAGCAATTAAAAACATTAACTCTATCCCAGGGTGTTATCTTCTTGTTCTCAAACTAAGTCTAATTAATGACTGTGATAGCTATGAAAAAGAAAGGTTTCTAACTGCATGAAGAAAATTAACTCATTTTCAGTGAAACCAGCACACAGTCATAGCACCGCTATCTTTTGGGCTTGAAGTGACTCTGAGGGCCTGTCTTTGCTTAACTAGATAAGAAGTTTGATGTATCTAGGTGAAAGTTCACAGCTTACTTATGCTAAGTGAGTTATGATGAGCAAGTTCTATAGCAGTTTCTAAGCAAGTTCTTTAAGAAGCAATATACCAAGTCACTCAATAGGTCTGCCCTTTCATGGTTATGCAAGCCTCTTGATTGTACAAGCACAATAGTTCAATGAGCTAAGGCCTGGATACAGGCTGACATTTCCTAACACCAGCTATTGCACCCAGATGCTGTCCTTTCTTGGTGTTAATAAATCTACATTTTCTTACACTGCCCATTAGACTGGCTAAATAATTGCCATGAATCATCCATGTAGGATCAAACTCCAGGGAAGGCTTGACATGAGGAGTTGAAGTGATATGTATTACAGCATTGGCCATTCTGCTTGGCTCCAGGTGCTGCTTGCAGTATCCTGTCTGTGGCTTTTCTTACACACATACTGAGGTACATGACTTTTCTGTTTTATCCTGGAAGATGGAGCTCTTCAAAAAGAGGTTTCCTGCTTTACTGTTTATTTTAAGGCAAGTGGCTTTGAATAGTGTGGTCAATTAACTTGGCCTTTTAGATATTTCATCTCAGAATTCTGAGATGTCTAGTGGCTTTCCCAAAAGTGCAGGTATTTAAGTTTGAATTGTATTACATTACTGGTTAGGCCACATGCACATTTAAAGTAGGCTTTCAGGTGGCTAGTAAACAGCAACAATATTGATCAATAATGTAAGCTTCAGTATGCTCTTTTTTTGGACTTTGTTTATTAAATTATTGTTGTAGATTAGACTTCTGTAGATGATTGGTTCCCACCATTTCTTTCAATTTATGTGAATATTAGCAATGTATTGTCCAGTAACCATACTGCATCTAGAAGTCCTAATCACCTGTATTCAATAATGTTATTTAACATGTTGGTGTTTTCTTCATGTTGGTACACTTCCATCAAAATCCTGAGTCTCAAAAGAACAAAATCTCACTTTGTCTAGAACAGAATTTGGGTACCCAGGAAATTTTTCACTGCTATTTCTCAAACTGTACATATTCTTTACAGTTTGTGTGGATGATTCATCTCCAGCATTCCATACAGCACATTTCACAAAGGCTAAAATTCAACTTTGAAAGCAAACTTATTTACTTACTTCCCAGATGTCCTAGCAGGTAACTTCTGCTAATGTTTTGAATTTAATGAACTGGATGCTTCTTGTTCTCATGAGTTTTGCTTTCTTTTTCAGTCAAAATACAAGGGAGATTTCAGTATTCTGTATCAGGTGTTCTTCTGTACATTTGAAAACAAGTTACAAAAGGAGAAGCAAACCAGTTTCAGGGATGCTGTATCACAAAGCTGTTAAGAAATCTTTTCTCAACTGGAGACCTGTGATTGTAAGCCAAGTTTCTATTTTTGAGGTCAGGTAATTTAAAAGCAGAATTCGCATGAACCTATTATATCTTTTACTGAAGTGGGAAACAGTATCGGATTGAATTAATATGTACACAGTATAGCACACTTCATGCTAGATAAATAACGAAAATTAGTAGAAGTAATAAAATTGAGAAAAAAAATTTAGAAATAAGTCATATATTTAAAACTAAATATGTGCATAAATGCTTCTTCTAAACAGGCAAATTCTTTTGCCAGTTACCTAGCCAATGATTTTCTAATTTTTTATAGCCTTCTGAATGACTGAGTTTATGGTTCAGAACATTACAAATTAATAACAGTAGCAACACATTTCTTACAAGACACTAGTCTAAAAGTAATGATTGCAGTGTGCTGTTTCTAACATTAAAAAATTTAGAATGTAAATCCCATGTACAAGTAATAAAGGTCATGTATCATCTTGAACAGTGATGTAAACTGTATTTTCAATTCAGTAAGATAATGTTTGTCTTTAATTTGTGTAACAAATTAGAAGAAAATAGGGTGAATTCACCTGCATGGTAAATTTGTATTTCAGTATTTTCTTTGGATTAGCAGATGCCAGGATTAAAATTCATTTATAGGTAGGTGGCAAGTTATGTATTCTTGTTATTGATTTCATATTTGTATCATGCTGTATAGTTCCTAATTCTTGCCTCTTTAACGGCTTTGATGGAAAAAATGCTCTTTACTGCTCATACCCTATGTGACAAATGTCTGGACGATGGGTTGGGAGGAACTGGTGGCTTTACAATGCCAATCCATTTTGCTATTCATAAAGATTTCATGTTGAAATGAATATGCTTCTCAAGACCATCACCTGGACACAGTAACTTCCTTTATGGGCTTTTAAAGTATTATCACTTTTAAATGGCTGTCTGTACTTCATTGTCTTTCTACACATGGTGAGATATCAGAATCTGTTATGAAGCTCTATATTTCCAGATGTCAGAGATTAAGTATTTAAATATTGATGTGCTTTTTATTACAAGAATCGTATGCAGAATTGAATAAGAATGCTGCCAGGCTGTCTGAATTTGTCTAGGCCCCAAGCTAAGGGAAATAAGATATGTTTTAAGTGCAGAAATGCATTTATTCACTTTATTTAATGTTACCATGTTTTCTGTGAACATTGTTTTTCATACTTTAAAAGAGACTTACTCCATGATACATGTTTTCCAAGTAAGTTCCTAAAATATTGGATTGTAGCTATTCTATCAAAAAAAGAGAGTAAATATTTTCATATTAGTGTGGGACTATCAGGATGCAAATAGAGTTCAAATAGTTTTGAAAACTTTTCATATTTGTCATTAATTCTACTGAGGTGTTACAAGTACAAATGGTACCACCCTCTTGCTTATACATTTCTTGCCATCTCAGTGACAGTTTTTTATATTTAAAGATTACAAGATTAAGAAAAAAAATTAAAAATGTGTTGCATAAATTTTAGGAATTATAATGCATTTAGCTGGCTTTTGACACAGAGTTAAAAGCATGTCTTCAGTATAAGGTTTCACTCCAGTTGCTCTATTTGTATTGATTAATCAAGGACACTAGTTACTGTTTGACTTTACTGTTGTACTTTAGAATAACTGATAACTCAAATTTAGTATCTCCTCTATTGCCCGTGGTGGCATCTTGTATTTCATTATACAGGTATTGGCTATAAATACTTCTTTAATACTTTCTACTTTGTTTTGAAAGAAATGTACTTAAAACCATAATTTCTGTTGCAGTGACACTGTTCACACAAGTATAACTTAAATTATGTTGTTATTTTGCTGGCAAATGCTTTATTTTCAAAGGTTTATAAGTTAGTCATTAACATAATATCTAAAGAAATTTAGTATTCGTATCTTGAATGTGGGAATAGAATATTATTCCCAAGAAAAAGGGCCGTATGTTCATTAAGGATTTCGAAACCTGCTAAATCATTATTAAAATTTTATATCTTAAAGTGCAAAACTGTGCTGTATTACAAAGATAACAGAGACAAAATGTTAGATGTGCTTAACTTGCATTTCAAGAAATAATGTAAACATGCACTTACATAATAAGCATCTGGGGATCCATTTTGTTTCTCCTGACTTGCACTGTATTTTGCTTACTGCACTAGGTACAAATACTCAGCAAGTGTAAGCTGTCATTGCTCTGACATCAAGAGATCTATGGCAGCTTACAGTAGTGAAGATATGCTGCTCGTCTGTTTCTAGATATTTTCTGTGTTCTCCCTAATGTATTCCACAGTCTCACAGACACTGGACAGGAGGTGAGGTGCTTGGCTGTCAAGCTCACTTCAAACTAACACTCCTGACAGTGTTATTTTTCAGTAATGCTTTGTGTATAGCTTCTAGCACTTCGAAATTGATTTATTTATTTATTTACTGCCGCTAGGAAATAATCTAAAACATTTTATAATTCACACATTGTGTAAACAGCACTGTTACACCAATGACTCCTTGCAATGGGTCAGTTGTAAGCATGAGCTGAAACTTTCCATGGGGATTTTGTATGCAGAATGAAAAGACACCACACAGCTGTAGGAAAAAAATATTGCTTTTATATGCCGTAATTCCAAATGCCTTTCCTTTTGGGGGATGAGTATGGGTTTCTTTTTATTTTTTTTATGTGTGTTTGTGAATAGCCTTTAAAGTCAATTGTTTTTGCTATTTTAACAGTCTGTCCAGATGCTGAAAAACAATTTCATATTTACTGACTCATGACAATTACTATTAACTTTTGCAAAATCTAGATCTGATCATAAAACTGGCTTATTGAACAAGTGAAGATGACATTTGGGGTCAAATCACAGAGCCACAATACCACATAGGTTCTGTCAGTCCTTGCACAGGAGAGGTCCAGATCAAGAATAGCAGGGGTGTTATAGGTCAGGACTGAAATGCATTCACAGAGCTCTGCAGGGAAGCTTGTGTAACATCTGCTAGTACTAGGTCTGGCATTTTTAACCATTGCTATCAATTCCTTACTTGAACAAATACACTAGAAATTCACCCCAAACCTCAGAAAATCTTCTCTGTCAGTCCATCAAAAAGAAGAGAAACTTAAATCCAACAGCAAAATAAAAGACCTAGACTTCAGTTACAAAAGCAGAGACGCTTACAGAGAGAAAGAAAAAAAAATACAATTAAACACACTGTCTATAGCTGGTGTAGTTGCAATTTTCCTCACTGTAAAGGGTGAAGTTTAATTTAAAAAGTGAGATAGGAGTGTAGGTGTAAAAAATACAGATTAAGTTTTGCATCTTCTCTGGTGTTTACAGGAATAACACTTGCAAATGGATTTTTAGATACTGTGCCTAATATGTTGTGTGTATCTTGGGCTATTTTTTTTCAAATGTAGTCCTTATTTTAAAATTAATTGAGAGATGAAATATATGAAAGGATGACACAGTACTATGTACAAGAGTAAGAAGTTTTGAAAAGTGATTGTAGTCATAGATGAGGAAAACTACAATACTGTTGGAGTATAATATGCATCTTAGTTGCTAAATACTATTTTGCAATGAAAGATATGAAGATACAAGTGTGTCTGTCTTTTTCTATCTCTCCTTGTTTATGAGCTGTATTCTGTGTTTTGAACAGTGGCCAATATCTAGAATATGAAAGGAACATTGAAGATTGCAATAGTGTAATAAGACAACTCATTTTTACATGACTTCCATGGTTTTATGCAATGCGTTTTTATATTTTCATGTCAGTCAGTCATTGAAAACTGAAGTTCGTTTCAACTATGTTCTTTATGGAGGGTTATGATTTCTCACATTCATATGAATGGGCATGCACATTTATGTTTCATATTAAAGATGGTATTGGATTTTTTTTTTTATTTTAGACAAAGTGAAGACAGAAGTAACAGGCATGCTAGCAAGTGCAGAACTGAGAACTAGTACAATATCTAATGAATTTTGAAATGTTGTTATAATCTGATGCAAGGAAAGTAGATCTGATTGAAATTTCTTGTGAAATATTCCAGTCCTATGGAATTACAAAACCTGATGATTAAATAGAAGAGAATACAGTTCTTGTTAACTTGTACTTTTCATAGAGAGCTATGAGAGAAAATAGTAGATACATTTGTACTAGTGTTTGTGTTCATTATTTATAGATGTGTAGCTTTGTTTTAATTAAAATGATCAGTTCTTTACTCTTGGTTGGGAGGGTCTTAATATTCAGTCAGACCTGTGAGACTGTAAATTTCATTTTCATCATAGCAATACTGTGTGGTATTGTGTGTGAAAGTAACAGTTATAAATGTAAGTCCTGTGACAGGCTTGAGCATTTATGATGGACCTTGTTATCTTCTCATCATAACAAATGTTTTGCCCAGAAAGCAGATGTTACAAATTATTGCAGCCTAGGCAAAATAGGAAGTGAAGAGTCAGGCTGTAGATGTATAGGCTATAGAAAGACTGGTGTGGAAAGAAGGACTGTTAAGCAGGAGATTAAGTAAACCGTCCAGGTAAACAGTAAGGTATAGATGGTCTGCTGATTAACATAGGATTCCCGTGTGTAGGTCTGCTTCAGTGTTCCTTTAAAGAAACTGGACTGGCAGTCCTGAAGACAGTGGACCAAAATCTGGGAAAATACGTAGAGGCACAAGTTCAAGTGTGAAGTTGTCTGGATCTTGAGACTGGTTTGAACTGTTACCAGTAGTTCCTGGAATGATGGACAGGGCCATGCTATAGATCCTTGTATGTTTTTGCAACTCCTTGGTTTTTTTTTTTCTTTCTGCTGTTGTGAATGATTCTGGGACATTTCAAGTAGGTTTGTGTTAAAAAAAGAAGGAGCAAATACTGTGGTGTAAGACTGCTGTTACTGGAAATACATGTATTACTAAGGTTTTTGCCACACAGTTGCTAAGTATATGAGGAGAAGAATAGTCACACTGTGTCTCAAACTTAGCTTGAAACCCGAAGCTTCTTCTCTGGGGAAATTTTCCCACTGATCATAAGACATGTTTTTAGATTTTTGCCTTTCTTCTTGTGCCATTTGTGTCTGCAACCAGGAGCAAAGCATGGTAGTAGGTAACGCAAACTACTTGCAAAAACTGTATAGTCCAAGATGGCACTATAGGTGCCTGTCTTTATGAGTGTAGATATGATGTTTATGCAATTTAAAGAAAAAAGCAGTCAGATAGAACTACAGTTAAGGACAAGGAAAAAGAGAAAATATGGGCTCTGTGATTGCGATGCAAATGTTAAATGAGAGGAGGATCTGAGGGTATAGATTTTCACCAAATACCAGCAAAAAGCAAACAAAATTCTAGGCTACTTATATAGCTATATAAAACATAACATGGCAACATTAGTCTCATGAAGCTGCATTTGGAGTTTGGTATGCTTTGGTGTGTACTTTGATAAAATGAAAGCATTATAGAAATGTGGAAAAATAATAAAGGATAACCCAATTAATACAAGGACTTGAGGAACTCTGTGAGTGTGTGTATAAATATGTTCCAAAAGTAAGCATGGTCTGAAAGAAAGTGATTACAAGGCTATCTCAAGGAAGTACAAGGTCCAAGTTCTGAAATGGTAATAGCCTGTTTTTCCCAGGCTTGGAACAAGGCCATGCAAGCTTAAATTAAGGACACCAGGTAGCTAAAAGATGAATTGCTTTGTTCTGTCTTTCTGTAACACAGAGTAAACTACCAAGAACAATATTACAAACAGCTAGTACCAAGAAGGTACAGATACTGCATGGTAAGTTATTTAAGCAAAATAAACCAGGTTTTTTAACTTTATCAGAAATTTGTAGCCCACTCTGATAATCTGCAGAATGATTAAATTTTCTAAGCAGCTGACGCTAAAGATAAGGCTGAACTTCACAAAAAGCAAGCGAATATAGGAATTTTATCCTACGGTTGTTATCTTTACATATGTTGCATGATACAAATATAAATGTAGTGAGTTTTACAGGTATTTTATGGGTGGCACATGTAACAGAATTTTTCATCCTTTAGCAAACTTGTGTGCTGCTCTAGAAAGACATTTAAGTAAGATCAGTGTATTTAATCTGATGAATTTTCCAGAATACATTTTTTAAAGGAAAATTATTACCAGAATTTTTGGGACACATTCAAATTTGAAAAGTAACAAAAGTAGATGTAAAAGACAGAAAAATTAATAGCTTTCAAAGAGCATCTGTGTCTGTTTTGTCAAAAATAAATTATAGCCCTGATTTTCTGTTGTTGAAAGGAACATAGCCACTAACAAGGGTAACTTGTGTCACAGTGGTCAATATTAAGTCTGTAAGAGCTGTTTGCAGGCATCTCTTTCCTTTTCCTCCTAGATGCTGAGATAGGGTGTAGGCAATGGAAGACCTGAATTGAATAGATCATATATTTTTGAATCTGTTTCCACATAACACTTGCATAAACTGC
This sequence comes from Caloenas nicobarica, assembly GCF_036013445.1. Taxonomy (NCBI): domain Eukaryota; kingdom Metazoa; phylum Chordata; class Aves; order Columbiformes; family Columbidae; genus Caloenas; species Caloenas nicobarica. Next base: position 41,100,706 of record NC_088284.1, on the reverse strand, counting down.
AAGTATATCAATCTTTCTTCCAAGTATGTGGCTTATTTGGTGTTTAGTACAATACTTCTGCCTTTTTTTTCCTCCCTTTTGCAATGTACAGGAGCTTTTCTTGATCCTCTTTGCTGTTCTTCCCTTGCCCCTTTACTGGACAGAAAATCAGTATAATTCCAACATGTAAGTCACAAAGTCATAGCAAAATTAAATGGCATTATGCTATCTGCTGTGGAAGCCATGCTACATGCCTCTGCTATCATCTTTGATCTGTCTGAATAGAAGGAAAAAGCTTGTGTCTCCATCCCCATGCACGCTTCTTTGAAGTCTGCAAGGCCTGTTCCCTGGAGCCTACAGACAGTCTGGTGTATGTGTGAGAAGGCTTTTACCTTCTGGAGACCATATAAAAATGAATATTTTACCTTCTCTGCTACACTTTCAATTCTGTGACCCACAATCCCCAAGTCTAGAGCTTACAGGAGAACAGCTTATTATATTAATTCTTGTTTAGAATTTGATAACTTTTCTGTATATTATTTATTTGTAGGCATGGAAAAGCTAGCTTGTTCCCTCCCCATTTAGTTGGATAGTTAAGTGCACAAAAAAGAAAAGTAGAGCTATTTTCTTACCTGAGAACAAGCTAATATTTTCAAGTCAGAAGATTTATTGAACTATCGTTTTAATTTGTCCATTGGCAGGCTTGAGTTCTCACCTAAAGTTATTCTCTAGAAGCATGAGAATGACAGTTCTGAGTAGCTCTAAAGGCCTAGGGAAGCTATTCCTCTCCAGTTTTTTAATTGCGTTACATTCCTGTAGTTATTTTTATTCCACATTTAGGCTATTTCTAATATTCTGCATTGCAAAGATCTAAGCCATGCCTTTCTGCGCCTGCATTTCTGGCTGCAGGAAGACGTGTAACTCTGAATGTGCAGGAGTTCAAAAAAGTAAAGAGAGTAAACACATGACATAGAAATGGCATTCTTGCATTAAACTTCATCTTAAGAACTGAAAAACAAAAGAAACCCCACAAAACAAAATGAACTGTAAATAACAAGCTGTTTTCTTTCTGCATTGCATACTGTAGGCATGGTTTATGATTTCTGAGTTTTCTTTCATTTGGAAAGCATCGTATTAATGGTCAGCTTGAAAAAGAGCGAAGCTTTTAGGGGAATATGAACTGATATAACAGTCTTTTGTAGAATTTGTAGTCAACTGAGTTAATAAACATTTAGATCCTTTTTTGAAAATACATATTTAGTCTGTAGTCTATAATGGTTTGAGAAAAAAACTCATTATGGCCTATCAGTTATATACGCATTTTAGGCACTTTAAAAAGTGACTGAAATGGCTCTTTTGAGTAATAAAAAGGTCTCAGATCTAATGAGTGCATACAAAAGGAAAGATTGGAATGCATTCAAGTGGCAGTAAAACATTATTTTCTGCCACTTAGAATAAGACCTTTAGTATTTTAATCTACCATTGATTTATTCACAGTCACTAATCTCAGAAGTCCAAGTGTTATTTACAGTTTTAGAGCTATGTCACCACTCACTTTGAACTTTTTGGTAGCCTCTGTCTTGCAATATGAATCTATACTGTTAATTTACTCTAACATAGGGGCACTAAGATTTTTAGTGTGTTATGTTTAAGAATATCACTAAATCATGCTTTAATTAAATTACTTGTAGATAACAGAATTGCTCTGGATTCAGGTACCACTCATGTGAATAGGCGTGAAATCCTTTCCTTGAAGAAACAGTTTTTTGCAACTTTATTGCCTTGAGTGGTATGCAAATCAATGTGCAAATGGATTGTACTAGTTCTTTTGGAGATTTTTTTCAGGAGGAAAAACGGACAAATTATTAAGAAGTGCCAGCTTTTCATAATTTTAAACCTTGGAATTGCATCTCTAAAAATGCAGAGTAGAAACTGCCCATTCATTAACTTTAGACAATAGTTTCTATTGGAGGCAGGATTGACAAGGTTTCTGATTCTGAGGAATGTAGTGGAAGCAAGCCTCTAGTCAGCTTTCTGTTGAAATTTGATCAGTTTATGAATTACATATCATGCAGTTTTTTGTAATTGCAAAGCAGTTGTTTTGATTACTTAGATTTTTTCTACATCTAAGCAAGTAAATTTGCATTACAAGGGCAAATTGTAGGCCATTACTTTACTCTGCAAAGATAATACATTACCTAGTTCTTCCATCCGCATCTTTGACTTTCTTATTCTCTTTCCAAATAATGAAAAAAATATATATTTGCATCTTGATTTTTTAAAAATCCATTCCTACATTGTGAGGAAAAATATAAACGTTATCTCTTAAATAAGAATGCATCATTAGATCTGAATGAGACTTGCAAACTCAGAGCCTCTACCAGCAAAAATCAATGTACAAAAGCCGTGCAAGAGAGAAGCACTAGGTAAGTAGTGTAGTTAGATAAACATTAACTGTAAAACCTCTGGAATCTTTGTGTGAAATGAACCAAAGAAATATGAACCTGAAGAGGAATTCTGGAACCTGAGGAGTCTGAGATTATATGAGAAAACATGAGAAGACACATGAGAGTAGGCTCAAGTTATTTGTTTGTCATGGTTGTGTCTGTGCAAGTGACTCTGAGTATGCTATTAATGGTTTCTGGCATAGGCACACATTCATCCGTGCTAATAAACGGAATGCTTCTTGGCATGAATTTGGCTTATGCGAACCAAAGCCCTCCCGAGTGCCCTCCCTGGGTACGATTTGGCTGTTAAAATGCCCTCAATTAGTAGAACAGATAAGGCTGTGCTGCTTTGGCATGCTCCTTCTGGCATGGCTCTTTAATATCATCTCAGCAGGCTTTGTGCCATGCATCAGGCTATGCCAGATGAACCTTTGGCATCATGCTGTACAAACACCATTCTTACAGAGTGCAGTGATGTAATCTGCTGATTTTTCACTGCTGGACAGCAAGAGTCTTGGTGTTGAAGAGGCCAGGAGATGACCATCCTCTTTATAGTCCGCAAGAAACTGAGTGAGAAATGGAGTTCAGGTCTGAACAGATCACTCTTCATCCAACACTATCTACGTCAAGATTGGCTTGTCCCCACTGCCAAGACTGATGATCAGACACTTCCACACACCAAGCAGAGGCAGGCTACACAGCACTGACATGCAATTAAAAACTAAAAATATCTGCCATGACTGGGGTTTTTTTTTGTGCAGGTCAACACATATGCCTGCACTATTCCGACATGCTTGGGATCTTCAACTGTGAGACATTCCCAGATCCCCACATGAGGCATGGTTTTAGGATGTTCCCTCCTCCAAAGGACCATGCTAGCCTTCAGTATAGGACCTGAGAGAGGGCCTTTCCTTCCTTCTGCTTTTGCCATTGATGTCATGTACCCTAGTGGCACAATCTGGCCTGGAAACCTCAACTTGAGTGAAAATCAGGTTCTTTACTGATAATGTAAGGACCTACATTTTGGAATCTGATCAATGGAGACTCTAAGGGTCTGGAATAGCCAGGTGTATGTATTGTGATTTGTGGGAGGGAGAGGTTGTTAACAGGTCCTCGAATAAGCCTCCTTTGTCTACTTTTGCATAGCTGACAGCATCAGCTAGGGAGAATTTCTGCTAGAAATTATCCCTGTCACACAGCAGGGCCTCATCTCCAGACTAGATGTGGATGTTTTCTTCCTCTTAAAGAGGGTAGCCAAGGAGGTTTGTGAAGACAAGGCACCTACCCAGACAACAAAATTGGGAGCAACAATGCCTTGACAAAGTTAAATTTTTGATGCATAGCAGCAGCTACAGGTGGCATTTGGCACTGTGTACCTAACAGAGGTGACAAATATTGATAAGGCTTAGCACAAGACACATTATCAAATGCATGTGGGGTATACTGATGTGTGGCTTTTATTAAAAATTGAGGTGAGCTTGACACACACATGATGCTGAAGAGATGTATGACTGAGTACAAAGACTGTGGTGTGTTTATGGTAGGTCCTTTTCCAACTAGGTTTTTGGTTTGAGAGAGAGAAAGTTTTGTTCCACATAGTTGATCTTAGTGACCAGAGACCATTCCTTGCTATCTTTAATTTGCAGCTGTAGAGCATGGGTCTTATATTCTTCTTCTGACTTAGGGCTGTGTTGAGTTATATGTAAGCATTGTGAAGGGCTCTGTGCTGCCGTATCCGTTTCTGGTAGAAGTGCTCAGCCAAGGTCTCTGTGTGCTGTGCAGAATGCAGCAGACTGTGATGGTCATTGTGATATTGAGATACTCATGTCAGGCCTGTCCCTTGGTATCTACCACTTGAAATTCTTCTGTGAGTCTTTGTTGTTTATTAATAAATTGGCTGTACTTTGCCCTGTCATGCAGGGGGTATAAATAGCAGGAGGTAGGAATTGAAGCCCAAGTTTTTCCACTAATGCAACATGGACAAATGTGCTGCTGGGAGTTCAGCACCAACTGGACACCTCAGTCAAATACCATGCTGATACACTACTTTAGCCCCTCTACAGCAATATTATGATAATAATTATTCCTGCCTCTTAGCAGGTTAATTAGCTTGGGAATGGCACAGCGCTTATACTTTTAGTCTCTGAAATTACTTTATTCGAAGTTGATTTGGCTATTTCTGTGCGGTACTTTCATTGTAATGCATGGCTGTATTCTTAATGCTGTTGTTTCCCTGTTTTCCCATCCATAATTTGGGCTCAATTCCAGTCACCTTATCAGGAAAACACGTAGATCTAGAAGTTTTTAAAGAATTCTACAGATTATATATAGTTGGTCTCTGCCCTTTGGGCATTTTTGAAAACATCAAATGTCAGTTGGACAATGTTTCTGCTGTGCTGTGGAGATTCTTTAACAGAATCTCATTGAACATACTTCTCTTCATATACCACTTTGAAAATGTAGTACCTGAAATTTGCTAGGTTCTATTCACTTTGTCACGTATCCTCATGAATGCATTTAAGGATCTGTTTTCATTTTTCCTGAATGAGGGCCCTAATTTCTAAGATATTTTATCATTAAGTATGAAGTATAATATTAATTATTAGCATTTATATGATAGTCTAGCTGAGAGTAGTCAGGGCTATACTTTGTGAACTTAATTTTATTCTCAGTAGGTAATACTTATTGAACAAGCTTAGTGAGTCTAGTGAAACTTCCCACATGCATATTTGAAGTAACCTGTTTAATTTGGATCCCCAGTGATTAAGAAAACAGTCAGCTTTCCCATCAACCACCCAAACTGTATAGATCTATTTTTCTGTTTTTTCTCACAAAAAATTGTCCCTTTTTCGTCTTTCTATCACAAATGGTGTTCTCAAAGAACAGAGGACTTATTTAACTCAGGATTTATACAACCAGAATTGAATTCCAACACAGAGGTTAGGAGCTAAACTTGTGAACTGCTTTAAAAGATAGTGAAATGAGAATGTACCTAATGAATTTGCCAGTGTCACTAATTTAGGAGAAGCTACAAACATACTGGGATATGGGTAGAATTCAAAACTGTTTTGACAAACTGGGGGAATGGCTCTTCCCTCAAGATGTCTAGAAGCCTGACCTTTCAGGAAAGATTAAACAGCTTCATTGTGTTTAGTTTAGGGATAAGTAAAGTGGGGGATACCTGATGATGATCCTCAAATACTCTATTCTTCATTTCCATAGTATTGAACTGCAGGAATGAAGATGTTAGTAGAAGAATTAAACAGGAGATTTCTTTTTTCTAACAATAAAAAAAAATTAAGGACAGTTCAGATAGAAAGATGTCATAATGATGAATTTATAAGATATCCTGAACTGAAGCAGTCATTGTTGCGATCATGTGTGGAGTGATATGAGAAGTAAACACTGAATAGTGAAATTCTGTCCTACTTGCATTCTCCATACCTCTTTGTGGCTTATATGTTAGTGGTATTGTTGGTTCACTTGGTATTCTTTTGCATACAGCAGTGAGAAGTTGTGGAAACATTCCTTTTAGCTGATATCATTAACTATATGTGGTCTATTTGAAAGCATGCCCAAATATATAATAATGAACTAATTTTGTAGACTTAAAAAAAAAAAGCCTGTATCATCTTTAGAATTGTGTTGTTTCCTATAGGTACTTTTTTTGCCAGTGTAAATCCTTCTCTTGCAAAAATTGTGAACCTTCATAGCTATACTACTGAAACAATTGTAGAGACCTCAGTGAGCTTTAGGAATGATACTAGAACTTCTTTTTGTTGAAGTAGCATGGAAGATAACGGCAAGCTAATGCAGTCTTTCAGATAGCTCTCTGGTTTGATTGTCTGGGAAAAGTCTGGTGTGATGCACCTATGTGTTTAGTTTACTTGTGTTTATTGAAAGTGCCAAGGGTAGCGTAAAACACCAGATGTACTGAATTTCTGCTGCTTGCAAGTTGTCATCATGAAAATGGATATCCTGTTGTTCAGTGTGTGAATATTTTCACCTCAGCTTGACATATCAGCTTTCTAACTGCAGTCATTTTGTTACCTGTCACAAGTGACATTTTTACGTAATAGGGAAGGGGATGACATTCTCTTTAATATTCATCAGAATGTGTATTCTGAACATCTTAAACTCCACAGGGACATTCCAACCTCAGAGATGATCCCTGGGAATTAAACGAAAGAAGAAAGCCATCTCTGGAACTTCAATGAGCCATTAACAAATTTCATATATTAATTCGCAATGCAAAAATTGTCATATCTTAGTGACTCCTAGCCACGTTAGTGTATCTTGCTCATGTTCCCCTTCTGGAACAACAAATTTTGAGTGTCAGTGTACTTGGAATCAGAGAGATGTCAATAATTTCTGACATGGTAGGATACTCTTCTAGCTGTGAAGGTATTTTGAAAAACATGTAAAAATTGCCAGCTACTGTTAGTAGAAGGCAGCTGTTACAGCAAGAAATTAATTCAAAGAATGCTTCTCCTGGGCATGTGAGAAGAATCTTCTCTATGGTATCTACACTTTGCTTATTAGAATAAAGTTAACTCTCAGTACTTCTCCACCAGTGTTGGATTGATTTCCTTATCCCCTAACATTGTCAACATGTTCTCATTATTATAACCTTAACTTTTAATAGTGTGCATAAGGTAAAATGCAAGAATGTGCCTGGCAGAAAAGTCTTTCAATGTGTGTCTAATAAAATGAGTCTACCCTAGAGCACTGCTAATGAATTTAGGGAAGAAAGGCATAGAAAGGAAAAAGGCAAAGTCGTTATACAGACATATACTGGAACTGAGCAACAAGAGGCTAGGTGCTGATGCTGTCATAATAACAAAGACAAACCTAGCAATTGTAAGGATTAGCAGCAAAGAACAAAACAGGGGCTCCTCTTTGAAAGTTAGCCTAAAATGCAAGTTGTACTGCATTAAGTCTTTCATTCAAGAACCAGTTTCTGCTGAGCCTCTACACAGACTTATTGACCCAGGCACCTGACAAGAGCCCTGAACTTGGCCTGTGTTCCAGCCTATGGATGTGTGGAGGGTTAGCCTTGGCTAAGGGCCAAGCACCCACCCAGCTGCTCACTTACTTCTCCTCCTCTGCAGCTGTGACAAGAAACTAGGATGAGAAAACTTAAGAGTCGAGAAGATGACAGAGAGGTCACTTAACTGTTACTCGCATAAGAAAACCAGGCTTGACTGGTAGATTCAGGTAGTGAGAAACACATCCCTCCTTTCCCAGGCTTAACTTCACTTCTTCAGTCCCAACACCTCTACGCATCCCCCCACATGACACAGGAGGGCTGGTGAGGGGTGAGAGGGGGAATATATTCAGTACTTGGCAGTTTACTGCTTCTCCTCACACCTTTCCTGTGCTCCAGGGTGGGTTCCTTCAGGTTTAGAGGAACCAACATATCACGCCAGGGTGAATCTTCCTTTTCTGTTCCACTTGTTCTTGTTTGTGCAGCTGGCAAGTGCAACCTGTTCTCTCTGGCAGTGCAAGCCTCCCAACGGTTCTCTCATCTGCTTCTTAGAAAACCACGACTACAAAACCACCTGGTGATTTCTCAGGCGATACAGACAGTGCATCTCTCATGTGCTCAAGAATCAAAGCTACTGATGGCAAGAACATATTGATTATCCAACCTCCCTCTGGCAGTGCCTTTCTAATGCCTCTTCCAGTTTTTCAGCCCTTCCAAGAAAGAAGGCTTACATGTCTTTCTGCATGGTATAAAAGCCAAGAAGTATGTTACATATTTTTGAGAAGCATCTACTGGAATCTTACGTATTTTGAACTGTTCACATCTATGCAGACTATACAGACCTCCATGCCAGCATGAACAAAAGAGGTATCTGTAAGCTAACTCTCCAGATTTCATTTTTATTTTGCTATGCTTATTAATTAAGGACAAACAGATGCAGTATCCAAACCTTCTCTGTGCTGTAACATCCTGTTCTCTGAAAGGGTGTATTTACAGAGAAGTTAACGAGAGAACTTCTGCTTTTTGCCTGTGTGTTATCCAATTCTGCGATGCTGAAGCTGGTTTGCAGACAGCTGTCCTTCTGTTGTCACTGCTAAAAAAAAAAAAAAAAGTCTCTGCTTTGGTCTTGCAGCTGCATCATCAAATTTTTCTAGAGGTACCTGGGTGAGCAGCAGGATGATTTCTGCAGTACTGACAGGTACTGCTGCTGCATTATGTCCCAGATTCTCTCCATGATAGGAACCTTCTTCAGTGGCATATGACTGCAGCAAATGTGCCAGTACTCCAGGCTAGTGGAGCACCGCATGTCCATATGTTGACAGAATGTTGTTGCCTTTGGATGGTGTAACACAATTGAATGTTGGCATACTGTAAATATAGCACACTGCATCCGTCTATGTCAGGTTATTCTCTGATCAGTTCAAATGAAAACTGTCAAAGCCTCTGACGCATGATTTTCTTTTTGGTATATTCCATTCTTGCTGGGAAATGGTGCAATACAGAATCCAAGAGCCATATGAACTACTGAGCCTTATGCCATATTTTTTTTTTCTCCTTGTAAAAGAAAATACTTCTTTTCTACTAGTAGGTTGCAGTAGACCTATAAAAACTATATTCCTGTAATGATGCCCTGAAAGTATACATTTGAGAAGCAGTATGAAATATTTCCGTTACAGATGAAGTATTTCTGTTATAGAAGAACTTGTGCCTGGTGTGCCCTTAATGAAGAAAGCTGGGTAGCTTCTAACAACTTCATGCTTTTAAAAATATGCCATTTTTTAAAAACTTTTTAAAAAAATTCTCCCAGAGGAACTATGATAAAGCACATAGATGTGAACTGTGTAGAAATAGTGTAGATTTTGACCTGAGCTAAATTGGTGTAGCTCTGTTGTCATACATAGTGAAGGTGTATTTGAATTGCATTTCTTTCAGGAATGAATACTCAGAAAGAAATGAAACTTACAAGGAACTTGGAAAAGAATATATGATGCATAATCACCTGTGAAATCATAGTTTCAAAGAGATGGCATGGAGTTGTAAAGTTGGACTGAGAAATCTGGATTCAGCCTTTTTGTGCTGCTCAAGGGCTGGAAAGACAGCCAAACCACAGCTGCTGGGTTGTTTCCTCTTCAGAATAGGATTAGCTGCCATTTTCAAAAAAGGTGGCATAGCTCTGCACTTTTGCTTATTCAATATTTGAAAGCAATGGAATGAGAATCACATATATAGGTGATGTAGTTTCACTTTGTTGTACAGATGTGGTGGATGGGGAGGAGAGAGAAAGAGTGAGAACAAGACAGTAAACATTACTTCATTCTTAAACAAAGGGCTTAGGTTGTCTCTGTCTTGCTATTGCATTAACCATTCCCTGTATCATGGCTGGTTTGCTGTAAATATTATCTGCTGGCATCAGTTGTTAAACTCAGCAGTGGTACTCATGCTAAGTAGGCAGCTTAGACATCTTGGAATTTAATTTTGTCACCTGAAGTGGATTGAGATAGTGTTGGGGAGAAGAGTGATTATTTTTAATAATATGCTACATCACAAATACCTACATAATGGCTAGTTTATTATGTACATAGCCCTCTGTAAAGAATACTTATTTCGTGGCACAAAAGACTACAGTAGTTATATTTTGCCACCACTTGCCTAACTGGTATTAATTTGGTGATTTTAAAATGTACTAATGCATACTGCCATGTTAATTGGGTAGTACTGATAAGGCCGAGAAACTATCAATATGTATTGAAAAGTGACTGTAATTAAACTTATGATAGTAATGGGGTTTGTCACTTGGCAAGGAAAGCAAGTAAGTCTTTATGCCTGATTTAAAGGTACGATCAACCTGTTGCTGAATGTTTTGCTAATTGAGCTAATTGATGCAAAACAGACCAATCACAGGAGCAGCAAACATGGGAGATGGAATGATTATTACATGAGTACAGTGTGTGTAAAAATGCTGTTTCCTAAAATGTTGGCTCAACTGTACAATACTCAGTGGCAGATAAAACATGAAAATGAGACGAATCCCTGGTAACACCGTAAAGAAGAAAAGTAAAGAATATTTTCTAAACTTTTTTTCCTAACAAAATGCTGTAAGAAAGCAACTAGAAAGGGATAAAAAGAGAAGTTACCGTCTAAAAAACTACTGTGTGAATAAATAACTGTATTTTAGGGTAAGTATAGGACGTCAACCCCAGTATGTAATCTCTCTGAGCTTAGTTGGATATGTAGAAGGTCAACATTCTTCTCCCTCTTCCTGTGCTGATGAGGAGAAAGATTTATCCAGTTTTTACATAACCACTAATGGCACTCTAATTCCCTTGAATAAGGATGATGTTTTTGTTGGTCATTACAGTATCTTTACAGAGCTACTAATACCACTGAACATGTTCGGTGATTCAATGCAATAACACTAAGCTACTGTGCCACAGTGGTGAAAGAAAGCAGTTATGACTATTCTATCTACTCAATTTTTCCAAAATGCTGTATCTGGGTTGCATTCTCATTCAGGAAAAATGCCCCAAATGGTAAGATATCAAAACAGTGAAAGGAAAAAAGCAAAAATATGGCTTATTCTCTCAGTTTCCAGTGTCTTCATCCTTTGAGTCCTTATCAGCTTTCACCTTAATTTCAGCTGCTTAGCTTTAAAGCAGAAGCCTGATCACCAACAAGCATGACATGCTTTTTATTGTGAAATACTATATGCAGTTTAGCAGGCACAGTACATCCTCTGTCAGGAGAAGTGCTTAAAAAGCAAAGAAGCTCTGCTAACACTTTAGCACATTCTTGAATATAATGGGCATCATATAATGTAGATTCATGAAATGCAGGGCTATATGAGCCATTAGAGGAAATAATTTAATAATAACTAACAAATTCCTCTCTGGGCCATGAGGAGATAAACTTCTCTATTGCATGTTTACTTATGCTCTCTAATTATTTTGCAAACACACTTGAGCTTTTTTGTGTAGAAGTCAGTAGGTGTTCTGCTACCAATTTCAAAGGCAACCTTATGCTATGTAACTATCTTGTAACATTGCACTGGAAACTGCATTCATCAAGAATCAGATTATATCATCTAAAAAGAAGCTGACTTTGTAGGGATAGATATTTTGTCTTGGATGCGTTTCTGTGAATGTGTCTCTTATTTGGCTATTGAAGTTCTAGAGAAACTGAATGGAATTGTTTGAGCTGAGAGAACCTCTTCTGGTTTTACAGACAAATTTCTATGTTAACAGAGCTTTACAGCAAAATGTTTTAAAATATCATAAGACAGCAGTGGCCCTACCTAAGAGACATTAGAAGTTTATCATATTCAGAATTTCTGAGAATCTTGTTTCTTATTTCATGGTTATTTTGAGTGACTCTCAACAGTCACTGGCAGTATCCGAAGGGTTAGTCCAAGGATATTTAGAATGGTTTGCAGTGTGGTGTATTGTGGACCGGTAGACTGTTCTTTATTAATAGAAAGTTACAGAAAGTCTGTGATTTTTATGTCTGTAATTCCACTCACGTTATTGAAGTAGAAGAATTCCTCACACATTCACACTTCCACTAGTTTTGCTGGCAAGCAAATTGTGTTTCACAGGTTTTGGCTAGTTGATCCATGGACTGAGATAACAGTAGGCTAAAATGGTTCTGACATGAAAAAGGAATACAAGTCTTTGTCCCAGTAAGTTTAAATGTAAATATAAAGCAGGAAAAAAAAAGGTATAACTCCAGATACAGTGTGTAGATACACTGAGACAGAAGATGGTGATGAAACAATGTGGGTCAGCCAGAGAAGCAGTAATCATGACACATGTGCCCACATAAAACAAAAGATTAGCATTGTGTAAGCATGGAAACTAATTCTAGTAATAAGGTAGTTTTGTTGATGGCATACAGAAAATTTTACCATAGTGAAAACCATTAGTGGTTAAAGACGAAAGATTTTTATTTGAAAATACAGAAAGAGTTGTACAAGGTGGCATAATAGACTATTGTCTACCTGTTAACCTGGAAGCAATGGGTAGCTTGTAATGGTGCTGTGAAGGTTTTTAATATTAGAAATTATGAAAATAAATTGGTACTTTGCTATTCTGACATTTAATTCCTTTTATTTAAGAAAAGCTGTGTGGCAACATGAACTTCAGTAGGATTTTCAGACTAAAAGATTTTTTTCAGAAATTCCAGCTCTTTATAACTTCATGAATGCCTTACTTGTCTACAAGTAATATAACATAATGCATGATATCTTACTCTTGTATTTCCATCCGCAAAACTAAGCACGTGAAAGTAAAAAATTTTGTTTAATACTTGTACTGGATTCAAGAAAAGCAATTTGTAATGTGTTGGAAGCATAATCCAATATTCAGTTTGCTAGAGAAGGGCAGAGCTTTTTCTTAACTAGGGTTATTGTGGGTTTTTTCCTTTTTCTCTGCTGTGAAAACCCTAATATTGCTGAAGAAATATTCATTTCTCTGTTGCAAATCTCATCTCTTATGGGAACAGATGAACACAGGGTCACTGCATATATGGCAATGTACATTGCACAAAAGTTCTGAAAATAAGTCATTTTTTTAAATACAAATTTGAGAAAGGGCATAAAAACTTCCTGACTGACAAAATATGGACATGCTTATTGGAATCTAGTAGTTCTACTGGTTGTTGACTACCTCTAGCAATAGAGTTTTCTTTTGGAATATTAGCTTGTTCTGTGCTTGAGGTCTTTGCAAAACAACTCCATGGAGTGACAACTTATGGAATGTATCTCTGCTGCAGATGATATAAAAATAAATAAAGGCCATCTTTGTAGATGTGTTGTGAGACAGGAAGTGATAATATTCATGATGAACACCCTGGTTTTGGCACCAGACCCTATGGAAGTAGCCAAACAAATGCAGCCTGAGAGTGTTTTTTTAAACCGTAAGTGCAACATTGAGTATATGTGACTGGTTTCAGGCTAAAAATATGAAGGACATTGTCAGGTATGATGTAACACTGAAATTTGATGACGAGTCAATGCCTGCATTATTTTACTGCATGACAGAAAGAAAAGGAGAATGCTACCCAAAGAGGAAGCAAGTCCATTAAAGAATATTACTGTATGTAGTGGTGAGAAATTATTTTCAGTGTCATTAATGGCAAATATGGTTTTGATAAAAAATACAGAGGAATGATAGCAAGAGATTTTACCTTTACCCAGAACTCATAGCCCAAATACCTGCAATTTAATTTAAATGGGAATGAGGAATGTCTGGAAAATGCTATATTGCAAAAAACATCTAGTCTTAAAAAATGATACAGAAGTCATTAAGAAGTCATGTGAACATCAAAAGCTTCATGATGGCTGTGGCCACGTATCTCTAAAGACTTTCATCTATGCTTATGTCAGTGCTGCAAGAGGGAGCTTGAAATACAGGCTCTATGAGAATTTATATCTTTCTTTAAAAAGCCACAATTCTACTTAATTGACCTTGATTGCTGCTGGCGTTAACACTGCAGATTAAGATGCAAGATACTCCTTCCTGGGAATGATGGCTCTCATTTTGTCAAGTAGGTACCAAGTGACTAGCTTGTAACTGCGGTGTGCATGTGTGGTACTGTGTTTGTGGTTTCTGTGTTAAATGCATTTGAAGGAGAATAAATTTTCAAGAATGATAAATTTTTCTGTGCTCATACATTTTGGCTCTTTCAGAATGTTTTATGTTGATTAAAATCTGAACACACCTTACTGCACATCTGACATCACCTTACTGCAATAAAAAAAGTTTACTTTTGAGGCATATATTTTAAATGCCAGCTTTCTCTAATTTGTCTCTTCACTTCATCCACTGGTTTTAGAATAACCTTCAGTGACTACTTCTGTAGTGGATTTCAAAGCTAGAAGTCCTTTCAATTTGTCATTCTTAAAAAAAAAATCAAAAAACAAAAAACAAAACCCAAAACTCCCCCAACCTTTTCCTGATAGTACTTTCACACATAGACTGGCAAGCTTTGAGAAGAAGAACTTATAGAACTTATCACATCTTTAGGCTTTCAGGATTTCACTAGGAAGTATTTTCTTGTAAGCAAATGCTTGACATCTGATGCTCTCTAGTTACACCAGTTAGCCTATTTCCAAGACTTTCCTGTATGTTCAAGTTTGCCACCATCCAATGTATTGCAGACCATTGTTTCATGTAAGCTTGGTGGTACCAGTCCTAGCCCAGGCATCTGGATCTGGTCTGGGAGAGGTATTGGCAGAAATCTTGAACTGTAATCTGTATTGGGAATTTTATATCTTCTGATACTTTTGAGTAAATGAGCTGGAAGAAGGGCCGTCCTTCCCACTGCTGTCATAAGTTTTTAGGAAAATGGTCTAATATTCATCAGAGGTGGGCTTCTGGTCACAGTCAGCACAATGGAAAATACTAATTCCCTCAGGAGTTGCATACATTTACAGACTCTGGAAAGTAATGAAGCCAATTCATATACCTCAGTGTTTTTATTTGAAGGGTCTTTCAAAATTTCAAATTCTTAAGAAGACAACTGTAGACGTCTACTACATGTGCAGCAGTGGTGACACACCTAGTGTTTACTGTGACCTTCTCTGTGTTTACAGCTTTAAGTGAAAGGACATATGGGCAATTCAATTTTCTGCATAATAGGCAGACAATGCAAAACACCAAGATAGAATTCTGTATTGTGGTAGGAATGCTTAATGTCATGAGACCTATTGAATTTTCCTATGCAGCTTGCAGGCATTTGGAGAGAAATAACATATATGCCATATTGTAAAATATGGGCTTAATGAACATGCAGGTGTTATGTTATACCAAATGTAACTATAGACATGATGGCAGGCTACTTAAAAACATGTCCAAATGTTTTGCTAGTAACTGATTTACCTTTGGTAATGTTAGAAGGAAGAATGTAGACATTTAATTTCCAGTCCAGAATAAACAGAAAATGTTCCTCATGTAGACTTGTGTTTATTTTAAATAGCTATGTCAATATTTTTGTTTAAAGAAGGCGGTGGTGTTTTTTGTTTGGTTTTTGACTTCTTTCCCCATAGATTTTACTAAAGAATTCAGTGACTCTTCTTTATTTGGCTTCGATTTAACTTTTCTGTTATTTTCTGCAGACTCCTACTGAAGCATTTCTTTCAGCCCTCAACCACACATTATCACAGAAATGCTCTGCACAAAGTAAGAAAAAAAAGAAAAAGGAGAAAAAGAAATCCTTCATTAAAGTACAAATAAAATTAGTCGAGGACCTTGTATAACCTTGAAGTGCTGTGGAATCAAGCCTTAATCCCACTTGTCATCCAAATTATTGCAGGTTTGATTGTTTATCATGGAAATTCCATGGAGAATAAAACCAATGTATGCGGCTATTTCTAGTGAAACTCGAAGGAGCAAAACAGTGTTCAAGATAGGTCATTGGGCCAGTAGCCAAAAGAAAATTTTTCCTTCCTTGGATTTGGACTTGTTTTAGAATCTGGAAAATACATGTTGCTCAAACAATAAAGTAAAACAACACTTAAAGTAACCATTTTGTTTTACCCCTGGCAGCAATTATGTGTTGTCCTAAGCAAACACATTAGTGGCACCCCTTTCTGTAGAAATGTTTCAGAAAATTGTTACAATTAATCCACTAGAATCCTCTCTTTGCAGATTCTGAGAGAAAGGTTGGATGCACCTTATGTCAAGGTTCTGAGGCTTCTTGTTAGTGGTCACTGGTGCAAGCTATAAAAAATCCTGAGAATTGGTACATACCAATTCACAACCTCTGCCTCCACTTTGGCATGCTACATAAACTAATCATGTAGTGGCAAACTAATGCATGTCCAGTGTCACAGCTCATTAGTTGTGGATGAAGTGGGAATGATGTGAAACCATTTACAGAGGTGGTTGAACACTGCTAGTGTCTTCCTGATCTGAAAGTGAGGAGCTTGCAAAGCATTTGTAGAAGTACACTCATGTCTTCCTCATAGTCAGTCTTATGCTTTCCTCCATGTGTGGCTGTGCCAAAGGGTTTCCTTACTGTGCCTTCTTCAGAGTGTTATTTCCTTGCTGAAGAAGGGCAATGATAAAATGCTTTATGCAATTCTTGTTAAACTTTCTGCTAGCCGTGTGAAGTGCTTATATTCTGTCTAAGGCCATACAGGTCAGCAGGAGTGTTTTTATATGTAGCCACTGTATTTTGTTCAGCCCTTTGCTATATAAAAATGTAAGGTCCATACAGAATCTGACTGAGGAGGGCTGGAATCAGAATTTGGACAATTACAATATACATTGCTCCAACAAAATCTGTAAGCCTGTTTCCTGATCTGCTTAGACTATGAGTAGCTGAGCAGTTCTTCTCATGAATTATGGCAATTCTTAATTCCAAGCACATTTTTGGTATATAATTAAAACACACTTTTCGTAACACTAGTATAACAGAATATATATCATCCATAGCAATAAAGCTAAAAAAAAAATCACTGTATTCATGAATTGAATTGACATTTTGAAAGGTTAATACAAAGAGCTTCTTTGTGGTCTGTAATCAATAAGAAAAGGATTTCAAGTAATTAAAATCTGTGATGTGGACATTCCTTATTTGGTGCCTGTCAGAAAGAACAAAACAGAGTAGCCATAGACACGAGATAAATATAGATAAAACAAGCTTTGTTCCTAGGAGTTCTTATCTACAACAGGAATTATTGGTGCATGAGTCATTCCTGGTTCAGATTGTAAATGAATTAAGAAAACAGTAAGCATTGCTGTGAATTTACAAGCTGGTAAGGGAAGAGAAAAACCAAGATATACGGCAATATTTTCACATGAACAATATATGAGAAATAACTATTAACTAATACTAGCTGTTGTATGTGTCTGATATATAGACATGTTTGTTAGATTCCATTGTTTTAAAAAATATTTTAAAATATGCATAGATTCCTGTTATTTATGCTTATAGAATTAGATTCTCTCTCTCTGTTCTTAAATCTTCTCATTGTAAAACAGAAGAAAAAAAAGAGCATTTGAATGCAGCCCTTAGTTCTTTTGTGAATTTGTCTTTAAGTTACACTTTTTTATAGGCATTGTTGATTACTGGTAAATGGTAATAAATGTTTTGCTATTCATAAGCAAACCACGATAGGACAGTAACTTGGCTTTAGTTCTTTCTGAAAAAGAATATTTTCTGTGATTAGTGGGAAAGGGGAGCCTTGTTAATAAGGTTAAGGAGTGTCATTGATGTGATTCTAGGAGAAGGAGCAAAGAAGGTCGTTGGCTTAAGAGTTTGTGATCCATTGTGTAATAAATTTTGACTCCAATTAACTTAAACAATTAAAATTTTATTGCCAAATAGTAGCAGGCTACGATAAGCAAAGACAGCGCTGGGTGCGGCCTAGAGACCTCAGTCTCTCTGGTGGCGCACGCACACACAAACTTAGTCCTTTCGGTTTTTATAGTCCTCTTTCGGATGTAATTCTCCACTCTCATTGAAGGCTTGTGCTATGGTGCAACTTGCGGTGTGTCTTGCGTCATGTGGGCGTTGACCGCTGGATATCTCTCTTTGTTTCTGGTTATCTTGTCTCGGCTTCTTATCAGGTAAACATGGCAGGCAAAGTCTATCAAGTAAACACACTATTTCCTGTTTTGCTACAGCATGTTTCCACGAGTTTTAATGAACAAAGATTTCTCAGGACTGTTTGTGACACATTGTTTTTGTAATTTTTGCATTCCTTTTGTTTCCTGATTGGAAACATGCAAACGGTATAGATAGGGGCATGGTAGG
Organism: Caloenas nicobarica; assembly: GCF_036013445.1. Classification (NCBI taxonomy): domain Eukaryota; kingdom Metazoa; phylum Chordata; class Aves; order Columbiformes; family Columbidae; genus Caloenas; species Caloenas nicobarica. The sequence continues at coordinate 41,082,538 of NC_088284.1, read as the reverse complement.
TTACTTTTAAATTCTGCCAGAGGAATTAAAGGAGTAGTTTATGGAGTCACATGCTAGGCTTCTACGAATGGAAATGTTGCCAAGCTGTAAATCATTGTTTTGCAAGCTATTTGATTCAGGTCAGTCTTGCTTGAGACATCTCTTTTAGAAAAATTAGGCTATTGAAGCACCCTAGACTGAGGGCATGATTAAAATATTATTACCTAATTTAGTCACAGTAAGCAATGATACATGGTGTTTTCTTGCATAACTCCAGCTAAAAAGAATATAGCCAGATCCATGTCTAATTGAGTTGCTTCTGTGTGTCAGATTGCATGTCCCATATGTTTGCGCTAATGGTACAGCTGCATGGCTTTGTCTTTGATGATTAACAGTTCAGTTAACTGGGCAGGGAGAGCTTTAACCTAGAAACCACTGGGGAGGGACTGATTCCTCAAAATATAACTAAGGAAGTTGTGTATAGAGTAGGCAAGCCAAGGGCCTGGGGTGATGGAAGCAGAAGGGACATAGTAATCAACAAAACAGAGCTGAAGAGCAGTCTCTTTGAGCATGGGCGTTGTGTTGGCAGTTACACCTCCCCCTCTCAGACTGGGGCCTTCAAGGGGCAGTTAACGGCTCTTTGTGGAGGCCCAGAGTCGGTGGGCAGGGTCTTCAGCAGAGGAGGGGCCAAGAGCGCCCACAGCCCAGAGAAGCTGAGAAGCTTCTTGAATGCCCACAGTCAGGGGAGGGGTGCAGAGAAGCTGAGAAGCTTCTGGAATGCCCACAGCTGGATCTGAGCAGACTATAAATGGTGTTCCTGCCAGAGACCCCCTTTGTGTGGCCTTCTTGGAGCTGCGGGTCTGCCATGCAGGGTCCCTCCCCTTAGACGGAGAAGCCATCTAAGGTAACCTCCCAGGATGGGGAGCACCTCACCTCTACCTGTGGGTGAGTGATATATTACTGATTATATGCTTTAATAAGTCCTCGCCTGGTAGGCGAGTGTAAATTCCTCATCTGGGACAGATGAGTGTAAATTCCTTGTCTGGGACGGGCAAGTGTTTATCTCTTATGGGCAAAACAAGGCAGAGAGGGCTCTGGTTTATTTTCTTGTGAGTGCGTATATGCACGCTGCAGATCCTCATTATTCTTATTTCGCTGCACCCCAAATAATGTCCTAACCTACTATCCGAACCTGTATCTAATGTTATCGGAGTGCTAACTAGTTGTATAAGCCCCGTTTCTAATCGGTTTATCGGCAGTACTTTTCCAGCCAGAATAAAGTTTGTTTTGGACCTTGTTGTCTGGCTAAACTTACTTTGGGGTGCCTCCGTGACAGGCTTGTAAGCCTGTACTGAGGAACTGACACACTTGCATGCCTCTCTGAAATACCTCTACATTAATGCATGAGTTAGAAGTTTGTGTGCAGTCACAGGGCTACAGCCTCACTGCGATCAAGGAATTGCACACACAACTGGAGTGCTGTGATGGATGGATACAGGATCCTTGGGAAAGACAGAGCAGGAAGGCAGGAAGGAGGAGTTGTCCCTTATGTGAGATAGCAGATGGAACACATGGAGCTCTGCTCAGTGGTGGGTAAGGAATCAGGTGAGAACTTGTAGGTGAAGTTTAGGAGGCAGACCAACATGGTTTCTATTGCAGTGGGTATCTGCTATAGACCTCCTCCCCAGGAAGAAGTAGTAGCCGAGGCCTTCTTCAGATGACTGGAAGGAACATCATATTCCCAGGCTCTGATCCTTATGGAGGGTTTAACCACCCTGATATCTGCTGGAGGTACAATACAGAAGGGTTCAAGCAATCTTGGAGATTTTCTAGAGCGCAATGATGACAACTTCCTGATACAGGTGACTGAAGACCCAAAAAGAAAGTTTAAACTGCTGGACCTGCTGCTTACAGGCAAGGAAGAACTGGTCATGGATGTGAAAGTCAGGGACATCCTTAACTGCAGTGATCATAAGATGGTGGGGTTCTTGATCCCATGAAGAGGAAGCAGGGCAAAAAGCAGGACCATAGCTCCAAGTTTCAGGAGAGCAGACTTTGGCCTCTGCAGGGATCTGTTTGGAAGAATCCCATGGAATACATTCCTGGAGAGGAGAAGAGTCCAGGACAGCTGGTTGATTTTCAAGGATCACCTCCTCCAAGCTTAAGAAAGGTCCATTCTGACAAGTGGGCAATCAAGCAAAGGCAGCAGTAAGAAAAGAGTGGGCCCACTCTGAGTAAGGCTGGGGTACTGGTGACAGATTACATAAAAATGAGGTACTAAATGCCTTCTTTGTCTTACTCTTCACTGGTAAGACCAGTTTTCTGGAATCCCACATGCCTGAGACCAGAGTGAAAGGCTGGAGCATGGAAGACTTCCTCTCAGTGAAGGGGGACCAGGTTAGGGGGGGCACTTAAAGAAACCAGACATATGTAAGTCCATGGGGCCTGATGGTTTGCGTCTATAAGTACTGATGGAGATGTCTGATGTTATTGCAAGGCCAGTCTTGCTTATCTTTGAAAGGTCATGGCATTAGGGAGAGGCTCCTGAAGACTAGAAGAAAGCAAATGTCACTTTTGTATTCAAGAAGGGCAAGAACGAGCATCTGGGGAAATATAGGCCAGTCAGCCTCACCTGCAGTCCTTGGGAAGGTGATGGAGAAAAATACTCCTTAAACCATTTGCATGGTGGTGGTACTAAAGGAAAGCAAGGACACAATGCTGTGATGCACCTCTAAACAGCAAGATCAGTATGATTTTTTAATATTTATTCTCAGGACCTTATAGGCAATGGCCTTACCCATTTTAGTTTGGATGTTGTAGGATCCTTTCCAGAATGTTCTGAAGTGACCCTGTTATCCTTTGCCATCCCTGGACTATTGCAGCCATTCATTCCCAGGTCGAGGGGAAAATTCTTTGCCTGTGTCCTCAGTAGAAAATCTGTATAGTACCCTTTTTATTTTCTTCAATGTTTTCCATTGTGTACATGTGTCCATCTTACAAAACTTTTATTCTTCAGCTATTTTTTTTGGTGTCCTCTGTGCTTCTGGCAGGCAACATGTTTTTGTTCCTTTCTAAAGGCTAGAACATATATGTATTTGGAGGATGTGGTGGGGAGAAATAAACCTTTTGAGCATGATTCAAATTAACCTAAGCCAAACACAGCTCCAGAGACACAGTGCTAACTCTATGGTGACAAGTTCCTGTAATTCCTCATGTTTTTCTGGTAGAAGAATTAGCAATAACAACAGGTACAACTACACTGTAATCTATGGTATTCATTGTTGTTTGTTTAAAGAGGATCAAACCCGAAACTTTGAGCCTTTTGGCTATGATATTCTCATTGTTGTCACAGGTGCTTTAAAGAGGTGGTAGAAGAATGAAGAGGCACAAAAAATAATACAGGTGATATGTTCTTGAACTCTTGACTTCCAGGAGCTGCATTTTAAAAACTTTCATTCCATTTTGCTGGTATGTCTATGAGGCCTCTCCATTATGCATGCAAACACAATCTGATTAGTATTTTTTATAAGCTTCTCTTGTCTGCTTTTATTATAGACATCACCTTCAGACGTGGGGCCACCACAGCCATTAAATCAAGAATATTTAGCTATTATTTATAATAAATGTCAGCAGGGCTGAATTGAAGCCAGCAGGAAATGTTCAGGGCAGAAAACACACTGACATTCATTCATGCAAATTTGTACCACTAGTAGAATTAATCATAAAGAAGGAGGGTAGAACATACATTGCATTTTTATTACTGGTTTGGCCAATTGTAATTCATCAGGAAAATGAGGACTATAATGGGTAAACAGTAGCCTACTGACAAAGAGCCACATGCAAAGTATAATTAGGTGAGTATAACTTCCAAGACAAAACATTTAAGGACTCTTTTTAAGTTACAATGGGTCAATGTATAAGGAAAATGAGAACTGCAGCTCCTCACATTTTAACTGGTAATTTCAAGTCAGACAACTTTTGATCATTTTATCTTTTCTGACTCTTTTCACAATGTGGGAAGATCTGTTTTTAACTCTATTTGACCAGAAAACAATAGTACTAGGAAGTTTTTGAAGAGAAAATTCATAAGGCTTTTTTGACTTCAATATTGTATACTCTAGGAAACTTACTAAATGTATACTCCTCAGGACATAGGATGGGAATTCTTTTATTTTTATGGGAACAGGTTTCTTTGACAGGTATTACTGCAGTGTGGGAATGTTTTGCCAGATTGTTGCTGAAGGTGACTACCAGAATATGTGTGTTGGTGAAAAAACAGCAGGGTGGCTAGTATTGGGAAAGTTAGAGTTCCAGAAGTTGCTGGGAAGCCAGATGACCTTTTACTGGTTTTGAACCCTGTAGCCTGCACAGCAGACATAAACAGAAATTGCTTCAGAAGTCCAGCTATTTAGTGTTATTGGACTGATGCAGACTGGGAAATGAATTCTGGTGACTAGTGAATTCAGCTCAGTGGAGTTTTGCCCATGAAAAATAGAAATGAAGTGCTCCCTTCCAAAACACTATACTTTGCAAATTCCAGTAAACAAACTTATTAATAATTGCAAATATATTAAATACTAAGCATTTGAAAAAGATACTAGGATAGGTATTCTGTAGTTAATTGTAGTCCTTTGCACTCCTATAGAAGTAAAAGGAAACTAATGTTAGGTTTAGTTGTCACCAGGTCAAAATGTGGTGGACACCTTCTTAGGAAATCATGACTTGATAGAAGTAAAACAACATTTTAAACTCATTTAAATGTATCTCAGTGCAATATTTGTTGAAGCCTACACACCTGAATAACCTGTAGGAAAACTGCAATTACTGTTCTATTGTATAAGGTGCAGTCCTTTGCAGCAAGCCCTAGGGAAGATTATAATGTGAATCTGTAAGTGATAAAACTGAGAAAATACTTAATATTGCATTTCATTATTCCTGAAATATGGAAAACAAGAGGATGAAAGTATATATTTTTAATCTCTCTCTATTATCTTGATGCAAAGAAGAAAAGTCTTAAATCTCTTCCTGAGGAGATTAAAAAATAAGTGAGCTGAATGGAGGTGACATAAAGAAGTTAGGAGAATTTAGATATAGTAACTATTCTTACAGTTCTTTAGTTGTAGAATTTAAAGAATGACTCAGAGAGAGCATGAAGCTGAAATATGATTAATAATATTAAAATACCAAAAACTTTTCCTTTCATATGGTGTTCTCTGAGCCAAAAGTAATTTTCAGAGTAGTGAATTTCCTGAAGTGCCAAGGAATTAAATGCAAAACAAATAGTCTGAAACAATTTTCCATTCTCACTGTTTATAATTTTTGCATAGAGTGTTCTCATGCAGGCTGGGAGGATATGTAAACAAAAAAACCTTTTGAAGTGCCAGAAGCAGTCAGTGTAAATTGTTTCCGTAGGGTTATATTTTTTATTGCTGAAGTTGAGGAGAGGACCTGACTTGGTCAAGGGGAATGAATGAGATTCCCATTAAGTGAAATACAGCTTCTCTTCACATAATTCATGAATTCATACAGCTGCTTAGCTTCCACTGCTCAGTTATCATTAGCATGTTATGCTCACTGAAAGAAAACATAATTAAAAGACACTGTTCTTTTTTTAGGGCGAAACACATTTTTCCCTTCCATGCCATCTTAATCATTCTTAAGTGTGTTTGAATCCCGACTACACTGTTGTGTATGGGCAAAGAGTTTTGTGGTAGAAATACACAGAACCAACAGAGTTTATGCCCAAGAGATCTGACTTTTTACCTGTCCCATATTTTCAGGACATTCTGTAAGCTAAGGGTTTTTTAAACATGGGAAATCTAATGAGCAGGGATCTTGTATAGAGCCTTGGTGAGCCCACTGCTGGAGTATTTTGAGCAGTTCTGATTTCTTCATCTCAAGAAGGAAATAGTAGAGCTAGCGAAACAGCAAGCAAATGTCACTGAAATCATCAAAAGGATAGAGAAGCTGCCTTATGGGCAGTGACTAAAAGCTTGAGTTTGGATATGAGAAGGCTAAAAAATTATATGAATCATCAAGGAGTTGCATACGGTTGATCATACAGTGCCATTCAGTAGATCACACTATATTGTAAGCAGGAGCATGCACTCAAACTAGAAGAATGACTATAAAGATGAAATGTCAGCTAGGCCAGAAAGGGACAAGGATCATCTGGTCCAACCTTTCTTGGCATAACGCACAGTGTAGACAAGATAGCCCAGCGCTCTGTCCAGCTGAATCTTAAAACTGTCTGATGTTGGGGAATCCACCACTTCCCTGGAGAGATTATTCCAATGGCTGATTGTTCTCATTGTGAAAAATTTCCCTTTTGTCAATCAGAATCTCCCGAGGAGTAACCTGTACCCATTACCCCATATCTTTTCCACATGACTCCTTGTAAAATGAGAGTCTCCTTCTTCTTTGTAGCCACCCTCACTGGAACATAGTTATGAGGTCTCCCTTAAACCTCTTCTCAAGGCTGAACAAGCCCAATTCTCTCAGCCTTTCCTTATATGGCAGCTTCCCAGTCCTTTGATCGTCTGTGTGGCCCTTCTCTGGACCCTCTCCAGGATGTTCACATCAATTTTGTACAGCAGAAACAAAAACTGAACACAGTATTTCAGGTGTGTCCTGACAAATGCTCAGTAGAGTGTGATAATGACTTCTTTGTCTCTGCCGGTGATCCGTTGTTGATGCGGCCCAGCATCTTGTTGGCCTTCTTTGCTGCAGCAGCATATTCTTTACTCATATTGCGCTTATTGTCCACCAAGACTCCCAGCTCTCTTTCCACAGAGCTGCTTCCCAGCCATATACCTCCCAGTCTGTGCTGCACTGCTGGATTATGTTTCCCCAGGTACAAGGCCTTACACTTGTCCTTGTTGAACTTTTCTTTTGTCTCCTGGTTGAATAACAGTGTTTTACACCAGTTCAAAAGCTACCAATGCTATCAAAGAGGTGATGCACAAATATTCATTCCAAATATTGCCAAAAATAATGAGTTGTGTGATCAAAGTTATGGGATTGATTTAGAAATCATAAACTTAAAGAAAAAGTCTTCTTTCTGGTGATGTCCTTTATTTATATTTATTACCTTTTCTCTGAAATCCTGGTAGAAAGGAATCCAATTTAAAAATAAATAAAAATAAAGCTGAAATTGTTGTTGTACAGTTCTGATAGATGGACTTCTCTAAAAAGCTTAGTATGGCATCTTCAAGTCTGCTGTCAGTACATTATTTCATTACTGTAATTGGCTCATAACTGCTGTATAATATGTAGATCCCAAATCCCCTAAAATTAAAAAACCCAAATTTGACTTGTTGCTTTTGTCTTATTTCCCTGAAAATGTGGTTCTATGTCTAGCATTATGAAGGTGAAACAAAGGCATGCCAGCTGTCCCATGGCTCCTTGTGCAGTGATAAGAAAAATGCATTATCATTAATTGTGGCTTCCTGGATGCTTCTTTGTAAAGGATCCTCTGATGTGAAGGCCAGGTGACAGTTCAGTGTCCTCCAGCAGACTCTTACTCTTCCACACTGGAAGACAAGGTAAAGCCATTTAATTCTTCGTGTCCTGGACTGGATGCAGTAAGACCAAATAAATATATGTGGTACAGTATGAAGTGAGCAACTGAGCCCTATCTAATTAATGCTTAATTGTTTTGGTTCTTATTTCCTTGCTTCAAGGTTACATTCTGTCTTGGTAAGGAAATACTTAACCTTACTATCTTGCTTATTGTTACTACACTCTGAGGATGTAAGCAAGAGCTTCAGAAATTTGATAAATGGGGCCTAAATACAACCCTGTTTACCTTCTTCAGTTTAACTATGCATCGCTATTGACTTATTCCTGATGTGTGTTGTCATAATATGAGACTGAGAGAGAATTTTCCAGCCATAGCAGGAGCTGGTATCTTATACCAGACAAAGAAATTTATATCCAGATTATTTCTTGTTGGGTAATTAATATTTTGATTGAGAACTCCTTTGGGATTCATTTTAGAAATTCGAATTTGCAGTAAAGTCCTGGAATAACTGCAATTAGCTAATGTAAGAAACAATCTCTTCTGAGATGGCTTGTAGACTGATATTGATGATAAATTGTCCTACTGAGTACATTACTCAACTGTGACTCACAAAAACTTTGAACAGTAGTAAGCAGCTAATAGAGACAATATATGGCCTCATTTTAATGGTAGTGGTGTTGTCACCCATTGTATTTACTTGACCAAAATGATATCTGTTTTACTCCGTGCATTTTTTTAAAGATATAATAATCTATCTTCAGTATCGAGAAGTGAAGCAATTTACAAATTTATGATTATTTTGCCTCTCTATTATTAGTCCCTGATTAAACATAGAAATTATTATTTTCAAATATGGCTAAATAACAATTAATAAATGGAATTTTTAAAATATTTGTTAAAATAATGCATTTTCTATGTAACAGAAAATGAAGACAACAACAATGCTATAACTAAATAGATTTGACATTTATTTTTCCCAGAAAATTTGTATGTAAGCATAAAAATTTTGGAGTGCTTTTTGGGAAGGATAAGAAGGTTAAAAATGGAAATGTTGTTTATGGTCATATAATGCTTTGCTTTTAGGGTATATCATTCTATAACCCTTTTATACTGAAATCCTAAAAATGGCTGAGGCCATTTTAAATGTTTGGGGTTCTTTGGAATTTCAGATGCATGTGTTGTATGGGAAATGAAAGGAAAGGCGCAATGGTTTGGCTGATTTGTGATGCAAAGAGTTGCATACTTCTCAATGAGTTAATGCTGAATCAAGTACTGTAGCTTAGATCTGGAGAGCGCTTTCTGTTTTTTAGCTGAGTAATAAGACAATGTCCATGATAAATCAAATTTTTCATGGTACATTTTGCAAGAATAGGTTTATTAATTCCATTGTCCTTGGTTAGAGTCCAATTGCAATAATTACATTGTCTTTCTAAAGTCACTTTTGAAGAAGTTATCAAGTATAGCCTTCATTTCTTTTTCTGAAGCAGAATCAAAAGGAGCTCTGTAATTGCGCCTTTTTGTGTGTGTGTGTGTGTTGGGAGGGTGTACTTGGGAGAGTGAGAGGATGTGCTTTTAAAATCTTTTTGACATGTCAGTGTATTGAATGAAAGTAAGATCTACAGCACTGCTGAGCAAATTCATGTAATGGTGTGGTGAACATGCATATCTTACAGAACATAGGTAATTGTCTCAGTTAAGAGAAGTCTATCCATTTGTGGAAAATCACTGTAGTTGCTAGCTTTCAGTGTAAGACTGTAATAGGTAGAGGTAAGTTGCCTTAGAAATGATGCTGGAAATCATATACAGAGCAGTGCTGTGATATAGAGGAGGCATCCTTCTGATACAATGACAAGTGCAGCTCAGGTCTACCCTTGGAGGCATACTTTGGGCAAGAAATGTGATACTGAGTTTTGGCCTTCAGCCTGGCACTGAGGCTAGTCTTGCACAGCGGGGTAGAAACAGCCATTCATTGAATTAATCATAGAATCATAGAATGTCCTGAGTTGGAAGGGACCCACAAGGATCATCAAGTCCTGCTCCTGTTCCTGCATATGGCAACCCCACAGTTCACACCATGTGTCTGAGGGCATTGTCTAGTCTCTTCTTGAATGCTGCCAGGCTTGGGGCTGTGACTACCTCCCTGGGGAGCCTGTTCCAGTGCTCCACCACCCTCTGGGTGAAGAACCTTTTCCTAATGTCCAACGTAAACCTCCCCTGGCACATCTTCCTGCCATTCCCTTGGGTTCTGTCATTGGTTGCCAGAGAGAAGAGATCAGCACCTACCCTTCCTTCTCCCCTTGTGAGGAAGCTGTAGATCATGATGAGGTCTCCTCTTAGTCTCTTCTTCTCCAGGCTGAACAAACCAAGAGACTTTAGCCACTCCTCATATGGCTTCCCCTCTAAACCCTTCACCAACTTTGTAGCCCTCTTCTGGACACTTTCTAGTAGCTTAATATCTTTTTTATCTTGTGTTGGGTCATGTTCAACGTGCCATTAACCAGAACCCCCAGATCGCTCTCCGCAGAACTGCTTTCCATCGTCTCATCTCCCAGTCTGTATGTACAGCCAGGGTTGCCATGTCCCAGGTGCAAAATCCAGCACTTGCCCTTGTTGAACTTCATGTGGTTGGTGACTGCCCAGTTCTCCAATTTGTCCAGATCCCTCTGCAGGGCCTCTCTGCCCTCAAGAGTGTCAACAGCTCCTCCCAATTTTGTGTCATCAGTGAACTTAGTATTCCCTCAAGTCCTGTGTCTAAGTCATTTATGCAGACATTGAAGTGTGCTGGCCCTAAGTTGGATCCCTGTGGAACCCCACTAGTGACTGGTCACCAGTCCAACATAACCCCATTTACTAGAACTCTTCGAGCCAGGCCCATCAGCCAATTGCTCACCCACTGCATTGTGTGTTTACCCAGCTGTGTACTGGACATCTTGTCCAGGAGGATACTGCGAGAGACAGTGTCAAAAGCTTTACTGAAATCCAAAAAGATCACATCGACAGACTTCCCTTGGTCAACTAGGTGGGTAACCTTGTCGTGGAAAGAACCTAAGTTTGACAAGCAAGACTTTCCCCTCATGAAACCGTGCTGGCTGGGACCAATGACTGCGTTGTCATTCAGATGTTTTTCAATAACTCCCAGGCCAATAACTCCTGGCCAATAACTTCTAGCCATTGAGTAGTCATTTTACAGATTTAAAGAAATAGCAAGTGCCCGAAGAGTAGGCCAATCCCTCTTATTTGCATACAATTAATAATGTTATTTCCTAAGGTTTTTAAGAAAACTCTGCCTTCATATCACCCTGTGGGGTTTGCTTTTTTGTGCATGACAGATCTGGTATAGTCCTATGCTGGGCTACTACAATGCATTTATTTTTTCTTGTGAAACTCATGTGTTCATCATATACATTTCCGAAGGTGTCCTTAATAGTTTTTTAACTCCTGTGCAGATTCAGGGATATTCTAAAATGGATATGTGTGCATGATAAGATTTACAATAAGTTGATCCATTGGTGTACACTAGCACAGAAGGACTACCCAAGTGACCATGTTTGTGCTGTAGTTCATTCTAGTGGTTGCTCCAGTACAAAATAATGGATATATCCATAATTTAATTGCAATGTGATACAGAGACATCCAAGCTACTGCTGACAAAATCAGTATTCTGCATCATAGAGTGTAACATTAGGCAGAAATGCAATTTTGGATCTCAAAGCCACTTTCTTTGTAGGGTTTTGAGCTTGTGTCCAACACTATCATGCTGCTTCCACACATGGAACTAAAAGTGATTGCTAACAGGGTTTTTCAGTGATGCATTCCATTGTACAAAGTAGACTAATACACTTATGCCCATAGGACACTTTGCAAAATTCTAAAAAAAATCCTGTTCTCCTACATACCTTAACATTTTAATTTGTTTGTTGGAGAATCACAATGTCATCTTCTGTAGTTTCTCAGAAATCATGGGTTCAATGAAGCAATGAGTCAATCTGTGAACAGGTTTCCATACTGGATGCTTTAACTGGTGGTTATGAGGCCATGCATGTTATACCTTGTGTTTTTTTATCATTCTGATGTGTTCTAGGTGCTACAAAGTTCTCGAAACATGCAAGTCTCTCTGATCGTAATCTGTGGATTTTCTGATTCTTTCTTGTGCATGGCTGAGAAATAGCAGCAAAAGAGATTTTTTCTGAAACTTTCATACTGTATTATGAATATTTTTAAGCTGAGTAAAGTCTTACAAGGTATTTGGAGAGTAAAATAGTCTGGAACTTCTGTCATTTCAATGCTTCAGCAAGTGTTAGCACTTGTGGTTTTATGTGCATGAGTGCTCAGCTAGCTGGGGTCAGAAATAGTTTACTACTGTAAGCATAATATTTTTAAATAGTTCTGGGGCTACCTGTAATTCCCAAGTCTCTAGAGAACTGCTTTTTCTGTAGGTGTCTCAGGTTGTCTAGTATGTTCTTAGATGTTTTCACATTTCTAGAGCTTTTACATTCTGGAGTGATTCCTCCAAGAACTTGCTATCTCATCATGTCATGGTTAACATTTTATCTGGTGACTTAAAATGCCTTGCAGTCTAGTACCTGTACCTCTGCTGGTGACAGTTAGACCCTGAAAAATTATTTCTAATAAGCTTTTGAGACACAGTCTGTTTTCTCCATTAATAGTTAATACCTTTTCATCTAAATATAACAGTTAAAGGTGAATGAATAGAAATAGTGATGAAGATTCAAAAATAAGAAGAAAAGTGAGGTGCTGGTCGCATTGTTACCTTTATGACCTCAGTTTGGAGTTGAGATATTGTAAAATAGCTGTAAACAGTCAAAATCCTCTGGAATAAATTATAAAAGATAAGGGGACCAACAAGCCACTGGAGGCTCAGTATCTTATATGTTCTTTGTCCTCAGGCAGCTGGAAGGGAAAAGGTAGGAAAAGTTTTAAGAAAGGAATGCTTTCAAAGAAACCACTGCATTTAGGAGGAGGGAGATTGTATTTCAAACTGAGGCTGACAAAACTTTTGTAATTTTGGCAGCCAGCTATCTCAGAGGAGGATTTAAACAGGGACCAAAAGGATCAATATACCTCCTGATGGCTACTTATCTTGTAAAAATATGCAAGTATTCTGTTTTTTTTTTTTTTTTTTTAACGTGTAGGTAATAGAAATTCATTAAGGTTTTTATTAGGATTTTTTATATAATGAAACCTTCTGCACTGCTTACCCTCTGAAAGTCATGAAAGTATGAAGTACTTTTTTTGTGGAATACTTTTAAAATCCAGGCGGCAAAGCTTGTAATAAAGATACATTACAATAGACAGCCCATGGTATCTGGTTCTAGTGGCTGATCTTAAAAGGGATTACCCTCAGGAGTACTCTCATGCTTGCCAGTAGTTCTACTGAGTCTTTATTTCCCCTCTCCCTTTTGCCCATCAAGTGGTTTTTTTGTTTTGTTTTGGTTTGTTTGGTTGGTTTTTTTAATTTTTGTTTTTGTTTTTTATTCAGTTTTACAATATGACATTTCTGCAAACAGAAGTACAAGTAGGTTAGTGTTAGGTCCTACCTGCTCAATTGTAGGAGTGAGTTCCTGGATGTACCTTTTCCTGTTGAGAATGTTGCTACTAAAAGTGTAAAAAATCACTTGGGGGAACATACACTTCAGTCTAGAGGCTGGCAATTGTTTTTTGAAAGGACAAGAATTGCCCGTAATACTATAGGAAAGAACACAAATTAGGAGTTCTTTAAGACATAATTGCTTCAGAACTTTGAAGATAAATGAAGATAAACCTTTAATTTCATTTCTTAATGACTGAGAAGCCAATGGAGAGTATAAATACTTGTGTATTAGAGACATTCAGTTTTGACTTCATCAAAAGACAGAAGTGGGGTGTCTGTCCATGTCTAATGCAAAGAGAAGTCATATAATCTATGAGAAATTTATTTAGTGGTGACTATAAGGCAGGTAGAAGAAATCCAAGAAAAAATATTCATAGGCTTGGTCTTAACATGTGTTACAAATGCTTACAGAAAACTGTATTCGAATAACATTTTTTGACCTATTGGAGTCCATCAGGTTTCAGTTCTTGGCTTCTTACCTTTATGATTGTGTATTTATGATATTGACCCACTCTTCTGAAATGCAAAGTTTCATCTCTGTGGGTGTGACACAATTATTTATAGGTCAAATAAACATTTACATGGCCTTTTGTATATATTCTTGTTTGATTTTGATAAATTATAAGATTGTGATAAATTGGATTACGATGTTTTAAACTCAAACACAGAAAGCTTGCATGTTTGGTGTACATCTCAGTCTGAAATCTCTTGATTCTGACCTGCATGGTTCCTTTTGGACTGATGCCTTTATTTTTCTCGCATATTTAAAACAACTGGAGTTAGAGTCAGATTAGCTATTAAAACCTATAATTGTACAGAAGACAGAGTTAGCAGAATGTGTTTATTGCTGGGATTATTTTCTGCAAATAGACCTTGTTTTAGTTTTGCAATCAAGGCGAAAGTTGTGAAGAGTATTTTATGGGACTTCGTAGACCATTACAGGCTAAGATACTTGAATGATAAAATACTTGTCAGCTTCTCTTCTTGTAATTTACATGTTTTAGGAGCAGGTGTACACAACAGAATATAAGCTGGTTTTAATGGCTACAAAACAAAAAGAGTCTCAGGGGGAAAAAAGGAGACTGTGTTGAGGTCAGCTCTTGTAGGAATATAGACCAGGGGAACAATGCCTTTCAATGCCCATACTTAGATTCTAGATGCAATCTATTTCTTGACCTGAACGACAGTTCAGGTTAAGTCTACTATTATTACCATCCACTAGCTAAGGCTGAAGAAGTGAGAAAGACAGTACTTAGCTGTGCTGGAGAGAGTTTGTAGAAGTTCAAGGATTATCAAACCAGAAAATGATTCCTGGTGTTCCCACTGGGTCTGGAAGGTTGTAGAATGCCACTCATATGGTATGATGCCTAAAATACAGTCCTATTGTTTTTCACACTACACTATACAAAGTCAGTGTGCTAACAAGTGAGTCTATCTTAAGTGTATATTTTGTAACTGATTTGTCATTTGAAAGTACTAAGTCCTTTGCAGAAAGCAATCCATGCTATCATGGGTTTCTGTATGCTGAAATCCTGGCTTCTCTGAAGGAGATGTAAAACTCACACACTGGCTTTAATAAAGCAAAGATTTCAAGTATAAGATGAAGAGCTACTTTTATAAACATGGTTTTGAGGGCTCCTAGATCACAGAATCACAGAATGGTTAGAATAGGAAAGGACCTGTGGAGATCTAGTCCAACCCACCTGCTACTAGAGTAGATTGCATAGGAATGTGTCCAGGCAAGTATTGAATGTCTCCAGAGAAGGAGACTCCACAGCCTCTCTGGGCAGCCTGTTCCAGTGCTCTGTCACCCTCAAAATAAAGAAGTTTCTCCTCATCTTCAGGTGGAACCTCCTATGCTTCAGTCTGTGCATGTTGCCCCTCATACTATTATTGGGCACCACTGAAGATCCATACTACTACAATGTAACAAGAGGAACATAAAATGTTCTCAAGAAGGACATTAAATAATAAAAAACTGCAGCTCCAAGGAGGCAGAGGAAAATAGGGAAGAAAGGGTGTTTTCTCAGTGCACTACAAGTAAGATGCATTTTATTTTCTGTTTGTATTTGACTTAGTTTCTTGATAGCTAACAATCATGCTGATTTTAAGACTCTAGGATGTGATGACCTGCATGCACACATAAAATGATTTCCCATATCTTCTGGAGATCAAATAAAACACTCCAAGGAAACAGAATTTCTCTTTAAAGCTGTTGAAATTCAGCCAATTTAAGCACATACTGTGCATAATCATTACTATCAAAGTTTTCAGTAAAGTTTTTGAAGTAACAGTCCCTCCTTCCCTCTGCTTTACACGGTAATACTCTCCTTGAATTTTGGACTCCTGAGTCTCTACAGAGAGATTGTGCATTCTCATGAATTTCAGTCTTCTCAAGCTAGGTCCTTTCTGAACAATTTGTATGGATATAATAGAATCTGTTGCATCTTATCTCAGCAGTTTTTTCCACTGTGCCTCACATCAGATTCCATCAGACTCACACTGTTAATAACTTTAAGCAACTCTTCTTGGTCATAAGAGATTGTGGCTACGAAATGATGTCTCTGGGAACAATCTCTCTCTGTGCGTTTCCCTTTTATGATGCCATTATCTGTTGTTGCTGGAAAAGGGTGCTGGAGGTATCAGCTAGATGTATTTGTAAGACATACAACACATACAAAAACACACACAGACACATATCACCACTTATTTTCCCACTCAGCCAGCTGCAAGCAGACATCTTCCTTTGAACTCACAGGTTTAGCTAAATGGGATTAATATTGGAGGAATACATTGCATGATTCAAATTAATTGGATCTTATTCTACTGTAGTTGGTGTCCCTTTGGTCTGAATCATGCCTCATGTCATGAGAATGCCTGCATGTGTTTGTGATATAGTCTTAAAAGTAGAAATGGCCTCAAGTTGCACCAGGGAAGGTTTAGATTAGATATTAGGAAAAAATTCTTCACAGAGAAGGTTGTGAAGCAGTGGAACAGGCTGCCCAGGGAAGTGGTGGAGTCACCATCCCTGGAGGTGTTTAGGGGACATGGTTTGGTGCTGGAGTTAGGTTATGGTTGGACTTTATGATCTTGAGGGTCTCTTCCAACCAAAATGATTCTATGATTCTATGATTCTATTCTATAAAAGTAAAAATGGGAAGTGGGAATCTGGGAGAAGAAAAGTGTAAGTACCTATTTTTTTTCAGACAGATGGTGGAGCAGCACACATCTCTGCTGAACAAAATTTTCTGGATGGAAGCAGGCAGATGTTTAATGTAAGCTTGTTAGGCAATAACCTGATTTTAGGCACGAAGAGCTTCAGGGCCACTGAGTAATTTCTTTAGTTGACCAGTATCTAAGACACATACACCACTGTGATTAATTTCCCTTGTACATAGAAACAACATTATCATGTACCACAATTACCTGACAAAATCCAGGGTTTGAATATCTAATATTGAATACATTCTACAGATTGATTGACAATGGTTCTAGAAAGGTTTGGTCAAAAGGTGAACAACTTTATCAGTGAGATAGTGTTCTGTGACAGCTCACACTGCTTAAATTCTGTAATTTATGATTTTACAAAAAACTGTTAACTTAAGTGATATTCAGACAAGCCAAACAAATCTTATGGAAATAAGAAGCCAAACCTGGCAAATATTTTTTTTCCCTACAAATTAGTTTTGCAAAATGATTAATGTTATTTATAAAATATAACATAAAATTGAAGAGTGTTAAAACTACATAACCACAGTAGATAAAACTAGTACAACGACAATTTTTCCTGTTGCTTTCACTGTTCTTTGAAAAAGTTAATAAAGTAATAAATAAAAGTGATGCAATGGCAATGATTTACTTTCGATAAGTTTTCTCAGAACTATTAAAAAAAGTGTTAAAGATGAAAGCCCTGAAACACGGGGTAAAACTGGAGCAGCAAAAGCAAAGAATGAGTACTCGAGACTGGAAGATACCTCACTGCTTGTCATTTGGGTCAGTTATTTGTATGTGATTTAGAGGAGAAAATGGATAGTGAATTAGTGTTTACTTTGTGATGTTGAGCTATTTTTTTAGTGAAAATTATGGCAGACTGTGAGAAATGACACTTGTGTTACTGAACTTTGGTGCACAACTGGTAAAATTCTTCAAGTATCCAATACACGTTGAATTTGTAGTGCACAATAGAAAGAACAGAAAAATGCATTATTTTACTCTGCTCTGCATTTAATATTTGTAATATTACTGGAAATATATTTTAGAAATGTGCCCTGAGAAGACATCAAAGAAACAGTTTTGAAATGTACCATGTCAAATGTGAGACATTTAACATTAGATACATGTAAGCTGAAAAGAAAAAATGTTAGTAGGAAACTGATGAGCTGACGTATTCAGAGTTGGCAATAAAAGGAGAAATCCAATTGGTAGTTGACTCTGCAGTTCACTGAAACTGTAAATCTATATTCAAAGAACAAATAAAAGAAATAAATGCATCTTTGTTTAAAGCAATTTTATACAAAATTTGCTTGTTTTGGTTAATATATCTTCACAAGTGCCCTTTCTGGAGTAAGAATGAATGTTTGCTGTGAGAATAGATTTGGTGTATTTTAGCTATTGAGATACAAATCACCTGTGTGATTAGGCAATATTTCTGGGGAACTGTAAAAATGACCAGTTATGCCACATAGAACTAGCCAAGCTGATGTACTAATCCATTTTCATTTTTTGAGTATGCTAGTCTCCCCATCATTTACCCATTTATTTTGGTAAGATGCAGAGTGAGAAATAATTGGCAGAGTTCTGTTGTACTTGTCCTGCTTAGTGTCTAACATCATGAGTGTCTTTTCTCTAACTGGTAATGCACTATTTAGGAGCCTGTAAAAGTTTCAGTGCTATAAAGTCAGTCAATTGCATAAGGAAATTAGGAAGATATGTTCTTCCTATATTCAGTATTTATTTCCACAGACTGCTTTTCTCTTCCACTCCCCTTTCTCTTCCTCTCCCTTTTCCACACAATAAACTCCAGCTTTCTGTTTTTATGGGAAATCCTGTCGGATTTATAATACCTACAAACATATAAATAGCTAACAATTCTTATCTCTAGTCTATCATTCTGCCAGTGTAGCTTATTCCATACAGCACATATTCTTGTGCATTGTTCAATCACTTTCACAAGTCCCAAGCAATGAAGGTTCTACCACTTTGTCCAGGAGACTATTCCCCAATTTAGTAGATTTCATTGTCAGCGAGAGTGAAATTTGTCCTCAAGAGATTAAAATGGCCACAAATCTTACCACCTGTCAGCTGCATCTGTCTGCTACAGCTGTCCTTCAATAACTAAAGACAGCATTGAAATCAATAGATGAGTGGTGCAATGAAGAGGAAATCTACATGGCTAGGAAAGGATACACTGAAAGAGACTAAACATCAACAGTATTCAGTCTAGTGCTCATTTGATTTATTTGATCTAGGAATTTTTGGTTGGTTGGTTGTTTTTTCTTTGTCAAGCCTTTTAACACCATGGTAATGATTGTAGTTAAAACAGCTGGCTAGATGAGGGCGATAGAGAGGCAGGAAGTAATAATAATAAAACTGGTTTCTATAACAACAGATGGAGTACCAGCTATGAATGGATCCAAGCCAGGTTGTCTGCAAGAAAAACCCTGATTTTCTACCTTTTTGAGTTGTCACTGCATTACATATTAGTAAGAGCTAAGTGGAAAAGATGCTTGATACAGAAGTACTAGTAAAGATTAATTATTCATAAGACAGTGAGTTTTGTAACTCTTAACACACAAAGCTCGCTCACTGTGTTATACTGTTGACACAGTGCTGGTACAGAGACCCAGCTATACTTGTTATCGTGCAATGTAGAGAAAAGGATGTTCTCTGTGCCTGAAAAAAAAGAGCACACAGTGGTGACAGAGACTGTCTGGAGATATGAACAGATGAGGGAAATAGTAGATCCCAGCTTTGTGCTTCCAGATTATTGTCTTTCTTTGCCTTAATTATGTGGGGTGGAATAGAGGAGAACAGTGAAAACATGAGTTGTGTAAATGTGCAACTTCATGTTATTCACATTCATGCTAATTTTATACATTATGCATCCATGAGAAATTTACACTAATGACTGACTAAATTTCTGTTACTGTGATGTGGATTTAGAGAAAGAAAATAAGTTAGCCGTGACTTTAAAAAATCTTTGAAGATTTGTTTTTAACTTTCTCCCAGATCTCTGAGATAAGGCTTTTGATAAAGGTATCAAAATACTTTTGATATCAAGAAATAAGAAATTGAATTTCTGCTTGGAGCTGGTTGCTGCAATTTGCATTTTCTTAAACTGAACTTCAGTGCTTGGGGGACCTCAACAGAAAGCCGCCAACTAAAGGAAAACAAAAAAAGAGGATTTGTGCTGCATCACTTATATTTGCACTAAAATTAGAGACTATGCAGAGACATATGCCATAATAATAATAGTCCAAACTAGTGAAATATCACAGATTTAACTGTTTTTCAGTTTATGTTGTAAGTCTAACTCCTTACCTTTTTTTCCTGTTTAAAATCTACTTTGACTGCTTAAAGGACAGAAGGACTTTTTTGGATGTTCTCTATGTTTCTACAAAACTAAAACAGTTGAGTCATTAAAAAAACCTAAAGGAGACAAAATAGCTTCCCTCTTTTTGCTACCCCAATATAGATTTTTCATAATGACGTGTAAAGAATGCCTGCAAAATTTCTTACTGGTGTCTAAAATGGAACGAGCGATACTTCTAACTACTGCTTTTAAATTGTCAGACACTGGAAATGCCAGGATCTCTAATTGTCTGCTGATGTAGTTCTTTAGTACTCAGTCTGAGAGATGATCTAGGCAAAATTATTGTACTTTTTTGATACTCTTCAGATTGCGGCTACATTTGACAGAACATAACTTGTACATGGCAAAAGCAAGAAAGCAAAACTTCCCCACTCTACTTTGCATTGGTTGAGCTGTTACAATCTCATTGGTCAGACTTTTCGACATTCTTCTGTTGGTGCCTTCCTACTCGCCTTGTGTCTGGAGCTAGACAGAGCCCACATTTTCTTCCTTGCACTGTGAGATTCTTATCACACACTTGGGAACTGTAACCTAAACAAAGGAACAATTAATTATAAGTGTTTGCAGACTCATATAGAAAGCTGGAAGAGTAAAAATAAAGCAATTCTGGGATACCCGGTGAGAATTAACTGAGATCAAAGAGCTCTCTGGGTATTCATTTGGCGTCTTAAAGTTAGAGGGCTCTGAGACAAATGCAAAAAGGAAATGAAGAGTAATAATAAAACAATAATAAACAATAAAACATTGGCTATGCCAGTTTAACTTAATAAGCATCAATAATTGCTGGAAATGCTTGAAGTAATTTGGCCAAGACTTTAAGGATTCTCAAGAACAATCCATGGAGCCACTGTGAATAAATGATCCTGAGAAGAAAGTGATCTCCGGCACAGAAGTATAACTACAATCTCTGGAAGGCACAGAGATGATATTACGGTGTTTTTTTTTTTTTTTTTAATTCTATGACAAGGAAAATCTGTATCCTGGAGGACATTATGTTTAGGAGTTGTGTAAGAAATTTTGTTAGTAGCAGTTTGGGTATCTTTGTCAATTCTCTTGATGTTGGAATACCTATGTTTCTGAAGATTGGTGGTGCCTTTAAATTCCAAATATTCCTTTGGAGTTATTTCAATAATAGCTTAAATTATAATATTCATTTGAAAATAATAGGCTTGAGGGCTGTTAAAGAAATGTGTATGCAGAACTATATGACATGATAAAGGTTTGAATCTGTCCACATAAAGAACAATTTTTCATTTCCAGGATTTATTGTTTTGTCTTTGTCTCTCATTCCACTACTGTTTCTCTCTGCTACATTAACGCTGAGCAAGTTGTAACTGAAATAATGTGAAGACAGGGTAAAAGACTGGTGGTTTGGCCTTTTAGTAAATTGCTGAGTCTTTTCCTCTGCCAAGTCCATCATCGCTGGCACTGTTAGATACCCACAGGTGTGTTCTTAAGACCTTTGTAACTGCTGCTGGTCAGCTGATGACATACTGAAAGTTCCCATTGTTGACACTGCTTGTGTCTCCTCAATTCAAGTATATGTGAGCTTTGAAGAGCAATATAAGCCTATTCCTCTTTTCCTTTTTGAAGTATTAGTAGGTACTTTCACTGATAAATGAGAAAGAAACAGTCCAGGCACATTCAGAATAGCAGAGGAGTCAAATAGTTTGCTTGTGTTGTTTGCATTTATTGGTACTTTTTTGACATTTTTTCTCTACTGAAAGGAAGAATTGAAGTTAAGCACAACAGAAGAAGTACCAGAATAAGAAACTCAGTCAAATCCAATAAAAACAAAAAATTAAAAGTGAACTTAAATGCAACTGATATTTTATATAGAGTGTGGAGATAATAAGATGACAGGGAGATATACAAGGGCCAAAGGTGTGCAGCTACATTAGAGAAAGTCCTGCAAAATGATCTCCTAACCTTTACATCTTCATGATATTCAATATACATCTCACTGGCGCAGTGATTGGAGGAAAAAGATGTCAAATTATTCGCATGGTCACACCTTTCTGTTTAACTGTTAACATGTGAAAGTAAGTGGCATTTATTTTAAGATTAACACAGTCCCACTCTCTTGCAAATGAATATATGCTTGTGCATGTGTATATGTACACACTTGTATACAGGTATATCTATATATCTATTCAAGGAATTAGGGATCACTCTGGCAGTGATGTTTAGGAGAGTGACATATCAGGACAGTTTCACACTTGCAAGAAAATGATACTGAAATTTTGGCAAAAAGACTCCTTAACACTGTTTTGAAAGCGTTAAAAAGCAGATCCTCTTATTGCAGCGCGCCAGACACTTCGAGGGTTGTTCCTCTAATTGAGCACGTGCATGACTCACACTTCTTGGTATTTATTACACATACCAATTGCATATTAATTTGTTTCTACCATTCAGTTCATGCATTAAATATAAATTATTTACAAAATCCCACCCTTTGCTGAAAGTCCATCTTTGGTATTCGAGGGTCTTCATCAGAGGTTTCTAGTGGCCCCCAGTGGTCTTTGCAGCCTGGTGCCCCTCCCAGTGTCAGCTTCTTGACCTAATTTCTTGAGCATACATATTGTCATTTTGTGCCACGACACTGCAAAAGTCATGTAGCTCTTTCCTCATTTAGTGGAACATCCTGCTTTCCCAGCTTGCAAACCAAGGACATCCCACTTTGCCTCATGTCCAGTCTCTATAGAGCTATTGTTTCTCTATTAAGTTCCTGTTACATTATGCCTAGTCTTGTTATGTTAGGCCTAGTCTTGTTACATTAGGCCTAGGGTTTTCTAAAAGACTTTTGTTCCTCTTATCAAATCCCCCCTTTACTTAAGACTTGTTCTTACAGAATATGTCTTGTAATTGTTAGTTTCTATAATTTCTGTATTGGAGTTGGAAACAGATATCAATGCACCACCTAAACCAGTGAATTGTAAGGCAGGCCAGAATGCAATTATGTGTATCATAATTGCAAGTAGACCTTTTAGCCAATTTAAGTTTGGTAGCCGTGAAGTTATTGTATTCCAAATTTCCTCAGATCCCCAGGTGGTGTTACCTAGGTTAACTTTGTGCAAAATCTGTGTTTGCTGCTATATTTGGCGCACGTCAGTAGAAACTCTTCCACTCTGGTCTATGAATGCACAACAGCTAGTATTAATGACTGTGTATACTCCTCTTTGTGAGGCTGAAAATAGATTTAGAACCATCCAGTTTTGCATAACTACTTGTGATAAGCTGGCAAGTTTTTCTTGTACAGCTAAGAGAGCATCTATAGTTTGATTCTCCATGCTTTCTATGGTGGCTGAGATGTTGACTAATGTTTTCTCTAATTCACTTACTCCAAGCCAAGGTAAAAATCCTCTTACAAAACTAGGAAATCTGGTGGGCCGCTCCGCTATGGCATTTATGACTCATTTGGTATGTGTCACGTAGCTTCTTAGCCATAAGCCTGATAGGTTTTGATTTTTGCCAATTAGTGTGATATTCGGTACTAAAGCACCCAGGGTACAAGAACCCTTCCATCCATGAAGTAATACCTTCTGGGCAGTTGCCCACAGAGGCAATGCCACCCTACTGTGCTACTAAGGACTGGCCATCTAAAATTTTGGCTTATGGATCCAACAGTAAAACTTTTGCACAATTTGTTGTATTGCCAACTTCTGCTGAACAGTTTAGGCCTGTGGTATCTCGCTCATATACCTCTGTACACAGGACTAGTTGTAGGGTAATTCCACAGGTCCTTGCACACTGGTATGTCATCTTTCTTTGGATTATTTCTCAAGTAAATTATAGTTTTTATCCAATCTTCTGCTTCACTTATATTTGAAAAGGGGATTCCAATTATATCTATCCCTATCTCTTTACTAGCATACTCTGGCATACACATACAGATCCAGCAATTACTTACATCTATTGCTTGGGAGATACTTTGAATCAACATTAAATGTATATTCTTATCTCAAGGCCCTGTCAAAAACCCCCAACTCTCTAGAGAAACAATGCCAATAATAAGATAATATCCCTCTTTCATTTTGGTAGGAAGACCCTCTTGGTCAATCAAAGCTTTAAGGGTTCTCTGAGACCCAAGAGGCCTCTGCCCTTTTTACTCTCGAATAATGAACCCAAGGTTTTACACCATCCAGCTTCAATGCTGTGAAAGTTGTCAGGAGCACTTGATATGGTCTTTTACACTTAGGTTGCAAAGGTTCGAGGTCCCAGTCTCTGAGGTACACTCAGTCTCCTGGTTTGAAGTTGCAAGCTGGTACGTCAACTCCAGTTGGTCTTGAGGTCATGATGAGCTGCTGCAGATCCTGTAGAGTTTTACTCAAAGATAAAAGATAGACACTGAGTTTTTAGCTCCATATTGTATGGGAGTTTTTTGTTGTCATTTTTGGAATTTTTTTGTTTGGTTTTTTGTTTTTTCTCTTGTCAGAGCCATTTTTTCAAGGAGTACTAGGGCTAAGACTTAATTTCCCTAGGGTGCCTTTCTCTGCAGCTACTTTAGCTACTTGTTTAGCTAAATGATTTCTTAATCTGAATTCAGTCTTACCCATTTGGTGAGCTCTAATAATGCATAATAGTGACTTCTAGGGGTTTCTGGACTCCTTCAAGCAGGGTTAAAATTTGTTTGCTGTGCTTGGTCAATGTCCCTTGAGCTGTCAGTAGTCCTTTTTCTTTCTAAATAGCGCCATGTGTGTGGACTACTCCAAATGCATATTTTGAATCAGTCAAAATGTTCACCCAGTTTTCCTTCACTCAGTTCCAGGGATTGAGTGAGTGCTATGGATTCTGCCTTTTGGGCTGATGCATTGCGGGGCAGGACACCCAATTTAATTACCTTATCTCAGGTAGTCACCGCATATCCTGACAGACGTTTTCCATTTTGGACAAAGCTGCTTCCATCCATATTCAGCTCCCATGTATACAGCTCCCAATCTGGGTTTTCTAAGGGAATATCCCTTAAATCTGGAGACAATAATGTCTGAGTGCCCCCTGCACGTGTGTGGCTGCAGATGGTTTCCTTGTGTTCCAGCCTCCTTTGACCTTAAAGGATTTCAAATCCCAGGTAGGTAATATTGGTTTTGACTGCTTGGCCTTTTCCTTGGACAGTCAATATCTGCACAGTTTAGGAGAATATTAAGGTAGCAACCTTTAAAGATTAACCAACCTTGTAACCATAGAATCTTTGTACTTAGTAATCATACCCTGTTCTTAAAATTGACATAGATTTATGACATACTCTTTTAAGACAGGTAACTGAGAAACATGCAAATGTTACTTAGCATTGCTTAAACAGATAGCTTGTGTTAGAATAGGCGTGGAATATGTTAATAGTTGTCAAGAATTGTAATGAATATGTAATTTTTCTGTCAATATAAGCCATGTATGACCAACTGGTCAGCAGCAGACCTATGGAGGGATATCCCCCATCCAGCTCCAATGCTGAATAAGAAATGCTACTTTTAAAACCTTAAAATGTGGTTTTAAGAGTTTATTAATTTGCTGATTTTATGGTATCACCAGGAAGTTCAATAGAGCTACAGTTCGATTATAGCATTGTTGCTCCATTTCCATGGCAATTAGAATATCATCTACATATTTCCAAAAATTTTGGGCCCACTTTTAAATCCTTGTGGGAGGACCATCCATGTCAATTGAGTTTTCCCGCCTGTATTCAGGTTTTCCTATTCAAAAGTAAACAATTCTTGGTTCTCACTGCTCAAGGGGATACAGAAAAAGGCATCTTTCAAATCTAATACTGTGAATCACTACAGGCTTTCACTTAAGGTGGTTAGCAAAGTATATACTACTATTTTGTTAAAATGGGTATATTAAATTTCAATTCACATTCCTTCAATAGGCTATATTTTATAAACTTTTCTATAATGGGGAGTAGCCCTCTACAGCTCTCCGGCTTTAAAGGATATTGGTTTTGTCCTACCGGTCCCATCCCAGGTTTTGATCTGATTCTTACAGGTTCAGTTCTCTTTGATCATCCAGATACTTCTACAGCCCATACTATGGGAATGACTGCATTCTCAAGCACTACTGGCAGAGGATCCTTGTCTGGATGGAGAGACTGCAACATAAAAATAGAGGCTTCCACATATTTAGGTTCTGGAATAATGACTTGTATCTTTCCATTTTTAGACTTAATTTCAGCATTTAATTTTTCCAGTGAGTTCCTTCTGAGGAGGGACTGAGGAGCATCAGGTAAATAGGGAAACTGTTTCCCTAGCTTGAAGGTAACCGGGTTAAAGAAAGGCCATGTTTCACTATTCCCTGTGGCACCAATAATGGTTACAGAATCATAACTTAATTTTCCCTGCATAGTGTTTAACACAGAATAACCAGCTCCTGTGTCAACTAAAAATTCTATTTCCCCATTCCCCAGCTCAGGATCTATATTAATATGTTTTCCACCTATCTCTTTAAGACTGTTTAAAAACTCAGTGGGAGATTCCTTACAATCCTGTTCAATCTCAGAAAGTTTTGGCATAGTAATACCTCTTGGCATAGCATGTCTAATCCTGTATAAAATCCACTGTTGATACCGATTCAGCCTGTCCCTCGATATAAGAATATTGGGTTCCCACCCTGCCTTAGCTAGGCAAAATTTTGATCTGATGTTCCCTGTATATTCCCTGCCAATATCCGTTCTTCAACAAACCTTTTACCAGTTTTCACAACAATCTCCTTCTCAGTACTGTCTAACAACATCTCTAACGTCATGTTACTATCTTTCCAGACTGGATCCTGAGTCTTTATCATAATCTAGAATGCCTCTTTCCTGCCACCAGACTAAAACCTTCTGCTCCCTGACACATCCACTCAACCTTCTCCGCTACATGTTCTCTCTACCTTCTCACTTCCTTTTTATTAAACTAATTCATTAATAATGTACTTTGTGCCAGTGGTCACTTCCTACACAATATACATCATCACTGCATATGTAAAGCTGTTAGTCTTTAGCAATCATGTTCTAAAAGACCTGTGACTATACAATACCACAGAGCTGTTGTGATATAGTTAGCACCGATGGCAATGTTCTGTAGTAGACCTTAGATGCAGATGTCACATTAATCAGGCCTGGCAGGTCTTTGATGAAAGAAGTGTACTTATCATTTTCTGTGCTTTTATTCCTTGCTTGCACTGGAGATTCTTATGCTGTTACCCTGCTCTCATGAAGGGGGTACCCTTCTGCTTGTGGTGCTGCCTGTGCATTTGGAAAGATGCCCTGTCTATTTGAAGGTCCTTGTGTGTCCACTTTCTGGCAACATTTTATTAATTGGTTGCCACCTATCTGAAACTACAACCATCTCTGTCTGCTTCGTTGGTGATCACATTCTTCACATACTTATGTAAGATTGCATCATATTAAGTAGAATCATAAAATTATTTTGGTTGGAAAAGACCTTTAAGATTATTGAGTCCAACCATTAACCTAACACTGTCAACTCCACCTCTAAACCAGGTCTCAAAGAACCTCATCTACACAACTTTTAAACACCTCCAGAGATGATGACTCCACCACTTCCCTGGGCAGCCTGTTCCAATGCCTGACAACCTCTTCCATGACGATTTTTTTCCTAATATCCAATCTAAACTTTCCTGGCACAACTTGAGGCCACTTCCTCTCATCCTATCGCTTGCTACTTGTAAAAAGAGACCAACACCCTCCATGCTACAACCTCCTTTCAGGTAGTTGTAGAGAGCTATAAGGTCTCCTCTCAGCCTCCTTTTCTCAAGGCTAAACAGCCCCAGTTCCCTCAGCTGATCCTCATAAGACTTGTGCTCCAAACCCTTCACCAGCTTCGTTGCTCTTCTTTGGACATACTCCAGCACCTCAATGAGTTTCTTGTAGTGAGGGGCCCAAAGCTTAACACAGTATTCAAGGTGGGGCCTCACCAGCGCCAAGTACAGGGGGACGATCAATTCCCTGTTCCTGCTGGCCACACTATTTCTGATAAAAGCCAGGATGCTGTTGGCCTTTTGGCTACCTGGACACACTGCTGGCTCATGTTCAGCCAGCTGTTGACCAACACCCCCAGGTCCTTTTCCGCCAGGCAGTTTTCCAGCCACTCTTCCCCAAGCCAGTAGTGTTGCATGGGGTGCTTGTGACCCAAGTGCAGGACCTGGCTCTTGGCCTTGGTGAACCTCATACAATTGGTCTCAGCCCAATGATCCAGCCTGTCCAGATCCCTCTGTATGGCTTTCCTATCCTCAAGCAGATCAACGCTTCCACCCAACTTGGTGTCATCTGCAAACTGACTGATGGTGCACTCAATCGCCTCATCCAGATCATTGATAAAGAGATTAAACAGAACTGGCCCCAATACTGAACCCTGGGGAACACCAGTTGTGACTGGCTGCCAACTGGATTTGGCTCTGTTCACCACAACTCTTTGGGCCTGGCCGTTCAGTCAGTTCTTTACCCAGTGAAGATAACACCCATCCAAGCCATGAGCGGCCAGTTTCTTCAGGACAATGCTGTGGGAAATGGTATCAAAGGCTTTGCTGAAGTCTACACAACACCCACAGCCTTTGCCTCATCCACTCTGCAGGTTGCCTTGTCATAGAAGTTCAGTCAAACAGGACCTGCCTTTCACAAGCCCATGCTGACTGTGTCACATTTGCCAGCTTCCAGTCAACTGGGACCTCTCCTGTCAGCCACGACTGCTGATAAATAATTGAAAGTGGCTTGATGAGCATCTCCATGAGCTCCCAATCCCAGTCGGATTCCACAGAATTGTGCATGTCTAAGTGGCGTAGCAGGCCGCTAACCATTTCCCCTTGGATTAGTGCTCCCTGTCCCAGTCTTCCAGCGCCGGGGGCGATATAGCTGGAGCACAACTGTTCTTACTTTTAAAGACTGAGGCAAAGAATACATTAAATGTCTCAGCCTTTTCCTCATCCTCTGTCACTGTGTTTCCCCACACATCCAGTAAACAATGGAGATTCTCCTTACCCCTATTTTTGTTGCTAATGTATTTACAGAAATATATTTTTGTTGCCTTTTGCAGCAGTAGCCAGATCAGCTCTAGTTGGGCTTCAGCACTTCTAATTTTCCCCCTGCAAAACATCACGACATCCTTGTAGTCCTCCTGAGTTGCCTGCCCCTTCTTCCAAAGGTCATAGGACTCTCCTTTTCTTCCTGAGTTCCAGCCAAAGCTCTCTGTTCAGCCAGGCTGGTCTTCTTCCCCACCAGCTTATATTTCAGCACACAGGAGTGGTCTTTGCCTTTAAGCTTTTAAGATTTCCTTCTTGAAGAAAAACCAGCCTTCCTGGACTCCTTTGCCTTTCAGAACTGCCTCCCAAGGAACTCTGCCAACCACTCTCCTAAACAGATTGAAGACTGCCCTTTAGAAGTCCAAGGTAGAAGTTCTGCTCACCCCCAACCTGACTCCTCCATGACTTGAAAACATGACCATTCTCAGATACTTCCATGGTTTCTACCACATCAATAACCCTTGTGTCTTTGCTGCTGCATGGCCTTCCATACCCTGCCTTCAGTGTGATGGCAGACCGAAGGACCTTGCTAGCACTCTATCCCCCAAATTTTGGCGTACCACCCTAGGGTTTTTCTTGGGTGAGCCTGGTTTTCTCCTTTTCCCCCTTCAAATCTAGTTTAAAGCTCTTTCAATGGGCCCTGCTAAATCTTGTGCAAGTATCCTTTTTCCCCTTTGAGACAGGTGTACCCCATTTGTCGCCAGCAGGCCTGGGTCATGTCAACCAACCTGTGACCAAAACACCCCAAATTTTGCCGGTGACATCACTCTTGGAGCAAGGTATTGATCTGCTGGGTTTTCCTGTGTCTTCCCTCATCATTCTCTGCAACTGAGGGTACAGAGGAGAACACTAGCTGTTTTCTTGATCCTTTAAGCTGTCGTCCCCAGGCTCAGAAGTCCCTCTTGATTGCTCTAGGACTTCCTGTTCCAACTTCATTGCTGCCTACCTGAAAATAAGTAACAGATAATCATCTGAGGACCATACAAGGGCAAGAAGTTTCCTCTCCATATCTTTAACCCAGGCCCCAGGGAGGCAGCAGACTTCCCTAAGAAGTGAGTCTGGTCTGCATACTGGGCTTTCTTTTCTCTTTAGAAGGGAGTCTCATGTGGAAATGACCTGCCTTTTTTTTATGGAAGAGGATTTGATGGAGGATGTAGACCAACTTAGCCTCTGTGGCACCTCCAACTTAGTTGAACCATCATCCTCATTACTGTTGTTCAGTTCCTCTTGCAGAGCCTCATACCTGTTGTTGAAGAGAACCTGGGAAAGTCAGGTAGTCACAGCAGAGACCTTCATTCTGTGCTGAGCAGAAACATACTGCCATTGTCTGCTGTTCCTTGAGTCACCACATTCTACCATGCAGAGAGAGGATAGGGAGTCCTCTGTATCACAGACCGTCTGCTTTCTGGGCTTGCCTCAGGGAAGGTAGGGTGTGACTCCATTGGTCTATCTTCCTCTCACGCTCTCTGATGCTTCTCAATCTACTCACCTCTTCCCAGAGCTCTGTCACTAAGTGGAGGAGTTCTACCTGGGCACACCTCCCACAGCTGTGCTTGCTGCTACCATCTGGTACTAGTGTAAGAGCAGGGCACACCCTGCAGCCTGACACCTGGGTGGCAGCATCTTCCCACTGGGTCTCAGTCTGGGCAACTGCGTCACTTGTGGTGGGTGATGGCTTTCTACCAGCTGGGCACCATTGCTCCCTGGTCCAGCTGGCAGAGCTACTCTGTCCTTCCTATTTGTTCTTATGCATGAAGTGCCACGCCATGCCCTTGCTGATGTGCCAGACCATTGCTGATGCTCCACACTGTGTTTTCCTGCCGTGTTCATGGTGCTCCTCGTTGCTGGCACTCCCTAAGGGTTTTTTTTATACATTGAGGGGGACTTGGCTGCCATTGCTCCTGGCCCTGCCCACGTCTTGTCAACTGCTTTCATGTGAGCCACGGGCTCCTCGTGGCTCTCTCAGCTCCTCCTAATTTCCCTCTGGACCAGGAAACCCCCCTGAGCACCATGTTTAGGGCGCAGCACTGCAGATCATGCTGGCAGTTGAGCTACTTGCCTCGGTAACTGAGTTATACCATCTTAGTGTCACAAAATACTTGTATGCTATTGTTAATTACACTGTTCTAGTACACTTGTATCCAGTTCAACTCAAAATAATGTTAATAATATCCTGATAACCATCATGTGTAGATATCACAGGTCTCAGTTTTCATTAAACCTGATTTTAGAGAAGTAGGTCTAATAATTTTCAAAAATTGGTTTCAGAATTTTCTAAAAATCTGTTATGCTCTGATCTTTTCGCTGACATTTGTTTTTGCAGGGCTTTCCATGAAAGATATCAATGAACATTTGGAAGAATAACTTGCACAGATAGATGAACTTATTATACAGTGGCAGACAGTTTTTTTCAAAATGCTTAAAAATGAAGTTATTTTTCTTGAGACCATGACCTAAATATTTTTGTATAAGTGAGTTATTTTATGTTAATAAAAAATAACTAATGTGTGAAACTGGAAAAAAGTTAGTAGCCAGTTGATACTTCACTTAAATAAAAACAGAGTTAAAAATACATATGTATTATAACTGTAGATAAGTTCCATGTGAAACTGATTTTGAAGCTGTATGGAGTTAGAGTCCTTCTTGGATACAAGATCAGATTCAAAGATTGCAAGAAAAGATGGGACAACAGAAGTAGCGCAGGACCAACAGGATGTTTCTGTATTAGAATCAGACCTACAGCTGAAGTTCCTGGCATATGCACTTGCACCGTAGTTTATGAGGGTCATCATGTAGCATGTTGGCAGTGTAGCTGAAGGGAGAAAGTGAACTCTCTCTTTACATGCACAATTACTCATCTCTAGTATTTTCATGACATGCTATGTTGTACGTCCTCATGCTGCCCACGTGTGATCTGAGCAAGAAAGGATGATGATCCATTTCTGGAGTAATTATTGTGTATCAATGCATTCATTGATCACTTCTGCCTGATGCATGCCATAGTAACACAATTTAAATGCAGCTGTTCTCTGCATTTCCTTTTGCCTAGAACAAAGTGTCACAGATCTCTAAAAACTTTAAAAGCGGACTGATCCTCTCCTACTACTAAATGTGAAATATGTCCAGATATTTTAACTACTTTTGCAGTGTCATAGAACATAAACACTATTTTCGTCCCTACAGAGGACATAAAGTGATGACTTTAGTGGCTCTGTTTTCAGAGGTTGCTAGTCATCCCTAGATACCTACAAGGAACATTGTTATACAACACAAGGTTTTCTATTGAAAACTATTTTGATGTGAATGCATTGCTTTCATACAGCCATAGTTAAAATGAAGTAGCAGTGTGTGGACATAACACTAACTGTACAGCTCTGCAATCTTCAACTCAAACAGTCTGTGCTGCTGGCCAGAGATGGCTGGGGAAATGAGCTTTGTCAAACCAAGAGTTACATTGGTAAGAATTGGCATGAACTTTCCACATTCATTAGAGGCTATGACTAGGGTTGTTTGGGAATTTTTGTTGAAAAGAAAGTGGAGCAATGTCAATGCTGATGAATTTTTTAATTTGAAACTTGATATAGCCTTCTTTGTTGTTTGCTGCCTCACCCATCCACTGGGAGATGTTCGTATATGCATTGATAACAAAGAATTGTAGGAGGGGGGAACTTTTTCCTTTTAATTGCAACCAACATGATTTTTTGTTTTGATTGGCAAACTCAAATGTTTTTCAGATCAGCTGGAAAAAAAACGCAAGTAATTTTTTTTTTTTTTCCTGGTTTGAAGTTTGGGAAAAAAGGCTTTCACATCTTTGAAATATTCATGGATGTAAAGATTGTTTTCTGCATGTCTTGTTACAAACGGCACAGTTCATAGCTTTCTCTCTCAAGAGAAAGGTAGCTAGGACACTAGCCCTCTGACTCCTGCTTTATGTTTTCTTCAACTGAGAAGAAAAAGTATCCTAATTGATGACATTTATCATATCAAGTTGAATTCGTTAATGTCAGAAAAATATTATCCATGAGCAGACCTATTATTTCTTTCATTTTGCACCCCCGACTTTTTTTTTTTCCTTTCTTTTACATTTTCCTTTATTTTAATTTTCCTTTCATTTTAATTTTCCTTGTTCAGTGCAAGGTCAAGCTTTGTGTTAACAGTCACTGTGACAACAGCTTCTTGATAAAACCAGTAATATGCTCAAATTGTAAACTCCTTTAACTTGCCTTTCTGGAGATATATTCCTGAAAAATAAACAGAAAATAAATCAGTAATTCTGTCTTTTGAGATACGCAGTGTACCAAGAAATTAACATCTGTCAAAAATTCAGAGATCGTTCCAATATTTTGCATCCATTTTTATAAGAAATTATAGGACAAACAATCAAAGAGTAATAGATGAACTATTTTTCCTCTAATATTTTAACCAGAAATGGCCTGCTTAATCTCTTGAAATGGGAGATTTTGTCTTTTGCAATTCTGCCTTTGCTTAACTAGAAGAAATAAATGTAATCTTTATGTATAAATAAAATGAATAATACATGTTTCAAATAATACAGTGTTTCCATTTTTTTGCAAGATCAAAAAATAACTGTTTTTTTTCTTTTTACTTGAATAATTAAACAATAAGAAAATCAAGAAATGTGAAAGAGAAATCTGGATCTGTAAAATTAATCTGCAAAGCAAATTAGAAAACCTCAGACTTTTTCTTATATAAAGCCATACAATGTAATGTTGTACAATTTTGTTTGCAGCTCTGCATCACCTAAGGTACATGTTTAGGCATGTGGAGATTGAAAGCCAGCTATTTTGACAGCAATCAAAACTAGGACTTTGAAGTGGGGAACATATGGGTCAGTATACAGGATGAGTAATTGAACATTGGAATAAATACCCTTACTTATAGGAAAGCTAATGCCGTTTTTAAACGGAGCTATAATCTTTGCCCTTTTGAGGTCTCTGAACCATGATAATTATGAAGTCTCAGTTTCACTTGTGAAGGCATATAATATACAAAAGAAATAAAGACACATTAAAATACTTCTACTGATTTTCCCCCACTCCGTATGAAGCTGTAGCTAAATGATGCTCTGTGAGAGCTAATTGTCCATTTTTTGGAATGAGTCATGTAACTCATTCACATTTTTCTCTATATGAGTAATGTGGCCAGACTAAACTGATGTTGAGAAAATCTTTATATCATGCTACATAAATGAAACACCTAATTTAGTAATGCTGCTAAAAGTATTGCAAAGTGAAGAAGGTAAGTAGCACACTGTTCATCACTATCTTGCACTACATTTGTCAGTCTCCACTTAATCGTATTATGTCCCTGTATCTAAGTTGCTTATCCAAGCAATAAGCTACCCTTCCAAGCTAGACTTTATCTAGCAGAATAAATTTTTACCTACAATTATTTATTAAGAAACCCTTCTACTGCAAAAGAATACTCAAACTGTTGCTAGCCCAGCAGGTAGCTAAACAAAGCTCTAGGACTTCATACACTTCCCAGCAGTAGACTTTCCTAGAGACACACAGATGTGGCTTTCCTCTTTCCAGTAAGAAGAGCAGAATATTGACGGCCTCAGTTCTTCTTGCACTGTGTGTTTGGACTAAAGATCTAGTTTAATTTACAGCTCCTTTTTATAAGGGTTTTCTTCCTTTCATAAATGGTCTTTGTGTCTATTCTCATTTAGTTTTGCTTCACACCATCCAGATCTTACTTAACCTCAGTTTCTTTCCATTTGTCCTTCCCCTTCGATTTGTCATGCTTTCCTTCCTCTTCGTTCTTTCCTTCCTTTTTCATTCATTGCCCAACCCAGTTCCCTCAGGTTGATTCCTTTTCTCATTTAGTATACTGTCTAAGCTGCACAACTTCTTCATCACTGTTTAACCACCTCCCAAGTCATGGAACCAAAGGGATAGATTATGTCCTAGTCTGTCTTCTTTACTGATGTAAGTTATCAAGATGTTGTTATGTAATATCTAATTTAATATAGCATTTTTTACTGAAACTTTTCTTGACTTTTTTTTTTTTAAATAAGTAATAATAGTACAATAAATTTACTTTTTCTGAAACAGTATGTGATGGAACACAAATAGGATAAGAGTATTACCTTATTTTCCAGTTTAATCACTTGTACTTAAATGTCATTAAGCACTGATATAAACAAACATAATGAGAAAGTTTTCTCTCCTAGCCATGCTGTGAGCATGGAAAAAACTATGCTTCTGTACATTCTGCTGTGCTTTTTAATTAAAGCATTAGTTGCTGGCAGGCATATAGGAGTATTGTTAAATGCATGGCTTAATTGTTTATTCTTTCCTCTTTGTTACAAATAGAATGGATTTGAAAATTGATTAGTGTGAAAATAAGACTTAATAGGTCTGTTCTATAAAGTCTGCATAGGCAGTCTTTATTCTCCTTTAGAGGTCAAAAGAAAATGTTATTTTAAAATGTCTGGTTTTACTTTTATGAAATACTGTCTTTTGCTGGGATGCAACAAAACTACTTCGAGTCTGGAAATTCTAAATTTCACCTGTGTTGAATTAGATTTCCTTCCCTGTAGGTACAAATCTTTAGTTTTCTTAAAAAAGAAAAAAGGGGAAAAAAAAGAAAAAGGAAAAAAAAAGGAAAAGAAGAAAAGGAAAAAATAAAAGGAGACTATTTGGTCTGTTTGCCATGAGCCTGCAAATAGACCAACTAATACCAATTAATATGATAGACTGATATAATAATAATGATGAGTAATGAGAGCTGTTTAACATCAAAGATTATTCACCTAAATAGCCAAGTTAAACAGTATTGTTTGTGTTACATCACTTTGTCAAGTAACTTTCATTTGTGGGCTTCTGAAACTTAAGATGAAGGCAAATTTGACCTTAATTATGGTTTGTTTTACTTGACTATCTAAATGCCATAACTGCTGTACTGTAGACTCGGAGAGAAATGTAGACAGAAAAACCTGGGTTTACCTCTGCCAGATCAGGATTGCACCCTCTAGTAATTTCTCTGTTGCCTTTGCGGGCTGAATTTGGTATGATGAAAGTGATGTGCCTACAAAACTTTGCTGTGGTTCAGTAGAATTCAGAATTAGGTATTTTCTATGATTTTAAGCACTTAAAACCTGATTTTTGTCCTTAAAAAAATATATACTCCCTACAGCCATCGTTTATACAGCATTCATATCTTCCTGGTACTTGCATGCTCTTTTTAGACAGCAAGCAACTTCCAGCCACACACACTTGTTAGTTCAGTTCTAATTCTCTACATCCTACCTTCCTTTCCTCATAGTGTTTTTTATGGTTGTCCTGAGGTGTGAGATCTGAGATCCAGGATCTCTCCATTCTGATCTTTGACACTTTATTGCTTTTTACAGAATGGATCAAATCACATTTAGATCTATTCTTTCACAGAATCACAGAATGGGTAGGGCTGGAAGAGACCTCTGGAACAATTAAGCAAAGAAAAGTAAAGAAGAAAAAATAATGACTCAGAAATTTGAATGTTTTTGACTGCTCATAGAGTGATGACTCCTGATTAACCTCAGTAGTTTATAGTGAGTAATAAGGTAGAGAGCGGCTAAATATAAATTGTTTATGTGTATTATGTTAAATTCTGAATCTTTAGTCATTCTGTCATAAAGTTGTTTCACTGCTAGCAATGGCATTCAGAGAGCAGGATGGGACGGCAGGCACAGAACGGGGCACCTACTCATAGAATTTTAAAACATTAGAAGAACGGATGGTAACTTATCTAGGGTTTCATTGTTGAAGTATCTTTTTTACATATTGACATAAATTCTCTTAGTGAGTGATATGTGGTCCATTTGATTTCACACAGAAAATGTGTAGCAACAGTATGCACAATATGCAATTAAACCAACTAGTGATGAAGTGCTGTCTAATCAGACCTCTTTCTTGCAAGCCTGGAAAAAGAGTAGCACCTAACTGGCAAGATGGAAACACCCTTTCCCCTCTTGTATCTGGGTATCGCACCATGCTGATGGCTTGGCTTCTTCATGCTGAAAGCAAGGACAATGTTTTTAAAACACAGGTCTTAGTCTGACTTCAGAGGTAGCAGAAACAGCACCTAAGCTATTTATAAACAGTGGGACTCCCCCATTGGGCTGCTGAATAATAAATGGGGAGTTTTGAGTCAGAAGTCCAAAACCGTCAAGTATCCAAGTCAAATTTGCTCTCCTTCTGCAACTTGGTGCTTTCTTCTCTTGTCTGGATTGTTGACACGCTTCAGAGACAAGCACCACCTACTGAGGGACTTCTCTTGAGATTTTGTTTTCTCCTTGAAACAGTGACTGCTGAAGGGCCTGAGGGCTTTTACTCATTGTCTTACCTTCAGTGTTATCTAAGATAAGGTTTTTCTTTATTCTTTGCCCATAACTCTCAGCCTTTGAGAGAAGCAAAGTTTAAAAACCATGGGAAGAGTGAAGGTGCTGGAAGAAAATGTGACACAATGATGCCATCTGCAACTGCATAAAGTATTTTTGCATTGACTTTTCTAGTTCTTCCAATGTGTTCAGTGTGGCAAGCTCCAATAACTTTACAAGCATGAAGAAAGCAGCATAACAGGTCTGCTGTCTTTCTGTTCAAGAGGAGAATGGGATTTTGGGGAGCTGAATCTCTTACTTAGTAATATCCATACACGAAACCAAGTAGGAAATGTTTCTTATCAGAGCTTACTTTTAAATGCATTTTTACTTTAAGAGGACAAATGCATAATACAAGGAGATTATTTAAAATGAATTTTAAAAATACTTGGGAATAATACTTGAATTCTGTGACTGTCTTAAAGAAAACATGGTGACACTACAAGTATTTACAAGATTTCCATTTTCTTTTCGTTATTACCCTTCATATTTTTGACACTTATTGTACAAGATCGTATTAACTGATGGTGTAGCATCATACTGTGTTTTGAGAGATTACTGTTTCCGAGTGAGTTTTTGAGTTTTACTGGTAATAATTATATCCCATTAGAAACTCTAAGGGCAGGAAAGGACATGTCAAAATAGTCAAATACAGAGGCTATGTCACACATCACTTTACAGATTTACCACAAAGTGGCGGTGCTTTAAAACACAACCCCCACCAAATTAAGCCTGTTAAGGTGTGATAATGGAATACCAAACTGGGGTTTTCAAAGCCTTGTTCTTAGGAGAGTCTACATTATATACCCGTGTAAAATAAAAAATCTCCATTTTCTACTCTTTATTCTTATGTTTCTCTGCTCCTGTTACTTCACAGATCATCTTGCATTGAACACACTGTACTGTGGAGTTGATCAACAGGATATGGGGAATAAAAAAAAAAAGAAGAAATCATTAAAAGAAAAAGGTAACAGTTAAGAAATCTGTGAAAGCAAACTATATGATCTATATTCTGCAGATTTTTTTCCAATTTCTGAAAGAATTCCCCTGTTTCTGTTCTCTATGTTTTCATTATGTGTAGTGTACCATAAACGTTTCCTAATTATACTTGTGATCTCGTTTAAATATTTCATTTGAGGCCAGTGATCTGGTCCAGGCTTCCATACACATCAGAATGTCAAAATCCCAAATCACTCTTTGTTGCCCTCTGCCTATTCACCCTTTTGCCTCTACCTTCTGCAGTTTGAAATTATATGTTGGTAATGTCAACTAAACATGTTTGTACTTTCGGATTTTCCACAATATTTCCATGTAGCCACCTGCAGAGGCTTAGGTAAAGCACTTAAATACTCAGGAGGGAAAATGTTCATTAATTTTTACTTCAGCAGGAGCTTTTGTTGTCCTGAGCACAACCTGAATGGTGAACGAATGGAAACTGAACTGACCAGTGGATATCCCCAACTCAACTCTTCCTTAGGAGTAGGGATGCTCTGTGCCTATCCATATTGTCGGGCAGTTAAGTCAGCCAAGGAGGTATTCACTCATGCAATGTTGTTTTCTGATTTGTGCTCTTCTAATTTCTTGTGGGGCTAGGATGTAAACTATGAGTCATAGTGCAGGAAGGAAAGTGGGTGCCTCCACAAATGTTTAAAGGAGGAACTTCTTAAATTGGCTTTTCTGTTAAATAGAGTATTTGAAAATCCTTATCTTTAGAATAGACAAGAGATGCTTCAAAAAGGAGTTTTTGTTGACTAAAATATATAGGATATTTTCGGCTCTAATCCTGCTATTTTTCATTCAGCTCTAGGTTATCCTTACTGAGAAAGATGAAGTGTCTATACAGATGTACATAATACACCCATGAGACTTAATGGAAGGTGCACAAACTAATCCAGCAAAAATAAAAGGCCAAGGAAAAAGTTACTGTTGTGTCTTGTCTTGTGCTATCCGGCTTTATGTGAACCTTTGTATTGTTTATGCTTTTCTTAGAGGTATGAATTCTGAAATCCATTTTACAAGTCCTATATATTAAATTCTTATAAGGT
Organism: Caloenas nicobarica; assembly: GCF_036013445.1. Taxonomy (NCBI): domain Eukaryota; kingdom Metazoa; phylum Chordata; class Aves; order Columbiformes; family Columbidae; genus Caloenas; species Caloenas nicobarica. The sequence goes on along the minus strand of NC_088284.1, from coordinate 41,043,394 downwards.
CACATGGCTGCCATAGGATGAGATAATAAACCTGAATGTCTGTAACTTTTGTGGCAACAAATGTTGCCATATTCAAACTAGATAATAATTAAAGGGATGGTTATACTGCATGAGACAGGGAAGTTTTTCCTCCACACCTGGCCATGTGACTGGAATTATTGCCACCTGTTCAAGGTATATAAAAGGTGATGCTTATAGGCTGCTGTTGTCTATGTTTCTGGCATGGCACTGGGAATATGTGAATAGACTGTTGGAATCTAGTTCAAATGAGCAAAAAGTCCAGGTAAAGTACTGTCTGCTCTCTTCATATAGGCCAAAAGATTAACTTTTAAATCAGAAGTGTTGTATCATACAGAATGTCTGATCGCCTTGCGAAGTATACTTAAGCTAGAAGAGAAATTTGGAAGGACTGGTATTAGCTTTAGAGATGTAGGCAGTTAGACTATGCTGTGTCCATTCCAAAAAGTGACACTAGACATGAATCTTTGTCTGGCATGTGTTCCTAGAGCCCAATAAGAGAACCAGCATGTGAATTATTAACCTGAGAGCTTGAGAACCTCAAGGTTTGAATGTGGAATGTGCCTTGTGAAAAGAGACAGTAATGAAGGCTGTAACGCCATTATTTTATTGTAAGGAGCCATATATCACATTAGTAATTTTTTTTAAAATGATTATATCGAGCTTCTGACAGTGTATCTGTTTTTGCAAAATGTCTTGTGACAAAACAAGACTCAAAGTGGTGGAAAGGTGAATTCTTAGTGATTCCAACTCACAGGACTATTGCATATTGACCTCAAGGATGTTGAAACATTTTATTCATTGCTTTGTAAAATAATTCGAAGATGCACAGATGTTATGTGGATAGGCAGGGAGGTGAAGTGTTGCAATTTCTTACCAACCACAGGGACACCTGCTGTGGCTACTGAGTCCTTTAATTTTGGCTAAATAGGAAATAAGGTTCTATTAGAAAGCAAAAGCTAAGTGTATAATGCCTATGCTGAGCTTCTAGTATTTTGTACAATTCTGAAGTGCAGCTATTTCTAACAAGACGCGTGATGTCCTATTCCTAGCATACTTAAAATGGGGTTAAATTCAAAAGTGCTGTGTAATGTCATATAACTTAACTGATACCTAACATAGTCAGAGAACAGATGTGTGGGGAAGTCACTTTCCTTCCAGTCCTCAGTGTGCAAATTTTAAAGACTCCAGTGGATTTCACCGCAATATTGGTAAGTGCAGGCAAAACTAATTCTGATCTGTGCATTCCTACTGGGTTCACTCAGCATAAAGGACATTGTCCAGATATTGTTTGACCAAGTAAATAACTTTTTTAGGTCAGTATTTAAATAAGGAAAATTGGCCTAAACTATACAAAATATTGTGTTACTGTGTTTTTTGGTGGTATTTGGGTATGTATGAAATCATGCGCTACTTTGAAGTGTCTTAATAAAGGATAATACTATCTTTCCTAAATTTTGATTCTAAACTTGGTACACCAGAGCATTTGGAGTGTCATGGACCTGCTTTTGCTCTGTAGTGAGCAAATAGGGAGCTTGAGCCCTGTTGCTTTCTTAGTAATTATGTGTGGCCATTGAGTTCCAGGGCAAAGCATGCTCATGAAATTTTAATTGAGGGGAAGAACTGTGGTTATATTTTCAGCATGATGTGAAGGAATTTAGCTGCATGACTCCCATTAATGTTAATAAGTGTTGTGCATCTAAATGGCTGTGCATCGTACTGAAAATTTACCTCTTGTTGTGCTTAGAATAGAACAGTATGTATTTGAAATCATCCTTCCTTGAAGCAACCTGAAAATCTAGTAAATACGGGGGTGGTGGGAAGGCATTCAGAACTACATATCAAAAAGGGGTTAGAAGAAACCACAGGGAAAAGACAAAACAAAGAGAGACAAAGCAGATCAAACAGCTGTAAAGTCAGACAGAAGGTGGTGGAAAAAAAAGAGGATGTTAAGAGCTTAACAAACCAGACTACAGAGGAATCACAAAACTGCATTTCCATAAGAGTGTCATTAAACAAAAGCATTGTGTATCAAAGGACCTCCTCAAACCCAAAAATCTCTTCTGCCTCTCAGACTTCTCCTGTAGTTGTGGATAGTTGTGAATCACAGTGTCTAGCAATTTATAGAAATGCTTCTGTTCTTTAACCACAGAGTAAAAGCTAACACATCAGGTTGATCCTCTAGAACAGGGGTGTCAAACTCATTTTCACCGGGGGCCACATCAGTCTTGCAGTTGCCTTCAAAGGGCCAAATGTCATTTTAGGACTGTAGGACTAGTTACAGTTGCACAGTCCTAAAATGACATTCGGCCCATCGAAGGCAACTGTGAGGCTGATGTGGCCCCCAGTGAAAATGAGTTTGACACCCCTGCTCTAGGCTTTCATGTTGGGAAGTCTAAATTTTTTAAATTTTTTTTTTTTTTAAACCCTTGAGAGATTAGGAGTTTCACTGTGTCATCCTGTTGAAAAAAATCACAGCCCGCATGCTTGCAGTACAAGCTCACAATAAGCTGATCTTTCAGTAAACTGACATGTCTAATCTCTAGGACCTGTAGGGAAAAAGGTGGAGAAAGAGGAAATCATACTACCTTTATTTCCTCACACTTCCAGAGTAGAGTGGTTTTGTTGATCATTTGCCCAAGATGGAAATGCAAAAAGAGTCTACAGTGTAGGCCAGGCTTTGACCTGACTGAACTGTAACACTAGAAGGACTGTCACTTATAGATGAAAAGCAAGATCGCAAAGTCTTAGCTGGAACTTGAGAGATTCCTCTTAGTGAAATGAGGTTTGTCTTTTCCCTGCCTTAGTGTCTTGTCTCTACGAGAGGTCAACATAAGATTATTTTGAAGAAGGTAATGTATCCATTATACCTCCTGTTATTTGATGTGTCTATATAGCGGGCTAAATTTATTCCTGACAAAAACCAGTAATTATTTTATACGCTGAAGCATGTAGATATATTGCCCTTTTTATTTTAGTTGGCTTAGTGTCAAGTATGTATGCTGTTCTTTTTCATAAATGTCTAATCTTTTTTTTGTATCTTACTACCTTCAGTAATGCCTGGTAACACTGAGCTCCACAGATTAATTATATGTCATGTGTGGGGGAACTTCTCCATGCCACCATTTACCCATTTTAAATGTGTAGCATTTCGATAGAAAAGAGTTAGTCAAATGGCTAAATACTAGCAAAAAAAGTAATGAAAAAGGTCTGTTTATTATTAGTGAATAAAACCCTGGATTTCATTCTCAACTGTTCTTAGCAGGATATTGTACCTACCATATGTTTTACTTATGACTCTACAGGTGTTGGTGTAATACTATCAGACATTTTAAGAAAGTGTATTGCTCTGACATGATGATTGTTCATTGTTCTGTTTCCAAAAAATAGTGTCATCCAATGAAGGAACAGAAACCTAACTGGCATGAATAGTATGTACAGTGAACAGCTCAAAGACTACCTACAAATTTACAATTATTATTCTAAAGAAAAGTCGCTAGCAGCTTGTATAATATATTTCAAGAAAATCAAGATAAATTTAACTAATTTTTCTACATCTTTCATAGAATCATAGAGTCGTAGAATGTCCTGAGTTGGAAGGGACCCACAAGGATCATTGAGTTCAACTCCTGTCCCTGCAAATGACAACCCCGTAGTTCACACCATGTGTCTGAGGGCATTGTCCAGTCTCTTCTTGAATGCTGCCAGGCTTGGGGCCATGACTGCCTCCCTGGGGAGCCTGTTCCAGTGCTCCACCACCCTCTGGGTGAAGAACCTTTTCCTAATGCCCAACGTAAACCTCCCCAGCACATCTTCCTGCTGTTCCTTGGGTCCTGTCATTGGTCACTAAAGAGAAGAGCTCCATGCCTGCCCCTCCTTCTCCCCTTGTGAGGAAGCTGTAGACTACAACGAGGTCTCCTCTTAGTTTCCTCTTCTCCAGGCTGAACAAACCAAGTGACTTTAGCCACTCCTCATACAGCTTCCTCTCCAAACCCTTCACCAACTTTGTAGCCCTCTTCCGGACACTCTCCAGTAGCTTTGTATCCTTTTCATCCTGTGGCGGCCAGAACTGCACACAGTGCTCCAGGTGAGGCCGCACCAGTGCAGAGCAGAGCGGGACAATCATCTCCCTTGCCCGGCTGGCAATGCTGTGTTTGATGCACCCCAGGACACGGTTGGCCCTCTTGGCTGCCAGGGCACACTGGTGGCTCATGTTCAACTTGACATCAATCAGAACCCCCAGATCCCTCTCTGCAGAGCTGCTTTCCAGCATCTCATCACCCCGCTACAGCCAAGGTTGCCATGTCCCAGGTGCAAAATCCAGCACTTGCTCTTGTTGAACTTCATGCAGTTGGTGATTGCCCCGTTCTCCAATTTGTCCAGAATCTTTCAATACGAAAGGGATATTCATAAAACATAGTAATTAAAATCTTAAATACTATTATTCATTCCAGAAACTTAAATTTCAGAGCAATGTCGATCTAACTGGATCACTAAGCAAAACATATAACTTGTGTCCAATAAAAATGATGCAAATTTAAACTATGAAATGCTTACAACGAGCTGTCGGCAAAGAAATTCCAGGTTAATTTATATTAAATACAAATATTTTTTGAATGACTGTACCTTCGGATATACCTGATCAACCCCACACCGAAGAAGCTGACTAGGACATTTTGTGTGACATAATTTGTTCAGATGTCATGTTATTCTCTGTGTCTGGCAATTCAAGATTTTATTTGCCTGTTCTATCAGCCTATAGAAATAAAATCAAATTATCAACCTCAATATAAAATCTATTTGCATAATTCAGCTGTCACAATGAAAGAAAAGTCAAATTAAAGATTTTCAAAGGTAAATCCTGTGTTGAAATTTGTCATTTACAAAGCATTGTGTCTTAATCAACGTTCAATGAAGCTGCAGGCTGGGGAGAGAGAAGACGACAATTCCCTTTTAAGTACTTTGTGCTAGTCAGGTAAAGCAGATATCCCCTTAAGAAGTGAAGATTTATCCATAATCATACGTAACTAGATTCTAAGAAAGTAAAATATTCATAAATGCTACTGAAGTACTAGGAAGCACATGGTATCAGAAGATTGTAGAACCCATAGTTGCATACCTAGTTGCATAAAAGGAAGACATTGAGGTACTGGAGACAGTTCAGAGAAGGACAATGAAGTAGGTGAGTGGTCTAGAGAACAAGTCTTATGAGGAGCAGCTGAGGGAACTGGGGCAGTTTAGCCAGAAGAGGAGGCTCAGGGGAGACCTGAACTATCTGAAAGGAGGTTGTAGCATGGAGGGTCTTGTCTCTTCTCCCAAGTAGCAAGTGGTAGGACAAGAATAAATGGCCTCAAGTTGCACCGGGAGACGTTCAGATTAGTTATTAGGAAAAGATTATTCACAGAAAGAGTTTTCAAGCACCGGAACAGGCTGCCCAGGGAAGTGGTTGAGTCACCATCCCTGAAAGTGTTTAAAATACATATAGATGGGGTTCTTAGAGACATGGTTTAGAGCTAGATTATATTACAACTGGACTTGATGATCTCGAGGGTCTCTTCCACCCAAAATGATCCTACGATTTCATCTCAATCTATGATTTTAGACCAGATGAAATGAGACCACTCCTTGAGTCCATAGAGAGTGTAACTGTCTGGAAATAGGTGGGACTATTATCAGCTTTCCTACTTTCTTACAACTTTATAGAGTTATCGATAAATCATGCCTCTACGTAAAACTGTTTTCCTCATATCCTTAGGGTGAAGACCAATACAGTATTATTACTGTTATTCATATCTTCTCAAGGACCTCATCCATGTCCTTCTCTTCCAGTTATAAGAACTGAACCTTGTCTTCTTTCCCATTCACAGAATCACAGAATGTTAGGGATTGGAAGGGACCTCGAAAGATCATCTAGTCCAATCACCCTGCCAAAGCAGGAACACCTAGATGAGGCTACACAGGAACGTGTCCAGGCAGGTTTTGAAAGTCTTCAGAGAAGGAGACTCCACAACCCCCCTGGGCAGCCTGTTCCAGTGTTCTGTTACCCTCACTGAGAAGAAGTTTTTTCTCAAATTTAAGTGGAACCTCTTGTGTGCCAGTTTGCACCCATTACCCCTTGTCTTACTGTTGGTTGTCACTGAGAAGAGCCTGGCTCCATCCTCGTGACACTCACCCTTTATATATTTATAAACATTAATAAGGTCACCCCTCAGTCTCCTCTTCTCCAAACTAAAGAGACCCAGCTCCCTCAGCCTTTCCTCATAAGGGGGATGCTCCACTCCCTTACTCACCTTTGTTGCCCTGTGCTGGACGCTCTCCAGCAGTTCCCTATCCTTCTTGAACTGAGGGGCCCAGAACTGGACACAATATTCCAGATGAGGTCTCACCAGGGCAGAGTAGAGAGGAAGGAGAGCCTCTCTTGACCTACTAACCACCCCGCTTCTAATACACCCCAGGATGCCATTGGCCTTCTTGGCCACAAGGGCACAGTGCTGGCTCATGGTCATCCTGCTGTCCACCAGGACCCCCAGGTCCCTTTCCTCTACACTGCTCTCTAATTGTGGCAGGTACATTCTCCACTCTCTCCACTCTTTGACTGATGGACCCCGCACAGTAACTGTAGTCACATACACCCACCAATCTAGGGACAGGAGAGACAGGGCCCTTGGCCAATAAGGTGCCTCAGCTGAGAGAAGCTTCCAGGCCATCAATCATATGTGACCACAGATCAGATGTTGACCTGTTTTAGGGCATAAATGGAGACTGCCAGAGACCCCATTTTGAGTTAGCTCTTCTCAGAGCAGTGGGTTTGCAGTCGGGTACTTTCCCCTTGAGTCAAGATGCTGCCTAAGGAAACTCCTTGAGGTTGAGTGTCATTGCACTTTTGGTGAGAGACTGTGTCTTCTGGACTGCCCTTGGCCACCCTCTCCCTGTTGGTGAGTAATTATATTCTCTGAGTTACTCGTGAGAGTCCTCCTTTGTGAATGAGCAAGTGAGCACTTTGAATCATCATTCCAGAATTTTGGGAATTCCCTATGTCCTATGTGTTGGCTGTATAGTAATTAGTTCTCAAACAGTATCCTGAAGCTGTGGTTATAATTTTGTTGGAATGCTGAGTGGTTTCAATAAACCTTTCTAGTTTGGCCTTCTGATGAAATATTTTGGTTAGAATAAAGTTGACTTTGAGTTTATTATTTATCTGGTTTGGTTTTGGTGTGTCTGTGACACCCATATGCAGTAAATATGACTTTGTGTGCAAGGTCTGACTCCTTGATTATTGCATTGCCACCTGTTGTTGTAATGAACCCAGAGAGCATTCTTTTGTGTCTTTTTTTTTTCTTTCTTTCTTCCTGGTAAAAGTACCTAGTCTTGTTTATGTTTACTACTATTTTGTGTACTCTTATTTTATATATATTTTTTCATTATTCTTTCTTTGCTTCATTTCAGCTACTCTTACAGAATCTAAAATAATGATATTTGGAATTTTCTGCCCATTACTGTTACGCTCTCTATATAAAGGAAATACCACATTCAGCTGAAGAAGGTGAATCCAGTGCGTGACATTCCACGTAGCACTTGGAGGCCTGATCTAAATGCATACTACTTGTAATAAAATGCAGCGAGAACCACAAGGGAGTACTGCATTCCTGACAGTGTTCTTGAAGGCATTATGAATACTGCAGCCTTTTTCAGACTCAAAGCCTTGAGACACATCTTCTTGTGTCTCTCTTCTAGTTTTGCACTGCTTGCAGCAGTCCTAATTTAGCCCTTAATGATCTAATTGTAGTGGTGACCTCAAAAGGCAAGTTGGAATTCAAACACACAGCAATTCCTTTATAGCAACAGACCAGTCTTTGTCTACTGGTGCCTTGTACTAGATGGTATAGCGAAAAGCACCGGAAGATATGCAGATTTTGTTCACTAGTGTTGCATCCTCTGGAGAATAACTGCCTTGATTGTTAATTAGTTTTATAGTACACAAAGCAGTTAGAGGCTGCTGCTAGTGAGATTGATTCAGTACTGAAATGAAGGCAAGATCTTTCCTGTGATATTTTCTTTTTTAGTTCAAACAAAAAAGTAGGAAGTACAAAGGCAAACAAAATGAGAACAGTTCTTTTCTCTACAAATCTTTATTAAGGCCCAGATACCTTCCATGCATGATAAATAAACTATCTGAGAAGAGAAAACCCATGAAGATACTTGTTATAGCTGATTCAATGTTGTTTGGTTTTTGTTTGTTTGTTTGTTTGTTGTTTTTTGGGGTTTTTTTTAAATGGTTTGTTATCCAAAATGGAAGGTACACAGTGAAAACAGTATTCAGAGAAGTATCCACGTTCATAAATATCTTACTTGATTAAGCCTTTCCAATAACTTTATTTGAACTCTTTAGTTTCTTTGACTTTTAATTGTACATTTCTGTCAATGGTTTATCTTAAAATGTGTTTGCATTACTGCCAATCTCATTCACAGCTCCAGCAATCCTCATCTGCAGAACCTGTCTTCCTTAATCAGTGGAATCCTTCTTCTTCTCTTGGAGTATCTCTGCTTTTCCCATCCTAAAAATATGACCCAAATGTCTTATAAAAACAACCACAGAACAAATATTGGCATGTGTTATGAATACTTAATTACTTTTTAAGGATATTCACACATTTTTTAACAAAGTAAGACAACAATGCCCCATAGTCTTTCTGAAGTATCTTCACCTCTCTATACCATCTTTTTAAGCCGTACATGTTGAATGGATTTTCCATGTGCAGATCTTGTGTAGAGTGAACTGGAATCACTACAAGGGGTAGTGGCAGGGGTTTTTTTTGTCAAGTGGTGGTTTTTTCTGTCTTATGAGGGAAAAAACCTCCTTCATTCAAAATACCCAGTGGTATAATATGCCGCAGTTTGACTAAGCCTTTGTTTAATCAGATTCTTATTCTTCCTCTATCTTCTTCTATGGAAAAGGTTTTATGTAAACAATTCATTTTCTTTTCCATTGCATACCTACTTGATGCCTTCCTGTTTCTCTTTAAAAGTATTGCTTTCTGCAATTGATAAAAACATTCCTTAGCATTAGATAGACATTAGCAAGCCAAATCTGTGATGAAAACTGCAGATGCATAAGGATAAAATGGATCATACATTCACCAGTTTGCCATTGTATTATAAGGTCTCAGGTTGTGCTGACAATGCAGATGCTGTATTTCATCCTATGGGGCTAGAAAATGCATGGTGATTTGTGTCTATTTCTTTTGTTATCTTCCCTTTCTTCATGCATGCTATTTCTTAGTTGTTTGTTTAAAAAACCCTGTTGACTTTCTTATATTGCTTCCTTAACTGACTTGCTAGGAAACACAAAGTCCATATATACATGGGCAGGCGGGAAAGCATTTTTTAATGATTTTTTTTTCCCACTCACCAGTACTGAGATTTGTATCAATCACTTTTAAGTCTGTCCTAGATGTGCCTCTGGAAAAAACCTGATATCCCATATGTTTGTAGAAAATGAAAGAAAATATCTGAGCTGGATTTATGACCTTACTAATTTTAGAATAATGAAGTTTGTATCTTCCAGTGGAGTTCATCCTGTGTCTTCTATATATGCCATGCTAAGGTAATTTTTTTTAATTAACACTGGCATCACTCTTTTTTACTTCACCTAATTAGCATGTGTGAAAGCAATTTTTTAAAAAGATCACCCTTGTTGTCATATTGAGTCACCAGTCAGCTACATCAAACATTTAATAAAATTTGTCTTCCTGTTCAGGCCATTGTGGGGTCTAGTTATCATTTAAATACTATGTAAATCCTTGAAATTAGGCTAAAGTTCTGCTTATGTTTTGTGCATAAGGGTGAACTCATCCATTTTGAATATACATCTGAAGATAAGCACCTCTTTCACCACATTCAGGAATCAATCTTCAATATACCAAGTGTATCTTTAAACCTCATTGTTTTACAGGCTTTCCCAGATTAGTGGAGTGCTATGAATGGTTAAAGACGAAAAAGTTATAGTACTTGATTGTTCTGATTAATGCATTCGGACATTTTGTCTGGTAAGGATGAGTGGAGTGTCTCCTTAGGGTGTAACAAAGAGGCTTGACCTTTGCAAGCAGAGAAGTAACACTGGCATCAGCTCAAAATAAAGGAGCCAGTCTTCTAGGCTGGAGTGAAGTCACTGACTAATGTCTGTCCAGAAGGCAAATTACAATGAAACATGATACACAGAAGAATTAAAGTAACTGTTAATTTTAGATGTCTACAAGTTTTAGTTATGAGAAAGAACTTAATTAACTTCAGTAGAATCACAAAGTAGAAAAAACCAGCTGTTCTCCTGGTCTGCTGGGATTCAGAATGAAAACTCTATATATATTCTAGTGTTAGAGTAGAACATTTGGGAATTTTAAACAGAAAAGAAGGCTAATGGAAATAAAGGCTATATGGTGACTAGTACCTTCTTGAATAGTACTGATGTTTTGTCAGAGGGAAGCAGGAAACACTCAAAAAGATATGCTTTCAACATACAGGCCAAAGTCCTGCCTGTGATAGACTTTATTCCACATTTGCTTTCAATCTAAAAGGCAGTGAAAACTTGGTTCAGGCTCTGGAGAAAAATATAGAGTAAGTTTCAAAGCTGTTCTGTCTTCTGGTGATTGGTAACAGCTCAGTGAAATAAGTCTTTGCTTGTCCCGTAAATGGGCTGTCAGGACTGGGGAAGTGCCTGGCGCATATTTGCCTAGAAACGGAATTATCAGTGTGTGAAAGACTTCTTCCAGATTCTGAATGAAGGAAGAAAAATCGTTCTGCACAAATACCTCTGCCACTTGCAGGTTTGTATAGTTTCCCAGGCAGTCTTCAGCAACACTTTGATCTGAAAGAGAGAAAACTCAACACACGCTGATAAACAGACTGAGAGTAAAGCTATCTGAAAGAGCCTTCTAAAAGCCAGTTTAGTGAGAGAGTGTACTATTAAAGGCTCAGGAACTGAATTATGCTCTTTACAATATAGCAGTAAAAACAGCATTAGCAACTGGTTATGCGAATGCTAAGCTGGGACACATTAAATTGACAGCCTAATACTTGTGATTTTGGACGTGAAAGATTTAATCTATTACAAATTATTTCACTTTGCAACCATACGCAAAGGTAGTTTCGTGCATAAAGAAAGATTTTTGGAAGTGGTGACTAGCATAAGCATCACATGATATTTTAGTCATTAAAACCTGAACAATTAACATGTGAAAGGCTAGATCTGGCGATTTCAGATAAAGTGATGCTGCAGCTGAAATGCTGATCTTTGGCAGTGACCTGAAAACTATGGTACTCTCAAGACCTGGTGTTCAAAGTGTGAACACCTTTGAACTTTAAGTGTTTAGTGTGAACTTCACCTAAAGTTTGCATATATACAGTCTATAAGATCCTATGTGTGCTTGTAGCAGCTATGCCTGCGCTGCTAAAATAAGAACCAGGTCCATATTTGTTCCATAAATGAATGTCACTGCAAAACATTGTCAGAAAGCTGTATAATCCATACAGAACACAAAGATTTTGGGACCATCTCTGTGTTGTTTGTCATTGCACTTTTTGCTTTTATTCCTGGGAAGACTGGCAGAAAGACATAGCTAAGAGAGCACTGCAACAAGGAAAATGTGAATACAGATAGCAAATTTGTACTCAGATCCAGCCTCAGTACCACTCTAGTTGGAGGCTTAGCCAAAAGCTCTAAATGCGCTGGAGAGATGGTTTGCATTTTATAACATTTTTTTAAGGCCTAAAATTTAAATTATACTTTTTGAAAATTAAATGATACTTTTTGTAGCATGCATTTTTAAGCACCTTTTTTGCTATAGGGATTAAGTAGTGTGTTCCCTCAATATGCTAGCCATTACAGAAAGCTTGACACTCAATAAAAGGCAAGAAAGAATACGAACCTTATGAAAGGTGATGAATGAGTCTCTGATGTTAACTTTGAAAATACGATAGCTTTTTTTAAAGGATCATATCCAAAGAAAACTGACTTAAAGGAACATTTTTTATTAAAAAAACACAAAAAAACAACCCCTCCCCCTCTGCCAAACTAGTTGTAGGAACAGTAAAATTCTTTAATCTGGAAAATTTTTACTTTTTCATCCCCAAATTTCCTCACTCAAAATAATATCAGCCTTTGGTTCACAACTTCCTTCTTCAAGCCTAGGATCAAATTGAGAGTCAAGTAGCTAATACTAACAGGATGGTTCTGTGAGATGTAGCTGGTACTGCACAAAGATCTAAAACCAGAAGTGACAAAAGAGAGAACCCATAAAAACTTTTAATAATTTGATACCCTTGTAAAAGCTTTCTATAGAAATTAACTTTTAGGACTTTAGCATTTATTTTCTCATAACAAGGGTGAATCGATTATTGAACGGTTGAATGCACACAGTGCATATTGATCTGTTCATGCATAGCAGCTTTCTCCCAGCAGGCACCTGGCTGCCTGTAACTTATTTTAAATAGGATTACTTCTCATTAAATTACAATGACCTGGAGAAATGGTCAACAAAACTCAAATTGCCTCAGTTCATCATGGTTTGTATCACTGCCATTAAATTTCAGTGGCTGCATTTCCCTAGAGTAAATAGACCTGAGGAACGTATATGTTTGAATGCTTTACCTTCTTGGATATACTCAAGTAAAACTAATAATTTCATACCTATGTGTGAAAATTAAGGAAGTGCAAGGAATTCTTTATTGTAGTTTTAGGTGCATTTTTAAGATTGGTTTAGATTAAAACATAACAGTCTTTAGCTGATATGATACACAAGGTCCATACTATGCACTGCTACCTTGGCTTCTGCTCACAGGGGACTTTATTTTGATTTCAGGCACTGCTGGTATGGTGGTTAAATCAGGCCAGGAACTTCCAGCTAGACTATTAGACCACATACGTATTTCTTAAATTCAGAGACAAACAGAGAAGAAGGACATAGAAGTCAAATTAAACATACAGACACTGGATCAAACTAATCACAGTAATTTTGTTACTTGGGGACCCAACACTGAAGGGGAATTCAGGTATTTAAGAAAAGAATGTTGTAAACGTCAAGTAAAAATCAAATAAACAAATGGCTGTACTGGAATGGTCGCTGGAAAAATGCATGCGTATTCTGAGATATGGTTTACAGCTGCTAATTTGCTCAAAATCCAGTTTCAACAAATTTAATATGTATTTATGTTCATAAAACAATAAGATGGAATTCTTCACAGAAGACAAAACCCCGAGTAATATACCAACAGCTCTATTTTTATATTTTGTTGCACTACTCTGTTTTTTGATATTCTGTTATGTACAAATATGAATATTACTTGGCAGTTGTAATTCATTAATAGCTTTCAACTCTGTGGTGCTTTTGTGAAACTGCTGTTGACAGGATTATTTTCTCATTTAATGTACATAATAGTAGTTTACATTTTTGTAGAAATCTGGTGCAGGCACATTACCCCAAAGAAACTTCCTTCTATAGTGAAAATTAATACCGTCATCGTTTGTGAACATGAGTAACAATGCATGGGGTAAAACATTCTGATTTATACAGACTGAAGAAAGCAAATCTTATCCATGGCAGTGCCTGAGTTGTTTGCAAAAAGCTGACAAAGTTTAATCTTTTCTAAACAATATTAGATTGTAAGTCATAATTTCATTTCAAAAGAAGTCAGCTTTTATTATTAGCCCCAGTGATTTGAAAAGCCTGGACGTACATGTTCCACCATAGGACTCCTGGTGGAAACCTCAGCTGATGATGAAATAAGGATTGTATAATAGCAGAGAAGAACCACAGAGAATTCCAAGCTGGTCGATTTGATAAAATGTACAAGCCTGCACGCAGAAGTCAAGACCAAGATAGGCTGTAATACAATGATGGATGGACTATATAGGTAGTCCTCTGGATTAAAATGGGAGCAAATCATCCACATCTATAAAATAGAACAAAGTTAGGATATGTCAGGTCTCTCAGAAACAGGAGCTTCTGCAAGAGCCAGGCTAATATTTGGAATATTTGTCTTAATGTGGCTTTGTGCATAATATTTGTGCCACATTTAGCAGTTAGACAGTTGTGGTCTTGCTTCATTTGTGATTGCATCTGTAAGTTACTAGGGGTCCTCTGTTTCAAGCTGCCATTTTTAGGGATAGAGTTGATGTCTGATGTAACACAGGAGATGCTCATGGATATCTCCAAGACACTTTTTGAAACTTCCCTAAAGACCCATGAGCTTGTTTCATGTTTTCTCACATAGTCTTCATTCGTTCTCCTTACAATGGAAGCTATGCAGTGGCAGAGATCTTTTTCTCCCTTTCTCTCTCCTAATGCTCTCAGGACACAGGCTTGCTTGCTTGTGTGCTGTCTCACACCCTGCTCCTAGACTAAGATTTGCCACCTAAAATTATGTGAGTAATTTGTATTATTTAGTTGAGAGATGGAACTGGAAGCTGTCATTACTGTTTTTCAATTAAGTCAATATTAAATTATCTTTGAAATTTTCAATAATAAAATAATTGCCTTTTTTTGGAGATATTTTTAGAACAGATAGAAGCTTGAAACTATTTGCAAAGACAATGGCACTGTCACTCTTTGTACTAGGAAGCCAGTGATGAAACCTAGGAAATATGAAACATGGATGCAAATTCTTTTTCAGACCGATCTGAAAAAGAGTCTGGATCTTCTGTGTAGCAGAAAAAGAGAATTATAAAAAATACCTCACCTAAAGTGTGTTGAAGATGTTCTGTGTACTGCTCTACAATCACAATAATTATTATCTTTCTGGAAAATGCATGTTTTATCCATGTTGGAACTATTGATTTACTTTTATATGAAGACTTGAGGTTTGATTGAGGGGGGTGGAAAGAAAGAAAAATGTTGTGCAGGTAACAGTGGCCCTCTCAGTAAATGGGACTTCGTTTATGCAAGTACATTCTGTTCCTTTTCCGTACTAGCATTAAGCTTTTCTATGTGGTTTGCCAGCCACTTCCGTTACGTTAGCATGTGACTGTGTTTTCTAAACCAGTTTTGAAACACAAGTTCAAGCAAAAATGGACATTTCTCAGTTTTAGTGGAAATTATTTTGAATTTACCCACACACATTTCTAGCTTTGTTTTGTTTTGTTTTACTGTGTGTGAAAGAGTTGCAATGACTTAAATTGGATGAATGTATGGTAATTACAGAGCGAATATCAGTCTCCTGGCAATCACCTTTTCACATAATAATGTGGTATACACCTGTGCCTTGTTGGCAATACAATTGGTATTTTGTGACACATAAAATTGCTCTTGCAACTGATGAAATATGTTTATGTCAGTTTGCCCTTTCAGATGATTCTGGGTGTTTCCTAATGGATGCTTTCAAATTTTACACCTCAAAATTGCTCTTGCTTTCACTGTCATAATTTAGCTTGACTAGTCCAAATCTGCATCACATGGAGAATGTAGACATAATGCCATTAGTTGTATCTGTGAAAAAGGTTTGTAGAATGATTTGCCCAGTGAGATTCATTACTTGTTATTCTCCTCTAGACAAGCAGTCAACAGCAAAGTTTAGAAAAACAACAGGAGAGCCCTTGTTTCCAACTGGCATTGCAGATATTGCAAGATGGGGGACTTGGGTGCTTGCTGACTTCTTGGCTACTAGATGCACAGCAATTTCACATAACAGACGATGTCTTGATTTTCATTGTTAATTCTGCTTTGTTACATAGCTGGCAGTCTTCATTTTAAATATATATTCTTAACAGTTGTTTAAGGGTTTGATTTTAATAACAGCAATCCATTAATGTAATTTCACTTTCTGTGCTTATTGCCTGTTTTTAACTTTTGTAGAGCATTTTCTATTAGTCACAATGAAACCTGAGGTTTGTTCTGCAAGTAGGCTCTGAGGATGCTGCTCCCTCTGTCCTATTGTACTCTAATTTTTCAACAGCAATATTCTCTTAATTACAAATAAGTAATAGGACCTATGTATAAATGTTTGGGATTTACAGATGAAAAACACTGTAAAGTAAATAATTAGTACATATTTTTAAATGAACAGAAAAATAAAGACGGAAGATGGTTGCCTAAGTGGGTAAATATATTAATATAAGTACAAAATAGTTCTTATGCTCATGAGTCTGATCATTTCCAGTTGCAGTCTGCTATGTATTTGCATAGTAGTGTGTGCCACAAAGGCACCGAATATTTGTAGTACCAAAGAGAAGATGACAAAAAATCATAGCAATTTACATATATTCCTTAAAATAGAATGTCTCTTGTTCAAAACGAAATTCATGTTTAGTTGCTGCCCAGATCAGAAATTAATAGAGTCTGTGCCTTCCTTACACTTTGATAGCATTTTGAACATGTTTCACTTTAGATTGTGATAAGAAACTGTCATTTTTTTTGGTGGGCTTGACTGATATTCAGAGACCAGATATTTCTCCACTTGAGTGCCTGAAGAGTACCAGTCGTGTATGTATATTCTGTCAAAATTCAGCTCCTCAGACGAAATGTTTATATCCATACCCCATCTTTTAAGAGATGACCAGAAGGGTAGATAATGGTGTTAGTGCCTGCTTTTACATAATCTCCACATTCGGGTCATTCATATAAGAAGCAGATGGCTTTGGTCCATTTCCAACTTCTGCTGAGAAAATTAGACTTTGACATTTGAAGTCCTGGTTAAGTGTCCTAACTACTAAATTACTTGAAAGCATGTCAGTGTCTCCAGGATTTTTAAAGATCTTTGAATGGAATGGGATAGGCACCTCTTTTTGGAAAGGCTTGCTTATAGCGGATGAAGACATCTCTGAAATCGTAAAGTGCAGAAAACCCGAGATTTATGAAACTTTGGCCTCCACATTTTCCTGTGTGACAGTTGTTTAGACACATTCACATTCAGTGTATTGACTCAATTGTTTTGGCTCCCTATTCAAAGTGTTTGCCATTTTGGGGCACCTGGGGCACCTGACTCACCTTATGGACTGTGAAGAGAGTGCAGAAAACTTACCACGGTATTATGGATTTCACTTCAGGCCAGAGGTCTTGAAAGTCTCATGGAACCTATGCTAAAGGTATGTAGGTCATTCCTTGAATCTAGTCTGAACTAATTTTTATCATGTCGAAATTACTGGTGTGACAGCAGCTGAAACGAGCAGTATCTTTCAAAGCATAGTAGTGCAAAGATTTAGCATTGAATGAAAGAATTCCACTAAAAGCTTTTAAACATGCTGATGTGGAGGTTGTGCTAAAAGCATATGCTCTCAGTTATCATTAGTATCTTATTCTTCTGTTTGCAAAATATTGGTAAGCTGAATGGGCTTTTGTCACATCCAATACTGATTACTGAGATGCTTCTCTCTCTTTCTTATCTTTTTGAGTGAGGCTAACATACCATTTTGTAGCTTTCAGCTAGAGTTAAACACTGCAGCAAGGACAGTAAATTAAATCTACACGACTTGTCCCCTTCATTTCTTGTGCTGACTGACAGTTCAGTGGCACACTGATTTTGAGTTTTTCTG
Source organism: Caloenas nicobarica (assembly GCF_036013445.1). Lineage (NCBI taxonomy): Eukaryota > Metazoa > Chordata > Aves > Columbiformes > Columbidae > Caloenas > Caloenas nicobarica. The sequence continues at coordinate 41,025,858 of NC_088284.1, read as the reverse complement.
CTCTCCATAAAGCTTCCTTCCTCCATTACATGTTGGTGGCTTTCTTTTGCTTGAAGATGAGAAGATGCTGCACAGCCTGTTGTTTTAAATAAAGAGAGTTTCTTGGGCTCACTGGCATCCTCTGTCATACAGGAAAGGTTTTTTTGCTTATGTTTAGATTTAGAGTGACAGTTTTCTTATTTAGCAGAAATTTTGAAAAACTTTGATTAGATGCTAGTGTATTACAGTGGTAATGCTTTGACATATTTCTCCACATAAATATCACACAGCAGAATGCATTGTACTGTATTAACATAGTGATTGTTGAATGATGATATTTTTCTGTGTATTGTTAAACTGTTCAGTGGATTACATTATATTTCACTTTCTTCTTTTCCTCTGAGTCCTTGTGTGCCAGTTGAGGTTTTTTTTATTATAGATTTGGTTTCTGTTGCAAAATACCAGTGTGTTGAAATTGAAACATTTAGCAGACATTCACCAGTTTTGATGTCTTTTTTATCTCAAAGTAATAATAATAAAAACACACTCCCACCAGTTTTAACATAGACAAAACCTGCTTATAACATGTAGGTTGAAAAACAATCAAAACTGAAACAACTTGATTTGTGCAATCTAAATAGTTCTTCTATATTTGTGTTCCAGTTTAACATCAGTGGGTATTGTCACTTTTTCGTTTATTTTTTTTTGACATTTCAGAGATTCTTATGGTAGAACAGAACTGCTTTCCAGTCTCTTCACTACAGTGACATCAGTCCTCACAAATTGAACAGTGGCAGAGAACATTTGCAGTTATTGGAAGTCGTCTACTTACGCTTTTAAACTGTTAGAATGGCATCCATGTGGCTTTACTAGTCATAGAATCATAGAATGGTTTGGGTTGGAAGGGGTATTTAAAGGTCATCTAGTGTAACCTCCTAGAAATCTCAGAGAGTTTTGATAACATGCACATTGGATGTTATGTGCCAGTTGGCCTAAGGTCAGAGGCCAGCTGTGGGCAACACTATTTGTATCTTAACAGGTTGTGATGGCCTTGAGACCTCTCTATTCTTTGCAAAACAAAGGCCTCATTAACATTATATGTTATGCCTTAAACAGCTGTTTTTTGCAACTTCTGACGGGAATAGATAAGTGCTGTGGAGACAGAACTTCTGTCTGTTCCTCAAGGTCTTTGCAAAATGAAGGCATAAATTTTTGAGAGAAAAGCATTAACAGTGTTTCTTCCTTGAGGCCTACTAAGGCCTCAGTCCTCATTCCTGATTAACTGGGCTGGAACCAAGGCAGGGTCATTCAGCAATCACTGAGAAATGGTGAATCACCAGCTCCCCTAGAGGACAAAACAACTCAATTCTAGGCACTTTTGAGACCACCAACCTATTTTCCAAGACTACCGACCTATTTCTGGAATAATCTCCTTAATTAGCATGAAGAGCTAGCAGAGCGAGGACATGAGCCGTGCTCTCCTATCTCACATACAAATGGACTGAAGTATAAAAACCTCTCACTGGGGACACCAGGTGTGTGCACGGCATTATTGAAGTTTCATCACACCCACCACCAAGAGAGCTACAGAGATTGTTTCTGGATCTATGGACCCTTGGAGTGGTGAAACCTTACCTTTCTTCTGATATCTTAATCTATCTCTCTTTACTCTGTCTCTCCTAACATCATTCTGGGCACTTAAGGGTAATATCGTTTTGTTTTTGTTTTTGAAGTGTTGTTAAGTTTTATGATACAGTTACAAACTTTTGCCAAGCCACTATTTGCTGTAATTCCATTGAGTTTTAAGTAAATTCATGATTTAACTGAACCTCTCGAGTAATTGTCATTACTCCTGGTTACCGCACAGAGTATTCAAAAGTTAACTCTGCCTTCACCCCACTGAGCGGGATGTGATACAGGTCAACTGAATTACAAAAATAATTATATTAGCAAACAGAAGTCTAGGTGTCTGTCACCGTTTAATGCAGGGCAACAATAAACCGCGGCAGATGCTCTCTGTTAGCACCCTCCCTCTGCGTCCCAACCCTCCCCGCCAAAGAAAAGGCAATAGGAGGAAAAGAGAGAGGGACTTGCAAGTTGGAAAAAAGTTAAAAAAGCTTTACTCATGCTACTACTAGAATAGAGAAAATAATACAAAATATACAAAACCAATCTTGAATTTCCCGGCACAGCTCAGCAACAGGGCCGGCTCCTCCAGCAGCTGCAGGGCAGGCACCTGGAAGTCCTTGGCTGGACTCTGCAGTAAAGTTGAACTGGATTCAGGGATGCAGGGTCCAGAACCAGGCCTCGAATCCCAGGAACAACAGGCAGGGTTCTCTGCAGATGCTGACCATAGTCGAAGAGAGCGAGACCCTCGTGATCTCCCACTTTTATAGGGTGCATGATGTGGTTGGGATGGAATACGTAGTTGGTCAGTTTTAGTCACCTGTTCTGTTCACTCCTTGCAAATACGCCCCTCTCACTTATGGGACATGTGTTTTTATCAGCGACCTCGCATTCCATTGCTACTGTTTACAAAACTATGCAGCCAAATTCAGAAAAGTGCAGTTACTTAGAAGAACTTAGCTGAAAGGAAAATTTGCTAAAAGAGAAACTGGTCTTGTTTTTAAAAAAAACAAGACAGTGTCTTATTTCAAGATTTAGTGTTCAAAATTTTCAAAGTGAGAACTGCTGAAGGCCAACTAATCTCTGAGTAACAATGGTATGCAATGTAGTGCAAAGGAAACATACAGTCTTTTAAGTGTATTATGGACTCAAAACTTAATGGGTACTTCCTAAGTAAACAAAAGCTAGAAAGCTAGAATAAGTCACATAGCAAGGGTACCATGATGCCACTTCTACCCCGCATTTTTCAGCCAAGATTTTGACCTCTCCATCAAAGACATTCAGTTTCCTTTTAACTGATGATGGGATAATAAAAAATCAGAATTAAATAGTTCTTTTTCATGGGACATATTTAAATGTATCTTTGGCATTTAGTGTTCTGCTGGCAGAAGTCTACCAGAAAAAAGAGTAAATGGACCAGCAGTTCAGGAATGCTTCTAAATCTAGGATCCCTTCTGAGTGTCTGGCATTCCATGTTTTAAAGCACTACTCACCAGGAAACAGCTCTAGTAAATATATTGAAGCTAGCCTAAAAATGATTGCTTTAAAAATTGGTAACATAGACTTTTGATATGTATGTATTTCTCTCGGAAACCAGACAAAATTTTATATCCCTGAATTTCTTTGGCAAAGAGTTTTGTGGTCTAGTTATTTGCAGCTGTTCATCAGTTTAGAATTTGTTGCCTTTTTGATTCATGGAATGTCATGTTTTGATTCTGTCTATTTTGTCTTCTAGGTATTACTTTATCAGTTATGTAGTACTGAACATATGCCTTGCTACAGTTTGTTCCTGGCTTCCACTTTGGTTCTTCTGTGTCAACTACTTGGATAGGGCTCCTAGAAGGTATTTAGAAGCTGCTCTTGCTACTTCTACTTGGCAGGCTACAGCTTTTAGCCAAACCTTGATGAAGATAATTATGCATGTGTCTTATAAAATGGTGAGTGCCACATAAATGGGTGGGTGCTACAGCATGGCTGCATGTAATATGATTATTCAAATATCTGGATTTTCTTAATGAGGTCAAAAGTCTACACAAAAGGGTACCCTAATAAGTCAAAAGTCTACACAAAAGGGTACCCTAATAAGAGGTCTATGTAATGCTGTAATGTTCTTGAAATTTTGTGAGAGAACATGTTATGTGATATTCTCAGCTGAACTGAGTATGTAAAAGACTGATCTCGCATATTGAAGTATTGTGCTGTAGAAACGCAAGCTTGATAGATTTTCATGTATCAAAAGAAGTTTGACTGAACATCATAATTCTCTGAAATAATTTTTTTGCAAACTTTCTATCTTAAGGAAAAACTGAGACATTTAAGTGTTTGTGGGAAATTGTCACTTGCTACACTGTTAAAACTGACCTAGTTTACAAAAAATCATCTCCTGGAACTTTGGAAAGACAGAGGAATAGGATGTTCCATCTGAATATGAGGAGAAACTTTACTTTGAGGGTAACAGAACACTGGAACAGGCTGCCAAGAGAGGTTGTGGAGTCTCCTTCTCTGGAGACATTCAAAACCCACCTGGATACATTCCTGTGCAATCTGCTCTAGATGAACGTGCTTTAGCAACTAGGTTGGACTAGGTGATCTCCAGAGGTCCCTTCCCACCCCAACCATTCTGTGACTCTGTGATCACGTCCACCCTTTGGGTAGTGTGTATTCCCCAATTAAAAATGGTGCCATTAACTTATGAAAAGTAATTTAGGTATGGTCATTACAACACACTTGGGGTGCCTCTGTGGTTCATAAATATTTCCAGTCAGATAATGGGAACAATGATGTCATGTTCCAAAGGTGTTTGATAATCTCCCTACCCTTAATCTTTATTTCCATGGTTGGTCTAGCTGTGGGTTTTTGTGCCTATAGCTTTGCATCTATGCCTGAACTTATGTCTTCCCCTTCTCTTATATGCTTTGTAGTATTTGTAGGCTTTGCTGCTTGCCAGAGCCTTTTTGAAGTAAGCTTTTTAATAGTAATTTTCCTTCTCTTTTTGGTTCTGTCAACTTTCTAATGAGTTAACATTCTTTCTTTGTAATATGTTTTGTAATATGTGGAGTACCAGGGAGATGGTGGGAGCACACAGCAAGAAAAAATGCAGACTGGACAGCAAAAGCCAGTAGTTAGGTCAGTTTAGAATAGATGCCAGAGAGATCCTGTTTTAGATAGTTAGAATATTTGATACCTAAATTATTCCAGGGATTGCAAGCTTGCCATCTTGCTATCTTTGGTCACTTAACAATCAGTGCCTTATTAATGTGATGTAAGGGAATGATCCATATTATATAAATATTTTTATTTTTCCTTGCGCAGGAACATCAAGAAGTTGTACCAATATGTTCATCATTAAATAATAAGAATTTCAAATAACTTGTATTGAGAAAAAAAAGCAGAAAAAGATTGCACTTTTTTGTTTGGGTGAGAAATGACATAATCAGAATTTCACAGGAAAAGGCTGGGATTCTGGCTGCCATTTTTTCCTCTCTCTAGCAGACAGGATGTGTGTGTCACTGTGTCTGTATTTCTCTATTTGTGTGACAGCTGTTATGTAAATATTTTGTGTTTTTCACTGGAGACTTTCAAAAGTAAAACAAAGTGTGGATCTTTGGGAGTTAGTTCATAAAACTCTTATCTTTAATGCCTGATAGGTTGCTTGGCAGAGCAGAGTTTACAATTTTATCTTAAGGAAGGACAGAAATGAATGTTAGGAAATTTGTTTCTAGTCCAGGCTATTTTTTAAACCTATTGCGTGACCTGGCAAATACACCACTTTACCTTTCTGTGGGCCCCTAATCCTTTGCATATTAGACCTTTAGTATTTTAAGAATGGTCACAGTAGAGTAATATCTTATACATGTCCTTGAAGTCTATGGACCCTTATTCCATGGAGAACTGTTATCCACATGAAGATTTCCTAGTTAACTTTCCCTGCCTTGTGCTCTTAAAGCCAAGTCGAGAGATTTTGTTTTGCTATTCAGATATATGATTCAAGTCTCTGCCACATATGTGCCTCCTGCTATCCTGGGATCTACAGAGATTAATTTAGTTTGTAATCTGAGGACTGTGTAATTGTGCAGGACTAGCTGTTCAAAAAGATGAGAGTAACTGAGCTTTCATTTGTGCTTCCATCTCGAATATAAATTTAAGACCAATTAAGCAGTTGCATAAAAGAATCTCTGTCATTGCTGCAGCAGTGGACTTGCCATGGTGTTCTGACTGAACAACGGTTGTTTAAGAATCACATTATCACCATGATATTCCAATATTTGAGGATGTGAGAGAACTCAAAATAATAAAAGAGGTCTTTTTCTTTTTTTTTTAAACTCAGTTTAATCAGGCAGCAATGTAAGAAAGTGTAGTGCTGACAGAACTCAGCCTGTGGTTACATGTAATACAGAGAGGGAGTTACTGCTTGAAGATAGATAACACATATGGCACATTACTAGTAGAAAAGACTAGATCTTAGGTCTTTTATGAACCAGTGAATGTGTTCATATTTATGGCAAAAGTAGCAGATATTGTTTTCCTGGGGCTTCTCGTGCAAAACTGGTATTGACTTAGTACAGGAAAGACCTTGTGCAGTTTTCTCTGACCTTGTTGAGTCATTGTCTTTGTGCTGAGTAACTGATTAGAACAGTACATCAACAGATTCCAATCCAGATCATGTTGTCACCTCTAGTGGCAGGATGATTTTTTTTTTTCTAAAAAGGACCTTTTTTGCATGGAATTTTGATGTCTCTTCTTGTTAGCAAGGGCTCTAGGTGACTGGCCAGTGCATGAACAAGACTTTTTTTAGAGGTCCTTTCTGTAGTATCATCTCGGATTTTTAGAAAATGAGGATCAGTATCTCCTGGGACTAAAAGATATGTGCATAGAACATCTCGTATATACTCTTCTCTTACATTGAAAAGGTCCTTAATTGTGCCTATAATTTACAAGAAAATAATAGCTTCACATGTGGAATGTTTGGATCCTTTATCTAGGGTGTGTATGAGATAAGGCAGTGGTATGTGAGGCAATTGACTTTTAGTGTGGATCTGTTGTCATCATAGCAGTCAAAGTATTTAGGAAATTTAGAATAATGAAAAATATTTATATAAACTAAGTTAAACTTAAAAAGACAGAGATAGATACTTAGCAACTTCTGTCTTACTGGCACTGAACATGAAAGGGAAGTGGAAGATTAATAAGGGAAGTGGATGTGGCAGATATATCTGTGGAGAAAGTGACGTGAAATCATAAGGGATTTCCCTGCTGCTGAATCTCTTGTTTTTGTCCCATAATTTGAGTAAAAACTCAAACCTATTGGTTTTCTCAGATCAATGACAGCTGAATATTTTCAACAAAAATAATTTTGTGGTTTTGGTAATACAGTAAAATCTACTATATAGCGTTTTACACTAAAATAATTCACAGATTGTGATTTTTTAAAATATTTTTTAAAAAAATGTGTAAATGTTTTTGCAAGAATCAGAGATTGCTTTAAGTAAAAAAAAAAAAAAAGAATTATTTTCTCTGACTGGAGATTTCTGAACAAGTGCCTGACAAATTCTTAGCTTTACAGTTTCAAAGTGATGACCAGCAAAGGCCAGGAAGGCTTTTGAATAACCCCTTATACTAGGCAAAATGCCAGCCAGCCTTTGCTGTAATTGTATTGGCTTTTGTTACAGCGATTCACGTTCTATTCTCAAGGGAATGGATAACACAAAGCTGTGTCATTTGTTAAAATCTGTCATAGGCTATTAATGTTTCTACATTATTACCATCTAATAGTTGATCAGTGACCTAATGTGGTGGGCTGAGCTTGACTGACTGCCAGGCACCCCACCCAGCCACTCTCTCTCCACCTCCTTAATGGGACAGGGAGAGAAAAAAAGGTGGAAAAGCTTGTGGGTCGAGTTAAAGACGGAGAAATCACTTACCATTACCACTGGGCAAAACAGACTCAACTTGGGGAAAATTCTTTTAGTTTATTGCTAATTAAAAATAGATTAGGGTGGTAAGTAACAAAGACAAAATTTAAAACACCTTCCCCCACCTCTTCTTTCCATGTTTAACTTGACTCCTTCATTCCCAACTCCTCCAAGCTCCTTCCCCTAAGCAGCGCAGGGTGGGTGGTGAATGGGGCTTGTAGTCAGTCCTAACAGTTCCTCTCTGATGCTCTTTTCCCCTCACACTCTTCCCCCATTCCAGTGTAAGGTCCCTCCCATGGGATACAGTCCTTCATGAAGTGCTCCAATCTGGGGCCTTCCCAGGGGCTGAAGTTCTTGAAGAACTGCTCCAGCATGGGTTCTTCCCACAGGGGGTAGTCCTCCAGGAGCAGACTGCTCCAACCTGGTTTCCCCACATGCCACAGTTCCTGCTAGAAAACCTGCTCCTATGAGGACTCTTCTCCATGAGCCACACAACTCCTGCCAGGATCCTGCTCCTGCATGGCCTTTCCACAGATGCAGTGTGGATATCTGCTCCATGTAGTCCTCCATGTCCAGGGAGACAACCTGCTTCACCATGGTCTTCTCCATGGGCCGCAGGTCAATCTCTGCTCTGGTTCCTGGAGCATCTCCTCCCTCTCCATCTTCACCAGCCTTGGTGTCTGCAGGGCTACTTCTTGCACCTTTTTTTTTCCTCACTCCTCTCTATCACACTCTGCTGTGCAGCACTTTTATGCTTGTAAAAAGGTAAATTTTCACAGAACTGGCACCATCTTGGCCGTGGGGCTAAACTGTGTCCTGTGGTGGGTCTGTGGGAACTGGCAGGAGCGGACTGTGTCTGGCACAGGGCAGTCCCTGCCTCTCCTCACAGAGACCAGCCTTGCAGCCACCCACTGGCAGCACCTGGGCACTGACTCTCAGTACAGCTAATAAATAACATGAGTTTCCTGGGGACAAGCAAATACCATTGGAGAACAACTCTGCAACTGGCATTAGTGAGCATTTTTACAGGTAGTTTTAGTAGAGAAGATAAGTCAAGGACTGGGAAATGGATAGTGATTTACCTATCTGTCCTTGGACTGAGTCCTGCAGATAGTTTCTATTTGTCAGTGAAAAATGTTGGTAAGGCAGTGTACAGGCAAGGGCAATACCAGCGTCTTGCATTACATCACTCCTTGGGAGAAAATGGTCATTTCAGTCATAAGGGTCCTTCACACGACAAGTCATACAAAACAATAACATCTGTTACGTTATTATGTTGTTATTGAGGCAGATTTGCATCTTGTTCCCTTTGAGGGTGAAAATAAGCTGTTTGAAAATTGGGCCTTCAGACCTAAGCTAGTCATCTTGCTGTGGTTACTAGAAAAAAAAAGAGTCACCTCTGAGAGTATGTCATTCTATCTGAAGGTAGAAATCCAAGAGAGGCGAGATACTGGGTAGATGATTCATTTGGATTATAGACACTACCATCCTGATGGCCAAAGTAAGGCACGGGAAAACTTGTCCTTAACTGCCATTGTGTTAGTATTAGGCTTGGAATAAGCCAAATGCACCGAGTCCGTATGTTGTTGTGATATTTAAGAACCCTTTCAGAGAAAGATTTTTTTCAGAAGACTGTGGCAATGTTTAAAACACAGCTATAGTCCTTCAAGATCTCAGGTAGAGTCCCAGACACTGTGACAAATGCCTCTTCATATTTTTTTAACGCGTGCTCTTAGTATCTGGTGTTTCAATGTTTTTCCTTTTTCTGTGTGAAATGTTCATTCCTTAGCAAGCAACTTCTTGTAAAACTGATTCCAGAATCCCTCAAATGAGCACAGTGTCCCTGGCTTTTTTCAGTTTTTCCAGTCATGTAGTGAAGTTTTGGATAAACTATCTAAATGTTTCTACAACTTCAGCATTCAAAGAGTAATCAAAATGTTGTTATGCCTTTCCTGTGACAGATTAATGTCTATATAAGCAACAACAAACCCAAATGCTTCTTTGAGTTTCTTTGTGCTTTGATTAATTTTAAAAACACGGCCTCAAACTTGGCATATAGAAAGTGTGTTGCCTGCACAGCTGCAATGCAGGTACTGGTATACAGTTCTAAGGCATTTCAGGGGCATCATGGTCAGCATTTGCGAGAATTTCACCTGTATTTCTTGCTGGAGCTTTGTCACTTTTAAAAAACTATGTCTTATGGTTGTTACTATTCCTCATGTATTCTCTAATTAATTTCTGTAATAAAATGTTGAAGCACTTTTTATTAGCTATCTGGCTACCCTAACTGACTGTAAATGCCTATCATTAATAGTGTAAAAACCATACAGTTTTATCATTAAATTATACTTTTAAGGCAGTTTAACAACATCCAGAATACTTAGAACGGCTTTTGTGTGAAGCAGTGAGAACAGATAAACCAGACTGGCATTATGTAATATATTTATACTGTGATATCTAATTGATTTGAGCAAGTTTTCATGCTGTAGAGAATAGTCCAAGATTCGTATAATGTGATTTAGGTGTTTGCAGGATTGACTTTATGTGACTATTTCAAGAAGTTTGATATCATGTACAATAAGAGAGTGTATGTGTATGTGTGTGAAAGTGTATGTGTGAAAATAAGATGTAAGTGGTAATTTGTCAACACTGTTAGGGGAAGAACAAAATAAATTAGCTTATAGAGCAGAAAGTGTCATAGTAGAAGTGAATAATAAAAAATCAGATTTGTAGGTCCTACTCTGTAGTCAAAACTATAACAAAAAGGTAGTGATTCTTTACTGTTAGAAATAGCTGAGATTCAGATTCTGAAAAAAATTTTGAAAAATCCTGTTACTTTCTGTAGTTTAGCAGTTACAGGACATGCATAATAAAACACTGTCCAATTCAAATCAAAGCCAGGATAAACTACGTATTTACAGAGTGGTGTACGTTACAGTAGAAAAAAATTAAATATGCTAAAAATTAATTTAAAGCATAACTATGCTTTAATCAGAAACTCCACATCTTGCACCTTATTTTGTAGACTCAGACGTATAAGCAAACACATTTGTAACCCAAAACCACTTCTCTTCTGCCAAGACTCTTATAAGTAAGCAACAGCTGCCCTGGTACATCCCTGAGATTATTATCCATTATTGATTTTTCAGGTAGGCAGCAATGAAGTTGCAAGAGAAGTCCCAGGGCACTCAAGAGTTACTTTTGGGCCTTTGAACAAGTGGCTAAAGGACCAAGAGCACAAGCAGTGTTCTCCTCTGTCCCCTCATTTGCAGAGAATGATGAGGGAAGACACAGGATGACCCAGCAGATCAATACCTTACTCCAAGAGTGATGTCACTGGCAGAATTTGGGGTTTTTTGGTCACAGGTTGGTTTACATGACACCAAGCCTGCTGGTGACAAATGGGGTGCACCTGTCTCAAAGAGAGAAAAGGACGCTTGCACGGGATTTAACAGGGATCATTAAAAGAGCTTTAAACTAGATTTCAAGGGGAAAAGGAGAAAACCAGGCTCACCCAAGAAAAAACCCAGGGTGATATGCCAAAATTTGCGGGATAGAGTGCTAGCAAGGTCCTTTGGTCTGCTGTTTCAATGAAGGCAGGGGATGGAAGGCCATGGAGCAGCAAAGATGCATAGATTATTGATGTGGAAGAAAGCATGGAAGCACCTGAGAATGGTCATGTTTTCAAGTCATGGAAAAGTCAGGTGGGGGGATGAGCAGAGCTTCTACCTTGGACTTCCAAAGGGCAGACTTGAACCTGTTTAGGAGAGTGGTTGGCAGAGTTCCTTGGGAGGCAGTTCTGAAAGGCAAAGGAGTCCAGGAAGGCTGGTTTTTCTTCAAGAAGGAAATCTTAAAAGCTTAAAGGCAAAGACCATTCCCATGTGCTGAAATACAAGCTGATGGGGAAGAAGACCAGCCTGGCTGAACAGAGAGCTTTGGCTGGAACTTAGGAAGAAAAGGAGAGTCCTATGACCTTTGGAAGAAGGGGCAGGCAACTCAGGAGGACTACAAGGATGTTGTGATGCTTTGCAGGGAGAAAATTAGAAGCCCAACTAGAGCTGATCTGGCTACTGCTGCAAAAGGCAACAAAAATATATTACATTAGCAACAAAAATAAGGGTAAGGAGAATCTCCGTTGTTTACTGGATGTGTGGGAAACAGTGACAGAGGATGAGGAAAAGGCTGAGGTTCTTAATGCTTTCTTTTTCTCAGTCTTTGATAGTAAGACCAGTTGTGCTTTCAGTACGCAGCCCCCCTGGAGCTGGAAGACAGGTGGAAGCAAAATGAAACCCCAATAATCCAAGAAGAAATGATTAGCGGCCTGCTACACCACTTAGACATGCACAATTCTATGAGAGCCAATTGGATCCACCCAAGGGTTCTGAGGGAGCTGTGGAAAGTGATCACTCAGCCACTTTCAATTATTTATCAGCAGTCCTGGCTGACCAGGGAGGTCTCAGTTAACTGCAGGCTGGCAAATGTGACACCCATCTACAACAAGGGCCAGAAGGAGGATCTGGGGAATTGCAAGTCTGTCAGTCTGACCACAGTACTGGGAAAGATTATGATGCTGATAATCACATGGCATGTACAGGACAACCAAGTGATCAGGCCCCGTCAGCACGGGTTTATGAAAAGCAGGTCCTGCTTGACTAACCTGATCTCCTTCTACGACAAGATGACCTGCAAAGTGAATGAGGGAAAGCTGCCCAGGGAAGTGGCTGAGTCACCATCCTTGGAGGTGCTTAAAAAATGTGTAGATGAGGTTCTTACGCACATGATTTAGTGTTGGACTTGGTGGTGTTAGGTTAGTCATTGGACTCAATGATCTTAAAGGTCTTTTCCAATCAAAACGAGTCTATTATTCTATGATTCTGTATTTATCATGTGATGTGTTTCCATTTCTCATGGAATATCTTAGCAGTGTATGTTACTGCTTAAATATTGAAGCAATACCTGTCAAAAGTTAATCAACTTGAAAATTCAAATGCATATTTATAGATAATCTTCTTTAGTACTTTTTCTCAGTTCTGCTTTTTTAGGTCCTGCACAGAATTTTTGTGCTAAGCAACCAATAGTTGTTTTTCTTTCCATATTGCTGCAAGAAGCCTATTAGCATGCATTTGTCTCCTTGTAGTGCAAGTATGTGCCTATAGGAAATGTGTGAGAGTAAGGGGAAGTGTATGTGTTGAAATCACTGTGAAGTTGTGGACTTCTGAGTCACACTCTTCAGCATTTTTTTTTCACATTAAGTAAAAGAAGAAAATATTCTCCATAATTGAAGTTCAAGTAAAATGAATAGTCTGATATTGAAAGCTGGAAATTCAATCTGAAATAATCTTGAACACAGGGAAACAAGCACTTCTTTTGGAGGAAACTGACACTAAATTTCAATTTCCAGTGCAAAAAGAACTCCTGTTTTTTAAGTAAAGGGAATACAGCTAGTCTTTTGAAGAACTGGTTGATCTAGAAACATTTCTTGTAATACTCCCTATTGCATTGTGACATTCACAGGTATATGAATCCAATATATGCTGTTATGTGTTCTTATGCCTTTTCATGTGCAGTGCAGTGTGTCTAGCCATCACAGAATCACAGAATGTTAGGGATCGGAAGGGACCTCAAAAGATCATCTAGTCCTATCACCCTGCTGGAGCAGGAACACCTAGATCAGGTTACACAGGAAGGTGACCAGGCAGGTTTTGAATGTCTCCAGAGAAGGAGACTCCACAAGCTCTCTGGGCAGCCTGTTCCAGTGTTCTGTCACCCTCACTGTGAAGAAGTTTCTTCTCGTATTTAAGTGGAACCTCCTGTGTTCCAGTTTGCACTGATTGCCCCTTGTCTTATCATTGGTTGTCACTGAGAAGAGCCTGATTCCATCCTCCTGACACACCCTTTACATATTTATAAACACCACTCAGTTTCCTCTTCTCCAAGCTAAAAAGTCCCAGCTCCCTCAGCCTTTCCTCGTAAGGCAGATGCTCCACTCCTTCAACCATCTCTGTGGCTCTGCGCTGGACTCTTTCAGGCAGTTCCCTGTCCTTCTTGAACTGAATGGCCCAGAACTGGACACAATATTCCAGAAGCGATCTCACCAGGGCAGAGTAGAGGGGAAGGAGAACCTCTCTCGACCTACTAACCGCCTCCCTTCTAATACACCCCAGGATGCCATTGGCCTTCCTGCCCACAAGGGCACAGTGCTGGCTCATGGTCATCCTGCTGTCCACCCGGACCCCCAGGTCCCTTTCTCCTGCACTACTCTCTAATAGGTCATTCCCCAACCTGTACTGGAACCTGGGGTTGTTCCTGCCCAGATGCAAGACTCTACATTTTCCCTTGTTATATTTCATTAAATTTTTCCCCGCCCAACTCTTCAGCCTGTCCAGATCTCACTGGATGGCAGCACAGCCCTCTGGCGTGTCAGCCACTCGTCCCAGCTTGATGTCATCAGCAAACTTGCTGATAGTACACTCAATTCCCTCATCCAAGTAATTGATGAATATATTGAATAGTACAGGTCCCAGTACCAACCCTTGAGGCACTCCACTAGATACAGGCCTCCAACCAGACTCTGCCCCATTGACCACGACTCTCTGGCTTTTTTCCTTCAGCCAGCTCACAGTCTACCTCACTACCCGATCATCCAGTCCACTCTTCCTCAGTTTAGCTGTGAGGGTGCCGTGGGAGACTGTGTAAAATGCTTTACTGAAATCAAGACAGACCACATCCACTGCTTTGCCATCATCTATCCACCTGGTTATGTCCTCATAAAAGGCTATGATGTTGGTTAAGCATGACTTCCCCTTGGTGAAGCCATGTTGACTGCCCCAATGATCCTCTTATCCTTGAAATGCCTTGAGATGGCACCAAGGATAAGGTGTTCCATCACCTTTCCAGGGATGGAGGTGAGGCTGACTGATCTATAGTTACCCAGGTCCTCTTTCTTGCCCTTTTTGAAGACCGGAGTGATATTTGTCTTCCTCCAGTCCATTGCTGTGTTAAGCATTCAAAAAGCCTTGAAAGAGCAGGAGGCTAAGTTACTAGTGGCAGCCCTAGCAAGAAATCAGAGTGAGAGGTGGAAATCAAGGCTGAAGAGAAGGAGACCAGGCACCAGGGTTGGGTGAAGACTGAGGAAACCAGAAGGAGAGGAAACAAGGATGAGCAGGAAGGAATGAGGGAAAAGAATGTTACTGTTGTGAGTATTTAGGATACATGTGGCAAGAATGTCTTTTACATCCACAAGGAATGATTAGAGAAGTGAATTACCAATGTGAAGAGCTGTCCCAAACAAGAAACCACTCACAATGGCTAGAAGAGAGAGATCCTGAAAACTGTGAGGAGGCAGTAGAGTTAGGGATCTCTAATGTAAGGAAGACTCCTCTAGACCAAAATGAATGCATAATAGGTAAAGTAGAGGGTCATGAACTAGTAGATATGGGAGCTACATCATGCCTTTTAAATTTTACCCCAGTGGGGTCCAAAAATATGAATGAAATTTTGATCCATAAAGTTAGTGATAATAGAGAAAGAAATTTAAGTAAACCTCTATTTGTTACAACAGGAAAAAAAAGTGTGTGTGAAGTTTGTATTAGCAGAAGAGTCTCCAGCCTGTTTATTAGGGAGAGGTCTTTTACAGCCTCTGGATATAGACAAACGGTTATCACCTGAGACAGTGAATCTAATAATCATGGGTATGACTGTAATTACCAAGAGCACTGACAAAGAGTCCTATGAAGAGTTCGAAACACCAAAGATATTAAAATATTCAAAGAAGAATTCTGAAAACAATGCATTCATAGGCAGCCGGGACCTTAAATTAACACAGAAAGATGTGGGAACCATGGAAGAATGAGCTGCTGTAAAATGTCCTGCAAAGTGAAGAAAATTGATAAAAGGTGACATTACTAACTTTGGTCAGAACGGCAGAGGAGGTATCCTGTTTCACAACTTCTGATTTTATTTAGTTCCATCCATCTATTCAAGGTAACTGGATGGATTATTTGTTCTGGATAGGGTAAAAGTAACTAAACTGAATGGATTATGAGAGAGCCACACAATCATACAGTATCAATCATTCAGACCATTTTAGATGTTTTTTGCTCAAAGGAGAATGAGTAAAAGAAGAAAAGCTATATACTAGTCCCAAACAGTTCTTACACTACTGTGACTTGCTCAGCTTCAATGAACTTAAGTGAACTCTGCCCATTTGCTGCAGAGTGGGGTCTTGTCCTTAATATAAATTATGAAACTGAGGCAGAAATCAATGATGTTATCAAATCATAATTTGACCTGTGAAGCAGACTTGTGATCTGGAACTTGAAAATATCTGAAAAACAAGGGTGAGAGGAACCAATGGTGAACTAGGTTGAACAAAGAATTTAATGATGTCACCAAACATTCAGCAAAACTAAAGTCAAATTTTTAAAAGTAGATCTGACATTCATCCACATGACACCGCTGCAAATAACTTTGACTTGGCAGATTTCAGGAAGACGTGGGTGTTTTCGAATTTTTTTCCCTGGTTTCAAATAATTAATTCACTTTCCCATTTTCATCTAACTAATAGGAATGCTGGTACTGGTAGGGCTACAAGGCTTTTTTGAAATAGTTATTGCTAACTTCTCAAAGTATCTTTTAGATAGCTGAGTGAATGATGCTGGCTTCTGTATGCTGTGAGGTGGCATTGAATATGACTGTGCTTTTCTGATCAGATAATTGACAATTTAGGCATTCACAGTTATTTTCCTTGTCCTTGAAACTCTGCAAACACTTCTTTCCTATTTGTTTCTTCTATGCTTGTTTATTTGTTTCTTGGTTTGGTTTGTTATTTATATATATGCCAAAATGGATTATAAAACACAAAAAAACCAGGAAAATCAGATTACATAGTAAGGTCTGTTTGGGTGTGCTGGTGAGCGGCCCTTTTTAATTACACATCAGTAGTTTATCTTTCAGTTTGTTCTCTCAGTTTCACACTGAAGAGAAGAAAGTTCTGTGAAGGCTAAATACAACATCTGCATGCATGTCACAAATAGCAGCTCAGAAGATATTTAGTAAGATATTTGGTATTTCACATCTGGCTATCCTTCACAGCAATCACTGCCTTTGCCATGTTGTATTATAGTAATACACAGCTGGAAAGAACTAGCAATCTGGTTTAACTATGAAAGTTGATTTTGGAATTCTGGGAAATGAACAGGAAGTGTTTTTGTTTTTGTTTTTTTCTCTAAAATTTGATTCATGGTTCAATGTGGTTTTACATTATGTGGTCGTTTCATATTCATGGCAAAGCTTAGAGTCTGAGAGTTTACCTGGTACAGAGCAAAGGACAAGAAACCACAATAAAAATGAAGAAAATACTGCTAGTATTATGCAGACAAGCCTACTTTAGCTTGCATTAAATCAGACATCATTTATTGGTACAAGATTTCTGTACAGCTGTAGAAAGGCTTTCTTGAAAAGAATATGGAAAGCAGCAATTAAGATCAATATCAACTACTAACTTTCTTTGCCTATGGATTGATTCTGGCCTTAGATATGCGTGATTCAAAGCTTTTGCAATCTCATATACAATACAGGCTTTCATTGTAAGCTTATCGAAGCACCATAGATATTTGAAGACTAAGTATAACATATCAGAAGCTCTGTGTACTGGTCACATTTTGCCATTAGAGTTAAAAGGATATGTTGTCTCATTAAATGTGACCTGATACAATAAAATGAACCTACTATGTATGTAGTACTTTTGGGGAGGTGAACTGGAGTACACATGAACCGTTAGATAACTGTTCATCAACATATCAATGGTGATTATAGCAAAACTTGTATACTGACAGTGTCCCCTTCTGACAGTGCACAAACAGCGTATGTATGCTCTGCGATAGGATAGTCTGTAACCATGTTTTGCACTGAATTCAAGTTCTCCTCCAAACACTCTTTCTTTTTACATATCCTGTTGACATTCCTCTTACCTTTGTAGCTCTACCTGTTTTGTTTAGCACGTATGGAGATGGACTATAAGGAAAATTCATATGAAAGGACAGCTGAACTTTTTAGCTGTTCTAATTGTCCGTGATTCCAGTAGTTTTGTTTGTAAAACATTGTTTTGCCTTTTTCTACTTTTCACTTCCATATCCCTGTACAATTGTTGCCTCTCAGATGGAATAAAGGTGAAGGCCAATTAATAGGAAGGAACATATTGTCATGGACATTGCTTTCAAAAGGTCTTCTTTGAGCCAATTATGTTTTAGCCAGTGAGGCCACTCAACACTAAGGAGCAAATTCAGTCTTGATACATGCGAGTGCAGCCTCATTTCCTTTGATTTTGGCAGAAGCTCTGCTGAGTTTATTGCTCATCTTTTTATCTAGGAAGATCACAGAAACATCTTACTAGCTGTTCAACAAATTTACCTTATATTTTTATGTATTGAAAAGATGGCATTGCTCTCCATTTTTGCTTTCCTTCCAGGATGAGTTAATGTAGAGAGTATAAACGTCCACATTTGTATGAATTATAATTATCCCTTTCCTATTCAAATTAAAATCTGTGTTTATCAGGGCAAATGGTGAATTTCCATTTTATGGAAATTCCAATTTTATGACTTATATTTAAGTACAAACCACTTTCTGTAAAATCTAATTTTCAGCTTATTTTAGAAAACAATTACTCATCAGACCATACTAGCTATATATTATGACCTGTATATTAATTTATATAGCAGTCTCATTTATTATGTTGTCAAGGAAATACACATGTGTACCTCAAAGCCTGCAGACAGTGTGGAGAGCAACTGGAAAATACTTGTGCAAAACTGGGTCTGCTTATTTGTTGTCTGCTTTTTGGGAATCCAGTCACAATATTAGACAAAGTAATCTCTTCATTAAAAAAGAAAAAAAAATGAAAAATGGATATGGATACCTATGCTTGAGGTGTGATAATTGCTACACCACTTAGACACAAACAGGTCTATGGGGCCAGATGGGATCTATCCAAGGGGTCTGAGAGAGCTGGTGGAGGTGCTCACCAAGCTACTTTCAGTTATTTATCAGCAGCCCTGGATAACCAGGGATGTCCCAGTTGACGGGAGGCTGGCAAATGTGACACCCATCAGCAAGAAGGGTCAGAAGGATGATCCAGAAAATTACAGGCCTATCAGTCTGCGTCGTTGCCAGGGAAGGACATGGAACAGATCATCTTATGTGCCATCAAGCAGCACATACAAGACAACCAGGCAATCAGGCCCAGTCAGCATGGGTTTATGAAACGCAGATCCTGCTTGACTAACCTGATCTCTTTCTATGACAAGGCGACCTGCTTAGTGGATGAGGGAAAGGCTGTGGATGTTGTATACTTAGACTTCAGTAAAGCCGCAGACACCCTTTCCCACCGCATTCTCCTGGAGAAAATGGCTGCTCATGGCTTGGATGGGTGTTCTCTTCACTGGGTAAAGAACTGACTGGATGTCTGGCCCAAAGAGTTGTGGTGAATGGAGTGAAATCCAGTTGGTGGCTGGTCATGTGTGGTGTTCCCAGGGTTCAGTATTGGGGCCAGCTCTGTTTATTATCTTTATCAGTGATCTGGATGAGGGGATTGAGTGCACCCTCAGTAGGTTTGCAGATGACACCAAGTTGGGTGAGAGTGTTGATCTGCTGGAGTGCAGGAAGGCTCTAAAGAGAGATCTGGACAGGCTGGATCATTGGACTGAGGCCAATTGTATGAGATTCACCAAGACCTAGTGCCAGGTCCTGCACTTGGGTCACAACAACCCCGTGCAATGCTACAGGCTTGGGGAAGAGTGGCTGGAAAGCTGCCTGACAGAAAAGGGCCTGGGGGTATTAACGAGCCAGCAGTATGTCCAAGTAGCCAAAAAGGCCAACAGTATTCTGGTGTCCATCAAAAATATTATGGCCAGCAGGACAAGGGATGTGATTGTTGCCCTGTACTCAGTCCTGTTGAGGCCACACCAGGTATACTGTGTTCAGTTTTGGGCCACTCACCACTGCAAAGACATTGAGATGCTGGAGAGAGTTCTGAGGAGGGTGACAAAACTGGTGAGGGGTCTGGAGCACAAGCCTTATGCGGAGCAGCTGAGGGATTTGGGGCCGTTTAGCTGGGAGGAAGTTGAGGGGATACTTCTTTGCTCTTTACAACTATTTGAAAGGAAGGTGTAGCATGTAGGGTGCTGGTCTCTTCTCCCACGTAGCAATGGCCTCATGTTGTGCCAGGGAAGGTTCAGATTGGATATTAGGAAAAATTTCTTCATGGAAGGGGTTGTAAAGCACTGGAACAGGCTGCCCAGGGAAGTGGTGGAGTCACCATCCCTGGAAGTGTTTAAAACACATATAGATGAGGCTTTTAGGGACACGGTTTAGTGCTAGATTATGTTATGGTTGGACTCGATGACCTTAAAGGTCTCTTCCATGCAGTATGCTTCTTTGATTCTAATAATGACTTGCTCTGTTGTTCTGTGATGTTTCGCTCTGTGTTGCATCTATCACCTCAACATTGGTCATTCATGTCTCTGTTTTGTGATGCCTCTAAGCAAAACTGCAGACTCTCTCACTCTACCATTCCCTTTTGCTCTTGCTCTTTCATGCTATCACTCTGCCTCTCTATGCTCTCTTTCTCTCATACACTCTTACCCTCTCATTCTCCTTTGCTTTCTTGCTCACTTGCTCCCTATCTTTGTCTTTTTCTCTATCTGTCTTCTCAAAAAGGACCCTAAACACATGCACACAAGCAGTCCTCCTCCTGAATCTTCTAGAAGAATAACTGATTGTGTTGCCATCACCTTTAGAATTTTATCGTGTTGCTAATTGGGTCCCAAGACTATATTGACCACTGAAAATAACAGTATACCTGGGAATCAGACTGCAGGAGTAGTTTGGCCTTCATAAAGTAAAATTAGCAGTGGTGGTTTTGTAGAGGTATAAGGAAGGTATAAGGAGAAAAGAGGCAAATTAGCGATTAAGACGTGAAGTGAATACTGTGATCTCACAATAGTCTGAAAAGAGATACTTTTTCCGTCTTTGTACTGATTTAGTTGCTTAATAAGTTATGCTAAATTGTGGAGATTCAAAGAAAAATAAAGACATCTCAGTAATGCCAATTTTCATCTCTGTATGATTAAGTGCAGTTGGTCAGTATATAATATTTTCTAAATAAAGTAAGATGGGTCAGCCCTTGTGTGCTTATAATTCCATTAAACCTCATTAATTTCAGATGAAAATTTGATAGTTACATCAGTGAAATTTTGCTCCATTTCTTTGAGTCTGCCTGCTCTTCTACAGTCTATAAAATATAAATTAATAAATATAACCAAATTTTAAGGGTTCCTACTTATTGTGGGAATGCTGGTCTTCAGAAACATGCCTCACTTGAGTTTTGACTATTAAGGTCTGTGTGTAAGTGAAATATTTTTGTTCAATTGTTTTTTGCTTGAATACTTACTGAGGGTTCAACCACATTTCCTGAAAGTGGGATTTTGAGTAGGTTAGAGTAGTTTCCCTTTTTCTGAAACTGCCTTGCTAATGAGATCCAGTATGTTGTTTGGCATAATTATAAAACTTTCTGAAGAAACAAGGCATTCTTTGTGGTATGCCAACATGCAGTTCCTGACGGGCACATATTCTAAAGAAATGAGTCTTTGCAATACAAGAATGAAAAATACATTATGTATGGAAAGCTTAGCTTTTCAAGGGTAGAGGTTTAGCACATAAAGGAAAATTTTATAGCACTGCATTAACAGGCTTGGTACATGCTTATACTAGTAAACACTTACACATATATAGATCACCAAGTGGGCACTATCACATGAGCTGTGGCAGGTGGTATTTAGATATCTGCCAGTGGCTGTTTCTAACTAATTAAAAAGAAGATGATGGCTTGGCAAATGAGCAAGGTATTCAAGCAAGGATGACCTATATAGCAGTAAGATATCCCACCAAAATTCAAACATTTGGGAATCAGAAAAATGAGACATGATTCATAGGGGATCAGAGAATGGAAAGGAATAATCCATGAAAGCCATAGAGAAGAAACTTTAAAGATCTGTGAGGACCATTTGTGTCCAATATTGTAAAAATGTCAAGCCAGAAGCACTATACTAACCTAACAGAAGCTCACATATTGATGAAACAATCTAGAATAGTACCTGTACGACAGTGACAGGATTTCAAAATACATTAAAGAAATACGTACTGTAGGATGGGCAACAACATGGCCTAGGCATTTTTGTTTGTTTGAATTAACACCTAATAAAAGATGGACTATTTTAAGTATTACAAGACGATTTTTTTTTTCTTTTTCTACAGCTTCATCACAAAATTAGTAATCTATTCTTTCACTGTATGTTCTTCTCACCCTGATCCTAGAGCTACCACGAGAAAACCCCTAAATGACCACTGCTAAATATTTATGGAAGTAGGAAAAAGTAACAGCTAGCAAAAACTCACAAACAAACAGACAAAACCCTTCACAAAACACACTAAACCACAAAATAATACATGCACAGAAAGAAAATTAGCTGTTAGGCTGCAATTCAAACTCAGTAATTTTAGGACACATCTTCCTGTTGAATAAAGACTGATGAATATTGCATTCTTTTCTTACAGGACTGGTTCATTTCCAGTATCCAGGTCAGCTATAATTAAATATTATTTAAATAGTATTTAAATGTTTATCTAAGTTTGGGATACCTATAATGAAGAGGTTTATCTTTGCTGAGATAAAGAAAAGATTAAATGGAACACTGAGAGAAACTGAGAGCCTGGCAGCCCTTCTACTGTCCACTTCAAGAAGCTGCAAGTAGACAATGTTGCTCAATATTAAATAAATGATTAGAGAGCCCACCATAATGCAGAACTGCTAAAATATCTTATGAAAATTTAAAAAAAAAAGGCAAATGGAAGCAATTTTATCATTTTTCTGTATATATATCTGTGCATGTATAGATACATGTGTCTGTATCTATAGAGATGTATACAGTTTTGTACTTAAGGCTCAGAAGAAAGAGGAGATCTCTGATACTGATTTGACATTTAGGTACTGTAATGATGAATGATCTCATAAAACACAAGGAAAAAACCTAACTGTTAGAAGATACTTTCTCCCTCCAACAGGATGGATGAATATTGTATCTTTTCATGCCAAGGCCTGTATTTACTATCATATGAGGTTTGGGGAACATCAGTCTTTGGTATCTGTATTATACCGGCTGTAGAAATGCAGGTTTAATCTTAAAGCGGGTAAAATTTAAAGATAGATTCATAACATCAAGAATGAGTGACGATGGCTTTTAGACCAAAACAGAAATTTGTAACCTAAAGTTTCCTATAAGGTTTTACATTGTTCTAAAGGACACATAAGGATAAAAGAATGTTAGTGATTTATGCTGCCCATTATAAAGCAACGTGATAGTATTTCCCTCTAACTTCTCAGTTTTTTAAGACTGAAAAATAAGTTGTTTTCAGATCCTGCTCTTCTCTGCCCTATAGAAATAGTAACAAATCTTTCTCTTGATGTTGGAGACTTAAGCTTTTTGTGTTTTGGAGTTTAAAGTCTTACGGTCAACCTTGTTATTTTTTGTATTTAGCATAATAGTAATTATATGTAAAAGAACTGTGTAAGATCCTCTCACTATCAGTGAGATATATATTACTGTTTTCTGTAAATGTCTAAGCACTGAAGAGATGTTAACAGAAGTTATGTTGCTGCTTACTAAACCTGGGAGGTCTCTCTGTTCTTTTTTTTCACTTTTACAGAATGATGCAATGATGCAAGTAATGACTTTTTTTTTTTTTTTTGGCCAAACTTTTAGTAAAATGTAAGATTAGCTCCATGTCTAGTTCTATAATAAAAATCACAGCCATGTTTCTGAGAAAAGCAAAGAAGCAGAGAAGGGAGCTGTGCATATAAATACATTATTTACAAAAGTCATTTAGGAGGACTTAGAGAAAGAAGCATTTCGACAACTTGAAATGAGTGTTTTATAGGTGAAACTCTCCACTGAATTTAAAAGAAGAAAAGAAAAATTGTTACAAGATACTGGCTAGACTCCTGAAATGTGATTAAGTCATTGAAAAGCTCACCAGTTTCTCAGTACCAAGAATGCTGTGAACAGCACCTTTATATTAGGTTGTTTTTAAGTAGAACAATGTTAGCTTGAAAAAACACTTGGGTCAATATTGATGCCGGCATTTCAAATTCGAAGTTCTCATCTATCATTATCTGCACCAACATCTGCATTTGAAAACATTTTCTTCAATTACATATTTTTTTCATCTATATCACCTCAGAAACAATAGCGGGTATATCATACAAGAAAACACATATGTATGTCCACAGTGTGATTTTTCTATGTTTTTATTTCCAGAGGTAGCATGAAGTCCTTAGATCAACAATGTTCAATAATATTGCTACAAAGAAAAAAAAAGGCCATGTTTTTAATTTAAATGCCACTTATTTGCAGAGGTGCATACTAGCAAAATAAAAAAGATATGTTTAATGTAGACATTGGTGGTATAAATTTTTATGAAGAAAGAATGCATTAGGTGTTTATTTGGGTCTGCATTAAGATGTGTCCTAGTTTTGACCAGGGTAGTCTGTTTTCTAAGTAACTGCAGCATTTCTGAGTTCAGCATTAGAGTAGTGTTGATAACACCTGTTGTTTACATGTGTTACCTAGGTAATGTCTATGCTTAGCTCGGATAGAGCAGATTCTTTTCTCTGCAACTGCTCTTTCCTTAACTTCTGGTATGAGGAAAATGCTGGGAAAACCGATGTTGATGCTTATTGCTCGGGAAACCAAGGACCTTTCTCAGTTTCCCATGTTTTACAAGTAAGCAGGTGTATAATGCAGGGAGGAGCAGATCTAGGACAGCTGACCCAGGCTGGGCAACAGAAGTATTCCATACCATGAACACCATGCTCTGTATATAAGTGGGAAGTTGCCAGAGACCACTCTCTTTCCTCGATGGCCACCATCCGTGAGGGGTCCCACTCCCGATTCTGCTCCTGCTCGTTTGATCTCCATGTTTTACTGGACTGTACAACATCAGCCCTCTGGCATTCATTGCTGGGAGCATGCATTCCAGTGGCTAAGTGTTGATCTGTATCACTCTTCTTTTATTATTGTTCTGTTAAACCTATTTCTCTTTCAACCCACAAGACTTTTTTCTTTTTCCCTTCCTTCCCCCCTGGAGAAGGGAAGAAAATGCAAGAGAGAGTGGCTGTTTACTGTTTTAGATGCTGCCCAGGGTTTAATGGTAACAAGATGACAGATAGTTATCACTGTTAAAGTGTTAGGCAGCCTACAACCATTTTGTTATCTACTAAGCTTTTTTTTTTTTTTTCAGGGATGTACCTTCTTCATTTTGAGTATAGGCAGCTTGTAACTGAGAAGAACATCAGTGTGTGATGTTTCTTCCAGATTAAGGAGTAACTTTGCTATTTAACCTGCTTTAACATTTTAAATTCCTCCCGTCGCCTCCTTCCCTTTCACAGAATCACAGAATCACAGAATGTTAGGGATTGGAAGGGACCTCGAAAGATCATCTAGTCCAATCCCCCTGCCAGAGCAGGAACACCTAGGTGAGGTTACACAGGAAGGCGTCCAGGCGGGTTTTGAATGTCTCCAGAGAAGGAGAATCCACAACCTCCCTGGGCAGCCTGTTCCAGTGTTCCGTCACCCTCACTGAGAAGAAGTTTCTTCTCAAATTTAAGTGAAACCTCTTGTGTTCCAGCTTGAACCCATTACCCCTTGTCTTACTGTTGGTTGTCAGCGAGAAGAGCCTGGCTCCATCCTCGTGACACCCACCCTTTATATATTTATAAACATTGATGAGGTCACCCCTCAGTCTCCTCTTCTCCAAGTTAAAGAGACCCAGCTCCCTCAGCCTTTCCTCATAAGGGAGATGCTCCACTCCCTTCATCATCTTTGTAGCCCTGCGCTGGACTCTCTCCAGCAGTTCCCTATCCTTCTTGAACTGAGGGGCCCAGAACTGGACACAATATTCCAGATGAGGTCTCACCAGGGTAGAGTGGAGGGGAAGGAGAACCTCTCTCGACCTACTAACCACCCCCCTTCTTATACACCCCAGGATGCCATTGGCCTTCTTGGCCACAAGGGCACAGTGCTGGCTCATGGTCATCCTGCTGTCCACCAGGACCCCCAGGTCCCTTTCCCCTACACTGCTCTCTAATAGGTCATTCCCCAACCTGTACTGGAACCTGGGGTTGTTCCTGCCCAGATGCAAGACTCTACATTTTCCCTTGTTATATTTCATTAAATTTTTCCCCACCCAACTCTCTAGCCTATCCAGATCTCGCTGGATGGCAGCACAGCCCTCTGGCGTGTCAGCCACTCCTCCCAGCTTGGTGTCATCAGCAAACTTGCTGATAGTACACTCAATTCCCTCATCCAAGTCATTGATGAATATATTGAACAGTATTGGTCCCAGAACTGACCCTTGAGGCACTCCACTAGATACAGGCCTCCAACCAGACTCTGCCCCATTGATCACTACTCTCTGGCTTCTCTCCTTCAGCCAGTTTGCAGTCCACCTCACTACCCGATCATCCAGTCCACACTTCCTCAGTTTTGCCGTGAGGATGCTGTGGGAGACGGTGTCAAATTCTTTGCTGAAGTCAAGGTAGACCACATCCACTGCTCTGCCATCGTCAATCCACCTTGTTACGTCTTCATAAAAGGCTATGAGGTTGGTCAAACATGACTTCCCCTTGGTGAAGCCATGTTGACTGTCCCTGATGACCCTCTTATCCTTGATATGTCTTAAGATGGCACCAAGGATAAGGTGTTCCATCACTTTCCCAGGGATGGAGGTGAGGCTGACCGGTCTATAGTTGCCCGGGTCCTCCTTCTTGCCCTTTTTGAAGACCGGAGTGACATTTGCTTTCCTCCAGTCCTCAGGCACCTCTCCCGTTTCCCAAGACTTGGCAAAGATGATGGAGAGCGGTCTAGCAATGACTTCAGCCAGCTCCCTCAGCACCACGGGTGCATCCCATCTGGACCCATGGATTTATGGGTGTCCAGATTGCTTAACTGGTCCCTAACCCAGTCCTCATCAACTAAGGCAAACTCCTCCATCATCTTTCTCCTCATCTCTGTTTTTTATTGTATTTTGTGGAAGAAAATTAGTCTGTATTATGTAAAGATTCCCTGTTTCCTTTAGTCCAAATTGTGTTTTGATAGACCACCTGCAGAAATTCTTTACTGAAAATAATTAATATTGTCTCCATACAGTATTTTAGCTATCAGAATGACATCTTGATGGGCATAGATATAAGTCTGTAAGACATGACGTAAGACATAGAAGTAAGACAGTGATGACGACGTACTGCATAGTAAAAAAAATGCACTGGCAAACAAAACCTGTAATAGAGCCTGCAGCCAAGAAGTGGTATGTGAAAGAAGAAAGAAGAGGAAATGAGAAAGGAGTAGGTGGATACTGGGATTCTGTATTGTAAGGAATTTGGAGTTTTCCAAACTGGGTTTAATTTCAGTTTGGAGCAAAACCATGAGAAGCTGAAATTCCCAATAATTGCAATCCAGAAGTTAAATTCACTTCAGGAAATAGAAACATTTCAATAGGGTATGCTGCTTCCCGAAATTTGAGAGTCCATGAACAGATGGGAAACTTGGTTTCCTTAGACATAAAGACAAAATCCCTCAATCTGTGGCTTTATGGTGATCCTGGAGATTTTCTGGGAAGCTAGAAGTCCAAAAGCTCAAGAAGAGCCTGGACTTCCAGACCAACTCGCCAGCTCCTGTAAATTGGATTGCCTCAGGAATCAGCCGTCTCTAAACTTAGCTGTCTCTGAGGCAGCTACCAGGTTGCTGGTGGTCAAGCATCCTGAAAGTCCTCGGTTTCCCATCTTCTTGGCAGCTTACTTTGGCAGATTACTCTGGATTGAGGAATCTGGATGTTAAGTAGCTCTGAACGTAGACATTATTGTGGGCTTCCTGTATATCACCATACCTTCCAACCACTACATAGGCTGTGGATATCTCCAGTACAGTAAGTACCCAAAGGCCTTACTGCTGATGAATAAATATGCAGGCAAGTAGAGAGTTTTGTTTGATAAATCTACCTGTATTCTGTATGAAGCAAAATTTAAGCTCTTTATCAAAAACAATTTTGTGGACTAAAAGCATCTCACCAAAATGGGTAGTGTCAATATATTTTTAGGAATTTTCCGAATCAGTTTGAGAGAGAAACAATGACTGGAAGGTAGGCCAGAGAAAATTCCAAAAGAACATGAGTTGCAAAAATAGTTGTCTGATTATAGAGGCAGACCTGTTAAAATTACCGGTGCCCATTTAGACATGAAAGTGCCTTTTATGAAAAGGAAAAGTGTCCATTTGTACAACTGATTACCGTAGAAAATATAGTGTTAAGTAAATAAGGGATATGATAAAAGTACAGGAAAAAATAAATTATCTAAAATGAGTAGATCAGAATGTCTGCTTTACTTTTCTCACAGTGAATGAGGGATTATATGTAGACTATCTGAACTTATAATGTGGTCTTGTAGAAAACAAAAAATTATATTGGAACCAGTACTGTTTATCATCTTCATCAATGACATAGTGGGATTTAGTGCACCCTTAGCAAGTTTGCAGATGACACAAAGCTGAGTGATGCAGTTGACGTGCCTAAGGGACGAGACACCATGCAGGGGGACCTGGACAAGCTCAAGAAGTGGGCCTGTGTGAACATCATGAGGTTCAACAAGGCCAAGTGCAAGGTCCTACACCTGGGTCAGGGCAACCCCTCGTATTGGTTTAGGTTGGAGGATGAAGGGATTGAGAACAGTCCTGAAGGAGAAGGACTTGGTAGTACTGGTGGATGAAAAGCTGGTCATGAGCTGTCAATGTGCACTTGCAGCCCAGAAGGCCAAACTTATCTTGGCCAGCAGGTAGAGGGAGGCGATTGTACCTCTCAGGGCTGCTGTGGTGAGACCCCACCTGGAGTCCTGCATCCAGCTCTGGAGCCCTCAGTACAGGAAAGACACAGACCTGTTGGAGAGGGTCCAGAGAAGGGCCACCAGGATGATCAGAGGGATGGAACACCTCTCCTGTGAGGACAGGCTGAGAGATTTGACGTTGTTCAGCCTGGAGAAGACTCGAGGGAGACCTTATTGCAGCCTTTCTGTACTTAAAGGGGGTTTATAAGAAAGATGGGGACAGATTCTTTAGTAGGGCCTGTTGCAATAGGAAAATGGGTAATGGTTTTAAACTAAAAGAGGTTAGGTTCAGACCAGATATCAAGAAGAAGTTTGCTACGATGAGGGTGCTGAAACACTGGCCCACGTTGCCCAGAGAGCTGGTTGGTGCCCCATCCCTGGAAACATTCAAAGTCAGGTTGGACAGGGCTCTGAGCAACCTGATATAGTGGAAGATGTCCCTGCTTATTGTAGGGGGGTTGGACTAGATGATCTTTAAAGGTCCCTTCCAACCCAAACCACTGTGATTCTGTGATTATATTATGGGATGGAAAGTAGAAACTTGTCCTTCAGGATTTTACTCAGTCCTTGACTATTACAATATACAGATGTCTGTGAAAATATTTTCCTGTACTTTCTGTTATGTAGCTAGCCACTGTTGATCTCAGGGTACTAAATGAGATGGGCTGCAGACATAATCTTTTGTAGCAGTGCCACCAGGTCAAGAAAAAATTAAATACAAAGCTTAGGTAGAAGCTAATTAAACCCTTGTCTGTCTTCCCTCACACTCTGATTCATTAGGAACAACATCTCAGTTCAGGCAAATATCAGTAGACTACAGGTTTGACTGAAATAAGTAGGATTAATGTTTAAAGTTAAGGACATATTTAGGTGGTTTCCTGAAATGTAGCTTCAATTCTAATTTTGGCTATCTTTCTTTATTGCGATAATATGATTTAAGAAACTATCTGTGTATCAAACCTGTCTGTGTATGTATCTTTAAAATCCAGCAAACCATCCCCACAAAGAAGTCTATTTTTTGCATGTATGGAAGTTTGGAAGTATGGAAGTATGGAAGACCTTGCAAAAAGGTCTTTAATGTGGTAACATTTCCAGGTCATTTCTCCTTCTCCTTACAGTGCTGTCATTGTTTGGTAAGATTCAATGCCTTATTGAATTCTCCAAGTAATGCTCCTTTTCAACAAGTCTATAGTCATCTAGTGAAAAAATTGAAATCATACTGTGCTTACAAGCTAAATAGTGCATAAAAATATTTGTAGATTAGGTGACAATAAGAGTCTAATTAACACACAGTGAGAAATGGTTTGTAGATGATGTGCAAAGGAAGAGAGGCTCCCTATCTTCTGCTAATGTCATGTGGGAGTTCAAGGTCCCCAATTTTTTTTTCAGAATATGCTCCTCACTGATGATCTCTAAATTATTACATAAATCTTAAATATATTCTACATTCAGTAACGGAAAGTAATGCTTCAACAGAGACTGCTCTGTTGAGTTTGAATGCCTTTTACAATGACTTTTTTTTTTCTTTGTTTAAAAGCACAGCAAATACTAGTGTCATGCCAATAGTTTGTCTGTTCTTTGGCTGTGATTGTGCACATAGTCATGTTAGGGAAGTGGTGACAATGCCAGGCTCCTGATCCAAGGGCTTAACAGTTTGCGATTAAAAAAGCACCATAAAGCAGACAAAAGCTTCCCGACTGAGACATCATTTAAATTTACTTGGCCATTTCTCTTAACAACAGCTTTCAGACTTGACTGCTTAAGAGAAATAGAATCAGGGAAAAAGCATTCTAAGGACAAATGTCATACCATTGTATGTAGGTATAAGACCCTAGTGTTAATAAACAAAAATAAAAAAGCGAACAATTTTTTTTGGAAAATAAGGGAAGTGATGAAATACCAGGTCAAACTGGTCTGCCAAAGGTAAATAATTTCTGAATGTGGCAGTTGTTAAATACTTCTGACTATGGCAACCTTTAAAGAACATACATTATCACTTCAGTGTTCAGCTGTGAGAACATCAAATGACTTAAATTAAAAGATCGTCCTTTCTCATCTGAATTCATGCACAAAAAATAATTAATACATATTTTGTTCTTCAGAGTTTATTAATGAAGCCTTATTAAAAATTATTTTGATTCTCTTCTTCATGAGTTGAAATTCAAATTGTGTTGTCATCCACGTCTTGACAGAATTCTGTGTCTGCAGACACAGAGGAGCTTGTCAAACATCAATGTTACATCATACACTGCTGTGTTTGTCTGTTTACCATGGTACCAATAACCTCCTTCAGGTAATTAATGGATTAATAACAATAAGATTCTGAGATTTATATAAATAAAAGAGCTTTAGAAAAAAAAAGTGTGTCTCAAAAATACATTACAATTTAAATTATTTCCAGAAATCAGGATGTTTTCTGTATTAGTTATTGGGACGTGATCAGCTGTAAAATGCACGGTATGACTATAATCCAACAGAGCCTTTATTTTGAACAAGCTTTCAGACAAATGTATTTTGGAAAATAATTGTCAGAAAGGAAATTTTACTAAAGAAAAATAATAAACCCAAAAATACATATTAATACATTTAGCTGAACCAATATATTATTAGTGAACGCTTGTAACAGAAAAATAATTTCTAAGATGACATATCAAGAACTTTGAAATTGCCTTACCTACTTACTGGACTGTCAGTTTGTGCATTCATGCTTGAATAGTGGCCACTAGCCCGTATTTTAGTCAATGACGTTTGACAACAATAAGGAAAACAACACGTTTTTGACACCTGGACAGTTGTGCAGATGAAACACTACAATATAAGATACAGCCCACCCTTCCTTTTTCTGGACAAATTCTGACATTAATATTAAACAGAACTGATAAGTATTTGATATATTATCTGATTATCACAAGTAAACAAAAAACTAACCAGGTTTAGAACAACTGAACAAGAGAGGTTTGTGCTTGAATTTGTCCAGCAAAATCTCCTATGTAATCTGGCAATTTTTACAGCTGTCAAGTAGGATTCAGAATGTGACAGGTAGCTCTTTTGAATGTGAGACACTGGAAACTGGCTTAGGATTTCTTAATGACAACATAAATGGAACATGGCCGAGCATTTTATCTGCATGAATGAAAAATAAATAAATCTCCTTTCAACAAGATGTGACTCACAAGTGCTAAAATCTTTTCTATTCCTCTAATAAAACAAGACAAAAGCATTTATCCTGAATGATACAATTTTTGCTCTTTATATGCATTGTGAGCATGTCTACAGGAGCAGAAGATTTAAAGAAAAAAGGGAAAATTACTTGAAACAAGCCCTGTTTATAGTCTATATTGATGTATTTGAAACGTGTGTTGGGTTTTCTCTTTTTTTGAGTAGTAGCTTTTAAGGCAACAGAAAATGATCCAAGATACCCTTTATATTTGCAACTATATTAGCTTGAAAAGGACAAAGTTTCATTGAACGATTAATGGAAGTAGAGGTACAAGTGCTATAAGGCACCAGTAAATTCTGGATTGTGTTTTTGTTATTCTTGCATAATATACCATCTTTTCCATTGACTGCAGCCAACGCGTGCTTCAAAAATTTGTGGGAACTGTGGACTGTCTACTGTGTTTAAACATCTGATTCTTCAGTGACACTCAGTCAATCACACAGGAGTTTGCTTTGCTGCTGCTGTGCCTGAGCCTTGGAACAGCAACAGATACCACAGGGTGTGTGTGTGTCTAGCCAGACTGTTTCTCTCATTCTCTCCTGTACACCTGCTCTTTTGTGGGTAGGAGCAGAGGTCAGGAATAAGATTTGCTATTAGTTGACTGCATTCAGAGATGTAAGACAGACTAGCTTCTCCTATTAGCTCCCCCACTGTACCTGTCAAGGGATTGACTTTCTTAGAACTGCTGCTGACCTGATGAAATTGGGGGTCAGGGAGAAGGAAAGGATGGGGACTCATACACTACTGAGTGTTTGAATCATGCCAGCTTTTAGCAAATGGCGGTATGTTTATTTTGTGGGCGAGGCAGTTTCGAAATGCAGGAAGTTCAACTACCTCAGCTGCTATCTGGTAGAGAGATATGAAATGTGCCTCTCAAAAAGCTGAGCTGCTCTCAGTATGAGTGATTGAGTGATGCATTTGTGAGGCAATGACTACAGCAGGTAGCTGAACCTGGGTTAATCGAAACAGAGTGCCTATGGTCTGAGGCATATTAGCCATGAAGAGGATAGGAGGATGTGGGTGTGTAAAGACTAGGGAGCATGCAGATAAAGCCTTCTGAGTACATTGCCATGTGCATGCACTGGAATGCAGGCTATTAATGCTTGGAGACTGAGAACATGCTTAGATCAGGTACTTAACCAGGTAGATAGTGCATGTTGGATGCACAGTAGAAGACTGATACCTGATAAGATTAAACATTATATGATTTAGGAAATAACAAATGCATATAAGGAAAAATTGATTTAAATATTATACAGTTTAAACATTGTGAAAACATTAGTGATTTTCAGTATATGAGTATTACTTTTGCTGTGTGTCATTGTCCCTTATGAAAATACCTGAGTAATTAATGTAATGGTGAACTGAGCTTTGGGGCTAAGCATACCTGGGTCAATCAAGACTCTTGAAAATTTGGGGTCAGAAGCATATTGTGGAGTAATCAAAAGTAGCTAATTGAACATTCACACAGTGGCATGTTAGTAGTCCTGGGAGCAGCAATCAATGTATTTTGGCATTACAGTTATGAGCTACTTATACGGAGGAAATGATGTAATCTCATTTGGTGGGGGGGTGACCCTCACTAAGGCAGAAGTGTCTGCTGAGAGCAATGACATCCACTGGCAACTGTTGCACTCATAATTATTTTGAGGCTAAAAAAGACAAATTTAAGTGACCGAAAGGGAAATTTTCACATGTACATGATTTAAAGGAGCAAATTGTAAAGGATTCAGTATATACTAGATACCAGCACCTTCTCATTGATCAAAACAAGGGAAAAAAGATGGGAGGGTCAGATTTTCTGAAAAGGAAGAAAGGGAGCATGCTGCCTTACAAACTGTTAATCCTGTAAGTAACTGAAAAATCTACTGAAAAACATTTTTTTTTAACTAATAGATAGAGGACAGTTCTGTATAAATTCAAGAAAAACATAACTTTGCAGAATTCAAAAGGATTCTGTACTGAGAGAACAAGGAGGCATCCAAAATGCGTGGCTGGATACATAGGTGAGAAGTTTTAAATGCACAGCTGTTTCTTCATCACAAAAATATGTTGTGAGAATTTCATTAAAAAAGGTCTTACCTGAGAAGTAGATCTGAATAAACAGTTTTATCGGCAGCTCTAGTTTAATGTCAATAAAATCCAATTAAATTCACTTCAGTGAAAAAATTTCAAAAATATGTTAGGAATCTGCTCTAATGTAATTTTTCAAATGTATAAGGAAGGGTATAAAAAATTTTGCAAGAGCTGAAACTGTTGTTTTAGTTACAAACAAATGCATCCACACTTTCACAGAGAAAATAATTTATAAAATCCTTTAACAATTGTCTTATACAAGTCAAACTGAAAATAATCACAACACCCTAAGAATGTTTTTTTCTCCATTCTGTTTCATCTGATATGTCACCTCCAGCCCCATTAAGATAAATACTTAAAACACTTAGGGTTTTTCTTTAAAGTAGTATGAAACAAGTTTGAAGTGTTTAGGAACTTTCAGGTATAACTATACTTAAACAGAATTATATTTATACTAACTACCCTGTTTTTAGAAAAGTGACAACTGTCTTCTGAAGATTTTTTTTCTCAGCTTGCTTAAATATCTTTGATATACAAGCATAATGAACAAATGATCGCATCTTTTTCATGTTGTTTCTCAAAAATAAAAAAGAAGTCCTTACACTAGGACAAGGTGTTTCAAAAAGGTGGACCTTAATAGTTTTTCAGAATAATGACTACGTTCGTGGTGAGAACAAGGTTTTTCTATACTTAGAAACAATCAATGAAGGATTTGGTATGTTGATACCAATGTGGAGAAAAAGTGGCAGAGCAAATCTTCAAGGTACACATCTGACAGCAAAACAACAAAGAGATTTTCCTATTTTGAAAACCGCACATACTAGATATACAATTGGACTTACATGATCAGTTGGCAGAAAACTTAAGGATCTTGAAAAAGACTGTAGATTCTGCATGAAGATTAAAAAATGGAAATTGATTATACTAATGTTACAATCAGCTCACAAAATGAAAGGGAAAGATTTGTAGTATGAACAAGTGGCATTACTAGAATATGTTGGAAATTCTATTGAGAGAGTTATCTAAAAGTATGTCTTGTTATCATGGTTTGATCATGGGGAGACAATCAAAAACTGTGGCAGATGTATTTTCCTTAATCCTCTTCCCCCCTCCCGTTTTCCACCCCCGCGTCTCCTCCCCCTCTTTCACTAAGGACAGGTGATTTTGAGAGGAAAGGAAAAGAAGAACAGAGAGAAGAAAGCCAGAAAATTTGAAAACGTTTTACTAACGCTGCTAAATAAACATAGAGAAAAATAAAGCAGAATAAATATTATAGAACCAGTCTTGCAATTCCCAGCAGCTAGTCCAGCAGGATCCTTCAGCCAACCGGAACTAGATTCAGTCTGTCATGAGGCCTCAGCTTGCAGGGACAGCCATGAAGCCTCAGCTTGCAGGGGCAGCAGAAAGACGCAGAGATGAAGCAAACCAGCAGGAGACTCAGCAGAAGAGAGAGAGAGTCCTTTGGGTCCACCTTTTATATCCAGGAAGTCGTGAATGCGATTGAATACTCCCATTGGTCAATCCGTGGTCACCTGACTCAGACCACCTCCTCTCGTTGCTCCCCCCAATGACCCAGGACATTCCACCCCTTATAACATTCACGGCATATTTAAACCTCATCAACACAATCTAATTAATACAATCTATCAATGCGATCTAGTTAATTACAAGAATTACATACATATATATATGCAGGTGTAGCTCATCATTCTCTTAGTCCATGGACCATCCTTTGGAAAAGCTCATTTAAGTTCACTTATCACACTTCTAGTACATATCCTGACCACTGCTTGTGGGTTAAAGACATCAACTTTGAAGAAGTTGTCAGACTCCACTCAAAGAAGCTAGCTCTCGTTCCATCACCACTGTCTTGATCTGAAAGACACTTACTAGACACTGTAAGTATGGAAATTAACATCATGCAGTTCAGTCTTGACTATTTTCACCTAAAATCAAATCCCCTTGAGGTACACATCGAACTTCTCCATCTTTAAGCATCACACACGAGGTGCTGCCGGGACCTTGGGCAAAAACAATCCCACGAATGGGCTTGCCTTTGCCTGAGGCAAGAGTGACCCCAACTGCCTTTCCTAACATATTTTTCATGTGTACTACAAGGACTTTATCTCCTTCTACAGTACATAGAAGTTCTGAAGGAACTTCATAGAAGGCCCGGCTCGATTAGTTGATCCTCTAGTGTTGACCAACCAAACGGCTTTTGCTAAATGTGAATCCCAGTTTTCAAAGGTTCCACCACCCAGTGTAGTTTTTAACAAACCATTGTACCTTTCAATTTTCCCAGAAGCTGGTGCATGATATGGAATGTGATATACCCATTCAATACCATGTTCTTTGGCCCAGTTGTCCATAAGACTGTTTTTGAAATGAGTACCGTTGTCGGATTAAATTCTTTCTGGCGTACCACGTCGCCAAAGGTCTTGCTTTTCAAGGCCCAAGATCGTATTTCAGGCTGTAGCATGGGGTACAGCATATGTTTCCAACCATCCGGTGGTTGCTTCTACCATTGTAAGTACATACCGCTTACCCTGACGAGTTTGTGGAAGTGTAATATAATCAATCTGCCAAGCCTCTCCATACTTATACTTTAACCATCGCCCCCCATACCATACAGGCTTTAACCTTTTAGCTTGTTTGATTTTGGCGCAAGTGTCACATTCATGAATAACCTGTGAAATAGTGTCCATAGTTAAGTCCACCCCTCGATCACGAGCCCATTTATAGGTTGCATCCCTACCTTGATGTCCTGAAGCATCGTGGGCCCACTTTGCTAAGAAGAGTTCACCTTTATGTTGCCAGTCCAAATCCACTCCAGCTACTTGAATCTTAGCAGCTTGATTCTCTTGTTGGTTGTTTCGATGTTCCTCGGTGGCTCGACTTTTAGGCACATGAGCATCTACATGACAAACTTTCACAGGCAGGCTCTCTAGCCGAGCAGCAATGTCTTGCCACAGTGTGGTGGCCCAAATGGGTTTACCTCTGCGTTGACAGTTGGTTTTCTTCCCTTGCCATAGCCATCCCCATGAGGCATTTGCCACCATCCATGAGTCAGTATAAAGATAAGGTATTGGCCACTTTTCTCATTCAGCAATGTCCAAGGCCAACTGGATGGCTTTCACTTCTGCAAATTGTCTAGATTCACCCTGTCCTTCAGTGGCTTGTGTGACTCATTGTATGGGACTCCATACAGCAGCTTTCCACCTTCGATGTTTACCTACAAGATGGCAGTATCCATCTGTGAACAGGGCATACTGCTTTTCAGTCTCTGAAAGGGTATTATACGGTGGTGCTTCTTCAGCACGTGTTACTTCCTCCTCCTCTGGGGACATCCCAAAGTCTTTACTTTCTGGCCAGTCTGTAATCACTTCTAAGATCCCTGGGCGATTGGGACTCCCAGTTTGAGCTCGTTGCCTGATCAATGCAATCCATTTACTCCATGTAGCATCGGTTGCATGATGCATGGAGGGAACCTTCCCTTTAAACATCCAACTCAGCGCCGGCAGTCGAGGTGCCAGGAGGAGCTGTGTTTCAGTACCAATCACTTCTGAAGCTGCTCGGACTCCCTCATAAACTGCAAGTATTTCCTTTTCAGTTGGAGTATAATTGGCCTCCGATCCTTTGTATCCTTGACTCCAAAAACCTAAGGGTCGACCTTGGGTTTCTCCTGGTGCCTTCTGCCAGAGGCTCCAGGTAGGACCATTATCTCCAGCCGCAGTGTAGAGCACAGTCCAATGATCCAGCCAGTCCAGATCTCTCTTTAGAGCCTTCCTACCCGCAAGCAGATCAACACTCTCACCCAACTTGGTGTCATCTGCAAACCTACTGGGGGTGCACTCAATCTCCTCTTCCAGATCATTGATAAAGATAATAAACAGAACTGGCCCCAATACTGAACCCTGGGACACCACACATGACTAGCTGCCAACTGGATTTGACTCCATTCACCACAACTCTTTGGGCCCAGACATCCAGCCAATTCTTTACCCAGTGAACAGTACACTCATCCAGGCCATGAGCAGTCACTTTCTCCAGGACAATGCTGTGGTAGATGGTATCTGAGGCTTTTGTCTAAGTACACAACATCCACAGCCTTTCCCTCATCCAATAAGCAGATCACCTTGTCATAGAAGGAGATCAGGTTAGTGAAGCAGGACCTGCTTTTCATAAACTCATGCCGACTGGGCCTGATTGCTTGGTTGTCCTGTATGTGCCATGTGGTGGTACTCAGGATAATATGCTCCATAGTCTTCCCCAGAACTGCAGTCATAGTGACAGGCCTGTAATTTTCTGGATCATTCTTCTGACCCTTCCTGTAGATAGGTGGCACATTCACCAACCTCCAATCAACTGGAACCTCCCTGGTTAGCCAGGACTGCTGATAAATAGTTGAAAGTGGCTTGGTGAGCACCTCCTTCAGCTCCCTCAGTACCCCTGGATGGATCCCATCTAGCCCCATAGACTTGTGTGTGTCTAAGTGGTGTAGTGGGTCACTCCCCATTTCTCCTTGGATTATTGGGGGTTCATTTTGCTCCTTGTCCCTGTCTTCCAGCTCAGGGGGCTGTGTACCTGGAGCACAACTGGTCTTACTATTAAAGACCGAGGCAAAGAAGGCATTAAGTGCCTATGATTCTGTGATTCTACTTAAACTGTAGTTGTGCTGAGGCTGTATGTTTTTGTTGATAAAATGTTATGTGATTCCGGACATGAGTTCAACTACACAAAAACACCTGGGCATTGTAGTAGATACTGAGATGTTCTTGGTTACATGGTACTTTAGCCAAACAATTTTATTGTAGTCAGCCAGTAGAAAGTGGTCTAAAATTTTTAATATGAGTCTTTTAATTCTGATTTTTTTTGTGCGTGTCCATCTTTTTGCTACAATCCATTCTTAAGAAGAAGCAGAGTAAATATGCTACCTTTACTATTTTCTGTTAAAGAGGTAATATCTATTTGTGGTTGCTGTGCGATAAACTACATCATGTGCACAGACGTTTGTATATGTGGAAAGTGCTAGCTAAATGTGAAAAATTATTTTTCAAACAACTTTTGCCTAAATCACTTTCCATTTTGTTTTGTGGATGTTCCTTTCACACTGTCTTTTAAATGAGGAAGAAATTTAAAATATTTGCATTTTGAAGGGTTCTGTTCTCCTCTATTTTTATTTATTCTCAGAGCATCAAGTCTACTACCAAGCTACTGTGGTGAATGATGCTTATTTGAGTACACTGAATAACACCAAAGACAAAATTTGATGCACCTTTTACTTGAACTTTGCAAAAAAAATGAGTTAGGGATCAACAGAGAAGCTTTTCAAATGATTTTTTAATCAATTTAAACCCCTCATTTTGAAAGAAAATCCCATTAAGCTACCATGAGTGGCATTTACTTTTTTCACTCCACATTTTCCAAGTGCTAACATTTACAGTCCAGCTTTCCCAAAATATGGAAGGGAAACGTGAAAAATTAGATCCTAGGAGGTTTAACTGGAATCAAAATAATCTGCATCTATCAAGCCCAAATGCATAAAAAGCTATGTCCTCAAGCCCAGAAGAACTAGTTACAGCAGAGTCGTGTAACATTGTTAAAATAAAACTTCTATTTGTCCTGCAGTGTGTGCACCACTTGTGATTTTACACCATGTCCTGCTTTGATCAAGTGGACATTTTATTGATGTCATTGTCATAAAGGGACATTTTAATTACTGAAATGAGAGATAGATGAAAGTGAAGTGGCCTAATTTTGTAATAATTTCCTCTTGTCATAATCCAGAATGATTCACAGAATCTAAATGATATTCAAAATCAAGGAGTGTGGACTTTTTTTCTTAGAAATCTAAATAAATAAACAGGAATTTCATGTGCTTTTCCCGGAAAGCCGCTAAATATTCTGAGTTCCTTCTATTCTGAGTTGTTAACTAAAACCACATTGGAGACTGAGTATCTGTAACACATGATAAAAAATGGAGGCTGATCAAAACGCCTAGTAAATGTATTACTTGACTTCCTTTTTCATCATAATTTTCAAAACAAAATTGGAATTTCTCAATTAATGAAGAAAACCAGTGATGGTTTAGTGAAAAGCAATGAAAAGTAGTTCTACAAAGGAGATTAATCTCCATAATATTATCCATCCCCGACCATGGAGAATTCTGGTATCTGTGATTCTGATTGTATCTATTAAAAAAATTACAGATGTTAGAGGTAATTCTTTATACATGAACTATTTCTTATGCACCTGCGGGGCTCAACGTTTTGTGAGTAACGAAAGGAGGTATACATTCTGATTTCCTGTGCTTTTGCTGTTTTCCTCCATCCTTTGTCAGATATGAACAATGACACAATATTTAGGTAG
Source organism: Caloenas nicobarica (assembly GCF_036013445.1). Taxonomy (NCBI): domain Eukaryota; kingdom Metazoa; phylum Chordata; class Aves; order Columbiformes; family Columbidae; genus Caloenas; species Caloenas nicobarica. The sequence continues at coordinate 40,985,690 of NC_088284.1, read as the reverse complement.
GCAAGTGTCCTTTTTAAAGTATTTACTGTGTTCTGACTGTCCAAATTGAGGTAACCAGCCCCCATTCCATTCCCACATCTCTTAATACCTATTGGCTATTTAGAACCTGGGCTACACTTCATTCCAATTCCAACGCTAAAATTCACCACTTTATAAGAATAATTCATTTTAGAGTGGTAGCTAATCAATTTTTCATTATTTATTAACACTTATTATTCAAAAAGGAAATATACATTCCTAAATACTTCTGAAGATGTGCTGGTAAAAAAATATAGATGTAAGTTATTCCAATGTTTCCTGGGAATATTATTTCCTCCAGTTCAGTACTGATTGAAAATATGTATCTGAAGCTCTGTAAGAGAATCATAATTGTTCTCTTGAGAAATTACACTCTACACTCAGTGAAACATGGTAAGGCATGCATTTTTTCACTTTTTCATATGCATATTTTGCACAGAGATGCTAGCTTTGCTACATTAAGATGTGAAGAATAAGAATACAGAAAAGTACAATTCATTGTTAAGTACTTGTTGAAGTGGGCTAAATAATCTTGAAGCAACTGGCTGTCAGTAATGCAGTATGATTTAACGTGATTCCTTCAGAACTATTCTTCTCTGTGTGACAAGAGTTTCCAAAGGAGGTCAATGATATCTCTAAGAGATTATGACAGCTGTATAATGGATTCAAACAGCTGCGCCTTTTACATGACCACAGATAATGAAATAGCTTTTGATTTATAGCCATTTTATTCTAATATATGTTTCTCCATATATATATGTTCACCTAAAATTAGGCAATCCAGGTGTATACATACTCCACATTTTCCCTTGATTCACCCAGGAAATTATATACTTAAAATTAAATGATATCACTGCTTAAAGGAAATACGAGATGGAGCTAGTATTGCAGAACCAGCAGAAAGGGTTGTGATAGAGATTACTAATAAACAAAGTGTGGGCTGCAAGACAAGGTTTGAGATGGAGGATACTGACTTTTCAATTGAATCAATCAAATGCCATTTATTGAAATATTTTGCTTGAATTTGAGGTCTTGTTTAGTTGATATTTAGTTTTTAACTAACAGCATTCTTATGCTTTTGTTAGCTTGTGCAGTAGCTATCAGTGTGGATTATTCTGTCTATTCTAAAACTAGCATGGATGGGCAACTCAGGTTGAGTGAAAAGGGACACAAAGGAGGCAGTTGTAAAGTTTGGAAAGCAGTGGTCATTTCATGTCTTTGCCTGCATTGAACAACTAAACATTCTTGTGCTGTTAATATTATCTTGATGATGAAAAGCCTTTAAATTTTTTTTCTCGTAAACTTTCATGGCATTTTGTGCGTGTAGAAGTACATATGCGCAGATGTACTACAAAATTTTCTGTTGAGATCCTTAAGAGCTAACAAGCTTCAAAGGTGTCATTAGGAGAGGGTGGATTATCTCTTGACCTTCTACTTGCAATTTCTCCCTCTTCAGGTCATGCAGACAAGTACTCTGTGCAAGACTTGCCTCACATATACAAGCCGGAGATTTTTTCTTACTCTGGAGTAACATTTTTTGAGAAGCTCAGCAGTTGTTATCTTTCCAACGTCTTCAAGAGGTGGCTTGGAGATCTTGGTGATAATGCTGAGTCTGAAATTCTTATCCTTCCATGAGAGAAATGAATATGTATGTGAGCTCTTGTTAGCATAAAACATCCTCTTTAGGCAGCTTGATGTTAAGAATTTTGTAGTGGTCCTAACTGGAGGGCTGTCGTACATCCAGGAGTTAGTGATACACTTGAGCAGACACAGGTCTACACTTTTCTGTAGTGTGCCATGATGTACTGTGCACGGTACTTAGCCTTCAGGACTGCACTACACTACACATACCTCTTGGTGTGGGATAAGTTTGGCTGGCTAATCATAATGGAAAACTCTGAAGGCAGTACCCACTTGGCACTGATGATGATGCCAATGGCATGTCTTTATCATTAAGTGAAGCAAAGTTCATATAAACATCCATTTGCTCAATAGTAGAAAAGATTAATAGAGTTGCTTACTTCTAAGAAAATTCTATAAAAAGTCAACGACGATGCCAGCAAAACTCACCATGCACAATAAAAGTGTGCATCATGCTGTTTCTTTTCCAGAGATCCATTCAATGCTGGATCATCTCAGCATTCCCAATATCAGAAAAGATGTAAAATTTTATAACATGCAGTCAGTTTTTCTTGGAGATTAATAAAATCTTTCTTGAGAGTGCACTTCTTGCTGGATTCAGAAAGAATGAGAATCTGCTGGTGCAAAACAAAAGTCCTCCTAGAAAGTGGATGTTCTCTGTACCTCTCTCTTTCTTGAAAAGCAAAAGGTAAGTCGAGTTTCCATTGAAAAGTACTGAGGGAAAGCAGCTATCTGAAAAAGCAGCTGAGAGAGGAAGAAAAGTTTTTATTAAAAATTAAAGTTGGAATTTTTAAACGTTCTCTCCTATTTCTTTCTCATATTTATTACACATTGTTGACCAAAATTTTCCGGATTTCTGGCCATAAACCTTCCTCAGACTTCAATCTGTTCTCTTTTGTTGTTGTTGTTGCAAGGTAACATTTTGCAATTTAGTATGAGCCGTCGGCGTCCAATATTCCCACATTCTCAGGAGAGAACATGACATAGCTGCAGCTAGAAAAAAACGTAGGTGTTAGACATATTTCCATAGAGAAAAGTATTTTGATATACAGCTGAAAGATATAATCGGATAAAATATTACCCAGCATGACTGGAAGGTTGTTATGCTAGCACACCACTGTTGTATCTTCTCTACAAAATAGCACATTTTGTAATCTCTCTCTTAGTGACTCACCACCCAGCTCTTCAGTAGATAAGAAGGGTTAGTGAATAATTCATTTTTTCTGTTGATGTGGAAAAAACCCCAACAAAACCAACCCCTTCCTGATTTTCCTGTTAGAATAAGCTCATTTAGGAAGGTTTTCTAAGTAGCTAAGTGGTAAAACATTTCAGTGTTAAATACTCAGCCTGAAACATAGTTTACAATAGGGAAAAAAGTAGAATACATTTATCATGACACAAACTGAAGGTATGTATAAACATAATAGCACTCTTTTATATAAACAGCGAGCATAATTTTAAAATGGCATTAAGAAAAATGAGTGATTTGGTCATGCAAACTAACCGCCTCCTTTAAAACAAATATGCCTAAAGTATTTTTTTTAAACTGACTGCAGTAACTATGTGTGAAAACCATTATGTACATAACTATGTCTTATTTTCATCTGCAATAAAATACTGACAAGCCGTTTGAGGCTCACTCAGTGACTCCCATGTAATGATGAATAGGAAGGGAAGAGTCAGATCCATTAAAAATGGATAAAACTTCTTCTCATGTTACAAAGAATTACATGTTTCTAAACATTTGAGAAAATTTGGACAATTATTTTATATTGAAAAGTCAAGGGCAATATAACAGTTGTTGAGAGCAGGAAGTGAAATTCTTAAGAACAGACAAGGGCAATATTTGATTTGAAATATAACAGCACTCAAAAGACTTCTAAAGTGGACTTATAAAGGAATAACTGATGTGAGACTCTTGCCCTGTGGTTTTGTTTCAGGTGATGATAGTCAATTGGGAAAGGATAGTTTCATTTCCAGAGCTCAGGTCATTTTTTTAACTGATTAACTGAGCAAACAAGAAGCATCTCCAAAACTTCTTGTCTCTAAACTGCACAGATAGTGGCTATACTAAATATAAGTTTAAGTCTGTTTTTACAAAGCTACTGGCAGGGTCAGAGGTAAGGAAGGGTCAAATCTGGTACCACAGAATTCAGTATGGACAGGAGTTTGCTCCAAGTGTGGTCTAGTCTAACAAATATATTTAAAAATTTTAAATATAAAATCAGGAGATGAGTGTTGAATTCGTTAGTCAGTTGTTTTTCCAGCAGGTTCCACCCCAGAGAGAATCCAACCACTACATTTCAAAGATCTGTGATATTACAATAAAAAAAGGGGCTAACCTCAAAGGTGCCAAAGTAAATTACCTCAAAAGAGTCGAACTGGTGTAACATGAGTCTTAAATCGTAGTGGAATAGTCAGTGCTAGCAGAATTTGTGTATTTGTTCTCTGGGTATTTCTAGATTTCTCTTTCCACACAAAATTCACCAGCTCTGGCTCCATAGTTGCAGCTTTTAATGCAAAAAAAAGGGGGCAGTGCAAATAAAAAGAGGAACATTTAAAGTTAAATAAATAAAGCAGATTATTTCTAGAATGGTTTTCCATTTCTCACTTTTAATTACACTGAATTTGCTGCTTACCTGTATCTGTAGAATTCACTGGCACATGAGTTGGCGGCATTCAAAATCTGATAACCTCATAAGGTAGGAGATATTTCCTATATGTTTGTCTTATAAGAATATCTAGAGTTATACTATGTATATGATAACAATTCTGATGCAGCTCTTTACCTGCTGCAGGCAAGGGGGAATCTAGTATTGAGGACTTTGTGTTTGTGTATAGAAGAGTTCCTGCAACTTCTGATGTATCTGCTTAAAGAGAAGATTCTGGTCTGTCCCGCCAATCAATTAGCCCTTGTGGGGCTTTTTCCAAGTTCCTGTAGAAGACGGTACACTAACTCTGCTTTCTTTCAGTGTCTCTATTTTGTTTTTTTTCATTGTTGTTTTAGTTTAAAAACAAGTCACTTTAATGTGATGGGAAACCTGTTGCTTTCTGTGTTTTTAAACAGTTCAATTACAACTGAAAGGAAAATAAGTCAGTTAATTTCAGCACTGCTTCTATTTTATATTCTGAAACATACCTACATCAGAGTTATGCTGCAGTGAAATTTAAAAACAAGTGGACCAAAAGTAAACTCTAGTCAATTCAGAAAGCAATAACAATTCTGTTAGTGCAGTCTGGCACACAAGCAAGAATTAATTTAACATAATACCTGCAGCTAAAGTAGTCTGTACTGAACTCCAAACAAAGCTGATAATCAGATGGAAGGTTCTGTATAGACATACCCTGTGCTAATTCAAATATTTTGTAGAATTTGTAAATTAGGAGTGACAAATTTTGAGATATATTTATTAATGAGTTGATACATAGGAAAATTTTTAAAAAGGAAAAAGAAAAAATAAGGTGTTAAGCACGAAGCAGAGTTAGAAGAGCTTTTTTTCTAATCTCTGACATTTGGAAAGACCTGGAACATCTGGCTCCTTACTGGAATATCTGGAAAAGCAGCTGTCTATAGCAGTAAGAAACACATCACTTTGAGGACCTTTTGCTTTCGAAAGGTATTCAGGCCAGATATGACAGTTAAAATAACTTTTTTTTTTTAATGCAACAAAATGTAACACTAGTTCTTTTGGTATGCTACGGGCAACCATGAGGACAGAGATCACAAATGCCTGGCTTACTTATTATACAACTGTGCCATCTCTGCTGTTGGAAATGAAGCACGGATTGAGAATCTATGGTCAGAAAACAGAGGTCAGTTGCTTTGCCTCCCATCTTTGTGCCTAACTGAGGATCTTCAGGCACCCAATTATTACACGTACTGGCAGGAGGAAGAAAGATCCTAACAGGGCTACTGGAGACCTTCCTGAGTGTAGTGGAGAGCTATAGGTGTGAAGTTACCGCTTTTGGAAGTCTGTGAAGATGACAAAATAATCAAGGTAACCTCAAGTACTTTTTCAGTATTCTGCTTTTGACAGTGTGCTAAGATTTGTCTGGCCTATGTTTCTGTTTTCCTCCCAACTGTTTTGTTTGTTTGTTTTTTCGTTTGTTTGTTTTCCAAAGGTGGTAAATGTCTATGTACAGGTTCCTGGAAAACACTAAACAAGTAACACGACTTCCTATCATTTGTGCATTTGTGCCTATACTTAAGTTTTCAGACAGCTTTTCTCTGTAAAATGGAAGGTCAGACAAATTAGAGCTATTGATGATACTTCTGGTTATAAATGTTCTCTCTCTCCCTGCCTTTGCTTTTAAAGTTTGTGTTATTCTAGACAGCAACTGGATGAAATTCATCATCCCTTCAGAGACCTATCCTTTTTCAGAATGTCTTCCCTCTTCAAAAAGTATGATCTCTTTTAAGTCAGGAAACTAGTATGCCTGTATCACTTCTCACATCTTATGTATGATCATGAACTTTTCAATTACTTTTGTGACCTTTATTCTGTGGTGATGTTTTCTCCTTTTCACATGCAGCTGTCCTTACTCTATTTTCACAATCAATTTGAAAGTCAAATAGAAAACAATGTCCTCCGTTCCCCAAGGAAATGAAAATGTCATCTCTGTAGTGAGGTCTCACTCGAGCAGGAAGTAAAAATCACCAGTTGCGACTGGGGAATCTTGAAAGATTCAGAGTTTTAGTCCAGGTGATTTCATAGGACTTTTCTGAATTGTCTGTCTTCATTATAATTCTTTTCTCACCTAGAACAGTTGTATTCCAGGGTAACATCATTGACCTCTTTGAATTATTCCTTATTTATACAGAAGCAAGATAGGTATCAGGCCTGCATAGTGCATATATGTACTGAAAACGATAACATAATTTTTTTCTTGTTAGTTTTAAAACCTTTCTTATAATGAAGCAGAAATGCTGCAAGAAGCACTTCTATTTCTGAACCTGAGTGCCATAGGTTGCTCAGAGCTCTTTGGAAATGAAAGCGAAAATTCTTTCAAAACTGTTTCAAGTGAAGACAAAAATAAAATCCTTAGTAAGGATTTTAGGATTTTTTTTTTCCTCAACAGATTCTCTTCTTAAACTCTTGCCCTTTTAGTTCAGCCTCAACCTGCAAGGGGCTCATCATTTAAATTCTTAATCTTCTCTTTAAATATACAAGGATTGTGCTGAGTTGCATGACCTTCAACATATTTTCCTGTTGCAAAAGATGCAATATTTCCTATCAAGGAGATTAAAATATTGCTATTGCATTGTTTTGGCCTTTTTTTCTCCTTCACCTTTAGCTATGTTTTAATCTGCTAATTCGATTAATTGATGAGACCACAAGTAGACAGGGCAATGTCAGTTATCCTGTGAATCCTTTTATTATTGCTTCTGGCTCTGCTTTGACAAGGAGGAAAAGGGAAAAAAACAACAGAGAAAGTTAAACACATCTTCTGCTAATGCAATGATGAACAACAGTGATATAGCCTCACTGTGGGACTTCTGGCAGGGGACGACAACACTAAGTAACAAAACAGAGAGTGACAGGAACAAACAATGTGAAGAAGATAAGGGAAATGATTCCATAAATCAAAATTAAGTTCATACTTTAATTTCTGTAAGTTGAGATCCCCATGGTAAATATCTGGCAGAGTATTAGCTTTTACTATTCTCTTTTATTAAAAACTCTTAAGGAGAGAGAAATTTACTCTTTTACTTTTTGGGAACTGACTCCAAGCCTTTGCATTTATTAATTTATTTATATTCCAAATCAGATCTTTTGTGACAGTCTTTAACAGGTAGCATAAGCTGCAGCAGAAGAATCTTCTTTTTACAACATTAATATGCAGTGTAGTTAAAAACAGGACAGATTCTTTTAATTTCTGTAGTCTTTAGGATTCTTGCTGCTGTTAAGTGTAAACCAGCAGAACGGCTGCCTGCCTTTGCTGAAAGGAAAAAAAAAAGCTGTCAGTGTCTTTCTGCTCTCTAGCCTCATATTTGTTTAGAATTTGCTCAACTATCACATTCAACAGGAACCTGAATACCAAAACTATTTATACAGGGATTTTCAGTGATCCGTTGAAGAAATATGAATTGTGAAGTTCACCATTTGCTTTATTTGTAGAGCTGCTCCAGTCCAAATAATTTTACAAAGATGTCTTTTCCTCCCTGCCCCAGTCCTTCTGTGAGATGTAATGTATGCTTGCAGAGGTAAACATTTCAATTTCTATCATCCAAGCTCTCTTCTCCCATATTACTATGGGAGACTCATGGCAGGGCCTTGTTAAGACAATTATCTTGGATCTACATAATTTGCTTCTGGGTGCGAGATAAACTAACAAAAGGAGAATTTTACAAAATGTACTTGCACGACTTTTCATATCTCGTCTGAGAGACAAACAACACAGAAATGGTAATCCTTTGAAGACAAATCAATTTCCTCTCACCTGTGTGAATGGCTCCTTAGCTGTAGAAGTAATGCTGCTTCCCAGAATGAAAAGCTCTGTGTTAATGGTGAAGAATACAAGAATTTGGAACAGAGCAGCTGAAGGAATAACATTGGCTCTTTTCTTCTTTTCTTTTTATTCTTCGCAACACACTCTCCTCTGATAATAAGACCAGGAACTGAAGTGACAGCAAGCGGAAGGGAAGGAATGATTATTCCGTCTGTGTCTTCATCAATGACACAGATATTAGGATTGAGTGCACCCTCAGCAAGTTCATGGTTGACACCACGCTGAGTGGTGCACCTGAGGGGTGGGATGCCATCCAGAGGGACCTGGACAAGCTTGAGAAGTGGGCCTATGCAAACCTCATGTGGTTCAACAAGGCCAAGTGCAAGGTCCTGCACCTGGGTTAGGCAACCCCCAGTATCAATACAGGCTGGGGGAATGAAGGGACTGAGAGCAGCCCTGTGGAGAAGGAGTTGAGGGTACTGCTGGATGAAAGATTGGACAGGAGCTGGCAATGTGTGCTAGCAGACGAGAAGGCAAATCAAATTTTGGGCTGCATCAAAAGGAGCATGGCCAACAGGTCCAGCGAGCTGATTCCCTCCCCTACTCTGCTCTGGTGAGACCTCACCTGGAGTATCGCATCCAGCTCTGGAGCCCTCAGTACAGGAAAGACACAGACCTGTTGGAGAGGGCCCAGAGGAGGGCCACCAAGATGATCAGAGGGATGGAACAGGATGAGGACACGTTGAGGGAGTTGGGGTGGTTGAACCTGGAGAAGAGAAGGCTCGAGGGGAGACCTTATTGTGACCTTCCAGTACTTAAAAGGGGCCTATAAGAAAGCTGGGGACAGACTTTTTAGTAGGGCTTGTTGCGACAGGACAAGCGGTAATGGCTTTAAACAAACAGAGGGGAGATTCATCCTAGACATGAAGAAAATTTTTTTTGCAATGAGAGTTGTAAAACACTGGCCCAGGTTGCTCAGAGAGGTGGTAGATGCCTCATCCCTGGAGACATTCAAGGTCAGGCTGGATGGGGCTCTGGGCAACCTGATCTGGTTGAAAATGCCCCTGCTCATTCTAGGGGGCTGGACTAGATGATATTTGAAGGTCCCTTCCAGACCAAACTGTTCTATGATTCTGTGATTCTATGATTTCTCTTTTGCCTGGCACTACCATTTGTGCTACATCCTCTACTCTGTATTAAAACATTTGACAATCAGCTCATTCTATATGTATTTAACTACTTGTTGAATGAGTGAGATAGCAATATTATCAGATTCCCTTTGGTTTGTGCCTTTTATGGCCTATGGGGCTCCCAGAAGTAGCTGATTGGTTTCTCACGTATGTAGAACAATTACAAAAATGCCAGTACTACTAACGCATGTCTTTATGCAGTCCTGACGTTAGCAGGATATCCATCTGTTAGGGCTGTACTAAAAATTATTTGGGAAGTGTCTTAAAGTGAACCTCTCTGCACACTACTTTCCACCATCAGCTTCTTCTTTAAGAATGCTTATTTTGGAGATTTTCAGCTGTGTGATCATTCAAATGAACTCATGTCTTAGGGTGGACTGCCTAGGACTTGGGTCTGCAGAATACATTTCCTGAAACACTCTAAACTTCCTGTTCAGCTCTTGAGAGCTTGCTTTCATTGCTTGCTTTCATTTCATTCTTCATCAGTACGGTGTCAGCAACAGAGTTGCTCTGCCTTCTACACACAAGTTGAAGAGAAAAGTCGTACTAATGAAAATTAAAAAATAAGTGTCTAATTATAGTTAGAAAAGTGTGTGTGTGGTTTTGTTTGTTTGTTTGTTTCTCTGCATCTAAAATGTGTGCAGGGAAAAGTTGTGGTTGTGCCTCAGTAGTTAAGAAAATCAGAATAATTTTCAAACCCAGGTCTCTCGTGAAGTGTAGAATCTGTGGTCCTATGTATGAATGTCACAGTTGGTGCTGCGCTGTTGTCCTGAAAAATTGCAACTGGCCATGCCAACTGAGTAAAGGAGATAGGAGGCAAAGTATAGAGTCACAAGAAGAAATATTTATTCATGCGCATGTGGAGTCCATATATTCATATTGAGGCACCCTGAATGTGGTTTTACACACGGTTCTTGTGCCCTTCAAACATTGAGGTACAACACAGTTAAATTAATCACTGACACTCACATTACTGAATACTGACTGTAGGAAAACTTTGCCGAGCAACTATATTTTTGCAGCATTCTTGCAAGCTTGTCTATCGATCCAGATGTCTCTGGGATCATTCTTTCTGTAGTGACTAATCTACGATGCCAGATAGCGCTGGTAGGGTTTTAATGGCCTGTTACATGGGCTAGAATGCTGGTGTTATCTAAGTCGTCCAGGGGTATCCTTTGTCCCTTATGGACAACTCTAAGCTCTCAAGAAGCAAAGTCCTTATTTCCAGAGACAGGCTGTCTTTTAGTTTGTTTTATTTAAGCATGAACAATATCAAAGTCTCCAGTAAAGTTCCTCTAACCCATTACATGGCAGTATCTGATGTGAACTAATACATATATTAACAAAGTTAATACATATTCAACCTATAAAGAGCGATTGATATAATAGTTAGGGAAGAGAACTTTCATAACACTGCAGAAAATACAGCTCTAATGAAAAAGCAGAAATATACCTGTGTAGATTGATATCTTTTTGCTTGAGGTTTTCCTTCACTTGTCACAGCTACTGCCACTGCATTTGTACTTGCAGGATATTTTTGTGCCTTCCTAAAAAAAAAACCATCTTAAAGTCTACATTCCTCATTTCTGCTTGGATTTGCAACAAAATTAAAGTGATTTACACTGATATTTAATTTATGTGATTGCAAAATTCAAGTACCAATTTGATGGATATTTCTTAAAGAAAACATATCATGAGGTGATTTACCCAAGCAGAAACAGAAAATCTGTTAAAGTACAGGGTACAGTTTGCATCACCTAATACCAAAGACTTGTTTTTACCATAGTTTCTTGAAAAACAAGAGAACAAGGAAGGAAGAAGATTGTAAGACAACAATAAAGATGGCAAATAGATGGATCATGTGAAGAAAAGTCAAAGAGTTAAGAAGGGAACAAATAATTTCTGTGAGAAAACATTAACAGATCTTAATATAAGAGGTTTTATTTTGTTTTATTATCTCTTATGCATTTTCTTTACTCTTTAAGATTTTCAACTGTCTCCATTGTCTAATACAAAATTTAATCTATACTTTAATATCCTTTAAAGCTATTAGCATTATCGTGCTCTTATTTTAAAACCTGTTTCATACCCTTTTGATCTACTAATTGGTGTTTAACCTTCTGATCTCCTTTGTGTTTCCTCTTTATATCACTGTTTTCTCCTAATATGCATTTTTTTCCCTCATGCTCATTCTTTCTTTCATCTTTGAATTGATGTTGTGTCTCCAATTCTTCTTCTTTTTAGTTAAGCTTTGTTATTTTATTTTATTTTCTTCTCTTCCTTCCCTGAAAATGACTTATGACCACAAATGCATCCTTTATTTTCTTTTTCTGTTTCTGAAGTGTATTTTTAAACTTACTTTTTCTTGTCTTCCCCCCTCTGCCCCGCTTCTTATTTTTCTTTTCTTTTGTACCTGGCACATGTACATAGGACTAGATGTTTTTCGTTGTTGTAACTCAGTCAGGTCCAGAGGCATGTGTTATTCTGGTAAAAAAAAATCAAACAGAATAAGAATTATAGGCAATCAAGTGCACTTTCTGGATGAGGAACTTCAGTAATTGAATTATTGCATGGCCAGTAGGTAAAGGGAAGGAATACAAAGTACCTGAGATAGGACTAAGTGGAATCACAGAGTTGGTTAAATTGGATTTGAGGACTTAGCTAGTGAATAAAACCTGAAACACATTGAAAGCTTTCCTTGTGAGCTACCTGAAACAATTAGCATCATGTTTGAATGCTAAGTCTACACTTGCCAAGTGAGACCATGTGTTGAAAAGCATCCTTATAAGAACTATCTTGGATGGCCACCTATAGCAGAAGACAGATCCATGTAAATGAATTGTATATAAATGTAGTGTCTTTTAAAGCTGTTTTTAAAGAACACTCATAAGACAATATGAAGACCAGTTGTATTTTGAAAACAATATGGTCCACTCTTCCTGAAAATACTTGAGACAGTGAAAACACTTTAAAAATACACAAGAAAGGGTTAGAAAGACTTTCAGTCTGATAGTCACAGTCTCAACCTTCATATGGAGCAAGGTATAAGGTCCACTGAATGCAGAACCTAAAGGCATTGCATAAAGGCACAGTAAATTTGCTTGTGAAGTTCTGGGATCATTCTGTGGGCTCTTATTTTATGTTCTATTCTGGGAAATGTATGTAGATGTCTTTGCTGAATGTCATTTATTAGAATCATGCATATGCATAGAAAACATATTCTGGCATGACTTGAGACAGCTAAGGGATGAAAAGTAGAGGGCTCATGGTACTGATCTTCAAGCGATCAGGTAGTTGGTTTTATGCTGAAATGATGTGACATTTACAGATACTTACAGACAACCAGATTCAGGTGAAGAGTGTTTTCTGAGGTTGTTTCATCTGCACAGATTTTACGTATAATGGCCTAGATTCTGCAACTTCACAAATGTAAAAGATGCTGTCATTGATGTAATTAGGATAAAGGCCATTAAAGTGCTATTCGGCCAGACTGGAAGGTGTGATAACAAGTGTTTAAACTGCTGTGCTCTTTACAACACAGTGAATGGAAAATATGTGACATATAGCTTTTCTAGATTTCAAGGCTATATTTGTCACAGTGACACTATTAATTTAGGTGCGTTGTCAAAAATTTGAAAGGACACACAACAATGTTATGATATATATACAGCTATTGAAAGCAGCAGTCTTCCAAACAACTAGAATGAAGCAATCAGTTTAAATTAATTGTCTAACATGTAATTGAATTAAATGGGAAGATTTCTTTTTAAGGAAATAAAAGAGAAGCTCAAGGCAGTTATGACTTTAAAGGATGATGAAATAGTCAAAGTTGAAAAGCAGCAGTATATTGCTTACATATCAAGTCCAGCTAGAGGTAATCTCAACAGAATCACAGTGGGAGTAACATATAATTTATAATGCACAAACATTGAAGCTTGAAAGGTCCTTTTAAAATTTATTTAAAATTGTTAAATACTTCACAGCATTTGGAGAATATTCATTCTCCACATCTGCAGGTAATCTGTCTCAAGAGAAGCTTTAAAATGGTTAGGATATTTGCCTGGTAAAAGCTCTTTGTAAACAATGTTGGTTTGCTGTCATCTTCTAGCTGGCTACAACTATTTTAAGTATTTAAACTTGTGGTATAAACAAATGGGTTGCAAAACAGAGCGTTTAGCCAAAGAGTTTGCCCTTCAGACAACTTACCAGTGTGATTACATTTTTAATACTTCATGTGTTCAAAGGAAGGACAGATGGTTCAGTGCAGGGTTCCCTAGCCTATGGCTGGCTGCCCTCAAGATTGTGCTGGTTTGACTAAAAGCGAGTTGGTTTTCTTCATGCAGTTAAAAACTTTTCTTCTTTTCGTAGCTAGCATGGTCATTGTTTGGTTTTGGTTTGAGAACAAGAAGATAAAACCCAAGGACAGAGTTAATGCTTTTCTTCAAGTAACTTTCCAGTGTCTTTGGGCTGGAACAAAGAGACTGTAAGAGCTTACTGTTGTTTTAGTTGTTGTCTGGGAGCCAAGGTCTCTGGGCGCTCTGTCTACAGGTGTGAGGCAGCTAGGAAGGGGGGCACAGGTGGGGCAGACCTTGACTGACATCCAAACTGAACAATAAGAATATTCCATGCTATCGGCATCATGTTTCACATTTAAAGACAGTCAGATTTTACAGCTAGGAGGACGGACATGGAATCAGAGACCCATTTTGGTTTCTGCTCTGTTTTGGTGGAGTTCTATTTGGGAGTTCTTTTAGTTCAGCCTTTTGCTATCCTGCTGTTTTGCAGTGGCGTCTGGACCTTTCTGCCTTTTTCCCTCTTCCCACAGGATCAGCTGTTCAGGACCAGGGTGCTCTCTTCCCAAGACTGGCTGCTTGGTGCAGACACAGTTTGTGAGGAATTGCATTGAGTATCTTTTATTTTATATTCTATTTTTAATTTTTATGCATATTATTAGTAGCAGTGGTATAATTAGTATTATTTTGTTACTTTATTAAACTACGTTTATCTCAGCCCACAGGTTTCTCACTTCCCTTTTGATTCTCTCCCTTATTTAGGGGTGGCAGGGTGGGGAGTGAGTGAAGCAGTGATCGTGGTTTTGAATTGTGAGCTTGGATTGAGCCAAGACACTACATGTGAGTTCATGTTTTACTGCAGCAATGTCAGGCAGCAGCACCTTTCTGCACCAGCCAATACAGTCTACAGTCTATTTAATAGCTTTCACCTATGTGAATCTTTCACAGTCTTTCACACCTCTGTGTGTGAGTGTGGTATGGGCCAGTCCCAATTGTCTCAGTTTCTGGTCTTTCTAATAGGGATAATCCTTCAAAAGGCATTGGGAGTTGAGATTTGTTAATGACTGTGAAGTTATGAAGACATGGAAATAAAAGATTGTACTGGATTGAACTGGTTAATTACCTTTTTGAAAGAAAGTTGCAAATGCAAAATTAATAGTTCCACATTTAGTTGGAATCACAGAAAGGCAGGGCTGAAAAGGGCCACAGGAGATTATTTGGGATAGCTAGGCCATTCATATACGTAATATTTTCCATTAGTTTATTGACTTCATACAGAACTAATTTGCAGAATATAAGGCTGTCATACACTTTAGGATCTCTGGCAAAAATAGTAGGCATTGTGTCTACATTGCATAAATATAATGTCCAGGACATACTCTACACTTTCCACTGGAATTTCCTGATGCGAAATGTGGGAATGCCTAACAGAGAAAGATCAGCAAATGCTGGCAATGCTAGAGGAGTAGAAATTGGGTAAGAACAAGAACTTCTTGGTGTGATGAAAAGAACCTTAAATCATTCAGAGCTAATTTAGAGACCAAGCCACTACAGAATGATCCCATGGCTGACATACCCATTAGCCTATACTGACAAATGAAAGGAGTCAGTTCAGCAATAGAAAGCCAGTATACAATACCGCCTGTAATCTTCCAATTTTCCAATTACCTCCTCCCAAAGAAGGAGAGATTAAAATAGATGTAAAAGGTAAGAACACTGTAAAGTCTGTTCAGTGAGAAGTGCAAGAGCTTGCTTTTGCCTTCTTACTCCTGAAATACACATTCACACATAAGAAAATCAGACAATAGTTATTGTCTGTTCTTGTAGAACCTCTTTTTTTTTTTTTTTTTTGGTGTGTGTGTATTGTTGGGGTATTCAATTTAATGATGACATGGATACAGGAGAGAAGCAGATATATCAACATAAGCCTGGGGCAGACAGACATGAAGTAAGCATTAAGCACAGGTCTCCAAAGGTGAAAAGCTAATGAATTAAAAACTACTGCTCTTCCTGTCTTCCTGGTCTGACCGTTAATTGCAGAGATTTATTCATGACCTGTACTTCAAGTGGGCAGAAGGAAAGTGAGTTGGTAAAGTAGGTGACAACAGTTAAAAATTACACTAAAAATAACCAAATTCTTTTACAATATAACATTTTCAAGTGCCTTGGGACATCATGTTACACGAAAAGTGCTGTGCTAATTGAAATTGCTATCTCCTTTCATAATAAATGACTTTATGAGTCCCTTTCCTCCCAGCTGCTAGAAAGTGGAGGAAAAATAAGACAGAAGCCTCCCACTTCTTGCAATCCAAAACCAGGGAAAGACAGCAAGATAACTCTCTTGGAATACTGTGGGGCAACACGAAATTTTGAGGAAGTTACAGGCTGCAGGCACACACATGATCTAGATTAGTTAGATTCTTTTTGATAGGTAAGAATTCAAATACTAAGAGTGGCTAAGTAGAGCTGTAAGGATAGAGCCCCCTAGGGCATATTATGGGATAGTCTTGTAATTTTCAAGGTGTTGTCTTTCTGGGGTTGTGTATGGTTGATGTTACTTAACAAAAGATCTTCTGTTATAGGTGCTGGAAAAGATAAATAATATCAAAAAGACATATGCCTTCATTTGTAATCAGAGATGGCATTGGGATAGAGACCTTTCCCATAGTTGTGTTACAAATGTGTTATTGGGTTGAGAAACAGATGAGAGGAAGTTACATCATGGATGTATGCCCAGGATGGACAGTTTATTACAAAACTTACTTTAGTTCAAAGACCAGACAAGGAGGTTGTTGGCATGTATTTATTTTTATAAGAACACATGCAGCTAATTTATTCATGTTATCTTCAGCAGCTTTTTTTTGGTCTTCTTTCGTCTAAACCACTAAAACTGATCAAATGTTAAGAAATTTCTAAAGCTTTCCAATTCAAATATTGTGGTCAGAACTTGTTTTCTTGAAGAAAGGATCATATGTCTAAATGACTCTCTTCAGATAGCATATAAAAACATTCAGTTTTTAAGCTAAACCAAACATATATAAGATACATTGAAGACAGAGTGAAGGAGGAGTGAGCTGAATCTCTCAGAAGGCTTTATTTTACTCAAAAAACAGGAACTGCATTGGGAAACCACTATATTTATGGAGTAGTCTTTTAATATGTACTAGTTTATTTCCTGTGGTGATAGATCTCATATACTCATATACTCAGGCACTCTGAGTTCTGGGCCAAATTACTCATACCTTTTTCAGTACTAAACAAAGTTTATTGCTTCTTCTAGGCAAGGAAAAAGCTGGTAACATATCAGTGTCAGATGTCTGACACCACTTGAACCTTGCAGAATGTACTACAAAGCCTTTCCTTGTACCGTTTGAACTACTGTTTGAACTGTTAACTGTGTTAGGATTTCTGCAAACATTATAAACTCTGTCAGCCATGATAATTTTGGTAATAATTTATTTTTGAAAGTCAGGTGAAAGGGAGACCACAGGCACTGTTGCAATTGGCCCAATGATGAAGAATCTGAATTTTCTTTTCAAAATGTACTGACTGAACACTGAATACAAAGAGATAAATGTTACGGCTAAATATTCAGTATTTTAAATCACTCAGGTTCTTTAACAATATTACATGGCTTACACACCTAAACAGTAGGCTATTAGCCTGCTAAATAAGCTGTTATATTTTCTGGGCATCAGTGAATGTAGCAATGCCATTTAAATACTGTATTGTGTTCAAGAACCTTATTTAGAAAAAAGATGCTCTTGTACAGTAAATCTGGGGATTTATTTTTCATATTTTGTAGATGGGATTTGTGATAATAATAATAGCAAACCTGTCTGTTCATAATGAGCTATTGAAACAGAAAGTAGAGAATTTTTGTACGAAGAAACTGCATCAGGTATAAGAAAAAGCTAGCTGCAGATCATTGTAGCTCTCAGTTAGCCATTGTTTGCTCAGCACCCAAGATGATTTTATGGAGGTTTTGGGGTTTTTGAGATTTGGTACATATAGCTATAAATAACTCCTGGAGAAATGGAATGAAAGTTTTGCAATGGAAGCGTAAACTGGTTTGTAGACACTGATTTGTTTAACCAGAACAGTGCATAATTTTATATGACAAGTTCTTGTGAATGGTCAGTATTTGCTGTACTTCAGAAGTTTATTGCTGTTCTTTACATATATTTGGCATCAGTTTCCTCCAGATTAGCTTCAGCATGTTGCCTATCATATTGACTATTACTGTCTTCCTAGTATTTTCCAGATCCGTTGTCATCTCTTGTCTATGCATTGTGTTACCTTTCTGCTTGTAAAGTACTAGTATAAGAGGATTCTGCCTCAGGATTAGGGTGCTGACATGATACGGTATTACAAGTATTTAAATAGTAATAACAACAGTAAATTACAATGGATAAAATTTCATCTTACAGATAAAGAAGAAAGATTTTCCATAACATAGGGTCATAGGATCCTAGGAATCAGGTTGGAAGGGTCCTCAGGATCTTATCTATTCCAGCCTCCTGTTCAAAACAGGGTTGGGAGACATACTGGGCCTGGCTTTTCAAGGATTATTTTACATACAGCCATGGTGCTATCCGTTTTAGCTTCATGTCACAAGAAAAATACCAACTGGATAGACCTTTTTTTTTTTTTTCCTGGAGTAATGGAAATTACAACGTAGGTGCACAGCCATATGTGCAGGGGCTGCAGGTCTGAATCTGGCAGGTTTTGTGTGTGTATGTGTTTGTGTGTGTGAAAGTGCCAGTGCAGCTTCCTAAAGAAATAGATAAGGGAGTTCATTCTGCTTGCTCTGTGTCTGTTATTGGATCACTCTCAAGAGTGATCTTGAGATATCACTCTATGAAGAGTAATAGGATACTGTCTTCATAGTTACACTTTCATCCTTCCTTGGGAATAACAAAGTTAACATGCACGAGTTCTCTGGTGCTGAATAGCTTTCCTGAGCTTTCTGTTTGTAGTATGCCTCTGACACAGCAGATCTTCAAGTATATCACAGTTTTTGTAAAGAAATATACTGTAGCTTCTAACTTTAGGAAACTTTCAGAAACTTCAAATCTTCAAGCAGCTAGCCATTTTAATAGACCAAAATGCTTTGAGCATCTGGGGAAAAAAATTGCTGATCTTCTTAGAAATTGTTTATAATTATTAAAAAACTGGGATGGATTCAAATGCTGGATTTTCTGTTCAAGTCAATAATTCTCCAGTGTGATAGAATGAACAAGCAGTTGGGTGATATGTGCTATTCTCAAATTTAGAGGAGTGCAAGCAGTACTAATTCTACTTTTTTTACATAATTGCTATGTTTTCAAAATGGCATTTTAAAAACATTTATGCTATAGTTTATTGAAATTTCCAAACTACCACATTTTCAAAATATGAGAACAATTCATTAAGAACTTCATACTTTCCAACTACTCTTAAACTGAAAACAACCTGCTACTTTTTGATGTTGTTTTTCTGAAATGCATTGTATCACGTGCACACATGTACATGTGTACACACACACTCTTTCTTCTCATCCATGTTTCAGTGTTGTAACTGTTTTGTGCCTTCAGTCCCACATGTGACCTTTATCGTTTGACAGCAATTTAAGTTCATCAAGAGCCTTTGGTGACTTGAACTGTCAGAAAACAAGAGTGATTGATAAATTTCTTGGCCTCACCTTCTGAGGGAAAAATCCACTTCCCAAATCCCTTTCCAAACATAAGACTTTCTAAGCTGTCAAAAGCTTACTAGGAAAACAGATCAAAAAGAGTGAGAAGTAAAAGAGCATGTACTGAACACTTCTTTAGATGAAAAGAATGCAGGTTTGTATGAGTTAATTTGCAGCCTGTTATTTGAGAAACCCCTGAACAATGTGCCATATGGTTGCATTTAGGCAATTAATGAGTTATTTCAAGGTACTGTTTGACAGTCTGTAAAAGACCTAATAAGCACACTAACAAATACTGAATCTCACAATTGTGACTGACTGTTCTGTAGAATGGTCAACTGTATGGAAAAATATGTATTTCCCAAAACTTAGAGGCTTTAGATCAGAATTAAAAATTATCTCACTCCCAAGCCACAGTCAAACCCCTAAGCACCCTTAGAGCTGAGTAGAGTACAACTCATCTAGGCTGTGTTTGATGTGATTGGTTTTTGCTCAGTAAGCTTGCTTTTTATTCCTACAACTAAGTAGCTGAAACTGCAGAAGCACCATTTCCTGGACAGCATTTAAAAATTAGCCTCTGTGCCTGTCCCTCTGTGTGCCTCCTATATCATATCTGTATTTGCTTTTACCCCATACTTGTTCTCCTTCACATTCTGATTCATCATACTCCAAGCCTACAGAAAGGGTTCTGCTTCAGGCTGAGTTCAGCATAAGAGCTGCGTAGGGAAATCAGATTAAAAAGTTTTGAAACTTATTTTTAAAGCTCTGGGACTTTTTAAAGAGCACTTTTATTAGAAATATTGTATTTGCAAGTCTGTTTATGCCTTATGCAAAATAGTTATTTGTTCTCTAGAAGAAAAATGTGGACATTTTTCTATGATGCTCAGGACAATTAACTGTGAAAGGTGGGAAAGCCTATATCCTTAGGGGTAGATGCTTAAAAGTGTGTACCTATGAGAGTATTAAAAAAGACAATCCCAAACCACACAAAAGCTTCATTACAAAAATCACCTCTATCTTGTAGTTGTGAGGTAGGCTGCAGTGAACACTGTGAAACATATACACCTGTATGCACACACATAGAGACATCAAATCATTCATCAGTAATTACTGGACATCCTGCTTTGCTGTTTGCTGTTTACTGTAATTTAATGCATAGACCAATACTGAAATAATAGGTAAGAAGTTGATGGCAAGCATTGAATTTTGGAACTAAACTTGTCTGGTTTACACAGAATCACAGAATGTTAGGGATTGGAGGGGACCTCGAAAGATCATCTAGTCCAACCTCCCTGCCAGAGCAGGAACACCTAGATATGGTTACACAGGAAGGCATCCAGGCAGGTTCTGAATGTCTCCAGAGAAGGAGACTCCACAACCCTCCTGGGAAGCCTGTTTCAGTTCTCTGTCACCCTCATCATGAAGAAGTTTCTTCTCAAATTTAAATGAAACCTCCTGTGTTCCAGTTTATACCCATTGCCCCTTGTCTTATCATTGATTGTCACCAAGAAGAGCCTGGCTCCATCCTCGTGACACTCACCCTTTATATATTTATAAACATTGATGAGGTCACCCCTCAGTCTCCTCTTCTCCAAGCTAAAGAGACCCAGCTCCCTCAGCCTTTCCTCATAAGGGAGATGCTCCACTCCCTTAATCATCTTTGTGGCTCTGTGCTGGACTCAAGCTACACATTTGACCTTAATAGAAGGAGGATAAGACCCCATGAAAATTTCCTATCATTTAAATTATAAGAGTTCAAATAATACTACTACTGTTCAAGATATAAGTAGACATAGCAGTTTCCCACAATGCATTCCTTTACCGCATCGAGTGAATTTGAATAGTTTTTTGTGCCTTTCAGTGCAGATTACACAGACTCAATGTGTAGAAGCAAGCATGTCTGTATGCAAATAAAACTTCTTCTCATGAAAGACTTTCCTTATCTCCTTAAGAAAGCACTTCAGTAAAAGAAATTTTGTAAGACAATATCACAGAATCACAGAGTTTATATTGTAAAATCCTTCCTAGTCACTGCCCTTAGTGACTATGTCTGTGATGTTTTTGGACGTGAATGATCCTTACAAAGATTATAATTACGATGCTGTAAGAACAAAGGTAAACTACAAAAATTGATTTTCTGAGTACCACTGCAATTACATTTTAATTATAGGCTTCAGAACTTACTGTAACATTTGGTCATGAAGGAATTAAATTTGCTTTCAAGTACTTCTATTTGGCTTGAAGGGTCAAAAAGACATAACTTTTGTTTAATGTGTTATTATAATACACAACAGTGAATAAAAGTTGTATTTTAAGCTGCGGCATGGAAGAGACAAGACTTTGATTTCAATGCAAAGGCCTGGAAATCAGGAAACTAAACCTTTTTATAAGCCAACACATGCCTTTTAGGCTGGATATCTTAGGCTAGATCAGTGGGGAACAGACAGCATCTTTGAAAATCAGAGGTTACACTGCTTGTAGAGACCTAGGAATTGCTATTGCATATCAGGTGAGTTCTTCAAATAGTGTAGTTTCCTATGTCTCACAGCAACTAATGCCAAATACTTTAGCAGAAGTGTATCTACAAGGAAAGTTATGCCTGAAGGATGAAGGCTGACCTTTCCACATTTTTATGCTTACAAGGAAGAGGACATTTCTTCTTATTAATTTAATGTCCATATTTTTCCATGCGTCAGCTGATTTCTTGGGAGTGAAGAAATGTTAAATAGACTTTTCTACAGCTGCAGTTCCTGATTACTGGAGGCCGACCTGTATGTCTGCGTTCTGCCCTTACTCCTTACCTGGCACACAGATCAAGGAAACTGCAGTAGAAAGGACATTTATGCTCAAAAAAAATATGACCTTTAAGATGGGACACTAGCCTGAGTTTTAGAAGTCGTCTCAGTACCTTATATGAGACAAGGTACCTTGGAGACCTTGGATCAGTTGTTTAGCTTCTCTGGGCCTCAGTATGTAATTTCTAAACTGAGGATAATGGCATTGCCATTGAATCTTTGGAAGGATATTATGAAAGTTAGAAAACTAAAGATTGAAGAATGCAAGGAATTTGCACAGTCACAGTTACTGCATGACCCGTGACCTAAGTGACACAGATGAATGCATATTTTAGCATGATATTCAGTTATTTTATAAGACCACAGCATTTTTGTTTGAAGTAAATAATTATTAAGCAAATGTATATTCTGATGACTCAACATCTCATACATTTTCCTTGTCTGTAACAGTTCTACAGCAGGCATACGTTAAGTCCTTCAGAGCTAAATTTGGTTTTATGCTGTTTTACATGTTCTTGAGCATGGATGCATGTT
This sequence comes from Caloenas nicobarica, assembly GCF_036013445.1. NCBI lineage: Eukaryota > Metazoa > Chordata > Aves > Columbiformes > Columbidae > Caloenas > Caloenas nicobarica. The sequence goes on along the minus strand of NC_088284.1, from coordinate 40,963,096 downwards.
TCAGATTTTAAAGGACAGATCCTGCTGTAGATGAAAACATGAGAGACTGATGACTTTCTGACTATACAAGACATCCTTGTACAACTGTTATTCATGAAACTACAATAGTAATAGGAAATTTTAGGAGAAAGAGTTCAGTAAAAAAGGGTACAAATGTTGCATGACTACTTGTTCCTGTAAGATCTGTTTTGGCAAGTGGAAAGGGATATCAGTTTTTCCTCCAGTCAGACTCCTTTTCAGTCCACTGTGAGCAGTTTTCTCCAATATGCAGTCATTCAGATACCGAGTCATTGATGACCCATTAGACTCCAACCAACCCAACAGCTATAAACACTCTTCTGTATGAGGAATTGGGTTGAGCCTTTAATCTTCCCTGTGAAAAGGACACCAAAGGAAAGTTAGCACTCAGTGAAAAAAGGGAAACTCATATGTAGAGTTATTTCATAGATATGGAATATATATAATGATATGTAAACTATATATTAAAAACTATATCTAAAACTATATATAATTTATATATACAGTTACGTCAGATGACACACTGTGAGGGTTTTGGAGAGTGGAAGAAGGGATAAAATCAATGAGATCAAGAACTTTTGGATTTCTAGTTAAGCAGGGTAAATGTACATGAAATATAGGACAAACGGAAGATAAAAAGCACATATTCCACTTCACATCACTATGTATTATTCTATTCTGCTGAACAAATTGGAGATTTATGACATGACACATACTAATGTCTGTCCATAGTATGTCTTTTGTCCAAATGCTCCTTTGTTAATTGTGGACTACAAAAAAAAATCATTAACTGTATTTAATTAATTTCTAAAAACTGAATAGAAATTTGTCTGAATTACTATCCTACTGTTACATACAAGACCTGTTGTGAAACAAGAAATTCTTCACTGCTCCTTTTTTTTGGTAGAGCAAGATCATATACTAGGAATAGCATGTGAGTTATAGGAACATCTGTGTTTTTTTGGATAAGTATGCTTAATTTATCATTTTTTCACTGTCATTCGACCAATTCGGTTGCCAATACTACAGAAGCAAAATCTGATCATTATACTAAGAGAGGCCAACAGGAAAACACCAGTTAAATACTTCAAGGAGTTAAGGGGTGCTCCTCTGAGAAGGAAGAGGAACTGGCCAACAGCCCAGCTGAAGTTCCTCTACACCAATATACAGCAAGGGCAACAAACAGGAGGATTTGGAAGCCACCATGCTGCTAGAAGGCCACGACCTAGTGGCCATTACAGAAACTTGTTGGGACACATCCCATGACTGGAGTGTGGCTGTCAATGACTACATGTGGTTCAGAAGGGACAGGTAAGGAAGGAAGGGTAGAGGGGTTGCACTCTACATCAAGAGATGGATAGCATGAGAAGAGCTGTCTCTGAAGAACAGCCATGAGCAGGATGAAAGATTACGAGTAAGAATCAAAGATCAAGGCAGCAAAGGAAATCTTGTGGTGGTGTCTACTACAGAACGCCCAATCAGGGGGAGACTATTGATGAAGCCTTCTTAGTCCAGATACAAGAGGCATTCTGCCCACAGGCCATTGTCCTGTTGGGGGACTTCAACCACTCCAACATCTGCTGGAAAAGTAGCATGGCAAACTGTAGGCAACCCAAGAGACTCATGGAGTGCATTAAGGATAACTTCCTAAGCCAGGTAATAGACAGCCCTACCAGGGAGGATGTGATACTGGACCTGACGGCCACCAATGCAAGTGAGCCAATTGGTGACATCAAGATCAGAGGCAGCCTGGATTGCAGTGGTCATGCACTCATGGAATTTGCAGTCCTGAGGGATGAGGGACAGGCAAAGACTAAAGTCAGGACCCTGAATTTTAGGAAAGCCCAATTCCAGATCTTCAAGGAGTTAGTCAACAGGACCCCCTGGGAAACTGCCCCCAGGGACAAGGGAGCAGAACAGAGCCAGCAGATGTTTAAGGACGCTTTCCATTGAGCACAAGAGCTCTCGATCCCCAGGTGTAAGAAATCAGGTAAGGAGGGCAAGACACCAGCATGGCTGAGTCAATACCTGCTGGTCAAACTAAAGGGCAAGAAGAAAATGCACAGGCACAGGCAATGGAAGCAGAGACAGGTAGCGTGGGAAGAGTAGAAGGACACTGCCCAATTGTGCAGAGATGGGGTCAGGAAGGCCAAGGTGCAGCTGCAGCTGACCTTGGCAAGGGATGCAAAGAATAAGAGGAAGGGCTTCTACAGGTATGTCAACCAGAAGAGGAAGGTCAAAGAAAGTGCACTGCCCCCAATGAGCAAGACTAGTAAACTGGTAGCAATGAACAAGGAGAAGGCTGAGGCACTCAACAACTTTTTTGCCTCAGTCTTCATGGGCAAGCTCTCTTCCCACACTTCTTGAGGGGATGAACTGCACGGCAGTGGATGAACTGGGAGGGGCAACCTGATCTAGTTGAAGGTGTTCCTGCTCATTCTGGAGGGTGTGACTAGATGACCTTTGAAGGTCCCTTCTAATCCAAACTACTCTATGATTCTTATTCTAGCAATTTAGCAAGACACGGCAGACTGCACTGACCAGGCACAGGTCAGGCAAGCATACTGACCAGCACACTATTCACACATTTTTATTCCTTTATCCCTCTTTTCCTACTCTTGACCCTCCTCAAATCAGCTAAACACCTCCCTTGTCCCATGTTTGATGTGATCTGCAACAGCTTTCCCACTGCATCCCATAATGTGTCCCACCTTTAGGCAGCAAGTCTTGTTAGTTTGAAAGGTGATCCAGAGAGCTGTTTTCAGTCACTCATGGTGATGGGTTTCACATGTGAACAACAGGGCTGAGACTCTGCTGGGATAGCCCTGGGAGGCAACTGGACAAGGTGGTGGTTCTTTTGGAGTTCTTGATTGGTTTTCCCACCTGCTATCCTGTTCTCCTCCAGGCTTGTGTAGATGGACATTTGATGGGATGATGACTCCTGTGACGGGCCTGGGAGTAACCCAGCAGGGTCTTATTTGGGCTCCCTCACTGTGTCTGTGGGTGCGCAGAGCAGCTTTCGTTGCATACCTTAACAGACAGGACCTCTGGACTCTTTAGTCAAGGACATGGAAAGTGGTGCTTCCCTTCTGTTATGCTAAGTGCAAAATCAAAAGGGATACTAATAGTATTCCCATGTTCAACAGAATATCAGCGTTTGCACTGATAAAACCAGAGGCTGAAATAAATTGAGGGGGGGAAGGAGTGGAATCTTAAAAGCAGATGTTATGATCTTACTCAAAATGTTCTTAGGTTATTTGATGCTAACTTAGAAGAACATAGAGTAAGATGTATCCCATAAACAGCTAAAATAGAATTAAACATTGAAAAAAGCTTCTAAGTTATTCCAGCATATATGTGTGCAATTACTCTCTGGAACATAAGACTTTTCCAGGTATTTGGGCATAAATGTTGAAGATAGGAAAAAAAGAAAGGCTAAATGGACAGAATATAGAACTTAAACAACAGAGACACATATATTGAGCAGTGCACATTAAGTGTACTCATCAGATCAGCTACATCAACCTTACAGAGACATTTTATGCTGGCTAATGTCCTGTTGAAAGTACTAAACAAGAACAGCGAGTTTTGAAGCAATCCTTTCGATCCAGTTTTGAGGATATTGCTGTTTTATCAGCTGAATGACAAGTGCATACCTGTCTCTTGTAGGAGTCAAATGCACAAGTGGTACAAATCCAAAACACATTCAAAGCAAAAACTTGGTTTATTTTGATGTATCTTGTAACTAATTAATGGGTATATTTGAAAGACTGATGCGCTTTGACTAATTTTTTTTTTTTTTGTTAAATGAAGAAAGACATGGAAAAGAATGATATTTGGAAGACAATTTATTGGATTGTGTCATTTCTGAATCAGCCATTTTAAAAAATTGTGACCACTGTGACTGATACTGCAAATATTTTGAACAAAATTTCTATTTCATAACTGCAGATATTTTATTTGCTAAAGCTATGAAACTAAAGCTATTTTCCAAATACTGTACATGTTGGTTCCAGTAAAAAGGAAATAAGAATAAGTCTTTCAGAATTTTATCTATGGCACAGCTTTTTTGATGTGGAGTTTGATAGCTTTCTCTGTAAGCAAAACTAGACTTTATTGGTACCTGGAGGAAAAAGAAAAAAAAAATCAGGTTAGATCCTCAGCTTGTAAACATGTTGTGGGAGAAGAGAACCATGGCTGGTTTCGTTACATATATATTGAACAACAACCCAAACTTCTGTTTTTCTATAAGTAGTTGTCTTCATATGCAGGGTGGCTTAGTTTTACCAGCATGGTAAAACTCTTGTTTTTCCTGACCATGTTTCATAAACCAAAGGGACACCAGCCATTCCACACAAAAAAGGAGAGTATGATCAACAGGAAATCTAAGCATCACATTGAGAGGCATAAACCAAGCAGAACAGAGTGACTTGGCTGATTGGAAATAACATATCCTGAGGAAGAGACAACAAAAATATGAAAGCAGAAGTTGTTTGGCTACAGGGTCAACACAGAGGTTATCTAGGAAGATATGGATTTATAGGTGTGATTTAAACCTGAATTTCAGATAAAAGTCATGGAAATTTACTTTGATTACTGTGTATCATAGACCTTGAATATCATACTTTTCCAATGAGACTGCTTACAACCTAGCTTCTCCGAAAACAAAAAAAACCCTCCATGTAACACCAAAGATGAGAAAAACAACAGTTTAACAACAGAAGACAGAAAATCTACCATTTACCATCACTTAATTACACTGTTTAAACAAATGATTGTGCTCTAATTCCAATTCATATTTGTCTGTCTTTGTTCTATCCCTGGGATTTCTATTATGATTTTCAGTGTTAGGTCAAGCAGCTTACCTTAAACTAGCTCTTGCTGACCCATATTACTTTTCTGTGTTTGGTTGAACTGAAGTTGCAAATTCGTTGCTGGGTCATGGACAGTTACACTAGAATTTTATCCATTTCACAGGTGATAAGAATGGGAGAGGTATAGCACAGCTCTAGTTGGCATAAATGCCTTAAACAAGTGATGGTGTATGTACACACATACATTTTTTACAGCAGAATGGCTTGTCATCTCTGCATTAGAATGACAGTTAAAGGTATTGGTTATCTGATTGTAAGTAAATAGTATGTTCTGCCCAGTACTAAGAAACAGAAGAAGCAATTGATACATCAATTACAGAGCTGAGAACACAACCACATGTGTTGTAGATATTTCAAATTTCCTACATAGAAAAATCTCAGTCCTCCAATAGGTGTGACTATTTAGCACGTGCAAGAATGAAATGCGAATGTTTTGCTGTTCTAATACAGTGGTTCAGGGGACTGAGAGAGCTATATGGTATCATGGCAATTTTCATAGGATAAGTCACTAAGAGCAGGATGCAAATTTCTATCTTTATTAACCAAAGTTATCTTGGGCCAATCCCTTTAATTTCTTCAAATTGTTAATCTATAAACTTGGTTCAGGAAGATTAAGTGGCTCAAAAGGTCCCTATGAATCAACTTAATTCCAAAACAGAACTTATTTTGTTAAATATCAAAGTCTGTCTACCATTTGTGCAACTGCAAGTACTATAATTGTTCCAATACCACTTATTCTATCTGGCCACTTTAGTCTGAATGTATGCTGCCAACATCTCTACTGAAAACAATTTAACTGTTGGATGGATTTGTTGACTTTCTGTGATGTGGATTTATTCAGACATATGCTAAGAACATTGCTTAATATTGATACTGTTCTGTTACTGAGAGTTTCTAAAAATGGGAGCTGCCTTATGCACTTACAGATGTAGCCACTGGATTTATGTTGCCTAGGCAACTAAATGCAATAGTTGTGCAGAGCTTTACCTTTTAGGGATGGGATTCTCTGATGTAATTTTATGTACCTAAACTTTTACTTTTAACTTACTGGTCATAAATTCAGAATTCGTGAGCAATTCTCACTAAGCTGCAAGTCTTTTATTGCATTTCATTTATCTTTAACTGCAATGTGCAGGTACTATCCGCAAGTCACTGTCTTCAAGCATTCTGACCCGCCTCTTATCCTTACAGTTCTTATTTCTAGGCCAGAAGTCTCATAGGAAAATGAAAAGTGACAAAAAGTTCAATGATGTGAAGACACATCTTCATTTAAGTGCAGTAGTGCTTACTAAACAAAACTTGTGAATCCACAGTACATTTGACATCTTCTTGAAGGCTACAGAGATACAGTCGTCGAGATCAGCTGATCGGGACCAGCTCGGCCGGAGCCGTCAGAGCGATCTCGAGGTAAGGAGAAGCGTGGGGGTGGGTTTCGGTTTCGGGACCCGGCATCCCCCCGCAGCCCTTGCGAGAGTGGCTGACGTGGCGTGGGCGTTACCACGGGGACGGCGATCACACCCCCGCCCCTCGCCTTGAAAAAGCTTCAAGGAGGGCAGTGACACGTCGCTGCCCACCAGGCGCTGGGAGAGGCAACCAGCTGTGACGCGGGTGAGTATCACCCACACTGTGCTGCAGCGGCAGGTGGGGTAGCTCGTGCAGTAGGGCGCAGAGACTATCACTCCTCGCTTGTTAGACCCTCTTACCTACTGCCAGTGTCCCTGACTGTTGCCGACCATGGTCTCCTCCAGGAGGAGAGCTTGCCTAAAGAAGACTGTGTCGACTCAGACGGAGCTACTGCCTCGAACCGTGGCTGTCCAGGTGTCCGGCTGCAGGGAGTGCCAGAGCCTGCTGCTGCCGGGGGAGGGAGGCAGCATTCAGCCTGCGTGAGGTGTGAGCAGGTGCAAGATCTGCTCGTCATGGTTGCAAAACTTAAGGAGGAGATTGAGACACTGAGGTCCATCAGGGAGTGTGAAAGGGAGATTGACTGGTGGAGTAACTCCCTGGCGTGCCAGGCAGAAAGGCCCCAAGGGGGAACACCCCAAAAGGTGATGGACCCCCTGCCCTGTCGGGCAGAGAAGGAAGATCTGAGAGAGCCCCTGCCCTGTCACTGTCGGGCAGAAGTAGGGGGCCAAACAGCTGAGGAGGGTTGGAAGCAAGTTCCAGTTAGGCGTCACGGGCAGCACCCCTCCCTACCTACTTTGCTTCCCCGGGTGCCCCTCCGTAATAGGTTTGAGGCCCTGGATATTGAAGAAGGTGTAGGTGGGGATGTGGTGCAAGGGCCGCCTACGAGGTCACATAGGAAGAGGCAATCGACTCCACGCCTCAAGACTGCCTCCAATAAAAAAGAAAGAAGGGTAATTGTGGTAGGCAATTCCCTTCTGAGAGAGACGGAGGGCCCGATATGCAGAGCTGACCCTCAGCATCGGGAAGTTTGTAGCCTACCTGGAGCTCGGATCAGGGACATCGCCAGGGCGCTCCCCAACCTGGTGCACCCAACGGACTACTACCCGCTGCTGATCTTCCAGACAGGTGGGGAGGAAGCGGCATCCCGTAGTCTGAGGGAAATGAAGAAAGACTTCAAGGCCTTGGGACGAATGGTGAAAGAGTCTGGGGCTCAAGTTATCTTCTCTTCCCTCTTTCCATTTTTGGGTGATGATGTGGGATGGAATAGAAAAATTAAGTCCGTAAATGATTGGCTTCGGGACTGGTGCTACAGGCAGGGCTTCGGGTTCTTTGATAACGGCTGGTTTTATAAGACACCAGTGCGGTCAGTGATATGTGGGAAAGGTTTATCCCACAGGGGTAAAAGGATGCTGGGACAGGAATTAGCAGGGCTCATTTGGAGGGCTTTAAACTAGATTTGAAGGGGGATGGGGTTGTAGCTGGGCTTGCATCAGTGGGGCAGCATGCTGGAATCGATAAAGACCGGGAGGCCCCTCAGGCCCCTGTGGTGAAATTGGTGTACTCGGCTTGCTCCCTGAAATGCCTGTACACCAACGTGCGCAGGAGGAGTTAGAAACCTGCGTTCAGTCAGGAGATTATGATCTGGTGGCATTAACAGAGACATGGTGGGACAGCTCACATGACTGGAATGTGGTCATGGATGGCTATGTCCTTTTCAGGAAAGACAGGCCAGCCAAGCGTGGTGGTGGAGTTGCTCTTTACGTGAGAGAGCAACTACAATGTATTGAGTACTGTCCAGGTGCGGTTGAGGAGCAAGTTGAGAGTCTGTGGGTGAGAATTAAGGGGCAGGCTGGCAGGGGTGACACTGTTGTGGGAGTCTATTACAGGCCACCAGATCAGGGTGAGGATGTTGATGAGGCCTTCCACGGGCAGCTGAGAGCGGCCTTACAGTCACAGGCCCTGGTTGTTATGGGGGATTTTAACTACCCTGATGTTTGCTGGAAGGACTACTCAGCCAGCCAGCCTCAGTCTAGGAGATGCCTCCAGTGCATTGACGATAACTTTCTGATAAAAATGCTGGAGGAGCCGACTAGGAGAGGTGCGCTGCTGGACCTTGTCCTCGCTAACAAGGAGGGTCTGGTTGAAGCAGTAAAGGTGGGGGGCTGCCTTGGTTGCAGTGACCATGAGATGGTGGAGTTCAGAATCTCCTGTGGTGAGAACAGAATACCGAGCAGAATTGCGACCCTGGACTTCAGCAGGGCCAACTTTGGCCTTTTCAAACAATTGCTGGAGATATCCCGTGGGCAAGGCTGCTTGAAGGTAAAGGTGCCCAAGATAGTTGGTTAACATTCAGGGACTGCTTCTACCAAGCTCAAGATCAGAGCATCCCGACGCGCAGGAAGTCAAGGAAGGGAGCCAGGAGACCTGCATGGTTAAACAGGGAACTGCTGGGCAAACTCAAGTGGAAGAGGAGGGTTTACAAATCATGGAAGGAGGGGCTGGCCACTTGGGAAGAATATAAGGCTGTTGTCAGAGGATGTAGGGAGGCAACTAGGAAAGCTAAGGCCTCCTTAGAGTTAAACCTGGTGAGAGGGGTCAAGGACAACAGGAAGAGCTTCTTCAAATACATGGCAGATAAAACTAACACCAGGGGCAATGTAGGCCCACTGATGAATGGGGTGAGTGCCCTGGTGACAGAGGATACAGAGAAGGCAGAGTTACCGAATGCCTTCTTTGTCTCTGTCTACTCTGCCGGCGGCTGTCCTGAGGAGCCCCGTACCCCTGAGGCCTCAGAGGAAGGCAGGGCAATGGAGGAGTTTGCCTCAGTTGATGAGGACTGGGTTAGGGAGTAATTAAGCAATCTGGACATCCATAAATCCATGGGTCCAGATGGGATGCACCCGCGGGTGCTGAGGGAGCTGGCTGAAGTCATTGCTGGACCACTCTCCATCATCTTTGCCAAGTCTTGGGAAATGGGAGAGGTGCCTGAGGACTGGAGGAAAGCAAATGTCACTCCGGTCTTCAAAAAGGGCAAGAAGGAGGACCCGGGCAACTATAGACCGGTCAGCCCCACCTCCATCCCTGGGAAAGTGATGGAACACCTTATCCTTGGTGCCATCTTAAGACATATCAAGGATAAGAGGGTCATCAGGGACAGTCAACATGGCTTCACCAAGGGGAAGTCGTGTTTGACCAACCTCATAGCCTTTTATGAGGACGTAACAAGGTGGATTGACGATGGCAGAGCAGTGGATGTGGTCTACCTTGACTTCAGCAAAGCATTTGACACCGTCTCCCACAGCATCCTCACGGCAAAACTGAGGAAGTGTGGACTGGATGATCGGGTAGTGAGGTGGACTGCAAGAAGGAGAGAAGCCAGAGAGTTGTGGTCAATGGGGCAGAGTCTGGTAGGAGGCCTGTATCTAGTGGAGTGCCTCAAGGGTCAGTTCTGGGACCAATACTATTCAATATATTCATCAATGACTTGGATGAGGGAATTGAGTGTACTATCAGCAAGTTTGCTGATGACACCAAGCTGGGAGGAGTGGCTGACACGCCAGAGGGCTGTGCTGCCATCCAGTGAGATCTGGACAGGCTAGAGAGTTGGGCGGGGAAAAATTTAATGAAATATAACAAGGGGAAATGTAGAGTCTTGCATCTGGGCAGGAACAACCCCAGGTTCCAGTACAGGTTGGGGAATGACCTATTAGAGAGCAGTGTAGGGGAAAGGGATCTGGGGGTCCTGGTGGACAGCAGGATGACCATGAGCCAGCACTGTGCCCTTGTGGGCAGGAAGGCCAATGGCATCCTGGGGTGTATTAGAAGAGGGGTGGTTAGTAGGTTGAGAGAGGTTCTCCTTCCCCTCTACTCTGCCCTGGTGAGACCTCATCTGGAATATTGTGTCCAGTTTTGGGCCCCTCAGTTCAAGAAGGATAGGGAACTGCTGGAGAGAGTCCAGCGCAGGGCCACAAAGATGATTAAGGGAGTGGAGCATCTCCCTTATGAGGAAAGGCTGAGGGAGCTGGGTCTCTTTAGCCTGGAGAAGAGGAGACTGAGGGGTGACCTCATCAATGTTTATACATATATAAAGGGTGGGTGTCACAAGAATGGAGCCAGGCTCTTCTCGGTGACAACCAACAGTAAGACAAGGGGTAATGGGTTCAAGCTGGAACACAAGCGGTTCCACTTAAATTTGAGAAGAAACTTCTTCTCAGTGAGGGTGACAGAACACTGGAACAGGCTGCCCAGGGGGGTTGTGGATTCTCCTTCTCTGGAGACATTCAAAACCCGCCTGGACGCCTTCCTGTGTAACCTCACCTAGGTGTTCCTGCTCTGGCAGGGGGATTGGACTAGATGATCTTTCGAGGTCCCTTCCAATCCCTAACATTCTGTGATTCTGTGATATAGAGAAGTTTTGTTCAGCAATTATGATTACTGCTGCTGTCAAGGGCTTTTTGAAAATTGATGAAATGCAGTAGTGGTAACCTGTTTTGTTTACTGATGGTACATGAAGGTAGTTCATAAATAGGGAGACCAAAACTATCTACTCATGATCTGCTCTTCTTGGCACTGAGATTTTGGTTCAGAAAACACTGTAAAGGAATTTCCTGGTATGGCAGGATGGAAGGCACCAAGGAATAATATAGAGTCATAGAGTAGTTTGGATTGGAAGGGACCTCCAAAGGTCATCTAGTCCAATCCCCCAGAATGAGCAGGGACACCTCAACCAGATCAGGTTGCTCAGAGCCCCATGTAGCCTGGCCTTGAATATCTCCAGGATGATGCATCTACCACCTCTCTGGGCAACCTGTTCCAGCATTTTACCAACTTCATTGTAAAAAAATTCTTCCTCATGTCTAGTCTGAATCTCTCCTCCATTAGTTTAGAACCATTACCACTTGTCCTATTGTAACAGGCCCTGCTAAAATGTCTGCCCCCATCTTTCTTACAGGCCACTTTCAAGTACTGAAAGGTTGCAATAAGTTCTCCCCTGCGCCTACTCTTTTCCAGGCTGAACAACTCCAGCTCCATCAACCTGTCCTCATCCTGTTCCATCTCTCTGATCATTTTTGTGGCCCTCCTCTGGGCCCTCTCCAAAAGGTCTATGTCTTTCCTGTACTGAGAGCTCCAGAGCTGGACACAGTACTCCAGGTGGAGTCTCACCAGAGTGAAGTAGAGGCATTGAACCTCATGAGATTTGCATGCACTCACTTCTCGAGCTTGTCCAGGTCCCTCTGGATGGCATCCCATCCCTCAGGCCTGTCAGCTGCACCACTCAGCTTGGCATTATCTGCAAACCTGCTGAGGATGCACTTGATCCCACTGTCTGTGTTGTTCATGAAGATATTAAACAGTACTGGTCCCAGCAGGGACCTTTGAGGGACACCACTTGTCACTCATGTCCATCCAGACATTGTGCTACTGACCACTACTTTCTGGGTGCAACCATTCAGCCAGTTCTTCATCCACTGAACAGTCCACCCATCAAATCCGTACCTCTCCAATTTGGAGAGAAGGATGTTGTGGAGGACCATGTCAAAGACTTTACAGAAGTTCAGATAGACGACATCTGTAGCCCTTCCTTTGTCCACTGAGGTAGTTACTCTATTGCAGAAGGACACAAGGTTGGTCAGTATGTACACATACGCAGGCACATCGCAAGAAGAGCCAGAGGCCACGAATGCATTGCAAAGAGCAAGTTTTATTTTAGTTACCTCTCCACTGGGGGATCTCCGAAGTCGCACCTAAGCTCCCAGGCAGAGGTGACACAAGCGGGGACGCAGGCGCTGGTCAGTTCAGCCCTGCTGGAAGATCACTGGGCCTGCTGAGCTCGCCTGTATTTCAAGGCTTCAGGCAGGCGCAGCCTCCCACTCTTTCTCACAACAAAGCAGGAATCTCAGACATAGTGATAAGGTGCCTAGAGTTTCTCACAGGCCTATGTTATCTAACACAGAGGTTCTACTCATGAAGCACACAAGGCCAGTAAAACAATTAGTATGATGTATGTGCTTTTTCTACAGACAGGTGCAAGTCACTTTGAGTGTACTTACATTTAACTAACCTCCTCGCCAAATCTTCCGCTACGTTCCCATACAGTCAGGCAGACTTGCCCTTGGTGAAGCCATGCTGGCTGTCTCGAATTGTAGCTTCTAGGAAGAGCTATTCCACGATCTTCCCAGGCACACAGATGAGGCTGACAGGTTGGTAGTTTCCAGGGTCCTCCTTTCTACCCTTTTTAAAAAGGGGTGTGATCTTTCCCTTTTTCCAGGGACTTCAACTGACTGCCATGACTTCTCAAATATCACAGAGATTATCTTGGCAACTACATCAGCCAGTTCCCTCAGGACTCTAGGATGCATTTCATCAGGTCCCATAGACTTATGTGTGTTCAGGTTCCTCAAGCGGTCACGAACCTCATCCTCACTTAGAGTGGGAGGGACTTTGCTCCCCTGGTTCATCCACTGCCTTGCTTGCCCATGAAGACTGAGGCAAAAAAGTTGTTGAGTGCCTCAGCCTTCTCCTTGTTCATTGCTACCAGTTTACTAGTCTTGCTCATTGGGGGCAGTGCACTTTCTTTGACCGTCCTCTTCTGGTTGACATACCTGTAGAAGCCCTTCCTCTTATTCTTTGCATCCCTTGCCAAGGTCAGCTGCAGCTGCACCTTGGCCTTCCTGACCCCATCTCTGCACAATTGGGCAGTGTCCTTCTACTCTTCCCACGCTACCTGTCTCTGCTTCCATTGCCTGTGCCTGTGCATTTTCTTCTTGCCCTTTAGTTTGACCAGCAGGTATTGACTCAGCCATGCTGGTGTCTTGCCCTCCTTACCTGATTTCTTACACCTGGGGATCGAGAGCTCTTGTGCTCAATGGAAAGCGTCCTTAAACATCTGCTGGCTCTGTTCTGCTCCCTTGTCCCTGGGGGCAGTTTCCCAGGGGGTCCTGTTGACTAACTCCTTGAAGATCTGGAATTGGGCTTTCCTAAAATTCAGGGTCCTGACTTTAGTCTTTGCCTGTCCCTCATCCCTCAGGACTGCAAATTCCATGAGTGCATGACCACTGCAATCCAGGCTGCCTCTGATCTTGATGTCACCAATTAGCTCACTTGCATTGGTGGCCGTCAGGTCCAGTATCACATCCTCCCTGGTAGGGCTGTCTATTACCTGGCTTAGGAAGTTATCCTTAATGCACTCCATGAGTCTCTTGGGTTGCCTACAGTTTGCCATGCTACTTTTCCAGCAGATGTTGGAGTGGTTGAAGTCCCCCAGCAGGACAATAGCCTGTGAGCAGAATGTGTCCTGTATCTGGACTAAGAAGGCTTCATCAATAGTCTCCCCCTGACAGGGCATTCTGTAGCAGACATCAGGGTACCACTCATTACATTTAAATCCCATTTCCTAGTAGTGTATAGGGAACTCTTTTCTGCTGCACTTAATTGCATCCTTCATATTTCATAGATGTCTTGACTGTTTACTCTGGATTGATTTGCAGCCATTACTTCCCAGCCTTATTGTTTTGTTTTCTGACAGTGGCTTTAAGTTTCCCAGACCAAACTTTCATCTTTTTGTGTATTACTCTGTTCAGTTTAGGAGTAAAAAGGACTTGTATGTCTATTTGCTCTTTAAGTGAAAATATTTCCATATTTGTCTTCCATTTCTACTAGAGCTGTGATGGAAATTAATATAAGTTTTGAGAGCTTTTGCCTCCCTTTCCAGGATTATCGATCAATCTAAACTTTCCTTTGCAATTTTTTGAACCAATTTCTTTTTCTCTTTTTGTGATGACCTTCTCCATCATTTTGGTGAATCATTCTTATATCACTGTACTTAGAGTTTTGTATATCTAATTTGTTACCAGCCATATCACTATTTATCTCACTCAGTATCAGTTAACACATATACAAATCTAAAACCATAACAATGCCAAGGAAGAAACAACTGAGTGAGAGACATTTGAACGTGAGGTATTCAATAAGCACTGGAGAGTGTTCTGCGGAATATTCAGGAATATTTCCTGTCCATGTCAGATGTCCAGTGTCTTCATGTAAAATGACTAGCATATGTTTAAGGAAGACTGTTTAGTGCCAAGACAGACTCAAGAGTTAAGAAAGAATATAATATTTAAAGGGCAGGACTAAAATGAATCCAACTGGATAGTAGTCTTGCTAAGCATAGTGGGATCATACTTACTCTAAGTGACTATTTATTTACTCAGTGATTAAACTAGTGTCATGATATATCATGCAGTGCTTCTTTAAACAGTTTGAGTGCAAAATGTTTTGATAGTATGGACTTTTGCTTAACTCCATTCCTGTTATTTCTTCAGGCTACTTCTGTGTATTTGTTCCCTTGCTTTTTTTTTATTGCTTCATGTGAATTGTATTTTAAAATAAAATAGATCACAAAATCTGGTTTTGTCCAGAGAACAGTTAACTCATGTCATGAATGAATCTTCTATTTAGTACAGAATGCCTATGTCTATTTACTTTTACTAAATTATGCCTTTTTTTTTTTTTCCTGGAATGAAAACAAAATTCAGAATAAAAACAATGAGTTTAACTAACTTTAGCTTGTCAATTTATGTTATTTCTTTTTCAAAAGCCCTTGGACAGCTACTGGATATTTGCAAAAGTAGTTACTTATTCATAAATGTATATAACTTTCAGTAAATGTTGTTATTTTTTTTAGATTTCATATTTGGTATCTGCTATTTATGTTGTAGTTTTTCTTCTTAAAAAGTCTGAGCTTTACTCATCAGAAGCTGAGACTACAGTATCACAACTATCCGAATGTAGTAGAAATAATTTATTTACAGTTTTTCTATGCATTTAATTACATGAACTACATATTTACTAATTATGAAACATATGCAGAAATTTTAAAATGGAAGAGGCTATTTGAAAACATACCTCAGTCCTGATTAATTCAGCTCCCTCTGCTTTTGTCCTGTGTATTCTACAAGAGTATTTTATCTGAATTTAAATGCCCCAAAGAGCAAGGGAAACTACTATTTAAGCAACTTCAGATCAGAGGACAAGTAAAGACGAGTTAGGGTTTTTTTTATCAGTTCAGGTATGACTTCAGACAAGGTTTTAAAATAGATAGTTTTGGAAATATGTTCTAATGAATACAGGCTGTATTTTGTCAAAATGACAAAAAAATCTGGTCTTAAAATTAGTTTTTCAAAGTTAAGTGTTCTTGAATATATGTCCAAGACTTGTATCTCAACTATTAGACTTCCACATTATAAATGGTTTTGATTTTATGGGAATAAAAAAGCCATAAATATATGAAACAGCTGGGTTATACCCCTGAGAACTGCATCATCTGCTAGATCAGGTTTAAATTTAATCCTTCCGTATGTAATTAAGCAGAGAACTTCAAGACTTCTAGTCTAGATTGCACTTTACTTTTCTTCAGTAACTTGTCTCTGCTGGAAATAAAGTGGGAATCTTGAGATATGCAGAAATATTGAACCATCTGTTGCTTGAGACAATAGATGATAGTATCTAAAATTGCTCATTCTCAGTTAATTTCAAGGAGGGGAATGGGAATCAGAGATTTCTTGTTTAATTGAAGTGAAAATTGCTAGAAATATCTGTTGTCCTGTGTACTACTTTAACATACATACTACCTAAGCATACTACAAAGTGTGTTATTTTTTAAGAACGGGGTGATTTTATTATTTTTGAATGTTCAATTAAAGGTTGTTAAAAATGTCTTTTGTTAAAAATGAACCATTACGGAAGCCCAAAGAACCTATGAATTTTCTATGATAATTTGAAGTGGAAGACATTACAGTGGTGACAACAAAGGAGTATTATGAACCGCTTTTGCTTCCAAGGGTCAGCCTGCCCTTAGAAGTCAGTCTAGACTTCTTTTTTTTTTTTTTTTTTCCACTCTCACCTCAGGTTTTAGCATATAACACAAATCTGAGAGCTTTTAAATTGAAAATACGTTACATGTTATATTTCGCTTGAGGGGAAACCAAAGTATCCCTGAAATAGGAAGAGCAGCCAAACATGGCAGTAAACACTAAGGTTTAATTCTAAGAGAGTGTAAACAGTAGGAACTACATTTCATAGTGGAAGGATCTGTAGTACAGAAGCCCACTGAAATATAATTTTGGCCTGAAAGTAGTAAATGCAAGTGTAAAATCACAGAATCACAGAATGGTTGGGGTTGGAAGGGACCTCTGGAGATCATCTAGTCCAACCCGCCTGCTAAAGCAGGTTCACCTAGAGCAGATCACATAGGAGTGTGTCCAGGCAGGTTTTGAATGTCTCCAGAGGAGGAGACTCCACAACTTCTCTGGGGAGCCTTTTTCAGTGCTTTGTCACCACCAAAGTAAAGAAATTTCTCCTCATATTCAGATAGAGCCTCTTATGCTTCAGTCTGTGCCTATTGCCCTTCACTGTATCATTGGTCACCACTGAAAAGAGTCTGGTCCCACCCTCTTGACATCCACCCTTGAGATATTTGTAGGCATAAAGAAGATGCCCTCTCGGCTTTTGCTTCTTCAGGTTGAACAGACCCAGCGCTCTCAGTCTCTCCTCATAAGAAAGACCACTGCACTCTCCCCAGTAATTCCTTGTCCTTCTTCAACAGAGGAGCCCAGAACTGGACACAGTACTCCAGATGCAGCCTCACCAGGGCTGGTGGTCAACCTGTTGTCAACCAGGACTCTCAGGTCCTTCTCTGCAAAGCTGCTCTCCAGCAGGTCAACCCCCAACGTGTACTGGTGCCTGGGGTTATTCCTCCATAGGTGCAGGACCCTACACTTGCCTTTGTTGAATTTCATTAGGTTCTTCTCTGCCCAGTCCTCCAGCCTGTCCAGATCTCACGGAGTGGCAGCACAGTCTTCTGGTCTATCATCCAGTCCTCTCAGACTTGTATCATCAGCAAACTTGCTGACAGCACACTCAGTCTCTTCATCCAGGTCATTGATGAAGATGTTGAAAAAGACAGGACCCAGTACTGACCTCTAGGGAACATAGCTAGCTACAGGCCTCCAACCAGATTCTGCACCATTGATCACAGCCCTCTGTGTTCTGCCATCCAGCTAGTTCTCAATCCATCTCACTGTCCACCCATCCACCCCACACTTCCTACGCTTACCTATGAGGATGTTGTGGGAGACAGTGTCAAAAGCCTTGCTGAAGGCCAGGTAGACAACATCCACTGCTCTTTCCTTGTCTACCCAGCAAGTTATACCATCATAGAAGGCCATTTGGGTCAAACATGATTTTTTCTTGGCGAATCTATGTTGACTACTCTAGATAACCTTCTTTTCCTCTGCATGCTTAGAGATGACAACCAGAACGAGTTGTTAAATCACCTTTCCAGGGATGGAGGTGAGGCTGACTGGCCTATAGTTTCTTGGGTCATCCTTCTTGCCCTTTTGGAAGACTGGAGTGACATTGGCTTTCCTCCATTCTTCAGGCACCTCTCCTGCTCTCCAAGACCTTTCAAAGACGATGCAGAGTGGCTTAGCAATAACATCTGCCACCTGTCTCAGCACTCGTGGGTGCATCCCATTGCGGCCCATGGATTTGTGGGTGTTCAGTTTGTCTAAATGATCTCTAAACTGATCCTCCTAAACCAAGGGAAAGTCTTCCTTTCTCCAGACTTTGTTCTCTTACCTCCAGGGTCTGGTATTCCTGAGGGCCAGTCTTAGCAGTAAAGACAGAAACAAAGAAGGCACGCAGTAATTCTGCCTTCTCTGTGTTCTCCATCACCAGGGCACCCATCTCATTCAGTAGCAGACCTGCATTTTCCTTAACGCTCCTTTTGCTGCTGATGTACTTGAAGAAACCCTTCTCATTGTCCATGACATCCCTTGCCAGATTGAATTACAAGTAGACCTTAGCCTTCCTCACTGCATCCCTGCATACTCTACCAGTGATCTTATATTTCTCCCAAGTGGCCAGTCTGTTTTTACACATTACATAGACATCCTTCTTCCATTTGAACTCTGATACTCATTTTTCATCCATGCACACCTACTGCTGACTTTACCTGATTTCTTCCTCATAGGGATTGTACTGGGTCGGTCAAGATGGGGTTAATTTCTACACTTCCAGGACATCTGGGTATTCTATGCCATATCTGGTCTCTCTCTCTTTGGCGTCTTCTTCCAGTTCCGGAGCGGGGCGAGTCAGGAGGTGAGCGGAGCGCTGCAGCTCTGGCCAGACCACGTGGTTTATTTTCCTTTTGGTATTTTGGCTGCGAGTCACAGTTCGGGGCAAGGGAGCGGGGAACAGTGGCGGCTTCAGTGCAGCTGCGGAGGTGAGAGAGTTTAAGCGCGAGCTGTGAGGGGTGAGCTGATGGTTGGGAGGGTGCTGACTGCTTCAGCGGTGGGCAGCCACATGGGGAAGGCACCTACAGTGTGGATCATGCTGCGCTGTGTGCCCATCGTCTTTGTAGGTTCCTTTACCATCGCTGTTACTGCTTGTTCATTTTTCTTTGTTTTCTCCTTGCTGCCCTGTTAAACTGGCTTTTATCCCAACCCAAAAGCTTTTTTGCCTTTATAGTTTTTTTTTTTAAATTCTCCTCTCCATCCCACGAGGGGTGGGGGAGGGGTGAGTGAGTGGCACATGGTTCTAGCTGCTGGCTGGGTGATCGGGGCTAAACTACAACAGAAGTGCATCCATCTTGTGCTCAGAGGAAATGATGCTTGAATATTAACCAGCTCTCTTGGACCTCTCTACCTTCTAGAGTACTAACTCATGGGATTCTTCCAAGTAGGACCTTTAAGAAGCCAAAGTTAGCCCTCCTGAAGTCCATGTTATAATCCTACTTACTACTCCGCTCCCTTCATGCAGGATCCTGAACTCCACCATCTTGTGATCACTGCAGCCAAGGCTGCCCTCAACCTTCACATCTCCAACTAGTACTTTTCAGTTTGTTGAGACAAAGTCCAGCAGCAAACCTGTCCTCATTGTGTCCTCCATCATCTGTTCAAGAAGTTATCATTAATGATCTGCAGGAACCTTCTGGACTGTGTCTGCTTAGACATGTTGTGTTCCCAGCAGATGTCATGGTGATTGAAGTCTCCCATGAGAACAAAAGCTTGTGATTGTGACGCTACTTTCAGCTGTCTGTAGAAGGCCTCGTCCTCTTCCTGATCAGGTGGCCTGTTGTAAACACCCATTGCAGCATCATCCTTATTAGCCTGCCCCTCAATTTTTGCACATGAGCTCTCAACTCATTCTTCACCCCCCCCAGGTAGAGTTTGATACGTTCAAGTTACTCTCTCACATAAAGTGCAGCTCTCCACCTCGCCTTGCTGACCTGTCTTTCCTAAAAAGTACATACCCATCCATGACAACATTCCAGTCATGTGAACTCTCCCATCATATCTCTGTAACTGGAATGGGATCATGGCCCTGTGACCACACATCGATCTCCAATTCTTCCTGTTTATTCCCCATGCTACGTGTGTTGGTGTATAGACACTTCAGAGGAGTAATCAAGCATGCAGGTTTCCCATGAGGAGTGCAAAAGGATCCACCATGGCCATACATACCCTTGAGGTGGTTTGTCATCCGGTTCTCATCTTGGGAGGCAGCTAAAGAATACTTGCCACTGCTGTGGTTGGCCTGGCTTATTCCTCAACTGGATGCTGTGACAACCTTGAAGCACTCTCCCCTCATTCTTAGCAAAACAAAGGACCATGTTATACCTTAAACATCTGGGTTTTGTTACTTTGGTAGGAAAATATAGATAGTTGTGGAGGCAGTCATCTCATTTTATCTTTCTCAGGGTTTTGTGATTGTCAGAAAAGATAGATGGCTGTGGTGGCAGAGACCTGGTGAGATAAAGGCAATCAGCAGTGTTGCTGTGAAGGCCTCGTGGCCTAATTGGAATGATAGAGGTGAACCATTTGTTGGACAACCGATTAGCAGAAGAAACCACGATCCAACAGACACCCCTGATGGGCAAAACAACTCACTTCTGGTCAGTACCATGAACTTTCCCCTAGTTTGAAGACCCCAGACCCATTGCCAGAAGAGTTTTCCTAGTTAGCATGAAGACCAAACAGAGGGAGGAGATGAACTGCCCACATGTAAATGAACCGGGTTGTAAAATGATCCCGCGCGTGGCATCAGTTGTGGCATGTATATGCTGCGCATATACACATTGCATTACCGAGCAGAAATATCCAGAGTTAACTCACACCTGATCTCATATGTTGAGTCAGGGTGCATGTCACGTTCAGAGTTAATTCATCCCTCATCCTATCCGTTGGGACAGGAGAGATGTGATTCCATGAACTTTGCCCCTTCTGACCCCATCTCCTGAACTCTTCAGTTAAAAGCCCACCTTACCAAGTTGACCAGCCTATTGCCAAAGATTCCCTTGCCTCTTCCAGACAGGTGGATCCTGTCCCTCCCTACGTCACAAAGTCATCCCTCCTATAGTCATAAAACGATGTCCCATTGTCATGAAAGCCAAAATCCTCATGATAGCACCATTCACAAACCCAGGAGTTAATATGCATTATGTGTCTCTTTCTGGCTGCCACATTTCCTCCTACTGGTAGAATGGAGGGAAAGGTGACTAGGGCACCAATATTATTCACTTGCATCAATATTATTTACAGGGCTTTATAGTCTTCCTTGATTCTACCTAGATTCCATCTTGTGGTGTCATTCATGCCCACATGGAAGAGTAGCAGCGAATAGTAGTCCATGCTCTTGACAAGTTGTGGCACCATCTCTTGGCAACATCTGAGATCTTAGCTCCTGGAAGGCAGCATGCCTCTCTTGACTCTCTGTCAGGCCAGCAGATGGGAACTTTAGTGCCCTTTAACAGTGAGTCACTCACTATGAACACCCTATGTTTCTTTTTATGGCATCCACTGTGTGCTGCCGGTACAGTTTCTCCTTGCAGACCTTGCTTGTGAGTACCTATAGCCATTAAACCTTTATATATCTCGTTTTGGTTATGATACTGGAAAGAGCTGCTAAAAGTGTTTGTCAGAAAACATTCCTGTAATCCCAGTCTCCTCAACTGGTGGAATTCATTTAGTTAGCAGAAGACATGGCAATAAAAACAATATTCAAAAAATGTCTTAGACACTATGGCATAGATTACTTCCATACTTAAATTTAAAATGTTTCCTGTTCATAGCAGAGTCTACAACCCAGAGTAAAATATTGAAGTTAAATGCTTTTCTCAACCAATGCATGGTTAGGAGCTTTAGTATGCTGTTCTAAAACAATTTACCAATTAGAGCAAGGAGATGTCTAGACATTTCAAATAAGAAATACTGAGTATATGCTAATGACTGTCACTATCTGCATTCATTTTAAGTAATTCATCCTTGAAGATGGGTGCCAAGTCTGCCTCCTTGAAGTGTGAAGTAGGCAAATCTGCCCAGTAGAAAAGCCTCAACAGGAGGGAACTATCTTGCCCAGACAGAGGCACTTGTGAGTGTGTGAAGAGGTGATACAGCAGGCATTTGGGAAAGATAAGTAAAAAATTCAGCTTCTTATGGTGTTTACAAGACATTTATAGTTAGCCAGGGGGATCATTGATTTGCAGGTATTTCAGTTCCCACTGTAGGCATCTGAGTTGTCATGATCTGGCCACAAGTTATTTACAACACTATTCTAGTAAGCACAGCAGAATGGAGCTTTGTTTCTCTGTGGGATATTGTATTACTCCATCTACTTAAGCAGAAAAATGCATTTTAAACAACTGTTATAATGGTTGACATCTATCAGGTAATTACACCATCCAAAAGACAACATTCTTTCTGGCTTTCTCCTTTCCTCTCTGCACAGTTGTCTGTGTGTGTCAGAGATGGAGAGAAAGAGAAGATTCCCCCCAAAATAGCAATGGAATTCCTTGGAAATGCAAGCACAGGTTATAGAGAGCTCTTGTTAGTGATACATCATTTTTCATCAAACTTCCAAATTTTGGATGTTTCTGTTTCAGAAATTATTTTCAGCTGTTAGAGGGCAAAAATAATTTGAACCAAGGATTTTGTTGGTAACTAGCCTTTCAGTTCACCTTTTGCATACTCTTTTAAAATCCATAGAAATGTGACTTTCAGATTGTAAGACTTTGAAGAATAATTGAAAGTTATCCTGAGACTGTATTCGCAAGAGGCCTCTTGCTTTCTTATATCAGTCCCAGTGTCCTTGTGTGTCTGATTAGGAAATCCGTTTTAGCTGATCAGAGTAAACTAGCTATGTACATTAATATCCTGAGGGAACATTTGAAATGCACGTAGTACCCACTGCCACAGGCAAGAAGGCAATCTTCATCTGTTAAATGGGAAAGCTTAGTTGTAGTTGTCTTTTTATCTACATGCATGGGCAAGGCAAAATGGGAGGATTTGGGTTATTTTATTATAGCTTAATTCAGCAATAGTTGTCTTTGTTCTGTGAGCAGAGCCCCTTGTAGTAAAGATCATGAAGATAAGACAAAAAACCCATATTTAAAATGTTAAATTTTACTTCATTGTAGTAGAATGTGTTGTTTGTTAGGAAGGGACGTTTCACTGCTTTCTGCTGAGTATGAAGTAAAAGAGCAATAGTTACTATTTTAGTAGCAACAGTTTTGTGATTAGTGACATAATAATAATCCTTCTCAGTGTCATTAACATTTATGTATAGTCCTTACTGCATGTATTAATTTTATGTGTTATGAAATACATTAACAGCTTGTTTATGACCCACTTCATAAACAAGTAAAAGGCTAATCTCTATTTTTCACCATCAGTCTTTACTAAAAACAGAACTGTGTCTAAGATGTGTAAGCATAGGCATAACTATAAAATCCAGGCCTTTCTAGCTGTTAAGCATTTCATTATTTTATTATTTTATCTACTACTGTGACAATTGTGACACTCTGATAAATATCTTTGCTATAGTTTATTAGGGGGTTACTGAAATACATGACAACTAAATACTATATTTGCTGGTTCAATGCTTCCAATACCTAGAAACGGCAGGAGTAAAAGTTATATCCTGAGGTACAAATAGTACTTAGGATAAGTTGTTATGCTTAATGGGGAACGTTTGGACCGACCTGGTGTCACAGAGGCACCCCAAAGTCAGTTTTAGGTGGACAACAAGTCCCAAACCAGACTATTCTATCCGGAAAAGTATAGCAAATAAACTGACAAGAAATAGGGTTTATACAATTATTTAGCACTCTGACAACATAAAATATAGATTCAGATATCAGTTGAGGAGATTCTTGGGGTATGACTACGTAAGAATAATGAGAATCCACAATGTGCACACATACACCCACAAGAAACAAAACTAGAGGCCTCTTGCACTGAAGGGTACCCAGAAGAAATAATCACTTGCCAGGGTTAGACAAAGACTCACACTTGCCTGGGTTAGGTAAGAACTCACTCAAGGATATATCCAGCAGAGAAAAACAACCACTCAGTCAAATGAGGAGGTGAGGCACGTTCAATCCCGGGAATACTGGTGGGATCAAGCTCTGGCCTCCCAGGGGCAGGTAAGACCACCAACAAGAAATGAAGATTAAGGGATTCCTGTATCCTCCCCTTGCTTGACTGAAGAGGGCAGGTCAAGGGAAAGGGATGAATAGAAGAAAGTCCACACTTGGGTGGCAGGAGAAACACTCCCCTACCCACCCCACCTTCTCAGATGCCTCTGTTCAATAGGTGTGAGGCTTTGGATATGGAATGCAGTGACTTGAGGAATGGGGGGAAATGGCAGCATGTTTCTGCCTGGTGTAGAAGGAGGAGGGTCCCTGCTGTGACCACCCACCCTTCCTCGTTTCCTTGCAAAACAGATATGAGGCCTTGCAAGTGGGACCAAACAACACTGAGAGAGGTGGTTTGACTAAGTTGGAGGTGCCGCAGAGAATAAGTCACCCTGCGCCCTCCATCAAAACAGGTCCCACAAAGAAAAAAAGGACGGTTGTGGTCATAGGAGACTCCCTTCTAAAGGGAACAGAAGGCCCTATATGCAGGCCTGACCCACTTCTTAGGGAAGTCTGCTACCTTCTTGGGGCCAGGATTACAGGTGTGAAGAGAAAACTTCCTGCTCTTGTTAAGCCCACAGACCATTATCCCCTAATTATTTTTCAGGTAGGCAGCGATGAAACTGAAAAGGGAAAACTGAAGACAATCAAGAGAGACTTCATTGCCTTGGGACACAAGGTCAAGGGATCAGGAGCACAAGTCCTCCTCTGTCCCCACAGTTGCAGGCTACAACAAGGAAAGATGAAAGAAGACCCACCAGATCAATACCTGGCTGAATGACTAGTGTCACCAGCAGAATTATGGGTTTTTGATCATGGCTTACATGGCACTCAAGCTGATCTATTCCATGGCCTTCCCTGGCACTGAGGTCAGACTGACAGGCCTGTAATTCCCTGGATCCTCCTTCTGTCCCTTCTTGTAGATGGACATCACATTTGCCAACTTCCAATCAACTGGGATCTTGACAGTTAGCAAGGATTGCTGATAAATAATGGAAAGTGGCTTAGTGATCACCTCTGGTAGTACCCTTGGATGGATCCCATCTGGCTCCGTAGACTTGTGTGTGTCCAAGTGGTGCAGCATGTCACCAGCCATTTTCCCTTGAATTATTTGGGCTTCATTCTGCTCCCCATCTCTGTCTTCCAGATCAGGGGGTTGGGTACCTGAAGCACAACTGTTCTGTCTATTAAAGACTGAGGCAGAGAAGCCATTTAATACCTCAGCCTTTCCCTCACCCTCTGTCACTGTGTTTTCCCCCGCATCCATCAGGGGATGGAGATTCTCCTTAGCCCTTCTGTTATTGCTGATGTATTTATAGAAGCATTTTTTCTTCCCTTCTACCACAGCAGCCAGATTCAGCTCTAGTTGGGCTTTGGCCCTTCTAATTTTCTCCTTGTAGGACTTCACCACATCCCTGTAGTCCTCCTGAGTTGCCTGCCTGTTCTTCCAAAGGTTATACATTCTCTTTTTATTCCTAAGTTCCAGCCAAAGCTCTCTATTCAGCAAGGCCGTCTTCTTCCCTGCTGGATCCCCTTTAGGCACACAGGGACAGTCTGCTTCTGCGCCTTTAAAATTTCCTTCTTAAAGAGTCACCAGCTTTCCTGGACTCCTTTGCTGTTCAAGACTGCCTCCCAAGGGACTCTGCCCAGCAGGCTCCTAAACAGATCAAAGTCTGCCCTTTGGAAGTCCAAAGTAGCAGTTCTGCTGACCATCCTCCTTACTTCATAGAAAATGTGATAGTTTCATGATCACTATGGCCAAGGCGACCTCCAACCAATATGTTACCCACAAGTCCTTCTCTATTCACAAACAACAGATCCAGTGGGGCAGCTTCCCTAGTTGGCTCACTTAGTAGCTGTGTCAGGAAGCTGTCTTCCATGCACTCCAGGAGCCTCCTAGACTGTTTCCTCTCTGTTGTGTTGTATTTCCAGCAGACATCTGATAGGTTGAAGTCCCCCATAAGAACAAGGGCTAGCAACTGGGAGACTTCTCCTAGTTGCCTGCAAAATGTGTCATCTGCCTCTTCATCCTGGTTGGGTAGTCTATAGCAGACCCCCACCAGGATGTCCACCTTGTTGCCCTTCCCCTTCATTCTTACCCATAGACACTCAACCCTATCATCATTCTTATCAAGCTCCACTCAATCAAAACACTCCCTCACATACATGGCTACCCAACCTCCTCTCCTTCCTGGCCTATCCCTTCTAAAGCATTTATAGCCATCTAATGCAGCACTCCAGTTACGAGAGTCATCCCACCATGTTTCTGTGATGTCATTTATATCGTAGTTTTTGTGCCTTACAATGGCTTTGAGGTTCTCCTGTTTGTTATCCATGCTGCGTGCATTTGTATAGATGCACTTCAGCTGGGCTATTGATCCAACCACCTGTTTCTGGTGAGAAGCCCTAATTCCTATGTAGCCATCCTCAGACGCTTCTACAATATCTATCACATCTGTAACCCTCGTGTCTCTTCCACCACATGGGTCTCCATCCCCTACCTCCACTGAGACAGCAGACCAAAGAGCCTCACTTGTAGCACATCCCTCAAATGTGCTTGTGTTTGCCTCTGCTGTACCCGATTTTCTCTCCTTCCCCTTTCAAATCTAGTTTAGAAGTTTCAATTAGCCCTGCTAATTCCTGCTCAATGATCCTTTTCCCGCTTTGAGACATGTGCATCCCATTTGTTGGTAGCAGGCGAACCCATGATTAAAAACCCCAAAATCGTGCTGGTGACACCAGTCCCTCAGCCAGATATTGATCTGATGAGTCTTCCTGTATCTTTCTTCATCATACCTTGCAACTGGGGGGCAAAGAACACTACTTGTGCTTCTAATCCCTTAACCTGTCATCCCAAGGCCCTGAAGTCCCTCTTGATCACCTTTGGATTCCTATTTTCAGCCTCATCGCTGCCTCCATGAAAAATTAGTACAAGATAATAATCAGAGGGCCTAACCAGGGCAGGAAGTTTTCCCTTCACACCTTTAACCCTTGCCCCAGAGAGGCAGCAGACTTCCCTAAGAAGTGGGTCGGGTCTGCATATAGAGCCTTCTGTTCCCTTTAGAAGGGAGTATCCTATGACCATAACCTGCCTCTTTTTCTTTAAAGCAGCTGTTTTGATGGTGCAGGATGACTTCTCTTCTGTGGTACCTCTGACTTAGTTGAACCACTTTCCTCAATACTGTTGTTTGGTTTCACTTGGGGGGCCTCATACCTGTTTTGCAAGTGAACCTAGGAAGGTGGGGTAGTCACAGCAGAGATCCTCCTCCTTCTGCACCAGGCAGAATCACACTGCCGTTGCGCCTTATTCCTTGAGTCAATAAGTTTCACTATGCAGAGAGAAGGTAGGGAGTCCTCTGTACCCTGTGCCCTGTTTACCTGCTGAGCCTGCCTCAGGGAAGGTAGGGTATGACTCCACCTCTCTATCTGCCTCTCAGACTCCCTGAAGCTCCTCAATTGACTCACCTCCTCTTGGAGCTCCATCACTAAGTGGAGGAGTTGCTCTATCTGGGCACACCTCTCACAGCTGTGCTTGTTGCTGCCATCCAGTATCGGTGTTAAGAGCAGGGCACACCCTGCAGCCTGACACCTGGGTGGCAGCATCTCCCCAGTGGGTCTTGGTTTGGGCAGCTGCATCACTTGTGGATGCTGACCTCATGGATGCAATGGCTTTCTGCCTGGTCCAGCTGGCAGAGCTTCTCCATGCTTCCTGCATGCCCTTCTGCATGAACTGCTGCACAAACTGCCTCATCCCCCTCTGCTTGCCTGCTCTGGTCACTTGTGCTCCCCAGGGTGCTTTTTGTAGGTGTGGTCACTGTTGCCCCGGCAACACCCAGGTCTCATCAGCAACTCTGGTGAGAGCTGGTGACTACTAGTGCTGCCCCAGCAGTCCCATGCAGCATGGGAAGCTCTCAGAGTGAGGCTCCTTTTTGGATAAAAATTAAGTACCTTTTACATCATAGACATAAGACGGCATAGGACACCATGGCTTCAAACTGCCAGTAAGTGTTGTTAATTTCTATTCTTCATCTGTAACAGCCAATGATGATGATGTTTTCTGTTCTTTCAGACCCATTTTATTTTCCAGACTCCTTCCACTTTTCCATGTGACAAGTTGCTAGTACTGTTTCTTGGTTTTACAGTTATTCAAGGTAGCTCAGGATGTCTCTGCTTTCTAGGTATGGCAGCCATACTTCAAACAGGCCAGCCACACTTTTGAAGGATGTTTCTGGTTCCAAAGCCTAGTTCCCAGGCTCACAGCTCCCAGGCTGGGAGAGAATTTCTCTTGTCAGTATTTTTCAGTAAACATGTTTGCCCTTGCGCAAAGAGAATTTTTGTGTCTACAGCATTGCCTCCTTGTCCTTGCTAATGCTGTGCTACTGCTCCTTTTTCCTTCTTCACACTTAGCATGGAAATAGAAAATGGATGGCAGTTCCAGCTGTAAGAATCTAGAGTAATTTCAAAATAATAAAGGCAGCATGGGGAGAAGGATCTTTTTAGCCCTCTGGTTCTTTACTATTCAGCAGATCTTCTCCACTCCCTGTACTGTGATGTCAGGCATAGAGGATGAAGAGGAACACTAGAAAAATCAAGAAGAGAAGTGAAAACACAAGGTATTGTCTCTCCCACTTTTAGGGAGAAAATAAGATAGGAATGAAGTGAAAACACTCCACAGGGTCCCAATTTTTGTTAGCCTTTCCCAGGCCAATGAAATTCAATATGTTTTAGTTAGGAACTCATTAACATGTGAAAGCAATTTGGCTAGAATGAAAATCTGAAAAGAGGAAAGAATATGAAGACAAGACAGTCCAGACAGGCATAATAAATACTAAGATATACATACAGTTTAGCACCAAAAACATTTATAAGATAATCCAAGAAAAAAACAGGTTTTAGCACAAGTATACACTGCCAGTGGAAAAAAACAATCAAACAAAACCCCTAAAAAACTAAAACCAAAACCAACACAACCAAACCCTTTGATTCAGACATGACTGTGTTTTTTAGTGTTCTTTCATTGTTACCAGAGCTGACCAGAAGTTTTTAAATAGAGATGTTCGTCTTGTTGATACAAGATCAGTCTCAATGATACATTTGAATGAGATAATAAAAATTCAGATTCCACACTGAATTAGTGTTATGTGACAGACATCACCCTGTTGTGGAACTGCAAAATAGCCTGTAAAACTTAAAGAGGTGGAGTTCTGGATCCAGTGAAGTCATTGGTCCAGCCCCAACATCAAGCCCAATTTCCAAAATCTCTTCTATCTCGGTATTTGTACCATATTGCTTAGGATTGCTGTGTACAAGAAAAAAAAAGTTAAATGAAGAAATATATAGATAGTTTGGGGAAATTTGATCTTATTTCACAAACAGAAAAAGTGAATTTCAATTAACAAGTTATTTGTTATAAATAATTCACTAAGTTCTAATTTAGAGTCAAGTGGCTTTTTCTATACAAGTGAAGAAGGGACAGTAGAAAGGGATTTGTATTTGTGTTTTTTAAAAGTTTGGTATTATTTCCCACTATCTCTTTATTTTGTCCTTTGTTTACTCACAATTATTTTCATCAGCAGATGCCATGCAGTCTTGCCCCTGGCCATTAGCACAGAAATTAGTGCCAATGCCTTATTTACAGAGGCTGATCAATTCTTCCTAATGTGGGTATAGAAAAGGTACAAAGCATCTCCTTTTGCCTTCAGAAAGGTAAGCATGAATGCTGAGCATGAATCGGATCACTTTGTCTAATTTGCTACTCAAAATTAAAACACAAAACAAAACAAACCAAACCTCCTCTCACAGCAACATGAGAAATATTTTATTAGAAATGCAGACTGTACACTAAAATAGGGCTGAGATTGTCTTACCTTTTAAGCATATTAACAATATTTCAAATGTTCACATTTCCTCTGACCTCTGGATAAACAGAATGAACAGTCTGGCCAGCTGCTCTGCAGAGTTTGGAGTGTTAAAACAAAGGAAGCAAGATGCACTTGGTGTGTGAAAATGACAAATAACTATGCAATGCATTTGGCCAATGTGATCCAAAAGTTAAAGTCAAGTTAACCACAGGAGTAGTTGCATTTTGACTAAGTAAAATAATTACATATGTCTCTCTATTGTGTGTATGTAAAACCCAAAATGGATTACATATAAAAATGTTAAGGTTTCAAGGTCAGCTGCTCAAGAGCTGGGTACTTCCTGAAAAAGAATCCCCATAAACTTAAAAAAGCCCCCTTCTTTGAATGCTTTATGGCATAGTTTTCTATTAAAAGTTACTTTTTTTTGATAGGTATTGGGATACAAATCTGCCAATCTCAGGCAAGAGATGTCTTTTTTGCTACAGGAGTGTGCAGATATGCACAAATCATTGGCTCAGTTTCAGCCTCCGGAGAGGAAGGCCTCCTTCCACAGGTTCTGGCCCCCTCTGCTCCTTCTGCCATTTTTCCTTTTCCTGCTCTGCTTCTCTTTCTTTTCTCATCTGACTGTTTCTACCTCCATTAAGTATTAATCACTTTTTTTTTCCCCTCCCCAGGGATTCCTATCTGTTTTCCGTCCCTTCTTCCCTGTATTTACCTTCACAGTGCTTTTTACCTGAGTTCCCTTTTTGCTGTTGTTTTAACCTCTCTCTCACCCACATCACCCTTTCTTTCTCTGTCTCTGCCTTTACTACTGTATGATACTTTGCTGAGTTATCATGGTTGTCTTTGGGGTCAAGTTATCACTGTATAATACAGTTCCTTCCCTGCTGAAAGCAAAAAAACCAATGTGCTACATGTTTCTCTACTGTTTCTGTCCATGAAGGTGACAACAGTGTGAAGAAATGTCAATGTGCAACAGGGTCACTGATATCAATAAAGAAACAGAACCCTCTACTGGTTGAATCAACCTGTGAGTACTGTTTGGTATGAAGGGAGTCCCTCTATACATTATGGGCTGGAAAACACACTTCTCATGCAGAACCATGCCACAACGTGGGAAAAGGCATCAGGTAGCAAATGTGTTATCTTTTCTTTTTTCACAGTGATTACATTATTGGTAAAGCAATCTATTGTAACACCACTGCTGTCTGTGGTGAAACTTTCCTGCCAGGTAGACATACAATTTTTAAGAAACACTAGTAGCTCCTGAGATCTTATCTCATAGTGATGTTTCTGATTTGCTTTTTCGCCTCATTATGTATCTATTCATCTTGGATATCTGGTCTGCTATTAGATTTTTGCTTACAGCTCACTGAAAAGGTATTTACCAGGTGACTTCAGTGGCTTCCCATAATACTAGCCTGTAATTCGCTGATGCAAATCTAGATCAGAATCAATGTTTCAACCCCTTTTTCTCAAAAGGCAACTCATAGGAGTCACCTTAATGGGAATTTAGCATGGGATTTTTCCATTTCTATAGCAGTGAAAGCTACTGAAAGTGCTGACTCATGTTCCGCTATAAGGTTGCCATGTCAAGTTTACCCCTACTGGCAATAACAAAATAAGGTAGCTTTGTTTAATGTTTGTCTCCTATAGGTAAAACTTCAAAACTACATCTAAAACTTTAGAGAAGGCCGAAGCTTTCTCTTCTGTTTGCATATAATGAATTCACATTGTTGGTTTTTTGCTTCTAAAGCTCTATAACCTGTATGCATCTGGTCACTTGTTTTTTACACCCATATATTGCACTGAGAATCCTCACCGGCACTGTAGAAATCTAATTTTCTTCTTAATGGCTCTTACTCTTAATGTGGTCTCCTCTAAAAAGACAAATCTTTTAAAGTTACCAGTTCAATTTTGTGATTGATTGTGGCACAGCATGTTCATTGGGCATCTCTGTGTTGTATTATTCTCAGATGACTGGTCTGGACAAGTTTATCCTTCCAAGGAGGCCTTTTAGCTCTTCCTTGCCTGTGCTAGTAAGTTGTGTGTTGTGTTGGATCCCCCTGTACACCTTTGTTGTACTGACTTGTGTTAACACCTTACTATATTAACTAACATCTATGCTAGGTCTGTATTATGGAATTATTTTTTTTTATTTTAGTCCAAGAGCTCTGCTTTTTTCTAGATGTCTTTACTGTGTCTGCTTATAGACATCTACAGTTTTTCTTTCAAAACTAAAAATGGAACTTCAGTGAATTTTGCTGCATTCTATACAATTAAAAAATGGTTATGTTTTCCTGTGAATTACCTTGGGTATTATTTGATGAAGCTGTTCCCCTAAACAGATGTTGGAAGTCTGCAAATGTAAACTTTGTTTTTCTGTTTCATTGTTCAAAACACTGCTGATTCATGAAGCCTAGAAAAATACTCAGCAAAGAACATCTCTTCCAGCATGTTCTGCTCATAAGTGGTGGAAACAATTTTGTCTTTTCACACCTTTATTTAGCAATATTTTAGCATATTAACAAGTCAAAGCTGCTTTATTTTTTCCTCATTACTTGCCTGCTTTGCTTTCACTGGAGTGACCAACAATTATAAAGGCCTTTTTCTGTTTGTGATTTTTCTGGTGTGATGTTGTGGTTTTGTTGTTTGGGGGTTTTTTTTGCTGTTTTTTGTTTTGTTTGTTTGTTTGTGGGTTTTGTTTTAATTACTATTGTTATGTCCTCTATAGTTCCCAGAGAAGTGAATCTATTGAATTTCTATTTTATCTCCTTCCTTAAGATCAGAAAAATTTTTACAGGGGCAGAAAAACAGACCCCTTTGACTTTATTCTGTACTTTATTGACAGCTTCCGTTTTTCTGAGAGCAATTACTTTTTGAACTTGTCCACAGTTGAGGAATCAGTCCTACCGGTGAGAACAATCTCTTGCAAAAACCATGGACATGGCATGTTTTGAATCCAGTTATTGGTACTTTTTCCTCTATGCTGTTATAAATTGAATACATGATCTTCCTCAAGCATTTGACACAAAACTCCCCTAGGAAAGATAAGCCTTTAAGCCTTGAGTTTCACCTATTTCCTTCCTACTGCCCAGTTTTGTGTGGGTGTTTGTTTGTTTGTTTTTCCAGTACTAATTCACTATTACAAACATAACTGTATTCACCTATGCCAAACCACTCATTCTGTTTCAACACTGCCTGCAGCTTTTTTCAAGAGTTCCTCTGAACTAATAGCTCTTTTGTTATATAATTTGTCCATGCTGTGCATGCTCAGCTAGGGTCTGCAAAACAATATGCTTCACTGTATCACCAATTCTTCCATCTTTCTCCAAATACTGTGTATTGTCTTGGCTGGTGATTCATATGCAGATACGTGTATTGTCATTTTGTGAACTCCTACTCTGAGCATTGCATGATTTTTGTCTCTCATATCTTTTCTTGTAGTATTTGGATTCTCTAGGGTTGCTGTTCTTCCTAAGGGATAGCCTGGAAGAGGTGATATCTTTGAATGGCTTATTCTAGATGGTATTCCAAAATTCAGTTCTGTATTTTCTAGCAGCCACACTTGGGCTGTTTTGTCTTGGATCCAAACTGGATTCATGTTTCTTATCCGGGACTTAGCTCTGTGAAATTGCAGCACTGACTCTTTGGCCACAGATTATTCACAGTCTTCTGTGTTCTGTTGAGTGTTTCCTTCTTCATCAGACTGCATTGTTCCTCAAGTGTTGTTCAAACTTTCTCCATTTGTCCCTAGTTTGTGGGTGTCAACTCAAAGGGACTCTTAATTGCCCCATGTGGCAGTTGCACATCCCCTGACAAGATCCCGGGAGCCTTCAATAAAGCAGTCGATGGCTCTTTAGCATCTTTTGTGTCCCACTGTGCCTGTCCTCACACTCACACCTAGGTCGGTATCCAGGTGCTGACAGTCACATCCTCTCCCACCCTGGGGCACGGTGACTCCTCACCCTTCCCCTGGGCTGGTAGAGCAGGAGGGGTGGGACCCTCGGCCAATAGACAGGGTCCTCAACAAAGGAGGTGCCCAGAGAAGCTGAAAAGCTTCTGGACCATGCTCGTAACGGCCACAGCCAGATCCAACCAGGCTATAAAATGGGGCCCTTGCTGAAGAGCCCCTTTGAGTGGTCTTCTTGGAGCAGAGGGTCTGTGAATGGAGCCCTCCTCTTAGATTGGGATGTTGCCTAAGGACTGAATGCCCTCACCTCCTCTTTGGTGAGTGGTTTTCCTTCTGGATATATTATCGAGTGAGCCCTTGCCCACTTTGGGCAAGTGATTATCTTCTGCTGGGTACTCTTGAGTGAAAGAGGCCTCTGGTTCTGCTTTTTGTGAGTGAATGTGTGGACGGTGTAGATCATTGTGATCGTACATAATATTAATATTCTCAACTGGTGTCTGAACCTGTGCTTTATAGTTTTGTTGGAGTGCTAAATAATTTGGATAAACCCCATTTCTAGTTCGTTTCTTGGCTAAACTGTTCTGGCTAGAATACCAAGTCTGTTTGGAGCTTGTTGCCTGCCTAAATTGACTTTTGGGATGCCTCTGTGACACCCCATGATTCCATTCATGGTCTGCTTTCTTTCCCCAGTTTATTTTTGTTTTAGTTCAAGCAATGTCTAATGATCATTAAGAGTAAAAAGTGAGAGAGTGAATTTCTTCCTTTGGAAGTCTGTTCCAACTGTGTAGCATGAAAGACCACAGTAGATCTTTTTGTCTCCTGGTTTTATTAAAGGTACGTGTTCTTCATTGTAATCTTTCTGCTTTTGGGCCTGAAGTCTGGGGACATGATGGCTGTGGAAGATGAGTCCATGCCAGTTGCCTGGAAAGCTGGTTCAGTATCATCCTTGTAGGATATAGTCAGATTAATTTTGGGCGTCTCTTACAAGATCACAGAAATATGAGAAGATGGAGCAGATCCAACAAGAGGTTGTATTTTTAGAGTATTCACCTGCCTTCCTGTAATTCTTAGAAAGGAATTTATAAGTGGTATTTGTAAATGCTTTTTTCAGATGCTATTTCAGATATTGATATTTTTGCCAAATATAACTTTCGAATGTTGATGATTTGGCCCAGTATGGTTATTATTCATGTAAACAACAAAATGCACTTTCCTGGGCTTGCTTATACTACTACTAAGCTCACCATATTTCAAGCCATTACGTAAAATTAGATGACAGAAAATAACTCCTCAAACTTTTTAGAACATTTTACACTTTTTCAATAAGGCTATTCCAAGAGCCAACTATGATTAGTGTAGTTTATATTTGCACAAAAATGATTCCTCCACTTCTATATAGTCAGAAATGGCAGGATAGATTTCACACAAATCCTACTAAAAATTACCTTCAAGAGAACAGAAAACAAGGAAAATTTATTCAAAGAGTGCGATTTTCAGAATGATATGCCTGACAAAAAAATGCACGTTAAGAACTATCATATAAACATGAAGCATAACAGATTTGTAAGAGGCCGATGAAATAACTAGCATGAATTTGCTTCATTTTTGACAAACTTAATAGTGGGCTGTTATAAAACAAGATTTTTAATGAGAGACAGCAGAGGAGAAGAAAAAGCAAAGTACAAATACAGAGCTAAAATCGTTCTCATAGGAAAATAGAGTACATTATGAAATTATAGATTAACCCTAGCAGAAAATGGATCCTCCCTTCTTGCCATTCAGTCCTTTTATTAATGGTACAAATGAAAAAACATCTTTTAATGGGCTGGAACTTCTGTTGGAAGCTGTTCCATATCTGAAACTGCAAACCATTCTGGTTACTTACATTAGAATGATTATCCAAGGTTGTTTTTTTCTTTTACCCACCAAACTTATTTATCTGTACTGATGGATCTGAAGACTATGATCCACATGACTCTCATTATGCATGATGCATTATTATTAAGAAATACCAAACCAATGCACATGTGGGTGCTTGCATTTCTGATCCTTGAAGCAGACAATCCACTGTATATGGACTTGTCACTGCTGATTATGGCAAGTAATAATCCTCTCCTTGTCTCTAATAACATATTAATTGACATTTTTAATTCATTCACATACTCCCATGATCAATATTCAGGGATTTTTATGTTAGAACAAGATCTGTTAGGGCATGAAAACTAATAATGAAAATATTAAATAATGTCATTATGTAAGTAAATTGCTTACCATTAGCTGGAATCTGGTCTACAGCATTTCATCTGAAAATAGATATTCCAGATATGGTGAAGCTAAGGCCAGATGAAATCATGGGGGTAAAGTAAAAACATAAATAAAAAAAAAATTGAAAAAGGGGACAATTTTCCCCTTGAGAATAACCCTAAAAGACAGAAAAAAAGATGGAAAATAATGCGTGCTAAAGAGCACGGAAATTAGATCCCTTTTTCTATCTGTTTTATTATATTATGTACCAGTATGATAATCATTAATGTATCTGAAAGGAAGTAATTTCAAAAAGAATGAAAACTCTTTCTAGCAATGCCATTATTTAATTAATATATTTCATTCTGCAAGTAATGGTGCTTTAGAATTAAAGTGATCTAAAAGAAGGGGGATTCTAGGTGGAATAAAGTCCCATACTCAAGGAAGTCTGCCTTTGCTTCTTAGGGTAGAACTTTCTTTAGAAGCAGATTCTAGAAAATTATCCTTGTACAAGGTTTTCATATCCTCATCAGAGGCACCTAGTGGCAGCCATTATCTGGCACAGGATACAGTACTAGGTGAGATATATGTATATTCCTAAATGGAAATATTTATATTCTAACATCATCATCATAGGGAATGGAAAATTTTAGTTGACTTCAGTGGGTTTGGGGTTTTGTCCTCAGTTTTGAAATTATCACTATTTCAAAGTTTTCTTAAGGAACATTTTCACGTGCCTATGTCTTCGGAATTGTAAGTTCTAGACAGGTAGGGAAAATGAGTAACATATTCCTCGTTTTTCTTTCTCCCTGTTAAACTTAGCTCTCTCCATTGTGAAGTCTGTTAGCATTTCAGCTGAGTCTCTGCAGTTTGTGTACCTGGTTCTGAAGAGAACTGTAAGTCTTTCATCACAACAAATGTCTCTTTTCTTTATAGAACTAGAAAAATAGATTATTCCCTATGACTTTTTTCAGAATTATTGGCATAAACACAGCAGCGTAGCCTTTGTACTTTGTCTTCAAAGTTTCAACTTTTCTGTGCTTTCTTCTTTTTAATATATGGCGCTTTCTACCATCAGATTAGTTTCTTTTTTCCCCCACTTTTTTTTTTTTTTAACCTGTTTACCGACAGCCCTCCCTTTTTGGTAGTGCTTAACTGGCTGTCTCAGTCCTTCAAGGTATTCTGTCAGAAGTTCATCGTATTCACCAGCAATTCCATTATTACTGAGAGTCTAATCAATCTATAGACTTTCCCACTGAAATAAAATATCCAGATTTTAAAAAATTGGATGGATTAGGATAGACATTTGGGATGACTATTTAGATACTTACTGAAGTGACCTAACTTTTAAAAATTTCACATATTCATTGTCTCCCAGTAATTTCTTGAATATGCTCATAAGACATTCTTT
The DNA here is from genome assembly GCF_036013445.1 of Caloenas nicobarica. Lineage (NCBI taxonomy): Eukaryota > Metazoa > Chordata > Aves > Columbiformes > Columbidae > Caloenas > Caloenas nicobarica. Next base: position 40,925,898 of record NC_088284.1, on the reverse strand, counting down.
GCTGATGATTTTGTGTTTGTCAAAGAAAACAACAATAATCATCTGGCAACAAATCAAGGTAATATAGCAAGAGGAGGCCTGTTAATCACTTCGCTTCATTCTGATATCAACAAAAACTTGAGGCTGCTGTTTCTTGTGATCAGGCTACAATTGAACCTTAAAATTTGAAACCCAGACTTGAAAAGGTATAGGTAACCAGATGGCAGTCAGGAGATATTTGAAAAACTGTCCTGTCTCACCATGTGGGATTAGGGATGAGTTAACTCTGAAAAAGACACGTGTCCTGTCTCACCAGGTGAGATCAGGTGTGAGTTAACTCTGGGTATTTCTGCGTGGTAATGTGAAGTGAATGACAGACAATCACTCCAGAGGTCCAATTCAATTATGAATTTACTAAAAGCACTTGATGGAATACAAATTATAGTGATTAGTGACTTGGCAAAAGTATATTATTATATCACAAAACTTAACAAGACTTTAGCAGCAGAACTTAAGATGATGTTACCTTTATATGTTCAAGAAGAAGGAAAAGAGAGTGAGAGAGAGAAGGAAAACTAAGATATCAGAGAGAAAGAGAAAGAGTAAGATATCACCACTCCACAGGTTGATCGGTCCCGCGACGTCGTCTGGAGGGGAGTGGACACATTGAAGATTTTGCTACATGCCACCACCTCATGCTACGCGTCAGGTCATTTTATAACCCAGTTCATTTACATGCAAGATAGGAGAGGGTGGTTTGTCTCCTCTTTCTGTTCACTCTTCATGCTAATTAGGAAGACTCTTCTGGAAATGGGTCTGGGGTCTTCAAAACAGGGGAAAGTTCACGGTACTGACCAGAAGCAAGTTGTTTTGCCCATCAGGGTAGCTGTTGGTTCATGGTTTCTTCTGGTAGCTCGTCCAACAGGTGATTAATCTCTGTCATCCCAATTAGGCTGTGAGGCCTTCACAGCAACACTGTTAATTGCCTCTATCTTAAAAATCTATGCTGCGTTTCAGAAAACCTTGGGAAAGAAAAGACAAGGTTTCTGCCTTCACAGCCATCTATCTTTTCCACCTGAAGTATCAAAAACTAGATGTTTAAGGCATAATATCATTCTACGTTTTAATGGGGATGGGGGGAGTGCTTCAAGGTTGTCACACCAAGAAATCTTCATAAACTGTTTTCTTGCTGAATGAACATGTCTCTTATTGTAGCTAATGTAGATTTCAGGTAGTGAGTTTATAAACTTTAACTAGGGTCAGCAATCCTAATTCAAAACTTAAATAAAAAATATCCCAAATATAATACAAAAAATTGTATTATGGGAAAAGAATCTTAGAGGTTTGACTATCCTATTAAGATTACGTAGTTGAACAAAATGATAGAATACAATGGTTTCCCTGTAAATAGTGAAATCTCTTATCACACTTTACATAAGGTTTACAAGTGTTTTAAAATGACTTTTGATCTGTGAATCTATGTATATCTCTTGTGTTTATTTGGAAATACAAGTTCTACAGGTGAGATGCTATTTAGCCTCTAGTATTTTTTCAAATTATCATCATGAAGAGAAAAATTATGGGGCTTAAATCTTAAATTTATATGTCTTTAATAAAAAAGACATTAACAGATAAATGAAACACTTTTTTTTCCCCCTAAAATTTTGTTTTAGCAGATCACAGCCCATTGCTAGTAAATTTTGAAATGTAGTAGTATGGAACAGCTATTTCTTATTAGTAACATTTTTGAAAGGATTTGCTATAAAAAAAGTTAAGCATTAACATTGCTGTCCAGAAGCTTGCTGTTCATACAACAGTAAACTTGGGTTATTCTGTAGCTTTGTTTATATAACCATTTTGATCACAGACTCACAGAATCACAGAATGTTAGGGATTGGAAGGGACCTCCAAAGATCATCTAGTCCAGTCCCCCCACTGGAGCAGGAACACCTAGATGAGGCTACACAGGAAGGCGTCCTGGCGGGTTTTGAATGTCTCCAGAGAAAGAGAATCCACAACCTCCCTGGGCAGCCTGTTTCAGTGTTCTGTTACCCTCACTGAGTAGAAGTTTCTTCTCAAATTTAAGTGGAACCTCTTGTGTTCTGGTTTGAACCCATTACCTCTTGTCTTACTGTTGGTTGTCACTGAAAAGGGCCTGGCTCCATCCTCATGACACCCTTTATATATTTATAAACATTAATGAGGTCACTCTTCAGTCTCCTCCAAACTAAAGAGACCCAGCTCTCTCAGCCTTTCCTCGTAAGGCAGATGCTCCACTCCCTTCATCATCTTTGTGGCTCTGCGCTGGACTCTCTCCAGCAGTTCCCTGTCCTTCTTGAACTGAGGGGCCCAGAACTGGACACAATATTCCAGATGTGGTCTCACCAGGGCAGAGTAGAGGGGAAGGAGAACCTCTCTCGACCTACTAACCACCCTGCTTCTAATACACCCCAGGATGCCATTGGCCTTCTTGGCCACAAGGGCACAGTGCTGGCTCATGGTCATCCTGCTGTCCACCAGGACCCCCAGGTCCCTTTCCCCTACAATGCTCTCTAATAGGTCGTTTCCCAACTTATACTGGAACCTGGGGTTGTTCCTACCCAGATGCAAGACTCTACACTTGCCCTTTCATTCAATTTTTATTTCATTCAATTTTTCCCTGCCCAACTCTCCAGCCTGTCTAGGTCTCGCTGGATGGTGGCACAGCCTTCTGGCATGTCAGCCACTTACAGAATCACAGAATGTTAGGGATTGGAAGGGACCTCCAAAGATCATCTAGTCCAATCCCCCTGCCGGAGCAGGAACACCTAGGTGAGGTTACACAGGAAGGCGTCCAGGCGGGTTTTGAATGTCTCCAGAGAAGGAGAATCCACAACCTCCCTGGGCAGCCTGTTCCAGTGTTCCGTCACCCTCACTGAGAAGAAGTTTCTTCTCAAATTTAAGTGAAACCTCTTGTGTTCCAGCTTGAACCCATTACCCCTTGTCTTACTGTTGGTTGTCACCGAGAAGAGCCTGGCTCCATCCTCGTGACACCCACCCTTTATATATTTATAAACATTGATGAGGTCACCCCTCAGTCTCCTCTTCTCCAAGCTAAAGAGACCCAGCTCCCTCAGCCTTTCCTTGTAAGGGAGATGCTCCACTCCCTTAATCATCTTTGTGGCCCTGCGCTGGACTCTCTCCAGCAGTTCCCTATCCTTCTTGAACTGAGGGGCCCAGAACTGGACACAATATTCCAGATGAGGTCTCACCAGGGCAGAGTAGAGGGGAAGGAGAACCTCACTCGACCTACTAACCACTCTGCTTCTAATACACCCCAGCATGCCATTGGCCTTCTTGGCCACAAGGGCACAGTGCTGGCTCATGGTCATCCTGCTGTCCACCAGGACCCCCAGGTCCCTTTCCCCTACACTGCTCTCTAATAGGTCGTTCCCCAACCTGTACTGGAACCTGGGGTTGTTCCTGCCCAGATGCAAGACTCTACATTTTCCCTTGTTACATTGCATTAAATTTTTCCCCGCCCAACTCTCCAGCCTGTCCAGATCTCGCTGGATGGCAGCACAGCCTTCTGGCGTGTCAGCCACTCCTCCCAGCTTGGTGTCATCAGCAAACTTGCTGATAGTACACTCAATTCCCTCATCCAAGTCATTGATGAATATATTGAATAGTATTGGTCCCAGAACTGACCCTTGAGGCACTCCACTAGATACAGGCCTCCAACCAGACTCTGCCCCATTGACCACGACTCTCTGACTTCTTTCCTTCAGCCAGTTTGCAGTCCACCTCACTACCCGATCATCCAGTCCACACTTCCTCAGTTTTGCCGTGAGGATGCTGTGGGAGACGGTGTCAAATGCTTTGCTGAAGTCAAGGTAGACCACATCCACTGCTCTGCCATCGTCAATCCACCTTGTTACGTCCTCATAAAAGGCTATGAGGTTGGTCAAACACGACTTCCCCTTGGTGAAGCCATGTTGACTGTCCCTGATGACCCTCTTATCCTTGATATGTCTTAAGATGGCACCAAGGATAAGGTGTTCCATCACTTTCCCAGGGATGGAGGTGGGGCTGACCGGTCTATAGTTGCCCGGGTCCTCCTTCTTGCCCTTTTTGAAGACCGGAGTGACATTTGCTTTCCTCCAGTCCTCAGGCACCTCTCCCATTTCCCAAGACTTGGCAAAGATGATGGAGAGTGGTCCAGCAATGACTTCAGCCAGCTCCCTCAGCACCCGCGGGTGCATCCCATCTGGACCCATGGATTTATGGAAGTCCAGATTGCTTAACTGGTCCCTAACCCAGTCCTCATCAACCAAGGCAAACTCCTCCATTTCCCTGCCTTCCTCTGAGGCCTCAGGGGTACGGGGCTCCTCAGGACAGCCTCCGGCAGAGTAGACAGAGACAAAGAAGGCATTCGGTAACTCTGCCTTCTCTGTATCTTCTGTCACCAGGGCACTCACCCCATTCATCAGTGGGCCTACATTGCCCCTGGTGTTAGTTTTATCTGCCATGTATTTGAAAAAGCTCTTTCTGTTGTCCTTGATCCCTCTCACCAGGTTTAATTCTGAGGAGGCCTTACCTTTCCTAGTTGCCTCCCTACATCCTCTGACAACAGCCTTATATTCTTCCCAAATGGCCAGCCCCTCCTTCCATGATCTGTAAACTCTTCTCTTCCACTTGAGCTTATCTAGCAGTTCCCTGTTTAACCACGCACGTCTCCTGGCTCCCTTCCTTGACTTCTATGTGTTGGGATGCTCTGATCTTGTGCTTGGTAGAAGCAGTCCCTGAAAGCTAACCAACTGTCTTGGGCCCCTTTACCTTCAAGCAGCCTTGCCCATGGGATTTCCCCTAGCAATTGTTTGAAAAGGCCAAAGTTGGCCCTGCTGAAGTCCAGGGTTGCAATTCTGCTCGGTATTCAGTTCCTGCCACACGAGGGCCTGAACTCCACTATTTCATGGTCGCTGCAACGAAGGCAGCCCTCAACCTTTACTGCTTCAACCAGACCCTCCTTATTAGTGAGGAGGACATCCAGCAGTGCACCTCTCCTAGTCAGCTCCTCCGCCATTTGCATCAGAAAGTTATCGTCAATGCACTGGAAGAACCTCCTGGCCTGTGGCTGGCTGGCTGAGTAGTCCTTCCAGCAAACATCTGGGTAGTCAAAATCCCCCATGACAACCAGGGCCTGTGACTGTGAGGCCGCTCTCAGCTGCCCGTAGAAGGCCTCATTAACTTCCTCACACTGATCTGGTGGCCTGTAATAGACACCCACAGCAGTATCTCCCCTGCCAGCCTGCCCCTTAATTCTCACCCATAGACTCTCAACTTGCTCCTCATCCACCCCTGGACAGTACTCAATACATTGTAGTTGCTGTCTCATGTAAAGAGCAACTCCACCACCTCGCCTTGCTTGCCTGTCTTTCCTGAAAAGGACATAGCCATCCATGACCACATTCCAGTCATGTGAGCTGTCCCACCATGTCTCTGTAATTACCACCAGATCATAAACTCCTGACTGAACACGGGTTTCTAACTCTCCCTGCTTATTCCCCATGCTGTGCGCATTGTTGTACAGGCATTTCGGGGAGCGAGCCGAGCACACCGATTTCATCCTAGAGGTATGGGTGGCCTCCCAGTCTTCATCAATTCTAGAGTGCTGCCCCACTGGTGCAAGCCCAGCTACAACTCCATCCCCCTTCAAATCTAGTTTAAAGCCCTGCAAATGAGCCCTGCTAATTCCTGTCCCAGAATCCTTTTGCCCCTGTGAGATAAACCCTTCCCACGTATCACTGTGCGGGCTGGTGTCTTATAGAACCAGCTGTTATCGAAGAATCCAAAGCCCTGCCTGTAGCACCAGTCTTGTAGCCAATCATTTATGGACTGAACTCTTTTATTCCATCCCACGTCATCACCCAAAAATGGAAGGAGGGAAGAGAAAATCACTTGAGTCCCAGACTCTTTCACCCTCCATCCCAAGGCCTTGAAGTCTTACTTCATTCCCCTCAGACTACAGGATGCAGCTTCCTCCCCACCTGTCTGGAAGATCAGTAGTGGGTAGTAGTCCGTTGGGGACTGGGGCACCAAGCTGGGGAGCACCCTGTTGATATCCCTGATCTGGGCTCTGGGTAGTCTTCAAACTTCCCTATGATGAGGGTCAACTCTGCATATTGGGCCCTCTTTTTCTCTCAGAAGGGAATTGACTACTACCATTACCCTTCTTTCTTTCTTTCTTATCAGAGGCAGTCCTGAGGTACGGAGTCAACTGCCTCTTCCTATGTGACCTTGTAGGCGGGCCTTGCACCACATCATCACCTACCTCTTCTTCAAGATCCAGGGCCTCAAACTTATTACAGAGGGGCACCTGCGGAAGCGAAGCAGGTGAGGAGGGGGGTTGCCCGTGACACCGAACTGGAACTCGCTTCCAACTCTCGTCATCTTTTTGGTCCCCTACCTCTGCCCGACAGCGACAGGGCAGGGTTTGTCTTGGGTCTCCCTGCTCTGCCCGACAGGGCAGGGGGTCCATCACCTTTTGGAGGGTATTTCCCTGGGACCCTTCTGACTGGCACGTTAGGGAGTCACTCCACCAGTCGATCTGATGCTGTAACATAATTCACAACTGTCTAAATAATAATGTTAATAAAGATAAGTTAGTTCATTTTTCATTCAGCCTGCAGTAACATTTTCATTTCTGTTTGCAGGAAGAATATGAATACATGAGAACATAAAGGCTATCCTCTGTTCATACAATTGTTTATAAAGGAAAAGATGCCTTTCCTGATTCCCCCTCTAATGACATGATCATCCTACCACAAATAATTTATATTCAGTGGTGCCACATGTTATCAAGAATGGAACAATCATTGTCACAAGGTTACACATTTTCTTAAGCTGACAAAGCTTCTACAGTAAGGGTAGGAAAAATCCAGTATCAGTATTTTTTTAAGATTTTGTTTCTTTCCTTACTTGAGAAGGATTATTTTTTTGCACTATGTGAAATAATTACAACTGGAATTTTTCTCATCAAAAGTGTTTTGAAGTAAATTGGAGACGAAGTGGCCTAAATATAACACCTAGGACTATGATGATATCTATTCTAGAGGCCTGATTGTAGGTTATGTAAACACATGGATGATTTTACAGTTTTATGTCTAGTGACTCCAGATGGTATGTCTGTATTCCAGTGATGTGCTATGTTTAAATCATAACAACCAGGATCAATGTACATCCAAGAGCACTTTTTTTTTTTCCTGGTCATAGGTATTGACATCCACTTATTACACTGTTTTACAGAATAACTCTGAATTAGCATGATGAGAATTTGTCAGTGTTTTTTTTCTTCAACTACCCTGAAGCTGTCAGAAAACATCATCCTTTTCCCTGTCTCCTAAGCTTCCTTCCACATAGATATTATTACTATCTCTTGGCTTTCTGCATATTCCTTCATGTGCTCTTGCATACACAGGGACAGAGTGTCAAAGAGTAGCACCTGGCACTTTGTCAGGAAGCTTGCAAAGGAATACGTTGTGCATTAATGTTACTCCGTCAATATCAGTTCTGCAATACTTATTCAATATTAATAAGCAAACCAAACAAAAAAAATTACTGTTCATTGACAGCGGAGGTTCTAATCTGGACTCAGATTTCTAGCTGAACCTATTTACTTCATGGCTGAGACTGTGCTTGTGTAACTGCCAGCACCAAAATTGTTTACCTAACGTGGGAAAATGCAGATCCATTACTGACACATGGCTTATTTGCCCAGACCATCGATATTATCTTACCTAGGAAGTAAAATTTAGATTTTCAAATAAAAAAGTTCCTTTTTGGTGATTTATCTTAAAACTGTGCTTAGTACAGATATCACTATATTTCTTTGATTGTTAATTTTTGCACAGCAGTTTTCCACTCATGGGCTTTTCTTTTATTAGTATCTTGTAGTGAAGGTCATTTTGATTTTGGCAGTAGTGCTCCAGACTCAAAAGAAACCCTGCAGTTTTGGTGTGGAGCAAGTTCTGGAATGTTCTGTTGCTAAGAATGATGCTCTGAGGAAAGTTATTATCAATGAAAGATGTTAAACATTCAAATGCAAATTGAACTTCCATAAACTTCCTAGGCTGACTTGAAAATGACAAAATCATGACCTATTTTGGATGATCTGTTCTTTTGTGCACTGATTTTAAGGCATACGTTAAAGACAGTAAGGTAGATACATAGATTTGAAAGCTTTAAACTGCACAGGCTGCTGAGCTGATTCATTCTGTGGCAATGCCGCTGTTTGCCTTCCTAAGAACTGTGAAGAGGCAATCACCAACTGCATGAAGTTTAACAAGGGCAAGTGCTGGATTTTGCACTTGGGACATGGAAACCCTGGCTGTACATACAGACTGGGGAATGAGAGACTGGAGAGCAGCTCTGTGAGGATGGATCTGGGGGTTCTGGTCAATGGCAAGTTGAACATGAGCCACCAGTGTGCCCTGGCAGCCAAGAGGGCCAACCGTGTCTTGGAGTGCATCAAACACAACATTGCCAGCTGGGTGAGGGAGGTGATTTTCTTGCTCTACCCTGCACTGGTTTGGCCTCACTTGGAGTACTGTGTGCAGTTCTGCATGCCACAGTATAAGAAGGATATAAAGCTACTAGAGAGTGTCCAGAAGAGGGCCATGAAGTTGGTGAAGGGTTTGGAGGGGAAGCCATATGAGGAGTGGCTAAACTCGGTTTGTTTAGCCTGGAGAAGTGGATACTGAGGGGAGACCTCATCATGGCCTACAGCTTCCTCGCAAGGTGAGGAGGAAGGGCAGGCACTGATCTCTTCTCTCTGGTGACCAATGACAGGACCCGAGGGAATGGCAGGAAGAGGTTTAGACTGGACATTAGGAAAAGGTTCTTCACCTAGAAGGTGGCGGAGCACTGGAACAGGCTCCCCAGGGAAGCAGTCATGGCCCCAAGCCTGACATTATTCAAGAAGTGATTAGACAACTCCCTCAGATGCATGGTGTGAATTTTGGTGTTGTAATTTGCTGGGACAGGAGTTGAACTTGGTGGTCCTTGTGGGTCCCTTCCAACTTCGGACATTCTATTATTCTAGGAATATCTATCTGACTGGTCTGAATATCTACAGGAGATTTACACAACTTTCACTACCTTTCTTGATTCAAAACATAGATTAGATGCCTTTGGCTCTGAGAATAGATGTGGTTACATATCTGACCCATTACAGTCATTGCTCTCTTCATAATTATAGTGTAGGAGTGCAGAAAATATTGTATTTTACTGTGAAGTAAAGAGAGTATCCTGCAGCACTATTTTCATGATTCTCTGTAGTCCTAGGTACAGCTACTTTGGTCTGACAAAACAGAATGGGTTAGGGCACTCATTGTCCTATTAGCAAGAGAAGAGTCTTCTGAATGTACAGTAAGTAGCTGCTTTTAGAAGATGAATGTTAATTTGAGTGACTTTATCAAATGTCAATTTCTGGACAATTTCAAGGTTTGCAACCTTGAGAGTGGCTTTTTCTATTGATACTTTCTCATCAGTTAAATAACAGGTTAGTTAATTAAGACTGTATTACGGAATCTCAGATATAATGTTGTAACTGAGAAAGCAGTGAGGTATATTATCAGCCTCTCATTTCTTCTGACATGAAATAGCTTTCCAGACACTGCCTGTTACATTGATTTGCCATGTCAGAATCTTCCTCTTCGGAACAGAGAAACTAGTGAAGAGAGGAAGGCAGGTTTATTTATGAGGAGTAAATGGCAAATGTATTAATTTAATCACAGAAAGTTTCTCTGAAAGTTTTTCCAACTAGAGATGAAAGTGTTCTGTATGGTCTCTGTATAAATATTAAAGGACAGCCCAGGTAGTTAGTATAGCAGAACTCAAATAATGAGGTCAAATCACAGGACGCAACACACATTATAAATATCTATCATATGGATATGTGAAACAAGTAGGAAAAGCCTACACTAAGATCCTTATTTAGCAGAATATGTGCTAAGTCAAAATAGTTACCACTTGTAAGCTTTTTATGTTATGCCCTTACTTTCATCATGACAGCTGTTCTGGATGAGTTGTTGCAGAGTGCAGGCTAATGATGGTTCACTGGCCTATGTCTGAACTGTGGACCCAGGAGTGCTCCCCAGTTTCAGATCCGTGTGCTCAGCTGATCTGCTCCTTGAGTGCTCAGGGCAGCCAGGGGAGGGTGTTGTCCAAAAGGATCTCCAGGCTTTGCAAATTTTCCTGGGCTGGAGACTTAATCAATAGGGCTCCTGGATAAAAGTCAAGAAATCTTCCTGACCAGGAGAACAACTCAACCTAATGTTAAAAAGCATAAATCCTCTTCTATTAACTCTTGTTTATTATATCCTCTCGTTTTTTGTTTTCTCAGAGGAAACCTTCATGGTACTACAGCATTTGTCAAGGAACAAACTTATCCATTATAAATCTCTTTTGATGGACAGCCAGTGCCAATTAACAGATTAAATTAAAATTAGTATATTAATCCTTGGGCTTCTTAGGTAAAAGGTATCTCAGTTTAGCTTAAGTAATAGTTTAATTGCAATATTTAATATGAGGCAAAAATCTCTGTGTCCATGTCTGTGTCCATGCTGTGTCTGTGTCTTTCTTTCTCTTTATGTATGCATTCCATGGAGCAGGAAATACCTTAAGCAAACAAACCAAATGAAAAACAAACAAACCAACCCCAAAACCCAAATAAATACTCCCCCCATAACACAAAAGATACTACTTCTATTTCCACTATTGGCTATTTTAGGAAGTAGTTCTGTTATTTTGATTATTAGAGTCAGTAAGTGTAATTTAAATTAAATTTACTTATTGACTCAGCACAGAGAACTATGCTTAGTCCCACAGACTAGTGAGCAATGCACTAACACAGTTTTCTGTGAAATTGTGTATACATGATTTGAAAACAGCACAGTTTATTGATTTTTTTTTTGTTGGCATCACACAAGACATGGCAAAACTGGCAATTATAAAGAAGCCAAAGATTTTCTTCTTATAACTAAAAGGGGGGGAAAAAGTTTTAATTTAGTTTCAATGTTTTAGATTTGGACAATGTATTTTGATAGCTCTGGTTGTCTACTTGATTAAGTGTAGCTATCTGGTTTATGATTGAATTTGTAGTACTTGGAAGACGTTTATAGTTTAAAATCTGATTTTTAGCCCAAGATTTCTTTGGTCCACAGAAACTGTGCAACTGAATGGGCCACAGTCGAGTTTACTTCTTACCAATCGCTACCAACTGTGTTATTTTGGTTTCAGATGGAAGCTCTTACAAAAGCAACAGACAACGTGCTTATAACAAGGCATCAGTAAATTACATAGAGAAATTTTGTAAGGACTATTGCCATCTTAAAAATGTATTCCTTAAGATGACAGCAATTAATATTGACTGTTGCTGCTGTTGGATTTGTTAACACAATATTTTATTCTCTTGAAGATTTGTGAAAATTATGCCCAAAATTGAGTTCCTGTGGATTCCTGAGTAAAGTACAACACTATATAGAGCTCTCAGTTCTTAGTAAGGATTTGTATTTATCAGCATCACATAATTTGATCAGCAAATTAAGTCTGAAATGAGTCCTTAAGAGATGATCTGCTTGGAAGACAACTTTTAGAGTTGTTACGGAGCTGGACATGGAGGACATTCAGGAGAAGGCAGTCTGCTCCACAAATTCTGAATGAGAAAGGAGCAGGAACATTTCTGTCTCCTGTGGAATTTCTGCCAGAGAGTAGGAAAACGCAGGCAACAGTCCTATGGTGGACCTGAGATATTCCTTTATTAATTAGAGCAAGTAAATGCCACTTTGGACTCCAGAATACCCGATTCTAGAAAGTTATGCCTTGCACTTCAGTACTGAAGTAGACATTAGTGTTTTAGTAGTTTTATTTTTATTTGTTTTTGCTTGTTTGTTGTTTTGTTTGGTTTTGGTTGTTGTTTTGTTATGTTTGTTTGGTTTTTGTTTGTTTGTTTGTTTTTTAAATGAGTGGGAGAGAATAATAAGTTTACATTGGTAAGAACACACTAAATTTAACCACAGACAATGTACAGAAGACTGCATTTTTATCCTCTAGACTGGGGTGTCAAACTCATTTTCACAGGGGGCAACATCAGCCTCATGGTTGCCTTCAAAGGGCTGAATGTAATTTTAGGACTACATAAATATAACTACTCCTATACTTAGTAGATGTTCTAGATGCTGTATTCACATAATCAAGAACACCTGGATGTGCTTTCTGAGTTTTTAGTAGAGCTGATGGGGAAATGTAACCAAGGTACCACAGTGAAATTCAGTCTGGCTGGAATTCATGGTGTTTTGATCCCTGAAAGACAAAATAGCCAAATATGGGGAGCTTCTATTTTGACTTGTATAATCTAGGAAGTTTAATCACCTAACTATTACATTTTCTTACTGATACTAGTAACTTGTCATCTATTCACATGGTAGAGGTTTAGTACTTAAGGGACTGGGGTGGCCTGACCTTGGCTGGCTGCCAGACCTCCACCCAGCTGCTCTCTCATTCTCTTGCCTCAACATGACAAGGAGAGAAAATAAGATGAGAAACCTCGTGGGTCAAGATAGAGATGAGGAAATCGCTTACTAGTTACTGTCATGGTTAAAATACACTTGACTTGAAGAAAATTAACTTACTTTATTAGCAGTTAAAATAATTGGATGGTGAGAAACAAAGAAAAACCTAAACCCCTTTTACTTCCTCTCCCCTTCTGCTGAGGCTTAACTTCACTGTTTCATTCCCCACTTCTCCACCTCATCCCTGGTGCAGGGGCATGGGGAATGAGGTTTGGGGCCAGTCCATAACAGCTCCTTGCTGCTGCTCCTCCATCCTTGTCCTTTGCCCTGGTCCAGTTTTGTTCGTTTCCATGAGCTGTGATTCTGAGTGGGTCCTCCATGATGGGTCTCCGTTCTATGGTGGTCCTTGCCACAGGTGGTGGGAGAATCTTTACTTCACCACCTGGAGCACCTCTTCCCCCTCCTTCTCTGACTTTGGAGTCCCCAGGGTTCTTTCTTGCACTTATTCCCCCTTTCTCCTCTCTCTGATGTGCAGCATTTTTGCCCTTTCTTAAATATGTTTCCACAGAGGCACCACGACTTTGGTTGAAGGGCCCAGCTGTGCCTTCTGGTGGGCCCACCAGAGCCGGCTGGAACCAGCTGTGTCTGGCACAGGGCAGCCCCGGCCTCTTCTCACAGAGGCCACCCTGCAGCCCCTGCTGCTAGAACCTGGGCACGTGTACTCAGTATAAGGACTAAGCATGTGTTATGGATATTGAGAACTCAGATTCCTGAAATACCAGAGTCTCTCTGCTCTTCGCTTCCCTGTCTTCTCCACCTCCCTCTTTAAAAGGGACAATCTACATTAGATTTACACAGCCAGCCTGCACAGCACAATGTAAGGACTAAGATGAAGTAGGGAACAAGTACTGACAAGAAACTTTAAGCATGTAAGAAGGAGAGTTTAGAAGACCAAAGCCCATGGTGAACAGATAACTCAGACACAGTATAGCACCTGGAAGAGTTTAGGTGCTGGGCGTTCGAGGGCTGTTGCTAGTTGGACCAGCTGTTGCTAGTTGGACCATATTGTGTCTCTTAACTATATTAATGAAATGATACTGATATTGTGCTTATTGCTTCCCTTGGTTATTCCTCTGTCCTTGCCAATCTTATAGTCAGCCCTGTTGAGCTATGGGATGTGGCACCATCTGTAGCTTTGTTCATACTTGTTAAAGGACATCATAAGGGAACTGAAAGAGTCACCCACAAAAAGAATTCACTTTCTGGATCTGTGCATGATATTGTCCACCAGAGGATATAATAGAGATAATAGTTACCTCCATAAATGTAGAGCTCTGACCTATATGTGTTTCATTACACCTGTACTTAAGTTCTCTGACTTACCTGTTCTTTAACTTCCTTCAGTCACTCTCTGCTGAGAATCCTGAAACACTAACAGCTCTCTTGAAAAAACATGTTGTATGGTTTTTGAATGTTATACTAACATGTTGCTAACAGGAATTTATCAGTAACTTTTTCACAGTCTGTGCAAAACAGTTAAGCAGATTTTCCATAACCTAAATAACAAGCTAATCAAGAATGTTCCTCCACTTTGACTTCTAGATTAAATTTACTGGGAAGATAGTTTAACACTACTAAATACTGACTTTTTTGAAAGGAGGTTATCTCTTTCAATGAGGAACTAACCTTTAACTAACATATTCCATTCTGCATATCCTCTTTCTACCCTGGAGAAGGGAAACGTCACTCACTATGGCTGAGACTGGGATAATTCTCTTTTGTGAAGGTGCCTTCACAACTGAAGCTGTTTATCTGTGAAATGTTCATCTCTTCCCTGACAGCCTCTGAGTGACAGCTAACCACACAAAGGGGGATCTCAGCAACGTTGTCTTAGCCTGTTTACAGACTCAGAAAGTCAGCCTTGAAATAGGTCATACACAGGCTAAATCCTTTGTTGTAATAGTTGCAGTCACAGAGAAAAACGTTTAAATTTGGTATTAAAATCCAGGTTAATTTAGTCTGGGAACACAAATGCCATTATGCATTAATGAGAATTATGTAATTACTCTATGGCAATGTTATAGGCACAATTAAGGGTTTCATTTATCTAAGGATTTCCATAGTTTCCTGTCTTTGGATTTGTTTTACTTTTTCCCTGGGTTTGTAAAGTTTTGGGAAAGAATTAGGCCATTGTTTTTGTATTTTAATGCAAAATTCTGAGAGTATTTGTTTTACACAGACACAGATTTGAGGTTTTAAATAGCTGGAGTTCAGGTGAATAATCCAAGCAGGTAGGAATAAAACCAGTGCTCACAATTACTCTTGAAGACTAACAGATATTTGGCACGGTAAGAGTCAGGAACATATATGACTATTTGAACATTGTGCTCCCAGATGTTGCCATCTGTTAGCAACAGATGCTTCTAAAATGGAGTGGCAAAGAGTTCGTTGGCATTGGTGGAAGTGATATGGTGAACAGAGCACTTAGTCTTGCTTTTCTTTGTGTGCATATGGAGTGAAATAGATGGCTACGTAGATTGATTTAAATCCCAGAAGAGTGCCTGAAGCGAAGACACTCAGCTGAACTGCTTGTCTGGCTGAGAGGAAGAGGTGATCTCTGAGTGGTACTTGAAGCCCTTTCTCTCAGTATTATTGTTACACAGAACATTTATTAACTAAATCTGCCTCATTGCTATCAAAATCAGTATGCTTCTTCATGCTTCTGAAATTCTCCATACTCTCCCACAGGGAGAGGAGATAGAATTACGTGATATGTGTAAACAGGGATTAATTTAATCTTCAGCCAAATCCACACATTGACTTGCAACTGAAGTTTGCATAGGATTATGAAGGCAATGTAATTACATACAATTAGACATCTTGTTTTTTGAAGCTACATAGATATTTCTAGCCTTTTAAAAAGATTAATTCATCATATCTCCTGATTCAACATTAGAAAGAGATTAAGAACAAAATCAAGTTTGCATTATATTGCATATATCTGGGAAAGGGAGCAGATTTGATGTGATCCTAAAATACACCTCAATCCTCTTTGCAAAATGGCAATTTTCTTGCCCAAAGACATATGTCGAAGCAATGTTCATGACTTGGGATATCTTGCTTGTTTTGAATCCCGGCACAGTTCATCACTTGATTGAGTGGCGTTTATTCAACCACAGCATGTAAACTCCAGAAAGGAAAAATGAAAAAATTCTCTGACAAAATCGTTCCTTGCACTCCCTGTCAAAAAACAAACAAATAAACACACCCTTCACATTCTACAAGAGGCTGAAAAAAAACTAATAGCGTATCACATGTGGTAAACTATTATACTGTCATTTTCATCTTAAGATATGTTTCTGGTTTTGTTTTGTTTTGGTCTTTTTTGTTTGTTTGGGTTTTTTGTTTGTTTGCTTCAGTTGGTTGTTTGGATTTTTTTTTAGATGAGAAAATAAGCAGAGTACATGTGTTTTGATAGATTTTTGACTTAGAGTTGTCATAAATTTTAAACCAAGGAATGTCATTTATCTCCAAATACCTAAAATCATTCAGAATTTACATGTAAGTATATCTCCATGACAGAAACACTTTTGAAAAAGTCAACCATAAAAAAGAAAAAACTCCAACCTATTACACACTACTCTTGGACTTAGGATAAGAACAATTACATTGTAGAGCTATTATATCTTCTTCTGAAATAGCATGTGTGTTATTAGAAAAGAAAACTAAGATGAGTTTTCTTGAAACCCCTTGTGAAAACTTTATCAAATATCTGCCTGATATCTGGCCTTGAATTCTAGGATGAGTATTAAAGCTGTCATATTTCTGATAAAACTGGCCTTGAGAAGGAATGAGACTGAGACATGTAAAATCCAAATTTAACACCTCAATTAAAAAAAATATGGTAATCTAGGACACAAGCTTGACCCTTCTAAAATCTATTAAAAAAAAGTCTCTGACCTTTATTGAAAGTAAAAAAAAAAAGCTCATATTCTATTATTACTCTGCTGGTAACTACAGTTTCATTAGTCTGAACTCAGCACAAATGTGGAAGCAATTCCTAATTAAATAAATACAAATATATTAAAAATAAGTAATGTACATTCTCTATTTTTCAAAGATAGACTGTGTAATGCTGTGGTAATCTGTGTTTTAGACGAAGAAAATAATCTAACCTGTCAATTGGGAAAGTATTTACTATGAGATCACTTAGGAAATTTATTAATAAACACAGTGAAAGTACAAAAGAATTGTTGAAGAACTCTGCAGTAAGTAAGGACCTGGTAAGAAGCAGGTTTAGGCTAGATTTATTTGTGTTACTAAAGAAGCTGGTCATGGGACCAGTTTCATTTTCTCTTTTCTCAAACATCAAGTGGGAATGGGCCAATGAATCTATAATATGTCAAGAAGGAAACAGCTCGAATTCTGCGGAGGATTGGGATGATATAGAAAGACATAAAGGAACCTGTGGACAACAAAAGTAGAAATGAAATGAAATGAAGCAGTACGAAATCCAAAGTTGTGTTCTTTGTGACTAATAAAAAATTATTCCAGAAGCTGGAAGCTCATCAGTTAAAAATGTCAGAGAAGAGAGCACAGATACATTAATAAAATGCAGAACAATTGAAGAGATGATAAGCAAATGGCAAATGCAGTCTTAAGATGTCTCAGATATTTCCAGCAAAGACATGGAAGTATTAAAGCCATTCTACAAAGTACTGAGGAGGCTTAATTTTAAATACTACATTCAAGAAAGATTAACTCAATCTCATTTGATGAGGGGAAAGGGGGTCTATTAGAAAGTAAAAGAGCATGCCTTGCTTAGGCTAGAAAAACAAAGGCTAAGGAGGGATTTAACAGGTGTTTATGAATACAGTAGGAAGGATAAATAAACACTGAATAAATTGAAACTGGGACTTTCGTAACCCTCAGGGGAATGAGATTCTGAAAAGATCTTTCAGTAAAAGTAGTGAGGATGAAACATAAAACTTCTGTTAAAAGGCAGTCATTATACTGAAATACAGATTGTTATTGTCTGTGATAGCAAAGGACTTACACTGATGATCTAGGAAGTCTCCTCCAGTCCTGTTTTTTTTCACTGATCCAGAGAAAATAAGTACCCCCCCTTAGACAGGTTTTAGCATGAATGTCAAGGAACACATGCTAATTTTCAATATCGGATTCACAGTCTATATATTACTTAACCAAGCACAACACTGTTTTAGAGAGAAGAAATTTAAAATAAATAGCTGCAATCTAAAAATAATTACTTAAATAGTATCACTATACATCATTATGTAATAAATAAAGAAATAATTTTCAAGTTGTTTTAAAAAAAAGAGAGAAAAGAAAAAAAAAGACACCTTACCTGCCACCAGACTCCAAAGTCTCTATACCAAAATAAATAGACTATTCTGGCATATGAATATTTTTTCACAAAGTATGACAATGAAGACTACAGCTCTGCTCTGTACACACATTCAACCCACCTTGTGTGCAAAACAGGTTTCAGCACAAAGAAAGGAGTGGATTTCTATCCTATTGCCTGATCTACCTATTACTCTGAACAATGCTTTTGAGATCTTATTGATTCTGTGTTTTGTTCCATATATGTCCTATGTATGCTCACATGTTGAATACAGCTCTCAAGCTTAAATGAGTCTACTGAGAAACTCTCCTGAATGTCTCTAGGGTATAGAGACTGCCAGTGGAGGCCTTTTCAGCTTTGATGATTGCTTGTTGCAAACAAGAAAATCTCCTTCTGCCTGGAAGAGCTTTTCCTCCTGGCTGGCTGTTGCCATCCAGAAGTAGTTGACTTTGAACATGTATTTATCTCACAGAGTCATTCAGCATCTCAAGGTTTTATACAGTGCTTTAACAAAGCAAGCAAAGACCTTCCATAAGAGACATTCAAGTAAATAAGCATCTTTCAACCAACAATTAGCTTTCGATAAGGCTAAAGGCATTTAAATTTATGACAATCTAATGTTTAGTCTCATGTTTTTAATGTTTACTTACATTAAACCTTTGAATGACATTTCAGCCTCCAAGTTAGTGAATTCTGCGGAGTCATTTACCATATAGCCTGAATATTACCCAACTTCTTTGTTGAAAGTGTGTTTTCCCTGTCAGTCTGACCTTGGTGCCAGAGAAAGTCATGGAGCAGGTCATCCTGAGCACCATCACATGACATGTACAGGACAACCAAGGAATCAGGCCCAGTCAGCATGGGTTTATGAAAGGCAGATCCTGCTTGACCAAACTGATCTCCTTCTATGACAAAATGAGGCATGAGGGAAAATGGATGAGGGAAAGGCTGTGGATATTGTGTACTTAGAGTTTAGTAAAGCCTTTGACACTGTTTCCCACAGCATTGTCCTGGAGAAGCTGGCTGCTCATGGCTTGGATGGGTGTACTCTTCCATGGATAAAGAACTGGCTGGATGGCCAGGCCCAAAGAGTTGTGGTGAATGGAGTCAAATCCAATTGGCAGCTGGTCACAAGTGGTGTTCCCCAGGGTTCAGTACTGGGGTCAGTTCTCTTTAACCTCTTTATCAATGATCTGGATGACGGGATTGAGTGCACCCTCAGTCTGTTTGCAGACGACACCAAGTTAAGTGAGAGTGTTGATCTGCTGGAGGGTAGGAAGGCCATACAGAGGGATCTGGACCAGCTGGATCAACGAGTTGAGGCTAGTTGTATGAGGTTCAACAAGGCCAACTGCTGGGTCCTGCACTTGGGTCACAACAACCCCATGCAATGCTACAGGCTTGGGGAAGAGTGGCTGGAAAGGTGCATGGCAGAAAAGGACCTGGGGGTGTTGATTGACAGCTGGCTGAATATGGGCTAGCAGTGTGCCCAGGTGGCTAAAAAAGCCAACAGCATCCTGGCATATATCAAGAACAGTGTGGCCAGCAGGACTAGGGAAGTAATTGTCCCCCCGTATTCGGTGCTGGTGAGGCCGCACCTCAAATACTGTGTTCAGTTTTGGGCCTCTCACTACAAGCAAGGCATTGAGGTGCTGGAGCATCTCCAAAGAAGAGCCATGAAGCTGGTGAAGGGCCTAGAGCACAAGTCTTATGAGGAGTTGAGGGAACTGGGGCTGTTTAGCCTGGAGAAAAGGTGGCTGAGGGGAGACCTTATTGCTGTCTACAACTACCTGAAAGGAGGTTGTAGCATGGAGGGTGTTGGTCTCTTTTCCCAAGTAGCAAGAGATAGGACAAGAGAAAATAGCCTCAAATTGTGCCAGGAGAGGTTTAGATTGGACAGCAGGAAAAATTTCTTAATGGAAAAGGTTGTAAAGAACTGGAACAGGCTGCCCAGGGAAGTGGTGGAGTCACCATCACTGGAGGTGTTTAGAAGATGTGCAAATGAGGTTTAGTGCCAGTGTTGGGTTAACGGTTGGAATCAATACTCTTGAGAGTCTCTTCCAACCAAAATGACTCTATGATTCTATGGTTCTATGATTCTATTCTCCTAATGAATGTAGCTTTTTTTCACTGAATTCATCTTTAAGTGGATGCAATCTCCCCCATTTGCAATTCCATGCTGTCCTCTGTTGCATCATTGCAGTTCTCATTTTAGTACCCCATACAAGAACATATCCCACATGCCAACATGAACTGACATTATACCCCTCTGGTTTATTATGGACTATTTTCATCTCATCTGTTTGATTTGTTGTTTTATTTCTTCAGTATACATTGTTTTGATTCAATAGCAATGAATGTTTATCTATGTTTATCTTTCCCTGATTCTATGTCTGCTTTCTGGTCTTCATTTGGGAAGGATTACACAGTCTCTGGAAGTGACAGTTCAGATAGTTGAAATGTCAACACAGCATATACTAAAGAAAATCAGTAAGTACAGAATACCCACCCTGACTGGGGGAGTCATACTTAATTTTTTAACTGGCTTTGGGCTGCTTATAGTGTGCTGCAAAAAAATGCAAGCAGGACTGTACTTTATACCATGCTTAATGAAAGTCAGATCTTTCCTGCAATATAAGCATAGTTTTATATCCAGTATTTATGGGAAGCTATAATTTGAAGATGTATTGTATCATTTATTTCAAAAATTATTGTATTTTTGCTCTGTTTTTGAATTCCAGAGCATGTATATGAGTTTAATCTCAGAAATCAAACCAACTTTTTCTTCCAACTTTACCTTGTTTTTGTTTTGAATTTTGAGTTTTTTGGTTTTTGTTTTTTTTTTTTTATTTTTCCTTACAGCTTTTGCAGGCAGTAGTTGGGAGAAACATTAGACAGGGAAGTGAAACAGAATGAATAGATATCCTTGATGTGGCAAGACTCTTCTATGTCCATTTTCTTCCTGTTTTGGGCAACTTAACTGTGGGCAACACAAAGGATTTCCTGACTTTTCCTTAAAGGCGAGATGGACAGTACAGTAAGTTCTGTATAGCATGAGAAGAGAATTCTCTTCTGCTGGATAAGGCTTAACATTTGTGTTCTGAAAAAAGTTACTACAGCAATACTGAGAAAACCAAATCTGAATTGTATAAAAATAAGAACAAAACATTGCTTTTAATTCTTTGAGGAAAAGTGTGGCATTATGAGTAAAGAACAAGGAATTTATTTTCTTCTTCAGAAAACATTTTTTTACTAGAGGAGTACACTGTCCTAAAAGAGTGTATAAATATCTCATGTTACCTGTAGTTTTACAAGATCAGGCAGAAGTGTTGTCCAGGTGGAAGCCTGCAATATTATGATTAGATACATTTCTCTTTTGACAGTGGAGGATTGTCTTTCTGATTATTATCATCTAAGGTATATGCTTTGTATAATGTCCTCATGTCACACAGAGGATGTTTTTCCAGTTGCAGTGTGGGTAGGTGACAACGAGGGAAGGGGGAAGTTTGTCAAAATGAGTGTTTTTCTAGGGAACTTACACCTTAATCAATAGGATACTCAGATTTCTTCTCCCACAGTAATTAGAGTGGCTATTGATGTTGGAAAATACACAGCTTGGTCTTGTACCAAATTAATATTTTCTAAATTTAAGTGATTTTGAGCTCATCAAATGTATTAATTGTGCAAATTATGGAAAGCTTCTTGCATTTTCCATTTTCAGCTTCATTCTTTTCCACAGGCTTAGATGTTACACTAAAAACGTCAGCAGACCTCCTGGAGGCAGGATGTGAAACTCATTTCAGTTTCGAACCACATTAATTCTGAGTGAAATCAAACTTATTCTCACATTTATTAAAGCAAGCAAGTCCTTGTGAAAAATTGTACTTTTTTAATAAGGGTATTTTCAGTGGTTTCATTTCATTCTGACAAACTCATAAATCAGTTGCTGTCTTTCAGCCATTGCAGATTTATCCATTCATGTGAGTAAATGTGGCAGTTGAATACTGTTGAAATCCATATAGCAATATCTCATGATAAGTACAACATGGACTCAAAGATGCGCTGTTTTCATTTGTTGAGACTTTTGGCCTTTAGGTTTGTTTTGCTCTATTTTAAGCATGATTCAGACTATAGGAAACAAGAGGAAAAGCCAAGTCTAAAAAAATCTTTTGCACTCTTCCTCCTTCCCTGACAGTACAGTCAATGATAAACACACTTTCCTCATGACAATATTGCCACATTTTCTTTAAGTTAACACTTAGTACAGAGACGAAAACATAACTTTGTTTAAGGCATTATTTGTAATAGATAGAGGAAGGAAGATAAACATCATTAACTTCAAATATTTAGATAAAAATCCAATCTAAGTTCACCAGCATCTGTAGGACTATGCCATATTTGTAACACATGGAATTTCCTTTTCTTGCAGTGAGACCCACATGGCAATCATTTTATATTCACTAATGGCATGACTTAAGTGATTTATTGGAGTATATACAACATGCAATACTCACAGTCCCTGTGGGCTAATTGAAAATATTTAATTTTATGGAAAATGCCTTGCTGTTTATTTTGTTGGATTATAAATTGAGAGAATGCTTTCAATAAATTATACATGCCCACAGCAAGGAAAAAAGTGCAGAAAAATGCTGATAGGGGTGCAATCAAACTAATAAGGACAACATTCAAGGTCTATAATTTTGCATTGACAAAATTTTTCAGAAAGTACATTTTGAAAAAGTAGAGACAGAACAGTGAGCTTATTTGAATGTTTCCAAATTTATGACAGTATCCAAACACACTTTTCAAGACTGTTGAATAGTACTCATTTGTGTCTATTATTTCTTACTGCCACTCGTGGAGCTTAGTAATTGAAATGCTGAGTAATAGTTTCCCTCCTTAATTCTAATGATGCCCTTTATAATCTTCTTAATGCAGTGCCTGAACTTTAGAAAGGTTGTTTTCTGCCAACTGTCTGTCCTTTGCAAGATGCAGCAGTGAAAACTCTCTTTTTTATCCATTTTGTGAAACAAAATTGAGGTTGCTAAATGTTTGGCTCCTGTTTCTTATTAGGTTAAAAAAAAAAGGAGAATAAAATAAATCAAATAAAACCAGTACTTCTGTCCAAATATTCTACTGATAACAGAGCAAACCAAGGCCTTGTTATTAAATTTAGGGGGAGAAGAATCCAGTTAGGCACCTTCTACTTCAATAAAAAAGTCAACGAAAACCAATTTCATACAGAATGTGACTTGTTAACAAAGATACAAAAATTAGTTCATAATTATAAGTTGATATCGACTTGACAATGTTCAACATTGCAGCTTTCATCCAAATCAACAATTTACGTCCAATCCCAGTTTAAAATAAGAGTCTTTTTCTTTGCAGAAAAAGCTCAATAAGCTTTATGGAGATTTATCCTAGTATGGAATCACACTGGCAATCCCTGTTCTGCACTGGTATTTGCATTACTCTGTCTGCATTGAAGCAGTAAGTACCTTGAATTAGGCAAAAGCTTTAATAGGAAAGTCAATAGAAGAGATTTTTTTCTCTTTCAGTAAAACTTTGGTGCTGCAAGGCTACATAACTGTGGAATGTTGTTCTGTCCTCTGTTCTGTTCACATTAAGACTGTTTTCAGTCCATTTGAACTTTAGTGTAATGCACACTAGCTACTAGACTATCTCGTGAGTATAGCTACTTCAGGAACAACTAATGGCTTGTTCCTATCATAGAACTAACTGTGCTCTACTTTTCATTCATCAGTTTTGAGAGTGTGAAGAAAACTTACTTCTCTCCAAGGCACATATTTAAATGTCCCGTCCTGTGAGGGCAGAGTTAACTTTTAAATACTCTGTGTGGTAACCAGAAGTAACAACAATTACTTGAGAGGTTAAATTAAATAATGAATTCACTAAAAATTCTGTGGAATTACAGCGAATAGTGGCTTTGCAAAAGTTTATAACTATATCATAAAACCTAGCAAGCCCTTAACAACAAAACTCACAACAATATTGCCCTTATGTGCCCAGAATAAAGTTAGAAGGAGAGAAAGAGAGAGAAAAGAGAGATAGATTAAGGTATCAGAAGGTAGGATTTCATCACTTCAAGGGTCTGTTGATCCAGTGACAATCTCTGTAGCTTGCTTGGTTGTGGGTGCGATGAAACTTTACTCACTAGTGTCCCAAGTGAGAAGTCTTTTATACTTTAGTTTATTTGCATATGAGATAGAAGAAAGTGGCTCATCTTCTCCCTCTGCTCACTCCTTATGCTATTTAAGAAGACTGTTCCAGAAATAGGTTGGTGGTCCTAGAAGTGCCTAGAAGTGAGCTGGTTGGTCCTCTAGTGGTAGCTGGTGATTCGTTATTTCCACTAGCTTGTCAGTGATCTCTGAATGATCCTGCCTTTGCTCAAGCCCAATTAATGAGGCCTCAAGGAAGAGATACCATTAATGAAGCCTTCATTTTGCAAAGAATAGGGAGGCCTCATGGAAGAGATACCAGTTAATGCCTTTATCTAAAAGACTGATGCCTTCGTTTTGCAAATAATAGGTAGGCCTCAAGGAAGACATAAGTCCTAACTCCAGAGCACTAATCTCTTCCTCCCCGCCAGTAGTTGCAAAAACCAGCTGTTTAAGGCAAAACGAGGTGCATACCATGTCCACCACACACCATCTCTAGCTAAAACAAGAACTCAACCAGTTTCTCACCTCTCATTTCATTGGAATGTTCTCTCTGTAAGCACCTAAAAAACCCCATGTGTTTGGTTTTTTTTCTCCTCTCTGCTGCTTGGTGGGCAGATAAGGAAGACTTTGAGGCGATGCCAGGGAACAGCCTCCTTGAAAATGATAGCTGACTATTTGGATGAATACAGCAGAAAACAGATATCACCTGGACAAGAACTGTGCGATATTCAGCGTCTAGAATAAGAGCAAAAAGCTCATAAAAACACATTGCTCAATTCTTTTCACAGTTCAAACATACTGCCTGAAAAACTTAATCAGTGCTTACAGGCTTAGTTGTGCCCTTGATACAGAGCTAAATGGAGAAGACGTTGTCAGTGTGGGAACTCTTGGTTGAGCAGTCAGGCCTTAAATCATGCCCTACGTCTGTCTTCTTGGAGCGCTCATCCTGCAGATTGCTCAGGGAACCTTGATATCTTTAACAAGTGGGTTTAAATCACTTCAAATGCCAAAACATTTAGTGTGTGCAACAAGAAATGTCCACTACATCTTAAGGAAGTTCAGCATGAACCCTGTCCTGGCTGCTCTCCTCAAGCTCCTTTGGGCAGCCAAGTTAAGAGACAGCTGTGAGCATTGCCTCATTCCCCCAGCTTTGTGAACTGAGAGGGATGGAGGGGATCAAGTGGCTACAGCCACCATGATCTCTGGCTGTCACCCTGATTACAGTCTTTCCCAGATTTTGCATGGGTTGCCAGCCCAATGGCTAATTGTGAACTGTCTACTTTTGCAGCTGACGTCTAATTAAGCTTTTCTACAGAAGGATTATGCATGAGTCTCATGGGACAGGGATATAAGAGAGGAGGATTGTCATGACCACTGATCTGTAAGGGAGTCTTGCAATTACTTTTACGAATATATATGTTAGTTGCAGTATCTCAAGAGTCTTCATGCTAATCTGAATCTCAGATGCCACTTCTTCCAGACTATACATTGCTATGTAAAGTTTACCCATGACCAAACATTGAACAATACATCTGCACTGTGTCTTTAAAGAGCAAGACACATGCCATTTGACAGCTCTGCTTCCAGACTTTGCTTTTCTTTGACTGTCTTTTCATAGATGGCCTTGCTTTTGACAGAATGACATGGTGTGAAGAATAAGAAACAGCAAGCATGAAGTAAGTTTTGGCTAATGATAAAAAGGAGAATTCATAAACATAGAAAAACATCTCTTTAATGTCCAGAATAATCTCATAGGGTCTCACTGAAATATTTAAAATTTGAGTCCAGATCTCCACAGCACCTTGTGCAATATGATTAAACAAGAGATGAAGAATGTTCCAGTGTGAGCAGAAGATGTTGGTAGTGCTTCCTGTATATGTTACATTCACTTTGCTTATGTTCAAACACCTATGTAAGCAGCAGGGAGTCCATTATTTTAAATGCATTTGTCTTTGATAATATCAGCTATGAAATTAGACAGCTCAGTTCAGTAAAAAGTTCAATAAGCAGATTCCAGAGTGTATTAACTATCCATAATAATAACAATACTGTGTAAAAAAAGTTAATTCAACAGCAAATAATTCTGCCAGAAGAAAAATTTTCTCCTATGAAATCAAGTATCTTGGTTTCACCTGGAAACTATTTTCCTTTGAAAATGTTATGCCCTGTAGATATTATTGACTCAACAGATGGCAACGGAGAAACTTGAGGACCCTTTTTCCTAATCAGTGCTTCAGTCATTAATGACGAAACACTAAAATTTCTTTAATTTTAAGCCCTTACTTTTTAGAATGGTATCAAACTGTGTGCACCATACAGCTTCAGTACCTAATAGCTTGTTTTGAAAAGCTTTCCAAACAGAGATGAAGGAACTAAATAAAGAAAAATTTTAATTTGCTAAGTACATTTTTACGAGACTTAAAATGTCTGAAACCGGAAAATCATATGAAGTTCCTTCCTGGTTCAGTTACCTGAGATATTTGTGTCTGTTTGCCTGACAAATCCTTAATAGTTAATACTTTTATGATGTTACTTGTACTTTCTGAAAGAGTTTTGAGCTGTAATGGAAATGTGAAATCTTTGAAGACAGAACCTTTGCAAGGCTCAATAATGCAGCTCTTATTTTTTAAGTACCAGATTTCAGACTGAAAAAGCCTTCCCAGAATGGGATGCACAATTATCATGTATATTTAGCAGGCCACTGTCTGAAATGGTATTAAAGGATATGCCAAAAACCCTTCCGATCTCTGGGAATCAGATGTCTTTCTCTGGGCTGTATAGAAATGTGTCTTCCTGTCTCCTGAGGAAAGATGCCTATGTCTCTATTTTTAAAGATAAGAAAGTAAGTAATGAGCAAAAATAATGTCCTGCTTTCAGAGCAACAGTGTGGACAGTAGCCTATTTGCAATGGAAGAAACAGAAAATAAGGTATTTAATCCAAGGAAGGCATTCAGATCCATCTTCTAAGAGACTGTGTATCAGGCCTGATTCTCCACTCTTCAAGTTGGAGGGTCTTGGATGGGTAATCAGAAAATGATGCATCTATACCCACTAGATATGTTTCTGTTTGTTGTTTATTTTGAAGAGTTACGGTTTAAGTGTACTCCCATACCAAAATTACAGCAGTCTCTGAGCAACTTTAACTTACAATGCGTGCTGATCTGGGGACTTAGTTCTATGCATATCACTCTGATCTTTGAAATAGATGTAACCCCAAGAACTAGTGAATGTTGCAGAGGGAAATTTGTATTGGTAAACTGATTTTGTTTGAGATAGTACAACCAAACACCAGAAATACACCAGAACTCCACAACTTAACTGACTTCTTATGCCTGCCCAAAACAATGCCACAGACCCAAACTGAGTCTCAGTGTGACGAGAATAGTTCTTACACTTGTCCTCACCACTACTTAACAGAAATGCTAGACATGTTTTGTTTTGCTCCTTTATGATATATGAAACAATGAAATGATGTTTATGAAAAATGACTTTGTCACTTTACCTTTAAATTCAGATCTTGTGTATTTTAAATAAAACAGCTTGTAGTCAAGGTGTGTCAAGGAGTAAAAAAACACCAAACCTTGCTCAGCTAGACCTGGGGCTTCTCACTCTCTGCTGAAGGACTGGCTGCAAAATTGCATTATCTTTCATTCCTTTCTGCTGATGCCCAGTCTCCGCAGCATCAGTAAGGTATGTGTTTCCTTAAAGTTGCCAGCAGCCAGGTATCACACTTTACTGAGAAACAGAGGTTTAAAACTTCCTGCCAGAAGAATGACTCAAAGCTATGTTTTTGACTGCCTCTTTTCTTCATGGCACTTCATATCTTACAGTCCAATAAACTGTTATCCCTTTCCTCCGCCTGGCTGGAGGCAGGGCACCACTAATCTCTGTCTTGCACAGTCTCTGAGTGTGAATTAGAGGTTCCTTCATGAGCATCAGAATCTCTTCTGTCCCTTCTGTAAACTGGGGCAGCCCTTTTCCCAAGAGTTTTCCCTTTTAACTCACGTACTCGTTCTTGAAGTTCTGAAGTAGATCTCTTATGCCACTTATTCATATCTTCTCCCTGCTCACGTAGGAAGGACCACAGTGAACTTCTGGTGGTGGT
Organism: Caloenas nicobarica; assembly: GCF_036013445.1. Classification (NCBI taxonomy): domain Eukaryota; kingdom Metazoa; phylum Chordata; class Aves; order Columbiformes; family Columbidae; genus Caloenas; species Caloenas nicobarica. The sequence continues at coordinate 40,897,716 of NC_088284.1, read as the reverse complement.
CTGCCTCTGTTCTCTCTCCAGAGATTGGAAACGCCTTCTCCTAATAGCTGCAACATTGGTTTGTGAAGCGTGTGTGTGTCTTCTCTGAGTGCTTTGATTTCTTGCAACAGCTTTTCAAACCGGTCATCAGATTTTTCACACAGTTTCTCCACAGCAGAGAAAGAAGCCTGTAGAGAACCAGCAAGGCTGTCCTCAAATTCCCGGAGCTGGTCAATCATGTCAGAAACCCTTTCTCTACCACCAACTGACAAGACCATTCCTGCCAATGACTTAGCATATGCAGGTGGTGCACTTTGTACTAATCTGCACCACATAGATCGTGTACACTCGATTCTATCTGGGTCTATCCCCTCTTGGCTGTTTGGCGCAAAATAGATGATCTCTCGCACAGCAGATGATCTCTCCATAGTATTCCATTTCCCTGATGTGCATTGACAATCATTCTTGTGACAAAATCTTGTTTTCATATCTGTCAGGACTTGGGTCCAGAGGGTAGCGGAGTTGTGCTCACTTGCAATTGCCCTATCAAGGGTGGAATCCTTTGATAGAGATCCCAGCTGTTTTGCTTCTCCACCCTCCAGTTCTATCGTTTCAGCCCCATTATCCCAGCATCGGAGCATCCAGGTTACAATATTCTCGCCATCACGACGACTATAGTCCTTTTGCAGATCTCTCAGCTCACCTGGAGAAAAGGACCAACTAGTGGTCACTTCCTCCCTTGATGATGCCCCTTGAGCTGAGTTTGGCCTGTTGCCATCATCTGCAGCACAAGTAGCCTTTCTAGTGACTTTCTTACAACCGGCAACTGATGCTGATATGGGCTCACCGTTATCACAGGGGTTGTTATTGTTGCAACAGCAACCATGCCCTGTGTTTGAGGAAGGAGGGGCCCTATTATCCTTTGAACAAGAGACATCATCCACAGTCGAGGAAGAAGCTTGAGCCTGTGTAGCCATGGTGTCTGTGACTGGGGGGGCGGTGGCTGCAGCTGCAGCTTCAACAGACACCGTGCAACTCTCTTTGCTCTAAAGGGACACAAACTTCCGATTTAATCTAATTTCTTTTAACACTAGTATTAATACCAGCACATTCGTCATGGCGGAGAACACCGTTATAGTTCTATCAAAACTTCATGGATATTCAAAGCACTCAAAAACGTTGGTAATCTGCTCTAACGAGAAGGCGAAAGTATGGTTAGTCAACCTTTCTAAAGATTCGCTAGCCCATTTAGCAAACACATAGCTGGATTTTATCTCTCTTGGAGGTTTCTCAAAGTAAAGCAAAAATGAATAGAAACTCATTATCGGTTGCAATATAATAAAGTAAGCCAATGCCAAACCACACAGTACAATCATAAGCATCGTCCAGTTCTTTGCTGTTATGTAATATAAGATTCTATTCCCAAGAAATAGCCAACATAAATAGGGTATTGCATTCCACAAAGTAGAAAATAACTGATACAAATTATACCACAGCATTTTCAAACCAATGTAATTCACTTCTGCCTTAATACCACTAAATAATATCCTAAGCACCCAGACCTGCAAGTTTTATAACTCTATGAGTTGGCACTGTGCCAAGAAAATTGAAAGGTATGTCTGACCAGTTTTAAGAGCCAAAAGACCTCCAAATTTCGCGTCGAGCCGAGCCCCAACACGTGGCTGTGACGAGTCGCGCACAAAGAAACAGCAGACAGCGCCACCTGGTGGCCGCGTTGCACAACACCGAGCACAACACGTGGCTGCCAGACAAAGAGAAACGTGCCAGGCATGGGCGGCCCCACCCCTTTTTAGTGCCAAAATATTAACTATTTCTTGAGCCCCAGTGTTGTCCGCATTCTCCACCAATTATCTGTTGTGGTTTGATCATGGGGAGACAATCAAAAACCATGGCAGATGTATTTTCCTTAACCGTCTTCCCCCTTCCGTTTTCCACCCCTGCCTCTCCTCCCCCTCTTTCACTAAGGACAGGTGATTTTGAGAGGAAAGGAAAAGAAGAACAGAGAGAAGAAAGCTGGAAAATTTGAAAACGTTTTACTAACGCTACTAAATAAACATAGAGAAAAATAAAGCAGAACAAATATTATAGAACCAGTCTTGCAATTCCCAGCAGCTAGTCCGGCAGGATCCTTCAGCCAACCGGAACTAGATTCAGTCTGTCACGAGGCCTCAGCTTGCAGGGACAGCAGAAAGACACAGAGATGAAGCAAAGCAGCAGGAGACCCCGCAGAAGAGAGAGAGAGTTCTTTGGGTCCACCTTTTATATCCAGGAAGTCGTGAATGGGATGGAATACTCCAGTTGGTTAATTTGTGGTCACCTGACTCAGACCACCTCCTCTCGTTGCTCCCTCCAATGACCCAGGACAGCATTGTATGAAAGATGGGCAGTGTCAGTAGATCTGTGTCAACTTTACTTGGTGTTTCAAAATAAAAATGTTTTCTGGCTTGTAAGAGTATGTCTGTACTTTAGATCCAGCATGGTTACAGGTGACTAAAGCTCATAATAGGTGGGATTTCAAAGGTCTTTTAGGTTAGGTATTTGTGGTACTGTTCTAAAACATTAAACTCCTGTATTTGGATTCCCTTCAGGGAAGTAAGTGATTAAAAGTTTGGCACAGCTGCATCTAATTTATGGATGGTTAAATCCTTTCTTCCATTTAGTGGTAATCCTCCCATAATTTCAGTAGGGGTTAACAAAGTCACTGCTCTGCCTATTTCACCTCTCTAGCAAATATTTCAAAATTACTCCTTGAGAAAAATAAACCAAGAAAGAAAAGAAGTATGAAGAAATCCAATAGTAGGCCAAATATTAATTTTTTTAGGACTAAAGAAAGAAGCATAATCTTGCAAACTACTGTTCGGGTCAACTTATACTCAATATGTAACTTAGAAATAACTTAACTGAATGTAACAAAAGGACCTAACCAGCACAGGTGGACACTATTTTTCTGAATGAAGACTTAACTCAGTGTCTTCTTCATCATGAACCACATAGGTATTACTTTTAAAAAACTCAATTGTAAGCTTCCAACATGCACCAATTTACTTAGAGAATTTGGCCTATAGTCACAAAACAGTTTATACAAAATACATTATATTAACGTTCTGATTTCAAATGAGATTAAGACATTGAAGATGTGCAAAAGCTGGATTAAAACCCAGGGAAAAAAAGGAAGTTCCCTTTCCAAAAGGAATATTCTAGTAGAATTTGCACCTTTTATCCTTTTTAATAGACTGCCTGTGTCTGATATATTTAAACAAAAAAAATTATATACTGCTGTAGCAGAGGTTTCCATGTTTGGGGTAATGTTAAATTCTCACACAAAAAATTATCAATTTAAAATTATTCTGATCAGTTTCAGATGGCTGGAAAAGGCTGCAGGTGGAATAAATCTAGATGTCTTCTTTGCATTCTTAGCCCAGCAATGCCCTCATTATTGAAGCATCATGCATAGCTTGTGTTGGCAGATTTTGCTTTAAAATGGAAGTCTAAGCTACATGTGAAGAAGGATAAATAGCTGCCTTCTCATTACATGGAAGTTTCATGGTGCTTGCAATGCAGGATCAGGAGGCAGGCAGAGAATAATGTCCAAGGACAAAAACTGCATCTGTAACACATATGAGGGCACCTGGAATGCTTACGTCATTATCATCCTCAGTTCTTTTTGACAAGCTATCAAAATATACTGAGGCTTATAAAGCCACAATTAATATTTGAGAACTGAAAGTGTTTCTGTGTGTTATGTTTAGGGACCTTTATGTTCTTATAAAAAAAGTGTTACAATTGTCAGAGAGACTAATGAATCTTGTATTTCACTTGCTGGATCAGAATTGCAGCAAGTGTTGAAAGTGCCTGTTAATTATAAATGATATCTCTTCATTCTTTACAAATATTACCCAAATCTCCAGTAGTTTTACAACACTTTATAGGCTCATAACGTCTCTTGGAGAGATTGTAAAAGATGATACACTGTAAAGAATGACACAACTTTTAGAGCAAGTCCAAGCAAGAACTACAGTGAAGAACATTTATGCTTAGATTGTCTTCCTGTCTTTCCTCTCAGGTTGGAGAATGTATAGGTATAAGTTATTGTGCTTAAAATAATTTATTATTTGTTCATTTAAAAAAATGGCAACATAGATTCACTAGTTTTATAACTAGGTGTCCACCTGAGGAAAATATATAACAAGCAGAAGAGATTTTTTTTTCTTTTTTACTGTTTTTAAACACAGGTGTGGCAGCTACTCAATGTTCGGGAGTCTGGTCACATAGTTTTGGATTAAAATGGACTGCACTGGGGAGTCTGCTGAGAGTAATGTCCAGTCTCTGGCTGTTAACTGGACTTACGTATAGAGAAGGTAGTCACACTATTGCTCTGCACAGTCTAAACTGATGTGCTTCTGTATATGTTCAGGGAGCAACTCCTTAAAAGACACGGAGCTCCTCTAACACTGAACTGTCAACAGACTCAGGAAGCAGCTGAGCAGGGCATTTCAAGCTCCTGACTTTGAAAGTTTGATGGCCCTCTTGGTAGAGAAATGCTTTCTAATCTCCAGTCTAAACCTCCTCTGGCACAGCTTTGAGCCACTCCCAGGCATCCTGTCACTGGATACCAGGAAGAAGAGATCAGCATCCCCTCTCCACTTCCCCTCTTCAGGAAGCTGTAAAGAGCAATGAGGTCACCCCTCAGCCTCCTTTTCTGCAAACTCAATGTCCTGGTTTTGTTAAAAACAAGACCAGTTCTCTTTTAGAGAAATTTCCTTTCAGCTAAGTTCTTCTAAATGGTGACACTAGACAAACCCGAAGTCCTTAGCCGCTCCTCATAGGACATTCCTTCCAGCCCTTATATACAATAATAATGCAAGGGTAAATAGCAAATAAACCGATGGCTCTGGTATTCATGTCCTCAGAATGCAGTGATGTAGAGACGTTGAATGCACATGGAAGTCAAAGTAATATACAGAAATAATCACATAATATCAGATAATTCCAATTTCCAACTCATAGCCCATTAGCTATCACAAAGATTTTTTGCAGTTTGGACAGTTAAGTAGCTATCTATAACATCTAGAATTATGTTGGATAATGTATTTCTGTTTTCAGAATGGGGACATATCACCACAATTCCAGATATTAAGTTAGCATTGTAAATAGTTCTTGGCACTGAATAATAATTAGACACATCAGAGAGAATGAGCTCCTGAGCTTCTGCATCTTAAAACTATTTTCTTTTTTGTTAACAGATACACAAAACTATGGACTAGCTGAAAAGTAGTGAATGGGTTAAAAGAAATAATCCCAACCAAAGAAATCACTGTCACAGGAACTGTTAGGATAAATTGTAGGGCAGATTTTTTTCTTTGTGATGATTTTATTTCCAATGTGTTCATCTAGCTTTTTATAAAAATTAATGTAAGCACTGTCACTTTTTTGATAGAAATTGATGCAGTAGGGCAAGAGACAGTGGTACTTAACTCACGGTGTGAGTGTGAAAGGCTGAGATATTGCAAATTATTGTCTCAAAGCTTGCTTGCTGAAATAATACACTCAAGGCCTGCCTGTTCTGAATAAACAAGACAGAGAAATGCTTGCTCATGCTGCTTGCTTGATTTGGCCTGCTGTAAGTGCTTAAATACAGTGAGTTAAAGCAGAAAATGCATGATCACTGTGAATTGCTAAAATTCAAAGAATTTCAGCCACCAACATCTGGGACCAAGCCTACAGTCTGCTCAGGCAACACCCACCACCAACTGCCATAAAACACCCAGGTTACGACTTGCAAGTGTGTCCATACACTACTGGAAGCAACACCTGTCACGTGAGACTGGCAGACCTGAGACCTGAGCACTGCCAACTCTACTAAGACCTGGACCCTGATACTGGCATGACTCGAGACCTGCAAACTGTCAGTGCTACCGGGCCTGAAACCTGAGAGCTGCCTGATGGAAGACAGTGTTTCTATCCCTGGTGGTGATTACCTCTTCCTTATCTTCTCGCATACTTGCTTAAATTTCCTCCTAACTCCGCGCCTGCATCTCCTCCCCGTGTCCTTCCCCCTGTCTCCACCCTTTATTCTGTTTTGAGGCATAAAAATAAGATAGATTTTTTAGTGGCATCTGGCCTTGTGTGTGTCTTAATCTCACTCTTGGGATCATTTTGAAACCTTCCTGAGCATGAAATCAGACTGGGACCCCACAAGTAGTAATTGCCCAATTGTCCTTTTTATTTTTTTTCTTCTCCAAACTAGATTATTTTGGAGGAGGAAAGCTTATTGCATGCTCCAGTGAAGAAACATTGGCAGCACTTTTGTAACTAAAATCGCTATTTATTTTTGATGTTTCAAAAAATTAGCAGCAGTAAATAACAATAAAAGACCATTCAGTCTCCAGCTGTCTGATTGGCTGAAGTAAATTTTATGTGGCATAAGTGAGGAGTAAGGCAAATGGAATGGATATGTGAATGGATAATGGTCTTCCACAGTAAGCTAAATGTAAGTGAAATTATATAAATGCTTAGGTGAGACTGAGACATCTATTTTCAAAGCAAGAGACCATTGTCCAGTCACAAAGTTTAATTCCACTTTCACTGTTGCGATTATGTGAAGGACTAATGTTACAAAATCAATTAAAAAATGAAAGGGGCTTTGTGTATCAATGCAAGAGCTATCTGCGCCAAAATCCTGCATTTTGATTGTCTCAGGCTACAGGAATCTTCCCCATTCCATACATGCTGAAGCTAGGTTAGTTAGAAGTAGGAGGTATGAGAAACAAAAACTCTGAGGTAAACTTCAAAGTAGTATAAATTAACTTTTTGGTAAAGGTCCTTAGATTAAGTCTGAAAGTTTTTCAGAGGAGGAAAAATGTAATAAATTTTACAGTAGTAAGAGCCAAATCCAAGAACAGAATGTATCATCATATAATTAAGAAAGGGTTGATAAAAGGAGCCCAAACTGGTGCAACATACATGTTGAGAGGATTAGAAGATGTAAATACAGATTCACTTTTAAATTTTAAGTCAGAAAGTGAATTAGAGTCTTAACTGAATAAAAAACTTTATTTGTCAGAAAACAGTATTTTTAGTTGTTAATGGGTTCATATGTGGACACTGGAATTTTAAATGCGTGTGTTAATGACATAAAGTCACCTAGAAGTCTTTCAGTCACTAGAGTAAGTGAATAAAATCATTTTCTTCCCATTTGTTCTTTTCCAGCTTGAGCTACTGCTGTTTCCATCTCTTCTCACTCTAATCACGAGGTGACCCTATCTGGTGGCGGCTTCAGGAAGAAAACACATGATCAGAGGCATGAATATGGCCCTACTAAGGGGAGCTTCCTTCATGGATTTTGGCTCAGTGCAGATGTCCTTCTTCAGGGAGTTGGGTTTCTCAGTTTTTCTGGGGTTATTGACTTCAGAGTACATCTACTGTTTAACTCTGTCTGAAAATCCATTTCCTGTGTGAGGATACAGAACCAGTTTGCTGCTACTCAGGATTGTTATAGTTGGCTGGAGATCTCTCCAGTCAAACGATAGTGTGATGTTTGAGCATGGAATTATACATTAACCTGAATCTAACCAGGTTGAGCAGTTCTTCTCATAACTACATGTTTTTCAGAACAGGATGTCCTTGAATACACATGAGATTGCTAGCCCATGCTAGGGCTTCTTCATTCTGTTTTTAGAGTAATTAAAGCTAATAACACAGATTAACTGTCCAGGCATGAAGGGTTTTAGCATCAAACATGTTTCAAAAACTTGCGAAAATGTCCTTCTACATTTTATATCACAGGCTCTTAGGCATTGTGGAAAACATTATTTTGTTTTTGCTGCTTTCAATTGGTCAGTCTAGAGAGGAGAAACTGAAGTTAATCCAGAAACTGTAATGTGGCTTCAATGGATTTTGCAAAGGTAATAGCATTGGCATTGACAGATATCAAGTGATAGTGATACAGGAAGTTTGGCTTCCATTTTCATCTGTGCTGCTGTGCTTTGCCATTTAGCCTTTCTGTGCTTCAGTGTCGAAATGCAGCTAACAATTATTGTGTTGGGATCTTCAGGTAAAAGGCTTTATGCAATTGAAAATGTCAATCTGGTGAAAGCTGAAGTAAATTATACTTGTTAATAGAATGCTATTGTGTATTTTTTAAGCTACCTACTTGTTACTGCTTTGTGATATGAAAATAACTGACCAATAGGTTTTTATTTCATTAATACATTTATGGCAATAACAGCTTTAGTTCTGATTGTATCAGAATATTTCATAGCCAGATGCTTATGCATAAACACAATATTATTTTATTTTGACAAAGACTAGTAAGGAATATAAAAACAACTCTAGGAAAAATATATCTTTCAGCTTAGAGAAGAAAATCTGCTTTTGCCGACTTTCTTGACATTTTGGACTCCACTTGGGAGATGTTTCCTTTCTGTGTGTTGACCATGAAGCAGTTAGCTGAAAAGACGAAGTGCTGTATGTGAGGGGAAACACAGAGAATATGAAGAACACACACTGAAAGTAGGGAAAAGGTTGAAGTGGTATTTTGAGCGGTCGGTCTTCTCTAGGAAATACTAAAGCAATGGCTTATTTAAAATATCACCAACTGGATCTTTTTTGACAAATGCACAAACCTTTTTTTTTTTTCAGTGAAAAGAGTTCATTTCATCAGAAAAGGAGTGGTACTTCAGTATCAGCAAGATCTGGGAGTCAGAATCATGGTTTTTAATTTTTGATCTTTGTATTTTTAGGAGGTTTGTGGAATAATTACTGAGGAGGCAAGTTACTGAAACTATTTATTGCAAGTACACCTATTGAGAATAAAGTTATATCCACATCCTTAGCACATAAGGCAGCTGCTCGGCATGCAAGGAATCTGCTGTCAAGCTGCTCTCTCAAGTATTCCATTCCATCCAAAATTCTAGTTGCTGAGCTAGCCGTTGTGGCAAAATCTGTCCTGTGGATGAATTCTGCTCATTATAATCTCATTTTAATACCAAACCACACCTCCATCCCAAAAGATACATGCCTCCATGCTCCCTTGAGCAGACTTTCTGAATTCTTTTTAAGTCTATACCTTTAAAATTGAGGTGAGAGAATTTTACACCAATCGATAACAAAGGGGTGGATTCCTAGAGTCACTCAAGCTCCACCTAAACATAGAAAATAGTAAAAAATACCCTAACAATAGGGGAAAGTTAGGGAAGACACCATCACTAGGAAGTCAAGGAGACAGCACTGCGGACTTCTGGGATCGGTTGACAGGCTGAACCTGTATTTCCCCTCATAGGGATGTATTTGGGTAAGATTTGCACACTTGGTTACACCAAGTGTTTCCCTGGGAAACTTAGACTTCAAGCTCGTATTTGTAATCATATTAGTAGTGCTATATACTCATCTTAGAATCCATATATATTTGGTACCAAAGTGTATTTTTCACAACTAAAGTGTATTTTTGCAGATGGTATATTTTAGCACTGGCAATCTAAAAGAACACGTACCTTTTGCTTTTAAACTTCATTATCCGTGGATATAGTCGTGAGAATCTCTCACTGGATGCGCTCAAACTCATAGTGTATATTATACTATTTGTGAATCTGTGTAAGTGCATAAATTCAATGACCATGACTCAAACCTGCACTATTGGGTGAATCCGTAAACGTGTTAATTCAACATAACGCTGTACCGGCTGTTGAGCACGATCAGACCCATAGTGCCAACTTGAGGTCATTTTGGTTTAATTGGGCATCACTCAGAAGCTGACCTCAGCTGCCCCTAGCCCCCAGTAATATACTGAGGACAAGCTGGAATGCAAGAAGGTTTGGTTTCTGTCGAATTACTCCTTTTAATGCCACAAAGTTTTTACACTTTTTTTTGAGCTTGTGATTTTTTTCTTAACCCCCATTATGTATTATTTGGGTGCAAGTCTCCTGAAGAACTTCTTCTTTGTAGTCTACTACAAAGCACATTTTGAAAGATCTGTCTCACCTCCCAGAACTGTCCATTTACTTTTTTTCTTCATTTTAAACAGGGAAACTCACAGCCGTTACTTGTGATCTGCTGGTCAAACTCTGCTTGATTAATGCATGATTGCAACACTTCTCTCCCCACTGGCAGACTGCTTTCTCATCAGGGTTACAAAAAGGATTGCCTTGTACTCTTAAGCACATACTCTGACATCTCCATTCTTAAATTAATCCAAAAGACTAGAAAAATAGTCAATTAACTCTTCCACATTAGGAAGCTCTGGTGTTTACTCTGAAGTAAAAGAACCTTTACAGTGGGAACTGAGATGCACCTTTAACTGTCCACATAATGGCTTCTCCAACAGCCATGTTATTGGGTCATAATGATTAGGACATGGATTATTGTCTGATTAGTTTGTTTAGATTACTATGATAGTGAGTTAAACTGCCTTAGAAAGCCGACATCTTAGTACCTCTTTTCATACCTTCCATTTATAACTGCTAAATAGCAGCTGAGTGAGTGGGGCACTACTATCCTTAAATGCTTTTGTTCAAAAAAAGGAATCATTGAACAAAATAGGAGATATCACTACAAATGTATGAGGTAGAAATATAGGAATAATTATATATCAGGGCTGACGGTAAAATACATTGTAAATCTGGAGAAGAGGTGAAATGATGGAAAGAATGAACATTAAAAAAAAAAGGAAGGAAACTTAAGATAAATTTTATAGCCCATTTTAAGAAAACAATAGCAACATAAAGCCAGTACCTAACACAACATGTGCAAGTAGATAAATTATTCTCGCCTATAGTTTTTATAACTGTATAGATAGGTTCAGCTGAATTCCTGTTTCTTAGGAGCAGGACTGTGAATTAGGAGGATCCCTCATAGGAGAGGGACCTCTCTCTTGGGAGGGGGACTTCAGAGCCATATTAAATAATCTGTCGATTAATACAAAGACACAAAAGGAAAGCTGTGCCCAAGACTTCTGAAGCCCAACCCCAGCGAAACTACCATTTTGATAGATAATAGTACAAACTAGGTATGAAAAGCTGTTACGATGACTTCCTTCTTCATAACCATCAGTAGTTCATGAAGATAGGGAGTTTAAATTTTGGAAGCAATAATTGTCATGGAAGCTATATAATTCTATCACCAAACTGTTCTACCTTTGATAGAAAAATGCCCCACACTGTTTTCAGGAAATGCCATTTTGACATGTAAATGTGCCAAGGTGATCATAGAACAGTTTGGGTTGGAAGGGACCTTCAAAGGTCATCTAGTCCCACCGCCTGCAATGAGCAGGGACATATTCAACCAGGTCATGTTGCTCAGAGCCCTGTCCAGCCTGGCCTTGAATGTTTCCAGGGATGAGGCATCTACCAGCTCTCTAGGCAACCTGTTCCAGTATTTTACCACCCTCACTGTAAAAAATTTCCTGCTCACGTGTAGCCTGGATCTCCCCTCCTTTAGTCTTCCCTGAGATTCAGCTTTAAACCACTGCTGTCCTTCAAGGTTCAGATTTTCATGAAAATTTTAGAAATTTTGTATTTGTTAGAAATTGTATAGGGCTGGACATAATTGTTTTCTAATGGCACTGTATTCTATGTTCCCACCCCTGTTTTCACCATGAAGATGTTGCATAGCATGTGGGAGACAGCTGAATGCTGAAGAGCCTAATATAGGAACACTTCAGATGTAGAAGAAGAATTATTCTGAACAGCCCTCTTGACCTGAGTAGAAAAAGTGAGGCATAACAGGATGTTTCAGCATTCCCTTGTTGCTTCTTGGAAACCTATGAATAAAATAAAAAACATTTTACCTTTAGTGAAATAAGAAACTCCCATTAACTTGGAAAGGGTGAGGATTATAAGTTAAATATCTTATAGATACCAATGGATGAAAAAACTTAGATATATGCTAATTGTTCACACTGTTTAATAAATTTGGTATATTATGCTCTAAAAAATCCATAACAAGTTTGGTTTTATTCAGTAGGTTTTGGAAGAGGTGTTTACATTTTACAGCTGTGTCTTACCAGCAGATTAGAGCAAGAAGTATCGCACAGGTAAGACCATAAGGCATGTTGTGTTTTATTCAGACAATATAAGAATAGCAGTTTAAACATCTATTTGAACTGCCTCTGGCAAGTCTGTAAAATGTCATATCAAGCATCTTTAAAGCAAAGAAAGGAACAAGATACTACATGTCTGCAAGAAAATATTCTCTTCCTGGATAGAAAAAGTCAAAAAGAAGTCAGGTGAAGAAATCTGTTCTGTAGTAAGATGTCCATAGTGTGTGAGTTATGCAAACTCTTCAGAAATTGCAGCAGAAACAAAAATATCTTAAGTACATGAAGACATGTACCAATTGTTCAACAATTTTTGATGGGGAGCAAGCTGGTATGAAAAAATGCTATGTAAGTGACCTTGATTCTCTTCCTGTCCTTTGTCCCAGACCTCCTATTCCCTGCGGAAGAATGTTCCCTGGCTCTTCTGAAATATTTAATATTCAGAAGAGGTTAACAAAGTCTGGTCTCCAGACTTTGGCTCTTGTACTTCCCTAGGGAGGCACTGTGTCTTCTGTGTTATATGGCAGCGGGTAGATGACACAGCCAAGTAATCTCTTGCCTACACCCTGCTGCAGTCAAGTCTTTTGTCCCTGAAAAGTATTCTCATGCTTATGTCCCAGAGGGCACCACGCATATTTGAAATTCAAGAATGTGAGAGAGATGCGGTTAATATGTAGAGAGACCTATTTATCACAAAGGAGGAGACAGCAGTTAGCCAGTGCTCTCCTTCCATATATTCTCCTGTCATTTGCTTCTTAATGGGATCTAAATACTAATGGGCCAAATGCCTCCTGAAACCCATCTCATCATTTTTTTGGGGGGGAAATCATTTACTGAATGACTGTTTGATTAATATACCTTAGAAGAACTGTTTGACTTTTTTTCCTCTTTTGCAACAAAACTCCCATCATGTCCTTGTTTGTAACTTCTTTTGAATTCTTTGCTTTTCAGTAATTTCAAGGTAGAATTATGTTATGAAAATGTCTTAATGGAAGTGACACATTTTAGGTGGTTTTTTTTTTGAACTTCTTAAATAATCTGTGAGAAAATCAATGGGGATTGAACTAGCACTTAAGAAGAGGAAAGTAAAAAGAGGGACAAAACGTAGGGGGAAATAGTTTTCTCTCATAGTACTTTTTTACTAGGAAAGAATGCTAAACACTGCATATGTATTTTAGTTACTACTGCTCAATAGTAGTAGGGAATAGTAGTAGGGTCAGCCATTTTGGAAAAGAAAGAAGAAAAAACTTTTAAAAATCTATTTTAAAAGTAGAGAGGTAATTGTTCTTAAAAGCGCTTTTAATATTTTTTTTTCCACTGCCTTTTTTTTTTTTTTAAGTTTAGCAGACATGGGAGAAGGAGAACAAATATATAAGAGAATATTTTATATTTTATTTTGCATAGAAATGGGACCTTCTTTTGAAACTATATTAGTTCCAACTTAACAATATTTTTAATAACAACAGACTTTTCACAAAAAAGAAATTAATTAATTCTGCTAGACCTCTCTGAATTTATTGTATAGGATTGTATTCTGACAGTTCATATGTTACATATGACAAGATAAACTCCCAAACCAGTTGATAATTTACATCTTCAAAAAACTGTTTTCCATGAACATCATCAGGATTTATGACTGGTGCATCTGGGTTCCTACCTTCGCTCTCTTGACACAAAAAAACATTTGGATGTGTAAGCTTCAAACTTTAACAGGATTTGTACTGATATTAACCCATTTCAGGAAATCCATATGTTATATTTAGCAAGACTCCAAAGACTTGGACTTAAGCATAGGTAGTGGAATGAGAGATAGTCAGTACTGGCTTGGATAGCTCAAATTTTGGAATCAACTAGTAAATTTATTAATTTTCGGGAGTGTGGTTTCTAACACAGAATTTATCCATCACTGCCACCACGTGACTTGATACAGAAAGGCATGTGGTCCAGACAACCATAGAATCATGGAGAAGTCTCTTAAGATCATAGAGTCAAATCATTAACCTAACAGGGTCAATTACATTTCTAAACTATGTCCCTAAGAACATCATCCACACACATTTCAAACACCTCCAGGGATGGTGACTCCACCACTTCCCTGGGCAGCCTGCTCCAACACCTGACAAACCTTTCTGTGAAAAATTTTTCATAACATCCAATCTAAACCTCCACTGGTGCAACTTCAGGCCGTTTCCTCTCACTGTCTCTCTTGCTACTTGGGAGAAGAGGGTATCCTTTCCCCTCCCCGCTTCCCCATTCCCTGTTCTCTTCCCCCTCTCCACCCCTCCCCTCTCTTCCTTCCTTCCTTGCTTCCTACCTTCCTTCTCTGTCTTTAAAACCAAAACAAAATAACAAGAACAAAACCCACAAACAACAACAAAAAATAAACCCCCAAAACCCCACAACCCAAAACCAAAACATAACAACAATACCCCCAAACAACCAAAACCCAACAACTGTAGCTGAAAGAATGCACCAAAACTTGGTTGTGTCTGTAGTTCTGTTTTTCAGGTGAAAGTTGGAGTTCAATGGACTTAAACCACAGTAGTCTTCAGTAGAGGAAACTTCTGCCTGTATGTTAATGTCACTGTACAGCATCATCAAAAAATACAGCAGAAATTTACCAGTCATTTAATTGTATGTTATTTTTTAAGTAACCTTGCAGTAATTACCCCAGTCAATCCCTCGTATGAAAACACATTCTACCCCATCTGACAAGGTCAGCATCCTTGTATAGTATGCGCTTTGAGGAGAAGGAATTTAAGAATGTATATCTGACCAATGTAAAATTTTTGTCAGGTAAACAGTACAACATTCAATCAATATTTATTTCAGTGCATTTTGCACACTTTTTCCTACACCAAATTTCTTTCCTCTTCTCTTGCCACAATTCTTCAACTGAAACCACTAGATACAGGGCAACAGCTGAATAAGTAATCATGGCTTCAGATGAAATTAGTTTCTGTACAATGGTATTTTGATATATTTTAATCATGGAGATGATTCTACTTCACTCTGTGCCTATCTAATGCTCAACAACCTGTAAGCCTACTCCATATATATATTAAGGTAATTTCTCTTCTAGGCTTTTCTGCTAGGGAGCTTAAGAAAATTTAAAACTATCATTCTTACTTTGGTTGAATGCTGGTCTTCCTTTTTATCTAACAATAATAAAGTTTAAATTTAGTCTAGACGTAATAAATCTAAATCAGCTATAAAATTCACTTTCACCAGATTAAAATGTCATGGGCACTCTACACTATCAATCTAGTTATAATTTACAAAGAGATTTTCTTTCTTTTAATTTTCACTACTGACTTAAAATTCAGATCTTTCCTCATTGAAAGAGCTTCTAATCTTCATTTAGGTGGTGGAATGACAGTGGTTACAGCCACATGTGACAGTTCACATGTACCTGGTTTTAGGTTAAAACATAAAAATAAAAGTTTTGTATACTTTTCAGATAGAAGAAATGAAAGAGTTCCAACAACATGTTATTTTCTGATGTGTTTACTTAAGCCTGAATCTTAACAGTAAACCTGAGAGATCTCTACTCATCTCAATGTGTAAGGAAATTGCCGGCTTTTAATGCGGTCAATGCAGTCTAGTAAGAAAATCCATATGTTGACTATAGCAATTTGCCCTACTCCATTCCTCTTGTGAAAACCCGTTCTATCTGCTGAAACAGACAAATACCTATGTATAGGGTCTCTTGCAAGAAGGAGGTAAACAAGAATGTAAATGCAACTGTTTTTTCTTCCTTGTCAGTTCTTGTTCTGACAGCATCTGCCTTGTACACCAGCTCCACCCACGCACATTCTCTGCAGGGAAAAGAAGTGGCATGAGCCTTTTCATCTACCTCATGACCCCTGTTTTAAGAAGCATTCAGACAGATTCTGAAAATACTTGATCTATAGCTGTGCTGTCCAAAATTCTGCTGTCTGGATTTTGGTTCAGATGTATACTTACCATGAACTACTTCGGTAGATGGACCTAAGGTAATACTTTTCAAAAATAATAGCTATGGATCTTTTCTGTAGATCAATTTTCGTTTTAAATGTAAAGAAAAAACACATTTCCAGTGAAAAGGAAGATCCTAGGCAGCAGTAGAAACTTTACCTAATGTCTAGCTGCTATTTATTGTAATGGCAACAAAACCTAATTTTAGCAAAAGAATAGTATTACCAAGGCTTATTTTGTTTACGTGTTATATAGCCTATCACTGCTAAAAGTTCAATATATTTGTTTTGTAATTTCTATAGCAATCCACTGGTCTTGGTTTGCTCTGAAGCAGCTGGTGATGTAGGATACTTTTGCTTCCTGATGCAAATCATTACCAGGTACCTTTATTTCACCAGTTATCCTCATTATTTCAGCAATTTTCTTGTAGGCATGCTGTTTATCAGTCCCACAGCGTGGGTGCTTAGGAACATCTACTAGGTCAATTGAGTCTTCCTATCATTGCTACTGTATTACCTATAGAATGAAGCCAATGGTAGGCCAGAACTCTGCATATTGCTACTAAAATATAATCTGCAATTGTTCTGCCCTTTCAATAACATAGGCATAGGCAACTAGAGCCTTTAGCATTAGGAGTTTCTGAAGACAATGAATTTCATAACCATACTACCTGCTACATGAGAAATAACGTCCTTATGTTTCATTTAATATCCTGAGATTTTGTGGTGGAAGGGCCTGATAAACAGCTGAGCTCTCTCTGCTCTGTTCATGACATTTGTCATTGTGCCCATTGCTCTCCTTTGAATGCTTTCTGGCTGTGGGTGGGCCAAGGATTTATACTGACAAAGTGACATTCTCTATCTTGTTTGTCTTGCAATATGATTTTTTTTTTTAATCACTACAGGCACTACACTGATGTTTTCATACCAAAAAGGTCTTATTCTTGAACAGTAATAGTCAGCTCCAGGCCATTGTTTTGTACATGAAATGAGAACTGGGTGGAGCAGTGTTCTTTCATGTGTTGCTTTATGCCGATTTACACTGAAATCGTATTTCCTCTTTAGCAAAACCAGAACAAGGTCAAAATTTACTATGAAACAAACCATTCAGTATATTGGAGACGTGGGGAAAAAACAAACCAAAACAAACACAAAACAATTTTTTCTTTAAAAAAAGAAAAAACCAAAACCACACACACACAAAACTCCAAAACAAAACAAAAACCCCACAGACAAACAAAACAAAACAGAGTAGTACTGGACCTTCAGCCTTTCTAGCAGACAGTCCATGGACATAACTGTAGAAGCACTTACACAGATCTGAATCATCTAAGAGATGTAGCTGAGTTTTATGGCAGAAAACCACCGTCTAAAGGTTCTACACCTTAATTCCAGACTGTGCAGAGGAAAAAAAACCTCTGAGATTAGTTTACTATAAAGATGTTTACAGTGGGTATTCTGTGAGGTCTGCTTGCTAACAAATACTGTTTCTGTAACTACAGTGCCTTATTGTTAGCTATATTCTGATAATAAATTTGAAACAAATTTCTTAAGATTTTTTATAAAGGAAGTTGGTGTCCCCTGTGAAGGTCCTGTGTGAAAGGGATCAACCCAAGTGTGAAAAGAATGACAACAGATTCAGTCTGACTTAATTTGAAAGATATTAAAGACATGAAAGGTAACTGTAAAGAGGGCTGTTCTGGTTTCAGCTGGGATAGAGTTAGTTTTCTTCCTAGCAGCTGGTATAGTGCTGTGTTTTGGATTTAGTATGAAAAGAATGTTGATAATACACTGATGTTATGGTTGTTGCCAAGTAATGTTTATACCAAGTCAAGGAATTTTCAGTGAGAAGGCTGCAGGTGCACAAGAAGCTGAGAGAGGTCACAGCGAGGACAGCTGACCAAAACTGGCCAAAGGGTATTCGATACCCTATAATGTCATGCTCAGTATATAAAGCTGTGGGAAGAAAAAGGAAGGGGATACATTGTGGCTCTGACTGACACTTGAAGATTTCAGGCCATACTCCTGCTCCCACAGTTAAGTGAATTTTCCATTGTCAACTGGCATGTGCCAGATTAAAAGGTTTGGTTAGAGGGCTATGCTCATTATAAAATAAGCAATTAATACAAAAGCAAAAGTGTAAGTATATGCAAGCAAGCACTGTAATCCTGAGTAATCCCATATTGTGCCACTATGCAGCATCACTCTCAGTGACAGATGCCGTAAGTCAGAATATTGATTAATAACAGAAGTAGTGCAGAAAAAGAATGAGCGGACTTGTCACTGAAAGGCAGGAGGAGAGAGATAGAATAGGTCTGAGGGGAAATCCATACAGACTGAACAGTCTTTGTGATACTCTTCTTATCAAAAACGAGAAATGGGTTAGGACCAAATATAATCATTTTGTTTTGGAGAATGGGAAGTGAAATGTCTAGGTCATCACTAACTAAGGTATTAGTTATGAAACTGTGACACATAGTCTGTATTCAGCAGTACAGCACCATGCTGTGCAAAGAAATTTAAACACATGAACATCGAACACAGCAGAAAGAGGCTTACAGGAAATTGATTGAACTCTAATAGCTTTCCACTGTTGGTCAGTGGCACTGTCCGCTTACATGAACGACGACAGAGACTGACCAGTGAATAATGCTCATGTCGGCTAGACAGCACTTAACGATTCTATTAATATACGTGGGGTAGTATTATCTGCTGAAGTATTTAAAGCCCACTAATTAGTTGATTCACTGAATCCCATCACTAGAATGGACAGTCTATTGATTCCATTTGGGAGGTGACAACAGTGGAAGGACAGCAATTTTATCCTGTGACCCAAGTTGTTTGCAGGCTGCTGAAATGGCATACTAAGCCCTGCCATTATAAATCTGTTTGTACGTAAGAAAGAGGTAGTAGTCAGTAGCACAACAATACAAATATGAGGACTCATATGCTAGACCAAACAATGTCACCTGAAGGGGCAGCAATAAGCTGTGCGATTTGTCTCCCTGTGAAAGGCAGCTACAGTAATTTCTCCTGACATATATCACTTCTCACAGTGTTCAAAGCAAAATATCTTTCTGTTTTTACTCTTAAAGAATTAAGTGGTTTCACTGGAAGGCTGTCTAGTCAGGTTGCCTTATATACCCTTCTTCTAGTCCTAGCTATGCTACTGTAATTTCCCTTTTGTAGTCACTGTAATCACTGAGAACATGCCTTTCCTGGGCTTTCAGTAATAAGAAATGCCACTGCTCAAATTCTCAGTAGTGACAGATTTGTCTCAGTAGCTCAGAAGCTCTCTAATATTCTGCTCTGCTGTCAGTTGCCCAGTTATTCCAACACTGCTGATCATCTCCTTCTCCCTAAGCACTACCCAGCAGAATTTAGCAGACACATAAATAAGCAATTCTTACTTCTAAACAAGTATGTTGATTTGATACTTGTGATTATTTTATCCAGTGCAATATAAATGGTGAAAACCAACAATGAATGGAACACAAAAGAACAGTCCTGATGTTACTCTGAGTACTTCCTTTTTTTTTTTTTTCTATTTAGAAAAATGTAGATCTGGTGAAGTGTTAAAGAATACCAGGGCTTTTGGACTCACAGCCCAGATCAGGAACTCGTTCTTTTCAGTCATTATTGCACAGATACATAAAGTATTTTGATTGATGTTGTTTTAATTAGCTTTTGGAGCTTAGAAGTTTTGAAATTTTCCTAAAAAATATGATAAAATATCAGATTGGAAATATTATTGCTTTTTCTGCTTTCTGCACCACTGTAACATGCTGTGATTTCCTTTCTTAGAGACATACACAGGACTTTGAGAATTTCCTAGATGCTAGTATGCCATCTGTTTTGTGAAATCTTACTCACCAAGCATTAAGATTTGTTTTCAGCACCTTCCTCACCATCTTTTTTGGATATCGCTGACTCGCAGTGCTGAGATGCAGCATATCATCCCTTCCACAGACCCACGTGCCAAGTGCAGCTAGTTGAACAGCAATGTGTTACACAGATCAGCTGCAATGGCTGTCCTGAGGCCTGGAGATATGCTTACAGTGTGTCTACACTCCTTAATAAAGCAGCCTTTTCTCATGAGACATGGAAGCAGGGTCAGGCCATTTTACATAGCCCATATTTTCTCTAGGGTTGTATGTGGTGTTTTTGTAGGCCTAGGATATAACAGTTATTTCCAGTGACCATTTCTTTCAGTCTAAAGTAGCTGAATTAATATGAGGGGTTTTTGGCATCCTGTAGAAGTCATGTTTGCCTAGTAAGGAACTGAAGGTTGTGTTTCGTGCCTTCAGGTGCAAAATGAAGGACGACAAAAATGTCTGAAGATACAGCTCTGTATATATGTTACGTACTGCATGGCCATTTTTATCATGAGGGAAGAGTCACTGAAGAAAATTCAAATAGGCTGCTGTCTGTAGAACTTGCCAAGATTTCATGATCACACGCCAGACTACATCAAGGAGTTTTTGATGGCAGAAAAGTGAGTGCATTAAGTAACAATATAAATGATTAAAAAAGTCTCACATAACAGTAGCAGCTTGACTGAGAGACTCGCATTGTGCTGGTAAGACCACCCATAATAATAACAATACAAGCAGTGATGAAAGTATCCATCACATTTTAATATAAATCCCCAGTTATAAAGTAATTAATATAGTACTAATTTTTTTATTATTAGTAAGGTTGTTACAATTTTTGTGACAAAACTCTGTGAAACTTTCCTCGCGAAGACTTTTCCTGCAACTTGAAGTTAATTGCAGCTTGATTGTATCACAAAAATAAATGTATCTCTGCCCACCTGAAGCATAGCTGAATTTCCAAATGTGTACATTTCTCCACAGTACCTATCGCAGCTTGCTTGGTCTGGAGGATTAAAGAGCTGTCTTCTACACACGGCATGGCTGAAATTTTTGATTACATTGTTCTTGTGGGGTTCAGTATTTAAAGCTTTAAAAATATTTAGGGGTGCTTCAGTGTAAAGGTAAAACAATTATATTGTTAGAAATTAAGGATTATAAAATTAAGACTGTTCACCTCAAAATATTTCAGATGACACATTTAAAGAGAAAATTCTGCTTTCTGATGCATTCGTACAAGTTGGTAGAATCGCTCTGCATTTACACAGTTCCGCTATAATATCAAGTGTTACTTTGCTGTACGTGCAACTACAGATAATCTCAAACTAGCACTTCAGGACTAACAACCTTCAGACCTATGGTAACAGAAGTTGAGGAGAGAGTGAGCTTGTGGTCTAGATATCACATATAGGCCAAGTAAGTTCCTTGTTGTACAGATGTTTATACCTAAATTTGGATTGGCATGTGGATTTGAAGCTTGTAAATTTAAAGTTTTTGATCATTTTGCAATTAAATGCAAATTAAATTGCAAATTGAAGTGAGAGGCAGGAATAAAGTGCTTAAAAAATTCAGTGATATCTCCAAGCTAACTAACAGACATGCTTCTCTTCTATGGACATGGTCATAGTTAAAATACTTTTAACATTATGTATGCATAAAAGATGAAAATACTATTTTGCTGTCGCTTCTGGATGGAAATGAAAATGGAATATGTGAAATTTTCCTGCCACTCTCTTCGGCTCCCTTCATACTGTTGTAATGCCTGCCTGCTTTCTCTCCACAAATCCCCAGTTTTCATAGACTATCTAGCTATAAACATTTTTAAAACACCTAAAAAAAGATGTTTCAACCTAAATACACACTGCTGAAAGCACTCTAATCAAATTTATTACATATCTTTCAGTACGTAAAAAGATGAAAAGTATTAGGAATGAAATTCAGTTTCCTACAATGTGCTTAAGGAGGTTCATATTCAGAAAATAATTTAATCCTCTATGTGTGCTCTGATTGTGTTATTTATCTTAAAATACCTGGACTTTTTTTTCTTCTGCTTATTCATGATGGGCCAGGTCCTAGAAAAGTGCCAGGTATTTGAAACTCACATGGAAGACTGGTAATTGGGTCCTCTAAGGACTTGGCCTTGAATCAGTCTGGCAGACATTGAGACAATGGATGCCAAAATGTTTGTACTCTAGAACGTAGCATCTACCACGTTATTCATTAAAACAGATTTTTTAAAAGAATGCATATTCCAAATTACATGAATGAAATTTGCTGCAGAACAACTTCACTTCTCATGTATTTCACTCTTTCTCTGACTAATTATATTGAGGAAATGATAGTCTTATACTTTGAACATTATGTAGGAAAATATTAATGTTCCAAATTTCTCACTAGGTGGGTATGAATTAGTTAAGGTAAAATATGAAACATCATGTAATGTCACACTTTCTCTAAGCTCGTCAAACCGTAACTTCTGCTTAGCCTCAAATAAGAGAATTCATAACTTAATGTTCTTGACGTTTTTGACCTTGAATGGATTTCAGTACATCACCTGTGGGAGATGCACAGTATAGGGATTCTATTACACAGAAAAAATTCTGGAAAACCTTTTTGATGAATTAAAGGAAGTACACTTGGGGTTTTGTGCCTGATCAAATGTATCTCCACACTTAGCTACTTCAGGAAATTTTGATGAAAGCTGGGAACAGATCCATGAACTACCATCTCCCCTTGTAGGGCACAGGCTGTGGAACCATAATTACCAATGTCAAGATCTCCATACAGGCAACAAATAACACAATGCTAGATTTCTGTGAGATATCTTCCTATCTCTTCTTATGCAGAAATGTTAAACATAATTGCTTTTCTTCCTGTGTGTGCTACCAGGGTGATATATTTACTTTCTCCCAAGAAAAGGGCTTGCTAGCCCTCTCCATCCCACTGTCATCATTTTTATATCGTTTTGATTCAGCTGACCTCAGTGATTTTATTTCTGATTTTCTCTTGATGGAGTAAAGTAACAGCAACATCTTCATCTCTCCTGTCAAACTCTACTAAGTTTATGCAAGAAGGAAAACCAGAGAATGGAGACCATGCCCTTGGCAGGGGTGCACGAGAAGCTGGGAGGAGCTACATCTGGGACAGCTGACTCCAGCTGACCAAAGGGATGTGCCATACCACATGGCATCATGCTCAGCAACAAAAGTCATGGGGAAAAAGGGTGAACAGGGAATGCTCAGAGTTACTGAGTTTATCCTTCCATGTGTGATGAAGCCCTGCTTTCCAGGAAGTGTCTAGACACCTGCCTGCGGATGGGAAGGAGTGAATGAATTCCTCATTTTACTTTGCTTATGCACACAGCTTTTTCTTTACCTTTTAAACTGTCTTTATCTAAATGCATGAATTTTTGCAGTCTTACGCCTCTGACTATCCCCCATACCACAGGCTGGGAGCAAGCACGCTGCTCTGTGAGGCTTAGTTGCTGGCTGGGGTTAAACCAAAGCAAATATTTTGTGCCCAACATGGGGCTTGAAGGTTTCGAGATAAAGGCAGATTCGACTGGATTGTGCTGGACTGAAATTATAGCTGTTATAGCTGTTTAGCTACTGATTGACAGGCTCCTGGGGCTTGCATGCCCATGGTAATCCTCAGCAGCTACATGTAAATGCACTGGCAGACTTAGATGCTCCAGAATTACGAAGTTCCCCTGGACTGATGAAGCTCCAAACATAGCCAAAGCAAGGGAAACTACAGTGCATCACATTCATGTCGCTCTATGTAGTCTGAAGGTTACAGGACATGCAAAACTCCGAAGCAAACTGATAAGAACAAAAAGGTGCAAAACTCTGATTATTAAACAAGGCTAACAGAAGAAAAAATCACCATTGCTTTTGCAGTTTTCTGTTGCCAGTGGGGGGCTTTCTTGTGACTTCCATTCCACTGGCTAGATGATACTGTCATCTATCATGAGGCCATGTTATTTTTCTCATGGATCGGTATCGGGAGCTGTAGCCTTGTAAACAGAGCCTGTTTTCTGTATGGGAAAAGAAGGCACTGACTAAACGTGAAACAGTGACTAACACAGCTGCTGCTGCATGTTAAATGGCATAATTAGATATTCCTTTTCATCTGAGTAACCTGGAAAATCAGAAAAGGTCAGAAAGCAAGCCTTTAGTTTTAAATCCAAGGTTGTATAACTATAGACCACTCATTGCTCAGGATAGTTCACACAGTCTGTGGACAGACTCTATGGACTGGGAACTGTCTTCAAAAGTACCATTTCCTATGCATACAATTTACCTCTGCACTGACATGCTTCCTGGATACTTTATTGTCTTGGGATGTTGCCACTACCAACTGCTGCTCCACAGAATGTTTGGATGTGAAGACAGTAATAAATGGCATTTATTTTGGATTTTTTCTTTTTCTGGGTGGCAACAGTTTATGGTCTTAGTGCTGCAGACTCATACTTGTATCTACTTTTGACTTATTACAACAGCAGCCATGAATCCAGCTGAAACAGTGTAGTATGGAATGCTCCCCTAAGTGCATTCTGCTCTGTGTACTATATTCTTAAATAATGAGTCATTGACATAACTGGTGCAACACTCCGTAGAAAAAAAATATTTTCAACTTAATTAAAATATTTTGAAATAAAATTGGCTATTGTTTCGGTATTCTGATTTTAGAGTTCCTACTTTCTGTGTAGAAATATTTAGAAGAAACTAATTAGATATCTTAGTAATTAAGATTGCCTTCCATGGTCCAGATTCTACTACCTTTTTTAGCTTTAACTGACATAAAATACCGGAGTTAGCCAATCTGCTGTATGCTACACAGGGTGAAAAAAGTCTGTCAGTTTTTAAGATACATTATTCCTTTGTGGTAGACTTTTAAAGACAAGCTTGAGGAACATCATAACACTAGCGCTGGTGCTGTACCTGTTCATAGATAAATGTAAGACTGCAATATCCTATGGTGTCAATCCGGCCCTTTCACAGACCCTAAATGAAATGAAAGATAACCAAGCAACTATTCACAGATAGGAAGCCGGCTGAAAATCCAGATTTAGAAAATAACACTCAATATTGATTTGACAGTCTGATGATGTAACAAGAAATGTGCACCTTAAAAAACCCCAAACACAGTAAGGGAGAGTAAGAAAGAATTTTGCAGAATAATTGGTGATTAGTTCTCTGATCATTCCTCTTCAGTTTACCAACATGCTTCACAGCATATAATGCAGATAACAGTTCTTTACTTTGTCACTTGTGAAATTCAAAGGCTATAGATTTCACTTAAGAGTACGGATTGCAATAATTGTAATTTCTGAAATAGATCTGCATTGTAGAAAATAAAGTTATGTACAATTAATGGTGATGAGAAGATAATTACTTCAGAAGACCATAACTCTGCCTGTGAGGAGTGTGTCAGTGCAGAAAACTATGACTAAACATCTGTTGGACTCTTCTCTCATGAGCATTTAACCACAACTTTCTCACATGCAGTATGTGGATTTGCAACTTTTTTCTTCTCTTTGTTTGGCTATCTTAAGAGATCTGGAATTAAAAGTAGGAGAATCATTGTTCTAGGTTACAATTAATTTCTTCTGTTTCAGCTCAGCCCTTGATGCTTCAAATTTAGATCTGCCTTATTGCTTGCCATACATGTGTTATTTCAGGTTAATTTTCAACGCAAGGATCTATTTTATCCTCAAATACCTCTACTTTGTAAACTTAGATTAAATTGGTTGAAAACATCTATTAAAGTAATGCAAATGAAGGAAGGAGGATGATCACATGAGAAGTCACAATGAAGAGATAGCCTGTGTATGCATATTAAAGCATAGACGATGTATGTGAAAATTAAAAGCCTTTTTAAGGCATGACCAGCCACAGTAAAACCAAATTGCTTGAAAAGTAATATATACTTCGTAAAACAAAAGTAGCAGTTTAAGGTAATGGCCCCTAATACTATGATAACACTATGTAAAACTGTAACTGGTTTATTGACATAAAAAGGTATTAGCTTTAGTGGGTCATATGGTATTTGTTAACCACATACATGGTATAGAAGTCATTTCAAAGAAATATATGCCAAATTTTATCACATAGTTACCCTGTGGTTGCCATTACTACAACAAATCTGGGAACATGAAGACCTTGTAGCGATCTCAGATACAGCTTTGTCACAGCAGTCACTACAAACTCTATTTTTAGTGGTATTTCCAAGATATGACTTATGGAGCCGAGTAAGTCAAGGAGATCAGAATTTTCTCCCAGATGGTTACTCTAACTTCAAAAATATGTTCAGCACAGATTGAATACAAAACTAAACAAGACTGCACTGCATTTTCAAAAATGAGATTTTGTTCCTGGAATGCTTTTACCTAAAAACCTTACTATATGGTTATTTATTGAAAGCTAGACTTATATTTCAGGAAAGTAGAGCCAAGAACAGTTAAGTGACAGTGGATAGAAAAGCCTGTTGAGAAGAGTGGATTTCTTGCATACCTCTTCCAGAAGCATTATTTGGAAAAAAAAAAAAAGTGAACATAAACCTAAAAAAAATAGTTACAAAAATTACTGAATTTTGATCTTACAAGCTATTATTTTGTGTCTTCTAGGGCTTTTATAATCTTTTCTAAAAAACTCTTGACAGTTTTTGCTTCATTTCACACTGTGACTAAATAGTTGTTCAAGTGACTCCTTCCCTCTCTCCAACTTTTTCTCTTTTTCTTCAGACTTTTGCACACTGAATAACAACTTTGTTTAAATCTTGACATGCAGCATTCTACCCTAGCTGAGCTAATTCAACAAGAAAACTTCGTTTATATCAGCAAAGAGAGAATTGTGCTGGGAATCTAAAAGTATTGATCTATGTGAAAGTTACATTGCTGAGCTCTCTATAATTATATGCCACAGTATAGGTTGCCACAAGGAAGACTTCTTGTCAACAAGCTTCCCCTAAAGATATATATTTTTTAAAATATATGCTTGTCACGGAGGCACCCCAAAATAAGTTTAGGCGGACAACAAGGTCCAAAACAAACTTTATTCTGGCCAGAAAAGTACCGCCGATAAACCGATTAGAAACGGGGTTTATACAATTAGGTAGCACTCCAATAACATAAGATACAGGTTTGGATACTAGGTTAGGACATTATTTGGGGTGCAGCGAAATAAGAATAATGAAGATCCACAGTGTGCATACACGCACTCACACGAAAACAAAACCAGAGCCCTCTCTGCTCCATTTTGCTCATAAGGGAGAAACACTAGCCTATTGCGGCCAGGACTAATGCCTGCCCGCTAGGCAAGGAATTCACACTTGTCTGTCCCAGACGAGGAACTTACACTCGCCTACCAGGCGAGGGCTTATTAAAGCATATATTCAGTAATTTATCACTCACCTGCACACGGAGGTGAGGCGCTCCCCATCCCGGGAGGTTACCTTAGACGGCTTCTCCGTCTAAGGGGAGGGACTCAGGCAGCACGGCAGACCCGCAGCTCCGAGGAGACCACACAAAAGGGAGTTGCCGGCGGGAACCCCATTTATAGTCTGCTCAGATCTGACTGTGGGCATTCCAGAAGCTTCTCGGCTTCTCTACACCCCGCCTCCTCTAGTGTGGGCATTTGAGAAGCTTCTCAGCTTCTCTGGGCTGTGGGCGCTCTTGGCCCCTCCTCTGCTGAGGACCCTGCCCACCGACTCTGGGTCTCCACAAAGAGCCGTTAGCTGCCCCATTGAAGGCCCCAGTTCTGAGAGGGGGGATGGGCAGCTGCCAGTGCAACTGCCACACCAGTTCTCAAAGGCGTGTGGGGGGGGAAGTGCAACTGCCACAATGCTTACTGAAAGAGATATAAAAATGCCATAATATCCACCTGTTTGATTAGAATAAACAATCTGCAATCTCAGAAATGGGCTGGCATTAAGCTTCTAACACGTTATACTGTTAGATACTATGTGATATTTGGAAGTTAACACGTTTACTGATTTGTATTATTGCTAGTACTAGCTTCCCTATGCTGCCACAACTCATTTGTCCAATGTTGTCCAAACTCATTACGTGCCATTGTGGTCAACAAAAAAATAGAATAACTCACAACTGAAATTGTACTATCACGGATGTAGGAAATGATCCCTTGTGCAGCAGCAAATATTGTCTGTTCAGGAGTACAGATAACTTCTGTGTAGCCCACATAGGAGAGTCACAAAAACAATGCATGAAGTGTTGAAGTTGCTTAAAAATAACACCCCCAAAGACATTTTGTCACTCAGTGAAGGAGCAAATAATATGCATCTATCCTTGTTTATATCCTTCTTAAGTGTCTTGTTGCCACTCAGCTTTCATCATTCATTAAGAATCCTGTTGATGCTGCTTTTGTGCTATATAACATAATGACATTGAAAGCAGTAGGAGCACTTTACCCCACCACACTTTTCCTCTATTATAAAGACTAGTTTAGCAGAGTTAATATCTGCCATAACTGAGGATAGACCCATTTTCTACTATGGCAATTTTTGGAACAATAAGATCAAGATAAGTGTGTGTCATCTGGCATAAAACCTGTTTTTATAGTATTGCTTTGTCTTTTGCTTATTCTGACAACACACGGGGGGTTTTTTTACTGTATAACTTTTTGCTTTTTAAGTCAGTAAATATAATAGTGTCTTAGGCAGATATAGAGATGTCAATGAGCTACAACTGGAGTGTGAGTGATGCAGTTTAATATTGATAGTATGTGATGATCAAGAAATTGTTTTCTAGTATTTTCTACATCTCCTAAGGAAGCTAAGAATAAAAACATGTAACTCCTTACACAAGTCTGAAAGGTGTAACTACCTAAAACAAGCCTGTGCCTTGTTGTGAGAGAAAAGCAGGCTCCTGAACTGGCTGTAATAATAATATGTTCCGTCTCATACTATAATAGATATAATAACTTTTTGTCCATTTTCTCAGAAAATTGGTCTCAGGTAAAGGATTTTTTTTCTCCCCCTGGATACTTCTTTCTAAAGGATCAATGACAAGAATTTCCTTTCTTCTGAATATGCAGACAGTATATTTTAAATTAGCCACAGTTGTGTAGGTGGTCGCCTTCTAAATACTTCAGTATTACTGAGTAAACAAAGACTAGAAGGATTATGTTCCTGAAAACTTTGTTTCCCACACTGCATCAGTAGTTTTAATAAAAGAAACTTCCTTTCTCTACAGACATTGACTCATTTTTACTGGTAATTGTTATGAAGGAAGTAACCATTGCTTAATGTCTCTAGTTAAGGGCTTCAGAAGGAGCTTTTAAGGACTTAAATGAAAAGGGAAGAGTTCCAGAGGTTCTTACCACCTCTGTAGCTGGTGAGAGCTGTCAGCTTCCTAGAAACTTTGAAAATCTGGCCAAGGCATCTTGGCGCCATATAGTGTTGCATCATCTTACTGGTACAAAAGCTGTTTGAGCAATCAGCTGAGTCATAGAATCATAGAATAGAATCAGAGAATCACTTCGGTTGGAAGAGACCCTCAGGATCATCAAATCCAACCATAATCTAATTCTAGCACTAAACCGTGTCTCTAAGAAACTCGTCTATATGCCTTATAAACACCTTCAGTGATGGTGACTCCACCACTTCCCTGGGCAGCCTGTTCCAATGCCTGGCAACACTTTCTGCGAAGGTTTTCCTAATTGCCAAACTAAACCTCCTCTGGCACTACTTGAGGCCATTTCCTCTTGTCCTATCACTTGCTACTTGGGAGAAGAGACCAACACCCTCCATGCTACAACCTCCTTTCAGGAAGTTGTAGACAGCAATAAGGTCTCCCCTCAGCCTCCTGTTCTCCAGGCTAAACAATCCCAGTTCCCTCAGCTACTCCTCATCAGACTTGTGCTCCAGGCCCTTCACAACAACAACAAAAAAACCAAAAAACAAACAAACAAACAAACCCCCAAAACCCCATGTTTTCTACATGTGAACTGCCTCACCAAAATCCACAAAGTTAAAGTGCCTCCAGTATGACCAGCTTTCAAACAGAAGGAATAAAGAAAACTAAGCTAAAATTGTGTTCCTGTTAAATCCAGTGTCAAAAATCCCACTGGTTTCAGTAAAGCCACAGTGGTCTCTTCTGGCCTACAAAGTCTATGAATACTGGTGATAACCATTCTCAATACTGTGTACCTGATATTTAAAAAAATGCAGAAGAAACAGAAGAGATGCAGACCTCTTTGGTCCAGGAAAGAGTCATGCTCAAAAGTATAGACTGTCATTATCTGCAAATTTTGCCAAGTCTCATTTAATATGCCCATTTTAGGAAACTAGTTTAACATTAACAAACTTTATAATTGTGCCTGTTTAGACACCTTGAACCAGATTATCATTAACTTTTTCTGAAGTTGAAAACTTCTTAGTACTACTGTAATTTTGTGAGTTGCTAGCAACATACTGATACATACCAGTGCTTTATCTCTCACCTCATGTCTCATACCATCTAGTTCCTTGTCAAAGGCTTTTTAAAAATCTAAATAAAACATTACGATTATTTACTCGTTTCTGACATACAAAAATATTTTAGTACACAAAGTCCTGTAACGTGGTTTCATGACAGTTTAAGGCAATCAAAGTCACTGAGTTAAACAAACCCACGTATCTTGTCCCTTTTTTATCGCCCTAAATTGTAGCTGTCTTTTTTAACCTTTGGAATAATGTTTGCTATGAGTAAGGCTCTAGACTTTTCTTGGGAAGGTTCACCCAGGCAATAGGTAGATCACATGCCTTAGAATAACTGATTCTCTGTAATGTCCCTGAATACTTAGTTACCAAAGTTGTTGTCTATGTAAGGCCAATTTCTGATGTCTTGAGTTATTTTCCTGCAGTGTTTTGGGTGACTGAATATCTTCTCAAGAGTACAAACCTCTTCTGATTATTATCTGCATTTATGCATTTCTAGCACATGAGAGAACCAGGAAGTGAAGAAACACAGTCAATCATACAGATTTTAGCTCTGATATATGGAAACAAGATATTAAAGAAAGATTATTTTAGACAAATAATGAACTGAAGTCTTTAATATTCATCATGTTAGCAAACACACAGGATTACTCTTGCCATGAAGTGTGACTGCTCCTCAGACTGAGACAAAGACAGACAACAAAAGGCACAGTCTGCAAAAGTCGTGTGACTGCTCAGCAATTTACACACTTTTCCCCAAATATTGACTCCATTATAAAAATGTGACTAGGTCTGGATGGCTATGGAAAGGACCTCTAAACTGTGTTCACTCTATTACTCCTTGGTAGTGAAAAGGCTAAATTTTTGGAAATGTATTCTATTTGAGTGTATAAAAGAGTGGTGAAACAGATATAAGAGAGTAGTCTGAACTAGTGTTTTTCTCTTCTATGTTTGTGGCTGTCACTGACTTTTCCCAATGTCTATCCGCCATGGAACCTGTGAAATTAAAAGGAATTCCTTCTGGATAGGGAAAGTACTTCAGAGTCATTGAGTGCATGTCCACTAGAAAAAGACTGCTGGGACCAACATCTCACTTAGCATCCTCAATTTTACCATGCTGAACAAAACCATGAAAGATGAAAAATTTTCAATCAGGCTGAGTCAGATTTGTGACTTGGATATAAAAAGACGTTGTAAGTTGTTGAATTTCCTTTGAGATATCTTTGCCTGTTTACTATGCAGCTGTGTTTCACAAACTCTGAAAATGAGATTTTGTGTATTCTATGTAGCATATGCATTTTGCACCTCTCCTTTTTTTCGTCTCTCATATTTCTCAATATATACGTTCCTTTTTAAAGAACACAAAGAGGGAGGATGTGCAATCACTTATGCATTCATAATTGTTAGACAATTCTTCATGTGAAGAACCAATACTTTCACAGAATATTTTTTTCTTTTTGAGAGAAATGAATAAAAATCTCTTAATGTCTTTTAAAAAGCCTATATTAAACTAAACACAAAAATACTCTTTCTTTTGTAAACAACAGAATCATCAAACACATAAGATTTACACACTAAAATAGGCTAATTTTTTTTCTCTGATATGTATACTGTTTAAATTGAAACACATCTTTATTTCTAGTTGAAAAATCTCAGAATTAATCTACTTCAGAAAAACTCACAGTAAGAATTTGTGCATACTTGTATGCTTGCAAGTGCAGTATCAGTTGTTGCTGTTTAGTGCTGTGCTGGCAGCTAAACTGCAAAACATTCAAACAACCACCCTCTCACCTTTCCTTCTCTGTCAGGGGTGGGGGAAAGGAAGGGAAAAAGGGAAGAAGACTCATGAGTTGAAACAAATTTAATAAAACAATAAGAGTGAATAATAATAACGCAAATATAATAAACAGGAGAATATTTAGCTGCTGGAATGCATGCTCTCAGCAATGAACACCAGAGGCTGGACACTGAAAGAACAGCAGGTCCAGCAAAATGCGAGGTGTGGGGAAAGGTCCCTACACCTGCAGGATGCAGGGAAGTTATGAGAACTGGGCTCTGGGGAGCAGCAGCGGGAATGGGACCCCTCAGGGACATTGGCCATCTAGGGAAGAGGGCCGTTCCCAGCAACTTCCCGCTTATATGTTGAGTGTGATGTTCATGGTATAGAATACTTCTATTGCCCAGCTTGGGTCCACTGTCCTGAATCTGCTCCTCCCCACATTATACATATGCTTACTTGCAAAACATGGGAAACAGAGGAACAACCTTGGTTACCCTAGCAAGAAGTATCAACACCAGTGAGTTCTTGCATTCTTTCATACTAAATCCCAAACACTGGAAAACTACCTGAAGAAAACATTAACATCATCCCAGGGTGCTATCTATGCTACCTTAGTACTCTCAAACTAAATTAAAACCAGAAAACCGCGCTAGCTACCAAGAAGAAAATTGGCTAAGTGCATGGAAAATTACCTTGGTTAAGCCAAACCAGCACACCAGTGCACAAATAAATGCCTTTCTGTATTTTATCAGTCCATTTCTTAAATGCAGTATAAAATTACACTTATGCTAGTAAAATATTTGTGGAGGATGTGATGGCAAAACTAACAGTTAAAAGCTTTTACAATGTTTTAAGAGTGAAATTCCAGCCTAATAAGATGGTGATGGTAATTTTCATTCAGATCCCACACTCACTCTGTGCAGGTCCAGCTAAAATTTGAGAAGAAATACTTATTTCTGTCATAGATCCTACAGATGAATGAAAACTGACATCCACAGCAAATAACAATTTCCATCCTAAAATGGCGAAAAAGAGAGATTGCTACAAGGAGAACTTCCAGTAACTGACACTGATAAGCTGTCAGGAAGATCTGAAAGAGTAAGTGTGACATTCTCTTGTGATACATTGAAAAATCACCTGGCACATCAAGTAAGGAGAAGAGTACACAGTACAGTTTTGAAACTGCCAGTGTTTTAAACAATACCTTTGATGAACTGAAACATTACTGTATATTTTTGTAATACATGAAGAAGTATTCAGAAGCAAATTTCACTGACACAGACAAGTTTAGACACTTATTTTCTCACCTGAATAACTTCTTCTAGCAAGATACTATTGTCAGGGGGAGTAGCTTGAACAATCATGTCTTCATTCATTCTAAATCTGAAATATCTATTGATTTGATCATATGCAAAGCTTTACTTAATATTCAATTGTAGTTGAACTAGCAATTTTGTACTAATGCTTACAGGACCTTCATAGTCTGAACTAACCAAAAGAAATTAAGATACTAATGGAAATTATTCTGCAGAATTGTAGATTCTGAGAAGCACTCAGCCTGCTGTTGATGGAGAGTGCTAAATAACAACTTCATAATGGCTTTTTGCTGCATGCAAGTGACTAAAATTATTATTAGGTGCCAACATCCTTTGGTCATTCTACGAGCAGCTTGTTTTAACTAATGACTATATTTGAGATCTCAGAGGACAATTCAGAAATGGAATGAAACAAAAATCAAAAGAGATGCGGAGATGGTTTCTCCTTAGTAGACCGACCCATAATAGGGCTACAGTGTGGACAAATTTGCATGACTAATGGTCATACTATCTAAATTTTGTAGAAGAAATATTTACATTTTCTAGGCAGGCATTCTGATACCTTCTAATAGGAAAAAGTTATGTAAATACAGTCCAGTCATAGCCATTACTTCTCACTCAACAGCTGACATACTTGGAAAATCTTTTGTTTCTACAGTTTCTGTCTGCTTTCTTATCTTTTCAAACAATATATAATGACCAGAAATTTACTAGTCTGTATCTTCAAGCTGCAAGACTTATGGCTGTGTGAAACATTTGCAGATCCAGATTCAGAAAGGAATGAAATAATGAAACCACCAGTGTGGGAGATTTGAGGGGTTTTCTCGAAGCTAATGGACATCATATGGAATTGAACTGAACAGGCCTGTGAGGCCTATGTGAACAAGAAGAGAGCAAAACAGACTTTGAGCAGCCTTGAGTGAGAACAAGAGAAAGTGTGTCCAGTGAAGAAATCAAGAGTCAGCAAGTCAGCAATTTTGTAGTGAGGTAATGCTGAATGTTAGAGCTTGTGCTAACTGTAAAGATCCAATCCCTTGTTAGTCTGTGGCGCATGAACAGTAGCTATTACCCAATCACATGCAGCCTCTAAGCACGTGGACAAAGCAAAAAGATACTTAAAGAGAACTGTAAGAAGCAATAAACAGCTTCAGCTGGATTCACATTGGATCGTGTGGCGTCTGTGTTTTTCTCCCTCGCGAGTGGTGACCCTGATGTGATCCGCAAGGAGAATTTACGGCGAGGGGGTGACTGCTGAAGGAGGGTTAAGCCTCAGCTTGCCAGCACGGCTGGACTGTGACCAGGGACGCAGTTCGCAGAGCTGCGGAGAAATAGAGGATCTGATATCGTTGTGCAATGGAGGCTCGAAGAAGAGGTCAGTAGCTGGGGGCGAGACGGGGCAGAATGTATCAAATGAAGAAAGGGGATTCTGCAGCTACTCTCGCAACATCCTCTCTAGGAGAGGAGTGAAGTATGAGGAGAGTAACCTCACAAGATTATTAATATATAGCCTTTCATGTAGAGACTTGGGAAAAAAATGGGAAATGTGTTGTGGGAGGCAATCAAGCAGCTTGTCAGGAATGTGAGTTAATTGTTTTACTGGTTGTTGTTACAGTTTCTTTGTGGGATTGTGTAAGTGCACTATAAGCCTTCTCATGGTTTTTACTTACGAGATGGGGTCGGTAACGACTGTTTTCAGTCATGTTCCTAAAAAATCACTATTGGGAGATGTTTTAGAACATAGGAAAGCACTTGGAAATATGAGGAAGGAAGATCTTGTGAAATATTATGATCAGTGGTGGCTGCTGTGTAAGTTAGATGAATGGGAAAAGTGGCCGGAGAATAGAACCTTGAAGTATAACACTTTGTTGCAAATAATGTTGTTTTTAAAGCGAGAAGAGCAGGACGGACAGTTTTGCAGGTGGAGTGGTGTGGGCTTTAACAGGCTGGGGGAGAATTGGCTGATGGCACACGGGTCGTGGCGGGCTTGCTGGTGTCTGCAAGATGTTTTCCTTATTAACCTGTTTTCTTTGTAGGTATCTATTTAAGCATATTACAGTTTAATAAGTCTTTGCCTGTTACATGGTACAGTAAGCTCACAGAATCATTAGAATCCATTGACTCAAAATATACATTTTGTGATTATACAGAAGACAGTGAGTAATTCATTTTTTTACTGCGTGAATGTGATGATAAGATTTTTGTGTGTAACAGCTGTTACTTTTCTTTCTAGTATGCTAGCTTTATTCCAACATCCAGACTTGTGCAACTCTGTGATAGGCTGTGTCTCATCTCGGTGTACTAAATCTGGCTCTTTTGTATGCACATCGGGTAAAGAATCCTGGTTTGGGATAACAGTTGTAGGACCCCAGATGAGATGCATATAAAAGCCTTGCCCAGTCCAGCTTGCTAGAGCAGTGGGGGTGCAGGTGCCAGTTGGGCTCCAGCGCACACTGACCTGTTTTGTCAGGGAGACCCAGCAGCACCTCTACCTGGCTGAGCAGTAAGTGGCCCAAAGGTGCAATGCTAAAATTGAGATATTGTCTTGAATAAGTGTAATTGTGATCCATTTGCATATTTGAACTTAGCGTTTGGTTTGCATATCTGAGCTCAACATTTTAATTTGCATATTTATATTTGGTACCAAAAGAATTTTGCTTGGGGAGATAATTACAAAATGGGAACCAGTTCCAATACTAAAGTACTACTTTACTTCCCCTTAGGATGCATCTTTACACATTAGAGTAACTTTTTGGGGAAATACTCTGGTAAAAGAAAAATGTGGTTTGAATGTGGAATTCTGGGTTTTAGTGCTATATTGCAATTAATGGTGTTCTACAGAACTTTTGAAAAAATGGGACAAAGTATAGTACTGTAAGTTAATTTGCTCTTATTGTTATCTAGTAATTTTGAGACCAGAAAAGAATTTAAGTTGTTAAACTCTGATTCTTATTGAATTTATGTGCTAGTTGGAGGTATAGGAAATAAAACTAAATGCTATGATGGATGTGAACCTGGAAGAGGCTGTATTTAAAAGTTGCTAAAATATGAACTGATTTGGATCTAGGAAAACGAAAGTAATGGATTGATGGTTAATATGCTGTTAATTGACATCTTCATGAAATTGCAAAAGTTAATGAGGTTGAGGAACGTAACTACTGTTCAGCTAATTAGAATTGCATATAGAGCGTCTTATGGCTGGAATGAAATGGAAAAATAAAAAAGCAAAATATCCTAGGTCTGTGCTGTACAACTTGAACATAAATTTAAGGCCTGTGTCAAGCTGCGAGACAAACTCAGCTCATTGTAACTGAGGAGTTTTGCCAAGGCCAGGCAGCTCCCACTTAGCATCAGCAATTACGCCACTTGCGTGGCCTTGCCTGTATCTAAACTGCGGCGAGAAGATTCTAAAGC
Organism: Caloenas nicobarica; assembly: GCF_036013445.1. Classification (NCBI taxonomy): domain Eukaryota; kingdom Metazoa; phylum Chordata; class Aves; order Columbiformes; family Columbidae; genus Caloenas; species Caloenas nicobarica. The sequence goes on along the minus strand of NC_088284.1, from coordinate 40,860,910 downwards.
AACAAAAGGGGGGTTTCCCCCCCACACCGCTGCAGCGATGTTGTCATACTGAATGAAGCAGTCTCAGGATGAAATTTTAAGGCATCTCCAGTGGATCCGTAGTTCTAATGAAGCTGGGAAATTAAACCAAAAACTTTTTTAATAGACTTATTCTGTGGTAACTAGTTGTAAGAGACTTCTTAGTAAATTCACCGTGATCGTTTTTGAGATCGTGGGAAAGGCCATTTTTTGAAACCAATGGAATGCCAAATTTGGAACAAAGTTTTAACAGATGAATTCTCGTATTTGCCAGAAAGCCCTATACCTCTCTTGGGTCAAGATTTGTTAAGCAAATTGTAAAATCAAATAACGTTTTCTGAGAATTCTGTTCAGTTGCATGTCCCATAAGAAGATGCTTGGATGGTGCAGATCTGCTTGCTGCAAGCAAAAAATCTCCAAGAAAATTTTGGATGCTGTATTTCCGTTAGTATGGGCAGCCAAAGTATCGATAAAGCCAACACTACACTGATAGAACTCAAACAGGACTTCAATCTGGTAAGGAAAAACAATATCCAATAAATATGAAAGCCAAAATGGAGTTAGAAACTTTGATGAACAAATTTATGACAACCTTACAGGCTGACTGCATTTGACTGGACTTGCATATTTGTCTATTTATGGTTACAACACAAAACCAACCTGTAGCTATTGTAGGACAATATGATGAGAAAGCTAACAGACTTACATGCTGGGAATGGATTTTTCTTTTTTTCAAATTCTTTCCATAAAACTATTACTCAGCTTCTAGAATTGATTGTTACTCTGATCAAAAAACACAGAGAGTGGATTCAGGTCTTAGTGGGTCATGACTCATCTGTTACATATGTACCATTTGTGAAATCTAATTTTTTTTTTAATTTGCAATCTATGTCCTTGTAAATTACACTAGTTGATTTTCTTAACAGCATAGATTTTGGCATGCCTAAATGTAAATTGCTGTAGAATCTGCATGTCTTTGATGTCAAGCTACAGAACATACTTTTATTTGGTCCGATCCTACATGCTTGCACAGTTTTTGTTGATAGTTTAGGAAAGTCTCATAAAGCTGTAGTGGTCTAGCATTAAGATAACAATTGGCATCATTCTGTAAAAATTATTGGAAATTCAACCCAATTAGTAGAGCTTGGCGCAGATTTACATTCCTTAGAGCTTTTTAAGGAGGAACATCTAAATTTGATTTGTGATTCTGAGTACGTAGTCAGGACCATCCCCTCCACCTTTTTTGAAGAAATCTCACAACAGCAGCTCTTTGAATTGTTTGTATCATTACAAACTGCATTACAGCGTTGCAGACACCCACTATCTCTTACTCATATATGCTCTCATACCACTTTACCAGGTCCCATAACATTTCTATAGATACTTTTTCAGGTATGCTTTGTGCATCTGCTTATACTAGTGAGAAAAGCAAGGATGTTTAGTGCCACTGGAACTGGTGTTTTGCTATGCTGAGTGTGCCACAACAGATTAAAACTGACAATGGTGCTGGCTAAACCGCTAGATCCATGCAATATTTTTTATAGTAATGGGGTTCTTCCACTGGATAGGCTATTATTGAACAGGCACATTCCACACTGAAACAAACGTTATTAAAACAAAAAGGGGGAATATGATGCCTCAGGAACAATTAGACAATGCAATATATACTTAAAATTTTTTGAATCGTGCTGTGTGTCCCTCCTCTATCACAGCAGTGGAAAAACACTTCTGTGTTCCAGATTCACTGTCTCAGAGACCAAAGGTTTTGTATCAGGATCCTCTGCACAACAGTCAATAGCAAGGGCCTGTAGAGATAATCACCTGGGGAAGGGGATATGTGTGTGTTCTCATTCCAACAGGACCAAAGTGGCTTCCTGTGAAATATGTTAAACCTCACTATGAGTTGGAAAAACAGTGCAAGAACCCAATGCCAGAGATGCAATGTCTGTCCTTGCAGCAGAGGGCAGCAAAGAAACAGAACAGACCAAAGAAAGAGGCCAGTGATGTTACGTGGGGGCAACTAAAGAAGTTACAACAAAATGCAAGTACTATGATGGCAGCAGCAGGCCCCTCACTCCAATTAACACTTTCTTAGCCTATTGGCTATTTTCTCTTGCAACAGTGCAGTAACAATGACACACACTGGGTAGGTGGTGCATGGATACCACCAGAAGGTCAATTGCTGGAAAACAAGGATTGGATTAAACTTAATCAAACACAACAGTATTTTGTTGAGACTCCTCCTGTATGTGTTTCTAAGAAACCAATTAATAATTGTTTGTCAGAGAAGTCTCACTTTTTTTATCAGTGATGGGGAATGGAGGGGTGGTTCAGAGTAATTTGGATTTTGTTTCCATTCTGGGTCTTAACATGCAAGATATCTAAAATAACCATAGAAGATGTTTTGAGTTTCTACTGGGCCCCTGTAAATTAGAGGCACTAGCATATCAGAATGATACAGATTTCAATTACTTGGATTAGGGATTAACTGGTGAAAAAACAAAAAAACCAAAAAACCCCCACCACACCAAACTTCCAATGCATTTGTTTTCCTTTCAGGATGACTAACCAGCCTTCTCCAATATTTGTAAATAAATGTAATTGTTGTAATTTGTATTATTCTATTCTATTGTAAGTTGATTTGTAATAATAATATATAGCAGGAAAATGACACATAAGGTATGATGATCCACAATGGGCATTCAAACCCACCAACAGAATGCCCCGTTAACTTTGGAGGCAAGAGGTGACTGCACCACCATTCCAAAGTAGCCTGTCAGATGACTGTGGTCACAGGGTGGATTGTGTGGCAGTTGCACATTCCCCTGAGATCTGGAGACCTCAGTGGGGCCGTTGATGGCTCTTTAGCACCTTTTGTGCGTCACTGTGCCTGTCCCCATGTACACACCTAGTGTGGTACCAAGGTGCTGTCAGTCACATCCTCCCCTGCCTCGAGGCAGGGTGACTTCACCTCTGCCAGCTGGTGGGACAGAAGGGGTGGGACTCTCAGTCAATTGACAGGGTCCTCAACAAAAGACCTGCCTAGAGCAGCTGCGAAGGCTCTGGGCTGTGTTGTAATGCCCATAGCCACATCTGACTAGACTAGAAAACAGGGTTCCCACCGAAGACACCCTTTGAGTTGTCTTCTCGGAGCTCCGGGTCTGTGAACTAGAGTCCTTTCCTTAGACAGGAACACTGTCTAAGGAGACTTCCTGGGATTGAGAGCACCTCACCTCCTCATTTGGGTGAGTGATTAATTTACTGGATGTATCCTTGAATGAGTGTTCGCCTAACCCAGGCGAGTGATTATTTATTGTGAGTACCCTGAAGTGAGAGGCCTCTAGTTTCGTTTCTTGTGAGTGACTACATGCATGTTGTGGATCCTCATTATTCTTTTGTTATTGTGTTCAAATAATCTCGTTAACTGATATCTGAGCCTGTATTTTATGTTATCAGACTGCTAAATATGTGTAATACCATTGAAATTGAATTATAGTGTTTATGAGCGAAATCAAGTAAAACAACACCCCCAAAGAGCAGTCTCAGCTAATGTGCAAGGCCTGATTTAGGATTTGGCCAGTGCCCTGCGAAACAACTGCATAATTTGTAAGAATTTGCACTGTAAGATATAATGGCTAACATTATCTAATATCATAAAGTGATTAGACTGAAAAACTTGGTTTTCAGGCCTCAATCTGCACATACGGTTTTTTGTGGGAATTACAGGATGGCTGAGAGATCTACTTTTACATGGATTAATAATAATGTTTGTGATTGTTGCTATTTTGTTAATTGTGCCTTGCTTGATAAAATTGCTCAAACACATGGTATTCAAAGCCTTTGTGAATGTTTGGTTTGTGCAAAAACAAAAAGGGGAATTGTGGGAAATTTGAGGGGTTTTTTCAAAGCTAATAGACATTATACAGAACTGAACTGAACAAGCCTGTGAGGCCTATGTGAACAAGAAGAGAGCAAAACAGACTTTGAGCAGCCTTGAGTGAGAACAAGAGAAAGTGTGTCCAGTGGAGAAATCAAGAGTCAGCAAGTCAGCAATCTCGTAGTGAGGTAATGCTGAATGTTAGAGCTTGTGCTAACTGTAAAGATCCAATCCCTTGTTAGTTTGTGGCGCATGAACAGTAGCTATTACCCAATCACATGCAGCCTCTAAGCACGTGGACAAAGCAAAAAGATACTTAAAGAGAATTGTAAGAAGCAACAAATGGCTTCAGTTGGAATCACATTGGATCATGCGGAGTCCATGTTTTTCGCCCTTGCACACCCGGATGAAAACAACAAATATTAGCAATATTAGGCAATATGCCATCATCTTTCCTTTTAGATTTTTTGCAAAAATCACTTCTTATCCTCTTTGATAGTTTTATATGTTACTGTCCTAGAAATTGCCATTTGTGCAGAATTACTTTTTTGTTCTGCATTTAGAAATTTAAACCATCGTTCTGCAGTCTCGGTAGTGTGCTGACCAATTGCTTTGCTTTGAGACCCTGCTGTTAAAAAGATGTTATGCTTGCTTTGATAGGATATTAAGGTAAATACTTTTATAAAGCCAATTTAAAATAAACTTACAGCAAAGCACTCATCAATAAAATCAGCTACAACAATTTTAGTTACTCTTCTCATAATAAAAGAACACTTCGTTATACAAAAAAGTACATATTTAATCATATAAATTAATAGCTACAGGTGCATCCACTCTGAAAACATGAAGTCATTTTCAAAGCTCCTTTCAGAATATTTTTCAAACAGTCTAATTGCTGTATTACAGAAAAAAAGTCTTCTGTTTGTATGGTGTACGTCACCTAGTCAGAAGACAGAATAAATGATAGACTCATAGAATCATAGAATCATTTCAGTTGGAAGAGACCTTCAAGATCATTGAGTCCAAACATAACCTAACCTAAGTCTAGTGCTAAACCATGTCCCTAAGAACCTCATCTAAACACCTTTTAAACACTTCCAGGGATGGTGACTCCATCACTTCCCTAGGCAGCCTGTTCCAATGCCTGACAAACCTTTCCGTGAAGAATTTTTTCCTAATATCCAATCTAAACCTCCCCTGGTACAACTTGAGGCCATTTCCTCTTGTCCTATCTCTTGCTACTTGGGAGAAGAGAACAACACTCTCCATGCTACGACCTCCTTTCAGGTAGTTGTAGACAGCAATAAGGTCTCCCCTTGGCCTACTTTCCTCAAGGCTAAATAGCCCCAGATCCCTCAACCATTCCTCATAAGACTTGTGCTCCAGGCCCCTCACCAGCTTTGTCAGCCTCCTCTGCACTCTATCTAGTACCTCAATGTCCTTCTTATGATGAAGGGCCCAAAACTGAACACAGTATTCATGGTGAGGCCTCATCAGAGCCAAGCACCATAGCACAATCACCTCTCTAGTCCTGCTGGCCACATTGTTCCTTATACAAGTCAGAATGCTGTTGGCCTTTCTGGCCACCCGGACACACTGCTGGTTCACATTCAGCCATCTGTCAATCAACACACTCAGATCCTTCTCTGCCAGGCAGCTTTCCAGCCACTCTTCCCCGAGCCTGTAGCGCTGCCTGGGGTTGTTGTGACCCAAGTGCAAGACCTGGCACTTGGCCTTGTTAAACCTCATACAATTGGCCTTAGCTCAACAATCCAGCCGGTCCAGATCTCTCTGTAGAGACTTCCTACCCTCCAGCAGATCAATACTCCCACCCAATTTGGTGTCATCTGCAAACTTACTAAGGGTGCACTCAATCCCTTAATCCAGATCATTGATAACGAGATTAAACTGAACTGGCCTAAATACTGAGCCCTGGGGAACACCACTCATGACCGGCCACCAACTCGATTTGGCTCCGTTTACCACAACTCTTTGGGCCCAGCCCTCTAGCCAGTTCTTTATGCATCGAGGTGTGCACACATCCAGGGCATGAGGGACTGTGTCTAACCCTTGTCCTGCTCATGTTGTGTCGCATTACTGAGGCAAATGAAGAAAAAAAAGAAGGCTGTATTTTACCAAAGTAGAAGAATTCTCAAAACGTATATAACGGATGTAGCCAGCTACTATACCATTCTCATCTTCAGTTCCTGCTACAGCTATAAGATTGGCCAGCACATGTTGCTCTCAGGCAAATGCCAAATGAGAAAGTATTCGGAGAGAGCAACTGTAAATTGTCAGAGCTTAAAATACCACCTGTGCTCTTTTAAATGTTGCTAATGCATGTGCACAATTTGACGCAGAATCAGAAAGTTATAACTATATCCCTGATGTACTGTGTTTCTCAGAAGAAAGTGGCAACACCACATAACTTGTCCTGTGTGAGTTCAATGAAAAAAATACTCAGTATGGTAGAAGACACACAAGACCATACTGTAGATTAGAGTGTGTTCTTGTGAGCTCTTGATTGAATAGCTGAAGACAATGATCAAACTCATGACTAATTATGATTTGTATGAACAATTTACTAGCAAGGCAGAAAATAAGATGAAAAAAATGAAGATTTCACTTACTGCAATAATCTATTGCAATGAATAATTTGTGCATCTCAGCTGTTAATTTCTTTGTATTATTTTATTCTGCTTCCCTGTCAAGCCAATATTACCATTTTATTTTGCCACTCACCTTTTACTTCTAATGGTTAACGTCAATAACTCCTGAGACAACATCCTCCAGACAGGAACTAGCTGGGATCCCCCAGAATTCGTTGTTGCCACATGTTTGATTAGACGGCAACTGGGATTGAAAAATACATGAAATTAGTAACATACAATTGATTGAGTCTCTGCTTACGTTGCATTTTTGCTGTAAACTTGTAGCATGAACAAATGGAACTGTAACTCGAAATGCAACCTCTGTAATGACTAAACAGTGTATCAATAAGATCTTTGGTAACTGCATGTATATGAAATACAGAGGAGTAACTCTAGATCCAATTGAACTTCCTGATACAGACTGTTCTAGATTATGATTTCTTTTACTCTGTGGGCAGACTTGAAACCCAGCAACAATCTCTAGTGAAGGTCAATTTAAGAATGAATGGTAATTTATATAGGGACCAGATCATAATAAAACTCTGGAAAGGTGCATTTGTACATAAAAGCATCATTGTTATGGCCCTAGTTCCCCTTTAACTGGCAACAAAATGAGATGTGCAATACTCTCCTCTGAACTGCCTAAGTATAAAACATTTCATCTGAAAGGACCTGTCAGAGTGATGTGGCACTTACAGCCCCATACATTGTCACAAAATGTATTTAATTCATGAAAAAAAGCAGCTGAGGTAGCTGAGTGGGAACTGATTTCTAATCTTAAACTATTCCTTATTTCCTAATTAACAAAACCAAAACATGGTAGATAGTGGTAAAGTGGTAAAGATGAACGTGAAAAACTGAGTAATATTAATACATACTATTTCCACAGCTGCTGTACAGTATGACTAGAGTGGCAATTTAAGCTGATTAGATGAATATTCTCATGGGCAACACCTTGCATTTGTTTTATATACCTTTGTGATTTCTTTTACAATTCTTTTAACATAAAGATTGAACAGAACACAATTATTTTGCCTTCAACTTCTTTACTTAATGCAGGTGACACATTCCAGCAGATAGAGCACATATTGGTGTCAGGTGCTTTATTTAAAGTAGTAGAAATACTGACCTCAGTCCCCGAATTGCTTCAACAATTCATCTTGATGTGAACTGTACTAGTGATTTTTTTGTTTTATTCTAACAAGAATTCCCAGCAATGGCATTGTTACATAATATCCATTCTTACTGACTTAGGCTGGATCCTTTTTCAAGAAGTGTTTGCCATGATGGGATTTCTGTGACCATCTTCCTAGTTAAGTATCTAGGAAGAAAGTCCATAGACAGTTTCGGTTTGGGCTTTTATTGTGTTACCTTACTTAGTATCCAAAAGTATGGCAAACGCTTTATAGAAATAAAAGCATGAAAGACTCTACCGTCTAACTTCTGAATTAATGAGTTGTGGAATAAATGAAAAGGAAGCTTCACTATCACAGTTGATTACGCAGTATATTCAGCTCTTATTCAGCCATAAATTGGAAGAAGAACCACTTTACACATACTAAAGCAAATAAGGGTCGTGAAGAGTGAAAGAGAAGATGAAAGGAAGTTCTCAGGTAACTGATTCCATTATGAATAAGTTGCCTAGATTTTTCCATCATCTTGAGATCTAGAATAGGTGGCTGGGTAGAAACATTTGAGGAAGTATCATTCCTTGGCAGAAGTAGCATAATTTTGGCTTGTGAGGGTCTGTTAGGTAATATAAGTTCAATAAAAAGTCTGCTGATAAATTTTATGCCATAATGTCAACCTGCTACCTGATCCCTTGCTGCTTACATACAGTATAGGAAAGGAGAAGAAAGAGAGTGGGACTGTGAAGGAGTATCATAATGCCTTCAGAATGCATATGCTCATAATGCTCATTAGGCTTCCATATATAAAATTATAGTATTTATTCTGGAGCTACTATGATGTGGATGCAAGGGATATGAAATAAAAGTACATGTGCATGTAACAGTGCCTCGCATTTATACATCTTCCTTCATCAACAGTTGCTCACATCTTTTGCAAAGAGTTCAGCATCATTATTCCGCTTGCCAGCTGGATAAACTGAGAGACATAGAAGACACACTCAGCAGGTCAGAAGCAGAGCCAAGACCAGCATACCTGCCCTGTAGTCTATTTACTAGGTCGTGTTAGATTCACGTAAGATTGTAGGAGCTAGGGTTTCTTTAGGCACTATTTTTCCAGTAACAACTACCCCTCCAAAAAAAAAAAAGTCCACTATGAAATATTGCAGTGGTCTTTTTTTGCTTTGACTAGTCAGAATGTGGAATCCTTTTTAGTAACTAGTAAGTAACAGATAAAAGGTTTTATGTTAAACTACAATGCACATATACTGTGCTATTGCCTTCTATAGTAAGACAAGCAAAATATTTTAAAATTCAATGTCCTCTGTACTGCGCAGCCTCTGAAGGTGGTGTTTTTCTTGTCTGGAGTATAAAACCAACACTGTATTTCAATTTTTAGACCTCTTTTGAAGTTATCTCTCAAAGGGAATTAGAGCTTCTCAGTCTCATTACTACAATACAGGCTTGTATCACACCTCCATTGAAGATACATTTGTATAGGCACAGGAAGAAAATGGTCAGTGAAGCTGGAAGGAATTATATAATAGTGCATATTTAACTACTTTAATGGTGCTGAGATTTCAGACCTAACCTGCAGCTAAGAGTGTCTTCATATCCAAACCGTCCATCCCCCCATCATTGTTATGAAGAATATTTACCTCTGTACTTCAATCCAAGATTAAAACTCACTGGGACCTCAAGCAGTATTGCCAGGACAACAGTGCATAAAAAATGTTACAGCAAAGTGGTAGTTAAGCAAGGAATAAGGCTGAATAGGAATACAGTAATGTTCAGAGGCCAGAAAGCCAATATATGCTAAATATGAAACCTTAGCTTAAGTTATAGGAGGATTTCTTTATTTTTGAACAACTGGAATATTTAGGAAACTAAAACATGTAAAATGTTTTGGAAGGAAAGCTCGGTATTTTTTTATTTTGATGCCTAATTTGCCAGTTTTCTACTCCTATCAGCTTCTTGCCATCTTCCATGTAGATTACTGCATAGCTATAGTACTTCAGTGATGTCTTCTGACTTTGAAACTTCTGAGGGAAAGAATTTTTATTTTTCAGCTATGTGAAGTGCACCAGCTTCCAGATGCCACATTATGACAGGACTGTATCCTAAGCAATGCCCTAGGCTTTCACCGTGCTGAACAGTCATTACACTCTACCGACTACATAGTCTAATGTTGATACAGACTTCAGTACCCTTCAGCAGCACTGGTCTGAAAACAGTGCATTAACTGATGATGACCTTTGTTGAGGCCCATCTCTTCTACCATCCAGTACCTATGTATTTCTATGAAAAATAATATTATTTTAAGTGTTTTGTTCATTCTGTTGTCAACATTTTCACAAGGTACTAAATAATCTACTTTTAATTTTTGTCCCAGAATTTTATGGTTTATTTTGCAATCTAAAATATAAGACCAAAAAAACATTACTCAATTCCGGTTAATGTTACCATTCTCATTTTTTTCTATTTTATCAACTTATTTTCTCTGGCAATATGAGGAAGTAAACAGTGGAAAACTAGGTATTATATATTCTATTCAACAGCCTCAGTTATTCTACACTAACTGCTCTCAGTCTACAAAAAAAAAAATATACCGATCAACTTTTACTTATTAGACCTCACTTTTTGTAGAAATCCATTTTTTTCTTTAGAGTTTCTCAATCATTACCAGTAAATTTGTAGCTCTTAAAAATTTTATGAGCTAGTGTATACACTGTGAAGTGACTTGAACATATTTCCAGAACAGCTGTCCCCAAATTAACAACAGTCACAGATTTGTAGTCCCTTGAAAAGCCTCCTTTCTTGCCATCAGAAGCCTCTGAGAATCTATGCAAACCTACAGGAAATGTAAAGGTACCAAGCACATCTCCAAATCCCTTAATATATGAAACCTCAGCATTGGTTTAGTAAGTATAGAAAAGCATGTCACGGGGGAGTAATTTAGGGTTCTGCTTGCTGCAGAACAATGTTTAGATTTCTTAAAGAGAAGTGCGACCTTAAAGAGTTCAGTGGTGGGTCTGCTCTATTATTTACTGCATGAGGGAGATATACCGCACCAAATGTCGCTTACCTTCTTTCCAGGCATGTGTATCTGTCGACGAAGCAAGCTTTCAGGCACCTTCTTTCCCTGATAACCATTCACTCCAGGGGCTGCATTTTGAAGCTCCGGAGGCAAACTCTCAGGTGAAGCTTATATCCGTCGCGATGCAAACGTTCAGGATTCTTCTTTCCCTGATAACTATTCACTCTGGAGCCTGTACTTAGAGCTCTGAAGGCAAACTTTCAGGGGAAACCCATAGCTGCATGCAAAGCAGATTTTCAGGAAACAAAATTCTCAGAAAATAAAACATTTAATGGAGTAGAATAGCAGAAGGGCTGGCTCAAGCTGGTTACTTGCACAGAGGTCTGCCCAAGCATAGGAAACTACGAACTTTTATATCTTTACAGACCATTCACACCGAGATCCAGTCCGATAGCAAAATTTCACCACCAGGTCCTTTGCTCCCCATTGGGCCCTTTTTCTCTGACTCCACATGGGCCTTTATTTTGTTCAGTTGTAGACATTGTTTTTGGTCCATATCCTTGAAGGTGCCGTTTGTTTTGTCTGGATAAATCCTTTCTTCTCAGTGGAGTGCAAAATAGGCCCCACTTTGCAGGTATATGTAATGTCTCTGCATTGGCCTTGGATCGTTGTTTTCCCAGTCAGTTCCATTTTTTCCAGCAAAATGCAACCTAGACTTTGTCTTGCAGGTGTTTAGTGTAGTCTGCGGTTGCCTTTGGTAAATACAAGCAAGATCTTACAGCTTAAAATTTGAGCAAATCTAGTCTGCCAAGTAACATGAATCAAAGAGTACACTAAAAATCATACAACCTTGTATCTCTAAATAATCCATTACATTTGGTGTGCATCTACTTTAGCTAAATAATCAACATTGAACTTGAATTGGGCTCAACTGATGACCTGAGCTCAAAGTGGGCTCATCCAGGCTGTCGTATTCATAGAACGAAGTGGTTGACTTGTAGTCAAATTGCATATAGTAGGAGAAGTATGCATGAAGACTCCCTGCGCCCACAAGTTACTGGCATTCAGTGTGCCGTTCTGCTTCCCTGTGGGTCTCCTGGAAGGAGTTCTTGGCCTGGCTGTGGCTCAGGCCTTTACTTCCTCTGGAGCCTGGACCAAACTGCTGCTGGTTTGGCTGGCAGGGGCGGGGCGCCGGTCAAGTGCATCCACCACAAAGTAATGACCAGAAAATGAGAGGTTTTTTATTCCTAGGAAAAAAAATATTCCCACGCAAAAACATGTAAAGCTGAAACTTTTTGGACAATCATAAGAAGTCTTTAGCCAAATAGGAAGTATTTCAGCTGTGGTGCCCCAGTGTGAGCTGTAGTCTAGTTCTCTCATGCTCTTCTTTACTACTGTGGTCTAGGTAGGCTGGCTGCAAGGGAGTGTAAGGACAGCATTGTCTACCTTCTGAGAGGTATTTTCCCACTGGAGGGCAGAGGATCTATGAAAGAATTACCCTAACACTTCCCTATAGGTAGTACAGACCAATTTTGAGACAGTTTTTGGATGAAATATTTTGTTTTCAGAAGTAGTTTTTTAATAAAATGAAACATAAGATGAATTTCCTGATAGAAAGCACTTTTGTTTCTGTCTCTTTTGCAGACATACGTTTTCTTTTTTTTTATTCAAAACCAGATTTTTCATTAAAAAAATCATTAGTACTACTCAAGAATCCTTGAGGCAATATTTAACTCTAACTGAAGACATATCATTTACATACACAATGCTGAAAACAATCCCTGCTTTTTAGTGTCTCTCACTGTGATGTATGTCATGAGTAAATGCATACACATTCTATATTAGATGTGATTTACACTGCATCTGTCATGCATTTCAATAACTATAAATCTCTGTACACTGGGAAAGGTGCTTTGCTTTGGAATAAAATCCAGATATTTTTTTGTTTGGTTGTTTGTTTTGTTCCCGACTATATTGTGTGGAAAGAAAAAATAAATATCTGATGTACCCAATGCTAATCAAAAGTTCGTGTACATTGAGTGAATTTAGTGTCAGTCAAAAGATGGATCTATTAGAAGAAAAAGCCTGCAAGGGTCTTTCAATACATCTGCTTTGTTAACATTGAGAAATATACTACATATTTTACTGTAAGTCTGGTTCTCTGCATCTTCCTTTTCTTTCTTAAACTGAAATGTGTCAGGTTTGGGGAGACTGAGCTTTGCCATTATTGCAAAAGGAGCATTTTCTTGCTGATCTTAAAAGGATCTCAGAGGTACTCTGTCGTTTTCAACCCTGTGGGTTGAAAAAAAACATTTTCCAAAGGTTTTCTCTAGTTTGTATCCAATTAATACATGCATCCTGCAGCTAGGTTTTCAGTGCTCAGTTTATTCTGCTGCATTTTAGGTAAGGTAGCCAGAACCATTCTGAAAGACATAAAATGATTATTCTAAATTAGAGGTAATAAAAGATGTTTTAATCCTTCCTTTTTTTGTCCCAGTGCTTTGCTCCCTTGCTTCTTTAATTACCAATGTATATTTCCTACAGTAAAGTAATGACAGTAATATATTTGAATTTCGACCCTCTTCACCCTAGTTTTCCAGAGCCTAAAACTTATTTTGTATGCAGTCTCACCTTCCGATTCAATATCAATTCATTCTAACTAGTAGTTACCATCATAGCCTCTTGACACTCATTACTAATTAGTAGTTTGTCACCACTAGAAAAGAAGGAATGAAATTTTCAGGGGCACTAACATAATTTATATGGCAATCAATGAATTCATTCACTCAGTGCCCTATTCCCTTTGATTATTCAAGATTAAAGGAAAAGACTAATTCAGTCATCTAGAAAGTATTCCCCTTTGAATCATGAATATATTCCAGATACATAATATTCCAGCAAGGGCCAAATTCTTCTGTTTCTCAGCCTTTATGGGTGATAAAGGCTCATGAGAAACCATAGTAGTTGTCAACTGGAAATCTTCGCCCTAATCATACTTCTAACTCTGTCCTAATAATTCAAGAATCATACTTCTGCTGGATGTCTGTGCCATGGTTTTGGAACTGCTCTTTCTGACTCGACAGATAATTATGGGGCTTTTATTACTGCTACACGTTTTGGAGATAGATTGCTAATTCTCATGGAACTTGTTGCCAGTTTTCACTGATCTCAGTGCATTTAGCTGCCTTGTCTGAGAATGGAGGCTATGACTGGGCCCATATTTGCCCTTAGTTTCTGGGTTATGTTCTCTAGACCATAGCTGACACTTAGGTAGAGCTTGTTGGAAGAGGAATTTGGTATTGCTTTACATGGGAAGTATTCCACCCTGGGGCATCTATTAATAAAATCTTAGAAAATCCAAATACTAGAGTCAGTAATTTCTGGGGAAAATGTTGACCTGCCATCAAAGGCTGTGTATAGTTTGACAGGTAGGGGATAGTTTTGTCCAAAATGTTTTTACTTTTTTTCAACTTTTCATTTTGTTGTTGTTGTTGTTGAAAGCGCGCAGATACTTTTGGAGGAAAATTTAATTTAGCAAAAACCCTCTGATGAGTAGTTTCAGCATATCATTTTCAGCTAGACCTATATTCAACACTAAAGTAAAATAATAAAACCTTAGCAACAGATTCCTCTAATGGTACACTTTGCAGCTTGCTAAGTGACAGATGTCCAGGTGCCAGTATAAGCTGGGGAACGACCTATTAGAGAGCAGTGTAGGGGAAAGGGACCTGGTGGTCCTGATGGACAGCAGGATGACCATGAGCCAGCACTGTGCCCTTGTGGGCAGGAAGGCCAATGGCATCCTGGGGTGTATTAGAAGTGGGGTGGTTAGTAAGTTGAGAGAGGTTCTCCTTCCCCTCTACTCTGCCCTGGTGAGATCGCATCTGGAATATTGTGTCCAGTTCTGGGCCCCTCAGTTCAAGAAGGAAGAACTGCTGGAGAGAGTCCAGCGCAGGGCCACAAAGATGAGTAAGGGAGTGGAGCATCTCCCTTATGAGGAAAGGCTGAGGGAGCTGGGTCTCTTTAGTTTGGAGGAGACTGAGGGGTGACCTCATTAATGTTTATAAATATATAAAGGGTGAGTGTCATGAGGATGGAGCCAGGCTCTTCTCAGTGACAACCAATGATAGGACAAGGGGCAATGGGTACAAACTGGAACACAATAGGTTCCACTTAAATTTGTGAAGAAACTACTTCTCAGTGAGGGTGAAGGAACACTGGAACAGGCTGCCCAGGGAGGTTGTGGAGTCTCCTTCTCTGGAGACATTCAAAACCTGCCAGGACGCCTTCCTGTGTAACCTCATCTAGGTGTTCCTGCTCTGGCAGGGGGATTGGACTAGATGATCTTTGGAGGTCCCTTCCAATCCCTAACATTCTGTGGTTCTGTGACTACTAT
Source organism: Caloenas nicobarica (assembly GCF_036013445.1). Taxonomy (NCBI): domain Eukaryota; kingdom Metazoa; phylum Chordata; class Aves; order Columbiformes; family Columbidae; genus Caloenas; species Caloenas nicobarica. The sequence continues at coordinate 40,845,804 of NC_088284.1, read as the reverse complement.
GCATCAAACAACATATGTAAGTATTTTCAGTAAGTTTTACTTTGCCTAAATAAATTTGCTTCTTACAGCTTTTCTGTGGAGGGTTAATATATCATACATGACAGTTCCTGCTACTCACAGCTCCTAGAAGAAAACCTGCCTACCACTTAACACACCCTAGCTGGTGTTTAGTTGCTCTGAACAAGTAGAGGTTGAAAAGGGATTTGCTTGTTCCAAACTGTTGGCCACAGTTTCTTAAATAACATATATATTTAAGCTTGTTCTTCCTCCTCCACATTATGCTTTACAAAAAAAATGACACTGGAGTTTACCTGGGCACTATGGAACCTATCAGTTCTCATGGTGTGTTTTCAACTCTCTGTAGTTTATTTTTCAACTGAGACATTCATATTGCACCCATTGACATCAAGATCAGCAACAATATTTTTTTTTTTCAAATCATACCCTTGAAGTGTAGTGTGTGAAGGCATTTCGAGTCACCACTTTGTGTATCATAGTAATCAGGGGGGTGCCATTTCTTTATAAAACAAATATGAGAAAGAAGGGCATTGTTCAAGGCTGTGATTTGTATCATTTAGAGTAAGGGCAAAAGAAATTAAGGAAAAACTGAAAATCAGTTTTCTATTGGAGTTTCGATATGACATCTTCCTAACTACAGAGACCACCAGTACTTACCAGGACATTAATGTGCTGTGAGGATCACTTAAAATACAAAATGGGGACATCAAAATGTACTTGAAATGGCAAAATCTGGACAGTTTAAATACACCAATACTTAAATACATTGCACAGGAAAGTGAGGAGCAAGTTACTCGAAAAAATAAGGAACATTCACACTCCACAATTTTCTGTAAATTGAGGTCATACTGTTTTGGCTAGTTCTTAAGTTGAAGTTTGACAGTTCGCAGAGGGATAATAAATATAACAGACATATCCTGTTAATTGGTATACCAGTAGGAGGCTGACCTAGATTGCTTCTTTTTGGAATAAAATTTCCAGGAAGAGAGAAAGAGACTATATTAAACCAAGCCTTTTCCAATATATGTCAGTGAAAGAGAGAAGGGTACACTTCATTACCCATGTTATATGAGTCCACTTTTGAATTCCACTGTCTGAATAGCCTTTCTTAAAAGGCAATTTGGGGAATATAAACATATACATTTTCAAACTCAGTGAACTTTAGTGCTCACAGAAGCTTTTCTACACAAGTTTGCCAAGGCAACGCCAGCTGTTATTAAGGCCTCCTGTGTGTGCACAGAGACAATTGTGCCAATTTATATGTTACGTGGCAATTTTCAGATACAGAAAAATGACTCATAAAGATAAAGCAAGTCTAAACAACATGCAACATTATTAGATATAGTGGTACTGTCCAGTTCTCAGGAAAAGTCTCCAGGAGTGAAAGGTAATTTTATGAATCCTATACACGACTGAAGATATTTTTTGCATAATTTACAGAGAGTATAAGTCCAATCATATGAACCTTATTTATATAAAAAAATCATGCTCATGTAAATAATCCTGTTGGCACTGCCCAAGGAAATACCACTTATGTACATAAATGCTCTTATGAACTATGCATGCAGTTAAGACTACGTTAAAAATCCTTTTGTCGCCTGGATCTTCCACACGAGTCTGTTTCTTTATTTACCTTAACCATTTAACCTTTTATACTGTGAAATCTTCCGGGCAGAGGTTGCAATTTTATTCTGTTTTTACAGAACCCAGCTTAATGACATTACCACACACAATAGAGAATATGAGGTGTACAGCACAAGAGAATGTCATTAAGTAGCTGAAAATACAAACTATTCTTTTAATATGAAGCTTCTAGAACAGAAAATCCAAAAATTGCATTGCAAAAGACCAAAATTCTGTATTGTAAATTGTGTATTAAAATACACTGTGATTTGATTACAGAAATTGCCATGAATATGAAAAGCATAGTGAGACAAAGAAAATTTCTCCCTCTATCTCTTCATTCTTCCTGCCCACTTCTATATGTCCACATGGTGGAATAAAACTCTTGAGCTTACATATTGGTGCTTTATACCCAACCATCTGCATAAAAAGCTTAGTTAATGTCCCAGAGCTATATGTTAAAAAAAAAAAAAAAAAAGAAAAGGTCTTACAGTTGTAATAGTAAGGATGGAAGCTGCCAATACTCATTAACATAGAACGCAGAGGAATCCTGATTATCCATGTAAGGCTTTTTATTTTGCACTTCAAATACAGTGAAATCATAATCTTCATCATTTTCTCATAAAATTGAATGCTTTTCTCTCATAAATGCATCCTCAACATAATCTGAAACATCTCAGATTTTATTCACAGCTCATCGAGAACCAAAACCGCCAATTATAAGTGAGAATCCACTTAAGTAATAAAATCCCAACCTACACTGAGAGAATAGGGCTGTATACTGTATCTTTATTACAAAGATACAAAACGAATTTAATTGAATCACTTCAATTACTAAGTGCTGCCAGAGACACAGTCAGAAGAGTATACATTAATTAATGCAATGCCTATTTTGTAGTTTATTCCCTGAACTGCACTATTACTGCATAGTTATTATATTTTTATGCACTACTTTAGTTACCGTTACGGAAAAAGCACTTAAAATAAGGTTTCACAAGAAGTTATCCATTGTAGAGTGATAGAGCAGTAATAAATTCTGCCCTTGCTTCTTCAGTGTATCTCATATGTAATCTGAATTAAAGAAACAAATACCACTTCGTTCTCCATGACTTTTTAGCTTGAGGTATATACAAAAGATTTTGAAACCAATATGCTGTTTCCTACTCATTAAATGTGTCAAGGACGTATAATCAACAGACTTCCATATTCTAAGTCAGATGCTGTTCATGTGGCTGTGAAAATAGATACCAGCACGTCCACAACTGGAAAATGCCTCTATCAGCTACTACCCGTATGAGTTCCACACCGGCCACTGGTGATGGGCAGTGCATTGACATGCACTAGCTTGTACATAATTACTTCCACCTGAGTGTTAGAGGCTGGTAGGAATTCATACTCAATATCTGGCCATTCTTCTGCTGTGAACCTAGGTATAAGACACATACTGCCATACTGCATACGAACTTAGATGTGGCTTCACAAACACCCGTTTGTCATATATAGTCATATTTAAAGATGGCTTCCACTTTGGTGTCTTCTAGAGATTTAAGATTCATGTTTAAACTAAAGAATATCCTGGAATTCCTGTTTGAATGTAGAGGAAACAGATAGGAGTGGTCACTGTTACCAACAGGGACTTTCCATCAAATTGGCCGCCTCAGGGCAGCAGCATCAGGGCAGAGAACCACACATAGTAACTTGTACCAGTGTATTTTTAAGAACGGATGTTTTGGCCCCCATTCTATTATGGGCTATTTCTATCACTGATCACTGTAACAAGCCACATGCCTTTTGGTGGTAGGTCTCTGACAGCAATAACTCTGGAAGAAGAATATGTCTTTTGAGAAATCAGAGGCCTCTTTAGGAAGAAAAGGCACCAATTTGGAGGAAAAAATAATTTTTCTTTCTATTAATAATAAGCAATAAGCTTTTGAATCATTGCAATAACTTAACAATAAGTGTTACCTTAGCTCGGGTTCCCCTGAAGTTTTTTATTTCTAAGTAAACCCCTTACCTATTAAGTATTTTAATAGTTGTAGTTGTCCAGTAAGATAACTTATCCTGTATGGAAAGTACTGAACTAGGATGGTATGTAATAGTGGTGTGTTGACACACTAAGGAGTACAGCTTTGTCCAGCCAAGTCAGTGTACCAGAAGAGAAAATCCCCTTGGAGCACAATATGTAGAATAATGGTAGATTAAAAAACAAGGTAAAGATGCAATAAAAGGCATTTCTCCCTGCCTCTTAAGCTAACATTTTTGCTCTGCCGTGCCTTGTGAACTCCTACATACACCTGTCTAGGCATGAGAAACTCATTGTATGTCATGTTCTTGACATATCCTTGCTCCTACTCTATTACACATTACTAATGTAGCACTGAGCAACAGTGCTGTTTTGTTTTTTGTTTTTTCTTTTTTTCACCAAGAAGGAGTAATATTTGGAGACTCAATATCTTAAAGCCTTGTTGTCCATGGAATTGTATGTAGCAGTTGTACTCCTGAACTCCTGATAGCACTATGGCAGGCTGACCTTAAAAAATTAATTGAAAATTACACAACATTATGCATTTTTCAACTGTCTTAATAGGTATTGAGAAACTCAGAGAAACCTTTGTTAGCCCTCCAGCCCTTGTGATTCTGAATGGATTGGTTGATGACAAATAAAGGCAGCAGCCATTTCAAGGAATCAAAGTTATTATAGATGGCAAGATGATACTTTTCCCCCCTTTCTTCCTATTTTTTAAAAATTATTATTTTATAAACAAATGTGCCTGTTTGCAGCTTTGTCTGGATTTATAGCACAGCTGGTGAGCTAAGCCTTTGTTAACTGATAGGAAAAAGGTGGATATTATTTCCAGACGCTTGATTAAAGAATGCACAGTCACATTAGTTCGAACCAAATTCCTAGCAATAATCCAAACCTCTTTGTAAGATCACACTGACAACATTCACTCTAAATGTTGCACAATTATGTTGGTTATTGCCTTTCTCTTCCCCATAAGGAGTACAGAGAGCTGAAATGTGGCATTAAATTTAAGTTTTCCCCAGACGAAGATACTGAGGCTAGCTTTCAAAACCAGTGCTCAAGAAAAAGCCTCCCACTTCCCCTCGTAAACAAGCACCCCTCCTCTTAATACATATACAAACAAGTTTGCCCTCAGAAAGAAAAAAAAAAGAGAGAAAGAAAAAGAAAAATCAATGTTGCAACAAGTCAAACCAGATCCAGATGCTCTCAGGAATTTTTGAGGGCATGCAGAAATGTCATTGTGCTCATTATACTCTTAGACAGCGCTTTCATTTTCACTATGAAAGCTGTGCTGACCTTGCCAGTCCATTAAACTCTAACAAGGGTCTCTACAGGTTCATAGTTCCAATTATGACTCAGTTTATAGGACCTTAGCAATAAATACAGTTTGACTTGCTCCACTGTGAGCTGATCTTTGCTCCTGCAGTTTCCAAATAAACAACGGGCTGGAGGTGGAAACTCAAATGTCTTTTTTTCTTTCAAAAGTATAGGAACACCTCAGCTAACATGCAGCTAAGATATGAAAGGAGGCTTTTCTTCTGGGCTTCTGTTGAAGCTGATCACTTCTTTTTGGCTGATACGAAAACTCTATATCAAGTGTGAAAATAATATTAGAAAAGGAACTAAACAAGCTTTCGGAATACGTGCATAGCATAGTTCTACACAGCATGTGATAGCATACCATTATTGGCTAGTAAAGAGAAATGAGCAGGTAGGCAGGTATGTACTGTATTAGCCAAGATATGACATTACAAACTGGGGGTCAGATTTTCAAAGTGTATATGTGATAGAACTAAGACTAACACCTGATGTTCTGTTCTGTGCTCAGAAGTCATGAAAAAAGATTTGACTCTAAGACCAATATCCATTTTTATAGTTAAGAAATTAATTTTGACCCAGAATTGTTGACTATGTTCACAAACATCAACAGGGAGACTAATTTAACTGAGGGTATAATAACTGAGTTGGAAAATTTGTGGGCACAACTAGCACCTGCAAAAGAGAGATGAGTCTTGTGAACATGAATAATTTTCATTCAAAATGAAATCTTTTGTTTACTTATACAGACATTTTACACTGCCACCATAAGAAAAAAAATAGATCATTTTAATGATAGTAAAGCTATAAGGAATATGCTTTAGAAAATGTGACCATGTTATCTCAGAGTGATGAGACACATTTTTTTCAAAAGTGCCCTTAGGACATATTTCAAAGATATTTAAGCCCTTACAAAATGCAAGTAAGAGCTTAACTTGAGTTTCACAAGCACTGAAATAGGAGCATTTTCTCTGCCTAGTTCCCAAGAAAAACAGAGACATTTTGTCTGTATAGAGAATAATTATATATTTGTGTTGTGTCCTAAAATGGGGGGAAACTGATACATGAGGGGAAAAAAAGGAATAAATATAGCCAAAATACAATGGAATGATTATCTTTTGTGTATTCAAAAATGCTGAAGGAAAAATTATACTTAATCAAGTTCATAACTTCTACCTTCAGAACAGCTGCCATAAATCCAAACATTTATTCTGTAATAGAGATACTTATATTAAACATTACTCCAAAGCTCATCAAGCAAAACTGACCCACAATATACTGTATGAATTCTTGAATTTATTTTTATAATTAGAATAAGAAAACATTGGAGAATATAATTAATGGGAACTATAAATAAAAGAAAGATATAATCTCTTCTCTGTGATTCTTGGTTGTCAGAAAATACGTGTTAATGCATTAATTCCCATGCAGAAAGTTGGGCAAAGCTTTGTGAAACTCAGGAATTATTTCAATTTCTAAACAAATAGAAATGCATATCGGTGAGAATACTTAAATAACAAATGGTAACACTGCTCCAGTTTTTTGTGTATTGCAGTTTTATGTCTAGAGTAACATGTAAGTGCTATGACTGTAGTTCTACAAAGAAGTAAATATGATGAACTTAATACCACTAAAGTTCTCCGTTCGGTTCAAGAGTCTAAACAACCTTTTTTCTTTTTTTTTTTTTTTCATGATAAGAAGTGGAAGCATTTCCAGAGTATGTTTTCTTTATGTCTCCTATAGAGGCATTCAACTAGTGATTTATACAGAACTTGCATATACGATTTCTGAATGGCCATCACATTTCAAATATGAAAGGTCTAGAAAATGCAGTATGGTCATGCAGACACATGATCTATCTTCTTTACAGGTATATAGATTGCTTGATCATAAAACCTCCAAGATTAATAGTCAGACATGCAAGCTATACATGATCTGACATGATATTCTGAAATTCAATCAATAAAGAAATCTGATAAATCTCAAAAAAAAAAAAAAGGCATGAATAACTATAACACTATTACCCCTCATAAAAATCATATTAAATGTTTATACCAGGTTCACTTATACTTAACGGAAAACATTGGCATAGGAAGTAAAACTGTTTGAATGCTTCCTTTTCGATATATATTTTTTTAAAGCGGAATAAACTATATCATGGATAAATTTCCATGAGATGAGCATGGTGGAATTGAATGACAGAAAGATAGGACTGATACTGATATTATAGTGTTAGAGTTTTGTCTTTTTATCATTATAAAAGCTTAACTATACTTCCTTAACTACTTAACTGTTTTAAGTTTAAAAAACCTCCTGTTGTATTCACTATTTTTTGCTCTCACTCTCTCAGTTTCCTAAGCAATATTATAATTTGATGTTATATTTATGTGCTTTCCAAGTTGTCAAATTTTTGATGTGTCTGCATTGTTTTTTTCTGGCAGAAATACAAGAAGCTATGTTTTACAATCAAAATATCAACACAAATCAAGTGCAAAAATGAAGTTCAATTTTCTTTTATTCCCCAGCTGCTCTTACTGTCAAAACTAGATAGTAAATAGAATGAGTCCATAATCACAGATACAACTTTTCAGATTTAAAACAGCCAAACTTCTCACATGTATTCAAACAAGATCAATAGTAGGTAAAAATACACTGTAATACCTTTTGGAAGCAATAAGTACTTACTTCAGTCCAATGAATTCAGAAGTTCAAATCCTCACTTACTAAACTTTCTATGTATCAAATATTACTGACCACTTGAGATTCAATCTGTTGCATTTCATGCCTCTTTCTGTTACTGAATTTAGGTCAGTAGGCACTCTAGGCCTAGATATCAATGTAACTAAAGAAATTCAGGCAGGAATGATGAAGTGGGGAAAAATAACCCCATATAAATTGGAACCAGTGGGAAAGTTCATGAAGCTCTGAATATTACTCTCCTTCTTCTGATAAAGTCTCTAGTGGTTTGAATACAAGATTCTAAACCTGGATTTTTTTTTTTTGGTATGTTTTTAGATCATACAACTGGAAAAGAACTTTATTTTCAGCAGAAAATATTGGCAGATGGAAGGGCAGAGGAAGATCAACAACCACTATGGTAAACAGAACATAAATGTGTCACTTTTATACGCCAGGGCTATAGGAGGCATATGCTATGTGACCCCAGGGTTTTCCACTTTCCTAGAGGTGATGTTCCCTATAGGACACTGGCAGACATTTTCTTCTTACTCAGGCCTTTTAAACACTCAGAAATTGCTGTTTCTAATGAGTGGCATTGTGTAAGGGGTCCTATTCAACATACACTATTTGGGGAGATCATGACTATTATTGTGATGGGAAAATAAGGGGAAAGTGATCAGTTATCGCCAGCACATTTTTTTTAATTGTTAGTTGTGTACCTGTTCCAGTTTGTTGTGTATTTTCTGCATGCGTATATTTGGTCTTGTAGACAGAAACAACTACAGCATTCAAATGAGTTGATGACAAACAATTATCAAGTCTCAGTCAAACACGCAGCTTCACATCCAAGAAATCTGGTTGAATAGGAGCAGAAAGGTGACAATTAGGCTGAAGCAAGTCAGCTACTCTGTTACAAAACCTCAAAATATTGTCACTGATAGTATTAAAAACACCATATATAGACAATTGAGGGAACTTCAGAAAACAGAAGCAACATTTAGGAAAACCTTCTAAGGTGAGTCCAAAAGAGAGCTGTGGAAGAAATTATGAAGTGAGAGCCCTTCTCTGAGTTATACGTGTTGGAAGGTAAGCCCATTTTGTAGAAAAGACAGGGTAGATTAACCTTGCTGCTTGTGTTTCAGCTGTCTGTCATTGAAGGTGAGTTTTGATGTGGCTCAGCTGTGTAACCTTGGCTCAGGGAGCTGAGGAAATTGCCAAGCTGTGAGGAAATGCATAGACTAGAGCCACATATGATAAGACAGGTAAAACTGCAGGCAGAGCAGATTGTTCGGATATGGCTAGTTAGCAGCCAAAGGATTCAAGTGGAAAAGCACTCCTGTCAGATGATATAAAATCCTAGGGTAAAACCAAAACCAAATGACAAATACACAAAACCAAAACCAAACAACAACCAAACTGGAAATTGGAATAATGCAACTCAGGAACACTGTTGCAAGGAGAAAACATTTTGCTGTCCTTCCCCTACCTGACTGATGGCTGCCTGGCCAGAAAATACTCTTCAGGGGGGTTTCTTCGTAGGTGTATTAGTGCTGTGTGTTTTCTCTAGTCCTAGCCATCTGCCCTGTGCTCTAGCCAATAGTGAATTGCTTTGTACTTTTAAGTTGTGTTCAAACTGCTGGCAGTGTCGCTTGTCACATGGTAAAAGCTTCCTGCACATAGCAAAAGAGCCTAGGAAAAGATAATTACAAACTGATAGTGAATGTGGGCAACAAAGATCCCTTGGCCTGGAGTGGTGGTATCTTGCATTCTTCAGATTAGAAACTAGAAATATGAAAGCAGGATAACTGAAGCTGAATAAACTTGTATTTTGAAAGGAAAATGTGTAACCTATCATGGCACTTGTGGTTACAGTACATTGTAGAGTGGTGCTTTACCAATGCTTCCATCCATGACTGTTAAACTAAACAAAGAAACTCAACAGAAGTTATGACAAAGCAGCAGTATTGTTTTACTGGAGTTAACAGGCTGTTTTAGCTCCAGCAGCATCTTCATCTACTTTGCTGCACATAGAGTGTATTTTGATTGCTTAAAAATGTGGTAACAAGATTTCTAAGCTTGGTAATAAGGATTCTCCCTCCATAAATTGGCATGGTTGGCTGGCTCCTTTGACCTGTTCATCTCTTTGAGCTATTTGGCTCTTTCTGCTCAGCCTTGAAAAGTAACAGAATGACTACTGCAATATTTTACTTATTTGGAAACAGTTTTTGCTTGTTGGTTGCTATTTTTGTGGGTGTGCTTCTGTGTCATATCAAGGCCATTTTATACCTACCTTAAGGCCACTTCTTAAAGCCAGTGAGAGAGAGCTGGCATTAGTATAAAGGAAGGAAAATATTTTATGCTAATAATCTATTTTATTAATCTAGAGAGTGATGATACAATGAAGAAAGATACAGTTACACAAAGCTTTCTGAAAACAGTGTAAAGGTAAAAAACCAACCAACCAAACAACAGCCTGCTGTAAAGTCACTTCACTGTTGTGTCATTCCTATCCTTTTCATTTCTGACTCCTAAATTCCATTAAGCAGTCCAAACCATGGGAACCGTTTCCTCTATTTCACAGGATTTTTAGTCGCAACAGTAGCAAAATCAAGGGTGCAGACAAAAGAACAGTGAAAACTGTGAAGATTTTCAAGGCCGTGACTATACAAGGAATCAAATAAAATGTTCCAAGTGTTGCATGACAGAAATGCAGAGGTTGGCCAATGATATCTCAGCCTTAGAAAGGGAGATTGAATAAGATGGGAGAACCTTTGAAGAAAAAGATGTTGGATAGTCTGGTAGCTTTACTTCTCTAATGAAGTTTTGGGCATTTGAAGTGATGACTTTTCCCTTCTGTACTTCAGATACCCTACCACATAGTACTATGTAAAATGCTTTAGCTGAAAGAAATACTCTGGTTCAACACTTCATATAGTTAATTCCAGCTATACCTCTAGCTGTCCTCAAAGTAATTATCTTCAGGATGTTCATACTCTTCCAGTATGTGCAGACTCCTATGACACCCATGTTCTGGTGTCACAAAGTCTTCTTATATACATTTATTTAGTTCCTTCAGTTTCCTTATAAACTAATCTTTCAGCCTTCCATTCCTTTTTGTCTCTGTCCTCAGCGCTCCCTTCAGTATCTTCCTAGTAGTGAGTTGTTCAGAACTGAACTCAATATCCTAAATGTGGTCATACTGGAGAGGTATAGACAAGACCTGTTAACACATCTTCTCTACAGAGCATCCCGGAATACCGTTGGCCCTCTCACTGGAATATTATGTGAAATTATGTCTAAATTTCTGTCTCAGGTCTTTACTGGCTCTATTGCTTCCTGAGTTTCTCTGTTCCTGTCTGCTTGTTTTTATCACTTTTTCCAGGTTACTTCCTCCTCCTTCCCCCACTATCTGGTGTCTTTTCAAATTGAATATTTTTCTATTATTTTCTACCCTTATTTATATTCTTGTAAGATTTCTGTATCTCATTGCTCTCCACAGAAACATTCACAACACTTGCTAGTTAAGCTCATCAAGCACATTTCACTAGGATGCCTTCTTACGTGACTCACTCTCTCAGACCTTTAAAAAATACTTTAAAAACCAGCTTTCTGTTTATATGTACTCTTCAGTCTTCTAAAATGGCAAGCATCAACACTCATTGTTCCTGGTCCTTTGAAATATTTTTGGCCTGTTTCATAAAATTGACATTGCATTTCACACTTCTGTGGGAACAGCAAGACGTGGTTCCAGCCACTTGGATGATAAAGGAAGATCAATACTAATATGACCATCTGGATGATGAGGAACGACACATTCTTCCATGTTTTATTTCCTTCTTTTCAGGTAATTAATAACGCTTAAACATTAATTATAGTGATCAAAATAGATTGTGGTATTCGCATTACAATTATAAATATGTCCTTTTCTATAATTAAAAACTGTTTCAATTTCTGAACCAAGTGTTCTATTCCTTCCTAGGATAGACACATTTGAAATCTGAATCAAATGTGATTCCTTATTTTTAATAATTACTGAACTCATGGCTTTGTAGATCCTAAGTTTTGCAGTCCGTATCTCAGACTCTTGCCGAAAATTTTAGCGCAGAAAACAATGTGTGGCATCTTTCTCTATATATTCAAAGTAATAATTTTACAAAAAATAATTCTTTCCAGTTGTCCTGTGCTTGGAGAGATGGACATGTACTTAAGAGGGCTGAATTTGAGTAAATCAGCTCAGTAGGAGTGACATGAATTGATAATGTGCTGTTAAGATTTCACTAAGTTAAAAAATAGGAAACCATTGGCAAAGCACAAAATATGAGGTTGAAATGAAAAGTTCATTATGTTTTCAGTGTCATTCAGGAACATGTTCTGATGACACATTTTTAGTTATTTCATATGCATGCATCCTAACATGCATACAAGGAAATTTGAATGAATTATTTCAGAGGCACCAAGAGCTTAAATGGAGCTGCCCTAGCTTCTCATGTGTATGCATGTCTGGTCTAATCTACAGTGACGTAGCTTTTCCTATCCAACTCAGAAATAGTGAAGTTGGGAAAATGTAATTTATTTTGGGGAGTCCTTACATTCATGAGTCATTTTTACACAGACAAAATCATTGTAGCAGCCTGACCCTGACTGGCAGCTAAGTCCCCATCCAGTCACTGCCCCTTTCCCCGGCAGTGGGATGGAGGAGAGAATAAAGACGAAAGTGCGAGAAACTCACGGGTTGAGATAAAGTAAAGCAAAACTGTGCAAGCAAAAGTAAATAAGGCATTCAGCCTAGGGAAGCGAAGGCTTCGGGGACACCTTATTGTGGCATTTCAGTACTTAAAAGAGGCCTATAAGAAAGATGGGGAGAGACTTTATAGCAGGGCCTGTTACAATAAGACAGGGGGTAATGGTTTTAAACTAACAGAGGGGAGATTCGGGCTAGATATGAGCAAGAATTTTTTTACAATGAGGGTGGTAAAATACTAGAATAAATTGCCCAGAGAGCTGGTAGATGACCCATCCCTGGAAAAATTAAAGGCCAGGTTGGATGGGACTAAGAGCAACCTGATCTGGTAGAAGATGTCCATGCTCATTGCAGGAGGGTTGGACTAGATGACCTGCAAATGTCCTTTCTAACTCAAACTATTCTATGATTTTATGATTCACTCCATGTTCCCCATCTTCAGGCAGGTCTTTAGCCATTTCCAGGAAAGCAGGACCTCAGCACGTATATGAGTTGCTAGGGAAGAAAAATGCCATAAACCTGAACATCCCTGTTTTCTCCTCATTTCCCTGAGCTTTTATTACTGAGTGCAATGTCATATGATATGGAACAGCCCTTTGGTCAATGCCCCCTCCCAGCCCACTCACTGGATCAGCTTGAGAAACAGAGAAGGCCCTGATGCTGTGCAAGTGCTGTTCAGCAACAGCTAGAACATTGGTTTGCTATGAACATTGGTCTGATTATAGGTCTATAACACAGTATCATATGAGCTGCTTTGAAGAAAACTAACTCCATCCCAGTAAGAGCCAGTACAATAATATGAAATATTAAAATTCAAAATCAGTTTTTTTAAGATTAGTAAACAACCTCAAGCCTATTACATAGTCTTAATGCTTCCTCTTACATTTATATTTAATATGTGATATATACCAACTATTGCAATTATTATTATATGTATGGATAATATAGATGCAGTCATGTACTATTTTATTCCACAGGAATCCTACTACTTCAATACAATTAGATCTCTAAGATTGATAGCATATGAGGATCTGGCCCTATTTTTATGTAATGATGTATTTTACTATGCTTCCTGTCTCAGAATGATTTTCATATTGTGTATCTTCAGTTGATTTCTGTGGTATTTTTTTAAATACAGACATTGGCTTCAATCTCAGATCATTCTTGGTATGTTGTCAAAGAAGATCACAAAGTAAACTGCTGCTTTGCTTCATACTTATGGGCTAACTAATGCCTACACAAAGTTTCACTTTCTTTCTGATTTTTACAGCTGCATTCTGTGTTCCCATTTGCTTCACATTGTGCAGCTAATAGAGCTTCTCTTCTGAATGTTTCCATCTTAAATTTAAATGGGATTAATGCTGTGAAAAGTTCTTTTTAAATGATTAGGTTAATCATCTGGAAATTATAGCTCCCCAAATAAAGCACTGTAGCAAGTACTGGTCTTAGTATTTATTGCAATTCAATGGAAACGTGTGTGTGTGTGTGCATATGGTTACCATTTTCCCAGGTCTTAATTCCAAGACACCCTGACTGTAGCCATAACCATGATTTGTCAACTTTTTATTTTACCTATGGAGACTTAGGAAATAATGAACATGTTCTTGATTGTAGCAACAGCTGTAGATATTTCCAGAGGTCATATCACAAGCTAGATATCTGGCATCCATCTTGGATTAATTAAAATTTGGGTTACAGCTAAATGGACATCTCCATTATTAATTTCCAATTAATCTGAGCTTCTGGTTTCTCTTAAACCGTATTAAAAGAAAAAAAGTAAACATCACTATTCTGAAAGGTTCTATCTTTCATATTTTATCTTTATATTTGCTTGTATTGCAGTCAATTTTCCTCTTGAGAAACCTTGCTTTGTTGATAAGATAGTGAGTGACTCATTACTTGGGACATAATTTCTGTACTGGATATACCTAAAATTAACTTCATGCCTACATGCCAGATTGTCCCATTATCTCTAATTTTGAACTCTCCTACAAATTTCCCTTTAGCATTTGAATTGCAAATCACATGAAAAATACAGCCACCTTTTCTAGGTAAGTAGGACTATATGTTGAGTGCATTGACGTAGTCAGGGTTTAGAAGAGACGAGACATGTTCCAAAAGCTGGATTTACAGGCAAAAATGTGAATTATTGCATATGTCTCTTTTCTTGCACTCCAGTTCTGTGCATGGGTACATAATCCATCACTATGATCGCAGTCACAACTTTTTATATTCCTGTCTTTCAGTAAATACAAAAATACCTTCTCCCACATATAATCCCCTTCTGCTGTCAGAGCAAAAAATCAAATGCCTGAAGAACTACCATGTGTTGAAAGGTGTGCAAAATCCCATAGCTTTGTACAGAAGTATGAATCCTCATAGCCTATGTAACCTCATGAAGACCTTGGGGTGGTTTGAAAAGTATCTCCCCTTAATAAGTACCAGTTGAAGGACTAAGTTGTTGGTCTGGACTTGACTTTTCAAGTAAAGACAGGAAACAGAAGTCCAAGTGTGAGGTTGTCGTAGTTCCACTGACTCCACTGCGGTTACATCAACAGCAAATTTGGCTCAGTGTCACTGTTACCATTGTGGCTTTATGTGCTTGAAGATGAAACTTAACTCATACTGAGGGGATCTACTTTTATACAGAAACCTCCCCAAATCACTCCCTTATCCATTTTGCCAACGTAAGCTGATCACCCATTCAGCTATATATACCCTAGTGAAAAGCAGAAGATGGCACTAAGCAATGGAAGGACTGGTAGTAAGAGACAGTCTTTAAAGATAACTATTCAAATTCAATTGAGGCTGATGGTGTCAGTACGACATCACAGTCTGAATAGCTGACTGTAGTCTAGAAGAACTGATGAGATGGGTTCAGCCTGGACGGAATCTAATAAAAATTATATCTGTTACTTAGCATGGTTAAGACAACATGCAGAAAAGCTTTATTATTTGATATAGAAATTTGCTGAGTCCTCTGTGACACAATATTTAACCTCTGGCTTAGCTGTCAGGACAAGAGTAGCTGTAAGGGTAACACAACTTCTCATCTGGCTACAATTAGGCATAAAATTATGTGTGTCGCTGGACTGGGAGCAGACTGAAATGCATAATTTCTTTTAAATTTCACAGACTGTTCCCAAATTCTGCAGTTTTTGGCGTGCCATCATTACCAGCAGTAGAAGGAGTTCCTGGCCTTGTGTTAGGGCACGTGCATGTGCAGAGAATGTGTTTAAATCTACTGCCATAGAATCTGGAGAGTATAATTTAAGATTGCTGTTTTGCAGGGTTTTAGAGGAGTTCCATAGAAGGTAGTAACTGAAGTAATGAGTGACTTTGTTAGGTGGATATTAATTAGTGAAAACTACTATGAAACTGGTATGTTAGCCCTGATACTTATTATAGCCTAACTCCATCCCAGCCAGACCCAATACAGTAACAAATCCCTATATTAATTTCAGATGTCTCATCTTGTGGGAAGTTGTGTGTGACTAAGAGATGTACTGATGTTAACATGGAGTTTCCCCAAAGAATATGCATGTTCCTGAAAGCAAGAATTTGTCTACATCCTAGGAGATCCTAAGCAAAGTCTTGTGTGGAACATCTGCCATTTAAGAGTCTCAGTCTCAGGTATCTTTAAAGAAGTTTTTGTTTATTAAAAATTATTATTGATTTTTTAAAAATCAAGATCTTGTAAAGTCTAACATATTTTAGAACCATTTCAAGGAAAGCTGAAACAAATTACTTCTAAAATTAAACAGCTCCACTATGCTTGCATAACAACATCAGATATTAACTATTATGCCACCTGTTATTCTTTCAGCATTTATGCAATTCTCATGAAATTACTATTATTTTTATATCCATTCTCGGGTGCTTATTTTTTACCAGTTAACACAGCTTACATCAATTATGAAAAAGCTTATGATGAAGGATGTTAGCAAAATATCCCTTGAGATCTGACCTCGCCAAACAAGAATCTCCTAGACCGGGACTGAAGGCAGCTATGCAAACCAAAAGCCAGCAACAGTAATGATAAAGGTAATCTTGCAACATCTGACAGAAGCAAGCCAATCTAAACCGCCAAATAGAATAACCACTATCAGCTAAATAAATTATCTCAGTCTCCAAATGCTGTGTTGGACAACCAATCTGCTAATTAAACGACAGATCCATAATGATATGACTTGGCTCCAGGAACACAAAAAGTCAAAGAATGGAAAAAACTGAAGATATATTGACACATATTTTTTTGCTGTGAAGCCCTGCTAAAAATATTACACCATTATCTCATATTTAGAGAATAAATAATAACAGATGCTGGGTGGGTTTTTTTGTGAAATAGTCAGATGATTTTTTTTCTGTGGAAAAAGTAAAGCAAATGAAGCTGGTATGTGCAGGATCAACCTAATTCTCCCCAAACTGTTCACATACTTTCCACTTCATTAAGTCTCCTGTGTAAAAATATAAGAGAGTTTTTCTCTTTCAAGTTTTTGCTTTCTCACTGACTTCTTTGATACAGCCGAATGTTTCTCATTTTGAATCCCACTGAATGAAGGAAATGCAATATATTTCAATTATAGTTGGGCTAATCTGACAAATTTACTTGTCTATGTAAAACTCTGAGAGCATTGAATGAAATTGATAAAATTAGACGTCTTTGGCTGAATTGCTTGCATCAGAATTATAAGTTTAGATGATAAAACTAATTTAAAGATGGACTTTGCTGATCCCTACTTTATAGCAATATAAATGCCACCAAGAGTCAGTCCTGATGGATGACAGCATTATGAAAACACAGCAAATGGGAGACTAGCAGGGTCCATTGCTAAATTAGATTTATAAATTCAACCATATGAGAGCAAGCTATGTAGCTGGCACCACATTAAAAAATGGTTCACATTAGAGTGAAAAAAATAAAAAAAAAAAAAGATCATGACATTTCTCCCCTCCATATCCAAAGGCTCATGATTGAAGTATTGTTAACAGTCACAGCCTCTCCAGAGACAACTAGTGTTCAAGCTCCTTACATGAAACAGACTTGACTTAACGCAATAAATGCATTCATATTTAAACAAAAATAGTGATGATTTCTAGCTCAAACGAAGTGACAGAATGTATTTTATTAGTGCGGTATTAAACAGTGAAACAGCATGAAGAAATAGAACTGTAGACAGGCTGAACTTGTATGAACGAAAATGTAATAATTCTGTTCCTCCTTGCCAGCTGAGTATGTTATTATAGGAAAAGGCTGTAGCATTTACTATAGCTATTAACTGAGAAGCCCATTCACTGGGGTCATCAATATAACCAGCTCTATGATTCCTTACCTTGTGTTTAAATGAGTATGGACCACTTTGTCTAGTGAAGATGCTTATGTCAGCTTTGTTAGTATTAATTTAAGGCCCAGTGAAGTCTCTGCCAACATTCACTGGATTCACCTATTTTGGAAAATTGGCTTAAAAGCTTATGAAAACTAACCACCACTTCCTTTACATGTGAAAAGCTGTACAGCCACATCAGCTCAGTGCTCTACCCAGGTTAAAGAGCCCTACTGCTGACACTCAGGCTGCATGGCCTGAGCTGAGCATGTCACACTGTGCATGTCTTTCTCCCACTACTGAATTCAGCATTCATTTATGTCTCTGTCAAGAAGCACTGCATTGCACTGTGTAGGTGTATCCCATATGTTTCTGTTAATTAAGCAGCTGTCTCTCTGATTTGACAGTCTCTGAAGATAGGTAAGGGGTAGCTTGTTCCTATACCTTTAGAAATGTGGTAGCCTGAAATCCTGCTATGTTGATGGAAAGGCTGCTCCATCAAACTGTCCTTTTGGGTGCCTGTCTCCTAGAATGGTGGTATCATTCTGTGTCTGGAAACACAACTTTTCTGTTTCCTTACTAGGAAGCTGGTCTCCTTAGTGGTTTGGCCTCTTGCATCAGTCCAGACACGTGAAATATAAAGCATTACTAGCCTTTACTGACCTTTACTGTGACAACACTATGCAAAATCGCCAGAAAATAGAAAATGTCTTACAAGTGAAAAGAGAGTAAAAACAGAAGAGCCTGCTGTTAAAGACAAAACACACACACCCCCAAACCAACAAAGAGCAAACAAACAAACAAACAAAACCCCAAAACCCCAAAATCCAGAAAACAAAGAGTTTGTCCTACTGTTGGTGAAAAAGGGCAAGATGAGCAAAAATTTAGCGTTGCTTGGTATCATAAACACAGATGTTTCCTGAGTTTTAGAAGTTATTTTTCCAAAACTGATGCTGTTTCTGGGGGAAGTTTTCCATAGGTGGGAGAAGACAGAAATTCTAGTTTGTATAGTGTGTTGATTCCAGCAATGCTTTCTGGATAAACTACAAAAGAATAGCAAAAAATATTCTCAGTAAGTTTCATAGATACTTGTGACAAAATAAAAATATGAGATGCTCATCATTCCTAGCTTCATTTCAACTTCTGGGAGGGGTGTTGTTGCGGAACCCCAGAAGTCCATTTAGGAAAGTGATAAAACAAACTTCTGACCAGAATGGTTTAGTGGAGAAGCAACTAGGAATGGGGTTTATTCAAAATCATTCAGCACTCCAACAAGATTATAAAACATAGATTCTGATACTGGTTGGGAGTTCAAATATTTCACAGCTGATTCTTACTTGGGATCCCCAAAACTTTAGAATATTGGTTCAAAATATGAATCCATATACTTAGAAAAAATGAGGACTCTCAAGAGTAACCCAGAAGATAATTCACTCGCCAACAAGGCCAGGTGCCTCAATTCCTGAGGAAGTTTCTGTAGATGGTGTCCCAGATCTAAGGACTACTCTTCAACTGCAGAGCTTCTGCTTCAAGGAAAACCAACAGAAAGAAGATCGCCAGCAGGCTCAATTTATACTCTAGTACAATCTGAGCTTGTGGTCATTTATGGTAGTGGTCTAGAAACTTCTCTCAACCAAGGCATTTCATTGGTCAAGGGCGCTGTCTGTCAAACAAGGGCATGTACATGACCATAGGGGTTTATCGGTCTAGAAGTTTCTGGTGCTTTTAAAGGTGGGGGAAAGTGTGCCTGCCAGAGGCATTATTTTCTAGACCCTTCTGTCCTTGGTATTCTGACTAAATTCTTTCTGCCCCATCTCTATATCCATCCTCACATCAGACTTTTGGTTTTGTACTTTTCTTATTTCCTGACAGAGTTTCAATTTGTGGAGTCAGAACAATGAGGTTCAGTTTCAGATGCTGTGGAAACTTCAGCTTGTCAAAAAAAAATAAACCCTACACTTGGCAAGCAATGGAGGAACAAATTATTTTCAAACATTTTGTTTTAAAATGTAAATGTAGTTGCAACTTGAAAGTATTACACATGGAATCTTAAAAGTTTTTCCAACAAAAACTTTAAATTTCTCTTTAAAATTTTATGTAAGGCTTTTCAGTTCATTGGATCTGCATTTTCCACAGATAGCTTTCACTAGCTCTGCTAAAGGAAACACAAAAAAGAATGCATGCCAATTGTAATAGAACAAAAAATGAGAATAAAATCCTAATTCCTTTTGATGAATTGCCTTTTTTTTTTGTTATGCTCTCAGCATGTGTACAATAGTTACAGTTTTATACTCTTTGTGCACAGTGTTTTTCATTGAGGGGGTAGGAGAGAGAATGGAAAGAATAAAAAGAAGTGTGAAAAGGTAGAAAGAGCAATTATATGACTGGCATGTGAATCAGCACTTTGGCTGAGGATCCAAACTTGATAACTTTTCTGAATATAAGTACAAACACCAGGCTAATGATGCTTCAGTATTTCAAAAGCTGAGCAGATATAAACCAACAAAACCAGGCTTTTAAAATTGAAACACTTGCCTGGGTTTGATTTGTTATTCCCATATAAACACAGAACATAAAGTACTTCCCATTGGTATCATTTTTACCACGAGGCATAAGCTGTATGATTTGGAAGCATGAAATGTGAAACAAGCTATTTTTATAGCAGAAACAATGAGTTAAAACCATAGTAATGCAGAATAAGTGTTCCCTTTTCCTGTTCTGCAGTCATATGCCCAAAATGAACATTTTTTTTCTATATTATAAAGCAGGACTTATCTCCAATTATTTTGGGCAGGTTAGACTTTTGTTTGAAGGGATAAAGTTAAAATCCATTATGATGTATCATGATTTATTTATGCATCTTAATATCATCCTGTTTTGTACTATCATAAATTTGCACTATCTCAGACCTGTAATAGACTGCTCAAGCTTCTTCTCAAGTTCATAAACTGGAGGGAAGAGGAGCATATCCTTGGACTCATCTCTACTCTGCTTCATACTACTGACCACAGAGATAAAACAATGCTTTTTAAAAGCCTCTATATTACTGTAGGTATAGGTCCGTTCAATGTCTGTGTACCTAGCTATTTTTTTCTACAGGTCTTTCTGGAGAGGTCTAATTTTAGCAAAAGGATGTCTAACCAGCCAGACTTGACAGAATTTTCAGAAACATTGCCTGGGCAGTTCATTAGACATACAGCAATTCTAGCATGCTAAATGTGAATGTGGCTTCACCTTTGCACATCAGTGGAAATGTAAGTCTTCCTGGGAATTCTGAGCAGTCAGTAGAATTTACATGGTGAACTTGCATATTAAAAGATTTAAGTATCTGAATCATGGCTAAAGTGACCTAATAGCTAACATAAAAATAGTGGGGAGGAAGTTTCTTGCTGTTTAAGATAGTGTTTTGCTGTGAAGTCAGATGGTCAGTAGAGCACAGGTCACAGCTGGACAGGAATTAAGTGGGGAAAAGGTGTAAAGTTCTTTATGAGCCACAGCTAAGGTAACTGGCTTGGCCATACACAGTGGTACTGTGTTTAAATATGACAGGGTTCAGTCCTTTCTTGAAGGAACTCACTGAGGGTTTTTCAGAAGCCAGAATAAGTCTATGGAATATTCTTAAAGAAAGTATACAGCTAAGCAGTGCTGAGGATGCTGGCCTCAGGTGATATGATAATGTGCATAGTCTATGTCACTACAATATAGAAAAATACCTGGAGATTTCTAGTTTATCAGTTTACTATGCCTGTTATCCTATGCATGGCATAGCATTATTATAATTCTCTTATCCTATGCATTGCATTTTTTGTTACTAATTTCGTTATTGAGTATATGCATCATCTGTTTTTATTAACTATTCCTCCTTACAGAGAAATGGATAGTATTGTTCAAAGACATACTATATAATTTTGTGATTTCTCTTTCTGCCAATTTTATTATCTCAGTTACCTAATAACACTATTCCCAGAGCTGAAGATGCGAATGCAGAAAGATAGATGTCTTGGCATGACAATCCATTGTCGTCGAGATCAGCTGATCGGGACCAGCTCGGCCGGAGCCGTCAGAGCGATCTCGAGGTAAGGAGAAGCGTGGGGGTGGGTTTCGGTTTCGGGACCCGGCATCCCCCGGCAGCCCTTGCGAGAGTGGCTGACGTGGCATGGGCATTACCACGGGGACGGCGATCACACCCCCGCCCCTCGCCTTGAAAAAGCTTCAAGGAGGGCAGTGACTCGTCGCTGCCCACCAAGCGCTGGGAGAGGCAACCAGCTGTGACGCGGGTGAGTATCACCCACACTGTGCTGCAGCAGCAGGTGGGGTAGCTCGTGCAGTAGGGTGCAGAGACTATCACTCCTCGCTTGTCTTGTTAGACCCTCTCACCTACTGCCAGTGTCCCTGACTGTTGCCGACCATGGTCTCCTCCAGGAAGAGAGCTTGCCTAAAGAAGACTGTGTCGACTCAGACGGAGCTACTGCCTCGAACCGTGGCTGTCCAGGTGTCCGGCTGCAGGGAGTGCCAGAGCCTGCTGCTGCCGGGGGAGGGAGGCAGCATTCAGCCTGCGTGAGGTGTGAGCAGGTGCAAGATCTGCTCGTCATGGTTGCAAAACTTAAGGAGGAGATTGAGACACTGAGGTCCATCAGGGAGTGTGAAAGGGAGATCGACTGG
Source organism: Caloenas nicobarica (assembly GCF_036013445.1). NCBI lineage: Eukaryota > Metazoa > Chordata > Aves > Columbiformes > Columbidae > Caloenas > Caloenas nicobarica. Next base: position 40,823,414 of record NC_088284.1, on the reverse strand, counting down.
TGGAGTAACTCCCTGGCGTGCCAGGCAGAAAGGCCCCAAGGGGGAACCCCCCAAAAGGTGATGGACCCCCTGCCCTGTCGGGCAGAGAAGGAAGATCTGAGAGAGCCCCTGCCCTGTCGCTGTCAGGCAGAAGTAGGGGGCCAAACAGCTGAGGAGGGTTGGAAGCATGTTCCAGTTAGGTGTCACGGGCAACCCCCCTCCCTACCTGCTTTGCTTCCCCGGGTGCCCCTCCGTAATAGGTTTGAGGCCCTGGATATTGAAGAAGATGTAGGTGGGGACGTGGTGCAAGGGCCACCTACGAGGTCACATAGGAAGAGGCGATTGACTCCACGCCTCAAGACCGCCTCCGATAAAAAAGAAAGAAGGGTAATTGTGGTAGGCAATTCCCTTCTGAGAGGGACAGAGGGCCTGATATGCAGAGCTGACCCTCAGCATCGGGAAGTTTGTAGCCTACCTGGAGCTCGGATCAGGGATATCGCCAGGGCGCTCCCCAACCTGGTGCGCCCAACGGACTACTACCCCCTACTGATCTTCCAGACATGTGGGGAGGAAGCGGCATCCCATAGTCTGAGGGAAATGAAGAAAGACTTCAAGGCCTTGGGACGAATGGTGAAAGAGTCTGGGGCTCAAGTTATCTTCTCTTCCCTCTTTCCATTTTTGAGTGATGATGTGGGATGGAATAGAAAAATTAAGTCTGTAAATAATTGGCTTCGGGACTGGTGCTACAGGCAGGGCTTCGGGTTCTTTGATAATGGCTGGTTTTATAAGACACCAGTCCGGTCAGTGGTATGTGGAAAAGGTTTATCCCACAGGGATAAAAGGATGCTGGGACAGGAATTAGCAGGGCTCATTTGCAGGGCTTTAAACTAGATTTGAAGGGGGATGGGGTTGTAGCTGGGCTTGCATCAGTGGGGCAGCATGCTGGAATCGATAAAGACCGGGAGGCCCCTCAGGCCCCTATGGTGAAATTGGTGTACTCGGCTTGCTCCCTGAAATGCCTGTACACCAATGCACGCAGCATGGGGAATAAGCAGGAGGAGTTAGAAACCTGCGTTCAGTCAGGAGATTATGATCTGGTGGCATTAACAGAGACATGGTGGGACAGCTCACATGACTGGAATGTGGTCATGGATGGCTATGTCCTTTTCAGGAAAGACAGGCCAGCCAAGCGTGGTGGTGGAGTTGCTCTTTATGTGAGACAGCAACTACAATGTATTGAGTACTGTCCAGGTGTGGTTGAGGAGCAAGTTGAGAGTCTGTGGGTGAGAATTAAGGGGCAGGCTGGCAGGGGTGACACTGTTGTGGGAGTCTATTACAGGCCACCAGATCAGGGTGAGGATGTTGATGAGGCCTTCTACGGGCAGCTGAGTGTGGCCTCACAGTCACAGGCTCTGGTTGTTATTGGGGATTTTAACTACCCTGATGTCTGCTGGAAGGACTACTCAGCCAGCCAGCCTCAGTCTAGGAGGTTCCTCCAGTGCATTGACGATAACTTTCTGATGCAAATGGTGGAGGAGCCGACTAGGAGAGGTGCGCTGCTGGATCTCGGCCTCGCTAACAAGGAAGGTCTGGTTGAAGCAGTAAAGTTGGGGGGCTGCCTTGGTTGCAGTGACCATGACATGGTGGAGTTCAGAATCTCCTGTGGTGAGAGCAGAATACCGAGCAGAATTGCGACCCTGGACTTCAGCAGGGCTGACTTTGGCCTTTTCAAACAATTGCTGGAGGAAATCCCGTGGGCAAGGCTGCTTGAAGGTAAAGGTGCCCAAGATAGTTGGTTAACATTCAGGGACTGCTTCTACCAAGCTCAAGATCAGTGCATCCCGACGCGCAGGAAGTCAAGGAAGGGAGCCAGGAGACCTGCGTGGTTAAACAAGGAACTGCTGGGCAAGCTCAAGTGGAAGAGGAGGGTTTACAAATCATGGAAGGAGGAGCTGGCCATTTGGGAAGAATATAAGGCTGTTGTCAGAGGATGTAGGGAGACAACTAGGAAAGCTAAGGCCTCCTTAGAGTTAAACCTGGCGAGAGGGGTCAAGGACAACAGGAAGAGCTTCTTCAAATACATGGCAGATAAAACTAACACCAGAGGCAATGTAGGCCCACTGATGAATGGGGTGGGTGCCCTGGTGACAGAAGATACAGAGAAGGCAGAATTACTGAATGCCTTCTTTGTCTCTGTCTACTCTGCCGGAGGCTGTCCTGAGGAGCCCCGTACCCTTGAGGCCCCAGAGGAAGGCAGGGCAATGGAGGAGTTTGCCTCAGTTGATGAGGACTGGGTTAAGGACTAGTTAAACAATCTGGACATCCATAAATCCATGGGTCCAGATGGGATGCACCTGCGGGTGCTGAGGGAGCTGGCTGAAGTCATTGCTGGACCGCTCTCCATCATCTTTGCCAAGTCTTGGGAAATGGGAGAGGTGCCTGAGGACTGGAGGAAAGCAAATGTCACTCCGGTCTTCAAAAAGGGCAAAAGGAGGACCCAGGCAACTATAGACTAGTCAGCCTCACCTCCATCCCTGGGAAAGTGATGGAACACCTTATCCTTGGTGACATCTTAAGACATATCAAGGATAAGAGGGTCATCAGGGACAGTCAACGTGGCTTCACCAAGGGGAAGTCGTGTTTGACCAACCTCATAGCCTTTTATGAAGACGTAGCAAGGTGGATTGATGATGGCAGAGCAGTGGATGTGGTCTACCTTGACTTCAGCAAAGCATTTGACACAGTCTCCCATAGCATCCTCACGGCAAAACTGAGGAAGTGTGGACTGGATGATCGGGTAGTGAGGTGGACTGCAAACTGGCCGAAGGAGAGAATCCAGAGAGTCGTGGTCAATGGGGCAGAGTCTGGTTGGAGGCCTGTATCTAGTGGAGTGCCTCAAGGGTCAGTACTGGGACCAATACTATTCAATATATTCATCAATGACTTGGATGAGGGAATTGAGTGTACTATCAGCAAGTTTGCTGATGACACCAAGCTGGGAGGAGTGGCTGACACGCCAGAGGGCTGTGCTGCCATCCAGCGAGATCTGGACAGGCTAGAGAGTTGGGCGGGGAAAAATTTAATGAAATATAACAAGGGAAAATGTAGAGTCTTACATCTGGGGAGGAACAACCCCAGGTTCCAGTACAGGTTGGGGAATGACCTATTAGAGAGCAGTGTAGGGGAAAGGGACCTGGGGGACCTGGTGGACAGCAGGATGACCATGAGCCAGCACTGTGCCCTTGTGGGCAGGAAGGCCAATGGCATCCAGGGGTGTATTAGAAGGGGGGTGGTTAGTAGGTCGAGTGAGGTTCTCCTTCCCCTCTACTCTGCCCTGGTGAGACCTCATCTGGAATATTGTGTCCAGTTCTGAGCCCCTCAGTTCAAGAAGGACAGGAAACTGCTGGAGAGAGTCCAGCGTAGAGCCACAAAGATGATGAAGGGAGGGGAGCATCTCCCTTATGAGGAAAGGCTGAGGGAGCTGGGTCTCTTTAGCTTGGAGAAGAGGAGACTGAGGGGTGACCTCATTAATGTTTATAAATATATAAAGGGTGAGTGTCACGAGGATGGAGCCAGGCTCTTCTCGGTGACAACCAACAGTAAGACAAGGGGTAATGGGTTCAAGCTGGAACACAAGAGGTTCCATTTAAATTTGAGAAGAAACTTCTTCTCAGTGAGGGTGACGGAACACTGGAACAGGCTGCCCAGGGAGGTTGTGGATTCTCCTTCCCTGGAGACATTCAAAACTCGCCTGGACACCTTCCTGTGTAACCTCACCTAGGTGTTCCTGCCCTGGCAGGCGGATTGGACTAGATGATCTTTCGAGGTCCCTTCCAATCCCTAACATTCTGTGATTATAGATTGAAGTTTTTTTTGCTGTATTATGGTTTAACCCCAGCTGGCAACTAGGAGCATGCAGCCACTGACTCCCCACCCCACCAAGTGGGATGAGGGAGAGAATCAGAAAGGGAAAAAAAACTTGTGGATTGAGATAACAACAGTTTAATAGGACAGCAAAGGAAAATAATAATAATAATAACAACAACAATAGAATATAAAAAACAAGCAATGCACAACGCAATTCCTCACTGCTTGCCTCACTGATAACCTGTTCATCGCCAAGCAGTGGTATTTGCCTCCAGGCCAACTCCAGTTTATGTACTGAGCATGATGTCACATGGTAAGGAATACCCCTTCGGCCAGCTTGGGTCAACTGTCCTGGATTTTCTCTCTCCAGCTTCTTGTGTACCAGGTAGAGCATGGGAAGCCAAAAAGTCCTTGACTACACAGCAACAACCAAAACATCAGTACATTATCAACATTCTTCTCATACTAAATCCAAAACACAGCTTCTAGAAAGAAAATTAACTCTATCCCAGCAGAAACCAGGACATGCTTCTAAACAAATAAAAGAAAGAATTGAAAATTAGACAATCACCCTGCCACTCAATGACCTTGGTAGGCTTGGTTATAAGTTCATTTACAGGTTTTATGGACAGATATCCACTACCAAAAATTAGGTCTTCTGCTCATTTCTGCTCACACAAACACAACACAGTTTGAACTGAATAGGTAACAATGTCACCTGCACGCCCCTGAAAAAGTCTTAACATTCAAAGGCCACAAATCACTTAATATTTTTATCACTAACAGTTATAATAAAGGTCCATTGACTGGATTTGTGTGAGTTTATGAGAAAGTAAAAATTAAAGGGCAAGAGTGGGAACAGAAAGCCTAAATGGTCTGACCAGATTAAAAAAAAAATACCAAATTCTAGTAGGCTTTCCTTTCTTCCTCTGGTACTATATGAGGGTAACTCAGTTGGTTTGGAAGCACTGCTGAAATCACAGCTGTTTTTCTGAACTGGCAGGAAATAAGCATACAGGAAACATACAGGAAATAAGCTCCCTGTGTTTAGATGGGGCTCCCTTGTTTCCTTTTCACTGACAGAATACCTGACCTGGAGTTGAATGGTGTGTGATGATGAGCAAGCACTATATTAAAGTAAATTTTACAAGTAATAAATAACTGTAAGGTAAATGTACTTGAGGAAAATAGGAGGAGGAAGTCTACAAGGCTGTTAATCTAACACCTTTATGGAAGGCAGCAAGTAAGTGGAGAAATGCAACAACAGTTGTCATGACTTTTTTCACAAACTAAGAAGTGCATGAGCCTTTCAGTGCACTCTGCCTTCTAAATTCATTAGCACTGGATTCATGTTTGTAGTTACTGCTCAGAATAGACTGAAGATTTTGTTGGAGACCGAAATAATCTGTATCTCTATAAAACATAGATATGGAGAGGAAATTCTTTTCCTAACGAATATGTTACAGTTCCAAGGGCAAGGGCCACCTGCAGAATATACATCAGATGTATTGTTCATCTAGTCTCATGCCTTTTCTCTGACAAGTGAGAAGGTATCCTGTCAGTGTCAAATGTACTGAGAAATTTGTGGAGAGACACATGTTTGTCCTTTGAATGAGACAAATATCCTCGTCCTATCCAGTTATTATTAATCAGTACTTACATTAGATCAGTGACCTACAATGCTTTTTTGTTAAAACAAAGCTTCCAAGAGAGCTGGCAAATATTCAAACATTGAAGTGATGGACTTGAAGCCCAAGAACAATGCATCCCTACGATCAGGAAACTGAGTAAAGGGAGTAAGAGGCCAGCATGGATCAGTAAGGAGCTCCAGTCAAAACTCAGGTGGAAGAAGGATGTTTATGAAATGTGGAAAAAGGGACAGACCACCTGGGAGGAATGTAAAGAAGCTGTTAGAGTATGCAGGGATGAGGTGAGAAAGGCCAAGCTCCACTTGGAAGCAAATCTGGCCAGGGATGTCAAGGACAACAAGAAGGGCTTCTTCAAGTACATCAAGTAGCAAAAGGAAGGTTAGGAAAAATGTAGGTCTGCTGCTGAATGAGGAGGGTGCCCTGGTGACAGATGATACAAAGAAGGCACAGTTACTGAAGGCACAGTTACTGAATGCCTTCTTTCCTTCAATCTTTCCTGCTGAGACCAGCCCTCAGGTATCCCAGACCCTAGAGACAGAAGAGAAAATCTGTCAAAAGGAAGACTTTCACTTGGTTGAGGAGGAGGATCAGGTTAGAGATCATTTAGATAAACTGGACACCCACAAATACATGGGCCTTGATGGGATGCACGCATGAGTGCTGAGAGATTTGGCAGATGTTTTTGCTAAGGTGCTCACCATCATCTTTGAAAGGTCTTGTGGAACAGAAGGACTGGAAGAAAGCCAACATCATTCCAGTCTTCAAAAAGGGCAAGAAGGATAACCCAGGAAACTACAGGCCAGTCAGCCTCATCTCCATCCCTGGAAAGGTGATGGACAAACTCATTCTGGACATCATCTCCAAGAATGTGGAGGAAAAGAAGGTTATCAGGAGTAGTCAGCACAGGTTCACCAAAGGGAAATCATATTTGACCAACCTCATAGCCTTCTATGATGGTATGACTGTCTGGGTAGACAAGGGAAGAGCAGTGGATGTTGTCTACCTTGACTTCAGCAAGGCTTTTGACACCGTCTCTCACAACCTCCTCATAGACAAGCTCAGGAAGTGCAGGCTGGATGAATGCATGGTGAGATGGATCATGAACTGGCTGGATGGCAGAGCTCAGAGGGTTGTGATCAACGGTGCAGAGTAAGGTTGGAGGTCTGTAGTTAGTGGGATTCCCCAGGGGTCAGTATTAGGTCCAGTTCTGTTCAACCTGTTCATCAGTGATCTGGATGAAGACACTAAGTGCATCCTCAGCAAGTTTGCTGGTGATACCAAACTGAGAGGAAGGGTTGACACACCAGAAAGCTGTGCTCCCATTCAGTGAGTCCTGGACCGGCTGAAGGACTGGGCAGAGAAGAACCTAATGAAGTTCAACAAGGGCAGGTGTAGGGTCCTGCACCTGGGGAGGAATAGCCCCAGTCACTAGTAGAGGTTAGGGGCAGATCTGCTGGAAAGCAGCACTGAAGAGAAGGACTTGGGAGTTCTGGTTGACAACAGGTTGACCGTGAGCCAACAATGTGCCCCTGTGGCCAAGAAGGCCAACGTTATCCTAGGGTGTATTAAGAAAAGCGTGACCTCTAGTCTGCCCTGGTGAGGCTGCATTTGGAGTACTGTGTCCAGTTCTGGGCTCCCCAGTTTAAGAAGGACAAAGAATTACTGGAAGGAGTCCAGCGGTGGGCTACCAAGATAATTAGGGGCCTAGAGTATCTTTGTTATGAGGAGAGACTGAGAGAGATAGGTCTGTTTAGCCTGGAGAAGGGAAGGCTGCGAGGGGATCTTATAAATGTTTATAATTATCTCAAGGGTGGATGTCAAGAGGATGGGACCAGACTCTTTTCTGTGGTGCCCAACAATGAGAGGAGAGGCAACAGGGATAGAGTGAAGCACAGGAGGTTCCATCTGAATATGAGGAGAAACTTCTTTACTTTGAGGGTAACAGAACACTGGAACAGGCTGCCCAGAGGGGTTGTGGAGTCTCCTTCTCTGGAGATATTCAAAACCTACCTGGACGCGTTCCTGTGTGATCTGGTATAGGTGTACCTGCTTTAGCAGGTGGGTTGGACTAGGTGATCTCCAGCAGTCCCTTCCAGCCCCAAGCGTTCTGTTATTCTGTGATACTTCTTAGTCTGAAAAAGGACCCCCTTTCAAGCCCTGCACACCCTTGAAACACATTCCTTTAGCTGTACGGCTTTTCAAAATACAAAAGAAACAAACATTAGGCAGAGAATGAAATTAATATTAGCCACTCGTTTGGAAATATTATTTTCTTTTTTACCTTTCATATATCCTTTTTAATATTGATAATTTCTGGTTTCTAAAATCACTAGTGTAGTGTTGAAAAATTGTAATTTACAATAATAGAAAGTCACCTAAACTTTGGACTGTGATATTACATTCACCAAGCGTCATAGTTTAGCCCTAGCTCACCCTAGCTGGCAGCTAAAACCAGGTGCCGCTTGCTCACCCTCAGTGGGATAGGGAGGAGACTCAGAAAGCAAAGCCAAAACTCATGGGTTGGGATAAGAAGCATTAAACAAAAAAACAGTAATAACAACAATAATGAAAGAACCTACAAAACCGATGGGCACACAGCACAACCTGATCATGTGGCAGCCTTGCCATGGCAGCCTGCCCCCCCTCCCAAGAGAGGCAAGTGGGCTCAGGGGGAGAGAGAGAGAGCGAGAGGGAGAGAGACAGAGAATGTGAATATGGTATTGAATACGCCCTTTAGCTAGTTCTGGGTCAGCTGTCCTGGCAGTATAGAAATTAACTCCATCTCGGCTGACCCAGCACACCAGGTAATTCAAATGCGGGAAAAAGTATATGTTTTTTAGTTTCTCCTGTCAAACTCAAAAGTGCTAGCAGTTGAATGGCACAGAAAAGGGAGACTGCAATGGATGCAGCTGACACCTGAATCATTCTTCTGAATACTCTGCACAAAAATCATGTCAGTATGTTGCTAGTGTGTTGTACTCAGTATCTTTCCTGCCTTGAGTATGGGCTCCTTGGAGTGTCTGCTAGCTGGTATTGCGGGGAACGTAACTTAGGTAAAAGCTATCGGAAGTAAAGCCTAGCTCTGCTGCGTTGCTCTGTGACTGGGAGAACTTAATGCAGTTTTGCACTTGAGTGTCTGAACTTCATGTTCCTTCATGTATGAAAATGTCCAGATTGCTTACAATTTTCCTTACAAAATTTACTAGGTCTTCTAAACTTCTCAGGATTTCCAGATATCTGCTGATCCTTTACAGCTGTTCAATTTACAGCCTTGAATTTAGGACTCTGAAAGTTTACTTTCCCTACTTTTTTTCACAGAAGACAGGAAATTTCAGTGAACAAAACCTGTTTTCAGTTCTGCATTTAAATCCTCTTTGGGTGGTCAAGGAAATCACAGTATCTTTGCCTTCAAAAATTTACCTTGGTACTTACCAGAAGTGGACTTGCAAGTATCTGTAGGTTATGCGACATGCAAATACTACATATTTAACCTACTCTATTACATGAGATGAAGAACAAATGTAGTCAAGAAGTCCTTAGATTCAATGCTTGAGAGCTTCAAGAAATTGCCAGATTATGCTATAGATATTTCTGCGTTAGGCAACCTAATAGTGGTGGTTCATTTGGTACGATTTCATCACTGTATACTTTAGCTGGATGTAGACTCAGCCTTAGAAAATTACCTTCCACATGGACAGACTTAAAAACCACAAAAAGCCTTGGTGCATGCATGTAGCATGCAAAAATGTGGAAAAATGTGGAAAAATGTGACAGCTTGAGGCCTGCATGTCATGGCCTAGCAGTTTTTTATTTCAAGCAGAGGCCTAAACCATGAATGTGAACCACAACACTCCTGAGCTTCCAGTTACACGGATTAAGCATCACTGTGTGATCATAGAATCATAGAATCATTTTGTTTGGAAAAGACGTTTAAGATAATTGAGTCCAACCGTTAACCTAATATGGCCGAGTCCACCACTAAACCATGCCCCTAAGCACCTCATCTACAAGACTTTTAAACACCTCCAGGGATGGTGACTCAACCACTTCCCTGGGAGAAAACCAGTGAAGAAAACTCAGGGCTGTCCTTATATTTGGTCTTATCCAAATCTGTTGGATTTGGATCTGTTCTGTACCAACCAGCATACATTTGAAGTGCCGCTGTCGCCCTGCTGTTGAGCTGACAGAACCTTCACAAGAGTATCCTGGTGCTGCATACTACAGAGGCAGCTGGTATCTGTAGACTGCCTGAATCTAATGTATATGATAGACTGGGTTGCAGGTCTGTTTTACGGTTAGCAGGCACATAAAGATTTTTGGTCACTTCTGTGCTCAGTTGGTTCCCATCGGTCCAGACAATCTTTAAATTGTCATGTGCAGGAACCTATTGAATGCTGTGTCTCCTGGACCTTTAGCCATCGTATCTTTTGCAAACCTTTAGAAAGTGTGTTGCCCAAAAGCTAAGTGACCTCTGGCACCATCCAAAAATTGGGAAATAAAGTACATGTCCTGAAGTCAGTGATGTATTAGGTACTGGATCAAGACCTGATGAATAAGGACTTTCTTAGTTTTAAAATCAATATATATTTCATTGGCAGCTGACTTAACTCCTTTAAATTGGTCAAATGTTTTGTTTGTTTGGTTGGTTGGTTTGGTTTTTGGTTGTTTTTGTTTTTCTTTTGTCATCTACTCTGGACTATTTGAAATATAATAGCTGCTTCTTTACACTTTTTAGAGTGCCAGAGTCAACTTTTCGCAAAAAGACCTTATATTAGATTCGACAGATAAGGTTACTCATTACTCTATCAGGTTCTGCACTGGAGTCTGGCCAAATCCTGAAGTCTTTGTTTAAACATAATTCCCACCAATCTTAGAGTTTTACTTGGGAAGGGGCTCATGGATTTGGTACTGGTTACATACTAGAGAAAGTGGTACTTTAAAGAGGCTGTAATAATGAAACCCCACTTCATGAGCCAAATATGTGACTAAGCTAAAACATCACATTAACAGACTGTTCAGCAACCTTTCCTCTCACTAGAGGAGAACATATTGTGAGCATGAGCGACAAGTGTTTTCATATTCTTTATTTTTCCTTTTTGTGTTATGAAGTCCAGTTACAAGGATTAATAGTTTACCTACAGTTAAATATTACTTCACCTGATCCTTTGAGCTGTCTGCTTCACAATGTTTTCTTGTGAAGCAAGAATATGTGCAATCTCAATAGATTTTTTCTCAGTAAAATGATTTTTAATCAAACAAAACAGTAAAAAAAGAAAGAAAAAAGCCAAAACCAAACAAAACCAGTAAAGCTCAATTAATCCCAAGAGTGGCATAACTCCAGAGCCCACCTGGTCACTGTACAGAAGTGACTGACTACAATGCAGGACTAAGTTTTTCAGAAGAAGCCATAGCAGTTGAACATTAGGCCTGTATCTGATGTCCTACATAGGTGTTCCAGATGTGGAGGAGTAAAAATCACCTCTGTCATTGGGGACATGAAATGTATGTTTCTTTAGATCATGGCTTCCATTTATCTTATTTTATTTTACAGCATGATTCCATGGAATGATTATTACAGTATTGATTCTGGGTTGAAACCTCAGATTCTGTTCTTGTCCCTCTATGCTTTTTCCCACATAATAGCCAGAAAGTAGCCAGAAAATTATGTTTAAAGGGTGATGGCACAGCATCAGAGAAGCATGCATGGAAACGGTCAGTCAGGAATAGATTTGAGATGACCTACCTGGCTGCTGCAACCAGTGTAATGCAGATCAGGTCAAAGAAAGCATATCTGCCCTGATAAGCAAGACTGGCAAACTGGTAACAACCACTGAGGAGAAGGCTGAGGTACTCAACAACTTCTTTGCCTCAGTCTTCACGTGCAAGCACTCTTCCCATGCCTCTCAAGTGGATGAACTGCAAGATGGGGACTGGGGGAGCAAAGTCCTTCCCACTGCAAGTGAAGATCGGGTTCGTGATCACCCAAGGAGCCTGAACATACATAAGTCTCTGGGACCTGATGAGATGCATGGCAGAGTCCTGAAACAATTAGCTGATAGAGTTGCCAAGCCACTCTCCATGTTATTTGAGAAGTCGTGGCAGTCAGCTGAAGTCCCTGGTGGCTTGAAAAAGGGAAACATTGTACCTATTTAGAAAAGGGTAGAAAGGAGGACCCTAGGAACTACCAATCTGTTGGCCTCACCTCTGTGTCTGGGAAGATCATGGAATAAATCCTTCTCGAAACTATGCTAAGGCACACAGAAGACAGGGAGGTGATTCAAGACAGCCAGCATGGCTTCACCAAGGGCAAGTCTTGCATGGCCTTCTATGATAGAGTAACTACGTCACTGGACAAAGGGAGGGCTATAGCTGTCATCTATCTGGACTTCTATAAAGCCTTCAACATGGTCCCCCACAACATCCTGCTCTCTAAATTGGAGAGGTATGGATTTGATGGGTAGACTGGTGGATAAGAAACAGTCTGGACGGTTGCACCCAGAGAGTAGTGGTCAATGACTCAATGCCTAGATAGACACCGGTGACAAATGGTGTCCTTCAAGGGTCCATATTTGGACCAGTACTATGTAATATCTTCATGAATGACATAGATAGTGGGATTGAGTGCACCCTCAGCAAGTTTGCAGATGACACGAAGATGAGTGGTGCAGTTTAACACACCTGAGGGATGGGATGCCATCCAGAGGGACCTAGACAAGCTTGAGAGGTTGGCCCATACAAATCTCATGAGGTTCAACAAGGCCAAGTGCAAGGTCCTGCACCTGGGTCCGGTCAACTCCTGGTATCACAACAGGCTGTGGGGTGAAAGGGTTTAGAGCAGCCCTGCCGAGAAGGACTTGGGAGTACTGGTGGATGAAAAATTGGACACGAGGTGGCAATGTGCACAGGCCACCTGGAAGGCCAATCGTATCTTGGGCTCAAAAGGAGTGTGAAGAAGCCTGAAGAAGGTGTTTCTGTCCCTCTGCTCTGGTGAGATCCCACTTGGAGGATCCAGAGGAGGGCCACAAGAATGATCAGAGGGCTGGAACACCTGTCCTATGAGGACAGACTGAGACAGTTGGGATTGTTCAGCCTGGAGAAGAGAAAGCTTAAGGGACACCTTATTGTGGCCTTTAAGTACTTAGAAGGGGCCTATAAGAAAGATGGGGAGAGACTTTATAGCAGGGCCTGTTACAATAAGACAGGGGGTAATGGTTTTAAACTAACAGAGGGGAGATTCAGGCTAGACGTGAGCAAGAAATTTTTTACAATGAGGGTGGTAAAATACTGGAATAAGTTGCCCATAGAGCTGGTAGATGACCCATCTCTGGAAACATTCAAGGCCAGGTTGGATAGGGCTCTGAGCAACCTGATCTAGTTGAAGATGTCCATGCTCATTGCAGGGGGGTTGGACTAGATGATCTTTGAATGTCCTTTACAACCCAAGCTACTCTATGTTTCTATGATTTTATGACCCATTTCAGTAAAACTAAAAAAGGTAGCTTTGCATCACTTCCCTTTCATAATCCCCTTCTCATCTGTGCTAAATATTACCTCAAGATAAACTGAGACTTTGCGTGTGATAACTCTACCTTGTTTCAGGTTTTCTACAGAGACTCTATCTTACAGCAATAAATTCTTTGGTACAAGAACAAACAGATGAGTTAGCTGCTAGAATAATGGGATCAGTCACCAACTCTGAGCTTACAAAAGGTTTGTCTTTCAGGAAAGAAAAATCTATTCAAATAAATGTTTTCTTGTCCAGCATGTTTCTGCTTTGCTAAGGATAAAAAAAAAGGAAAACCACCCCCACTGTACTTCTGTCTGTCCTTTGGTCAATTGTCCTTACAAAGAGATGCCAAAAATAATTCTGAAGCTGTTTGTTTCACCTTAAACAAAAATGTGGCAGTGGTACATTTGCAGAAATGTCACCATTTTGTCATTTTTCTTTGAACAAACCTTCTGGTCATGCTTTCCTGCTTTTTCTTCTGTTCTACAGAGCTTTCAGAGTGGCATTGCACTTAAACTTTAAATGATATTTCAACTTACTGCAAAACCCTAAGGTGCTGGCACACTTCCAAGGCATTTATGACTCCTTCCCCTTTAAAAAAAGAGAGGAAAGACAGTGTGTAATGGGGGCAGGCAGGCAGCGAAACAACTTCTAATGAATTCCACAGCTGCATAGCTGAAAGGTGGTTTATGTATTAAAGGTCTCTGGAGTTTTTCAGGTCTGGAGATTGTAATGTAGCAATTAAAGTGGGCATTGCAGTAGCATCCAGTATCTTAGCAGATCTCTATCATCTGTAGTTGACAGAGAATGTTTAATTTGAGACATGTAGTAAAATAATGTCTGGAACAGTTACATTAAGTAGAGGGGAAAAAATCATGGTTGGGGTTATATTACATTTTGAAAGATGAAATAAGCAATAATTCTGTGAAAACTTCCAAGGGAAAACAACAACATAGTTGTGGTTCTTGCAGTGAGAATTAATTTGTGGGATGGATGCATTAATAAAAGGATTAATTGCCAAGTTTCTTGGTTTTGACTTCTAATAAGTCATTTATGTTTTTACTTCATTTTTGAGTAAATGCTTTATAAAAAGAAAAACAGTCCTGGAAACACTGGAGGAAGAAGGTAAGCAGAAAGATTTCCTGAAGCAATGTTTATTTAAAAAGTGAACATTAGCCCTACCAAAGCATCAGCAAACATTCTGAAATACTCTAGCTGGGGTCACTTTCCTAACAACAGTGGCTATGTCTGGGATCAGTTACAACCATGCCAAGGGGAAGCATGCTCCTTTATGTAAAAGTATTCTTTTTTTTTCTTTTTTTTTTTTTTTTTGCAAGCAGTGGATCCCAATGACAGAAAATTAGGTTATCTGTTCCTGTGACTACATCATATCCCATTTTCCATTTATTTCTCTATGATCTAGAAAGAAACAAGTGTTATTACAACATTCCTGTTGGTGTAAACAGACCACAGTGCTGCAACCGCACCATTAGATTTGCGTTTATTCATAAAATAGACCACAGCCTTGGCTACATTAGTTTCTTGCATCTGATCTCTTGTCCAGTGTGTGAGAAAAGCTGCAGATATCAGCACAGCTACTGTTGAATACCAGGTCACAAGGACTGAAATAGTTAATAGATTCCAGTCACTCCTGAGTCAATAAACAGGAAAAAAAGAGTGGTGGAATGTGAAATGGAGGAAAGTCAGTATGAAAGATTAGAGTTTACACATCAGAAATTCAGACGATTTTATTTGAAAGTCTTAAAAGCACACTATCAAAGAAACAGCAAAGACACTTATACCTTCTCCGCCACATACCTCTTTATTCTAAAAATGCTATTTTATGAAGTTTGGTAAGCTGCCACATTAAATGAACAAATATTATTATCTACAAGTGTTTTTTTTCCCAGCCATTTTTCCACATTATCTCACAATCTCTCATTTGCCAGATTGTATTTGCTATAAAAACATCTGTGGCACATATACTCAGAAAACATACAACAACAACAAGCATTTCTTAGCTGTTACATAGCATTAGGGGAATGAGGATAATTTGGAAAATGTAGTCTAAAATTTGAAAGTGGCTGGAGTAGTTTGGTTTTTAAATCCTTTCACAAATATCTTTCTCAATGGAAGCGCAATAAGACTAATTCACGGCTCATAAATTATACTCCTCATAAAAGTACACACTGTGCATGCTCTAGTGGAAGGCGAATCCTCCAATGAGAAGAGTTAGTCATTTACAGTGCACTAAGGAAAACAAATCTGTACCCTGTCCTCCACAGATGCACTGATTTTCTGTTGCTTTACTTCATATATTCTAGCTAAAGCAAGTGACTGCAGTAACCTGGAAATTCTCCTGTGCGTGAAACAGCCATTATGTTTTAGCCACTCAGTTCACTTACCTCTAATTCATGGGACACTGAAAAGTCACTGACCAAAAAAACCCATACCAATCTCAGGACAAAAGATGAGCATCCAACTCATTGATTGTGATATTGAAAATCCCATTTTATATTTCCACCTTCCAGGAAAACTTTGGGAGATGTTGTGTTTTAACCTGGCAAGCAGCTAAACACCACATAGCTGTTTGCTCACTCCCCGCTTCAGTAGGATGGGGCAGAGAATTGGAAAAAAAAGGTAAAACTCATGGGCTGGGATAAAGGCAGTTTAATAGGACAGAAAAGGAAGGGAAAATAACAATAATAATGATAAAAGAATATACAAAACAAGTGATGCACAATATAATTGCTTAGCACACACTCACTAATGGCCAGCCAGTCCCCGAGCAGCAGCCACCACCCCCCCGGCTAACTTTCCCCCTAGTTTATATAGTGAACATGATGTTATATGATATGGAATATCTCTTTGGTCAGTTGGAGTCAGCTGTCCGGCTGTGTCGCCTCTCAGATTCTTATGCACTCCCAGCCTCCTTGCTGGAACGGCAGCATGAAAAGCTGAAAACTCTTTGAATTAGTGTAAACACTTCTCAGCCACAACTAAAACATCAGTGTGTTATCAACTTTTTTCTCATCCTAAATCCAAAACACAGCACTGTACCAGCTACTACGAAGAAAATTAATTCTATCCCAGCTGAAACCAGGACAGGAGAGAATAACAGGAAGCAATCTGAAGGAGGATCTCAGGAGCAATAGCACATAGGCTGACTCATAAAACACAGCGAGGAAAGGAGGACAGCTTTTTCATAAATGTAAAAAATGAGCTGGGTCTTGGCAGAGGTATGCCATTATTGACCAAAAGGAGATTATATGGATACATATCTACAGAAAACCCAGAGCAGGAGGAAAACCATTAAAGAAATGCCAGTTACTGAAACTAAAATTCCGAAATAGCATGCTTGTTGGGATTGCTTCTAGACATTAGTGCTGGGTGGAAGTAGAGATTTGGATCAAAGGTGAGTAGGATTCTTGATGAGCCCTTTACTACCATCGACAGTGCAGCCAGATTTATTTTACAGCTAATCTGCATCTTGTCCTTACCCTCTGTCTTGTATTGTCTGTTTCTTCTATTTTCCTCTCTCTATCTTTTTTTTTTTTTTTCTTAATAGCTTCTGGTCCTTTTAGGAATGAGAAAAATGGGGACAAATGGGCACAGCTTCATGTTCTTTTCTTTCTGTGTAAGCTCTGGCATCGATAGTTTCCAAGGCATCCAAAGCATGCTGAACAGGTATAGTAGACACAGTTTTTGCTACTGCAGATGTTTCCCAAACTGATCTGTATGTTTATTTCTACATTTCTCCTGACTACCATGTATACTTGATCTTGTCTGGCAGTCATCAATTTATGATACAGACCAAAATTATTTTTGAAAATCAAAATGTCATCTTCAATTCTCCTAACTAATTCTTCTATGTGCAAGTATGGGTGTTTCCCTCCTTTTGAGTGATGTGTTGCAGTATCCAGAAGTTCAATGGAAATCTCCATGATAAGATGACAGGTCATCTCCTGAGAAATTCTTCTTAAATACTTTACTTTCTCTCTGACACTACCCGCGTTATCAACACTATTTTGCTCCACATATCAGGAAAAGAAAGCATTCTAATAGAAGCTGAAATAGTGAGATAAGTGTACTTGGAGAACTTTAAACGCATGTGGAAGTACTGAATTTGTTTTTCTGTAAAGTACTTATTGTCTATTTTCAGATTGGTTCCTTTGTGTTCTTGAATAACTCAGAAAATGTCTTGTGGAAGAGAGGTGAGATGAAATTCACAGGGCAAGAGAAAGTTCATTCATGCAAGATCCTTGCCGACCTTGGAAACTGATGCCAGAACTCTCCTGGCTGCAGAAGACAGGCCTGCCCCATACAGGTGCAGATACCCTTTGCCAGGACCAGGTACAGCTGATTGATTCGCCAGCTGTTTGGGTTCCAGATGATCTCTCTAGCCATATGAGCTTTTCTGGGATTTGTCTTATTTAGTGCTCAATAATTAGTTATGACGACATTGTCCAGTGCTTCATGTAGTGAGTGAGTGTGAATTCAGAAAAGAGTTTTATGAATCCTGAAGCTTTCGCCATGACTGATACTTTGTTTTCAGAAGAATGGAATCCTTGCAGCCTGTGAACCTTGCTTTTGTGGCCTTTTAGTCTGTAAGTGCTGCTTACACTGGTAGAAATCTGCAGACACAACAGTCACAGTGATAATATAAAAAACTAAACATGCCGGGTTGTCTCTAGGGTTAGAAAAAGGGTTGAGCTGTGGCAGAGACATACTCTGAAACCACTTTTTGAATATATAACAGGAGCACATGATCAGATTTTTTAGTAATTTTGTGGAGCAAAGGAATCTAAGCCTGCATCTGCTCTGACACTTCCATATTGTCTTTATCATGTTAAAAATTCACATTTCAATTTTAGTTTTCAACATTGCACGAAATAGCCTGTACCCACAAAAAAAACATGTGCATGTGATCCTGGAGAAACCAGACGTAGAACTTAAAGCCCAAATTAGTACATATAACTTGTGTCAGCAATATTTCAATTATGGGAATCAGATTTAGACAGCTGGCTGCATCTCTATAGGTAGTAGCATTAAAATGCTTAGATTTCTGAACAACTTATTTAACAGCATTAATAGTTTGTGGCTCCACTTTAGGCTGTTAATTTTGAAAATGATCTTTCAAGCTTAATATGATTGATTTCAACGATATTATTACCTTAATACTGATGATGTCACATTCTGGAATTTTCTTCAGTAACACTTCTGTGGGCTGTGAAGTATGTTCCAATGGAATAATGGGAACTTAAAGTCAGCAAACTTAAGTATATAATAATGCAATATTTTACTATATTAGTAATAACTTGATTATAAAGAGACTTAGTGAGCAGAAAAAAAATTAGGTTCTCAGTCTCTTATGTAGCACTGAATGGCACAATATAGAAAGAGGAACTCCTCCTTATAAATAAATCCAGGCCTTGATATTCCTGTCTCTCTTTTAAGTAATTTTTTTAACTGAGGATTGTCTGTGCCTCAGTCTGATAAATAACCACTATAACTTACAACATTAAATATAATTAATTTTATCTACTGAAATAATGTATTCTAGATTAAATATCCTTTCTCAGCATTGTTGTCTCGCGATTTTTCTTTTCCAGTTGTATGAGACTTATTGCTATTGAGCTGATGAGAAATACTAAATGTAAGTATTTTTCCCACCTCAATAGCTGCCAGATGTAACAAAATAAAGCAGGCCATGACTTACAGTCCTGTTTCTGGTAATTCATTGAGTGTGGGAAGATCAAACTACACTGATAACCATAGTGCCAGCCTGTTGATCTAAATTATTTTTCCCCCTAACTTACTTATAAATGGAAATATTTTCTTGTGGGTTATGCCAAATCATTCATTATAAGAAAACAAATGATTTCATCATTTACTAAATTCTATAGTTTTAGGGTTGTGTCCCTTATTTTAATTAGGTTTTATACTAATTTCCTGTTATTTGCATGGTAAAAGCTTGGCTTGAGATATCTTTGGCTGAATTGCTTCTAGACACTATTTTTTGTAAGAATTACTTTAAATAAAACATAGAAAAATACCATGGGTCATGAAACTTTCTCACAATAACCACTTCTGTAAGGAAAGGTGAAAGTAAAGACACACTTCTGTACAAATAAACACAATCAGGTTTGATAGGAAAGTACTTCAACAAAAGCTTCCAAAATATTTAGTTGCAAGAGAAATTTCACACCTTCTGGTTTCTGGAAAAAAACTAATAGCCTTATTTTAGTGCAAATCATAAATTGATGGTAATTCCAATGGGAATGAAAATATTTCAAAACTTTTCACACATATCCTTAAGTTTACAAGGAGAGAGGCAGAGTGTGCCTTCTGATATATATGAAATTTGGAGTGGGGGAAGAGGGCTGTCTGCAGAGGTGATGGTCTGCTCCTACAAAGTGGCTGCAAGTGCCAAATACATTGGTTTATTTTAGTGCAGAACCTTCCTCCTTGTTTGTACAGTACCTGAATGGAGCAGGATCAGGATTCTGGGTATAGCTTCTAGTTACAAGGCTAATAACAGCAGCAGCAGACTGGATAATTACCTAGTTTTCTAGTGTCTCATTGCATAGGGTTGTGGAAGGTTAAAAGGCACTTATTACATTGAAGATTTTGGACACTGAAAGTGGGCTTTCTGGTACTGAGTGCTCTTGGTCAGCTGCCTCTTCACCCCAGGAATACCTGTACTTAAATGCCCCAGGCACCCAGACTTGTATTTTTTCTCTTGTACAGAGACAGTGCACTTCAGGGTAGGTTGACACCTGACTGGCCTGATTTGGATCCCAAAACTGGATATTGCCCCAGATAGAGTCACTTAACAACCCATTGAAAGATAATGCAAATGAAGAGGATAGGGCACTGAACAAAATGAATTTGTGGCTACCCTTTTTTGGAAGTGTATCTGCAGAAGGAATGGAAGTTTAGAGTTCCTTTCTCTTCAGTGGTTAATGCACTTGTGCATGAAACTGGAGACCCCCATTTGCTCTGCAGCCTGCAGGAGTTTAAACTCCTGTGTTCCATAAAACTGATTACCTGTGTTTTGGTTACTCTGCATTAGCTGGGATGAGGAAGTGAAGGCAGAAAGAAAGACATCCTTCACACACCCTCATGCAGCAGTGCCACAAATGAACAGAAAAATCTTTATGGTTCAAAACCATTTAGAAAGCTACGTGCTAAGAGTGTAGATATTTTTAAGTGTTTAGATTTCAACAATGTTACAAAAAAGTGGATGTTCTCTAGAAGAGGGTACTTAGTGAGGCATTGAGGTCTCTGTATTTTAGAAATAAAATGAGTAGATCCTCAGACATTCTCAGATGATGATGATCTCTTGGTAAAATCAATAGCACTTAGTGCTTTTACATTTTTTTTCAGTCTCTCCTCATTTTTTTTTTTCTTCTCATCTAGCTGACAGTATTTAAGCCACCAGTAGGAGATCTGCTCTATTCTTTGTCTGGTAACTACAAATACAGAAACAAATGATAGCTCCTCAGAAGATACCTTTTGTTTTCATTAAGCTCAATGCTTGATGAGTTCAGTCCAACAGCCATGATTATTCTGGCAGACATATTCAGAAATTAAAATTATCATGAAAAATAGGTTTTTAGTTGACAGGTTGAAATTTAGCATAGACAAGAGTGCAATACCTTAAAATAAATGGATAAATCAGACAAATAAATCATAGAATCATAGAATCATTTTGATTGGGAGAGAACCTCAGGATCATAAAGTCCAACCATAACCTAACTCTTACACTAAACCATGTCCCTAAGAACCTTGTCTAAATGCCTTTTAAACATCTCCAGGGATGGTTACTCCGCCACTTCCCTGGGCAGTCTGTTCCAACACCTGAATGGGGCTATCTGGGTAGGTAGCCATCTATTAGCAAATATCATGTGGTTCACATGTGGTTCACATGTGGTTCACATCACACAAATATCATGTGGTTCACAAAAGATACTTTTGTGAAAAAGTCATCCCTTTGTTGATCCTATCAGAAGGATTCTATGCAGTATATTCAAAAAAATGGCTCATCTTCAATCTAGTTCTACTTATTGCAGTCAAACCAGTAGCACCAGTTACTAAAATTACTTAGAAGAAAGTTGTTAGTAAATATTACAGGAGACACAATATCATTTGTCTCTGCTATAAAGTTTCATCTTCCCCATCAGAAAACCCCAAAACTTTATGACAGATTACTGCATAAATTAAGTGACTCTGTCGCAGATAGGAGAATCTGATGACCTCTTGAGGCCCCATCCAACTTTACATTTCATTGATACTAGGGTATCTTAGTTTTAGTTCCAGTGAGACTCTATAAGATCCTTATGCCATAACAAACCTATTTCTCAGATTTTCGAAGGGAAGTTAATAGGTTATTGAGATATTAGCCAGATGTATAATAAGAAAACCAGATGTTAGTCAGGTTCAATACTTCTGGAAAAGTAATTGCAAGAGAGATGAAGGCAAAATTCTATGTCTGGCAAGGAAGTAATATGTTTCATTTATCCCTGCAAATGAATCATGCTTCATACATCAGAAGGTATAAGTTCCTTAAAGTGTCCTGCCAGTCTAAAAGAGCAGAAAATTCCTTTCTCAAGCAGGAGAGAAGGGTATATCTGACACATACACATAGTTGGTAGTGTCTATCTATCATCTTATAGCACAGATATGGCCAAGGCTGATATGTGTCTTAGAAGAAACCAAGGAAAAAATCCAATGCCAGAGATCAAACTATCCATCAAAGACAAATCCTTCATGACCTCTATATATTATTAAATGAAACCCTGAAGTATGGAATGTGAGTAAGTTCGTTATCATAACAGAGAGCTGCAACTGTTAAAGTGATGTTACATTTTGTGTGTGTGTGTAAAAATTATTTAAGAAATTATATCTTAAGACTATTTAATCTAATTTTGATTCCCGGTGTTAGTTCAGATGTAAGTGCCTCCTGCATTCCCAAAGTGCTTTGATAAATGGTTGAAGACGTTAGCCTTCATCTGCACATCAATCATTGGTCCTTGTGAGAGGCAGGAGACCTGGTTGACCAAGAATCAGATCTGTTACATATTCCTTAGTTCTAAGAGATTTAGAGTATCTTACCTTCGTGGGAAAAGGAAAGGGTATTTCAACCAAAATCTAGCATGAGCTACCTTTTGCAATCCCATTGTTGACATCCTGTTCTTGCCAAGGTCTACATTTAGCCCAATTATGTTAAAAAGTATGGAAGGAAATTCTCAGTATTTCTTTTACATGTTAATGTTAATTTGTTTATTAAATCTTACTGTTAATTAAATGTTCATCCTTGTTAAAATTTAGTTGTTATTAAGTCCAGGATTTTGATTCAGATTATTTTAAAACTTTAACATGATCTTCAAAAAGTTTTTGAAGTAGTTCCTGGCAGGGAATGAAGGTCCCCTCTCCTGCGTGCCCATTATCCACACAGGTACTTCATAGATTTGCTCAGTTCCTCCTGGATCACTTGCCATATTAGTAGATGGTACATTTCTATACCAAGCCTGTTTGAGCCCATATTTACAAAATCTAGAGATTTTACTTTAGTCAGGATCATTTACCTGTATGAAGTGTGGCAGGGGAGTTTAGCCACGTAATTAGAATCACAGAATCATTTAGGTTTGAAGACAACCACAAGATCATCAAGTCCAACCATAACCTAACTCTGGCAATAAACCATGTCCCTAAGAACCTCATCTATATGCCTTTTAAACACCTCCAGGGATGGTGACTTCACCACTTCCCTGGGCAGCCTGTTCCCAATGCCTGACAACCCTTTCCATGAAGAATTTTTCCTAATATCCAATCTGAACCTTCCCTGGAACAACTTGAGGCCATTTCCTCTTGTCATATAAATTAATTCAGATATTCAAAAAAAAAAAAAATTGACTTGTTACTTTTCCACAGAATCAACCTCTTCAGTTTGTTTTGACCCACTTTTAGCACAAAAAGTCAGCAAAGAAGAAAACACTGTTATACTTCATTCTTCTGCATTAAGCCTACTGAAAGAAAAACCAGTGACTGAATAGCTGTGAGGAAGAAAATCATAACAACAAATTATGAAAAACATATGTGGCCTTCAAAATACTGGAGTCAGTGAAATACTGTCTTCTGAATAAACACTAGTTCAGCAATCCCAGTAAGAGTCAGAGCTGGTTGGCTAATAGCTTGGTAGTTTCAGCTTGGGAGCTTTTCAGAAATCAGGATCAGAACTGGCTTGTTCCCTAGCAAAACCAAGCCTCTCTTATCTAATTGGTGATAACAAGCTTTAAGCTGCAATCCTAAAATGACCGTATCATATTTTTTTCCATAATTATGTTCCAGATTGTGGAAACATTGTTTTGGTAGTCACAACACTCATGGGAGAACAAATGAAAAAGCAGCCCTGCCCAAAACCTTCTTTAGTAAGCTGTGCTTTTATCTTTCAATTTAAGTGAGCATTTCTGTTCCTCAGAGATCACTCAGGTATACTTGTATAATCTTCCTAATGTTTTTACATGGTTTGCTTTTCCTTTAGGTTAGAGCTTGTGTCTCTTGTTTATAAAAGAAGGATAGCACTTTCATATATGCATTATGAAAGAGAGGTGGAGAACTTCTTAAATGCAAACTTTTCTTATTTTTTCATAATAGACTAATGGTTTCATGTAAAGTATTGATTAATGTGTTGGAGACAGATACATAATGCAAACTATAAGCCTGGTTGGTGCATTCAGCTAATATATTTCTTTATTCCAAGAATTCCAAGAATATTTAAAGGCTTCCTTAATAAATATTTCACATTTTCCATTGGTTTTATTTCATTTCAATACATCTGCTGTGATGTGATAGCAGGCACCAGATAGTTTATAACTTAAAAATTCTAATTTTTTGACACTGTCAGAAATTGTAGTGTATAATAAAAGGAAATATTGGTTTACTACCAGATACACAATAATTCTTTTCCAGACAAAGATACATGCATATTTATTACCAGAGAGTATTGAGCTTCCCATCTAGGCCACAGTTTGTTTTTGGCAAGGTATTTGACTGATATATTTTTTATTAAAATTTAGTACAATAACTCTTGTTCACTTCTCTTCAATACTCTTCTTCATTTATCTTCTGCTAATTTGCAGTGAGGAAAATAACATAGAATTATATCACAGACTAGAACATGAAATAATGATTATAAATTCCTAATGCTGCAATTGTGTATTCTGAGAAAACTAAGCAGCCAACAATTGTCCAATATTGTGTACCCCTCAAATGAAAGTAGTTGCATGTAAAGTAGAGTAGATGTGTACCAAGGTCCAGAGTGACTTGGCTGATGTAGTTGCCAAGCCACTCTTCATCATATTTGAAAAGTCATGACAGTCAGGCAAAGTCTCCAGTGACTGAAGAAATGGAAACATCATGCCCATTTTGTAAAAGAGTAAAATGGAGGACCCTGGAAACTATTGATCAGTCAGCTGCACCTCTGTGCCCAGTCAGATCATGGAGAAGACCCTTCTGGAACACATATAGAAGACAGAGACGTCATTAGAGACCTTCGACAAGGGCAAATTGTGCCTGAGTAGTTTGGTCAACTTCTATGATGGGGTGACTGCATCAGTGCACAAGGGAAGAGCTATGGATGTCATCTACCTAGACATCTCTGAGGCCTTTGATGTGATCCCTCACAACATTCTTGCTGTTAAATTAGAGAGATGTAGGCTTGATATATTGTGCTGGTTTTGGCTTGGATAGAGTTAATTTTCTTCACAGTAGCTGATATGGGGCTATGTTTTGATTATTGCTGAAAAAATGTTGATAGTACAAAGATATTTTTGTTTCTCCATAGTACTTACACAGATCAAGACCTTTTTTGCGTCTCACACCATCCCACCACTGAGTAGTCTAGGAGTACACAAGAAGTTAGGGGACATAGCTGGAACAGCTGACCCCAGCTGACTCAAGTGATATTTCATACCTTTTGACATCATGCTCAGTATTAAAACTAGGGGCAGGTTGTGGGGGAGACCACTGCTTAGGGACTGATTTGACATCGGTCTGTTGGTGGTGAGCAATTGTTTTCAGTTGCATCACTTATCTTTCTTCTGTTTTATTTCTCTCTGTTATTTTCATTTTCTTACAATTTATTATTACTCTTACTCTTACTCTATTATTATTTTATTTCAATTAATAAACTTTTTATCTCAACTCATGAGTTTTCTCTCTTCTAGCCTTCCAACTCTCTCTTCCATCTGGCTTCAGGGGAATGAGCGCATGGCTATGTGGTGTTTAGTTGCCAGCTGGGGTTAAACCATGACATGGATGGACTCTTAGACAGAAAAGGACTTGGCTGGATGACCATATCCAGAGACTTACAGTCAAGGGCTCACTGTCCAAATGGAAATCAGTAACAAGTAGTGTCTCTTGAGGGCCTGTACTGGGACCCATATTATTTAATATCTTCATCAATGACATAGTGAGATTTAGTGCACCCTCAGCAAGTTTGCAGATGACACCAAGATAAATGGTACAGTTGATTTGTTAGAAGGAAGGGATGCCATCTAGGAGACCTTGACAAGCTTGAGGAGTCGGCTCTTGTGAACCTCAGGAAGTCCAACAAAGCTGAGTGCAAGATCGTTCACTTGGGTTGAAGCAATTGCCAGTATCAGTACTGAAGGATTAATTGATTGAGAGCAGCCCTGCGGAGAAGAACTTGGGGATACTGCTCCATGTAAAATTATACAGTAGTGGGTAATGTGTGCTTGCAGCCCAGAAAGCAAATCATATCCTGCTCTACCGAAAAGGAAGTGTGGCCAGCAGATGGAGGGAGGTGATTCTCCCCCTCTGCTCTGCTCTTATAAGAACCCACCTGGAGTACTGCATCCTGCTCTGGCATTCCCAGGACAAGACAAGCATGGACCTGTTTGAACAGGTCCAGAGGAGGGCCATTAAAATGATCAGAGGGCTGGAACACCTCTCCTGTGAAGAAAGGCTGAGGGATTTGGGGTTGTTCAGCCTGGAGAAGAGAATGCTGCAGGAGGGCCATATAACAGATTTTATGTATACAAAGGGGGATTATAAAAAAGACAGACAAAGACTTTTCACCACAGCCTGTGGTGACAGGACAAATGGCAATGGTTTTAAACTAAAAGAGTGTCACTTCTGATCGGATATGTGGAAGAAATCTTTTTATGATTTGGGTGGTAAGACAATGGAACCGGTTACCCAGAGAAGTTGTGAATGCCCCATCATTGGCAGTGTTCAAAGTTAGGTTGGATGGAGCATTGAGCAATCTGATATAGTAAAAGATATCCCTACCCATAGCAGAGTGGTTGGATTAGGTGATCTTTGAAGGTCCCTTCCAACCCAAAACATTCTATGTTTCTCTGATAAACAGAACAGAACAGAACAGAACAGAACAGAACAGAACAGAACAGAACAGAACAAGAACAGAACAGAATAGAACAGAACAGAACAGAATAGAATAGAATAGAATAGAATAGAATAGAATAGAATAGAATAGAATAGAATAGAATAGAATAGAATAGAATAGAATAATTTTGGTTGGAAGACACCCTTGGGATCATTGAGTCCTAGCAAAACCTAACTCTAGCACTAAACCATGTCCCTAAGAACCTCATCTATATGCCTTTTAAACACCTCCAGGGATGGTGACTCCACCACTTCCCTGGGCAGCCTGTTCCCAATGCCTGACAACCCTTTCCATGAATAACTTTTTCTTGATATCCAATGTGAACCTTCTCTGGCGCAACTTGAGGCCATTTCTTCTTGTCCTATCACTTGCTACTTAAAAAGATGAAGTAGTTTAGCTATTAATAACTATGCTTTCTAAGCCAAAGTTTTAATTCATCTCTACTTAGGTCAGTTCAGACCTATTCTATTTTTAATGAATATATTTGACCATATTAATTTCTTGAACCTTGTTGTTATTCAGTCTTTTCAAGTTTTTTCCCCTATTCCTGATGCAGAAGGGATTAGTGTAAGTGCTCATTAGATTTAAGTACTCTCTAAGGTAAATAATGTAAACATTAATCAAAATTTTCTTGTATATATCACATGGATATGTAAATGAAAGTAATTTAGATATTCCAGTTACTCTGCTAAGCTTTCAAACCCAGGGAAGCAAAATGCATGATAGCAAAGCTAAACTGTTTTTGATATTGCTGGGAGAGGTTCCATCAGATCAGCCAAATCCTTTTGATTTTATTTGCAGGTAGATGGCGAAGTCGAAAATGCCTTTTTTCTGGTTTTCGTACAAATTAAGCCAAAATTTTCGATGTTATAAAGATTTTTGTTTCTTAGGATAAATGCCTAAAGCTAAAGTTCTCTTTTACATTGACCTAGTAAGCAAAACTAAACATCGACGTATCAAAGGATGTTTCCTCACATTCTGTTTAAGGGTATTAAAGACTCTTTTAAAATCAGTTATCTGCATTTATAATGTTACCAAATAAAAGATTTTTCCCAACTGTTTAATTCTGAAAGTGGTTTAGCATACAATTTTCTTATCATACAAGTATGTATATATACGAGATTTTAAAGTTCATGGAATTTGAAGCCGTGTATCTATGTGAATAAAATGTAGTGTTGAGCTAATTAAAAAAAAAAAAATCAAGTTCCAGTAACCCTTGTGCTACTGAAGCATTAATGATGTCTCACCAGTTAAGAGAGAGATCATGTTCCCTTCATGCTCCCACGAAGAAAACTGACAGTAATAGATTACCATATTAGGGGACAACCTGCCCTTCCACTAAGTACCTCAGCTGATGGACAAAATAGCTTTGGAAAAAAGTTACACTGATGATATGTTTATATCTGATTTACTTGTACTTTTGTATAGCTTTTTTGCTATCCTTTTAACTTCAGAAAATTTCACCACTTAGGTGAAAGATTTATTTGGCCTCGTGTATTGAAAGTCTATTGACATTCAGAGAAACAAGCTCATGGCAACGCCAACAAAATGGGATGAAAAAGGAGGTCCTGCCCCTACCAGATCCTAATACACATTTCAGAACGCTGACGAGAATAAGAGAATATCTTGCTTTATTTTCTTGATACACTAAGTTCAAAATAAAGAACTCTTTTTCCTTTCATCAACTATAATTCAAGAAACTGCAGAGCAGAATGGATCTATTTGCTTCCTCTGGTGGAGAAATTTGACTCTAAAAGTACAACTTTTCTTATCTCTTCTACCATTAGATTCTCTCTTTTCCTTACTTTAGCCAACATCAACTCCTTTTCACATTAGTATCATTCAGAAGTGGAGAACAGAGAACACCATGAGGGTGACATCGAACTACCCAACTGATTTTTTTCCTTCTATTTAGTACTTCCCTCACGTGCTCATTTTTTTCCCCACAGCACATATGTGACAATTACCAGGAAAAGAGCTATTATAAGTAAAGGTTTGACAAGAAGAATTTAAAATTAATCAGAACACTATATTTTCTGACATTCTCCCAATACTTGCTCTGTGGTCATTTTCTGCTTCCAGATCTGTTGTAGTACATTTGAAATGCAGAATTCTAGCTATCATTTTTCACTACTTACATATGTTAAACATTCTTACTGAGGGCACTTCATTCTTCACTTTATTCTCCAAAGCTATCGTTATTACGTCTTTAAGTATGCACTTCTTTGTCCTCAGCTGTTTGAACTCCTCTCAGATTGGCAGTCATGCTTCTAAGGATAATAGTAAAATGATGCAGTGAAGAGTAGTAGCATGCAGTCCTTCAGAAGGTCCTTGAAAGGCACAAATTAGAGCTGCTTTATATATTTATTTTTTAAAATGTTCAATTTGCTATGCAGTTATGATCCCACTGAAACATTATCCTTTCTTTCTCAACAAGGTGAACCAGCAGTCTGTGTCCCATACAGTGGCTAGACTATTTTATTCCTCCCCTTCTATGTTGTCAGCCTGTGCTAATTGAAATGTTTATAAAATGCTGATAGTGAAACATTGCAGCTTAAAAGTTCAATAATTCTTTAATGAGCCCTCCGTTTTATTAATAAAACGATTTATAGAAATATTTAATCTCACTGGTTTACCATTAGCATTAATGAGTCTAGTTATTAAGCAATTTATTTCAGAATGCCACAAAAATACAAACCCTGTAAAACAAGCAGTATCTTGTACAAAGTTATTTTGTATTTAGGGGGAACCAATGGCATAAAAATCTCACGATTTTTCCTCAGTGAAGCAGAGTTATTCATTAGCATAGAACTAGATAATTATTTTATACAATTTCTCTGTCACTATTATCAGATTTTATGCAAATAATTTAGCACAGGGCCATTCATAAAAATAATCCCAAAGGCTGAAAACAGAAGTGCATATCCACTCATTAAAAATAAAGGTGTTTTCATTGTCCTCGACTATTAAGCAGACTGCTTGATTATTGACTATTAGTAAGAATCTGATTCTTTATTACTTTTTTCCTAATTTATTGATGAAAATAATTTGCTATCATGTTGTATACTATTACAAGATATTTTAAAATAATACAACCATCACTCCTCTTTATAAGTACCTTCACACTGTTGTACAAATGAAGTGCTACTAGTTAGCTTTCACCCAGCCTCTTGCATTAGGAAGCTCATAAAATGGTCACTTTATTTTGGGATTAACTGTCTACCATGATGAGTTCAATGAAGATGCTGCAAAAGTGACTTTGAGTCCTGAAAGGTGCCAGAGGCAAATATTTCCCTCACTGACCCCTCCATGCTTCAGCCTCAGATATCTGGGAAGGACAAACAGGGAAAAAAAATTTTTTTTAGACCCATTAGTGTATTTGACCTATTTTTTATATTCTCCTGTGGTTTTAATTGGGAAGAAACTTTTGACTTTTTCAGTCAAAGAACCGGGACTTTCATTTTCTTCCCCACATATGCAGGCTTTAATAGGTAAAATAGCATTTATGTGTTTTCATCTGTGTTTTCCTTGTCTGGAAAATTTGTATAATGGAAAATTTTGGTATAATCAAGGCAATCCATTTTCATTGAAATAGTTATTTTTGTTTTTCCCTATTGAAACAAGTCAATAAAATTAAGACTTTTCACAAAACTGACTAGATTATCTGGAAATATGGTTTCATGTATATTTGCTGAAAGGTTAAACAAGGCCACAATGTCTCTGATTGTCACTAGACCTTCTAAGAGATGTCATAAACCAGGATGTATGTGAAATATCTTATTTATGTCACATATAACCAGAGTACTCAGTGAATTTTGTAGGCAATTTGTGAGGTCTTAGGTTCATTCTCCAGAGCCTCAATTTTCCCTGTTTGCCTGTTTTTAGGGACTCAGTTCTGATAAGAAAGAAGTGGTGCTGTCACAACTGTGATTAGCAGAGAGCATTCATGTAGGATGACATGCAGGCAGGGTCTTATGTATCCTATAGAAAGTTTTAATTACACAGAGAATCACATATGCGTTACTGTAAAAATCCATGATTTTCAGTGGTTGACTAGGCCACCATTTTTATAGGAAAAAAGACTTATGAAGGGGTCTTTCTCTGACTGGAGAAGGTTTTCTCTGACTAGGCAGATGTGCTGATGTGGCAGTTTCACCAGAATGTAACCTACACTGTCTGGTTCTAATGGGAGGAGATAGTGGGGGGCATAAAAGCTCCCTTTTCTGCAGGGGGAATAATTTTCTGATCTCAACTGAGTCTTCATTACAGAATTCACTTTTTATATTGATCTGAAGTAAATCCAGACATTCAGACTATATTCTTTACTTATTATCTGTTGCTGCGTTCTAAATTACTGCATCTATTTTTCCTGTACTTTGAGGCATTTCTGGCTGGTCTGAGGATGACAGGATGTTGCCTGAACTTCCATTATTACCATCATTGTTTCTATTATGGTTGCTTTTACTTCTACTATTATAATATCATACTTTCAGAGCAAAAGAATAGTGCTAACTCTACTTGCTTGACTTATTGCATTTAAACAAGAAAAAAAAGGTTATGCTGAAGCTTAGAAACACGCAAACAAAGTGAACAAAACCCTCAGAAATAAATGAAATGTTTTCCAGACAATATTAACCTATTAAAGAAGACTGCTTTTCCCCCAGCTGTTTCCTTTGTATTTTCTGTGAGGAGAAGCAGCCATTATCCTTTCCAATAAAAGACAGAACTGAAGGAAAAGCTGGTGAGTTTAATTCATTTTGATACCCTCTGTTTGCATGAGCATGTGTGTATGAATGTGGATGTTGATTATGAGGTCCTTTCATTTTTAAGAGTGTGTTCTGCACCATTCACCTGGGTATTTAAATAAAGTTGTTGAATATATGATACTTCAGCCTTAAGATGTAAAAAATGAGATTCCAAAGTATTTAGCAGCACAAAATAGTATAAAAAGAGCTTTGCTACTATGTATTTCTGCTTGCCAGCTTGTAATGTTGATTTATGATATGTCATAATAAAGCACTGAAATGAATACAGCTACATAAAAAAGTGAAGCTACATGGCCACAGACATTGAAATATTTGATTTCTCTCTGTTTCTGTCCTCCATAGACACACACACAACACTGGAAGACATACACTCTCACAGTCATCCTGTTATAAATCTGCTATTTGTCAGCATACAGATAAGGTGTATACTAGAGCCTTCCAAATAATTGCAAAGAAAATGGTAAAAGCTGTTTTATATATATCCCATATTCATAATTTCCATTCGCCTCAGTTAGAGTGAGGAGGATCAACACCATCTGAAACCCAGGTCTACATCTGATTTTCCCCTTCCTTACAATTCCATAGTATGTAAAATTTCTTCTAAATTCTTTAGATATATATCTGTATGTGTCCATGTAATTTTTTTACCTTAGAAAAATGAACAAACTTTGCCTTTTTTCCTCTTTACTTGTTGATATAAATACATATACAGAATATATAAATAAACATCATAAACAAAGCAAGAGACTCCATCTGGTAAATTTAATCAATTTTAATGTATATTAACAATCGCAGTATGAAAACAACAGCGAAGTATGAGATTACTAGCCTAAATGAAATAAATCCCACTTTTATAAATTAATGAAAAAAGAATAGCTTAAAAATCTATTTCTTTTAGCACTACAACTAGTTTCTAACCAGTTCTCAATATTATATTCCCTTTGCTAGGTCAGATATTCTACTGACTTCAGTGGAGAAAAGTCCCTATGAATATCTGTCTCATAATCTGTATTTTGTCCAGCCACCAATCCAACCTTAACAGTTTTACAAATAATTGACTTTCAGAACAAATTTAGTTGCCTGGGTGTAATAGGAATCATTTTTTTTTTTTTAATAAGGTGAGATTGTTTATACACCACAGAAGTACATTTTCTTTCATTTCCACTTATTTTAATTTTTTATCTTTATTCTTCTGCTGTTTCATGCTTTGAATATGCCCATTCCACGTAGAGTCCAGCCTTATTTGCAAGGTTATTATTCTATGGCAAGCACTTGCTTACATTGAAATTTGCAATAGTATTTCTATGTGCCTAATAAACAAAAATGTATCAAAAAGACTATTCACACTTGCCCAGATGTCTCTCCGTAATGTATTATGGGAAGGGTAATTGACTATTGTAATTATATGCAAATATTACATCATACAAATTACACGCATATGTATACACACATGCACAGAAATGACATATGCTTAGTAACTGTTTATGAGCACAAAAAAGAAGAATATACCACCAGAAGAACACACAGAATATGTTGTCCATTGTTTGAAAGCAAAAAGGAAACAGCACATCTGAGTGACCTGTCTCTATTGGAGAGTATTAGAAAAAGAAAATGCCCTGAAGGCACTTGCTACTTGTCTCATTAGGCTGTGGATTTTTTAAAGCTTACAGACTCCTTAGACATTCAGTGAAGAAATACTGCTAAGATGTTTTTGTTATGATATCTCTCTGAGGATATGGATTTTGACACATTTCATTATGGCACATTGAAATCATTACTCCTATCATCCCAAAATATTATCAAAGGAATGCAACCATCACAGGAAAGACCATTACGTTGGCCATCCTCCATTTTAAATTGCACCTCCTCTTGTCACTGCATCTCTCAAAGGTGACCAGTACCCCCTTGATCTTCGGTGCTCATTATGGCAGCCGTCATATGCTGTTGCTATGGCCGTAGATATTGTGCCACAAAACTATAGATTTTGATTTTCCCAGCATTTTCTACGTGTCAAGCTTTAGTTTTAAAAGCAAAATAATTTCTCTGAACTGATCTTGTATTTAGTTTGTGAAAAAATATAAGGGACAATGTCAGATAAAAAGCATATTTTTTTAATTACCTATTAACATATGTATGAACAGAACTGTCATGTGTTACCATTACAAGTCTTCCACATTAGGACTTCAACATAGGTTAACGAATGTCCTAAAAAGCATGATCAACCAACCAGTGATCCTGTTTTAGCAGACTAAGGGAGCTAAACATCATGAGAAGATGAGACCTGAAGGTTCAGCATGTTCTGTTCCTTGCCATGAATCAAGGAAATGGAAATACCTTATTCAATATTTCTTATACTCCATCTTAAAATTATTAATAGGTAGATTTCTGTTAGATACGAGGTAAAATATGTGTGAAGGCAAGTTTCTTTGAAATTTAAATCCTCTGATAACAAGATTTTTTTTCTCAAAATCCATCCCATGCATCCTTTCTTATACCAGCTTACAGATTCATTTATGCAGAATATTGCTATATATGTGGAGATTCATTTCTAGGCAGAATTTGGATCATGTCTTTTTATGACCAGACTGTGAAAGTCAAATTCTTCTTGCTTCTTCTCATAAAAAGGATTTTTCTCTCCCTCAAAAATCCTTATAGCCCTTCTCTCCATCTTCTCTAAACCAAATTTAATTAATCTTTCTTCAATGTGGGTCAGCAAAGATATACTTTGAATATCTCACGAGGTCTCCAAATTTCTTGTATAAGGCATGAATACTCCCTCAGTTCTCTGAGAAACAGCTGACCTATCAACATAAGGTAAAATGTTACCCATTTTCATTCATCCCAGGCTGTATGGATCTGGAAAGTGTGAACCTCTTGTTCAACAAAACTGAAACCTACCGTGCTAGAAACTGAAAAGTGACTGGTGGTCTTACAAAAAGAGGCTGTCAGTGCTCTTCAATAGAAACCAGACTATAAGGTGTGAAATTCTAAGACTATATGACTTAAAACTAGAGAGGTCATAATAAAATGTTCAACATGTCACAGATTTCAGAGATAACTTTTGCAGGTTCCACCAAGGTAACCAAGGAGTCTGCAAAATGGTGATAGTTTAAATAAAGATAGAGAAAAAAGAAAAAGAACTTTAAGATGTACAAAATCGGTGTGCTCAGCTTGCTCCCTGAAATGCCTGTACCCCAGTGCACACAGCATGTGGAATAAGCAGGGGGAGTTAGAAACCTGTGTTCGATCAGGAGATTATGATCTGGTGGCAATTACAGAGACATGGTGGGACAGCTCACGTGACTGGAATGTGGTCGTGGATGGCTATGTTCTTCTCAGGAAAGACAGGACAGCAAGGCGAGGTGGTGGAATTGCTCTTTACGTGAGAGAGCAACTACAATGTATTGAGTACTATCCAGGGGTGGATGTGAGATCGCATCTGGAATATTGTGTCCAGTTCTCGGCCTCTCAGTTCAAGAAGGATAGGGAACTGCTGGAGAGAGTCCAGCGCAGGGCAACAAAGAAGATTGAGGGAGTGGAGCATCTCCTTTATGAGGAAAGGCTGAGAGAGCTGGGTCTCATTAGCTTGGAGAAGAGGAGACTGAAGCATGACCTCATTAATGTTTATAAATAGGTAAAGAGTGAACGTCACGAGGATGGAGCCAGGCTCTTCTCGGTGACAATCAATGATAAGACAAGGGGCAATGGGTGCAAAGTGGAACATAGGAGCTTCCACTTAAATATGGGAAGAAACTTCTTCATGGTGAGAGTGACAGAACACTGGAACAGGCTGCCCCGGGAGATTGTGGAGTCTCCTTCTCTGGAGACATTCAAAACCCACCTGGACATGTTCCTGTGTAATCTCATCTAGGTCTTCCTGCTCTGGCAGGGGGATTGGACTAGATGATCTTTCGAGGTCCTTTCCAATCCCTAATATTCTGTGATTCTGTGATTCTGTGTGACATTAGAATGGGATCAGGTGAATTGAAAAAAACAGTAGAAAAAAGATAAAATCCCTTTTAGACTATATTTTTAAAGTATTAATTGAATTATTTGTTTCTTCATATTGTTGCCATTGAAAAGTCTTTTTTGTGTATTACGAGCTCTCAATAACATCACTGTAGAGTAGTGTAAAGTGAAGGTCTCCAATTAATAGTCAGTTATGGGGACACATGCATGGAAATTTTGAATCTCGTCCATTGTAGATGGATTTATTTGAATGGATAGTTTGAAAATGTCCCTTGTATATAAGATGATAAATGTTAATGCTTTTCATTTTTAAAACCTCATATTAAAATAATCACATGACTACATTTAGATTATATCTGAGAAAGTACCACCATAAAAAGTCTAATAAAATAGCAAAGGGGTGTTTTTAGAAATTCCACAATAAAATTTGCTGATGTAGCAGCAGTTAGAAAATACTAGGACCTATATATCTTCAAATCAGCCAATTACTCATTTCTTTCAGTTTCATTAAAAAATACTGCCCAGTTCTGGTGTGCTAAAATCAATCAGTTCACTGATCCTAACTGCAGCATGATAAGGACAAGTAATGGTAATACTTGTGAACTCCAAGCACTCACATGTGGTATTAGTAAATGTACAGGACTGTATATTACCTTAAATAACCAGTGAAGGAAAACACATAATGTGTTGTACATAATAGAGGTTGCCATCTGCCAGCATGCTACTACCCACAAACAAAGGCAAGAGAGAGGCTGCAGGAAGAAAAGTGTACTGATGATAGGCATGGTTTACAGAGAGGGGGGAAAAAAAAAAAGATTGGTATATATTACCCTGCATATTAATGAAAGTATAGACCACAGTTCAGGTAGTATAAGGTTTGCTTTGATTTGACAGGTTGAGTATTGCTGCATTTAATTTACATGTAATTTAATTAACATTTTATTGCCAAGGAATGTAATGATAGTACGTTTCTAGTTTAGAAAACTGCACTAAGTAGAAAACTGCATATATACTTTCCTCAATAAACAATGTACAGGGCTTATAAGAAACTATTTAATTGATCAGAAGGATATCTAGAATACAGTTGCTATAATAGTCATTAAATCTTTGAAAAAGTACCTATCAAAGGGTATGAAATACTTAGCTGGCCATGTTTTAGACCTATGTTAGACCAAGTTTCAAAAAATACAGATGTATCAAATTCATACTATGGCTGAAGGTATCTGGGAAAAGAGGTATGGAAAACAAAGTTATCTAAATAAAACATTAATAAGTCAAGATACTTGGAAGGAAAAATACTTCAGCTGAGAGCAGAGGAGAGATTCTAACACCATTGAGTACAGCTGATATGATGAGTTCCTATTGGAAAGCTTTATACATATGTAAAAAGAATAGATATTAAACTCCCATATATGTACATGCATATTCATATGTATATAAAAATACATATATGCTTTGTTCCTTTCCTGTGATGTGGAATATCACAGAATCACAGAATGTTAGGGATTGGAAGAGACCTCGAAAGATCATCTAGTCCAATCCCCCTGCCAGAGCAGAAACACCTAGGAAGGCGTCCTGGCGGGTTTTGAATGTCTCCAGAGAAGGAGACTCCACAACCCCCCTGGGCAGCCTGTTCCAGTGTTCTGTGACCCTCACCGTGAAGAAGCTTCTTCTCAAACTTAAGTGTTCTTCTGTTCTGGTTTGAACCCATTACCCTTTGTTTTACTGTTGGTTGTCACTGAGAAGGGCCTGGCTCCATCCTTGTGACACTCACCCTTTATATATTTATAAACATTAAGGAGGTCACCCCTCAGTCTCCTCCAAACTAAAGAGACCCAGCTCCCTCAGCCTTTCCTCATAAGGGAGATGCTCCACTCCCTTCATCATCTTTGTTGCCCTACGCTTGACTCTCTGCAGCAGTTCCCTGTCCTTCTTGAACTGAGGGGCTGAGAACTGGACACAATATTCCAGATGCGCAGCCCTCTGGCGTGTCAGCCACTCCTCCCATTTTGGTGTCATCAGCAGACTTGCTGATAATACACTCTATTCCCTCATCCAAGTCATTGATGAATATATTGAATAATACTGGTCCCAGTACTGACCCTTGAGGCACTCCACTAGATACAGGCTTCCAACTAGACTCTGCCCCATTGACCACGACTCTCTGGCTTCTTTCCTTCAGCCAGTTCACAGTCCACCTCACTACCTGATCGTCCAGACCACACTTCCTCAGTTTAGCAGTGAGGATGCTGTGCGAGACTGTGTCAAATGCTTTACTGAAGTCAAGGTAGACCACATCCACTGCTCTGCCATCATCAATCCACCTCATTATGTCTTCATAAAAGGCTATGAGGTTGGTCAAGCATGACTTCCCCTTGGTGAAGCCATGTTGACTGCCCCTAATGACCCTCTTATCCTTGATATGCCTTGAGATGGCACCAAGGATAAGGTGTTCCATCACTTTCCCAGGAATGTAGGTGAGGCTGACCGGTCTATAGTTACCCAGGTCGTCCTTCTTGCCCTTTTTGAAGACTGGAGTGACATTTGCTTTCCTCCAGTCCTCAGGCACCTGTCTCGTTTCCCAGGACTTGGCAAAGATGATGGAGAGTGGTCCAGCAATGACTTCAGCCAGTTCCCTCAGCACTCGCGGGTGCATCCCATCTGGACCCATGGATTTATGGATGTCCAGATTGCTTAATTGCTCCTTAACCCAGTCTTCATCAACTAAGGCAAACTCCTCCATTGTCCTGCCTTCCTCTGGGGCCTCAGGGGCTCAAGACATTCAGTAATTCTGCCTTCTCTGTATCCTCTGTCACCAGGGCAATCACCCCATTCATCAGTGGGCCTACATTGACTCTCGTGTTAGTTTTATCTGCCATGTATTTGAAAAAGCTGTTTCTGTTGTCCTTGACCCCTCTCACCAGGTTTAATTCTGAGGATGCCTTAGCTTTCCTAGTTGCCTCCCTACATCCTCTGACAACAGCCTTATATTCTCCCCAAGTGGCCAGCCCCTCCTTCCATGGTCTGTAAACTCTCCTCTTCCACTTGAGCTTACCCAGCAGTTCCCTGTTTAACCATACAGGTCTCCTGGCTCCCTTCCTCGACTTCCTATGTGTCAGGGTACTCCGATCTTGAGCTTGTCCCTGAAAGCTAACCAGCTATCTTGGGCCCCTCTACCTTCAAGCAGCCTTGCCCACGGGATTTCCCCCAGCAATTGTTTGAACAGGCCAAAGTTGGCCCTGCTGAAGTCCAGGGTTGCAATTCTGCTCGGTATTTGGTTCCTGCCACACGAGATCCTGAACTCCACCATTTCATGGTCACTGCAACCAAGGCAGCCCTCCACCTTTACTGCTTCAACCAGACCCTCCTTGTTAGTGAGGATGAGATCCAGCAGTTCACCTTTCCTGGTCAGCTCCTCCACCATTTGCATCAGAAAGTTATCGTCAATGCACTGGAGGAACCTCCTGGACTGTGGCTGGCTGGCTGAGTAGTCCTTCCAGCAAGTATCAGGAAAGTTAAAACCACCCATGACAACCAGGGCCTGTGACTGTGAGGCCGCTCTCAGCTGCCCGTAGAAGGCCTCATCAACTTCCTCACACTGATTTGGTGGCCTGTAATAGACACCCACAACAGTATCTCCCCTGCCAGCCTGCCCCTTAATTCTCATCCATAGACTCTCAACTGTGTAGCGGGGGAGGGGGAGAGAGAGACACAGGGTCAGGGAGACAAGGAGAGCCAGAAGTTTTATTCCTTCTTTATAATTTAATCTGAAAATGTTCAGACATTATATTTAGGAAAGTCTCATCTAGGGATGTAAGCAAACTTTACACACAATTTTTTTCCTCTTACATACTGATTTTTTTAACAAGCCCTGACTTTTGGAAATACACTGTTGAATGTTGGAAAAATTCAACTAATTTTTTCCTTGAGGATAAGAGGTATCCCACAATTATGTGAAGGAAAACATAAGGAACATAGGAACCAACCCAGAATTGTCTCTTGGCAATCCAAATCTTGAAATAAACAGTGATACTCTGTTTGGTGTGGCAGTCCAACTGTTGAAAAATCCTCAACAGTACCAGTGGAGAAGTAAGAACTGGAGGGTGTGGTCAGCATTGTGCTAATGAGTGTTATTTCTACTAATGTTTTCATTTGTGCTCTACACAGGAGGGTTGTTTTTAAAATACACTGCAAAAAATGCAGTTGTAGAAGTGAGATATTCTGAGACACATTTGCTCTTGCTTTATTACACAGTTTAAAAGATTTTCTGGGAGAAAGAGCCCCAGGTTTAAGATGTAAGGCTGTGTTCAGAGGACATCCTCTAACGCTCTTTGCTATGACTCTAGTTATGCACTTAGAAAGGCAAGTCAAAGAGCAGACGAAGTTTAAAAGATGTACTAAAGTGTTAAAGATGCTTTGAGATAGTTTAAAGCCTGTGAATCATTTTAGTTGGAAGAGACCCTCAAGATCATCAAGTGCAACCGTTAACCTAACACTTGCCCTAACTATGCCCCTATCTATGCATCTTTTAAACACCTCCAGCAATGATGACTCAACCACTTCCATGGAAAGCCTGCTTCAATGCCTGACAACCCTTTCCATGAAGAAATTTTTCCTGATATCTGACGTAAACCTCCCCTGGAGCAACAAGAGGCCATTTCCTCTCGTCCTATCACTTGCCACTAGGGAGAGGAGACCAACACCCTCCATGCTACAACCTCCTTTCAAGTAGTTGTAGACAGTGATAAGGTCTCCCCTCAGCCTCCTTTTCTGCAGGCTAAACAGACCAAGTTTCCTCAGCTGCTCCTTATAAGACTTGTTCTCCAGACCCTTCACCAGCTTTGTAGCCCTTCTCTGAACTCTCTCCAGTACCTCGATGTCTTTCTTGTAGTGAGGCCCCACACAATGAACTCTAGTCCTGCTGGTCACGCTATTCCTGATACAAGCCAGGATGCTGTTCGCCTTTTTGGTCACCTGGGCACAATGCTGGCTTCTATTCAGCTGGCTGTTGACTAATACCCCCAGGTTCTTTTCAGCCAGGCAGCTTTCCAGCCACTCTTCCCTGAGACTGCAGCGCTGCCTGGGGTTTTTGTGACCCAAGTGCAGGACCTGACATTTGGCCTTGTTGAACCTCATACAATTGGCCTCAGCCCATCGATCCAGCCAGTCCAGATCCTTCTGTAGTGACTTCCTAATATATGCCCTCTTATTGGACTGTGCCTAATATGCCAACTTGAACTATGTTTGACCATATTTAGGTACTTCTTTGAATCCTTACATACTCAGATGAGTAATCCCTATGACTACAGTGAGTTTAATAGTATGTGATCTCATAGTCTAAATTATATGATTGGGACACAGACACTTTGCCTTCTTCCCATCTCAGACTTCTATGATTTATGTTCTTCTTTGATCCAGAGGTTTATCTGGATCAGTGCACTTTGTAATTTTGAAAATCTAAAGTGAGTCATGAAAAAGTCAGGTCCTCTCCAGTAAGAATAAGACCACTCTTACATTTCTTCATAATGTTTGTTTTTGATGCTTGTTTTTGTTTTATCCAGTTTGTGATATTTCTTCCAGTATTGAATTAGGCAACTTGGGTGTACACTTGACAAGACTTAATACATACATAGTCCTGCTTCCTCTGATTTTATCATATTCTGTTGTCTATCTGATTTTCTCCTTCAGTGCAACTTTAGTGGGCAAACTATTTTTTCCAGATCCCTCTGTAGAGCCTTCGTACCATCAAGCAGATCAACACTCTCACGCAAGTTGGTGTCATCTGCAAACTTACTGTGTCTGCACTCAATCCCCTCATTCAGATCATTGATAAAGATGTTAAAGAGAACTGGACCCAATATTGAGTCCTGCAGAACACCATTCATGACCAACTGGATTTTACTCCATTCACCACAACTCTTTGGCCCCAGCCATCCAGCCAGTTCTTTACCCGGTGAAGAGTGTGCCTGTTAAAGCCAAGAGTAGCTAGTTTCTCCAGGAGAATTCTGTGGGAAAGTGTCAAAGGCATTACTGAAGTCCAGGTACACAACATCTACAGCCTTTCCCTCATCCACTAAGCAGGTCATCATGTCATAGAAGGGGATCAGGTTGGTCAAGCAGGACCTAACTTTCCTAAACCCATGCTGACTGGGCCTGGTCACTCGGTTGTCTTTTATGTGCCATGTGATGGCACTCAGGATGATCTGCTCCATGACCTTCCCTGTCACCGAGGTCAAACTGACAGGCCTGTAATTCTCCTTAGCTTCCTTTTGTTGCTGATGTATTTATAGAAGCACTTTTTGTTTTCTTTCACAGCAATAGCCAGGCTCAGCTCTAGTTGGGCTTTGGCCTTTCTAATTTTCTCCTTGCATAACTTCACAGCATCCTTGTAGTCCTCCTGAGTTGTCGTCCTCTTCTTCCAAAGGTTATAAACTCTCCTTTTATTCCTGAGTTCCAGCTGAAGCTCTTTATTCAGCCAGGCCAGCCTTCTTCCCTGTTGGTTCGTCTTCCATCATATGGGGACAGCCTGTTCCTTACCTTCTTGAAGAGATACCAAGCTTCCTGGACTCGTTTGTCCTTCAGAACTGCCTCCCAAGGGACTCTGCCAACCAGTCTCCTAAACAGATCAAAGTCTGCCCTCTGGAAGTCCAAAGTAGCAGTTCTTCTGCTGACCGCCTTCCTTACTTCTCCAAGAATTGAAAACGTGATCATTTCATGATCACTATAGCCAAGGCAACCTCTGACCGTGACATTACCCATGAGTCCTTCTCTGTTTGCAAACAAGAGGCCCAGTGGGATGCCTTCCCTCGTAGGCTTACTAACCAGCTGTGTTAAGAAGTTTTCTTCCATACACTCCAGGAGCCTCCTAGACTGCTTCTCTCTGCTGTGTTGTATTTCCAGCAGACATCTGGTAAGTTGAAGTCTGGCACGAGAACAAGGGCTAGCAATTGAGAGACTTCTCCCAGCTTCCTGCAAAATATTTCATCTGCCTTTTCATCCTGGTTGGATGGTCTGTAATAGATCCCCACCAGGATGCCTGCCTTGTTGCCCTTCCCCTTGATTCTCACCCATAGGGTCTCAACCCTATCATCACTCTCATCTAGTTCCCTAACATACAGGGCTACCCCACCTCCTCTTCTTCCTTATCTATCCCTTCTGAAGATTTTATAGCCATCCAATGCAGCACTCCAGTTGTGAGAGTCATCCCACCATGTTTTTGTGATGCCTACTATAGCATAGTTTTTCTGCCTCAAGGTGGCTTCCAGCATTTGTATAGCCAGACTTCAGCTGGGCTACTGATCCTGTCACCAGCTTTTTTGCAGTGAGAAGCTCTAATTCTTTTGTGACCATTCTCAGGTACTGCTATGGTTTCTAACATAGCATAACCTTTGTGTCTTTGCTACTGCATCTCTCTCCATCCTCTATGCCCACTGTGATGGCACACCGAAGGGCCTCACTAACACCCAATCCCTCAAACGCTGGCATACTGTCATTGGGTCTGTCTCTGCTGTGCATGGTTGTCTCCTCTTCTCCCCTTCAAATCTAGTTTAAAGCTCTTTCAGAGAGCCCTACTAACTCCTGTCCAAGGATCCTTTTCCCGCTTTGAGACCGATGTGTCCCATTTGTTAGTAGCAGACCCAGTGTCATGTGACCCAACCCATTATTAAAAAAACCCAAATTCTGCCATTGACATCAGTCCCATTTCAGAATTTATTTCTGGGGTCAGCAGGTCAAAGAATGTTGATGGTATGGAGAAAGAAAGTCTCTTATTTCCAACTAAAATGCATAATCCACGCTTATTAAAATTAAAAGAAAATTATTGTTTTGCAGAGAAGGACTGATATTTGGGTTAATCCTCCTCTGGGAAGATATAACTTCCACACTTACTATTTATAGGGATTTCCCAGTACAATTTACTTACATATTCAATAAGAAAAAATAATTGTTATCTCATTCCTTTCACTACATGGTGCAAATGCTACCTCTACAGTACAGAAAAGCTTCTTCAAATTGGATGTCAGAACATAGGGTTTATCCCAGTAGTTAGAACATGCATTTAAAGGGCAATTAATCTAGTTTCAATGAACAAACATTATTCTGAGTTTATTTTAAATTCAGTTTTAAAACAAATAATTGTATTGAAGATAGAAATAAGAGGGAAGAAAATTAAAAAAGGGCATAGCTGGTTTATCTTTGATATACTACTTAGTTTCCCTATATTGATTTTTTTTTTTCTTCCTTCTTTTTTGACAGGTAAATCCCATTCTTTATATTACAACTGAGTATAGGTATATAGAGTAATGGGCTTCTATATCAGTCATGATGCAAAGTGAAAGACTCTTACTGTTGATTTGCAGACGCTGGCCTAAACACTGGTATGTCTTCCAAGAGAATGAGATAAGCTATTCTTCTTAGGACAAGCTGTAAGCTGCAAGCAGCTGAAAATCAGATTGCTCTAATAATTCCTGGAGTAATTGTAATCCAGGAAAAGGAGAAAAGAAAAATATTGAGTTCAAAGCTATTATGACTCTTCTAGGGCAGCTGGATGTCACTTAGCCCTGAGGCCAGCTCCAGGAGGAAAGACTTGCAAATGTGTTCATAGAGCAGTTTGGGTTGGAAAGGACCTTCAAAGGTCAATGCCCCTGCAATGACCAGGGCATCTACCACCTCTTTGGGCAACGTGCTCCACTATTTTACCACCTTCATTTAAAAAAATTTCTTCCTCATGTCTAGCCTGAATTGCGTATCCTTTAGTTTAAAGCCATTAACCCTTGTCTAATTGCAACAGACCCTGCTAAGCAGTCTGTCCCCATCTTTCTTATAGGACCCTTTTAAGTACTGAAAGAGCACAATAACGTCTCCTCAGAGCCTTCTCTTCTCCAGGCTGAACAACCCCAACTCTCTCAGCCTGTCCTCATAGGAGAGGTGTTCCAGCCCTCTGATCATTTTGTGGCCATCTTCTGGATGCTCCAAGTGGGGTCTCACCAGAGCAGAGTAGAGGGACAGAATCACCTTCAAGCTGCTAGCCAGGCTCCTTTTGATGCAGCCCAAGATACGATTTGCCTTCTGGGCTGCCAGTGCACATTGCTGGTTCATGTCCAGTTTTTCTTCTACCAGTACCCCCAAGTCCTTCTCCACAGGGCTGCTTTCCATCCTTTCATTACCCAGCATGTTTCGATACTGGGGGTTGTCCCAACCCGGGTGCAGGACCTTGTACTTGGCTTTGTTGAACCTCATGATGTTCACATGGCTCCACTTCTCAAGCTTGTCCAGGTCCCTCTTCAGGACATCCTGTCCCTCAGGCATGTCAACTGCACCACTCAGCTTGGCGTCATCTGCTAACTTGCAGAGGGTCCACTTTATCCCCCTATGTCATTCATGAAGATGTTAAATGGTATTGGTCCTATTGTGTTATGGATCTACTGCTGTATTCTCTGATTAGCTGTGGTCTACAAGAGAGTTTATCATTGCACCAGTCCCACTGCTGCTGACAGTAGTTGTTACTGGATGCACACCAGTATGGTATATCAGAGGATATTGGGGTATGAGAGGTCAAAGACAAGGAGCATGAGTTAGTCTAGATTTGCAGAGGCCCA
Source organism: Caloenas nicobarica (assembly GCF_036013445.1). NCBI lineage: Eukaryota > Metazoa > Chordata > Aves > Columbiformes > Columbidae > Caloenas > Caloenas nicobarica. Next base: position 40,778,649 of record NC_088284.1, on the reverse strand, counting down.
TAAGAACACAGGTCAAATTCACAACAGGTCTTACTCTCTTTCTTCTCTGCATTTGCTTGAAAAGAAACTGATATGGTCTGCTTTTATGAAGTGGTCTGCTTTTATGAGGTGGTCTGCTTTTATGAGTTGGGGCATTGCCATATGTGTATAATTCACATTTCTTAACAAATTACATTTGGAAACTTTATTTGGTTTTGTTTGTTTGTTTGTTTTTCTTTTTTTGTTTTGTTTTGGTTTTTTCTCTTTTGACAGCATTTTGATAATCACAAACTCATGCTGTAGTTTACTGCTTGAATGGCCTGACCATATTTGTGTTCAATAGGGACTGCAATTACTTTTACCAAGAAGTGGTATCCACATCTGTAGATATGGAGAACAAGTAGAGAGAGACTTTATTTCAACACCTCTACTGTGTCTGCAAACATTTTCAACTACCTTTGGATTTTAATGAAGCAGCACACAACATCTGCACTGCACACCGATTGCAGCTGTATCTGATTGAAAACACCTCACATGGTAAGGATCCAAATACTGTAGGAAAACAAAGCTGCAAAATGAGCTCTCATTATTTATCCCTTATCTTGTCCTGCACTAGAGACATTAATATAGATTGGAGATGTGTAAGCACTCTGCCCTGAAATAGAAAGAAGTGTCCTGTAATAGGTATCTGCGCCTCTTCTTTGGAAGTACTGAAAGATGTTTACAACACTCAGTGTGAATGAGCATCTGTGACCCTTCCATGATTAAAAAAATGTTAAAGAGTGTTCCAGTTTCTGTCTTTGTCAAGTAGTGATTAAATAATAGCTCAGACTTTCCTTGCTTGCCACCTGCACTCCAACACAGACTTATCTCTACCTTTGGTCGAAGGAGAAAGACACAGGAACTCATCTGTCCCTAAGAGAGTAAATTGACAAGGGATTTTTATTATATAAATGTGGAAAAATACTATCAATATATTAGGAGGGTAAAAATTCCTGGGTTGTACTAAAATTCAGTGGAATCTGTATCACCTCCTGCCCTCTCTGGCTGTTGACAAACAGGTTGGATAGGCTTAAACAACCACTTCTGTCATCTCTATCTGCTTACTGTTCTTCAAGAAAAATGTCTTATTGAGTTAAATGATTGCTATATCATTCAGAAAGGCAGGTAAGAGAAAAAAAAAAAGAAAAAAAAGAAAAAATATTAAACCTTTTAAACTACAGTAGGCAGGAAGAATATGATATGGAAATTTTCTTAACCTTCTTTGAAAGTAGTGAAAATGCATGAATATGAATGCCTATTCTGTAAGCAAGATAATTGACTATTCAGATTGAATAATTTATTCTGAGAAATCTGTAACTGTGAGAATGCTGATTCTGAAACAAAGAAGGTGTAAAGCAGAGCGGTTCAGCATTGTTAAAACAACCTTCTGTGTACTAACGCAAGGTTGGGTGGGAAAGTGTAGAATGATTTTTTTGTCATGTCTGTGGGGAATATAGCTGAAGTATTATATTTTTTCCTCATTATCGCTTCTGGCTCCCTCAAGCCAGTGTGTGTGTGTGTGTCATTCCTGCCTCCTCATCCCAATTTCTGATCATTACACAGTACCCAACAAATCAGGTGAAGAAAAAAAAGAAAAGCAACACCCATTTAGGCACTCCTATATGGTTTGCTACATAAAAAATTCACTTTCCAGTGGTCCACCAATGTCACATGTTTTAAAAGGCAGGATGAGTTGGTAGATAAAGTACTTGGCTTTTCTCCTTTGTTAAACACTCCCACAACTGAGTGTTTTAGCCTCAAATCATTCCCTTTCGAGAGATTATAGCTTTTATCTTTAGAACTACTATATGTGATTAAACATTCTTAAGTGTTTGACTTGTCTTTTTGACTAAAGAAAAAGCTGGAATACAATTTTACTAAAAGTTATTATTGATAAATTACAAATAAATGCATGTATTTTTCTTTTTAGCATTTTAAAATAACATTTTCGATTACCTAGATAAACCAATTTTAGAAAATCTGCACTAACTCCCTTTAAATTGTTATAAAACCTTGAATAAAGGGATCAAAAAATAGCAAAGGAACTATGCACAGGATTTATAGAAATGCTGCCTCCTTAACAGAGATGAGATTATTACTTGTGTGAAAGACACTTCAGAGTGCATCACATATTAACAAGTCTAGAGTGGAAAACTGAGCACAGTAATAAGAAAACTAAAGTTGTAGTAAGAGTAATAAAGCCTGAACAAATTCTGTTTATTTTTTTCTGTCTTTTTTTCTGTAGTATGACATAGAACTTGGGGCATTTTAGAGATGGAGAAAAGTAAACACATAGTGTTCTGAGGTTTTGGAACACAGTGGAAAATCCAAGAATCATGCTGTAAGTTCCATTTTGTACTGTTACTTCCATCGTGAGGTAGAAGCTCCATTTTTTGCTGTCTACTCTGGGTCTTATATCAAACCCTGCTGGAGTGAAATTTATTAGTAAGTCTGTGTCAGAAGTTCAGTACAGTGATCTCAGCTATTAAATCACAGTTCGTTCTTGTGCTGCCTCAAAACAAGGTCAATTCCTTACTGCTGGTCCAGCTCCTGGGAGGGTACCACTTGTACTCAGCTGGCCAGAGAGCTTTCTCTTCTTCTCTTCTTTTCCTGCTCAGCTTTTGGCTGGGAAATCCTGGCTTTTGAAGTATCTGGTGAATAACCTTGGAGAAGCCAGCAAGAAGGTTGTGAAATTACATCTCAGTGGCTAGCTGGTTTTCATAGATCTGTAGTCTCTTCATAGAGGCTATTGGTCTCTGAGTATGCCATGAGGGACACAGCAGAAGTAATGCGCACTTTATTTAGAAGGGTTTGCTTTTCTCCTATGGCAATCTAACTCTCTTACACACCAGAAAACTGGAATGAAGACAGAGAAAATGGAATCTGTAATATTTTCACATTATGATTAATGAAAGGCCTTTTATGAGTACCTTATAAATACCTTATAACAACATAAAACCTGACAAACATTATGGTTATAGCTGACAGGGGAATAAACATATGTGTGTGTTATCCTGGAGGTTGATAGCCATGTATATTACTGATTTAGCTGGATTCATGCTGCCGCACTGAACGCAACCCTTAAACAGAAACATGTTGTCATAAGAGGAAATCTGCCTAGATTAAAATGTCAACAAGACTTTAGACTACTTAGATAAATCAGATTTGAAATGGCTAACAAGAAGCCCAGGATCAACACAGGTCTGCAAATATATTAGTAAGCAGTTAAGTAGTGAGACACTAAGGAAGTTGATATACTATTTTCCAGAGTCTAAAGATCATATATTTCATTGAAAGAAAGATTTCAGACAAAAGTGCTTCCAGAGCACCAGCTGCAGTGACTATCCTTGGCTGAGACACAGTAGACCCAGAAACAGCCGACTGAACAACTTACGTTAACTCATACAAACAGTGAAAAGAATCAAGTTGTACATGTAATGCAGCAGCACTGATATGAAATAGGCACAATGGTTTTCATATTACTTGGATACCTGGGTTTAAATTCAGAAGGCTTACCCCCTACCTACACATTTCATTTTAAAAAATCCACCATTTGGTCAAATGTAAATTTCAATATTTAGAAGTAATCCTGTCAAACATGAGAGAGAGAGAGCAGAAACTAACTGTAAATTTTTTTTCCAAAAGACAATTTACCTTTTATTAGCTAGGATTGGCATTTGGTAGTGAAGGAAAATTGACAGGTAGACAGTGGATAAACTAGTTAAGCTGAAGCATTAAAAACTGGAGTCTTAATGCAATTCTTATATTAAATGTTCTCTTTCACCCTTTCATATTAAAAATAAAACTTAAACCAGTATTGTATTGCCAACACGCAGTGTTTATAGCAACCTTAGAAAAACCCCACAAACACTTCCTCCTAAAAGGCAATATAAGGATGACTCAATATGTATTCTTCTGCTCATAGTACAAGTACCAAGAACAAAAATATAATTTCAATTGGTTTTATTAACAGCATTTTTTCCATAGTAAAAGGGCATATAAAATTAGAAGGAATAATATATTTTTATTAATTTTATATAGTTTTAAGTCATTTAGAGATTAGGAAAGCTCTTATGTTTCTGAATTCAATGGTAGATAGGCACATTTCAAAGACATTGCTGAAGCACTGATTTGAGCAAAAGAATGTTTGTTGCTATGGAAATAATCCCTACATTCCTCATCAATTTTCACATACTATAGCTAGTGACCTTTTCCCAAGACAGCATAGACATATCCCTGACTTGAAAATTTTGAAGACTTACATTCACACTGATCACGACAAAAGTGTGTATGGCTACATGTCTTTTGAAACTAGCTCTTGCTTTTCTGTGCTTTATAGGAAGGGAAGAAAATTAAGAGAGAAAATGTTTATTTCCTACTTTATTTAAACTAGTGAACCCACTCATGTCAGGTTATCTAATAAGATCTAGAAAACATTCAGGAGCAGTTCTGGCAGTCGTTCTATTGTTCCACAGGCAGTGGTGTGGCTGTTCATTTCTAGCAGAAGGAGGGCCAATGCTTTGTTAAATGTCTGCATTACAACTGAGCTGGTCATCCTTAGATTTGCAGCCACATCCATGATTCTGTTAAGAAATATACTGGCACCACTGGCCAGCTGAGTAGGGAGAAAAATCTCACAAACAGGGAGGGTTAAAGGACCTGGTTTTGTAGGAACAAAAGTCAGTAATCTTAAAGACAAAACGGGCCATGTATCATTAACTCTGAAATAGCAGGAACTACTTGGGACTGGATATGACATTACAGAGAGTTATACAATGCTGATCAGCAGGAACTTAAACACTAAACCTTCTTTTCTACTCTGAGCATCTTCTGAACTGTGTGCTCTGAGAGCAGTGCTCAGATGAAAGAACAGGGTAATTAATGTCCTCTAAAGCTGAATAGCCTTGAAGATGTGGCAGATAAATAATAAAGGTAAAAATTGTGCTTTATTCTGTTTCTAAAAGCAATAAGCTTGAATAAAAATGCCATATCAACAGACTTACATTTTAATACAATCAGTGCTGAAGCCACCCATGTTTTTAATACTTCAAAACAAATTTGAGCAGAGGAAGGTAAATATGGATGCATATTATGTTTCTGTGAGAAGTACTGTCTTACATCAAAGAAGGAATTATATGAAAAACAGATTTTTATGAAAAGGAGAGGGGGAAATGTACAAAGCTTTTAATTATCTGAGCCTCAAAAGACAATTTTACAATTTTTCAATTCTTGATAAGTCTAAATCAAAAGATTCAGAGAGTGAAGGAGATGCATTAAAAAAAAGCCTTACCAGTATAGTGAAAACTTGCCAGGCAAAGGAGACTCTCACTCCTCATGGAAGCTTACTGGATGTCAACAAGCCTCTGTACATTAGAGGGAATAAAAACCACTGGAAAAGAGAAGTGAGACAAAAGGCTTTGATAATCAAAACCAGAGTCAATGAAACAGGAAAAGATCAAACTGCAAATGCTCTTGTAAACAATACAAGATCTGATTTTCTGGGGGGAGAGGAGGAGTGGAAGGAGCGGAAGAGCAGCAGATGGCATCACTTTGAATGAGCTTTCATGTAGCATTAAACTGACTTTGCACAGTGTTCAGGTTTCTTCACATGATAACAATGTGGCAAAATGTGAATCCAGCTCAGAAATCCCAATGACTAGATTTAATATATATGCATGAAAAAATGTGATGCTGGAATGACTGGTTTTACAAATGAAAGACCTCCTCTCTCCCCAGAAGTAGAATGAAAACTAAGTAAAATTTAGGCTGACAGTGTTGAATTCTTGCAAAGAGCCTTGAATAAAAAAATGTGAGAAAATGACATACTTGAGTTGTATTGTTATAGCATTATGGAGAAAAAATATCAAATATTGAATTATACATATGTCAAATATTTGGTCTGACATATCCATTGAAAGGAGAGGGGACTAAAATAATCAAGAAAAAGCTTGATAAGATTAAGGAGGCTTTCAATTAAATAAAAATGTGACTAAATGACCACATATATTGTTTGAGCATTGGCCTTAGAATTCCAATGCCTTCAAGCAGATAGTTGCTGAAGGAATATAGAGTGGTTTATTGTTGTTGTTGTTTTCCATTGGAAATCACTGCATGAATAGAAGAGCTAAGTACCAATACAGTTGTTTATCACTGTTGAAGAATATTCATTAAAAACATTATTTAACTGTAAACATCACATATCTTCATTAATGTATAAAGCTGAAACATTTACTGCTAACTGTAATGGGGAAATTATTGGTGAAATGGCAGCTGCCAATTATTTCTCTCTGCTCTCTTGTCTGTCAACAGAGTTCTGAATAGTGTAATTACAAAACAGTGTATACATTCCATATCTCATTGAGAGACTTAATTTCTTTGTGCAGCTGTTTTCATTGTTTTAGGTTCCTTAGTTGTCACATGGAAAGAAAATTAAGGTTTTTGTGTGTGATAATACGAATATAGGTGAAACAACAACAGATTCAGAGAAAGTTCGAGGTACCACTCCCGTAGCAAAGCTAAGCAAAGGATTATATCTCCTGCATAATGGGAAGAATCTATCTCTTCAATAATAATATAATAAGGTATGTTTTAAGAATATATGGGATTGAGGTTGGCAGCCAGGCACAAGTGGTGTTCCCCAGGGCTCAGTACTGGGGCCAGTTCTCTTTAGTATCTTTAGCAATGATCTGGACCAGGGGATTGGGTGAACCCTTAGTAAGTTTGCAGATGACACTAAGTTGTGTGGGAGTGTTGATCTGCTGGAGGGCAGAAAGGCCATACAGAGGGATCTGGACCGGCTGGATTGTTGGGCTGAGGCCAATTGTATGAAGTTTAACAAGGCCAAGTGCCAGGTCAACAACCCCAGGCAGCGCTACAGGCTCAGGGAAGAGTGGCTGGGAAGCTGCCTGGCAGAAAGGGATCTGGGGCTTTTGCTTGACAGCCAGCCAAACATAAGCCAGCAGTGTGCCCAGGTGGGAAGGATGATATCTCTAATGGGTCAGCATGGGAAAAGGACAGGGAAAGCTCCTTCCCTGCTTCTGACCCTCACAACTTCAATAAACTGCAAGCTGGTTTTTATTCCACAGTTTATAGCCTGATACTTGATTCACCATTTTCTATAGCTTTCAATATTGGAACAAACTCAAGACTTTCTAATTAAGGAGACAAAGAGTTGTCCAATAATTAGCCTTATTTTATGTTAATTCCTATTAACTGGTCATTATATCTAGCAGACTCTTACTACATGGAAAAAACAGTTGCTTGCTCTGCAATTATTGATCTGGCTTCTGGTTTGATGGGAGGTTCCAGGTGAGAAGAGAAAGCGGAAGCCCCAAAGATTCTGTCTCAGTATGAAACACAAGTGCCTTTCCCAGACTTGTGGGTCCAGGTTTCCTGTTAAACAGGTAGCTCTGAAGTTTCAGCCTCAGTATGAACTTCCCTAAAGAGTGGCGATATTCAGATCCAGAATTTTGGTTTGCATAAAACTCTAATCCTATTATTTGCTCAGCTAGTCAAAGATCATCTTATTCATCAAATAGCTATTTAAAGTGTGCTTTTATGAATAAATTGGTTTCCTGCAGGGAAATCTGTAATGAATTGGATGTTGTAGCCTTCGGTTTGTATATGCGTTAATGTTAAATCGAAAATCGCAGTTTGGCCAACTGGTTCTGTCTACTGCCTGTGACTTGTGAGTGGACTTTGAAAACCAGATTCCCAGCTCTCCGTGAATCTCTCGGTTTCCAGTGATTCAAAGAGGATCAGGAGTCACCTAAAACTAAAAGAAAAAGGTAATATTTTTTTTCCTCATTAATTTTTCCTGCTTATAGGCAACATACCACTGGCAGAAAAGGGTCCCATGCATCCTGTGCTGTTAGTTTCTGGGAGGAGCAACTGGATGGTTTCAGGTAGTGCTTTCTGTGAAGCTCGTATTTTCTGGTGGTTTCAGGACTGCGAAAACAAAGACATTTTAAAGGGATTACTCTTCTTCAGGAAAAACAAAACAAAACAACAATAAACAAACAAAAAGACCCAAACAGAATAAAATACTAGGGTTAACTTTCAATAGGTGATATCAGGTATGCAAAATGACTGACACAATTCAAGTCTCTAACTCGCTGATTAAAATGAGAGGGAATCACATATCCAGAAAGTACCTGTTTACACTGATAAACACCAAAATGCCCTCAGTGAGTTGTATCCCCTTTCTGGAATGTTACAGCACTGTTCTTTTCGTATGTTAAAACACTGTGTGCTTTAATCTTGTAGGTATATTTCTCTCTATTTTTTGGAAGTATTTAGGGAGTTGTGGAATCATTTGGAAAGGTAGAGGTTTGCCTCTTTTGTAAATACTTATTTTTTTAGAAAACATTTATGACATTTTCCTTCCTTTTGATCTGAGGAGGTTAATCTGGATGTAGTTCAAGCATGTCTGAGTGTCTGCTCCTCCAATCACCTTCTCTTGGATGCAAATAGGGCTTCAAAATGTTTCTCCTTTGGCCCAGTTTATGTGCGAGAAAAGTAAAAATTAGATCCTCATATGATCAAGAAATAAATTTACAATGTTTAACTGAATATTTTTACTTAATATCCTTCCGCTCTGAACCATTTACAATTTCTTTTTACATGGGTTTCTGTTTTACTTAGGCATTTCAGCTGCACAGACAGGAACAAAGATGCCAGTAAATTGAAATATCAGTAGGTTGTTTAGGACCTCCTGAACTCTGAATTTTAGTCTAATAATGGATAACATAAGGTTAAATTTTTGTGAAATGAAATAAAAGACATCAGCTTTCTATGGTTATATTCTGCCAATCAATTATAGTATTGGCACTGGGATTAGTGGTAGGAATCAAACTTTAACACCAGCTCTTAATACAATGCTATCTGAAATGTCCAGCTACCCACAAATCACCTGGTTCCCACAGCTGGGATTTCTGCATTTCATGGGAGAGTCTGAGATAACTGTTGGTAAGGATTTGATTTTTAATGACTGTGCATTCTCTGCAAAATCCTTACAAGTTAAGTTAAAAATAACACTGCCATATGGATATAATGCTTTCTTTCTGGATGGCAAGAATGATTTTTTTTTTTTTTTTGTCTATTGTAACTGTAACTAATAGAAGTGCTTAGAAGTGCTGCATTAAGATGCTTGAAAACTTTTAACCATACTAAGTTTTTTGTGGTGGTTTTTTTTTTGGTTTTTTTTTTTTGTTTTTTTTTTTTTCATGGAGGGTAGGACTTTAAAATCGGTCTCAGAGCCCCAGCTGTGCTCATGTATGTATTTCAGTCTTGCAGTTCTATTACACATCAGACTGTGGGACGCAGTGTCCCAGTTGCAGAGGCTCACCAAGTGACACGCACTGTTTGGACCTTGTGACACCCACCTTGTCCTGCATGTACTTGTTCCTTGCAGTGCCAGAGTAACCGGAAACTCCTTTGTTACCCAATTAGGTATGTTTAGAACTACCTGTGCCTGCTGGTACTCACGGATCTGCTTTATTATTTTCTATTTTTTTGTTCTTAGGATAATGAAACTATAAATAAAAAGAAAAATCTTTTGTATTCTATGGCTATTACAGAAAAATCAGACTGACTATGAAGTGAAAGAGCAAACTGATAGGAAACAGCTAAATAAAGAGTAATATTTAATGCAGATATTTACTCAAGGAGCTCTTATCAGCCGTTACATAAACAAATGCTATATGCCTGAATGGTAACAACTAACTGAATTTATGTATTCTCAAATATGTAGTAGACTGAAAGCTTTGATCCATTTCAGTTATTAGGAGCTGGTGAGAAAGGAAAGTTTTTCTTTCTTAAACAATATAGAGAGAAAACATTTCCTTGAAACCATTTAAAGTTAGAAAAGGAGCAGTCAGTTCATCACAGGGAACTGTGCAAGTAGCATAGAGCTTTCTGGGATGACTGACATAACACCTATACTAACAGATAAAGAATACAAAAAGAACTGTGGTGTTAAGTAAATGCAAAATGGCAATTTTTATGCATCTCGAATCAGCTTTGATTTAATTATTCCAAAATATCGGTTGATTAATTACAGAATCCTTTTAAGAGAGGCATATAAATGAGAAGCAAAATTTGGCAGATTTTTCAAAGTAAGTTAAGGCTGCTGGAAAGTGTAGAAATGTACAAAATATAGAAGCTGATTAAACATTTTAACCTTGGCCAAATATTGAAAACCAAGTCCTAGTTTGTCCCATCTTAAATTTTACCTTTTTGGTTTTTTTTTTTCCATAAAGCTCTAGATGGCTTGTACTTGCTACTGAATACATACTTTATTATATTTAAATATATTGCTATTTTAACATGAATTACCTTACCTATTTTTCTTTCTAGCAATACAGGAACAATAATGAAAGAAAGAGTGTCAGTGTTTAAAAAATTATATATTTCTCTGTACTCTTTACAGGATATATGGTCCAAAACCTAGCCCTTCATCTCTGTGGCTCATAAGGATCCTCTGCCAGTGTCACAACTCTTTACTCAGCTACACTTTGCTTTTTAACTTCCCAGCCAGGTTGACTTTTCTGTAGCACACTGGGTGAGGGGCATAAACATCTCTGTGGGATGTGGAATTTCGCTTCCTTCCAAAATGATTTGAAAGATGCAGGTGATACAGAAACATGACATGCAAAGCTTGGATGGCAGCAGCAGTGTGGCATAGTCATCAGACGGCAATAACTTGGTAATAAGTATGCTCCCCTAAAATGCTGGCAAGGTGCCTGCACACATGATGTCCTGCACAGAACTTTGCTCTGAGCAAAGAAGATTCGCGGTGATTAATGTAATGAGAAGAATACATACATCTCAGCCGTTCAGCAACTGCCATAGACCTGTTTCCTCAGGCTCTCCTTATTCACAGTTCATCTCAGAAAAATAGGACCTTTATTTTACCTCTACTACAAACTGGATAACTCAGTCCATTTTTATTTGCGTGTGTATGTAAAGGATTCCTAATTTTTTTCTCAGACATCATATGTCAAAAAAGCATGAGGGTAAACACTCATAATCAGACAAAGCTGTACAAATCAGCTGATCTTTATTTTCTGCAGTGTGGAAGCTGCAGTTACCTGTGTAGCGATGATAGGCTATGTCAAACAACAGTTATAAAACCAGCACACACAAAATAAGTGAATATTTCGGTTTTTCAGTGTTCCTAGAGGAGAAAACAAAAATCATAAATTGAAAAGTAGTTTTTTGTTATTTCAGATGCTCACAGCTAGTTTGACTCTCAGGGTGGGTATCATTGTGTCCAGATGAACTGCAAGGTGAGGAATGAACATGAGTTCATTTGATCCAAATCATGGAATGTAACATTGCAGAACTCTGAAATAATTGTGGATGTTAGGAATGGAGGCAATTAGTTATTTTGCAAATTACGGCCATTGGTGAAATTTTGTTGTGTGGAATGAAAGAAATACTGTGTAAAGTAAATGATTAAGCTTTAGAACCTCATATACTAAAGTGTCTCTGTTGCAGCATAAAGGATCTGGTATTAGGTAAGCCCCATATAGTGTAATTAAATGTGTTCGAAGAAGAGCTAAAAATATCAATAAAAAGTGCAGTGAGAATAAAGACAGAAGATGAAAACTTTCTGTAAAATTGAATTCTATGAAAGGATTTTAACTTAAACAAAAGGAGAAGAGAAAAAATAAATACAAAATAGAAGTATATAGTAAAAATCAAACTAAAGCACTTCTGAGAAGAATACATAGCAACCAATTAAACATTGTATTCACTCAAAGATGGGAGAAATTTGGTTAATGTTTAGCATAATAAAAAAGGTTTAAAATCAAGGTGGGGTTTTTTGGTTGTGAGGTTTTTTAAAAAATTTATTTATTTTTTTAAAATGAAAAAATTTTCATGTAAGTCTACACGAGATTTAATGAATACCCTCTGCATCGATATTAGAGGAATTTACAGCTGCTAAACTAATGCCAAAATGTTGGTTTGGGTTTTGTTTGTTTGTTTGTTTGTTAATTTTACTGTGGGCAAGTATTTGGTGGACTGTCGTGCAATGGGATATTACAATTGGCTATGAATGCACACACATGGAGAGCATTACTGAAGTCGATGCAATACTGCCCAAATTTTTGAGCCTAAGAACTGTAATTCTTGCAGGCTACACAAGGGAGATGGACCCCAGCAAATCATACCTCTCAAGCCAGAAGCAGATGCTGGCCTTAAGCAAATTAATATAACAGCTGAAACATTCACAATTTATTTTAACCTCATAAGTATGTTCTCAAGTCCTTTTTCAATCTGTGGTAAGCAGGGAGGGGAAATGACCTAGTAGAATGGTGGACAACAAATAATAAATAATAATCAGCTCTCAATACATGTACTGACACTTATAACAAGGCTTATTGCAGTTACATTTCAAAAAGGATCAAGTGCTTCAGAGAAACAAACAAACAAACAAAACCCAAAGACCATCTAAACAAAAAAATCCCCAGCAGTCACTATTTCTGTTATCTATTGGTTTTATAGTTTCTTCAAACAAATAAACAAAAGCAGGCCTATTCTTTCTGCGAATTTTTTATACTTCCAGTGCAAACTAGAAGATAATTTTCAGTAAGTCTGTTATCATCACTAGCCTGAGTTTTATCTTCTTCCTTTTGATCCCACATTATTGAAGTATCTGAGCACTTCTTAAAATCCGTACATCCTCAGAACATCCTTATGAGGTAGGAAACTATTGTCATCACTAATCTTAACACAAAAGAGCACTTATCAAGTTAATTGGGAGTAGGCTTTAATCCTTGGTGTTGATTCATCTTTTTGATTAGGAATAGAAAACAGACATATGGGGAAATGTTTCCTTTAAAACCTGTAGAATTTTTCGTTTGTTTGGGGTTTTTTTTGTTTTGTTTTTGTTTTTTTTACCCAGTTATTCATAGATGGTTTTAAAAACAGATGCATGCATAGAAGTAGGTCAAGGTATGTTAGAGAACTGCTTAGTCCTTGGCACTTAGCTGTTGTTGCCGGACTAAGGCTGCCTGTGTCTATGCTGCAGATATTTGATATTTGCTGCAGCATGTGATCTGGTAGCATCAGAATGTAGATACAGCATGTGGCTCTCTGCTGGAAGCAGGTCTGGACACGGGCCAGTAGCTTAGCTCCTCCACCAGCCCTGCTTCAGTGTGTCTGTAAGATGGAGAGCAACGCCTTCCCACTATATGACCGTGCTGTATTCTTCTCACCGTTGTTCATGTCTGTGTACACATTGGGGGGCAACACTCTGACTTGCACCAGGGAACTAAACTTTATGCTACATTCTTGGGATTAGGAGGACATAAACAGACATTTCTAAACCTGTCATGACCTAAGGATTCACTTCAAATTATTCTATCTTTTCCTGAAAGAGATATAAGATACATTTTATTAATATTTACTGGTTTTGGTGCTAAATATATATGACCCAACTTCCCATCTCCTGTATTGCAGTACAACTTGCGAATTTTTTTTTTTTTTCTCTAAAGAAACTTGTATTTTATTGTCCTTTTAAGTTTGTAGCTCCTCAGGGTAACATCTTACAAGAACGGAAAATGCCTAGAGGCCAAGAAAAACCAGAATTTAATTTCTGGAAGAAAAAATTACACCTTTTCCAAACATGACCCAAGTGTCTGTGCCTTTCTAAAGAATCATTTTGTTCAATTATACACAGTTTATTTGCTGTGCTTGCTGCATCACTTTGTTTTTGAATCTTATTTTGTATCTGTCTAGGACAAGATGAAACATTCATTTTCTGTGTTCAGAGAACAATATATTCTATAGCATTAGTATATCAAAGTTACTGATTCACACAGAATCACAGAATGTTGGGAATTGGAAGGGACCTCAAAAGATCATCTAGTCCAATCCCCCTGCTGGAGCAGGAACACCTAGATGAGGTTACACAGGAAGGTGTCCAGGTGGACTTTGAATGTCTCCAGAGAAGGAGACTCCACAGCCTCCCTGGGCAGCCTGTTCCAGTGTTCTGTCACCCTCACTGAGAAGAAGTTTCTTCTCAAATTTAAGTGGAACCTCTTGTGTTCCAGCTTGAACCCATTACCCCTTGTCTTACTGTTGGTTGTCAGCAAGAAGAGCCATGCTCCATCCTCGTGACACCCACCCTTTATTATATATTTATAAACATTAATGAGGTCACCCCTCAGTCTCCTCCAAACTAAAGAGACCCGGCTCCCTCAGCCTTTCCTCATAAGGGAGATGCTCCCCTCCCTTCATCATCTTTGTTGCCCTATGCTGGACTCTCTCCAGCAGTTCCCTGTCCTTCCTGAACTGAGGGGCCCAGAACTGGACACAATATTCCAGATGAGGTCTCACCAGGGCAGAGTAGAGGGGAAGGAGAACCTCTCTCAACCTACTAACCACCCCTCTTCTAATACACCCCAGGATGCCATTGGCCTTCCTGGCCACAAGGGCACAGTGCTGGCTCATGGTCATCCTGCTGTCCACCAGGACCCCCAGGTCACTTTCCCCTACACTGCTCTCTAATAGGTCATTCCCCAACCTGTACTGGAACCTGGGGTTGTTCCTGCCCAGATGTAAGACTCTGCACTTTCCCTTGTTATATTTCATTAAATTTTTCCCTGCCCAACTCTCCAGCCTGTCCAGATCTCGCTGGATGGCAGCACAGCCTTCTGGCATGTCAGCCACTCCTCCCAGCTTGGTGTCATCAGCAAACTTGCTGATAGTACACTCGATTCCCTCATCCATGTCATTGATGAATATATTGAATAATACTGGTCCCAGTACCGACCCTTGAGGTACTCCACTAGATACAGGCCTCCAACCAGACTCTGCCCCATTGACCACGACTCTCTGACTTCCTTCCTTCAGCCAGTTTGCGGTCCATCTCACTACCTGATCGTCCAGTCCACACTTCCTCAGTTTAGCTGTGAGGATGGTGTGGGAGACTGTGTCAAATGCTTTGCTGAAGTCAAGGTAGACCACATCCACCGCTCTGCCGTCATCAATCCACCTTGTTATGTCTTCATAAAAAGCTATGAGGTTGGTCAAGCATGACTTCCCCTTAGTGAAGCCATGTTGACTGCCCCTGATGACCCTCTTATCCTTGATATGTCTTAAGATGGCACCAAGGATAAGGTGTTCCATCACCTTCCTGGGGATGGAGGTGGGGCTGACCGGTCTATAGTTACCTGGGTCCTCCTTTTTGCCCTTTTTGAAGACCGGAGTGACATTTGCTTTCCTCCAGTCCTCAGGCACCTGTCCCGTTTCCCAAGACTTGGCAAAGATCATAGAGAGTGGTCCAGCAATGACTTCACCCAGCTCCTTCAGCACCCGCGGGTGCATCCCATCTGGACCCATGGATTTATGGATGTCCAGACTGCTTAAATGCTCCCTAACGCAGTCCTCATCAACTAGGGCAAACTTCTCCATAGTCCTGCCTTCCTCTGGGGTCTCAGGGTTACGGGGCTCCGCAGGACAGCCTCCAGCAGAGTAGACAGAGACAAAGAAGGCATTCAGTAACTCTGCCTTCTCTGTATCTTCTGTCACCTTCAAATCAAAGTTGTGTAAATGTTTCAATTCACGGTACCTTAACACATGAGAAAACTTTTCAGAATCGACCAGAAATACATGTAAATTCTTATGGTGGTTCTAGCTCCAAACCTGTTTGCTACTATATGATCACATTCAAACTTGGTGTAGGCAACTGTGTGTGTGAAGGTATACTACTTTCTGGCAAATTTATACACAAAAAGAACAAATGCAACCTCTCCTGTCACAGAAGGTACAGAGATATACATTAAAACTAACAAAGCAGAAAGAGGGCTTAAACTTGAAGCAGTTTTTAAAATGACAGTTTAGTGAAAGCAGTGTGAAAATACCATCAGTCTGATGGAAAACATTTGTCCTCGAGTATTCCTGAATGATGGAACGCTGTGAGACACTTCAAGAAATTTTTACCAATCTATGGTTATATCAACAGTAGGTCAAGTGTTACCTGTCTCCTTTAGTATCATAGCAGTGCCCTGCACTAAACTTGTCAGATGATCCGTAGATCCTGTATTGGTCCTTCTGTGCTAAAGGAATCCTTCAAAAGTATTCGTCATTCATGGATTTATAATTAAGTTAGCACTTGCATTGATATTTTACATAAAAATTTGAGAGTTTAAAATAACTGTAATGAAATATGACATATTGTAGTAATGTGCAGGAGATAGGAAAATAAGAGCCTTAATATATTACATTACATAAATTTGGTACATTACCTATAGTTCTATCTGAATCTATAAGTACTACCTACAAACTGATGAAAATGATTTGTCATTTTATCCTTATAAAATTCCTCAGCTTGCTGATGTTTGTTTAATGGTTTCAGGCAACAATTCTTATTGATAATTTTCCATTTCTGCCTAGTACTTTTTACTGCATGTTGCATTTTCAGAGCAGTATTACACTTCCAAATTCTCATTGTAACCCACAAACTACCTTGATTGACAGTAGCAACAAGTTAGCCACTACTTTATGTACGATATCAATGGTGACTTACTGCCAATGTACATAAAATCATTTTCAATTCTAGTAGAGCTGTTCTGGCTGCTGTGGTCAAGGTTATACCATTACTTCAAGTTTAAAATCCTCTGAAATAACTCAACAGTACAAATTTGCTTCAGGCAGATGGCACAGAGGTTCTCAGATTCTATTTTCTTTCTTGAGGATATGAAAATAATTGGTCATTTTTTTGTGCTCCAAAAGGGAAAGAAAAAAAATCAAGGAAGAAGTTTGGAGCAATTTGAAAGTGACTCAAATAAATACTGTTAGAAAATGAATCTGTGCAGGTGATTAGTCTCTGATTTATAAAAGAAACACTGAGGAGAGGGAACTAATTAAATAAGAACAGACACTGGGGACACTTCCCTGGAAAACTGCTTGTATATCAATGTTGATTAGGTAATGTCACTTTGTTTATAATGTACTACATTTTATATGTTTTCACACACATGTTTCTGAAGTCAGCAATGAGCAATAAGCACAGCAGCAGCTACAGAGCAACTGTGGGAGATTTAAAAATGGTGAAATGATGAGCAGAGCAGTGGCTATGGTAAGAGCTTGAGGCTGGGCATGGATTGAGGAAACGAGGAGATTCCGGAGCCACAGTCCTGCTGAGAGAATCGCTGCGAACTGGCTGATCTCACAAGAGGGGCTCACACAGATGAGGTCTTGCCAGGAGCAACTGAGGGAGATTTAAAGGCCTTCTAGGGAGCACAGGCAACCAGGAGCACAGTGACTAAGGCAAGTGTTGTAGTTTGATTGCGGGGTGACAATAAAACCGTGGCAGATGTATTGTTAACCTCCTCTCCCCCCGCTTTCCCCTTCAGCTCCTCCCTCTCCCCGCTTCCCACTAAGGACAGGCGATTGGGAGGGAAAGAAGGACAGAGAGAAGAGAGTTGAAAAAAATCAAAAATGTTTTACTAATGCTACTAATAAAAATAGAGAAAATAATACAAAATATACAAAACCAATCTTAAAAGTCCCGGCAACTGCTCCGGCAGATGTAGGGCCAGCACTCGAAGTCCTGGACTGGACTCTGCAGCCAACCGGAACTGAATTCAGTCTGTCACTAGGCCTCAGTTCGCAGGGACAACTCTCAAGGTCCTCTCCCAATGTCGGCCATAAGGAAAAGGGACGAGATCCTCATGATTCCCCACTTTTATATGAAATAGGACGTGAATGGGATGGAATACTTTAATTGGTCAATTTTCAGTTCACCTCCTGCTTGCACATCTCGCAGGGTGCATCATTATCAATGACCTTGCATTCCATTGCTATGTCTACCAAAACATGTACCTAACTTTCAGGAAAACTGCAGTTAGTAAGAAGACGTTTGTTGACAGGGAAAATTCACTAACAGAGAAACTTGTTTTTAACAAAACCAGGACAGTGAGCAAACAGGAGTGGGACTTTTCATGCAAGCAGGGAGAACAGGAAGGGCAAGGAAGCTCTACCAGCTCAAGTGATGACCTCAACTGGTTGTTGTCACCCTTGCAGAAGGAGCCAACTATGGTATCCACTCGGGGCAAAGGTAGGTCCTCTGCACTGAACAGGAAAGAGGCAGCAACCCAGACAGAGCTGCCATGGGATTGTGCAACCACCCAGACATCAGGCTGCAGAGAATGCCAGAGCCTTTCGCTGGTATGGAGTGGCAGTAGAGAAAACAGTTATGTGAGGTGTCAGCAGGTGGATGATGTGCTCAGCCTGGTGGCAAAGCTGAGAGAGAAGGTGGAAAGGCTGAGAAGTATCAGGGAGCTGGAAAAGGAAATAGACTGGTGGGATCAAGCTCTGGCCTCCTAGAGAAAGGAAAGATCACCAGCAGGAAATGAAGACAAAGGGAGTCCTGTATCCTCCCCTTGCCTGACTGAAGAAAGCAGGTCAA
The DNA here is from genome assembly GCF_036013445.1 of Caloenas nicobarica. NCBI lineage: Eukaryota > Metazoa > Chordata > Aves > Columbiformes > Columbidae > Caloenas > Caloenas nicobarica. The sequence goes on along the minus strand of NC_088284.1, from coordinate 40,760,207 downwards.
GGGATGAACAGAAGAAAATCCACGCTTAGGGTGGCAGGAGAAACACCCACTTACCGACCTTACCTTCCCAGGTGCCTTTGTCCAACAGGCATGAGGCCCAGGGTATGGAATGCAGTGACTTGAGGAATGAGTGCAATGGCAGCATGTTCCTGACTGGCATAGAAGGAGGAGGGTCCCTGCTGTGACCACCCACCCTTCCAGGTTCCCTTGCAAAACAGGTATGAGGCCTTGCAAGTGGAACCAAACAACAACATTGAGGGAGGTGGTTCCACTAATTTGGAGGTGCCACAGAGCAAAAGTCACCCTGCACCCTCCATTAAAACAGCTCCCACAAAGAAAAAGAGGTGGGTTGTGGTCATAGGAGACTCCCTTCTAAAGGGAACAGAAGGCCCTATATGCAGGTCTGACCCACTTCTTAGGGAAGTCTGCTGCCTCTGTGGGGCCAGTGATAAAGACATAAAAAAAAACCTTCCTGCCCTGACTAGGCCCTCAGACTACTATCCCCCACTAGTTTTTCAGGTAGAAAGTGATGTAACTGAGAAGGGGAAACTTAAGGCAATCAAGAGGAACTTCAGGGCCTTGGGATGAATGGTTAAGGGGTCAGGAGCACAAGTAGTGTTCTCCACTGTCGCTGCAGTTACAGGCTACAACAAGGAAAGATGCAGGAAGGCCCACCAGATCAATACCTGGCTGGGGGACTGGCAGAATTTTTGTTTTTTTGATCATGGGTTGGCTTACATGCACCTGGCCTGCTAACAACAAATATGACACACCTGTCTCAAAAGGGGAAAAAGACCCATCCTGGGACAGGAGTTAGCAGGACTTATTGAGAGGACTTTAAACTAGATTTGAAGGGGAGAAGAGGAGGAAACCAGGTATGGCAGAGGCATACCCAAGTGCGACTTGCCAGCATTTGAGGGGTTTGCAAGCAAGGCCCTTCGGTGTGCCATCTCAATGGGCGTAGGGCATGGAGAGAAATGCAGTAGCCAAGACACAAAGGTTATGGCTGTGTTAGAAACCATAGCAGGACCTGAGAATGGTCACAAAAGAATTAGAGCTTCTCACTGCAAAAAAGCTGGTGACAGGATCAGTAGCCCAGCTGAAGTCTGGCTATACAAATGCCATATTGGCTATACAGAAGCCACCTTGAGGCAGAAAAACTATGCTATAGTAGGCATCACAAAAACATGGTGGGATGACTCTCACAACTGGAGTGCTGCATTGGATGGCTATAAAATCTTCAGAAGGGATAGATAAGGAAGAAGAGGAGGTGGGGTAGCACTGTATGTTAGGGAACTAGATGAGGGTGATGATAGGGTTGAGAGTCTGTGAGTGAGAATCAAGGGGAAGGGCAACAAGGCAGGCAACCTGGTGGATGTCTGTTACAGATCATCCAACCAGGATGAAAAGGCAGATGAAATATTTTGCAGGAAGCTGGGAGAAGTCTCTCAATTGCTAGCCCTTGTTCTCATGCCAGACTTCGACTTACCAGATGTCTGCTGGAAATACAACATAGCAGAGAGGAAGCAGCCTAGGAGGCTCCTGGAGTGCATGGAAGAAAACTTCGTAACACAGCTGGTTAGTGAGCCTACTAGGGAAGGAGCCCCACCGGACCTTTTTTGGTAAATAGAGAAGGACTCATGGGCAATGTGTCAGTTGGAGGTCACCTTAGGCACAGTGGCCACAAAATGATCGAGTTTTCTATCATTGGAGAATCATGGAATCACAGAATGTTAGGGATTGGAAGAGACCACAAAAAATCATCTAGTTCAATCCCCTTGCCAGAGCAGGAACACCTAGATGAGGCTACACAGGAAGGCATCCAGGCGGATTTTGAATGTCTCCAGAGAAGGAGACTCCACAACCTCCCGGGGCAGCCTGTTCCAGTGTTCTGTTATCCTCACTGAGAAGAAGTTTCTTCTCAAATTTAAGTGAAACCTCTTGTGTTCCAGCTTGAACCCATTACCCCTTGTCTTATCATTGGTTGTCAGCGAGAAGAGCCTAGTTCCATCCTCGTGACACTCACCCTTTACATATTTATAAACATTAATGAGGTCACCCCTCAATCTCCTCTTCTCCAAGCTAAAGAGACCCAGCTCTCTCAGCATTTTCTCATAAGGGAGATGCTCCACTCCCTTCATTATCGTTGTTGCCCTGCGCTGGACTCTCTCCAGCAGTTCCCTGTCCTTCTTGAACTGAGGGGCCTAGAACTGGACACAATATTCCAGATGTAGTTAGAAGTTAGAAGGGTGGTCAGCAGAACTGCTACTTTGGACTTCCAAAGGGCAGACTTTGATTTTTCTAGGAGGCTCGTTGGCAGAGTCCCTTGGGAGGCAGTCCTGAAGGACTAAGGAGTCCAGGAAAGCTGATCTCTCTTCAAGAAGGAAATCTTAGAGGCACAGGAGCAGGCTGTCACCACGTACTTAAAGGCAAGCCAGTGGGAAAGAAGGCCAGCCTGGCTAAGTAGAGATCTGCAGCTGGAATTTAGGAATAAAAAGAGAATTCGAAACCTTTGCAAAAAGGGGTTGGCTACTTTAGATGGAAACAAGACTGCTGTGAAGTTATGCAGGGGGAAAATTAGAACCGCCAAAGCCTAACTAGAGCTGAGCCTATCTATTGTGTAAAAGGCATCAAGAAATGTTTCTATAAATATATCAGCAACAAAAAGAGAACTAAAGAGAATCTCCATCCTCTGATGGATGCAGGGGGAAACATGGTGACAGAAGATGAGGGAAAGGCTGAGGTACTAAATGCCTTCTTTGCATCAGTCTTTAATAGTCAGAGGAGTTGTGCCCCAGGTACTCAGCCCCCTGAGCTGGAAGACAGACTGGACAGTTGCCTGGTGGAAAAGGATCTGATAGTGCTCAGCAGCAGCCAGCTGAATATGAGCCAGAAGTGTGCCCAGGTGGTCCAAAAGGCCAACAGCATCCTGGCTTCTATCAGGAATAGTGTGGCCAACAGTACTAGAGATTTGATTGTTCCACTGTGCTTGGCCCTGATGAGGCCACACCTTGAATACTGTGTTCGGTTTTGGGACACGCATCATAAGAAAGACATTGAGATACTAGATGCAGTTCAGAGAAGGGTGACGAAGATGGTGAAGGGCCTGGAGCACAAGTCTTATGAGGAGCAGTTGAGGGAACAGGTGCTGTTTAGCCTTGAGGAAGGGAGGCTGAGGGGAGACCTTATTGCTGTCTACAACTACCTGGAAGGAGATTGTAGCATGGAGGGTGTTGGTCTCTTCTCCCAAGTACCAAGTGATAGGACAAGCAGAAATGGCCTCAAGTTGCACCAGGGAAGGTTCAAATTGGATATCAGGAAAAAATTCTTCACAGAGATGGTTGTGAAGCACTCGTACAGGCTGCCCAGGGAAGTGGTGGAGTCACCATCCCTGGACATGTTTAAAAGGACTCTATAATCTTGAGGGTCTCTTCCAACCGAAATGATACTATGGTTCTATGAATTGACTTCACTGGGACTGGTGGTAATCATCACTCCAGAGAAGAGCTGGCATCTGAATCTTAGCCCTACTGAAGATGTGACTGGCAGGATACTGTCTCTGTTTCTTGTCTTTATATTGTCTTTATGTTATATTATTATCTTTATTATCTTTATTATTTATTATTATTATTATCTTTATATTATATTATTTCTTGTCTTTATATTATTATATATTATATAGTCCTATATCTAACATATATCATCTAAAGACTGCCAGAAAGCCATCAATACCTCCTTTCTTCCTTCATTTCTTTCCTTTCTTTCTTGAAATGACCTAGGTTCTTGTGTGTGTGGTTAGCCATGCCTATTTCTCTGTGTTGTACAGAGGATGGGCAAGCTTTTACAGCTACAAAAACTCTTCCAAGAACGGCTTTATTTCTTGCCTTCCTTACAAAAAACCCTCTTCAGCTAAAGTTTATTTTAGTTTATGTGTGGTCTACCATGGAAAGAAGTGTGATGAGACTTAGGAACTGGAAGGGTCTTAACCTGTTAGTATGAGGAGTGCCTTTTTGCACTGCAGTAGCAGCTTCAGGTTACCTGCTAAAAGTTCATCATCTTAGATATTACAAAAACAAACAAACAAAACCCACACCAAACCCAGAAACAAAGTAATCAAACCAAAACCAAACAACCAACCCAAACCAAAACAACAATCTGTGCCCTCGAAAGACAGGAAATGAGAAGTTTGAGAGAAATACAGGGCACCACCATAATTTGAGAAAAAAAAAAAAGTGCTATACACTGATAATTTAAAAAAAAATAAAACTTTGACAGCCTCCTCATACCTTAAATCAAGATTATTTCCAAACTTTCAGGTTTATTTTATTGGGTGTAGGCGGTAAGTGTTGTGGGGGGGTCATTTAGGTTTCTGCTTGCTACAGAACAATGTTTAGATTTTTCAAAGAGAAGTGTGACTTAAAAGGGTTTGGTGGAAGGTTCACTCTATTATTTGCTGCACGGGGGAAATATGCCAAGCTGAATGATGCTTACCTTCTCTCCAGGGGCCTGTACCCGTTCACGAAGCAAACTTTCAGGTGTCTTCCCTCCCTGATAATGGTTCACTCTGGAGTCTGTGTCTTGGAGTTCTGGAGGCAAACTTTCAGGTGAGGCCTGATAACTGTATGCAGAGCAGACTTTCAGGAAACAAAATTCTCAGGAAAAAAAGTATTTAATGGAGCAAAATAGCAGGAGGGATGGCTCAAGCTAGGTAGCTGCACAGAGTTCCCCAGAGCATAGAAAACCATAGACTTTTATATCTTTACAAATCATTCATACCATGATTCAGTCCTATAGCAATATTTCACTTTGGGTTCTTCTTGCTTCTCATTGGATCTTTTTCATTGATCTCATATGTGCTTTTGTTTTGTTTAGCTGTAGACATTGTTTATGGTCCATGACCTTGCAGGTACTGTTTTGTCTGAATAAATCCTTTTATTCTCAGTGATGTGCAAAACAGGCCCCATTTTGCTGATTTCTGTAACATCTCCATGTTAGCCTTGAAATTGTTATTTTTTCCCCAGTCAGTTCCATTCTTCCCAGCATTCAGGTACTGCTTCTTCCAAGCTCAAGATCAGTGCATCCCAACACGTAGGAAGTCAGGGAAGGGAGCCAGGAGACCTGCGTGGTTAAACAGGGAACTGCTGGGTAAGCTCAAGTGGAAGAGGAGAGTTTATAGATCATGGAAGGAGGGGCTGGCCACTTGGGAAGAATATAAGGCTGTTGTCAGAGGATGTAGGGAGACAACTAGGAAAGCTAAGGCCTCCTTAGAGTTAAACCTGGCGAGAGGGGTCAAGGACAACAGAAAGAGCTTCTTCAAATACATGGCAGATAAAACTAACGTGAGAGTCAATGTAGGCCCACTGATGAATGGGGTGGGTGCCCTGGTGACAGAGGATACAGAGAAGGCAGAGTTACTGAATGCCTTCTTTGTCTCTGTCTACTCTGCTGGAGGCTGTCCTGAGGAGCCCCGTACCCCTGAGGCCCCAGAGGAAGGCAGGGCAATGGAGGAGTTTGCCTCAGTTGATGAGGACTGGGTTAAGGACCAGTTAAGGAATCTGGACATCCATAAATCCATGGGTCCAGATGGGATGCACCCGCGGGTGCTGAGGGAGCTGGCTGAAGTCATTGCTGGACCACTCTCTATGATCTTTGCCAAGTCTTGGGAAACGAGACAGGTGCCTGAGGACTGGAGGAAAGCAAATGTCACTCCGGTCTTCAAAAAGGGCAAAAGGAGGACCCAGGCAACTATAGACTAGTCAGCCTCACCTCCATCCCTGGGAAAGTGATGGAACACCTTATCCTTGGTGACATCTTAAGACATATCAAGAATAAGAGGGTCATCAGGGGCAGTCAACATGGCTTCACTAAGGGGAAGTCATGCTTGACCAACCTCATAGCTTTTTATGAAGACATAACAAGGTGGATTGATGACGGCAGAGCGGTGGATGTGGTCTACCTTGACTTCAGCAAAGCATTTGACACAGTCTCCCACACCATCCTCACAGCTAAACTGAAGAAGTGTGGACTGGATGATCGGGTAGTGAGGTGGACCGCAAAATGGCTGAAGGAAAGAAGTCAGAGAGGACCAGTATTATTCAATATATTCATCAACGACATGGATGAGGGAATCGAGTGTACTATCAGCAAGTTTGCTGATGACACCAAGCTGGGAGGAGTGGCTGACATGCCAGAAGGCTGTGCTGCCATCCAGCGAGATCTGGACAGGCTGGAGAGTTGGGCAGGGAAAAATTTAATGAAATATAACAAGGGAAAGTGCAGAGTCTTACATCTGGGCAGGAACAACCCCAGGTTCCAGTACAGGTTGGGGAATGACCTATTAGAGAGCGGTGTAGGGGAAAGTGACCTGGGGATCCTGGTGGACAGCAGGATGAACATGAGCCAGCACTGTGCCCTTGTGGCCAGGAAGGCCAATGGCATCCAGGGGTGTATTAGAAGTGGGGTGGTCAGTAGGTCAAGTGGGCTTCTCCTTCCCCTCTACTCTGCCCTGGTGAGACCTCATCTGGAATATTGTGTCCAGTTCTGGGCCCCTCAGTTCAGGAAGGACAGGGAACTGCTGGAGAGAGTCCAGCGCAGGGCCACAAAGATGAGTAAGGGAGTGGAGCATCTCCTTTATGAGGAAAGGCTGAGGGAGCTGGGTCTCTTTAGCTTGGAGAAGAGGAGACTGAGGGGTGACCTCATTAATGTTTATAAATATATAATAAAGGGTGGGTGTCACGAGGATGGAGCCAGGCTCTTCTCGGTGACAACCAGTGATAGGATAAGGGGTAATGGGTTCAAGCTGGAACACAAGAGGTTCCACTTAAATTTGAGAAGGAACTTTTTCTCAATGAGGGTCAAGGAAACCTGGAACAGGCTGCCCCAGGAGGTTGTGGAGTCTCCTTCTCTGGAGACATTCAAAATCCGCCTGGACGCCTTCCTATGTAACCTCATCTAGGTGTTCCTGCTCTGGCAGGGGGATTGGACTAGATGATCTCTTGAGATCCCTTCCAATCCCTAACATTCTGTGATTCTGTGATTCTGTGATATCAGCAAGTTTGCTGATGACACCAAGCTGGGAGGAGTGGCTGACACACCAGAAGGCTATGCTGCCATCCAGCGAGATCTGGACAGGCTGGAGAGTTGGGCAGGGAAAAATTTAATGAAATATAACAAGGGAAAGTGCAGCGTCTTACATCTGGGCAGGAACAACCCCAGGTTCCAGTGTAGGTTGGGGAATGACCTATTAGAGAGCAGTGTAGGGGAAAGTGACCTGGGGGTTCTGGTGGACAGCAGGATGACCATGAGCCAGCACTGTGTCCTTGTGGCCAAGAAGGCCAATGGCATCCAGGGGTGTATCAGAAGGGGGGTGGTCAGTAGGTCAAGAGAGGTTCTCCTTCCCCTCTACTCTGCCTTAGTGAGACCTCCTGGCATCTCGCATCCAGTTCTGGGCCCCTCAGTTCAGGAAGGACAGGGAACTGCTGGAGAGAGTCCAGCGCAGGGCCACGAAGATGATTAAGGGAGTGGAGCATCTCCTTCATGAGGAAAGGCTGAGGGAGCTGGGGTTCTTTAGCGTGGAGGAGACTGAGGGGTGACCTCATTAATGTTTATAAATATATAAAGGGTGGGTGTCACGAGGATGGAGCATGGCTCTTCTCAGTGACAACCAACAGTAAGACAAGGGGTAATGGGTTCAAGCTGGAACACAAGAGGTTTCACTTAAATTTGAGAAGAAACTTCTTCTCAGTGAGGGTGACGGAACACTGGAACAGGCTGCCCAGGGAGGCTGTGGAGACTCCTTCTCTGGAGACATTCAAAACCCGCCTGGACGCCTTCCTGTGTAACCTCATCTAGGTGTTCCTGCTCCAGCAGGGGGATTGGACTAGATGATCTTTGGAGGTCCCTTCCAATCCCTAACATTCTGTGATTCTGTTATTCTGTGATAGTGCGAACCGGACCTTATCTTGCAAGTGTTCAGTGTAGTTTGTAGCTGCTTTTGGTAAATATGAGTAGAAGTTTACAGCTTAAGATTTTAGCAAATCCAGCTTACTAAGTAACATGAAGCAAATAATATATAAAAAATCATACAATCTTATTCTTCTAATTAAGAATCTGAAGCTTTACAGCATTTTGCTGTTTGCTTAGTATAGGATAATGACAAAAACTTTCTGAAGTGCCCAAGGAAGACAGGTCACAGCTTCAGTGAGACACAGATTAGTTCAGGAGCCAATGCTAATATTATACTATGGATACTAGTGGGGCAAGACCTTAACCATATTCAAGTGAAACCATCGCAAAAGTTGAAAAAAGCCTAAAAAACATAGAACAATTCTTTACACTATTGTGGTACATACAGCATAGGAAGAAACTAACATACAGGGTTAGGACAAACCATCAGCAGCACCACGAATGATGAACATAGTTGCAGAAAGATGAAAAAATGTTTCTCTGAAAGTAGGTGTGAAGAAATGGAGGGATAAAAGTACACAGATGCATATTATGCATATATAGACACACACACCAGAAATATCAAAGTATAATGAACTTCCTAATGAACACTGTTTGGAAAGGCAGAATTATTTGCCTATGTTTGTAGAAAAATCCTTCCATTTTGCATTTTTGTTTTGAAGAAAGCCCTATAAATAACTATGTTGCACATTCAGCACTCTGTCACAATCCTCCCCTGACACTCGTCCAAATGAAAATACACAGTCACAGTGTCCTTTGTTATTGTGCCAATAGGCATTGTGATCATCTAGCAATCAAGTCAATTTTAGCCTTATCATGAAAACGTAAGGATACATAAGTGCATTTATTTCTTTTTTTGAACACAGTGATGTAGGTGTAAAGCCATATCTTTAGAGCCAAATTTAACCCTATTTTGGGAGACACTACTGGGATTTACCCACTAAAAGTTAAAGACTGAAAATACATTTTGCATACCCATCTTCCCATATGTTTCCCTGCCTGTTTTTAAGAGACTAGCATGGTACTGCTGAACGGTTGTACTTGTTTTAATAGCTTTCTTCAGAAATATTCACTTATAGACATTATAGTTTGGAGCACTATGTTGTACATTTGGAGAAAGTAGTGCAGTCTGCAGGATGTCAAAAGGCTCTTGCACTGTGAATGCTATCTGCTCATTGCTGGGAGCTCTGGCTGATTAAAACAAGACTGTTGTACCTCGCAGGTCTAGGGTCAGTCCTAGATCAGTCAATGATCTAATGCACAAATAGAAGGATCAGCATGAGTCTTTCATTAAGAGGTTGTCTGAGATGCTAGCTGCATCCCTAGCTACCTGGCAATGTGCTGACAGCTAGAGCAATTGCCTAGGAACAGTAAGAAAAAAAAAAAAGGCTTAGGCAAAGCCCCTGAGCTTCAAGTAGACATCAGAATTTAAAGTTCCTAAAATATCATAACAAAGTTTGTGAGAAAATTTCTCAGACTAAAAATAAGAAAGCTGAGTAACTAGGAATATATGACTTTGCCTTTTACATCATTACTGAACAAGATCCTTTAGCAGTTGAGCAGGTTTCCATACAGTGTATGGTCCAGGCTAAGAAAATTAAGAATAAAAAGGGGAAATACAGGTGAACAATTCATATTTAAGTTGATCAGAAATGAAGCCAAAAACTCTCCTTAACAGAGACCTTGAAGAGAAGCCTGACCCCCCCAGAGTGTGAGAAAAAGCAAATCTAGCCACCATTTCAAATGCTAAAGGCAGTTTTCTGAAGGTTTCATAAAATAACTTTGAAACCACTGGGCATAAGTGTGTGCCATATTTGATCTAAATCTTTGGTTGTTTTAAGTTTTCTAGCCTCCAGGCAATGGCAAATATTTCTGTAAAAACTTATGCAGTGTGAAACTGAGATCGTACCTAAGAGACAGTGACTTACACGAGGGAATGGCATATTTGCCATCATTACAATGATATTTCCTGCCTATTTAAGCACACTTGTGGTGTCTAGCTAGAACAGAAAATAGACATAACAATAGAGACTTCTTGCAGAGTTGTATGTACAGTCATTCTGCCTTAATTTTCTTAAGCACACTAAGCCCTTAGCAGTCTTTGGCTTCTAGGCATGTCTTAGTACATTGACCTCTTTACATTTAAATAAGTTAGTTTGCTTAAAAGTAGAGTGCTCCTTCTATCCAAAATTCAGCTAATCCCTGCACCTGATGGCAAATGTCACAAAAAGATACAGCAAATGCAAAACCTACATGGACATGACTTCTGCTGTGATTCCAGTAGGTATTGCTACAGGTCACATTAAAGAAGACATGCTTAAAAAAATGACAGTTTTGACTGAATCTTACATATTTTGTTTTCCGCTCTGCAAAAAGCTTACCTTGAAAATCAGTATTAGTATTCATCTCTCAAGCAGACATGATTTGTACAGATGAGAAAAGTGGGGCAGAGGAGGAAAACAATATGAGGAAGAGGACTACCTGATTTGCAAGTGTACACAAATTTTTGGCCATTGCTTTTGACTGGTAGGTAGAATTTCTAGTGTGCCCAGCCAGTGATAGGAAGGAATGACACAGGATGCAGGAGAAAAAAAGCATTGCTTCCAGGCAAAACAAGCACCTGTAGCAAATTCTGTAGTGTATTTTCAGGAGCAACAATCTCCTCTTATTTAGAAGCTATTTAAATTCTATCAGAAAATCAGCCCTTTGATGAAGAGCACCTGATTCAAATTGAACTATGGCTGTAAATAGATCTTTTCTTTAAAGCACTCACAAATGCTTTGCTTCTGAAAAAAATACAGTCCATTTTCATCAAAATATTGAGAGACTTGGATCCTGCTGTAATCTTAGCACAAACTTGAATGGTCAGGTAACATCTATTTCGAAAAATGTCTTTTTTCTGCCACATTTCAGTTGAAATTAACATTTTTTCTTTCTAGTATTTTGCAGTGCTTGCATAATTGCATTGCTTTCAAAGACAGGGCTAAAGCCTGTGTGAGGTTTAAACAGAAACTGTCTAGCTGCAGAGCTGACACTAATGGTAGCCTTGGTTCAGGGGCTTTTGCTACAGCAACACTGTGTCCCCTGAGCTGACTATTTTATGGCTTGCTCTGTCATATGTACAGAAGTTGTTTAAAGTTGTCTTTGATTGCAGGCTAAGCAAAACCAAATGCATAGGAGACGAGAGCTTCCTTAAGGCTCTGGCTGGTCTACACTTTTGCTATATGCTTTGTACAGCATCACTCTGCTCCAGGTCATTTCAGAGCCTTGTAAAGGCACAGTTCCCCACTTCTCACCTCCCCTCTCCATGCTCAGCTGAAGTTTACAAAAATTAGGAGGGCTGCTGCAGTGATTGATCTGGTTCCACTTCTGTTACAATAGCAGGGAAAATGCAGCTGACTTTATTGGAAGTAGAATCACAGTTGTAATAAGCATAAAAGAAAGCAAAAGGGGTGTGGTAGGAAACCTAATCCTTTTACTAACTTTTGTAGAATTATTTCTGATGGGAAAACTGTAGGTGCCTACACCAATCAAAAATAAAAGCTTAGTTTTATTTACACCTAAGTCTGTAGGAGGAAGATGGGTGTCTGCATAAAACCACACATGGAGTTTGATGTCTTTATTTAAGTTTGGCTATAGGAATTGACTTGACTTCAGTAAAGCATTTGACACAGTCTCCCACACCATCCTCACAGCTAAACTGAGGAACTGTGGTCTGGACGATCGGGTAGTGAGGCGGAATGCGAACTGGCTGAAGGAAAGAAGTCAGAGAGTTGTGGTCAATGGGGCGGAGTCTAGTTGGAGGCCTGTATCTAATGGAGTACCTCAAGGGTCAGTTCTGGGGCCAGTATTATTCAATATACCCACTAATGACTTGGATGAGGGAATAGAGTGCACTGTCAGCAAGTTTGCTGATGACACCAAGCTGGGAGGAGTGGCTGACATGCCAGAAGGCTGTGCTGCCATCCAGCAAGACCTCGACAGGCTGGAGAGTTGGGCAGGGAAAAATTTAATGAAATATAACAAGGGAAAATGTAGAGTCTTGCATCTGGGCAGGAACAACCCCAGGTTCCAGTATAGGTTGGGGAATGACCTATTAGAGAGCGGTGTAGGGGAAAGGGACCTGGGAGTCCTGGTGGACAGCAGGATGGCCATGAGCCAGCACTGTGCCCTTGTGGCCAAGAAGGCCAATGGCATCCAGGGGTGTATCAGAAGGAGAGTGATTAGCGGTCCTTCCCCTCTACTCTGCCCTGGTGAGACCTCATCTGGAATACTGTGTCCAGTTCTGGGCCCCTCAGTTCAAGAAGGACAGGGAACTGCTGGAGAGAGTCCAGCGCAGGGCAACAAAGATGATTGAGGGGGTGGGGCATCTCCCTTATGAGGAAAGGCTGAGGGAGCTGGGTCTCTTTAGCTTGGAGAAGAGGAGACTGAGGGGTGACCTCATTAATATTTATAAATATATAAAGGGTGGGTGTCACGAGGATGGAGCATGGCTCTTCTCAGTGACAACCAACAGTAAGACAAGGGGTAATGGGTTCAAGCTGGAACACAAGAGGTTTCACTTAAATTTGAGAAGAAACTTCTTCTCAGTGAGGGTGACGGAACACTGGAACAGGCTGCCCAGGGAGGCTGTGGAGACTCCTTCTCTGGAGACATTCAAAACCCGCCTGGACGCCTTCCTGTGTAACCTCATCTAGGTGTTCCTGCTCCAGCAGGGGGATTGGACTAGATGATCTTTGGAGGTCCCTTCCAATCCCTAGCATTCTGTGATTCTGTAATTCTGTGATTCTGTGAATTCTGTCATCTTAATGATCATTTCGTAGCAAGATGAGATATTAAATCAAATGTCTTATCTAGTTTGCAGTTGTAATTATTTGCTCAGAGGGTCTGACTTTGCATGTGGTAATTGCATACCATCCTTTTACAGTGGAAACGATGTGTTTGGGAATGAATATTTGAGATCTCTGAAATGTTTGCAGAGAGAACAGAGGTAATTGTAGAATCAATATCTCCTTTAAAACTAAAGGTTTTACTGGTTAATATTTGTCCTGGGTCATTGCGGGGAGCAGTGAGAGGAGGTGGTCTGATCCAAGCGACCACGAATTGACCAATGGGAGTATTCCATCCCATTCACGACTTCCTGGATATAAAAGGTGGACCCGAAGGACTGTCTCTCTCTTCTGATGGGTCTCCTGCTGCTTTGCTTTGTCTCTGTGTCTTTCTGCTGTCCCTGCAAGCTGAGGCCTCATGACAGACTGAATCTAGCTCTGGTTGGCTGAAGGATCCTGCTGGACAAGCTGCTGGGAATTGCAAGACTGGTTCTATAATATTTGTTCTGCTTTATTTTTCTCTATGCTTATTTAGTAGCGTTAGTAAACCATTTTCAAATTTTCCAGCTTTCTTCTCTCTGTTCTTCTTTTCCTTTCCTCTCAAAATTGCCTGTCCTTAGTGAAAAATTGGGAGGAGAGGGGGGGCGGAAAATGGGAGGGGGGAAGAGGGTTGAGGAAAATACATCTGCCCTGGTTTTCGGTTGTCTCCTCGTGATCAAACCACGACAGGTATTTGGTGGAGAATGCAGACAACACTGGGGCTCAAGAAATAGTTAATATTTTGGCACTAAAAAAGGGTGGGGCTGCCCGTGCCTTGCACGTTTCTCTTTGTCTGGCGGCCATGTGTTCGTGCTCCGTGTTGCATGGCACGTCCACGACGTGGTGCTGCCTGTCTTTTCTTTGTGTGCAGCTCGGCTCGGCACAGCCACATGTTGGGGCTCAGCTTGGTGCGAAATTTGGAGATGTTTTGGCTCTTAAAACTGGTCAGACATACCTTTCAATTTTCTTGACACGGTGCCAACTCATAGAGTTATACAACTTGCGGGTCTGGGTGCTTAGGATATTATTTAGTGGTATTAAGGCAGAAGTGAATTACATTGGTTTGAAAATGCTGTGGTATAATTTGTATCAGTTATTTTCTACTTTGTGGACTGCAATACCCTATTTATGTTGGCTGTTTCTTGGGAATAGAATCTTATATTACATAACAACAAAGAACTGGACAATGCTTATGATTGTACTGGGTGGTTTGGTATTGGCTTACTTTATGATATTGCAACCGATAATGAGTTTCTATTCGTTTCTGCTTTACTTTGAGAAACCTCCAAGAGAGATAAAATCCAGCTATGTGTTTGCTAAATGGGCTAGCGAATCTTTAGAAAGGTTTATTAACCATACTTTTGCCTTCTCGTTAGAGCAGATTACCAATGTTTTTGAGTGCTTTGTATATCCATGGAGTTTTGATAGAACTATAACAGTGTTCTCCACCGTGACGAATGTGCTAGTATTAATACTAGTGTTAAGAGAAATTAGATTAAATCAGAATTTTGTGTCTCTTTTGAGCAAAGAGAGTTGCACGGTGTCTGTTGAAGCTGGAAGGGCAGCTGAAGCTGCAGCTGCAGCCACCGCCCCCCCAGTCGCAGACACCATGGCTACACAGGCTCAAGCTTCTTCCTCGACTGCGGATGATGTTGCTCAAACATGGGGCATGGTTGCTGTTGCAACAATAACAACCCCTGTGATAATGGTGAGCCCATATCAGCATCAGTTGCCAGTTGTAAGAAAGTCACTAGGAAGGCCACTTGTACTGCAGATGATGGCAACAGGCCAAACTCATCCCAAGCAGCATCATCAAGGGAGGAAGTGACCACTACTCGGTCCTTTTCTCCAGGTGAGCTGAGAGATCTGCAAAAAGACTATAGTCGTTGTGATGGCAAGAATATTGTAACCTGGATGCTCCGATGCTGGGATAATGGGGCTGAAACGATAGAACTGGAGGGTGGAGAAGCAAAACAGCTGGGATTTCTATCAAAGGATTCCACCTTTGATAGGGCAATTGCAAGTGAGCACAACTCCGTTACCCTCTGGACCCAACTCCTGACAGCTATGAAAACAAGATTTCGTCACAAGGACAATTGTCAATGCACATCAGGGAAATGGAATACTATGGAGAGAGGTATCCAGTTCCTGAGAGAATTAGCTGTGCGAGAGATCATCTATTTTGGGCCAAACAGCCAAGAGGGGATAGACCCAGATAGAATCGAGTGTACACGATCTATGTGGTGCAGATTTCTACAAAGTGCACCACCTGCATATGCTAAGTCATTAGCAGGAATGGTGTTGTCAGCTGGTGGTAGAGAAAGGGTTTCTGACATGATTGAGCAGCTCCGGGAATTTGAGGACAGCCTTGCTGGTTCTCTACGGGCTTGTGTCTTTGCTGTGGAGAAACTGTGTGAAAAATCTGATGACCGGTTTGAAAAGCTGTTGCAAGAAATCAAAGCACTCAGAGAAGACACACACACGCTTCACAAACCAATGTTGCAGCTGTTAGGAGAAGGTGTTTCCAATCTCTGGAGAGAGAACAGAGGGAGACCACCACCAGAAGTTCACTGTGGTCCTTCCTACATGAGCAGGGAGAAGATGTGAATAAGTGGCATAAAAGATCTACTTCAGAACTTCAAGAATGAGTACATGAGTTAAAAGGGAAAACTCCTAGGAAAAGGGCTGCCTCAGTTTACAGAAGGGACAGAAGAGATTCTGAAGCTCGTGATGGAACTGACTGTTGTAGAGGCTGAAACGAGCCTAACTGGAAAAAACTGGCAAAAGAATCCCATTGTGACTGGCACAGATGCTCCGCGCATCCTTGGTATAGACTACCTCAGGAGAAGGTATTTTAAGGACCCAAAAGGGTATAAGTGGGCATTTGCTATAGCATCTGTGGACCCTGAGAAAATTGAACAGCTGTCTGATTTTCCTGGTCTTTCAGATGACTCTTCTGTTGTAGGACTGCTGATGGTTGATGAATCAGCAGGTGCCAGTTGCTACCACAACGGTGCATCGTCAACAGTATTGCGCCAACCGGGACTCTTTGATTCCTATTCAGAGATTGATTTGTCAACTAGAAAGCCAGAGTGTGATCAGTAAGACTTGCTCACCTTTTAACAGCCCAATTTGGCCAGTGCGTAAGTCTAGTGATGAGTGGAGACTAACTGTAGACTATCGGGGCCTGAATGAGGTTACACCACCACTGAGTGTTGCTGTACCTGATATGCTAGAACTGCAATTTGAACTGGAGTCAAAGGCAGCTAAGTGATATGCCACCACTGACATTGCTAATGCACTTTTCTCTATCCCTTTAGCAGCAGAATGCAGGCCGCAGTTTGCTTTCACCTGGAGGGGCATGCAGTACACATGGAATCGCTTGCCCCAGGGGTGGAAACACAGTCCTACCATCCGCCATGCACTGGTTCAAACCACGCTGGAACAAGGTAAAGCTCCAGAACACTTGCAGTATATTGATGACATCATCGTATGGGGCCACACAGAGAAAGAAGTCTTTGAGAAAGGTGAGAGAATAATTCATATTCTTTTGGATGCTGGTTTTGCCATAAAACGTAGTAAGGTCAAGGGACCTGCACAAGAGATCCAGTTTTTAGGAGTAAAATGGCAAGATGGTTGGCATCAGATCTCAATGGAGGTGATCAACAAAATTTCAGCTATGTCTCCACCTGCTAATAAGAAGGAGACACAGACTTTCTTGGGTGTTGTAGGTTTTTGGAGAATGCATATTCCTGACTACAGCTAGATTGTCAGCCCTCTCTACAGGGTGACTCATAAAAAGAACCAATTTGAGTGGGGACCAGAACAACGACAGGCCTTTGAACAAATTAAGCATGAGATAACTCATGCGGTGGCCCTTGGACCAGTTCGGACTGGACTAGATGTTAAAAATGTGCTCTACACTGCGGCTGGAGATAATGGTCCTACCTGGAGACTCTGGCAGAAGGCACCAGGAGAAACCCGAGGTCAACCCTTAGGTTTTTGGAGTCGAGGATACAAAGGATCAGAGGCCAATTATACTCCAACTGAAAAGGAAATACTTGCAGTTTATGAGGGAGTCCGAGCTGTTTCAGAAGTGATAGGTACTGAAGCACAGCTCCTCCTGGCACCTCGACTACTGGTGCTGAGCTGGATGTTTAAAGGGAAGGTTCCCTCCACACATCATGCTACATGGAGTAAATGGATTGCATTGATCACGCCATGAGCTCGAATCGGGAGTCCCAATCACCCAGGGATCTTAGAAGTGATTATGGACTGGCCAGAAAGTAAAGACTTTGGGATGTCCCTAGAGGAGGAGGAAGTAACACATACTGAAGAAGCACCACTGTGTAATACCCTTTCAGAGACTGAAAAGCAGTATGCCATGTTCACAGATGGATCCTGCCATCTTGTAGGTAAACATCGAAGGTGGAAAGCTGCTCTGTGGAGTCCCATACAACGAGTCACAGAAGCCACTGAAGGACAGGGTGAATCTAGTCAATTTGCAGAAGTGAAAGCCATCCAGCTGGCCTTGGACATTGCTGAATGAGAAAAGTGGCCAACACTTTATCTTTATACTGACTCATGGGTGGTGGCAAATGCCTTGTGGGGGTGGCTACAGCAATGGAAGAAAAACAACTGTCAACGCAGAGGTAAACCCATTTGGGCCACCACACTGTGGCAAGACATTGCTGCTCAGCTAGAGTGCCTGCCTGTGAAAGTTCGTCATGTAGATGCTTATCTGCCTAAAAGTCGAGCCACGGAGGAACATAGAAACAACCAACAAGCGGATCAAGCTGCTAAGATTCAAGTAGCTGGAATGGATTTGGACTGGCAACATAAAGGTGAACTCTTCTTAGCAAAGTGGGCCCACGATGCTTCAGGGCATCAAGGTAGGGATGCAAACTATAAATGGGCTCGTGATTGAGGGGTGGACTTAACTATGGACACTATTTCACAGGTTATTCATGAATGTGAAACTTGCGCCGAAATCAAACAAGCTAAAAGGTTAAAGCCTGTATGGTATGGGGGGCAATGGTTAGAGTATAAGTATGGAGAGGCTTGGCAGATTGATTATATTAGACTTCCACAAACTTGTCAGGGTAAGCGGTATGTACTTACAATGGTAGAAGCAACTACCGGATGGTTGGAAACATATGCTGTACCCCATGCTACAGCCCGAAATATGATCTTGGGCCTCAAAAAGCAAGTCCTTTCGCGACATGGTACGCCAGAAAGAATTTAATCTGACAACGGTACTCATTTCAAAAACAGTCTTCTAGACAACTGGGCCAAAGAATATGGTATTGAATGGGTATATTGCATTGCATATCATGCACCAGCTTCTGAGAAAATTGAAAGGTACAATGGTTTGTTAAAAACTACACTAAAAGCACTGGGTGGTGGAACCTTTAAAAACTGGGGTTCACATTTAGCAAAAGCCACGTGGTTGGTCAGCTCTAGAGGATCAACTAATCGAGCCGGGCCTGCACAATCAGAACTTCTACGTACTGTAGAAGGAGATTAAGTCCTTGTAGTACACATGAAAAATATGTTAGGAAAGGCAGTTTGGGTCACTCCTACCTCAGGCAAAGGCAAGCCCATTCGTGGGATTGTTTTTTGCCCAAGGTCCTGGTAGCACCTGGTGGGTGATGTTTAAATAGGGAGAAGTTCGATGTGTACCTCAAGGGGATTTGATTTTAGGTGAAAATAGTCAAGACTGAACTGCATGGTGTTAATTTCCATACTTGCAGTGTCTAGTAAGTGTCTTTCAGATCAAGACAGTGGTGATGGAACCAAAGCTAGCTTCTTTGAGTGGCGCCTGACAACTTCTTCGAAGTTGACGTCTTTAACGCAGGAACAGTGGTCAGGAAATGTACTAGATGTGTGATAAGTGAACTTAAAAAAGCTTTTCCGAAGGATGGTCCATGGACTAAGAGAATGATGAACTACACTTGCATATATATATGTATATATTTGTTGTAATTAATTAGATTGTATTGATAGATTGTATTAGTTAGATTGTTTTGATGAGGTTTAAATATGCTGTGAATGGTATGTTATGAGGGTTGGAATGTCCTGGGTCATTGGAGGGAGCAACGAGAGGAGGTGGTCTGAGTCAGGTGACCACGAATTGACCAATGGGAGTATTCCATCCCATTCACGACTTCCTGGATATAAAAGGTGGACCCAAAGGACTCTCTCTCTCTTCTCCTGGGTCTCCTGCTGCGTTGCTTTGTCGCTGCGTCTTTCTGCTGTCCCTGCTCGCTGAGGCCTCGTGGCTGCAGAATCCTGCCAGACTAGCTGCTGGGAATTGCAAGACTGCTTCTATAATATTTGTTCTGCTTTATTTTTCTCTACGTTTATTTAGTAGCATTAGTAAAATGTTTTCAAATTTTCCAGCTTTCTTCTCTCTGTTCTTCTTTTCCTTTCCTCTCAAAATCACCTGTCCTTAGTGAAGAAGGGGGAGGAGAGGGGGGGCGGAAAATGGGAGGGGGGAAGAGGGTTAGGGAATATACATCTGCTACGGTTTTTGATTGTCTCTCCGTGATCAAACCACGACAATATTTTATACAGAGAAGTAGTTATACTGCATAACAAACCTAATGAGAAGCACATACCTCTTGTAAATTTACTGAACCAACCCAAACAACTTGTAGCATTTGAAAATAACACGAAGGATTTAGAAGAGTCTCTAAGTGTGAGAAATAGGCATATGATAGTTCAAGCCGAAAATAAAGTGAATAAATGCACTCTTATGATGCTCTTTGGGGGTCAACAGCAATTTGGAAGAGCTGAGATCTCCTTCACTATGTGGGGCAGAGCTATCTTTGCCAACAGCCTTGTATGGCTGGTGAGAAACCTGGTAGGGAGATCTTTAAACGAGGAATGAGTGGAGAGGAAGACATTCCTGAAGAAGTGAAGAAGCTATAGGTGTGGTAGGCAAGGCAAAGGCTTGGGGTGATGGGAGGAGAAAGGACATAGTAATACATAAAGAGAGCTGAAGTGCAATCTCTTTGAGCATGGACTTATAAATAAGTAAGTACTTGCAGAGCAATCTTTTGAGGAAAGCTCTCGAGTCTGTACTGGGGAATCAGCAGATCCGAGTGTCTCTCTGTGGTGGGTTGACCCTGTCTGGACACCAAGTGTTGACTAAGCCACTCTATCACTTCCCCTCCTCAGATGGACTGAGAGAGAAAAACATGACGAAAGGCTCATGGGTCAAGCTGATTGACTCGGCCTTGGCCAGAAGTGGCTTCACCTTTGAGCCAACTGCCACTGGCTTTTTCAAACAAAGGGGAAGGTTCTGGCATCTTTTCACAGAAACCATGTCTGTAGCCTCGTGCACACAAACCCAAAACACTCTCTGAAATGCTTCTAATGCATGCTGCATGGAGAACATACAGGAGGAGGAGGAGTTAGAATTCTGTGTGCAGTCACAGGGCTACGACCTCACTGGGTTTAAAGAAGTGTGGTGAGACAGCTCGTACAACTAGAGTGTTGTGATGGATGGATACAGGATCATTAGGAAGGACAGAGCAGAAAGGCAAGAAAGACAAGTTCGCCTTTGAGTTGTCCTTTATGTGAGAGGGCAGCTGGGGTGCATGGAGCTCTGCTCAGGTATGGGTAAGGAGCCAGTTAAGAGCTTGTGGGTAAAGATCAGCAGGCAGACCAACATGGTTGCTTTTGCAGTAGGTATCTGTTACAGACCTCCTGACCAGGAAGAAGTAGTAGCTGAGGTCTTCTTCAGATGACTGGACGAGGCACCATAATCCCAGGCCCTGCTCCCTATGTGGGACTTTAATCACCCTGATAACTGCTGGGAGGACAACACAGAAGGGTTCAAACAATCTTGGAGGTTTTCTAGACTGGATCGATGACAACTTCCTGACACAGGTGACTGAGAAGCCAACAAGGAAGGGTGCTCTGCTGGACAAGCAAGGAAGAACTGGTCACGGATGTGAAAGCCAGGGACAGCCTTGTCTGCAGTGACCGTAAGATGGCAGGGTTCTTGTGCTACGAGGAGAAAGCAGGGCAAAAAGCAGGACCATAGCCTGTGTTTCAGGAGAGCAGAGTTTAGCTTCTTCAGGGGTCTGCTTGCCTAGTAATGTGTTATATGTTATTATAGCATTTCAGGTTTTCTGACATAGCTGTGTAAATACTAGATTTTTTAAAAAAGTATATATCTATGGGTAGCTTGCACTCCTATAGTAGGAGAGTATTTTCTGGATTTTTGAAAGAGAGAAACAATGATTTTGTAAGCTGCTTTGTCTTCATTTATACTTTAATGTCAGTGACTGTGCTGATATGAATAAATACGAGTATGTTCAAAAGAACACAGCTATAATTCTCCACACCAGCACTCTCCATCCAGGCAGGAGACTTTGAATATCTGTGTAATGTCATTATTATTTGCTTTCAAATCCTTTCTCAAAACCCTTTTTTGGAACACTGCCTACAAAGACGTGCCATGGCTGAAGCACTCATGAGTGGTCTCTGCTGCCTATCACAGTGATCAGTTCAGGCTTATCATGTCCTCACATTCCTTTGTGTATCTGTGGTCATAGTGTACTTCTTCCTCTGGCTTGCTTTGTAGGCTCTTGTAAGCAGGCCATTGTTCACACTGGTCAGATCTTTCATTTTGTATTTCTGTTCTGTATTTGTACGGAAGATCCTTGCCTTTTGATAATTCTGTCTAAAATAATCTTGTCTAGACACAGTGAAAGTAGAGTTACTACTGCTAATGTTTTTGTTATTATTACTGTTTTTACCACCTGGGATGTGATCTGTTTGCATAAATATATTATTTGTTCTGGAACTGTCTCTCCCTAAAAACAGGTGATCTGTCAGGAACACAGCTTCAAATACTTGGCATCCCATACTCTCCTTCACTGCTCAGAAGAATTCAAAATCAAAGTACTGCCTCTTTAAATTCAATTTGTCACAACTGGGTGGGTTTTTGTGTAACACACTGCTTCAGTGCTTCATTTTTCTCTCTCACTGTTAGGTCTGATGGGCAGAAAAGCTCCAACTACACAAACTTTTCTGCCTTTTTAATTAATTTAGTACTAATCAGTTTGAAGTGACTGTTCAGGAAAAACAAGTGCAATCTGGCATCACTAGAATTAAAATCCCTGGCACTAAGCTAGGTGTTTCATTACAAAAGAATGACAATGGATTTATAGTTGCAGATGAGATTACATCAGCTTCCTGCTGTTTATTTTCTGATCTTTGCTCCATTCTTTTCCTCAAAAAAAGTATCATCTAGTCATAATATCTAATATATATGTCAGTCCCACTGTGGTTTTGTAGATCATACATTGTCTTTATACTATGCCATTAAACTAAAGAACAGCTCTTGAGCATCCCACAGAAACTCCTTTTTGGCCTTTCTCCAGATGAGAGGAAACAGCTGGCTAGGGGACTGAGGAAATATAATAAACATAAAAGAAAACTAGGTTTTAAATATTTATATGCACAATACATTAGAGAATTTAATCTTTACGGAAAAATTTAGGAGAAACTTCATAATGGGTTCCCCTCCTATTTGCTTTATTTCATTTTATATGGGTCTTGAAATGATGAAACTCTAAATCTGAATTCTGCATTTTCCTGTGATATAAAATACATTGTTGTGTCAGTAGTGACTTTTTTACTCTCTAAAAGCACATCAGTGGAAGTACACTTTATCATCAGCAGGTTTTGTTTATCATAATCCAGGGACATTTTCTGATAACAGATACCTGATCAGCTAACCAGGTATCCTGTCTTTCCTTCAGGGAAACACTCCAGTTTTCATAACAACTTTAAAAATAAGGCAATTTTTTTGTTGTTGTTTTTGATTTTTGCAATTGGAAAGATTATGGATTTCAATAAAAATGAAAAAAACCCCAAACACATATTTCAAATATAACAAACACTGTTTTAAAAATGACTCCACTTACTCAACAACTCAGTGAGCTTACATTAATGTAATAATTTCTATGTCTTACTTGTTAAATGTAACAGAGCAACTGTCTGTTTCCGCCTTGTTTCACATCTTTTCTCATTATTATAATGGATACCACTAAAAATCCAATCCTATCCTAAGATAATTTGCATCAGGCTTAATGTGATTTGGAACTTTTAAGGATTATGGATATATTTGGTTTCTCATTACTTTCTGACAATCAAAATGTGCAAAAGAAGAGGATTAGTATTACTGTATCAGTATATTCAGTTGCTTGCTTTCTAACATCCTTTTTATCTTAAGGAGATGAAGGGAAGCAGCTGACCACTTTATCAAGTAAATTAAAACCTACTCCATACTTGGATTTTCTAAGCAAATTTATGAAGAAAAAGAAGGAAATATCCTCTCTGGGCAGTCTGTCAAGTCTTCTACTAGTCTGAGCATCCAATCTCTCTTAATTTTTTTCCCCTAGTACAATCGTTGAGCTAGCAGAAGATATCCTCTGGGAAATGAAAACAATATTTTAAGACTTTCATTTGCTAGATTTATTTTTTTTTTCTGTCTTTTTTGTTTGCTTGTTTGTTTTTGTTTTTCTTCTCCAAGTGCTTCCCCTGTACTTGACACTCTTCCTCTGGACAATTACTGAGCTCTGAAATGATGCACTGGGATCACTTCAACCTAACTGTAAACAAAACAAACCCTGAATGTCAAAATGAGTGATTTCTAAGGTGCTATTTGTCATCTATGGAGATGATTTCACACCACACTTTCTCCTGGGTGAAAGACATGAACAAATTTCCATTTTTGTGTATCATGTCATTACACTAATGTGTACTGCACTGACTCAGCCTTATTCTAGTTATTAAAGTGAGACCCCTTGAGGACTTGTTTCTATTAATAACCTACTTCGCATGATTCACATAAAATAAGTGATTAAAATGACTCCAAGAGGACCATCATTCTTCAGAACAATTCTTACAGAGCAGAGGATGACAGAATTATTTTTCCCCTCTTATATGTGAAACAAATTGGATACCTTGAGGTATACTTAAACTTTAAAGGTTGATATTATGGAAGGTATTTTAATTTTGTAAAATGAATCAGTAAATGAAGAATACCTCTTTCAAAATGCTAGCAACTCTGATCAAGGACTAAGTTGTTCTAATTAGGTAATTGTTAAAGCAATGTCTTAGCTGTTCTCTTTAAATCAGTTTCATTACTCTGATCTATGATCTATAAAGTCTGTTCCAGATAGTAAAGTACAATTCATCTTAAATTAAAATGATGCTTTTCTTTGGCAAGACAATACAGTGTTATTTGTCATGCAATGAATTATATCAGTGTATTTGTTAGTATAAATTTTCTGGCAACAGTAATAAACTATTCTATCATTCATTTTATTGCTGCAGAAAACAATCTTTACTTATTCATACTGATGTAGCATCTCCATTAGTCCTTAAAGCAGACTTGGCAATACTTCAAAATGCTTGTTATTTTATTACTGCTCAATAAATATTTTACCTTCTTTTCCGTTATACGTACCATTCTCCAAAAAAGGAGTTCTTTGATTACACTCATCTGCTCTGGTGTAGAAGCAGCCTACTTCAGAATCTGTCCATCCCTAAAAGTCAGTGGCTTTCCATGGAAGCACCTCTCACATACACAATGACATTGCAGTGGCACAGATTACAATATTCCTCCCACCATACAGTCCTAGCTCTCCTACACATGATCAAAATAGCACAGATGTATATTTCTAATAAGAAGATGTTAGTCAACCTTCTATAGTTGACAAACTTCCCTAATTTTAATTTATAGAAAGGAATATGACATGCTCTGACTGAAGTTTATTCTCTGTTCGCATTAGACAAGAAAGCCTCCAGAGTATTTATTCAGCATTCAGTTTTCAAAGGTTTTGATTAGAATTAGCAACATATTTCACATTTTGAATTGGGAATATTCTATGCTGTGTACCACATCCATTCAAGCCTCAGCAATGCCCTGAAAAGGCAGATCTGCAGTGTCAACGCTGTGCTCTGAGCTGAACTTCATCTACAATCCTCCTTCAGGTAACAAAGAAAAATATACATTTTAGTCTTTGCTGACGCCATAATTAAAACTTTAGAGGTAACATACATGACCTATACATTTAGTATTGCTGTATTAAGCATATATTTTGGAAGCTGTAACTTACGAACATGAATTTAATTTTCAGTTGGTCTGAAAATTTGCAGAATAGTATTTTGGATTAACAGATCTATGTTTTTGTGTTTTGTGTTTTATGTTTGTTAGATGGACAATGAAAGATTGCTGGAGACTCTGGAAAAGGAAGACAATGTGTAGAAAATAAAATTCTCCCTACTGTAAAATTCTGTATGTAACCATAGTCTCATTCCTGTCCAGTGAGACTTTTTTGCTATGTTGATCAATAAATTGTTTTCATTCCCTCCCCTGTGTTGTATCTTTCTTCCTGGAAAATTAGTAAGAAGTAGAAGAGACGTCAGTAAAATTTAAGTTTTGTCCAGATTGCCCCACAAGCCACAATTGAAAATTGATAAAGTAATCAATATTAAGTGCAATTGTTCAGAGTTACTGGGGTGTTCTCTATTTCATTTTTTTGAAAAAGAGGTCAGTGGGGCAAAAGTCATGGTCTCAGGGCAGTAGTAGGTCCAAGGGAACACATTTAAGTGTTAAAGACCGTCCATGTTAAGTCTTCAAAACTCAACATGAGATTGCAGTGGCCAGTCTCAACCCATGTTAAGACTGTCAGTTATTTGCTCCTTTGTTTTGCCATAACTCCCTAATACAGCTAGGCTATACCCAAGCACCCTGGAGGGAATGATACAGCAAAGCAGAATAGCTGAAGAGCTATGCATTTCTGTTGGATATACTTTAACACAGGATCTCTACACACTTTTTCATAAAGAGAATTTTGTCTACTTGAATGTAAAGTGCAGCTTTGCCTGCTGTGCTTTTTTTCCGGCTTTCTTGTTTGGCTGAGTGATTGCAAAGCTGTAAAACAAGTAAGGAAGAATCTCATTCTCATTGTACATGCATCGTTGATCCTGGACAGATCCAGAATTGCAGACAGGGAGGGATAGGAGTCATCTTCAAAGTATTACCATCTGTAGTGCCAGCAACCTTCTCGTGTTCTTTCCTAATATCTGACATAACTCCTGTCACTATCATCTCTTCATAGATGTCCTGTTCCTATGTCTTTACACATGCCTTCTAAATTAGTCTTTCTTAACCACAATGTGCTTCAAGGAAGAACTGTTTCTTCGGACTTTCCTACATATATTGATTCTGCCTCCAGGACCACAATCCACTCCAGGTATATCACTTTAGAATAATTTGTTTCCCCAGAAGATGATAAACGACACATTGAGATCAATATTAATTAGCATACATTCATAAATGAATAACAATTCAACAAGCCTTCTAGTGTGAACAAAAATGGAGAATCCATTGAAGATGTCAAGAAGGGTAGAAAAGTTAGGGAAAAAATAATACTAATTTTTACTCTTTCCTCCACCCCTCTCATTATTGCCTTTTTTTTTTTTAATCTATGATCAACATTTGTGTTCCTGTTTTGCTGACTAACTAATATCCAGAAACTTAGTAAAGGGGCTGCAGGAAGGACTGGTTCTCAAATAATAAAAAAACTGTTATATAATGTCACTATTAAGATAAAATATCTCATAGAGCTGCAGCTTGGAGGGTAATTGTATGAGATTCGACAAGGCCAAGTGCCAGGTCCTGCACTTGGGTCATGTCAACCCCATGCAATGCTACAGGCTTGTGGAAGAGTGTCTGGAAAGCTGTATGGCTGAAAAGGGTCTGGGAGTGCTGGTTTACAGCTGGCTGAATACAAGCCAGCATTGTGCCCAGGTGGCAAAAAAGGCCAACAGGATCCTGGTGAGATCAAGAATAATGTGAACAGCAGGACTAGGGAAGTGATCATCCCTCTGCACTTGGCAGTAGTGAGGCTGCACCTCAAATACTGTGTTCAGTTTTGGGCCCCTCGCTACAAGAAAGACACAGGTACTGGAACAAGTTCAGAGAAGGGCAAGGAAGCTCATGAAGGATCTGGAGCACAGATCTTCTGAGGAGAAGCTGAGGGACCTGGGTTTGTTTCGCCTGGAGGAAAGGAGGCTGAGGGGAGACCTTATCCCTTTCTACGACTACCTGAAAGGAGGTTGTAGCATGGAGGGTGTTGGTCTCTTTTTCCAGGAAGTGAGCGATAGGACAAGAGGAAATTGCCTCCAGTTGCTCCAGGGAAGTTTAGACTAGATATCAGGAAAAATTTCTTCATGGAAAGAGCTGTCAGGCATTGGAATGGGGTGTTTCGGCAAGTGGTGGAGTCACCGTCCCATGAGGTGTTTAAAAGGCATATGGATGATGTTCTTAAGGACATGATTTAGAGGCAGACTTGATAGTGTTAGGTTAATGGTTGGACTCAATGATCTTGAGGATCTTCTCAAACCAAAATGATTCTATGATGCTATGATTCTATGATTCTATTCTGTAGTTTTTTTAGATTACATATTTTTCAATGTTTGAAGGGAGCTGTGTCTTTGTCCTACATAAAATACCCAGGACTTTGGGTCTGCTTCTGTGTTATGAAAATACCTAGCATATTTCGGGCTTATTGAGTAATTAAAAAATCACAAGTATGGTGCTCTTTTGGTATGTTTTTGCTGGATCACACCATAAGGCATTCAAGAGGATAGAGTTCTCCTAGTTCAGTATAAGGAAAATTTTCATTGGTTATATGAGAAAGACAGGTAACTGTTTATCACCATTAAAATAATTTGGCAGAAAATACCTACCTTAAGAGCAAAGGAAACCTAGCTACTATTACAGTCAATATAAAAGATACCTTTTTTATTGCTTGTAAAATAAAAGATTCGAAGTGGTACTGTTATTTGGGAACACCCGCCTGATTTCACAAATCTTGAGTGCACTTCCTTATGGAATGCATTAATTACCAGGGACAAGAGGAAATGTTTAGGATATGAAGCTCCAGGTATTACAGTGTCACAGCAGTAAATTAATATCATCAAGAATTCATGCTGATGTAATTACATATAACTTGCTACTTCAAGTACTGTGCAAATTACTTGTGTAGTTTATGATTAAGTTTAAAAAACAAAGATGATTCTTCTGATTGTGGGTTAAAATTTGAGAACATATGAACTTAGGAAGCAGGAAGGTCTGAAAAACAAAGCCTTGTTTCGTTGTGGTAGTATTACTACAATCAGTTTTTCAGAGAAATTGTTATCTTGCATTTGTCTTAGTAAAATAATAAAATAGATTAGGAGAAATGTATGGAAGAATGAGAGTGCCAAAAGGCTGCAGGATTCAGATAAGAAATTAATGAAATAATAACATAATTGCATATTGGTATGTAATAGTTTAACCCCATCTGGCTAGTAAGCACCACATAGCTTCTCACTCACTCCCCACCGTGGGATGGCTAAGAGAATTGGAAGAATGAAAGTGCGAAAACCCATGGGTTGAGATAAAGACAGTTTAATAGTGTGCTGGATTGGCTGAGATGGGGTTAATTTCCACACGTAGCTGGAGGGATGGCACAGCCAGGACAGCTGACCCAAAACTAGCCAAAGGGATATTCAATACCATATAACGTCATGCTCAGGGGGGCTGGCTGCAGGGAAGTCACTCTTTCTTGCTGCTGGGGAGCAAGCTGGTCCAAGACACTCTTGGTTCTCTCTGGACTGCATGGTTTAGTGCTATTGTGTTTCAGGTGCGAGCTGCTGTCTGGGACAGGGGTAGGTTTTAACACAAGCTGCAGTCAGGAATCCACAATTTCTGCTTCGGAGGAGGTAAGCTGCAGCATTGGGATTGTCACATGGAGGGAGATTGCACTGTGTATCCATTGCTTTGTATATTCTTTCATTACTGTTGCTTTAAGCAGTTTTGTTCCTTTTTTTTCTTTTTTCACTGTTCTGTTAAACTGTTAAACACATGAGTTTTGCCTTTTGTTTCCTGATCTTCCTCCCCACCCACTGGAGGAGAGGGCAGGATGAGTGAGTGGTGCATGGGTTTTTTTGCTAGCTACATGAGGGCTGGGGCCAAACTATGACAAATAGGTAAAGCAAAAGCCATTAATGTAAGCAAAGCAAACCAAGGAATTCACTCACCACTTCCCATTGGCAGGCAGGTCTTCAGCCATCTCCAGGAAAGCAGAGCTCCATCATGTGTAATGGTTACTTGGGAAGACAAACACCATCACTCTGAAAGTCCTACCACTTCCTTCTTCCTCCAAAATATATAGTGAGTATGATGTTGTATGGTATAAAATATCTCTTCTGCCAGTTTCCATCATCTGTCCTAGCTGTGTCCCCTCCCAGCCTCTTCTGCACCTGGCACAGTGTGAGAAGCTGAAAGTCCTTGACTACTTAGTAACAGCTAAAAACATCGTGTATTATCAGTGTTGTTCTCATACTAAATCCAAACCACAGCACTATAGCAGCTACGAGGAAGAAAATTAACTCTATCCCAGACAAAACCAGGACACTGAATAAATCAAACCTGAGAAATGGAATAGATTATAATTCTTACAAATTTAGCTGTATCAACAGTTACAAGAGAAAAAGGAAACAGACAAAAATGGATGCTATTCAAGTAAACAGTAAAAGCACTGCACAAATAAACATTCATATCAAAAGATCATCTGAAAATATGGTGTCTCTATTAGTCTTGGATTTTCTCTGTATTCCAAAGTACAAAGTTAGTTATAATAATAAGTAATTAATTGTTAGTTAGTAATCAAATGCAAAACTGGAGTAAATACCACAAACCTCCTAATATATTATCTTTTGTATAACTTAATATGAACAGAAAACATAATAAAATGCATATAGACTTACCTCAAGAGTAAATGTGCTGAGCTTGTTGTTTATGTCCTACAAGTCAGCTAGCTGATGCTGCAGATCATCAATCTGTATGTATCTTTTGCAAGTACTTATCTTTTCACCAGAAGAAGGGTCTGAGCAGCTGCTTCAATCTACAGTCTGTACTGAAGTCTTCTTGCCTATCAGATCTGTCTCGGTGGAAGCATCAGACCTCCCAGGGGCTTTCTCTGAATAAACACTACTTTTAACTCTGAAGCGAGTGCACACCGTTATGGCACTCTGAGGTTCTCTTGAGCGGGTAGGGTGACTATGCCCTCCATGTGCATCCTTCCATGTGAACTGCTGTGCAAACTGCCATGCCATGCCATGGCTCACGCACCGCGCACTGTTTGCCCACCCTCGTCGCAGCATTCCTGATCACTAGTGCTCCCTGGGCTGCTTTTTAAAAAAAAATCATGTAAAGCTTAGTTTCCTTTTTTTGATCTTTTGCATCCATAATGTTGGAGAACATCCACAGTTAAACTCTTCTGTTTTTATCCAATTAACCTAAAAGAGGGAGGAAGAGAGGGAAGAAGGGAGGGAGGGAGGGAGGAAGGGAGGAAGGTAGGAAGGGAGGAAGGGAGGAAGGAAGGAAGGCAGGAAGGAAAAGTAGGGAAAATTTTTCACTCTGAAATTTTCTCTGCTACCTAACTGCAACAGTAATGCCATTATATATTGTAAATTATAATAAACAAAAACAGATTGGAAAAAAATTAGTAAGAAACTTAGATACTTTACAAAAAGTGAAGTAAAAGGCCACCTTTATGAAAGTGATTGATTACATTTTGTGAGGGAATGTGCCTACTAAATTGAATCCAATGTCTTGTCTAGTCTGGGTTGCAACTTGGCAAGTTTTTGGGATGACAAAATTATTTTAAAAATCTGAGTGATTCTTAAGATTGTGAGTTTTTTCGTGTCTTTTTAAGGCTTTGTGAACTGCATATTTTAACAGCAGATACAATGCACAGGGGATATACCTCCAAACCCTCTTCCTCTTTTGGGGCGCTCAAGAAAATTTGCTTGAAATAGGTATCTAGATATCTGCACTATCAAGTAAAGCAGAGTTGGGGATTGTTCTGGCTCATCGTCACCATCTGGCTGTATCCACAGTAATTAATAATTAGCTTTGTGTCTCTCCTGAGCCTCACTTAATGGTCGTAGGGCATGGATGCAATCTTTTGTATATTTTCTTCTCTTTTTTTTAAGATCCTGAATACCTGAAATGATGGTAGTGCAGGGGTAGTGCAGTCATATCATCTTAGCATCATTTCTGGGATTCTGGAGAGGAGCAGAGACATGGTCAGTGATAGTCCTTTTTGTTGCCCACCAGGGCAATCATTTCATTGCAATAATTTCCTGCTCTGGCATGTTACATTCCTATGCATAGGGGAGCATTGTAAGAGCAAAGGTATACTGTTAAAGGACCATGGAAATTGCGAAGAACTTAACGTGGTGCAGTTTCATACTCACTACCTGTTGGGAGGATCTATTGTATTCCCCCAAGCTGTAGTTCACAGAATCACGGAAGTGCTTAAGTTGGAAGAGGACCTCTTGAGATATTGCCTAGTCTAACCACTCTGCCCAAGCAGAGTCAACAAGAGCACATTTCCCAGGACAGTGTCTAGTCATGTTTTGAATAACTCCAAGGGCTGAGACTTTAAGACCTCTCTGGGCAACTTGTTGCCAGTGTTTGACCACCTTAAAAATTAAAAAAAGACAATTAAAAAAGCAAAGCAAACCAACCAACCAAACAAAAACCCCCAAACAAACAAACAAAACGACAACAACAACAAAAAAACCCCAAATCAAACCAAACCAACCAACCAAAACAAAACAGAAGAGTGTTTTCTTGTGTTAAGATGGAATTTCTTGGTGTTTTTATTTGTACTGGTTGTCTCTTGTCTTTTGTGAGAAGAGTCTGACTGCATCTTCTTTACACTCTCCCTTCAGGTGTTAATGAGATGCCCTGCTATGCCTTCTTTTTTCTGGGCCAAAAGTCCCATCTCTCTCAGCCTTTCCTTATGAGACATCTCCTATCTATTAATTGACTTCATGGCCCTTTGCTAGAATTGCTTTCTTGTTCTGGTGAGCTCAGAACCTGATGCAGCAGTCCAGAGGTGTTGTGCATCCTCTGCTGAGTAGAAAGGGAGGATAGCCTCTCTCAGACTGGTGGTGTTGCTGTTTCTGATGTAGCACAGCATGCTTCTGGCTGCCTTTGCCATGAGAACACTTCGCTGGCTCGTAATTAACTCTTTGCCCACCAGGACTCCCAGGGCTTTCTTTGTAACCCTGCAAAGAACAGGTCAACCCCCAGTGTGTGCTGGTGTATGGGGATGTTTCTCCCCAGGTTTGGTACTTCCTCTTGTTGAAACTCATGAGCTTCCTGTCAGCCCATTTCTCCAGCCTTTCATGGTCCCTCTGAATCATAGCACAAACATCTTGTGTACTAGCCGCTCCTCCCAGTTTTTTGTTGTTTGTCTCACAAAAATGCTAGCTGGCATGAATCAAAACTATGTCAGGGAATAAGGTAACAGTCAAGCAATATGCATGATCAGATGCTTACAGCTTGAATTTACTCTCCAGCCATCCCTACCTAATGTGTCAATATGGGTGTCACCTAAGCCAGAAAGGCACTGATTTATTTTTCCCTGATAACAGTCACAGTATATAGTCTAGATGCTATTCTAGTATCCTATAATAAGAATTTATAAAAGCTGAAATACATATACCTAGAGTATAAATGTTTTTCTTTCACTAGTCAAGACAACACTGAAGGTTTTCTCTCCCCAGCCCCTCTGGACACCTAATTCTATTTTCTATTGTTTGTTACATAAACACTAGAGTACTGTTTAAGCTGTGTGTCAAAAAGTCAGCCTCCGCCATGACTGACACCAGAAATCCCAATCAAACACCAGTGATTTTAGTAAAACCAACTGTGAAATAGCACTGATTCATAACAGTAGTTCAGCTAACGAGGGTGTTGAAGAATGAATGCTTAGAAATGCAAACATGACAATAAAAGATTGATCAGAAGCAAATTCAAAATCAACCTAAAGGTAATGGTGGCAGCATTAGGTGAATGATCTATTTCTTTTCAGGTTAAACTTACTAACTTAAATAACTGATGTACATACTTGCTTATTTGACATCCGGGTAGATGTTTTTCCAAATTAATAAGATTATTTTATGTCAAATTATCAAAATTGTTCCTAGAATTATTTGCATCAGTAAAAGGAATATCTTATAATGGCCATACTAAACCACACTCTACACATTTTATATCAAAATCAATATCTAGCACTGCAATATTTTGGCTTGATGAAGGTCTGTGATACACACAAAACTTCAAGGAGCTTGCAAAATCTTATTTCCTCTGACTGCTGAGTACTTTTGTACTTCTATATGCATAATGAAGATGAACATAAAATTCAATCCCCCCAAAAAAATTAAGCAGTAGACACAAAATTAAATACTAAAAGGTAAGCCCTCATTTGGCTGAGATTAGTAATAGACCATAAGCATTCCAATAAGTCATGAAATGAGCCTGTGTGATGTTTTAAGTGCATAAGTTGGATATCTCCACTTGTGTGAGTTCAAAAGCCAGGAAGGCACTGATTTATTTTTCGCTGTTAAGAAATAGTCACAGTATATAGTCTAGCTGATTTTCCATTGTACAGATAAATAGGAAAAAATATCTAATATGACAGGTTAAGGGAAGATGGAAGATTACACTGAAGTGCAAGACTGGAGAGCACATGACAGATGACTAGTCTGAGCCTTTGAAGCAAGTGATATGAAATGGTCTGCAAAGGATAGTGTCACCCTGTCATGGAAGAAAGTCTGATTCTGATTCATAAAACCTGTATCAGTTTTATGCTACAGGTGCTTGATTAATTTCAATTTGTTTCTAATAAAGGGTAGAAGATCAGAATCAGAACGAAGTAATAAAACCACAGATCCTCCATTGTCCTATACTTTGCTCAGGCACTGATAATGCACACATGCCATGAAGCTGTGCCACTCAGATGTGCTGAAAGCAGTTATTTATGCTACATGTTTGTGGAAATCTGATTCATATTCTGAGTGAGATTCTGATACAGTAAAGCCTTGCTTTGTGGTTAATATTGAACCAGTGTTTTTAAGCACTCACATACATAAAATTTTACAGAACAAATTCACAAATGCATCTGATAAAAATCAATGCTTTGTTGAAGTATGTTAAAATCTGAAGGTTCTTGTAACAGTTGAAACATTGAACTTTCACCAGCAGAACATAGCATGAAGCCTAACATTTTTATGACACTGAGGTAGCAGAATATGAGTAGATTGCACAGTTTTTAAAGGAAGATTCATATGAGAGTTTTCAGCATAACTTAGTACTGGCAGCGCAAGGTAAGCTACAGGGAACGTTAACGGTAGAAAGTGCTTTGGATAAAGCTGTTAACTGCAGGGTTATAGAGTATCAAAGAAGGCATTGAAAATGTCCCCAACCCAAAGGGTCAACTCAAAGGAAGTTGAATTCTTCAATGTGATTAAGGTGGCCGCTCAGAATGTGTAGGATTTTATAAATATAGAGAAAGGTACAAAACCTAGCTCATGCACATTAGCTGGACAAACAAACATATCGAAAAGGAATGAGCACTAACAACAAAATGGAGATGAAAAGCTTGTTGAGAAAAGCAAAAGAAAAATATTTTAAATCATCTTCAAAATGCGTTTTTACTTCTTTTTAAGGAAAGTACATATTCTCCGACAAAAGCAATATAAAGCACATTGTGTTGTTTTGGTTGACTTGAAGGGGCATGCTGTAGAAAGGACTACTTATGAAAATGCAGCAGCCATTCTGAGTGTTGCTTAGTGACAAGCACTCAGTATGCTCTGCCTCTGACATGCTGTTCTTCCATCTCTCTCAGACAAAAGTTGGAAATGCATAAATATTTCTGAACAACTTGTATATCCATTTTTCCCCTTTTTTTCCACTTTTGATTTGTCTACAGCTGTATCGTAAAATTCTGGAAAATGTCACTGAACATTTTTTTAATAGCTTCCTAAATAATAATCCAAGATCTTTCACAGAGTTGCATCAAAATTTTTCAGTATTTTTAAACATTTGTGATTCTCAAGAGCTAATTTATGTGCTGTGATTTTGCTCCAGCAAATACGTTTAAAATACTTCAGTACATGAAGATTTCCACTCTGGCCACAGGGTTTGCATTTGGAGTTATGATTGCCTCTAACAATTACACTGAATATTAAGGTAATGAGAAGTAAATAAACAAACTACTTTTTTTTTCTCAACAGACAAACAGCACATGTGGGTTTGTATTTGTTATTCAATTAGCAGCTTTAAATAATCATAGCAATAGTGTTGTTACAGTGATGATGTAAAGATTGTTGCATATGCACAGAGTGGAGACTATGTATCTTTTTATTAAACAAACAAATTATGTATAGAAACACAGGTGAGCTTTCAGGTGAATTCCAAGCCTTTCAGGTCATCATTCTGGTTATTTTTCCAGAAAACACTGGTGCTGTTGTGGCCATTCTGATAGTGGCAATTCTTTCGAATCTTCACAATTATTCACAGAGATATTTTCATTTGTTCACATCCAGTAAACACATAGTAGATTTCAGTTACTCCACTTGTCTGAACAACAAGCTGGGAAACATTTAGTCAGACCATTTAAAATTTTTTTATTCTGATGACAGACTCTTCAGAAGTCTTGTGTTTCTGCCACACGGTAGGAAATGGAACTATAGTGTTTGAATTATTTTAATAGGTTGCTGTAGGACAATCAACAACAGAATTGTTTTTCCATTCCAGTGTGAAGTTACAGTCTACCTGACATGCCATATTCAGCAAGAATAAGAATGTGTAATTGCAATTGCTATTTCTCCCTAAGAACAATATTTTTATGTGCAGAAGTTGGGGCTGTACTATACTATGTCTTTCTGTTATGAAAACGTATGATCACATATACTCTGTTCCTACTTAAAAATGTGCATTGAATGCTTTCATGATGAGAGGTAGATAGTCCTTCTTAGGGTGACACCAGCATGTACAGTTAAGGGTGATAAGAAAAGAACAAGCATCTTGAAATCTCTTCAAGCATGGTATGGGAGGTTAGCACCATGCTACCCTGCAATAGGGTAACATTAGTTATTTGGCTGTACTCATTTTTCAGCTGGAGCACATATTTTGTTTCATAGTTTAGAAGTCATCAGAACTATTGAAAGAAGCAGGCCTTACAGTCTTTTTATGTTCAGTAATTACAGTTGTTTAGACCCCACTGTGCCTCTGTGGCCTTGCAATACTAAGTTTTTGAATACAGAGCAAGAACAAAAAGCCTCATCCTTTTATACTTAGTGAGTTAACTTTTCTGCTTTCCCTGCTGTGTCTGGTCAAACACGATTCAAAGATGCAGAGGTGAAACAGCCAAATGAGAATGGAGAACATCAGTCTAGGTCAAAATACTACCCTGTGCAATTCAGTTTCAAAGGACTTCTATAAGCAGCCATTAAAATTCTAATATCCGAGTCTTAGACAAAATTTAAATAGAGGAGCAAATGACCAAACATTAATCAGGTCTCTTGAAAAAGATTAAAGGAATGGAAAGTGATGATAACTCATTCTTGGTATAGTTTTCACATAATAATCTCATAGCCTTCCTGGGTTACTGAGCTGTATGTTATCCTAAAGCGCACGGGTAGGGACTGAACCTTTTCTCTCCCTGCTAATAGCTCTTCTTCAAGTTTTAATAGTGTTAACTATTTCTTTGTTTTCACAGTTTGTGCCTTGTTGTCTTAAGGCTTCTAATATGAATTGACAAAAAAAATTCTGATAATCTCTGAGATCCTTTAAACTAAACCTTAATTTTTCATAGGTCTTGTAACAGATTTGATTTATTGTTGTGTCAGCTTACACTACGCAAGCCTCTTATTATGATCACTCTTTAACAGTTTGTAGAGAAAAATCTTTTGAGAAAATATAAACACACTACAGCACACATACAATTACTTATGTTTATTTGTCTTAAGGGGGCAGCAGCAGCACACTGGGCACCTCCAGAGCTACATTTGTCTGTTCTGTCTGTGGACAAGATTACATGCAACTCTTTATTCAATAGTGGAGCTGAATGGGATCTCGATGATGTTTGTTGTATCAGGTCTTTATGAAAACCAAGTCCAGTTTTTCAGCCTTATAGTGTTCATACTTTGACATTTGTTAGAGACATAAACCATTTAATATCACGTTGAATTTCTTGGTATGTGTCACTGTAGTTTAGCTGGAGAATTACAAGGCTGTCACTGTGAGCAGCAGCCATGTATACACGTTTTCACAAGCGTAATTCATCTCGAATTGCCTTCTGTAGTGATTAGTAAGGTCTATGTGACATAATATGGAAATAGTAGAGTGCAAATCTACTATGGTATGACTCTTCAAAACCCACAAGATTTCTGTACTTTGGCATGTTGAATTCTAGGTGACTTAAACAAAACACAGTTGCTCGAATATGCTCTGAATCACTCTCCTGTTCTCTTTAAGTATGATACCTACTGGCCCTTTGCCTGCTTTCCCAAGCCAATATCTGAATAAGCTAATAGTTGTCCCTCAGGTTCCCTTTATTACTGCATCTTCTTGACTCCATATCCCATCTACTGTATCAAGTCACAAGTATGTATTTCCACCCAGGTAAAAGGCTACAAAAAAAAAAAAAAAAAAATTCCAGATCAAAAGCCTGGAATGAGTCTATATGACGAGAATTGCCATTTTACCAAATGTATTCCCAAAGCAAATGTATTTTTTTTCCATAAATGGCTTTATCTGCAAAATCTTCAGATTCCTTTAAGTGTTAACTGTTTCTTTGCAAACTTTTGCAGGACCGAAAATGCCTAGGAATATATCTAGATAACACCCAAATGAGGATGTCTCTGCATGTGATGCTTAGAAAAGAAATAGCTGATAGTATAGCCAGGGTTTTTTTTCTTCAGAAAATTTAGCTCTGTTCATCAACTATGCATTGTATGCAAATACTGAAGCTGGGGTAGTAACTATATTGTCTAAAATTTATTGGCTAATCACTCAATGATAATGTAATGTCATGATCAATGGCAGTCACATTAGAATGGCCAAGTTAGTAAAAAAAAGCTGTTGAAAGGCATTTTCTTTTGTAAAGAGGCAATTATCAAATTACTGGGATAATAAGATGAGTGTAACACTTTTCATTATGTCTATCGCTGACCCAGAAGGGTGCAATTTTACTGATTATAAAGTTGTTCTTTTTAATGTGTGTAGCCATTGCATGCAATTACATACTTCATACTGTTATCACCTTCATGTATGAAAGCATATTTCATACAGTTATCATGACCTGAATAATTTTGATTTTTACAACAATCAGAGCTGTAAGGCAAAGGCGAACAAATTGTATATGATGCAAGTACTTTGCATATCTTCTCTGTCAAGTGATACACACATTCATTCTTTAGAAATGGTAACTGTACCTGCAGGCTCACAGACCTAAGCAAAAAAGAAAAAAAGAATAAAAGCTACATTACTTTCCCCCAGAGAATAAAAACATTAATCCCTTGCAATGAAAAGCTGCAATGGTGCGAAACAAAGAAATCAATGGTAGGAAAAAGATTTTCCCATATTAGATATCCTAGATCCCACCTTTGTTGTGTGAACCTACTGTACTTCAACAACACAATAGACGGTTCTCTTTAAATTTAAATAAATGGTGAGAAATAGGTGTTCCTGAGAGGTATAGTGTTAGGCATTGTTAATACTTGGTGTCTGAAACAAGTTTTCAGAGTGTTCTTATCTCACAGACCTGAGCTCTAAGCTATATAAATATTGTCAAATCAAGTTCTCTGCCCAAAAATTGGCAGTAGGTACATAACATCCATTGTTACAAGAAGCTCTGTGAAGAGAATGCAAAGTAAGAAAGATACAAAGGTCACAAAAATGTAAAACAAGAAATCTCACTGAAGATATTTTACCATTTTAATGGTAATAGGGGAAAGTTTCAAAATTGTTCTTCTTTACACACACATACATTTTTCTGCACATACTCCCTATATACATATAAGAAAGGTGAGAACAAATGAAACTCTTTAAAGTTTGATCAGAATCATAGAATCATGGAATCATAGAATCATTTAGGTTAGAAAAGCCCTTTAAGGTCGTTGAGTCCAATGATAAACCTAACACTACCAAGTCCATCATTAAACCTTGTCCCTAAATGTCACATCTATGTGTCCTTTAAGAACCTGCAGGGACGGTGACTCAACCACTTCCCTGGGCAGCCAGTTACAGTGCTTCACAACCCTTTCCATGAAGAAACTTTTCCTAATGTCAAATCTAAATCTCCTATAGTGCAACTTGAAGCCATCTCCTCTTATCTATCACTTGTTACTTGGGAAAAGAGACCAACACCCACCTCATTACAGCCTGCTTTCAGTTAACGGTGGAAAGAGACAAGGACTCATCAGAGCCTCCTTTTTCCCAGGCTAAACAATCCCAATTCCCTCAGCTGCTCGTTATAAGACTTGTGCTCCAGACCCTTCACCAGATTTATTGCTCTTCTTTAAGCTCACTCTAGCACCTCAATGTCTTCTTTCTTGTAGTGTGGGGCTCAAAACTGAACAGTGTTTGAGGTACGGCCTCACCAGTGCTGAGTACAGTGGAACAATCACTTCCCTAGTCCTGCTGGTCACATGATTCCTGATACAAGCCAGGATGCCATTGGCCTTCCTAGCCACCTAGGCAAAACACTGGCTCATATTCAGCTGGCTGTCGACTCACACCCCTAGGTCCTTTTCTGCCAGGCAGCTTTCCAGCCAGTCTTCCCTGAGCCCGTAGCGCTACCTGGGGTTGTTGTGACTCAAGTGCAGGACCCAACATTTGGCCTTGTTGAACTTCATACAATTGGCCTCAGTCTATTTATCCAGCCAGTCCAGATCCCTCTGTATGGCCTTCCTACCCTCCAGCAGATCAACACTCCCACCCAACTTGGTGTCATCTGCAAACTTACTGAGGGTTCACTCAATCCCCTGGTCCAGGTCATTGCTAAAGATATCAAAGAAAACTGGCCCCAATACTGAGCCCTGGGGAACACCACTCATGCCCAGCTGCCAACTGGATTTAAGTCCATTCACCACAACTCTCTGAACCTGGCTGTTCAGCCAGTTTTTTACCGAGCAAATAATAGACCCATCCAAGCCATTAGCAGCCAAGGAGAATTTTGAATTACAAGCAAGATCACAGTATGCTGCACTCTCTGGGCTAGATGAGACAATAAATGACAGTATAACAACACCCTCTTTCCTATCTTTGTTTCTTTGCTCCCTTATTTTGCATTGTGCCTACAACTACCTGAGTATCCTTCCATACACCTTAATATGCCTCATATTATCACCTCATATAGCTGTTCTCTTTGCCATAATAATAAATTGGGCAGAAAATGCTAAATGGCATCTGATTATGACTATCATTCCAATGACACTATAATTCCAAGGCCTGTGATTTTCAAGGATTAACTTCCTTATTGGAAGTGAATCTAGGATTGACTGTTTGGGTTTCTTCTTTTGTATTTTCTCATCATAAAGGATCAAGGTTCCTTTACAGTTAAATTTAATTCTGATATACCAGGGTTTATGGTGTGAATATATTTCCACCCTTCTCTTTGCAAACAATTTCATGTTCTTAAGTTTATCCTTGCTTGATACCTTAGCTACTCTGTAGTGAGACAGACAATGTGCAGAGTACCATAGCCAACACCAAGTAGTGGGACCTGCAGTACTGCCCTGCTGTGCAATGTGTGGTACCACAGGAGAAAAGCAACGAGTGCTGCAGGAGAGCTACTGGGCTTCCTCCACTCCTGGAGGCTCAATGCAGCACGTGAAGTCACTGTGCTTCTTACTCTGGGGTTTTCCGCCTGTGTAATGGAAACCCCTCACCCTGACATATAGATACAGCTACAGGTGGGATTTATTAAGATGTTATTGGTGCCACAGGGTTGCTTTTCACAATAGCAGTATTAGTTAGTGAGCACGTGTTGTATGCACATACAGTAATTCCTATGCACCCAGGCATAGAGACATACATTCAGGTGACACAAAACCATGACAGAAGTGTTTCACCATTAGTCCTAGTTTATGAGAGATTGTAAGGTTGTTACTTACCAGACTAGTGTATAAATGTTATGTACTTTATACCATATGCACATTCCAATGCACAGATAAACACAGTATGTGCATAAACAACGACATGCATACACAACTGTCAGGCCACCAGTTCTTGATTTGGCGTATTACTCTGCTCTTCATTCATGACAGAGCATCGATGTCTGCAATTTTCCTTCAATGAAATCAAATTAGATTGTATCAGGAGAAAGGGTTCAAAAGGCAATATCTACATTGCATATGGATTTCATGGCAGCCCTTGCTGATTTGAAGTTTTGAAGGTTGATGGATTTCTGAAATCCTTTGCTCAGCACACAGTATTCACAGTGATAACACTTTGGCTAATGTGCAATAAACTATCCTGTGCATAGGAGCATGTAATAAAAAGGGATTTTTGTCAGGCTTTCTTACAATATTTTCTATTTGTGTTAACTGTGATTCTGTGATTCTGTGATTTTACTTTTAAAAATAAATGATTAAAAAATAATTAGAAAATTTACATATTAGTTCCCTCCATCCTTATGTTGGTAAAGAAGCATAGTGACATGATGATCTAGTAGGTGCAGATTACAAAGACAAAAAAGTATGAGACCTTTGAAGGGACTAAGTCAATTTAAGGTGCAATAAGTGACTGTGTATTGAGAGGGGGGGAAAAGGCGGGGGAGTTCACCTTACACATAAGGGGAAGAAGGTCTTTGCACACAAGCTAGCAGGGCTCATTGACAGGGCTTTAAACTCGACATGATGGGGGAGGGAAATGTAATGGAGCTCACCTGTGACATGCTGTGGGATGAGACAGCAAGCACAGAGGGGTAAGGTGAAGCAGGTTCTAAACTGATGAGCTTGGGGGCTGGGGTCTGATATGGTGAAGCTCACACAATCACTTCCAACTGGGAAACATGCCAGACCAATCAGAGAAGCGACAGATATTTTTTAGCCGCCTCTCAAGATGAAAACCAAAGGGCCAGCCACCTCAATGGTACACACAGCTGCAGTAGATATTTCTGCACCCCTCATGAAAAACCTGCAAGCTTGAGTACTTCCCTGAAGTGTCTACACACCAACTTGCATAGCATGGGGAATAACCAGGAAGAATTAGAGATCTATGCATGTTCACAGGGCCACAATCTCATTGCTACGGAGATGTGGTGGGACAGCTCACATGACTGGAATGTTGTCATGGAGGGCTATGTGCTTTTCAGGAAAGACAAGCCAGCAAGGCGAGGTGGAGGAGTTGCACTTTATGTGAGAGAGCAACTCCGATGTCTTGAACTCTGACTGAGCAGGATGACGAATGAGTTGAATCTCTATGGGTAAAAATTAAGGGACAAGCTAATAAGGAGGACATGGTTGTGGGTGTTTACTACAGGCCACCTGATCAGGAGGAGGAAGATGATGATGCTTTCTACAGACAGCTGGAAGTAGCCTCACGATCACATGCCCTAGTCCTCATGGGAGACTTCAATAACCCTGACATCTGCTGAGTGGGCAACACAGCTAAGTATGCACACTCCAGGTTTCTACAGATCATTGAAAACAACGTTTTGACACAGATGGTGGAGGAGCCAATGAGAAGAGGTGTGCTGCTAGACCTTGTCCTAACAAACAAAGAAGAACTGGTTGGAGATGTCACACTCGAGGGCAGCCTCAGCTGCAGTGACCATGAGATTGTAGAGTTCAGGATCCTGCATGGAGGAAGCAGGACAATAAGTAGGATTAAAACCACGGACTTCAGCAGGGTCAGCTTTGGCCTCTTCAAGGTCCTGCTTGGAAGAATCCTATGGGATAGGGCTCTAGAAGGTAGGGGGGTGCAAGACAGCTGGCTAATATTCAAACATCACTTCCTCCAAGGCCGATACATCCCGACGAGGAAGGAATCAAGTAAAGTTAGTAAGAGGCCAGCATGGATGAGTAAGGAACTCCAGTCAAAACTCAGGTGGAAAAACGATGTTTATGTAATGTGGAAAAAGGGACAGACCACCTGGGAGGAATATAAGGTGGCTGTTAGAATATGTAGGGATGTGATGAGGAAGGCCAAGCTCCACTTGGAAGCACATCTGGCCAAGGGTGTCAAAGACAACAAGATGGGCTTCTTCAAGTACATCAGCACAAAAGAAAGGTTAGGGAAAATATAGGTTCACTGCTGAATGAGGAGGGTGCCCTGGTGATGGATGATACAGAGAAGGTAGAGCTACTGAATGCCTTCTTCACTTCTGTCTTTACTGCTAAAACTGGCCCTCAGGTATTTCAGACCCTAGAGGTAGGAGAGAAAGTTGAGCAAAGGGAAGACTTACCCTTGAATGAGGAAGAAAGGTTGGAGATCATCTACACAAACTGGACATCCACAAATACATGGGCCCCGCTGGGATACACTCACAAGTGCTGAGAGAGTTGGTAGATGCTTTTGCAAAGCCACTCTCCATCATCTTTGAAAGGTCTTGGAGAACAGGAGAGATGGCGGAAGACTGGAAGAAAGCCAACGTCACTCCAGTCTTCAAAAAGGGCAAGAAGGATGACTCAGGAAACTACAGGCCAGTCAGTCTCAACTCCATCCGTGGAAAGGTGATGGAACAGTTCATTCTGGATGTCATCTCCAAGCTTGTGGAGCAAAAGGTTATCAGGAGTAGTCAGCATGGATTCACCAAAAGGAAATCATGTTTGACCAACCTGATAGCTTTCTATGATGGTATGACAGGCTGTGTAGATGAAGGAAGAGCAGTGGACATTGTCTACCCTGACTTCAGCAAGACTTTTGACACTGTGTCTCACAACCTCCTCATAGGCAAGCTCAAGAAGTGTGGGCTGGATGAATGCATGGTGAGATGGATCGTGGCTGGATGGCAGAGCTCAGAGCGTTGTGATCAATGGTGCAAAGTCTGGTTGGAGGCCTGTAGTTAGTGGGGTTCCGCAGGGGTCAGTGTTAGGTCCAGTCCTGTTCAACCTGTTCATCAATGACCTGGATAAGGAGACTAAGCACAACCTCAGCAAGTTTGCTGATGATACCAAACTGGGTGGAAAGGCTGAAACACCAGAAGGCTGCCATTCAGTGAGACCTGGACTAGCTGGAGGACTGGGCAGAGAAGACCCTCATGAAGTTTAATGAGGGCAAGTGTAGGATCCTGCACCTAGGGAAAAATAACTGCACACACCAGTACAAGTTAGGGGCAGACCTGCTAGAAAGCAGCACTGCAGAGAAGGACTTCGGAGTTCTTGTCAACAACAGGTTGACCATCGGTCAACAGTATGCCCTTGTGGCCAAGAAGGCCAGTGATGCATTAAGAAAAGTGTGACCAGCAGGTCAAGGGAGGTTATCCTCTCCCCCTACTCTGCCCTGGTGAGGCCATATCTGGAGTACTGCATCCAGTTCTGGGCTCCTCAGTTTAAGAAGGATAAGGAATTACTGGAGCGAGTCCAGTGGTGGGCGATGAAGATGATTAGGGGCCTAGAGCACCTTTGTTATGAGGACAGACTGAGAACGCTGGATCTCTTCAGCCTGGAGAAGAGAAGGCTGAGAAGGGATCTCATCAATGTTTATAAATGTCTCAAGGGTGGATGTCAAGATGATGGGACCAGATTCCTTTCAGTTGTGCCCAATGATAGGATGAAGGGCAATACCTACAGGCTGAAGCGTAGAAGGTTCCATCTGAATATGAGGAGAAACATTTTTACTTTGAGGGTGACAGAGCACTGGAACAGGCTGCTCAGAGAGGTTGTGGAGTCTCATTCTCTGGAGACATTCAAAACCTGCCTGGACACATTCCTGTGCTATCTCGTCTAGGTGTACCTGCTTTAGCAGTTGGGTTGGACTAGATGATCTCCAGAGGTCACTTCCAACCCCAACCATTCCGTGATTCTGTGGTTCTATGAAAAGAAGAAGGTGAAGCAGAAGTCCTTCTTGGTTTTACCAAGTAACATCCAGATTATGAGATT
Organism: Caloenas nicobarica; assembly: GCF_036013445.1. Lineage (NCBI taxonomy): Eukaryota > Metazoa > Chordata > Aves > Columbiformes > Columbidae > Caloenas > Caloenas nicobarica. The sequence goes on along the minus strand of NC_088284.1, from coordinate 40,715,388 downwards.
ATGCATTTACAGTGAATACAGAAGAATTTTTTTGGTTTTAAATCCATGTAAGAAAAGAGTGTAAAGCTTAAACTCTCCTTTTAGTTCTTGTGCCTGAAGGTGCTGAAGACAGGATAGCCTCTGCTACATCCATCTAACCTTTTTATAGCCTTTATATCTTACAAATTTAGCTCTGCATTCTTAGATTTGGGGCATGAACCGCCAAAACCAATACATGAAAAGGTGCTTATTTTAGGATAAACATGTCATCATTTAATGTGAAAATTATTTGCTGTATTTGGTAATGAGATAACAAATCTGTAAAGGTATGTTCCCCTTAATGGCAAATCTGATTATTTTCAGTCTGCTTCAGATACTGACAGTGATCAGAGCATAATCTTCAAGCTTTTTTTGTCTTCCCAGCTCAGGTTATCTCAGTGCCCTGTTTGATATGCCACTATCCACTCTGCAAACAGTGGCAGTCAGAGGAAAACAATGTCTTAGAGCTGGCCTTAGGCACTAGAAAGCAGACAGCTGCTCAAGTCAAAAGGCTGCTGGGGGCAGCAAAAAGCCCATGGAAACATTGAGCAATATTTAATGTAAAAATACTGACCTTGAGTACCCCATCCACTAGTGCTAGTGAGAAAGGAGTCAGAATGCATTGGGGACTGAGATGAGAGTTATGAAATAGACAGTTGTTTTAACTAACCACAGTGTTCTGTAAACATCTTTGTCACAAAAAATGGTATGCTGTTGTTCTAAGGATTTCGTCCTCATCGTCAGGTGAGGATTTGATTGTGCCTATCCTACTGAGAAGCTCTGAGACAGGTTTCAAGCTTAGGAACCTACATACGATATTTTAAAGCCCTCTGAAATTAATCTTCAGAATTTGCATCTGCAGCAGTAACATAAGATTGGTTTGTTTAAGTTTTGAGGGGGTTTTGGTCTTCTTTTTTTTTTTTCTCTCTTTTTTTTTTTTCCCTAAATGCAGGTAGATTGCTTGTTGCTTTTCTTTCATAATGTGGATAATACTACTCTGAAAACAATTCCCTAAACTGAAAGCTACCTCTGTATTTCCAAATATGGTAAATCTAATAGCAGCAACGTTTAGGCTGCAAGAGAGTACAAAACTGTTTGGAATCACTTCTAAAAACTGGGCCCAAACACTAGAGGCACATATGAAATTTCAGGATGAGAGGATGGGGCTGTGCAAAGAATGTACTCCCTCAAATTTAAAAAAAAAAAAAAAAAAGCCCTGCATACAGTTAATGGAAAAAAAGAAAGCATATGAAATTGTCCAGGATGAATGCCAAGGCACCTGAGATCTGCACAGAGGAAGGATGACTCAACAGTAAAATAAATACATCTCTCTTTTACATTAGTAGTTTTGACAGTCTATGTTACAGGCTATGTCAAAGACAGTCTGTGGGGGAACTGTCAGCTCCAAAAAGGTCACAAAGTTAAACTACCCACCATGATGATGCAGCACAGTGGCATTTATCAAAGCACACAAGATTCTCCTACAGCAAAGAAAGGCTTCCTGGACTTCAGAAGAAGTCTGGCATCCTTTTGTTTCCTGCAGGTTCCTGGGTTTTCATGACAAGAAGGGCATCTGCAGAAGCTGGTTAGAGAAGTTGGCAAACCATGAGAAGTGCCAAGGAGAGTGATTTATCTCCTTCTAACCCATTTGTAGGTGATCTGTGCACAAATGTTTATAGTAAGCAGGTAATGAGTTAATGAAGGGAAAAAGGGTAATGAAATTCTTAATAAAAAGAGTCTTTTTAAGAGCTTGTGTGAAAAAAATGGAAAGAGGGAAAGGGAAAGGGAAACAGGAGGGAGGGGAGGAGAGGAGAGGGGAGGAGAGGAGAGGGGAGGAGAAAGGGAAGGGAAGGTGCGGGAAGGCAAGGCAAGGCAAGGAAAGGAAAGGAAACGTCTTAGAGTGTCAAAAGGTTGGCAATTGTTGTTTCACTAATGATTTTTGGTGTATTAGGATGCTATTTCTTGAAAATAAATAGTTATTCCTCTGTTCATCTTTTTCCATGACAGAAGAAGGGTACTGAAAAGTAAATGCAAAGCTCCAGAAATAGAGTGATAAAAATAATTTGAATTGGACAGACAGACAAGCCCATATTTTTTGCTTTTTGAGCAGATGGAAGCAAAACTATGCATGCTGAGAGGGAAGTCATCTTCTGTTTTTCTCCTTACCACCTCAGAATGTGTGAAAAGGCACTATGCAACTCTGATAGTAAATTCATGTTGTGCTAACAACAGAGTGTGTGTTTTCCAGGACATGTGGATAATCTTTTAATTTATAAATGAGGAAAAATTTACTGTAATTTTTGCCTGTAAGCTCCAAAATGCTCATCAGAGAGCACAATCCAGCATCTGACCCATCAGGTAACTCAGTGGCTGTTTTAAGAGTACTGATTTCATGATCCAATAATTTGATTTCATTTATCCCAATATTTTTTTCCTACAGACAGTAATTTTGGTAACACACTGCATATAATAGTGTAATTCAAGATAAAGTTACTATTTATGATTTAATAGGACATATACTTCATAACGCCCTGCATGGGATAGTAAAGAAAGAAGGAAATTACTTCTGTGAGAGCAAAGGGACTTCAATTAGGTAAACTCATATCAGGTGTTCAAAAGACTTGTCATAAGCAAAGTAAAACATTAAGATGGAAACTTGGTAAAAGTTCTGTGTTTGGAAAGCTGTGTCATGCCTTACAAAAAATTGCAGCTCTAGTTGCACGATCCTTGAGAGATCTTATATATATTTTACGAAGTATAAAAATGATCTACCAGCTTAGGATTATTACCATTGTAAGAATGAATGTGTATTTAAATAGTTCATTACGAAAGGTATTATTCTGGAGGGAGTAAGTGGGGAGATTGTATACACAAAAATTAGGTCTTTCCTACTGAAGCTATAGCTATCACACCCATTGTCTCAAAAGAAGTGTCAGATCTGTTGTTCGTGTTCTTCACAGGTGGTTTACACATGTGTAACAGAGTTTGTGTATTTGGGATGCTGTAAACTAGTGTGCTTGTGCAGAAATAATTCTGCAGAGTCTGTGTAGGTCTGTTGTACTTTCAAGAAGCTTTGAACCTATGGAACTTATGATACAGACCATCATTTTATCAGGTACAGATCTGATTTATAAGTCCTCCCAATAGACCCACAGCTTCCCTACGTCAATTCACTTGTACAACTTACTGCAAGTGCAGAAATTCCCATTTGGAAAAACAAAGCAGAAGAAAACAACCCTTTACAAAAAGTATGTGATGACACCTTATATGAGGAGTATGAGAAATAAAAAAGATCTTTTCGAAGTTCCTCGTATCAGGTGAAGCTGGCCCCCTAATATGATCTTTCTCTCTTTTTCTTTGTTACACTCTCACAGTCTATAGTAAAGTAGGTATCTTGACTTCATACGGTCAAAATCAATTCTGTTTACACTACTTTCTGCATTGACACCATCCCCCACAACATTTTCCTCTCTAGATTGGAGATATATATACTTGATGGGTAGACTGTTTGGTGGATGAGGAATTGGTTGGATGGTCACATCCAGAGAGTAGTGGTCCACAGCACACTGTCTGTATGGACACAGATAACAAGTGGTGTCCCTCAGGGATCCCTACTGGCACCAATACTATTTAGTATCTTCATCAATGACATAGACAGTGGGATCAAGTGTACCCTCAGCAAGTTTGCAGATGACACCAAGCTGAGTTGTGCAGTTGATATGCCTTAGTGATGGGATGCCATCCAGAGGGTCCTGGACAAGCTTGAGAGGTTGGCCCCTGTGAACCTCATGAAGTTCAACAAGGCCAAGTACAAGGTCCTGCACCTGGGTCAGGGCAACCCCCAGTATCACTACAGGCTGGGGAATGAAGGGGTTGAGAGTAGCCCTGCTGAGAAGGACTTGGGAATACTGGTGGATGAAAAATTGGATGTGACCGGCAATGTGCACTTTCAGACCAGAAGGTCAATCATATCTTGGGCTGCATCAAAAGGAGCATGGCCAGCATGTTGAGGGAGGTGACTGTGCCCCTCTGCTCTGCTCTGGTGAGACCCCACCTGGAGTACTGCATCCAGCTCTGGAGCCCTCAGTACAGGAAAGACATGGACCCGTTGGAGGGGGTCCAGAGGAGACCCACAAAGATTATCAGAGGGGTGGAGCACCTCTCCTATGAGGACAGGCTGAAGGAGTTGGGGATGACCAGCCTGGAGAAAAAAAAAGCTCTGGGGAAATGTTATTGTGTCTTTATAATACTAAAAAGTTGCCTATAAAAAAGATGGGAACAAACTTTTTAGTAGGGCTTTGTTATGATATGACAAGGGGTAATGGTTTTAAACTAAATGAGGAGAGATTCAGGCCAGGCATCATGAAGAAATTTTTCATTATAAAGATGGTAAAATACTGGAACAGGTGGCCAAAAGAGGTGTTAGATTCCACATCCCTGGAAACATTGAAGGCCAGGCTGGACGAGGCTCTGAGCAACCTGATCTAGTGGAAGATGTCCCTGCTCATCACAGTGGGGTTGGAATAGGTGACTTTTGAAGGTCCCTTACAACTCAAACTACTGTATGAGTCTATGATTCTATTATTGTTTCTGCAGATTTTTAAGGCTTACAAAGATACTACTGCAACAACATGTACACAGTTATGACTGCTAAAGGGTGTATATTCAGCCATGACTAACATACTTGAAAGGAAATGATAGGATTAACTTAGTTAAATCACGCTAATTTAGACTGCTATATTTACTGTTTATTGACATGTTCTTGACTGCATATTTCTGACTAGCAATCTGTCTTCCAACAACAATAATTGATCTCACTTCTTTGCCAAAACTTGAAGGCATTCAATGCAGTAGGAGATGCAGGAAACATAAAGAGTTACACTAAGACATGTGAGTATTTCTCTGGATACTGTTATCCCCTTGTCTAGAGTTTTCTTTGTGATACTTGGCATTTCTTTTTCACAGGAGCCTACAGCTTGCACATTTTCATTTTGTGCGTTCCTTTTTTGTTCCCAACATCTGTAATCTGCAGGAGGGTCTGAATGCTTGCAGCAGCTGATGTCAGTAGTACAATGCCCTGATGATACAAGATACTATATAGACTATTTGAAGTGTACAAAGGCTACCCTTTATGCTAGGTCCAAATATGCCACTAACAGCTGTGTAAATGCACCAATATGATCACAGATATGACTATTCACCATGAAAGCTCCTTTTATATATCCCAGAATGTCTTACAGCAATATTTCATGGAAGGTAGACAAATCAGAGGAGATCTTTTTACAGAAAAACTTAACAAAGCAAAACAGTATGGGATATGTATATATCCCAGTGGCAGGCTTCCTAGATAGGGCAGTGTCGTGATGTCATGTTTGAGCTTGTGATTGCTCCTAGGCTAAACAATGTAAATGTAGTCTGCATGTAAAACAGAAAGTATGCCGAAAGTTGTGAATATAAATTAATATTTCCTATTTTTTTTTTCTAATTCATAGTACCTGCACTCACATTCTTTAGCAATTAATTTTGTAGAAGAAGTTGTGAGCAAATCAGTAATTCAACATGTAACACATTAGTGCAGTAAATATGCCCAGGCCCATATACTGAATGAAGATGATAAATCATTGCAATAGGGGTTCATTACATGAACACTGAACACTGAATGAGACAACAAAAAATGGTATGTAATTATGATATTAGAGATTGTAGTGTTGTGTATTTACACAAGGGTGCTATTACTGTTTCCGTAACAACTGCCAGCTATTGTCCACCACAACCACATCTAAAAGGGTTACTTTTAGTTTCTTTGGAAGGCAAAACTGTACTCTGCAATGTATTGGAAAATTTCTTTTCACAGAATGAGAAAACAATTACAATGCAAAATTCCTCCTATGCTCTTCCCATTTTACAACATATTATTTGTGGATTTAAGTGCCCACTAGTGGCAGTGGGAGAAGTCTTGGAGCTGACCACAAGATTTGAGTGTTCAGAGATCACTGCAAAGTTAGGCAAGCTAAAAAGGTGTTTGCTTTCCTTCTATCTGTGCAATTTTACCCTATAGTCGTGCTAATCCAAAGTTTGGTATCCTCAGAATCTGACCCAGCTCTAAAAACTCTGCACAGATTTTTACTACATCCAGGCTTGATATCAGGAACTATTAATACCATACCACCTGTGGCTTTTGTCAGCTCCTCTCTGCTAACACTTGTGACAACCAGGTGAGCATCAAATTAGCATTTCTTGTGCAGACTAGATGAGTTCTAGTTAATTCCCTGAATCAAAAATTCAAGGTCCACCAGTCAATTAAATCAAGGGCTGGATTGAGAAAGATTGCTCCCTCTCCACTATGAAGAATATCTGTGTCTTTAAGAGTGGCAGTAAGAAGTACAAAATGTCTTTGACCTCCATCCTCTGTCAAGATGATTATGAAATTTTTTTTTTCCTTTCATGAAATGCTTTCTCTCTGAAAGCAAGCCCATAATTCTAACAAATAGTGACATTTGATTGACCCATAAACCTGTTAAACTAAATGTCACTCAGTTTTATCTGGAGGTTAATTAGAGAAGTACACCAAGAGATTTTTTTTTGGTCGTTGTTGTTGTTGTTGGTTTTGTGTTTTGTTTGTTTGTTTTTTTGTTTGGGTTTGGTTTTTTTTTTTGGTGGTTCATGAAGAAAAAACTTTCTTTAAAGGGTTAAGTCCACTAGATTCAAGATCGCTTTTTTCCAGTCTGGAAAAAGCTGTGAGTTTTCACAGTCTAGGGGAAACTATTTTTTTATTCAAGACTGTAAACAAATGAGTTTATAAATAATAACTTACTGCCTGACTGATTCAGATTTTCATTTGTATGGTTTGGTATAGCCAATTTCAGAACAACTTGATTTAAAAGGTCACTAGCGATCACTGCTTTCTGAGTCATGGTTTTATCTTCTGTGAGTGACAAAGATACTGAGCCAAAGGAAAATACGCATTGGACATATTTTATTGATTTAAGAGTTTATTTTGGAAAAATTACAACAAGCAGCAATTTAGTTGTATGAACTAGAGAACAAAACTTGCTTTTTCTGCCTTTTGTCAACCAATATCAATTACTAAATGTTAATTTAGTTATTTCAGTTACACTGATGCAAATCGCAACTGAAGTGAGAACAGATTCTCCAAATTTTTACCACATAACCAGTGAAAATTCTTTCAAATAGATGGCAAAGATGCAAAATTTGTGCAATATCAGAATTAGAGTATCAGTACTACTGTTATTGCTGTGCTTGTGAACAGTGCAGGAGCTCCAACTTTGACTTCAGAATTGCTTTGCCATTGGTTGGAATATTTATAGGGCCCTAACTTGCTGATGACACTGTTTTTTTGATTAATCGAGTTTTCCTTTTGAGCTATTTATAATGATTAAGGAGAAATCCCTATCAAAAGGGCATGGTTGAAATGGCATGTAGTTCTACTTGCTTACAGAGACCACCAGCTCACTGAGGAGATAAAGGTGACATGGTACTTCTGCTGCCAAAAAGTTAAAAGTTATTTTTCCACAATCTTTTTTCAAAATAAAATATCTCATGTTATAGACAAAATACAGACACTTTAATGTCAAATAATATTTTAAAGGTGCACAGGTTTTGCTTTGCTGGAACATTTTTTCTGGGAGGGAAGTTAATCAAACTTAATCGCTCAGCAGCATTTTTGCTATATTTGCGTTTAAGAATGAGTTTCCTACAGGATGTTACAAAAAATGGCTAGCTCAGTGAAATATGTGCAATTTCCAAGAATATTTTGCAAGGAAGTTCTACATCCAGATACGAACTTTGCTACTTATTTGAGATACATGGTTACTGACTTAATATACATGACTGAAGGATTTTGAGTCATTCTCACAGAATAGAGTTACATTGATTTCATATTGATCCTACAAGCCTTTCAGTGCACTCATCTCCTAAAGCCTTTAGTGAGATCTGAAAGCCTTCCATACATTGCAGGAAGATCTGTTTGGTCATGCTTTATACTTCTGCCAGAAGGAAAAACACAGATGTGAAATCTCTCTGAACTAGAACTACAATTTCTGAAAACTTAAAAAAAAAAAAAAAAAAGGAACAAGCAGCTGTTTATCAAAAATCATATCTATACCAATGCATTCTTGTGTGCAAGTATGCACATGTGTGCATGTACATGTAGCAAGTAAAATGAAGTCAAACAATAAGGAAATGCTATGACAGTGCCTCTAAGTTAAGGCTTTTAGTCTTCATGTTAATATCCTCAATCTCCTATATGAGACTACATTTTCCATTATCTGTTGTGATACTGTTTCATGATGAAAAGGGGATACAGAGGGTCAGTTCTGTTCCAACTGCTTTGCATCAGAGAAAATGGTTTCTTACAAGAGGCTCATGTGATATATCGGATGGAAAGATTTTATTTATCATCCATATGAGCCTTCAGCAAACTCTTTCTTTCGTTCTTCCCTGTGAAAATATGCCACGCACATTTTCCTTGGAAAGCAGAAATTTAATAATCATTCTGTAATTAAGAACATTTAAGAACTTGCAAGAATTAAAAACATGCAATTTTATTTTAAAATCGTTCTGACTTAGGAAAAGTTCGTTTGTTTGTATGTGTAGACCTGTATCTACCTGTATCTCTCTAAGTATCGAGAGAGAGAGGAGAGCTATTTGTTGATCGATTTTGATACTTTGCCACTACAGTTCAGTTGATTTAGTCCTTCAGTGTTGTCACAGTAAATCTAATTCTATGCCAATGAAGGGATGCACTTTTAGAAGTATCCCTACATTGCTGCTACCGTGGCTCATGTTGCACCACCATTCTTACCCTAGGATGGTTCTAAGTAGGAACATTTAGTTCTCTGCATAATTTTAAAGCATAAATGTAATACCTTTTCAGTGGAGACCAGGCTGATCTCCTAAGTAATTTCTTTCAAGCATTCTACATGTGTTAAACACTCATTCTCTATGACTAAAGGTCTATTTCTGTTAACTCTGATTGGAATGTTCAGTTTTATTGTTTCTCTGTGGACTCAAATTAGTTTTTCACTGCTTCACAAACTTTGAAGACCATATTCTCACAATATGTGTTTGACAAAAGTTCTAATTTTTAGAGCACAAATTTAGGGCATAGTTTAAGTAATTCATGTAGGAGAAACGTGTCAAAGGATTGTTATGTCCTACAACCTGGTCATTACTCAGTGTCTTGATCACTATACAGCCTTCTGGTGAGTCAGAGGTGGCCTGGATCCAGCAAGAAATAGAATTATTGAGGCATTTAAAATTGTGCACAAGAATAAATACATTACCAGATCAAAGTTTAACATGCTTACATGTTTATGGACAGAATAGTAGCGACACTAGGTATTGGCCAAGGATAAATGAAAATGAGAAGATGTGATATGTGTGATCCTGAGTGTGATAAGGTAACTGATCCTAAATCATTAAGAAAGAGTTACAGCTAAAATCACTGTGGAAGAAGATGTACTTTTTGAGATTTTTTTTGTTTTCCTTCTGTTGAGCTCAGTGATCTTTCTGCTACAATTGTACACATACGTACTACTCTTATACTCCGAAGGAACAATTAAATTTTATTGTGCAATCTGTACCCCCCACATAAGTGGTATAAATCTCTACCTTTTTCTCTTGGAAAGTAGAGGTAACTAACTTTGTAGTAAAAAAAGTATTAATTCATCTAGATTGTTGCAAGTAAGTGTTAGAGGATGGTATAAATGGCATAGACACAAATGGAATCCAAAATGTTGTAGAAAATAGAATAGATCAGTAGATGTGGCTGCACAATCCATCCCAGTGGTGCTGGGAATGCTTCAGAATGTAAAAAAAAGTTGTATAACAACTGTTCCAGCTCTGTAATATTCACCGTCACATGGACTTTTTCCTGGCCTCAACCCAATGAGACATTGCCAGGATCAGAGAAACGCAAGACGTGTTTTGTAGTGCATTTTGAAAAACTGCTTTTGTTTGCAAATCAAATTAAAGCACAAAAGTGATTTTTTTTTAAATCCCTATAAAATGCTGCTGAAATGTATTTGAATCTCATTTAATTTGATGGAAAATAAAATAGGCACTAAGGAAAGGAAAGGGAAAGAGGCCAGGCTTTCCACTATTTTAAACTGGAATATTCGAGTCAATCCTCTGTTGTTTTTCTTTTTTTAATCAAATATATTTATTGAAATACCATTCACAGAATCACAGAATGTTAGGGATTGGAAGGGACCTCAAAAGATCATCTAGTCCAATCCCCCTGCCAGAGCAGGAACACTTAGATGAGGTTACACAGGAAGGCGTCCAGGCGGGTTTTGAATATCTCCAGAGAAGAAGACTCCACAACCTCCCTGGGCAGCCTGTTCCAGTGTTCCGTCACCCTCACTGAGAAGAAGTTTCTTCTCAAATTTAAGTGGAACCTCTTGTGTTCCAGCTTGAACCCATTACCCTTTGTCTTACTGTTGGTTGTCACCGAGAAGAGCCTGGCTCCATCCTCGTGACACCCACCCTTTATATATTTATAAACATTAATGAGGTCACCCCTCAGTCTCCTCTTTTCCAAGCTAAAGAGACCCAGATAAGCAATGCATTGAAATGAGATCATAGCAACTAAGAAATATTTTTCTCACCTTGATTCCTTTAGTGAAATCAAGTTATAATTTTGGAGCTAAAATCAACCAAGATAAGAAGTGTCTGAGCACTACTGCAGAGACTGAAGGGTCACAGCTTTAAACAAATCTCTTACTTTACAGATTATGATAGCTAAGAATTTATAGGAATTTTGTCAGGTCAAATTTACCCATGACTTTAATAAAATTCTGAAATTTAATGTTAGCAAGAATGTTTTGTACATATTGGATTATTTTTTTTATACCTTAACACAAATATTCTCTTACACTGTTTTCAATATGAAAATCAATATTATGTGAGGGCTTGAAAATACAAATACCAAATGAAGTACGAAACTGAGCATTTTGTGGAAAATTTCTCCCAGTGATCTTAATATGTAACAGCAGGCACATATAGATCCCAGTTGCTGTATTCTTATCTGAGTCTTATGAATTTATCCTTACAAAGAGACTAGATACGCGGAAATCATTGCCAGAAAATCCTGAGATGGGATTAGACTCCAGTCCTGTTGACCTGTATAGAAGGCATAATTTTCATTAAATTTCTGTAATATTGATGATTTGACAAAGTGTGGTTCAAAACTGTTCAATTAATTTAAAGCAATTACAGTGCAGTTTCATTATATTCGCAATATTAATGAATACTGCCTTGTTAAAAGGCTTTTAAGGCATTATCCAGTTTAATTACACTCTATAAAAGATGATGTGCTGACTTAGTTGGCAAGAGATAGTGCAAGACATAGGACACCAGAAAACAAAAGAAAAATAACAGGACCTGAGGCAGATACTCAAACATACTTTTTTACTTTTTGGGGTTTTTTTGAGTTATTAGTCCTTTTGTGGGTATTTGTTAATATTTCCACATACAAATCAGATACCTGTACGCTTAAAATAATTATATAAAAAGGGAAATAGATAGATGAAGTAAAAGATACTCAATGCAACTCCTCACGATCTTCATGCATACCAAGCAGCCAGTCCCAAGAACAAGCATTCTGGTCCCAAGCAGCTGATCCTGGAGAGAGAAGAGAGAAAAAGGCAGAAAGGCCCAGAGGGCTCTGCAAATGGCAGGATGGCAAAAGGCCAAACTAAAAGAACTCCCAAATGGAATTCCACTGAAATGGAGCAGAAGCCGAACAGGCCTCCATCTCCGTCTCTGTCTCTGTTCCCTTAGCCGGAAAATCTGACTGTGTTCAGTTTTGGGCCACTCACTACAGGAAAGACACTGATGTGCTATAGTGAGTTCAGAGAAGGGCAACAAAGATGGTGAGGGGTCTGGAGAACAAGTCTTATGAGGAGCAGCTGAGGAAACTGGGTCTGTTTAGCCTGGAGGAAAGGAAGGCTGAAGGGAGACCTTATTGCTCTCTACAACTACCTGAAAGGAGATTGTAGCATGGAGGGTGTTGGTCTCTTTTCCCAAGTAGCAAGTGATAGGACAAGAGAAAATGGCCTCAAGTTGCACCAGGGGATGTTTAGATTGGTTATTAGGAAAAAAATTATTCACGGAGAGGGTTGTGAAGCATTGGAACAGGCTGCCCAGGGAAGTGGTAGAGTCACCATCCCTCAAGGTGTTTAAAAGACATATAGATGATGTTCTTAGGGACATGGTTTAGTGCTAAACTTAGGTTATGGTTGGACTCAGTGATCTTGAGGTTCTCTTCCAACCAAAATTATTCCATGATTCTATTTTTTTTTTTTTTACTGTCTAGTTTATCCCAGGAGATAAGACAGTTCAGGTAAGCTGCAGGGCCTGTGTAACCTGCTTAGTGACAAGCAGACAATATGGCAACATTGTTGCTGATTTCATGTCAAAAATTTATTTGCTGTTCTTGGAGTGTGTTTCTAAGCCGCTGATAGCACTAGATTGGCCACAACATGATAATTTCAGCAGCCTGGGAAGGTTTCTGGGAAAAATGAATCAAAGATAAATCTATCCACACATAGTAGTCAAGTCCCCTTTCCCAAAACACTCTTCTATGAAGCTAGGTGCCACAACTTCACCTTTCGCTTTTCTTTCTCCTCCTCCTTCCTTTGGTCATTTCCCTTCATTTTGTCTCCAGAAAACCACTCCATCTGCTGCTTCCAGAATACCATGCAACCATTTGTCTATCCAGTGTGGTTATCTCATGCTGAAATTCTTTTCCAGATCAGTAACCTGCCTTCCCATGTGCAAAAATACCTTTGTATACAGTATCCTCTCAATGTCCTGCTTCAGGAAACCTCCTACAGTGCAGAGATACAACAGCTTACCAACTTCCTCCAAAACATGCTCAAAACTCTCCTTCAGAAAACTCACGATTTGTAAAAGCAAGATTCCTCTTGACAGTCCTCCTGGAAGCATGCTTCCATTCTTGCTCTTTTCCCATACTGTGTTCCGTCTAATCTCCCCGGTCCACCGATCACACAATTATCAATGGGGCACAGTTTTTGTTCTGCCTCACACTCATAATTTACTGTCTGTGGGCCTGACCTTGACACTTTCTTAGACCTGTCTAAGGCTCTCTCCATGGAAGAGTACCACTGCTTCTGCTCTGCATCTTCCCTTTTCTACTGGATCCTTAGGCTGAGATTGCTTCTCTCCTGGGGAATGCTAGAGAAGCCCATCTGTAGATGAAGTAGTTATCCCCCTCAGCCAGGAGTAGCATTGACATATATGTGGGTTCCATACTCAGAGGCAGATGGTTCCTTCTAACAGAAATCAGTCATTTTTTTGACATACCAAAAGAAATTTACTGCTCTCCCCTATAAAACATTTTAGATATGAATTGCAAGTAAACAGGCACTTGGCTAGGACTCAGATGGATAAACCAGCTTAGGGACTGTCTACTCTACTGAGAGATTACCAAATCTGAGGAAAGATTTGCGGACAAGCAAATCCATCTGACTGTACAAGGTTTGATTGGTTTGGATCCGCATTTTTTGCGTGTAGTTGACCCCTGATTACTGGGGCAAGTTTATTTTGGGCATAGTCCTGCCACAAGTGATTGAAAGACAAGCTACTCTTTCTTGGGCAATCTGGAAGCTGTCAGAGCCCACATGGAATTAGAACCAATCTACAGGCCTTCTTCTGTCTTTGGTCGAGGATAGATTGATGTGAGAAAGATAGGGAACATAATATTGGTTTTGCTCACCTTTAGAGTCAAATGAGAAATGAAGAGTGCTACTTTAGGACTGAGATGATGTAAATTAAACAAAAGGAAGGATCATTACTGTCTCTTGATGTAAATCTCCAGGGCTTAAATCCAGACCATGAGATTTCTACCTGTGGACCTATAAAATAGTCTTGGTGTTAGAGTCTGTGACTGAAGATAGAAAATCCCACCCAATGTAAGAACACATATGACTGCATATATCTGCAGAGATGCACATACAAAATATATTCATGCATGTGAGTTATATGCTGATATAGGTACACACACATATTTCGTGCTTATAGCTGGTGTACTATTTCATTATTTCAAGGAACAACATTCTTCTATTAATTTGAATTCTGTTCACTTTTAGATATTTTTTTCCTCTGATGGTACCTGTGCGGATCTCACTGACACTGAGGTAGAATTTACTGTCGACGAACTATGTGCTTGCTTGAAGACCATAAATTCCAAGAGAAAGCATTTTTGCATTCTTTCTGCCTCTGGATCAGCATTAACATCATGAAGTTCAACAAGGCCAAGTGCAAGGTCCTGCACCTAGGTCAAGGCAATCCTCAATATTGATATAGACTGGGGCATGAGTAGATTGAGAGCAGCCCTGGAGATATTTAGGGTACTGGGAGATGAAAAACTGGTTATGAGCTGGCAAGGCACACTTGCAGCTCAGAAAAAAGCATGGCCAGCAAGGGACGTGATTCTCCTCCTCTACTTCACTCTCATGAAATGCAATCTGGAGTAGTGCGTCCGGCTCTGAGGTCCACAACAAGAGAACAACATAGAACTGTTTGAGTTGGTCCAGAGGAGTGCCATTAAAATGATCAGATGGCTGCAACACCTCACCTATGAAGAAAGACTGAGATAGTTGGGGTTGTTCAGCGTGAAGAAGACAGCAAGGAGACCTGATTGCAGAATTTCTCTATATAAAGGGGGATTATAAGAAAGATGGACAAAGACATTTTACCAGGGCCTGTAGTGAAAGGACAGGTGGCAATGACTTTAAACTAAAAGAGTTTTTTATTAGTAAGGTTGTGAGACACTGGAACAGGTTTCACAGAGAAGCTATGGATGCCCCATCATTGACAGTGTTCGAAATTGGGTTGGATGGGACTTTGAGCAATTTGATCTAGTGAAAGATGTCCATGCGTATGGTTGGGGGCTTGGACTAGATGATTTTTAAGGATCTCTTCAAATCCAAACAATTTTATGATTCTATGATTTTTAAAATGTTACTAAAATTTTTTTAAAAAAAGAGTTTTTCTTCTAAATCTGAGTAACATGTGGCATTTCTAAAGTCTTTGGTACGTGAGTTCCAAGTTTTTGACTGTTTTTGTTGTCTGTTGGTCTACTATTTTTCCTACTTGCTTTTACTGCCCTTCCACTCTTTCCATATTTTCTTCGACATTGTTTCTTTATGAGAGAAGCCTACATACTTTAGCTATTCTGATAGTCACTGTGCAAAAAGGAAACAAACAGTAAAGTTTTCATACATGGATTTGATAAAACAAGAAAGAACCTGAAAGCAGAAGATTGCATCTGTGACACAGATCAAGCTTTTTCTCAATTGTAGGTGGCCTGGAGCAATGATATGCACCATAGCTGGAGGATATCTACTTTTAAGATTTTTTTATGTACTCAGTATCAGCCATTAAATCATAGCCTGTGTGTTGGCAGTTGCACTTTCGTCCCCTACATGCCCTGAGAACTGGTGTGGCAGTTGCACTGGTAGCTGCACATCCTCCTCTCAGAACTGGGGCCTTCAGTGGGGCAGCTAATGGCTCTCTTTGTGGAGACCCAGAGTTGGGGGGCAGGGTCATTAGCAGAGAAGGAGCCAAGAGTGCCCACAGCCCAGAGAAGCTGAGAAGCTTCTCAAAGGCTCACACTCGAGGGGGTGGGGTGTAGAGAAGCCGAGAAGCTTCTGGAATGCCCACAGCCAGATCTGATCAGACTATAAATGGGGTCCCCGCCGATGACTGCTCTTTGTGTGGTCTCCTCAGAGCTGTGGGTCTGCCATGCTGCCGGAGTCCCTCCCCTTAGACGGAGAAGCCATCTAAGGTAACCTCCTGGGATGGGGAGTGCCTCACCTCCACATGTGAGTGAGTGATAAATTACTGGATATATGCTTTAATAAGTCCTTCCCTGGTAGGCAAGTGTAAATTCCTCGTCTGGGGCAGACGAGTGTAAAGTCCTGGCCGCAGTAGGCTAGTGTTTATCTATTATAGGCAAAACGGGGCAGAGAGGGCTCTGGTTTGCTTTCTTGTGAGTGCGTATATGCACGCTGTGGATCCTCAATCTTATTTCACTGCACCCCAAATAAATTCCTAACCTAATATCTGAACCTTTATCTCATGTTATCGGAGTGCTAGTCCACCTAAACTTATATTTGGGATGCCTCCATGACAGCCTGGAATCATACCTTCCCAAAGAGGTTCCTGGCAAACTGTGTGGATGTCTGTGAAGCAGTAGCTACACTCAGATAACACAATTACTAACCTGGAGTAGCTTGTCTAAATTGAGCTTGTTTACTCTTATGCTACACTGCAGTCACAGAGTCATAGGCAAAGAGAAGCTAAAGCTCCTCAAAACCAAAACAAAGTAAAAACCCAGAAATAGGAGACTGCAGAATTTTGTGAATGTGACTGATTTTTCAAAGCAAAATTACTTTGAGTCCTAATCCGTTATTACATATGAAACTTGGTATATCTTCTATTTTGAGCATTTGATGGACATCTTAAAGCTACCTTCCTCTTCTCCACTTTCAGATATTTCCAAGACTTTTTTCTGTCACCCCATTTCAGTATGTTCTTATGCTCCTTGTGGTATCACAGAATGGTTAACATCAGAAGGGACCTCTGGAGATCATCTATTCCAACCCATCTGCTAAAGCAGTTTCACCTAGAGCAGATCGCACAGGAATGTGTCCAGGTGGGTTTTGAATGTCTCCACAGAAGGAGACTCCACAACCTCTCTGGGCAGCCTGTTTCAATGCTTTGTTACCATTAAAGAAGTTTCTCCTCATATTCAGATGGAACCTCCTATGCTTCAATCTGTGCCCATTGCCCCTCATCATGTCATTGGGCACATTTACAATATTTACAGAGATAATTTCATAGTAACGCCTCCTATGATAGTTCTTTATATTTGGGGGTTTCACTTTCCACTTTTATTGACTTGTGGAAGGTTCTACTTGCACAGAGAATACTAGTGCTAGGAATGCATAGGTAATTTGCACTGAATGAGCTCGCTCTTTTCAATAAATTATATTTATGAAAACTGGTGATGGAGCAAAAGAAACATAATTTCTCCCTGTGAAAACACACATATGCGAAAGAAAAGCCTGAACACCACGTCATCTAACATCATACCACTTTTTGCCACTGTCTGGGCTATCTGGGATACAATTATTACGTTTATCTGATATCTCAGTTTGATGTAGATAGATTGCAGAAAAACTTTATTCCTAAAGGCATATATCCAGTAATATGTGGTGTCATGGTTTGATCATAGGGAGACAATAAAAAACCATGGCAGATGTATTTTCCTGAACCCTCTTCCCCCCTCCCATTTTCCACCCCCGCCTCCCCCCTTTTTCACTAAGGACAGGTGATTTTGAGAGGAAAGGAAAAGGAGAACAGAGAGAAGAAAGCTGGAAAATTTGAAAACATTTTACTAACGCTACTCAATAAACATAGAGAAAAATAAAGCAGAACAAATATTATAGAACCAGTCTTGCAATTCCCAGCAGCTAGTCCGGCAGGATCCTGCAGCCAACTGGAACTAGATTCAGTCTGTCACGAGGCCTTAGGTTGTTGGGACAGCCACGAGGCCTCAGCTAGCAGGGACAGCAGAAAGATGCAGAGACAAAGCAAAGCAGCAGGAGACCCAGCAGAAAAGATAGAGAGAGTCCTTAGGGTCCACCTTTTATATCCAGGAAGTCATGAATGGGATGGAATACTCCCATTGGTCAATTTGTGGTCACTTGACTCAGACCACCTCCTCTCGCTGCTCCCCCCAATGACCCAGGACATTCCACCCCTTATAACATACCATTCACGGCATATACAAACCTCATCAACACAATCTAATTAATACAATCTATCAATGCGATCTAATTAATTACAACAACTATACACATATATATATGCAGGTGTAGCTCATCATTCTCTTAGTCCATGGACCATCCTTTGGAAAAGCTCATTTAAGTTCACTTATCACACATCTAGTACATCTCCTGACCACTGTTCCTGCGTTAAAGACATCAACTTTGAAGAAGTTGCCAGGCACCACTCGAAGAAACTAGCTTTGGTTCCATCACCACTGTCTTGATCTGAAAGACACTTACTAGACACTGCAAGTACGGAAATTGACATCATGCAGTTCAGTCTTGACTATTTTCACCTAAAATCAAATCCCCTTGAGGTACACACTGAACTTCTCCCTCTTTAAGCATCACCCACCAGGTGCTACCAGGACCTTGGGCAAAAAAATCCCACGAATGGGCTTGCCTTTGCCTGAGGTAGGAGTGACCCAAACTGCCTTTCCTAACATATTTTTCATGTGTACTACAGGGACTTTATCTCCTTCTACAGTACGTAGAAATTCTGATTGGGCAGGCCTGGCTTGATTAGTTGATCCTCTAGTGTTGACCAACCAAGTGGCTTTTGCTAAATGTGAACCCCAGTTTTTAAAGGTTCCACCACCCAGTGCTTTTAGTGTAGTTTTTAACAAACCATTGTACCTTTCAGTTTTCCCAGAAGCTGGTGCATGATATGGAATGTGATATACCCACTCAATACCATGTTCTTTGGCCCAGTTGTCCATAAGACTGTTTTTGAAATGAGTACCGTTGTCAGATTAAATTCTTTCTGGCGTACCATGTCACCAAAGGACTTGCTTTTTGAGGCCCAAGATCATATTTCGGGCTGTAGCATGGGGTACAGCATATGTTTCCAACTATCCGGTTGTTGCTTCTACCATTTTAAGTACATACTGCTTACCCTGACGAGTTTGTGGAAGTTTAATATAATCGATCTGCCAAGCCTCTCCATACTTATACTTTAACCATCGCCCCCCATACCATACAGGCTTTAACCTTTTAGCTTGTTTGATTTCGGTGCAAGTTTCGCATTCATGAATAACCTGTGAAATAGTGTTCATAGTTAAGTCCACCCCTTGATCACAAGCCCATTTATAGTTTGCATCCCTACCTTGATGCCCTGAAGCATCATGGGCCCACTTTGCTAAGAAGAGTTCACCTTTATGTTGCCAGTCCAAATCCATTCCAGCTACTTATATCTTAGCAGCTTGATCTGCTTGTTGGTTGTTTCTATGTTCCTCGGTGGCTCGAGTTTTAGCCACATGAGCATCTACATGACGAACTTTCACAGGCAGGCTCTCTAGCTGAGCAGCAATGTCTTGCCACAGTGTGGTGGCCCAAATCGGTTTACCTCTGCGCTGACAGTTGTTTTTCTTCCATTGCTGTAGCCACCCCCACAAGGCATTTGCCACCACCCATGAGTCAGTATAAAGATAAAGTGTTGGCCACTTTTCTCATTCAGTAATGTCCAAGGCCAGCTGGATGGCTTTCACTTCTGCAAATTGACTAGATTCACCCTGTCCTTCAGTGGCTTCTGTGACTCGTTGTATGGGACTCCACAGAGCAGCTTTCCACCTTCGATGTTTACTACAAGATGGCAGGATCCATCTGTGAACATGGCATACTGCTTTTCAGTCTCTGAAAGGGTATTATACAGTGGTGCTTCTTCAGTACGTGTTACTTCCTCCTCCTCTGGGGACATCCCAAAGTCTTTACTTTCTGGATCACTTCTAAGATCCCTGGGTGATTGGGACTCCCGATCCGTGCTCGTTGCATGATCAATGCAATGCGTTTACTCCACATAGCATCGGTTGCATGATGTGTGGAGGGAACCTTCCCTTTAAACATCCAGCTCAGCACCAGCAGTTGAGGTGCCAGGAGGAGCTGTGCTTCAGTACCAATCACTTCTGAAGCAGCTCGGACTCCCTCATAAGCTGCAAATATTTCCTTTTCAGTTAGAGTACAACTGTCCTCCAATCCTTTGTATCCTCGACTCCAAAAACCTAAGGGTAGACCTTGGGTTTCTCCTGATGCTTTCTGCCAGAGGCTCCAGGTAGGACCATTATCTCCGGCTGCAGTGTAGAGCACATTTTTAACATCTAGTCCAGTCCGAACTGGTCCAAGGGCCACCGCATGAGTTATCTCATGCTTAATTTGTTCAAAGGCCTGTCGTTGTTCTGGTCCCCACTCAAACTGGTTCTTTTCACAAGTCACTCAATAGAGAGGGCTCACAATCTGGCTGTAGTTGGGAATATGCATTCTCCAAAAACCTACAACACCCAAGAAAGTCTGTGTCTCCTTCTTATTAGCAGGTGGAGACATAGCTGAAATTTTGTTGATCACCTCCATTGCGATCTGACGCCGACCATCTTGCCATTTTACTCCTAAAAACTGGATCTCTTGTGCAGGTCCCTTGACCTTACTACGTTTTATGGCAAAACCAGCATCCAAAAGAATATGAATTATTCTCTCACCTTTCTCAAAGACTTCTTTCTCTGTGTTGCCCCATACAATGATGTCATCAATATACTGCAAGTGTTCTGGAGTTTTACCTTGTTCCAGCGTGGTTTGAACCAGTGCATGGCGGATGGTAGGACTGTGTTTCCACCCCTGGGGCAAGCGATTCCATGTGTACTGCATGCCCCTCCAGGTGAAAGCAAACTGCGGCCTGCATTCTGCTGCTAAAGGGATAGAGAAAAGTGCATTAGCAATGTCAGTGGTGGCATATCACTTAGCTGCGTTTGACTCCAGTTCGAATTGCAGTTCTAGCATATCAGGTACAGCAACACTCAGTGGTGGTGTAACCTCATTCAGGCCACGATAGTCTACAGTTAGTCTCCACTCATCACTAGACTTACGCACTGGCCAAATTGGGCTGTTAAAAGGTGAGCAAGTCTTACTGATCACACTCTGGCTTTCTAGTTGACAAATCAATCTCTGAATAGGAATCAAAGTGTCCTGGTTGGCGCGATACTGTTGATGATGCACCGTTGTGGTAGCAACTGGCACCTGCTGATTCATCAACCATCAGCAGTCCTACAACAGAAGAGTCATCTGAAAGACCAGGAAAATCAGACAGCTGTTCAATTTTCTCAGTGTCCACAGATGCTATAGCAAATGCCCACTTATACCCTTTTGGGTCCTTAAAATACCCTCTTCTGAGGTAGTCTATACCAAGGATGCGCGGAGCATCTGTGCCAGTCACAATGGGATTCTTTTGCCAGTTTTTTCCAGTTAGGCTCGTTTCAGCCTCTACAACAGTCAGTTCCGTCACGAGCTTCAGAATCTCTTCTGTCCCTTCTGTAAACTGAGGCAGCCCTTTTCCTAGGAGTTTTCCCTTTTAACTCATGTACTCATTCTTGAAGTTCTGAAGTAGATCTTTTATGCCACTTATTCATATCTTCTCCCTGCTCATGTAGGAAGGACCACAGTGAACTTCTGGTGGTGGTCTCCCTCTGTTCTCTCTCCAGAGATTGGAAACACCTTCTCCTAACAGCTGCAACATTGGTTTGTGAAGCGTGTGTGTGTCTTCTCTGAGTGCTTTGATTTCTTGCAACAGCTTTTCAAACCGGTCATCAGATTTTTCACACAGTTTCTCCACAGCAAAGACACAAGCCTGTAGAGAACCAGCAAGGCTGTCCTCAAATTCCCGGAGCTGCTCAATCATGTCAGAAACCCTTTCTCTACCACCAGCTGACAACACCATTCCTGCTAATGACTTAGCACATGCAGGTGGTGCACTTTGTAGTAATTTGCACCACATAGATCGTGTACACTCGATTCTATCTGGGTCTATCCCCTCTTGGCTGTTTGGCCCAAAATAGATGATCTCTCGCACAGCTAATTCTCTCAGTAACTGGATACCTCTTTCCATAGTATTCCATTTCCCTGATGTGCATTGACAATTGTCCTTGTGACGAAATCTTGTTTTCATAGCTGTCAGGAGTTGGGTCCAGAGGGTAACGGAGTTGTGCTCACTTGCAATTACCCTATCAAGGGTGGAATCCTTTGATAGAGATCCCAGCTGTTTTGCTTCTCCACCCTCCAGTTCTACCATTTCAGCCCAATTATCCCAACATCGGAGCATCCAGGTTACAATATTCTCGCCATCATGACAACTATAGCCTTTTTGCAGACCTCTCAGCTCACCTGGAGAAAAGGACTGAGTAGTGGTCACTTCCTCCCTTGATGATGCCCCTTGGGATGAGTTTGACTTGTTGCCATCATCTGCAGCACGAGTAGCCTTCCTAGTGACTTTCTTACAACCGGCAACTGATGCTGATATGGACTCACCATTATCACAGGGGTTGTTATTGTTGCAACAGCAACCATGCCCCGTGTTTGAGGAAGGAGGGTCCCTGTTAGCCTTTGGACAAGCGACATCATTCGTAGTCGAGGAAGAAGCTTGAGCCTGTGTAGCCATGGTGTCTGTGACTGGGGGGGCGGTGGCTGCAGCTGCAGTTTCAGCTGCCCTTCCAGCTTCAACAGACACCGTGCAACTCTCTTTGCTCAAAAGAGACAAAAACTTCCCATTTAATCTAATTTCTCTTAATGCTAGTATTAATACTAGCACATTCGTCACGGTGGAGAACACTGTTATAGTTCTATCAAAACTCCACGGATATTCAAAGCACTCAAAAAAATTGGTAATCTGCTCTAATGAGAAGGCGAAAGTATGGTTAGTCAACCTTTCTAAAGATTCGCTAGCCCATTTAGCAAACACATAGCTGGATTTTATCTCTCTTGGAGGTTTCTCAAAGTAAAGCAAAAATGAAGAGAAACTCATTATTGATTGCACTATGATAGAGTAAGCCAATGCCAAACCACACAGTATAATCATAAGTATTGTCCAGTTCTTTGTTGTTATGTAATATAAGATTCTATTCCCAAGAAACAGCCAACATAAATAGGGTATTGCAGTCCACAAAGTAGAAAATAACTGATACAAATTATACCACAGCATTTTCAAACCAATGTAATTCACTTCTGCCTTAATACCACTAAATAATATCCTAAGCACCCAGACCCGCAAGTTGTATAACTCTATGAGTTGGCACCATTCAAGAAAATTGAAAAGTACGTCTGACCAGTTTTAAGAGCCAAAAGATCTCCAAATTTCGTGCCGAGCCGAGGCCCAACACGTGGCTGTGCTGAGCCGAGTCACACACAAAGAAAAGACAGGCAGCTCCACCTCACAGAGCACAAACACGTGGCCGCCAGACAAAGAGAAACGTGCCAGGTGTGGGCAGCCGCACCCCTTTTTAGTGCCAAAATATTAACTATTTCTTGAGCCTCAGTGTTGTCCGCATTCTCCACCAAATACCTGTCGTGGTTTGATCACAAGAAGACAACCAAAAACCGTGGCAGATGTATTTTCCTTAACCATCTTCCCCCCTCCCGTTTTCCACCCCTGCTTCTCCTCCCCCTCTTTCACTAAGGACAGGTGATTTTGAGAGGAAAGGAAAAGAAGAACAGAGAGAAGAAAGCTGGAAAATTTGAAAATGTTTTACTAACGCTACTCAATAAACATAGAGAAAAATAAAGCAGAACAAATATTATAGAACCAGCCTTGCAATTCCCAGCAGCTTGTCCAGCAGGATCCTGCAGCCAACCTGAACTAGATTCAGTCTGTCACGAGGCCTCAGCTTGCAGGGACAGCCACGAGGCCTCAGCTAGCAGGGACAGCAGAAAAACGCAGAGACGAAGCAAAGCAGCAGGATACCCAGCGGAAGAAAGACTGAGTCCTTAGGGTCCACCTTTTATATCCAGGAAATTGTGAATGGGATGGAATACTCCAATTGGTCAATTCGTGGTCACCTGACTCAGACCACCTCCTCTCATTGCTCCCCTCAATGACTCAGGACATGTGGCCTTTATGATATGATTATTTTGCTTTACACTTTTTCAAAAGCTGGTAAGCTGACAGACCATTTTTACTGGAACGCTGAGTATTCACAAATACAGTACCTGGAAGTGGAATTCTGTTTCATACCTGTCACCGTTTATTGCAGGGCAGCAATAGAGTGTGGAAGATATTCTCTGTTAACCCCCACCCTCCCCACTAAGGAAGGAGTATAGGAGGAAAAAGGAGGCTTACTTGTTCGGAAGTTAAAAAAGAAATACTAATAATACTAATAATGAAAGAAATACGGTAAAATATACAAAACCAATACTGAATTTCCCCAAGTAGCACAGCCACCTGCTGTGGTAGCTGGTGTTGTGCCAGCAGTTGTAGGGCAGACACCCAGATGTCCTGCACTGGACTCAGCACTAGATGGGAACTGGGTTCAGTAGTGCATGCACTGGAACCAGGTTCAGAATGCTGTCCATGGACAAAGAGAGAAAGAGCCTTGTTACTTCCCAACTTTAAACTGTATATGACATGGACGGCACGGAATAAAGCCTTGTTGGTCAATTTGGGTCACCTGTCTTGTCTGGCTCTTTGTGCAGGTATGACTCCCTCACTTGTGGTGCATATGAAGTTTATCAGCAGCCTTGGCTGTTATAACAATATAAGATAAACCTGGGCCTTTTCTGCATACCATTCTTACTGTTAGCTCAGTAAAATGTTAAACATCAAACATTATCAGATCTGGAATGAATATTGTCTGGAAAACATGCAGCCAACTTCAGAAAAATGCAGTTACTTAGAAAAATCTAGGTGAAAGCAAAATTCGCTAACAGAGAATTGGTCTTGTTTTAACCAAAACCAGGGCAATACTGTTGAAAATCATGAGAATATTTTTAATGTCTTTCTGTTGCTTAACTTTTATAGCTTTTTCTCTGACTTTGAAGGTCTCAGCACACAATTCATTGGTATGTCCACTCTTAGCCCCTAGAATTATTCTAAAAAATAAGAAATACAGATATCTTATTTTTTCCTGTTCCTTTTGCTACACTTCCTTGTCCATCTGAAACTACCTCCATGCCTACAGAATCAAAATCCAAATGGAATTAACAAACCAAACCAAACCAAACCCAAAACCAAAAACAAGTACCCGACACTTTCAGAATCTGCTAAGTATCCAGTGACATCATTTGAAACATTATCTGATTGGTATTGCCTCTGCCCACCTTGGTGCTTGATGCTCTTTGCAATTTCCTGGGAGCTCTTTGAAACTATTTTAAGGCAAGTCACTCATCATCATAAGCCTAATTGGTGAACTGTAATAAAATGCACCATTTTCAGCAGGTTTTTCAGTCTGGCTTTTTAATGTAAGTATAATGGGCAAATAGTTCACTGCATCTCTAGCTCCTGGCATATGGCATCCAGGAGAACAAGTCAGCCCATCAGATTAACCATGTAATAGACCCAGAAGCAGCTTTAAAACTGTGAAACAAAATTGCTTATGGAATCTGCCAAAGTACCAGATGCTGCTGTTGCAATAAATATTTTCCAGTGCTCAGCATCTGGGATCTGAGTTTGCCAGCAAAATCTGAAAAATATTTTTAGCCACTATCTACCATTTTTGTTTTTATAGGATTCTTTCAATGTGAGATTGTTATTATTTTCACTATTATTACTGATATTGAATTGCTGTTCTTTCTGAATATTTGAAAATGTTTTATATTAGTCCTATTTCACAGGAGAACAGATTTACATTGAAATTCTTCTTCAGAACAATAATTAATTTATCCTAGTATTTTATCTCTGATAATGATCAGAAGTGTCACCAATAGTGTGCAAAAGTCATTTAAGATATAGTTAGGTGAGCAAAGAAGATGTTTGACATAGGTAAAAAGAAACTTTATTAGGTATCATCAGAACAAACTGGCTCAAAGATCAAAAGAAAAAAGTTAGGACAATACTGCAAAATGTATATGCAAATTGGCTTTATATTGGAAACAACACAGTTGCCTGTATTGTGGCAATTCCACGCTATACAGATATAATATATATATCTGCAGTGCTTTAAATCCTTCATAGGTTTCTGTAATGTCTAATTTTCTAACAAGATATATACATAGAATAACAATTCTTTATCCATTAAATTACTTAATTTTATAGGGAAACACCTTGGCCCTAATGGCCAAGGCCCTTGGCCAAGGGAAACCCTTGGCCCTAATTATATTTTGCGGCAATTAATTTCTTAAATTTATTATATGCTCAGTGAAATATAGAACTTATTTGACCAATATAAGCAAGCCAGTAGCCATGTTTATACTAGGATAAAGCCTTAATGTTTGCATATATCTTTTCAATTACAGAAGCAAATATATCCTGCTTTTACACATACTGGGACAAAGTCTGTTCTCAGATGCAAGTTTAGCCAAAGAAAAAAAAAAGTGCTCTTTTTTTCCCACTACTAATCATGTTTTTTATGTAATCTGGGGGTTAATACTGATATTGGCATGGTTAACAGCACTATGTTAAAAATGAAATATCTTCATGAAATCCACTGCATTTGTAAACTAGATTTGGAATAATCTGATTTGTCTTCTCCCTTATGCCATTTTGCATTCAGAATGTCTTCATTGACTTCAGCTGAATGAAGAATAGAAGCCAACCTATTTATTAGCTTCATATTGTGCCTTGAGAACATGATGCATTAAGAGATGTCATGACTAATTACTATTAAGAAAACCAGCATCCTTATTTATCAAAATTCTGGTACATAACCATAGCATTGTAAGGCATTATGGCAGATGCCATCCAACTGCTTTGCAGCTGCATGATTGATGCTATCATTTTTGCGTGATGTGTCTGAACACTGTGGCATTCAAAACAGAGCAAAACCTCATATGCTTTTGAGAGACTATGACTGTAAACTTAAAATTAGGATGTCCTTCATTGAAGGAAAGTAAACACAGAATTTTGGGATATCAAAGAGATAAAAAAGAGAGGTGACATTTCTATTTGAGGATACTTTCAGGAAAACAGTTCCTTCCTAATTCTTTGACAGCACAGAAAACTAGTTTTTGAAATACATATAATAGTTGTTTCATGAAAACTTGTTTTCACTGTTTTATATAGATAGGGTGCTTATCTCAGGGCAGGACTGAGGGCAGCTGTCCATAACCCAGTTCATTAGTTTAGCTAGTGATTGATCTTATAAAAAATCAATAAAAACGAACACTGAATGTGCACCATAGTCACCCCAGATCAATATAGGATAACATTGGTAGGAACAGGCTGGGTTCATAAATAAGAAATGCTCAAAGTATGGGCAGGATATGAGCTAATCTATGAGCTACTCTTCAGTAGACACCAAGTGACCTGCCAGTGTTTTAAATAACAATTATTTGAATTATGTAGGTAGGTGTGCTGGTTTGACTGAAAATGAGTTAATTTTGTTCATGCAGTTAGAAACCTTTTTTTTTCATAGCTAGCACAGTCATTATTTGGACTCAGTTTGAGAACAAGAAGATAACACCCCAGAATAGAGTTAATGTCTTTAATTGCTCTGGTCTGAAAGCCAAAGACATTCTTAGCTCTCTGCCCACAGATGTGAGGCATCAAGGAAGGGGGGAATAGGTGAGGCAGACTTTGACTGACATCCAGACTGATCAATACGAGTATTCCATCCCATTAATGTCACGCTTCATATTTAAGGAGAGTTGGGATCTTCCATTGCTCTCTGGCTCTCACATTCTCTTCTCTTCACTCTCAGAGACCTGTTCAGGGGAGTTCTGTTCGGGACTTTCGCTAGTTCAGCCTTTTGCCATCTTGCTGTTTTGCACAGGCCTCTGTGTCTTTCTGCCTTTTTCCTCTTTTCTCTCTCTAGGATCAGCTGTTGGGACCGGGGTGCTGTTTCCTGGGACTGGCTGTTTGGTGTGGACAGATGTCCCATCCCACCAGGTGGAATTAGGGATGAGTTAACTCTGAACACAACATGAGCCCTGTCTCACCAGGTGAGATCAGGTGTGAGTTAACTCTGAGTATTTCTGCTCAGTAATGCAAAGTGAATGACAGACAATCACTCCAGAGGTCCAATTCAATCATGAATTTACTAAAAGCACGTGGTGGAACACAAATTACAGTGATTAGTGACTTGGCAAAAGTATGTGATAATATCACAAAACTTGTTAATACATTGACAGCAAGAGCCCTTCTAAAACAGTGGATTGGCAACAATTAGTAACTATAAAGCAAAACTTAACAAGACTTTAGCAGCAGAACTTACAATGGTATTACCTTTATATGTTCAAGAAGAAGAAAAAGAGAGAGGAAAAAAATGTAGTAGATATGAGAGACTAAGATACCAGACAGAGAGTAAGATATCACTGTTACACAGGTCAATCGGTCCTGTGACGTACTCTGAAGCAGAGTGGACACACTGAAGACTTTGGTCACACCGCATAGCATATAAACGCCACGCTTCATGCCACGTGGGAGGCCATTTTATAACCCAGTTCATTTACATGGGGGCAGTTCACCTCCTCCCTCTGTTCACTCTTCCTGGTAACTGGGAAGACTCTTCTGGAAATGGGTTTGGGGTCTTCAAACTAGGGGAAAGTTCACAGTACTGACCAGAAGTGAGTTGTTTTGCCCATCAGGGTAGCTGTTGGTTTGTGGTTTCTTCTGGTAGTTGGTTGTCCGACAGGTGGTTCATCTCTGTCATCCCAGTTAGGCCATGAGGCCTTCACAGCAACACTGTTAATTGCTCCAATCTTAAAAACCTTTCACAAAACCTTGGGAAAGAAAAGACAATGTGTCTTCCTCCACAGCCATCTATCTTTTCTGCCCAAAGTATCAAAAACTGTTTAAAGCATAACGCCATGTTTAAAAGCATATGATAAAAGCATGTTTAAAGCATAACGTCATTCTTTGTTTTAACTGGGACGTGGGGAATGCTTCAAGGTTGTCATAACAGAGTTCATGAGGAACTGCAGTATCTTTTATTTTATATTTTACTTCTATCATATATATCTATTTACTAGTATTGTATTGGAATTTTGTTATTTTATTAAACTAGGTTTATCTCAATCCAGTTTTCTCCCTTCCCTTTTGATTCTCTCTCCTGTTTGGGATCGGAGCACGGAGAGTGAGTGAGTGGCTATTCTGGTCATATTGCTAGCTTCGGCTGAACCGTGATAGTAGGTTTTGGTTACAGTAAGACAGTGGAAGAAGGCTAGCAGATGTAACATGGTTTGGACCAAAATGCATCTGAAATGTATTTGTTGTTGCTGGAAAAACACCATTATTAACTAACAATATTTGTCATGTTTGTCATGACTGCTCATTTTCTTCCTTACTTTTAGCCTTCAGAGGAAAATATAAGCACTATTATGAGCACTTATATAGTTTTATCTGGAGGTGGAATCATGAAGAAGTGTATTGATTTCCCTGAAACAAGAAATTCAGGGATAGAAAAGAAACAGTTTTTATGAAACAGAAGAAGGATAGCAAAAAAAAAAAAAAAGGTATATTTAGCAGGAAAGAAAATAACTCAAAATATTCTCTCAATTAAGTACTGTAAACCAGAGGAGAAAACCAGATATGCTGTTAATGCAGAAATACTTCAAAGCCTGTGGCAGATGATGTACAAAGTCTTCACTAATTTTAACCAGTTTTCAGTTCAGACAGTAGACGTACATGAAGGAGTAGTAGGAGTCAGAGTAACTGTGCTAGTAAATGCATGAGCAGCAATGGCAGTTGTTAGCACTGAACTTTCTCTTGTGTTTGAAGAGTCAGCTTCTCTCTACAGCAGTAATAATCAGCTGTGGGGTGTGTCAGAGACTGGAAAGAATCACGCCTCAAACATTGTGACCTACTAGTAGGAGATGGGATATTCAGGATAAGCTGAATTGTGATTTACATACCAATGATAATCTAACAAGCCACAGATAAAGGCCAGCTTGGAGGTTTAGATTGGATGAGGAAAAAATTCTTCATGGAAAAGGTTGTCAGGTGTTGGAACAGGCTGCTCAGGGAAGTGCTTGAGTCACTGTCCCTGAGGTGTTTAGACAAGGTTCTTAGGCACATCGTTTAGTGCTAGAGTTAGGTTAGGTTATGGTTGGACTTAATGATCCTGAGGTTCTCTTCCAACTGAAATGATTCTATGATTCTCTGATTCTATCATCCATGCTGCTGAGCCAAAAGGGTGGTGGAATTCCTCACTTTCTTCCTTTTTTTTTTTTCCTCTCCTTTATTTCCTTCTCTTTTCCTTTCCTATGTCCCTATTTATTTGCCTCACCTTCTATAAGTAGTATAATAACATAAGGCTTACAAACACACTCATGCTGCAAAACTTTTATGTAAATCCTTTTGCTGTTAAACTGCTCACCAATTAGGCTTAAGTAAAGCAAATCTCCCTGTCACCTAACCATCTGCTAATTGGGCTGAGCTGCAAAATAAAAGGTGTTGTTTTTCTTTGTTTACAGACCTTGAGTATAGTGTATAATCTTTTCTAGCTAAGGGGACTGATGAACCTGAGTCACTTCTCCCCATCCCCTCACCACTGGGCAGGACATTACAGGGTGTCATCTCTTTCTTCAATTAGTTGGAAACAAATAAAATCTTACTACAAGAACACCACAAATTACCCAATAAAATCAACAGATTTGATGGTTCTTAATTACATGGATGCACTACAGTGGAATATAACTTGGAGTAAGTTAAAGTAACCCCCTCACTCTGCAGCTGTTTGCTAAGGCGAGTGCAACTATTGGCACAGTAAAGAGAAAATACATTTAACTGATTCGTGGAAGCCAGGAGCAACAAAAGGAAACTGTGGCAAAAGTAGACATTTAATAAGAAACAATAGAAAGTACCAAGTATTTGTGTTGGGTGTGAATCATTTTACTTTGCTAATTGTCTTGAATATTTTTTAATGTGAGTGTTTTTTTGAGACTTCATGTGTCTTTTAGGCTGCTCTCTATGTATCAGACAGTAACATTGTAAGATACCTTACAGAGATAGCTTGTAAAAAGTAGAATATAGCTATTCTTCTTTACCTGGCTTTGCGAATGATACTAGCAATTTTATAATGAGATCATAACTTAAGATGAAACAAAACTTTTAAATTGGCATGGAGAAATAATCACTCCAGATGACTTCTGGATTTGTCCAAACCTCATCTTTTCTATTGGCCCACTCAAAGTGACAGCTCATCAGTGCACCTGTGGTGAAGATAATTTTCTGTAAGGTGGTCACGTCTTCCTCAGGCTCTATGCTGAATTATTTTTTCATTATGCTCTGCAGTGCTCAAATACTGAGGAATTGCAATGCACTGCAACTGCAATGGAATTGCAATACTTTATAATAATACACCCATGGGAAAAGTTTTCTCCTGGCAGCTCAGGCAACACAAAATTTTGGTCTTTCCCCAACGTATTCAAAGAGGGAGAAGACACACATTCAGATTGGTCATTGCAAAACAAAATTCCAGGTAAATTACAAATTTTGTGTTTCAAAGAAATGAGAAACTCTAGTCTTATTAAATTAGACTTCCCATTATCAACAATCACAGTGATTCCGTCTGTTCTAATTGACTGAATTTAACATACTTCACAGCAGGCTTATGATGGATGGTATAGACAACTTTAATTCTGATGACACTGTAGTGTCCCGGCTGCCCATCCTTCAAAACTACTCAGGAAGCATTCTGAAGCTGTTAGAAAATGTGTATTTTGCTGCAGATAAGCTCTTAATAAATAACATGATCAATGCTTCTTAAAATCAACATAAAAACCTTGCAAGCTATTTCATGCCAGCTTTGGCAGGTGGTGATAATGTTTGTGAAGGCACAGGATATACTGTGGATATAGCAGTGAATAGTAACAAATTTAAGGTGTGCTACAGAAGCTGCACAAACTTGGATAAGTGAAATTGAAATGCTTTTTAACACAAGAGTCTTTTAACTGGCTTTAGAACTATGTCTTGGATTACTTTTAAATACACAGAAGTTTTAAGGATGAGAAATAAATATGATGACAGGAAAAATGAACTGTACTCATTCAGGGTTATGAGAGATTGAAAGAACAAGAGATTGCCTTACAGAAATTAAGATATCTCAATCCATTAATTTCTTAGGCTTAACAATTTTTTTTTGCTTCTTTTATTTTATAGCTTCAGAATTTCCAATAATTACAGGTTCTCTCACAGTCTGCATTTTCATCTATACAATGTGAACACATGGATCAAAAGATTTGTGTGTATTTTGTTCTGTTTATAAACATTTCCAAAACAAGATGTTTCTCTCTTCTCCAGTAATATAGTAAATTGTATGTCTTTGTATTAAATTATAATACAAAAAAACTTCTGAGGAAATGTGTGTTAATGCAAAAAAGAAAATGTAATACAGCATTGCTATGCTTCACTTTAACAGAAAGAATAATTACACAGTATCAATATTCATTAAGGCAAAGAAAGGAATCTCACAAACAGGAAGATACTTCCAGGCCTGAGAATTCCTCTTACTTATTCCCTTCTGGTTGAGTTTTATTGTTCTTTTCCTGTGCAAAACTTTGGATGAAGAAGAGCGCATGTGTGTCAGGACGGCATTAAGCAAAGGATGAAAGAAGAGTGCAGCCTCTCCCAAGTAGATATGCTAGTTTCCAATAAGGGTTTAACCAATTATACTCCAACAAGGAATACAGTTTTAACATCAATTAAGAATTACAGAGAAAATGAAGAACAGTAAATTCCTGGCATCTTTCTTGTTCACTCCAGATTCTGCAGAGATACAAAAAAAAAAGAGGGCACAGCTAGGCAAAATATCATTTTTCTTCAACGAGATCTATTTTACTGCCAGACTTTATACTAAAACACTTTTTTCTGTCTGAAATTTTCCACGTAGGACAATTAAGAATGTGGAAAGCATGGGAATGTAAGCAAAAGATTATCAGTGGGAGGAAGTAGCAGGGAAATAGAAGGAGGGGAAAGGGATGAACTTTGCCAAAAAGATAGTATAGATGAGGGAGAAAAACTGGAAATCAGGGTCTGCTAAACAGAAAAACAAAGACAGTATGAGCAATTACACAGTTCTGAGAAAGAAGAACTAAAGATTATTAAAAATTGTAATAAAGTTCCTAAGGGGGGATAAAAAATCAACTAAGAAAAAAAAAAGAAAGGCCAAGAAAAATATTAGGAAAACAGGAGTGGGAAAAATATGACAAACAAATGGGAACAAATCCAAGCAGATCAATTAAACAACCATATCAGTGTCATTATATAGTGACACATGTGAACGACAAATGGCTATAACCCAAATATGAAAGGCTATTCTGAAACATGCGAATTATTTAATTAAAAATATATTTCTGTGTCAACTATGCAATTTAGAAAGATGGAGGCAAGATCTTTACCCTTACCATTGCACAGAAAAGCAACACTTGACAAGTTTTGGGCTTCATATTGTAGTTTTTATTGAAGATGAACAATGAAACCTTTAGGATGCTAAGTAGTGAATTTTCTTAATACATAACAAACATTGGGATGGTTCCTATGGTGAAGGCATACGTCTCGGCTTAAAACTGTTGTTCTGAAATTACATCTCCTAATATTTTATAATTAAGAGGTGCTTTTAATAACTGTTCTACATTTTTCCATCTACAGTTCTAAAACAAAAATAATACTTTTAAGGGAAATCTTTAGGACTGACAGAACAGTCTGCTAAAAGCCTTTTCAATGAGAGGGGAAAAAATACACTCCTGGCTTCCTGCAACCTATTCTGTGACTTGTGTGCTAAAGCCCTCTTTTGGCTAGAATGCCATGTTCATCTCATTTCACGTTGATTATAACCTTGGTGGCACAATCAACAGAGGTTTTTTGATTCATTGTGTTGCAAGACAAAAATCACACCTTAATTTTGGAAAAAATTTCTCCCTGTCTCTTAAGTCTTAAAGACTTAAAATGCTCCAGGTATCTTTAAATCAGAGAACACTATTTTTAATATGAAGTCCTTTATATGTTTACTATGTAAATATTTACAAATTCCTAATATAATGTACGTCTTAGTGTTGTAATATACACATGTACATTTCACATAAGTAATCAAACTAACCAACTAACTCATCGTGAAAGAACAGAATTTTGCATTCCTCATTATCACTGCAATTCAGGAGTGAATAGTAGAAATGTGTGAAATTAATGGAAGAAATAACGACAAGAACTTTCACTCAATACAATTCAGTATACAGCCTAGACATATACGGCTAGGGGTAAGATTTCTCTGTTTCAGCTTTTCATATGGAAGCAGAAAGAAATCTGTTCCAAGCATGAAAACTGATGAAATCTATTTTGTGTTGGATGTTATTAATCACATTCAGTTCTTGAACAATATATTACGTATAACTTCAACATTCTACCATTCAAAACAAACTACTGAATTATATATTGGTTTGTTTTATATATACAAATTATATTTATACTAATTATTTACACTAATAAGCTTACCTTTGCAGTATATATATGCATATATATATAATAACATGTTTGCATATAATGCTATTATGCATATATTGCATATCTCTTTAAATAGTTCTACTCCAGTTTATTTTTTTACATACTGAAGATTCTGCCCTGGACTGCACAACCAGATGAAGGTAACAAGCTAAGTCTCATAAAAAAGCATATCTTATTTGGGTTCTATTTTTTTTTCAGAAACAGAATTACTTATTTCAGTAAAAATAAAATAAAATAAAAAAAAAATCCCAACTAACTGCTCATTTGGAATGGACAGAACTGGTGTAAAGAGTAAAGCCTTTGAAGGAGAACAGTAAACACTATGGTCTACTGGTTAGATGAATTATACTAGAGCAGTTTGCTGAGACAAGTCAAAGATCTATATAGCCGTTGAATATCATTTTTGTTGTTTATATTCACAGGAGACATGATCTGAATTTAAAATATTGCATGTGCTGCCCTCTCTGGTAGCACCAGAGAACATGGAATATATGCCAAACAGACATTTTTAGTCACACTGTCCATAGCTCCTAAACACAGTTTTAGAGATAAAAACCCATAATTATATCTGATGGGCATTTGTAGTATTCACTTTTCATCTCATTGAAATCAATGGCAAAATTCTAAAATGTTTCCTTTCTTGCCTGCTTGCCTGTTTCCTTGATTCGAATAACATCTTACTGTAATGCAACAGTACTTCCATTTGATTAATATTTCTTTTGTGAGATACTTTCCCTTAAGCTGCCTTGTATGTTGAACAGTTTCTGACACATGGGAATATTTTTTGGGCTTCAGTTTTGCCCTGAAACAAAACAAAAGGAAAAGGTTTTCAAAAATGAAGCATTTCAAACATGGTGTTTCAATAATATTGTGTCATTTCATTTTTGTGAGATATTTCACTTTTGTAAGATGTAAAATGCATCTTTCTTCCAGTATTGTGATATGACCGATGACACAAAATATCTTCTAAATTCAGACATGACATTATCCCTTTAATAATAGTCTAAATACATATTCCAATTATAGACCAGCGTGATCTTCCTGCAGTAGAAGAATTAAATGGTGTCAAACAACACACATAAATGATAGAAGGTTATTGTCTCATGTGGTGAGTTCTGCAACTGCTCCCTGCCAAGGAAGATTGTGGATGCTAAAAGTTTAAATGAGTTTAGGGGGAGATTGGAGAGATTAATGGAAGACAAATCTACCCAATGTTGCCATATAAACAAAAGCTACATTTGACTCAAGAGTACTAGCAGAAAGTAGTGTATATACTTGTCTTGTTTTTTACCTTTCTTCAGGCATTCTCTTGAGAGGAATGTTAAAGCCAGGTGTCTGGTCCAACAAATTACAGTTGTGTTTATATTCTCACTGCTGGAGAGAACAGAAATTGCACAGTATCTCGCATGTCTCCATGACATCAGTGGCTGGCACAGACTGCAGCAAAATCCTCTTGTCTTTGTCCTCTTGGTAGTGTGGTAAGAGTCAGATGAGAGTCCTGAGAAGTTATTTGTGGTTCCTGTCAATGTGACTTCGTGTCCAAGATAGAGTTGTCTTATATACCAATTAAAAACTTAATACAAAATTAATCTTCACTTCAATACACAAAAATTTAGGTCACAAAGTGAACTTATGGATACATATTATTCTGATGTTCTGCATATATATTTTTAAATATTTTAGTGCTTATGTATGAAATGTCTAAACTGATATAATACAGCTGATCAAATAAAAATAAATGTTTTTAAAGAAAGGACCTTTCTCAATTTCTAAATTTATAACTATAGTTCAAAACTGTATGACTGCAATTGTAGCTTGGGCTAATTTGCATGATACTTGGCAATGTGGAAATCATAATGCATAACAGTTGTTTCAGTTCAGGTAACGTTTTGGAGAGTGCAAGGATGCGTCCTCGAACAGCATGATGGAAATTATTGTTTTCTGCCTTATTACCTAAGACTCCACACACATAGTATGCAATGGGGTGACTCAGTATTTCTTGGAGAATAATCAGTTTTCTTTGCCAGCTTCCAAGCATCAAGAATAGATTAGACACAACAAAGTTAAATCTTCTGCATTCATTCAAAAACCTGGGCTATAAAAATATTAAATGCAGTATACCGTCAGGAAATACTAAATTTTCACAAGGGAAATTCTACTAGAGAAACCTTACTTAGTGAAAGATTTGCTTGCCCATGACAGAGAAGTTGAAGTAGGTGATCTTTAAAGGTCTCTTCTAAATCAAACCATTTTATGAGTCTACTACCATTTTAGAGGTATTTAAAGATGTATCACTTTATTCATTAAAAGGGAATTCACTGCACGTAATTTAGCCATCTACATGTTATACATGTCTGGCCAGCTAGTTATCCAAACTTATTTATAGTAAAAGGAATGACACAATTGTAAAAGATAACTCATCTCACCTACCCTAAGTTACCAATTTTATGAGGAAGTGAATTGGTAAAACCTTATCGCTCACAAAAAACTAAGAAGCCTAGGGCTTGCAGTGAAAAGTTCAAGACCGATGACATAAATGAGTGAAACAGAACAGGAAGGGAGACCACAAGATACCAGTGAGATCATTGTTATCATCTTGATAAAGAGTGGTTACGTTGCAGTGGCTACTTTGCTTGTTGTTTTAAGCACTGTGATAGCAAAACAAAAGTGCAAGTATCTCTTCATGCATAAATGGTAAGAAGAGAAAAAGGACAAAGGAAAGCATAACTATGTTAGTAATTAGGGAGTCTGTAGTTAGGGTAAGCATATGGGAGATAAGTGCAGGAGAATATCTCTCTTTAGGATAGAAATCAGATAAAAATGGCAGAGATGTTTCATGAAAGGAAGGCTTAACAGATGAAAACAGAACAGAGGATGGCTGTTTTGGGGTTGAAGGGCCAGCCAGTTTAGCTCATGTAAAAAGCTAAGAGAGAAAGGTAGACTTCAGAATGTAAAAGGTGCAAGTGGAGAATGTAAAAGGTACAGCTATGGGAAAAATTAGAGTGGTTTGAAAAAAGGCTTGATGTTTAGTGAATAAATGGGTAAATGGAATATGCCTAATAGTTAGAGAGGTAGAAAGAGTTAGGATTAGAAGAATTTGGCTTGATATCCACTAGAAAGTTGTCAACACGATTAAGAAAGACATATGAAGTTTACATTAGGTGTATGTCAACATACATACAACTACACATGTATTTGTAGTCAAAAAAGAGAACTGTAGCTACCTACAAAATCAGTATTATGTTGCCTGAATTGTACTGCAGCATTTTCCCCATGGGATGAAAGGCTTTCCTTGTTTATTAATATGAATAGTGGAGCAAATATTTTAGTTTTATCTAGTGTTCTCAGTCAATAATAACATTTATTAAGAAATTATTTCTGTATTTTCTGTAGTATTCAGTTATTATTAATGATTGTTTTCTGAACATTATCTATTGTAATGCCCCACTGAGTTCTTTGGAGGTGCTCACTCTACGACCATGTTATTTCTGTCTTAGTGAAAGCATTTTTATATCTTGTTATTACAGTTACTATGACTTTATTACACAGGCACAGATATTTTCTTTAGTTTCTGATTTTGTGTAGATTGATTGGCTGCTTATTAGGTGG
Organism: Caloenas nicobarica; assembly: GCF_036013445.1. Classification (NCBI taxonomy): domain Eukaryota; kingdom Metazoa; phylum Chordata; class Aves; order Columbiformes; family Columbidae; genus Caloenas; species Caloenas nicobarica. The sequence continues at coordinate 40,677,537 of NC_088284.1, read as the reverse complement.
CAGAGAGACTCCTAAGTTAGAATGAAAATGTTACATTTCTTTCTTGAAGCAATAACCTCTAAACTCTGACATTGAAGGTTAGAAAAAACAAAATTATGATCTATGAAGGCCATAAACTGAACTAAGGAAGATTTAAAATACAGTTGATAAGGACTCATTTAAGGCTGTTACAGTCTATGAATTAACATGCTACTTTCTGAAGTGACCTGTTATTAGGTGACAGGATAGATGATTGCAAGGGGCCATATGCGTTAACTGTGTAATTCTGGTTATCCCACTGAAGGAGTGGAATTTCTTAGTTTAACTACCAGTTCCATGGTAAAAATCCCTTATTTTCACTGTTCTGTGGGTGCACAAAAGGCAAACTCTGTGTAAATAATCATACCTCACTTGTACTATATATGGCAGATCAATTTATTTGGATCATTTTTCATGTGTTTTTTTTGTTTTGGTTTGGTTTGGTTTGGTTGTTGGTTTTGGTGGTTTTTTTAGAGGTGACCCTTATAAACAACAATCTCACTCTTGAAAATCCAGTTCTTACACAAAAATAACAATTTACTTTATATCTCATGTGTAGATGCATTGAATTTTTCTTCGTATTTCTTAGACTAAATGGGTCATCAAAATATTTGCAAAAATACATTTCTTGGTTTTATATTTTAGACTGGAGATGATGGTGCGAACAGTGAAACAGCCTGTGAATGTACCAGGACCAGGGAAGGTTTTAGACAGTCCTACAGTGTACTCTGCTTTGAATATAATGTAGGTTCAATCTTTGCACTTCTGATCAAGTCACAAAGGAGAATTTGGCGATGTCATGAGTTTTTTCTTTTCCTTTCCTTTCTTTTCACACAGCAGTACTGGTGTTTTTAAGTACAGCTGCAAAACGATAATTGTGAACTAAAAAATCCTAATGAGGAGCTGTCTGTAAGTTCCCATACCTAACCGTCCAATTTCTGTTGCAGAAAAGGAGGAATGGTTTTATGAGAATTCATTCAGCTTTACTCTTGAACTTTGCATCATTTTCCAGAGAAAAGGCACTGAAGCCTTCTCTGCCTCTTTTTAGTTAATTTCCATCAGATAAGTAGTGCTGAGTTTGATACAGATAATGATGATTTGCAAAGTGTCACTAGTATTCTGGGTAGGAAGTATTATACATACAAGTTAAGCTCAACAATAGGCAGTAAAAAGAAACAAGTTTCTCCTAAGATTTATGCCAAAGAGTTCACATGAAGTATATTCCTTCAGTTTTAAGATAAAGATATCAAAGCAGTTTTCTGATAAGTTAAAAAAAAAATTGAAGCATGCAGGAAGTCAATGAGAAAATGAATAAGCACGGCAACACATTATCATCTAAAAGCCTATCTACATATTTTGTTCTAATGCAGATTTTCATACTACAGCAGAAGCTATAAATATATTGGCCACAATTTTCTCCATATTGAGTAAATGGAATATTTCTCTTAATCTGAGATGCTACTTCACACTCTTGTATCTCTTTCCAATGTGTAAAGGCTCTTGCACGCAAACCAGTCATCAGTTAAAACAAACAAACAAACTAACAAAACAAAACCAAAAACAAACAAAAAAACCCAAAGACCAAACCAACAAACAAACAAACAAGTAGAACAGAGGAAGAAAACATATAAAATCCACAAAAAAACCCAACAGTTCACACCCATGCATACTCATAAAAGATGGGTACATACATCTTTTCTGAATCAAACTCAGGCTGTGTAGACTACAGGCATACTAAAAAAGCCATAAACAAAAATAACTTAATAAATAACCACAACTTAAGAGGAGCCTATTGGAATGATGTAACATTTAGTCTTCTCCAACATTTTGATTTATGATCTCAATGTGAGCATAAACAACATCTTAATGACAATCACAATTTTACAATTTTACAATCACAGTTTTAGATTAGAGGGACTAACTAGTATCCATTGAAAACCTAGTGCTACAGAAAGATTAGACATGTTCAGATGAACAGTTTTAGCTCAGAAAAAGAAAAAAAAGTTTTTTAAGTCTTGGGAAATTAATCTAGGAAGGGGAAGCAGTCATTTTGAAGGCACAGAATGGTAATACTGGAAAACAGGTATGTACTGGAACTAGATATGAGTCTGTAAAGGCTTATTAAAGAGAGAAAGGTAATCAAAGATTTGTGCCACTTAAGCAAAACCAGGTAATCACTTTATTTAATAGAAAATAGAAATGTTTTTCTCTATTTCCCATGGGTAATGTCAACTAACATTTAAGGAAGTTCCCTTCATGGGCCCTGGTTGGCTTTCTCAAGGACTTCTGTGCCATCCTCAGTGGGGTTTTTCTCTTTCTTAATTGGAGTTTGTCCTGCATTAATTTTTATTTTATCCAAAAGCCATTTCCCCAGACCACATCACCTCCTATCTGACTTTTGTGAATATCCTTTCTTTGATACTGCCAAGTGTAAACTTTCTGTCAATGTTTAAGAAAAATGAGACTTCATTTCCTGAGCCTGTCATGCTTTTCAGTGGCCTCTGCATTTTTATGGCCCTAAAGTCAATAATCTCCTCCTTGCCTTCAAAGGCTGTCTCAACTCTCCTGTATTGATCTACTGATATGTCTTAACACCTGGTCCACACTACAAAAGCCAAGATCAGTATTACTGGCCATGGTCACCAGTTCTACAGTCATTCTTAAGCACGTGGCTATTTTTTCCCAACATACTACGGTAAGGCTCTTCTTGCCTGACTGTTCAATTTCCAATTCACTCATGAAACTGAGAAGAAGATAATGTGTTAAGAGGTGAAGCTGGGTTTTATTTGTCAGTTTATATTACATGACTTTAGCACATGAATTGTACAGTAAATGGTCTTTCAGACTGTAACTTCTTTCATATGTCAGTTATATTTTAAGTTTATAACATATTTGAAGCACTTACTATGCCATTTGTCCTTTTTAGCTTGTGTTTCATTGTGTATAACGTAAAAAGACAAAACCAAAACCAACCAACCAAAAATCCCCAAACCAAACCAACAAAAACCCCAAATAAAACACCAAAAAACCCCCATAATAATAAGGAAATATGAAAGGAAAAATAAAAGAATGTATTCTTTGGGATTGTAAGTACAGTAAGAGATGAAAACTGGATGTATACATTTGGAGCACTTATTACCGGTATGGAACACAGTAGTTACGGTCTGCATTTGGAATGGAACCTTGGGTAGTACTTTTAATATCTTCTCCTATGATAAAATGTCAGACTTCAAGGCTACCTCTGTGATATGTGTGACTAATAACTAATAAAGAAACATGACAAGAGCCCACAACTCCTAGAGGGGTTTAACTGCTAGGTAAGAGAAGAAATATTTACATTAGTTTAGAGTGTATCACTCCTAAGTAATGAGATGAGATTAACAAAGGCAAAACTCAAGCTGAATTCCAAGTAAAAGCTTCCTGACAGTGAGATCTATTAGGCCATGGAATAACTTTCATCAGGATATTTAAAAAGAGACTAAACTATACATCTGTTGGGATAACGCATTGGTAAATATAGAGAAGGAAGCAATTTCACCTTGGAAGAGTGAAGGATTAGTCAAGGTCTGATAAATTTTTGTGTCGTATGAATCTGCGAGTTTGAATAAAACTGGCAAAAGAAAACACACTTTCTTAAATATTAAGAATCACAGAATCACAGAATTACAGAATGTTAGGGATTGGAAGGGACCTCGAAAGATCATCTAGTCCAATCCCCCTGCCAGAGCAGAAACACCTAGGTGAGGTTACACAGGAAGGCGTCCAGGCGAGTTTTGAATGTCTCCAGAGAAGGAGAATCCACAACCCCCCTGGGCAGCCTGTTCCAGTGTTCCGTCACCCTCACTGAGAAGAAGTTTCTTCTCACATTTAAGTGGAACCTCTTGTGTTCCAGCTTGAACCCATTACCCCTTGTCTTACTGTTGGTTGTCACCGAGAAGAGCCTGGCTCCATCCTCGTGACACCCACCCTTTATATATTTATAAACATTGATGAGGTCACCCCTCAGTCTCCTCTTCTCCAAGCTAAAGAGACCCAGCTCCCTCAGCCTTTCCTCATAAGGGAGATGCTCCACTCCCTTAATCATCTTTGTGGCCCTGCGCTGGACTCTCTCCAGCAGTTCCCTGTCTTTCTTGAACTGAGGGGCCCAGAACTGGACACAATATTCCAGATGAGGTCTCAGCAGGGCAGAGTAGAGGGGAAGGAGAACCTCTCTGGACCTACTAACCACCCCCCTTCTAATACACCCCAGGATGCCATTGGCCTTCTTGGCCACAAGGGCACAGTGCTGGCTCATGGTCATCCTGCTGTCCACCAGGACCCCCAGGTCCCTTTCCCCTACACTGCTCTCTAATAGGTCATTCCCCAACCTGTACTGGAACCTGGGGTTGTTCCTGCCCAGATGCAAGACTCTACATTTCCCCTTGTTATATTTCATTAAATGTTTCCCTGCCCAACTCTCCAGCCTGTCCAGATCTCGCTGGATGGCAGCACAGCCCTCTGGCGTGTCAGCCACTCCTCCCAGCTTGGTGTCATCAGCAAACTTGCTGATAGTACACTCGATTCCCTCATCCAAGTCATTGATGAATATATTGAACAGTATTGGTCCCAGAACTGACCCTTGAGGCACTCCACTAGATACAGGCCTCCAACCAGACTCTGCCCCATTGATCACAACTCTCTGGCTTCTCTCCTTCAGCCAGTTTGCAGTCCACCTCACTACCCGATCATCCAGTCCACACTTCCTCAGTTTTGCCGTGAGGATGCTGTGGGAGATGGTGTCAAATGCTTTGCTGAAGTCAAGGTAGACCACATCCACTGCTCTGCCATCGTCAATCCACCTTGTTACGTCAAGAAGACCAGCAGTGGCACAGCTTTGGTAATTTTGTACATCATTTCTCTGTATGAAGACAGTTGATTTATACTAAATGTGAAATTAAGTGGCTCAGTAGTAAACAGCCCACTCCCCTCCAGTCTGGAATGCCCTTTTTCATGACCCAGGCATAAAATGACCCCTAGACTCAAGTATTACTTCCTTCACACTCCTCTCTCCACCTTACGACCATTTCCAAAGTACGGAATCTGGAATGAAATTTAATGTCAATTTTGCTGACGATAAGTGATGAAGTAGAGAAAACGGAAATAATAGGGAAGGCGTTCTACGACTACAAATATGTAGACATTTTTATAGGGTCACTTTTCTGCTTATAACTAGCTTGAAACCTGCAGGAGTATGACATGTACATGGCAGAATTGTGTACTATATTTAAGATGAAAGAAATTGTACCAATATAAATTGTTGTTATCTGGCTGACCAACTTGCATTTCATGGCTTGACTCTTGGACTTTTGGGAGTTATTTGCTGTTCTCAAAGTTGCAGAATGAACAAAGTAAACAACGTCACATGTACAAATTAATAGGATCAAGGATAAGGAAACATTCTGGCACTCACATCACTTCAGAGCAGGCTGGTGTTTGTACAGACTTTTTTACAGAAGACAGTAATGGTAAATAATTTACTAATATAATTTAAAAAATCTTAAAATTATGTTTAAAATATTATAAATATAATTGATTAGTCATTCATTTTACATTTTCTATTTTATTGATAAGGAAAATGGAAAAAGCATGCAGAAGGACCACATTCAAACCTACAACTGCAAATGAAAGTATACTATGGTGTCAGTTGTTGTATCATATTTTCTTGTTTGGCCTGTTAAGTTGTAAAATTGTAAGATGCTGCTGAAATAATTCAATCAGGTAAAGTTAAGGTAATATTGATGAAAATACTTTTCATTTTTATTGATCCATAAATATTAGAGTGTAAATGTATGAACTGCTTCTCAGAAAGTGTGGAGATGTTAGTGACATAATTCTGAATAGAAAAAAAAGAAAATATGAATCATATATTAGCAGATGAACTTAAAGTCACATAACCACACTTTCAGGTTATAAAATTAGATTCTATTAATACTTCCTTTATCCTTGTCCGTCATTTCCTTCTTTCCCTGAATTTGAAACAAATATTTCTACTGTCTCTTAGGATCTCATATCCTATCACAGGTATGAAAGGAAGTCTGGGGAAGAGTTAGCAACACCAAAACAGATATTACAAAAATATTTATTTCTTCTCTCCCCCAAAATAAAAAGGTGACATATGTATCTCTTCTTTTCCCACAGTAGTTTTAGCTCCTCATCAGTATTTTTCTGTATTATAGTAAAACAATTATATATGTGCTTAAGACATAAAATTGAGTTAGGCTTCTTTTCTTAGTCTCTGTTTTGAAATGTGTTTTATATTATTTCCATCTTGCTTCTTCTGCAGTCTGTGTTTTTAGAAAATTTACTTCTGTTCCTTGATTTGTTTCCATAGTCTTTTCTCTTTCATCCCTGTAACTGTTGCTATGTTACTGTGGATTAGAAAGTTTTAATGCTGTTAATGTGCTCACAACTCTCCTTTTCTTGGTCAGTCTATATCTACTTTTGTCTATCCCTTTCATCCTTTAACCAATGATATTAGTTATTACCAATTATGTAGCTATGCTATGCAGTTTTAGTTATGTTCTTCTCTTTACCTTTAGTCCTTGCTCTTTTGCACTTTTTTTTTTTTTTTTTTTTTTTTTTTTTTTTTGTTGTGCATGTGTATGTGGTTGGTTGGTTCGTTGCTTTGCTTTTTTGTCGTTGTTGTTGGGGTTTCTTTTGGTCGGCTGAGTTTTTTCCCTATTTTGTTTTATTCCAGTTTGAAATATGGAATATAAAAAAATAAAACTTCAGTAACAAAGCCGAAAAACTTAATTATGCTTGGAGCATAAACTGGATCCCAGAGCTCTTGTGTCTCTTTAAGGATTCAGATGCTGTAGGCAGTCTCTGGTTTCTGAGTCCATTAGTTTTGTTTTGATATTGCAGAGTGACTGCAAATTATTTTCTTTTACTTCATTTTACCTGATGCTTTTTCTTAGGCTGTGAGTTAGGCTCAAGAGTTAGCTTTCTTACCCTAGGTTTCTGACTATGCAGGTGAGTTTTCTCACATTATGCCACAGGTGTAAGCATCTGCGAAATACAGCCTTTTAAGAGGCTCTGTTTCAGGAAGACAAATATGTCACTCAGAAGAGGACTCAGAGTCTGGAATCTTAAAATCATAGAATCATAGAGTGTCCTGAGTTGGAAGGGACCCACAAGGATCATCAAGTCCAACTCCTGTCCCTGCGTATGACAACTGCCCAGTTCACACTATGTGTCTGAGGGTGTCGTCTAGTCTCTTCTTGAATACTGCCAGGCTTGGGACCATGACTGCCCCTCTAGGGAGCCGGTTCCAGTGGTCCACTACCCTCTGGGTGAAGAACCTTTTTGTAATGTCCAACCTAAACCTCCCCTGGCACATCTTCCTGCCATTCCCTTGGGTTCTGTCATTGGTCAGAAGAAGATGAGAAGAGCTGCGCCTTCAGCATCCCTCATGGTCTCTCTGGCTGCAAGAACTGATGCAGCCACTCAGACCGAGCTTGGGAGGGAAGATGCATCTGTCCAGGTCCTGGGCTGCAGAGTGTGTCTGAGTTTCTGCTCAGTGACTGATGACAGCAGTGAGCTTACCTGTGGGCAATGTGCCCAAGTGAAGGAGCTGCTCAGCCTGATGACAGAGATTTGAGAGGAGGTGCCCAGACTGAGGAACACCAGGGAGTCAGAAAAGGAGATTGACTGGTGGAATCACAGTCTACCATCCCTGAGGCAGGAGCAGAAGCCAACCATGGCACCAGATACAGAGGACCCCGTGTGGGTTCCCACAGGGATCCATCTTAGGGCCAGCAGTCTTCAATGTCTATAAATGACTTGGACTCAGGACTTGAAGGAATACTTAGTAAGTTTACTGATGGCACAAAACTTGGAGGAGCTGCTGGCATTCTTGAGGGCAGAGAGCACCTGCAGAGGGATCTGGATAAACTGGAGAACTGGGCAATCGCCAACTGTGTGAAGTTCAACCAGGGTGAGTGCTGGCTTTTGCACCTGGTCAGTGCTGCTGTCAATGTTTGAATTTAAGAAAATACCAGTAGCCTGTTTCACTATTTGTTCAGAACTTGAAGAAATGATTAATATTTTCAGATCAATTAAAATGTTGAACAACGCAAGCAGGGAGTCAGCATTACAGTAATATTCTAGTAAAGTTTTTATATTTGTTATTCTATCCTTTAAAAATTTCTTTGCAGTTCGTATTTTAAAGTCAGGCAATAGTGCCTCAGTGTTAAGTCCACAACAGGGAGAGAATGCTTTGAAATCAAGGAACTAATCAGTCATCTCAGGTAATATTCCTTCCACATTGCTTAAGCTTAAGACATTTTCAGAGAATGTATTGAAGCTTGACTTTGTACTTTCGACTCTCAAATCAGAACATATGGTCACTAAATTCCTACCCACACTGTGCAGAGACCTGAAAGCTTAAAATGATCTTACTACCAATATGAGTCTTATAAAATAAGAATAGCTGTGCATCATAATTTATTCAATACTTGAGACTATAATCAAGCTTTTCAAATCAATTAAAACACGAAACAATGCAAGTAGGGAGTCAATATTCAAGCAACATTTCTACAATATATTTGCATTTGTTACCCTCCCATGTCTAAAATGATTCAGTGGTTTATGATTTAAAGCCAGCCAGACAATTTGCAGTAGAGCTTGTGCCTGCATAGATGTTTTTGAAAAACTCTATCCTCCTTAGATTTGCTTTTCATAGTCTATTGCTCAAATTTCTGACGTTTACCTGCTCAATAAATCTCCAAAGAATTTGCCCTCTCTTTGCCTTTTTATATGTACTCTACCACAGTTATTGATGACAATATGTTGATATATAGCTTAGAAAGCTGGATTTACATGTCTTGACTATGGTCTGCATACTAATACATCTATGGAGAATTGTATTACTCTTCAATGAAATACATTATTAATTAGATAAATAAATGCACAGACATTTAGCTGGAAAGGGAAATGTTACATTTCGCTACTAAACTAAAAGTAAAAATCTGTTTCTTGTTTGTTTGTTTCACTTACATTATACGCAATCACTATTCTTCCCTACTAATCTCTACTCTGTCTTCAAGTTTCCTTGGGCTTTAAACATCTGGAGTCCTTATTTATTATTTTGTATCTGTTAGACATTTCTCTTTTCTAGTCAGAATACTATTGTCAATCATATAGAAGAGGAGAATTCTGGCAAAGCCTGAAAATTTGATAATTCCCTCAGGAAATAATCTTAAGGATTATTCACATCTTTTAAATAATACCATTGAATGACAGATATATTCACTTCAACATTTTGGCAAAATTGAAGATTAGCTTTAAATATATCAAAAAGCTTTAACACTACCATCTCAAATGTAAACTGCAGCTCATGTTTGATTGAAATCTGTTAAAAATGTTGGTTTTCTTTAGTTTTCTCTCTGCAGCCGCAGCCTATTTTTACCCATCATTGTTTCTTCTAGCCTTTAGACTCTTTAAGGTTGTCTGTTAGAATACATAGTTTTGTCTTGTAGAGCAAAATTATTATATTCAGAGGTTGAAGTGCTACACAAAGCTACAACATGCAAACAGCATTATTTTGTAGTAGTCCATCATTGAGACAGTAGATTTACAGTTAAAATCTCAGCACTTTTAATTAAAAATAAACCAGAGAATCATCTTAGGATAAATAATTATTTTTGTCCTCCTAATTTTACTTTGTGAGGAAGAGATACTTATTATTGTGCAATGTCTCTCAGCATACATTCAATTACACTGCATCTTGAGAAAGGAAGAAATAATAAAACCAGGCTTCCTGATGATGTTCATGGCTTTGTAACTTGCAACTATGCTGTGCTTCTGATTTCTTCCCTGGATTTCTATTTGAATTGGAAAAGAGTTTAACAAGGGGAGAAGGGTGGAGAGAGAGAATAGGAATTATACCTGCCTAGTTCTCAGCTGTGCCAAGTCTGCTACGGTTTGTTTTGCTGAAGAACATGCTACTGAAAGAAGACATAAATATAACAACATTTGATTTTGAGTCAGTATACTGCATTTTATGCCTATAGTCAGAAAATTAAATTTTTTGCCTTTAAAATTTCTTCCATGACTGAATACCTCTACAGTTTGGACACCTCTCAGGATGTGAGAAGTAATATATACCATGCAAATTGCCTTACACTTTTTCTCTTTAAAACAAAAGCAGGGCTACTTGCTAATGACAAAGAAGGAGGAAGCTGCAGCAGCTGTTTGGAGATGAAATTCCAGACAGCAGCTGCACAGGGATGGAAAAATTCATAGAAGTTCAGATATGCAAATATGATAAAACAGTAGAGATGTGGTCATGTGACATGAGCTCATGGTTTGATTAGCCCAGTATTCACTCTTCCAAAGTCATATGAAAGAGGGAGAAAAGAGAATCACTTTCTACTCCAGTCTAAAAATATGGAAGAAGTACCAAAAACTTAATGAAGCTGAATAGGGCTGTTTTAGGTAGAGAAATATTTCTTTTATATTTGGATTAGATAAAAGAAGAAAACAGACAATCAAATAGATAACTGCAGATAAAACAGACTGAAACCTATGCTTAGGACAATTTGCATACCACTTTTTGAGTGGATAGTGGATTAATTTGATAATTTGGATTTTTTTTCTTTTTTTCAAGATACAACTTTCGCCTCTTGCATATGCTTAATTGTAAGAATATAAATATGTGAAGCTTGGTGCAGGACAAAACTATTTTATTTTTCCAAAAGATGAAAATAAAATGTTTATGAAAGCTGCCACAGATAGATAGAAAAAGGGGGATATTTGTTTGTTGGTAGAACAGGAGAGGACATGGAATTACTCTAGCAGCAAGTATAAATCAAGACTTGAAGGAGCTAATTTTTAGATGACTTTCAATTCCATTAAATCTTTGATATTTTTAAAGAGACTGACATGAAAGCTGTCTGCTATATTGTGCTTGTGAAGTGGACAATTCTCCATTGACATTATCAGCTCCATTCACAGACTATCATACAACTTCGGGAGAAAACTGCTTTCATTTGATGCCATAAGTTTAAAAGCCCTGGTAACCTTTAGACCTCCAATGTAACCACAGAATCATAGAATCATAGCATGGTTTGGGTTGGAAGGGATCTTAAAGACTGTCTAGTTCCAACCTCCCTCGTGCAAGGACACCTTCTGCTATACCATGTTCCTCAAAGCTCCATCCAACCTGGCCTCGAACCATTCCAGGGATGGGGTATCCACAACTTCTCTGGGTAGCCTGTTCCACTGCCTCACCACGATCATCATCTTCTTTATATCTCATCTGAATTGATCCTTTTTAGTTTGAAATCATTGGCTACTGTCCAGTCACTACAGGCCTTGGTGAAAAGTCTCTCTCCGTCTTTCTTTTAAACCCTCTTAATATATTCAAAGGCTGTAATGAGGTCTCCCAGGAGCCTTCTCTTCCTCAGGCTGAACAATCACAAATCTCTTAGCCAATCCTCAGAGGAGAGGTGTTCCGTCCCTCTGATGCTTTTCATAGCCCTTCTCTGGACTCAGTCCAGTAGGTCCACGTTGTTGTGCTGGTGGGTCCAGAGCTAGATGTAGTATTCCAGGTTAGGTCTCACAAGAGTGGAGTAGAGGGGGAAAATCACCTCCGTCGACCTGCTGGCTATACTTCTTTTTATGTAGACCAGTATACAATCGACTTTCTGGACAGCAAACACATATTGATAGTGCATGTGCAATTTTGCATAGACCAGTATTCCCAAGTTCTTCTCCTCAGGGCTTGTCTCAATCATTTATTTCTCCAAACTGTACTGATGCAGTGGATTGCACTGACCTAGGTGCAGGACCTTGTACTTGTCCTTGTTGAACTTCACAAGTGTTGGAGTCCGGTTCGGAAAGCCCTGAGGTGGGGCAAGCCTCTAGCTGGAGAGATTCTTTAATATTGCCTGGAGTAAGATTAAGGCACAAGCAAGGTCACATGCCACTTAACTAGGGAACTTTATTGAACACTTGTGAAGAAGATAGTGATAGGACAGAGAGAAAAAGGCAGGAAAGTGGGAAACTTAGCAAGCAGTAGGGACAGGCTTGCAAGATAAAGTTCACCACCATGGATTCAATTGGCTTCTCTGACAGGTGTAGCAGTGTATCTCAGGGGGCACTCTTGTCCGTCGCTCATGAGGTGGTCGGCCCTTACTTCCCTGAGAGGTATACACATGGTGCTGGTTGGTGGCGGTAGTCTCTGTGTCGCTCACATGTGCTGCATGGTCATACGGCCTTTTATAACACATTGGGGTATATTCTGGGATGTGTTTTCCCCTGGCAACAGCACGCACCGCCTGGTTCACACCATTGCACACGCTCTCTGTCCCGACATGCCAGTTCAGTGTAGTACCATGCATCCTCCGGTGGGGGCAGGTGATTTCCTCGTGGCCAAGCAAGTCTACCATTTCTTGTAGCCAGGCAGGTCCCCCACAGGGCAGATCCCCTATTGCCTGTAGCTAGGCAGGTTTCCCGGGGCTCATAGCTGAGCAAGCTTCTAGGGATTGACATCATAATTCATGGCAGAGACAGGAGCAAATACACTTTGAGACACTTAATTGAAAATATGGCCCCTGGCAATAAGGTTCACATGGGCCCACTCCTCAAGTCTGTCAAAATACCTCTGAATGGCATTCTATCCCTCAGGCATGTCCACTTCACCAAGCAGCCAGGTGTGAGCTGCAAACTTACTGAGGCAGCACTCAATCCCACTGTCTCTCTCATTGATGAAGGTATTAAATAATATTAATCGCAGTACAGACCCTTGAGGGACACCACTCATTACTGGTTTCCACTTGAACATTGAGCCATTGACTGTAGCTCTTTGGACAAGGCCATCCAGCCAATTCCTTATCCTTCTAACAGTCCATCCATCAAATCCATATCTCTCCAGTTTAGAAGAAAGAATGTGGTGGGGACTGTATTAAGGATCTTACAGAAGTACAGGTTGCTCTTCCACTGATGCAGTCACTCCATTGGAGAAGGCCTCTAGATAGGCCAATTATGATTTTCCCATTTTGAACCCATGTTGACTATCTCTTAACTGCCTACCTGTTTTCCGTATACTCAACATAACTTCCAGGAGGATCTGTTTCATGATATGACTGGGCACAGAGGTGTGGCTGACTCATCAGTAGTTTACAGGGTCCTCCTAACTACCCTTTTAAAAAATGGGTGTGATATTCTCTTTTCTTCAGTCACTGGGGACTTTGCCTGACTGCTGTGACTTTTCAAATATGATGTAGAGTGGTTTCGAAAATACATCTGCTAGTTCCCTCGGGACCCTGAAATTCATACCTTTAGGCCCCACGGACTTGTGTATTTTCAGACGATTCAGCTGGTCTCAGATCTGTTCTTCTTTTATGGTGGGAGGGACTTTGTTCTCCCAGTCCCTACCTTGAGGTTCAGGGATCTGAGAGATGTGGGAAGAGTGATTGCCAGTGAAAAATGAGGCAAAAAAATTTGTTGAGTACCTCAACCTTCTCCAAGTTCGTTGTCACGTGTTCTTGTTTTTATTTATTAGGGGTGTACACTTTCTTTTATGCTTCTTATTATTCTTCACTTGCCTTGCCAAATTCAGTACCCACTGTTCCTTAGCTTTCCTGATCCCATCCTACACATTTGGGCAGTGTCTCTATATTATTCCCAGGATACATTTCCCTGGTTCGACTGCCCATACACTTCCTTCTAATACCTTAGGTTGGCCAGGAGGTCCATACTCAGCCATACTGGCCTTCTACTCTCCTTGGCTGATTCCTTACACATAGGAATTGAGAGCTCTTGTGCTTTTAATAAAAGCTATTTTGTAACACAGGCATGATTATTCTCGGCATATTTGTTTTGAGCATGTTTGGAACCTAATATTTGCATTGTTCTTCAGAGTGCAGCACACTTACTCTTTTCTGTGTGTGAAAATCAGCTCATAAATCTCAAGCAGTTTATGAAATCGTTTGATTGATCTTTGATATTGCTTGCTTATCTAAGATTACCTCTCCAAATGTCATTACTGTGATATATTGGTAGATATCATACTACTTCTTTTCACCTTTGCTGCAAATATGCAAAGGTAAGAGTAGGCTTGTATGTTGAAAATACAGAAGAATGCCTTTTTCTTGTTTGAATTAATAGGAATATGGTATTTAGTAGCATATTAAAAGACCAACACTTTTGGTACGTTCTGAGAAAAGAAAGAATATCTGTTATAAGAATATAAGTAAATCCTCTACCGGCAGGCCTAAAAAGATAGCATGTTATTATGGAGTCTGAACACACTAAATTTGAAGTAAATGTTTCCCAAGGATGAAGAACAAGTCTGAGTGTTTAGGAAACAGAAGTGTCCTGTTTTCTTTCCTGCCAAATGTCACCTTTCATTTATTGTAATTGTCACTGCTGCTTTCTGTTTTACTTCAGCATTCATAAGATTGCAAAAGAAGGACAAACAATGAAAAAAAGACCACACAATAATTGAGCTACTTGTTAAATTTAGTAGAGCAAATTCTGTCCATGTGCATGGATGAATTTCAACTGATATCAGTAAGGTTTACTTGTAACAGCTATGAACAAAGAAAGCACTTGTCTAGTAACATAACATTTAATAATGCAGTGCATTTCTTGTTGTTCACAAACACTTCCAAGATTGAAAGACACAGCTGAAAGCCTTTAAAAGAAAATAAACATTTTAGGGTGAAATATTTCAACCATCATATGAACTAATCTTAACAGATTCACATTTTCCTAGAGTGCAAGGGGAAATCTCAGTTTATGACAAGTTTAGACTAGATACACAATATTTTACCAACTAATTCTCAAAAAAAATTTTTTTAGAAATGGGTAAGTGGAATAGTTTGCTTATCATCATAAATGTGTCCAAATGTGTGCAAACACATTTCAAGATAATTTTTCATTAAGGACACACAACTAAGTGACTACTTTTCTCACTAAAGATTTAAGACTTAGAGATTTCTTCTCTTGTATGCTGTCCATGCAGAAATTACCAGTGTAGGGAACAGGAAAGAGAAATAAAAAGAAAGTAATAAAAAATATTCGTTTCTATAGGAAAAAAAAAATTGAGCAGAAATAATTTGTTTGCTTTCATTTTTTTCTAAATTTTGATGAGAATAACCAAGACTACCAATTACAAAAATGATGAAAAGGCCAGTGAAGGCAGTATGTCAGAAGCCTTGCCATTTTTCTAGTGACCTGAAAGCAATACATTAATATATGCGATTTGCTTATCTTTAGTTGTTTCTCCTTTGAAATAACTTTTAAAAAAATTGGAAGAGCAGTTTCTTACTTTAAGTGGACATGAACATTATAAGTGTAAAAACATGGCAACATTGACATACAGGTTCTATGGGTATGAGAGCTACCAAAATACTTATATATAATAAAGTGGACAAACAAACATAAATCCTTCCCTCCCCCATCCTCCTTTTACAGAATTTAAACCTCATCCATATATTAACACTTTGCCACAATAATTACAAATAGACAGATGAACTCTTTATCACATTCTTACATGACAGTGACAGAATGAATGTCTTAAAATAATAGAGCTACTCAGAAATGTCAGAGTACTAGAAAATATTTAGCAAAAAATAGTTATTAAACTGTCAACATCACAAGAAAACCTCAAAGGTGACTGTATTTCACTTAACTTTCTACTGAGCAGCACCGTCACTGTCATTTTAATTAGAAAGCCATATTAACCAGTGTAAATAACAGAAAATGTTTACTGCACCAATTGATCCTCTGACAAGTTAATAATTTCAAACTCATTTACCTATTAAAAGAATGGGAACATTACCTCTAGAGTAATTAAGAGGTTGAAGACCCTGTGCACGTCAAACAACCTGAATATATTACGAAGTCAGGAAAGAGTAAGACCATTAATAACAAATGTATGCTTTTAGAATATGTCCACTTTCGTATTGCTACATGACTGATTTGGAAGCGTAAGCTCACTGAGAAGTAGGATATTAGAGCTGAGGTACTTGTAAACTAGAAAAAAATTAACGAAAAAATCAGAAAACTTTAATTTTAACTTTTTATTTCAAAAGTCTTTTCAAGGCTATAATACATCATAGGAAAATGAGGATTATCTCAGGTCTGATCCTCTGCTGTGAAAAATGCTGCAAATAAGTAATATGCCAAAATGGGAGAATCTAGAGGATTGGCTCTGCTGATCCAAAAGCTCTTGAACCTTTCTGTTAGTATGAGCTCTCCAGTGGAAGCTGAACATCTACATAAGAGGAAGAAGACCTTATATTCATTTTTCTTTTAAGCCATTCAAAATGAATAAAATCAAGGTCTTGTTATTAAAATGAAAAAATTCATCCAAGTAACAGTGGTTTTTCTTCATAAAGTCGTGTGGATTTAAAGGAACTCCCAATGCCAAAATATGGATAGCCAGACAGACAGAAAGGATGGATATTTTTTGAAAGCTTCAGCTCAGAAATATTTTCCAGCATGCTAAGATTAAATTTTGTTTCAAAATTTTAGTTTTTACCACATTCCTTCAATTATTTCAGTACTTATTTGTAGCTTGACAGCAACTGCACACAATACTATGAAACTTTCAACAGTTTAAAAGTTTGAGGATGAAATTCAGCCTTTGTTAATCTAAATAGAAAGCCTGCTTTCAGTATTTTACCAGATATTACTGTAATAACCCTACTTACCCCTATCAATACACATGCTGAGCTGATACTGATTATAAAATAATGCAAAAATTATTAAACATGCAGATGAAAATATCCATAAAATTAACAGTCAAATTAAATGGGGACAATTATTTTTAAAAATATTGAAATTAATCCCAACATTATTTGATCTGCAAAGCCTTGTATGATGGAGTAACTACATCAGTGGACTGAGGACGGGCTGCGGATGTCATCTATTTGGACTTCTGTAAAGTCTTTGACAGAGTTATGCAAAACATCCTCCTCTCTAAATTGGAGAGATATGGCTTTGATGGGTGGACTGTTCGATGGTTGAGGAATTGGCTGGATGGTTGCATCCAGAGGGTAGTGGCCAGTGGCTTAATGTCTGTATGGACATTGGTAACAAGTGGTGTCCCACAGGGGTCCGTATGGGGACTATTACTGTTTAATATCTTCATCAGTGACATAGACAATGAGATCAGGTGCACCCTCAGCAAGTTTGCAGATGACACCAAGCAGAGTGGTGAGGCTGACATGCCAGATGGACAGGATGCCATCCAGAGGGACCTAGACAAGCTAAAGAATTGGGCCCATGTGAACCTCTCAACAAGGCCAAGTGCAAGGTCCTGCACCTGGGTCAGGGCAGTCCTAAGTGTCAATACAATCTGGAGGATGAAGGGTATCAGAACAGTCCTGCCGGAAAGACTTGGGAGTACTAGTGGATGAAAAATTGGATGTGAGCTGGCGATGTGCACTTGCAGACCAGAAGGCCACTCATTTCTGGCTGCATCAAAAGGAGCATGGCCAGCAACTTGAAGGCAATGGTTTTGTCCATCTGCTCTCGTGAGATCCCACCAGCTCTGCATCCAGCTCTGGACTCCCCAGTACAGGAAAGAAACGGACCTGTTGGAAAGGATCCACAGGAGGCCCACAAAAATGATCAGAGGGCTGGAACAGCTCTCTTATTAGGAAAGTCTGAGATAGTTGCGGTTGTTGAGCCTAGAGAAGAGAAGGCTCTGGGGAGACTTTATTGTGGCCTTTCAGTCCTTAAAAGTGACCTATAAGAAAGATGGGGACAGACTTCTTAGCAGGACGACAGGACAAGGGGTAACGGTTTTAAAGTAAAAGAAGAGATGTTCAGGCTAGAAATGAGCAAGAAGTTTTTTGCAATGAGGGTGGTAAAATACTGGAACAGGTTGCCCAGAGAGGCAGTAGATGCTCCATTCCTGGAGATAAATATTCAAGGCCAGGCTGGATGAGGCTCTGAACAACCTCATTGGAGGGGGCTTGGGCTGGTTGATCTTTAAAGGTCCCTTCCAACCCAAACTAGTCCATGATTCTATGATTGTATGATTTGCACTTAACTGTCACATCTATAGATATCTAACAGATCACAGTGCAAACATCTAAACCTAGTGTAACTCAGTAGCATTTATGGTTATTATAACAGGTAATACAGAACTGCAAGCATGTGGGAGAGTGGAATCTATGTTGCAGTAAACAGACTAAAAGAACATAAATCAGAAAGTCAGAGAGAACGTTAGGCAATTTTTGGTTTTGTTTGGCATAAGTTAGGTGTCTTTTCCCATTATAGTTTGAGTCTTTTTAGATGTTTTGAAGTGAAATTTCTTTGGAAATTATCTGAACACAATACTGAGCTTCACATCTCATCAGTTTTCTGTGCCTTTCTAGTCAAAGTTCCTTTGTATACTGCTTGAAGAAGGTGTACTGTCACTACCTCTTTTTGTAATGCTGAGGCAGTATTCTTTGCAAATACTGTCTTTCTTTACTTCTGTTGTGAGCTCACCATGTCAGGATCCTAACAGATATAAAACAAATGAATGACAACTACCAGATAAAAGTTTATTAATAAAGCACTGTTTTAGAAAACTAAAGTTTTATCTTTTTCTAACACTCTCGTCAAAGCTTTTTCTTTCTCTGGCTTCTTCCTTCCTCTGTAAATATGTTATTCTTCCTATGGAGATGACGTCTATTTTATTTAAAAGTTATATTTAGATTTTAAATAATTTTAAATTTTATTTCTACAGCCAAAGTACTGGAAGACCAGTGTCATCTTTATAGGCCATTTTAAGGAAAAGACAACTAGTAATTGACTAAAAATACTTATGAAGTAAACAAACATCAGGGAAGTTATTTTTACCTGTTTATTTAAGTTTTATAATAATGCCACAAAGCCACTTAACTCTCTGCATTAAACAACATCAGACTGTCAAAAATAGTAACAGAAAGAAGAATATCAATAATGTCTCAAGTCCTAGTTGATATGTAGTTTGCATGGGAAGCTGTCAATCATACAAAGTGACAATATTACTTAATATTTTTTCCCTACACTGTTGTAAATTGTTAGACAACATTGCTGTTAGTCTGATTCAGAACTTCTCAAAATGTTTTCCTTCTCCAAAGTTGTAGCAGCAGTTTGTAAATTCTGATTATTTTATACAAGTTCTGAGTTATATGATAGACTCTTAATCATAGTAGATTGTCCTTTCTTTTGAATCTCATTGCAATATAGGAGTCCAGAGTTGCTTTTGTCCCTTAAAATTACAAGATACTTTGAAGAAAATGCTTACCTGTGAAGATTCAACTCTTTTCATTAGTACTCACGATTTCTCAACCTTACAGAATCACAGAATCACAGAATGTTAGCCCTCTGGTGTGTCAGGCACCCCTCCCAGCTTGGTGTCATCAGCAAACTTGCTGATAGTACACTCAATTCCTTCATCCAAGTCATTGATGAATATATTAAACAGTACTGGCCCCAGTACTGACCCTTGAGGCACTCCACTAGATACAGGCCTCCAACTAGACTCCACCCCATTGACCACGACTCTCTAGCTTCTTTCACAGAATCACAGAATCACAGAATGTTAGGGATTGGAAGGGACCTGCAAAGATCATCTAGTCCAATCCCCCTGCCAGAGCAGGAACACCTAGATGAGGTTTCACAGGAAGGCGTCCAGGTGGGTTTTGAGTGTCTCCATGGAAGCAGACTCCACAACCTCCCTGGGCAGTCTGTTCCACTGTTCCTTGACCCTCACTGAGAAGAAGTTTCTTCTCAAATTTAAGTGGAACCTCTTGTGTTCCAGTTTGAACCCATTACCCCTTGTCTTACTGTTGGTTGTCACCGAGAAGAGCCTGGCTCCATCCTCGTGACACTCACCCTTTACATATTTATAAACATTAATGAGGTCACCCCTCAGTCTCCTCTTCTCCAAGCTAAAGAGACCCAGCTCCCTCAGCCTTTCCTCATAAGGGAGATGCTCCACTCCCTTGATCATCCTCACTGCCCTGTGCTGGACTCTCTCCAGCAGTTTCCTGTCCTTCTTGAACTGAGGGGCCCAGAACTGGACACAATATTCCAGATGAGGTCTCACCAGGGCAGAGTAGAAGGCGAGGAGAACCTGTCTTGACCTACTAACCATCTCCCTTCTAATACACTCCAGGATGCCATTGGACTTCTTGGCCACAAGGGCACAGTGCTGGCTCATGGTCATCCTGCTGTCCACCAGGACCCCTACGTCACTTTCCCCTACACTGCTTTCCAACAGGTTGTTCCCCAACCTGTACTGTAATCTGGGGTTGTTCCTGCCCAGATGCAAGACTCTGCACTTTCCCTTGTTATATTTCATTAAATTTTTCCCTGCCCAACTCTCCAGCCTGTCGAGGTCTTGCTGGATGGCAGCACAGACTTCTGGTGTGTCAGCCACTCCTCCCAGTTTGGTGTCATGGGCAAACTTGCTGACAGTGCACTCTATTCCCTCATCCAAGTCATTAATGAATATATTGAATAGTACTGGTACTTAAACATAGTTGATGTTAATATTTCGAAAGTATCTGCCTCATAGTTCCAATTAGGCAAAAAATCATCATAGTTTATTCTTTATGATGCATCCAGAAGCAAAGGTCTGCAAGATCTCCTAAATGGGCATAACCAGCGACCAGTGTAAAAAACCCAGGAGTTGGTACGCTCCCCACTCTCTAGTTCTCTCCCAATCTCTAACTGCTTTCATGTCAGAGAATACACAAGCCTAGATGACTTCTCTCTGCTTTATAATGTGCATGAGATTTCTGTTCCTTGAACTTGCCTAAGCTTTCCCAGAAACTTCTTTCACAGCATCCTTTCGCAGGAATTATTTGGCACCGTGCAGAGATGCTTTTGTGTTCTTCATGTTTTCACTTCTGGTTTTGCTAGCTTCATGTGATATATATACTATGAATTTTTTTGTATTTTGTGATAGTGCCCTGTGAAACATCTGAGTTTTATTATTTCTAAGGAATGATTAATTAAAATGATTAATGGATGGAGCAGCAGACTCGCCACAGCCTGCTGAGGACCCCTGCACTAGAAACAGATCATAGCCCTAATAAAGGCAGACTTCATCAGCAACATAGTTGTTCACACCCTAGATCCTAGTGAACTAAAACCTCTTTGGGAATACTCATTTAGTCATAATTAAACTTTGATTGAATACAGCCGAAGACCCTTGGGAATTTTTCCATTTACTTTAACTGATCCTCAGTATAGTTCTCTATCTGAACAGTAACACCTGAATTTCATTTTTTCTGGTGACTCCTCCACCTTTAGTCGAACTTCAGCTCTGCAAGGCAGTTGTCAGACTATGAGAAAAGAACATAGCCATGATACTATACTACCAAGACTCAGTTTATAAAGAGCACAGAACTGGAGAGACTACAGCAGTGGCAATTGTTAGAGTATTTAGAGCACACGGTATGTGTATCTAGAGTACCTGTGTCTGTGATCTACTGGCCAGACTTTAAGGTTTTTATCTTAGTAGGGACATTTAGAGCTTTAACATCAGACTACAGTAGGTCTTACTGATAAGTATTTCGTTCATAACTGTAAAGTTGTAAAGACACCTGTGGTTCTTAACAGAGTAGCTCTTCTGTAACAAAGGGATATCTGAAAACTATTTGTGTTTGAATTGGCTCCAGATAGCTCCAATCTGTCACTATTCTTAAGGAAAAAACAGGCCAAACAGAATATCTACCTACAGGCAAAAAAAAAAAAAAAAAAAATTTGTATGTGCTGACCTTCCTGTGGTGGTATAATTTGTTTTACTGCACAGATATGAGAGCTTGAGCATACTGATTTTGTTTGATTCTAGTGATGTGGCCTTGTACTGGTGATAAAAGACATAGCATTATTCTACTTTATCTTTTTCCTGAATAGCTGACATAACTTTCAACAGCCATGTGAGATATGCTAACTGAGAAGTGAGGTTAACTCTAGTGTCAGCATCACAATCTGAAGAATAACAGTGGAAATCCATATATCAAATATTCGATTGTTTAAAATACCCCTCTTTGTACTACTATGTTTCAGATTCTTTTCTATGATTTCTTCCTGACACTGGGTGATGTATTGACCCACGAAAGTCTCTTGAATTCATGTAAACCAAGGCCTTCAATACAGTGTGATATGAAAGGCGCATTTAATATTCATGTGCAAAGGTAAAAATCTAATTAAACCCTGATAAAGTGTTAGTCACTGACTCCTTCCGGACAATGCCTGTCTTCTTTGTTCCAGTAGACCTAAGGTCTGGTGGCTTTAAAAGTCAGAATCTGGTCAGAACATGGAGATTCGAATGCTTGTTCATCTCTGAAAGACTTACCAAATATTATGCAATAATATTGCCAGGAGAAAGGAGTGTCAGGAGATGCCTTATCACACTCTACAACTATCTGAAAGGAGGTTGTGGAAAGGATGATGTTGCTCTCTTCTCCCAAGTAACAAGAGATAGGATGAGAGGGAATGGCCTCAGGTTGCACTAGGGGAGTTTTATTAATAGATTGGGTATTAAGAAAAATTTCTTCACAGAAATGGTTATGAGGCACTGGAACATGCTGCCTAGGAAAGTGGTTGAGTCACCATCCATGGAGGTGTTTAAAAGATGGGTAGATGAGGCTCCTAGGGATGTGGTTTAGTGCCAGAGTTAAGTTATGGCTGGACTCGATGATCTTGAGGGTTTCTTCCAAGTAAAGTGATTCTGTGATTCTATGATTAATTAATGAATGCACTTACAGAACAGTATCCCCAGACAGTCTAGAATAGCAAAGTCTCTTTTCAGCATTCCAGAATGATTTTCAGTTAAAAGACAGACTTCAGCTGAAGCACGCAAGGTTCATGCCTCAACACTTGTCAGCTTCAGCAAGCAAACAACACTAAAAAGAAACAAACAAAACCAACCAAACAAAAACCACCACAACAAAAAAGGTTCACAAAGGGTGCCACAGAAGAGACACACAATAAGAGAAACAGGAGTGAGAGGAAGGTAATTTTTGTCACCACACGATTCAGTTCTAAGAGCCACGACAGTCTGCAACGTAAAGTTCAGTAAAAAAGGGAGCCAGTAAAGGAATAAAGCAAATTCAGAGAACAAAGCCAAGAAACAAGTTAGGAGAAGATTAGTATGGAGATCAGGAAGAGGAAAGTGTTAACTTTCAAGGCTGCCTAAACACAAAAACCTCTTTAGGTTCTTTAGAAGATGAAAACACATTTCTGAACGCTATTTTTGTTTTTCTGCCACAGATAGGGAGGGCTGCAAGTCATGTAGGAAATGATCAATTATATTTCATTTTTAAGGCTCTGCTGCAAAGTTGTATCTACAATATTTTATATTACTTCCTTTTTTTTTCTGAGAAGACTAGATAGTCTGATTTAGATAATAATAATGTTCCCTTTGAAACAGTAACAATCATATATAACCTGACCTGAGGTATAGCAATATCTGTTGTTCTTCTTTGTGTTTTTCTCTAAAAAACAAGCAGGTTTTAAATTCATTTTTGCATCATACTAGTGAATAAGATTGCAGCGGTTAATAGCACAATTGGAAATGTAGCATAATATATAGTGTTATATACGCAATGGATTTTTCTTCAAATTCTTTATTATTTATTTTTATGGAAGAGATTTCCAGTGGGAGGAACTGTCAGTTTTATGCAGTGTAATTATCAGTCAGTATTTATTCTGCCCATGTGGAATTCATGGGGAAAAATATACTTTTAAAGTGTTCTGTTACCAATAACCTTGGTTTGGATTAAAAACTAAAGGATATTATTTTCTCTAATTTCATAGAATCATAGGATCATAGAATCATTTTGGTTAGAAAAGAACTCTAAGATCATCAAGTCCAACAGTTAACTATGTGTCTTTTAAACACTTCCAGTGACGGTGACTGAACCACTTCCCTGGGCTGCCTGTCCAAATGCCTGACAACTCGTTCCATTAAGAATTTTTTCCTAACATCCAATCTAAACCTTCTCTGGTGCAACTTGAGGCCATTTTCTCCGGTCGTGTCACTTGCTACTTGGAAAAAGAGACCAACATCCTCACACTATAACCTCCTTTCAGGTAGTTGTAGACAGCGATAAGGTCTCCCCAAAGCTTGCTTTCCTCAAGGCTAGAAAATCCCAGTTCCCTCTACCACTCCACACAAGACTTGTGCTCCAGATCCCTCACTAGCTTCATCGCCCTCCTCTGAACTCTCTCTAGTACCTCAATGTCTTTCCTATAGCGAGGGGCCCAAAACTTAACACATTATTCAAGGTGGGGCCTTACCAGCACCAAGTACAGTGGCGCAATCACTTCTCTAGTCCTGCTGGCCACACTATTCCTGCTACAAGCCAGGATGCTGTTGGCTTTTTTGTCCACGTGGGCACTCTGCTGGCTCATATTCAGTCTGCTGGTGATCAACACCCTCAGGTCCTTTTCTGGCAGGCAGCTTTCCAGTCACTCTTCCCTGAGTCTCTAGCATTGCATGGGGTTGTTGAGATCCAAGTACAGGACTGGGCACTTGGCCTTGTTGAATCTCATACAATTGGCCTCAACCAAATAATCCAGCTGGTCCAGATCTCTCTGTAGAGCCTTGCTACCCACCAGCACATTGACATTCCCACCCACTTGGTGTCATCTGCAAACTTACTGAGGGTGCACTCAATCTCCTCATCCAGATCATTGGTAAAGAGATTAAACAGAATTGCCCTCAATACTGAGCCCTGGGGAACAGCACTCATGATCACCCACCAACCGGATTTATCTCCACCACAACTCTTTGGGTCTGGCCATTCAGCCACTTCTTCACCCAGCGAAGAGTGCACTCATCCAGGACATGAGCAGCCACATTCTCAAGGAAAATTCTGGGGGAAACAGTGCCAAAGGCTTTATTGAAGACTAAGTACCTACAGGCCACTTAGTCGTAGAAAGAGATGAGGTTGGTCAAGCAGGACCTGCCTTTCATAAACCCATGCTGATTTGGCCTGACTGCTTGGTTTAGTTGTATGTGCTGCATGATGGCACTCAAGATGATCTGCTTCATAACCTTCCCTGGCACCAGGGTCAGACTGACAGGTCAATAGTTTTCTCCTTCTGGTCCTTGTTGTAGAAGGGCATGCTAACCTCCAGTTAACTGGTTGGTTATCCAGGGCTGCTGATAAATAATTGAAAGTGGCTTGGTGAGCACCTCCACCAGCTCCCTCAGAACTCTTGGGTGAATGCCATGTAGGCCCATAGAGCTGTGCATGTCTGAGTGGTGCAGCAGGTGGCTAACCATTTCCCTTTGGGTCACTGGGGATTCATTCTGCTCCCTGTCCCTGTCCTCCAGCTCAGGTGGCTCTGTACCTAGAGCACAGCTGGTCTTACTACTAAAGACTGAAAGAAAGAAAACATTAAGTACCTCAAACTTTTCCTCATCCTCTGTCACTATGTTTCCCCCCAAATCCATTAAAAGATGGAGATTCTCCTTAGCCCACCTTTTGTTACTCATGTATTTATGGAAACATTTTTGTCACCTTTTACATCCGCAGCTAGGCTCAGCTTTACTTGGGCTTTGGCCCTTCTGATTTTCTCTTTGCATAACCTCACAACAGCCTTGTAGTTCTCCTGAGTTGCCTTCCTCTTCTTCCAAAGGTCATAAACTTTTTTTTTTTTTCCTGAGTTCCAGACGAAGCTCTCTGTTCATCTAGGCTGGTCTTCTTTCTTGCCCGCTCATCTTTCAGCACATGGGGCTTGCCTGCTCCCGCACCTTTAAGACTTTCTTCTTGAAGAATGTCCAGACTTCCTGGACTCCTTTGCCCTTCAGGGCAACCTCCCAAGGGACTCTGCCAACCAACCTCCTGAACAGGACAAAGTCTGCCCTCCAGAAGTCCAGGGTAGCAGTTCTGTTGACCCCCCTCCTGGCTTCTCCAAGAATAGAAACTCCATCATTTTTGGTATGCCCAAGACAGCCTCCAAGCATCACACCCTCCACAAAGCCTTCACTGTTTGCAAACAATAATACAAGTGGGGCACCTTCCCTTGTTGACTCAGTGACCAGCTGTGTCAGGAAATTGTCTTCTGTATACTCCAGTAACCTCCCAGGCTGTTTTGTCTCTGCTGTATTGTATTTCCAGCAGATATCTGGCAAGTTCAAATGCCCCATGAGGACAAGGGCTAGCAATTGTGAGACTTCTTCCCGCTGCTTATTGAATGTTTCATCTGCCTTTTCATCCTGGTTTGATGGTCTATGACAGACTCCTACTATGATATCTGCCTTGTTGGCCTTCCTCTTGATAGTTAGCCATAAACACTCAACCCTATCACAATATCATCAACCTGTAGACAATCAAAACACACCCTAACATAGATGGCTACCCCACCTCCTCTCCCTCCTTGCCTATCCGTTCTGAAGATTTTATAGCCATCTATTGCAGCACTCTAGTTGTGCAAGTCATCCCATTATGTTTCTGTGACAGCAATTACATCATCATGTTTCTGTGATAGCAACTACATCATCATTTTCCTGCCTCACAATGCCTTCCAGTTCCTGCTCTTTGTTGCCCATGCTGCATGCGTTTGTATAGATGTACTTCAACTGGGCCATTGATCCTACCACAATTCTGGGGGGGAAAAGTCCTAATTCCTGCGTTATCATTCTCAGGTGCTTGCCTGGTTTCTAACTCATTAATAACCCTAGTGTCTTTTTGGCCACATGGCTCTCCAATCCCTACCTCCACTGAGACAGCAAACTGAAGGACATTGCTAGCACCCTATCACCCATATGTTGACGTGTCACCCCCAGGCTTGTCTCCAGTTAGCCTGATTTTCTCCCTTTTTGCATTCTAATCTAGTTTAAAGCTGAGCCCTGCTAAGTGCTATGCAAGGATCCTTTCTCCTTGTTCTCAGCTTTTCTGTTCTCTGACAGCAAAGTTATGCTGTTGTTTTGCTCCAAATAAGTCTACATTTATCTGTTTTCTAATTTACACTTATTATCATTCGAAGCTTCATTGATTTTCTATACTGGTCAAAATGAACTGGAATATACTATTTCTTGTTAAAACAAATGAATTTATGACCAGAAGCCTCTTAAAATTTCTGAAGAAGAAGAAAAAAGCTAAGAACTTCACAAGATTTAAATGTTTTCCGAAATTATGGTTCACAATGTATTGCTTACAGATATGTTCTCAGTCATGCCTTCATAAATTGACCTGGAGTACATATCAGGCTTTAGAATAAGCTGTGAAAGGTTCACTTGGAATAATTATCTATTTATCTTGTAACTGCTATTAAAAGAACCCTCAGCCATGTTTCGCTGGCTTCACCTGGTACATATGCTTATGTCCATATTTCTTAAATAGGAAATCTTGTGAAGATAACCGGAATTTGCCCCTGTGAAACACCATTATACTTCTCAGAAATGTTCTTTTCTTTCCAATACCGGAATAAAAAAACCCAAACAAATCCAAACAGTTTATAAAATTCAGACACTCATCTCCATAATACCTAACTACTTGTTCTGTAATGTAATGTGAAATAATCTGAAGTTATACCACGTGATTAGCCTGTTGTTGAAAGCATGGAAAATTCAGAAATTATTTTTCCAGTCAGGTCTCATATATGTTCTGTTGAGAGTAAACACCTGATTAGAATTCTTTAGTATGAAAAAGAGGAGAAAGGCCAGAAAGGAAAATTGAAAAGCTGACAAGTAACCCTGTTTATTGGCATTCCTGCATGATATTTGGCATTTTGCCATACTGCTAGTACACATGTGGAGGATGTTTCAACAGCTGTTGAGAGGTAGTTATTCTGACCCCCCTGCTCCTCTTGATCAGTTGTTGGCAGTTTCAGTATGTGTGGCTGGCTTTGTCCTCCAAGCACAATGATAAATCTGATACTATTTTTTCGGCACAAGCCATCAATAGCTAATAGAGCTATGGTCTAGCACTTTAAACTATAAAAAGTTGTAGCTGATTAAATATGTAAGGAAAACAAATCTCTAACAACATAGCTAGCTACCAAACTGAACTTTTGGACATGGGAGTCTTTAGCACCTGACACCACAGGGACAACCATCTCTATTACTGTGAACATTTGTAGAGAAAGTGTGCAAATCTCAGTCTTTGCCATAGCTGCTGCTCTTTGTAGTACTAATACAGAATCAAGAATAACTTCTCTGTTTTCACGGAGCTAGCAGGATGGCACTCCACCTCTGCACTCTGAAACATCTCTGTTGAGAGGGATCAGAAGTATAGATCTCCCTAGCCTGATGTCCTGCTCAGGTGGTCCCTGGATAGAGTGCAGTCTAAAAGGCAGATAGAAATTGTAAGCAGAGATCTGTCTTACCTCTGATTTCACACTGTGCCTGTGTGGCTCATCTCCATAAATCACTTCATCAGAAAAGAAGATCAAAGAAGATTAAAGAAGATTAAAATTGAAAACCAGGATTACACAAAATGTGAAAAGATTTCCTGATTACATTTAAAATTACTGTTTATCTGATGCAAGTTGGGAGTAAGCTAAACAAGAGTATTAGTCAACACATTTTTTTCTTCTGGATGTATCCCTAAGGACTGTTACTACCCTCAACTGCTGAGATCACATTCCTGAAACAACAGGGTTTATACCTGTATTGTGTTGTACATATGTGAATGCTAATTCTGGGTGTGATTAATTTCTTCATGGATCTGACAAAGGTCCCAAGTGTGTAATATTTCACTTGTTGTGGAGAAAATCTTGTATTTCTCACTGTATTTTATCTTTTCTGTTTCTCCTGGAAGAAGCTTGATGGACCACCAGAGTTTCAGCCCTGTGTTTCCTGCCTGGCTGAAAGAGAAGAACTGGATTTAGAGAAGTATTCTGTTTTTCTATAGGGTTAGAAGGTTTTAACATTTGGTGTTTCTTGGTGGTAAAACACTGAATTTTTGTCTAGACTCTTAGTGCTGTGTAAAGAGTTGTAAGGCTCAATTTCACGCTCTCATTCCTTATCTAAGCTTCCTGAGACACTAGAAACACACTATGTTGGTCACTCTGTATCTTAATGTCCCTACACATGCCTAATGATGACAATGACTTAATATGGACACTTAAAGTTTGAAGACCGAAATTATGTATGAAGAGTCTACTTGGTTCATCATCTTTATGCTGCTAGTTTGAGCATTAAATACTAGGTATGAGAAGACTATGGGAAAAAAATGCCCAAATATGTAAGGTTTCAACAAAATTGGATGCAGTTAGTCATTTATTTGACACTAGTATAAAAAAAAAAAGGCAGGTAGAGAAGGAATAAGCCTGATGATATAGCTTGAGTGGAACAGTGAAGAAAACAAAAAGAAATAGGAAAGTAATCTGAAGAATGAGTCATATTGAAGTGCAAGGAGAAACACCTAGAACAGGGACAAAGTAAACCACTCAAGAAAAAGTGTGGTTAGATTGGTAAGAAGGGAACAAAAGTACTTTGACAACTATAATAGAAATACTGGATTGAAATAGGTAACACAGCAGTAAGGGAATTCTAAATCAAACATTTTTCACAATGGAAATGAAAAGACATTAGCAAATTCTAAATATATTATGTGAGAGAATCTGCAGATTAAAGTACTCTGATCTTTCAGATAGTTTGGGTTCCTTTCAAATATTTCAGTTTTCAAAATAGAGAGGTAGCTTTGCCTATGTTAGGAAGAATGTTTAAAAAAAAGCCAGAAAAATATAGCAGATATCTTAACATTGTTTGATATTATTTATTAAATACCTAAGAGGTTGCCTACCAGAAGTGAAAGAGTTAGTGACTGGCCATGGTTGAATATTAACAAGAGAATTAGTAGAAATTGACACACAGCATGTCTGTCCTATGATCACCTTCTGGATGGATAATTTAACATATACATGTGACTTAAAATTACCTGAAACTAAGCCCAGTGGTATTTATGTTGTGAGAAGGTAATCTCAGTAGCTTCCTCATTTTATGAGAAAGTTTTAGGGATCTTAAAGGATGATGAGGATTTGATAGTGATTTTTAAACTACATCTCCTGTTTTCCCTCTGTCATATTCATGGTTTTTGTTTTGATTGTTAAAAAATGCAGCTTCTTTTTACAGAATTCAGGAATACATCTTTATTGCGTGTTTGCTTGCCTGATAAGAAACATGTGGTTTGTACAAAGGAGGATAAAATCATGTTAGAGTTTAAGAGGACAAAAATAACACTAGGTCGTTCAGCCTCTGTCCAGAGTAAAACAACGTTATGTTCCATCTAAGCAACAATCAATCGAGCTATCAGATACTGCAGAGTTAAAGGATGTTGACTTTTCTAATAGTATTTGCCACACAGATAATGTCAGTAGTGAAATATAGTCAGAAGTAAAAAAGAATGAAACAGACTATTTTTAATAGTTTTCTGTACATTTATTTCAAAGATGTAATTAAAAAAAAAAAAAAGAAAGAGAGAAGGAAAAAGGTGATTTGATTTAACATTTGTTTGGGAAAGTTGCAAGACAAAAGCTGTCTTTGACCTGAAAGAAAAATAATTGTTCTAAATTGAGACCAGGTCAATTTGTTGATATGGCTCATATGAGATTTGACAAGATGAATTTTCTGCTCTCAGTGACAGAAGAATAGACTTACTTGTAATTTTATATATATATATTACAGAGGGATGAGGGTGGAGAGGAAGATTGGAACCCATGAAACCCAAACTTGTAGCAACAAGTGTGATTTCAAAACTAAGAGAGAGTGTCACAGAATAATTACTTAATGGATCAAATCTAGATTTAAGCTCAGATATAGAGCACCTTGTTCTATGGTTGAAGGATCAGAGGAACTGTTCAGTTGACCAGTAACACGGCAGGGAAATATATGTACGCTAGCTGCCTAAAACCAAAAAAACCAAAACAAAACAAGACAAAACCACATAATGAACACCAAAATCTATGGAAGAAAGACACTTTGAAAGTACGAAATTGTCTGGGGAGCAAAACTCTTAAGTATAAGTGTGGACCAATCTAATATATTGAGGAAAATTTGTCTTTTAATAAAAACTCAAGTATTTATTTGAAGAAGGCAATCACATTCATGTTCCTTTTACTCTAACTTTTCTGCCTAAATGGTATTCATAGTCATTCACAGGAAAGGAAGTAAACAGTTTTTCTCCAAAGTAGCAGTTATTATTTACAAATTCCTGTCTATTTGATTTGATCGTAAGTCCTTCTGTGATGGCACTGATAGGGAGTGTGGTCCACAGAAGATACAGAAGATTCTGCAAGCCTGGATTGAATTGTACGCCCATCTGGCAAAAGAAAACTACCCTTCAATGTAACTTAAAGCAATTATCCAGATCATTTAAAAGTCAAAGAGACAATATAGAGACACATCTTAATGAAAGAAATGGCTTAATGGGCGACAGTAAAATACTTTCTCAGAAAACACAGGAAGCAACAGCTGAGACTTTTCAGCTCTTCACCAAGTAAAATGAAAGCAGAACAGTTAATCAGAAACCAGCTTATGAGAGAGTTTATTGGAACAAAGTAAGTGTTTTTTATATTAAAAAAGATCCTAACAGGCAATTTCAGTTACTGGGATATAGTCTTAACCAGCTTGCTGCTTCTGTCTCAGTGTAATTTCCCACTGTTGACTCTTGGTCTTCTGAAGATCTTCCTTCTGAAGAACTCAGGATAGAGAGGTGGGGAAGGAAGGGACCTCTTCATTTGATCCAACTGCAGCTTGCAGTGCATTTACATTCCTATGAGTACTCACCTGGCAGGTTGTTTCTGCTAGAAGGCAAATTGGTCATAGGAGGTATGGGACAGTCTTGGGATAAAAACTCAGTGGGACATCTGTAGAGAGTTGGCATTTTATTACAGCTTGCTTGGAGAAAACAACAACTTGGATTTCTTTTCTGAAGCTGTCAAGGCATTTGTCTCAGTATCTGTATTCCAAACTATCATCAGCATCAGGCAGAGCCTTGGAGGCAAGGTAGACACTTTATCATTAAAGTTAACGTTCAGCAGCTCAGCAGGTTGGATTTCAGAGCATTGTCTACATTGTTGCATGCACAATTACAATCTAAGCAGCTCTTCCCCACTTCTGCTGCAATAAATCACATGAGGATTTCTTCAGGGCTTGCTTTTAGCAGACCCAGGAAAACAGACCCCTAAACCGATTGTGACAGCAACTAAAGATGTAGCAGCTTTGAAGCTGCTCACAATGAAGTGATCATGCATAAAGCCACTCCCTTTTCTTAACTCTGTATATGGGGAGCAATTCCTACCTCCAGGCAGCAATCCAGAGAGCTGAAGTTGAAATTTGAATGAAAGCTGATTTTTTCTGCTTAATAAATATTAATCAAGACATAATTTTTTTTTTTTCCCAAGCTGACATATCATTGCTGTCTAACATCTTTTCAGCAATGTTTAAGAAATCTCTAGTTTTCTAAGATATTACAGTATCCCTTTTTTTGGTTTTTTTGGGGTTTTTTGTTGTTATTGTCTTTTTTTTTTTTAATGATAAATAGCTTAACAGTGCTATTTCTATATTACATTTTAGAGCTTTAGAACATTGCTATTACTCTACCAAGGAAGTTTCCTTTTACTCTTTAGAGAACTGAGAAGATGTGAGAGTGAATAAAGAGGATTCTATTCTCCACAAACATTTTGAAGTGATTAGTAGAAAAAATAGTTGGGTTTTTTTTGTTGTTGTTGTTGTTTTGTGTTATTTTTGTTGCTGTTGTTTTGTTGTTGGGTTGTTGTTGTTTTTAAATAACCATTGTCATTTCTGATCTATCATCACTTTAGCAGTTAGGCAGAAGCAATTAATTTTAAAGGAAAAATCTTCATCAATTAATTTGGAAAATAACTATGTTAGCATTGATTTTAGGAACTTAAACCTAGGAATAAAAACAATGAAAATTATTAGAAAATCAGGAAATCAAATCAATTTCTTTCTAGTTGTTCTACAAATTCACTTATGTGTTTTAGGCTGAAAGATCAGCAAAGTGTATGACAACTAATAGATTTCACAAAATAAAGAAACTCTATGTTTAATCTAGAAAATGCGTTTCATGGCTTTTTCATCTACCTTATTTTCTTCTGTTTATGCTACTGTTGGCCTTAACATCTGGTCAGATGTACGTACAAGTAAGTAACCATGTCTTGATTTGGTTACAGTGCCTTCCTCCATTAATTAAGGACTGCAATATTAACTTTGTGGCCTGCAATCATTTTCCTGAAACAGTCAGCTTCCTTCTGCTATGGGATTAGGTCTCAAATTTGTTTTGAAATTTGTTTCTATGATGGTAAAGAGACATTTCATTGCAGCATCTGACCTCCATCGGTCACCATTACAAACCTAAAGAAGTAAGTTTTTGTTTCTGACATTTCCCATTCCGCTTGTAATTGTCACAGGAGTAGACTCAAGCTGTGATGTTCCCAGTTTCTCATTACAGGCTTTGTCATGAGTTCCTTATTTACAGCTCAACCTAGTATTTAAACAATATGGTGATCTGAATATATGTGACAGTCTAAATAGCTAGACAGCTGTGTGATTTATTCTACTTCTGAGAATAAGGCACCTTAAACCCTCTAGAGCCTAAATCCAAATAAATGATATTGTAAGAAACATTATACTGATCTGATAAACTGGTTCCTACATAAAAGGTAGTTATATATTTGTATGTTTAAATGGACAATGGATTAGCTAGAAAGAAAAATAGAATGAATGACCAGCTAAAACGCACACAGGTAATGTAGAGATTAACAGGTTTTATTTCTAGAAACTCCTGTCTGGAGGTATTTCGGGGCATGAATACAATGCAGGTAAAATGGGTAAATTTAATGGAAGCTTAATCTAAAATAAATTTTGGTGAAAAATGTTGTTACAGAAAACCTTCAGAACAAAGCAAATATTTTCATTACAAGAGTAAAAAAATGTTCATTTAGATGATTGCTCTGTATGAGACTGAGAGACCTTTTGCCTTTTGATCACTCTGGTGTATGTTCAGACTGCACAACTGTGATGAGAACCACAGTCCTTGTCCACTAATTGTTCAGATGAGAGACCTGTTTAAAATGTCTATTCTATGGGTCGCATGTAAACCTTTTCTTCTATCTGAAGTCAAGAAGAGAGGAGGGAATTATGCATACTATGTCTGTGGCTGTAGCTTACAACCTGATCCAACGAAAATATCTCCAGGTCTTTCAGAACTTTTCTATATTCTCCATCTACAAAATCCTCTTCTTACTTGCTTCTACTCTGAATCTCTTATTTCTCTCAATGTCGGCTGCTTCCAAACATAATAACTCTCCATATCTCACTAGCTACTCCCAGGTTTCCTGTCATGATCAGTGACTTGTGAAAAGGGAGATTACATAATCTCCTTAAACAAAATATTTTATTTCTAAAAGGACCAACAAAGTTTCAGAAATCAATAAACAAACACCAGCTTATCTACAGTATAATTTATTCAAAGATTAACTTTTTGTCCATATTGTTAGAAAATATTGAATCCTGCTTTTTTTTTTTTTTTTTTTTTTTTTCCCGCTACAGTATTGCCTCCTAACTGTTAGAATTCTTCCACTATTTGAGCATTCAGCCTTGGCAAAACAGCTAGGTAACTTTATCCAAAGCCTGAAATTAGCTTTCTCACAGCTATTAGCTTGGGTTTTGTCCCACTTTACCAGATGCTTTATCTGGATCTATAGTATGGATTCACTTTTTAGTTTTCTAACAACCCTGTCAGTAATCTAAATAAATCATGTAAAAGTAAATACCCAAACATTCCAATGCAACTTTTCTGTAAGCCAATAACTAGCATATATACAGAGTTAACACATTTTCATTTGTGTACATAATGTTCCTCAAACCACTCTCATAAGATTCATCTTACATAGTTGACATCCTCCAAATGTTCATTAGCAAGAAAGATGTCTTTCTGCATTTGGATTATGTGACATTAAGCATCATGAGATTTCAACCTCCCTAACAGTATCTACTCCTTATAGGTTGATATTCCCTCTTTCATCTGCAGAAAACTTTAATTTCAAAACTTGGTTAGCAGAGGGAAGGCAGGCAGGCAGGAAGGCAGGCAGGCAGGAAGGCAGGCAGGCAGGCAGGCAGGAAGGCAGGAAGGCAGGAAGGCAGGAAGGAAGAAGTTTCTGCAGCTGGCCATTAGATTTGTTGCAACTTCCAACAAATTTCTATTCATGACAGGACCATATTTACATCCAGCATCCCTAACTGGTTGCAATAAATGGATGTGCAAAGTGTTAGGGTGTTCTTTAGCCACTAAAGGCTGTTTATCCACACAGATATTATACGATGATTTCTTTGGAGCTTACTAAAAATACATTGTTTCTAAGCATGATGCTGTACCTTTGGATACGCCTCCTCATGTCCCACAAAGCAGGTGTGAAAATGTAAATCACCTCCTACAAATACCAAATTGATTTGATGTATTCCTCAGTTGCAGAGTTCCATTTAATCACCTCAACTAGTTACTCTGCCTTCATCAGTTGTGTTATTTGAGTTCTGAAAGTTTGCTTTAGGCCTTCCATCTTCCTCCTTGAAGTAGCCCTATTTTTCGCTTGGATTCTTTAAATTATAACTGAAAGAAACACTTTCCATATGGTATCTGCTAAGGTTTGACTCAAAAGTTTCTCAGATTCATTCTGGCCTTTGGGATTTTCAGGTAACAACAAGCTTATCTCAAATTGTCACACACAGTTTGTGCAAACATCCTAGCCACAATCAATGTCATTTATTAAAAACTATTCCAATAATTTATAAATATATGCCTCAGGAATCTGTCTGAATAGATGATTAGAATTCTTTGTTTTCATTCTTTTTTGGAGGGCTGGACAGAGGAGAATCTAATGAAGTTTAACAAGGGCAAGTATAGAGTCCTGCACCGGGGGAGGAATAACCTCAGGCACCAGTGCATATTAGAGGCAGACCTGCTGGAAAACAATTGCAGAGAAGGACTTGGGAGTTCTGGTTGACAACAGGTTGACCACGAGCAAGCAATGTGCCCTTGCGGTCAACAAAGCCAACGGTATGCTGGGTGCATTAAGAAGAGTGTGACCAGCAGGTCGAGGGAGGTTATCTTCCCCCTCTACTCTGCCTTGGGGAGGTCACATCTAGAGTACCGTGTCCAGTTTTGGGCTACCCAGTTTAAGAAGGATAAGGAGGGAGGCCAGCAGAGACCTACAAAGATGATCAGGGGCCTGGAGTACCTTTCTTATGAAGGGAGACTGAGAGAGCTGGGTCTGTTCAGCCTGGAGAAAAGAAGGCTGAGAGGGGATCTCATCAATTTTTATAAATGTCTCAAGGGTGGATGTCAAGAGGATGGGACCAGACTCTTTTCAGTGGTGACCAATGATAGGATGAGGGGCAACAGACACAGCCTGAAGCATAGGAGGTTCCATCTGAATATGAGGAGAAACTTCTTTACTTTGAGGGAGACGGAGTGCTGGAACAAGCTGCCCAGAGAAGTTGTGGAGTCTCCTTCTCTGGAGACATTCAAGACCTGCCTGGACACATTCCTGTGCAAGCTGCTCCAGGTGAACCTGCTTTAGCAGGGGGGTTGGACTAGATGATCCCCAGAGGTCCCTTCTGACCCTAACCATTCTGTGATTCTGTGATTCTCATCCATGAGCAGTTCAAAATGCCTGATTGTCTATTGAAAACAGGGCAGTGACCAGTGAAAATATCCAGGAGTACTCTAAAAATAACCTAGTTTTCTTAAGTTGTTTTACTAATACCCAGTCAATTAGGAAGTGGTGGATCTTTTTCATAATGAAATTTAACAGAAACCTTTACCAGATGTTATAGTCCCATATTTTGTTCTTAAAACTACATTCGAGGAATTTAGTTAATATCAGCTCCCTAAAATAATTAACTCAGTTTTAAAAATAAATGGCTGAAATTGATCAAACCTCCTCAGGTCTTGGAATTCAATGTTAATTAGGTAAAGGACATTTAACATGAATTTACTAGAGTGGGTCATGTCATCGTTTCCTTGCATTGTGAGTATGCCTCTTCGAAATGGTATTTAAAGGAGAAGCACTAATTCTACATTGTAAAGAAAATGAACTGTTGTTTTCCTATCAATTCCTACCGAATTTATTATCATATTTTAAAACAATTTATAAAACTAATTAATATGTGAGATTTATTAACTCTGAAATTCCTTAGAAAATTACAAATCTTGGAGATTCTTAGACCTTTACAGTCAGAACTGCATTGGAGGAAGAATTAAGTTTCAGACCATGCAAGAAGAAACAGCAGAAAGTATTAAAGCAATAAGAACACATGTTAATCCATGTTCCTTTAGCAGAAACCACTGTTATGAGGCCATGTTCCTCATGATCAAATCTTTCACTATAAGCTTATTCACTAGAGGAGACTGTAAGAGTACTTACATTGATCTGTACAGATGTCCCAAGGACCTCTATTAACCTTTTGAAGTGTATTTGGTCCATAAGTGCTTGAAGGAAATATCTGGAGTAAGGTGCTCTTGTCCGAAAGACAGCTGGAAAGGCCACATAAGTAGCAAAAAGAAGGTGGTTTAAAACATATTGTCTGTTATTCTTGAACTAGACATTACAGAATGATATTATAGGGAGATATTGTGTGAGCCTTTGTAAATAGAAATCACTTGACCTGCAGCAATCTTATGTTATATTATGATTTCATGTGGTTTTAGAAATGGCTGGCTGTTCCAAGAGGTGGCAAATTTTTATGTGCTGCCAGATTACAACAGGTTACACCGTACTAGAGCATAGTAAACACTTAGAAGATGTTTTAATGATGTCTTCACTATCAGTTTCAATACAAACTACTAATGCCTCTTATTTAATTCACAAATAAAATCTGAAGTTCAAGAGTGAACACTGAAACATCTAAACTGTCTCTTTGGCAACACTGTTACTCTTATTTTAAAAAGACAATGGAACAGAAAAGAGCAAGGTATTTATTCTCTTTCATATAGCATTGATATGTTCTTATTAATTTGAAGTTAACAAATTGACAGAACAGAACTGGCAAAGATTAGACTCTAAGATTCTAGTAGGAAGGCATGGAGGTGAGGAATTTTTTCTTCCAAATAAAAGATCTTTTACAAGTTAAAAGAAGTAGAATAGTATTGTCCTGAAAACCAAAACAAAACAGGAAGACAAAACCCCAAAATAAAACAAACAAAAACCAAACCAAAACAAATCCACAAAATGACCCAAAACTATGCATCTTCCAGAAACATGAAAATTTTTATTCAAGGCAGAAGCTCAGAATATTTTCTGCATGAATTTTCTTTGAAATGTCCAAAAAATTCAAATTTTCATATGAGCTTTATCAACATTACATTTAACAGGAAATGTGACAATAAGGGAAATATATATTACATTTCTCCAACTATCTATATTTTCAAGACTATGGTAAATTTTAAACATACCAGTACTTAAAAAGTAATATTTTGCCTTTGAAATGAGAGAACAACATGAGAATAACTATTATGCTGTTAGGAAAGTCAGGGATAAACCATAGAATCGTAGGATCATTTGAGTTGTAAGAGACCCTCAGGATCAGTAAGTCCAACCATAACCTAAATCTAGCAGTAAACCATGTCCCTAACAACCTCATCCACATGCCTTTTAAACACCTCCAGGGATGGTGACTCCACCACTTCCTTGAGCAGCTTGTTCCACTGCTTCGCAACCCTTTCCATTAAGAACTTTTTCCTAACATCCAATCTAAACCTTCCCTGATGCAACTTGAGGTCATTTCCTCCAGTCGTGTCACTTGCTACTTGGAAAAAGAGACCAACACCCTCCACGCTACAACCTCCTTACAGGTAGTTGTAGACAGCGATAAGGTCTCCCCAAAGCTTCCTTTCCTCAAGGCTAGAAAATCCCAGTTCCCTCTACCACTCCACACAAGACTTGTGCTCCAGGCCCCTCACCATCTTCATCACCCTTCTCTGAACTCTCTCTAGTACCTCAATGTCTTTCCTATAGTGAGGGTCCCAAAACTGAACACATTATTCAAGGCGGGTCCTCACCAGCACCAAGTACAGTGGCGCAATCACTTCACTACTTGTGACCCAAGTACAGGACCAGGCATTTGACCTTGTTGAATCTCATACAATTGGCCTCAACCAAATAATCCAGCTGATGAAGATTCCTCTGTAGAGCCTTGCTACCCCCCAGCACATCGACACTCCTACCCAATTTGGTGTCGTCTGCAAATTTACTGAGGGTGCACTCAATCCCTTTATCTAGATCATTGATAAAGAGATTAAACAGAACTCACCCAAATACTTAGCCCTGGATAACACCAGTCATGACCAGCCACCAACTGGATTTATCTCCACCACAACTCTTTGGGTCTGGCCATTCAGCCACTTCTTCACCCATCGAAGAGTACACCCATCAAGGCCATGAGCTGCCAGCTTCTCCAGGACAATGCTGTGGGAAACTGTGTCAAAGGCTCTACTGAAGTCTAGGTACACAACATCCACAGCCTTTCCCTCATCTACTAAGCTGGTCACCTTTGCGTAGAAGGAGATCAGGTTGGTCAAGCAGGATTTGCCTTTCCTAAACCCATGCTGACTCAGTCTTATCACTTGGTTGTCTTGTATGTGCTGCATGATAGCTCTCAGGATGATCTGCTCCGTGACCTTCCCCAGCACCAAGGTCAGACTGACAGGCCTGTAATTCCTCAGATCCTCCTTCCAGCCCTTCTGTAGATGGGTGTCACATTTGCCACCTTCCAGTCAACTGGGATCTCGCCAGTTAGCCAGGGTTGTTGATAGACGATGGAAAGTGGCTTAGTGATAACTCTTCCAGCTGCCTCAACACCCTTGGGTGTATCCCATCTGGCCCCATAGACTTGTGGGTGTCTAAGTGGTGTAGCAGATGGGTAACCATTTCCCCTTGGATTATTTGGACTTCATTCTGCTCCCCGTCTCTGTCTTCTGGCTCAGGGGGGTGTGTACCTAGAGCACAACTGGTCTTACCATCAAAAACTGAGGCAAAGAAGGCAATTAGTACCTCAGCCTTTCCCTCATCTTCTGTCATTATGTTTCCCTCTGCATCCATCAGGGCATGGAGATTCTCTTTAGCCCTCCTTTTGTTGCTGATATTTTTATAGAAACAATTCCTGCAGCCTTTTACAGGTAGCTAGGCTCAGCTTTAGTTGGGCTTTGGGTCTTCTAATTTTCTCCCTGCTGTTCATTATTATTAGCTTGAAAGTATGGTAGAATGAAAATATGGCTGTGCCAGCCAGAAAAAAAAAAAAAAAAAGAAAGAAAAAAAAGAAAAAAAAGAAAAAATAATATAAGGACATTCATCATGTTTTCCTGTTTCAAAAGAACAAATCATAGGGGAAGGTTTAAGCGGATCTACTGAATTAGCCACTTGAGCAGAAAAAGAAATAATGGCAAATCTCTAAACCTCTAAGACGTATTCCCGTGTTAAATGAACAATTTTCAAATACTGGTTTCCTGTGGATTCTTTTCCTACACCACAGTAGAAAAAAAAAATCCTGAAGCAGATGGAACAGATGGACAGGAAACATTAAGGTGGTTATAAATCAAAGACTGTCATAATTTGCACAGTGTTTGATACAAGTTGTTTGTTTGTTTGTTGCCAGAGCCAGACATATTGTGAAACTGTGACATACAGCTGCATGTGTGGTATCTTGCTATGCAGCTTGACAGGCAAATCCTTACTCCAGAGAGAGCTCCCTTTTTGTATGCATTACTTGGAAGGAAGGTTAAGGTCAAAGAACCATGTCAAAGGGAGTGAAATCAGAAATAACTTGTACTCAAATTCTATGTTGAAGAGTGTCCAGATTGTTAACCTTAAGAAATTATTAGTCTAATTCTGGATGATGAACAAGTATCTGTAAAGGGAAGATGGTTACACGTAAGCCTTTTTGGACTAAAAACACCAAAAATGAGAGGACTTGAACTGATGATGAGGTGAAAAGAAAGAAGAGAATGACTGTCATGGTTTAACCCAAGCTAGCAATATAACCACCAGTGCCGTTCTCTTACTCCCTCCTCCCCCCTCAATGGGGGAAAGAATCGAAAGGGAAGGGAGAAACTTGGACTGAGACAAACAGTTTAGTAAAATAATGAAATACTAATACACTACTAGTAAATATAGAAAATTAAATAGAAATAAAAGATGAAATAAAAGATACTTAATGTAATTGTTCACAAAGTCCATTCGCACTGAGCAGTCGGTCCCAGGAAGCAGCACTCTAGTCCTGAATGGCCTATCCTGGAGAGAGAGAGAAGAAGGTCTTGACTCTCCTTAAGTATGAAGCATGACTGTAATGGGAGAGAATGCTCCTATTGATCGGTCTGGATGTCAGTCAAAGTCTGCCCCATCTACGCCCCCATTAGTAGCTGCCTCACACCTGTGGGCAGAGCACTCAGAATGTCTTTGGCAATTAAAAACATTAACTCTGTCCTGGGGTGTTATCTCTTGTTCACATAGTAAATGCAAGCAATGATTGTACTAGCTACGAAAATGAAAGTTTTCTAACTGCGTGAAGAAAATTAAATAATTTTCAGTCAAACCAGCACAATGACCTAAGTGATTAAGAGGTTATTACAAAACAGTAAATTAAAATAAAACCCAAATAATCACATGGACAGTGTGTAATGTAAGGCGTGCTTTCCTTTGAGATGTAGTGTCATTATTAAAGAAGGTACTGTTGTCTGTGAAGAGGTGTGTACAACTGCTGATATAACTGATGTTCATCTCTGGGCAACTCCAACTTGGGACAAAAAATGTATTCCTATCCTTATCCAAACTTTCTTTAAATATAAAACTATGTTTTGATTCTGCCCACTTGTCCTTCCCCTTTGGCATTACTTCCTTATTTATTTTATAACATATATAGTTAATATTCTTTTGATACTGAAAAAGACTCTTGGAAACTATTAGAGAAATATGCATAATAAGGTTTAATCTAGATGAATTTGGCTTCTCTTGTCTCAGTCCTTGCAGAAATTGAT
Source organism: Caloenas nicobarica (assembly GCF_036013445.1). Classification (NCBI taxonomy): domain Eukaryota; kingdom Metazoa; phylum Chordata; class Aves; order Columbiformes; family Columbidae; genus Caloenas; species Caloenas nicobarica. Next base: position 40,635,529 of record NC_088284.1, on the reverse strand, counting down.
ATAATTGGCTAAATTATTGCTCTGGTAGTTTTGTAAATTCTACAACCGTGACATTGATTGTCACTCAAAAACGTTCCTTTGTTCACCGGAATTATTTAATCTGAAGCTAAAAGAAATAAAACAGACCTACAGGAGTGCTGCTTGCAGGAGTATCTGCAACTTTTATTTTCATCTAAATCAGAATCAGACTTGCCATGTCTATCAGGTTTCTATATCAGCAGCCCAAATGTGTCCATGGACTGAGTTTTAACCACCAGCAAAGGCAGTTACTTGGGTGTGGTGCTGGTGACCTGGGAGATGCAGAGACTCCTCTAGGAAAGGCAGGGCAGGACAGGACCTCCCTAGCCAGGCAGCAGGGCAGATTGAGTGGAATTTTCCACATGTGTATTCATGTCAAATTCATGTCTGAAGATGGTTTGATGATTAACATCTCACAAATCTTCAGAGAAAAAATGTAATATTTACGGGGATCATTGAACACATTTTTTAAAGTTTGTCCTAAAGTCTGGTATTAGAAGTATGGTGGAATAATTTACAAAATGTAAGATGAGAAGAATATAACTTTGCTTCCAGGTCAACCAAAATTTATTTTTCAGCTATAACCAAAACAGCATGCATTTATTTTCAGATATCTACTGCATTCCAAAATTTTATACTCATTTTCCTCTTAGTGGCCCCAGGAAAGGGCTGAGAAACCATTCCTAAAGCTAAAAAAAATCATCACAGACTGGAAAATCAATTTAACCTATACTTTAGCAGTAATATCTGAAAGAAGAACTTTTACAATCCCTTTTGCATCATGTTAGAGGACACTCACATTTTTAACTTTAAGATGCAGAGCGAATTAGCCAACATAGAAAGCTTTCTCTGTTTTATTACAGCTGGCTCAATCAGTTGTTTATGGATACATATTGTAATGTAAACATATCCCTAACTAGGAATAAACCATGATTTTTTGATCCTAGATGGATTTTCAGAATGTTTCTCATGTTTCACTCTTGAAAATCTTAACCAGTATACTCCTTGAAAGCAACCAACCAACAAAACACACCCAGTATTTTTAGCTCCATATTGCTAAACAGTAGTTATTTTTATTCAGCATGTTTGAAGACAAACTTCAGGCTGAAAGAACTACTGGCAAATTTAGTGATGTTAATTGCACATGATTCACTGCAGTATTGTAAAATTACAGATTGTTTTCAAATAGTGAATATGGAAGCTGCTTGGCACATGTCAAAAACTATAAAGAGAAGTATAAGAGATTATATTTTTTCAGGAAAAAAGGAATCCTATACATAGGTAAGAAAGATGTTACTTATTTGACTTCACTACAAAAAACCTGCATCATTTTATTTGCATTAATTTTTCTTCTCCTTCTCCCTTAAACTAACAAGTATAAAACAGAACTAAGGAAAATCATCAGAAATACTAAAGAAAGATCTGTAAAAAACTCTGACTACCTAGGGCAATTTAGAAAGAAATAGGTGTTCGTCTGACAAGAAAATATTTTTAAACGATAAATAAAAAAACCCCTTGATTTATTTTAAAGAGGTTTTTTAAAATAATCAAATACTTGTGAAAATATTTCTTAACTGTATCTTAAAAGACATTGAAAAACAATCTGATGGATCCTTGTAGTTATCAGCTGTACAGTATTTGCACAATTCTCTCCATAATAAATTTCAAGTTTGGACCTGAAAAAAACCAAACAGTATGCTTTCTCCAAAAAATAATCTGGTCCTGATTGTCATACTCCTTCATTTATATTATAGTCTGAGATTTGACCTTTTGAATAAAAACTGAAGATTTTTTTAATCTGTCCCTAAACACATAAAAATAAGTAATTCTGTAATATTATTATATTTTTAAACATGCACAGTACATTTAGTGATTAGCTAGTGAATCAGTATTCAGAAATGTGAACCAGTTACAGTTTTTTATTTAATATTTTAATACACCCTCCTCACAAGTTGTAACTCTTTAAATCCCTAAATTCTAGGATGATCTGTCACCTGTCATTGAAGGGGGATAAAAGGCTGGTAGCACATTTGGGGCATCTCTAATCTGCAATTCTGTGAAAGCTATAAGCCAAACAGAGGCAGACATTCAGCTGCCAGTAACTGCTGCTTCTGTTTCCTAAAAGCAGACATCACATCAGCAACAGGCAGATGATGGAAGATGATTGGGAGATGTGAGGTTAGACAATAAACTGCAAAGATATTTAGCCAAAAGGTTAGGGACCAAAACTGGATGGTAGGATACATCCCATATATTTTAATACAGACCTTTTACCAGGAGCAGTTACAAAATCATAGAATCATAGACCATTCTGAGTTGGAAGGGACCCACAAAACTCATCAAGTCCAACTCCTGTCCCTGCATGCGACAACCCAAAAATTCACACCATGTGTCTGAGGATGTTGTCCAGTCTCTTCTTGAACACTGTCAGGCTTGGAGCTGTGACTGTCTCCCTGGGGAGCCTTTTCCAGTGCTTCACCATCCTCTGGGTGAAGAACCTTTTCCTAATGTCCAACCTAAACCTCCGCTGGCATGTCCTCCTGCCATTCCCTCAGGTCCTATAATTGTTCACCAGAGAGAAGAGATCAGCACCTGCCCCTCCTCCCCTTGTGAGGAAGCTGTAGACTGCGATGAGGTCTCCCCTCAGTCTCTTCTTCTGAACAAACCAAGTGACTTTAGCCACTCCTCATTTGGCTGATGCTCTAAACCCTTTACCAGCTTTGCGGCCCTCCTCTGAACATTATTCTTTTTATGCTGTGATGCCCAGAACTGCACACAGTGCCCTAGGTGAGGCTGCACCAGTGCAGAATAGAGCAGAACAATCACCTACCTCACCTGGCTGGCAATGCTGTGCTTGATGCTCCCGAGGACATGGGTGGGCCTCTCAGCTGCCAGGGCACGCTGTTGGCTTGTGTTGTATTACGACAGTTGGATCATGTTAAATTCACCACTATTTTGCCAAATTTTGCCTTAAAATAACCTTGGGATTACCTACATTTCTCCTATGAAAGGCTGTATTAATTATATTTGGTCTTGAACATCCATTTTTCTGTTCAATTTAAGGAGCTTTTTTTTCTTCCTGAATCTTTCTGAATAAGTTGCATACAGTGTTCTAGATGAGATATATCAGTAGACAAAATCCTAATTTGACTTTTGTTTTCTGGACCTCTCATGTTTTCATTTTTCTGCATCTACATTGGTTGTTGCAGTGTACCAACATATCAATATAGCTTTGTTTTGAAATTTCTTTTTTTTCGGTAGCATGTGAGTACAATTTTCAGTCCTTAGATCTGTTTTTCGTAATATCCCTGTCTTCTTAATCATGGAGCTGTCAAAATACTTTATTTCTTTTTCTGTTTGGTTTGGTTTTCCAAACTCTTTACAAGCCAGTAAATCACTGAAACTCTATGTCTCTTACAAGGTGATTTTTTGATCCTTTCTCTCTTTCCACCCCCTTCTCTCTCTCTTTCCACCCTAGCCCGCTCCCCTCAGCACAAATGAATGAACTGCTTTATGGCTTTTTCTTTCTTCAAACCTGCTGTGTTTCATTACCTCGTAAGACATTTGGGACTTATGTATTCATATCTAAGCCACAACTTAGGTAGGTTCTATTTTAACCTTGCAATAAATAGCCAGGAACACTGACTACTCAGATTTTGATCTGAGAATTAAATTTTAAGCATCATATTTTTAGTGTCAGTTTCTACCATCTTTTTTTTTTAATCTTTCTCATGTACAATAGCCACTTAATTTTTTTATTAATAACATTACTGTTTCAAGTTCTTTTTGAAGCACTGTTTTAACTAACGGCATGTAGTAACTAAAGTTGGCTGACAAGAAATGCTAAAATTTTGGCTTTTATCCTTTGCACAATTTAACTTATTTCTCAGGTTGTTGTTTCATTGGGGAGAAATTGAATATGTGTTTATATATATATATATATATATATATACACACTTATATATATGTGTGTTTATATATATAGATGTTTTTATATATATTTTTATAAATTTAGATGGGAAATCAGGGGGTATTTCTAGGTGTTGGATTTTTTCACCTGTTGATTTTTGATAATTTGAATGTTGATAAGTTCTTTATCAGAGCATCCTATTTTTGCCATGTATCCCTTCAGAAAGATGTATGAAAAAAAATCTCCTCAGAACTTTGTAGTTGGACGATTAGCTTAATCCTTAAGTAGCAGATTATCAAATAATTTTATTTTATTGGAGATATTTTTCACATAATTAAAATATTGTGGCCACTTTTCCTGTTTTATGAAAAATAAATAAAACTATATGAATTAATTATTCCTTTTAAATCTGTCACTTTTTTTTTTGGTATATATTACTGTTTTTCCAGAAATGAAACAAATAAACAAAAAAGGAAACGAAGGCTAAAGTTACTTTTGCCACAAATATTCAGTATTTTTTTTAGGATGAAAGTGGAAGAATCAAGTATTTTCACTTTAATTTTTTAATTTAAAATATAAGACTTGACAGCTGCTGTCTGAGTTCTGTCTGAGGCACATACCGGGGTCTAGGTCCCCATCTGGAAGAATTTACGCTCTGAGCATGCAAGAGAAACACTAATGAAGGGTTAATTATAGTGCACAAGTGAAAGTGAACAATGGTTTGAAAAATTTCACGTGTGTCTAGTGTTGGAATTAGTTTGGAATGAGAACCTAAATGGAATAATTGAGGAAGCAATACACTAAATAAGAATAAATGAGAATGGAAAAATGAGAATGAGCAAGTTGTAGGCCAGGAGTAAATCAGGGTAGAAACTGTTTAGAAATAGTAAGTTTTGCCCACAACTGTGAACCCTCCAGGGAGGATCTGGGGTCAGGAATCTTAAAAGGTAAAAGAGAAAGGCTTGAGCAAATAGTAAAGACGGACAGAAAAAGTTTTAAAAAATACTGACATTTGTAGATCTTCACAGTCCATTTTTCCCGCTCAGGAGAGGGTTGAACAAGTACTGACTTATTGCATGCAGCCATTTATTATGTGAATTCATTACTGTAATCCTAATTCAGATTTTTTTTTTTAAATCAATCTTACAAATGAACATTGAGACACTACACAGGAGTAAAGTGAACCCCATCAGGAGAAGGTAAATCATATTAACATTCCCTTCAATTTCATGGCAGAATTTTAGCCAGAAGTTCCCAGAAGCCTTAAAGAGTCTCATCTTCTACATCAACAAAGCGTCTGTTTTGTACCAGCCTGCAAATGAATTGGACAGAGAAATGTATACCTTGATCTCAATATGTTTCTCTCACTTACTAATTAAAATAATAAATAAATTAATACATTAATTACTTCTAAGGTATAATTTTGGGGTCAGAGACTATACAAACGTATTTTTTCTATATACACTAAAATATATATATCTATTATGCTTCGGTTTCCCACTTTTAAAAATATGACTATCCAAAACAGTGCCAAATAACAAACACAACAAATTATTCTCGGGTTTGAACCAAAGGACACTGAATTAAGCAGAATCGCTCACTTTGTAAAGAATTATTTGAATTAGGTCCTAAACAGAGTTATATTTCATGACTTTGTTGTGTTCACTCTTTCATTAAACATAAAGAGGACTGGTAGGAATTTTATAAAATCATGTTCTGGCTTTATAACATTTTGAAATCTGCATTAAAAATAAAATTACATAGACAATATATTAGAAAGGGAAAATGAACAGAAATTACTTATTAAGCTAGTATCAATATTAATTATATTATATAATTTCCTTTCCAAAAGTTGCCAACAGGAGACAAGCATCTTGTTGAAATATAAGGGAGGTCTGTAGTATAATTTGGCATAGTTCCACTGAAGTCCCACAGGAATGATTATATGTAACTATGTTTCTCGTAGCTTGTTTCCCACAGAATTAGGATGAGATTGTGAGCAGTTAATTTAGGGGCAATGACTACTTGTAGTCTCCTCCTTCTTTGGGGTCTAGGGTTTCATACTCACTCCAGACACTGGGTATGCATGATTCATTTAAGAATATACACAGTATCAAATCAGGAAAAAATAGTATCAAGGAGCAAGAATGCTTTCTATATGATTTTATTGCCTCCAGCTCTGACCCTACCACAATTCAGAGATAAGCAAGGCTCTTACAAATATAAAACAACGAAATACTGAAAATAAATCCTATCAATTTATAGTTTGTGTTTAATGAAAAGGTATGCTCAGTGGTACCAACCCACACCACCAGAAATACAAGTGTGTGATACACAGCCTGTAGATGAAGTTTTAATTAAGGTATTTTCATGGAAATGAAAATTAGAACCTAAAAAGGAAGGGCCATACACTATGTTTTCATTTTGCTGTTTAAGTTCTAGGAAAAGAAAATTGGATACACCATTCTTATAACAAACATGTAATCAGTGACTCATCAGCTAAAGGATGATCTCTTCCTGGGAAAATTCTGTAGAAACAACAAACAGAATTATAGACTCATTTTGGTTAAAAAAGACCTTCAAGATCATCGAGTGCAATTCTTAACCTAGCACTGTCGAGTCCTCCTCTAAACCATGTCCCTAAGAATCTCATCTACACGTTTGAACACCTTCAGGGATGGTAACTCCGCCACTTCCCCTTGGCAGTCCATTTCAATGCCTGACAAGTATTTCAGTGAATAAATTTTTCCTTATAACTACTCTAAACCTCCCCTGGAACAACAAGAGGCCATTTCCTCTCATCTTATCACTTCATTCTTGAGAAAAGAGACCAACACCTTCCATGCTACAATCTCCTTTCAGGTAGTGGTAGAGAGTGACAAGGTCTCCCCTCAGCCTCCTTTTCACTAGACTAAACAACCCTAGTTCCCTCAACCTCTCCTCATAAGACTTGTGTTCCAGCCCCCCCACCTGCTTTGTTGCCTTTCTCTGAATTCATTCCAACTCTATAATGTCTTTCTGGTTGAGAGGGGCCCAAATCCGAACACAGGATTCAAGGTGCAGCTTCACCAGTGGCAAGTACAGGGGGATGATGACTAGCCTAGTCCTGCTGGCCAGACTATCCCTGGTACAAGCCAGGATGCTGTCGGCCACCTAGGTACACTTCTGGCTCATATTCAGCCAGCTGTAGATCAACACTCCCAGGTCCTTTTCTGTCAGGCAGCTTTCCAGCCACCCTTCCCTTAGCCTATAGTGCTGCCTGGGACTGTTGTGCCCCAAATGCAGGATCCGACAGTTGGCCTTGTTAGACTTCCTACAATTGGCCTCAGCCCATCGACCCAGTTGGTCCAAATCCCTCTGTATGGCCTTCCTATCCTTCAGCACATCAACATGCCCACCCAACTTGGTGTCGTCTTCAAACTTAGTGAGAGTGCACTCAATTCCCTTGTCCAGATCATTGATAAAGATATTCAAGAGAACTGTCCGAAATACTTAGCCCTGGGGAGCACCATTTGTGACTGGCCACCAACTGGATTTGACTCCATTCACCACAACTCTTTGGGCCCAGCCAGCAAAACATTTTTTACCCAGCAAAGAGTGTGCTCATCCAAGTCATGAACAGCCAGTTTCCCCACAATGCTGTGGGTAATAGTGTAATGAAGTGGTACATCTCAGCAATCTTGATTCTGTTGACTCAAGTGACTGTTATAGAATGGCTAAGTATAACAATGAAGGATTATCCCAATCTGTGGAAAGTAAAAAAAAATCAGAAGGGAAGGTAGTTTATCTAGATTATATTTCATATGCTTTTTCCAGGCTTAAAACTTGTACGATTTTGCCTGGGACAGAGTTAATTTTTTTGTTTCCAGTAATCAGGCTGTGTTTCAGAGTTGGTATGAAAAAAAATACGATATTTTGGCTGTTGCCAAGGAGACCAAGGACTTTTTCAACTTTCTAGCTGCAGGTGGACATAGAAACTCAGAGGGAACATAACAGGACAGTACCCAGAGTGACATCTAAGCTGGCCAAGGAGATATTACCTACCATTAGCATCAGGCTCTACGTATAGCTGGAGTGGGGTTTTCCAGTTTTCTTTTCTTCTGTGATCAGCTGTTCGAGACCAGGGTGCTTTTTCTTTTTATGAGACTAGGTGTGCGACATCATGTAAAAGGGTGAACTGCTGCTGAGGTCTCTGCTCTTCCAACGTAAGTTGCATGGGACCAGCGTTCGCCATTGCTGCTTGGAGGATCACTGCTCAGGAGCAGACTAGGCATCAGTTTTCCAGGTTGGTGAGCAGTTGCATTGTATAACCCTTGTTTTGTATATTCTTTTATTGCTATTATTGTTGTTATTTATTTCCTCTGATGTTCTGTTAAACTGACTTTATCCCAAAACAGGAGTTTTACTTTGTTTTTCCTGATTCTCTTCTCCAACCCACTGGGTGAGTGGGAATGAGTGAGCAAGTAGTTATGTGGTCCCAGTTGCTGTCTGGGGCTAAACTATGACAAAACTGCAGTTAATTGCACTTACATTCCTGCTTCTGAGTTAAGTAACAAAGCAAAACTATAACAGAGCTGAATAGTGTGAGCTTCACTGAGCTTCACTGATAGACCACTAATCTACTAATACCTCTATCTACATTTTAGATTAAGATTATTTACATTTTATATGAAGTCATTCTATGTTTAAAATTATATAGGTTTCTTGAAATAAAGACACAGCAAAGACTATTTTATAGTAAACATTTTAAAACTAAGTACGTTTACTGGATTTACTCTGTAGTTGAGCTCTACTGAAAAGGTGTCTTTTCCTTTGTGAGATTTAACGACAAACTCAATATGGATTGTGGTATTACGATTCAGTATTGTGCAGTCCAACATCTCATACTACATTGTTTTGACATTGACATTGTTATTCTTGTCAATTGCGTTTGAGGTTTACACAACATCAGATGTTCCAAACTCTTCAACAGAGAAACATGATTCAGAAAAAAAAAAAAACATGTGCAATGAAGGGAAAATGGGCTACCATATGTATTCTAGCTATTTATTAAAGTAGAATCTTAAAGCCTATACAATTGATTTTAAAATAGCAGCTAAAGGAATTAGCTGCCTGTTCTGTCTATATTCTGATGGGCCTAGGCATTTTCTTTGGATATGTCAATATAGTCTAACAATGGTAATTACATTCATCTATTAGGTCTTTAAACAGAAGAAGTATATTTGTTCTCTGATATGTACTCAAACATCACAACCTTCAGAGCAGTTCTACAAACAACCATATCAAGATAAACACATCAAGCTATGGTTTGGTCCATTGTGCTAAAACACATTATCCTACAAAGTAAAAATAAACTATTGTGGGGAAATCATTGCTGTAATAAATAATGCACAAAATGTCCCATGTCCCAGAGTCCATGCTAACTTTTCGTATAAGTTCTTAACAAACTGGATTTTATATTCCTGCATTAAAGCTGTATAGTATTCTGTTATCAAATAAGTTTCTTTGATATTTGTAAGTAATTGAAGGCATTCTTTCTCTTTCTGTTCCAGTAGACCTAATTGGATTAAATCAAGCTAATGAGCTTAATACAGACTAACTAGTGTAGATAAAGCACTAAAGAAAGCAGGAATCCTTTCATTAATACTTAAATTATCACAGTGGCCACAGAGGTGCTCCTTTAAAAGGACTGCTTTCTGCTCAATCATGGATTCTAGCCAAAGATATAAGTTAATACCAAGAGAGATCATTTAAGTGCTGTTATTAAGGAGACTACGATTGATGGAGTTAGTAGCTGGCAATGTGCTTCCTCTTTGGCTGCTCAGTGAACAACAGCAACAGATCAATACTGCAGCTACATGAGATTACAGGCACTTCTGAAAACAACCATATGAAAAAAGCCCAAACCCCACTCCAAACAAACAAACAAAAAACACCAAACACACTTACCTGTAAATTAACATGGTTGCTAAGTTATTGTTGCTTTCTGAATTCCCTGATCCTGCCAACAGCCCCTCCCCCAAAAACAAACAAACAAACAAACAAGTGACCATATTTCCTGTAAAATACAAACTGGTGTGTCACTCTGCCTCCTGTGGCATCAGTCCAGCAGGAGTTTGTATGCTTTTGTCACTTCCTCATATTGCAGAGGGAAGACTTTTGATTTCACTGCAGGTAACATTGTGATATGTCAGATAATTCAAGAAATCTCATCCCATCTTTGTGATCTGTTAAAATTGCTTTCAGTACATACAGTATTCTGGTTTAGCCTGTAGTAACAAAGTCAATTAGATCTGTTGAAAACATGTCAAATTATGAAAACATAGTGCTGTTGATAGCGGTCTGAATTCATGAATCCAGCTACAATGAGCCAGAGAATATATCCTTGTTTTTCCTTCTCTGTAAAAGCTAAATGGTGTGTAGTGTTTTGCACAGAAAGTATTTCAGTTTGCAGAGGCAAGATAAAAACATCAAACATATGTACATAGGTACACCTATGCTGAGTAATCAGTGCACATATTTTCCTTCTGAGGACGAGATAAAGTATCCTCTAGATCTGCCTATTCGAACAGTATTGAATGAAGAGAAATGAAGAGATGAATAGCACGCATAATGTAAAAGGATTTCTGTAGTGTCTCAAAAGGATATAACAACTAGTACTTCCTAATGTCATAAACTACTTTTCTTCATGCAGCAACATGGCTGGTTTAGGACACACCCATTAGCACCATAGTCCTTTAAACTGACTTAAACTTTTGCTCTTTTACTTCGATCTCCATGGGATATTTACTTTGATTCAGTAAGCTACTCAATTCCTAACAAAACAATTAGAATTAAAAAGAAGGGATTATGAAAGCACAAAGCTTAGTGGGAATCAGATTCTAAATATGATCTGTAGGGACATTTCTGGTGCAAGATTTACTTATTAAATTTGAATAATTACAAAACTCATCTTCTTAAATAACATAGTAAGCTCAAAGTAAAATTCGTATTCTAATAGTCAGATTTTGTACATCCTTTGAAAGTTTGTTAAAAATGCAGCTGAATTTGTTTATAAGGATTTAGTGACCCAACGTTAAACAGGGTCTAATAAAATGTGCTGTGCCCTGTAGAAATCTTAGCTCCAGACTGTCAATTGCAACCTGTGATCTGGGAAAACTTGCTAAAGTGCCTGTCCCTGAATTTTAAAAATCTCTATGCAAAGCTATCTTTATGAAGATCTATGAGTTGGCTAAAGCTGTTTCTTGTGTCTTTAGTGGTTAGAATGTTACAGGAAAAAACGGATTTTCAACATTAAATGTTTTGAATTTAGAAGGTATCTGACAACTCTCATGTCTTCATTTCAAATTCATTTTTGAAGGAAAATGCAAGGAAACATACTATTTAAAATATTTCTTTTCACCTACCAATGTATCACAGTAATGAGCACATTTTGTTCATCAAATTGTAAGACATTTACGGTTATTTAAAACTCCAGTGAGCAATGAAGGCAGATATGTATGTTAGGCTGCACAGAATGTTCAATAACTGTTTTTATTTCCTGCGAATTTACTTTGTTGTTTTACTAGCTATACATCTATTAGCAGGTTGCTGCAATCAGCTGGCAATGGCGCTTTTCTTCCAATCTCAACTAAATAGTTGAGGTTTCTTATCCGGACAGATCTCCCAGGTAGCCTGTATTTATTCACCAAATTTTGGCCAGAAATCAGAGATTTCATTGGCCTTTGAACAGTTACCTTAGAAATGATCTTTTGTTCCTTCTGGAAAACCTTTCTTGTACCAGAGTGATCCAAATTGCACTGTGCAAATGACTAAATATTCCATTTGAGTAGGAAATTTTTTTATTGCACAAATACCCTTTTTTTTTTCCACTTAAAAAAAAAAATCTATGTCCTTCTATTGTAATAGTACTATAACGTTAGCGAGAATAATCTTGTATTACTACTATTTTGTATTTTCAAGTACTTGGAACTATTTGGGAAAAAAATGGACTGTTTGATCCTTACAACAGTTTCAAAGGTAGGTAAAGTAGCAAGGTCTCAATATTTAAATGGAGAACATATAACCAAGAAATTTAACAGTATTCTTTTCAGAGGCTACAGAGTAACCTGTTAAAACAGGATTTTTTTTCAAAATTCAGCTAAGCAGTCCAGTGTAATTAAAGTTCAATTTCTCTTCACTCTTCCTAAGCATTTTTGAACTTTTGTAAGTGTTTTTAGCACTTAGACATTATTCTGTTCTGCAACATTACTGTTTCTATAGTACCACTTATCACAGAATCATAGAATGTCCTGAGTTGGTAGGGACCCACAAGGATCACCGAGTCTAACTCATGGCCCTGCATAAGACAACCCCAAAATTCACACCATGTATGTCAGGGTGTAGTCCAAGTGCTTCTTGAATGTTTTCAGTCTTGGTGCTGTGACTACATCCCTGGGGAGCCTGTTCCTGTGCTCCACCACCCTCTGGGGGAAGAACCTTTCTGTAATATCCAACCTAAACCTCCCCTGGCACACCTTCCTGCCATTCCCTTGGGTTCTGTCATTGGTCACCCGAGAGATCAGCACCGGCCCCTCCTACTTCCCTTGTAAGGAAGCTGTAGACTGCAATGAGGTCTCTCCTTAGTCTCCTCCAGGCTGAACCAACCCAGTGACTTTAGCCACTCCTCATACAGCTTCCTCTCCAAACCCTTCACCAACTTCATGGTCCTCCTCTGGACACTCTCCAGTAGCTTTATGTCTTTTTTATACTGTGGTGTCCAAGACTTCACACAGTGCTCCAGGTGAGGCTACACCAGTGCACTTATAGGCTGGTTTGGGATGCTAGTACTACACTGGAAATTACGCCACACTACAGATGCAAGCAACCTGCAGTGAGAAAATATATAGTTGGTTAAAACAGGTATCTCATCAAATTTACCAGACTACTTGTTAGAGAGATATTGCAGTTGAGTGTGTGAATGGAGATTGCATTCACCTGCTGTGGTTGAGTCAGTGTTTCTCACCCACACATCTTTCAGAAGAGACCTAAGATTATCTGTGCTCTTTTTTCTTTGTAGTCTCAAGTTCAGCATTTTAAATGGTACTTTATAGAGTCTTGAGTGCCTTTCTTCTTTGGGATCATAACAAACTAACACCTTCATCATGTGTGCCCATGCATCTATTGTTTTTGTGCTGACCTACCCATATTACAGCACCCTGAAAAATCTGCAGAGGGTGAACTATATGGCCTAGCTGGAATTTTCAGAAACAGAATGCAAAATTACACTGACACTTCTGCTAGGCAGCCTCTTTCTGCCACTAGCTTTATTTCAATAAACACTGCATTAATTAACATGTTGATTAACAGAGCTGGTCAGGATTCACTTTGTGGTTTTATTAGAAGAAGTCAGCTTGATGAAAGGAATCTTTGCATGGGAGCATGTCACCTGAGCAATTTTTTTTTTTTTTAAATTAAAGGAAATTGAAAGCTTTTAAGTATTTTCAGAATGGAATGGCTCACTTAAAAATAAATAAATAAATACATAAAATCCATACCAACTTTTTGTTTTTTTTTTTTGCTAAAAATCAAATGTATTCCAAATGGAAAGAAAACATTTAAAGTACATGTTTAAGCCTAATGACTGGAATTATTGTTTTCAGCATGGAAAAGAATCCCAAGGTCAAAATGAAAAATAGTGAGGGAGGGAACCCATTTTTTGCATATACATGGTACATTTTCTGACTAATTCTAACAATTCATTCCTCTAGGTCTTTCTTCACACATTCAGACAGAAAAGGGGAAAAAAAAAATCAAACATGGGGTCACCTAACCCACCTGTTTAATAGTTATCTGTCCTGTTTTCTAAAGTATATAAAAGCATTTCCCATGCTAGTGACCATCATAAGCAGTGAGACAGAATTCTATAGAAAAATTCTGATCTATATTAACTTATATTGGGAATAAAGTGATGAAGAAATAGAACACATCCAAATACTTCAGAAGCCTTCTATTGTTTTTGTCACATTGTAGCATCAGCATTCAAAGGTATTACTAACTGTACTCCTAGACAGTTCACAGTGCCTTTTCAGTGTTATGTTTCAACTCACAAATTTTGTTTCTTTATTCTTTATGCTGCTTGCATTACATCTTGATCTCAGTTCTTTTCATAAATGGGTCTATGCAGTTCGATGATGTGACCTTCTAAAGTTTAGGGAGTAAAGCAGGAACTGTGCACACTGAGTTAAAAGCAATGTACCTGTAGCCAGGGTTCTACCTTTTAAAATGGGAGTCCAGCTAATGACTTAATTTACAATAACATGACATTGTAGTTGCTGAATTTTCAGCAACCTGTATATTATGCACACAGCTTTCTGTCTGTTCAGGAAACAAGACGTCTCAGCAAGTAAGCTTAGGTTGATGCAATCCAAGGTAGACTTAACATTTCATTGTCTTTCAGAAACAGTATTGGCCTCAGCAGCACAGCAACCATGAGATAACACATGAAACTTTCAGAATATTGCAAAAGTGGCTCTCAGAGAACAGCTTAAGTCAAATATAAAAAAGAAGATTCCTAACAGACAGGAAAGGGACAAATATGTTGCCATCAATCAAGACAGATAGCAATGATACAGCTTGTGGCTTGCTCACTGCAGTAGAAACTCTTGCCTTCTTTCTAGGAAGTTAAGAGATTTGGGGAGAAAAAAAAAATCTGTAAACAAGAGAGCATATCAAAAGTGCTACTAATTACTTAATATTTATTATTCTTCCTAAGCACAGTGGCAATGTTCAAAAAAATACCTGAGAAACACGTGTATGTTGTGACAAGGACATTGACTGTTTCACAGGGGGGAGGACAGTTTTTTAATTTAATGAATTCCAAGAAAAAATGTCACACAGATCAGTCCTTCATGCTCTTTGGACCAACTACATTTCTGACTTCATTGCACAGTGATGGCACACGTAACCATAGCAGACCAGAATATTCAAAGCAATCTGAATTTCTGTCAAGGCTTTTTCCACTTTTGTCTCAGGAATTACCAATGTCCAATCAATCTATCCTTGACAGGAAGCATCAGTAGGGAAAGCATATCTGATGATCCTGTTACAACATTATCAACTCTGCAACAAGCCTCTTGTGATATTTGAAATTCATATTATGCATCACTACGGTCACTGTGAATAATCTGAAGGTTAGTGCTAATATAATACAGGCAATGTAAATGATTGATTTTTGTGTGTGTTTTAGACATATGACTGTTAATTTACCTGTCTTATACAACGTTTTAGGTAGTGAGGCATTTCTGAATTTCCAAAAGCCCAGCTGTTCCTTACACTTTGATAATTTATACCATCAAAAACCAAATATTAAGACTGTTTATCTTTTGCTTGGTGTTGTTTTTGGGTCTCTATCTCAACCATCATGTCCTCAGATGCAGTTTGGGTCCCTATGTTTGCTATCACGTCCTTAACTGTAGTTTGCACCATAGTGTCATTCAAGGTATTCACAGAGATGGTTTGGGTTCCTGCTTTAACCACAGTCCTCTGATAGCACTGAACTGTGGCTTGGTAAGCTCAGGTCAAGTCCCACTACAGTGCTAGAAGCTGCTAATTTTCACTGGGGTGGACAAGGCATCCTTTTATCAGGTGGCTTGTCATCTTGCCAAGGTTACTTGCCTCTTCAGGTGTAACTTCTGAGGCTATGTAAGGTGGTCACTACCCTAGGAACCTGCTCAACTCCTTCCACACATCTCTCATCCAGCAACTGGGCACCTCAGAGCACATCGCATATTTCGGTATTACCTCACCTAAAAATTTTCTTGTCTTACACCAGGACAACACCAGATTCCACAAAACATGCTAACAGCATTAAATAGTAGTATTAAACAGTACACATAAGGGTGAACAAGGACCTCAGGAACCTTCATAATAAAACCACCCACATCAGTCCCAGGCAGGAAGAGGGAGTTGTTTTCCCTCATCTTCTCCACAAGACAGCTGACCCAGCTCAGTAAGACCATCATTGCCAGGGCAAAGCATATAGTCATTGTTTGTACTGACATATTTCCAAGCTCAGCAAAATAAAGAGATAAGCAGTGCAGCCAACAAACTCTGTAACCTGCATAGAAGCTTGCCTCTTAATAACTACTATAGCTATAACATGCTTAATACAAACTGCCATTATCTTGTGCCCCACATTGAGCACCAAAAAGGGCTGTGGTGGGTTGACCTTGTGTGGCTGCCAAGTCCCCACCAAGACACTATCACTCCCCTCATCAACAAGATAGGAGGGGCAGAAAATCAGATGAAAAAGCTTATGGGTCAAGATAAAGGTACTTTAATAAAGCAAAAGCAAAGACTGCTTCTCAAAGCAAAGGAAAACACAAGATTTATTCTCTGCTTCCCAACGGCAGGTGA
This sequence comes from Caloenas nicobarica, assembly GCF_036013445.1. Taxonomy (NCBI): domain Eukaryota; kingdom Metazoa; phylum Chordata; class Aves; order Columbiformes; family Columbidae; genus Caloenas; species Caloenas nicobarica. The sequence goes on along the minus strand of NC_088284.1, from coordinate 40,619,205 downwards.
TGTCCAGCCACTTCCCAGGAAGTAGGGCTTCAGTACATGTCATGGTTGCTTCAGAAGACAAATGTCATAATAACAAATAGCCCTCCTTCCTCTTCCTTTCTCTTAGCTTTTATTGCTGAGGAGACATAATGCAGTATAATTTTGGTCATTTGGGTCATTTATCCTGGCTGTGTCCTCTCCCAATATCTTGCTCACCCACAGCCTACTGGCTTTTGGGGTGCAGGGCAGGGGGAAGTTGGAGAGACCCTTGATGCTCTGCAAGCACTACTCAGCAGTAGGCAGAACATTGGTGTATTATCAACACCTTTCTAGCTACTGATACAAAGAACAGCACTATGAGGGCTGCTATGGGGAAAACTAACTCCATCTCAGCTGGACAAAACATGGTGGTTTTTTTGTTGTTTTTGGGTTTGTTTGGTTTTGTTTTGTTTCTGTTGGTTTGGTTTGGTTGGTTCTTGTTTTTTTGTTTTGGTTGGTTTGTTTTGTTTTTCCCAGATGCAGCATTAGTATTACTTGCATAGCATTATAGTAACAGCTTGGTTGAAATGAGAAGAAAGATGTGATAATTGAATTGGACAAAGCCACAGATTGAGGTAGCAATCGGAGATCATATTATGCATTTCATGACTGATAAATTTATTTCTGGCATAGATAACTTACATTAATTTTAACTTCAACATCTGTAACAAGACTAAAATTGATTTAGAATCCCACAGTCTGAAATTTTAACATCATGTTATAGATGAATGTGTCTTCGGATTGGTACTATTTTCAGTGCCTATAATACGCTATTATTAAATATATGAAGAAAATAAAGGATGAAAAGGCTTCTTAAAAGCAGTTTTTCTGAGTGGAGAGAAGTACTTAATGCACAGACTTTAGTCAGTAAATGGAAGAGTCCATATGACCCTATGGACATTGCCTTTATGCAAATGGCTACATTCCTCCAGCAACCTTGTTCAAAATGACTGTTTTCTGGACAGCTATGCAGAAAGTTTCAAATGACTAACTGTGTCATCTAAAGGAAGTGCTCATTCCAAAGGATTAATTTATCCATGCTTGAAGCTGCCAGGTATTGTCCACCTACATATATTAATTCAATGTGACCTGACAGAATAATAGTTAACCAGTCTCATAGAATGATAAAACTAGGGATTTTAGGGAAATTACTAAGCATACATCACAAAAATGAAAAGATAATTTCAACAAAATTAATAATAAAAATATATTTTTGTTTGTTTCATAAATATTTAATTCCATATGTTTTATAATACAAAGAAATTTTTGGATAATTAAAGATATTATGGGGGTTGAGTACAGCTTTCTGTGATTCGTTGACTTAAGTGATGCTTTTAACACTGTTTATAAAGTGAGCAACACATTTTTTTCTTTCCCCCTGCCCCTGCTTCTTTTTCTGTGAATTCTAGTTTATAGGTATTTATTTTAAATGTGTACCCAATATCTTTTAAAAAATATCTCTTACAGCAATTATACACTGAACAAAGTGTCCTTTCCCTTTACACATTTTATAATGTATCATTCACTGACTCACAGTATTTCACTGATCATATGCAGTTGACTAATACTCTTTAAGTCACAAATAACTACATTACTTGTCTTTTAGACATATCCACTGATAATTGTGGTTTCTTATAAGCACTTGATTCTTGAAATTATTTCTATTTCCTTTTGTTCAACACACCTTATAGCTTAGCAAAGACACAAAATGAGTATTGAGAACTGAATATCTTAAGTATCCTTTAATAACTAAATGAAATCTATCTGCATTGTCAATAGAACCAAATTGAAATTCTTTCACCCCTCTCATGTTTTCAGATACAATTGTTACATTACTCATCATCTCATTTGAATTACTTTGGCCTACGTGGAACTGCAGCTCATGGATTAGAGGGCTACTGCAAGCAATTAACTGGTATTAAAATGTTAAAATTGTAGAAAATTCAGGTACTATTGACAAATGATCATATGGAATAGTGAAATCAGAAAGAGTAACAGAAGAGATACGATGATTTAGAAAATAAAACACACATGACATATGTCCACCATGAAGCACAGCAAATGTGTGCATCATGGGGAATCAAACTAGAAAAAGAATACTGCCGAACTAGATGACTAAAAATGTCAAAAAAGTATCAAGGAAAAGGTATGTGTAACATGTACAATGTAAGGACACAGAATATGAAGAATGTTATAAAAGTTACCAGATGGAAAAAGCTAAAAACTGTGTATATGTCTGATTAGGGAATATAAAATCAATGACTCCTAAATCAACCTTAAAATAATAATAATAATAGTAATAACAATAGTAATAATAATAATAATAATAATAATAAAATAAAATTCATAAATCATTAATCTGTAGGGAATAATATTTTTTAGCTTTATTTACTATGGTATTGAGGAAATTAGTTAAGATTCTTTTTCTGAGTATTCACCAAAAGATAAACACACAACTATAAGAGCAATATTTGTTGTGAAGAGCACATAAATTATAATTATAGCTTTGGGAGTGTACTATCAACAAAACGATTATTTAATGATTGGTGTTAGTCCTGATACATTCTCTATAGATTAGTTTCCCAGTGGATAGGACATATGCCTAGAAGAAAATGAAACACTAAATGCAATATACAAGTGTGTGGGAGTATAAATTCATGAGGGTCAGACTTTGAATATTATCTTTCAAGAGGGCAAGGATGGTTGTCATTAATTTTTATGAATGTGATCTCCTGTAATTCTTACATCTTTGAAAATAGGCTCCATAAGGACACGAAAATAAGTAATATATTGGAAAACAAATCTTGATTATAAGTCTATCAGCGTAGATAACTGACAAGTGGAGGCATACACAGTGTAAAATTTGCTGCCTCCCATTAACTTGGCTAAAACCTGGAAACTTCCTCCTCCAATATTGCTTATGCAATTGAGAGATTGTTATTATTTTTTTTCCTTAATTCAATCTGTACATACATGCTGAGCAACTAAAAAGAAGACTAGTCATTTCTCATCTTGAGTAAGGTAGAGCAGGTTATGTAGACAATGCTTTGCCAAATAAATATGTTGGGTGTGTTGTATCTGACGGTCTGAATTTCAATGGAATTTTTTTTTTGTCTTGTGTACTAGTATTGCTTTAAACATTGTTTGTTAACAGCCTGTTACAACATCTATCAATTGCAGAGCTGTCAAATATCATTAAATTACACGAACAAGCAGAAAACCAAGGATAAATGAAAAAAATTTTTATGTTCTAAAGAAGAAAATTTTATATAATTAGTGAACTGTTGTAAACAACTAGGCATATCGTCTTTCAGATGATTTCTGACCATCAGAAACTGAACAAGAGTAAACAGAAGGGATGTTTCTCGTCTCCTCTCCCCCTCCCTCTCCCTCACCATCTCCCTCTCCTCTCCCTCTCCCCGTCTCCCCTCCCTCCCCTTCCCCTCCCCTTCCTTCTCTCCTCTCCTCTCCTCTCCTCTCCTCTCCTCTCCTCTCCTCTCTTCTCTTCTCTCTTCTCTCTTCTCTCTTCTCTTCTCTCTCCTCTCCTCTCCTCTCCTCTCCTCTCCTCTCCTCTCCTCTCCTCTCCTCTCCTCTCCTCTCCTCTCCTCTCCTCTCCTCTCCTCTCCTCTCCTCTCCTCTCCTCTCCTCTCCTCTTCTCTTCTCCTCTCCCTCTCTCCCTCTCTCCCTCTCTCCCTCTCTCCCTCTCTCCCTCTCTCCCTCTCTCCCTCTCTCCCTCTCTCCCTCTCCAGCAAGGAGAGGAGGTGGTCTGAGTCAGGTGACCATGAATTGACCAATCGGAGTATTCCATCTCATTCATGACTTCCTGGATATAAAAGGTGGAGTGAAGAAGGACGCTCTCTCTCTCTTCTGCTGGGTCTTCTGCTGCTTTGCTTTGCTTCTTTTTTCTGCCGTCCCTGCAAGCTGAGGCCTCGTGGCTGTCCCTGCAAGCTGAGGCCTTCTGACAGACTGAATCTAGTTCTGGTTGGCTGCAGGATCCTGCCAGAGCAGCTGCTGGGAATTGCAAGACTGTTCTATAATATTTGTTCTGCTTTGTTTTTCTCTATGTTTATTAAGTAGCATTAGTAAAATGTCTTAAAATTTTCCAGCTCTCTTCTCTGTCCTTCTTTTCCTTTCCTCTCAAAATCACCTGTCCTTAGTGAAAACTGGGAGGGCGGAAAAATGGGAGGGAGGAAGAGGGTTAAGGAAAATACATCTGCCATGGTTTTTGATTGTCTCCCCGTGATCAAACGACAACTCGTCTCGTCTCGTCTCGTCTCGTCTCGTCTCGTCTCGTCTCGTCTCCTCTCCTCTCCCCTGCTCTCCCCTGCTCTCCCCTGCTCTCCCCTGCTCTCCCCTGCTCTCCCCTGCTCTCCCCTGCTCTCCTTGTTCAAGGTGGGGCCTCACCAGTGCTGAGTGGCACAATCACTTATCTAGTCCTGCTGGCCACACTATTCCTTATACAAGGCAGGATGCTGTTGGCATTTCTGACATCCCTGCAAAGTAAGTGTGAAACCAGGCTGCTATATTGTAACAGTGCTTAAAGAACATTTGTTGGAAAATGTTTTGACTAAAGCTCAGCAACTAAACAGACTAAACAGCAAGTGATATATTTTAAAGGAACAGTAGATAATATTTGTGTTGTTAAAAGAAAATAGAAAACGCAACATCTTACACTGCACGAATGATTCCATATCTAACTGTACATCTACAATATGCTGCACTTTTATGAAAGATGTTCTTCAGGACTGATGTTATACATATTTTATGTCAAGAGAAGTAAGAACAGAGAAGTTAGAGTAGTAATGATACTCTTAAATTTTTTATAAGTACCTGCTATTTGATCAGTTCTATCATTTAAGTATTTGGAAAAAATAGTCACCCCAAACATCCTTTCATGATAAAAACTACTGAAGCTGACAGCTTTAATTCAAATTGGACTTTACTGCAGGATGCTCTAAAAATCTACTTGCTTTATAAAAACAGAAAAAGAAAATTCATTTTTAATCCTGTCATCATGTGTTTTTGACTGCAGAAAGGAAAAGTTATTAACAAAAGTGAGGTCTTCTATGTACTTAAGAATGTTGTGTGTATGAGCTGCAGGGGCTGACCACTGGATGGTGTTACCTTGTCATGTTTTATGCTGGCTTTAGACAACTCTGTTCTCCCTGTTTATGTATTGAACAAATATTATTTGTTCTTTTTTTTTGTCTCTTGCAGATTCTGTAATCACAGCTTGACTAGAAAACTTCACAATTGTTACAGTCTAATTAATTTTTATAACTGCACAATCGCTCTATAAACAGGCTTGCAAACAGTAGAAGTTACTTCTCAGGTTTAAGAGTAGGTACTAAATAAACTAATTTTCTGGTAAACGCTATTCTTATTCCACTAGATCTTTGAGCAATTCAGATAGATATGCAACATTTTAAAACAGAAAAAATGAATGTATGGAAAACCAATCACACACAAAACCATGTCATTCATTGCACAAGATAAATCCCAGCATTCTCTCAGGAACCTCATTGTGACTGTTAGTTACATGAAGCACATAGTGCTGAAAATGTAGGTGAGCTGGATAATCGATAACCCCTGTACAACACCTTTGGGACTCTAGAGAGAAGGACTTAGGTCCATGTGCACCACACAGAAGATATTGGACATCAAGCCAATTAATGTCAATTATGCCTCTGATTCCCTGAGTGTGGTGTTTCCCTGAGTATGATGGTTATGCCACTGAGCTACAAAGCCCTTGACAGGCTACTGATGATAATTATGGTAGAACTACATAATTTTAATGCTATTTTATTTACCTGTCTTTTGAGCTATTTCTTTGAGCCAACAGGAGGCAACACCACACTTTTCCTTTTTTCTGGAACTTCTAGTTGTCCCTTTTTAATTGCTGGTTTCTTCCATCTGAAAGAGAAGCCATACATACTGATTTATGCTCTCTGTTAGAAAATCTATTACTATAGTTTAAGTGAAAGTTATATATACACATACTTGAGGGCAGATTTGGTAACATCTAATTGTGTATTAAAGCTTCATTGCAGTTCTGATTCTGATTTTATTTCATATTTGCCTTTCTTCTTTTATGCACCTTTTAGTGCATTGATAGCAGTGAATGTTATAGAGATAGATTTTTAGGAGGAATACATTTTACATTACAGAAGTCAAAATACGCTAACATAGAGCAATAACTGTTACACACAAATTGTTTCCATTCATAATCCACAGGAGCTACTTTCTAGCAAATAATCAGTTGCTATTGAGTTCTTAATTTAGTCAGAAATCTTCCATTCAATTAAGCCCATGTGTTCTGAGGAGATTATTATTGTACATGTAAATCCATTAATTCATGGCAACTGCAGAGCATTACAAGATCTATATCATCTTGCCTTTGTCAGACAAAAACAAAGCACAAAGGGTTTCTTGCTTTTTCTGTTAAAACTAAAAAAAAAAAAAGACATTCTTAAAGAAGGTTTTACAACTATTTTTGAGGGAGAATTAACCTGAACTACAAAGAACATAACATTCTTACTAATGGATGTTTAATTCTAAAGAACATACCGGAATGACTCAAGAAAAAATGAAAGAGTACACTTGTGACTTATTAAATTAACATGAACCTCTCAGACAGGCATTTAGAGTCTGGCTTACCAGAATTAGCAGAAATCTTGTTTTGCAATACAGAAAATTTAGAGCGTTTGCTGTTTCCTGTGTAAATTCTGGACTTGTGACTGTCACGCTTCCAGGAAGAGGTTGTGATCATTGTCAAAAGGTTAAAATCCTTAAATCTTTTCTTCATTGTCTTTGCTGAGACATAGAAGTTGTTTCTTTTTTTCTTTTTCTTTTTATTTTCTAAATGAATTTTCTGTATTTCTTTGTTACTTGAATCATTGTCTTGGATCTTCTCCAGTTCTTTTAAAAAAAAGTATTTTCCAAAGATGTGACTTGCTCTGAGGTTCGAATATTCCTAAATTTGTTTCACATGTCCATTTAGCATTGCATTATGTGCTTTGGAGAAGAAAGATTGATGTCTCTTCAAATCTGCAACACTTTTGCAGTCTAAACTATCCTCCCATAGTTGTGCATACACAGCCATTGTTTCATACTCACTTTGAAGAGTATTCTTCTCCTTTCAGATAAGTAACTTTCATAATTGATAAAATTTCTGGTTTTTAATTCAGACATTGCCTATTGCTTTTTTTTTTTTTTTTTCCCCTGAATATTTTGGACATCCACTAAATCAAAGGACCTATGAAAGAGCAGAATTTCATGCATTTTCTTGCTGCTTTAGACATTCAAGCCTGAAAAGAAAAATGGCAATGTGGCGCTTCAGGATAAATCAGGGCAAATTGTGAACACTGAGCCTTCAAGTATACAGATATTGGGATGCTGCTAAGTAGAACATGTTTGTCTATTGACTTTATAATGTACACATATCCACATTATACTCAATAAGAAAATTAAACCTTTCCAACTCTGAGCATGTTCTCTAAATGCATATATAAGTATTGAAAGGCCTCATGCAGTGTATCAGAATTTAAACTTCTTTTCAACAGAAAAAAATCATTTTATCGTCTGACTGATTGTAAGTGAAAGTTCTTCACTTAGCTAGGACAAGGTAACCAAGTTGCATTGTACTGTATTTTAATTTGGAATACAACACAGAGAACTTTGAAACGTAAATGTTTATCATTATGATACATACTATGTAGTAGTTTGTCAACCTCATTGCCTATGAAGTTAAGATAGAGCAAGTAAAAGCTATGCCTGTACCTGGAAACAAGGCACTGCTTGTATATGGGCTGCAACTTGATGAGGAAAGAGCAGTTTGCTGATACATATGCGAGACATTGCATGCCTGTTGGCCTGGTTCCCTGGTGATGATCCCAAGCATATGTGATTTACTAGCTATAGGTTGGTTTGAGGTTACTCAAAGGATCCTGAACTATTCATAGTGAAATAGTTTACTATGGGATAAGGGCATATTTTCTCACTACATGTGAAGATAGAAAACGACGAGGTAAAGTCAGAGACAAGCTTTTCTTTCCTGCCCCCTCCTGTACCATCTGCTGTGACATGGATGCTGTACCACAGAGAGAAACAGTGATATTTGGGATGGATTTGTTTGGTAGATTGTGCCTCCCTAATTCATTGTCTAATTTATCACTAAAATAATTTTCAGGCTCATACACAGGATTTATAGAAAAGATGCAACTTAGAATCATTTGTCACAGATTGTAATTTTTAGAGAGATTAGAAAATTTGAAAATATTTTACGTATGATGATTTTGTTCAAATATCTTCTGTTGCTTTTTGAATTAGACCTTTCAGATTTATTAAAGGATGCTTGTGCAAGCAGTCTCCAGGATGCATATGGAATTTAAATGATGTCATCCTGCTCTCAAATAGAGGTGGTGTCTCCCTGGTATGCTCTTTAATGACCTTTTAACTGTTGGCCATTGAAGTCCTAAGTGCTCTGCAGTGGACATATTCCATGGTTGCTTGTGAAATATATTTCCTAGCAACTATTTTTCTTAGGGTTCACAAGAAAGCTGCCTATTAATTTTGCTTCACTAGCCTGTGCCTTAAGCTGGAAAAAGTCTGGAGCTCATGGAATTCCAGCCTAGGAAAGAGTTGGTAAAACAGTTTTTCCAAAGTCCAGTTTTCTTTGCCTCAGTGGTTATTTTGCCAGCAGAGTTTTTAGAATGGGATAAAATAATTTGAGAAAGCAATTTTGTTCTAAGCTCTGCTTTAGCTTGTTCTCTTGTGATTATCAAGACTGCTATAACACTGCTTGAATTATGCAGAAAAGAGCATGCTACATAGTATGGCTACTATTTCTCTAGCTAGATTAAGAGACAAACATTTCCTACAATCTTCTTTCCCTGTATTTGTCTTTTCAGTAGTTACAGAGCATACACAAAGATCCAAAAGCTTTCGTCTGATGCTTTGATGTCTGGTGTATTAAAAGCAAACTTGTACACAATGTTATCCAATGTAGTACATTTATTTTTGCCTTTGCCATAGGTCAACATTTGTCTTACAGTGTGTCCATTCACACTTGAGGTGTTCATCAATGAATGCAGGCACATCAATCAAACCCTTAATTGGAAATAAACAGGAAGTCTATTAAATCTATGTGTTTATGCAAGAAAAAAAAATAAAGACAGAAAAAGAAAATCAACTAGTGATTTTAGAAAGGCTAATTATCTGCATTACATTGAAAGGAATATTCAGAACTTCAAGCATAACCTATTTTAACTTATAGTTTAAACCCACTAAACTGCTGTCTTTCTTTAGTTTTTCTGTTGCATTCTGTAAACCACTAAATGTTACGAAGTAAATATGTTTAAATCTATTGCAGCACTTGTGTTTGAAAATCCAATTTTCTCTTAATGTTTAAAGACTAGTTTGTGGTGGTTCCTTTTAATTGAAATAATACATTTTAATGTGACAAAGCTGCCACTATTTTATTAAAAAAGGTAGTTTTAGCCTGTAATAGGTAGCAGCTACTTTATGCACTATGGTTATTCCTGGAATATACAAACAGAAATATACAATAGCAAGAAACATCAGGAGCTGGAAGCGACATTCTTCTTATTATGTTTACAGATCACATGATTCTGTTTGGAAATGTACCATGATAGCTGTTAGGTTTTTACAGTCCTTGTTTTCATGATTATTAGATAATTACATATAGCTTAAGTCAATTTAAGTTTGTATCAGGAAGAATTGGTGATTATCTCTCACCTTTGACCTGTAAATAATGAGAAGTTCCTCTGTGTAATTGCTATGTTTTAAGCTGACACTGTGCTGTGTAATCTTTATTGCTGTAAAATGACATTTAAAGTTTGTTTTACAAGAGCAAGTAAAATAACATTATTTCTGCAGTGAGCAATAATTATCTGCCTCCTAGCAGAAAATTCATGCTGTGGATAAATTGTGTTCATTTGGTAGCCTTTGTTTGTAAGACAAGTTAATTAAAAGAGGAATGTTGAAAAAATGTCTGCCCACTGACTGCTGATAGAGTAATATTATTGCTTTACCAGACAACATTCTAAACGAACATTGTTTTTGCTCTGAAGATATGGATAAAAATTAATTAAGTATAATTTTGCACTGTGATCATAATAAAAAATGCAGCCATGAAAGCAAATATTTGTTTGTTCCAAAGAAATAAGAAATTCCTAGTACACTGTACTCAGTTGGTACTTAAATGGGTTAATACGGGCATGAAGTACTGAGCCTAATGAATAAATTTTTCACCTAGCAATTTTCTATATATGGTAATGAATTACGCATTAGGTATTAATAATGTGTTCTCCCTCCTGTTTTAATTAATTCATCTATAAAAAAGATATCGCAGTCACCCCATGAATATTTTACCATTCAGAAAAGTTTTTATTCAATATTTATTTATCAGGACAACATTCATGGCGTGAGAATTACTTACGATTTCAAAGACTGTTTGCACATATAGCATGGGACCCGCAGACCTTGTTCTGCTGTGACTTGCCTTTTTTAATTATACATAAGGTAGAAAGAAGGATGTTTCATGAGCCATAAATCTTGATTTTGTTTTCGCCATCTTATAGAAATATTACAGAGTATCAGTTGCCTGTTCTGTTATTAGGAAGAGAAGTTAGATTAACAACTTTGGCTAAGTTCTTTTTTTATATCTCTCTGTACAGGAATAGTGCATGATACCAATACTAGCTAGTAATTGTGTTCAGTTTTACTTTCTTCTTTATAAAATAGGATAACTAATTTTTCACTAAAATTGCTTTATCAGTCTCAACAGTCAAAAAGTGAATTTACAACAGGCTATGGAGCAAAGCCTCTCATGGAATTGATCTAGTACTTTTTCCAAATTTGCAAACGGACTGACGAGAGCATGTTTAAGAAAATAGCTATTTAGATTATATTTCCCACATATGCTCAGTTGTGTAACTATTTTAAAAACATCGGTTTTTAGATTGCTTATTTTATTTTGTTATGATTTTTTAGCCATTGACCTTTTTGGCATAATTTTACTTTTAAATAAAGAAAATGCAGCACACATACATAATCCATTTAAGCAGCATTTCTTTTACACAAGATGGCATTCACAGCAACAAAATAATTGATCGATCTGTAGTAACTCTAGATATAATTAAAAAAAAACCCCAAATCTAGTCCTGTTATACCTAAAATATAATTTCTTTAAATTTCTGATAAAAAAACTTTGCAATAAACATATTTGCTAATGTAAGATATTTTTATAAGCTGTTAACTGCATTCGTTTACTCTATAATAGGTTAATTTTTGTATGTATTTTGCCTACTAGAAGGGAGAAAGTTACACAGAGATTCTCACGGTAAAAATATCTATAACTGCTTAGAGAATATATGGCAACACACATAAATGCATGTTTTAGGAGGTCAAGTATATTATAAGTGGTGTGTCAGGAAGAATGAAGTGCATCATAATATTAGATATAGTGTGGATGGGAAGCAAAGTACAAATTACAAATAGTTTGCTTATATAGAGAAATAAATCTAGACTGTTATTGTCAATGTACTTTACGATAGTGGTGTAAAGGTTCAGTATAACACTCTTATTTCAACAGAAATCTTTAGACTTTTTTTCTTTTCTGATGTTCTCAGGATACATACACCAAAGACGGAAATAATTCCCTAAAGGTATTTTCTATGTCAACAGTCTTTTTCAGATTCTTTAGATGTCATCTTACTTGGCTGGGTATAATTAAAATAATCATTGTTATTCACAGTGTTTCAGCCCTAAATGGAAACAAAAACTAAGAACCCCAAACAAGCAAACAAACCAACCAAACAAATTAAACAAAGAAGCCTCCTCTCACCACACTCCCCCATCCCTGCTGCCCCCCTCCAAACCAAAACCAAAATCAAACCAAAACAAACTTGCCCATTTGTTAGATTGGGCAGCTTCTTTCTGTTTTACTGAGTAGTAGATGCACTGCATCAACAAACATTATTAAAGTTGCTGAGGCTCTAAGATATGCATTAAATGCTTGATTCCCTAAGAGGTGCTGTGCAGTGCATTTCCTAAAGAACGATTTCAGAAAAGGAAATTGTACATCACAGTCCTTCAATTAAAATTATGAAGAAAATCTATGATACTTTGTATGCTTGGTAGGTGCAGGAATCTCTAATTATCAAAATACTTTTGGAATGCGATCTCCCTTGTGTATGCATGCAAATTATCCCATAATATCCTAGGGACTTTGAGTGAAAGACTTGAGTATATTTAGAAACATGGAAAAAATATAAATATTATCTACAAATATATTAGCAGATAGGATTTTTATTTGAAATAATATGGGAATAATATTGAAAATAATTGAAATAATATTTGGAATACCAGAAGGGACATTAACACTTATTCCTGGAAGCACCTGTTCAAAACATAATTCCTTTAATATTACTTGCTACTTAGTGAAGTGCAACAGCAGCATTATCTTTGAGTAATAGAGTTATTCTTTGGATCTCTTTTTATATCCTACTTTTTTTTTTTTTTTTTAATTGCAGGGTTAAGCAGTGGGTTAAAGATGCATCAGAAGGCAAGAAAGAGGTCTGAGTCAGGATTAAGTTTAGGCAAGAATCTGAAATTCAGAGACAAAAGTTATAGTCCAGGTTAGTACAAAAAAAAAAAAGAGGAATCCATGCATGTTGTAGGTAATGTCTTAGAGTACTCTTTTGTAATAGTCCAGTGGCTGTGGTGTCAGCTACGTTGTCAGCCTATAGACTCTAATGCCATAAAGGCAACTTCCTCTAACTAATTGAAGTAGCTTATTCACAAACAAACAAACAAACAGAAAACACCAAAACCCAAACAAACAAACAAAACGAAAAAACCCCCACAAAAACCAAAATCCAACCAACCAACCAACCAAAAAAACCACACCACAACAAAAACCCCTCCGCAACTATTATATGTACCAGTTATATCTGTATATATACATCTATTTATGAGTATGAATGAAAACATAGAATAGTCCTTGGGATTCCCTGTCAAAAGAGGTGGGAGGTTTGGTCATTCATTTGGGTGGGAGGAATTAATGTCCTGACTGGGAACTAAATCTTCGATCTTCTTCCCAAGAGCAAATTCCTAACAATCAGTTCCAGCTATGGCCTAAAGGAAAACAGTTTCCTCCGATATGATAGCAACAGGCAGAATTTTAATAATAAAGATACAGTTTATTGAAGTACATTTTTTTACTTGTTATGAAACCATTTTGAAACTAAATCTGGCAAAATCAGCATCCATTAACTCAATTTATTTTACTGATTTTGTGGATCTTTTCTTCATGTTCAGCAACAATATCCTTGCACAAGACACATCAGCAGAAATACCTGGAAAAAAAAGAAAAATAAAGAAATAAAAGTAGCAAAAATGTCCATTCAGTCTAAGCTATAAAACAAAAATCCAAATATTGCATGTCACTGGAGGTGGGATCAAATAGTTGTTTTTCATTGTTAGCCCAACTTAGTACATAAAAAGTAACCACAGGAAGTGAAGTGTTGCCTTTTGGTAGGTTTCAACTGGCAGTGTATACTGTATCAAGCTTACTGTTCTCACTGGGAACAGATGAAATCTTGCAATAATGTTTTATATGCAGTAATAGATGATTTGAACATCAAACAAATCTTGGCTACACTTTCTAAAGCTTATCTGTGTGAAAGGAAAACATGAGCTACAAGGAGTTTCAATCACAGCTCAATTATGGTAGATATCAGGAAAAAACAGGTAAGGGCTTAAAAACGGAATGTGTCAAGTTCAGGTCAGTTGGTGTCCCTGCCAAGCAATTACAAGGCCACAACCAAACAGAGCAGACTCAGTGACAGATAATAAAAGCTTAGCTATCCATGGAGCAGGTAATTTGCCAGATGTATCCCCAAAAAAGTAAATCTTCTGTTTGCATCTAGGAAGCACATAAAACTGTTGAACCATTTGGGTAAGAATAACAAGAGAGCAGAAAATTAAATTTGCCAAAAATGTGTTGGAATATCAGTGATAGATGAGACATTGAGATATCTAAAGAAATTAGAAGAAAAAAAAAAAGAATGTATCTATGGAGACATAGCTAAAGACTGAACTTCAAAGCAGCTAGAAATTTTCCCTCTCCCTCTCCCTCTCCCTCTCCCTGTCCCTCTCCTCTCCTCTCCTCTCCTCTCCTCTCCTCTCCTCTCCTCTCCTCTCCTCTCCTCTCCTCTCCTCTCCTCTCTTCTCCTCTCCTCTCCTCTCCTCTTCCTCTCTTTGCCTCGCCTTGCTTCTCCCTCTCCCTTCTCTTCCCGCACCTTCCCTTCCCTTCCCTTCCCTTCCCTTCCCTTCCCTTCCCTTCCCTTCCCTTCCCTTCCCTTCCCTTCCCTTCCCTTCCCTTCCCTTCCCTTCCCTTCCCTTCCCTTCCCTTCCCTTCCCTTCCCTTCCCTTCCCTTCCCTTCCCTTCCCTTCCCTTCCCTTCCCTTCCCTTCCCTTTCCTTCCCTACCCTTCCTGCACCTTCCCTTCCCTTCCCTTCCCTTCCCTTCCCGCACCTTCCCTTCCCTTCCCTTCCCGCACCTTCCCTTCCCGCACCTTCCCTTCCCGCCCCTCCCTTCCCTTCCCGCACCTTCCCTACCCTTCCCTTCCCGCACCTTCCCGCACCTTCCCTTCCCGCACCTTCCCTTCCCGCACCTTCCCTTCCCGCACCTTCCCTTCCCTTCCCGCACCTTCCCTTCCCTTCCCGCACCTCCCCACTCCTTCCCTTCCCTAACTTTCCCTTCCCTTCCCTAACTTTCCCTTCCCTTCCCTTCCCTTCCCTTCCCTTCCCTTCCCTTCCCTACCCTTCCCTTCCCGCACCTTCCCTTCCCGCAGCTTCCCTTCCCTTCCCTTCCCTTCCCTTCCCTTCCCTTCCCTTCCCTTCCCTTCCCTTCCCTACCCTTCCCTTCCCGCACCTTCCCTTCCCGCAGCTTCCCTTCCCTTCCCTTCCCTTCCCTTCCCTTCCCTTCCCTTCCCTTCCCTTCCCTTCCCTTCCCTTCCCTTTCCTTCCCTACCCTTCCTGCACCTTCCCTTCCCTTCCCTTCCCTTCCCTTCCCGCACCTTCCCTTCCCGCACCTTCCCTTCCCGCACCTTCCCTTCCCGCACCTTCCCTTCCCTTCCCGCACCTTCCCTTCCCGCACCTTCCCTTCCCGCCCCTCCCTTCCCTTCCCACACCTTCCCTACCCTTCCCTTCCCTTCCCTTCCCTTCCCGCACCTTCCCTTCCCGCACCTTCCCTTCCCGCACCTTCCCTTCCCGCACCTTCCCTTCCCTTCCCGCACCTTCCCTTCCCTTCCCTTCCCGCACCTTCCCTTCCCTTCCCTTCCCTTCCCGCTCCTTCCCTTCCCTAACTTTCCCTTCCCGTCCCTTCCCTTCCCTTCCCTAACTTTCCCTTCCCTTCCCTTCCCTTCCCTTCCCTTCCCTTCCCTTCCCTTCCCTTCCCTTCCCTTCCCTTCCCTTCCCTTCCCTTCCCTTCCCTACCCTTCCCTTCCCTTCCCGCACCTTCCCTTCCCGCACCTTCCCTTCCCTTCCCTTCCCTTCCCTTCCCTTCCCTTCCCTTCCCTTCCCTTCCCTTCCCTTCCCTTCCCTTCCCTTCCCTTCCTGCACCTTCCCTTCCTGCACCTTCCCTTCCTGCACCTTCCCTTCCTGCACCTTCCCTTCCCGCACCTTCCTGCACCTTCCCTTCCTGCGCCTTCCCTTCCCTTCCCTTCCCTTCCCTTCCCTTCCCTTCCCTTCCCTTCCCTTCCCTTCCCTTCCCTTCCCTTCCCTTCCCTTCCCTTCCCTTCTCTTCCCTTCCTGCACCTTCCCTTCCCGCACCTTCCCGCACCTTCCCACACCTTCCCGCACCTTCCTGCGCCTTCCCTTCCCTTCCCTTCCCTTCCCTTCCCTTCCCTTCCCTTCCCTTCCCTTCCCTTCCCTTCCCTTCCCGCACCTTCCCGCACCTTCCCGCACCTTCCCTTCCCTTCCCTTCCCTTCCCGCACCTTCCCGCACCTTCCCTTCCCTTCCCGCACCTTCCCATCCCTTCCCTTCCCGCACCTTCCCTTCCCTTCCCGCACCTTCCCGCACTTTCCCTTCCCTTCCCGCACCTTCCCTTCCCGCACTTTCCCTTCCCGCACCTCCCACACCTTCCCTTCCCGCACCTTCCACACCTTCCCTTCCCGCACCTTCCCTTCCCTTCCCTACCCTTCCCGCACCTTCCCACACCTTCCCTTCCCTTCCCTTCCCTTCCCTTCCCTTCCCTTCCCTTCCCTTCCCTTCCCTTCCCTTCCCTTCCCTTCCCTTCCCTTCCTGCACCTTCCCTTCCCTTCCCTTCCCTTCCCTTCCCTTCCCTTCCCTTCCCGCACCTTCCCGCACCTTCCCGCACCTTCCCTTCCCTTCCCGCACCTTCCCATCCCTTCCTTTCCCGCACCTTCCCGCACCTTCCCGCACTTTCCCTTCCCTTCCCTTCCCTTCCCTTCCCTTCCCTTCCCTTCCCTTCCCTTCCCTTCCCGCGCCTTCCCTTCCCGCGCCTTCCCTTCCCGCGCCTTCCCTTCCCTTCCCACGCCTTCCCTTCCCGCGCCTTCCCTTCCCGCACCTTCCCTTCCCGCACCTTCCCGCACCTTCCCTTCCCTTCCCGCATCTTCCCTTCCTGCACCTTCCCTTCCATATTTAAGGGAATTGTGTTTACCAGTAGTCCAGAGAAAGAGTGTATTTAATTATTTAAGTATTTTTTGTGCAATGACCACATTTCCACGGCAGCAGCACTCTTACTCTACCCCTTCCACGCTTTTCTCAAGTAAATGTTTCACACAGATTTTAATTGAAAGAAGAAGGAAAGTCAGCATATTCCAGATCATTACACAATTAGTCAGGACGTGTTATTATCTTTCAGCCATTCTTTAGCCCAGTAGGTATTTATCGTAAAAAGACAGTAATCCCTCTCTGGAGTGCTATATGCTAAAATGATGGCTAGTTTCCAACTAGTCTTTCAAAACAGGGAAGTCCTTTCAAAGGGTAATTTTGAGCACTCCAGAAACAGGCCTTTACACTATGGGGAATTTTATCAGCAAAAGTATAAGCTCTTGTATAGTTTGGATCTAAATTTTGTTTGTTGATGCTGACACAGAGAACTAATTCAGATTAAGCAAAAGTATCCATTTCCTTATAAATTTTCCCCTATAAATTTTAATTTCTTCCTTGCAGTGAGAGATACCCTACTGAGAAGGTATTTATGAGTGTATGCAGGCATTTTACAACGCAGATAGGCGCTTTAGGAAGCCAGATCTGTATTCAAAAGTTTCCTAGATAGCAAAATTCCATTGCAATTACAATTCTCAAATTTGTTTCTTTTCTCCAGTTGAACTTTTAGTGAGATTTCATTTAAAATACTTTTTTTTTTCCTGTTGTTGCAATAAAACCCACTATATTTCAAACAATAGTTTTCCAACAACCATTCCAGAAGATGAAAAGCAATATATGCAACATTGCCTACCCAGTTTAGCTTGTAAAATTCTTACTTGGGAAGGAGCAGAGTAATATTATTTTCTTCAAAAATGGACCCTTGTCATTTTTTCACTCATACAGAAAAGGCTTTACCAGTTTACGACTACTCCTGCCTGAAAAGGAAGTCGAAAGAGTGTAGATATCTTTTATTTATGAATATTCCTGTAAATGATATCACCGTAATACCCACAGGATTTGATACAGTCATGTAAGGTTTTTGTAGCAGTGTTTTACTTCTTCAGTCATTATTTATGTAGATAGTTTCTATTGCATATACATATTAAAAAAACTGTTATAATTCTGAATTGTTTGAGAATTAACACACTCATGGATGGAAAAGATTACAGACAGTATTCTGGTTTGTCTAAAGTCTAAATTTATTTGCAGATATAACTTTCCTTCAAGATATAATGATTCATTGCTTTTCTATGTCTGTAAATAAATCTTACATAATTAATAATTTTAAAGCCATTTGCATTAGGAACATTTGTTATCAAGTCGCTTTTACATTACATCTTCATATATTGATTTACAAATATGACCTTTAGGACCTAAGACTCATTGCAATAATATGACTCTTCTGCAAAGACATAGTAGAGTCTAATATGAATATAGTACATGTCAAGATTGTCTACCTGTAATCAGCAACTATCATCTCACTGTATGAACTGAAAGAATACTTTCCTTAAGAGTCTCCTTTTCACAGTCTATGTATGTATCTCTTTGCATGCATCACCATGAAAATCTGTCCTTGCTAATGCTTTATCTTGATGTTTTAATTCTGCCACAAAAGCAGGGCCATAATGGGAGAAGAGATATTCTCTAAGCATATTTTACCTCATGTTGCAGCTGGCAGTGAGGAAAGAAGATAGCCTTATTCTTACCCTGTTATACTGCAGTCACTGTCCAAGAATGTTTTCCCCTTCGGTTATCTTTGCTTTTATAACATAAATCTTCAAAGCTAAAGCTATACTTACGGCAGACCTCTTGTCCACCCCTATTCTCTGAAATCATGGACAAGATGTTTTACACATTCTGAAGCCCCAGGAACTTCAGTTCCTGTGTCCATACTTCTGCATAGAACAGGTGATGCTCCATAAGCTGTAGGCATTTTCTCCAATTCCCCGAAGAAAAACATGTAAAACATCTCAGTTTCAGGAACAATATGTTAATATGACTTCCTAAATGCATTCAGAAAATATATAGCTAGTCCTGACTGGCAAGTGTCCTGAGTTAGGCATCCATGGCCCTATCCAGGTTCTGAAGGCTGAATGCAGTAACGAGCAGTAACAGAAGATAAGTACCTGCATTACGACTCAACTCTGCACAGAGTAATTCAGTCTCCTCTAGGTTACACAGACAGTTTTAACACTGTCCTACCATATGCCAAGTTGATGTCCCTCATGAAATGATCTAGATAGGAGGCATTACCTAATTCATTAATATTGTAATCTAAATTCAGACATTAACATATTACTGTCATATCTTCATTCCACAAACCTTATGCCCTTGGCTAATTTCTTATAAAACAAACTGTTTTAAATTTCCTTCTCAATAAATTTCCTGAGCAAGATTGGATTTTTAAGTCTTTCTTACTCTTTTCCCTTCTCTCTTCCTACCATCAGTTGAAGGTTTTGTTCTGTTTTTCAGTTAAAAATATTTGCGTCTTTTCCAATTGAAATAATCTTCAGTGGTATTTCTTCGAATCTTCCTCATTGAAACTGAATCAATAGTTTCATATTATTGTATTGGTTTTTCTTGTCTCTTTTCTATTTCTTACACAACACTATTTTTCTGAAGAATCTGCAGATTTCTAGCTGATAATCTCTTCAGAAATCCCTTTCTAGAACGCCCAAGTTCGGATTTTTTTCTTCTGTCTCTGATTCCATGTGTAAGGATTTCCAACTGTGTACTAGAAGAAGTGAATGAAAAAATGCCAAAACATAAACCCAGTAATAAGGAACCTGTTTAACTAAGAACTGAATATATCTTTCAGCTGAAAGTAGTGCGGGCAGAAGTTCTTGTTTATAGCTATTGTAACGTGTCTAATTAGGCAGTATTTGACAAAGTTTATTACAGATCTACCTATTAATATATCTAATGAGAATATTCTGAATGTCTTTATGTATTTATTTTATGTCTTTATTTCATTTCATTACATACCCAGGTTGTTTTCTGGCTAGGCAAGCTAATACACTTGTATTATATGCTGACTTTTGAATCCCTTCCAAAGGAGTCCAAAATCAGCCTTAGAATCTCTTGCTTTTAACCAGAAATTGAAAAACTATACCTAAAGATTCATTTATTTGATAGATTCTGCCTTTTTCTAATTAGAAACAGAAGTCGGTCTTCACAAATGTTGTCATTATTCAGAATTTGAAGCATTTTTTTTGGCCACTCCACGATTTGTTGCAATGGTACAATCTACTTTGACCAGTGTGGAACAGGGCCTAAAGCAATAGTGATGCGCATGAAAGGTGGCTCAGACTGCTCCCTGAGTTGTTGAAAGCTGGTTATCTTTCAACACCTTCCTTAGTCAGGTGGTTGCTTTTATGGATTGCTTGGAAAGGGGTAAGTATTAAATAAGAAGGACATATAGAAAGGTGTAAACAAACTTTTTTTTTCTTCATTCCTCATCAAGAGAATAAGGGCTTCTTTTGAGGAAAAGGTGCAAGATGCATAAGTAGGATTGCGGATTTTAAAAAACATGATTTTTTGCCAAAAGAACTCATCTAATTGTCACCTAAGTGAAACTGTAATTGGGTTACAATCAGATTTAATGAGATTTATTTTTTCTTCTGTTAAAATATATTGTAATGTGATACAATATTGATATGATATGATATGATATATGATATGATATGATATAATGTAATGCAGTATAATATAGTATAATATAATAATATATTAAAAATATAGATTGCAATGTAATGTAATGTAATATCATATCATATCACCTAATATAATAAATATAACATAACATAATATAACATAATGTAACAGAAACAGGGAGCAGAAACTTTCACATAGAAGTTTTGTGTAATTATTATTCTAAATGTTTTATTGATGGACGAATAAAGTACTCACAGAATACAAGACATTAAGAAGTCTACTAAAAGGTGTCAATCACGGACTCATAGAATCACAGAATGTTAGGGATCAGAAGGGACCTCAAAAGATCATCTAGTCCAATTCCCCTGCCAGAGCAGGAACACCTACATGAGGTTACACAGGAAGGCGTCCAGGCAGGTTTTGAACGTCTCCAGAGAAGGAGACTCCACAACCTCCCTGGGCAGCCATACCTTGTTTAAAATAAAACCGTGGTGAAGCAAAGGCCAGCTGAAAATCAACCCCAATGGAGGTTTTCAGACATGTTCTATAAGCTGCTTACTTCTTGAATGCAAATATAAATATGCTTTTAAAAATACCAGTATCAGAACTACTTCACTCACAATCTCCCTAGTCCCAGTTCAGAATTTACTACCCATTTTAATGACGGACAGAGCTCTCTGACTGAGCAGAGGGGTTTTCATCCTTTGTTGTTTGGAAAAATACCTTTTAACATCCTTTTAAACACTCTGTTGATCAGTTGACCATTTACACATTTTAAATTTCCGTAGTTTTAATCATCCTACAGTCTCTTTTTAAACTGGATTAGAAGATAAACTTTCAAAAGACTGTTGTGACTACCAAAGCACCTGTCCTTCCTACATTCTATTTTTTCTTTTTTGTATTCATAAACCCACAACACAATCACAAATCCTCTGAAAAAGTACTTAGTCTCCCCTTTTAGTTATAGTTCAGTACAAGAAGACATTCTGAAAAGTGGCTTCCTAAAACTGCTTGCTTATGGGGGATTACTGCTATAAAATAAGTTAAAACAGGCTTCATAACCACAAAAAGGAAGCCCTAAACACTACCACAGAGTCTCTTCATAAAGTTACTTCAGACTTCATAGCTGAACTTATTTAAAGTTCTGATAACACATGTCAGAGCCAAAGTCCACTGATACCAGAAAATTTTAATGCAAAGATCACATTTGTACAAGTTGAAAAGTAAGCTCTTTCCTCATAGATTAATTTTGGTTGGAAGAGACCCTCAAGATCATCATTTCAACCATAATCTAAGTCTTGCACTAAACCGTGTCCCTAAGGACCTCATCTACATGTCTTTTAAAGACCTCCAGGGACGCTGACTAAACCACTTCCCTGCACAGCCTGTTCCAGTGCTTCACAACGCTTTCTATGATGAAATTTTTCCTAATATCCAATCCAAACCTTCCCTGGTGCAACTTGAGGCCATTTCCTCTTGTCCTATCACTTTCTACTTGGGAGAAGAGGCGAACACTCTGTCCCATCGCATTCAGTGGGGTGAGGGCAGAGTTAACTTTTGAGTAGTCTGTGCGGTAATGACAATTACTTGAGAGATTCAATTAAATCACAAACTTATTAAAAACTCAGTGGAATTACAGTAAATAGTGTCTTGGCAAAGGTGTGTAACTATATCCTAAAACTTCACAAGATTTCAGCAACAAAACTCAAAACAATATTACCCTTACATGCTCAGAATAAAGTCAGAAGGAGAGAAAGAAAGAGAAAAGAGAGATAGATTATGATATCAGAAGCAATGTAAGATTTCACTACTTGTCGTGGTTTGATCGCAGGGAGACAATCAAAAACCGCAGCAGATGTATTTTTCTTAAACCTCTTCCCCCTTTCCCCTCCCCATCTCCTCCCCCTTTTTCACTGAGGACAGGCAATTTTGATAGAAAAGGAAAAGAAGGACAGAGAGAAGAGAGATGGAAAATTGGAAAACGTTTTACTAATGCTACTAAAAAAACATAGAGAAAAATAACACAGAACATATATTATAGAACCAGTCTTGCAATTCCCAGCAGCTACTCCGGCAGGTCCATGCAGCCAACTGGAACTAGATTCAGTCTTTTACAATGCCTCAGCTTGCAGGGACGGCAGAAAAGAAGCAGAGACAAAGAAGAAGCGAAGCGAAGCAGCAGAAGACCCAGCAGAAGAGAGAGAGAGAGAGTCCTTCTGGCCTCCACATCCTATATCCAGGATGTTGTGAATGGGATGGAATACTCCAATTGGTGAATTCATGGTCACCTGACTCAGACCATTTCCTCTCGTTGCTTCCCCCAATGACCCAGGACATTCCACCCCTTAAACATACCGTTCACGGCATATTTAAACCTCATCGACACAATCTAATTAATACAATCTATCAATATGATCTAATTAATTACAAGAACAATATACATATATACGCAGGTGTAGCTCATCATTCTCTTAGTCCGTGGACCATCCTTTAGAAAAGCTCATTTAAATTCGCTTATTACACATCTAGTACATCTTCTGACCACTGTTCCTGGGTTAAAGACATCAACTTCGAAGAAGTTGCCAGACGCCACTTGAAGAAACTAGCTCTGGTTCCATCACCACTGTCTTGATCTGAAAGACACTTATTAGACACTGTTAGTATGGAAATTAACATCATGCAGTTCAGTCTTGACTATTTTCACCTAAAATCAAATCCCCTTGAGGTACACACCGAACTTCTCCCTCTTTAAGCTTCACCCACCAGGTGCTACCAGGACATTGAGCAAAAACAATCCCACGAATGGGCTTGCCTTTGCCTGAGGTAGGAGCGACCCAAACTGCCTTTCCTTATATAATTTTCATGTGTACTACAGGGACTTTATCTCCTTCTACAGTACGTAGAAGTTCTGATTGTGCAGGCCCAGTTCTATTAGTTGATCCTCTATGAGTTGACCAACCAAGTGGCTTTTGCTAAATGTGAATCCCAGTTTTTAAAGGTTCCACCATCCAGTGCTTTTAGTGTAGTTTTTAACAAAACATTGTACCTTTCAATTTTCCCAGAAGCTGGTGCATGATACGGAATGTGATATACCCACTCAATACCATGTTCTTTGGCCCAGTTGTCTAGAAGACTGTTTTTGAAATGAGTACCGTTGTCAGATTCAATTCTTTCTGGCATACCATGTAGCCAAAGGACTTGCTTTTCAAGGCTCAAGATCGTATTTCGGGCTGTAGCATGGGGTACAGCATATGTTTCCAACCATCCAGTAGTTGCTTCTACCATTTTAAGTACATACCGCTTACCCTGACAAGTTTGTGGAAGTCTAATATAATCAATCTGCCAAGCCTCTCCATACTTATACTTTAATCATCGCTCCCCCATACCATACAGGCTTTAACCTTTTAGCTTGTTTGATTTTGGCTCAAGTGTCACATTCATGAATAACCTGTGAAATAGTGTTCATAGTTAAGTCCACCCCTTGATCACGAGCCCATTTATAGGTTGCATCCCTACCTTGATGCCCTGAAGCATCGTGGGCCCACTCTGCTAAGAAGAGTTCACCATTATTTTGCCAGTCCAAATCCACTCCAGCTACTTATATCTTAGCAGCTTGATCTGCTTGTTGGTTGTTTCGATGTTCCTCTGTGGCTCCACTTTTAGCCACATGAGCATGTACATGACAAACTTTCACAGGCAGGCTCTCTAGCTGAGCAGCAATGTCTTGCCACAGTGTGGTGGCCCAAATGGGTTTACCTCTGCATTGCCAGTTGTTTTTCTTCCATTGCTGTAGCCACCCCCACAAGGCATTTGCCACCATCCAGGAGTCAGTATAAAGATAAAGTATTGGCCAGTTTTCTCATTCAGCAATGCCCAAGGCCAGCTGGATGGCTTTCACTTCTGCAAATTGACTAGATTCAACCCGTCCTTCAGTGGCTTCTGTGACTTGTTGTATGGGACTCCACACAGCAGCTTTCCACCTTCAATGTTTACCTACAAGACGGCAGGATCCATCTGTGAATAGGGCGTACCGCTTTTCAGTCTCTGAAAGGGTATTATACGGTAGTGCTGCTTCAGTACGTGTTACTTCCTCCTCCTCTGGGGACATCCCAAAGTCTTTACTTTCTGGCCAGTCCGTAATCACTTCTAAGATCCCTGGGTGATTGGGACTCCCAATTTGAGCTCATTGCGTGATCAATGCAATGCATTTACTCCACATAGCATCGGTTGCATGATGCATAGAGGGAACTTGCCCTTTAAACATCCAGCTCAGCACCGGCAGTTGAGGTGCCAGAAGGAGCTGTGCTTCAGTACCAATCACTTCTGAAGCAGCTCAGACTCCCTCATAAGCTGCCAGTATCTCTTTTTCAGTTGTAGTATAATTGGCCTCTGATCCTTTGTATCCTCGACTCCAAAAACCTAAGGGTTGACCTCGGGTTTCTCCTCGTGCCTTCTGCCAGAGGCTCCAGGTAGGACCATTGTCTCCGGCCGCAGTGTAGAGCACATTTTTAACATCTAGTCCAGTCTGAACTGGTCCAAGGGCCACCGCATGAGTTATCTCATGCTTAATTTGTTCAAAGGCTTGTTGTTGTTCTGGTCCCCACTCAAACTGGTTCTTTTTACAAGTCACTCGATAGAGAGGGCTCACAATCTGGCTATAGTCGGGAATATGCATTCTCCAAAAACCTACAACACCCAAGAAAGTCTGTGTCTCCTTCTTATTAGCAGGTGGAGACATAGCTGAAATTTTGTTGATCACCTCCATTGAGATCTGACGCCGACCACTTTGCCATTTTACTCCTAAAAACTGGATCTCTTGTGCAGGTCCCTTGACCTTACTATGTTTTATGGCAAAATCAGCATCCAAAAGAATATGAATTATTCTCTCACCTTTCTCAAAGACTTCTTTCTCTGTGTCATCCCATACGACGATGTCATCAATATACGGCAAGTGTTCTGGAGCTTTACCTTCTTCCAGCTTGGTTTGGATCAGTCCATGGCAGATGGTAGGACTGTGTTTCCACCCCTGGGGCAAGCGATTCCACGTGTACTGGATGCCCCTCCAGGTGAAATCAAACTGCGACCTGCATTCTGCTGCTAAAAGGATAGAGAAAAAAGCATTAGCAATGTCAGTGGTGGCATATCACTTAGCTGCCTTTGACTCCAATTCAAATTGCAGTTCTAGCATATCAGGCACAGCAGCACTCAACGGTGGTGTAACCTCATTCAGGCCACGATAGTCTACAGTTAGTCTCCACTCATCACTAGACTTACACACTGGCCAAATTGGGCTGTTAAAAGGTGAGCAAGTCTTACTGATCACACCCTGGCTTTCTAGTTGATGAACCAATTTCTGAATAGGAATCAAAGTGTCCTGGTTGGTGCGATATTGTCGACGATGCACCATTGTGGTAGCAACTGGCACCTGCTGATCATCAACCATCAGCAGTCCTACAACAGAAGAGTCGTCTGAAAGACCAGGCAAATTTTCTCAGTGTCCACAGATGCTATACCAAATGCCCACCTATACCCTTTTGGGTCCTTAAAATACCCTCTCCTCAGGTAGTCTATGCCAAGGATGCACGGAGCATCTGGGCCAATCACAATGGGATGCTTTTGCCAGTTTTTTTTCCAGTTAGGCTCATTTCAGCCTCTACAACAGTCAGTTCCTGGGATCCCCCAGTCACTCAAAAAATATTGATGGATTGTGTTCCTTTATAATCTGAAGGAATTATCGTGCACTGAGCACCAGTGTCCGCCAAAGCCTTGTACTCCTGGGGGTGTGTAGTACCAAACGAGTGTATCTGTACAGTCCAGTAAACTCTGTTATTCCTTTCCTCCACCTGGCTGGAGGCAGGGCACCTCTAGTCTCTGTCTTGCACAGTCTCTGAGTGTGAATTAGAGGTTCCTTCAAGAGCATCAGAATCTCTCCTGTCCCTTCTGTAAACTGGGGCAGCCCCTTTACTAGGAGCTTTCCTTTCTAACTCACATACTCGTTCTTGAAGTTCTGAAGTAGGTCTTTTATGCCACTTTTTCATATCTTCTCCCTGCTCACATAGGAAGGACCACAGTGAACTTCTGGTGCTGGTCTGCCTCTGTTCTCTCTCCGGAGATTGGAAACACCTTCTCCTAATAGCTGCAACATCGGTTCGTACAAGTCGTGAATCGTGTGTGTCTTCTCTGAGTGCTTTGATTTCTTGCAAGAGCTTTTCAAACTGGTCATCAGATTTTTCACACAGTTTCTCCACAGCAGAGACACAAGCCTGTAGAGAACCAGCAAGGCTGTCCTCAAATTCCCGGAGCTGCTCAATCATGTCAGAAACCCTTTCTCTACCACCAGTTGACAAGACCATTCCTGCCAATGACTTAGCATATGCAGGTGGTGCACTTTGTACTAATCTGCGCCACATAGATCGTGTACACTCGATTCTATCTGGATCTATCCCCTCTTGGCTGTTTGGCCCAAAATAGATGATCTCTCACTACAGCTAATTCTCTCAGTAACTGGATACCTCTCTCCGTACTATTCCATTTCCCTGATGTGCATTGACAATCATCCTTGTGACGAAATCTTGTTTTCATAGCTGTCAGGAGTTGGGTCCAGAGGGTAGCAGAATTGTGCGCACTTGCAATTGCCCTATCAAGGGTGGAATCCTTTGATAGAGATCCCAGCTGTTTTGCTTCTCCGCCCTCCAGTTCTATCATTTCAGCCCCATTATCCCAGCATTGGAGCATCCAGGTTACAATATTCTCGCCATCATGACAACTATAGTCTTTTTGCAGATCTCTCAGCTCACCTGGAGAAAAGGACCGACTAGTGGTCACTTCCTCCCTTGATGATGCCCATTGGGATGAGTTTGGCCTGTTGCCATCATCTGCAGCATGAGTAGCCTTTCTAGTGACTTTCTTACAACCGGCAACTGATGCTGATATGGGCTCACCATCATCACAGGGGTTGTTATTGTTGCAAGAGCAACCATGCCTCATGCTTGAGGAAGGAGGGGCCCTGTTAGCCTTTGGACAAGCAACATCATCCACAGTTGAGGAAGAAGCTTGAGCCTGTGTAGCCGTGGTGTCTGTGACTGGGGGAGTGGTGGCTGCAGCTGCAGCTTCAGCTGCCCTTCCAGCTTCAACAGACACCATGCAACTCTCTTTGCTCGAAAGGGACACAAACCTCCGATTTAATCTAATTTCTCTTAACACTAGTAGTAGTGCTAGCACATTCGTCACAGCAGAGAACACTGTTATAGTTCTATCTAAGCTCCACAGATATTCAAAGCACTCAAAAACATTG
Source organism: Caloenas nicobarica (assembly GCF_036013445.1). Classification (NCBI taxonomy): domain Eukaryota; kingdom Metazoa; phylum Chordata; class Aves; order Columbiformes; family Columbidae; genus Caloenas; species Caloenas nicobarica. The sequence goes on along the minus strand of NC_088284.1, from coordinate 40,591,538 downwards.
GTAATCTGCTCTAACAAGAAGGAGAAAGTATGGTTAGTCAACCTTTCTAAAGATTCACTAGCCCATTTAGCAAACACATAGCTGGATTTTATCTCTCTCGGAGGCTTCTCAAGGTAAAGCAGAAACGAATAGAAACTCATTATCGGTTGCAGTATAATAAAGTAAGCCAATGCCAAACTACACAGTACAATCATAAGCATTGTCCAGTTCTTCGTTGTTATATGATATAAGATTCTATTCCCAAGAAACACCCAACACAAATAGGTTATAGCCATCCACAAAGTAGAAAATAGCTGATACAAATTATACCACAGCCTTTTCAAACCAATGTAATTCACTTCTGCCTTAATACCAGTAAATAATATTCTAAGCACCCAGATCTGCGAGTCTTGTAACTCTTTGAGTTGGCACCGTGCCAAGAAAATTGAAAGGTACATCTGACCAGTTTTAAGAGCCAAAAGATCTCCAAATTTCACGCCGCGCCGAGCCAAACCGTGTGCAAAGAAACGGCAGGCAGTGCCACCTTGTGGCCGCGCCACGCAATGCTGAGTGCAGCATGTGGCCGAGACAAGCCGAGCTGCGGCTACACAAAGACCAGCCCCTTTTAGTGCCAAAATGTTAATAATTTCTTGAGCCCCAATTTTGTCCGCATTCTCCACCAATTATCTGTCGTGGTTTGATTGCAAAGAGAAAATCAAAAGCTACGGCAGATGTATTTTTCTTAACCCTCTTCCCCCTTTCCCCCCACCTCTTCTCCCCCTTTTTCACTAAGGACAGGCAATTTTGATAGAAAAGGAAAAGAAGGACAGAGAGAAGAGAGATGGAAAATTGGAAAACGTTTTACTAATGCTACTAAAAAAACATAGAGAAAAATAACACAGAACATATATTATAGAACCAGTCTTGCAATTCCCAGCAGCTACTCCGGCAGGTCCATGCACCCAACCGGAACTAGATTCAGTCTTTTACAATGTCTCAGCTTGCAGGGACGGCAGAAAAGAAGCAGAGACAAAGAAGAAGCGACGCGAAGCAGCAGAAGACCCAGCAGAAGAGAGAGAGAGAGAGTCCTTCTGGCCTCCACATTCTATATCCAGGATGTCGTGAATGGGATGGAATACTCCAATTGGTCAATTCATGGTCACCTGACTCAGATCATTTCCTCTTGTTGCTTCCCACAATGACCCAGGACACCACTCCTAGGGTCCATTGATCCAGCAAAGATCTTTTTAGCTTTCTTAGAAGTGGGTGTGATAAAAACTTCAATGATGCCATACACACACCTGGTGTCCCCAGTGAGGAGTTTTATACTTCTTCCATTTTCATGCAAGACAGGAAACAGTGGGTCATCTCCTCCCTCTGCTCACTCTTCATGCTAATTAAAGAGATTATTCCAGAAATAGGTCAGTGGTCTCAGAAAATAGGTCAGTGGTCTCAAAAGTGCCTAGAATTGAGTCGTTTTGTCCTCTAGGGGTAGCTGGTGATTCATTATTTCTCAATGATCGCTGAATGACCCTGCCTTGCTTCCAGCTCAGTTAATCAGGAATGAGGACTGAGGCTTTGGTAGGCTTCAAGGAAGAAACACTGGAAATGCTTTTATCTCAAAAATTTATGCCTTCATTTTGCAAAGACCTTGAGAAACAGACAAGTTCTGTCTCCACAACACTTATCTATTCCTGCCAGAAGTTACAAAAAAACCAGTTGTTTGAGGCATAACGTATAGCGCTAATGAGGCCTTTGTTTTGCAAAGAATAGAGATGCCTCAAGGCCAGCACACACCATCCATGTTACAACCTAAGGATATGCAAATGCCATGTCATAAAACAAATCAACATATTTTGCATGTAACATACAGGGCAAAGAAATTTTCAAGACACAGGGACATTTTCATACCAAAGGTGTGATAGTCAGGTATTTTGTACCTGTACACTGCCCAATCAGGTCTTGCCTGGGGTCCTTGGCTCTCTTGGCACCTCCTACCATGGTGGGGTGTTGAAATGTTGAATAACCTAGATGAACACATGGCAGGAGAACAAACAGAACATTGTAGTCCTGCCATTTCGTAAGTGTTCATATGTTAATTTATTTTCTCATTGGAACATGTCCATGCAGTTCTCCATTGAGAAGGATATTGAGAGGTCGAACACATAGTTCCTCCATAATTTGCCCAGTATGTCATTGTGTTAACTGTCCAGAATGACTTTGCCTTACTGTATTTTCCTCTTTATGAAGTATTAGGACATCATATCCTAGACCTCCTGGAAACATGTTTACAATTAAATGGATCCATTCCCTTGTCAAAGGACGGCTATTCATGACATGTTTTATTCTGTAAGTCGATCCAAGTGGAATTCTTCAAGAGGTGGTATTGGGTTCCAATGGGGTTAAACCATGTGTTGTTTTCATTAAGATTAATATAATCTAGTTTCTTTCTTAAAATTTCTGTGAGATTCAAGCTAATCATTGCAAACTCAAATTCTTCCTTTGTAGAAGTGGGAAATTTGAACAAACCTTTGTATTAATTCCCACACTAGGTTTCGATTATTTCCATTTCCATGGTTTTGTTCAGCAGTACACCCATAAAGTACATATCCATAACACAAAATCCAAAAGTTTCTGCAGGCCATTTCCCCTATTCTTTAGTCTACCATAGATATTTCCCATTTTATTCTATAAAGATTTGGTTTCCCAAAGAGATGGTCCCAATAAAAAGATAAATCACAAAAATTAATGAGCTTATCATACAAGCGACTATAGTAACAACTAAAAATTCTATAGGTCCCATACGACTTGGTCTCTTCAACTGGCTAATTATATGTGCCTTGCTAAAGCTGGAACTTTTGACAGGCAAAGATTTGTTTCTTTCCTGTTCTTCTTGCAAGGAAAGAAAAAGGGAAAGCTAGGTCTTTCATTGAGCTGGCTTTAGAAAGAGGGAACTATCTACCTAGCATTGATTTTATGCTTACCACCACGGGCATCAGTGGCCACCCAAGCATACTTATTGAAAGGGGTGTTCAGTACCAGAGGGACTTGCCCTACATTGGTGAGTTCAACTAGGACAGGTTGTCTGGGATAATGGAGAGTATTTATGGAGTCTTTAATTTCTTTTGCCCCAGGGAGCAGAGATGGAGATCTAGAGCAAAAAGTCATAATCCGAAGACATCTGTTAACTCCTCAGAGAGCATTTACTTTGGTCATAGCTTCTGAGAGTTGCACGGACCATCCAGGACCGTAGGGTTTCAGACCATTTGTTCTTTCTGCTACCCCATTATTGTGGGGATAGTAAGGGGTATAAAATGCCCACTGTATTCCCTCAGGTTTTGCCCACTGCTGGACCACCCAGGCAGTAAAGTGGGTGCCATTATCTGACTGAATTGATTTGGGTTTCGATAAGAAACTAAACAACAATTTTTACTTTTCTATTGTGTTTTCTCTTGACCATATGTGTGCACCTCCAGACAAGAGCCTGCAGATAAAAACGCTCAAGTCTTAAGTGTCTGTATAAAGAAATACTTATGAACATATTATTTTGAGAGTTACAAAATGTAAGTTACAAATAAGATACAATAAAGGAATTCAGATTTCTCATATGGTTACAGTTCTGGTGAAGCTGCGTATAAGGGCCATGTGCACATATGGTGCACTTATCAATTCTCTGAGTTGTTCAGGTGCTTCTTTCCCAGTGAGGCTCTGCACACAATGGGCAATGGGCTGACTGGAGACAAGAGACAAAGTTGAGACAAGAGGGTTGCCTGAGCTCATAGTAGCCTTCATTGCAAAGCATGGACTTATTGCAGGAGCTATCCAGGTAGGAGAATTTCCAGAGTAACTCCAGCAGCCTTTGTTAAGCCCCAGTTAACTGTTGACTAACACCTTGGTGGACAGTCTGGCAGGCCTAGCAACTGCCCTGGGGAATCTTGCTGCAGAACAGGCCAGGTTGCAGATGAGTCCTTCTGAACAGTGAGTAGAAAAGGCTCCCATAGTTGCATAGACAGACTTTAGTATATGCTTCAGATACTTAGGAGATATCTTGTACATAATTTAAGGCAAACAACTCTATGCAAAGACCAAAATAAATTAGAAGTGTGGTTTTTTTTCCTTTTTTGATAGTTTTTCTATGAGTGCCTGTGCAACAACACATAATGAACGTAAGAGTTGCTGGCTCACAGTAAGGCACATAGCAAAGCATACAAAATTAAAAATATTTAGACAAAATAATCTTAATTGATATCTCTTTTCTGATTGAGTAATTTTCTCTTTTAATTATTATACCAAGGCAGATGTAGAAAGAAGAGATCTTAAGATTTGCTGAAGAAATCTATAGAATCACCTAGCAATCTCTATGGGTGTATTGTGAATGAATGAAATTATTTCTTACAATCTCCAGTATAAGAAGAGAAAACAAACAAACAAACAAACAGAATAGAATAAAACAAAACAAAACCAAACACAAACAAACAAACAAACCCCAAAAAACCCACCAAAACCACAAACAAACAAAACAAACAAAAAAACCCAACCCAAACAAAAGGTGAAATGCCATTAGCTTCCAGTAGAGTTTGGAGTACAGCACTTAGATCACCTCCAGGCTGTCACTTCACTGGGGGACATGGAAAGTGCCCAAACTACTTCTGATTCCACCCACTTAAGATTCAGAGGATTACCATGCATTATCAAGTTCGAATACTATTCTGTAAATCATTATGCTTGAATACAACTTAGATATAAGCATAGCTAATTCTGAAATATTTCTCTCACATTTTGCAAATTCTTGAAGTCGAGTTTGGCCTTATTTCTAGAAGGAAATACAACATCTTACCAGTTAGCATGGTTTTTGCATATTGCATCACAGTAAGAAGAGTCTCAGAATATATTCCAGCCAGCCAATAAGAGTGAACGTAAAACAGTATCTATACTGAAAACTGGAACATAGGAACACATATCAAACTAACAAGAATAAAGCATACATTCTTTAAAATCAAGAAAACTGTGTGAGTCCATGGCACAAATCGCTGCTTTATTGCATTTCCAGTTGAAAAGCAACACTAAAATTTCAATAGAGTGGGTGTAGTTGGACATGATTTTTTGTTGCTGGGTAGAATTCATGGTCTACGTGTATACTTATACCCTACCAAACCTCTCTCAGCCTCTTGCCAATAAAGTAAATATACCTTGAGGTGACCATTTTAATTCTTAGCCAATGATATTGTATTATGTGGATATTTAATAGTGATATTTCAGCTTCTTGCTAATAAGGATAGCTAAATATTTACTGGACTACAGCAAGAGGAAATATATAAAAATTAATATCCTAGAAAAAACCAATGTCTAATCCATTTGAAACAGGTAATCAAGAACATTATTCTTTTATTCTCAGGCTCCACCCATGTACAAAACACTTCAAAGAAGGTTTGCTCTGTGTTAGCAGTCCTATCTAACGAGTCACATTTCCTCTGCTGGGAATACTCATTCTCCTTCCATGCAGAGCTAAATGCAGTGTCTTCCACAGGGGCTAATAAAAATGTTGGCAGAATTATAACATGCATTTTGTACACATCAGTTCACAGAACTGGAAAGATGCACCCCTGAAATCAGCTTGTGTTTTTCTGCAATTCACTTGAAGCTTAAAAAAACTCCTTCTATCTCTCCCCTTGGTAATGACTTTATGAACATGTGTGTATTTAGTCCCTATAATCGTGAATTAATGCCACTTCTCAATATGATTCATTGGCATTATTCCTATGGCCTTTACTAATGACTGATGAGTGGAAAAGGCAAAACTTTAGAAATACAGATAAACACTGCAGGAATTAGTTATTTTTTCCTTTGCCCAGTCATTAAGATCAGTGAAGAACAACAAATATGACAGCAGAAAACTGTGAAAATGGTAGACAACAGTGGTTGAGCTACCACAAGGGAAGGTTTTTCCTTATACAAATTTCCCCATACCAAACAAAACAAAAAGGGAGCAACACATGAAAAGGAACCTTTGAGGCATTACTCCGAAAATCTGTCACCGGAGGGAACATCTGTCACTAGGGACTCTGCTGCCACGTCTAGGAATTGGAAGTACAACAGTACCATGTGGCTGGTCTTATCAATTGCTTGGAAGAGAAATAATATTCAGCAGGGCACTTAATTTTGTGTACCCCAGTAAGGCTGCTTCTGGTAAGTGAATGTAAGAGAAACCATCCTCTGGGAGGGTAAAACATTTGGTGCAGATTGGAATATAGATGAGAAGCTTCGTGATTTGTTTCATAAAGAATTTACAAGGTGGATTTCCAGAAGGAAGGGTAATTTCTAAATAAACAATGAGAGTAGAATAAGGTACTTGTAATAATTACAAAAGACCATATGATGTCTGTTCATGAGCTAGCCAAGATTGCCTGTTAGGATTTTGAGAAAGATCTCCAATATACCACAGGTCTTTAAAGCCTTTTATTTTTTTTTGATCTCTAGAATGCTTCCAGGGTATGTTTGTTCCTCAGAAGTAAAAGCTACAAAAGACAGAATATGCCTTTAATTGTGTTGAGAACTACGACTATATTCAATCTGAAGCTTTTTTAATTTTCACAAAGCACAGTTTACATAGTCAGGAACAACTTGATAATTGCCAAAGCTATCAGAATTCAGTCTTAAAGAGTTAATGGAACTGGAAATATCTATGGAAATTATGTATACTTTGTGGTCTGTAAATCTATTACCAAATAACTAAGATGAGAGTCCAGATTGTAAAAAATGTAGCAGTTATATCACATGATTCCAAGAAACAAAGAACCTATTTGACGTTTTGGAAAAGAACAATGAAACAGATTTCAGGAATCAAACACTATCTTCATCAAGGTGATGCGCTACCACTAGCTTCATGAACACAATGAATTATGTCATAGAATCAAAGAATGTCCTGAGTTGGATGGGACCCACAAGGATCATCGAGTCCAACTCCTGTCCCTGCATATGACAACTCCTCAGTTCACACCATGTGTCTGAGAGCATTGTCCAGGCGCTTCTTGAATACTACCAGGCTTGGGACCATGACTGCCTCCCTGGGGAGCCTGTACCAGTGCTCCACCAGCCTCTAGGTGAAGGACCTTTTCCTAATGTCCAACCCAAACCTCCCCTGACACATCTTCCTGCCGTTCCCTTGAGTTCTGTCATTGGTCACTAAAGAGTTCGCTACCTACCCTTCCTTCTCCCCTTGTGAGGAAGCTGTAGACCATGATGAGGTTTCCCCTCAGTCTGCTCCAGGCTGAAGAAACCTCAGGCTCACAGCTGCCTGTCTTGATCCTCCTGCTCCTGCCTGTGCTGCTGGCTGGCATCACTCTGCCCATTCTTGCACACATGAGTGACTGTATCATGCATTGTTTCTGCTTGAGCAAGTATGTAGGCAGGTGGATTTTGTATTCCCTCTGCTAATTCCAATAATTCTTTTCTCAGAAACATTCCAGGCTTCCAGCACCTTTCTGTCTCATCATCACTTAACTGAGCTTTAGTCTCTATTTCTCCCAGTCTGCTCAAAAGCTTAGTTTGCAATTCACTAAGCTCAGGACACATCCCTGGGACTGTACAGACAATAGCTGGGGGTTTCCTGCCTTGTGGACTTGTGTGCCTCTCTGTTTTAATAAGGGATTGCTCACCTTTTTCCTGCAATTCCTCAGTTTCATTAAAACTACTTTTGTCAGAGTGTCCCCAGATTTCTCCATCCTGATCCTCGGAATCTGCACACGTCATCAAGTTTTGGCTTTGGGCAATGTGGGGTGTTCTCCTGCTTGTGCCAGCACAATCTGAAGTCCTTTGTTCTGATGCACTCATCTGCTCATTTTCTTTTTGTAATTCTACCTTTGCACAGTCTGCCTCCAACTATTTATCAGAATTACCCTGTTCCAATTGTTTACAGTATTTATGCAGATCCAGTGCTTGTTTCAAAGACTCGCAGGACAGCACACACAATAGCACACAGAACAGCACACATATTTACCATCACGCTAAGATCAAATCATATCTCTTTCACCCATTGTGTACAGAGCGGGGAAGCATTACAGCTGTATGTCCATAATTTCTCCATTTTTTATATCCTGTTGACTATGCCAATTTAAATATCATGGACACACCCCAAAAGTCAATTTAGATAGGCAATAAGCTCCATACAGATTCTATTCTAATGAAAAACCTTTAGCAGAAAACCAACTAGAAGTGGAGTTTATCCAAAATTTTTCAGCATTCCAACAACATTATAGATCGCAGGTCTGGATTTATGGAGTGAATATCCAAAATGCACATCTTCCCACTCTTACAAAGTCATGACTCTAAAGGGTACCCAAAAAATCACTCACCGGTTCATCAAGGAGTCTCAGTCCTTGGGGAATGTTACTTAGATGGTCAGTCTAAGGAGGAGAGTCTTTGACTACATACCCACTTCTTCAAGGAAGACCAACTCAAGGGGGGTTTCTGGTGGCCTCCATTAACACTCTAGTTGAATCTGAGCTGTGGCCATTTATGGTAGTGGTCCAGAAACTTCTCTCAAGGCAGGCAATTTCGTTGGTCAAGGGTCCTGTTGACCAAGGGGTGTGTGCATGACCATAGTGGTCCAGCAACCTAGAAGTATCTGTTGCTTTGTGGCGGTAGAGGAGTGGAATGCATCTGTCACAATGTCTCACCATGTATCTGTATTCAGTAGATACACCAGTGTGTGCCTTTCAACATGTAGCAGATGAATAAGCTATGTACTTCACAAAGTTTACAAACTGGCTGAGTACTGTATTTAGCAAATTAAAGTTTTATGTAACACTTTCTGTTTTATTCAGGGCTAAGTTACATCATGATATAACCACAAAGAAAAATCAAAACTTAATTTATCTGTTTATTTATCAGGTTTGGGAGGTTAATTATAAGAACACTATGTATTGGTATACAATGAAATGTTTATTTTGTATTTTGGTAGATTATTCCATTTTAAAAATTATCAAATAATTTGTTTTTAAACTTGGCTAAAAAAACAACAACAAAATACAAAAAATAACTTTTGAGGATGAAATCTTGTCTTCCAAGTTTAAACATAAAGTAAAATTTTACAGCTGAATCATAAAGCCATGAAAATAGGGGTGTTTTAATGGAATTAGTGACACAGCTTTTGTACTAGAGGGAATAGCTATGATATAAAACACCCTGAATGTAGTAAAAACACTGGTCATGCATAATAACAGGGTATTGGAAACACTATGTGCCCTGGAAGAAAACAAAAGAAAACACCTAAACCCCACAACTGCTAAGAAACAAAACTTTAGTATTTTGGGATTTGTTCTTAATGAAAGAAAATATATTTTTTTTCTCTATATAATGGGGAAAAGAGGAGGAAAAAATAGGAAAAAAAAGTATCACATGATAAGAAAAATATAATTTAGTCATTATGCTCTCATTGTTCAGTAAGACTTGTGGTTAATGCAGAGCTCTGTTGTTATAAAGCAGCTGTGTGAAGATTTTCTTAAAGGAGCATCTTTGGATCAAAACTGAAACACTGGAATAAAAGACTTGTTACAAAATGCAGTGAAAACCAGTTTTCTTAAGACAGAATAGCTGTTTTAGAAAATCAGATATCCAAAGAATCAGTTTGTTTCCTTGCAATATAGTTTTCTTTCAATTTATTTTTCTGCTCTTCTGAGCTCTCAAAAGTACTGCCTAATAATATGATTAAAAGAAAAACAAAACAAACAAACAAACAAAACCAACCAACCAAAACACAAAACCAAAACCAAAAAAACCCAACCAAAACTCATTTCCATTGATCTTCCAATTCCAACAAACCTTTTTAATTTGACAGTCTTACATGTTCTCAAAGTCTTATGGACATACATAAGATTACTAAAATTATCAATCTTTTCCACAGGAATCCTGCACTCCTTGTTAAAATTTAGAACCTTGAAACTATTGAATAAGTTTTATGTCAGAAGCAATTGTTATCTCATAATTTCCTGAGATGCATACAAAAGTTAATTTTTCTCTTGATGTCATATAGCTAGGCACACTGGTTTCTAGTAACTTGACAAATTAAATGACTAGAAAATCTGACTGCAGGAAATTCCTTGGCTGTTTTATGGAGAGACTCCATAGCATCGTTATTTCATGCAAGGAGGGAATGGGACACAGAAGAAATAGCAGCAGAAAATTTATAACATGAAGAGAAAAAGTGGATAGAAGTGAACTGCTTCTGCATTAGTATCTAAGTGGATTTTCAAGACGATCTGTCCAGGATCAGTATCAGAAATGCAGATTTATTTCCACACCCATGATTTTTTTTTCAAATTTGTTTGGGTTTGGGTTTGATTTTTTTTTTTTTTTTTTGTGGTGGTGGTGGTGGTTGGTTAGTTATTTGTTTTAGCCTTGAAAAAAGCTTGTCTTGTGCCTAAACTTTGGCTCAAAGAGCTGAAAATATTTCCATCCATCTCTGGGATTAGTGATAAGATAATAGCCATATAATATTCTCATACGCATCAACATTACCAGACAAATGCTTCATAATGGATGAGTCCAAAATGGACTAATAGAAGGTTTGTGGATGGAAGCATTTCTCATTTAAAGACATTTATGAAAATCATAGGAAACATAAACTAGTTTAGTATGGAATTACGGAGGAAATCACATCTATCTAGAAAGGTCTCTTCAGTGACCTTTGGACTTAAAGAGAATAAGTTAAATGAATTTGAAGGATTCTTGCAGAAGAATAGAAAGAAATAAAGGAAATGTATAGAATGTACTGATTGTTTTAATATTTAATGCTGTTAAATATGATGAATATCTTTTAATAGCACATTAGGGTTAAAGTTTTAACTAAGATATATTTGGGTGTTAGTAATACGATACTACTACAGTTACTATAATAAAAGCAATCCCTGAAAACTGAGTTGATATTTCTTGCACCTATTCTAACTGGTTTCTGTTTAGCAGCGTGTTGACTACACACATACATGTACATATACACATCTCCATATATATTTGTGTATGTACCTATATATGGATAATATATGCTATGTATTACTGTATAATAGTTACTGTTAATGAGACCAATCTTTAATGTTTTGCACATTTGAACAGAATTTTCTGAAAAGAAACCCAGACAAACTGGAGGTTAGAGGAAGAAAGCAGTGGAAAATGGCAGGGAAAGATGACCTCTTAAAGAAATTTATTCGATCTAACCAAACCCAAGAAAATAAGCTAATCCACTACATTAACTTTACAGAAGAATTAGCATATAAGTCCTAAAAACAAGGTATAGTATCAAATGTCAGTCAGTAAAAATATTTGCACTAATTTTCCTTGGATAATCAGTAATTCATATCACTGCAATATTTCTGAATTTCCATTCAGAAAAGAGTAGCTAGGTCTCTTCAAGTGGACGTGTAATTTTCATCTAGCCGCATTCTCTTTCCTGTAATGGCTAAAGTCAACAATGGAAAAAACACATTCCTTTTTTAATTTTGGAGGCAGAATTTTAATTATTATGATCATATTTTGCCTCACAGGTATGCAAAACTTTGTTGTAATGTTTGTGGGGATGAGACACATCCTTAGAGAAAATTAGCAAATAGTCAGGCATTCACTAATTTGAACAATAAGTCATAACTGCTGTAAATTGATCACCTTTAAGAGTAAAGTTGCTTGATAAATTTAAAGGGGTTGAAATAGTTTCCTCCACTTTCTTCCCTGAAAACCTAATATGAAGATAGTTAAGTAAAAGGTCAGGCCTGTCCAAGCAGGCAGTTACAATGCTAGGTACTTGTATGGTCGATTTTTCCCTATTAATAGTCTTCACATTTATTTCCAAACAATCTCATCGACCCTTTGGTTACAGAAAGTAAAATAAAACATTAAAATACATCACTGTTAATAATTTTGTCAATGCGATTTCTTTTTTAATAGAAAAAACAAACAAACATACCAAAAAAAAATCATAGAAAATCGCACAGAAAATTCGGGGGCAATGATTTGGAGATAATTTCCCCTTATAAGCACATAATATATATCTCTTCTTCCTCTCCACTATGGAATTACTCTTCAAGAGACCTTTCACTCCTTTAATTCTGTCAGACATACAACTATCAATCTATTTGTATAGATGTATTTACAACTGCTTTCTACTTTGACCACATGTTTACAAACTTCAGATACGTGAGCTTCACCATGCTCTTTGTTGTTGAAATGTTCAGTCTGGTAATTACTTAAGTTGAGTAATCTTCAACTTCTTCATTTTTGCTAACTCCATATAATGGTTCTTGAGCTTTTTATTTTTGTTTACCAAAATTTTGCCTGTGTCAGGGTTATCATTTCCCTGACAACTGTAGCTTCAAGCTCATTCGAGTTGTAATGATTAAAGAAATTTTATTTTTCAGCAGAGTTCAGCTCTTATTCAAATCTCTTTACTGACTTCAGTTAATTATACACTTAGTCCAAAGTTTTTTATCTCACCTTCAAAACAGTTTGCTGAAGCTGGAGTTATATACCATCAAACTCGCTGCACTGAAGTTGTTTTGATGTCACTTATTTTTTCTGTTTGTATCTCACTAATCTGATTGCTTTCAATGCTAGCCAAGATTTCATCTTCCTCAGCAGCATATTGCATAAAAGGTTCTCTGCATCTCAGTGATTTTGTATACAGAGACTGAAATACTCTAGAAATGTCTAAGAAGTAGGGTGTTGCTGCAGTCTGCCACTGACTTCAGCAGAACTACCATCTCACTCAACTTTTTTTTAAAAAAATATATTATTATATTTTATTTTGAAATGTAATATTTAGTGTGTCTTAATAACATTTTTGAAAATAAAAGTGTTGAAAGCATTTAGGTTCCATGTCTGTCCTGATCATAGCTTGCCTGTCCCAAAGCCTTGTTTTCATTCTTAAGTGAGAAAAATCACCTGATTTCTCTATTGTTTCTATAGTTGATCTCTCTAAAATCACACTGAATCATATTAAGATCACAGCAACATTACCCACATAATATGCTAACCATGTGTCCTTTTAGACATAGAACTTCAAGAAATAAAATCTTAAAAAACTCTGGCAGCTGTCATGTTTTACAGCTGTAGTCAGTGGGAAATAACAAATCTTTCTGTTTCTAGAGGCACTGTAATATCCCAGGATTCCTTTAGTCAAATTCTTTTTACAGGTATGGTTAACAACAGATTTAGACTTCAAGTTGTATTACTTACTTTAACAGTTTCATGGTGTTGTCTCTTCCTTGTAATGCTTTTTTATCATGTAAATTACATTTTATAAGCAATATGTCTATTTCATGATGTCTTTACACTATTGCTTTCCTATTAGTCTTTTTATAGCTTTCATGATACAAGCTAGAATAATGGTCACAAATCTTTGTAGTAGTCGACAACACAGGAAATATTTTGCTACCTTTTGATGACTGACATTAATGCAATAATTTTATGAGATTACAAGAGAATTAAAACAGATAACTGGACTAGAATGTTGTAAGAGGCTACTCAATGTACTAAAAGGAGACTTCCTGAAATCCATTACACATACTACTATAGATTTCTGTTAGATGTCATCTACATGACAATGAATTTAGAAATGTCAGATTTGTTTTGTACTGACTTTTCATTCTAACCCTGAGGACAAAACACTTCTTTTGCGACTCTGAATAAATAAGGATTGCAGTAATCAATTCTTGCATATTCATTATGTCAAACTACAAGTAGTTATTTGTGCGGTCCAAGACCCATGCTTATTCTAACTTAACAGTTAAAACAAAGAAGAACAAGCAAAATAGCAAAATGAACTGAAAACAGGATCTGAATGTGGTTTAGTGGGAATGTTTGAGATAAAGGAAGTGTCGATTTACAGAATCAATTGTCTCTAGGGCATTTGGAACATTTTGCAACAATAGTGCATACATCTGACAACTATAACTGTTTTATGCTAGATGTTTTAATGTTCAGAAACGAATAAGAATCATGTTCACTGCATATAAAATAAAAATTATTCCATGCCAATGAGGTGTATTATTCTGGTTTACTCTTCATATAAAATGCTGATAAAAGTCCAGAGGATTTAAACAGCTATAGAAATTGGCATTGATAAAGAAGAAAATAAAAGTGAAGATAAAGAAAGAAACTCATTTTTGTTTTGTTGTTCAACAACAAATTGTGTTGCTTTCAAATGAACCTAGGAGAACAAGGTGATTTCAGCTTCAGGAGATAAGTGTAAATTTCAGATGCTTCTTGATACCATATTCTCCATGCAAAACTCTTTACCTATTATATAGCAAAAAATTCAAGTGTGCTATTGTTATCCCAGGACATTGCTGCTGAGATCTCTCATTAGCCTATTGCCTCTCCATATATAAGTACAATTGTACTGTATATGCACATTTAAAGAAGAGTTTGGGTAGTTTAGTATTTCGTACAAGCATTTCTGCAATGACATTAATATGATTCCTAAGTTGCTTAAAGGATAAACCATGGCAGTTTATGCTATTGTGAATGATGTTATGACAGCTTACCAAGTTGTCCTTTTAGTACATCAGTGTAAAACTAGTAATAAATCCATTAAATTTTCCATGGAATTTGACTGAAATTAAAGAGAGACACCGACACAGTCACTGTTATTTGAAGACAAATGGCTTCCAGTTCAGGTCAGCAATTTAACACTTCTGTTACATCCATAGTTTTCTACTAAATGAACATCTAGACTCTTGTACGTTTTGTGTGGACAGTTCTTGTCCAAACACAGCTCAGGCATCCAGTCATACAGCTATTTTTGTACATGTGTAAGTTTCAAAACCAAGATTTCAATGACACTATAATTTTGGACAGGGATAAAAATTTTACTGGAAATTCTGGAAGTAGGAGGTCTCCCAATAGAACATTTGTTCTATCAGTTTTCAACCTATTATGAATCTGAGATATGGTATGTTACATAAGTTTTAAAATACAGTCTTCCTCTGAAAAATACTGTTTTCACATTTCTTGCATAATATTGTTGTCTTCCAAAGTACAGGTGTTTGTGCAAATTTTTGTAAAACTAGAACATATAGAACATCTTCAGCAGCAGCATCAATTAAATATGTCCTGGATGTGAAATTACTCATTACTCACTAGAATCCCTGAGACAAACTTGAAACAATTATAGATGGAAATGTGGCTATGAACACCTTTCTATAATGGTAAATTTGTATATATTGTTTTTAATCGCATAAGGAAATACTTGTATGAACAAAGACAGTCCTCTTTTTTCATTCTCAGTTTGAGATGTTTTATTGTTTGTTTGCTGGTGGGGTTTTACTGAAAACGAATGTAACTAGGCTCAGCATGTACCTAGGCTGAAGCATGTACTACTGAGAAATAGCTTTAGTATTTTAGAATGTCTAGATTCCTTCTGTCAAGAGCTAAGCTAAAATCTATATATATATTACAAATCTAAGATAAGTAAAAAGGTTCAGAATTCCTGTTCACAATTTTCTGTTCACATTTTTAGCTGTCAAATTTTACCCATCTGTTCAAAACACCATTTAAAAACATTCTGCAAAAATATGAAAAACATATTACTATGTCGTAGGTAGGATTTCTTTTCTCAATTGGTAACTTATTCTCCACAAATTGTTAAGTGGAAATAAAGTCTGAAAGTGAACACAGTATAATGTGGCAATGGAAGAAATATATGTTTTGGGAATGTCAAGATTATTAGATACTTACATAAATGTTTTGATTATAATTAACATAACTGAAAAGTCAAAACCATTTCCATCTTACAGCTATTCGCAGATACCTATTACTTCTACTAGATAACAGAGAAGGTTGTAATTTAAAACCAAAACAAAGCAAAACAAAAAAGCTCAAAACAAAACAAGCCAGCAGAATAAATCAGTTGCTCAGTTCCTTATTCAAGTCTGAACTGGGAGATTTCAATGATTATTTTCATATCCATGCTTTCTGTTATTTTTAAAAAGCTTTCCAGATAAATTTAAAGTTTGATCACACTGATCCACTCCTTTTTTTCAGATCTGCAGCTATGTGATATTTCTTGATCCTGATCTCTTTCTTCTGCCCTTGTCTGTCATGTCTGTTTGTTCTGCTCATTGTCAAGAGTCAGACATTGTATGAATCATTTCTTCCTCTCCCTGCCTTGCTCCCATGCCACATATTCCAACAACAGCCTCTGTTGTCTCATACCTTTTATTCTTCAAGTTTCTTCTTTATTTTTCTATCTGCAAATCTTTAATCTAATTTTGTCATAATTCTTCTGCCACACAATAACAGGGACAGTGTAAATCCCACACAAATCTATATCTAATGTCCGCTAACACAGTATTAGTTTTTTAAACTTTGTAGCACTCTCTCTGTACCTTGGTGTATCTTTAGTGTTCCTCTTTAATTACCTTCCTTATATTTACCTGTCATATTCTGATTAATAGATTGAGTGTGGAGGAACAGCTAAGTTAATGTTTCACTGAGTGACACAAAATTATCTCAGAGCTCTAATAAAAAGGTACCTGCAGATTCCCAAGAGCTTCTGGCTGGGTCGACTCTTTCCATAACTTTTCCTCTATAAAATCCACAGAATTGGTAACAGACATAAAACTATTAGATATCTGATTACATATCTAAGCACACAGCGTCCAGGAAGTTCCTACAGAACATTGATGATAACTTAATGACATAGGTGGTGGAGGAGCCAATGAGTAGAGGCATACTGCTGGACCTTGTCCTAACAAACCCAGAAGAACTGGTTGGAGGTGTGAGGGTTGGGGGCAGCTTCAGCTGCAGCGACCATGAGATGGTGGAGTTCAGGATCCGGCATGGAGTAAGCAGGACAATAAATAGGACTAAAACCATGGACTTCGGCAGGGCGATATTTGACCACTTCAAGGTCTTGCTTGGAAGAATCCCATGGGTTAGGGCTCTAGAAGGTAGAGGGGTCCAAGAGACCTGCCTAATATTCAAACATCACTTCCTCCAAGCTCAAGAACGATGCATCCCTACAAGCAAGAAATCAAGTAAAGTGAGTAAGAAGCCAGCATGGATGAGTAAACAGTTCCTGTCAAAACTCAGGTGGAGGAAGGGTGTTTATGTGATGTGGAACAAGGAACAGACCACCTGGAAGGAATATAAGGGGGCTGTTAGAATATGCAGGGATGTGGTGAGGAAGGCCAAGCTCCACTTGGAAGCAAATCTGGCCAGGGATGTCAAGGACAACAGGAAGGGCTTCTTCAAGTACATCAGCAAAAAAAAGGAAGATTAGGGAAAATGTAGCTCTGCTACTGAATGAAGAGGGGACCCTGGTGACCGATGATACAAAGTAGGCAGTTACTGAATGTCTTATTATCTTCAGTCTTTACTGCTAAGACCGGCCCTCAGGAATCCCAGACCCTAGAGATAGGAAAGAAAATCTGCAAAAGGAAGACTTTCCCTTGATTGAGGAAGATCAGGTTAGAGATCATTTAGGCAAACTGGACATCCATAAATCCATGGGCCCTGATGGGATCCACCCACGAGTGCTGCAAGAGTTGGCAGATGTTATTGCTAAGCCACTCTCCATCATCTTTGAAAGGTCTTGGAGATCAGTAGAGGTGCCTGAGGACTGGAAGAAAGCCAACATCACACCAGTCTTCAAAAAGGGGAAGGAGGATAATGCAGTAAACTACAGGCCAGCCAACCTCACCTCCATCCCCCGAAAGGTGATGGAACAGCTCATGCTTGATGTGATCTCTAAGCATGCAGAGGAAAAGAAGGTTATCAGGAGTAGTCATCATGGATTGACCAAAGGGAAGTCATGGTTCACCACACTGATAGTCTTCTTTGATGGCATGGCATGCTGGGTGGACAAAGAGAGAGCAGTGGATGTTGTCTACTTTGACTTCAGCAAGGCTTTTGACACTGTCTCTGACAACAGCATGGGTTACAAACATGATTAGAGGCCTAGAGCACCTTTCTTATGAGGAGAGACTGAGAAAGCTGGGTCTGTTCAGCCTGGAGAAGAGAAGGCTGACAGGAGATCTCATCAATGTTTATAAACATCGCAAGGGTAGATGTCAAGAGGATGGGACCAGACTCCTTTCAGTGGTACCCAGTGATAGGATGATGGGCAGAGGGCACAGAGTGAAGCATAAGTAGTTCCATCTGAATATGAGGAGAAACTTCTTTGAGGGTGACATGCACTGGAAAAAGTTGCCCAAAGAGGCTGTGGAGTATCCTTCTCTGGATACATTCAAGACCTGCCTGGACACATTTCTGTGCAATCTATCCTAGGTGTATGTGCTTTAGCAGGTGCATTGGAGTAGATGATCTCCAGAGGTCTTTTCCAACCCTAACTATTCTGTGATTACCATACGGAATTTTATTCTGAAACACTTCAGATAAAAAGACTGTTCCAAATGGTAACAGCAGCAGGACTGAAGACCTTTATATTAACAGCAACCACTTTGCTGCTTTGGTGGAGGTTTTTTTGTTTGTTTTTGGTTTTGTTTTTGTTTTTTGTGGTTTTTTTTGGGGGGTGTGTGTGTGGTTTTCTTTGTTTGTTTGTTTTGTTTTGTTTAAGTGAATGGATACCTGAACCAGAAGATCAGAATAAACAAATCATAGAGGGAAATAAGGACTGTGGTGTATTGATGCTTATGAAGCAAAGCAGAGATTTTGTAGATTTGCTTGAGACTGGATGCCATACGGCCTCTATCCATTATACACATTGAGACTTGACCACCTGAACATAGGAAGGCAAAGAAGAGAAATAAAAAAGCCAGGTGTATATATGGTAGAATACTTTCTTCACAGATGTGGAACAAAGGTCATCTCAATGTTTAAAATGGTAATCAGATTTTATCTATAAAGCTGTTCATGTTGTGATGCGTATGCTAACAAAGTCGTACTCTTAAAGGAGCTAGAAACAAAAAATGGATGGAAAACAAAGGCACTTGAGAAGTAGGCAATGGCTAAAATAAAAAGTACCACTCTTTCTCTAGAAAAAAAGTTTAGCATACTGGTAAGTGTTTGGGTTCTTCCTCCTATTTCTGGAAATATAATCAGAACTTATTAAGTGTATTTATTTTCTCCTGAAAATTTCAGGTTTTCTTCTTAATTAGAATTAAACAGCATGAACAAAAACCAGCTTCATGCATGCAAAATCAAAAGTTAATGAGGCTCTGGATTTTATACAATCTGAGGATTCTCTAGCCACTTATTTTTTTGGTTAAAATAAGTTTTCACTAACTGACAGGTGACATTTCCAGATCACTTTGGAGATTGGCACTAGACAAATGGTTAAGAGGAAAAGAAGCTTGGCCGTAGTTCTCTTTCTCTATGGCAGCATCTTTACCTAGCTGTAACACAGTGAAAGTGTCTTAAAGGCCATTTGAAGGCCTCTTTCACTGAAAGGTCTGTTTAAAACGGATCTTGATGTAAAAGGAAGATCAAGACCTTTGTCTTTGAAAAACTAATACATTTTACAGAGAAAGGGCTGAATAACATCAGCATTTTATCTTACATATTGGAACTACACGTCTATTGAATTGAGGCAATCACAACAAAACTACCTTAAAGGAGGCTCAAGGGGGAACTGTGAAAACCAGATGGTTGCTTTCAAGTGTTGACTGGTTTTTGTCAGTCACATTTATTGACTTTCTTTTGTAACAAGAAAAGGTTGTACAGATTACTCTGAAAATTTCAGAGCTGTGTACTGTTTTACTCTTGTCAGCTGTAGGCTTTTCTATGTAATTACAACAGGGTGGAGAGTAAAAATGAGCAGCAACCTTACAAATACCTAATGAATTAGCACATATACATACAGTTTACCAAGCATACTAACTACAGGCCATAGATATACATTTTGAAATTAGTGTTATGCAAGTGAACAAATGAATCTTGATTCTTCCTGTTGAAAACCTCTTCCTCAGTAGGACCACTGAATTAATGTTGCTGCAGACCATAGTTAATCTCAACCCAATATTTTCTCCAGTGCTTTGACTTACAGGTAACATAGAAGAGGAAATGGTAGTGAGTCTTAAGGATTAGGTCTTCTCAAGAGGAGAAATATCTGTGTATCACAGCACATGGTCATGTCTATACTGAATCAGTGACTGAAAGAAACTTAATATGATTAAATTGATACCTGTCAGGTCAAACTGGTTACACCTCGTGATTCATTGCATCTGAGGGGAGAGTGATTAAAAGAGAACAGTAGCATAGTCTGAATGACAGGTTAGGGGGAAAATGTTGGCAGTCTGGAGCTATGTTGTCATCCAGGTGAAAGAAAGTTATATCAAGAAGAACAGTGGTTTGGTTTTGAGGTGGTTTGTTTGTTTGTGTGTTTGTTTGTTTATAAACTTTAGGAGTATGCTGAGATAGAAAACAATTTGTAACACTGACATTTCTGCTATATTCTGCTGCTATGGGTATGACTAGAATCCAATTCCAAAGGTTTTACAATTCATTTTTAAAATGCCATGTTGAGTTCTGTGCTGATGGGCAAATTATGCAATTGTTCAGTTGTTGTTAGCAGGTATCAGAGTGTAAATCAATAACACCCACCTTGGTTTTGGTTTTCGTTTTATAATCCTGTATAAAAATAGCAAAGAGGGGAAAAAAGTATAAGAGAAAGCATGCCATTGTGATGTGACCATGACTTTCTACCAGCTTGGCATTGCTCTGATACTTAACATTACACTTATTTTGGCTCCTAAGGTTATTTTTCAAAGAAAAAGAAATAAATCCTAGCAATCCTTAGGAGACTTTCCTTGAGCATTGCCAAAAGTAAGTTAAATCAAGCATGTGGTTGCTCACATTTACAGATCAGAATATATAAGACATTAAAAGTCTCATTGAAAATTTGAAATCCACCCTCCCATGCCTTAAATGACTGTGTAATAAATGTATCTGAAATGTAACATATGGACAAGGCTATATCATCTTTCTTACTCTTTAGTACAGTATTTTTATGAAGTACTCTAGAGTTTCTTTTAGAAACAGAACTAATAACTGATGTCAAATATAGCATAGCCGATACCAAGAGGCAGTAAGGGATAATATGGTCTTTTTACTCCTGTGGAAGTAAACAATATTGAACTGCCAGATTTCTCAGTGCATCTGTGAAGCTTCTTTCTGAAGGTTGCACAGTAGAAGGATTATAGAGGCAGTTCATAGGTTTGAAGAAGAAACGATTACAAATGCATTCATTTTAAGTGTACAGTAAATAAAGAAAATATAATGATTGTGTTGTGAACATTAATTAGCTGTAGTTTTCTTTTGATAGATTTAATTACATTTGGTAAACAAAAAATTTGCACTACAATTATCTATGTAACTTTAGGATAAAGTGAGATAAATAATCATTTTCTGTGTTTATGACAATCATGTGTTCCATAATTAAACACTTATTTTCATCTTGAAATTAATGACTAAAATAAGAAAAACTGATTTGATACATAAAACAAACAAACCCACCTATCTGGAGAATTTTCTCACTAAGGACATACCAAATAATGCAATGAAGTACAGTACAGCAACAAACAACCTAATGCAAAAATTCCTCTAAGAGAACTGGAAGTAGAATGGGTACTAAATACATGGTTACGTGACACTTAAAAGCCTTGCTAAAAGGTAAAGACTGCTGCTGAGAGCAGTTCTGTTCTAAAGATGAAGCCAATAACTTCTTTCTAGGCTTTGGATTGTAATTCGTTCATTTGGAGCTTTGCATTGCTGCTTGCTCTCATGATTTTGCACTCCACTGTGTTGGATATATGCATGACACAGTTTATGTCAAAGTAAATGGTCTTGTTTTGTTGTGTTTTGGAAGAAAACTTAACATTATCTTAATGTTTCTACTGTATCTGATGTACAAAGATTCAATATATCACACTACAAATTCAGAGATGTGAACATTTCAAAAGCCGTACTCAAACACACCCCCAAGTCTTCAAAAGGGCTCCTACTAATTATCAGAATGGAGTGGAATTTTGATTCTGTGTTTCTAACGGTCTCAAATATGCACAAAGGAAAAAAAAAATCTGCATGTGGGATCTGCTTTCTAAGTCTTACCAGGAGAAACACCCAGTGGAAAGAAATTATCTAGTCTCCTATCCTGCACCCATCTGTGCAGGATAATACTTTCATACTGAATTATTCAATTAATTGCAGATCACATTAGCAATATTCTCTAACACAGGCACTGTGTTAAGAGAGCAGTGGAATAGGCTGGGCAGGGAATCTGTGGCTGCCCTGTCCCTGGAAGTGCTCAAGGCCAGGTTGGATGGGCCTTTGAGCAATCTGGTCTAGTGAAAGTTGCCCCTGCCTATGGCAAGGGGGTTGGAACTAGGTCATCTTTAAGGTCCCTTCCAACCCAAATCATTCTGGATTCTATGGTTCTAAAAAGACAACTTTTACTGACAGGATTTGGATTTGTTTAATTAAAGAATGGTAGTTACACTGGATTGTCATGCTGATGCTGGTCAAATAGAGAAACAGACCTCAGTGGGACAAAGCTTTCAAGACCATGTGAATGATTGAGACAATATTTCTTCTTAGTGAATTCTTAGACATCTGATTGCTTCATTGAAGAGAAACTGCAAGTCAGGTGAAGTAAAATTTCCTTACCTACAAATCTCACCTGACTGAGATGAACATTCTACTTCATATCAATATCACAGATGGATTTGTTGGATAGGAGAGGGTTGTTCAGTTGCATATAGTGACTGAACAATGCAGAGAGATTAAAAAACTGAGCATGATGATGGCATAGTTTGTTTGTGAATTAACTGTTCCTCAAGCTTGAACACAGATGAATTCAGTTTACCCAGTCCATGATATTAACCTTCTTCCTGCAGTAAGAAATTTACAGTACCATTTCTGAATGTATTGTTCCCTGACTATATTCCAACTATGTATTTCTTGAAACACAAAATGTATAAGCCAAAAATCTTTAAATTTGTTTGATTTGGAGTCATCAGAGCATGGCCTCACTCTTATGAGAGTGAGGAATATAAGTCATTCCCCTTTAATCACACATGTTCTTTGCTGACTTGAGTGTCAGAAGTAACTAACAGGACTTGGGGAAGAACTTTGGAATTTATTTTTTTCCCCCATTTATTGGTGTTGGATTAACATCCAAGACTATACAAACAAGAAAAAGCCTTAATTTTGTGGTCAGTGATCCAAAAAATAACAAGTATTCAGAGGAACTCAACTCTGACGATGTGCACAGCAGTCAATTTTAAACCAGGCCAGACCAGATGTGTTTTGTCACTTTGACACAAACTAATCCGTATTCATATTTTCATGTAGTTTATAGCTAGAAGGAATCATTGTGATTACCTCACCTGACTTCTCGCATCATTTCAAAAATGAGACTAGCTGATATTAATACTTCATATCTAATAGATATGCTTGAACCTGTTTCAGGGGGAGAAAACAACAACAAAACCAAAGTATAATATTGATTTATAAATTTCTGACAATGGAAAATCTGTTAAAGTCTTGATAAATTGTCCCAGTACTTAATCACTATCTAACATGAAAATCCGTGTCCTGTTTTTGGTCTGAATTCATGTAGCTTGAGCTTCCACTCATTGTTGCCTCTTCCTTAGATTGAAAAACACTCCATTAATCATATTTCTGTTCCTCAGTAGGTACTTACAGACTGCGATTGTGTCACCCTTAACCTTTTCCTTGATAAGGTAGAGAGAATGAGCCCCTTTCAAGTCTGTCATTACCAAAAGCAGAACAGGACAAGTTGTTGGTCATGAGTATAAACTGGAGCATAGGACCTGGGGTTAGAAAGGAAAAAGTATAGGAGATACACAAATCTATACTGCCGTCCATATAGGAAATTAATTATAAATATACGAAAGGAATACTACAAATGTACAGTTTTGGAAGACTGCTACAACATGTTTATTTCAACTCTTGAATAACACCTTTGACTTTTCTTTGAACTTCTGAGTTTTTCAATATTAGTTTTTGGAAAAAAAACAGTGGAGTACAGACACTGTATCTGGACTCAGCATTCCAGTCATATCCACATCAAAACCAGAGATATATACGTGACAGAGGTGATAAAAATTCTACTACAACTAGATTGTTTCCCCATGAAAAAGGTTTTATTCATCCACTTGCTGACAAACTTTTGGCCACATGACACATATATTTAGTATGTATTTCAGTTTAATAACTATGGGTCTTTTTTCAGAATCAGTACTTCTCTGAAAGACTTTCCATCTTGTTAGCATGTGCTACATTTTTCTGCTTGGCTAATTTACATCAGTCATATTGTAATTCAGCCAGTTTACAAGTGACTCTATGCAAGTGATCGTCACCATTTATGGTTTAACAAATCGGTATTTGTTATGTACAAAATTTGCCAGTAACATTTTAGTAATGCTTTTTTATTAGTGGCTGACCAAGGCACAAATTCTACCAAGGTCTTCAAGATACTTGCCTCACCAGTTTTTATTCCATACAGTATAAACCAAGAGCATTTCCTATTGTTTAACTCACTGTATCGAAATTGAACAATATTAAGTCAAAGGAAGAGATTACGTGCATCCTCAAAATTTGCAGTTATATTCAAAGGAGATACTAAGTTGAAGTGATAAGACTTAGTTTTCTTAAGTCCATGTTAGTTTACGTTAATTATATTAACTCTCCTTAATTCTTTTTTAATCAAGCTCTGTACCAGTCGCTTCGTTATTTTCTTGAAGATCAATATCAGTCTGACAGGCTATTATTAACCAAATCTATTACCAAGCTTAATTTACCCTTTCTAAATATTGACATAGCATTAGTTTTCTACTAGTATTCAAGAACTTCTGCAGTTTTCCAACAGTTTCTTAAAACTGGCATAAATATTTGTGTCAATTTAAAAAGTTTAATGCTAGTAAGTGTTGTTTAACATGTTTTAGAGTTAGCAGCAGTATTAGAGTGTTTGTTGTCATTATCACATGAATACTGCATCTAGCTTTTCCTGAAATACAGTCATACTAACTGAACTCTTTTACCTCCTCTGCATTGCTGCTGGCAATGTTAGGATTTCCTTCTATAACAGCCTAGTATCATGAAGATGATTCCTTAGTGCATGCCAACAAGAGATAAGTCGATGAAGACCAGAGACTCTTACACTTAAGCATGGCGAGTTCATCTGAGTTCATAAAGCAGTTTAACAGTTTAACACCAAGCTATAATGTACAGTACTTTGAATCAGATGGTTCAGGTCTTGATTGGAAGATGCTAATTTTCCAATTATAAATAAATAAATAATTTTTTTTCATCAGAAAAAGCTAGTTGTTAGTGTTTAGTTTCTATGTGAAATATTTTAGTTGGACATCTAAGGAACCCATTTATTTTTGGTGATCGGTAAGTATCTATCCTCAGATTTAGGTATCCAATTCAAATATTCACAAATATGAATTTTACTGCTGATATGTTCAAATCTTTTGTAATAATGGCTGTAATATATTATTTCTTGATGCATTTCTACAGGCATATTTAGCCTCTTTGAATTTGAAAACAAGTTAATTAAATGCTTTTGAATGAATATGCATAGGATGTGTTCTACAGTATCCACTCAAGTTATAACTTTTAAAAAACTTACAAATGAACTCTTTTATCTCTTTTATTGCCTTGATTTTCTTTGTCTTGTTCGTTAGGCAATGGTTAATACTCTCCTTTACTATCGAGAATCAAAAGTCAAGTTTGCTATTCTCTCTTTTATTTTTTTTTTTTCCCCCACGGATAAAAATGTCAGCACAGCTGGGGTTTGACTTGAGCTCCCACTGCAGGGTGAAGTTGCAGTCCACCTTGTACTACCAAATTTGCTTGCGCATTTGGAAGCACCTTACAACATACAAAATGTCCAATTTTAGCAGCATTCCTGTAACATTAATATTCTCAAAGCAGCTATTTGTTTTAACAGGCAGGGTTGACTTTCCAGCCATGAAGGCGGCCCATTAGTATTCATGGCTGTGTATTGACTTCTGATGAAGTTCTGTGTCAGAACATCCCTGACTACGCAGCAGTGAAACTTCATTCTGTCACAGGCCCGCCACTCCTATTGTTTTCCTTTCAAAACAACACAACTATGAGCATAAAATACAGGTAAGTGATCAGTTAATATATTCACAGAGCTTTGTATCAGGTGAAAAATTACTTGTATAAATTGACCTTGGTGGCTACTGTCTAATTTTTGCATTCTTAGAGTGACTAATGTTAATATCTCCAAAGTACTAAGGTATTAATATTTCAGATTGCAGATTGTCTGTAACATTTGCTGTACAAGCTGGTGGTTTAATGTGCAGTCTGTGCCATAATTCACTGCTAATCTTTCAATACTGTACCTTTAACATGTCAGTTCTTAAAAAATTCCAGTAGTAAAGCTGTAGGATTGAACTTAGTTCTTGTTAAAAACTGGCAATTAAAACCATCAGTGATCTACTAAAAATTATCAATAAAAAAAAATTTATATACCATCTCTAATTTTAGCAATTATAAACAAGAACATGGTATTAAAAAGGCCTACATTTTACCTGGTATTTAACAAAATTGACATATTGCATCCATTGTTTTATATAATTCCTCAAAGTCTTAACAATTGCTCAATAGAATTTAAAGAAATAGACAAATTAATGTTCTTGTTTCCTATTGGAGTATTGTCAAAATTTACAAGTGTGAAAGTCTTATAAAATGTCATGGCTATTTTTAAATAACCTTTCTTATATCGTAGACTCATTTCAGTTGGAAGAAACACTCAGGATCGAGTCCAACCGTAATCTAACCTAACTCTAGCACTAAACCATGTCCCTAAGAACCTCGTCTAAATGCCTTTTAAACACCTCCAGGGATAGTGACTCCACTGCTTCCCTAGACAGCCTGTTCCAATGCCTGACAACCCTTTCAGGGAAGAACTTTTTTCCTAATATCCAATCTAAACCTCCCCTGGTGCAACTTGAGGCCATTTCCCCTTGTCCTATCATTTCCTACTTGGGAGAAGAGACCAACACCCTTCTTGCTCCACCCTCAGGTAGTTGTAGACAGCAATAAGGTCTCCCCTCAGCCTCCTTTTCTCAAGGATAAACAGTCCCAGTTTCCTCAACTGCTTCTCATAAGACTTGTGCTCCAGGCCCCTCACCAGCTTTGCCACCCTCCTCTGCATTCTATCTAGTACCTCAATGTCCTTCTTAAGATGAGAGGCCTGAAACTGAACACAGTATTCAAGGTGGGGCCTCACCAGCGTGCAGTAGAGTGGCACAATCATTTCTCTAGTCCTGCTGGCCACACTATTCCTGATACAAGTCAGGATGCTGTTGGCCTTTTTGGCCACCTGGGCACACTGCTGCCTCATGTTTGGCTGGCTGTCAATCAGCACACACAGATCCCTCTCTGCCAGGCAGCTTTCCAGCCACTCTTCCCCGAGCCTGTAGCATTGCCTGGGGTTGTTATGACCCAAGCGCAGGATCCGACACTTGGTCTTGTTAAATCTCATAAAATTGGCCTCAGCCAAATGATCCAGCCATTCAGATCCCTATGTATGGCTTTCCTACTCTCCAGTAGATCAACACTCCCACCCAATTTGAGAAGTCATCTGCAAATTTACTGAAGGTGCACTCAATCCCCTCATCCAGATTGTTGACAAAGAGATTAAGAAGAACTGGCTCCAATACTGAGCCCAGGAGAACCCACTCATGAGTGGCCGTCAACAGGATTTGGCTCCGTTCACCACAATTCTTTGGGCCCGGCCCTCCAGCCAGTCCTTTATCCCTCAAAGAGTACATCCATCTAGGCCATGAGCTGCCAGCTTTTCCAGGAGATGGCTGTGGGATATGGTATCAAAGCCTTACTGAAGTCTAAGTACACAGCATCCACAGCCTTTTGTTAGATTGTCATAGAAGGAGATAGAGTTGTTCAAACAGGACCTGCTTTTCATAAACCCATGCTGACTGGGCCTGATCATATGGTTCTCTGGTATGTGCCTTGTGGTGTTACTCAAGATCATCTGCTCTATGACCTTGGCCAGCACTGAGGTTAGACTGACAGATCTGTAGCTTCCCGGATCATCCTTCTGGCCCTTCTCGTAGATGGGCATCATGTTAGCCATGTTCCAGTCAACTGGGACCTTCCCTTAGTGATCATCTCTGCCGGATCCCTCAGCACCCTTGGGTGTAACCCATCTGGCCCCATAGACTGGTGGGTGTCCAAATGGTGTAACAGGTTGCTAGCCATTTCCCCTTGGATTATTGAGGCTTGATTCTGCCCTCCATCCCTGTCTTCTGCCTTAGAGGGTGGGGTACCTGGAGCACAACTGTTAAGACAATTAAAGACTGAGGCAAAGAAGGCATTTAGTACCTCAGACTTCCCCTTGTTTTCTGTCACTATGTTTTCCCTCTGATGCATCCATCAGAGGATAAAGAGTCTCCTTTGCTCTCCTTTTGTTGCTGTTATATTTATAGAAACTTTCTTGCTGCCTTTCACAGCAATGGCCAGCTTCAGCTCTAGTTTGGCTTAGGCCCTTCTAATTTTCTCCCTGCATAACCTCACCGAATTCTTGTATTCCTCTTGAGTGGCCTGCCCTTCCTTCCAAAGGTTATAAATTCTCTTTTTATTCCTAAGTTCCAACCGCAGCTCTCATTCAGCCAGGAGGCCTTCTTCCCCACCGGCTCAGCTCCTGGCATACGGGGACAGCCTCTAACATTACCTTCTTGAAGAGAGCCTTTGTCCTTCAGAACTGCCTCCCAAGGGACTGTGCCAACTAGCCTTCTGAACAGGTCAAAGTCTGCTCTTTGGAAGTCCAAAGTAGCAGTTCTGCTGACCACCCTTCTAACTTCTCCAAAGATAGTAAACTCAGTCATTTCATGATCGCTATATCCAAGGCGATCTCCAACTCACAGATTGCCCACAAGCCCTTCTCTGTTTACAAACAACAGATCCAGTGGGGCTCCTTCACTGGTAGGCTCACTAACCAGATGTGTTAGGAAGTTGTCTTCCATGCACTGCAGGAGCCTCTTAGATTGCTTCCTCTCTGCTATGTTGTCCTCCCAGCAGACATCTGGTAGGTTGAAGTCCCCTGTAACAACAAGGGCTAGCGATCAGGAGACTTCTCCCAGGTGCCTGCAAAATATTTCATCTGCCTTTTCATCCTGGTTGGGTGGTCTATAACAGATCCCTACCAGGATGTCCAGCTTGTTGCCATTCCCCTTGAATCTCATCCATAGACACTGAACCCTATCATCACTGTCATCAAGTTCCAGACAATCATAGCCCTCCCTAACATACATGGCTACCGCACTTCTTCTCCTTCATTGCCTGTCCCTTCAGAAGAGTTTATAGCCATCTATTGCAGTGCTCCATTTATGAGAGTCATCCCATCATGTTTCTGTAACGGCAATTATATCATAGCTTTTCTGCCTCACAAGGGCTTCCAGCTTCTCTTGTTTGTTATCCATGCTGTGTGCAGTCATATAGATACACTTCAGCTGAGCCATTGATTCCACTGGGATGGCAGACTGAAGGGCCTCATTAGCACTACCCTCAGATGCCAGCATATTGCACTTGTGTATGCCTCTGCCACACATTATTTCCTCCCCTCCCCCTTCAAAGCCCTCTCAATAAGTCCTGCTAACTCCTGCCCCAGGATCTTTTTCCCCTTTTGAGACAGGTGCATCCCATTTGTTGCTAGCAGACCAGGTGCCATGTAAGCTGACCCATGATCAAAAACCCCAAAATTCTCCTGGTGACACCAGTCCCTCAGCCTGGTATTGATCTGCTGGGTCTTCCTGCATCTTTCTTCATCATACCCTGTAACTATGGGGATAGAGGAGAACACTACTTGTGCTCCTGATCTCTTGACCAGTTGTCCCAAGGCCCTGAAGTCTCTCTTGATAATTTTCAGTTTTCCCTTTTCAGTTTCATTACTGCCCACCTGAAAAATTATGAGTGGGTAGTAGTCTGAGGGCCTGTCCA
Source organism: Caloenas nicobarica (assembly GCF_036013445.1). Lineage (NCBI taxonomy): Eukaryota > Metazoa > Chordata > Aves > Columbiformes > Columbidae > Caloenas > Caloenas nicobarica. The sequence continues at coordinate 40,561,598 of NC_088284.1, read as the reverse complement.
GGCAGGAAGTTTCTTCCTCAGATCTTTAACACTGGCCCCAGGGGGACAGCAGACTTCCCTAAGAAGTGGGCCTGGCCTGCATATAGGGCCTTTTGTTCCCTTTAGAAAGGAGTCTCCTACAACCACAACATGCCATTTTGTCTTTGTTTTGATGGAGGGTGCAGAATGACTTATCCCCTGTGGCACCTCCAGCTCAGTGGAACCACCTCCCTCAGTGTTGTTATTTGGTTCCAATTGCTAGGCCTCATATCTGTTTTCCAAGGGAACCTGGGAGCGGGGATGGTCACAGTAGGAACCCTTCTCCTTCTGCGCTGGGCAGGAACTTGCTGCCATTTCCCCTCATTCCTGAAGTTGCTGTATTCCACATCCTGAGCCTCATACTCGTTAGACAAAGGCACCTGGAAAGGTGGGGTGGGTAAGGGGGTGTTTCTCCTACCACCCTAAGTGTGGTCTGTATCTTTGCAAGGCATGTGGTGTAGGCCACTTGCTTAAATAATCTGTACTGTTCACCTTCAAATACTTGAGACCTGCCAAGCGTAGTTCCACAAGTTACAAAAGAGATTAACAAGAGGTACCGTATTTGGTTTGAAAGGGATATGAGCTGCAAATGCACCTTCTTCCTAGAGTTACACCTAGCCTTCATTAAGGATTGAAACTACAAGAGTTTTAATAAAAGTGCTTCCAGTAAATATATCGTTTAAAAGTAGAATGAGTATAATGTCCCTTCCTTTCAAAAAAGTGCCCTTGACATTAAATTCTGAAAACAAACTAGAAAGTGTATATAGAGGGATGAGAGTAATATTAAATTGCATTTGTTGGATTGTTTTTCTAATTAGGGGCTGCATTTTTGTATCCTGTAGGCTAACATTTTTACATTGCTCTGTCTAGGCTGGTTGATACATACTGGAGACTAAGAGACATGGAGATGATATGTTTTACTACCTAGCTTATTGACTGGTACAATCAAATCTGTTACTCTTCTTAGTAATTATTATGAATAAAAAAATTCTTAATATTCATTTGAGGTTTTGTGGACACTGTTTACTTAGGCATAAAGATCTGAACACATTTAATGTTTAATTTGGCTTATTTTAAGGAAACAAAATTAGTTTTCAAATTATTATAAAAATATGATTCCTTATCGTGTGAGCCAGGGCAAGCAGGTCTCTTGAACAGCCAGAGGCCACGAATGCAAAGCAAAGAGCAAATTTATTTTTTGTTACCTCTCTAACCGGGGAATCTCCAAAACAGCACTTAAGCTCCTGGGCAGAGATCACACAAGTGGAGACACAGGTGCTGCAAAGTTCAGCCCTTGGCAAAGATCAATGAGCTTGCTCATTTCGGCCTGTGTACAGGTGCAGTTTACCAGACTGCTTTGATCTTTGCCTGCAGGAATCTCAAGGATTTATGATAAGGTGCCTTTATGACCTTTTTCATAGGCCTGTTTCATAGGCCTATCTAAACACAGAGGTTCTACTTGAGATTTATGTGTTTTTCTATACCCCAGCTGCAGTCACTTGAGCATATTTGTAATTGTCCCCGCTATTCTTGTGCTATTCCCACACACTTACATTGTGAAATAAAGGACACAAAATTGCAGATTCTTAGCAGTCTTATCATTTAGCCTTATATGTATCATAAACTTTTCCTGACTTTCCTGACTCACATTTAAGGGCATTTTTTTTTTTTTTTAATTCGAAACTTAATATGCACCTTACAACATTTTTGCATTTCTCTTCTGAATGACTATGGTTTGTACTCTGAAATTGACTCATTAGAAAGACAAAGAACTTCCAAAATGACTCTTTACTGAATTTTGTTATGACTCAGCCAGCCTATGATAGCCAGCTTCTTTCTTCTAGTACTCTACAAGTCTGTTATAGCTATGGTGACCTCCAAATGGACATTCTCTGTTTCTCAAAGGTCAATCACATTCAGAAGTATGTTCAGCTGTTGGTAAATCTTTCCCTCCTAGAATTAACACTGTCCTATGAAGTCATTAATCACACAAATGCATGTCTGTCATGAATGTACATTTCAAAGCTTTCTTTGTCCCTTTCTTTAATAAATGAAGTAAATTACATACTTTCTGATACATTTATTTCTCAGTAAATGTATATATGTTATATGCATTCTGGTAGAATGTTAGTATGCTTTCTGCTGCTGTTCACATAGATCAATAGAAAAAAGCACTATTTCAAACACATAGGAGTTTATGTCCCGTTTTCCATCAAGGGTATCAGTAGCCTCTACTTGCCATGCAACATTTTCCAGAGGTATTTCCCTGTTACATGTATCTGTTTGTCAGCATCTTTCCATATACAGCCTTCATCATTCCAAAGGTGACGAGACTCAAAAACTGATTGGCCAACTGGAAGCACAGTCGTGGGATGTTAAAAGCAAGTGGCTAATCAGAAAGAGTACATATGACACCATAAACCAGCAAAAAACTCCTAAACTTTTGAAGGAAGAAGGAATAACAGAGCAGAGCTTAACTCAGCTTAGTTTAGCTTCACTTCTCTTACCTTCTCTCAGCTTCTCTTTTCTGCTTTTAAAGTAAGTCAGATCTACTACTCAAGACAATGACAGGTAGTGTCAGCAGTGGGATGTCTTAAGCACCTCAAGGAGAGTTTTTATGAGCTTTGGAAGCTCTGACAAATGGTCAAAGCTCATTAGGAAACATCAGCACAAAGTGAAGGGTACTTCAAGAGTGGAGGAGTAGAGGGAGCTGGAAGGAAGAGTAAGGCAATCTTTGACATGTACATCTATGTTAAATGAATAGGAGAAGGTGATTTATCTGTCTGACTATTTAGCTGTCTGTCTTTCGCATACAAGTGATTCCTTAAGCTAATTGTTCTACCACTTCTACAATTTCTTGGCATGAGATTAGCTTTTGCTATATGACTAGTCTTGTTCCAAACATTTAAAGTGAAGCATATGCAAAATGATACTGTTGATGGTTGAGGTTGATTAGAAGAAGTAGTTTTTCGGTATACGTATTCTGAGCAATTGACTTCCCCTATGGAAGTAAGGTGAGTTAGCAAGGCACACAGCAACGACAATGGCTAGTTCTGTGGTTGAGCACTAGATTGGAGCAGACAGCAGGGTTCTTGAAACCACAGAAACTCAAGGAAGAGTCTGCTGTGGCACTCGTGCTGGGAAGCAGCAGCTCTCAAGAGAGAGGCTGACGAGACTTGGGTCTTGTCAGGAGCAACCACAGGAGATTTAAATGGTTCTAGGGAGCACAAGTGAACAGTGTGAGAAAACAGGGGTGTGCCAGTTTGTGTGGCAGCTTGTGTAGGCAGGGTGCTGCAGGTTACTCGTAGATCCATGGCCCAAGGTAGTATTCTAGGCCTTTGCTATAATTGTGATCACTCGCTTCAGAGTTAAAAACAGTGTTCCTGCAGAGAAAGCCCCTGAGAACTCTCATGCTTCCACCCAGACAGAACCAGTAAGGAAGGACACTTCAGTACAGGCAGTAGGTTGCAATGAGTGCATAGACTCTACTCCTGGAGAAAAGGTAAGTACCTGCATGAGGTGTGCACAGGTTGATGATCTGCTACTTCAGGTGACTGAGTTTAAGGAAACAGTTAAAAGGCTGCGCAGTATTAGAAGGGCTGAGAGGGAAATAGGTGATTTCAGAACTGTGCTCCCCTAGTGGACACCACTGAAAATGTAGCAGATACCACTGAGAATGAGGCACCTGGGACCCTGGTGACCCACAAAGGCAAGGCTCCACCTCAGTCTCCACCCTCCAGCATCATGACTGAAAACAGATATGAAGCTTTCACAGCTATAGACACCATGAGCAGGATTTGCAAGGAGAAAATATACCAGCAGCGTGCAAAAATGAAGAAGGCTCATAATGGGTGATTCTCTCTGTTAAAGGGCCCTGAAGCGCCCATCTGCCATCCTGACATGGAGCCACAAGATACGTGCTGCCTTCTGGGACCTAAAATCTGAGATGTTGCTGAGAGCATTCCACAACTTGTCAAGAGTACAGACTACTGTCCACTGCTGGTATTTCATGTGGGCATAAATGACACCGCAAGCTGGAACTTGAGCAGAATCAAGGAAGACTATAAAGCTCTGGGGAGGCAAGTGAAAAATATTCGTGCCCAAGTTATCATCTCCTCCAATCTACCAGCTGGAGGAAAGGGGTCCACTAGAAATAAACACATAATACACATTAACTCCTGACTTCAAGATGGGTGTGATTGAGAGGGTTATGGCTTTTATGACAGTGGCACATTCTTTTATGACTATAACCTGTTAGGAAGGGATGGAAACTATCTGTTTAGAAGAGACAAGCAAATATTTGGCAGTAGGCTGGCCAACTTGTGGAGGCAGGCTTTAAACTGAATGGCTCAGAGGACAGAATCCAAAGTGGCAATGCTCGTGGAATCACATCCAAGTGGGGAATAAACCAGGCCAACCAGAGCAGTGACAAATATTCCTTAGCTGCCTCCCAAGATGAGAACCAGAATGCCAACCACCTCAAGGGTAAGTATGGGCATGTTGAATCCTTCTGCACACCTCTTGGGAAACATGCATGCTAAATTATTTCTCTGAAGTGCCTGTACACCAATATATGTATCTTGGAGAATAAGCAGGAAGAATTAGAGATCTGTGTACAGTTGCAGGGCCATGATCTTATTGCAATTACAGAGACATGGTGGGAAAGCTCACATAAGTGAAATGTTGTCGTGGATGGCAATGTACTTTTTAAGAAAGACAGGCCAGCAAGGCATGGTAGAGGAGTTGCACTCTATGTGAGACAGCAGCTCCACCTAGGAGGGGATGGCGAACAAGTTGAGTCCTTATGGGTAAAAATTAAGGGACAGGTTAACAAGGAGGACACAGTTGTGGGTGTTTACTACAGGCCACCTCAACAGTACGTTGATGAGGCCTTCTACAGTTGAAAGTAGCCTCATGATCAAAACCTCTGGTTCTCATAAGGAACTTAAATCACCCTGACATCTGCTGAGAAGACAACACGGAGAAGCACACAGAGTCCAGGAAGTTCCTACAGAACATTGATGATAACTTAATGACATAGGTGGTGGAGGAGCCAATGAGTAGAGGCATACTGCTGGACCTTGTCCTAACAAACCCAGAAGAACTGGTTGGAGGTGTGAGGGTTGGGGGCAGCTTCAGCTGCAGCGACCATGAGATGGTGGAGTTCAGGATCCGGCATGGAGGAAGCAGGACAATAAGTAGGACTAAAACCATGGACTTCGGCAGGGCTATATTTGACCACTTCAAGGTCTTGCTTGGAAGAATCCCATGGGTTAGGGCTCTAGAAGGTAGAGGGGTCCAAGAGACCTGCCTAATATTCAAACATCACTTCCTCCAAGCTCAAGAACGATGCATCCCTACAAGCAAGAAATCAAGTAAAGTGAGTAAGAAGCCAGCATGGATGAGTAAACAGTTCCTGTCAAAACTCAGGTGGAGGAAGGGTGTTTATGTGATGTGGAACAAGGAACAGACCACCTGGAAGGCTGTTAGAATATGCAGGGATGTGGTGAGGAAGGCCAAGCTCCACTTGGAAGCAAATCTGGCCAGGGATGTCAAGGACAACAGGAAGGGCTTCTTCAAGTACATCAGCAACAAAAGGAAGATTAGGGAAAATGTGGATCTGCTGCTGAATGAAGAGCATGCCCTGGTGATGAAGAATACAGAGAAGGCAGAGTTACTGAATATCTTACTATCTTCAGTCTTTACTGCTAAGACCAGCCCTCAGGAATCCCAGACCCTAGAGACAGGAGAGAAAGTCTGGCAAAAGGAAGACTTGGCTTTGGTTGAGGAGGATCATGTTACAGATCATTTAGGCAAACTGGACATCCACAAATCCATGGGCCCCGATGGGATCCACCCACGAGTGCTGAGAGAGTTGGCAGACGTTATTGCTAAGCCACTCTCCATCATCTTTGAAAGGTCTTGGAGAAGAGTAGAGGTACATGAACATCATGCCAGTTTTCAAAAAGGGGAAGGAGGATGACCTAGGAAACTACAGGCCAGTCAGCCTCACCTCCATCCACAGAAAGGTGATAGAACAGCTCATTCTTGATGTAGTCTCTAAGCATGCAGAGGAAAAGAATGTTATCCAGAGTAGTCAACCTGGATTCACCAAGGGGAAATCATGATTGACCAGTGTGGTAACCTTCTATGATGGTATGATATGCTGGGTAGATGAGGGGAGCGCAGTGGATGTTGTCTACCTTGAATTCAGCAAGGTTTTTGATACTGTCTCTCATAACATCCTCATAGGCAAGCTCAGGAAGTATGGGTTTGATGAGGGCACAGTGAGACGGATCATAAACTGGCTGGATGGCAGACCTCAGATCAACAGTATAGAGTCTGGTTGGAGGCCTGTGGGGTTCCTCAGGGTTCAATTCTGGGTCCAGTCTTGTTCAATCTGTTAATCAATGACCTGGATGAAGAGACTGACTGTACCTTCAGCAAGTTTGCCAATGAGACCAAACTGGGAGGAAGGGCTGATATACTGGAAGGCTGTTCTGCCATTCAGCAAGACTTGGACAGGCTGGAGGACTGGGCAGAAAAGAACCTGATGAAATCCAGCAAGGGTAAGTGTAGGGTCCTGTAGCTGGAAAGGAATAACCCCATGAATCACTACAGGTTAGGGGTTGACCTGCTGGTGAGTAGCATTGTAGAGAGGGACCTGGGAGTTCTGGGTGCCAAAAAGTTGACCGGGAGCCAGCAATGTGTCTTTGTGGCGAAGAAGACCAACGGTATCCTGGGATGCATTTGGAAAAGACATAAAAAGATAACTTCCTGCCCTGGTTAGGCCCTCAGACTGTTATCCCCTAATCATTTTTCTGGTAGGCAGTGATGAAACTGAAAAGGGAAAACTAAAGACATTCAAGAGAGACCTCAGGGCCTTGGAATGCATAGTCAAGCAATTGGGAGCACAGGTAGTGTTCTCCTCTGTCCCCACAGTTGCAGGGTACAACGAGGAAAGATGCAGGAAGACCCACCAGATCAATACCTGGCTGAGGGACTGGCGTCACTGGCAGAATTTTGGGGTTTTTTTATCCTGGGTCAGCTTACGTGGCCCCTGGCCTGCTAGCAACCAATGCGACACACCTGTCTCAAAAGGGGAAAAGGATCCTGGGGCAGGAGTTGGCAGGACTTATTGAGAAGGCTTTAAACTAGATTTGAAGGGGGAAAGGGAGGAAACTAGATGTGGCAGAGGCATACCCAAGTGCAACATCACAGCAATTGAGTGTAGTTCTAGTGAGGCCCTTTGGTCTGCCATACCAGTGGAGGCACCTCGGAGAAGTCTCCTGATCGCTAGCACTTGTTGTTACAGGGGACTTCAACCTACCAGATGTCTGCTGGGAGGACAACACAGCAGAGAGGAAGCAATCCAGGAGGCTCCTGCAGTGCATGGAAGACAACTTCCTAATACATCTGGTTAGTGAGCCTACCAGTGAAGGAGCCCCACTGGATCTGTTGTTTGTAAACAGAGAAGGGCTTGTGGGCAATCTGTGAGTTGGAGATCGCCTTGGGTATAGCGATCATGAAATGACTGAGTTTACTATCTTGGAGAAGTTAGAAGGGTGGTCAGCAGAACTGCTACTTTGGACTTCCAAAGAGCAGACTTTGACCTGTTCAGAAGGCTAGCTGGCACAGTCCCCTGGGAGGCAGTTCTGAAGGACAAAGGAGTCCAGGGAGGCTCATCTCTCTTGAAGAAAGTAATCTTAGAGATGCAAGAGTAGGCTGTCCCCGTGTGTCAGAAGGTTTGCCAATGGGGAAGAAGGCCTTCTGGCTGAATAGGGACCTTTGGCTGGAACTTAGGAATAAAAAGAAAATTTATAAACTTTGGAAGCGGGGACAGGCCACTCAAGAGGAATACAAGAATTCGGTGAGGTTATGCAGGGAGAAAATTAGAAGGGCCAAAACCTAACTACAGCTAAGCACGGCTACCGCTGGAAAAGACAAGAAGAAATGTTGGATGTGGGGGGAAACATAGTGACAGAAGATGAGGGAAAGGATGAGGTACTAAATGCCTTCTTTGTCTCAGTCTCCCGGAGAAGCTGGCAGCTCATGGCCTGGATGGGTGTATTCTTTGATGGATAAAGAACTGGCTGGAGGTCCAGACCCAAATAGTTGTGGTGAATGGAGCCAAATCCAGTTGGCAGCCCATCCTGAGTGGTGTTCCCCAGGGCTCAGTATTGGAGACAGTTCTATTTAATCTCTTTATCAACAACCTGGATGAGGGGATTGAGTGCACCCTCGGTAAATTTGCAGATGACTTCTCAAATTGGGTGAGAGTGTTGATCTGATGGAGAGTAGGAAAACCAGGCAGAGGGATGTGGACCAGCTGGATCATTTGGCTGAGGCCAATTGTATGAAGTTTAACAAGGCCAAGTGCCAGGTCAAGTCACAACACTCAGGTCACAACAACCCAATAGAGCACTACAGTCTAGGCGAACAGTGGCTAGAAAACAGACAGAGAGGGATCTGGCAGTGTTGATTGACAGCTGGCTGAACATGAGGCAGCAGTGTGCCCAGGTGGCCAAAAAGGCCAACAGCATCCTGACTTGTATCACGAATAGTGTGGCCAGCAGGACTAGAGAAATGATTGTGCCACTCTACTCCACGCTGGTGAGGCCCCACCTTGAATACTGTGTTCAGTTTCGGGCCCCTCACCATAAGAAGAACATTGGGGTACTAGATAGAATGCAGAGGAGGGTGGCAAAGCTGGTGAGGGGCCTGGAGCACAAGTCTTACGAGGAGCGGTTGAGGGAACTGGGGCTGTTTATCCTTGAGAAAAAGAGGCTGAGGGGAGACCTTATCACTGTCTACAACTACCTGAAAGGAGGGTGGAACAAGAAGAGTGTTGGTCTCTTCTCCCAAGTAGGAAGTGATAGGACAAGGGGAAATGGCCTCAGGTTGCACCAGGGGCGATTTAGTTTGGATATTAGGAAAAAAGTTCTTCACTGAAAGGTTTATCAGGCGTTGGAACAGGCTATCCAGGGAAGTGGTGGAGTCACCATCCCTGGAGGTGTTTAAAGGCATGGTGTTTAAAAGCTGGTATAAACACATGGCTGTGAAAGTTTAAAAATGGATGGAAAACGTTGCATTCACCCAAATTTGTGGTAATTCTTGTTTCTGATATTGATGTATTGCAATCCACTGAAGAAACTAGGAAAATGCAAAATCTAAGTTGAAATTCTAACCAATCACATCATATATTAGCTGTTTCAGTCCTGGTTGTGTATATTTTGCATTTCAATTTACAATTGCTAGGAGTGTCCAATAACTGTAGTAGATACATACTTCTTCCAAAACTTATCCAAAAGTTGCTCGAACAAATATAAATACCTTTTTGCAAATGAACTTTTGAGCCTTTATTAATAGAAGATGTGTGAAAATCATTAGCAAAGGAAGAGATAACTTTGTGGCTGGACAACAACCAGTGGCGCTGGAAACTTCACTTACTTGCAAATGCCAGGGTCAGGAAATATATGTCCGTAAAATATTTTCTGTCCAGCAACTGTCTGGACAATTTAAATACAAATGGTAAGATGCTTGTCTATGGCAACATGGTACCTGAAAAAAGTAAATTTCAAAACTTTTTGTGTTTGGCATGGCATGGCCTTTTGGGGAGAGCCACATTCACACCTCTGCCTACTGCTTCTCTTAAGAAGAAATGATTAAAGCACCAGCTTACTTTTCTTAGCATAGTTTAAAACCAATTGAAAATCTTTTCTGGCTAGTAGTTTTGGGGAAATTAGAAACAAATGTGTTTAAATATTCACAAATATTCATGGATTGCCAAATTTCTTGGCACATTGGTAATTCATTTCACTGTTGTATTTTGAGAAAACATTTTCTAGACTTTTAATTTACAAAAGGTTACTATATGATCAAGTAAAGGCCTGAGCATTTAAACTTTTTATTAACCAATTCATGAGAAAGAAGAAAAGCTCTTGAACTAAGGCAAAGAAAAAAGTTCGCTCTAATACTGTTGAGGATTGGATATTGTAAGAGACAGTGGCTCAGCATATGGTTTGAGTGTGTGTGTGAGATGGTGCTCCTTAACACATGACGTAAGGCTGAGATATTGTGAATTATTATCTCAAAACTTGCTTGCTAAAATAATATGTTTAAGGCCTGCTTGTTACAGAAAAATGCTTGCTCACACTTCTTGCTTAATTTGGCCTGCTGTAAAGGCCTAAATACAGTGAGTTAAAGTGCAAATTGCATGATCCCTGTGAATTGCTAAAACTCAAAGAATGCTTGAAGGTTATGTAAGCTCAAGTGAAGCTTCAGCGATATCAGCCACCAACATCTGCAACCAGATCTGCAATGTGCTCAGGCAATGCCCGCCACCAACTGCCATAAAATGCCCAGGTTACAACTTGCAAGTGTGGCCATCCACCACCAGGACCAAAACCTGTCACCTGAGACTGGCGGACTTGAGACCCGAGCGCTGCCAGCACTACCGGGACCGGGATTCTGATACCCGCACGACCTGAGACCTGCAAAGTGCCAGCACTACTGGGCCTGAAACCTGAGAGCTGCCTGACAGAAGATGGCATTTGGATCCCTGGTTGTGACTATCTCTTGCTTATCTCTTGCTTATCTTCTAAAATACTTGCTTAACTTTCCTCCTAATTTCCCCTTCCTTTTCTCTGTCACTCTAGCTTTAGGCATAACTATTTAAAAATATATTTTTTAGCAGCATCTCACCTTGTTTGTGTCTCAATCTCACTCTTGGGATAATTTTGAACCTTCCCGAGTCTGAAACTGGACCAGGACCCCACAGATATCTACAGGCATGTGAAATTAATAGTAAAGAGTCTGGTAATGAAAGGTGATACGAAACAATAAACTTCCTTGGATCTGCATTCATATGGTGACAATTAATAACACATGAAATGGAATATTTGAAACTTACGAATCAGTATCCTTAATACAGGAAATCTTCATTCAACCACAGAAAAGTCAAGAAAGACTTTACCCAAATGTATTGATCTTTCCAAGCATGACAGTTGTACTGTAAGAATAAGCACTTGTGTTAAATATTCCTATCACATCACCCTGTCAAAATGGCTGACTGATGAACTTCAATATGTTCATTGGCTGAAACTGATATCTAGATTTATTTTTTAAGAGAAGGAAATACATGCAAATATGTCCGAACTGAAATCCATTTGTAGCATAGAAGCAAGTCAAAACCTCAGAGTTCTGTGAAGAAGACCTTCCCTGACTTTTCTCAAACGTTATTAACAGTGTTGACATTTCAATTATCATCACTTGAAATATGCACGAAATCTTTTAGCCGAAACAAATAGAAAATTTCACACATTTCATAGAAGCTTTTCATAGCTACTTTTTATGACTTTCTACAAATTTAAGCAGGTGCCTTACCAGTGATGTGTTGAGGTTTCCTTTATAATCATAAACATTAGACAAATTTTTAAATGGAAGGTCAGAACCTGAATAAAAGGAAAGAAGTTGATTTCTCTCTTTCCTAGCAGATGGTGAATAGTCTCAAAAAGCCATAAATGAGTAACCATACAATTGCATTCTTCAGAAGTGTCAGAGTCACATATTTCAAAAACCTGGAAAGTGAACTCTTGTTTCTTGATGTGATTGCATCATTCAAAGCTAAAATTTCTATGCGATAAGAAATTAGGATTTCCCAAAATTTGTTATTTACCTTTCTGCTTAAGCCATAGTTCTACAAAACTACCTAGAAAAAATGAAATATTTGTGTTATTCTCTCAGGAATATTAACTGGTTTTTTTCCCAAATCAAAATACTCTTAATCAAACTCTACAAGTTTTTGTCCCAGAAATGAGTGGTTTCCATGTGTTTCTTTCCCACAGATTTCTGAGTAGGAGCAGTGACCAAAGCAAGCTTGTGTGTGCTGAGCTTTGTCAAGAGGAAATACAGAGTTTAAGAAACTACTTCTCTGTAAGTGTTGTCAGGCATTAGTCAGGCAGCCCAGGGAAGTGGCTGAATCACCATCCCTGAAGGTGATTAAAAGGCGCATAGATTAGGTTCTTAAGGATATGGTTTAGTGCTAGTGTTAGGTTAACAGTTGGACCTGATGATCTTGAAGGTCTTTTCTGACCTGAATGATTCTATGATTCAAAAAGGTAAACACTATTACATATAAGTCAAAAAATGGCAAGCTATTTTGGTTTTACAGTTTGTTCTTGTTCTCTTTGCACTGCAAAATAACAAACTGTTCTCCCTTTGCTTGTAAATAGATGCCTGGAAAAGGCTGGCTGACTGTAGCTAGCAACTGGCTGGACAATTTAAATACAAATGGTGAGATGCTTGTCTATGGTATCATGGTACCTGAAAAAAGTAAATTTCAAAACTTTTTGTGTTTGGCATGGCATGGCTTCTTGGGGAGAGCCACACTCACATGTAGATGCTGTCTAATTCTATGCAACCAAGTGAAAATTTGTCCACGTATTCACTATTACGTGCAGAATGGCAGGTGAAAATCCCCCTTGACCACCTCACCCTGCCAGGTATGTCCGTACAACAGGTATGAGGCTCTGGATGGGGAAGGCCAGTGAATGGATGACGAGAATGAGGGTCCATCTAACCGGAGGTGTTGATAGGGTCAGAAAGGACTATCCTCTGTATTACAACCACCTCCACAAAGAAGAAAAGACGGGTTATAGTTGTAGGTGACTCCCTTCTGAGGGGTATAGAGGGCCCAATATGCCAGACAGACCCTCCTCTTAGGGACGTCTGCTGCCTCCCTGAAGCTCAGATCAAGGACATCACCAGGAAACTTCCTAGCCTGGTGTGGTCCTCAGACTACTGCCCTGGTCTTCCATATGGGTGACAATGAAGCTGCAACCTGTATTCCAAGGCAATCAAAAGAGACTTCAGGGTATTGGAAGGGTTGGTAAGGGAATTGGGAGCATAGGTTATTTTCTCCTCTCTCCTTCTAGTTTTGGGCAGAGACACTAAAAGAAACAGATGGACCTAGTCTATTTATACATGTCACTGTGGCTGGTGTCACTGTCACAGGGGGGTTTTTTTTGATAATGGATGGCCTATATGGCACTGGTTTTGCTGCCATTGGATGGGGTTCACCTTTCTCAGAGGAGGAAGACAGACTTTGCTCATGAGCCAGCAGGGCTCATTGACAGAGATTTAAACTAGACATGATGGGGGAGGGGCATGATATCAGGCTTGCCTGTGACAAGTTGTGGGATGAGATCCTAAGGTTAAAGGGGTGAGGTGCTAGTGAGGACAATCAGCCTGTGGCCTTAAGGCATCATGGTCACATAAGCCAGGGGCTCCTGGGGTAATAAAAGCCAACACAAAACCACTAGTGAAATACTTCAATTCTAAGAAAGTGACTCGGTCAGCCGCCCAGATGAAGTGCTTCTACACCAATGCATACAATACAGGCAACAAACAGGAGGAGCTGGAAGCCACTGTGCTTCTAGAAAGCCACGACCTCTTGTCCTACAGGGGGACTTCAACCACTCCAACGTCTGCTGGAAAAGTAGCATGGCAAACTGCAGGCAATCCAAGAGACTCCTGGAGTGCATTGAGGATAACTTCCTCAGCCAGGTAGTAGATAGCCCTACCAGGAGGGATGTGATACTGGACCTGATGGTCACCAATGCAAGTGAGCTAAGTGGTGACATCAAGACTGGAGGCAGTCTGGGCTGCAGTGATCATGTGCTCATGGAGTTCACAGTCCTGAGGGATATGGGACAGGTGAAAAGTAAGGTCAGGACCCTGAATTTTAGGAAAGCAAAATTCCAGCTCTTCGAAGAGTTAGTCAACAGGACCCCCTGGGAAACAGCCCCCAGGGACAGCAGAGCAGAACAGAGCTGGCAGATCTTTAAGGGTGTTTTCCATCAAGAACAAGAGCTCTCTTTCCTCAGGTGTAAGAAGTTGGGTAAGAAAGGCAAGAGGCTGGCATGCCTGAGTCAAGACCTGCTAATCAAAATAAAGGGCAAGAAGGAAGTGCACAGGCAGTGGAAACAGGGACAGGTAGCCTGGGAAGAGTACAGGGACACTGCCCGGTTGTGCACAGATGGCACAGCTGAAGCTGAACTTGGCAAAGGTGCAAAGAATAACAAGAAGGGCTTCTACAGGTATGTCAACCAGAAAAGGAAAGTAAAAGAAAGTGTACTGACCCTGATGAGCAACACTGGTAAACTGGTAACAACGGACAAGGAGAAGACTGAGGTACTCAACAATTTCTTTGCCTCAGTCTTCACTGGAAAGCTCTCTTCCCACACTTTTCAAGTGGATGAACTGCAAGACAGGGAGTGGGGGAGCAAAGTCCCTCGACTACAAGTGAAGATCTGGTTCAGACCAGCTGAGGAACCTGAATCATAGCATCACAGAAACATAGAATCATTTTGGTTGGAAGAGACACTCAGGATCATTGAGTCCAACCATGATCTAAATGTAGCACTTAACCACGTCCCTAAGAACCTTTTCCAAATGCCTTTTAAACACCTCCAGGGATGGTGACTCCACCGCTTCCCTGGGCAGCCTGTTCCGATGCCTGATGACCCCTTCAGTGAAGAACTTTTTTCCTAATATCCAATCTAAACCTCCCCTGGTGCAACTTGAGGCCATTTCCCCTTGTCCTATCACTTCCTACTTGGGAGAAGAGACCAACACCCTTCTTGCTCCACTCTCAAGTAGTTGTAGACAGCAATAAGGTCTCCCCTCAGCTTCCTTTTCTCAAGGATAAACATCCTCAGTTCTCTCAACTGCTCCTCATAAGACTTGTGCTCCAGGCCCCTCATCAGCTTCATCACCCTCCTCTGCACTTTCTCTAGTACTTCAATGTCTTTCTTATGATGAGCGACCCAAAACTGAACACAGTATTCAAGGTGGGGCCTCACCAGCACAGAGTAGAGTGGCACAATCATTTCTCTAGTCCTGCTGGCCGCACTATTCCCGATACAAACCAGGATGCTGTTGGCCTTTTTGGCCACCTGATCATACTTCTGCCTCATATTCATTCGGTTGTCAATCAACACGGCCAGATCCTTTTCTGCAAGGCAGTTTTCCAGCCACTCTTCCCCAAGCCTGTAGCAATGCCTGGGGTTGCTGTAGCCCAAGCGCAGGAACAGGCACTTGGCCTTGTTGAATGCCATACAGTTGGTCTCAGCCTGCCAATCCCGCCAGACCTGATCTCTCTGACCCTTCTTACTCTCAAGCAAATCAGCAGTCCTGCCCAAATTGGTGTGGTCTGCAAACTTACTGAGATCGCACTCGATACCCTTATCCAGATCCTTGATAAAGATGTTAAACAGAACTGGACCCAATACTTAGCCCAAGGGAACACCACTTGTGGCCAGCCAGCAAGTGGGTTTGATTCCATTCATCACAACTCTTTGGGCCTGCCATCCAGACAGTTTTTCACCCAGTGAAGAGTACACCCATCCAAGCCATGAGCTGCTCTTTTCTCCAGGAGAATGCTGTGGGAAACAGTGTCAAAGGCTTTACTCAAGTCTAGGTAGACAACATCCACAGCCTTTCCCTCATCCAGCAAGCAGGTCACCTTGTCATAGAAGGAGATCAAGTTGGTGAAGCAAGACCGTCCTTTCATAAACCTACGCGGACTGGGCCTGATCACTTGGTTGCTTGGTTGTCTTGTATGTGCCCTGTGATGGTACTCAAGATGATCTGCTCTATAATCTTCCTTGGCACTGAGGTCAGACTCAGAGGCCTGTAGTTCCTCAAGTCCTCCTTCCAGCCCTTCTTGTAGATGAGCATCACATTTGCGAACCTCCAGTCAATTGGGACCTCTCCAGTTAGCCAGGACTGCTGATAAATTTCTGAATGTGGTTCAGTGAGCAGCTCTGTCAGCTCCCTCAGAACCCTCGTGTGAATGTTTCTTGGCCTCAGACAGACTTGTGTGTGTTTAAGTGTTCTGGCAGGTTGCTAACCATTTTTCCTTGGATTATTTGATGTTTATTTTGCTCTCCATGCCTTTCTTCCAGCTCAGGGGGTTGTGTACCTGGAGCATAACTGGTCTTACTATTAAAGAGTGAGGCAGAGAAGGTATTAAATATGTCAGACTTTTCCTCATCTTTGTTCCTATGTTTCCCTCCACATCCGTTGAAGGATGGAGATTCTCCTTAGCCTTCTTTTTGTTACTCATATATTTATAGAAACATTTTCTATTGTCTTTTATGGCAGTAACCAGGTGCAGCTTCATTTGGGCTTCAGCCCTTCTAATTTTCTCCCTGCATAAACTCACAACATCCTCGTAGTTTTCCTGATCTGCCTACCCCTTTTTTCAAAAGTCATAAACTCTCCTTTGTTTCCTGAGTTTTCGCCAAAGTTCTCTGTTCAGCCAAACCTGGTTTTTTCCCCACTGGCTTGTCTTTTGGCTCACGGGGATGTCCTGCTCCTGTACCTTTAAGATTTCCTTCTTGAAGAAAATCCAGCCTTCCTGGTCTGTTTGCCCCTCAGAATTGCCTCCCAAGGGACTCTGTCAGCCAGACTCCTAAATAGGCCAAAGTCTACCCTCTGGAAGTCCAAGATAGCAGTTCTGTTGACTGCCTCCTTACTTCTTCAAGAATAGAAAACTCTCATTTCATGATTGCTGTGCCCAAGATGGTCTCCAGCCATCACGTCACACACAAGTCCTCTGTTTGGAAAAAACAGGTCCAGTGGAGTGCATTCCCTACTTGGCTCACTGACCAGCTGTGTCAGGAGGCTGTGTTCCATACACTCCAGGAGCCTCCTAGACTGTTTCCTCTCTGCTGTGTTGTATTTCCAGCACATATTGGTAAGTTGAAGTCCCCCAAAAGAACAAGGGCTAAGGATCATGACACTTCTCCCAGCTTCTTATAGAATATTTCTTCTGCAACAGACTCTCACCATGATATCTGTCTTGTTGGCCTTTCCCCTGATTCTTACCCATAAACGCCCGACCCATTCATCACCATCATTAAGCTGTAGATGGTTAAAACTTTCCCTAAAATGGCTACCCCACCTCCCCTCCTTCCTTACCTGTCCCTTCTGAAGAGTTTATAGCCATCTGTTGCAGCACTCCCATTCTATGAATGATCCCACCATGTTTCCATGGTTACAATTATATAATAGTTTTCCTGCTGCACAATGGTTTCCAGCTCCTCCTTTTTGTTTCCCATGCTGTATGCATTGATGTAGAAGTACTTCAGTTGGGCTATTAATCCCATCAGCTTTTTTGGGAGAGAATCTCTAATTTCTGTGTGACAGTTCTAAGGCATTTCCATGATTTCTAACACATCAACAGCCCTTGTGTCTTTGCTGGTGCATGGATGTCTATCCCCTGCCTCCACTGAGATGGCTAAGGTACTGCAGACATTAATAGAAGGACATGTCAAGTGTTCTCTAGTGCACTCAGTACACCATGGAGCAGACTGAAGGACCTCAGTTGCACACTGTCCCTCAAATATTGACATGCCACTCCCAGGCTTATCTCTGAAGAGTCTTGTTTTATCCCTTTCCCCCTTCAAATATAGTTTAAAGCTATTTCAATGAGCCCTGCAAACTCTTGTGCAAAGAACCTTTTCCCCCTTTAAGACGTGTACCTTGTCTTTCACCAGTAGGCCTGGTGTCATATAAACCTACCCATGATCAAAAAACCCTGAAATTCTCCTGGTGACATCAGTTATGGAGCCAGCTATTGATCTGCTGGGTCTTCCTTTTTTTTTTTTTTTTTTCAACATCATTCCCTGCAACTGAAAGGACAGAGGAGAACACTATTGTGCTCCTGATCCCTTAACCAGTCATCTCAAGGCCCTGCAATCTCTCTTGATTGCTCTTTTATTTATTGCAACTTCATCACTGCCTACATAAAAAAGTCAATAATGGATAATAATGTGAGTGTCATGCCAGCGTAGGAAGTTTTCTTTAACCCAGGCCTTAGGGAGGTAGCAGACTTAGTTAAGAAGTGGGTTCAGCCATTATTTTGTATTATTTCAGAGGACCTTGTATTTTCCAGGCTTCTTAAGTGAATGGAATGGAATTTCTCCACTCCTTATAGTACTTTTCACACTTTTATATCTTTTTCTGTCATATTTATTGCTTTAACTTTCCTGTGTGCTTTGGAATAATTCTACTTTGATTAATTTACTCCACCTCCTTATTTCTTCTTTCACATTATCTCCTGATAAAAATGAACCTGTAGTCTTCTGCTTTTCAACAGATAATGCCTGCCTCAATTGATTTTATAATGTGCTTTATACAAGGTAAAACAAATGGAATAGCTAAGTAAAAACACAGAGCTCTACTTCAAGTACATTGTGGATGTTTTAAGAGCTTTCAAACACTCAACTGCTGCATAGTTAACTCTGAATTGCATCCAAAAGGAAAAGAAAAAAAAAACAAAACTAATGTGGAAAAACAGCTTCTACTTTGATGAAAGCTATTTCTACTCATTAAGAAATTCTATGGTATATTCTTCTTCAGTGCAGGGTAATCCTGACAGTGCTGCTAACAAATTGTACATTTATTTCCATGAACTTAATTGACCGTTTTAAGAAAGAAATGGTCCTTTATAATATAAAAAAGATAAAAGCCAGTAATTGACTGAAATGCATGGGTCCAGCTAGCAAAAACCACTTGCAACTAATGGAAACCGGCATAGAAAGTATGAAAGCTTCAGCCAATAGCAAAGAAGGTCACAACACTATTAATTTCTTTTTTAAGGAGAAATGAAGACAAAATGTCTTGGATATGAGCTATGGACACTACAACTTAAAAAAAGAAGAGATGGAGAAAATAAATGGTGGAGCTTCAAAATAACGTTGCAGCATGGCTGATGATTTCAAATTTTGTTGGATTTATTACGGAAAATTTGAATTATTTAAAAAGCTCTCTCTGGTATTATCATGCTGTCAGCACAAGGCTGTTAGATGTGCATGCTTTCAGGAAAATTCATTAGTTTTTTTCAAAAGCCAATACCTACAAGTATAGCAGTATGCAAACAACATTTTGATAGGTTTAATGCAACAGGTAAGCCCAGGTCAGCTGTTTTTTGTTTATTTGTTTTTGTTTGTTTGTTCTCCTAGTTCTAGTAATGAAAAGACAAATCTTGAAGGAAAATAAATGGTCTCTTATGCAAGTGCTTTTGTGTCATTTGGTTTTTGGCACACTAGAGAAAAGAGTAGAACACATTAGATCAACTTCTATTCCACTTAAGGCATGAATGGATCATTCCAGGAATTCACTAGTGCCTTTTACATGATGTTTCCTGTCTTGTTTGTAGTTCATTCTGTGCTCTGCATTGACAGTCACTTAGGTTCATCTCTGCAGGTACAAAGCTACAGACATGGCAATAATACCTCACACAATGTGAGAGTGTTCAGCAAAGAAAGAGAGTTCTCATGGTGTAATTCTTTCTCTCATGGAAATTGAAAAATATTGCAGAGTTTTAAAAATCTATTTTATCGGAATTCCACCAGCATACAAGAGATATGATTTAGAGTGAAATCAGTGTGCTCAGCTTGCTCCCTGAAATGCCTGTACACCAACATGCGCAGCATGAGGAATAAGCAGGAGGAGTTAGAAACCTGTGTTCGGTCAGGAGATTATGATCTGGTGGTGATCACAGAGACGTGGTGGGACAGCTCACATGACTGGAATGTGGTCATGGATGGCTATGTCCTTTTCAGGAAAGACAGGCCAGCCAGGCGTGGTGGTGGAGTTGCTCTTTACGTGAGACAGCAACTACAATGTACTGAGTACTGTCCAGGCACAGATGAGGAGCAAGTTGAGAGTCTATGGGTGAGAATTAAGGGGCAGGCTGGCAGGGGTGATACTGTTGTGGGTGTCTATTACAGCCCACCAGATCAGAGTGAGGAAGTTGATGAGGCCTTCTACAGGCAGCTGAGAGCGGCCTCACAGCCACAGGCCCTGGTTGTTGTGGGTGATTTTAACTTCCCTGATGCTTGCTGGAAGGACTACTCAGCCAGTCAGCCAGCCACAGTCCAGGAGGTTCTTCCAGTGCATTGATAATAACTTTCTGATGCAAATGGTGGAGGAGCTGACTAGGAGAGGTGCACTGCTGGATCACATCCTCACTAACAAGGAGGGTCTGGTTGAAGCAGTAAAGGTTGAGGGTTGCTTTAGTTGCAGTGACCGTGAAATGGTGAAGTTCAGGATCTTGTGTGGCGGGAATAGAATACCAATCAGAATTGCAACCCTGGACTTCAGCAGGGCCAACTTTGGCCTGTTCAAACAATTGCTAAGGGAAATCCCATGGGCAAGGCTGCTTGAAGGTAAAGGGGCCCAAGATAGTTGGTTAACATTCAGGGACTGCTTCTACCAAGCTCAAGATCAGAGCATCCCAACACGTAGGAAGTCAGGGAAGGGAGCCAGGAGATCTGCATGGTTAAATAGGGAACTGCTGGGTAAGCTCAAGTGGAAGAGGAGAGTTTACAGATCATGGAAGGAGGGGCTGGCCACTTGGGAAGAATATAAGGCTGTTGTCAGAGGATGTAGGGAGGCAACTAGGAAAACTAAGGCCTCCTCAGAATTAAACTTGGTGAGAGGGGTCAAGGACAACAGAAAGAGCTTCTTCAAGTACATGGCAGACAAAACTAACACCAGAGGCAATGTAGGCACACTGATGAATGGGGTGGGTGCCCTTGCGACAGAAGATACAGAGAAGGCAGAGTTACTGAATGCCTTCTTTGTCTCTGTCTACTCTGCTGGAGATTGTCCTGAGGAGCCCCATACCTCTGAGGCCCCAGAGAAAGTCAGGACAATGGAGGAGTTTGCCTTAGTTGATGAGGATTGGGTTAGGGAGCAATTAAGCAATCTGGACATCCATAAATCCATGGCTCCAGATGGGATACACCTGCAGGTGCTGAGGGAGCTGACTGAGGTCATTGCTAGGCCACTCTCCATCATCTTTGCCAAGTCTTGGGAAACGGGAGAGGTACCTGAGGACTGGAGGAAAGCAAATGTTTTTATGGTCTTCAAAAAGGGCAAGAAGGAGGACCCGGGTAACTATAGACCGGTCAGCCTCACCTCCATCCCTGAGAAAGTGATGGAACACCTTATCCTTGGTGCCATCTTAAGACATATCAAGGATAAGAGGGTCATCAGGGGCAGTCAACATGACTTCACCAAGGGGAAGTCATGCTTGACCAACCTCATAGCCTTTTATGAGGACATAATGAGGTGGACAGATGATGGCAGAGTGGTGAATGTGGTCAGCCTTGACTTCAGTAAAGCATTTGACACAGTCTCCCACAGCATCCTCACAGCTAAATTGAGGAAGTGTGGACTGGACGATCGGGTAGTGAGGTGGAATGTGAACTGGCTGAAGGAAAGAAGCCAGAGAGTTGTGGTCAGTGGGGCGGAGTCTAGCTGGAGGCTTGTATCTAGTGGAGTGCCTCAAGAGTCAGTACTGGGGCCAGTACTGTTCAATATATTCATCAATGACTTGGATGAGGGAATTGAGTGTACTATCAGCAAGTTTGCTGATGACACCAAGATGGGAGGGATGGCTGACATGCCAGAGGGCTGTGCTGCCATCCAACAAGACCTGGACAGGCTAGAGAGTTGGGCAGGGAAAAATTAATGAAATATAACAAGAGAAAATGCAGAGTCTTGCATTTGGGCAGGAATAGCTCTAGGTTTCAGTATAGGTTGGGGAATGACCTATTAGAGAGCAGTGCAGGAGAAAGGGACCTGGGGGTCCTGGTGGACAGCAGGATGACCATGAGCCAGCACTGTGCCGTTGTGACCAAGAAGGCCAATGGCATCCTGGGGTGTATTAGAAGAGGGGTGGTTAGTAGATCGAGAGAGGTTCTTCTCCCCCTCTACTCTGCTCTGGTGAGATCACATCTGGAATATTGTGTCCAGTTCTGGGCCCCTCAGTTCAAGAAGGACAGGGAACTGCTGGAGAGAGTCCAGCACAGGGCAACAAAGAGGATTAAGGGAGTAGAGCGTCTCCCTTATGAGGAAATGCTGAGGGAGCTGGATCTCTTTAATTTGGAGAAGAGGAGACTGAGGGGGGACCTCACTAATGTTTATAAATGTGTAAAGGGTGAGTGTCACGAGAATGGAGCCATGCTCTTGTCGGTGACAACCAATGATAGGACAAGGGGTAGTGGGTTCAAACTGGAACACAAGAGGTTCCACTTAAATATGAGAAGAAACTTCTCAGTGAGGGTAAAAGAAAACTGGAACAGGCTGCCCAGGGAGGTTGTGGAGTTTCCTTCTCTGGAGACATTCAAAACCCGCCTGGACGCATTCCTGTGTAGCCTCATCTAGGTGTTCCTGCTCCAGCAGGGGGATTGGACTAGATGATCTTTTGAGGTCCCTTCCAAACCCTAACATTCTAGGATTCTGGGATTCTGTGATGTGGGCCAAAATAAGGTAGCTCCAGACAGCTATGCTGCACATTAGGAAGATAGTGACACTCATTTCTGTCAGAGTAATAGGAAAATAATTATCCTTCACTCAGACTGTTCAAACATTTAGGAAGAAAAGAGCTGTGATATTACACACACAGGGAACAAAAACTGGATAAGGATTCTGTTCGTGTTAAATTATTACAGAAGTAGTGGTTGAATATCAATAAAAGCATTTAAAGAAACTACATACCTGATGGGACCAGATCTGTATTCTTGTTTAGGAAACCCAAGTATTGAAAAGAGATGCAGAAGAGGAAAGGAGCAGGAATTATGTGACAAATAATTGTATTCAGGATTGTGACTAATGCCACTGTGCTTCAGATATTTGCCTTCGGATGTCTACTGCTTTCAGCAGCTGTCGCAGGGGGAGTGAAAGAAACAATCTGGCAAATGCATACTGAGACCAATCCATACTAATCAACTAAGAATTTATGCTTCTTTAAAATGCTACAACTCATTGGTACGTAGAGACTAAAACATGACCACTGAAAACTTGAGCCTTAGCATATTGCTTGGAATAACCAATGCATTATGCAAAATGTGAATCTATTGAACACTTAACGCTATTTCTCACACTTTCAGACGTGCTTCTACTATGCTGTATTCTTCATTACTGTTGACAAAACTTTTATTTCACAGATTTCAATTTTTTAAATGAAAATAACTCTTAAATGCGATAAGTTGCAATGCAGATGAAATAACTTCAGGTGTCATTTTGCCTATGTACTCATAGCTCTAAAACGTGAAAAAAGAAACTACTAAGCATTATAAAGATTAATTGTGTTAAGATTCAGGTTGTATTTTTTAAGAACAAGCCCAAATCCACTTTGTATGCATGTAATTCTTCGCTATGTTTATGAACCATACTGTAGCACTTAGTAATTTTACAAAAAATATTAATCTCATAAAACACTCTTTTTCTTGATTTAGAGGCAGATAAATCCATGTATACTCTGACTAATACAAAAGACAGACACACAAGAAACCACTTTTCCTTTGTTCTGAAGATGTGGGTGGCACTTTTTTTTTCAATGAACATTTGGATTATGGGCATTACATTTGATTCTCATACTTCAGCCAACTTATAAAACATGTAGTGAAGATGTGCGTTTTCATGATGTAACTCAGATTGTGCTCAGTGATAAATATAAATTAAGTATTCTGAAATATGCCCTTTTAAGACTACCCTGTTAGAAATGAATTAATCTTAACATCAATATTCAATTCCCATATGGACTATGGAATGTTAATTTTGCCGACAGTTAATTATGTACACTAGATCTATATTTCCCTGGCAGTCTTTATTTTCTACCCTTCCATTCAGTGTATGAAACAAAAAGGCAGGTGAGGAGAAGGGAGTGGCTTATTTTTGCTTAGGACTTTACCTGATGCCATGGAAACTGATGTTTAATTCTCACTGATTCCCATCACATGTATCTTCTCACATATCTAATAATAGCCAAGTTCAGTATCCACAGGCCTGGTCTGAGCTCAGAAATTACTCAAGAATATCCAAATAAGCCTGGTAGGTTATGTATTACTGATGTCATAGAGATACAAATCTTAAAGTGAACTCAATTGCCTAGATATATCTTGGATTTCATACGGGGATAATTGTACTAGACTAACATATTCTTAAAATGCTGTTATAGCGTGAAAGTAACTGTTTTGTACATCTGGTATTATGCTATCTCAACTCAAACTAGAGGTCTCAATGCTTAAAAGAAAAGCTATTCTAAATTCATATGGGGATTAGCTTCACATGCTTTCACCATTCAGCTCAGGCTGTCCATATCCAGTAAAAAATTTAAATATCTACTGATACTCAGCGGGGACTAGAAAACTCCTTGATGTTTTGTGTATTTTTTAGTTGCTATCACAGCCCCTTCCTGACAGGCTATAACAGCACTGGTCTAATCATAAACATATTTTGATAATTTTATTTCGAAATATGGTGGATGTTCAGACATTTATCTGCTCATACATGACCTCACTCAAGAAATAAGGGGCTATGTTCAGTTCTCTTCAGAGCTTTCTTCAGAGCTGTCAAACTATTGCGTAAAACACCATGGGTGGGGATATCTCTTTTCTCTCTAACTACTTTGAAGAGTGCAAGACAGCTGAGCCGTAGAATAGATATGTTGGGAATAAATAGACATTATAATAATGAATGATGCTACAAAAACAACATGTATGTGCTGCCTTTCACAATTATGAAGACCAACTTATACATGGAAAACTATCACACAAAACTGGCTGTGCTATTTTTCTTCTCCCATTTTCAGTT
The DNA here is from genome assembly GCF_036013445.1 of Caloenas nicobarica. Taxonomy (NCBI): domain Eukaryota; kingdom Metazoa; phylum Chordata; class Aves; order Columbiformes; family Columbidae; genus Caloenas; species Caloenas nicobarica. Next base: position 40,536,905 of record NC_088284.1, on the reverse strand, counting down.
AGTCTTGTCTCTCCACTTATATCAGCAAGCTCTGCGAAGGTTTTTGAGAAAATCTACATTTTGTTGTTGTTGTTGTTGTTGTTGTTGTGATGACCTCAGAAACTTTATCAATCTGTGAAACGGCTGTAACAGTAGTAACAACATAGTCTATGACAGGCTTGAAGCATTCAAACTATGAGCAGTGATTAGTACTGGAAATAAATTACAACATTTTCCATTTTTCTATTCTCTTTCTTCTAAACAAGAAAGATAAAATAGACTGTGAATGACTCTAACCTGGTTAGGGCATATGGGTATGCCTCCATGTAGATGCAGGAAACAAAAAGCAGTGTGTCAACTTCTGCTAGTAGTTTCAGGTGACTCTTGTGTTTTCCAGTAGACATACAGAGACATCTCTGACAACATTTTCATAAAGTCTTGAATTGTCATCACTGCTGTCTTTTTCTTTCAATATAATCTTCTGACTCTCTTAGGCACACAGATCCACCTTTTGATTCACAAAGGGGACTGTTATTTGTGTTGGTTTTTTTTTCCAGTTATGATAAATGGAACTGAAATAAACAATGCTCTGAGTGCCAGTATTACATGAACTCTCACTTCCTACCCAGCATATGTATGTAAAACTATGACCATAATATTTGTAGAATCATTTCACTCTGACATGAATCAGTGGATTTCTGTGCAAAGGGTTTAACTGAAGTAACTAAAAGTGGTAGTACAAAGCCTGAAGTGTAAGGCAATGCTTTTGCAAATAGTATAGATTTGCATATAATATATACATAGTAGGTGACAATCATCCCAATATTGGGATGTTTTGAGATTTAGACCACTACATTAACTGGTTCATCAAATACAAATCAGTTGCATAAACAAAGAACTCTCCAGTACTTTGTATGATTTTGTAATTTCATGCTTCTATAATAATGCCTTGTTAGAATGAACCTGTATAAACCTGAGTTATTAATTAAGACCTAATGTATCCACACTTGGGTTTTGGTATATGCTTTGTAATAGCTTTGTCTGAGGGTTCTTTATTATGCTTGAATGTTCTCTGTTAATACAAATCATAAATAAAACTACAAAATATTTCAGAGCTAGAAGAAATACAATGTTTAAAACCAGGAAATTATGTTTTTCATTACTTTCTTTTCCATATTTTTGATGTGCATGAATAAAGCTTAATTATAGAATTTACACTAACACACAGTTACAGAAAGTTTCAAATTCTTTTACATCTTTTATTAAAAACTTAGGTTAGCCATATGAAGTGTGTTAATAAAAAGAAATTAGTTGGCAGGTTTTCTCTGATTCTGTGTAATGCTTGTTGCCCTATATCAGAAACAATAAACATCAAAACAGATGTTGCAGGTAAATAGGTATACATTATCACAGAAAAAGGTAACACATCTCTTTGTCTAAAAATGGGTGCAAACATTTCATCCACTTCTAGAAAGGATAAAAAGGAGATGTGTGGGAATTACCAACCTGTCAGTCTCACCTCTGTGCCTGCTAATGTCATGGAACAGATCCTCCTAGAGTCTATGCTAAGGCAGATGAGGGAGAGGGAGGTGGTTCAATACAGCTAGCATGGCTTCACCAAGGGCAAGTATTGCATGACCAGCTTAGTGGCCTCCTAGGATGGAGTGACTACATCAGTGGACTAAGGAAGGGCTACGAATGTAATCTATCTGGACTTCTGTAAAGCCTTTGATGTGGTCCCCCACAACATCCTTTTCTCTAAATTAGAGAGGTATGGATTTGATGGATGGACTGTGGGCTGGATAAGGAAATGGCTGGATGCTCACATCAAGAGACTTGGTCAACAACTCAATGTCCAGATGGAGAACGGTGATGAGTAGTGTCTCTCAGTGGTCTGTGTTGGGACCAATACTTTTTAAAATCTTCATAAATGACATAGAAGGTGGGATTGAGTGCACCCTTAGCAAGTTTGTGGATGACACCAAGATGAGTGGTGCACTTGACACCCCTGAGGGATGGGATGCCATCCAGAGGGACCTGGACAAACTCAGGAAGTAGACCCATGTAAACCTCATGAGGTGTAATAAGGCAAATGCAAGGTCCTGCACCTGAATCAGGGCAACCCCCAGTATCAATACAGGCTGGGCGATGCTGGGGGATGAAGGGATTGAGAGCCGCCCTGTGGAGAAGGACTTGGGGGTACTGGTGGATGAAAGATTGGGCAACAGCTGGCAATGTGTGCTCACAGCCCAGAAGGCCACTCGTATCTTGGGCTGCATAAAAAGAAGTGCGGATATCAGGTCGAGGGAGTTGATTCTGCCACTCTACTCCATTCTGATGAGACCCCACCTGGAGTACTGCATCCGACTGTGAAGCCCTCAGTACAGGAAAGACAAGGATCTGTTGGAGGGGGTCCAGAGGAGGGCCACAAAAATGATCAGATGGCTGGAACTCCACTCCAATGAGGAAAGGCTGAGACAATTGGGGTTGTTCAGCCTGGAGAAGAGAAGGCTCCAGGGAGACCTTATTGCAGCCATTCAGTACTTAGAAGAGGCTTATAAGCAAGATGGGGACAAACTTTTTGACAGGGCCTGTTGTGATAGGACAAGGCTTAATGTTTTTAAACTAAAGGAGGGGAGATTCAGACTACATAAAAAGAAGAAATTTTTACAATGATAGTGGTGAAACACTGAAGCAGGTTGCGTAGAGAGGAGGGCGATGCCTCATTCTTGGAAACATTCAAGACCATGCTGGATAGGGTGCTGAGGAACCTGATCCACTGGAAGATGTCTCTGCCTATTGAAAGTGGGTAGGGCCAAATGGCCTTTTAAAGTTCTCTCCAACCTAAGTCATTCTATTATTACCTGAAAAAATACTCATTAAATAATGTGAAATTTTTGGCTAGTTTTTATAGTTGCATGGAATTTGGCACATTTAATTGAAGTAGTCCTACTAACATCTGATTTCATACAATAGAAAGCTGACAAATCCTCTTACGCTGTTGATTTTCAAAACATAAGTAAAGGTTTTTCTGCAAAAAAAAATAATTGGAAAAATTACTGTTAACAACATACTAACAGCATTCATGTCAGCTTGTGGCAACAAGGCGGAAATCTGAAGGCTAATAGGCCAACGTACCAGGGGAACTGTGGAAGGTGAGATTGAATGGTTAAAGCTTGTAGAAAAATTCACAGTAAACCCAAATGTCCCCTGACTTACTCAAGTGAAACTGTGAGAGTAGAATCTAAGTAACTATGGAAATAACTGAACCTTAAAACATGGGAGGTGTAGATGAAGGAAGGTACTATGTTTTCATTCACATGTTGAACACAGGTGGTGACAACGACAACATTTTAGGGAATCAACTGGACTGCCAGTGCCTCCCTTATTTTCTACAATATTATTAACATGTCAGTTCACATAATGAATTCAAGAGAACAAAACATTGCATTTTGTTCCTAAATTGATGCATGTGTGTATTTGCGAACAGTTCATGTGTTACAGAATAATTCACTAAAATAGCACACCATAGTATTGGCAACAAGATAGATCAGACTTCTCTTGCCTTATAACAGAGAAACAGGGAAGAACAAATACGCCTACATCTTCATGTGACACAAGTTCATAGAATCATAGTGTAGTCTGCATTGGAAGGAAGCTTCAAAGATAATCTAGTCCAAACCCCATGCAATGAGCAGGCACATCTCCCACTAGATCAGGTTGCTCAGAGCCCCATCCAGCCTGGCTTCAAATGTTTCCAGGGAAGGAGCATCTACCACTTCTCTGGGCATCTTGTAACATTATCTTACCATCCTCATTGTCTAAAATTTCTTCCTTTTATATAGATTAATCTCGCCTCCCTTATTTTAAAAGCATTGCCCTTTGTCCTATCATAACAGACCCTGCTAAAAAGTCTGTCCTCATATTTCTGATGTTACTCGACAACTCCTCAGACTGCTAAGGTCCTCTGACTGTTATCCACTGTTGGTCCTTAATGTTGACAAGGAAGAGGTAGGAAAAGTAAGACTTAAGGCAATCAAAAGGTATTTCAGAGCCTTGGGGCAGCTGGTCGGTGGCTCAAGTGCTCAGGTGGTATTTTCCTCCACCCTTTCAGCAGCAGGCAGGAATACAGAATGGAACAGGCAGGCGCAACTAATCAACACGTGGCTCCAAGACTGGTGTCACTGGCAGAACTTTGGGTTTTTCAGCCATTGGATGGTCTGTTCTTTGCCATGTCTTCCAACATCCAGTGGGATGCAGCTCTCACTGAAGTGGAAAAGGAAGTTTGCTTAGGGCTTAGTAAGGCTGATTGATAGGGCTTTACATTAGACTGGAAGGGGGAAGGAGGCAGTACCACGCTAGTCAGTTGTGAGCAATGGGCTGACACACCAAAGCTTGAAGAGCTGCATGACAGTGAGGTTCCTCAGACTGTGCCACAAGGTGAGGGCTACAATGAATCACACTTGAAGCGCTTCTACACAGACACACACAGCATGAGGAAAAAGCAAGAGGAACTAGAAGCCTTGGCCTGGTCCCAGGGTTGTGATATAGTTGGCATTAGTGACCTGGCGGGATGAGTCCTGTGAATGGTGTGCCATGATGGATGGCTACAGGTTATTCAGAAGGGATAGGCAGGGTAGGAGTTGGAGGGGGAGGGTGGCACTGTATGTAGCAGAGGGGCTGGAATGAATAGAGCTGGCAGTTTGTGCTGACAAAGTTGAGCGCTTCTGCGTAAGGATTAGGGGTCAGACAAATAAAGCCAATTTCGTCGTGGGTGCATATAGCCATGCAGCCAGGATGACGGTACTGATGAGTTATTCCTTAAGGAACTAAGCAAAGCCTCTAGGTCATCTGCCCTTGTCCTTATGGGGGACTTCAACTTGCCAGATGTCAACTGGGAATATCACACAGCTGACATCAACAGGTCCAGAAGATTCCTAAAGCATCTGGAAGATAACTTCTTGGAACAGGTACTAAGGGAACTGACTAGGAAAGATGCCTTTCTCGGTTTGCTGCTCATTAACAGAGAGGGTCTTGTGGGTGAAATGGCAATTGGTGGCTGCCTTGGCCACAGTGACCACAAAGCAGTCAGGTTTAAAATCTATGCTAATAGCAGGAAAACTGTTAGCAAAACCTCAACTTTGGATATGAGGAGAGCAGACTTCAGGTTGTTTATAGAACTACTTATTGAGGTTCCCTGGAAAGAAGCTTTTGAAGGTGCTGGGGTCCATCAGTGTTGGTCATTTTTTTAAGCACCACCTACTAAAAACACAGGACCAGGTAATTCCAAAATGCTGAAAATCTAGCCAGCAAGGCAATAGGCCAGCTTGGTTGAACAGGGATCTTCTTCTTGAAATAGAGTAAAAAAAGAAATTACATGGTCAGTGGTAGCAAGGTCAGGCATCATGGGAGTACTACAGAGATGCTACTCGCCACTGTAGGGAGGAAATTTGTGCAGATAAAGCTCAATTAGAATCGAAGCTGGCCAGTACTGTGAAAGACAATTAAAAGGGCATTTTAAAATACATTAATGGCAAAAGGCAATCTAGAAATAACGTTAGCTCATTATTCCATTAACATCACCTTATAAACAAGGACGTGGACAAAGCCAAGATGTTTAATGCCTTCTTCACCTCGGTCTTCAATACCAAAGATGGACTTGGGGGTCCTCAAACCCCTGGACTGGAGAACCATGGCTGTGAGAACAATAAACTCCCAATGAATCCAGAACTTCTATGGAATTTGCTGCTCCAGCTAGATCGCTACAAGTCTGTGAGGCCTGATGGAATTCATCCAAGTGTGCTTAAAGAGCTGGCTGATGTCATAGCGAGACCTCTCTCTGTGGTGTTTTAATGCTCCTGGGAATCTGGAGAGGTCCTGACTGGAAGCTGGCAAATGTTGTCCCAATCTACAAGAAGGGCAACAGGGATGACCCTGGCAACAGCAGGCCCATCAGCCTCACTTCTGTGCCTGGCCAATTTATGGAGAAGACTATTGTGGGAGTTATTGAAAAACATCTGAATGACAACACAGTCCTTGGTCTCAGTCAGTATGGGTTCATGAGGGGAAAGTCCTGCTTGACAAACTTAATCTCTTTCTACAACAAGGTTACCCACCTAGTTGACCAAGGGAAGCCTGTCAATGTGATCTTTTTGGATTTCAGTAAAGCCTCTGATACTGTCTCTCACAGTATCCTCCCGGGCAAGGTGGCCAGCATACAGCTGGATAAACACACAATGCAGTGGGTGAGTAATTGGCTGCCGGGCCAGGCTCAAAGGGTTCTAGTAAATGAGGTTATGTTGGGCTGGCAACCAGTCACTAGTGGGGTTCTGCAGAGATCCATCTTAGGACCAGCACTCTTCAATGTCTTCTTAAATAATTTGGACACAGGACTTGATGGAACACTTAGTAAGTTTACCAATGATACAAAACTAGGAGGAGCTGTTGACATTCTGGAGGGCAGAGAGGTCCTGCAGAGGGATCTGGATAAACTGGAGAACTGGGCAATCACCAGCTGCATGAAGTTCAACAAGGACAAGTGCCAGATTTTGCACTTGAGACAGCAACCCTAGCTTTACATACAGACTGGGGAACGAGATGCTAGATAGCAGCTCTGCAGGGAGGGATCTGGGGGTTCTGGTCAATGGCAAGTTGAACATGAGCCACCAGTGTGCCCTGTCTGCCAAGAGGGCCAACTGTGTTCTGGGGTGCATCAAGCACAGCATTGCCAGCTGGGCAAGGGAGGTGATTGTCCTGCTCTGCTCTGCACTGGCACAGCCTCACCTGGAGCTCTGTGTGCAGTTCAGGGCGCCACAGTATAAACGGATATAAAGCTACTGGGGAGTGTCCAGAACAGGGCCAGGAATCTGGTGAAGGGTTTGTAGGGGAAGCTGTATGAGGAGAGGCTAAAGTCACTTGGTTTGTTCAGCCTGGAGAAAAAGAGACAGGGGAGACCTCATCATGGTCTACAGCTTCCTCACAACAAGAGGAGGAGGGGCAGGTGCTGATCTCTTCTCTCTGGTGACCAATGATAGAACCCAAGAGAATGGCAGGAAGATATGTCGGTGGAGGTTTAGGTTGGGCATTAGGAAAAGGGTCTTCACCCGGAGGGTAGTGGAGCACTGGAACAGGCTCCCCAGGGAGGTAGTAACAGTCCCAAGCCTGGCAGTATTCAAGAAGGGACTAGACAGTGCCCTCAGACATACAGTGTGAATTTAGTCTGAAATAAGGTTTCCCTGGATCCTTCTTTTCTCCATGCTGAGCAACCCCAGCTCTTTCAGCCTTTCCTCATAGCAGAGGTGTTCCAGCCCTCTGATCATCTTTGTGGGTCTCCTCTGGACCGTCCCAAACAAGTCCATGTCATTCCTGTGCTGAAAGCTCCAGAGCTGGATGCAGTACCCCACGGGGCATCTCACAAGTGCAGAGCAAAGGGCTAGAATCTCCTCCCTTGACCTGATGGCCACACTTCTTTTGATGCAGCCCAGGAGACAACTGTCTTTGTGGTCTGTGAATGCACATTGTCAGCTCTTGCGCAACCTTTTTTCCACCAGTATCCCCAAGTCCTTCTCTGCAGGGTTGTTCTCAAACCCTTCAGCTCCCAGCCTGTATTGATACTGGGACCTGCCCTGACCCAGGTGCAAGACCTTGCCCTTGGTCTTGTTGCACCTCATGGGGTTTACATGGATCCACTTCCTGAGTTGGTCCAGGTCCCTCTGTGTGGCATCCCATCCCTCAGGCATATCAACCACACCACTGAGTGGGACCATGTACCTGAAATTCTGTGGTACAAAATAGATAATCCTTTTTCTTCATGGAATCATTTTCATGCTGCTGTGCAAAAACTGCTGGTTTGTGGACGCAATTTTCAGATGTGCACAAATTTAACTGCAGAAATAGGTCTCAATTTTAAAAAATGCTTTAGCTGAAAAAGTTATCGTCACGTCTTGTCTTGGTGGTTTTCTTTGGTATATCTAGAAAGTTGTTAGTTCAGCCCACATCATTAAACTAAGTGCACATTTTAATTAATAAATAAATAAAGACACAAAAGTTAGTCTGAACTAAAGGTTTCCTTCTTGTTCAATAAGCAAAATATTTTTACTTTGACCTAAAATATTTATTTCAGGGCTTTTTTAGTATTTTTTATTAAAAACCAGACTGCCCAATTTGGGAAGTTAGCAAAATTAAACCTTGAAAGGTTTTATGTTATTATATTTCTAGTCAGTAAAATGACAGAACTACAACAATTTCACTACTCTATTGTTCAGAATTACAGCCCTTCTCCTTTTCTATCCACAGCCTTCATAAGTGTCACCTAAATAAGTACTTTTTCCCTTAACTGAGATTTTCCTTAGCTGAAGTACTTTTTATTATTTAGACTTCTCTTATTAACATGTTGATTAGAATTCCAGTGGCCAACTCAAACTTGAGGTACGTTTGCACAAATTTTCTTGTTCAAATTATCTCACACCTCTGCTAATTCATTTTTGCACCGACACTTCTATCACAAACAGTAGTAGATTAAAAGATCAAATATTTCTGATATTTCATTAAAAAGTTCTTACATGAAACTTCTTTATTTTACAAAATGAAAAAAACCCCACCAAACTTAATCCAACCATAGCATGATATTTATTTTAAATTTTCTAAAATTAATTAGTTTTGATTTTTTTTAGTTTATTCTCCACAGTTAAACAAAAGAATTATCATTTTAGCTCAACACACTATTCCAGAAGAATCAGTCAAGATAATCATTAAACAAATATGTATATTTTCTTAAACTACTGTCTTTACAATTGCAACAGCATTTACAAGCTATGACAACTGAATTGCAATAATTAGGCTAACATAATGTCAACTATGGGGAAAATTCAAAATTCATTTGTAGTATTATAATATGTTTCCATAGCTATGCTTCACAAAGATTAAGTCTTAGTCTTTGTGAAACAAGAATATTTTGCCACTGATCTGAATAATTACTGTAGATTTTTATTAGCATTGCTAGAAGATGCCAAACAAACTTTCCAGACGAACATACAAATATCAAGAGTAATGAAGCTTCTGTGAGACACCTATGTCAAATATGGTGTTGTCTAATATATTTAGAGCATTTATTAGCAATGCTTAAAATCCAGGCTTGAATTATTTAGATAAGGAATCTTGACTTCTTCCTTTGTATCAACTCCAGACTACTCCAGGAGCAGGATTCGTTGTATTCTGTTGGTAGTTCCAGTTTATATCAGCGTATATGTTTTCACTGGAGTGTCACTTAGGGCTTCTACATCTCAAGTTCACATTTTCTTCACTGAGCTGATAGTTTTTTGTTCGATTGTTTTTTTAGTATTATTTATTTTCTTGCTTTTATGTGAAGACTTTTCAAAGGACTATAGGTAATCTTGACTCATAAAAGGAAATCGAACCAAACCAAACAAACTTTCTTGATTTAATATAATTCTTCATATCCATTTCTAACTAGGAGCCACCAGTGATTTTTTTGTCAAAATCATCGCATATATACAAGGCAATATTGTGGTGGATGCACTCGACCCTCCCTGCCAGCCAAACCAGCAGCAGTTTGGTCCAGGCTCCAGAGGAGGTAAAGGCCTGAGCCACAGCCAGGCCAAGAACTCCTTCCAGGAGACCCACAGGGAAGCAGAACAGCCCACTGAACGCCGGTGGCTTGTGGGCATAGGGAGTCTCATGCGGACTTTTCCTGCTGTATGCAATTTGACTACAAGGCAACCACTTCATTCTGTAAATACAACAGCCTGGATGAGCCCACTTTGAGCTCTCCCTCCTAAATAAATGAGCTGTATGGCAATGGTTTTACTACTCAGAGGTCAGTGGATGAGCCCAATTCAAGTTCAATATTAATCATTTAGCTTAAGTAGATGCACACCAAATGTAATGGATTATTTAGAGATATAAGGTTGTATGATTTTTAATATACTCTTTGATTCATGTTACTTAGTAGACTAGATTTGCTAAAGTTTTAAGCTCGTATTTATCAAAAGCAACTGCAGACTACACTAAATGCCTGCAAGATAAAGTCTAGCTTGCATTTTGCTGGGAAAAATGGAACTGACCAGGAAAACAATGATCCAAGGCTAACGTAGAGACATCACAGACATCTGCAAAGTGGGGCCTATTTTTGCACTTCGCTGAGAAGAAAGGATTTATCCAGACAAAACGGCACCTTCAAGGATATGGACCAAAACCAGTGTCAACAACTGAACAAAACTGAGGCCCACGTGGAGTCAGGGAAAAAGGGCCCAATGGGGAGCAAAGGACCTGGTGGTGAGATTTTGCTGTTGGACTGGATCTTGGTGTGAATGGTCTGCAAAGATATAAAAGTTTGTAGTTTTCTATGCTCGGGGGGACCTCTGCGCAGGTACCCAGCTTTAGCCAGCCCTTCTGCTATTCTACTCCATTAAATGTTTTATTTTCTGAGAATTTTGTTTTCTGAAAGTCTGCTTTGCATGTGGATACAGGTTTCCCCTGAAAGTTTGCCTTCGGAGCTCTAAGTACAGGCTCCAGAGCGAATGGTTATCAGAGGAAGAAGAATCCTGAACATTTGCATCACAACAGATATAAGCCTTGCCTGAAAGTTTGCCTCCAGAGCTTCAAAAAGCAGCCCCTGGAGCGAACGGTTATCAGGGAGGGAAGACGCCTGAAAGTTTGCTTCGTGAACGGATACAGGCACCTGGAAAGAGGTAAGCAGCATTCGGCTTGGCATATTTCCCCGATGCAGTAAATAATAGAGCAAACCCGCCACCGAACTCTTTAAGGTCACACTTCCCTTTAAGAAATCTAAACATTGCTCTGCAGCAAGTAGAACCTTAAAATCACTGCCCCGCGACAAGTACACAGGTACTGTATATATATATCATATCTATATAAAGAAATGCTGGTTTCACTAAATAAGTGAACGAACTACATAGACATTGTTACAGTGCTACTTATAGTTAGGGTATTAAGAATTAAATGAAGGCAACTCATTCACATCCTCTAGAAAATGAAGTCCTTTTCCTGTACTACCCTGTTCTTGCTTGTTCCTGGAGTTGCTGTTAGTTGTTTTATATGCATAAAACGCTGGTACGTGATTCACCACATATAGAGATTCTGCCAGTGTGATGATTTGCACTCTGTGACACCTCTCTCACCAGTAACATGTATAAGCCTCTCTGACTGATGGACACCCTAACCATAAGTCAAAAGAAGCAGAATCTGAAGCTCACTATTCCACGAAGAAGCTTCTCTTTCTTCTAAGAATGAAACTCTCTACTCTGCATGGCCTATTTGTTTTTCAGAAAGGAGGACAATGGCACCAATCCCTTATTTATTTTTTTTTCCATTATGATAGCAGCCAATGATCTGTAATCTTCCAACAAAAGTTGATTTTGCATACACTGTTAGCTATTCAGTCTGAACGAGGGGGATAGATTGAAAGCTTATTTACACTTCTGTTTCTGAAGGCAGAAAAAGGCTGATTTCAGATGCAGCTGACTTTGAGATGAATCTGTGACATTTCTAAATTATCTCATGCCTGGAAAACCCCAAAGGCTATTCAAAGACTTAGCAATTGATGGAATTTAAAAGATTTGGGACAGACCCTCAAGAAATACAGAGACATAGACATACTGAAGTGAGTCCAATGAAGGGCCATGAACACAAGGAATGAAGAATCTCTCCTATTAGGAAAAGCTGAGAGAGCTGGGACTGTCCATCCTGCAAAAGAGAAAGATCGGTGTGGAAGATCTTATGAATGTGTATAAAGATCTGAAGGGAGGGTGCAAAGAAGACAGAGCCAGGCTCTTTTCAGTAGTATCCAGTGACAGGACCAGAGGTAATGGGCACACACTGAAACACAAGAGGTTCCCTCTGAACATCAGGAAACACTTTTTCATTATGAGGCTGATGGAGAACCGGCACAGGCTCCCCAGAGTGATGGTAGGGTTTTCATCCTTGGAGATATTGAAAAGCCATCTGGATAACAAAGCCCATCCTGTGCAATCGGCTGTTTGTGGCTGTTCATTAGCAGGGGGGTTGGATCAGATGACCTCCAGAGGTCCTTTCCAAACTCAATCATTCTGTCATTCTGCTCAGTAAGTATTTCTATTTTTTACAGTGGACTATTGAAGTTTTTTTAATGAGAAAGTTTTTGCAACTGATTTCATATTTCTCTGATTGTGATTTCACTTAGACTGTATACTCATACCTCTTTCATAAAATAGCGATTTGACAAGATGTACTCTTAAGAAATCTCTTCTGGTGCTGACTGTTTTCTTCTTTTTTTGTGACTTACAAGCAGAACTTCTAATGGTTTTTTTGGATCATAATCCTTTTTGTATTAAAACAGAATTAGCTTTGCTGATTTTCTCCCACCATATAGAATTACTACTGGGAATGCTACACCAATAAGAAATCTGCTTATGTCAGAAGAAATCTGTGTACAAATGAAGCTGCTCTTATTTGCTTCTGATACATCTGATCAAATATTAATAATCACGATCATCAGTTGAAATGATCTCCCTTCCAGCCCTCAATTAGCATCTCTGTATTCTTTGTTATGCAACTTACCAGTTTATTTTCATTGTCCCCTACTATTCTCATCAACAATTTACAACGCTAATCATTTAAGGCTTTCATGCACCTATGATTATACTTAGACAATGTTTATCAGTTCTCTGAGACAGTAACTTAAATAACAATACAAAAAAAATGCAGATTTACTACTATTTAGATTTACTATTTAGATTAGTATATTAGGTTAGTATATTAGATATAATAGATTTACTATTTAGATTTACTGCTACTATTTGTATTTAAAATTAATATTTGGATTTCCTATTTCATACATTCAGAACTGAAAAAAAGTGAAATAAAATGAAACTAAAAATATTTCAGTAAAATCTGTTATTGTCTGTAATTAGTGTTTGACAAACTGGCACTGGAAAAGTATACAGTAAAAGTGCAACTATAAACACATGATATGGAGTTATGTGGTCTTCGATACTGAGTTTCTGATGTGTTGATTAGCTTAACTGCTTAACTAGTCTGCTGGAATAAAGTGTACTCGGCTCTTGACAAATGACATTCAGCATCATGCTATCTCAGTTCTTACACAGCTCACAAATATAAAATGAGGAAAGTGTTCCTAATGTAACTCCAGTCTGTGTGCTGAAAGGATTCCAGGAATTAATGTGGCCCATTACATACAAGACTAAAAGAAATTAGAGATCAGTCATGCCTGCTGTGCCAGCCTATCCACTGTGTAAGCAACTACAACATGGAAAGGAAAGCAGCTCCTTCAATATCCACAGCCAATAACAACAGAAACAAAAATATAAGCTACCCCCCCAGATATCTTATGTCAGTACAGCATCTTGTGGACCTAAAAGCTTACTATATGAGTAAAATCTATCTCATAATTAAATGCAGAGAGAGAGTTGAAACAGATGGTTATTCCTAGATGTTAATTTAAAAGTGCCTAGTACTGCAGCTCCTACTAGTTTCCACATTAAATTCACCCAATAATGTTATTCTTTCTAAGATACTCTACAGAAATAAATTCACCTATCTTAGGTAAAGAGGAGGACTAAATTTTCACATTGTGATAACTCTTGGACTTTTAGACATACGTTCTGGCAAAATACAACACTGTATACCAACAAGCAAGGTGATATGCAATATATAGGGCAATGGAGTACTGGAAATAAGCAAGTAGAAACTAATTTGTGTAAAAATAAATGAAATCTATATGCTTAGTAACATTAAAGAGTAATATAGGTAAATAAAGTAGACAAATATCAAGTGACTGAGCTCTGGAAAAAAGGCCAATGACTACATTGTGTAGAATCAAGTCAGCTGCTGAACTACCTGTACAATAGTTTGCATGTACCATAAACACTGAACCATGGTTGCACCTGAAATACATAATCTTCAACTGCTTCTATCTTGACTTAACCCAAGGCAGCAACTAAGCAAAACACAGCCACTCACTTATTCCACCCCCCGTGGGATGAGGGAGAGAACTGGAAAGGTAAAAGTGAAAAAACTCATGGGTTGAGATAAAGACAGTTTTACAGGTAAAGCAAAAGCTGCATGAACAAACGAAGCAAAACAAGGAATGCATTAACTACTTCCCATTGGCAGGCAGGTGTTCAGCCATCTCCAGGAAAGCAGGGCTTCATCATACATAATGGCAACATAGGAAGAAAAACACCATCCCTCCAAATGTCGCCCTGCTTCCTTCTTCTCTCCCCCAGTTTCTATTGCCAAGCATGATATCATATTGTATGGAATACCTCTGTGGTCAGATGGGGTCAGCTGTCTCAGCTGTTGTGTACCCTCCCAACTTCTTGCACATCCCCAGCCTCCTAGCTGTTGTGATGGTGTGAGAAGCAGAAAAGGCCTTGATTCTGTGTAAGCACTGCTTAGCAATAACTAAAACATCCTTGTATCGTCATCACTATTTTTAGCACAAATCCAAAACATAGTCCCATAGTAGTTGCTATGAAGAAAACTGTACCGATAAAAACTACCACAGTTTCTTTATTGGAAGATTTTATTTTCATTCTATACTTATTTAAGGTCAGGACTGAGAGATCACAGAATCATAGAATCACAATCATTTTGGTTGGAAGAGACTCTCAAAATCATTGAGTTCAACCATAACCTAACTCTGGAAACACACCATGTCCCTAAGAACCTCATCCATATCTCTTTTAAACACCTCCAGGGATGGTGACTCAACCACTTCCCTGGACAGCCTGTTCCACTGTTTCACAACTCTTTCTGTGAAGAATTTTTCCTAATATCCAATCTGAAGCTCCTCTGGTGCAACTTGAGGTAATTTTCTCCTGTCCTAACACTTGCTACTTGGGAGAAGAGACCAACACCCTCCATGCTACAGCCTCCTTGCAGGTAGTTGCAAAGAGTGATAAGGCTTTCCCTGTGCCTTCTTCAGGCTAAACAGCCCCAGTTGCCTCAGCCTCTTCTCATAAGACTTCTCTAGAATCTTCACTAGCTTTGTCACCCTTCTCTGAACAATCTCCAGCACCACAATGTCTTGCTTATGATGAGGTGCCCAAAAATGAACACAGCATTTGATATGGAAAAGGAAAATGCAACTCTGATCTGATTGTCTGGCACAGCTGCTTTTTCGATGGAATCACTTATAAATGCTTTTGTAAGGATCAGCTCATCTGTCTTTGTGTACTGTCAGAATGAAATGCCTTTCACCACTCCCCTCCCCAAAAGGTTGTTTGATGCACATAGAATACTGGCCAAAAAGGTAACGTGTAAATTCAAAATAATTTTTTAAAATTTCCCCAGTTAAAAATACCCTAATTATATCTAAAATATTAATAGATATGCTTCCATGTTTTTTCCCAGATCAGAAGCATCACTTGTGTCCCATCCCAACAGATGGGATGAGAGATGAGTTAACTCTGAATGTGACACACGCCCTGACTCAACAGATGAGATCAGGTGTGAATTAACTCTGGGTAATTCCACGCGGCAATGTGAAGTGAATGACAGACAATCACTCTGGGGGTCCAATTATGAATTTAATAAAAGCACATGGTGGAATACGAATCACAGTGACTAGTGACTTGGCAAAAGTATATTATAATAACACAAAACTTATCAATACGTTGACAGCAAAAGCCCTTCTAAAAATGATGGATCAGCAACAATTAGTAACTGCAATGCAAAACTTAACAAGACTTTAGCAGTAGAACTTACAATGATATTACTTTTATATGTTTAAGAAAAAGGAAGAGGGAAAGGGGAGGAAAACTGAGATATCAGAAAAAGAGAGAGAGAGAGAAAGATATCACCACTCCACAGGTACATTGGTTCCGCCATGACCTCTGGAGGGGTGGGACGTGATGAAGATTTACGTGCCACCAACTTATATCACGCATGAGGTTGTTTTATAACCCAGTCCGTTTAAATATGAGATAGGAGAGGACAGTTCGTCTCCTCTCTCTGATTGCTCTTCATGCTAATTAGGAAGACTCTTCTGGAGATGGGTCTGGGGTCTTCAAACTAGGGGAAAGTTCAGAGTACTGACCAGAAGTGAGTTGTTTTGCCCATCAGAAGTAGCTGTTGGTTCATGGTTTCTTCTGGTAGTCTGCTGTCCAACGGATGGTTCATCTCTATCATCCCAATTAGGCCATGAGACCTTTTACAGCAACACTGTTAATTGCCCTTATCTTACAAGGCATCTGCCTCCGTGGCCATAAAACCTTGGGAAAGATAAGAGGAGCTGTCATCTATCTTTTCCTCCCAAAGTAACTGTCACGGAGGCACCCCAAAATAAGTTTAGGTGGACAACAAGGTCCAAACCAAACTTTATTCTGGCTGGAAAAGTACCACCAATAAACCAACTAGAAACGGGGTTTATACAATTAGTTAACACTCCGACAACGTAAGATACAGGTTTGGATATTAGGTTAGGAGATTATTTGGGATGCAGCGAAATAAGGATAATAAGGATCCACAGCGTGCATATATGCACTCACAAGAAAACAAACCAGAGCCCTCTCTGCCATGTTTTGCCCATAAGAGATATAAACACCTGCCTGTTCCAGGCAAGGCAGTTACACTCATCTGTCCCAGATGAGGAATTTACACTCGCCTACCAGGCGAGGACTTATGAAAGCATATATTCAGTAATTTATCACTCACCCACATGTGGAGGTGAGGCACTTCCAATCCAGGGAAGTTACCTTAGACGGCTTCTCCGTCTAAGGTGAGTGACTCCGGCAGCATGGCAGACCCGCAGCTCTGAGAAGACCACAGAAAGGGGGTCTCCGGTGGGAACCCCATTTATAGTCTGTTCAGATCTGGCTGTGGGCATTCCAGAAGCTTCTCGGCTTCTCTGCACCCCTCCCCAGACTGTGGGCATTCGAGAAGCTTCTCAGCTTCTCTGGGCTGTGGGCATTATTGGCCCCTCCTTTGCTGACGACCCTGTCCACCGATTCTGGGTCTCCACAAAGACAGCCATTAACTGCCCCATTGAAGGCCCCAGTTCTGAGAGGGGGATGTGCAACTGCCACAGCAGTTCTCAGGGTGTGTGTGGGGGAAATGCAATTGCCAACACAGTAACAAAAACCAGACGTTTAAGGCATAACCTAGCCCTTTGTTCTGCTATGGATGGGGGGAGCACTTCAAGGTTGTCACACCTTGTAAGTCCTCAGGCTGGCAGAACTGTTCAACTTTGCTTTGTGATTCTCCCAGCTTTAAAGGCCACATACTTGATCTGGCAAGAAAAAAGAAGCATGTCTATATTGATATATAATAGTTTCCTACTGTGATAAGTTCTTTGGATGAAGACATCAATGGTGTTGGATACAGGAGAATCAATATAGGGAAAAAAAGAAAAAGTTGTTCCAGACACACTGAGAGAATGGTGACAGTTTATGTTTGATAAAAGGACTAACAGCTTGTGAGTAAACCCCTGCCCTAAGGAAAAATGAGCAATACTCTAAAAATAAGATCCTAGTGAGGACATAAAAGGTAGGATGTCTGTTTAAAAAGAAATACGGTTTTCAAGTTAGACTGCTTGCTAAATATTAAGTCTGTCTTAAAAAAATTGTATAGCTAAATATTTTTGCTGAATCTATTTCATTAAACAAATTAATCACAGGAAAAATAGACAAAAATCTCCTTCACACAGACAAAATCCCAGTTTCTTCTCTTCTGCCAAACCACTAGAGCAGAACACTTTGTTTTCTGGAAGTTACTTATGTTTTGCACACAAAGTATATTTCTCAGACTGTAGAATGTTATTAGCAGGTAATAGGAAGCTACTTTGCACAAATGTTTGTCAGAACAAACCACTTTTAAGTTATTAAAGACCTTTCCGTGTCTTTACAGTTTTTACTGTCTATTGCTAAAACCACTATTGAACACATTCTGACATTTGTCATGTATTACGGATATTGCTGTAGTAGTACACAGAATTCTTAAAGAAAAATGAGACTTAGTGCCATTGCCTTAGCACAGATGCCATTAAGAAATGTTTGTTTATCTAAGATATCAGTATCGAACTGGCAGATTTCACCCAGATCTTGTCATAAACATGTCCTTCTGGAAGCCAAAAGGAGTACTCTAGGGAGTCTCAAATGACCTTTCCTTAAGCAGCTAAAGGTTGCCCAAGTGACAAGAGATACTGAAGGGAAGAGAAGGAAAGTGACTTTCAAATTGCAAAGCAGACCAGCTGCAGTCTTGAAACACTGTGAATATTTCCTGATCCTTCAGACAGTGATCTATTTCCTAGCAATCCCTTCCAAATGCATTATGTATGAATTTATCTCTTACTTCGCAGCTGTTACTCTCATCTCTCTCATAAAGGAATACAAAAAAATCAAGAATCTATTGAAGAAATTACATTACCTTCTTCAAAGGTTCTTGCTCCTTATACTACTCATCTGTTTAAACGTTAGATTTTAAAAAAACCTCAACAAATCTCATACATACATTAAAGATCATAATTGTAAGAAGAGCAGGATTTAACTTAGTTAAGGAGCTGAGAGTATATGTTAGCTGCACAAACGAACCATTATTAGAAAATTACCAAGTATGTTTTTATTACCGACGGAACATCAACCAATATACAAGTGAGCACTTTCTTTTGTCACTATCATTTTTCACTTTTTATTACTCTGTCACTATTGGTTTTACACAGAAATCGTGCAAGCAGTGATAGAATAAACCATCTTACTACATCTAAAGAAATGCATAATTTTATATTGTCTAATGTAGCTTAATCAATACTTAGAATAAGGCCTCTATCT
Organism: Caloenas nicobarica; assembly: GCF_036013445.1. Lineage (NCBI taxonomy): Eukaryota > Metazoa > Chordata > Aves > Columbiformes > Columbidae > Caloenas > Caloenas nicobarica. The sequence continues at coordinate 40,518,120 of NC_088284.1, read as the reverse complement.
CAGAGTCATTTTGGTTGGCAAAAAGTCTGTAATTAAACAAGTAAAAAGATTATACCAGTAATATACAGTAAAGATATATCTATGGCATGACTTTCTAACTATATGATGAAATAAAAGAACACAGTACGAGTTACTCAGGTGAATTAGGCATTGAGATATGATTGTCCTTCCTTTTAGCTTTTCAACAACTGAGTAAATCACAGAATGGTATAAAATGGAGTAAAAAGTACCGTATTAGGGCAGATCAATGACACGTATATCAAAAAAATACAGCTGTTAGTCTTCTCTTTGAGGACAGCTTCACAGTTTCTAGCATAAAGCACAAGAACAGAAAAGTGGTGAGGAGATTCAAGCAATACTACAGTGTCTTATCCTCCAGGTCTCCAAATTACTGTTAAAAATCAGTCCCACTACATAGATTAGGAGCAGACCTGAATCCTGAGTTCAGGGTTAGCTGCTGTACTATTCAGCAGGTGCAACAGAGAAATTCACATAACTGTTACTTGGGAGATATCCAGTTAGTTGTAGCAGCTGTAAAGCACACAGGTGAGTTGGATTTTTAAATGAGTAAGTGCCTGTAGATATCGATTAGCTTACATGTGGTACTTTAATGTAGTAGTTTGAGAAACTCTTATGCTATAGACTTCTAAATAAAGGTAGGTTTGTTATTTTTGTTAGATAGGAATGTCATCTTCTTTGCGATTCCTTTAAGATTTTATAAGTATGTGGCATATATTTCTGATATAAATTTGTGGTTAACTGACTTCAGAGTCTACATCCCATTTTCTAAATGACTTTAATTGCTTACAAACCACCATTCAGTGGTATAATTTCAGAGATTTTTTTTAAACTGGATTCCATACTCTATTGGTTAATGTTTCATTCTTTCTACCCAAATTTCCCTACTTCAGCATGTGTCTTTTGGTTTTCCTTGTTGTTCATTTTTTTTCCTATCATTATCTGCTTCTATTCTTCTCATCTGCTCATACTCCACTTATCCCTGTTCTTGGAGCTGTTGGACATCAAAAAACTTGACATTAAAGCAATTACAGCAAAAGCAGTTTAAATTTTTCCAGTGGCTTTACCTTCTCTGGGTCCCAGATAGCCAAGTGGAAGCATAAATTTCCATGATCTGACAGCTTCTTCTTTTTAATTCTAGTATGTTCTACAAAGATTTGTTCCTTTCTCTCCTTAGATCGTTCTCTCCTTCTACCATTCAGATCAAACAACAATTGCAAAGCCTTTTTGTACAAGGCCTGTTTTATAAAGTGAGCTATCATTGCTTCTGATTTATATAAGTTCCACATCTGAAAGAAAGAGACCAGAATCACACAATAGAGAAAAAATAATGTCAATATGTCTAGAACAGATTGTTCCCTTCTTGTTAGAACTAGCAAACACTGAGTGGAAAGAATTCTCCATGCATTTGAGGTAAAGCAGTTTTATGAAGGATTCAGCCACTGTTTATACGAGGTCATGCTTCACCAAAGTATCAACATTATTGGTCTTATTGGTATATATTCACCAATTTTTCATATGAGTCATCCATATTATCTTTGAGTTATTAAGATCAGCTGATCTAACCTAAGTTTTAGGTTTTGGTTTCTTTAATTTTTTTCCCCTGAAATAATTAATAAAGAAAAAAAGCAAAAAAACCCCAAACAAACAAACAAAAAACCCCAAAAAACAAAACAACCCCCCCCCCCCCCAATAAACAAACCCTCTTCTGCAGAGGATTTCAATCTAAGACACTATTTACATATTATAAAAGACTTCTTGAGATATAGTTTTGACTTTTGAACAAGAAACAAATTAGCCTTTCATAGTCTCCACAGTTACCTTATCTCTGAACATGAACGAGAATATTTCATTCAAGGTAATTACAGTCTTTCTATAAATAGATATTCATAATGATATAAAAATAAGTGAAAAAATAGAAAGAAAAAAAATGAATGCGTTTGTTCCATCTATGAAACTTTATGTTCCAGTTTGTATCTGTAAAGAATTTCTAGACTATGCTTTTGTAGTATGACTCTGATTCTAGAAATGCCTGTGCATATAAGTGGTTTTATTCATATAAGAATCCATATTGGTTTCAAATTACCCACAGAATAAATATTTGCAGAATTAAGAGCTCAAGTAGAAAGTTATCTTTCTTATCTACTCTAAGTAATATTAATGTAGAAATACTACTAATATTTTATTGCAAATAATCTAAAGCAAACTTTAACATTTTGTTCTTGAGTAAGGTGCTACAGTAACAAGAATTATAATTTAATAATATTATTTATATCAACACTAATTATCTTTCAAATAAATATTCACTCATATGAAGATACCGCTACACTTGTTATATTAGTTTAGTTAATTATCATAGTATGAGAATATAAATTAATTTCATAGTGGGTTTGTTTGGGTTTTGTTTGTTTGTTTGTTTTTTGATGAGATCTGTTGAAGCAGAAATGTAGCAGTCACTTTATGAAGATGAGATCTCAAATCTAGAAGAACATACAGTGGCCCGTATGTTTTGCATACATGACATTCAGCTGACAATAGAGGGACAATCAGAGAGCCACAGCCACTTTTACTTAGTAAGCAATTTAGGGCTGTAGATTCTGAATTTTATAATAATGGACAAGGAGTAGCATGGGGCAGGGAGGTGCAGTTTGATGGTACTTCCTCTGAGGTGTTCCATGTTGAATTCCAATGTATTCCTTCTTTCCAGCTTGAGATACTGTTGCTTCTATTCTGGACAGGCTGAATTTTGCCAGACTAGGGCAAAGTAAGAGATTAAAGTACATAGGTGACTAAAACAACAATATGTCAAGATTGAACACAGTCCTGTTAAGCAGCAGACAGAAAACACTTTTCCATTAAGGTAATCAACCTAGATTCACATTTTTAGCCTAGATGTTAATAGTTTACAAGGCTAAGTTTTTTCTCTAATAGATAGAGCAATATGGACCATCATAGCTGTTTCTTAGGCATATTTAACATAATTTTATTCAATAAGTCTGAATTTTTCTGACTGTGGTTCTTATGTTACTACACAGTATTTTTAAAATCATTACTATGGTGGCCTATTCAACATCTGCAAAGCAAGAGGTGAGCACTGAATTCATCAAATATATAAGTATCATACAATAAGTGTAATTTTATTCTGAACAGGTGCATTTTATCTTTCATATAGCATTATTTATAATTATTGATTATACCTAGATTGTTACCATTCTGATATAGAACTTGTAATTGTCAGTGGCTTTAGAAAGTGTGTGATGTCCTGATGTTTTGTATTCCTAGTAAATCTGCAGTCTCGCTTTCAGCAGAGTTAGTACAGCTGTTCCTAGACTCCTGGTCTTCAAAACTCTCCCACCTATATGTTTGTTTGTTTGTTTGTTTGTTTTTCCTAGAAGAGAGTTCTTCAAAAATTTCAGAAGCTTTCTTTTCATTCACAGACCCAAAACAATAACCTTTATTCTTATGTACACTTCCCTCCCCCTAAACAAACAAACAAACAAAGACCTGTGACATTGTGAGATCCTGTGTCCTTTTCTTTCATTAAATGCATTATTTCTTACATGGCAATTAAGTTCTGCTTTTCATAAATCAAATTTTCCTCTTTGCTTTCTAGTCTATTGTTCTATATCTTCTAGTAAGCATGTAATTATTGTACCTATATACTGCCATTCCTTGCTACTCTTTTGGTACATTCAGCACTTCTATCTTATTTACATTAGATTGTAAGCAACTTAGTATTGAGGTCCTTTTCCTCTAAGAAAAGCTACCTAGAGGGTTTATTGATCCTAACTGGAAGTTTTAACCATTAAAGTCAGAAAATATTAATTTAAAACAGACTTTTTTTTTTGTTCCTTCATGCTGTGATATTGTGTATTGTTTGCAGCTGATTTCTATTCTCTCCAGGATGTCCTCTGCTGTCATGCTCTGGCTAGTAACTTGTCTAATTTTAATGACAATCTCCTTGATCTTACTTAATTATCTCACAGCAATAAACAAATACTTTTCAGGACAATCCTCAGATGAATGTAGCAATATAAGCATTCATTTAATTAATTATATACTCATTCAGTTAATTAATGATCAGAAGCCAGATCTCAAGCCTGGTAATGAAAAGCTGAAGTTTTGCATTCTTTCAATGATCATATAGTAAAATTTTGATGTAGAATAAGCTTGCAAGCTTTAGAAGGGAAGGTGGGAAAATGAGACAAGAAATAAAGATCTATCATCACATGAAAATAGAAGAGATGGACAGTACATGATCCAGGAAATCTTTAATCAGAGAGATTCCAAACCCATTTAAGTTGTGACAAATGCTATTCCAGGGGCTGAAGTGTCCTTTAAAGGGTGCAGAAATTTCTTCTCATCCTAATTCAGCTCTTTTTACAAACTAAACTTCTGGATTGAATCTCTTAAAAGCTTAGTATATGTTGCACTGGAAAGTTTGTGAAATCTCATAACAGTAGCAACATCATATATTTACACATTATCCTGTCATATTATTATTACTGCAGTAGCTCCCGTTTTTTGTAGTAACATAGCGAAGGTAGTTTATTAAATCTGCCTCCATTAAAGTGGGTGGCAAATTTCACAAAACAGCACTAAATATTTTTGAGTTGAAAAGCATCCCATGCCAATAAGTAACTGAGTGATAAGACTAAGAATGCCCCTCTCAATTTGTCAGTGGTCAGAATGACTAATTTATGAAAAATCAATTATACTTTAACTTTTTTTTACCAGTTTTTCTTTTGGTTTGCCAGTTCATAAGTGCTAAATACGCGAGTCTATTTTAATATTTTTTTTTCTTGATGGTGTAAATATGTTTAGCTTTATAGGAAAAAACATTCATTCATGTTGTCCTGAGTTCAAAAAAAAAGAAAAGAAGTCTAAAAATCTAAATTGCTATGTTGTCACCATCATCAAGAAAATGACAAGTACTTTTTTTACAACTTTAGCAAAAGGTACAGTCTGGTTTTTTTCTGCTCTTTTGTGTGGTTTACATATGGCTTTTCTGCCTTCTTCATGGATATTTTGAGAGAACAAAATTAGTTCTGCATGCTAATAATCCTGCATTTGCCATTTCTAATGCCATGAGAAAATGCAAGCAAGATCACCTAACTTTAATCTCAAATGCCCTAATTTAGATTGACAGTGTAACAGTAGTGATTTGGTATGAGAGCATGCCTGCATACAGATGAATTTCTATATTCATCCACTTCTTTCTTTCAAAGTAGAAGAATAATTACATTAGGTTTATATTTGCAAAAGTAATTTTCAGTATGATACCCCAAAAAGAAGATGAAAAATGAAGAGCTGTGTAGGTGGTGAGTGTTGTTCTTTTTTTTGAAGTTTAGATTAGCATTGTAAAAATCTCGATGAACGTTTTCACAGACATAAGTGTTTCAGTGTAAATTAAATAGCAGCTGGCATCGAGGTAAAACTCTGTAAATAACACTTTTCTTGTGTGATGTTACAGTGTAATCAATAGATGGGACTGAGAGGAGGAAAAGCAAATAATGAAGAGAACTGAAGCACAAACACTAAACTAAATCATAACTGTGATGGGAGAATTTCACAAGCCTTTGTGAAGTTTATGAAAACTTTATGAACATTTTTTGAAGCCTCCAGGACATATCATGAAAGAATTCAGAATCAATATTATGTAAGATATACTGATATTTCTAAAGATTTAGTAAACCAGTTTTGTTGTATATTAGCAATGTGGATAAGTCTGTTTAATCATTACAGGTTTGCTTAAACAGGAGAAAAACCTAAGAAAAAACTTCCTACTTTTTCATTCCATGGTCCATAGCCAAATATTCTAGATTTGATTTTGATTAGTCTTATTTTGAGGTAAGCTCTTTTTCCCAAAAAGAAAAGAGCATTTCATTTGAAGTGAAAATAACAAATATAGTGCCTTTCTTGGTGCAATAGCATAGCACAGCAAAAACTTAATATCTCTATTTCTGTGCTAAATGCACTATGTATGTATTAACTGTGCATTTTCACTGTCCATTATACAGCAGAAAATTGGTAACTACAGTACTTTTTTGTAGTTATCTTCTTCTACGTAACTGTTCAACGCTAAGTGTAGTTAGGACCGTGGAAGTTCTCTCTCAGTTATACTTCTTACTCTGTCCTGGTTTTCAGTTTCTTTGTTTGTTTATTTTTTGTGGTTTTTTAATTTTATTTTTATCTGTCTATCTATCTATCAATCTATTTATCTATCTATTTATCTATTTACTTACTTATTGTCCTGGGTCATTGGGGGGAGCAATGAGAGGAGGTGGTCTGAGTCAGGTGACCACGGATTGACCAGTTGGAATATTCCATCCCATTCACGACTTCCTGGATATATAAGGTGGACCTGAAGGACTCTCTCCCTCTTCTGCTGGGTCTTCGGCTGCTTTGCTTCGTCTCTGCTTTCTTTTCTGCCATCCCTGCAAGCTGAGGCATCGTGACAGACTGAATCTAGTTCCGGTTGGCTGCAGGATCCTGCCAGACTAACTGCTGGGAATTGCAAGACTTGTTCTATAATATTTGTTCTGCTTTATTTTTCTCTATGTTTTTTTAGTAGCATTAGTAAAACGTTTTCAAATTTTCCATCTCTCTGCCCTTCTTTTCCTTTCCTCTCAAAATCGCCTGTCCTTAGTGAAAAAGGGGGAGGAGTGGAGTGGGCGGAAAATGGGAAGGGGGAAGAGGGTTAAGGAAAATACATCTGCCACGGTTTTTGATTGTCTCCCTGCAATCAAACCACGACAGATAATTGGTGGAGAATGAGGGCAAAACTGGGACTCAAGAAATAGTTAATATTTTGGCACTAAAAAGGGGTGGGGCCGCCCACGCCTGGCGCGTTTCTCTTTGGCAGCCAAAGTGTTTGCGCTCAGTGTTGCGCGGCGCGGCCACCAGGTGGCGCTGTCTGCCGTTTCTTTGTGCGCGACTCGACACAGCCATGTGTTGGGGCTCGGCTCAGCGTGAAATTTGGAGATCTTTTGGCTCTTAAAATTGGTCAGATGTACCTTTCAATTTTCTTGGCACGGTGCCAACTCAAAGAGTTATAAGATTGTGGGTCTGCGTGTTTAGGATATTATTTAGTGGTGTTAAGGCATAAGTGAATTACATTGGTTTGAAAAGGCTGTGGTATAATTTGTATCAGCTATTTTCTACTTTGTGGAATGCAATACCCTATTTATGTTGGATGTTTCTTGGGAATAGAATCTTCTATTATACAACAACAAAGAACTGGACAATGCTTATGACTGTACTGTGTGGTTTGGCATTGGCTTACTTTATTATATTGCAACCAATAGTGAGTTTCTATTCATTTCTGCCTCACTTTGAGAAACCTCCGAGAGAAAATCCAGCTATGTGTTTCCTAAATGGGCTAGTGAATCTTTAGAAAGATTGACTAACCATACTTGCTCCTTCTCGTTAGAGCAGATTACCAACGATTTTGAGTGCTTTGAATATCCGTGGAGCTTCGATAGAAATATAACAGTGTTCTCTGCTGTGACGAATGTGCAAGTATTAATACTAGCATTAAGAGAAATTAGATTAAATCAGAATTTTGTGTCTCTTTTGAGCAATGAGAGTTGCACGGTGTCTGTTGAAGCTGGAAGGGCAGCTGAAGCTGCAGCTGCAGCCATCGCCCCCCCAGTCACAGACACCATGGCTACACAGGCTCAAGCTTCTTCCTCAACTGCGGATGATGTTGCTTGTCCAAAGGCTAACAGGGCCCCTCCTTCCTCAAGCACGGGGCATGGTTGCTCTTGCAACAATAACAACCCCTGTGATGATGGTGAGCCCATATCAGCATCAGTTGCCGGTTGTAAGAAAGTCACTAGAAAGGCTACTCGTGCTGCAGATGATGGCAACAGGCCAAACTCAGCTCAAGGGGCATCATCAAGGGAGGAAGTGACCACTACTCAGTCCTTTTCTCCAGGTGAGCTGAGAAATCTGCGAAAAGACTATAGTTGTCATGATGGCGAGAATATTGTAACCTGGATGCTCCAATGCTGGGATAATGGGGCTGAAATGATAGAATTGGAGGGCAGAGAAGCAAAACAGCTGGGATCTCTATCAAAGGATTCCACCCTTGATAGGGCAATTGCAAGTGAGCACAACTCCGCTACCCTTTGGACCCGACTCCTGACAGCTATGAAAACAAGATTTCGTCACAAGGACAATTGTCAATGCACATCAGGGAAATGGAATAGTACGGAGAGAGGTATCCAGTTACTGAGAGAATTAGCTGTGTGAGAGATCATCTATTTTGGGCCAAACAGCCAAGAGGGGATAGATCCAGATAGAATCGAGTGTACACGATCTATGTGGCGCAGATTAGTACAAAGTGCACCACCTGCATATGCTAAGTCATTGGCAGGAATGGTCTTGTCAACTGGTGGTAGAGAAAGGGTTTCTGACATGATTGAGCAGCTCCAGGAATTTGAGGAAAGCCTTGCTGGTTCTTTACGGGCTTGCGTCTCTGCTGTGGAGAAACTATGTGAAAAATCTGATGACCAGTTTGAAAAGCTGTTGCAAGAAATCAAAGCACTCAGAGAAGACACACACAATTCACGACTTGTATGAAATAATGTTGCAGTTATTGGAAGAGGGTGTTTCCAATCTCTGGAGAGAGAACAGAGGCAGACCACCACCAGAGTTCACTGTGGTCCTTCCTATGTGAGCAGGGAGAAGATATGAATAAGTGGCATAAAAGATCTACTTCAGAACTTCAACAATGAGTATGTGAGTTAAAAGGGAAAATTCCCAGGAAAAGGGCTGCCCCAGTTTACAGAAGGTACAGAAGAGATTCTGATGCTCTTGAAGGAACCTCTAATTCACACTCAGAGACTGTGCAAGACAGAGACTAGAGGTGCCCTGCCTCCAGTCAGGCAGAGGAAAGGGATAACAGAGTTTATTGGACTCTACAGATATGCTTGCCTGGTACTGCACACCCCCAGGAGTACAAGGCTTTGGCGGACACTGGTGCTCAGTACACGATAATTCCTTCAGATTATAAAGGAACACAATCCATCAATATTTTTTGAGTGACTGGGGGATCCCAGGAACTGACTGTTGTAGAGGCTGAAACGAGCCTAACTGGAAAAAAAAACTGGCAAAAGCATCCCATTGTGATTGGCCCAGATGCTCCGTGCATCCTTGGCATAGACTACCTGAGGAGAGGGTATTTTAAGGACCCAAAAGGGTATAGGTGGGCATTTGGTATAGCATCTGTGGACACTGAGAAAATTGAACAGCTGTCTGATTTGCCTGGTCTTTCAGACGACTCTTCTGTTGTAGGACTGCTGATGGTTGATGATCAGCAGGTGCCAGTTGCTACCACGACGGTGCATCATAAACAGTATCGCACCAACCGGGACTCTTCGATTCCTATTCAGAAAGCCAGGGTGTGATCAGTAAGACTTGCTCACCTTTTAATAGCCCAATTTGGCCAGTGTGTAAGTCTAGTGATGAGTGGAGACTAACTGTAGACTATCGTGGCCTGAATGAGGTTACACCACCATTGAGTGCTGCTGTGCCTGATATGCTAGAACTGCAATTTGAATTGGAGTCAAAGGCAGCTAAGTGATATGCCACCATTGACATTGCTAATGCTTTTTCTCTATCCCTTTAGCAGTAGAATGCAGGTCGCAGTTTGCTTTCAACTGGAGGGGCATCCAGTACGTCTGGAATCACTTGCCCCAGGGGTGGAAACACAGTCCTACCATCTGCCATGGACTGATCCAAACCACGCTGGAAGAAGGTAAAGCTCCAGAACACTTGCAGTATATTGATGACGTCATCGTATGGGGCAACACAGAGAAAGACGGCTTTGAGAAAGGTGAGAGAATAATTCATATTCTTTTGGATGCTGGTTTTGCCATAAAACGTAGTAAGGTCAAGGGACCTGCACAAGAGATCCAGTTTGTAGGAGTAAAACGGCAAGGTGGTCGGCGTCAGATCTCAATGGAGGTGATCAACAAAATTTCAGCTATGTCTCCACCTGCTAATAAGAAGGAGACACAGACTTTCTTGGGTGTTGTAGGTTTTTGGAGAATGCATATTCCTGACTACAGCCAGATTGTGAGCCCTCTCTATTGAGTGACTTGTAAAAAGAACCAATTTGAGTGGGGACCAGAACAACAACAAGCCTTTGAACAAATTAAGCATGAGATAACTCATGCGGTGGCCCTTGGACCAGTTCAGACTGGACTAGATGTTAAAAATGTGCTCTACACTGCGGCCGGAGACAATGGTCCTACCTGGAGCCTCTGGCAGAAGGCACCAGGAGAAACCCGAGGTCAACCCTTAGGTTTTTGGAGTCGAGGATACAAAGGATCGGAGGCCAATTATACTACAACTGAAAAGGAAATACTTACAGCTTATGAGGGAGACCGAGCCACTTCAGAAGTGATTGATACTGAAGCACAGCTACTTCTGGCACCTCGACTGCCAGTGCTGAGCTGGATGTTTAAAGGGAAAGTTCCCTCTACACATCATGCAACTGATGCTACGTGGAGTAAATGGATTGCATTGATCAAGCAACAAGCTTGAATTGGGAATCCCAGTCTCCCAGGGATCTTAGAAGTGATTATGGATTGGCCAGAAAGTAAAGACTTTGGGATGTCCCCAGAGGAGGAGGAAGTAACACGTGCTGAAGAAGCACCACTGTGTAATACCCTTTCAGAGACTGAAAAGCAGTATGCCCTGTTCACAGATGGATCCTGCCGTCTTGTAGGTAAACATCGAAGGTGGAAAGCTGCTGTGTGGAGTCCCATACAACAAGTCACAGAAGCCACTGAAGGACAGGTTGAATGTAGTCAATTTGCGGAAGTGAAAGCCATCCAGCTGGCCTTGGGCATTGCTGAACGAGAAAACTGGCCAATACTTTATCTTTAAACTGACTCCTGGATGGTGGCAAATGCCTTGTGGGGGTGGCTACAGCAATGGAAGAAAAACAACTGGCAACACAGAGGTAAACCCATTTGGGCTGCCACACTGTGGCAAGACATCGCTGCTCGGCTAGAGAGCCTGCCTGTGAAAGTTCGTCATGTAGATGCTTATCTGCCTAAAAGTCGAGCAACTGAGGAACATCAAAACAACCAACAAGCGGATCAAGCTGCTAAGATTCAAGTAGCTGGAGTGGATTTGGACTGGCAACATAAAGGTGAACTCTTCTTAGCAAAGTGGGCCCACGATGCTTCAGGGCATCAAGGTAGGGATGCAACCTATAAATGGGCTCGTGATTGAGGGGTGGACTTAACTATGAACACTATTTCACAGGTTATTCATGAATGTGACACTTGAGCCAAAATCAAACAAGCTAAAAGGTTAAAGCCTGTATGGTATGGGGGGGCGATGATTAAAGTACAAGTATGGAGAGGCTTGGCAGATTGATTATATTAGACTTCCACAAACTTGTCAGGGTAAGCGGTATGTACTTAAAATGGTAGAAGCAACCACTTGATGGTTGGAAACATATGCTGTACCCCATGCTACAGCCCGAAATACGATCTTGGGCCTTGAAAAGCATGTCCTTTGGTGACATGGTACACCAGAAAGAATTGAATCCGACAATGGTACTCATTTCAAAAACAGTCTTCTAGACAACTGGGCCAAAGAACATGGTATTGAGTGGGTATATCACATTCCATATCATGCACCAGCTTCTGGGAAAATTGAAAGGTACAATGGTTTGTTAAAAACTACACTAAAAGCACTGGGTGGTGGAACCTTTAAAAACTGGGGTTCACATTTAGCAAAAGCCACTTGGTTGGTCAACACTAGAGGATCAACTAAACGAACTGGGCCTGCACAATCAGAACTTCTACGTACCGTAGAAGGAGATAAAGTCCCTGTAGTACACATGAAAAATATATTAGGAAAGGCAGTTTGGGTCGCTCCTACCTCAGGCAAAGGCAAGCCCATTCGTGGGATTGTTTTTGCCCAAGGTCCTGGTAGCACCTGGTGGGTGATGCTTAAAGAGGGAGAAGTTCGGTGTGTACCTCAAGGGGATTTGATTTTAGGTGAAAATAGTCAAGACTGAACTGCATGATGTTAATTTCCATACTAACAGTGTCTAATAAGTGTCTTTCAGATCAAGACAGTGGTGATGGAACCAGAGCTAGTTTCTTCAAGTGGCGTCTGGCAACTTCTTCGAAGTTGATGTCTTTAACCCACAAGCAGTGGTCAGGAGATGTACTAGATGTGTGATAAGTGAACTTAAATGAGCTTTTCCAAAGGATGGTCCACGGACTAAGAGAATGATGAGCTACACCTGCATATATATATATGTATATAGTTGTTGTAATTAACTAGATCATATTGATAGATTGTATTAATTAGACTGTGTTGATGAGATTTAAATATGCCGTGAATGGTATGTTTAAGGGGTGGAATGTCCTGGGTCATTGGAAGGAGCAACAAGAGGAGGTGGTCTGAGTCAGGTGACCACGAATTGACCAATCGGAGTATTCCATCCCATTCACGACTTCCTGGATATAAAAGGTGGACCTGAAGAACTCTCTCTATCTTTTCTGCTGGGTCTTCTGCTGCTTTGCTTTGCCTCTTCTTTCTTTTCTGCTGTCCCTGCAAGCTGAGGCCTCGTGGCTGTCCCTGCAGGCTGAGGCATCATGACAGACTGAATCCAGTTCTGGTTGGTTGCAGGATCCTACCAGACTAACTGCTGGGAATTGCAAGACTGGTTCTATAATATTTGTTCTGCTTTATTTTTCTCTATGTTTATTTAGTAGCATTAGTAAAACATTTTCAAATTTTCCGGCTTTCTTCTCTCTGTCCTTCTTTTCCTTTCCCCTCAAAATCACCTGTCCTTAGTGAAAAAGGGTGGGGGGGTGGCGTGGAAAACAGGAGGGAGGAAGAGGGTTAAGGAAAATACATCTGCCACGGTTTTTGATTGTCTCCCTGCGGTCAAACCACGACACTTATTTACTTATTTATTTTCTCCACTAGGATTGTTTCAGGCAACCTGGATTCTTCAGAGATACCTATTCCTTTGAGTATTTTCACTTTCATAATTAAATCTAAGAAAGTGCAGCCATGAACTCTCTGAAATTGTAGGCCATGACATAAATGCGTCAGAGAGGAAGATTGACCCACACAAACCTCACTTGTTCAAGACAATTCTAGTTGGAAATATTTTTTTTTTTATTGAAGGTTGAAATAAAGCAAGAGCATTCATTTTCAGTTTTCCACAGTAAAAGCAGTTTGTGTCTTTGAAAAGTTTCGATTTATTCATTTATACAAGCTCTTCCCATGTGGATTTGTTTACATTACAATTGTAGATTTAAGGATGCAGTTTGCACAGAAGTCTTTGAACTTCTTGGCAAGAGAGCTGTAAAGGATGCAATAGGAGAGGTTATAGCATAAATGATGTAGTTTGATTTACAGCATTCTGTAGAAGTCAGAAAAAATTCTGCAAATGAAGTGCCTTCAGGACCATGCCCTGGATAGATTCCTTCACAGTTTGTGCAAGGTAACTCTGAACTCCAGTGGAGTTATCTATAGATGAAACATGACATAATGATAAACCTTATGAGGTAACATTTTGGTTTATCAGTATGTTTACACTTACAGAGTAGCACAAGCCTAGACATCCTCAGGAGCTCACAGAAAATGAACGGTAATTGCTGTACCCAATGATCCATTCAGCTCCTCTTGCTGACTGGTTAAGAAGCTGTTCGTTCTCTTTTGCTCACTTCAGTGGCAGAGAATCAGGTCTTTCTTCTTACCATAGGTGCAGTCATGACAAAGGGATTAAAGGAGATAACTTTCTACTTCTTTGTATTTTGCATGACTGAGAGGAGAGAAGTAGCTCTAGCACTAAAACAAAATCTAAGTTTAAATAAACTTATCAGAAGACAATCATATGTGGCTGCAAATTGTATATCAGGATTCTCTGTCAGTGAGGCAGATACCCTTATTGTGGTAAAAAATACAGGTAATGCAAATGTAAAGTACAAAACAGAAAACTGGAAAGCCACTTCAGTGTCCAAGGTAGTTTCAGAAATGAGAACTCATTTAGTCCTGCAGGATGCTACCATTAGGATTTTTTTCTGCACCATGCTTAGTTCCAAAACTCACGATACTTACCTCAAATTCTGAAACCTCTATACCCGGTGCTTTCTGCAAACAAAATTTTTCTATAGATTTTCTATAGAAAAATCTATGTTTCTGTTGTATGCAATAAATGTTTTCTACTACTTTTATTACACAAAATATCTGAAAACTGGCAGAATTAACATGGCATAGATCATAATTTGTGGATTAATGATACTTAGGAACAATAAGAAAGAGAAAGTTTTCTTCCAACTTTAGAATTATTTGGCTTTGGGGGAGTTGTGGGTTTTTGTTTGTTTACTTTGCTTTGGATTTAAATATATTGTAAAAGTACATCGTATATATTTATACATTTGAGAAAATGATTTAGAGATTTTTTTTCCTTTTCAGCAGTACCAGAATAAAAAAAAAACACAAAGCAGATCAGAAGATGTTTTTCATTTTTGAATAATCTATAAGCTATTCAGTGTGCCTGTGTTTGATTATGAAAATATTATGGTGTGCTATCCTTTAGTGCTGTTCTTAAAGATATCATCTGATACTACTTTCTACTCCTAAGTCTTTTCATAGAATCATAGAATAGTTTGGATTAGAAGGGACCTTCACAGGTCGTCTAGTCCAACCCCCCTGCAATGAGCACAGACATCTTCAATTCGATCAGGTTGCTCAGAGCCCTGTCCAGCCTGGCCTTGACTGTCCCCAGGGATGGGGCATCCACCACCTCTCTGGGAAACCTGTTCCACCTACCGCTTCTCTGGACAATGTATTCCAGTATTTTACCATCCTCGTTGTCAAAAATTTCTTCCTTATATATAGTCTGAAACTTTCCTCCTTTAGTTTAAAAGCATTGACCCTTTTCCTAATCCAACAGGCCCTGTTAAGAAGTCTGTCCCCATCTTTCTTAGAGGCCCCTTTTAAGAACTGAAAGGTCGCAGTAAGGTCTCCCCAGAGCCTGCACTTCTCCGGACTGATCAACCCCAACTCTCTCAGCCTCTTCTCAGAGGAGATGTGTTCCACCCCTCTGATCATTTTGTGGTCCTCCTCTGGACCCCCTCCAACAGATCCGTGTCTTTCCTTTACTGAGGGCTCCAGAGTTCGATGCAGGACTTGAGGTGGTGTCTCACCAGAGCAGAGCAGAGGGACAAGATAACCTCCCTCGATCTGCTGCCCATGCTCTTTTTGATGCAGCCCAGGAGACAATTTACCTTCCATGCTGCAAGCACACATTGCTAGTTCATGTCCAATCTTTTATTGACCAGTAGCCCCAGGTCCTTCTCCAAAGGGTTGTTCTCAATCCCTTCATCCTCCAGCCTGGATTGATACTGGGGGTTGCCTCAACCCGGGTGCAGGACCTTGCATTGGCCTTGTTAGACCTCATGAGGTTTACATGGGTCTTCCTGAGCTTGTCTCGGTCCCTCTGGATGGCATCCTGTCCCTCAGGCATGTTGACTGCACCACTGAGTGGGACTATGCACCTGAAATTTTGTGATACAATATAGATGATTTTTTTTTGTGGTAATCATGTCCTCACTAGCATCCCACGCTTCTGTCCTTGGTGTCTCATCTCACGACATGTCATGAGCCTGATATCATGTCCCTCCCCCATCAGGTCTAGTTTAAATGTCTGTCAATGAGCCCTGCCAGCTCATGAGCCAGTCCCTCTTCCCACTTTGAGAAAGCTGAACTCCATCCAATGGCAGCAAACCCAGTGCCATGTAGGCCACCCCATTATCAAAAAACTGCAAACTGTGGTGGCGGCACCAGCCACGGAGCCATGTATAGACTATGTCTGTCTGTTTCTTTAAATGTCACTGCCTGCGGCTGGCAGGAGGGAGGAGAAAATAGCCTGTGCTCCTGGTTCCCTCACCAACCATCCCAACACGCTGAAGTCTCTTTTGATTGTCTTGGAATATAGGCTGCAGCTTCATCGCCAACCTCAAGGAAGACCAGTACTGACTAGTAGTCTGAGGGCTGTACTAGGCTAAGAAATTTCCTGGTAATATCCTTGACCCAGGCTTCAAAAAGGCAGCCAGTGTCCCTAAGAGTCAGGTCTGTCTGACATGTTGGACTCTCTGTACCCCCCAGGAGGGAGTCACCTATAACTATAATGTTTCTTTTCTTCCTTGTGGAGGTGGTCGTCGTACAGGGGGTAGGTCTTTCTGATCCTGTCAGCACCTGTGGTGTAGATGGACCTTTGTTTTTCTCAGCCATTGTCTGGCCTTCCACATCCAGAGCCCCATACCTGTTGTAGAGAGGCACCTGGGAGGGTGGAATGGGAAAGAGGGGGTTTGCCTGCCACCTCGAGTGTGGACTTGCTTCCATTCACCCCTTTTCCTTGACCTACTGTCTTCGGTCAGGTGGGGGAAGGATTCAGGACTCCTTTGATCTTGGTTTCTTACAGGCAGCCTTTCCTGTCCCATGCAGGCCAGAGCTCGATCCCACCAGTCTACTTTTTTTTATGACTCCCTGATGCTTCTCAACCTTTCTTCGTCTTCTCTCAGCTCTACTACCAGCCTGAGCAGGTTCACCATTTACTCACACCTCACATAACTTTTAATGCAGTGAGATTGATTAATAGGCACTTAATCCCTATAGGAGATGCTTATAATAATTTCTATTAGGCTGGTGCAAAAGCAATTGTAATTTTGTACTGTGCATTTTAAATCATTATAACTAGTCTCAAACATATCTTTATTAATCAAAATAGGAACCATTACAGTCAATACATTTTTGACTATGAGAAATAAGTTTGTTTATTCCTATAGCATAAAAATCCATGCTTCAGGATTTGACGAACTCTTGGAAAGCATTTTCTTCATCCTGCTGGTTGTAGAAGTGTTTTCCCTACAAAAAGATGTTGAGATGCTTGAAGAAGTGGTAGTTAGTTAGCAAGAGGTCAGGTGAATATGGCAGATGAGACAAAATTCCCTAGCCCAATTTGTTCAACTTTTGAAGTGTTGGTTGTGTGACCTGCAGCCAGATGTTGTTGTGATGAAGAATCTTGCCCTTTCTGTTGATGAATGCTGGCTGCAAACATTGCAGTTTTCGGTACACCTCATTGACTTGCTGCACATATTGCTCAGGTGGAATGTTTTTGCCAGGATTTCAGAAGCTGTAGTGGGTCAGATCAGCAGTAGACCACGAAACAGCGACCATGACCTTTTTTTGGTGCAAGTTTAGCTTTGGGCAGTCCTTTAGATGTTCTTCTTCATCCAACCACTGAGCTAATCATTGCCTATTGTCATGTAAAATCCACTTTTAGTCTCACATTACAATCCAATCGAGAAATGGTTTGTTGTTCCGTAGAATAAGATAAAACAACACTTCAAAATGAGGATTTTTTTGATTTTCAGTCAGCTCATGAGGCATCCACTTGATGAGCTTTTTCACCTTTCCAGTTTTCTTCAAAAACCACCATAGAATAGTCAATGTTGAGTTCTTCAGCAACTTCTTGCGTAGTTGTAAGAGGATGAGCTTCGATAATTGTTCTCAATTGGTTGTTGTCACCTTCCAATGGCCAGCCACTACACTTCTCATCTTCAAGGCTCTTGCCTCTTTCGCAAAATTTCTTGAACCATCACTGCACTGTACATTTGTAAGCAGTTCCTGGGCCAAATGTGTTGTTAATGTTGCAAGTTGTCTCCACTGCTTTACAACCCATTTTGAACTTGAATAAGAAAATTGCTCAAATTTGCTTTTTGTCCAACATAATATTCATAGTCTAAAATAAATATGAAATAAACAGCAAGTAATAAGTCAGTAGTGGACAAAACATAAAGCGAGAAAAGTGCATTAAAATCATGTATAGCATAACCACATTTATTTAAGAATGTATTCCAATATCAAACAGCAAACTTCAACAATGCAAAAAACGGACTTCTTTTTTCACGAACTTAATACCTCTGTTTCATTAACAAGCTTTCCATTTTTCAAGTGCTGGTTGGAAAATAACCCAATTTACTGATGATCCTTATCTCTGACCGGAACCTCCTCAGCATCTTCTTCAGAGCTGTCAAGGGCTTCTAAGACATCTCTGCCATTGAGATTTTAAGATCTGCAAAGTTCGAGGCCAACAGCATGTTCTGTAGTGCTCTTATTTGAATCACTTGGATCCTATCTTATCAAATAATAAGATTTAAATTGCTGATGCTTCTTTGTTTGAAGGCCCACTGAAAACAGGAGAACACTCCATTAAATTTTAAGCTGTCCTTATTAACTCTTTTTTTGTTATTAAGAGACTTTTATTAACTCAGATGACACACTTATTTTCTTCTGATTTACGATGTATTCTTCTTTCAAAGGCAACTGGAAAGATTACCTGTATTCTGTTGTAAACTTGTAGTCATTACAAATTAAAAGAATGAATCCTGTCAGCAATTACTAACCTAAGGATATGCAAGCATGGACCAGTACCTGGTCAGTCTGCTCCTTAAACAAAGATAACAGTGATTTGAGGAACTCTCGTCCTTGCAGTTTGACCATCCTGGATGATGCATAATTAGTTGATTTTGTTTAACATATATTTTAAGACATATATTTAAGACACTCAGAGTGTCTTTTAAATGAACTTTCTCATTATAAGCTCATTATAATGCTAAAAACCACAGCCGCAGGTGTGAAGACCCCTGCCCAAGTGAAGACCCTAACCCATGAGCATGCAAGGTAAAAATAAAATGTTTATGTAACCATATGTAAATTACTAACCAGTCCTGAAAAAGGGGTGGAAATGTGGGGAAGTACTAACTGGAATTGAAAGTATAAATGTTGCAAGTACTTTGAAGAAGGGGTCCTAGCTTTGTGGTTTTATTGCCTAGCACCTGACATTATGCACATCTCAAAAAAAAATGATATCTCGACTCTGTGTCTATACTCAGCTGCTTGCACACTAGGTAAAGAACCCTACTTTTGGGACAAAAACTCATCTTGCTCAATCTGATTTATCAGGAAAAAAGTCAATCACCTTGCAATATGCACCATAACACGAATCAATAATAATGTTTCATTGATTGCTATAGATTTTAAATCTCTGTTGTATTGTTATTGGGGTAAAAGAATTTGATCTGGTTATATTAAAAAAGAACTTGATATGATTGTAGTCTATAAGCCCAATATTGCAATTTTTGAATTTGAAGCATCCAACAGTTGGAAGTTTATCACCAGATAAGTTTAAGAAAAATTCAGGGGTGCTTTATATGTCCTTAGAGCTCTGATGCAGGAAATCTTCATTTTCTGTCTGTTGTAACTTGGGATTATTTTGAAAAATTTCAGATATTGTAGTACATATGAAAAGTCATGAAAATGAAAAAGTTTTGTTAGTTTGCTGAATAAGCATCAGTAAGTAAGTATTTCACCCTTGCGTCAACATTTGCTGCAGGGCAACAATAAACCATGGCAGATGCTGCTCTCTGTTAACACCCTCCTCACCCCTCCAGCCCTCCCCACCAAGGAAAGGCAATAGGAAGAAAAGAGAGAGAGACTTGCAAGTTGGAAAAAAAGTTAAAAATGCTTTACTAATGCTGCTAACAAAATAGAGAAAATCATACAAAATATACAAAAGCAATCTTGAATTTCCCAGCACAGCTCAGCACTGCTCCAGCGGCTGCAGGACAGGCACCCGAAAGTCCTGGGCTGGACTCCGCAGCAAACCAGAACTGGATTCAGGGATGCAGGGTCTGGAACCAGGCCTCGGATCACAGGCACTACAGGCAGGGTACTCTTCAGATGCTGGCCATAGTCAAAGAGAGCGAGACCCTCGTGATCTCCCACTTTTATAGGGTGTATGACGTGGATGGGATGGAACACTTAGTTGTGCAATTTTAGTCACCTGTTCTGTTCATTCCTCCTTGCAAATATGCCCCTCTCACTTATGAGACGTGCAAAATTTTATCAGCAACCTTGCATACTATTGCTTCTGTTTATCAGCTCCTGTCTGCAAAAACATGCAGCTAAATTCAGAAAAGTGCAGTTACATAGAAGAACATAGCTGAAAGGAAAATTCAGTAAAAGAGAAACTGATCTTGTTTTTAACAAAACCAGGACACTTTGTAATCCTACGCTGAGCATTACAATTCTCAGTGCTAGGCTGCAATTCAGGCATACTGATTTCTCTGAAAATTGCCTGTAGGACACTTTCCTAGTATTTATGGAACATTATCACACTATTGACAGATTTCAAAATTATTGGTGTATGCCATTGTTTTGTCAAGGTGACAGCACTGACATGTTATGCACTGAGTTTTCTGCTGGTATCTGGAGAGGTAACCTCACTGAATTTGCAGGTGACTATCATTGTCACAGAAAATATACATCTTTACTCAAGCTTCCTAATTGTGATATTCTCAAATTATTGATTAAAAGGAATCATATATCTCACTTTCTTTCAAACACTTTGAAATTTCAGAATATTAGTCTCGTTTTACAACAGTTACTCTGATCTATTAAACTTCAGGTTCACTTACAGAATCACAGAATCCTGCCAGGATTCTGTGCCTGCCAGGGCAGGAACACCTAGGTGAGGTTACACAGGAAGGCGTCCACGCGGGTTTTGAATGTCTCCAGAGAAGGAGACTCCACAACCTCCCTGGGCAGCCTGTTCCAGTGTTCCGTCACCCTCACTGAGAAGAAGTTTCTTCTCAAATTTAAGTGGAACCTCTTGTATTCCAGCTTGAACCCATTACCCCTTGTCTTACTTACACCTATTTCAAGCTACCAGTAGTAGTGTATTCTGTGCACTTGAATTTAAGACCAATGTAGTAGTTATCCATAGATACCAAAAAAAAAAAAAAGCCAGTTCAAAACTTTCTATTAACCTCTTCTAACTTATTTTGCTGTCCTTTCACATGGTCAAAATAAGGATGTTATTTAGGAGTCTTAATACTGAACTCAGGGGCTTGAAAGTATAGAAGATTTTGCATCATTTGCATGATAGCTTTCCATTGCCCATTATTTTAAGGATTCTCTATAGTTGGCTTTACAACTTATATGAGGCCAAAATTGCTACTTGTATTCCTTCTCCAGCTTTTCAGCCAAGAGCTTTTTCATCCTTTCTCCCCACGATTCCGTTTACGTACCCATAAATGATATCTCTTTTACAACAGTCTAAATGTTTACAAATATGTTAAATTCTATTGGAAGAATATTGGAAGAGATGAGGTGTTGTTACTACAGAGGAATTCATGGTTTTTACTGATGTTTTGATCTGCAGACAGCAGCACGTGGACTTAAGTCATGATGAGCAGCTGATAAAGAATGTGTGGTTCACGTAACATTTTTAGATCTTCCCAAATATTCACAGATTTAAACTAAAGAGAAGAGTGATGGCTGATAAAAGTAGAGCTATAATCCCCTTCCCACTGTCATTTTATTCATGAGCTCTAATTATTTTCCTTGAAGGCTGTTAAGCTTGCAGACAGTGCAAAGTTCAGATGTAGTGAATTAACAGAATCAGATTTTTCAGCTGTCACAAAAAGTTATTTGATATGTTTCACAGTATCATAAAATAATGTAGGTTGGAAAGGACCCTTATGATCATTGAATCCAACCGCAAACCTAAAACTGACAAGTCCACCACTAAACTGTATCCCTAAGTGTCACATCTACATGTCTTTTTAATACCTGCAAGGAATAGTGACTCAACTACTGCCCCGGGCAGCCTGTTTCATTGCTTAACAAAAGGATCTATAAACAGATGCTTGTTTATTAAGAATAGACACCTCCTTTAGTAACAGAACAAATAAATGCATTGCTTGACTTTAGATTTTTATAACATCATAAATATATCTATTGGAAAATAGGTTTTGGAAATCAATTTTTGGCAACTTTTCTAAAATCATTAATTTTCCATGTATACAGTTATGTACCATTTATATTACAACTAGATCATTGTGGATTAAAGCTGTATTGTAATACACCCATCAATTCTGAAACTTGACCTGTTACAGTATCAGTTTTAAGAAGGACATTGAAATACTAGAGAGAGTGTAGAGGAGGGCGACGAAGCTGTTGAGCGGCCTGGAGCACAAGTCTTATGAGAAGTGGCTGAGGGAGCTGGGGCTGTTCAGCCTGGAGGAAAGGAGGCTGAGGGGAGACATTATTGCTGTCTACAACTACGTGAAAGGAGGCTATTACAAGGAGGGTGTTGCTCTCTTCTCCAAAGTTAAGACAAGAGGAATCAGCCTCAAGTTGCGCCAGGGGAGGTTTAGGCTGGATATTAGGAAAATATTCTTCATGGAAAGGGTTGTCAGGCATTGGAACAGGCTGCCCAGGGAAGTGGTGGAGTCACCATCCCTGGAGGTGTTTAAAAGGCATTTAGGGACATGGTTTAGTGCTAGAGTTAGGTTAGGTTATGGTTGGACTCGATGATCCTGAGGGTCTCTTCCAACTGAAATGATTCTATGATTCTTTGTTTCTAAAACCATTTACACTTCTATCAACTTGAGCATTAGGAACACAGCTGGCATTGAACCTGATAGAGTAAATATCTTTGCGGTTTAATTTCTAGTATTACAAGGAAGTATTAATAATTGCACCAATGCTGAATTTCACTCAAGGAGCTTGGAGAATTTATTTCATCTATAACAGTTGTAAAACAATTTCTAAGAGTTTTCTCAGAAATATTTCTGTGACTATGATCTCTTGCCTCCCATTACCTAATGATGAATAATTGAACTTGTGAATGTACTTTATCTCAGAATGGCTGAAAAAGAGGTTTAGATAATTTTCTATTCTCAAAAATGAATAAACTTGAAAGAAATCAATTAATTGATGGATTTTTTCTTCTTATTGCAGTTTTTCTATATAGCAAATTTGTAGCCCAAATTCTCATCATCTATAGTAATATACACACTTAATTCTAAGTTAGCTGTGAAAGATTGCCTAGCCTGCTGGTTAACATCTGCAGATATGAAGCAGAAATATGTAATAGCTATACTGTTTCCAGAACCAGTATTAGCACAAAAACCATCTTTCATCTCAACAAGTCAGACAAAATGCCTCAGCATCATATTTGTGGGACAGAGGTGAGTAGCATAGGGCATCTTTGGGATATGAAGTCAGCTCAGTAGCTCAGTCCTGTTGGGTACATTCCTAATGACATACTGGATCTGAGGTGTGTAGAAGGAGTTATCGTTTTCCAAAAATTCATGAGGAAAATTAATAGTCCAGTGGCATCAGGTTTAATCTTCTATTCAAATCTAATTGGATTGTAGTCAAGCTAGGGTTGCTGATGCTGACAACATTCTTACAGAGGCTCTAAACAAATGACTGAATTTTTCAAATCTTCTGGGTTGCTCCGTATTTACCATTGTCCTGGTCAGTGGTTTTACTACTGTTAAGAATTTTCTGCTTTCCTATTTCTTTGATGAATACTGAAAATAGGATATGAAACAAGTAAACCCAGTAGTTCCTTGAAAACTATCAGCTTCTCCACAGTGAAAATTTTCAAGTTTATCTGATGTGTTTGGAAGTTAGATAATCTAGCTCACATCCTCAATTAAAGATAAACAGCAACTAAACGTTTGAAAATGAATAAAAAATTATGGATCAGTAATGTATGATATACTCAAAATATATCTGCTGAAAACCAGCTAAGATGTGTAAAATACTGCTTTTGTGTTCCATGTATAAAAAATAGACTAACTTGAATTATTGAATTACTTCAGAAAGGCAGAAAATTTTAAATAGCTGCTGCTACATTCCAGTTTCATATGACAGCAAAATAAGCTTGTTGGATCTATTTTTCCTCTTCCTAATAAATCTTGCTTTAAGTGACTTCATTTTTAACAAGTTGAAAGTACCAACTTCGTACATAAATCTTCGAACTTCACTCAATATTCAGTACTTTCTTAGTAATAATGGCATACTATAATTAAGCAGTGTAGGCGAAAGGGACCTGGGAGTCCTGGTGGACAGCAGGATGACCATGAGCCAGCACTGCACCCTTGTGGCCAAGAAGGCCAATGGCATCCTGGAGTGTATTAGAAGGGGGGTGGTTAGTAGGTTGAGAGAGGTTTTCCTCCCCTTCTACTCTGCCCTGGTGAGACCACATCTGGAATATTGTCCAGTTCTGGGTCCCTCAGTTCAAGAGGGACACGGAACTGCTTGAGAGAGTCCAGCACAGAGCCACGAAGATGATTAAGGGAGTGGAGCATCTCCCTTATGAGGAAAGGCTGAGGGAGCTGGGTCTCTTTAGCTTGGAGAAGAGGAGACTGAGGGGTGACCTCATCAATGTTTATAAATATATAAAGAGTGAGTGCCATGAGGATGGAGCCAGGCTCTTCTTAGTAACAACCAATGATAGGACAAGGGGCAATGGGTACAAACTGGAACACAGGAGGTTCCACTTAAATTTGAGAAGAAACTTCTTCACAGTGAGGGTGACAGAACACTGGAACAGGCTGCCCAGGCGGGTTGCGGAGTCTCCTTCTCTGGAGACATTCAAAACCCACCTGGACACCTTCCTGTGTAACCTCATCTAGGTGTTTCTGCTCCGGCAGGGGGATTGAACTAGATGATCTTTCGAGGTCCCTTCAAATCTATAATATTCTGTGATTCTGTGACAATCTCTGCTACAGTTACTTGCTAAGCTGTGCTCTGAGATTTCTCATAGTACAGATCATAGTGTAGCATAAATGAATACAATAGCCTTTATTTTATCTACTAAAAAGGATGGAAAACAATTCTTTTGTTTTCAGCTTCATAACTTTTATTTTCTCACTTGCAGACAAAAGCAGTGCTTTAAACAAAACTGGTGGTCTTATGACTACCTTCGTGGTTTTGGGTTCTCAAGAGTCATCTGAATATATATTCTTCTGTACTCAGGAGGGATTTACTGATGATTCCACTTCATTTGGTCAGAAGACCTAAATGATAGTGATTGTATCTTTTAGATAAATGCCATAATGGTGATATTGAAGTTTTAATTATTATTTCATTTTAACTTCCATATCAGGCTCCTAAATAAAATACCTCTTTTTTTTAACATATAATGAAAAATATGAGTATGCCCAGTATCTGAAGATATATTTCTCACACCAGAAGTGTACTGGCTTGAAAAAAATCGGTTCATCCAAATGTACACACCACCCAAAATCCAAAAATCTACTTCTGTATGTTACAGTACATTTTTTGTGTAGTTCAAATAAAATATTTACAAACTTCTCTACTATTTGTTCAGTCAACTGGGACATTAAGAAAAGTTCATTTAAGAATCTAGACATAAAGATGGCATTTGTAATTCGTGTTAGTTTGAGAGAAATCTGTGTTAGTTTGATAGAAAAAAAATGTGTGACATAACAAAATGTAACAATACTACATCCTGTATTTTAAGCTATTTAAAATTTAGATAAATAAGGGGTTTGTTTGGTTGGTTTGCTTTTTTTTGTTTTGGTTTTTAGGATTTAAGGGAGTTTTGTTAGCGGTGGTGTTACACTGGAAATGTTGCTATTTGACATACCAGTCTAACAAAAAAAATGTTTACTCAAATCAATACTTTCTTCTCCCTTTGATCATAACCTGTTTGCTAAACAATTTGGTCATAAAGCCAGGATACAATGCACTACATTGATTAAAACTTGTAGGGGTATTGTATACCATACCTTTCTAAGATTCTTTGGCCATATTAAATTCAGATAGTCTGCACATCACCCCAACACTGAGGAAAATGAACACAGAGGGGAAAAAAAAAAAAAAAAGTAGCTAAATATTGAATTACTCTTCATTGTATTTAAAGTACAAAACAGTATTGGCAAAAAAACTTCCAGACAAAAACACCTTGATTTTGGGAAAGGATAGGCTGGAAAATAATAAGGAAGTAGTTATGCATTCTTTAACAATAATTCGCTTGCAAGATCGCTTTCTTTAACAAGACCAGAAAGCTAACAATTAACGAAAGAAATTCTGAACTGACAAGCAGCATATTTCAGACACATTCCCACATGCTTCACATAAGATTCAGTGGGGGGTTAGGTTTAATGCTTGTCTAAAATTAGATTTTTTTTTTTTTTTTGACAAATTTTTGGATGGAAATCTGCTTGTGCAGAATAAGAAGAATTATACCTGAAAGGCCATCTTAAGAATGAATTTTCACACTGATCACCTGTAAAACAAAAACTTCAATTTGACTATTAGTAACAGAAGAGCTTGCTATAGAGAGTTACATCTGACAGCAAACTGCAGACACAAATCTTGTCTTTAAAATGGCTCTATTTCTCTCCTAAAATGACAAGCCTTTCAGCTTAACTTCTGTCTCACACCACTAAGCAGATGATCTTGCTTGTTTTTAGTGTTCCTTCTTCCTTTCTGTAGTGCTCTCCGATGATACTCAGCAAAATAAACATGGCACTTACCGTTAAGGTAGGGGAGAATTTTTCAGTGACATTTCCCTTAATAAATGTAGTCCTATGTTTTTCTCATTACCTGCAAATAAATTCTAAATTCCTCAAAATATTTAAAAACATACAGACAGACCTACTTTCCTTGCAAATTAGTCAAGAAGTATCTAGCATGTACCATATTGGGTGCTTCTAGTGCTATGTTTTTATGTCTCTCCAATTTAATTAATACTTATGCTTCCTATGGATGGCACTTTAAGATGGCTCCAAAAAATATTGATTACCTTGCAAATGTTATACATTTTTCTCCCACAATATTACCTGCAAATAAATGTTGTATCATCTCTAACATCTAAGAGACAATACAGATTGGTGGGAAGAAAATGAAGCAGATAGAACCTTATTTAAAGTTTAAGTATCTTTACAATACATTTCCATATTGTTCTGTTTATAAATGTGAGATAGAAGGCTAGGCATCTCTTATTGTGGAATGACAATTTAGCAATATGGACCACCGTACACCTCTCAGTTGGTCTAGCAGCTAATAAACTGGTAGATAAGACACAGCTGAGAACCTGTTACACACTGACAAATCAAATAGGGAATAAAGTGATCAATTCCTTAAAAACCTGCCTAGTTACATATATGAAAAAGGAGTCAATATAAAATTTCTGTGCAAAAGAATAAAACATGCTTGGACTTTCCAGACATTGTAAGCATTTTCTTTCAAACAGAAAATGCACAGCATGATTTTACAACAGCTTTGGCAGAAAAAGGAAGATAACAAACAAGGAATTGAAGCTGGAGGCTCACCTTGCTGAGGAAAGTATTCGATTAGTCATGTGCAAACAAAAAACCAAAACAAAACACACTATTGATTTGAATGTACAGACAAGTTTGGCCTAATTTTTCAGAGTTTAAAGCAAACATATAAATACTAATAGAGTAAAACTTCAGTTGATAATAAAAATCTTTTCAGAATAGTTTTTTTACATACTTCAGAGATATAATTAGGAAAACAAATTAGTATAAAAACTTATTTATTATTCTGTAAGATGGGAGGAATAAGTGAAAAAAAGCAAAATAGATAGCTAGTGAATGTTCAATACAACACCAAAGAAAAGAAATAAGGAGCAAGGAAGTGTCTTAACTGTAAGGAAATAGTTTTGATATTTCAATGTACACAATTTTTTTTTTCTGTATATTAGCAGGGTCAGATACCTTAAACTCAAAAATATTAGACTGGAAAATGAGATAGAATCATAAAATCATTCATAGAATTGTTTTGGTTGGAAAAGACCCTCAAGATCATCAAGTACAACCACAAACATAACACTGTCAAGTCCACCTCTAAACCATGTCCCTAAGAATCACATCCACACATCTTTAAAATACTTACAGGGATGCTGACTCAACCACTTCCCTGGGAAGCCTGTTCTAATGCCTGACAACCCTTTCCCTGAAGAAATTATTCCTAATATCCAATGAAACCTCTCTTGCCTTTCTTGCAGTGAGGGGCCCAAAACTGAACATAGTATTCAAGGTGCAGCCTTCCCTGTGCTGAGTACAGTGGAACAATCACTTCCCTCGTCCTGCTGGCCATACTATTTCTGATACAAGCCAGGATGCTGTTGGCCTTTTTGACCACCTGGACATACTGCTGGCCCATATTCAGCCTGCTGTAAACCAACACCCTCAGGTTGTTTTCTCTGACTTAACAAGGTAACAAGGCTATGGATGGGTTTTTTAGTATCTTGTGTGGGTTTTTTAAAATTAACATTGACCAGTAAAGAACAGTTCATGACAAGTTTTTTTAAATAGTTTTAGTATAAAATGAAAAAACTCCAATTCATTAACTAAAGATTCACAATTGTTAAAATACAAAAATCTGGTAACAGATGGTTTCTTATTTTGCCAGAAACAAATCATAACAAATCAAGGGAAAGACGAGTTAATTTAGAAATAAGACATATATTTTTATTTAGTGTAAACCAGACAGGACTGAAAACTTCTGATAATGTCTTTTACATCTTGTTTCACTGTTTTCAGAATTAAATATTTAAGTTAATGTGTTTGACTATTTTTTAAAAAAGCAAGTCATATTTCAGTATGTATACAGATAAACAAAATAAAATAACAATAGTGGAACAATTTTATTTTCCCAGGAGAAAGTAACATAAAATAATAGCTTCTAACAATGTAAGAATTTGTCTAGAATTTTACTTCTCAGAGTATCTAAAACTTTCTATTTTGATCTTGCCTTACATGATGCCAGATGTAGAAAACTCAAAACACTTGCAAATGGAAAATGTTTACTCTACGCAGCTTTCAGTAATTTACCTAAAACTATTGCCAAGAGTGCAGAAATATTCCTTATGAAATAGAAATATGCATTATATCACATACCTGAACAAGCCTGAAATGAAAACTTTTGTGTATTATGCTGTTGCCAAATAACAAGGGAGCCAGAAAACCAGTTTCAAAGGGTATGAATGTAGTTGGTCTCTGTGAGAGTGTGGCTTTTTGTGCATGCTTTTGCATTTTAATCCCCACATATAAAATAATTACACAGCTGAAAAAATGAGAAAGAAGGGTAATTTTAACTTTGTAAAGCATCATCTCTTTCTCACATAGATGGAGAACATGGAAAAGAGGTGGATAAACACTGGCTGGAAAACATTGCTTAGTAAAATTATTCTGCCCTATCTTAAATACCACAGAGACAGCAAAATCATAGAATGGTTTTGGTTGGAAGAGAACCTGAAGATCATTGAGTCCAGCCGTTAACCTAACACTGGCACTAAAACACATTCCTAAGAACCTCATCTATATGTCTTTTAAACACTCCAGGGAAGGTGACTCACCCACTTCCCTGGGCAGCCTGTTACAACACCTGACAAGTCTTTCCATGAAGAAGTTTTTCCTACTATCTGATCCAAACCTCCCCTTGTACAACTTAAGGCCATTTCCTCTTGTCCTATCACTTGTTACTTGGGAGAAGACACTAACACCCACCTCACTTCAACTTCATTTCAGGTCTCCCCTCAGCCTCCTTTCCTCCAGGTTAAAGAACCTGAATTCCCTCAGCCTCTCCTCATGAGACTTGTTTCCTAGACTCTTCATCACCTTCCTTGCCCTTCTCTGAACTCACTTCATCACCTCAGTGTCTTTCTTGTAGTGAGGGGTGCAAAACTGAAGACAGTATTCAAGGTGGGGCCTCACCAGTGCGGAGTGCAGGCAGATGATAATTTTCCTAGTCCTGCTGGCCACACTATTTCTGATACAAACCAGGATGCTGTTGGCCTCTTTGGCCACCTGGCCACACTGCTGGTTCATATTCAGCCAGTTGCCGACCACCATCCCCAGGTTCTCTTCCCACCAGGCAGCTTTCCAGCCGCTCTTTCCCAAGCCTGTAGTGTACCATGGGGTTGTTGTGACCCAAGTGCAGGACTCAGCACTTAGCCTTGTTAAAACTCATACAACTGGTCTCAGCCCAATGATCCAGCTGGTCCAGATCCCTCTGTATGGCCTTCCTACCCTCCAGCAGATCAACACTCCCACTCGATTTGGTGTCATCTGCAAACTTACTGAGAGTGCACTCAATCCTCTCATCCAGATCACTGATAAAGAGATTAAACAGAACTGGTCCCACTACTGAACCCTGGGGAACACCATTTGTAACTGGTTGCCAACAGGATTTTTTTCTGTTCACCACAGCTCTTTGGGCCCGGCCATCCAGCCAGTTTTTTACCCAGTGAAAAGTATGTCAGTTCAAGCCATGAGCCACCAGTTTCTCCAGGAGAGTGCTGCGGGAAACACTACCAAAGGCTTTACTGAACTTCAGGTATACAACATTCACAGCTTTTCCCTCGTCCACCAAGTGGGTCACTTTGTCATAAAAGAAGACCAGGTTAGTCAAGCAAGGTATGCCTTTCATAAACCCATGTTGACTGGACCTTATCGCTTGGTCGTCCTGTGTGTGTGCCATGTGACGGCACTCAGGATGATCTGTTGATAGAGATGGACTTGTAATATTGTTGTGCAAAAAAAAGTGGTTGTTCAACTCTTACATAAAAATTAATTTAGATTTCCACTTATTCCAAGATTCCAATAAAAATATCAAAACTAAAATCTTGTCTTTATAATCTTCAGTCAGTGATAACAATTCAGGAATGATATTCTGTGCCTGAAGTCATGTAATTTCAGACTAAAATATTTGGTTTTGCTTTATGTGCACATTTTATTATTGCTGAAACAATATTTTCCATTTTTGTTACAAATGCTAAACCAGTACTATTGTCATCTGATCGGAT
The DNA here is from genome assembly GCF_036013445.1 of Caloenas nicobarica. Classification (NCBI taxonomy): domain Eukaryota; kingdom Metazoa; phylum Chordata; class Aves; order Columbiformes; family Columbidae; genus Caloenas; species Caloenas nicobarica. The sequence goes on along the minus strand of NC_088284.1, from coordinate 40,487,384 downwards.
ATGTGCAAAGTACATTTAAGTCACAAATGCTTGCCCTCTCTAGCTACAACAATAGGCTTCATTTGAAAAGGTGTGCTGAATATAGTCGTTATTGACAAAAGAACCTTCTATTGAAAAATCACCTTAATATACTACTTAAGTACTTCAAAAAATGGAGAAAATCAGATTAAAAGAATAATTCCATGTCTTATCTCTTGAAACACTGAATGATCTCAGTCTAAGTGAGAATATGGTCTAACCAATATTGTAATCAAATCTGAACTTTAATTGCAATTGTCGAGTGCTTCATGCATTAAAAAAAAAAAAAAAAGACGACAGAAACCCCACAAAAGAGCAAACAAAACCACCACCACCAAACTGTTTTTCCTTAGTGATGGTATTCTGGATGTCCTGCTCCTGGTATATGACAAAAATTTTTATATGGTTATGATGACACCACAAAATTTGACAACTCAGTTTAGCATGCTCTGGTAGGACAGACATGCAAGGTGATCTCAATCGCATACTCATTATACTTCATTTCCTATCTCTAAAGTTAAGCTAATAGCACTCATTTAGTTCACAGAATCACAGAATGTTAGGGATTGGAAGGGACCTCGAAAGATCATCTAGTCCAATCCCCCTGCCAGGGCAGGAACACCTAGGTGAGGTTACACAGGAAGGCATCCAGGCGGGTTTTGAATGTCTCCAGAGAAGGAGAATCCACAACCTCCCTGGGCAGCCTGTTCCAGTGTTCTGTCACCCTCACTGAGAAGAAGTTTCTTCTCAAATTTAAGTGGAACCTCTTGTGCTCCAGCTTGAACCCATTACCCCTTGTCTTGCTGTTGGTTGTCACCGAGAAGAGCCTGGCTCCATCCTCGTGACACCCACCCTTTATATATTTATAAACATTGATGAGGTCACCCCTCAGTCTCCTCTTCTCCAAGTTAAAGAGACCCAGCTCCCTCAGCCTTTCCTCATGAGGGAGATGCTCCACTCCCTTAATCATCTTTGTGGCCCTGCGCTGGACTCTCTCCAGCAGTTCCCAGTCCTTCTTGAACTGAGGGGCCCAGAACTGGACACAATATTCCAGATGAGGTCTCACCAGGGCAGAGTAGAGGGGAAGGAGAACCTCTCTTGACCTACTAACCACCCACCTTTTAATACACCCCAGGATGCCATTGGCCTTCTTGGCCACAAGGGCACAGAGCTGGCTCATGGTCATCCTGCTGTCCACCAGGACCCCCAGGTCCCTTTCGCCTACACTGCTCTCTAATAGGTCATTCCCCAACCTGTACTGGAACCTGGGGTTGTTCCTGCCCAGATGTAAGACTCTGCATTTTCCCTTGTTATATTTCATTAAATTTTTCCCCACCCAACTCTCTAGCCTGTCCAGATCTCGCTGGATGGCAGCACAGCCCTCTGGCATGTCAGCCACTCCTCCCAGCTTGGTGTCATCAGCAAACTTGCTGATAGTACACTCAATTCCCTCATCCAAGTCATTGATGAATATACTGAATAGTATTGGTCCCAGAACTGACCCCTGAGGCACTCCACTAGATACAGGCCTCCAACCAGACTCTGCCCCATTGATCACGACTCTCTGGCTTCTCTCCTTCAGCCAGTTTGCAGTCCACCTCACTACCCGATCATCCAGTCCATACTTCCTCAGTTTTGCCGTGAGGATGCTGTGGGAGACGGTGTCAAATGCTTTGCTGAAGTCAAGGTAGACTACATCCACTGCTCTGCCATCGTCAATCCACCTTGTTACGTCTTCATAAAAGGCTATGAGGTTGGTCAAACACGACTTCCCCTTGGTGAAGCCATGTTGACTGCCCCTGATGACCCTCTTATCCTTGATATGTCTTAAGATGGTACCAAGGATAAGGTATTCCATCACTTTCCCAGGGATGGAGGTGAGGCTGACTAGTCTATAGTTGCCCGGGTCCTCCTTCTTGCCGTTTTTGAAGACCGGAGTGACATTTGCTTTCCTCCAGTCCTCAGGCACCTCTTCCGTTTCCCAAGACTTGGCAAAGATGATGGAGAGTGGTCCAGCAATGACTTCAGCCAGCTCCCTCAGCACCCATGGGTGCATCCCATCTGGACCCATGGATTTATGGGTGTCCAGATTGCTTAACTGGTCCCTAACACAGTCCTCGTCAACTAAGACAAAGTCCTCCATTGTCCTGCCTTCCTCTGGGGCCTCAGGGGTACGGGGCTCCTCAGGACAGCCTCCGGCAGAGTAGACAGAGACAAAGAAGGCATTCAGTAATTCTGCCTTCTCTGTATCTTCTGCCACCAGGGCACCCACCCCATTCATCAGTGGGCCTACATTGCCTCTGGTGTTAGTTTTATCTGCCATGTATTTGAAGAAGCTCTTTCTGTTGTCCTTGACCCCTCTTGCCAGGTTTAACTCTAAGGAGGCCTTAGCTTTCCTAGTTGCCTCCCTACATCCTCTGACAACAGCCTTAAATTCTTCCCAAGTGGCCAGCCCCTCCTTCCATGATCTGTAAACTCTCCTCTTCCACTTGAGTTTGCCCAACAGTTCCCTGTTTAACCACACAGGTCTCCTGGCTCCCTTCCTTGACTTCCTGTGCGTCAGGATGCACTGATCTTGAGCTTGGTAGAAGCAGTCCCTGAATGTTAGCCAACTATCTTGGGCCCCTTTACCTTCAAGCAGCCTTGCCCATGGGATTTCCTCCAGCAATTGTTTGAACAGGCCAAAGTTTGCCCTGCTGAAGTCCAGGGTTGCAATTCTGCTTGCCATTCTGCTCCCGCCACATGAGATTCTGAACTCCACCATCTCATGGTTGCTGCAACGAAGGCAGCCCTCCACCTTTACTGCTTCAACCAGACCCTCCTTGTTAGCGAGGACGAGATCCAGCAGCGCACCTCTCCTAGTCGGCTCCTCCACCATTTGCATCAGAAAGTTATCGTCAATACACTGGAGGAACCTCCTAGACTGTGGCTGGATGGCTGAGTATTCCTTCCAGCAAATATCAGGGTAGTTTTATCTGCGATGTATTTGAAAAAGCTCTTTCTGTTGTCCTTGACCCCTCTTGCCAGGTTTAACTCTAAGGAGGCCTTAGCTTTCCTAGTTGCCTCCCTACATCCTCTGACATAGCAGACCCCATAACAACCAGAGCCTGTGACTGTGAGGCCACGCTCAGCTGCCTGTAGAAGGCCTCATCAACATCCTCACTCTGATCTGGTGGCCTGTAATAGACTCCCACAACAGTGTCACCCCTGCCAGCCCGCCCCTTAATTCTCACCCACAGACTCTCAACTTGCTCCTCAACCGCACCTGGACAGTACTCAAGACATTGTAGTTGCTCTCTCACGTAAAGAGCAACTCCACCACCACGCTTGGCTGGCCTGTCTTTCCTGAAAAGGACATAGCCATCCATGACCACATTCCAGTCATGTGAGTTGTCCCATCATGTCTCTGTTAATGCCACCAGATCATAATCTCCTGACTGAACGCAGGTTTCTAACTCCTCCTGCTTATTCCACATGCTACGCGCATTGGTGTACAGGCATTTCAGGGAGCAAGCCGAGTACACCAATTTCACCATAGGGGCCTGAGGGGCCTCCCGGTCTTTATGGATTCCAGCATGCTGCCCCACTGATGCAAGCCCAGCTACAACCCCATCCCCATTCAAATCTAGTTTAAAGCCCTCCAAATGAGCCCTGCTAATTCCTGTCCCAGCATCCTTTTATCCCTGTGGGATAAACCTTTCCCACATATCACTGACTGCACTGGTGTCTTATAAAACCAGCTGTTATCAAAGAACCCAAAGCCCCGCCTGTAGCACCAGTCCCGAAGCCAATCACTTATGGACTTAATTTTTCTATTCCATCCTACATCATCACCCAAAAATGGAAAGAGGGAAGAGAAGATAACTTGAGCCCCAGACTCCTTCACCATCCATCCCAAGGCCTTGAAGTCTCTCTTCATTTCCCTCAGACTACGGGATGCCACTTCCTCCCCATCTGTCTGGAAGATCAGCAGTGGGTAGTAGTCCGTTGGGCGCACCAGGTTGGGGAGCGCCCTGGCGATGTCCCTGATCTGAGCTCCAGGTAGGCTACAAACTTCCTGATGATGAGGGTCAGCTCTGCGTATCGGGCCCTCCGTCCCTCTCAGAAGGGAATTGCCTACCACAATTACCCCTCTTTCTTTTTTTATTGGAGGCAGTCTTGAGGCGTGGAGTTGATCGCCTCTTCCTATGTAACCTTGTAGGCGGCCCTTGCACCACATTCCCACCTACATCTTCTTCAATATCCAGGGCCAAAACCTATTACGGAGGGGCACCTGGGGAAGCAAAGCAGGTAGGGAGGGGGGTTGCCCGTGACGCCTAACTGGAACTTGCTTCCAGCCCTCCTCAGCTGTTTGGCCCCCTACTTCTGCCCAACAGTGACAGGGCAGGGGGCTCTCTCAGATCTTCCCTCTCTGCCCGACAGGGCAGGGGGTCCATCACCTTTTGGGGGGTTCCCCCTTGGGGCCTTTCTGCCTAGCACGCCAGGGAGTTACTCCACCAGTCGATCACCCTTTCACGCTCCCTGATGGACCTCAGTGTCTCGATCTCCTCCTTAAGTTTTGCAACCATGACGAGCAGATCTTGCACCTGCTCACACCTCACGCAGGCTGAATGCTGCCTCCCTCCCCCGGCAGCAGCAGGCTCTGGCACTCCCTGCAGCCGGACACCTGGACAGCCACGGTTCGACGCAGTAGCTCCGTCTGAGTCGACACAGTCTTCTTTAGGCAAGCTCTCCTCCTGGAGGAGACCATGGTCGGCAACAGTGAGGGACACTGGCAGTAGGTGAGAGGGTCTAACAAGTGAGGAATGATAGTCTCTGCGCCCTACTGCACGAGCTACCCCACCTGCTGCTGCAGCACAGTGTAGGTGATACTCACCCGCGTCACAAGCTGGTTGTGTCTCTCAGCACCTGGTGGGCAGCGACATGTCACTGCCCTCCTTGAAGCTTTTTCAAGGCGAGGGGCGGGGGTGTGATCACCGTCACCATGGTAACGCCCACACCACGTCAGCTGCTCTCGCAAGGGCAGATCTCTGAAAGTTAAATACTTTAGAAATTGCTAGGTGCTTTGAGAACATAGTAAAATATGCTTCAAAAAATGAAACAGAAATGCAGATTTAATGGGGCTAAGGTGATTCTTTAATATGTTTAGTTTATTTTGTAAGACATGTATTCAATGAGTGTCAACAACTTGCATTGCCATCATCTGGGTGGTAAAGATTAAATATCTTCACGGTCCTGCAGAAAACTACTTCAAAGAATGCAAAAAAAAGCTACAGTTCATGTACTGTTTCCCCTTACCTTCACAGGAGATTAAGTTTAAGGATAGTGACAGGCAAGGTTTAGGATTAGGTCTAAAGGTATATTATCAGGGAACCCAAGCAATGACTTGTACTAAACTTTTCAGTTTTCTTTCAATTATAGGAAATGGGGCAACTAGATATTTATCAAGATTTTTTCAGACATGTTTTCCCTCCTTAAAACCAGTATTTTTTTCATGTCACTCAGTGATTCAGCTGGACAGTGAATGTTCTCCACAAGTCACCCACCTGCAACAAATCAATGAATGCCAACAGAGACCTAACCATTAATTAATAATCCAAGGCCCTGCTCTCAGCCATGAACTCCTACAGCTAATTTATTGTGGGGAGGCTTTGGATTCTATTTCTATTTTTCTAAATATTAGTAATAAATAAAGTAAAACAAGTGATTGGAAATTTTCACAAGATGTCACAATACCAACTATGGAGCTGCTTGGAGAAAATAGGGAGTTTGAAATTGAACCCTCTAAGTTCAGTGTATTCTGTTTCTTGCTTTCTCTTATGATTTTGCCTTAAAATATCAGTAGATTAAACTTCTTAGCTCTGGGAAAGAAAACAGGCAGATAGCATTTTCCCCCCTCTGACTTGTATGTTTTATTTATTACAGGTATTTCAGATTTAATAGCACCCAGAAAAAAACCAAAACAAAACTAAACAAAACAAAAAAAAGTTACTTTTTCACATAGGGTTTACTGGCAATTTTAAAATCTATTGTCCTATAAGGAGCAGAGCTAATGAAGTTTATGGGTGGCTTTTTAAAATGTCTACTATATGTGAGGAGAGGGAGAGAGGGAAGGGGAGGAGAGGAGAGGAGAGGAGAGGAGAGGAGAGGAGAGGAGGAGAATATTTCAGTTTGAAGGGACCTACAATTATCATCTAGTCCAACCACTTCAGGGCTGACCAGAAGTTAAAGCATGTTATTAAAGGCGTTGTCCAAATGCATGTTAGGCATTGACCACCTCTTTAGGAAGCCTGTTCCAGTGTTTGATCACTCTCTTGTTAAAGAAATGCTTCATAATATCCAGTCTAAACCTCCTCTAGTGCAGCTTTGAACCATTCCCACATGTCCTGTCACTGGACACCAGGGAGAAGTGATCAGCACCGCCTTCTCCACTTCCCTCTCTTAGAAAGCTGTGGAGAGCAATGATGTCAACTCTCAGTCTCCTTTTCTCCAAACTAGACAAACACAAACTTCCTAGTTACTCCTTATATGACATTCCTTTCCAACCCATTCACCAGCTTTGTTGCCCTCCTCTGGAGGCATTCCAGGTCCTTCATGTACTTCTTAAATCGTGGGGCAGAACAGCACACAGTACTCCAGGTGAGCCTACAGCAATGCTAAATACAGCAGGATAATTACCTCTTTTGCCAGGCTGGCTGTGCTGTGTTTGATACCCTCCAGGATGGGATTTGCTCTCTGGTCTGCCAAGGCACACACTGCTGACTCACACTGAGCTCCTGTCAGCCAGCACCCCAGGGCCCTTTCTGCAGGGCTGCTCTCCAGCCACTTCTCTCACAATTTAGACTTGTGCCTGGAATCGCTCCGCTCCAGGTGCGGTATCCTGCATTTGGATTTGCTAAATTTCATCTCATTAAACATTGTCCAGTCCTCAAATCTATCTAGATCCCTCTGCAAGGCCTCTTGTCCCTCAGGAGTGTCAACAACACCTCCTAGTTTGGTATCATCAGCAAACTTGCTAACACTACATTCAACTTCCGCATCCAGATTGATGATAAATATCTTGAACAGAACTGGCCCTAGAATTGAGCCCTGAAGAACACCACTGCTGACCAGTCACTGTTTTTTTTTTTTCTTTTTTTTCTTTCCCTTTAGATCAAAGGAGAGAAATATATTTAAGCTTTAGTATCTTGGACTCCATAAAATTATAACGTCTTTGCAAGCGATAGCTATAATTGGAATGACAGTTTTTGGGTGTGTGCTCTCAGTCTCTTCAGGACCTATTACTAGATAAAATATTTCCTGGAGGTGGATCCATCAAAAAGGATCAGGAATCAGGGAACCAAAAAATTGAGAACATGTTTCAGGATGTTGTCTAGGATAAAATAAAGCTCTCAAAAGCTTTCTGAATGGAAATGAAACAGCTTTACCAGACTATGATTCGTCCACCCGTGAAAGCCTCTTTTGCTCTAAGAGAGTGGTTCAAAAAGGTCTCGCCCTTCAACTCCGTAATGGTATCACAAATTTGATCTTTTTACCGCTTTTATCCTCCTATATATTTAGTTTACATATATCCCTAATGTGAATTGTCATTGTAAGACTGCGTTTTACCTATCTTCCCCTTCACACTGCCATTCTTTTAGTATCTTTATAATTTTTGGGCACCCTACTGGATTGTAAAGACACTTAAAATTTTTAAAATTCCACATTTAACTTCAGTTCCTTCATCATGTCTGTAATAAAATTTCTTATTTGGTTTTCTTTTTCTTACTTACTTGTTTTTTTCTGAGTTAACCAAAGCTTAAAATATCCCACAGTTCATTAATGGTTATTGTCAGATAAAAGATTCTTACAGCCCTCAGATTATTAACCATTATTGATTTTTCAGGTAGTCAGCAATGAAATAGCAGCCAGAAGTCCAATGAAAAATCAAGAGGGACTTCAGGACCTTAGGGCGACTAGTCAAAGGATAAGAAGCACAAGTAGTGTTCTCCCCTGTTCTTCCAGTTGCAGGGTATGATGAAGGAAGACACAGGAAGACCCAGCAAATCAATGCCTGACTGCAGAACTGTCACTGTCAGAATTCAGGGGTTTTTGATCATGGGTTGGTCTACATGACACCAGCCCTATTCATGACGGGTGGAGTACACTGTCTCAAAGGGGGAAAAGGATCTTTGCACAAGAGTTAGCAGGGTTCATTGCAAGAGCTTTAAACTAGATTTGAAGGGGGAAAGGGATAAAATCAGGCTCACTAGAGACAAATCTTGGGAGCGGCATGCCAGTGTTTGAGGGACAATGTGCTAGTGAGGTCCTTCAGTCTGCTGTCTCAGTGGAGGTAGGAGATAGAGATCCATGCACCGGCAAAGACACAAGATTTGTTGATATGTTAGAAATTATGGTAATGCCTGAGAATGGTCATGTAGGAATTAAAGCTTCTCCTCCCCAAAAGCTGGTGTGATTAATAGCCCAGCTAAAGTACCTCTACATCAATGCATGCAGCACAGGCAACCAACAGGTGTTGGAAACCATTGTGCAGCAGGAAAACTATGATATAACTGTAATAATAGAAATATGTCAGGATGATTCACAAAACTGGAGTGCTGCAATGGATGGCTATAAGCTCTTCAGAGGGGATAGGCAAGGAAGGAGAGGAGGTGGGCTAGCCCTGTGTGTTAGGGAGTGTTTTGACTGTCTAGAGCTTGATGATGGTGACAATTAGGTTGAGTGTTTATGAGTAAGAATCAAGGGAAAGGCCAACAAAGCAGGTATCCTGGTGACAGGCTGTTACAGACCACCCAATCAGAATGAAGAGGCAGATGAAATATTCTACAAGCAGCTGGTAGAAATCTCAAAATTGCTAGCCCTTTTTCTCATGGTGGACCTCAGCTTACCAAATGTCTGCTCTAAATGCAAAACAGCCAGGAAGAAACAGTCCAGAAAGTTTATGGAGTGTGCGGAAGACAACTTCCTGAGACAGTTGATAAGTGTCATGGAGGTATCCCAGATGGACTCCAAGCTTAAACCAACTGTAACTCAAAACCAAAACTGAATCTGAAACTGAATGACAGACTGCAACCAAACAACAGAAACCAATGCAAGTAGGAGGGGTAACCCAAAATCTGTCAGCACTCCAGCAACATTTAACAAACTGCAGGTTTGTTATACCAATTGGGGATATTATTATCACATGACCACACAAGAATAACAATCCACGGCATGCACACACTCACTCAAAAGAAGAAGAGGCCTCTTTCACTCAAGGATACCCATAAGAAATAACAGCTTGCACAGGATGGGCAAGGGCTCACTCAAGGATATATCCAGAAGAATATAATCACTCACCAAGGAGAAGATGAGGACACTCAGTTCTGAGAAATCTTCTTAGACAGTGTCCCTGATCTAAGAGGAAGGCTCTTTTCACAGTCCCGCTGCTCTGAGAAGACTACTTAAAGGGAGCCTTTATTGGGGCACTGTTTTATAGGCTGGTTGGATCTGGCTGTGGTCATTATAAGCATGGTTGAGAAGCTTCTCTGGGTCTAGGCACCTTCTTTGCTGAGGACACTGTCCATTGGCCATAGGTCCTGTCCCTCCTGCTTCTCTGGTCTGTGGGGGAGGTAAATGTGAGGAGTCGCCACATCTCAGGGTGCTGGGGGTACATGACCATAAGTGAGGATAGGCCCTGAGGGGCACAAAAGGTGCTAAAGAGCCATCAACTGCGCTGCTGAAGGCTCCAGATATTGTTGGGCTATGTGTGACTGCCACAATGAGTGAGCCAGCTAGGGAAATTGTCCCACTAGAACTTTTGCTTGCAAGCAGAGAAGGTCTTGGGGGTGCTGTGATGACTGGAAACTGTCTTGGGCTCAGTGATCACAAAATGAAAGAGTTTTTGAGTCTTAGAGAAGTAAGGAGGCAGACAGCAGAAGTGCTACCTTGAACTTCCAGAAGGCAGACTTTGGCCTGTTTAGGAGCCTGGCTGACAGACTCCCTTGGGAGGCCATCCTGAAGGGCAAAGGAGTCCAGAAAGGCTAGACATTACTCTAGAAGGAAATATTAAAGGCACAGGAGCAGGCCATTCCTGTGTGCTGAAAGATGAGTCGGCAGGAAAGAAGACTGGTCTGGTTGAACAGAGTACTTTGGCTGGAACTCAGGAAAAAAAGGAGAGTTTATGACCTTTGGAAGAAGGGGCAGGCAATTCAGGAGGACTGCAAGGATGCTGTGAAGTTATTCTGGGAGAAAACTGGAAGGGCCAAAGCCCATCTAGAACTTAATCTTGCTACTGCCATAAAAGACAACAAAACATGTTTCTACACATACATGAGCAACAAAAGGAGGGATAAGGAGAATCTCCATCTTCTAGTGGATTCAGGGGGAAACATAGTGACAAAGGATGAGGGAAAGGTTGAGGTGCTAAATGCCTTCTTTGCCTCAGTCTTTAAAAGTAGGATTAGTTGTTCTCTAGGCACACAGCCACTTGAGCTAGAAGACAAGGACAGGGAGAAGATTGAAGCCCATAAAATCCAATTGGTTAGTGACCTGCTACACCACTTAGACTTGCACAAGTCTATGGTGCCAGATGGCATTCACCCAAGGATTCTGAGGAAGCTGGTGGAAGTGCTCACCAAGTCACTTTCAATTAATTATCAGCAGTGCTGGCTAAACAAGGAAGTTCCTATTGCTTGGAGGTTGCAATCGTTACACCCATCTACAAGAAGGACTGGAAGAAGGATGTGAGGAACTACATATTGGTCAGTCTTGGTGCTAGGGAAAATTCTGGAGCAGATAATTCTGGGTGCCATCATACAGCTGTTGCAGAACAACCAGGCAATCAGTCCCATTCCTTGTCTTTTGTGGCAACTCACTTTTACCTAACCTTCATGACCTTATAAAGCAGCTCTTTGAAAGAAAATTCCCTGATTATGTCTTACCCGTAGGACATTTAAGTGATTCTTACCCCTACACATATATCATAGCAATCTCTTGGCTTGACGGCGTGAGACCTTGTGACACAGCAAAGCCCCTATGCCTTGAGACTTTCTTTATAAGAGCAGAAAAACCGGAACAGGTAGGTGAGATCAAGCTGTGAGCTGGTCTGGCTAGATATCTGAGAGATGCACCTATGCCACTATCTTGACATTATTTCTGTAGTTAACCTTTTTTAAAACTCCATTTGTAAATTCACAGGAAGATCTTTCTTAGGCTTTGGGAAAAGTTAATCTATACACATTTTTAATACCTCTTGAATACAAGCATATAATTGGACCATTCTAACAGCTATTCAGATAAAAACTTCTAAGTGTTTCTACTGATTCAGAACATGTGCTAATAACATAACGTCTCTGGAAGCCTTCTGTTTCCTTTTGTGAGTAGCACAAAATTTTTTTTTTTTTGCCTTAAATCTCTAGATTATTTGAGTTCTAGTAAACTATACAAATATCTTTATTCCAGTGCAGCTTTATCACACTGATGTTCACTTAATCACTTCTGCTAACTTGTCTGACTGTTTTCAAAGATGAGATACATGAAACATCAACAGTGTCTGGGCTACAGATGTGAGAGAAGATCTACAGGAAATCTGTGCTCTTTTGAAGTAGTCAGGCAGGTTGTTGCATCTCAAGTAGCCTCAAACCTCAGTGCTGAGGTAACAGAATTGAGATTGCAATGAGTGCTGAGTCACCTGGCAGGCCTGCAGTCCTTACATAATTATCTAAATTGAGTAGTGTTATGAGTATCTTAAAATATCTTCTGTAAGCTTATTTAGGCTTCCATCTTAGTAAGGATTGTGCTTATATTAACAGGAATGTACATTTTTCAGTCACCACCTCAAAGTTGTTTTTTAACCTTTTTAACAAAAAGAAACCTAGAGGGTCCTTATGAAATGAAAAAAATTAAGGAAAAGTTTTAATTAAAAGGTGTAGATATTATTTTGTAATTAATCATCTATTCTCTCACCATTACACAATCACTGTTCATTTTGGATATGGTGCCTATTTTATGAAGTTTTATAGATGCATACTTTTTTCTTGTTTTGTTTGTGGTTTTATTTTGTTTTCTGCAGAGAAGACTCAGGGAACATGTACCATTTCTGAATATCTAATAACTCCCTTTGCTATATATTCGTCAGTCAAGTACCTTGTATAGTTTGATGCAGATCTCTGTGAATCATTCTTACTTGCCTTACATGCTGACCTTTTTTAGGAGAAGTCTGGTATGTGAATCAGCATTTAAACTCCTTTTATATTGACTTATAATGATATAAAGTTTTTCTGGAGTATGATTTTTTCATAGGAATGAATTTTACATTTTAAAGGATTCTATTTCTGCAATAAGCGATTTCAAGCTGATGTTATTTTGTGGGCAGTAATGTCTATTATATATGACATTTTACAGCATAGACTTTGCTATAGTTTATCGGGGTAATTTTGTTTCTTCTAAACCAACTAAAATGTCTAGAAAAACAGTGAATCAAATGGTTTTATTGCCATCTGCACAGAATAACAAGTTATTCTGCATTATTCCTGGCGTACCGCAATGATGGTTAAAATCCTGTATGCCTTTTTTTGAATAGGACTGTTTCTGTCTGTGAAGTTAAAAAGCTTAATAGATGATTTAGCACAAGTCATATTATTAGAGTGTTTTCAGTAAAGGAATTAAATATAGGTAGGGAATGTGAGTTCACTGAAACTAGACATGGCTGAAACTGAGAACAAATGTAAGGGAGAAAAGCATTGACAAAGTTAACCTTAACATGACGTGGTTAGCAACACCTATCCTTTATGCCCCAAACATCCAGTCTCCTACCTTTGGCTCCTGTAGTTTAGGAATGCTTTTATTTTCACAGGGAGGAGCATTAGATCTGTTGTTTGTCCCTTTACCTGCTTTCTCTGCCTTGCCATTCACTTCCACAGTACTGCATTCCAGCTTTTGTGTGGGATCAAAGCATCCAAGAAAACCTGGGAGCTATATTAGCAGCAAGAAACACAGCAGAAGGCATGGAGAAAATGAATCCTGAAGCCGGTGCAATCAAAATGCCCACAGGAAAATTAAACTTCCTTTAGGTTATGCCCGTGTGTCATCCTCGGTAAGTCTGCATATTAAAAGGGCAGGTAGAAAGGAGCACTGAGACTGGCTTGCAAGCAGGCAAGTGTTGAGACAAAAAAAGGTGGGAGCCATGAAAAGCAAAGCGTCATAAAAACTAGGATTTTATGTTGAATAGATTATGAGGGAACTGAGTGCAGTTCCTGTCTTGTAGGACCAGAAACCATTTCTCATTACACCTCCAGGAGCCCTACTTTCCATCTTTCATTGAGCAGAGGTCTGGTAAGTAGCCTAAAAAGTACTGAGAAAAAATTAATTACACCTGTTTTAAGCCATTGAGGAGAAACAGATTTAAAATGTGTTTGAATTTTCACATAGTATTCCAAACATTGGACACTCATATGAGAAACAGACTTGGAATTTCGAGATGTATCAGTGATTCATCAGCAAGTCTTACTGTTTCATAAAAATTAAGAGAATATTAACTTTGCCATTGCACAGGCACTGAAGAACAAGTGAGAACTAGTGCTAATATATCACTTGCATAAAATCTAAGTCTGCTCTTTCATAGAGAGAGACCTCATGCACTAAGTCAAAGAGTTTATGGTCTACTTAAGAATAGTCCCACAATGTTAAATTACATACTGATCCAGAGCATTAGTTCTGTGTGTAATCTATTTCATAGAGTAACTATGAAATATACAAAGTACATCTGAGAATGAACGGTGACTTTGGGACACCAATTACGGTATTTATTTATTAGACTTTTTTTTAGATTTTGCTTTAAATTAGATCCCCAAACTGGAATCTATCTTACCTCTTTCCTCTTACTGCCACTCTTTGGTTGGAGATAATATTACTTAATATGCAGTATGACAGAATGAGAATGAATAGAACTTTAAGTTCTGGGGATCAGTGAAAGCAGCAAGTGTCTACTTATGGAAGTCATCAGACGTAATGCTGATCATAAAGTTATAAGTTGTTTACAAGGTCCACATGAGATGTAAAATTAGGCAGCATAAGGAGGCAGTAGTGAAGGGTAAGCTCCTGTGTTTAAAGAAGAAAATAGTTGGCTAGGCCAATCTGTCCTTATCCAATGCAAGCTTCAATGACTGATATGGAAATGGACTTTTTCTGTCTTAGTCCTCTGTCTCAATGCAGAAGCTTAACATTGGCAGAGCCTACACATAAAGATCCTGATCCAGGACTACGTGTGTTCTCTACATACATAACATGCATACAAAAAATTTATAGATTTATCTGGCCCTCGTTTCCAACAATTGTTAAAATTATTACAGAAATGTAACAGCTGTATTAAGTAAAAAATAATTTGCTATATATTATATGTAGAAAATAGGCATTTTTGTATTAAGTGCTTCCTGAGAAATAATAAAGAAAATACATCACATCTGAGAATTTAAAAAAATTAAGTGGTCAATAAAATGATACATAGATTTAAAATTCAAAATGTGCCCCCTTTTTAAAAATTACTTTAGGGAAATAACAATAACAATTATTTTCTATAAATGTGTCCTCATCCAATGAGGGTATTTATGCATCACCTAATAGTCCCACTCAAAGCCTATTTAAGGGAGCCTTATATTGAGAGACCTGAGATGCTCAAATTAAAGCAACTTATTATTCAGACTGGTCTGTCAAGGGCAGTTGACTTTAATTTTTCTTTTTTGAGCACATTCGTGTAATAACAATTAGTTTAAAAATAAATGGAGGGAAACACAAAGGTATCCCTGCTTTGCTCAAATAATCTCATAGGCTAGTCAGGAGAATGAATCATGGAATCACAGAATGTTTTGGGTTGGAAGGGACCTTAAAGACCATCTAGTTCTCATCCCACTGACACCTTCCACTAGACCAGTTTGCTCAAAGCCCTACCCAACATGACTTTGAACACTTCCAGGGATGGGACAGCCACAACTTCTCTGGGCAACCTCTTCCAGTGCCTCACCATGCTCAGAGTGAAGAATTTCTTCCCTATACCTAATCTAAATCTACGCGCTTTCAGTTTAAAGCCATTACCCACTCATCCTATCACTACGTGTCTTTCTAAAGAGTCCTTCTCCAGATTTCTTGTAGGCCCCCTTTAGGTACTGGAAGTCTGCTATAAGGTCTCCCTGGAGCCTGCTTTTCCCCAGGCTGAATGACCCCAATTCTCTCAGCCTGTCTGCACAGGTGAGGTGCTCCAGCCCTCTGATCATCTTTGTGGCCCTCCCCAGGACTCTCACCAAGAGGTCCATGTCCTCCTTATGTTGGGGTCCCCAGAACCGGACACAGCATTCCATGTGGAGTCTCACAAGAGTAGAGTAGAGCAGGAGGGAGAATTGCTTCTCTGAACCTGATGATCATGCTACTTTCGATGCAGCCCAAGATATGGCTGGCTTTCTGGCTTGCAAGTGCATATTATTGCATCATGTTAAGCTTCTAATTGACCAACACACCAAAGTCATTCTCCTCAGGGCTGCTCTCAATCCATTCTCTGCCCAGCCAGTATTTGTGCTTGGGATTGCCCTGATCCATATGCAAGAGCTTGCACTTGGCCTTGATGAACTTCCTGAGGTTTGCACGGGCCCACCTCTCAAGCCTGTCAAGGTCCCTATGAAGGTTATCCCTTCCCTCTAGCATGTCAATACTGGTTCAGCATCAAAGTCGAGGTAATGAATAATTTTTATGGTATCCCTACTGGCTACCATCTTTTAGTTTTACCATCCTGGAAAACAGACCTTTCTAGTAACTATAAAAGCTCGTGGATTCGATTATAAGATGAGAAATTCAATATAGAAAATAGAATAATTCAGGATAAAACAAAGCAAAAAAACCCAAAATGAAACAAAACAAAACAAAACAAAACAAAACATAAACCTAACCTTTTAGGAGGAATGTCAAGTAATTTCCTAGAACTGACTTTCTAAAACTTCTTGATAGAATTTTCAGTAAAGGCAATAAATAAAACCACACTGTCTCATTTCTGTCTTTTCATTTTTTAATGAATTTGTCTTCTTTGTCTTATGTCTTTCTAGATATCTGGTGGAGTTTGGTTGGTTGGTTTGGTTTGTGGGTTGTTTGTTTATTTTTAATGTTTCATTAACATACAAAATTAAAATCACTGCAGTTTTGACATAAACTTATTATATCCAAGGCTTTTATTGTTTCTTCTCATTTTCTCAGTTTTCAAGTACAGTGGTTTTATGCACATTCTACCTCTTCATACTTGAATTCTGTTAGTTTAAGAGAATTGAAAATACTGATGGTAATAAAAACATCAGATGAACTAATGAGCAGGTTAGAATACTTGTTAACTGAAAAGTGAAATTGATCGCAAGGTCGGAATTATTT
Organism: Caloenas nicobarica; assembly: GCF_036013445.1. NCBI lineage: Eukaryota > Metazoa > Chordata > Aves > Columbiformes > Columbidae > Caloenas > Caloenas nicobarica. The sequence goes on along the minus strand of NC_088284.1, from coordinate 40,470,983 downwards.
TAAATCAGAAATTATGTTTCTTCATGATATTAACTCTTTCCATCTTTTTTTTTCTCTTTTGCTGTAATGTGTGCAGTTAGGATGAGAAGTGAAATGTTACAACTATTTTAATAGAGTAATTCCTATATATTGACTAGACTCAGAGATGATACATTGGAGTGCTTGGGGCAAATTCTGCACCTAAAAATTTTAAATTCAGAAGTAGCCAAAATCAGTTGATGAAAATTGTTTGATATTTCTCCAGTTATGCCCATGAAATTTAAATTCATATTTTTAAATCTCACCTTGAAATGAATATTTTTATTTCCTCAGGTTTGATAATCTTTAATTGTTGTAATTATAAGCTGATAAATTGGCTGGGATCCCAATATTTTTTCAGAATGAAAAAATATTCCATACAAAGTAGCTTGTATGGTAGCTACAAGGTAGCTACAAGCAAGCTTCTTTATTCCATACAAGCTATAAGTAAATGTAAATTGATAACCTTACCTGATTTCTTGCTTTGATGCATAAAAAAAGGATTCTAACTTAACCATCAAATTAGATTATCAATTTACCCAGCTGTGTTACCTGCCAGTCTGTACATGCTTTAGTGACTGATGGCTGAAGGAGTTCTTGAAACACTCTCAAGACATCCTTCCTTCTTAAAGTTTGCTTTCTCTGTCATCTTTGTGACAATCAACAAATGAGGAAAAAAACTTATTGGTCAGAAAACTTTGTGTTTATATACATAGATATATGTACAAACTGGAGATGTATATATGTATATATATGTATATATGCATATGTATATATATGTGTATAAACCTGAGATGTTATGTGTTTGTTACAGAATCACATTATTTAAGTTAAAATGATACTAGACAAAGATGATCTGTAAGTAACCTAAGATGGTAAGAGAATCAATAATTATTTTATATTGTGGTTAGATATAAAAATAAGGGAAAATTTTTATCAAAAACTTTTTAAAAAAAAAGTTTCTTAGACCTATTAAGACACCTTTTCTTAAAGATCTTCTGTTTTAAAATACAGCTCTTTACTAATATAAACTTAGAAAGACAGCTAATATGCACCCTAGTGGATTGGGTAGAATGCATCTCTGATCCACAGAATTGACAGTGTAAACAAACAAAAAGTGGGAAATGAAGCAGATATAGAAAAGCAGAATGACTTATCTGAGGTGAGATAATAAACTGGATTCAGAAAGAGTAAAAGAAACTGTGTACTGACTTACAATACAGTTCTGACTGGTAGACCACATGCTTCCCAGAAGTTAAATTCACTTTTCTTTCTTTCTGATATTTATTTCTTACATGAAACAAATTGGTTTATATCTGATTTATGACTTCACCTAGCATAAAGAAAACCCTCTCTTTAGGAAGCATGCTATTTTAGAATGTCTACTGCAGAGTAATAAAAATAATATGACCCAAAGTTTCTTCCTTTCCTTGTCCATTTTCTTATGCAAGACATAAATAAGGAAGAAGGAGAGAGAAATTTAATAAAAACGATATCACAGCTGGTTTATTTTTCCTCTGAAACATATTATTTGACCCTTAAGTAACAACACAGAATAGAAACTATACAGAAAAGCTAATAAAGGGCACATTTGTGCATAAATAAACATCTTTGAATTCTTCATAGCTAAACCAATCAAGCTAATAATGAAGAACAGATCATCAAACTAGGATGTTATAACACAAATACACATCCTTGTATTGACTCACTAACAAAACATTCTCATATCTGCACTATTTCTGTCTCTTAACACAATTCAAAAAAAATATCTGAGTGTATTTTAGATAGTCAGATGTCAAGCTACACCTCTAAGAACTGAACTGTATTTAAATAATATGTAAGTAAAACATTAGTAAGCAGATCATTTTTTTTAAGAAAGAAAGAAATTGAGGTTAAGACCAATATCAGCCTTTCTTTATCAGCATTTGCTGAGTAGTTTGCAAAGTCAGGAAACAGATGCAAATATATAACCCTTCTACTATAAGGGAAACTGAGAAATAAATCTCATTCATTGTAGACTTAAATTCAGTGAAGTTTAATTTTGGAATAATAGCACAATGTTTTCCCAATTTATGTAGTTTTGGAAAGTAAAGCAGATGTTCATCAAGAGTTTCCATGGGTCTGTTTCCTAGTGCAGGTAAATGGGATAAATACAGTAGTGCTCGGTCATAGCTGGAGACCCAATTGCAAAGTAAAGGGTACTCTCCTCCTTTTCGCCATAACAATTTTCAAAGTGGTTTGCACATATTTATTTCTTTTTCCATTTTCTCCAAAAAATAAAACCAAAACTCTGCCCATGTGTGGAATGATAGGATTAAAGAAGCAATATTTTTTTTTCTTTTTGTAGTATTGCTCCAGGGATGCTGCTGAGAAAATTCTTCATTGCTAGTCCTCCTTATGGCCTTGCTCACTCACTGCTTCATGTAAAGGTGACAACCTTCCCTGTCTCTTCTTCACTGTCATTCTAAACCACAAACTCTTTAAATATCTCCAGGAAATTTAAAAAAAAAAAAACCAAAACATCAGTCAAACACACAAACAAAAAAGAGTTCAAACTTCCTAGAAAGACCCAAACACCAAGTCTTTCTTGTGGAAAGTGAAGGATTTAAATTGAGCATAACTGCCCTAGAACCGAAAGAACTGATCTCAACACTGTGCTGTTAAGTATTAGAAGCAGTTTTAGCTATTTCTTGTCTCTGCTTTAGAAAACATATCAGCTAAAGAAAACATTTCTTTTTTTTTTTTTCCTAATAAAGGCTTAGGCATGTTCATAACAAAAAAATCACAGGAATATCTTAATTGTAGACATGCATTGGTCCTAAGTTACTCTCTTTTGCAACACTTTATATTTTTTGTTTCAGGCTGGCCCTGCTCAATATACAAATAGTTCACATGTTCTATACTCAAGAACACAACTTTTCCTCTATATTTTTATAGAAATCAAGAAACCTAACTAGAACTTAGAATTCCACTAGAGTGGCATATAACTGAAGATGATGGCAGTAATTATCTACCAGTTATTACCCACTGTGTTATTTTGTGATATTTCCACCAGTGACTCTAACTTTTATTGAAAGGAAGTCCTTCATAATGTGCAACAAGCTAGCTTTGCTTCTAGAGACAGGATGGTGCATGGTCATTGGAGCTGCTAGCTAGAGACCTTCTATATGGGTGATGAAAACAGTGGAGGTGTGACATACTTCCACTGAGAATCAGAAAAGATGAAAAAAACTTACCTGCTTTGAAACCATGTTTTAGAGGGTACAAATGGCCCTGTCATGAATCCTCTCACAAGATGTTTTAGAATCTCCAATAGGAAGTGGGAAAATCTTCTAATTTCTAATCTATATTTACATTTTACATTTGCATATCATATATTTTAGTCCCATTGGAGAACTGTGTTTGATAAAATCATGCATAGAGACAGTATTTGCCTGTTAGTTTGTGTAATTACTCAGAAAGTGTTACAAAGAAGTTCAACCATAAATACTTCCAATCAGATAACAAAATCATCAAAACACAAGAAGAAATAAGGTGCTTTTTGAAATGAGGCTCTCTAATATGGATTTACTACATGCACATGCATAAATGGAACCTTCTGCATGCCTCAGTCATGGAGTAATCAGAAAAAGACATGGAAATAAGATAGTAGAAACACCTCTACTTTCTTTTCTGTCATAATTTCATTTTTAAATAGTTTGCTTCACTTACTTTAGACTTTTAAAATATATTCTATATCATTTTTATTTATTTAGGCAGAAAAGCATTGTCAGAGTGTCACATCAGCCCCAGAAGTATATTTGCATCTTATTCTTTTTCAGGGATAAATTACATACTACACATCTAAGAATTTTCATATGAATTGTACATATTTCCTTTTCCTGCTCCTCCTTAAACACTTCTCACAAAATAGATGATTATATATACTGATTATATATACTCTTTTTACTCTTTTTTTTTTTCAGGAGAAAACATCTGATTAAATTGTAAAACTTTAAAGTGGGACCACATAATGTTTTAACTTGTGAGTTATAGTTGAGAGTAATATATTATCCAACAGTGGACAGAAAGTAACTCCAACAATGTTAATATTTTGAAACACTCAAGGAGTATTTATGCAAAAAGAGTTTATATAGCCCTTATGTGTGAACTGTTCAAATAACTTGAAGTGTACATGACTAGTTTGAGGGGGAAAACTTACAAAGAAGTATGTAGACAGAAGCATTTGCATTATGAAGCAGTTAGGAGGTGATCCAAGTCACGTAGTTGATTTCAAAATGTGGTAAAATAGATCATAACAGTTGAATGGAGGTAGTCACAATTATCATTTGATATGAATACTACAGAAGAAACAAATATACAGTAAACAACAGGATAGCTGAATTCCCTTCACTTCTCAGGTCATAGCTTTATGCTTGTGTTGCAGAATAGAATTTCCTGTTTATAGAGGTAAAAAATTAAAATCACCTAATGAAATAAAATTCTTAAAACGAAACCATTCATACTTTATTTTATTGCCTCTGATCTGAGAAAATAGTATTCCTATTGGAGAAGGCTTTTCTTCTGGATTCCTTTTCTAATGTTGTCACGGTTGATAAGACATAATAAAAAAAGTAGTTACCATATTATATCCTCTCCATTAAGACAGAACTTTCCTGTTTGGAAAATACTGAGCATCATTGAGTTCATCTGCAATTCAGGACTTTACTTTTTAAAAGAATCTTTGTTACCTACTTGGGAAAGAGCATTCCTTGTTGTCTGCTTTTTATGTCACACTTGCACTCAAGCTTTGAATTTTATTCTGAGAATTGATTTTTTTTAATACCAAAAACATTTATATCCCTGAGATAACACACAAGTACTTCTAGTGCTGTATTTTTTTCAGCAAAGCAAAGCTAATAAATGTGAAATCCTCTCTCCACACTCAAGATATCAAGGTAAGGTGGATACATTTGAAAAATTGCTCTAATACTTCTGAAAATATAAAAATCAATAAGCTATAAAAGCTAAAAAGCTTCTTCAATTTTGTCCCCTTATTGCTCAGTGTAGGTGGCCAAGCCACTGAGAACAGTCCAAGGTTGCAAAAAAGCTATTATATATCTTGATGTGTGCGGTGAAGAATATGAGAAACCCCTAGGCAAGTCTGAATGTACACTTGAGAAACAGAAGGTAGCCAGCAATGGCCTTCAAGTTCTTGTTAATTTGACTGAGGACTTTAAAGTGTGCTTGAGGGATTCTGTAGCCACAGCTGTGGTTCATGTCATTTTCATATCAACGTGAGAGAAATCCTTTAAGACTAATTTCTAGTTGTTTTCCTTGTGTCTTTTTGGACAGTGGAACTTCCGTTTTTTATTTTCATTATATTCAGAAATTAAGGGCATAAACCTGCCTGACCAGAGGTACTTTTGGAAGTCAAAGTGTTATTTTATGAACATATTTACTTCCAAAAGCAAATACAATTATTTGCAGGATGTCTGCATTTTGAAAACTGAGATCAGAGGAAAGAAAATAGAGACAGCATCTCCCTGCACATAGACATGAACCCAGCTGAATGGTACAGTTGCTCCATACCCTGGTGGCCTTTCCACAAGAGGGATCCAGTGCTGCTGCTGGACTAATTTAACAGCCTGAAAGTTGCAAAAATAGATTGAGAAGCCTTTTCAAAATGCTTTCTAAAAAATGAACAAAACCCAAACAAATGCTACCATAATTAATACATACATAAGAAATAATAAATCAGAAGTTCTCCAAAAAGAACATTTTAACTGATAACCACCACAGAGTTTTAGCCAAAAGCTTTTATAGTAAGATTCATACGGTGTGATAGAGGTGTCTATGCAGAAAATATAAAGGGATCAATAATAAACCATTGGTGTATAGCCTAGTCTCTGACATTGGGTGCTCTAATTTCCTGTGGTAGCCATGGGACTGGTCCAGTGTGCTCCAACTACATGTTTCCCAAGAAATCTTGCATTATGTGGAAACCATCCAGTAAAATCTTCTCCTGCATTTCATCTTCCTCTCTCTTATGTGCATCTAAATTAGAGTGAGGATGAGGAAGCAGGGACGCTACGTTACATATAAATATTTATTTCCCTTATACACAAGGGAAATGGATATTTAGAACAAACTCCTCCAAAATTTCCCAAGATTTACCAACTGAGACCTCTTAAGGTAATACTCCTATGACAGAAAGCAGATGAATCATGGCCATTCTATCAAAGTAACCTCATTTTGGTCAGAAAACATAACTATTTTGAAGAATTATTGCTTGCAACCTGGAGGTGAGGACTTATTCTCAGATATACTTTATGATATTTATTATATCCTAAGAAAATACAGTCCTGTCGTTCTTTCTCATACGTGTTCAGTTAAAATTCCAGCTTAAGTTTTGAATTAGAGAAAAATATCTGCTAAGACATTGTCTTCCAAAGAAGCATAGACAGCTAGTGTAAGACATTCTTAATAAGTGGAGGGAAGTCAGATTGTCAGATCTTTCTGGCATTATGGCAGAATGAATGAAGCATTTGACAACTATTGGTCTGAATGGCAACACTAATGTGAGTTTGACTTCCAGAGTTAAGGATTTCAAGAGCTGAGATGTATGTCAATGAAAAACTGCATAAACATGTCACTTTTCACATACTGCCCTCAGACCCAAAGATACAGAATTTGATTGTGGTTGATGAGGAGCTCAACATGATGCAATAATGCGAACTTGCAAGCCAGAAAGCCAGCCATATCTTGGGCTGCATCAAAAGCATCATGATCATCAGGTTCAGAGAAGCAATTCTCCCTCCCGCTCTACTCTACTCTTGTGAGACCCCACCTGGAGTGTTGTGTCCGGTTCTGGGGACCCCAACATATGGAGGACATGGACCTCTTGGTGAGAGTCCTGGGGAGGGCCACAAAGATGATCAGAGGGCTGGAGCACCTCACCTGTGCAGACAGGCTGAGAGAATTGGGGTCATTCAGCCTGGAGAAAAGCAGGCTCCAGGGAGACCTTATAGCAGACTTCCAGTACCTAAAGGGGGCCTACAAGAAATCTGGAGAAGGACTCTTTAGAAAGGCACGTAGTGATAGGATGAGTGGGTAATGGCTTTAAACTGAAAGCGCGTAGATTTAGATTAGGTATAGGGAAGAAATTCTTCACTCTGAGCATGGTGAGGCACTGGAAGAGGTTGCCCAGAGAAGTTGTGGCTGTCCCATCCCTGGAAGTGTTCAAAGTCATGTTGGGTAGGGCTTTGAGCAAACTGGTCTAGTGGAAGGTGTCCCTGTACATGTCAGGTGGCTGGGAACTAGATGGTCTTTAAAGTGCCTTCCAATCCAAACATTCTGTTATTTTCTTATTCTATTATTATATCAGATCAAAGGGTATCTTTTAACAAATACAAAACAGATTATATTTATCCAAGGTACTGTGTGAAGTCAACCTTCTCTATACGGTTCTGACCGCAGTGATGTCTCCGCAAAAAGTAAACATGGTTGTCCCAAAGAAAAATAGCTAATGGACCTGCTGAACTGTCCTGTCCGCTTCTTGCAGCAGCTCTCGGTATTCTCAGCAGTAAGTGATGAAAAATGGGAACTGAATTATGAAGCTAATTGCTGATTAGTATTTCTGTAGGTGACCAGTATCAGGGGAAGGAGGGGAGTAAACCTCTTCTAGACTACAGGCATAGAGTTTGTCCCTAAGTCTGAAAGGAAAGAAGAAAGAAAAGAGAGAGCAAACTTTGTTTTCTGTGAAAAACTAATTTTGTACAGGATTACTTTTGTCTACGTGTGGAATATTTCCTGTATGAATACTCAAGCTGGAATTTCAAAATATTTCATTTAAAAGATGTTTTTATCATCTTACATATATTTGTGAGAGACTGAAAGGGTAATGTCTCAAACATCGTTGCAAAAACTGTTCTGCAACATCCAGCCACAGGAGATGGGACATCCCTAGGAGAAGGAAATGGGACATTCATTCAAGATGAATTGCTATTTACATGTCAAGGACAAGCTAATGAGCCACAGACAAAGGCCTACTGTCTCATACAGGAGGTGGGGGACCTGTCGAAGGACGCGTGGCTCCCTGTTCTGATAGGCCCAGCATGGCACTAAGGGAGAAGACTCCAGACGGCTTGAGACCCTTCAAGGTCACACAGGACCCTTTGGGATACCTCCATCTTTCACAGTCACCCCCCCAGTGATGGCTGCACAACAGACCAAAGATTATGCAAATAGGCAATACAAGGGTCTATAAAAAGTACACCTGTACAAGCACTGGCAGCGTGCCCACCATCCTGAGGACTACTCTGCCCACCAGGCTCACCACATGAACTTAACCAGACACCAGATGATACTGCATGCTGTTGGATCCAAGACTACAAACCCCATCACACACATTGTGGAGCCATAATGGTGGTGAAATTTCTCTCTCTTTCTTTTTTTCTTATTTTTTTCTTTAATTTGCAGTAACATACATCTATGTTTTAAATAATATTGACATTTTCTGAACACTCTAGTAGCTATAAAAGCATGTTGATGAGTTTTTACAGGACTTTGGTCATCCGAACATGAACAACCCAGTGTTTCAAAGATTGTATTGTATTGTAAGTCAGGCATGTAGAAACAGCAGGAGGAGAGAAACTCCTAATGCAGGTGCAGGGAGGAAAGCATCCAGTTCTGTATAACCGCAACTATGTAACTGCAAGTCTCATCCTGAACCATTTGCTTCTGCCAAATGGATAAGACCATTAACACTTGCTTTTGCCAAAAAGATAAGATTCTGCTTTCTCGTGAGAGCTAATAATAACTGAGCAATGCTCTTCATTGTTCAAATAGAAACATAGATGTAATACGTAATCCTGTAAATTGTAACATAGATATAGTGCATAATTGTGTTGAAGAGGTATAAATACTTCTGTATAACTAATAATAAATGGGCTTATGATGATCATATTGGTTGTGTCGCGAAGTCCGCTCGTACCCTCGCGTCAAAAGCATTGTTACTAAGTGCTATCTTATATTTATATTACATTTTTTTCAATTTAATAGTTCTCATCTCTATTTACAGTCAACTTTTCCTGAGATTAAAGTGCAAATACAGGTCAAGCTTACAAGAAGGTTCAAGAAATAGGCACAAATATGATTAGACTACATGATTAACAAATGAGTGAGCGATGCAACCATGACGAAGTCTTTTTTTCTGAATCTCCAAGCATTTTACAGTGGATGTGGGAATATATTCTGGCAAGATTTACGAAAACAATGATTCATTTTGAGACCTGGATTCAAAACTATATGTACTCTGTCACTAAATGACTGAGAAACCTAAAATAAGGTAGCTATCTAATATTAATATTAATATCTATATTATACAGTGCAAAACATACTGTAGGGTGCTTGACTTCTCACTTACTACTATTTTACTTTAAATGGATAAAAGTTTTATTTTTATCATAGAAAATGAATAGGAAAATGATTGCATTTATTCATTTAAGAACTTGTCCCTTGTAGCAGCTAAGCAAAGGCAGTAGGAATTCTGCATTATTAATTTAAGAATTTCACAGGTTAAATGCAAAGGAAAAGCACATGTACTTGTGCATTTTACTGCTTCTTTGTGCTTTAGAAAGGTGATTATGTTGGAGTTTTGCTTGTTCATTTGCTTTTTCTGCTAGGTCTTTGCCTTGGAAACCTGTTATTTACTTTCAGTTACTTGCAGGGAAGCCTATGAAGAACAAAGAATTTGTATGGGATGGTGGAAGTCAGATGAAGCCCCAGTGATCGGAAAAAGGGAAACATCACACCCATTTTAAAAAGGGTAGGAAGGAGGATCCGAGGAACTACTGAGCTGTCAGCCTCGCCTCTGTGCCTGCTAAGACAATGGAACACATCCTCCTAGTTTCTATGCTAAGGCACATGGAAGACGGGGAGGTGATTTAAGACAGCCAGCACAGCTTCACCAAGGGCAAGTCCTGCCTGACCCAGTGAGTGGCCTTCCACAATGGAGTAACTACTTCAGTTGACAAAGTGGGCGCTGCGGATGTCGTCTATCTGAACTTCTGTACAGTCTTTGAGACGGTTCCCCACAACATCCCTCTCTCTAAACTGGAGAGGTATGGATTTGATATGTGGACTGTTGGGTGGATTAGGAACTGGCTGGATAGTCACAGCCAGAGAGTAGCGGACAATGGCATGTCTGGATGGACACTGATGACAAGTGGTGTCCCTCAGGGATTCTTACTGAGATCAGTACTGTTAAATATCTTGATCGATGACGTAGACAGTGGGATCGAGTGCACCCTCAGCAGATTTGCAGATGACACCAAGCTCAGTGGTGCAATTAACATGCCTGAGGGATGGAATGCCATCCAGAGGGGCCTGGACAAGCTCTAGAAGTGGGCTTACATGGATCTCAATGAGGTTCAACAAGGCCAATGGCAAGGTCCTGCATCTGGATCATGGCGACCCCCAGTATCAATAGAGGCTGGAAGATGAAATGATTGAGAACCACCCTGCAGAGAAAGACTTCGGAGTGCTGATTGTTGAAAGATTGCACATGAGCCAGCAATATGCACTTGAAGCCCAGAAGGCAAATTGTTCCTTGGGCTGTACCAAAAGGAACCTGGCCAGAAGGTCAAGAGAGGTGATTCTGCCCCTCTACTGTGCTCTGGTGAGACCCCACCTGGAGTACTGCATCCAGCTCTGGCCCCCTCAGTACAGGAAAGACATTGATCTGTAGGAGAGGGTCCAGAGAAGGCCCACAAAAATGACTGGAGGGCTGGAACACCTCTCCTGTGTGGAAAGGCTGAGAGAGTTGGGATTATTCAGCCTGGATAAGAGAAGGCTCCAGGGACACCTTATTGAAGCTTTTCAGTACTTAAAAGGAGCCTATAAGAAGGATGGGGAGAGACTTTTTAGAAGGACCTATTGTGATAGGACAAGGAGTAATGGTTTTAAACTAGGGGAGGAGAGATTCAGGTTAGACATGAGGAAGATATTTTTACAAAGAAAGTGGTAAAACACTAGAACAGGTTGCCCAGAGGGGTGGTAGATGCCTCATTCTTGGAAACATTCAAGGCCAGGCTGGATGAGACTGAGCAACCTCATCTAGTTGAAGATGTCCCTGCTCACTGCAGGGGATTTGACTAGATGACCTTTGAAGGTCCCTCCCAACCCAAACCATTCTATGATTCTATGATATCACAATGGTCAGAAACCTGAACTCAATTTCTAGCATCATTTAATTAAAGAATATCAATGAAGAATCAATAATGTTTCTGGAAACAACAATTCTAACTTCAGCCTGAACCTTTCAGCAATATTGGCTCACTGGGGAATTCCTAGTTAACTGGAAGATGGCAAACATGACCCCCATCTACAAGAAGGCCTGGAAGGAGGATCTAGGGAACTACAGACCTGTCATTCTAACTTTGGTGTCAGGGAAAGTCATGGAGCAGACCATCCTGAGTGACATCATACAACACATACAAGAAAATCATGTGATCAGGCCCAGTCAACATGGGTTTACGAAAAGCAAGTCCTGTTTGACCAACACAATCTCCTTCTACAACAAGGTGACCCACTTATAGTTGAAGGAAAGGCTGTGGATGTTGTGTATTTAGACTTCAATAAAGCCTTTGACACTATATTCAACAGCATTCTCCTGGAGAACCCGGCAGTTCATGGCTTGGATGGGTGTATTCTTCAATGGATAAAGAAATGGCTGGAGGGCCGAACCCAAAGAATTGTGGTGAAAGGAGCCAAATCCAGTTGGTGGCCAGTCATGAGGGGTGTTCCCCGGTGCTCAGTATTGGGGCTAGTTCTGTTTAATGTCTTTATCAATGATCTGGATGAGGGGATTGAGTGTATCCTTAATGAGTTTGCAGATGACACCAAATTAAGTGGGAGTATTGATCTGCTGGAGGGTAGGAAGGCCATACAGAGGGATCTGGACCATCTGGATCATTGGGCTGACACGAATTGTATGAGGTTTAACAAGGCCAAGTCATGCACTTGTGTCACAACAACCCCAAGCAGCGCTCCAGTTTTGGGAAAGAGGGCTGGAAAGCTGCCTGACAGAAAAGGATCTGGCGGTGTTGATTGACAGCCAGATGAACATGAGCCAGCAGTGTGCCCAGGTGGCCAAAAAGACCAAGAGCATCCTGGCTTGTATCAGGAATAGTGTGACGAGCAGGACTAGAGAAATGATTGTGCCACTTTGCTCGGTGCTGGTGAAGCCACACTTTGAAGCTTGTGTTAAGTTTTGGGCCGTTCATCATAAGAAAGACATTGAGGTGCTGGAGAGCGGGCAGAGGAGGGTGACGAAGCTGGTGAGGGGCCTGGGGCACAAGTCTTATGAGGAGCGTTTGAGGGAACTGGGACTGTTTAGCCTGGAGAACAGGAGGCTGAGGGGAGACCTTATTGCTGTCTACAGTTACCTGAAAGGAGATTGTAGCATCGAGGGTGTTGGTCTCTTCTCCCAGGTAGAAAGTGATAGCATAAGGAGAAATGGTTTCAAGTTGTGCCAGGGAAAGTTTAGATTGGATATGAAGAAAGATTTATTCACAGGAAGGGTTGTCAGGCATTGGAATAAGTTGCCCAAGGAAGTGGTGGAGTCACCATCCCTGCAAGTGTTTAAAAGGCATTTAGACAAGGTTCTTAGGTACATGGTTTAGTGCTTGAGTTAGGTTAAGTTATGGTTTGACTCAGTGGTCCTGAAGGTCTCTTCCAACCAAAATGATTCTATGATTTTAAGTAGATGGAATTAGTAAAATGTGTTTGTTCATTTGTTTGTTTGCTTTTCTGCACAGCAATATGGACCAAGTGGGTTTTGGCCCACTTGAATTGGTAACACTTATGCACAGTTCATCTTGGAATAAACATGATTCTTCTTTTATGTAGAAGTCTTGCCAGAAGGAAGCTGGTGGGTTGTGTGCATTTTTGTATATTATTCAAAATCATGCAGGAGCTAAGCTTGTCATTATTCGATGATACTTGTCACTATGAAGCTCTTTTATTTTTCAGCAGCATAGAGAGTTGGTCTGTATTAAAGTATTTGATATCAAATTTCTGCTAAAAGCACATAATCTACCATATTGATATAGTAACACAAAATAAAGCACCTTCAAAAAACAAACAAGCACCTTTTTTTTCTTTGTTGACCTCTGCTTAAAAACTAACAAGAAATAAAAACAATAAATGTGTCTGAGTATGTTGCTATACATGTGCTTTTTAATCTGCTGTCTTAGAATCAGTCCTACTTCAAGTGTTTATTACCAAGTTAATAACAGAATTTGAAGGAATATATCTGCAGCTTACTTCATGAAGCACAAGCATGATTTTCCATTAATTTCCCTGACATTTCCACTATAAACTCAGTCTTTTCATCAGAAGTGCATGCATTAAAGCTGATGAATTATCTTGAAATATTCCCAGTGAAGGAAAATATTGGTGAACTTCATTAACAAAGTGAATTCTACCTGTCACGTGCTATATCATTTGCATTGATAGGCCATAGATTTTGTGAAGTCTGCCTGTGAAAAGGGACTCAATAGAGTCAGGGTTAAAGCAAAATTAGAAAAACAAATCCACAGCACTCTTAACCATGTATTTACTTGTGTGCCTTTGTATCACTTTTTTTGCATGACAGGTACACCTGTATACAGTTGCCCTCTTCGAAAAGAAAGACATTCATGTGTAAATATATGCCTATACAAAACATACAGTCTTCAAGGATACATTTAACTATCAGGATTTTTTGGAATTCACTATAAAATCAGTGCTAGATTTTAGCATTCTTGCCAGATTCCAGTTTCAGCGTTAACATCATACTTGTCTAAGTTCGTCTGCAATCTTTTATGAATAAAGTGTTTAGTTGGGTTCAGCAATATTCTAATACCTTTTTTTCATACAAAGAAACAATTTATTACACAAGCAGCCTCATTATTGGAAGGACAATTACTTTGGCAGAAGGAGTCATTCAGTGAAGATAAAGATATCAGAAATTAGGCCATGCTATTGCTCTCCACAGATAAATTTTGATCTTAGTAGGAGATTTTGGTATCCATGGAGATTGGAAACTTTATATATCTGTAAGATAAATGTCTTAACCTGGAATCTGAAAATGGTTCCTATCTCTGTGGAATTTTTTCTGTCCTAATGTAATGGCAACACAGTGGTTTTGAAACACTCTTTAATGTCGGTTATGAAAAAGAATCTGCTTTAACAAAACACATTTTAGGAAAGGCATACCATGCAATGCAAAATAATAAAATAAACCAGTTCTGAATTATTATTTTCTTTATTAATGACATGCTTGTTTCTAGGACTTCTAACCAAAGATACATATGTGCCACTATAGTGCATTAAGCTTAAATCATCGTGAAGTAAACATTTGTTTCTTTGCTTAACCAAGACAGGTTTCTGACTGTGGTCTGAAGAAATGGGAAAGATAAACCCTTTTCATATCTTTGATTTTTACCCTTGGCTTTATTTACTGATCTTGCTAACTCTGTTGAATGCATACGATTTAAGTTGGCTAATTCTCTTCAATCAGAAAAAAACTCAAAACTCTGAAGAACTTAAATACTTCCACAGTGTTTTCTTCCTTCAAACAATTAGATTGTTCAATTCTCATAATGAGGCAAACAATAGATTTTGTTAAACCTGTCCATGAAAAGCAAGAAAATATTTAATGACTAAGGTGAAAATGTCTTCACAGCCCAGAGTATCAACTACAGAGCCAATTTAAAAAAAATGATTAGAAACATTAATTATATGCATAAAGAGAGCTGAAATAATAACAGCTAATTAGTCACAAAGGGAAATTAAAACCAATTTCCTAACTGACACTTACTATCTGGCTACATTTTATCTAACAAAAGAAGTTTTGATTTGTCATATCTGGTAATTCAGACTTCAATAAGAATGACCAGATACATAAATTGGGTTAAAAGCTGACAATCACAGAGTTAAGCACTATATCAGCAACTTTTTCAATCAATACCTTTTTTTGTTAACAATTAGCAGCTAAACTACTTCACAGTGATGCATTCCATGGCTCATGGGAATGTGGTTCTTGGCCACTGGTTTGTCCTTCCTTATGCTGAACAATTTTCTAGAGCTGCAGCAAACTGTTTGTGAGAGTTAATGAAGTCAGATGAGCAATAGAAGCTTCTCAAAACTTCTGTGCATGTTATATTAATCTCTGAACCAAAGTGCACTCATTAGAACACAGCAGAGAGGAAAATTTGAAAGCAAAAATATCAGAAGAATAATCTCAGAAAACGTACCTTTTAAGAAAGAACAGATTGAAAGAGATCCAAGTAGGTCTGAAATGGAGTAAAAACTTAAGATGGGCTGATCACATGAAGTATCAAAATGTATTGAAACATATTTTTAGAATCTTTCAGAAGCCAAGAGTGGAGCAGTGTGGGGTCACATGAATATGTAGCCCAAATCGTGAGAAAATCACAATTGGGGGGTGGAGAATTGAATCTGACTTGTACAATTGCTTTACTTAAACTACAAGTAAAATCATGCTAAATGTGGCAAGATGGCAAATTCTTTGGAAGCTTTGAAGAAGAAAACAAGCCAGGTAAGTTTATAGCGAGGTAGATTTCTGGTACTTTTTTTTTTTAATAATTAATTGTTCTTTTTGTGTTGTGTTTTTTTAAAAAAAGACTGAAAGATGAACCAAGAAAATAATTCTTAGGAATTAATGTGATTTTTTTACTAGATAAAATAAATACAAGAAATGTAATTACATAAAAAGGCAAATGATTTATTTCTGTCAAGGGCAGGGATCTACAGTATTGTAAAGGCCAAAGTAACTAATAAATTTCACAAATATTCTAGGTAATGAAAGAGATACATCTACTTCTTTAGTCACATGGAGGCCTGGTGCATTATTTTGAAGAAATCATCATCATTTCACCTTAGTATTCCAGTACTGTGATCTGGGATAGGCATCTTAACATCTCAATGAATACTGAAAGAACAAATGAATGAATGAATGAATGAATGAATGATTCTGTGGACTTATTACTATCACTTAATGTCTTGCTTGCAAAAAAAGCATACTTTTTATCAAAAGAATAAAAACAATCATCTGATGAACAATTATACATAAAATACATATATATAGATTTGCATATGCGTTGGTGTGTATAGCAATGTATATGTGTTTATGTGTACACTGAATTAAAAGTAATGTATTTACTGAAATGATCATGAATATTTACCAGAAATTCATGCTTTTACCATACATTCAGAGTGCCAGAGCTTCAGAAAGTGTGCCCAGGCCTCACAAATAGCGACCACGATTTTAATGAATCTCTCTCATGAAGATGTGTGTTTATGACTTGGGTTCATTCAGACAAAATGCAGTCTGGTATAGCCAAATACAAATTTGTATACTAAGAGATAACTTAGAGAAGGATTTAAAGAGTAGAGAGAGCAGCCACAGGAGTAGGAGAAAGAAGCAAGGAATTAGAGGTGTAAGACATCATTTCTTAACATTTGCTCCCCCTAGTGTGTCTACAAATTTCCTCAGTCAATGTGACAGTGAGTGCCACTAGTTTTCTAGGATGAATTCTTTTCTGTGTTGCTTGCCCAGGACTGACCACCTATAACACCACCGTAAGCCACTGAGCCAGCAACAGGATTTCCAGGCTCATTCACATAGCAGATGCTCTAGAGAGATGGTCAGAAGCTTATAGTATCCTCAAAGCTCAACTACAGAACATACTAGTTGGATCTGCTCCAGAAGGACCTTGAATGAAATCTTGGAATGAAACTAGTGAAAAATTTGATTTGAAGAAATTTGATTTTGAGAACGGCTTGAGTGTCAGTACTGCATGGCAGTGTTTCTGCAGACAGATTAGGCCTGTAGGTTTTTGTAAGTCTTATATAGTGAAATTCCAGAATATTTGGACTATAGAATGAACCCCAAAGAGTCCTTTCCCAAGTCCATAACCTTTTTTATTTTTTTTAATCTAGTCATAGTTGGAAGTTGTGAGGGGCTACAGTGGCTCTGTGGATTCCCTGATGGAGGGTATGGGAACAAAGATTAGCCTTGAAGATACTAAGGTCTACCCGTGAGAAAGAAAGGATGTATCCATGAGAAAGAAGGGAGTAGAAGAGTAACATTGATGATAGCAAAACTAGTCAATGAGATGTTACCACTGCAGCCTGTAAACAATAGTAAAAAGACACATGAGCTGGTAAAGACTATGTGAAAATGCACTTGTGGCAATAAATGGCAACTACTTGCGTCTCAGAACTTGGTCTATGTCGTTTCTCCATCTCAATCGTGACAGGAAGTAAAATGTAGATCACCTAGAAATCCATCTAAGTTGTGTTTAGGAAAAACTCTTAGCTCCATTTATTTCAACCCCCCAGCATTTATTATGTTTCAAATGCTTTAGATCAAAATTTCAAGAAAATAATGCAAGAGCAAAAATTTTGGGTTAGTTGTCTTATTACAACATCCACAAAACATAATGCAGTCTTGGGTGATGTCCTGGGTCATTGGAGGGAGCAACAAGAGGAGGTGGTTTGAGTCAGGTGACCACGAACTGACCAATTGGAGTATTCCATCCCATTCATGACTTCCTGGATATAAAAGGTGGAGATCAGAAGGACGCTCTCTCTCTTCTGCTGGGTCTTTTGCTGATTTGCTTCACTTCTTTTCTGCCGTCCCTGCAAGCTGAGGCCTTGTGGCTGTCCCTGCAAGCTGAGACCTCGTGACAGACTGAATCTAGTTCCGGTTGGCTGAAGGATCCTGCCGGAGTAGCTGCTGGGAATTGTAAGACTGGTTCTATAATATTTGTTCTGTTTTATTTTTCTCTATGTTTATTTAGTAGCATTAGTGAAACATTTTCAAATTTTCCAGCTCTCCTCTCTCTGTCCTTCTTTTCCTTTCCTCTCAAAATCACCTGTCCTTAGTGAAAAAGGGGGAGGAGAGGGAAGAGGGTGTAAAACTTGAGGGGAGAAGAGGGTTAAGGAAAATACATCTGCCGCAGTTTTTGATTGTGTCCCCGCGATCAAACCATGATGTGAATACAGAAATGTTGTCCTGGTTTTGAGTAAAACAAGGCCAATTCTTTGTTAGTGATTTTTCCTTTCAGCTAGGTTCTTCTAAGTAATGGTATTTTTCTGAAGCTGGCTGCACATTCTTCAGACAGTGTTTGCTTCAGAGCTCATAACACCTGATATTTACAATTTTACTGAGCTTCCGGTAAGCATGGTATGGAGAAAAGCCCAGGTTTATCTTTTATTGTTATAGCAGCCAAGGTCAATGAGAAATTTCATATGGCACATAAATGAGAGGTTTGTACTCGCAGGGAGGGGTGGACAGAACGGGTGACCCAAATTGACCAACAAGGTATTCCATGCCATCCATGTCACACACAGTTTAAAGCTGGGAGATCATGGGGCTTTCATACATTTTATCCATGGCCGGCATCTGAAGAAGACCCTTCTATTCTCCTTGCTGCAATCCTGATCCTGGTTCCAGTCTGTGCATCCCTGAATCCAGTTCCTGTTTACTACTGAGTTCAGTCTAGGATTTCCTGGTGTCTGCCCTGCAGTTGCTGGTGCAACAGCAGCCCCTGCAGCAGTCCACGACTGCACTGTTCTGGGAAATTCAGTATTGGTTTTGTATATTTTTCATTATTTTCTCTCATTACTAGTATTATTAATAAAGCTTTTTTAACTTTCCAAGTTGTGAGTCTCTCTCCCTTTTTCTCCTATTCCCTTGCCTTAGTGGGAAGGGTGGGGATTAATAGAGAGCATCTGCCACTCTCTATTGTTGCCCTGCGATAAAGAGTGACAAACACATAGTAGAATATTCAGTACTTTGTGTTGCAGAAATTTTATGTTTAATAGTTTACATTCATCTTTTTTAGGCACATTCTTCCTTTCAGCAAGATAAATTGCTAGAAACAAAGGTTCCTTGAAATTCATAAGACTTATGATTCTTAACCTAACATTTAACTAAGTAAAACAAAATAGCATACTTATATGTTGTAATATGGATTTGTGTAAAAATGCTTTTTTGAAGTTGTCCATGCCCAGTGTTTGTTGCTATTAATAAACTGGCCGTTTTCTTTGCATTTGCACATTTATTTTATAGAATTATAAGGCAGAGTGCATAGTTGTGACTAACGTCAATAATATTTCATTTTAAAAAAGAAAGAAACCATAGTTCCATCATTTTGGCAAATGTTCCAGAAGCATTAGTGGGGTCCTCTTCTGTTGCCCTTTTATAATCAAAAAGTATTTCTAAAAAATGTGCTGTTTGTTGTTGTTTTTAATGCTTAGGTGAGAAATAATACCAGTGTTTGAACTTGTGGATTCATTTTGAATTTATGGATTCACTTTCATCCTCTCTGTGCAGCATATGGTTTTCTTTATTGTACACTTTTGTTTATCATAATTATAAACTTTGACACAGAAGTAGCCTAAGAATACAACTAAATGAGTTAATGACCCATAAGTAGGCTGTCTTAGCCTTTGTTTACAGACAGGAATGTTAGATACTACTGCTATTGTGGGTGAGGCTAAGGCTATAATTCTTTCTGATGTCAAAATGTGTGTGTGTGTCTATGTGCATACACGCACATACACACGTGCCATACCCTGGTGCACAGGACAGTGTTCCAAAGACTGACATGTACCTCTTAACAGTACCTCATGACAGACACAGCACAAAGTGAAAACACATAGGATGGAACACTGGGACACATTTTGTTTCAGAGAGGTACCAGCCATCTGTGAGTACCTGGAAAAGTCAAAATATATTTCCACTTTATATCCTTGGGAGAAAATACGTAGTATGTGTTTTTCCTGTGCCTCTAGTAAAGGAATACCTGAAAATAAATCTAGTAGATCTGGTGTCGTAGCATGTTATTTAATGTTATCAAGCTTGTAAAGATATAGAGTTATGAATTTTTAATCTGATTTATAACAAGATTACTGAATTTATTGTAGTGTCCCTGTGAGATAAAGTTAAAGACTTATTCAGAGAAAACAAAACAAAACAAAAAACAAAACAAACATTTAATTAAGAAATGGAAAGGGAATTTTTTTACTATCTTATTTCAATTTACAAATAACTAAGTTGTGGTTTTTATTTTGATTTTTCCATCAGGAGGGAAAAATTAATGCAATAAAACTGGAAAACAAAAAATGTTCTGACCTTTTGGGTCTTACAGCAAAAGAAAAAGAAGAAGAAAAATACAATGTAACTTATCCAGCTATATTTTAAGAGAAATTATTAAATTATGCAAGTTCTTTGACAAAATTATCTTAAGGATTTAAAAAAGTACAGAAGACTTCTCTAAAATGTTAGGTGAAATATTTAAGGCAGAAGAATTTATAGAATGACACTGTATGTGATTATTTTATTGCTTGGTCATTTGCACCTACTACTTTTTAATTCTTCTTTGAGATCTCTTGTGAAGACCTTACTATCTGCTGCAAAAATCTAGTGTCTAAACATAAATTTTGAATTCAATTTTGGCCATAGTATACCTAAATTATAGAAACAAGAATACTTTTTAAAGGAGTCCTCAGATATTTCTATGAGCTGATAATTAAATCCAAAGGAAAATTTAAAAAAATGTTTTATTTTATTACTTTTGTCTCTAGATCTTCCAAACACAGAGCAGAAGCCCTTCTGCATGAGTTTCTACAGAAAGCTTTGGTTATATTTCTACTTCTAAACTAAATCTTAGGAGGAATAGGGACATACTCACAAGTTAATTATAATCTAGCTATTGTCACTACAATGAAGAGCTCAAATATCTTTTAGAAATTTTTGATTTCTTTTTTTCTTTAGGATCTTTTAATGGGTAATATGTAATCTGTCCAGAGAATAAAAACAGAAACAAAACAGCCTTGGTAACCTTTGGCTGCATGTGTTGATTTCATGATACAAGTACACAGTGATAGCGTGGTTTGTGTACTTTACTAGGTTGTATAGCAAGCACCACCTGTATGACAATAGAAAGAGCACAGCACCGTAATTTTGAAATTGTTAAGTCTACCTTTAGATGCTGTGTTATGAAGCAGGCAATGCATTTCAGTCATGCAAGAAAACAACCAGTATATATACCTACTTCAAAATAGTAAGATTAGTCTACATGTCTTGATTGATTTCCTGGTCATGACACTTCTCTAAGTATGATGTAGTCTTTGCCATTCATAACAGAAAATCACATTCTTTCTTCAACCCAGAAGGCAGAAAATAACTGTGAGCTTGATGAACCATTCCTATGACAGTCTTTGAACAGTAATAAGCCCTTTCATGACTCATGCATCCTCATTTTCCTTTAAAATGATGACTTTTCCTGTGTAAAATCACAAGTAATCATGTTTATTCAATGCTGACCAGCCTTACATTTTATTCAGACAGTAGATTAGTTTTCAATGTTATTGAAACCTATACCATTTCCTTCTATCACTTTATGTAAAAACCATATAGACCAAAACAGAATTCTGAAGACCAATATATTTCATCTGAAGACCAACATACTTCATCTCACACTCTGACAAGAGAATTACTGAAACACAGTGGAATTTTTTGTTCCAAGTGACTTTCATTAAGAAATATAAAACATAAGCATTAGGTAGGGTTATCTAGCACATACTGGATTACAGATACCTTTTGAAATCCCCCAGTTTAGAAAAATAAATATTTTTAACTCTGAATGCTATTCACTTTACTTATATGCATGTTCAATTTATTTTCAGTGTCTCTGGACTGAAAAATACAACAGAGTATTTTCTTCAATTAAATTAAAAAACATATAGTATTTCTACAGTTCTGCAAGACACTTTAATTTGTTCCTAATTTTAAACCACTGTGCATTCATGCTGGCTTTAATAGCTTCACTCACATGTTTTCATGAATGTTTTGCTGTACAACACACCTCTTCTAATCATGTGTATATAGTACAACAAAAAACTTCAGAGCCTGACTCAAAGAAGAGGCAACCAGAGAAAGGAGCCCCAGATTCTAAAATTTATAGATGTCATCTAAGAACTTTGCAATAATTGCTCAGAATTTGAGATTAATGTATTTTGCAATTTATATGAAGAAAGAAAAAAAAAGGAAAAAAAGGAATTTCTTAAATAAGCATATTCAAAATTACCTAAGTAAACTAAATGAATATTTTGCTTCATTTTCAATGACAGTGACATTGAACACTAAAATGAGGGCAATGCTTCTAATGAGAAATGATAGTTTTCTCCACAAGGTGATCCAAACTGCAAGACACTAATGCATTCAAACTCAAAAGGCTATATAACTCTGTATCACAATTCTTTAGGAATCAGCAGATGAATTCACAGGTTCAACAGTAAAAAGTTGTAATAAATTGCTTGAGTAGAAGGTATAGGTGGAAGAATTACATGACTGGCAAATATAAAATAGGCTACACTATTGATTCAAGAAAAGGAAAGAAAGATTCAGACACTGCAGGCTCATTATTCTCTCTGAATAGAGACTATATAAACTATGTTGAAAAAAGAACAAATGGATATAACAGAAGTATTAATAAAATTTGTCCAGGTAGTAGATCGAAGTTTGAAGTCATGAGAGCATTGCACTTGAAGAACAGAGTTCTTACTGGAATAAGAAAGTAAAACTAGTATAAAATTTTAAGGTAGAGTTTAATTCCTTTGTGAATAATATTGGATAAAGTGATTGTGTGTGATGAGAAGAGAACTTAATGTCACTCCAGTGTAATGCACTTAATCTCTAAATGTAATTGTATGTGATAGAAGTGAATTTAAGTCCCTTTGTCTTAATACGTTAGATTTCCAAGCCACAATCTACAATTCTCACCAGAAACAGTGTTAAGTTACTCCTTAAGTTTAGCAGAAAAACAACCCCCAAAGTGAAAACTGGAAAATACATTACATTTTTATATAATCAGATGTGAATGCAGTCATGTATTGCTGACATCAAGGTCCCTACAAAATGTGTTGAGGGATCGACAGCTGTAGTGGACACACTACTGTATTCCTTGGTTCTGTCTCAGTCTTACCTGGCATCTTTTTTTATAGGGAATAAGTAATTTTTTCCAAATCTCAGCAGTTCTTCTCTAAATAAGATAGATGAAGCTTAAAAGAATATTTAGAGTGAACAAAATACCAATAATGAGAGAGACCTTGATGAGTACTTAGGCAATCAAACTAAGTATGTTTGGTAAGAAAGATGTGAAAACACATCAGAGTTTCATATCATGATAGTGGGCTTTACTAGATCATTAGTTCTGCACATTGTTTATTAACTAAGTGTAATATGCTTTGAGGAAAGAAAAAAGATCACTTGATTTTTGTCTAAGCAAAGCTAACACATTTTTCTGAGATTTTTGCTAGAAGTAATCCTAAATAGGAACATCACACAGAAGAGCTTGGATTCTTCTGATTCTTTCCCATGCTTTTTCATCTCTACGTCTTACTCTGGTTTTTTTTCAGTCTTTTTCTTTCAGTTTTCCTTTTGCAAGCCTAAACTCAAGTGTCTTCAGAGCAAATTACATGGAATGTACTATAAATAAATACTGCAAAAATATATCTGTATATGGCTCTTACACTTTGCTCTCCACCCTCTCTATTCAGTGTCACAAAGGATCATACTTGTAGCAACATGTCCCAGGGTCTAACAAATCCAGGCTCCATTAATAAGGGAATATAATATTAAAATAGTGATGATATTTTATCAGTCATCATTGAAAGGAAGGAAGTTGCAGAATTCAGCAGCATTCCCTTCTTCTATCAGCTTTTATTCCTTCCAGTATCTGGTATGCCTTTTTTTTTTTTTTAATCTTATCTCAGGGCTCCTACATGATAAACAGTGTATTACCAACTGCTGCGTGCTAACTTCTCCACAAGAAAGATTCTTTTCAAGACAAGTCGTGTGTAGTGAAGGCAGCAAGTGGACTCCTGCATTTCAGCTTTTTTAGACTAAAGACTGTAAAACCTCTTCTCAGAGGTATTAATACCTAGCTTTAAGCTAGACTGAGGAATGCTCTGTTGGTAACTGCGCATAAGCCTACATGTGGGTCAGTAGCAAAACGGATGTAGCAGCCTCAGCCTCTGTGAATGCAGGAGAGGTTGCTGTGGTTCAGCAAGGCGTTCAGCAGCAGTTCTGCAAGACACTGTAGTAACTACCTTAAGCTGCAAGGTACCCACTTCCAGATGAACTGAAGCTTTTCAGTACAGAAGGGAGAATGCAAAACTATCATGCTGGTATGATGGAAGTAGCCTTTAACCTTTCTGCTCTCGAAGTGTTCATAACTTGCAGGCCAAGCAGGAAATACATATGCTGAAGTAAATCAATCTTCTTTTAAATTTAAACAATTAATATGACATTCACATAGCTAATCGCTTTCCACTCCATTCATATATGACTAAATTGTTTGTCAAAAGCTCTAACATGAGTCTTATTAACCCTCAGAGTCTCCCTTGGGTTCCCAAATTTTTATGTTTTCATTTCTCCAAGCAATTTTTGAATTTCCTTATTCCCAGCATCACATCTAATTCTATCCTAAACTTTGCAACTAGTTTTTGAAGATTAACATTATCTACTTTTTTCCTTTCTGCTTTGTTTTCTCCTAGTGCTTTGACCTCCATGGAGATTCAGTGAAGCTTCCTGTTTTCTAACACATTTAGTTTCTTATTCTAATTATTTTGATTTTTTTTTTTGATTTGTAGTCCTTCATAAGCAAAGTTAATGAATGTTTTTTGAAACAATCAGCCTTTTTCCTATGCTTAGCTTAAGATACAGAAGCAAAGCAGTTTGTCTTTTTTCTTTAAAGCACAGAAACAACTACAGGTAAATGATCAGTTACATAAGTGTAAAATGAAACGAGTTACAAGAATGTCAGGAAAACTAATGAGTAAGATGAATAAAACTATTTTAACATGAAACTCAATTATTTTTTTATTTCATACTTTCCCAAACTGTTAGTTTTCATATATTGTATTATCAAAATATAATGTTCTAAACACCTAGAGCCAAATTTGCTTTTGGCACAAATTGGTAGCACTTCAATTCAGTAGCAGTACCTTGATAAAGACTGTACTGAGTGGCACCTTAAAAAGGAAAGCCATGAAAAAATGGTATTGACTTTAATAAGAAATGAATTACATATTTTAAAAGAGCTTCTCTGAAGAAATTAGTCAGACACAATTTGATAAGACTAATATTCTTTACTTAAAAAGGAATATTTGCAGAAATAGAGAAGCCTATTCAATGCAAGTAAAAACTCATCCCAAATCATAAAATGAGAAAAATTATTCAATTAACCAATGTTGTCATGATTTGTTCATCCTTAATGCTTTATTTCCTAGCCCAAGCAGTAACTTTGAGAACAGCTGAGGCAGGTGAAGTTCTTATTTTTTTACCAACTCCATTAAGCCCAAAATTGCAAAATTTACTACAAACACCAAATATGCAAGTCTACTAATCTGTATCTTTATTTCCATTCAAAACTGAGGCTTTAGAAATTGATGACTGTGTCTCTTTCTCTGTATATTCATGATGAACTCTGAAGCGCCACACATAAATTGTCATCTAGTCATCCACAATAACTGTTGAAGAAGGGCCTGCAGTGAGATATAATTTTAGGAGAGCAAACTTTCAGTTGGTATGGAAATAGTGGATGGGATCCCCAGGAAACTGTCCTCAGGGGTTAAAGTGCTGAAAAGAGGTGGCATCTCTTTAAGAACATTATTCTTAGAGTGCAAGAGTTCTCAGTTACTACATAGAAGAAATTAGGCAAGGAAGGCATCATTCCAGCATGCCTAAGTAAGGACTTTTTGGTCAAACTGAAGTATAAGAAGGAAATTATTAGGTGGTGGAACCAGGGACTTATATCCTGGGAAGAATGTAAGGATGTTGCTCAGATCCGTAGGGCTGAGATCAGGAAAGGTAAAGCAGACCTGGAGCTGAATTTGGTAAGGAATATGAAGAATAAAAATAAGGGCTCCTACAGGTACACTGCTCAGCAAACAAAAATTAAAGAAAATGTACCTCCCACTTGAGAAGAGAAGAGAAGAGAAGAGAAGAGAAGAGAAGAGAAGAGAAGAGAAGAGAAGAGAAGAGAAGAGAAGAGAAGAGAAGGGAACAGATGGCAACCAAAATGGAGATGGAATCATATCCTCTGCTGCATACAAAAGCGTGGCCAGTAGGGCAAACAAGGTGATTCTCACCCTCTGCTCTCATGAGACCCTACCTGGAGTACTGTGTCCACCTCTGGGGTTCTCAGCACAAACAAGATGTGAAACTGTTGTAGCAGCTCCAGAGCAGCACCACAAAAATGATCATAGGTCTGGGATACCTCTTGTACAGAGAGAGGCTGAGAGAGTGGGGGTCATTCAGACTGCAGAAAAGGAAGCTCCGGGAAGACCTTATTACAGATATTGCATATATAAAGTGACCTTATATGAAAGCTGGAGAAAGGCCTCTAGAGACAGGAGAAGCAGCAATGGTTTTAAACTAAAAAAAGGTAGATTTAGATGGGATACAAGGAAGAAATTTTTTTACAATGAAGGAGATGAGACACTGGAATAGGTTGCCAGGAGAATCTGTGGATTCTCTGTCACTGACAGTGTTCAAGGTCAGGTTGAACAGGGCTTTGAGCAACCTGATCTAGTGAAATGTGTCCTTGTCCATTGCAAGGGGCTTGGATTAGACAGTCTTTGAATGTCCTTTCCAACCAAAACCCCAAATTATTGGAAGTTAAATGTAGAGCTTGAAGCATGTAGAAGAAAATCATATGATCCTATGATAAGCTCTTTATTGTGGTCTGAACAAAACTGAGGATTGGCATTTGTAATGTCCCATTTCAGTTGCAGCAAACAGTGGTTTGCTCTCCCCACATGATTTCATTAACTTAATAACATGCATTCATTAAGTTAATCTTGATATAATTGGTGGTTTCTCTGTCCCTGTGGCAAACATCTTGTTACTACTAGATTTAATATAAACATATTTGATCAAATGATCCCACAATAGTGAATACGCTGAATTACTTATTACCATTATTTCTGAAATCTTGACAGTTCTTGCTCATGGTTATAGAAAAAGAACTTTTTCAAATCAATTAAGTCTTAACAAGAAATCTCATGAAAACAAAGATATAACTGTGAATGAAAGCTTTTAGGAGATTTCAAACATTTGCTAATTATTGTAGTTTTGTTTCAAGTGTCTTTACCCGGCATTTATGAGGAACATATGTATATAGAACTGTACAGAGGTGCACGGTGTCAAGGTGACATAAAAGTGGCATTCACATTTCAGACAGAATCGTAATTCCTAGAAAATTTTCCTCTCAACCTTTCAAGCTTCGCGTTTGGTTTTCAAGAGATTTGGGTAAGAAATCAAACATTTGAGGGAATGCCATTTGAGTTTTTCACATATTTCGTATTTTTTTCTTTAATATTTGAGGATTTTCTTGATTTTCTGTAATACAACTTCATGCACATCAAGGCTCAGAGTTCTTAACGGGATCATCTTCACTTCCTTGTAAAACAAACAAAAAAATCTACTATAAGATAATTCCCCTTACATATTCTGCTGCGCAGTACGTTGAAACAAAACAGCTGAAACCATGCTTTAAAGCTTCACACTAAAATAAACATTGTGCATACAAAACATACAATGTTTTGATCTAGAACCTCTGATACAAAACTTTCATGCCTCAAATTTTTGGAAAATAAAGATGATCTTTTCAGATGTGCCCTGAAGTGAGGATGTCTTTATCAATAAAGACAATAATTTAGCATGAATCATCAAACAGGGATGTGGCAAATATGACGTTTTGCTACCTTCTAGAAGTATTAATACAGAGCAATTGTATATGTTTAAAAGTTATTTAAAACCTTTGTAAGCACAGTTTTGGATGTGTTGGGATGCAGCGCAAACAAATTCCAAGCTTTTTTAAAACATAGTGAAACAGTTATACATGCAGCCTTAATAGAAAATCCTCTTTCTAAATAACATTAAATATATTGATGAAAGAATACTTTACCCTTCTTTAAATTTACACAGATCCAGTAAAAACTTTGCTTCATAAAACCACCATTGACTAACAGCTTTCATTCTGCAGCCTTAACTGTAAGCATTGCACACTTGCGAAATTTGAAAAGGATCAAAAAGGTTATTCTTCCATCTGTGAAAAATTTTGAAAAGTAAGAATTCGAAGGGAAAGGACAGCTATTTAAGAATAAGGGTAATTGCATTGTTGCAAATGAATATGAGAAAAGTAAGGCTGGATTTAGGCTTTTTTCAGATGATTAACCTTAAAAGTTAATGTGTCTGTTGTATTTAACTATAAGTAGGCATCCCACATCAAGTTCTACTCATTTTCACGGTTAAAATTTTGCAAAATTATTATTATAATTTCTATGAAAAAAGTGAAGTCAGATCCTCCTGTATATATATTGAGTGGGCTTAGAGTTTGCCTTGGAGTTATGTATCAGAATTTACAACCTTTGAACTAGCAATTAATTTACTGTCAGATTACAGTTCCTATAAGAAACTGAGTTTGACAACTCTTTAGAATATTTCATTCAAAAAGGAAAGGAAAAGTGCAGATAAGTACTTTATAAATGAAGAGTGCTGGTTTTACTGCTATTTTTATAGACTAACAAGTTCTAAAGAAGGAATCAATGGCAGAGAGAATACTGAGGTAGTCCAAATTGTAATCTTTCATGTCTTTCAGGTAAAGACTATGACAAAATCAGGTAATTACAGAAAGCTAAAAGCTATTCCCTCTGCAGAATCCTGGAGTGATACTGTACTGATCCCTGGAAAAGGGCTTTTTATGTAAGTAAATGAGCATCAGCTGAACAAAGGTAATGACTAGAACACAACTGGTGACTTAAACTTTTATCTGCATGAAGTACACACTAACATAACACATCAAATATAGTACTTAGTTGTCTTTCAACATGAGTTCCAAGAGTATCAAATTAATAATATATGGAGGATTTAAACTGACAAAGAGTTAAACTGTCATATTTCTCCCACTAGGAAAGATAAAATCAATAACACTGAAATTATTTGAAGATATAATTCAGAATTGCACTCCCTCCTAGTTATATTGTATGATGAGATTTTATCATAATTTTCATTCTAAAGCAAAGAATTCACAATAAAAATAGCTAGAATATAAATTTCAATCATTGCAGTAGAGAATTAAGAAGCAGGAGAGAAGAACAAAGCTGTGGATTAAAATAGATCGTGCAAAAAATTCCATTCATTTTATGTTTGTTAAACTAAAACCAAACAAACCGCCAAACAAAAAAACCCACCACCACCACCAGAAAAAAAAAAAGAAAATTTTGCTTAGATTCCTCAGCTAACCGGACCAGCATAACTCAGATATTTTCTGTAGGAAGGGTAACATACCCAAGAGCTATGAGATTTGAACTTTTAGGTAGTACTACAGTCCTGAAGAAAAGTTATACTCTCTTTGTACAGCTTTTGTTTTCCATCATAGGGAACTGTAAGGTGAATCATCTGTACTTTTCAAATTTGAGAGAAAAAATAATGAATGCAATAGCAAAAGGGAAGAATTGACTATGCAGAACTTTCTTCATCTTCAGACCTCTTCAGTTTGGACAACATCCAAACTCCATTTTTTCTTTAATGTAGTTCGCCCATCACTACAAAAGTTCCCAAAGTTTTCTTTTCTCCTCTGTTAAAGGGAGCAAAGGATTTTGTTCTATCATCTTTGGCATGGCATCTGGTTTCAACTGGGAACTCTTGATAATGAAAATGACTGTTCTGTGCCTGATTTTTTTTAGCTTTGAAGAAATTAATCCAAGCTGTTGCAAAGAATTATGACGAGTCCTCTGAAGACATTCTTATTTTTGTATACCCATTTATGCTAAACCAAAAATACTTATCAAAAAGAACATGCAAAATATTTGTCTTTATTTTTTCCTTCATTCTTTCCCTTAAATATTATAAATTTATTCTAATATTCAGTGGTATATGTTCTTCCAGACAGTGTGACTTCCATGCTTTTGTCAGGGTTTTCATCACACTTTTAAAACCCAGACAAAAAGGCCAATGGCATAAGAGCTTTCTAATTCTGCAGTCATTTCGTTCCAGTTGTGGATTTAAGTTTGCAGCAGAAATCTAACTTATCATACTCCTGTGAGACAGAGATGGATGAAAACATGTTAACACTCTTCCCTGTGAGACAGGGCTTGCCTAACATTTCTACCTAACTCATCAATAAACACGCAAAAATCAAGAATAAATCACTATGTCTAAACGTTTTACTAATGCAACAGATTTGAACAATCACTGAGATTCTTTTGAATGGAAGGTTTTTAAAAAGAGGGAAAAAGACAGCTTTCTTAATTTATGCAGAAAGGTGGCCTAGTTAATCAGCACTGATTACCCCAGCTTGGCCTCTCAGTTATGTTTGTTACTTGAAGGACTTTCTAATGAACACTAGCTCAATTCTTCCCATGTGGAGGGCAGACTGGGAGATGATAGACATCTAAACCAGTATTCTTTCTCACTTGAATATGTGGGCATTCTTTCTTGCTTGAAAAATCATAGCTGAATTAATAGAAACAGAATAACACCATTTTTGCCTGCATAGTCCTTTCTCCTCAGGGCCTGCTGGCTATCAGTGTGGAGTGAACATCCTTTAGTAGGAGTAATCATCATCATGAAGTGCTCATCAGAAAGGAAGACAAAATGCAATTAGGTTGGATTTACAATCAGGCCAATAATTGCTATTCAAATGTCTCAGCTGAGTGGAAAACACAGGATTCTGAACTGTGATTTTTGGTCTGAATGTGGGGCTTTTTCCTCCCTTTCTTGGTGCCTTTTTCTTTTAAACATTTATAAAATATGTCGGTCATGATGTGGCACAGCTGAATAATTGTCATAGACTCAAATGCTTGCAGATGGTTAATGGAAACAGAGAATTAAATGAACAGCAGTAAAGAAACTCATGCAAAATTAAAGAGCCCTATTGCAAATTTAAAGGGTCATTTGGTTTCATCAAAAATCAAATAATATGAATATGTTATTCTCTGCATGAAATAAACTATTTTAAATTGTTTTGAGAGCTGAAAAATGAGCAATCAATGGTGTAGTAATGAAATTTGGGAAAAATCGTGCACTAATTGCCAGTTAGAGACTACAGAAGAAAGCTTGATTTTGGCAACTGAATTTCTTACTTACCATTTACTTAAATTATTGAAGACTAGACTTGAAACACTATAGACTCCTACAAAAAATACAGAAATTATGATAAAACTAAGTAGTCTTTGGCCTATCCAAATCAAGTTTAATGTTTCAAAATTATTTTTTGAGAACTTCTTTATCAGATGCAAGTAACTCAATATTTCAATAGACATTATGTCAAGTACAGAATTTATTTCTATATAGACCTGCAAGGTCTTAGGGATGCATTATAAGACTAAGCTCTCGTCAACTGACATTTTTGAAAGATGTAATTGATAAATGCTTTACATGGAGCAAAGTTATCTTTCTGATACGAAAGCATTTCTGATACCACTTAGTAAGTATCACTCAGAAGTCAATCTAAGTCAAAGATACTTTAAAACGGACTTAAAAATTTCAAAACATTGTATTCTTTATAAACTCTTCTTTATTTTTCATCTTTCTTTCATATTTTGCCAGTAAAGTCTGAAAGTAATATCGATATCTCTGTCCATCATGAAAATTATTTCAATTTTTTTACTTACTATAAGAAAAAAATATAATTGCAAATAAATCTGATATGTGTTAATCATAACCCCTCAATTGTATTTTGATAGCTGAAAACATTCTGATAGGTGCCAGTGTCTATGAGAGAATTTTTCTTATGTAATAGATGGAAAAGAAAATTTAAAGTAATCATTTGACACAACCAGAAATGGCAACTGTCTCCAAAAACATTTAATAAAGAAAAAAACCCATAATAACTATTATTAATATTAATTTATACATATATATGGAGAAATTATAGTACCTTTTATCTTGTGCTAATCATAAAAAAAAGCAATTACAAATTTTTGTATTTCTTTATTGACATGTGCCTTTGAGAATGCTAAAAGTGTACCTATTATTTCATCTACTATGATTCCTGCAAACTCAGTGAGTTGCTTGTTAAACAGAAACAGACATGAATGTATCATAGAATCATAGAATGGTTTGAGTTGGAAGGGATCTTAAAGATCATCTAGTTATTTGTCCATTTGAGCAGGTACAAAACATCTTCTCTTGAATCTTTTTAAACAATTACCTTACACTACCTATCTAACAGAGTTTAAAGGGAAGGTTTCTTTCCCTTTTTTGTAGTGCGAAGATTTTCAAATAGAAAATAGCTAGGGAATGATGAATGTTTCATTGCAAATACATTGTAAATAAGCATTTTGCCTCTCTGGATTTTACTCAAGGACTTAATGCCATTTCCCAAATGGTATTGGCTCAAATATAGAAACATCTGTATATTTTTCACCAGAACTGTTCACGTTATTCAATTTTTAAATGACAGATAT
Organism: Caloenas nicobarica; assembly: GCF_036013445.1. Taxonomy (NCBI): domain Eukaryota; kingdom Metazoa; phylum Chordata; class Aves; order Columbiformes; family Columbidae; genus Caloenas; species Caloenas nicobarica. The sequence goes on along the minus strand of NC_088284.1, from coordinate 40,438,427 downwards.
ACAGTACTTGCCATGAGAAATCAATCTCTCACAGCAAAAAAAATGTGGTAGAATAATCCATAAAATGCATATTAAAATAGTAGGCTGTAGCTGATATATTATTCTTTATTAATATGTTCTTAAATGTTCTTTCTAGCTGCATGACTATCATTTTGAAAATGTAATTTGTGATATATTTTGGATCATTTTAATGGAGCTGGATTTTTTTCTCATAAACCATGCCACTTTTCCTCTATGCAATTCTATAGTTACATTTATTTAAAATACATTTATTCTGTTAAAATGAAGCTTTCACTGTGCCAGCAGGTTTAAGCTTGTGTTCACTGTGCAAGCAACTGGAGAGAAGAAATATTTTCACACTGTTTCTGTCACATCTTCTCTTGCTTCTATCAAAGGCCTCCTCTATCAGCCCAAAACCACTGCTTTCAATCTCTGTGGGAAACCAGGTGACCTGCTTCCATTGGTGATAGTGGCGGGTTGCCCTAACACGACCAGCTTTGTCCTGGGTTGTGAAGCTCTTAACCCCGTGGCTGAGAAACAGAAGAAACATGGATGTGATAGCAAAACCTATGAAGATAGTAACATTTTAAAGCACTCTAGTTGTCAAGCAAGGCAAAGTTTTACTATACCTAAAGATAGGTGTAAAGATGGCAACAGAAAGGAAGGGAAGTGCTTTCTTATCTCAAACTTTTTGGAAATTTGCTGAAATAATGCAGCAGGCAGCAGCCGTGAAACTGCTGATAACTGAAAGCTTGCAGGGTGAGATGATTACAGTGAGATTGCTCACCAACTACCAATCACAAGCAAAACAGACTGGACTTGAAAGATTAAGTTAATTTATTACCTATTTAAAAAAAAGGATAGTGAGAAACAAAACCAAAACTAGAAATACTTTCCCACCACCCTTCTTCCCAGGCTTAAGTTCTCTTGTCACTCTTTAACATCTTCCCCCCGAGTGGATTCAGGGGGATAGGGAATGAGGGTTGTCATCAGTTCATCACACTTCATCTCTCTTGTTGCTTCCCCCTCACGCTGTTTCCCTGCTCCTGTGTGGGGTCTCTCCCATCAGAGGGAGTCCTTCACAAGCTACTCCAACACAACATCCTTCCCACAGGCTGCAGTTCTTTAAGCACTGCTCCAGCATGGGTCCTTTCCATGAAGTACAGTCTATCAGAAACAAACTGTTCCAACCTTAGTCCTCCATGGGCCATAGTTCCTGTCAGAAAACCTGTTCCTGATTGAGGTCTTCTCCATGGCCTAAATCAGGTCTGTCTTGGAGCCAGCTGAAACTGTTTATGTCTGACATGGGAACAGTTCCTAGTGTCTTCTCAGAAAATTCACCCCTGCAGTCCCTCTCCCCACTAAAAAAAACCTTATCATGTAAAACCCAATACAGACTGTTTTCTACCAAATCTGCCTATCTTTTTTGAGTAACAACATTTTGGAATACGAGTCCTCAACTGATCATTGAACTAAGTGCTTAATGTCTCCAATCTGCTGCTAGACAGGAGGGAAGTGTTAATAACCACCTGAGTATTATAACACCACACTGACTTTCAGATGAGATGCATTAAAGCTGTGAGAATCTTGATGTGTATTTAAAGCCACTGACATGAACTTCAACTACTGTATTTTACTTTTCCACATATAGAATTATAATTAAAACATACATTCATCACACAACATACAATCTTCAAAAACTTACTTATATCAGTGAAAAGAATTCCACATTCCTTCATCATGATTTTCCCATATCTGGGAAAATAAAAATCAAATTTTAAATGTTTAATGGTATTTAGTTGAAAGTCTGCAATTTTTGTAAATCTATTACGTAAACTGAACCTCCGTGGTAGACCACACTAATTTATATTAAGAGGAGTTATTTTTCAAAAGATGTGTGCTTTCTAGATGCATTTTTAGTGGGGCTAAAACATACTCTTACAACTCAGCAATTTTTGCGGAGTGCCATTGAACTCCCTTCCAAAAACTGTAGGAGACATTATAAAGAAGTCTTTGTTGAAATGTGACTAGTATAACTTGAGAGTTATACTTATTTATACTTCTATATTATTATATACTTATACATTATTATATATTTACATATTATTATATACTATATACTTATATGTTATGATATACTATATACTTAGGACTGTTTTCTTATCCTATTTATTAAAACAGAGTTTGTAATTTGCAATATTGACTTCCAATCTCTTTCCTTCACAAAAACATAAAATTTCCCAAAATCAATAAAAAATTATAAAGGCAAATTTGTCAGGAGATGTAAAATGTTTAAATGAGCACTGGAACTTGCTTATAATATTTTATTATTCCAATATCTGTTGTAAAATATTTTTCAATAACGGATATAAAAGAAAGGAAAATATGCTGAAAGTCTCTTGTAGAGTAAAAATGTGCCTCTATGACAAAATATTGTACTGATGCAGATTGGTGCCATTGGCTGTATAACATGTTAGCAGGCACTTTGGTTCTATTTTTCTTTCTCAACACTTCTCTTTATATAGCTGCAGACCGGTTTAATCAACTCATGCACTGACTATCAGACAGTAAAAACAATGTAGCTAAATGGATCACAGTGTTAAGAAGTGCACTAGGGAAATAATTTGGTTTCTAAAACTTCCCATAGAGAACTACTGTATGTGGAACTATTATAGCATTCCACTGTAACATCCCCAAACTCTTATGGGTTGAGGATCACACAATAATCTTCATTGTAATTAAAAGCATAGCCAATGTCTTCTGTTACCCAGGCACCTAAAGATCTCAAAATACTCTACAAATATTAACTGATGCTCATAAAACCCCTATGAGGAGATTTAAAGCATCTCTAGCAGTCTTTTAACCTTTTCTGTAATATAGCCATCTCAGTCAAGAAAGCAGAAGTTTTGCAGGAAATGTGTAGCATTAGAGAACAGTAAAAGACACTGAAGAGATGGATAGTACTTCGTCAATTTGAAGCTCCCTGGCAACTTTTAATAAACAGACTGAAATCAGTCAGAGTTGTTAACCGTCTACAATTAAGGCTAATATGCCAACACATCCGAAAAATGTCTGAGGAATTAGTAATCATGTGAAGTGTTATACAAAAGCTCTACTGCTTCAAGAAACTATATACATGAATTCCCTAATATTTAAGGCATATTTACACTAATAATTTTCCTCATGCCAACAGATAGCTGAAAATCCACTGGATATATTTATTATAGAAAACAGCTTCATCATGTTTACAATAGCTGTTTCTGTCTCTAAGTCGGATGCCACCACTGGGGCAGATATGAGTTACTTTGTTTAAACCTAACAGTCCTTGTTAATCTTTGAAGACATTTTTTTATAACCTGTGTTCTTGGGTTATTGAATTGTATTCATGAATCACTTCCTTTTCCTCCAAGTCAATTAACACTTCTCCAAATTGCTGAGATTGTGTCTGAGGGGAATCTGGATTGCTTTTTCGACTTAGCCCTCTAGATTTACACAGACTGTGTAAATACATAATACTGCATGTGAGTTGTCAAATCTCTTGCTATTTGCTTCATACAGCTATTGCATTCTCTTGGACATCTTTTGACAGAACAACCATTCCAGTCTTTTTGATAATAACAAATTGCACGATTGAATAGAACTGTAATAGCTTCAGGCATTTCTAGCCAGGCCTTAAAATTAACTAAATCTATCACTACACAGTGTGTCATTAAAACATTAAACTTCCTGTCATCATCTACCTAACAGTAGGGTCAGCAAGCCATTTTTAAAACACTTCTAACACCCACCACCCTCCCATTCATATCCCAGGATTTTTCTTACACACATTTGGTTAATCTTTCTTAAAGAAACTGTTAGTATTTTCATCCAAGTTCCCAAATGCTAGATTGAGTAATTTCCTTAGTTTATTACCAAATATAAAGGTCAAGAGAGTAGAAAAATTGTCCAGAATATTCCTATCTCCAGGTCTACCCTCAAAACAGGCATATAAAGTTCCAGATCTGAAAGGCTCGCAAATAACTGTGAACAAGGACAGAACTACCAATCTCCAAACCAATCCATAATGTCTGAGTTAAAATCAGTGATGTCTTCATTTTCTAGATGTTTTTCTTTTAAAAAGGCCAAGTGCTAAGGAAAGTTATGATCATTTGAAAAAATAGTTACCTGAATTCACCTGATGAATGACTGTAACAGTATTTCTGAAAATGAGCTCAGCACTGACTAGACATTGAACAAATTTGTATCCTGAAGAGACTGTTACAAGTCATTACCATAATGAAAAGAACAGTCACCATTTCAGTTAGACAGTGTTGCTAAAAATGTGCTAGTGAATTACCTCAAGTTCATTCATGACTCTTCAACATCTTCCCCCCTGAGTGGACTCAGGGGGACAGGGAATGAGGGTTGTCATCAGTTCATCACACTTCATCTCTCTTGTTGCTTCCTCCTCATGCTGTTTCCCTGCTCCAGTGTGGGGTCCCTCCCATCAGAGACAGTCCTTCACAAGCTGCTCTAACACAACGTGCTTCCCACAGGCTGCAGTTCTTTAAGAACTCCTCCAGCATGGGTCCTTTCCACAAGGTACAGTCCATCAGGAACAGAGTGTTCCAGCCTTGGTCCCCTGTGGGCCACAGTTCCTGTCAGAAAACCTGTTCCTGCCTCAGTTCCTCTCCATGGGCTGCATCTCCTGCCAGTAGCCTTGTCTATGGGAATCTCCACCTGCTGTAGCATGGGTTCCTCCATGGGACAATCACCATGGTCTTCTCCTTGGGTTGCAGGGGAATCTCTGCTCCAGCACCTGGAGCACCTCCTTCCCCCTTCCTCTCCACTGACCTTGGTGTCTGCAGTGGTGTTTATATCACATTTTTCTCACTATCCTTTCTCCTAGCTGTTGCACTGCATTTTTTACCCTTTTTTCAATATGTGATCACAGAAGTGTCACCGGCATTGCTGGTAGGCTCTGTTTTGAGCAGCACCAGATCTATCTTCAAGCTGGCTGAAAATGGCTACGTCTGACTTGAGGACAGTTTCTGGTGCCTTCTCAGAGAAGCCATCCCCTCACTGCCAAAACCTTTCCATGTAAATACAACACAAGTACTTTGCTAAGTGCAAATGGCCACTGTCATATTTCTCTTTGTTGAACATTTTTTCCTACTTTGTAATGAAATCTAAAGTGAACTTTGAGTAAAACTTGTAATGATATCCACTCTTTTTTTTTGTGGTACTAGAAAAAAAATGCATAAATTAATTGTGTTTTGAATAAAACCTTTTTTTTTTTTTCCGCTCTTCATTTAAGGAAATATTTAAATTGATGTCCCCAAATGTTAATTAATTAGGAATTATATAATCAATTAATAACTACTTTCCAACCAGCAATTAAAAATAACATTTCAGTTTGAAATGTAAAGTCAAGTTTCAGTTTGAAACTGTTCACATTTTGGTATCTGATTTTTCTTTCAACTATTTTTTGCTGTCCTAGGGCAACAGGCATAATATATTTTTTTGTATATTTTCTCCCAGCTAACTAACAATTTTCATGCAGGAAAAATGTTTGTTCTTGTTTGTTTGTTGGGTTTTGGTTTGGTTTGGTTTTCTTTCCTGGAATTTGTTTATTTGTGCTATATTTCATTTAGAAAATAAGCTGCATGTTTTATTAAACAAGACCATAAAATTATCAGTAATGTGCTTCAGCATTTTACCTTGACTTTCCAAGTGTCTTAAACCCGACTGGTTATTTACTATCAGAATAGAATATATCATGCAAAATAACATTGGAAAGTTTAACCTTATCAGCCAGATGTTATTCTTTCACTAGAAAACGTAGCCTCTTTTGACCACCTATGCTCAAGCATGTCACAGTGAAAAACAAGGTGCTTCAAAAAAGGTAAAAATTTTTGAGTTTGAAGTTACTTCCATGTATGGAAAGACTGAAAGGAATGTGATTGTCTAATTTTGACACATGAGAAATTAAAAAAGATATGAGCAGGCTATACAGAGTAATAAACAGTGTAGAGAGGAAAAGCTCAGCATCTCTGTTTATCCTTTCACATGAGGTAAACCCAGAGGTTTTCAAATGGCAATTATTTAAAATTGCTCACCAAGTGCTTTCCAAAACAAGATTGTTCTGTTGTCTCAGTATTACAGCATTCCAAAATGCAATACAACTTTACATTATCTTCCTGTGGAAATATTATTTGCAAGCACTTTGCAACAGTAGAAACAGAATTGGAGGTAAGTGGTAACAAAGGGAGAAAACAAATAGGTGTGAAAGAACAGAGATCTCTTCAGCTGAGATTTGTAACGAACTGGTGAAGTAAAGCAGCGGAGTTATACAAGAAAACAGGTTCAGATCACATGAGTTATATAGTACTTTCACATACGCACACACACACGCACACACATACAAAGGCAAAAAAGCAGCATCCTATGTAGGATGATAGAGTAAAAGAAAACTTTTTGTCCCAAACAAGGAAAGGAACAGAACAGAAAGAGACAGGATATTGGAAATACAGTAAGCTGAAAGAGAGCTTCAACCAAATGGAATAAATAAAAAATCCATGGAGGGATGGCTCTGCTGCGGAGCTTTGGAATGGAAATAACATTCACTGGTAAGGAATACCTAGATCACTTCAAGTGTTAAAGGACTCTGACACTTTTAAATTATTATCTGCTCTTTTTGCACTATAGCTTAATTTACAGATTCATCTGGCATATATTAATTCCGGTAGCCTGCTGCGATGGGTTGATGGTGGCTAGCCACCAGGTGCCCACCAAGCTGCTCTATTACTCCCCCTCCTCAACTGGACATGGAAGAGGAAATATAACAAAAGGGTCATGGTCTAGAGAAGGACAGGGAAAGATCACTCACCAGTTACCATCATGAGCAAAACAGACTTGACTTAAGGAAAATGATTTAATTTCTTGCCAATCAAAAGTCAGCATAAGATAGTGAGAAGTAAAGACAAATCTCAAAACACTTTCCCACACTGATCCCTTCTTCCTGGGCTCAACTTTACTCACAATTTTCTCTACCTCCTCCTTCTTGAGTGACACAGAGGGACAGGGAAAGGGGGTTGTGGTCAGTGCATTACTTGTCTCTGCTGCTCCTTTCTCCTCATGCTCTTTTCCTGCTTACAGCATGGGGTTCGTCACATGAGAGATGGTCCTTGACAAACTGCTACAACATAGGTCTTTGCCACAGGCTGCAGTTCTTCAAGAACTGCTCCAGCATGAGTTCTTTTCACAGGGTGCAATATGTCAGCGTGGGTTCCCCACAGTGTCACAGTTCCTGACAGAAAACTTGTTCCAGCATGAACTCATCTCCATGTGGCCATGGGTCCTGCCAGGAGCCTGCTCCAGCATGGGTTCTCTGTGGGGTCACAGGGCACATCCTTCTGCTCCAGTGTGGGGTCCTCCATGGGCTGCAGGTTAGATATCTGGTCCACTGTGAACCTCCATGGGCTGCAGGGGTACAAACTACTTCACCATGTGTCACATCCCACCCCGAGGTATGAGTAGGGGAGAGAAGTGACTAAGGTTCGTGCGTCCCTCTGTTTGGAAAACAGTACACATAGTACTTAAGGTCCACAAACAAAAGGCTTTTGTTTTGCAGCTTGGCCCAAACACTATATAATTTGATGGCAGAAGAATTCACGTTACTGTAGGTTCAATTGGTAAACATAAAAAGTTTGCAGTATATGGGGGCTGTAAATCTTATGTTACTATGTTACTTATAAAAAGGAAAGCAAAAAAGTAGAACTATAAGAAAGCAAGAAAAGAGAGAGAAAGATTTCACCATCCTTATGGCTCTGCTTTATGTGTGATGGAGTTCACAGTCTCAGATCCAGTGATGTGTGGTGTCCTTTGGTGTCTTGTTAAGTTCAAGTGGTGAGACTGGTGAGCAGAGTGGTCCTCAGGATGGCGGGTGGGCACCACCAGTGTTTGCACAAGGTGGGCCTTTATAGTCCTCTGGGGTTGCCCACTTGTGTAATTTTTGGTCTTTTGTGGAGGTGTTATTGCAAAAGATATAAAAGTCTTAGCAAGGGGTGACTGCGAAAGATTGACAAGTCTATGGCCATGTTGAAGGGTCTCAGGTTTTCCATTTGTGCCATGCTGGGTGTATCAGAAGGTGGAGCTATGTGCCCTCCAGCATGTTCCCTGCCTCCTGTATCAGCCAGCTGGCCTTGTCTGTGGCTTGTTATCTTGTCGTTGATATGTAAGTCGCAATTCACCTTATACCAATGTATCATCTCCTGTGGTTGGATGAACTGCTTTTGCCACAATGTTTGAGCCATTATCCTTATCAGACTCTGACACCATGGTCTTCACCACAGAGTACAGAGGACTCTCTGCTCCAGTGCCTGGAGCACCTCCTCCCCCTCTTTACTTACCTTGGTGTCTACATAGTTGTTTCTCTCACATATTCTCACTCTGCTCTCTCAGCTGCTGTTATGGAGCAGCTTAAAATATGCTGTCACAGAGATGTTACCAGTGTCACTGCTTAGTTAGCTTTAACCAGTGACAGTCTGAGATGGCTGGCACTGGCTCTATCAGACATGGGGGAAACTTCTGGTGTCTTGTCACAGAAAACACAGAATCACAGCATGTTAGGGATTAGAAAGGACCTCAGAAGATCATCTAGTCCAAACCCCCTGCTGGAGCAGGAACACCTAGATGAGGCTACACAGAAATGTGTCCAGGCAGGTTTTGAATGTCTCCAGAGAAGGAGACTCCACAACCTCCCTGGGAAGCCTGTTCCAGTGTTCCATCACCCTCACTGAGAAGAAGTTTCTTCTCAAATTTAAGTGGAACCTCTTGTGTTCCAGCTTGAACCCATTACCCCTTGTTTACCACTGGTTGTCACTGAGAAGAGCCTGGCTCCATCCTCGTGACACTCACCCTTTATATATTTATAAACATTCATGAGGTCACCTCTCAGTCTCCTCTTCCCCAAACAAAAGAGACCCAGCTCCCTCAGCCTTTCCTCATAAGGGAGATGCTCCACTCCCTTAATCATCAAACACCCCTGTAACCCACCCTGCTACCAAAACTGTGCCACATAAACCCAATATACCTTCTCTTCTTAAAAATTCAAAGAGAGGAGACCAGGGACAGAAAAATAACATTTATGGTATGTTGCACAGTTCTGAGCATAACCGTTTACTTCTATACTTCTAAGGAGATTTTGTAATAATAAATTACTACTGTAAAGCCTATAAATACAAATTTTAAACTTTGGATTAGGGTTACTCTCCTCTCCTCTCCTCTCCTCTCCTCTCCTCTCCTCTCCTCTCCTCTCCTCTCCTCTCCTCTCCTCTCCTCTGTCCTCTCTCTTTTAAACTTGCTAAACACTCTTCTGTTGAAATGCCAGTATTTATTCTGGGTTTTTCTTTTGACATATTTGAGGAAGGAGAGGTTTAGTCTGCTTGTTTCATCATTTATATTCTCTTGTGTTCTTTTCACTTCACTTGTGATGCCACTAGTTTCAGGTTAGCAAATTAAAATTCAGCAATGTGATGGGTTGGTCCCAGCTGGCAGCCAAGTATCCACAATGATGTTCACTCATTCCCTTTCACCTTCTAGCAGGAGGAGAATGCCTGTGGGTTTAGGTAGGTAGGGAGACTGCTTACCAATTATTGTCAGTTAAATATGAATATTTGAGTATAGTATTACTATTACTATTACTATTAGAAAACAAAAACAAAACCAAGTGAAACGTGCACATCTACAGAAAACACCTTTCCCCTTTGCCTTTCCCAGGCTCAGCTTCACTCCTTCACTCCAGACTCCTGTCCTCCCTTGTGTGAAATGGCCACCCACTATAATGAGTCCCTTCAGCAAGACAGTGGGAGGCACTGGGTGACCTCACAGTCACAACTTCATGATTTCCCTGCATTGCTCCATCTCTGTCCTCCAGTATGAATCCTCCATGAGTTGCTGTTCTCGTTAGGAATCTCTGCTTCACCATGAAACACATCCTCCTTCTCCTTCTTCTCTGACCTTGGTATTCGCAAAGCGGTTTTTTACACTTATTTTCTTACTCTTTACTGCTAGGCATCATTTTTTACCCTTTCTTAGATACAATTTTGCTAAAGTTCCACCAGCTTGGTTGAGGGGCTCAGCTATGTCCTGTAGTGTGTCCACTGGAGGCACCTGGAACTGGCTGTGTCCAGCATGAGAGAAGCCAAAGTTTGTAGAAAAGTGGAATAACCAAGCTCCCCTTTGTTTCAACATCAAATCCAACTGTATTAAACATCAAGTCCGACTGTATTAAGGTGTTTGGCTGCATGCTTTACACTCAGCCATGGGATGACATTGTTGATGGGTCTACTGGTTAGTGTGCTGGGCCTGGCTGGAGGTCCATTACTGTCCACAGAGGGACACAGTCACATGAAGCAGAGAGAGAAAGGTGAGTTGAGAGGAAAAGAATAGGCTACATTTCAAAGCAGGAGTAATCAGCAGGCTTGTTACAGTCTGACAGACATAGAGGCTGAAAGAAGAAAGTCTTCTGGAGTAAAATATTTCTAGAGTGCTCCCTGAGCTGAAGAGACCCTTCTTGCCTTTCTCCTGGGTTGTAGCTGCCATGTGTCAAGAGTAACATCCATCAGTAAGGCTTAGAAATAACTTGGATATTCCAGTTCATCTGTAATTGTTAAAGCTTTGTGAACAAAGAAATATATTTTGTGAAACAACGCAAAGAATGCTCCAAGTGAAAATTAGTGTTCATGATAATATTTATTTCCTAAGGAAAAAAAAAACAAGATAGAAATAGTTAGTATGCACAGTATATTGATATTTTTAATCCAGTAAAACCTGAGGTTTGAAGCCTTCTAAAGTTATCTCCATTTAGTAAGAAATTAGTCATAGAGAATAAGGATATTTTCATAGTGTTATTCATTTATTTATAAAATATACATATGTTAGTTTTTCTGAAAGCCAGCAGAAACAAAGCCAGTCATGTTTTTCCTGGGAAACCCTCAGGCCAAGTTCCTTCAACGGTTCAAAAGAAACAGCTTTCTTGACAAGCTTCTCTCCCAGGAACTGAGCAGGTTCACAAGCAAACTAGAGATTTTCTGCTGACTATTCACAACATATTTTTATTTCAGGTCTGAAGTTTGACCCACATGTCCGCAGAGGTACCCGACAGGCTGTGCAATTGCTCTGAGCATCCTCAGTATCCTTTCTGTCTTCTGCTGTCTGGAGTAAAGATGGGCACCCATTCAATTTAGTACACTCTGCCTTTGCTTCTCAAATTCTTAATGGTAGATATTAACACATCAGTTTTTATTTTTCCTTTGTCTTAACTTCAGGTAATCTCTGGCTTTCAACTAGGGGTGAATGTCTTCTTTTTAACGCTGTAGCCAGGGTTGTCCTTTTGCTGAATTGCAGCTTAATGGTTTACCTTGACTCACACAGATTGGTGGGACTTGGAGAGGGGTTAGTCAGCAATAAGATGACAATGGTGACAGAATCTGCCCATCTGTAGATGTATTCCCTAGATATTGCAAATCTGTAATCACCTTTTTCTCTTCCTCCCACTCCACCTTTTATCACACTCTTATCTGGCATTGTTTTGTTTTGGATGACCTCTTGCTCTTTCATATCATTACTACAGCACCATATAGTTCCTTTGTTCGGTCAGCTTTGATGGTTTAACTATGCTGATAGATGCCTCTAAAAGCGTATCCAGCGGAATGAATTTTTTTGTCCTTAATTTCATCACCTGATTGCATAAGCCAAACTGAAAGGAGTAGTTTTTACTAGCAGTATATCTGTGTTCACAGAAGAGGTTTTACCAGCTTAGGTACACCAAAAAGGAGAGAAGCTTTTGGTGTTTTGTTTTGGTTTATCTTGGTTTTTTATCCCTAACCCTATGATTGAGATCAAAACTCAGATTCTAGGATTCGTGGCTTTCCTTTTTTTCTTTTTTTTCCTTCCTTGTATTTATGAACATCCATTACCTTAGATTGGCAGTAAAACCAAACAATACTGAGATTTCCCTGCCTTGGCTTTCTTTCTATGTCTTTATATGGACCACGTTTAGAATGAAAAAAATCAGAGCGCTCTGGTATCCAAAAGGTTAACATACCCTCTTCATCTTTCAGTGAAACATGCCTTTTTTAGCTTAGTAGCATTTTTAGCTTTAGCCTTTACAGTTGCTTTTTTTTTCTGCAAGTTTTCTTTTTTAAATTAGATTTTCCACATGTGATATTCATTATTTTTTGTGTAGTGTCATTTAGACTTAACTTTATGAAGTACCCTGTTCCACTCTGTCTTTTTTACTTTTTAGCATTCTGGCACTGTTACACAGGTAGTAATCATATTTTACAACCAGCATGAAATACTTAAGAGCTCTTTAAATGTTTACATCCTGAGCTCCCCCAGTATACTCCTCTTCACCACAAAATTTGAGTCTGGTATGCTATCCTCATGTCATACATTGACAAAATAAAATTCAAGAAGAACAAAAGAAGAAACATTAGCGTATTTGCTTCATTTGTGAATTGTGCAAGTCTGCACATGTTCATCATATATGCAGGATGTGGTATTAAACTCTCTCTATTTAAGAAGAATTGCTTATTTGGATTTCTCTATTTTTAAGCCAGGTATTTTGATCTGTATGTTGTTGTAGTTTTTGTATTCCTGGATTCTCTTACCGTTTGTTGTTGTTGTTGATTTGTTTGTTTGTTTGTTTTTAATCCTTAAGTAATAATTGTCATTTTCAGTGCTTTTATTTAGTATTTTTTTATTTAAAAATTATAAGAAATAACAAAATACAACATTGATTTTACAATTATCACGGAATCTACTGCTCATTGTGGTATATCAGAAGAATGAGTCTGGACAAGATCCAACTTAATTCACAACTGATTAATCTCATTTCTACTACATCTCCATCTGAGTCCAAATGAGTGGCATTTATTCTAGATAATTTCTGTTGCAGCAACTGATTTTTTACTTAACTGAGGTGTCAAAGCTTTTTAAAGAATTTGTTTTTCAAACTGGCTTCATGTTGACATTAGTTAGCTTCGAGTTTGTGGCTTAGTTCATACAGGAGAAATAAGAAAAATATACTATGCACTAATGAATAGCCGTTCACTCTGTCTGTAACAGTACCAGAGAATGAGTACCCCAGTTCTGAGATATGAATTGTTGTGCAGTGAGCTGAGAATCACAGTTCTTTGGTACAATTTTTTTGTTTTATTCACCCGGAGATAATATGCTGGAAGAAAGAAGGTAAACTTCCAATCTTGCAAGTTCAAACCTGGTGTGTTCTACTGAATACAGGTAAATAGCCAAGAGAGCTCAGAGAACAATCTTGTTACTTAGCACCCAATATTACAGATTACCTGCTTTGTACTCCAAAAACTAACTGCATTCACAACAACAAAAAATATAAAGACATGTATCCCAGAGATTTACATGGCAACATTAAGATTTTGTATTGGTAATAAAGGAAAATCCATCACACATCACATTTTGGATTCAACACACTTGCACTGAACAGCTTTTCAAAACCTTGAATGTGTTTATTCCTCTTGATCTAATGCCAAGAAAGCAAGATATTCTATTTTTATATCAGTGTCTATGAAAAGAAAAACTAATTTAAACAATATGCTGCAATCTGAGATTAATCAGAAAAAAGAACAATCTAAACCAAATCCCAACGTCTTTATTAAACTTCCTTTAAAGCCATATGGAGACACTAAAAATATATGAAGCATTTTTCTCTTACATGCACCAGAATATAAGTTCTTAGCAACTACCTAGTGAAACTGCAAAAGATCCCTTCTGAGGAAGATGTAATTTAAAGAATTTCAGATTCTGTGATGAAAGCATGTGAAGTGCTGTCCAGCAGGTGTTTAACATAAATGAACATTTATTTAAATTATTAAACAACTAAAACAGATATTGAGATCCCATCTTAATTTATTTCAAGAGAAAATCATAGGATCATAGAATGTCCTGAGTTGGAAGGGACCCACAAGGATCATCAGTTCCAACTCCTGTCCCTTTATATGACAATTCCACAGTTCACACCATGTGTCTGAGGGCGTTGTCCAGCCTTGACTACCATCAGGCTTGGGGCCATGACTGCCTCCCTGAGGAGCTTCTTCCAGTGCTCCACTACCCTCTGGGTCAAGAATCTTTTTGTAATGTCCAACCTAAACTCCCCCTGGCACATCTTCCTGCCATTCCCTTGGGTTCTGTCACTGGTCACCAGAGAGAAGAGATCAGTGCCTACCCTTTCTCCTCCCCTTGGGAGGAAGCCGTAGTCGGTGAAAAAATAGAAAGAATGGAATGGAATGGAATGGAATGGAATGGAATGGAATGGAATAGAATAGAATAGAATAGAATAGAATAGAATAGAATAGAATAGAATAGAATAGAATAGAATAGAATAGAATAGAATAGAATAGAACAGAACAGAACAGAATATTTTAGTTGGAAGAGACCTATAACAACCATCTAATCCACTTCAGGCCTAGCCAAAAGTTAAAGTACATTGTTAAGGACGTTGTCCAAATGCTTCTTAAACACTGACAGGCTTGGCCCATTGACTGCCTCTCTAGGAAGCCTCTCCTGGTGTTTGATCACCCTCTTGGTAAAGAAATGCTCCACAATGTCCAGTCTAAACCTCCTCTGGTTCAGCTTTGAGCCATTCCCACATATTCTGTCACTGGATACCAGGAAGAAGAGAACAACACTTCCCTCTCTACTTTCGCTCCTTAGGAAGCTACAGAGAGCAATGAGGTCACCCCTCAGCTTCCTTTTCTCCTAACTAGACAAACCCAAATCCTTAGCTGCTCCTTACAGGACATGCCTTCCAGCCCTTCCACCAGCTGTGTTGCCTTCCTCTGGAGACATTCAAGTACCTTCACATCCTTCTTAAATTGTGAGGCCCAGAACTGCACACAGTACTCCAGGTGAGGCCACATCAAGGCTGAATACAGTGGGATAATCACCTATTTTGACCATCTGGTTATGCTGTGTTTGATGCACTCCAAGATGTATTTTGCCCCCTTGACTGTGAGGGCACACTGCTGACTCGTACTGAGCTTACTGTCAGCCAGCACCTCCAAGTACCTTTTTGCAGGGCTGCTCTCCAGGCACTCCTCTCCCAATTTTTGTTCCAGTGTCACTCCATCTCAGGTGCGAAGTTCAATATTTGCTCTTGTGAAATTTCATGCCACTGATGATTGCCTGATGCTCTAATCTATCTAGATCCCCTGTCAAGGCCTCTTGTCTCTCAAGAGAGTCAACAGCACCAGACAGTTCATTATCATCAGCAATCTTACTAATGGTGCATTCAACTCCTGCCTCCAGATCACTGATAAAAATATTGAACAGAACTGGCCCTAGAACTGACCCCTGAGGAATATCACTTGTGACTGGCTGCCAACCAGGTGTAGCCCCATTCACTACAACACTTTCAGCCTTGCTGTACACCAGTTCAGCACCCAGTTCACCATGTACCTACTCACCCCACAGCTGGACAACTTGTCCAGAAGTTCACTGTGAGGGACAGTATCTAAAGCCTTTCTAAAACCCAGAAACCCAACATCTGCCAACTTTCCTTCATCCACTAGGTGGGTCACCTTATCATAGAATAATATATTAAGTAGATAGGACTTTCCTATTGTGAACTCACGTTGATTGTGCCTGATTGTTCTTTAATGCCTTTCAATAGCAATCAGTATGATCTTCTCCAGATTTTTTCCAGGTACTGAGGTTTGACTAACAGGTCTGCAGTTTCTTGGGTCTTCCCTCATGCCCTCCTTGTAAATTGGAATAGTGTTGGCTAGTTTCTCGTCAGCAGGGGCCTCCCCAGACTCCCAAGTCCTTTGATAGATGATCGAGAGGCGTTCTGCTGCAACATTTTCTATCTCCTTCAGTATTCTGGGATGGATTCCACCAGACCCCATGGACTTATGAATGTTTAGCTGATGCAACTGGTCCCTTATTATTTCAGTGTCCACAAATGGAAAGTCTTTGTTCACACAGTCATGGTCCTTCAACTCAGAGGACTAGGCAGCCCATGTTCTACCACTATTAATAAAGACTGAGGGGAAACAAGGAAACAAATGCCTTCTCTTTTTTTTCATCCCTGTTAGTCACGTGGTCATACACGTTAAGCACTGGTCCAATATTTTCCTGAGACCTCCCTTGCTATTAACATATTGAAAGATGGCTTTCAAGAAACTCTTTCAAAACAGGGGGGAGGAGTGAGGTGCCTATTTGCTTATTCTGTTTTGCTTTCAAAACAAGTTTCTACAGAAAAAAAATCCATGTTCGTTAGACTGCTTAGAACTGACAAAAGAAAACTAATAAAAGTCAAAATAGCCATTCAGGTTGAATACTGCATCACTTGATAGCTTGCTGGTATTAACTTGATCTTTCCCACAAAACTGAGAGGGAAACTGGAAAAGAAAACAAAAAAGAACAAAAAATAAATAACAAAATAAACCTCACAGGAGTGGGATGGGAATATAAGATGTGGTATGTTTTAGTAGATGTAACAGATGTCAGAGTCCAGAAACCTGACCAGATTCTTACAGATAATTCAACTGTGGAGGGTGAAATTATTAATACCTTTTTAAAGACAGTTGATGGTACACTGGATTTCAGATTTAGTGGAGTGATACAAAAAAATACGTTCTGTAACACAATGTAGATGTAAGTAACTGACATAGCTGTTTACCTAAAAGAAAGGTCACTCTTCAGAGTGGTTTATGTTGAGATAAATAACGCCAGCTTCTTTGCAACAGCTGTGGTCAGTCACACCCTACATTATTCTCTGAGCTTCGTAGGCACCTCCTGCTTGCCCATCTGTTCTGAACCTTCTTGCATTGTAGGGGTGTAATTGTCAGTGAGCTACATTACACCTCTAGGAGGTCACTCAAAGCAGATGAGGTAAGGATCAGATTTGAATGTGGCCCTGATAGCTCAAATTTGCTTACATTGTCCATTACAAGGGCTAAAGCACACCTACAGCAACTTCTTAAGAATGTTTCTCTTTCTGTTGTTCGTAGAGTGTGCATTCCACAGATCCCTAAAATATCTGATTACTGTAAAAACAGTATTCTTACTCTTCTCTAGCTAAATACTCAACTTCAGAAATGTCCTGCATAATAGTAACAAAAATAATAAGGTATAGGAACTTTGTAAATAATGCATATTATCTGAATGTTATGAACTCTGTAGGAATTTTCTTCAAGTCAATGTGCAATAATCTGTGTATTGCTTAGAGGACACAGATTTGAGAGTTGATATCGTCACTGTAAATTTCCTTCAGGAGGAAACCTCAGTGCTTTTCCATTTCCTTTTCTGACCTGAGCCTTCCAAGGTTCAATGAATTTATACCTATATTAAAGTAAAAGATTTTTCTGGTAAATCTGTAGGGCACAGATAATAAATCGAGAGTACTACCATAGCATAGCCCCGTATGTTTCAACAGAAAAAATAATTCTTTTAACAATTCAGAATGAATTATTAAACACCAAGAGAAAAATCTCTACTTCAATTCATTATTCACATTTTGTTACAAGCATTAAAGCATTTTACAATATTTAATCTTTATACAGAAATGTGTTTTTTCATGCTGCCTTACCTGGCAAATGAAATCACAATCTTCCTCCTACTCAAATGCAGTTTTATTTCTTATTTAGCACAAAATTAGGAAGAAAATGGAAAAGTAAATACCCTAGAAACAATATTTGAAAACAATTGAGATTGTTGCTTTCATTCATAATTGGTTTGGTCTTTGTTTGTTTGTTTTTCTGTTGTGTGAGTTTTGCTTGTTTGCTTGCTTTTTTGTTTTTCTGTGTAGTGACTTCGCACTAATCAGGCGATTTCCCATTTTTAGTACACCTCTGTAGTCATACAGTCCTGAGGTTTTCACTCACTGTGGATTCAGCCACCAAGTTCCTCAACAGTTTAAATCTACAGAAAAATCCATCTGGAAACACCATGGCTTTAAATTAGACAGGCAGGGAATGAACAAATTAAATCTCAGTGTTACACCCCTTTGAAACTCAGGAAAAGAAACTTAAAGAGATTCAGATTTCAAAGCAAAGTATCATAAAAATGTGTAATTTCAAAGGAGAGGAAAAAAAAGAGGTTTGCACTATTATAGAACAACTACTTCTAAAAAAAACCCGCAAGTTTTAAACAGTGAAATCCAATGCAAAATTTCACTATGCTATTTTTTTGTGTGTTTATTTAGTCAAGACAGAATTGAGTTTAAAGCTGACTTTAAATATGTGGGTAAAACTTAGATGTTTAGGTTTTTGTTGTTTTGTCTTGTTTTATTCTGCTTTTTTTTTTCAGGTCCTAGCAGTTAAAATGAAGCATAGGGATTAGAAGACACTAGTAGAGCTAAATCTGTTTATTTCAGTTTTCAAGTTTTATCTAGTACAGATAATAAAAATTGTTATTTTATTTCATGTATCTAATTTACAGAATAACAATTTTACCAAAGTAATTTTCTCAATACAGAGTAGAATTCACTAGTGGTATTAAAACAATGACTGTTTCAAGTATACTCATTCTTTCAAACAGTCTTCTAGAATTATTATATATCATTAACCTCAATTAGACTTACGGGATCCTTAAAGTTCACAATGATATTTAAAAAATGCTGAACGCTTGAGGCAACCAGCAAAGTTTTCATTATGAATCATATTTTTCATCTTAGGTGGGAAAGAATTTATATGAACAGCAAGGTGACTTAGATAATATATTGTTTTTAAAAACCTACCTCTTAGCTTACTTAAAGGAGCAACTCAAAGACTTTATCTAAAACCATGTAGTTTTCATTGTTTACTTTTGTGACTCCGACAGAAAACTTTAAAAATGTTATTCTGAATATTAACTCATTTCATTATAAACCATATTTTAACACAGAATCTGTTTTGCTGGACAAACACATTACTTCATTTTAGGAAGTCACAGTCACAGGCTCTGGTTGTTATGGGGGATTTTAACTACCCTGATGTTTGCTGGAAGGACTACTCAGCCAGGCAGCCTCAGTCTAGGAGGTTCCTCCAGTGCATTGATAATAACTTTCTGATGCAAATAGTGGAGCAGACAACTAGGAGAGGTGCGCTGCTGGATCTCGTTTTCACTAACAAGGAGGGTCTGGTTGAAGCAGTAAAGGTGGAGGGCTGCCTTGGTTGCAGCAACCATGAAATGCTGAAGTTCAGGATCTAGTGTGGCGGGAGCAGAATAGCAAGCAGAATTGCAACCCTGGACTTCAGCAGGGCCAACTTTGGCCTTTTCAAACAATTGCTAGGGGAAATCCCATGGGCAAGGCTGCTTGAAGGTAAAGGGGCCCAAGATAGTTGGTTAACATTCAGGGACTGCTTCTACCAAGCTCAAAATCAGAGCATCCCGACATATTGGAAGTCAAGGAAGGGAGCCAGGAGACCTGCGTGATTAAACAGGGAACTGCTGGGTAAGCTCAAGTGTAGGAGGAGAGTTTACAAATCATGGAAGGACGGCCTGACCACTTGGGAAGAATATAAGGCTGTTGTTAAAGGATGTAGGGAGGCAACTAGGAAAGCTAAGGCCTCCTTAGAGTTAAACCTGGCAAGAGGGGTCAAGGACAACAGAAAGAGCTTCTTCAAATACATGGCAGATAAAACTAACACCAGAGGCAATGTAGGCACACTGATGAATGGGGTGGGTGCCCTTGCGACAGAAGATACAGAGAAGGCAGAGTTACTGAATGCCTTCTTTGTCTCTGTCTACTCTGCTGGAGGCTGTCCTGTGGAGCCCTGTACCCCTGAGGCCCCAGAGGAAGGCAGGGCAATGGAGGAGTTTGCCTTAGTTGATGAGGATTGGGTTAAGGAGCAATTAAGCAATCTGGACATCCATAAATCCATGGGTTCAGATGGGATGCACCCGCAGATGCTGAGGGAGCTGGCTGAAGTCATTGCTGGACCACTCTCCATCATCTTTGCCAAGTCTTGGGAAATGGGAGAGGTACCTGAGGACTGGAGGAAAGCAAATGTCACTCCGGTCTTCAAAAACGGCAAGAAGGAGGACCCGGGTAACTATAGACCTGTCAGCCTCACCTCCATCCCTGGGAAAGTGATGGAACACCTTATCCTTGGTGCCATCTTAAGGCATATCAAGGATAAGAGGGTCATCAGGGGCAGTCAACATGGCTTCACCAAGGGGAAGTCATGCTTGACCAACCTCATGGCCTTTTATGAAGAAATAACGAGGTGGACTGATGATGGCAGAGCGGTGAATGTGGTCTGCCTTGACTTCAGTAAAACATTTGACACCATCTCCCACAGCATCCTCACGGCTAAATTGAGGAAGTGTGGACTGGACGATCGGGTAGTGAGGTGGACTGTGAACTGGCTGAAGGAAAGAAGCCAGAGAGTCGTGGTCAATGGGGCAGAGTCTGGTTGGAGGCTTGTATCTAGTGGAGTGCCTCAAGGGTCAGTACTAGGACCAGTATTATTCAATATATTCATCAATGACTTGGATGAGGGAATTGAGTGCACTGTCAGCAAATTTGCAGATGACACCAAGCTGGGAGGAGTGGCTGACACGCCAGAAGGCTGTGCTGCCATCCAGCGAGATCTGGACAGGCTGTAGAGTTGGGCAGGGAAAAATTTAATGAAATATAACAAGGGAAAATGTAGAGTCTTGCATCTGGGCAGGAACAACCCCAGGTTCCAATATAGGTTGGGGAATGACCTATTAGAGAGCAGTGTAGGCGAAAGGGACCTGGGGGTCCTGGTGGA
The DNA here is from genome assembly GCF_036013445.1 of Caloenas nicobarica. Classification (NCBI taxonomy): domain Eukaryota; kingdom Metazoa; phylum Chordata; class Aves; order Columbiformes; family Columbidae; genus Caloenas; species Caloenas nicobarica. The sequence goes on along the minus strand of NC_088284.1, from coordinate 40,417,665 downwards.
CAGCAGGATGACCATGAGCCAGCACTGTGCCCTTGTGGCCAAGAAGGCCAATGGCATCCTGGGGTGTATTAAAAGGTGGGTGGTTAGCAAGTCAAGAGACGTTCTCCTTCCCCTCTACTCTGCCCTCCTGAGACCTCATCTGGAATATTGTGTCCAGTTCTGGGCCCCTCAGTTCAAGAAGGACAGGGAACTGCTGGAGAGAGTCCAGCGCAGGGCAACAAAGATGATTAAGGGAGTGGAGCATCTCCCTTATGAGGAAAGGCTGAGGGAGCTGGGTCTCTTTAGCTTGGAGAAGAGGAGACTGAAGGGTGACCTCATTAATGTTTATAAATATATAAAGGGTGGGTGTCATGAGGATGGAGCCAGGCTCTTCTCAGTGACAACCAACAGTAAGACAAGGGGTAGTGGGTTCAAGCTGGAACACAAGAGGTTCTACTTAAATTTGAGAAGAAACTTCTTCACAGTGAGGGTGATGAAACACTGGAACAGGCTTCCCAGGGAGGTTGTGGAGTCTCCTTCACTGGAGATATGCAAAATCCCCCTGGATGCCTTCCTGTGTAACCTCACCTAGGTGTTCCTGCTCTGGCAGGGGGATTGGACTAGATGATCTTCTGAGGTCTCTTCCAATCCCTAACATTCTGTGATTCTGTGAAGTTTATATACCTTGAAGGAAGAACATCTTATTCAGAAGAGTGACCTCTACTCATGGTACAATCTTGTTCTGTGCTTTGTGAGCTAGTCATTACTGAAAAAGTGTTTAGGTAAGCTCAAAGTAAATTCTAGGTGAACTAACAGACATGGTGAAGCAAGTTACCTTTAATACACTTTAGTTCATATATGTGGGACATATATTTGAAATATGTTTACCGAATTTTTGTTTACCAAAATGGAATAAGAATTTAAATGAAAACTCTTGAATTATGCTGACATTTTTTTAATCAGCAAGTTTCCAGGTAAGATGAAATTAAACTGTGAGAGCTTCTACTGCAATATAGGATTCCCAGTAGCTCAGCACCTTTCACAAGCATCAAGATTTTGATCTCTTCCTCTCATTACAAAAAGCATGTGCCTTCTCTATCCAAAGAGGGAAACATAAGAGAAAATAAAATCCCCCAAACAACAAGGAAAAAGCAAGAGGTACCAGCTCAGATTATGAGTGTTCTTCACAGGCTAGAAAATATAGAGATTATCAAATTAAGAGAAAAGGAGGGGAAGGTCCTTCACTGGTTTGCTAAGGAAGAAATCCTTAACTATTTCACCAAAAGCGTTGCAGACCCAAGCCTGTCACACCTAAGACAGGCCTTGGAATTAAGCATGCTGAATATTTGTACTGCACTTCTGGCTGTCATATACCTGTTGCCCTGGTGTAACTGAAGAGTGAATACTGTATTCTACAGGTTTCAGACTCATCACACTGTATATCTGTGCACAGTATCTGCACACAAATATGAGGAGGTACTAGATGATACCTTAAGCAGCTCTTCATCATAATAACAATGACTTAGCTAGTACCAGGTTGTTGTGCTGCACACAGCCTGGCATTCAGAAGTATCTAATGCATAAACCGAAGGAGGACAAGAGGGAAAGTTGTGAAGTATGGCACAATGTTGAAGATGTATCTTAGATAATCTCTTAAAGAGGGTTAAGAATATCTACAGATTTTAAAAACGACGTTGATGGTTTTACCCCTAAAGCTCTCTAATGATCAGTCTTGTCCAAGTGTGGCACTGGTTTTACTTAACATGGCACTAAATTCATCTGAGCCTCAGAGCATATCAGGATCCCAATTCTAAGACAACGAAGTCAGTCAGCAGGCAAGTCTGCCATTGCCTCAGTAGCCCAGGGGAAAGCCCTTAACGTTAATTGCAAGTCAGTAACATAGCCATGACCCTTGAAAAGCATTAACAGTTTGATTTGCATTCTAACTGCAAGAAAAGCTTTTCTGATTTTTTGGCAAAATGAATAAATTCTTAAAGAAGTAAAGACCAGCACCTGACTACAGGCTGCTAATTTCTTAAGCAAAAACTTCTCTTTCTCCAATATGCGTAATGTTTGTATTACACACTTGATTACATTGCTGTCATGCTTCCCAGAGTGCCAACAGAAAATAAAGCCATAGGAAACAGGACCTGAGCCTTCAGTAACATGAGGTCATACAATGCACTTAAATGACCTGTTCATATCATTAAAGATGAGAGATCTGAAACTTCACTTACCCTTTGTAAATATTTGTAAACGTATCAGTAAGCACACAAGAAGTTATGGGGAAAAAAGTTAAAATAATGTTCAACATTTTAGTTATATTTTCAAATACCAGTACAGCACAGAACTTTTGGGAAAAGGAGCTTGCAGCAATAGACAACTCCAGATAGTCTTATTTTCCTGAAGAGGGGATTATATCTGTCCTGAAACTAGAAGAGAGTCTTAGAATTGTATCAAAGAACTATTTACATCACTGACCATTGAATCTTGCTGTAAGTATACTGGATGTCATGTACCACATACGGCGTTGCTCCGGAGGTATTGAGGAGATCCCAAAGTCAGGGCTCCAACATGCTATGCATCTCCTATCACTAGTAACAACATGACCTGTAGCTACATTCACAGTGTAATTAGTCGTTCTGAATAATTATGAGAAAACAAGTGACTACAGGCTTGGATCTTAACCAAGGAAATGTTACTCTATTCAAAGTACAGAAAATGAGCCCAGCACACAGTATTCTCAGTGATGGGCAGCCACTCTCACTACTCAAAATGTAAGGCACAAAAAAGCAAGTGCCTTTTTTTCCTCCACCCGATTATCACAATTTCACAACCTCTCGTGTTTGCAGGTGATAGAAATTTACCTGTAAGTATATAACTGTAAGGTTTACATTTCCTTTGAAAATTATTAGTTCCTAATAATACTAAACATGCCTCATCACCACATGCAGAGATATCCTTATGTTACAGAACCCAGAGAAAATCCGTATATTCTGAACCAGGAAGGGGAATGAGGGATGACAACTTCTTTAACCCATAGTATTAAGGTTTATATAATTTCTGGGATCAGAAGCTATTCCTGCATCTCAAGTAGCTGCACTATTAGAAGGATTGAACTGCCTTGAGGTAGTTGTCAAAGCCAATGCCATATTTGCATCACAGATTACTTTTCAGGTCTAGTCGGCACTGATGTCAAATGTTCCCTCATTTGCTGTGTCCTTCAATGTCTTCTACTAAAATAGAAATCTAGAGCCTTGGGGAGCTTGTGCCACGCCTATTCCCAATGGATGCGCTTAGCTCTTTTACCTACAGATATCTCCCATGTACCAATTGTATATGCATTTTCAATTTGTGAGGGGCTGGCATCCCATTCAAGGAGGGTGCATTGTGTTAGGGCATGGTGCTGCCTGCCATCCTGAAGCTGCATCTGGAGCTATGAAGACCCTTTTCTCTTCTTATGTCTCTGGTCTCCCAGTCATCATGCCTTCCTGCATGCCAAGGACTGCTGGGACAGCAGATGGCAGGGGAACAAGAATGGCAGATTTTGAGAGAAGGATGATTTGATGTGTAATTTGTTTTCAGTCTTGGCATTCATATAATAAAGAAAAATTGCTCAAAATGTGGTAGTGTTCTGTTACGTATTTAATACAGGCAAGTTTCCTTACACGTTATCCTCTTGAAAAGTAAATGATACGATGAGTCTGAGGTGTTAGGGTGACATGTGCTAAAACTTCGACACTCATATACTATGCAGAAAGGCTTACATTACAATAATTTTGAGGATATTATCCCTTGAGAGAGGAGAAAATCCTAGGACATAACTACAAGGATGAAAGGTCTTTATAATTAGGAAGAATATAGCTAAAACAGTATAGCATAAATTGAAGATTGTGGGTTAAGATGATTACGTGAATCACCTGCACACTCTGAAATCAAATAAATGGACATCAGTTTGATTGCTGTATCCCTGAATCGCTAATAATTTGCTTAAACATTAGGCTAAAGAAGTAGTAAAAATGTGCATTCCAGACAGAATGATTGTTTCTCAGAAGTAATGTGATATGCTCAATACAGTGATTCTTTAGGGTCTTAAATTATCAAAATTATATAATAATTTCTGGTTATGAACTGAAAAGTTGCTCTGCAGTGAAGGCTTAAACAGTTTTCTTTATATGAATTGAGAAGCATTGAATATATTAAGTTGGTGATTAATTCTTGATGTCACAGTTAGTATACCTATACTTAGTCCATTTACATGAAGTGTATAACACTTTTCAATTTGAACTTCACACTGTAAGTAAAAAAAGGCACAGAACAGAATCCACCTTGGTGTACCTGGAGTTACATTGGAGAGAGGAGGGAGAGGAATAGCTTCTGAAAAGCCTCAAGATAGATAAATCAACAGTGCTTGGTAATGAATAACGAAGCATGTAAGAAACAGAAAAGTAGGTAACCTGCACAAGCTACTAGAACATTCTGGTGTGTCTCAGCCTGTGGAATTATTTCTTTGTCTTCTTTGATTTTTGACCTATCAGGGCACAACCTGATGTGCTGTAAACCGTGAAAATTTAAGTACAAAAAATATCATGTTCCTTTTTGGTTTTGGTTTGGTTTGGTTTGAGTTTTTTTGGGGTTTTTTTGTTTGTTTTTGCTTGATACCATTGAGAAAAGCAGAACTTTCCTACATGAAACATAGGTGTAAACAGCAAGAGACAGCACAGTTCCAGCAAAAATTTTCAGTGTTTTTTGATAAATCTAACCTGTGGGTAATAAATTATAAGAGTATGGATTTAGCATGAATGTCAGCTTTCAAAGTGGTGTTTCCTTTATTTTGGTAGGAGAAGCAATAGTAATACTTAAAAAAAAAATTTAAAAAAGGGTTTTGAGGTATGTATAAACATAAATATAAATATTTAAAAAAATTATGAAACACAAAATTAGGAACAAAAACTGGTACGTATAGTTGTATAGATACATATTTCAAGTACAGGGGAAATGCATTTAGAGGGAGTGGAACAAATACATAAATGAAAAAGACTGTATTTGATATGTGTTTTAAAAATAGTAATTTAGAACTATTAACAGAACTTGAAGTAATCTGAACTCTGAATACTGTTTTGCTACATTGTGTAATTTAAAAACTATACATGTACATACATACAATATTAATAAGATGTGTTCATACCTTTGGCGCCAGCCCATATAAATCCTATTAAAAGACACTTTTGTGGAATATCAAATTTCAGCAAATTTCAAACAACAAAATTAATATGCCATCTCAGTAACTATTGAAAAGAAGTTGCTGCAAGGATAGAACAGAGGAGGTATAGCCATTTCATAACTTATCACCACCACATATAAGATTTCAGTGTGTTGGACCTTTTCTGCCTTCTCATGAAATCTTTAAATTGATATTAAAAATATGACTAAGTAAAATAAAAGAGGCATTTAAATTTAGATGTTGTATTTCTATATTTATGTGGTATGTAAAGTTTTTTCTCATCTAAAACAAAAGAGAAATAAGACTTTACTTATTTTAAAATTCACAAAACTAGGAAGAAGTAATATTCTGCACTATATATTATAGGAAAAATTAATTTAAATTACAGACAAAAGACAACTGAAGATCCAATTCAGCAATGTAGAAGTACTTAACATTTTTCAGTCAAAGAGCTGATTAGGTATCAGTAATTTATTCAAAAGGGCAAGTTAATGAAATAGAAGAAGTTTGGAAAAGAAAATAGTATTTAGGACATCATCTACTAGCAGAATACTAGTAGACAACAGTAGATAAATAATGACATGCTTGCAGGTAAATTGATAATGGTTATCATACAGTAGGTATTTTTTAGAATGTGGATTGTTGCATTAAGAAAATATATGGAAATAGCTTTTTGTTACATGCCACAAAGTAGGGAAGGAACAACCTCTGAAGAAAATCAGAAAGGATGGGATTAAAAACAGTAAATTTGATAGTGGAACAGAAATATGCTAAACAAGCCATGAAAAGAAATAAAGTAGGAGAGGATGAGAAGGAGAAGAATGTAGTGCAAATCAGAAAAAGCAACAAAAGAAATTATTTCAGATCAAACTGGTCATACTGAAAATAAATATTTTGAAATTATCCAGTGTAAAGACTGCAAAATCACCTCTAATATGTAGAAACTAAACTCAAACAAGAAATTAAAACTGTGAGAAAGAGACACTGAACATCATGTCTCAAGTGCGTTGAGTGCATTGAGGACAATTTTGTAAGCCAGGTAATAGAGGGCGCTACCAAGGGGAATGCATACTGGACCTGACAGTCACTAACGTAGGTGACGTAGTCAGTGACATCAAGATTGGAAGCAGCTGGGGCTGCAGTGATCACATGCTTGTGGAGTTCTCAGTCCTGAGGGATGCAGGACAGGTGAAGAGTAAAGTCAGGACCACGAATTTTAGGAGAGCAAACTTCCAGCTCTTCAAAGAGTTAGTCAACAGGACCCCCTGGGAAACTGCCCTCAGGAACAAGGGAGCAGAATAGAGCTCATAGATCTTTAAGAATGCTTTCGACAGAGCACAAGAGCTTGTGGTTTGCAGGTATAAAAAATCAAGCAGAAAGGCAAGAGGCTGGCATAGCTGAGTCTAGACCTGCTGGTCAAACTAAAAGACAAGAAGGAAATGCTCAGGCAGTGGAAGCATGGACAGGTAGCCTGCGAAGATTGTAGGGACACTGCCCAGTTGTGCAGAGATGGGGTCGGGAAGGCCAAGGCTTGGCTGGAAATGAACATGGCAAGGCATGGAAAGAATAAGAAGAATGCCTTCTACAAGTGCGTCAACCAGAAAAAGAAGATCAAAGAAAGCGTATCCCCCTGATGAGCAAGATTGGCAAACTGGTACACGAGGAGAAGGCTGAGGTACTCAACAACTTATTTTCCTCAGTCTTCACTGGCAAGCTCTCTTCTCACACCTCCTGAGTGAATGAACAGCAAGAGGAGGACTGGAGGAGCAAAGTCCCTCTCGTTGTAAGTGAAGAGCAGGTTCGTGACTACTTGAGGAATCTGAACAAACATAAATCTATGGGAACTGATCAGATGCATCCCAGTGTCCTGAGGGAACTGGCTGATATAGTTGCCAAGACACCTTCCATAATATCTGAGAAGTCATGGCTATCAGCTGAAGACCCTGGTGATTGGAAAAGGGAAACATCACACCCATTTTTGAAAAGAGTAACGTCACATCTGTGCCTGGGAAGATCATGGAGCAGATCCTCCTAGAAGCTAATGCTACAGCACGTGGTGGACAGGGACATGATTCAGGAGAGCCAGCATGGCTTCACCAAGGGCAAGTCCTGCCTGACTGATCAAGTGGCCTTCTACAATGAAGTAACTATGTCAATGGACAAAGGATGGTGCAATTGACATGCCTGAGGGATGGAATACCATCCAGAGGGACCTGGAAAAGTTCAAGAAGTAGGCTCGTGCAAACCTCATGAGGTTCAACAAAGCCAAGTGCAAGGTCCTGCACCTGGGTTAGGGCAGCCCCCCATATCAATACAGGTTGAAGGATGAAGCCATTGAGAGCAGCCCTGCAGAAAAGGACTTCAGAGTGTTGATTAATGAAAGATTGGCATGAGCTGGCAATGTGTGCTTGCAGCCCAGAAGGCAAATCATATCTTGGGCTGCATCAAAAGGAGCATGGTCAGAAGGTCGAGGGAGGTGATTCTGCCTCTCTACTCTGTTCTGGTGAGACCCCACCTGGAGTACTACATCCAGGTCTGGAATCCTCAGTACAGGAAAGACATGGACCTGTTGGAGAGGGTATAGAGGAAGGCCACAAAAATGATCAAAGGGTTTGAACACTTCTCCTATGAGGACAGGCTGAGAGAGTTGGGATTGTTGCGTCTGAAGAAGAGAAGGCTCCAGGGACACCTTACTGCAGCCTTTCAGTAGTTAAAAGAGGCTTTTAAGGAAGGTGAGGACTGACTTTTTAGCAGGGCTTCTAACAATGGGACAAAGGGTAATGGTTTTAAACTAAAAGAGGGTAAATTCAGGCTAGACATGAGCAAGAATTTTTTTACAATGAGGGTAATAAAAGACTGGAACAGGTTGCCCGGAGAGGTGGTTGATGCCCTATCCTTGAACAGATTCAAGGCCAGGCTGGATGGGGCTCTGAGCAACCTGATCTGGTGGAAGATATCTGGGCTTATTGCAGGGGGGGTGGATGAGATGACTTTTGAAGGTCCCTTCCAATGCAAACTATTCTATGATTCTATGATTCTAAGTCTTCAGTCCATGCGGCAACAACTTTTTTATGAGACAGGGACATATTTTTATTCCTATTCTGTATTTGTACAGTTCCAAATACAATTAATGCTTTGTTTCTAACTATTGTACTTAAGGACTCCTGCATTAATATTCTATTCATGGCAACAGTAACAATAATAATATGCAAATAGTAGTAATACAGAAAGTTTATTTTTGCAAGCACTTTCCTGTAATTGTTCATAAATCCGAAGCATTACCCTTTTTTATTGTTCTATAAGTATTCCTACAAATAAGAGGACGTATGCTGACAACAAAAACTAATGCATACTGAAGAACAATTTTTTGTTATTGTTCTTGCTCTGAAATACTAGTTTTTGAAATAATTTCATATGTCTCCTTCGTGAGTGCTTATCAAAGGTATGACATAATATCAGCTGGTGATCCAGAGGCTTATCATCAAATTCTCCAAAAAACTCACTTCAGTGATGTAGCAACAGTTTGAAGGTCATTATAATCTCTGAAGGTCAGTTTCCTGAACCATGGTTCATGGCTTTTGCTAGATACAGGGGTGAACTTCGTGTTTTAGTGCGGCCTACTTCAGTCAGGAGCTAACTTGTGAATAATCAAGAAATACTTCACAAATACTTCTAATCTCTGCTTTCTTAATCCAAAGGCGTGATAGGGTGCAGCCAACCATGATAATTCAACTTGGAACAAGTTATTATCAGATAGAAAACATGTTGGTAGGCTGAAAGCTGCTGGAGATTTTAAAGACTTAAAATACGTTATCAAATGGAATAAACACTTTTTTACTTGTCTGTTTTCCCAAATGTGTTATGTATCCATTGCAGCAGAGCCTTTTCTATCCAAGGGAAGTGAATACATTGGCGAGGGAGGGAAACAGAACCCTCGCTTAATAACTCTACCCCCTAATTTCTATCACACCCTAAAAATTTGTGGCCAATTAAGTTTATACTCTCCCACTCAAACACTGTGAATACAGATCTTCCTACCGCACCATAATCTGTCCTCAGCCTGTATGTTTCAACTTTTAGCCTGGGGGAACGTAGGGTGATGCGCTGAGCAAAGAGTATAAATTAGTTTACTAGAACAGAGAGGGGAGCAATTAGGGATCAGTGGAAACATTAGTGAACTTCTTTGGTGTTGAATTTGAGAGCCTTCATTCGCACTTCAGAAGTTTCTCATATCTGTTTTTACCTTAGGCTGTACCAACACAAGCTTTCCTCTCCCCCATTCCCTGCCCCACTTTTCACATGGTAACTAACACCTCTGTGTAACTCTCATAAAAGCAGTGATGTCAGACATAGACAGATAGAACAATTCCTAGACCATTCAGACTGAAAGAAACCTCAGGAGGTCTCTTTTGCAACCTCTACTCATGCCACTGTTTACTGCAGGGTGACAATAAACCGTGGCAGATGCTTTCTGTTAACCCCCTATCCTCCACACTAAAGAAAGGTAACAGGAAGAAAAGGGAGAGAGACTTACAAGTTGGAAAAGTTAAAAGTGCTTTACTAGTGCTACTAATAAATAGAGAAAATAATACAAAATATACAAAACCAATCTTGAATTTCTCAGCGTAGCACAGTGGCGGCTGCGCTGGCGTGACTCCAGCAGCTGCAGGGCAGGCACCCAGAAGTCTTGGGCTGGACTCCACATTAAACTGGAAGTGGCTTCAGGGATGCAGGGCCTGGAACTAGACCTAGGATCACAGGCACAATAGTCAGGGTCCTCTTTAGATGCTGGCCATGGTCTAAGAGGGCGAGACCCTCATGATCTCCCAGTTTTATAGGGTGTACAAGATGTATGGGATGGAATATTTATTTGGTCAATTTTAGTCGCTGTCACGTCCGCCCTCGGGTATGAGTTGGGAGGAGTTGGGCCCCCTTTGGTTGGAAAACAGTACACATAGTACTTAAGGTCCACAAACAAAAGGCTTTTATTTTGCAGCTTAGCCCAAATGCTATATGATTCAGTGGCAGAAGGATTTACATTATTGTAGATTCAATTGGTAAACAAAAAAGTTTGTGGCATATGCAGGGTTGTAAATATTATGTTACTATCTTACTTATAAAAGGGAAAGCAAAAAAAGTAGAACTATAAGAAAGCAAGAAAAGAGAGAGAAGGATTTCATCATCCTTATGGCTCTGCTTTATGTGTGATGGAGTTCACAGTCTCAGGTCCGGCGATGTGTGGCATCCTCCGGTGTCTTGTTCAGTTCACGTGGTAACAGTGGTGAGAAGAGTGGTCCTCAGGATGGTGGGTGGGCGCTGTCAATGCTTACATAAGGTGGACCTTTATAGCGCTCTGGATTACCTGCTTGCCTAACTTTTGGTCTTTTGTGGAGGTATTATTGTGAAAGAGAGAAAAATCTGGGGGGAAGAGGTGATTGCGAAAGATCGACAAGTCTATGGCCATGTTGAAGGGTCTCAGCTTTTCCATTTGTGCCATGCTGGGTGTATCACAAGGTGGAGCTATGTGCCCTCCAGCATGTCTCCCACTTCCTGTATCGGCCATCCGGCCTGGGCTGTGGCTTGTTCACTTGTCATTGATATATAAATCACAGTTCACCATGTACTGAATGTATCATCTCCTGTGGTTGGATGAACTGGTTTTCCCACAATGTTTTGGCCATTATCCTTACCAGTACATGACAGTCACCTGTTCTGTCTGCCCCTCCTTGCAAATACACCCCTCTCACTTACCAGATGTGCAAAATTTATCAGTAACCTTGGCTGCCATAGCAATAAGTCTAAACCTGGGGCTCTTCTGCATACCATTGCTACTGTTGTCAGCTCTGGAGTGAACAGTGTCTGAACACATGCAGCCAAAATTCAGAAAAGTGCAGTTACTTAGAAGAACTTAGCTGAAAGGAATATTCACCAGAAGAGAACTAGTCTTGTTTTAAACACAACCAGGACAACTCAGAACACAGTCAGTTTTGAGCTTAGTTCAGGTTACTCAGGGCTTCATTCAGTTGGGGCATGAAATTCTTCAATTATGAAGAGAAGCTGCGGAGCCTCTCTACCCAACCTGTGCAACTGCTCAGTCATCCTTATGATGATTTCCACCATTCCCTCCATATCCATTTGGAACCTTCCCTTCTTCAGTTTACATCTGTTCTATCCCATCCTCCTGCCAGGCACAGCTGTGAGGATTTGGGCTCTGTCGTGTTTTCAGCACAGCTGCTGCTCAACAGGTAACATTATTCTCAAGACTGGTCTAGAGACATGGCTCCTCAATGGCTCCTTCCAGGTTTGTACATAAGCAAAAAAGAATGGTCTTGCAATACATCTGAGAGGAAACTTGAGAGCAACACAAGAACACTTGTGAAGAGGGCATTAAGAAAGTTTGATATACTGTCTAGAAATGGGAATAAGTTTAATAATCTGAGCTCTACTCATTTTGTCATTTTAAGAATAATACTGGGAAGGGATTAACTTGAGAAAGTTTAGCTTCTGTCTAAAAAGTTGCTTGTGTAGATGTGCTGATATAGCAATCTAATTGTACACAGTTACACTGAGTTTTACACTGCCTGTGCTGGCATAGGGGTTATTACAGTCAGCAGGACTTTTAAGTTCAAAGCTGTAGGTGAACTTTATCTCTTTACTCAAATACAGTAGTGTCACGGAGGCACCCCCAAATAAGTTTAGGCAGACAACAAGGTCCAAACCAAAACTTTATTCTGGCTGGAAAAGCACCGCCAATAAACTGATTAGAAATGGGGTTTATACAATTAGCTAGCACTCCATTAACATAAGATATAGGTTCGAGTATCAAGTTAGGAGATTATTTGGGATGCAGCGAAAATAAGAATAATGAGGATCCACAGCGTGCATACACGCACTCACAAGAAAACAAAACTGGAGCCCTCTCTGCCCCATTTGCCCACAAAAGAGAAACACTAGCCTATTGCAGCCAAGACTTACACTTGCCTGCTAGGCAAGGAATCTACACTTGCCTACCAGGTGAGGACTTTACACTTGCCTATCTCAGGCAAGGAATTATTAAAGCATATATTCAGTAATTATCACTGACCTAAGCGTGGAGGTGAGGCGCTTCCAATCCAGGGAAGTTACGTTAGACGGCTTCTCTGTCTAAGAGGAAGGACTGTGGCAGCATGGCAGACCTGCACCTCTGAGAAGACCACACAAAGGGGGCCTCTGGTGGGAACCTCATTTATAGTCTGTTCAGATCTGACTGTGGGCATTCCAGAAGCTTCTTGGCTTCTCTACGCCCCGCCCCCCGAATGTGGGCATTCGAGAAACTTCTCGGCTTCTCTGGGCTGTGGGCATGCTTGGCCCCTCCTCTGCTGACGACCCTGCCCACCGACTCAGAGTTTCCACAAAGACAGCCATTAGCTGCCCCATTGAAGGTTCCAGTTCTGAGAGGGGAGGGATGGGCAGCTACCAGTGCAACTGCCACACCAGTTCTCAGGGTGTGTTGGGGGAGGAAGTGCAACTGCCACAAATAGGTATGTTTGAGAACCTTCTCCTTTTTTTTTTTTTTTGAGCAGTTTTGAGACATCATGTGAAAAAGAGAATGCAAATGCATACAGAATCACAGATGTAAGGCAAGCGGAATGACTGTCAGAATAATTTGTCCATTTTTCTGTCAGGACAGGATATTTTCCTGTTTTACTAATGTTTCATCCTGTGTAATTTTCAAGGCCAGATTTTTATTAAAACTCAGCCTTACCCGTGGATGTAATTCCATGTCTGCATTTTCAACAGTTACTACTACAAATGTATCTTAAAACTATGTTTTTTTGAGTAGAACTGAAAAATTAGGCATATAAATTAAATTTGTCCAAGCAGTTTAGATTTGCACAGGGCACATGCTTCTACAGCAGCAGAGTTCACCTGTCCCGTTTTCACTACCTAATTGCACAAGAATTTTCTGAAGTTTCTACTCTTCTTTTGGATAGACATAACACAAAACCCTACATTCTTAAAATACCCCTATCTTGTCATATTTGTCCTTCTCTTTTCTTTTTGCTTTAATAACTTTGCTGAATAAATATTTTCACTACTTTTCTCTACTGTTCTTCAAATATTTGCAAGTTATTATCAAGTAAATTAAGCCAGCTGGTTTCTCTGCCAGAAGAAGAAAGGCAAAAGTAATAATGAAAACAGAGTAGTAGGCTTACTTTGCACTCAGTTGGGGACTCCACCTACTCACATGTGACTATTTTTTCAGGATAAAATAACCTCTTAGTTTTATACCTCATTGAAGTTTTTCTGAATGCTATTTTTCTACAGCAAATCATCAGGTATTTGTTGCTTTATGTTCAAACCTTGTGTAAAGGATGCTAATAGACCTGTTATTTCTGGAGCTCTGCCAGTCAATCCTGAGTGAGTGACCACGGCAATAGCACAAAGGAATTCAGGAGTTTATCTCCTCAATGAATTCCTCTTAATCATTACTGTATGATAGTGATATTTCAGTAATCAGTTAAATAGTTAACCAGGCTTACTGGGTGGACTAAATGCCACTGCAGATGAATGATAGGCTGTGTATTTATAAGTACTGAGCAATCACCAGACTTCGCCCAGGCATAAGTCCTTCAGTACAGGACAGACATTGTAATTTATAAACCACCATTAGTCATTACATTCAAGTGTCAATGAAAGGGCAACTAATACAATTTAATTTGGAACTGAGTAATTGTTTTTATTATACAGTATATACTCTCCATACCCCAGGCAAAAGCAAATCATTTCTCCTCTCAAAAATCTCATTTTATTGTGCCAGCCACAACAAAGACACTTTCACATGGCACATGATCCACTTCTATCGCAAATAAGCTGCAATGATCGTAAGTAGTCACGTGCTTCTTTCTACTACACATCTAAATGATTTTTCATACAATATGAGACATATAGCCCTGAGTTTTGCTTACTGTAGTCCGTTGTAACTTTCATTTATTATGACAAAGAAGTTAGTGGAATTACTATAGTCTGAAAACGATGCAAATAATTATTTTTAACTTTTTTCTTTTTCACGTTTTAAAAACTACTTGAACCAAAATAGAACCATACCTGTGAAATTTAAGATTTTTGCATTATAAATCATAAAGGCAGATTAAATCACTGAGTGCTTTACAGAGACAGCAGATAATACCTCTCAGTATCAAATATCACTATAGTACCCTGAACACCATAATATTTAAAGATTTCTGTTAAAGACTTGATCAAGTTTATTCTGATAATGTTATATTTATTTTGTCATTTATTTTATATTTCTGACTACTCTAATTTCTTTAGCATTAAAAGGTTTCAGAGTACCTCATGTATGAGTTCAGCTGTAGTAGCCGTAACCTTCCCTTCTTTGTAATGCTCTAAAATAATTTAAAATAACAAAACTGCTCAAAGGAAATAATCTTCAAACATGTCAAGATACTTAAAAGATTAATCACTTTTAGTAGTAGTAATTTTCAATTACAGATTAACTGATTTTTTGCCCCTCCTGCCATTGGCATTTAAGCAACTGTGTTCTGTAAACTACATAACTTTCTAACCTGAATTTAGCAAACCGTTATGAATATTATTTAAAATAAAAGTGGGTTTTAGATGTTACTCTTCCACACAAATTAACCATAACTAACAAAACAAAGTGCTCTCTTGAATGCCTTGAATAACCTCTTGTTATTTCAGAAAAGGAAATCAGATCAGGATAATTCTTACCAGTACCTTGTAATTTTGATCCTCTGTGAAATAAGGAAGATGGAAAACAGAAGAATCAACTATAATTTCTCAAGGCCAGCCCACTGATTTACAAGAGGCCGAAATACCAGCTCACTTTTTTTCTTCTGTTCTATATCTGTATCTCCAACCTAGTTCATTCTCCCAAACCCTTGAACTCTGCTTGCAGGAAACTGCACTCAAATCTACATCCTTGTAGAGTTGTAGAGCCTCACAAAGTACGTAACAGGGAAAATTTGGAAAGGTTCAGCCTCCCTGACCTGAAAATCTGTGCGAAGGGAGTACTCAATGTTATATTCAACACAGAATGACCATCCTTCCTACAGAGTTCCACACAGTCGGTTTAGTAGTTCCTGGATTAAGCTTGAGGCTGAGGGTGGGCACCCTTGAAACTGTTTCTTGGACTCCCCAATTATATCCCAATAGCTATGCTTTCAAGTCTTACAGACACCTCATAGGATGCAGATTTTCTAGCCTTTTAAAATAGCCTTATAAACTCCACCACTAGAGGATTGAAATAGTTCACAAAAATGCATGAATTTTATAACCACAGCAATTGTGGGAATTAAGTCCATTAAAAGATTTAATCATTTTTTCTTTCTGAAATGGAGAATTAGGGTACAAGACAGTATTATGGTCACAGAAGAAGTCTATTCACAGATGTTTGAGAATGGTCTAAGAGCTACAGCAATGTTGTCTCGAGATTCAGTTCAATGCCTTTCTTCTACATTGTATTTCAATGACTCTCAGCATCAGTTATTTGTGACTGAGAAACTCAAATACAGTGTAGAAAACCTGAAGACACCAATAAGCTCTGTAAGAATACATTAACACAAAAATAATTAAAATTGCTGAAAATTGTGCACATTCATATCCAATAGGTGAAAGTTCTCTGCAAGTTTCCTTTATCTGTATTTTGCATGTAGTGTTTAAGAATACTTAAGGTGACACTACTGCCAAAAATGTAGCCTAGTGCTTCTCTTAATCCTACTTATGTGTTCCTAGTGCCCATCTCCCACTCACTCGGCAATCCTCAAAATATAGCCCTAGTTTGACCATAACCATAAGAACAAAATTGAAAGACAGGGTAAGGATGTGCAGCAAGGGATTAAAAAGGAAGCTAAGACCAGGCTTTTCATCAGTACTCCAAAGTCAGGGGAACTTCTTCTGCTTAAGAGAGTGTATTTTTCCCTTCGGTTACCTCTAGTAAGTTAGTTCCAATGGTGGCCAGCACAATCCAAGAGCAACAAGATACTTGATGTTACACTGATTATCATAATGGGAAGATTTTCTGTGGTGCATTTCCCTACCAGGAGGCTCTACACGTGCCCGAATTTTTATTTGGTTTGTTCTCACTACTCATTTTTTGTGTTTGTCAGAAATTTTGAGAACTATAGTATTTTGGTTCAAATAAAACTTCCATAGTAATAGAATAATAATAAATAATAAATTTGAAAGACTCTACCAATATTAATGTGAAATGGACCAGGAAGTGTCAGAATTACTGAATTTTTTGACTCTCTGACCTCTTCTGCAATGTGAAGCTTTAGCCTCATAAATCACTATAGCCACTTGGAGAAAGAAGTTGACCCTTTCTTGTCAAGTTTGTGCAGCCTTTTTCTGGGCTCTGAATAGGAGAAAAGCTCTGACTAGATGTAGAGCTGTTGCAGAACAGAAATGAATGTGACTCATGATCATATATTTCTATTACAAGGTCAGGGTATGAAACATGAGCTTAGAAGCAAATAAAAAGGTTAAAGAAGAGTGAGTCTTGCAAAGCAGGGAACTAAAAACTGTTTCCCTAGCTGCATAATGTGGAGGAAGAGGATAGTTTCTGGAATTAAAAAAAAATAACCATATAGTATATTTAGCAGAATTCTGAGGGCTTTAGAACACAGAATTAGACATTCTTTTGGCCTGAATTTAATACTCCTGCTCCTCCTGCAGGTGACTCTTTCTTTTTTATTTTCTTTTTTTTTTTTTAACCCAATATAAGGGGCCTGTTCTGACTAAATTCTTAATTTTGTTACCTCAGTTAAAGGTGTAAAGCTAGATGAGTTAATCTATGTTTCTCAGTGGTATTAAATTTAGAGCAGAGTATTTTTGTTTTGTCATTTTTTATTTGCTACTTTTTCTGAAAAGTCCTGAATGTGATTTTTATTTCTTTGTTTATTTGGAGTTTTGGGTGAAATTATTTATATTTGCTCTTTGTGTCCTTTTTCAGGTGTGAATATAGATTGGTAAGTTATCTTTGTTCCCTTTCTTGTATCAGAAATACTCATTTAAACCTTTTTCCGTTTAGTGTGACAGATCAACTTGAAATGTAAAGGGAAGGGTGCTTTTGGAGAAAAGAATCCAAGGTTTCATCTTTATACTATCCAAGAAAATATGTAGCTCTTCTTTTGTTTTTAAAATGCCATTTCTCAAATCTGTTTTTTTCAGCTCACTTAAAACTTCAGAATTAGCCTTTTCATATTTCCAAAATTGCACAGCCACACCACCTGAGGATGCTGGGACAGCCAAGAAAATCATTGAGCCCAAGAAAGCTGCAAATGAGCTGTTCATTAATAGGTGTTATTGCTTGTGCACCTTTGTTTTTCTGAGGTGCATAAGGAATCAAACTGATCATTTCGCAAGATGCATATATGGAAGAAGGAAAATATTGTCTCCTGCAAAGGGGAATATGAGTCATACCCAACACCAAAAGACCATTAGATGAAAAATGATTGTGGAGAGAAAGAATGTGATAGAACAACTAATAACTGTGAGATTTTGAAAGCTGTACTTATGTTGGGAAAATTATCTTGAGGTTCAGCCTACAAATAAAAAAAAAGGACTGTGGTTTAACAGGGAAGATTTGCTGTGCCTAGTTTGGTGACACCATGTTCTACTTGACAGGGCTGTGTCAGTGAGTCTGATCCAGGATGTCATCTTCTGCTTATAATCATGTGAGAGATGTCAAAATAAAACTGTGTCTGAAAGAAAACAGTAGAAAACAATCTGGACTGACTTAAATTTCCATGCAACTTGAACTGGATGATTTGCTTCATAATTAATCATGTTGACTCAAAATTGCGGACTTAATAAAAATGTGATCCAGAAAATTTATTGTTGCGCTTTTCCTCTGTATCTGCTGCAGCTGAAAATTTGTTTCTTGTTCAGTCTATCTTATTTTTTTAACCCACACAGTGCTTCCACAAAATTAAGGAAACTATGTAGAACATGAGACAGACAGAAGCTGTCTGTCATTAGAAGGAAAGAAACTGGAATATAAAATACTCACTTGAGGATGCTGGGGTCTGAAACCCAGAACATTCTAGTTAGATGTTGTGTGTTTGCATATTTCCAAATATTACTTACATTGAAAATGTTTAACATTCCAACACAACCATCAAGAGAGAACAAATAACAGCAAAGGCAGAGGAAATGCCTCCTTGCACATAACACCTAATAAAGGAAGCACTCTCGTCAAATCAATTCAAGGAACTCTTGAGTCTCTATCACGTTTAACTTCCTTAGACACAGTCAAGCGAATTAATATTTCCCTCTGTTTTAGGATCCATATATCCAGCTTGGATTTCTGACTTGGTATCTCTAAAGTGAAAGAGAGCAGAAATGAGAAATGAGTCATATTTTGTCAAGCTGTCAGCTACTCAAGTACTATATTCACAGTGCATTCATACTCATTACAAAATTATTAATATTTGGAAGATGAATGCTCCACAGTAATTTTATCGGTAGACACACCTAAAGACAAATCACATGTTTATGGTTTCTCTGGTCACCTCTAGTTTTTAATTCCAGAAACAAAACAGAACAGTGTCTGTGCTGTGTTTTCAGTATTTCAACTTGGAAAGAGATACAGAAGAGTAAGCAGATAGAATAGAATAGATAGATAGATAGAATAGAATTGATAGAATGCAGTAAGAGAGGACAGGTGGAGAAAGGGGTTGCCTAGTACCATAATAAAGGCACTTAACTGAGAGAAAAAGCTGGAAAACATATGAATTAGGAAGATAGTGGGACTATAACAGATTGCAGAAGGAGAAACTTAGGCTGCCTTTCCAGAAGGCAGAGAATTGTTGGAGCACTGAAACAGCCTTCTGGAAATTGAAATAGAGCATAATGTTCAGCATCAGTGACATTTTAACTTGTTCAGCATGCACAAATTAATTCCTGAAGCTGCAAAAAGTGTTTGAATGTAAGAAAATATTACATTATACTTAGAAATTAAATAAATTTTATTTTGAAATTTGAATTTTTGAAAGTATTGTTTTCAATATCAGAGTTCCTAAGGATTTGAGATTGTTTATTACATTTTCATTCTTGTTGAATGCCGTAACTTCATGTATTCTCATCTAGTATACTCATATTTGAATATTTTTCTCTGGAAAAGCTTCTTGCATTACAAGACTGCAGTTCCCTCCTCACGTATTTCTGCAACCAACACTGAAGACAGCAAGGGTGCAGTTATAGCTTGTTTTGTAGCTTCCTCCCAGTGGACACAACTGACATTAGCGACTGTTCTGGTTTTGTTTAAAACAAGACCAGTTCTCTTTCAGTGAATTTTCCTTTCAGCTAAGTTCTGAATAACTACACTTTTCTAAAGCTGGCTGCATGTTTTTTGGACACTGCTCCAGAGCTGATAATGGTAGCAATGGTATGCAGAAAAGGCCCAGGTTTATACATATTGCTATGACAGCCAAGGTTGCTGATGAATTTTGCACATCCAGTAAGTGAGGGGTCGTACTTGCAAGGAGGGGTGGAGAGAACAGGTGACCAGAATTGGCCAACTAAGTATTCCATCCCGTGCATGTCATACACTGTATAAAAGTGGGAGATCATGAGAGTCTCGCCCTCTTAGACCATGGCCGGCATCTAAAGAGAACCCTGCCAGTTCTGCCTGTGATCCTAAGCCTAGTTCCATTCCATGCATCCCTGAATCCACTTCCAGTTTACTGTGGAGTCCAGCCCAAGACTTCTGGGTGCCTGCCCTGCAGCCGCTGGATTGACACCAGCTTCACCGCAGGCTGCCGCTGCACTACACTGGGAAATTCAAGATTGGTTTTGTATATTTTGTATTATCTTGTCTATTTATTTGTGGCATTAGTAAAGCATTTTTAACTTTTCCAACTTGTAAGTCTCTCTCCCTTTTCTTCTCTTTACCTTTCTTCAGCAGGGAGGATGGGAGGTTGACAGAGGGCATCTGCCACAGCTCATTGTCACCCTGCAATAAATGGTGACAGCAACATGTACTGACATTGGGAATAGATTTAACAGAAAAGCCATTATTGACTCGAACTGTTCCTCACTGTGAAGCAAGCAGTAGCTTCTCTCACTAAGCTCGAAACATTCATGATGTCTTCCCTCAATTCTCACAGTTTCTAGTTGGCTCAATTTCTACTTAATTTGTTTCCATCAGGTGATCCCATAATATTTGGCTTCTTTTCAAGCTAAACCCAGCTTTACTTCAGTAAGCTATGGATGAATAAAACCCACAATGACATCTCTGCATATCCACAGTCCCTTATCCTGCTATTACCCAATTTCTTTCAAAAAAACCTATACTTTTAGATGTCCAGACTTTGTCATCTTCCTAACTCTAATGGGAGCACAAATTCAGTTAACCTCCTTTATACTGTTATGTTCCACATATTACCCACAATGTTGTAATATAATTCCATATGTGCTGCTGCTTATGACAGAGAAGATTGATAATGATATAAAATGTCCAAGGATCATTTTATGCTTTGACACTAATAAATTAAATGCAGGATTTATCTGTAGCTACACTATTCACTGCTTCTCCTTTTTATACAATTCAACCAGCTGCATAACTTAAACCATCCTGTTTTGTCTACACTAAACTTTAAGGACATATTGGAGTATGCGAGAAAATGCTTTCTAATACCTCACTATTAACTCCTCCTCAGTGATTATATCACTGTAAGACCATTGACAGCAGGACATGAGATTATGTTGGGAGATAAGTATTCAGCTAGCTCTTCAATAAAGCAGTTGTGTTAGAGGAATGTCCAGAGCTATGTTTGAGAAACTCCAGTTCATTACACTGTTGTATATATCTCATGTTCTAGGTATGAGGAGGCAAAGAAATTATCTACTGTCCCTGTTCTTGTTTAAGGCAAAAGTTGAAGAGAAACGGAGATGCTTCACTGGTCTGAAAGGGATAAGGCCCACCAATTCCTGTAACTAGCAGGAGATGCAAAGGTAATGTAGCTACTTTGATATCTGAATAATACAAGCCCAGTCAAAGACACGATGCAGTCCAAGAGTACTGTCAGACCTTTAAGGACAGCTGACCATTTCCAGCTGAGACATGTGGAAGAAGTTTTCTGCGGATGCCCATTGTAAAGCTGAGACACACACCTTCAGAATGTGTAACAAAACATCTATATTTTTTACCTGACTTCGGTAAGCTCTAATGGGGTAAATGTCTGTATGAGACAAATTGGAAGTATTAAGGCACATTGTGAAATAACATAATTGTTTTCTTTAAACAGAAACGTATGTATTTGGAGAAAATATTTATTTTTTTATTCAATAGCTTCAAAATTGATGTAGTAATAAATTATAACGAAAGCGTAAATCACCAAAATAACAAATTAAAGTTAAAAAATTTATAATTAGTGTTGTTGCCAGCTCTAGGTTTTGGCAGAAAAAAAGGAAAAAAATATTAACCAGTACACAGATGCATTAAATAATGGGTACAGATTAACTATAACCAAAATAAGTACACATAGTATAAGTACACATAGTATCAGTACAACAAGCTTAAAAGAGATAAAAAGTGCCAACTGTTACCTGAGTAGAGTCAGGCACATGTAAAATCAATGACAATAGTAACGATGCACAGGATTCCAGGCAGCTAATGAAAATGCAGAGTAAAACCAGCCTCAGAGAGCTTGCAGTACACTGTTGGCAAATAAGTTGCCATGTAAGGGAACCATCTGACCTCCCAAACTAGGTTGTTCTGCACAACATGAGAGAGGAGACCTGAGATGAAGTGTGGAGACATAGAAGCAAAAGTAATAAACATGGCAGAAAATAAAAGCTATAGAGATATGAGAATGGCACAGAATGAAAGTAATTCAGCAAAGCGGAAAATGTTTACTGTGTATGAAAATGCTAAGTGCTTCTTTTGCATATGCCAATTAATCATAAAACTTAAAAGTGTGCACAAACACAGAAACTAACACTGAGGAGACCACTGAATTGTTTTGGGCTTCTGTACAAACCACAGAAATGGAGGCAGATGAAATGTTCATCACATTACCTATGGAGAAGCTTAAAAAGCCCTAAGGACTGATGTTAGAACCATTACTCTGTTTCACATCAGGTTCAGCAGAGAGAAACCGCTGTCCCATCCCACTCAGAGGGGTGAGGGCAGACTTAACTTTTGAATGCTCTTTTTTGTAACCCAGAGTATGACAATTACTCAAGAGGTTCAATTAAATCATGAGTTTTCTAAAAACTCAGTGGAATTACAGTGAATAGTGGCTTGGCCAAAGTTTGTAACTATATCATAAAAACTAACAAGACTTCAGCAACAAAACTCACAATGATATTACATTTACGTGCCCAGAATAAAGTTAGAAAGAGGGCAAGAAAGAGAAAAGAGAGATAGATTAAAATATCAGAAGAAAGGTAAGATTTCACCACTCCAAGGGTCCATCGATCTAGCGATGATCTCTGTAGCTCTCTTGGTGGTATGTGCAATGAAACTTCGCTCCAGTGTCCTGAGTGAGAATTTTTTTATATGTCAGTCCATTTGCATGTGAGATAGGAGAGGACACTTGACCTCCTTCCTCTTGTCCCTCCTCATGCTAATTAAGAAGATTGTTCCAGAAATAGGTTGGTGGTCCCAGAAGTGCCCAGAAGTGAGTTTGCCGGTCCTCTAGATGTAGCGGGTGATTCGTTACTTCCCCTAGTTAGTCAGCAATCATTGAATGACTCTGCCTTTCTTCAAGACCAATTAATGAGGCCTCAAGGAAGAGACACCAGTTAATGCCTTTATCTCAAAGACTGATGCCTTCTTTGTGCAAAAAATAGGTAAGCCTCAAGGAAGATATAAGTTCTATCTCCATAGCACTCACGTCTTCCTCCTTGCCAGTAGTTGCAAAAACCAGCTGTTTAAGGCATAACGAGGTGCATGCCATGTCCATCACAACGACTAGACATGGAAATACTCTAAAAGCATATGGGATGCACCAAACTGAAAAAATACAGATAGTCAGAATAGCTACATATTGACTCAAAAGAAGTTTAATTTTGAAAATACACTTGTAAAATTGACTGAACATCATAAATCCTAAAGAGCTACCCAGACAGATGAAAGTCATGCCTATAGAATCTATATAGACCTAATAGAAATGGTCATTAAAGGAAAATAAAATTATAGATGCATTTTTAAAAAATGGGTATTTTCTAAGTTACTGTACAAAGAAAGAAATGTCACTTAAGGATCATGGGAAGAGATGAAACCTACTTTTGCAGTATGATAAAGAAATAGTCATAAATTCCAGTTACGTGAAGGATGATGCTGTGAACAAAATAGATTCACTCCTTTATGCTTTCTCTCTCATATCTTATTGATGCCATTTCTCTTCTACTGACAGTTGGTCCAACTGAGAAACTGAGTGTTGTTGGAAAAACTAGAAAAGTATTTTGAAAGGCCAGGAGTCTTCCACAAACCTTCATCCCCAAGTAAGTCTGTGGTATGACTACTCAAGATCAGTTGAGTTGGAAATACAGACCGGAGTTGATTCACATCCTAGCAGTCCCATGAAAACAAGAGACTACTATGAATCCAAGCACCTGTGTGAAGACAGTCAGTCTTGCAAGTCTGCTTTTTCAAATTGAGCACTTTAAGTATTTGTGGGAGGAAAACAGTCTTGTTCTCAAAATTCAAGAAGGTAGGTAACATCCTGTACTTTCTACAGTCACCAATAGATTGCAGTGATGATCTACAGGTCTTTCACTGTTCTGTTACCAAGTTTGCATCTATGTCTGAAGGTTCTTGGACATCCCGTTTGTGTAACTGTCATAAATGACTTGGGATAATATATTTATTTCATTATTATATTTATTTATTTACTTGTTATTTTATTTTTATTTAATTCTACCTTTTTAACTTGTGTGACTTTCTCGTACATGATCATATGCAATTAGTGATTACTGAATGCAGGGACACATTATAACCAAGTAATCAGACAACCTAATCTCATAATGACAAATGTGAGACAATCTGTAGAGGTGGAATTTCAGGAGGAGTATCCCTGTGGAACTAGTCCCTCAGCTGCAGATAAGAACCAGTAGGCAACTGAGTCTGAAGTAACAAACAGCAATAGCTATTTGCAGTTTCACAGATGACAACTGACATTGACCCATCACTAACCAGGGGAGCCTGAAAATATCTACTAGAGTTGTAGACCTAAAAAAAATATCCCCCTTACATGTCATTGTCCAGCATTTATTGTGATACTTGATGACAGTAGGGTTCTCCAACTTATAGGTAAAAACACATTTATTTCTTCTACCATAAGGCCTTGAAATTCATAAATATAAAGGAATTCTATTTGCAGGACATGATGTATCACCATGGGAAATATTTCTGCTAGTGCTGTTGTCCCAAAACCAGGGTTTGGTCACCTGGTGTGCAAAAAATGCCAAATTGTAGCACACAGAGATGATATGTTGTTTATTACAGAGTTGCACAACCCTGGATGATGGACTAAGGCCAGGACACCAGAAAGAAAAGTGACAGCCATTATATACAAAATCTTTTAACTACATTTATACCCAAAAGAACTTTTCACACTTGCATATTGCATTACATAATCCTTTTAGCATATAACAAGCAACATTCAGCTAAAGGACACTTCGTCCAACAGTCTCAAGATATGTGTTAGAGCAAGACTCAACTAATTGTGCAGGCTTCAAAAGGTCTAAAGCTGCAAGGCCAGTCTCTCTGATTAGGTGTTTTACAAGTCACTCTTTGTTAGATGAGTGGACCTAAAACTGAAATGATGTACATATCTTTAGGTTAGCAATTACAGACAGGATTCATTATTTTAAGCAGTAAATAAAACAGTGCAGTGAGATTTGCTTACCATAGACATAATCAACAACTCTTCCTTGGCTTAGAAAGACTGGGAAGTTTGCCTTTTGCAGTATTTTCCCTGGAAAGGTTTTCTGTACTCAGAGTGAGTTACTTGCTGAAAAAAAAAAAAGTGTTTCATAGCTCAATAAAAGTGAAGAAAACAAGAAAACAAGTAAAATAATCTTTCCAAGTCAGCTTGTCCTTGAAGATCTTCATTGATGGGATGTGGCAAGTGACATACCTCTATGTCTGAATACCAAGAAATGAGATAATACTCCATGGAACTGCTGATTACAGACGTCAGCTGTCAGGTGAGAACCTTGAACAGAGTACCTTTTACTCATAGAAAAGTCTACTAAACTTTTAGCTGGAATGAAATCTTCATCAATGCCTGATCTACTTGGACAAAATCAGATATGAAATACGTGTTTTCCAGACCTTCAAAAGAATGTTTATTTGAAGCTCAGTCTAAAGTATTATCATTGGATAATCTCGAAATTTCAAATCTATTTGCTATTAGTAAGTAATTTAAAGTGAGATTAGATGCATGTTTTTCATTCATGCTGAAGTCTGTGAATGTAATATTTAGCCCTAGGCCTGTACCCAGGGCTTCTTTCATTGAGAAATTTGAAAGTTTTTGTACTAATTTTTCCACTCCTTTCATTAGGGTGAATTTGGAGCTGGGAAAAGTGCACTAGGATGCTTTTCCTTCAAAACAAAGGAAAGAGGAAGAGGGCTAAGTCTCTGAATTCTAATAGACCGGCAGAATTGGTTAATTGTAGGGTAAAATCAATCAGATATGACAACACAGGAAGACAGAATGACAGTTGATCAAAAAATCAGTCCTCTCCGACTTCAATGTAGTTCAGGCTTAGTTCTAGATGAGGGATTATGTGATTAATTACGTAGGAAACAACTCACTTCTTTTAAAGAACAAACCAAACTAGAACAAAACAACCCACAACATTGTTATCCTTGTGATTATTCTGTGGTTTATTACAGAAAAGATCCTGGAGCTTGCATGCACAGCCTGGAATCTGTCTTCTTGTCCAGCTGTGAATTCCAACACACCAGAAGGCCTCAACTGCTACAAACTGTGCATTAAAACCCCAATATTAGGTGTTCTACAGGAGAGAGAAAAAGGCTGAGGCCAGTTATATGAGGTTCAACAAGGCCAAATGCCAGGTCCTGCATTCGCGTCGCGACAACTCCAGGCAGCACTACAGGCTCGGGGAAGAGTGGCTGGAAAGCTGTCTGGCAGAAAAAGACCTTGAGGTGTTGGTCAACAGCTGGCTGAATATGAGCCAGCACTGTGCCCAGGGGGCCAAAAAGGTCAACAGCGTGTTGGATTGTGTCAGAAATAGTGTGGCCAGCAGGACTAGGGAAGTGATTGTCCTGTTGTACTCAGCACTGATAAGGCTGCACTGTGAATATCGTGTTTAGATTTGGGCCCCTCACTACAACAAAGACATTGAGGTGCAAGTTCAGAGAAGAGCAACAAAGCTGGTGAAAGGCCTGGAGCACAAGTCTTATGAGGAGAAGCTGAGGGAACTGGGGCTGTTTAACCTGGAGAAAAGGAGGCTCAGGAGAGACTTTATTGCTTCTACAACTACCTAAAAGAAGGTTGTAGCATGGAGGATATCATTCTATTTTCCCAAATAACAAGAGATGGGATGAAATGAAATGGCCTGAAGTTCCCCCAGAGGAGGTTTAGATTGGATATTAGGAGAAACTTCTTCTCTCAAAGGATTGTCAGGCATTGAAATGGGCTGCCCAGGTAAGTGGTTGAGTCACCATCCCTGGAGGGGTACATGGTGTTCTTAGGGACATGGTTTAGAGGTGGCCTTGACAGTGTTAGATTAACGGTTAGGCTTGATGATCTTAAAGGTCTTTCCCAACCAAAACATTTCTATTATTCTATGGCACAGAAGAGAGTGCCTCAAGCATATTTCAGCACAAGAGGAAATCTGGCATTTACTTTCTGGTGTGTCACATCCAGCATGTGGCTGTCCAGTCAAGCAGATGCTTGTGTGAACTGCTGTAATGATTTGCATAGAGTCAGCAACGAAGTGTGATGCCAACAACAAGCAGCTTTTGTGGGCCATGCTCAAAGATTTCTATTGAACATAATTAGAAAAACTGTGTTAAACAAGATCTAGCTCATCCAGGCTGAAAATCTGCTATTAATCTGCACTGAAAAATTCATTCAAGCTTGAGAATCTGGAAAGGGGCATTGTTGCCTTTATTGGGTGAAAGTAGTACTTTCAAGGTCAGAAGCATTTTTCTCTCTCATCTGATTCTGAACGGAAGAATTTCTAATCAAAGGACATTATCTATGACTGCAGAATCATTTGCTTTTGCTAGAAATGAAATATCTGCTCAAGTTGTTGGGTTTTGTTTGTTTGTTTTGTGTTTTGTTGTTGTTTTTTCCTGAGCTACTTTTGCTGCTATATGCCTTATGATATACCTTACTGTGTTCCAGGATGACCAAGAGGATTTAAAAGAAACTGACTGTAATCTCCTTCACTCTTCAGACTCCTAGCTGGACTCCTGATACCCTAGAAATGTGAGGCAAGGTGCAGCACTGTGTAGAACCTCCAGCATGATCCAGTGTACTGAGAAGGCTTAAATCCTTTGCATCTTTCCTCCCCATTTATATGAGGCATTTGAGTGCTCTGTAGTGTGTAGCATTTGCCACATTTTTGCATTAAGTGAAAAAAAAATCAACATAAAAAATTTTAACCTTTCTTCAGGAGTACTGGATTCTGTGGAAATTCTTTCCCTCTGGTGATGAATTCAGGCATGGTTATTGTCTACCATGTCAGAAACAGGAAATATTGTCTGAGTATATTTTTAAAGTATAGTCAACGACATGTTCTTTTTATCCTCAGAGCAGTTACATAAGCATAATCCTAGCATGATACAATTATTATTATCCAATAATAGGCCAAGAATAATGTACTGCTGACCACATGAAATAACTGGATGACCTGTTTCCCATTTCAGGCTCTCTGGAGGAAGGGTTTACAGTCCCACCCACACCCACTGTTTCCTGTGGTCCACAAACAAGAGATATTTTTTTGATATATCTCTTGTATATACTGATTACTGGTCCCACAACACCAAAAATTCAAACTGTTTTCCGTGCAAACTTTCCATGCCAGTTCATTCTCACATCCTCTTCCTACTTCTTGATCCATGATTATGTTACTCTGCCATGTTATATTAGAAAAAATATAGATCTGCTCTACTCGGTACATTATACCCACATCTTTATCATCAGTATAACTTTTTTTCTAAAATGCAGTTGCAAAAATACGTGCCTTCTGCTTGCATATAGAAATAAACAACTTGATTAAGAAATCTGAACAAAAAGAATTTATTTTTGTTTTATTTGGTAGCAACTCATTTTTGGTCAAGTTCTGCCTCTGTCAGTGGCTGACAAAGATTGCTTTATCACTAGTCTCTAGAAATAGGAAGTGACTGTTCCACATCTAGCCAGCATCAAGTGCGATTGGCTTGATAAGCAGTTCCTATGTGTACCTGGGTTCTCCCCTACAGCTTAGGACTAGTCATAATCTGTGTTTTCTTTTACAAAAGGATTTCTGTCTCTTGTAACTACAAAATGAAGTTTGTATGGGAGACCAGAAGACTTTCAGTATATCTGAGAACCATGAACTGGAGAAGACCCTGAAAAAACAAAGTTGCTGGATAATGATTCTGTTTGTGGCCTGATCCACTAAGTTCCAGTGCTCTGTATGTTCCTTCTCTCTCCTCATCACAACCCCATAGTGTGTCACTGTGGACCTGGAAGGAGATAACAACAGGAGACAGACTTTGCAGCGGGAATAGTTTCAGGTGTCATAGCTCTTTAACAGAGAAAACAGCTGTTTGTTAATTGGGAAAACAAGAACAAAACCACAAAACTCCTGATTTCCTTGCTAAACAGCGTGGAGGAACCATGAGGTGTGGAAATCTAGAGAATAATTTTATTCCTGCCCTCACTTAGTGCTGCTCAGTGCTTTCAGCTGACAGCAGTTAGAGGTCACAGTGTAGGAAAATATTACAGAATATTCTTGGACAATGTAAGGAAACAATAGCTCTTAGCAGCCCTAATCCTGGCCATACATAATCTATGCCATGATTTTCTTACAGGTAAAATGTACTTCGATATAGTAATTAGTGAGTATTGATAACATATTACTCACTGAAAGAGCTGTTCAGAATTGCCTTTATAGTGTTTTGAGTGTGTGTATCCCTACATATGTGAACACAGTACAAGCATAGTTATGCTTTATATAAATTCTCTGTTAAATTACAGAACTAAGTATTTAATAAAGCCAGCTTCTCATCTACCTTCCTCTGAATATTTCTGAATACTTACCAACTTGTCTGTGATTTAATTCTGATTTTCCAAACTCTCGATGTCTTAGTTTAAAAAATACCATTAAGATTCATAAATCAATAAATTAAATGAAAATCTGGCAATAAAGTTCAGACAGGCTGCATGTTTTACAAGAAGGAATACCAGACAGTCCAGAGCTCTTTGAAAGTCTCATGAAACTCATTACTTCACCTAGAATTTAGGACTTATCTTCAACTCCCACTAGTTATTGGTCTTCTTAATAAAATCCTTAGTTTTCAAAGGTTTGTTTGTTTGTTTGTTTGTTACCAATGGAATATTATGCTAAGCTGTTTTTTACTTGAGGCAGCAGTTTCTGGTGTATGTTAACCCATGATGTTGTGACTTCTTGGCAGGTTACATAGACAACTGGCAGCTCAGGACTGACATGTCTGTCAGATGGTTAGGCAGCTGCTGATGACTATGCCTGTATCATTTCACCAGATGTCTTTCTTTTTAAAAGTTTCATTAACTCTATGAAATCTGTACATCTGTTTGCAAACAAATTATTATGTATTTTCATGAAATAAGGACGATAGAGGTGTTTTTCTGTAACTAACTTTTCTGTATTTTTTTTATGAATTATGATAAACATATGAACTATCATATTAGTTTGGAGAAGAGGAGACCGAGGGGAGACCTCATTAATGTTTATAAATATATAAAGGATGAATGTCACAAGGATGGAGCCAGGCTCTTCTCGGTGATAACCAACAGTAAGACAAGGGGTAATGGGTCCAAACTGGAACACAAGAGGTTCCACTTAAATTTGAGAAGAAACTTCTTCTCAGTGAGGGTAACAGAACACTGGAACAGGCTGCACAGGGAGGTTGTGGAGTCTCCTTTTCTGGAGACATTCAAAATCCGCCTGGACGCCTTCCTGTGTAACCTCACCTAGGTGTTCCTGCCCTGGCAGGGGGATTGGACTAGATGATCTTTTGAGGTCCCTTCCAATCCCTAACATTCTGTGATTCTGTGATTCTGTAAAGCTATCCTTGTGCTGTATTTCATTTAAGACAGATTCCACTTTATGATTTGTCATTTTTATTTGCTCTGTTTTCATTTTTTGAGGTTATATTTTTTTTTTCCTAAATGTTTAAGGATAACACATAAGTGGAAGTATTGTAAGTCTATAGAAGCTATAAGGTGTTGGACACCCGAGATCGTTTGAAAGTGGAATGAAAGAAAAAAGAATGGAGTGCTTCATGGGCATCTCAGTTTGTTTGTGCTCCTAAGGCAGAGTACGGTTACTCATCAATGTATTTATGCTGAATTGTATGCCAATGGCTGGGGTATTTCGCTGTTTGTTAAAAAAATTGATGCTGTCATTGTTTTTCCTTTTGTTCAAGGTAGCAACTTTTTCTGCAGTGAGGGATCTTTAGTCCACCTCACTATCAAAACATTTTTTTTTTCTTTAATGTGGAATGACCTCATTAACTTACAATATAGTTTTCAACCTCACACATTTAGACTAATAGATTAGTTGGTGAAAAAATAATGCAACCTTTCTTCTTACACACTATGTGGAAATCACCACAGGAACAGATTGCTAAGCCAAAGATGACCAAATGGTGCTGTATACTTGACTTTTCATAAATCTGAGATAAATAAATAAATCAGATAACATCTTTGCCGGTTCATATTATGCAGCCAGACAACAAGAGGTGTAAACTAGCTGAGATGCAAGGGTAGTGACCTTTTGGTAGTGTATTGGATTTAGTTCATTTGTCTTAATGCTCATGGAAAAAGGACTGACAAAAAGGCACCAAAAAAAAGTATAAGCATCTCAAGGTGATGTGTCAAGAAAATTATTCAATGTTTGCTTTATGCAGAAACATTCTTTTTAGTCAACCCTTTCTTACTTCTAGTCAAACGTTTAAACAAAATA
This sequence comes from Caloenas nicobarica, assembly GCF_036013445.1. Lineage (NCBI taxonomy): Eukaryota > Metazoa > Chordata > Aves > Columbiformes > Columbidae > Caloenas > Caloenas nicobarica. The sequence continues at coordinate 40,386,302 of NC_088284.1, read as the reverse complement.
CAACATAAGCAAAACAAAAATCCTCTTTTCCAACCCTCAGAGCAAAAATTTTTTCTTGACACAAACATCTTATGTCAGTTCATAGTTGTTGCCAGGTTGATGAAGCACTAAAATTTGAGAGGTAAAAATGTACTGAATTAGGTCCATTTATTTAATTCCATTAAACCTTCAGGGAGGGCAAGTAGCCACACGAAAGAACTGCCTAGAGTGTTAACAAATCATGTTGGTAAAGCTAATTAGTCTAATAATGCTATAATTGGCTAAAGAAAAAGAAAAATAGCACTCTAACTGGCATTAAGTGAATTGACTGGTTGGAAAAATACTATAGCTTGCTTTCCTATCCAGAAGTAGAATCAAAGAGAATTGGACACTGAAATACTATGAATCGCGCTTGTAAAGGAAGACTTCCAGCTACATCTCCTTTACTACTCAGAAATATTTAGTCTCAAGAGTTACTTTGACATTCTGCTACTGCTTTTAAATTTGGTGTAAGCAGCTACAAATTATCATCTTTCTGGTTTTGTTTCCTTCAGTGTTGGTTTGGTTTGGTTTAGTTTGGTTTGTTTGTTTGTTTTCTTTTTTTTTTCCCAATGGTGAAATTAAAGACAGTTGGTCAGGAAAGCACTCAGCTATTCCTTGATCCACATAAACTTTTTGGCCCTATTTACATGTAAAATATAGCACCTTGGTGACAGGATTCTGATACTATTTGCATTCATAAATTATATAGCAATTTTCATATTCATATCACAGAATCAGTATTAATTGTTTGACAGTTTTTTAAAAGTCCTCAGAACAAGTCTCCCTAACTAAAGCCATCATAAACACCAAAGGCATTTGGCTGTCACTTAAGCTATGGCTTTGACCTTTCTGTCCTTTCTAACTGCATCCAGTAATTATTGCACTAAAGTCTCGAGGAAAAAAAGGCCCATCAAAAGCCCAGACTGTTCTTAACTCAGTAACTTTTTGGCTTTTCACACAAAGAATAAATTAGCCATTGATTTGGGGCAGTTCTTGCTTTATTCAGTCATTGTCATCTCAGTAAATCTGTTGCTAAGGTTTTATTATAGCAAAGTCATGAAAAAGCATCCCTCTCAAATTCCATACAAGTACAGTTCACTAATAAATCAACTGTTTTGTTTGAAAATTTGCTAGAAATATAAAAGGTTGAAGTACTTTATAAGGCAGTAACCTAATAAGGCAACTAGTGTTCGCTTTTGCTTCAGCACATGTAACTTGTGCCAGTGAGGCTTGGTCATTTCTTCAGACCGAAGTGATATCTTGCCCAGAAGTTAAATCAAAAAATTCACATTGTTGACTGTTGTACCTGTTGTTCAAGAGGAACTGCAGAGGATTGCCACTGAGAGTAGTCAAAGGTGAACAAAAAAATTAAGGATCTGAATTGAATCTGACAATAACACAGGAAGAATGATGGTATTTTTCACCCTACAACTTTGTGGTCCTGAAAGTAAGTTTAGAAATTAATGTTAAAACCAAGATTTTTCCAGTACTATTTCCCCAGACTGCTTGGAATAGCACTTGATGTTCTTGTTTGGACATTCTTTCTTCCACCTGCCATCCAGAAATGTAAAATAAAAATAAGAGGAGGAATAGTAAAATATTTCTTTTAAGGTAAAGGAAAACATTAATCTGTGTTTGATTCACATTTTGGATAAAGATTGATTGACATAATTTTAGCTAAATCACTTCATTACATCCTTCTCATATAATCTACTCATGAATTTTAAAATTACAGTTATTCAGAATAATGATTTTTAAAAGAGCACAGAATACATTGCATCTTTAACTATTAAGCCTGCATATATGCAGGTGTGGTTGTGAGATATACTAATGAATAATAACTCTGGATGCTGTTTTTACATTGAAATATTCTACTATAGAGTGAGTTATGTTCTCTCCTGCTTCTTTAAACGTGTCAAGAGAAAGTGAGTCTTGAGCCTTACTATTTCACTCCTTTCCCCAGTGTCAACAGAACTGGAAATGTCAGCCCCAGGAAAATTTGACCTTACTGGTTTTTGTCTGTTTGTTTATATATTTGTTTATTTGTTTATATCGAGGGCATGCTCTGGAGAGGGCTTATTTCTTATACTGCGATACAAAGGAATAGTAAATTTCTGTGTTACCGTTGTTCATTGGGTATTACAGGGGGAAAAAAAAAAAAAAAAACAACCAAAAAAAACACTACTGAAACTTGATCTTAAAAAATAATATTTCTGCTCTTAATTGTACAATTTTTTCTCTGTAGTTTTTCATGCTAATATTTCCCCAGACCTTCAGTTTCCCAAGATAGTAGAATTTCCTATCTCAGATCAAATCAGAACACCCTGACACACTGGCGATTGTTTTATTTTGTTTTCACTGAAAATAAGACCTTTGTCATAAAAATGAATTATTCCCGTCCGTGCACGAGTAAATGTAATCTGTAATTATGTCCCTAAAAATACTCTTCTGATGGCTTGTCTATCGGGCAAAGATGTTCAGTTCTAACTAGTACTTAATTTATTAAGTAAATAATTAAAATAAATAGATGTAAAGTGATTCAAATACCTATCTGATTCATCTGTTATTAAACCAGATATTTCTTTTATTATAAACTCTTTTCAGTTTATAAATCCTAAGATTTGTCATAGTTTTCACTTGAAATACCCATCTAGATGAGGATTCTGATAAATTATTGGTAATGGATATTTAGGAAAAAAACCCTAAGATGACATGCATGATGTGAATTTCCTCGGTTGTATCCTTCTGTTAATCACTGGATTAAGGAAGCCTTGATATAAAGGAGTCACTGTATTTGCTAGGCACTAGTGAGCCCACATTTCACAAATTGACGTAGTCCCTGTTTTACTCTCCTAATTTCTTTGACTTTCTTATTTGTACCAATGTAAAAAAGTATTAATCTTTTATATGTTCAGTTACTACTTCCATAAAAAAGTATGTCGCTTATATACCCCAATTACATATTGTTTATATTTTTTGAAACAGGAAAATAATATTTCCCATTCTTCTTGTCTAAAGCTGTAGATATCTCTCCTCTCTCTTGTATGTCTTCTCAGAACTTTGTCTCTTATTTTGAAGTAATTTTTGGACACATACAAACATATAATATTATGATAATACAAAGGAAATATATTTATGCTACAGTTGTTCACCAAATATTTCAGTTCTGAAAAGCAAGTTGCATTCAACAATATGCAGTTTTTTACTGTCATCTAAGCAAACAAATGAAATCACATTTCAAACTAAAATTAATAATACATGAATATTAATGTGCTGCTACTTTATCAGATAAATTGCAATTGGTTGGTCTTTCTGTGTTGTCAAGTTTATCTAAAACATATACTGTTCAAGGGCAGTATAATTTTAAAATATTTTAGAAATAAGGAAGGTCAGAGGTCTTGCTAGTAAAAAAAAAAAAGTGAATATTTAAAAGTTGTTGATATAAAGTAGGTGCTGGAAAAAACATTTTCACTACATATATTTCTGCTAAAATAGTTTTCTTTAAGACAAATTGTTTCACTGGAATATGTCAAATTAATTGATATTAGCAGAATCTTTATTGTATTGTATCAATAAATAAATTAGCAACATTAATTTTATAGGTATCTGTCATACTTAGAGATAATATCAAAACATTAATAAAACAGTTAAATAAATACATTACATTGAAAGACTTCGGTGCTATCTAAGTTAATAATTTCTGAGTCTAAACCAGAAATTATTTGACATTTTTGAGAAAGAAGGTTGGAACCCGTAGAATAAGTAACTTCATGAGAGGCAGAAGAACTTAATTCTAACTGCTTCCCTAAAATTTATAAACTAGAACAGTGGTTATCAGTGATGGCTGAATATGTCTTAGTAAGAATGAGCCATAGTTGATAGCCCTTTTGCTTTAAAATCACCTTGTTTGTCACAAAAGAATTTACAAAGAAAGGCAAATTGCATTAACTAATATTAAAATCTCATCAAGAGAGACAGAACAAGGAAGAATGAGAGCAAGAACAGGCCTTCCCCATTTAAAGATGGAATTGTAAGTTTGAAATACTCTAGTGCACAATGATGCCAAGAAATCACAGTTAGATTATCTGTGTTAACCAGCAGCTTTAATAATCTTTATTCATCATTGTAATTCATAAAAGAGAAAAATTAATACATCTTTAAATGTATAGTATTTACCAGTTGTCAAAATTACAAAATGAAAAGGCAAAAAAATATAAGCTGCATATGGTTATTACAAACAAAGATCTATAGTTTTTCTATTGGAACAGTGTATTAATATGAGGTTCCATACTATCATAATAGCTGTTTAGAAAAATACCTATGTAAAAGCCTATAAGCAGGCATTACTCTGCAGTACATTATAGTTATTGCAAAATCAGTTCCAACAACATAAACTGCCACTTAAAAATAATCTCTCCATGTACCATAAGCTGAAATATTTATGCTTATCACATACTAAACTTAGCATTTCAGATCTTTTTTTCATCAAAGCTGTAGTTTCCTGAGTTATCATTTCATACCAAATGATTAAACATTGTAAATGAAAAAGTAGATGCTAATCAGTGTAGAATGGGTGTGGGGTCCCGGTCCAATTTTGGACTCAGGAAGGTTCAGAAATGATTCCAAGAGTGAGAATAAGATACAAATGAGGTCAGATGCCACTAAACAATCTAATTTTATTTTTATGCCTAAAGACAGAGTAAATTTATTTCATTTTCACACCTAAAGCTAGAGTAACAGAGACAAAGGGGGAGAAATTAGGAGGAAAATTAAGCAAGCATGCAAGAAGATAAGCAAGAGAGAGTCACTGCTGGGAATCCAGACCTTGTCTCCTCTGGGGCAGCTCTCAGGTTTCAGGCCTTGGTAGCACTGGCAGTTTGCAGGTCTCGGTTTGTGCTGGTATCAGAGTCCGGGTCCCGATAGGTGTTGGCAGCACGCAGATCTCAGGTCCGACGGTCCCAGATGACAGGTTTTAGTCCTGGTCGTGGATGGCCACACTTCCAAGTCGTAACTTGGTTATTTTATGGCAGTTGATGGCAGGCGTTGCCTGAGCATACTGCAGGACTAGTCACAGATGGTGGTGGCTGATATCGCTGAAGCTTCACTTGAGTTTACATAAGTTTCCAGCATTCTTTGAGTTTTAGCAATTCACAGGGATCATGCATTTTGCACTTTAATTCACTGTATTTAGGCCTTTACAGCAGGCCCAGTTAAACAAGTAGTGTGAGCAAGCATTTTTCTGTAACAAGAAGGCCTTAAGCATATTATTTTAGCAAGCAAGCTTTGAGACAAATAATTCACAATATCTCAGCCTTCCACACTTATGCCATGTGTTAAGGACCACCATCTTTCACACACACTCAAACCGTATGCTGAGAGCCACTGTCTCTCACAATGGGGAGCAGGAAAGAGATTCACATACAACCACATTTTCTATGTCATAACCATCTGCAAGACAGCATTTATCTAAGCACATTTTACAATGAGCTCTAACATTTACTGGACAAACCTTTGGCATCACAAGAGGATTTACTGAGTCTTTTTCTCAAGGCCAACACGCTCTCAGAGCAAAAAACAGTAACTCAGCGATTCCAACTACAAGAGGAAATAAAGGTTGCTATGTAGCAGTTTGTGCAGGTTTTACAGCAGCAGATGGATATTTTGAATAGAATTGATTCCTATTTGGCTCTTGTTTCTTGCATTTCCAGAAGTCTGTATTTTAAAGGAAACCAGCCACAAAATGTGTTGAGGTTGTAAAACATGAGCCTGAACATTTCTGATCCCTCTCTCTCATCTTTGAGGTAGCAGGTAAAGTAATTCACATTCCTGTTTCCTCAAAGTTAAAAGCTCAAGTACATTCCATGTACAAGAGACTTAACTCTCATCTCTTCCCCCTATCACTAAGGTTAATTCAAATTTGCTTAGGTAGAGTCACATTGTGAGATGTAAACAAGTGGACCCTTACCGCTTGTACAGATCATTTTGAAATCCACGGTTCATGCCATGACTTTAAAGCCCATTTCACTGCCTCCACAGAGAAGTAAATTAGTCAGCTTCCTGATCATTAGTTTAGATCTTCTGCATGACAGGAAAGCATGATCAAAAATTGGAAAACACAGGAAAACTGACGACAAAACAGAGGAGCAGGCACAGTAGCTGAAGCCATCTGTTTGTAACCTGCATTTAAATAACTAGGTAGTTATTTAAATCTGACAATGACACTTCAAAAATTCTTGTGTTCAGTTTCTTCGCTATGAACCTGTAAGCTTGTATGGCATGCAACGTCAGCTAAAGGGGTTTTCCTTGGTCTGCAGAAGAACTATCTTTAGATTTGAGGAGCATTTGGCTTTAGGAAAAAGAATAATAAAATAAAATAAAGAATCTAAGCAGGATTAAGAAAGGAAAGGGGACACATAACTTTCCCCTTCTTTGGAGTCATATTGTAGCATACCCACCTTCTCTGTGAACACAGCTATCTGATCTATGCTGCCTGAAGCGTTGGTATTATGGACCTGTATAGCAGCAGTTTGGAATTTCTGTTATGGGGGCCTGGACAGAGGACAAAGATTTGGCTGATATTACTAATAGTACTGTCTTACTAACAGTATTGTTGCTTTTCCTCGTAACAGCACACAATTTAAAAAACTGTTCAGAAAAAGATACCTTCCCAAACATCTCCCTTGTGATGCTGGACTAAGCCGTGCTAGAAGCAGTTGTAACACCCCATGCGGTATCATTCCCTTCTAAACGCTTTATTTTCATAAAACTGGCAGACCCAGTGTTCATTCACAGGATTTTAAGATTCCCTTTCTGTCTTTCATATTGTTTGTTGTTATTGCCTTTCATCTTGTGTGCTCACCTCATCACTATCCAAAACTAATCTAAATCTTGATTTTCATTCTTCTGTAACTCCCTTTTATTCATCTGACAGCTAAAAGGTACTTTTTTATCAGCTAAAACTGCAGCTGAGGGAATACAGAAAGTCCCCACATGAAGCAAACCTGACCCTAGCAGGATAATGGCCATTTTTAAAGGGCACAGGTAACTCAAGCACTGATTAGGAAACGACCCTAGTAATTAGACAGTCACACTGAGGTTGTTATAAGCTATATCGGGCGGCATGATAGTCCTTGATTGTCCATTTTACTGGGAAATTTAATGACTCTTGCTGTCTTTCTTGTTTGGTTGCATTCAGAGACCTGAGCAGGAATGATCCTGTCTGACAAGGAAGACAAGATTCATCTGAGAGCATAAATTCAAATCACATTTCAGAAAGACATGAAAATATTTTGGCATCACTGTGAACTTTCCAGGAGACATACAGAAACAGGCAGCATACTGAGACGGTGTTTTGCAGTCCTTGAATCAGAACTGGCTAGCTTAAGCCTCCCACTGAATGTATAATGTTCATGTAGAGTACAACCATTACTCGCTTTTTTCTGAATGTTCTAGAAACTTTGATATGTAATTTAAAGAAGAATATGAACAAGGTGACTCTAAACTGCATCATCTTAGCTCAAAACATTAACCACTCCCCACAAAGCCAAATTTCACCTCCACTTAATTGCTATACAAATCCTCAAGTATTAAAATTCATACGTTTCACTAAAAATTTGCCCTAGGAGACCAGAATTTTCTTCAGAGTATTCATAATACTGTCCTGATCCACTTACAGTGCATCTTCTTTCTTTTGCCTGGATGCAGAAGAAATTTAATTTAAGTCATATTCTATCTCCTTCTCTTGAGGTTTATATTTCATCAGGTGTTATTTGATGAAAACTGACATTAATCCTAAGCACAAGGATGTTTGCAAAGCACAGGGAAATCAATTAAGGTCAAACACAGCTGTAAATATAAATATTAATGCTCATTTTCATCTACCAAATGGTTAGACCACACTGAAAAAGCAAAGATGTCTAAAGGCAATTCAAGTCCACACACTAGCTGACCTATTAGAATACACAGTAGACATTTAATCATTCTGCTATTGAAGTTCCTGTTCAGGAGGAACGATTTGTTCAGGTGTGTTTGAAATCTGAGGAAAAAAACTTGAAAGTGCACAAAGGCTTTCTTTTCAGTCTTCACCAAATTAACTACACTCCAGAGAGGGTGGAGATAATTTGGGACATCTCTTTCCCTATTACTTCATTTTTAACTGTCTCCAGACATTTTTTGTTGTTGTTGTTCAATGTGTTGTGTTTTATTTATTTTATTTTGGATATATACTAATTCTTCCATGCATTACTTCATAAAATGCAATGTCATGTAACATTGTTCATACATAGAAGAATAAAATGTGTCATATTTTTCATGTTGACATGCCCACATATTGCATTTTAATATACTTTGTACAATTATTAAAGTTAAATTATTAGATATGTCCTTTAATATCTGCTTAAGGAATAAAGACTTCCGTAGTTGTCTGAGCACACTCACTTCAGAAGAACCAATATGAAAGTGATTAAAAAGAATCAGTATCTCAAAGATGAGTTATTAGGGAAAAAAAAAAAAAAAAAAACAACCAAAAAACCTGTATCAAATTATTAGTAGTTCTGAAAACATATAAAAATTCTAGCACCTGAAAAGGTATTGATTACTAGTTGTAACTAATCTTGTTAAATTTTTAATTTTCTTCATTATGCTAGTTGACAAAATTGTCCCTAAGAGATTTTACTCAATGGACAAGCACCGTATACTGACATGTACATTAGGATAATTTTGATCATACCAGCTAAGTTACTTCCAATTTGTACTAGCATCAGCAAGAGCGAAATGGGCTTTTATATTAAATTTGTCAAAACTGAAAGACAAATGAAATAACCCCCCACTAATGGAGTTATTAATGACATAACAATTAAAAACAAAATTGTAATGAATATATTAACAAATCACTGAAAGAATAAAAAACCGCTGAGAAAACCTTTCTGAACTTCAGTGTTTTCTACCAAAACACCCAGTGTCATCTCAATTGCCTAAGTTTTATAAAGCTATGCTATTTCAGTTCTGGAGTCCCATGCCAGCTTTTCAAGACAAGTGTCACATCCTTCTCAGTTTTGGGGATTTGAACCATCTGTTCTATATCTGAATCAATTCTATACAGAAAGCTTTGAACCAAATTATTCTTCAGTACTTTGTTATTGAATAATCACTGTTACTGAAACAAAGAGAAGATTTATCTTCTTGCTAGAAACTAAAAGAACAATCAAGGCAAGTATCAATAAAAAAAAATTATAGAGAGAAATGCCTAATCCCTAGTATTTCACTTTTCAAACAATGTGAGATCTCAACTATAGTAGCAGCTTTTCCAAGGACTTCTTACATACCACAACTGATTTCGGAAATGAATAGTAATAACAAACTTGAGTAAAACCCTGCAACTGATGTATGCAAAAGCTGGAAACTAAACTTAATGATCACTACAAAATCATTGCTTACCATGGAGAAACCTTTCCTAGGTACCATCTAGATATCTAGAAGTAATAAGTGGATTTTAGAAAGTCATGTTTACAATTAGTAATACAAGCTAATGCTTAATACATCAGTCCAAAAAGCTAAAACCTCCAGTTATGGTCTCTTCAATAGATGCCAAAAAGCTATTCAACAGTATCAAATGACGTAATCTGTGTCATTTATTAGAAAGAATTGGACTTGATCCTAACTTTCTTCACAGAGTAGATTTCAAGTTAAATAAAATTTTCTTTCTTACTATGTAGTGTTATTTATGTTCATAGCAATATTTAAATGATCAGTAATAACAGAATTGCCCCTAATTTTTGATATTTTGCCTTTTAAACTGACACTGCTTTTCTGGATACTACTTATGTACTTTGTTATCATTACTTTTTAATATACTACAAGTTAGCTTATAACTCACAGGCATGTGCAGGGTGCTGTCAAATTTTGCATAGTTTGATAATATCCAGCTAGACAGTGTCTGGGAGGAGATGCAAACTATGTGCTTGAAAGAAAATATATTTTGGTAAAGTTTCCTTGACATCTCACGCAGCCTTGATAAGCAGTGTTATTGTGTAGGAGAAACTCTCCTTCACAACTTCATGTGATCTCAATGGGAAGTCACCTACATAAAGAAGGTTCATTCTCTTTAAATTCTTAACCTTGTTAATCAAAATCCATTGATTTACTTATGTTGAATTTAATATGAAGCATTCAGTTCAGTAATGAAGAACAAATCATGAAATTATTAATTTGGCATCAAGGTGATAAAAATTTGTGGTCACTTACAAAGGTTCGCTAAAAGGTCAGGAACATAAGTAGTCTTCTCTATACTTCCAGTTGCAGGAAATGATGAGGGAAGAAACAGGAAGAATCAACAGATCAATACCTAGCTCTGTGAATGGTGTCACTTGCAGAATTTTGGGGTTTTGATTGTGAGTTGGTCTATACAACATCAGGCCTGCTAGCGATAGATGGCATACACCTGTCTCAAAGTGGGGAGAGGATCTTCACATAGGAGTTAGCAGGGCTCACTAAAAGAGCTTTAAACTACATTTCAAAGGAGAAAGGGATAAAATCAGACTCGCTAGAGACAAGCCTTGGGGGTGACACGACAATGTTTGAAAGATGCTGTGCTAGCAAGGTCTTTCAGTCTACTCCACAATGGAGTACATTTAAAATGTCTTTATACTAATATGTGCAGCATGAGAAATAAACATGGGGAGCTAGAAGCTTTGGCCCAGTGCCAGAGCTACAAAATCATTGGCATGAGTGAAACCTGATTGGATGAGTTCTGTGACTGGTGTGCTGTGATGGATGGCTATAGGCTCTTCAGAAGGCGTAGGCAATGCAGGGAAGGTGGAAGAGTGGGCTGTATGTAAGTGAGGAGTTGGATTGTATGGTGATTGTAGTTGGCAATGACATAGTTGAGAGCCTCTGGGTAAGGATGAAGAGGAAAGCAAGTAAAGAGGTTATTGTGGGAGTCTGCAATCGACCACCCAGCCAGGACAATGACATTGATGAATTATTCTACAAGGAATTAAGGGATATCTCTAGATCAGCTGTCCTTGTCCTTTGAGTGATTTTAACTTCCCAGACATCAACGGGGAGTATTGTACAGGTGACACAAACAGGTCCAGGAAATTTCTGAAGCATATTGAAAATAACTTCTTAGTGAGGGTACTAAGGGAGCTCATTAGCAAAGGTGCCCTCTTAGATTTGTTGTTTGTAAAATTCATGGGCAAAGTAGTGATTCGTGGCCGTCTTGGTCACAGTGACCGTGAAGTAGTTGAGTTTCAAATTGTTGGCAATAAGAGAAAAACCACCAGCAAAAGTTTGACCCTGGGCAATGGGAGAGCAGACTTCAGGCTGCTGAAGGAGCTAGTCAGTAAGGTCCTCTGGCAATCTGCTTTTGAAGGTATTGGGGTACATAAATGCTGGTCACTTTTTAAGAGCTACCTCTTAACAACTCATGAGCAGGGAATTCCAAAGTATAGGAAGTCAAGCAAGTGGGGCTGAAGGCTGACTTGTCTGAGCAGGGATCTTCTTTTAGAATTTAGGCAGAAAAAGAAAGTGTAAGGACGTTGCAAGCAAGGACAGGGAACAAGGGAGGACAACAAAGATCCTTGTTCACCACTGCAGGAAGAAAATTAATGCAGCCAGAGATCAATTAGCATTCAAACTGGCCAGCACTGTAAAGGACAACCAAAACGGATTTTTAAAACATGTCAATAGCAAAAGGAGAATCAGAGATAACATTGGTCCATTGGTTGACAATGTTGGCCACCTCACAAATAAGGATGTAGAAATGTAGACAAAGCAAAGACATGTAATGCCTTCTTTACAATTTTCTTCAACACTGGTCATTGGCCCGAGGACCTCCAGGACCCTGTGTTGGAAGACTGTGACTGGGGGGATGTTAAATTCTCGGCCAACCCTGAAATTGTTCAAGACTTGCTGCTCCAGCTGGATCCATGTAAGTCTATGGGGCCCATTGGTACTCATCCCTGGGTACTGGAAAATCTGGCCAATGTAATCATGGCACCTGTCTCCATTATTTTTCAATGGTCCTGGGAGTCTGGAGAGGTCCCAGTCTATTGGAAACTGGCAAATGTTGTCCCAAATTTCAAGAAGGGTACGAAGGAAGACCCTAGCAATAACAGGCCTGACAGTCTCACTTCAGTGCCTGGTAAAATTATGGTGAAGGTTATTCTGGGACTTATTGAAAAAAAACTTGAGAGACAATGCAGTAATTTGCCATAGTGAGCACAGGTTCACAAGTGGAAAGTCCTGCTTAACTAACTCAATTTCCTTTTGTAAGAAAGTAAGTCACCCATCTAGTTGACTACAAAAAGCCAGTAGATGTCGTGGTTTTGGCTTTAAGCAAAGTTTTGATAGTGTCTCTCACAGTATCCTTCCAGGCAAACTGTCCAGAACACAGCTAGGCAAGTCCACAATACATTGGGTGAGCATTTGGCTGATAGATTGGTCTCAAACGGTTATAGTAAAAAGGGTAGAAAGAGTGACCCTGGGAACCACCAACCTGTCAGCCTCACCTCCTTGCCTGAGAATATCATGGAACAGATCCTCCTAAAAGCTACTCTAAGGCTGGAGGACAGGGAGGATTCAACAAGGGCAAGTCCTGCCTGACCAACCAAGTGGCCTTCTACAATGGAGTTACTACATCAGTAGATAAGGGAAAAGTTATGGATATTGTCTACCTGGACTTCTGTAAAGCCTTTGACACAGTGCCCCACAACATCCTTTTCTCTAAAATGGAGATATATGGTTTTCATGGATGGACTGTACAGTGAACGAAAAATTGGTTGAATGGTCATGTTCAGAGTGTATTAGTCAACATCTCAACGTCCAGATGGAGACTGATGATGAGTGGTGTCCCTCATTGGTTTGTATTGGGACCAGTACTATTTAATATCTTCATCAATGACAGACAGTGATATTGACTGCACCCTCAGCAAGTTTGCAGATGACACCAAGCTGAGTGGTGCAGTTGACATGCCTGAGGGACAGATGCCAACCAGTGGGACTTTGGTAGCCTTGATGAGTGGGCCCACATGAACTTCATGGGGATCAACAAGGCCAAGTGCAAGGTCCTGCACCTGTTCTGTGGCAGCCCCTGGTATCAATACAAGCTGGGGGATGAAGGGATTGAGAACAGTCATGCAGAAAACTACTTGGTGGTATTGGTGGATGAAAAACTGCACATGAGCCAGTAGTGTACACTGGCAGCCCAGAAGGCCAATCATCTCTTGGGCTGCGTCAAAAGAAGTGTGGTCAGCAGGTCAAAGGACATAATTCTATCCCCCTACTCGGCTCTGGTGAGACCCCACCTAGTGTACTGTGTCCAGGTCTGGAGTCCTCAATACAGGAAAGACATGGACCTGTTGTAGTGGGTCCAGAAGAGGGCCACAAAAATGATCAGAGGGTTGGAACACCTCTCCTGTGAGGAAAGTCTGAGAGAATCAGGGTTCTTCAGCCTGGAGAAGAGAAGGCTCTCTTATTGCAGCTTTTCAGTATTAAAGAAGGGTTATATAAGAAAGATGGAAACACACTTTTTAGCAGGCTCTACTGTGACAGGACAAGGGGTAATGGTTGTAAACTAAAAGATGGTTGATTCGGACTAGATGTAAGGAAAACTTTTTAAGATGAAGGCGGTGAAACACTGGAACAGATTGCCCAGAGAGGTGGCAGGTGCCCCATCTCTGGAGACATCCAAGGTCAGGTTGGACAGCTGTTAGGGAATAGACTGCCTTATTAAATTATTTGATATACTGCTTCTTATAGATCTTGTTTAGAAACTGCTTATATAGAATTCTCCTAGCATGAGTAAGCATTGCTTAGACTGCAAGATGTGAGCTTTTTAACTTTCTGCCTCAAAGGCCCTAGGGACTGTTTAAGCCAGAGGATAAAGGAGCTACAGCCTTGGAGATAAGAAAAAGAACAGAACAACATGTCTGAAAGAAGACGACAAACAGAAGAATGTTTTGGTTTTTGCCAAGGACTTTTTTTTCTCCCCAGTTGTAGGTATAGCAACTGTACATCAGAACTTTTACTGACATCCAGTCTGGTCATAAAAAAAGACAAACAATTACCCACTGAGATCAAAAATGTCACTCCTAATGAAAATGAAGTGATCCAATGAAGAATGGGGAGACTCCAGACTCTAATTTTGCAATTGGCCTGAACTGACGTTCAAGGAGTAGGAAGCCTAAGAACTTCTTTATTTGAGGTCCTCTACTGGAGGCACCCAGCTTGAGCTGCTGTACACTGTACCTTGCAAATAAGTTAGTTATTTAATATTAATTTCTATAATCTGTGGCCGAGTGTCTGCATTGGGAAACCTAGGGAGAAGAAACAACAGGGCTCTGAGCAGCTTGACCTACTTGAAGATGTCCCTGCTCATTGCAGTTTGAGTTGGACTAGATGACCTTTAAATGTCTCTTCCAACCCAAATTATTCTATGATTCTGTGAAATGGGTTGTATGAGGCTGGTGGCCAGTCACCAGTGAGGTTCCCCAGGGCTCAATTTTGGGTCCAGTGTTCTTTAATGGTTTCTTAATTGATCTATACTCAGCACTGAATGTACATTAAGTAAATTTGCTTATGGTACTAAACTACAAGGAGCTGTGGACTCCCTCAAGGGTAGAGTAGCCTTTCAGAGAGATCTGGATAGACTAGAGAGATGGGCAGTCACCAACCATATGAAATTTAACAAGAGCAAGTTCCAGATTCTCCACCTGGGATAGGGTAATTCTGGTTATACATACCAACTGGGGAATGAGAGTCTGGAGCCACATGGAAACAGATTAGGGGGTTAGGGTTGATGGCAGGTTGGATATGAGTCAACAGTGTGCCCTGACAGCCAAAAGAGCTAATCATGTCCTGGGGTGCAACAAGCACAACATAGCTAGCTGGTAAAGGAAGGTGATTTTCCCTCTCTACACTGCACTGGTGCAGCACCACCTCAAATACTGTGTGCAGTTTTGGGTACCTCATTATAAGGACACCAGACTATTAGACTGTCCAGAGAAGGGTGACCAAGACGGTGAATGGCCTTGAGGGCAAGACTTGCAAGGAATGGCTGAGGTCACTTGACTTGTTCAGCTTGAAGAGAGAAGGCTGAGGGGTCATCTCATCTCAGCCTACAACTTCCTCAAGGGACACACAGAAGGAGGAGGTGCTACTCTCCTCTCTATGGTGACCAGTAGTAGGACACAAGGAAATGGAATGAAACTGCATCAAGGGAAGTTCAAATTGGACATTAGGAAAAGGTTCTTCATTGAGAGCATGGTTGCTCACTGGAACAGGATCCCCAGGGAAGTGGTCACAGTACCAAGCCTGTCAGAGTTCAAGGTGCATCACAAAGGTCTGTTTAGGTAGTCCTGCAAAGAGAAGGGAGTTTCACTTGATGACCCTTATGGGTCCCTTCCAGCTTGAGTTGTTCTATAATTCTGTGATTCTGATACCATGTACTTTTACAAATGTAGAAAAGTCTGAATAAAGAAATATTTGCAGCACAATATTAATAACATTCATATTAATGTGAGTTATACTGCTGATGCCATGAGGCATTATAATAGTCATGACAGGTAAATCTTCAGAAATGTTTTACCTTGTGTTCATGAAAATTCACGTCTTATAATGAGGGGTTATGAACAGCTATATATTTACCTTGAAATGCAGCATGGCTCATGAAAATTTAATCAACTAGTCTTCTAAATGTGGTGGGGTTTTTTGGTATTTTTTTTGTTTATTTTTTTGTTTTTTAATACAGGTTTCAGTTCTGATCACCTCATAGTAAGAAATAATAAAACATAACAGAAATAGAAATGGGTCAAAGGGGAAAATGAGAATAGTGGAGACTTCTACTAAGAAAGAATCTTAACAAGATTGTGATAGGATTTGTAGGGAATGAGAAGCAGTAAGAAAAGAAGGAATACAGGCAAACTGTAGAAAACAACAAATATAGAGACTACATATATGTCAGCATACCTGAGATCCAGAGAACAAAATTAAATTAGTAGGGTTATCCTTAAACAATGATAGGAAATATGACCGGTGCACTGCAGTCAGCAATAATATTCTCAGGAGAACAATGTTTCCCAAATAACTCTTTTAGAAGACCAGAAGTAGAATGTTTAGTCACATTTGTGTTTCTTAATATAAAATGCTGCTTCTTTAATATATAATGTGATCCAGATCACCATGAAATTTTGTCACCTTTCCATTTTTCACCTTACGATATTGAGTACCTGGATATTTTATAGGAGTTAATAGGTTTCACTAGAATGTAATCAATGAACTTGTGTGTATTGGCAGAGAAAGAATTTAGCTTAATCCAATAAGGCACATCTGATCTACATGATTGAGAAAATCTCCGGAATGTCACAGAATCGCAGAATCACAGAATGTTAGGGATTGGAAGGAACCTCAAAAGATCACCTAGTCCAATCCCCCTGCCAGGGCAGGAACACCTAGGTGAGGTTACACAGGAAGGCGTCCAGGCGGGTTTTGAATGTCTCCAGAGAAGGAGACTCCACAACCTCCCTGGGAAGCCTATTCCAGTGTTTCATCACCCTCATTGAGAAGAAGTTTCTTTTCAAATTTAAGTGGAACCTTTTGTATTCCCGCATGAACCCATTACCCCTTGTCTTACTGTTGGTTGTCACCGAGAAGAACCTGGCTCCGTCCTCGTGACACTCACCCTTTATATATTTATAAACGTCAATGAGGTCACCCCTCAGTCTCCTCTTCTGCAAGCTAAAGAGGCCAAGCTCCCTCAGCCTTTCCTCATAAGGGAGATGCTCCACTCCCTTAATCATCTTTGTTGCCCTGCGCTGAACTCTCTCCAGCAGTTCCCTGTCCTTCTTGAACTGAGGGGCCCAGAACTGGACACAATATTCCAGATGAGGTCTCAGGAGGGCAGAGTAGAGGGGAAGGAGAACCTCTCTTGTCCTACTAACCACCTCCTTTCTAATACACCCCAGGATGCCATTTGCCTTCTTGGCCACAACGGCACAGTGCTGGCTCATGGTCATCCTGCTGTCCACCAGGACCCCCAGGTCCTTTTCCCTTACACTGCTCTCTAACAGGTCATTCCCCAACCTATATTGGAACCTGGGGTTGTTCCTGCCCAGATGTAAGACTCTACATTTTCCCTTGTTATATTTCATTAAATTTTTCCCTGCCCAACTCTACAGCCTGTCCAGATCTCACTGGATGGCAGCACAGCCTTCCGGTGTGTCAGCCACTCCTCCCAGCTTGGTGTCATCAGCAAACTTGCTGATAGTACACTCAATTCCCTCATCCAAGTCATTGATGAATATATTGAATAATACTGGTCCTAGTACTGACCCTTGAGGCACTCCACTAGATACAGGCCTCCAACCAGACTCTGCCCCATTGACCACGACTCTCTGGCTTCTTTCCTTCAGCCAGTTCACAGTCCACCTCACCACCCGATCGTCCAGTCCACACTTCCTCAGTTTAGCTGTGAGGATGCTGTGGGAGACTGTGTCAAATGCTTTACTGAAGTCAAGGTAGACCACATTCACCGCTCTGCCATCATCTATCCACCTCGTTATGTCTTCATAAAAGGCTATGAGGTTGGTCAAGCATGACTTCTCCTTGGTGAAGCCATGTTGACTGCCTCTGATGACTCTCTTATCCTTGATATGTCCTAAGACATATCAAGGATCAGGTGTTCCATCACTTTCCCAGAGATGGAGGTGAGGCTGACCAGTCTATAGTTGCCCGGGTCCTCCTTCTTCCCCTTTTTGAAGACTGGAGTGACATTTGCTTTCCTCCAGTCCTCAGGTACCTCTCCCATTTCCCAAGACTTGGCAAAGATGATGGAGAGTGGTCCAGCAATAACTTCAGCCAGCTCCCTCAGCATCTGCGGGTGCATCCCATCTGGACCCATGGATTTATGGACGTCCAGATTGCTTAATTGCTCCTTAACCCAATCCTCATCAACTAAGGCAAACTCCTCCATTGCCCTGCCTTCCTCTGGGGCCTCAGGGGTACAGGACTCCTCAGGACAGCCTCCAGCAGAGTAGACAGAGACAAAGAAGGCATTCAGTAACTGCCTTCTCTGTATCTTCTGTCACCAGGGCACCCACACCATTCATCAGTGGGCCTACATTGCCTCTGGTGTTAGTTTTATCTGCCATGTATTTGAAGAAGCTCTTTCTGTTGTCCTTGACCCCTCTTGCCAGGTTTAATTCTAAGGAGGCCTTAGCTTTCCTAGTTGCCTCCCTACATCCTCTGACAACAGCGTATATTCTTCCCAAGTGGCCAGGCCCTCCTTCCATGATTTGTAAACTCTCCTCTTCCACTTGAGCTTACCCAGCAGTTCCTTGTATAACCACGCAGGTCTCCTGGCTCCCTTCCTTGACTTCCAATATGTCGGGATGCTCTGATTTTGAGCTTGGTAGAAGGAGTCCCTGATTGTTAACCAACTATCTTGGGCCCTTTTACCTTCAAGCAGCCTTGTCCACGGGATTTCCCCTAGCAATTGTTTGAACAGGCCAAAGTTGGCCCTGCTGAAGTCCAGGGTTGCAATTCTGCTTGCTATTCTGCTCCTGCTACACGAGATCCTGAACTCCACCATTTCATGGTTGCTGCAACCAAGGCAGCCCTCCACCTTTACTGCTTCAACCAGACCCTCCTTGTTAGTGTGGACAAGATCCAGCAGCGCACCTCTCCTAGTCGTCTCCTCCACCATTTGCATCAGAAAGTTATTATCAATGCACTGGAGGAACCTCCTAGACTGAGGCTGGCTGGCTGAGTAGTCCTTCCAGCAAACATCAGGGTAGTTAAAATCCCTCATAATGACCAGAGCCTATGACTGTGAGGCCACTCTCAGCTGCCTGTAGAAGGCCTCATCAACTTCCTCACTCTGATCTGGTGGGCTGTAATAGACACCCACAACAGTATCACCCCTGCCAGCCTGCCCCTTAATTCTCACCCACAGACTATCAGCTTGCTCCTCAACTGCACCTGGACAGTACTCAGTACATTGTAGTTGCTCTCTCACGTAAAGAGCAACTCCACCACCACGCTTGGCTGGCCTGTCTTTCCTGAAAAGGACATAGCCATCCATGACCACATTCCAGTCATGTGAGCTGTCCCACCATGTCTCTGTAGTTGCCACCAGATCATAATCTCCTGACCGAACACAGGTTTCTAATTCCTCCTGCTTATTCTCCATGCCGTGCGCATTGGTGTACAGGCATTTCAGGGAGCGAACTGAGTACACTGGTTTCACTCCAGAGGTATGGGGGGCCTCCTGGTCTTTATCAATACCAGCGTGCTGCCCCACCGATGCAAGCCCAGCTACAACCCCATCCCCCTTCAAATCTAGTTTAATGCCCTCCAAATGAGCCCTGCTAATTCCTGTCCCAGCATCCTTTTACCCCTGTGGGATAAACCTTTCCCATGTATCACTGTCTGGACTGGTGTTTTATAAAACCAGCTGCTGTCAAAGAATCCAAAGCCCTGCCTGTAGCATCAGTCTTAAAGCCAATCATTTACGAACTTAATTTTTCTATTCCATCCCACATCATCACGCAGAAATGGAAGGAAAGAAGAGAACTTGAGCCTCAGACTCTTTCACCATCCGTCCCAAGGCCTTGAAATCTTTCTTCATTCCCCTCATGTCAATGGATATATAACATTATCCAAACAACTACACAGCAAATGCCTCTAACGGCAAGATAATATAAAAACAACTGGGAAAAGCAGATGAATTTGATCAGAAAAGCAAAGCAGTATCTAATTATTCTTCAAATGAGCTACACTTGTATTGATAACATCAAAAGAGTCATGATGTATTAATTACTATTTCTTTTCTTCAAGAAATAGATGTCTCTCAAGAAGGAGTTAAACTGAGAGTTATCACAGATGTGCTCTGGAGTGAATGGTTATATGTGTCTTTACTGGATTCCAAGTGTATGTGTGTATAGATAGAACAAAATGCAAAGGCTGCATGAGATTGATGACATAAGAGTAAAACTATAAATATACCAGCCATAGGAAGTCTCTCCTGTGAAGTAATAAACTAAATCAAGCCAAAGCACAAAACATGACAATTATCTTCTATTTACACAGTTACTTAAAAAGTCAACAATAATTTCTTATAAATAAGGTGACTTTTATGAAAATTAGCATACGAATCTATGAGATAAAGTCATTCCTTTAATCTTTGTTGTCATCAAAAGGTAGTACAGCATCAAAATTCCATCATTCATCAAAACTTTATCCCTAAGCTTTATTTCCAGGAGGATTTGAGACTGTCAAAGGGAAATAGCACAAAATGGTCATAAATAGCTATAAATATATATGGTGCTTCATAAACACAAGTACTTAGTATGACAGCTCCATAAGTTGAATAACACATTGTTATTGTCTTGTGTGGAGAGGGAGGAATACAGCTATTTTGCCTAAACAAACAGAGAAATGAAGCTTTAGCAAAAATAACAAAACCAGAAATATTTTACTTTTAGTAAAGCTGCTGCTACCTTTCACTTTCTTTAAAGCATAGATTATGCTTTTTATGTTGGACACATATGTAGTCTCTTTTTTTTTTTTTATCTCTCACTGAAATACATTGAATTCAAATGTTCCACCAATAAGTGCCATTAAAAAAATATATATATTCCTGAGATTAAGTTATGTAATAACATTGAACTATAATTATAAATTATTATTATAATCCAGTGATATGGAAAATTTAGTAGTTTTGGAGACTGGATAACTTATTAGTTTTCAGAAATTTCTGTATTCCTATTTTATCCTCCTGTGGTTTTCTTCCACCACTGATTTTTTTTAACAACATAACAGTTGTGTAAGTCCTTCAGTAGTCTCTCCATAAGCTGGAGAGAAAATCACATTGTTCATTAGTGATTTATGTATGACAAAATACACATTTTCTCATTTATTTTGGAAAAGATAGCATAGCCGGGTAATACTTTTTTTTTTTTTTTAAAGAAATAAAATCATAGCATCATAGAATCACTTCGGTTGGAAGAGACACTCTGGATCATCAAGTTCAACCATAAACTAACTCTAGCACTAAACCATGTCCCTAAGAACCTTGTCTACATGCCTTTTAAACACCTCCAGGGATGGTGACTCCAGCATTTCCCTGGGCAGCCTGTTCCAACACCTGACAACCCTTTCCATTAAGAATTTTTCGTACTATCCAATCTAAACCTCCCTTGGTGCAACTTGAGGCCATTTCCTCTTCTCCTATCATGTGCCATGTTCAGGTAGTTGTAGACAGTGATATGGTCTCCCTTCAGCCTCCTTTTCTCAAGGCTAAACAGCCCCAGTACCTTCAAACACTCCTCAGAAGACTTGAACATACACCATTTCTTGTCATAGTTTTCTCAACAAATACCTAGCTCTTTTGGACTGACCTATCTTTCTGAAAGACTTCCACAAGAGATCACCCCAGTTTTAAGTAGGAGCTAAACATTACCACAACTTTCATCAGGGGTGATAAATTCTTGGTTGTTCTGATTTATTCTTCGTTTCTAACATCAGATAAGCCATCATTTGGAGTGGATCCAGAAAAGATTAAATTTCTATAAGCTGACCTAAGACATGGACCTGAGCCCCTGCAGTGGTGTGTCCACAGTGTAGGCCAGTGAGAAAGGGGCTGTAGCTCCTTGAAGGCTTGGGGAGTTGAGGCTGCAGTCAGAGGCCATATGAAGAGAGCTACTTAGGCCCTTGGGTTAGGTGATTATAAATGAAAAGTTTTTTAAAGATATTAATTTTCAAAATTTACAAAATAATTATTTTTTTTGTTTTACCTTTTCAAGTAAGTTTTAGTTTACCAGAATAAAAAATTGACTCATGAACAAACTCTTCATTGTTCTGTCAAAAACTTTTTAAAAAAATTTACTCATTGTAAAAATTCCAGTCATAAACACTTACAATTTCTGTAAACTGTCACTTTAATGAAATAAAGTTTTCTGATATTCTTCAATCACTTCTGGATTTTAGATCTCTGTATTATGTGAAGTAAATATAATTTTTTTTTTCTCAATATCTCTCTCTTCGTCTCACTTTGTCAACTATTTTGCTATCTGAATCAAGTTCATTTCTCTTGTGACTAATACTCAGAAATAGAAACTTCATGTTATTTTCTTGTGTAGGCAGATGGGGATTTGTGCTTTTATTTGCATACACAGTTTCTAAAAATAAATGTATTAAATTTCTACCTAAAGTACTGCACTGGCCTTGTTTTCAGCAATGTTCTTCTTTCTTTCCCAAAATATAAGGGGAGGGATTTTACTGAATTAGAAATGTGAATTAATTTTTCTATTTTGCCTTATTAGTTTTCATTTTATTTCTTGCCAATTTACAATTAAAACTGAGGTAAGTGTCATTCTTTCATGTTTCTTATAATTGTGCTTGAAAAAGTAAGTAGGGAAACTGAGACTATTCATTCCAAACTACAAATTACTGGACCTTCCAACCTAATTTTCTTCAAATTGCTAATACTCTTCAAAGGCTGCATTAATTTGCAAGTGGGTCCTAGAGACATACTTAAAATCCTTCAGTTCACTTATGAAAGGGTTGGGCTTTTTAAAAATTAAAGCAATATGTTCTGGCATTTTAATTTTTCTGACATGAGTCAAGTTGATTAATAACAGCTAGTAACTGCAACAAATGACAAACAAAATCTGTAATGCTTTCAGCAAATGAAATTCAAGCTAACATATATGACATTTCCCAGCATAGGACAGGATCTTTGTTAACAGTTTTATCAAATAGGCTGTCAGTAGTTTTATTCACAGTAATTCACAGTAAAATTACTGTCACTAATTTTTCTCATGGAGAGTTTGATTAAGTCTTTTAAATTATTTCTGCTATTGCACTTTCCTTAGAATTTATTTGATCTCCAGTCAACTGTAGTCTGCCTTGATTCAGTAAAGGAGTGACTTATACAATATGTATTTAGAATTATACAATTAGAAATATACAATATGAATTTAGAATCACATTCCAGCTTTACTCCTACCCCTTCATCTGCTCTTTTTTAGCTCTTTTTCAGTATTTTATCCAGTTCTGTATATACGACATTCATTCCAGTTCTGGTCTCCTTATTCCCATGTAAATCCCATCCAAAATCCATAAATCAGACATCGTAATGATTCACTTATCAAATTTCTGAAAGTTAATTTTAGCACCAATTAATTTTAAAATTGTCTTTCTACAGCAATTGTATTAATAGTTACAGTTACTGCAGTACTATATGGAAATTATAAACCTCTACAGCTGTTCTTACATTGCTACTATAAAAACAATATTTCTGTGTCAGACCTAATGCTCCTGTTTAATGAATGAGGATACGTAGGACCAATTGCAGCTCCAGGTAGGTGGACATCTTTATATCCTATTAACAATAGCAGACCAAATCCTGTTGGCTCCTCTTAAAAACTGATGTGGTCTCAATCTACTGTAAAGTTTCTGGAATATAATATAATGATCTGAGAAGTTAAACTAGATTTCAGCAGCACACTTTCTTCTCAGAAACAAACAAACAAACAGAATTATTAGCTCTGTAACTCACAGACAGAGCAGGGTTTTTCAACCTCTATAGAAATATGAATTAATAAAATCTTCCTTTCCATGAATGTCACTATCAAAATGAATATATACTGTATTTTCCTTTAACAAAGAGCCAACACAACTGGTTTTGGTCAATAATCTAAACCTCTGCTACTTAAATTAAAGACATAACTAGGAAGAGGTTTCCTATTATTAGTTGATCACATAAGAGTAAAGGATGTGATCTTCCTAGGAGTAAAACCAATGGTTGCAATTTCACGGTATGGTAAGGTTTGGATAAAATATTCTACAATAATTAAAGTTGGTAAAATCTCTTAATTTTCTAAAATAACATCATTGAACCTTTGTGCTAATTTAAAATCTGATAGAAAGCCAAACACTTTACAACCATCATGGGAAAACACTACTTTTTCCTATCTAAATATTTTGTTATAAATATTATCGTATTTCAATGAAGCTATCCAAGCATGTGTGCACATCTCTCTCTCACGCTTATGAGTGTTCAAGGCATCTGTCATGCAATGGGGAGAAAAAAAAAAAAAAAAGAAAGAGAGGAAAGAGAAAACCCAGTTACTTCTATGTATTGTTTAGCTGGCTCAGATATTTTGATTGTTGATTCTTCATGTAAAGAGAAAACATTTCCAGAAATTTATAACAAATATTCACCAGTTCACCTACATTCCTATTGTCCCTATTAAAATGGTCACTGCCAAAGATTTTAGAGACAAAATCTCCAAAAATAGTATGCCTGAGGGTTGGGATACCATTCAAAGGTACTTTGAAAGGCTTGAGGAGTGAGCCCATGTGAACCTCATGAAGTTCAACGAGGCCAAGTGCAAGGTCCTGCACCTGGATGAGGGCAATCCGTAGTATCAACACTGTGTGGAGGATGAATTCATTGAGAGAAACCCTGCATACTTTGGGGTCTTGGTGAATGAAAAACTGAATATGAGTCAACAACATGTGCTTGCAGGCCAGAAAGCCAGCAGATTTGCAGATGACACCAACCCTAGTGGCGTAGTTGTTATTCTAGAGGGGAGGGATGCCAACTAGAGGGATTTTGACAGACTAGAGAGGTAGGCCTGAATGAACCTCATGAAGTTCAACAAGGACAACTGCAAGGTCCTGCACCTGGGTTGGCACAATCTCGAACAGACATACAGACTGTGCAGTTAGTGGGTTGAGACCAGCCCTGCAGAGGACTTGGATGTATTGTAGAATGGAAAACTGAATATGAGCTGATAATGTACACTCGCAGCCTGGAAAGCAAACCATATCCTGGGCTGCATTAAAAGAAGCATGGCCAACAGGTTGAGGGAGGTAATTATCCCTCTCTACACTTCTCTCGTGAGATCCCACCCGGAGTTTTGTGTTCATCTGTGGGATCCTCAGTACAAGAAAAACATGTACCGGTTAGACATGGGTTCAGAGGAGAGCCACAAAAATGATCAGAGGACTGGAACAGTTGTCCTGTGAAGAAAATCTGAGAGAGTTGAAGTTGTTCAGTCTGGAGAAGAGAAAATTCAGGAGGCATCTTATTACAGACTTTCAAAATATAGAGGAGGCTTGTAAGAAAGACAAAGACTTTTTACCAAGGTCTGCAGTGAGACGATAAGGGGCAACGGTTTTAAACTAAAAGAAGGCCAATTTAGATTGAATATAAAGAAGAAATTCTTTACTCTGTGGGTGGAGAGACACGAGAACAGGTTGCCCAGAGAAGCTGTGGATGCCCATCATGGGTAGTATTCAAAGTCAGGTTGAATGGGCCTTTGACGGACCTGATCTTGTCTCTACCCATGGCAAATGAGTTGGAATAGATGATCTTTGAAGGTTCTTTCCAACCTAAACCATTCTGAGTCCATGCTTTGAAGCATACATTTTCCTGCAGCCACAAAGTAAATACCTTTTTCCTCCACTGTTGTTCTGGATATTAGAAATTACTGACAATATTGCTGCCACAGCATTTTTTCTACTTTCACTAATAAATTAAGATCAGCTTACTATCTATTTGATTGCAGAAATCATTATACCTATGTACATAATAAAATATTTTTCTATCATAGTATAGTACTATGACACGCTTGTAAAAGTCCTGCTTTAGTGGGCTGAGGTTGGGGTATAACCTCTCACCTATTGCAATAGAGCTAAGGATACATGCAGGGCACCTTACATCTCAAAACATACATATCCTATGGTAAATGCATATGGGCATTATTCCAGAAACTTTCTTTAACAATGAGTATAGTCTCTGAGTCTACAGTGACATATACTCTGGTGCAGCGCATTCCACAGAAAAATGTTTAATTTCCTTCAGTTTAGTAAAGAGAGACCAGGTAATGACTTCCAAAGATTAAATACCTGGCTTTCACTCCTAAAATAATTGCCAATGGTTAAATATTGTTCTTTGTGTCCAGAATATTATTACTGAGGAAGCTAAGCAGTTAAATGTATATTTTGTTTGTATTTATTTTGTTTGTATTTATTTTGTTTGTTTGTTGTTGGTTGGTTAGGGTTTGCTTGTTTGTTTTCTACAAGTCTTCTTGGGTTTAGTATCACTTACAGAAAAGCATATTATCCTATATACACCATTAGCATGTACTAAGTACCCAATCAATAGAACAGGTCAGGAAAAAATAAAAAAAGTAACAAACCCCAAAACTTAAATGAATTACTGCTTAGAACTGCTTAGGCAGGATTTAGCTAACATGCCTTCAGCTGGCCCACTTTAACAGTCACATAATCCCACATTCACCTGAATGAGACCTGAATTAGTAATCACGACATATGTCCAATTAAGAGTCACAAGCAGTGCTTTTGCTGTTATATAAGCCTGAAAAAGTCATGTAGGAGGGAAATAATGGTTTTACATGCAACTATTCTTGCATAAAGACTTATTCCTTCTTTGTATCTTTCTTCAGTGTTCAGTCTTCAATAATCTGTTTTTGTGCATACACAAGCATAGTTATTAACCTAGAAGTCACTTTTTCCTAAGTGCCATATACCATTAGGATAAGAATTTTGAAATACTGTTTTCATCTTTAATGTTTTGAAGTGCTAAGCAACTCATCACTAACGTAAGTTCCTGCATCATTATTTGAATAAGTTTCAATTTTCAGTGGTGCTTTATAAGGGTACCTTGGATGAATAAAAATGTCAGGATGGGGATTTCAGATATTTGTTTGTTTGTTGAGGCACTATCATGGAATTTTCTTCATAAAGTAGTCAGTAGCAGTTATGACTAAGGGTCCAGAAGGGTGTTGAGAGCAGTTCTGGCTGAATATTGTAAAACCAAAGCCTAGCATCTACCTCTTATTAATTTCCATTCTGAAAAACAAAAATCATCTAAGTCATTTAGGTCTTGTAACATCTAAATACATCTAAGTAGCAAATTCAGGTGGCATAGCCAAATTATTTAGGAGGTTAAGTGTAAGTCTACTCAACCATAAACCCAAAGAGTAATTGTAAGAAGTGAGACGTAGTAAGCTTGATCTTATCTCAGTTGTTTTGTTTACATATGTGTTATAGTATCATGACAGGACACAAAAATCTAACACTCCATTGACAATATTATTTATATTACTCATTATGAATTAGTTTTATTTAATTTAGTATTCTAATTACATGAGAGCTCAAGCTGTGCTAAGCACTGCAGAAGCATATAAGAAACACGTCTAATCTTACATATTTGTTGCTGAACGATATAGGAAAATGTAAAAAGCAATTTTAAAATTGAAAACAAGAGATGCTTAACTCTCAAAAGTCTGTCTGTCTTTCATTCCTAACTGCTACGAACTAATTTGAAATACAAAACATGAATAGTTTAGAGCATTTTCGTATTTTTCTGGTATTTAATCAGTGTAAAGGTGTTCAAGGAGCTATAGCCTTTTGACTGAAAATGTGCCTGTAGTTGTATTGGGAATCAAATAATCCAACACTTGTAATGTAGCATACAGAAATGCAAACATCAGTTGAATCTTTTACTGGTCTCCTCAGCTAAACCACTCCTTTGCTATACAAGTTTGTCTGCTTTCAGGAATTGGTCCCCAAACCAGCTTTAAGTTCCTAATCTTTTATAGAAATTTACCTTTTAGACATATCTAGCAGTCTCCCAAAGTATTTCTAGGAACCAAACCCAGAGAATAAGGGGGGATACTGAGGCTGTTTCTCTGATAAAATTGATCATTTTTACTAATACATGAAAATAGCTGAATTTGCAGTTTCCGCAGATGAGTAACATAGTAATTTTTCTTTCTTCTTCTTTAAGCTGAGAAATATTTATGATTTAAGCCTCACTCAAAACTTAATTACAGTTTAACTTCTCTGCATTACATTTTATATTTACCAGACACTGTGCAAGGCCATAATGCCATGATTTAGGGACATTTGTGCTTACCTAAGTTCCCACATCTTTCTAACTGCAGAACCCCTATCAGTTAACTGAGCTGGAATTAAATGAATAAACAAGTGCAAACTGAAAATGATAAAGGTTATTTATAACATCAACCATCTTGTTAATCTAATGTATAACACAGTTGTATTACTAGCTGAGAGAAGCAAATAAAAAATTATCCATAAGGAGAGCAATAGAGTGCAAACTATACTATCATTATGCAGCTGTGTAAATCATGATTCACCTACACCTTGATTATGGAGCAGAGTTTGGTGTCTGTTTCAAAAAACATAGATAAAGTTGCCCGGATAGGCTTAATTTTCTAGGCACTGAAGTTGATAAAATATAACACAATGGGTGAAAAAATTTGCAAGTAAGCTAAGAGTCTTCCTTTTGCCAAAAAAAAAAAAAAGAAGACTTGAGGTCATCTAACGATACAGATTCACAAAAATATAAGCAGCTCATTTGGGTTCAGTGAAGATTCATGATCATTCCTTCTGTGAGAACTAGTTACCATCAAACAGAATAAAAAGAGTTTAAAATAGAAAGAAGTAGCTATGCATTGAGAGGTATATGATTAGACACGCTCCCTAATAAAGGAAGTAATGCCCTGTTTTGTTTTGCCCTTTTTGTCTACTTATGGCTACTGTTGGACACAGTGTACTGGATTGGGTACACATTTGATGTAGAATCATAAAACCATAGAATGTCCTGAATAAGGATCATCAAATCCCATTCCTGTCTCTGCATATGACAACCCCACAGTTCACACGATGTGTCTGAGGGTGTTGTCCAAACACTTCTTAAAGACTGCCAGGCTTGGGGCCATGACTGCATCTCTGGGGAGCCTGTTCCAGTGGGTGAAGAACCAGAGGATGAATGGGATAATCACCTCCCTTGACCAGGTGGCAATGCTGTGCTTGATGCATCTCAGGACATGGTTGACCCTCTTGGCTGCCAGGACACACTGTTGGCTCGTGTTCAGTGACACTCAGCATGTCTTCACTAAGGGCAGGTTGTGCCTGACAAATTTGCTGGCCTTCTAAGACAGGGTTATAGCATTGGTGGGTAGGGGAAGAGAGACTGACGTCATCTACTCAGACTTGTGCAAAGCATTCGATACTGTCTGATGCAACATTCTTGTCTCTAAAAGGGAGAGACACAGACTTGGTCAGTGGAGTGTTTGGTTGACAATGAATTGGCTGTATTGCTGTCAATGGCTCAATATCCAGGTGGAGACCAGTGATGAGTGGGGTCTCTCAGAGGTCTGTATTTGGACTAGTATTATTTAACACCTTTGTTGGGTAAATCGACAGTGGGATTGAGTACATCCTCAGTGTATTTGCAGATGACACCAATCCTAGCGGTGCAGTTGTTATTCTAGAGGGAAGGGATGCCAACCAGAGGGAACTTGACAGACTAGAGAGGTAGGCCTGAATGAATCTCATGAAGTTCAACAAGGACAACTGCAATGTCCTGCACCTGGGTTGGCACAGTCTCAAACATGGATACAGATTGTCCAGTTAGTGGATTGAGATCAGCCCTACAGAGGAGGATTTGGATGTACTGATGAATGGAAAACTGAATATAAGCCAATAATGTGCGCTCACAGCCTGGAAAGCCAACCATATCCTGGGCTGCATCAAAAGAAACATGACCAACAGGTTGAGGGAGGTGATTCTCCCTCTCTACACTTCCCTTGTGAGATCTCACCTGCAATACTGTGTTCATCTGTGGGGTCACAGAATCACAAAGTCACAGAATCACATAATGCTTGAGGTTGGAAGGGACTCATGCAGATCATCTAGTCCAACCTACCTGCTAAAGCAGGTTCACCTAGAGCAGATTACACAGGAATACATCCAGGCAGATTTTGAATGTCTCCAGAAAAGCAGACTCCACAGCCTCTCTGGGCAGCCTGTTCTAGTGCTCTGTCATGCTCAAAGTAAAGAAGTTTCTCCTCATATTCAGATGGAACCTCCTACACTTCACTCTTTGCCCATTACCCCTTATCTTCTTGTTGGGCAAAACTCAACAGTCTGGCACCATCCCCTTGACACCTGTCTTAAGATATTTGTAAGCATTGATAAGATCCCCTCTCAATCCCTCTTCTCCAGGCTGAACAGACTGTATCTCTCAGCCTTTCCTCATAAGAAAGATGCTCCAGACCCCTAATCATCTTTACGGTCCTCCACTAGACTCTCTCCAGAAGTTCCTTGTCTTTCTTGAACTGGGGAGCCCAGAACTAGACACAGAGCTCCAGATGCAGCCTCATCAGGGCAGAATAGAGACGGAGGATAACCTCCCTCGATCTGCTGACCACATTCTTCCTAATGTTCCTCAGGATACCATTGGCCTTCTTGGCCACAAGGGCACATTGCCAGCTCATGGTCAACCTGTTGTCCACCAGGACTCCCAGGTCTTTCTCTGGAGAGCTGCTTTCCAGCAGGTCAACCCCTTAACCTCTACTGGTACATGGGGTTATTCCTCCCTAGGTGCAGGATCTTACAGTTGCCTTTGTTGAATTACATGAGATTACTCTCCACCCAACTCTCCAGTCTGTCCAGGTCTTGCTGAATGGCAGCACAGCCTTCTGGTGTATCATCTAGTCCTCCCAGTATTGTATCATCAGCAAATTGGCTGATGGTATACTCAGTCTCTTCATCCAGGTCATAGGTGAATAGGGTAAACAAAACTGGATCCAGGACTCACCCTTGGGGAACATCACAAGCTACAGTCCTCCAAGTAGATGCCGCAGCACTGATCATGACTTTATGTGCTCTGCCATCCAGCCAGTTCTCAATCCATCTCACTGTCCACTCATTTAACCCACACTTCCTGAGCTTACCTATGAGGATGTTATAGGAGACAGTGTCAAAAGTCAAGGTAGGCAACATCCACTGCTCTCCCCTCATCTACCTAGCCAGTCATGCCATCATAGAAAGGTATCAGATTAGTCAAGCATGACTTCTCTTTCATTAATCCATATTGACCTTCTTTTCCTCCACATTCTTGGAGATGATGTCCAGTGTAAGCTGTTCCATGACCTTTCCAGGGATGGAGGTGAGGCTGACTGACTTGTGGTTTCCTGGGTCATCCTTCTTGCTCTTTTTGAAGACAGGAGTGAAAATGGCTTTCCTTCGGTCCTCAGGCACCTCTTCTGTTCTCCACAACTTTTCAAAGATGACAGAGAGCAGCTTAGCAATAACATCTGCCAGATCTCTCAGCACTCATGGGTACATTCCATCAGGACTTATGGAATTGTGGGTGTCCAGTTTGCCTGAGCAATCTCTAACCTGATCCTCCTCAACCAAGGGAAAGTTTTCCATTCTCCAGAATTTCTCTTTTACCTTCAGAGTCTGAAATCCTGAGTGTCAACCTTGACAGTAAAGACTGAAGCAAAGAAGCATTCAGTAATTCCATCTTCTCTGTATCCTCCTTCACCAGGGCACCCAGCTCATTCAGTAGTGAGCCCACAGTTTCCCTAGTCTTCCTTTTATTACTGATGTACTTGACTTCTTTTGTCCTTGACATTCCTGACCACATTTAATTTGAACTGGACGTTACCCTTCCTCACCATTTCCCTATGTACTCTAACATGTTCCTATACTCTTCCTAAGTGACCTGTTCCTTTTTCCACATTCCATTAAGTACCTTCTTCCATTTGGATTTTGTCAGAAGGTCCTTACTCGTCCATGCAGGTCTCCTGCTTGTTTTTCTTTATTTCTTGCTCATAGAGATGAACCAATCTTGAGCTTTGAGGAAGTGATGCTTGAATATTGACCATTTCTCTTGTACTCTCCTACTTTCTAGAGCCCTAATTCATGGGATTCCTCCAAGTAGGACCTTGAAGAGGTAAAAGTTAGGTGTCTTGAAGTCCAGGATCAGAATCCTAATTACTGCCCTGCTTCCTCCATGCAGGATCCTGAACTCCAACATCTCATGGTCACTGCAGCTTAGGATGCCTCCAGACTTCACATTCTGAACCAGTCCTTAGGTTCTTAGATCTAGATACCAGGTGCAAGAAAGAGGAGTGCCACAAAAATGACCAGAGGATTGGAACAATTGTCCTGTGAAGAAAGTCAGAGAGAATTGGAATTGTTAAGTCTGGAGATGAGAAGGCTCTGGGGACACCTTATAGCAACCTTCCAATACCTAAAATGGATCAACAGGAAAGACAGAGAGGGACTCTTTCACAGAGATTGTAGCAATTGTACGAAGGGTAACAGTTTTAAACTGAAACAGGGTAGACTTAGATTAGATATTACGAAGAAATTCTGCACTGTGAGGGTGGTGAGACACAGAAACAGGTTGCCTAGAGTAGCTGTGGATGACACTTCCAAGAATGTGTTCATGGTCAGGCTGATGAGGCTTTGAGCAACCTGATCTATTGGTAGGTATATCTGTCCATGGCAGGGGGTTTGGAACTAGGTGAACTTTAAGATCCCTTCCAAGCTAAACCATTCTGATTCAGTCTATGATTAATATAGCACTTTAAAAAACATTTTCCACAAATGTAGTTAATTTTCTCGCTCACACATGAACCTCCTCAAAAATTCACTCTCTGACTTACTAGTATAATTTATTCAAGACAAGGTGCATTTTGGAATCAGTTTTTCTAATAAAATAATTTTATTTCTTTCTCTCAGTTCTTTTTCCTTCTCTTTGTATGTCAAGAGGAGGAGAGAAAAAAGACCAGCATAATCTATGTGTTTAATGATGGCCTGTGACAGTAAATAAAATCCTTAAATTCTTGTGCACTTTACATAATACTTAAACCTGTTTACCTTGACTTTTTTCTTACAAACACTTTAGTCAGTCAGAAACAGTTACTGAGATTTACATATTTGTAATATTCATTTTTCCCTGTGATCAGCTAATTAGAAGTGGGGGTGTTTGAAAGCAGAGTACTTTGGCTTTCAAAAGTTCCATTTAAGGTAATGACAGAGTAAGTTCCCACTTTCTTTGTCCATTTGATAAGGTCTAATTTTTTCTATTTTTCTTTCTCATATCGGACTAAAATTAATATTTCCAGTTAACAGCCTTACAGTCCTATGACTATGAAACAATAAGAATGAATAATTATGTTCACAGATCGAACTCCATTTCATAAAAGATTTTCTTGTTTATGAAGAAGCGCATTCAAAATTTCGTACTTTATTGTATATATTGGATGTGATTCACATGTCCCTCTGCCATTTTGAAGAGTTCCTTTCATTCATTAACTTAGGTGGTTTATATTGTGGTTGAACAAGCAGTGAAAGTGTTACAAAACTGTGGAATAGATTTGGAACAAACTGAAAGGCTGAAATTGGATCATCACCAAGTCCAATATATCATGAAATTACACTGAAATACGTATTTATATTTGGAAGATACAGTAGAGATTCTGAGCTGGCTTTACATGTCATGGAGTGAGCATACTTGATGAATTTATATAGGACACAGAAACTTTGGCCACCCAATGCCTTATATTAATAAAATATATCCTAACTACTGTTTGACCTCTCTCCAGTACAAGGTCAAACAGAACGTTATTTAAGGAACAGGTCTAAGACACAAATGGCAGACATTATATCTGTGTTAAGCAAATCACTCAAATATGCCACCACCTCTAAATGGACATCAAATTCCATAAATATTCCTCAAAGATATGTTAACTTTAAGCAGGTGACTGAGTCTCTTTAATGTCCATTCTTTGCTGGTATAATGTTCTCTACTGAATCAGAATTTTATCTATTGTACAAGTCCTAAATTAACATTTTAGATGATAAATAACTATCTATGTTATGTCATTGTAACATGTTAATGAAAGGAAAGAAAATCAGATAAGGTTAAAATACCAGCGGCAGTACCTCACTTCATTTTTTGGTAAACAAAAAAGTCACTTGAGAGTCATTATACCTTGTAAAGCAACAGTTTAGGTTGTCGTTTCTATATGATGACTCAAAGATTTTGGATATTTTGTAATAATTTTCTTCTCATTTAAATGGAGAATCTGATGATATTACCAAAATAAACCAAAAAAAATTCATAGACTCATAGCACATAAAAGTCAGCAAAATATGTGACCACGGCATATAATGGAAACTCGGAATACATTCTGATTGTCAGGGGGGTGATATCTGGAATATTGAGCCAGAATTCAGGTGAAGCCAAAACTCATATGTCGTGTGAGACATTGCACCCCTCTCAATCAGTTGCTGTCCTATGAAGAGTGTTCCTAGCACTGGCTCTGAACAGTATAATGGTTCTTAGAATATGCTAGATTGCTGTTGGAAAAGTCCTAAAAACAGGGCCAAGAAGAAATGCAGAGCAACAACATCCAGCTTTGCTCCTCTTTTGCTAAGAAATCGTTACATTTATAGAGTGATTTGGACAATTTTTACTAAACTATTTTAAATTGTGTTTCTAGTCTGAAACACTTGTTCAGACAGTTTCTAAAGCAGACACTCAGAACTTCTACAAAGTAATTTCTTCCCTTGATCCCAGGGTGTATTTTTGGTGGCTATCAATATGCTACATTGAGATGCCCTGTGCTAAACTGGCTCCATTTTAAATATTTAAGTATTAGCCTGGGCTGAAGTGGTTGCTAGCCTAGAGAAAATCTGCTGACCTCTCACACAAGTGAGTCAGCAATCAGGTCTAGACACATTATGATAGAAAAAAAAAATTCAGTGTCAGCAAATTAGTATCTGACAGCTGTTCTGATAGTACTGGAGCATGAATGAAGGGCAGAAGCAGAAATGAAAGAGCATTCAGTTGATACAGAAATCTGTTTCCTTTAGGGCAGGCTGTCAGTATCTGCTGGAGACCATTTTTCTGGCACGTCATGGAAAGGGAAGGAAGGGAACTCCATTGGATTCCAAAATTCAGTAGCTCCCTTCAAGTGTGCAAGGCAAATGTTCCTATCACTAGCTGATAGTGGAAGGAGCCAGCAGATGCTTGACTAGTCTGCTAGCAGGCTTTCCAGGCAAAATAATCAAGTCAGACCTAGGTCTCATTCAGCAAACACTGACCATCATGCTCCTGTGGGGCAAAAACTCTTGGTTGGTGTAAAGCCTCAGCTTGCTCTTTTTTAATGCAAACTTAAATTAGGATGGTATTCTGCTTCTTGACATGGAAATGGCTCTTGGTTTTCCTCACCTTTAGGAACTGAAATTACTAGTTTAAACTAGAGTCTGAGGTTTTGGGCAACTGCATTTTGTTGAAAAGAATGAGCCATAAGAGCTGGCAAAAGAGCTTACACATTCTTTTTACCAAGGGTTTCATTTCTGCAGTGGTCTGAATGAAGTGTCTTTATGATCAGACTGTATTGGCAGTCATTCTATGGCAGACCTGTTATACGCAATTCATGTTTCTATTCCTCGCATACTAGAAAACATACCCAAATATGTCTTTAGAAGAAGTTTCAGTTTCTGGTAGACCAAAGGGCTGTCTTACTAAATAGAACATTTTGTACAGCCTTCATAACGTTAACAAGGTTCTGCCTTAAGTCCAATAAGCAGTAGATTTATTGAAAGTGACTTGTGCAGTCAATATATGGAATGAAACAGCTAGTTTAATCTTGTCTAATTTTTACATTGCTTTTCATTTTTCCAGGGAACTACAAAGCTGAAACACTTTCAGTAAAATGCTTCCTTGTAAAATGATCTGGTTTAGCTGTCGCTGGGAAGGAATATATTTTCCCTGCTTTAGCATCAGAATATGCATCTTTCATTTTATTTTAATTCAGCCACAGAAACCCTAATGATTGAAGCTATTTCAGAAGGTACCATCAATTATGACAACCTCTTCATTCAGAAGTGAAGGATGAGTCTCTTTCTCTGTGACTTAGAGATCAGTGATTATTCCCAGACCTTTTCTTTGTGTACAAATAATACTTTAGCTTTCATGTGTGCCTTCCATTTTTGTAACTGCTGCAGTTTTATGACTTTTTGCAGACCTTGGTTATAATAACTTCATATTTTTGATGTCAACAGGAAAAGGACAGTCACAACCCAGTCATTCTGCTTTCATTTATTTTGATTAATTTTATTGTATATAACCCTGACTTCTAGAAGGAAATTCTGCAGAATATAGATTGGATCTAAAAGACTTGATTTTCCTCTGTGAAGTGGGTGCAACACATTACAGGTAGCAGCAACCTATGCTGGAAAAAATATTTATTTAGTATCTTATCAACTGTTTTGATAATATGCATCAAAACAAATACAACTGCCCTTGGGTATTCTTCATATGTTTATCTTCTGTGTACAGCATTTAGTCATTTGTAGTTAAATTTGTTGTGTGAAGAAGAATTAAGTCATTAGCAAATCTAGTTACAGAAAATTGCTCTGCTACACAAAGCAGGCCTACTCATGACTAAATTTGGAAAGCTGGATGCTTCTATTAAATCCCGAGCTTCTGAATACTCAAATAAGGCAACTTAACTGCCTCAAGACAGCAGCTGAAACACACAATATGCTGAGCAAATGCTGTGTTAAACAGCAAAGAGGAGAGGAAACACCAGAGACAAGAATGCCTGAAATTCTGGTCTTTGGGTTGGGATTGGGAAAGTGAATTGATAGCCATCTCCAACACTTTTGGTTATGCAACACTTTTTTTTTTTTCACCATGAAAATAGTGTTATTCATATTTTAAAACTTTACATATATATATTTACATATAATAAACTTTTTTTTTTTTTAAAAAAAAACAAACAGTTGCAGAGGGAGGCTGTGATATTATGTGCCCCTTAATAGGAATCTGAGTAGTTCTGTCCTTCCTTTTACCTTGCTGGAAACATGGTAAAATGCATGTGGGCTTTTCTTACAAAAGTCATGTCCCACTTTTATTGAAATAGCTCTGGTGTATTGAAAATATTTTCAGGATTCATGAGGCAGCTGGTTATATTCATCACAGAATATTCTCCGCTATTAATGCCAAGGGTCTCTAAGATCTTTGTGATTAAGTTTTTACAGGACTCAGATGGGCATGTAGAGGAGAAGGCAACTTAGTTTTCCTCAGCAGAGGTCATGGCTACATAGTATCGCAATCCTTGTGTTGCAACTATTGCAACTCTATTGTTGTCTAAAAAATGTACTTTATGTCTTAACTTGGTTTTGGTTTCCTGTATTCTACAGCATCTCAAGAGGTACAACAGATAAAGAGCTCTAAAAATACAAATACTTTCACATTAAAAGCAAGTGACTGTAATCTTGAAGGATGTGTAATGCTAGTACTACTTGATAGAATATCCTTAAAGAAATTTAAAATAAAGGCACTCTTTCCTCTCTGTCTAAAGCTGCATATTCAAAACACATACTAACCCGTCCAAATCGCTTTCTAGAACCTTGACAGCCTGTTTCCTTTTCCTCTCTTGTAATGGATTTACATCACTTCAGATGATAAAGCAATTCAAAAATAAAGTGTACTATTGCTGTTTATATACATATTTAGATTGCTCTCATGACAATAACCAAGATATCCTCTTGTTTGATCATGTTTTCTTATGAGTATGTGTGCCTAAACACCGGGTAAGCATTGTAAAATTAAGAGTGCTTCTGGGAGCACTCCTCTAACACTAATATTTAATCCAGCTATTTCCAGTATTTCATTATCTACTGCACCTTTTTGCAAAGTACTCTGCCACACAATAATCTATCTAGGGAAAAAAAGAAAAAAAGATAAACAGTGAAATTACCTCTACTGACTCACTTAACTTTAGTTAGAAACACATTTTTCTCCTTGCCAATTTTAATGAGGCTCTGTTTTATAAGACATGATACTGCAACTGCTACAGTCTATGCTACAGCTGTGTACTGTCTTCATTACCTTTAAAGTGTCTGGCTCCCAAGGATAATAACAAACCAGAATATCCATAAAATTAACCGTTAGAAGCCATGAATTGCCTTTTTTTTTTTTTTAAGGGTAAATTCCTAGTAACACAGTTCGAAGTATTTGTTGCATCTAAACCCCCATGTTTTGTATGTCATCTTTCTCCATACCTTTTCCTAACCAGATTACATGAGAGTGATTCAAGAACAATTTTTTCTTACCTTTGAGTTAGTAGCAGTGTTACAGCAAGAATATTTTCTTAATTCAGGTTCTAGAAGTTATTAGCTAACTACTACAACATTGAAAAACACCAGTCCTTTGGCCAGTTCAGGTGCAGTCTGTGAGTAGTGTATATAAATACAACGACAAGATCTGTTTTGTCATTGTTTTTCAACTAAGAAACTGTTATTTTTTTCCTCAAGATAAGAGTCCACCACTTTACATTCTTGGTAGTAGCATTTTGTCTTATGCAATTATTATGTTGTAAACTACATAAAATGACAGTTGACAAAGACTTACTAAAAGAGTATAGCTGTGAATATTGTTAGTATTACTAATGTGTAGTCTAAAAATTCTCTTCTATGTTTACATGAACTGAATTTAGATGTACATCACAGAAGATATATAATTTTTATTTTTAGTTGATATATACACTTTCCTATCAAAGTCAAGAAGGAAATACAGCTAATCCAAATTGCCATGGGCAGAAAGTATCTTATTAACAACTGAAGGCTCTCCATAGCCTAGCAAAGGTGTCTAAGAATCTATCTGATGTATAAATGTGTTATGGCAGATGTATAAGATATCTACCTTTCATATGTGTAGAAATAAGATATATTATATATACAACAAATAGAAAGTCATATATATATATACACTCAAACAACTCCAAGTCAACCCTGTGCTGTTTTTATTGTTCAGGAGAAGGAGTTATTCTCCTCTAGTAAATTAGTGGATATTCTGTGATCACCTGGAGTTACAGTCATTGCAGGTGTTCGGCTTTGTTGTCTGAGAAATAAGGAGTACAACATAGAGCCCCAGTCCTCAAAATTTAAAACTTTCTAGCCCTAAACTGATTTTACTATTTCTTCACACCTCAGACCTCCAAAAGAACAAGGAAAACAAACAAAACAAAACAAATTAGGGAAAAAAGAGCTTTTTCATGCATTTCAAACTGAAACAAAACTGTCCTTATGGAAGAGGAGAAAGACCTAAAACCCCATAGTAGCCTGGACCCCCTATTGCTAAACCATCAAAACCAGTTTCTCTACATTTATATTTAAAATGTAAAGCTAAAAACATGCTGGTCTTTAAGAGTTTTCAAAGGAAATAAGAATGGATTTTCAACTGCCTCTACATATGAAGACAAGCTAATCCAAATTTATAAATAAAGTTCATATAAAAAAGAAAGAAGTCATGCAGGTACAAGTAGTTTTCTAGGTACTGACCTTGAGAACCTAAAATTGAAATATCTAGTAGATCATTCAGTTCTCCTGAGACCAACCAGCTTTGAAGATGTGTCCAAGTATGCTCCTTGGATGAAGGCTCTAAGTACTAACCAACTTTTATATCAAGAAACTATAAACCAGCCAGCAACTGGATGTTGCATTGTCAGCATCACACCATGGCACAGCTCACAGATCTATCTACTGATACTAAAAGAGTAATTGTGGACAGAGATTGAGACAATATTGTCAAAATTATCTGCAGTCTTTGACACAGTACATCACAGAGCAGGAGTATCACTCCTACATGACCTACCTATCAGGAGCAGACAACCCAATACCACAAGCTCTCAACACAAATGAAGATGTGAAAGCTAGAAAGGATACCTCACTCCTAAAGCTCTTCCATGCTATTTAAAAAATGATGCCATGCCAAATCACACCATGTCATTCCACATCACACTCCCTTCAGCTGCAAGAGAGAGGCAGAATATACAGTGGAGATGTCACTTCAACCCACAACTTTATGAAGATAGTGCTCAGCTGTGCACTAATTATTGGTGGCTTCCAATTAAAACAAACAAACAAAGAACAACAAAAACAACAACAACAAAACATTAGTAATGAGGTGCCTAAAACAACTAAAAATGGTGGCAAGGGAATTAGTTTTCAGCCTCGGAAACAAGAATGGGATTTTAGGACAATTGGGTATTTTAGATTTTCTTAGACAAGTAAAATTCACTCTGTAATACTTAGGAGAGTTTACTAAAACACTCTGATAATAGCAGTGTTTATCGATAAGGGTTTGTACAAGATGGTTTGCCAGCTACAGAAAGCAGAATATAATGTTATATTTAATGAGGGGCCTAGAACAGGCTGTATATCAGCATAACTTCATACATAAGAAAAAGTTACAAGGGCAGTAATGTTGGTTGACCTTGGCTGGATTCCAGGCACCCACCAAGCAGCTCTATCATTCCTCCTCCTCAGCTAGACAGGGGAGACAAAATATGATGAAAAGCTCATGGGTCAAGACAAGGACAGGGAGATTACTTACCAGTTACCATCATATGTAAAACAGACTTGATTTGGGGATATTAGTTTAATTTATGGCCAACCAAAAGTCAGTTTAGGATAAAGAGAAATAGAAAAAAAAATCTTGAACCACTTTCCCCTCACC
The DNA here is from genome assembly GCF_036013445.1 of Caloenas nicobarica. Lineage (NCBI taxonomy): Eukaryota > Metazoa > Chordata > Aves > Columbiformes > Columbidae > Caloenas > Caloenas nicobarica. Next base: position 40,345,891 of record NC_088284.1, on the reverse strand, counting down.
CCTCCCTTCTTCCTGTTCTCACCTTCCCTTCCAGCTTTCTCTACCTACTCCCCCTTCATCAGCCCAGGGAGATGGGGAACAGGAGTTGCGGTCCCTTCAGAATGCTTTGTGTCTACTGCTATAATACTTGCTACTCACACTCTTCCCCTGCTCCAACATGGGGTCCCACTCATGGTAGGCAGTCGTCCATGAACTTTTCTAACATGTGCCCTTCCCACAGGCTGCAGTTCTTCACAACACAAGCATGGATCCTTTCCATGATGTGCAGTCCTTCATTAAAAGACTGCACCTGTGGTGCCATAACTCCTGCCTCACTCTTCTCTCCCAGCTGTTCTTATGCAGCCATTTTTATTCCTTCTTAAATCCGCTACCTTCTTAAATATGTTACCACAGAGGCACTACCAACATCACTGGGTGGCTCATCTTTGGCCAGTGGTGGATCTGTCTTGGAGCTATCCGGTACTGGCTGCATCTGGCATGGAGGCAGCTTCTGGCATCTTGTCACAGAAGCCACGTATATAGACTCTCGGTACCAAAAGCTTGCCACGTAAACCAAATACAGCCAAGTAGCTAAGCATCTAGACATAAGAATAAGTTTGTCAATGATTATAAATTGTCAAGAAAAAGTAGTGTAATTCCTGTCTTGTGTCCTGTTCTAATAAAGTAAAAGAGTGTCCTGTTCTAATAAAGTAAAAGATCTTTTAGACAGAGGGGATTAGGATATGTGTTACATCATTACTTTAGTAGGGTGAGGCTTTTTTTTTTTTTGGATGAAGAATCATCCAAACAAATTTGCTCCAAAGTAGACACAAGATTTAAATACCTACATACTTTCACAGAAAATGTGATTATTACATCTATTTGGAAGAGGCTAAGTACTTTGGAACAGAGTGTTAAAATTAAGAACTGTTTTTTATAAATACATTGAGTGATGATAACTGCTTATTCTATACTGATAAAGGCATAGAAAGTAACATCAAAATAGACTGGAGAGTAACTGACTGTAATAGTTTTTCAAAAAGCTACCTGGAATATATAATAGAATAAATCATCAATGCAGACTATGTTAAAGGGAAAAGAAAGAAACCCAACCAACCAAACAAAAAACCACCACACACAACAGACACACAAACACAAAAAAAAACCCACAATAGTTTTTTGTACTAATGGAAAACACATCTGTGGCATGAATCACATAATCTTTTTCTGTTCATTGTATATTAGTTAAAGTATTTTGCTTAGCAGGCCTTGCCCTTTAAAAAAGATGTGTTAGTGAAGACAATCCAGTGAAGAGAAACAAGAATGATCAAAGGTTCAGTAAAATTATACAAGAAAAAAAAATACAGATTTGATCTTCAGACTATAGTGAAGATCGAATTGTAGCTAGATACCTTCATATTTGCATAGCCAGATACTAACAAAAGATGATCTTTCAAGATCTTCAATGCAAATTGGTCTGATGCTAAGATATATCTAATTTTTGTCCACTGCTACTGACAGCGTCAAGACTTTTAATAGAATCTAGTTACGAAGAAATAAAATCTGTTGGAAGAATTAAATAATTTTAATTAGGAAAGAAATTACTTTGAAGAACTATGACATTTCTTTCAGTTTATAGGGCAAGTAAATAGTCCTCCCAGTGCAAAACATTGAATTTATATTTGAATCCTCTTTAAGGGTTATTAAATGAGGAAACTGATTTTCATTGAACTTCCAGTATATTTGTCTGCTTTCAGTTTGCTGGGAAGCTTTACTCTTTCTCCTATGCAGAGGATCGTGCCACCCCTAGATAACTGTAAGTCAGTGCCTCTGAATCTGTGTGTCAAGGTTACACACAAATTGCAGCTGGTACAAATGGTGTCTATCACCTTCCCCATATTCTAGTGATCATGAACAGCTCATGCTGTAGTCCCTTCAAAAAAATCAGCTTCCTTTGCTAATATAAGACCTATTTTTAAAGTAGTTAATAGATTGTTCTAGCTACTTTTAAGACTGATTTTTGACCTTTAAGTGAATTAACAGTTGCTTTTTTATAATGGGACAAAACAGGTCACTGAGACAGAATGAAGCATGTAAGACATGAGAACGAAAAATATTCTGATGAGAAGCTTAAACATAAGAGGAGAAAAAACCTTCAAGACATAGTCAGAAAAGTTTGGCTAAGTCTCTTATTATACAGCTTGCATGTCTTCTGTTTCTTCCCTAAATTCGCTACCATAACCAAGGATACAGTTAGCAACAGAGGGAAAGGAGGGTCAGGGGTCACTCCGGAGAGACTTTGTTTCTTATATGAGATTCTTATGTAAAGGACGTTCAGCTAAACAGTAGATAGATAGCTAGGTAAACCTACCTTTGGTTCTTGAACATTGCAGTAAGTGGGAGTACAGGAACTCTCATGAACTGGAATATAGTCTCAAAACATTTGCTGTGCAGTGATTAATCCTCCATTTAGCAGGTTGATCCACTGCATAAAGTATTCATGTAACAGGTATAAAGAACAGGGACTTTAGTAAATTGAATTTATGCACAGTAAAAGAAAGGAATGGAGCAATAAATTGCATATTTGAGTAACTCCTATACTCCACAAATGTCATATCTAATGTAAAGGAAAAAGAAATAATTAACCCTCCAAATTTCTTTTAGGTGCCGACATGCATTTTTCAAAAATAATTCTCTTAGTTGAGGGATTGCATCCATTCACCCTACTTCGTACACCCTGCTGCTACAAAGCAGAAACAACAAATTAGACCTGCTGTGTACATTGTATTTTTTTCTGTAGTATTGCCTATATACTCTGTATCAAAGATTTCTTCAGGAATAAAATATGTTCTCACTTTTGTGAAGAAACATAGTAAAGCTGGTGTTGCTCCACAGTAACTGAGGGTAGAATTTAGTTCATTGCCCTTCCAGTCCTTAAAAATAATATTCCAAGGAGGACCATATTTGTGACAATAGATTGGCAATCATGACAGTCTGGCTGCTTTTCAGTTTGTTTGTTGTTCTGAGTCATCACTCTGTGGACTCCTCAAGTCCAGGAGGAGAAAAAGATGCTTTAATGGTTTCTTTCTCTCTGCAACCCAGCATTTTAAGAGAAAGCCTAAAATGAATTTGAAAAATCTTTCAAGAAAGTTGGAAAGCTGTTTATTACATTTAACCATAGCATGTATATGCATGTTTGATGAACAAGCATTTATCTTTATATTATATAAATATTTCTTGAAAAACATTAGTATAAGAAATTGTTTATTGAGACAAATTCTAGCAACCGGATGCTGTGACTGTGTCAGCGAAGAATATCTGAGACTAAAGAAATAATATTCTGCTTCCACAGTTTGCTAAGCATATGAGGTTTTTTCATTAGGAAAAGTTTCATAGTGAATTTCACTCAACAGTGCAAACACTCATCTCAGTAGGACAATATTCAAGTTTCTGCAAATACATTTGGGTGATGGCCTATTTTTCTTATGTCCTTTTATGACATTTCAGGATAGATCTGGTAGGGAAGCTTTTCTGCCAGTATACTACTGACTGAGATTAGATTAGGGGTAACTGAGAAAAGGTTTAGGTAGCAGCTTGATCAGAAGAGGACTGAAAATGACCAACTTTTGTAGGAAAAGCCTATGCACACAGCATGGGCAACAAACAGAAGGAATTAGAAGCCACCATGCTGCTAGAAAGCTATGACCTAGTGGCCATTACTGAAACTTGGTGGGATGGATCCCATGACTGCAGTGTGGCTATTGATGGCTACAAGCTGTTCAGAAGGGACAGGCAAAGAAAGAAGGGTGGAGGAGTTGCTCTCTACATCAAGAGAAGGATAGAGTATGAAGAGCTGTATCTGAAGAACAGCCACGAGCAGGTAGAAAGCTTATGAGTAAGAATCAGAGACCAAGGCAACAAAGGAACGTTTGTGGCTGATGTCTATTACAGGCTACCCAATCAGAAGGAGATTATTGATGAAGCCTGCTTACTCCAGCTACTGGACGCATCATCCTTGTAGGCTGTTGTCCTGCTGGGAAGCTTCAACCACCCCAACATCTGCTGGAAAAGTAAGACAGTGAGTTGTAGGCAATCTGGGAGACTCCTGTAGTGCATTGAGGATAACTTCCTAAGGCAGGCAATAGACAGCACTAATAGGGGGGATGAAATACTGGACCTGAAGGTCACCAGTGCAAGTGAGCTAATGGGTGATGTCAAAATAGGAGGCAGCCTGGGCTGCAGTGATTTGTAGAGTTCTCAGTCCTGAGAGACATGGTACAGGTGAAGAATGAATTCAGGACCCTGAATTTTCAGAAAGCCAACCTCTAGCTCTTCAAGGAGTTAGTCGATAGGACTCCCTGGGAAACTGTCCTCAGGAGCAAGGCAGCAGAACAGAGCTGGTAGACCTTTAAGGATTTTTTTCATAGAGCACAAGAGCTCGTGATCGGCACGTGTAAGCAATTGGGTGAGGAAGGTAAAAGGCCAGCATAGCTGAGTCTAGACCTGCTGGTCAAACTACAGGGCAAGAAGGAAATGCACAAGCAGTGGAGGCAGGGATAGGTAGCCTGGGAAGAGTATAGGGACACTGCCTGATTTTGCAGAGAAGGGGTCAGGAAGGCCAAGGCACAGCTGGAGCTGAACATGGCAAAGGATGGAAAGAATAACAAGAAGGCCTTCTACAGGTATGTCAACCAGAAAACGAAGATTGTAGAAAGAAAGTGTACCCTCTTGATGAGCATGACTGGCAAACTGGTACACAAGGAGAAGGCTGAGATATGCAACAACTTATTTTCATCAGTCTTCACTGGCAAGCTCTCTTCCCACACCTCTCGAGTGGATAAACTGCAAGAGGGGGCCTGGGGGAGAAAAGTCCTTCCTGCCACAAGTGAAGATGAGGTACTGACCACTTGGGGAACCTGAACATACATAAAGCTATGGGAACTGATGAGGTGCATCCCACATTCCTGAGAGAATTGGTTGATGTAGTTGTCAAGACACTCTTCATGACATCTGGGAAGTCATAGCAGTCAGGTGAAGTCCCTGGTAACTGGCAAAAGGGAAAGATCACCACACCCATTTTTAAAAAGGGTAAAAAGGAGGACCCCGGGAAGTACCGTCCTGTCACCTTCACCTCTGTGCCTGGCAACATCACGGAACAGGTCCTCCTAGAAGGTATGCGAAGGCACATGAAGGACAAGGAGGTGATTGAGGACAGCCAGCATGACTTCACTAAGAGCAAGTCCTCCCTGACCAACTTAGTCATACTCTATGATGAAATAACTGCATCAGTGGACAAAGGAAGGTCTATGAATGTCAGCTATTTGGACTTCTGTAAAGCCTTTGACACAGTCCTCCACAACATCCTTCTCTGTAAATTGGAGAGATATATATTTGATGGGCAGACTGTTCAGTGGATGAGGAACTGTCTGGATTGTCCCAACCAGAGAGTGGTGGTCCATGGCTCAATGGCTGGATTGACACTGGTGACAAGTGGTGTTCCTCAGGGGTCCATATTGGGACCAGTACTGTTTAATATCTTCATCAGTGACACAGACAGTGAGATCTAGTGCACTCTCAGCAAGTTTGTGGGTGACATCAAGCACAGTGGTGCAGTTAAGACACCTGAGGGATGGCATCCCATTCAGAGAGACCTGGATGAGCCCAAGAAGTGGGCCTATGCAAAATTCATGAGGCTCAAGACAGCCAAGTACAAGGTCCTGCAAGGTTGGGCAACCCCCAGTATCAATGAACGAGGAGGGTGCCTTGGTGACAGATTATACAGAGAAGGCAGAGTTATTGAATGTCTTCTTCGCTTCTGTCTTTACTGCTAAAACTGGCCCTCGGGTACCTCAGACCCTAGAGATAGAATAGAAAGTCTGGCAAAAGGAAGACTTTCCCTTGGTTGAGGAAGAACAGGTTAGAGATCATCTACACAAATTGGACATCCACATATTCATGGGCCCCAATGGGATGCACCCATGAGTGCTGAGAGAGCTGGCAGATGTTATTGCAAAGCCACTTTCCATCATCTTTGAAAGGTCTTGAAGAACAGGAGAGGAGCCTGAGGACTGGAGGAAAGCCATTATCACTCCAGTCTTCAAAAAGATCAAGAAGAACGAATCCATTTAGTACTCAAAGTGGGCCTGCAAGAAAGATGGAGACAAAGGGTAATGGTTTTAGACTAAAGGAGGAGAGATTCAGGGTAGACATGAGGAAGAAATTTTTTACAATGAGGAGAACAGAACAGTGGAACAGTTTGGCCAGAGAAACACAGAAGAAATTTTTTAGGTGGTAGATGCACCAACCTGGAGACATTCAAGGCCAGGCTGGATGGGGTTCTGAGCAACCTGATCTAGTTGAAGATGTCTGTGCTCATTGCAGGGGGTATACTAGATGCTCTTTGAAGGCTCTTCCAACCCACACTAGTCTAAGATTCTCTTCTTTGATGCTATGTTGTTCCTTCCTAATGCAGAAATGTAAGAAGTGTAAATTATTTCTTTTTAATTCATCTTTTCTGCAGTCAATCCATAAGCACATAACATAGATTGCACTGCTAAATACACCCGTTTTGGGGTATAACATGTACCCCACTTGCTGTGTGATACAAACTCACCTTTTTTCCCACCAAGGCCAAATATCTCCCATGTGGTTGCATCTCTACCACATCCTGTTTGCTCCAAATTTCCTATTGTATTCATATGTTGTGATCTAGCTCTCCCATATAAGAAACTATTGGGGACCAGCACACATATTGAAGCATTGCAACCAGAATATTTTCTTGCTATGGTTCTGGTCTCTGCCAGGCCTACTCAGTTTAACCTCAGTTTAATTATTTAGTTTCATCCAGATATAGCCCTGTGTAATCCAACATGCAAGTCATGTGAATAAACAGGAGACTTTAAAACAAAACGGGGAGATAATGGGCAGTGTAGATAGACCTTAGAAGAATATCTGTGGTTAAAACAGTGTTCACTGCCTTCGCTAGGCACACTCAGACACAGTAGATTTTGACCCAAGTGCTGTATGGTTGATCAAAGGAGTGTATTTGAGTGGATTTGAGGCAATAGCCTTCGGTCCACAATGAAGAACACTCTGAGCACTCATGAATATACACATATAGATTGTTTCCTTCAAGAAATTAAGTTTTCAGTCCTTTCTTTTAAATTATAATTCCTACATAAGAAGCTGTTTCCTGTCACACCTCTTCCTTCATTCTGAGTCCAATTATCTGAGAACTGCCATAATCCAAAAAAAATTGTGCAATTTTCTCCATTATTGAAGGGAGTTCAAATCCTCTTTTAAGACAAAACTCTCTAACTACACTGCTATAGACTATAAGTAGGATCCATACTCTAGCTTTTTCTGTTGTATGCATGTCCCTGTGAAGAAAATCCAGGTTGATCAGAACAAAATATCTCCCTCTAGCCTAGTGATCAAAAAGAATATTGACTATTCTCTGTACTTTCAGACTTTTTCTCTATTTTACTCAGTGACCATTTAACTTAAAATGTGCCACGGTGAACAAAACCATTGTGGTGGATTTGCATGGTGGCTGCTCAGAGAATTCTGATAGAGGACAGACTCATTTCTCGGTTGTGGCCTAGTTTGTGAATAAGTGAAATACTAATGTTTACTCTAGCCAAGACAGTAGCAGATCTACAGATCAGTGGAAATGCAGCTCTAGGCATCTGATGAACCACACCATGGCCAAAGTACATGGTGGACTGTGAAGTCAAGGAAATTTCAGGCTTAGATTCATGTGTTTCTTTATGACCTGCAGGTCCTTTATGGATAAATCCCTATTAATCAGATAATGCCATGACTCGTAGCAGACATGGTAGTTTGATATAAGACATTATCTTATATGAGAAAGTCCTTACTTTATATTTACCTTTCCTCATAGATTTTATTACGTTGTATGTAATATACGACTGATTCTCTGTATTATCACCTCAGTCAATATTACTATTCTATTGTAGACTTGTTCCTGTCTATATATCTCACAACTGGAGAAACTAATGGAGAACACATCTAAATTCTGGAAAAAGAAAATGTGTAATATGCAGACATTTGAATTCTCTCAATGAATGGACATGCAGAAAACATGCAGCACATGCAGAAAAACGGTGAAAGAAGCTGAAAGAATGAAGTGAATTATCTGGACAAGAGATTCTTCTGAGACAGAAAATTGGAAGTCAAACCATGCTTTTCTCCAAATACCTAAGAAATGGTTAAAGAAAGCAATTTTTTTTTTCATATTAGGAGAAAAATGACATATCTGTACACACTACCAAAAGCAGAAAAAACCAGTATTTTCTGATGCCTCTGTTAAGCTGACAGCACAGTACCTGCTCTCTATTTCATTACCAAAGGTGGATGTGTTCCAAGTTGGTGCTGTACACACATAATTCCAATTGAAGAATACAGGGTGTTTCAAAAAGATTGACCCAATTTGAAACAATAACACAAGGCATTTTGCATCCATCTTTTTGAAAGACCCTGTAAAGCTCAACTATGATTAATTAAAAAAAAATAGCTAAGTGATGCTTAGTACACAATATTTTGGAATATAAAGGAAAGTCCAGTAAGCACATAATATAAAACACATTTTGGAAACAAAAACTGTTCAGCTGATAATGGTATAATAATCAGTGGAATTGTTTGTCAGGTGAAATAGTAAGCTGTTTACGTTAGCTCTTTTAATTACATTGTTAGCACAATGGGTTTGATTATAAAGCTGCCGATTAAAGTCTGTTAGATGAAGTATTGGAAGCTTTAATAACAGATTTCCAGTTGAATGATCTGCTGATAATTAATGGTTTCCAATCAGAAGACCATATGTAAATTCTATGTTTTCTATTACTTAACTCTTTTCTCTTTCTTCAATAATTGATATTGTATGCACTAGCTAGATCTACCAGTAAAATTTCAGGACTATCCCCTAATTTTGTGGATTTCTGCTGTAATAGAACTATCTATTTTCCTTTAAAAATGTATGTGTGTGTGGGGGGGGGGGATGTTGTTTCAATTTAAGCATCATACTGGTAATAGATGCACAGATTATTTTACTGTTCTTACTGTTATGCTGACAATGTTTGGGTAGACGAAAGACACATATCCTGTCAAAGCCAAGTTTTCTAATCATGCATAGCTGTTTTATACAATGCAGCAGCTAAGATCAAATCTGCAATGATGACAAACTCTTCGAAATCTCACATAGAACCCCAACCATAGCCAAGAAGGTTCAACCCCCAAGGATTGGGCTGTATATGAAAGGGCTGGTTTTATTCTTCAATACCAGAAATATACAAGATTTGAGGGATATCTTGGCACAAATGATAAAAATGTTATTCACACATTTCCAGAATCACTAGACTTCTGTGTAGCTCAGCAATGGTGAGAAACGTTAAACACAGATGTACAGATAGGCAAAGTTGAAGGATGAAAGAACATTTTTGTTTAGTTTTACAAGAGCCTTGTATCTGCTATAGAAAATAAAGCACATACTGTTCTTCGCTAGCCCACTAGCCATTTGTTTGGTTGTGATTGGTGCTTTTTTGTTTGTCTGTTTGGGGTTTTGTTTGTTTGTTTGTTTGGGGGTTTGTTTGTTTTTTGTTTTGTTTGTGGTGGTTTTGGTTGTTGTTGTTTTGGTTTTGGTTTGGTTAGGTTTGGTTTGGTTTTTATCAACCTCCTATTTGTTGGCAAAGAAATGCTTCATTAGGAGCCCTCATTCCAGTCTTTCAGGCAAAGTTTTTTCAGTTCATCTACCTTCAAGTTAAGTAATTTGAACTTTACATACATTGTAGAAAATTACTCAGAGATGTCCTTGTCCATCATATCAGTAGTATAGTAGCAGTTTAAGATATGTCAATGAGAGAGAAAATACTTGGCATTTTCTGTGAATAATTCTGTCCTTCACAGTACTGATAACTCCTGTGCTTCTTTACTTACTGTCTTTGTTCGGCTCCTGAACTTTTCACCTGCGTACTAGGTTTCATTTTGAAGAACTGCTACATCATTTCTTGTGTACCAGAAGTATGTTGTATGACAACTCACAGATATGCAAAAATATTTGCAGAAAACCTAAAAAGATACAAGGGAATACATTTCAGAAGAACTTTTTTGTAATATTTCAGTCTTAATTTTTCATAAATAAGACATACAAATATGTTAATGACTTGCTGCTGTCAGTGGAAGTTGTAGGGTGAGATTTGCTTAGCAACACTGAAGATCAAGTATATATAAAAATAGAACTCTTGATGTCAAATTTCAATCTAGTGGAGCTGTGGACAGTTTATCACCTGTATCTGTATAGAAATCCCAGCCAGCCTTCAACCACACCCATCCAAAAAGCAAATAAATCTCTTACTTGTGTTTTCGTAATACTAATCAAATCACCTGCTCATTGAAGTCATAATGCACCAAAGAAAAGGGTTTCGTTCATTTGTTTGCAAGCTTGGGTAAAATGTTGATCTTTTCCTTCCAGGAATCCAAAATAAGGCTTAGAATTGTCAGCAAGTGACAGTCTGTGATAGTTTTTTTCCCTTATTAGTGGCTTAATGAGATTCAGGCTACATTATAACAACTTTGGACATCTCAGAAGAGTTCTGTTTGCAGAAGCTGAATGCCAGGCAAAGTTAGAAAATTAAACTCTTTTGTTTTAGTCAAGTCACCCAAAACTCAAATTCTCCAGCTATTTCAGAAAATGTAAGCATGCTTTTTTTCCATCAGCCTCTCCTCGATGTTTCTTTTCTGTCTGTGATATTGTTACCATAGAGACTGGAGGAGCAACAGCACATAAGGTTTTAAAACACAAGAATCACTGCTTTCTTGCCTGGTAAACTTTTCTAAATATTTATCCCTTCTTTACCCTTCAAGCAGCCCTTCAAACTCTTGCTTCATTCCTCCATCTGTGTTTTCAATAACAGAAACACAAACATTCTCATGGCAGTTTCTCTTCCTCTTTGTTCTTTTTTTCACCCTCCGTTCTTTCAGCTCAGATCACTGTTTTCAGTGGGAACATCCTGAGCTGCTTGGCTAAGCAATGACAATAAGACAAAAAAGAAAGGGAGGGAGAAGAGGAAAAAAGGAAAAGGAAGAGAGAGAGAACATGAGACTGAAATTGAGAAAGAGAGGAAGATGGAGAAAAGGAAAGACAGAAAGATATTGTAATTTAAGGACATTTTCATGGTAGGAAAATCTCCAATTCAGGCAAACAAAAATATAGTATCTTTGCATACTAGTTAAATTGGTTTACTTATGGAAATGTTTCACTTTTTAACTGAATAGTTGGTGCAGATTTTAGATGCAATTCAGTTAGTCAAATTCAGAAATTTGTTTTAGCTTCCAAGGCCAGTGTTTGCTAACTACCAAGACTATCTATTTTTCAAGTGGATGGCTTTATCCAGCCGATTTTTCTTGCAGGGGAAAAAAGAAATTATATCTATCTATATTTCTATCTATATCTATATTTCTATCTATATCTATATCTATATCTATATCTATATCTATATCTATATCTATATCTTATCTATATCTATATCTATAATCATCTATATCTATCTATCTATATCTATATATATATAGTGTTTCTCTTGGCAATAATGTTACATATTCAAAAATACAGGGACATGATTTTGCAGAAGAGAAGCATGTTTATGAACTAACTACTTGCATAAAAACCCAACCCATAAGTAGCTTAAACAGTAAAATAAATCCACAAAAATAATGAGAGAGTAGGTTTGTAATTATGTCTGTCTTCCTGTTTCGTATCACATGTAAGTAGAAATATTTTTCTTTTAATTATCTTCTTTCTCATAGTGTGACTCAGATTTAAAAATACACTATACCTCTGCTTCCATTGCTTTCACTTACATGACTCTAAAATAGCAACAGAACAGAATAATTACCACACTTCAGCCTTCTTTGTCCCTGAAAGGTTTTCTTAATCATATTTTTCTGCAGGCCAATGATGACAGAGTGTTCTCACCTAGCCTCTTTCACTGAAGACTGACACAACTGAGTGTTTCACCTATGTTTCTTGATGTGTTGGGAGATTTCAACAACTTTCAGGTCTAACACCATTCTTTTTTTATTCTGCAAACAAATTCTTATCTATAATTCTGCTCTTTGATCCTATGGATATGTTGAAATCAATACTTATAGAGATGCTATTTGAGCTGTTCACATCAAAGTTTAACACCAATAGCCAACCACCTTGTCATTAGTAAAGGTAACAGCAGGGAATCTGTTAAGGCTCTACGTCCTGTGTCAGGAGTAAGTTCTGCAACCAGTTTTGGATGATCAAGTGAATATGATAAATTCCTAATGTTAGTATAGGATATGCCTTCAACAATGCCTCCATATGGGACCACGTGAGCTTCAATATGTAGTTTTTCAGCATGACATCTACATTTATAGTTCACAGAATGTCTTATGCATGCCATTGATTTTCATATGAACAATTCATCTGTGCAAAGTGCACAGGCTTCAAACAACAATGCCCATGATAACAAGCAATACATTTTGTATTTACAAAACTCATATTGACAGCTGCATGGGATTCTCCAGAATGATATTTCACTTGAGCCTCCATTCTCCTCGCACACCATTAAAATAGAAACAAGTTCTTGACCCCTATTACCCCCAACTGCCTCTTCTTTTTTACCTTTCTCCTCTAACCCAATCAGCCCCGTTCATATCTCTGAGTGCGTATAGAGTTTCCACATCCTAATGATTTCTCCCATTTTCTCAAGTTGCTGCTCTATCACCCAATCTCACCTCCTTATCCATTTAGCTCTCTCCTTTTTGTCAACAATCTTCTTTGTTCTTTTCGCTCACAACCATCTTGGTCAAATTGATTCAGGTCTGATAGAACTAAAAAAGGGCCAGATAGGTCCAAAATAACAGTAATTACAAAACTGGTTTTCTGTACTTTTTGAATTTTATTGAGTGTAAAAGACAATGTACTGCCCCAGCTTCCAGCTGCTGTTTAAAAGTAAGAAACTAGTGAAGTAACTCCCTTATTAATGCATTCACATTCTGGACCAAATACCCAAGTAGTCCCTACATATCTGAAATGTTAATTCCATTCCTTCCACTAGAATGAATGCATACATTAAAAGAAAAGGTGGTTTACACAAGTAGTCTGCTTTACACTATGTGGTCTAGCCAGCCTGATCTTAGTTGAACACCTTTGTTTACAGGGCAAACAGAAAAGCCAAAAAGAATTTCTGGGCAGAATGGGATCCTTAGTCTCAGAAGGAAGAGATATTTTTTACCATTCCTCTGTATACTGGACTGTGCAGTTGAAACTAGCACAAAGCCTTATTTACTATACTTCACTACAACAAAGGATAGAGTTACATAGCATATGTCTTGAGGATAAATTGCTTCAGTTATTTTATTCTGAGGAAAAATGAGAATCACTGATGATGCTCCAGCAATAAGAACAACAGCATTATTTTACTCTTTAGACAATACCAGCTATGATTCAGAAGTCTTTTTACACGTAGACTTTACCCATTCAGATCAGGGATTTAATTTCTGCCCTTACATACCAGATTGCTGTTCACCTTCTTAATGAAATATATAGGCTTAAAAAATGAAATACACAATTCATCTAAATAAATAGCTGTATGTGTGGGCACTTTTTGTCAATGATAGCTTAAGAAAGGCTGGTGAAGACATACTACACTAGGTCTCTATTCCTCATCAAGTGAAATATCAGAATCCAAGATTTTACTTTATATATACGTAAAGAGAAAGCTTGTAAACAAAACAAACATAAACCACAAGAGAAGTATCTGGCAGAGTTTACACAGGCACACACAAAATAAGTATGGGCAACATGTTGAAACAAAGTGTTGCTAGCAGTGCCCTGGAAACTCGCAAAAACCTGTGAATATCACAGTGGGTTCGCAAAAGCAAGCCCACCCTTCTAACCACGGGAATACATTCCTAGTAGTGAAATGTGTATTCAGAGGGATAAGAATGCTCTTTGACATTCTTAATTTCCTCACTGAGGGGAGGGACTTCATGGAATCCCATCTTGGGAAATCTTCTCTGCCTGTGAGCACCAAAACTTGTTACTATCTCAAGATGCATTATAAATTGTGTACAGCTGTACTGTACTGGTCTAAATTCTATGTTTAACTTTGTTATGGCTCAAGACCAAGAGATTGGAATTCCTCAGAATTATATGTACAGGCACGTAAAACCAATAGAAGCAGTGGGGACCAGCAAATTAAGCTGAATCTTTGAAATGGAGGCCAAAGGTAATAAAGAAGGCGGCTAAAAATAAAGTCCAGTTTGGTATAAGGCTGGACACAGATCTTGATAATTCTCATGAAAAAAACTCAAAAAGCTATATTTATTATGTGACAAAGTAATAAATAGTGCCAGCTTTTTTGCTTACATAATGCTTTACCAATTACCAATAGAGGCTGGCCTACTTCTAAAGCTCTCAGACCAAAGACCTACTTCATTGTCAATATGTAGCTTAGCTACAAAAGAAACAATAGCTTAAGGTGTTTCAGAAAGACGTGTGACCTCACGACAGAAAATAGTTTGACATCTCTGACATCTCTCTTTGAAGATGGGGAAAAAAATCATTCATGACTTCTTTTATCTAATGTGTGTGGTTGTAGGAGCAGGAAAAAAAAAAGTGAGGATGCTATTAGACTGATAAACAGAGGAAAATATCATAAGAAAATGAAGAGACAACAGAGAAATAATGACTATAGGAAAGAATGATGCATATGTTGCTGGATCTGCTTTTGTTGCCCAAAGGACTCAGATGAAGAAGGTGAGGCTGATTGAGTGCTCCATTGACAGAGTCAGGCAGTGCAGGACTTGGCATTCATTTATGAAAAGCTGGCCAGGGAAAGCCCTTCTGATTAAATGTCATTATTCTGAGTCTCATGTTACAACAGTAAAAATAAGAGCCTGGTTTTGCTTCTATTTTGGCTGCTTGTTTTACAGTTAGGCAGGAGCAGGAGACAACAGTCATAGACAAATTCATTTGTAAGAGTTTTTCTCTACTAGTCCTAGCAAGGGAAATATACATTTTGTCCTGTTGACACAGCTTCTTGCAAAAGATGAATTTGTTTAGAAGACTCATATTTAAGTTTCAAATGTTCAGTGTTTCCCAGGGTGAGAAAGATCAGGATTTTTTTATCTTAACTGTTAGACTAGTATAAAAGACTTCTTGCTGCTTTGTTAGCTTAGAATTTAAGGAAACTTTTAAAATGTCTTAATGAGGTACTAATGATCTGCATTTCCAAACCCTGGAAAAAAAGTGTAACACAGTTGTAATGCAGATTATACATTTAGTAGAAATTCCAAGAGACATGTACATCACAAGGTTTATTTTACACTTGGAAAATCAGAGGACTGAACCAGGTGCTTCTGAAGTTGCTGTGTACTCAGCATTTTCTACTTTACATGCTGTTTTGCAACTGTACACTTCATACATACATATTCTGTGTCAGTGGCTTTTTGTCCTGCACGGGCATAGCTCACCTCACAGAGAAATATACAAGAAATAATTAGGAAGTGGATAGTCTGAACTATAAGCAATTTTAAGTAGAATTCATATGATTTCTAATTGATTACTGACTGTAGTATTGTAAATATAAGAAAATTTAAACTATAAAAATATCCAAGACCAGAATGCTATTTATTTGATTAAATATTTTTAAACAACTAAAAAAAAATCCCTTTGTAGTAAGGTAGATCTTAGATAAATCTGTATTTAACAAACAGACAGAGTTTGTATTTCAAGCATGGAAAAAACAGTTCACATAAGAAATTAAGACACATGAAGGTCAAGGACAGACTGGAGGGTTAATTTTGTATTTTCTTTTATCATTGTGCAGTATTGATAGTAGTCAGGATTTATTGATTCTTTCTTATGTGTCCAACAACTAGAAATATAATCTTCGTGTCTAATGATGTGATGGGTTATTTCACCCACATAAAGCAAATGGACTGTGTGTTTGACTTTAAAATTAATTCATTATCATAAGAATTAATGCTAGGTTTCGGTTTTGAACATATTCAGGAAGAGAGAAAAACATTGACATTGAGCACCTATTCTGTTGGAAAGTTAATGGGAACAATTGCCCAAGTGGTAGGTTACTTTGCTTTAATTCCAAAATAAATTAGTGTCCTGAATTTGCTTTACTAAATTCAAGCAACTGTTCAAGACAAATCAGAATCAGAATCAGACTCTGCAACCTTCAACCATGCTGCTTATACATAACTCAATGCATGAACAGTATCAGCACTCCTAATGTAACTGTTTATATAATAAAATACTATTGCATCTGAATTAAACAACAGCACAGTTCTCCTTAAGAGAGATATTTAGAGTGCAGATGAGTATCTAGCTTCCACTTTTTCTTAGGCAAAACCACTCTGCTTCTTGTATACTTGCAATCCTTTGTGCATGCTAGTAATTGGTGTTAAAACCAAAATTATCATAACTGCCATAAACTCTAAAATCTAGGAAATTGAAATTGACTATTGGAGTATTGTATTATAACCTGTGAGAATAAAGGTGTCTCAGGCTAGCAAAGCAGTGGAGTCTTCAGTGAGTAAGACCATTATTTATACTGTCTTGAGATCTGGACTCACAGTAGGGTTGCCTCAGAGTTTAAGGATTGTAGTCTTTTTAAAAATTTGGTATATGAAGTGGGAACAGTATTTGTTCAAAGATGAGTGAATCAAAGCTGAGGAAATGGCTGAGAAACAGTGTATGACTGGAGCAAGAAGGTGGTGGAAACAAGAAGTAATTATCAGAGTTTGAAGATAGGCATAATCCTGGTAAAATTTTAGTATTGATTTAAAAACAATGATGTTCTCAAGATTTCATGACACCTCTCTATTAGTATAAGTCACCACTCAATGACTCAGAAAATACAAACCTTCTGGAACAAATTACCAGTTGTGTTTGCTGAACCTCTATGCCTGAACTAGTTGATAGCCTCAGTTCATACTCAGCTGGACCAGCTCAATGGAATAGCTGCTGAAGAAGCCTAGAAGAGATGGTGAGATGGAAAGTTGACCAGGAATTAGACAGATTTTTCATTCATTCATTCATTCATTCATTCATTCATTCGTCCATTCATCTATTGTTAGGAAATAAATCAGAAAAATTCTCTGGAGAAGAAATCAGTGTATTACTAGTGAATGGGCCAAAATCCATCAGCTAAGGATCCAGCTGAGTCAGAGGACATTCATGTATTGCTTGAGCTATAATAATTGGCGGTGACTTTTTGCTTTCCCTGCAGATCTACCTAACCTCATTTGCATCCTTTTAGGACATCATACAAACTACTTACATTCTAGTGTTTTAAGAAATTACTGTCATCAAGCTGTGATTTGCTGACATCTCAGCAGAGGAGTTGTAATCAAGAGTGTGAGCTGCTGGCAGTCTGACCAATGGTTGTGATTGATTTGCTCCGCCACTGCTACTTTCCGTCCCCTCCACCAGAAGCGACTGCTGTTCATGTGATTTAAACTGACCTGTGTCATGCTGCAACAGACCAGCTGTGCTCACACTGTAAGTGCTGCACTCTAAGGTAGGTGTGTAGAGTAAGTTGTAAGCAGCTCTGGCATGGAATCAAATGTACTGGGTAGTAGTGTCTTAAATATTTTCAAGTATACCACAAAAAATACCCGACCTCTCTCCAGGGAAGGAACCTCGACACTCTTGAAGTCATCAAGAGTTTTGCTGCTGAGTGCAGCAAATATTTGCCTAAGCGTGCTATTCTGCAGCCACTTCAGTTATTAAACTGAAAAGGTCTTTTCAGAGAAGTGTAATCCAACCATTTGCAAATTTTACTCAAAACTACTAAATGAGAGGAGGAAGCAAATTTCTAAAACATCAAGTTATAATTTAAAGTTGCAATCCCATTCTAATTATACATTAATACCTATCGATTAAAAATATGAAACAAAACTCATGTCTGTATTAGCTGTTCAAAACATAGAGTTGCTTCACAAAGCCTGCTGGAATGAAATAAGCCTCATAAAATTGTGCACAGACTTTGGATTCCTTCTTCCTGTCTTTTCTTTCTTCCTTCACTCCCCGATATTTTGTAGTACTTCCAGGTGTTAGACAATAACGTAGCATTTTATTAGACATTCAAAAAGAAAGCACAGAATTTAATATAATGGAAAAGAAAATCATGGTTTAGAATGTTTTTTCTTGCTGGTTTTGAAAAATTCACAGAACAATTTGCAAATGCTATGGAGAGCAATTCAAATTCTAAATCTCCATTTCATTCAAGGAAAGCTAAGCAGGCTCTTAACTATTTATGTGTCCATGAACAATAAAAACAGTTTTCTTCAGAATTTGTTTCACTTCATGACCGACTTGGTGGTACATATCTACAATGATATTATGTGCAGTCTGATATATTTACGCACTAGGAGTAAGCCTGAGCTTTCATCTAAATTAAACACATTCTTTTTTTGCTATAGTTGAAAGTAGATTGGTGCCTGTCATTCATGTGGATAGAAAGTTGCATTTTTATTGTTAGCTTCATTATTCTAAACACGGTAGGTTAACTGATGGAAGGTTAAAGAACACCTGAAATGCTCAAAAGACTGTATTGCATAAAATAAATGTATATTTCAATCATGCAGAGTCTTCAAGAAGGAAAACACCATACAGACATGATTTTAATGGAGAAAGACATTTCAAGTCATTATAATTAATATTTTCTTTCTGTCGTTCCAGTAGGAACAGCTACTCCGTTGTTTTGGCTTTGATTTTCTTGGCTTTTAGAATTGAAGTTTACCCAGTTAGTGCCTTTGGCATTAGCATTCAATCTTCTCAGAGTTCACACCAACAGCAGCTAAGGAATGTGAGTAATTAACTGATCAACCTTTATGTAAGCAAATCTGACCTAATAGCAATAGTATTCGTGTTGCAAGAGAAAGCAGATGTCTGTGTTGAATGAGTGGCTGTTGAGAAGCAGTGACTAGCAGGGAGGAAGATGAGATATTTGCAGCTACAGCTGTATTTCACACTCTTTATCTCATTGCTCCTGTGTCTGCCGTAATCCAACATTCATACCAATGGTTTAATCCAAATTCCCCACTTAGTTACACCAGTGCTCCTAAGTTAGTTCCAGTTTGCTTCCACCATGCTAACGGAAACTGTGTGACTGAGAGCAGAATATGGGCCAGCAGTTGCTTAGATTAGATTCTGACTTCCCATTGCTGCCAGCTGAACAGGGGGGAAAAGCAAAGGAAAAAAAAAAATCTCAAGTATCATTGCTATCAATGTTGCATTTCTATTGCAGAATGGTGTCAATAGAAACTGCCTTGGTGCTTCTGTTGCCTTTTTGAAATGAAGAAAGCTATTGTGGGTTTTTATGGTATTAGAAAGGTGACATTTCTTTCTGTATCAATTTTCTCCAATTTTTCTCTATTGTTGCCGCTCTTGTCTCAGTCACTCAAAGACCCCCAAGTCTCCTATCTTCTGATAAACTGAGTGGGTGGAAACAATGTTTTCTCCTCCAGTGGACAGGAAAAGTAGACAGCAAAAAGAGCAAGTTAGTACCCTGGAATAGCAGAGGGCTTTAAATGGCCCTGTACTGCTGGAGACAATGGAACTGAAAGGAGAATTTGACAGAAGTATGGTAAACTGAGTGGGAAGAAGAGGGTTGGTTGCTCAGTAGGTCTGTAACTGCATAGTCTTCATGTCTTATTTGTATACACGCATCATTAAGAACTCTTCTTTTGAAAGGAGAATGAAAATTAGCATATGAATAATGATTAAAGAATGAACCAAGGATGCTAGTGGGAAAATAAGAAAAACAACTTGTAATCCAATTAGCTATTTGTTGAATAGACGAAGAAAAATTGCAGTTGTTGACTGCTTGCAGCCCACAAAATCTGGTTACATACACAGATGGATATAAATACAACAAAGGCATAAAACCTGAGAATCAACTCATCAATTCAGGGAATAGAATTAATTGAGTTATGACTCAAACACACAGAAAATGAAGAATGCTTTTTCTTTTCTCTTTTCTCTTTTCTTTTCTTTTCCTTTCTTTTCTATTCTTTTCTTTCCTTTTCTCTTTTCTTTTCTCTTTTCTTTTCTCTTTTCTTTTCTTTCATTTTCTTTTCTTCTTTTCTTTTCTTTTCTTTTCCTTTCCTTTCTTTTCTTTTCTTTTCCTTTCTTTTCCTTTCTTTTCTTTTCTTTTCTCTTTTCTTTTCTTTTCTTTTCTTTTCTTTTCTTTTCTTTTCTTTTCTTTTCTTTTCTTTTCTTTTCTTTTCTTTTCTTTTCTTTTCTTTTCTTTTCTTTTCTTTTCTTTTCTTTTCTTTTCTTTTCTTTTCTTTTCTTTTCTTTTCTTATCACATCACCCATAGTATACAGAACAGATATGGCATAAGTTCAATTCAATTTGTTTCAAAAATAAGACCTTTGTAACAAGGAAATAAATTAATTTAGTTCCTGGTAAACAATACTCCAGTTGCCCTACACAGTATGACTGAAGATTTTACAGTAAGTGGCTAGTTTCTGATTCTAGTGTTATGAATGCTTTATATAATGAAAACATTAGCCTGAGGAAAGGAAAAAAAAGAAAAGGAAAAAAATAAATAAATGAAAGAAGGAAAAAAGGAAAAAGGAAAAAAGGAAAAAAGAAAAAGAAAAAAGAAAAAAAAGAAAAAAGACAAAGACAAAAAGAAAAAAGAAAAAAGAAAAGAAAGAAAAGAAGCAGAGAAGAGAAGCAGAGAAACGAAGAGAAGCGGAGGGAAGCAGAGGAAAGATGAGCAGAGAGGAGCGGAGGGCAGGGCAGGGCAGGGCAGGGCAGGGCAGGGCAGAGAAGGGCAGGGAAGGGCAGAGAAGGGCAGGGAAGGGCAGGGCAGGGAAGGACAGGGAAGGGCAGGGCAGGGCAGGGCAGGGCAGGGCAGGGCAGGGAAGGGAAGGGAAGGGAAGGGAAGGGAAGGGCAGGTGCGGGAAGGGAAGGGAAGGGAAGGTGCAGGAAGGGAAGGGAAGGGAAGGTGAGGGAAGGGAAGGGAAGGTGCGGGAAGGGAAGGGAAGGGAAGGTGCGGGAAGGGAAGGGAAGGGAAGGGAAGGGAAGGGAAGGTGCGGGAAGGGAAGGGAAGGTGCGGGAAGGGAAAGGAAGGGAAGGTGCGGGAAGGGAAGGGAAGGGAAGGTGCGGGAAGGTGCGGGAAGGGAAGGTGCGGGAAGGAGCGGGAAGGGAAGGTGCGGGAAGGGAAGGGAAGGGAAGGTGCGGGAAGGTGCGGGAAGGGAAGGTGCGGGAAGGAGCGGGAAGGGAAGGGAAGGGAAGGGAAGGGAAGGGAAGGGAAGGGAAGGGAAGGGAAGGGAAGGGAAGGGAAGGGAAGGGAAGGGAAGGGAAGGGAAGGTGCGGGAAGGGAAGGGAAGGGAAGGTGCGGGAAGGTGCGGGAAGGGAAGGGAAGGGAAGGGAAGGGAAGGGAAGGGAAGGGAAGGGAAGGGAAGGGAAGGGAAGGGAAGGGAAGGTGCGGGAAGGGAAGGGAAGGGGCGGGAAGGGAAGGGAAAGGAAGGGAAGGTGCGGGAAGGGAAGGTGCGGGAAGGTGCGGGAAGGTGCGGGAAGGTGCGGACGGGAAGGGAAGGGAAGGGAAGGGAAGGGAAGGGAAGGGAAGGGAAGGGAAGGGAAGGGAAGGGAAGGGAAGGGAAGGGAAGGGAAGGGAAGGGAACGTGCGGGAAGGGAAGGTGCGGGAAGGTGCAGGAAGGGAAGGTGAGGGAAGGGAAGGGAAGGGATGGGAAGGGAAGGGAAGGGAAGGGAAGGGAAGGGAAGGGAAGGGAAGGGAAGGGAAGGGAAGGGAAGGGAAGGGAAGGGAAGGGAAGGGAAGGGAAGGGAAGGGAAGGGAAGGTGCGGGAAGGGAAAGGAAGGGAAGGTGCGGGAAGGGAAGGGAAGGGAAGGTGCGGGAAGGGAAGGGAAGGTGCGGGAAGGGAAGGGAAGGGAAGGTGCGGGAAGGTGCGGGAAGGGAAGGGAAAGGAAGGGAAGGGAAGGGAAGGGAAGGTGCGGGAAGGTGCGGGAAGGGAAGGTGCGGGAAGCAGCGGGAAGGGAAGGGAAGGGAAGGGAAGGGAAGGGAAGGGAAGGGAAGGGAAGGGAAGGGAAGGGAAGGGAAGAGAAGGGAAGGGAAGGGAAGGGAAGGGAAGGGTAGGGAAGGGAAGGTGCGGGAAGGGAAGGGAAGGTGCCGGAAGGGAAGGGAAGGGAAGTGAAGGGAAGGGAAGGGAAGGGAAGGGAAGGGAAAGGAAGGGAAGGGAAGGGAAGGGAAGGGAAGGGAAGGGAAGGGAAGGGAACGGAAGGTGCGGGAAGGGAAGGGAAGGGAAGGGTAGGGAAGGGAAGGGAAGGGAAGGGAAGGGAAGGGAAGGGAAGGGAAGGGAAGGGAAGGGAAGGGAAGGGAAGGGAAGGGAAGGGAAGGGAAGGGAAGGGAAGGTGCGGGAAGGGAAGGGAAGGGGCGGGAAGGGAAGGGAAGGTGCGGGAAGGGAAGGTGCGGGAAGGTGCGGGAAGGTGCGGGAAGGTGCAGGAAGGGAAGGGAAGGGAAGGGAAGGGAAGGGAAGGGAAAGGAAGGGAAGGGAAGGGAAGGGAACGTGCGGGAAGGGAAGGTGCGGGAAGGTGCAGGAAGGGAAGGTGAGGGAAGGGAAGGGAAGGGATGGGAAGGGAAGGGAAGGTGCGGGAAGGGAAGGGAAGGGAAGGTGCGGGAAGTGAAGGGAAGTGAAGGGAAGGGAAGGGAAGGGAAGGGAAGGGAAGGGAAGGGAAGGGAAGGGAAGGGAAGGTGCAGAAAGGGAAGGGAAGGTGCGGGAAGGGAATGGAATGGAAGGGAATGTAAGGGAAGGGAAAGGAAGGGAAGGAAAGGGAATGGAAAGGAAGGAAAGGGAAGGGAAGGGAAGGGAAGGGAAGGGAAGGAAAGGGAATGGAAGGGAAGGGAAGGGAAGGGAAGGGAAGGAAAGGGAAGGGAAGGGAAGGGAAGGGAAGGAAAGGGAAGGGAAGGGAAGGGAAGGTCCGGGAAGGGAAGAAAAGAGAAGGGAAGGGAAGGGAAGGTGCATGAAGGGAAGTGAAGTGAAGGGAATGGAAGGGAAGGGAAGGGAAGGGAAGGGAAGAGAAGGGAAGGGAAGGGAAGGGAAGGGAAGGGAAGGGAAGGGAAGGGAAGGGAAGGGAAGGGAAGGGAAGGGAAGGGAAGGGAAGGAAGGGAAGGGAAGGGAAGGGAAGGGAAGGGAAGGTGCGGAAGGGAAGGGAAGGGAAGGGAAGGGAAGGGAAGGGAAGGGAAGGGAAGGGAAGGGAAGGGAAGGGAAGGGAAGGGAAGTCAAGGGACGGGAAGGAATGGGAAGGCAAGAGAAGGGAAGGCAAGGCAAGGGAAGGGAAGGTGCGGAAAGGTGCGGGAAGGTGTGGGAAGGGAAGGGAAGGGAAAGTGCAGGAAGGTGCGGGAAGGTGCGGAAGGGAAGGGAAGGGAAGGGAAGGGAAGGGAAGGGAAGTTCTGGAAGTGAAGGGAAGGGAAGGGAATGGGAAGAGAAGGGAAGGGAAGTGAAGGGAAGGTGCGGGAAGGGAAGGAAAGGGACGGGAATGGAAGGGAATGGAAGGTAAGAGAAGGGAATGGAAGGGAAGGGAAGGGAAGGGAAGGGAAGGGAAGGGAAGGGAAGGGAAGGGAACGGAAGGGAAGGGAAGGGAAGGGAAGGGAAGGGAAGGGAAGGGAAGGGAAGGGAAAGGAAGGGAAGGGAAGGGAAGGGAAGGGAAGGGAAGGGAAGGGAAGGGAAGGGAAGGGAAGGGAAGGGAAGGGAAGGGAAGGGAAGGGAAGGGAAGGGAAAGTGCGGGAAGGGAAGGGAAGGGAAGGGAAGGGAAGGAAGGGAAGGGAAGGGAAGGGAAGGGAAGGGAAGGAAGGGAAGGGAAGGGAAGGGAAGGAAGGGAAGGGAAGGGAAGAGAAGGGAAGGGAAGGGAAGGGAAGGGAAGGGAAGGGAATGCAAGGGAAGGGGAGGGAAAGCAAGGGAAGGGAAGGGAAGGTCCGGGAAGGGAACGGAAGGGAAGGGAAGGGAAGGGAAGGGAAGGGAAGGGAAGGGAAGGGAAGGAAAGGGAAGGGAAGGGAAGGGAAGGTCCGGGAAGGGAAGGGAAGGGAGGGAAGGGAAGGGAAGGGAAGAGAAGGGAAGGGAAGGGAAGGGAAGGGAAGGGAAGGGAAGGGAAGGAAAGGGAAGGGAATGGAAGGGAATGGAAGGTAAGAGAAGGGAATGGAAGGGAAGGGAAGGGAAGGGAAGGGAAGGGAAGGGAAGGGAACGGAAGGGAAGGGAAGGCAAGGGAAGGGAAGGGAAGGGAAGGGAAGGGAAGGGAAGGGAAGGGAAGGGAAGGGAAGGGAAGGGAAGGGAAGGGAAGGGAAGGGAAGGGAAGGGAAGGGAAAGCAAGGGAAGGGAAGGGAAAGGAAGGCAAGGGAAGGGAAGGGTAGGGAAGGGAAGGGAAGGGAAGGGAAGGGAAGGGAAGGGAAGGGAAGGGAAGGGAAGGGAAGGGAAGGGAAGGGAAGCGAAGGGAAGGGAAGGGAAGGAAGGGAAGGAAGGGAAGGTGAGGGAAGGGAAGGTGCGGGAAGGTGCGTGAAGGAAAGGAAGGGAAGGTGCGTGAAGGGAAGTGAAGGTGCGTGAAGGGAAGGGAAGGTGCGGGAAGGGAAGGTGCGGGAAGAGAAGGTGCGAGAAGGGAAGGCAAGGCAAAGGAAGGGAAGGGAAGGGAAGGCAAGGGAAGGGAAGGGAAGGGAAGGGAAGGGAAGGAAGGCAAGGGAAGGGAAGGGAAGGGAAGGGAAGGGAAGGGAAGGGAACGGAAGGGAAGGGAAGGGAACGGAAGGGAAGGGAAGGGAAGGGAAGGAAGGAAGGGAAGGAAAGGGAAGGGAAGGGAAGGGAAGGTGCGTAAGGGAAGGGAAGGGAAGGTGCGGGAAGGGAAGGGAAGGGAAGGGAAGGGAAGGGAAGGGAAGGGAAGGGAAGCGAAGGGAAGGAAGGGAAGGTGCGGGAAGGGAAGGTGTGGGACGGTGCAGGAGGTGCGGGAAGGCAACGGAAAGGAACGGAAGGGAAAGCAAGGGAAGGGAAGGGAAGGGAAGGGAAGGGAAGTTCTGGAAGTGAAGGGAAGGGAAGGGAAGGGAAGAGAAGGGAAGGGAAGGGAAGGGAAGGTGCGGGAAGGGAAGGAAAGGGAAGGGAATGGAAGGGAATGGAAGGGAAGAGAAGGGAATGGAAGGGAAGGGAAGGGAAGGGAAGGGAATGGAAGGGAAGGGAAGGGAAGTTGCGGGAAGGGAAGGTGCGGGAAGGGAAGGGAAGGTGCGGGAAGGGAAGGGAAGGTAAGGGAAGGTAAGGGAAGGGAAGGGAAGGAAGGGAAGGGAAGGGAAGGGAAGGAAGGGAAGGGAAGGGAAGGGAAAGCAAGGGAAGGGAAGGGAAGGGAAGGGAAGGGAAGGGAAGGGAAGGGAAGGGAAGGGAAGGGAAGGGAAGGTGCGGAAGGGAAGGGAAGGGAAGGGAAGGGAAGGGGAAGGGAAGGGAAGGGAAGGGAAGGGAAGGGAAGGGAAGGGAAGGGAAGGGAAGGGAGGGAAGGGAAGGTGCGGGAAGGGAAAGGAAGGGAAGGTGCGGGAAGGGAAGGGAAGGGAAGGTGCGGGAAGGGAAGGGAAGGTGCGGGAAGGGAAGGGAAGGGAAGGTGCGGGAAGGTGCGGGAAGGGAAGGGAAAGGAAGGGAAGGGAAGGGAAGGGAAGGTGCGGGAAGGTGCGGGAAGGGAAGGTGCGGGAAGCAGCGGGAAGGGAAGGGAAGGGAAGGGAAGGGAAGGGAAGGGAAGGGAAGGGAAGGGAAGGGAAGAGAAGGGAAGGGAAGGGAAGGGAAGGGAAGGGTAGGGAAGGGAAGGTGCGGGAAGGGAAGGGAAGGTGCCGGACGGGAAGGGAAGGGAAGTGAAGGGAAGGGAAGGGAAGGGAAGGGAAAGGAAGGGAAGGGAAGGGAAGGGAAGGGAAGGGAAGGGAAGGGAAGGGAAGGAAGGGAACGGAAGGTGCGGGAAGGGAAGGGAAGGGAAGGGTAGGGAAGGGAAGGGAAGGGAAGGGAAGGGAAGGGAAGGGAAGGGAAGGGAAGGGAAGGGAAGGGAAGGGAAGGGAAGGGAAGGGAAGGGAAGGGAAGGGAAGGGGCGGGAAGGGAAGGGAAGGTGCGGGAAGGGAAGGTGCGGGAAGGTGCGGGAAGGTGCGGGAAGGTGCAGGAAGGGAAGGGAAGGGAAGGGAAGGGAAGGGAAGGGAAAGGAAGGGAAGGGAAGGGAAGGGAACGTGCGGGAAGGGAAGGTGCGGGAAGGTGCAGGAAGGGAAGGTGAGGAAGGGAAGGGAAGGGATGGGAAGGGAAGGGAAGGTGCGGGAAGGGAAGGGAAGGGAAGGTGCGGGAAGTGAAGGGAAGTGAAGGGAAGGGAAGGGAAGGGAAGGGAAGGGAAGGGAGGGAAGGGAAGGGAAGGGAAGGGAAGGGAAGGGAAGGGAAGGGAAGGTGCAGAAAGGGAAGGGAAGGTGCGGGAAGGGAATGGAATGGAAGGGAATGTAAGGGAAGGGGAAAGGAAGGGAAGGAAAGGGAATGGAAAGGAAGGAAAGGGAAGGGAAGGGAAGGGAAGGGAAGGGAAGGAAAGGGAATGGAAGGGAAGGGAAGGGAAGGGAAGGGAAGGGAAGGAAAGGGAAGGGAAGGGAAGGGAAGGGAAGGAAAGGGAAGGGAAGGGAAGGGAAGGTCCGGGAAGGGAAGAAAAGAGAAGGGAAGGGAAGGGAAGGTGCATGAAGGGAAGTGAAGTGAAGGGAATGGAAGGGAAGGGAAGGGAAGGGAAGGGAAGAGAAGGGAAGGGAAGGGAAGGGAAGGAAGGGAAGGGAAGGAAGGAAGGGAAGGGAAGGGAAGGGAAGGGAAGGGAAGGGAAGGGAAGGGAAGGGAAGGTGCGGAAGGGAAGGGAAGGGAAGGGAAGGGAAGGGAAGGGAAGGGAAGGGAAGGGAAGGGAAGGGAAGGGAAGGGAAGGGAAGGGAAGGGAAGGGAAGTCAAGGGACGGGAAGGAATGGGAAGGCAAGAGAAGGGAAGGCAAGGCAAGGGAAGGGAAGGTGCGGAAAGGTGCGGGAAGGTGTGGGAAGGGAAGGGAAGGGAAAGTGCAGGAAGGTGCGGGAAGGTGCGGAAGGGAAGGGAAGGGAAGGGAAGGGAAGGGAAGGGAAGTTCTGGAAGTGAAGGGAAGGGAAGGGAATGGAAGAGAAGGGAAGGGAAGTGAAGGGAAGGTGCGGGAAGGGAAGGAAAGGGACGGGAATGGAAGGGAATGGAAGGTAAGAGAAGGGAATGGAAGGGAAGGGAAGGGAAGGGAAGGGAAGGGAAGGGGAAGGAAAGGGAACGGAAGGGAAGGGAAGGGAAGGGAAGGGAAGGGAAGGGAAGGGAAGGGAAGGGAAAGGAAGGGAAGGGAAGGGAAGGGAAGGGAAGGGAGGGAAGGGAAGGGAAGGGAAGGGAAGGAAGGGAAGGGAAGGGAAGGGAAGGGAAGGGAAGGGAAAGTGCGGGAAGGGAAGGGAAGGGAAGGGAAGGGAAGGGAAGGGAAGGGAAGGGAAGGGAAGGGAAGGGAAGGGAAGGGAAGGGAAGAGAAGGGAAGGGAAGGGAAGGAAGGGAAGGGAAGGGAATGCAAGGGAAGGGGAGGGAAAGCAAGGGAAGGAAGGGAAGGTCCGGGAAGGGAACGGAAGGGAAGGGAAGGGAAGGGAAGGGAAGGGAAGGGAAGGGAAGGGAAGGAAAGGGAAGGGAAGGGAAGGGAAGGTCCGGGAAGGGAAGGGAAGGGAAGGGAAGGGAAGGGAAGGGAAGGGAAGGGAAGGGAAGGGAAGGAAAGGGAAGGGAATGGAAGGGAATGGAAGGTAAGAGAAGGGAATGGAAGGGAAGGGAAGGGAAGGGAAGGGAAGGGGAACGGAAGGGAAGGGAAGGCAAGGGAAGGGAAGGGAAGGGAAGGGAAGGGAAGGGAAGGGAAGGGAAGGGAAGGGAAGGGAAGGGAAGGGAAGGGAAGGGGAAGGGAGGGAAGGGAAGGGAAGGGAAGGGAAAGGAAGGAAAGCAAGGGAAGGGAAGGGAAAGGAAGGCAAGGGAAGGGAAGGGTAGGGAAGGGAAGGGAAGGGAAGGGAAGGGAAGGGAAGGGAAGGGAAGGGAAGGGAAGGGAAGGGAAGGGAAGGGAAGGGAAGGGAAGCGAAGGGAAGGGAAGGGAAGCGAAGGGAAGGAAGGGAAGGTGCGGGGAAGGGAAGGTGCGGGAAGGTGCGTGAAGGGAAAGGAAGGGAAGGTGCTGAAGGGAAGTGAAGGTGCGTGAAGGGAAGGGAAGGTGCGGGAAGGGAAGGTGCGGGAAGAGAAGGTGCGAGAAGGGAAGGCAAGGCAAAGGAAGGGAAGGGAAGGGAAGGCAAGGGAAGGGAAGGGAAGGGAAGGGAAGGGAAGGGAAGGTAAGGGAAGGGAAGGGAAGGGAAGGGAAGGGAAGGGAACGGAAGGGAAGGGAAGGGAACGGAAGGGAAGGGAAGGGAAGGGAAGGGAAGGGAAGGGAAGGGAAGGGAAGGGAAGGGAAGGTGCGTAAGGGAAGGGAAGGGAAGGTGCGGGAAGGGAAGGGAAGGGAAGGGAAGGGAAGGGAAGGGAAGGGAAGGGAAGGGAAGGGAAGGGAAGCGAAGGGAAGGAAGGGAAGGTGCGGGAAGGAAGGTGTGGGACGGTGCAGGAGGTGCGGGAAGGCAACGGAAGGAACGGAAGGGAAAGCAAGGGAAGGGAAGGGAAGGGAAGGGAAGGGAAGTTCTGGAAGTGAAGGGAAGGGAAGGGAAGGGAAGAGAAGGGAAGGGAAGGGAAGGGAAGGGAAGGTGCGGGAAGGGAAGGAAAGGGAAGGGAATGGAAGGGAATGGAAGGGAAGAGAAGGGAATGGAAGGGAAGGGAAGGGAAGGGAAGGGAATGGAAGGGAAGGGAAGGGAAGTTGCGGGAAGGGAAGGTGCGGGAAGGGAAGGGAAGGTGCGGGAAGGGAAGGGAAGGTAAGGGAAGGTAAGGGAAGGGAAGGGAAGGGAAGGGAAGGGAAGGGAAGGGAAGGGAAGGGAAGGGAAGGGAAAGCAAGGGAAGGGAAGGGAAGGGAAGGGAAGGGAAGGGAAGGGAAGGGAAGGGAAGGGAAGGGAAGGGAAGGGAAGGGAAGGGAAGGGAAGGGAAGGGAAGGGAAAGGAAGGGAAGGGAAGGGAAGCGAAGGGAAGGAAGGTAAGGTGCGGGTAGGGAAGGTGTGGGAAGGTGCGGGAAGGTGCAGGAATGCAACGGAAGGGAACGGATGGGAAAGCAAGGGAAGGGAAGGGAAGGGAAGGGAAGGGAAGGAAGGGAAGGGAAGGGAAGGGAAGGGAAGGGAAGGGAAGGGAAGGGAAGGGAAGGGGAAGGGAAGGGAAGGGAAGGGAAGGGAAGGGAAGGGAAAGCAAGGGAAGGGAAGGGAAAGGAAGGCAAGGGAAGGGAAGGGAAGGGAAGGGTGGGAAGGGAATGGAAGGGAAGGGAAGGGAAGGGAAGGGAAAGGGATGGGAAGGGAAGGGAAGGGAAGGGAAGGGAAGGGAAGCGAAGGGAAGGAAGGGAAGGTGCGGGAAGGGAAGGTGCGGGAAGGTGCGTGAAGGGAAGGGAAGGGAAGGTGCGTGAAGGGAAGTGAAGCTGCGTGAAGGGAAGGGAAGCTGCGGGAAGGGAAGGTGCGGGAAGAGAAGGTGCGGGGAAGGGAAGGGAAGGCAAAGGAAGGGAAGGGAAGGGAAGGCAAAGGAAGAGAAGGGAAGGGAAGGCAAGGGAAGGGAAGGGAAGGGAAGGGAAGGGAAGGGAAGGGAAGGGAAGGGAAGGGAAGGGAAGGGAAGGGAAGGGAAGGAAAGGGAAATGAAGGCAAGGGAAGGGAAGGGAAGGGAACGGAAGGGAAGGGAAGGGAAGGGAACGGAAGGGAAGGGAAGGGAAGGGAAGGGAAGGGAAGGGAAGGGAAGGGAAGGGAAGGGAAGGTGCGTAAGGGAAGGGAAGGGAAGGTGCGGGAAGGGAAGGTGCGGGAAGGGAAGGGAAGGGAAGGGAAGGGAAGGGAAGGGAAGGGAAGGGAAGGGAAGGGAAGGGAAGGGAAGGGAAGGGAAGGGAAGGGAAGCGAAGGGAAGGAAGGGAAGGTGCGGGAAGGGAAGGTGTGGGACGGTGCAGGAGGTGCGGGAAGGCAACGGAAAGGAACGGAGGGAAAGCAAGGGAAGGGAATGGAAGGGAAGGGAAGGGAAGGGAAGGGAAGGGGAAGGGAAGGGAAGGGAAGGGAAGGGAAAGCAAGGGAAGGGAAGGGAAAGGAAGGCAAGGGAAGGTGCGGAAAGGTGCGGGAAGGTGTGGGAAGGGAAGGGAAGGGAAGGTGCAGGAAGGTGCGGGAAGGTGCGGGAAGGTGCGGGAAGGGAAGGGAAGGTGCGGGAAGGGAAGGGAAGGTGCGGGAAGGGAAGGGAAGGGAAGGGAAGGGAAGGGAAGGGAAGGGAAGGGAAGGGAATTGAAGGGAAGGGAAGGGAAGGGAAGGGAAGGGAAGGGAAGGGAAGGGAAGGGAAGGGAAGGGAAGGGAAGGAAGGGAAGGGAAGGGAAGGGAAGGGAAGGGAAGGGAAGGGAAGGTGCGGGGAAGGGAAGGGAAGGGAAGAGAAGGTGCGGGAAGGGAAGGGAAGGCAACGGAAGGGAAGGGAAAGCAAGGGAAGGGAAGGGAAGGGAAGGGAAGGGAATGGAATGGAAGGGAAGGGAAGGGAAGGGAAGGGAAGGGAAGGGAAGGGAAGGGAAGGGAAGTGAAGGTGCGGAAGGGAAGGGAAGGGAACGGAAGGGAAGGGAAGGGAAGGGAAGGGAAGGGAAGGGAAGGGAAGGGAAGGGAAGGGAAGGGAAGGGAAGCGAAGGGAAGGAAGGGAAGGTGCGGGAAGAGAAGGTGTGGGAAGGTGCAGGAGGTGCGGGAAGGCAACGGAAAGGAACGGAAGGGAAAGCAAGGGAAGGGAAGGGAAGGGATGGGAAGGGAAGGGAAGGGAAGGGAAGGGAAGGGAAGGGAAGGGAAGGGAAGGGAAGGGAAGGGAAGGGAAGGGAAGGGAACGGAAGGGAAGGGAAGGGAAAGCAAGGGAAGGGAAGGGAAAGGAAGGCAAGGGAAGGGAAGGGAAGGGAAGGAAAGGGAAGGGAAGGGAAGGGAAGTGAAGGGAAGGGAAGAAGAAGGGAAGGGAAGGGAAGGGAAGGAAGGGAAGGGAAGGGAAGGGAAGGGAAAGGAAGGGAAGGGAAGGGAAGGGAAGGGAAGGGAAGGGAAGGGAAGGGAAGGGAAGGGAAGGGAAGCGAAGGGAAGGAAGGGAAGGTGTGGGAAGGGAAGGTGTGGGAAGGTGCGTGAAGGGAAGGGAAGGGAAGGTGCGTGAAGGGAAGGGAAAGGTGCGGGAAGGGAAGGGAAGGTGCGGGAAGGGAAGTTGGGGAAGAGAAGGTGCGGTAAGGGAAGGGAACGGAAGGGAAGGGAAGGGAAAGTAAGGGAAGGGAAGGGAAGGGAAGGGAAGGGAAGGGAAGGGAAGGGAAGGAAAGGGAAGGGAAGCGAAGGGAAGGAAGGGAAGGTGCGGGGAAGGGAAGGTGTGGGAAGGTGCAGGAGGTGCGGGAAGGCAACGGAAAGGAACGGAAGGGAAAGCAAGGGAAGGGAAGGGAAGGGATGGGAAGGGAAGGGAAGGGAAGGGAAGGGAAGGGAATGGAAGGGAAGGGAATGGAAAGCAAGGGAAGGGAAGGGAAAGGAAGGCAAGGGAAGGGAAGGGAAGGGAAGGAAAGGGAAGGGAAGGGAAGGGAAGTGAAGGGAAGGGAAGGGAAGGGAAGGGAAGGGAAGGGAAGGGAAGGGAAGGGAAGGGAAGGGAAGGGAAGGGAAGGGAAGGGAAGGGAAGGGAAGGGAAGGGAAGGGAAGGGAAGGCAAGGGAAGGGAAGGAAAGGGAAGGGAAGCGAAGGGAAGGAAGGGAAGATGTGGGAAGGGAAGGTGTGGGAAGGTGCGTGAAGGGAAGGGAAGGGAAGGTGCGTGAAGGGAAGGGAAGGTGCGGGAAGGGAAGGGAAGGTGCGGGAAGGGAAGTTGGGGAAGAGAAGGTGCGGGAAGGGAAGGGAAGGGAACGGAAGGGAAGGGAAGGGAAAGTAAGGGAAGGGAAGGGAAGGCAAGGGAAGGGAAGGGAAGGGAAGGGAAGGGAAGGGAAGGGAAGGGAAGGGAAGGGAAGGGAAGGTGCGGAAGGGAAGGGAAGGGAACGGAAGGGAAGGGAAGGGAAGGTGCGGGAAGGGTATGGAAGGGAAGGGAAGGTGCGGGAAGGGAAGGGAAGGTGCGGGAAGGTGGGGAAAGGGAAGGTGCGGGAAGGTGCGGGAAGGTGCGGGAAGGTGCCGGAAGGTGCGGGAGGGTGCTGGAAGGGAAGGGAAGAGAAGGGAAGGGAAGGGAAGGGAAGGGAAGGGAAGGGAAGGGAAGGGAAGGAAGGGAAGGGAAGGGAAGGTGCGGAAGGGAAGGGAAGGAAGGGAAGGGAAGGGAAGGGAAGGGAAGGAAGGAAAGGGAAGGGAAGGGAAGGGAAGGGAAGGGAAGGGAAGGGAAGGGAAGGGAAGGGAAGGGAAGGGAAGGGAAGGGAAGGGAAGGGAAGTTGGGGAAGAGAAGGTGCGGGAAGGGAAGGGAAGGGAACGGAAGGGAACGGAAGGGAAAGTAAGGGAAGGGGAAGGGAAGGCAAGGGAAGGGAAGGGAAGGGAAGGGAAGGGAAGGGAAGGGAAGGGAAGGGAAGGGAAGGGAAGGGAAGGCAAGGTGCGGGAAGGGAAGGTGCGGAAGGGAAGGGAAGGGAAGGGAAGGGAAGGTGCGGGTAGGGTATGGAAGGGAAGGGAAGGTGCGGGAAGGGAAGGGAAGGTGCGGGAAGGTGGGGAAAGGGAAGGTGCGGGAAGGTGCGGGAAGGTGCGGGAAGGTGCCGGAAGGTGCGGGAGGGTGCTGGAAGGGAAGGGAAGAGAAGGGAAGGGAAGGGAAGGGAAGGGAAGGGAAGGGAAGGGAAGGGAAGGGAAGGGAAGGGAAGGGAAGGGAAGGTGCAGAAGGGAAGGGAAGGGAAGGGAAGGGAAGGGAAGGGAAGGGAAGGGAAGGGAAGGGAAGGGAAGGGAAGGGAAGGGAAGGGAAGGGAAGGGAAGGGAAGGGAAGGGAAGGGAAGGGAAGGAAGGGAAGGGAAGCGAAGGGAAGGAAGGGAAGGTGCGGGAAGGGAAGGTGTGGGAAGGTGCAGGAGGTCCGGGAAGGCAACGGAAAGGAACGGAAGGGAAAGCAAGGGAAGGGAAGGGAAGGGATGGGAAGGGAAGGGAAGGGAAGGGAAGGGAAGGGAAGGGAAGGGAAGGGAAGGGAAGGGAAGGGAAGGGAAGGGAAGGGAAGGGAAGGGAAAGCAAGGGAAGGAAGGGAAAGGAAGGCAAGGGAAGGGAAGGGAAGGGAAGGAAAGGGAAGGGAAGGGAAGGGAAGTGAAGGGAAGGGAAGGGAAGGGAAGGGAAGGGAAGGGAAGGGAAGGGAAGGGAAGGGAAGGGAAGGGAAGGGAAGCGAAGGGAAGGGAAGGGAAGCTAAGGGAAGGAAGGGAAAGTGCGGGAAGGGAAGGTGCCGGAAGGTGCATGAAGGGAAGGGAAGGGAAGGTGCGTGAAGGGAAGGGAAGGTGCGGGAAGGGAAGGGAAGGTGCGGGAAGGGAAGTTGGGGAAGAGAAGGTGCGGGAAGGGAAGGGAAGGGAACGGAAGGGAAGGGAAGGGAAAGTAAGGGAAGGGAAGGGAAGGGAAGGGAAGGGAAGGGAAGGGAAGGAAGGGAAGGGAAGGGAAGGCAAGGGAAGGGAACGGAAGGTGCGGGAAGGGAAGGTGCGGAAGGGAAGGGAAGGGAAGGGAAGGGAAGGAAGGGAAGGGAAGGGAAGGGAAGGGAAGGGAAGGGAAGGGAAGGGAAGGGAAGGGAAGGGAAGGGAAGGGAAGGTGCGGGAAAGGTATGGAAGGGAAGGGAAGGTGCGGGAAGGGAAGGGAAGGTGCGGGAAGTTGGGGAAAGGGAAGGTGCGGGAAGGTGCCGAAAGGTGCGGGAGGGTGCTGGAAGGGAAGGGAAGGGAAGGGAAGGGAAGGGAAGGGAAGGGAAGGGAAGGGAAGGGAAGGGAAGGGAAGGGAAGGGAAGGGAAGGGAAGGGAAGGGAAGGGAAGGGAAGGAAGGGAAGGGAAGGGAAGGGAAGGGAAGTCAAGGGAAGGGAAGGGAAGGGAAGGCAAGGGAAGGGAAGGGAAGGCAAGGGAAGGGAAGGTGCGGAAAGGTGCTGGAAGGTGTGGGAAGTGAAGGGAAGGGAAGGTGCAGGAAGGTGCGGGAATGGAAGGGAAGGTGCGGGAAGGGAAGGGAAGGGAAGGGAAGGGAAGGGAAGGGAAGGGAAGGGAAGGGAAGGGAAGGGAAGGGAAGGGAAGGGAAGGGAAGGGAAGGGAAGAGAAGGGAAGGTGCGGGAAGGAAGGGAAGGGAAGGTGAGGGAAGGGGAAGGTGTGGGAAGGGAAGGTGCGGGAAGGGAAGGTGCGGGAAGGGAAGGGAAGGTGCGGGAAGGGAAGGTGCGGGAAGGGAAGGTGCGGGAAGGGAAGGAAAGGGAAGCTGGGGGAAGGGAAGGGAAGGTGGGGGAATGGAAGCTGCGGGAAGGTGCGGGAACGGAAGGGAAGGTACGGGAAGGTACGGGAAGGTACAGGAAGGGACGGGAAGGGAAGGGAAGGAAGGGAAGGGAAGGGAAGGGAAGGGAAGGGAAGGGAAGGGAAGGGAAGGGAAGGGAAGGGAAGGGAAGGGAAGGGAAGGGAAGGGAAGGTGAGGGAAGGGAAGGTGCGGGAAGGGAAGGTGCCGGAAGGGAAGGGAAGGGAAGGGAAGGGAAGGGAAGGTGCAGGAAGGGAAGGGAATGGAATGGAAGGGAATGGAAGGGAAGGGAAAGGAAGGGAAGGGGAAGGGAAGGGAAGGGAAGGGAAGGGAAGGGTAGGGAAGTTTCGGAAGGGAAGGGAAGTGACAGTGTGGGAAGGGAAGGGAAGGGAAGGAAAGGGAAGGGAAGGGAAGGTGCGGGAAGGTGCGGGAAGGGAAGGGAATGGAAGGGAAGTTGCGGGAAGGGAAGGTGCGGGAAGGGAAGGGAAGGGAAGGGAAGGGAAGGGAAGGGAAGGGAAGGGAAGGAAGGGAAGGGAAGGGAAGGGAAGGGAAGGGAAGGGAAGGGAAGGGAGGTGCGGAAGGGAAGGGAAGGGAAGGGAAGGGAACGGAAGGGAAGGGAAGGGAAGGGAATGGAAGGAAGGGAAGGGAAGGGAAGGGAAGGGAAGGGAAGGGAAGGGAAGGGAAGGGAAGGGAAGGGAAGGGAAGGGAAGGGAAGGAAGGGAAGGGAAGGGAAGGAAGGGAAGGTGCGGGAAGGGAAGGTGTGGGAAGGTGCAGGAGGTGCGGGAAGGCAACGGAAAGGAACGGAAGGGAAAGCAAGGGAAGGGAAGGGAAGGGATGGGAAGGAATGGAAGGGAAGGGAAGGGAAGGGAAGGGAAGGGAAGGGAAGGAAGGGAAGGGAAGGGAAGGGAAGGGAAGGGAAGGGAATGGAAGGGAAGGGAAGGGAAAGCAAGGGAAGGGAAGGGAAAGGAAGGCAAGGGAAGGGAAGGGAAGGGAAGGAAAGGGAAGGGAAGGGAAGGGAAGTGAAGGGAAGTGAAGGGAAGGGAAGGGAAGGGAAGGGAAGGGAAGGGAAGGGAAGGGAAGGGAAGGGAAGCGGAAGGGAAGGAAGGGAAGGTGCGGGGAAGGGAAGGTGCGGGAAGGTGCGTGAAGGAAGGGAAGGGAAGGTGCGTGAAGGGAAGGGAAGGTGCGGGAAGGTGCCGGAAGGTGCGGGAGGGTGCTGGAAGGGAAGGGAAGGGAAGGGAAGGGAAGGGAAGGGAAGGGAAGGGAAGGGAAGGGAAGGGAAGGGAAGGGAAGGGAAGGGAAGGGAAGGGAAGGGAAGGGAAGGTGCGGGAAGGGTATGGAAGGGATGGGAAGGTGCGGGAAGGGAAGGGAAGGTGCGGGAAGGTGGGGAAAGGGAAGGTGCAGGAAGGTGCGGGAAGGGAAGAGAAGGGAAGGGAAGGGAAGGGAAGGGAAGGGAAGGGAAGGGAAGGGAAGGGAAGGGAAGAGAAGGGAAGGGAAGGGAAGGGGAAGGGAAGGGAAGGGAAGGGAGGGAAGGGAAGGGAAGGGAAGGGAAGGGAAGGGAAGAGAAGAGAAGGGAAGGTGCGGGAAGGGAAGGGAAGGGAAGGTGCGGGAAGGGAAGGTGTGGGAAGAGAAGGTGCGGGAAAGGAAGGTGCGGGAAGGGAAGGGAAGGTGCGGGAAGGGAAGGTGCGGGAAGGAAGGTGCGGGAAGGGAAGGAAAGGGAAGCTGGGGGAAGGGAAGGGAAGGTGGGGGAATGGAAGCTGCGGGAAGGTGCGGGAACGGAAGGGAAGGTACGGGAAGGTACGGGAAGGTACAGGAAGGGAAGGGAAGGGAAGGGAAGGGAAGGGAAGGAAGGGAAGGGAAGGGAAGGGAAGGGAAGGAAGGAAGGGAAGGGAAGGGAAGGGAAGGTGAGGGAAGGAAGGTGCGGGAAGGGAAGGTGCCGGAAGGGAAGGGAAGGAAGGGAAGGGAAGGGAAGGTGCAGGAAGGGAAGGGAATGGAATGGAAGGGAATGGAAGGAAGGAAAGGAAGGGAAGGGAAGGGAAGGGAAGGGAAGGGAAGGGAGGGAAGGGAAGGGAAGGGAAGGGAAGGGAAGGGAAGGGAAGGGAAGGGAAGGGAAGGGAAGGGAAGGAAGGGAAGGGAAGGTGTGGGAAGGGAAGTTGCGGGAAGGGAAGGGAAGGGAAGGGAAGGTGCGGGAAGGGAAGCGAAGGGAAGGGAAGGGAAGGGAAGGGAAGGGGAAGGAAGGGAAGGAAGGAAGGGAAGGGAAGGGAAGGGAAGGGAAGGGAAGGGAAGGGAAGGGAAGGGAAGGGAAGGGAAGAGAAGGTGCGGGAAGCGAAGGGAAGGGAAGGGAAGGGAAGGGAAGGGAAGCAAGGCAAGCCAAGGCAAGGCAAGGCAAGGCCAGGCAAGGGAAGGGAAGGGAAGGCAAGGCAAGGGAAGGGAAGTGAAGGGAGGGAAGGAAAGGGGAAGGGAAGGGAAGGGAAGGGAAGGGAAGGTGCGTGAAGGGAAGGAAGGGAAGGGAAGGGAAGGGAAGGGAAGGGAAGGGAAGGGAAGGGAAGGGAAGGGAAGGGAAGTTTCGGAAGGGAAGGGAAGTGACAGTGTGGGAAGGGAAGGGAAGGGAAGGAAAGGGAAGGGAAGGAAGGTTCGGGAAGGTAAGGGAATGGAAGGGAAGTTGCGGGAAGGGAAGGTGCGGGAAGGGAAGGGAAGGTGCGGGAAGGGAAGGGAAGGGCGGGAAGGGAAGGGTGCGGAAAGGGAAGTTGGGGAAGGGAAGGGAAGGGAAGGGAAGGGAAGGAAGGGAAGGGAGGGAAGGGAAGGGAAGGGAAGGGAAGGGAAGGGAAGGGAAGGGAAGGGAAGGGAAGGGAAGGGAAGGAAGGGAAGGGAAGGGAAGGGAAGGGAAGGGAAGGAAAGGGAAGGGAAGGTGCGGGAAGGGAAGCTGCGGGAAGGGAAGTGACGGGGAAGGGGAAGGGAAGGGAAGGGAAGGGAAGCGAAGGAAGGGAAGCGAAGGTGCGGGTAAGGGAAGCGAGGTTCGGGAAGGGAAGGTGCAGGAAGGGAAAGTGCGGGAAGGGATCGGAAGGGATGGGAAGGGAATGAATGGAAGGGAATGGAAGGGAAGGGAATGGAAGGGAATGGAAGGGAAGGGAAGGGAAGGGAAGGGAAGGGAAGGGAAGGAAGGGAAGGGAAGGGAAGGGAAGGGAAGGAAGGGAAGGGAAGGGAAGGGAAGGGAAGGGAAGGGAAGGGAAGGGAAGGGAAGGGAAGGGAAGGGAAGGGAAGGGAAGGGAAGGGAAGGAATGGAAGGGGAGGGGAAGGAAGGGAAGGGAAGGGATTGGAAGAGAAGGGAAGGGAAGGGAAGGGAAGGGAATGGAAGGGAAGGGAAGGAAGGGAAGGAAGGGAAGGGAAGGGAAGGGAAGGGAAGGGAAGGGAAGGGAAGGGAAGGGAAGGAAGGGAAGGAAGGGAAGGAGAGGGAAGGTGCGGGAAGGGAAGGGAAGGGAAGGGAAGGGAATGGAAGGGAAGGGAAGGGAAGGGAAGGGAAGGAAGGGAAGGGAAGGGAAGGGAAGGGAAGGGAAGGGAAGGGAAGGGAGGGAAGGGAAGGGAAGGGAAAGGGGAGGGAAGGGAAGGGAAGGGAAGGGAAGGGAAGGAAGGGAAGGGATGGGAAGGGAAGTTGCGGGAAGGTGCGGGAAGGTGCGGGAAGTTGCGGGAAGGAAGGGAAGGGAAGGGAAGGAAGGAAGGGAAGAGAAGGGAAGGGAAGGGAAGGGAAGTTGCGGGAAGGGAAGGAAAGGGAAGGGAATGTAAGGGAATGGAAGGAAGGAGAAGGAATGGAAGGGAAGGGAAGGGAAGGTGAGGGAAGGGAACGTGCCGGAAGGGAAGGGAAGGTGCCGGAAGGGAAGGGAAGGGAAGGGAAAGTGCAGGAAGGGAAGGGAATGGAATGGAAGGGAATGGAAGGGAAGGGAAGGAAGGGAAGGGAAGGTGCGGGAAGGAAGTTGTGGGAAGGGAAGGTGCGGGGAAGGGAAGGTGCGGGAAGGGAAGGTGTGGGAAGGGAAGGTGCGGGAAGGAAGGGAAGGGAAGGAAAGGTGCGGGAAGGGAAGGTGCGGGAAGGTGGGGAAGGTGCGGGAAGGTGCGGGAAGGTGAGGGGAAGGGTGCGGGAAGGTGCGGGAAGGTGCGGGAAGGGAAGGGAAGGGAAGGGAAGTGACGGGGAAGGGAAGGGAAGGGAAGGGAAGGGGAAGGGGAAGGGAAGGGAAGGGAAGGGAAGGGAAGGGAAGGGAAGGGAAGGGAAGGGAAGGGAAGGGAAGGGAAGGGAAGGGAAGGTGCGGGAGGGAAGCGAAGGTTCGGGAAGGGAAGGTGTAGGAAGGAAAGTGCGGGAAGGGATCGGAAGGGATGGGAAGGGAATGGAATGGAAGGGAATGGAAGGGAAGGGAAAGAAAGGGAATGGAAGGGTAGGGAAGGGAAGGGAAGGGAAGGGAAGGGAGGGAAGGGAAGGGAAGGGAAGGGAAGGGAAGGGAAGGGGAGGGGAACGGAAGGGAAGGGAAGGGAAGGGAAGGGATTGGAAGGGAAGGGAAGGGAAGGGAAGGGAAGGGAAGGGAAGGGAAGGGAAGGGAAGGGAAGGGAAGGGAAGGGAAGGGAAGGGAAGGGAAGGGAAGGGAAGGGAAGGGAAGGGAAGGGAAGGGAAGGAAGGGAAGGGAAGGGAGGGAAGGTGCGGCAAGGAAGGGAAGGGAAGGGAAGCGAAGGGAAGGAAGGGAAGGTGCGGGAAGGGAAGTCAAGGGAAGGGAAGGGAAGGGAAGGGAAACGAAGGGAAGGAAGGGAAGGTGCGGGAAGGGAAGTCAAGGGAAGGGAAGGAATGGGAATGCAAGGGAAGGGAAGGCAAGGCAAGGGAAGGGAAGGTGCGGAAAGGTGAGGGAAGGTGTGGGAAGGGAAGGAAGGGAAGGTGCAGGAAGGTGCGGAAAGGTGCGGGAAGGGAAGGTGCGGTAAGGGAAGGTGCGGGAAGGGAAATTGCGGGAAGGTGCGGGACGGTGCGGGAAGGGGAAGGGAAGGGAAGGGAAGGGAAGGGAAGGGAAGGGAAGGGAAGGGAAGGGAAGGGAAGGGAAGGGATGGATGGGAAGGGAAGGGAAGGGAAGGGAAGGTGAGGGAAGTTGCGGGAAGGGAAGGGAAGGGAAGGGAAGGGAAAGGGAAGGGAAGGGAAGGGAAGGGAAGGGAAGGGAAGGAAGGGAATTGAAGGGAAGGGAAGGGAAGGGAAGGGATGGGAAGGGAAGGGAAGGGAAGGGGAAGGGAGGGAAGGGAAGGGAAGGGAAGGGCAAGGGAAGGGAAGGGAAGGAAGGGAAGAGAAGGGAAGGGAAGGGAAGGGAAGGGATGGGAAGGGATGGGAAGGGAAGGTGCGGGAAGGTGCGGGAAGGTGCGGGAAGGTGCGGGAAGGGCGGGAAGGGAAGGGAAGGGAAGGGAAGGGAAGGGAAGGGAAGGGAAGGGAAGAGAAGGGAAGGGAAGGGAAGGGAAGGTGCGGGAAGGGAAGGAAAGGGAAGGGAATGGAAGGGAATGGAAGGGAAGAGGAAGGGAATGGAAGGGAAGGGAAGGGAAGGGAAGGGAAGGGAAGGGAAGGAAGGGAAGGGAAGGGAAGGAAGGGAAGGGAAGGGAAGGGAAGGAAGTGGAGGAAGGGGAAGGAAGGGAAGGGAGGGAAGGGAAGGTGCAGGA
Source organism: Caloenas nicobarica (assembly GCF_036013445.1). Taxonomy (NCBI): domain Eukaryota; kingdom Metazoa; phylum Chordata; class Aves; order Columbiformes; family Columbidae; genus Caloenas; species Caloenas nicobarica. Next base: position 40,305,708 of record NC_088284.1, on the reverse strand, counting down.
AGGGAAGGGAATGGAATGGAAGGGAATGGAAGGAAGGGAAAGGAAGGGAAGGGAAGGTGCGGAAAGGGAAGGTGTGAGAAGGGAAGGTGCGGGAAGGGAAGGGAAGGGAAGGGAAGGTGCGAGAAGGGAAGGGAAGTGAAGGGAAGGGAAGGGAAGGGAAGGGAAGGGAAGGGAAGGGAAGGGAAGGGAAGGGAAGGGAAGGGAAGGGAAGGGAAAGGGAAGGGAAGGGAAGGAAGGGAAGGGAAGGGAAGGTGCGGGAAGGAAGGGAAGGGAAGGGAAGGGAAGAGAAGGGAAGGGAAGGGAAGGGAAGGGAAAGGAAGGGAAGGGAAGGTGCGGGAAGGGAAGGGAAGGGAAAGGAAGAGAAGGAAGGTGCGGGAAGGGAAGGGAGGGTTCGGCAAGGGAAGGGAAGGGAAGGGAAGGGAAGGGGAAGGGAAGGGAAGAGAAGGGAAGGGAAGGGAAGGGAAGGAATAGAAGGGAATGGAAAGGAAGTTGCGGGAAGGTGCAGGAAGGGAAGGGAAGGTGCGGGAGGGAAGGGAGGGTTCGGCAAGGGAAGGGAAGGTGTGGGAAGGGAAGGTGCGGCAAGGGAAGGGAAGGGAAGGGAAGGGACGGGAAGGGAAGGGAAGGGAAGGGAAGGGAAGGTGCGGGAAGGGAAGGTGCGGAAGGGAAGGTGCGGGAAAGGAAGGGAAATTGCGGGAAGGGAAGGGAAGCTGGGGAAGGAAGGGAAGGTGCGGGAAGGAAGGTGCGGGAAGGTGCGGGAAGGGAAGGTGCGGGAAGGTGCGGGAAGGTGCGGGAAGGGAAGGTGCGGGAAGGTGCCGGGAGGAAGGTGCGGGAAGGGAAGGGAAGGGAAGGGAAGGGAAGGAAGGGAAGGGAAGGGAAGGGAAGGGAAGGAAGGGAAGAGAAGGTGCGGGAAGCGAAGGGAAGGGAAGGGAAGGAAGGGTAGGCAAGGCAAGGCAAGGCAAGGGAAGGGAATTGAAGGCAAGGCAAGGGAAGGCAAGGCAAGGGAAGGGAAGGGAAGGGAAGGGAAGGGAAGGGAAGGGAAGGGAAGGGAAGGGAAGGGAAGGGAAGGGAAGGGAAGGGAAGGGAAGGAGTAAGGAAGGGAAGGGGAAAGGGAAAGGAAAGGAAAAAGGGAATGGAAGGGAAGGGAGTGAAGGTGCGGGGAGGGAAGTTGC